>NC_090937.1:1511767999-1516767999 GCF_040938575.1 Ambystoma mexicanum | reverse complement strand
TATATTGGCAAGAAAGCTGCCAAAATATAAGTAAATTGTACTCATTGTACTGTAATGTTCCCCACAAAAAAAACTACAAACCTCATGACTGGGCCCTGAATTTGCTGCCAAATCTGTTCTTGCAAGGCAGGCACTTCTAAATGTAACAGCCACATAGGAAAGAAAGTTCCTTTATAGCATGAATGTCCCTAAGGTGTGGGATGTGGCGACCTCGTCAGACAGAGCGGCATTGCTGCAGCCTGAGACAGTGGACTGCCCTGGCACAGATGTGTGAAATCCTCGGACACCTCTTCTCAGCTTCAACTGCCTAGGATCAAAAGGGAATCATAGCAACCCCATGTGTCAGGATGACCAGTGAAGGACATGTGGCTCGGGGATTGAAAAGACTGCCCACTTTTGGGAACAAAGCCAGCCCACTTGATTCCAGAGAATTTTCAATGAAGACATTGATGTATGCAATCTAAAGAAGCAGTAATTTAAGATTATGACAGCTTGAATGTAATTTGTGTGCCATGAAAATAAGACATTGTGGATCTTTCTAGCCTGTGGGGAATGCAAACACCAGTACAATGGCATTTCTGAGAAAATTGTACATGACACAGTGATGAAAGTTAAATGCAAATATGCCTGATGTTGTTAGGCTCATGTGTATCTATTTGTTGGATGTTTGATAAAATAGTTTTCATAGAAATTACGAAAGAATACCAGGAGAACAAAGCAATATCGCACAAACTTGGCGTTTGGACAGAAATGTCACTTGTCAAATATGGAATCTGCCTATCTAATTTTCCTGATGAAGACATTTGTAAATATAAGTGTTTTGCTCCATAACTGATTTTGGCAAAAGTAACTTTGGTAGAACAAAGCACATTGTAAAAACACCCACACTAAAACTGAGTCACTTCCTTCAGTCCAATCTGCTTACAGGGAGGCTGCAACGGTTCTAGGCTGACCCATCCGATTTGGCAGTATGCCTAGCTTAGTTCTGCCCACATAGTAAAAATCCTCTGATGTCATCCGGTCTATATAAAGTGGAAACATACAGACAGGACATTAAACAAATCCAAGATTCAAAAATCCAACTCAACATCCAGAGATCCAGACATCCAACATTCATCCTGTAAGATTCTTGACTCCAGAGCAAGGCCAGAATCTTTTACCCAGGCTGAACCTCTAATCCAGAATTAAAGCATACAACAATCCCAATAATTCAAGGAAAAAGGGGACAAGGCAGCTGAACTCCTTTGGGATTATCCTGATTTGCCCAGCTGCCTGCTTTGCCCAGCCGAGGCACCCCGCTGTCTACTGAGACCAGGCTCTGGTTGCCCCGCTGTGTCCCTAGAGGAGAGCCCCGCTGTTGCCCAAGTGACCAGATCATTGTCCTGTGTCCCGAGGCCTAGCTGGCTGTCCAAACTATTCCATTCAAGTGCTTGTTGTAAGTATTTCCCTTCCCCAGTAACCAAAAACTGAATCCTTTGCTTTGTTACTTGGTATTACGTCTAATCCCATAAAAGTCCTATAACTGCCCTAGCAAAATCCTTAAAAAATGTCAGAATCCTCTGTGTATCCTGTCCTTAGGAAAATCTGTGTTAATTTCCATGTGTTAGCGGCATTCTTTCCAAATCATTTCAGTCCGCTATATAAATCCTTAGTAATATTTTGAATAATTTAATTAATTCCCATATAGAGCTGAACGCGGTGTGGATAGGTTGAATTTGCAAGTAATTTCCTTG
This sequence comes from Ambystoma mexicanum, assembly GCF_040938575.1. Taxonomy (NCBI): domain Eukaryota; kingdom Metazoa; phylum Chordata; class Amphibia; order Caudata; family Ambystomatidae; genus Ambystoma; species Ambystoma mexicanum. The sequence goes on along the minus strand of NC_090937.1, from coordinate 1,516,766,266 downwards.
TGTACCGTGTCTCTCTTTAACAACCTAGCCATTAAAAATATGGTTGCCGTAGAATAAATAATTTTTTAACAAAATCGAGTTGCCTGTGAAAGTGTTTCTTTTTTTTTTAAATGTGTTTTTCTTTCCATGTTATAATCCCATAATGTCACCCATCCAGAATCACCCTTTCACTTTCATATCATACCTGCTATGTGCCTTTGACCCTTAGCATTAAAACTGCATTCCGATTTTGTCTGTTTAGCTCATTTTCCAAGCCATTTTGCTAATTTAAACCTGTGAAACGTTGCAATTGCAATTTTACCACGTGTGATTCTTGCTGCACTCTGTTTCCTTCCATAGTCGATTTTCTACACTGTATGCCCGTTGTTTAGCCATTGCCTTGTAGTTTGCAAGTTTTCTTGCTTCTTTGGTAAAGCCATACACATTCTTGACTTATGTATTCAACCGCACATGTAAAACAACTGTATAGTAATTCTGAGTGCCATTTTTTAAGGGTGCTCAATCCGATTTTTACCTCCCATTCAGAGGTGGTAGGTTGGATTTTTGATGCAATTTTTGCATAGAATACCTGACTCCTTATTTGGTTAACAGGGGTTTGAGGGAGTGTTGCAGGGGAAATGTTTAACGGTGGTGCCATTTAAAAGCGCTACCCACAAGTAATCTTTCTTTCATTCAATTGTGCATGGTGTATCATATGTGAAAAGGTCAAACTAAGTCTATTCTATCATTTTATTGTATAATTATCACCACACTGGTGATTGCTGCTCTATTTTGAATGTGTTTGATTTTTATTCACAATTAAAAATAAATAAATATTCTATCCTTAATAACAGGCCTGGTTCCTGGTCGATGTGACACAGTGTGTATGTTAAGAGCGTGCGGGGGGCGAGACAGGCTGGCTGCCTTCTCAAAGCTGAATCCAAATTCATTCATTTAAAAGCTTTTTGATTGTGCGATGTATCCCTGGCCAGTATAAAGATTTCTGGTCTGGAGAATGACACCCCTTTGAAATCCTTAACACAATCCTTAACACAATCTTAATGCTTTCATGTGTTAAATGCTACCAGGAAAATGGAGATGATATGAGGTGATGTTGCATTAACCTGCTATATAATAATGTATGTGTTCATAACTTTAAAAGGTCATACCATGGCATCTAATCAGGTACAACAGATGGACAATAAAAGAATGATTAGAAGATGGAAGGTAGATTCATTACTTGTGAAACTACACACATTAAGGAATTGAAATCTCGGATTTGAAATCTAGGCTATTACAAATCTTGGACAGAGGGCAAACCTCAATGCTCATGCTGCTCGATTTATCTGCGGCTTTTGACCTGCTGGTCCACGGGTTGTTGGTCGCTAGGCTCAAGGATGTTGCAGGGTTCTCTGAAAGTGCTGAGCTCTGAGTTTGTTAATATCTAATTATCCGGTGGTGCAGTGTGTAGCAAGGAGGCAGAAGCTGAACCTATGCTCCTGGCCTTCAGAGTTCCACAAAGGGCTTGTCTATCCCCCTCTCTCTATAATATTTTCACTGTCCTTTTTTTTAATATCCTGGCAGAAAACAGTGTTGGTTTTACGAATTACACGGATGACATGCAATGTGTAATCCCTCTGTTGGGCAATCATCTAGAGGATGAAAATACTATCAATACAAAATATCATTTTATACAAACCTAGATGATAAGTAATGGTCTTGCAATGAACAAAGAAAAGACCAAACATATGGTAGCAGGCAAAGAGGTCAAATTACTGAAGAGGGGTACTGAATACACTCCGTTTCTTGTTGCAGAATTCAACATAAAAATAGAGTGAACACGTTGGGAGTTTATCTGGATAAGAACCTCAACATGCGAGCCATGTGAATAGCTTAGTCTCTTCCACTGCCTACAATATTACGTTTCTAACACAGCTTCACCCATACATCTCCCAGGTCAGTTGTGAGACTAAATCGAGAGCAATTATATGGTCAAAAATTGACTACTGTAGTAGCTTGTTAGTGGGAATCACCAAGTTTGACTGTGCTAAATTGCAAACTTTGCAAAATAGTGCAGCAGAGTGAGAATTGGTCTTAACAGGATGGATCAAGTGTCAGAGGACAGACATAGTCTCCACTGCTTGGCTGTTAAGGTGAGCATTGTATTCTGCCACTTATTGATCACTCATGAATGCTTGGCGGGTGTAAGCCTTATATACCTGAGTGATACACTAGTCAATAAAACCAGCACAAGGACTCTTAGGTCCAACAATACTAATCAGCTTAAAATGCAAGCCTGCAAACTGATGGAGGTGAAGAATTGTGCTATCATGAAATAATAAGCCAAAGAATCATGAAGAGAAAATGGAAGGCTCTGTCGCAGTAGAATAGCAGGTTATTGGAGCTGCATTGAGAGGCTGTCTTTCATGAAGTCAAGAACTGAGAAGTCAAGGTAAGCAATCTACGTGGAAGAGGAACATGTGTGCAGAGGATGAATCCTCTCACGTTAAGGTGCAAGAAAGAACACAAATGATTCCTAGTTTAAATTCATTTAAAACATTTAAAAGCTTGCAGAATAAGCCGAGTCATGGTCTCTGGCCATGTGAGTCAAGGTTGGAAATAGGGATTGAACTTGGATTTCCATACATGATAGTGAGTGGCCTCACTCCTGTTGCCGTTCCCAGGACAGGAATACTCTGCAAGGCCAAGCACAAAGAGAATTTCATGGCAGAAGGCATGGATGATGACTGATGTTGGGCTGATTGGGTGGTATGGCAGCCTCTTGTCCTATCTACTTGCACCTGGGTCTTTGCTCACGTGTTACTAATTTAACTGAATATTCCAGATAAGGCACAGGTGTGCCAAACCAATTTTATTAGTCCATATAACGAAGGACCTTATAGTTTGAGAACCAATGAAACACTGTGTAACAGATTTTTCCTAAATGACACGTATGAAGAGGTAGGTATACATTGTTCACCTGATATCGGACAGCCAATAATAAAGCATTGCTCCTATGTGATTGTATATCTAAATATGTCCCTTTACCAATGTCAACCCTTGATAGGTTTTTCACTATTGCCACGTAGCATGATGTCATTCTGATACATAAAGAAGTATATCATTGTATTTTTTGTGGAAATCGCTGAGAATGAGCGTGCATCCATTGATGTTTGTTGTAAACTCCCTGTTTTAATAACTAAACAGCAACTTGCCATCTTCTTCAGTTTGTCCGGTTATTTGGACTCATAATTCCATTCAGTAATAGATGTATGTTTCATGGGCCATATGGTCATGTGGTAGCAGTGCAGACGGTTTCAGATCTAAACTAGTTTGACTTGAGAGTTTGTGACGATCTGGCTTTCTCCACCATTAGCTAGAAGATCGTGGAGTTTCCTGTGAAGAGCGGCCAATACAAATAAACTTGCAAGAAAAATCAAGAAGGTGCCCAGTGCCCAGTTGCCTCTTTGAAGAAATCTCTGCTCTGTTTCCACGGGTGCTCCTCGGACAAAGTGGTCGGATTGGAGGAGGAGTCGATACCGAAGGCCTCGAGACGATTACAGGGATGTAAGTAGACTAAGTGAAATGGCAATACAAAGGGGTGAGATTGTGATATTCTATGAAAATAAGTGGGTAACAGGACATTTTGTGAGGATAAAGGAATGCCTATTTAATCCTATTTCAAGGGAGATAGAAGAAGACATCTCAAATTTCAGTCAGAATATTAAGAGAGAGAATACAGACGGTCAGGACCGTGGAAGATGACGTCTTAAACTCTGTATGGGGTAATATAATCAGAGAAAGAATACCTCCTACTATGAATGATTATAGGGAAAAGAGAAGGTGATCACAGCGATTGTCAATGGGCCTCATTACACGGATGGCGGAGAACCATGGCGCTATTAGCGCCATGGTTCATGCCGGTAAAATACCGGCACCGCTTTGGCAGAAAGGGGAATTACCGCCCCATTCCAAGGTTGGGAGGGCGGTAATTCCCCCTTCCACCATTGCCCTTCCCCATTCCCATTTTTGGCCCATAGGGCTAAATGGGAATGGGGAAGGCGCTAATTACGGTACCGCAAATTGCGGTACCGTAATTAGCTCCATGGGTCCCTTTGCGGGTTGGTTTTTAACGCCCGCAAAAAGCAGTAGTAAGGCAGTAAGGATTTACCGGTACCAGTATTTTACCGGTACCGGTAAATCCTTACCGCCATCCGTGTAATGAGGCCCAATGTGTATTGTGTTATTATTATGATTGTTATTTGATGTATGAAGTTCTGAAAAGTGATACATTGTGAAAGTTGGAAGTGAAGTTGGTTTGAGTTAAGTGCAGTAAACGATTGGTGCCAGTCAGAAAACAGATATGTTGTTGAGACAAAGGAGGATTGAGCTGCGATTGATGGTGCTTGCTCATATTTATTATTTTGAGATTAAAAGAGTTGAGCAATAATCCTTGGGATATATAGAGATTTATTAAATATAATGAGGTAATGATCTGGTAAGTTTTGACAGTTAATTGTGACTTGTCATTATGGAGTGTAGTCCTCTTATGCACCTTTGTAAAACATTACCACGACATGCGCCCAAGCTCAAGCAGTACAGTGTAGAACTGGTAAAGGGCACAGCTGATAACATGTTCATGCAATGACCACAAGAGGGATCATTGTCAAAAAACAGGATTACAACACAAGACAGTATTACAACATATGTGCACGCTGTGTGCATGGGAAAGAAATTAGAGAAAATACTGGCAGTTTTAGAACTCTGGAAAAAGTATCAAAAGAAGAATGAGGACCCACTATCGGAGGAGTGGATGCTTAATCAGCATAAAAGGGAGGGCATCAAGCCTTTGGCTCCTCTAATGCCACCGGAAACTAAGAATGTAGATGTAGTAGAGGCAGAATGTTTTCATTTAAATGAATTAAAAGTCGGGGTGGGGTATAGTAACCTTAAATATGCACCCCTCACTTATACTAGCGATGAAAGTCCTGAAGAGAGCAAAAAGAAGGAAGACGCATATAAGTTCATATGAGATAAAGAGACACAAGTTGAGAGATCGAATATATCAACAGATATAGATAGAGACATTAAGAGATGCTTGTACAGAACGAATGGATGGGAGGACAGATACTACTCAAGTTAGATGGGAAAAGCATTGAGGAGGTTAGGTAAAAGGAAGATAATGATGTGCAAGAAAAGAAGGACATGGAATGAGGAAAGTGGTTGAGGGAGGATGAGCAAGGAAGGAACATAAGGGAACAGTGGGAAAAGATACATAGAGAAGAACAAGAGAAAGATGGAAATCGGGCAAAAGAACAAAGAAAATATGACAGTCAGAAGAAAGAAATAGTAGAAAGGGATAGGAGAGAAAGGAAGAGATAAGAATAGGGACAACAAGTGAAGGAAAGAAGATTACAGAGAATAAGAGAAGATGAGGAATGAACAGAAGAAGAAGAACAAAGAGAAAAAATAAGAAGGGAAGCAAGAAGAGTTGTATGTTCTTAAAGTACTTTCCTCAGGGTTTGGTGTTAGCTCATGGTGCACATACATGGAGAAATAAGCAGTCCTCAAACACACAATTCATTTGTCTACATGAAGATGAACTTTGATGTAATCAACTTTTTCTGGTGCTCTTATTTTTCCTTCCTTACTTTAGTTTCCCTGTATGAGCCTCTACTTTGCAGGCATTGTGGGTCTTCATATGCATTGTTTTTACTTATACAAGTGTGCAGTAATTATTGAATTGTTAGCTATTTATTCAATGTTTAACATTACTGAAAGCTCTTATAAAGTAGTATTCATTATTTTACTATCCAAAACAACCAGTTAAAAAATATTGTACTTGTATGGTGCATGCTGCAGCCACCCCTATGGGCGTGTATGATTAGATTCATGCATTAACAACAAAACTCCCATATAATGTGTTGTTTACATGAGTACATTCTTTATTACATTAAGTAGTTCATACTAGGTCTCCCAATCAGCCTCGACATCTTGTGAATAATATTATAAACACAACCCCTTGTAGGGATTTTTCATCAAAATTAATTTCATATACAGCCCCCACCCTTTGTTTTGTTCTTCCTGCACTTATCAGACCTACCCAGCCTGCTGCCTTAAACCCAGCACTGCCACTTGCAGGCTGCACTCCCTCTGTTTGTTGACTTTTTATTTATTCATTAATTTATTATCATTTATGTTTTTTTTCCTCCTTGCTCCGCACTCTCCTTTTTTTCCCCCTTCCATGCACTTCTCCCTCTCACCCTCTACCATGCACTTGCGCGTTCTCAATGTCACTGGGCCTAGTAAGATCGTTGTTTTTGTTTCTCCTCTGTTCCCCTTCCCTTGCCTTGTCACGCTCTGAAACACTTGTGTATGAGCGTGATGGAAATAAAATATCAATATCAATATCAATATATGATGTCATCAGTGAGGTCATCTTTGATGTCGTGGGTGTTAGTCCTAGCAGCGCACAGTGGTGGATCGAGTTATGGTTGCTTAGTTTACCAAAACTGGCAAATTTCTGTCGTTTTTTGCTTTTACTTATAACCATAATGTCCCTGAATTTCATAGGTTTTATTACTGCAATTTAACCATGACGTCCCTTTAACAAAGCTTTTTCATTGAATTTAATATATTTTTACCAGTGCACTCTTAATTTGCTACAAGTTTCGTATATTATACTCACCCCAATGTAGTAGCTGTAGCATCTACAGACAGTGTGGCGGTAGTCTGCAGACAGAAGGTAGCATTCGCAAAGCCCAAATGCACAGGGGACAACAGACAATGTTCTACCCATCAACCCACAATCAGATATACATAAAACAACATCACTTATATTTACTGCTTGCAAATACACCTTTTTGTACAACTGAATCCTTCAAAATGTGCACAATATGTTTTTATTTACAACACAATATAATGGAATGCACCATGCATAAACCATAACTGTACACCTCAAAATATCACTTCATTAAAACTGTTCATAGAGAATCACATACACCAAGCGCTTATTTAAAAACAATCTCTCACCAAACAGTAACTACACTGTATTTATTTCTTTATTTTTACCATTCATTATCTAGACATTTCTTATAAGCAAGTATTACTCTTTTTTAAAATTTTAACAGAAATGGAAAACACACTTGAGTGATTGGAAGAAAACTTTCTAACAGAACAAAGGAGTGATGATAACATCTCTAATGGTAAACAATACATCTTTAAATATAAACAAATGTCATTTGTACAGACATCAGTGAAATAATAATTTCTTTTTTTTCTTGTAGTACATAGTTTATATAAAGAAAAAACACCCCAATATAATTATGGAGTATCCCAAGAATCACAAAGAGAAGCCCTATCTTCAACTCTGCATAATGAAATCATGATGTTGTCTGCAAAATTGGAGAAACTTAGCAATTACTTTAAGGAACTTTTAAATTATGTTAACAATCATGTCATTAAACATGTTCAATAATACTGTCCTTCTTGCACCTGTCCCCCTTAACCCCAGCAATCATCCCCATCAAATTCCCAAAATTTAAATGGAAGACGATATGATGGAATGTCACTCCCTTCCTCCCCTGATTATTATTGTACAGAAAATCCAAATTCTCCCATTTACGTTTCACATTTCGATACCCCATCTCTTTCATAAACTACATGTTTTTATACTATAAATATCTTGTACATTTTTTTAATCCCCAATTAATAGTCCTAGGACAGTACGACTGTCCGAGATGTCCAGTTTACAAAATGGGGTGTCTGCAGATAGCACACACTTTTAATTGGTCTGTGGACAGCGCACCAGTTCTACAGAAACTTATGTCCATGCGCCCTGATTCTCCCACCTAATGGGTGTTTGCGGACGGCTGTCAGTGCCGCAGACATCCCCAGACGTCATCTTGTGACTACACCCGCTGACGGTGTATGTGCTCCGCGGACACACTAACAGGGTAATTCATAGAAATTCGCACAAAAGTGGCGCTCGCAACTGACGCACAGCGTGCCCGTGCGAATGTCTGTGCCAGCCGCGTGCGCTAAAATGGATTTCCGCGCACATCGTATTCATGGATTTTCGCATCCAAAACCAGCCGTGGCGCAGCGTGGCGCAGCGACCCTGCAGCAGCGCCAGTTATGCCCCCAAAAACGCCCTTGCGCAAGGAAAAGCCTTCAAAATCCCCAAATAATCGCAAAGGGCTGCGCTAACCCTGGACCAGTTCACAGGGCTGTCAAAGAGCAAACGCCAAGCGGGGAATAAGTATTTCAGTGGTTTGCGGGAAGTTCCACACGCGATTGTCCTGTGTACGTGTGCATCAGGGGTGCGCGGGAAGTATCACACGCAAAATCAGCAGGGTACGTGTATTTCAGGGGTGCGCGGGAAGTATCACACGCGATTCCAGCAGGGTAGGTGCATTTCAGGGGTGCGCGGGAAGTATCACACGCGATTCCAGTAGGCTACGTGTATTACAGGGGTGCGCGTGAAGTTCCACATGCGATTTCAGCAGGGTACATGTACTTCAGGGGTGCGTGGGAATTTCCACACGCGATTGGCCCTGTGCGAGCAGGGTACGTGTATTTCAGGGGTGCGCGGGAATTTCCACACGCGATTGGCCCCGTGCGAGCAGGGTACGTGTATTTCAGGGGTGCGTGGGAAGTTCCACACGCGATTGGCCCCGTGCGAGCAGGGTACGTGTATTCCAGGGGTGCGCGGGAAGTTGCACATGCGATTTCAGCAGGGTACGTACGTGTATTGCAGGGGTGCGCAGGAAGTACCACACGCGATTGGCCCCGTGCGTGCAGGGTACGTGTATTTCAGGCGTGCGCGGGAAGTTCCACACGTGATATCAGCAGGGTACGTGTATTTCAGGGGTGCGCGGGAAGTTCCACACGCGATTGGCCCCGTGCGAGCAAGGTACGTGTATTCCAGGGGTGCGCGGGAAGTTCCACAAGCGATTTCAGCAGGGTACGTGTATTTCAGGGGTGCGCGGGAAGTTCCACACGCGATTTCAGCAGGGTACGTGTATTTCAGGGGTGCGCGGGAAGTTCCACACGCGATTGGCCCCGTGCGAGCAGGGTACGTGTATTTCAGGGGTGCGTGGGAAGTTCCACATGCGATTGGCCCCGTGCGAGCAGGGTATGTGTATTCCAGGGGTGCGCAGGAAGTTCCACACGCGATTTCAGCAGGGTACGTGTATTTCAGGGGTGCGCGGGAAGTACCACACGCGATTTCAGCAGGGTACGGGTATTTCAGGGGTTCTGGGGAGTACTACACGTGAATTGGCCGTGTGGGTCCTCCCAGGTGTTCGCTCTACAACCTCCACGGCCCCTGCAGGCAGCCCACACCACGGGGGTCTACCCTGCACCCCTGCTCATGTCCCGCAGGCAGCCCATCCACCATGGGCATGCCCCCCAGCCAACCCACATGTCACCTTGCACTACTGATCAACAATGCATGTCTCCCAGCACCCCCACCCCCCAGCATTCAGGGGCACCCTCCACCAGGCCCCCACTCCTGTCTCCCAGCACCTCCACCCCCCAGCCACCAGGGGCAGATTCCACCAGGCCCCCACTCATGTCTCCCACCACCCCCACCCCCCAGCAGTGCAGGGGCAGCCTCCACCAGGCCCCCACTCATGTCCCCTATTAACCCCACCCCCCAGCAGTGCAGGGGCAGACTCCACCAGGCCCCCACTCATGTCCCCTATTACCCCCACCCCCCAGCAGTGCAGTGGCAGCCTCCACCAGGCCCCCACTCATGTTCAACTCATGTCTCCCACCACCCCCACCCCCCAGCCACCAGGGGCAGCCTCCACCAGGCCCCCACCCATGTCTATCACCACCCCAGCCAACAGGGGCAGCCTCCACCAGGCCCCCACTCATGTCTCCCACCACCCCCACCCCCCAGCAGTGCAGGGGCAGCCTCCACCAGGCCCCCACCCATGTCTACCACCACCCCCACCCCCCAGCCACCAGGGGCAGCCTCCACCAGGCCCCCACTCATGTCTCCCACCACCCCCATCCCCCAGCAGTGCAGGGGCAGCCTCCACCAGGCCCCCACTCATGTCTCCCACCACCCCCATCCCCCAGCAGTGCAGGGGCAGCCTCCACCAGGCCCCCACTCATGTCCAACTCATGTCTACCACCACCCCCACCCCCCAGCCACCAGGGGCAGCCTCCACAAGGCCCCCACCCATGTCTACCATCATCCCCACCCCCCAGCCACCAGGGGCAGCCTCCACCAGGCCCCCACTCATGCGCCCACCACCCCACCCCCCAGCAGTGCAGGGGCAGCCTCCACTAGGCCACCACTCATGTCCATCTCATGTCTACCACCACCCCCACCCCCAGCCACCAGGGGCAGCCTCCACCAGGCCCCCAATCATGTCTACCACCACCCCCACCCCCCAGCAGTGCAGGGGCAGCCTCCACCAGGCCCCCACTCATGTCTACCACCACCCCCACCCCCCAGCCACCAGGGGCAGCCTCCACCAGGCCCTCACCCATGTCTACCACCACCCCCACCACCCAGCCACCAGGGGCAGCCTCCACCAGGCCCCCACTCATGTCTCCCACCACCCCCACCCCCCCAGCCACCAGGGGCAGCTTCCACCAGGCCCCCACTCATGTCTCCCACCACCCCCACCCCCCAGCAGTGCATGGGCAGCCTCCACCAGGCCCCCACTCATGTCTCCCACCACCCCAACTCTCCAGCAGTGCAGGGGAAGCCTCAACCAGGCCCTCACTCATGTCCCCTATTACCCCCACCCCCCAGCAGTGCAGGGGCAGCCTCCACCAGGCCCCCACTCATGTCCCCTATTACCCCCACTCCCCAGCAGTGCAGGGGCCGCCTCCACCAGGGCCCCACTCATGTCTACCACCACCCCCACCCCCCAGCCACCAGGGGCAGCCTCCACCAGGCCCCCACTCATGTCTCCCACCACCCCCACCCCCCAGCAGTGCAGGGGCAGCTTCCACCAGGCCCCCACTCATGTCTACCACCACCCCCACCCCCAGCCACCAGGGGCAGCCTCCACCAGGCCCCCACTCATGTCTCCCACCACCCCCACCCCCCAGCAGTGCAGGGGCAGACTCCACCAGGCCCCCACTCATGTCTACCACCACCCCCCCAAGCCGTGCAATTTGCCTGGGTACATGTACTTCGGGGTGCGCGGGAAGTTCCACACGCGATTGGGCTGGGTATGTGTACCTCGGGGTGCGCGGGAAGTTCCACACGCGATTAGCCTGGGTACGTGTACTTCGGGGTGCGCGGGAAGTTCCACACGCGATTAGCCTGGGTACGTGTACTTCGGGGTGCGCGTGAACTTCCAGACGCAATTGGGCCTGTGAGAGTAGGGTACATGTATTCCAGGGGTGGGCGGGAATATTTACCCGCGACTGTGCCTGTGAGAGCGTGCTACGTGTATTCCTGGGGTGGGCGGGAAGATTCACACATTCGCCTACGACGTGCCGAAAAATAAATGGTCCAATCCTGAGACACGTACGCCAGCATGAAGCAGGCGTACGTCGACCTGCGCAGCATAAAAGTGCGCGCAAACAACAAACAAGCTCATACGCCAGGATGAATATACCATTCCTAGCAGCAGGGGCCGCGGTTTACCAAAGGAGGAGGAGGAGGATAGTGAGGGCCCGAATTTTCACTCCCAGAACCAGCCTTTTTGGGATGCCTGATGACCAGGTGTATGGGAGGTACAGGTTTCCCCCACACATAATACTGGACCTGGTCAGTGAGTGGGAGGATGACCTCACATCACCCACCCTGTGCTCCCAAGCACTCAGCCCCCTGAAGAAGGTCCTCAATGTACTGCACTTCTTGGCCACATGATCATTTCAGCAGACAAGTGCCATAGTGGGTGGGGTGTCACAGGCCACGCAGTCACGCTGCCTACACCAGGTCTTGAACATCATCACTGCACGCCCATAAGTCCGTAGGCACATATACCTGCCCAGGACAACTGCAGAAAGGCAGGCTGCCACCCTCGATTTCTACGGTGTGGCACAATTCCCAAAAGTGCTAGGTGCCATTGACTGCACCCATGTCGCACTACGTCCCCCCAGGGCATCTGAGCACTTCTATAGGAACCACAAGCACTGGCATTCCATCAACGTGCAGGTAGTATGTAATGCTAAGGGAATCATCACCTCAGTATATGCCAACTATCCAGGGTCCACCCACGACACCTTCATTTACCGAATGTCTACCCTAAGCCGGGACCTAGAAGCTGGGCGGCATGGCGATAGATGGCTGCTTGGTGAGTATGAATGCCACTGCACATGCATGCATATAAGATGCAGAGTTATGTCACTACCCCACTAATGATACCCATCACCTCCTCACCAGGGGACAGTGCCTACCCTCTGAGCACCCACATGATGACGCCAATTCGGAACCCCATCACGCCTCCAGAGGAAAGATACAACACAGCCCATATTGCAACCCGGGGCATAGTGGAGCGCACATTCGGAGTGCTCAAGTCACGCTTTCGCTCCCTTGACCGTTCTGGCGGGCAGCTGTTATATGCGCCCCCAGTAGTGTGCAGGATCATAGTGGCAGCATGTGTCCTGCACAATGTTGCAACACGCCGGGGCCTGGCCGTGGACATGGTGGTGCCCCCACATCCCCAACCACATGCACGCCCCCTGTGCATGGGAGGGGAGAGGGCATGGGGTGAGGCAGCCCGTGCGCAGCTGGTGGCTAATTACTTCACATAGAAATCACACCCCAGTGGAGTGCACACAGGCTTGGCACATACCATCTGATAAGCAATGATGACTCCACCTGACAATTAAGACGAACAAAGGGACTAACAACTGTCAGAACCATAGCAGCCTGAGATTGTTCATGTGGAAGTGTCACAATGTGTGCATCCCTACCTACACAAACACCACCAATGCAGTGTCATGAAAAGACACTTCCATGCTGCAGAAATGAATACCCACTTGCAAAATACTACATGAAAACAGTGCCATGTCACCCACCCCCTCCCCGGCACGGCCACACAACACACCATGGCATGTCATGCAATGTGAGAGGAAAGAAATTAATCCCCACAACATGCCCCAAGTGTCAGCAGCTACAGTGTCCCTAATGGAAACATGTCCACACATGAAATGCTCACAGTAATGCAGGACCTACAACCCACATTACCAAATACTTACCAAGAATACCAATCACCTACACAACCTCCAACCAACCTTAAACATGACATTACAGACTTAAAAATTAGCTAGCCTCACCACCTGATGATGACAGCCCTCCGAACACTTCCAAGTATACAGTGTTAGCGCCACGCAAGAGTGTAGGTGCACTGCTTACAACATGGACTCCAGTTCCAAGGTGGACCGCATTGTGAAGACATGAGGAATGGACCTGCAAATATGGAGGATGAGATGGATGCAGAGGCACATATCAATACACCACGCAGTGTACAATACAACAACAATATGCACTATGAATGTATACACAGTATTGACTACAGACTGCCCACACAGCTCATGGGAGTGCAATGTCACCATGTACGTCAATGTCACTTGGGCACACCCTTTGCAAGCCCATGGAAACGGGAAGCAGGAGGGGTGTGTGTGACAAAATCCCAAGCATCTGAACCAAATCCATGACAAGCCTGCATGTGCCCAGCCACAGTGTATGCCCACGGGAGCCACACAAGGCAACACACTGTCCCAAAAAAAAATAAAAAAAAATGTCCAGTAATGGGCAAAGGGGGGGTTGGGGAGGCCACCCAGGAGGTCCGAGGACAGGGTGCACACCAAAACCCACCTGTGTGGATCTTGCGAAAAAAAACACCTCCATGGGCTCATGGCCTACACGGCTACCGTATTGTGGGAGTATCATTGCTGTCGCTATCCTCACCCTCTGCAGCTGCATCAGGAGGTGGTGGCACTATGGGAGGCAGCCCACGCAAAGCCCTATTCTGTTCCTCCATGGCTGCAAGCATGCGGGTGTGGTAGGTCTCGTTCTGGAGGATAAGTGTGCAGAGGTCCCCATGCAACAACTCACGGGATGCCCGGGCCTCCGCCCTAGTTGCCTGCATCTCAGCTGAGAGCGTACGGGTGAGATGCTCCAGCTGCTGTTCTGTCCTTCGGTTTGTTGAAGCCTCAAGCTCAACAAGAGTCGTCCTGAGGGGAAGGAGTTCCAGCCTCAGGGCTTCCCTGTGGCCCTGGGACTCTATGGAGATGGCTTCCTGCAGAGTCGCCAGCCTGCCCGCCTGTCCCTGTCGGACGCCAACATGTCCTCCCTGTGTGACTGGCAGATGGATTCGGTTGCCTGCTGTAGTCGCTCCATCAACCTTTCGGGGGGGACAATGGAAGTGGCCACCCTATCCATGGCCTGAGCCATCATCTCTGATGATGCTGCCTGTTGGGTTGCCATACCATAAATGGATTGCTCCCATGCGGTATCGCCAGGTGGCATACGGCCACCACGTCGGCGGGCACCACACCTGTCTGGGGCAAGGCGAACTGCGCCTTGCTGTGCCGGCACTGCCTGAGGCTGCAGGACTGCATTCCCCCTCTGATCTGCTGGCCCAGGAACAGGATCAGATGTCACGGAGTGTGACCCTGCATCCATAACCACCAAAGGCGTACCTGCCAACACTGACATCCCCATTGAGGGTTCTAACTCTGGTGCAGGTGGGTCGGACAGAACAGAATCCCTCCCAGGAACACTCACCTGCGACGGCACGTAGGTCTCATCATCCGAATCGACACCTGAGTACAGCTCGGTGGAGGAAGCAGCCAGAGGCACCCCTTGAGAGCACGACCTGCAGCAGTTGTGGGTTCTCACCCACCACCACACCACGTCCCTCACTGGTGGTCGGCACCATCTCCACAACCCCAGCAGTATCAGTGCGTCTTCCCCTGCAAAGACATAAAAGAAAACAAATGGAAACAGGCATTAGCACTATGGCACACAATTAGGGCTGAGAGGCTACAGAAACAGTACTTGATTGACACATGTCCCACATGACTAAAACACTCCCATGCATGCACCGTCACTGCGTGTGATGGGGAGGCAGATGGCACCCATTGATGACACCAAGATGGAAGATGAACACATTTGCTACATGCTGCCGAGCAGTGGCATCACACATTGGCCAGTGATTGGCAGGTCAAATACACATGCCATCACACAGATGGCATGTACCCTAGCCATGAAGTGAAGAGGGAGAGGAGGTCACCAATTGTTCATTCAGTCCAGTTTGTTCATATAATTGATTATTTTCATTGTAATGGTTCAAATGTTTAACCTGCAGCTGCCAGTCAAAAATGGTCCTATGGCACAGGGAAATGTCCAAACTAATCATGTCCACGAAACTGAGCCAGTCCACTGTACCATAGCCATGTCAGACATGTGACAATAGGACTGAGAAATCCCGAGTAAAAGTGGTGGTATGTAAACAATCTGCCTGAATAAACAGAGGTAAATAAGCAACAGTGTTGTGGCAAGATGACACTCCAAGGGCAACTGGCGTGGTGTTGGGCTGGATGTCTAATGTTGGCCAAAGGGATGCTGCTATACCCAAATGCTGTTGCCAAGAATGTATAGGAAGAGGCACATGGGTGAGCCGAACCACTCAGGCACACAGACCCTCCTCTGGCACCCAAACAGAAGCCCTCCCACACACACCATGCACATGGATGACACACACATGCATGTGCACTCACCGGACAATGCCTCGTAATCTGCCAGTTCTCCCACGCCTTGGATCTGTTCCTCCGTGACGTAGGTCCCAGCAACCTGCTCATGTGGAGTGAGTTCTATGTCGTCTGCTGGAGACCCACCTCCAGTCACTAGAGTTGCGGCATGACTTGAGGCCAGCTTATTCTTTGCCCTGCGCTTCAGGTCATTCCAGCGCTTGTAGCATTCATTAGCTGTGCGCCTCACGATTCCAAGGGCACTTATGATGTCCGCAATGGTCTGCCAGTGTGCCTGACGTTGTGCAGGTGTGGTCTTGGATCCTGCAACAATCACCATTTCGCGGTCATGTGCGGACACATACTCTACAAGTGCATTCAGTTCGGCCTCATTGAAGCTGGGCTTCCTTGATGGGCCGGACTGTGTAGCCGTGTCTGGGGCATCAGCCTCTACTGGACGAGCACTCTTCCTCTTCCGCTTGGAAGGTGGTGGGGATCCTGAGTGTCCTACGCCGCTCTGGACACTAGGGGCAGGAGCGTTGGATTGCACACTCAGCATGGGAGTTGGTGCAGGCATTATCTCAAGTGTGATGGTGTCAGGGGGAATGTCAGCATGATGGACTTGGACCGACACTGCCTGATGACACCAACGTTCACCGGCGCACGTGGCCTAGACCTGCTGACCTGGAAGTCAGCCATGGAGTCACCCTGTGCCAGGTCTGGTTCCACAGTGGGCTTGTCCAACAAGGGCTGAGCATGGATGGTATCAGCCATGGTAACCTCAACCAGGGGGTGGGGGCATGGGTGTCCCGGACTGGTCCTCCACACATGGGGGGCTAGGGGCACACTGCAAGTCACGGCCACATCCCCTACTGGATCCACCACGGCCACCACTTGGGGCTCGGCCACCTTTGCCACCCTTACGGCTTGTTCGCCTCCCAGCCATGGCACTGATGTTATTGTGCGTATGGGAGTCGATGGCGAACTATTGTCCTGGGCAATTGGGGGTCAAAGGGGTTGGGTACCAGATGGTAATCGTACCCTAGTGCTCTAGCAAGACTGTATGTCACCCCTGGGGAAAGATGACGGGTCACGCAACGCACAGGCTCCCCAAAAAAGCGAAGTAAGGTGCACACAACCCCTCCTAGACCACGTGCGTGGAAAAATAAACCTGCACTAAGCTGTGGCACCCAGGAACACAAGAATGAACGTATGCGTGTCACACGCAGCCTAGAATGACCTCTGAAGGGGTACGCGACACACGGGGCAAGCACAGATGTTAAATACGTGTGCGACTCACCATCTGCCAGGAACAAAAGCGTGAAAAATATGCGCGTGTGCGCGTTGGCAACACCCCCGCCAAAAGAAGAATTGTATGCTGTCTGAGGAGACAGGACAACAGTAGTAGGGAACGCTGTTTGAGGAAACAGGCCCAGGAAAAAGATGAAAAGAGAAAAAGCTGTCAGAGGTAACATGGAGTACGAACTGGAAACGCCATGAAGTAAATCGCGTGTGAACCGACAAGAAGTACAGATTTCACCCACTCGCTCTCCACGAAAAGCACGTACAAGGAAATGGCGTTCTACACGTACCTTTTATACACACGTCACTGACGCGCATACGCGATGAGGTCATTTCCACCAATTACACGCTTTGACACTCGGACGTGTATCTCTTCATTTTTACACGCGCCATTCTCTACGGCCATGCGCGTCACGTCACAGCTGTGCATGGTGGCCTTTGGGCCAATTAAATTGCATATGCGAGAACACGTGGTAAAACTGCACGTCCGAGTGTCATCGCGTGTAATCGGAGGGAAGTGAGCATACACACGATTGGCCTGGGTACGTGTATTTTTGGGGTGCGCAGGAAGTTCCACACGCGATTGGTGGAAATCCACGTGTGCTCTGTCATCACGTGTAATGAGGGAAACACCCGCGCGCCTCACGTCACAGACGCGCTCACGCGCTAAGGGCCTTTGGTCCAATGAAATCGCATATGCGTGCTGACGTGCATACGCGCTAAGGGCCTTTCCTCGATTTACACGCAGACGTGCAGGATTTTCACATGCCAAATCACTCCGTATCAAGCTGGCCACGCGTAAGCACACGGAAGACCATGCTCCTGCCCAAAAGGCCGAATTACTGCCCCCTAGCGCCCCGAGCAGCCTCCAACGAGCCATCTGCTGCTGCCTGCCTGCCTGCCTGCCTGCCTGCTGCCACCGTGCCCTGCCATTTGGTGCCTGCACATCAGCCATCTGCAGGGGTCCATTTGCTGTGTCCACCCCTGCTGGAACAGAAGACTCCCGACTGGGATAACATCGCTCCACAGCCCAGCCCCAGGACCCAGTTTCCCACCCACTCCTGCCTCTGGGGTTGCCATGTCGGGCACTGCAACATCTGGCACCACTGGCAACCCCCCGGCCAGAGAGGCAGAGGGACACCAGTTTCACTGCCACCGAAGTTGGTGTCCTGGTGGAGCAAGTCCTGGGGCAGTATGATGCCCTCTTCGGAAGTAAGCGCGCCAACAAGTAAGGACGGACTCGGATCTGGACGAACATCGTGACTGCCATCAACGCGGAGGGGGTGGCAGTCCGCAACTACCAACATGTCAAGAAGCGCTGGGATAACTGCAGGTCCAGGACCCTCTTGAAGGCCCGGCGCCTCGTGGAAGGGGGCCGGGGCCGCATGAGTACCATTCAGATGAGGGTCCTGGAACGCGTAGGCCCAGCGCTCCACACCCAGATCCTTGAGAGGCAGACCCATCTAGAGTTGAGCGGTAAGTGGCCAAGCATTGCTGTGTGAGACAGGGCATGTCGCAGTGTGCAGGTTGTCTGATACTTGCCTGTATGTGGGACATAGGCCATGTATGCATGTGTGTGTGCAGGGACGTCATGCATGTGAGACCAGTAATGTGTGAACCACATGGTTGGTGCATGTGTTGAAATGCAACATGGGTTGCCCTAGGCGGAATGGCCACATGAAAGCATGCCAGTCTCTGTTCCTGGACATGGGTGAGGGATGGGTGCTGATGCCATGTACATGTATGCTGTCCATGTCTGTGTGTCTGACCTGCTTGTCTGTGACTTATGAATGCCAGGGATGCATGACACATGTCTGTCACAATGTTCATGTTCACTGATGCAGCCTAGACATCCTTGTATCCACTGTGTCTGTGGTGTACAAGGCCAGATGGATGAAACTAGGGTGAAGTGTGTGCATGTGATAGGCATGGCCCATGATGCATGTGAGTTCCATAACAACAGTGTATGTTTCAAGAATCACTTGGACATGTATGCTAATGTCCATAGCATGCGCCATGCCTGTTACCGCATGTGTTTTACCTGCACTGAGCCATGTGGAGGGACATGATGGAAGTGATCTTTGACAGTGCCACTCATCTGCTATTGCTTCCATTGTACAGTACCCTGATGCTTGTGTTCTATGTCCCCCTCTACACAGCGCCACGTGAAGAAGAGGGCGGAGATGGCTCTTTGGAGCAAAGCGGCGGGGATGCCCCCACGGCTGCAGCGGAAGTGGTGGGTGAGCCCCCACAGGGGCTTGCAACGGCAGAAGATGGGGTGGAGCCATCCAGTTTGGTGGTTTTCACAGAGGAGGAGGAGGCCGCTACTGAGGCGCACATGGGGCCTGGTGGGGGCATCCCTGCTGGTGCAAGTGTTGCAGTCCAGGGGCAGGGGCAGGAGGCAGCACAGGTCGCCGTGGTGGGGCCTATGCATGTCACTGTCCCTGACACTGTGACTGCACCACCATGCACCAGCATGGATGCCCCATCCCAGGCCCGTCCGCAGGTAGGGGGGATGTCCATGCCATCTGACTCCCCTCCACCTGCGGACGAGGGGACCCCTGGCCGTATGGAGAAGGTCCTGATTGGTGTCGCGTTGCGCACAGGTGCAATTCGTGATGAGGTGCGTGCTTCCCGGGAGGAGCATGCACGTCATCACGGAGAGCACCGTGCCGACGTGGCCCAGTTGGGAATGGCCATGGTCGGGGGTTTCCTACATGTGTCGGCCAATCTGGCTACCCTCTCCTCCTCTGTGGAGACTATGCACCAGTCGTTCTCCATGCCGTCTTCCGGCCCAGATGCCACCAGGGCCCCCTGTGGACCTGCCCTGACCAATGCAGCCGGCTCGGTGGGGATCCCATCCCTGCCACAGTCGGGAGTCGGAGGTCCAGCAGGGGTGGCCACACCAGCTACTGGACCCCAGCAGATGGAGCATGTGACGGCATCATCGGGCAGGGCACGTGCATGACGGCGTCGGTGGATACCATCAGCCTGGATGCCGTCGTGCTGGCACAGGCAGTTGCGTCGGAGGCAGCGGCAGGCTCGACGTGGGAGGCATCATGGCTCGGGGCCATCAACATCAGGGGTGCAGGCATCGGCCGGAAGGCAGGAGAACCCTGGAATGGGAGTGGCTTCCGTGTAGGAGCGGTTGGGCCAGCAGATAGGTGCGGAGCGGCAGCGGGCAGAGGAGGAATGGCTCACAATGGTCAGCGCGGAGAATTCCATGCGGAGGGCGCTGAGGCAGGCTGAGTGCCTCGAGGGTCTTCGCAGGGAGTTGGAGCTGGTCACTGCTTTATCCCTGCGAGACCTCGGGGCCAGGGAACATGCCCGCCTCCAAGCCATTGAACAGGAATTCGATGATGCCCTGGCCCATGACAACATCCAGTGAGCCGTTGGACTAGCCCGCTGCCCATGTAAATAGTTATGTAGTTAGTGATAGGTTTCTTTTGTTTTTGCATTTTCTTTGGACCTTTTGGACAATGGGCCACATTTATGTATATAGTTATTTTTTATTAGGTAGTGTTGTTAGATAGGTTTCATTTCTTTTGTTGGGATCCTGGACCCTGGCTTGTTCACCTGTACATAGTTCACTGTTGGATTTTCTTTTCTTTTTACAATTTACCCATGGAGCAATGGCTTTCAATTATAATTTCCTATTGGATTTTCTTTTCTGGACTGTGACTTTGGACACCATTCCTTTGGATTCTGATTTTTGGTTTTGCATTTTTTCATGGCCATGCTTCTTTTTACTTTTCTTACATTCCCATTTCTGTTAGTTTATTTTTGATTCAATTCATGTTTCCTTTAATACATATTGTTTTATCAAACTTCAATGTGTAGTATCATCTCATTGGTTTCATGCATATCATGATATGGGTTTTGAGATTCACTGACACCCAAACTTGCAATTGCTGTTCTTTCATGTTATTGCCATTTCTGAGTGGGTGGATGCAATACTCGGGTGGGTGTTTTGCATTTGGAGGCTGACCATAGGGACCAGGGATCTAGATTGTGATGACATGTTGGCTGGGGAACATGAGTTGGACATGAGTGGGGGCCTGCTGTCAGGTGCCCCACAGTGCTGGGGGGTGGGGGTGCATGGGAACATGAGTTGGACATCATGAGTGGGGGCCTGCTGGCAGGTGCCCCACAGTGCTGGGGGGTGAGGGTGGTGGGAGACATGAGTGGGGGCCTGGTGGAGGCTGCCCCTGGTGGCTGGGGGGTGGGGGTGGTGGTAGACATGGGTTGGACATGAGTGGGGGCCTGGTGGAGGCTGCCCCTGCACTGCTGGGGGGTGGGGGTGGTGGGAGACATGAGTGGGGGCCTGGTGGAGGCTGCCCCTGGTGACTGGGGGGTGGGGGTGGTGGTAGACATGGGTGGGGCCCTGGTGGAGGCTGCCCCTGGTGGCTGGGGGTGGGGGTGGTGGTAGACATGAGGGGGGCCTGGTGGAGGCTGCCCCTGCACTGCTGGGGGGTGGGGGTAATAGGGGACATGAGTGGGGGCCTGGTGGAGGCTGCCCCTGGTGGCTGGGGGGTGGGGTGCTGGGAGACAGGAGTGGGAGCCTGGTGGAGGGTGCCCCTGACTGCTGGGGGGTAGGGGGTGCAGGGAGACAGGAGTGGGGGCCAGGTGGAGGGTGCCCCTGACTGCTGGGGGGTGGGGGTGGTGGGAGACATGAGTGGGGGCCTGGTGGAGGCTGCCCCTGGTGGCTGGGGGGTGGGGGTGGTGGTAGACATGGGTGGGGCCTGGTGGAGGCTGCCCCTGCACTGCTGGGGGGTGGGAGTGGTGGGAGACATGAGTGGGGGCCTGGTGGAGGCTGCCCCTGCACTTCTGGGGGTAATAGGGGACATGAGTGGGGGCCTGGTGGAGGCTGCCCCTGGTGGCTGGGGGTGCTGGGAGGCATGAGTTGGACATGAGTGGGGGCCTGGTGGAGGCTGTACCTGCACTGCTGGGGGGTGGGGGTGGTGGGAGACATGAGTGGGGGCCTGGTAGAGGCTGCCCCTGGTGGCTGGGGGGTGGGGGTGGTGAGAGACATGAGTTGGACTTGAGTGGGGGCCTGGTGGAGGCTGCCCCTGCACTGCTGGGGGGTGGGGGTGGTGGGAGACATGAGTGGGGGCCTGGTGGAGGCTGCCCCTGGTGGCTGGGGGGTGGGGGTGGTGGTAGACATGAGTTGGACATGAGTGGGGGCCTGGTGGAGGCTGGCCCTGCACTGCTGGGGGGTGGGGGTAATAGGGGACATGAGTGGGGGCCTGGTGGAGGCTGCCCCTGCACTGCTGGGGGGTGGGGGTAATAGGGGACATGAGTGGGGGCCTGGTGGAGGCTGCCCCTGCACTGCTGGGGGGTGGGGGTAATAGGGGACATGAGTGGGGGCCTGGTGGAGGCTGCCCCTGGTGGCTGGGGGGTGGGGGTGGTGGTAGACATGAGTTGGACATGAGTGGGGGCCTGGTGGAGGCTGCCCATGCACTGCTGGGGGGTGGGGGTAATAGGGGACATGAGTGGGGGCCTGGTGGAAGCTGCCCCTGCACTGCTGGGGGGTGGGGGTAATAGGGGACATGAGTGGGGCCTGGTGGAGGCTGCCCCTGGTGGCTGGGGGGTGGGGGTGGTGGGAGACATGAGTGGGGGCCTGGTGGAGGCTGCCCCTGGTGGCTGGGGGGTGGGGGTGGTGGTAGACATGAGTGGGGGCCTGGAGGAGGCTGCCCCTGCACTGCTGGGGGGTGGGGGTGCATGGGGACATGAGTGGGGGCCTGGTGGAGGCTGCCCTTGCACTGCTGGGGGGTGAGGGTAATAGGGGACATGAGTGGGGGCCTGGTGGAGGCTGCCCCTGCACTGCTGGGAGTGGGGGTGCATGGGGACATGAGTGGGGGCCTGGTGGAGGCTGCCCCTGCACTGCTGGGGGGTGGGGGTAATAGGGGACATGAGTGGGGGCCTGGTGGAGGCTGCCCCTGCACTGCTGAGGGGTGGGGTTAATAGGGGACATGAGTGGGGGCCTGGTGGAGGCTGCCCCTGCACTGCTGGGGCGTGTGGGGGTAATAGGGGACATGAGTGGGGGCCTGGTGGAGGCTGCCCCTGGTGGCTGGGGGGTGGGGGTAATAGGGGACATGAGTGGGGGCGTGGTGGAGGCTGCCCCTGGTGGCTGGAGGGTGGGGGTGCTGCGAGACATGAGTTGGACATGAGTGGGGGCCTGGTGGAGGCTGCCCCTGCACTGCTGGGGGTGGGGGTAATAGGGGACATGAGTGGGGGCCTGGTGGAGGCTTCCCCTGCACTGCTGGTGGGTGGGGGTAATAGGGGACATGAGTGGGGGCCTGGTGGAGGCTGCCCCTGGTGGCTGGGGGGTGGGGGTGCTGGGAGACATGAGTTGGACATGAGTGGGGGTCTAGTGGAGGCTGCCCCTGCACTGCTGGGAGGTGGGGGTGGTGGGAGACATGGGTGGGGGCCTGGTGGAGGCTGCCCCTGGTGGCTGGGGGGTGGGGGTGGTGGTAGACATGAGTTGGACATGAGTGGGGGCCTGGTGGAGGCTGCCCCTACACTGCTGGGGGCTGGGGGTGGTGGGAGACATGAGTGGGGGCCTGGTGGAGGCTGCCTCTGGTGGCTGGGGGGTGGGGGTGGTGAGAGACATGAGTTGGACATGAGTGGGGGCCTGGTGGAGGCTGCCCCTGCACTGCTGTGGGATAAGGGTGTTGGGAGACATGAGTGGGGGCCTGGTGGAGGTTGCCCCTGCACTGCTGGGGGTTGGGGGTAATAGGGGAAATGAGTGGGGGCCTGGTGGAGGCTGCCCCTGGTGGCTGGGGGGTGGGGGTGGTGGGAGACATGAGTTGGACATGAGTGGGGGCCTGGTGGAGGCTGCCCCTGCACTGCTGGGGGGGTGGGGGTAATAGGTGACATGAGTGGGGGCCTGGTGGAGGCTGCCCCTGGAGGCTGGGGGGGTGGGGGTGGTGGGAGACATGAGTGGGGGCCTGGTGGAGGCTGCCCCTGGTGGCTGGGGGGTGGGGGTGGTGGTAGACATGGGTGGGGGCCTGGTGGAGGCTGCCCCTGCACTGGTGGGGGTTGGGGGTGGTGGGAGACATGAGTGGGGGCCTGGTGGAGGCTGCCCCTGCACTGCTGGGGGGTGGGGGTGGTGGGAGACATGAGTGGGGGCCTGGTGGAGGCTGCCCCTGCACTGCTGGGGGGTGGGGGTGCATGGGGACATGAGTGGGGGCCTGGTGGAGGCTGCCCCTGCACTGCTGGGGGGTGGGGGTGCATGGGGACATGAGTGGGGGCCTGGTGGAGGCTGTCCCTGCACTGCTGGGGGGTGGGGGTAATAGGGGACATGAGTGAGGGCCTGGTGGAGGCTGCCCCTGCACTGCAGGGGGGTGGGGGGCATGGGGACATGAGTGGGGGCCTGGTGGAGGCTGCCCCTGGTAGCTGGGGGTGTGGGTGGTGGGAGACATGAGTTGGACATGAGTGGGGGCCTGGTGGAGGCTGCCCCTGCACTGCTGGGGGGTGGGGCTAATAGGGGACATGAGTGGGGGCCTGGTGGAGGCTGCCCCTGCACTGCTGGGGGTTGGGGGTAATAGGGAACATGAGTGGGGGCCTGGTGGAGGCTGCCCCTGGTGGCTGGGGGGTGGGGGTGCTGGGAGACATGTGTTGGTGATCAGTAGTGCAAGGTGACATGTGGGTTGGCTGGTGGGCATGGCCATGGTGGATGGGTTGCCTGTGGGACATGAGCAGGGGTGCAGGGTAGTACCCTGTGTTGTGGGCTGCCTGCAGGGGCCGTGGAGGGTGTAGAGGGAACACCTGGGGGGACCCACATGGCCAAATCACGTATAGCATTCCCCGGCACCACCGAAATACACGTACCCTGCAGAAATCGCGTGTGAATCTTCCGCTCACATCGGAATACACATACCCAGGCCAATCCCGTGTGGAACTTCCCGCGCACCCCGAAGTACACGTACCCAGGCCAATCGCGCGTGGAACTTCCCACGCACCCCCACCTACCCAGGCCAATCGCGTGTGGAACTTCCCGCACACCCCGTAGTACACGTACCCAGGCCAATCGTGTGTGGAACATTCTACGCACCCCCACCTACCCAGGCCAATCGCGTGTGGAACTTCCCGCACACCCCGTAGTACACGTACCCAGGCTAATCGCGTGTGGAACTACCCATGCACCCCGAAGTACACGTACCCAGGCTAATCGCGTGTGGAACTTCCCGCGCACCCAGGAACACGCACACATGCTATTTTTCACACAGCGGGTGTCTGTGTTTGTCGGTGCCCCTTTGCACCTCATTTGTCCTAGAGGGCCACTGTATGGGCCATTCATCATGGCTGTATATGGGTGCTTTTTGTTAGCGCTCATTTTGGCGCACATTTTTGTAATTGTGGAGGGAAAAGTTTCGGACATGTATCTGGAATCTCTTTGCAATTTGCAAAGAAAGAAGGACTTGGAAAAGTCATGTACATGTTTCCAAACTCTCGAGTAATTTTGTCTCGTATTGTGCAGAGACAAATGTTGCTGCGTTCTTCTTCATTTAGCCCACAAATGGAGAAAAGGAGGTGCAATGTCAACAAGGCTAGATGTGCCTTTTTGAGAGATGTTGGCATGTCCTCTTTTCACAATGAAAATGTTATGTTTCATAGTGCACATAATGTTTTGCAGAGATGGAGTCCATCTTACTTATGGTGGCAATCAGATTTTTCTGTGAAATATACAAAATGTATTACGACCCTTTTTGGAATATCAATCCTTTTTCCAGTAGGTGCTGACCATTTTAAGTTTTTGAAACACAAAAAACCCCCCACAAAAAGGCTCTTTTCAGAGCCACCACTTCCTCCCATAGAAGAGTGCAATAGTTTTGGTAGGGCATCACCCCAAAAATGTTAATGTCCCCGGACTGTCTGCAGACTTCTAAAAATGCACAGGGCCCTGCAGCATTTCATTGGCACTTCTATTTTTGAACTGTGAAAGCCGTTTTTTTTGTTGTTTTGTATTTTATTTGGTTTTTCAGACACAGCACATAAGGAAAGGAAGGGAAGGGAGGGTGAGGATGGCACACCAACCACGGGATAAGAAAGGGCAGGTGGAGAGAGGAAGATGTAGGATGGGCCTTAATCAGATAGGTGGGAGTACTTCTCATGCTCCCAGACCGCAGCATCGAAAGCACATCGAAGGGTCTCCCCCCTGCAGAGTACTGCATCGTAGTACATACACTCGAAAGGTAAGGTCTACAGCATCACGTATGGCCTGCGAGGCAGCTGGAGGGATGCACTGCCCCACAGGAGTGCCGCTTGTGTTGGCAGGAGCAGAAACGGAGGATGTCATGGGTATTAGTCTTAGCAGTGCATGGTGGTGGCGCAAGGTATCGTTGCTTAGCTTACCATAACTAGCAAATTTCTGGGTTTTTCCGGATTTACTTAAAACCATAACATCTCTTTAACAACGTTTTTTCACTGAATTTCATAGGTTTTTAGTAGCACAACTTAACCATAATGTCCCTTTAACAAAGTTTTTTCACTGAATTTCATAGGTTTTTAGTAGCGCAACTTAACCATAACATCCCTTTAATAAAGTTGTTTTCACTGAGTATATATATATATATATATATATATATATATATATATATATATATATATATATATATATATATATATATATATATATATATGTATAGAGGGTTCCTGCTACTTAACCTGTAATAAGCTTCTCAATAACATATTCTCTTTTTAAACCACTCTAGCAAATGCTATGCATTGCATCATTCAGTATCTGTTCATATCAAGCAACAAATATGTACAATGCTATGTGTTTAAAACATGATCTTTTTTGGAGCAGTTTGATAGAAGTGAATAAAGAGCATATGAGCATTTATAGTAGCACTGTGTGTAACTTTGTTTTCTAAATGATAGAAAATGCAGATGCAAAGGTCTGTGGAAGTTTAATATGTTGGCACTACATGTATACCTGCCAACATGACCCAATCCAATCTGTAAGTGCTTATCAAGTCTCAATGTTTTTCTTTTAACATTCTGTGACTTGTAATTACACTTCTCCCATTATAAAAAATTATAAGACTACAAGTATCTGAATGCAAAGAAAAAAAACAGGACTGGAGTGGAAGATTTGAAATGGTGACATTTATATTTAATTAAATATATAAAATGTTGTGTTTTTAAAAATGTTTCTTTTTAGAAGCATTTTGAAAAGCGTCACACTTTCAAACCTCACTCATTACATCCCTTACACTGCCACCATTCTCCATCTGCTCACAAATATCTGTATACCGCCAAAATATCTATATGCAACACTACACCTTGGATATAAAGTGCTCTTATTTCCCAACATCTATTATAATACACCAAACACTGCTGCAACAACAATTTGTCATTGCAATACCGCTAGGAGACAGTTTCCCTATTCTTTAACAACACTGCAACTTAATACAAATATATTAAAGCACAAACAAAGCACTTCTTTTATTAAAATGTGCTGCACAAAAACAGCCTAGATGTGCACCTTTTCCTCACACCCACATTTGCCCTGTTCCTTCTAAGGTGCAAAACATAACTACTTATACTCTAATACTTCTAACAACATAGTTACACACTTTAGTACCCTACCCATGACACAACTTCAGTAAATCTTTTTCCAACAACTCAACCTACCTTCATAAATAACAATCTCACTCACTAAAAGTAGTTCACCATTATCACATATTCCCACTAACGTTCTTTTACATTTACAGGAAAGAAGAAGATTGTCGAAGACAGTGACCAAAAAAAGAATACCCTTCACATCCTACAAGGTAAGTACATTAATATACCATTTACGTCTCTCTAATTGTAACCATATACTTTCACTATATATTAGCCTAGAGTATTCTTTTGTAATCAACATTTCTTCCACTCTGACTTATTATATTGCACCATTCACGCTCTTTCTATTCCCATATGAACACCACCATTATAGCACCCACGGTTTTCCTCAAAACATCATAATGTCTCCACTTATTATTTTTTTTTTAATATGATATAACCGCATTTGGGTTTTTTACACATACTTCTTAATAAAAATTGCTCAAAGTCCATTACAACATATTCATACAAATTCATACAATGCTCACATGATAAAAATAGAATGAAAGAATAATAATTGAACAATAACATTCAAGAATAAAATAAACATACACATACATCTCCTACCCACTACAACAAGGATTTACCAGTATTTTTGTGGAATGAAACCTGTGTATTGCAGTACTCTTATTACATTTAGTGTCAATTTGGTTTTGTGGCCGGCAATCATTCTTTCCCAGAAGGCACTTGATAACAACCGGTCAAGTGACCCAACTGAGTTGGCCAGGGGTTCAACACTTATGTCCCAGGTACCTTTGCAGAATTTCAGTAAGTGCTCAAGCATTTGTTTGCTTATGTCCGAGCATTCCGTGCATAGACTCTGAGTCGCTTCTGTAAGTCCCCATTTGGTCAATACTGTGCCCGTCTTGATCAAATTCAGGAGTACTCTCATGCAATTCTGCCTTCCTTTTACATCTGGGAACTTTGTCAGATACCTTGGAACAAAGCCCTGCTTTTTCCCATACTTAAAGAAGGATGTAGGGATGGAAGATGACCTCACTGTGTCATTGTCAGAGCTTTCTTGACCTTCAATGGGTTTGTAATCAGAGTGTGTTTATCTTGTTCACAGTAGATCAATAGATCTTCTGCCACCTGCTTAAGTTCTCTTAAACATAGGGACGTGTCTGAATTCAAATTGTCCAGAAGGTCTTTGTACAATGTATTTGTCATTGGCACCAAAATGGACCTATATAAGGAAAGTAATGTCCACTCTGCTGCGATCTTAATAGATTTTAAACCTAGTTTGTATCTGAGGGTAGCCATCTGAAGGCCTCTAGGCAAACCTAGTACCTGCTTCCAGATATAGCTCTCCAATTTTTGCCAATCTATTGAGCATAAGAGAGGTTTTGCCTCAATTCCATATAATAGCACATGAATAATGTTTGCCACATTTAAGTTTATTATTGGCATGATGGAGAATTTACCATACAAGCTCAAGATCGTCTTCATTTGTGCTATCAATTGTGTACATTTGGCCAATAGTTCTCCGTACTGTATCCCAACTGTGGGGACCACATGCAGAGTGAAACCAAGGTATATAACTTCTTTTACCACAGGGATCAAACGACCAACTATTGACCAAGAATATCTGGCTCCTTTAATGCCCTTGCCTCCAAAGGCCACAACCCTTGATTTCTCCGGGTTTACCACCAGATCATTTGCTTTCATGTATGAATCAAGTGCCTTCAGCAGTCTTTGCAGACCGACAGGAGTCCTGTCTAGCAGGACAATGTCGTCTGCATACGTAAGCCATTTAATGGCTAGTGAGCCCATCCTAGTGCTTGCTAATGCTGAGGACTCTATAAACTGTCCAAAGTCTCCCAAGTAAAACTTAAAGAGAAATGGTGCCACCATACACCCATGTCTGACTCACCCATTTACGCTTATATAATTTGACAGATGTCCAGCTGGATTAAGTCGTACTCTAGCTGAATTTCCTTCATGAAGGTTTACTAGAATATTTGTCAGAGCTTTTGGGGCCCTTTTCTGCTCCATCTTAAGCCAGAGCTTATCCCGATTCACCATATCAAAGGCGCTCGACAGGTCGACAAACGCACCATAGAGTCTGCCTACATTGTTTTTATCTTTATAGTTTGTTAGGGAGGCAAGTATTATACCATTCAGGGATGTTGAGTGACCTCTTCTAAACCCTGTTTGTTGTTTGGGAATGATGTTATTTTTTTGCCCAGGTTTCCAGTTCTCTTAATACGAGCCTGGTGAACAGTCTATTCAATCACACCACTACTCCTTACTCAAGAATCCCAGCCCATCACACCCCTACAGACTCTTACTCTTACAACCTTCCCAACCACACCAATGATGCCACTTCACAATCAAACAGTACTATGTTTGTCTGTACAATCACACACATACACCCATACCCAATATATGCATATACATTCCACAACTTTCAAACCCAAACATTTTTCCCCAACATGCAAAACAAAATGCCTACTAAAAAGCATTTCTGTAGAGAGGAAAGAAACAAAGAGAGCAAATAAGAATAAAAGCAAGCCATATAGTCATCCACCTCTAAAACAATGTATAGAAATATAATAAAAAGAGCTAGTAACCTCACTCAACAAATCTATATAAGCCACCACTAAAATAGGTAAGGCCCCTCTTTTAAAAACTAAAAGTAAGAAAAAGATGTACAAACAAAAGCAGACCTACTAATGAGCCTAACACTATAGCTACCAATGTTAACATAGCCAATGTAAAGTAATGCAAAACATGTATCTACCCTTAAAAACTAATAGGTAAGGCCCCTCTTTCAAAAACTAAAAGTAAAAAAAAGATGTAAAAACAAAAGCAAACCTACTAATGAGCCTAACACTATAGCTACCAATGTTAACATAGCCAATGTAAAGTAATGCAAAACATGTATCTACCCTTAAAAACTAATAGGTAAGGCCCCTCTTTCAAAAACTAAAAGTAAAAAAAAGATGTAAAAACAAAAGCAAACCTACTAATGAGCCTAACACTATAGCTACCAATGTTAACATAGCCAATGTAAAGTAAAGCAAAACATGTATCTACCCTTAAAAACTACCACAGGTGACTATTGCCCAAAGCTCTAATTGACAACGCATTTCTACTAAAGAGAAGTTATATTGATTTCAAACACAACAAAATCACTAACTAAATCAATCAATACATTACAAAAAGTACTTCTAAACATGCACAATCTCAATATAGACAACTTTTCAAACCTCTGTGAATGTGAATGGATTCACACACGCAGCACAAAACCATATTTCAATGAAGAGGCTTACAAACAAGTACATAACAATAAACAAATTGCCATATACAGTAATGGCAGAGGGAATGAAATGGCAAAATACACCATTATGGCTAAAGAAACCCTTATAGAAAAAACATCCCCAACAGACTTTCAACCAAATGTTCCTTTGCCCAAGCAAACCATCCAGTGTACAAATGGACATGCAGCTCAATGTGTAACATATGCCAACAATCTGTTAAATATTTACGACAATACTTCAATCACTATGTGAAAATGAAAGACAAAGGTAAAATGAAAAATGTACAAACCATAGACTCTTGTCCAGTGCGCAGCCACACTAGACTTCAAGGAAATTCATTAGCCTGCATTTTAGCAACTTCTTGCAAAAGGAACATTCACCACATCCAAATTTTAGTAACACACCATTCCGCTATACAGAATCTTTTGCATAGAATATACTATACAAAAAGTCCTGCTCTAGAACTGCAAAATTTAAATAGCGTTCTCCTAAATGGAACAGCCAAAGAACTCCTTTGAGAAATAGAGTACATACAAAGTAAATACTTTGGAAATGAAGTTGACTTAGAACATTCAGTAACATTAGGAAAAACCTCACAAACACCAACCTCCTAACATATACAAAAAATAAATGTTTGCGTTTCAAAACATATCTGCTGAAATACCAGACAAAGCATGAGTCTGTTGTCGTAAAACTTTTCATAAAAGAACACACACATAGCATATTTGGCCTTCAAAATAGAGAACAAAGAGGAATCCCAATGGTTGCAATTAGCTTCATATCTAAAAGCAGAAAACAAATTCAAAATAACTGACCCTTCAACAGTTTGTACGTACTGCAACACAAAGCTTTACAATAACCAGATGCCATCACATGCTATCACTAATAACAAAGAAATAATCCCACTTCCAAAGGCTCTCCAGCATCTTAACTTATATGATAGCATTATAATTGAAACCGTACACCCATTTCAAGCTATAAAAGACCTCGAAATGAAAAAAATTACCTCCATCTTAGTTACTAAAGGGCATCCGCGGCAAATTAGTATAATTGCCATTAGATCGTAAAGAAAATGTAGAAACACTAGGAGTACAATGGCCAATAGATCAATCTTTGATTATACTAGTTAATTTTGTACCAACAAAAGACTAAAGACTAAAGAATTTGTTGGCAACGACTAGTCGACTTAAACAAAGTTAGACAAGCCCTACAATATCTGAAAGAAAACAATGAATACTACAACAATAGAAACATAGAGGAAAACATAAAACAAACCACCCAAATAATTCAAGATGCACCAGCAACTGGGCAATTTGAAAGTCTAGATCCTGTTACTATAGGAATGACCTGACCCTGCTGATCACACATATGTATTTCTGGTCTAAATAAACATTCATCAAGTATTCCAATATTTTCCCCGTCAGTCAAGGTAGCCGTGTCAAAAAATATTTACTCCATACAAAAATATTTCTGGATCTAAAGGAACACATCGTAATGGGTTTTGGCCTGCAAAGGCTAATATAAATTCTCTTACATTCTTGTAATGTATCCCAGACTCGAACACACTAACCCTTTGTAACTAAAGGATGTCATCATGTTTCATTTTGTCATCAAGTCACATCCTAATGTGTTAACTGGTGTCTGATGAGAATATAATAAAGGGATTGACATATCATGTCACCTATAGAAAGTGGAAATTTGTCAGTAAAAGGAATCATACTTGTGGCCCCAGAAAATCTCAGTGCATCCCGTGGTCATCCCGGACATTGGGTATTTTCCCTCTCAAAAACAGGAACACGTTGCTCCTGTACCCACAAGGAATTGAAATCTCTTGCCTCCTATCAACACCCTGTCCCTTGGTTTTTCTTGTGGGTCTGGTGTCACAGATCCTGAACACATTAAGTCATTCAGTGGGCCTTCCTATTGAGAATACAAATTCACCCCCCCTCCACCACTGTCAAACTCCAGGAAGCCTTTGAAGCTCCTGTGTTTGTTTTCCATTGTGGCAATGTTTCGTGTTGCACCAGTATGTACTGTGGTTGATGTGCTGGCACTTGTTGTGCCTGCATGGATTCGTGTTGGTGTTGCCCTTGTGGAGACTGCATTTGCTGTGGAATCTGCTGTGCTTGCTGTATTTGTGGCACGCTTGTCTGATACTGCGTGTGATTTTAGGCATAATAATCCTGTGGTTAGGTACAGTACTACAGTGAATCCCCCCCCTTTCTTGGAGCTTGTCAGTTCTGTTGTATGCATCCTCCTCTACTCCTGTAAATTTGCGCTATATGTCCTGTTCTCCCAAAATTCCAGCATTGATATGGCTGTCGCTCATTAAATACTCCTCCCCTTTAAGGGTTTTGAAATCTTCCTCGTCCACTAGGTGCATTTCCTCTACCTCTTCGCCAAATGTGGAACCCACTCTCATCCATAGAGTGCACTTCTTTGTTTTGCTGTACTGACTGTGCTTCATGTATGGTCAAGCATTCACAACTCATCATTAATGCTCCTTCTGATGTACAATAGTCAACTGGATTTCTGGCCTTTGCTTCATGCCTACCTGTTTCTTCATTTGCCGTTGCACTGGCTCGGGCAGTCCATGACATGAAATAGGATAAAATAATGCCACTGTTTTATCAAACGGTTTTCTCATCTTGAGACACCAACATTCTTGAATCTCTTGAATAAAAGCAAGAGGATCTTAATATTCACCCATTTTCCTAGTCATAATTGCATCCATGTCTGATGTGTCAGGATGCTGTACTCTAAGCGCCCTCCATATATCTTCCCAGCAGTTATTAAATGGCGCTCCGTCATGTATCGTGTTCTGTGCAGTTACATGCGCATATCTTGCTTGTCTCCAAATATTTTCAGCTCTCCTCCTAGAATGGCTGCCAGAGGCTGTTTATGTCACCTACTGCTAATGTCATACCCGCTATCATTCTCGATTAATTCATAGATCCATTTTCCTGCACCTGCGGGAATTGTGTAAACCCTGGTCCAAAATCATACCCACCTACACTATGCAACTTCCAGGAGGGTTAGTCTTGCCCATTCATCTTCTTCCTGGCAGTGACCTTAACCCGCTTCCATAAGGCATGCACATATCCACTGCACTACGCAAGCGTTTTGGTGGTCGGTCAAAATATGTTATTGGTTCTGGCGTGTCCGCTTTCGGATCTTTTTAACCCTCTCTCTAGGTTCCTTGAAAACCTGCATGTGCCATCTCTTCATGTTTTTTAATGTTCCTCCCTCTCTCATCTGACATTATTATTATTATTATTATTATTATTATTATTATTATTATTATTATTATACCCCAACTGGTATGGTTATTATCCCTTTCCTCATCATCAAGATATAGTCTGCTTAGAAACAGAGTGATATGCTCATCCATAGGTGTTTTATCTACTCTATCTCCCTTTTCCTTCAGTGGAGATCATGCAATGGTCCCCATAGACTCATAACCACCCTCCTCTTTCATTTTTCTATATTGATCCCCAATCCTTTTCCCTATGACTTCAGCCTCCTTCTCATCAGCCCATGTCTGTATTCTCGGTATCCCTTGCAGCGTCCTGCTGGGCTGTAGTGATCCTCTCTCTTCTTTCCATCACTCTCGTGCTTCAATGGGTACTTTACTCCTATTAACAATATGATCTATTTCGTCATCTCTTGGTCCCATACTCCTTCTCATTTATTCTTCTTCCCTGCTTCTTTTCTCTCTGCTCTCTTCTTCCTCTCTCCTTCTTTAGAACATACGTTCTTTCACACTTTGGGATTCTATTTCTTCTCGTTTTTACTCTTCTATTCTCTCTTTCTCTTTTTTTGTTCTTCATACCATTGCTGTTCTTACTTTCATTTCCTATCTCTTTCTTTCTTTTTCTTCCTTGTATGCCCTGCCCTGTTCTTTTTCCTTCTTTTCTCTCCCCTCTCTTTTTTCTCTCTCTTTAACAACGTTAATGTACTTTCCGTCTAATTTAAGTAATATATGTCCTCCCATCCACCTATTTGGTGCTATTGCCAGGCCACTTGCTTTGTCTTTCTCCTTCTTTTGTCTCCTGGCTTCCTCTATCCTTCTGTCCTTTCTCTATGTTTGTCTTGTTAGGACATATATTTACGTTATTTATTCTTACTTTCTGCCATACTGTCTTCACTATTAAAAGCAGGACATGCGTATGTTGGATTGACATACCCTGCTGCTGCTTTTAATTCCTTTAGAGGGTAGATTCCCTGTTTGTCTTCTGTTGTGCTATCATTCTTAGGAGGAGAATGAGCAGCTGAGGGCATGACGTCCTCCTCTGTAAGGTGATTAAGCCGGCACTCCTTCTCAGGTGGTTCTTCTCTCTCACTTTGATACATCTTCTATAGCTCTAAAACAGCTAACTTTTTTTCTGTAGCTTCTTCCCTGTGTATGTATCATGCAAGTATGTTGTCATGTATCGCAGCAATGCCTTTGATAATTAACCTTCTTTAGGCCACAGAATTAGTGTTTTATTAGTCATGCATTTCACCCACTCAGCATATTTACTGATCTTCAGTGTGTATCTTGGTAATGTTCTGCTGATGTAAAAGTAGAGTGTCCCCCATAATGACACTGGGCCTCATTACACGGTAGGCGGTAAGGGTTTACCGGTACTGGTATTTTACCGGTACCGGTAAATCCTTACCCCCTTACTACGAAGTCCCTTTGCAGGTTGGGGAATTTAACGCCTTTTTGCAGGCGTTAAAAATCCAACCTGCAAAGGGACCAGGGTGCTAATTACGGTACCGCAATTTGAGGTACCGTAATTAGCGCCTTCCCCATTCCCATTATGCCCTATGGGGCAAAAATGGGAATGTTGAAGGGCAATGGAGGAAGGAGGAATTACTACCTTCCCAACCTTGTAATAAGGCGGTAATTCCCCTTTCCTCCAAGGCGGTACCGGTAAATTACCGGCATGAACCATGGCGCTAATAGCGCTATGGTTTACCGCCTACCGTGTAATGAGGCCCAATGTGTTTTAACTGTGAATACTGTTTTTTTTCCTCATTTATTATTTATTTAATTAATCACACTTCAACCAACACCAGCAATATCAATCACTGTTCATTTCCCAAAAACAATTTATTCAACTAATGTTCAGACTTTACAAAACAACTTTCATTTAATCTCTTTGTTTATAATTATTATCAATGCATATCATTTTTTATATATATGATAGTTTTAAGAATCTTATTTTATTCTATTTTTATTTAAATACTACCCCTCCTAAGTTTAATTGATTTCAGTTTTTCTTTAAATACTACCCTCCTAAGTTTGGTTGGCATCAATCACTTGCTTATCTAGGGCATACTAATTTGTCAAAATGCATTACTATCATTTGCATAATGGTTAGACTTTCAACCTATTTCATCAATACTAATACAAAATAAGTAAATTTATCTTTTTACACTGATATTTTTCAAAGACCCCAAAACATGTGTCTACACTTTTCCTATTCTCCTGATAGATGTATCTCATCTCTGTTGTGCACTCTTCTTTGGCTGTCGCAGGAATCCCATAAATAATACTAATTTACAGAGTTGTTAGTGCTGTCCCTTCTCCCTCCTTGAGAACAGGTATCGAGGTATCTCCTTTTCTATAATAAATCCTGTTACGTTCCCCCACTATATATATATATATATATATATATATATATATATATATATATATATATATATATATATATATATATATATATATGCAATACGGCCCCTCCCCTTTTATTTGTCACTTTTGATGTTTCTACTTACATCCGTTATCCAGGCCTTCTATATTGACTCTTCCCCAATTGACCACATTGCCTTCAGTCCACGGGGTGCCTGTGGGGACTGGACAAGAATGTCTTCAACGTGGCACCTGCCACTCTCCACAGGAATCTCTGCAGTGTTCTGGCTAATGGCGGAAGACGTTGAGAATCTCAGGGTCTGGATCTGAGCCATCCTCTGCTACCAAATGTGCAGTAGCACTTTTTGGGGTATTTCTATGCACAGAATGCGATTAACATAATAAATTATCATGGATCCAAATAGCCATACAGACTTAAATAATATGGCAAAATACTACTTTATTATGAGCTCAATAAAGTAGGGAAACCTGGCTAACAACAAATCATAGTCCACACACTCTCAGTTACACTTCAGGTACACAAGGCTTTATACCTCAATGTGAGTCAGCTCTGACGTCATCCTACGTGGCAAACAATAAAACCTATCGGGTGAAGGGATTATTTAGGGGAACATATCTACCTATAGGTTCTGCAAATGTTTGTAACATTATCGGCTGCCCTTTATCTGGCAGGCAAGCCTCAAGCATCCCCCTGACTACGTATAATACAGATTATAGCAGCATAACCACAGCGGATTGGCCCCTGCAGCATTGTATACTCATCATTGCATAGGCCCTCCTGATAGGTTGGTATCTTCTCCTAACCTTGGATATTTGACTTGTTAACAGCTCATAAGCAAATCTAAACCCAGGTGCAGAGAACAACGTCAGACTACTACCCACTTGCCCAATTAGTCTACCATCTCTCATTAGCCAAGCCTTCAGCCAGGGCTTCTCCTTTGTATTTAACCTTTCTGGATGTTCTCTTCTCTGGAACTTTAAGGGGAGTCAAGGTAAATCATTATCTTCAACCAGGGCTTTATGAATATGCCTTGTCTTCTGGTTTTGTACCACGTGTGAAGAGACCATGATTTTGTTTATTTCATCTTCTATTAAGTGCTATGTGATTTGATTATGTCAAGTGTCATTACTCTCTTTGGCCTCTAGAGACTTTGTTACTTTGTCTCAAGTGTGTTTTCTCCTTCTGTATTCGTAAATACATGGCATTCGCAAATGTTCGCTCATTACTTAATCTAAGAGAAATGCGTCCTGTGTAGATTGCTTGTCATTGTTGACTTTCTCCTTCAAGCTCTTTGCTTACTATTACTCGGAGCCAGCATCCATCTTTTCAACATGGCCACTTTGCCCGTGCTATATTTTCTACTGCAGAAAGATTCTATATGACTCCTCTACCTTGTATTTCTGGATATGTACATGTATTACTCATCTGGTTACTTATCTTCTTTGTATATATATGGTTTATATGATATGATATGATATGATATGGCATTTATAACGCGCCTATACACATGTGTTTCTTCTCACATCTAATCATGTTACTTTGCTTCTTCAGTTACATCATAATTCTTTGAGTATTCTTATATTGTTTCAGTGTGTCATTGTATCTTCTCCATATGACATCATTTTGCATATGTAAGATTTCCTTTACAGCTCTACTATATTCAGTGGTGTCTGCAGATCTCCTGCTACCACCTCAGTACGAGGGTACATTTGGCATGGTTGTCTAACTGCATTACGTCTTTCATACATTTGATGCAGTATTGGATTATTACCTGGTGTCATCCACAGTGTCTTCCTGTTGTTCATCCAATAGGTTGGAGGTGAGGGGGTGGGCTCTGTCAGTGACACACACGTCAGCCCCTCGGTTTATAGTCATAATGTCGACAACAAAAATGTCGACATTCAAAATGTCGAAAAAAAAATGTCGAAAAAAAAATGTCGACTTTTTTTTCAATGCATTTTTTTTTTTAAATGGGGGGGTTCCCCCCCCAACCCCCTTTTTTAATTTTTTTTTAAATTTTTCCCTTTTTTTTAACTCCCGAACCCCTAAAATAAATATATAATTAAAAAAAACGAAAGTCGACATTTTTTTTTTCGACATTTTTTTGTCGACATTTTTGTCTGTGGACATTTTTTTTTCGATATTATGACTGTCCACCCAGCCCCTCTACACATATGTTGGTATCTGTGTCTCCAGGAAGGTGTTTCAGTACACTGGAGCTCTGTAGAGTGCTAGGAAACATATGTATGTATTTGCGTCTACAGGAAGGTGGATCAGTTCACAGGAGTTCTGCAGAGTGTTAGGAAACATTGGTTCTATCTGCATCTCCACGAAGGTCAGTACACCGGAGTTCCGTAGAGTTTTAGGAAATATATGTTTGTATTGGCATCTCCAGGAAGGTGTATTAGTAAACTTGGAACTCTAGAGCGTGTTTGGAAACATATGTTTGTATTTGCATCTCTAGGAAGGTGTGTCAGTAAACAGGAGTTCTGTAGAGTGTTAGGAAACAGTTTTTGTATCTGGATCTCCAGGAAGCTATATCAGTACACCAGAGTTCTGTACATTGTTAAGAAACATGCTTGTGTCTGCATCTAGGTAGCATTTGATTCCATGGTGCACACAGGGGAAGATATAAGCTGTTGGAAATACAGAACATTTTAGTGGGTCTGTATCAATGAAGGCTTGTCCTCCAACTGGTTTCGTTATTCAGCCTTTGGTTAACAATGTAGCTGCTGGAGGTAAGAATGCATACAGGAGTGGATGAAGTTATTGCTCAAACAAAGCTCGATAATTTCAAGAAAATGTAACTTCGTTTCACTGAAAAATTAAAAATGCTGGTGCAATCCTATTTGTACACATTGCATGTCTGACTGTGATGCTGAAGGTTGGATAGGAAATGTTTCTCAGATAAAGATAGCTTCTGTGCTTCAGAATGGAGGGAATTGTGAAATAACAGCATTTCTCATGTAGCTCTATAAGTATATGTTTACAGTTCTTAAATTCCTTGCTGAGTTCTGGTGTGTGGCTCTTTTTACCATCAGAGGGAAATGTATGGGGACTAAAGACGCATCGTTTTGTTGAGGTTTTGACTTATATGCTATTACTTGATGGATACATGATAAAAAGTACTTAAACAGGATTCCTAGCTCCCAAGTCTCCGAAGTGGGTGCTGAAGATGATCTCATGCTATTCAAATTAAATGACTCTGTCTTCCTGCTAATGGTCTGAGGGAAAGCTAAATCCAAGTTCCTCTGTGTTCAACATGCCTCCTTTGCACTTAGAAAACACAGAACATGTTAGAGACTTTTTGACTCTGGGTGGGTGACAAAGGAATAAGGAACATAGACAGTAACACTGTTCCAGATCAGCAAATATAGTAACATTAGTTAATGCACCAATTGTCATACCTTAACTATACCTTTTCCAATGTCCTCCTAAGCAGGTCCTCTCTTATTGGCATCCCAAGTAGGGACCACATATCGGCAGCCAGAAAACAGGCCCACTGGTTAACCATCAAAGAGTGCATTCTCTTTAAAACCCCGGCTCTATACCACAAATGCGTCAAACACACCCCCCCTTTACCTTACCCAAAGAATGCACAGATCTGCATCCTCCAGACCAACCAGAACACGGTATACCAACATGCTCACTGTACCAAAATCAAACGAGCCAGAGCAGGCGGTGCTCGCTTCCCATTTATAGCAGCCCTGCAATGGAATGCACTGCCACCAACCCTAAGAGCAGAAACCTCCCACCAAGCCTTCTGCAAAGCCATCAAGACAGTGCTATTCGCCTAAACCTGGAGTATATGTATACAATGTATTTGCTATGCTTGCCCAGACTATATGTATGCAATGTCCCAAAAATGTCTGACACATGCCTCATGTAACTAAGTTCATTACATGTAACAGTTTCTCGATGCCTTTGGACTGTTTATGTGCTTTATACATACATAAATCAAATACATTCTCTACGTTGAGTTTTTCCTGGGTGTGCCACTCTGTCTTCAGCTGTCTCTGGTGATGGAGTTGGCTAAATGCCCTGTTAACTTCACCGAAATAATAGTAACCTGTGTTACTGTAACCACAGGATTGTTGCCCCAGACTCTTCTTAACTATGTTGTAGCGTTTGACTAGTTTCTAATATCTCTGTAGCGGAAACTGTCAATCCTATATTGGTGGACTGTGTTTGAAAGGTCTGTACCAGTAATTTTCCTCATGGTAAGGTAAATTGCTTTCTTGTGTCTTTGTTGGGCCAATATTAAGTTATGTCCGTGCTGTAATCTTTACGACCCTGTCTTGTCTTGCCATTTTAACTCTTTGTTGTCCTTTTCTAACAAAGGTTTTACTTGTGCCTCATTTTAACACCCACACCGTAGTGTGTCACCTCAGATATTTAATCCACACACAAGTATCCCAAATCAAACAACAAATGTTCCACAAACCCAAAATTCCTCCACCATCTTATATACAAACAGGCAGTAGTTTAAATAGTTACTTGTGGCCCCTAGTCAAAGATACATCATTGGTCAGGTGAGTCGCTTTTCTAGGAGCTTTGTTTTTCCAATGCAGCATGATGAGTGTGATCTTCCCCATGCGTATTAGTTAGATCCAAATTGACAATCATATATCCTGATGGTGCAGGTTTTAAATAGCCCTGTTTTAAATGTGGCTCCTGCATCCCATAGGGATATTGTGTGATGTAGCCCTGGATGGTTCATGAGCATTGGTGGTGTTAAACACTTCTCTTAATGAGCCTATGCTTTAATGGACCTTTCCTCCTGTGGCACTCATCTGTGTGGGACCCCTGGACAACTCCAGTACTCGTAAGATGCCCCATTTCTCAAACCATACCCTAGCCTGCAGATTTATCATTTGTGCCTGAAATCCGTTTTCCCCCATTTGATACCACCCTTCAACCAACCTTCAGCATGGGCCCTGCATGTGTTTGTGGACAGGCTGCCAGAATGTTGCGCATGCGTGTTGCAGACTTCGAAGGTGCTTGCTGAAGGGCGGATGATTTGTCTAGAAATATACCGGGTCAGATGTACATGTCACATTTAGACAGTTGACAGTTGAGATGAATGTAGGTCTGGGTTCCGCAAGGAAGTCTGCCACCTGATGTTGATAGACTCCTCTTAGAAAATGGCGTTAAGGTAATGTAATTTATGATAATATAATGTTTGTATGCTATTATGTAACACTCAATGCCCCATTCCTAACACATCTAATCAGAGTAATAGAAGGGGTGAACATGTTAAATGGTTGAACCTGAAATAATCGATTATAAATTCACCCTGCACCTGCAGTGAAATTGTGACATGTAAAGTCAATGTCACCTTTGTTGTTTACTTTACTTTTAAAATGAAGGACAAGTTAAGCGTTGTACAGAGGGCACTTTGCAGTTAAGTGTAAATGGAGGTGGTCCTATGCAAACAATGTACACGTTGAAAGAAAATAAGCCCCAACATTTACATCAGCATAATTAGTATTCTTTTCAGTGTATGTATTTTCTGTAGTATGACCAGGTCTAGTGCCTGGCTGGTTTTCCTGGTCCTGTGAAATAGGTTTGATTTTATTGATATAAAGCACCATTTTTTTCTATGGAACACATTATATGTTCAGGACATATTGAGCTAAGAAACATAAATGTCATGCTTGCTACCTGAAAAATTAGTAAAATACTTCATCATCATCATGTCTTATAATTTCGATTCTTTCTTTACACTCTGAATCAACTGTGTTTCAAAATAGGACATATCGGGTTTTATTACAGAAACTTTGCACTGATGAAATTGAAGATATTATACAAATATTTCCCTTGTGCAAATATGTATTCTTTCAATGAATGGAGGGTGGAGTCGAGTTGGCCAAAGTGCAAATTTCATGAAGGAAACCAGCTCCTTTTTACACATTTCATTAGCATTTCCTATAATTATTTTGTCAATTTACAGTTCGGAAAAAAGGCAGCCCAGGTCTGTTTTAAAACATTATATTAGAAATTGCT
Source organism: Ambystoma mexicanum (assembly GCF_040938575.1). Lineage (NCBI taxonomy): Eukaryota > Metazoa > Chordata > Amphibia > Caudata > Ambystomatidae > Ambystoma > Ambystoma mexicanum. The sequence goes on along the minus strand of NC_090937.1, from coordinate 1,516,723,788 downwards.
CTTGTGGGGACTGTTGGGTATTTTTGTGGAGATTTGGGGCCTGACGGTATTTTCTTACTGTCAAAATAATCATTCAGATTGGGCTATGTATAACAATAACACAGTGCATATGCATTATTTCAGCACATAGACCTATTTAAATGGCATGCACGGTTGGTATGTATGTATAGTGGGGAGCATAATTCCTTTGCTTTATTTGTGACCCCAATATCCAGAGCCCCTTGTTTTGTTTAGATTTTTCGTGTGATCACTAAAGAGACCTCAGGCCTACATTTCAGAAATACCACATCTTCAGTTTTAGTGTGCCACGATCGGCGATTCCCACTGAATTATTTTCAACAGTGAGCTATATGTGGTAATTTTCACTTCCTCATATACGGTAGTGAACTCTGTCCCGGGCCTCCCTTTCTGCCGACTCATAGACCTCCGGCAGACTACAACACACACAGTTAGTTATAATTGCTCATACTGAATGACATTGTGCACACAGCTGCAGCCAAATCTTATTTTTAGCTACCTTAAAAATGACAATTGCACTGTCTAAACATCTCCCCACATCATCAGCATTGTATTGGTAAATATAAAACACACCACCCGTCTGCTTTCAGATATTTTTGTGTATTATAAAAGTTGCATTTAAACACGATCTTACTCTTTACAGAAATAAATGAAATAGCACAGTAACAGCATTATTTGTGATACACTGAAAAGAGAGTGGCGGAGACAAAAATTCAATTTGTAACATTAAACAAGTGGGTAAAGCACAGGAATCTCCTTTCCTACACTGACTGAATATTTTCGTACACACTCAACCCGCACACCACAGCGAGATAATTACCAGGCTTATTCAGTATGTAACTTCTTTTGCTGGTTGCCTTCTGGAGGGATTCACCCAGCAAGGACAAGCATCTGCTGTCACTCAAACTGGGACTTGTTGACTGGAAAAGCCAGTCTCTGCAACCAAGTTGAATCTGCTTTAGGAATCAGGCATCCCCAGCTGTCAACCCCGTCCTTCTTCGAGCTGTCAAGATCGTCTGCCTCTAGCTCCTTCCTCGAGATTAAACGAAAAGAAAACTCTGGTTCCCTCCTACCAAAGGATCCTAACCAATAAAATTCTATCATGCCCTAACCACCCTCTGAACACAATGACTTGGCTTATACAGTTGCAACTGTAACCAAATTGATTTCCTGCTTATTCAAAGTCTTTGCTTCCCACAGTTACTGTGGACAGAGCACAGAAAGGCAAAAGAAAAAAAAACTTGAATGTGTGTTTAAAACTGATTTTCAGAGTAGGCCTCATTTTGCAGTGAAGACACATTCTTTTATTAATGATTTATAATTATTAATCTTGTTAGTGAGATTAGTTTGTTAATTACCAAATGTTTCTCTTGCAACATAGGCATTTCAGGTAAGAAATGGTGTGCATTTTGAAGGTACAGATGTGTGCTTTTAACTGTGAAAAATGTATTTGCATTTTATATGTAAAAATCGTTTTTGACTGAATAACCTGCCCTTACTTATATGTCCATGTTACACTGGCAACACATAGCTTGAAACAACTGCATCATAGCAATGCACCAAACCCATGCAGTGGTGCTGCATAAAAAAAACATGCTATACATTGATCCTGTGCAGTGGTGCTGTACTCTGTGCTCCCAAAACACACTAAACAATCGTACAGGACTGTGAACGTTTGCAACAGAGAGTGGAAATGTGAATGCAGGCGTATGCACCATAACTTTCAATGTGAAAATGTAAAGATTAAAATTCAGACGTATGCACCATAACTTTCAAAGTTCCACTCTGTTTCAGAAAAAGTGTAAATGCATTCAGCAGATCACAATTGTGAAAGGCAGTAAAAATCGATTGCCATGGAGGTGTTGGGAAGGGAGCAGCCCCGCCCCACCCCACCCAACTAGGTGCTTTAGAGTGAGGCGAGATCCATTTGAAGCACTATGGTGGGACCAGGGAGTGGGGGGCGGTGAGAGGACCACCTCCCAATATAAACAGACCTCACTCCAATAAAATCAAATATCACCAGCCCACACAGTATAGCGTTGGGCGCGAGCAACGTTGTTATTTTGCATAGATATTAGTAATCATAGGTAGACAGTAAGGCATGAGCAGCGAAGGTGGTATTGCATACAATAGGCCCAAATTTCGAGATGAGGGAAATTTCCAGCCATGCGCCCATGAGGATACCCACACCCCCAACCGCCACAAAGCCTATTAATTTCTCTAACACTGCTGTAAAGATTTATTTTTTACCCAAGATGAATCTGCCCTACAAGGCTGTGATCACAGACCAATGCCTGGTGTGCATGTTATCTCACACTGGCCAAAGCATGACCCGTTCCATCGCCAGGCATCCCGAGTTGTAGCCCATATAACCTACTAAAACTTAAGACCTCTGAATTTCAGGGCACCAGGTGCCCTTGGACCACCAACCCCAAAGTAACAAGTCCTGAGATGTTCAAAGAGGAGGGATAGGGCACATTGTTGAAGCAACAATCGTGTGATTTGTATTGCTGGGAGGGACAAATTATAGTTAAAAATGAGGGTGGAGACGCTGGAGCCGGATGGCATGGAAGAGAGTGAGTGATATGTGTTTGAATGTTAGGGTGCCCCAGAACCTCTTTTGTACCCGTCCAGAAGCCTGCCAGGTGCACAGCATGAGTGATAAAATAGTCATATGGTAGGAGTATAATTAATTTGCTTCCTGACCTTTGACGTGAGAAGAAGATTATCACTGCAGCACCCATGGGGCGGAATAGGGACAGATCGGGCTGGACCCAATAGCCTGGCATTACTTATGGGGCAGGCGGATCCTGTATAGGCGCACACCAACCTATGTTTTCCATCCCTATGTTTTCCATCATGTATGACAATGTTTTGCTTTATAAGATTCTTTTTGTGCTACTTTTTCAGCAGAACATTTGTAGCATCAGAGTTCTTTACAAGATCGACTTGGGCATTTCTTCCCAAGTGGGTTGTATTATCTCTGGTGTGAGCGTTCAGAGACTTGCCTTCAATTGATGACATCGATGTGATCCCAATGCCCCCTGTACTTGCAGATGCTTCCATGACGCTTCTCCAAAAGGAATCGCGCCCACCTATAGTGAACAGTCCCATAAAAACATGAGTTCCAAGTGGTTTTGCAGGAACCATTTTAAGAGATGTCCTCTCTGCTCTTTGAAACGGGCACAGCTCTGAAGAGAGGGCAGGCCATTGTTGGAACCCCGTGACGGAGGAGTTCTGGTGAGCACGCACATGCGAGTAGACTCTTGTAAATGATAACAGGTAGGGGATAGATGCATGAGGAAGTGTGAAAGGTGTGAGCACATGGAGAGTGAGGTCCTTGATGCGACGTGGGTGAGGTCAGGGTTATTTGTTGCTAAAATGTGTACTAGGAGGAGAATATTTCAGTAAGGCATTATAACGTAAGGCAAAGGTATGGCAGGGAACTCCTTCTCAGAATGTAGCAAAGGTGGTACCAGAAAACACTGTATTATTTAAATGAGGAATGTAGAAAAAAAAATGTGGGCTCATAATAGACCTTGAATAAATAGTGGTTATTTTAGCGTATTATTTTATTGCATTATATTCGTGTTTTATTGAATAAAGAACAGACACTAGAAGGGGCGTAATTGTGTGTGTCATGGTGTGGTGTGGTGTGGTATTGGATGGTTTTGTGGATTGGTGTATGTGTGTGAGGAAGAGAGACAGAAAAGGGGGGTTGATTTGCTTTTATTGTTACCAGCAAGCGGCAACGAGCACGGCACCTTAGAGGGACTTTGCAGGGTCAGTAAGAGATCGATATCACTAGCATGGGGGGGCACATCAATAGAGCCCATGAATTAGGGCCTGCCTCTGTATCGTGACCGGGTGGATCAATATTATAAGCAGTGGACTGCGAAGACAGGAGGAGAGGGGAGGCCCTGCCCATGGGCAGGATAGGGCTCACATAACAAGAGTATCCATGAACAAATGTCCACATTTTTAGTAGCTAAGCATAAGGGGAAGCAGCTACGCAAGAGAAAAGAAATGTTAGATCTCTGGCATATGTTCGAGGAAGCAGAAGATCAAGGGAACAGAGTAGAGGCACAGAGACCGAATGATGGGAAGTGCCGGAAGGCAGAAGGAGAGGGTGGGGTGCCAGTGGAGTGTGGGGGATTATATCACTTGACAGCACAGCATATCCTGCAGAAGGTTATACCAATCCAATCTATGTACCCATTGTGATAGGGACCTTTCATCTGTGGTAAAGCCCCCATCAGCACCATTAACATTGCAGGCTACTGCTCCCCCACCCGCATATGCAAATCTGCCTGAATTATCAGCATCCACAGGTGTTATGTCAAGAGAGCTTGAAAGCAGATTATCAGTGTTGTTGACATAATTTAACAGGATACAAGAATCCTCAAGAGAGTTGAGGGATGTAGGGGCAGCAGAAAACAGATCAGGAGAATGGAGATCAGGAGATTTTTTGCTTAGAATGGATTAGGGAGGAATACAAATGTATGTGTCATAAAGGAAGAAGGCGGGGTAAGGGTCGTATTTTGAATCAGGTACGGTGGTGGGAGATGTCGCGGGGAAGACGATAGTGACTTGTTCACTGATGAAAAGGGTGAAGAAGAAGGAAGGGGTGAATAGGTGGTTGAGTGTTCACCCCAAGCAGTAGGCACATGTGGGAGGGGCAGGTTGAGGAATATGACTGGCCAAATCATGACAGTAAGAAAAAGGGGAAGTGGGAAGAAGAGCATAAGAAGTGGAGTAAAGATGCAGATGCCACTGATTCATAAGGGGGCGGGGAGAACACAGTATGCACCCTGGCCCCAGATGGATAAGAATGGTGCAATTAATGCCCTCCCACAGCTCACAGCAGGGGCAAGCAAGGGGATATACAAATTCGAAAAGCAGGGGTGCCCCTGGCAATAGGGAATCTTAAGAGCTTGATGGTTGGGAATGTATAGGCTAAGGCTGTATATACAGGTATAACCCATGGGGCTGATAAGCATTATGGATGACTGTTTAATGGAATTAGAGAATTAGAGTACAAGTGTGCGACACATCACAAAGGGCTTTCCCAGAAACCCCCAATGTTCTGTCTCTGATGCAATGTACAATGGGGGATGATGAGGATCCAGTTATATTCATTGCAAGAGATGTGGAGGGCTTAGAAGGGAGGATTGTGGGACTGTTCAATATCATTCTTCACTCGTATTGTCAAGAGATGATTGTCAAAGGAAGTGCAGAAGGCCTTAGATAAAATTGTGGGTATTTGGTAAAGGGGTGGCTGGAAAAATATAGAGTGAAACAGCTCAGAGGTGTCATGCAGAGGAAGCAAAATTGGCAAAGGTGCCTATGGTGCCTATGTCTATGCCTGTAAAAGAAGAGGGGACAGAAAATTCACAAGTTGTGAGCAGCACTTTTGCTGCACTCTGGGCTGAAGGAGGACAAGGACCGTGGAATGGGGGACAACAGTACTCTGGCCACAATGGCAACAAGGAGGGCAGCTGCAAGGAAGAGGGGGATTTCGAGGAGAGAGTGGAGGAGGGTTTGGACCATGGGAGGGTGGGTTTGGACCATCCCAATGTTGGAATTGTTTGCGGTGGGGGCATTGTGCAAGGCAATACTTCAAAACGAGGGTGGAGACCTTGAAGCCGGATGCCACGGAAGGGAGTGAGTGAAATGTGTGTGTGTCAAGGTTAGAGTGCCCCAGAATCTCCTTTGTGCCCGTCTTAAATCCTGCCAAGTATGTGTGATAAAATAGTTGCATGGCAGGATTATAATTAATTTGTTTTCTGACCTTCGACATGGGAAGAAGAGGAACACTACAGCACCCATGTGATGGAAGATGGATGGATCGGCTGGAACCAATGTCCTGGCATCCCTTATGGGCCAGTTGAATCCTGTATAGGCGCACACCAACCAGCTGTGCAGGATTTTACCCTATGTATTTCGTCATGTATGACAATGTTTTGCTTTATAAGATTCTTCTTATACTACTTTTCAGCAGAACGTTATTAGCAGCAGAGTTCTTTGCTGTTGCTCTCATCTGCATGTGAGATTAAAAACTTGTTATCTTCACTTGTCCCTCTTCTGCTCCTACCTGCAAGGCAAAAAACCTTGGGGTCATATTCGACTCCACACTCTCCTTCTCTCCTCACATAGCCGACGTCTCTAAGAAGTCACACTACCGGCTACACCTCCTCAGAGGTATCCTTCCTTTCCTCTCCTTCCCCCAGAAGCTCACTGTCTCTAGGGCCCTGGTTCTCTCAAAACTGGACTACTGTAACAGCCTCTATCTAAATCTGCCTGCCTCTACTCTCCGCCCTTTGCAACTCATCCAGAACAGGACTGCGAGACTTGTCCTTGGCCTCAAGCCCAGCGACCGTATCTCTCCAGGACTGAAATCACTACACTGGCTCCCAGTGACTGTGAGGATCAAGTTCAAAACCCTCTGAAAAATGCCTTCAACTGTCTCTTCCTAAATATCTTCCTTCTCGAGCTCTTCGCTCACCCGCCTCTAACTCCCTCAGGGTCAGCCGCTTCTCCAAACAACGAGTTGGGGGCAGATCTATCTCCGCTGCAGGGGCCTCCCTCTGGAACAGCCTTCTTGCCTCCCCGAAACTTGAGGAGAACCATCTCCAGTTCCGGAAGCACCTCAAAACCTTCCTCTTTGTCTCCGCCTTCTCTCCCCCTCTCCCCTGCTAAAGTTGCTGAAACTGCACTGAATCTGCAACTGGGCCACTCACCGTTCTTGGCCCAGCCACTCTCCCCTGCACTGCCTCCCTGGAAACCCCTGCACTGCGGGACTGTGTCTGTATCCCTACAGCCCCCCTTCCCAGGACTGGACTGCACTTACCTCGCACTTGCCACTAGCTGGCCCTTGTTATTTATGCTGTATGCTATTAACCCTGTACTGCACTTTCCCCTCTCCCTTCCCCCTTGCACTTCCCTTCCCCTCTACCCTTGAACTTGCGCAATCTGAATGACACCTGGCCTAGTAGGATCGTTGTCTGTCTCCCCTTGTTCACCCCCCCGGCCTCCTCGGGCCTTGAAACACTTGTGTATAGGCGCGTTACAAATGCCATATCATATCATATCATATCATATCATATACTTACAAGATCAACTTGGGCCATTCTTCCCTAGCGGGTTTTATTCTCTCCGGTATGAGTGTACCGGGACTTGTCTTCAGAATCCGCCTACTTTTACAGGTTTTAAGTTCAGCCGAAATTCAGAGATGTCCAATCCATCACCACCAGCACGAAACCCACATGCTGGTGGTAATGCAGACACATTTGCAAGATGTGATCCCATATTTCAGAGGCAAGATGCTGCATAGACCCTTGGGGCCTCATTACGAATTGGTCGGGAACCGTGCCGGGGCTTCTGGTTAGTTGCCGCCACACTCGTAAAATGTTATTGGCACCTGACTTCCCAATGCCACTGGAGATTACAAGTCCGGCGGCCCAGGATGTAGGTGCCAGTGAAATGTAAGTCCCCATTCCCATAGAGTACAATAGAACTCTATGGGAATGGGGACTTGGAAAGGCCGGCACAGCGGCCACGTCAGGAAAACGCGTAGTTTGCCGGTTCGGAAACAAGGGTGCCAGTGATTTTACCGGCACCCTTTCACTCAGTTATTTGCCATTTCACAAAAATAAATGAAATACACAGGAGTTTCCGAAGTCAGCTTCTTCTTTGTGCTTAGCTATTTTTCTGAGTATGTAATGCATTTCAATGATATTTTAATTTTAAAATAAGTCATCATACCTGATATCCTGCTCTTCTATATTCAGATATTATGTGAGGAACTGCATGTTTTATATTAATTAAATAAAAAATACACAAAATGAGACACAACAATTACAAATTAACTGTAACTATTGGCAACCACCCTCTCTCTTGTATTTAACAAATCTGTGCTCTTCCAATTATTTCATGACACTGTATAGCACTAAGAGCGCTTTACGGTCATTGGCATGCTTTAAAAGTAAAATCGCTCTTTCGATAATTTCATTTCAAAACAATTTACAGAAGTCACGAGGACAGAAAGAACGGCACCTCTTGAAGACAGCAGCTGTTTGTTAGAGCGAAGGGAGGAGGGATAAGGGAGAAGGGATGCATAATTATCCGATGTTTCCGGCCAGATGAAATGGATAATAAGAACATCTGCTCAGCCATGGTTGGAGATATCATTTTAATGTGCTGCTCTGACGAGTTCCCCCTCATTCATCTAAAGGAGCGGGTTGCACCAGTAATAGATGTCATGGGCTACTATTGATGAAATCAGATCATTCAAACCAATCCTCAAAACCTATGCCCTCAGCCTATCCATCAGACCTCCTCTCTATCCTGATATCCCTACTCCTGTTAAACATTGTAAAGTGCTTCATTACTCTCTGGTGCTTTCCACATGGTTAAATAACATGAAATGAATTTCTGAAATTATGCATTTAAAGAAGACACTGCCAGACAACCACATGTTGGTATTGTTTTATTTATGAACGTTGCCAAAGAGGCTTTAATAGAGAAAGATGTTTGCCTCATAGTTAAACATGCCTAATTATTACCATCAATTTGACAGATGGTTTAATGTCAAAATATCCAACACAATTGAAGGCTGCTGAAATATAGAGTTAACAAATGACATAACCTGTTAAATGCAAATACAAATATTGATTTCCTTTTTATAGCATTAAAAACAAATATCAAAAAGTGACCTTGGAAAAGTGCCCACATTGTTCCCTCTCAAAGCTTTGTGACGATCTTGCCTCCTTCTTCATTACCAAAATCGAAGTGATTCACTGTAATATTGCAAAATCTTTTGCAATAAGGGCACCAGATGCTACCACACCTGCATCTGTCCCCCCTATTGACCAATCAGCTAGCTGTTCCCTTTTTCCCCTTTTCAGTGAGGAAGAAGTCTTAACTGCTATTTTGAAAATTAAATCTTCGTCTCCTGAGGATGCTATTCCTGTCATCATTATGAAGAAGATGGCCCCTGATCTACTAACAGAATTACCTTGGCCATAAATGATTCATGCCAATCGGGCTTGGCCCCCTTGGAGCTTAAATCGGCTAGGGTTATTCCCCTTCTTAAGAAGCCCACACTTGACCCCACAGTCCCTGCTAATTTTCATCCAATTTCTTTACTCCCCTTCCTGTCTACGCTTTTCTCTCATTACTCCTCTTCTGTCTTCTTTTTTGGAATCTTCCAAAATTCTTAACTCCGCTCAGGCTGGCTTTAGACCAGGTAGTGGTACGGAAAGTGTATTGGTGTCGGTACAAGACGATATGTCCAGACTAGTTGACGCAGGTGGAGTAGGTGCTCTGATTTTTCTGGATTTATCAGCCACTTTCGATACGGTTGGCCATCCAATTCTGCTCTCACGTTTGGCTCAGATTGGGATATCTGGCCAATTTCTTGCTTGGTTTACTTCTTTTCTTTCAGATCATATCCAAACTCTGGCCATGCCTCCCAGCCTCTCTTATCCTTGCTCCCTTACCTGTGGTGTCCTGCAGGGATCTTCAATCTCGCCAATTTTGTTCAACATATATATCTGGGCACTGGTCTGCCTCATCCACTCCTATGGCCTCAATTGCTATTCCTATGCAGACGATATCCAAATCCTGATCCGTTTAGATCACGATCAGGGCAGGGTTTCGTCATGTCTTTATGATTGCCTGAGAGCCATGCGGGACTGATGGACCAGAACTGGCTCAAACTCAATGGCGACAAAACAGAAGTAATGGTGGTGGGCTGCCCTCCGGACTCCTCACTGTGGACCTCAGCCTTTTGGCCCTCTTCTTTGGGCCCACTTCCGAGCCCAGTCGACAAAGTGAGAAATTTGGGCATTATACCTTCTGCTACCCTTTCCATGTCCAATCAAGTGACGGCTGTGTGCCAAGCCGCCCATAACCAGATCAGGCTCCTTAAGAGGGCCCTACCTATGATACCAGAAGCCTTCCGCCCCCTCGTAGTGGCTGCGTTAGTGCTCTCATGTTTAGACTACTGTAACTCCCTGTATTTTTCACAGCCCATTGGTCTCATACAATGGTTACAGCGCATGCAAAACCTGGCGGCTAGGCTAGCGACTGGCACCCCTTATGGTGCCCACATCTCCCCGGTACTCCGCCAACTGCATTGGCTTCTGGTGGATCAGTGGGGTTCTCTTTGAGTCCCTGTATATTGTGCAAAAGGCGGCTCATGGCCAAGGAGCTTTGTTTTTGCAAGCAAAATTAATTTGCTATGTTCCTACACGGGCTCTGCGTTCCTCGACCACCAACCTCCTAGATGTCTCTAAGTTTAATCGTGAAAGGATTGGGGGTAGAACCTTCTCTGCGGCTAGACTTTGGAACAACCTCTTCCCCACACTGAGAAGCGCCCCTAATCATCTTGGGCTCAGAAAAGCTCTTAAGATAATCCTGTTCTAATTTTTCTTCTCCTGGCCACCTTCTGTGGGATTAGCTCTCTCTCCTCTGTGCTTTATAAGATTAATTAACATAACATAACATTGTATTTTTAATATATGCAGCAACAACACTTGACCTTTCCTGCTACATCCTTGATGCATGTGGCTCCCCCTCAACCTTCCAAGTCTGCATCAACATCTTAAACTCTTGATTATTACACTCTTTGTTTAAACAGGTCGATGTTATGAAGTCTTCATTAGTTCACTTTTCATTTTGAAGTAGTAATTTCCTCTGACTAGAATGACTGATCCTAATTCATAGAATGCTTTGCGCACTGGAAAGGCACTTTGCACAGAAAAAGTGCTCTTTGCGGTTTGCAAAACTCAAGTTTATGATTCATGTATCAGACTTTGCGTGGAACCTTCCCTACTTTGCGTGATGTTCCACACATTGCACAATATGTAGGAAGGGCCATTGAAAAGAAACAAATAGAGGGCAGAACATGCATATTCCTCATTCCCAGCACAAAATGAGGAAGAAGGAGAAATAGAGTGGGCGTGTTGAGGGATGTACCATGTTAAAATATAACAAGCCCAGTCAACATAACTCAATTCAGAGATTACAACTGCAACCTCCTGGAGCAAAGAGGCACATACACACCTCGTAATTCCACTGCCACATGATACACGAGTCAACGTACAAAGAGCAGAGGAGATGTATATAAACATGTATATGAACATGCAACACACACCGTTTTAAAGTTGCTCTCCCAGGATGAATCTAGCTGTAAGGCAGCAATTGTACATGAGGAGGAGGATGGTGAGGGACAGAATATTCCAGCCTCGCAAAATGCTTTTTGGGATGCTAAATGATGAGGTGTATACGAGGTACAATTTCCCTCCCCATTATTCAGGAATTGCCTCCAATTCTATTGTCTCGGGAGGATAGCTCAAGGGCAACGCGCTCGCCTTGGAAGCAATACGTCACGGAACAATATAGGTTGGGTATTAAGCGCATTATAAATAACCTATCACGTCCTTTTTCATCCGCTATCTTAACTATTTCAATGTAACTGCTCATGTTACCTGAACCTACATACCTATTTTGAATCCATTACATATTGGCCTATAATCTCATCCATATGTTTGTCATATGCTATTATTATAACTCCAATAACAGTTTGAATAAATATAACATTATACCCACCTTCCCCCTTACTCTCCTCCCATTTGTTTCGTGTTTGTTTACTGTTTGTCTATCAGTTTGTTTCCTCATCTTTTTTTTTCCAATTCTCCTAATTTATTTTCATTTCAGATGTGTTGTAACAACTCATGTTCCATTTTCTATTGCTTCCATAACCTATGCTCTAAAAACTTTGCAAAATAATACATATGGTTTATTGAATGTTTGAAGCATTATTAACTCTTCACATGTTATTATGGTGATGCTATGTTTATTCTTAGCAAATAGTTCCTCTAGATGTCTGTAACTTGCGAACACATGTATTATCATTATTACTTAAAAAAAAATAATACAAATGATTAAAATCTACATAAATATCCTCTATTTAGGTTTTAAGTATAGGCAATATATTTGTAACTTCTGAGTGCATAGAATGTGAGCATGAGCACCCTTTGAACACCCTCCTTCTGTATACATCACGTCTGTAGGCATCCCTCACTATTACCAAAACGATGCTTGACGTTCTAAATTGTGCTCTCCGTCGCCGCACAGTGATGTCATTTGTTTACATGTGACATCACCGTGCGGACGCAAATGCACTATTCCTACATTTTTTTCAGCATCCTCGACCTTGTGCAATCCAGAGAATTGAAGCGTGCAGCAAACCACGCCGCTGTATTATCTTCACCGCAAGACTTTTTTTTTCACCCGCGAGACTGCACTTTAAAAGGTAAGTGTGAGATAGTAACCTGCATAATGCTAGCCAAACAAACGCTCTTGAGCACTTCACTCTTTATCCTTTAATGTACACAGATTAGCTGTCCGTGAACAAGCCACTTGGCTGGTGCACACATTAGTAGCCGTTTCATTTGTATACCTCCATAGGATAGAGAGCACATGAGGCAATCTCCCGTGAGACCAAATACTCTTTGAAGTACCACCTAGGAGTTCGAGGTAGTTAGTTAACTTTCATCACTTACCTCCTAAACCTTTTTGGGTGACTGCTATAAAACAAGGAACTTTACACTTTCATTTCACTTTTACCTCAGGATAAGACATTACAAGATGCGGTCCACCCTCCCCCCACCCCCTCCCCCCACTTACAGCCGAAGGATTTCTCCTCACCTACACAGAGGGTTGTCCAGGTGGCAGGCATGAGAGGTATTGTACCATGTAGCAATGTACCAGGAAATGTTTAATATAGAGAGTCATTATGAAATAGAGAGTCATTACTAAGTAGAGAGTAGCTAATACGCAGCTTGTTTATTATTCTCTCCCACCTTGTTATTCAGATTGTGCAGATTGAACTCAGAACAGAAATATGAAAAATAAAAAGTACATGAAATAATGCTCCTGACGAAGGGTTATTAATCCCGAAACGCGTAGAGCTCATGGTTCAAGTTTTTTGAAAATTAAGTTCATGGATCTATTTGTATTGTACAATATCATTCACATATTGCTGATAATTTACTATACCCTATGTTTGCGGCTAAAAACACGTATAAGTGGCTCTCTAAAACCATTTGTTAACTAATTACTTATGTGGGAACTCCACATCTTTAAAATTGTTCAATGAGTTCATAGTTGTATTTTTTACTGAGTATCGTTTGTTTTGACAAACACATTGAGTGTGCAGGGGACGTAGTTTGTGGACACCGATTTCTTCCGGTCTAGAGAACTGCAACCTAGTGTCAGAGTTGCTACACACTTCCATGCACCTGCCTACAGTCTAAAATAAGATTTATTTCTGTAAACATTAGGTGTGCACTTGCACAACTAACTCTCTCCACAGATTCCCTCCCCATGTCATCCTAGACCTGGACAGGGAGTGAGAGGAAGATCTTACATCACCCACCATCCGCTCCCAAGCACTCACACCACTGGAGAAGGTGCTGAAAGTCCTAAATTATTTGGCTACAGAGTCATTTCAGCAAACCTCTGCCATTTCTGGGGCATATTACAGGCCATGCATTCCCATTGCCTACACCAGGTATTGTCCTGCATTACATCATGTCTGCAGAGGAATATTCACATGCCACACACACACTGCCGTCAAGGCAGACAGTGTGTCAGGAGTATATTGGCATTGCATACTTCCCACACATGCGGGGAACCATTGATTGGATGCATGTTGTGCTACAGCCCCCCTGAGCGACCAAGCACATGAACCACAACTGCAAGCATTGGCATTCAATCAATGTACATGGCATCTGCAATGCAAATGCAGTCATCCTGCATATGAGTGCCAATTTCCCCAGAAGAATACATGATAGCATCATTTACCGCTGGTCACCACTATACCAGGCCCTGGCATCGGGAGCCTTTGGCAACACCTGGCTCTTCAGTGAGTATCAACTATCACGCAAATGCAATCAGTCACTTTACGCACATAAACAGACAATTGGCCTCATTATTAGTTTGCTGGTCCAGAAACAAGAGTACCAGTAAGCTTGCCGGTCCCGTTGTTTCCGGACCGGCAAACTACGCGTTCTGCAAGCAGGTGCCTTTCAGCCTGCCAGGTCTGACCTGGTGGGCAGAACGGCACCCACTCCCAGACCTTGACAGATGCAACGGCACCATTCATGAATGGTGCCGGTGCATCCGTCCTCCCCATTCCCATTTTCACATTGAGTCCAATGGGACTCAAATGGGCGTGGGGAGTAATATTATTTGTTGCCCGGGAATGGGAATTCACACAAAAGCACACAACACAATCAATAAAACCTGTACTTACTTACACATGCTCACCATCAAACAATTGTGCATCCAGACACACAACAACACACAGGAGAACACAAGTAGAAAGGCACAGCATAGAATGTAAGCAGGTACAAACATGTGTGAGGACTGCTCTGGCCACCCTATGCATGTTTTAGCCCAGTATACAGGTGGAGTGGCTACTCAATTCCCTACCATCAATACAGCTCATAAAATACATCTACGTAGAAATAGTCATATAGACTGAGAGAGCAATTTCAGTTCAAGAAAGATGCCCATCTCAACTCAGCCCTTTCCCCCTGAGCGTCTGCATCAGCTGTTCCCAGTTATTGGGCAATGCACTTCTCTGTAGGTGGTCAAAACGTCTGATGCTGCCAAGGTGTGGCGTGCAGGCATTCCACAGCCCTCTGTCCATGCATATCAGCAACTATGTCCCCCAGCAGAATGCCTCAGAAGAAAGGAAAAGGTCAGAGCAGGTAACACAATCCTGCACACAATGACACTGTACCCTGGGCCCCCCTGAGTGCTATGCAACTGCAAGCAATGACTTGCCAGCCTCCCATCTTCATGTCTAACTCAATTCAAATGCAGCTGGGTCTGCTCACCTCAGGCCAACACACTGAAAAACACACTACACCGTGACAGCATCATCTCCCAGCACACCACCAATGTATGCCCCGCTTAGTGCGATGCAGAAACTGCAAGCAATGACTCACCAGCCTCCCATCTTCATGTCTACGCTCACATCCAATGCAGCTGGAGCTGCTGACCTCAGAAAAGAAATGGGTGATGGGTGGAAGGTTTTGAATTAATCTGAACCACTGCCATTGCTCTGGGCAACCTACCACAACACTGTTTAGATTGTCTGTGCCATTGCAAAAGGGGTCCAACCATATGCAAATCAGTGCAGAATTCAATTATTATATCATAGCCTATGTATTTTTCATAGAACAATTTGAAAATTGACAGAGGTGGTGCCCGCTCAGAGCACTTTGCTCCTGCATAAGCACTTCTTCCCCACAGAGGGTACACCCATACAGGTATATTTTCCTTATTTTCCTTCATGAAGCATTTAAGAAACAGATGTATGTAAACCATAGTTGAACATCCAAACACACAGGTGATTTCTTTATACAGTTGCTTGCCTCTTACAGATTATCATACATATTGAATGCTATACAAGGAACTGATACCATCTTTCCCTTTATGTTGTAGATACTTTGGAGTTTAAAGAATCACCATTGAATTAATTGAATGTAAAGATTATTTTCTCCTTAGGAAGGGATACATTATCCTGAAACGTGCCAAGCCCTGCATTTCTGTATTATTGTTTTGTACTATACATAGATGATTAATAAATCATTTTTATGAATTTCACATTTGAGTTAAAATTAGACAAACCAGATGCCTTTTTTAATGATGACCAAATTTGTATTTACTTATTAAGATCAAATATTTACAAATCTCCTCAACTTTTGGCTGACATTTACCAGTTTACAATTATTCTGATGAACCATAGTGTCAGGGTTGTTTCTTTTTCTCTTGCACCCTACAAATATATAGAATCGACAATCCTCTCATACCAAATTACTACTATTTCTTGAATAATCCAGGTGTGTGTCAACCTATCATTTTTGCTTTCAGCACCTTAGTAGGCACAGAAAGTAGACTTGGCAGACATCACAAAGTATGTTTGCCATTATGGGGAGGTGCACACTGAACAAGTGTTGCCACAATCACTGAAGCAGCCATGATATGTCATACTTCACTAAGTTTGATCAATGCATGCATCCTAGGATGTCAGCGTCTGCTGGCAGTTATTAGCTGTACATTCACCACAGAAATCAATCTAACTGAGCCAACCATCAAAGGGTACATCACTAACTCAATGAGTCATTTTTACTGTCACCGAACTAGAATGTGTACACACCTGTGTATGTCTCACTCATTGAGACAAGCACATTCCACTAGCTGTATGCTAACAGTAGCTGCTCCTGTCTGAGCATAGCAATGGGGGTTCCTTACACCCACCTCAATCTAATCTGCATGCACGGGGGTTGCGGTGATAGGATATGATATGTAATTTATAACACGTCTGTACACATGTGTTTCTAGGAGCAACAAGACAAAGGGATGAAGACAGAGTGATGACAAGACATACAATCTTACTAGGCCTTGTGTCATTCAGATCATGCAGGTATGACAGCACATAAGTGCATGGGGGATAGAAGGGGAAGAGTGCAAGCACGCAATGCTCTGAGTGAGTGCAGCCAGGGCAGTGCAGCCTGGGTAAGTGCAAGGGGACAGTGGGCTGTAGAGGTTAGAGTTACAGCCCTTAAGTGCACAGAGGTACCAGAGGCAGTGCAGGGGATATTGATCATAGAGGAGCCTGGTACCCAGTGTGACTCTGGAGGCAGCCAAGCAACCAGTCAACACACCAGGCAGGTAATTTAGCAGGGGAGAAAGAGAGAAATAAAGCAAAGGAGAAAGGGAAGGTCTGGAGCCATTTCTGTAACTTCCGGTGGTCCAGCTCAAGTGTGAGATGGACAGGGAGGCCATTCCAGACGAAGCCACCTGCAGAAGAAAGAGATCTACCTCCCACTCTCTGGCCGGAGAAGCGGCTGACCTTCATATAGTTGGAGGTCGCTGAGTGAAGGTCTCAAGAAGGAAGGTATTTTGGAAGAGAGAGTTGGGTGCAGTGCAGGCCCCAGCCCCAGAAAGCCTTGTGGGTGATGCAGAGGGTCTTGAACTTGATCCTTGCAGCCACTGGGAGCCAGTGGAGAGATTTCAGGGCTGGAGAGATTCAGTCCTTGGGCTTGAGACCAAGGATAAGTCTCACTGTCCTGCTCTGGATTGGTCGCAGAGGGCAAAGAGTAGAAGAAGGCAGATTGAGAAAGAGGCTGTTGCAGTAGTCCAGCCCAGAAAGAAGCAGGGCTCTGGAGACACTGAGCTTCTGTGGGAAAGTAAGACGGAAGAATACCTCTGAGGAGGTGCAGCTGGTAGTGAGTCTTCTTGGCAAGGTTCATGATGTGAGGATAGAAGGGGAGAGTGGATCGAAGATGACAACACGTTTTTAGCCTCACATGAATGCAAAGGAAAGGGTCCAAGGAGGGTGGCCTGAGCGAGATAGAAAAGCGGTATCAGCGGTCCCAATGAGATGGATCTCCATCTTATTGGCATTAAGGCAGAGATCATTGGAGGCACACTGATCCTAAATCGCAGATAAACACTCAAGAATGAGCGAGAGAGGAGAGGAGGCAAAGGGGAGCTTGAAAGAGAGATGAGTGTCATCCACATAACACTGAAAGTTAGAGGATAAGGTAGAGATCAGGGGCCAGGAAGGCATTGAAGAGCCAAGGTGAGAGTATAGAGCCCTGAGGAACACAAAATGTGGAGAGAGAGGTGGTGGAGAGAAAGGACCCAAGTTGGACCTGGGAGGATCCATCCACAAGGCAGGAGAACAACCACTCCACGTCCTGGTCTGTGATGCCCAGGTTCTTGCAGAGTCGATTGATCAGGATGGCCTGATTGACTATGTCAAAAGCAGAGAAAAGGTCAAGAAGGAAGAGGTCAGAAGGGAGTCTGGCATCAGGATTAGGCAGCAGATCTTCAGAGGTGTTCAAGAGAGCAGTTTCTGTGCCTCTGGCTGCTCTGAAGCCAGATAGATGGTCTAGGGGACAACCAAAAAATTTGGTGCGGAGGGTAAGCTGTGAGATGACCAGGTTTTCCAGGAGTTTGGGAGATAATTTGCCACACAGGTAGGGCTTTTTAATGAGGGGATGCACAAGGGCGTGCTTGAGGAGAGAGGAGATGGCTCCAGTGGCAAAATGGTGATTGCAGAAATTTCCCAAGGCTGGAGAGAGGGTGTCAATATGGTGCTTGATGGTTCTGGAGGAGCAGGTGAATCACCTGTTTGGAAGACACTTTCATAGATCAGACTTGTCTAGAAACATCTTTGCGTGTTGTCAGAGAGAAAGAGGAGAATGGAGGAGTAGAGGGGGTGTGGCCAGAGGGGTCTGGGAGAGGTGAAGGGAGAGGAAGAGGAGAGCAAGGACAGGATGCCCTGGGTTTTAGAGGTGAAGTGAGAAACCAGAGCCATACAGAGGGCCTGGGAGGGAACAATAGAGGTAGAGACTGCATAAGGAGCGGCCAGCTGTGTTGTTAGAGGCACAGACGTGGATGTGGATTTTCTTCTTGGATGGAACAGATTGTCTGTATTGCCTTTGTAGCAGGCCAGTTTGTCATAGGGTGTGCACAAAGCCCTCCACTTCCTCTAAGCCATCCTGCATTTGCTTTTCAGGGCAAGAAGGTCAGAGTCGTACCAAGAGTTGCACTTGGAGGTAGGCTTCAGACATATTCTCATAACAGGGGCAAGGATGTCCAGAGCATTGGAGATAGAAAGATGCAGGTTAGAGAGGGCTGTGTCAGAGTGTGAGTCAGCCACAGGAGTAGGAGGAGCAAAGACAGTAGCGGCAACAGCATCCACTTGCACACAGGGCCTGTAGATGGTGGCTACAGTCAGAGAGAGACCAGGAGAGATAGAGAGCCTGCAGACTGGGCATTCAAAGGAGGAGTACGCCTGCGTAGGAATGACAGATGCAGGGATCCACTCCTGAAAGATCAGAGCTACCCCACCTCCAGCTCAGTTAGTTCTGGGCTTGGAAAGGATCTTGTAGTTCACAAAAAACTAAGATAATACCCACAGAAAACCACAAAGTAGGCAGAAAACAAATGCAAAAAACACACATATCCTTCACAAAAGCACCTGAAACAGGCTAAAAAGGATTGAAATCAATGTAAAACTATGCACTGAGCATCAACCAGCCTCTAAAACTGCTTTTCAAGTGGTTACCTTGTAGGATGCTTCTGCATTACAGTCAGGAAGGGAAGTGGAAGGGGAGAGACTGGCCACAGGCACAAATGAAAGTGGGTGGGGCAACACCACACGCCAACACCATTGTGCTTACAGGGTGGGCTGGCACCTCACAGAAAGGTTCTTCTACTGCTGCACACACATGCTCAGTGGCGATGGCTCAAGAGCATAGAAAAGAGTGCCTGCACTCGGGCAAACAACCCCCAATCGCATCCACTATGAACTGACCAGCAGTGAGCTTCCAGGATGCTCAGCTGTTCCCTGCCTGTAGGGGGAAGACACCCTTGTAAGTGGGCACACCTGAGGAGATATACCCATGACACAGTCCCAAGGTGGGTGGAATCCAAATCTGATAACTTCCTGCATAAAAGTGCGAGTCACTCCAGAATGGGTAAGGCTGTGTGGGTGCCCCCAGGCAGAGCCACAGTTCTGGACGAGGGAGGAACCAACACATTATTGGTGCACATATGGATTGAGTACCCACTACGGCAACAACTTGAAGGGCATATGTGTGAGCACCAATGATGCACCAAAATTCGAAATGAGGAACAGCGTAATCATTGTCTGAGAAGTAGAATTATTGCTACCATAGTGCTCCATGCACTCAGGAGACAGGGGTTAGTTTTCAGGCACAAGGTGGTTCATCGATAGCAGGCACATAAGTCAGGCAGACCCAGTGTCAGGTTTTTCAGGATAATGTGGGGTACCCTTGAATGCATGAGAGGGGTGCCAATGTAGGAGTGGAATGGCTGGAGAGTGAAAGTGCAAGTGTGGGAGCTGATGGGAAGGATAAAAGAGGGCAGGATTGGGTGGGGCAAGAGGAAACAGGGTGCAGCTGTAGAGCAGAGAGAGAGAGAGTGGGAATGGGCTGCAAGGAGGAATTCTGCTCGTGGAGAGATGGCGGTCAAGAAGGTGGCTGTTACCGTGGGTGACGGCTGAGTAAAGTGGGGCAGTGGAAGGCAGAGACAGAAGGAGAGGAAAAGAAGGAAGCAGGGGCAGAGAGGCTGGTAGGCACACTGATGGAAAAATAGCACAGGATGGGGTGAAGGATGGAAAAATAGCACAGCTTGGGTTGAAGGAGGATGATAGGGGGAGGGCAAAGGGCAGACTGGCAAAGAAAGGCCACCTGCTAAAGGGTACTCCTCAGCCTCACATTCCCCAACCCACATGGTCAACACAACACTGCAGGCAACCCAGAAAGATACCTGTTGAATCTATGTACCCAACACTAGGCCCATTAAGATGAGGTAGAAATACTTGAGATGGATGGAGATGCAGAATATACTCAAACATCAATAAACCGACTGACTCAGGAGGTTGGCAAAGTACGTCTGTTTTAATGTCAATTATCTAAAACAGGGAGTTACAATGAACATAAACAAACATCCAATAGATCTTTTCATTCTATGTGGCAAGCTACAAAAACCTACTTGGGAAAGTGATTGGCTTAACTTGAACATCTAGGTATATGTTCCATACTTGTTGGGAAGGTGATTGGGTCTCTAATATCAGGTGGGGCAACTAAGCCCTGCTCTATTGCAAGTCACTAGGAATGTCATCAAATACACAATGTCCCATTGGTTATACAAACTATAGGGCTCTCTATTGCGTGTCCCTCAACAATTGGTTTGCACCCTTACACCCCTCTGTACTATTCCACACACGCTAGCAGCACACAGGCTGGCACCCAGGTGCTGGTGGGCTGGTCTTAATCATAGCTTCCCACCTCCTTAGCCTGTCAAATATCACCACTCTTGCTGTCTGCCAGTCACTTAACCCTTTGATCATTGCCCTTGCAAAAAGTCTCTGTGTCTCAGACTAAAAGGGAGTTTAGGCATACTCGATACAGCTCAACTCAGTATCTATTTTCATCCATCCACGTGACTAGAGACCATGTTTCAGTGCTTTTTGGTATTTGAAATACTATTAAATGATGAACATCTGACGTGTTCAATGTTCTTGCTCCTCACCTCAAACAGGAGTTTATTTTTTTTACATGTTTTGTAGCTACTGAATGAACATCCACGCTCACGGTGATCTTGACTTCCTGGTACTGGGCGAGCTAAGCTCTTCCTGAATCTACCTCTGGTATTAAATCTTTTTCCAACTGTGCCACACTGGGACCAAACTCTGCTAAAGTACGTTGTGGAACATCCATAGTCTATACATTCGTATGCATATACTTTGACGCATTGCCACAATCTATACACTACGTAGCCAGCCTTTAAGAATACTTTGTCTACTTGCGTTACTGTGACTGTAAAATTGTAAAATGACTTGACATTTTCTTCATCATTTCTGTGACATGAGCATCTCTAACCCAAAATGTTGCTCATATTTAACACCTCCTCCTTAGATCTTCATAGAATGCTTACATTCTTCAGCCTCTTGCCTCGTCTCTGGATACGTCAGCTCTGCTTCACATGACGTCATCAATATTCTCTTTCGCTCTTTTTTCACACTTCTTCTGGGATTTCATTCAAATGTACATCATATTGTTGGGAATGCATACATGGATTTCTTAATGGGTATCTTACTTCCAGGGTTCTTTTCGGTATAGGTACTCTCACTGGTACTGCATATGTTTCACACTCTGGCTCCCATCATATAGGCATCATGGGGCAGAGCTTTGAGTGGGGGTACTCACCACTACACAGGACCTCAATCACCATGCATGTAAGGCTGTGGCACCCCCACTCGAGTCTCTACCACACCCACCTACCCGCTATTGTACACAATAGTTCATGAACAGTGCATCACTGCCCAGCTGCCGCTACTCTCCTTCCTTCAGAACCCACACCCTTGATGAGCTGTTCTGATCATAGGGTGTATTGCAAATATTTTCAGGGAAAACAGTTGAACATAAGCAGTGTTGAGGAGAAGATGTGTCAAATGCATGTGCCCACAACATACAGTGAGATATAGGGCAGTCACTCACGATGCAAGATTTGATCAACAATTTTCAAAAGAAAAGTCATGCAATGCATTAAAAATGAGAGAACATACAGAAAACCAACAATAAGCAACAGGTGACTATTTTGTGAAACACAGGTAAAGGCTGTTATTGTTCCACATATACCAAGCCATACACATCTCAATGTTCCCACTGTGCTAAATTTGTCCTCTGGAGTTCAGGGAGACCTATGGGCAGGCTCTCCTTCCGTTTGTGTGCAAGTGAGCTCATGTACACCTTTTGGCCAGGTACCCTGATGGCCAAAACATGCTGGACTCATGAAAAAACACAGCCATGACAAACAGTACTACACTGCCATGGGCGAGCTCGTGCCCCCAGCAGTCCAATCTGTGCAGGGACATTGCATGGGGTTTGGCCTTTGTCTGGCTTGGTCCAAAAATAGCCTTACTGAAGGAAAGGTGGTCCACCACTGAGTGGATGCTGAGTGGGAGGTAGTTTCATAGTGTGGGATACTTTGACGGAGAAAGAGGCACCAAAAAAATCAAGTTGAATTGTGGGAAGGGATCACAAAGAGTAGTGCAGAGCCAGTTGTGAGGTTTCTGTAGTGATGTAAGCCTGTGAGTCAGTGTGTGTTGTAAGTAGTCCAGGCACATCTAACGGCGGGCAGAGTTTGTTATGTAAATGGCCCTGAATGTAGTGCATCAGACAATACCTGGATTGCATTAGTCATGTGTTCCCTCAGTTTGAGTCCAAGTATGGGCAGGCTGCTTTGTTCTGGATCTGTTGTAGCTTTCTGAGCTGATAGGCCAGTGCACACACATAAATGGAATAAGAGCAGTGTAGGGAGAGGATGGCAAGGGAAGGATCATCTAAGGATTTGAAGTTGTAGATAACAGGATCTATGAGCAGCGTCCAAGTGGTGATAGAGTGTTCATAAATAATCCATGGTGCATCCCAGGATGCTGTACGAGTGTGGTCTAAGAAGCACAGCCAGGAGGTGGGTTGGTGGAAGAGTGCTGTATTACTGCAAATCATGATTCTGCCACCACAAGGATTTAGGAGGAGGTGGTTAGTTGCTAGACAGTGTCTTGAAATATGTGTGGCCTGAGGTGATGTCACGACGGGGAGCAGTCAAGGTCTTGGGGATCTTTGAAAGGATGTGGGTGTAATAGGTGTAGTTGTAGCAGGAGAGGTAATTTGAACAGATAAGGGTGGTGAGGAGGCACAGGCACAGGTTGAAGAGTATGGCGGATATGGCGGTCACCTGCAGTGACCCTGTTGGGGACAGGGCGGAGGGAGAGGAGAAGGGTGGTAGGAATACGAGTAGTGAACAGTCAGCAAGGTAAGAGGTGAATAATCCAAATGCAGAGTCGATGACACCTAGAGAGTGGAGTTTGTCGATGAGGATGCTGTCAATGATAGTTACACAGGCTGCCAATGGCTCAAGGAGGATTAGTGCAGCAAAGATGTCTGAGTCTGCTGTCGTTTGTTTAAGTGCAACCAAAGCCACATAAAATCTGCATGGATGATGAAATGCACATGCACACACACAGACATGTGGCCCAAATCACATCTTCAGTGACACTCAGCATCACAATATTATATGATGAATGGCAACCCTATGTGTGCCACTGCTTGCCAATACAGGGGTGCAAACGTCAACAGCCATGAACATGATTGACATTGCCCAACCTTGCCCGCTCGCAGATATGGTGTGCTGCAATTTCCCCACCACCTCCATCTAACACTGTGCCTCCGCATTGGGTAATGGATGGTCAGTGTCCTGCAGAGGGCATGGGGACTAGGGTTGAAAAAGGGTGCTTGGTGGACCTCTCATGGAGTGCAGGTACTGAATGAGGCCAGATCATTTTAATTACTTAGCACATTGTAATGTACCAGCAATAGGAGTTGTGGGGTGGTTAGGAAAGGTCCCAATGATGAAGAAGGCTTCATGTTGCACGTGCCATAACTGAAGGTACGGCGAAATGGGGGCAATGATGCCATTTTGTGTTTTACCAGTGTAGTTAAATGTGAATGGGATGTGTTCTTTTAAGAGTTATTTTGTGTTCAAGATTGATGCATATTAGATTGGTATCCAGTCATTTTTTTGCAAATAAAACAGAGTGGTACATTTCAGAGCGGACAATAACACTGAAAAACAGTGCAAACATGAATTAAATAAATAAAGAGTAGTGGGGTAACAGGTGGAAATGGGTCGGCATGGGGTTGGTGTGGTGTTAAAACGTTAAAAAAACAGGGGGGGCTGGGGGGGAACACTCCCAAATAAAAAAAACATTAAAATCTGTGTTTTTATGAGTTTTGTCCACAATGAAATTTACTGCTCTTTAATTGTGGTCGGTAACATCACATATAACCATTACATTTCCACACGTGTAGCGAGATAAATGTCACAATCACAAAATGAAATATAAGCATGATCCATATATGGTGTGCTATGAACTGTCTAGATGCTGGTCGAAAAGGAGTTGTATAATGTGCATGCAAGAAAGGGGATTGGTTATAGAGAACCCACTGGGAAGAAAACATGACAATTATTATAATAACATGCATGCACACTGACATACATACAGAGGGAATTTATAATTCTATATGTAGTGGTCTTTTTTTAAATAAATTTATTAAACTCGTCAGACAGGGTTTTGTGAGGGGAATTTGAAGTGACTTGGAGTCATTGGTTTTGCAATTTCAGAGGACAGAGGAAGCGTCAGTGAGTAACTATGACTTTAGAAGATGCTCAGCTAACAAACCGGCCAGGAGTTTTATGGCGTGGTAGCATCGCAAAGGTAGATGTAATCTTTTTTAAGTGCATGTGGACTTGCAGAGGGATCTGAACATTTGATTTTGACCAACAATAAACGTGGAGTGAAAGACACCTGAGGCGAGGTTTGAACGATATCCCATGTGTTTCGAATGTTTTCAGGAAGTTCTATGTGTGCTGAATTGATAGTCGTTAGATAAAAATGTTCTAATTATATCAGTAAACAGGGGTGGGTGAGATGGTTAGCAACAGTTTGTCGTATCCATGCAAACCATTTACAAATTACATTTAGGATTAATAGGTCTCAGCTCAGCTGGGACTAGTAATTAATTATGTTTGTATGTCAATGTACAACTGTATAATGATGCCATGACCTGCCATGGATGAATCCTAAAAACACATGAGCTGAACAAGATAGTTAAGATAATGACCACCAATGACAATGGGGGAATTGGAGAAAGATGGGTTTTCTTTACATAGGTTTTAACCAATCACCTATGGGGGTGCTTTGTAATAAAATAGATGAGAGTGTTTTATCTGGTGCAAACATGTATATAATGGTCACCTTGTGTGGTTTAGGGAGACCAGGGTTAGTTTGACTCTGTAGGTCGAGCCCCTCCTGCCCGTTTGTAAAATAAACTTGTTTTATGGCCAAAACATGCACTTGCTTCTTAAGAGGTGGGGCTACTCTTAGTTAAGGGGACTGGAGGCCCACTCCAGGACTTGAGGGGGCTGTGTGGGGTTTGGAGCAGAGGTGAGTGGGGGTGGTGGATGGTGGCAGGACTTGAGGGGGCTCTCTTGGGGTTGTGGCAGCAGTTGGTGGGAATGGTGCTTGATGTCATGTCTTGAGGGGGCTGTCTGTGGGTGGGGGCGGTGGTGAGTGGGTTAGTGGGTGGTGTCAGGACTTGAGAAGTCTACTGGGGGTTGGGGTGGAGGTGGTTGTTATGGTGAGTGGTGTCAGGATTTGAGGCAACTGTCTGGGGTTTTGGGGCAGAGGTGGGTGGGGGTAATGGGTGGTGTCAGGAATTGAGGGGGTGCCTGAGGTTTGGTCAGAGGTTTAATGGGGTGTTGCTAGGAGGGTGGACTAGCAGAGGATTGCCTGGGCATTGGGGTGGAGGTGAGTGGGGTTGTGGGTGGAGTCAGCACTTGAAAGGGCTTCCTGAGGCTGGGGCAGAAGTGAGTGGAGATGGTGGGTGGTTTCAGGATTTAAGGGGGCTGTCTAGGGGTTGGGGCAGAGGTGAGTGTGGGTCGTGGGTGATGTCAGGATTTGAGGGGCTGCCTGTGGGGCTGGGGCAGAGGTGGTGGGAGTGGTGGGTGGTGTCTGGAATTGAGGGGCTGTCTGGGGTTTGGGGTGGAGGTGGTGTGGTTAGTTCGTAGTGTCAGGATTTTAGAATTCTGCCTGGGGGTTGCGGTGGAAGTGGTAGGGGTGGTGAGTGGTGTCAGGATTTGATGGGGCTTCCTGGGGGTGTGGTGTCAGATGTTGAGGGTGCTCCCTGGGGTTGGGGAGGAAGAGAGGGGGGTGGTGTCAGGATTTAAGGGGGCTGCCTGTGGTTTGGGGCAGAGGTGAGTGTAGGTCGTGGGTGGTATCAGGATTTGAGGGGGCTGCCTGGGGTTGGTCCGAGGTGAATGAGGTGTTGCTAGGAGGGTGGACTAGTGGTGGACTGCCTGTGGGTTTGGGCAGAGGTGAGTTGGGATGATGAGTGGTGTCAGGACTTGTGGGGACTGCCTGGGGGTTGGGGCAGAGGTGTAGGGGGGTGTGTCAGGAATTGAGGTGGCTGCCTCAGGGTTGGGGCAGAGATGGTGGAGGTGGTGGGTGGTGTCAGAACGTAAGGGGAATGCCTGGGAATTGTGGGGGGGTACGTGGAGATGGTCGGTGGTGTCAGAACTTGAGTGTGCTTCCTGGGGTTGGGGTGGAAGAGAGTGTGGGTGGTGTCAGGATTTAAGGGGACTGCCTGGTGATTGGGTCAGATGTGGTGAGGGTGGAGGGTTGTGTCAGGAATTAAAGTGGCTGTCTGGGGTTTAGGGTGGAGGTGAGTGTGGGTAGTGGGTGGTGTGAGTGAGGACTTGAGGGGGCTGCCTGGAGTTTGTGGGGGGGTAAGTGGGGGTGTTTCTTGGAGGGTGGACTAGCAGGGGGCTTTCAGAGGTGTGAGCAGAGGTGAGTGGGGGTAGTGGGTGGTGTCAGGAATTAAGGACGATTCCTGGGGGTTTCTGCAGAGGTGATTCAGGGTGGTGGGTGGTTGCAGGATTTGATGGGGCTTGTTGAGTTCGCGGGCCCGCGGTCTATGCGCAGGGGCTGGCAGTGAGCAGATAGGCCGCGCGGCCTGCGGCGCAGCTCCAGCTGGAGCTTGAAATAATGTACACCCACGCTGGTGCTGGGTCTGCCCCGGAACTGCCTCCCGAACGCGGGGGCGGGGCTTTTATTAGAACGCCCTGCGTCACCGCGCAGCGGGACGCAGGGCGGAACGTAACATTCCTCCTTTATTATAAAACAAAACAAAACACATAGCTGTAACTGCCAAAACCAACTGCGAGGTCCAACAACAACTGTCTGTCTTCAACACTCAGCCGCCCTGCTATTAGGGTTCAGGGTGCCAACGCACCGGCTACCACACATAGTCACTTAGCTTAGCTGGGGGCCTTGTTGTTGTCCTCAGTCCGTATCGTCCTTCGCGGGGGTCACTCCCCCTTGCTTCCGGCTCTGTTCCATCTTCGCGGTTCAGGTCCTCGCGGCCGGGTCCATTCACCGGCTCCCAGTCTCCATCCCTCGCTCCATCGTTCTCAGGGACGGCCTCCGGCTCTTCTTCACTGGGAGGAGTGTCCTCGCCTTCACAAGGGCCCTCCTTGTCGGTCCACAGTGTACGTGGTACGGCCTTGAACCATGACGCATTCCTCGTCACTTGACGGTTTCCCCGTGCCACCGTCACCATGGTTCCATGCCGGTTGCTGACGGTCCATGGAAGTTCTTCGTACCTGGTGTCCAGTTTAGACTTGGAGGGGTTTCGTAGCATGATGACCTGGTCACCCACTTGATAATGGGACGGCCTCGCTCTCCGCTTGCCACTCATGTGTTCGTTGGCATCCCTTCTCCTTCTCTCTGTGCGTTCCTCGTTCACTGTGTCCGGGGTTCTGCTTGGGTGATGCGGGATTGAGGATCTGATTACGGTGCCGAACATGAGGTCCGCTGGCGGAATGCCGGTTGTGCTGTGAGGCGTGACCCGGTAATTTCGGAGGAATCGGAAAAGGTCAACCTTCCAAGGGCTGGCGTTAGCCTTAGATACTCTGAGCACCTTATTTATAGTCCTCATAAATCGCTCCACATCCCCGTTTGCCTGGGGGTGTCTTGGAGTGATGTGGTGATACTTGACATTGAGTTCCTGTAGATACTTTTTGAACTCCTCCCCTGTAAACGGCGGCCCATTGTCGCTCTTGATTGAGACAGGTAGTCCGTGAGTCGCGAACATTTTCTCAAGTGCCGGAATTACCACTTCTGCTGCTGTGGACTCAACTACCTCGACTTCCGGGTATCGAGAGTGATCATCAACCGCCACCAACAGGTGGAGACCTTCTCGGAGCTTGCAGAAGTCAATGCTGATGGCCTCCCATCGAGAGCGGCCCCGTTCTGCTGATATGATAGGTTCCGGGTTTGGCGGGGCCCCCGTGATTTGACAGGGTAGGCACGTGGCAACGAGTGTCTCGACCCGCTCTTCGATCTGGGGAAACCATACTCGGTGCCGAATGCGGGCTTTCGTCCTCACCAGTCCTTGGTGTCCTTCATGTGCTAGGGCCACTATCCTGTCTTGTAGTTTGAGGGGTATCACGATGCGGTTTCCCCGTAGCAACAATCCACCTTCCGTGACTGACAGGTCTTGCCGCACTGTGAATATGCCAGACAGAAAACCTTTGGCTTCGGCTGTTCTGTTGTGGGTGTGTCTCATGAAAGTCTTCCAATCACCGGAAAGGATGGCATTTTTCACTAAGTCACAACACGGGTCCTGGTGTGTTTCCGCCTCTATCTCCTCGATGCTCACCGCCTTGGGTCTCATTGCGCGCACTACTTGGCATATGTGTTCCTCTGTCTCTGCCGCCACTTGGATCTCTTGTTGAGTGGCCTCTCGCGGATGCCTGGAGAGATAGTCCGCAGGGTTTCCGCTGCCTGGTTGATATACGAGATCAAAGTCATACTGCTGGAGGTGCAGTAACCACTTGGTTATTCGGGCCGGAGGGTGTGCAGATGTTCCCATGAATATTGGTAGCAGGGGCTTGTGGTCCGTGATTGTTGTGAAATGGCGCCCATAAAGATAGAGGTGAAAGTGTCGGCACCCCCACAGCACGGCAATGGCCTCCTTTTCGATGTGTGAGTACCTTTGTTCAGTCTCTGTGAGGGCTCTCGACGCATATGCAATCGGTCTCTTCTCCCCTTCTCTCGTGACTTGCATCAAGATGGCTCCGAGCCCTACGGGGCTGGCATCTACAAACAGCTCTGTGGGCAGTTCAGTGTTGTAGTAGGCCATCTTGGTGTCAGCTGAGAGGGAGTTCTTGATGCTCTCGAACGCGTCCTGGCACGTTGACCCCCATTCCCACTTGACGTTGGCCTTCGTGAGTTCCCGCAGCGGCTCAGATAGCGTGGCCAGGTTTCGGATGAACCTCCCGCAGTAGGTGGCCATTCCTAAGAAACTGCGCACTTCCGTGGGGGTCATCGGTGGGCTTGCCGCCTGGATGTCTGCGACCTTCTGCGGGTCAGGTGAGATGCCTGTGCTGCCAAACTTGTAGCCGAAAAAAGTGATCTCGGATTTAAGAAACTCGCACTTTTCCCTGTGTATTGTGAGCCCAACCTCTTGTAGACGGCCCAGTAGGGCGTGAAGCCTCTTGACGTGTGTTTCTTTGTCGGGGGCGTGAATCAGAATGTCATCGCTCACGTTGAGGACACCGGGGATGCCCCTGATGACCTCCTGGATGGTTTGCTGGAACACCTCCGCGGCAGATGATATTCCAAAACTCAGGCGTTTGTATCTCCGTAGCCCCAAATGTGTAGAGAACGTTGTTATGTATCGAGAGTCTCTGTGGAGTCTGAGTTGGTGATACCCCGCCTTTAGATCAATTTTTGAAAATATGCTCGACCCTGTGAGGTCAGCCACAATCTCGTCGATTGTTGGGGTTATGTGGCGTTCCCTTTTGATGGCGGTGTTGGGGAGGCGCATGTCTATGCAGATCCGTACCTTCCCAGGCTGCTTGGGCTTCCGGGTTACCACCATGGGAGAGACCCAGGGTGTGGGTCCTGTGACTTCCTCAATGATACCTGCTTCTTCCAGGGCCTTGAGTTCCTGCTCCACTTGTTCTCTCATGTGGAAAGGCGTTCTCCGGTGCCGGACGGCTTTCGGCTGCACTGTCTCATCAATGTGAAGTTTGATGGTTTTGCCTTTCAGACAGCCTATGCCTTCTTGCAGGTCAGGGTACTGGTTCAGCATGTGCTCCACTTCCTTGTCCTCATTGACATGGCAGATAAATTGGACCACCCCCAAGTCCTCCGCTGCGTCCCCGCTCAGGAGGCTCTCAACACCTGCCTTCACCACATAGACTTTGGACCATAGTCTGTTTTTTCCGTGTTCCAGCATGGTGCGGAACCTGCCAATGACCGGCAGGGGCTTTCGACAGCCGTATGCATATAATAGAGTGTCGGTGCTTTTGAGCTCTGGTGTAGGACTTAAGGTCAGGAAAATGTTTTCAGGCATGACGTTCACCGAGGCACCTGTGTCGATGGTCATCAGAATGCACTGGTTTTGGATGGATACCATGCATTTGCGCCTTCGGGCGGCTTTTCTGCGAGGTCCTCGGTCTTGGCATAGTGCAGACACCATGTACACCTTCCTTCCTTTCCTGTCTGTGTCCTTGGAGGGGGCCTGCAGCATCGCCGAGATATCATCCCCTTCATCCTCCGTGGAAGAGCTGGCCACTGCGACCCTTCTAGCACTGGCTTGCTTCTTTTTCTTTGTCGCCGACTTCTCCGACTGGTTCTGCGGAGGTTGTATGGGGGTGTCCGTCGATCGGCATACCTTCGCGTAATGGTCCTTCCGGCCACATGCTCCACATGTGGTGCCTTGCGCAGGACAGTTGCGACGGCCATGTCGTGGGCCACCGCACCAGCCACACTCAGTGGGTCCCGGAGCGCGCGGTTGCCATCTGTTTTGGCCGTATCCACCACTGTTGTCATCTCTCGATGTTTGTTTGTTGGTGACGCGGGCCACCATGGCTGTGTTCAGAGCAGGTTGCAACCTGTGTAATGTGGCCTCCATGTTGGCCGCTCTGGTGTGTGCCAGTTCCCTCTGACGTCCTAGTTCAAGGATCCGCTGTAGGGGAATACCCTTCTCACTGAGTATTAGGCGCCTCAATTTTTCCGAATGAATCCCGTTGATGATCTGCCTCCTGATTTCCTTCTCCACGTTCGTGAATTCACAGGACATGGCTAGCTTTCTCAGGCGGGTGTGGTATGCATCAAGGGTTTCCTCCGCTGCCTGTAGGGTGGTGCAGAAGAGAAACGTCTCATAGTCTGGGTTTAGTTGAGGGAGGAAGTGATCGGTGAGGGCGTCTTTCGCGCTTCGGTACCCATCCTGGCCATCCGCAACGTTGAGGGAATTGAAAATGCGCAGTACTTCGTCACCCACGCTGAGTAGAAGGTGTGCCTTCAGTTTCCTGGGCGCGGTGATCTCTTTGCACTCCATCGCCATCTCGAACTTCTGGATCCACAGCTGCCATCTGGGTCCGCATGACGACGGGTCCGTGAACGGGTCAAACGGCTGGACCAGTGTCGACGAAGTGCCTTGCGTTCGAGGTGGAGGTGGCGTCATGGACAGGTTTGCTGCAATTCTGGACGGCGTGGAGGGCCCAGGCGTGGATGTGCCGGCCGCCATGTTGGCGTGGACCTGATCCGTGATGTCGTAGTTGTCACTGACGGCCACCCATGCAGCGACGTAAGGCCTACCTTTGAGGTGTCACCGTATCCAGGCGCCGTGGTACGACTCCGGGCCTGGCCTTCCCTGCACGCCGTGATGCTGCTCCCTTGTGTTGGATGTTCGATGCCACCTGGATTTCTTGTTTCAGGAGTGAAGAAAAATTGACTTGGTGGCAGAGAGCATGCTGGATTCGGTAGGGAAGACGAAAGGAAAAAAAAAAAAATTTTTTTTTTTTTTTTTTTTTTTTTTTGGGTGGGGGGGGTCACGTGTGTGATGGCACCCCCACCGGGTGTCCAAAAATTTCGCCGATGGCTGTGTGGCGTTATTGTGCTCTCCGAGCACCGAGCCTTTCGTGATGTTCGTCTCTCCTCGTCGCCATTGTTGAGTTCGCGGGCCCGCGGTCTATGCGCAGGGGCTGGCAGTGAGCAGATAGGCCGCGCGGCCTGCGGCGCAGCTCCAGCTGGAGCTTGAAATAATGTACACCCACGCTGGTGCTGGGTCTGCCCCGGAACTGCCTCCCGAACGCGGGGGCGGGGCTTTTATTAGAACGCCCTGCGTCACCGCGCAGCGGGACGCAGGGCGGAACGTAACAGGGCTTCCTTGATGTTAGGGTGGAGGTGGTGGGGGTGGTGGATGGTGTCATTAATTGAGGGGACTGCCTCCAGGTTGGGGCGGAGGTGAGTGGGGATGGTGTATGCTGTCAGGACCTGAGGGAGCTGCCAGGGGGCTGTGGCAGAGATGAGTGGTGGTGATTGGTGATGTCAGGACTTGAGGGGGCTGTCTGGGAGTTGTGGCGGTGGTGAGTGGGGTGGTGTGTGGTGTCAGGACTTTTGGGTCTGCCTTGGGGTTGGGGCAGAGGTGAGAGGTGAGTGGGGGTGTTGCTAAGAGAGTGGACTAGCAGAGGGATGCCTGGTTTTGGGTTGGAGTTGAGTGGGGGGAGGGAAGTGTCAGGAATTGAGGGTTCTGCCTGGGGGTTGGCGCAGAGATGACGGGGGTGGTTGGTCGTGTCAGGGCTTAAGGGGCCTGTCTGGCGGTTGGGGTGAAGGTGAGTGCGGGTAGTGGGTGGTGTCAGGACGTGAGGGGGCTGCTGGGGTGACAGGCTGGCACATAGGTTGTTTGTTGGTCTTGTTTTTTGTTTGCGTGGGGCCATGTTGTGAGCGTTCCTCGTGGTTCTTTGCACAGCAAGTTACTTTGCACTTTAGAATCCATCCATCTGCGGACTGCTCAAAACCTTTAGCACGTACAAAGTGGGCCCACTGTTGTTCATGGTGCTAAGTAGTTTGCTGTCACTTAGCACTTTGTCTATGAATTAGGCCCGTATATAGGTTAAACACACCTAATAATATTGGTCCGATCAATTTTGTATCTATGGCCAAAAAATAAAAGTGTGTGGGCTATAGTTGCCTTGAACCTTTAAAACTCGTCTCCTAACTGTACATTTCCCATTGATTGAATAGGTAAGGATGGCTCATATCTGTTTCTAGAAAACGAGCTATAGCACCTTATTGGACAGGCTGACAATAGAGTTAAATATGTATATTTTCATTGATGCCTTATTCCACATGGGCACCGCAGCACTCGAGCCATGTGTACTCTGGTTTACTGCCACTCGTCACAGCATCCGTCAAACAGATGCCCTGCCAAATGTGTACTCTTAAATCTGATTATAGGGCTGACATGCCTTTCTTTCCTTAGGACATCATGTAAATATTGCTTGAGATGTAGGATTGATGACCATCCCGCCATTGACAGTTTTATGTTGACTGTGATGGGCTCTGATGTATGAGTGTTCTTGCAAAATTCCATCTGTACAAATTAAGGCTGCCCAGCAATTTTATGATGTTCCTAGTTTTGATAAATAAGCTCCTTGCAGTAAATGGATATTGGCTCATATGGCCTTGGTGGTCAGTCTGTCCTTACTATGGAAGAATATGCAAATTGCGTGTGTCAGAGGGATGAGCCTCAGCAAGGTTTAGTACAGTCTCCTCCCCATAGCGTCTCAAAAGTGGATTCCGGGGTTAGGTGAAGGTTGATGGTTCGATGTGCAACTTTGATTGCTTCCTGATAATAAAATGTTGACCTACTAGGGGCTGCAAGGTTCATCAACT
Organism: Ambystoma mexicanum; assembly: GCF_040938575.1. NCBI lineage: Eukaryota > Metazoa > Chordata > Amphibia > Caudata > Ambystomatidae > Ambystoma > Ambystoma mexicanum. Next base: position 1,516,689,842 of record NC_090937.1, on the reverse strand, counting down.
TTGAGAAACAGTGAAGAGACTAACAGTCACAAAGGTAGTGTTGAAATGATGTTATGTCTCTGGAAGTAATGACAGCTGAGAATCAGATACAGTGCAATTATAACTATGGGAGTGGGCAGAACCTACATGGTTCCTTATCGGAATACATAGATGCCCTTAGTAATTAAGGGGAGAAATATCAGTGTTTTTTTTCTTTATTGAAGCTAACATGCTGTTAGGAAAGATTTCCCATAGGTAAAATGTTCTTTCTATTTGTGAACCTTCAAACATTTTGCTTTTGTTTGGAGTAGCTAACCTGACATTTTCCAGTGGAGCACAGCCTTCAGCTGCACTCCTCTAGGCTTTTGCTAATTTGTTGTGAGGAAACTGGCACATCCTTCAGGCTGTCAGTACTGTCAATACTGGGAAACTATGGTTCCCTTAGTCGCGACTTTGTTCCCATTTCTTGGTAAAAAATTACATTACTGTGCATAGAGGACCTTTTGTTTTAATGCACTAGCCACCATCCAAGGATGTTTTGGTGTTTGTACAAGTATACCTCGGATGAACGGTTGGCAGCAGTTTACTTTTAAAGTATTTTTACTTTGTTTTTATGGACCATACCATGTTTACCGCGTTTGGCCGAAGACTGTGGCCAGTGCCAAAAACGGCCCTTTGCCTTCCCCAGTTTGAGAGACCCAGTATTCCTTATTTGGACATGCAACCTCCCACAAAAACATCAACTTTAGTGGGCTCATGCATGTCACGTGTGCTAGTGCCCAGGAAGAGGGCTGGGGACTGTCTGTTCCCAATCCACACTACTGGTGCCAGTATGTCTGGTAGCCATTAATGACTGGAACCACCCTGGGCCACGATTGGCCTAGGCCTGGCATGCATGCAAGAGTGCTGATCTTCCATTGGCTATCTGAGATTTGAGCGCACACCAAATCTTGATTAAGAGAAGGGGCTCTGCATCCATTCCAGGTCAATCGAATGAGGTTCACACCAACCCTCATAAGGAGCCAATTATCCTTAACAAGAAAGCAGACTCAAGGAACCACTGGTGATGTGCTTGGAAGGTATGGCACCCCGAACTTGCTGTTGTCCCATCAGAACCTTGTTTATTCGTCGTACCAAGAAGGCCTGCAAGTGCGTTTCACCCCTTTGCATAAGTGGCAATGACTACTCTTGGCTTATACTACTTACCTTCGCAAAGAGCCTCTTTGAAAGTGTTCCTGGGCCATCCAGTGAACTGACAAACTCGAACCCAGGGTATCGCACAGGAACGCCATTGCTAGCTTGTGGTCCTGAGCCCTCTCCAGCCAAAACCTGCTGTCCTAGCTTCTCGGGGTCGCGATTTAAGAGAGTGTGCCATGCCGCGAGCATTTGTGGTCCCTGTGTCACCCCGCTGTGGTGACCATTGCTGACAGTGCCTGCAGTTCTTGACTACAATTTCCTAAGATGTGCTGCACCAGAACTGTCCTTCTTCCTTCAAGAGCTGAGAAAAAGCAAACATTGCACCACGCACAATCGTCCCGCACTGCAGCCGATGAGAGCTGGAGTGTCCTGAAACTGGAGGATTAACACCTACAGACGACATGGGCAAGACTGCCAAAGTTTGATCTAGACTGTGTCGAGGTTCAGTGAGAACTTTCCTAACATACCGGTGGCCTCCTGGCACATCCATTCATTTTTACGCCTGAGTGTCCCTCAAAATATATTCAACTTGGTTGGGATAGCCTGCACTCTCCAGCTACTCCAAAAGTCACAAGGGTAGTATCTTTTCTAGGAAGAGAAACTTATTCTTCATCGCCTCAAGCCCCTTCCATTGCAGCTACAGCCCCCTGAAGAGAACACGCTTTTTTGTTTACGCACAACCACACGTTGTTAACGCATAACTATACTTTGAGCGCCCGGCTCCTCTCTTCATAGGGCTGGACTACATACGTTATGGATTGTTGATGAAGTACTGCCTAAACTGATATCTGTGTTGATTTAACCCCTTTCTGTTACAGGTCGTTGTTGTTTTCTCCACTCATCATCAGCTTAGACTAATCGCATTATTGTATATATGTTAGGCAGTGAATGGCTGTGTGTGGCATTGTTTCTTCATGAATGTGGTTTTATTGTGTTTTGCTTATAAAGCCCTATAATAAATGTATTTTTGATACATCTGTCTAAGAGTACTGTGGCATTTTGCTGTGTGTGCTCATTGTGGGCTTCGGTCTCTCTCACCCCTCCTGAGACTTAGTCTTGAACACCTGCCAAGCTACCAAAGATTGGTCTAGTTTGTCCAGGAGGTTCCCCTGTTCCACTAAACTAGGGTGGCATCCTAAACATCTGCACACCTGGTCAGAGTTTAGAAATCCATCTTAGGAAATTGGTGTACAGCGGTGGGATGAGAGCGGAGATACACAGTATTGCACACTGGGGAAATAGATTGTACTTACACAGAAAACATAGTGCCCTTAGTTTAAATTAATAGTAAGCCACCTGTCTCACTTATAACATGGAATCAATTGTGAACATATTTCTGAGTGCTTACAAATCTGAAACCCTGAGAAAGATCTGTTCAGAAAGAGGCTTGTCAGTCTCTGGAACAAAAGCTGAAATGATCCAAAAGATCCTGCCAGATCTGAGCTTGTCCCTCTGACAACAGTGCACAAGGTGCTGTGGCTGCTACCAGTAACAGTGCTGACAGGACGGTTGCTGACTTCATCAAGGGGACATATGCTGGTCAGGAGGATTTAGAGTCCCATGTTTCTTTTGCTGGCACTGAGGCCGAGGCCATGATGGAATTAAGAAGGCAAGAGCTGCTGTTTATGCAGAAGGTGCTTAGTTTGTTCATGGCACAAAGAAACAGAAGGACAGGGATCACCACTTGCAGATTGCTAGGATACAAGCTGCCAATGGCCCCTCTCAAGGATCTGCTAATGGGTCTAGCTCCACTTCTCATCCAAGGTTACCAAAAGATCTGCTTAGTGCGCATGATAACATGAATGACATAACGGATTGGTTGACTGCATTTGAGTATGCATGTGAAGTGCAAGAAGTTGTGGATGTTGATGAAATCGCCTGCTTGCTCAGCCGACTATCCCATTCTGGCTGCAGTGCCATTATGGAAATGTATAAGGCTGATAGAAAATAATTTACAAATCCTGGTTTTAAAGTTTGGAGGACGCCTGCCCAATATGTAAAAAGATTTAAAAGTGAAAAGGTATCACTGCTCGCAGAAAAATGTCAGGAAAATTAAACATGATGTGTGGGTTGGCAAAAAGCAATGTATGTTATGTTTCACCTACAAACCTCCAGTGACATTTGAACAGCTGCTTTGTCTTCATGAAACAATGTCAGTTCAAGACAGACCCTTTTGCTGGCTGTGGGAAAAACTTCACAAGCAAATCTTCCACTCCCAGCCTAGATGTCACATCTCCCATCTAATTACCAATTGGAATTAAGTGTCCTGCTAAAGGTGTCAAAATTCAGTATTCTCCGGACCTGCTGGCTCTGAAAGCATTGACTGCAAGACAAGTTCTTCTTGGCTGGAGCATGACTAATATGTGTGGAAATATGTGTGAAAATGGGGGCACAAATTCTGGGTACAGGCTGACACAGTGAACACAAATGGCTGGAAGGCAGGAGGAGGGCCATTTGTCTCACATGTAGATTCACAATTAATTTACAAAGGACTATTATCATTCATGCCTTTTTCTCAACCATAGTAAGGCTGATGGATTTCATCTATGTGCCACTTTGAATGTAATTTACAGGAGACTTTGGTGATATATAGCTCATTTACCTGCGACTCAGGGAACTGTAATGGGTAGTTAAACTAGGTTTCTGGCTGTTCTGAACATGTTCCAAATTGAGAGTTGGTGAGTGTAGAGGAGGTCCCAGACATGGCCTGCACCCCTGTCCCTCATTTCGAGGTACCAGGAGCAGACTCGCCAAGGTATGTGACATATGAGGAGCAGATGAACCATCAAAGAGCTGCACTGGGACTCTGCCCAGTGTACATCAGAAGAACAATACCTGTTGAAGCGCCCATAACCAGACAACCCTGGGCAGCACGGAACCCTATCAGACAGCCGTACCAGCCGCTGAGACAAAGTGAAGAGTACCTACATACAGTCCATGAAGAGACCCAAAGAGCCTTAATGGAAGGACAGTGGAGATGACACAAGAACTTGGACAGACTCGCAAATGAACAAAAACGGCTATCGAAGACAGCACACCAGTACAAGCAGTCATGAAAATAGATGTAATGGACACAGGAAAGAGACAGAAAAATTGGAATGATTTGGGGAATTTTGGATTTCAGACCACCCTTATTGAAAGGCCTGTGTTGGGGAAGCTGGATAAAAAGGTTGGACTGATTTAAGAACAAAGACACCCCTCTTGCTCAAAGAATACAGGGTCAGCAGGACAAAAAGGATTACCCAATTAATTTATAGGTTATAGTTTTCTTCACACACTGGGAAGTGAGCTTTGTTAATTTTTGAATTACAACATAGATCAAAGCAAGGGAAGTCTGAAAAACAGACTGCTAAATCACCCAAGGACTTGACCCCTGAGTTCCAGGGAGATGTGTAGGTGAAAGATTTAAGAGTGTGTAAGAATTTATTTGAGTGAGTAAATCAAGCAGGAACGTGTTGATTTCGCCCCTGCATAAAGAAAGTAATACTAAGGTGCAAAAAGACAATTGTGAAAATGACTACTGTACATATTGGTGAAGCCAGGGAGCATCTCCTAGCCAAATTATTTCTTATCGGAGAATGGGTTGAGGATGACGCAGGCAGCTGGCAAACCAAAATCGGTAAGCAGTGATAATTGGTTTGACGATGGAATATTGCAAAAAGCACTTGAGGCACTTTTTATGACCACAACTGCTCATGATAGACAGATACAAACGGCTCAGCTAATTGCTCAATTATATTTGCACTTGCCTTTAGTGGAAGAGTGTTGGCAAAATAGTGAGGCTAGTAGGATGAATCAGGCTGGAGACCTGTTACAGGCACAAGATCTTGTTTAAAAACTCAAAGCCCAGTTATACACTGCAGCAAGAGAGTGCAGAGTGTGAAACACAGTTTACTGCACTGAGAAATGCACATAAAGAGTATCTAGAAAATCTGAGCACACTGCAATACAAGCTAAATGCTCAGGCTACTCATAATAGAGTCATTTCGGAAGACATTACAGCCTTTCAATTGCAAATAAAACAGTTGAAAAATGAAAACAGTAAATTATCAAAGGGGTTGATTCTAAAAATGACTTTGATCAGATATATCAGCAGGTAGGTAATCTGAAACAACATAGGATGTAGCTGATTCAAGAAAGAGACCCCTTGAATCAGGATAACAGTGTCCTATTACAGAGGATAAATTAGTTGGAAATGGGGGTACAAAAGGATCAGTCAGGTTCTCAGGAACTGACTAGAATTAGAGACGAAAGGAATGAGCCAATAGAGCGAGTAAGGCAAATAGAAGCTGAACTATTAGAGGCAGCAAAATGTGGGGATGAACAAGATACAGAGATTAGTCTCCTGAAGGAAAAACACCTTCAATATGCACCCAGCATAGAAGGTTTACAGAGGTAAAATGAATCACTTCAGCAAACAAATATCATTGGTAGCTCAGAGCAGGGTGTATGAGATTAATCAGGCCTTAGTGTCAGAATTAAAAAGCCAGCCCTCTGACTACTACTAACAGCAAATAAATAAAGAGAGACACAGGTGTGAACGGCTCACCACAGAAATCAAACATTATAAACAGGACCTGAGGTACCCTGACCAATCAGGATATGGGACAAGGCCCCTTCCCAACATGAACCTCATTCCAGTCATTTATAACCACTCATGCACAAATGTGAACCAGCCTCATGCATGCCACCTATCAAGAACAGGGTGACATGAGGGAGTTAGAGTTACCCAGGCCTAGCCCTACTGATTGAGAAGGCCTGTCGCTGCCCAATATTGATGAGTATTCATCTCTATCACGCAGAAGCGAAAGTTGCCAGACCAATGTGTCCTGGGAAGTAAGGAATGATGCAATAAGTACTTCAGACCATGAAAACTCTTATGAGGAGAAGGTCAGGCAGTTAGATTGGCTGACCTCAAAGCTTCACTTTGGTCCAGGCAAGAGGAGTGCAGATCCTGTGCTTCTGGGAGATATCCCATTCTCATAGCGGCAGGGAGCACCTATAAAATAGGGAAGGAAGTACCACTAACAGCTCTGAGTTTGAAGGTAAATGGACTCAGGTGCAGAGGAAGAGAAAGACAGTGAAGCAGAGCAAGAATGCCTAGTGCATGGTATGTAAGCACCTGGAACTTTATGAGCAGATGATGGCATTATTCCAGATCATGAATGGTGTGAACTGTATAGAATTTGCGAAATGGATGTTCTCACTGGAGTACTCCAGTTCCTTTGTAGGACCAGAGAACCAGGATCATCAAAAACAGGACACTTAAAAGACGGCAATTTTTAAAAATATGTCCACTCATAGGAACCCACTAGAGGCCCGTAAAGCTGCATTTAACTTGCAGTGTGGGGAAGATCAGGCACCTAGGGAGTGTGTTCAGGAGTTAAAGTGGGCATTTGCTCAGACTTCCTGGTGGGTGAACCCCAATAGTAGGTAGTTCATAACTACATATTTCCATGCTCTCCCCAAATACATAATGACTCAGTTGGTGCATGGCATTCACAAGCATAGGACCCTGGATTGGGTGATTGAGCAGGCCACCAGGATTTATGAGGTCCAAAAGCCTGCTGAGAGTAAGAATACCACTGAACTGCCAAACCATCTAACATGACTGCTGCGGCAAAGGTGGCTGAGGTCAAAATGACTCCTCCATTGGATCTGGGGATGGGAGGCCCTAAAGGTAACCCACCTTCCAACAAGCACAATGGATAGCAGAAGGAAACCCCCCCAACACTGCCCAATCGAATGCTAGTGAGACAGAGGCCCAGAACAATGATCCCTCTGACCCTGCCACCAAAATACGTCTTAAATCCAAGGATACTAAACCAATCCTGGGGTATGTATACACTCCCCTGGCCCAAGGATGGGGGAACTAATCAGGTAAGTACTGCCCTGAGAAACTTCCCTCCAAACGTCCCTTAGGAGACAAGTATCACTCCACCTCCCAATCTGAACTTTTCCCCCCGATATCCCCCAAATACGAACTTCCAAAATAATCCTCCTCTCTCTTCACAGTCCCAGGACAATAAATCTCTGAACCTAGGACAATGGAAATTCAGGATGGAAAATTATGGGGGGAATCGCCAGTATCTGAGCTACTCTGGGAGAAGCACAGATACCCCTTTCAGAAGCACCAGAAGTATGACTTGAGACCTCCCTGCCACCCAGACTAGGTCTCGAAACAGGAGCGACAGGTCCAGCAACTGACCAATGGACTGGGGTGCATGCTGAGGGCTCAGTCCAACTCTCAACCTAACCCTGTTCCCCAAATTTCCCCAACACCTAGATCTGATGCCACAGGGGGAAAATGACAGGATGAAACCTCTGCCAAACCACAGGCCCCAGAGGAGGGGGCCTGCTTGGAGGGGAGATTCCAAGCCCTTGATGAAGCTTCCTTTCTCACCCAACAGAAACCCTAACAACCTCTCAGTCTGAAAAAGTCTCTTATACCCCCGAAATGCTAGAACCCAAAGAGCAAAGGATAAGTAGGAGAGGGCAAATAAGAACCCACTTTGTGGAGGAACTACGGAGTATCCCCTTTGAAAGAGAAGAATCCCTGGAGGATTCAGGTAAGCAGACCTTCTCTTTCAAACATGGGGTGATCCCTTTGAAAGAAAAATGGGTCCCAAAAGACCCTGAGTGGGACAGGGTAAGTATGGAGACCGACCCAGATCCAGAAACTATTCAACCCTAAACATGTAAGCCAGGCAGAAGTGAAACGGAGGGGATGTCCTTTCTCCAAACAGGTTCTGAGAACTGTTGCCAGGTAACAGGGGACAGCCAACGAGCTGGGAAAAGGAGGATTCCCAACAACTCCCATTGCAAGTTGCAAATGTTTTTTTTACAGATTCCCAACTCTGACACAGACCCTCCCCAAGATAACACAGTGTCAGAGTTCAATATTCAGAAAATTACCTCGGGGTTGTCAGATAACTTACACTTCCATTGCACCTTCAATTGGAAAGAAGGCCGATTTTATGCACCAGTCAAGGTGCAGGGTCAGTGTGAATTATCAGCTCTGGTGGATACTGGATCCCAAGCCACCCTCCTATCAAAAAGGGCTTTTGACCAACTAAACTCAGGATGGGAAAGGGCCACCAAATTCCACTCACACCACTTCCCGGACAACTCCAAAATTTCAACGGCAATGATAGTTCCATCGTAGGGACTCTAGATCTGGACATAAAAATTGGTTGGCACCGGCTGAAACATCCAGTTATTGTTGTCTGTCCAAAAGGCACACCTTGTTTAATGGGGAACGCTCTCCTGAGGAGGTTCTCACCTCTGACCAACTGTGTAAATAATGTCCTCTGGAATCAGACTAATCACCCTATCATATTAAAAATAAGTACCAATCAAGTCCCAGACATCACAGTCATCTCTGTGGGAGAACAAACTGGTGATGGGAACCCTTCTATATTCGTTCAAATCAATCTCCCTCTCTTTTTTAAATGGCAATCCACATTGGAAGGGGACACCCTAAAATATTACACCAGTTCAAAATCAGAAGAAACCGTGAGTCTCGTAAAACAAGACAAGGAAGAGTACGCTCAAAGTCTGACAGACATTCAGAAAAAGGGCGAGCAGTTGTTTTTCCCCATTCAGGTAAAGGAGGGAGAGGAACCGGTATTCACCAGAGTATAGCTGAATAATGAAAGGAGCTTCATCAGCAAAGATTTATTCAGGAAACTTCCAAAAGATCAGAGCATTCCCACATTTAATTTGATTGACAAATGGGAAGTAGGTTTGGAAACCACAAATTCCAAACATCTCCTGACTAGCAGTTGTATGCTAAAAAATGTCAATTGACAACAAAAGTATAGACCATAATTGATATGTTGTGAGAAATGCCCCACCCGTGTTTTTTCTGGAAAGTGACATTCTCAACCAATTCACAACAAATGTGTACCTAATTAATTATAAGGCCTGGTCCCGACTGGAGAGCAACACCATGGGCTTTGACAAAATTGTAAAAGCATTCCAGTCAGCTCAATTGCTGCCTTATGCGGTTGAAGTACAAGTGTGAGAAAAGGTTACAATCCCAGGACAGGTGCGACAATTTACCCTTCCCCTCAGAATTAAGTGAGGACCTAACCTCAAACATCAGGACGCATATATGAATCTGAATACCCATCTCTAACAACAAGGTTCATATTTAAATCCCACACCTCTAGTAGATTTAGAACAAAACTCCATTCAAATATTGGTGGCTAACAGTGATCCTCGATGTATCACTTTGGGCAAAGATACCTTTATTGGAATGTCGGTTGATGCCCAAAAATATTCTATTGATTTAGGTAATGAAATCATGGGGCCAATCCCAAATGACTGTTTCGACATCAGCGACAGTATTCCTCCAGAATATCTTTTTACTAGGCACGGGGTACTCTTCCTGCCCCTATTGGGCAGGTCCAGGATGGTGAGGCAACACAACTAAAGAGAGAGGCATACCATTACTCAGGGTTTGATCAGGCCTGCTTGCAAAGTGACTATCCTTTATGTGAGGAAATTGAAATATTAAGAATGGAGAATGCACACTTAGCATGATATAGTAACTCCATCTTCTTTTGCTGGTCAAAAATTACAGATCTGTAACCACTGTAGATCTGATGTATAGCACCTTAATTTGGACAGAGCACATTTCTCCTGCTCTGTGCCAGGGTGGGGTGGTTGAATTTTAGTCTCATTAGCCATGGGACTCTGCTTTAATTTTGTTGTTGATACATGCTTGCATGATTCAGTACTTGCAGGTTATAGCCCAAGAGGATAGCTGTAGTGTTCATTCATCAGCGTGTAAAAGAAAAAGAAATATCGAGGCTGAGTACCACAAAGGAAATACACCAAACATGGGCTATAAAGGTTCACAGATATTTTATTCTGCGCAGTTCACAAAGAAACATAGATACAGATAGCTATCTGGCTCTCAACACCCCGCAATGAGTACCAGCCCGTCAAAGAGAGGAGAGAGAGTGCTGGACATCTAAACATTTGTACTTTTATGCAGTTTTCTGAAATATTGTCCAGGCCCTCTAATTGTTAATAATGTGTGGTCTAGAGTGCCTAGTTCACATACAGCTTATACAATAATATGCAGACGTATTACGTGAGTTTGCATTTCCATCAAGTTACAATGGTGATGTATATTCTCGGATCCAGCGGTAAGCCTTAGTCTATATCCCTTCACAATGTAGTTCGGCCTGTGTCCATGCTTGAGATTTACTCTGCATTGTCCCAGCGTTTACACAGGGATGAATCTTATGTGTGCAGACAATACTCAGATGGCAGTTCATACGGAGCGCAAGGTCTCTTAATCTCGTCTAAACAGTCGGCTCTCAATCAGCCTAAACATTAACATAACTCAAAGGTTGGTTGCAAGTTGAAAACACAGTCCACCATTTTAGAACAGAGAATTATATGAACAGAAATCAAAATGGCGGATTACCCTAAAATGGCGGCGAAGTCGATCCAAAATCAGAACTTTGCAACGTGGTTTTCCCCATAGAGCAACTAATTTCTGTTTAACAAACCCTCCTTTTGGCCTAAAGCAAGTGCTAAACTAGAGATCAGTTGCTTCACGAGTAACTCCACATTTCAATATCCATGCATCCTGAATCACATTCAACAGATATATCAATCGGCATAAGATCTGCGGCGGAAATTTCCTTCATCACAAATTCGTTGGTCATTCTTCCTGGTGCGTGTACCTTTGGTCCTAATGTTCCCATAGTCTGTGCACAACATCCCCCTAATATTTAACATATGGCAGGAAGACATTACAGCAACCGCAAAACAGCAGAATACCAAAAATTATCAATAGGACCGAGAGAAGCTTCCATCCCCAAGATAGTAAGAAGTCCCAGAACCAAGTACTAAGATCCCAATTTCCCTCGGGAACGTGTACTTCAGAACTCAGTACGTGCGGATTTTGTATTGCCTTAAAGATGGTCGGGGAGGAATCTGGTACGAAAACACAGCAAGCGGACCCCACTAATTTGCATACTCCACCACGCTCAGCCAAGAGACGTCTAATACCATCCGGTTTTGTAGCACCACTAATCTGATTGCCTTTTGCTCTAGAGTCATGTTATAGAGTATGTCAGTGGTCCGGTTGATGGTTTTCTCCAGTACTCTTGCTAGTCTCCTAACGTCCTCAGAATTCATAATCTGCCCCCAAAATGGTACAAAAGATTTTGCTACATCACCCATAATTTGTGGAGGAGTATCACCGCTCTCGTCCTGCCTTGGACTAGCCCTAGAGATTTCAGTGGTACTTGCTACATATACCCCTGGTAGCAGAATTCCTAAATAACAAGTTCCCTGCCAATCCCTAGGTATCCATGGAAAAGCTTCATTACCGCAAACAAAGTAGACAGGCTTGCCTACATACAAAGGTCTGTCCTCACTGGTCAAGTTTGCAACATTAGTGCAACCCTTAAAATTGTCCATTGACTGAGTACCATTCCTTATATGCAGAAAGACACAGAGTTGGGGCTATGGTTAACAGTATAATAAGGTGGTGTGGCATCCATATTACCTATAGGAGCCATCTTAAAAGAAATCAGAGATTGAAAAGGTCGGGACAGTCTATCAGAAGGCCTAATAGAAGCAACATTCAGCTTGCTCTTATTTGCAAAGAGTGAGCATCCCAGAGGCATTAAAACTAGCCTTTCAAATCTGTCCCATCAAAATTCCCTGAAATACTATCATTCCACCGGCCAAAGAATAATGCCCGTAGAGAAGCATAACATGCAATAGTTAAAGGCAAAGGATGAATATACCAGCCCAACCCCTTTTCCCCATGTTGCGTTAAAGGAGAGCAAACCCAGTAGTGTGTCCTATTCAAAATGGCATGAGTTGCATTCATTATTAGCAGTAATGTATTATTATGATAGCTCTGTCTATGTTGAGAGTCTCTAGGAGATAGAGTGTGCAGGTGCACAAAAGGTGTAGATACAGTAGGAACATTCTCAGTAGGCAAGAATGTTTCAAGTGGACGTACTCCTTCAATATACCAAAATCCTAAGGCAGCTAATACTATGAAACTGGTTAACACAATTACAAGAAAACAACACATTTTAAAAGACCATGCATTTGATCGTCCATTGTCATTGTTGGCCACACAGTGGGCCTCATTACAACCCTGGCGCTAATGGGTTAATGGCGCCATAAAAAGGCTGCGGCGCCGTTAACCCATTAGCGTCTTACTACGAGGTCCCTTTGCGGGACCCGACCTTAACCGCTGGTCTACACCAGCCGTTAAAGTAGGGACCCGCAAAGGGACCTTGGTGCTAAGTACGGTACCGCAATTTGCGGTACCATACTTATCGCCTTCCCCAGTCCCATTGAGCCCTGTGGGGTGAAAATGGGAATGGGGAAGGGCCATGGTTTAATGGGGAATTACCGCCCTGCCAACCTTGGAATGGGGTGGTAATTCCCCATTGAACCATGGCGGACCCGTTACAACACCGGCACCAACCATGGTGTTATTAGCGCCATGGTTTATCGCCGGTGTTGAAATGACGGCCAGTCACTTGTTTGGTCCGCACGAGTAAAGGCGATAACAGGCATTGTTCCTTTGAAGCTGTTCTTTTTTTCCGAAAAGATTCCTGCGAAAAACTCTGTAGTCCATTTGCTGGTGATCTCCTGATCACGCGTTTTCTTAATCTTTCCCTATCCCGAGCCACCTACTTTCCTTCTGATGCAAAAGATGTGGGGAAAGACGAGCTCTGTAGTTGTTCCCCTGTGGGCACAGCCGAACTGTGCAGTAAGTCTAGCTCCGTGGACGCAGATTGTACCTTGTGACTCCTGGTACAGTGTGATCTGCGAACAGTGTGTCCTTGCTTCCTGATGGAAGTGAGGAATTTGCAGCAGAACCAGATAAAGGTGCAAAAGGATCTGTAGAAGAGTGTGGAGACGAAGCAGCAATTTCCCCAGGCCCCGCGGGCCCAGGGAGTGTCTCCGAAACACCCTCGATGTTGCTCAATGCTAATCGATCGTTGGGAACAGGGCAAGTAAGTTTCTCCTTATTTACTTTGTTGTGTGGCAAAGGGAAAGTTATCCTCTTGCCATGCATTGCATACACCCAGTGTTTCTTTCCAGCTACTCGTACGGCTGTCTGTGTGGCCAATAGGACATGCAAGGGCCCTCTCCACCATGGTGCGAGACAGGATGCTCTCTCAAAGGCTTTAGTCAGCACACAGTCACCAGGTCGAATGCTACGACTTGGCCCCTCGTATTTGGCTGGGAGGGCTTCTTGCAACTGTTGATGAATCAAATACAGATTTTGAGTTAACCGTTCACAATATTCAGAAAGAAGTACATGCTCTACATCCCTCAAAGCCCTAGGTTTAGGACAATTCCAAATATTAGCTGGCCTCACCATCACCACCTCATATGGGGAGAGCCCAGTCCTAGTCTGCGGGGTTGTGTGCATAGAGAGTAACACTATCGGTAAGGCGTCTGGCCATTTCAAATTGGTGCCGGCACATTTCTTAGCGAGTTTGTTCTTTAAAATTCCATTGTGCCGCTCTACTAATGAAGCACTCTGAGCATGTCTGGCCTTGTAGTGTGCATATCTGAATAGAGATCAGTAGCAGTCTGTTTGGCTATCTGGTCAGCGAAAGCGTTCCCTTTTCCTATATCATCTATGATTTTTTAATGTGCTGCACACTTCATAATTGCTAACTGAGTGGGAAGTGCAAGCACTGAGAGTAGCTGAACTATCAAGGTACAATATTGAACCGTTGTTCCACGTGAGGTCAAGAAATCTCGTTCTGGCCAAAGTCTACCGAAGTTGTGAACCACCCCAAAAGCATACTGACTATCAGTATATATATTCACTCTAAGCCCTTCAGAAAGTTCACAAGCTCGGGTCAAGCAATAATCTCTGCGGCCTGCGCAGAGTTATGCAAAATTATTTTGGTTTCCACAATCGTGCTTAATGTAGTGATGGAATAAGCAGTGGATGTACCATCCGGAAGTTTGAAACAAGAGCCATTGCAAAACAGCTCTCCTTGTGGGTCATTCAGATGTGTATCTTTCAAATCAATCCTGCCTTTAGTTTCTCGCTCTGTGGTATAAAGGCAGTCATGTGATGTTTTGTCACTGCAAGCGATATCTTGCGGAAGAGGTAATAATTCAGCCAGATTCAATGCACAACACCTTTTAATTTGGATATGCGGTGCAAACAAGATCAATTCATATCTCGTTAATCGTGCGGAGGTAAGATGTTGTGTTTGCATTCTGTTTAATAGAACGTCTACAGAGTGAGGTACCAACAAGGTTAAAGCATGGCCTAGGACCATTCCCTCGCTCTGATTTACAGACGCAGCAGCAGCAGCGACAGCTGTCAGACATCTCGGCAAAGCACATGCAACAGGATCAAGGGTGGAAGAAAAGTAACCACATGGCCTATTCTTCCTCCCATGTTCCTGAGTTAACACAGCCAAAGCACATCCATCATGTTCATGCACCATACAACTCGAAGGCCTTTTCATTATTTGATGTGCCCAAAACCGGTGCTGAACACAGTGCAGTCTTGAGCAAATCAAAAGCTTTCTGGTGTTCCAAGTTGCATGGCAATGGCAAATAAATCGCCTTCTTTGTCAAAGCCAACATTGGTTTGATCACTATCAAAATGTTCGGGATCCCACTGTCTACAGTAAGAAGCCATTCCTATCAAGGCTCTGACTTCCTTCTGTGTATTTGGGACAGACATGCTAGAAATGATTTTAATTCATTCAGGTGTCAATCTTCTTCCCTCCTTTGACAGGAGATAATCAATAGGCGACCTCCTGTCGACAATATTGAAACCTTTTCAGTGAATCTTTATGTCCATGTTTTGCTAGATGAATAAGCAATAACACAGTGCCTTCTTTATAAGCACTTTCTGAATCTGCAGCCAAAAGAAGATCGTCAACATATTGAAGCAATATGCAAGTAGTAGGCAACTCAAATGTGTTGAGCTGTTCTTTCAAAGCTATACTTTAAATGCTCGGACTTTCCATGTACCCTTTTGGCACACAGGTGAATGTAAACGACTGCCCCCCTAGTGTGAACGCGAACAGGTATCTGATATCGTTGTGTATAGGAATGCTAAAAAAGGCATTCTTAAGATCTACGACACTAAAATGAGTAGCAGAAGCTGGGACTGCGCCTGCACACCCCTAAACTGCCACTTGCCTGACTAGCATACGCTACTCTACAGTAGCTGCCCACTGCCTCCAGTGCCACTTCCGTGCTTTGCTATCCTTACATTCATCATGGTTCACTGCTTAGTTTAACTGGCCCTCTACTGCTACTATCTTGTCACGCCAGGAATGCCCAGGCTGTTCATTGATACTCATTAACGTGCTAAATACCTAGGCTCTGCTCTGGCCCAAATTGGACTCAATAGTCTCTACCTGACCTTATTATTATTATTATTGTTGGATTTGTCCATTCTATTGACTTTACACCTTTACTCACTTAATGATGTGTATGATTATTTAGGGCTTTGCTTTTATTATTGGATCCGTTTTTTCAATTGCCTGACTGCCACACTGATTTATTGCTGTGTTTAAATACTTAGGGCTTTGCCCTATCACTATTGAACCTGCTCATGCAATTGCCCTTACAGCCTTTTGATCTAGTGCTCTGCTTGAATACTCAAAGCAGTGCTCTTCTATTACTGGCTCCGCCCACTCAACTGTCTTTATTGCCTTATTGCCTTACTGTTGCGTTTGAATATGTAGGGCACTATTCTGGGCCCCAATGTGCCTTAATTGCCTTTATACGACCATACTATTACTATCAGTTCTATTTACTGCCATCTCCATCCCACACTATCAATCTCATACACCCATTGCCCCTAGCCAGGCCTCTCTGCGCATGGTGCCACTGCTGGGTTTTGACCCGTACCACGTATCTAATCACTTGCTGTTTCCACTCACCTCGCAACCGAACTTCCATGCCCACCAACCAGTCACACGCTTCACCTGGTGCACCCTTTGGCACCATGTATTCACTGCCAAATTTACTAATAGTACTAGATATTTCAAATGTATGAAATTCTATGGTCCTTAGATACCATACTCCAATTCTTATGCCCATGCCTCTGCCCTTGCTGTTGCCCTTGTTGCATGCACTGTGCATATGCACATACTATGCCTATACTATTTGAAACTTATTCATTATTGCCCACTGTGTCTATGTTGAATTCTGCCCACTGTGCCTGCTCGATTTTTAGTCTCTGTAGCCCACTGTGCCTATGCTATTTGAACCTCAGTCATTGCAGCCTGCTGTGCCTATGCTATTTGAAATGTAGTCAGTGTAGCCCATTGTGCCTATGCTATTTGAATCTAGTCACTGTAGCCCACTATGTCCATGCTATTTGAAATTTAGTCACTGTAGCCCACTGTGCCTATGCTATTTTAACCTTTGTCATTGCAGCCCACTGTGCCTATGCTATTTGAAATTTAGTCACTGCAGCCCACTGTGCCTATGCTAGTTGAAACACAGTCACTGTAGCCCATTGTGCATATGCTATTTGAATTTAGTCACTGTAGGCCACTGTGCCTATGCTAGTTGAAACACAGTCACTGTAGCCCATTTTGCATATGCTATTTGAATTTAGTCACTGTAGCCCACTGTGCATATACTATTTGAACCTGTGTCACTGCAGCCCACTGTGCCTATGCTAGTTGAAATCTAGTCACTGTAGCCCATTGTGCCTATGCTATTTTAATTTAGTCACTGCAGCCCACTGTGCCTATGCTAGTTGAAATCTAGCCACTGTAGCCCATTGTGCCTATGCTATCTGAATCTCAGTCTTTGTAGCCGACTGTGCCTATGCTGAATTCTGCCCACAGTGCCTGTCCGAAGGATATTGATTATAGGCCACTGTGCCTGACTATGCATAATTCTGCCTATTGTGCCCATTCAAAGTAGCCTTTCAGCTTACTGTGCCTATTGGAAATTAGCATCCACATCATGAGTAGCACATCCTGTAGCCTGCCAATGTATTTACTTCTCCTAATCATCACCCTCCAGAGAGCGGACTGTAGCTTCCCCACAGCGCTCACCAGAGCCCTCAACAAATCTTCCATGACCCCCCCAGCTACCGGTACCATTATGGAACACTCAGATCTGAGTCCTTCAATTGAGTACCTAAGTAACCCTTGTAGTCTACTCCTCAGAAATTACAGGCTCCAAGCTAGACTTACGAGACTTCATGAGCCCCTGACTAGGACCTTACCTCCCACTAACAAAAGATCCAACACCCAGACGGCTACCAGTTTCCACCCCAACAGCCTGCGGCCTCTCTCCACCATTATGAAAACAGAACCGCCCCAACCTACTTCCCCCCCTCAAAGGAGGACTAAAAAATGCCAGATCCTTGAACGCACATGCCACGGATATCTGCGATTTGATACTGCTCGATAACTTGGACTTCCTCGCTATTACAGAGTCATGGCTGCACGACGCAGCAGGACTCCTACTCTCCCTAGCAATCCCGGAAGACTATACCATATTCAGACAAGATAGAACCAATTTGCGTGGTGGCGGCATTACTATCATCGCAAAGACCAGCTTAGGCATGAGAATTACACCCACCATAGCATCCAATTCATGCGAAATGCTCACCATCAAACTTCCTCTAGCTAGTTCCCAAACACTAACCATCCAACTTATCTATAGACCACCAGGACCTTTAGGGACATTTGAAGAGGACATCCACAACCTACTTTCTAACAACCTCAAAACATCATCCCAACTACTTGTCCTAGGGGACTTTAACCTGGGTTTCAATGACCCTCTAGACAAAAAAGCCACAACCATTGCCAACTCTCTTTCCAATCTGGGTATAATGCAAAAAACTCTATAACCCATTCACAATAAAGGGAGAATCATTGATTGGGTAGCAGACTACAACTGCACCGTCAATATCAAAGCTATTGTCCCCCAACCCTGGACAGACCACTTCTTCTTGTCATTTGAATTATCTTCCTCCAGCCCATGTCCTCCAGTATCTATCATGGCCCCGCCATGCCTAACAAGAAATAAAAAGAACATCACCAGAGATAAAGTGATCCCGGTGATTCTACCCACCCTTAACTGACTAGAGCCTCACTTAGACCCAGAAACATTAGTCAACGAGTATAACAAAATTATGTTAACCACCCTTGACAATATCGCCCCTCTGAAACTTAGACAGAATAAACTTAAATCTCACCTAAACAAATGGTTTACCCCTGAAATAAAAGATCTGCGACTACTTAAGAGGAGTTGCGAAACAGCATGGAGGCTTATCCCCTCAGAAGATCACAACATGAAACTAAGAGAAATCTCCTCCCAATATAAAAAAGAAATCCACTTGGCCAAGCAGAACTCATTCAACAAGCGTATATCCAATGCTAATTTAAGCATGAGGGAGCTGTTCACTATCCTCAAGGAACTAGAGTCACCCATCCCTATTCCGGTTATATGCTCCAAAGATAAAACCTGGTGCTCTGATATTCAACAAGCACTCTCAAATAAAATGTCCTTACTCCAAAAAAAATAGCCAATAAAAAAGCCTCCCTCACCCAACCACCCAAGACTTACAACCTAACAAAAGACCGTGCTCTAAAGGAACTGGACCCAGTTGCACGATTTAAGTTCTCTAAATAATCTATCCTTGAGGTGGAGAAAGTCATCCTCTCTCTCAAGCCTTCAAACTGTCAGGTTGATACCTGCCCTACCCAGCTGATAAAAGATGCCGCTAGGGATCTTTCTCCATGTATTTCAAAACTTTTCAATTCCTCATTCATGTCCGGCATTGTGCCCACCAATCTAAAACAATCTTGGTACTACCCTTGCTCAAAAAGCAAACACTAGACCCACTTATACCCACAAACTTCCGTCCCATCACAACAGTTCCTTTTCTGCTTAAAGTCCTGGATAAGATTGCTTATAATCAAATCCAAAGCTTTCTGGAACAACACAAACTCTTAGGAGAGCGTCAATCAGGATTCCAACCCCAACACGGCACAGAGACTGCCCTCATTGATTTGAAGGCACAAATAGATGAACTAAGAGATAAAGGAAAAATGGCTCTCCTTTTGCTGTTGGACCTCTCGGCGGCCTTTGACCTGGTGGACCACGGGGTACTTTGCAGCCACTTAGACTCTGCCGCACATTTCTCCAGAGAGGCCATAACTTGGATTGAATCCTTTCTTAGTGACAGGACCATGAGGGTGTTCTCCCCATCGGCAGCGGCCGACCCAATTCCCATCTTGTGTGGTGTCCCTCAGGGTTCTTGTGTCTCCCCTACTCTATACAACATATTTACCAAGCCCCTTTTTGATGATCTGGACCTTCTTGGTATCACCTACATTGATTATGCAGATGATACCCAGATTCTCCTTCCACTCTCTGAGGATTATAGTAAGGATTTGGCCTTGGTGAATAGGGTGTATATCATCATCCAGGCATGGATGGCAACCCACGGTCTATGCCTGAATGATGACAAAACAGATCTCATCATCCTAGGGACTCATTCTAACCTCAATAAACTAAGCCAGGGCTACACCTCATTTGAGATTGATGGTAATATCATTAAGGTGTCTAAAGCGCTGAAGACGCTTGGCTTCTATCTGGATGCCACCCTCTCTTTGACAAACAGCTGAAGTCTCTGGCATCTGCCACTGCTTACACATGTAAGCACATTAGAGCAGGCAAACACTTTCTCTCAGACAAAAACTGCCTTATCTTAGCGAGAGCCTTAATCCTCTCTAGGCTAGATTATTGTAATTCCCTCTATATTGGAGCAAACAAATCCATTACCCATCGAATTCAAATCTTACAAAATAACGCCCTGCGAGCAGCCCTTGGTGTGTCTAAAAGATCGGACATTTCAAATATCAGGCGCCAAAACCACTGGCTGTCCAACCAAAATAAAATCAACTTAAAAGTGGCATCCCTTGTTCACAAAGCCCTGAACAAGGCTGCACCGAGCTATCTCACAAATAAACCCATAAAAAGAAACCATACACGCCCAGCTAGAACTTCTAATGCCAATAGCCTCATCATACCTAGATGAAGGCTAACTAGGGTGGGGGGAGGCAGCTTCCAGGTTTGAGCGGCCCAATTATGGAATTCACTGCCTCACCCTTTACGTGAGGAGCAGCCCTTTCCGAAATTTAGAACCAACTATATCAATCTGCTGAGGTCCACCAATGATTAGCCCACTAGCGCTTACTAGTTTGTATATAGTCACATCACTGTCCTGCCTATTTTTGCTCTTGCATACATTTTCACTTTGCCCATCTAGCCGATGAGCTATTGTCCATTTAGTGTCTGTACATATACTGTCTTCATCGTACTTTGTACCTACTATGCTTGTATGTAAACTGCAACTGCCACTCTAACTGTAACATATTGTATTTGTATGTAACCCATGACCCTACCCTGTAACTTAAGCCTTGCATTTTCTGTACTGCTGCGCCCGGCTATCTTCGGGTCTGGTGCGCATTATAAGTGAATAAAACAAACAAACAAACAATATCGTTGTTACATCAGGCACAATAGGAAATTGTTGAGCAACAATCTTATTGATAGCGCGTAAATTCAAAATGAAACGGAAAGGAATTGCATTATCCTCTTTCTTATACACAGGTAAAATCGGACTATTGCACAAACTACCTGCAATTTCTTCAATTACCCCACGTTGTACGAAATCGGAAACTATACATTTCAAAGCTTGCTCACCATCAATCGGAATATTATACTGAGGAATACACAGCAACTTTACTCTAGGTTTCAAAACAATTTTAACAGGCTCAATTTGTAAAATACCAACATCATTGTCGTCATTTGCCCATACACATTCCAGAATGTCACTAAATTCCGGCGGCAAAGGTCTAGTCAGAAACTGTGAGGCAGAAAACTGCTCTGGTGAAATCGTTAAACGCACTCCATCTGAAGAACAATGAATTACTGCAAATTCTCACCAAGTTTGATGTCAAAAGAAACGGACAGTGATCCGTGAATGGACCCAGTGAAATCGGTACTGGCAAAGAAACCAGACTAACCACTGGCGTACCAGAAAGACCTACAGAAACGTTAGTCTGCCCTGACAGTGGAATGTCTGGAGCCCGTGAATGATTCATGGAACACTTCTGCGCTGCTGTATCTTTCAAAAATAGATGTTTCCTATTTCCCACCATCATCTCAATGTAGGGACCTTTCTGATTAATGGGATATGTGTAGGTTCCAAACCCTGCTTTGGGCAATCCAAGCGAAACAATATATCATCAAAGGGAAGAGATAAGCAGTAGAAGAATGATCAAAATATTTCTATTATCCACACTCAGTGGCTGATTGTCGTGCGAAAAGGACGTGAATTCTGAGACAACTGTCTTTTACCAGAACCCCCCGCACCAGGGCGGCCTCCGGATCGTCTACCCTTAATATAATATTTATTATTCGACCTCTGCTGGAGGATCGGGCATTGTGCTTGCCAATGACCCTCTTGTCTGCAATAAGCACATTGTTTCGCGTGTACAGGACCCAAGAGGTACATTACCTTATGGAACATACTGTCCCCAAAACTGTGTACTACCCCTCTAGGTCCTCTAACAATCTGTTGCAACAACACCTTAGTTTTCAAGTCTCCCTTTTTCTTTTCAATCCTTTCCTCCTCATTATTGACTCGGTTTTCATAATATTGAGCCATATGCAACACTTCAGACTGAGACTTAGCTTGCCATGCGCTTTCAGAAGTCATCATTTGTGACTGGATGTCAGGTAACATTCCACACACAAATTTGGCCACAAATAATCTTTTTTCCAGACTCTGTGCTTAAATCCTGTCTGCTAAAATCTGAAAATACTTGTTCAAACTGATTAAAGAATTCGGTAGCACCCTCAGATTTCCTTGGATACAAGCAGTAAGTTTGTCCCAAACTATCCTTCTCTCAGGAATTAAGGCTTTCAATTTTGTCACTATTCTATCAGGCAAAGTCAGTATCATCTATGGTGGTCTCTCACCAGCTGGCCTATCTGTATCTTGCCTAGTCAAATTATCCCATGTGTCCCCTAACCCTGGTACATCCTCTACTGTCCTAATCTGTTCCCACAAATCGGCAGACAGATTCTATCTCTTTATAAAACCCTGTTGGATTCTTTGTATTATCTGGGATAGATTGTCTGATGGTATTCACTTCCTGTCTTGAGAACGGGATGTGAAAAAACTTTGATACATAATGTGCATCAATCTCATAGGCGGCAACGCCTGTTGCAGCATTAGCCGGAACCTCTACTTTAGGGATGAATGTCAGAGGAACCTCTCTCATAGCTAACTGAGTAACAGGCAACTCCAAACGCTTACCAAGCAACAAAGCTAAATTGAGCACTAAAGCAGCTGAAGGAGTGTCAGACTTTCGTATACATTCATCCTGTAGGTATTCTACCATTACCTGTATCACTTTCCTCTGCATTTCTGGCGTATACTGACTATACGTGTCATATACTTCTACGGGAGATATCGACATATCTGAAATCCACCTTAGTGCATCTCTTGTGCAAATTCGCGTTTCTTCACTCATTGATTTACTAAGAGGAAGGAACCGTTTCTGTACAAAATAGCGCTCAAACTATCACCATCTATTTCATCATTCCGTAACTTTTCTTACTCCCTTCTAAACTCAAATACCCTCTTGACGTGCTCATATACTTGATCCGCAGTATTTCTTGAATATGCTAAAACATTCAGATCCCTTAATCCTTGTGGGAAATCTACATCATTCAGTCTGTTCCACATTATGAATAAATGGATTCCCATCCCTTCAATAAAAAACAGTTTTCTCAGGAAAACTATCCAGATTAGAGAGTGTTAAGACTGATTTCCTATACTCTGACCTGGTGGACAGATGTATAGAAGGCCAACCTATATTGTGACAGGGGCAAATCTGGGGAGCTGTAGCCAAACCAGTTTAAGGTAGCAGTGACAGGCGGTCTAGGCTAAGATCTTCAGAGGGGCGAGATTGTAAAGTGCCCACAATGAGGTCACCCAATGGGATTCATAAATTATCCTTAGACAGGATGTATACAAATCCAGTTATTTAATTATGGCCAAATACACTATAAGAAGAATTAACACAAGCATGTAGACTTATCAACCAATACCATCAAACCAAAATACATATATACAATCACAGGTTCAAGTGCATAATACACATCAGAATACTCCTGCAAGGGAATGAATAGGCAAGTATTACACACGAAAAGGTCCACAGAGAATTAACCCCTAACTAATATTGTCCAACCCTGATTTGCCTGGGGCCTTGTGCCCTATTGTTCAGGATACAAGGATAGCACACTTAGGAGGCAGGAGAAAATGTATGTAGGGTCTCTGGGGTCCAGTGATGGATTCTTAGAGCCAGGGTTCAAGATAGACAGTGTCCAAGATTCCCCCCAACAGTTAGAAGTCTTGCCAAGGCAAGTATTGGCAAAGCCAATAGGTTTAAAATAAAGAGTATTGTAAGTCCATTGACTTACAATGGGAGTGTTAAAAACTCAATAACTTACCCCCCTCACTCCGAATCTTTCCAAGACTTTCCAGAACAAAGGAAGGGTGTCCTGGCTTGCTTTTCCTGCCGAATTCCATGGTCCACGATTTTCACAGGTTGCCGGTTCAAATGATTCTCCGGTTAGGATCTTTTGCTGGTGCAAGGACTCTTGATGAAGAAATGCAGAAACAAACGATGCAGCACCCTTCTCGGGACGGAGGTGTGTCAGAAAAGCAGGTTTTGCACCACACGCACAGCGATGCAGCAGGACTCTGTAGCCGCGGTCGGACTTTCCACTATTTCTCGGGTCTCCTTGGTGCTAGGACAGTGACATTTCACAGAGGGTGTCGTTGCAGTGGCAGCTGAGGGTGTGCCAAGTTTCAAGCAGCGAAGATAACCCAGTAGCCCAAAAACGAAGTTGGTCAGACACAGGACGATTCCCGGGCATTTGCAAAGGCGGTTTTTGCTTTGGGCACCGAGTAGGCTTCGGGAATGGATGGTTCCTCCAATCCAGGGGTCGTAGCACCTCCGCAGGCCTACTGGCGATCAAGAGACAGACAGTGCTCCACCACGACTGCAGCAGAAGTTGGTTGCCAGGCCTCCTTCAGACAGGTTACAGGTTTCTTTGCGGGTCTTCTCAGCTGGACGGATTCTTGGCTCCTCCAGGTTCTTACAGGATATCTGAGAATTGCATGCAGGGGCCCTCTTCTTATCCTAAACGCCAGGTAGGAGTCGAAACTTCCACTAGCCAATGGCAGAACTACCCCCCACACACACACTCACCACAGTGGTCCAATCAGGTCCACTGGTGGGAAAACTCATGAATACCACTCAGACACACATAAACCAGGATGTGGATTGGGGTCAGACTGACCCAGCCCACATCCTGCCTGCAAACACACAAAGCCCTCCACTAGCCCGCCAAAAGCTCCTGCTTTCCCCGGCACTGGAAGTCCTTATAAGGATCTTTCTGACGTCTGACGCCAGGAAGAAGGCTAAACAACAAGATGCAAAAAGAATGGATGAAAAACCTCGTGGCACGGCCATGTTTGACCAGTATCCACAGTAAGTAGACAAACGCGATAAACGCGGTTAAGCTAACTCGAAATTCCCCAAAAAGTGGGGAAAAGACGCTGCTGCCACCAGCCCATCTTTTAAGCACCTCAGAATAACCAAACAATCCTTTGAGTGTTAGTCTAGGGCAAACAAAAATGAACCCCATTGCACTGCAGTGTAAGCTGCTGTGTGCAATGATAAAAAGTTACCACATGTGATACAAAAATAACCACAAGTAGCAACATAGTCACAAGACTAAGGGAAACACTGTTTCCCAGTACTGATAGCTTTAAGGACATATCAGTTTCCCCATAACATATGAGCAAAGGCCTGTACAGTAAAGCTTAAGGCTTCACTGTACTGTAAAAAGTACAGGTCAGTTTAAAAAATAAAAGCAAAAAGTTTAGGGGTTCCATAAAGATGGAAGGAAAGGTGCAGTAAAGAGAATCTTTCCTAACACACGCCCCCTCCCAGACTAAGGGACAGGGGGAACTAACCCACCCCTGGATGGGTCCTCTGTTCCTAGTCGGTTAACCCTGTTGGACAGCCCATCAACATTGCTACATTTGGGATCTGGCCTATGCCTAATAATGAAGTTCAAGGCCTGAAGACTCATGAACCACCTGAGCCACTTTGGATTCCCTCCCTTAACATCTATCAACCACTTCAAGGTTTGAGAGGGAGCATACACAGTGAAGTGAGATCCATAGAGGTAGGACCTCAACTTCCTAAGGCACCATACAATGGAAAAGCAACTCTTTTCTACCTGGATCCAACTGAGTTCTCCACTCCTAAACTGGTAGCTGACGGAACATATAGGGTGTTCCTCACCTTTGTCATTTAGCTTTGAAAGTCTTCCAACTATCCCAGTGTCGTAGGCATCTGTATGCACTATGAAAGGTATATTTAAATCAGGTGCTCTTAGACCAGGGGCCTGACCTAGGGATTCTTTCAGGCCAGTGAAGGCCTTCTCACACTCAGGAGTCCATAAGAACTCTTTGGGTCCCCTAGGAGTAGTGAAGGCAGTCAGATGGACAGCTATATTTCTATAGGCTGCCACTTCACTCCTGTATTTCCCAGTGAGGCCCAGGAAAGTCCTCACTTGGGCTTGGGTAGTGGGGGTTGCCCAGTTCTGTACATGAGTACTTGACTGACAAGAGGTTGTATCTTGTCCCCACATACACCAAATTCATGCATAAGGAAGGCCAATGGCTCCCATTCATTTTGACACTTGGCTGTCTTTCTGAACAAGTTGGCCTGATGAAGGTCCTGACACCCAGTCTCTTGAGTCAGACCCAGTTCCTCCCAAGTGGGGGTTGAATCTGCCATGCCATCCAGACATTTATTGCTGAGATCCATTTTCCCATTCAGAACAGTGGCTAAGCTCAGTTGACAGGTGTCAGTTGCTGCCACCAATTCAAAAGACCTTACACTGAAGTAGGGCTCATTCAGCATGGCGTCAATGACTGACTTGGCAGTCATTCCCTGTGGGTTGGCATAAGGACATATGGGACTATGATCAGAAATCCCTGATTTCAACTTATTGCCTGAGGTCTCCAGTGTCAAAGGGCTATGACAATTAGGCCTTGTTTCTGGTAACAATGAGTTCACTCCTAAAAGTGAACTCTGGAGTAACTGAATTCCTGCCTCACTTCTGTCAACCTGGTGACAGAGAGTGAGACCCCTATATTGGTTTTCCTCTGGGACCCCAAACATGGGCCAGCAGAAATGTGTGTTAGACCACACAGGTGATATCCTGACACTAGGATGCATCACAAGGGGAATGTCACACACCAACTGTAGGAGGAAGGGCCTCACAACCTGAGTAACCTCCAACCTCTGCAGGTTTGCTCTGTTGGGCTCTGTGGGTGTCTTTGCAGTAACCCACCTTCCTGGTGAATTCTTTGATTCACTGGAGGGGAATCCTCTAATTGGAAGCAGGCCTTTCTCCATAGGCCCAACCATGATGGTTTCCTTTTCTGTTGGTCCATACTTCTTGTTCTCCTCGGACTCTCCTCTACCTGTATACTAGGCAGCTGAGGAGGCCCATAGGATTCAAGGTTTTCTGGGGGTCCCTTTTCCAAACTAGGAGTGGGGAAACTTCCAACTACCTCAACATCAGTTGAAGGTAAGGCAGGAGGTATATTCTCCTTTCCTCTGCCTGTTTTTCTGACTCCACTGGCCATGGGTTTCCCCTTAGGCCTAGGCTTTCTCTTAGGCTTGGCTAAAACAGCCTGATTTTGAGACAAAGTGCTTGAAGGGTCTGGTGAGGGCCTACCAGGACCTAAGTCTTGAAGAATCAACTCACCCAGCACTCTTCTAGGAACCACTCTCCTGACATTGACAGATTCCCTGACCATTTCTATATTCACAGCTTGAATAACAGGTGCTACTGTTATGAATCACCGGCGGACCTGGTCAATTTGGCATCCCTGGCGTTACATTTCGTCAGTATATCGGGGTACACCCAAGATGGCGTACCATACTCCCAAGCCGGCGCATCATACTGAGAGTTGCATTGTAGACCTGCAGGACAGAATACGGAGGCTCCTCCCTCATACCCGGAAACAGTACATCTGAACCAGAAGCCAGGACAGCAGTGCGTTGCAACTGCTTACTGTAGTTACGTTACGTGAGTAATCGGAAAATAGTTTACAAACTTTCTACCGAACCTTACCTTTCCGCCAACCTCTTTCATTGCTTACCTCCTTTCCTTTTGTGATTCCAGACAATTCCCTTCTACGCGCCTGCCGAGAACAGACACGAATCTTGCCGTTACTAAGATAACGCAGGACTCCTTTCAGAAAGTAGGTTCTGTTATTTCTCTGATATCTAATTTGTGTTTTGCTGATATCCCGCAGTCAATAGATTCTTCAACTTTCATGTTAGCTTCCCTTGCTGCAAATGAAGACCTGTGGATACAAGACTACATTACCCATAACTCTTTCCGCTCAAGCCGTGGACAGTATCATTAACACCTTAGGTAAGCAGAGGTCATTGACAGAGTAGTGATAGAGTCAAGCTTTCTAACTGCTTTCGAAACCTCTCCTTTCCCTTTCTCTGTTCTTAAAGGAATTGAGCGTGTTTACCAACAGCAAGACTTCCTGCCAGTCTACTCTCTCTTTCATCAAATCTGCATCCCGGAAAGGTACCTTGATTTCCCTTTCCCTTCTGATAGTCCCTCATTGAAAACACCCTATTAATTCTCCTTTTCTCATTCTAGTCACATCCACGAGAAGTAGAAAATACCTTATCCTACACACTTACGATCAAAGGGGGAAATCAACGCTCACTAGCAACGTTCCCTAGTTCCTTCAGACCAGCACACTCAAACCACACAGGGTTTTTTCCCTTTTGAGGGTTTCCCTGCCGTGGTCTCTGAGTGCTTTATTTGCGAGCGCAAGGAGAGTGTGGCAGGTGAACTTCTCTTCACTTCTAGCAGTTCCGAAGACAAGGGGCCTCATTACGACCCAGGCGGAGGACCATGGTGCTAATAGCACTATGGTCCATGCCGGTAACTTACCGACTCCTCCATGGAGAAAGGGGGAATTACCACCCCATTTCATGGTTGGCGGGGCGGTAATTCCCCCCTTCCTCCATGGCCCTTCCCCATTCCCATTTTTGCCCCATAGGGCTCAATGGAAATGGGGAAAAATTGCGGTACCGTACTTAGCACCAAGGTCCCTTTGCGGGTCCCTACTTTAATGGCTGGTAAAACCAGCCGTTAAGGTCGGGTCCCGCAAAGGGACCTCATAATCAGGCGCTAAGTGTTTAACGGCGCCGCAGCCTTTTACGGCGCCGTTAAACACTTAGCGCCAGGGTCGTAATGAAGCCCAAGGTAAGCTACTCTTTGATTTGTACCATCTATCTGCCAACACTTAGGGTGAGGAGTAGCTTGACAGCAGAGGTAGAGATTGGTATTATAACAGCTACTGGAATATTAAGAGAGGGCCTACCAGCCAAATGAGTATCCCCCACAGGAACTCTGGCAAGAACCTGTGGGTTTACCATGAAGGAAGCTACTTCAGTAGTACTGGGCCCAGTGTTCCTAACAGTAGAGGTACTTACACCTACTACCTGAACACTATCCTCAACCGAATTATCACTATGAAATAGGACAGGAATGGGAGCCGAGGTTCCCGCATTGCTAGTTTCCAAGGAATCGAGACAAACTTCAGACTTTTCCACTGAGGGAATGGAGTCTAAAGGGAAGGACACCCCTGCTATCCCTTCTTCCTCATACTGAGAGAAGGCCAGACTAGCAGAGGGACCCCCAAGGTCTTACCCTTACATTTGGGGTCCCCCTTCCTGTGGTCACTTGCTCCACAAGTGTAACAAGCCCCACTGGCACTTGACACATAGGGAGGCTTAGAGAAGCCACTTACTTGCTTGGGAGGGTTAGTCCAACTATCCTGACCTGATTCTGATGACTTCCTCTTATTAAACTTTTTGTGGGCCTTCTTGGACATAGTTTTATCAGTATCCCCACCCTCTTTCTCTTTCTGCTGCTTTCCCTCCTCACCCTTACCTGAAGCAGGCTTGTCCTTATGGGACATTCTATGTGAAACCGATAAGTCAGAAGCAATGGCTAACCTCTTTGGATTTAACTCCTTTGAGTTAGCCAAATGCTGCTTAAGCTCTGGGGAACAAGAGACAAAAATATGTTCAAGCATGACCAAATGAATCATGCCCTCAAAGGCGGTTACCTGATAGCCTTCTATCCAGCCACTCAAGTTTTTCAGAGAATCTGCAACAAAACTTACATAGGTCATACATTCTTTCTTTCTATATTCTCCAAACTTCCTCAAGTATTGGGCAGGAGTCTTCCCAAACTTGAGGATAAGAGATTGCTTAATTTTTACAAAGTCTAACCTATGAGACTTTGAAATTTCCATAAGGGCACTACAGCCAGAATGGGGCAGTCTGCTGATCAACCATGCAATTCTGTCAGCATCACTCACAAGCATATTCAAAAGTTACAAGCCAATCAATTTTATCATTCCTTTCCTCATACATACTCAGGAGATCTTTAGGAAACTTAGGATGTGAAGAGGGCGCATAACCATCTCCAGATCCTCTGGAAGAACCCTGTGAAGCCTGAATCTTGGCAAGCTCCAGCTGGTGATCCCTATCTTTCTGCTTCTCAACCCTCTCCAGTTCTAATTTGGCCATGGCAAACTCAAGTCCTTGAACCCGAGGGTGTCTTTCTTCAAATTGAACAATGCCTCAGCATTAGAGTAGTCCTCAACCAGAATTTCAGAGGATGCACTTTCTCCCTCCTCATCTACAACACCAGTCACTGGAGTGACAGTAATGGCATTACTGGTGCTGGGTCTACCCCCAGCTCCACTATCAGGACCATTCGTTAACATAGGCACAACATTGTTTCTTTCAAAATCCAGAATTTTTACAATTAACTCAGCTTTTAAACCAGAGACTGTCAAGCCTCTATCAACACATAACTTTCTCAACTGCTCCACTTTTAAGGCTCTCAAAGTGGTGAAAGTGATTGTTTCCTTGATACTTAGTTTAGTAGGTGACTTATATCCACAAGGCAATCAAATATTATAGTGTCTTGCGTAATTATAATCTGGACACACCACCAGTGATCTACACTGTGGTACCCAATACTGATCCTGTTCACAAAACACCCAGATGTTATGTGGTGAGGGTCATCCCACCGCTGCCACCAATTTGTTAAGACTGATTTCCTATACTCTGCCCTGGTGGACAGATGTATAGAAGGCCAACCTATATGGTGACACGGGCAACTCTGGGAAGCTGTAGCCAAACCAGTTTAAGGTAGCAGTGACAGGCGGTCTAGGCTAAGATCTTCAGAGGGGTGAGATTGGAAAGGGTCCACAATGACGTCACACAATGGGAATCACAAATTACCTTTAGACAGGATGTATACAAATATAGTTATGTAATTATGGCCAAATACACTATAAGAAAAATTAACACAAGTATGTAGACTTGAAATACATGTATACAATCACAGGTTCAAGTGCATAATACACATCAGAATACTCCTGCAAGGGAATGAATAGGCAAGTATTACACACAAAAAGGTCCAGAGAATTAACCCCTAACTAATATTGTCCAACCCTGAGTTGCCTGGGGCCTTGTGCCCTATTGTTCAGGATACAAAGATACAGCACTCAGGAGACAGGAGAACATGTAGGTGAGGTGTCTGGGGTCCAGTGATGGATTCTTAGAGCCAGGGTTTAAGATAGACAGTGTCCAAAATTCCCCCCAACAGTTAGAAGTCTTGCCAAGGCAAATATTGGCAAAGCCAATAGGTTTAAAATAAAGAGTATTGAAAGTCCATTGACATACAATAGGAGTGTAGGGGTATGTTAAAAACTCAATAGCTTACTCCCCTCACTCTGAATCTTCCCAAGACTTTCCAGAACAAAGGAAGGGTGTCCTGGCTTGCTTTTCCGCCGAATTGCGCTGTCCACGATTTTCACAGGTTGCAGGTTCAAATGATTCTCCAGTTACGATCTTTTGCTGGTGACAGGACTCTTGATGAAGAAATGCAGAAACAAACAATGCAGCGCCCTTCTCGGGACTGGAGGTGGATCAGAAAAGCAGGTTTCGGACCGTACACACTGCACACAGCGATGCAGCAGGACTCAGTAGCTGCAGCCGGACTTTCTGCTAATTCTCTGGTCCCCTTGGTGCTAGGAAGGCGAACATTCGCAGAGGGTGTCGTTGCCAAGGCAGCTAAGGGTATGCCAAGTTTCAGCCAGAAACTCAGAACGACAACGAAGATAACCCAGTAGCCCAAAAACAAAGCTGGTCAGCCACAGGACGATTCCCGGGCACTTCCGAAGGCGGTTTTTACATTGGGCACCGAGTAGGCTTCGGGAGTGGATGGTCCCTCCAATCCAGGGGTCGTAGCACCTTTGCAGGCCTACTGGTGATCAGGAGACAGACAGGGCTCCACCAGGACTGCAGCAGAAGTTGGTTGCCAGGACTCCTTCAGACAGGTTCCAGGTTTCTTTGCGGGTCTTCTCTGCTGGACGGATTATTGGCTCCTTCAGCTTCTTCCAGGATCTCTGAGAATTGCATGCAGGGGCCCTCTTCTTATCCTAAAAGCCAGATAGGAGTCGAAACTCCCACTAGCCAATGGCAGAACTAGCCCACACACACACCCCACAGTGGTCCAATCAGGTCCACTGGCGGGAACACTCATGCATACCACTGAGACACACAGAAACCAGGATGTGAATTGGGTCAGACTGACCCAGCTCACATCCTTGCTGCAAACACACAAAGCCCTCCAGTAGCCCGCCAAAAGCTACTGCTTTCCCGGGCACTGGAAGTCCTTATAAGGATCTTTCTGACCTCTGACGCCAGGACGAAGGCTAAACAACAAGATGCAAAAAGAATGGACGAAAAACCTCGTGGCACAGCGATGTTTGGCCAGTAGGCACAGTAAGTAGCCAAACGCGGTAAACATGGTGAAGCTGACACGAAATTCCACAAAAAGTGGGGAAAAGTCACTGCTGCCACCAGCCCATCTTTTAAGCACCTCAGAATAACCAAACAATCCTTTGAGTGTTAGTATAGGGCAAACAAAAATGAACCCCATTGTAAGCTTCTGTGTGCAATGATAAAAAGTTACCACATGTGATACAAAAAGTAACCACAAGTAGCAACATA
This sequence comes from Ambystoma mexicanum, assembly GCF_040938575.1. NCBI lineage: Eukaryota > Metazoa > Chordata > Amphibia > Caudata > Ambystomatidae > Ambystoma > Ambystoma mexicanum. The sequence continues at coordinate 1,516,657,410 of NC_090937.1, read as the reverse complement.
GTCACAAGACTAAGGGGAACACTGTTTCACAGTACTGATAGCCTTAAGGACATATCAGTTTCCCAATAACATGTGTGCAAAGGCGAGTACAATGAAGCTTAAGGCTGCAAAAACTACAGGTCAGATTGAAAAATAAAAGCAAAAAGTTTAGGGGTTCCATAAAGATGGAAGGAAAGGTGCAGTAAAGAGAATATTTCCTACCGGAGAGTGTAGCAAAGACATCAGATTGTTCACCCTTCTCCATGCACTGCCTAGCCCATGCATTGAGATCTCACTTTCTTTCTTTAGAAACTGTATTGCGAGTTACAATCTTGGATTCCGCTCCCTTATCAACTACATGCGGAGCAGAACCACTTGGAAAAGAAAGAGTAGACAAATCAGTAGGAAATGAAGGTGCTATCACTGGTATTAAAGACAAGTCTACCGGACCCATAGCAGCAGACAAAGGTGGAGGTACAGGTGGAGGAGCGACAATAGGAAGTGGAGCAATAGCTAGTGCCGGAGGAGTAATAAGAGCAGTAATAAGAGGTTCAGGAATTACTACGGGAGGAGGAACAACAGCAGGAAGAGGTAAAGCAACAGGAATAGGTACATAAGGAGGTGGCGCAGTGGCACCAGGCCTTTGTTCATTTAAAAGCTTATCGATCAATTCATCTGATGCATGAAAATCTTTAGATGGGTATATTTTATGAATGGCGAGTTGAAAAGCCCTATCCATGTTTCTAACTGACTATGACTGTTTTTGTTGATCGTAAAATATATGCTTTCTCGGCGTTCGACATATGTCGGCGTGCATATTTCTCTCTACTTTTAAGTTGCTGCATAGCTTCTTTTTTCCAATTTTGCAATACATCAAATGCTGCAGGTCTAGCTTCTTTATTTAATAATATAGATTCTAAATATTCTATACGAGCAATCTCAAAGTTACCATTGATTGGCTACTGAAGTTCGGAAGCATGTCTCGTTTGCCTGTGCCAAATATCGTTAAACACTATTCTACCAATGCCGTACTCACAGTACATAGAACGGCCAAATTCCAAAGATTATCTGTCTCTGCGGAATAACGCCCTGAAACAGGCAGACAATTTACCAGGCATGTCAGATTACTGGTGTTACCTGGTCGATAATTGTACCTGCGAGGACAATACGCCAAATCAAATATGAGGATACTTAGGAATCGGGGCACGACTCACCTGATCAAAGGACAAAGGGAGGTCCGATCGGATTATTAAGGACAACAAAGGACCCTCGTGGTTGGTGATTTCGGCAAAACTGCCCGCCTCGATATATGGACCCTCGTCAAGATGCCGTCTCGGATCGCGTGCTCACCGTTCGTGGATCGGGCTGTGCAGTACTGTTGAGGTGTCGCGTCTCACCCAAGAAAGGGCCCCCATTCTCACCGTCCGATCCCGGTCCGATAGCTGCGTCAACTCTTCAACGAGATGGCATCAATCTTGAGGGTCCCTATTTGGACGCCATCTGTACAAGCAAAAGAAATATCGAGGCTGAGTACCACAAAGTAAATACACCAAACACAGGCTCTTCACAGATCTTTTATTCTGTGCAGTTCACAAAGAAACATAGATACAGATAGCTACCTGGCTCCCAACACCCCGCAATGAGTACCAACCCGTCAAAGAGAGGAGACAGAGTGCAGGACATCTAAACATTCGTACTTTTATGCAGTTTTCAGAAATATTGTCCAGCCTCTCTGCATGTTAATAATTTGTGGTCTAGAGTTTGTGCCTAGATCACATACAGCATATACAATAATATGAAGACCGATTACATGAGTTTGCATTTCCATCAAGTTACAATGGTGATGTATATTCTTGGATCCTGCTGTAAGCCTTAGTCTATATCCCTACACAATGTAGTTTGGCCTGTGTCCACGCTTGAGATTTACTCTGCATTGTCCCAGCGTTTACACAGGGATGAATATTATGTGCGCAGACAATACTCAGATGGCTGTTCATACGGAGCGCAAGGTCTCTTTACCTAGTCTAAACAGTCAGCTCTCGAACAGCCTAAACATTAACAGAACTCAAAGGTCGGGAGGCTTGGTTGCAAGTTGAAAACACAGTCCACCATTTTAGAACAGAGAATTATACAAACAGAAATCAAAATGGCGGATGACCCTAAAATGGCGGCAAAGTCGATCCAATATCAGAACTTTGCAACACGGTTTTCCCTATAGAGCAACTAGGCTTAGGTCAATATAGATCAAAAGGAGGCACTATATGATTTCCATTTAACAAACAGTGCCTGCCTGTGTGTCTAACTATTTAAACTGCAAATTAACCAATATACCATCTTTCATAAAGCACATATTAGAGGTCTCTGATTCTATCCTGGTGATTATATCCTGGTTCATCAAGTGGGCATTTGTGCTATTTCAGGATCTTGGTTACATGAGGATGCTAGCTATTCCTGAGGGATATGGTATTTTTCATGTTTATAGGCTTAATGGCAGAGGAGGTGGCACAATCTTCATTTATAACTCATGCTGCATGTGCATGAAGTTTAAGTACACGGTCTGATCGATTTTGATATTAGCTATATTAAAATCTTAACTGATCCAAATACCACACTAGATATCCTGCTTTTATACAGACCACCGATAGCTATGTCAGATTTCCAGGAACAATTCTTAAGGGTGTTGTTACCAATGCTCAAACCCTTTTTGAAATGTATTATTATGGGTGATTTTAATCTCTGCCTAGCTGAGATTTCTGATCATTTTTCACTATGGATGGATTCTGCCCTCTGAGATCTTGTTTTGTCTCAACAGGTACTTGAGCCTTCTCATGCCAAGGGTACTATTTTAGAATGGCTTCTCAATCTGAACACTCAGATAAGTGAGCTTAATGTACTACCCTGTCTGTGGCCGGATCATCACTTTATCTCCTTTTTCCTTGTATTACCATCATGAATTAAGAGGGTTAAACCAGTATGGGCCATTATGAAATCTATAAATATGCACACACTCTCTCCAGAAGCCAATGGACTGTTTATTTCTTCTCTTGATCAGAAAATGGTGCATCTCGAGTCTGTAGATGATATTGCCCATATTTACCAGAAGACTGTCCCTGTTGCTGTCAATCATCTTGCCACCTTGAAAACTCACTCATTGCCATCTAAAAAGCAGAACACTTGGTACTCTTCTGAAATACGTGAATTAAAGCTCACCAAAAGGAAATGTTTTAATACATGGCTTAAAACTAGATCAGATGAAGACAAAAGCCTTCATACAATAGCAGCAGAAATATCACAAAATGGCAATCATTGATGCTAAAAAATCAGATTATAATGCTGAAATTCTGAATGCTGGGTCGACCACTGGGGAGCTTTTTAGAGTTCTGAGATAACTTGAGAATTCTTGCCCTAGTGAGCAAAACAAAAATTGCTAAGAACAGCACGTAATGCGCTTTGTTTCAGGAGGCTATGTTCGGGAAGTTGTGTGGTAACAGAAAGAGCATTGATGCCAAAAAGAAATTGACCAGAGATTAAACATTGTGCGAGGTTATGGTAGCACTTGAGACAGTTGGATTATCACATGTGAGGAAGATTCAGTTGTCTTTTGCATTTAGACCAGTCACAGAGTCTACAATGCTGGACATCATTACACAGCTTAAGTCACCTAGTTGCAAGAGGGATGCTTCCCCAGCAATGGTTGTGAAGGACTGCTTGCCATTGTTAATAATATCGATAACACATTTTGTAAACCATTTATTTGCAGAGTGTCATGTTCCTCATTGTATCAAGCAGTGATGGACATCACCATTGATAAACAAAAACAAAAACTATGCTTGTCTCTTCTGTACCCATAGGCCAATCACCAATGTGGTCTTCCTGCTTAAGAGCTTAGATAGGGCTGCCTACTTGCAGGTGCCAGATTACCTCATTACTAATAACGGCAATGGTAAAAGGCAGTCCAGGTTTTGAGCAGCACAGATCATAAATCAAACATCTTATGCCATATAAGAGGGGGCGCTGTTGCGCACAACGAACATGGCCGCCTGAAGGGTGAGCTCTGACTCTAACATAAATCCTGTCTTCCATTAATCCTCTCAGCGCCGCTCCAAACGCTTGAGAAAAGAAAATGTATGTGGTGGAAGACCTCTGGAGCAAGCACCCGAAAAGCTGAGTGGCTACGTTGGAGAAAACCCACAATATCTGGCTGGGAGAGTTCTGTCGGACAGGAGGTGCTGGCGCGGCTGCCCGCCGGCTCCACAGAACGGCTACTGTATGCCGGAGGTGCGCCAAGAGGATCAGGCCGCAGTGGGGGAGGGGGTGCTGCGGTAACTTCCGTGCCGCGTCGCCCGTGAGGCTAAGGACAGTGTTGCCATCCCCGGCTTGGAATGCGGAGGAGCTACCGGCGGAGAGCATCACCACCCGAAGCTAATTACAGCAGGAGAGGGGAGCGGAAGTCCAGCCGGGAAACCGAAGGTTCATTGTACGGCTCTCGCGGCTGTTCTACGCACGGCGCTGCAGCCGCTGCCGGTGGGCCAGCCCATGCATCCCCTGAGAGCAGAACATGGAGGAGAAACACAAAGACACGTGGGGGGGTTGTGTCACACCCGTCACTCCAAGTAAGTAAAGCGGGGCAGGGTGCCCCCCTCATGACAACAAGCATCAGTGTCACACCCCACCCTCGGGTTGAGACCATGGGGAGGCTCAGGGACAAAGCCCAGGAACTGTTGCCGGCAAAATTAAATGAGCATAGCGCCCTGTGTAAATAATGCAGGAAACACGGTGGAGACTGTTGAAGGGGCATATGAGGCTGCATCCCCCTCCCCACCTCCACCTCTTGCGCTTGGTGGGGCACGTCGAGCAAGACAACATTACCGGAGTACCACTAACATCCTGGTGCATATAAGGGCAGGCCTAGGCGGCCCCGCCGAGTAAAAACCCCATCAAGCCTGGAGTGGTGCAGGGAGACACCCCGCTGTGAGACGTTTGGGGACAGTCTCTGCAATCAAACTTTTGGGACCTGCCCAGCAAAGATCCTGGCCCGAGGCACACATAAATACTAAAAGTCCCTAAAGAAAGAGGTGGTGCAGACGGCCAAATGCTCCCACACTACCCGCCTGTCTTGCTCTCATTTGAACATTTATACACCGGTATATGATACGTGGGAGGACACAGTCCACTCAAAGGCCGCACACCACACCACATGGGACGCACCGAAAGGAAAGACACAGGAGGGAAAAAGACTGGCCCGATGGCCACCTTCGCCAGCTCCCAGCCACACTGGGCGCCCGATGAGACGCCACAGGAATACGACAAACAGGGGGAAGACCCCCAAGACTGCTTGACGACACTGATTCAAAATGGATTCATGTCAGAAAATGTAAAACTCGATGACATAGTCGCTACAATTGGGTCCCTGAAGGCTCAAGTGGAAAAGGAGAGCACGCGTATTACAGAAGCGAAAAACAGGATAAGCACGAACGAGGACACAATTTTACAGCATGGCCGCGACATAGCCCACCTCCAGACAGAGCTACGCAAAATTCAACATAAATGTGAAGATTGAGAATCAAGATCTCGAAGATATAACATCCGGATTGTTGGAATTGCGGAAACCTTTGGCAAGGGTGACATGGAGAGGCAAGTGGAAAACCTGTTGAGAAATGTCCTGGGAGTGGACTCTTTCTCTGAACATTTCCTTGTGGAGAGGGCCCACTGCACGCTGGCACCATTACCGAAACCTGGGGCTCCTCCTCGCACCATAATAGCTCGCCTCCTCAATTACAGAGACAGGGACTCGATACTCAGACTGTCCAGAGAGAAAGGCACTCTACATTTTGAAAACAACAGGATCAATATATATCCGGACTTCTCTGATGGTATACAGGCACAGAGGCGATCCTACGAACTGGTTAAAAAACAACTGCGGATACGCAATGTACCATATGCCCTCATCTTCCCGGCGAAAATGAGAATCCAACATGGCAGGAGAGCCCACTTCTTCGAAAACCCACCAGAAGCCATGACATATATAGAGGCCTCCATTCCGCTACCTCCCAGAGACCGGAAAGTCGACCAGAACGCCAGACCACGACCCGGAGATGAGATACCAGACGCAGCTGACTGACCAGAGTAAACTATCTGCTCCCTAACACTGGGGAAAAGTCCATCTCCTTTCCACCCAGAGAAAGGAAAACTCTGTATTATGGACGGACTAAATGAAGACCTCTGATTCACTGAGCCGAGAGCCTCTGTCGGGGGAAGCCAGGTATAAGCAATGAGCAACACTCAGGAAGGTTCCATCAGTTTAAGGGAATGAACGTTACAGGGCAGCATCGTCAAGTTGGGGGAGATGGTGTGGGTGGGGGACCAAAGTATCACAGGATGTTCAGCTCCGTTGAGCAATGCGGGAAGGTGCAGGGGGGGGGTTTGAGGGTTTGGGACTCAGTTGGAAGAGTCCCACAAGTTAAAAATCGTGGTGACATTGCTGCGCATGAACAATCGAGCCAAATTGAACGAGGTGGGAGCCTATGTAACTCGGCACCATCCCCAGATAATCATGTTACAAGAAACTCATGCGCTCCAGAAGGTCAACACTGAGCTCTTGAAAGGGTGGGGTAAGCATAGATACCATACTGAATACTCTTCTCAGGCGAGAGGAGTACTTATCCTGATCCACCCCTCTGTTGGGTTCCAATTGGAAAAAAGTAAAATAGACCCTCTGGGTCGATACGTGATGGTGTGGGGCAAAAACGCTGGGGAAGAACTGATATTAATAAATACACATGGTCCGAATGTGGACGACCCTGACTTCTAAACAAATGTAATGCAGGAGGTTGGCTTCTCTGGAAGTGAGCAAATATTGTGCTGGGGAGATTTCAATACCATATTAGATACCACCCTAGATCGCTCCACCTCCACACACAGGAATCCCACAAAAACAGCCGTTATTCATATACAAATCATAGCGCAACTAACACTGGTAGACGCCTGGAGAACACTACACCCCCATAAAAGACAGTACTCTTTTTACTCCTCGGTGCATGACACCGAATATCGCATAGATTACTGGTTGGTTTCAGCATCCCTTATGAACCAAATCGACAATAGCGAAATACTTCCCTGCACCCTGTCGGATTACTCCCCTATCCTGTTAGATATGGTACTAGGAAACCTGAAACCACCAGTCAGGAGATGGGTAATGCCTTCCGGCATCCTTAAGGATCCCGCAGTGGCAGAGGAATTACATACAGAAGTAGAATTCTTCATTGAAACCAATAGAGACTCAGGCAACAGCCCTGCAACTTTGTGGGAGACATTTAAGGCATGGGTGAGGGGGATCCTGTTTCCAAATCCACAGGGCTGTTAAAAACGGCCAGGGGGAACAAGCAGGAATAGAGAAACGGTTGAGGGAGTTAGAGCAGCGATATACAGTCATACCTGAGGACAGCACCCTTGCGGACATCAATAGTAGCCTACAAGAATTCATTCAATAAACTGGCCACCAGGGAACTACTGTACATGGCTACCCCGGTCAGAGCACGCCAGTATGGTGAGGGAAACAGGGCGGGTCGCACCCAAGCCAACCTACTAAAGGCTGAAAGACACCATACCACGATTTCCAGCATAATAGCAGGGGATGGCACGGTAACCACAAGTGAGGAGGGCATAAATAGAGAGTTTTCCAGATTTTACACAGAACTATACGTCAATTATGACCTGAAAATGCCCAATGACATTAGGGAATACTTAGACAACATCACGCTCCTGATGTTGTCAACAGAAAATAGACTGCTGCTAGACCAGCCCCTAACGGTCGATGAGATAAAGGAAGCGATTAAATCACTAGCCAATGGCAAGGCGCCCGGCTCAGACGGACAGGGGACCAGGTTGTATAAGGAGCTCTGTGAGGAGCTGGCCCCGATACTACTGTCCGTATGGGAGGAGGCCATAGAGGTAGGGACACTTCCAATGTCCATGAGAGAGGCCATAATAATGGTACTCCTCAAGCCCAGGCGCCCGCCGAGCGAGATGTCCTCGTACTGACCCCTATCCCTTATAAACTGTGACGCCAAGGTATTTGCAAAGATTATGGCCACTAGATTCCTGCTCAACATGCCCGTGTTGGTATACCCGGACCAATGTGGATTTATCCACACCAGATCGACGGCACTGAATCTGCGTAGGCCTTTTGGTGTTATGGCCCAGATTAAGCCAGAAGCCCAGGTGGTGGCGGTATCTTTAGATGCTGAAAAGGCGTTTGATTCAGTCTCATGGACATACCTGTTCATGGTGATTGAGAAATTTGGACTAGGCCCATACTTTCAAAAATGCGTCAAGGTACTATACACTAACCCGGGAGCCAGAGTACTGACCAATCGCACCATGTCAGAATGGTTTGAGCTGGGCAGGGGTACGATACACGGTTGCCCGTTCTCCCCCATACTGTTCGCCCTTACTAGGGAACCGGTCGCAGCGGCAATCAGGGAACACCAGGGACAGAGGGGTATATGGATGTCAGGTCTAACCCAATCCATTTCACTATATGCAGATGACACCCTGTTGTACATTCAGGAGCCAGACATACACCTCGGGCCAGCAATGGAGACTGTGCACAAATTCGCAAAACTAATCGCTCCAAATCCGAAATCTTTCCTCTGACCCCTGCCACTAGATGTCCAAACAACATGCACGGCCTACAGTGGTCCCCGGACAAGATGAGATATCTGGGTGTTGTTGTGTCAGGTGATAGAGCATCCCTGTTCTCGAACAACCACGACTCCCTGTTGACCACGATTTCTGCCAAACTTCGCTTCTGGGCTAAACTTCCCATCTCACTTATAGGCCGGGTCGCTATATTGAAAATGGTCATTCTCCCCAAACTGCTATACATATTTACTAATATCCCGATATGGCCTGGTATGCAATTCTTTGATACTCTTTGATCCATCGCGGTGGAGTTTGTCTGGTGCGGGGGGCGGCCAGAATGAAGTGGGAGAAAATGGTAGAACCCTACAACAAAGGGGGCATATCAGCCCCAGACTTTGAATTGTATTATCTGGTGGCAGAGGCCCCGTTTGTTAAACACTGGTATGATGAGCAGGACACCTCACCCCACATTTGTCTAGAAAAACATGCTGCACGCCCAACCGACTTACGGCCAGTCATCTTTGAAGGAAAGAACACAGATAAGTGTCCATTCGACCGAGTCAGTACAACTGTGTAAGCATGGTCCAAAATTTACCGTAGGCTCGGGTTGGAAACACCTTACTATGCTGAGGCCCCATTCTGGAACTTCCCCGGTATAGCACCCACATATGACCCAGATGTACAGAAGACATGGGACCCAGAGAGAGAATTTAAAATCAAAGACATATTTCCCAATGGCAGATTTATAACACTGGAGGAGTTCAAAACGGGGATGGGGAGGGACCAATTGATGATATTACAATACCATAGAATGAGAATGGACTTTAAGGCTAGGTGGCCAATGTTCCCAGATGAACCCCCGCCGCACCCGTGCCTGGTGGCCCTGTCAAACCGGCCAGGAACCAGTGTCTCTGGGCTATACATGGCTGTACAGGTCAACACTCCATCGGTAAACAAAATAAAGACCTCCTGGGAAGCGGACCTGGGTGCTGTCATAAATGAAAGATCCTGGGAAAGGTACTGGGACTGACCAAGAGGGTATCCATGAACGCGGGCCTCCGGCTTATACAGTTTAAGGTGTTGAATAAGTTGCACTACACCCCCCAAAAGATTGCGAAATTCACAAATAACAGTCCCGGCAGGTGTCAGAAGTGTGGGGCGGATCAGGCAGACTCAATGTACATGTATGGAGCTGCCCACACATATATGTATTCTGGGGGGAGGTGTGGAAAATCATAGAGGAAGTGACTCAGATACCGGCGGACCTCACACCGCAAAAATACCTATTCAGGGATATAGGAAAACAGTCAGAGGTAACCAGAAGGCTCTTTAATATTACATGCGCGGTGGCAAAAAAAGTGCATTCTGCTAAAATGGAAGAGTGCACAGGCACCACAAGTGAGCCACTTTCTTAAGGAACTGATGTATGTTAATGAATGTGAGGAACACTACGTAATGTCACTCCTGAATACATGTAAACCAAAGGACACTTGGGCCCCGTTCAGAGTATATCTATGCGAAGCGGACTCGACCGGTAGCACCCGGGAGGGCCCAGTAATATGCCTATTCTGTAATACCACACTTTATGTTATATAACTAAACTGAATGTCTCTGATATGGATATATATGGAATGTCATGTTGTTGCAATTTTGTGTACCACAATCATTAAATAAAGTTTTTAAAAAAAAGAAAAGGGGGGAAAAAGAGTTATTAACTGCCACCTATTGTCCCACTATTAAGTTGACCATTGAAAATGAGAACTGTTCACTTTTACGCATTTATGCAATATAAACATCCAGTGAATGAATTTGAGCCAACATACACTTTCCTTTTATAAGCGAATTGACATGCTGGAAAGTTAAGTAGCTGATGTCAATTGAGTTTTCTAGAATGTGGTTTGAAAATGACATGTCTATTGAGTAAGGGGGAGGTATCCGTTTTTAGTGAAGGGGGTGAAGAGAGATTTAGCCAGGCAGGGACGTTCTGAGTCACTTTGGTGTTTAACAAATGAAAGTCTGACCTCAATACACTTTTCAATCCATGGTGGGTGTGTGCCCACGTTAAACAAAAAGCACATATGGAGGTGTGTTTGTGTTTACAAATGTTTAGTCCAGTAAGTGTAACATGGTGATGTGACCAGTGTATTGATAATTTTAGTACCATTTGAAATTGGAAAATCATATATGCATAATTGGTTGATATTTAATGTATTTCCATTTTTATTAATAAAGAGACCTTCTGTCCAAAAAAAAAAAACATCTTATGCCATATGGACATGCTGCAAGCCCTTCTGCTGGTGGTATTGGATCGTTCTGCAACATTTGACCTCATTGATCATGCTCTTCTATTTGAAATACTATGCAGGTCTTTCTCCATCTGTCCAAGACTGGGTAATTCCTTTCTTGGGTATAGATCAGCAAGAATCCTCAGCGAGGATGTGGCAGCAGATTTGATTAGAATTCAGCATCGTGTCCCACAGTGGTCTTGCATATTGCTTTACAATGTGTAGGTACTGCCTCTGTTTCAACTCCTAGATGATGGAGGGATTAATTACACCAACTATGCTGATGATACGCAGCGTATAATCCCTCTGTCAGGTTTATATCAAAAAGATCTTAAGGTGATAAACCCTCCCCATTCTGTGATACAGAAGTGGATGATGTCTAATGGCCTCGCATTAAATAATGCTAACATTGAGGTTATAGTCATAAGCACAATAGATAAGTCTAAGAAGATGGGCCGTAATTGCCAACTTTTTGAGATTGCAGGATGCAAATTGAACACTTTGTCTAAAGTCAAGAACTTGGGGGGTCTTCATCGATCAACACATGGATATGAGATCACAAGTGAATCATATTATATCCTCAACAGCTTAATATATTAAGATATTGACCCAAATTCAACCATTTATCACATGGCAGAACTGTGCTTTGATTGTGCGGGCCATTATAGGTGCAAAGCTGTGGTAGTCTTTTCTATGGCATCAGCAAAAGTCATATGAACAGACTCCAGGTACTGCAGAATATTGTTGTATGGGTGGTAGCAGGGCTGAGGAGGCAAGATCGTGTCTTGTAAGCCAGAAGAGAACTGCAATGGTTTCTAGTAGCTATGAGAATTTGACCAAAGCACACACATGCCTGTTGGGCATTAGTCCTGCATACTTTTCTGAAAACCTTATTTGGCTTTCAAATAAAATAACTTTGTATTCTAGTAACAGCAATCTTCTCTTGGTTCCCTGGTCTAAACTGATTTTGGTCACCAAAAGTGCTTTCTTTGTTACTGCTCCCTTGCTTCCTGATTTGAAAAGTATTTCATCATAAGATCTCTTTAAATAATCTTTAAAAACTCATGTTTTTGCGTGAGCTTGTTTCTACTCTTCACCCTTGCTCCTGTAATTTTTGTTTGGCTCTTTGCTTGATTTGTTTATTGTGTGCTTCACCCCTATGCCAATGGGCCTTTTTCAGGTGCTCTACAAATAATAATAATAATAATAATAATAATAATAATAATAATAATAATAATAATAATCATAATCATAATAATAATAATTTACTATCCAAAATCAAGGCGTATTGACCAACTTGGACGTTCTACACTAAGCAGTTGCGCAGCATGTTTTTTTCTTTCTTTTTTTATTGGTTTAAACAGATTTCCTTCACTCTTTATCCAAGAGAAGAAAAAAAAAGAAAGCGAATATCATTGCACACTTTGCAGAGCATGTGCAAGTGGATCTAGGTCACCTTACGGAACCCAAGCCCACCGGTCAATCACCTTAAACTCTTGGTGCCTTCCTGTTTTCCCACCCTTTTTTCCCTACTTAAGCAGCCCTCCAGCCTCTTTCCTTTGCAGTTGGTGAGCAGGTACAAGTGGATCTAGGTCACTCGGCCTAAGCCCCACCCACCTGCCAATCACCTTAAACTTTTTTCACCTTCCTGTTGTCCCGCCCTTTTCCCACCTACTTAAGCAGCCCTTCAGCCTCTTTTCTTTACACTTGGTGAGCAGGTGCATGTGTATCTAAGTCACCTGGCCTAATCCATACCCATCTTCTTAGACCTGTCTCTTCCTTTCTCATCTTTACGCTTAGATCAAGGGCATCTCTTGCCCAGCCAGCTAAAGTGAAGGGCAGACAAAAAAAGGACAAATCCTGTTTGGACCTGTTCGGACAGTGAGCTCAGACAACAGGTAAGCCCGCACCGACATGTATTTTCTCCCTCTGTCCCCACAGACCATCCCCACCATCACCAGGCAACGCCAACCTCAATAACATTGTCCCTCCTCGAAGGCATGGTGTCCACAATGCAGAAAACCCACCCACATCAGCTTCAAGTCCAGAAACACCCCCTCACCGTTCACAACACAGAAGTTGATGCTCGACAATGTCCGCTCAGCCATCACACATGCAGCAGCCATAACTGACCTCATCACCATACACAACCTTGACACCATCTTCACCACCGAGACCTGGCTGACATCCACCTACACCCACATCCTAGACGTCTTTGTCCACGATGGCTACATCTTCCAACAAAGAGACCGGCCGAACAAGACCGGCGGGGACCTTGCAGTCATACACAAAACCATGTGGACCTGCACCAGACTTGACATCGACAACATTGGCTCCTTCAAAGTCCTCTCCTGCCAATTCCCGCTCCCTCTGATGGACACAGTCATCTTCCATTTCAACTACAGACCTCCCGACCCCAACACCACCTTCATCGGAGACTTCACCGACCTGGTCACCACCATGTCCCTCATGCACACAAACAACATCTTCCTCCTGGAAACAAGGCCACCAAACCAATGAAGGAAGCTCTCCTCAGCCTTCTCAACACCCTCAGACTCACACAACACATGAAAGACCCAACACACGAGAAAGGTAACATCCTTGACCTAATCATCACACCACAGTCTTCCCTCCACTACAGCTCTTCTCTCCCACTTGACTGGTCTGACCACCTATCTGTGCCTTTCAACATGCTGCAGACCACCCTAGTCAAGCAATCCTAGAAGAAACCTGACAGACAAACCTTCAGGTCCTTCAAGAACTTCCCAGTTGAAGCCCTCACAGAAGAACTCACCAACCTCCACCTCACATGGAACAAACACCCCCAACCAAACTGCGACTCTCTACTAGAAACACTCAACACCACCCTCACAGCCTCCATTGACCACCACGCACCTCTGAAACAATGCACCTGCAAGCCAAAACTGAAGTGGGAAAATGGAAAAACAGGCTCCCATCGTCCCCCTCTCGCGCCTGGCCTAAAGGTTCACGGCCCAAGCACCCGCCACTAGAAGAGTTTGCCCATCTACCAGACGAGCAGATACTCTGGTACAGGAACATAAGGATGTGTCCATCTGCCTGCCCAGCAGCCCGCCCTGCCCATGCCGATGCCTGCGGCATGGATCAACTGGACTAAAACTATACGTCGTTGGAGATGCCATGACGACCTAGCCAACGGATAGCACACCTGTGCCAACATACACACTAGACACTCCCGCAACAATCTACACGAAGAATATACTCAGTGCTATGACATAGGCGACAGACATACTCACAGACGTGCATCTTTATTAGTTTCCACATAGGCTCTCAAAATGCAGAAACGCAAGCCGCATCATGAACTCATCTAAAGAGCTTGCTTACGCTTCCTCTAAACCTAGGTGCCATAATGAGAATTATAACGAAGACACGATACTGGTCATAAGACAGTATGAGACTATAACCTAAAGCGCCTGTGCACAAAACGGTTCCATCTATACACCAGGCCTAAGTAGGCCGCAAGCAAGAGCTCCCGTGGACGTTAACAGAACAAGAGTCAGGTTGCTGATCCTGCCGAATGAGCCTGGCGAAAGCAGACAGCCAAGGTCGTAATGTTGCAAACCCACATTCCAAAAGCAGACCATCAAGGGCACGATGTTGCAACCTTGCACGCCGTGCACCAACATCAAAGTTGCACCTGCAATTAAATCAGGCACACAGTGGAAAAACAATATTAATTGTGCAGAATTCTGCCTCAAACACGGTCCCACCTCACGTGACCAAGCCGAACCTGACGAGATGCCAAGCCCAGGAGGAAAGAGGCGTCTGGATCACTCGTTACGAGACACAGGCAGATACACTTGAAAGGATCAATGGACATCTGCGACGGTGGGAGTATTCGGCCATCCAGCTCATGAATAAGTCTTCACATTGTCTGCATGTACCCATAGTGAAACATTGTTGCAAATTGCAGGTACACCGAGAGCTGGGAACAGCGATGGTCCCAGGCAGGGAAGCTCATGGGCAAACCAATCAGAACATGGGGCTCTTATCACTGACGACAGTAACATTAACCAATCATTAGGAGTCTTCATGTAACAATTCTCATGTATCTAATTGTAGGGACAACCCAGATATATCACCTGACTAACCCTCGTCCACTCATATTATTCTCTATACGTATGCTATACTAACCCTACCACTCGAGCAACCAATTAAGAGTGGCGATAGGTTTTTTGTTAACTTTCTAGGGTGACGCAAGTAGCGCGTCATACTACAGTAAAAAGGGCCTGCAAGCCCCACGATTGTGTGTGTGTCAGGTCAGACACGTATGATCCTTGACCCATCCCTGCCGTTTGTGTTTAATAAACAGCAGAGTCACCTTGCTTCTTGTGTGTGTCTCATACTCTATCTCTTTTGGGATATACGGGAGGAGTTGGGGCCTCCCTGCCCGGAGGTCTGCGGACGGCCCGGCCGACCCCGGCAGAATTTCCCCCCGACAAGTTGGAGGCACTGCCGAGATCTGTTTAAGATCGGCATTTTTATTTTTTTTTTACTTCTTCCAAGCACTCCAGTTGCGAGGAGGCCCGGCGGCGCGGCCCCCTCTGCCGTCGCCCCCTTCTGAGGACTACAGGACCGTTGCGGAACTGCGAGAAGACCAGACAGCGCAATCCGGATATTGGCCCTCGGGAGCTGGTTGAGAAGTATCCCGCCCGCGGTTGGCGAGTGTCCAGACGTGGTCCAGACGAGGGGAGGTGGCGAGCCGCTTGGAGGGGTGCACGCAGTCGAGCGGCCCCGCATCAAGAGAACTTGGTGAGCATGCCACGCACAACAAACAATGTGAAATTGTGAGGGAGGGGGGAGGAATTAAATACGGGAGGCGGGAGGTGTTGCACAGGTGAACGGCGAAGGTTTGACAGTTTAGTGTTAGAAATAGAATGAATGATAGTTGAACAAGCGCGAGAGCAGTTGGCTACGTAACGCGAGAGAAGGGGTCGGAGCGCAAAAACATCACGTGCGGCCGCTCGTAGACACTGATTGGCCTAGGCCGCGCCTACGTGTAAGGGTGTGTGTGTGTGGTTTCCTACGATTTGGCATTTATTGATCAATGAGTAGATGAGGATCCCTATTGTTCGAGCAAGACACTCGATAGGTAGATACCGTTTCCCTGTAGGCGGTAGCTAGTTAGTTGCCCAATACGGAAGATAATTGGCTGGTTAAGCCCTCCTGTCGAGGGGCGTATCACACGCGAGGCGAGGCAGCGTGCGCAGTCCGATTATATTGTTGATTTGATTACCTTGTTCCAGGAGTGACAGGAAGACAGCTGTGGGGTTAACGGGGGTAGATTGCAGGTGTATTTCGGATTTAAAGAGTATATGAAGAACTTACCAGTAGCTCTACGTGATCGGTGACGTCACCAATAGGGTTTTCATAGGATATCGCAAACACGAGGCATCCTCGTTTTGAGAGTGTTTAGGAAGAGAACTGCGGTAAGGGAGTGGAAACGGAGATAAACGGTAAATGAGTTGATCGAGGAAAGGCAAAACGGGGAACGTGGCTGCGCATGGAGAACGCCGGCCATGGCAAGTGTAGAAGGGGGAGGGGCACGTGAAAACAGGACGACTGTATAAGAACGTAATAAGGGGTACGCAGCCGCAGGGGGCTACGTACGCCTCGGCCGCAGGGGGCCGTAAGGGTGTTGTATAAAGGAAGAAAGGAAGAGGAAAATCTACAAATGTAACATACTATATTTTTATAATTTTCCTTAAGCGGACTATCGTAAGTCCCCAAACTTACGGGGCCAGGTAACGATATAAGGCTGTATATTGTAAACTACTAGTGGGATAAACTGATACCAGATTAGGGAAGGGTAGCGAGTGGAGCGCTACTATGTCATACGGAACAGGATCGGGAGGGTGGGGGAACACCCTCACCACGCCACTACAATACATATGCACAACACTGCCACCCCATAGGGAGAAACTGATTAAGTATAGCATAGAATGGACCCAGGGGACGGATAACAAAATGCTAACACCGTGGCCGCCTAACGGTAGCTTCGATCCATATGCCCAACATTTACTATTAAATCATCTGCACAATACATATAAAGGGAAGAAGTTGGCAAACCACGTGGAGGTGTTTAATTTATGGAGGATGTTCCAGGGGTCCCGACCAGGACCAAATGGAATATTCACTATGGGGGAAATACCAGAAGAAACAGAGATTAAGGAGGAAGGAGAGGATGGGAAACAGGGGTATGAGGACCCAAAGACCACGGGAAACAGAGGTGAGGGAGGAGAAAAGAATAATAAAGCAGATGAAATAAAAAAGGAACCGAGCAATGATATACCCCTAGTAACGGGAGTAAAAACAGAGGAGGGGGGTTGTACCCTTTAAGAGAATTGGGAGAAATAGAAAGAGGACAGTTAAGGGCGGCTGAGGGATACTCGAACCCGGCATACAGCCCTCCACCATATGTGGCTCATAGGAAAATGCCAGCAGGGGAGGGGAGGATTGGAGAAGACCAGACTGTGGAAATAGGAAATGATGAATGGGTAGCTGCACATATATTATTAAAATTACGAGGTTCATTAACAGGAGAAGAGAAGGAGGTAGTAAAGAAAACAGACGAGGATAATGCCAGGGAGAGTGAATTGAGGGGGGAAGAGCTGTTAAGACAAAAAGAAGAGATTTTGGAGGAACGATTAGCAAAATTAAGGGATGAACAGAATGAATTGATCAAGCAGCTTGAGAAGGAGGAGAGAGAGAGAGCGAGGAAAAGGAAAGAAGGTAAGAACGAATTGGAAAAAATAAGGGAATGAACTGAGGAGCAAAGGAGAGAAGCTGACAGGGTAAAAGCAGCAGCAGAAAGGGTATCAAGAGTTATACTGCGGGAAAAGAAAAGGGAAGAAGAAGAAAAAGAAAAAGAAATGGCAATATGGAGGAGGAGGTTACTATCAGAATCAACTAAGAAATACGAAGAAGGGAGGGTGATGGAGAGTATAGTAGAAAAAGAAAGGGCGAAATGGGAAAGGAAGAAAGAGGATGAAAGAATATTAGAACAGATGAGAAGTGAAGTGATGGAGGAATTGAAAAGGAAAAGGGAGGAAAATAGTAAGGAGATGGAGGAAAGGTATGAAGGAGAAAGAGGGGATAGGGGAAGGGAGAGTGGAATATGGGGGGATGTATATGATGACACAGAAGTAGCAACAACATCAGCACAAAGGGGAGCGGTTGATAAAGGAGAAAGAGGAGAACTGGACCTAATAGATTTACAAACAGTAACGATCAAGGGGAAAAAGACCTAGTGGGGGGTGCCGTTTATGAATAGCTTTTGTAGTGAGGAAGAGGGAGTGGAAAATGAAGGGAGAAACAGTGAAAGGGAAAGCTTAGATAAACTATACATCACCCGGACCAACATAGACTCACCATGGATCAGTAGGAGAAAGGATGAGATGGAGAGAAGTGAGAAGGGAAAGAAAGGAATAGAGAAAAGACAGGCATATGAGGAAGCAACATCCCCATCCCCATCATCCCCATCACGCCCTCCCCTATCGCACCCTACATGCTCAACCACCTCACGTTCGTTACGCAAAATAAAACTAGCGCCCTTCACCGACGAACAGACACCCTATACATGGCGGCTTAGAGACCTCCCTAGTCGCAGGCAGGAAAGAGGTATACACATGCCCACATTAAATACAGAGAAAGATGGAAGAAGGGGAAAAGATGGAGAAGAAAGAGGTATGAGCAGGGGAAATACAAACGAAAGTGAAAATGTGGAAGAAAGGGAAGAGGAGGAAGGGTGTGAGGACTCAATATTATGGAACACAAAGGGTGAAACAAGACATACTTTAATGCCACTTTTGGAGAGAGGTGGGGTTAGACCACAGTATGTTGCTTGGAAGCATACCGATAAAGAAAATATAAAATGTAGGCTCCCATCATTAAGTGGAGGTGCGGGTAAATGGATATATGAAATGGAAAAACACACCGCAGGACAGAAACTGGCAGTAGGAGATGTAAAGGGCCTTTTAATATCAATATTAGGGATAGAGCGGATGACATATGGAAAAGAGCGGGATTTCATGGGGTAACAATAACAATTACATCGCACCATGGGGCACCGTTCGCAAACTGCAGACATGCACTATGGCAGGCATTGAGGGTACAGTACCCAGACACATCAGATATAGGAGCAATTACATCCCGCAAGATGCATGAGAACAAAGATCCTGTTGATTATATCCAGGAAATCCAAGAGAAGTGGCGCATGGAAACTAGAGAACAATGGGATAAAACACCAGCAATATTTTACCATATACTGGTACAAGGGCTCCCAGAAGGAGTTCAGAAAGAACTAAAGAAAGTAGTGGGAATGGAAGCAAAACAATGGCCCGAAATACAACTGACTATAGTGCATCATTGTAGGACATGGCAAGGAAAAATGAAACAAAAAGAAGAGGACAGGAAAACGGAAGAGGCTAAATTAGTACAGAAAAAGCTTACTAAATACACAATGGAAGGGGCACTAATAACTTCACCTACAACAATGACCCAAAGCCCCACACAAGTAGTGGCTGCACAAGATTCCTCCCAAATACCACCTTCACAGACTACAACACAACAGGTGCCGCCACTCCAACCATACACGCCCAACATGGGAGGAGGATACCCAATGCAAGGAGCTGGAGATTACAATTATAAAAGGGGGAGAGGAGGAATTATGAGAGGGAGAGGGTACGGGTATGGTACCCAACCGCAGGTGGGAGGATTTAGAAATTCCTACCCCACAGGGCAACCAGTATACCAGGACAACACAGGGAGCTTTCCATGGCAGAATAGGGAACCACTGGTGTGTTGGAGCTGTGGACTATTGGGGCACATGTCACGCACGTGTAGAGTTAGACCAGGAACACCATCATGGAGTGATCAGGGACAACCACGGCCCGCACAGGTACAGCAGGGCATACCACAACAGCAAATGTTGCCACAAGGAAATGAACAACAACAACAATTAACACAACAACAGCCCCAAACACTGCCACAACAACAGGTAGCGATGACACAACAACCACAAATACCACAAACACAACTGGGTCGGGTGACGCTTTTGGGACAAAACCCTTATACCGGAAATGGCCAGTCGTTGTACCCCCAATAGGACAGCCCACAGACGGCCTTGGTGTGTCCCATCCTGTCAGTAACACCTAATAGTGCGGAGGAACCACGCATAGAGGTAACGATAGGTGACAAAAAATTATCATTCCTTGTTGACACCGGGGCGACCCGGTCTTGCATAAGGGAAGGTAAATTTAAGATGTCAGGCGAGACCATGAACACCCAAGGATTCTCTGGGGCTAGAGGGTTGGTTCCCTTTACTGATAACATTCCCTTATCTATTGGAGATTACGATCTGTCAGTTCCACTTTTATATTATAGTGCCTCACCAGTAAATATACTGGGGAGAGATATAATGAACAGGTTGAATATGACGATCTCCTTTACTGAGGACGGCATCATTTGCTCTACTCCGGGATTAACATGCTCACAGCACGACAAATTATGCAGGCATACTGTGGACAGACAGCGATTAGGGCGGAGCCAGTAGATGGTGAACTCTTCCAGTATGGAACGGACATGGCAATTGCATGGTTGCCAGGGATAGAAGGGAAAATATGGAGAAGGCCAGCAGCCTATCTGTTCAGACCAGAAACACCTGTTAATGAACCAGAAGGGAAGGTGGTTTCAATGGATATTGAGAGCATTATTGCAACAGCTGATTATATTGCTGTACATGCCCAAGACAGAGAAGGAAGAGCATGGAGGGCAGTGATAGCATTAGCAGAAGGATGTAGGCTCACCCAGATGTCAGATGAGGAGCTGTTTTCAGATGAAAAGAAGGAAGGTGAAATGGTGTTTATGATGAGTGTGGAAATATGGCTAAGAGTGGCCTACAAACAAGTAGCACAGAAAATTGCAATGGCACTTGAGGCACCCGCATGCACCCCGGTCCCTTTCTTTAAGGACGATATGTCAAAGGTACCCAAATCATTGTGGACTACTGGCCCCTATGACGTGGGCTGCATAAAAAGTATAGGGGGAGTAAAAATAAAATTGAAAAAAGGTGCAATACTCCCCAGAGTAAAACAGTACCCACTATCAAAAGAGGCAGATGAGGGCATATATGAAACCATAACGGCCCTTATAAATAATGGTATATTGGTCCCCTCAGAATCACCATGTAATACGGCTGTGTACCCAGTGCGCAAGGCTAAAGGGGGGTCTTGGCGCTTAATACAGGATCTCAGGCCCTTGAACAACATAGTAGAAGCGGAATATCCCGTAGCTGCAAACCCGGCCACAATATTGTGTGGCATTCCAGCAGAAGCATCACGATTTACAGTGATCGACCTTAAAAATGCTTTTTTCTCAATACCATTACACCCAGACTCACAAGATCTGACGAGCTTCACTTACAGAAACGCTAAGTGGAAGCACACCAGATTACCACAAGGGTATTGTGAATCACCTTCAATTTTCAACAGAGTGATACAGATGGATTTGGGTAACATTGAAGTAGAAAGCACGGTGTTGCAGTATGTGGATGACATAATAATTTGCAGTAAAAACGAAAAAACATGCAGAGAGGACTCCTTAAAAATGTTGACAATATTGGCTGACAAAGGTTACAAGGTAGACATGGAAAAGATACAGTACTGTCAAGAACAGGTACTTTACATTGGTCAGCTTATATCCCAACATGGAAGAAAGATCGCACCACAAAGAGCACAAGCTATTTTGACCACTCCAATGCCACAAACTGTAAGGGAACTGCAGCAGTTCCTGGGGCTCTGCAACTACTGTAGAGCTTGGGTATTTGATTACAGTTCATACATAGGACCCCTGCTTGAGGCGTTACGGGAAGCTTATAAAGGGGAGAAAAAACTGGGGTGGACGATGGAAATGAAAGAAGCTTTTGATGAATTAAAAGATGCGATATCAACTGCTCCGGTATTGGCATCCCCAGACTATGAGCGGCAATTTTTTATATTTTCACATTGCGACTCAGCAGTAATGAAAGCAGTGTTGGCTCAAAAAACAAGCATGGGCTACAAACCCGTTGCATTTTATAGTGGCCACTTAGATCCTGTAATGTTAGGCCACTTCCCCTGCGAACAAGGTCTCGCCGCAGCTGCTTTTGCGGTGGAAAAAGCATCAGCAATCACCATGGGGTGCCCGACTACACTATTTGTGGAACATGCACTTTTTGCGATATTAAATAAACCTTAATCCACCCTAACCACGCAAAGAGCATCAGGTTATGAGATCATTCTATCCAGAGCCGAGCTATCAATTGTTAGATGTAGCACGGTCAACCCTGCAAGGTTCCTAGCAGAAGTAATTGAGGAGGGAGATTATGCCCATGACTGTACACAAATAACTGAAATGTACTCATGTACTAGAAAAGTTGAGGAAAACGCACTGGAGGGGGGTGAGCTCTTATTTATTGATGGGTCATCAACTATCGATCAGAGGGATGGTGTGAGGAGGACTGGGGCAGCAGTGGTGAAAATGATGGAGGTACCGATGTGTGTGGCAGTGAAATGTGTACAATTACCACAGCATTACTCCGCTCAAGCAGCTGAACTGGTCGCACTGATCTTGGTGTTGAAGGAAAGCTTTGACAAACGAGTGACCATATATTCCGACAGCGCATACGTTACATCCACTGTCCACTCAGGGTTGTCGAAATGGAGAAGAAGAGGGTTTAGGAGAGCTGATGGCACTCCAGTGCAACATGCCCTCTTATTGGCTGAACTAATTGAAGTAATTAATGATCCCCAAGAATTAGCTTTAGTAAAATGCACCGCACACACCAATGGTGAGGACCACATCTCGAAGGGAAACGCAGCAGCGGACGCACATGCGAAGTATGCTGCATACTTTGGTGAGATATGGAACCCCCCAGAGTCACAGAGAGGGAGAGGGAGGGGAATGGCTAAGGAGATGTTGATAAGAGAAGGGTACACCCATCTCCCAGGCACACAGATTATGGAGTTACAAGCGGCTGCACCAATGGCCGAAAAAGAAATATGGGTAAAAAGAGGGTGTACAATGTCACCAACCGACGCACTATGGCGCCACGGTGGCACTGGAAAGGTTGTAATACCATTGGCACTTTTGAACACCACCCTGAACCAACTACATTATCCAGCCCACACAGGCAAGGAAGTAATTGCAGCACGAATTAGGGAAGACTGGTTCTGCCCCGAGTTAAATTCGCATGTGTCGAATGTTATCAGTAATTGTCTCACATGTCAACAGTTTACGGCCGGCCACACTCTAAAGGTGATAAGAGGTACTATACCCCGGCCAGAGGGACCTTTCCGGCATCTCCATATTGACTATGTTGATATGATCAATGTATGTCAAGGAAATAGGTATATGATTGTAGTAGTATGCCCATTCTCTAGGTGGATTGAGGCAGGGCCCTGTTCACACCCAGATGCATTTAGAGCAGCCAAGTTCCTAGTGAGGGAGGTCTTCCCCAGGTGGGGAGTGTGCGAGGTGTTAAGGTCAGACAATGGCCCACATTTCGCAAACGAAATGTTTCAGCACATTACATCACTGCTGAACATTCAACATAAATTTGCATGTGCATACCACCCAAAGGCCAACGGTGTATGTGAACGCCTGAATGGCCTATTAAAGGAGGCGATTGCAAAGATACAGCAAACAGAAAAGAGGAGTTGGTTATATTGTCTTCCATTAGACTTATTTGAGCTAAGGAATAGGCCAGGGTCCGACCACCACCTCACTCCCCATGAGGTGGTTACCGGACGTCAAATGCGCCTTCCCCTAACGCCAACGTCAAGAGCATTTACCGACCACGAAAGCACTGCAAGTGTTCTGGGTGATGAAATGTACCAATATGTGTCTTCTTTGATTACTAGTGTAGTGTTTGTATCTCAACAGACTCGAGTGCACACGGGGCGGGTCTAATAGAAGCCAACAAGAAGACGCGGATAAAGAACTGGAAAAGGAAGGACTGTGTAAGGTTGCTAAAGGTGACCACGTACTACTTCGCAACTTCAATAGGAAATGGAATAGCCCACGCTTTACTGGTCCCCATCTGGTAGAGGAGGTATCAACAAGAGCAGTAAAATTACAGGACAAGCGTGCCTGGAACCACCTACACGACGTAAAGATCTACAGACAACAGACCCGCCCCAGCGCCATCGACAGGTCCATTGAGAGAACAGCAACAACATCGACAACAGAAGAAGAAAGTTCTACCACAGCCAGCGGCCCAAGTATTCCCATACCTTGTCACTCCCGAGACTCCCCAGAGACAATAACTGAAGAAGAAAGGGGTGATCCCCATACAGCCCACCCCATGATCACACGCTCAAGAGTAAAAGCCACGCCCACCAGTTGAACCCAAAAACCCCCTGCCCACCATCCACTGACCCCTGTCCCCATTACAGTAGTAACTGAACTGAAGGACATTGTCTTGCACAAATACACATGTAAACACGTGAATGCTCTCTTTTCTTTTCTCTCGCACATGCAGGAACCGTGTATTATTGTATTGCTAAGAAAGTAGATAACTAACAAATTCACTGCCCAGGAGTAGATGGTACCCTCAGACGATTATTACCCAGAAGAATTGTCACACCAATTTGTATATGAAATAAAAAGGCCAACGTACCTGAAAAGGAAAAGGGTACGTGTCTACTACACAGCGTACCTTTTGGCCATAGAATATTCGATGCCCCACCTCCACCCATACTTGCCTGCCCTAAGAGATAGATCGCTTAGAGTAGCGTGGGAACAGCTCTTCGCCTGGGCACTGAATGACTATTTGATAGGGAGAGCTTAAAAAACAACAACTAACATTTAATAACCAGCATATTGAGAATTTTCAGGGGGGCAACTATAACGTCGCAAGAATACGCTGCCGGACTGCAGCAAGGTAAGAGCAAAATGCCGGTGAAATTAGCATATGTAATAAAAGTAATAGGGATTTTGGTAATCACCGGGTTCGTAGCTGCCTCTGTATGGCAGTACAGCTGTGCTATCAATATTGTTGCTGTACCCAAACCTAACACACCCCCATCCCCAGCTGCAACAGGTGTTACGTCAGGTGATATTAGTAAAATTGCGCACAAGCAAAATAGAGTCCAACGCAGCACATACTCAGATAATAAAGGTATTGACAATTATATACAAGATTCAGCACACGTCTCAAACAACATATGGTATCAACACATGACCCGCATTGGTAAGCAGACAACAGAAGACAGCTGCTACGTTTGCTCATTAATACCATACGCCATGAGCGCTTCTCGAACATTTGTTGCCACAGAAATAGACGAAAAACAGCACGATGCATAATATACTTGGCACTGTTCCAAACGAAAGGAAGATTTCAAGGGACAGAGGTGCATATGACGTGGAAAACACGAGACTCATACCCATACGAAAACAACTTCCTCAAGACTTATTTGAGTTACCACAAGAGCAGTTTACATGCTGAAGCATTCAGATACATAACAAGTGATCCTGCAAAAGGAGAAACAAAGAAAGTAACACTGCAGTATTTTTCATGTGATTGATACGCAACTGAAGTTCCTGGTAAACTAGGATGCTGGGAGAGGCCACTGGTGACGATAACGGGGAAAGTATACCTGGACAACAAATGGGAGATAGGAGTGGTTGGCAGCAACATGGTAACAAAAGAAACTATTTCAACTATCGATGCACACAATCACAGATGTTGGACGACTTGGATCAAATACGTGCCTATACTCACATGGATAGAAACGGATGAAGACCCGATAACAATACTGCCGCTGACTGCGCCTAAAGTATGCTACCAACATAAAGGAGAGGTGGACGTAGGATACAAAACCAATTGTGGAAGCGTGATGGAGTTACCTGAGGGGGGAGCAGGAACAGCAGTGATAATGGACCATTACTGGGCCTGTGGAGAAAAGGCATATCACACACTGCCCCCTCTGTGGAATGGTGTATGTACGATGGTGCATGTCAATGTACCATCACTAGTGGTACCCCAGAAGCATGTGAATGTGGCGAACTTTCCCAAGATGGATGAAGGGGACAAGAGAAATAAGAGATCTGCACCACCTCAGGAGGAGCCAGGGAACAGGACCAGCGGCAATGATACTGTCCTAAATAGACGGAAAAGACAAGGAGAACCTCTGACAGGAAATGACCTATGGGGAAGGTCAGAAACGGCACTGATTTCAATCCCGCCAGAACACAGACTATTCAGCAGAGCAGCAATGTTCTTCTCCTCAATAATCCATCCGGGACTACAGGCTTACGCAAACGCAAAATGACTCCAGATAACTAGATGGGAACTTATGATGACCATCAATTCTACAGTAAACGGATTCAACGCGATAAAAGAGGAGCTGCGAGCAATAAGGATGGTAGCACTGCAGAACAGATATGTATTGGACCTCCTCACTGCCATGGAAGGAGGAGTTTGCGCAAAGATAGGACAATCATGCTGCACATTCATTCCTGCCAACGATGCTGACAACGGTACACTGACAGAAGCAGTTTCACAATTGGCCCAGTTGCACTCCAAAATGGTGGATGAAAGTAAAGGTGTGAAAAAGGATGAGAGCTGGTTTTCGCTATTATGGTCATGGATGCCATCTTGGCTGTCAGATGGACTGAAAATTATAGTTGGTTGTATTATTTTGGCTGGAGCTACACTGATCATAAGATTTTGGAAAGCCCGGAAGGCGTGAACCACTGACGAGGTACTTGAAATGGTCGGTATGCACCCACTGATGCCAGCAGACGACGGCCAACACACAGGCATAATAATACAGGAGAGAGAGAAATTGCGAAACCAGATCATCACCAACCACCTGGACCCACCATCGGTGAAGGTCGAGAACCCAAGAAACCCCAGGAGTTACATAGGGAAATGGGTATACTGTACTCCTGGAAGAACCTGTGAATATATTTATTGGTCATTTGAAGATCATGTTAACCATTATGGACATTTAGGAGGAATAACTAAAGTGTGGAGAGTAAGAGGAGATAACGAAAAGGATATGTTTGTGGTCGACAAGTCAACCAGAGGGGGGACTGAAGTGGGAAAATGGAAAAACAGGCTCCCATCTTCCCCCTCTCGCGCCTGGCCTAAAGGTTCACGGCCCAAGCACCCGCCACGAGAAGAGTTTGCCCATCTACCAGACGACCAGATACCCTGGTACAGGAACATAAGGATGTGTCCATCTGCCTGCCCAGCAGCCCGCCCTGCCCATGCCGATGCCTGCGGCATGGATCAACTGGACTAAAACTATACGTCGTTAGAGATGCCATGACGACCTAGCCAACGGATAGCACACCTGTGCCAACATACACACTAGACACTCCCGCACCAATATTTACGAAGAATATACTCAGTGCTATGACGTAGGCGACAGACATACTCACGGACGTGCATCTTTATTATTTTCCACATAGGCCTCAAAATGCAGAAACGCAAGACGCATCATGAACTCATCTAAAGAGCTTGCTTGCGCTTCCTCTAAACCTAGGTGCCATAATGAGAATTATAACGAAGACACGATACTGGTCATAAGACAGTATGAGACTATAACCTAAAGCGCCCGCGCACCAAACGGTTCCATCTATACACCAGGCCTAAGTAGGCCGCAAGCAAGAGCTCCCGTGGACGTTAACAGAACAAGAGTCAGGTTGCTGATCCTGCAGAATGAGCCTGGCAAAAGCAGACAGCCAAGGTCGTAATGTTGCAAACCCACATTCCAAAAGCAGACCATCAAGGGCACGATGTTGCAACCACGCACGCCGTGCACCAACATCAAAGTTGCACCTGCAATTAAATCAGGCACACAGTGGAAAAACAATATTAATTGTGCAGAATTCTGCCTCAAACACGGTCCCACCTCACGTGACCAAGCCGAACCTGACGAGATGCCAAGCCCAGGAGGAAAGAGGCGTCTGGATCCCTCGTTACGAGACACAGGCAGATACACTTGAAAGGATCAATGGACATCTGCGACGGTGGGAGTATTCGGCCATCCAGCTCATGAATAAGTCTTCACATTGTCTGCATGTACCCATAGTGAAACATTGTTGCACATTGCAGGTACACCGAGAGCTGGGAACAGCGATGGTCCCAGGCTGGGAAGCTCACGGGCGCACCAATCAGAACATGGGGCTCTTATCACTGACGACAGTAACATTAACCAATCATTAGGAGTCTTCATGTAACAATTCTCATGTATCTAATTGTAGGGACAACCCAGATATATCACCTGACTAACCCTCGTCCACTCATATTATTCTCTATACGTATGCTATACTAACCCTACCACTCGAGCAAACAATTAAGAGTGGCGATAGGTTTTTTGTTAACTTTCTAGGGTGACGCAAGTAGCGCGTCATACTACAGTAAAAAGGGCCTGTGAGCCCCACGATTGTGTGTGTGTCAGGTCAAACGCATATGATCCTTGACCCATCCCTGCCGTTTGTGTTTAATAAACAGCAGAGTCACCTTGCTTCTTGTGTGTGTCTCATACTCTATCTCTTTTGGGATATACGGGAGGAGTTGGGGCCTCACTGCCCGGAGGTCTGCGGACGGCCCGGCCGACCCCGGCAGAATTTCCCCCCGACAAAACCGTCAGCACCTTGGTGTGAAAACAAAATCAAAATATCGAGGCTGAGTACCCCAAAAGGAAATACACGGGTTACAAAGGATCATACAAAGTACTTTATTCTATACTGAATCCAGTTACAAAAAAAGAGCAAAATCAGATAGCTATCGGCCCTCAGTACAACACAACAAACTCCAGCGTGGTTCAGTGTGTTCAGTGAGAGACGTTGTACATTAGAATGCATTCGCTTTTCATACACTTGGTGGGCACGATGCCCAGCCCCACTTCGGGTTAATATTCCACTTAATACATCACCGATCTAGGGTTCATGCCAAGTCTCGAACAACTGCATACAACTGGTTTGCCTTTAATACATGTATCAACAAGCCTATGCAATAACTGCATATTCTAAGATTTTCCATGCAGACCTTCTCAAACATTAATACAATGTAGTCAAACAAGTGTTCTACGTTCAGTATTTGAATATATTGTGTCAACATATGCTCGTGTTTCATTGCACAAGTAATCCTTTTATACACAGGTCAACAAAGGACAAGGTCTCAGTTCACAACCTCAACAAGTGGCCTGTAGGCAAGTTACATATTAGCTATGTACAGAGGTCAAGACAGCCATGTTGTATTTTGGAATGACATTGTCCACCATTTTAACTCACAGGGTGACTTCTACAAAGCGAATCCTAAAATGGCGGATTGACCTAAAATGGCGGCTCACAAAGATTTTAAGGTCAGGACCTTGCAACACGGATTCTTTCGCAAGCGTCTTTCCAGCAGCTTGCCGTAGGCCAATATACATATATTCATTACAATTGGAGGTGCGATATAATTTCATTTTTGACAAACCCTCATTTTGGCCTATGCCAAGTGCTAAAACTACTTTGGATCTCCTTGCAAATAACTCCATGCATCATCGTCCATGAACCCTGAATCACTGTCAGAAATATCTATTGCCATTAGGTAATTTGCTAAAATTTCTTTCAACACATATTCTTTGGGAGTTTTATCCGGGGCATACACTTTATGTCCTATCAAACCTATCGCTTGTGCGCAATACCCCCCTAGCATCGAACACATACCAGGTAGACACTGAATACTGCAACAAAGAAACAACAGGATTCCCAAAATAATTAGCAAGACCGAAAGTACCTTCCAAACCCTAGATCGCAAGAAGTCCCAGAACCAAGCGCTTAGATCCCAGGTTCCCTCAGGAACATGCCCTTCGGAACTAAGGACGTGCAGATTCTGTATTGCCTTGAAGATAGTTGGGGAGGAATCTGGTACGAGCAAACAGCAAGTAGACCCCGCTAATTTACACAATACACCACGCTCAGCCAGAATGACATCTAATGCCATTTGGTTTTGAAGTGCTACTAATCTTATCGCCTTTTGTTCTAACGTCATATTATAGAGTATGTCCGTGGTCCGGTTGATGGTTCTCTCCAGTACTCTCGCTAGTTTTCTGATATCTTCTGAATTCGCTATCTGCCCCCAAAATGGCACAACTGATTTTGCTATATCTCCCAAAATTTGTGCTGGGGTGTCACTATTCTCGTCCCGCCATGGACAAGTCTTTGAAACTTCTTTTGTACTAGCTATAAACACCCCAGGTAACGGGATCCCTAAATAACAGGTTCCGTGCCAATCCTTGGGTAACCATGGGAATGCTACATTACCACAGACAAAGTAGACAGGTTCACCTACATACAAAGGTCTGTTTTCCCCAGTCAAATTTGCAATGTTGGCACAACCTAGAAAATTTCCCATTGACTGAGTTCCATTCCTCTGTATGCAGAAGGAGACTGAATCGGGGCTATGATTAACAGTGTAAGAAGGAGGCATGGCATCCTTATTGTCTATTGGAGAATGGTGACACTTGTGCTGGGGTGTCACCATTCTCGTCCCGCCGTGGACGAGCCTTTGAAACTTCTTTTGTACTAGTTATAAACACTCCAGGTAACGGGATCCTTAAATAACAGGTTCCCTGCCAATCCTTGGGTAACCATGGGAATGCTACATTACCACAGACAAAGTAGACAGGTTCACCTACCTACAAAGGTCTGTTTTCCCCGGTCAAATTTGCAACGTTGGCACAACCTAGAAAATTTCCCATTGACTGAGTTCCATTCCTCTGTATGCAGAAGGAGACTGAATGGGGGCTATGATTAACAGTGTTTGAAGGAGGCATGGCATCCTTATTGTCTATTGGAGCCATTTTAAAAGAAATCAAAGATTGGAAAGGACGAGACAATTTATCAGAAGGCCTAATAGAAGCAACATTCGGTTTACTCCTGTTTGCGAAAAGCGAGCATCCCAGGGGAGTTAAAATGCGTTTCTCAAAACTATTCAAATTGGTGCCATCAAAGTTCCCTGAGATGCTATCATTCCATCGGCCAAAGAACAGTGCTCTACGAGAAGCATAGCAAGCAGTTGTCAAAGGTAAAGGATGAATATACCAACCTAGCCCCTTATCCCTGTGTTGCGGTAAATGTGAGCAGACCCACCCGTTAGATTTATTAAAAATGGCATGCGTAGTATTCATGATAAGCAGTAGAGTGTTATTGTGGTACCTTTGTCTCTGCTGAGAATCCCTAGGGGATAGAGTATGCTAATGTACAAAGGGAGTAGGAACAATAGGTGTACTTTCAGTAGGCAACAAAAGTACTAAAGAATGAGTTTCCTCAAGGTACCACAATCCTAAGGCAGCGACTATTAAAAAACCCAAATATCATTATAAAAATACATCAATACATTTTCGGGGCCCAGGCATTTTGTCCATTGTCCCGGTTGCTCACCCCCTTATTTACAAGTCCCATACGAGCGGCAGCGGTAGCAGTCATTGTAGTCTTCAAACGGATACCCCAAAGTTTGTTGCTGGTGACCTCCCGGTCGAGCGACTTCTTAGTCCTAGCACAACCCTAGCCAACAGAATCCCGATGTGCTGCACATTTCATAACTGCTAACTGAGTAGGGAGCGCAAGCGCTGAGAGGAGTTGTACTATTAGGGAGCCATGTTGGATTTTGGTGCCATGTGAAGTTAGGAACCCTCTCTCTGACCAAAGTCTCCCAAAGTTGTGAACCACCCCAAAGGCATACTGACTATCAGTATATATATTTACTGCAAGCCCTTCGGAAAGTTCACAAGCTTGGGTTAATGCTATAATCTCTGCGGCCTGCGCAGATTTATGCGTGAATCTATTAGTTTCCACAATGGTTCTCAATGTAGTGATCACATAAGCGGCTGTGGATGTACCATCCAGAAGTTTGAAGCAGGAGCCATCACAAAACAGCTCTCCTTGCGGATTATCCAAAGCAGTATCTTTCAAATCAATTCTACCCTTTGTCTCTGGCTCGGTCGTATAAAAACAATCATGACCCACTTCATCGCCGCAAGTGGTATCTTGCAGGAAAGGTAGGAGTTCAGCCGGATTAAGAACACAACACCTCTTAATTTGAATGTGAGGAGCAAACAAGATCAATTCATATCTTGTCAACCGTGCAGAAGTGAGGTGTTGCGTTTGAGTTCGGTGCAGGTGAACATCTACAGAGTGAGGCACCATCAGTGTTAGATCATAACCTAGGACCATTAACTCACTCTGTTTTACAGATGAAGCAGCAGCAGCGACAGCTCACAAATATCTTGGCAAAGCACATGCTACAGGATCAAGGGCGGAAGAAAAGTAACCGCACGGCCTATTCTTCCCTCCATGTTCCTGCTTTAATACAGCCAAAGCACATCCATCACATTCATGCACAAACAACACAAAGGCCTTTTCATAGTTCGGTGTGCCCAAAACTTGTGCAGAGCATAATGTAGTCTTAAGCAAGTCAAACGATTGCTGGTGTTCCGCGTTCCATGGCAATGGCGAAGAAATGTCCTTCTTCCTCAAAGCCGACATCGGTTTGATCACTAGTGAAGAATTTGGGATCCACAAGCTACAGTAAGAAGCCATACCTATCAAGGCTCTAACTTCCTTCTGTGTATTTGGGACAGACATGCCAGAAATGTGTTTTATTCTTTCAGGTGTCAATCTTCTTCCCTCCTGACAACAATATTGACATTTTTTAAGCGAAGCTTTGTGACCATGCTTAGCTAGATAGATAAGCAATAACAGAGTGCCCTCCTTACAGGCACTCTCAGAGTCAGCAGCTAAAAGAAAATCATCAATGTACTGAAGCAAAGTACAGATAGAGGGCAATTCAAGGGTATCAAGTTGTTCTTTCAAAGCCCTACTATAAATTCTAGGACTCTCTGTGTACCCTTGAGGTGCACAAGTAAATGTGAACGAGCGTCCCCCTAAGGTGAACGCAAACAAATATCTACTATCCATGTGTATAGGAATACTAACGAAAGCATTCTTTAGATCCACCGCAATAAAGTAAGTAGCTGTAGCTGGAATCATGGTTAGAATTATCGTTACATCAGGCACAATTGGAAATTGTGGAGCCACAACTTTATTAATGGCACATAAATCAATTATGAAACGGAATGGAATTGCATTATCGCCTTTCTTGTACACGGGTAAAATCGGACTATTACACAAACGTCCTGAAATTCCTTTAATCACCCCGTAATGCACAAAATCGGAAACAATGCATTTCAAAGCTCGCTTGCCCTCAACTGAAATCTTATACTGGGGAATGCGTGGCAGCTCAATTCCATGTTTCAAAATTATCTTGACAAGTTAAATCTGTAAAACACCGGCATCATTGTCGTCGACAGCCCACAAACTCTCTGGTACATTAATGAATTCTGGAGGCAAAGGTCTAGTTAAGAATTGCGAGACAGAAAATTGCTGTGGTGAAATCGTCAAGCGTACTCCATCAGAAGAACAATAAATCACTGCAATTAATTCTTTTAACAGATTCAACCCCAGCAAGTTCTCTCCACAATTCGAAGTCAACAAAAATGGAAAGTGGTCCGTAAAGGGACCCAAAGAAATAGGTACCGGCGAAGAAACCGTTCAAACAACTGGTGTGCCAGAAAACCCTACAGAAACATTGGTTTGCCCTGACAGTGGAATGTTTGGAACCCGTGAATGATCAATGGAACACTTCGGTGCTCCAGTGTCTATCAAAAACTGATGTTTCCTATTTCCCACCACCATTTCAACGTAGGGACCTTTCTGATTGATGGGAATAGGTGTAGGTTCCAAACCCTGCTTCGGGCAATCCTAACGAAACAGAATATCATCAAAAGGAAGCTCTTCAGATAAATATGCAGCGGAAGGATGATCAAATATGTTCCTGCTGTCCACACTCGATGTCTGATTGTCCAGCGAGAAAGGTTGCTGAGGGTCCTGTGCAAATTGACCTCTACCAGGGCCCCCTACACCCAGGCAACCTCTGGATCGTCTACCCATATTTCCAAATGTATTATTTGACCTTTGTTGGAGGACGAGGCATTGTGCTCGCCAATGACCCTCTCGACGACAATAAGCGCACTGGTTAATGTTCACAGGACCCAAGGGCACATTCCCCTGTGGGACATACTGACCTCTAACCTGAGAATTACCCCCTCTGGGGCCTCTAACAATTTGCTACAATAGCACTTTAGTTTTCAAATCGCCTTTTCGTTTATCAAACCTATCTTGTTCATTATTGACACGGTTCTCATAGTACTGAGCTATGTGCAGTACTTCTGATTGTGATTTCACCTGCCAAGCGCTCTCAGAAGACATCATTTGTGACTGGATGTCAGGCAGCAATCCACGCACAAATTTGTCCGTGAACAATCTTTTCCCAGACTCTGTGCCTATGTCTTGTCCACTGAAATCCGAGAATACCTGTTCGAACCGATGAAAGAACTCGGTAGCACCCTCAGACTTTCCTTGGATACAGGCCGTAAGTTTGTCCCATATAATTCTTTTTTCTGGAATTATAGTTTTTAATTTTGCAATAATTCTATCACGCAAAGTTAGTATCACCTGAGGCGGTCTTTCACCAGCTGGCCTTTCTCCATCAAGTCTAGTTAAATTCACCCATGTATTTCCCAACCCTGGCATGTCGTCTATAGTTCTAACTTGTTTCCACAAATCTACGGACAGCAGTACAGGGAATAACAAATCGATATCAACTAAGGTGAATACTGAGGATTGCAAGACGGACACTATGGGCCTCATTACACGGACGGCGGTGGACCAAGGTGCTATTAGCACGTTGGTCCATGCCGGTAAAATACTGGCTCTGCCTTTGTGGAAAGGGGAATTACCGCCCTATTCCAAGGTTGGTTGGGAGGTAATTCCCCCTTCCCCCATTGCCCTTCCCCATTCCCATTTTTGCCCTATAGGGCATAATGGGAATGGGGAAGGTGCTAATTACGGAACCGCTAATTGCGGTACCTTAATTAGCTCCCTGGTCCCTTTGCGGGTTGGTTTTTAACGCCTGCAAAAAGTAGGCGTTAAATTCTCCAACCCGCAAAGGGACCTCGTAGTAAGGCGGTAAGGGTTTACCGGTACCGGTAAAATACCGGTACCGGTAAACCCTTACCGCCTACCGTGTAATGAGGCCCTATTTATTTATAGAATCCTGTCAGATTTTTCCTAATATCAGGAATGGATTGCCTAATAGTATTCACTTCCTGTCTTGAGAACAGGACGTGAACGAACTGTGATACATAATGTGCAGGAATATTCACAGCAACTATATTTTGTGCAGCATCGGCCGCAACCTCAACCTTTGGGACAAATGTCGGAGGAACCTCTCTCATAGGAAACTGAGAAGTAGGTGACTCCGAACACTTACTAAGCAACAGAGCTAAATCGAGCGCAAAAGCAGTCGAAGAAGTGTCAAGTGAAAAAGCTCTCTTGTAAATACTCAATAACTCTGTGGGACAACTAATCTTTCTTTTTACACAATCATCCTGTAGGTACTCTATCATTACCTGTATCACTTTCCTCTGCATTTCTGGCGTATACTGACTATACGTGTCATATACTTCAACTGGAGTTATCGACATATCCGAAATCCATCTAAGTGCACCCTTCGTACAAATTTGTGCTTCCTCAGATATCGATTTACGACAAGGAAGGAACCGTTTCTGTACATACATACTTTCCTCCTCGTCATCCTCATTCTGTAACTTTTCTAACTCCTTTCCATACCCAAATAACCTCTCGACATGCTAATTTACCTTCTCCACAGTGTCTCTAGAAAACGCTAGAGTATTTAGATCCCTTAACCTTTGCGGGAGATCCGCATTATTTAATTTTCCCCACATTATACATAACTGAATCCCTAATCCTTCAATAAAATAATTTTTCTCAGGAAAATTATCCATATTACAAAGTGTGGCAAAAACACTTGCTTGACCATCCTTCTCCATACAATGCTTAGCCCATGCAATTAACTCACGTTTCTTCTCCGGTGGTACAGTATTGCGAGTGACAACCTTTGATCCTGCACCTCGATCCATTACAAGCGGCTCAGAACCAATTGGAAGAGAGGGAGCAGGCAAATTCAATGGAGGTACTGTAACTGGCGCGATAAGGAGAGGTGGAGGAGCTGGAGGAAGAGGAACATTAGGAGGAGTAGGAACAACAGGAACAACAGCAGGTAGAGCAGGAATAACAGGAGGAAGAGGCAAAGCAGCAGGAAGAGGAACATACGGAGGTGGCGCAGAGGCACCAGACCTTCGTTCTTTTAATAATTTATCTATAAATTCGTCGGAAGCATGGAGGTCATTGGATGGATATATTTTTTTAATTCCAAGTGAGAAAGCCCTGTCCATATTTCTAGTCGATTCAGAATGTTTATCTTGGTCATACAATAATGCTTTTTCGGCGTTTGTCTTATGACTGCGCGCATGCTTCTCCCTACGTTTAAGTTGTTGCAACGCTTCTTTTCTTCTTTTTTCCAATTCTGCAAAACATCAAATGCTGCAGGTCTAGCCGTTTTCTTGAATATAATTGACTCTAAATACTCAATATGAGGGATTTCGAAACTACCATTGATTGGCCACTGAAGTTCGGAGGCATGTCTGGTTTGTCTGTGCCAAATATCATTAAATACTATACTTCCAATGCCATGCTTACAGTACATAGTACATGCCGGTGACCTCTCCTGTGGTGCTGGATGGCTAAACTCCAAAGCTTGTCTATCGCTGTGGAACAATGCCTTGAAGCAGGTCGATGATTTCCCAGGCATATCAAATTATTGGCGTTACCTGGTCAACAATTGTGTCTGCAGATACAATGCGTCAAATTCAAATTTCCAGGGTTGAATTAAGAGTCGGGTCACGACTCACCTGAACAAACCTAAGGAGGTCTGATCAGATTTCAGAGAATCTTACCTAACTAATCTTACCTCGTGTATGGTGATTCCGGCAAATCTGCCCACCTCGATAAGTGGACCCTCATCAAGATGCCGTCTCAGACCACAAGCTAATCGTCCAGGGATCGGGTCGTGCAGCGCTGCTGAGGTGTCACGTCCCGTTCAGTGGGGCCCCTTTTTTGTCACACCGTCCGATCCCGGTCCGATAGCGTGTGTCAACCTTCAACAATCCGGCATCAATCTTGAGGGTCCCTATTCGGGCGACAACTGTGAAAACAAAATCAAAATATCGAGGCTGAGTAACCAAAAGGAAATACACCGAACACGGGTTAGCAAGGAACATACAAAGTACTTTATTTTATACTGAATCCAGTTACAAAAACAGAGCAAAATCAGATAGCTATCGGCCCTCAGTACAACACAACGAACTCCAGCGTGGTTCAGTGTGTTCAGTGAGAGACGTTGTACATTAGAATGCATTCGCTTTTTATACACTTGGTGGGCACGATGTCCAGCCCCACTTCGGGTTAATATTCCACTTAATACATCACTGATCTAGGGTTCTCGAACAACGGCATACAACTGGTTTGCCTTTAATACATGTATCAACAAGCCTATACAATAACTGTGTATTCTAAGATTTTCCATGCAGACCTTCTCAAACATTAATACAATGTAGTCAAACAAGTGTTCTACGTTTGGTATTTGAATACTTTGTTTCAACATAGGCTTGTGGATTAGTTTCATTGCACGAGTAATCCTTTTACACACAGGTCAACGAAGGACAAGGTCTCAGTTGACGACCTCAACAAGTGGCCTGTAGGCAAGTTACATATTAGCTATGTACAGAGGTCAAGATGGCCATGTTGTATTTTGGAATGACATTGTCCACCATTTTAACTCACAGGGTGACTTTTAGAAAGCGAATCCTAAAATGGCGGATTGACCTAAGATGGCGGCTCACATTGATTTTAAGGTCAGGGCCTTGCAACACGGATTCTTTCGCAAGCGACTTTCGAGCAGCTTGGCGTAGGCCAATATACATATATTCATTACAATTGGAGGTACAATATAATTTCATTTTTGACATTGGTACATGCAAGAACTCAGCCCCAGCAAATGTGTCATTAGAAAATAATAAAAAACCTGGCAGCACTCCAGTACTGCATCCATCCTAGCGCTCCTCGGGGAACTCTGAGAAACCCACCTACAACTAATCAACACAGCCAATGTCGTCTTCTATCACAATACCATAGCAGAAGCTGACAGCAAAAGAAGAGCCCTCTTCAAAGTGGCCAAGCAGTGCGTCAAACTGCTGCCCAAACCTGATATACCACACCCATCAAAGAATCCAGCACCATCAACACCTTCTTCATCAAAAAAATCAGCAATATTCACCAGCACATATCAGCCAGCTCTGCATCCACAGACCCACTTCAAGTCTCTCCTTGTGATATCTCCACACCCTGGACCACATTCAACACCTTCTCAACAGAGGAACTGGTAGAATCCCTGGCCGCCCTTATAAAGATAACATCCTCCCAGCATCCATCATTAAGACCCTCCCTGCAGATGCTCTCCTTGCCTACCTGGAGATCATTAAAGGCTCCCTACTCAAGACAGCTCCAATCAACCCTAAAAACAGGACAAATCCTCACACTACCAAAGAAACCCACTCTGGATACCGACAACATAGGTACCTATTACCCCATCACCCACCTTCCCTTCCTAGGTAGGATCATCAAGAAAATGGTAGCCACAGAGCTGCAGCAACACATTGACATCACTAATCTCCT
Organism: Ambystoma mexicanum; assembly: GCF_040938575.1. Classification (NCBI taxonomy): domain Eukaryota; kingdom Metazoa; phylum Chordata; class Amphibia; order Caudata; family Ambystomatidae; genus Ambystoma; species Ambystoma mexicanum. The sequence continues at coordinate 1,516,618,771 of NC_090937.1, read as the reverse complement.
CCAAACCTACCAATCTGGATTCCAACCCAGATGCAGCATCCAGACAGCAACCATAAAGCTTGTTGACTCCCTCTCAGCCGCTTTCGACACAGTAGACCAGCAGGTGCTTACAGACACCCTACATTTGTGCAGAGGGATCAGCAATCTTGTTCTACACTGGTCTAAGTCCTATCTCACAACCAAAAGCTCTTTGCTCAGATGGACTCCTCTAGATCGCCAGTTTACCTGTCACCTGTGGAGTCCCGTCATCTCCCCAGTGATATTAAATCTATACAGCCCCTGGGAGCCATCCTAGCCACACACAACATCCAGATCCACCAATACAACGATGACACACATATACACCTCATGATTGACTCCATCAAGGACATCCACATGCTCAAAACCTACCTCTTACTGATACAGTCTTGGATGTCCAGTCCATATTTTAACTCAAACCCTCCAAAACCGAATTCCTACTCTGCACCAATAACACTGAACACCCAGACATACAGACCTGAGTATCATCCATAAACTCTGTGGGCTTCACACCCAAGCTCACCTCCTGCGCAAAGTTCTTCGGTTTCCACATCAACAAACACCTCTTCTTCAAGACATACAAAGCTAAGAAAACTCAGCTCTCACTCCTGCAAAAGGTCAAGCCCTTCCTCCCTCCTGACAGCTTTAGATTCACTGTCCAATCACACCAGGATGGGGGCAATGACCTCCTCAATGGCCTTCTGTCATCCCCCCTTGTGCCCCTGAGAAGTGTCCTACATGCGACTGCACACCTCATCAACGCTCTAAGCAGATATGACCACATCACCCCAGCCGTCATCGACCATCACTTGCTCCCACTGCAAGCACAAATCACCTTTTAGTCTTGCTGCATCTTCTATAACCCAGCTACCTAATGGAAAAACTGCATCTTCGGTGGACAGTGCACCACCAGAAGCCAGGACACGTGCAGACATGCAATTTGCTGCTGCAAAATGGGATGGACAAGAAATCAATCCTTTTCTGCCTACGCCCCAAGACCATAGAACATCCTCCCCGTTGGCATCAGACTCGCTTCCACGCTCGTACAATTCAGAAAAGAACTCAAGACCCACCTCTTCAAGGAGTCTCTCCTCCTCAACACCTAGGCCATCACGTCGTCCCTTGTGCCACTGGACTCGATAGATACCAACCTCCCTTCTCCTCCCCACCACCCAGTACATCTGTACCCCTCCTTGGTCCCCCTCTGTATCCTACCCCCGCTGTATGTCTGTCCTGTTGTTATCACTGAAAAACACTCTGTTAAGCATCTGTAATGTTGTACACTACCATAAAGCACTCCATTATGTATCCGTATTAGTGTATACCTTCATAAAACGCTATGTTGCTTCTCGGAGCAATGCCCGTGCTCAATAAATACAATAATAATAATATAATAATAATAATAATAATAATAATAATAATAATAATATACTAAGAAATGCATATATGGAAGTTAAGCAGGTTTGGGTTGTGTCCAGCAACAATAGCATGAGAGACCTAAATAAGGGTCATGGATAGGAGAAGACAGCTGTAATGTCAACCCCTAGCTTTGATAAGAAATCTCAGTTCCTAAAGAACTATTAGTAACATTAGCACCTACATAGCTCGAAACATTGCACGCAAGCATATATCAAAACAGCAGGCTTCATTAGAAACATTAGCAATGGAAAACAAATCTAACCGTTTGCTGACCTAACATTTGTGAGAGATGACATTGCACATGACATATACATAGACACATGACTTTCTTTTGTGCAGAAGGGAAGGGAAATCCCACATACACACACACACTGATGTATCTGTGTTTGTTTTGGCCTCATGAGTCCACTCTCCTTGTTCACAGCCCATGGAAACAATAGGAACCAATAGGAACCATATGAACAGAGGCAAACGCATTATTTATTTATTGTTTATTTACACAAGGCTTCTATACAGGTGAAATGCTTTAAAAGCACTTCAAGGCAGGACGGAAACAAGGGAATACAGTAATCATGTTTAGGCTTGAAGATTCTGAATGATCTGAACTGAAAAACTAGAGTACTAGGCTTGATGACATTTCTCCTAGTGCAAGTGCATGAAGTGTCACAGTTTCAACCAAGCTCCGGAGGGGGCGGGGTTGGCGAGAGGCAGTGGGACAGGACAGACAACTAACTGATCCTAGTATATTCAGGTAATACATACGTACAGGCAGAGGTACAGGGATGGGGGGGGGGCATGGCGGAAACAATACAAGTCCAGTCCTGCAGGGCCCTGGTTTAAGTGCAGAAGGTGGTGGGGGAGGGGGTTTTCCTGACATTTGATCAGCTGTGCTCGTGGCTAATCCTAACCCTTATGAAAAGTGATTATGCAGTCAGAACTCCCACATAGTGAATTCCAAAATGACCACCAGTGCTCGTACAGATCTTGGCAAACCCACTTAGACTCATTCTGCAACTCCAAAAGTGGGTGGGCATGACCATTAACAACCCTCCAGCACTCTAGGATCACAGCTGGCTTATACAGTAACATCTCCTTTCTTACCCAGTAAGAGGGGAGAATATACTAGATGAGCCAGGCTGCCCTGTAGAGTGGTGTGGGTGACAGGAGAAGGAGGCTACTACTTGGAGATTGTTGGAGGCTGCAAATGGCTAGAGATGAGAGAGGCTGAGGTGACTTTGGAAAGGACTAGAGATTGCTGAAGAAGTGAACAGGAGAGTTGGCATCAAGAGAGAGTAGGGGCTATCTACTGGGTAGAAGATAAGGGATTATAGGGCAGGGATTCATCTCAGAAAGAAGAGCATAGGAAGTCAAACCCAGAGTGGAGTAGCATGAGGTCATCAGAGCAGAGGAAAGGAAGAAGAAGCTAATATCCTCAGTGCAGAGGAAGGAGGTAATAAGAACATATTATAAGAGAGTTTTCAAGTAAAATCTGGAGTGGAGTTGAAGGAAGGAGTGACATCAGAACACAGTGGTAGGAACTAAAACCCAGAGCTGAGTGTTTGTAGTACTACCAAGAGGAGTAAGGTGGTAGGAAATAAAAATTGTGCTGTTGCGTGGTTGTCAAGACCGTAGGAGAAACTCAAGCAAGAAGATAGTGGTTGGAAGAAAAGAACATAGGCCAATAAGGAGACAGTGAAGGAAATGATGAGAAGGAGGTTGACAGAGAGGAGTGAGAGGAAGATATGTCTTTAGACGGGGGAGGTTGAGGGACAAAAGAGATTTTCTCAGAAGAGGAAATTTGGCATGTGGAAAAACAAGAGGGACTAGGAGGTACCATATGTTGACAAAAGATGGAGGAGAGAAGTGGGAAATACTGAACAGATATTGTGCCTTGGTCAAGCTTGATCAAGATGCAATAGTTTGAAGGTAGGAATAATATGGGAGATTCCATTAGACCAGTCAGGCTCTAGGCGGGCCCCGGAGATGGGTGAAGGTTTCAGAAGGGGACAGGGAGCCTAGGGATAGTTTTGAGATGTTGTGGTAAGAACATACCTAAGATGGACAACTAGTAGGGGATTGCATTTCTTGCCTCTCTTCTTGCTGACCCCTGTGCCACTTGAGAAGAGCCCTGGAACATCTTCCATTGGCACCCTGCAGGGTGGTGCCAGCAAAACAGGATACTCAGGTCGTGGGCTGTACTGTATGGTACAAGCTGCCTTTCTAGCTACGTGGGCAGCCACACCCCCTTCCATCCCCCCCAAATACTTCGTCTATTAGCACCCGTGTAGTTTCCTAACTAGGTGCTAAGAGTGCTTTTTCATCAACATAGAAAACAGACTTCCTGTCCAACAGAACTGCAAAGCGTTGGGCTGCATTTCTAAGGTATGGTTCTCTTATCCTTTAAATATACACCATTATCACCTATGTAAACAACTACATGGGTGCTAATGGCAATATGCCCCTTGGTGGCAGGCCCGCCACCCTTGTTAAGAGACCCTCGTTGGGCTTGGGCCCTTAACTTGGTCGGTGTCCCGTTAACTACAGGGTGGGTCCTCCACCTCAGGACATATTGCCTCATAATATCATTTGCTGGTTCAACTTTGGGGTAATAGTCTAGGGAAAGGCCACTTCTAGGGTCTTTTGAGGAGAAGAGATGGTTTGATACACCCTCACACTCAGTAGAAAAGAAAGGGCATAACACATTTCGAATATTAGAACTCAATATGTACAGAAACGTACGGATTGGGACTATTATGACAGTCTTAGAGACTAAAAAAAGAAAGACACACTGAAGGAAAACACTATTTTCTTTATTTCATTTGACAGTGTCCCAATCCTGCATTAAGTTGCCCTACCCATTTGCTGAACCACAATGAAAGCTTTGAATTCAATACGTTTGGTTTTAGCATGCTTTTCTATTCCAAATATCTGGCCCATGACATGGTGTATTGAAACAAAATATACAGCGTTCAAAGAGGTAAAGCCCCCTGATTCCCGTAAATATGCAATATTCACCACTGTTCCTGTCACCATTGGGTTCATCACCAGTGCAAATTAAACACAGCAACAGAGATTGAGCTGGCCCTAGTAACTAGAAACACATTCTTCCGATTCTATCTCAGTTTGTGGCGAACTGCTAGAATTGCAAATTAGTCAGGCGGCTAAAACTCGTTCTGGAGTCATGTTTATCACGGCTATGGATAGTACATGTGAGTCATTTCACTCTTGGGTTCAGTTTAGCTATTTGCCAATGCGTGCTGTGATATGGATTTGGAGACATATTGAAAGACCCAAAGTGCATGTGCAAATGTGATGTGGGAGATGTGAAGATGATTGTGTTTTTGTTCTTCAGTGCTCTGTCTCCGGGCTTAGACCCTACTGGCTGCGGTAAATGATGTTGTAGCGAGGGATGTTCTCGATCCCAGAAGCCATGGCTGTGTTGCTTTCTACACTGAAAACCGATTGCATTGTCTCTACACAATACTTGAAATGAGCAATGAAGCAATACGGAATCCTTATGGCTGCTGGGACGAGTTACAATAATATACTGTATATCACCAGAAACAGCTACGTTTATTTGTTTTGTTTGTAGGCTTTATTTCTACAAGTAATATAAGCAGCAATTCATGGATAAATCGTATAAACATAAAAACATTCATTTGTAAAATCCATGCCCATCATATCATCACATAAAAATACATAAACATATAAAACAGTACCATAAAAAACACTCACATTACAAATACTTTTTGGAGTCAAATGAATCATGTCCTTTCCCTTTCTATGCAAGCTCTCCATCGCCATTGGGGTAACTGCTGGTAGTGAAGACCGCAGGGGTATCTGCTGATTTTAGGCACAGGCCCATAGCTACAGCAAATGTCCTGCAGCTACGGCGCAGGACTAGCGGTTCCGGAAATCATTTCTGTAGGCCCATGGAGGCCGGACACAGCAAAATTAGGTGTTGTACGGCTTCGTTAGGGTCCTTTCAGCCGTCGACAAAATCCTGAAACGAAATTATACACGCAAAGATCTGTCAAATTTAGAAGGAATATAATGTAGGTATTCTTCACAGCCAGCCTGGTTTTTGATGGCTCTATAACGGACTAAGGTTACAGGAGCTTGGGAACTCAGCACATCATCGCGCTCCACCTTATCCAAATCTGCCATCTTTACCACTGCGCTAGAGGCAAAGGTTAGAGCACTAGGGTTACACCAGTATTCTTCAAGTCCCAGATTGCCCAAAAGGGTGTTGACACGATTGAACCATCTCAATGAGCTGCCCCTTGAACCATCTCAATGAGCTTCCCCCTTGTTGGGCCATAACATCTGACATCATAACATCTGATAGTGCCTCTGTGATTACCAAGAGATATTCATTGGTCCAGAAGCGGACCCAATAAGGTACTGGCCCCAATTGACAAATGGAAGCAATTCCTTGCATGCCTGTCTCTAGGAGGACTGGGGTAGTTGGTGCGCTAACTGGGAGCCCCAGTATTTTTTTTTCAAAAATTGATTCTCCACCACTTCTAGAGAGTGCAAATTCATCTGGCCCCACAGCTTGTCACTGTACACTACAGCCTGCCTTGCTTGTGCTCTCTATGCCTCACGAGAGACACGTGCAGCCCCATTATCATGTTCACTAGTAAACCTGGCAAGGGACCCATTATACCTCACCATGGTTATTTTTGCCTTCTCCAGATGTAATGCCCACCCACACAACTCTGTTACTCGCACCCCCAAGTAATCGTAACTTGCTACCTGCTCAATTTCTCTTTCGTCCAGTGCCAACCTAATTCCCTTCTCTCTCCCTCTAGCCATTGTATTACATTTCATAAACTTGGTTTTGCTAATATTAAGAGATAGCCAATTTTCCCTGCAGAAGGAGATGAAGATCGCAAGCTGCTTGTGGAGGCTCAAGGGTGTTAGTGATAGTAAGACTGCATCGTCGGCAAACAGCAGGACTGGGATCCTTTTCGGCAGCCAGGGATGGAGCATCAGTATGGGGACCCAAGAGCTCCCTTATAACACCATTGATGAACAGGCAGAACAGTATCAATGCCAGAACACACCATTGATGGACACCCTTCTTGATGCCTAAGCTACCCGAGGTACTACCATCAGTTCCCCACGTGACCACTGCAGTGTTGTCTGAATAAAGACTTTGGATAGCTGACAGAAGTGGCGGTGGACAATTATCTTATTGTTGCTTTTCCATTCAGCCAGATGGTATAGAAGTGCCTGTGCAAACGTTTTTCCTCCAGCATCTAGTTGAGAGATCAGTCTGAAATTTGCTGGATCATCATAATAATAATAATAATAATAATAATAATAATAATAATAATAATAATAATAATAATAATAATAATTTGGCATTTATATAGCACTACGAACCCTCAGGTATCTGAGCGCTGCTTATTATTACCCAGGGTGTGTGGTGCTCATTTATTGGCCTCGGAAGGATGAAAGGCTGAGTTTGGCCCCGCCGAACCTGCGTTAGCAAGCTCTGCACGGATGTCAAAGTGAGCGCTCTACTCGCTGTGCCATGTGACCCCTTTTTGTGGATTGGGACATTTCAGCACTCCTCCAACACCCTGGTACCATCCCTCCTCTCAGAATTGAGTTGAACATCTTGGTCAAGTAAGGGACCCAGACCGTAAGCTCATTCCTATAAAAATCAATGGGAACCCTATCCGGGTCTGGTGCCTTGCCTAATTTCTGGCCTAAAAGAGCCTTCTTCACCTCTTCACTGGATAATAACAACAGAGCAGTGCTACCATCCTCCTCCTTTCCTGCCCAGGTTCCCATACAGTTAGCTCCAGCACATGATGTACCCTCTGCATGGTACAAACTACCATAGTGGTCATGCTTCCCTGCACAACATTGGCACCAGATCCACAGCCTGCCCCCATCAATGCCCAGAATCCCTTGGAGTCACCACTTCCTTTGGCTTCCAGTAGCGACTCCCAGGTGCCCTCATACCCACCTCTCGCCTTTTCCTTCAGTAATCTACAATACTCCAGCCTAGCCAAACTCAATTCTACCCCTCTCCTTCGAAGAGGAAGCTTAGCCGCCACTACCAGCCAGTCCTTGGACAATTTAGATTTTGTATCGTACCAGAGTGTAGCTGTCTCAGTATATTTACGTACCACTTTCTGTGGCTTAGAAAAGTGCGGACCCACAAGCTCCATCACTTTCTCATGCAGGGAAATTACTTGGCCAGATCGATGTGTGGTTCCATTGCAAAGTCCTCAAGAAATTGGATGGTATCCTCCAAGGCAGAGGGTAACACTGCCTCAGGGTCCACCTTACCCCACTTTCATTCCACCTAGTTTGACCCACAATTTCCAAGGGAACTACCACCTCCCATGGGCAATTAGGTCTACCAATATGGGTGCCCCATAGGTGTTCGCTCGTATCTAAGCATAGTGGTTGGTGGTCACTCTCGGCCATCTTTAGCACTGAAAATGCTTTTACAAGGCTCCATGCCTCTAGGTAACCAGAAGAGAATCAATGTTACTTGTGAAATTATTATCGAAAGTAAGGGCTGCTGGTGAATCATCAGGGAAACACCCGTTACCCGCCCTCAGGTTAACGGAGATAAACACAGTAGCTGTTTCTTCTGCATGCTTGTGATGTGTCAGTGGTTAAACTGCTGTCAAGTGTCCCAACCCCAAGTGGCTGTCCTCCTCATCCATGATCTCGTTCATACAGTGAAGTGGCTCAAATTAGAGATTGAGATCCCCATGACCAAGATCTTGAGAGGCCCATGGGAGCGCAATCTCAAGTCTGTTACAATGCCTGTGATTCTATCTATTAAGTCCATACCCATTGTAGCTGGAGTCTTATTGTAAAAGTTAATCAACAGGATCTTAGAATCATCCCCTAGTTTAATATGAATCATGAGCAGCTTGGGGCATGCAGTTTTAATCATTGTCATCTACTTCAAAAAGGCCACGTTTACCAATGTCACCATACCTCCGCTCGGACGAACCCTTGCCCCCTTGCTGGCTGGGGAAAAGAAGGTAGCAAATCCTTGAATATGTGGAGGTTCAAGGGCCCAGGTTTCCTCTAAACAGATCACACCACAATCCCTAATGAGGGTAAGGCAATCATTATCAGGTATGTATTTAGTAACCCATACAATATTCCAGGAAATGACCCACACCTCAGGTGTGATCTGCGTCAACCAGTTGCCCATTTGAATACTCGAAGCACCATGGAATCCTGGTCTATGGTGAGAGTGGGCCGAAAGGGGCTTACTCCTCGCCCAGGGCACCTCGTCTATCATTTCCTATGTAATGATCAACGCATGCAGTCTTGCTCCTTTTTCAAGGTTACACTTGGTCTGTGTGAGTGTGCCTACCAGCCCATTGAACCTTCTTTCCACTGCCCGAGAGCTCCCTGGGCTTCCCACATCATAGCCATGATGCCATACAGGTAGGGACATTTTTATAAAAATGCTTAACTCGTCCAGAGGAAAGGAATCCCTGTTCTATTTGCAGAATTCCCTGAACATGCAGTGGATCTTTCATTGTGATCTCCATTGTATCCTTTTCTCTTGAACCCACAAGCCGCTTACAACATAAGATATCACTAAGGATGACTGAACAACAGCCTTTCTTGGCCCTGAGCCAATGGATGACCTTATTGTGCAGGCTGTGCCCGTTTTCATATCCATTCTCTAACCTCTTTGTCACGTTCAACGAAGATAAAACCCAGGCCATCAAGTCCTCCTTCAATTTAGCCAATCTTTGTTTATTACTTTTGAGGTCTACATTCTCCTTCCTCAAGATCGACATAAATTTCAAGGCCCACTTACTACTATCTCATCCCCCCACTCCCTGTGGACTAGTGCCAACTAAACCCAGTCCAAGATCACCAAGGGCCAAGGCGGATGCTTCCGGAGGGGCGCTATTTTCTGCCCCATCATCCCCCAAAACAATGGGCTTGAGGGCAGGGCTGAGTTCCATGACTGGTCAGAGATTAGCTAAGGTCTCAAATCTATTGCTCACATCCACCACCATGCGGTAACGGGAAATATTTCCTCTCTTTTCGACCTCCTGTGGGTCCTCCACAGGGATGCCACGCCCTCCACCGTGATATTATAGTGGAGCCCTTCCGATCCACCCACAGTGTTTTGAACCTGGTAGCCCGGGAGAATCCTACACACACACCAATAATGGCCCCAAGCTAACCTTAGGTCACCCCAAAGTATCCTTTGCCAAGACTCGCAACTCATCTAGACTCAATTTGGTTTCAGGTCCCACCCTCTTCTTTGGCGCCTCTATTACCCGCTCACCCCCCACACTGTCTGTACTAATTGTTTCTATATTCTCCATGTCCAAAGTCGTACAATTGGAGGGAGCTCTCATGCCATTAGGACTTTTTATTCTGTATTGTTTTACCTCTTCCCAACTATTGTTGCTGTGTAGCCCATAACATGGATCTTAGTTAGCCATTTCTACGTGGAGTACCCTCCATTGAGTGGATTTGGTATAACGTGCCCCTGTAAGTGGATAACCTGCATGCCCTGCCTTTCAAACGTGGCACCAGCCGCTGTTGCCTTTCTTCATTAGGGGGCTGCAGACCCTTTTCCATGAATGAACAGAACATGATAGTGCACTGCTGCAATGCATTCTTTCCAAATGCGTCCAATGTTATTTCGCAGCATCACTGCGTTAACAAGAGTTATCTTGCCTCTACCGTATGCGATTTTAGGCAAAATGTATTGTCTGTTATTTGATTAGGATTCATTCTTGCAGTGAGAATAATTTAGAAAAATGAACTCTGGATTATGCGTTATCCACGCAGTACACACAGCCTGCTTCGCCATGCACCATTGGCTGCATATAATGTATGATTACATTATGACATTTCCTGAGACTACTACGCCATCTATTGTGTTTTCCTGAGACTTGATTACTCCTGTATCTCCCTACTGACAAAAATGCCAATAGCTCAGTTCTAGGAACCTTTCCCTTCCTGAGAGGTGGCAGTGGGAACAATTGACCATATGTCTGCTCCACTTATAACCTTGTAAGGGACTGGCTGTTCCACTTTGGTCGCTCATTGAGTTTGGCAATACATGCCTTGACTCCTTAAATCCAGTCTGGCACTGGTCATTTCGAATCAAAAGTTTGCTGGAACACATCGTGAAGTTGTGAAAGAGTTGCCATGGTTTCTATAAACCTGTAAACAATGCATTCCTTTTGAAGCACCGATGCTAAAGAAGAAAACAAAGCAAATGCTTGATGTATAAATTCCAACTTGAAACAAACACAGCTAGAAAAGGCCTTTGGGGTTTTCTTACTGTTTTGCCTTGCCGCCAAAGCCTTTGTTTCTCAGTTGCTTTCACAGTGCACGAATCTTGAGAGTTTCCAAATTATCAAAGCAGATTCTTTAATATCGCCCTTGAGGATTACTCTATTTGCATACACAGCTTTACTCATTTGAGGAACCCTACCTCAACATTATTTGTTCTGGCGAGTGAGCAGTCTACTGCTTTTGGGATGCTGGAATGAAAAGTTCAATGGAGGAATAAGTAACATTTACGAATATGCACTCACAAAAATATTCATGCCGTTGCACGCGAATATTTAACATGATCATTCATAAATACTCACAATATAGAAATTCCGGGTTTGGACAGTATCTGATGTAGATATCATCCCACAATAGATTGATAACGTGCTTTACTTCTTTGAGAACTGGTAGACATGGGCATGTACTATTACAGACAAGTAAGTAGGAGCAATTGTTATTGGTTGTACCTCTGATTTTCTCCCTTGTTCCGAGGAGTAAGTCAGAATATCTGTTAGTATTTTTTTGTTTCAATGCAAACATCTCTCTCTAGGAGTAAGTCAGTGATTAGAGCTAACGATCGTCGCTAAAACCGAATCTCCTCTTTCCAGCAGTAAGTCTGCATGACTCCTGGGAATCCCTTTGTTAATTGCTTAGCCTATGTCCAGGAGTAAGTTAATAATATGTCAGAGTTACTACTTGTAACTGTTGGGAGAATTAGCTTGCAGTGTCCATTCACAAAGAATACACAAAGAATGCACTTACTACAATCAAAACGGATATATTTTTTTCGTTGTCTAAAGTTATAGGAACAAAGACAGCCCATGAACGCCATTAATAAGAGGGAGTATTTTTAAAAGGCGCCCTTGTCTTGAGCTAAATACCCCATCTTATCTAGAGGGAAATCATAGTGGGAACCTCCTGTTCCAGCAGGAAAGGGCCTTACATCATAGCATGATGAAACTGCTTGTCAGCCAGCCTGACTAGCCTTAAGGGATCTAAAATGTTCTGGTCAGCAACATACTGACGCAGCTCTGGGGAACCGGCTTCAGAAACATGCTCAAAAAACAAAAGGTGGGACAATTCAACAAACGTTTTCACTTTGTAACCATCAATCCACCCCATGATATTCATATGTGCAGCACTCACCCAGTCAATCCAAGACACATTGGGCCTCATTAGGAGTATGGTGGTAAGGCAACAACCGTGCCGGTATCGCTACCGACACCGTTGCTACCGTAATGCCATACTAGGACTTATGCTCGTGGGTGCCCTTACAACCACCCAGTCTGACCAGGTGGCCGTAACGGCACTGTGGGATGTTTTACCCATGCATCCAAGCCCTACAATAAAACGGTGCATTACTGGCATGGAAAACATCATGATGGTCAGAACTCCCCAGAGAGTGCACAGGGAAAAAATGAAGAATAGGCTGCCACCCATGTTTGCCTATGTTGTGAGCACAGGAGGGCACTGCCTAACCACCATTGGGCTACACACACAGTAGCCTGAAACCATTGGGAATGGCACTGCTGATTGCAAAAAAAAGAAACTCAGAACTGTGGGGAATTAATTTTCTTAATCCCAAAAATGGTTGCATTACCAGTACTCACCACTATCAGAAAGCCGGCGTTTTAAAACCACCAGACATTTGTGTAAAACTGAACAAATGAAACAAAATCAGACCAAGGAAAGACTTGCTAAGAGGTGGATACAATGTGAAACTATATTCTGAAATGACTTGAAGGAAATAATTATTTAATGTATAGGTACAAATTGTCAGTTTGATTTGAATGTAGAAAACTGGGAACAAAAAGTGACATTTAGCTGAAACCTGGCTTAGTGAAACTGGATTCTGCCTGATAACTACCCCCGACAGGAGAAACCTGTTCAGCCACTCTTCCCAGGCCTAGCTGCATCCTGCTGCCCCTTGCCAAAAGGAGTTGTCACCTCTCTGATTAGGGGTGGAGCACCTGGGAACTGGAAGGAACAGAACAATGCAACTCCCTTGACTCAGGCAAATGTTATATTGGGGGCGTCGTAAAGTGGCTTCCTCTAGGGGAAACTGGGAGGGGCAGTGCCTCTGCTAGCAGCTGAGCTTGGGGGAAGTGGATAAACCAGTTATTCCACCATGTGATGTGGGAAGCCACACCCCTTTTTGACCAGAGCATAATTTTAAAAAGATAGATAACTCATAGTGCGGACTTGTCAGAATTATATAAGTAATATCATTATTTTTGTGATTTTCCTGTGAACATTTTAAGAGGCGTTAGGACCCTGTGGTGTATTCTGGGGGGTTGCTAGCGGAAAATAGGGTCTCACTCCAAATGTATGCATGTTAAAAATCTGACACTTCATCAATTAATGTCCATACTCCTTGCACACATGTGTGTAATTTTGGGTAAATGTCCGATATTGCAAAACCAGTTAAAAAGCGCAAAATGTTGTCATTTTTTAATACAAGCCCCCAGGAAGATCAGAGGCGGACAAGCATGGACCATAAGGAATATATAATGTGTACATGTAATTTCAACAAATTGTATATCTGGGAAGGATGTATTTGAATCAAATATAGATTTGTGGGCAAACTGACCAGGGGAGGAACCTCTGACCCATAAACAGACTTCATCATGATGACAATCCATTTCCTTCCCCCAATCATGGGAGAGGGGAGAATTGGGCCAATGACAAGTAGAGAGGGGCTAGGCTTAGCTAGGCCCAGGCAACCACCCATTTTCAAAACACATAAAAAGAGACTGCTGGGACAGGTAGGGACATTCAATTCCATTTGCTGCGCAGCATGCTGACCGACGACTTCACATCCAGAGATCCAGACTTCAAATCCATCAATCTCCAAAGACCAGAACTTAAAGCAAGGGCCTAAACCCACAAACTGAGAACTCTTCTCAGCAGGCCTCAGCATCCTTAAAATCATTCGCAAACTATTCCACAGCCGGGCGAGCTGTTTGAATTCTTTTGCCAAGAACAATTGCCAGAGACCAGACCAGAGATCCAGAGTGACCCAGACTGCTGTGAGCAGAACCAGAGAGCTGACCCAGATCACTGTGAAGTGCCGAGACCAGAACCGGAGTCCAGTCCAAAACCTGACCAGATCCGTGGCGAGGCCTATTTCAAATTTATATTGTGAGTACCTAGCAGAACTGTGCAGAACCAATCTCTTAGTTAAAATAATCTAATCCAAACTATTTTAACCTAAGCAGAACAGCCTCCTAGAAATGGTATCATCTGTCATTTTTAAAGCTGCACAATTGTCACCTGTCAATTCTGCAGCTGCAAGCTGTCACCTGTCATTTTGAGTTTACTTTAAATCCGAAAAACTATCTTTATTTAATCATCCGTATCTCTGGAACCGTTTGGGCTAGGAACGAAATTCAGGGCTAACCATAACCCTAACCCTAACTCTAACCAAATCTAGGCTTTCCAACGAACCTAGAACCGACTTCCTACTCCTTATACTTTTTCCACAATCACGATTTACGCAATCGCGAAATTTACCGCGATTTGCGATTTTGGCTCAATTTCTCCACTTGTCAAACTAGCAGCTCCATTCTTTCTTTTGTTAAAATCTGTTGCAACTTGGTAATAACTCATAGAGCATTGCTAAAGTGAGCCTGAACTAATACCAACACGCATCTCCCACTCACCCTGAACCTCCTAAAGGGAATTAAAAGCATTTCAGCATATTTCTCACTTCACTGCCACCACATTCAAAGCACTTGGGCCTGTGTTTTAAAACTCATACCTGTTTTCTCTAAGCTTGCTGGGGTGGGAATTGAATTTCGTATTGTATTTAATTGCATTCCTGAGAACAGTGTGTGTTACTTCCATCTCCTTGCATTGCATATAAGGGGGGGAGGGGTGGGTGAATTGTCACCAGGGGAAAAGTGAACATATGATATCTTGTGAAACCATATCAGTTAGTTTCTGTACTGCATTTTCATTCAACATTGCATCCATTTGAAACCATAAAAGTATTTTTGCTGCCTTATCCATCCTACACCAACTCCTCATTGATTATAAAGAAGTGTGCTAGTGTCAGATTACCCATCGTTGATTAACATTATATTTATAAGGGCGATATCGATTATTAATTTATTATAAAAGCGTGGTATCTATATTTTGTTTTATTTCTCAAATAAACCTTTTAAACTTGCAAAACAGAACTATTTCTTGGCTCAGTGGGGTCAGAGGGATTCTAAGAGAGGGGTGTTATATAGGGGTAGTCATCCAGAACTCATGAACTGGACATAAAGATATATCAATAAGGGTTTCCATTCAGTATCCCAGACTAGGCATTGACTTAGCTGTAGTGTTGATTGAATATCGCTTACAGCACCCGCGAGCAGAACATGATGGTAGCAGCGGTACCGTTATAAACGGTACCGCTGCTACCATCCTCCCCATTCCCATTCAGCCCTATGGGGGCTCAAATGGGAATGGGGATGTACCGGCTTCAGGACCGCGCAAGGGGAATTACCGGGTCAGCCGAGGTCGGAATAGCCCAGTGATTCCCCTTTCGCGGGTGCCGGAGTCGGATGCGAGTTTGGAGGTACCCTTGCCGGTAAAACCGGAAAGGCTACCTCCAACCTCGTAAAGAGGTCCATTCTCTCTTTTCTTATATTCCCTGAACCTCTTAAGGTACTGGGTAAGAGTCTTGCCAAACGTGGCAATCAAGGCAGATTTCATGCACTCATACTGACCCCTTTCTTCCACACTCAGCTTCAGAATACAGTCATAACCAGTCTGAGGCACTCTGCTTAACAAACACTTAGCCCAATCTCTTTTATCAACATAATTGATTCCACAAGCCATTTCAAATGCTTCAATCCATTGGAGGATATCAGAACCCTCCATATTTACACCAACCAACTTTTATCTAAACTTGGTGACAGGGGACCTTACACTCTAGTGCTCAGCATCCCTATCCTTGAGTATCACTTGTTGCGCAAACTCCTCTTTCTTCAACTCAGCTTCTGTTCCAATTTTTTATATTGAAGGGCTAACTGTTCCTGTTGTAGCTCCAATTTTAAAAGTTCAATCTTCAGGGCTTCCCCCTGAAGAGCAGTGCTGGGTTCTGACATAGAGGCAGCAGGTGTGGTGGCACTTCCAGAAACAGATTCAGTAACAACCCCAGGGGCAGCGGCCTCAATGGTTGCATCCCCCCTTCAAGAGCTTCACAATCAGTCTGGTAGTCCACCAGGGCTGCTATCAGCTGAGCCCTAGAGTTATCCTCAAAGTCTAACTCCCTGGCTTCACAAGCACTCTGGAGAGTCTCTTAGCTCATCTTAGTCAATTTACCATTTGCAATAGATTCCATTGCTTGTAATGCAGTTATCTAGTACACAACTAAACCTCAGTTTAACACAAGGTAGATATTTTGTAAGTGGCAAGGTTACACACTGATTCTTAAATCCATTAGCATCCCACCACCGCCACCAGTGTAAAGACTGGAGGGGGGTTATCTGTACTCCTGCCCTCTATATGGTTCTAGTTATATACACAATCACAATAACACCCTTTGTACTATGGCAATACTATAATGGTAAATATATACCAACCTATTTGGTACCACTCTTAACTAGTGATTTATTTGAAATGCATCAACTGCTAACAGTCCAAATGACATACGAATCAGATTGCAAGATGAATCAACGATGGACAACAGGAAGAATGCAAGTTAAATCAAGCAATGGCAGAATACGTACTCTCGTTACCTAGAGACCGTTCTGTGTGAGGATCCCCCCACCTGGGCAACCTGCAAATAAAGCGTATTGACAAGCCCAGTACAGATATGCTTAATAAAGTCTCGATTCCTTCTAAAGGTTCTACAACCCCAAGGTACCTGGTTTCGTATAGTTCTTTGATGAGTCGTCGACAGGCCCTTCCTGAGTGAATTCCCTTTAAGGCAAGAGCCACAGGTCATTGAGATTCCAAGTAAAGAAAAGGTGAACGTTGTTGTCGGGGAAGCAGCTTCGATCCTCACAGTGCTCGTTGAACGTCCTGTGAAGATGAGGCGTGCGGTATACCTCGACGACATTAGTAAGTTGCTGCAACAAGTCAATAAAGAACTTTGGCTCAGCATGGGCATCGGATCGTCAGCGTGTGGAGTTGACAATCGGGACGTGAGCATGGCAGGCTCTGAGCTCTTTGTCAGAGTTGCAAGGTTTTCGGGTGGCAGGAAAGCCACCGGCAGATTCTCCTCGGTCGTCGACAACCTTGACTTTATCCAGCCAAACAAAGTGGTCGACGGTTGAGCAGCGTGACATCAGGTTGTCCCTGCTTCTGGGCAACACACTTCAACTGGCTTCCAGCGGTTATAGCAAAACTGTGACCTCTGGTCCACGATGATGGAATTGGATGTTCGGGTGCTTCACTTTGGATTCTGAGTCAGTCCCCTTCTCCGGTCGGCAGCCTTTCGTAGGTCTGACTTCCAGGGAGCGTTGGTGAAGATCAGCTGGTGCACAATGGTCCCTCATAGCTCAGGAAGAGGTATCCTAGCCAGGTCCTCTCTTGGATCAGTTTCTTGCAGGCACAGCAACTTTCAGATTGCGTCGAAGGGAAACAGCAGTTAACCTTCTTCTTCCGGCTCGGCTTCGAGAGTAAGCATCAAGTTTCGACTTCAGCTTCTGAATGATTTACATCAGTGAGAGGTCCACAGATATACTGTTTGGTCTCGCATCCACTCTGCTGGGCCACACTCAGTCAATCAATCATTCAGAAGGGCATTTTGGCAGGCAGGCAGGCAACGAATCAGGTTCACACTGCATTCAGGCCATTCTTCTCCATCCAGACACTCACAACATGATTCGGACAAGCATCAGCCATTCAGCAATCCACACTGCATTCATACCAGTTTCAGGCAGAGCTGTCTCAGTCATTGTGTTGACCACCAGAAACTAGACACCAATAACATTAAATGCATATTCGTCACACACTCCATTCACCCAGGTCCCACCCCACAGCCTTACCCACAACATACAGTCATTGGGAAGGCTTAGCAAGTCTGGCATGTGCTTGCCCACAATATCATATATGGAACTTCCACCCAACAGCCAGTCAGGGGAAGGGACAGATTCAGGGCTTCCCGGGACTTCGGGAAAACAAGGTCACAGAGGTCAACTTGTCTTCTATCAGGAATTACCTGATTTTAATGCAAGGGCCTGGGTATCCCAAATGGAGGATACTCGGAGCACCTGTCAAAGTCAGCATGGAGCTGCCACCAGCCCATACCCTGCTCTGTGTGCCCCAACAGGTGCCCGAACACATACAATAGGAGTACATGGTTGTACTCCCACCCATGGGTGCCATAAGGATATCCAAAGGGTATGTTCACCAAACCAAAAAGAGAAAGAGCTGCACTGCCAGGAGTCCCACATGGACTCCAGTGCAGAAAATAACACAGAACACACATGATGAAAGGACTACAGGACAATGACATGGAGGCCCTGTCCCTCCAATGCATTTCTAGTATCACACTGACTAACAACACCAAACACCCTGACATCCATACCTAGCTCTCTTCTAAGAACCTTGAGGGATTCACACCCCAGCTGGCCCACTGTGCCATGTCCCTTGGGTTCAAAATCGACAAACATCTCATGTTCAAACATCACATAGCAAGGAAGACACAAACGGCCTAGTACTAACTTTCTCTCCTGTTGAAAATCAAGCCCTTCATTCCGGAAAACAACTTCAGATCTGTTGTCCAAGTATTAGTTCTCTCCCACCTCAATGCTGGCAATGCCCTTTTGGAAGGCCTTCCAGTGACTTCCTTGGCCCCCCTGAAATGTGTCCTGCATGCTGCAACAAGGATCATTAAAGGACTTTGCAAATTAGACCACATCACCCTGACTCTCATCAGACTGCACTGGCTCCCACTGCAAGCCTGTATCATCTGCAAATTCGGTTGCATCATCTACAAGCTGTCATCCTGAAGTCCCCAAGCTACCTCACTGAAAAACTCAGCATCTCTAAAGGCCTGTGATCCACCTGAAGTAAAGAAATGGGCAGAGTTGAATTTCGACAGTGCCGGAAGGAAAGAACCAGAACCCAGGTCTTCTCTGTCTATGCTCCAAGACTGTGGGGTCTCCTCCCCATCAACATCAAACTTGCTGCATCAAGATCAAACTTGTCCCAATTACTTCTATAGTTCAGGAAATAGCTCAAGATCTTTCTCTTCAAGAAATGGCTCCTCATTAACAGCTAGTTGCACACACCCTGAACTTCCCTAATAATGATAATCACATTCATTTTCACACCACATTTACACTCCAAACATTCAGATGTAAGCAATGCGAGATTACTTTTTGATTAATACTATCTCATATAGTTCATATTTCAGTTCCAATGACAACCTCAACACACACTTAATGCAAAAGTATATGAGTTGGTACGCACTTTCCTGCTGAGAGTAAAATAGCTGTATACTTGTCCATTTGGCAAAGTGTCAGGTGCCAGCCTCTTCTTGAATCAGATGTAACCAAGAGCAACGGTTGATATTTAAGTGATATTCCATGACCACAGAACAAGGGTATGTGAAATGGTTGCATCAAAAAGAAAATGGTAATATTTAAGGATGTTCGCCTTGCAAACCAATCAACAAATTATCTTTGTATTTTCAGAGTTGTAAGGGTTTTTATTGACTAATATCTTTAGGATAGACATATTTTCCCATGTCAGCTTTCCAGACGTTTTTTCCAGGTACTACTCGTAGGGTACTACTCGTACGGTAACAAGTTAAAAAGTAAATCAATGTGTTGATTGTCCTAACATATACTTGTGTTGGACGGTTGCCCATTGAATTTATAGAAAATGGAAATTGTTGATAAAAATATGCGTTAGTAAGAATTTAACAACACATCCTTAGCTTATTAAAGTACCACCGTTATTAAGGAGTTTCTATAAAAGGTTCAACTATGCAAGTTTAATGTGTTAAAGCTATGTAAAATGTATAGAACTAATTTGCCAACTTTTGAGATCGGTGCATTCATGCTGAGGTGGAACACTTAATCTGAGAGCTTTGATGTCACATGCCTCCTTCCCAAGCAAAGAGATTCTCAATTTCCTGAGACCTGCATGGATTGAAAGAAAGATCTTAGAGAAGGATCTCCCTGGTGTTTTTCTTTGTAGGTAGTGTTCAGAATTTGCCCAATTGCTGGAGGTCCGTGAACTGCTCCATTATGTTTGACTTGAACTACTCCCTATGGTATTGTATTCTGCAATGCATTTTCAGTCCTCATTGAGGTCCTTGGTTTCAAACAACTGTTGAGATAATCTAAGGTTGTCAAACTTACTTCAGATATTTTGTTTTTAGAGGGATTGCATTTAGGATTTGAGTGAGAGGCCAAACCTAGACTGCTGATACATCAAACCTGTACCGCTTTTCAGGTGCTGGTAGTGGAAGAACCCATACTTTATGTTATGCTATGTTGATTTTACGGCGCACCTCAACCACCCAATGGCAGTCTCCATGCTCTCACGTGACTCTGCAAGACAAGAGGGCTGGGTGTGTTAGTGGGGATGGGATGATAGGATAGATTCAGAACCAGGAGGAACTGGCATCTTTGCGCATTGTCTTCCATGTGGGAGTTGGCTCAGCAGACCCCATTTACTGTGAACATATGGGGAGGCCTCAGTGCCTCAGATGTGTGCAAGTGTTTGTGTTAGTGCCTGCAATGTGTGATTTTAGGGTGGGTAGTAGTCGTGTTCTCTTCTTACTTTTATCAATAAGCGTTCCAGAGTCGTGGATGGCTTTTAGGTGTATGAATATATTGTGTTGGTGTGCATTTGTGTAGTGTTGATGGATTTATGGACTATATGTACGGGAGTTCCCTCTATTGATATGATATGGTAGGTTATTTATTACACGCTTAATACCCAGTGTTTTCTAAGCGCGGACCCGGGGATCGAACCTGTGTTGCTCCATGTCGTCTTGCTTCCAAGGTGAGCATGTTGCCCCTGAGATATCCTCCCGAGAAAATTAATTATTTTTGTTTCCGAGTCTGGGCGTTGATAGGGTGGGAACATTAGCGTCATTCTCTGTGTTTAGGTGTAGTGGTGCTAGCCTCCACTCATGTGTAGTGGCTTTGGTTTTATTGGAGGAAGGGGTGAAATTAGTTAGTAAGTCGGTTTGTTTGACAATGCCCCTGGTGTGAGTCTTTGGTTGGTGCTCAATGGTATCTACCATCGTTGTGCGGTTCGTTGGCCAATCTCACCTCCTCCCCCGGCCTGGAGGCTGACTTCCCATGTGGATTTGGTGGTTGAGTGTTGGTTGTATCAAATGTGTTCCTGGTTACTCTTGGCAGTTGGGTGTGGACCTGTAATGCAGTTGGCTGCTGAATGGGAACGCAGCTGATGTTATAATAATTGAGGAAGTGGTGCTAGACCAAGTGGTCCTAGTTAAGTGGGTGGGCAGGTTAGGGTGATGCTTATCTTTCAATGCTTTACCTGTACATTTTCCTTGGTGTATGAGTTGAGTGTGGGTGTTATCCCTATATCTATCTGTTGTTTTGGGAGCCTTCTCTTTGTCGATCATTCTAGATGTTGGGCATGGCAGCTGGGCGGGGTGGGCAGTGCAGTGTCCTGGTCCTCTTTGATTTTTGTCACAGTTATCGATGCCTGTGTCACTTACTGTGATAGTGTGTTTCCTTTGTGTTTCCTTTGCTCCACAATGTTGTTGCTGCTAATGTCACTTTGTGCTTGTCATTGTCTGTTGAATAACCATGTTTTGAGTTGTTTCTTGGAGTTGATGTGGTCTTCCGTGGCTCTAATTTCTTTGGGCATGGTGTTCCAAAGGTTAGCAATTAGGCATGAGAATGCTATATAGAAAGAGTTCCCAAGCATGACCATTGATGGCAGATGATATGATTATTAACTGAGCTGACACCAGGCACGTGAATTAATGAAGAACCAAACATTCTTCAACCTCAGAAAGCAACTTTTGACAGCAACCCTAAATCCCACTGTCGGCAATCTAATTAAACTTGCAACCCTACATAATCCTTGACTGCACTCTAAAATAAGATTACATTCCTTTTTAACCTAGAATTCACTGAAACTTCCATTTGATTCGTATTTTAAGGATTTTGGAAACATTTGTTACTGGTGTGAAGTTGAATATTTTTTAGGATCGAACAGTCAAAAAATTTAAAACAAATATACCATGTGTGCCACTATAGCTTTGGAGCTTTGGAGGTTACAATACAATAACGTTTTGGGAAAAAAAGAAAAAAGGACCCTGCAGCACCAGTTCCCATTCAAGGAAGTTTATGGAACCGGCATTGCATGGAGACAGGGAGTCGGTGGCACACAACAAAGTAAAGGGGTAGGGGATGCGGGTTAGCAGAAAAGTTTAGCGGGGAAAAAAAACAAGTAATTTTCTATTTAATTTTTTTTTTCCCTCAGACATTTCTGAATCGCTCAAATCATAGGCAACCAAATTAAACACTGTCAAAGGTCTGAGCATGTAAAGGGCTCATTAAAAGCAACAGAACGAGGACTCTCTGGCATGGCATTTTACAGTGTCTAGAGGTGGAATAGCAGCACAGTGAAGTGCATAGAAATGGCACAGCATCCTCCTCTGAAATCCTTGAAATACACACTCAAAATATATATTTCATAAATAGTTTTGATTGGTCAAAATAACTTCCTCATTGCCATATCTCAATGGCATTCACTACAAATCATTCTTAACTTACAAGCACACATCTACTTCACACTTTACTTCTGTGATATTATTGCACAATCGCAACACTTGATCAGACTGTAAATGATGAAATAGACCCTGTGAGTGCTAAAGGTTAGTCTCAAACTCTTGAGTGACAGCAGATGGTAATAGAACTCAACAGTCAACCTTATTAACAGCTGCACTATTGCAACTCATTCTGATCTGCAAACCATAAGAGAAACCCTGGAATCACAAACTGGGTGAATAATGGATGTTGGAAACTGACTTGAAAGGCAGACAATAGGATTGAAGTCCGTAGACCTACAATACAAGGTTTTATTGAAAGCAATAGTTCTGATGTGCCAAGAGAACCATAATTGAAGCGACAATATCCACCTTTTTGGTGTCCCCGAAAAGAAAGAAGGCAGAGAACCTCTAGCTTTCATAGAACGCTTGCAACTGGCCCCACTGCACCTACCCTTCCAGTCACCATTGAAAATTAAAGAGAGCACAGATTATAATGTTATTGAAATAGTCAAGCCAGAAAAAACCCAGAACTTTAATTATATGTTGTTTTGTCACAAACAGACAAGAAATATTTTGCAGCATGCTAAGGAATATAACCCCTGGCTCTATGAAGGTCACAACATCGACTTATCGGCTGACTTTTCTAAGGACACAATATACAAATGGATGATAATCCTGGAGATACACCTGCTTCTTAAGGAATGGTACCATTCGTATGGTCTGTTCCAGGCAGTGAAAATGATTGTGACCAAGAATGGAAGAAACACAGAGGCTGATTCACGGAATTCCATGCCGAAATCTTGCAAGGGCCACGCACCAAGAAGGACACTGCACAAACCTGCAAGCAGAAGAAAAATTGTGCGATGCACGTATTCATGGAATTCTTCATGCAAAGTAACCGTATTCACAAGTCATGGCCGGAAAGCCCCCGTCACACAGGTTCCATGTCTTAAAATCACGGCAGAAATGGCTGTGTATACAAAATATTGCGGCACAAATGTTGTGGTTTTGCCGCCACAATCATGTAAAGGAGGCAGGGGACAACCCCGCAACCCTGACCCATTATACCATTTAAGGGTAGCGGGGGGCACCCCCGCAACCCCTGCTCCCCATAAATGCTATAATGGGGTACACCTTTACCGGGTCAAACCACAGCATTTTTACTGCGATTTCTTTTATTATCGACATTTTTGCCGCAATTGTATTACCTGATACCGACACGCATTACACGCAAAGCAGGAAACTGCCAAATCAGCTACCTTTGTGCACTCCCCTGGGTATGAAAACAAGCACCCTTCAAACAGTGTGTGGGTCCCCCCGTAAGCAGGCCTGTGACTCGGGGTGCGTGCTTGGGTCCCACATAACCGTACCCGGCTTCCCGACAACATGCGTATGAAAAATCGCAACTCAGCAACTACTCGGGGACTGTGCATGCAAACCCATGTAAAACTTTCCTGCACCCTGCTACACAGTTTACGCACACCTGTGCATTACATTGAACCCTGATTGAGTACATGCACCCCAAAATATTCCATGAATACGTCTCTTGCACCGCACTACTGGGTATGCAAGGGAATGCCTTCCAGGCCATCCCTGGGAACGCCCACTTCTCCACAAATAATTCACCATATTTGGTGTTCCGCCCCTTTCCCAGCTCTCTGCGCAGGCCACGGCTACCCTACGTCTGATTCTCTCACAAGGCTCTCGATGGCTCACACATGCATGCCAGGCCACATTCAATTCCTTGAATCCACTAACAGAGTTGTATGCACAGATTGGACGCAAGTAGCCTGTTTTCTGTCCTAAAAATACCATGAATCAGTCCCATAGAATATTTACAACCAGAAGATCTTCAAATATTTCTAGAGCAACAGGAACAGGAAGCAATGGATATGACTATTCTTTTCAGAGATCCAAGACATCAAGTTAATGCACAGCTCTCTAAAACATCTGAATACCATTGAGAAGGATTAGATATAAACAACAGAACAAGGACAAATGTACAACACCAACGCAAATGCCTACCTCTTTGATTGGAATCGCTCACAAGTATCATGTAAGGAAAAAATCGAGGGGTCCGCTAAGTAAAAATAAAAATGAAACCGTAATTAAATAATCCCTGCTGTTCTCTAATATGCATGACCTATAAATACAGAGATGACCCCTGTATAAAGCAGGTGTCATGTGCATTGATTGATGCCACTCTTGTTTCTCATTCTTCCAATAGGCCTGGATCCCAGCTCGGTGAAATAAGCTGAAAGCCAGCCTCACCTAGAGATAACAATTAGGAGCCATTTACCCCATTTGTTTATATAGTTCAGCACATTGATAGACATTGATAGACATGCAAGAACAACACATTGTAATGTTGTTTTCACCAAGCTTATCTTGTTTTAATTCTGCTGCTAAAGCTGTACTTGAACAACCTTTCATACATGTGTTTTCAATCTCAGAGGCCTAGGTCACTAAATCACAAAATTGTCATTTGTAATTTATTTGCAATTTATACATCGCTTTACGCCAAAGCGCCGAACAAGATGCACTTACAGTACAATCAAATGTAGAATCACAAGCTATACAAAATATTATTTAAGACTGAAGAAGATAGTTTTGAGATAAGTATGAACTAAATAATAAGAAGTAATAGAATGAAGATTAAGAGGGTGAGAGTTCTAGTGATACCGGGCAAGCAATGAAAATTAACAAAATCATGACTGAGCACACGGGGTGAGGATCTGATAATAAGAATTGAGACTAAGAATGTAGAGCATAAGAGAGAACAAAAAAAGAAACAAGAGATAAAATATATGAAGGTGCAAGACAATAAAGAAATGTAAAGACAATACAAAGAACATTGCATTTCTGACGTGAGTGAAAAGATAACCAACCAAGACAGAATAATGACAGAGAAATAGAGTTACAAGGAAAAAGTCAATATAATAGACAAGCAGAAGCATTAAAAACAGTCTCTAAAGGAGCCAGATGAGAAACAGGGAGACCAAAAAGTAGAGTAGAGCAATATAAAATAAGTGATGAAATCAAGAGTTTACTGGCATCAAACATAAAGAAGACATGAGCTTTAAAGATATTGAAAAGGTTATAATGACAAGAGCGTGATATAGTCGAAATGTAAGAGAAAGACAAATCAGTATCAAGATACAAACCAACATTACGAGTAGAACTAGAGATAGGAAAAAAAGAAGGTGGGAAAGAAACAAAAGGAGGAGATGGAGAAGGAATAGTATTGGCAGGGAAAAAAAGAACCTCAGATCATGCTGCATTCAAAACGAGAAAATGGTCAGACATCCAAGGTTTGATGGCTGAAAGGTAGAGGAGATGTGTAGAGGGAAAAGAGGAAAGGTCCAAGGACAGAACCTTGGGTAACAACATGAAGAAGAGGTAAAGTATCAGAAGCAGTCCCAGGCCAAGTTACCAAATATGTCCAGTTTGATTAGTTTGAAACCAAGACACATGACTCTTACTTCTACTATCTATCTACTATCTATCTATCTATTGTAATTTTTATATAGCGCCACATGGCCCATAGGCCTCAGAGCGCTCACATAGACAAACTACAAGAAAACAGATACCTCAAGCAAGATAAACAGCAGCGGGGACTATTAGATTTCTTCTTCATCAAACAGGTGTGTCTTGAGTAGTTTCTTAAAGACGCCAAGAGACATGCTGCTTTCAATCAGGGGGTGCGTAGAGTTCCAGATCCTTGGTGCCCAATGAGCAAAATTAGTACCCCCTACTCTTTCCAGAATTTTGTGTGTTTGTTTTATGTATGTTATGTTATCATTAGATCAAAGGTTTCTTCGGACGGGTGCCTTAGTTTGTTTTTATTGCAAGATAGTTAGGAGCGGTACCAGCTAGGCATTTAGAGACCATAACAGAGCATTTAAATGTAGTCCTCTGTTGGACTGGCAGCCAATGGAGTCTTCTTGTGGCTGCTGACTTTTTTTCCCGTCAGCTAAATCTAAAGACTGCCCTTACTGCACCATTTTGTATGGTTTGCAGTTTTGTAGTATTGCTTTTGGATGTGCCCATCAGGAGACTATTACAATAGTCTTATGTTGAGTTAATTATGGGTCCCGCAATCAGAGCTAGGATTTACTCAGTTAGGTATGGTCAGATTTTCCATAAAAGGTTTGTGTTGATTTTAAATAAGACACATGTCTCTTATAAGAGAGGTGCAAATTCATGAAAACACACAAGGTTTTAACTTGATCCGAGACCTCGATGAAACTATTATTAATCTTACATTTCTTTGCATTGTTTGTTTATTTTTCCTATTTTGTGAGGATTGCTGAGTATCAGTTTGCAGCTTGTTTATAGGATGCTAGAGATTATGCTGTTTGATCGTTTCTCCAAAGACGCTCACCTTTACGCTTAGCTCTTCTGGCTTCAGGATTTCACTAGAAAATCATTACTAAAAAGTTATATCAATAAATGTCAATGACATTACGAATTTTATCAAAAGAAAGAACATTTTGCAACGTCTAAAGTCCAATAGGCCAGACAAAGCACTTATCCAAAAGACCTACCTTGCTTAAGCACAAGCTGCCATGTTACAAAGAGATTGCACGGGTCAGGTGTTCTACAGTTGTATAGAGGAATCTAAAGGGAGTACAAGTTATAGTGGTATTTTTTAATTAGCACATTTGTGCATTGTACGATTCTTAAAATATGGTGTGACACTGCAGGAAGAATTTTGTTAGCTAATGTAAACATAGACCACACTGTATTTACAATTGGTTCCCTTCATGCACCAAATACTTCAAAGGAAGATGTTCTATCACATCTAAACAGACTGCTTTTGGATATAGATATCACATGTGCAATATTGGAGTGGGCCATTAACATGACATGCAACCCAATACTGTATCACTCGGAGACTAGACCTTTCTACTTAACGTTATAGGAAAATATTTAAAGATATACTCCAGGATTCCTCTTTTTTAGAACCAAGGAAAAGTCAGCATTGAACAGCTAGTGAGTATACACACACTTTTGTGCGTATGGTACTAGTGCAATATTTGATTACTTTATCATAGCCTCTCAATTGTTGAACAATAAAGTCCTGGAGGATAGCTCAGGGGGAATGTGCTTGTGAAACCCCGTTCTACGCTTAGAGGCTGGACTCCAGCATTAAGCACAATATAAAAGTACTTTCTTTTTTTTCAATATGTCAAGCTGTTATATTCTACCGGAAGGAATCACTGATCATTCCCAAAAATGTATGAATGTACACGCTCATATTGAGAAATGTACAATTGTGCAATGAACAATGACTACAAGCCAGTACACAGAACCAATCAAAAAAGAGACTTTACAGAAAAACACAAATGTTCTTTCTCGAAATAAATAAAGGCTCATTTATGTCCACACAAACTCTGGGGTGCAACAAAACCATAATTATGAGGCATAATGATACAGAACATATTTGCCAACCATGTAAAGAGAGGCCCACATACAATCTGGTACTAAGTCACAAATTAGGATATTAGCTGCTCAATGAACCACTAAATACACCAAAATAACAAAAGAAAAATATGATCTAAATACACAATAAACAAAAAGCAGAACACACCTTATTTAGTATAAAACAGGCATTCTATGAACAAGGGGAGAAAGCCAGAAGGAAGCTAGCTCATAGTCTCAATCAGAAATAGTTGTAACATGTGATCACCTTTGTGAAAGGAGATGATGGCTCTATTGTCTCCCATCTCTCAGAAACTACCCACTATTGCAGCTTTTTATGCAAATCTGTATACACCAGCGGGATCAACCGAACTCAAGGCTGAAGAAGATTTTATGACAAGATTCAACATACCTCCTCTCGATGATTCCAAGGAGCCGCCCAAGTCAGAAGTCTGAAATGTGATTCAAAACATGGGCAATGATAATCGTTCAGGGAAGATGGCATTCCCCTTGAGTTCTAAAATATGGGTGATAACCTGGTCATACCCATATTAAAGCAATACAACTAGGTAGTTTCAAACAATTAAATACTGATGGAATGTAATAGAGTCTTGATAATGGCTATACCCAATGCTGGACATGAACGCAGCGTTCCCAGGTGAGCTGTAGTGCCCCTGACCCTCTTTGGGCCTGTTTCAACCATCGGGACATGTCTCCATGTGCCCCCAGGGCCCAAATGCTGCTTCGGATAGCCAACCTGCCTCCTTTCCTTTTCCCCTCCCTTCGCCCACTTCCTGTTCCTCCCCGCATACGTGATTGGCTTATCAGGGCCAGCACTGTTTGGTGTATCCAGCTGCACTGTGGGACAACGCCATTGTGAATGCTGCATTCCCAGGTGAGCTGTAGTGCCCCACCTGACCCTTTCTGGGCCTGTTCAAACCATTGTGCCATGTCTCCATGTTCCCCCTGACCCACGTGCTGCCTCGGATAGCCAACACACCTCCCTTCCTCTTCCCCTCCCTCCGCCCGCCTCCCGGTCCTCACTGCATCCGTGATTGGCTCATCAGGGCCAGCACTGTTTGGTGTGTCCAGCTGCACCGTGGGACAACGCCATTGTGAATGCAGCATTCCAAGGTGAGCTGTAGTGCCCCCGACCCTCTTTGGGCAGGTTTCAACTATCGGGCCGTGTCTCCATGTGCCCCCTGGCCCGCGTGCTGCCTTGGATAGCCAACCCACCTTCCTTCCTCTTCCCCTCCCTCATACCCGCCTCCCGGTCCCCCCCACATCCGTGATTGGTTTCCACTGTGGTCTTAACTGAACCCCCAGGCAGCCCTCTGCCTGGCAGCCCTCTGCTTGGCAGCCCCCTGCGGGTAAGGGCCCTGAGGCAAAGGGCGGCTCCAACAATGGCGGCTCCACAAAGTGTCTGCAGGTGTCTGCAGGGAAAGCCAATGAAGCCAGCAGTAACAGAAACCAACAAAAACTGTAAGTGTGGCATGGGTGGGCTGTAGAGCAATTACTCTACACCAGAAAGCCCCTGCCACTCTACCTTACCTTTCCATAACATAGACCGCCACAAACTTAGACCATGCATACTTATAAAGTTGTGTGACTACCAGCCTGATTTTATCCAGGCCAGCAGTGGAAATGTTTGCATTGTATCCTGACATACTAGTCAATGTTAACAAGTGTGAACGCTAGTCCGTGCCACATCGGGATAGGGTTGTGAATATCGGCATCTGCCTCACTTAGATGGAATTAGGAAAGTTACCATGTACCTCATTTGAAAGAACGCTGATAGAAATGATATAAATATGAAGGTTGGCTTGCGCCACACCTAGATGGAATTATTCACCTTAGCATGACTCTCATCTAGATGGGATTATGAATGCTAGCATGTGCCACACTTAGAATCGATAACCTTAGCAGGACTCGCATCTAAATAGGATTATGAATGCTAGCATGTGCCACACTTAGAACCGGGAACATTAGCCTGTGCCGTATCTGGATAGGATTGTGGATGTTGGCATATGCCACACTTAGATGGAATTGTGTTCATTGACACGCACCAAACTTAGATGGAATATGGATGTTAGCATGTGCCACACCTGGACGTAATCTTGAACATTAGCCGGAGTCTCATCTAGACTTAATCGTAAAAACTAGCCGGTGTTGCACCTAGATAGGTTAAAATGTCAGAATGTGCCACACTTAGATAAAATTGTGTGTAATTTGCCCAATTATCCAATCCACTATAAATTTCACCCCTCTGCATATACCTCTCATACCCTAAACAAACACAACCACAAACCGATAACACTACAATCCGCACAAACCTCACTACACTGCAACAACAAAACAAACCACACATAGACTTGCACAACAGCACACAACGACTACCAACCAGAAAACACCCTAAGCCCAACCAACGGAATTCCGGGTTGAGGCCGCCAACAGCACATCACTGCTCTCTTGCACTTTTCCAGCTCACTCCCACTAACCCACCCCCCCTTCTTTTTTTTCAGAGCCACCAGAGCGCCAGCTGACCATTCCGGTGGTGATAGTGCACGGTACACATATCCTTTAACATTATCATTAACAAATGTTCCAACATTTACCCAATATAACTGATATAACTGATAAATTAGGGTATGAATATTCTAGTCTAAATATTAGATTACATATCTTTCTTCCCATGCAGGGGGGGTATATACCAATGTGAACACCCAAAGACACATGAGAAAATTAATGCACATTCTCCGGCAGAAGAGGAGGCAGAAGTAAGCACTTTAGCGCTGTTAGTAGGCATTGGAAAATCTGTTGATAGGGTGGAGTGGAGATATCTGTGTAGAGTCTATTCCAGATTTTCATGAGGTGAAAATTATACTATCAGATTTAAAATCATCGATACAAATCCATCTTTCTGAGTTTTGAATGAGTGGTACATAGCAAAAGAATTATGTATCAAGCGTGTAGCCTGTCAAGGGTGCTCATTGTTATGTTATTACATTCCACGTTCCTGTTGTATTGTGCCTGTCTGAGGTGAGGTAGCTTGAGATGTCATGTGGAATGTCTACGTGAGAAGGACAACACCGCCCCCAAAACTGTAAGTCCTATCACCCAGGGTGCAGGGGGAGCTGGAGGATTAAAGCCCCATCTTTGGTGGGACCGGCGCACATAAGTAGTGGGCAAGCTGGGCCCCAGGGAGTCTTCAGGAAGAAGCCCTGACATGGCTCCCCAGAGCGCAGGGGCAGGAACAGGAATTGGGCCCCATTTCAGAGGGATCAGCTCCAGGAAGGAGGACTGCGTCCCAGGGTTCAGGGGAAGTCCAAGAAAGAGGCCCCTTTTTGGATGGGCAGCTCCTAAGTAGGAGGCAGAGCTCTGCCCTGGGGGCTGGAGATGGTGCTGGACCAGCAGGTGAAAGATAATACTGGCAATACTGGGAAAATGATGTTGAAAGCAAACAATGTGCCCTGGTCCTCTGTGAGATGTGATGAAGAGCTAGCCCACTGGGAGGAATGTGATGCTACTCTACATTTTTTTTAAGTTAGAATGGCAATAGAAAAAAAGAGACGCTGCTCTGAGTTTGGGAAATGGATGTGAATTTGACATGAACAAGGAGGACTGTTTGCCTGACTACACGTCACTCCCATGTCTTGTGCACTCATAGCAATGGGGAGCTGTTGTTTTAAACGGTGTCCTTCTCACGAGATAATTGCAGGCTTTGAAGTTATGGGAGCCTGGCAGCACCGTACTGTGCTTATCGTGCACATCATGTTTTTGGCTGTCTGAAACTCTGGTGATTTATGAGCCTTTCGTGGCGAGGTCTCCTGGGAAGTGAACGACAGTTGGCCTATGAAGCTCTGCATAGCCCTGCTGAGCAGTAGTGACTGATGATGTCACACATGCAGCAGCGGGAGATGGTGAAGCGTAGAATGTTCTTTGGAATGTGCTATTGTTAGAGCTTTGTATTATAAGTGCTGTTTGCCCTGAGGATGTAAAAGGGAAAGTACTTTAAGGAATCTGACATTTGGCAAGACATGTGTCTTAGAAGGAAGGAAGCAAAATGTATGTGCAGCTACATTAAGGCAGGAATGAACAATGCTTAGAACATGGGAACCCTATGATACGAATCGGATCCAAGAGACATGGTTTGTTTAGGTGCCAAATGCTGTGGTCTCTGCTTGGCAAAAGAGACATTTTCGGTGGATTGTGATGCTGGCATGCCGCTCCATCTCAGTTAGTGAGGCGACAGGTAGCGGCCAACAAATAAGGTGACATTTTTAGGTCATAACAGTATGGTGAGGTATAGGCATGTGCAGAGAGTAACAGCCATAATGTTGGGTAGTTTGAAACTTTAATATACCTATTTAAAACTGACGGAGCATTTTGCATGTGCAGGATGGTGAGTGCCTTGGTGTGATGTGAATCTGTAGAATGTGGGCACTGCGAGGATGCAAATGAGTTTGTGTTTATAGAAGATATACATGCATCTTAAACGGCACTGTTCTGTTATGTAAATGGCTAAGTGAAACAGTGACAATATAGTGTGGTAATATGTTGTATTGAAGGGTATTTAGCATAATTCTTTTGAGGAAGTGCAGGTTTCTAGTGCCAAGCACCATGGCACATGGACACTAATGTGCATAAATCGTTGCTGTTAGTGTAAGATGGGTGGTATGTGTATCAGTGTGATAGCTTTAATCATTTTGAGGATTTTCAGCTATATTGCACATGTCAGTAGAGCCTGTGTAAATGGCTATGGACTCATATGTTTGCTTAAGAGCCTACAAATGGCTATGGACGTTTTAGTTCATAAAAGTGTTAGTTTTGGGGATTTTACTTACTAAGAGCAACATGGTTTTGTATTCAAATGTGCACAACGCAAATGTTTTCAATGCGGTTTATGTATTGTTTACAGCACATGGTTGCAGCATTCTATGATTTTGGAATGCATGTTATGATGAATCTGGCGCAGATAGGTTGGAGAGAGTCAGTGAGTGTTGGGTATTGGGTGAACTCACATTCAGCATGGAAGTGTTGCAGTGTGAAATGCATGGTTTGAATTGTTTGGGTAATGTCAGTGGGGTATATAGTTTTCCTTACATTGTTTTGGTTTGGTTTGGGTAGTTACCTGTCGTGGTAAAAGTTGAACACCCATGAGATTGTTCTAGAGTGAGGTAGCGCCTCGACTCTTTCAATTAAGGATGTTAGGATTTTCTAATTTCATGTGAGGGGATTGGTCTGGTTATAGGGGTTACCTTATTCCGGTAAAGGTTGAACAGAGATGAGGTTGTTCTGTGAGGAAGGTAGCGCCTCCTCTAGGGTTATTTTTTATCCTTCTCATCACATTGGACAGTAGGTAGCTGGTGGTAAAGGGGTAGCTGGGGACGCCTGGTAATGACCTGTCGGTATTGAGTGTGGTAAGTCCTGAGATGATGAGTAAATTGTTTTCTATGTTACTTGTGGTATTTATTGTGGATTTCGTTGTATCCATGGGTTCAACAGCTTGTTTTGGGTTAGGATGTTTTCCTTGCTATAAGACCGTTGAGTTTTTACCAGTCATTGATGTTGGCATTGGGAGTGGGTGGCCACTGCTCCCAATGGGTTTGGAAGGTTTGCACAATCTGGTCTGGTGTAATGTGTGTGGCGTTGAGTCCATGGGTGTTTGTGGTCTCAGTTATGTTTTGTGTTTCCACTTTGTGAATCCCTATTGGAGTGAGGTTGTGGTTGTCTTTTTGGAGGCTTTGAGATATCAGCTCTCTAGAGTGGCAGTCGAGAGGCCTACTAGAGTTCCAGGGTGGCAGCCTGGACACCCGCGTTGTTGTAGGCGGGGGCAGGTGCTAGGAGGTGTAGCAGTCTTGTGGTTGTTCAGGAATGTTTCGTTGAAGTAGCCCAGTTTCAGGGTTGGCCTGGTCCTGGGGTTTAGAGCCCAGTTGCTTGTTTGTGGCAGGAACAGGCAGATGGATGACAGTATTTTTGTTATTGGTACATGGAATGTAGTTTGTCAGGGTGTGATGTTTTGATGGTTGGGTTTGGCCGTGGAAGTGTTTGTCTGCCAGTTGAGTGTTACGTGTGCATATATCTTGGAAGGTGGTAGTTGTGTTGTTCTGGTATGTGACTTGTTCTGTGCATGTATGGTTTAGTAAAGGAGGGAGGTGTGTTGTATTGTGCCTGTCTGAGGTGAGGTAGCTTGAGATGTCATGTGGAATGTTTATGTGTGGATGATGGAATATTCTGAGTGAGTGTTCTGTGTAGAGGCGGTTACAGTTGGCTGGCCCTGGGTGATGGGAGCCGGTGTGGTCACAGCTTATGTCCTTTATGTTTTCATGTGGATATGTAACTAAGAACTTGGAAATAAACTTACCTGAAGAAATCTTAAAGAGCCTGGAACCTGCTTTTTAACAGTTCCATTCTTCAAGTACCCAAGTCAATGCATCTTCCTGAAGCCTACTGATGCGAGTAATCAGACTTGAAAGCAAAACACAGTCTCCTGGTCCACATGCTGGAAGCCGATAAAACAGAGCGGTAAGCAGGCCCCGGGCCAGCACTGAAATGAAGAGGCGGTGAAGCAGAGATGGCTACAAGGCACAGCGCATGCATCATTTGCGTTAGTGGAAAGGACTCATCGGCATGACCTACTGTGCAGTGGCCATCTAGGGTGGTCATAGAAATTCTGTGTAAACAGAGTAAAGGTGTGGTAACCGATTAGAACAATTCGATATCATTTGGTGTGAAAAATAAATCGAGCTGTAAAACAACTAACACTGACCATGAAAAGAAGCACACCCTATCCCTATCAGGGGGTGCTTGTGATGCTGGAAATGCATTGGAGGGACTGGGCCTCCATGTCCTTGCCCTGCACGTCCTTATGATGTGAGTTATGTGTTATTTTCTGCGCAGGAGTCCAGTTGGGACTCCTGGCAGTGCAGCTCTTCCTCTTGTTGGTTGTGGTGAACAGAGACCCTTGGGATACCCTTATGGCACACATAGGTGGGGGTACAACCCTGTACCCCTAGTGTATGTTTTTGGGCACCTATGTGTGGCCCACAGAGCAGGGTATGGGCTGGTGGCAGCTCCATTCTGAATTCGACAGGTGCTCTGACTATCCTCCATTTTAGGATACCCTGCCCTGTCATAGGAATCAGGATTCCTGATAGAAGGCAAGATGGCCCCTGTGGCTTACTGACTGTTAACTTGTTTTCCCAAGAGTCCAGTTGAAGCCCTGACTCTGTATCTTCCCCTGACTGGCTTTTGGGTGGAAGAACAATATATGGTATTGTGGGGAATTCCAGACCAGACTGGCTGGAGCCTTCCCAGTGACTGTATGTTGTGGGCACACCCTTGGTGTGGGACCTGTGTGTTCAGAGTGTATGACCAGAATGCATTCTATGGTATGGGTTTCTGTGTGAATGACACAATGAAGGAGACAGCCCTGCCTGAAACTGACATGAATGCAGTGTGGTATGCTGAAAGGCTGGGTTCTTGCCCCAATCCACGGTTCCATGTGTTAATATCCCCACATAAATATTGCAATACAAGCATTATTTTAAAATGTGTGGGGGACACCCCTGCAACCCCTGCTCCTGCAAATTATCCCCCCAAAAATATTGCCTATGGCGAGACAAACGGCCATACGTACAGCGATATTTTTGGTGGGGATATTTTGTAGGGATACCCAATCCACATTCCATGTTATGGGTGTCTTGGTGGAAGTGAATAGCATGAATGCCTGTGAGCCTGATTGGCTATCTGCCTGCATGAATGCCATTCTGCCTGATTGGCTGACTGAGCTTGTCTCAGCAGAGTGAATGAGGGACAGATGTGTATGTCCGGAGCCCAATCACTTCCCAATTTGTGCAGAAGCTGATGAAGAAAATTGAAGCTGCTTATCCTTGAAGCCCAGCTGGAAGAAGAATAATTGCTGCTGTTTTTCCAATCTAAAAGCTGTCGTGTCTGTCAAGGACTGATCCGAGAGAGGACCTGGCTAGGAGATGTCTCCCCGAGCTATGAGAAAATACATAGCAGAAGCTGATCTTCATCGAGGTACCCTAGAAGCCAGTACAGAAGGCTGTCAACCTGAGAAAGGGTTTACAGAGAATCTCAAAGTAAGGCACCTGGACAATGAGGCCATCAAAGTCCATTGCAGTTGACCAAGGTTCAGAGGATTTCTTTAACCACTGGAAGCCCATCGAGTCATGTTGCCCAGAAGTGGGGAATGCTTGACGATGTGCTGCTCGATGACCGGAGCTGCAACGCTCCACCTTTTGCCTAAAAACAGTTTGAATGAAGGGCTCCTTTGCCATCACCGTTGACCGATTTGTCTCACTGGAGAAAGTCGAGGTCATCAACAACCGAGGAAAATCCGCTGGTGGTTTTTCCACCACCCAAAGTCCACAAAGACGCAGACAAGTGAAGATCTGATATCCAGCCATGGTCGAAACCAGATTTGTGACGACGATACCCGATGCCCGGGCCTAAGTTCTTCACTGAGTCTTCTTTGATGTCTTTGCAATATAGTGGGTTAATTGTATAGATGACTAAAATGTTTGCTGCAGTAACAGGAACCACACATTCAAATTGGCCACTTTGTGGCGAATCTTTCAATATTTGGGTGGTTTCTTTTCAGTTTTCTTGTTTATATTTTTTAGTATTTACTGTTTTGCTCAAGAAATTCTAGGGCTTGTCTAACTTTGTAAGTTAACTAGTTGTTGCCAAACATGTTTGTATTTTTGTGGTACACCATTAACTAGTACAATCAATCCTGCACCTAGATTTTGTATATTTTCATTGATAATGATATGATATGATGTCATTTATAATGCACCTGTACACAAGTGTTTCTGGGTGTGACAAGACAAGGGAGGTAAGACAGAGGGAGGTCAAGACAAACTATCTTACTAAGCCTTGTGTCATTCATATCGTGCAAGTGCGAGAATGAGAAGTGGAAGGGTAAAGGGAGAGGGGAAGTGCAAGGGAGAGGGGTGGGGTAAACAGAACAGCAATGCTCTGAGTAAGTGCAGCCAGGGCCGCACGGTTCCGGGTAGTGCAAGGTGAAAAGGGGACTGTAAATTACAGTTACAGCCCCTAAGTGTGTTGTAGGCCTGGAGGCAGTGCAATGTTGATTGAACAAGAAAGAGCCTGGTACACAATGAGGCTCTCAGGGTAACCAAGAAACCAGTCAGTACAGTAGGCATGTACATCAGAAGGGGAGGGAGGGAGAGAAAGCAGAGAAGTAGAAAGATTTGAGCTGCTTCTGGAGCTTCAGGTGGTCTAGTTCAAGTTTGTGAGGGACAGGAAGGCCATTCCAGAGGGAGGCCCCTGCAGAGGAGACAGATCTACCCCTCACTCTCTGCCTGGAGAAGCGTCTAACCCTTAGAGAGTTAGAGGTAGCTGAGCCAAAGGCTTGAGTAGGAAGGTTCTTTGGAAGAGAGCGTTGGATGCAGTGCTGGCCCTGGCCCCAGAAAGCCTTGTGGACAATGATCTAATGGCAAATATACTGCTAAGCACTTTGAGTAACTCAAATAGAGGTAATTTCACAGTTTTAATTTGAAGGTGTTTTACTGTTTGAATGATGATACTCTCATATGAGTTAAGTTGTTGGAGAGCTTTTGGAAGTAGGAAGTTATTAGTGATAGCCCGTGATGGCATTTGGTTATTGTCAAGTTTTGTATTGCCGTGTGTGCAAAATATTGAGTGGTGAGTTTTTTTGTATTTATTTTCTGTTGTAAAGCTAATTAGAACTATTTGAATTCCTTGCTGTCCTGTATTTTGCAGGCAATATCTACAATATCTACAATTGTTGTACTCTTTTTTGTAAAAAGTTCTGTGACAACAGACACATACTTTGCCTGGTATTTCAGTAGGTGTGTTTTGAAACGTTGCTATTTTTTATGTGTTTGTAAGTAGGCTGTCGGTTTCAGTTCCAAAATATTTAAGAAGAAGTTCTTCCGTTGTTCCATGTAGGAGAATGTTATTTAATTTTGTGAGTTCTAGAGCAGGACCTTTAACATAGAACAATCTATGGACAAGGTTTTGTATACCTGAGTGGTGTGTTGCTAACATTTTAATGTGGCTGGAATGTGCTTTTCAAAGCTTTTACAGAAATGCAGGCTAATAAATGTCCTTGCAGTTCAGTGTGAATGCCTACTGGGCAGGAGTCCATGGTTTGTAAAATGTTTAGTTTGACATAGTAATTGAGGAATTGTTGTAAATATGTGAACGCCTGTTGGCATACATTTCATATTGAGCTGCAGGTCCATTGGTACACTGGGCGACTTGTGAACAAAAGGAACATGTGGTTCAAAGTTTGTTGGGAAGATCTTTCCATAAGGGTTTCTTTTGCCATAATGGTGCGTGCTACCATTTCATATCCTTGCACATGATTTTCTATGACAATTGGATTTGTTTGTTTTTGTTTGAATGCTTCTTTATTAAAATATGATTATGTGCTGCTTGTGTAAAACCATTCACCTTCACAGAAGTTTGAAAAGGTATCCACATTGACATTGCGCATGTTTACAAGTACTCTTTGTAGTTTATTCATTAATTTAGTTGGTGCTTTAATTCTGTTTAAATCAATATAAAGAACTTTGTCTGCAAATGAGAGCTTGAAAGATGAGTTTTCTGGGGAAGTGTTTAAGTGTAGTGTGAGACTTCTCTGATTTTTAGAACTCAATGCTGGAACATTTTTTTGTAACATTTACTTTTTAGAATGTTTTACTGTGGCTATATTAACATTGATACATATAGTGTGAAGTTAACCTTGAAGTCTATTTTCCTTACTACATATTTTTTTTTAGTTATTTTTTGGAAGGTCGGGTGCTTACCTTTATATTGCTGACTGGTTTAGTTTGCTGAAGCGAGGTTTCTGGCTCCTCTATTTGAATTTTTTTCTATACATTGTTTTAGTGGCGGGTGATTGTATGGCTTGTTTTTATTTTTATCTTCTCTATCTTTTCTTTGTTTTCTATAGAGTTGCTTTTTAGTAGGGCATTTGTTGTGTCTGTTGGCAAAAAAGAAAAGGTGGTTTTTAAAGCTGTGGAGTATATATGTGAGTGTTATTGTATAAAGATGCTATGTGATTCTTCAGTGGTATGACAGGTGTGGTTGGGAAGTTTTTAAGAATGAGGGGTTGTATAGGTGTGATGACTTTGGGTAAATGTGATTTTGAAATTGGGGGGTATTGTGTGGAATACGTAGTGTATGTGATGGGTAATGGCTGATAAAGTGCTTATAGTACTATGGCCCTCATTACAACACCGGCGCTAAACCATGGCGCTATTAGCACCATGGTTGGTGCCGGTGTTGTAACGAGTCCGCCATGGTGAAATGGGGAAATACTGCCCCATTCCAAGGTTGGCGGGGCGGTATTTCCCCATTTCACCATGGCCCTTCCCCATTCCCATTTTTGCCCCATACGGCTCAATGGGAATGGGGAAGGCGGCAATTACGGTACCGCAAATTGCAGTATTGTAATTGCCTGTGAGGTCCCTTTGCGGGTCCCTACTTTAACGGCTGGTCCAGACCAGCCGTTAAGGTTGGGTCCCACAAAAGGACCGCGTAGTAAGGCGCTAAGTGGTTAACGGCGCCGCAGACTTTTACGGCGCCGTTAACCACTTAGCGCCAGGGTGGTAATGTATGTATGTGTTGTACAGTCATGGTTTTCATGAATATGGGAGTGGAGATGTTATTGAATAATGAGGGATTGTGTGCTGTGCTGAGAAAAACAGTGGTTGCTGTAATGGTGTGATTTACTGTATGAGGTATGATGTTCATGTGGGTGTAATTGTAAAGGAATGAAGACGATTGTGTATGTGTGTTAATGTTTGTTAGTAGTTTGTAATGCCATGAGTGTGAATGTTTTTGAGTTTGATTTGAGGAGTTCATGAGGCAAGGATTATAGAACAATAAAGAAATTTACCTTGCTATAGAAGGTGTATGAGAAAAAGTTGTGTTGTTTGGCAATAACGGACTGGTGGTCTATTAAGTATAGAGGAATGTTGTGGAATTGTGTGAGAACTAGTCTAATACAATATAGTTGAATGGAAAATAATGTTTTAGGCCAGTGGTATTCACACTTTTTGATGTTGAGCCCCCTTCATTTGTTTGACATATTGTTGATGAGGTCACCCTTGAGCAACATTAGTTTTGCGCCCCCCCTCTAGATGCCAGATTTGCTTATTTATGCTATTAAAATCAGTCACTGACCTATTGAAAAGCCTCACCACCCACACTCCCCCCCCCCAGGGCCATAATGTGGGTACTACAAGTGGAGCCAGCTGCACAGTTTGAAGACCACTGTTTTAGGCTAACACATAGTGAAGATAGTTATTTGAATTCAAGAGGCATGCATGCTATATTAATGTACTTACTTTGTAGCAGTGAAGAGTTTTCTTTGTTCACTATCTGTTTTTGTCATTCTTCTTGTTTTCTGTAATCGAAAAGAAAGTTACTTGGTATATGTGGTAATGCTGAAGTAGGTTTAGTAGAATAGTTTTATATGAATTGTGGTAGGATAGTTATTGGAAAAGGGAGTGAATAAAGTTGTGTTATGTGTGGGGTACTGAAATATACTAACTATGTTGTCAGTGTATGGTGTGTTATAGCAGTGGTTGGACATAGTCGCATTTAGGATTTGTATGTTTTTAGTAAGGATTTAATGATATGGAAATCATACATTGCTATATAGGTACTTCCACCATATCTCTGTGTTTTCAAAGTAAGGGACATGCATCAGCAAAAAATTGTAGCAACTGTTTAAAGTGTCATTTGTTGTAATAAGGTGTAATATTTGCCACTATACGGAATGTGGTAGGGCTTTGTTTAAAACACTGTAAGAAAAGCTGATGCCTACTTGTACTTGCATTTAAATAAGAAACATACAGAATATTGGTACAGCAGTAGAATTAAAATGGTAATATTGTTGTTAAGGAAAGGGAATGCAGTTGCTAAACACTGGTATGCTGCCATTAAGTGGTAGTTGATGTGAGTAGATGGAAAATGGTAGCACAGTGAGGGATGTTATAGGAAAGGTTGGAAAACATTAGATATATATGTAAGAAAAACATGTGTTCTTTTAAAAATGTTTCTTTTTAGCAACATTTTATTGAACATGAAAAAATGCATAAGTGCATTCAGAGTCCCACCATTTTCTGGTGTAATATGTTTGAAGTACATATAATTCACTGCCACTTACTGTCAGCAGGTGGACGATGTTGCCAATGCATTGCATTTGAGATCAATGGTTGAAAAAGAGTATATTTTTATTTAGATGCTTATTACAGGGTAAGTGGCATATATATATATATATATATATATATATATATATATATATATATATATATATATATACATATATATATATATATATATATATATATATATATATATATATATATATATATATATATATATATATATATATATATAAAAGGTGGTAAATAAAAACTTTTAAAAATAGAAACAGCCCTGTAATATGTCTTCTTAATAGAACGCTGGGACAGTTTCACAGTTGTTTTATATACAGGAGGTTGATAAAGTGTTGCTCTGAGGTGACAGGGTTAAGTGTAGAGTTTTTGAATGTGATTGGTGGATGGAAATGTGACTGTTTGAAAGTAGCCAATGTGGGAGTTTTACACAAATAAAAGGAAACAGGGAGACAGGCTGTCCTGTGCAACGGCATCCATGGATGTCTGCACTAATCCACAGACCTCCACATGCCATCCAGTCTTTTACTGATGCCCTGCATGGAAATAGAACTGCAGGGACGGCAGACAGTAGCAAACGTTTAGTCAATCAAGTTACATGGTTGTTGAGGAGAAGTTGAAGTGTACTGGAGCACAGGGTAGCAAGTGCTTTATTTATTTTGTGAAGTGCTGTAAGCATGGCTATGAAAATGCA
The DNA here is from genome assembly GCF_040938575.1 of Ambystoma mexicanum. NCBI lineage: Eukaryota > Metazoa > Chordata > Amphibia > Caudata > Ambystomatidae > Ambystoma > Ambystoma mexicanum. The sequence goes on along the minus strand of NC_090937.1, from coordinate 1,516,576,998 downwards.
GACTGAGTGGATGTAGGAGATTCATGGATTCATTGGTTGCAGATATATACAGAGCACCTTGGCACCTCTGAAATTGTTGGACTTGTAGGAGTAGATGTGTTAGTGTATGGAGTTTGTGGATTGAAATGGAAGGCATTATTACCCTTGTGTGAACACATGATGCGTTTCAAACACCCAGATAGTATTATATTGCAATGTGATGTTAACAGTTTAGGATATGTTACTGGAATATCTTTGCAGTTTTCCATGAAAGATACATTTAGAAGATTAATGGAACTGTTTCCAGCTACGAAGGTTATTTTTTCATTGATTACATAAAGGAAGCTGTTGATATGTTCAAACTTTTTGGTGTCCACCAATTGAAAAATCAAGGTTGAAAGTTAATAAATCTGTATGTTTTTCTTACTAGATGCAGGAATTGCATCTTTCCACAATGAGAATATAAAATATGATGGAGTAAAGATTTTTTCGAAGAGAAGGAGTACATTTAGCATATTTTGGAAAGGAGATATTCAGAATGCCTTGCAAAAGCTTTTGTGAAAGAAATTTAACTGATGGAAGTAAAACATGCAATACAGCATCTGCTAGTCGATATACTACATAACACCAAAAAAGTTCAGTTTAAGAGCCACCATTGTAGAAAGAAAACAAGGAAATTGAGATTCAGACACCGTCCCGCCCCCATTTAATTCTCCATGAAGTCACGGACAGGTTTACTGTTGGCTGCATATAGGACCGCAGGGAAGGGGCTCAGTCATTTGTTTATTGATAGTGTAATATGAATTGGAAGTGTGCAAGCCACAAACAAAGGCTGAACACCTCCTACACATGTTAAACTTCATGTTAACATATTGTATGGAAGAGAAAAGGGGTTGGGACAGAAATGTATTACTGTCACCTTTTCTTTTCTTTGCTTTGCAAATTGTCTACAATTCTATTAGCATACAATGTAATGCTAACACAAATGTTAGATATTCTTATAGTCTTACTATTTTAAGTATAAATATAATGTAATTGGAGTTTATACGAGTATTTGTTTCTCGTTCCTTTCATTCCCTTTTCTTTTGGATATTCTTTTTTTGGAAGAGGGAGAGAGGGAGCAAAGCAGGGAGGGAGGGATGGAAGGAGGGATGGTTATGGCACCACCACCATAAGGGAGGGACAGCTGGACAAAGGAATATGTATGGCCTGCTAAAAAACGAATCTAAGTGGCAATCCTTCTCATGCACCTTCATTGCCACCTCGAGGTTTCTTTGCATTCCCTCCCACCTGCAGATGATTGTGTCACAGTACATACAAAGTACTGTTGACCACAAAAGATATGAGTCAACAGCCTCCAGTTTTTCCTGTGAAATGGCAGGAGGAATCCTCTGCCCCACTGCAGTGTCCGGAGTGGTGACAGGATTGGTCAAAGATGGTGTAGTGGCCAAAGTTGTACTCCTCCCTGAGAAGGAAATCGTCTTTCAGAGGGTAGCTGGGTGGATGGTGCTGGTGTGGCAGATTGTGGAGGTAGTGCCAAAAGAGTACTGTCACTTTTGGCCCGACTGAGCACAATTTTCCACTCAGTGCAAATCACATGGACAGCATGAGCCTTTGGCACTCCTCCCATGGTTGTGAAAAACCTCCACCCCCACGACTCCTTTTGCCCACCCGACATAGTAGGACTTCATTTACTACATCATCTTCTTCCTCTTCCTCCTGCAGGTCATCTGCTGCAGGCCCCTGTTCCCCTGTGCAAGTCTTCCAGGTGGTGTGTGGTGGGGAGGAGGAGGGATGTCCATAGCAGATGCAATTGCAGCTCCAAAAACAGATTTATATGCTCCCAACAAGTGAAGATATTCTCTCCTGTTCTGCCATATAGTGATGTCTAAAAGAAATGGGTGGATCCCCTTGCAGGAACTCTCTGTGGACTTTTGTCCTGTTTGCTTAGCAACATCTCAGTTAGGAGCTAGGTAAAGTCTGACAGTGCAACATTCCTAAGTGGGGTGGAGTGGGGCACTCCAGTTCTCAGTATACCTGGCATCTCCATTACACTTACGAATGATGCATTGTCAGTACCCCCCACCTGCACTGATGTTCTGCTACTACAGTATGTGGGAGTGTCTGTTCTCAGCACCTTACAACTACATGGACTAGAATTTTCTGCACTGCACTGCAATTTTCTGATGGGGGATGACATAATAATCACCACCTGAGACTGCATTCCTGAAGAGAGCACTAGGCTCGAAAGTGCTTAAAGGAGAACACAACCTGAATTGCCAGTTATACTGAGAACTGGAGTGCACCCTTAATTTTCTATATATATAGAAACCTGAAAATGTAATTGCTAATAACATTTTGCTTGCATGATGGATTTGGCTGATATTTGGTAAACAAAAAGTTGGTATGGGAGCTATCCAGACTGGATATTTTGAAGATTCATTAACAAAATTGAAAAGTTATTAAGAAAGCAATGCAATTTTTTTTTCGGCATACTCCCATTCATTTCCCCATAGAGAAAACATTTCTGCACAGCGCACAACAAAAAACGCTGGACAGAATTAAACCATATATGAAACAACTTGGCCACTACGCTTTGACTCAATTTCTGGGTGGCGAATGGGATTATTCCATTGAGTAGTTCTTACAATATTTGACTGGGAAGGGAGCACCCTCTTCTCCCAAAATGTTTGCTAAATATGTGCTCCAAAATGCATCAGCAAGGATTTTCATAAATGAGGTTATAACAGGTATAACCGGGGTTAGCCGAAAAACGAAACGTGAAGGATAAAATGGCTTCAGTCTAGAGGTGGGGAGGGCAAAAGGGACACCAAGAGAAATTGGGGTGGTGGGGGTACTGGGGACCAAGTTCATAGCTCAAAAGTTTTTCGCATAACCGGGGTTATACTGGGGATAACCGGGTTACAGTCGAAATTGGAATTGGGAATGAAAGGGTGTCAAATAAAAATAACCACAGTTATTTGCAGGCGTTGATGGATAACCGCGGTTATCTATAGGAAATTGCAAATATAACCATTGTTATGGGAATATTTTTTTACAAATAAGACAAAGTTGACAAAATTAGATTCATACAAAAGAGGAGGAAATGGGGATAATGGGTGTGGCTGAAGGGTATGGGTACTGTGTTAATTTGAAGAACCGAATGGTGCAATATGGAAAGTGACCATAGGTAAAGAACATGGCTTGTGTTCCCAAAAAAAAACCAGTGGTGTGGCCACGGCAGAAGGCCATGGCTAATGGGGCTGTTTAGGAAAGCTATTGTTTTCCTAAATGGGATGGAGGTTCCAAAAGACATGTATTGTGGCCATGAACAGAGGCATGTCATCTAGTGGTTCCAAAAGAAGCATATTGAGGGAACATATACTGTGGAGACAGCCTTCGGCCCTTGCCAGAAAGCACAGCATTCGGTCATGCCCTTTGGGACCACTAGCTATTGCCTTTGGCCATGGGCAGTAGCCACGGCCTTCATCCATTTCCTTAGGACATGTTCCCTCAAAAATGTTATGTTGGACCCACTAGGTGGCCATGGGCTTGAGCTGTTGCCACTATACATGTTTCTCGGGCCGACTAGCCATGACCTTCAGGACTGGCCAGTGAGAATGGCCTTCAGTCATGCCCACAGTACGCTACCAGAACACTAGCCATGATTTTCAAGACTGGCCAGTGAGAATGGCCTTCAGTCATGCCCACAGTACGCTACCAGAACACTAGCCATGACCTTTGGTTGTGTCCACTGTGCATGTTCCCCCATTATGTGTATTTTGGATCTAATAGGTGGCCACGGCCTTCGACAGTCACCACTATACATGTCTTTCGGGCCCGGACGCCAGGACTGACCGGGCCACTAAACACAGCCTACTGCTGTGTGCACTTTCCATATTTCACCCGGTGACATGTTGCTCTAATAGGCGTTTGTTGGGGTCCACTTTCCATATTGCTCAATTCATTGCCTTAAAGTAATCCAGTCCCCTTATCCTTATGCCACACCCATTACTCCCACCTCACTTTTTCTTTGTATTAATCAATGGTTCTTGAAATACACTCCAGCAGCTAAATTGGCAGTGAGTCCCAATCCAGAGGTTCAGGGACAACACTAGTCCTTTTCCAGTGCTCCTAAACATTAGAGAGACTGGAACACAGCTGCAGGGGTCCTGAAATGAAGTGAGGTCTAGGTTACCACTGTGGCTGGCAGAGAGACAGTCTTGCAGCAACAGCTTACTTCTCAGGTTGATGTGAGTCCCGCTCCAAGAACTCAGGGACAAGGTGGGTCCTCCTTCTCAGGCTCCCAAACATGGTGGAGGCTTGCAAACAACTGCAGCGGTCCCCCAATATAGTGAGGACTTGTGTACCACTGTGGCTGGCAGACAGGCAGGTCCAGTTCCAGGAGCAGATCACCCCCAATGGACGCTGAGGATGTGAGGAGACAGAGCTTGCTCCTGTCCTTGGAACACCTACCTCCACCTCACAACAGGAGGACTTTAGAGAGGACTGCTCTCCAAGCAGGGTCCAATGACATCTTCAGGATGGTTCAAGATGATTCCAGATGATTGAAAGAAGGGGGAAGAGACATCCTCTTTTATAGGCAACAGTCCTCAGGTGATTGGCCTAAAGCAGGCCTGCTTTAGGAGTCCAATCCCTGCTCTTGAAATGTGTGGACTTTCTCCATATTATGTCACACCCAATGGTGTAATATGGAAAGTGACCATAGGTAAAGAACATGGCTTGTGTTCCCAAAAAAAAACCAGTGGTGTGGCCACGGCAGAAGGCCATGGCTAATGGGGCTGTTTAGGAAAGCTATTGTTTTCCTAAATGGGATGGAGGTTCCAAAAGACATGTATTGTGGCCATGAACAGAGGCATGTCATCTCGTGGTTCCAAAAGAAGCATATTGAGGGAACATATACTGTGGAGACAGCCTTCGGCCTTTGCCAGAAAGCACAGCATTCGGTCATGCCCTTTGGGACCACTAGCTATTGCCTTTGGCCATGGGCAGTAGCCACGGCCTTCATCCATTTCCTTAGGACATGTTCCCTCAAAAATGTTATGTTGGACCCACTAGGTGGCCATGGGCTTGAGCTGTTGCCACTATACATGTTTCTCGGGCCGACTAGCCATGACCTTCAGGACTGGCCAGTGAGAATGGCCTTCAGTCATGCCCACAGTACGCTGCCAGAACACTAGCCATGATCTTCAGGACTGGCCAGTGAGAATGGCCTTCAGTCATGCCCACAGTACGCTACCAGAACACTAGCCATGACCTTTGGTTGTGTCCACTGTGCATGTTCCCCCATTATGTGTATTTTGGATCTAATAGGTGGCCACGGCCTTCGACAGTCACCACTATACATGTCTTTCGGGCCCGGACGCCAGGACTGACCGGGCCACTAAACACAGCCTACTGCTGTGTGCACTTTCCATATTTCACCCGGTGACATGTTGCTCTAATAGGCGTTTGTTGGGGTCCACTTTCCATATTGCTCAATTCATTGCCTTAAAGTAATCCAGTCCCCTTATCCTTATGCCACACCCATTACTCCCACCTCACTTTTTCTTTGTATTAATCAATGGTTCTTGAAATACACTCCAGCAGCTAAATTGGCAGTGAGTCCCAATCCAGAGGTTCAGGGACAACACTAGTCCTTTTCCAGTGCTCCTAAACATTAGAGAGACTGGAACACAGCTGCAGGGGTCCTGAAATGAAGTGAGGTCTAGGTTACCACTGTGGCTGGCAGAGAGACAGTCTTGCAGCAACAGCTTACTTCTCAGGTTGATGTGAGTCCCGCTCCAAGAACTCAGGGACAAGGTGGGTCCTCCTTCTCAGGCTCCCAAACATGGTGGAGGCTTGCAAACAACTGCAGCGGTCCCCCAATATAGTGAGGACTTGTGTACCACTGTGGCTGGCAGACAGGCAAGTCCAGTTCCAGGAGCAGATCACCCCCAATGGACGCTGAGGATGTGAGGAGACAGAGCTTGCTCCTGTCCTTGGAACACCTACCTCCACCTCACAACAGGAGGACTTTAGAGAGGACTGCTCTCCAAGCAGGCTCCAATGACATCTTCAGGATGGTTCAAGATGATTCCAGATGATTGAAAGAAGGGGGAAGAGACATCCTCTTTTATAGGCAACAGTCCTCAGGTGATTGGACTAAAGCAGGCCTGCTTTAGGAGTCCAATCCCTGCTCTTGAAATGTGTGGACTTTCTCCATATTATGTCACACCCAAAGTGCTTTTTTGATCCAGAGGCAGGGAAGGGACAGCAAAGAGAAAGTTAGGCAGAGAGAATCAAGATGACAGAAATCTTCCAAAACTGGACAAATATTTCTCTGGCTACCATCCCTGCCGCTTTTCCTTCTACATAGAAAACAAGGCCCATAAAAATTAAGCCTCCTGGTGTGAGGATTGGCTCTTTGTGAAGTAGTGTGCCCTTTGATTCCTGTTCCCATGCCAGCATCCTGTAAAGTGGGCATCCCAGGGAGAAGGGTGTTAACTGCACTCACAAAGGAACAAAGCGAGGCAACCCACCAGGCTACTTTCCTGCCAGTAGAACTGTCTGGGGGAATACACACCTTCCACAGCTGAAATGGTGTAACTCTCAAATATGCTGGCTACAACATACACTGAATTAAGTACAAATTTTATTGCCACCAGGGGAACATCCTCAGTGTTATGTCATTTCTGGAAGAGGGGTTAATATGGTAAACGCAGCCCTTGCACTGCAAAGACTTTGATGTCAATTCAGTTGTCGAAAGGGCACCTGTGGCCTCTAAACCTAGAGCAGGTGCTGTGAATCAGAATACTGATGCAACAAAGGGACAAGTACACACGTTGCTTTTGGCATGGAGTTTATGAAAGGAGAATCTGATTAGAAGATGTTCCTTTCTGAGAAAGAATTACCTGTGTCATTTAATTATTTAATAAAAAGCAAAAAAAAGCCTGGTTTTTCACACCTTTGCCAGATGGCAATTCATCACAGATGGCTTACTAATAGAACATTGGAAATGGGTTGCAGTGCTTTGATACAGTTCCTGAAGTGTGTCATGTGTCTTCTCTCATTGGCCAAGTCTTGATCAATCCAACTTAAAGTGCATAGTTACACTCTATTGTAGGTGTCCTCAAATATTTCAGCATATAGGGTGTGTGGCTGACAGTGACGATTGCAATATGTATTGGCCTTGAAACCGACTTGGGAGGGCGTGACAGGAAGAAACAACTGATGACTTCCCCACTCATTCTGCTGAGCCTATGATGTCAGTGCATGCTGAAGACTCTGTTTGCAATAACGTGCCACTGTTAATTTACCTATATGTCTTTTGTGATGTTAAAGTAATAATAGTTCTGGCGCTGTTTGAGTTGGCACATCCAATATGAATTTTTTTTTTTTTTTTTTAAATGTCTAAATGAAAATGCTCGCTGTTTTAAAAATGTTTAATGTTTGATGCCTGAATTTTGTATATTGAAAAGTTGTTTTTAACAGCTAAATCAAAAAAAAAAAAAAAAAAAAAAAAAAATAACGTGCCACTGCTTTCCTTGTTAGTTTTTAATGTGTGCCTTGTCTCCCTGAAACAGAGCCACGTTCACTTTTAAGCGGGAATTCGTGATTTTCTTTATTTTATTATTATTGTCACAAAAACCTAATAGCATGTGTCTGCTCAGCGCTGCAACATCCATCTGCCGGATCTTGTCATTGGCCGGCCTTCGGTACAGACAGCAAGTATGTGTAATGTCTAATTGCTGTGCAAAAGAGACTTCCAGTTTAGATGACTGGTGGTGGGGATCACTGCAACGCACTTTAAAACTCAGCATACATTGTATATCATCTAGTTCAAACAAGACCTGTCTAAATAGTGCTGTAGTCACAATGCGGAACGCCAATGACTTGCCATTGACATGTATAGCAGTCGCTGAGGCTAATGATGGTAGACATGCAAAGACCATAAATGGCTATTTCGTGTGCATAGCAACCATATCATTGTGCATAGAATTTGCTGACAAAATGCATCGCCCTGGTGTGTACAACAGGAAACTTGCTTTGTGTGCTGCACACTTAGAACAAAATTGCCATCCAAGCGGTTGTTTGCTACCACAGAGGCCAGTTGCAACTTTTGGTTTCCTTGCCACTCTGCAGGGTTGTTGCTAGGTCTGGAAGAGATCCGGGGCTAAGCTAAAGTCGGGACTGGCAGGACTCGGGGATATCTAGCATTTTGGTTGTTGGACCTGAGCTTCGATCCGGGGCTACAACCAAAAGACCCGGGGCTATAGCTCCCTCAGACCCCCCCTCCCCCCAACTCCCAGCAACGCCTCTGCCACTCTGCAACCAGGTGATCTACTTTCTCTCATAGGACAGCTTCCCTCTGTCTCACTCCCCGGAAACCCTGACAGGCTAAATCCGTTTTAAGCAACCAGCACGCTCCCACTGAAGACAACGCCTCTGCTGCGAGAGAGGAATTCGACCGAACCGTCAAAATGTTGACAGTTTGGCTTTCAACCACTGGTTCATATTTGCAACGTGAAGTTGGCTTTTTTCCACTCAATTCATCAATGCCGTTCCCCCCTTAAGTGCTTGCACGCGGTGCCATATAGTTACGGACACAGTGATTCCAGTAAAGCTTTTGTAAGATGTATTGTTTCATAATGTTTCCCCCTTAAATTAATGCTAACTGTTGTGGAGGCATCAACCCTCTGATTCTACAAAGTAAACATGTTCATTTGGTCTACTTTTGAAAGACTGAGGGGCTACTGAAGTATTGATGTTCTATTTATATAGCGCTTTTTACCAAATCACCTTCCATATAACATATGTACATACAATATCACCCAGCAGTAGTTAGTGGTCATTTATCGACCTTGGAAGGAAGAAAGGCTGAGTTGGCCGTGGTGGGATTCGAACCTGTGACCTGCAGATTACACACATATTCCAGCAGCGAGTCCCCAACCCACTGAGCTACTTGACTGCTCTTATTGTTCTTGTGATTGTTGCTCATGGGTTCTTGCAAAACAGAGTGTGAACAGGGCCTGCTAACGGATTGCATTTCTGAATCATCAAACGCCGCATGTTCTGTGCGTGATGATTGTTCACGCTGTACTTGTTTCCTCATGCCTCCCTGCCCTACATCCATGACTTGGAGTCCTTCTCAGTTCTGGTTTAAAAGAGAGTTCGCTCTGTTTCCTTTCAGGGATGACTGGTATCTAAGCCTTGCTCATCATTTCATCATCATCACCAAAATTATCACTCAAAACCATACCCCGTACCTTTGAACCACCACTGAGGTAGTTTCCCTCCAGATCTGATAATTAGTTCTGGTTCTGGTTCTGACTTCCAGCATGCACAGTCAAGTAGTCACATTGGTTTAACATGTGCCTACAGTGGATCCCCACAGTCATGCCTCCTTGGAGGTTAGAGCTTGGCAGCGATACATGTGTCTGTCCAGTGTATGTCAATCCCTGGTAATGGGGCAATTACCTAGGCGGCAGATGTCAGCAACTGGCAAGCGCCTAGGCCGTTGGTACCTTTCCTTGGCAATCAGAAGCCGGTCACGGAGGCAGGTGGCCTGGGTGCCTGTAGAGACGCTTCACCCCTTGATAGTGCCTCTCCTCTCTTTTTGCCACAATTGCCACCTTTTCTGTCCCTCTAGAGGTGACCTGGGAAGCGGCCTCCATAGCCGAGGAGTATGTATACCTCACAGCAATATTCTTCTATTTGCCCATGTCCGTTTAAACGGTATACTACATAGGAAAACCTTTACAGTCGTATTAGTTCTACAATGGGACATTTTCAGACTCGCATAACCTGGTGTATTGCTGTTTACGCAATCCAAACATGTGTGCAGAGGAAGGATTCAGTTTAACTTTTTGTGAATTTATGATCCCGGCATTTTCTCCAGGAGTAAAGTAAAGAATACTGAAATGCTACTGGAAGTAGTCAAATACCTTCCAACATAATACCTACTAAAACTGAATTCAGTAGCATATTGTAGACTTGTTTAAATTCTCTACTTACACTTGACTGCCCCCAAGTGGCTAAGATGAATTCTGATTTATGTAGCTACTAGAAAGAGAAAACACAGATGTTACACTGACAAGCTTTACATTGTTCGTACTTTTTATATCTTGATTCACGTTCATATTTAGATTCATAATACAACCTGATAAAACTATATTATAGTGCAGCATTAAGGTGAATATGAAGTTCCATAGGAAACCTGACAATTGAATTGCCAATAACTTATGACCTGCATGACAGATTTGACTGATATTTTGCAAACAAAACAAAAAAAAGTTTGTCAGTCCCAACCTCCAACATCACGACAAACTGGACACTTTGGGAAAAGATTTGTTAAAAGATGAACAAATTATCAAATAATAAAAAACAGTTTTCGGCCTACTTCCATTCATTTCCCCATAGAGGAAAAACGCACATTTCTGCTTAAAAGAATGGTTCGCCCAAAATTATTATTGGAGAAAAAGATGGGCAATAGTAAAAACAATATATTGAAATGTTTTTTGTTAAGTCCCTATGTAAAATTTTGAGCAAATAAAGCTCAAAGGGAAGCACATGGGGCATCCATTTTGTGAAATGGATGCCCGCCTGTGCTTGCATTTGCAGCACTAATGAAGGAAAAGCCAGCCAGCTGTAGTAAACAAAAGCAACCACTGGATGGTTTTTCCTTCATTGGTGCCGGGACTCGGACGGACACCGGAGACTACAGGCAGAAAAGCTGCAGCCATCTTTTTGGCCAATAATAATTTTTGGGTCGAACCATTCCTTTAAGGGAAAGCAAAAACCTTCGAGCGGATTTGGACCAGGTATGAAACAAATTGGGTTAGGAGATTCATGGGATACTATGTCTAGGCTCGATAGAGAGAGGCCAGCTGGTGAGAGACCTCCACAGGTAATACTAACTTTGCCTGATAGAATAGTTACAAAGTTGAAAACTATAATTCCTGAAAGAAGGATTATTTGGGACAAGCTTACGGCCTGTGTCCAAGGAAAATCCGAGGGTGGTACCGAGTTCTTTAACCGCTTCGAACAAGTATTTTCACATTACAGTGGGCAAGACTTAAGCACAGAATCTGGGAAACAACTATTCATGGATAAATTTGTGCGTGGATTGCTTTCTGACATCCAGTCACAAATTATGTCTTCCGAGAGTGCTTGGCAAGCAAAGTCTCAGTCAGAAGTACTGCACATGGTTCAGTACTATGAGAATCGTGTCAATAACTAAAAGGAAAGAGTTGAAAAGAGAAAAGGTGACTTAAAGATGAAAGTATTATTGCAGAACATTGTTAGAGGCCCTAGATGGGGTACTTCGAAATTTAGAGGTCAGTACGGTCCACAGGGAAATGCGCCATTGGGTCCTATAAACATAAACCAGTGTGCTTATTGCAGACAAGAGGGTCATTGGCATGCAAAATGCCTGATCCTCCAGCAGAGGCCGAATAACGCATTTGGGAATATGGGCGGACGATCCAGAGGCTGCCCAGGGTCAGGGGGTCCTGGTAGAAGTCAGTTTTCACAGGAATCACATCAACCTTTTTCGCAGGACAATCAGGCACCAAGTGTGGACAATAGAAACATTTTTGATCATCCTTCTGCCGCTTACCTCTCTGAAGAACTTACTTTCAATGACATTCTGTTTCACTAGGATTGCCCTAAGCAGGGTTTGGAACCAACGCCTATTCCCGTTAATCAGAAAGGTCCCTACATTGAAATGATAGTGGGAAATAGGAAACATATATTCTTGATAAATACAGGGGCACAGCAGTGTTCCATTGATCATTCACGGGTTCCAAACATTTCTCTATCAGGGCAAACCAATGTTTCTGTAGGGTTTTCTGGCACACCAGTGGTTTGTCCGGTTTCTTCACCGGTACCTATTACTTTGGGTCCATTTACGGACCACTGTCCATTCTTTTTGACCACGAATTGTGGAGAGAATTTGTTGGGGTTGAATCTGTTGAAAGAATTAAATGCAGTAATTCATTGTTCTTCTGTTGGACTGCGTTTGACGATTTCACCACAGCAACTTTCTGTCTCCCAATTCTTAACCAGACCTTTGCTGCTGGTATTTAGTAATGTTCCGGAGTGTTTGTGGGCAATTGATGACAATGATGTCAGTGTTTTGCAAATTGAACCTGTTAAGATTATTCTGAAACATGGAGTAAAGTTGCCACTTATTCCCCAGTATAAGATCTCGGTCGATGGTGAGCGAGCTTTGAAATGCATCGTCTCCGATTTTGTGCATTGAGGGCTGATTGAGGAAATTGCAGGTAGTTTGTGCAATAGTCCGATTTTGCCCAAGTACAGTGTACAAAAAAGGCAATAATGCGATTCCCTTCCATTTTATTATTGATCTACGTGCCATTAATAAGATTGTTGCTCCACAATTTCCCATTGTGACTGATGTGACAACAATATTGACCATGATTTCGGCTTCAGCTACTCACTTTAGTGTTGTGGATCTAAAGAACGCTTTCTTTAGTATCCCTATACATAAGGACAGTAGATACTTTTTCGTGTTCACCTTAGGGGGACGCTCATTTACCTTTACCTGTGCACCACAAGGTTAAATGGAAAGTCCTAGCATTTTAAGTAGGGCTTTGAAAGAGCAGCTCGACACACTTGAGTTGCTCTCTACTTGTACACTGCTTCAGTATGTAGATGATCTTCTCTTAGCTGATGACTCAGAGTCCACTTGTAAGGAGGGCACTGTGTTGTAGCTTATACACCTAGCACAAAATGGATATAAAGCTTTGCTTAAAAAATGTCAATATTGTCGACAGGAGCTTTCTCCTGTCAAAGGAGGGAAGAAGGTTGACGCCTGAATGGATAAAAATCATTTCTAGCATGTCTTTCCCAAATACACAGAAGGAAGTCAGAGCCTTGATAGGAATGGCTTCTTACTGTAGACAGTGGATCCCGAATTTCTCCTTAGTGATTAAAGCAATGTTGGCTTTGACGAAGAAGGGCATTTCTTCGCAATTGCCGTGAAACTTGGAACACCAGCGAGCATTTGATCTGCTCAAGACTGCATTGTGCTCGGCACCAGTTTTGGGCACACCAAACTATGAAAAGGCCTTTGTGTTGTATGCGCATGAATGTGATGGATGTGCTTTGGCTGTATTAACGCAGGATCATGGAGGGAAGAATAGGCCGTGCGGCTACTTTTCTTCCGCCCTTGATCCAGTTGCATGCGCTTTGCCAAGATGTTTGAGAGCTGTCGCTGCTGCTGCTGCATCCGTAAAACAGAGCGAGGGAATGGTCCTAGGCCATGCTTTAACCCTGATGGTACCTCACTCTGTAGATGTTCTATTAAACAGAACACAAATGCAACACCTCACCTCTGCATTATTAACGAAAAGCAAATTGATCTTGTTTGCACCGCACATCCAAATCAAGAGGTGTTGTGTCCTTAAACCGGCTGAACTTTTACCTTTCCCGCAAGTACTGCTTGTAGTGACGCAGTCGCATGACTGCCTTTACACTACAGAACAAGAGACCAAAGGCAGAATCGATCCAAGAGACATTCCTTTGAACAATCCACAAGGGGAGCAGTTTTGCGATGGCTCCTGTTTCAAACTCCCGGATGGTACGGAAGCACAGCTGCTTATGCAATCACCACATTGAGCACGGTCGTGGAGACCAAAAGAATCACGCATAACTCCGCGCAGGCCGCTGATATTATAGCATTGACCCGAGCTTGTGAACTTTCCGAAGGGCTTATCATAAACATATATACTGGCAGTCAGTATGCCTTTGGGGTAGTTCACAACTTTGGCAGACTTTGGGCAGAAAGAGGTTTCTTGACCTTACATGGCACTAAAATTCAATATGGCTCCTTGATAGTACGGTTACTCTCAGTGCTTGCACTCCCTACTCAGCTAGCGATTATAAAATGCGCAGCACATCGGAAGATCATAGATAATGTAGGAAAAGGGAATGCTTTCGCTGACCAGATAGCCAAACAGACTGCCACTGATCTCTCTTCAGAAATGTATACTTCAAGGGAAGCCACAAATGCCTGTACTTTGGATGAGGGTATCGAATCTATAAAGAACATTCAAGCCGATGCCACGTTAGAGGAATCTAAGAAGTGGGCTGAGGGTTTGGCAAAATTGGATGATGACGGGTGTTGGGTGGACGAAGTTGAAGGGAAGCGGTTATTGCCCGACGCGTATATTATGATGATGGTTGTTATGGCTCACGGTCCCACCCATATTTGTGCTTGTAAGGTCACTGAAATGTTGCAAAATGTGTGGGTAAATGACAAAATCCCTAAGGTAGCTGAACGCTTCATTCAGGGGTGTATGATTTGTTTGCAGCACAATGTGGGAAAGGGCACATCAACTCCTTGGGGTAGTTTTGGTCCACCTTCTGTCCCCTATGAAGTAATCCATTTTGACTTCATAGAAATGGAGCATTGTAACAACTTTAAATATGTACTAGTTGTCATTTGTGCCTTTAGCAAATGGGTTGAAGCTTTTCCCATCAAAGATGCCACCGCTATAACCATGGCAAAGACCATGCTGAAGGAATATTTTCCAAGATTTGGTCTGCCAAGAGTCATCTGGTCAGACAATGGTCCACATTTTATCGCTGCTGTAATTCTGCAGATATGCACGGGATTACAGCTCGATAAACGGTTCCATTTGGACACGCACAGAATGCTGGACTAGTAGAGAGACACAATGGCATCATCGAGAACAAGCTCGCTAAAACGTGAGCCGGCACCAAACTAAAATGGACGGACGCCTTACCGATCGTGATATTGTCCATGAGGATGACCCCTCAAACTAAGACTGGGCTCTCTCCCTTTGAGGTGGTCATGGGTAGGCCAGCTAACATTTCGAATGTCCCAAAGCCCCGTTCTTTATGAGATGTTGAAAATGTACTTCTTTCTGATTACTGTGGCCAGTTAACTAAAAATCTGTATTTGATTTATCACCAGGTGCGAGAGGCTTTACCTGTTAGATACAAGGGCCCCGGTCACAGCATACAGCCAGGAGACTGGGTCCTCACAAAATCATTTGAGCAATCTTCTTGCCTCATACCTCATTGGAGGGGCCCCCACCAAGTCCTCCTGGTCACACAGATGGCGGTGCGGGTAGCAGGAAAGAAGCAATGGATCCACATGTCCCACATCAAGAGAATTCCGTACCCAGTGCCACACGCTACAGAAGATACAGAACCCCTCACCAGTACTGCAACCAATGATCACAAAGCAGTAAATATCATCGAGAGTGCGTCAGAGACTCTCCCTGAGCCCATGAGGCCTGGGGAAACAGCCATTTCACCTCCACACTCTCCAATGTTCCGTCTTTAAAATTTGATCTGGATCTTGCATCAGATCCTGCTTTGGATTTGTTGCTTCCAACGGGAAGTGACGATACGTTGTTCAAAGATCACTCAGTACCAGGAGTCACAAGGTACAATCTGCGTCCGAGGAAATAGACCTACTGCACGGTTCAGCTGTGCCATCAAAGGAAATCATCAAAGGGCTTGCCTTTTTGGCCAGATCATTTGTATATAAGGGCATTCTGTTGGCTAGGGTTTGTGAAAGGACTAAGAAGACGCTCAGCGTGGAGGTCGCCAGCAAATAAACTTTGGTGCAAATCGTTTGAAGAATACAGTGCCTGCAACCGCTCCCACTCGTACGGAACAGATAAGAGACAGTGTGACCAGCCACGAAAAAGAACGATCGAATGTGCGGGCCCCCGAAAACATATTGTTGTTTAGTGATAATGTTTACTGGTTTTACAATAGTCATTGCTTTAGGATTTTGGTAACTGGAAGAAGTACATCCGCTTGAAAATGTGTTACCCACTAAAAATGTACCCACTGTTTCTACTTCATTCGTGCATCTGCACACTCTATCTCCTAGAGACTCACAGCACAGACAGAGTTACCACAACAACACTCTGCTACTCATTATGAATGCTACACATGCCATTTTTAATAGGTCCAACTGTTGGGTTTGTTCGCATTTACCGGAACACAGGGATAAGGGGCTGGGTTGGTATATTCATCCTTTACCTACAATAGCATCTCAAGGAATTTTGATGGGACTAACTTAAATGATTTTGAAAAACGTGTTCTAACGCCCCTGGGATGCTCACTCTTTGCAAATAGGAGCAAGCCAAATGTTGCTTCTATTAGGCCTTCTGACAGACTGTCCCATCCTTTTCAATCCTTGATCTCTTTCAAGATGGCTCCTATAGGCAATAGGGATGCCACGCCCCCTTCTTATATTGTCAACCACAGCCCTGATTCAGTTTCTTTCTGCATACAGAGGAATGGTACTCAGTCAATGGGTGATTTTAAGGGTTGCACCAACATTGCGAATTTGACTAGTGAGGACAGACCTTTGTATGTAGGCGAACCTGTCTACTTTGTTTGCGGTAATGTAGCATTTCCATGGTTAGCCAGGGATTGGCAGGAAACTTGTTATTTAGGGATTCTGTTACCCAGGGTATTCATTGCTAGCACTATAGAAGTTTCAAAGGCTCGTCCACGGCGGGACGAGAATGGGGATACTTCAGCACAAATTCTAGGCAATGTAGCTAAATCTGTTGTGCCATTTTTGGGGACAAATGCTAAACTCAGAAGATATCAGGAGACTAGCGAGAGTACTGTAGAGGACCATCAACCGGATCACTGACATACTCTATAATATGACGTTAGAACAGAGAGCAATAAGGTTAGTGGCACTTCAGAACCGGATGGCATTAGATGTGATTCTGGCTGAACGTTGTAAGAAGATTCAATTCAACACTACAGCTAAGTCAATGCCTAGTCTGGGATACTGAATGGAAACCCTTATTGATATATCTTTATGTCCATTTCATGAGTTCTGGATGACTACCCCTATATAACACCCCTCTCTTAGAATCCCCCTGACCCCACTGAGCTAAGAAGTAGTTCTGTTTTGCAAGTTTAAAAGGTTTATTTGAGAAATAAGACAAAATATAGATACCACGCTTTTATAATAAATTAATAATCGATATCGCCCTTATAAATATAATGTTAATCAACAATGGGTAATCTGACACTAGCACACTTCTTTATAATCAATGAGGAGTTAGTATAGGATGGATCAAGTAGCAAAAATACTTTTATGATTTCAAGGGAAAAGCAATGAGGAATAAAATGCAGTACAGAAATACTTGAGATGATTTTAGCAAAAGATAATACAATCACTTTTTCTCTGGCAATTCACCCCCCTCCCCTATGCAATGTAAGACATGGAAGTAGATGGAAAGAGGAGCACACAGTTCTCAGGAATGCAATCAAATACAATACGAAATTCAGTTCCCCCCCAGCAAGCTTAGAGAAAACCGGTATGAGTTTTAAAACACAGGCCCAAGTGCTTTGAATGTGGTGGCAATGAAGTGAGAAATATGCTGAAAATGCTTTTAATTCCCTTTAGGAGGTTCAGGGTGAGTGAGAGATACTTGGGATGAGTTCAGGCTCACTTTAGCAATGATTCAGAGATGGTGATTAAGAGGCAAACACATTTTTAGCAAGGAAAGAAATGACTGCTGATGGTTACACGTGGCTGGATTTTTAACCAAATCGCAAATCGCGGTAAAATTCGCGAGTGCGTGAATTGTGATTACGGCAAAAGTATAAGGAGTAGCAAGTCGGTTCTAGGTTCGTTGGAAAGCTGAGATTCCAAGCTTTCAGAGGAAAGTTAAATTCCGTTCCTATCCCAAACGGTTCCAGAGATACGGACGATTAAATAAAGGTAGTTTTTCGGATTTAAAGTAAACTCAAAATGACAGGTGACAGCTTGCAGCTTCAGAATTGACAGGTGACAGTTGTGCAGCTTTACAAATGACAGATGACAGGATTTCTAGGAGGCTGTTCTACTTAGGTTAAAATAGTTTGGATTAGATTATTTTAACTAAGCGATTGGTTCTGCACAGTTCTGCTAGGTACTCACAATATAAATTTGAAATAGGCCTCCCCACGGATCTGGCCAGGTTTTGGACTGGACTCCGGTTCTGGTCTCGGCACTTCACAGTGATCTGGGTCAGCTCTCTGGTTCTGCTCACAGCGGTCTGGGTCACTCTGGATCTCTGGTCTGGTCTGTCCGGAAACAGCGGTCTCTGCACGGCTCCTGGATCTCTGCACTGGTCCTGGCAAAAGTTCTGGGCAAGGGATTCAAGCAGCTCGCCCGGCTGTGAGTAGCTTGCAATGATTTGAGGCCTGCTACAGAGAACTCAGCTTGTGGTTTTAGGCCTCTTATTTAGGTTCTAAAGTATAAGTTCTAGGTTCTGGAGTATGTAGCTGGAGTCAGTCTGGAACTGGTATCTTCTGGATGTTGTGTGGTCCGGCAAAACGCTCCGCAGCAACTGGATTTGAATGGCCTCTCTAGCTTCCAGTGGCTCTTTTTATGTCTTTTGAAAGTGGGTGTGTGCCTGGGCCTAGCTAAGCCTGCCCCTCTCTACTTGTCATTGGCCCAATTCTCCCCTCTCCCATGATTGGGGGAAGGAAATGTGAGTCAGAGTGATGCTGTAGGTTTTATGCGTCAGAGGATCCTCCACTGGTCAGTTTGCCCACAAATCTATATTTGATTCAAATACATCCTTCCCAGATATAATGTGCACATTATATATTCCTTATGGTCCATGCTTGTCCGCCTCTGATCTTCCTGGGGGCTTGAATTAAAAAATGACAACATTTTGTGCTTTTTAACTGGTTTTGCAATATCGGACATTTACCCAAATTTACACACATGTGCACAAGGAGTATGGACATTAATCGATGAAGTGTCAGATTTTTAACATGTAGACATTTGGAGTGAGAACCTATTTTCCACTAGCAACCCCCCAGAATACACCACAGGGTCCTAACGCATCTCAAAATGTTCACAGAAAAATCACAAAAATAATTATATTACTTATATAATTCTGACAAGTCCACACTTTGAGTTATCTATCTTTTTAAAATTATGCCCTGGTCAAAAAGGGGTGTGGCTTCCCACATCACAGGGTGAAATAACTGGTTTACCTACCTCCCCCAAGCTCAGCTGCTAGCAGAGGCACTGCCCCTCCCAGTTTCCCCTAAGAGGAAGCCACTTTACGGCCCCCCAATATAACATTTGCCTGAGTCCAGGACAGGCCTTTGTTCAACTCCCTGTAGTCCCCAGCTGCTCCACCCCTAATCTAATCAACAGGGCCCTGTGACCTCAGGATGCAGCCAGGCCTGGCAGCCAGGCCTGGGAACACAGCTGTTGATCCAGTATCAACTCCTGTCGGGGGTAGTTGTCAGGCAGAATTCAGTTTCATTAAGCCAGGTTTCAGCTAAATGTCACTTTTTGTTCCCAGTTTTCTACATTCAAATCAAACTGACAATTTTTACATATACATGAAATAATTACTTCCTTCAAGTCATTTCAGAATATAGTTTTACATTGTATCCACCTCTTAGCAAGTCTTTCCTTGGTCTGGTTTTGTTTCATTTGTTCAGTTTTACACAAAAGTCTGGTGGTTTTAAAACGCCGGCTTTCTGATAGTGGTGAGTACTGGTAATGCAACCATTTTTGGGATTAAGAAAATGAATTCCCCACAAGAAGGTTGTATCTTTGGAGTGGTCTTGTGCCAACTGCGCAGTTCTCCTATTCTGGCGTGAATGTGGGCGGCGATAGCTCATCCCCACATCCACCCAGTCTATTGATTTAGTTGGTTCTGGGATAGAATATGGGCGGCGACAGCTCATCCCCACATCTACCCAGTCTATTGATTCAACATGGGTCAAAACCCATGACAACGTGGTGGGTTATGTAAATTAGTAGGGTCCGCTTGCTGCATTTTCGTGCCAGATTCCTCCCCAATGATTTTCAGAGCAATTCAAAATCTGCACGTCCTTAGTTCAGAAATGAATGTTCCCGAGGGAAATTGGGATCTTAGCGCTTGGTTCTGTGACTTCTTGCGATCTTGGGGATGGAAGCTACTTTCAGTATTGCTGATTATGTTAGGTATTCTGCTGTTTCTCTGCTGTTGTATACAATGCCTTCCTGGTATGTGTTTGATGGTAAGAGGATGTTGTGCAAAAGCGATGTGTGCATTAGGGCGCAAGGTATATGCGCCAGAGAAAATATCTAACAAATTCGTGCTGAAGGAAATCTTAGTTTCTGACCTCATGGCAATTGATATCTCCGATAGTGATTCAGGATGCATGGACATTGAGACGTGGAGTTACTCGCAAAGTGACTAGAAGTAGTTTAGCGCTTGGTTTAGGCCAAAAGGAGGGTTTGTTAAACAGGATATCATATTGTACCTCCTTTGTTGTATATATGGCCTAAGCCCAGTTGCTCTGCGAGGAAATCCACGTTGCAAGGTTCCGACCTTAGATCGACCTAGCCGCTATTTTAGGTCCATCCGCCATTTTGATTTTCGTTTCAAAGTCACTCTGTGTTCTAAAATGGTGGACAGTGTTTCCCACTTGTAACCTAAACGTCCTGACCTTCCCGCAAAGTTAATGTCTAAACTGCCCGTAGGCCAAATGTTAGGACCGTGTAATGAGACCTTGTCCTATGTTTGACCTGTAGATCGAGGATTACCTGCGCCAACAAGTCCAATCCGCGGACATACATCAAATAAAATGTTGTTTAAATACTAAACATGAACACTTTTTGAACTACATTGTATAGGATGTGTACTAAGGCTTAATGTTAAATTTGAAGATACATGGTTGCCATTGTGACTTGTTGTTGTACAAACTGGAAATAATCCACATGCATATAGTTGGATAAACTAAAGGTGAACTCGGCACAAACCCTAGACCGAGAATTATTAATCTGCAGAGGGGTTGGACATTACGATTGGAAAATGTATAAAAGATGCAAATGTTCAGACGTCCAGTACCTCTCACTTCTCACACCGAAAGGACTGGTATTCGCTGTGATGTACTGAGGACCAGATAGCTATCTGATACTTTGTTTCTTTGTAAACTGTACAGTTGTTTGAATAAAGATCTGAGAATCTTTATAAGCCCGTGTTTGGTGTATTTCCTTTTGGGGTACTCAGCCTCAATATTTTCTTTTTGCTTTTACAATATTGTCATAATTAATAGACATATATGTGAAACATACTTTAGATAGTGAATTCATGCAACAATGGTTGGGCCAAGGATTGGTCACTTTTGCTTGAAATTTGACCTATGCTAGTTCTAAAACGAGGACATATATTTAAACTTATAACTATGTTTCACATGTATGTCTAGTAATTATGACAATATGCTTGTTGTACTATGTTCAATAGTGGTAACATTGTATAAGCATACCGTCTTTGAAATGAATTGACGGTCTCTATATATTGCATTGTTCTGTTTGTTTTACACTGGTCACTTTGTGTTAAATTGTTTTATGTTTTGCACAAATGGATTTGCTGATGAAGAAACAATTAACTTTATAATATAAATTTCTGTGTATGCATGCATTTTCATGCAAAAAGTTAAAACCGAAGAAAAAGTAATGCAACAAAGCTGTGCAGATGTATACAATTTGCAGTTTCATTTGTTTGTTCATTAACCCTGCCAACCTAAAAACAGACTTGTTGGTGAATTCACAGAGCAGATTGATTCAAGCTATTATATTCTCAAAATTGTTTAAACATACATGAACTATGGTATGTTATAAACGACAAGCAGTAGGACGGCTTCTTGTTCCAGGACATTTCCCAATGCATTATCATGCTGGTCCCTACAATATATGCCAGTATAAAAAACATGTGTTGGGTATGCTGGCTGTGCCCATACATTTCCATGCTGACTCCACCAACATATTCTATTATTCCCATATGAGACCACACTAATGTTCAATCAAGAAATGTTTCTATATTATCATTACTGGAACTGGGCACAAAACTGGCTCTGCCAATATATGCCAGTATCCCTATGTACGTACCTACTCCAATTGGTTTATGTCACAATAGGAAAACCTGTCCAAACTGGTTCCAATGCAAGCCATTCTATGCCCAGAGGAACACTTATCTTGCTTGATTCATCATAGATGCTCAGTTAATAAAACGTCCAGCTACAGTGAAGAATATACAGGCCACTACACCAAAATATCAGTCTACCGAGGTAACACTACTTATCATGCTTGCTTTTTTAAAGATAACGAGTGATAAATGCCATGCCACAGTAAGCAATGGCTTGACTGACTGCACCAAACTGCCAGTCTAGTCAGGAAATGGCACACATGTACTTGGCTTTGCCCAAAAATATCACTGAAACATGTAAAGTCAATAAAGGATGTGGCAGAAATGCTTCAGTGATCCCCAGTCTACTAGGGCCTTGCACACACATGCATTCCCTTTCACCCACCGGTCACTCACCCATATATCTCCTCTCGCATTCACTCACACTGGATTCACCACACACGCACACACCAAACCCCACCCAGAACATTCAAACACACACTACCACATGTATGTTCATTCATCCACCAGTCACTCACTCACACCTTCTCTTACATGCACTCATTGCATTCTCTACACAGGCACACACCCATCCACCCAGAATATTCAAAAACACACCATCACATTCATACTCATTCAACCACCAGTCACTCACACACACATTGTCTTACATCCACTCATTTCATTCTCTCAGGCACACACCCATCCACTCGTTGCATTCTCTACACATTCACACTCCCACCCAGAACATTCAAAAACACACATCACATCACTTCCCGTTCCCCCACCAGTAGAACACACCTTCTATTACATCCACTCATTACATTATCAACACAGTAACACACCCACACACCCAGAACATTCAAAAACACTCATTATATCACGTATCATTCACCCACCAGTCACTCACACCTTCACTTCCATCCACTTATTGCATTCTCTACATAGGCACACACCCACCCACCCAGAATAGTCAAAACACTTATCAGTTCACATAAATTCTCATTCACCCACCAGTCACTCACATCTCTTACATCCACTCATTACATTCTCTACACAGACACACACCCAGAACATTCGACAAGGCTTATCACAATACTTCTCATTCAGCCTCCATTCACATACATACATCTGACATGCACTTCACACATGCAAATCACACATCATATTACCTTTTTCTTGCAGCTTCGGTCCGTCCTTCCAGGCCCCATCGGTTCCTCTGTGCTGCTCACAAACATGAACCAGGAAGCTGTGAAAGCTTCCTGGTTCCTGTTTGTGAGCTCCAAGGAAGCTGAGGGAGAAGGAGTTGGAGCTGAACGTGGCATGCGACAGGTGTCACATGTCAAAGTCAGCTCCAACCCTGGCTACCTCCCCGGGCCAGCCTTCACTCAGATGGGTGAGGACTGGGCCTGGGGACCCACCAGAACTGAGGTGGCGGGGCCCCCCACACTGCGGGAGGGCCGGCTACACCAGGAGCACCCTTTTAAAAAAGAAAAAGTTGGGGTTGCAAGGGAGTCCCCAGGGGTTACAACTGTGGCCCCACAGGGACGCAGTTGCAACCCATGGTTACCCCAAAATGACATACCTGCCATATTCCACAGTATATTCAAACGATTTATCTAACATTTTCTTTTCACAGTAACCTCTTTTCAAAAGTTAGTTGTTTAAGAGAGAGGGAGCATGATACAAAGCAGAAGAGGTTCGAACATATTCTCTAAGCTCACGGGCTTTAGAGCTGTCACATTCAGCAGATTTTTCACTTGCTGAATAGTGCAATTTCTTAAACCTAAATTGGGCGGTAACATTAATTATACAAGCATTATATGTATGTCAAATCAGAGTCTGTTAATTTACAAAGTGGTTATCTAAATTGGTGATTGAAAGTATCGTACCTGGGACGTTATGTTCCTGCGAGCCTAAGCCTTGTTTTCCTTGAGAAAGTGAAATGGTCAGAATAACAGGAAAGTCAAATTGTTCCCAGAAACAGCGTTGAGGCTGGTTTGGAGTCCTTTCATGCGAGGTCTTGTAAAATGAAGAGCATGTTTCCAAATAAGATGCAGGATAAGTAAACCCCTTTTAATACATCTTTCCTTTGCCATTACTTTCTGGAAATGGAGAGAGCTGGAAGAAAAGGGGAGTACATCAGAGTGTATGTAGCTAAGCTTCTGCTAGCGCATAGTCTCTCACATGAGGTAAAATAATCCAAGACGACGTTCTCTAGACTGTCGGCTGGGCTGGTGGATGCAGCTGGAACTGGGCCAACTGACATCACTTCGGGGACTGTTCACAAAAGAATGTTGATGTAAGTGAACGGGATATGCTAGAGTAGCTGTCGGACTTTCAAAAGGTGTCAGAATGTGCACATCAACACTAACATCGACACATGCAGGTGCCCTATTCACGCTCGCGCACAATTACACAGATGTCGATGTGAAAAAGGTTTTGCAATACATTTCAAAAGTGCTTTCCAATGCACATACGGGAACCATTTTGAAATGCAAGGAATACATGGCACCGTCACCCTCTACGTGCTTCAAACGAATGCACAGGCGTGTGCTTAATAAGCAATATTACTTATGCATCTGTGAATGCCGTTTTAACCAGGGTAGCTGAGACCCGAACGGCCGTTATCCCAGCTCCATTTTTTATCACTAAAACAGGGTAGACATGTAAAAAAAAAAAAGAAAATGTACACGTTGTGCATTCGTTACATATCTTTTCCATTGAGCAAGTTCCCAAGACTAGACTTAGCTGAAAGTGAACCAGACCATCCTGACGCAGGTAATAGGGACTGTGATTAATTGCCATCTGGTAAGGGTATGATACCTCTGACTTTTTCAAAAGAAATATTGATGAAATGATAAAATGAGGACAGCAATTCCATCTCTGAAGGGGTAATCTGCTGATCATAAGCTCTATGCCAAACACATAGGGCCTCAAACTCGCATCCGGGTCCCTAGTCCCTGAATGGGGAAATACCGGGCCATTCCGACTTTGGAGGGCCCGGTATTTTCCCATTCAGGGAACCCGGACCCAGACTATCCCCATTCCCATTTGAGCCCCCATAGGGCTCACTGGGAATTCGGAGCATGCTAATGACGGGCCCGTTGTTAGCATGCTTGTCCCCTTGCGTGACCTCGTAATAGAGCGGTACAGGGTTAACGGCTCCGGCACCTTTACCGGTGCTGTTAACCCCTTAACTCCCTCCTCATAGTGAGGCCCATAGTGTGCATCTTTGTCCTGCTACATCAGTATCCTGAATTGCAGTGCATGCTCTTCCAGTGGCACAGAGCAGGTTCAGAAGTCACAGCAGCCCACTTAACAGCTGCACTGAGATCGCTAATGCTCTACAGTGCAGGTGGTGCATTTAAGATAAGCAACCATGTACTAAAACTATGATGATCATAAGTAACCCATAAGGCTGGCAGGATACACTCTAAAATAATGCTTGCCTGAGTTAAGGTATATGCATGGCGCTACTTACAAATAATCATTGCAGCCACATTCAATTTAATATCACACATTAGTCAATCCTGTGGTTCCAGTTCAACTGTGGAAGGGTTATGTGTATTATTAGTTCCAGACAAAGCTCCCTCTGCCCACTGGTGACTGTAGCCTTGGAGGATGGCCTCTCTTTGTTCCTTTGTAATCACAGGTAACACCCTTTCCCCAGTGACAGACACTCCACAGGATGTTGAACTGGGCACATGAATCCAAGGGCACACCCATTCACAAAGGGCCAGGTCTCGCACCAGGGTTCTCCATTTCAAAAGGCCTTTGAGTCTATTCAGAAGGGAAGGGCAGTGGTTAGTATATCCAGAGCAAGATATGTACAGTTTTGGGAGGATTCTGCTATCTTAATTTTCTCTGCTTCTTTTCCTCTTTCCTGTCTACTCCACTTCCCAAAGTACACAAAGCATGTTGGCTGTGATGTCAGAAGGGCAAAGTCCACTCATTACAAGAACAGGTATTGGACCACTAAAGCAGGCTCGCTTCAGTCCATTCACCTTTGAGCTTTTATTTTCAAAAGAAGGGGTCTCAAACCACTTCTTTGAGTCATCATTTGGACTTCAACCCTTGAAGAGAGCAGTCCCTTCTAGAGAAGTCCATTTATGAAGTGGAACGGATGTTCCAAGGCAGAGGTGAGCTCTTTTCCCTAACCTTCACCAGGGACCACTGGGGGTGAACCTGCTGCTGACAAAAAATACCTGCACCCCTGGCAACCACAGAGCGTGCTCAGGACCTCACCATTTTGGGCAACCCTTGCAGTTGTATGCCAGTTGTGTGCCATCCTTCCCAGTGTTTGGGAACATGAGACAAGGACTCATCTTTTCTGTGAGACCCTGAATTGGGACACAGAGCAACCTAAGAGCCAAGACAGTCATGATCCTAGTGTTGTTGAGCCATGTTTCCAGAAGTGTTTTCCACCTTTGAATCACTGGACAATCTGGATTTTTCACTCTCCTAATATTCACACAAGTACCATGAAGTCTGATTTGGATTGCTGGATGATCAAGCACTACAACAAAGTATTATTGACTGCTAACTGCCATTTTGGCCACTTTTGGGACTTCAGGACTGGGTAGGTCATTGTATTCTTTTTTGCAACCTCAAGAACATCTCATTTGAACATTGTGGTCTTTTATTGCCTTTTCTCCTGTTGGGATTTTAGTATATAGCGCTGTACTAAGTGTGATGGCATTTTTTTGTTGTTGCCAGCAGTAATGTGGCACACACATATAGTCATTTTTGTGTTACCAATATAACATGTGAATATGTTGCTAGTGGCATGCAAGGTACAGAATTCATAACACAGAAAAAGCTCAATGTGAAACTGCAGAGAATAAAGTGCACCATTTTTTTTTCTCTTGAATACCTCATGCATAGAAGACAACATTATTTATATAACTAACTTTAATTAACATTTACTAAACACTAACTCTAACTCCCTTAACATTATAATGTAGTCTCATGTTCAAAATGAGGTGAAAATACCTATTTTGGAATTCGTTTTTTAAATGTGCAATTGCATTTTTTTTTTCTCTTTCTGTGTTAGTGCAGAAAGCAGAGAGGAAGGCAACAGGAAAGCAAAAAAATACAGTTATTATGCTCTGAAGCTCTCATTGTTTGGAACATGAGGGTGGTAACAGGACACTTTTACTGCTAAAATTAGTGGAAGAAAGTGTCTGCAGATATGCCACATCAAATGTGGGAAGGCTCAGAATTTTTCTAATGGGAACACTTAAAGAGAGAAGGCAGTTCGTGTTTACTGGGCTCTGAAGACAGAAGTGCATGGTGTCACTGAGCGCTGGCTTGAGAATTTGGTGCAATGTTCATGGAAGAACTGATAATTGTGAATTATTTGTATATAATATAATCAGAATATAAAAACAAACTGTTTAGTGTCATTTTTGCATTTGGGACTTTATATGAGGACACAGAGGAGATTCATTAGTAGTACATTTGTCAATTTGCCCATGCAGATAGAATAACAACCAGAATAAGCTGATCATATTCAGTGATAAAACAGGTGTGTGTGTGTGTGTGGGTGTTCTCCTTGCATGTTGTTTGAAGGAAATCTAATATAATATATAGATTGCAGGAGGTCCATGACCCAGTAATACCTGTGGGCGCAGAGATCACTGCTGTAGATAAGCCACTGATACCGGCCACAAACTATAGGTGGCGCTCCATATATGAAATTGTTGGGTTTCCATCATATGCAAAGGTCCAAGGCTCTCTATAGATCACTGGGAAATATTCTAATAGAAAGGAAGGCTTTGTTTATGATGGGGTCATAATATAGGGAAGAAAACTATGCTCACAACTAAATACTGCAAACAATATATCACCACTAAATAACGCAAATAATATATATTACTAGATTCCCCAATATAATATAACAAGGTGTGGTCACTAGAATGATATGAGGCCAAACCCAATCTAAATACAAGGATAATTTACTTCCAAATTACCACTCATATTTTGACGGTAAGAAAATTCCGCCAAACCCCAAATTTACACAAAATATCCTACATGATGCACGTACAGCAATCCAGGCAGGCAAAAGGTTTCAGGTTGAGAAAAAGCTGTTAGCATAAACTATCATGGGAGCACACTGAGGTTTGCGCAATAGAAAGTGAATGTATTGTTTTTGGTTAGGTCTGACACATATTAGATACTCACATAAAGCAACACAGAAGTTGCAGAGGTTATAGAGAGGGAAGTATTATAGACCCTGTGTTCAGTTCTTGTATCCAAAGTTATCGTATGAAGTGAAGCTGAAACTGGTGGTACTGTGTTAGAAAGCAAGATCAGTGTATTAACGTGGCAGAAGTGTCACCATATTGGATGTTGAGGCCTAGTACACCATGAACAGAATAGGACAAATGCAGAGATGTGGAGCTGCAGCTCTGTCTACCTCAGCTACAAAAACAAATCCCCTTTCCCGTTCCCCAGGAGAGAAGCCGATGTCAGAGGCACCCACAGTGAAAAGATGAACGCTAATTGTATCCAGCAGCAGCACCCTAACAAGGTGGGAATGGAATTTGAGATGCTAGGAGAGTTGTTATGGGTGCATTTGATGGACACATTGATGAGAATAGGGCACAAAGCTTTATGATGCCGAATGACTATTAAAAGATTTAGAAGCACTACTCTCCTCCCCAATGAGCACTATACATTATAAGTAGACACACAAGTAAAAGAAATACATCCATGAAATTCAGGCTCAAGAGCGGTTCCCCAGTTGTGTCATTACTGGGCACCTGGGGTTGGTGGAGATAAGGGGGGGGTCGTATCTGGAATGGTCTGTGATTTGGGACAGGAGGAACAGAGGTGATGCCAATACATTTCAGCTTGTGTGCCCCTAGAAAGACTGGTTTACAGGTGCGTTATAAATGACCTATCATATGATATCATGGCATCTGGTATAATGAGAAGGCCTATTGTCTTATCAAAGTAGAGCTGGTATTGCCAATTTACTTTGATCGTGTCTGGAATGGAGGGGTGCATATCAAGTGGCAGTCTCGGTTTATCAATCTGACAATACGTGTAACCCACCAATCTCGTAGTAGTAGACCACAGGTTTAGAGGAATGGGGTTAGATACAATGTGGCTAATCTGTCCAGGGACAATAGGGGGACATTGGCATTTTCTATAGGTGGTCGCTAATGAGGGTGGGGTATAACATTGTAACCTATGGATGGCGTTTTGCGTTTTTCCGCTATATAAGCTGCACCTTTTTTTATTTTTTTTATTTTTTTATTATAATATTTAGTTTATAACAAACCTTTATTACATTACTCTCATCTCAATTCAACCAATTATCATCTTTCACGACTCTAACATCATAAAGCACCACTCTTCCATGTTCCTGTTTAGGGGGAAAAATTGCTTAGGAAATTATGTCTTTGACTGTTTAGCTCAAGAGATTCTGCAGTCAGGTGTTTCGATGATTCAACAGAAGTAGATCAAAACCTGCATAGGTTATTCTGAGTGTCTTTGTCGAGTTTCAAGAACATCATCTCTTTTGTTTTAAACTGATCTCTATGATAACGTGAGGGAAATTCACTAGGTATGTTGGTATATAATCAATTCCTTGTATGACAGGTCCATTATACAGTGACAACACAAGTTTATTACGTTTGTCACTGTTATGAATCCAATTCCACCTCCGTAGCTTTTTTTCTGCAGCGCCTGAGGGTTTGTCAAAACTGACTCCATTGTAACATTTTCACAGTTCAAAACGTTATCAATTGTATCTGACAAGACTCTTAACAGACCAGTGTGAGGTTTCTCTATTGTCGGAGCTAGAATACAATAAGGAAGAGGTGTTGGAGTTAGACTAATTTTCCTTAGTGCTGCAACAGATTTCCAGAGAAGAACAGTGCCATATAAATATTCAAGGGACAATTTATATCGGATTGCTGTCATAGAAACATTATATTATATAATTTGAGAAGTTTCCACCAGAATAAACCCTCTAAATAATCCCAGAATTCATTCCCTATATTCAAGCAAGCTTCACTCCGGAAGGTGATAGTTGGTACAACTTTTTGTGAGTAGAATAACAACACTGGTTTTAGTGTAAATCTCCCATATGCTGCATGTTATTTTTCTCCTTGGAGTGACAATTTTCGCATACAAATTATTATGTCTTGAGTCCAGTCCCATTCACGGATCAATTTGTTGAAATATAATGTATGCATTTAGTGGTCTCAAGATATTCACCTGCTACACACCATTTAACGTTCTTGCCCTGTTTCCCCAAGTTCACTCCGAATGATACAGTTTTTGATTGTTTTACATTTATTTCAAGATTATTAATAAGTAGATATTTTTGGAGATCTGTTAAGAGGTGTTGCAGCCCAATTTGTGTTGTATCCAGTAGCACAAGGTCATCAGCATAAATAGCCCAACTAAATTAATGCCGATTTACTCAAGGTGGAAATGAGTAGGTAACCGTTAGAGCAATTGGTAGGTCGGAGATGAACAATTTAAAAAGTAAAGCTGCTAAAGGCACCCTTGCTTTCTTTTGAAATTTGGCATGTGATGTCACCTTGAGCGTTGAAACGCACTTGAATCGTAGTGTTAACGTGCAAGGCCATCAATGGATGCAAAAGGTCTACAAGGCATGACCATGTTTTCAATTTTAGCCACAATAAATCTCTAGAGATGCTGTCAAAAGCATGTTGAAGGTCTAAAGAGGCAATTTTTACCCCATTTTAAGGCTTCTAATTTCAATAGATTGAGCATAATTCAGTTTAATTCAGTGCCAACACCTTGTGTAAACCCTGTTTGACGGCAGTTTATAATTAAAGCGCTGGTGGCCCACGCAGCATGTTTTGTTTGAAGAAATGATGCAAAGATGTTTCCAATGATGTCAAGTGAGGCAATTGGACGATAGTTGGAAGGATCGTCCTGATTGCCTTTTTGGAAAATTGGTACTACCACTGCTGACGACCATGACATAGGGAGTTATTTTATTATTGAAATCTTCTGAAACAACACTTCTATGAAGGGTGTTCAAAGGCCCTCTTTAGGTTCATCTTTAGTATGATGTGTGTAAGGGCATCCGGCCCAGCAGCCCTTGAGGTTTTAACATTTTCAATTGCTTTTAGGATGTCATCTAATGACTCACAGATGTTCCATGAGTTCGAGCTTCTTACTTCACAGGGTATATATTTGACTGCCAAGCTTTTAAAAACGTTGATAAAATGAGTCACCCATACATTAGAATTTACTCTGTTGATCATAATCGCATCTTGACTTAGCGAACCTTCATTTAACATTGTCCAAATATGTCTATTGTCATGATTTGCAATTAATCTAAGAATCTCTTCTGCCCTTTCTTGATCATGAATTAAGGAGAAGGATTTCAAAAATTGCAATATTTCTGTTGCCTTTCCTTCATTGCCCCAAGTATGTTGCTAGAGGCAGATTTTTTTAAAGATTTTATATATTTGTGCAGAATCTTTTTCGCTTGTCTGACTTTCAGACTGAAAGGGTAGATTGGATTGAGAGTTTAATTTGAATCCACATTATCCAGTTTTAAATTGTGTAAGCAACGGGGCGTATTTTACTTGACTGCATGGGGAGATGTCATTTGAAGATGTATTTGCAATTAATGCTGCTATGGCATGCTTATTAATCCATAATCTGTTAGCTCCTTGATTTATTGCTAAATTCGTAGTGTAACTGACAGCTGGCTGCTTATTATGCATTTGCCATGTTAACTTGACAGCATCATGATTACTACTGATTAGTTTTATAGTTGTCAGCTGGACTATTTGGTGAATCAGGTTTTGAGAAGACCAGATATAGTCCGGAGTTTTGTAGCTCTGGTTTCTGTGCCAATTGTAAGCAGCAGGGATGTCTCCCTGGTACAATTTTTGATTTTCAATCGTTGACCTCGCTCTAGATTATGGTTTAGCTGAAGTGCATCCCAAGTTCTCAATGTCCTGCCGTTGTTGAACCAGGAATAATTTAAGTAACCACATATGATGATGGTTAGATCACTGAATTCAGTCATACAGTCATCTATTAGAGAGGAGACCGATTTGATATACTTCCCTGAAGAAATCATCACAGGATTCCAATATGTATTTACTATAAGAATCTGACTGATCATTTTCGAATCAGGTTGTATGCTTTGCAATGTTATGCCTAGCATGAACATATTTGGATTTTGACCACTTTCCAAATGTTATTGTTCTTTATCATAATCACAAGACCACAGAAGGGGCGACCAGTGCGGTTTTTGCCTGCAGTGTTCAGGAAAATTGAATAACCATCACAAATTGGTAATTCTCAGAGCCAAGTTTCTTAGAGACAAATCACAAAATTGTTTTCAATATTATGACAAAACTTGTGAAATAAATGCGTGAATCCTTGTGTATTCCACGATAACAGAGAACACAAGTCGCCTGTTGGTTGGTGTTTAGCTAATGTCGATGTGTTTTCCCGGTCTGTAGGAATTGTCAAACTTTTAGATAGCTCAGATTGATGACCTAAAACGTTTCTATCAGGAAACTTGGATGGTTCCGTAAGTCAAGTCTCCTTTGTTCGTTGGACGACTGGGCATCCTCGTCATCTCAAGAGCTCACAGGATGAGTTACCTTTGGGTCACTCCCCCAGTAGGAGCAATTTTCAGAGACATTTGTCTTCAGATCTTATTGTAAGGAATGCAGTGGAGCAACTTCATTGTGTTACCTCTATTCAGGTTGACCTCATTCTTCTCCTTCAGTAGGTTCTCCAGTTCTAATTTCCAATGGGAAATAGTTGGTAAATGGTTAGAAGGATAGTCCACATTTGTTGTTCGAATGCCTTGTTTTTATATTTGTGCGGACGTAAGCTTTGAATTTAAATTCAGGATTGGATTTTTATTCTGAGGTTTGTAAAATTTACTAGAGACCTTCTGCCTTTTCTCAGGTGAGGGCAAGACTGAGAAAATCTCTTTTTGCTGACTTCTTCAAGATTCAACGTTGCCTTTGTATGCTGCAACTGCGACACTCATCGAAGTATCTACTTGAGATGACCGATGCCTGGATACTGGCATTTGTTGGATCATCAGCAACTGTATTGTTAACAGTACAGACCTCATCGTCATCTACTGAGTATCTCAAAAGATCACATAAATCAATGGAAGTTGGAAAGACAGGACTCCCTATGTTTTCAAACTTGACTCTTATTCTTTTGTTCAGGTGGGGCTGGTCACGAGAAGGGTGCTGAGGCAGAGTTGAAGTTCTTGTAACAGTTTCCATTTTATCTGACGCACATTCTTTGTAGGATGCTCAAACAGCCCAATTTGCAGGTGGGTTGTCAAATTCCTTCTGAATCTTTTGGAGCTGTTTGAGCAGAGCTTTAGACCAGCTTGTGCCTTTCCTTTCTTTCCTGACAAGGGTCTATTAGGTAAACCAGAAAACATATTATTTCTATTAGAAGTTAATGTTTTCGAAGGACCAGAGAAAATACCAAAGGATGGTATAATGCCACTATTAGGCAATTCGGTAAAAGGTGGATTTCCTGGAACACATTCATGTATAGGGATAACATCAGCCAGTGTATGAGCTGAGTCTGTTCTTGCATTGCGCATCGGGGCATTTGTGCTACTCAATGCAAGATTTAATGCAGAGTTAGTTATGGACCCAGAAACAATGACCTTTTCTGCATTTTTTAGGATGCAGCAGCAGAACTCAGAACATCAGAGGATGAAGCAGCCATTTTAGCAGCTGTATCACTCGGACGTCCATCAGCCAGAGGGCTGGCGCTTTTTTACCAGAGAAGCAGACTTGGATAAATGTGTCTGAGGAGGCACTAAAGAGGACAGTGTGTTACATTTTGAGTGACTTGTGGATTGATGCATTGAGGCCTCTGTAGTGACCTTAAAATTGTGCCTCATCCATTTAGTGCACTCTAGCACAGCTTCAATCAAGTCAGATTTTTCTGCCAATTCGTTCCTCACTAAATCACTTAAATGATTTTAGAGATGTTTCAGCTTCTCCATCAAGACGCTGTTGAATCTGACAGGTACATTTTTCCAAATTAGAAAGTTTAGAGTTTAAGGTGGATAACAATGAGCCTTGATCTTTCAAAGTGTCATGCAGTGTTTCGTAGAGCTTCATAAAAGGAATAAGCGCAGTCCATGTTGCTGCTAATAGATTGTTATGTATTTGGATCCCTGTGGATATTGATGAGTTGGTTTTTATGACTGACTTCATGATCAATATCAACGTGTCTGCAAGTTGAAAGATTACAGTTTGATTTCTGATCTGAAATTAAGCAACCGTGCCGGGCAGTGTTTATCAAACCACCAGAGTAGTATCTGCTCTTTGGGACAGATTAAGTTTTTTGACCAAGACTGCATTTAATTGCAGCTGACTTGTGAGAAGCAAGCCTGATTTGTGGCGTGCTCGTTCATTCTTTGAAAGCGGTATCCGCCACTAATCTCTGCCCTTGGTTGGTCGTAAAATCATTGAAATGCCATCTTTTTACCTCACTAAAGTATTATCTTTCATACCAGACTTGCTCTCATTTAGCCGGTCTCATAACATTAGGAAGTCTGATTTTAGGCATTCTGCAAGCCGAGCTTCACGGGCTGCAAAATCATAACTACACACGCCGTCCTTTGTTCGATTCTGAGCAGCTGGTGTTTTAGGACTCATTATAATAATAATAATAATAATTTAGCATTTATATAGTGCTACAAACCTTCCCCTTTGCGGGACCCGACCTTAATGGCTGATTTAGACCAGCCGTTAAAGTTGGTACCCGCAAAGGGACCTTGGTGCTAATTACGGTACCGCAATTTGCGGTACCATAATTAGCCCTTCCCCATTCCCATTGAGCCCTATGGGGCAAAGATGGGAATGGGGAAGGGCCATGGAGAAAGGGGGAATTACCGCCCCGCCAACCTTGGAATAAGTTGGTAATTCCCCTTTTCTCCATGGTGGTACCAGTATGGTACCGGCGGCAACCATGGTGCTAATAGCACCATGGTTTACCACCCACCGTGTAATGAGGCCTTATGTCTGACGTTTTTAGATTTCCGGGGTTTAAGTTAGATGAGGTTCTCAATGGCCTTTGGCTAGCATTGCATTATAGTGTTCTACTACCAAATTGGTGTCTATTCTGAGCAGTGTGTGGAGGTTGAGCAGGGATTAGGTGACTAGGTGCTCCTTGGTCAAATTGTGGTGGGGTCGTGCTAAAATGGGGTAGCGGCATGGGCTTTTCTGGGCATTTGGTAAAACTAATGCAGTGGTTATCGGTCCATGGACAGGGGGTGTTGGACAGAACAGAGATGTTGCAATTGTGATCTAGGACCGAGTCCTGTGTACGGCCAAGAACCTGGGTATGGCCAAGTATACATTGGGCGTAGCCAAAGGCAGTCATGTTATTTTCCAGGACTTTGGCATCTGAATCTGCAAGGTCGTTTCATCCTAGATCGAAGCCACTGAAGATGATGAGCTGGGTAGATGGTTTATTTATTTTATGTACTGATTTATAACGCCCCAGAACCCAAAGTTATAAGGGTGCACATATACACTTAAGCCAACAAAATTACAGGACATGAAAAGAGTAACAATGAAGAAAAGAAGATGTACGCAAAGTGAACGTTTTTCAGTGCCTTTCTGAAAGTGTTGATGTTTGTGCCTAACCGCCGGGGTAAGGGGAGCGAGTTCCAGGTTTTGGAAGAGCAGGTGGCAAAGGACCTGCCCAGACCTTTGGTCATCTTAAATGATGGACAGTTGACCAGCCTTATGTTAATTGATCAAAGTTACTGTGAAGGCTCATTCCAGGACACTAATGATTTCAAGTAACTCAGGGATTTCCCATAAAGACATTTATGCAGTAGGGTAGCTGTTTTAAATAGGATAGCTTCACATTGATATCTGGCTCCTATAGGGAGCCAGTGTAATCCTTGCTGATGGATTGAGATATGGCACTTTCTCTGGATCATTTTCATGATCCGAATAGCATCTTTCTGAACAGTCTGAAGCTTCTGTATGCTCCTCTTGTCAGCGTCCACCAACAAAGCATTATGATATTCTATTCTGGACAGGATAACCGCCCGCCGGGCGATTTCTGAAAATAAATGCATTACAATAGCCCTATTATTTTGGTGAGATATGGGCGAATGTTCCTAAGGAGTTTTAGGGAATATGCACAGTTTTTAGCAACCTGGGACATTTCTGACTCAGCACTCAAGGTGCAGACAAGATGTACGCCAAGTATTTTTTATTTGTTCTGAACTAGGATGTTGCATTCCTGTATTGAGAATGCCTGGTAATCAGGGCCTAGTTCTGCTCTTGCTTGGGGAGCTCCAAAGATTAGTAACTATGTTTTACCCCCATTGAGACACATCCAGTCCTCTCTCATCCATGAGTCAACCAGGTTGTAGATGATTTGGGAGTTTATGGTATCAGCAGCCTCATCCGCTAATATCTCTAGGACCAACTGGGTATCATCTGCATAGTTGGTAGAAAACACTCCTGATTCTTCTAGGAGGCTGCAGAGGGGTCTAACATACATATTGATAAGTATGGGGGTCATACACGCCCCCTGTTGTACCCTGCAGTTGTAAAGTGTAGGGGCTGCTGATGATTCTCCCCAGCAGACTCTTGATAATCACCTGGTCAAGAAGGAGTATATCCACCTACAGAACAGGGGCCAGTGTCTTTTAGTGTGTACAGATGATGCTTGTGGTCCAAGAGATCAAAAGAGGCTGACAGATCTAACAAGACCAGGAGTCCAGTCATGCTCCTATCTACAATGCTCAGCATGTGGGTCTGCAAATCGATAAGGGCCATCTCAGTACTATACATGGTTTAAAAGCCAGACTGCCTGGGGTGTAGTGCATCTATGGATTCACTGAAAGTCTGAATTTGACATCTGGCCTCCTTATGCAAAACCTTCAGCCGAAAGTTGCAATTGCGAATTTTCTGAGGAAGTATATTATCTGGCCCAGCAGATGGGTGCATTGTGCTCAGGGTTGTTGACAGGTTTAAGGTTAGTGTATAAGAGCTGGATGAGGCCTTATCCAAAAGACACTAGGGAGCCAGGTGCTTGGTAGATTAGGTGAAAAGGAATGACTGAGCTGGCTGAGCAGGCTAGTTTGGCAGAAATTAGGTCACAGTGTAGTATCGGGGAGTTAGCTATAGCGCAGAGAGCAAGTGAGTTTTTATAGATGAAGGCGACTCCTCCTCCTTTGCTAGTGGGCCTGTCTTCTCAGAGTACTATGAGTTTGGCAGTAAGGTGGGGGAAAGACCTGCAGCAAAGTGTTGGAGGTAAATCATCCACCTTACCACCTCCCAACAGTAATACTGCCGAAATCCACATGGAATACTATGGACACCAAAAATGCGGTCCACCATTTATAATTCCAGTTTAAATCCGTGAGACCAAGTGGGAGTAACAGTAATTCCCTTTGAAGGTATTTTGGCAGATCTACCACGGGATTACCACCAAACTCGTAAGGAGACTAGGAGAGTATGATGAGGCCTCTCTGTCCGAACCTCAAAACCTTTACACTTCACAAATTGCTTAATTGCAGCTGTCAAAAAATTAAGACATTTTGATGCAGAATAGGAAATCTATATTCCCTGACATAAAATAAGCATTCCTAGACATTGTTGCACACATGGTACTCCCGTGAATAACTATTGTGCTTGAATAACTATTGTGCTGAGTATTTGCATATGTACAAACATTTTCCATGTGCATGCATTAATTAACACTATAGCCATTTGCACAAAGGCAATTTCGGCTGCTGTCAAAGGCCATTAAATATTGCAGTTAGATTGTTGCAAATTTCTGTAACATGGCCCTGAGTTGTTGTGCGTGAGGATAGCTTAACATACTGTAGGGTTGAATCATTGTGTATCACCCCAAAATATACCAAATGACCCTCAGCAAGTTAACGCATGTTAACCAGAGTGAGCGCAGTAGTTGAACCCATACTATTTATGGGGATCCCGAAGAGGATATAGTACTGATAGAAATGGTGAACATTACAAAGCACAAGTCAGAACATTCAAGTAAAACAAGCCAACATGTCACAGGTAAAATACTGAGCACCATAGCAGCAGTGTCCAATACATGCTAGCATGGCACTGTAAAACATGTTTTCATGCTGGATGTGTAACCTATATAGCAGCAGTGCAGCTGGATAAACACTTTTGTATGATTGGTGTGTCTTTGCCCAATATATGCAAGGATGCCATAGACAATACAATTTCTATGCTGGCTCTTGTCAATATTGCCACTCGTCGCGGGAGGAAAGGTCAGGGGCTTCACACTCGTCTTGGGTCCGCGCCTAAACACCTCTGGATATTAATTATAAATAATCAATTACAATTTACTGTAAGACTGCATTGCTTCTGTTGTGCTCGGTTTATATTCCAGCAAGCCACTGTTGAACATATTATCATGCCCAATGAACAATATATGCCACTATTGCCCTGTTGAACATGTAGTAATGGTGGCTGTATCTTTTGACCTACCCCACCCCACTCAAAAACATGTGTTCACTTTCACACTCACTGACTCTGTCAATCAAACAACAATCAGACATGCACACAACCAGTTTTTGAAAATGCTTATTTCCCCCTCTGGTACCATTGCTCCTCTTGTGAACCTCATCAGCATGGGGACGGGAAGCATGGAGGGAAGGCCTTTAACAACTTCCCTCCATCAGTACCACTACTATGTAGCCCATAGGAGGACATGAGCAGAGCATCAAAATAGACACCATCATAGCCTTCAATTGACCTTGGATTCTTTGCTCCTCTAGTGTTTGCAGAGACGTTGCAGAGCTCTTTGTGGGAAGGCAGCCTGTATGAGGGCAAAGGTCATCATCCAGTGCAGGCACCAGGTGTAGAGTGAATTGTAGAACATTTTAGTGACATTACAAACATGCACCCGGATCCCAGTCATCACTGGCTTGGTCAGTATTTGCTGCTGGCTTTTCTCAAGTCTCAAGCGGAAAACCTATTGTTATTGTGAGAGTGCGCTAGAGAATCATGCGTGTGAAGAATGTGCACATGATCACGTTTACATGCATGTGCACTACTTTTGCAAATTACTGTGTGACACCCAAAAATCAATAATTGGTTTCCCACAGGTGCATCTGCACTTTCTTTATGAGGTATTATGGGCATGTTCCCATTGAACATACAAGACTGCTAACAACTGATTTCGGCTGATGCACTGCAATGCACTGCACGCAACCCCATATTCATACTGAACACATGCTCCCAAAGACATGCTTTCCAAAAACAAAGGCGTGGCCCACGATACACGAAGTAACCAGCTTTATTGACTTTATTCAAAGGTAAATCCTCCAGAAGTAGGGACAGGATCTTCCCTAAGAGTCCCTGTCACACTGGGGCATTATAAACCAATATACAATGTATCATCACACTTATAAAAAACGGATCTGGGTTGTTTGACAGAACGGCAGAATTGTTCGTAGGCCATTCGAGCGCAACTCTGTTTGACCTTGGTTCAAAAAACCCAAATGCCTGCACCCGAAGCAACCTTATACTCCTTATATTAATCTCCCCTCCCCTACTTACCTTCTTGTCGGCTGCCGGTGCTTCTTCTACAGCCCTGTGGTGTCAGTTCCGTCCCTCAAATGCAGCCCGGAGCTGACGCTGCATGGTCCACCTTTGTTTTCTTTCTTTTATTTAGTCCCCCACTTCCCAAGTCAATGAAGGGGGAGACAACCCTGCAACCCCTAAAGCCTAATATACATACCATGGGGAGCGATGGGCACCCCACAGCCCACGCTCCTAATGTTTGGTATATTATGCTTCATACAAATGGTACCACCCAAATTCGATCAAAACATCCATACGGACAGTTGGATTCAAACAAATTGGGTGGTACCTAAAAGACTTTATTTTAAAATAATAATTGGATGTTAAAATACAAACACCTACATTATTTTATATTTTAACAACAGCCACTGGATAGTCCATGATCTCCATCCTCT
Organism: Ambystoma mexicanum; assembly: GCF_040938575.1. Classification (NCBI taxonomy): domain Eukaryota; kingdom Metazoa; phylum Chordata; class Amphibia; order Caudata; family Ambystomatidae; genus Ambystoma; species Ambystoma mexicanum. Next base: position 1,516,537,083 of record NC_090937.1, on the reverse strand, counting down.
CCCAGGGTCCTTCACCCTAGTTGAGATGTCATTTCACGGGCATCATTGGGGTAACTTCTGATTAGTTGGCACCACGATATGCTCACAATGTTACAAACAAGGTGCCCAATTGGTTGGTTCTTACTCATATGGCCTTAGATGTTGCATGTTGGCCTCGCCAGCCCAGCTGTATTTGATGATGAAACATTGTCCTGGGCAAAGAATAACAAACGTACTCCCATATCACTCTCTCACTCCGGGCCCCAATCTCTCAGACAGTTTCCAGCCGACCATGCCCGCCCTTGCGGTGCATGCCGCTGCCTGCAGGCACATTATCTAATTAAATAGCTTCTTGATGTAGTGCTGGACCAGTGTAAAGGGCTCATTACTTCAGTGTATCTGTCTTGCTATTGTGTTCTTCGTGTGTGTTCTAAACCTCTTCACCATTCGGGGCGATGGTGTGTTCATCTTGATGGTGTGTTGTTGGCAACGTTACTGCGTGCACCTGGCAATTAAAGCTTTGTGTGCTTATTTTTGCCATTGAAGGACAATAACTTAATGGTTGCTTATCCAAGCTAAAACCCTGGGAAAGGCCAATTGGTGCAACTTCAGCTGTTCCCTATCGTGTCCTCTTCCCTTACTCAACCTTGGGATCTTCAGTTTTCTGAACACCATCCATGGACCAACACAATCTCTACTAAGCCATTTAATGTCTAATGTTAAATAAATTCCAAAACAAGCTATACATGACCCTGCTCAAAAAGGCGATCATTTTAGCACATGTAATGTTCCCACATATACATAATACTGCCATTCACTATGTTCCCTCCCTGTGTATTCAGCAAACAAACCCTCCCTATAATGTTATACTAGTTCTCTATGATGTAGGAAATCTAACCCTGTTCTGATTGTTTTACATTCTGCTAAACAACATGATGGATGCAAAAACAAAAAAACAACACACTATTCCAGTTTCCTTATTCTATATGTCCGTTCTCGTTTGGGAACTGCTGGGGGCGTGGCCTTGCACATCGCTGGTTTTATCGCCACCATAGGAATACTGTGTCATTTATCTGGAAATGTTGCTTTCACCCATGCAAATTAAATTCTGTTCCCGCGCTTCACTGTCAAATGAATGAGAGACGGAAGAGCTAAAGTGTAAAGTCATCGAGGCAATTCCTGCTTGCCTGTAGCCACGTGCCAGTGCGTCCATAGAAGTGGTCTGCTTCCCGTCCCTGCACTTTACATATTTTTATGAATGGGCTAAGAATAAATCATGATTATATGGAGAAAAGAGCCGATCACTTCTGTAGCTGTAGTGCTTGAAAGCAGTCCATTCCAAGAAAGGATTAAGTCGTCTTCTGCGATTCCGAGCTGAAACGGGACATGTTTCAGCTGTTTCCTTCAGATTGTCTGTTTTAACACGTTTTCCAGCACAATAAATGCATGCCATCCCTATGAAACACTTTGAACACTACTCACATTTCCTAACTTAGCCCGATTGCTGAAATAGTGTCACTTATACGTTACAAACCCAGACACACTGGCAACGGTCCATTCATTTTTCATAATTATACTGTCAAAACTTGACATTGAAGCTACTAAAAGGATATAATTACAGCACCAGAAGAATAAGCGTACATGAGATGTTCTGAAAAGGGTCAACCCTCGATGTTCTGTAGCTGGGGGCGTGATGAATGGAAAATTCCGTTTGCATACAAATAAGATTGTGGATTCAGCGATTTTCTTCCAAAAGCATTCTGGGCTCCAACATTTACATCTGAAAGAGGAGCGTGAGCCAGGTGCCAATGGGGAAAAAAATAACTGATGCTCAGAAAACCCCTGGCATGGTATCAAACCACCAAAAGCACAGACTTGCGGTGGTGGCAGATTGGGTGCGATACAATGAAGAGAGGTTACATTTTAGCAGTATTCAAACTGTGGGGCGCGACCCCCAGGGGTCCGCGGGTGCGTCCCTGGGGGGCCCTGAGAGCTCAGGATGAAATAAAAAAAAAAAAAATGTTTTTTTTCTATTTATTTTTTTAGATTGGAATAAATGGGCAGGGGTGGCTCACATGGTGGGGCTGAAGCATGAAACTGTCTCAGGCAACAATGAAACAGTGGCCCGCAGTTGTAAATAATATTCATTCTTTTAGTCACAGACTGGGCCTCATTACAACTATGGCGGTACGGTAACAACGGTGCCCGTAAGCTACCAGCACTGTTGCTACCGTACCGCCATTGTAAGATTTGTGCTCACGGGTGACTGACAGCCCGCCAGGTCTGACCTGGCAGGCCGTGCGGCAACTGCGAGCACAATTTGGTGTGCCGCCAATGATCTTTGTCTGAATGCCAGCAAGACAGTAATCCTCCTCATCGGCACACATTCACCATCCGTTCCCCTTACTCTCTGGCCGGCCTCCCTTGCCCCTCCTCCTACCCCCACCTGCGAGGCTAAGAACCTTAGGGTCATCTTTGACTCCACCCTTTCCTTCTCTGCCCACATCTCTGAGGTCTCTAAAAAGTCAAATTTCCGACTGCACCTCCTCAGAGGTACTCTGCCTTTCCTCTCCTTCCCCAGAAGCTCATGATATCCCAAGCTCTGGTTCTCTCTAGCTTGGACTGTTGTAACAGCCTCTTTCTAAATCTACCTGCCTCTACTCTCTGCCATCTGCAACTAATCCAAAACAGGACTGCGAGACTTGTCCTTGGCCTCAAGCCCTGGGATCGTATCTCTCCAGCTTTGAAATCTCTCCACTGGCTCCCAGTAGATGCAGGGATTAAATTCAAAACCCTCTGCATTGTCCACTTGGCTTTCTGGGGCCTGGGTTCAAAATACCTTCAGCTATCCCTCCGCAAATACCTCCCCTCTCGAGCTCTTCGCTCCTCTACCTCCAACTCCCTCAGGGTCAGTCGTTTTTCTAAGCAACGAGCTGGGGGTAGATCTCTGTCTTCGGCTGGGTCCTCCCTCCCTGCCACTCTAAAACTTGAGGAGAACCATCTCTGGTTCCCGAAGCACCTCAAGACCTTCCTCTTTTCTTCTGCCTTCGCTCCCCCTCTCCCCTGCTGATCTGTTCTCTCTTGGCACCATGCACCTGGCCACCCTCTGTCCTTCGGGCCCAGGTACCTGCTCATCCTGCCACCCTCCCGCACTGCCTCCGAGCCACCCCTTGCACTGGGGTCTGTATCTGTACCCATACAGCCCCCCCTTTTTCTTCCTGCACATATCAGACCTACCCTGTCTGCTGCCTTAAACCTAGCACTTGCAAATTTCTGGCTGCAGTACCACTGTTTGTTGCCTTTATTATTTATTTATTGTTATTTATCTGTTTCTCCTCTACTTCACACTTTCCATGCACTTTTCCCCTCCCCCCTCTCCCATGCACTTGCGCGTTCTCAATGTCACTGGGCTTAGTAAGATCGCTGTTTTGTTCTCCCCTGTTCCCCTCACTTGCCTTGTCGTGCTCTGAAACACTTGTGTACGAGCGCGATAGAAATAAAATATCAATCAAAAAAAGCTTGTCGGATGCACCGGCATCGTTATTAACGGTGCCGGTGCATCCAAGCACCCCATTCCCATTGAGCCCTATGGAGCTCAAATGGGAATGGGGATCTACCGGTACCGGCACCCGCAGAAGGACAATTATCAGGTCCGCCTAACTCGGCATGACCCGGTAATTTCCCATTTGCGGGTGCCGGACCCGGATGCAACTCCGGTGGCAGCCGTGCCGGTTTTACCGACACAGCTACCGGCAGGGTTGTAATGAGGCCCACTGTTTCAATAGTACCCAAGGGGGTGCTTTGTGTTAAAATGTAAGTAAATTGTGATATATTAAGCAACAATGGTCAAAATTACTAACTGCATAGTTAAGTAACTCATCAAACTAGTCCACATTGGCCAAAATGGTGGCCCATTTCGACTGGCCCACACTAGCATTTTACATTTTTGGTACAGGCATTGCCCTATAGGCCAGTCCGAACCTGGCGGCTCATTGATAATGGCGAGGGGGCGCCCACCCAGTAGCCCCTCACCCATTACGGAGGAGCTAAGGAGCCAGCCCAGTGAAACAGTGAGCACTGCCTCAGCTGCCTTTTCCAGCTGATGGATTGCTCCTGGGCTGGCTGAACTGTCAAAGGGAAACCGTGTTTCCCTTTGACAGTTCAGTTTAGTTCCCCAGCCGCACATGCTCACTGAGCCATGCAAGTACTGGGGCATTTTGCTTCGCCAGCATTGCATAGCTCATTGGAAATGCTGGCTGGGGCACTGCATGTCTATATGTCCGAGGGGGAGCTCTTTCGCCTTCTCGCACATACGGACAGAGCAGCCTGGAGCAGGGAGTTTTCCGCATCTACACGCAGGCCAATGCAGAAGGTACGTTTATGTTCATTGTTTTTATTTAAACATGTGTATGTATGCGTGTATGCTTATGTTATGAGTGAGTGTATGGTGATGGATGCTCGTGTGAATGATAGAGTGATTGCTGTATGAATGTGCAGCGCCTTGCATACACACATAATCATGAAGATTGTGTTAGGCCCAGTGGGGCCCAGGGGACAGGGATGGTATCTGTTAACTGGACATCTATCATAGATGTCCAGTAAAACATGTCATGCCTGCCCCCTGGGCACCCCAGCACCAATTGCAAACTGTTTGGCTATTTACCCATTTTTTTGTTAAAAGTATGCTCTATAATGCAACATTTTAACCCATTATTTTAAAACAATGTACAGGGGGAAACCCCCCCTAAACACACCTGTATTGGTTCGGGCTCCCTCACTATGCTCGGTCGCTATGGCATTTTTTGGGGGAAATAATTAAGCCCCTCCACTTAAAAAATTCACCAGCCGCCACGGGCCCTCAGACTGTGTTGCGAACGGGATGAGGGGAACCCAGGGACTATGTTGGGAGCACAATGGGTGGGAACCATGGGATAGTCATGGGAGCAGAGTGGGGAGAGCCCAGGGTGTGTGATGGGGTGGGGAGAGACCAGGGACTGGGTAGGAGTGGGATGAGGGAGCCCAGCGACTGTGATGGGAGCAGGTGACGGCACGCAATATATTCTGTCCATTTGGCATTTCTGGGGGGTCCCGACCTGCCCAAATGTTGCCCGGCTTTTGAAGACCACCATTAAAAGGAAGCAGTGCTTGATTTAAAGGTCATTGTGTAAAATATACTCATCTTACATGAATGAGAGTGACAGACTTTTCTTTCTGTATTTCTTTGATAGCAGGGATGATGTACAGATAATTCAATAGATATAAGGTGAAGGTAGTTTCCGATTTGAATGGCTTTAGAAGTTACAATGGGTGTACAGTGGCGAGGAAATAAAACAGGGCGTCAAGGAGCAATCTAAAAAAGACAGAACCTAATGACAATAGAAAAGATAGAAAATCAGTGAAACATTCCAGTATTTGCCTCAACCAGATGAAACCTCAGATAAAATCTTAGAAAAGTGGGTCTATGGTTTGACCACATGGCTCAAAAGCGGACACGTGACTTGAGCTATATTGCAGCCGAGGCAGCAGGACGTGGTGTCCGGTGGCATCCTTAGGAAATTACAACTAACACAACTATACGATCTTTCGGAACCACCTTAAAACCTTCCTTTTTGAATGATTTAAACTCTGATTCTCGTTCATAACCAATGGGATGTGTGCCCTGCAACCTCTATAGCACCAACGCATATTTGGGTAATAGCTGCACTTTATAAAAACTTATTAACCTACCCTATGTGAATGAGATCCATACATAGAGTCAGATTTAATGTTGGAGCACTGTGTGATGCATTCATTGATTTGAAGAGGGTAAACACACAATTGTTATCTGTGTCAAAATGATTCTGCCCCAGAGGTGTACAAGGATAACTAGTGGCTAATGCGCCTACTCAACCCGCACATTTCTTCAAAACAAGAATGATTCCAAATTGAATTCACGCTCACAAACACAAACTTATCCTATATAATAAATGGCCAGGTCTATGTTGTCTGATGAAGACATGCACAGTAGAGAGTGCCCACTTCGCCTGTTGTCACTGCTAGAAGGAGCTGTTGCCTTAGGATGTATAGTGGTCCTACTGTGTTAATGAAAACATTAAAAAAAAAATTCTATTAACATGAATTACAATCAAACATAACACATAATATATTAAGACTCTGAAATTGTCTTTCTTTACACACTTTGGCCAATGCACACAGGCTTTCACACTAGTTCAAAAGTAAAGGAACGGACCATGAAGCACGAAGAAACTGGCTTTCTTTACTTTATTCAAAAGTAAATTGGCCTGTAGAACGTACAAGATGTTCTCGAAGTGCCCCCATCACACCAGGGGTTATAAACCAACACACAATTCATAGTCACACTTATAAAAGAATCTTATTCCCAAACAATGATTTGAAATTAAAATACAAACACATGTATTATTCCATGTCTTAACAACGGTATTGGATAGTCATTGGATAGTCCCTAATCTTCATTATTGCCCAGGGTCCTTCCGACTAGATGAGACATCATTTCATGGGCACCCTCGGGACAACTTTTGATTGGCTGGCACCGCAATATTCTGACACTGTTAAAAACAAGGTGTCCCATTGGACAGTTCCTACTCATGCAGCCTTAAACGTTGCATTTTTGTTTCGCCAGCCAATGACTTTTGATATGAAAGTCGATATTGAAATGCTGCCCTGGGTAATAGCCGGCTTACTTCCATTTCACTGACTCATGGCGGGCCCCTATCTCCCAGACAGTTTCCCGACCTTGGCCACTCCACCGTACCTTCCCTTCCATTGCCTGCCGCTGCCTGCAGGTGATATGATATGATAGGTTATTTATAACGCACTTTATACCCAGAGGTTTCTAGGCGCGGACCGGGAATCGAGCCTCTGTTGCTCCGTGTCGTCTTGCTTCCAAGGCGAGCATGTTGCCCCTGAGCTATCCTCCCAAGATAGGTGCATAAAAGAACTAAGTAGCTACTTTGTTCTAGTGTGGGGACGATAAAAAGGGCCATTACTTTGGCGTATTTATGTGCTTTGTTTGTGCACTAACCCTTTTTTACCATGCGGGGCACTACGTGTTCATCTTGCTGTTGTGTTGTTAGCAACATTACTGCATGCCCCTGGCAATTGCATTTTTGTGTGTTGTGTGTTTCTTTCTGCCATCGACAGAAACTAACTTAATTGTAGCTTATTCAAGATCAAACCTTTGGAAAGGCAAATTCATGCAGCTCCAGCCCTATCACATCCTCCTTCATTTCTCAACCTTGACATTCTCAGTCTGGGGACCAATACAATCTCTACTCAGCCATTTAAATTCCAATGCTAAATATCTTCAACTACATCTCTGCAGGGCCTTGCTCAAAATGGTGTTTCTTATGGCATGTATTATGTTCTCACATATATCCTGCCTAGCTGTGCATACCACCATTCACGAGGTTCCCCCTCTGGGTATTCAGCAACAAAACCCTCCCTGTGATGTGACACTAGTTCCCAATAATGTGACAAAGAAGTCCATCCTGCTTGTGTTACATTCTGCTAAACACACCCTATCACACAATCATAAAGATGAGTAACCATTGGCAATGACACCACTGTGTGATTCTGTGTAGGAATGGGAAGGGGATTTGCCGGGCACTGCCCTAGTGGCAATAACTGACTGGCAATGATCGCAGCTGCACAATTGTGTGAGAACCTGGTCATATAATAGAAATGCCTGGCAATATCTAATACGTAGACACAAGCCAAAACCGTTGGCCTTCCCAATGCTTGTTTTTAACAGGACGTCATTGAAGGAAACACATATTTCCAATACATTGTTTGGCTGAAGGCAGACCTGGTTTAGAATACACCAATAGTCAGTTTACATCTCCAATTAAGTCATTTACCTTCTGAAGACTGAGCTCGAAGTGGCTGTCAGTGTTTTTTTAAAGCAAAGTTTCCTCATAAGACTTGATAAAGCTCACTAAAACCTCCTAGTTGTCTTTATTTTTGGAAAAGAGGGGCGGGAATGGCCCTAGGGTTTAACATTTCCATGGCAGTCTATAGGTGGGTAAATAACCAAACAACACCTGCAAGTTTTTATACCTCCCCATAAGCCATGTCTCTCTAACTGTACTCTGATGCAACAGTGTCGGCTTATAGGGGATACTTTAGTGAAAGCTAATAGTCAAAACGAAAAAAATATAAGAAGTAACAAACCTCTCAGGAAGGCTTAGAGTTGCAAGTGTTGTATGGCTTTTCATTTAGTGGACAGATATTGGAGGTCTTCATCACATTAAAAAGGCATCTTGTTTTGGACCTTCATATGGCAATTACACAAGTCAATAAGGTGAAAAATATCTTTAAAAAAGCAATGGAATATTTAACCTACAATGACAAATGTGATGCCCACTAGCAGGAGTTACCATCCGACCACCAAAACTACTAGACTGGAATACAGTGAGGGCCTCTAATGAGGGTAGGTGCCAGTAACACACAGCAACGCCTTCCAAAATGTTATGGCAACATGGACAACATTTTGTGAGTGTTTTATTTGTGAGCAAAACCGCACTCTGTCTTTCATTTCTGTGGTGGCAAGGAAATCACCAGGCAAGAACGGCACCCAAGGAAGGTAGGTGAAGTATTCAGCTATGGGTGGGCAGAACGTTTAGAGAAAGGGACATGCAAAAAGGAGAATGTCGCAGCAACCAATCAGGCGTTCTCATCATGGACACTTAGCGGAAAGGTACAGTCTGAGATCCGAGCAACCAAACTAGCTGTTCACACCCACCAGGGTGTAATTGATTGTGTGTGTGATTCCAAGAACGGAGAACTCATGGTCTTCCACCTATGTAATTCCAGCAACAATCATCAGGAGGCCACAAAGTTGATCTCAATTATATCATAGCTATAATCAACAAAAGAAAGTAATCTTATAAATAGATTGTCACACGTGTTAAATTAGCGAGACATGAATCATGGTGAGCCATGCTCTGTCGCGGGCAATAAAATCCCCTCATCGGACATATTGGACAGGTTAGGAGTAAACAGAGTTACCTTTTGGGTCCTCTAAATGGAATTGCCATAATACCTTTTTTCAAATTTAGGAATGTTCTTCTTTTTTTTCATGTTAAATGTATGCTCCTAAACACTCCCATATCCAAAATAATGGAGTGAGCAGGGTGCATGAAGAAAACAGCTTTATTTACTGTATTCATAAGTAATGCATCCGGTTGACGGTATAAAACCATTCTTAAAAGAATCCCTGCCACACCAGGGGTTGTAAACCACAATACATTACATTGTCATACTCATAAAAAATACTATTCTTGCCTAACAATTGGATGTTAAATACAACCACCTATATTATTCCATATGATAACAACAGTCATTCATCAATCCTTAATCCTGGGACCTGCCAAAGGCCCTTCCCACTCGGTGCAATGTCATTTCGTGAACAACATTGGTACAACTTTTAAGTGGCTGGCACCACAGCATGCTGACACTGTTACATAAAAGGTGTGCCATTGGTCAATTTTTACTCATGGATGTTGCATTTGTCCACAACAACACAAATATATTTGATGTGGATGGAGAGTTCGAAGTGTTGTCCTGGGCAAATTTTACTAATTTACTCCCATCTCATTTTTTCACGCTGGGCCCCAATCTCCAAGACAGTTAACAAACCTTGACGGTTCATCATGTCCTCCCTTGTAGTACACACTTTTGCTTGCACGTACATCTAATTGAATAGCCACTTCATTGTGTTGCAGGGCCTGTTTGCATGTTGCATTATTTATTTTATTCTTCTTGCTACTGCGTTCTTCGCCTGTGCACTGTACCTCTTTTACCATTCTGGGCGCTATATGTTCATCTTGCTATTGTATTTTTTGCAATGTTGCTGCATTCACCTGACAATCAAAGCTGTGTGTGTGTTTCTCTCTCATCAACAGAAAATACGTTAATTGTTGCGTATTCAAGCTAAAATCCTGGGAAAAGCCTATTTGTGTCACTTCAGCTCCATCTGACAGAGGTGAACCAAGGTACACACTGACAAGTAACCTGTAAATAGCCAGTTTGAAAATTAGGGATAATGCCACAGAGATAAAGAGTATATAAAGGTTGCGTTAAACAAGTAGGGTGAGAAGTAGAATGCACGCACAAATTTAGGAAAAGGTTGCCATATACATATATAGGGTTAAACAAGTAGCATAGAGAAGGAAGGGGTAGTTTGCAGTATACAGAGGCAGGTAATAATGTATGGTGGCATGCAATGCACAAGACAAGAAGAACATTAACATGGAGGAGATTGAACAAGACTACCACAATTTTAGACTGAACGTATAAAGGCCTTTATTCTGAAAAATTGACTCCTGACATCAAACTCATTTGCACCTAGTCCGAAGCTTCACGATGTTCAGACCTATGCTTATGCATCAAGGCTAGTAAGCAAAGGGGCCACAAAAGGGAATTGAAATCACACTCGATAACATTCTCCAGAAAAAGACAGCATGCAAATAAACAGTTAATTAGATTCTATTGGTAGCAGTGAAAAAGTACAGATAGCATTGATCTTCTGCCTCAGCGACTGGCTGCCTCGTTCCCACAGAGTTCTACAGGGTTCCTGGCCCTCCTCCCAGTCCTAACACTTATCTGCACTTCCTTGCACTTTCCCTCTTGGCCTCCCATTGCACTGCCCCTTTCTCTCCTTCCCTCCCACCTTAGCACTTACTGCAGACTAGCACTTAACCAAGTCCATCCCCATACCACCCTCCCCCACTTTTTCTCCCTAGCACTTCCTCTTTTTCTGTACTTACACGTAGCAATGTCACAAGACCTAGTAGGGCCATTATTGGTATTTCAACCCTGTTACCGTTCCCTATGTCTTGTAGCGCTTTAAAACACTTGTATAAGCATGTACAAATAACCAATAACATAAATAAATATCTTCTCAAAATCTTCATGAATGTGCAGTCACACTTTTTTGGCCAACAATATCCTCTGGGGTATCTCTCATTGTCATGGGATACGTATCTGGAATATTAGCTCTTCATCATCGTCCTCATCTTGGAAGAAGTCTTTGTCAGTCATGTCAGTCAATCGCAGTACTGGATCAATAGCAATGACTATGTACCAATCAAATCCCTCCTCATCTGTTCTATGCAACATCACTCTGTCTTCTCTTACCATTGCTGCTTATAATTGTACTATGATTACTGTGTTCAATGTATGTTTATACTTTTGGTCTAAATAAACACAATGCAAAAGCTTGTTTTATATTCTGGGGATTCATCCCAACAGTCCCTGAACTCTTTAAGAATACACATCAGCATTAACAGATACTCCTTTCAAAATCCTTGGCTGTAGAATTCTTGTATGGATGTGTTGGCAGACAAATAATGAATACTGGTGTAGAACATACTATACACTTTTCTGTGAATTAAATGGTAATGTTCAATTTGCTCATCAAGTCTCTGACTAATATGTTCACTGGTGTTTTACATGGATAAAGCAAGGGTGCTCACATAGTATGTGTCCCAACTGTGATCAGTAGATCTTCTGTGAAAGGAACCGCTAACGTAGCCCTCAGAAAATCCCTGTGTGTTCATGATCATGTCTGATGATGGAAACCCCCTTCTCTGACACAAGATCGAGTCACACCTGAATCTACTAAGAAAGAGAGTGTCTTGTATCCTATTCTCACCCCACCCTCGGTTCCTCCTCTGGGTCTGGACTTACTGATAGTACTGGACAAATCAAAGCCTTCTATGGGTGCTTCTATTAGGGGTGTGTACTTGTGTCTGTAGATAGAAAGCGGTACACTGCTGCAACTTTAACTCCACCAAAATGTGGTATAACACACACTGGTATCAATGTCTTGCCCTACCGCTTGTGTTGCAAGCTGTGCATGTATCTGCAAGGCATATCGTTGCAGTTGCTGAATTTGCGGCACAGTACCGCACTTCAGGCTATAGCCTGAATCAGAAAATGTTTTCCCATTCAAACCTAGGGCTTTGCGGCACTTCAGGCTGTAGCCTGAATCAGAAAATGTTTTCCCATTCAAACCTAGGGCTTTGGCCATGCCGCACGCACCAATAAGCAAATCAGAGTACACATTTGTCCTTGCTCACGGCCAGGCCAGTTGTCCAGGCACCAAAGTTATATCATCATTTTTTGTACTTACATTTAGATTGACACTTTAGAAAAAATAAAACACCAGACAGATTTGCAAAACCATGCTTAAAGGTCCTTGCCGATGCTCCTCGTGAATGTTAATGTTTAAGGATATTTGTACCGTACACTATCACCACCTGAGTGGTCCCCTGGCACTCTGGTGGCTCTGAAAGAGGGTGAGTTAGTGGGAGTTAGCTGGAAAAGTGCAAGATAGCAGTGATGTGCTGTTGGCAGCCTCAGCCCGGTGGGTCCATTGGCTGGGTTTGGGGTGTTTTACTTTCGCTAGTCGTTTTGTGCTGTTGTACCGGTCTATGTGTGGTTTGTTTTGTTGTTGCAGTATAGTGAAGTGGGTGCAGACTGCTGTATTTTAGGCTTGTGGGTGTGTTTGGTTTGAGTTTGAGAGGTGTATGCAGAGGGGTGAAATTGTTAGTGGATTGGTTAGTTGGCATCGCTGTCCTTGCAATTGTGTATGGGTGTGATGCTTGCTACCATTCACTATTCCATCGGAGTGTGGTGCTTGCTAATTTTCAATATTCTGTCTAGATGTGAGTTAGGCTAGTGATCACAATTCTATTCAGGTGTTGCACTAGTCATCATTCACAGTTTCATTTAAGAGTTCTAACATTCACATTTCTATCTAGATGCGACGCAGGCTAAGGTTAAGAATTCCATCTAAGTGTGGCACATGCTAACATTTGTGATCCTGTCTAGATGTGACGCGAGCTAAGGTTAAGAATTTCATCTAAGTGTGGTACATGCTAATATTCATACCTCCATCCAAAAGTTAAGAATTCCATCTAGATGTGGCACATGTTAACCTTCACATTTCCGTCTAGATGCGACTGTAGGATATTTTGTGTAAATTTGGGGTTTGGCAGTATTTTCTTACTGCCAAAATATGAGCGGTAGTTTGATGATAACTTATCATTGCATTTAGATTGGGTTTGGCCTCATATGTTATTTTTTTATTTATTTATTGTGATTTAGTCTGAGAAAAACTCAAACTTTACACATATTATACAAAAAGATGAAAAGATTATACAGTATGTTTAACAATTGCATACAACAAATACAATAAATCAATACTTCACATAATACTTAAAACAAATACAATAAATCAATAATTCACATAATCCTTAAAAGAAAAAATTCTACATCTACTAAATGGCAACTTAGCTTCACACTCGGCCACCAGCCTATATACACATAACAACTCACGCATCATCACAGTTCCAGCTCTCTTCCCCTAAACTGATCAAATGTATCGCCTTCTTTTCAGTAACCAGATTTATCTCCTTCTTTTCAGTAACTCGTTTTAGTATTTCTACCTTAAATTCCATCTTTAGCCATACATTATAAAGGGCAATTAATAGGCTCATATTCCCCGAGTTTTTGCAGTAACACCAGAAGGACAAATCTTTCAAAGTTTCCAGGTTATGAACATATTTACAAGTAGCAAATGAATAGTATTGGCCATTTCTTGGCAATCAGTTAATAGATGTCTAGCTGTCTTCAGTTTGTCCATTTGTTTGCAGAGACGGCAAACATGATCCTTAATAGGAATCTTTGATCTGCTTCCCAAGATCATCATGGTTGGTAACTGTTCCATTCTAAGAAGAATGATGAATCGTCTAAGAATTTTAGCTGGGCAAAGATTCAAATAGGTCTGTGGTTGCATAAAAGTATAATTTCTATTTTGAACAAATTGATAACTCTTCAGTGTACATAAATGAGCAAAATTCTCAAGCCAGTCCCGCACGGGAATTCTCTTTCCAAGTGCATTAGTAACAGGCTTTGAGAAACTGGCTCCTCTATGGTTTCAACCTATCTCCGCTAGGTATTTCATCATGGGTTCAAATAATTTACCAATGATATAGCTTTTATTTAATTCCTGATGGACTGCAATTAATAGGGAATTGGAGGTAACACGCATACTACATTAAAAGAGGGTTTTCCTAATTCTAATGTTATAAGAGCCATTGGCACTCTGGGGGGCAACCCCAATATCCGTCGCCAGAATTTACCTTCAATAACTTGTAACCAAGTCAGATCGAAAGTTAGCAAAGCCTCCAGTCCATAGGTAATCATGGGAATGAACACTTGAACATATAATTGTCGTGTTGCCCACAGCGTAAAGCCACCCTGCTTATGAGTAAAATTGGCCATAAGGGCCGTGACTTGGACAGCTCTGATGGTACGTGTTTGCCTGCAGGTTTTGTAATCCCCATATGGTTCAAATTCTACCCCTAGATAACAGTACGAAGGAGCATAAAGAATAGTAGTATTGCCCACCACAAGATTGACCCGGCTAGCTCTTTTATGGGTATATCTCAGTACTTTAGATTTCTCTAAATTAATGGTCAGACCATTGTAACTGACATATTCCCATAATGCCATGGCCGACCTTCGTAATCCGCCTATGGTGTTGTCTAATATAACCAGGTCGTCTGCATAGGCTAGGACCACACAAGGGGATTCTCCAACTTTAGGGGGACAATTTTCTACGGTCGCTAATACCATTGGCATGTCATAGACATACAGATTATAGACTAATGGTGCCGTGACGCACCCCTGCTTCACCCCCCTGTTCTGCAACACCCTATTAGTCAGAGGTCCTTCCTGATCTAATTTAAGTCGGACTGAGGTGTTTAGGTGCAAAAGTTTAAGATAATAGAGCAGACAATCAGGGCAGCCCATGCCTTCAAGTGTCGCCCATAACCGATCTATAGGGATAGAGTCAAACGCCGCCTTAAAATCAATGCATGAAGCATAAAGTGGCGGCTGTCCCTTAATACTTGCTCTAGTGCGTAGTATGTCCTTAACTATCCAATTATGGGTAGTAGAATAGTCCCGTTGGAATCCACTCTGAAATTTACATAGAACGTTAGCTTCATCTACCCACTTCTGGATCTCGCTAAGCGATAATGAAGCAAACAGTTTTCCAGTAATATCTAACATAGACAGTAACCTATAATTGTAAGGGTCTAGTCGATTTCCCTTTTTAAAGATAGGGATCAGGATCGCTGTTTCCCAAGTATGAGGTATTTTCCCTAGGACCAAGATCTTCTTAAACAAAATAGTAAGCAGGCTAGCTCAAAAGTCAGGATGGTTCTTAATGACGGCATTAGACAAACCTTTAGGGCCAGGGGCTCTTGAGACTTTCAACTCTTTGATTTTGCTAAGTATCGTCTCATGCGATACATCAAAGGGAGGCTCGGATGGAGTCCGTCTTGCTGGCATAAATTCATCTTCCTGACTTTTTGAGTTACGGGTTTCCAGAAATTTTACCCATACTGCTCCACTTATAGGATTGACTAGTTGGCCTTTACTCTTCACCTTAGCCTCACTTAAAAGCACCCAAATGCTACGCGAGTGTCTAGACCCAATCGTCTGAACCAATCGTTGGTATGAGCGGATGTTCTCAGCCTTGTTAATATTCTTAATAGTTATCCTATATCTGTTTTTTTATTTTCCTAGTCAATTCACCATATTGTGGCATAGGTAATTTCATAGCCTTTGTTCTTTGAAACTCGGCTCTAAAATCCCTCTTAGCGTCCCTTATTTCTTTATTAAAGGGCAGCGTATTGCCTTCTGATCTTAGCATTACTCCAATGGGGCTAGTAGCATGTTTGCCGGAGAAGGCCAAAATCCAATCTTCGATAGCATTAATGGACATACCCTCGAAGTCCAAAGAGTTCAGAGTATCAAGGTGGATTAGGGATTCAGTTGCTATTCGTGTTCCAGCATTGTTTACTTTAATTTTTCCCATATTGGATTGTGTAATAATGTCCCTAGGGATATTGAGTACGCACCGAAGGATTGCGTGATCACTCCAATTGTTGTTAATCACTTCCATATCCATCACCTGTTGTAACAAGGATTGTGCGGTGTGTGGGGTGCCTGAGACTGTGGGACATTTTCTGCTTAGGTGTGAGAGACATGTTGAGGAGAGAGAATTGATGAGAGTTCTGTTGTCTGCCCTGGGTGTGGCTGAGCTGAGTGGGAAGGCTTTGCTGGGAGGTGACGGGGAGAGAGGCAGGAGGAGGAACAGTGTGATGTTGGATTTTGTGAGGCAGAATGGGCGGTGGGAGGAGTTGTGAGTTTATGGGAGATAAATATTGATTGGTGGGTCTGGTGCACATCATCCTTTAGGATGTGGAAGAGCCTGCGTGGGTCCGCCCATGCATCTGATAATTAAGAAGAAGAAGAAGAACCTGTTGTAACAGTATTGGGCTCATAAAAATATAGTCCAACGTGCTCGAGGAAACACAATTGGACCATGTGTGTTTACCTGGGGAGTCGCTAACAGTAAAACCATTAATCATTTCTAGTTCCCAACAGTCCAACCCTGTCCCTCCATACTCTTTTTCGCATGTGTCATAGTACATTTCTCCTTTAATTTGGGGTACTGCGTTACATGTCCCTCGCCCTTCATATGGCAATTGAAATCCCCCAAGACAATTACCGCTGAGTTCCCTGATTTTAACATCCAGGTTGTCATTAGTTCATGGAGCGCATCCTGGATTTGATCCCTAAATGCAGCACCCGGAGGGTTGTAAAGACTAATGGATAGAAATCTTTCAAGGCTACTCTCTCTCCCCAACTCCACTTCAACCGCAATAAAGTAATTGTCTAGGTGACCATAAAGTCATTTAGAGACCAATGCATTTGCCACCCCTATAAGTAATCCCTTATAGGGACGACCTCTTATACCCCTTTTTGCGAAGGCTTGATGAACAACAAAACCATCTCATAACAAGGGGTCAACTTCCCATGTCTCTTGTAGGCAAAAACAACTATAATTTGCCAGTAGAACAGTAGACCCCTCAGTCCTTAATAAATGTGTAAAGCCAGGACAGTTCCAAGACAAAACAGTAAAATCTCAATGGTTCGCTAAAACCCCCGGCAATGACTCCAACAACCATTTTAAGACTTGCTGTGCATCGGCAAGTTCAAGATTTTTTCCTTCCATGTCCTTTGCGCTACCTGTTTCGCTTTCTGGAATAGTACGTTTTTCTTGAACAGCATTCGGATCTCATTCAAGTTCACATCAATATCGATGTCCACTGTTCTCAAATCTTCTTTGTATTTTCTAATAATCTTTGCTGTTGCTAAAAATTTACAGTGTAGCGCAGAGACATTGGGTTTAGGGCCATTTAACGGCTCGACGAACAGGAAGTCTTCAGATGTAAGCTCTCGAAGTTGAGGAACATAATTAAGCCTTGTTAGCAGCTCTGAGCATGTTAGCCTTGTATTGTCACCACTTTGGTATGAGTTCTTTATCAGGCACACCCTGTTGTCTGAAGGATATTCCCGATCTTCAACCGACTTTAACAGTATTCTCGTTACTTTTCCTTTCTCGTACAAAGATTTCACAGGTTTTTCAGGCAACCCTATTTCCCTTATTTCTTCTTCCTGATCAGCAATCTCCAAGGCTTCCTCTTCTTCGTCCACCACTTTCATAATTCCTTGTTCCTTAAGAAGCCAACTAGTTAGTTGACCCTTAGCTGGTAAATTCTTGTTCTTAGACTTGGCCGCTCTTTTCCATGCTTTTTTAGACCGCATCTCGGAAATAGGTGAATCTTCTACCAATACAGGTTGAGTGTTCAATTTAATACGTTTTTGGGCTTTCTTTGCCAGTCTCCGCTGCTTCCTCGAAAAGAAGACATGCGGGCTGTGATCATGGTGTGTGTCCGTCTCTTTGTCTAGATGTTCCTCCTGCTCTTCAGGAATTATTATCTCCATCTCTTTATCTAATTGTTCATCATATTCTTTGGAAATCTGTACTGCTTCTGCAAGGTTGGCTTCAGTCTCTTCTCTTTCTTTTACATTAAGCTCTTGTGTCGCAGCCAGAGTATTAGTGTTAGCCAAAATGCGTCCAGGCATTTGTAAAAGAATCTTGAGTGCAAATTGCAATGCCGCTACTGAGGACTGAAGCTCGGCGATCTCATTTGTCATATTTGTATGACAGCCTAGATCTTCTGTTTCTTTATCTGGGCGCATCCTCCATGGAGGTCATTACAAGATGCAGGGAAGCAGATAATCTCCCAGTACTCTCTGCAAGTATAGGTAGACCCGGCGACATGCACGTGGAACTTGCTGTCTGATGCAGTCCAACATTTTCTGCTGTCAGTCAAGTTTGTGAGGACATCTCCTTTTGTATACTTAAACACAGCTCCTACAAGGAGGTATTGCCAATATCCTCATAGTTAGATGAACTCATCAGAACGCTGCTTCTTGATTCAGGCACCTCACATTCCTCAATTATTGTTAAGTTGATATCCGCTGGAGGATTAGGTGGAAAAAACCTGTTATTGTGCCTTGGCCTGCTACCACAGGTTTCCTATTTTTCTTTTTAGTCTTGGTCTTATTCACCATGATTATCTCTTCAACGCTCTCCTTATCAAGCTGTGTTCTTGAGTTGCGGAGGCAATATCGGTTCTTAAAAGCCCTTCTTCCTGGTGGCTTTTCAATCCCATCCACCACCAAAGAGGCTAGGTAATATTTAGAATTTTAGTTTCCACCGATACTTATTGTAGCAACCACTGCTCTCCACTACTCCAGTTACTATATAAAGCTGAATGGTAATAGAGGAATAGAGTGTAGAGCAGCAACCGCCACCCCCAATGGTTATCCCCAATTAGGTGGTAAGGAAAACAGTGGATCGCAGGTATGGGATCAAAGGCATTCAGCCCACAGTCTCCCAGTCTCCCAAGTAATTTCCTTAGTAATTTCCTTAGCTCCACCAATGAAAATCCACCTGGATGGTGCTTAATACACCAATGAAAGCTTGGTTCAACTAAATAGCTCTAAGATAGCCAAAAAGGTGAGTAAAGACCAGTACCTATTTACCAGATCTTTTCTGAGCATTAAGGAGGCTCACCCCAGTGCTTCCATGACAGAACGTAACTGAGCTGCTAAAGAGGTGGAGGAGGGAAGGCAGCCAGCTGACACTGGTGGATGAGCTGACACCTATTCACCAAGTTTTTTTTTTTTATTTATTTGACCCCAAACCCCCACTCATACCTTCCTCCCAAGAGATGGTCTCTCTCCTCAGGCGTGATTGTTCCGCCCGCTCACCCAGGGCACAGTGTGGTGCATAGGCATCCCTACCCGCCTCGCCAGCAGTTCTCAGGGGTCAGGGAGCCACCGGGCTCAGGGTCCACAGAGCCCGGCCTGCAAACAGCCCGCAGCGGTTCCACAGCGCAACCACTCATAAAGGCGCACCCTCGCACCACACGACTCAAAGGCTAAAGCGAGTGCACTCTCCGCATACCGAAGCTCCGAGGCTCCACAGCTTCTGAGGAAAGGACCCAGAAAACGTCTGCCCGTCAAGCCGCACCATCTCTGCGTTGCGAAGAGACACACACCAATCAACTCTGCACTGGCAGCCTCCGACAACCTAGATTGATTTGTTATTCTCCGACCCCGGGTAAAGTGTACCCTCATATCATTCTAGTGACCATATCTTATTATATTATATTGGAGAATCTAGTAATATGTACCATTGGTGGTATTTTGCAGTAATCTGTTATTTAGTGGTGAGCATAGTTTCCTTCCCTACATTATAACCCCATCATGAATACAACTTTCCTTACTATTAGAATACCTCCTAGTGATCTATAGAGGGCCTTGGACCTATACACACAAGGGAAGCCAACACTTTTATATAGAGTGCCACCTACAGTCTGTGGCCGGTATCACAGGCTTATCTACACCAGTGATCTATGCGCCTGTAGGCATGATTACTGGCTCATAGACCTCCAGTAATCTATGTCTTATATTAGAATCCTCCAAACAACTTGCAAAGAGGACACACACACACACACACTTATTTTATCACTGCTTATTCTGTTTGTTATTCTATCTGCATAGGCAAATTGACCAATGTATTACCAAATGGAATGAATCTCCCCTGTCACAAATACAATCCCAAATTCAATTAAAAATACTCTACACAATTCGTTTTTATATACTGATTATATTGCATACAAATACAATTCACAATTCAATTCTTACCATACATTCCACCATTATCTGTAACAAAAGAAGAGAAATACAGAAACAGAGCAAACAAGTTTTTAAAAAAAATATTAATTGCCTTTTACATTATAAACATGACGAATTAAAATGCAGAGGATTTCCCTTGCTACTCTGGCTACATGACATTTTTCAGATCGGTCATTCATTCAACAGCACACAGGGAACTCACTTAACTGTGTCTGCTTACCGAGAATATTTCTATGAAGCTCCCACACACAACCTTCCTTCGCTCGCCTCAGAAAGACAGGCCCAGTCAGCATGAATTATCCCTGTAATCTTGGTGCCTGAAATGCACACCGAAACTTCCAAGCCAGTGCTTATGACACCAAGAGCTTCTGTCTTCAGAGCCCAACCAACACAAACTAACTTCTCTCTGTCAGTTTTCCCCTTAGCAGAGCTCTGCACCTCCCCACTTTGCCTTTGTGATATATCTGCAGACACTTTCCTCCAATCAGGTTTAAAGGCAGCATCACCCTTCACTTTTAAACAATGGGATCTTTACTCATTGAGCAACTGTTTCAATCATTATTTCCTTTCGCGCATATTTTCTGCTTTCTGCAAACACATAAAGAGAAAGAAAAAAAATACCAGTGCACATTTGAAAAACAAATTTCAAAATATTTATTTTCACCTCATTTTATACATGGGACTACATTATAATGTTAAGGATTTAGCATCAGTGATTAGTAATTGTTAATTAGTCAGTCAGTTATATAAATAATGTAGCCCTATGCATGAGGTATTCAAGAGAAAAAAATGTGTGCACTTTACTCTCTGTAGTTTCACATTGGTCTTTGGCTGCATTATGAATTCCATAACTTGCATGCCACCAGCCACATATTCCCATGTTATACTGGCAACATAAAAATGGCTATATGTGTGTGCCACATTATTTCTGGCAACAAAATGCCATCACATTTATTGAAGCGCTATATACTCAAATGCGCTATAAATATTATGACAATTTGGCAATACTCAAATCCACAATTGGAGGAAACCCAAGTTGGGCTCCTCTTGTTCTTTCCATCATAGCAACTCCATAAAATGAATATTAAAATTTTTCATAATAAATCACCGCTCATTCACCATAAAAGCAAACTTCATCTCAAATGAGTCCATTAGTTCTTATAGAATATTGTACACTTTACATTCCAACTGAAGTGTCCATAGTTTTAACTGTTTTTTTCAATCGTGAAATCAATACCTGAAGTCAATAATAAAATAATGAAATAAAATAAATAATTAAAACAAAGAATGAACATAACTAATTAAAATAATTAAATAAAACAATAAAGTTGTGGTACTCCATCGCCCATACTTCCAGGATGCATTGGAAATAATGCACCCACAACGCTGCAGGTTCACTTCACCATTGTTCCATTAATGATGTCCACCTCTGAGAAGTCCCGACCATCAACCTCTCATTATCTGCTCTATTCAGTGAATTCTTTCATTCTGGCACTCTTGGATGGTTTGCCAGCGGAGTCATCTCTTTTGGCGTCCCAAATACTTTTGCCTTCACCTCCATATTTTGGTCCAGAGGCATTACTTGATCTTCATCCCGTGGACTCCATAACTCCATCATCTCCCGTGTACTCCAGTCCTGTGACCTCCAACCTCAAAACATATGTTAATTGTTCTAAATCAAAATAGAAAAGAGAATGATTAAGCACATAGCACAAAACCAAATTCACCCTCTTTACCAAAAATAAAATATATAGTCCAAAACCTCTCATCCTTTTTCTTCTAGTTTCTGAAACGAAGCACATGTTAGAGAGAAAACAAACATATACACAAAACATCATTATACATAAATAAAAATATTTCAACATTATATTAAAATAATACCATCTGCCTCAGCCCCCTTTTGTCAATGTTTACCACCTGTGGTATTTTTATTTACATCTATTTCACAACAAGAATTACATCTGTTTTTATTTCTCTGGTATTGGATATTATGAAAGGTACTATGTGTTTTTCTTTCATGTATTCAGGGAACTTGAGCTGTTTCTACTTGCTCAAGCCTCCTGACTTCATGTTTGGGATGACAGAGCTTAATTTGGTTAACATGAACAAATTGCTCTGTTACCGTTTCACCCTCTGTTCTTAATATTTTATATATCACTGGAGACACCTTATCTATAATTTGAAACAGCCCCTGCCAGGCCGCCAGAAATTTAAAATTTTTCTGTTTACCTTTTCCAAAATGAAATTTATATACCTGATCCCATACACTATACTCTTTCACAGATGTCGTTTTACCTTAATATGACTTTGCACTGTCAGCAGCCCTTTCCAGATTACGCTGCACAAAAGCAAATGCATGTTGTAAATGCTTCCTCAGTTCTTCCATATATTCGTGAACTGTAGATGCGCTTACAAGTTTCTGTTCATGTGTCCAGTATAACAAATGTTGTTGTAATACCATTTTCCTACCTGTCAATACCTCATGAGGGCTGATACCTGTTTCTTTGTCAGGAGTTGATCGGATTGCCATCAAAACCAGAGGTAAACGTAAATCCCAGCTGGAACCTCCCTCTGCTACAAACTTCTTTATTATTTCAACAACAGACCTGTTGCAACGTTCAACACCCCCAGAAGAGGCAGGTCTGTATGCAATATGCAGTTTTCTTTTCACCCCAGTATCTGACACACTTGTGAAATGACTTTCTCTGTCTGATTCATTTCTTTGTGGTAACCCAAATCTTGAAAATATATCATTTATCAGTAATGTGGCAGCTGTTTGCGCACTACAATCTGGTGCAGGAATACACTCTATCCATTTTGACATCAAACAAACCACGCTCAAAATATAACGGTTCCCCCTGCTTGACCTTTTTACAGGCCCTACATAGTCTATTTGCAAATCTGACCATGGAAGGGTTATCCCTCTTTTCGTCAGTGGAGCTCTATGCATTGGTGAAGCAGGTTTAAATTGGGCACATACTAGACACCCCCTAGTATAAAATTCTACATCTTGGGACATATGTGGCCAGTTAGCATAATCTTTCAGTATATCTAATGTTTTTTGTGAACCTTTGTGTCCTGCAGTTATTGCATCATGTGCATGGCGTAGCATTAGCCCTCTGAATGAAAGGGGTACCACCCACTGTATTTGCCCTGTTATGGATTCCCTAATCATGAGTCCATCCTGTAGTCTGATTTGTTTTTTATTCTTTAAAAGCACCCTCAACTCTTCTTTTCCTGTACAATAATTTTCAGTTAAAGTATTTTGTTCATGGTCTATCAAATCATTATAATAGATTCCCAAGATTGGATCATCCTTTTGTGCCCTAATCAGATCTTGATCTGGTGTATCATAACTCTATTACACTACTGGTTGTTCTACCTCCTTTGGAGCCTTAGAGTGTGTAATTGCATCAATATGTATTTCACCAAGTAAGTGTTCAATAGGTAGCAACTATCCCATCACAGCCCCAATTTTTACTAAATGATTTGCACTCTATCATTTCCCTCCTTATCGTCTCCTGGGGTTTTTAAATGTCCACGAATTTTCCTCCAGTATATTGTCAAATCATTCTCTGACACTAATTTGTCTATGGCCTGTATACTTTTTCCATGTTTGAGGGTATTTTTATTGTACGTAATCATGCCTCCTGCTTTCCAGCCAGGCAAATATTCCATAAAGTTATTTTGTGCATAATCAGTCACCAGAACAATTTCACTAAATTTATTATCAACTGCAGAAGTAATTCTTTTTTAAATTGCTGCCAATTCTGCGACCTGACTACTCTTAGCCCCAATTCTCATCCCTACACTAGGAATGTCTTCACATTTCAACCAGACATTTCCTATTCCTGATACCAATTGGTTATTACTGTAATTTTCAATGTGAAAGGCACAACCGTCAACATATACAGTTGGCAAATCCTTACATATCTTTTCATCAAAAGTTTTGTGTGGTGATTGGATAAACTCCTGTAAACTATATTCTACCTCTACTTCGTTTGATGCAGGTTCAGCTGCACAGTCATGTAGATCTGCCAATCATTGAGCAACTGGGCTCTTTTTATTTTGGCCATACCTCATTTCTACAGGAAAGCCTTGCAATGTCAATGTCCATGAAGTAATTCGGGACTGTTCTAGGTTGAATGACCTAATCCTTTTACTTTCTAAAAATTGCAATGGTGGATGATTTGTTTCAATGATTACCTTGTCTTCCTGAACAATGGGGCAGAATTGCTGTAACGTCCTCACAGTGGTCACAAGGGCCTTTTCACAACTTGAGAAAATGCCTTACTTGCATAAGCAATGGTTTTGTGATTCAAATCATGTTTTTGAGATAACACTGCTGACATACAATGTTCACAGAAACCTATTTCTATAAAGAAATCCCTGTTCTTTATGGGGTATTCTAAACATGGTGCCTTTATAACGCATTCTTTTAATTTCGCCACTGCCTCAGATTGCTCTTTTTCAGCTTCAGTAGATTAGTCAATGGTTGAGTAATTTCAGCATCATTTTCAATAATCTTCCTGTTATATCCCGTCATTCCTAATAAACTTTTTAAACCTTTCACACTTCTAGGGTCTTTTAATTTCTGTATGGCCTCCACCTTTTTCTTTTGTGGGTTTAGTCCATGTTCAGTCACTTCATGGCCTAGAAAATGTACCTTTTTCTTGCACCATTGTGCTTTCAGTAAGGATACTTTGGCACCCGCCTTTTGCAATTGGCCAAGAACATGTCTAATTTCATCAAAATGGCTTTTTAATCTTTCATTTTTTATCAGGACATCATCCACATAAACTATAGTTCCTGTTTCCGCTGCATCAGGCATAGCCTTTCTCAAAAATATACCAAATTCACTCCCACTATTAATGTACCCGAATGGTGTTCTAACCCATGCATATTGGATCTTATCAAATGAAAATGAAAACAAATTTTGAATATTCTCTGCCAATGGCACACACCAATATCCAGATGTGAGATCTAATGTAGTAAACACCTTTGATACATGCAAGTGAGCAAGGCCTTGATCAATTAATGGCAGTGGCCATCTGGACACTGGCACTCTTTTATTTATTTCTCTCAAATCTGCACACAGACACCATTGAACATTTGGCTTTAACACACCCACAATAGGAGTGTTGGATGTGCTATGAATGGGCCTGGTAATTCCCAGAGACTCCAAGTTTTTAATTATTTCTGCCAGTGACTCTAAACATGCCAGTAGTAATCTATATTGGCGCACAAATACTGGATTTCTACTACACCCTTCCGGTAATGTGGCAACATGTATATTAGTTAGTCCGCAATCATATGCGTCTTTAGCAAAGACATCTTTAAATTCCATAAATATTTTTCTCAATTCATTTTTATCTTCATCGCTATCACATGCATCTGCTCCTCTCCCATTTTTGAGAATTCTGGGAAATTCTCCAGTGGAGGAATCTCTGTGTTTTCCTCCAACTGTGTGGCTGTGTCTCTCTGTAAAGATCCCACTCTTAAATATTTTGGCCTATTAGGCTCTTCTTCAATGTGCTGATTTTCTGTTTAATTTTCATTTAAGTCAAATACTATATAATCCTCTTGGTGACAGCACACTGTCTCATTTGAATCGTAAGGGTACACAGATTGAATTTTAAAGTTCCCTTTGGGCTGAGAATCCAGATATTCTGGCAATACACCCCTGCATCTACATACCTTTCAGGGATATTTCCAATTACCATGCTATTGAAATCTGCAGTATAATGTGATTTATGTATGGCCATACCTAATGGAGAATTTTCCTCTAAATGAATATCCTGACATCCTTTATTATTCACCATCATTTTGATAGATCCTTCTCCAACATCTATCAATGGGGTGTATTCATAATCCAGGCCTTGTTGCTTCATGGACTCATTTAAACACACAAATGCATCAGAATCTTTCATATGATGTCAATTCTTGCACTTTAGCGTTATTGCAACCTGCTTGGTGAATGCAGGAACAGTAGTATCCTTCCTCACCTGTAATTCAATTGCATATGGGACCAGTTGTGCGCAATGATAAGCCTTTCTTTTGTCTTCCAATTCAGGTGCAGGCCCACCTAGCCATGACAATATTTTTTGATTAAGGAAATCTAACACCATACACATTCTGTGCATGAGATCATTACCCATGTAAAAATCATTCTGTGTTCCACTCACTATCCACGCATTATGGTAAATTGTTTTCTGCCCAATACTAATCTTCAGCATGCATCTGCCTGCAATTCGGTTTTCAAAGTCTGCATTTTCCAAACCAGAGACATATTGGTTTTTAATTCTAAATTTTGGGATCTCCTCCCTCGCCATTATTTTCTGCAGTCATTTCTCATTAATAAAGCTTCTTTCCTGTTCAAGCGCTAAGGTAGCTTTTATCACTTTAGAATGATCATTTATACCAAAGTGAACCCATGGTTGCTCATCTTCCATGTGTATTTCAACAAGAGTGGTAATGTGTTTTTCTGTGTATGTTTCAGGAGTAGTATTCTGTTTGCATTTCTTCTCTTTTAAATAGAAGCACAATGTGTGTTCATCTATTTCAGTTTGCCATCTTTTCCTAGGTTCTAAATAAATCTGCACATATTGTTTTTCATTTTCACTTTGCATTTTATCTTGACACATCAAAATGCCAGTAACGCCAGGTACACAGCTATTCTGGAGGTATACCTCCACTGCATCCTATGTTTTGGCAACGGTGTGGCATTCATTTATACTGCTGTTTTGTGATTTTATTTTCTTAGGTCTCAATGGTGTTTTGGTTAAGGACCACAATACTCCATTCACCCCATATATGAGAGGAGACAATCTTTTCAAGCAATCCGTCCCCATCAGAAATGGAATTTCACAAATAGATGTGATCAACACTTCCTGTTACATTCTGTGTTTTCCTATCTTTATGCCAACTTCGGTAATACTTATAATAGGCACCTTTTCACCGTTAAAATTATGCACTGGACCTTCACTTTGCCTCACTGTGATCTGATTCTGTGGAGATCTCACTTCATTGATACTTTTTACCAATTCTTTGGACATAATTGTGGCCTTTGCGCCGGTGTCAATCATCGCAAATGTATTGCATTTCTCTTCCACAGTGATGGGAGCATAATACCTGTCTTCAGCTTCCTCTAATACACATAAAAAGTGTGAATTCTTACTGATTTCAGGACTCACCTTTCTCAGGCTTTTTTCACTTTTGGCTAAGCACATTGATAAATGGAGACATTTTTCCCTCCTTTCTGTCCATTTCTGTGTGAGAGACTTTATTCATTTCCCCATATTCAGAGGTCTTTTGGAGTGTGGCCACCGTTTGCCCATCAATCCGGGGATCATCAAAGGTAACACTACAATACTCCAACTGAACATGTGTAAAATCATCACTTGGTAGTTTGCCATTTTCTAATTCTGTGCATTTGTGATTATTTGGTATGGTATCAGTCTTTTTAATTTCTTCTGTGGCTTAAAGGACTCTTCAGGTGATTGATCTGTACCCCCATTTGGCGTATTTATTATTTCTGGCTGTGTTTGGTTAGTGTTTTGATTGCCCAGGGAAAGGGTTCTAGCATCCGCACTTACTCCCTGTTCACTTGAATTTCCCATGCATGAGTTATTTTTCTTAAATCTGTCTCTTTGTTCTTTTGGAATTTCAGGTTTTCCTTTTTCATTTGTACAAATGTCCAATGTTTGAGTTAGCTCTAGGTTAAACCAAACTTCTTTTTTATATGTATTTGCAATTTCTGTCACATGTTCATTTGCTGGTATTTTCATTTTTAAATCATTAGGCGAAACCAAATCATGACTATCTGTTTTCTTAGTATTGCAGGTATCATTAACATTTAGGGCCTCATTACAATACCGGCACTGCCTGGGAAGAAAGGGGAATTACCGCCCTATTCCAATGTTGGCAGGGCGGTAATTCCCCCTTCCCCCATTGCCCTTCCCCATTCCCATTTTTGCCCCATAGGGCATAATGGGAATGGGGAAGGTGCTAATTACGGTACCGTAAATTACGGTACCGTAATTAGCAACCTGGTCTCTTTGCGGGTTGGTTTTTAACGCCTGCTAAAAAGCAGCCGTTAAAGTACCAACCCGCAAAGGGACCTCATAATCAGGCGGTAAGGGTTAACGGTCACCGGTACCATTACCGGTGACCGTTAACCCCTACCGTCTTCCGTTTAATGAGGCCCTTAGTCACTTATCAGAAACCACTCAGTCATTGCCTTCTTCCCCATCGTTTGATGACTGTTTTTGTGCTGTACAGAGCTTTCCTATTTTCTCAGCCAACATTTTCACTTCACTTTGGCCTTGAGACACTGGAATATTTCCTTCTCCCTAGAATCTTCTCTCTGTGGCCTAGGTCGATATTGGCTGTTTTCCCCCTTATTTAATCTATTACAATATCTTTCAGGGGAATGATTTCTATTGGGATTGCTTCTGAACTCTTGATTCATATGTGGAGGGGAGCGGGGTGCACCCATCCTTTGGTTATAGTCCCCTGGTGGTGGTGATTCATTGTATTGACGTGGAGCATAATTCATATTCTGCCTCATGCCCTGTCTCTCATTTTGTGAGTATTGCCCCCTATGCTGATTCCCATTTTCAGTAAATCGATCCACATACCGGGGTCTATCCTGATTACCATATATCATGGTGTTAGGGTCAAATCTGATTTCTGTCCCCAATGTCTGGTAGGGAACATTATTTCTTTGATCCTGACATTGTCTCTGATTATTGTTCATACCTGAAATGTCAGGCCGATATCCTGCCCGGGGTCTGTCTCCTAAGTACCTATGGCTAATGTAACTCTCCCTATTACTAGGATCATGTGATTGAAACATCAGTGCAGGGAGTGACCTTTGTTGATTACCCCTTTGTTCAGGTGCCACATTATTTTTACCTAGACTTTGACCAGACTCAAGGGATATTTTGGCTGACCTGATCTCCATCACTGTTGCTGAGGATTCTTTAGATTTTGATCTAGTGTCTTTCATTTTATCATTTTCTCTACCTGGGCAATAGAGTACTTCATATAGTTTTGTGCTTTGGTGTACAAGTGTAGGGACTTGTCAGGGTCAAATTCATGGACTAAATGTGATATGATGTCTTTCTGTAGCCCGTAGAAGTATGCAGTTTTAAACTCATTGGAATTGGGGTCAAAAGATACATCAAAGCGAGAAAACACTCTTTTTAAGTCTTGCAAAAACTGGTGAGGTGACATGTTAGGCCCAGCCGTAATCGTGTCTGCAACCTTTTTTGCCTCTTGCAATGATTGGAAAGGAGAAAAATTATGTCTTAACTCTTTTTCAAACTCTGCCCAGGTCATGTTTTGCTGTTTATTTAGCCTTCTCATAATACTGGCTGTGGGAGCATCGAGAGTTAAGTGAAAATATTGCCTGTATTGTTCCTTAGGTATCTGGAGGGCTTTAAATATATCATGCACCACTTCTAAGTGGTCCTCTATGAAGCACGCCCCTCCTTTTTTAAATGGTTTGATCAGAGTCTTGATTGATTTCATTATTTTTATGGGGCCACTCATTGCTATGCATGGAATTGCACTACTTTGTTATTCAACCCTCTTTTCAGTTGTATGGGATTGGTGGTGGCCCCCAAGAGCGTTGCAACCAAGTTCAGTCACCAGCCCAATCACTGGGGCACTAGTTCTCTGCCTAGAAATAGGATTCACCTCAACTCCATTGAATCTGGTGCTCTGCCGTTTATCCTGGGATCTGGAAATGCATATTTGCTGTTCTAAATCCTTGCACTTTCAAAGGAGCATATCTGCCTCCTTTTGCAAATAATTGTTTTCATCACCCATCTTATTATTTACCTCTTGCATATCGCCCATTTGCATCTGGCATTCACTTAATTCTGGGTTTCTCCTGTCCCTTTCTTAAAACATTTTAGCCATTTCCTGTTCAGCATTTTGGAGATCGCTTTCTTTCTCAAAATGTTCATTTTGCAAAACCTGCATTTCCAAAACAACCTCATCTTTGTCTTGTCTAATATGGTCTACCAACGCTTTCAAGTGTTTCAATTCTTGTTCACTATCCTCAAACTGCTTCTTGCTTTGAGACAATTGAGTGTCAAGATCTCTATATTTTGATTGCATGTCCTTTTGACATACCTCCAATTCTGCTCTTAACATTTCCTCTTTTTCACTTGCTCCATCCAGATCAGCTTTTAACCTGTTAATCAGCTTGGTATCATGTGCTTGCATTCACAGGGATATATTTAGTATAAACCATCTCTTGGCACATAGCCGTATCAGACAATCTTTCTCTGCATGTTTATCAACTGCATTTAGTATTCTCAAAAGGCAGACCTGAATTATGCTGCCTTCTGCAAAAATGCTGTCTAATGGTTCTTTCTGTACTTCACCATAGATGCAGTCATGCCATTCTGTGGCATTACTTGATGACCATGTCCCATGTGCATATAGCTTTGCCTCCAGATATTGCACTAGCTCTGGGAATGTTGCCTCCATTTGAGACATTTTGAAATTCACTTCTAGTGTCACACTGCTCTCATAAAATGGGTTCCCTCTAATGCACGTATGGTAGTGTGAGACACACTTGTCACACCCAGTAGGTACTCTACAGCCACTTTCCCGGCCAATGCACCATGTATGCAGGATATTCTGGGTACTTTTGGGGTTTGCCTGTATTTTCTTACCACCAAAATATGAGCGGTAGTTTGGTGATAACATATCCTTGCATTTAGATTGGGTTTGGCCTCATATCATTCTAGTGACCATATCTTATTATATTATATTGGAGAATCTATTGATATGTACCATTGGTGGTATTGTGCGGTAAAATGTTATTTAGTGGTGATCATAGTTTCCTTCCCTACATTATAACCCTATCATGAACAAAACGTTCCTTACTATTACAAAATCTCTTAGCGATCTATAGAGGTCCTTGGACCTATACACACAAGGGAACCCAACACTTTTATATAGAGTGCCACCTCCAGCCTGTGGCCGGTATCACAGGATTATCTACAAAAGAGATCTATGCACCTGTAGGCATTATTACAGGTTCATAGACCTCCAGTAAACTATGTGTTATATTAGAATCCCCCCAAACAACATGCAAGGAGGACGCACACACACACTTATTATATCACTGCTTATTCTGTTTGTTATTCTATCTGTATGGGCAAATCGAACAATGTATTACCAAATGGAATGAATCTCCCCTGTCACAAATAGAATCCCAAATGCAATAAATTTAAACTCATTTTTATATACTGATAATCAGGGTAATTCATAGATTTCAGCGCAGAGGCAGCACACGCGAGCAGCGCAGAGAGGGATCGTGCGCCAGCGTGCGCCAGCCATGTGCACTAACCAGCCTTCTGGCGCACCGCATATTCATGGAATTCCCAAGGCAAAAAGAGCCCTGGCGCAGAGAACATCCCGCAGCATCAGTTACGCCCCCAAGAGCGCCCCTCGCGCAAGGAAAAGCCATCAAAATCCCCAATCCAGCGCAAATGGCTGCGCTAACCCTGGACCAGCTAACAGGGCTGCTACACAGCAAATGCCGAGCAGGGAACGTGTATTCCTGGGGTGCGCTGGAATTATCACACGCGGTAAGCCCTGTGCGAGCGGGGTACGTGTATTTGTGGAGTACGCGGGGACTATCACACGCGATAGGCCTTGGCTGAGCGGGGCACGTGTATTACTAGGGTTTGCAGGGAGTTTCACACACGGTAGGCCCTGTGCGAACAGGCTACGTGTATTTGGGTGGTTCGCGGGGACTATCACACGCGATAGGCCTTGGCCGAGCGGAGCACGTGTATTCCTGGGGTACGCGTGAAGTTTCACATGCAATTGGCCCTGTGCGAGCAGGGTACGTGGATTTCGGGGGTACGCGGGAACTTTCACATGCGATTGGCCCTGTGTGGGCAGGGTACATGTATTACTGGGGTACGCAGGAAGTTTCACACGTGATTGGCCCTGTGCGAGCGGGGTACGTGAATTTCGGGGTTGCACAGGATGTTCCATACGCGATTGGCCCTGTGCGAGTGGGGTACGTGTATTACTGGGGTATGCGGGAAGTTTCACACGCGATTGGCCCTGTGCGAGTGGGGTACGTGGATTTCAGGGGTGCACAGGAAGTTTCACACGCGATTGGCCATGTGCGAGCGGGGTACGTGGATTTCGGGGGTGCACGGGAAGTTTCACAAGCGATTGGCCCTGTACAAGCAGGGTACGTGTATTTCGGGGGTGCACGGGAAGTCTCACACGCGATTTCGCTGTCAGAGCGGGGTACGTGTATCCAGTGGTGTGCGCGGGGAGTCCCACATGTGAATTAGCAGTGTGGACCCTCCCAGGTGTGCCCTCTACCCCCTCCACGGCCCCTGCAGGCAGCCCACACCACAGGGGACTACCCTGCACCCCTGGTCATGTCCCGCAGGCAGCCCATCCACCATGGCCATACCCCCCCCAGAAAGGCCACTTGTCACCTTGCACTAGTGATCACCAACTCATGTCCCCCTACACCCTTACCCCCCAGCAGTGAGGGGCACCTGCCAGCAGGCCCTCACTCTGTCCCCCTGCACTCCCAACCCCCAGCAGTGAGGGGTACCTGCCAGCATGCCCTCACTCATGTCCCACTCATGTCCCCCTGCATCCCCACCCCCAGCAGTGAGGGGCACCTGCCAGCAGGCCCCCACTCATGTCCCCCTGCACCCCCACCCCCCAGCAGTGAGGAGCACCTGCGAGCAGGCCCCCACTCATGTCCCACTCATGTCCCCCTGCACCCCAACCCCCAGAGTGAGGGGCACCTGCCAGCAGGCCCCCACTCATGTCCCCCTGCACCTCCACACCCCAGCAGTGAGGGGCACCTGCCAGCATGCCACCACTCATGTCCCCCTGCACCCCCACCTCCCAGCAGTGAGGGGCACCTGCCAGCAGGCCACCATCCATGTCCCCCCAGATGCAGTGAAGGGCACTTGCCAGCAGGCCCCCACTCATGTCCCCCCCAACACGTCAACATGACCCACAATCATGGCCCTCATGGCCACCAAAATCCACGGCACGCCACCCCTACCCAAATAACGAACCAAGCATAACATACACCCCACATTGAAATGCCCATTACATGAAACAAACCAAATGGCATGTATGTACATCAACACATGTTCATCACACACACACACAATGGGTGCCAGTGAATGTGAAAACCCACATCGTGAAATGCATGAAACCAATGAGAGAATACCACACATTGAAATACGGGAAAAAATGTAATGAAACAAATTCAAAGATCAAACAATGGACATAAGGAAAACAATGCAGAATGTCACATAATGATAAAAAAGGAAATCAGAATCCAAAATAGATTAAATCAAAAATGTCTCCAAAGTCTCCCTCCAACAAAGCAAATCCAAACAGAAATGAAAAAGTAAAATCCATCGCTCCATGGAAAATTCAAAAAAGAAAATGCCGACAAATCCACACTCCAACTATTTACAACGATGAAATCCTGGGTCCATGAGCCCAACTGTCCAAATGAAACCTACAAAAATACACTAACTAATGAAGAACTATATACAAAAATGTGGGGTATTGTCCAAGCGCCCCAAAAAAAAATGAAAACAAAAATGAAACCTAACACTAACTAACTAACTATTTACAATGGCAGCGGGCTAGTCTGACGGCTCACTTTTTGATGTCCCGGGACAGGGCATCATCAAACTCCCACACAATGTCCTGGAGGCGGTGCTCTTCCATGGCCCCGAGGCCAGGGACGATGACATGTTGACCTCCAACCCCCTGCGAATTGCCTCGAGGCACTCGGCCGGCCTCAGTGCCCTCCGCCTGGAGTTCTCCGCCCTGACCATTGTGAGCCGTACCTCTTCCGCCCGCTGCCGATCCGCATCTATGGTGTGGCCCAACTGCTGCCACACGGAAGACACTTGCAATCCTGGGTCCTCCTGCCCTCTGGTCGATGCCTGCCCCTCCGATGTTGAAGGCCCCGAGCCATCATTGCTCCCACCATGTTGATGCTGCTGCTGTGCCTGTGCCTGTGTCCTTGCTCTTGCTGCCTGCACGTCCTCCTCCGGCTGGGGTGCAGTTGTCGTGGTGGCCACCCCTGCTGGACGTCCGACTCCTGACTGTGGCAGGCATGTGTCCTCCACCAGCCTGGCCGCTGGGTCAGAGGCAGCTCCACAGGGTACCCATGTGATACATGGGTGGGAAGATGGAATGGAGGACGACTTGTGCGTAGGGGGTTCAGATGAGGAGGGGGTTGCAAGAAGGTCCAGCACACGGAGGAATCCAGCACTGGTGACCCGTCCCAGTATGTCAACGCGGTCAAAGAGGCATCTGAGATGACGTGCAGTCTCTTCACGAAAACACTGCAGGTCACCTCGCATGCCCCGTTGACGCAATGCTATCCCAGCCAGGACAGGCTCAACCCGGTCCCAGATAGCCACATCCACAGGGAGAGGAAGGCCAGGTGTTGTGCGCCCATCTCCTCCCTGAAAACGGGTCTGGACGTAGGCATCCCTGCTGGTGCCGGATGATGCAGTCACAGGATCAGGGACAGAATTACACACAGGCACCTCTGTGGCGGCCTGTGCTGCCTTCTGTCCCTGCCCCTGCACTGCACCACTGGCACCAGTGGAATCCCCACCTTCAGACCCCGTGTGTGTCCCTTCCATGGCCTCCTCCTCCTCCAAACCCCCACCAACCTGATGACTCCATGCCATCTTACTCCGTCAGACCCTGTGGGGTCTCAGATGCCCCTTCTGCTGCCAAGGAGTCCATCTCCAACCTCTGCCTCTTGGACCTACCCTCGGCAGCTGTGGCCTGGGACGCGGCACCAGACTCCTCACTCCCCGAAGAGATGAGAATCTGGGAGGGGAGTCGGGCCTTGCGTCTCCGGCTGGTGGTGTGATCCCTGCCGCTTTGCTCCTCAGCACCCTCTCCGCCCTCTTCATCAGTTGACGCTGAAGACATGGAGAGATAGAACACAGGCATCAGTGCACTGTACAATGGACTGATGCACACATGACAGTTGTACATGAGTGGCACTGTCAAACTTCAGACATGGCATCACACTCCCAAACACACATGTCATTTCTACTCACACACATGAGCAATTCCACAGCAATAGGGCACCAGACAGCACCATCCATACACATACAACAGAATCAGCATCCGAAGGTGAGCCTGATGTCACATGAAACACGGGGAGTGTACAACACATGCACACACACTAACACACTTATATGCATGTGTACATGTCCACCAACTGTCACAGTGATGAGATCGCCATCCATGTCACATCTGGCATTCAGCCTTCTACATGTCAGTTCCACATGCATCAATGTTGCATCACAGTTGCACACTTGTCAAATACACACACATGAACACAGTGCAGATACATGCAGCTGGAACCACCATCCATGTGTGACACCACAACCATGCCAACGTACATGCACAGCAATTCAAACTTGTGTGCTCCCACACCTGCATTTGGCCTGCATGCTTAACAACACATACACCATCCATGTGTCTCACACATAAGAGGACTCACATGTGTCAGCCTCACGCCCCTGTACATACACATCCATACATGGCCCTACAAAAACACATGTATAACCTGCACACTAATGGCACACCACAACAAGCACAGCATCCAATCAGTATGCTTGTACACTTACCCCTCGACTCCAGACGGGTCTGCCTCTCAAGGACCTGGATGTGGAGTGCTGGGCAGATGCATTCCAGGACCCTCATTTTGTGGTCTGACAGCTGGCCCCGGCGCCCCTTGGCATCCGCTGCCTTCAAGAGGCGCTGGGCCTTGTCGAGGGTCCTGGACCTGAAGTCCTCCCAGCGTTTCCGGACATGTTTGATGTCGCGGACTGCCACCCCCTCCCCGTTGATGACAATCACGATGTCCATCCAGATTCTGGTCCGTCCATCATTGTCGGCGCAAGAACTTCCAAAGAGGGCATCATTCTGCCTCAGGACTTGCTCCACAAGGACACCAACTTCCCTGGCACTGAAGCTGCTGGCCCTCTGCCTCTCTGGGTGGGGGTTGCCAGTGGTTCCAGATGGTGTTGTGCCCGACATGGCAACCCCAGAGGCAGGTGTGGCTGGGCAACTGGGTCCTGGGGCTGGGCTGTGGAGCGATGCTAGCCCAGTCGGGAGTCTTCAGTTCCAGCAGGGGTGGTCACAGCAACTGCACCCCTGGCTGACGTGCAGGCAGCAAATAGCAGGGCACTTGGGCTGCAGGCAGGCAGGCAGCAGCAGATGGCAGGTGGGAGCATGCCCGGGGCTCTTGGGGGCAGTAATTCGGCCTACTGGGCAGGAGCGTGGTCTTCCGTGTGTTGGCGCGTGGCCAGCTTGATACGGAGTGATTTGGCACATGAAAAAATTGCACGTCAGCGTGTAATTCGAGGAAAGGCCTTTAGCGCGTAAGCGCGTCTGTGACATTACGCGTGCGGGTGTTTCCCTCGTGACGGGTGCATAGTGAATCAGTACGTGAAGACACAGCACATACGCGAATTCATTGGACCAAAGGCCCTTTAGCGCATAAACGCGTCTGTGACGTGACACGCAAGGGCGTTTCCTTCAACACGGGTGCATGTTCATTGTACACATGCAAAAACTGCACGTCCGAGTGTCAGCTTGTGTAATTGGAGGAAAGAGCCTTAGCGCGTACACATGTAAGTTACATTGTATGTGTGGGGCGGTTGAAAAGGTACGTGTAGGACGCTATTTTCTTGTACGTGCTTTTCGTGGAGAGCGAGTGGGTGAATTTTGTACTTCTAGTCAGTTCACACGCAATTATTTCACATCAGTTCAAGTTGATACTCCCTGTTACCTCGGACAGCGTTCAAGTCTTATTTTGGCCTGTTCCTCCAACAGCGTTCCCTTCTTCTTTTGTCCTGTTTCCTCAGCAAGTGTACAATTCTTCTTTTGGCAGGGGAGTTGCCAACGCGCACAAGCATGTCTTTTTCACGTTCTTTTTCCAGACATACGGAGAGTCCCGCACCAACTGTGCTTGCCCCGTGGGTCGCGTACCCCTTCAGAGGTCAGTGTAGGCTGCGTGTATTACGCGTACCCTTATTTTTGTGTTTCTGGGTGCCACAGCGTAGTGCGGGTTCATTTTTCCACGCACGTGGTCTACGAGGGGTCGCGTGCACGTTCATTTTTGTTTTCGGAGTGCTTGTGCGTTGTGTGACCCATCATCTTCCCCCAGGGGTCACAGACAGCCTTGCTAGAGCACTAGGGTATGAATTCCATCTAGTACCCTACCCCTTTCACCCCCAATTGCCCAGGACAATTGTTTACTGCTACTCCCATACACACAACAACATCAGTGCCATGGTTGGGAGGCGACCAAGTGGTAAGGGAGGCAAAGGTGGCCGACCTTCAAAAGGTGGGCGTGGTGGGCGCAGTAGGGGACATGGCCAGGATTTGCAGGGTGCCCCTAGACCCCCGTGTGTGGAGGACCAATCAGGGACACCCATACCCCCCCCCATGGTTGTGGGAAACGTAGCTGACACCATCCCAGCTCAGCCCTTGTTGGACCAGCCCATTTTGGCACCTGAACTGGCACAGAATGACTCCCAGGCTGACTTCCAGGTCAGCAAGTCTAAGCCGCGTATGGCGGTGCAAGTTGCTGTCACCAGGCCACGTGGATCTGGGGCAGCAATGTCATCTGCTGCCCCAAGTAGGCAGGGTGCGGAGGCTGCAGGGGCAGCTGCAGCTCTATCCCCCCCAGCTCTGAGTCTCCCAGCCGGGACTGTGTCGGTCCAGGTCCATCAAACCGACGTTGGCCCTGCCAACATCACCCTGCAGCCAATGCCTGCACCAAGACCTATGGTCATTGTGCATTCGCACACTCCTAGTACCCAGACCACCAGCGCTTCTGCCCCTACTGACCAGAGCGGCGTTAGCCACTCAGGATCCGCACCACCTTTGAAAAAGAAGAAGAAGGGTGCTCTGGCAGTGCAGGCTGAGACCCCAGACACGGCTATACACTCCAGCACGTCAAGGAAGCCTAGCTTTAATGATGCCAAACTTGATGCACTTGAGGCTTATGTGTCAGCACATAGACGCGAAATGGTCGTGACTGCAGGGTGCAAGACCACACCTGGTCAACGTAAGGCACACTGGCAGACCATCGCGGACATCATTAGTGCCCTTGGATTTGTGAGGCGCACAGCTGATGAATGCTACAAGGGGTGGAATGACCTGAAATGCAGAGCAAAAAAGAACAAGCTGGCCTCAAATCATGCCTCTACTCTGGTGACTGGCGGTGGGTCTCCACCAGAGGACAACCAACTCACTGAACATGAGTCTGTTGCTGGAAACTTCGTCACAGAGGAACAGATCGAAGGCGCTGGAGACCTACCAGATTACTACACATTGTCCGGTGAGTGCCCATGCATGTGTGTGTAATCCATGTGTATGTTGTTTGGGTGACGGGTTCTGATTGAGTGCCTGGTGAGGGTGTGTACTCCTGATTGGTATGGGTCACCCATGTGCTTCCTACAAAACATTCACCAGCCTTGAATTTGGGTATGCCAGTATCCCTTCTGCCCACAGTAGCCAATTAGCGCAACATTACTACAGTTGCCCTTGAACTGTCATCTTGCAACAACATTGTTCAGATTTTTTCAGGGTTCATTCAGGCTGATTGTTTCAATTATCCAATTTATGCAACGCATTTATCAGCCCTAATGCCACATATGTGACATGCTTCTGTCATCGATTACACCCCTCATTGGCCCACATTTCTTACCTTGTCATGTGAATGATTAGACCATTTAGGCTGATTGAGTATTGGCCTGCTCACATAAATTTTTGGTTCCTGTTTGAATGTGGTACATGATAGTTGTTTCCTGTAATGTTGGAGTGACCAAACATTGATGTGTACACCTGCCTGCCATCACTGTATTATTGTACACTGGATGTGTTGCAGTGTGTGGCACATGCATATTTTGTCACACTATGTAGCATTTTTCATCTCATCATGTCCATCTCACATGGATGGGTGACAGTACTCATTCACTGACATATGGCTGTACTTGTCAAATGTACCATGGCTATGCTACATGCCATCTGTGTGCTGGCATGTGTCATGTATGAGTATTGGAAATGCCACTCACAGGCTAATGTGTGATGCCAGTGCTACCCAGCATGCAGCAATTGTGTTGCTTTTCCATCTTGGTGTCACCAGTGTCTGCTTTTTGCCTCCCCTTCCAACTCATTGACAGTGCATGCATGCCAGGGTTATAGTCATGTGGGACATGTGTAAATCATGTACTGGATCTCTGGCTTGTCAGGCCTATGTGTGTGGAATGGTGCTAATGCCGGTTTCCATTTTTTGTCTTTCATGTTTATGAAGGTGATGACGCACTTGATGCTGTTGAGATTGAGGAGATGGTGCAGACCCAGGAGGAATCTCAGGCACGACCGGGCACCAGTGGGGGACGTGGTGTGGTGGTGGGTGAAAACCCAATCTTACTGCAGACCATACTGTCCAGGGGTGTCTCTGGGTGCACCTCCCCAGACCTCTATTCAGGTGCTGAATCGGATGATGAGACTTATGTGCCGTTGCAGGTCAGTGTTTCTGGCAGAGATTCTGTTCTGTCCAACCCACCTGCATCAGGGGTAGAACCCTCTATGGGGATGTCAGTGTTGGCAAGTCCGCCTTTGGCGGTTACGGATTCAGGGTCACACTCCACAACATATGATCCTGTTCCTGGGCCAGCAGATCAGAGGGGGAATGCAGTCCTGCAGCCTCAGGCAGTGCCAGCACAGCAAGGTGCAGATCGCCTTGCCCCAAACAGGTGTGGTACCCGCTGACGCGGTGGCCGTACGCCACTAGGCAATACTGTATGGGAAAACTCAATTTATAGTATAGCAGCCCAACAGGGAGCATCGGTTGAAATGATGGCTCAGGCAATGGAGAGGGTGGCCACTTCCATTCTCCCCCCTGAAAGGCAGATGGAGCAACAACAGCAGGCAACAGACTCCATTTGCCAATCACACATGTTGGCATCCAACAGGGACCGACGGGCGGCCCTGGAGACTCTGCGCGAAACCATATCTATAGAGTCACAGGGCCACAGGGAAGCCCTGAGGGTAGAACTCCATAACCTCAGGGAGACTCTGGGTGAACTTGAGGCTTCCCGAAATTTAAGGTCAGAACATCAGCTGGAGCAGCTCACACATTCGCTCTCAGCTGAGCTGCAGGCAACTCGGGAGGAGATCCGGGCATCGCGGGAGGCCATGCGCGCAGAAATGCAGGCAACCCGTCAGGTGCTGCATGGGGATCTCCGTACTATCATCCTCCAGAACGAGACCTTCCACACCCGCATGCTTGCTGCCATGGAGGACCATACCAGGGCTTTGCGTGGGCTGCCTCCCATATCACCACCACCTACTGATGCAGGAGCAGAGGGTGATGAGAGCGACAGCAGCACTCCTCACACACTAGCGTAGCCGTGCAGGCCATGAGCCCATGGAGGTATTTTTTTTCGCAACATCCACGCAGGTGGCTGTTGGTGTGCACCCTGTCCTCGAACCTCCTGGGTGGCCTCTACCCCCCCCCCCCCCCCAGCCCCACATGGCAATTTTCTTTTTTTTTTTTTTTACAGTGTTTTGCCGTGTGTGGGTGGCTCCCATGGGCATCCACTGTGTATTCCAGCTGGGCACATGCAGGCTTGTCCTGTGTTTGGGTTAGATGCGTGGGTTCCACACACACACACACCCCTCCTGCTTCCCTTTCCATGGGCTTGCAAAGGGTGTGACCAAGTGACAGTGACTTACACAGTGACATTGGGGTCCCATGAGCTGTGTGGGCAGTCTGTAGTCAAAACTGTGTGTACATCCCTAGTGGGGATTGCTGTTGTATTGAACACTGCATGGTGTATTGATATGTGCTTCTGCATCCATGTCTTCCTCCTTATTCACAGGTATCTTCTTAATTTTTCACAAGGCCGTCTCCTTTGCGGATGCAGTTCATGTTGCATGCAGTACACTGACACATTTGCCTGACGTCAACACTCTGCAGTGGAAGGGGTGGTTGCGCTGGCTTATTCAGGTTGTTAAACTTGTACTACTTTTATTTGGTACTGTCATATTTTGGCAATGTTTCATTCTGTGTTGCTGTATTTTGTTGCTGGTAAGTATTTGGTCATGTGTGCTGTTTGTTATTGATTACTGGGAGCATATTGTCTGTGGCCTCTTTCCATTTGGGACAGTGCACTTTGTGACACTTGTGTCATGTGTTGTGCATTCCTTTGTTTGCTTTCACATTGCATGACATGCTATGGTGTGTTGGGTAGCGTAGAAGAGGAGGGGTTGGGTGACACAGCGCTGTTTTCATGTTATATTTTGCAAGGGGGTAGTCATTCATGCAGCATAAATGTGTGTCTTTTTGTGACACAGCATTGGTTGTCTTTCGGTAGGTAGGGATGCACACAATGTAACACTTCCAGGTGACCAATATCAGGCTGGTATGGTTGTGACAGTTGACTGTCCCTTATGTCATCATCATTGATTGTCAGCTGGTATGTGGGGGCACCACCATGTCCACCGACAGGCCCCGGCGGGTTGCAATGTTGTGCAGGACACATGCTGCCACTATGATCCTGCACACTACTGGGGGCACGTATAGCAGCTGCCCACCAGAGTGGTCAAGGGAGCGAAAGCATGACTTGAGCACTCTGAATGTGCGCTCCACTATGCCCCGGGTTGCAATATGGGCTGTATTGTATCTTACCTCGGGTGGTGTGGTGGGGTTCCGAATTGGCATCATCAGGTGGGTGCTCAGAGGGTAGGCCCTGTCCCCTGGGGAGGTGATGATGGGTATCATTAGTGGGGTTGTGACATTACTCATTATCTGACATGCATGCATGTGCAGAGGCATTTATACGCACCAAGCAGCCATGTATCGCCATGCCACCCAGCTTCTAGGTCCCGGTTTAGGGTTGACATTCTGTAAATGAAACTGTCATGGGTGGACCCTGGATAGTTGGCATATACTGATGTGATGATTCCCTTGGCATCACATACTACCTGCACGTTGATGGAATGCC
Source organism: Ambystoma mexicanum (assembly GCF_040938575.1). Taxonomy (NCBI): domain Eukaryota; kingdom Metazoa; phylum Chordata; class Amphibia; order Caudata; family Ambystomatidae; genus Ambystoma; species Ambystoma mexicanum. Next base: position 1,516,494,859 of record NC_090937.1, on the reverse strand, counting down.
AGTGCTTGCGGTTTCTATAGATGTGCTCAGTTGCCCTGGGAGGAAGTAGAGCCACATCGGTGCAATCAATGGCACCTAGCACTTTGGGGAAGTGTGCCACCCCGTAAAAATCCTGATCGGCAGCTTGCCTTTCTGCAGGTGTTCTGGGCAGGTATATGTGCCTGCGGACTGATGGGTGTGCAGTCATGATGGCCAACACCTGGTGTAGGCAGCGTGACTGCGTGGCCTGTGACACTCCCCCAACTATGGCACTTGTCCGCTGAAATGAACCAGTGGCCAAGAAGTGCAGTACATTGAGCACCTTTTCCAAGGGGCTCAGTGCTTGGGAGCACAGGGTGGGTGATGTAAGGTCATCCTCCCACTCACTCACCAGGTCGAGTATTATGTGAGGTGGAAACCTGTACCTCCCATAAACCTGGTCATCAGGCATCCCAAAATTGGTGTTCCTGGGTGTAAAAATTCTGGCCCTGACTATCCTCCTCCTCCGGCGGTGTCCCACGACCACTGCTGCGAGGAACGGTATATTCATCGTAGCGTATTAGCTTGTTTGTTGTTTGTGTGCACTTTTATGCTGCGCGGGTCCGCGTACGACTGCTTCCTGCTGGCGTATGTGTTTCCGGATTAGCGCGTCTTTTTTGGCGCACACATTTGCCATGTTCGATTCCATGAATACGTGCTGTAGGCGCGCGTGTGGGCGTTCTGTGCATTTGCCTCCTGTACTTCCCTCATAATGCCCACATTTTCACGCGTTGTTCCCCATACCGCGTGTTATGCCCCATGTTCTGCCTACTTTTGTTGTGTGCGCCGCGCTATGTGCGCTTTCGCTGTGTGCGTAGGGCATACCGTTTGATGATGTGGGCGCCCACGTGCGCCACACAGGAATTGAGCGCACATCCCAGATTTTACATGCGCACGGACTTCCATGAATCGATGTGCGTGGATTTTGCATGCTTGAACTGCGATTTTCGCACTTGCGCTGCTATTTTCGGCGCACATTGATTCCATGAATCGGCCTGAATATTGCATACAAATACAATTCACAATTCAAATCTTACCATACATTCCACCATTATCTGTAACAAAAGAAGAAGAGAAATACAGAAACAGAGCAAACAAGTTTTTAAAAAAATATGAATTGCCTTTTACATTATAAACATGATGAATTAAAATGCAGAGGATTTCCCTTGGTACTCTGCCTACATGACATTTTTCAGATCGGTCATTCATGTAACAGCGCACAGTGACCTCACTTAACTGTGTCTGCTTACCGAGAATATTTGTTTGAAGCTCCCACACATGACCTCCATCGCTCGCCTCAGAAAGACAGGCCCAGTCAACATGAATTATCCCTGTAATCTTGGTGCCTGGAATGCACGGCGAAACTTCCAAGCCAGTGCTTATGACACCAAGAGCTTCCGTCTTCAGCACCCAGCCAACACGAACTAACTTCTCTCTGTCAGTTTTCCCCTTAGCAGAGCTCTGCACCTACCCACTTTGCCTACATGATATTTCTGCAGACACTTCCCTCCAATCAGGTTTAAAGGCAGCATCACCCTTCACTTTTACACAATGGGATCTTTACTCACCGTGCAACTGTTTCCATTAAAATTTCCTTTTGCGCATATTTTCTGTTTTCTGCAAACACAGAAAGAGAAAGAAAAAAAAATACCAGTGCACATTTGAAAAACAAATTTCAAAATATGTATTTTCACCTCATTTTGTACATGTGACTACATTATAATGTTAAGGATTTAGCATTAGTGATTAGTAATTGTTAATTAGACAGTCAGTTACATAAAAAATGTAGCCCTATGCATGAGGTATTCAAGAGAAAAAAATGTGTGCACTTTACTCTCTGTAGTTTCACATTTTGCTTTGGCTGCATTATGAATTCCATACCTTGCATGCCACTAGCCATATATTCCCACGTTATACTGGCAACATAAAAATTACTATATGCGTGTGCCACATTATTGCTGGCAACAAAATGCCATCACATTTATTGAAGCGCGATATACTCTAAAGAGCTATAAATATTACTAAACAACGCAAGCTAAGGTTAGGAATTTCATCTAAGTGTGGTACATACTAACATTCACATTTCTATCCAGAAGCGGTGCAAGCTAAGGTTATGTATTCCATCTAAGTGTGGTACATGCTAACATTCACCTTTCTATCGAGAAGTGGCGCAAGCTAAGGTTAAGTATTGCATTTAAGTGTGGGACATGCTAACATTCACATTTCTATCTAGATGTGACATGGGCTAAAGTTAAGAAATCCATCTAAATGTGGCACATACTAACATTCACATTTATATCTAGATGTGACTTAGGCTAAAGTTAGGAACTCCATCTAGATGTGGTACATGCTAACATTCACATTTCTATCTAGATGCGACGCAAGCTAAAGTTAAGAATTCCATCTAAGTGTGGCACGTGTTAACATTATTACACCTTAAATGTGACGCAGGCTAATCTTGACTGTTCTCTATAGGTGTGGCACTAGTTAACATTGACTAGTATGTTAGTGTGTAATGCAGTGCAACATTTACAGTCCAGCCAAGAATGGATTTAGGATGGTGGTCACAAGTCTCTAAGTATTCATTTTGTAATTCTATGGCAGTCAATCCTGTCCAGCACCTCCGGCTGTAGCCACAAAGAGAATTTCTTTCCCCATTCAAACCTATCCCAATTTTGAAAAACGTTACCACATTGCCAGTCCCTGGTGGCCATGCCCATTTTAACCCCATTGGAAGTCCCTCATGGTCATGGCCAGTAGACAGGTTATCCGGGTCATGGCCTTTGGCCACTGCCCATGGCCACAGGCTATACTTCAGTTACCAAAGGAATATCACTATTTGTTGTACATATAATACGACACATTTCAAAAAATAAAACACTGACAGATTTGCAAAACCATGCTTTCGGGACCTTGCCAAAGCTCTTTGCACGAGCTTGCAGCAAATTATGTTTTGAAAAGTGTCAAAACATATATACAAAAAATAGTCATATAACTTAGACCCCACTTGACAAAATCCATTCCGCCTTTGCACAAACATTCAAGGTTGTGTCTATAAACTCTCTGAAATCTTGTGTGCAGATTTTTCAAACAGCAACAAAGTTATAAGCCATCTAAAAATGTAGCAACCCCACTATAATTTCCCCCCCTGGGACCTCCACTCTAATTATGCCCCCTCTGTGTGAAACAGCACCAATCTTTGCATAACCATTCGGGGTCTGGCCTAAAATGATAATGCAGTGTCATTGAATGGTGCCAAAGTTATAAGCCATCCAAAAACTGCTTTTCACCGACCCTGTAATGTAATAATATGCATGGATGTCCCCAAAGATCTGGAGTGTTCACGGATATTGGAGTTGAAAGAACATCTGATTTGGGGCATTTTATGGCCTATCCCATCCTCATCAGCCCTCACCTCCCGAGAGATTTTTTCATTAGTTTACCAAGTGCAATGTTGTGTTTTGTAATATGTTTTGTCCAAGGACTAAAGGCGCAGTTCGCAAAATGGCATCTGTTTCAAATGTTTTGACGCACCTCACATTTTTCATTGACCAATCCATGGTCCAGAGGCGTCTACGGACTCCAAATCAGGAAATGAGTCCACGGACAGAGCCCAGATATCACAATTAAAAATAAAAATACTGGACGGATTTACAGCAAATTGACAAGCCACTACTCGCAGTGCAAGCAGTTTGTGCAATAGGCGCAAGCAACATTATGTTTCCCTTTGCGTCTATGAGGATTTCCACACATTTTGGGAACCCCCCCTATAATGTGGCCTGCCCTGGACCAAAACGCACCAAACTTTACAAAATGATTCTGAGGGGGTCATATACTTTTTTAACAGAGTTTGGTGATAATTCGTCCTGGGGGACAGGGGGCAAAGTTATAAGCCACTCAAGAGTGCTCTTTCTACGAGTTGAGAAACGTAACCATAACTACAGGGCCTCTACTGAAGGCCCTGTATCATTGAAGCAGCAGGGAAGGGGCCAAAAAGATGGGCATTTCATGTTCATTTAAAGTCGGACAAACAGGTATAGGTGGAAGGCACAGGCCCGCATTGGCGGGATACCGGCAAACTAACCTACCGTTTATGCCGCCTTATATTCTGGAATTTCTGGCGTATTACAGGTTGTGGATAGGGTGGTCTTTCGACATTCCATAGAGTCACGTTGGACTCCATGAAGGGTAACACAGCCAGTTTCTGGCCGATGGGGGCCTGATTTACCTCCAGCTCTTCACTGGAGGTAAAGCAGGTAATCCCAACTGGCAAACCAGTATTGCATATGATGCACAAAAGCATCTACCTTTACACACAAAGCAAACCAATTGACTTCACATTTTTTTTTAAAGCATATTTTAATTGTAATTCAGTTTATTACAAACTTTTATTACATTTTAATTTCACCCTCATACAAAACATAAAATCAATGAAACCTAGACTTCTCGTGCTAGACTGATACTATTGTTATCTGTCTCCTTCTTTAAATATTACATAAGATTTTTCGAAACCTTGTCAAGATAGTCAATTGTTGCACAGATACACTTGTAATTCGTGCCAGTCAAGATTGACTGCCACCACTCTTCCATGTCCGCGTTCTTTGGTTCAAATTTCCCCAAGAAGAGACTCCTTGGAATATTTAGTGCTCGTCACTCAATTAACAGATTTTTTGTGGACTCCATATCATTTTTGCAGAAGCGACATTGATTATCCACAGTATTTATTTGATGTCTAATATGCAACATTTCCTTAGTTGGATATAGGTTCATTCGCAACTGCAGAAATTGATCGTGGTGATATAACGGCTAGGGAACTTTCCAGGTATTTTGGGATCATTTTAATTGCTCCCGCTTGACAATTCAGACCTAATGAGGTAGCAAATTTAGCTCTTTTATGAAGGGTTTCAATCTAATCACAATAACTCAGCTTTCTCTTTACTGCACAAGAGTTGTTTTTATGTCCAACGCAATGTCTGCATTAACCAACTGTTCTCAGATGTTCTTGTACCATTCTTTCAATAATCTAGTGTATGACTTGCCTAGTGTTGGACCCAAAATATGGTATGGTTTGGCCAATGATGTCATAATCACTTTTCGCAGCAGAGCCTCCGTTTTCCAGAGGAGCATTGCGTATCGTAACTGCAGCCCCAGTTCATAGTGGATTGCCATGATTGGAACACATCTTGGGAGATGGAGGACCTTTTACCAAAAATAGCCCTCCAGCACTTCCCATATTGGTCAATTTATGTTTAGTGCTGCTTCGCTTAGGAATGTTATTGTTGCTGTCAACTTTTGCCTATAAAATATTATTACTGGTTTAATGTGAATTTTACTATATTTTGCGTGTAATTTTGACCATGGGAGAGCCAGTCTTTACATTCTTACTTTCAAATCTTGCGTCCAATGCCACTCTCTAAAATATGTATTAAAGAGGATGCGCAAATTGCGGATTGAATCCGTACTTTCAAATTGTTCACCCGCGACATTCCGTCTGAATTTTGTACCTCTCTTCCCAAGGTTACATTTATTGACAGGTCCTCTTCTAGATGGTAAATCTATCTCTGCAAACCTATTTTGGTTGTGTCCGAAAAGCACCAATTCACCAGCGTATATCACCCATGCAAACTGATGCCCATTTATTCTAGGTGGAAAGTTGTCACTGTTTGTTAATGCTGTTGGGAGATCCGCTAGATATAGCTTGAAAATTAGGGCAGCTAATGGACAGCCTTGCTTAACACTTTTTTCCGTCTTTATTTTATTAGTGAGGTCACCTTCAGCATTGATTCTGATGCGTATGGAAGTTCCAGAATGTAGCGCTCTGATGGCTTGTAATAAATCTGGCGGACTGTTCCACATCTTCAATTTCTTCCAGATTGTCACTCGATTGATGCTATTGAACGCTTTGCGCAAGTGGGTACATCAACAGTAAGAGATTCAGCTCTGTCCCCACACCTTTAGTAAAGCCAGATGGCCTCGCGTCTAATTTTTCTGTTTCTTCAACCCATTTGGACAATCCCTTTTGCAGGAAAGAGGCAAATAACTTGCTGATGACATCCTATAGGGCAATCGGACGGTAGTTGTTCAGGTGCAAATGTGCTCGAAGAGTACATCAATGAATCACAACCATTGTTCTTTATTTTTTTTTAACAAGATATTGGTCAGCCCAACTGGACCAGCCGCTCATGAGTTCTTTAATTTTGAAATGGCTGCTTTGATTTCATATTTATTGATAGATATCTCGCATGGAATGTCATTGTCAACATATGTAGCATCTTGGGGAGAAGTAGATGAAAGCTGTAATTCCCAAAAATTAAAGCGAAACGCTAATGGACATGCCCCAGTAGGAAATGAGACCAGGACCAAGTGCAAGTGAGGTACAAGACAAGTCTTTATATAAAATTAAAATGGGGCACTCCGAGAGCGCTCTGCCCAAACAACAAAAAGTACACATAATATTACAAAAACACGTCATCTATGATGTGTACTATAGGGGATGAAGAAAGATGCGTTCATTGGACAAAGGGGACTTGACATTACATAATGTTTATGGTTGTTTCTCCTTGATTGGTCAGCTCCGGACTTTGTAACTTCTTGGAGCACGCAGGTCAGCTTGGCTCATCTGGGAGGGGTGCAGGGTCAGGCAATGTCCGCATCGCTGTATTTCATTCGATCTAACTTTTTGCCCTTTTGGCCACACACATTTTAGTATTATGCATACATTTCAATACACAGTATATCATGTACACATATGAGTTGAGTCACCAAGAGTGAGGGTACATTGGCCCAGGTGCCTTATTTTACACAGTATTTAAAAAAACACATTAATCAAGCATCTATTTGAATCTATCTATTTGAAAACATGTGAGTGTTTTACTCTTTATTAGTACAAGAAGAATATATGGCCTCATGGGATTAGTATTATGGGGTGAACTTGGAATGGGCAAGAGGCTCGCAACTATTACATCAAAGGAGGAGCAGTGTTAGGGGGCTTATGAACTATATTACTTTAGAAGGGGTCTGCTTCTAACAGGTTTGTGGAGATGGTTGGTTTTTTCCAGTCACACACAGGGCAATGATGTAAAAGGAAGAGGATAGATACAGTGTTTAGCTCGTTACACTTCGCGCCCATGCTTCCGTGAGAACAGAACAGCCGTGGAGACGGAAGAGGGGAGGAGGTGGGGGGTTGACATGCTGGCTGTGCATGGAGAATGAAGGGGAGAGGTGCAGGCTGGCATTCAACGTTCACATGTGGCCTCGTAGAAAATGGAGTCTGTAGTTAGCATAAAATGGAGTCTTGTGGCTCATAGGCCATGCACAGTTATGTGTCATTCAATGGCTACCTCACGCCTTGGACAGAGGTGTGCTGTCAACCGCAGAATGAGCATATCACGTGCGTTGTTAGGAATGAAGGGGGGCCTTGGAGACCCTTTCTCACTTACATTGATTTCGCAAAGACCTTGGAATTGTGTTTCACCCATTCATCGGCGTTTACACAATTACTCAGAATAGCTTTCTGAGTTAGTGAGCCTTCATTTATAATTGCCCATGTGTCTCTTCCATGGTGGGCATAGACATTATTTGACTGAAAATGTGTTATTTAGATTTGGCTTGCACAAAATTTCTCTGCAAAAGTTTACTTGAATTATTCTCTTTTGGCGATCTTATGTTGTAAATCATTTCTGTTCCACTTCATCAAACTGACAGAACATTTTGTTGTATGGAAACCTAAGGCAGAAATAAAGGAATGCAAAGATAGTTCGGCAATAGCTATATACAACGGGCAACATTTAACGTTCCAAGCTACTAGCCAGCCATTAAAAAGTCACTCACCATCTCAGTTCTATACATATACACAGCACACCACTAACTCCAATGGCTAGCAGCGAGTGCTCATTTAGGTATGCAACACGTGAAGGGGAAGATGGAGAGTTGAAAACAGAGAGAATTCAATTTGTCATACTTACAGTGTAAGCATGTGTTTGTCTATCAACATCTTATTTGATTTGAGGAGTGCATTCTTGATGGACAGTGGCATGACCAAGTGTGTTGAAACCCGTTCATGAAATGTTTTGTCTCTTTACAATAGCTGATGCAGGATACATGGGGAGCTACTGTAGCAGATTCCAGGTTTGTACTCAATAACATTCATCAGGATCCAAAAGACAGCTGCTGTATTGACTCTGTATTTTGTTCATACACAGTATTTTCTTGGCAGCTTAACCATAAGTATGTTTTTTAAAAAAAAATGTGAAGTACCTAGACTTTATAATATGCACTAGTGAAACATTAACTCTGAATAAGTATACACAATTGTAGATAGTAAACAAAACATGTACTTGGAATCTCACACTCAATCAAACAAAGGTTTACAAACAGATACATTCATGTAAAGAGTATGTTTGTTTAGTTATAGTATTTTAAGCATATTTTAGGTTTGCAAAGGTTTACAAAGGCAATTGCACCTTAAGTTTGCAAAATATTTTTCTTTTGTATTCCATTATCAACTTAATGTTTACAACATTGCAGCACTTAAGGTCCAAATGGATTTGAATAACTACATTCTTTCCTCATATGGAAACGAAAAGAATGAACAGAGGTTTACACTAATATTTCATCGGCATGTAAAACATTGTAAATTTACAGTTTAGTAATCTACGATTGTTATGCAGTGATACATATTCTTTTCAGTGTCTGATTTATAAGGTTTACATGATTTATGTATAACCATTCATTATTTACTGTGCTGCAAAATAGAACCATGTGTAGAAAATGAACCCCATTGTCTGAGTCATGCCCTCCACCTACAGTCTACCATCAATTGAAGCATAATGTTCTCCAAGCACCTCATATTTCATTGCTGAATGTCACTCAAGTTGTACATTGTAACCTCCAAGTACAAGTAATAACAGCACTTGTTACACTTAACCCTACATTGAGAGCCCTTGCTTCACTTTGGATTGTGAAAGTTTCATTAAAGTTAATGATAATGTTAAAGGACATATATGCCACACACTATCACCATCGGAGTGAACCCCTGGTGCTCTGGCCGATCTGAAAGGTAAGAGAGTAGGGAGGGTTAGTACGGTGTAGCGGGATAAAAGTAGATTGAGATTAGTAAGGTCCTGTTGGCAGTTTTAGTTCAGTTAACATTGTTCGCTGAACATGGGTGTGGCTTATGGATTGGTAGACTCAAATGTGCTGTTGTACAAGACTATGTGTGCTTTGTTTTGTTGTTGCAGTGTAGTGAAGTGTGTGGTTTGCTGTGCAAGAAAGTGGGTGTGTTTGTTTAGGGTGTCAGTTGTGTAAGCTTAGAGTTAATGTTTTTCAGCAGATGGGTCAGTGGAGTTACTTTGTTGTTTCGGACATCTGCCTTGGATTTCGGAGCCCTTGCTGTCTGCAGGAGCGTTCCTTTGGTGGTTCATTCGTTTGGTTCTGCGCAAGGCAGTGGCATGCCTTTGTGATGGTGTAGTGATCTGTGGGTGGGAAGGTGGTGAGGTCCTCCCCTCCCTTCTTGGTTTCCAAGGGTGTCTGCCTGCCCTTGTCTATCTGAGCTCCTTGGGTTTTGGCTCCTCCCTCTGAATCTTAATGCCACCCTGTTCTGTTGGGTGCTAGTTAATGATTAGTGCTCCTTCGTCTCCAGCTACAGTCCTTGTTCCTTGCGTTTTGCCTAGTAGAAGGGGTTTGGCTTGAGAGAGCGTGAATCCTGGGTGTCTTCCCTCACCCGCTACTTCTTGCTGCATTCGTTTGTTTCTGGTGTGTTCTATTTCCATTGATGTCTGTTAGTTGATTCCGTCCGGTTCTGGGGTGAAGAGCCAGGTTTTGAGCAGTTTCCTGAATTTTAGGTGGTCTTTTGTATTGTGGATTTCTTTCGGAAGTGTTCCAAGTTGTTGCTGCCAGGTCGTAGAATGAAGATCGCCCACATTTTATTTTCCTGTGTATATTTTTGGTTCCAAGCAGATTTCATTGCTTTATCTGAGTGTTCTTGTCGGTTGGTAAATGGTTATTAATTAGCTGACATTAAGTGACACTAGTACCCGGCAAAGGACAGTGATATTGTAACATGCAATCTCATTGGCCCTAGCTGGGGAGTTACCCCAACCGTGAATCCCTCTGCCCACAATGTTCCTTCATTTCCCGGCAGGGGTGTGGCAGCCACTCAGCCAATGAGGAGGTTCGGAACAGGGATCGAGGTAAGTGTTGTTCCACTCCCGCCTCCCCCAATCCAAAGAATTCCCTCCCTGCCCTCCCAACCCAAATAAAATAAATTCTGTCCATTTTGGGAGCGGACGCACTGGGAACACTTCTCTTCCCAGCGTATCCGCTCCCGAGCTGCGACGTGCCATCATGGAAAGGGAGAAGGGACTACAAGTAGTCCCTTCTCCCTTTCCATGGTGCCCATTTGTTTATTTACTTTTTGTCATTCATTTTCAATGTCCGCCATGGAAAGGGAAAACAGCAATTTTGTAAAGATTTTGTTTTTGTGTACTGAAACACTGCAACGTTTCAGAACAGAAAAAAAAATGCTCTTAGTACCCTCGTCTTTTGGCCGGGCTACTAATAGCAATAGGCAACTCGCAGGGGGGTAATACCACTTGAGGTAATGTCCCTGGGCCTTCATTACTATGTAACTATGGGCCTCAGGGCATTAGCAGAAGTGGTAATGCCCCCGCTGCTTGGGGCCTATTGCGTAATTATTGTCTTCCTCCGCCTTCCTCCACAGGCTCCAACAATATAAAAAGTGACAATTGCATAAGGGGCTGGCAGATGGAAGATACAATTTTTATGACCAATGGTAAGTTTCCTTGATTTGTCATGGATCTGACTTTCAAGCATTCAAATCAAATAAGTGAAACAAAGTAGAATATGACATTTATTTATGATGATAGATTGCCAACAGGAATTGACACTTTGGGGGCGATGGTCACCCCTTGCTCTAACTAAAAACCCATTTTATAAGGTGTGCATGTATCTCTCTAAAGGGTACTTCAGCTAAATCATCTTTCTCTTATTTCTGTTTTGTGAATCAGTGGTTCACTTTACAGCAATAAAATACAGCAATTTGGCCAGCTTTAAGAGAATATTTTGTTCAAATACACAGTTTGTGATGCACTACTGTCCAGCATCATAAAACATTTCCCAGAGGTCTTTCTTATAATGAGTCACCAAAGTAGTTCTCTGTTTTGAGTGTAACATTCTGGATCACAATGTGCTACCCGGTTAACAGAAACACTTTGCAATTGTAAATGCTAGAAATCCCTGTTCACGTCAATTTAAAATGTTATAATTTTAAGTAAGTATAAACTTTCAAAGACATTTCTTCAAGGAATCATTTTGCTCAGCAGTGCTCTCCATACATGTCAAGGCAGTTTACTAAGTGGGGTCATAATCAGGCTCTTCATGATATGCTTTCGAAAAGGTGATATCTAGAGAAGGGTAAGCAGTGTGGTCAACATGTTCTCATAGCACTGCAACAATTTGTAAAACAGCTTACTCTATGGGGACTTTAAAGTCTATGGAATGAGCGGTCGCTAGCTGTGATAGAAGATGTGTGGGAAGTTGTCTATAAGCTGTGGTAGACTCTGACAATAATGTTGCCACTAAGCTGTAGGGATAGCTGTGATATAGGTTGTGCGGGAGGCTGTCAATAAACTCTGTTCTAGGTTAACAATAAAGTTGTAAGCAAATCGTAGGGGTAGCTGTGATATCGGATGCAAGGCAGACTTTTAATAAACTGTGTCTCATTTACATATTAGGGATGTGATTAGGATGTGAACTGCTGTTTTCTAGCTTTAATACAGGCTTCAAATTTACATTTTGTGTTTGTGTTTGACAGGCACACTGCAACTCCTGCACTGCCCCAGGACAGGTATGCTACAGCTACATTACACAATTACACAATAATATATAATACATTCTTTATTTGTTTTGGTTGTGAATCACAACCTTTCCAATATTAACAAAGGGAAAGAAAGATTGTTATACATGAAAACAAAAAATCATTGGCAAATGGGCTATCGCACAGATGATAAATGTTCATAGATTGGGATTAAAAACAGTGTCACAACATAATCAATTAAAAGAGGAAAATCATATCAAGAATAATATATAATTTCGTTAAATAAAAAATCACCTTTTGCCAAAGTGATTTATATAAAAGTAGTGGCCTACAAATCAATAGAACATTTGTTATATTAGTCTAAAAACACATCAGATTATAAAACATGAAACAGAAGCAACTAGGCAGGAGTAGTGCATTTTTTGCCAAGTTAAAGGATACAAGACTAACCACAAGCACATTAATAACTTCCAATTGCTGAGTATTACTCTATTGTAGCAAGCAAGGTATAGAATGTTCTTGTTTAGCAACAACCAGTGTGATCACCTAGATTAAATGCTACTTTAATCTTCACTTACTAAAATATGTGTTTAGCTGTCTTCATATTGAATATTCAATCTTAAATGATCATTTATAGTTGCAAGGTTTAAAGAGATGTGATTCGCATTTAAGATTCGGGACCACATTTGTTTTTGAGACAATATTAAAAACGCATGAAAATACTTGTGAAACAATTCTTTCCTTAATTGAGATAGATGCTCCAGTGTTTCATTTTGGTTCGGATGGTTACAGAATCTACATGATTTGATCCAATTTCGATCTTTCGAATGTGATGCAATTTGAGCACTTGTGGGTCACAAATTAAAGTGTATTCTCATCAAGAGCAAGGCATATCTATTATCAGTGAATTTCATTAAATATTTTGAAACTTGGTGAAGCACTTTAATATCTGGAATTTACCATTTTTGAAACTTGTGTGACTGGTGCAGTTGTCCCAGGTTAAGCACCAATCCCAGAGCCATAGTTTTCTTTTGGACCATTCGGGATTGTCTATAAGTAGTTGCTCACTGATGTAGGCAATCTTCATGCATGTCATGAAATATATTTTCCATGTTTCAAGGGATTTATCTTATTTTCCTTCAAGGGCTAGCGCAAGAATTGGAATAAGGCTAGCCTGATGTGTTTGTTTCATAAGACATTTCCAAAAAAAAGGATAATGAATCCCAGGCTACATTAGTGGCAAGAGATACAAGTCCAAGTTCATACCGAACAATGTCAATAGGCATACTTGTTGGTAGAGATAGTACTTTTTTTCCTGTAAATTCCTACCAAATACTCCCGTTTGGGATGATTCTCTGTGAGTTTCGCCTTTTGTTTATAGAAAAGTCCTGCAGGAAGGCAGGAAAACTGTCCATACTTCCTTTGTATTAGCTTACCTTGCAAGGTCAGCATTTGCATTTTAAATTTTAATTCTGTTTTTTATGGCAGTTCTGATGAGCGATTGTTAACATTTTGACCAAGGTATTTAAATTCATGGATGATATCAACCCAGAGGGAAACAATTATGCACGTAAGGGTCGAAAAAGATTTACTTTTTGCTGAGCGCATTATGAGGATATTTGATTTCTGAGTGTTAATTACTAGTTAATTACTTCATGAACAGGATGCCAAGGCGTTAAGTTTCCTTTGAGAGCCGCTAGGGGTCTGATGATCAATTATAACAAGGTCATCAGCATAGAGAAGCCGAGACACAGGACAGTTACCAACTTTAGGCGGAAAGGATCTCGGCACCTAACTGTGTGTAAATGGCCATAATGTAAAAATTAAAGAGGGTGGCAGCTGGAATGCGCCCTTGCTCAAGGCCACAGTATGTAGGAATAGATTTAGATAGTAGGCCCTCTTGGTTTAGTTTAACCTTGCTAGACGTATTTGAATAAAACTGATACAGTAAAATTAGGATGAAAGAAGGGCAGCCTGCTTCAATTAACTTCGTCCACAATAAGTCTCTTGAAATAGAATCAAAGGCTTGCTTGAAATCTATAAAGGGTTGATATATAGGTTGTTTCATTGTATGGACTTGCTTTTTAATGGCTGATAGAAGTAGCAAGTTGATTGATGTCCCCAAGCCTTTGACAAAGCCAGATTGACATTGGTCCAGCAAAGAGGATGCCTCAAGCCATTTATTTAATTCTTGGAGGACTAATCGAGTGAACATTTTGTCCGGCATGTCCAACAGGGCAATAGGGCGATAATTGATAGGATCATTTTGGTTCCCCTTTTTGAACTCAGGAATGATGATGGATTGTTTCCATGAATAAAGAATTTGACCTGTCACCAAGATGTTTCTATATATAGTGCTAGAATGGTGGCCCATTGGTCAGGGTGGGCCTTTAGACTGGTATTAACAAGGCCATCCAGGCCAGGTGCTCTTGAAGAGGCGGCATCTTCTCCTATTCCAGTGCTTTTTGGGGTACCGCAGGGTGCAAGCTCATCCCCTTGCTTTTACAACATCTTTATGGTCACCTTCTTTGCATTTCGTGAATGGGAAGGAATGTTATTCTCTAATTATGCTGATGACACTCAGTGCATCATCCCGTTAACAGGCATTCATACCAAAGATGAATTAGAACTTAATAGAATCTTTGGTCTGATAGAGAATTGGATTATGGGCAACAATTATGCCTTGGCAGAGCAAATATAGAGCTCATGATTGTAGTTAGCTCAGCCCCATTAGCTAAACTGGAACCTCCCTACAAGTCTTATTTACTTGGGGATACCAAAATTGCCCTACAATCTAAATTGAACATTTTGGGAGTGGTCTTTCTGAACATGAAGGCTTATGTGGGCAGCATTGTCTCTGGAGCAGTCTACTATGTCAAACTACTGTCACATCTTAGACCATTCACCTCCCAAGTAAATGCAGAATCGATTGCCAGAGCAACTATAGGGGCTTGGAACTGGTTACCTATAGGTCACTGAAGTCAGCCCTCCTTAGTGGTCTTTAAGAAAGATCTGAAGACCTGGCTGTTTTCTTGAATAGCGCATGGGAGGTATACAGCGTTGTATGGTTAGCCTAGCCTGGAGCGTCTCTAGTTTTCTGTTATTTTTCTCATCTGTGCCCTAATGCCCAAGGGTCCAAGGTTGCACATTACACATATTTTAAAGTAAAAGTAAAGTAAGGAAGCACTTAGTTGGTTGATTAACAGGGAGATGTCTGCATCGTCAAAGTCTAGCATGGACAAATCCTTTGCATGCAACCATAGAGTGATTTTAGGGTGAGAAGACTTAGCGAAGCGAGCTGAACATGGGACACCCAGGCTTGTTTGCTTACTGCATTTAGCAGCAGGGACGATGGTAATTTTTTTTTTTTCCTAGAGTAAGCCCCAAATTTGAGCACTCAATTTATTAGCTAGAGCCGCCAACATCTGTTTGCCATCAGTTTGTATTTTTGATATGTTATATTGCTTAAGAGCATTTTTGTATTTTGTATGTAGTTTAGTGATTTCCCTCTTATTTTCTTTTGAGATGCCTTGTTTGAAGTTTTTAAAATCTTTACACAGTTAGAATTATAAAGATGCTTGTGAAAAAAGGTCGGCTGTAATCCCTTAAAAGATTTTTTAATAAAAAGATGCAAGTGTAAGTTAGATTTACAGATGGCATAGACAGAGTAAAATTGGATTGTAGCTGCTTTAAGAGGGACCCGAGTTTAAGAATTGTCCAATTTATCCTGTTTCTACCCTCAGAGAGTACAATAGTGAAAGTGTAGTATTCTAATAGTAGGAGCTCTACCTGGGCCCCATGATTTGTAATATATTATGATCATTGGCTGAGGAAGGTAGACCTAGAAAACTCTGTTTTTTTTATTAATGGCTCCAGCGAAGATAAAAACATAATCCAAAATGGTACGAGATGATTCCCCCTTTCACGTAGGCACCTGTGGGATATCTCCTTCTACCATGCCATTTAACATCGTAAAGTTCCTTTCAGTCATTGAGTTCTCCCACATAACTGCTCTATTTGCGAGGGCACTGTTTTGTGTTGAAATAGATGTAGTATTCAAAAGACCAACAATTAGTGTTGTTTGAATGTCCATATCATGTGCAATTAGATCTAACATTTCATTTAAGAGATCAAGGAATATGTCATCCAAAATGGCTGCCAGATTCCAATATAGGTTAAGTATGGCTGCATGTAGGCCCAAGGGGAAAAGTGGATTTAGCGATGATAGTTTTGTCAGTTTAACACCGGGGTCTGGCGATGCCCAGGCCACTAATTTAATACCCAGATCCAATTTTACTGCTGTTAACATTCTCACCGTGGGTCCCCCTTTGGCTTGTTTTGTGACTGGGATGTAGGAAATATCATAGTTTGGCAAAATGGGTTGGGTAGTTATCCACGTTTCCTCTAACATGATGATATAACATTTGGCTGAGGATATATATCTATTATGATGAAGTAAGTAAATAACGCCTCTATTATTCCACACAGCTATGCTGAGGTGCCGGTCCGACCACGTATCTTGGCATTAATAGTTTTTTTCTACGATTTGTGTCTTTTATAGCTTTTTCTATCCACAACAATTTGGATGACCTAAATCTGTGGGCACATCCTTAAAATAGCCTCTGCGTGATAGATGACCTCTGTCGCCTTCACAATTAATCAGAAGGGATTCAAATTTAAGATCTTGCAAAGAATCATCTATAGAGTGTGTGTGATGATTTGTCTATCTCATTTCTTATGCATTTACGGGTTTTTGCAAATATAAATCAAAACCATGATGTTGTAATTTATCCTTAGTAAATCCTTAACAATTAGTGATGGAATAGATAATCCTGCAGTGTTCATCTTTGGGTTATTGATATATTTGATGTATTTAATGTCTCAAGATTGTATGAGTTTTAAATTAGGTATCGTCTTGAATGCATTAAATCGTGTTGTTCGATTGGGAAATGGATCTGCTCTTTCCATGTTGATCATTGTTAACATTAACATATCTAAATGTCTAAGAGATTAATTACTAGTATACAAATCATCATTTCTGGCATGCGAGTTGGAGCAGTTGGAGCTCTCCATCCGCTTCCGTGCCACTGGAGGCATATTCCTCTTTTTGTTCAACAGTTCACAAGTGTTAGGGTGTGCTCTGTTGTCAGGATTCAAAGCGCTACTAGTAGATTGTCTACACTCTCAGGATCTTTTTTATTGCATAGTCAGCAAATGTGGTTAATCATCCTCTTACTCCACTGTATTTAAATATTATTTTTCGTTTTTTCTTCTTTTTCCTTTCCATAATTCTCAGAAGAATGAGGCTGATGTAAGGACTCTTGCACTTTGCTTATTAGAAGGAGGGACGTGGTGGAATTCGGTGAAAAATTCAATAATTCATCATTCTCTTCATCATCGTAAACTTTCAATGTAGCGGGTGGTGTGTAGACAACTATACTGCAGAAATTTTAAATCTGGATTTCAACAGTTTCTTACTATCAGCTGCAGGAAGTGTTGCAGAACTAGATTGAAGTTTAGAGATTGGAATGTGGGCAGGAGTAGACAATGATTCAATGGAATTATTTTGATTTGTATGCATTTGCTATAGCTACTGGAGGATGGTTCTTAGTAGTTTTTTTTCTTTCTGACATTAAAGGTACATCTACATGTTTTGGGACAATTTTTGACACAAAATAGATCAAATAATGGTGCTTGATCTAGTGCTGGTTCATTTACCTCAATTATACAAGCAGCTAAAGAGGTGATCTGTGGTATAAAAGTAACACTCTGGGAGAAAGATATCTATTGCTTCGCATGTCTGAGAACCGACCACAATGGTCAAAAGTGGTTTTGATCCCCCTCTCAATGTTTCACATTGAATAGGATCAACAGTAGGATGTTGGTTATGCTTTGGCTAAAGTTGTTCTCGGTGTGTCATTTCCGCTGCCAGCCAATTCACTTTAGCTGATAGAATTGTCAGTAGAGATGTGTGCTGGTCAGTTGTTTTTTTTTCTCCAGGGTTTCAAATATTTGAGTGAAGCTGTAAATGCTGGTGTTTATGGCCATTAAAGTTTTTTCATTCATGTGATTAGGGGGGTGGAACAGCCCAAATGAAGGTCTTAGGGTAGGTTTTACAAAAGACATTTGAGAAAATACAGAAGAATTGAATGATGAATTTGCTGATTCAGGATACAGGAAGAGCTAATTCGATAAATGTAAAGGTGGCTTGGTTAAAGATCAACAACTTGCGTTTCAGAAATGGTATGGTCAGCAATAGAAAATAAAAAAATAGTAGGTCACATAAGTGCTGCAGCTTCCAAGATCAAGGATTCAGGTATAGGAAGAAAGGCTTGTGGGGGGGTAAAGAGTCCTTCACAATTTGAGAATATAAAGGCGGCACTTGTGAATTATCACTTGTGTGTATTAAAGCCTCACAAACTTGCGGTGCTGGAATTTACTCTGTAATATGAGCGTGCATGCTCTTTTCAAAATTAAAGGTGGGCTCGCTTATTTGCGTGGGGCAAGCCAATAATTGATAGAAATTCCTGATATCATCTGTAAGCGATTTGGTTCGTTGGAGTTTAGAGCTCCTAGGTCTGGTAGGAAAAGTAGGGTGCACATCAGGTTCTTGAGGAGTTAAATCATGGCCTAAAAACATGCTGGTAGTGTGCTCTGGCATATTTTTAGTTAGGTTGTAGAGAGCCATGTTAGTTACAGACCTCGTTGAGCGTAATATGTAACAGCTGCTCGTGGCTTCGCTGAACAGCGTAACAGCACTCTTCAATGCACTCCTACAATGCACACGCGCTGCCATATATATACTGGTTATGGGATAGGTGGGCAGTGATTAGCATTCTATTAAAACAAATAGAAAGAAACAAGGTCAAGTGAATTGAATTAAGACTCACAGTCTATATAATAAAGTTCTCAAATATCAGGTTGAGGTAGCGTTTACCACGCCCAGTCGAAGCAGGGCCAGATAGAGATGAGGAATCGAGTCACTGTTGATTAGTGAGGTAATCCACACTACCACAGCAGGACCAGTCCAGAGTGAAACAGCATTCTCCAATGCATTCCCACAATGCACCTATTACAATTACAAATGAATTAGCTGCAGAGCTATGGCACAGCTAAAATGCAGTCAATGTGCATCATTTAGCAAAGCAAAATTGATAGCCTTCCCAATTTAGACATGGGAGATGTCTTGCTGCCTAATTACCCACCCTTTACCTCCCCTGTTGTTAGCTCTGCACTCACTTGTATGAATCCCTTATTCTCTGCTCCCATCATTGTGTACTTTCTACTAAGAGTTGTTAAGCCCTCCCTTGCTTTCCAGAGATTCGTCCTTCCTCTATGTCTACCCTTTTGGTGATGGTTATGAAATACCTCAGTTTCTAGGTGCATTTTTGTGCAGGGCCATTGTAGCTCATGGTATGTGCTAGAGTGGAGTTGAGATCTTGAAGAGTAAATAGCATTCCTGGTTCAGCTGTGGGCTAGGTCTTTCATGAGAACTTCCTCCTGTGAATTCTTGACTTAGCCAAAGGATCGTTTGCTGGGTTTTAAATGTATGTGTTGACATGGGTGGCGTTGGAGAATTCAAAGGGGATAGGCAACATGCCTTACCACTTGAGCAAGGTTGTAGAGGTCTGATGGAGAGTGTATGTGTGTATTGATGAACACATGAATATGAGTTTTGAACATTGTGTCTTTTGTGTCCTGTGTGAGGTTCAGTGTGTTAAGGAGACAGTGGAGAAATTCATTCAGAATAGATGTTTATTCATTGTTGTGGTTTAAGTGGGTGTATGCCTCCATTGTAACCTCATTGAGGTGGTGGGAGGTGGGCATGGCAGCTGGTAAATGGATGGTGCGTGTATTTGTGCTGTGATTGCCTCAATCTGAGCTTTCGGGTACGTAAGTTGTTTGTGCACGTCCTTTTGTGATTGGCTTTCAGTAACTTGTATGCATGTTGGAGTCATTCACACTTGCCTGTCACACTTTGTGGCATGCTTAATGTGTGTATAGTGAGACATTGCCTATGACTGTGCCCATTGGGAGCAGGTTTTTTGGTGGAGGTCCACTCAGCGGCTGTGATGGCCTGTCGGGTGCAGGTTGTTTTGTGAGGAATTGGCACTCAGTGGCTGCACTTTCTTTAGTTAGTCATTGTCTATGATAGTACCGCTCACTTGCTTCCTTTGCCTGTTTATCTCAGACATGGCAATGCAATCAGGATATGGCAGTTTGCTTTTTACTTTGCACTGTTTGGTTTCACAGAGAGTTTTCTTTGTAAATATTCTTGATGCCAATAGTTTTGCACATCACATTCCCAGTGGTATTTTAACGCTCTTTTTGATCAAATCAAGCTCATAGCGTGAAAGCTGTGTGCTGCCACTGCCTGGATCCAGTAATGGCCTGGATTCCAATATTTTCCACTTACTGTAACCTTTGCAGTAAATAGGCAGGCAACCTACGGCGAGACTGTTTGCACAATCCTATGCAGTAAAGTCATGTTTAGCGGGTGAGGGGCCAGAACCCACATTGGATTACTGCTGCGACCTGTGGTCTGATTTTCATACTGTTCTAGGTGAGGATGCACATTCAGCAAGCCCAGTCGGCTAAAAGGGAAAATGGAACAATACACTTTTCAGACTTTGGGGGTTCAGCTTCATTAGGGCTTCACTCATCTATAAATCGTTGGCTAGTAAACAGGATTGGAGGTGATGGACTGTCATTGATGTATTGCAAATTTCCACAATAAGCTGTGCAATGTTGTTATTGTAGAACAAGTGCATGCTGTGCAAATCATTCCTGTAGTGAGAGGAGTTGCCTTTTATAAAGGAGAAGCGGCAGGACCTTTTCCTACTGGACTACACAAGTTGTGAGAAGAACATATGATTGAACTGGGAGAGAAAGATGCACAGAAGTTCTGTCTCTCAGGAAAGATTCAGTTCACTGAGGGTAAAGCTCGCCATCCTGACATGTTGTAAAGATGCCATGGCCCACTGCATCAAAGGCAGCGCAGAGATGCAAGAAGATCGTTGATGAGATATTCCCTGTGTCCTCATGGTTTGGCCAATCATCAAGATACAGATTCTGTCAGGGGTGGAATGGCCTAGGGGGTACTCTGGACATTTCCTGGTAGGCCACTGCACCCTGGGCCTCTTTTGTGTGGTATTTCCACATTTTCTGATAGGAAACGGTGGGGCTTGCTGAAAATGTGTAATATGGGGCCTCTTAGAAAAAAAGATTCCAGGGCATCTTTTGGTTCACAGTCCACCCCTGGATTCCGTGCCTTCTGCAGAGCGAATTCAAACGAAAACGTGTGAAAGAGCTGTGATGCCATTGGCCAATCGAGGAGGTTTGCGAATGGATGAATATATATATATATATATATATATATATATATATGTTTTTTTTAGCGATGGAGTTTCTGATGCGTGAGATAGAGGAGCGGATTAACAAAAGAACATTTAGTCTTCATCCACACGTTTAATTCGAACAGATGATGAAACGCTTGAATCTTGTCCGTGTGCAAACTGTCCTGGCATCAGCTGTCACACCCATTCCCTTATAGCTGCACTGGAGCTCTGTGTGCTTAACCATTGTGAGTGGCATACGTTTTTGCCAGAAATTATAATAGAAACAACGATGACATCTTCCCCTAAGTGGCATGCGCAGTCATTCCATTCATATATACCATTCACATCCTGCAAGCCATAGAAAATGCGATATTAGAACAAGCAAGGCATGCAAAACACAGAAGTGCCACCAGATGGAGCAGAAGAGAAGTGCATGTTAAGCATGGCTTTAACATTGCTGTGTATAAATCGGAATGATGATCCATGTGTGGTCATTTTGTAAAAGGTGTTAATTACATCAGGGTATTGCCCATCTTAGCACTTACATGGGGGCTCATCATGGAGTCCTCCAGTGCATAAATGGAGGTGCTAAAAATAGACGTAACACAGTTACGCCTACCTTAATTCCTTCCTTCACGCTGAGGGCGATTTCATTGCTTTTGAAGACGTTGGGCGGGGCTGAACGGGAGTCACTTTTCCCTCTGGCATTTGTCCTCAACCTTCAAAAACAAAATGGTGTCACACCAGCAACACATTTTTTTCTGCCGCAGAACCAATGATTTCCTATGGAAACAACTTGCAGTTTCCAAAGGAAATCATTCTAAATGCATACATGGCAGGCGGTTACTCTGTGTGCACTCTGGAGTGCAACGGAGAGACGTAAAGAGGCTTCTTTACACTTCTCATTTGCACTCCGCAGTGTAAATGGAGCAAGTTGCCCGCAGGGTAAGCCATCATGACACAGGAGGTCCCTTCCTAACAGGTGAGCAAGAAGCTTATAAAATGAAGTCGAGTCGGAAGCTGGATGTGCCACAACTCTTTGGAAACCTCGCCTATAGTAACGTGGCTATGACATCACAGGGGAACTCTAGAGGAAGTGACCAAAGGCCTTAGGTTTACCTTTTGGTTTTGCATGGAGCTTGGTCCTCCTGTTGTGATGATCAGATAAAAGAAAGATTGACAGTCACCCTAGATTGCCACCACACCACATATGTCACACCTAAGAATGCATACCATATAAAGAGCCCCCTGCAACATGGAATGTTCCCATTAACTATAAACACTCTCTTCAATGTATAGCAGCAGCTTCAAATACATCTCCATGCCATTGACAAAGGACAACAAATATTGATCAACATTGTGATCAACCATCTCCAGATAACACATATAGGAGAGCGCATTTCCAACACTCTAGGTCTTAAAAAAGGGGCTCCCAGAAGTAGCAAGATGTCTCAAGCAAAATGCCCAGAGCAGATGATAACGACTTCAAAATATTTTCAATGCCACTGTGTAAGAATATCCCATAACAATGACGCCTGAACACCCATTTGAAATAAGCAGCACAACAATAAAACAACAAACTAGCATGCGCAATGTCCCTTAAAATAACTACAAAACAAGAAAAGTGCCACAGGGAATACCAAATGGAATAAGTCCCTTTACTATGTCCATGGCCGCAGTCAGGAGCGGATCATGATGAGGGGGAAGAGGCTGTCACTGAGCACAGCGTGGCAAAACAGGGAAGCTGGGGCAGAGAGAGAGTTATGGGCAGGTGTGGGGCGGTGGTAGCAACTGAAGGGCAGTATTGGTGCTAGGGGTTGAGCGGGGAACAATGTCAGTAACAGGGAAACATGTCTGGGTCCAGCACATCATGCAGGTGATGCGGTTACTGCCAGATTCCAGACATGTTTCGTACTGCTTGATTGCACATTGGCTAATCTAAAATCTGCACCGCAAACTGACCATGGCTGACCGGTCCTACTCTTAGGAAGCTGCTGGGGGCTATCTCCTTTGAGGTCACACCTTCTGATTTCAGAGCTTCCACACATCTCCAAGGTAAGTGATGACTCTTTTCAGAAGCCACCCTCCTGAGAGCGAGGTAAATCTGCTCCCTGCAATACGCCTTCATTAGAAGGAAGCAGCCCAATGTGTTGTCTAAATAAATTCGCTTTTTTAATATGAGTATAACTGTATTTGCTTTGTAGTGGGTGTAATGCCCTGATCCTTATTATTCATTGGCATATTGTATGCATACACGTTTGATGACAACTGTACTTGGGTTTTAGGTGCAAGAACAACGCTCAAAACACATTAATGTAGAAGAAGAAGTGTGAGAAAGTCATGCTTGAATGTCAAATAAGTAGGAGCATTTTTGCCTGTGAGCAGAATGTGTTTTTCTCACCTGGAAAAGTGAACAGCTAAACCATTCTCATGGAATTAATGTTGCCACTAGACCATTTTTTTTCCAAAAATGTTCTTATAATAAATTTAAAACTAGTTAACAATTTGAGTTTCAGTGTTATTGTTATTTTTTAATCGATAGTCGAATTACTGCAGATTAGTGAAACCACAACTCTTCTGTTTCTTTCTCGTTTATCCTAGAACACTTGAGACTTCGCTTACTTTATAACTCATGTGACCACACTGTCTTATGTAGCTTTTGTCTTGTTTTCACATCCATGTCGGACTCGGCTCATAACGATTGCCATTTCATCCGTAAATTACGCCAGTCCAGATGTAGGAGCCACAGAAGAAAAACAG
The DNA here is from genome assembly GCF_040938575.1 of Ambystoma mexicanum. NCBI lineage: Eukaryota > Metazoa > Chordata > Amphibia > Caudata > Ambystomatidae > Ambystoma > Ambystoma mexicanum. The sequence continues at coordinate 1,516,470,907 of NC_090937.1, read as the reverse complement.
ACGCAGACAACAATAACCAATCGTTTCTTTTTTTAATCCTCTCAAAATGTTGTTTCACCACATATCGCCCCTTCCTCCTCACATTTGTACACATTTGCGCTTTCACACTGCGTATAGCGTATACAATCACAATGTGTGTCTGTCACGATGATTCATGAAATTATTAGGTGGAAAATCAGGGATTTGCCCACCATTCTGTGAGCGAAACCTCGTTCGTCGATTCATGTAATCGACTGCATCCCTTTTTGCTCGGCAGGCCTCTGCGAGCGGTCGAGTGTCTTGTGCGAGACACCACGCTGAGCGTGGTTGAGGCCGTAGCAGAGGGCAGAATAGGGGTCATGGATGTGATCACGAAACCTCCTGCCTGCGAAATGCCCATGAAAATCTCTCCATGTCTCCACCACTCAAAGGCAGACGTAAGTACACTTGCGCATAGCAATCACAGCACAGAGGTAGGTTTGCATGATGGATTTAGAGGTGCTGACCGGACTTAGGTGTGCGCACACACAGTCTAGTGTGGAGCAGAAATGGTTTACTGGGGTTTGCACGCAGATTTTCTGAGTTTCACCCAAGTACCGATACATTGTACAAACGTTGTCGGGACGCTGGTACCAGTTATGGGGGACACTGCGCAGTGTCCTCGACATGCAGGCCGCTTTCAGGGGACCACATGCAATGTTTGAAGGATGCGTGTATTCGCACCCAGCGGAGCACACAACGGTAGCTTTAGTGGCTCTTTTTACATTTTGTGGTATAGTATTGGGGGCGTTCCATCCGCGACTTGCGTATACGGTTACTATGCACAGAAACTTCCATGAATACCCAGGGAATGCATTTTTTATTGGGCGCTGAAGCTCATGTAGTGTGGTTCTATGCGCACAGCCCCTGAAGGATGTATGCATTCTTCTCCATGAATCGGCCCCTAAGTGCCCGATTCATGAAATATTTAGCTAGTTCAAAATTAATTGGAATGCTGAAAAGTGACTTTGCACTGCTAACACAAACCCTGATTCATGGAATCGTGCAAAGTGTATTTTTGCAGTGCAAAGTCTGGGTACGGTCAGTGCATATTCATTTTGTCAGTACAAAATGACTTTGCACAGACTTTACACGACAAACATATATTTGAATCAGGGTTTGTGTTAGCAGTGCAAAGTCGCTTTTCATCAGTGCTAATTCACTTTCAACCAGGCAAATATTCCATGAATTGGGTTCTATGTGTCTACACAGCTTCAAATTAAGTATCTTCTCAAACATTTAAATACCAATGCACTTTGCAATGTGCAGATTTTCCCATTCACGCTCTGACTGTCGCAATTGCAACTCTGGTTAGCCTAATCTGTTGGTGTTGTACAACTTGGCAGTGCAAAGGGTCTGTGCAGCCTTGAAAGGTGACTTTGCACCATGCTGAAAATTCCATGAATCAGGCTCTTAATGTGGATGGAAAGATACACACATGCGTGCATATGGCTGTTCTTGTGATATTTATTTGCACCTAACGCGGAAAATACTTGTGTACCAGGAGGATATCTCAGGGGCAAAGTGTTTCACTTGGAAGCAAGACAACAGAGAGCAACACAGGTTCAAATCGCAGTCCCACACTTAGAGACTTGTCTCTGAGTATTAAGCACCATTAAAAAAAATGTGAATACGTGTCACTTATTCGGGCATAAGGACCTGCTTTTCCATGCATAATTTTCAACTTCCGGTTATGCTTTGTGACTGGGCCACTGAGTAGGTAATAACTTAAAACATTGAGCTTTTCTTTTGCACCTGTGCCAATATGACTCTTGCTTATAAACGCTAGCCCCTAGGTAAATTATAAAACAATCTGCAGAATGTATGTTTTGTGGAAAAGTAAATTTAAAGTCTTTAAGGCTAAAAAAAATGACACACAGCCCCCCCTATTTTTAAAGTAGCCATGCATAAGAAGCAGGTTGATGAGCAGGGAGTCCCCACCCTCCATTTAGTGGATCTGAATCTGGTGCTTGGATGAAAGGATTTGATTTTCCACAAAGTAGTAGCTCGGTAACAGTGATGTCTGAGGTTTCTGTGTGATGCATATTTTGAAAGATAAGTGGCAGTAAGTGGGACGATGAGTAAGCACAACTACTGTGCAACCTTCCCACATTATCTTACCGATGTACAGGTAAGAACAGCTTCCCCCAGTTGGTAGATATGCTGGTAGGAAGCAGGATGTCCAGGAAGCAGGAACTTCAAAGGTAAGTCTGACTTCAGGCGACAGTGAGCGTTACGCTGCTTGCAAGTGCAGAATAACGCAAAGCGTCTGTCTTGATGATCGGGGCAGCTTATTTAGCTGAGATCGTGGGCACGCCCATTAGAGCCGGCTTACCAGCCACACCCTGCCATGAGTGAGCACATGCAAAGGAAATCCATTAGCAGCCACACCCAATAATACACATGGGGCTGCTTAATGGATGGAAAGTTTAAGGTTAATACATCTAAAGTGCTATGTCCATAATAAAAGCTTTTTGGTGTTAAATGGATGTTCTTGTTTACTTTTGTTCATGAGTCTGGCGCCAAATGCGCCAGGACAGTGTCCACCCAGGTCTCCTGTGCATGCGACCCCTGTATGCCTGTGCCCCTGACTTCATGACCATGACAATCAGGTACAAAACTGTACAGTGTACCATGGAAAGAAGAAAGCAGCAGAGTGAGTGAGGATGCACTCGATAAATGAGAAGTAGGGTTTGTTGATGTGTCATCAATGATAAATCAGGAGAGTGGTCAGCGGCACACAGGAGGGCCAGGAAAAAGAATATCAGACAGTAATGTTAAAGAGATTACACTCACACTATTCAGAACAACCAGCAGAACTCATAGCACTTATAGACTCACTGGAGGCATCATTGGACGATGACATCACCATATTTACTGATTCAGCATATGTAACAACAGTGAATTCTGGTCTGTCAGATGGAAAAGGAGTGGGTCCAGAAAGCCATATGGGTACCCTGTTTAGAGTGCAGCACTGTTATCTAAATATATGCATTGAAGTATCCCCTCCATTTAGCAATTGTGAAGTGTGCACAGCACACCAGAGGAACAGTATAATGTCACATGGAAAATCAGGTGAAGATGCAGCTGCCAAAGAGGCAGCGTATATGCCTTTTACAATGGAAAGCAATATGCTGGTACCAGATTCGTACAGCACAATGTCCATGACGCACATTGTATTGTTGCAGGAAAGACCATCTCCCCAAGCGAAAGCATTACGGGTGAAGCAAGGGTGTACATTATCAACCACTGATATGGTATGGAGGCAGGATGTTCCAGGTAAATTAATGATGCCTTGTGAATTGTTGAACATTACCTTGGAGCAGCTGCACTACCCTACACATACAACCAAGCAGAACATTGCTGCTCATATCTGCAGGGACGGGTTCGTTCCGAGTCTAGCAGATCATGCAGACAAATTCATGGCCATTTATACAACATGCCGAAAGTTCAACCATGGCCGCATGTTGAAAACGCTGAAAGCAACATAGCCCCAACGGGGCACTTCAAAGAACTCATTTTTGTCTTCAATGACATGGTTAACAGCTGCAGTAACTATTGTTGCATGATTGTTATTGCATGCCCATTTTCCCATTAGATTGAAGTTGGCCCATGTATTAGTGTGGATGCCAAATCTGCAGGCAAATTCTTAATCAGGGAGGTATTTCCCAGGTGGGGGATATGTGATGTCCTAGGGTCCAACAACAGCCTTCATTATGCAAATGGACTCTTTAGTGAAATTACCAAATTATTGGGAATCAAACATAAGCTCTGCACAGTGTACCATCCACAAGCCAACGGGATAGTGGAAATATTAATGAGCCGATTCATGGAATTAATGTGCTCTGAAACTTTCAGCGCAAGCGTGCGAAAGTGTGTGAATCGCAGTGCCAGTGCGAAAATCGCAGCGAAACCCACGCACACCGATTCATGGAAGTCCGTGCATGAGGAAATTCCAGGATGTGCGCCAAAATTCTGGTGGCACACATGTCTCCAAACAGCATGCACTAAGCGCACAGCGAAATCGCACATAGCGCAGCGCACTCAACAAAAGTAGGAGGAACAGGGGGCGTAACACGCGGAATGGGGAACAACTCGTGAAAATGTGGGCGTCACGGGGGAAGTACAGGAGGCAAGTGCGCGGAACGCCCACACGCACGTTCAAAACACGTATTCATGGAATCAAACGGGGCTAACGCGTGCGCCAAAAAAGACGCGGTAATCCGGAAACAAGTACGCCAGCAGGAAGCAGGCGTACGTGGAACACGCAGCATAAAAGTGCACGCAAACAACAAACAAGCACAGACGCCAGGATGAATATACCGTTCCTAGCAGCAGTGGTCGTCGGATACCGCAGGAGGAGGAGGAGGATAGTCAGGGCCAGATTTTTTACACCCAGAACCAGCCTTTTCGGGATGTCGATGACCAGGTGTATGGGAGGTACAGGTTTCCACCTCACATAATACTCAACCTGGTCAGTGAGTGGGAGGATGACCTCACATCACCCATCCTGTGCTCCCAAGCACTCAGCCCCCTGCATACGGTCCTCAATGTACTGCACTTCTTGGCCACTGGATCATTTCAACGGACAACTGCTATAGTGGGGGGGTGTCACAGGCCACGCAGTCACGCTGCCTACACCAGGTCTTGGCCATCATGACTGCACGCCCATCAGTCCGCAGGCACATGTACCTGCCCAGAGCACCTGCAGAAAGGCAGGCTGTTGTCCAGGATTTTTACAGGGTGGCACACTTCCCCAAAGTGCTAGGTGCCATAGACTGCACCCATGTGGCTCTACGTCCCCCCAGGGCATCAGAGCACATCTACAGAAACCATAAGCACTGGCATTCCATCAACGTCCAGGTAGTATGTGATGCCAAGGGAATCATCACCTCAGTTTATGCCAACTATCCAGGGTCCACCCACGACAGTTTTCTTTACAGAATGTCAACCCTAAACCGGGACCTAGAAGCTGGGCGGCATGGCAATACATGGCTGTCGGTGAGTATAAATGCCACAGCACATGCATGCATGTCAGATACTGAGCAATGTCACAACCCCACTAATGATACCCATCACCACCTCCCCAGGGTACAGTGCCTACCCTCTTAGCACCCACATGATGGCGCCAATTCGTAACCCCACCACGCCACCGGAGGTAAGATACAACACAGCCCAAATTGCAACCCGGGGCATAGTGGTGCGCACATTCGCAGTGCTCAAGTCGCACTTTCGCTCCCTTGACCGTTCTGGCAGGCAGCTGTTATAGGCTCCCCCAGTAGTGTGCAGGATCATAGTGGCAGCATGTGTCCTGCACAACGTTGCAACACGCCGGGGCCTTCCCGTGGACATGGTGGTGCTCCCACATCCCCAACCACAAGCACCGGTGCCGCGCATGGGAGGGGAAAGGGCACGAGGTGAGGCAGCCCGTACACAGCTGGTAGATAATTATTTCACCTAAAATCACACCCCTGTGGAGTGCACACAGCCCTGGCACATGCCAGCTGACAATCAATGATGATATCATAAGGGACAGTCAACTGTCACAACCATACCAGCCTGAGATTGGTCACCTGGAAGTGTTACATTGTGTGCCCTACCTACACAAACACCACCAATGCTGTGTCATCAAAAGACACACTTCTATGCTGCTAAATTCATTACCCCCTTGCAAAATACAACATGACAACAGTGGCATGTCACCCAACCCCTCCCCAGCACCGCCACCCAACACACAATGGCATGTCATGCTATGTGAGAGCAAACAAAGCAATCCCCAAAACATCACACAAGTGTCAAAGTACAGTGTCATCAATGGAAACTGCCCACACACAATATGCTCCCAGTAATGTAGAACTAACAACACACATGGCCAAATACTTACCAACAATGCAATGCAACATAGCATAAACATGGCAGTACTAAGATAAAGTAGTGGTAGTCTTATAACCTGATCATGCCAGCACATTGGCCACTTCCAACTGTACAGTGCTGCTGCCACGCAAATGTCCAAGTGCACTGCTTACAACATGAACTCCATCTCCAAAGTAGACGGCCTTGTGAAGACATGAGGAATGAACCTGCAAATTAGGCGAATGACATGGATGCACAAGCACATAGCAATACACCATGCAGTGTAAAATTTAACAACAATATCCACTAGGAATGTATACACAGTATTGACTACAGACTGCCCACACAGCTCATGGGAGTCCTAGGTCACCGTGTAAGTCAATGTCACTTGGGCACACCCTTTGCAAGCCCATGGAAACGGGAAGCAGGAGGGGTGTGTGTCTCACGAACCCAAGCATCTAACCCAAACTCAGGACAAGCCTGCATGTGCCCAGCCGGAATACAGTGGATGCCCACGGAAGCCACACAAGGCAACACACTGCAAAAAAAAATAAATAATAAATAATCAAAAATCAAAAATGGCCATGTGGGGGGAGGTGGTGCTGCCACAGGAGGTGGTGGTGCAATGGGAGGCAGCCCGCACAAAGCCCTGGTATGGTCCTCCATGGCAGCAAGCATGCGGGCGTGGAAGGTCTCGTTTTGGAGGATTATAGTGCGGAGATCCCCATGCAGCACCTGACGTGATGCACGTATCTCCTCCCGAGTTACCTGCATCTCAGCTGAGAGCGAACGTGTGAGCCGCTCCAGCTGCTGTTCTGTCCTCAAGTTAGTGGAAGCCTCAAGGTCAACAAGAGTCTCCCTGAGGTGATGGAGTTCTACGCTCAGGGGTTCCCTGTGGCCCTGGCACTCTATACGATTGGCGTAGAGTCTCCAGTGCCGCCCGTCTGTCCCTGTTGGACGCCAACATGTCCTCCCTGTGTGATTGGCAAATGGAGTCTGTTGCCTGCTGTAGTAGCTCCATCTGCCTTTCAGGGGGGACAATGGAAGTGGCCACCCTCTCCATTGCTTGAGCCATCATCTCAAGTGATGCTGCCTGTTGGGTTGCCATACCGTACATGGATTGTTCCCATGCGGTATTGCCTGGTGGCGTACGGACACTGCGTCGGCGGGCACCACACCTGTTTGGGGCAAGGCGATCTGGGCCTTGCTGTGCCGGCAGTGCCTGAAGCTGCAGGACTCCATTCCCCCTCTGATCAGCTGGCCCAGGAACAGGATCAGATGTTGTGGAGTGTGACCCTGCATCCGTAACCGCCAAAGGCGGATTTACCAACACTGACATCCCCATTGAGGGTTCTACCCCTGGTACAGGTGGGTTGGACAGAACAGAATCCCTGCCAAAAACACTTACCTGCGACGGCACATAGGTCTCATCATCCGAATCAGCCCCTGAATAGAGGTCTGGGGAGGTGCACCCAGAGGCACCCCTCGACAGAATGTTCTGCAGCAAGATTGGGTTCTCACCCACCACCACACCATGTCCCCCACTGGTGCCCGGTCGTGCCTGAGATTCCTCCTGGGTCTGCACCATCTCCTCAACCTAAACAGCATCAAGTGCGTCATCCCCTGCAAAAACATGAAAGACATAAAATGGAAACAGGCATTAGCACCATAGCACACAAATAGGCCTGACAAGCTACATAACCAGTACATGATTTACACGATTTACACATGTCCCACATGACTATAACCCTCCCATACATGCACTGTCACTGAGTTTGAAAGGGACCCAAAAGGCAGGCACTGATGACACCTACATGGAAGAGCAACACATTTGCTGCATGCTGGGTAGCACTGCCATCACACATTGGCCTGTGAGTGGCATGTCCAATACACATACATGACACATGACATCACACAGATGGCATGTACCATAGCCATGGTAAATTCCACATGTCAGTGAATGAATACTGTCAGCCATCCATTTGAGATGGACATGATGAGATGAAAAATGCTACGTAGTGTGACAAAATAGCCATGTGCCACACACTGCAACACATCCAGTGTACAAAAATACAGTGATTGCAGGCCGATGTACACATCAATGGTTTGTCACTACAACATGACAGGAAACAACTATCATGTTCCACATTCAAACAGGCCCCATACTTTCCTGTGATCAGGCCAATACTTAATTAGCCTGAATGGTCAAATCATTCATCTAACAAGGTAACACATGTGGTCCAATGTGGGGTTCATCAATGACAGAAGCATGTCACAAATGTGACAATAGGGCTGAGGAATGCGTAGCCAAAGTGGGAGAATTGAAACAATCAGCCTGAACAAACACTGAAAAATACAAACAATGTTGTTGCAAGATGCCACTTCAAGGGCAACTGCCGTAATGTTGATCCAAATTACTAATGTGGGCAGAAGGGATGCTGTCACACCCAAATCCAAGGCCGCTGAATGTTTTGGATGAAGCACATGGGTGACCCATACCACTCAGGCACACACACCCTCACATGGCACTCAATCAGAACCCGTCACCCAAACAACATACACATGCATTACACACACATGCATGGGCACTCACCGGACAATGCTTTATAATCAGGTAGTCCTCCCACACCTTGGATCTGTTCCTCTGTGACGAAGGCCCCAGCAACAGACTCATTTTCAGTGAGATTGTTGTCCTCTTGTGGAGACCCACCACCAGTCACCAGAGTAGCGGCATAATTTGAGGCCAGCTTGTTCTTTGCTCTGCGTTTCAGGTCATTCCACCGCTTGTAGCAATCATCAGCTGAGCGCCTCACAAATCCAAGGGCACCAATGCGGTCGGCGATGGTCTGCCAGTGTGCCTTACGTTGACCAGGTGTGGTCTTGCACCCTGCAGTCACCACCATTTCGTGGCCATGTGCCGACACATAGCCCACAAGTGCATCAAGTTCCTTCTCATTGAAGCAAGGCTTCCTTGAGGTACCAGAGTGTGTAGGCGTGTCTGGGGTCTTAGCCTGTCATGCCAGAGCATTCTTCTTCCTCTTCTTTAAAGGTGGAGCAGAGCCAGAGTGGCTTATGCTGCTCTGGTCAGTAGGGGCAGAATCACCAGTGGACTGGGTAGTAGGAGTGTGGGAATGCACAATGACCATAGGTCTTGATGCAGGCATTGGTTGCAGGGTAATGTTGGCAGGGGGAACGTCAGTTGGATGGACTGGGACTGACACTGTCCTGGCTGGGAGAGTCAGAGCTGGGGCGGATGGAGCTGCAGCTGCTCCTGCAGTCTCCACCCCTTAAATACTTGGGGCATCAGATGACATAGCTGCCCCAGATCCACGTGGATTGGTGACAACAACTTGCACCACCACACGTGGCCTAGACTTGCTAACCTGGAAGTCAGCCAGGGAGTCATCATGTGCTAGGTCAGGTGCCACAATGGGCTGGTCCAACAGGGGCTGAGCTTTGATGGTGTCAGCCACATTTCCCTCAACCATGGGCGGGGGCATGGGTGTCCCTGATTGTTCCTCCACACATGGGGGCATAGGGGCACCCTGCAAATCCCAGCCATGTCCCCTACCGTGCCCACCACGGCCACCTTTTGAGGGTCGGCCACCTTTGCCTCCCTTACCGCTTGGTCGCCTCCCAGCCATGGCACTGATGTTGTTGTGCGTATGGGAGTTGCAGTAAACTATTGTCCTGGGCAATTGGGGGTCAAAGGGGTAGGATACCAGATGGAAATCATACCCTAGTGCTCTGACAAGGCTGTCTGTGACACCTGGGGGAAGATGACAGGTCACGCAACGCACAGGCAGCCCAAAATCAAAAATAAACGTGCACGCAACCCCTCGTAGACCACATGCGTGAAAAAATGAACTCGCGCTACGCTGTGGCACCCAGAAACACAGAAATAAGCGTACGCGTAATACACGCAGCCTTCAATTACCTCTTAAGGGGAACGTGACACACGGGGCAAGCACAGTTGCTAAGTACGTGCGGAACTCACCGTCTGCCTGGAAAAAGAATGTGAAAAATACAACACCCCTGCCAAAAGAAGAATTGTACGCTGTCCAAGGAGACAGGACAAAAGGAGAAGTGAACTCTGTTTGAGGAAACAGGCCGACAAAAAATCAGAAGAGAGCTGTCAGAGGTAACAGGGAGTACGAACTAGAAACGTTGTGAAGTAATCGCGTCTGAACTGACCAGAAGTACAGATTTCACCGACTCGCTCTCCACGAAAATCACGTACAAGGAAATGGCGTTCTACACGCAGCTTTTAAACTGGCCCACACGTACACATCAGAGACGCGTGTACACGGGCGCTTTCATCCAATTACACGCGATGACATTTGGATGTGCAGTTTTTCCACGTGTGCTCTGTCATCACGTGCTATGAGGGAAACGCCTACACGCGTAATGTCACTAACGCGCTTATGCGCTAAGGCCCTTCACTTGAATTACACACTGATGTGCAAGATTTTCATGTGCCAAATCACTCCGTGTCAAGCTGGCCACGCAAAAACACACGGAAGACCACACTCCTGCCCTGAAGGCAATTTTCCTGCCCCCCAGAGCCCCGAGCACGCTCCCACCTGCCATCTGCTGCTGCCTGACTGCCTGCTGCCCACATGCCCTGCTATTTGGTGCCTGCACATCAGCCATCTGCAGGGGTCCAGTTGCTGTGTCCACCCCTGTTGGAACTGAAGACTCCCGACTGGGATACCATCGCTCCACAGCCCAGCCCCAGGACCCAGTTGCCCACCCACGCCTGCCTCAGGGGTCGTCATGTCAGGGCAAACACCATCTGAGACCACTCGCGACCCCCAGCCAATAGGGCAGAGGGCCACCAGCTTCAGTCAGAAGGAAGTTGGTGTCCTGGTGGAGCATGTCCTGGGGCATTATGATGCCCTCTTCGGAACATCACGCGCCAACAAGGAAGGACGGGATAGGATCTGGGACGACTTTGTGGTTGCCATCAAAGCGGAAGGGGTGGCAACCTGCAACATCAAGCAAGTCAAGAGCGCTGGGAGGACTTGAGGTCCAGGACCCTCAACAAGGCCTGGTGCCTCGTGGAGAGGGGCCGGGGCAGCATGAGTACCATCCAGATGAGGGTCCTGAAACGCATAGGCCCAGCGCTCCACGCCCAGATCCTTCGGAAGCAGACCTGTCCGGAGTTGAGCGGTAAGTGGCCAAGCATTGCTGTGTGAGACAGGGCATGTTGCAGGGTGCTGGTTGTCTGATACTTGTACTTGCCTGTATGTGTGACATAGGCCATGTACGTATGTGTGTGTGCAGGGACATCATGGTCATGCATATGAGACCAGTAATGTGTGAAGCACATGGTTGGTGCATGTGTTACAATGCAACATGCGGAGCAGCATGGGGAATGCACACATTAATGCATGCCTGTCTCTGTTATTGGACATGAATGGGGTGTGAGAGATGGGTGCTGCTGTCATGGACATGTATGGTGTTCATGTCGCTGTGTCTGACTTGCGTGTCTGTGACTTGTAAATGCCATGGATGCATGACACATGTCTATGACAATGTTTAGATTCACTGATGTAGCCTATTCATCCTTGTATCCACTATGTCTGGGGTGTACGCGGCCAGATGGATGAAACTACGGTGAAGTGTGTGCATGTGATAGCCATGACCCATGATGCATGTGAGTTTCAAACCAGCATTGTATGTTTCAAGAGTCCCTTGGACATGTATGCTAATGTTCATAGCATGCGCCATGCCTGTTACTGCATGTGTTTTGCCTGCACTGACCCATGTGTTGTAGAGGGACATGATGGAAGTGATGTTTGACAGTGCCACTCAGCTGCTATTGCTTCCTGTCTAGGGGACCATTGTACAGTACCCTGATGCTTGTGTTCTATGTCTCCCTCTACACAGCGGCAAGTGATGAAGAGGGCGGAGACGGCGCTGTGGAGCAAAGTGGTGGGGATGCCCCCACCGGCTGGCGACGCAAGGCCCAGTCACCCTCCCAGAATTTACCATCGTCCGAGAGTGAGGGGACTGGTGCTGCGTCTGCCACTACGGCTGCAGCGGAAGGGGTGGGTGAGCCCCCACAGGGGCTTGCAATGGCGGAAGACGGTGTGGAGCCATCCAGGTTGGTGGTTTCCACAGAGGAGGAGGATGCCGCTACTGAGCCGCACATGGGGCCTGGTGGGGGTGGTACCACTGGTGCAAGTGGTGCAGTCCTGGGCCAGGGGCAGGAGGCAGCACAGGTCACCGCAGAGGGGCCTGTGCATGTCGCTGTCCCTGATCCTGTGACTGCACCACCATGCACCAGCAGGGATGCCCCATCCCAGGCCCGTCCGCAGGTAGGGGGGGATGTCCATGTCATCTGACACTCCTCTACCTGCGGACGAGGGGACCCCTGGCCGTATGGAGAAGGTCCTGATTGGTTTCGCGTTGCGCACGCGTGACATTCGTGATGACGTGCGTGCTTCCCGGGGGGAGCACGCACATCATCACAAACAGCCGCTTGCCAACGTGGCACAGTTGGGAGTGTCCATGGTCGGGGGTTTTGTACATGTGTCGGCCACTCTGGCAGCCCTCTCCTCCTCTGTGGAGACTATGCGCCATTCGTTCTCCTTGCCATCTTCCGGCCCAGATGCCACCAGGGCCCCCTGTTGACCTGCCCTGACCAACGCAGCCACCTCGGTGGGGATCCCATCCCTGCCACAGTCAGGAGTCAGAGGTCCAGCAGGGGTGGACACCACAGCAAATGGACCCCAGCAGATGGAGGATGTGCCGGCATCATCGAGCAGGGCATGTGCACAACGGCGTCGGTGGATTCCATCAGCCTGGATGCCGTCGTGCTGGCAGAGGCAGTTGTGTCGGAGGCAGCGGCAGGCTCAACGTGGGAGGCATCATGGCTCGGGGCCATCTACCTCAGACGGGCAGGCATCGGCCGGAGGGCAGGAGGACCCTGCAATGGGAGTGTCTTCCGTGTGGCAGTGCTTGGGCCAGCAGATAGGTGTGGAGCGGCGGCGGGCGGAGGAGGCACAGCTCACAATGGTCAGGGCGGAGAACTCCATGCGCAGGGTGCTGAGGCGGGCTGAGTTCCTCGAGGGAATTCGCAGGGAGTTGGAGGTGGACATGGCATTATCCCTGCGAGACCTCGGGGCCAGAGAACAGGCCCGCCTCCAAGACATTGAACAGGAGTTCGATGATGTCCCTGGCCCATGACATCAACAAGTGAGCCGTTGGACTTGCCCGCCGCTATTGTATACAGATCATTAGTATTAAGTTTCATTTCTTTTTTCTTTCATTTGGGGCACATGGACTATGCCTCACATTTTTGTATATAGTTAGTAATTAGGTAGGTTTCATTGTAGGTTTCATTTATGTCGTTGGGCTCATGGACCCTGGATTTGCTATTTGTACATAGTTTTACAGTGGATTTTTCTCCTTCATCTTTATTTTTCTTCACCATGGAGCAATGGATATTACGCTTTTCTTTCCCTTTGGATTTGCTTTGTTGGACGGTGACTTTGGACACATTTTCATTTGGATTAATTTGGATTCTCATTTTTTTATTTATCATTTTTTGGGACATGCTGCATTTTGATTACTATTGGCATTATTGTGTGTTTTTATTTCATTCCCTTCATTTTGACTTGAATACATTTTTGTTTCTTACTTCAATGTGTGGCCTTCTCTCATTGGTTTCATGCATGTCACAATGTGGGTTTTCTCAGTCATGTGTTGCCATTGTGTGGGTCTGACAGACTTGTACTCATGCGCATACTGCTTATTTGTGATCTATCATGTAATGGTGATTTCAATTTGGAGTGGATGTAAAGTTTGGTTGGGTGTTTGGACTGTGGTGCTGTGGGGTGGGATTTGTGTGGCCATAAGAGCCAGGGATCTGGATTGTGATGACGTGTTGGCTGGGGGACATGTGTTGGGGCCTGCTGGCAGGTGCCTGTCAATGATGGGGGGTGGGGGCGCAGGGGGTCATGAGTGAGACATGAGTGGGGTCTGCTGGCAGGTGTCCTGCACTGCTGGGGTGTGGGGGTGCAGGGGGTCATGAGTGGGACATGAGTGGGGGCCTGCTGGCACGTGCCCTGCCCTACTGGGGGTGGGGGTGCAGGGGCTCATGCACTGTTGATCAGTAGTGCAAGGTGAAATGTGGCTTGGCTGAGGGGCATGCCCATGGTGGATGGGCTGCCTGCGGGACATGACCAGGGGTGGGGGGTAGTCCACTGTGGTGTGGGCTGCCTGCAGGTTCCATGGAGGGTATAGAGGGAACACCTGTGAGGACCCACACTGCCAAATCATGTGAAGGACTCCCCTGCACCCCTGAAATACACGTACCCTGCTGAAATCGCGTGTAAAACTTCCCGCGCACCCCTGAAATACACGTACCCTGCTGAAATTGCGTCTAAAACTTCCAGCGCACCCCTGAAATACAAGTATCCTGCTGAAATCGCATGTAAAACTTCCCGTGCACCCCTGAAATACACGTACCCCGCTTGCACAGTGGCAATATTCCTGGGGTGCACGGGAAGTCTCACATGCCATTTCAGCAGGGTACGTCTATTATGGGGTTCGCGGAATGTCTCACACGTGAAAGGGCTCAGTGCGAGTGGGGTACATGTATTACGGGGTGCGCGGGAAGTTTACATGCAATTTCAGCAGGGTACGTGTGGTGCGCAGGAAGTTTTACACACGATTTCAGCAGGGTACGTGTATTTCAGGGGTGTGCGGGAAGTTTTACAAGCGATTGGGCCTGGGCGAGTGGGCTACCACTCACCGTCTGCCTTGTGTGTAGAAGAACGCGTAGCCAACACCCACCCGCTGTGAAGTAATAGCATGTGAACCCCAACGCCTGGAAAACACACGCACCACACCTCACGAAAAGCACGTACAGAGCAATGGAAATCCACGTGGGATCTTCAAGCCCTGCCAGGGCAATCCCCGTGCGCGATACGTCACAGACGCGCTTACGCACTAAGGGCCTTTGGAATCACATATGGGCGCTGACGCGCTCACGAGTGATTTGGCATGTGAATTACACGCTGATGTGCAATTTTTTCACGTGCCAAATCACTCCGTATCAAACTGGCCATGCGAAAACACACAGAAGACCACGCTCCTTCCCTGAAGGCCATTTTCCTTCCCCCAAGAGCCCCGAGCACGCTCCCACCTGCCATCTGCTGCTGCCTGCCTGACTGCTGCCCACGTGCCCTGCTATTTGCTGCCTGCACATCACCCAGGGGTGCAGTTGGGTGACCACCCCTGCTGGAACTGAAGACTCCCGAATGGGATACCATTGCTCCACAGCCCAGCCCCAGGACCCAGTTGCCCACCCACACCTGCCTCTGGGGTTGCCATGTCGGGCACACCACCATCTGAGACCACTGGCAACCCCCAGCCAGAGAGGCAGTGGGCCACCAGCTTCACTGCCACCGAAGTTCAGGTCCTGGTGGAGCAAGTCCTGGGGCAGTATGATGCCCTCTTCGGAAGTTTGCACGCCGACAGGGAAGGACGGACCAGGATCTGGACGGACATCGTGACGGCCATCAATGCGGAGGGGGTGGCAGTCCGAAAATTCAAACATGTCAAGAAGCGCTGGGAGACTTCAGGTCCAGGACCCTCAACAAGGTCCGGCGCCTCATGAAGGCAGCAGATGCTAAGGGGCGCCGAGTCCACCTGTCGGAACATCAGATGAGGGTCCTGGAACGCATATCCCCAGCGCTCCACGTCCAGATCCTTGAGAGGCAGACCCGTCTGGAGTCGAGCGGTAAGTGTACATGCATACTGATTGTAAGCTGTGCGTGTGGTGGTGTGCCAGTAGTGTGCAGGTTGCACATGTTGTTTTGTAGGGCCATGTATGGATGTGGATGTACAGGGCCGTGAGGCTAACACATGCGAGTCCTCTCATGTGTGAGACAAATGGATGGTGCATGTGTGTGTAAGCTTGCATGCCAAATGCAGAGGTGTGAGGACACATGTTTGAATGACTGTGTATGTAAGTTGGCATGGTTGTGGTGTCACACATGGATGTCGGTTCCAGCTGCATGTATCTGCACCGTGTACATGTGCATGTGTGTTTATTTCACAAGGGTGCAACAGTGATGCAACATGGATGCTTGGCACACTGATATGTAGAAGACTGATTCCCAGATGTGACATGGATGCCGATCTCATCACTGCGACTGTTGGTGGAGGTGTACACATGCATGTAAGTGTGGTGGCGTGTGTGCATGTCTAGTGCACTCCCTGTGTTTGATGTGATGTCTGGCTCACCTTTGGCTGCTCCTGCTGTTGTATGTGTATGGATGGTGCTGGCTGTTGCCATATGGCTGTGGAATTCCTAATGTGTGTGAGTTGACATGCCATGTGTGTTGGGGATTGTGATGCCATGTCTGAAGTTTGACACTGCTATTCATGTGCAACTGGCATGTGTATATCAGTCCATTGTACAGTGTCCTGATGCCTGTCTCCTATCTCTCCCTGTCTGCAGCGTCAACTGATGAAGAGGGCGGAAAGGGTGCTGTGGAGCACAGCGGCGGGGATCACACCACCAGTCGGAGGCGCAAGGCCCGGCTCCCCTCCCAGGTTGTGATCGCGTCAGGGAGTTAGGAGTCCGGTGCCGCGTCCCAGGCCACAGCTGCCGAGGGTAGGTCTAAGAGGCGGAGGTTGGAGTTGGAGTCCTCAGGAGCAGAAGGCACAGCTGAGACCCCACAGGGTCCGACGAAGGAAGATGGCACAGAGTCATCCAGGTTGGTGGGGGGTTTGGTGGAGGAGGCCACGCAAGGGACAGAGACGGGGTCTGGAGGTGAGGATTCAACTGATGCCAGTGGTGCAGTGCAGGGGCAGGGACAGGAGGCAGCACAGGCTGCCGCAGAGGTGCCTGTGTGTAATCATGTCCCCGATCCTGTGGCTGCATCATCCCGCACCAGCAGGGATGCCTACGTCCAGACCCGTTTTCAGGGAGGGGATCCACTTACAACAACTGGCCTTCCTCTCCGTGCGGATGTAGCTATCCGGGACCGGGTTGAGCCTGTCCTGGGTGGGGTGGCGTTGTGTCAACGGGACATGCGAGGTGACCTGCAGTCTTTTCATGGGGAGACTGCACGTCATCTCGAATGGCTCGTTGACCATGTCAGCCTACTGGTACAGGTCACCCAGGCCAGTTTACTCCATTTGCTGAACCTTGCTTCAACCCCCTCCTCACCTGAACCCCCTGTGCACCAGTCGTCCTCCGTGCCATCTTCCCACCCATGTATCACCTGGGTACCCAGTGGAGCTGCCTCTGACCGTGCAGCCAGGCTGGTATAGGACACATCCCTGCCACAGTCGGGAGTCGGATGTCCAGCAGGGGTGGCCACCTCAACAACTGCACCCCAGCCAGAGGAGGATGCGCAGGCAGCAGGAGCCAGGGCACGGGCACAGGCACAGCAGCAGCAGCAACAAGGTGGGAGCCATGATGGCTCGGAGCCTTCGACATCGGAGGGGCAGTCATCGGCCGGAGGGCAGGAGGACCCAGGATGGGAAGTGTCTTCTGTGTGGCAGTCGTTAGGCCATGCTATAGATGCGGAGCGGCAGCGGGCGGAAGAGGCACGGCTCACGATGGTCAGGGTGGAGAATTCCATACAAAGGGCTCTGAGGCGGACCAAGTGCCTCGAGGCAATTCGCAGGGACCTGGAGGTCCGGATGTCATCGTCCCTGTGAACCCTCGGGGCATTAGAAGAGGACCGCCTCCAGGACATCGAACAGGCGTTCGATGATGCCCTGGCCCGCAAAATCAGAAAGTGAGCCGTCTGACTAGCCCGCTGCCATTGTATATAGTTAATTAGTGTTAGGTTTCCTTTTGGTTTTCATTTCATTTGGGGTGCTTGGACAATGCCCCACCTTTTTGTATATAGTTGTTCATTAGGTAGGGTTTTTGTAGGTTTCCTTTCAATGGTTGGGCTCATGGACCCTGGATTTGTACTTTGTATATAGTTCTACACTGGATTTCACTTCATTTAAGTTTCATTTTACCATTGATCAATGGATGTGTCTTATTTTTACACTTTGGATTTGGTTGGACGGACAGACTCTTTGGACCCATTTGCTTTTGGATTGATTTGGATTCTGCTTTCACACATTTTTTTGAATATTTTGGACATGCAGCTTTTTCTTCATTATTTACATTATTGTGTGATTTTTTTAAATTCATTTGGTTAATTATTGAACACACATTTATTATATACTTTACTGATGTGGTCTTATCTCATTTGAATTTGTGCATGTCACAATGTTGATCTTTTCACAGTCATGTGTCACCATTGCGTGGGTCTGAGGGACATTGATTCATGGCCATGCTGGTTATGTATTTTCTATCATGACTTTGGGAATTCAATGTGGGGTGTTTGGACTGGGGTGGGATTTGGGTGGCCATGATGGGCATGGGTCTGGAGTGTGATGCCCTGTCGGGGGGGACATGTGTGGGGGCCTGCTGGCAGGTGCCCCTGACTGCTGGGGGGTGGGGGTGCAGGGGGACATGTGTGGGGGCATGCTGGCAGGTGCCCCTGACTGCTGGGGGGTGGGGGTGCAGGGGGACATGTGTGGGACATGAGTGGGGGCCTGCTGGCAGGTGCCCCTGACTGCTGGGGGTGGGGGTGCAGGGGACATGTGTGGGACATGAGTGGGGGCCTGCTGGCAGGTGCCCCTGACTGCTGGGCGTGGGGGTGCAGGGGGACATGTGTGGGACATGAGTGGGGGCGTGCTGGCAGGTGCCCTGACTGCTGGGGGTGGTGGTGCAGGGGGACATGTGTGGGGGCCTGCTGGCAGGTGCCCCTGACTGCTGGGGGGTGGGGGTGCAGAGGGACATGTGTAGGACATGGGTGGGGGCCGGCTGGCAGGTGCCCCTGACTGCTGGGGGTTGGGGGTGTAGGGGGACATGTGTGGGGGCCTGCTGGCAGGTGCCTCTGACTGCTGGGGGTTGGGGGTGCAGGGGGACATGTGTGGGACATGAGTGGGGGCCTGCTGGCAGGTGCCCCTGACTGCTGGGGGTGGGGGTGCAGGGGGACATGTGTGGGGGCCTGCTGGCAAGTGCCCCTGACTGCTGGGGGTGGGGGTGCAGGGGGACATGTGTGGGGGCCTGCTGGCAGGTGCCCCTGACTGCTGGGGGGTGGGGGTGCATGGGGACATGTGTGGGACATGAGTGGGGGCGTGCTGGCAGGTGCACCTGACTACTGGGGGGTGGGGGTGCAGGGGGACATGTGTGGGGGCCTGCTGGCAGGTGCCCCTGACTGCTAGGGGTTGGGGGTGCAGGGGGACATGTGTGGAACATGAGTGGGGGCCTGCTGGCAGGTACCCCTGACTGCTGGGGGGTGGGGGTGCAGGGGAACATGTGTGGGGCCTGCTGGAGGGTGCCCCTGACTGCTAGGGGGTGGGGGTGCAGGGGGACATGTGTGGGGGCCTGCTGGCAGGTGCCCCTGACTGCTGTGGGGTGGGGGTGGAGGGGGACATGTGTGGGGGCCTGCTGGCAGGTGCCCCTGACTGCTGGGGGGTGGGGTTGCATGGGGACATGTGTGGGGGCCTGCTGGCAGGTGCCCCTGACTGCTGGGGAGTGGGGGTGCAGGGGGACATGTGTGGGGGCCTGCTGGCAGGTGCCCCTGACTGCTGCGGGGTGGGGGTTCAAGCTGACACGAGGCTTGGCTGGTGGGCATGCCCATGGTGGATGGGCTGCCTGCGGGACATGACCAGGGGTGGGGGGTAGTCCCCTGTGGTGTGGGCTGCCTGCAGGTGCCGTGGGGGGTGTAGAGGGAACACCTGGGAGGACCCACACTGCCAATTCACATGTAGGACTCACCACGCACCCCTGACATTGTCGTACCCCGCTCTGACTGCAAAATTGTGTGTGAAACTTCCCACAAACCCCAGAAATACTCATACCCTGCTGAAATCGCGTGTGAAACTTCCCGCGAACCCCTGAAATACACGTACCCTGCTGAAATCGCATGTGAAACTTCCTGCGAACCCCAGTTATACACGTACCCCACTCGCACAGGCCCTTTCGCGTGTGAAACTTCACGCGAACCCCCGTAATACACGTACCCTGCTGAAATCACGTGTGAAACTTCCCGCGAACCCCAGTTATACACGTACCCCACTCGCACAGGCCCTTCCGCGTGTGAAACTTCACGCAAACCCCCGTAATACACGTACCCTGCTGAAATAGCATGTGAAACATCCCGTGAACCCCAGTTATACACGTACCCCACATGCACAGGCCCTTTCGCGTGTGTAACTTCACACGAATCCCCGTAATACACATACCCTGCTGAAATTGCGTGTGAAACTTCCAGCGAACCCCAGTTATACACGTACCCCACTCGCACATTCCCATTCGCATGTGAAACTTCACGCAAACCCCAGTAATACACGTTCCCCACTTGGCGTTTGCTGTTTGGCAGCCCTGTAAACTGGTCCAGGGTTAGCACAGCCCTTTGCGCAGGATTGGGGATTTTGATGGCTTTTCCCTGTGCTAGGGGCGTTCTTGGGCTGCGCCACTCTGCCCCATGGCTGGTTTTGGAGGCAAAAATCCATGAATACGATGTGCGCGGAAATTGATTTTAGCGCACGCAGCTGGGGCAGACATTCGCACGCGCACACTGTGCGCCAGCCGCGTGCGCCACTTTTGTGCGAAATTCTATGAATTACCCTGAAAACTGTTTGTTAAAGAGCAAGTTAGCAAAAATCTGTAACACACTAAAGAGGAGCTGGTTACATTGCTTGCCTTTAGCACCTCTTCAATGTGCATCACCAGCCAACCAGGGACCACTACTTGTCACGGCATGAGGTGGTGATGAGTCAGAGGCTACACATGCCTGATGCCCCAATGCAAAAAACAACAAACACTCACCGTAGCGTGGATGTCCTGGGGGAAGAATTGAATGTATACCCTAAGGAATCTGCGAACATGTGGCAAGCTTATTTCTCACCAGGTAATCTCCAAAGTGCACCAATAGGCCACATCAAACTATAGCAACACAGAGACATCAAAGCCTGTAAACCTCTGCCCCAGGGACAGAGTCTTTGCAAGACAGCACAACAGAAGATGGAAGCAACCAAACTTCATGGGATCCTATGAGGTTGTGTATGCCACACCCACCGCAGTGCAACTGAGAAAAGGATGCACTTGGGTCAACTTAATATACATTTGAAGAAACACAAGTACATCATCAGATCCTCTGCAAGAAGCAAACACATGAGAAAGCTGCATTTACCAAAGCTGAGTAGAATAGACACTGTCTAAGCTTGTATGAAGTCAGTGAACCCATTTGGCCAAACAGGAACTGAGTGGCCAATACAAATTCTTGAGACACAAGCAGAAAATAGTAGAAGAATTAAGAAAATGTATGTTGGGATATGTTGTTTGTTTTACTCTATTCTTGTTTTACTATTTTATGATGGAAATAATGAATTAAGGGTCTAGAAGTCGGGGAAATAATGAAATTAACATTGTGAGTGTAACAGCAATTAGAGGTAACCTCATGACCAGACGTAGAAGAGAAATTCAAATAGAAGAAAGTTTAATTGCCAATGTCATTTATTAACAGCATTTAGAAGGAATCCATATATGGTATAACACAATGAAAGAGCAAGGCAGGGCCATATATAATGTCTTGTGTTTATTATGTGGACTAATACTGCATGCAGTTGCACCCCAGACTGTTCATACCTAAGGATGTGCCAATATTAGAGGCACAGTGCTTAGCACGCTTAGTACTCTGCACGATACAAGGGCAATACGATGGACACACAGACAGGCTGGAGTGGAAAACCTAAATAAAGCTGAATGTACAGGAAAAGAAGTCAATATTATATACAATGTGCTATCAGACCACAGAGGTATCTTGAAGGTGCAACCTAATTGAACAAAAAAGGGTTAATGGGAACACAGTGCTCAAAGCAGAGGGACAGGTGGGGTATAGAAAAGATTTCACAAACAATGCAGATGAAAAATGCAGAAGTATATAGACTGAACATGTTAGTAGATTGACAAGCTTCCAGCAACATGATCAACCTGTTAAGGCTCAGAAACTCATTTGAGATTCATTCTGTTTTAGGGGAAAAGGAATCAAACCTGTGGGTCAGAATATGAACTGTAACCGAACACTCACCATGCCAGCATACATGATGGAGCTCCCACTTTAATGAACATCTTCTGGCAATATAGGAGCAATGCTTATTTTCATCTACCATTGTCTTGGATTGCAACGTAATCCCCTGTGACCCTACACACCCCAGTACTCCTTATCCCAGATAAGCACCTTTCAATCTGTAGTGGAAACCCTGAGTCCCTTCAGTGTCCCCAACAGAGCAAGATAAGAAACACTCCTAGACATTATCTCGTAGGAGATGGAACGGTTTCAGCAAAAAAGCAGACAATGCTCTGTAGAAAATACCCACCCAATATAGACTGGTCTTGAAGACAGAAGTATTTTTATGCATCCTGATTAGCCTCTGCAGTACAAAAAGCCGTTTTTTGGCCAAATGGCTCCAGATTGTTAGATGAAACGTTGTACAGCGGGCAAATGCTATGTAGCTCAGTTAAGAGCCCTGTGAAATATGACACTACAACATTGTATGATATTGGACCTTCTCACAGCCATGGAGGTTAGGGTCTGTAAGAAGATTGGGACAACATGTTGTACTTACGTACCCCCAAGCGATAGAGACAATGGCTCTTTGAGCATAGCAATCAAAGCTCTCCCCTATCTGTGAATAGGTATGGAGGAGGAAGGAAGGATTAATAAAGAACCATACTGGTTGCTGAAATATTTTCCTGGATGCCAAACTGGTTAATGAACATCTGTACAATCCTCTTTCCCATTCTCGTCTTCCTAATCTTGGTTTGGTGCCTGTACAAAGTAATATTGGTTTATTCCGTGTCCTGAGGAAATAGAGTAACATTACTTGCAGTTAGACCAAGAAATGCCACTACTCCTTGTAAAGATGAACGCACCCACCAGACACGGTAGTAATAAAAACAAAGCCCCTTTTGGTGCGAATCGAGCAACTAATAGGCCCACCAGGTACATTTTGGTCACCACTACCAGATCCAGAAAATGACCTCAAATGCTATGTAGATTCTACAGCAGATGAGATTGTAGCTTCCTATGATGTAGCCCATGGGATTATGTAAAGGGCGGAGGACATTTGAGTTATATAAGCAAGATATGGGTCCCTAAGGATAGACATGATAGGGCAAGAGAGCAAGAATTAAGGGACGATGAGTTTATAAAAAAAGATTGTTCTCGAAGGAACAAAAGGGGAGAATGTTGTGATGCAAGCCCAATACCCCAAACATGAAAGAAAATACAAATTAAGGCAATCTATCTAACATATGACATGCATACGACATGAACCATATAGAGAGCCAGTCGCCTTGCTAATTCGCACAACCTATTGGAATCATGTGAAGCAAAGGGATAGTCGAGTTTATGAGAATAATCAATGACAAAATATACATCAGACAACTGAAAGCATCTAACATTGAGAGTACAAACTGTAAGCATTACAGTAGGAAGCAACTAAATTATAGCATCACTGTAGAAATAGGACACAAGGAGACGCATGGCACTTCCTAGAGTAGACATATTATATAGAAATATATACCAGCAACAGTCTCAGAAATAGTAGGGAACATAAAGAAATTCATATTGGTAAGGTAACATGAAGCAGATGAAGTTGGTGCCATTGTAAATAAAATGCCTGCAGATACGCATCCTTCCACAGTAGTTAGAAAAACTAGGCCACAGAGAAATATTCTAATTTTTAGTGGTTAAACACAGTTAATTCGTGGTTGTCTCAAATGCTATAAAAGACAAATGGCCTCATCACTAGTTGCGTGCTAGCCCTTAAACCCAGCGGTAACAGTATTTGTGCCACCAATACAACTCTGCTGGATCACGAATCAGCGCAAATACTGCCAGACCCAAAAAGGCACCGCTGCTATTATAGCCGGTACTAATAACGCTGACAACTCAAAGCTCAAATACAGCCGTATCACAATTGCATCCTCTGCGATATTAGTACCAGAAAACGGTGCTAATACAGCTGAGAATTACCTCCAGCTGGAGGGAAATGAACTCAGGTGCCAGAGTCAAGCCACAGGTGCACATAATGCACACCAGAGGGCTACATACAAGCCACACATTCCCCAAACACTGTTTTCAACACCATACTGCCAGTATTTGATGCAGGCTGGGACAGGTAGCTGCTCAGACTGTGCCTGGCCCTTCTGATGCATGGCAACCAGGTCAGGGCACAGGGAATACAGGGGGGGCTGAGGAGCAGGAGGTTTAGGAGGAGAGCCCCAGCAAGTCGAGCAAACATCCCCAGGGTCAGGCCATCACCTTGGGCCCTCAGTGACATCCAGTACCACCTGGACAGGGAGATCATCACTGAGCTGCTGGCCACAATACATGATGAAATAGGGAGCAGGATTAATATCCACACTGCCATGCCCCCCCGCCACCTGTGAAGCTGGTGGCAGTCCGATAATTCCTTGGGACCGGCACATTCCAGCATTTCTTGGCCATGATGCAAGGCATGGCACAGTCAACATTCAGCACAGTCCTTGGCCAGGTGCTGGATGCCCTTCTACGCCAAGTCAACCAACACATCGCACTGCCCACCACCCAGGCCTAGGTAAATGATATGAAGGCCTGCTTTTATGCCACCGCACAACTGCCCAATTTGATAGCAGCCATCAACTGCATCCATTTTGTGTTGGTGGTGCCCCAGGCCCATGAGGTTATCTACATGAAACGCAGGCAATACCACTCCATGACCGTGCATGCACATGTTTGAGAGACCTGGACACACACATGGTGATGGACACTCCCCGCTGCCCTCACAATGACACATCAGACCACATGTACCGCAATGCATTTTGAATGTGCCACTGTGCAGATCCAAACAGCAGCACTCAACAGCATATCCACCCATGCAACAGCTGTCTGCCCATGTGCAGTAAAACCAGACAAGCCACAGAACACCCATCACCGTATGTATGTACAGGACAAGTAATCGATGGCATAATCTACCGATGATTCACACGCATCACCCATCCCATACATATTGTATGTCCTGGATGAACACAAGAATGCCCATAGCTAACACTAGCTGGATACATTGCGACTGCAGACCCATGCATGAGACAAATGACTGATGTCCATATTACAACCCATGCAGATGACTCTGGATATCCACAGCTGGTACACCATATGAGGGCGCCTTTAACCATGCCCACAGCCGGACCCACATTTGCATAGAGCACACATTTTGACTCCTGAAGGCCGTGACATATGCCCCTGACAAAGTAGGGAACATTGTATTTGTGAATAGATAATCTGCCACTCAAGAATTGCGCCACACTTGTTAGTTCAATATTTTCAAAAGAACATTTCTTTTTATTCCTTATTTGCCCTTTGAATTCTTGTTAACACGTGTTTCGGCTACTCAAGAGCCTTTCTCAAAACAAAACAGGGCTTGATTAGGTACATATCTTATTCTATTAGCACAATTATTATGTAATGTTCAAAACATTTTTGTATTCAAAAAGGTTTAGGTAAGAAAAAAAGGTAACGAAGAAAAGAAAGAGATAGGAAAAAGGGGGTTATGCAATATTAAGTCACATGTATTTTGAAAAATAAATAATGAATAATAAATAATTCACAAATGCAATACATCGCAATACAAATAATTAAATCAAAATGTGCATCCAAATCATAATAAATACAAAACAATATAAGTGATAAAAGAACAGTAAAAGATAAAAAATAATAATGGATAATAAGTAAAATAACAAACAGAGAAACAGAAAAAATATATTGTTTAAAATAATTCCTCATACATAAATCCACATTTTATATTTAGGGTTTCAATATTAAACACAAATTCTCATTTGTATTATTTCTATAATGATTCTATCATGTATTACAGTCTACAGTATCGTTCCCTCTAATGGGTTGCAGTAAATCTACATTCGACACACAGTAATAAATTCATGTTTGAGCGCAATACATAGAACAGTAAACATCTCTTACCCGTTAATTCCATAAGTCCCGGGTAAATCCCTATAGTGAAAATAATGCAGAAAGAAATATTTCCAATCCAATTGTTATTCGCACACAGAAATTGAATCTATTAATTCTCCAAAGGTTTTGGTTAAACTCAACCTTTCGTATGACCATAAATTCTAACCTTCCACTTAAAAGTCCATCACATCTACCTCGCCACTCCACACCTTAATTTATCAACAATTTCGGTTTGTCTTATTTGGTTTCACAGTCTCCCCGTTAGCAAAAAGGCCCCGGTCTGAATAAACTCCCATATGGGCATTTGGATCGCCCGACTGCGGGCGTGCAAAAACGTCTCTTTTCCCTTTCGTTCGGGGACCCACCCCTGATGGCTTACCTGCAGCTTAGTAACAATCCGTCTCCTCGCGTCGGCCTCGAACAGAAATGAGCCGCCGCGGGGATCCACCATGCAATGTATAGCATCACCAAAGTTACGCGAATCCTCCTTCTTCTCTTTCTAGCATCGTTTTACAGAGCGGCCATATTGGAAAGGTTAAGAATGCACATATCATCCATTCACTTAATCATTGTTTGTATCATGATGGTGTGTCATATTCCCCATCTCCCATTCACATATTGAAATAAATGAATATATTTCTGAACGGACATCTACCCTTTATTATAGGCCAATTTATCTTATCAATACTGGATTGGATCTTATCAATACTCAGATAGATCTATTTAAATTTGTAAGAAAACTTAGATTAAAAAAGTTTTTTGCAACTGCACACAAGAGTGGCCCTACACGGACCGAGCAAGAACTGATAAAATCGGACTTTACCATGGAGGATAATGAGAACATTCGTATTCTAAAAACATTGGGAGATGGAGAAGACAGTGAAATTCACAACACTCTTTATGACTTGAAAATCAGACCGAGTTGTCTTATAGAGAAGGAACTTAAACCTAAATCCAAATTTTCACCGCAACTCTCAAATGAAAATATGACTGAAGTATTCTACAAAGCAACATCACGTGATATATATAATATGTATGATGAAATCAGAATGAACGTGGACAAACAGAACCTAACAAAGGGGGAAAGGCAAGCATTGAAGGATTTGGAGAATGACAAAACAATTGTTATAAAGGAGGCCGATAAAGGCGGGAATATTGTATTGATGAATAGAGAGGATTACATCATTATGGCTCAGAATCACTTAACAATACCAAACTGTTACCTGGAACTACCAGGCAATCCCACAGTGGACATTATAACTCGAGTGGAGGAACAGATACATGAATGGCATAGGAAAGGTCTGATTACGGATGATGAAAAATCGGCATTATCAAATAGAACTCCAGTGATCCCAACCATGTATTTTTTACCTAAAATACATAAACTGTTTGACAAGATTCCTGAAGGTAGGCCAATACTTAGTGGTATTGGATGGCTAACGGAGAGAATTTCTGAGTATATTGATAACATATTAAGACCACGTGTACCAAAACTAAAGGCGTTTATTAAAGATACTACAGATACTATCAAGGCAATCAGTAGAATAACTTGGAAACCATCATATCGACTTGCAACCTGGGATGTCCGCGCACTATATACTATCATTGAACATCCAGCGGCTATACAAACCATAGATTTTGAATTCAGACAAGACTCGGCATCGCACTACCAATACATACAAATGTTGAAGGAGATGTTGGCAGTAACATTAGAGAATAATATTTTCTTGTTTGATAACAAATACTATCAGCAGAAGAAAGGGATTGCTATGGGCACTAAGTATGCACCAGCATTGGCTAACCTTTTTATGGGTATGTTTGAGGAGAAATCAGTATACACGGAGGAGGTATTCAAACAACATATGATTCTATGGGTCCGGTTTATTGATGATGTCCTCATAATCTGGTATGGAACAAGTTTGGATTTGAATGAATTTAAAATCAAATTAAATGACAATGATCTGGGCATTGAATTTGTAGGCAATGATGACAAGTGGTCCATAAATTTTCTTGATTTGACCATCTTTGTACAGAACAATAGATTGGTAACACGAACTTTTCGCAAGGAAACGGAGGTGAATTCAACCCTCCATGCCGGTAGCTGCCACCACAAACCGGTAAAATGGAATGTCCCGAAAGGGGAATTTATTAGAGCGCGGAGAAACTGTACAAACACTATTGATTTCAAGTCAGAATGTGAGCTACTGCAGGATCGTTTTGAACAGAGAGGTTACTCAAAGAAATGCATTGAAGCAGCACAACAAAAGGTAGCTAAAGTAACCTGGGAGCAGACTCTGATGCCTAAAGAAAGAAGGACAAATACTGAGCACAGGATGATTAATTTCATTACAACATATAGCTCCAATATTGGAGTACTCAAGAAAACGTTAAACAAAAATTGGCATCTTTTAAAACTTGATCCTCACCTAACGGAGTATATTGGAGAAAGACCAAAAATAACATATCGTAAGGCTAAAACTTTGAAAATGACCTTGAGCCCTTCTCTTCTACCAGATGTAAAACCTGAACCTAGCAGAACATGGTTGGACCCAAAGACGTCAGGTTTCCGAAAATGTGGTACCTGCACTATGTGTGATTTTGCACATGACATGACGATGGAATTTGTGGACTCAAGAGGGACGAAAATGAAAATCAAAGAAAATATAAATTGTCGCTCAAAATATACAATATATGCAATAATATGTCCATGCAAGATGATCTATATTGGAAGCACGATTAGGGAAACGAGGTTTCGTATAAGAGAACATTTCTCATCCATTGGAAGCCAGGATGCAACATTACCGCTGGCACAACATTGGCAGCTCCAACATCAAATGGAAAACAAAAAAACTCTGAGGTTTATTGGACTGCAGAAGATACGAATGGGGAAAAGAGGTGGAAATATAGAGGAGAAATTAAGACAGATGGAAGCCAGATTGATATGCAAATTTAGATCGATTGAGTTTGGTCTCAATCATGATAATGAGATGGGACATTTCCTCTGATTTGATAATGCTCATACATGTCATGAAATGAAAGGACACTGTTAGGGCATGGTATTTTATTTCTGGTAGAAGGAAACAAATGGATATTGAAATGGATGTTATTCTTTATGGTTTGAAACCTTGATTTTATATGTAAAATGTATAAAAATGATAAACAATTTGATATGCAAAGGTAGTTTGTAATGCCGAGTCCTTTCAATAACATTTATTTGTATCAAGATTAATTGAGAAATAATGTTATGTAAGGGTGGTTAATGGCTAATCACATTCGACACAAACTGAGTCGGAACACCATTTGGATAATAACAAGAATTTAATTTCTAGGGGCTAACAAAAATTTGTATCAAATATATACTTCCAAATTGGCCTATAATAAAGGGTAGATGTCCGTTCAGAAATATATTCATTTATTTCAATATGTGAATGGGAGATGGGGAATATGACACACCATCATGATACAAACAATGATTAAGTGAATGGATGATATGTGCATTCTTAACCTTTCCAATATGGCCGCTCTGTAAAACAATGCTAGAAAGAGAAGAAGGAGGATTCGCGTAACTTTGGTGATGCTATACATTGCATGGTGGATCCCCGCGGCGGCTCATTTCTGTTCGAGGCCGACGCGAGGAGACGGATTGTTACTAAGCTGCAGGTAAGCCATCAGGGGTGGGTCCCCGAACGAAAGGGAAAAGAGACGTTTTTGCACGCCCGCAGTCGGGCGATCCAAATGCCCATATGGGAGTTTATTCAGACCGGGGCCTTTTTGCTAACGGGGAGACTGTGAAACCAAATAAGACAAACCGAAATTGTTGATAAATTAAGGTGTGGAGTGGCGAGGTAGATGTGATGGACTTTTAAGTGGAAGGTTAGAATTTATGGTCATACGAAAGGTTGAGTTTAACCAAAACCTTTGGAGAATTAATAGATTCAATTTCTGTGTGCGAATAACAATTGGATTGGAAATATTTCTTTCTGCATTATTTTCACTATAGGGATTTACCCGGGACTTATGGAATTAACGGGTAAGAGATGTTTACTGTTCTATGTATTGCGCTCAAACATGAATTTATTACTGTGTGTCGAATGTAGATTTACTGCAACCCATTAGAGGGAACGATACTGTAGACTGTAATACATGATAGAATCATTATAGAAATAATACAAATGAGAATTTGTGTTTAATATTGAAACCCTAAATATAAAATGTGGATTTATGTATGAGGAATTATTTTAAACAATATATTTTTTCTGTTTCTCTGTTTGTTATTTTACTTATTATCCATTATTATTTTTTATCTTTTACTGTTCTTTTATCACTTATATTGTTTTGTATTTATTATGATTTGGATGCACATTTTGATTTAATTATTTGTATTGCGATGTATTGCATTTGTGAATTATTTATTATTCATTATTTATTTTTCAAAATACATGTGACTTAATATTGCATAACCCCCTTTTTCCTATCTCTTTCTTTTCTTCGTTACCTTTTTTTCTTACCTAAACCTTTTTGAATACAAAAATGTTTTGAACATTACATAATAATTGTGCTAATAGAATAAGATATGTACCTAATCAAGCCCTGTTTTGTTTTGAGAAAGGCTCTTGAGTAGCCGAAACACGTGTTAACAAGAATTCAAAGGGCAAATAAGGAATAAAAAGAAATGTTCTTTTGAAAATATTGAACTAACAAGTGTGGCGCAATTCTTGAGTGGCAGATTATCTATTCACAAATACAATGTTCCCTACTTTGTCAGGGGCATATGTCACGGCCTTCAGGAGTCAAAATGTGTGCTCTATGCAAATGTGGGTCCGGCTGTGGGCATGGTTAAAGGCGCCCTCATATGGTGTACCAGCTGTGGATATCCAGAGTCATCTGCATGGGTTGTAATATGGACATCAGTCATTTGTCTCATGCATGGGTCTGCAGTCGCAATGTATCCAGCTAGTGTTAGCTATGGGCATTCTTGTGTTCATCCAGGACATACAATATGGCCCTTCCTCCAATCACTGTTCCCTCCTTCCCGCCTGCCTCCCGACCTTCCCACCCCCCCTGATTGGCTTCCCTCCCCTTATCAGTGACCTTCCCTGGGCAGCCTCTGCCTGGCAGCCCCACTGCGAAGGCCCCTCAGGCAAAGGGTGGCTCCTTCTCAGGCAGCTCCCTGTGGTTTCTGCAGGTGTCCGCAGGTGATGCCAATGCCAGCCACCTCCCTCTGACATCCCAGTTTACCCCCCTCCAGGTGAGGTCCACCTGCAAATATGCACCGTATCAGTATTTAAATACATATTTGCATTGTATAATAAGCCTATGCTTCCACCTTCTGGATTCTAAAACCTAGGTGGGTCTTCTCACCTATCACAATATGGACTTTCTGTGCGCTCTCATCCTGAGTGCACTCATCTTGCCCTGCTGACCTATTTGCATTACTCCCGCTTCCTGTCTGCCTACTCTAATGTCTCCCCCCCTCACTTCCTCCTTCTCTATGGTGCTTTCTGTCTTTCCTATCTACTATCCTGCTTTCCTCACTAAATATGGTAGGAAAAAGTTTAAAAAGGACATCCTGGTCTCCAAACCAGGCCTCCCTATCGCTGACACCTACACCAGTGCCTCCTCCAAGGAAATGCTCACCGACATCCTCTTTGTCGTACCTTCTCCAGACCTATGGACCCTTCATATGGTCTCTGGGTTCTCTCCTTTCTCTTCTTCTCAGTCCATAGAAGGCCCCCTAAAAAATACACAGTGACTTGAAGAAAAGAAACGGGATCGCCAATACGCAAACTTCAGCATTGACGGGTTTCAGATTCCTTTCTCTGCATCAGTAAAGACCATCGACGTATACTTTAACTCCACATTCTTGCTGACACGTCAGGTCAACGGCATTGCCACCTCAGCTACCTACACCACAGAGCTAATCAATGCTACCAGACTATTCCAAGCTCCTAAAGACGGTCTGACGATTGCAAGGGCTATCATCGGAGACAGGCTAGACTATTGCAATGCCCTTTTCGCTGGCACCTCCATGCATAACATCCAGAAACACAGCACAATAAAGGAAAGGCAGAGCACTGATAAGAGGATTGAGTGGCAACTCTAGCAATCAGGTTCTGCAAAACTTGCAGACAATGAAGAAGATATGCTGGATGTGCAAGAAAAAGAGAGTTGCCATAATCCTTTCTTCTAAACACCAAGGAGTCAACCACTGGATGAAGCATACGAGCAGGCAAGTAGAGAAGGACTTTGCAAAGAAACTTACATTTTAATTAGCCAGACTGGAAAACTGCACTGATTTGATGAACACTGACAAAGAGGCAGAGATCTAATATCCAAGACACTTTACCACTGAGACAGATGTAGGGAGAGGTCCAAGCAAAGAGGTTGTAGAAGAATAATGACCTAAAAAATATAAATAAAAATAATCCAAAGTCCCTGGGCCAATTGGTCCCTCTACATTGTCACAGTCGGAACCAGGTATCGAGCATATTGGCATATTGATAACTCGAGACTGTCACGTGATGTGATCCCCTCCATTCCAGACTCAACCGAAGTAAACTGCGAGGTCAACCTGGCTTTGAATTAGAGAACAAATCTTCCCATTGAACCTGACACCTTTGCGTGCAGGTTGTCTCCTTGACCACGTACTTAGTTTATTGCCATCACCTTTGCTTCTCCTATTCCAAATCACTAAATGTTGCAGACACGGTTCCCTCTTATCTTCTTCAAATTCCAGGTGCCCCGTAATTATGTGACTGGGGCACTGCTCTTGAGTATGAATTTCAGGGATTTATTTGCTTAAGTTGTATGTCGACTAATAATTCGTATGGGATGACCACTTTTGGGGAGGGCAGTGGTGCTCTCAAATCGTTACTTGGCATATTGGCATCACATATCATTATGCCTTATTCTCATTTATAAAAGTTTTCATCTCTATCAGCTCACAATTCAATCCCACCATGTTCAGGCCTGGCAGCTGGAAACAATTATTGTTTATCTGTGGACCTGTGGAGTCTATGACCTGGTTTCTCTACTGAGGAATGGTAAATGGTATTTGTTTTTCTAGATAACTACACAGAGCCACAGCTCCACATCAGGGCCTGCATTCTATTCTGTTCATAGTGTGCTGACCTCATCTTATAAAATGGTGACACTTCTGCAATGTTAACACCCTGACCTTGTTTCTTCCACAACACCTTTCTGACTCCATCTACCATAGGTCTCCACACTTCCTGCCCATTTTATTTTGGACCCTACCTTTGTACACAACAACTAAATACCGGGCCTGTGATACTGCCCTATCTAAAACCTCTGCAAACGCAATACATTTGTTGCTCATTCTGTATTGCAATATGTGAATATCTAATGAGTGTCAAAACTTACTAAACACAATACATGTTCTTTCTGCAATGCAAAGGTCAGTCTGCTCCCATGATGATGTGTGCTAATAGGTTTTTCTCAACCTGTACCTTTTTGCCCAGCTGGAATGCTGTATGATTATCCCGATAAGGGCCAGCAGGAGGGGATCAAAAAAAGGCAGTTGTTGAGGGACCTACGATGAACACCTCAGTCTTTGCCATGTTCAGATTCAGCCAATTGCCATTCATCCAATTTATCACAGCTTCCAAACAAAGCCTGAGGTAGGAAGAAGTCTGAGGTTGCGAAAGATTGAGTCAGAGGATGATCTAGATATCATCGGCATAAGAATAACAAAGGAAGCCTTGGGATTGAATGAGCTTAGCAAGTGGCTGAATATAAACGTTTAACAAAATAGGAGAAAGGACAGAGCCCTCAGGGACCCCACAAACCAAGGGGGGCGCAGCAGAGTCGTAAGAAGAAATAGAAAGTGATTGAGACTGCTCTGCTAGAAAGAAGCTGAACCGGGATAGCACAGTGCCATAGACACCATCTGTTGCCAAGCGTTTAAGCAAGATGGAATTTTCAATAGAATCAAACGTGACAGAAATATCGAGTAGAACACGTGCCCAGACACCACCCTGATCATAAAGACGTGCAGGATTATCAACTACGGAAACAAGCAGAGTTTCCATGAAGCGACCTGGGTGGAAGGCAGACTGGAAAGGAAACACAAAGAAGAGTCCTCAAGAAAGGCACTAAGCATAGGGGTAACCAAAGTTTCCAAGAGATTCATCAGGAAAGGAAGAACAGATATAGGGGAGACATTAGCATTAAGAGTGGGATCAAGAGAGGGTTTCTTTAATAAAGGAATCACCAGTGCATGCTTCAAGAATGAAGGGGTTACAACAGTGGTAAAAGAGTGATTGACTGCCTGTGTGACCAAAGACACAAAAGAAGGCATGATTCGTTTCAGAATAGTGAGAGGAAGAGAATCCAATTGAGAAGCTGATTTCATCCGTTTAGTGACAGCTACAACATCACTAGGTGTAGATATGGGAAAACTAGCCCAGAGATGAGCAGGGTGAGAAACGATCAACCCAGAATCAGGATCAGCAGACCTAAGATCCGAAGATACATATTATTATATATAAAAATCAAGAATTTTTAGATGAAATAGTAGGACAAAGAGTCACAAAGATCATGAGAAGAAGGAACTGAACTAGAGTAGAGGAAAGAGAATGTGCTAGACTAAAAAGCTCCTTAGGCTGATTAAGAGCAGATGCCAGCCAACCAGTATAAAAAGCACATTTCGCTTCATAAACAGCTCATGATAGGTAGCAGTAGCCTGCCGAAAAACATTTGCTGCCGGACAATAAACAAGCTGCCCTTTGCGCTCAGCCTGTCTCTGAAAGAGCTTCAACTGAGCCAAGTGAGAATTAAACACTCGCTCAGTGGGACAAGCATGCCGCTTAATAACTTTAACTGTAGCAAGAAGACCAGTGGTCGCAGTGACACCATGTGAGAGAGTGGCCAGGTTCACAAATTGTACATTCGCACGGCACTCAATATTTTGAATTGAGATCATAGTATTCTCCACAGAACTCCCCTTTCGAAGCAGAGGATCAGGAGCTAAAAACACATTGGAAGGTTGAATAACCATAATAGAAAAAGGGACAATGAATTTGTGGAAAAGGTCTAGTCCAATAGTGGAGAAAACTAAATCTAACATGTTTTCTAGCTGATGAGTTGGTCCAGTGACCAGTTGCTCAAATCACCCAAGGGTAAGATAAAGTGAACAGCCTCATGGTCAGAAGAGGCTTAGGATCTAATATTAAAGTCTCAAAAAATCAGTGGGTTGGCATAGCAAATCTGTAGGATGCCCTCTAATTCCAAAAAAGCAGCATTAACAGCAGAATCAGAAGGTCATCCACCCTCTGGAAAGCCGTAATACAAGGAGCTCAGATTAAAGTAAGAAAGCAATAAGGAAACACAATAAACCTAACTGAAATAAATATAAAGAAGAAATAAGCGTGAAATAAAGAAAAAACTGGCGTCTAGTCACCCACCATGGCACCGGACACACACAATACCTTAAAGGAAATAAAACCAGAAGCATCTAAAAAACACCACAATAAAAACTCAAAAATGTTAGATAAGAGCAGGGAACCACAAGCAGCCGTACCTGAAGGGAATCTGTCAAATGATTGCCAATATATTTACTAGACGCCCTTTGGAAAATATATGGAACGGTTTAAATAAACCGCTTGATGAAGTGGTGGTAAGAATATAACATTCTATTCCACCTACATCATTAATAGACCAGGCCTTCAGATTGTACTTGAAGATCAAAAATGAACACTTCTAGGTGGTCATATTTTGTTTTTGGCCCTTAGTGAGTTAAAGACATTTTTTTATAGTGTCACAGACCATTTTTTATAGTGTCACACGTAACAGTCACTGGTGAAGTAAGGTCACCAAAGTCTGGACCAAGCTATAGAGCCTCTGTATTGTAGTAATTTTGCAGAAGTATGCTGCGGTTTGCGCGGTGCAAATGACAGCTCCCATACCCGTTTGAGAAGGTGTAATGCAAAGCTGTGCATTGGCTCCGGTGCTCCTTTTCATCTACTTAAACAATATGGCAGATCTTACGGCAATGAAAGAAGCAAATGCCCCAATGCAAAGTGAGGACAAAATAGGGATCCTTCTATTTGCAGATGACACTCTATTGATTATAAGACCTCAAGGGTGCATAAAAAATATATTACTTTGTCAATCAGTGTCAAAGGAAGGGTCTGGTTAGCAATAAAATCATGAAAAGACTAATCTGTAGTTTACATAATTCTCGTAAAGTCGACATACCGTATAATTAAGTCCTTCTTGATCAAGTGGAGTAGTATTACTATTTTGGTGTCAGGTACAGAAGAAATTAAAAAGGCATAAAAAGGCAAGTGAAGCATGCGACATTGGGGTCTTTATTTTTTTTTTTGGTGGGAAAGCCATATGGCCGCTTTGGAAATATATGAGGTCTAGTATTTTCTAGCCTGTGCAAATGACGCTGAAATATTGATTTTTCTGTCATCCTCTTGATCAACAAATCTGAAAATATGTTCCTGAAAAAGGTATTGGGAATGCCTCAGAGCACACCAATGAGTCCTTTATTTCTGGAGCTAGGTCGTGTGGGCACTGTTAATTTGGATAGGCAAAAACAACTTGTTTACTAGGCTCGGTTATGGGGTTCCCCTTCCATAGAGAAGTACAAGGGTGCTTTCAATGATTTTTGGGCGTTTCCAGGTGCCGAAATAGCTCCCTTGGGTTCAATAAATAAAGCATACGTTCAATGCATTGGAACTCCCTGGTGGATGCGGTCATCCGGCAAAAATAGGAAAAGAAAGTAATGCGGAAAACAAGGATGCTTACGAATGCTAGGTCAAACTGAACAGTACCTTGCGATTAGAACTACATTGGATTTGGAGCACTACCTGGAGGTGCAGATTCCATCCTTAAAAATAATTTGGGAATACTCCCAACAGTAAAGTTACTATTGAGTGGCCTGTTAACATCACATAGATAGACTCATGCCAAGTGAGGGGACTCAAGTATTTCCTAATATTATGCCTATTTTATTTCAAGGAAACTGAGGCTCATAGTGACATGTTAGAACTTGTATATCCAAACAGTTAAATATGCCATTCAATTAATGAAACAATTGGGTAGTTTACACATTACCCATTGTACAATGATGCTTTCAAATACCGCTTGGAAAGACCAATCACAATTTTTAAAAGACTTCTTGTTAGGCAAGATTGTATGCAGTTCCCTTTTGGTGCACTACAAAACCATTATATTAAAAAAAGACAGTCACAAGGGGGCACGGATGGGGTGGTGTTCAAACACAGTTAGGATGCATGCTGAGCAGTTGAAAAGCAGAGCTTCAGGGTATATGGGTATGGACCACTTGGATCCTCCTGTCAGTAGTAACCCAACCTTTTGTATATGTCTGTACTACACAGATTGGTAGTGTGGATGAGTAGCCAGGCT
This sequence comes from Ambystoma mexicanum, assembly GCF_040938575.1. Lineage (NCBI taxonomy): Eukaryota > Metazoa > Chordata > Amphibia > Caudata > Ambystomatidae > Ambystoma > Ambystoma mexicanum. The sequence continues at coordinate 1,516,433,585 of NC_090937.1, read as the reverse complement.
TATCTCAAGTGGGGTCAATGTAGCTGTAGGGGAGAGGTTCACAGTGACAAGTATCCAAGCAGACACTTACACACAGGGTTTCATGATAAAAAAATTATTAATTTATTTACCAGTCAGTTCATATAAGCCATCTTCAGAAGTGAGCACTGAAAAACACCACACAAATATACTTCAAAATTATACTCTCTTAAGTTCAGAATCAGTAAATATCCTTTTGGGATGGCATAAAGTAGAGACCTACACCCACAGGTGACTTCAATTGCTAGGGTGCTGTTGACATTAATATATTACTGTTGGCATTCAAAAGGAGCAAGTCAAAAGGCAAAAGATTATTAGAGCAGACAAGATACCACAAAGATTTTTCAACCCGTCAAATAATTTCAGATCCCCCAATAAGAGTCATTCAGTTAAAGCAGGTTAAGCCAAAGTCCATAGGCAAGAGTCTATATGGGCTGAAGCACTTCTTTGAAGGTAAGTAGAAAAGTATTTGCACAATTTTTTAGAAGACTTTGAAGAAAAAGATGGATCAATGTAGGGCTACAAGCTGTTAGATTTGTGAGTAGTAGAAGATGCAAGCAACTCTAGAGCAAGAGGTACATTCTCTCAGACTTTGTACAGTACCTTTGAAATGAAGATAAGATGCAGCAGATGACTCCTGTTCCTGTGCAGCTCTGCAGATCTCCCTGTTCCTGGGCCTCAGTTGGGGGACAAGAGGGAGAATGTTGGGGGACTCCTGCACTGCACTGGGACAGTCAAAACTTGCACCCAGCAAACTTCACTTTCAGTGGCCGTTCAGTATTTCAGCTCCTCGTTTCTACCAAAATTAGCAACACTGCAGTTACTGGCTGTCAAGATGGACTTTCCTTGCTTCTGGGGTCTCACACTCTGTTGAGGGGGCTCAGGCTCAGTCAGTCCTGCTTCCTGTAAGTCCGGGTGATCGTCCAGGAGCTCTTGTCCAACTTAAAAGCAACACACACAAACTTGTGTTCCTCTCCCTGGCTCTACGGTTTCCAGCAGCAACTCTGTGGAAATTCAACCTGCTCTGAGATGAATGTCCAGGTGGCTTACTTTGGAGTTGATTGGTCCCACCAACTCAAGGGGATAAGTCGTCCTTGCAGGGGCTTCTCTGTTGATGTGAACTTGGCATTTTGGCACTGCAGCAGGGCTTCACCGGGCAAACCAACGGTCCAGGAGTTGCAGCAGGTGTCCCCTTCAAGTTCTTCTTCGGTTCCTTCATCCAGTGGTTGACTCTGCCGTCCAAGCCAAAAGACTCACCTTTTATACAACTCTCTCCCTTTAATTCCAGCCTAGCTGTCAGTCACCCAGCAGGGTGGCTGTTCTTGCCAGACAGTCAGCCAGCCAATCATCACAGAGTTCATTTGGGTCTCCTAGGAGAATAAGCACGTGGAGTTTTGGGCACCTCCCTAACTTCCTGCCTACCCCAGACACCCTGGAGCCAGAGGCAGGCTTCACTCGTGAATCCCGCCAAAGACAAAGCGAACAAAGGGACTAAACCAGATTTGTCAGGCAGAGTAAATCTCAAGAAGGACCTTTTCACAAAGAATTGGTGAAAAAAGATGTCCGGGCCATTTTGACAAAATGTTTTACCCCTTGGGTGCTTTATTACAGTTGCGACCGCAGCCTGCGGTAAATGCACACCACGGTAGCAAAAACAAAACCACTGCCACCAGCCATTCAGTGAGGAAAGAGTCACATAAAAAATGTTACATGTGAAGCTAGACAAAGGGCTTACTAAGTAACCCCTCCAGCACCCTATTGTAAGATAGTGTGTGCTGGGTCTAGAAAGATACAAATATAAGTAAAGTCAGTTTTACTTTACTGCTCTGAGAAACAGTAGTTTATCCCAGAGAAGGTATTTAAACGTTGGGGAAATCTAAGAGACTTTCCTATGTCACTGCACTAAAGGTACTGGGTGCCACAATGCAGAAGATGATGCCTATGGAGTTGTCAGACTCCACAACAAAAAAAAAAAAACAGAGTACAAAAATCACATTAAAAGACATGAGCGAGTGGGTAAAAGGGTCTCACTCTCTCCAGGTAAAAAAATCAGGTCCTCAAAATCCAGAAAAGTTGCTGGGGGTCCCTAAGGTAGAGGGAATTGGCACATTTCTGAGAATTCTCCCTAACACTCATCTGTTAGGGTTCTGAGAATCGGGGCCTAGAGTGTGTGTTAGGAGATAGGCTGTGTATCATTTTAATTTTGTAAATAACACTTGTTTTATACAATCAAAATATAATGTAATAGAAACGCATTTTTATAATAATCTGTTTTCGGTCATACTTTTCAAAGAGATTGAATGTTTGCTGAAGTGTACACAAACCGGTGATATTGCCAATGGGCCGTGAAGAGTGGTCTAAATGGCCCACATGGCCCAGTGTGTCAGTCATATTTCAGCCTATGTTCAATCTTGAAAATCACGTTGCAATGATTTAATTCCCTAGGACGTAGTGAGTAATTGTTTAATTCAATGTTTTTTATGAATTGGATGAACAATGATACACGTGTTGTATATGTGCGTCTTGTATGTCAAATGTTTCAGAAATGAAGTTTGTTGACAGACTGACTGGTTTGCCCTCCAGTGCTGTTAGTTGTTGTTCAGTTTGTGTTAGTATAGTACCATGTTACTAATAGGATAAAGCTAATGGAGTGGTAGTGACAGTATGAATTAGAAAGCAGTTATATGACTGTCATGTTTGGACATTTATTCAAGAGTTGCTTTCGATGAAATGTAACATGAAATTATTAGGTTCTGAGCTGATGCTACCTATGAAATATGACATGAAATTCCAATTCTTTTTCAAAATCATAAAAGAACATAACAACAAAATATGAGGAAAACCAAACAGCTTGCCTACCACCCTTTACAAAGATAATGTAACTTTCCTGTAAGACATCAATTCCAGGCCCACATGTATACTCAGTGGTTACTCAGCTTCCTCCCACACCCCCCTCCAATAATCAAAAAAAGCCACATTAGCATTCTGGGTGGCATCTCATTGTAAAGGAAAAACAGGTACTGTATAAGCGAGTTCCAGACTGCCACATTTTCATTAACCTCTTAACCATGACAGGGTGCAGCGAATACAAATTAAGAAATACGTTCCTGTCTGGCACGGATCCCTTTTGATCCTTGTGTTTAAGGAAGATGTTTACCCTCTGCAGTCTACCTGCCAGAAGGCTGTCAGAATGTTCAAGTCCTGAATCAGTTCTGTAGGAGCAACAGCTTTGTTCAGGCTGCACAGGTTTAAGGATGGGTAGTATCACTGCTTCTCTCATGCTTATTGATAGCATGTCCTCTTCTAAGGCAGATTGGTATGTCATAAGCAGCTTCAAAATCAAGCCCCTGCTATACATTTTATAGAATACAGCACCAACAGTATTGCCTCCCGGTGTCTTCCCACTTGGCAAAGATGCCACCACCACTTGTCGTTTTTGTGGCCGTCAAAGGGGTGTCCAGCATTTCTGCCTGCTCCCGTGGCCATTTAGGCAATGTAATCTGAGTCAGTGTTTAGTCTATCTTCACACTGCACTCAGCTACTGTCATACAACGCTGTACAATAGGTTTGGAAAATGTTGTTGATTTCATTCTGCAACTTCCAAAACTCCCCCATTCACCCACTATGGAGCATATAGCATTGCAAGGGTATTCCTTCTGACACAGCCAGGCTAGTAATGTACCCTTCTTGACGCCCTGCTCATGCAGCCTTTCAGTGTGGACTCTATATCATATTTGCCCGTCGCTCTCAAGATCCCAAAAATTTGTTGTTGCAGAGCTATCAGGTGTACTTTCGCTGTGCTATCTAGCTCAGTAACATTTCATGCATCTTTGATATCATCCATTACACTACCCAGATCCGCCAATAAATACTTCCTCACACCCTCGCTTTATGAATGACCTTCCCCCTGATCACCACCTTAAAGGTCTCCCAAACCGTACCATATCTCTCTACACTGCCTTCATTCATCTCAAAGAATCCCCCTATTATCCTGTCCAAATGGTCTCGAAGCAGAGCATCAATAAATGCGTCTGCCCTTAATGTCTATGTCGGTATAGGGAGAGGACCCATATGTTAAATCCAAGTGGTCAGTAAAGATACGTGATTGGATAATGGTGTACCCAAATAGCTCATATTTAAAAACTCCTGCAAGTACACCATGCCAGTGAACATACAGTCTCTGCGTGTAAAAACGTTATGTGGAGTGAAATAATGAGAGCATCCTGTTTGATGTGCATGTTCTGACTTCCAGATACCCACAAGAGCCAGGACAAGCAAAACTCTTTCCAGGGTTCTCACAGCAGTGTACGCCATGTATATTTATCATAAGATCTATCAATCAGTGTGGTAAAGTTAAAGTCCCCACCCCAGATCAAAAGGGCATCTCTAAAGGGGGCAAGTCTCTTATATAAAGGGTGAAAGAAGCCAGAGGCATTGTGATTGGATGCATACCTCCTCATGCGCCACATACCCATTGGGTATTACCAACCTACCCTTCCAGTCAGACTGGAGTTCCATCAGCCTAAATGGGATCGATCCATCAACCCAGATGAACCCACTCTGGCACACGTAGAGTAATTCGACCCAAATCCTACTTCTCGCCATCTTCCTTCCAGATTGGTCTGCTTATTTATTTTAAAAATGTATTGTGCATTCGTAAGGTGCTTATACAGCAAGTAAATTGTGTTTCAAAGTGCCCAAAGGGAAACATGGAGGGTTCCTGCAATATTAAATCACCCATTTTATGCGCAAGTAGGAACCAACCGTATTCCATTTAATATAGCCATTCAGCCCCCTGACATTCCAGGTGACAACATTCAGATATGTCGGCATAGAAAACCGAGCAGAGATACATCCTCCATGTCCCATTGTTGACCCAATTGTTAACCAGGCATATAGGGGAGCGAAACAGCAGCGCAGTGGCCAACAACCAGTCCTTGTCGTTGTAGAGCCCATCCCCAATCCCAACCCCTGTCAGATTACCCAATCCAATAATAACTCACTTAGTAAACCACTCAGATGTTTCAATATGTGACAGAGCCTGAACAGCAAGTAGGCAAGCATGTATAACGCAACACATTCAAACAACAACCAAAATGTCCACTCCATAGTGCATCGCTATTCAAGCAAATATGCCTAAATGTCCCAGCACTAAATGGCAAACATCGATTTACCCCATCCAGATTCAGAAATGGTAGAAAAACAAGGGGGAACTTAGCCAAAAATTGCATAAACAAAAACATCTGTTTCACCAAGGTTGTGCATGTCGCAATCAAGCTTCTAACTGGCCCCAGAGTTAAAATAAAATCAGGGTCATGCCCTGTGTTCAGAGATACGATCGAACATGATTATGTTGGAGCCGCAAACTGCAGAAGTCAGCACTTATTTCTGTCATTGTCTCGTAGGGCCTTCATCTTGTTCATGTCCATCAATTGGTGTACTTCTTCTTCAGGATTTACCATTATGCAGCGCCTTCAGCTTGCAGGATAAATCAACATATACTTCAGGTCCTGCTGTCGGTGCCTTTCCTTCAGTTTAGTTTATTTAGTTTATTATTTGTATAGCGCCGCCTGGCCCTAGGGCATCCGGGCGCTTGCGATGAATACAGCAAGAATAATGAATACAACAAGAATAATGCAGCAGAAATGTACAAATCGATTACATATTTACAAATTTACAGTCTTGGTGCATGCTAGTGCGGTAGGGCTAGGCAGTTTCTTTGGATAGAAGCCAAGTTTTGGTGTTGTGTCTAAATCTGTGAAAGGACGGTTCTGATCTCAGCTCGAGTGGAAGTGAGTTCCAAAGTTTGGAGGCAAGCACGGGGAAGCTGGAGCCACCTGCTTTTTGGAGCTTAAATCTTGGGATATTTAAGCAGTGTGTTTGAGCTGATCTGGTAGGGCGCGCTGGGGTGTGGTGCTTGAGGTTGTCGGATAGGTATCTGGGTGCTTGGTTAGCTAGGCATTTGTGTGTGAGTGAGATGGTTTTGTATTCAATTCTTTGTGGTATGGATAGCCAATGGCAGGTGCGTCTGGCGTCCGAGATGTGTTCTTGTTTGGGTATGTTCAGGGCTGCTCGCAAGGCGTTGTTTTGTATGACTTGTAGTTTGTTGATGTTTTTCTGACTGGTTCCCAAGTATAGCGCATTGCAGTAGTCAACTTTGGAAAGGACTAGCGCTCTGGCTAAGGTGATGCAGTTGGATGGTGAGAGGTAAGGTCTGCTGGCGTTGATAAGTTTACAAGTGTAAGCAGTGGCTGATGAGATGGAATTGATCTGTCTTGTCAGTGTGAGGGAGGAGTCGAGGTAGATTCCTAGGGTTTTGACGCCTTTAGAGACGGTGATGTTATTGCCGTCTATAGTGAATGCTTGATAGAGTTTGTCGAGTTTATTAAGTCTGGGTTGGGAACCTAGGAGAAGAAGCTCGGTCTTGTCGTCATTAAGGCATAGGCCATGCTTGGCCATCCATTCTTGGATAATGGAATAAATGTTATTGAGAGCAGTGAGGTCAGTGGAGTAGTCGCCTGTTAAAGGGATCAGTATTTGGGTGTCATCTGCGTAGTTGGTGTAGATGACACCCAAGCGGTCCAGTATGTCAAAGAGGGGTTTCGTGAATACATTGTATAGAGTGGGGGAGACGCAGGAGCCCTGGGGGACACCGCAAGTGACTGGGGATGGGATGGCAGAGGCTGTGGGTGCGAAGACTCTCATGGATCTGTTGTTAAGGAAGGAATGGATCCATGCGTTGGCGTTATCTGAAAATTTGGCTGCTGAGGATAGATGTTTGCAGAGGATGTCGTGGTTGACCAGGTCGAAGGCGGCCGATAAGTCGAGGAGGAGAAGGAGGGCTAGTTTACCATTGTCTTTAATGTTGTCCATCTGTGTCTTAAGGTCAATCAGGGCGGTCTCAGTGCCGTGTTTGGGGCGGAATCCTGATTGTCTGAGTCCTAGTAAGTTATTTTTCTCGAGGTGGTTCTGTATCTGGAGATAGGCAGCTCTGTCGAGGATTTTTAGTAGGAAGGGTACAGTCGTTATGGGTCTGTAGTTGGTGGGGACATTAGGGTCAAGGGTGGGCTTCTTAAGTAACGGAAGAACCCAGGAGTCCTTGAGGTTGTTGGGCACTATGTTGGAGGTGAAGGATGCGTTGATGAGGGAGGTGATGAAGGGAGCAAGTTGTTTGGCAGCATCTTTAATGATAGGGGCTGGGCAAGTGTCGCCTTGGCATTTGGACGGTTTAAGAGAGTAGATTATTTCTTCAACCTCTTTAATGGTTATGGTGGAAAACTCAAAGAGGTTATTGTCATCATTTTGGGGGGTGGTGTGGGTGTATGTAGAGGGGGTGATGTTATCGGAGAGGGTGAGGCTTTCTTTCTTTGTCAGGATTTTGGCTTGTAGCGTGGCAATTTTGCCTAGGAGTGCTTCCTGGATGTTCGTGCACCAGTGGATGTCTTTATTGCAAGTGTCTGGAATGGGGGAGGGTGATTCGAGTTCTCTCAGGATATTGAAGAGCTCTTTGGTATTAGATTTGGCGTTGCTGATTCTTTCATTGTATATGTTTTTTTTAGACTGGATGATGGCTGATTTATAGATGTTCGATGCTAGTGCGTAGGATGTCTTATTAATAGTGGATGGTGACTGTTTCCATGCTAATTCAGCTTGTCTTTTGGCTTTGCGGAGTGTTTTTAGTTTGGGGGTGAACCAGGAATTGAGGTGTGCTCGTGGTTTGGCTTTCCGAAGCTTGAGTGGTGCTATGGTATTTATGGCCTTAAGGATAGTTGTGTTGTATAAATCTACTAATTCAGTAGGGTTGGTCATGGTGGGTGAGAAGTCGATGATGGGTCGGAGTAGCGGGAGGAGTTTCTCTAGTGTGATATTTTTGTTGTTTCTTGTGAGTGTGGGTGGGGCATTGGAGGAGGGCCCTGGTGTTTGAGAGCCTTTGTTGATGGTGAAGGTAATAAGGTGGTGATCGGTCCAGGCGCATGGAGTGTTGGAGAGGATGGTAGTGTTGCAATTGAGGTCAGCTATCCAGTCAAGGATGCGGCCTTTGTTATGTGTGGGTTGTGCGATATGGTGGGTGAGTCCTAATTCTGAAATAGTGTTGGCGATAGTGTGAGCTTTGTCATCTTTCTCATCATTGAGACCTAGATTAAAGTCTCCTAGGATAAGTAGTCGAGAGTTAGGTTTGATATTGTTAGAGAGTAGAAGGGCTATGTCGTCATTGTAGGATAGTATGGGGCCTGGTGGTCTGTAGATGAGGTGGATGGTGATAGTGCTTGTGTGCGTTGTGGATAGTTTGAGGGTGAGTAATTCCGCTGATGTCAGTGATTGGTTTTGTATGTGTCTAATGTTGATGGAGCTTTTTGCAATAACGGCTACTCCACCACCTTTAGCTGTTTGTCTGTCTGCACGGTAGATGGTATAGTCATTGGGTAAAGCAAGTGATAGAGAGGGGCCAGATGCTGGGTGGAGCCAGGTCTCTGTAATAGCTATGAAGTCGAGATCATTGACGGTAATAATGTCGGCAATGTCTAAGGCATGGGCAACTACAGATCTCGCATTGATGAGTGCACCTTTAATGGTTTCGGTGGTGATGCATGATTTTTTGATGTGGGTGCGGGGGGAGGGTGCGATCAGGCCGTGTGATATCTGGTCTGTCGGAAGTGTAGGGCGTGTGCAGTGGGGGGCAGATTTGGTTAAGGTTATGTTTTGTTTGTTGCCTAGATTGGGGAGGGATGCGGGTGTGTGTGTTCTGGATCTGAGCCGGGTGAATCTCGATAATCCTGAGCAGGGATAGGATCTGCTGGTAGTGAGGTTCGTGATAGTGGGTTGGCCGATGGGAGTAGTTTGTGATGCTTCTTGGGGGCTGGGGGTGTCTGCTATGCGATGAGAGTCAATGGAGGAGGTAGGCTGGAAGGGGTTGATGTTGGGTAGGAAGGGGGTGGGGCAGGGTATGGGATAATGTCTGGGGCAGGCTAGTCTGCTGAGGCCGTTGGAGTGTAAGCGAAAGTGTGACCCTGTACAAGGGGTGTCATGGGGGACCAGGCAGAATGGGAACATAATGAGGAAGGTCCAGGTTATCATTTCTGAGTTTAGAGGGAGCTGACGCACAAAATCGTCAGAGAGAAGCTAGTGCGCAATGTTAGTACACAATGGTGCTGCAGTGAGGGTACTAGCGCAGAGAATCGGAGAAATGCTAGTGCACAGTGCTGATACCCAGTACTAATACGCAGTGTACTCTAGGCGACCATAAGGCATTACACAATGTTACAGTGGTCTCTAAGCGACCATAAGGCACCACACAATGTCACAGTAGTCTCTAAGCGACCATAAGGCACTACACAATGTTGTCACAGTGGTCTCTAAGCGACCATAAGGGACTGCACTATGTTACAGTAGTCTCTAGGCGACCATAAGGCACAACACAATGTGAGCAATAGTCTGTGTTATACCGTACTGCGAGAACAGGGTTCAGTGAAGGCTTGAAACAGTTCACAGTGGTCTCTACGCGACCATAAGGCACTACATAAGGCACTATCATAAGGCACTACACAATGTTACAGTGGTCTCTACGCGACCATAAGGCACCACACAATGTCACAGTAGTCTCTAAGCGACCATAAGGCACTACACAATGTTGTCACAGTGGTCTCTAAGCGACCATAAGGGACTGCACAATGTGAGCAATAGTCTGTGTTATGCCGTGCTGCGAGAATAGGGTTCAGTGAAGGCTTGAAACAGTTCAGGTAGCTGGCTGGAACAGTTGAAAAAAGGTTGCAGTAAGGGGCGGTGTGTTTACCCCAAAGGAGATGGGCAGGGGATCTAGCCCTATGCTCGGTGGTGTATACAGGCTAGAGATAGGCACAGTGCACAGTGCCTTCGAGGTGGGCCGGTTCGGAACCTGCTGGCTTGTGGTTGGCTCCCAATAGGGGAGAGGGGCCAATCACGATGTTTGCAGGGTAGCGGGGCCGGATGGAGGGCTATAGGTGCGGTGGACAGCCATCTTTAAATGGTGTGAACCTCGGGGCTTCGATTGGTGGCTGGATGCACTTAGAGTGCATTAATGGGGCAGATCCTGGCAGGAAGGGCCGCCCTGGGCAACGCTGGAGCACTCAGCAAATTCTCCTCTTCTGAACCAGGATGGTATAATCAAGATGTATAGCCATTGGAGAAGATCCCCCTCCAGATTTGACCGCCTTTACTGGAGAATTTCAAGATTCACTCCATGTCTTTAAAATTCAGGACCTTGGCAATGAGCAGTCTTGGGGGTGCCCACCGAAGGTCTCTTGTCTGTGTGCTCTTTCAATTGTAAACCTTTGAGTCAACCCATCTAGCCCAATTTCTTGTAAGAACAGATTTTCAACCTAGTTGGTCGGTTCGCACCCTTCCTCCCTTTCTGGATGGTCCAAGATTCGTATTTTGTTCCTATGGTATCTCACCTCAGAATTCTCAATTTCTGCCCTCCAGGATATTCGTTTTCACAGTTAGGTTGTTCAACGGTGTCTGCAGATCTTTCATAGCAATCATGGTGTTTGAGACATTGCTCTCCACAATTCCCATTCTATCTGCAAGTGAGCAAACATCCTGTCTCTTTAAGTCAACATCTATTTTCACTTCATGAATGTTAGCTTCTACCAGAGATATAAATGAGGCTATAGCTGCCAAGATCAGTTCCTCGCCCTTCAGCTCAGCGGGAGGGGGTGCCGTCAGCATAAACCCCTATGACTCCATTGGGTCACATTATTGAGGAAGGTGTTTACAAGAGTATGTGTTCACCTTAGTTTATTTACCCTTTCTTTTGCTCTTGTGATCTGGCATGGATCAGGATCACACGGTCCCAAATCACTTGTAATGGAAGCTCGGTGGTGTCGGGCAAACCAATCTTCACAGAGTGGCGCCAACCCCGTCCTCCAAGTAACCTTCAGCATAGATCAAGATGTGTGGATAATAGCTCAAGAGTTCAAAGAGGATATCAGAAGCAGTGACCTGTTGTAAGGATATCACCAGCTCCCAACCATCCGTTATCTTGCCCACTCCAGAAACTGGCGTGTAGCTCTCAGTTATCACAATGCACAACCTATCAGCCGTGCTTCTCCAATTCGGCTCACTACTCCAGGTCGTTTCACGTCCCATCTGCTCTTGTAAACCTACGCGTACCACAGCCTCCTACACACAACCAGTCTACCAGTTACAGTCTTCTTCCAGAGGTGTTGAGGTCTGCCCTCGATCCTGACAGAGTCAGTCGCAATCGCACTGAAGCGGCAGTGGCACCATCCAGCCACCCACTCAGGCCCATCTTCAATGCTCCAGTCACATTGCCTCCTTCCTCATGCCTAGAATCATCTCTATTTTGGGCAGCACCAGAGTGCAGGCTTCCTGGTCATGACATGTTGGCCTGTCGGTGAAACTCTCCCAAAATCCAGCGGTGAAGGAACCATAGCCCCCACAGCACCTACACAGGATCATGGTCAGAATCCACCAGTGGTGCAGGGGTGGTCTTGCCTTATGTAAGGTATAATTGAGAACACTCTGCTGGGCAATCATCAAGGGGTCAGATGTGGAGGTCAAGGTGATGAGTTTTAAACATAGGGCACTGTAGAGGAGAAGCCTCTCTCTCTCCCTCTGGTGACAGACAGGTCAATATGTAATTTACGGTCTATACCACTACCTCCTGTCCAACATTATGAAGGTCAGGAGCATTCTCCATTGAGGCAGCTAGGATGCCCATATAATACGCAGATACATTAGAAAAAGGAGATAATGAACACACTTACTTAGAGCAATATAGAAAATAAAGGAATGCGGACATTGCACACAGCATAATTTACACAGAATATAGATTTCAGATGTAGAATATAGGTCAGCAACAGACAGCCATTGTATTAAGCATGGCTGTAGACCTGAAGACTCAAAGAAGGTTGCCGTGTGCAGAAAAGGGAGTTGATTGGGCAGAAGCCAAGGTACAGTGATATGGCAAAATTAAATGTGAGTTCCAATGGTGTGACTCATAAAATGGAACTGGCATACAGTCAAAAGTAGATAAGCAGGGCGAGATGACCTTGAACAGAATGTACTAGCAGACTGAAAATGTGGATCATTGGCAAAATGTTTAAGGTTGCATAATATATTTTGTTGTTCACTGACATTCGGGAAACTTGCTAGTCTTGCTGATTAGCATAAAAAAATCATGTGTTTCAGAAAGTGTTTGTGTCCAATAGAAAACAAGTGATGTTTGACATTTAAATAAAATGGTCAATAAAAGCCTTTTGAAATATAAGGTTCATATTAGCATAAAAACATTGCATAATCTGTTGTCATGTATACAACTGTGATGTATGTAGTACAAAGTTGAGACATTTCCTTTTTCAGCTGTATGAAGAAGTGATTAAACAAATGGACTCCCAGCCAGCTGCCCATATGTCTCTTCCTTGCACAAAAAGTGTATTTACTTCCAGTGAGGGCTGACTGCAGAGAATTATGGCTGAGAATGAATGTATTTGCATCACTGTCAGAAAACCTTGTTAGAACAATGGCAAATCCTGATTCCTTTTGGTTGGTCCCAGTGGGGGAGTGGTGTATGATGTTTATGGTTGAAAAGACTGCATTTAAGCCAAAAGACAGAGGCGGAGGCATAGAATAGGTGGAATGGGAGTCAATAGCAGGTCAAGTGGGCATGCTTTGTTGTGTGTTGGTTTTCTGATAAGTTGCTTAATGTCCAGGGTGTCATGCAGTTTGACTAGAATCTCTATGGTTTGCTTGGCGGTGTGGCACAGAGGTGTGGCACAGAGGAATTCTGGGTTAGTAAGGAAGATGTAAGTTGTGTTGTTGACAGATGATGTTGTGATGATGCTGGTGATTTGATTGAGAAAGGTGCAGTTGCCCTCGACATAGCACAGCACTGATGGTGCCATCTTCTCTAGGATTATCTGAGTAAGCAGAAGGAACCTGTTAAAAGTATCTCAGAGGCATGTGCTCCATATAATTTGATAGTTCTCTTGGGAGACTATACATGTGGGTTATTAATTCCTCATCCATATTTGCATTGGCTACTATGTCAATATGTTTTGGCACATAAGAGTCACTCTGTCCTGATCACCACGCTGTACTAAAACTCATTCAGAGTTGACATTCGTTGCAGAGCATATCCGATATTACATTTAAATTCTAAATGCTATTGGGCAATGAACCAATAATGCAAAAGGTCTTCATCCACAGTCAATGGTATATTGTCTTGAATATACTATTCTACTCCTTCTTATGATGATCACATTTATTTGTTTGCTGAGTCTTAACTACACATTTGATTAATATTTTCTAAAACAAGTATTTTGATTTTGTTTGAGTTCATAAGATGATGCATTATACAATGAAGAAATACTTGAATTGTGCTGTTTTGCTCACAAGTAACAAATAAAGATATTGGATAAGCTGATGATTTCCATTGAGCTGCTATTGCCATGACGGAAGAGAAAAGAAATGCTGGCGATAATGGGACTACTATATTTGGATGTGCTAAAAGAGTGCACTTTTCAGATCCTTTCGAGAGAATGTGTACTTGAGGTATCACCGTCTCATGATATGCACATTGATCCATGAACCGGGTCTCATATTTTCCCATATTCCACTCCAAAAGTAGTAACAATAAAGACAAGATGCATATGCCATGTGCTTGTGATAGTGACACAGGAGAATTCATTGGAGACAATGATGTCTGTGTTTACAATGGCATTTGGTTCTGAGGTCTGGGTTGTGTTGTTGAAAAGACACATCATCTCTGATATTTTGTCTGATTATCATGATGTAGGAATTTATCGCATGTACAATATAGCTGATGGTTGGCTTGTCTTTGATGAGTATTTTTGGCATATTTACAAGGTTCTATAAGATGGGTGCGCTTTATTATTGGACCCAATTGGTGGGGAATGGAAACATTGATAACCGTGGTTCACACCTGTGCTGCATAGCATACCTCCTGAAAGTGCTGTTTTGCTGAAATACACATATGAGCCTGCATAGGGTTGTGTTTCATTGAATGGAAACCGTCTGTATCAGGTGAAGCTGGAAAGGCCGTTCATGATCTGCCAGCTTCTCAATACCTTTGGGCTTTAAAATAGTGTACATCATGGCCACACAGTTTTTGGCATGTGACCATTATGTTGGAAAACTCTGCACCTTTGTAGGAAGTCCTGTGCCATATTCTTCAAACAATGTGCAAAACAGAAACATATCACTAATGGATATCTGTAATTGCAGTTTGCAACCGTTATTCCTCACAACAAAACCATAGTCAATGCTTTTGATGAAATTCAACAAAATCCTTTGAATGTAATGCCATTAGGGCGTAGGCGGTTCTATGTGCAAAATGTAAAATAGATGCTTGTTGGTAAACTTTATGTATCATAGTTGAGATACTAGTGATTGCATGGCTAGTGCAAAGATCCTTATAATCAGCGGAAAGTGCAATGACGCCCTTATAGTGATGCACACATAGTCTGCTGCCTGTTCATTGTCAAATATTTGCTCTATACAGCAGATTTCATTAGCACTTTTCTGATAATAATTCTTTATGAAGAACAAGTATTGTGACCGGTACTGAAAAATGTGTGTATGTGGTTATTTGATATTCAGGATTTGATCCCCTCCACTCCCCAAAGACCTCAGAGGGTTATCATCATTTGAAAAGGGATAGGTAGACGTTGGCACGGTGATGGTGGTCCTGTAATCAAGTACATCCAGGTAGGGGGAATACAATAATACATTGAGAACACTTAGCAAACGCAGCAGAGCTTACCCAAGAAGGACACGCCTAGTTTTCTTTTTTTTTGCCTCTGATTGTTGGCTGACAAAACTCATCACTTGTATTGTCAATTACGGGGGTTTTCCCACAAACGACTACCCAGTGTTGTACTACCTATTCCCCATACCCCCTACACATTATATCTCTTCATCCACCACCCCCATATTTTGCAAAAAACGCTGCGTAAGAAAATCTGGTGATGAATGAACTTTGTGCCCAGTGGGGGCATAGCAGTGTTTGTATGCTCGTGTTGGTTCTATAGAGAAATGCCATTTTACATAACCACATATTAGCTTCAGATTGTATCTTGGAGGGTCACATCTGAGGATTTTTTTCTCTAGATAATGTTTTCCCCATTTTTTAATGATTATATCAGATGCTTTTCAGAAAGAAAAGTGGGAGAGCAGTGTGAAGGAAACTAAGATATCCTGGGGTAAGAAAAGAACATGAACTTTGTAACAAGAACAACGGAAAAGGATAATAAAGAGAGAACAAGTGAAATATCGAAAGGTGCCAAAACATTGTCAAGAGCAAAACAAAAAAAAGAAGGGCAACGAATAAAGAAATTAATCAGACGAAAAACTACAAAAACTGCAACAAATAACATAAAGCAATACAAAAAAACAGATTACTGATAGAAGAATAATGGGCATTGAAAAAAGACATAATAAAATTACACCATGCATTCTGAGGTCGGGCTAGGGGAGCACAATTTACAGAACGCAACATAAAATAGCTATAGGATTTGAAATATTATTATAAAAGTTATCCCATGACCTCCGGTAAACTAAAATAATTAGCAGCAGCCTCTGGTTATCTTTTGTTTTCCTTTCGAACCAGAGAGGTAAAGTGAAGGGTCAAGATGATGTTGCCTTATTGTACTATTTATTATTATTATTATTATTATTATTATTATTATTATTATTATTATTATTATCATCATCATTATTATTATCATTATTATTATTATTATTATTATTATTATTGTATTTATTGCGAGAGGACCTAGTTTTGGGAAGCAACAGAGCACTTTACAGTCACAGGGGGAATAACACAGTGAGGAAAGCAGAGAGAAAGGGGTCTGGGCAAGGGCGGCAAGTGGCAGAAAGGAATCTACAAGCAGCCAGGGCAGGAGACACTGGGGAGTGCAGTGTGTGTGGACCTATTTACTTGTGCACTCCACCTTGAAGATAACATGCACTGGACCCAACAGCACATATGTTGTCTTTGGACCCCTATATTCAATTTGCATTTGTTTCTAATTACCCTCTGCGTAATCAAACCTAAGAGCACAAGCAAATGCACAAGGCTGGTTTCCAGCAATTCTGATGCATCTCCACGCACAGCAGTGACCGCAGACTTGCAAGCTTGCGATGCAGGCCAGATGAACCCCGCCGTTACCACAGTTCCGGTTCCTAGCCAGCACCGCACACGTGACGTGAATGCATGTCAAACTCTTCTATGGGTGCACACACAGCAAAAAAGAGTGCCATTTCTCACGATGAGGGCGCAAGTTATGGTTGCCCAGCTTACTATAACTGGGCAACTTATTTATGGTTTGTTGATTTTGACTGCAGCCATCACATCCGGTTAACTACGGTTGTTTTTTTTTCTCTCAATATCAACGTTTTTTATTAGAGCCACCTAACCATAAAAATCCTCTAACAACGTTGGCATACCACCACACCTTTCTACCTTACTAACTGAATCTGAAACAGTCAAGAATTCTATTTTCCGATCTGTCTCCAACTGGACCTGCTTCATGCTATAGAAAACACATATATGCATATATGTATAGTCGTCCTTATTCACAGCTATTAACGCTACATATTTCCAAGACACTTGACATGCATGCCCTGCTCTACTGCTTAGCTCTATAAAGTGCTTTTGACACCCGGGAATAGTTGATACAATGCATGTATATCAAACAAACAAAGGATTTAAATCACGTGAAGCACACTCTCCTGTATCTATTATTTCTCTCGATAATATGGATGTGAATGGATTAGGATATACTATTTTATTGAGATCGGGATAGTACTTTACCGGTTCATTGGTCTTACAAAACTAATGTCTTTCTTTCTACAGCTCGTGAGACGTGAGAGCGGATTATAAATACGCGAGTTCTGAAACACAGAGAATTAAACTCTTTTGAGTTGTCTTGTACCACCATCGTGTGGTTCAATTCGGTAACTGTAACAGATATTATATTTAAAAATCTTAAAACATTGGTTAAGCAGTGCAACCTCTGTTCTAAAAGAATCATGTCACCAGGGACTCATAGTTACTCATGCATTGCCATATTACTATATTGCCAAACACTGATTGCATTTTTAGAAATCGTTGACTCGTATTTGCCTTCACAGATGTGTATGACAAGCTCAGGCAGTAATGCTTTTTTAACTTTACTTCACATACATCTATTAAACATTGTTTTAAATATATAATTACTATGTTTTCAGCCACACATGTATTTTTTACTTTTAACAAGAGGTGAGGCACTAGACTAATCCTTGGCGAGCTTCCTGACTGTCAAAACTCACACGTCAGCCTGAATGCCATGGCAAGGACATGGTAAACTCGCCAGCAGTCGCAACTCAAAATCATGCTTAAAATCCCATGCAAGATCTGCGGGCAGGTTTGAATTCGGAGGGACAATATTACCTGCCAATTCTCAGTGATATTTGGTGGCCAAATCAGAGCCCTAGTATATCTAAAGAGGTTTAGGAATGTAGCATAATGCAAAGGGCTCTGGTATTCGTGCTGCTGCAATTTCTGATGGTGTCACTTTGCATGGCCACGTTTGAAACAACATGTCATAACTTAAAGTAGTAGTAGTTTATTGATACACATATACAGCAACAAGGCTTTGTATAACATTTAACAGGAAAGTCAAATATAAAATGTATACATCATAAAATGTCAACAAGATGACTCAAAACTTATACAAGACACTTAAAAAAGTCAACAACATTCAAATGAAACCACACAATAATCTACATTAGGTTTGGGTCATTTCCTTGCATAAAAGCCAACCATAAGGAAGGTATATCATTTAAAATGACTGAATTATTGTAGGCTTTCAAATATTTAATTCAGAGATTTATCAAACATTCACATTCAATAATTATATGAAAAATTGTTTAATGAAATAAAGTGCCACAAAGACGACAATAAGTGTGTTGGTACAACAAGTAATTACTCCAACGCTTGGGAGATAATAGAACTGTAACATTAAATTTGATCAGCAGATAATTGCGAAAGATCTAAGGACTAGGGTAAGCAGTTAAGTAAGATGGTTGATATACCCTAGCTATTCTCTCGTTAGAATAGTCCCGAGTTGAGGCCATGCTTCCAATATGGACCATATTTGCTATAAATGCTACTTCACGTAGTTTATTCTTAAGCTATCCTTCACATTGCTCAAAACATACGTATTGCAACCCTCATGGAGCCATTGTTATGGGTTTGTTTTAAAATGGCAATTGTTCCAATTGGAATTCTATCAGCGAGACCCAGATAAGCTTTCATATAGGGAACGATAATCGTATCTGTTTGCACAGTAAGTAGGCGTTCAAAAAATAATATGCATTGCGCAATATAAAGTACCCCTGGTCAGAATTAGACACTGATGTGGCACAGAGAGTTAAACAGGGCAGATTCCTCATCACTTGAACAATGTTCTTCTGGTCACTGAGAAGCATGAGACAGAGACTGTGCGTGAGTCGTATTATTTGGGAGGGGTTTTGGGGATCAGTTGGTCAGAGGAAGTGAGGTATAGGACTTAGAACCATCCCAAGCACTAAGGTGGAAACTGCAGAGTTACTCTCTGTCAAGCTTGGACTCTCAGCTAACCAAACGGCTACCATCCACCTAATATACAGACCCCCTGGTCCACCCACATCCTTTGTGGATGATATCTCTACCTTAGTACTCAACAATGCCAAATCCAACTCCCAAACCATCATTCTTGGCGACCTCAATCTAGGACACCAAGACCCTAATGATCCTGCGGCTCTCGACCTAGCTAATACCTTAACAAATGTAGGTTTCACTCACCACATACAGGGACCCACCCACATTAAAGGGCGATCCCTTGACTGGCTTAGTGACACCAATTGCAATATTAGCGTAATCTCCAACGCCCCTTGCTTGTGGTCTGACCACCATGTCATCACTTTCAGCATTGAAGCAGCCCCACCACCCAGGCCTTTGGTCGCCCCAGCCATTCTCTGTAAAAATAAAAAGAACATTACGACAGAAGAAAAAATACTCCCCCTTATCCTTCCCACACTAAATAACGCTCCTGACACTTGCTCAGACCCCACCAACCTAGCCGACATGTATAACCAGTCCCTGCTTGCAGCCATCAACTCTATCGCCCCGCTCAAACTGAGGAAACCCAAACAACGAGCACACCTTAACTCATGGTTTACTCCCCAGCTTAGAGTGTTACGCAAAGAGAAACGCTCAGCAGAGTCACGCTGGAGAAGTCACCACTCCGATGCCCACAAGGACAGTCTTCTGATAGCCACCCTTAACTATAAAGAAGCTGTACTCCAGGCAAAAAAAGATTCTTATAATAACCACATTATGTCAGCCCAGTCCAATACAAAGGAACTCTTTAATATCCTTAAGGAACTCGAGACACCTGCAGCCCCCCCTGACTCTTGCTCCAAAGACAACACTTGGTGCACCAATATTCAGTCAGCACTCCTGGGTAAAATTGCTACCCTCCAATCTAAAATCAGGGACAAACAGAAATCCCTACAGCTTGACCAACCACCGACCACACCTACATTTAATACACATTTAACCTATCCACATAAACCTTTCTCTTTCTCCCCACTCACTACTCTCGAAGTAGAAAACATCATAAACACTTTAAAACCTTCCAATTGCCAAGGCGACCCCTGCGCAGCTCCTATTATCAAGGAAGCATCTCATGAGCTAGCCCCGTTCATTACAGCATTCATAAATGCTTCTTTCAAGACGGGTATTGTCCCCGACAACCTAAAGGATGCATGGGTTATCCCACTCCTCAAAAAACCCTCCCTTGACCCTAATATCCCAACTAACTTCAGACCTATCACTACAGTCCCATTCCTGCTCAAGATCCTGGACCGCGCAGACTACCTGCAGATTCTGGATTACCTCAAACTAAACAATCTCCTGGGATTAAGACAATCAGGGTTCCGCCCTAAACATGGCACGGAGTCAGCTCTGATCGACTTGAAAACTCAGATGGAGTCACTGAAGGACAATGGGAAGCTAGCACTTCTCCTTCTCCTCGATCTCTCCGCGGCTTTTGATCTGGTCAACCACCAAATACTCTGCCAGCATCTCAAATCCGCAGCCCACTTCTCCGACTCTGCCAATGCCTGGATCCACTCATTCTTGAGCAATAGATCCATGAGGGTCTTCTCACCGCTGGCATCAGCGGATCCCTCCCCCATTCACTGTGGCGTTCCTCAAGGCTCGTGTGTATCCCCTACATTGTATAACGTATTCACCAAGCCCCTCTTCGATGTGCTTGACTATCTGGGTGTCTCCTACACTAACTATGCGGACGACACCCAGATACTCATCCCTATCACAGGAGACTACACAGCTGACACCAAAGCCCTTAACAATGTTTACTCGGTCATCCAGGCCTGGATGGCACAGCACGAACTTTGCCTTAACGATGATAAGACTGAGCTCTTACTTTTAGGGTCAAATCATTGGCTCAACAAACTAGACCAAACCTACAAGTCCTTCATTATTGACGGCAATGACATTAAAGTCTCCAAAGATACTAAGACGCTAGTGGTCTATCTTGACTCCTCGCTTTCTCTGAACAGACAAATAAATGCAGTTAGGTCAGCTTCGGCCTATACCTGCAAACTTATCACTGCCTGAAGACCCTTCCTAAACTCCACCAACTGTATCACACTCGCCAGAACTCTTGTTATGGCCAAAATCGACTACTGTAGTGCTCTCTACCTAGGGACCAGTCAGTCTAACCTTAATAAATTGCAAACTGTACAAAATAATGCCTTAAGGGCAGCCTTAAACATCCTGAGACGCTCTCATATCTCCTCCGTCAGATTGGACTTACGCTGGCTCCCGGTAAAACAGAGAATTGCCCTGAAAACCCTAGCTTTGATTCACAAATGTCTGAACAACAACGCCCCACCTTACCAGTCCACTTGCTTCTCAAGCCACACCTCCACTCGACCTACCAGAGCAGCCCAAACTCACAGCCTCATCGTGCCTAGATGCAAACTCCAAAAAGCTGGTGGGGTGAGCTTCCCCGTCCTGGCCTCCAAACTCTGGAACACCTTGCACACACCTATCAAAATTGAACCATCATTCCACTCCTTCAAGAACAATGCTAAAACATGGCTGCTCTCCCAAAACTCATGAGACCTTGACACAGTCCATACTCCATGTGGGGTACAGAACTGAATATACATTTTCTCTCTGCTCTGTCCCTGTATTATACGCTGTTAATGGTACCGTTCGGTACATGTAAATATACTGTATCTTTTTGTAACTCACTGTAACTACTACTCTTTGTAACATGTTTAAGAGTATGTACATGTATATATGCTGTATATTTTTGTAACTTCTGTAACTACTGCTTTTTGTAACATGTTTAAGAGTATGCGCCCGGTTGCCCCTGGGCCTGGTTTTTTGCGCTTTATAAATCAAATCAAATCAAATCAAACGAGGGTGAATTAAAATGATGGTTAAAAGGGATGTTTGCTTTTTGAAACCTGTCCCTCACAGAGCCTCCACACATCATTGAAAAAGTGATTTTGTTTAAAATGTTTCACTTAATCTTCCTGCTTCAATTAAAAAACAAAATACAAGCAAACTTGTTTTTGGAACCCTTATTAAAATCTTTATCTAATGTACCCTCTGTTATTTTTTGAAAATGTGTCTAGTGAACTTCTTCTTTCTACAAAAACAAATGAAAATACAAAAGAGACACCCATTGCAAGCTAATTTGTAGTACAACGTTCCGTTTCCCAATGCGCCCCCACACACGTTACTATAAGATATGGATGTTTTTAGGAGAATATCATCTTCATATAAAGAAGTGGATGTGTGGGTGCATGTAGCGGTAGATGCGTATCCTGTTGAGAAAGACTGTGTCAATCTGGGGACCTATATTTGTGACCCTTATGGCATGGATCAGGATTGACAGGACAAGCAAGAGGTGGTGTAAATCGTAAATGCACACACCAGTAGCGTGTACGCATTGGTGGCATCACTCAAGTGGAGAAGATGGCGGCTGTGGGCTGGATATTTGACAGAGTGGAGATAAAGGTGGTGAAACCTAAGTTGGAAGTGAGACAAGAAAAGACGGTCAAAGGAGGACAAAGAGGAGTAGGAATCGTACCTATGATTCTGGTGACTTTCTTCTTGTGGAGGAGACAAAGTGGTGTCCAAGGACTGGACTAACAGAATGGTACTCTCTGCCAATGCATGCCTGCCTGAGGGCAGAGAAGGAAAGATGAAAGCAATTTGAGATGAGTGAACAATATGCATTAGCAATGACTGAAATAAGTAACAACATTCAGTGCTAGCATAAAGCGATATTTAACACCCACATGACATCTCCCTTGGCAACCTCCTTTAAGGGTGCAGGCTCATTCCAAGCAACCCTTAGTGTGTGCCCATCCATATACAGTGTGATCCTGCACAGCAATCAGGCCTGTGTTGCCTTTAGTACTACCTTTGGGTGACTTTGCCTCCATACTTAGGAAGCCAGCATAATGCGCTGTTCGAACACACCGACTGCTTGTATTGTGGGGTGGTGTCAGTCAGGGGATGCCTATTGCTACAATATATCACCCTAAACTGAGCAAGAGGTAAAAAACTGGTAGCAGCTATATCACAGAATAGGCCATAAGCAGCTATCATGATTTACAGAGAGTCTGTGAAGAATGTGCAACTTCAGCTACTGCACAGCAGGTAGATCATGAAAACGGAGTAGTATGTGAGAAGTAGCAGGGAGTGAATGACGTTTGCTCTGCAGCAGTGCACGGATGAGCCATGGCTAAACCCCTACTCAGCCCTCACTCTTCTTCAGTCCAATAGAGATCCCAATCATAAAGGGAAAACAGGCACCGCCAAGAAATACACCTTTGAGGTCACGTGGACTGAGGAAAGGCAACACCCGCAGAACGGGAGTGAATGCGAGATAGTAGCAAGCCAAAAACAAAAATAACTGAAGGGGAGGGATGTTTCTCTAATGCACCAACTGGTTTTTTACAGGTATTGTTTAAATTGTGTTGGTGAGTCAAGATGCAAATACATTTTCTGAAAAAGTTTGGTTTAAAAAACATGTGAATGTTTTTAATTTGAGTTAGGTTCACTCTGATTTCCAATCTGGTTTAAATCTCTCTGCGTTCCTACCATTTTGGGATATCAATTTGAATTAAGAAACCTTAGACAAGAATTCTGACTAAAGCTTGAAAACCTAGGAAACTCATATGTTAGGACCAATAGAAACTCTTGAATATAACCAGCAAACTTTGCTAATTAAGACTACATTGTAATGCTTGCAGAAATATTCATTTTTAAAATGTAAATCTAAATAACATGAAGTTAATTAACTTTGAAGAAAAAATTAAATCGATTTATAAATCATTTGTTTTAGAATGAAACTGTACTTTGTTTATTTACCTAATTTACTTCTGTTGATTTTTAGAGTACTATGCTTATGAAATCTCTCCTGATGAACCATTGAATCAAAATGGGGAAACACGCATTGAAAGATTTAAACCTTATTGAAAATCAGAGTGAACCTAACTCAAATTAAAAACATTCACTTTTTTTGGAAACAAAACTTTGTCAGAAAATGTATTTGCATCTTACTCACCAACAAAATGTAAACAATACATGTAAAAAACTGCTTGGCTCATTAGAGAAACATCCCTCCCCTACTATTAGCTTACCTCTTCTGTGTGGCAGCCACACACAATGGGATTTACCTCTGCCTGACAACCATGGAATTTGAAAAACCAAATAGTGGAATCGCCAAGGGTTAGCTTTGAAAGGCTGCAAACCTCCTTAATCAAATAGTTTAAAAAAAAAAACTGTAATAACCCACCCCTGTAAAAGAAGACAGAGATACAGAACAGGGATAAGCACTCGTGAGACTTACTCAGGGAGGACATAGTCAAGAAATTCAATATTTTGATTAAAAGGGTGTGTCTGATGGAAAAAAGGTGGAAAAGGTATGCAACCGGTCTCTAGTTCCCCAAAAATCGGACCAGGTGACGGTCACTTGAAAGTACCTGATTCTAATGTTAGGCATGTTGAGATATATTATTTGCATTAAATTATAGGTTCTATGTTTGTGCAATACCAATTATATAACACCCCAACTGATATAGTCCAACCCACAATTCCAGCCAGCATTTGGACAAGTAAACTGCACTGAGAATGGGTGTGTGTGGCTGGCTGACATACCCCGGTGAAGACATTGGGGGAGGTGGGAGTTGGTGCACTGCTGCAAACTGTGACTCGTGTGCTCTCTCCCCACTTGTCGACTCACCCTGGCATGGTGCAGTTTATTGGGGTGCATTGCGGTGCAAATATCTTGGAAACCATGCATCTTAGGTCCTGGACCTCGAGTTTCGTTCCTCTTGTTGGGACCAGTCCTTCTACGACCACATTGACGTTTCGCCGATTTCATGCAACTGTCTCATGTCTGAAGGTGCTCAAATTTGGGGAAAGGGCTGGGGTGTCCAAATGTCATGTATCTAGTGATGTCTGAAGGTATATAAAAGGCAACTATGCAAAATGTGGTGCACATTGTTGAAAGTGTGGAATTGTGTAAGGAACAACGCTTCGCCAAGCACATACCCACAAACACATTTTGACTTTTGCTCAAATCCAGAGAACAAGGTGGGGTGTCCAAATGGCATGTAGCCAGTAATGTCTGGAGGTTCCTAACAGGTAACTATGCAAAATGTGGTGTAGATTTGTGGAAATGTGCAATTGTATAAGGAACATTGCTTTGCCACAAACCGCCAAACGCATTCTGGTACAGATTGATGAAACAGTGTGGAATTGTATAAAGTACAAATAAAGTAACATTTTTAGTTTCTGACTGTTACTGAAGAAAATCATGTGGCCTAGATATGTCAGCAAAAGAAAAAAGAGTGAGCCAGACATGTGATGTCATCAGTGATGCCATCAATGACATTTGTGATGTCATCTTTGATGTCGTGGGTGTTAGTCTTAGCAGTGAACGGTGGTTGAGCGAGTTATGGTTGCTTAGCTTACCATAACTGGCAAATTTCAAGGGTTTTTCAGTTTTACTTGGAACCATAACCTCCCTTTAACAAAGTTTTTTCACTGAATTTCATAGGTTTTTAGTAGCGCAACTTAACCATAAAGTCCCTTTAACAAAGTTTTTTTTACTGAATTTCATAGGTTTTTAGTAGCGCAACTTAACCATAATGTCCCTTTAACAAAGTTTTTTCACTGAATTTCATAGGTTTTTATTAGCACAATTTAAAAATAATAACTTTGACTTTATGTACATGTAATATGGAACATACTGAACCTCTTCTACTGAACTTGATGTCCGCAAACTCTTTTATGTCCGCGGACATGTTCGGAGAACAGTACCACTACCTAAGAACTATGGGGGGGTGTGTTTGATTGTTATATCATGTCAAAAGAAACATTTAACAAATTAAAAAACCAGCACACATACACATTATATGTAGTGATACATAAGAAATGTAACCCATATATGTAACACAGTAACCATTCATTTAAATACAATATGTTCTAAAATGGAATATTCCAAAAGAAGATAAATTGGCTTCCAACATAATTACCTCACAGACACTGCAGAACTAATAACAAGACCAGACCTACACAGTACTTAGAACATATCTTACCTGAAATAGTAAGTGTTCTTCATTTAACTCATATATTTATAAACTTCCTGTATTAGATAAAAAAATATATATTATCTTTTTTTCTTACAGAAATGTCTAGTACTCTGGAATGGCTAGTGGAGCATTTCCCACATGAGGAAATGTCACAAGATAGTGAAACTAATGGTAAACACTTTACAATATAAACCATTTAATTATTATTATTTTATATACATTTAACATATATATATATTTTTGTACAGAGCATACCAAAATAGAAAATACCTCTGAAGAAACTGTTATGGATAATTAGCTTGACAGCATAAAAGAGAAAATGGATTTATTTTTGACCAATTTTAATAATTTGAAAACTTGTGTTGAAGATCATTTTAAAACAAAAACCTCATACCACTGTCCCACATGTACTTGTCCCCCCTCACCATATCCCAGTCAATTATCTCCAAATCCTCTCCATAACCCAAAACGTTTTGATGAGACTTCCATCCCTTCTTCACCTGATACCAATCATGTTGAAACCCCTAATTCTCCTGTTTTTGTTTCCGTTTCTGCCTCACCTTCTTTGCCATAAATTATTAATATATGTTACATAAAGTTATATTTTTATATTGTGTTGTAATTAGTTTCCGTTTAAAAAAAAAAAATGTAGGTGTCCGCGGACAGCGCGGGTGTTCTGAAATGTTCGTAAATAAACTGAAGAACACTATACCTGTCCGTACTGTTCGCTAGCAAGTTGAAACTGTTCTGAGAACACAATTGGTGTCCTGAAATGTTTGTAATTAAACAAAAATGGAGGTGTCCTGAAGAACACTATACCTGTCCCTAGTGTTCGCTAGTAAGTTGAAACTGTTCTAAAAACACAATTGTTGTCCTGAAATGTTCGTAAATAAACGAAAATGGAGCTGTCCTGAAGAATACTATACCTGTCCGTACTGTTCGCTAGCAAGTTGAAACTGTTCTAAGAACACACAAAATGTTCGTAAATAAACAAAAATGTAGGTGTCTTGAAGAACACTATACCTGCCCATACTGTTCGTTAGCCAGTTGAAACTGTTCTAAGAACAAAATTGGTGTTCTGAAATGTTCGTAAATAAATGAAAATTGAGGTGTCCTGAAGAACACTATACCTGTCCGTACTGTTTGTTAGCAAGTTGATACTGTTCTAAGAACACACGCGGTGTCCTGAAATGTTCATAAAGAAAAGAAAATAGAGGTGTCCTGAGGACGCTATGTCTGTCCGTATTGCTTGCAAGCAAGTTGACACTGTTCTAAGAACAAACGCCTGTCCGTAACTGTTCGTTTGACTTCTGACGCACTTTTAATTACTTCAGGACCCAAACAGTGTCCGTAGAACATCAACGCGCATGCGCAAAACCAATGCCTGTGCATTTGGTGTCCTGCGGACAGCTGCTTCGTTCGCGAACATGTTCGCGAAGTGACCATGTGACCGCGCCCACGCTGATCGCGTGTTCTGAATGCGGACACTGTTCATGTCCCTGAACAATTTAAAAGTACATTTTCAAGTAATCCACAATATTTTTCAATAAAAACTCACCATAGCACAAGTCCCACATACTAATTATAAGTTTATACATACCTTTTGAAACCTTTTGAACCTTTTTTGTGTTCGATCTGTCCGCGGAAGGTGCGCATGTCCCGGGACCCCGCACAAGCACCCCTAGAAAAGACCATGCCCTAGAGCTTATTCTCATTGTGTTTCTGGTTATTCTATAGAGCACAGAGATTTTTGATGCAACCTGCAGATTTCCATCTTCACCCTGATGGCTTCTGTGGCTCCACTGCTGCCACCTGGTGCTGTGTCTGCCTCAGCACCACCCCCACCCCCTCCACCACCACCACCTTCCCAAGGGCTTGAAGAGGGGAACAGGAGTGAGGATGCAGAGGAGGAAGAAGAGGATGACGAGAATGAGGTAGAGGAATTCCCTACTACCCGCACTAGGCATGAGTCTTGGGTGTGTCGGTTGTTTACCATTCATGGGAATGGTCCTAAGGCTTTTGCGAACCGTGTCACCTGCAATGAGTGCAAAATGATACTCAGTCGCGGGTGGCACGGTTCGTACAGCTTTGGGACCACTACCATGAAGTGACACCTGAGGTAATTTCACTCTGGGGCTACAACAACAACCTTGCGAAGAACGTAGTAGGTTGATTTCTACTTCATCCTCCGTTTCTGATCCTGTCACCACAAGGACCACCTCTGTGGGACAGCGTCTTCCTCAAGCAGCCTCACAGGCCATACAGAATTCTGATGACCCTTACCTTTCGAGGGTCACAGTTGTATGTATGTACTGGGACACAGTACTCTGCAGGGGGGAGCGACTTCGCAGTGCTTTTAAGACTATCATCTCAGAGCATGAGAAGACCTGCTCACTACCCAAATAAAACCCACTCTACATCTTCCTCTCTCAGCTCGCCCTTTCTTATCCCTATGGTTGGTGTCCCCCCTTTCCCCTCCTTTCCCCTCCTCTCCTGGTGTGTCGTGTATAAAAAACCAAAAAAAAACAAAATTACAAAAATCAAAAAAATAAGCCTCTTTTCAGAGCCACCTTTCACAGTTAAAAAATAGAAGTGAAAATAAATGAAGCAGGGCCCTTTGTATTTTTTAGAAGTGCGCGGACAGTCGCGGATATCTAAAAAATTGGGTTGCTATCCTATCATAACCATTGCAATTTTCTCTGGTAGGAAGTGGTGGCTCAGAAAAGAACCTTTGGGAGGTGTTTGTATGTCAAAAATTATAAATACTTAACACCTACTTCAAAATGGAGGCTGTAATTCTAAAAAAGGCTGTAATGCATTTTGTATATTTCTCAAAAAAATCTAATTGCCGGCATAAGTAAGATGGACTCCATCTCTGCGAAAAATGTATGTACTACGAAACATAATAATTTCATTGTGAAAAGAGGACATGCCAAAATCTCTTAGAAAGGCACAAACAGCCTTATTAGCATTGTGCCTTGCTTTTTCCATTTGTGTACCAAATGAAGAAGAACAAAGCCACATTTGTCTCTGTGCAATCCGTGAAAATATTACTTGAGAATTAGGGAACATGTCATGACCTTCCCAAGACCTTCTTTCATAGAAAATTTCAAAGAAATTCCAGACACATGTCCTAAACTGTTCCCTCCACAATGAATTACAATTATGTCTGGATGTTGCTCTGTCTCCAAACTAGCACAAAGAGGTAGCAAGTCCAACGACTTCATTCCACATACTCCATGCCAGTTTACTTCCACATGTGGAAATCCAAGATCTACAGCTACTCCACAGCTTTCTGCATGCACCTTCAACCAATATATCCATGAATCTCCCAAAATGCAAACAATGTGTTTTCTCAAACACAGCCATAGCTATCTGTTGTTCTCTCAGCAAAAAGAGTATCTGAGAAACTCTCTCCTGGCACAACACACCCACTAAACTTTCCTGACCAATCCCTTTCAGTGCTCATTCTCATTTGCATGACTTCTGAACCCAAAAATCCCCGGATGTAACACCCGATGTCCGCGAACTACCACCATGTCCGCGGACATATCGTAACATGAACAGCTCTTCTACTATTTCCACTTCACTTTCTTTGCCATTCCCTCATTGAATGTAGCTAAGAAGTCACGTGACCATCCACCAATCACATTCAAGACCTCTACATCAAACTGCATCATCATGGATCAGCACTGCAAATGTACTGTGAATCTCTCTGAGTACAAGTGTCATATCATTGGCAAGCACCATCTACAAGAAATACTGTACAAGTCTCCAAGATTTCTACTTGCAGCTCCATGCATATCCATATGCATGAACACAAACTACAGGTATGCATATTTTCTGTACAGTACATGAACACATTTTTAAACTGACTTAATATTTTTGTTTTATTTCTTTATTTATGCAATTACTTTAATTTAAGCATGAAATTGAGGCACTATTACCTGGAAGAGCTTAGATACAGAAATAGTGGTATTCAGTGGTACATTAGGAATTTCACAAACATAGTAAAGATATTTTGTTTGCTACGGTTAGTCATTACAATACAATTTGTTCATTAAGAACATATCATATTATTGAACTTGTGCGACGTGTCTTATGTAAATAAGATAGTTTTAATGGTTTGAGGAAGCACTGAGGATTTCAATTAAAAAAATCAATGTCTAAATTAAAAACAGTGCTATATACAAATAAAATTACTAATTTGTTTCTTTTACAATTGCAGTGAAGACCATTCTCCTGAAAAGAAGCAACCGAATTTGAAGAACAAATAAGAACTAAGAAGTAACCTGTTCATTTCAGAAAAAAAGTAAGTAGAATATCACCATAATATTTGTATTATTACTGAAACACACTGTAAAGTTAATTCATGCTATTTCCGTGCCTAAAAATAGAGATTGTGCACCATTCTGTCCAAAAATCCCAATGTCTTAAACAGCGAGTTACAGCCAGAATGTCCCACAAATTCCTATTTTTGGACACACAAATTACCCAACTCAACCGCTACAATATTGATATTATAGAACAAACAACTGTTTTAATTGTATACATTAGATTTACTATTTGTACTTCTCCACACCACTAGCTTACTTTTTTCTGTCATCTGAACCCCAGTTTAGTAACACATACATTCAAGAATACCCATCCCTACTAGTTGTAGTTCCCAATGCACAATCACACACCATTACATACATCTTTATCATCTTACTCAAACACTCATGCACACAGCACACATACATTGCAGAACACCCCAACCCATACCTTCTTTATTTTTTTCAACAGACCCTAAAGAATGCCTACCAAATGTCAAGTCTGTAGAAAGCAACACAGAAGTAGAGCAAATGAAAATAAAAGTGTCCAACATAAGCATCCATCTCTAGCAGAATTTTTTTAAAAAAGTTGAAACAAAGCAGCTAATACAGTCATTTAGTGAAACAAAAGAAGTTTCAAGTGCAAAAACGTTGCCGCCTCTAACAAAATGTAAAACAAACCAGAAAACAATTAACAAAAAATCAGCTATCACTACAGATAAAACTGCTTCTATAAATCTTGATAAAGTTCAAAGTAAGCATACCAAGAAAAGTATTTTAGCCAAAATGTTCCATCACAGAGTCCTAAAATATGATAAAACAGGAGAGAAACCAGGTTCAGCCCTTAGAATCTTACGAAATTAATCTTAGAAGCGTTGATAGATAGTGCAATTCTTCTCAAAAGAAAGGTATTTATTTTAGTGTTAAACAAAATGAAACCATTAACAAAACTAATAACTAAATTACAAAAAAGACTTCTCAATAAATGAAATGTCAACAAGAAGAACTTCTTAAGTATCTGCGGAGGTGAATGGAATCACACTACGAGCACAGAACCATATTTTATTGAAGAAGCGTACAAATTCAATTGCCATACATAACAGTGGTCCAGGTTATGAAAAAGTGAATAATACCATAATGGAACAAGAAGTACTCCTTACAAAAATATGCCCTGAATACTTAGAATTACCCGTCCATTCAACTGAATCAGAACATCTAGTGTACAAATGGCCACGTACGTCAATGTGTAACATTCCCAAACAATTTTTCAAGTCTTTACGCCAATTCCTCAATCAATATGTAAAAAGCAAAGACAAAATCAAAATTAAACTACTGCAAAATATGGATACCTGTCCAGTGCGCAAGTACACAGGACTACAAGGACATTCATTGGCCTGCATTACAGGACCTACTTGTAAAACCACCTTCCATGATATCAAAAGGATATAAACACATCATTCAACTATAATAAATCTAGTTTATAAACTGTACTATGTTAAATGTCCTGTTTAGCACTAGCAAATTTAAATAACATTTTTTTACATGGTACTGCAAAAGACCTACTTGAAAGAAATTGACTAAATCCAGAAAATATATTTTGGAAGTGAAAGCCACTTACAGAATGAAATAGCTTTAAACCCAATTAGCAACAATTCTACACATGGCAACCTTTTACTAAACACAAACAAAAAAGAAATACTAAAATTTAAAAGTACATCAGCTGAAGTACCAAACCATGTGTGTGTATGTTGCCGCAGAACTTTTTATAAAAGTAACACGAAAACTGTAGACCTATCATACAAAATAGAAGACAATGAAGAATCTAAATGGTTTTAATTAGCTCTCTACCTTGTAGCAGAAAGCAAATACGAAATAACTGACCCCTTAATACTTTGCAGTTACTGCACTACAAAACTTGACAAAAACCAAACTCCTTCACGTGCTATCACAAATAATTTGGAATTATACCCACTATCAAAACCCCTACAACAACTTAATTTATATGAGAGCATCATAATTCAAACAGTGCACCCATTTCAAGCAATAATACGCCTTCAACCAAAAACAGCAAAATTACCTCACTCTGAATTGGTAAAAGGCATTCGTGGAAAAGTAGTTTATTTACCATTAGATTTAAAAGAAAATGTGCATACCCTAGGAGTGCAACGTCCAATGCAGCAATCTTTAATTATCTTAGTAAATGGAGTACCTACAAAAGACAAAAAAATATGGCAACAACTGGTAGATTTACATAAGGTTAGACATGCCTTGCAATATCTTAAAGAGAATAATGAATATTACAAAGAAATTAATGTTGAAGAAATCTTGAAGGATACAACTGAAATAATTCAGGAAACACAAGAAGCTGTTCAATTTGAGCTCCTAGATCCTGCTACAATATCAAATACTTTAGACCACTATACAATTCATCCTTTGCACTCTAAGGATATCATAGAAGATGCACTGGAAACGTACCAAATGTGTCAAACAAAAGGATCACCAATCAGCATATGGGAAAAAAGTATAGAAGCATGTGCTTTTCCTCTACTCTTTCGTACTGGCAAAGGAGGAAGGTACGATGATAGACCTATTCAAATATCAGCTTCAGAATACCGCTCATTACGGATGTATTCTGAAGATCCCAGATTTAGACAAAATGTGGAATACATATTCCACCTACTCTTTGAAAGTGAACTAGCAACTTTATGTTACGGAGTTGCACACATATTAAAATCAGGATCACACTTTCAAAATATGACAGCTACACAATTATTACAAAAAGTGCAACAAAAGGATGAGGTTTTACAATCAAATATTATAAATCTATTAGCAAATATGCGTGGTTCTAACAAGTACTGGTTTCGACATCATGAAGATGTACGTTGTATGATCAGAAACCTTGGGCCACCCACTTGGTTTGTTACATTAAGTTGTGCAGAATATGCATTTTGAAGATTTACATGATTTCCTACACATATCAAACAAAAACAAAACAAACATAGATATACCAACACTTGGAGAACTTTGTTCTTTGGATCCTGTTAATGTTTCAAGATATTTTCACCATTGCTTCATTGCTATGCTACATTTTATTTGTAATAAAACTGTACCTCCCCTTGGAGAAGTGCAACACTTCTTTTGGAGAAAAGAATACCAAGCCAGAGGAGCACCACATATCCACATGCTTTTATGGATTAAAGATGCTCCTAAATTTGGTCAAGACAGTGATGCCACTGTTTTACAGTTTATTGAAAAATATGCCACTTATGAAATTCCATCAGAATCCACAAATAGTGATCTTCATGCACACACTTTCCAATTTCAAAGACACAAAAACAAAGTGAAATACTGCACCAAATGCCGATTTGGTTTCCCTAGACCAGTTACAAATACAGGTCAAGTGAACAACCTCATGTTTTCAGTTAGACATGGTGTTAAAGGTAAGTCACCTAAAAGTACATATTACATAAAAAGAAAAGAAGAAGAAAAATATAAAAAAAGAAGAAGAAAAATATATCAATGATTACAATGCAATCATTGCCCACTTATGGAATGCAAACATAGATGTGCAGTACAATGCAGACAATTCTACTGCAGTGCACAATATGTCACAGCATACTTAACCAAAGCAGAAAAGACAGAGCTCAAAGACCTCTGGAATGACCTGTCATCAGATAAAACAGTGTCTCAGAAATTATACAGCATGGGCATAAAAATGCTCTCCCATAGAGAATGTGGATCATGTGAAGCAGCTGATTGTTTAACTGGTACTGCATTGTATGGTACATCTGAAAATATAGTATGGCTAAGTCTTGGTCCAGCTAAATCTAGAAAAAGAGTTCTAAAATCCTACGAAGATATAGAAACAATAACCAAATGTGATCCCAACAGCCAAGACATTTTAAAAAAACAATGTATTGGACACATACTACCCAAACAGAAGTAATACTTTGGAAACCATGTGTCTATACCACATAGCCCAAAACTACACATACAAAAATAATATAAAACCTGATGAAAAAAAAGGTAAATACAGAGTAACAAACTGTGAAGGCAGCTTAGTTAAACTCACTAAACCAAATGTAATTAATCATATCCAATTGTCATTAAAGACTCCTCAACATAAAGAAGTATGTTACATGCCCCTGCTACAACTCTTTAAACCATGGAGAAAAGAAGAAGAAATACTAGATAACTATGACTCATATGAAGGTGCTTTCAAAGCAAATGAAAACACTATAACTGATGTAAACTTTACACAGTACAAAACAATGTTGCACAATGAACAGCAACACGAAGAAGAACTCCAGGCCCAACAAGATAAGGACACTCCTGACAGTAGTCAACCTTCTGTAACAGGAAGACCACTGGGAGAGCCACTAATTGCAAACGAGGCAGAATTAGCTATAATAGAAGTAGAAAACACCATGGGGCCGATTCATGGAACAAACGTGCGCCGAAAATCTACGCGCAAGCAGGCGCAAGCAGGCGCAAGCAGGCGCAAGCGGAAAAAAACAGGCGCACGCGCATGCGTGCGATTCATGGAAGTCCCTGCGCGTGTTCACCGCGGGATGTGCGCCAAACCCGTGCATGGCGCACAAGTCACTGCAACATCGCGAAAGGCGTGCGCGACGCGCACAGTGAAAGCGCACAACCTCAGCGCACACACCAGAAAGTGGGCGGGACATGGGGCGTAACGCGCGGAATGGGGAACAACACGCGAAAATAAGGGCGTAACTGGGGATGTACTGCAGGGAAGCAGACGGAACGCCCACACGCACTCGAACCACACGTATTCATGGAATCGAATAGGGCAAAGCCACGCACAGCCAAAGACACGCACAAGCTGAAACAAGGCCGCCACACGAAGGCAGGCGGTAGAGTCCCAGCGCATCAAAAAAGTGGCGTGCGGGAAGTTAAATACGCGATTGAGCGGGGTACGTGGATTTCAGGCGTGCGCGAGAAATTCTACACGTGATTGGCCTGGGTACGTGTATTACAGGGGTGCGCGAGAAAATCTACACGCGATTGGCCTGGCTACGTGGATTCCAGGGGTGCGCGAGAAATTCTACACGTGATTGGCCTGGGTACGTGTATTACAGGGGTGCGCGAGAAAATCTACACGCGATTGGCCTGGGTACGTGGATTTCAGGGGTGCGCGAGAAATGCTACACGCGATTGGCCTGGGTAAATGTATTACAGGGGTGCGCGAGAAAATCTACACGCGATTGGCCTGGGTACGTGGATTACAGGGGTGCGCGAGAAAATCTACACGCGATTGGCCTGGGTACGTGTATTACAGGGGTGCGCGAGAAATCCTACACGCGATTGGGCCTGTGCGAGTGGGGCAGTGTATTACGTGGGTGTGCGGGAAGTTGAAGAGGTGAATTGCCAGTGTGGGTCCTCCCAGGTCTCCCCTCTACCCCCTCCACGACCTTTGCAGGCAGCCCACACCACAGGGGACTACCCTGCACCCCTGTCATGTCCCGCAGGCAGCCCATCCACCATGGGCATGCCCCACAGCCAAGCCACATGTCCCCTTGCACCCCCACCCCCCAGCACTGTGGGGCACCTGCCAGCAGGCCCCCAACCATGTCCCACTCATGTCCCCTTGCACCCCCACCCCCCAGCAGGCCCCCACTCATGTCCCCTTGCACCCCCACCCCCCAGCACTGTGGGGCACCTGCCAGCAGGCCCCCAACCATGTCCCACTCATGTCCCCTTGCACCCCCACCCCCCTGCAGGCCCCCACTCATGTCCCCTTGCACCCCCACCCCCCAGCACTGTGGGGCACCTGCCAGCAGGCCCCCAACCATGTCCCACTCATGTCCCCTTGCACCCCCACCCCCCAGCAGGCCCCCACTCATGTCCCCTTGCACCCCCACCCCCCAGCACTGTGGGGCACCTGCCAGCAGGCCCCCAACCATGTCCCACTCATGTCCCCTTGCACCCCCACCCCCCAGCACTGTGGGGCACCTGCCAGCAGGCCCCCAACCATGTCCCCTTGCACCCCCACCCCCCAGCAGGCCCCCACTCATGTCCCCCTGCACCCCCACCCCCCAGCACTGTGGGGCACCTGCCAGCAGGCCCCCAACCATGTCCCCTTGCACCCCCACCCCCCAGCAGAACCCCACTCATGTCCCCCTGCCCCCAGGTCCTGACGAAACGCAATCATGGCAGTAATGGGCAGCATACCCAGCACAAACACCCAGCCAAGGATTGCATCCACCCACATAGTAGATGCAATTACATGATACAACCCCAATGGCAAGTATGTAAATTAACACATGTCCCTCACACACACATACACAATGGGTGCAAGTGAATGTCAAAACCCATATCATGACATGCATGAAACCAATGAGAAAATACCACAAATGTAAGTAATAAATATATGTATTAAAGATGAAAATGAAGTAAAGAAATAAAACACACAACAATGGGGATGACAAAACAAATGGTCCATGTCCGAGAACAAATAGAAAAAATCAAAAAACAAAGGAATCCAAAAACTAATGTAGTCCAAAGCAAAATAATGGGGGGAAAAATAAGGAAAAACCATTGCCTCATGGTGAACACAAATATAAATCCAACACATTTTTTCCAAACATCAAACTATGTACAAGAATATCCCAGGGTCCATGAGCCCAACACCATAAATTAAACCTACTACTACTAACTAATAATAAAAATATATACAGAAAAGTGGCCATTGTCCGAGCGGTCCAAAAAAAACTTAAAAAATAAAGGAAACCTAACACTAACTAACTAAAGAACTATATACAATGGCAGCGGGCAAGTCCTGCGGCTCACTCTGTGATGTTGCCGGCCAGGGCATGCTCGAACTCCATGTCGATGTCCCGGAGGCGGGACTCTGTCCTGGCCCCGAGGTCTCGCAGGGACAACCCCGTGTCCACCTCAAACTCCCTGCGAGCTTCCTCGAGGCACTCAGCCCGCCTCAACGCCCGACGCATGGAGAACTCCGCCCTGACCATGGTGAGCCGCTCCTCTTCCGCCCGCTGCCGCTCCGCACCTATCCGCTGGACCAACTGTTCCCACACGGAAGACACTGCCATCCCAGGGTTCTCCTGCCCTCCGGCCGATGCCTGCCCCTCTGATCTTGATGGCCCCGAGCCATGATGCCTCCCACGTCGAGCCTGCTGCTGCCTCCGACGCCACTGCCTCTGCCAGCACGACGGCATCCAGGCTGATGGAATCCAACGATGCCGTCGTGCACGTGCCCTGCCAGATGATGCCGGCACATCCTCCATCTGCAGGGGGACAGTTGCTGGTGTGTCCACCCCTGCTGGACCTTCGACTCCCGACTGTGGCAGGGATGGGGTCCCCACCGAGCTGGCTGCGTTGGTCGGGGCAGGTCCACAGGGGGCCCTGGTGGCATCTGGGCCGGAAGACGGCATGGAGCACGACTGGTGCATAGCCTCCACAGAGTAGGAGAGGGTCGCCAGAAGGCCACACACATGTAGGAAACCCCCGACCATGGCGGCTCCCAAATGGTTCACGTACGCACGGTGCTCTTCGTGATGATGTGCATGCTCCTCCCGGGAAGCATGCACCTCATCACGAATGCCAGCCGTGCGCAACGCGACACCAATCAGGACCCTCTCCACACGGCCAGGGGTCCCCTCGTCCGCAGGTAGAGGAGTGTCAGATGACATGGACATCTCCCCTACCTGCGGACGGGCCTGGGATGGGGCATCCCTGCTGGTGCATGGTGGTGCAGTCACAGTGTCAGGGACAGTGACATGCCCAGGCACCTCCACGGCGACCTGTGCTGCCTCCTGCCCCTGGCCCTGGACTGCACCACTTGCACCAGTGGGGATGCCCCCACCAGGCCCCATGTGTGGCTCAGTAGCGGCCTCCTCCCCCTCTGTGGAAACCACCAACCTGGATTTCTCCACGCCGTCTTCAGCCGGTGCAAGCCCCTGTGGGGGCTCACCCACCCCTTCTGCTGCAGCCGTGGTGGCATCCCCGCCGCTCTGCTCCACAGCGCCTTCTCCGCCCTCTTCTTCACTTGCCACTGTGTAGAGGGAGACATAGAACACAAGCATCAGGGTACTGTACAATGGTCCCCTAGACAGGAAGCAACAGCAGATGAGTGGCACTGTCATACATCACTTCCATCATGTCCCTCCACAACACATGGGTCAGTGCAGGCAAAACACATACAGTAACAGGCATGGCGCATGCCATGGACATTGGCATACATGACCAAGGGACTCATGATTCATACAATGTTGGTTTTAAACTCACATGCATCATGGGTCTTGCCATCACATGCACACACCTCACCGTAGTTCCATCCATCTGGCCTCGTACACCACAGACGCAGTGGATACAAGGATGACTAGGCTGCATCAGTGAATCTGAACATTGTCACAGACATGTGTCATGCATCCATGGCAGTTACAAGTCACAGACACGCAGTTCAGACACACACACATGGGCACCATACGTGTACATGGGACCAGCACCCATCCCTCACCCCCACCCATGTCCAGGAACAGAGACTGCCATGCTTCCATGTGTCCATTCCGCACAGAGCCCCCCATGTTGCAATAGAACACATGCACCAACCATGTGGTTCACACATCACTGTACTCACATGCCTGACCATGATGTCCCTGCACACACACATACCTACATGGCCTATGTCACACATACAGGCAGGTATCAGACAACCAGCACACTGCAACATGCCCTGTCTCACACAGTAATGCTTGGCCACTTACCGGCCAACTCCAGATGGGTCTGTCTCCGAAGGATCTGGGCGTGGAGCGCTGGGTCTATGCGTTCCAGGACCCTCATCTGGATGTCACTCAGGCGTGCCCGGCCCCCCTCCGCGAGGCGCCGGGCCTTATTGAGGGTCCTGGGCCTCAAGTCCTCCCAGCGCTTCTTGATGTGCTTGATGTCGCGGGTTGCCACCCCCTCCGCGTTGATGGCAACCACTATATCGTCCCAGATCCTCTCCCGTCCTTCCTTGTTGGCGCGTGGTCTTCCGAAGAGGGCATCATAATGCCCCAGGACATGCTCCACCAGGACACCAACTTCCTTCTCACTGAAGCTGGTGGCCCTCTGCCTCTCTGGCTGGGGGTCGCCACTGGTCTCAGATGGTGCTTGCCCCGACATGGCGACCCCCGAGGCAGGCGTGGGTGGGCAACTGGGTCCTGGGGCTGGGCTGTGGAGCGATGGTATCCCAATCGGGAGTCTACTGTTCCAGCAGGGGTCGACACAGCAACTGGGCCCCTGCAGATGGCTGATGTGCAGGCACCAAATGGCAGGGCACGGTGGCAGCAGGCAGGCAGGCAGGCAGCAGCAGATGGCACGTGGGAGGCTGCTCGGGGCACTGGGGGGCAGTGATTCGGCCTTCTGGGCAGGAGCGTGGTCTTCCGTGTGTATTCGCGTGGCCAGCTTGATACGGAGTGATTTGGCACGTGAAAAATCTGCACGTCAGCGTGTAATTCGAGGAAAGGCCCGTAGCGCGTAAGCGCGTCTGCACGCATACGCATTTTCATTGGACCAAAGGCCCTCAGCGCGTGAGCGCGTCTGTGACGTGTCGTGCGAGGGTGTATCCCTCATTGCACGTGATGACAGAACACACGTGGATTTCAACCAATCGCGTGTGAAAGTTCACGCCACCCCGGAACACACGTACCCAGGCTAATCGCGTGTGGAACTACCCGCACACCCAGAAAAACACGTACCCAGGCTAATCGCGTGTGGAAAACTGCATGTCCGCGTGTAATGCGCGTAATCGTGTGTGAAAAACTGCACGTCCGCGTGTAATGCGCGTAATCGCGCATGAAAAACTGCACGTCCGCATGTGACGTGACGCGCGCGTGCGTTTCCCTCAGCACGGGTCAAAGGTGAGTGGGCCCAGCAGTTCGCTGTACGTGCCTTCCGTGGAGACCGACGTGTGTTGCTGCTTCCAGTTGTTTCGCGCGCCATCTACTTCACAGCTCTCAAGGACGTATCTCTTCTTTTGGCGGGGGTATTGGCTACGCATGTTTTTCTGCATCGCGCTAGTCAGACGGTGAGTCGCAAACGCTCCTTTTCCCACTGCGGGTGCCCCTGTGTATTGCACCCATTTTCGATGTCATCGTAGCCTGCGTGTCCCACGCGTACGCGTTATTCGTGTTACTGGGTGCCACCGCGTACTGCGAGAGGTCAAATCCACGCACGTAGGCTGCAGGGTTGCGTGCACGGTTTTACTGCAGTTTTGGGGTGCCTGAGCGTTGCGTGACCCGTCACCACATCACCGGGGTCACATACAGCCTTGCAGGTGCAGGGGGGCTGTTAACATCTTGCTTCCCACCCCCTTCACCCCAATTGCCCAGGACAATTGTGGTGTACACCTCCCATTGGCACCACTCCATCTGTGCCAGCACTATTACATCTGTGCCATGGTTGGGAGGCCACCAAAGGTGAGGGGCGCCTCAGCTGGGCGTACTCCTCGTGGCGGGCGTGGTCGGGGACGTGGCCGTGGTGACCAGGGAGTAGGGGGACTCCAGGGTGTCCAGGGCAGCCACAGAGGGGGAAGAGGCAGGGGTGCGCCACTTGAGCACAATGTTGTGCCATGTGTCGGTGCAGCCATGCCACCACCCCCTGTGGTTCCGGGGGATGCAGCTCCTGCATCTGGCACTGGCAACCGTATGACCCAGCAGTCCGTTCCATCGACTGCCACGGGCCCAAGGGTAGCGGTAGCTGCAGGTGCAGCTGTGGACACCGCCACCCAGGCTCAGGGTCTGCCAGCGCAGGCTGCGTTGGCACTTGAAGAGCCCTTGGTAGATCTCCAACAGGCCAGGGGGGAAACCATAGGGGCACGCCGGGCTGCTCAGACCAAGACACGTGTCCCTGGGGCAGTCATGTCATCTGCTGCCCCGAACAGCCGGGTGTTGGCAAGTGCAGGGGCAGATGCACCCAACAGCACCCCGGTTGTGAGTCTGCCAACCAGGACCGTTGCGGTCAATGACCCTGCCACAGCTGATGTTGCTGCGCAGGGTCCATTAGTGGGCACCCAGCTGCCATTGACACAAGTCAGGCCTTTGGTCATCCCTCCACCTGCCACTCCCTCGGCTCAATCCACCGAACCCACTGGCCATACTGGTCAGGGCGGCATTAGCCAGCCAGGGTCTGCGCCACAGTCCAAGAGGAGGAAGGTTGCACCTGCAGCACAGGCTGGGACCCCACACACAGCCATGACCTCCTGCACGTCGAGGAAGAAGCCTTTCTGTAAGCAGGAACTGGACTTCCTCGTGGACTACGTGCGGGGACACAGCCGTGACATGCTAGTGGGTGCCAATAGTCAGACTACGGCTGCCCAACGTGACACCCACTGGAAGCATGTTGCGGAACATGTCAGTTCATTAGGCCATGAGGTGCGCACGGCGCAGGAGTGCAAAAAGCGCTGGAATGACATCAAGCGCAGCACTAAGGCTAAGCGTGCCTCAAATTACAACTTGACTCTGGTGACTGGCGGTGGGCCTGCACCAGAGGAGGAAGAACTCACTCCGCATGAGGCTCTCGTTGCGGAGTTCATACCACCAGAATTGGTCGAAGGTGTGGGAGAGATGCTGGACTTTGATGCCCAGTCCAGTGAGTGTTGAAGCGTAGTTGTTGAGGACGTGTGTGTTTCACTTGTGGGATGTGTTGTGCATGATTGCTGCTACATGTGACGTGTACATGGTTCTGATGTGTAAGTAATGCAATGCTACCGTCATGCATGTCTCCTCTGCCTGCATGCGGGACTCCATGTGGGCATGCTCCCTTGCCCCTCCTCCGCCACTCTGCACCCCAGTTCCACCTTTGCACTGGTCTGCTACATTCTTGCCAATGTGTAGTTTCTTGTTCATGTGTCCTGTGTAGATGCTAACTTCCAGCTTAGAAACTGCCAGACATATGCCGTGTGGTACAGCCTTAGTACTCGATGCAGGGTATCCCACTTGTACTGTGCATGGGTCAGATGTCCCGCAGGGACATGAGTGCCCATTCATGCTCCATGTGCATTGCACGCATGCCCCTATGTGTCCTTGACTGGATGATCACTGTAATATGAGTCCTTGGTTACATACATTGCCTGTCATATTATCGGCCTCCCCATGTCAACTGTGGCTCAGTCCTGCGTTGCACACATGTTTAGGCAATGACAATCTGTGTGGCTCACAGGCCTCAGCCTGTTCAATGGCCAATGACTCTGTCCAACTCTTGTCGTGTCTTCTTCACACGTGGCTGGCCTCCGGATCTTCCATCATGTGTCCTGCCCACTGTCCCAGCATCATTAGCAGTGTTGTAATTTGATTCACATTAAGCTGTTGATGCCAGTCAACACTGCTTGTCAATACACAGGTGTATGGGCAGCCTTTTGATACCATGCTAGGCATCCCTGCTTTGGTACTGGGGTGGAGGGGTGCTTGGCTGCTAGACATGGTACACATTGAATACACAATGCACGTGATGTCTGAATTTGACATTGCACTGCCTTCACATTTCCTGGCACACACCATGGAGTGCTTGTACATGTAGGTAGTGAGTGGCGTACACATTTTCAGCACTGCATAGACCCACTTCCATGCAAACTGCCACCTTTCAACAGGTCTGATCACAGTGGCTATTCTAAGTAGACCCAGCATGCATGCCAGGTCATATGTTTTGTGTCACATGTCTGCCGGATGCCTTTGCTGTCTGTGTGTGTGTGTGTTGTGTGCTTCTGACATGTGTAGTGACCTTTTCCTCTCTATTTTTCAGGTGATGACGCAATGGATGCAGAGGATGGTGTTGTCATGCCAGACACAGGGTTGGTAAGACCACATCAACCCGGCACTAGTGGGGGTCGTGGGGTGGGAGGCCACGAAACCCCCCAAGTGCTGCAGTCCATCCTGTCTCTGGCTGCCTATGAGTCCAGCCTTGATGACGACTCTGACGTCCATGTTGAGTTGGATGACCATCAAGTCCATGTGTCAGGGGTGAGTGATTCTGATGTGGACACTCCTCTGTCTGCGACACCTGCACTGAGGGATCAGACAGTCTTGGT
Organism: Ambystoma mexicanum; assembly: GCF_040938575.1. Lineage (NCBI taxonomy): Eukaryota > Metazoa > Chordata > Amphibia > Caudata > Ambystomatidae > Ambystoma > Ambystoma mexicanum. Next base: position 1,516,390,511 of record NC_090937.1, on the reverse strand, counting down.
TCCTCCGCCCGTGGTGGATCGGGACGCAGGGTCACCCTCCACACCAGTCACTGATGTGCCTGGGACATCACGTCGACGGGGGCATGTAGTCGTGCAGCCGCAGGCGGTGCCAACACAGCGAGGACCTCCGGTCCTTGGGTCCCGCAGGGGTCAAGCCCGGCAACGCGGTCGCCGCGCGCAACCGCTGTATACTGAGTGGGAGCAAGACATGACTGCCAATTCCGAACGGCAGGGGGCAGCAATGGAGAACATCGCTGACAGCATGGAGCGTGTGGCCCGATCTGTGCTCCCCCTGCTAGGCAGGTGCTTCTCCAGCAGCAGGCGGCACGGTCCACGGCCCGCTCGCTCAGGCTGGGCATGGCGGCCTCAGACAGGGCACGCCAGGCTGAAATGTCGTCTCTGCGTCAAGCAATTGCTGCTCACGCAGAGGCGCACATGGATGCCCTGAGGGAGGAGTATGCCTCCCTCAGATCCACTCTGGGTGTCCTTATGATGTCCCAGAGGCAGCAGGCAGAGGAGAGGTTTGCACAGCTTGAGCGCACCATCTCGGCTGAGCTACAGGCTTGCCGGGAGGTGCAGCGGTTGTTCAGCCAGGCCTTGCAGGAGGAACTCCGTGTTACACGTGCTACCTTGCAAGAGGAAGCACGTGTATCACGTGAGGTTCTGCATGCAGACCTATGTAACATCGCCACACAGAACCAGGCTCACCTGTCCGGCAGACTTGCTGCCGACGAGGGGCAAGCTGCGGCTAGGCGTGGCCAGGCTACTGTGCACGTCCTCCTTTCCAGGATGAGCCAGACTCGGACGACCATCTATCTCCCACATAGGTCGTGCTGTGCAGGCGTTGAGCCCATGGAGGTATTTTTTTTTGGCTCAGCATCATCGCATGTGGATGTTGAGCAGCACCCTGTACCTCCCCCCTCCTGGGTGCCTCCCCTCCCCCCCGGGTTGTATGTGGCCATTTTTTTTCTTTTAGTTTAGTTAGTTAAGTTTCTGTTTGATAGTTAGTTTAAATAGGTAATGTAGGTTTTCCATAGTTAGTGTAATTAGTTAATAGTTGAGTTAGTTTAAAATTTGTAGTCTATTGTGCTTTCATGTGACAGTGCGGTGCCTTGTGGTTTTTGAAGGCATCCACTGTCTGTTCCAGCTGGGCCCTTCATGGTTGTCTTGTGTATGTGTTTGCTGCTTGGGTTCCTTGACTCACATATGCCACTCCTGCCTCCCTTATCCATGGGCTCGCAAGGATGGTTCGGTGTTACAGAATTTTACACAAGGGCTTTGGACTGTCATATCTGTGGCATGTCTGGTGCTTTGTGACTTGTGTTGACACCCCTAGTGGGGATGATTTAGGTGTAATTGTCCACTGTTCAGCTTTTGCTAGATGGGGTGTGTCATGATTAATGTGGACATTGATTGCTATGCATTGTGTATTATGTCTCATATCTTTCCTGTACACGTGCCTGTTGCAATTAATGCTGTAGATAGTGTTCCACACTTTGGAAGTCAAAGACGGACTGATGGTGTGATTTGTGATGTGACTCTCTGACATGGTCAAGTAATGAGATGCCTGATGAGACACACACAGATCACTTTGATGCATTAATCATTTTTTTCATGCACTTTCTGCAGGGGGATGAGGCACCAGAGCACCTTTGCCAGCAGACATGGCCCATTGGACGACGGAATTCCTGACCCGTTTGTTGGTGCCCACATGCACATGTGTGCACGAGCAGAGCCACAGTGATTGCAGACCCACATCCTAGAACTGCTGACATGTTCCAAGGAACTCCAGGCAAGGTGAGCATCACAGGGGGGCCACGACACAGCAAAGCTTGCACCAGGCGAGTTGCACATGCAGGCTTAGTCACAGCACTGAGGGTGAGCTTAGATGAATATTGGTGTTGAAGCACACAATGCAGCTCAGATGTGTTTGTGGACTGATGGCTGTTGATAGTATGGTTGTCTGGGACACATGCAGGGGCAGTGGCACATACCCTGCGGTACACCAAGGTTCATTGAGGCACTTGTATCAACCATGTAGCCTTCCGAGACATGGAAAGGGGCAGCTCACAGGGACATACAGCAAGGGACATACTTGGGTGCAGTGCATGTCTATTCCACGTACTTCATGATAAATGCACTGCCAACTTTGTTTTGGTCATGGTGGTACGCAACTTGCTCTGTAGTCATGGCTTGCCATATGGGTCTGTCTGCTTACCCAGGGAACATTGCATGTTGTGTGAATTGTGACACATTGGTGTTCCATTTGCCACGCACCCACCAGCGCCTGACTTACTGCATTGACTGTGTATGACCTGTCACAGGGGTGATGTTATATATGGGTACGAAGCATCGAGCACTGATTGTCTGTTTGTAGAGTAGTTTGTTGCTATGGGGCATGTTTTGTGTTGTGTTTTCGTGTAATTGGCACATACAGGTTGTTGACTGTGTCTCTCTTTGCAGCATTGCAGTGCTCCTGTAACCGGCCCTGAGAGTGCGCAGGCAGGAGGCCAGCACTCAAAACCAGAGCTAAGTGTCTTGTTGTTTTCCTTACAAACTGCCCTGCATAGGCTTGCTGGGGAGTGTACTGATGCACGGATGTATGTGTGGTCCTATTTGGTATGTTTTTTTCCCTAATCACCCGTGATCCTATGCAATTATGAAACCTGTACCCTCTACCCGGTGTTCCTGCTTCCCGTGCCTATCCAAGCAACGTTCCCTGACCCTCTTTCCCCACTGGGGTTGCGGATGCCTGTGTAAGCCCCGAACTTGCAGGCGCCAAAACCCTAGAGGGGGTGGTTGGTTCGTACCACTCCTGAGCCTGGACTACAGAAGGCCATGACAATGATGTCCAAGTTTGTTTGGATTGTGTATGTGTTCATGCAGGTTGTACATTTTCGTGCATTCCCTAGTTTCATGTGTCATTCCTCCTCCCCTCACCTGCCACTCATTCCAGTCATCCAGTGTGTCTACACCTGTCCCGACTGCATATCCCTGAACCTCATTCCCCACCATGATCTCAGGGGCCTGTGTGAGTTTGACCTTGCAGGCACCCGGGACATGGTGTGGGTGGTTGTTTCATGAGACTCCCGCGCCTGGACAGGGGACCTGTGACAGTACACATCCATTCATGGTGCATCATCCTATGTCATGTACCACACATGTCTCACATCCTGTCGTGACATTGTTCTGCTGTGCTACCTTGGTTGTTGCATCATTGTGGTAGTACTTGGCGTTTGTGAGGTACTGCTACGTCAAGTCATCTACTGGAGGGTGTTTGGGTTCGTTTTCATGCCTTGGATTTTGTGATTTTGGAAATGAGTGTGGATTCTGAGGGTTCAGGCATCTTTTTACACACAAGGTGGGAGATGGACACGAAGGGTAAAGGTGATCCTGTGGCCAGGTGGAAATGAGGGTTGGAGGCTCCATGACCCAGGTGCAGTTGTTCAGCGGGTCATGGTTATTTGCGCGGGACGGGGGGGTTGTTGTTGATAGTTGCATTGCCCTGCAGTGTGATGGGAACTCTGACATTGTAATGTTGTTGTCCTATGTACATGTTGTGTTCTGCTGATCAATGCCTGTTCATGTGTTGTGTTTTCCTTTCAGGTGCGAGGGGATAGTTGTGGTTTGACATGCTGGGGTGTACACATGGTGGATGTTCACATGTGATGTGTAGGGAACACTGATGGTCACTTGAGTGCACATGCATATGTGGAGTGCATGTCCCTGCAGAACCACACACTTGCACTCGGATGCACTCCATGTACTCCCACCCTTGCATATCCACGTGTACACTGTTTGCCTTCTGGTGCCCACTGTGTCCCGGCAGCACATGTTCTGTGACCGATTATGGTTCCAGTACATGCCAAATTTGATGTTTGATGTAGTCTGTCACTTAGATGTGATGCTCAGGGTGTGCATCACACGCAATGGCTGTTCACTGTGCTGTGCGCTGAGCAGTGTGATGCAGGAGTGGGACACTGCACACATGAGCTGCAGTGTTGATTTTGCAATGCATAATGTGCATATAGACAGGCATTCATTGTGATGTTACGTCTATGACTGTTGCAATGCATTTGGAAACGACTTATTTTGGGTGGGACATTTTGTTGGTCTGTCATTTCATCTGATTCCGGGTCAGGCATCATTGTCCGATGCCACTGTACATTTAGGACATGGCAATGTGTACCTTATTGTTACTGCGTCAGTGTATGGGTATTGCTTGCCATGTCATGTTGATGTTTGGGAGGGTTTGAGTGACATGACAGTGATGGCCATGGCCTGTTTTGCAGGTGTGTGTGATGCACACCTTGCATGTCCACGTCATCCGCTTCTCAGAGCAACTAGCTGGGGGTAGGTTTCTCTCCGCAGCAGGGCCCTCCCCCTGGAACAGACTTCCTGCCTGACTTGAACTTGAGGGGAACCATCTCCAGTTCTGGAAGCACCTCAAGACCTTCCTCTTTGCTTCTGCTTACTCTCTGCCTCTCCCTTGCAGAATTCTTCACTGGAACTGCACAGGAGCTGCTACTGGGACACTCTCACCAACCTCGGTCCCTGGCCCAGCCACTGTCCACTTGCACTGCCACCCTGGCAACCCCTGAACTGCAGTACTGTCTCTCTATCCCTACAGCCCTCCCTTCCCAGCACTTGTCTGCACTTATCTTTGCAGTTGCCACCAGGCGACCTATGTATTATTCTTTTGGCCTACTTCCCCTGTACTGGACTCCCCCCCACCCTTCCCCTTGCACTTTTCCCTTCCCCCGAACCCTGCACTTGCACAATCTCAATGACACCTGGCCTAGTAGTACCGTTCTCTGTGTTCCCTTGTTCCCCCCCCCCTGCCTCATTGCGCCTTGGAATACTTGTGTATGGCCCATGTCATGTCACATGTCATATGTGTGCATTTTGGTTGCACAGGATAGCTTGTGTTTAAGTAGCTAGGGATGCAGACGATGTGGCACTTCCATGGCAACTATCTCAGGGTGGTAGGGTTGTGACAGTTGACTGTCACTTTGTCATCATCGATTGTCACCTGGTATGTGCCAGGCCTGTGTGCACTCCGCAGGGGTGGGAGTTTAGGTGAAAAATGTGGCCACAAGCTGGGTCCGGGCTTCCTCGCCACGTGCCCTGTCCCCTCCCATGGGCAGCGCCTGTGCCTGTGGTTGGGGATGTGGGGGCACCACCATGTCCACTGGGACGCCCTGCCGTGTTGCAACATTGTGCAGGACACATGCTGCCACAATGATCCTGCACACTACTGGTGGTGCATAGAGTAGTTGCCCACCAGAGCGGTCACGTGACTTGAGCACTCCGAATGTGCGCTCCACTATGCCCCTGGTTGCAATATGGGCGGCGTTGTATCTTACCTGGGGTGGTGTGGTGGGGTTCCGGATTGGCGTCATCATGTGGTTGCTCAGAGGGTAGGCACTGTCCCCTGGGGAGGTGATAATAATTGAGATTATTAGGGTTGGGATATTTGTCTGTGTGTGACTTGCATGCATTTGCAAGTGCATTTGTACTGACCTAGGAGCCATGTGTCGCCATGCTGCCCAGCTTCCAGGGCCCGGCTCAGGTCGGACATTCTGTATATGAAACTGTCATGGGTGGAGCCAGGGTAGTTTGCATAGACAGAGGTGATGATTCCCTTTGCATCGCATACCACCTGTACATTGATGGAATGCCAGTGCTTGCGGTTTCGGTAGATGTGCTCAGTGGCCCTAGGTGGACGTAGGGCCACATGGGTGCAATCTATGGCACCGAGCACTTTGGGGAAGTGTGCCACCCTGAAAAAATCCAGGACAACGGCCTGCCTTTCTGCGGGTGTTCTGGGCATGTATATGTGCCTGCGGACTGAGGGGCGCGCTGTCATGATTGCCAGTACCTGGTGTAGGCAGCGTGACTGCGTGGCCTGTGAGACCCCCCCCCACTATGGCAGTGGTCCGCTGAAACGACCCAGTGGCCAAAAAATGCAAGACATTGAGCAGCTTCTCCAAGGGGCTCAATGCTTGGGAGCAAAGGGTGGGGGATGTGAGGTCATCTTCCCACTCCCTGACCAGGTCTAGGATGATATGGGGTGGAAACCTATACCTGCCGTAGACCTGGTCGTCAGGCATCCCAAAAAGGCTTGTCCGTGGTGCAAAAATGCGTGCCCTGGCTATTCTCCTCCTCCTGCGGTGTCCCACAATCAGTGCAGCAACAAATGGGGCATTCATCGTCGCTGTATATACGCGTTTGTTGTTTGCGCGCACTTTTATGCTGTGCGCGGGCGCGGGACACCTCCGTGTGGGCGGACTCGTTGGTTTCCCGTATTCGGGTGTCATCGCGTGTGATCGGAGGGGAGCGAGCGTACACGCGATTGGCCTGGGTACGTGTGTTTCGGGGTGCGCGGGTAGTTCCACACGCCATTGGCCTGGGTACGTGTGTTTCGGGGTGCGCGGGTAGTTCCACACGCCATTGGCCTTGGTACGTGTGTTTCGGGGTGCGCGGGTAGTTCCACACGCCATTGGCCAGGGTACGTGTGTTTCGGGGTGCGCGGGTAGTTCCACACGCCATTGGCCTGGTACGTGTGTTTCGGGGTGCGCGGGTAGTTCCACACGCCATTGGCCTGGGTAGTGACGCCATTGGCCTGGGTACGTGTGTTCCGGGGTGCCGTGAACTTTCACACGCGATTGGTTGAAATCCACGTGTGTTCTGTCATCACGTGCAATGAGGGATACTCCCTCGCACGTCACGTCACAGACGCGCTCACGCGCTGAGGGCCTTTGGTCCAATGAAAATGCGTATGCGTGCAGAGGCGCTTACGCGCTAAGGGCCTTTCCTCGAATTACACGTTGACGTGCAGAATTTTCACGTGCCAAATCACTCCGTATCAAGCTGGCCACGCGTAAGCACACAGAAGACCACGCTCCTGCCCAGAAGGCCGAACTACTGCCCCCCAGAGCCCCGAGCACGCTCCCACCTGCCATCTGCTGCTGCCTGACTGCCTGCTGCCCACGTGCCCTGCCATTTGCTGCCTGCACATCAGCCAGGGGTGCTGTTGGTGTGACCACCCCTGCTGGAACCAAAGACTCCCGACTGGGATTCCATCCCTCCACAGCCCAGCCCCAGGACCGAGTTGCCCACCCACTCCTGCCTCTGGGGTTGTCATGTCGGGGCAAACTCCATCTGTGACCACTGAAAACCCCCGGCCAGAGAGGCAGAGGGGCACCAGCTTCAGTGCCACCGAAGTTGGTGTCCTGGTGGAGCAAGTCCTGGGGCAGTATGATGCCCTCTTCGGAAGTTCCCGCGCCGACAAGGAAGGACGGACTCGGATCTGGACTGACATCGTGACTGCCATCAACGCGGAGGGGGTGGCAGTCCGCGACTTCCAACATTTCAAGAAGCGCTGGGAGGACTTCAGGTCCAGGACCCTGAACAAGGCCCGGCGCCTCTTGAAGGCAGCGGATGCCAAGGGGCGCCGGGGCCACTTGTCGGAGGCACAGATGAGGGTCCTGGAACACATATCCCCAGCGCTCCACGTCCAGGTCGTTGAGAGGCAGACCCGTCTGGAGTCGAGCGGTGAGTGTACATGCATCCTGATTGTGAGCAGTGCGTGTGGTGATTGTTCAGTAGTGTGCAGGTTGCACATCTGTTTGTATGGGGTCGAGTATGGGTGCGGGTGTACAGGTCCGTGGGGCTGACACATGCGAGGGCTGTAATGTGTGAGACATGGATGGTGCCTGTGTGTGTGGGCTTGCATGCCAAATGCAGTTGTGTGGGCACACAAGTTTGTATGAATGTGTATGTGAGTAGACATGTCCGTGATGTCACGCATGTATGTTGTTTTCAGCTGCATGTATCAGCGCTGTGTACATGTGCATGTGTGTGTATTTGACAAGGGTGCAACAGTGATGCAACATGGATGCATGTGACAGCGGTATGTGGAAGCCTGATGGGCAGATGTGACATGGATGCCCGTCTGAACACTGCGACACTTGCCAGAGGTGTACACATGCATGCAAGTGTGGTGGTGTGTGTACATGTGTGGTGCACTTCCTGTGTTGCATGTGATGTCTGGCTCACCTTTGGCTGCTCATGCTGTTGTATGTGTATGGATGGTGTTGGCAGTTGCGATTTGGCTGTGGTATGGCTCGTGTGTGCGAGTTGTAATGACATGTGTGTTGGGGATCGTGATGACATGTCTGAGGTTTGCCAATGCCACTCATGTACAACTGTCATGTGTGTATGTGTCCATTGTACATTGCCCTGATGCGTGTGTTTTGTTTCTCCCTGTCTGCAGCGTCAACTGATGAAGAGGGCGGAGAAGGTGCTGTGGAGCACAGCAGCGGGGATCCCACCGCCAGCCGGAGACGCAAGGCCCGGCTCCCCTCCCATGTTGTCATCTCGTCGGGGAGTGAGGAGTCCGGTGCCGCGTCCCAGGCCGCAGCTGCCGGGGGGAGGTCCAAGAGGCGGAGGTTGCAGTTGGACTCCTCGGCAGCAGAAGAGGCAGCTGGGACCCCACAGGGCCCAACGGGGGAAGATGGCACAGAGTCATCCAGGTTGGTGGGGGGTTTGGTGGAGGAGGAGGCCGTGCAAGCACCAGAGACGGGGTCTGGGGGTGGGGATCCCACTGGTGCTAGTGGTGCAGTGCAGGACCAGGGACAGGAGGCAGCACAGGCCGCCGCGGAGGTGCCTGTGTGCAATCCTGTCCCTGATCCTGTCCCTGCATCATCTTGCACCAGCAGGGATGCCTATGTCCAGACCAGTTTTCAGGCAGGGGATGAGCTGACGTCAACTGGCCTTCCTCTGCCTGCGGACGTGGCTATCCAGGCCCGGGTTGAGCCTGTCCTGGCTGGTGTGGCGTTGCGTCAACGGGCCATGCGAGGTGACCTGCAGTCTTTTCATGAAGAGACTGCACGTCATCTCGAATGGCTCGTTGACCACGTCAGCCTGCTGGGACAGGTCACCCAGGCCGGATTCCTCCGTCTGATGGGGCTTGCCACGACCCCCTCCTCAGCTGAACCCCCTACGCGCTAGTCGTACTCTGTGCCATCTTCCCACCCATCAGTCACCTGGGTGCCCTGTGGAGCTGCCTCTGACGGTGCGGCCAGGCTGGTGGAGGAGGCATCCCTGCCACAGTCGGGAGTCGGACGTCCAGCAGGGGTGGCAACGTCAACGACTGCACCCCAGCCGGCGGAGGATGTGCAGGCAGCAGGAGGCAGTGCAGGGGCAGAGGCACAGCAGCAGCAGCACCATGTTGGGAGCCATGAAGGCTCGGGGCCTTCGACATCGGAGGGGCAGGCATCGGCCGGAGGGCAGGAGGACCCAGGACAAAAAGTGTCTTACGTGTGGCAGCGGTTGGGCCACGCCATAGATGCGGAGCGGCAGCGGGCGGAAGAGGCACGGCTCTCAATGGTCAGGGCGGAGAACTCCATGCAGAGGGCCCTGAGGCGGGCCGAGTGCCTCGAGGCAATCCGCAGGGGTTTGGAGGTGGACACGTCGACGGCCCTGCGGACCCTCGGGGCCATGGAGGAGGACCGCCTCCGGGACATTGAGGAGGAGTTCGATGATGCCCTGGCCCGGCACATCCAGAAGTGAGCCGTGGAACTAGCCCGCTGCCCTTGTACATAGTTATGTAGGTAGTGTTAGGTTTCATTTTTGTTTTTGTTTCATTTGGACCTTTTGGACATTGGCCACATTTTTGTATATATTTTTTTTATTAGTTAGTGTAGTTAGATAGGTTTCCTTTATTTTGTTGGGATAATGGACCCTGGCTTCTTGCATTGTACATAGCTGTAGACTTGTACATACTTTCTTTTTTAACATTCTCCATGTATCAATGGCTTTTATTTTTATTTCCCATTGGATTTTGTTTTGTGGACATTGACTTTGTACAACATTACTTTGGATTTCAATATTTTTTTTTTTTTAATTTTGAACGGACATGCTTCTTTTCATTTTTTTACATTCACATTTTTGTTTCTTCATTTTTGATTCTATTCATGTTTCCTTTAATACATTATTTTTTTGTTGAACTTCAATGTGTGGTATCTCATTGTTTTCATGCATTTCATGTTCTGTGTTTTGAGATTCACTGACACCCATTGGGTGTATGTGAGGGACATGTGTTTGTTTCGGAACTTGCAATTGGTGTTCTGTAATGTAATTGCAAATTATGAGTGGGTGGATGCAATACTCGGGTGGGTGTTTTGCATTTGGGGGCTGACCATAGAGACCAGGGTTCTGGATTGTGATGACATGTTGGGTGGGGAACATGAGTTGGACATGGGTGGGGGCCTGGTGGAGGCTGCCCCTGCACTGCCGGGGGGTGGGGGTGCTGGGAGACATGGTTGGGGGCCTGGTGGAGGCTGCCCCTGGTGACTGGAGGGGTGGGGGTGGTGGGAGACATGGGTGTGGGCCTGGTGGAGGCTGCCCCTGGTGACTGGAGGGGTGGGGGTGGTGGGAGACATGGGTGGGGGCCTGGTGGAGGCTGCCCCTGGTGACTGGAGGGGTGGGGGTGGTGGGAGACATGGGTGGGGGCCTGGTGGAGGCTGCCCCTGGTGACTGGAGGGGTGGGGGTGGTGTGAGACATGGGTGGGGGCCTTGTGGAGGCTGCCCCTGGTGACTGGGTGGTGGGGGTGGTGGGAGACATGGGTGGGGGCCTTGTGGAGGCTGCCCCTGGTGACTGGAGGGGTGGGGCTGGTGGGAGACATGGGTGGGGGCCTGGTGGAGGCTGCCCCTGGTGACTGGAGGGGTGGGGGTGGTGGGAGACATGGGTGGGGGCCTGGCGGAGGCTGCCCCTGGTGACTGTAGGGGTGGGGGTGGTGGGAGACATGGGTGGGGGCCTGGTGGAGGCTGCCCCTGGTGACTGGAGGGGTGGGGGTGGTGTGAGACATGGGTGGGGGCCTTGTGGAGGCTGCCCCTGGTGACTGGGTGGTGGGGGTGGTGGGAGACATGGGTGGGGGCCTTGTGGAGGTTGCCCCTGGTGACTGGAGGGGTGGGGGTGGTGGGAGACATGGGTGGGGGCCTAGTGGAGGCTGCCCCTGGTGACTGGAGGGGTGGGGGTGGTGGGAGACATGGTTGGGGGCCTGCTGGGGGTTGGGGGTGCAAGGGGACATGGTTGGGGGCCTGCTGGCAGGTGCCCCACAGTGCTGGGGGGTGGGGGTGCAGGGGGACATGAGTGGGGGCCTGCTGGGGGGTGGGGGTGCAAGGGGACATGGTTGGGGGCCTGCTGGCAGGTGCCCCACAGTGCTGGGGGGTGGGGGTGCAAGGGGACATGAGTGGGACATGGTTGGGGGCCTGCTGGCAGGTGCTCCACAGTGCTGGGGGGTGGGGGTGCAAGGGGGACATGAGTGGGGGCCTGCTGGGGGGTGGGGGTGCAAGGGGACATGGTTGGGGGCCTGCTGGCAGGTGCCCCACAGTGCTGGGGGGTGGGGGTGCAAGGGGACATGAGTGGGACATGGTTGGGGGCCTGCTGGCAGGTGCCCCACAGTGCTGGGGGGTGGGGGTGCAAGGGGACATGAGTGGGGGCCTGCTGGGGAGTGGGGGTGCAAGGGGACATGAGTGGGACATGGGTGGGGGCCTTGTGGAGGCTGCCCCTGGTGACTGGAGGGGTGGGGCTGGTGGGAGACATGGGTGGGGGCCTGGTGGAGGCTGCCCCTGGTGACTGGAGGGGTGGGGGTGGTGGGAGACATGGGTGTGGGCCTGGTGGAGGCTGCCCCTGGTTTTTTTTTTTTAATTTTGAACGGACATGCTTCTTTTCATTTTTTTACATTCACATTTCTGTTTCTTCATTTTTGATTCTATTCATGTTTCCTTTAATACATTATTTTTTTGTTGAACTTCAATGTGTGGTATCTCATTGTTTTCATGCATTTCATGTTCTGTGTTTTGAGATTCACTGACACCCATTGGGTGTATGTGAGGGACATGTGTTTGTTTCGGAACTTGCAATTGGTGTTCTGTAATGTAATTGCAAATTATGAGTGGGTGGATGCAATACTCGGGTGGGTGTTTTGCATTTGGGGGCTGACCATAGAGACCAGGGTTCTGGATTGTGATGACATGTTGGGTGGGGAACATGAGTTGGACATGGGTGGGGGCCTGGTGGAGGCTGCCCCTGCACTGCTGGGGGGTGGGGGTGCTGGGAGACATGGTTGGGGGCCTGGTGGAGGCTGCCCCTGGTGACTGGAGGGGTGGGGGTGGTGGGAGACATGGGTGTGGGCCTGGTGGAGGCTGCCCCTGGTGACTGGAGGGGTGGGGGTGGTGGGAGACATGAGTGGGGGCCTGCTGGGGGGTGGGGGTGCAAGGGGACATGTGGCTTGGCTGGGGGGCATGCCCATGGTGGATGGGCTGCCTGCGGGACATGACCAGGGGTGCAGGGTAGTCCCCTGTGGTGTGGGCTGCCTGCAGAGGTCGTGGAGGGGGTAGAGGGGAGACCTGGGAGGACCCACACTGGCAATTCACCTCTTCAACTTCCCGCACATCTACGTAATACACTGCCCCACTCGCACAGGCCCAATCGCGTGTAGGATTTCTCGCGCACCCCTGAAATCCACGTACCCAGCCCAATCGCGTGTAGATTTTCTCGCGCACCCCTGAAATCCACGTACCTAGGCCAATTGCGTGTAGATTTTCTCGCGCACCCCTGAAATCCACGTACCCAGGCCAATCGCGTGTAGAATTTCTCACGCACCCCTGAAATCCACGTACCCAGGCCAATCGCGTGTAGAATTTCTCACGCACCCCTGAAATCCACGTACCCAGGCCAATCGCGTGTACAATTTCTCGCGCACTCCTGAAATCCACGTACCCAGCCCAATCGCGTGTAGATTTTCTCGCGCACCCCTGAAATCCACGTACCCAGGCCAATCGCGTGTAGATTTTCTCACGCACCCCTGAAATCCACGTACCCAGGCCAATCGCGTGTAGAATTTCTCGCGCACCCCTGAAATCCACGTACCCAGCCCAATCGCGTGTAGATTTTCTCGCGCACCCCTGAAATCCACGTACCCAGGCCAATCGCGTGTAGATTTTCTCACGCACCCCTGAAATCCACGTACCCAGGCCAATCGCGTGTAGAATTTCTCGCGCACCCCTGAAATCCACGTACCCAGGCCAATCGCGTGTAGATTTTCTCGCGCACCCCTGAAATCCACGTACCCAGGCCAATCGCGTTTAGAATTTCTCGCGCACCCCTGAAATCCACGTACCCAGCCCAATCGCGTGTAGATTTTCTCGCGCACCCCTGAAATCCACGTACCCAGGCCAATCGCATGTAGAATTTCTCGCGCACCCCTGAAATCCACGTACCCAGCACAATCGCGTGTAGAATTTCTCGCGCACCCCTGAAATCCACGTACCCAGGCCAATCGCGTGTAGAATTTCTCGCGCACCCCTGAAATCCACGTACCCAGCCCAATCGCGTGTAGAATTTCTCGTGCACCCCTGAAATCCACGTACCCAGGCCAATCGCGTGTAGAATTTCTCGCGCACCCCTGAAATCCACGTACCCAGCCCAATCGCGTGTAGATTTTCTCGCGCACCCCTGTAATACACGTACCCAGGCCAATCGCGTGTAGAATTTCTCGCGCACCCCTGAAATCCACGTACCCAGGCCAATCGCGTGTAGATTTTCTCGCGCACCCCTGTAATACACGTACCCAGGCCTATCGCGTGTGGGGACACCCGCACACCCCTGAAATACACGCTCCACGCTCTGCATTTGCTGCTGCCCTTTGCGCTGGATTGGGGATTTTGATGGCTTTTCCCTGCGCAAGGGGCGTTCTTGGGGGCGTAACTGACGCTGCTGCAGGGTCGCTGCACCACTCTGCGCCACGGCTGGTTGTGGATGTTGGAATCCATGAATACGCTGTGCGCCTGAATGTGTTTCGGCGCACGTGGCTGGCGCAGACTACGCACGCGCACACTGTGCGCCAGCCGCGTGCGCCACTTGTGCGCCGAATTCTATGAATTGGCCCCATGTGTCAGAATGAAGATAAAGAAGACTTAACTATACTACAATCAAAACTAAACAATGAGCAACGTAGCATTTTTCAAGAAGTAACAAAACAAATTGCACATGGTGTACAACACGAAAATAAAGAATGTTCCTGCCATAATTATAAACCTATACTACTCTACGTCAGTGGTGAAGCTGGTTCTGGCAAAACATTCCTAATCAAAATGATCAGTAAGTTCCTTCAACAATTGACAAACAACAAACTGTCAGCTGTTGTCACTGCCCCCACAGGTTTAGCTGCCTACAACATAGGCGGTGTCACGTTACACTGATTACTACTATTGCCAGTAGAACACCAGAACAAATTAGACTATTACAAACTTTCTGCTGAAGCTGCAATGGAACCATTCAGAGAATTGAAACAAATGAAAATGCTACTAATAGATGAAGTGAGCATGGTCTCAAACCTAATGTAGGCTTTGATTCACCTCAGATTACAAGAAGTACTCAAAACAAACTATGAAGAGCTCTTTGCAGGAAAAAACATTATTGTTTTCGGAGATCTTCTTCAATTGACACCAGTAAAAGGTGAGCCTATTTTTAAAACATTAGGACAAAAACTCTGCCATAAAACTGTTGGCAGCATTGGAAATGTCAACCTTTGGCAACATTTCCAATACAGAGAATTAACAGAAAACATACGGCAATCTGCAGATCTCACTTATGCCAACATCTTAAAAAGTATCAGAGTTGGTATACTTTCTAAAGAAGCAGAAGCAATATTGAAAACCCGGCACATTAATGTACTTTATGGTGATAATGCATGTGCTACAGATGTTATGGAACAATTAGCCCACAAAATTGTCAATTGTATGGCCGTAATGCCAACTCTTGCAAGCTGTTTCAAATTCAATGAAATAATGTTAAGTAAAGAAATGCAACAAATAATGGAAATTAGCGCCACAGACAAACTGGATGTACATGATATGACACTACCTATGTGTGACCAAGCCACAACAAGACTAAATAGTTTAGAAAAATCAATCTCAAACACAGAAGGCTTAGAAAAAATATTAAAAGTATCCTTAAATTCCAGAGTAATGCTTAAACATAACCTTGACGTGGACCAAGGACTAGTTAATGGAGCACTGGGTACAGTTGTTGGCTTTCAAACATACCCATGTGACAACAAAATTCAGTTTGTTAATATTCTCTTTGACAAACTTTCAGAAGTAAAAAGGATAGGACGCTCAACAGCTCAATTCCTTCTCTTCAAAGACATGTATGTACGCAGAGAACAATTTTCTCTAACTCTTGTATACACAGTCACAATTCATAAATCACAAGGTCTTACCCTAGACAAAGCAATGATAGATCTTGGTAACACAGTCTTTAAAGAAGGCATGAGCTACGTAGCACTATCACACTTACGTACACTTGACGGTCTATTTCTAATCAACGTTGATGCAAGTAAAGTAAACATTGATATTCCTTGCATTTTAGAATATGTAGGGGAGGACTGGCCGCGAGGCCCTCCTCACCTGCAGCCTTCTCCCCAGGTGAGGACCATGACTCGGTGGCCGTCCCCTCATGCCACCCGGGCCCAGGTGGAGGAGGGGTCACCCGCCGACGACATTGCCCACACATATCCGTTCCCTGCATATACCAAAATTCAGTTAGGCCTAGAAGCCATCTTGTTTAGCAAACATGGCGTGAGTTCAGCACACTGTAACGAGGCCCCCACCTTTGGAGGGCCTTTCATGCATCTCCGCCGCCGCAGTAGCCCTGGTAGATCCGCTGCGAGCGCGTTCCCATGAGAAAGTCGGGTATGAGCTAACCCGAGATGCTAACACTGTAACATTTTATCGTTCACAATGTAATATTGCACCCCGCATGACCTGGTCCGCGAGGCCGGGGTGACGGGAAAAAAGCTGAAGCATCACTATCTGAAGAAAGTAGAAAATAATTCAAGTATTGGTATCAACGAACTACCTCTGTTTAAACAGATCCTGTAAACTGTGAATAAACCATAAAGATGTAACGTTACATGATACCACCCCAGGTCTGGACTAGTGCTGCTATAATCACAGAGAAAGATGTCGACCAAATGTATAGCCTTTATCTGTATAAGTGTTCTTACAATTTTATGGAGAAACCTGAACTCATATATGTTTTCTTAATCACCTAAAGCAGCGAGCATCAATTTCTGTAGGCCATAACCTAGAACTACCTCGTGTAACGTCTAATGTACATAAAATAATCACACCATGTAGTAAATATAATGTTAGGTAACGAAAAGGTACTCGGACCGACTGTATTAAAGAAATGTGTAACGAAATTGAAATATATATGTGTGTTTAAATAACATCAAAATAAGGCGGAACATTATAAAAGTTCTGCATTCAAAAGTTAGCAACGCACGAGGAAAAAACCTTTGTGAATATATGCAAGGCCATTCTCCCTCCCACCCTACCAAGCCTGCCAGATAAAGAAGCTAAGGCCTGTGCCGCGCTCCCTCACCTCCCCCAACCAAGCTGGAGCCGCTTCAGAGAGTCAGAGGCCCCGGTACCGCACCCAAGGCCACAGCCCGCCACCTGTGTTATTTACAGCACGGTAATAAACCCACGTTTAAATCCACTGATCTACCAGCACCCTCTCGTAAATTCCACAACCCCCCCTAGACCACCCCAAGAATCATGACCCCGTGCAAAGACGACCCCCATCACTGGGACAAGACACAGAGACCCATTTATATAATAACTTCTAACGCGGCAGACAGACATGTATCATTCGGCTCAGGCCCCAGAGCCCAGCCCCTCGACCTAAAATACCGGTCAATAGGACACAGGTAAATCTCACCCCAACCGACAACCACCGGACCTCTCACGAGGTGCATTCCTCATGTGTTGCGTTTATTTTATAAGACAAACTGCTGAGCGATTTATTGATGAACTTAAATGTCGTTTCTTGAATAACTGCAGTGTGCATGGCCTAGGGCAAACGAGTCAGGAAAGGTATTCATCTTTGTCACAGGCTGCCCCAGCATACCAACACCGCTCGGATGACCTCAAGCTGGCCTGCCAGGCCCAACCCAACCCACGAGGCTGACCAGTGACGTCCTCACGCCAAGACCAACCACGCTGCAGCAACACCTATAGTTAGTCGACGCCACCCAATCCCAATTAACTTGTGCCCCCTATAGTATGTAGGTTCTGATGACGTTTTTTGTATTAGAAATACGCCTGTCTTTGCTATTGTCAGACAGAGCGCTCTCGGAGGTTGCAGAGTTCTTTGCATGCCCTATTCTTTGGATAAACTCCCACTTACGCTCACCCGCACTCTGTCTTGGTCTTATTCCCACTACGGGAGAGTCCCTTATTGTCTCTCATTGCGGGGAGGATCGTGCTGAAATTGGGGGCGCTTCCTTTCAGTGGTGACCCCGATAGCGTTATATCTCCAAATTATTTTTCCTAACTCCTTTTTAACGACCCCCTTGTGGCACGAGAATCTCCGGTCGAGAAGGGATACGCACGGTGAGCCGGCTCCGGGAGGCTGCCCGCCAACGGCGACCGGCACAATAAGAAGTGCGCACTCAATGAGAAAGGGTACGGGATCCCGATTGGAAAAAAAACCCCTTTGAGTGCCGCTCGCCGGAGCCAGGGGCTGACCGTTGAGTTACCGGTGACACTGCCTGGACGGACCCAGTTTCGGAGACTATCGGTTCAAGACGGGCACGTGAGTACTGAGTGCGAGCGATCGTAAAGGGGAAGGGAGGGGAAATTGTGAACAGAAGAACGGGGACAGGTAGAGGAGAAGAATAACGGGGGTCTACTAAAGACGGGTCTTGAAACTTTCTTTATCTTTTCTTTGCATATGGCCATTAGGAGTAAGAAATAAGTGAAGTGGTAGAAGTGACGGAAACCTAGCTCCGAAAGGGGGTGGAAGGCGGCGCCGCATAGTGCTATCTAAACTAGTACTGGGAATATATGAAGAAGTAAGAAATAAGTTATTGGTGTCTGGCAAAGGGAGACACCGGGAATATTTTTTAGTGATTGCTACTCTCTCTATTTCTTTTTTCCATTCCACGGGGCAGGGGGAGAAAGCGAAAAGGGTATAAGGTAAATATACTCGTAGAAGAACTATAAAATAGGGAGCACATTTGTAGGAGAGGGGATTAAGTAGTGGCACGTACAGACGTGAATATAGTAACCTTAGCAGAAAAACAGGGACAGCTGGCCAGGGAGGAAAGGGAGGAAAAAAAAAGACGAGGTGTGAGTGGAAAAGCATTGTGAAGGGTGCGCGCACCGTGTGAGTGTTGGAGACGACCGGTTGACCGCGAGGTGGCGCCAGAGAGTGTTGACCATAACTAGTACTTGATCAGTTGCACGCGGAATCACATGAGAGTGTATGGGAATGGGAAGGAGATGAGCTATGGTGAGTGAGAAAGGATTTGCGCAGTGAATAAAATTGGGTGATAATTTTTGAGACGTCCGCTCTTGTCTGTGCCATAAAGGTATACATACACATATCTACACCTAACTAAAAGTAAAGAAGGTGGACACGGCTGTGTTAGTGATTTAGAGGATGGGGGCCGAAACTCCCTTGTCACACATTTGTAAGAGCTTACCGGGATACGCTGAACGAATAAATAAATATCACGATCAATGGGTAACAGAATTGAAAGGGGAGGGTCTGCCCCAGATTTGGCCCGAGGGAGGGTCTTTTGACAAAAGCGTTCTTGATATGGTACGAGCATGCATTAGCCTCAAGTATAAGGGGAAACAATGGCAAAATAGGAAGGAGATATTAGACCTCTGGAGATTGTTTGAGGAAGTACCCCCACCCAAAGCTCCGGCACCAAATATTGATCTACCTTCCACCACAGATAATCCACTGATGATTCCAAGAGAGGAAAAGGAACAGTTACGTACAGAACAACCTGCGGAGGTGATTAGTTTGTACCCGATATTGCCTAAACCAGCCCCCGCAGCAGGATATAGCGACCCTACTTATGTGCCTCCCCCCACAACTGGTACACCACAAAGACCAACAGCCCCCCCGCCATACGAAAGCACCAGAGAGCGCGCCCAGGGAAGCACACAGAGGGTGGATATAGAGAAGTTAACGAGTGACTTAGAGTCGAGGCTTACTGTGGCAAGGGATGAACTCTCAAGAATAAAAGACATATGTGAGCGCACGGCGTGCGCCCCTACACAATCAGGACGCACGTCTAGAGTGTCGAGCGAAAGTAGACAAATTGAGGAAGGATGGAAAAAGGGGGAAATACTGTTCAGAATTGAGGAAGAGCCGACACGAATAATAGAGGTAGGAGCAGTAGAAGGGAGCATTGGTGATATATCACGAGAGAGAGGGATCAGAGAGGACTTGTTATGTGATGTCAGAGGAGGGTTGGATGAGAGTGATAGGTTGAGTATGGCAGTAGGAGGGGAAAGCGAGGAGGTGGACGGTGCATGTTCGCTAGGGACTATAGACGACGAATGGATGGGACGACTAAGAAATAGGGTGGGGAAGATGGCGTCATTGGAGTCAGCAGCGACTAAGGAAAGGGAGGGTGCAACCGCAAAAGGGAAGTTACAACTTCCATTGATACACAGAGGGGGGGGGGGACCAAACTATATACCATGGGCTCAGATGGATAAGGCTAATTTAATGAAATTATTGCCCCAGCTGTCAGGAGGGGCGAGCAAGTGGATATATGCATTTGAGAAACATACCGCCGGCATACCGTTGGCAGTAGGCGATGTGAAAAGCCTACTAGTAACCGCAGTAGGAGATCAAGCGGACAGAGTATGGGCTAAGGCTGGTTTCCCGGCCGTGACGTTGGACTGCGATCGCCATGATGGGGCTTCCTTTAATACAGTACGAGCAAGGGTGTGGGACGCACTGCGGGAGACATTCCCAGATACCCCTGATTTACAGTCAGTAATGCAATGTACAATGAATGACGGGGAGGATGCTATGGATTACATTCTCCGGGTGCAGGAGATGTGGAGAGCGGAAACGGGCACGCCCTGGCACCAATCCACCTCTCTATTTTATTTTATCATTAAGAGAGGGCTCCCAAAAGAGGTGCAGAAGGCACTCGATAAAATAGCGGGCGTTGAGGCAAAGGGGTGGCCAGAGATCCAAAGTATAATAGTGCACCATTGCAAAAGGATCAAAGAGAGAGAGAGAGGGAAGTAGCACAGAAAAGGTTGGCAGACGAGGCGAAGTTGGTACAATCAAAACTGGTGAAGGTTGCAGCAGCGGTAGCAGGGCTCCCACTCATGAGGGAGGGAGACGAAGGAGAGGAGGGGCAAATAGCAATACAAGGAAGAATAGCAGCAAATTGGGCAGGACAAGGACAACGACAGTGGACTGAGCAGGAGCAGAACGGAGGTCCAACGTGGCAAGAGTGGGCCCCAAGAGGGGGAAGAGGTGGGTACAGGGGCCGAAGAGGAGGACAAGGGTATGGAGGAATGGGAGGAAATGGGTGGCAGGGTCCCAGAGGTCCACAGGGGAGCTGCTGGAATTGTGGGAGATGGGGGCACTACTCAAGAGAGTGCAGGAGCAGACAAAACAACGGGTTCCAGGAGACAGAACAGTACGGTCACCCCCACCCAGGAAGCCCCTACGGCCTCCCCATGGGACAATACCAACAACCAGAAAATGTAGGACAAAGAAGTAATGCACAACTACACGGACATCAGTACAGAACACAAAACCACCCACAGAATAATGACAATATGCAATACACGCCAGGTAACACTTTCGCCACAGTAGCTAACGGAGCGCCTGCTCCCGCACCTTACAGCGGGGTGTCAGTAGTTTCGGGGAACATTTTTGATCAAGGGGGGGCAATGAGACACCCCGCATAGGACAGCCCACAGAGAGCACTTGCGTGTCCAGTACTATCTACGACCCACAATGCATCAGAGGAACCATTGATAGGAGCGCAGATAGGAGACAAGCAGTTCATATTCATGGTGGATTCGGGAGCGGAGAAATCATGCATTAGAGAGGGCCGGTTCCCGTTATCTAATAGAACGTTAGAGACGCAGGGGTTCTCTGGGGCTGTAATTGAAGTTCCTTACACAGAGGCATTGGATGTGACAGTGGGGGGTAAAACAGTGAAAGCACCCTTACTGTACTATGAACACTCTCCCATTAATTTGCTGGGGAGAGATCTCTTAAGCAAACTAAATATGACAATATCATTCACAGGGAGCGGTATCGTATGTTCGACGCCAGGCATATGCCCCCTCCGCATATTAGCAGTAATACACGGCCACACAATCATGCAAGAGATCAGAGGGTTACCAAGAAACGAGGAGATGTTTGTTGAGGGCATGAGAACATTGGCTCTCATAGTACCAGAACTAAAAAGGATGGATTGGAGGATTCCAGCCGAATTCCTCTTCCGCCCCATAGCAAGCCCCGACACTGCTCCCGGGTCAGTGCTATCGTTGGATTTACACGCAGTACACGTGTCAGCAAACAGAATATGTGTGATTGGCGTTGACATGGAAGGATGTGAGTGGCGGACAGTACTGTGTACAAATGCAAATATCCCACTGAGGGAGCTCTCGGACGAGGAGCTATTTTCTGACACTGAGACAGATGGCGAAATAGTGATGGAACTAGCAATGCCGTGTGACATTGTAGTTACAGCCAGAAAAACTCAAGTTGAATTAATGGCAGTAGTAGGAGCGCCACATGCATTTTTTGATGATGACGACATGAGGTTAGTACCCACTAACATATGGACAAATGGCCCCCATGATGTGGGGTTATTACATGGGGTTCAGCCTGTGGTAATAAAACTGAAACCGGGAGCAATTCTACCCCGGGTAAAACAATATCCATTGTCACGCGAAGCAGAAGAAGGGATCAGAGAGACACTAGATGCACTGCTAGCACAAGGAATAATAGTGCCCTCAAACTCCCCATGCAACACATGCATTTACCCGATTAAAAAGGCGAAGGGAGGTTCATGGAGGATGATACAAGATTTACGCCCACTCAATGATGTGATTCAGAAGGAGTTCCCTTTAGTACCGAACCCGGCGACAATACTGTGCAACATTCCGAAAACGGCATCCCACTTCACAGTTATTGACTTAAAAAATGCATTTTTCTCGATTCCCTTAGCAGAAGAGAGCAGGTACTTAACAGCGTTTACACTAGGGGGGAGGAGGTTCGAACACTGCAGACTACCACAAGGATATTGCGAGAGCCCAAGCATATTCAACAGGGTACTACATGAAGATCTGGGGAATTTGTCTGTAGAAAGCACAGTGATTCAGTACGTTGATGATTTATTGATCTGTGCACAAACTGAGGAAGAGTGTAGAAGGGACTCAATAACACTCCTGACATTATTGGCCAATAAAGGGTACAAGGTGGACAAGGGGAAGTTACAATACTGTCTGACAGAGGTCCTATACTTGGGACAGCTGATATCAAAGGATGGCAAGCGGATCATACCAGACAGGGCACAGGCGATTAGAGCAGTTGGGGAGCCCAAAACAGTAAAAGAGATGCAGAAATTTCTGGGTATGTGCAACTATTGCCGAGCATGGATATTGAATTATGCAGCATACACAAGGCCCTTGTTACAGGCACTAAAAGAGGCACAGCAGGAAAACAAACACATAGAATGGACAGAAGAGATGAACACAGCATTTAACTCACTAAAAGAGCTGATATCAAGCGCTCCAGTACTGGCAAATCCAGATTATGGGCGCGAATTCTTCTTATTTTCACACTGCAAAGGAACACTGATGACAGCAGTACTGACACAAAAGACATCGTTAGGGCACAAACCACTGGCTTACTATAGTGGCACCCTAGACGCAGTAATGCAAGGTCATTTCGCGTGCGAGCAATCCCTAGCTGCAGCCGCGTTCGCGATTGAGAAAAGTGCCACGATAGTGATGGGCTGTCCTGTGACACTGTTTGTGGAACACTCACTATTTGCAATATTAGAGCGATCAAAGAGCACATTGACGACACAGCGCGCCACAGCATATGAAATAATATTGTCCAGCGCAAACATCCACATAGTAAGATGTAAAACAGTGAACCCGGCCACATTCATCACAGAGGCGTGCACCGTAGAGGACATGCAGAACCACAACTGCGCTACGTACACAGGTGACGAAGGTCAGGATCAAGTGATTTTTGAGAATGCCCTGAACGAGGGAGAGGTGTATTTCGTGGACGGGTCAGCATCAATAGACATGGAGACAGGAGAGAAACATGTGGGTATGGCAGTTGTACGATTAGAGGAAGATGAATACGAGACACTAGTGCAACACCGCCTCCCATCACACTATTCAGCCCAAGCAGCAGAACTAATAGCGCTAATAGAAGCATTGCATGCCGCCAAGGGGTGCGCAGTGACAATATATACCGACTCAGCATACATGACAACAACAGTACACGGCGGGTTGGCACGGTGGGGGCGGAGAGGGTTTCGACGAGCAGATGGAACACCGGTTCAGCATGCAGAATTATTGAAAGAACTGATTGAGGCCCTGCAAGACCCCACGGCAGTGGCCATCGTAAAATGCCAAGCCCACACCACAAATACAGATTTTATATCTTTGGGGAACGCGGCAGCAGACGCCGCTGCCAAAGAAGCTTCGTATTTACAGAAAGGTGAAGTAGGAGAGTACATGTTGCACCACACAGCAAGCCAAGAGGTCCCCACAGGATACAACATGATGCCCACACAGGAAATAATAGAGCTGCAAGAGGGAGCTAGTGCAGAAGAAAAATTGCTGTGGACTAAGAGGGGATGCAGCAAATCGCCGACTGATTTATTGTGGCGACAAAAAAGTTCAGGAAAAGCGGTAATGCCAGTTACATTGTTAGAAATAGCATTTCAACAACTACACTTTCCCGCACATAACGCAAAGCAACACATAATGGCGGACATACAAGAAGATTGGTTTGCACCTTGCCTCCATGAACACATCACAAGCCTGGCTTTAGAATGCACGACATGTCAGATTTACAACTCAGGTATGACATTGCGCACACTGAGAGGAACGATACCAAAACCAAATGGCCCATTCAGAGAGCTCCACATTGATTATGTAGACATGGGAGAAAGATGTAACGGGGCTCGCTACATGATTGTGGTTGTATGTCCATTTTCGAGGTGGGTGGAGGCAGGCCCCTGTGCGCGCCCTGATGCGAAGGGCGCCGCAAAGTTCCTAGTGCGGGAAGTGTTCCCGCGCTGGGGGATTTGCGAAGTTATTCGCTCAGACAACGGCACGCATTTTGTTAATGAACTATTCAAGGAAGTGACTACGCTACTGGGAATAAAGCACAAATTATGTTCGATTTATCATCCTCAAAGTAATGGCGTAGTGGAAAAGATGAACGGTCTGTTAAAAAGCAGATTGTCAAAATTGTGTTTTTCCCTTAAAAAGACCTGGATGTACTGCCTGCCTTTGGCCCTGTTTGAGTTACGAAATCAGCCAAGTAAAGACCACCATTTGTCCCCGCATGAGATCGTCACGGGAAGGAGAATGCACACAGCGCATTCGCCTCTCCGTGAACGTTCTGATGCACACAGAAGTGCAGCGATATTGGGAGAGGAGTTCACAGAGTACTTGAAAAAACTGACACGGGCAGCGCGCGTAATTGCGAAGCAACTAGCCCCCCCCTCTACAAGAGAGGAGGGGAACACAACAGAAACAGAGACACTGCCTGAAAAACCATTACAACTAATGCCTGGTGACCTCATATATGTCAGAAGTTTTGTGCGAAGGTGGAATGCGCCACGTTTCCATGGCCCTTATGAGGTAGTGTTTTGCACACCCACAGCAGTAAAGGTGAAGGGCCTACGATACTGGGTACATTTGACAGACGTACGCAGAGCCTATAGCGCCGTGGAAGGTGAGGTACAGGACGAGGCACAGGCAACTGCGGACAATGAAGTTGTGCAGAATGAATGATGGGAATTTTGTGTGCATTAAGTGATGAACCTTGAACGCGACTGGCGCACGACAAGTGTACTGAAATAAATATGTGTATATATATATATAATTTTTTACAACTTTTGAAGGTTTTTGTGGTTTTTTTTGGTTTTGGAGAAGTTTTTTTCTCTCGACTTTCCTCTTTATATATGAAATAATGTAAGGATAGTAATAATTGTAAAGTTACCTTGTCTGTGGACACACCCCCTCCCTCACCCACTCCCATACTTTGTCGAAAAAATGTCACAACGTTATAAATGTTTACATGCTTGTACTTAATGCACTTTTATGTTTCAAACAGGATTTACTATGGCATCGAATGGGCAGCCTGCAACTAATAGATTTGTTAGATTTAGAGAAATGTTAGTAGATAGATTGACATATTCATACGAATGTGGTTTATCAATGTGTGTTATTGTGTTCTTCATCTCAATATTTTGCCTAGTGACATATTGGGTCATAGCGTTCATCTCTACCGAGATGAACGAGGGGGGAGGGGGGAGTAACACCACCCTTGCCCCTGGCACGAATTCAATTACAAGTATAAAGATTAAAGAAGGTGATTTTTTGGTCTGGGATGGATCACGCCTTGTATGGGGTTACTACACTGCACCACCCACTGCTGCCCCGTCACAATCAAGATATAAAGATATGGAAAATGACACAATGCCCCTACCTGAAATATATAACAGCCCCACTACCCTTCCCGCCCCGATACAAAACAGCGATTTGTTGTTTATTGAGGAAAATGGAAAAGTAATTACGATGACAGAACACAAGCTCCTATATGAGGAATTGGAAAAGGGGGGTGGGAATGAGAGAGGGGGGCCTATTATTTCACCTATCGAAACTAAAAGGTATAGGAGGGGGGAGAGAAGTAGGTGAAGAAGAGAGACAAGCAGGAGGGGGTATGATGAGTATTATGGGTTAGGATTAGACAAGATGGAAGACCCACGACACCCCCACCAAGCAAATAAATGGTATGCAGATATGAGTACAACAGCTAAACAGACAACCAATGAAAGCTGCTATGTCTGTTCGCTCATCCCCCATGCATCAGGTACACCCAAAGTGTTGTTGCCAAGAGAATTGCCCATTGTGGATGCCCAATGTCTCCTTCATCTCACACTGTGTAGAATAAAGAACACCTTCCAAGCACACGATGTCTCTTTCAAAATGATACAGGACAACAAAACGTGCTATTCAAAAGCGTCTGGAGTGGTCTGTCTTAAAGAACCTTTCTTTGCAATACAAGGGACGCTGTTTTCCGAAAACAAATGGAAAGATGAAGAAGTACTGTGCAAAGCGGAAGCACTGAGAGGTGTCCAACCAGACAAGCTGCGGTGGATGGAAAAAACGTGCTTACCAATATGGAAAGAACACATCTCTAAACTAACATGGGTAACAGCGATGGAGAAACCCTTCAAGCTACAAAGTGAAATACAAAACGAACTATGTTTCAAGGGAGAAGGAAAAGTGGCAATGGGAACGAATAAAAACTGTAACAAAACTCTCACCATCCCAGACATGAAAAAAGGAACAGCAGCACTAATGGACACATACTGGGTATGCGGGAATCAGGCTTACTTGCACCTTCCCCAGGCATGGAGTGGCAGCTGCTCAATGGCCACTTTGCATTCGGCCCTAATGGTGATTCCAGAAAGTCACGTCGACGAAAATAAAAGGACGCAAGGAAACGTGAACAAGGATGCGACGTCTCCCACTGCAGAAGCGCACCTCTATGTCCTGTCCTCCGGAGGGAAAGAAGAGGAGCTATCACGGAACAAGCGAGCATCAAACTACATATCACAAGCATCATCCGATTTATTGGCACAGATCCCAGACAGGTATCGCCTGTTCAGCTCCGTGGAAACATTTTTTGCTTCACTAGTTTCAAGTGTCCAAGCAAGAGCAAATGCAAAATGGCTCCAGATCACACGGTGGGAACTGATTCAGCTGGCCAATGACACTGAAGAAGGGTTCAACATAATAAAGGTGGAACTACGAGCTCTGCGACTAATGACCATGCAGAACAGGTATGTTCTGGACCTGCTAACAGCGATCGATGGAGGTGTTTGCCGAAAAATAGGAAGTGCGTGCTGCACGTTCGTACCTTCTGAAGACGCAGAAAATGGGTCCCTGTCCCACGTCATTGAAGCAGTACATAACCTGGGAGAGAAGATGAAGCTGGAAGGTGGGGCTAAAGATAGCTCATGGTTCGACAATATCTTCTCCTGGGTTCCCTCATGGCTTGGAATGGCGATGAAGTTCTTGATACCAGTTGTGGTGGTCCTCCTCGTGGTGTTCTGCCTGTGCCAGGTGGGCCTCCGATGTTGTGCTAACGCAGTCCCTAACGGTGCAATGATGATGGTGACAATGGGCAACTCTGGTGGTACGATTAAGGCGACACAAGAAGTACATGTACAGACAGGAACAGATAACACTCCCAGATACCAGTTAGTGCCTATGTGCCGTGATAAGTACATAGTAGATAAACTATGGCACACCACTATCAAAGAACCCCGAGACGTGGAATTGGAATGGTATGAGGAGGTCTGGGTAGACTTGGAAGAAACTGGTGACTGTATATATTTAACATGTACACCAGATGAGTATGCTAGGAGAGGTGAGAGCTTGAGGGGGGTATGCAGAGCCTGGATGCCTAGAAAAGGAACACCCGCATGGGATGACGCAGTGATAGAGGAGCAAGAATGTAGAAGATTAGAAGAGCTAAAGAATTCGTTACTTTAGTAACGAAAGGGGGGAAATGTAGGGGAGGACTGGCCGCGAGGCCCTCCTCACCTGCAGCCTTCTCCCCAGGTGAGGACCATGACTCGGTGGCCGTCCCCTCATGCCACCCGGGCCCAGGTGGAGGAGGGGTCACCCGCCGACGACATTGCCCACACATATCCGTTCCCTGCATATACCAAAATTCAGTTAGGCCTAGAAGCCATCTTGTTTAGCAAACATGGCGTGAGTTCAGCACACTGTAACGAGGCCCCCACCTTTGGAGGGCCTTTCATGCATCTCCGCCGCCGCAGTAGCCCTGGTAGATCCGCTGCGAGCGCGTTCCCATGAGAAAGTCGGGTATGAGCTAACCCGAGATGCTAACACTGTAACATTTTATCGTTCACAATGTAATATTGCACCCCGCATGACCTGGTCCGCGAGGCCGGGGTGACGGGAAAAAAGCTGAAGCATCACTATCTGAAGAAAGTAGAAAATAATTCAAGTATTGGTATCAACGAACTACCTCTGTTTAAACAGATCCTGTAAACTGTGAATAAACCATAAAGATGTAACGTTACATGATACCACCCCAGGTCTGGACTAGTGCTGCTATAACCACAGAGAAAGATGTCGACCAAATGTATAGCCTTTATCTGTATAAGTGTTCTTAC
Organism: Ambystoma mexicanum; assembly: GCF_040938575.1. NCBI lineage: Eukaryota > Metazoa > Chordata > Amphibia > Caudata > Ambystomatidae > Ambystoma > Ambystoma mexicanum. The sequence continues at coordinate 1,516,362,180 of NC_090937.1, read as the reverse complement.
AATTTTATGGAGAAACCTGAACTCATATATGTTTTCTTAATCACCTAAAGCAGCGAGCATCAATTTCTGTAGGCCATAACCTAGAACTACCTCGTGTAACGTCTAATGTACATAAAATAATCACACCATGTAGTAAATATAATGTTAGGTAACGAAAAGGTACTCGGACCGACTGTATTAAAGAAATGTGTAACGAAATTGAAATATATATGTGTGTTTAAATAACATCAAAATAAGGCGGAACATTATAAAAGTTCTGCATTCAAAAGTTAGCAACGCACGAGGAAAAAACCTTTGTGAATATATGCAAGGCCATTCTCCCTCCCACCCTACCAAGCCTGCCAGATAAAGAAGCTAAGGCCTGTGCCGCGCTCCCTCACCTCCCCCAACCAAGCTGGAGCCGCTTCAGAGAGTCAGAGGCCCCGGTACCGCACCCAAGGCCACAGCCCGCCACCTGTGTTATTTACAGCACGGTAATAAACCCACGTTTAAATCCACTGATCTACCAGCACCCTCTCGTAAATTCCACAACCCCCCCTAGACCACCCCAAGAATCATGACCCCGTGCAAAGACGACCCCCATCACTGGGACAAGACACAGAGACCCATTTATATAATAACTTCTAACGCGGCAGACAGACATGTATCATTCGGCTCAGGCCCCAGAGCCCAGCCCCTCGACCTAAAATACCGGTCAATAGGACACAGGTAATTCTCACCCCAACCGACAACCACCGGACCTCTCACGAGGTGCATTCCTCATGTGTTGCGTTTATTTTATAAGACAAACTGCTGAGCGATTTATTGATGAACTTAAATGTCGTTTCTTGAATAACTGCAGTGTGCATGGCCTAGGGCAAACGAGTCAGGAAAGGTATTCATCTTTGTCACAGGCTGCCCCAGCATACCAACACCGCTCGGATGACCTCAAGCTGGCCTGCCAGGCCCAACCCAACCCACGAGGCTGACCAGTGACGTCCTCGCGCCAAGACCAACCACGCTGCAGCAACACCTATAGTTAGTCGACGCCACCCAATCCCAATTAACTTGTGCCCCCTATAGTATGTAGGTTCTGATGACGTTTTTTGTATTAGAAATACGCCTGTCTTTGCTATTGTCAGACAGAGCGCTCTCGGAGGTTGCAGAGTTCTTTGCATGCCCTATTCTTTGGATAAACTCCCACTTACGCTCACCCGCACTCTGTCTTGGTCTTATTCCCACTACGGGAGAGTCCCTTATTGTCTCTCATTGCGGGGAGGATCGTGCTGAAATTGGGGGCGCTTCCTTTCAAATACAATAGACTTCACTCACTATACACCCCCCATCTGAACACATATTCTGTTACACAAAAAATAAAACTATATAAAAGAAAAATAAATCAAACAGAAATGCAACAGGATGTCACTGCAAATCCTCCAAAGGGAGTAAAAGAAACTAATACTTCATCAAGTACTACAAGCAAAAAAAAATCAATTAGGGAAAGTAAACCAGGTACTTCTTCAAAGAAGGAAGACAAACTCCAAAAAAAACAGTCAGATACAGAACTACCTGGTCCATTTAAACTCTCAAATATAGTTGGTGTAAGTTGCTACGTAAATGTGGCAATGAATATACTATTTCAATTACCACCAATTGCTGACAACATTTACTTACACAGTACAGACCAATTGTGTTTGCAAATGTTAGTAATTCAAAGAAATGCAGCAAACAATCCTGATAACACATATTGGGCCTCATTACGACCCTGGCGGTAATCGCCCGTCATTACCGCCATGGCGTAATGAGCGTTTACGCCGTGGGACGATGGCGTAAAGAGCGCCACATCACGACCCATCGCGCACGAGCATTACGCCATGGCGGTAATGCAAATAACGCCATGGCGGAAAAGGCCCCTACCGGCATTGCTAAGCGAGCAAGGTGCCCTTCCGCCAGCGTAAGTAGCGGCCACCGTAATTTACGGCCACCGTAATTAGCGGCGGCCGTAAAAGGCCAAACCGGAAATAGCGTCATCGCGCCGGAACGGGAAGCAGCCCGTCGGCCATCTTTAAAAACACAATCCATCGCCATCCTACCAAACAACACCAGACCCAACCCTGACACCTGTCCCAACCAAACACCCACCCATCCAAGTTCCCGAAAATGCCAAAATCCGTGAAAAAGGCATGTGACCGCCAGCGCCAGGAGCGATTCAGCCGGGAGGAACTCTGCATGCTAGCGGAGACCCTGCAGGACAACGCAGGTGTTGTTTTCTCCCCTGAAATGACCAGGACAGCAATCGGGAAGAAGAAGGCCATCTGGGCCCTGGTGGCTGAGCGCGTCAGCGCGGTGGGGACCGTACCCCGCACCCCACAGCAGTGCCGGAAGCGCTGGGATGACCTGCGCATACGGGTCAGAGCCGTCATCTCGGCAAACCGCAACCTTGCCCAGGGAACCGGTGGAGGGTCGGAATCCCCCCTGAAACTCCAACCGTGGGAGGAGATCTGTGCTACCACCATCGGCATGGAATCCATCGAAGGCGTTGGAGGGATGGAAAGGGGAGCCCCGACATCAGGCGATGAAGGTAGGTGCCTCATACAAGACATGCCATAGTCACAGCAGTCCAATCATGTGTAGCACAAGGTTGCCCTAGAGTGTAAATGCAACACAAATCAATACTGCCCATAGCCACATGCGAGCACCACCCTGCATACACTGCTGGCACCCGCATACCTGCATCCACATACCACACCAAAAGGAGACAACCTGCATGGCACTGCCTGAAATCTGCCTCATCCACTGGCCAAAATAATGTCAACCATTGTCATTCAAAAGTCCGTATACCCATCAATAACGCCCTCCCACCTTTGCTCCACCACAGGCACAGAATCACACCCAGAGGACCAGGACACCCCTGCGCCGAAGAGAGCGAAGTCCAACAACAACCTCCCTGCACCCTCAACCTCAGCTGCAGTGAGGCAGACCCCACGACAAGCAGGTCCCACTGCAGGCATACCGGAGGTCCCACCGGCAAGCACCCCTGTTGGCAGCAGGCCAGCAGCAGCTGCTCCACCTCCACCGACATTGCCTGCCACAGAAGGCAGGGGGTCAGTGGCCAGCAGCAACATCGGGGAGACAGCTGCAACAGCTGCATGTTCTGACTCGGACATGGAGCAGGAGGTCAGAAGCCCCACTGACCAACTACATTCCCCCTGTTTCTCAGACGCCAGCCCCCATGAGGGCGACACACAGGGGCACACTGAGGCAGAGGAGTGGCCTTCCACCCCATGCCCTGTCCACACTCCACAGGAGGGGACCAGCCCCTCCATCACTCCACCTGCACTGGCCATGGGCCAGCACGGCCAGCCGTCCCTCGAGGACATCACTCAACGGCAGCATCAACTGTCCGCAATGCTGGATGAGCATGCCGCGGAATGTGTGGGGGCTAGGTTTAGCATTGAACAGGCCACGGAGACACTAAGGGCGGAAGTGGCGCAGAGCACTGCCACCCTGAGGGATGCCATGCAGGCCATGTCCAGGGACATCTGTGCAGAACTTGCGGCCTTGCGTCGTGCGGTCACTGGCCTCACCCACACACGACAGGACGTGCATGCACAGGAGCAGCCAGGGACATCCTCCACTGCCAGTTCTGCGCAGAGCAGCCCTGTGCGCCGTTCCGGACGCAACCTGCGCTCCACAGCCAGGGGTGCCCCGGGTGCCGGGAGAGGGGGCTTGTGACGGCCTGTGGACACTGTCACAGGCATCTGTTGACAGCTACATGGGGTGTGTTGGGGTGTGCAGGGGGGAGGTGGGAGGTGGGAGGGGGTGTGTTGGGGTGTGCAGGGGGGAGGTGGGAGGTGGGAGGGGGTGTGTTGGGGTGTGCAGGGGGGAGGTGGGAGGTGGGAGGGGGTGTGTTGGGGTGTGCAGGGGGGAGGTGGGAGGTGGGAGGGGGTGTGTTGGGGTGTGCAGGGGGAGGTGGGAGGGGGTGTGACACGACAGTTCATAGTTCCAATACACTTTTCTTTTCAAAAAAAGGAAATGTGTGGACATTTTCATTGCGTATGTGTGCTTTATTGGTGTACAGTCCACAGTGTGCATGTCCCAGAGACACACAGTGCCCCAAGTGCAGTCTCCATGCGATGAACACCAGCCGTGTGTGCTAGAAGCAGTGGTCGATGATACTTTGGCGCATGGCACGCCCCTCCTGTGCATCGCCTCCTCCATGTGGTGGCGCCCCATCTGCACCCTCCTCATCCTCATCGTCAGGTGGTTGCAGTTCTGCGTCAGGGGGCAGGGGCACATTCCGTCTGACGCACATATTGTGCAGCATGACACATGCCATGACGATCTTTGCCACCTTCTCATGGCCATACAGGAGTGCCCCACCAGACCTGCTGAGGCTTCGGAACCGTGCCTTCAGGACGCCGAATGTCTGCTCTATGACCACACGAGTACGTGTATGTGCACGGTTGAAGTCCTCCTCGTGCTGGTTCTGCGGGTTCCGGACTGGCGTGAGGAGCCACCTCTTCAGGGGATAGGCTGCATCACCTGTATGTAGGCGAGAATGTATGTGTCGGTCATGTTGTCTGATCAGGAACATGATGTTCCACCATGGCTGGCATGGAACTGTTACCTTGGCTCACTTCTACATGCACTAATTGATTCACACTATGCAACCAGTATATGCTCATTGCTGCCATGGCCTGTTTTGCATGCCATCACCCTATGTATGCAGAGGGGTTTTGTGCATTGTGAGTGCCCTTCCTCTGTATCCGTTCTCTGTGTTACTCACAGCCAGGTGGAGTATGCATCATCCCCCCCCTTTCTGCCAGGTGGAGTATGCATCACCCCCCCCCTTTCTGCCAGGTGGAGTATGCATCATCCCCCCCCCCTTTCTGCCAGGTGGAGTATGCATCATCCCCCCCCCCCTTTCTGCCAGGTGGAGTATGCATCACCCCCCCCCTTTCTGCCAGGTGGAGTATGCATCACCCCCCCCCCTTTCTGCCAGGTGGAGTATGCATCACCCCCCCCCTTTCTGCCAGGTGGAGTATGCATCATCCCCCCCCCTTTCTGCCAGGTGGAGTATGCATCATCCCCCCCCCTTTCTGCCAGGTGGAGTATGCATCATCCCCCCCCCCTTTCTGCCAGGTGGAGTATGCATCATCCCCCCCCCTTTCTGCCAGGTGGAGTATGCACTGGTACGTCATTCCCATGCCCACTTCCATGACATTGCACTCACCGAGTAGCCAGGATCTTGGGCCTGCATGTCGCTCCATGTAGCGTGGTATTGTGGAGTTCCTCAGGACCATGGAATCATGGGTTGATCCGGGGAATCGGGCACAACAATGTGTGATGATCTTGTTGGAGTCACAGACCATTTGCACGTTGATAGAGTGGAACTGTTTCCGGTTGCGGTACGGTACCTCCATGGCACGTGGAACCACCAATTCCACATGGGTGCAGTCGATGGCACCAATGCAACCGGGTATGCTGGCTAGTGCATGGAAACCCACTTTGGTGTTTGCAATCTCCTGGGCAGTCCGTGGTAATGAGATGTGGTCGTCTGTGTGCTTGAGGAGGGCATCGAGCACTTGGATGAGTGTTCGGGAGAATAATGGTTGTGAAATGCCATGCAGGTGCCCCACTGTGTGCTGGTAGGTGCCTGTGGCCAGGAAGTGGAGTACAGCCACTACCTTCAGTAGGGGGGGGATGGCGGTTGGACTTTCTATCATGCTGACGATGTCGTCGTGTGTCATGTCTACGATGGCGGTGATGGTGTCCCGGTCCAAACGGTACAGGGTGTGGATCTGCTCAGCAGTGAGGTTGTTTGGATTGGCTCTGATGCGTGGGATTGGGGGCTGCCTGCGTGGTGGCACTGGCTGTGCTGGTGTGGCTTGCTGGGCCTGCCTTGCCCTCCTTCTCCTCCTGCGTCTCCTCTGTGCTGCCTGTTGTTGTTGTTGTTGCTGTTGTAGTAGCACATGCATTGCTATCAGGTCCTCCAGCCCCAACATTGCAGTCGTATTGGCATCATTGTGGAGTGTGACTGGGTGTGGGTAGGAGTGGGGTGTGCTCTTTTTGTACTCCCCTGAGTCTGTATTGCCTTCACCTGTGCTGTTTCTGTGCACCTGTGGCAGCTGCATTCACTTGAATTGGCCCTTTACGGTTGGTTCGCGATGGCGTTATTTGCACCATGGCGGTAAGGTACTTAGCGGCCTCGGTGATGGCGTTAGGTGCATGTCCGCTTGGGTCGGCATTTGCGTACCTTTCCGCCATGGCGCTAAGTACGGTGTGGGCGGTCGCGTGCGCGCACCCTTAGCGCAGTTAGCGGCAGCGTTAACTACGATGCCGCTATTGGCATCGTAGTTTACGGTCAGGAGTCATGATCGGACCTGGCGGAAAACGATGGCGGTAAGCATTTACCGCCATCGTTTTTCACTTAGCGCCAGGGTCGTAATGAGGCCCATAGTGTTTATGGAATAAGACGAAAATTGGACTACTGTGCTGCAATGGTGAAATTCACTATAAACTCACAGGAAGATCCACAAGAATTTCTAATGTACTTACTACAAGTACTGGAAAATAAAAACATTCCTATAAATGATATCTTCCAGATTTCATACATGTGGAAACATAAATGCACTCTCTGCAACAATGTGACACAAGAACAAATCCCCAATGAACCCTTTGTATATATATCAATACCTAATTGTGAATCCATTCCATTTCAGCAACTTGTACAAAATGCAAACCATGGTAGAATATGCTCTACCTGCAATTCAGATAATCGCTCCACGTTACTAATACAAACACATAGTAAATACGTAATACTAATGCTTCTATGTTACAATGCAGATGGTACCAAAAAGAAAAGAAATCATGTTTATCTTCCCATGCATATTCTGCACAAGTTAATGTAACAAACCAAGTGGGTGGCCCAAGGTTTCTGATCATACAACGTACATCTCCATGACGTCGAAACCAGTACTCTTTAGTACAACGCATATTGGCTAATAGATTTGTAATATTTGATTGTAAATCCTCATCTTTTTGTTGCACTTTTTGTAATAATTGTGTAGCTGTCATTTTTTGAAAGTGTGATCCTGATTTTAATATGTGTGCAACACCGCAACATAAAGTTGCTAGTTCACTTTCAAAGAGTAGGTGGAATATGTATTCCACATTTTGTCTAAATCTGGGATCTTCAGAATACCTCCGTAATGAGCAGTATTCTGAAGCTGATATTTGAATAGGTCTATCATCGTAATTTCTTCCTTTGCCAGTAGGAAAGAGTAGAGGAAAAGCATGTGCTTCTATACTTTTTTCCCATATGCTGATTGGTGATCCTTTTGTTTGATGCATTTGGTACGTTTCCAGTGCATCTTCTATGGTGTCATTAGAGTGCAAAGGATGAATTGTATAATAGTGTAAAGTATTTGATATTGTAGCAGGATCTAGGAGCTCAAATTGACCAGCTTCTTGTGTTTCTTGAATTATTTCAGTTGTATCCTTCAAGTTTTCTTCAATATTCATTTCTTTGTAATATTCATTATTCTCTTTAAGATATTGCAAGCATGTCTAACTTTATGTAAATCTACCAGCTGTTGCCATATTTTTTTGTCTTTTGTAGGTACTCCATTTACTAAGATAAATAAAGATTGCTGCATTGGACGTTGCACTCCTAGAGTATGCACATTTTCTTTTAAATCTAATGGTAAATAAACTACTTTTCCACGAATGCCTTTTACCAATTCAGAGGGAGGTAATTTTGCTGTTTTTGGTTGAAGGCGTATTATTGCTTGAAATGGGTGCACTGTTTGAATTATGATGCTCTCATATAAATTAATTTGTTGTATGGGTTTTGGTAGTGAGTATAATTCCAAATTATTTGTGATAGCCCGTGAAGGAGTTTGGTTGTTGTCAAGTTTTGTAGTGCAGTAACTGCAAAGTATTAAGGGGTCAGTTATTTCGTATTTGCTTTCTGCTACAAGGTAGAGAGCTAACTCAAACCATTTAGAATCGTCATTGTCTTCTCTTTTGTATGATAGGCCTACAGTTTTTGTGTTACTTTTATAAAAGGTTCTACGGCAACATACACACACATGATTTGGTACTTCAGCTGATGTACTTTTAAATTTTAGTATTTCTTTTTTGTATGTGTTTAGTAAAAGGTTGCCATGTGTAGAATTGTTGCTAATTTGGTTTAAAGCTATTTCAGTCTGTATGTGGCTTTCATTTCCAAAATATTTTTTCTGGATATAGTCAATTTCTTCAAGTAGGTCTTTTGCTGTACCATGTAGAAGAATATTATTTAAATTTGCTAGTGCTAAAGCAGGACTTTTAGCATAGTATAGTTTATAAACTAGATTTCTTATAGTTGAATGATGTGTTGATATCCTTTTGATATCATGGAAGGTGGTTTTACAAGTAGGTCCTGTAATGCAGGCCAATGAATGTCCTTGTAGTCCTGTGTACTTGCGCAATGGACCGGTATCCATATTTTGCAGTAGTTTAATTTTGATTTTGTCTTTGCTTTTTACATATTGATTGAGGAATTGTCGTAAAGACTTGATAAATTGTTTGGGTATGTTACACATTGACGTGCATGGCCATTTGTACACTAGATGTTCTGATTCAGTTGAATGGACGGGTAATTCTAAGTTTTCAGGGCATATTTTTGTAAGGAGTACTTCTTGTTCCATTATGGTATGATTCCCTTTTTCATAACCTCGACCACTGCTATGTATGGCAATTGTATTTGTTTGCTTTTGTTTGTACGCTTCTTCATTAAAGTATGGTTCTGTGCTCGTAGTGCGATTCCATTCACCTCTGCAGATACTTAAGAAGTTCTTTCTGTTGACATTTCGTTTATTGAGATGTCTTTTTTGTAATTTAGTTATTAGTTTTGTTAGTGGTTTCATTTTGTTTGACACTAAAATAAATAACTTTCTTTTGAGAAGAATTGCACTATCTATCAACGCCTATAAGATTAATTTCCAACGATACGTTTTAAGGGTTGAACCTGGTTTCTCTCCTGATTTCATAAGATTTTGAAGGACTCTGTGGCGGAACATTTTGGCTAAAATACTTTTCTTGGTATGCTTACTTTGAACTTTATCGAGATTTATAGAAGCAGTTTTATCTGTAGCTGATTTTTTGTTAATTGTTTTCTGGTTTGTTTTACATTTTGATAGAGGCGGCAACGTTTTTGCACTTGAAACTTCTTTTGTTTCACTAAATGACTGTATTAGCTGCTTTGTTTCAACTTTTTTTTACAAATTCTGCTAGAGATGGATGCTTATGTTGGCCACTTTTATTTTCATTTGCTCTACTTCTGTGTTGCTTTCTACGGACTTGACTTTTGGTAGGCATTCTTTAGGGTCTGTTGAAAAAAATAAAGAAGGTATGGGTTGGGGTGTTCTGCAATGTATGTTTGCAGTGTGCATGAGTGTTTGAGCAAGATGATAACGATGTATGTAATGGTGTGTGATTGTGCATTGGGAACTACAACTAGTAGGGATGGATATTCTTGAATGTATGTGCTACTAAACTGGTGTTTAGATGACAGAAAAAAGTAAGCTAGTGGTGTGGAGAAGTACAAATAGTAAATCTAATGTATACAATTAAAACAGTTGTTTGTTCTATAATATCAAAATTGTAGCGGGTGAGTTGGGTAATTTGTGTGTCCAAAAATAGGAATTTGTGGGACATTCTGGCTGTAAATCGCTGTTGAAGACATGGGGATTTTTGGACAGAATGGTGCAAAATCTCTATTTTTAGGCACAGAAATAGCATGAATTAACTTTAGAGTGTGTTTCAGTAATAATACAAATATTATGGTGATATTCTACTTACTTTTTTTCTGAAATAAACAGGTTACTTCTTAGTTCTTCTTTGTTCTTCAAAATCGGTTGCTTTTTTTCAGGAGAATGGTCATCACTGCAATTGTAAAAGAAACAAATTAGTAATTGTATTTGTCTATAGCACTGTTTTTAATTTAGACATTGCTTTGTTTAATTGAAATCCTCAACACCTTCCTCAAAACCATTAAAACTATCTTATTTACATAAGATACGTTGCACAAGTTCAATACATATGATATGTTCTTAATTAACAAATTGTATTGTAATGACTAACTGTAGCAAATAAAATATCTTTACTATGTTTGTGAAATTCATAATGTACCACTGAATACCACTATTTCTGTAACTAAGCTCTTCCAGGTAATGCTTAAATTAAAGTAATTGAATAAATAAAGGAATAAAACAAAAATATTAAGTCAGTTTGAAAATGTGTTCATGTACTGTACAGAAAATATGTATACCTGTAGTTTGTGTTCATGCATATGGATATGCATGGAGCTGAAAGTAGAAATCTTGGAAACTTGTACAGTATTTCTTGTAGATGGCGCTTGCCAATGATATGACACTTATACTCAGAGAGATTCACAGTACATTTGCAGTGCTGATCTATGATGATGCAATTAGATGTAGAGGTCTTGAATGTGATTGGTGGATGGTCATGTGACTTCTTAGCTACATCCAATGAGGGAATGGCACAGAAAGTGAAGTGGAAATGGTAGAAGGGCTGTTCATGTTACGATACGTCCGCGGACATGGCAGTAGTTTGCGGACATTAGGTGTTACATCCGGGGATTTTTGGGTTCAGAAGTCATGCAAATGAGAATGAGAACTGAAAGGGATTGGTCAGGAATGTTTAGTGGGTGTGTGGTGCCAGGAGAGAGTTTCTCAGATTCTCTTTTTGAGAACAATAGATAGCTATGGCTGTGTGTTTCAGAAAACAAATTGTTTGGATTTTGGGAGATTCATGGATACATTGGTTGAAGGTGCCTGCAGAAAGCTGTAGGTCTTGGAATTCCACATGTGGAAGTACACTGGCATGGAGTACGTGGAATGAAGTGGTTGGACTTGCTACCTCTTTGTGCTAGTTTGGAGACAGAGCAACATCCAGACATAATTGTAATTCATTGTGGAGGGAACAGTTTGGGACATGGGTCTGGAATTTCTTTGCAATGTTCTATGAAAGAAGGACTTGGGAAGGTCATGGACATGTTCCCTAATTCTCAAGTAATATTTTCACGGATTGCACAGAGACAAATGAAGCTTCATTCTTCTTCATTTGGTCCACAAATGGAACAAGCAAGGCACAATGTTAATAAGGCCATTTGTGCCTTTCTAAGAAATTTTGGCATGTCCTCTTTTCACAATGAAAATATTATGTTTCGTATGACATACATTTTTCGCAGAGATGGAGTCCATCTTACTTATGCTGGCAATCAGATTTTTTGGAGAAATATACAAAATGCATTACAACCTTTTTTAGAATTACAGCATCCATTTTGAAGTAGGTGTTAAGTATTTAGAATGTTTGACATACAAACACCCCCCAAAGGCTCTTTTCAGAGCCACCACTTCCTACCAGAGAAAATTGCAATGGTTATGATAGGATAGCAACCCAATTTTTTAGATGTCCGCGGACTGTCCGCAGACTTCTAAAAAATACAAAGGGCCCTGCTTCATTTATTTTCACTTTTATTTTTTAACTGTGAAAAGTGGCTCTGAAAAGAGCCTTATTTTTTTGGGATTTTTGTAATTTTGTATTTTTTTTGTTTTTTTATACATGCCACACTAGGAGAGGAGGGGAAAGGAGGGTAAAGGGGGGGACACCAACCACAGGAATAAGAAAGGGCGAGCTGAGAGAGGAAGATATAGAGTGGGTTTTATTTGGGTAGTGAGCAGGTCTTCTCATGCTCTGAGACGATAATCTCAAAAGCACTGCAAAGTCGCTCCCCCCTGCAGAGTACTGTGTCACAGTACATACATACAACTGTGACCCTCGAAAGGTAAGGGTCATCAGAATTCTGTATGGCCTATGAATCAGATTGAGGAAGACGCTGTCCCACAGAGGTGGTCCTTGTGGTGACAGTATCAGAAACGGATGAAGAAGTAGAGGATGTCATCTTTGATGTCGTGGGTGTTAGTCTTAGCAGTGCACGGTGGTGGAGCGAGTTATGGTGCTTAGCATACCATAACTGGCAAATTTCAAGGGTTTTTCGGTGTTACTTGGAACCATAACGTCCGTTTAACTGAATTTCATATGTTTTTAGTAGCGCAACTTAACCATAACGTCCATTTAACAACGTTTTTTTACTGAATATATATATAGATTATGCAATGATAAATCAAGGAATTAGAGGTGGTCTCCGAATGTGCAATGATGTAAAAGTCAACCACTATACTACACATGAATAAAGAGTCAACCGCTACCACCTCCACTCTTGCCTGAAACTCCAGTAAACTCACACAGGAGAACCTCACCCTTTTCTTCACACTCAACCTTAACCTTCTGGAGACAACAGACCCAGAGCTCCTAGTGCAACACTATGCCACCAGCCTCACTAATGCCATTGACACCATTGCCCCCCTTGCTGCTAAAATGCTAAACCAGCTATCCACATGAATTCCTGTCACACCCCAGAACTCTCTATCCTCAGAGCTGAAAAGAGACTTGCTGAGTGAAGCTCGAACAATAACCCCTCTGTATCAACCAAGTGTGCCTTCTCTAGCCTGTCCAATAAATATAAAACTGCTATGTTTATTTATTTATTTATTTATTTATTCGGATTTATTTAGAGCGCACATCAGCCCGGGGGCATCGTGGCGCTGTTACATGAGGACATACATAGTCTGGTTACCGTAGAAGGAAGGTGGTTACAACAAAGCAGTTTTCATTACATTGCACGTTACGTATCAGACATATTTCGAAACAGACGTGTGCGAGCTGGAGTGGGTGAAGGAAGGATGGAGTTAGTTGAATAGAGTGGTTTTGAGAGATTTGCGAAAGGAGTACAGAGAGGGTTCTGCTCTGAGGGCGTTAGGGAGGGCATTCCAGAGCTTGGGAGCTATGTGTGGGAAACCAATGCCGCCGGCTTTGGCTCTTTTTACAGTGGGTACTCGGAGTTGGTTGGCATGGTGGCTTCTTCTGGGACGGGTGGAAGAGTTCTTAGTTATAGTTTCAGATAGGTAGGGGGGTGCTGTATGATTGATGCACTTGTGTGTGAGAGTAAGGATTTTAAAGTTGATTCTTTCCTTAACTGGGAGCCAGTGGACAAGTCTTCTGGCCTGTGAAATATGTTCAGTTTTGGGAATGTGTAGTGCAGCGCGGAGGGCATTGTTTTGCACTATTTGGAGTCTGTTTAGGTTCTTTGACGATGTGCCTGCCAGGAGGGCGTTGCAGTAGTCCAATCTGGCTCCTATGGTAGCTCTGGCTATGGAGAGGCAGTTAGGCGTGGTGAGGTAGGGTTTTATGGCGTAGATGAGTTTGGTAGTCAGAGCAGAAGCTGAGGCGATGGCGTTGGTTTGTCTTGTCATTGAGAGTGTGGCGTCAATGTAGACTCCTAGGGTCTTGACGGTGGAGGAGACAGGTATGCTAATATTGTCGATGAGCATGTGAGAATAGTTGGGGCTAAGTTTGGTTAGTGTTTCGTTGGGGGCTAGGATGATGATTTCGGTTTTGTCTCCGTTTAGGCAGAGACCATTGATAGCCATCCAGGTTTGGATGGTCGAGTAGATTTTGAGGAGGGCTTCTGAGTCTAGGTCGTAGTCTCCGGAGAGGGGGAGGAGAACTTGCGTGTCATCTGCGTAATTTGTGTACGCTATGTTGAGGGAGTCCAGTAAGTCAAAGAGGGGTTTGGTGAATAGGTTGTAGAGGGTTGGAGCAGTGCAGGATCCTTGTGGGACACCACAGTTTATAGTGGTGGGGGGGGCGCTGTCCTGGTCTGAGTACACTTTCATGGCCCTACCTTCAAGGAAGGATGTGATCCAAGTGGTAGCCTTGTGAGAGAAGTGTGCAGCATTGAGGAGGTGAGATGTGAGAATGCTGTGGTCGACCAAGTCAAATGCTGCAGAGAGGTCGAGCAGAAGGAGGAGAGCAGGTTTGCCTGTGTCCATTATTTTGGTAATTTGATTTTTTAAATCTAGAAGGGCAGTTTCCGTCCCATGGCCTTTGCGGAAGCCTGATTGTCTTTTGCCTAGGATGGAGTTGGTTTCCAGGTAGTGTTGGATTTGATTGTGTGCGGCTTTGTCTAAGATTTTGAGGAGAAAGGGGACGGTGGTGATGGGGCGATAGTTGTTAGGGGAGGAAGGATCGAGGAAGGGTTTTTTCAGGAGCGGGCGGACCCAAGCTTCTTTTAGGCAATGTGGTACAGTTCCAGATGCGAAGGAGGCATTGATGAAGGCTGTAATGATGGGGGTGAGGGATTCTGAGCACTCTTTGATTAGTGAAGGTGGGCAGATATCCCCTTTGCAGGTGGAAGGTTTAATTTTTTTGAGGAGGTCTTTAACTTCCGTTTCTGAGACTTCTCTAAAGGCAAAGAGGGGTGTTTGTGAGAGAGCGTTATTGGTGGAGAGTGTGGGTGAGCAGGTGGGGGTGTTGAGGGCTTTGCGTTGTGAGGCTATTTTGTCTTGGAGAGTTTTAACTTTATTGAGGAGGGCAGCCTGGATGCCTGTGCACCAGGCTTCATCCTTGATGATTTCATCTGGGACGGAGGCCGGTGTGGAGAGTTCTTTGAATATGGAAAATATTTCTCTTGATTTGGAGCTGGCATTAATAATTCTCTGATTGTAGGATTCGGATTTAGCATGGAATATGGCTTTTTTGTAGGTCAAGGAGATCTCTTTAAAATCTTTAAGTGAGGATTGATTAGGTGCTGCTTGCCATCTGGATAGGGCTTTGCGTTTCTTGGTGCGAAGGTCAGATAGTTCTTCAGTGAACCATGAATTGCAGTGCATTGATTTTTTTCCTTTTTTTTCTTCTAGAGGGGCAATGAGATCGATGGCTTGAGTGAGTGTGCTGGAGTAGATGTTGGCTAGAGAGGTGGGGTCATGGATGAAAGGAGGCTTGAGTTCAGGGATGTCGAGGAGAGGGGCGAGGTTGGAAGCAGTGAGTTTTTTGGAGCTTCTTACTTTAGCGGGTGGGGCATGAGTTAAGGTTTTATGAGTAGGCGTGGTAGGAATGGAGAATTGAATGAGGTAATGGTCCGTCCATGGGAGGGCCGAGATGGAGGTAATTGCAGATGAGCAGTTGTGATCCGCTAGCCAGTCAATGGATCTGCCTTTGTTATGAGTGGGGGCAGTAATTTGTGCATTCCAAGGCCGCCTCCTTCAATACATGAATTGCCAATGCATATTCTGATTCGAAGGAATTATTTGCCATCCTCAAAGAACTAGAAACACCATTCTCCCAAGTCTCTATTATCCTCAAGGACTCACCTTGGTGCAACTCCGTACAGACCACGCTACTGCTCAAAATTGATACAATAAAAGAGAGAATCCCCAATCTGCAACAGTCTTTGCCCATGTCCATGCCCATCGTAAACAGAACAATGCCTCATTGTTCAGCTTCAATAAGATCACTACACAAGAAACGTGCCACATCTTACTAATTCTAAAGCTATCCAGATGCAAAGGGGATATCTGGCTGGCACCACTAATCAAAGATTGCTCGCTTCAACTATCACCATTCATCACGCCTTTTATCGATGCTTTCTTCAGCATAGCCAGAGTACCCACTGTTAGGCAGAAACCTGTGCAGTTCCCTCTGGGACCACTGCAAAAGATTTAGGACTACAGGTGTTTGGGGTGAACCCACGTGGTAGCAGTCTGTACCACACAGATTCACTTGGTAGCTGTGGCTGAGCAGTCAGACTTCCCTCAAGAAGAGTTGAGCAGTATGTGGAGTATACAAAATAGGGCAATCCTTCACAGTAAGACAAGCAAACACGCAACGAGGCTTAGTGTAAAGATATTAAGGTATTTATTTATAACGAAACATCTAAGAAAAACACTATGGCACTTTCACGGCAAACAAATCAAACACAATTACACTACGAAGAAGAAATGATCAATCCCCCTAACAATATCTCGACAAGTCTAGGTTCTACCGGTACCACTTATTTACAGACAGAGGTGTATACCTCAACCTAGATGACACTCGAATATTAGTTAGGACGGGAGAGAAAAAGATAGGCAGGTTACGAAATCAACGCAGTTCAATACTTCGTGGGTAAAATGCACGGCAAGAAGGCAAGAATCATAATAGATCATAAAGTTCAGAGGCCAGGCCCACTCGGAGAGAGGCAAGGCGCTATGTCCCGAAAAAGTCTCTAGTGGAGATGCATTCAAGTCTTTGTAGCAAATTGTTATCGGCAGATTGAACCAGTTCAGAACAATAAATGAGAAAAGCTTGGAGGCGAACCCAACGGAAAGGAGAGGATTAAGACACCTCACTCAATCTGATCGACAGGGAAGCCAAGCGGACACGGTACCTTGTTGTGGAGGGCAGCTCCGGCGGGGGCAGTTTTTCCTGGTGGTGGATGCACGTCGGGTCTTTGCCAAGAGTAGAGAGGTTCTCGTCGTCGAAGAAAAGTGAAGTTCGGTGCACCACCAGGGAAGAGACCAGCCGCGGAGTGCTCCGTCACAAGGCACCACCTTTTGGTCGTGGTACAGGGGTAGTGGCTATCCGGTTGCCGAGGTGCGCTGCACGGGCAATTCGACCACTGCATCCTGAGGCGAATAAAGAGCAAAGGGGACTGGTTGTTCCCACCAGTCAGGGGAAGAGACTCTCCGGCAGGGAGATCTCCTCTGTAGTCGGGAAGTGGTGAGTCGGCTCAGCAGGGCTCCACCGGAGGTGTCGTCGTTGCAGGTCGGCTCAGCGTTACCCTCGTCGGATTCTTAGGTCCTGTGGCGACTTCTCAAGATCCAGTCCCAAAAGCCCTGCTTTTATGCAGAAAACCCCCATTCATTCAGCCTAGCTGTCAATCAACACATGCTAAGTGGTGAGCGGGAAGGCTCACCACTTGGGCCAATCACTCCAGAGTGCGACCGGAGTTGGCAAGGCAACTCGGTCCAGGGTGCCTAAACCCCCTCCCACACCCCTGTGGTAACCCAGACAGAATGACACCACTTTGGAGGGTCTCTTTACAGAGCCCGCCAAAAGTGGAACAAAGGGCTCAACCTTTGGTTTAAGAGTCACAGAGACGAACACAGACGCCATTTTACAAACCGAGTTCTGGCAGAAAATACCATCCGATAAACCTATTTAAGATAAGTAGATCGGTGGTACGTTAGAGATTAACGAGAAAAAGTATCAATCTCCAACAATGGGACGAATCCCATAGGGTTAGGTTCGGGGTCGAACATAACAAGTAGTTTCCACTGCCACCAGCCAAAACTCGACGAGGGGGGACGGGACAGTACCCCCTCGAGTAACAGGTCCAGGAGTAATCAAATTACCCCTACTAGTACGTCCACAATAAGATGGTTTGTACTAGTCCTGTTAGTAAATTTAGGTCTAGTAAAGCCAATGGTGACTTTACATGCCCGGGGATACAGTAGTCAGTCCCCGGGTATGGAGTTTATGGTGGAGGTCCGCTAGGACGCCCCAGTGTTACGGCATGTAGGGTGCAGTGTAACACACATAGAAAAACATATGAGACCCCATAGCCCATAGAACACATTGATATTCAAAGGAATTACACACATACATGTCCAAGAGTTGGAAGGAAAGAGTCTCACTCTTGGCAGGATGGAAAAAACAAACTCCCGAAATCCAGCAAAGCTGCTGGGGGACTTACTAGGTTAGGAAATTCAGCCTAAACAGAGAATTCTCCCTAACACTCTCCCCCCCCCCAGACTAAGGGACAGGAGGATTTAATCCACTCCTGGATGAATCTCATACCTCTAGTCGATGACATACATCCTAGAGAGACCATCAGCATTTTGGTGGTGACATCCTGACCTGTGCTCAATGGTGAAATCAAACCCTTGCAGGCAGATCGACCATCTCAATAGTTTTGGGTTTTCCCCTTTCATTTGCATTAACCATCTCAAGGGTTGGTGGTCGGTCTGAATGACAAAAGTAGAACCATACAAGTACGGCCTAAACTTCTTCAGCGCCCACACGATAGAAAAGCAATCTCTTTCGATTGTTGCCCACCTTGTTTCAGGAACCTTCAGCTTGGGGCTGATGAAGAAAACGGGGTGCTCCCTACCTTTCCCATCCAGTTGACTGAGTACGGCACCTATTCCTACATTTGAAGCATCTGTCTGCACAGTGAAGTGTTGGCGGTAATCAGGAGCTCTGAGTACTGGGGCTTGGCAAAGAGCCTTTTTCAGGTTTTCAAAAGCCTGATTGCACTCCTCGTTCCATCTAACCTTCTTAGGAAATTTGCGCGAGGAGATGACATTCAGTGGAGAAGCTATGGTCCCATAGTTCTCTATGAAATTCCTGTAATACCCAGTGAGGCCTAGGAAGGCTCTCACCTGGGTTCGAGTAGTCGGTGTTGTCCAATTTTGCACAGCTTCAATTTTACTGAGCAAAGGCCTTATTTCTCCACCGCCTACCTCATGCCCAAGATAGACTACCTTACTCTGTCCAATTTGGCATTTGCTCACCTTTATGGTCAGATTGGCTCGTCCAAGAGCCTGCAAAACATCTCTCAGGTGGGTTACATGTTCTTCCCAGGAATTGCTGAACACTGCGATGTCATCCAAATATGCCATGCAAAAGTCCTCCATCCCATTCAGAACCTGGTTTACCATCCGTTGAAACGTAGCAGGTGCATTCTTCAATCCGAACGGCATTACCTTAAACTGGTATAAGCCAACGGGGGTAGAAAATGCAGTTTTCTCCTTGGCATGGTCTGTCAGGGCTAGTTGCCAATAGCCTGACGTCAAGTCAAATGTGCTGATGAACTTGGCGGCGCCAAGTTTATCCACCAACTCATCTGTTCTTGGCAAAGGGTGGGTATCAGTCTTGGTCACTGCATTAAGAGCTCTATAATCCACGCAGAATCTAAGTTCTTTAGATCCGGCCTTTGGTACTAACACAACTGGGCTAGACCATGGACTAGTAGAGGGCTCTATTACCCCGAGATCAAGCATCTTGCTGACCTCACCTTTGATGTGGGTTCGTACGTTTTCTGACATGCGGTATCCTCTGCTTTTGACTGGCAGACAGTCACCAGTGAGTATGTCGTGCTGGCCCCAAGGGGTCAAGCCTGGTGAAAGCGAGAACAGAGAGGCAAACTGATTCAACATAGATTTGCACTCTTCTTGTTGCTCGGGTGTCAGATTGGAGGAGAGATTCACTCCTTCAATTATTTCATCTAAAGATAAGCCTCTGAGGAGATCCGGATTAGCTTCACTCTCTTCTTCTTCCTCGGATGACGCTAGAAGCAGCGCTCCTACATCAGGTCGCGAGACATACGCTTTAAGTCGGTTGGTGTGAAAGACTGTCGGAGCCTCCTTGGGATTGCCCAAGTCCACCAGATAGTTAACCTCTCTGAGTTTACCCACTACTCGGAAGGGTCCCATCCACTTATCTTGCAAGGCCCTCTGCCTTGTTGGGATCATAACGAGAACAAACTGGTCTTGAGCGAACTCAACCATGTTAGCCTTTTGATCGTGCCAGTGCTTGACCAATGCTTGTCCAGCTTTCAAGTTATCGCTTGCTTCCGTCATCATGTATGACATTCTCCTCCGGAGACCTATCACGTAGTCAGTCACTCTGACTGGCTTGAGGGAAGGAGCACTCTCCAACCCCTCCTTAATCAGGGCCAATGGACCTCTGACGGGATGACCATAGAGTAGTTCGAAGGGCGAGTAACCTATGCCTTCCTGAGGGACTTCTCTATAAGCAAGGAGAAGGCATGGCAGTAGAAGGTCCCACTTACACTTAAGGGGTTCCTCTAAAGCACCTATCATGCTCTTCATGGTTCGGTTGAACCGTTCTACCAACCCATTGGTTTGTGGGTGGTAAGCTGTTGAGAACTTGTAAGTAACTTCACAGGTTTTCCACATGGCTTTCATGTAGTTGGACATAAAGTTTGACCCCCTGTCAGCGATTACTTCCCGACCCTAGTAAAAATACCAAGGAGGGCCTTAGCCACAGCCGGAGCTGTAACAGTCCTCATAGGAATTGCCTCAGGATACCTAGTAGCATGGTCTACTACAACAAGTATAATCCTGTTGCCTGAGGAGGTTGGAGGATCAAGGGGACCAACAATGTCAATCCTTACTCTCTCAAATGGGACTCCCACAACTGGGAGAGGCACTAAAGGTGCCACATTCTTGGAGCCAACCTTACCAGAGATCTGGCAGGTGTGGCAGCTCCTGCAGTGTTTTTCTACTTCGGCCCCCATCTTCGGCCAATAGAAGTAGAAGAGAGCCTTTCCTTAGTCTTCTTGAAATTCAAGTGACCAGCCAAAGGAATCTCGTGGGCTAACTGCAAGAACTGTGGTCTCTTCTCTTGGGGTACTACAAGTCGTTTGTAGTCTCCAGGTGCAGACTCGGTCGGTTCACTGTAGAAGAGGCCATCTTCCCAGTGCAACCTGTATTTCCCAGGCTCTTGCCCTTCAGCCTGAGCTTCTGCCTGGTGGCGAAGACCTTCCAGAGTTGGACATTCTCTCTGTCCCTTACTGAAGTCTGCCCTGCTGGGTCCACCTTCTGCCAGTAAAGACTGCAGCTCAGGATGGTCACCAGGATCCAGATCTCCAATGAGTTCCTGGCCTTCCATTAGCTCTTCCTCAGAGTCTAATTCTACCACACAGGGTTGTACCTCCCTCTCAGCCTCGGCTGGAGGTGGAGTTACGGGTGTAACTTTGGACAACCGCGGGGAAGTCCGTGTGGGCTGCACTGGAATGCGGGCTGCTGGTTTCGGGATAGAAGCCTTAGGTTTCCCTTTCGCTTCTGATTTCTTGGAGACAGCTGCCGACAATTCCAGTGGAGCAGGAGTGATTTCTTTCTTCATCATTTCCTGGAGAGTACCGCGCATGGTCCTCTCTCTTGCAGGTCTGGTTAGCTCCTGTAACTGTTTACTAGGAGGTCTGGGAGTATGCGATGCAACTCCGAGAGTTTTCAAATCGTTACCCAACAGTACGCGTCCTGGTACCTCACTCTGTATGCTGACAGGTATCTTCACAGTCATGTTGTTACACTGGATGAGAACTGGTAATTGGGGAAGCATCTGCACAGGCCCTCCAGCTAACTTGGTGAGGCGTTTGGGTGCCTTAGCAACATCCTCAGCCTGAAAAAACGATTTATCCACCACAGTTATGCTGGCCCCAGTGTCCCTAATGGCAGGAGTCCCCTGACCATTCACCTGGACACTGTCCTTATAATACTCTTTAGTATTATCGGGGATAGAATTATAGACATCTAAATTCTGTTGTTCCCACAACCCCAGAGATACTAAAGAAACGCTGGCTGAGACTCCAATGGGTTCGTCAGCTAGCAGTAGAAAGTTTCCACTTGCCATTTGGACTTCCTCCTCTGGAGCGAAGGCTAAGGAGACAAGCTGGACCCCTGAAGGTTTACCCTTACATCTGGGATCTCCTTTCACGTGATCAGTCGAGCCACAAACAAAGCATTTACCGAATGTTTTCTGGAATGGTGGCGTGTTCTGACCTCCTTCCGGTTTGGCACCAGAAGGCACACTATTCTGCTGTGGTTTTCCTTGTGGCTTACCCTTCTGGTTTTGTTTGGGGCCCTCTTTGGAATGTGAGTTATTAGAATTCTCTTTTGAGTCAGATTTAGGCTGTTGTCCCTCATCCTTTTTCTGAGTTGCCCCAGAATCCTTATGAGTAGCCCGGTTGGCAACCCATAAGTCAGCAGCCTTAGCTAGCTCCCGGGAATCCAATTCCTTCGAATCAGCCAAGTGCTGTCTGAGATCAGGAGAACAGGCATCATAAATAGACTCCAACATAAAAAGATTCCTCATACCTTCATAAGTGTCCACTTTGTAACCCTTAATCCATCCTTCTAAGTTCTTCAACCCTTCACCACCCAGGTAGCCCAAGGGGTACCATCATGCTTTTTGAGGGTTCTAAACCTCTTAAGATACTGGGAAGGGGTCTTCCCGAATCTAGCTATTAAAGCTAGTTTCACACTTTTGTAATCCGTCTTATCCGTCTCCCCCAACGCCATTACCACATCAGTCGCAACAGGAGGGAGCCTAGAGAACAACCAGGGAAGTAAAGCATTCCCTGTGATGTCCTGGAGCCCATGATTGTATTCAAACAGTTTCAACCAATCCAACACATCCAATCTCGGTTTATACATACCCACTAACTCCTTCGGCATCCGGGGTCTTTTGGGGCTGGAGCTCCTAGAGGAACCAGAGGAGAGAGAAGCATTTTCCATAGACAACTTTTTCATCTCTAACTCGTGATTAAGTTATATTTCCCTGAGTCTTAACTCAGCTTGCTTCTGCTCAGCCTGGGCATTCATCCGTCTGAACTCGAGTTCTAGGTTTCGTTCAGATTGGTCCAAGAACTGTTTGTATTCTAATTCGAGCTTCATTTTTTCAAGTTCAAAATAAGCAGGGTTACTTGTGGGACCTGGTATGGGCCCCGTAGGCACAGTTGGTAAGGCGGGTAGAGGAGCAGGGGAGACAGTTTCGTTAGCCTCGCCGTCCTCGTCAGCCTCTTCATCGCTATCATCAGAATTATGATTTAGATAAACACCATTACTGTTATCTACATTTGCTGGGGAGCTTGGTTCCTCTGAACCAGTACCCAGACTTTGGTTCGCCAGCAATCTTTCGATTAGTTCTAACTTCTTGCCTCTTACAGAAAGATTCTCTTGCCTACAGAGAGCTCGCAAACTCTCAGTATTTTCACCTGACAAGGGCTCTTGACTGTAAGACATGTTTTTTGAAAGTTGCTTTTTTGGGCAAAGTTTTGTGGTTAGTTATCCTACAGTGTCGAAAAGCACTCTAAACTGTATACTCGATACAAATCCCACCGCTGTACACCAGGCGGAAACCTGTGCAGTTCCCTCTGGGACTACTGCAAAAGATTTAGGACTACAGGTGTTTGGCGGTGAACCCACTTGGTAGCAGTCTGTACCACACAGATTCACATGGTAGCTGTGGCTGAGCAGTCAGACTTCCCTCAAGAAGAGTTGAGCAGTATGTGGAGTATACAAAATAGGGCAATCCTTCACAGTAAGACAAGCAAACACGCAACAAGGCTTAGTGTAAAGATATTAAGGTATTTATTTATATGAAAAATACAAAAAAATTAATAAACAGTTTTTTGTCTTAAGTAAATAATAAGTGCAAGACAACTGGACCAAAGACTAGGTCCCTGTTTTCCCTGTTTTCCTAAGAACTTACAGACACCAGTTGTCTTGCACTTATTATTTACTTAAGACAAAAAACTTTGTGAATGATGGTTCTAGGTTTTTTCATTTGTTTATTAATTTTTTTGTATTTTTCAAGTTGTTTGCCATAAACATGTTTGTTTTCTGTTCCTTTCTCAAATGCACTTCTAAAAATGAGAAAATGAATGTATTTTGACGAACGATGTACCTTAAAAAACACCTATACATCTTCTTGTAAAATTAATTGCATTGATGATGTTGTGCAGCTACTAGCACTAAGTAATTCCTTTTTTTTCTTAAAAAGAAAATTAAAAAAATGTGGAAATCCAAGGGCCTCTTTTGCTCATCTTTTTAGAATATCCTTTGACAGCTAGCTAAGTAACAAAGCTGTTGCCAAATCCTATTTTTGCATGCTAAATAATCACCCTTTACCAAAATATATAGGTAAAGAGATCCAAAAACAAGTGGCAGGACGCCTCCCTACTCGTTTCATGTACTATTAGCTCTCAAGTCCTTCCACTTATTCATGAGCTTACCCTTCAGTTACACAAGAATCACAATAGATCATAAAGTTCAGAGACCAGGCCCACTCGGAGAGAGGCAATGCGCTATGTCCCGAAAAAGTCTCTAGTGGAGATGCATTCAAATCTTTGTAGCAAATTGTTATCGACAGATTGAACCAGTTCAGAACATTAAATGAGAAAAGCTTGGAGGCGACCCAACGGAAAGGAGAGGATTAAGACACCTCACTCAATCCGATCGAAAGGGAAGCCAGGCGGACACGGTACCTTGTTGTGGAGGGCAGCTGCGGCGGGAGCAGTTGTTCCTGGTGGTGGATGCACATCGGGTCTTTGCCAAGAGAAGAGAGGTTCTCGTCGTCGAAGAAAAGTGAAGTTCGGTGCACCACCAGGGAAGAGACCAGCCGCGGATTGCTCCGTCACAAGGCACCACCTTTTGGTCGCGGTACAGGGGTAGTGGCTATCCGGGTGCCGAGGTGCGCTGCACGGGCAATTCGACCACTGCGTCCTGAGGCGAATAAAGAGCAAAGGGGACTGGTTGTTCCCACCAGTCAGGGGAAGAGACTCTCCGGCAGGGAGATCTCCTCTGTTGTCGGGAAGTGGTGAGTCGGCTCAGCAGGGCTCCACCGGAGGTGTCGTCGTTGCAGGTCGGCTCAGTGTTACCCTCGTCGGATTGTTAGGTCCTGTGGCGACTTCTCAAGATCCAGTCCCAAAAGCCCTGCTTTTATGCAGAAAACCCCCATTCATTCAGCCTAGCTGTCAATCAACACATGCTAAGTGGTAAGCGGGAAGGCTCACCACTTGGGCCAATCACTCCAGAGTGCGACCGGATTTGGCAAGGCAACTCGGTCCAGGGTGCCTAAACCCCCTCCCACACCCCTGTGGTAACCCAGACAGAATGACACCACTTTGGAGGGTCTCTGTACAGAGCCCGCCAAAAGTGGAACAAAGGGCTCAACCTTTGGTTTAGGAGTCACAGAGACGAACACAGACGCCATTTTACAAACCGAGTTCTGGCAGAAAATACCATCCGATAAACCTATTTAAGATAAGTAGATTGGTGGTACGTTAGAGATTAACGAGAAAAAGTATCAATATCCAACAATGGGACGAATCCCATAGGGTTAGGTTCAGGGTCGAACATAACAAGTAGTTTCCACTGCCACCAGCCAAAACTTGATGAGGGGGGACGGGACAGTGCCCCCTCGAGTAACAGGTCCAGGAGTAATCGAATTACCCCTACTAGTACGTCCACAATAAGATGGTTTGTACTAGTCCTGTTAGTAAATTTAGGTCTAGTAAAGCCAATGGTGACTTTACATGCCCAGGGAGACAGTAGTCAGTCCCCGGGTATGGAGTCTATGGTGGAGGTCCGCTAGGACGCCCCAGTGTTACGGCACGTAGGGTGCAGTGTAACACACATAGAAAAACATATGAGACCCTATGGAGTAAAAGACCCCATAGCCCATAGAACACATTGATATGCAAAGGAATTACACACATACATGTCCAAGAGTGGGAAGGAAAGAGTCTCACTCTTGGCAGGATGGAAAAAACAAACTCCCGAAATCCAGCAAAGCTGCTGGGGGACACACTAGGTTAGGAAATTCAGCCTAAACAGAGAATTATCCCTAACACCCACATGCCTCAAAGAAGCCTGGCTTCCCCAGTTATTAAAGAAACCCCCACTCAACCCCACCATCGCAAATAACTACCGCCCATTACCACTGCACAATTCCTTCTTAAAATTCTCAACAGAGCATCGTACAAACAAATTCAATGCCATCTCGAAATCAACCATATCCTAGGTATCCATCAATCGGGCTTCTGCATTGGCCATTGGAACTGAATCTGCTTTCCTGGACCTGAAAATCCAGCTGGACTCTATCAGAGATGTAGGAAAGTTAGCCATGCTCCTTCTCCTTGATCTGTCTGCACCCTTCGATCTAGACAACCATTTTATGTCATCATATCACCTCCGCTGATGCATTCTCACTGGAAGGTGCTGGCAGGATAGACTCCTTCCTCGAAAGGAGAGTGATGAAAGTCTTCTCTGACAAAGCATGTGCCTCACCCTCCCCCATTAGTTGTGGGATCCCCCAAGGTTCTAGTGTCTCGCCCACACTCTATAACATTTTGACAAATCCCCTCTTTGACACCTGGACTTGCTCGGCATAGCTTATACTAACTATGCTGACAACAGACAGAAACTCCTCCCGCTCTTAGGCTCCTAGCACACAGATTTGAACTCCCTCAGCTGCACTTGAAAGAACAAGGACATATCGAGGCTGAGTACCACCAATCGCGGGCTAAAAGATTCACAGATCTTTTATTACTGTACAGTTTACAAAGCAACACAGATAGCTATCTGGCTTCCAACATCCCCCAATGTGTACCAGCCCGACAGAGAGAGGTGAGAGAGTGCTGGACGTCTAAACATTCCTGCTTTTATACAATTTCGAGTAATATTGTCCAGACTCTCTTCACGTTAATAATCAGTGGTCTAGAGTTCGTGTCTAGTTCACATACAGATTATACAATATTATGCAAAGGATTACATAGGTTTGCATTTCCATGGAGGCACAATGGTGATGTATGTTCTCAGATCCCGCGGTAAGCCTTGCGCAATGTCTTCTTACAATTCTATTCGGCCTTTGTATAAGATCGAGGTTTGTTCTTCATTGTCCCAATGTGTATACAAGGATGAGTCTTGTGAGTGCAGACAACACTTAAACAACAGTTCATATGCAGCGCAAGGTCTCTTTGCCTAGTCTAAACAGTCGGCTCTCGAACAGCCTAAGAGAGTTATCCAGCCTGTAGCTCAGGTGTAGCAGCAGTGTCTCTCTCAGCTCACTGTGGTATAGATAGAGAGAGCTACCTATCCTGTATCCCAGGTGTAGCAGCAGTGTCTCTCTCAGTTCACTATGGTATAGATAGAGAGAGCTACCCATCCTGTAGCTGAGGGGTAGCAGCACTGCCTCTCTCAGTTCACTATGGTATAGATAGAGAGAGCTACCCAGCCTGTAGCTCAGGTGTAGCAGCAGTGTTTCTCTCAGATCACCATGGTATAGATATAGCGATCTACCCAGCCTGTAGCTCAGGTGTAGCAGTAGTGTCTCTCTCAACTCACTATAGTATAGACAGAGTGATCTACCCAGCCTGTAGTTCAGGTGTAGCCGCAGTGTCTCTCTCAGCTTGCTATGGTATAGACTAAGAGAGAGCTACCCAGCCTGTGGGACAGGTGTAGCAGAAGTGTCCCTCTCAGCTCACTATGGTATAGAGAGAGAGAGAGTTACCCAGGTTGTAGCTCAGGTGTCGCAGCAGTGTCTCTCTCAGCTCACTATGGTATAGATATAGAGATCTACCCAGACTGTAGCTCAGGTGTAGCAGTAGTGTCTCGGCTTGCCATGGTAAAGACAGAGAGAGCAGCCCAGCCTGTAGCTGAGGTGTAGCAGCAGTGTCTCTCCCAGCTCGCCGTGGTATAGACAGAGAGAGCTACCCAGCCTTTAGCTCGGGTGTAGCAGCAGTGTATCTCTCAGCTCACCATGGCATAGACAGAGAGAGCTACCCAGCCTGTAGCTCAGGTGTCACAGCAGTGTCTCTCTCAGATCACTATGGTATAGACAGAGAGCTACCAGCCTGTAGCTCAGGTGAAGCAGCAGTGTCTCTCTCAGCTCACTATGGTATATATATAGAAAGATCTACTCAACCTGTAGCTCAGGTGTAGCAGCAGTGTCACTCTCAGCTCACTATGGTATAGACAGAGAGAGCTACATAACCTGTAGCTCAGGTGTAACATCAGTATCTCTCCCAGCTTGCCATTGTATAGACAGAGAGAGCTACCCAGCCTGTACCTCAGGTGTAGCAGCAGTGTCTCTGTCAGTTCACTATTGTATAGACAGAGAGAGCTACCTATCCTGTAGCTCAGGTGTAGCAGCAGTGTCTCTTTCAGCTCACTATGGTATAGACAGAGAGAGCTACCCCGCTTGTAGCTCAGGTGTTGCAGCAATTTCGCTCCTAGCTTGCCATGGTATAGAAAGAGAGAGCTACCCAGCCTGTAGCTCAGGTGTAGGAGCAGTGTCTCACTCAGCTCACCATGGTATAGAGAGAGCTACCCAGCCTGTAGCTCAGATGTAGCAGCAGTGTCTCTCTCAGCTCACTATGGTATAGACAGAGAGAGATACCCAGCCTGTAGCTGAGGGGTAGCAGCAGTGTTTCTCTCAGCTCACCATGGTATATATATAGAGAGATCTACCCAGCATGTAGCTCAGGTGTAGTAGCAGTGTCTCTCAGCTCACTATGGTATAGACAGAGAGAGCTTCCTATCCTGTAGCTCAGGTGTGGCAGCAGTGTTTCTCTCAGTTCACTATTGGATAGATAGAGAGAGCTACCCAGCCTGTAGCTGAGGGGCAGCAGCAGTGCCTCTCCCAGCTCGCCATGGTATAGACAGAGAAAGCTACCCAGCCTGTAGCTCAGATGTAGCAGCAGTGTCTCTCTCAGCTCACTATGGTATAGACAGAGAGAGATACCCAGCCTGTAACTGAGGGGTAGCAGCAGTGTTTCTCTCATCTCACCATTGTATATATATAGAGAGAGATCTACCCAGCCTGTGCCTCAGGTATAGCAGCAGTGTCTCTCTCAGCTCACTATGGTATAACCAGAGAGAGCTACCCAGCCTGTAGCTGAGGGTTAGCAGAATTGCCTCTCTCAGTTCACTATGTTATAGATAGAGGAAGCTACCCAGCCTGTAGCCCAGGTGTAGCAGCAGTGTTTCTCTCAGCTCACCATGGTATAGATATAGAGATCTACCCAGCCTGTAGCTCAGGTGTAGCAGCACTGTCTCCCTTAGCTCACTATGGTATAGATTGAGAGAGAGCTACCCAGCCTGTGGCACAGGTGTAGCAGCAGTGTCTCTCTCAGCTCACTATGGTATAGACAGAGAGAGATACCCTGCCTGTAACTGAGGGGTAGCAGCAGTGTTTCTCTCAGCTCACCATGGTATATATATAGAGAGAGAGAGATCGACCCAGCCTGTACCTCAGGTATAGCAGCAGTGTCTCTCTCAGCTCACTATGGTATAACCAGAGTGAGCTACCCAGCCTGTAGCCGAGGGTTAGCAGCAGTGTCTCTCTGAGTTCACTATGTTATAGATAGAGGGAGCTACCCAGCCTGTAGCCCAGGTGTAGCAGCAGTGTTTATCTCAGCTCACCATGGTATAGATATAGAGATCTACCCAGCCTGTAGCTCAGGTGTAGCAGCAGTGTCTCCCTCAGCTCACTATGGTATAGATTGAGAGAGTGCTACCCAGCCTGTAGCCCAGGTGTAGCAGCAGTGTTTCTCTTAGCTCACCATGGTATAGATACAGAGATCTACCCAGCCTTTACCTCAGGTGTAGCAGCAGTGTCTCTCTCAGCTCATCATGGTATAGACAGAGAGTGCTACCCAGCCTGGAGCTCAGGTATAGCAGCAGTGTCTTTCTCAGCTCGCCATGGTATAGACAGAGAGACCTACGCAGCCTGTAGTTCAGGTGTAGCAGCAGTGTCTCTGCCATCTCCCTATGGTATAGACATAGAGAGCTACCCAGCCTGTAGCTCAGGTGTAGCAGCAGTGTCTCTCTCAGCTCGCCATGGTATAGACAGAGAAAGCTACCCAGCCTGTAGCTCAGGTGTAGCAGGAGTGTCTCTCTCAGCTCACTATGGTGTAAATAGAGAGAGCTACCCAGCCTGTAGCTCAGGTGTAGCAGCAGTGTTTCTATCAGCTCACTATGGTATAGGCAGAGAGGGCTACAAAATGTCTAGCTCAGGAGTAGCATCAGTGTCTCTCCCGGCTTGCCATGGTATAGACAGAGAGAGCTACCCAGCCTGTAGCTCAGGAGTAGCAGCAGTGTCTCTCTCAGCTTGCCATGGCATGAACAGAGAGACAGTTACCCAGCCTGTAGCTCAGGTATAGCAGCAGTGTCTCTCCCAGCTCACCATGGTACCGACATGGAGAGCTACCTAGCCTGTAGCTCAGGTGTAGCAGCAGTGTCTCTCTCAGCTTGCCATGGCATAGATAGACAGAGAGAGAGCTACCCAGCCTGTAGCTCAGGTGTAGCAGCAGTGTCTCTCTCAGCTCACAATCGTATAGACAGAGAGGTCTACCAAGCCTGTAGCTCAGGTGTAGCAGCAGTGTCTCTTTCAGCTCACTATGGTGTAGAAAGAGAGATCTACCCAGCCTGTAGCTCAGATGTCGCAGCAGTGTCGCTCTCAGCTCACTATGGTATAGATATAGAGAAATACCCATCCTGTAGCTCAGGTGTAGCAACAGTGTCTCTCTCAGCTCACTATGGTATAGATAGAGAGAGCTACCCAGCCTGTAGCTCAGGTGTCACAGCAGTGTCTCTCTCAGCTCAATATGTTATAGACAGAGGGAGCTACCAGCCTGTAGCTCAGGTGAAGCAGCAGTGTCTCTCTCAGCTCACTATGGTATAGATATAGAGATCTACTCAGCCTGTAGCTCAGGTGTAGCAGCAGTGTCTCTCTCAGCTCACTATGGTATAGACAGAGAGAGCTACATAACCTGTAGCCCAGGTGTAGCAGCAGTGTTTATCTCAGCTCACCATGGTATAGATATAGAGATCTACCCAGCCTGTAGCTCAGGTGTAGCAGCAGTGTCTCCCTCAGCTCACTATGGTATAGATTGAGAGAGAGCTACCCAGCCTGTAGCCCAGGTGTAGCAGCAGTGTTTCTCTTAGCTCACCATGGTATAGATACAGAGATCTACCCAGCCTTTACCTCAGGTGTAGCAGCAGTGTCTCTCTCAGCTCGTCATGGTATAGACAGAGAGTGCTACCCAGCCTGGAGCTCAGGTATAGCAGCAGTGTCTTTCTCAGCTCGCAATGGTATAGACAGAGAGACCTACGCAGCCTGTAGTTCAGGTGTAGCAGCAGAGTCTCTGCCATCTCCCTATGGTATAGACATAGAGAGCTACCCAGCCTGTAGCTCAGGTGTAGCAGCAGTGTCTCTCTCAGGTCGCAGTGGTAATGACAGAGAAAGCTACCCAGCCTGTAGCTCAGGTGTAGCAGGAGTGTCTCTCTCAGCTCACTATGGTGTAAATAGAGAGAGCTACCCAGCCTGTAGCTCAGGTGTAGCAGCAGTGTTTCTATCAGCTCACTATGGTATAGGCAGAGAGGGCTACAAAATGTCTAGCTCAGGAGTAGCATCAGTGTCTCTCCCGGCTCGCCATGGTATAGACAGAGAGAGCTACCCAGCCTGTAGCTCAGGAGTAGCAGCAGTGTCTCTCTCAGCTTGCCATGGCATGAACAGAGAGACAGTTACCCAGCCTGTAGCTCAGGTATAGCAGCAGTGTCTCTCCCAGCTCACCATGGTACAGACATGGAGAGCTACCTAGCCTGTAGCTCAGGTGTAGTAGCAGTGTCTCTCAGCTCACTATGGTATAGACAGAGAGAGCTTCCTATCCTGTAGCTCAGGTGTGGCAGCAGTGTTTCTCTCAGTTCACTATTGGATAGATAGAGAGAGCTACCCAGCCTGTAGCTGAGGGGCAGCAGCAGTGCCTCTCCCAGCTCGCCATGGTATAGACAGAGAAAGCTACCCAGCCTGTAGCTCAGATGTAGCAGCAGTGTCTCTCTCAGCTCACTATGGTATAGACAGAGAGAGATACCCAGCCTGTAACTGAGGGGTAGCAGCAGTGTTTCTCTCATCTCACCATTGTATATATATAGAGAGAGATCTACCCAGCCTGTGCCTCAGGTATAGCAGCAGTGTCTCTCTCAGCTCACTATGGTATAACCAGAGAGAGCTACCCAGCCTGTAGCTGAGGGTTAGCAGAATTGCCTCTCTCAGTTCACTATGTTATAGATAGAGGAAGCTACCCAGCCTGTAGCCCAGGTGTAGCAGCAGTGTTTCTCTCAGCTCACCATGGTATAGATATAGAGATCTACCCAGCCTGTAGCTCAGGTGTAGCAGCACTGTCTCCCTTAGCTCACTATGGTATAGATTGAGAGAGAGCTACCCAGCCTGTGGCACAGGTGTAGCAGCAGTGTCTCTCTCAGCTCACTATGGTATAGACAGAGAGAGATACCCTGCCTGTAACTGAGGGGTAGCAGCAGTGTTTCTCTCAGCTCACCATGGTATATATATAGAGAGAGAGAGATCGACCCAGCCTGTACCTCAGGTATAGCAGCAGTGTCTCTCTCAGCTCACTATGGTATAACCAGAGAGAGCTACCCAGCCTGTAGCCGAGGGTTAGCAGCAGTGTCTCTCTGAGTTCACTATGTTATAGATAGAGGGAGCTACCCAGCCTGTAGCCCAGGTGTAGCAGCAGTGTTTATCTCAGCTCACCATGGTATAGATATAGAGATCTACCCAGCCTGTAGCTCAGGTGTAGCAGCAGTGTCTCCCTCAGCTCACTATGGTATAGATTGAGAGAGTGCTACCCAGCCTGTAGCCCAGGTGTAGCAGCAGTGTTTCTCTTAGCTCACCATGGTATAGATACAGAGATCTACCCAGCCTTTACCTCAGGTGTAGCAGCAGTGTCTCTCTCAGCTCATCATGGTATAGACAGAGAGTGCTACCCAGCCTGGAGCTCAGGTATAGCAGCAGTGTCTTTCTCAGCTCGCCATGGTATAGACAGAGAGACCTACGCAGCCTGTAGTTCAGGTGTAGCAGCAGTGTCTCTGCCATCTCCCTATGGTATAGACATAGAGAGCTACCCAGCCTGTAGCTCAGGTGTAGCAGCAGTGTCTCTCTCAGCTCGCCATGGTATAGACAGAGAAAGCTACCCAACCTGTAGCTCAGGTGTAGCAGGAGTGTCTCTCTCAGCTCACTATGGTGTAAATAGAGAGAGCTACCCAGCCTGTAGCTCAGGTGTAGCAGCAGTGTTTCTATCAGCTCACTATGGTATAGGCAGAGAGGGCTACAAAATGTCTAGCTCAGGAGTAGCATCAGTGTCTCTCCCGGCTCGCCATGGTATAGACAGAGAGAGCTACCCAGCCTGTAGCTCAGGAGTAGCAGCAGTGTCTCTCTCAGCTTGCCATGGCATGAACAGAGAGACAGTTACCCAGCCTGTAGCTCAGGTATAGCAGCAGTGTCTCTCCCAGCTCACCATGGTACCGACATGGAGAGCTACCTAGCCTGTAGCTCAGGTGTAGCAGCAGTGTCTCTCTCAGCTTGCCATGGCATAGATAGACAGAGAGAGAGCTACCCAGCCTGTAGCTCAGGTGTAGCAGCAGTGTCTCTCTCAGCTCACAATCGTATAGACAGAGAGGTCTACCAAGCCTGTAGCTCAGGTGTAGCAGCAGTGTCTCTTTCAGCTCACTATGGTGTAGAAAGAGAGATCTACCCAGCCTGTAGCTCAGATGTCGCAGCAGTGTCGCTCTCAGCTCACTATGGTATAGATATAGAGAAATACCCATCCTGTAGCTCAGGTGTAGCAACAGTGTCTCTCTCAGCTCACTATGGTATAGATAGAGAGAGCTACCCAGCCTGTAGCTCAGGTGTCACAGCAGTGTCTCTCTCAGCTCAATATGTTATAGACAGAGGGAGCTACCAGCCTGTAGCTCAGGTGAAGCAGCAGTGTCTCTCTCAGCTCACTATGGTATAGATATAGAGATCTACTCAGCCTGTAGCTCAGGTGTAGCAGCAGTGTCTCTCTCAGCTCACTATGGTATAGACAGAGAGAGCTACATAACCTGTAGCCCAGGTGTAGCAGCAGTGTTTATCTCAGCTCACCATGGTATAGATATAGAGATCTACCCAGCCTGTAGCTCAGGTGTAGCAGCAGTGTCTCCCTCAGCTCACTATGGTATAGATTGAGAGAGAGCTACCCAGCCTGTAGCCCAGGTGTAGCAGCAGTGTTTCTCTTAGCTCACCATGGTATAGATACAGAGATCTACCCAGCCTTTACCTCAGGTGTAGCAGCAGTGTCTCTCTCAGCTCGTCATGGTATAGACAGAGAGTGCTACCCAGCCTGGAGCTCAGGTATAGCAGCAGTGTCTTTCTCAGCTCGCAATGGTATAGACAGAGAGACCTACACAGCCTGTAGTTCAGGTGTAGCAGCAGAGTCTCTGCCATCTCCCTATGGTATAGACATAGAGAGCTACCCAGCCTGTAGCTCAGGTGTAGCAGCAGTGTCTCTCTCAGGTCGCAGTGGTAATGACAGAGAAAGCTACCCAGCCTGTAGCTCAGGTGTAGCAGGAGTGTCTCTCTCAGCTCACTATGGTGTAAATAGAGAGAGCTACCCAGCCTGTAGCTCAGGTGTAGCAGCAGTGTTTCTATCAGCTCACTATGGTATAGGCAGAGAGGGCTACAAAATGTCTAGCTCAGGAGTAGCATCAGTGTCTCTCCCGGCTCGCCATGGTATAGACAGAGAGAGCTACCCAGCCTGTAGCTCAGGAGTAGCAGCAGTGTCTCTCTCAGCTTGCCATGGCATGAACAGAGAGACAGTTACCCAGCCTGTAGCTCAGGTATAGCAGCAGTGTCTCTCCCAGCTCACCATGGTACAGACATGGAGAGCTACCTAGCCTGTAGCTCAGGTGTAGCAGCAGTGTCTCTCTCAGCTTGCCATGGCATAGACAGACAGAGAGAGAGCTACCCCGCCTCAGGTGTAGCAGCAGTGTCTCTCTCAGCTCACAATCGTATAGACAGAGAGGTCTACCAAGCCTGTAGCTCAGGTGTAGCAGCAGTGTCTCTTTCAGCTCACTATGGTGTAGAAAGAGAGAGCTACCCAGCCTGTAGCTCAGATGTCGCAGCAGTGTCGCTCTCAGCTCACTATGGTATAGATATAGAGAAATACCCATCCTGTAGCTCAGGTGTAGCAACAGTGTCTCTCTCAGCTCACTATGGTATAGATAGAGAGAGCTACCCAGCCTGTAGCTCAGTGTGTCACAGCAGTGTCTCTCTCAGCTCAATATGTTATAGACAGAGGGAGCTACCAGCCTGTAGCTCAGGTGAAGCAGCAGTGTCTCTCTCAGCTCACTATGGTATAGATATAGAGATCTACTCAGCCTGTAGCTCAGGTGTAGCAGCAGTGTCTCTGGCAGTTCACTATTGTATAGACAAAGAGAGCTAATTATCATGTAGCACAGGTGTAGCAGCAGTGTCTCTTTCAGCTCACTATGGTATAGACAGAGAGTGCTACGAGCTACCCAGCCTGTAGCTCAGGTGGCACAGCAGTATTTCTCTCAGCTCACTATGGCATAACCAGAGAGAGCTACCCAGCCTGTAGCCGAGTGTTAACAGCAGTGTGTCTCTCAGTTCACTATGTTATAATTAGAGAGAGCTACCCAGCCTGTAGCCCAGGTGTAGCAGTAGTGTTTCTCTCAGCTCACCATGGTATAGATATAGAGATCTACCCAGCCTGTAGCTCAGGTGTAGCAGCAGTGTCTCTCTCAGCTCACGATCGTATAGACAGAGAGGTCTACCAAGCCTGTAGCTCAGGTGTAGCAGCAGTGTCTCTTTCAGCTCACTATGGTGTAGACCGAGAGAGCTACTCAGCCTGTAGCTCAGATGTCGCAGCAGTGTCGCTCTCAGCTCACTATGGTATAGATATAGAGATATACCCATCCTGTAGCTCAGGTGTAGCAACAGTGTCTCTCTCAGCTCACTATGGTATAGATAGAGAGAGCTACCCAGCCTGTAGCTCAGGTGTCACAGCAGTGTCTCTCTCAGCTCACTATGTTATAGACAGAGGGAGCTACCAGCCTGTAGCTCAGGTGAAGTAGCAGTGTCTCTCTCAGCTCACTATGGTATAGACAGAGAGAGCTACATAACCTGTAGCTCAGGTGTAGCATCAGTATCTCTCCCTGCTCGCCATTGTATAGACAGAGAGAGCTACCCAGCCTGTAGCTCAAGTGTAGCAGCAGTGTCTCTTTCAGCTCACTATTGTATAGACAGAGAGTGCTACGAGCTACCCAGCCTGTAGCTCAGGTGGCACAGCAGTATCTCTCTCAGCTCACTATGGCATAACCAGAGAGAGCTACCCAGTCTGTAGCCGAGTGTTAGCAGCAGTGTGTCTCTCAGTTCACTATGTTATAGATAGAGGGAGCTACCCAGCCTGTAGCCCAGGTGTAGCAGTAGTGTTTCTCTCAGCTCACCATGGTATAGATATAGAGATCTACCCAGCCTGTAGATCAGGTGTAGCAGCAGTGTCTCCCTCAGCTCACTATGGTATAGACTGAGAGAGAGCTACCCAGCCTTTACCTCAGGTGTCGCAGCAGTGTCTCTCTCAGCTCACTATGGTATAGATATAGAGATCTACAAGCCTTTACCTCAGGTGTAGCAGCAGTGTCTCTCTCAGCTCGCCATGGTATAGACAGAGCGAGCTACCCAGCCTGTAGCTCAGGTATAGCAGCAGTGTCTTGCTCAGCTCATCATGGTATAGACAGAGAGACCTACCCAGCCTGTAGTTCAGGTGTAGCAGCAGTGTCTCTGCCATCTCCCCACGGTATAGACAGAGAGAGCTACCCAGCCTGTAGCTCAGGTGTAGCAGCAGTGTCTCTCTCAGCTCGCCAATGTATATACAGAGAAAGCTACCCCGCCTGTAGCTTAGGTGTAGCAGGAGTGTCTCTCTCAGCTCACTATGGTATAGACAGAGAGAGCTGCCATCCTGTAGCTCAGGTGTAGCAGCAGTGTCTCTCTCAGCTCACTATGGTATAGATATAGAGATCTACTCAGCCTTTAGCTCAGGTGTAGAAGCAATGTCTCTCTTAGCTCACTATGGTATAGACAGAGAGAGCTACACAATTTCTAGCTCAGGTGTAGCATCAGTGTCTCTCCCAGCTCGCCATGGTATAGACAGAGAGAGCTACCCAGCCTGTAGCTCAGGAGTAGCAGCAGTGTCTCTCTCAACTTGCCAAGGCATGGACAGAGAGACAGTTTCCCAGCCTGTAGCTCAGGTGTAGCAGCAGTGTCTCTCTCAGCTCGCAATCGTGTAGACAGAGAGAGCTACCCAGCCTGTAGCTCAGATGTCGCAGCAGTGTCTCTCTCAGCACACTATGGTATAGATATAGAGATATACCCATCCTGTAGCTCAGGTGTAGCAACAGTGTCTCTCTCAGCTCACTATGGTATAGATAGAGAGAGCTACCCAGCCTGTGGCACAGGCGTAGCAGCAATGTCTCTCTCAGCTCACCATGGTATAGACAGAGAGAGCTACCTATCCTGTATCCAAGGTGTAGCAGCAGTGTCTCTCTCAGTTCACTATGGTATAAACAGAGAGAGCTACCCATCCTGAAGCTGAGGGGTAGCAGAAATGCCTCTCTCAGTTCACTATGGTATAGATAGAGAGAGCTACCCAGCTTGTAGCTCAGGTGTAGCAGCAGTGTCCCTCTCAGCTCACTATGGTATATAGAGAGAGAGTTACCCAGCCTGTAGCTCAGTTGTCGCAACAGTGTCTCTCTCAGCTCACTATGGTATAGATAGAGAGAGCTACCCAGCCTGTAGCTCAGGTGTCACAGCAGTGTCTCTCTCAGCTCACTATGTTATAGACAGAGGGAGCTACCAGCCTGTAGCTCAGGTGAAGCAGCAGTGTCTCTCCCAGCTCGCCATGGTATAGACAGAGAGAGCTCCCCAGCCTGTAGCTCAGGTGTAGCAACAGTGTCTCTCTCAGCTCACCATGGCATAGACAGAGAGAGAGATACCCAGCCTGTAGCTCAGGTGTAGTAGCAGTGTCTCTCTCAGTTCACTATGGTATAGACAGAGAGAGCTGCCAGCCTGTAGCTCAGGTGAAGCAGCAGTGCCTCTCTCAGCTCACTGTAGTATAGATATAGAGATCTGCTCAGCCTGTAGCTCAAGTTTAGCAGCAGTGTCTCTCTCAGCTCACTATGGTATAGACAGAGAGAGCTATATAACCTGTAGCTCAGGTGTAGCATCAGTATCTCTCCCAGCTCGCCATTTTATAGACAGAGAGTGCTACCCGGCCCGTAGCTCAGGTGTAGCAGCAGTGTCTCTGTCAGTTCACTATTGTATATACAGAGAGAGCTACCTATCTTGTAGCTCAGGTGTAGCAGCAGGGTCTCTTTCAGCTCACTATGGTATAGACAGAGAGAGCTACCCAGCCTGTTGCTCAGGTGTAGCAGCATTGACTCTCTCAGCTCACTATGGTATAGATATAGAGATATACCCATCTGTAGCTCAGGTGTAGAAGTAGTGTCTCTCTTAGCTCACTATGGTATAGACAGAGAGAGCTACACAATTTCTAGCTCAGGTGTAGCATCAGTGTTTCTCCCAGCTCGCCATGGTATAGACAGAGAGAGCTACCCAGCCTGTAGCTCAGGTGTAGCAGCAGTGTATCTCTCAGCTCACCATGGCACAGACAGAGAGAGCTACCCAGCCTGTAGCTCAGGTGTCACAGCAGTGTCTCTCTCAGATCACTCTGGTATAGACAGAGAGCCACCAGCCTGTAGCTCAGGTGAAGCAGCACTGTCTCTCTCAGCTCACTATGGTATATATATAGAGAGATCTACTCAACCTGTAGCTCAGGTGTAGCAGCAGTGTCACTCTCATCTCACTATGGTATAGACAGAGAGAGCTACATAACCTGTAGCTCAGGTGTAACATCTGTATCTCTCCCAGCTTGCCATTGTATAGACAGAGAGAGCTACTCAGCCTGTACCTCAGGTGTAGCAGCAGTGTCTCTGTCAGTTCACTATTGTATAGAACGAGAGAGCTACCTATCCTGTAGCTCAGGTGTAGCAGCAGTGTCTCTTTCAGCTCACTATGGTATAGACAGAGAGAGCTACCCCGCTTGTAGCTCAGGTGTTGCAGCAATTTCTCTCCTCTCCTAGCTTGCTATGGTATAGAAAGAGAGAGCTACCCAGCCTGTAGCTCAGGTGTAGGAGCAGTGTCTCACTCAGCTCACCATGGTATAGAGAGAGCTACCCAGCCTGTAGCTGAGGGGTAGCAGCAGTGCCTCTCGCAGCTCGCCATGGTATAGACAGAGAGAGCTACCCAGCCTGTAGCTCAGATGTAGCAGCAGTGTCTCTCTCAGCTCACTATGGTATAGACAGAGAGAGATGCCCAGCCTGTAGCTGAGGGGTAGCAGCAGTGTTTCTCTCAGCTCACCATGGTATATATATATATATATATATAGAGAGAGAGATCTACCCAGCCTGTAGCTCAGGTGTAGTAGCAGTGTCTCTCAGCTCACTATGGTATAGACAGAGAGAGCTTCCTATCCTGTAGCTCAGGTGTGGCAGCAGTGTTTCTCTCAGTTCACTATTGGATAGATAGAGAGAGCTACCCAGCCTGTAGCTGAGGGGCAGCAGCATTGCCTCTCCCAGCTCGCCATGGTATAGACAGAGAAAGCTACCCAGCCTGTAGCTCAGATGTAGCAGCAGTGTCTCTCTCAGCTCACTATGGTATAGACAGAGAGAGATACCCAGCCTGTAACTGAGGGGTATCAGAAGTGTTTCTCTCAGCTCACCATGGTATATATATAGAGAGAGATCTACCCAGCCTGTGCCTCAGGTATAGCAGCAGTGTCTCTCTCAGCTCACTATGGTATAACCAGAGAGAGCTACTCAGCCTGTAGCCGAGGTTAGCAGCAGTGCCTCTCTCAGTTCACTATGTTATAGATAGAGGAAGCTACCCAGCCTGTAGCCCAGGTGTAGCAGCAGTGTTTCTCTCAGCTCACCATGGTATAGATATAGAGATCTACCCAGCCTGTAGCTCAGATGTAGAAGCACTGTCTCCCTTAGCTCACTATGGTATAGATTGAGAGAGAGCTACCCAGCCTGTGGCACAGGTGTAGCAGCAGTGTCTCTCTCAGCTCACTATGGTATAGACAGAGAGAGATACCCAGCCTGTAACTGAGGGGTAGCAGCAGTGTTTCTCTCAGCTCACCATGGTATATGTATATAGAGAGAGAGATCTACCCAGCCTGTACCTCAGGTATAGCAGCAGAGTCTCTCTCAGCTCACTTTGGTATAACCAGAGAGAGCTAGCCAGCCTGTAGCCGAGGGTTAGCAGCAGTGCCTCTCTCAGTTCACTATGTTATAGATAGCGGGAGCTACCCAGCCTGTAGCCCAGGTGTAGCAGCAGTGTTTATCTCAGCTCACCATGGTATAGATATAGAGATCTACCCAGCCTGTAGCTCAGGTGTAGCAGCAGTGTCTCACTCAGCTCACTATGGTATAGATTGAGAGAGAGCTACCCAGCCTGTAGCCCAGGTGTAGCAGCAGTGTTTCTCTTAGCTCACCATGGTATAGATATAGAGATCTACCCAGCCTTTACCTCAGGTGTAGCAGCAGTGTCTCTCTCAGCTCGTCATGGTATAGACAGAGAGAGCTACCCAGCCTGTAGCTCAGGTGTAGCAGCAGTGTCTCTCTCAGCTCGCCATGGTATAGACAGAGAAAGCTACCCAGGCTGTAGCTCAGGTGTAGCAGGAGTGTCTCTCTCAGCTCACTATGGTGTAAATAGAGAGAGCTACCCAGCCTGTAGCTCAGGTGTAGCAGCAGTGTTTCTCTCAGCTCACTATGGTATAGGCAGAGAGGGCTACACAGCCTGTAGCTCAGGTGTAGCAGCATTGACTCTCTCAGCTCACTATGGTATAGATATAGAGATATACCCATCTGTAGCACAGGTGTAGAAGTAGTGTCTCTCTTAGCTCACTATGGTATAGACAGAGAGAGCTACAAAATGTCTAGCTCAGGAGTAGCATCAGTATCTCTCCCAGCTCGCCATGGTATAGACAGAGAGAGCTACCCAGCCTGTAGCTCAGGAGTAGCAGCAGTGTCTCTCTCAGCTTGCCATGGCATGAAAAGAGAGACAGTTACCCAGCCTGTAGCTCAGGTATAGCAGCAGTGTCTCTCCCAGCTCACCATGGTACAGACATGGAGAGCTACCTAGCCTGTAGCTCAGGTGTAGCAGCAGTGTCTCTCTCAGCTTGCCATGGCATAGACAGACAGAGAGAGAGCTACCCAGCCTGTAGCTCAGGTGTAGCAGCAGTGTCTCTCTCAGCTCACAATCGTATAGACAGAGAGGTCTACCAAGCCTGTAGCTCAGGTGTAGCAGCAGTGTCTCTTTCAGCTCACTATGGTGTAGACAGAGAAAGCTACCCAGCCTGTAGCTCAGATGCCGCAGCATTGTCACTCTCAGCTTACTATGGTATAGATATAGAGATATACCCATCCTGTAGCTCAGGTGTAGCAACAGTGTCTCTCTCAGCTCACTATGGTATCGATAGAGAGAGCTACCCAGCCTGTAGCTCAGGTGTCACAGCAGTGTCTCTCTCAGCTCACTATGTTATAGACAGAGGGAGCTACCAGCCTGTAGCTCAGGTGAAGCAGCAGTGTCTCTCTCAGCTCACTATGGTATAGATATAGAGATCTACTCAGCCTGTAGCTCAGGTGTAGCAGCAGTGTCTCTCAGCTCACTATGGTATAGACAGAGAGAGCTACATAACCTGTAGCTCAGGTGTAGCATCAGTATCTCTCCCAGCTCGCCATTGTTTAGACAGAGAGAGCTACCCAGCCTGTAGCTCGGGTGTAGCAGCAGTGTCTCTGTCAGTTCACTATTGTATAGACAGAGAGAGCTACCTATCATGTAGCAGTGTCTCTTTCAGCTCACTATGGTATAGACAGAGAGAGCTACCCAGCCTGTAGCTCAGGTGGCACAGCAGTATCTCTCTCAGCTCACTATGGCATAACCAGAGAGAGCTACCAAGCCTGTAGCCGAGTGTTAACAGCAGTGTGTCTCTCAGTTCACTATGTTATAATTAGAGGGAGCTACGCAGCCTGTAGCCCAGGTGTAGCAGTAGTGTTTCTCTCAGCTCACCATGGTATAGATATAGAGATCTACCCAGCCTGTAGCTCAGGTGTAGCAGCAGTGCCTCTCTCCGCTCACGATCGTATAGACAGAGAGGTCTACCAAGCCTGTAGCTCAGGTGTAGCAGCAGTGTCTCTTTCAGCTCACTATGGTGTAGACAGAGAGAGCTACTCAGCCTGTAGCTCAGATGTCGCAGCAGTGTCGCTCTCAGCTCACTATGGTATCGATATAGAGATATACCCATCCTGTAGCTCAGGTGTAGCAACAGTGTCTCTCTCAGCTCACTATGGTATAGATAGAGAGAGCTACCCAGCCTGTAGCTCAGGTGTCACAGCAGTGTCTCTCTCAGCTCACTATGTTATAGACAGAGGGAGGTACCAGCCTGTAGCTCAGGTGAAGCAGCAGTGTCTCTCTCAGCTCACTATGGTATAGGTATAGAGATCTACTCAGCCTGTAGCTCAGGTGTAGCAGCAGTGTCTCTCTCAGCTCACTATGGTATAGACAGAGAGAGCTACATAACCTGTAGCTCAGGTGTAGCATCAGTATCTCTCCCAGCTCGCCATTGTATAGACAGAGAGAGCTACCCAGCCTGTAGCTCAAATGTAGCAGCAGTGTCTCTTTCAGCTCACTATGGTATAGACAGAGAGTGCTACGAGCTACCCAGCCTGTAGCTCAGGTGGCACAGCAGTATCTCTCTCAGCTCACTATGGCATAACCAGAGAGAGCTACCCAGCCTGTAGCCGAGTGTTAGCAGCAGTGTGTCTCTCAGTTCACTATGTTATAGATAGAGGGAGCTACCCAGCCTGTAGCCCAGGTGTAGCAGTAGTGTTTCTCTCAGCTCACCATGGTATAGATATAGAGATCTACCCAGCCTGTAGATCAGGTGTAGCAGCAGTGTCTCCCTCAGCTCACTATGGTATAGACTGAGAGAGAGCTTCCCAGCCTTTACCTCAGGTGTCGCAGCAGTGTCTCTCTCAGCTCACTATGGTATAGATATAGAGATCTACCCAGCCTTTACCTCAGGTGTAGCAGCAGTGTCTCTCTCAGCTCACCATGGTATAGACAGAGCGAGCTACCCAGCCTGTAGCTCAGGTATAGCAGCAGTGTCTTTCTCAGCTCATCATGGTATAGACAGAGAGACCTACCCAGCCTGTAGGTCAGGTGTAGCAGCAGTGTCTCTGCCATCTCCCCATGGTATAGACAGAGAGAGCTACCCAGCCTGTAGCTCAGGTGTAGCAGCAGTGTCTCTCTCAGCTCGCCAATGTATATACAGAGAAAGCTACCCCGCCTGTAGCTCAGGTGTAGCAGGAGTGTCTCTCTCAGCTCACTATGGTATAGACAGAGAGAGCTGCCATCCTGTAGCTCAGGTGTAGCAGCAGTGTCTCTCTCAGCATACTATGGTATAGATGTAGAGATCTACTCAGCCTTTAGCTCAGGTGTAGAAGCAATGTCTCTCTTAGCTCACTATGGTATAGACAGAGAGAGCTACACAATTTCTAGCTCAGGTGTAGCATCAGTGTCTCTCCCAGCTCGCCATGGTATAGACAGAGAGAGCTACCCAGCCTGTAGCTCAGGAGTAGCAGCAGTGTCTCTCTCAACTTGCCAAGGCATGGACAGAGAGACAGTTTCCCAGCCTGTAGCTCAGGTGTAGCAGCAGTGTCTCTCTCAGCTCGCAATCGTATAGACAGAGAGAGCTACCCAGCCTGTAGCTCAAATGTAGCAGCAGTGTCTCTTTCAGCTCACTATGGTATAGACAGAGAGTGCTACGAGCTACCCAGCCTGTAGCTCAGGTGGCACAGCAGTATCTCTCTCAGCTCACTATGGCATAACCAGAGAGAGCTACCCAGCCTGTAGCCGAGTGTTAGCAGCAGTGTATCTCTCAGTTCACTATGTTATAGATAGAGGGAGCTACCCAGCCTGTAGCCCAGGTGTAGCAGTAGTGTTTCTCTCAGCTCACCATGGTATAGATATAGAGATCTACCCAGCCTGTAGATCAGGTGTAGCAGCAGTGTCTCCCTCAGCTCACTATGGTATAGACTGAGAGAGAGCTTCCCAGCCTTTACCTCAGGTGTCGCAGCAGTGTCTCTCTCAGCTCACTATGGTATAGATATAGAGATCTACCCAGCCTTTACCTCAGGTGTAGCAGCAGTGTCTCTCTCAGCTCACCATGGTATAGACAGAGCGAGCTACCCAGCCTGTAGCTCAGGTATAGCAGCAGTGTCTTTCTCAGCTCATCATGGTATAGACAGAGAGACCTACCCAGCCTGTAGGTCAGGTGTAGCAGCAGTGTCTCTGCCATCTCCCCATGGTATAGACAGAGAGAGCTACCCAGCCTGTAGCTCAGGTGTAGCAGCAGTGTCTCTCTCAGCTCGCCAATGTATATACAGAGAAAGCTACCCCGCCTGTAGCTCAGGTGTAGCAGGAGTGTCTCTCTCAGCTCACTATGGTATAGACAGAGAGAGCTGCCATCCTGTAGCTCAGGTGTAGCAGCAGTGTCTCTCTCAGCATACTATGGTATAGATGTAGAGATCTACTCAGCCTTTAGCTCAGGTGTAGAAGCAATGTCTCTCTTAGCTCACTATGGTATAGACAGAGAGAGCTACACAATTTCTAGCTCAGGTGTAGCATCAGTGTCTCTCCCAGCTCGCCATGGTATAGACAGAGAGAGCTACCCAGCCTGTAGCTCAGGAGTAGCAGCAGTGTCTCTCTCAACTTGCCAAGGCATGGACAGAGAGACAGTTTCCCAGCCTGTAGCTCAGGTGTAGCAGCAGTGTCTCTCTCAGCTCGCAATCGTATAGACAGAGAGAGCTACCCAGCCTGTAGCTCAGATGTCGCAGCAGTGTCTCTCTCAGCTCACTATGATATAGATATAGAGATATACCCATCCTGTAGCTCAGGTGTAGCAACAGTGTCTCTCTCAGCTCACTATGGTATAGATAGAGAGAGCTACCCAGCCTGTAGCTCAGGTGTCACAGAAGTGTCTCTCTCAGCTCACTATGGTATAGATAGAGAGAGCTGCCAGCCTGTAGCTCAGGTGAAGCAGCAGTATTTCTCTCAGCTCACTATGGTATAGATATAGAGATCTACTCAGCCTGTAGCTCAGGTGTAGCAGCAGTGTCTCTCTCAGCTCACTATGGTATAGACAGAGAGAGCTACATAACCTGTAGCTCAGGTGCAGCATCAGTATCTCTCCCAGCTCGCCATTTTATAGACAGAGAGTGCTACCCAGCCTGTAGCTCGGGTGTAGCAGCAGTGTCTCTGTCAGTTCACTATTGTATAGACAGAGAGAGCTACCTATCATGTAGCAGTGTCTCTTT
The DNA here is from genome assembly GCF_040938575.1 of Ambystoma mexicanum. Lineage (NCBI taxonomy): Eukaryota > Metazoa > Chordata > Amphibia > Caudata > Ambystomatidae > Ambystoma > Ambystoma mexicanum. The sequence continues at coordinate 1,516,317,427 of NC_090937.1, read as the reverse complement.
CAGCTCACTATGGTATAGACAGAGAGAGCTACCCAGCTTGTAGCTCAGGTGTAGCAGCAGTGTCTCTCTCAGCTTGGATGGTATAGACAGAGTGAGCTGCCGAGCCTGTAGCTAAGGTGTAGCAGCAGTGTCTCTCTCAGCTTGCTATCGTATAGACTGAGAGAGAGCTACCCAGCCTGTGGCACAGGCGTAGCAGCAATGTCTCTCTCAGCTCACCATGGTATAGACAGAGAGAGCTACCTATCCTGTATCCAAGGTGTAGCAGCAGTGTCTCTCTCAGTTCACTATGGTATAAACAGAGAGAGCTACCCATCCTGAAGCTGAGGGGTAGCAGAAATGCCTCTATCAGTTCACTATGGTATATAGAGAGAGAGTTACCCAGCCTGTAGCTCAGTTGTCGCAGCAGTGTCTCTCTCAGCTCACTATGGCATAGATATAGAGATCTGCCCAGCCTGTAGCTCAGGTGTAGCAGCAGTGTCTCAGCTTGCCATGGTATACACAGAGAAAGCTACCCAGCCTGTAGCTCAGGTGTAGCAGAAGTGTCTCTCCCAGCTCGCCATGGTATAGACAGAGAGAGCTCCCCAGTCTGTAGCTCAGGTGTAGCAACAGTGTCTCTCTCAGCTCACCATGGCATAGACAGAGAGAGAGATACCCAGCCTGTAGCTCAGGTGTAGTAGCAGTGTCTCTCTCAGTTCACTATGGTATAGACAGAGAGAGCTGCCAGCCTGTAGCTCAGGTGAAGCAGCAGTGCCTCTCTCAGCTCACTATAGTATAGATATAGAGATCTGCTCAGCCTGTAGCTCAAGTTTAGCAGCAGTGTCTCTCTCAGCTCACTATGGTATAGACAGAGAGAGCTATATAACCTGTAGCTCAGGTGTAGCATCAGTATCTCTCCCAGCTCGCCATTTTATAGACAGAGAGTGCTACCCGGCCCGTAGCTCAGGTGTAGCAGCAGTGTCTCTGTCAGTTCACTATTGTATATACAGAGAGAGCTACCTATCTTGTAGCTCAGGTGTAGCAGCAGTGTCTATTTCAGCTCACTATGGTATAGACAGAGAGAGCTACCCAGCCTGTTGCTCAGGTGTAGCAGCATTGACTCTCTCAGCTCACTATGGTATAGATATAGAGATATACCCATCTGTAGCTCAGGTGTAGAAGTAGTGTCTCTCTTAGCTCACTATGGTATAGACAGAGAGAGCTACACAATTTCTAGCTCAGGTGTAGCATCAGTGTCTCTCCCAGCTCGCCATGGTATAGACAGAGAGAGCTACCCAGCCTGTAGCTCAGGTGTAGCAGCAGTGTATCTCTCGGCTCACCATGGCATAGACAGAGAGCTACCCAGCCTGTAGCTCAGGTGTCACAGCAGTGTCTCTCTCAGATCACTATGGTATAGACAGAGAGCCACCAGCATGTAGCGCAGGTGAAGCAGCAGTGTCTCTCTCAGCTCACTATGGTATATATATAGAGAGATCTACTCAACCTGTAGCTCAGGTGTAGCAGCAGTGTCACAATCATCTCACTATGGTATAGACAGAGAGAGCTACATAACCTGTAGCTCAGGTGTAACATCTGTATCTCTCCCAGCTTGCCATTGTATAGACAGAGAGAGCTACTCAGCCTGTACCTCAGGTGTAGCAGCAGTGTCTCTGTCAGTTCACTATTGTATAGAACGAGAGAGCTACCTATCCTGTAGCTCAGGTGTAGCAGCAGTGTCTCTTTCAGCTCACTATGGTATAGACAGAGAGAGCTACCCCGCTTGTAGCTCAGGTGTTGCAGCAATTTCTCTCCTAGCTTGCCATGGTATAGAAAGAGAGAGCTACCCAGCCTGTAGCTCAGGTGTAGGAGCAGTGTCTCACTCAGCTCACCATGGTATAGAGAGAGCTACCCAGCCTGTAGCTGAGGGGTAGCAGCAGTGCCTCTCGCAGCTCGCCATGGTATAGACAGAGAGAGCTACCCAGCCTGTAGGTCAGATGTAGCAGCAGTGTCTCTCTCAGCTCACTATGGTATAGACAGAGAGAGATGCCCAGCCTGTAGCTGAGGGGTAGCAGCAGTGTTTCTCTCAGCTCACCATGGTATATATATAGAGAGATCTACCCAGCCTGTAGCTCAGGTGTAGTAGCAGTGTCTCTCAGCTCACTATGGTATAGACAGAGAGAGCTTCCTATCCAGTAGCTCAGGTGTGGCAGCAGTGTTTCTCTCAGTTCACTATTGGATAGATAGAGAGAGCTACCCAGCCTGTAGCTGAGGGGCAGCAGCAGTGCCTCTCCCAGCTTGCCATGGTATAGACAGAGAAAGCTACCCAGCCTGTAGCTCAGATGTAGCAGCAGTGTCTCTCTCAGCTCACTATGGTATAGACAGAGAGAGATACCCAGCCTGTAACTGAGGGGTAGCAGCAGTGTTTCTCTCAGCTCACCATGGTATATATATATATATAGAGAGATCTACCCAGCCTGTGCCTCAGGTATAGCAGCAGTGTCTCTCTCAGCTCACTATGGTATAACCAGAGAGAGCTACTCAGCCTGTAGCCGAGGTTAGCAGCAGTGCCTCTCTTAGTTCACTATGTTATAGATAGAGGAAGCTACCCAGCCTGTAGCCCAGGTGTAGCAGCAGTGTTTCTCTCAGATCACCATGGTATAGATATAGAGATCTACCCAGCCTGTAGCTCAGATGTAGAAGCACTGTCTCCCTTAGCTCACTATGGTATAGATTGAGAGAGAGCTACCCAGCCTGTGGCACAGGTGTAGCAGCAGTGTCTCTCTCAGCTCACTATGGTATAGACAGAGAGAGATACCCAGCCTGTAACTGAGGGGTAGCAGCAGTGTTTCTCTCAGCTCACCATGGTATATGTATATAGAGAGAGAGATCTACCCAGCCTGTACCTCAGGTATAGCAGCAGAGTCTCTCTCAGCTCACTTTGGTATAACCAGAGAGAGCTAGCCAGCCTGTAGCCGAGGGTTAGCAGCAGTGCCTCTCTCAGTTCACTATGTTATAGATAGCGGGAGCTACCCAGCCTGTAGCCCAGGTGTAGCAGTAGTGTTTATCTCAGCTCACCATGGTATAGATATAGAGATCTACCCAGCCTGTAGCTCAGGTGTAGCAGCAGTGTCTCCCTCAGCTCACTATGGTATAGATTGAGAGATAGCTACCCAGCCTGTAGCCCAGGTGTAGCAGCAGTGTTTCTCTTAGCTCACCATGGTATAGATATAGAGATCTACCCAGCCTTTACCTCAGGTGTAGCAGCAGTGTCTCTCTCAGCTCGTCATGGTATAGACAGAGAGAGCTACCCAGCCTGTAGCTCAGGTATAGCAGCAGTGTCTTTCTCAGCTCGCCATGATATAGACAGAGAGACCTACGCAGCCTGTAGCTCAGGTGTAGCAGAAGTGTCTCTCCCAGCTCGCCATGGTATAGACAGAGAGAGCTCCCCAGCCTGTAGCTCAGGTGTAGCAACAGTGTCTCTCTCAGCTCGCCATGGTATAGACAGAGAAAGCTACCCAGCCTGTAGCTCAGGTGTAACAGGAGTGTCTCTCTCAGCTCACTATGGTGTAAATAGAGAGAGCTACCCAGCCTGTAGCTCAGGTGTAGCAGCAGTGTTTCTCTCAGCTCACTATGGTATAGGCAGAGAGGGCTACACAGCCTGTAGCTCAGGTGTAGCAGCATTGACTCTCTCAGCTCACTATGGTATAGATATAGAGATATACCCATCTGTAGCACATGTGTAGAAGTAGTATCTCTCTTAGCTCACTATGGTATAGACAGAGAGAGCTACAAAATGTCTAGCTCAGGAGTAGCATCAGTGTCTCTCCCAGCTCGCCATGGTATAGACAGAGAGAGCTACCCAGCCTGTAGCTCAGGGGTAGCAGCAGTGTCTCTCGCAGCTTGCCATGGCATGAAAAGAGAGACAGTTACCCAGCCTGTAGCTCAGGTATAGCAGCAGTGTCTCTCCCAGCTCACCATGGTACAGACATGGAGAGCTACCTAGCCTGTAGCTCAGGTGTAGCAGCAGTGTCTCTCTCAGCTTGCCATGGCATAGACAGACAGAGAGAGAGCTACTCAGCCTGTAGCTCAGGTGTAGCAGCAGTGTCTCTCTCAGCTCACAATCGTATAGACAGATAGGTCTACCAAGCCTGTAGCTCAGGTGTAGCAGCAGTGTCTCTTTCAGCTCACTATGGTGTAGACAGAGAAAGCTACCCAGCCTGTAGCTCAGATGCCGCAGCATTGTCGCTCTCAGCTTACTATGGTATAGATATAGAGATATACCAATCCTGTAGCTCAGGTGTAGCAACAGTGTCTCTCTCAGCTCACTATGGTATCGATAGAGAGAGCTACCCAGCCTGTAGCTCAGGTGTCACAGCAGTGTCTCTCTCAGCTCACTATGTTATAGACAGAGGGAGCTACCAGCCTGTAGCTCAGGTGAAGCAGCAGTGTCTCTCTCAGCTCACTATGGTATAGATATAGAGATCTACTCAGCCTGTAGCTCAGGTGTAGCAGCAGTGTCTCTCAGCTCACTATGGTATAGACAGAGAGAGCTACATAACCTGTAGCTCAGGTGTAGCATCAGTATCTCTCCCAGCTCGCCATTGTGTAGACAGAGAGAGCTACCCAGCCTGTAGCTCAGGTGTAGTAGCAGTGTCTCTGGCAGTTCACTATTATATAGACAAAGATAGCTACTTATCATGTAGCACAGGTGTAGCAGCAGTGTCTCTTTCAGCTAACTATGGTATAGACAGAGAGTGCTACGAGCTACCCAGCCTGTAGCTCAGGTGACACAGCAGTATCTCTCTCAGCTCACTATGGCATAACCAGAGAGAGCTACCAAGCCTGTAGCCGAGTGTTAACAGCAGTGTGTCTCTCAGTTCACTATGTTATAATTAGAGGGAGCTACCCAGCCTGTAGCCCAGGTGTAGCAGTAGTGTTTCTCTCAGCTCACCATGGTATAGATATAGAGATCTACCCAGTCTGTAGCTCAGGTGTAGCAGCAGTGTCTCTCTCAGCTAACGATCGTATAGACAGAGAGGTCTACCAAGCCTGTAGCTCAGGTGTAGCAGCAGTGTCTCCTTCAGCTCACTATGGTGTAGACAGAGAGAGCTACTCAGCCTGTAGCTCAGATGTCGCAGCAGTGTCGCTCTCAGCTCACTATGGTATCGATATGGAGATATACCCATCCTGTAGCTCAGGTGTAGCAACAGTGTCTCTCTCAGCTCACTATGGTATAGATAGAGAGAGCTACCCAGCCTGTAGCTCAGGTGTCACAGCAGTGTCTCTCTCAGCTCACTATGTTATAGACAGAGGGAGCTACCAGCCTGTAGCTCAGGTGAAGCAGCAGTGTCTCTCTCAGCTCACTATGGTATAGGTATAGAGATCTACTCAGCCTGTAGCTCAGGTGTAGCAGCAGTGTCTCTCTCAGCTCACTATGGTATAGACAGAGAGAGCTACATAACCTGTAGCTCAGGTGTAGCATCAGTATCTCTCCCAGCTCGCCATTGTATAGACAGAGAGAGCTACCCAGCCTGTAGCCCAGGTGTAGCAGTAGTGTTTCTCTCAGCTCACCATGGTATAGATATAGAGATCTACCCAGCCTGTAGATCAGGTGTAGCAGCAGTGTCTCCCTCAGCTCACTATGGTATAGACTGAGAGAGAGCTTCCCAGCCTTTACCTCAGGTGTCGCAGCAGTGTCTCTCTCAGCTCACTATGGTATAGATATAGAGATCTACCCAGCCTTTACCTCAGGTGTAGCAGCAGTGTCTCTCTCAGCTCGCCATGGTATAGACAGAGCGAGCTACCCAGCCTGTAGCTCAGGTATAGCAGCAGTGTCTTTCTCAGCTCATCATGGTATAGACAGAGAGACCTACCCAGCCTGTAGTTCAGGTGTAGCAGCAGTGTCTCTGCCATCTCCCCATGGTATAGACAGAGAGAGCTACCCAGCCTGTAGCTCAGGTGTAGCAGGAGTGTCTCTCTCAGCTCACTATTGCCATCCTGTAGCTCAGGTGTAGCAGCAGTGTCTCTCTCAGCATACTATGGTATAGATATAGAGATCTACTCAGCCTTTAGCTCAGGTGTAGAAGCAATGTCTCTCTTAGCTCACTATGATATAGACAGAGAGAGCTACACAATTTCTAGCTCAGGTGTAGCATCAGTGTCTCTCCCAGCTCGCCATGGTATAGACAGAGAGAGCTAACCAGCCTGTAGCTCAGGAGTAGCAGCAGTGTCTCTCTCAACTTGCCAAGGCATGGACAGAGAGACAGTTTCCCAGCCTGTAGCTCAGGTGTAGCAGCAGTGTCTCTCTCAGCTCGCAATCGTATAGACAGAGAGAGCTACCCAGCCTGTAGCTCAGATGTCGCAGCAGTGTCTCTCTCAGCTCACTATGGTATAGATATAGAGATATACCCATCCTGTAGCTCAGGTGTAGCAACAGTGCCTCTCTCAGCTCACTATGGTATAGATAGAGAGAGCTACCCAGCCTGTAGCTCAGGTGTCACAGCAGTGTCTCTCTCAGCTCACTATGGTATAGATAGAGAGAGCTGCCAGCCTGTAGCTCAGGTGAAGCAGCAGTGTCTCTCTCAGCTCACTATGGTATAGATATAGAGATCTACTCAGCCTGTAGCTCAGGTGTAGCAGCAGTGTCTCTCTCAGCTCACTTTGGTATAGACAGAGAGAGCTACATAACCTGTAGCTCAGGTGCAGCATCAGTATCTCTCCCAGCTCGCCATTTTATAGACACAGAGTGCTACCCAGCCTGTAGCTCGGGTGTAGCAGCAGTGTCTCTGTCAGTTCACTATTGTATAGACAGAGAGAGCTACCTATCATGTAGCTCAGGAGTAGCAGCAGTGTCTCTTTCAGCTCACTATGGTATAGACGGAGAGAGCTACCCAGCTTGTAGCTCAGGTGTAGCAGCAGTGTCTCTCTCAGCTTGGATGGTATAGACAGAGTGAGCTGCCCAGCCTGTAGCTAAGGTGTAGCAGCAGTGTCTCTCTCAGCTTGCTATCGTATAGACTGAGAGAGAGCTACCCAGCCTGTGGCACAGGCGTAGCAGCAATGTCTCTCTCAGCTCACCATGGTATAGACAGAGAGAGCTACCTATCCTGTATCCAAGGTGTAGCAGCAGTGTCTCTTTCAGTTCACTATGGTATAAACAGAGAGAGCTACCCATCCTGAAGCTGAGGGGTAGCAGAAATGCCTCTCTCAGTTCACTATGGTATAGATAGAGTGAGCTACCCAGCTTGTAGCTCAGGTGTAGCAGCAGTGTCCCTCTCAGCTCACTATGGTATATAGAGAGAGAGTTACCCAGCCTGTAGCTCAGTTGTCGCAGCAGTGTCTCTCTCAGCTCACTATGGCATAGATATAGAGATCTGCCCAGCCTGTAGCTCAGGTGTAGCAGCAGTGTCTCAGCTTGCCATGGTATACACAGAGAAAGCTACCCAGCCTGTAGCTCAGGTGTATCAGAAGTGTCTCTCCCAGCTCGCCATGGTATAGACAGAGAGAGCTCCCCAGCCTGTAGCTCAGGTGTAGCAACAGTGTCTCTCTCAGCTCACCATGGCATAGACAGAGAGAGAGATACCCAGCCTGTAGCTCAGGTGTAGTAGCAGTGTCTCTCTCAGTTCACTATGGTATAGACAGAGAGAGCTGCCAGCCTGTAGCTCAGGTGAAGCAGCAGTGCCTCTCTCAGCTCACTATGGTATAGATATAGAGATCTGCTCAGCCTGTAGCTCAAGTTTAGCAGCAGTGTCTCTCTCAGCTCACTATGGTATAGACAGAGAGAGCTATATAACCTGTAGCTCAGGTGTAGCATCAGTATCTCTCCCAGCTCGCCATTTTATAGACAGAGAGTGCTACCCGGCCCATAGCTCAGGTGTAGCAGCAGTGTCTCTGTCAGTTCACTATTGTATATACAGAGAGAGCTACCTATCTTGTAGCTCAGGTGTAGCAGCAGTGTCTCTTTCAGCTCACTATGGTATAGACAGAGCGAGCTATCCAGCCTGTTGCTCAGGTGTCACAGCAGTGTCTCTCTCAGCTCAATATGGTATAGATATAGAGATCTACCCAGCTTGCAGCTCAGGTCTAGCAGCAGTGTCTCTCTCAGCTTGGATGGTATAGACAGAGAGAGCTACCCAGCCTGTAGCTCAGATGTCGCAGCAGTGTCTCTCTCAGCTCACTATGGTATAGATATAGAGATATACTCATCCTGTAGCTCAGGTCTAGCAACAGTGTCACTCTCATCTCACTATGGTATAGACAGAGAGAGCTGCCAGCCTGTAGCTCAGGTGAAGCAGCAGTGTCTCTCTCAGATCACTATGGTATAGATATAGGGATGTACTCAGCCTGTAGCTTAGGTGTAGCAGCAGTGTCTCTCTCAGATCACTATGGTATAGACAGAGAGAGCTACATAACCTGTAGCTCAGGTGTAGCATCGGTATCTCTCCCTGCTTGCCATTTTATAGACAGAGAGTGCTACCCGGCCCGTAGCTCAGGTGTAGCAGCAGTGTCTCTGTCAGTTCACTATTGTATATACAGAGAGAGCTACCTATCTTGTAGCTCAGGTGTAGCAGCAGTGTCTCTTTCAGCTCACTATGGTATAGACAGAGAGAGCTACCCAGCCTGTTGCTCAGGTGTCACAGCAGTGTCTCTCTCAGCTCAATATGGTATAGATATAGAGATCTACCCAGCTTGCAGCTCAGCTCTAGCAGCAGTGTCTCTCTCAGCTTGGATGGTATAGACAGAGAGAGCTACCCAGCCTGTAGCTCAGATGTCGCAGCAGTGTCTTTCTCAGCTCACTATGGTATAGATATAGAGATATAGCCATCCTGTAGCTCAGGTGTAGCAACAGTGTCACTCTCAGCTCACTATGGTATAGACAGAGAGAGCTGCCAGCCTGTAGCTCAGGTGAAGCAGCAGTGTCTCTCTCAGCTCACTATGGTATAGATATAGAGATGTACTCAGCCTGTAGCTTAGGTGTAGCAGCAGTGTCTCTATCAGCTCACTATGGTATAGACAGATAGAGCTACATAACCTGTAGCTCAGGTGTAGCATCGGTATCTCTCCCAGCTTGCCATTTTATAGACAGAGAGTGCTACCCAGCTTGTAGCTCATGGGTAGCAGCAGTGTCTCTGTCAGTTCATTATTGTATATACAGAGAGAGCTACCTATCCTGTAGCTCAGGTATAGCAGCAGTGTCTCTTTCAGCTCACTATGGTATAGACAGAGAGAGCTACCCCGCTTGTAGCTCAGGTGTAGCAGCAGTGTCTCTCCCAGCTTGCCATGGTATAGAAAGAGAGAGCTACCCAACCTGTAGCTCAGGTGTAGGAGCAGTGTCTCACTCAGCTCACTATGGTATAGATAGAGAGAGCTACCCAGCCTGTAGCTGAGGGGTAGCAGCAGTGCCTCTCCCAGCTCGCCATGGTATAGACAGAGAGAGCTACCCAGCCTGTAGCTCAGATGTAGAAGCAGTGTCTCTCTCAGCTCACTATGGTATAGACAGAGAGAGATACCCAGCCTGTAGCTGAGGGGTAGCAGCAGTGTTTCTCTCAGCACACCATGGTATATATATATAGAGAGATCTACTCAGCCTGTAGCTCAGGTGTAGCAGCAGTGTCTCTCAGCTCACTATGGTATAGACAGAGAGAGCTTCCTATCCTGTAGCTCAGGTGTGGCAGCAGTTTCTCTCTCTGTTCACTATTGGATAGATAGAGAGAGCTACCCAGCCTGTAGCTGAGGGGTAGCAGCAGTGCCTCTCCCAGCTCGCCATGGTATAGACAGAGAGAGCTACCCAGCCTGTAGCTCAGATGTAGAAGCAGTGTCTTTCTCAGCTCACTATGGTATAGACAGAGAGAGATACCCAGCCTGTAACTGGGGGGTAGCAGCAGTGTTTCTCTCAGCTCACCATGGTATATATATATAGAGAGAGATCTACCCAGCCTGTACCTCAGGTATAGCAGCAGTGTCTCTCTCAGCTCACTATGGAATAACCAGAGAGAGCTACCCAGCCTGTAGCCGAGGGTTAGCAGCAGTGCCTCTCTCAGTTCACTATGTTATAGATAGAGGGAGCTACCAGCCTGTAGCCCAGGTGTAGCAGCAGTGTTTCTCTCAGCTCACCATGGTATAGATATAGAGATCTACCCAGCCTGTAGCTCAGGTGTAGCAGCAGTGTCTCCCTCAGTTCACTATGGTATAGATTGAGAGAGAGCTACCCAGCCTGTAGCCCAGGTGTAGCAGCAGTGTTTCTCTCAGCTCACCATGGTATAGATATGGAGATCTACCCAGCCTTTACCTCAGGTGTAGCAGCAGTGTCTCTCTCAGCTCGCCATGGTATAGACAGAGAGAGCTACCCAGCCTGTAGCTCAGGTATAGCAGCAGTGTCTTTCTCAGCTCGCCATGGTATAGACAGAGAGACCTACCCAGCCTGTAGTTCAGGTGTAGCAGCAGTGTCTCTCTCAGCTCGTCATGGTATAGACAGAGAAAGCTACCCAGCCTGTAGCTCAGGTGTAGCAGCATTGACTCTCTCAGCTCACTATGGTATATATATAGATATACCCATCTGCAGCTCAGGTGTAGCAGCAGTGTCTCTGTCAGTTCACTATTGTATATACAGAGAGAGCTACCTATCTTGTAGCTCAGGTGTAGCAGCAGTGTCTCTTTCAGCTCACTATGGTATAGACAGAGAGAGCTACCCAGCCTGTTGCTCAGGTGTCACAGCAGTGTCTCTCTCAGCTCAATATGGTATAGATATAGAGATCTACCCAGCTTGCAGCTCAGGTCTAGCAGCAGTGTCTCTCTCAGCTTGGATGGTATAGACAGAGAGAGCTACCCAGCCTGTAGCTCAGATGTCGCAGCAGTGTCTCTCTCAGCTCACTATGGTATGGATATAGAGATATACCCATCCTGTAGCTCAGGTGTAGCAACAGTGTCACTCTCAGCTCACTATGGTATAGACAGAGAGAGCTGCCAGCCTGTAGCTCAGGTGAAGCAGCAGTGTCTCTCTCAGCTCACTATGGTATAGATATAGAGATGTACTCAGCCTGTAGCTTAGGTGTAGCAGCAGTGTCTCTCTCAGCTCACTATGGTATAGACAGAGCGAGCTACATAACCTGTAGCTCAGGTGTAGCATCGGTATCTCTCCCAGCTTGCCATTTTATAGACAGAGAGTGCTACCCAGCTTGTAGCTCATGGGTAGCAGCAGTGTCTCTGTCAGTTCATTATTGTATATACAGAGAGAGCTACCTATCCTGTAGCTCAGGTGTAGCAGCAGTGTCTCTTTCAGCTCACTATGGTATAGACAGAGAGAGCTACCCCGCTTGTAGCTCAGGTGTAGCAGCATTGTCTCTCCCAGCTTGCCATGGTATAGAAAGAGAGAGCTACCCAACCTGTAGCTCAGGTGTAGGAGCAGTGTCTCACTCAGCTCACTATGGTATAGATAGAGAGAGCTACCCAGCCTGTAGCTGAGGGGTAGCAGCAGTGCCTCTCCCAGCTCGCCATGGTATAGACAGAGAGAGCTACCCAGCCTGTAGCTCAGATGTAGAAGCAGTGTCTCTCTCAGTTCACTATGGTATAGACAGAGAGAGATACCCAGCCTGTAGCTGAGGGGTAGCAGCAGTGTTTCTCTCAGCACACCATGGTATATATATAGAGAGAGATTCTACCCAGCCTGTAGCTCAGGTGTAGCAGCAGTGTCTCTCAGCTCACTATGGTATAGACAGAGAGAGCTTCCTATCCTGTAGCTCAGGTGTGGCAGCAGTTTCTCTCTCTGTTCACTATTGGATAGACAGAGAGAGCTACCCAGCCTGTAGCTGAGGGGTAGCAGCAGTGCCTCTCCCAGCTCGCCATGGTATAGACAGAGAGAGCTACCCAGCCTGTAGCTCAGATGTAGAAGCAGTGTCTCTCTCAGCTCACTATGGTATAGACAGAGAGAGATACCCAGCCTGTAACTGGGGGGTAGCAGCAGTGTTTCTCTCAGCTCACCATGGTATATATATAGAGAGATCTACCCAGCCTGTAGTTCAGGTGTAGCAGCAGTGTCTCTCTCAGCTCGTCATGGTATAGACAGAGAAAGCTACCCAGCCTGTAGCTCAGGTGTAGCAGCATTGACTCTCTCAGCTCACTATGGTATAGATATATAGATATACCCATCTGCAGCTAAGGTGTAGCAGCAGTGTCTCTCTCAGCTCACTATGGTATAGATATAGAGATCTACTCAGCCTGTAGCTCAGGTGTAGAAGCAGTGTCTCTCTTAGCTCACTATTGTATAGACAGAGAGACCTACAAAATGTCTAGCTCAGGAGTAGCATCAGTGTCTCTCCCAGCTCGCCATGGTATAGAGAGAGCTACCCAGCCTGTAGCTCAGGAGTAGCAGCAGTGTCTCTCTCAAATCACCATGGTACAGACATGGAGAGCTACCCAGCCTGTAGATCAGGTGTAGCAGCAGTGTCTCTCTCAGCTTGCCATGGCATAGACAGACAGAGAGAGAGCTACCCAGCCTGTAGCTCAGGTGTAGCAGCAGTGTCTCTCTCAGCTCCCGATCGTATAGACAGAGAGATCTACCACGCCTGTAGCTCAGGTGTAGCAGCAGTGTCTCTTTCAGCTCACTATGGTGTAGACAGAGAGAGCTACCAGCCTGTAGCTCAGATGTCGCAGCAGTGTCGCTCTCAGCTCACTATTTTATACACAGAGAGAGCTACATAACCTGTAGCTCAGGTGTAGCATCAGTATCTCTCCCAGCTCGCCATTGTATAGACAGAGAGAGCTCCCCAGCCTGTAGCTCAGGTGTAGCAGCAGTGTCTCTGGATGCTCACTATTGTATAGACAAAGAGAGCTACTTCTCATGTAGCACAGGTGTAGCAGCAGTGTCTCTTTCAGCTCACTATGGTATAGACAGAGAGTGCTACGAGCTACCCAGCCTGTAGCTCAGGTGGCACAGCAGTATCTCTCTCAGCTCACTATGGTATAACCAGAGAGAGCTACCCAGCCTGTAGCCAAGTGTTAGCAGCAGTGTATCTCTCAGTTCACTATGTGATAGAGGGAGCTACCCAGCCTGTAGCCCAGGTATAGCAGCAGTATTTCTCTCAGCTCACCATGATATAGATATAGAGATCTACCCAGCCTGTAGCTCAGGTGTAGCAGCAGTGTCTCCCTCAGCTCACTATGGTATAGACTGAGAGAGAGCTACCCAGCCTGTGGCACAGGTGTAGCAGCAGTGTCTCTCTCAGCTCACTATGGTATAGAGAGAGAGAGTTACCCAGCCTTAACTCAGGTGTCGCAGCAGTGTCTCTCTCAGCTCACTATGGTATAGATATAGATATCTACCCAGCCTTTACCTCAGATGTAGCAGCAGTGTCTCTCTCAGCTCGCCATGGTATAGACAGAGCGAGCTACCCACCCTGTAGCTCAGGTATAGCAGCAGTGTCTTTCTCAGCTCATCATGGTATAGACAAAGAGACCTACCCAGCCTGTAGTTCACGTGTAGCAGCAGTGTCTCTGCCATCTCCCCATGGTATAGACAGAGAGAGCTAATCAGCCTGTAGCTCAGGTGTAGAAGCAGTGTCTCTCTCAGCTCACCATTGTATAGACAGAGAAAGCTACCCAGCCTGTAGCTCAGGTGTAGCAGCAGTGTCTCTCTCAGCTCACTATGGTATAGACAGAGAGAGCTACCCAGCCTGTAGCTCAGGTGTAGCAGCAGTGTCTCGCTCAGCTCACTATGGTATAGATAGAGAGAGCTGCCATCCTGTAGCCAGGTGTAGCAGCAGTGTCTCTCTCAGCTCACTATGGTATAGATATAGAGATCTACTCAGCCTTTAGCTCAGGTGTAGAAGCAATGTTTCTCTTAGCTCACTATGGTATAGACAGAGAGAGCTACACAATTTCTAGCTCAGGTGTAGAATCAGTGTCTCTCCCAGCTCGCCATGGTATAGACAGAGAGAACTACCCAGCCTGTAGCTCAGGAGTAGCAGCAGTGTCTCTCTCAGCTTGCCATGGCATGGACAGAGAGACATTTTACAGGCATGTAGCTCAGGTGTAGCAGCATTGTCTCTCCCAGCTCATCATGGTACAGACATGGAGAGCAACCCAGCGTGTAGCTCAGGTGTAGCAGCAGTGTCTCCCTCAGCTTGCCATGGCATAGACAGACAGAGAGAGAGCTACCCAGCCTGTATCTCAGGTGTAGCAGCAGTGTCTCGCTCAGCTCGCGATCGTATAGACAGAGAGGTCTACCAAGCCTGTAGCTCAGGTGTAGCAGCAGTGTCTCTTTCAGCTCACTATGGTATAGACAGAGAGAGCTACACAGCCTGTAGCTCAGATGTCGCAGCAGTGTCTATCTCAGCTCAGTATGGTATAGATATAGAGATATACCCATCCTGTAGCTCAGGTGTAGCAACAGTGTCTCTCTCAGCTCACTATGGTATAGATAGAGAGAGCTACCCAGCCTGTAGTTCAGGTGTCACAGCAGTGTCTCTCTCAGCTCACTATGGTATAGATAGAGAGAGCTGCCAGCCTGCAGCTCAGGTGAAGCAGCAGTGTCTCTCTCAGCTCACTATGGTATAGATATAGAGATCTACTCAGCCTGTAGCTCAGGTGTAGCAGCAGTGTCTCTCCCAGCTCATCATGGTACAGACCTGGAGAGCAACCCAGCCTGTAGCTCAGGTGTAGCAGCAGTGTCTCCCTCAGCTTGCCATGGCATAGACAGACAGAGAGAGAGCTACCCAGCCTGTAGCTCAGGTGTAGCAGCAGTGTCTCTCTCAGCTCACGATCGTATAGACAGAGAGGTCTACCACGCCTGTAGCTCAGGTATAGCAGCAGTGTCTCTTTCAGCTCACTATGATGTAGACAGAGAGAGCTACCCAGCCTGTAGCTCAGATGTCGCAGCAGTGACGCTCTCAGCTCAATATGGTATAGATATAAAGATATACCCATCCTGTAGCTCAGGTGTAGCAACAGTGTCTCTCTCAGCTCACTATGGTATAGATAGAGAGAGAGCTACCCAGCCTGTAGCTCAGGTGTCACAGCAGTGTCTCTCTCAGCTCACTATGCTATAGACAGAGGGAGCTACCAGCCTGTAGCTCAGGTGAAGCAGCAGTGTCTCTCTCACCTCACTATGTTATAGACATAGAGATCTACTCAGCCTGTAGCTCAGGTGTAGCAGCAGTGTCTCTCTCAGCTCACTATTGTATACACAGAGAGAGCTCCCCAGCCTGTAGCTCAGGTGTAGCAGCAGTGTCTCTGGCAATTCACTATTGTATAGACAAAGAGAGCTTCTTATCATGTAGCACAGGTGTAGCAGCAGTGTCTCTTTCAGCTCACTATGGTATAGACAGAGAGTGCTACGAGCTACCCAGCCTGTAGCTCAGGTGGCACAGCAGTATCTCTCTCAGCTCACTATGGTATAACCAGAGAGAGCTACCCAGCCTGTAGCCAAGTGTTAGCAGCAGTGTATCTCTCAGCTCACCATGATATAGATATAGAGATCTACCCAGCCTGTAGCTCAGGTGTAGCAGCAGTGTCTCCCTCAGCTCACTATGGTATAGACTGAGAGAGAGCTACCCAGCCTGTGGCACAGGTGTAGCAGCAGTGTCTCTCTCAGCTCACTATGGTATATAGAGAGAGAGTTACCCAGGCTTAACTCAGGTGTCGCAGCAGTGTCTCTCTCAGCTCACTATGGTATAGATATAGAGATCTACCCAGCCTTTACCTCAGATGTAGCAGCAGTGTCTCTCTCAGCTCGCCATAGTATAGACAGAGCGAGCTACCCACCCTGTAGCTCAGGTATAGCAGCAGTGTCTTTCTCAGCTCATCATGGTATAGACAAAGAGACCTACCCAGCCTGTAGTTCACGTGTAGCAGCAGTGTCTCTGCCATCTCCCCATGGTATAGACAGAGAGAGCTAACCAGCCTGTAGCTCAGGTGTAGAAGCAGTGTCTCTCTCAGCTCACCATGGTATAGACAGAGAAAGCTACCCAGCCTGTAGCTCAGGTGTAGCAGCAGTGTCTCTCTCAGCTCACTATGGTATAGACAGAGATAGCTACCCAGCCTGTAGCTCAGGTGTAGCAGCAGTGTCTCGCTCAGCTCACTATGGTATAGATAGAGAGAGCTGCCATCCTGTAGCTCAGGTGTAGCAGCAGTGTCTCTCTCAGCTCACTATGGTATAGATATAGAGATCTACTCAGCCTTTAGCTCATGTGTAGAAGCAATGTCTCTCTTAGCTCACTATGGTATAGACAGAGAGAGTTACACAATTTCTAGCTCAGGTGTAGAATCAGTGTCTCTCCCAGCTCGCCATGGTATAGACAGAGAGAACTATCCAGCCTGTAGCTCAGGAGTAGCAGCAGTCTCTCTCTCAGCTTGCCATGGCATGGACAGAGAGACAGTTTCCAGGCATGTAGCTCAGGTGTAGCAGCAGTGTCTCTCCCAGCTCATCATGGTACAGACATGGAGAGCAACCCAGCGTGTAGCTCAGGTGTAGCAGCAGTGTCTCCCTCAGCTTGCCATGGCATAGACAGACAGAGAGAAAGCTACCCAGCCTGTAGCTCAGGTGTAGCAGCAGTGTCTCTCTCAGCTCGCGATCGTATAGACAGAGAGGTCTACCAAGCCTGTAGCTCAGGTGTAGCAGCAGTGTCTCTTTCAGCTCACTATGGTATAGACAGAGAGAGCTACCCAGCCTGTAGCTCAGATGTCGCAGCAGTGTCTCTCTCAGCTCAGTATGGTATGGATATAGAGATATACCCATCCTGTAGCTCAGGTGTAGCAACAGTGTCTCTCTCAGCTCACTATGGTACAGATAGAGAGAGCTACCCAGCCTGTAGTTCAGGTGTCACAGCAGTGTCTCTCTCAGCTCACTATGGTATAGATAGAGAGAGCTGCCAGCCTGCAGCTCAGGTGAAGCAGCAGTGTCTCTCTCAGCTCACTATGGTATAGATATAGAGATCTACTCAGCCTGTAGCTCAGGTGTAGCAGCAGTGTCTCTCTCAGCTCACTGTGGTATAGACAGAGAGAGCTACATATCCTGTAGCTCAGGTGTAGCATCAGTATCTCTCCCAGCTCGCCATTTTATAGACAGAGAGTGCTACCCAGCCTGTAGCTCAGGTGTAGCAGCAGCGTCTCTGTCAGTTCACTATTGTATAGACAGAGAGAGCTACCTTTCATGTAGCTCAGGTGTAGCAGCAGTGTCTCTTTCAGCTCACTAGGGTATAGACAGAGAGAGCTACCCAGCTTGTAGCTCAGGTGTAGCAGCAGTGTCTCTCTCAGCTTGGATGGTATAGACAGAGTGAGCTGCCCAGCCTGTAGCTCAGGAGTAGCAGCATTGTCTTTCACAGCTCACCATGGTATGGACAGAGAGAGCTACCCTGCCTGTAGCTAAGGTGTAGCAGCAGTGTCTCTCTCAGCTTGCTATCATATAGATTGGGAGAGAGCTACCCAGCCTGTGGCACAGGTGTGGCAGCAATGTCTCTCTCAGCTCACCATGGTATAGACAGAGAGAGCTACCCATCCTCAAGCTGAGGGGTAGCAGAAATGCCTCTCTCAGTTCACTATGGTATAGATAGAGAGAGCTACCCAGCTTGTAGCTCAGGTGTAGCAGCAGTGTTTCTCTCAGCTCACCATGGTGTAGATATAGAGATCTACCCAGCCTGAAGCTCAGGTGTAGCAGCAGTGTCCCTCTCAGCTCACTATGGTATATAGAGAGAGAGTTACCCAGCCTGTAGCTCAGTTGTCGCAGCAGTGTCTCTCTCAGCTCACTATGGTATAGATATAGAGATCTGCCCAGCCTGTAGCTCAGGTGTAGCAGCAGTGTCTCAGCTTGCCATGGTATACACAGAGAAAGCTACCCAGCCTGTAGCTCAGGTGTAGCAGAAGTGTCTCTCCCAGCTCGCCATGGTATATACAGAGAGAGCTCCACAGCCTGTAGCCCAGGTGTAGCAGCAGTGTCTCTCTCAGCTCACCATGGCATAGACAGAGAGAAAGATACCCAGCCTGTAGCTCAGGTGTAGTAGCAGTGTCTCTCTCAGTTCACTATGGTATAGATATAGAGATATACCCATCCTGTAGCTCAGGTGTAGCAACAGTGTCTCTCTCAGCTCACTATGGTATAGACAGAGAGAGCTTACAGCCTGTAGCTCAGGTGAAGCAGCAGTGCCTCTCTCAGCTCACTATGGTATAGATATAGAGATCTGCTCAGCCTGTAGCTCAAGTTTAGCAGCAGTGTCTCTCTCAGCTCACTATGGTATAGACAGAGAGAGCTACATAACCTTTAGCTCAGGTGTAGCATCAGTATCTCTCCCAGCTCGCCATTTTATAGACAGAGAGTGCTACCCGGCCTGTAGCTCAGGTGTAGCAGCAGTGTCTCTGTCAGTTCACTATTGTATAGACAGAGAGAGCTACCTATCTTGTAGCTCAGGTGTAGCAGCAGTGTCTCTTTCAGCTCACTATGGTATAGACAGAGAGAGCTACCCAGCCTGTTGCTCAGGTGTCACAGCAGTGTCTCTCTAAGCTCAATATGGTATAGATATAGAGATCTACCCAGCTTGCAGCTCAGGTCTAGCAGCAGTGTCTCTCTCAGCTTGGATGGTATAGACAGAGAGAGCTACCCAGCCTGTAGCTCAGATGTCGCAGCAGTGGCTTTCTCAGCTCACTATGGTTTATATATAGAGATATACCCATCCTGTAGCTCAGGTGTAGCAACAGTGTCACTCTCAGCTCACTATGGTATAGACAGAGAGAGCTGCCAGCCTGTAGCTCAGGTGAAGCAGCAGTGTCTCTCTCAGCTCACTATGGTATAAATATAGAGATGTACTCAGCCTGTAGCTCAGGTCTAGCAGCAGTGTCTCTCTCAGTTATCTATGGTATAGACAGAGAGAGCTACATAACCTGTAGCGCAGGTGTAGCATCAGTATCTCTCCCAGCTTGCCATGGTATAGAAAGAGAGAGCTACCCAGCCTGTAGCTCAGGTGTAGGAGCAGTGTCTCACTCAGCTCACTATGGTATATATAGAGAGAGCTACCCAGCCTGTAGCTGAGGGGTAGCAGCAGTGCCTCTCCCAGCTTGCCATGGTATAGAAAGAGAGAGCTACCCAGCCTGTAGCTCAGGTGTAGGAGCAGTGTCTCACTCAGCTCACTATGGTATATATAGAGAGAGCTACCCAGCCTGTAGCTGAGGGGTAGCAGCAGTGCCTCTCCCAGCTTGCCATGGTATAGAAAGAGAGAGCTACCCAGCCTGTAGCTCAGGTGTAGGAGCAGTGTCTCACTCAGCTCACTATGGTATATATAGAGAGAGCTACCCAGCCTGTAGCTCAGGTGTAGCAGCAGTGTCTCTGTCAGTTCATTATTGTATATACAGAGAGAGCTACCTATCCTGTAGCTCAGGTGTAGCAGCAGTGTCTCTTTCAGCTCACTATGGTATAGACAGAGAGAGCTACCCCGCTTGTAGCTCAGGTGTATCAGCAGTGTCTCTCCCAGCTTGCCATGGTATAGAAAGAGAGAGCTACCCAGCCTGTAGCTCAGGTGTAGGAGCAGTGTCTCACTCAGCTCACTATGGTATATATAGAGAGAGCTACCCAGCCTGTAGCTGAGGGGTAGCAGCAGTGCCTCTCCCAGCTCGCCATGGTATAGACAGAGAGAGCTACCCAGCCTGTAGCTCAGATGTAGCAGCAGTGTCTCTCTCAGCTCACTATGGTATAGACAGAGAGAGATACCCAGCCTGTAGCTGAGGGGTAGCAGCAGTGTTTCTCTCAGCACACCATGGTATATATATAGAGAGAGACCTACCCAGCCGGTAGCTCAGGTGTAGCAGCAGTGTCTCTCAGCTCACTATGGTATAGACAGAGAGAGCTTCCTATCCTGTAGCTCAGGTGTGGCAGCAGTGTCTCTCTCTGTTCACTATTGGATAGATAGAGAGAGCTACCCAGCCTGTAGCTGAGGGTAGCAGCAGTGCCTCTCACAGCTCGCCATGGTATAGACAGAGAGAGTTACCCAGCCTGTAGCTCAGATGTAGCAGCAGTGTCTCTCTCAGCTCACTATGGTATAGACAGAGAGAGATAACCAGCCTGTAACTGGGGGGTAGCAGCAGTGTTTCTCTCAGCTCACCATGGTATATATATAGAGAGAGATCTACCCAGCCTGTACCTCAGGTATAGCAGCAGTGTCTCTCTCAGCTCTCTATGGAATAACCAGAGAGAGCTACCCAGCCTGTAGCCGAGGGTTAGCAGCAATGCCTCTCTCAGTTCACTATTTTATAGATAGAGGGAGCTACCAGCCTGTAGCCCAGGTGTAGCAGCAGTGTTTCTCTCAGCTCACCATGGTATAGATATAGAGATCTACCCAGCCTGTAGCTCAGGTATAGCAGCAGTGTCTCCCTCAGTTCACTATGGTATAGACAGAGAGAGCTACCCAGCCTGTAGGTCAGGTATAGCAGCAGTGTCTCCCTCAGTTCACTATGGTATAGACAGAGAGATCTACCCAGCCTGTAGCTCAGGTATAGCAGCAGTGTCTTTCTCAGCTCGCCATGGTATAGACAGAGAGACCTACCCAGCCTGTAGTTCAGGTGTAGCAGCAGTGTCTCTCTCAGCTCGCCATGGTATAGACAGAGAAAGCTACTCAGCCTGTAGCTCAGGTGTAGCAGGAATGTCTCTCTCAGCTCACTATGGTATAAATAGAGAGAGCTACCCAGCCTGTAGCTCAGGTGTAGCAGCATTGACTCTCTCAGCTCACTATGGTATAGATATAGAGATATACCCATCTGTAGCTAAGGTGTAGCAGCAGTGTCTCTCTCAGCTCACTATGGTATAGATATAGAGATCTACTCAGCCTGTAGCTCAGGTGTAGAAGCAGTGTCTCTCTTAGCTCACTATTGTATAGACAGAGAGACCTACAAAATGTCTAGCTCAGGAGTAGCATCAGTGTCTCTCCCAGCTCGCCATGGTATAGACAGAGAGAGCTACCCAGCATGTAGCTCAGGAGTAGCAGCAGTGTCTCTCTCAACTCACCATGGTACAGACATGGAGAGCTACCCAGCCTGTAGCTCAGGTGTAGCAGCAGTGTCTCTCTCAGCTTGCCATGGCATAGACAGACAGAGAGAGAGCTACCCATCCTGTAGCTCAGGTGTAGCAGCAGTGTCTCTCTCAGCTCACAATCGTATAGACAGAGAGGTCTACCACGCCTGTAGCTCAGGTGTAGCAGCAGTGTCTCTTTCAGCTCACTATGGTGTAGACAAAGAGAGCTACCCAGCCTGTAGCTCAGATGTTGCAGCAGTGTCGCTCTCAGCTCAATATGGTATAGATATAAAGATATACCCATCCTGTAGCACAGGTGTAGCAACAGTGTCTCTATCAGCTCACTATGGTATAGATAGATAGAGAGCTACCAAGCCTGTAGCTCAGGTGTCACATCAGTGTCTCTCTCAGCTCACTATGCTATAGACAGATGGAGCTACCAGCCTGTAGCTCAGGTGAAACAGCAGTGTCTCTCTCAGCTCACTATGTTATAGACATATAGATCTACTCAGCCTGTAGCTCAGGTGTAGCATCAGTATCTCTCCCAGCTCGCCATTGTATAGACAGAGAGAGCTCCCCAGCCTGTAGCTCAGGTGTAGCAGCAGTGTCTCTGGCAGTTCACTATTGTATAGACAAAGAGGGCTACTTATCATGTAGCACAGGTGTAGCAGCAGTGTCTCTTTCAGCTCACTATGGTATAGACAGAGAGTGCTACGAGCTACCCAGCCTGTAGCTCAGGTGGCACAGCAGTATCTCTCTCAGCTCACTATGGTATAACCAGAGAGAGCTAGCCAGCCTGTAGCTCAGGAGTAGCAGCAGTGTCTCTCACAGCTTGCCATGGCATGAACAGAGAGACAGTTTCCAGGCCTGTAGCTCAGGTGAAGCAGCAGGGTCTCTCTCAGCTCACCATGGTATAGATATAGAGATCTACTCAGCCTGTAGCTCAGGTGTAGCAGCAGTGTCTCTCTCAGCTCACTATGGTATAGACAGAGAGAGCTACATAACCTGTAGCTCAGGTGTAGCATCAGTATCTCTCGCAGCTCGCCATTTTATAGACAGAGGGTGCTACCCAGCCTGTAGCTCAGGTGTAGCAGCAGTGTCTCTGTCAGTTCACTATTGTATAGACAGAGAGAGCTACCTATCATGTAGCTCAGGTGTAGCAGCAGTGTCTCTGTCAGCTCACTATGGTATAGACAGAGAGAGCTACCCAGCCTGTAGCTCAGGTGTCACAGCAGTGTCTCTCTCAGCTCAATATGGTATAGATATAGAGATCTACCCAGCTTGTAGCTCAGGTGTAGCAGCAGTGTCTCTCTCAGCTTGGATGGTATAGACAGAGTGAGCTGCCAGCCTGTAGCTCAGGTGTAGCAGCAGTGTCTCGCTCAGCTCACTATGGCATAGATAGAGAGAGCTGCCATCCTGTATCTCAGGTGTAGAAGCAGTGTATCTCTTAGCTCACTATGGTATAGACAGAGAGAGCTACACAATTTCTAGCTCAGGTGTATAATCAGTGTCTCTCCCAGCTCGCCATGGTATAGACAGAGAGAGCTATCTAGCCTGTAGCTCAGGAGTAGCAGCGGTGTCTCTCTCAGCTTGCCATGGCATGGACAGAGAGACAGTTTCCAGGCCTGTAGCTCAGGTGTAGCAGCAGTGTCTCTCCCAGCTCATCATGGTACAGACATGGAGAGCAACCCAGCCTGTAGCTCAGGTGTAGCAGCAGTGTCTCCCTCAGCTTGCCATGGCATAGACAGACAGAGAGAGAGCTACCCAGCCTGTAGCTCAGGTGTAGCAGCAGTGTCTCTCTCAGCTCGCGATCGTATAGACAGAGAGGTCTACCAATCCTGTAGCTCAGGTGTAGCAGCAGTGTCTCTTTCAGCTCACTATGGAATAGACAGAGAGAGCTACCCAGCCTGTAGCTCAGATGTCGCAGCAGTGTCTCTCTCAGCTCACTATGGTATAGATATAGAGATATACCCATCCTGTAGCTCAGGTGTAGCAACAGTTTCTCTCTCAGCTCACTATGGTATAGATAGAGAGAGCTACCCAGCCTGTAGCTCAGGTGAAGCAGCAGTGTCTCTCTCAGCTCACTATGGTAAAGATATAGAGATCTACTCAGCCTGTAGCTCAGGTGTAGCAGCATTGTCTCTCTCAGCTCACTATGGTATAGACAGAGAGAGCTACATAACCTTAGCTCAGGTGTAGCATCAGTATCTCTCCCAGCTTGCCATTTTATAGACAGAGAGTGCTACCCAGCCT
Source organism: Ambystoma mexicanum (assembly GCF_040938575.1). Lineage (NCBI taxonomy): Eukaryota > Metazoa > Chordata > Amphibia > Caudata > Ambystomatidae > Ambystoma > Ambystoma mexicanum. Next base: position 1,516,294,218 of record NC_090937.1, on the reverse strand, counting down.
GTAGCTCAGGTGTAGCAGCAGTGTCTCTCTCAGCTCAATATGGTATAGATATAGAGATCTACCCAGCTTGTAGCTCAGGTGTAGCAGCAGTGTCTCTCTCAGCTTGGATGGTATAGACAGAGTGAGCTGCCCAGCCTGTAGCTCAGGAGTAGTAGCATTGTCTTTCACAGCTCACCATGGTATAGACAGAGAGAGTTACCCAGCCTGTAGCTAAGGGCTAGCAGCAGTGTCTCTCTCAGCTTGCTATTGTATAGACTGAGAGAGAGCTACCCAGCCTGTGGCGCATGTGTTGCTGCAATGTCTCTCTCAGCTCACTATGGTATATCGAGAGAGAGTTGCCCAGCCTGTTGCTCAGGTGTCGCAGCAGTGTCTCTCTCAGCTCACCATGGTATAGACAGAGAGAGCTACCTATCCTGTATCCCAGGTGTAGCAGCAGTGTCTCTCTCAGTTCACTATGGTATATACAGAGAGAGCTACCCATCCTGAAGCTGAGGGGTAGCAGAAATGCCTCTCTCAGTTCACTATGGTATAGATAGAGAGATATACTCAGCCTGTAGCTCAGGTGTAGCAGCAGTTCCTCTCTCAGCTCACCATGGTATAGATATAGAGATCTACCCAGCCTGTAGCTCAGGTGTAGCAGCAGTGTCCCTCTCAGCTCACTATGGTATATAGAATGAGAGTTACCCAGCCTGTAGCTCAGTTGTCGCAGCAGTGTCTCTCTCAGCTCACTATGGTATAGATATAGAGATCTGCCCAGCCTGTAGTTCAGGTGTAGCAGCAGTGTCTCAGCTTGCCATGGTATACACAGAGAAAGCTACCCACCCTGTAGCTCAGGTGTAGCAGAAGTGTCTCTTCCAGCTCACCATGGCATAGACAGAGAGAGCTCCCCAGCCTGTAGCTCAGGTGTAGCAGCAGTGTCTCTCTCAGCTCACCATGGCATATACAGAGAGAGAGCAACCCAGCCTGTAGCACAGGTGTAGTAGCAGTGTCTCTCTCAGCTCACTATGGTATAGATAGAGAGCTATACCCATCCTGTAGCTCAGGTGTAGCAACAGTGTCTCTCTCAGCTCACTATGGTATAGATAGAGAGAGCTATCCAGCCTGTAGCTCAGGTGTCACAGCAGTGTCTCTCTCAGCTCACTATAGTATAGACAGAGAGAGCTGCCAGCCTGTAGCTCAGGTGAAGCAGCAGTGTCTCTCTCGGCTCACTATGGTATAGATATAGAGATCTGCTCAGCCTGTAGCTCAAGTTTAGCAGCAATGTCTCTCTCAGTTCACTATGGTATAGACAGAGAGAGCTACATAACCTGTTGCTCATTTGTAGCATTAGTATCTCTCCCAGCTCGCCATTTTATAGACAGATAGTGTTACCTGGCCTGTAGCTCAGGTGTAGCAGCAGTGTCTCTGTCAATTCACTATTGTATAGACAGAGAGAGCTACCTATCATGTAACTCAAGTGTAGCAGCAGTGTCTCTTTCAGCTCACTATGGTATAGACAGAGAGAGCTACCCAGCCTGTAGCTCAGGTGTAACAGCAGTGTCTCTCTCAGCTCAATATGATATAGATATAGAGATCTACCCAGCTTGTAGCTCAGGTGTAGCAGCAGTGTCTCTCTCAGCTTGGATGGTATAGACAGAGAGAGCTACCCAGCCTGTAGCTCAGATGTCGCAGCAGTGTCTCTCTCAGCTCACTATGGTATAGATATAGAGATATACCCATCCTGCAGCTCAGGTGTAGCAACAGTGTCGCTCACAGCTCACTATGGTATAGACAGAGAGAGCTGCCAGCCTGTAGCTCAGGTGAAGCAGCAGTGTCTCTCTCAGCTCACTATGGTATAGATATAGAGATCTACTCAGCCTGTAGCTCAGGTGTAGCAGCAGTGTCTCTCTCAGCTCACTATTGCATAGACAGAGAGAGCTACATAACCTGTAGCTCAGGTGTAGCATCAGTATCTCTCACAGCTCACCATTTTATAGACAGAGAGTGCTACCCAGCCTGTAGCTCAGGTGTAGCAGCAGTGTCTCGCTCAGCTCACTATGGTATAGATAGAGAGAGCTGCCCAGCCTGTAGCTCAGGTGTCACAGCAGTGTCTCTCTCAGCTCAATATGGTATAGATATAGAGATCTTCCCAGCTTGTAGCTCAGGTGTAGCAGCAGTGTGTCTCTCAGCTTGGATGGTATAGACAGAGTGAGCTGCCCAGCCTGTAGCTCAGGTGTAGCAGCAGTGTCTTTCGCAGCTCACCATGGTATAGACAGAGAGAGTTACCCAGCCTGTAGCTAAGGTGTAGCAGCAGTGTCTCTCTCAGCTTGCTATCGTATAGACTGTGAGAGAGCTACCCAGCCTGTGGCACAGGTGTAGCAGCAATGTCTCTCTCAGCTCACTATGGTATAGCGAGAGAGAGTTGCCCAGCCTGTTGCTTAGGTGTCGCAGCAGTGTCTCTCTCAGCTCACCATGGTATAGACAGAGAGAGCTACTTATCTTGTATCCCAGGTGTAGCAGCAGTGTCTCTCTCAGTTCACTATGGCATAGACAGAGAGAGCTACCCATTCTGAAGCTGAGGGGTAGCAGAAATGCCTCTCTCAGTTCACTATGGTATAGATAGAGAGAGCTACCCAGCCTTTAGCTCAGGTGTAGCAGCAGTGTTTCTCTCAGCTCACCATGGTATAGATAGAGAGATCTACCCAGCCTGTAGCTTAGGTGTAGCAGCAGTGTCCCTCTCAGCACACTATGGTATATAGAGAGAGAGTTACCCAGCCTGTAGCTCAGTTGTCGCAGCAGTGTCTCTCTCAGCTCACTATGGTATAGATATAGAGATATACCCATCCTGTAGCTCAGGTGTAGCAACAGTGTCTCTCTCAGCTCATTATGGTGTAGACAGAGAGAGATACCCAGCCTGTAGCTGAGGGGTAGCAGCAGTGTCTCTTTCAGCTCACTATGGTATAGACAGAGAGAGCTACCCAGCCTGTAGCTCAGGTGTAGCAGCAGTGTCTCTCTCTGCTCACTATGGTATAGCCAGAGAGAGCTCCCCAGCCTGTAGCTCAGGTGTAGCAGCAGTGTCTGTCTCAGCTCACCATGGCATAGACAGAGAGAGAGCTACCCAGCCTGTAGCTCAGGTGTAGCAGCAGTTTCTCTCTCAGCTCATTATGGTATAGACAGAGAGAGATACCCAGCCTGTACCTGAGGGGTAGCAGCAGTGTCTCTTTCAGCTCAGTATGGTATAGACAGAGAGAGCTACCCAGCCTGTAGCTCAGGTGTCACAGCAGTGTCTCTCTCAGCTCAATCTGGTATAGATATAGAGATCTTCCCAGCTTGTAGCTCAGGTGTAGCAGCAGTGTCTCTCTCAGCTTGGATGTTATAGACAGAGTGAGCTGCCCAGCTTGTAGCTCAGGTGTAGCAGCAGTGTCTTTCGCAGCTCACCATGGTATAGACAGAGAGAGTTACCCAGCCTGTAGCTAAGGTGTAGCAGCAGTGTCTCTCTCAGCTTGCTATCGTATAGACTGTGAGAGAGCTCCCCAGCCTGTAGCTCAGGTGTAGCAGCAGTGTCTCTCTCTGCTCACTATGGTATAGCCAGAGAGAGCTCCCCAGCCTGTAGCTCAGGTGTAGCAGCAGTGTCTGTCTCAGCTCGCCATGGCATAGACAGAGAGAGAGCTACCCAGCCTGTAGCTCAGGTGTAGCAGCAGTTTCTCTCTCAGCTCATTATGGTATAGACAGAGAGAGATACCCAGCCTGTAGCTGAGGGGTAGCAGCAGTGTCTCTTTCAGCTCAGTATGGTATAGACAGAGAGAGCTACCCAGCCTGTAGCTCAGATGTCACAGCAGTGTCTCTCTCAGCTCACTATGGTATAAATATAGAGATATACCCATCCTGTAGCTCTGGTGTAGCAACAGTGTCTCTCTCAGCTCACATGGTATAGATAGAGAGAGCTACCCAGCCTGTACCTCCGGTGTGACAGCAGTGTCTCTCTCAGCTCACTATGGTATAGACAGAGAGAGCTACCAGCCTGTAGCTCAGGTGAAGCAGCAGTGTCTCTCTCAGCTCAGTATGGTATAGATATAGAGATCTACTCAGCCTGTAGCTCAGGTGTAGCAGCAATGTCTCTCTCAGCTCACTATGGTATAGACAGAGAGTGCTACATAACCTGTAGCTCAGGTGTAGCATCAGTATCTCTCGCAGCTCGCGATTGTATAGACAGAGAGTGCTACCTGGCCTGTAGCTCAGGTGTAGCAGCAGTGTCTCTGTCAATTCACTATTGTATAGACAGAGAGAGCTGCCAGCCTGTAGCTCAGGTGAAGCAGCAGTGTCTCTCTCGGCTCACTATGGTATAGATATAGAGATCTGCTCAGCCTGTAGCTCAAGTTTAGCAGCAGTGTCTCTCTCAGTTCACTATGGTATAGACAGAGAGAGCTACATAACCTGTAGCTCATGTGTAGCATCAGTATCTCTCCCAGCTCGCCATTTTATAGACAGATAGTGCTACCTGGCCTGTAGCTCAGGTGTAGCAGCAGTGTCTCTGTCAATTCACTATTGTATAGACAGAGAGAGTTACCTATCATGTAACTCAGGTGTAGCAGCAGTGTCTCTTTCAGCTCACTATGGTATAGACAGAGAGAGCTACCCAGCATGTAGCTCAGGTGTCACAGTAGTGTCTCTCTCAGCTCAATATGATATAGATATAGAGATCTACCCAGCTTGTAGCTCAGGTGTAGCAGCAGTGTCTCTCTCAGCTTGGATGGTATAGACAGAGAGAGCTACCCAGCCTGTAGCTCAGATGTCGCAGCACTGTCTCTCTCAGCTCACTATGGTATAGATATAGAGATATACCCATCCTGCAGCTCAGGTGTAGCAACAGTGTCGCTCACAGCTCACTATGGTATAGACAGAGAGAGCTGCCAGCCTGTAGCTCAGGTGAAGCAGCAGTGTCTCTCTCAGCTCACTATGGTATAGATATAGAGATCTACTCAGCCTGTAGCTCAGGTGTAGCAGCAGTGTCTCTCTCAGCTCACTATGGTATAGACAGAGAGAGCTACATAACCTGTAGCTCAGGTGTAGCATCAGTATCTCTCACAGCTCACCATTTTATAGACAGAGAGTGCTACCCAGCCTGTAGCTCAGGTGTAGCAGCAGTGTCTCTGTCAGTTCACTATTGTATAGACAGAGAGAGCTACCTATCATGTAGCTCAGGTATAGCAGCAGTGTCTCTTTCAGCTCACTATGGTATAGACAGAGAGAGCTACCCAGCCTGTAGCTCAGGTGTCACAGCAGTGTGTCTCTCAGCTCAATATGGTATAGATATAGAGATCTTCTCAGCTTGTAGCTCAGGTGTAGCAGCAGTGTCTCTCTCAGCTTGGATGTTATAGACAGAGCGAGCTGCCCAGCCTGTAGCTCAGGTGTAGCAGCAGTGTCTTTCGCAGCTCACCATGGTATAGACAGAGAGAGTTACCCAGCCTGTAGCTAAGGTGTAGCAGCAGTGTCTCTCTCAGCTTGCTATCGTATAGACTGTGAGAGAGCTACCCAGCCTGTGGCACAGATGTAGCAGCAATGTCTCTCTCAGCTCACTATGGTATAGCGAGAGAGAGTTGCCCAGCCTGTTGCTCAGGTGTCGCAGCAGTGTCTCTCTCAGCTCACCATGGTATAGACAGAGAGAGCTACCTATCTTGTATCCCAGGTGTAGCAGCAGTGTCTCTCTCAGTTCACTATGGTATAGACAGAGAGAGCTATCCATCCTGAAGCTGAGGGGTAGCAGAAATGCCTCTCTCAGTTCACTATGGTATAGATAGAGAGAGCTACCCAGTCTTTAGCTCAGGTGTAGCAGCAGTGTTTCTCTCAGCTCACCATGGTATAGATAAGGAGATCTACCCGGCCTGTAGCTTAGATGTAGCAGCAGTGTCCCTCTCAGCACACTATGGTATATAGAGAGAGAGTTACCCATCCTGTAGCTCAGTTGTCGCAGCAGTGTCTCTCTCAGCTCACTATGGTATAGATATAGAGATATACCCATCCTGTAGCTCAGGTGTAGCAACAGTGTCTCTCTCAGCTCATTATGGTATAGACAGAGAGAGATACCCAGCCTGTAGCTGAGGGGTAGCAGCAGTGTCTCTTTCAGCTCACTATGGTATAGACAGAGAGAGCTCCCCAGCCTGTAGCTCAGGTGTAGCAGCAGTGTCTCTCTCAGCTCACTATGGTATAGCCAGAGAGAGCTCCCCAGTCTGTAGCTCAGGTGTAGCAGCAGTGTCTGTCTCAGCTCGCCATGGCATAGACAGAGAGAGAGCTACCCGGCATGTAGCTCAGGTGTAGCAGCATTTTCTCTCTCAGCTCATTATGGTATAGACAGAGAGAGATACCCAGCCTGTAGCTGAGGGGTAGCAGCAGTGTCTCTTTCCGCTCAGTATGGTATAAACAGAGAGAGCTACCCAGCCTGTAGCTCAGATGTCACAGCAGTGTCTCTCTCAGCTCACTATGGTATAGATATAAAGATATACCCATCCTGTAGCTCTGGTGTAGCAACAGTGTCTCTCTCAGCTCACATGATATAGATAGAGAGAGCTACCCAGCCTGTACCTCCGGTGTCACAGCAGTGTCTCTCTCAGCTCACTATGGTATAGACAGAGAGAGCTACCAGCCTGTAGCTCAGGTGAAGCAGCAGTGTCTCTCTCAGCTCAGTATGGTATAGATATAGAGATCTACTCAGCCTGTAGCTCAGGTGTAGGAGCAATGTCTCTCTCAGCTCACTATGGTATAGACAGAGAGTGCTACATAACCTGTAGCTCAGGTGTAGCATCAGTATCTCTCGCAGCTCGCCATTGTATAGACAGAGAGAGCTACCCAGCCTGTAGCTCAGGTGTAGCAGCAGTGTCTCTATCAGTTCACTATTGTATAGGCAGAGAGAGCTACCTATCATGTAGCTCAGGTGTAGCAGCAGTTTCTCTTTCAGCTCAATATAGTATAGACAGAGAGAGCTACCCAGCCTGTAGCTCAGGTGTCACAATAGTGTCTCTCTCAGCTCAATATGGTATAGATATAGAGATCTACCCATCTTGTAGCTCAGTTGTCGCAGCAGTGTCTCTATCAGCTCACTATGGTATAGATATAGAGATCTACTCAGCCTGTAGCTCAGGTGTAGCAGCAATGTCTCTCTCAGCTCACTATGGTATAGACAGAGAGTGCTACATAACCTGTAGCTCAGGTGTAGCATCAGTATCTCTCGCAGCTCGCGATTGTATAGACAGAGAGTGCTACCTGGCCTGTAGCTCAGGTGTAGCAGCAGTGTCTCTGTCAATTCACTATTGTATAGACAGAGAGAGCTGCCAGCCTGTAGCTCAGGTGAAGCAGCAGTGTCTCTCTCGGCTCACTATGGTATAGATATAGAGATCTGCTCAGCCTGTAGCTCAAGTTTAGCAGCAGTGTCTCTCTCAGTTCACTATGGTATAGACAGAGAGAGCTACATAACCTGTAGCTCATGTGTAGCATCAGCATCTCTCCCAGCTCGCCATTTTATAGACAGATAGTGCTACCTGGCCTGTAGCTCAGGTGTAGCAGCAGTGTCTCTGTCAATTCACTATTGTATAGACAGAGAGAGTTACCTATCATGTAACTCAGGTGTAGCAGCAGTGTCTCTTTCAGCTCACTATGGTATAGACAGAGAGAGCTACCCAGCATGTAGCTCAGGTGTCACAGTAGTGTCTCTCTCAGCTCAATATGATATAGATATAGAGATCTACCCAGCTTGTAGCTCAGGTGTAGCAGCAGTGTCTCTCTCAGCTTGGATGGTATAGACAGAGAGAGCTACCCAGCCTGTAGCTCAGATGTCGCAGCAGTGTCTCTCTCAGCTCAGTATGGTATAGATATAGAGATCTACTCAGCCTGTAGCTCAGGTGTAGGAGCAATGTCTCTCTCAGCTCACTATGGTATAGACAGAGAGTGCTACATAACCTGTAGCTCAGGTGTAGCATCAGTATCTCTCGCAGCTCGCCATTGTATAGACAGAGAGAGCTACCCAGCCTGTAGCTCAGGTGTAGCAGCAGTGTCTCTATCAGTTCACTATTGTATAGGCAGAGAGAGCTACCTATCATGTAGCTCAGGTGTAGCAGCAGTTTCTCTTTCAGCTCAATATAGTATAGACAGAGAGAGCTACCCAGCCTGTAGCTCAGGTGTCACAATAGTGTCTCTCTCAGCTCAATATGGTATAGATATAGAGATCTACCCATCTTGTAGCTCAGTTGTCGCAGCAGTGTCTCTATCAGCTCACTATGGTATAGATATAGAGATATACCCATCCTGTAGCTCAGGTGTAGCAACAGTGTCTCTCTCAGCTCATTATGGTGTAGACAGAGAGAGATACCCAGCCTGTAGCTGAGGGGTAGCAGCAGTGTCTCTTTCAGCTCACTATGGTATAGACAGAGAGAGCTCCCCAGCCTGTAGCTCAGGTGTAGCAGCAGTGTCTCTCTCTGCTCACTATGGTATAGCCAGAGAGAGCTCCCCAGCCTGTAGCTCAGGTGTAGCAGCAGTGTCTGTCTCAGCTCACCATGGCATAGACAGAGAGAGAGCTACCCAGCCTGTAGCTCAGGTGTAGCAGCAGTTTCTCTCTCAGCTCATTATGGTATAGACAGAGAGAGATACCCAGCCTGTACCTGAGGGGTAGCAGCAGTGTCTCTTTCAGCTCAGTATGGTATAGACAGAAGGAGCTACCCAGCCTGTAGCTCAGGTGTCACAGCAGTGTCTCTCTCAGCTCAATCTGGTATAGATATAGAGATCTTCCCAGCTTGTAGCTCAGGTGTAGCAGCAGTGTCTCTCTCAGCTTGGATGTTATAGACAGAGTGAGCTGCCCAACTTGTAGCTCAGGTGTAGCAGCAGTGTCTTTCGCAGCTCACCATGGTATAGACAGAGAGAGTTACCCAGCCTGTAGCTAAGGTGTAGCAGCAGTGTCTCTCTCAGCTTGCTATCGTATAGACTGTGAGAGAGCTCCCCAGCCTGTAGCTCAGGTGTAGCAGCAGTGTCTCTCTCTGCTCACTATGGTATAGCCAGAGAGAGCTCCCCAGCCTGTAGCTCAGGTGTAGCAGCAGTGTCTGTCTCAGCTCGCCATGGCATAGACAGAGAGAGAGCTACCCAGCCTGTAGCTCAGGTGTAGCAGCAGTTTCTCTCTCAGCTCATTATGGTATAGACAGAGAGAGATACCCAGCCTGTAGCTGAGGGGTAGCAGCAGTGTCTCTTTCAGCTCAGTATGGTATAGACAGAGAGAGCTACCCAGCCTGTAGCTCAGATGTCACAGCAGTGTCTCTCTCAGCTCACTATGGTATAGATATAGAGATATACCCATCCTGTAGCTCTGGTGTAGCAACAGTGTCTCTCTCAGCTCACATGGTATAGATAGAGAGAGCTACCCAGCCTGTACCTCCGGTGTCACAGCAGTGTCTCTCTCAGCTCACTATCGTATAGACAGAGAGAGCTACCAGCCTGTAGCTCAGGTGAAGCAGCAGTGTCTCTCTCAGCTCAGTATGGTATAGATATAGAGATCTACTCAGCCTGTAGCTCAGGTGTAGCAGCAATGTCTCTCTCAGCTCACTATGGTATAGACAGAGAGTGCTACATAACCTGTAGCTCAGGTGTAGCATCAGTATCTCTCGCAGCTCGCGATTGTATAGACAGAGAGTGCTACCTGGCCTGTAGCTCAGGTGTAGCAGCAGTGTCTCTGTCAATTCACTATTGTATAGACAGAGAGAGCTGCCAGCCTGTAGCTCAGGTGAAGCAGCAGTGTCTCTCTCGGCTCACTATGGTATAGATATAGAGATCTGCTCAGCCTGTAGCTCAAGTTTAGCAGCAGTGTCTCTCTCAGTTCACTATGGTATAGACAGAGAGAGCTACATAACCTGTAGCTCATGTGTAGCATCAGTATCTCTCCCAGCTCGCCATTTTATAGACAGATAGTGCTACCTGGCCTGTAGCTCAGGTGTAGCAGCAGTGTCTCTGTCAATTCACTATTGTATAGACAGAGAGAGTTACCTATCATGTAACTCAGGTGTAGCAGCAGTGTCTCTTTCAGGTCACTATGGTATAGACAGAGAGAGCTACCCAGCATGTAGCTCAGGTGTCACAGTAGTGTCTCTCTCAGCTCAATATGATATAGATATAGAGATCTACCCAGCTTGTAGCTCAGGTGTAGCAGCAGTGTCTCTCTCAGCTTGGATGGTATAGACAGAGAGAGCTACCCAGCCTGTAGCTCAGATGTCGCAGCAGTGTCTCTCTCAGCTCACTATGGTATAGATATAGAGATATACCCATCCTGCAGCTCAGGTGTAGCAACAGTGTCGCTCACAGCTCACTATGGTATAGACAGAGAGAGCTGCCAGCCTGTAGCTCAGGTGAAGCAGCAGTGTCTCTCTCAGCTCACTATGGTATAGATATAGAGATCTACTCAGCCTGTAGCTCAGGTGTAGCAGCAGTGTCTCTCTCAGCTCACTATGGTATAGACAGAGAGAGCTACATAACCTGTAGCTCAGGTGTAGCATCAGTATCTCTCACAGCTCACCATTTTATAGACAGAGAGTGCTACCCAGCCTGTAGCTCAGGTGTAGCAGCAGTGTCTCTGTCAGTTCACTATTGTATAGACAGAGAGAGCTACCTATCATGTAGCTCAGGTATAGCAGCAGTGTCTCTTTCAGCTCACTATGGTATAGACAGAGAGAGCTACCCAGCCTGTAGCTCAGATGTCGCAGCAGTGTCTCTCTCAGCTCAGTATGGTCTAGATATAGAGATCTACTCAGCCTGTAGCTCAGGTGTAGGAGCAATGTCTCTCTCAGCTCACTATGGTATAGACAGAGAGTGCTACATAACCTGTAGCTCAGGTGTAGCATCAGTATCTCTCGCAGCTCGCCATTGTATAGACAGAGAGAGCTACCCAGCCTGTAGCTCAGGTGTAGCAGCAGTGTCTCTATCAGTTCACTATTGTATAGGCAGAGAGAGCTACCTATCATGTAGCTCAGGTGTAGCAGCAGTTTCTCTTTCAGCTCAATATAGTATAGACAGAGAGAGCTACCCAGCCTGTAGCTCAGGTGTCACAATAGTGTCTCTCTCAGCTCAATATGGTATAGATATAGAGATCTACCCATCTTGTAGCTCAGTTGTCGCAGCAGTGTCTCTATCAGCTCACTATGGTATAGATATAGAGATATACCCATCCTGTAGCTCAGGTGTAGCAACAGTGTCTCTCTCAGCTCATTATGGTGTAGACAGAGAGAGATACCCAGCCTGTAGCTGAGGGGTAGCAGCAGTGTCTCTTTCAGCTCACTATGGTATAGACAGAGAGAGCTCCCCAGCCTGTAGCTCAGGTGTAGCAGCAGTGTCTCTCTCTGCTCACTATGGTATAGCCAGAGAGAGCTCCCCAGCCTGTAGCTCAGGTGTAGCAGCAGTGTCTGTCTCAGCTCACCATGGCATAGACAGAGAGAGAGCTACCCAGCCTGTAGCTCAGGTGTAGCAGCAGTTTCTCTCTCAGCTCATTATGGTATAGACAGAGAGAGATACCCAGCCTGTACCTGAGGGGTAGCAGCAGTGTCTCTTTCAGCTCAGTATGGTATAGACAGAAGGAGCTACCCAGCCTGTAGCTCAGGTGTCACAGCAGTGTCTCTCTCAGCTCAATCTGGTATAGATATAGAGATCTTCCCAGCTTGTAGCTCAGGTGTAGCAGCAGTGTCTCTCTCAGCTTGGATGTTATAGACAGAGTGAGCTGCCCAGCTTGTAGCTCAGGTGTAGCAGCAGTGTCTTTCGCAGCTCACCATGGTATAGACAGAGAGAGTTACCCAGCCTGTAGCTAAGGTGTAGCAGCAGTGTCTCTCTCAGCTTGCTATCGTATAGACTGTGAGAGAGCTCCCCAGCCTGTAGCTCAGGTGTAGCAGCAGTGTCTCTCTCTGCTCACTATGGTATAGCCAGAGAGAGCTCCCCAGCCTGTAGCTCAGGTGTAGCAGCAGTGTCTGTCTCAGCTCGCCATGGCATAGACAGAGAGAGAGCTACCCAGCCTGTAGCTCAGGTGTAGCAGCAGTTTCTCTCTCAGCTCATTATGGTATAGACAGAGAGAGATACCCAGCCTGTAGCTGAGGGGTAGCAGCAGTGTCTCTTTCAGCTCAGTATGGTATAGACAGAGAGAGCTACCCAGCCTGTAGCTCAGATGTCACAGCAGTGTCTCTCTCAGCTCACTATGGTATAGATATAGAGATATACCCATCCTGTAGCTCTGGTGTAGCAACAGTGTCTCTCTCAGCTCACATGGTATAGATAGAGAGAGCTACCCAGCCTGTACCTCCGGTGTCACAGCAGTGTCTCTCTCAGCTCACTATCGTATAGACAGAGAGAGCTACCAGCCTGTAGCTCAGGTGAAGCAGCAGTGTCTCTCTCAGCTCAGTATGGTATAGATATAGAGATCTACTCAGCCTGTAGCTCAGGTGTAGCAGCAATGTCTCTCTCAGCTCACTATGGTATAGACAGAGAGTGCTACATAACCTGTAGCTCAGGTGTAGCATCAGTATCTCTCGCAGCTCGCGATTGTATAGACAGAGAGTGCTACCTGGCCTGTAGCTCAGGTGTAGCAGCAGTGTCTCTGTCAATTCACTATTGTATAGACAGAGAGAGCTGCCAGCCTGTAGCTCAGGTGAAGCAGCAGTGTCTCTCTCGGCTCACTATGGTATAGATATAGAGATCTGCTCAGCCTGTAGCTCAAGTTTAGCAGCAGTGTCTCTCTCAGTTCACTATGGTATAGACAGAGAGAGCTACATAACCTGTAGCTCATGTGTAGCATCAGTATCTCTCCCAGCTCGCCATTTTATAGACAGATAGTGCTACCTGGCCTGTAGCTCAGGTGTAGCAGCAGTGTCTCTGTCAATTCACTATTGTATAGACAGAGAGAGTTACCTATCATGTAACTCAGGTGTAGCAGCAGTGTCTCTTTCAGGTCACTATGGTATAGACAGAGAGAGCTACCCAGCATGTAGCTCAGGTGTCACAGTAGTGTCTCTCTCAGCTCAATATGATATAGATATAGAGATCTACCCAGCTTGTAGCTCAGGTGTAGCAGCAGTGTCTCTCTCAGCTTGGATGGTATAGACAGAGAGAGCTACCCAGCCTGTAGCTCAGATGTCGCAGCAGTGTCTCTCTCAGCTCACTATGGTATAGATATAGAGATATACCCATCCTGCAGCTCAGGTGTAGCAACAGTGTCGCTCACAGCTCACTATGGTATAGACAGAGAGAGCTGCCAGCCTGTAGCTCAGGTGAAGCAGCAGTGTCTCTCTCAGCTCACTATGGTATAGATATAGAGATCTACTCAGCCTGTAGCTCAGGTGTAGCAGCAGTGTCTCTCTCAGCTCACTATGGTATAGACAGAGAGAGCTACATAACCTGTAGCTCAGGTGTAGCATCAGTATCTCTCACAGCTCACCATTTTATAGACAGAGAGTGCTACCCAGCCTGTAGCTCAGGTGTAGCAGCAGTGTCTCTGTCAGTTCACTATTGTATAGACAGAGAGAGCTACCTATCATGTAGCTCAGGTATAGCAGCAGTGTCTCTTTCAGCTCACTATGGTATAGACAGAGAGAGCTACCCAGCCTGTAGCTCAGGTGTCACAGCAGTGTGTCTCTCAGCTCAATATGGTATAGATATAGAGATCTTCTCAGCTTGTAGCTCAGGTGTAGCAGCAGTGTCTCTCTCAGCTTGGATGTTATAGACAGAGCGAGCTGCCCAGCCTGTAGCTCAGGTGTAGCAGCAGTGTCTTTCGCAGCTCACCATGGTATAGACAGAGAGAGTTACCCAGCCTGTAGCTAAGGTGTAGCAGCAGTGTCTCTCTCAGCTTGCTATCGTATAGACTGTGAGAGAGCTACCCAGCCTGTGGCACAGATGTAGCAGCAATGTCTCTCTCAGCTCACTATGGTATAGCGAGAGAGAGTTGCCCAGCCTGTTGCTCAGGTGTCGCAGCAGTGTCTCTCTCAGCTCACCATGGTATAGACAGAGAGAGCTACCTATCTTGTATCCCAGGTGTAGCAGCAGTGTCTCTCTCAGTTCACTATGGTATAGACAGAGAGAGCTACCCATCCTGAAGCTGAGGGGTAGCAGAAATGCCTCTCTCAGTTCACTATGGTATAGATAGAGAGAGCTACCCAGTCTTTAGCTCAGGTGTAGCAGCAGTGTTTCTCTCAGCTCACCATGGTATAGATAAGGAGATCTACCCGGCCTGTAGCTTAGGTGTAGCAGCAGTGTCCCTCTCAGCACACTATGGTATATAGAGAGAGAGTTACCCATCCTGTAGCTCAGTTGTCGCAGCAGTGTCTCTCTCAGCTCACTATGGTATAGATATAGAGATATACCCATCCTGTAGCTCAGGTGTAGCAACAGTGTCTCTCTCAGCTCATTATGGTATAGACAGAGAGAGATACCCAGCCTGTAGCTGAGGGGTAGCAGCAGTGTCTCTTTCAGCTCACTATGGTATAGACAGAGAGAGCTCCCCAGCCTGTAGCTCAGGTGTAGCAGCAGTGTCTCTCTCAGCTCACTATGGTATAGCCAGAGAGAGCTCCCCAGTCTGTAGCTCAGGTGTAGCAGCAGTGTCTGTCTCAGCTCGCCATGGCATAGACAGAGAGAGAGCTACCCAGCCTGTAGCTCAGGTGTAGCAGCATTTTCTCTCTCAGCTCATTATGGTATAGACAGAGAGAGATACCCAGCCTGTAGCTGAGGGGTAGCAGCAGTGTCTCTTTCCGCTCAGTATGGTATAAACAGAGAGAGCTACCCAGCCTGTAGCTCAGGTGTAGCAGCAATGTCTCTCTCAGCTCACTATGGTATAGACAGAGAGTGCTACATAACCTGTACCTCAGGTGTAGCATCAGTATCTCTCGCAGCTCGCGATTGTATAGACAGAGAGTGCTACCTGGCCTGTAGCTCAGGTGTAGCAGCAGTGTCTCTGTCAATTCAGTATTGTATAGACAGAGAGAGCTGCCAGCCTGTAGCTCAGGTGAAGCAGCAGTGTCTCTCTCAGCTCAGTATGGTATAGATATAGAGATCTACTCAGCCTGTAGCTCAGGTGTAGGAGCAATGTCTCTCTCAGCTCACTATGGTATAGACAGAGATTGCTACATAACCTGTAGCTCAGGTGTAGCATCAGTATCTCTCGCAGCTCGCCATTGTATAGACAGAGAGAGCTACCCAGCCTGTAGCTCAGGTGTAGCAGCAGTGTCTCTATCAGTTCACTATTGTATAGGCAGAGAGAGCTACCTATCATGTAGCTCAGGTGTAGCAGCAGTTTCTCTTTCAGCTCAATATAGTATAGACAGAGAGAGCTACCCAGCCTGTAGCTCAGGTGTCCCAATAGTGTCTCTCTCAGCTCAATATAGTATAGATATAGCGATCTACCCATCTTGTAGCTCAGGTGTAGCAGCAGTGTCTCTCTCAGCTTGGATGGTATAGACAGAGTGAGCTGCCCAGCATGTAGCTCAGGTGTAGCAGCAGTGTCTTTCTCAGCTCACCATGGTATAGACAGAGAGAGTTACCCAGCCTGTAGCTAAGGTGTAGCAGCAGTGTCTCTCTCAGCTCGCTATTGTATAGATCGAGAGAGAGCTACCCAGCCTGTGGCACAGGTGTAGCAGCAATGTCTCTCTCAGCTCACTATGGTATAGCGAGAGAGAGGTGCCCAGCCTGTTGCTCAGGTGTCGCAGCAGTGTCTCTCTCAGCTCACCATGGTATAGACAGAGAGAGCTACCTATCTTGTATCCCAGGTGTAGCAGCAGTGTCTCTCTCAGTTCACTGTGGTATAGACAGAGAGAGCTACCCATCCTGAAGCTGAGGAGTAGCAGAAATGCCTCTCTCAGTTCACTATGGTATAGATAGAGAGAGCAACCCAGCCTGTAGCTCAGGTGTAGCAGCAGTGTTTCTCTCAGCTCACCATGGTATAGATATATAGATCTACCCAGCCTGTAGCTCAGGTGTAGCAGCAGTGTCCCTCTCAGCACACTATGGTATATAGAGAGAGAGTTACCCAGCCTGTAGCTCAGTTGTTGCAGCAGTGTCTCTCTCAGCTCACTATGGTATGGATATAGAGATCTACCCAGCCTGTAGCTCAGTTGTAGCAGCAGTGTCTCAGCTTGCCATGGAATACACAGAGAGAGCTACCCAGCCTGTAGCTCAGGTGTAGCAGAAGTGTCTCTCCCAGCTCGCCATGGTATAGACAGAGAGAGCTCCCCAGCCTGTAGCTCAGGTGTAGCAGCAGTGTCTCCCTCAGCTCACTATGGTATAGACTGAGAGGGAGCTACCCAGCCTGTTGCACAGGTGTAGCAGCAGTGTCTCTCTCAGCTCACTATGGTATAGAGAGAGAGAGTTACCCAGCCTTTGCCTCAGGTGTCACAGCAGTGTCTCTCTCTGCTCACTATGGCATAGACAGAGAGAGATACCCAGCCTGTAGCTGAGGGGTAGCAGCAGTGCCTCTCTCAGCTCACTATGGCATAGACAGAGAGAGCTACCCAGCCTGTAGCACATGTGTAGCAGCAGTGTTTCTCTCAGCTCACCATAGTATAGATATAGAAATCTGCCCAGCCTCTAGCTCAGGTTTAGCAGCAGTGTCTCTCTCTGCTCACTATGGTATAGACAGAGAGAGATACCCAGCCTGTAGCTGAGGGGTAGCAGCAGTGCCTCTCTCAGCTCACTATGGCATAGACAGAGAGAGCTACCCAGCCTGTAGCACAGGTGTAGCAGTAGTGTTTCTCTCAGATCACCATAGTATAGATATAGAAATCCGCCCAGCCTCTAGCTCAGGTTTAGCAGCAGTGTCTCTCTCAGCTCACTATGGTATAGACAGAGAGAGCTACCCAACATGTAGCTCAGGTGTAGCAGCAGTGTCCTTCACAGCTCACTATTGTATAGAAGTAATGGAACATCTCCAAAAGGAATGCTGTAACTCAAAATAACATATTTCTGAAGCAATCACTTGAATTACAGACCTTAATAATGAAAGGTGGGTGAGTGGGAGTGATGGGTCCACACATGTTATTAGTGGTTGTTATTTTAATAATGCTAGTAGTTTAATGTTTTATCATTCAAACAATGCGTTTTGCAGCAGTGTTATTGGGTAGAACAAAAACGTCAAAAAGCTCAAAGTGTGGTCAAGAAACTCTTCCTACCCTTTTATTTATATCAGGAGGAAACATACCATGATATCACATCATACACAGATAACATATGGCACCTATTCTACGCATGTAGATACACTTAAGTGAATCCATAATATCTAGTAATTATATAATTTTACACAAATAAAATGACGACATTCAGGACAATTGTTTTTTAATTATTTTTCAATACTCCAAATTTGTTCCGGTTTAGTCATCCATGTACACTGTATTTGAAACATATTTCTTTAGGGGGCAAAAGAAGGTGCTTGGTAAGATGGCTGCATATACCTTTATCTTTTTGAGCAGCAGCACCACATTGCTGAATTGTTGATGGCTCCTATTTTCATGAAGAACTGAACTAGATTTCAGGATAATACTTAGAGGACCAGAATCGATTAATGGAAGATGCAGTGGATTAATGCAATTTGAGAGATGTAGCCCGGACTGTGCCTGAAATATTCAAAGGAAGGACGCGGAGCCGGAGGGATAAAGGAACACAACTCTTTTCATTTGAACTACAACCGTAAGTGACGTATCCACGCCAACACGCCTCCCTACAGCCCTTTGTCATCGAACACACAGCGTTTCCCAGCAGGCATGTGTCTTAAAGGCACAGAGACTTGTAACACCACCCCCGGACGAATGTTCACACATCCGGGTCAACATTCTTCAACCCAGCGTAGCAGCTTCCGCGTCACCTGCTGGGGTCTGGCTTGTCACTCTCCAAATTCTCTTTCTCCCATAGGATCAAACAGGGTTCCTCCTTGTCCGGGGTCCTCTCCAGTGGGACTCACAGGACCTCCCATGGCTCCCAAGGCACCGTGTCTGGTTCCGGTGGAGGAGGAGACTCACAGCCTTCTCTCTTGACTAAGTGTTTGAATAGGGAGCTATTTCTCGTGACGGTCTTGTCTTCATTTTGGGCCATCACCATCGTCGCTTTGACGGCGGTGACACTCATGTGCTTCTCAGCAAATTGAGAGTCTGTCTTCTTGATCATGGGCTGCTGGACGAGGACCTCGTCCCCACCTGGAAGTCCATGGGTATGGCTCGGAGCCTTGCGTCAGACTCTTGCTTCGTTCTTTCCTTCACCTCTGCATCTCTGTGGGCCAACTCAGAGTCTGCTCCCCCCTTGAGTCGAGGAATCTCTCACAATGCATGTGTGCACGTCGTATTAGACCATCAACTCCGCTGAGGTCTTGTTGGAGGCCTTGTGCGGAGTGTTGCAATAATCCTGTAGGAGCCAGCACAAGGCATGATGATGATTGGTGGCCTCTATGTGGGCCCTTTGAAGTGTTTTCTTTATTGATGCCATGAGGCATTCTGCCATGCCATTCGCTTGTGGCCACCTTGGTGTTATCTTCAGGTGTTTGAATCCTAGGTGTTTGGCGGGCCTCAAAATTCATGGCCATTGAAGGGCGGGCCATTATCTGACTTGATCACCCTCGAGATGCCCCATTCACTGAGTACTTCATCCATGGTGGCTTTTACTTGAGGGAACGCTGTGGTAGCAATTTTCTGAGAGTCAATGACGAGGAGGAGGTACTCCCCGGACGCCAATGGACCATAGAAGTCAACAGCAATTCTCTCCCATGGCTGCTCTGGAATTTGTGTGGGTTGAAGGGGCACTGGGGGCTCTACCAGTGCCATACACTGGCAGGCTCGGTAGTTCTTGATCCACTCATCGACCAACGAGTCCAGGAAAATGAACCAGACATGGCAGCATAGTTGTCTTTTGGTATTTTCAGCCCCTCAGTGTCCTTCATGAGTAGTTTGTACAACGTCAGCCCTGAGAGCGGCAGGAATGATGATGCAACAGCCTCTCAGGAGTATATTGTGGTCCTTTACAGCAAACTCAGACTGCACCCTTGCCAGAATCTCCATTTCCTCCTTGCACAACCCTGGGTGAGCCCAAATTTCCTGTCAGTAGTCCTTCTATTTGTTTGTGTTTGTCAGGCTGATGGCCAGGGAGGTCGTTGGGTCAGGCGTTAATGCAGCCACAACCGAGTCCAAGGACAGTGCAGGTGGGAGCGAGCTGGCAGCCACATACTCGATGTTTGCCACGTCACCTTTGCGGGCTACCAGAGGGCCCGCAGGATGGCGGAAGAGGAAGTCCGCCAGGTTCAGGTGGCCACCAGGCCTGTGCACGATGTCGTAGTCGTACTCCTGCAGTCTAATGCCCAATCGCTCAATCCTCGGGGGCATTTTGGTGTGGGTTGCCAAACAAAGATAGCAGCACCTGATGATCAGTCATTGAGCTGAACTTCTTGCCGATAATAACATTGTGGAAATGCTCACAGGCCCAAACTGCAGCCAAGCTCTCCTTCTTGGGCCTGGGAGTAGGCAGACTACAGCGTGGTCAGGGCACTGCTAGCATATGCTACGATGTGTCTAGGGTTGATGTCAGCTCCACTTGTCTGTGTCAGGATGGCACTCAGGCCAACAGGACTGGCATCCACTGTTATTTCCGTGTGCTACGAGGGGTCGAAATATGCCAGGTGATTGGCCTCCGTCAGGGCCTTCTTGATGGACTCGAATGCCTGTTGGCATGCCGGGGACCACTCGAACACAGCCTCCTTCTGTAGCAGTTTCCTGAGTGGTTCGGCAATCGAGGCATAGTGGGGGATGTATCTCACGCAGTATCCAGCCATTCCCAGAAAAGACGGAACATTGGCCACTTGCTGCAGCATTTTCAGTTTGGTAATTGTGTCGACCTTCTCCGGGTCGGGTGTCATCCCTTCTCCAGAGAAAATGTGTCCAAAGAACTTCCACTTGGACTTACTGCACAGAAACTTGTCAATATTGAGTGTGAGGCCTGCAGCCTGGACGGCTGTACAAGTGGCAAGGGCACAAGCGTTGTGAGCCTCTTTGGATGCTCCGAAGATGAGAATGGCATCACTGTAATTTAATGCCCTGGGGATAGCCCTGATGATTTGTCTCACGGACTCCTGGAAGATCTCCGTTGCTGAGGAGATTCCGAAGATTAAAGTCTGATATTGGACCAGCCATTCATGTGTGGTGAACGTTGTCACCCTTGAGTCAGGATGCAGCTCCAGTTGATGACACCCCTGTATCAAATCAAGTTTGGAGAACATTTAGGCATTGTTGAGTTGCACAATTGTGTCCTCAATGCACAGGCCCGGGTGTCTCTCCCTCTTAATAGTGGTATTCGCCATCCTAAACACAGGCACAGCCTCCTGCCCTCTTTTGGCACAATGACCAGGGGTGAAACCCATGGCATGGGCCCCGTGGCAGGCTCAATGATGCCACCAGAGAGTATCTGGTCAAGCTCTCTGGAAACAGCCTCCTGAAGATGGAACCCAACTCTCCTGGGGTGTTGTGGGACTAGTCTCAGAAATGGGTCTATGTGCAGCCTGATTGGTGGGTCCTTTAGTCTTCCCAAACCCATACACAGTTGAGGGAATCTTTCTATGATGTCACGTTTGGTGATGAGGCCTTGGGTTTTGACGGTCGTGACGGCTCTCACAGTGTCTTTGCGTCTCTGATTCACTGCAGCTGAGGTTATCATGCCGCCAGCAATGACGCGAATGTCAATAAGCCCCAAGCATGAGGCTGTTTAATAGCTAGGAGGCATCGTCCTTTTTTTGGGCATTGGATGATGTGTATGGTTGTGTCAGTTTACCGTCCTGAGGAGGGGCCGGCGCTTGAAGTGGCCAATGGTCTATAGAGGCTTGGCTTTGCCGCACTGGGATATTCTGGATTGGGTCACCTCTAACGCTGGGTTATCAGGGATTCTCAGGTACTCCTGCTCCCCTATGATGTTCACGGTGGCACCAGAATCCACCAGGAAGTGAAAGAGGCACTTACCCATCTTGGCTGGGATCCATGGAGCTTCCTTGGCCTCCTCACTGTTTTGGATTAGGTTGACGTATTCATCCTGTGCTGACAGGTCGTAATATGAGGCGCCTGTGTTGGGCATGGACGTGTACTGACTTTCTTCCTCAGGGTACCCTTCACAGGGTTTGTCGTACTCATCTGTCAGATGGGATGGCTGTTCGTGGTACCCATAGACTTGTGGATAGTCTGGATAATGGTATTCGTCAATGGAATGGACATACCACCGTTGATTGGGCTGTTCGAACCTCTGTTGGAAATATTGAGGTTGCGGTGGCCAGTACGGCATCCTGGTGGGAACCTGGGGTCTCAGGGTAGGAAACGGCCTCACCTCCCTGCAGACAGCTTGGAAGTGGCCCTCTCTCCTATAGTTGGCACACCTTTGTGACAGCGCAGGACAGGAGCCTGAGTGGGGGAACGCCATGCCGCATCGGTAGCACTGTCTCTGTTGTCTGGGCGCTGGCATGTTGGGTGTCTATATGGAGTGACACCCCTTTCTCCCTGCCGTGGGACTGGCTGTTGAACTGCAGCAATGAGTTCAGTCGTGTCATGCTTTGGTGCTGGTGCACCTCCCATTAAAGCAGCCTGGGTGTCCACCCTCTCAAAGATTCTTGCGAGTTTGCTGACTTATAGGATACTGAGGGGCTTTTTTAGTAATTGTTTCTTGAGCATGGGTGATAGCCAGCCATGAATGATGCACAGGCGTATGGCTTTGTCCAGCGAGAAATTGAGAAAGCATCAAACCGGCAGTGGGCCCCTTTGACCCTCAATTGGGTTATGTACTCGTCAACAGTCTCCTGTGGCTTCTGTGTGCATTGATTGAATAGGTATCACTTATAGTCTCTGTTGGGTTCGATAATGAGTAGCCTGTCGAGTGTAGCAAACAGGGAGGTGAAATCAGGTTGATCGGCCATTGGGATGCTTTGACGATAGTTTTCACCTCCCACTAAATTGAGAACGACGTCCTGTAGGTGATGTGAGTCGCCTTCTCCTGACCCTCTGACGAAGTGATAGAAATCCTCCATCCATTCGGTCCACCGAGGACCTTTGTTTGCTTGTGGCATCATGGAAAATGGAAGGGGTATGCGTAGCTGTATGGACTTCATGCTGCAGGCGGGGGATGGTGATGCAGGTTTGCCCATGTTGGCAGTTGGTGCCCTCTCTGTAGATCGTGAGGCAAACACTGGTCCCCTTGCTCACACTAGCTGTTGGTCTGGTGGCGAACAAATGTTCCAGGACACTGTGCTGACGTGGCACGCAGGAAAAGCCAGAAAAGATGTCCAGAGGCACAGTGTGTGCGTGTCTAATAGGCCCTCAGGGTGTTTTATGGGAGCATGCAGTGATAT
Source organism: Ambystoma mexicanum (assembly GCF_040938575.1). NCBI lineage: Eukaryota > Metazoa > Chordata > Amphibia > Caudata > Ambystomatidae > Ambystoma > Ambystoma mexicanum. The sequence continues at coordinate 1,516,271,891 of NC_090937.1, read as the reverse complement.
GAGGCCAAACGGGTTGGAGTAACCTCTGCTCCTAGCAGGCCTTGTGGATCTGCAGGCAAATGGGTTGAAAAGCGTTGAGAAGCACCAGCAGGGTTCTGGAGGCATAGTCGCGTAGATCAAGGTCATTTCCCTTTGAAGGGGCTGGTTACCTTCGGTTGCTCTCCCTTGATGCGGCAGCTCGCCAACAGTACGCTCTTGCTTGTGCAAGAGCGTAATTAGCCTCGTTCCAGGCAGGCGTTGGGAGGGGCTCTGCTCAACGCCTTAGTGTGCGCGCTCCTGTGCCACGGGGAAGTTCGTCAGCTTTCAGAGCTGCAGCGACTTTGGCGCTCTGTGCTGCCTCAATGCAGAGCTTCCTGGAGTGGTGGGTGGGGCAGACTGCACCCACAGCAGGATACCATGTGGACCGGGGCCTGTTTTTGGCAAAATGAGACGCAGTGGGAATCGCCATCTCTGGAACGCAGTGTGGTTCCACGGAGGAGGAGGAAAATGGCCTGGAGGGATCACCGGTCGTATGGATTGCAGGCTGCGTGGTGGGATCACCCGCAGAAGGAGGACTCTGGCTCGTTGCCAGATGTAGCCCGGACTGGGCCTGAAAGAAAAGACGCAGAGCCAGAGAGATAAAGGAACACAACTCATTAAAAACTACAACCGGAACTGGCATATCCACACCAACACTCCTCCCACCAGCCCTTCGTCCTTGAACACACACCTTTGCCCAGCAGGCATGTGTCTTAAAGGCACAAAGGCTTGTAACAAGAGGAACCACAATGTAACGAGGGAATTCAGTGTTGCCTGTGAGCTGGGCTGATATATATTTGGAATAACATGCTTCTGATGCAGCTTGGCTTTTGCACGCATTTTTTTGGGGAAACCACTGATAGTGCTCAGTGCTGTTGATAGTGATGGCTGCCAACTTGGTTTCATAACATAGAGATAGTGCCTGGCCAGATACAAATATGAGTGTTGTTGCAACATCAGGAAGGTATGTGGGTGCCTCATTTGTACTGATGAGAGTCAGTCAGTGTTCAGAGTGAGTGGGAATGGTTGGGAGCTGTGTTACACTAGTTTTATGTTATACTATTAACAGTTCCACTACTTTTTGAAACCATTTTCACCATTCCGGAACAGTTCTCTGTGAAGTTAAATCACACTTCTCCACTTTACCATCGGATAGCAGTGAGAGTTAAAATGAAATCTGTTTCAACTTAATTGGATGTCAACCAGCATGGCTGCAACCATTAGCTTTTTTTTGCCCATTGCTCCCTTCCTTCCTACCCAGTCCCTCACCGGGGTACAGTTCCACCTCTTATTTTTGGCACAGTTATACCACTGGAGCCAGTGCTTGCTGTTTGGTGTGAGTCAACAATTCAGAATGGATGTCAGCAATGGTGTGTTGTGTGAGGATGCTGGTTCATAAAGCCAACAACTATAGAGCCCTGAAAGGGCTTTTGAAGTTCGAAAGTGGTATTGATGACGAGAAGGACAGGTAGGAATAACTTGTAATTCCAATATGTATATTTAAATGTGACACTATAGATTTTGGCTTTATGCTCTATGGTCTGTAATTGTACATTGCTTGCATCATATATTCTTTTGGGTGAATAGGTTCATCAATACGTTATTTTCTAAATGCCTGAATGTGTGCCATACTGAATTGGAACAATGTACTGAAGACCAAAGAACTGGCACCAGTTTATTTGTTCTTTGGAAAATATTGTGAGGCTTACAAAAAGTGCCCAAAAATATTATACTTTTCCAATGTGAAAATGTTGTTACCCCTCTATATGAGGGGAACTCCAGAACACTTGCATGCATTTTGTAGATTTATTCAATAAATGTATTGTCTTCAGCATCCACAGTCTCCTCCTCTCTCAACCTTTTTTTCCTCACGAAACCCACAACATTCTAGATTCCATCTATGCTAATCAACTTGCATGGAACATAACACAAAACCACACCAGCCAATGCATTCACTTGTAATTCATGAACACAATGGGCCTCATTACACGGACGGCGGTAAGGGTTTACCGGTACCGGTAAGGGCACCGGTACCGGTAAACCATTACCGCCTTACTATGAGCTCCCTTTGTGGGTAGGTACTTTAATGCCTGCTGTTTAGCAGGCGTTAAAAACCAACCCGCAAAGGGACCAGGGTTCTAATTACGGTACCGCAATTTGTGGCATCGTTATTAGCGCCTTCCCATTCCCATAGAGCCCTATGGGGCAAAAATGGGAATGGGGAAGGGCAATGGGGGAAGGGGGAATTACCGTCCCGCCAACCTTGGAATAGGGCGGTAATTCCCCTTTCCACCAAGACGGTGTCAGTATTTTACTGGCATGGACCAAGGTGCTAATAGAACCTTGGTCCTCTGCCTACCGTGTAATGAGGCCCAATGTCAGTTATTCCTTTTTCACAGAGCATTCAGAATCTTTCAAGAATATATGTCAGAAAGATTGTGTAATGCACTTGCAAATCTATTGTTAATAATGTTTTACACTTCATACAGGGAATAAATAACTGTTTAATTCTGCATGGACGGATACAATGTTCTGATATTGCGTTGTCAATGCTGGTTTTGTTAGCTCTCCAGTACATCGGGTATACGCTCATTTCTATTCAGTTTGCATATTGTTGATGGGTGTAGTGTTGACATTACAGGCGATTAACTGTCATTAGGAGACAACAGACATATTTGATTAAAGCCAGAAAAAGTACTTATACCATTCCCTATTTGTTTTAAAAAAGCATCCGTTAAGAGCAAGTAAAACATTCAGTGTGATGTCTCTGACCCACACAGGCTAATTTCAAGATAAATTATCCTTAAAAAAATGTGAAATATGTATCACAAATGGACTGCTCAAGAAATAAACTCTAAACGGTTCACCTGCTATTTCCAGTACCCATCTTCAAACACAGGCAAATGCACTGTTATTTATTTTATTACTATTATTAGTATTATTATTAAAATTATAATAATAATATGAATTATTATTAATATTAATATTATAATAATAAGAATTATTATTATTGTATTTATTGACCTTGTCCTAGCTTCTAGGAGCAACAGAATACTTTACAGAGGTACTCAACAATACAGATACATAATGGAGCACTCACAGAGGTATACAACAGTACAGATGCATTACAAAGCGCTTTTTAGAAGTAACTTCAGAACAGATATACAGCAGGAGGGGTACAGAAGGGCACCGAGGAGGGGTACAGCTGTAATGGTTGGCAGGGAGGACATGGGCAAGCGCGTCTAGCGAGGCAGGGGGCGCGAGGGTCAATGTGATCCCTTAGGAGTTAAACAGCCAACTCTTAACATCAGCTAGGTAATAACGTCCAGCAGATTCACAGTTAACAAAAGCTCAATGGGCCTCTGCATGCTGTTTACATGACTCATTATGTTAGCACAAGGTTTCATAATTCAATGAAATGAAGCTCATATGAATTAGCACTAGAATTACATAAAACATTGTTTAGGTCATAGACAATTTCAGCTATACATCTTCAACCATATGACCTAGAATCAAAAGAAGAAAAAAAAATGTGTTGCAAGCGTGGGAATATCCAGTGCAAAATGGGTCTAAACACAATAATTGTAGCTTTATTAAAAAACATGATACAATTATAAAAATTAATAATTAAGTCATATTTCATTGCAAATCTTCATGCCGGGTGTCTCTGTATTCATGAATATTGTGGGAATCCAGAAATCCACATTTCCATCTTTGTGTCATGTTCCTGCTACTATGAGATATGCAAGAACAATTATTGTGTGTTTAAGCTATCCAAACAGTTCAGAACACACCATGTCATATGTTTAGAAGTCTATGAACATTAGGGAATGTATTCTCTGGGGGGGTGTCTGCCTGTTAAGCGACTCAATAAAAATACTTGACCAATTTAAAAGTGTGATGTCATGGTGAAATATTGTGGCAATAAGACCCGAGGCGGCTGGCCAATACCGCCCCAGGTAATGCCCGGGGCCGTAGCTAATGAAGCCAGAGACATTACCTGCAGCAGTATTGGCCTGCCGCCGAGGGTCTTATTGCCATTAGTACCCCGGCCTGTTGGATCGGGGTGCTAATGGCATTTTTTTCTGTTCCGAAAGACGTTTCGGAACAGAAAAAAAAAAACTGCCATGGAAAGGGAAAACGTAGTCTGTTTTCCCTTTCCATGGCGGCCATCGGGAGCGGACGTGCTGGGAACAGAAGTATTCCCACCGCGTTTGCTTCCAAGACCAGAAGAAAAAAGAAGGTAAGTGGGGTCGGGAGGGCGGAAGGGAGGGGATGGAGAGGAAGAAAAAAAAAAGAAAAAATGTACCGCGGTCTCCGGCAGGGGACGATGGAAGCCTCCGAGTCTCCACACAGCTGGAGGTTTCCATCGTCCCCCGCCGGAGACCGCGGGCTAGAAGGTAAGTGGGGTGGGGAGGGAGGAGGGAGGAGGGAGGAAAGGCTTGGGGCTTGGGGAAAATAAAAAAGTACCTGAGTCCCCAGCGGGAGACGAAGGAAGCCTCCAGCCATGTGGAGGCTCAGAGCGGGGATTGTCCCGTTTTGAGCCTCCTCATTGGCTGAGGGGCTGCCATGCCCCTCGTCGGGAACAGAGTAGCTGGCACGCATGGCGTGGACGGGAATACCGTGTGGCATGGCTCGCAAATGAGCCAATCACTATTCCTAATCAGTATTCCTGTTCAGCCGCGCGTGCCGGGTACTAATGAAGGACTTTCCCCCATTATATAAGTAGCAACACACAGGGATTGAAGAAGAGCTTGGGGTTTGAAGACTGCAGAGCTGGTGAACCCCTGTTCTAAATGGATGAGTGTAGATCTTGGACACTTTCTGGGCATAAAAGGGACTTTATCAATGAAGAGGTCTGCAGCAGATTTGCCTGAGGCAGACCTGGTTTCCTGCAAGAGGAAAAGAAATACCAAAAGGGCAAATACTAAGTGTCCATAGTGGCTCTGTGCCTTAAAGAATCACTCAAACATGTGCATTGTAATCCCCAATATTATTAGACACAGGCCCGCTTGAACTGTTCGTATGCTATGTCCCAGGAGTGGTTAGACTAGAAAGCAATTGTCACTGGGGCCAAAAGGTCATTTCAAACTGGAGGTTTTAATATTGATGTGTGAAATTCAAAAGTGTAGTCTCATTATATTTAAAGCCAAGTGAAATTTGACTTATTGTACAACACATAACATTGGCTTGTGCCCAAAGCAAAGTTGCTGATACATTTTTCCCAACAGAATGGTAACAGGATATTGTGTCTTGCTAGTGTGAATTATATTCTGCTTTCACTACACTTAAAACAATTGCAATTACATTTAAAAATGAACAATAGAGTTTGCCTCTCTCCATGCTGTGTGTGCAGTGTAAAATAGTGAGAAAATGATAGCACAAAGAGTGCATAATTTTGTAAATATTAACTAAATAAACTGCATACTGCTGCTTCTCACAAGTATAGTCAACTAATGAGGCTTAACAAACATGTCCTAGCCTACAATAAGAGAATATATAAATCCACAGTTGTGAAATCCATAGATATTTAAATTGAAAGATTGTTATGAAAGGGAATTTAGTATGTCCATTTATATAAAAAAGTTAAAGTTCACCAATTATTTTCTGTTTTATTTATTTTTATTTTATTTGCTTTTTTAAAGCGCAGAACTGCCCTTGGGCATCACTCACTTGACATAGGTACAATATTAATGATGCAGTACAAGATTGATTACAGACATTGCTTATGTTCCAAGGTTACAGGGGAACAGTGGAGCAGGTGCACGTTTACTTGAATAAAGTGGTATTCAGTACTTTTCTAAAGATCATGAGGGAGCTTTCCAATCTCAGTTTAGGTGGCATTGAGTTCCAGGATTTTGGTGCTACCACTTCCAAACTCGACCCGCCGGCTTTGGCTCTGTTGAAGGTAGGAATTGAGAGTTGGTGTGTGTACTTGTCCCGTTTTGGTCTGAGTGTCTGCACTTGGTGTATTCGTTCTGATAGATAGGTGGGGGTAGATTGGGATAGGCATCTATGGGTGATAGAGTCTTGAACAAGATGCACTCTTTGACCAGGAGCCAGTATGCTTTTTGTCTTGCTTGGGAGATATGCTCCCTCCTGGGGATACTGAGAGCTGCTCTCAGTGCGTTGTTCTGTGTAATTTGTAATCTGTTGATGTTTTTGGCAGAGGTGCCCTTTAGGAGGACGTTGCAATAGTCCAGTTTTGCACCTATTGTGGCCCTGGCCATGTTGAGGCAGTTTTCAGTGGAGAGGTGGGGTTTAACCGCATTGATACTTTTAGTTGTGAGTGCTGCTGCTGAGGAGATATAACTTTCATGTCTGTCCATCGACAGGGTTGAGTCTAGGTACACAGAAGAGGAGACTGTGATTACAGAGTTCTCAATTTTGAAGTTTCAGTATTTGCTGTCTAGTTTTTTGAGGGTTTCTTTAGGGCCAACCAGTAGTATCTCTGTCTTGTCCCCATTGAGACACAGGCCATTGACTGCTATCCAGACCTGGATGATAGCAAATGTGTCTTGTAGGGTTTTTAAGTCTTTCTCGTAATCACCAGATAAAGGGAGAAGAATGTGTGTATCATCGGCATAATTTGTGAAGGTTATGCCGAATTCTTCTAAGTCATTAAAGAGTGGTAGGGTGAATAGATTGTAGAGAGTGGAAGGGGTGCATGAGCCTTATAGTACTCCACCACTAATGGGGGATGGAGTGGCTGATGCTTGGTCTGAAAAAAACCCATGTCTCTGCACTCCAGGAAGGATGTGATCCAGGTGGTTGCCTGAGTGGAGAAGTGGGCTGTCTCTGTGAGGTGTGTCTTTAGGACTTTGTGGTCCACCAGGTCGAACGCTGCAGACAGATCGAGAAGTAGGAGGACTGCAGATTTGCCCTTCTCCATATTACTTAGGAGTTGGTTTTTTAAGTCGAGCAGAGCTGATTCGGTGCAATGCCGTGGGCGAAAACCTGATTGTCTCTTTCCTAGGATGTTGTGTAGTTCTAGGTAGGCTTGAATCTGTAGATATGCAGCCTTGTCAATAATATTCAGCAGGAATGGCACAGTTGTAATGGGCCTATAGTTGTTTGGAGAGTCGGGATCAAGAGTGGGCTTTTTTTAACAGTGGCAAAACCCATGCTTCCTTGAGGGAAGAGGGTACTGAGCCAGAGGCAAATGAAGCATTACTGAAAGTTGTAATGAAGGGTGCTAGAGCTTCAGAACAGTCTTTGATTATGTTTGCTGGACAGATGTCACCTTTGCATAGTGGAAGTTTTATTTGTTTCATGATGAGTAGGACTTCAGGAATGGTTACATTTCTGAAGGAAAATATCAGTGACAAATTGCTGTCAGGAGGATAGGGTGCTTAAAATTTGATGCAGTGTGTCGTGCGTTTGACATTTGGTAGGTTGTTAAAGTTGGCTGTGATTTATTTTTGGAGTAAGTCGATTTTATCCAGCATAGCCTTCTGGATGTAATTACACCATTTCTCGTCCTTAACAGTTTGATGTTTGGACTTGGGTGGTACGAACAGCTCATTGAAGATGGCGAATAATTCTTTAGAATGGGATTTAGCATTGTTGATTCTGGTGTTGTAGGCTGTGTCTTTAGCTGTGGCAATGGCATTTTATATTGCTTAGTGATAGAGAGGTTTGAGACACAAGTGGAAGCAGAGGGGCAGGACTGCCATTTGATAAGGGCGTGTCTTTTAAGTACTTTTAATTGAAGTAGCTGTGGATTGTACCACGAGTTAGTGTGAAAGATTCTTTTTGCTTTTTTTCCACTAGTGGGGAGATTGTGTCGACCACCTCTTTGATAGTGGTATTGTAGAGATCGACCAATTCCGTAGGATTGCTCAAGAGTGGTAGTGCTAGTGCTGAGATGTCTAGGAGAGGGAAGATTCTTTCCTTAGTGAGCAGTTTTTAGATCTAACTAGGGCCACTGGCATGGGAAGGTTCTGTAGGGATGCCACACTTGTTGGGATGCAGAAATGGATGAGATGGTGGTCCGTCCATGGACGTGGGGTATTGGAGCTGATGCCTACAGCGCAATTGTGGTTGGCTAACCAATCTAGTATGCGGCCTTTGGTGTGAGTTGCACAGGTGACTTTTTGGATGAATTCGAGGTCTAGGAGAGCTTTAGCAAAGGCTTTGCTGTGTTTGTCTTTTGAATCCTTGAAGCTGAGATTGAAATCTCCTAAGAGTATGGCTCTAGTGTTAGGTTTAAGGTCATTACCTATGGGGTGTAGAAGGTTGGTTTGGAAATCCAGTAGAGGGCCTGGAGGACGGTAGATAAGGTGAATTATCATAACGTCATTGGGTGAGAAGAAAATCTTTACAGAGAGGGCATCTAAATTCTCTGAGGTGGCAGATTTAATTTGTCTAGCCTTAAGTGTTTATTTGACTATAAGGGCAACTCCTCCACCTTTGTGTGTGGGACTATCCGGGAGGAGGATGATGTACCTGGGGGCTGGGGGAGGGGGTGGTGATGCCATTGCATCTAATGCCATTACATATAAATGTTTCCATCTAAACAATTTCCATCTAATGCATATGCATGGGGGTAAAGGGTTAATTTGTGTTCAGTTGCATTTTAAAGGGTAAAAAAACAGGGGTTTTGGGGGGCATACAAAAGAAAAATAAATGCACTGGATAATAATTTCTTAGATGGAAACATGTCGATGGAAAGGCATTAGATGCAATGGCATTTGATGAAAAGACCATAAATCAATTACAGGTAACAAAGTTTACACTTTTGAAGGCTTGTCAACTTATGATTGCATATGATAATATCCTTAAACACTGTAAGATGGGATTGCACCAGAATGTAGTGGACATGACTATCACAGTCCCCAGGGAGCTTGCAAAGGCAGCCAACTTGTATGTGAGTACTCAACTCCACAAGAAGGCTTTAGCAACAACATCCACACAAGATTACAAAGGCATGATACAAGTAAATAAAAGGAGTGTAAGAATAATGGTTCTAAACCTCATCCTGAGACATTTCTGCCAAACATGTAAGGGTACACCTTCTGCTACCAGAGAAAGGAGAGTGAGGGCACCCCTACAGTGGGGCATCCACATGCCCAGCCCAACAGGACTGCCTTTTGGGTGGAGATTGGATACATTCTAAGGGAGATCTTGCCTGCAAGGATAAACACAAGCTGGATGTAGTTACTGCTAATCTCATGGAGGAGGAGGAGGAGGAGGAGGAGGAGGAGGAGAAGGAGGATGAGGGGAGGAGGAGGAAGAGAAGGAAGAGGAGGAGGACGAGGAAGAGGAGGGTTTGGAGGAGGAGGAGGAGGAGGAGGAAGAGTACATTGTCATTGTGGGCACCTTATATGATGAATTCCCACTAGCCCCAGGACTGGCCGAATAATCCCCAGTGTCTCTGAGTGTAAAGGTCACTGTGTTTCTCATAGAGGCCCTGTTTGCTGCTAATGCAGATATCTTTTTTGGGCCATGTGTTCATAAATTGGAACAGAGCCCAGCCATTTGTGATACTGCTGCAAGTATAACTGCTGTCCATTGATGGTGGGTGTGAGAGGAACAGATCATCCCTCATCCACCCAAGCAAGTTAGTGGGCCTGATGGCATTACCCGATGGAACCCTATCATCTCTGTGTCACATCCGAAGTAGCAATTCCAGAGGATGGCCTGTTTGGGAATGTCAAGCCTGATGCCAGAATTATTGCCACAATCAAAAGATAAAGGGCCAAAGAAGCAGACAAATTATACACTCTCATGGCCATGATCGAAGAGGTACTATTCACTGAAGATGGCAAAAGACAGGTGCAACAGGTACAACTTAGACCTGATCTGAGTGCACAAAATGCCCTGCTGCTCCTACTTGAGAGAGCCTAGTGTCCACTGAGATGCCTTCTGTGATGGAACCATACTCAGTGATCCCAGAATGGCCCACAGTCATACACTGCCAACATGGAGTGGAGGGAATGCCTGAATAAGACCTCACAGGCCTGTCTGAACTAAGAGACCAGTTCTCAGCTGGAGGTCCCAGCCATGCTGACCTTTTCCAAGCACAGAGTGACTGCCCCACTCTGGAAGATCTGCATGGGCAGGCAGAGAAACAGGCCCAGAGGGAATACCAAGGATGTTCACGGTGTACTGTACAGAGAGCCCAAGAATTATGTAATAGGGGACAGATAGTGGTTACTGGGTCCTCCAGTCAAAGAGCAGATTGCCCCTGAACCTGGCTCACGACATTAGTTTGGCAGGCCATTTAGGAATGACCAAGACAGCTGACAGTGTGTCTTCCCATTTTTACTATTCCCAGACGGGATTCCAAATAAGAGAGATTGGGCCTCATTACGACTTTGGAGGTAGCCATGCCTTTAATGGCTGCCTCCAAAGTCGGGTCCGGGTCTGGGTTCCTTGAATGAGGAATTACCAGGCCATTCCAACCTTGGAGGACCCGGTAATTCCTCATTCAATTTACCCATTCCCATTGAGCCCCTATAGCCACTATAGGGCTCAATGGGAATGGGGAGGGAGCTAACAACGGGCCTGTTAATAACGGGCCTGTTGTTAGCTCCCTGGTCCCCTCACGGGACCCTCAAAGGATGTCTGGTCTGACCAGACGTCCAGAGCAGGTCCCGCAAGGGGACCTCATAATAGGGAGGGATGGGTTTAATGGCACCGGAACCTTTACCGGCATCGTTAAACCCATTCCGCCAGCCTCCTAATGATGCCCATTGTCTGTCTTTTCCACATATGCCAAACGGCTCGCTTAATTCCACTACCAGCAGTTAAGAGCTGTTTCAAGAGAATATGTATAGACATTGTGGATCACCAAACCTCCTCAGGGAACTGGTGCATCTGTGTACTGCTAGATCATGGCACCCGGAGCATAGAGGCTATACAATGTCCATCACAGGCATATTCTATTGTGAAGGAATCCCTGATGAGATGTATTTCTGACAGAGGCTGCTACTTTGTATCTGAGTATTCGAATGCCATGTTAGATAAATGCCTTGTTCAGGTGGATGCATGGATTACCCCAAACAGACTAAGGGCCTCATTACACGGTAGGTGCTAAACCATGGTGCTATTAGCACCATGGTTCATGCCGGTAATTAACCGATTCCGCCATGGTGGAATGGGGAATTACCACCCCATTCCGAGGTTGGTGGGGCGGTAATTCCCCATGCCGCCATGGCCCTTCCCCATTCCCATTTTTGCCCCATAGGGCATAATGGGAATGGGGAAGGCGCTAATTATGGTACCGTAAATTGCAGTACCATAATTAGCACCAAGGTCCCTTTGCGGGTCTCTACTTTAACAGCTGGTCTACACCAGCCGTTAAGGTCGGATCCCGCAAAGGGACCTCGTAGTAAGGCGGTAAGGGTTCACGGTCACGCCTAGCATTACCGGTGACCGTTAACCCTTACCGTCTTCCATGTAATGAGGCCCTAAAACTCAAACCTAACAAACCAAAATAAAACTGATCCTCTGTAATCCTACAGGTTCTACATCCACTACAGTCATTTGGCCTGACAAGATGGGTCCTTGGAGAATCCATCAATCACAGTAAGGAAAATAGATAATACCATCACTCTTCATCTACAGGTCAAAGCCATCACAAGAAGCTGTTTCTCCCAGCTGGCATTCTACTGTTCATCTTATCATACTTAACATTCACACACTTAGGGCCAATGACAGCATTTATCTACTGTTATCCAAACTCAACCATGCAAACACCCTCTATCTCATACTTCAGAGTTACCTTAAGAATTCAAAATGCGTGGGTAAGACTACTAATCAGAATGAATCGATTTGAACATCTCACACCAGCATACGTATTCTCCACTGGCTACCCTTCAAAAGAAAGATACATTTCAAAACCTTTTGCATCACCCATCTCTCATGACATGGAAGGGGCGCTTCCTCCTTCAGAAGTAATTTTCAACACTACGCAACTTCCAGAACACCTAGGTCCAGCAGTGCTGCACTAGTACTATTCCCCAAATGCAAAAAGAAATAGGAATGAGGGTTTCAGTCCTGGTCACAAAACTGCAGAACACCCTACCCGAACCTCTCTTTCTGAAAGTGAAACACCTGACCTTTAGGAAACAACTAAAGACTTGGCTTTTCTACCAACATTTCTGAAAGAAATGAAAAATAATAGCAACTGACTAAATCTGTGCACCGGAACTTGGGTTAATTTATGATAAGCAATTTTCTAAATTCTTGGTACTACCATCTGTCGGAAACCACGTTGATTCATTAACCCTTTGCTAAGTAACAATGGTCACACCTTAAGTTCATTGAAATCTACAACCAAGAGCCAGTAAGCAACAACATCCTCACCCTCCATTCTTCCCTCAAATAACCCCGCACTACTAAAATCTTAGATCCTTACACATCCCACATTCCTACAGATCACATTCTGGTTTGTTTAATTAATTGATTATTTATTTATTTATAAAGTGCACAACAGTCCTTGCACATCACAACGCTGTTACAGAGGGCTTACATAGTTTCATAAGTGCTTGCAAAAACATACATGTTGCCTAACCCATGTTGCAGGGTGGCTTACTTAGTTACATCATTACATTAGTGCTTGCAAAAACATACAGGTTGCCTAACTCCATGTTGCAGGGTGGCAGAAGCATTCAAATGCAGATTCAGACCCTATCCCTCTTCTATCAACAACCATTCTGTCAATATTTGCACTCCACAATCCGAGGGCTGCCATTATGGCTACCATGCCCTACCGGCACACAGGTAACAGATACCTCTGATCTGCATCCATCAACACCAAAGGTTTCAGAAACTGTCTTACTGCTATCCAACTAACACACTCTATTCTCTGTTTTTACAGAACCATTCACAGCAAGGCCAACATTAGTGTCAGAAAGGAGGTATATAACACCACTTCACATTACATTACAGAATGTACATGTTCTCCACAGCTTTTCACTCACAGCCAAATGGGCTTGTTTATTGGTTCAGCAAGAGCCTGTTAGCCATGATAGGTGACATGGCAGAGCCCCTGTGGTGAGGGATATTCCCTGACATGCCTTCTTTTCTCCTACCAGGAGGTGCCACCTAACTGGTTTGAGTTCAGTCCTTTCAAGCTCATGTTTGTCCACTCTATTAGGGTTCCTATAAGTTTGATGTGGGACAGATGGGAGCACATACACTGAACTCCTTCCCACGACATGGTGGACTATGTACTTGCATCAGATCTATAATGGCCAATTACAGCAAACAGAGAAACCAGAACCTGAAGGCTAGATATGAGCTCATGAAGCACTGGCATGATACCAAGACCCAGAGGCAGTCACATCAGGTCTTCCATGTCAACCCACTGAAGATTATAGCCGGGATAACTCAGTGATGCCTCCTGCAGATGGGTTACAAAATTCGACTACTGATGGGTCTCTGGAGGAAGTCCAGCTTTTCCCAGCTCTGACTGAGCAGCAATTGCAAGACTACCAGCTACTGCAGGGCCAGTTTGCACGTCTGTGCTCAACGACTCCAGGGAAGATTGATGTTTGCATCCATGATATGGATATTGGAGACATTAAGCCAGTGAAGAGTAGGATTCACTGGGTGGCTGACAAGGTAAATAACAACATCAAGGAGGAAGTATCCAAAATGTTGGACTTGGTTATTTTATGATCCCCTATGCCCTTGGCTACTCCAGTGATACCAGACCCTATGAAGTCCATTACTTTGGTACTGGGAAAACTGAAGAATGCTTCTTTGGGGACTGTAGGGCTTCATTTCTGTCACCAAGACAGTTGCACACCCAATACGAAGGGCAGACAAACTCATTGACCGATTAGGTGCTGCCAAGTTCATGAGAACCTTTGTCATCATGGCAGAGAACTGGCAGGTCGGCCTATTTGATCAAGCAAAGGATAGATCAGCATTTTCCACTTCGGAAAGGTACTATCAGTTAACGGTTATGCTTGTTGGGTTAAATAAATAGCCTGTCACCTTTCATGGTACATCATGTATTGTCTGAAAAGGGGGACTTCAGCATATATTCAGTCATACCTGGTGAGACCATCTATACCATCAGAAGCAGATGCTTCATGCCATGCATATAGTAATCTTAATTATCAAGACCTCCAAGTGCCAGATATCCTAGGGAGTTTTGTCTTACCTAAGACACAAAGAGGGTGGCAGTAAGAAGCAGACACTCAAGGACAAAGTCCAGACAGTGATGGATTCTGACATCCCCACTACCCAGATTTAAGTGTGAGCCTTTCTGGGCATCACTGGCTACTACATGCCTTCTATCAAGGGGAGGGAACACGTCCTCTTCCCCTTAATGATGTGACTTCCCAAATGTTACCAAAGAAGTACACTTGGACCTGTGTCTATCAGACATTCGTCCAGAGCTTGAAGGATGGTCTGTGCAATGCCCCCATTCTGAAAATACTGATCTATGGGCAACAATTCCAACACATACAGAAATCTGCAAATTTGGAATTGGTGCCATTTAGCAAATTTGAAAACTGAAGGGGGGAACAACCATGGGTTTACCAGTGTAGGTGCCTAACCAAGCAGAAGTCACTAGGCCACTTTTACAGTACTTTCAGCTGTACGCAAACTGAAAAGCTACATTTTTGGGTCTCACTTCACTGTCCAAATTGACCACAGACATCTTTGGTGGTGTATGGCCATGCAGGGAGACAATCCAAAGTGATTGCAATTGGCCATGTCCTAACAAGGATTGGATAAGGACATCCAACACAAACCTACATTGCAGCACTTCAATGCAGATGGCCTCAGTAGATATTGTTCACAAGGAGGATGAGGCAGACTCACAGAATGGTGAGTCTCAACCTTTCTGGCTTGATGGCATCTGAAGGTTTGCCATACGGTAAAGGCTTTTTTCATTTGTATTAAATATAAAATAATGCAGGTAATTCTCTCTTGGAAATGGTGGTCTGCTGACCAGACCCCCTATCCACAGACCCCATGTCAAAAGAATAGTGTACACCTCTGCCATATTAATCAGTACCCTGATCTGCAGCAACTGCTCTCTTGTGGCACAGAGCATGTCTAGTGAGTACAGGTTACCTCTGGCATCTGTACTTACAGCTTATTCATAACAACACATGGGTGCATTTAGCGTATGCATCCCCCACCCCAAAACCACATAACTTTGATAGCTGGTGTCCTGGTGGCAGTTGTGAACTTTAAATATAAGCCATGCCTCAGTTAGGGCATGGTAGCTAGAATTTCACATATGTGTTACAGGTACATCAATATAATAATATATCTGTGTCAGCACAATGACTCCTCAGATGTGAAAGGGTTATGTGTACTCTGGCCAGACAGTTAAGGTTTGCTCTGTCACTTTGCAGGGCTAGGCTGTCTGACCATAATACACATAACTCTTCCACAGCTGAGATGGTCTGATAGTATTGACAGAGGTATGAGATAAAATTGATGTGGCTTGGATAATTAGAGGAGATAGTAACACCACACCTTAAACTCAGGTATTGTTTGTATGTAAACTTTAAAACTCGGATTCCGAACAGAGTTGCAGACTTTAAATGCAGCCTCTGTGCTGAAATGACTTGGCTGGCTCAGAAGCTGTCAAATGGGCTCCTGTTACCCCAGAACCTGCTCCGTGCCATGGTAATCATACAATGCAGATCAGTATACTGATCCAGCAGGGCACAGGTGTATGTTATGCATTTTGCACTTAGCCAATGAAAGGGATATCTGATTAGCAGATTACCCTCCCAGAAATGGAATTACCCAAATAATTGTATTAATAAAAATAAAAAATGCTAGGAGTTCTACACCATCGCCAGATAGTTTATCACAGTAGTGATGACCTGTAGTTCCTTCTGGCACATTAATGTTAGGAGATCAATAAAGGACAAAATGATGGACCTTGATAATCAAACAGTCCCTCTGTCTTGTAATGCTCAATAAATGCATGTAGTAGAAATTCTGCAAGGCTCCTCTCTCCTTTTTTTTTAACTTTAAGATCTATAGACATCCTTGGCCCAGATGGGGAAGGATGTTGGTCTACAGTAGCAATATGCAATGACAGTGACACCAAGATTTTGGTTGACAAACAAATTCAATATATATGGTATGTAGAAATATATATAGCGCTTTATAATATTTATAGCCCTTTAGAGTATTAGCGCTGTAATAAATGTGATGGCATTTTGTTGCCAGCAATAATGTGACACACATATAGCCATCTTTATGTTGCCAGTATAACATGTGAATAGGTTGCGGGTGGCATGCAAGGTACATGATTTATAATGCAGCAAAAAAGCTCAATGTGAAACTGCAAAGTGTAAAAGTGCACCAACTTTTTTTCCTCTCTTGAATACCTCATGCATAGGAGACTACATTATTTATAACTGACCGACTTAGTAAACAATTACTAATCACTAATGTTAACTAACTCCTTAACATTATAATGTAATCCCTGTGTGCAAAATGCGGTGAAAAGAACATTTGTTTTTAAAAAGTGGACTTGCATATTTTTTTCTTCTCTTCTGTGTTCAGTTTGCAGAAAGCAGAAAGCCTGCATACCAGGAAACATTAGATACAGTTGCTCCATGAGCAAAGATCCCATTTTATAACAGTAGTGAGTGCAGTTGAAAAAAAATCCTTTTAATATGATTGGAGGAAAGTGTCTGCAGATATGCCACGTAGTATGTCGGGAGGCTCTGAGTTTTTCTAAGGGAGAAGATGACAGAGGGGAGTTAGTTTGCGTTTGCTGGGCTCGGGAGACAGATGAACTTGGTGTCACTGGCACTGGCTTGGATGTTTCGCTGCGCATCCCAGACACCAAGATTACAAAGACAATTCATGCTGACTGGGCGTGTTCTTCGGAGGCGAGCGAAAGAAGGTTGTGTGTGGGAGAGAGCCACAAATATTTCTGATAAGCACACAGTTTAAGTGAGGGTACTGTGTGCCATTGTTTGACGAATGACTGATCTAAAATATCAGGTAGATAGAATAGCCAGAGGAATCCTCTGCATCTTGATTCGTCATGTGTATAATGTTAAAGAGCAGGTCATATGTTTAAAAAGAAAAAAAAGCTTGTTTGCTCTGTTTCTGTATTCTTTATTCTTTCTTTTTATTACAGATTATGGAAAATGCACATGGTAAGATTGTCAATGTAAATTGTATTTGTTTGCAATACAAATAATATATAAAAGCAGATGGTGTATAGTTTTTTTAAATTCCATTTGGGAGTGTATTTTTGACACAGGGGAGATGTATTCTCTTTGGTAATACATGTGTCATTTTGCCCATGTAGATACAATAATAACCAAGAATAAGCAGTGATAAACAGGTGTGTGCTTGTGTGCTCTCCTTGCATGTTGTTGGAGGATTTCTAATATACATAGATTGCTGGAGGTCCATTAGCCAGCGATGCCTATGGGCATAGATCACTAGTGTAGATAAACCTGTGATACCGGCCACAGGCTGTAGGTGGCACACTATATAAAAGTGTTGGGTCCCCTTATGTGTATAGGTCCAAGGCCCTCTATAGATTACTAGGAGGTATTCTAATACAAAGGAAGGTTTTGTTTATGATGGGTTATAATATATGGAAGGAAACTATGCTCACCACTAAATAATCTATTACTACAGAATACCACCAGCATTATTTATTACTGGATACTCCAATATAATGTAACAATGTATGTTCACTAGAATGACATGAGGCCAAACCCAATCTAAATGCAGGGATAAGTATTACCAAACTACCGTTCATCTTTTAGCGATAAGAAAATACCACCAAACCCCACATTTACACAAAATATCCTACATACGTGGTGCGTCGGCCGGGAAAGTGTCTATAGATCTCCTACTGGGCATGGCAAGTGTGTCTCACACTACATATGTGCATTAGAGGGAACCCATTTCATGATAGCAGTGTGACAGTAAAAGTGAATTTTAGAATGTCTCAAATGGAGGCCAAATTCCCAGAGCTAGCGCAATATCTGGAGGCAAAGCTATATTCACATGGGACATGGTCATCAAATAATGCCACAGAATGTCATGACCACATCTATGGTGAAGTACAGAAAGAACCATTAGACAGCATTTTTGCAGAAGGCAGCATAATTCAGGTCTGCCTTTTGAGACTACTAAATGCAGTTGATAAACATGCAGAGAAAGAGTGTCTGATACGGCTATGTGCCAAGACATGGTATATCCTAAATAGATCCCTGCGAATCCAAGAAAATGATACCAAGCTGATTAACAGGTTAATATCTGATCTGGATGGAGCAAGTGAAAAAGAGGAAATGTTAAGAGCAGATTTGGAAGTATGTCAAAAAGACATTCAGTCAAAATATAGGGATCTTGACACTCAATTGTCTCAAAGCAAGAAGCAGTTTGAGGATAGTGAACAAGAACTGAAACACTTGAAAGCGTTGGTAGACCATATTAGACAAGACAAAGATGAGGTTGTTTTGGAAATGCAGGTTTTGCAAAAAGAACATTGTGAGAAAGAAAGTGATCTCCAAAATGCTGAACAGGAAATGGTTAAAATGTTTCAAGAAAGAGACAAGAGAAACAAATAATTCAATGAATGCCAAACGCAAATGGGCAATATGCAGGAGGTAATTAATAAAATGAGTGATGCAACTATTTACATAAGGAGGCAGATAGGCTCCTTAAAAAGTGCAAGGATTTGGAACAGCAAATATGCATTTCCAGGCCCCAGGATAGACGGCAGGGCACCACATTCAATGGAATTGAGGTGAATCCTATTTCTACACAGAGAGCAAGTGCCCCAGTGACTGGGCCAGTGAATTAACTTGGTTGCAGTGCTCTTGGGGGATTTGACACACCCATTGGGGGCCGCCACCAATCCCATAAACCTGAAACCAGGGTTGAATCACAAATTAGTGCAATTCCATGCATAGCAACGAGTAGCCCCATAGAAATAATGAAATCAATCAAAGCTCTGATCAAACCATTCAAAAAAGGAGGGGAGTGCTATATAGAGGACCACTTAGAAGTGGTGCATGATATATTCAAAGCCCTCCAGATACCTAAGGAACAATACAGGCAATACTTTCACTTAACTCTAGATGCTCCCACAGCCAGTATCATAAGAGGGTTAAATGAACAGCAGAACAGATATGGGCAGAGTTTGAAAAAGAGATAAGACGTCATTTTTCTCCTTTCCAATCATTGCAAGAGGCCAAAATGGTTGCATACACGATTAAGGCTGGCCCTAACATGTCACCTCGCCAGTATTTGCAAGACCTAAAAAGAGCTTTTTCTCGCTTTGATGTATCTTTTGACCCCAATTCCAATGAGTTTAAAACTGCATACTTCTATGGGCTACAGAAAGACATTATATCACAGTTAGTACGTGAATTTGACCGTGACAAGTCCCTTGAATGGATTGTACACCAAAGTACAAAACTATATGAAGTACTCTATTTTCCGGGTAGAGAAAATGATAAAATGAAAGACACTAGACCAAAATCTAAAGAACTCTCAGCAACAGTGATGGAGATCAGTTTAGCCAAAATGTCCCTTGAGTCTGCTCAAAGTCCAGGTAAAAATAATTTGGCACCTGAACAAAGGGCTAATCAACAAAGGTTGTCACTCCCTGCACCAATGTTTCAATCACATGATCCTAGTAAAAGGGAGAGCTACATCAGCCCCAGGTACTTAGGATATCGGCCTGATATGTCAGGTATGAACAATAATCAGAGACAAAGTCAGGATCAAAGAAATGATGGTCCCTATCGGACATTGGGGACAAAGAGCAGATTTGACCCTAACACCATGATATATGGTAATCAGAGTAGACCCCGATATGCGGATCAATTTACTGAAAATGGGAATCAGCATAGGGGACAGTACCCACAAAATGAGAGACAGGACATGAAGCAGAATATGAATTATGCTCCACGTCAATACAATGAATCACCACCACCAGGGGACTACAACCAAAGGATGGGTGCATCCCGCTGTCCTCCACATATGAATCAAGAGTTCAGAAGCAATCCCAATAGAAATCAGTATCCTGAGAGGTATCAGAATAGATTCAATCAGGGGGAAAACAACCAATATCGATATAGGCCACAGAGAGAAGATTATAGGGAGATGAAAAGATTCCAGTGTCTCGAGGCCCAAGTGAAAATGTTGGCTGAGCAAATAGGAAAACTCTGTACAGCACAAACACAGTCATCAAAGGAGGGGGCAGAAAGCCAAGGCAATGACCGGGTGGTTTCTGATAAGTGATTAAATGTTAACGATACCTGCAATGCTAAGAAAACAGATTGCCCTGATGTGATTTCGCATAATGGCTTAATGATTTAAAAATGAAAGTACCGGCAAATGAACATGTGACAGAAAGTGCAAATACATCTAAAAAAGGAAGTTTGGTTTAACCTGGAGCTAAATCACACAGTAGAAATGTACACAAATAAAAAAGAAAAACTTGAATCTCCAAAAGAACAAAGGGATAGATTCAAGAAAGACAGCTCAAACAAGGGTAATACAAGCGAACAGGGAGTAAGTGGGGATGCTAGAACTCCTTCCCTGGGCAATCAAAACACTAACCAAACACAGGCAGAAAGAATAAATACTCCAAAGAAGGGTACAGATCAATCACCCGAAGAGTTCTTCGAGCCATAGATTTTTGAAGAAGTTAAAAAGATTAGACCCATACCAAATAACCACAAATGCACAGAATTAGAAAATGGCAAATCACCAAGTGATGTTTTTACACATGTTCAGTTGGAGGATTGTAGTGTGACCTCTGATGATCCCTGGATGAATGGTCGAACAGTGGCCACACTCCAAAAAACCTCTGAATATGGGGAAATTAATAAAGTCTCTCACACAGAAATGGACAGAAATTAGGGAAAAATGTCTTTCCATTTACCAATGTGCTTAGCCAAAAGTGAAAAAGGGCTGAGAAAGGTGAGTCCTGAAATCAGTAAGAATTCACACTTTTTATGTGTATTAGAGGAAGTTGAAGACAGGTATTATGCTCCCATCACTGTGGAAGAGAAATGCAATACATTTGCAATGATTGACACCGGCGCAAAGGCCACAATTATGTTCAAAGAATTGGTAAAAATGATCAATGTAGGGAGATCTCCACAGAATCAGATCACAGTGAGGCAAAGTGAAGGTCCAGTGCATCATTTTAACGGTGAGGAGGTGCCTATTTTAGGTGTTACCGAAGTTGACATAAAGATAGGAAAACACAGAATGAAACAAGAAGTATTGATCACATCTGTTTGTGAAATTCCATTTTTGATGGGGACCGACTGCCTGAAAAGATTGTCTCCTCTCATAGATGGGGTGAATGGAGTACTGTGGTCTGTAACCAAAAAACCATTGAGACCTAAGAAAATAAAATCACAAAACAGCAGTATAAATTAATGCCACACGGTTGCCAAGACGAATGATGCAGTGGAGGTATACCTCCAGAATAGCTGTATACCTAGCGTTACTGTAATTTTGATGTGTCAAGATAAAATGCAAAGTGGGAAGGAAAAACAATCTGTGCAGATTTACTTAGACCCTAGGAAAAAATGCCAAACTGAATTACTGAGCACACATTGCGCTTCTATTTAAAAGAGAAGAAATGCAAACAGAATACTACTCCTAAAACAGACACAGAAAAACACATTACGACTCTTGCTGAAATACACATGGAAGATGAGCAACTATGGGTTCACATTGGTATAAATGACCATTCTAAAGTGATAAAAGCCACCTTAGCGCTTGAACAGGAAAGAAGCTTTATTAATGAGAAATTATGCAGAAAATAATGGAGAGGGAGGAGATCCCAAAATTTAGAATTAAAAACTAATATGTCTAATGGTTTGGACAGTCCAGACTTTGAAAACCGAATTGCAGGCAGATGCATACTGAAGATTAATATTGGGCAGAAAACAATTTATCATAATGTCTGGATAGTGAGTGGAACACAAGATGACTTTTACATGGGCAATGATATCATTCACAGAATGATATCCTTAATCAAAAAATATGGTCACGGCTAGGTGGGCCTGCACCTGGATTTGAAGACAAAAGAAAGGCTTACAACTGGTCCCATATGGAATTGAATTACAGGTGAGGAAAGATACTACTATTCCTGGATTCACCAAGCAGGTTGCAATGACGCTAAAGTGCAAGAATGGAGAGCACATGAAAGATACTGAGGCATTTGTGTGTTTAAATGAGTCCATGAAGCAACAAGGCCTGGATTATAAATACACCCAATTGATAGATGTTGGAGAAGGATCTGTCAAGATTATGGTGAATAATAAAGGACATCAGGATATTAATTTAGAGGAACATTCTTCATTAGGGATGGCCATGCAAAAATCATATTATACTTCAGATTTCAATAACATGGTAATTGGAAATATCCCTGAAAGGTATGTAGATGCAGGGGGTGTATTGCCAGAATATCTGGATTCTCAGCCCAAAGGGATCATTAAAATTCAATCTGTGTGCCCTTATGATTCACATGAGACAGTGTGCTGTCACCAAGAGGATTATTTCGTATTTGATTTAAATGAAAATGAAACAGAAAATCAGCACATTGAAGTAGAAGCTGATATGCTAAAATATTTAAAAGTGGCAGCTTTACAGAGAGACACAGCCACACAGTTTGAAGAAAGCACAGAGATTCCTCCACTGGAGGATTTCCCAGAATTCTCAAAAATGGTAGAGGAGCAGATTTTGTTAGCAGATGCATGCGATAGCGATGAAGATAAAAATGAATTGAGAAAAATAGTTCTTAATTTAAAGATGTCTCTGCTAAGGATGCATATGATTGCAGCCTAACTAATTTACATGTTGCCACATTACCAGAAGGGTGTAATATAAATCCAGTATTTGTGCACCAATACCGGTTACCACTGGCATGTTTAGAGTCACTGGCAGAGATAATTAAAATCTTGGAGTCTCAGGGAATTATCAGGCCCATTCATAGCACATCCAACACTCCTATTCTGGGTGTGTTAAAGCCAAATGGTCAATGGCATCTGTGTGTAGATTTGAGAGAATTAAATAAAAGGGTGCCAGTGTCCAGATGGCCACTGCCATTCATTGATCAAAGCCTTGCTCAGGTACATGGCTGAAAGGTGTTTACTACATTATATCACACATCTGGATATTCAGAATTTGTTTTCATTTTCATTTGATAAAACCCAATATGCATGGGTTAGAACACCATTCGCGTATGTCAATAGTGGGAGTGAGTGTTACTCAGCACTCCGAAATATGCCGAAGATGAGGAGGAGTGACCTTGGAGATGATGGTGGTACAAGAATCGATATTCAGCCTTTCATCCCAGCTCCCCTGAGTACAAGACTCAGGCTTCCTCAAAGAGGGGGTCTTTTCTACAATGTACCTCTCTGCTGTTTCAGTTGGGATAGACAAAGGTGTCAATTGACTAAAAGAGCGGGGAGAACACACACCGCCAATACCAATGCTGCAAAGAAATACAAAGATATTAGACAGTGTTGAAGTTAAGGCAAGTAATCAGAACAGTTGAATTAAATGGGAAACTACCTAGATAGGTATTGGAGTGGAGCTTCCTCGGAGTGGATCTACAAGGAATATAACACAAAATGAGTGGGAATGGTCTAAATAGCCTTTTAAAGTATCAGTCCCAACTTATATATCGAATTGAAAACAACTAACCTGAATAAGGATATTTTGAGGAAAGGAATCCAGGAAACAGAAGACAACGAAAGGAGAAAATAACAAACAGGAATGTTAGTATAGGGAAGTAGCCCCGGACGGCACGGGATTCGCACTAGTGCTGGGTTGGTGCAGTTTCAGCAGAGCGTTTATATGCACTTGAAGACAAATTCACAGGATAGTCACACAATGTCCCAGAATCCAACAGGAGATAAATATCCAAACAAATCGTGGAGAGAAATAGTAGCAGAGATGGGATTTGCCAGTTAAGTATGTACCTGAGCACACATGTATCCAGAGTAGGTGTAGAAAAGTTCCGGATAGTTGACAGCAAGTTTTCTGCTTTGGTTCCGTATGCAGAAGCAGCAACCTGGAATGAAGTACCGCAAGAGACAGAAAGGAGCGGGATCCAGTAACGTTCCGAGTCAAAAAACCAGATGAGCACGACAGGATAAAAGGAGGAGACAAGCCAATCCAATAATCAGGCAAGGGTCAAAACCAGGAATTCAGAAGAGGAATCGTGTGGGAAGACACGAAGAAGTAACGGACGTAACCACGTGTAGCTTGAAACGCTAATTAGCAGCAACAAGCCCCTTGAAAGACGGTGGTTTTATAGCCGTAAGGGGGCGTGTCTTGCCATACGTCTTCTAGGTACAAGACGTGTCAGCTGACCCGGAGTCCATCGTAGTTTGTACAGGCGCCATGGCAGCCTGTATCTGGTCCATAGAGGAGCTTGTAAAGAAGTCGTATTCTGCAAGGAGGCCCGCGGGGAAGCCTGAAGTGTAACAGCGAGTTTGGTATATTTTTGAGAAAGGTTATGCCTGATGCAGTGAAAAGAGGAACTATAGTTTATGTGGATGAAGTCCTGATAAAAAAGAAAAGCTTAAAAGGCCATTTTGATGAAATTAGACATGGTCTTGGCCAATTGCAAAAGGCGGGTACCAAAGTATCTTTACAGAAAGCACAATGGTGCAAGAAAAAGGTAAATTTTCTAGGCAATGAAGTGACTGAACATGGACTAAACCCACAACAGAAAAAGGTAGAGGCAATACAGAAATTAATAGACCCTAGAAATGTGAAAGATTTAAAAAGTTTATTAGGAATTACGGGAAATAATAGGAAGTTTATTGAAAATTATGCTGAAATTACTCAACCATTGACTAAACTACTGAAGCGGAATACAGCCTGGAAATTGGGATAAGAGCAATCTGAGGCAGTGGCCAAATTAAAGGAATGTCTTGTAAAGGCACCATGTTTAGCATACCCCATAAAGTACAAGGATTTCTTTATAGAAATAGGTTTCTCTGAATATTGTATGTCAGCAGTGTTATCTCAAAAACATGATTTGAATCACAAGACTATTGCTTATGCAAGTAAGGTATTTTCCAAGTTGAAATTAAATTCAGTGAATGTGAAAAGGCCCTTTTGACCACTGTGTGGGTGTTACAGCATTTTCGCCCCATTGTTCAGGGAGAAAAGGTAATCATTGAGACAATGTACTGGAGGAAAATTTGTGGACATTTAAAAACTCCAGGAGAAGATAAGAAGGGAAATGATAAGGCAGATCATTTGGCAAGGATTGGGGCTGTGATGGGAGAGTTGCTACCTATTGATCACTTACTTGGTGAAATACAGATTGATGCAGTTACACGCTCTAAGATTCCAAAAGAGGTAGAACAACCAGTAGTGCAATGGAGTTATGATACACCAGATCAAGACCTGATTAAGGCAAAAAAAGATTATCCAAATTTGGGAATCTATTGTAATCATTTGATAGACCCTGAGCAGAATCCTTTAACGGAAAATTATTGTGCAGGAAAACAAGAGTTGAGGGTGCTATTCAAAATTAAAAAATGAATCAGACTACTGGATGGACTCATAATTAGGAAATCCATAACAGGACAAATACAGTGGGTGGTACCCCTTTCATTCAGAGGGCTAATGCTACACCATGCACATGATACAATAACTGCAGGACACAGAGGTTCACAAACAAACATTATAGAGATACTGAAAGATTATGCCTATTGGCCACATATGTCCCAAGATGTAGAATTATATACTAGGGGGTGTCTAGTATGTGCCCAATTTAAAGCCGCTTCACCAATGCATAGGGCCCCATTGATGAAAAGGGGCTTGACCCTTCCATGGTCAGATTTGCAAATAGACTATGTAGGGCCTGTTAAAAGGTCGAGCAGGGGGAACCATTATATTTTGAGTGTGATTTGTTTGATGTCAAAATGGACAGAGTGTATTCCTGCACAAGATTGTAGTGCACAAATAGCAGCTCTATTACTGGTAAATCATATATTTTCAAGGATTGGGTTACCACAAAGAATAGAGTCAGAAAGAGGAAGTCATTTCACAAGCGCTTTAATGAGTAAGGTGTGGCAGATACTCAGGGTGAAAAGAAAACTGCATATTGCACACAGACCCGCCTCTGCTGGGGGTGTTGAACGTTGCAACAGGTCTGTTGTGGATATATTGAAGAAGTTTGTAGCAGAGGCAGGTTCCTGCTGGGATTTACGTTTACCTCTGATTTTGAAGGCAATCAGATCAACTCCTGCCAAAGCAACAGGCATTAGCCCTCATGAAGTATTGACAGGTAGGAAAATGGTGTTACCACAATACTTGTTAAACAGGAAACATGAACAGACACTTGTAAGTGCATCTACAGTTCACAAATTTATGGAAGAACTGAGGAGGCATTTACAACATGCATTTGCTTTTGTGCAGCAAAATTTGGAAAGGGCTGCTGACAGTGCAATATCATATTATGATAAAAAGACATCTATGAAAGAGTATAGTGTAGGCGAACAGGTATATAAATTTCATTTTGGAAAAGGTAAACAGAAAAATTCAAAATTTCTGGCAGCCTGGCAGGGGCCATTTCAAATTATAGATAAGGTGTCTCCAGTGGTATATAAAATATTAAGAACAGAGGGTGAAACGGTAACAGAGCAATTTCTTCATGTTAACCAAATTAAGCCCTGTGTTCCCAAACATTAAGTCAGGAGGCTTGTGCAAGTAGAAACAGCTCAAGTGCCCTGAATACATGAAAGAAAAACACATAGTACCCTTCATAATATCCAATACCACAGAAATAGATGTAAGTCTTGGTGTGAAATAGATGTAAATAAAAATATCATAGGTGATAAACATTAACAAAGAGGGGGCTGAAGTCGAAATATGTTTAATGTATAATGATGTTCTGTGTATGTGTTGGTTTTCTCTCTAACATGTGCTTAGTTTCAGGGACCAAAGAAAAAGGGTGAAATGTTTTGGACTAAATATTTTATTTCTGGTAAAAAGGTGAAATTGGTATTGTGCTAATTACTTAATCTGTCTCTTTTCTGTTTGATTTAGAACAATTAACTGTGTTTTGAGGTTGTAGGTCACAGGACCGGAGAACACAGGAGAAGATTAGGTCATGGAGTCTGCGGGATGAAGATCAAGTAATGCCTCCGGATGGAGGTGAAGACAAAGTAACCGGAACGCCAAAAGAGATGATTCCTATGGAAAGCATCCAAGAGTGCCAGGATGAAAGAATGCACCAAATGAACCAGATGATGTGAAGTTGATGGTCGGGACATCTCAGATGTGGACAGATGTGGACATCATTAATAGAACAATGTTGAACTGAACCTGCAGCGTTGTGGATACATTATTTCCGATGCATCCTGGAAGTATGGGTGATGGAGTTCCACAACTTTATTGTTTTATTTAATTATTTTAATTAGTTATGTTAATTCTTTGTTTTAATAATTTTTTTTATTTAACTTAAAATATTGTTTCACACTTAAACTTAAACAAAGACATTGGACACTGGACTATGGACACTTCGGTTGGAAGGAAACGTGTATAATATTTTATAAGAACCTATGGACCCACTTGAGATGGATTTTGCTTTTATGGTGATTAGGCAGTGATTTATTATGAAAAATGTGAATGTTCGTTTTATTGAGTTGCTGTGATGAAAGAGAAAGAGGAGCACAAGTAAAGTTTCCTCCAATTGTGGATTTAACTATTACCAAATTGTTGGAAAAAGGAGGGGTATGTAGAAATATATATAGCGCTTTATACTATTTATAGCGCTTTACAGTATATAGCCCTGTGATAAATGTGATGGCATTTTGTTGCGAACAATAATGTGACACACTTATAGCCATCTTTATGTTGTCAGTATAACATGTGAATAGGTTGCGGGTGGCATGCAAGGTACAGGATATATAATGCAGCAAAAAAGCTCAATGTGAAACTGCAAAGTGTAAAAGTGCACCAAATGTTTTTCCTCTCTTCAATACCTAATGCATAGGAGACTACATTATTTATAACTGACTGACTTAATTAACAATTACTAATCACTAATGTTAACCCACTCCTTAACATTATAATGTAATCCCTGTGTACAAAATGAGGTGAAAAGAAAATTTGTTTTTAAAAAGTGCACTTGCATATTTTTTTCTTCTCTTCTGTGTTCAGCTTGCAGAAAGCAGAAAGCCTGCATAACAGGAAATATTAGATACTGTTGCTCCATGAGCAAAGATCGCATTGTATAAAAGTAGAGAGCGCAGTTGAAAAAAAATCCTTTTAATATAATTGGAGGAAAGTGTCTGCAGATATGCCACGTAGTATGTGGGGAGGCTCTGAGTTTTTCTAAGGGGGAAGATGACAGAGAGGAGTTAGTTCGTGTTTGCTGGGCTCGGGAGATGATCTTGGTCTCACTGGCACTGGCTTGGAAGTTTTGCTGTGCATCCCAGACTCCAAGATTACAGAGACAATTCATGCTGACTGGGCCTGTTCTTCGGAGGCGAACTAAAGAAGGTTGTGTGTGGGAGAGAGCCATAAATATTTCTGGTAAGCACACAGTTTAAGTGAAACCCTCTGCATCTTGATTCGTCACGTGTCTAATGTTAAAGAGCAGGTCATATATTTAAAAAGAAAAAATGCTTGTTTGCTCTGTTTCTGTATTCTTTATTGTTTCTTTTTATTACAAATTATGGAAAATTCACATGGTAAGATTGTCATTGTAAATTCTATTTGTTTGCAATACAAATAATATATAAAAGCAGATGGTGTATAGTTTTATTATTGCATTTGGGAACGTATACACTGACACAGGGGAGATGTATTCTCTTTGGTAATACATGTGTCATTTTGCCCATGCAGATAGAATAATAACCAAGAATGAGCAGTGATAAACAGGTGTGTGCGTGTGTGCTCTCCTTGCATGTTGTTGGAGGATTTATAATATATATAGATTGTTGGAGGTCCATGAGCCAGCAATGCCTATGGGCATAGATCACTGGTGTAGATAAAACCATGATACCGGCCACAGGCTGTAGGTGGCACTCTATATAAAGGTTTTGGGTCCCCCTATGTGTACAGGTCCACGGCCCTCTATAGAACACTAGGAGGTATTCCAATAGAAAGGAAGGTTGTGTTTATGATGGGGTCATAATATAGGGAAGTAAACTACGCTCACCAGTACATAATCTATTACCACAGAATACCACCAGTAGTATATATTACTGGATTCTCCAATATAATGTAACAATGTATGGTCACTAGAATGATATGAGGCCAAACCTGATCTAAATGCAAGGATAAGTATTACCAAACTACTGTTCATCTTTTAGCGGTAAAAAAATACCTCCAAACCCCAAATTTACACAAAATATCCTACATGTGGCAGTGACAATTTGCATAGGGTTGAACCTTAATAATGATGCTGAAGAGCATTGTGCGGGTTATGTGCCACTAGCACTCAGCTTTTAATATGGCCTGATCAACTGGGCCTGTCCGGGCTATGATGGAGGATGCAATTTCAATGTATTGTTCTACTACCAGCTGACTTCTTCCCCAGGTTGATGGAGTTTTGTAGGTTGCTCATTAACAATGTTTTTACATCAGAGAAAAACAGAAAAATGTTTAGACTGCATGTAGATCTACATTGGATCCTGTTACCCCACAATAGAGCTGCATGTTGCATCTTCCTTTTAATGTATTGAATTAAGCTGGCTTGTATATGGGAAAGCACCTTGACTTGCAAGTTTTAGCTCTGATTTGGAAATTATTTCATAAAGCTGCACCAACCTACCTCGCTAATAGTGCTGAATTTTACATTCCAGCGTAGATTCTGCTTTCAGGTTCAGCAGCAAACTTGAAAATAGGCAGCTGTGGAGACCGAGTCTTGCGAGACTCCGCAATGCAAGTGTTTTCACAAGACTTGTGATTGCATGAGCATGGGTGTGTGCAGCCCGCAAAAAGACAGTGACAAGTTGTAGCGGGTGCCAGAGCAGCTGCCTGGTGCTACAACTGCATCCAGACCTACAGACACTAAGGGCAACCTAAGAACACCAGCAAACCTTTTATTATGAACAATAAGAGCAGAGAAGTAACTGCTCCTTGTAAATAGTTTCCATCACGCAATAATAAACCTGTTGCAGCAGTTACAATGTGCAAGCTTCATTCCACAACATAATTGGTGATGAGGACCAAAGACCGAGTCCCACATCTTCAAGATAGAGGCAGCGTTGCTGCCTCCCATTTATCTGCAGTTTCCAGGTAGGCCTACCATCCCCCGGCTTCAATGGGATCCCCTATTCACTACATACTTGGATGCTGTTGGGGGCACAGAATATTCCCCAGCCAGGAAGAGGGCCATGTTGCTGAATTCCATTGGGTTGGAAAGGTTAAGAATGTTTGCTGGACTCAATTCTGAAACAGTAGATGATGACGATAATGATGATGTATTCAAGGAAGCTACACAACGCATTGTTAAGTGGCTTTCTAAAAGAGAAAACACAGTCTTGCACTGTATCAAATTCTACAGCAGGAAGGAAGAAGCATCTGAATTAGTGGATGACTATGTCACTAGGTTGAGAGCATTTGCAGACTTGTATGATTTTGGCAATAACATGGAGAACATGATTTGCGACATGCTGGTGATTTATACCAACTCCAGGATAGTACAGGACAAGATTATTCTGGAAATAGAATGAGTGCTTGGCAAGGCCATTCAAAATGCTAGAGCAGTGGAGGAAACCTCTAGAAGACGTAAAGAAATGGAGGGAAGTGGGTCAGCGTTGGAACTGAATGCAGTCCAGTACTGACGGTCCAAGGAGAGATCGTAAATGGATGGCAAGGATGAAAGTGGTGGAAAGAGAGAAGCTCTGAAGTGTCAAAGGTGCGCCAGTACTCGCCATCTGGCAAATGATAGAGATTCTCTGGCACAGTAGAAAGAATGTTCGAATTGCAAGAGGTTTGGGCACATGGCAGTTGCCTGTAGGTGGAGAGGCAAGAAAATCACCTCAATGGATGAGAACAGTGGCACAGGAGGAGATGAGTTCTATGTGGAGGATATGCCCATCATTCTAATGGTCATCAGTTCCATCGCAAGAAGAGGGAAGCTGCATTGTGTTATCCGAGATAGCGGAAATGAAACCAGAGTCATGGCTGACTCAGGTTCAGACCAGACCATACTGCTGATCAGCACATATATGGACATGGTGGGCCAGAGCGAGGTTGAAGTCAGGAAAATGAAGCACAGACCGAGAGTGTTCAGAGGAACGTCTGTTCATCTGTTGGGATGCATCAACAACACTGTTGAATTTAAAGGTGGGAAGACACACACAAGAGTGTATTTTGCAGAAAGTCCAGCTGTGCTAGGGTGGGATGAACAGGAAAAACTGAACATTAAATTGGATACCAGCATGGAAAATCAAGTCTTATCAGTGGTGGTAGGAGGACCATAGGGATTAATAAATTCGTTTCCAAGAGTTTTCTCCAAGGACCCTGGGAAAATCAAAAACAATACGCCCAAAATCATACTTCGTCAGAACATGATTCCTGTGAAGCATAAAGTAAAACTAGTGCCAGCTACAGCACAACAAGCAGTACATTTCCAGTTTGAGAAAATTGTCAAGTAGGGCACCATAGAGACAGTAGAGTCATCGGAATGGCTGAGTTGGGTGGTCCTAAATAAGGAACAATTATCAATTGATCTGAGAGCATCGACTTATGCAGCCTGAACCTTGAAGTACTCACAGACTTCTACTCACTGCCCAGCATTAATGAGATGATATAGATGATGAAGGATGCAAAAGTGTTCTCTAAACTGGACATGCAGGATGGCTATCATCAAATTCCCTTACACAAAGAATTTAGTACTTTCACTGCATTCATCACCCTGTTTAGCACTAGTTGTACAGAATGCAGTTTGGGCTTTCCTCAGCCACGTTGGCATTCCAGAGAATGATGGATTAAGAATTAATAATCATTGGAATTGTGTCATATTTCCAAGATGACATCCTCATTCATGATGAAAATTCGGAAACACATGACAGCGTGTTGAAGAAAATTCTACACAAACTGCAAGTTGCCAGTGTGAGGATACAGTTTGAGAAGTGTGTGATCCTATTGAAAGTAGTGGAGTACTTGGTTTATAACATGTCATGAAATGGAATCAGTCCCAAGAAAAACATGCTGCAGGCTACAGTGAAGACCCATGCACCAACGAACAAGAAAGTGTTAAGATCCTTTTAAGAGACGGCTGAATATTATGCCAAATTTGTGCACAGATTTTCTGAAATGATGTCTCATTTGAGGGAACTGTTAAAGAAGGGAGCACAGTCTGAGTGGAGACAAGGACAGCAAAAGGAGAGAAGTGATTGAGAGAACACTAAGGGCACCCTGTCTGCGGCCGTTCAGTCCCCAATGGAAGACTTTCATCACCACTGATACAAGTTCATATGGATTTGGAGCGACTCTCACCCTGAAGATGGCTGACACAGAACAGGCCATAGTGTTTGCATCAAAAGCTCTGCTGACGCCAAAAAAATTATTCAAAAGTGGTGAAGGAGATGTTAGCCTTTGCCTGGTCTGTGGAATACTTTAGGACATATGTATGGGGCACTAAATTCAATCTTGTTACTGACCACAAAACACTGATATGCAAGCTAATTCCAGATGAAACAAAAACATCGACTCCCAGGCTTGCATGCCTAGCAGCTAAGCTACAAGAATACAATTATGAAATAGGACACATTGCAGGTTGGAAAAACGTGCAAGCTTACTACATGTCGAATTGCCTGAGATAAGAAGATCAGTGACCAAATTCCTGATAGATGAATGTGTGGTGATGTCAATCGGGAACCTGAACAGCCAGTCGTATATGCAGATGGGAGAAAACCAGTGGAGAGAGGAGTTGGATAATGATCCCACTATGCAAAAGATTACCGAGTGGGTCAGACAAAGATGGCCAAATGAGAAAGCTGTTTCAGAGGGGCTAAGACCATAATGGAAAGTCACTGAGGAGGTACACAAATCAGATGATTTACAAGGGAACCGGGTCATTCCGCCGGTGGGCATGAGGAAGGTATTTCTCTTACAGGACACCTTGTGAGCAACATGACATGGCAATGGGTGAGAGATGCATACTGGTGGCTTTGTATGGATAATGACATTCACACAATGATGCAGCATTGTCATAAAAGTGTAAACAGGGATAAACATCTGAAAATTGAGACAGGCATCACTCATTCCCACCTAGATATCAGAAGGGGTGTGGCACAAATTTGGTCTTGATTAGAGCAGACTGTTAGAAGCCATGTCGCCAGACCACAGATACCATATAATAATGATTGACTATTAGTCCAAATGATGGAAGCAGAATTGGATATCACAGCAGGGACAGTGATTGAAGTCCTCACGGATGTGTTTCAAAGAGAAGGCTCACCCTAGGAGATAGTCACATGCTGAGGGGCAGAAGGGTGGCGTCCATCCTTGGCTGAACAGAGTGAGGGAGGATGAAGTCGTGGACATGGAAGATGTCATGTGGAGAATGCAAAGAAGTAAGGCAACCAGTAAGAGAAGGAATGACGATATAGCAGCTCACAGAACAGAAGTATAGAAAGGCGATTTATGGCCTCATTCCGAGATTGGTGTTAGTCATGGTGCTATTTGTGCCATGACTGCCACCAATAACGGGTCCAGCACCAGTCTAGTTAAATGGGGACTTACCGGTGTAGTCCGACCTTTGCGGGTCCGGTAAGTCCCCATTGCATATGTCATTCCCCATTCCCATTGAGCCACCATAGGGCTCAATGGGAATGGGGAGGGTGCAAATAACGGGCTTGCGCATGTCAAGCCCGTTATTTGCGCCCTGGTCCCTTAGCAGGTTCCATCCATAATGGCTGATCAGACCTGCCATTACTGGCAGGACTCGCTAAGGGATCTTGTAGTAGGGCAGTAAGGGATTACCGGCATCGGTCTCCTTACCGGTGCCCTTACTGCCAACCTTATAATGAGCCCCTTAGTCAAAATATGGTTACCCACAGGGATTAAGCCATGGGTTCAAGGTTCAGCAAACCAATCTGATTTAGGCAGAAAAGTTTGAATCATGTGTGCACCCAAGATGGCAAGAGATGGAATCTGGAAAGAACTCCTGTGTATGAGAAAAGGTCCAGTGAGTCAGGAGAACCCAGCATGAGCGAACAAAGGGAACAGGAGACTGGCATTGGCATCATGTCAGACATCAGTACAATGGATCAGGTGATTCAGCATGTTCCAGGAGTGGAGGAGAACCAAGTCATCATGGGTGGTAAGAGCGAGGTTCAATGTGGAAAACACTTTGGTCTTCATTATAAGTTTGGTGGTCCGGAAATAAGGGTGTTGGAATGGGAAATAACCGCACTGCTGCAGCCTATGATATCCCAGTAGCACCGGGATGTCAGGCAGTGATGAGTAATAGTGTTACAGGGTTGCCGGTTACCTGCCGCCTACCGCCGGGTTTTAGCAGCTACCTTGTAATGAAGCCCAATATGTGAAAATGTGGGTAGAGCAAGTGTCAAATAAAGCAAAATTACGGTTTCTTCCCAAAAGACTTGACAAGGGGATGTATTATACACAGATATGCCTAATTTGCCTTTTTATCTGTCCACAATATTTCAGAGAGTCATTACACTTTAGTAAGTCAGAAACAAACGGCGTTCTGAGCCATTCTGGTTTCCCATTTCGGTTGAAAAGTTTCACAGTTGTTTTCTGAATTTCAATATGAGCAGTTTAAAAAAAATTAAAAATTAAACGCTTTCTTTTACAAGGAACACACATCAAACAACCATGGTGCTTCCAATTGCGGCTTCTTGATGAATCTATAATGAGAGTTAAATTGAAATTTCAATAAGTAATCACACTTGTAACATGGAATTTAAAAGTTTACTATGCATTAACAATAACGTGTGTTAATTGGGTTTTGGAAAAGCCTGCAGAGTGCGCTTTACATTAAATCGAAATGAGTGTCTAAACATTGAGCCACCCAGCTTCCCACTGAACATTTTTTAATTCCTCAAAGCCTGGAGTGACAGAATGAAACACAGTTGAACTATTAAATACCCTCTCCTGCATGTTAAATGAAATTGTTGATTTGTCTTTCATCTGGAGCAGTCATCAAAATCTGCAGCGCGGACTGCTAAATAGTTTTATTTGCCTTCACAAAGAGAGAAATCAATTGCATTTGAACTATGAAAGTAACTTACAAGACGCTGGGAGCAGCTCTAATAATCAGAGGTCAAACAGAGGGCAGGATCTGCATGGCACTGTCCTGGGAAAGCAATCAAAAGCTAGATACAATGCTGACATTTATGAAGCGTGCACACTGCAAGAGATTCATACAAGGAGAAAATATAGGTATTCATGTGTAGTCATACCCCAATAGTGAGCTCCTTGTGATAACAAATGAAATGCAAATTGGGGAGGGCATTAGTACACACAACCACCCTGAACTTTTTCCCACATTCCCAACGAAATTACATAACCCAGTGCTCCAGATGAAAGTTTGAGCAGTTGTGATGTAATGACTTTGGCATGGCTGGTGTACAAGGATGAGCAGTTGTTAAACCGCCTACTCAGCCCCCACACTTCTACAAACCAACAGTGATCCCAATCATAAAGGTCAAAATGGCACAGTTAAGAGACTTTTCGATTTTTGTGGTATCTTGGGCTGAGGGAAAGTTATACTTTCAAAAGGTGTATGAATGTGAGCGGGTTGCAACCCACACCTCAATAGTACAACAATTCCAAAATAAAATAATGTCCAATCAAGGTTCTATAAACATATACAGACAAATCAAGTGTGTACTTATCTCTCAAAATCACTACTAAAACCCCTCTTCGTAAAAAGAAGACAGAAGAATTCAGAATGTAATGGTGCTGCACTCAGGATACTTAGCAGGGATGAAAAACAGGCAAGAAATGCAGTCAGGAGTGCAAAAGGATATGTATTGCAGGAAAAAGGTGCACAAGTGACCAGTCTGTAGGTCCCTACAAGTTGAACCAGTGGGGCAGGTCCACTTCATTGTAGCTCATTCCAAAGTTAAGAGGTTCGACAATGCCGAACCAGACTTCGAAGTGCTGAAGATGATGTATGAATCAGGTTCAAGTTTAGGTGCGGCAGGTCCTAATGAGTCAAGCAGCGAGCTGTCATTGAGTTGTTTTGGAGTGGGATCTGAGAGTATTTTGGAAGCAGTATTCAAGTTATGCAGTGCTGATGGTTCTCTATGGTCAGTTCAGAGGGGCAAGATCATTTGTGATATTGGTAACCTGCTGGGTCACGTTATGAGTGACATAGTGCTCAAGTGATTCGAGTCTTGGTCCGGTGGGGCAAAGTTGTGAGCCTGGGCGTCAGATGCAATGTTTGAAGAGTCAGTGGTTTAAATCATCTGCAGCAGTAAGTTGGCTGTTCAAGCCAAACACGTGACATGCTCTTCTTGCTGCATTGCAGCAGAGAGGCACTTTGTTGGATGCAAAACTGCCGTGTTTCAAAGTGTGTGAGAGAGCCAAAAACAGCACCAGTGGTACCCTGTTGGTTCAAGTGCGGTGAACATGACTCAAATGTGGCTCTGTCAATTTGATGCAATAAAAAGAAGGATTCCAGCTGTTCTACCACACAGGTGTGAGACCCACTGCATCTGCTCTAGGGCAAGCTGAGTCCTTTCAGGTTCTACTCTCCCAGCTAAGGTTGGCTTGAGAGCAGAGTGTCAGGCCCTGGTCCTCAGCAAGAACCATCCCCAATGTTCCCTTGGAGTCGTTAAGGACTGGAGCTTGCCTCTGCCTTCCAGCACTCCTTCTACACAGCAATGGCTGAGGCCTTTGGAAATATCAACTCTCCCAAAAGAGGCCCACATTAATTCTTCATTATGTGTTGGGTGGCACAAAGCTTGATCAAAAAGCGGTGATAGACCCCTTCTTTTATATACAAAATATAGCATTGTGTAGGAGAAAAGCAAAGCTGTTTAAGGAGGTCAGCTCCCAGTCATTGTGACAAATGGTCTTTGCCTGGTTGCATCTTACTCAGAGTGCCTTGTGTGAAAAGAAGTGTACGAGAAAGGAAGAGAGGAGTGGTACAGAAAAAAACAAGATCGAGGAATCCTTCTCCAAGTATGCTGAACTCCCTCTGAGTGTACTAACCCTGCCTCCTTCTCAAACCCATACCATCAAAGGCTCCTTGGTATGGAACATCCTGGTGTGAGGTAATTCCTTTTTTTGGAGTGTCCCCTTTGAATCTTGTGTTCCATGAAATCTCCTGTTGAGATCTTTCCACCTTGAGAGTGGTTTTACTCAACCTCACAAAGAATCAAAAGAGAGGCATCTCCCACTGGCTTTTGTCCTGCTTGTTGCATCAGCGACAGTCACTCTAAGGAGAATGAACACAGGCTGTCTATGGCTTTTCTTGAATAACAGTGCTGACATGCGTATGATACAGATCAGACAGATCAGATATGGCTTTAGTAAGCCACATGCTTATCCAGGCTGATGAAAACTCCATGTTCCATGGACACAATGAATCAAAGGACCACCTCTCATTTCCTAGAAGGTCAGTTCTCTATCCGCTTGATCACCTCCTCACACGTGGAACTGTTCGACAATCATTTCACCTCATCTGGACTTCCACTCAACTTGGCCTGTCCAGTTGCTACATATATACACCTGTCCAACTGAAAAAAACTTTTTTTAGCCTGATCAGTTGCTATATGTATTTCTCCAGTCCTACTGATAATCAAATTTAGCCTGCCAGTTATTGCATGTATTCTCATGTCCTACAAAAAAACATGTTTTTTAGCCTGTCCAGTTGCAACATGTATTACTCCAGTCCTTCTGAAAATCGAATTTAGCCTATCAGTTATTGCATGTATTTCTCTGGTCCTACAGAAAATCGAATGTAGTGGTGCCTTGTGGTGCAGTGCTCCTCAGTTGCTGGCATGCATCCCTCTAACTCCCCCCTCCGCCCTTCTGGCCTCCACCTCTCCCTACCTCCAAATGCATCTCTGCTCTGACTGGTAAGGGCCACCCCCTTCACTGCAGCAAACCATGGCACTATCTATATCTCCTATCCTCTCCAAATGCTTCACTGTCTCCTATCCTTCCCTTATCACTAAATCTGGCAGGAAGAAACTTAAGAAGGACACTCTGGCCTGCTACCCAGGCCTTCCTATTGCAGGCACCTATTTCACGGCTTCTGCCAGAGAGACTATCACTGACATCCTCTTTTTCGTTAACCCACCTGACATATGGACTCACTACATGGCGGCTTTCTCTCTCCTTTCACCTCTTCTCACGTTAAAGGTGGCACTCGCTGGGAGGTTATCCTTGACCTCTTCACCATTTCCAGAGTAATCATTAATGTTCATCTCAATGGAACCATCATGGTTCAAGGTCCTCAACCCAACCTTCTTCGCTTCGACAGGCTCCTCCCTCACCTCTCTATCCTCACCTCTCCCTCTGGTCAGACTCCCTTGTCTTCTGTGCCTTCTTCCTCCTTTTTACAGGTGGCCCTGTCTTGCCGTACTATCCCGGCTCCCATGTCGACCTTGGCTCGTTCTTCATCCTCCACTATCCCCCTGGGCCTCTTGACACCCTCTGGGAGGAACATCGTCCCCTGTAACCCCCCCACCCCGAGGAAGACCCTTAAAGATGGCAAGCTGTTCCACATTGCCACTCTCAACACTTGCTCTCCCGTCCAACACTTGACTGACATCTGCAGCCTCCTCGAACTCATGGATCTTGATGTGCTCCACTTCACTGGGACTTGGTTCAAGGAGAGCTCTGTCACAAGCTTTGACACACTTCTCCCAGAAGGCTACAAAATCCCCTCTGTGCCCAGGAATAAGAAGACAGGTGGGGGAGTTGCGCTTATCTTCCCTGAATGGATATCTGTGTCCATCATCCCTACTCAGGCCTCCTCCTCCTTCAAGTGCCTAGTCTGTAGACTCTCACTATCCCCTAAATCTTCTCTCATTATGGCCACCTTCTATCAGCCACCAGGTCAGTCCCCACTCTCCTCTCGGAATGGATTAACCTGGTCTCCTCCCTACTTGCCTCCTCCTCTGAACTCCTCCTGATGGGTGATCTGAATATCCATCTGGACTCTGCTGACTCCCCAGGTCCTTTCTGCAAACTTTGCAACTCTCTTGCCCTTTCTATACTTCCATCCAGCCCTACACACACCACGGGCCACACCATGGATGCTCTCATCTCTACTGACATCCCTCTCGCTATCCCTCTCACTACCTCTCTTTCTTGGACTGACCACTCTCTTCTCACTAACATCTTAAGCTCTCCTCTCCTATTGAAGCAATACATCAGGCACAGCCACTGGGTTTCAAAGTTATCAGACCCATGAAAAAAGTGAGTGTCTGCCTTTGCATCCTCCTACTCTCCTCCACCTACTCTCTCAGCTGACTCCCACTCTGACACTGCCTCTCAAACACCCTTGACACTCTTGCCTCTTTCATATGGGTCTGACGGAAGCCTTCCAAAACTTGCAACATTGGTATAACTCCGACCAGGCTGCCCTTAAACGCAAATGTTGGGCAGCTGAGCAGAAATGGAATGGGTCGGGTGAACCATCTGACAAACTGGCCAGCCGCCTCCTTCAAAGGCAGTATCGACTCTGCATCTGCACCAAGAGTCTTTATACAAGCCTGTATCTCCACGTGATCAAACAACATGGCCAAACTCTTCAAAGTTTGTAAGGAGCTGGACAATCCTGCAGCTGCATATTAGTCTATCACACCCACTCAGGACCTTTGATTGGCCCTGGCTGCACAATTTCCCTAGACATCCCTTCCACCATCTCTTCCACACCACATTATATACCAACACCAGAGCCTCCCTTGGCCCCCTTCCACTCTCTTCTCTCTCATCTGTCACACTGGATGAGGTTACCCAACATGTTTGATCTATGAAGGATTCATCCAAACAGGTGGACAACTGCCCCTCAAAAATCAAAAGACAATTTCTGCTCCCTTGCCTCAGCCTTGACTGATCTCTGCATTCTCTCCTTCTCCACTGGAGTTTTCTCAACTGGACTGAAGCACTACCTTGTGCACCCTCTGTTCAAAAAACCCTCTGCCAATCTTTCCATTCTGGAAAACGACCACCTTATCTCCATCACTCC
This sequence comes from Ambystoma mexicanum, assembly GCF_040938575.1. Lineage (NCBI taxonomy): Eukaryota > Metazoa > Chordata > Amphibia > Caudata > Ambystomatidae > Ambystoma > Ambystoma mexicanum. The sequence continues at coordinate 1,516,231,771 of NC_090937.1, read as the reverse complement.
ATTCTTGTGCAAACTTCTGGAGAAACTGGCTATCTCTCAACTGACCCTACACACTGAATCTATTGGTTGCTTCCATAACCTTCAATCTGGCTTTAGAGCATCCAAGGGTACGGATACTGCTCTTCTGAATACATGTGAAGACCTGCTCTCAAATCCTGACATTAACACCCTATCTATTCTAATTCTCCTTGAACTCTACTCTGCTTCGATGTGGTTAACCACAACATCCTGATTGCACGTCTCTGTGACACCCGGGGAATCACAGGGCAGGCTCTAGCGTGGTTAATCTCCTTCCTCTCTGACCACCCATGCCAGGTGGAACTCAGAGCCTTTCACTTGACTATCACTCTCTAAACCTGTGGCATTCCCTAGGGATCTAACCTATCCCCCTGGTTCTTCAACGTATATATGGCTGCCCTGGCACCGGTGATTGTCACATTCACCTCTAACTTCAAGTGCAATGTGGATGACACGCAATTATCTTTCAGGCTACCCTCAGCCGACTCCTCCTCGCCCATATCTGTCTGTCTATCCGCTATTCAGTCATGGTGTGCTGCAAACAACCTCTGCCTCAATACCACTAAGACTCAGATTGTGCGCATTGGGATCCCTGCTCCTGCTTTCCCATTTTCGCTCTGGCCGGCCTCCCTTGGCCCTGCACCTTCACCCAACTGTGAAGCAAGACGCCTTGGGGTCATCTTTGATTCCACTCTCTCCTTCTCCTCTCAAATATCAGACATCTCTAAAAAGTCTAACTATGAACTACACCTCCTCAGAGGTGTTCTACCCTTTTTCATTTTCCGCCAGAGGATCACTGTTTCAGAGCCCTGTTTCTCTCCAGGCTGGACTATTGCAATAGCTTCTTCCTCAACCTCCCTTCTTCTGCCCTGTGCCCTCTGCAACTCATCCAGAACAGAACCGCAAACCTTATTCTTGGCCTCAAGCCCAGGGACAGTATCTCTCCAGTACTGAAATCCCTCCACTGGCTCCCCGTGGCTGCAAGGATCAAATTGAAGACCCTTTACATTGTCCACAAGTCTTTCTGGGGCCTGGGACCTACCTACCTGCAATGCTACCTTCCTAAATACTGTCCCTCAAGATCGCTTGGCTCTTCTACCTCCAACCTTGGGGTGAGCCAGGACTCCAAGTTGAGATTTGGTGGGAGATCCTTATCCTCAGCAGGTGCCTCCCTCTGGAATAGCCTCCCTGACAGCCTATGACTTGAACCGGATATCATGAAATTCCTCAAGACCTTCCTCTTCTCCTCTTCCTCCTCTCTCCCTCTACCCTGCTAACTTAGTTCTCTCTCCTTTCCCTCTCTCACTCCTATTCCTTAAAGAATGCTGACTGGTGACCTGGTGTATCTCAGAGTCTCACTGGTCCCCGGGAGACCCCGAGAGTCCTCTTGCCCTTGCCCCAGGACCCTACAGCCCACCCTCACTCAACGCACTGACAAATTAACCCAAGAGAGTGGCTCCCTCTGCACTTACCCCAGTCTCAACCGACCGGGGACATTTGACCCTGCCCTCCCTGTGACCTTCTGTGCACTTCTTGATCCATACGCACCATGCCTGAAGATCGTCTTGACTGTTTCTCCCCTGTCTTCACCCCTAATTGTACTGTTTAAAATTGCAGAATCACCATGAGGCCTATTTGCTATATCCCACACTGTTAAATGTATTTTATGGGTTTAAGTGAAAATGTCGAAAACAAAAATGTTGAAAAAAAAATGTTGAATGTTTTTTTTTTTTTTTAATGGGGGGGGTTCCCCCCCAACCCCCTGTTTATTTTTTATAGCTTAACCCAAAAAAACATACAAATAAAAAAAACATTCAATTTTTTTTTTCGCGATTTCTTTTTTTCACCATTTTTGTTTTCGACTTTTTGCAGTCGACATTATAACTGCACACCATTTTATGAACTTACTCTGCCTGTGCAGACTATTATCGTATTGAAGTTTCAAGGGCTCTGTTTTTTTTTCCCCCGTGTTCCCACTCTCCTTGAGCACTTTGAAACACTCGCCTGTGTATAGGCCCTATATAAATAAACAATACAATACAATACAATCATGTGAATTAAAACCCAAGATACCCCACATTTATGTGGGTCCTATATTTGAAGATTAAACTACCACCAGGAAGATGCTTACTCCTTATTACGTAGGTTTGGAACACAGCTGAAGATGTATATGCAGCCTCTAAACTGTGGTGATTCTTGCAGTCACAACAGTTGTTAGACAGGTGGCACCTTGTAAACTCTGAACCTGCTCTGTGCCACTGAAGAGCAGGCATTGCATATCAGGATACTGATTCGATTCGGCAGGCAACAGATGCACACAATGCCCCAGAAATGGTGCAACGATTGTGCACCAAGAAGGACCCTGCACGAACCATGGTGCAGAATGTTTTGGGAGCACAAAGCATATTCATGAAATTAAAGCCGCATTACAAGCTGTCTCGCAAGTAAAATCAAGCTTTGCAAGGAATGCCCACAACACACCCCATCACACCGAAAAGCTAGCAAAAGAACAAACACGGCGCAAGCCTCCGCACCACCACTTGGCCATCATCCAGTACCACTGTGAGAAAGCGTGCCTCACCTCGCAAGCCCAGGCTGCACTGCAGCAAGATTGTGCATCTCACCTTGCAAAGTCAGGCTGCACCCCAGGAAAATTGCGCGCCTCACCTTACAAGCTCAGGCTGCAGCCCAGCTAAAACGCAGATCCTCCCTCGCAAGCCGAGACAGCACTCCAGCAAAATCGCATGCCGCACCTCGCAAGCTCAGGCTACACACCAGCAAACACACAGGCTCTCCCTCGCAAAGCCAGGCTGCCCCCCAGTGAAATCATGTACCTCGCCTCACAAGCCCAGGCTGCACCTCAGTGAAAACAAGGGTCCTCCATCACAAGGCCAGGCTGCACCCCAGTGAAATCGCATGCCTCACCTCGCAAGTCCAGGCTGCACTCCAGCGAAAATGCAGGTCCTCCCTCGCAAGGCCAGACTGCACCCCATCGAAATCACATGCCTCACCTTGCAAGGCCAGACTGCACCCCACCAAAAACACAGTTCTTCCCTCACAAGCCAAGGCGGCACCCCAGCAAAAAAACGCGTGTCCTCACTCGCAAGCCCAGGCTGCACCCCAGCGAAAACGTGTGTCCTCCCTTGCAAGCACAGGCTGCACCCTCTAGACTGGATACCACCCCCGGATCCCCTCACCTATGACACCTCTGCAAGCAGCCCACTCCAAACTGCCCCCCCACAGGCCACCCCCGTTTAGACTGACCATCCCCCACAGGCAGCCCCCTCCAGACTGGGCTACCCCAGGCAACCCCCATCCAGACAAAGCACCACCTATAAAGAGCCCCCGTCCAGACTGTTCAGCCCCCCAGGCAGCCCCCATCCAAACAGGACACCCCCTCAGGCAGCCTCCTGACAGTCTCCCACAATACCAGTACAATGCATGTCTGCAGCTCACTTGAACTTACATGTTATGAGAGCACCATGAAGTGTAACACCAACATGTACACTGCACATATGACCAACTGGAAGCACCAGAGGTCCATCCATGAGTGGAGCATCTGCTCACACACCCTTCCAGGCTTCATCAGCCACTCCCATACATACGCGACAAGTGAATGCAAATCCATGTGCATGTTGTCAATGCCACATTGAAAAGGTATCAAAGCACAGTAACTGAATGTGTTCCCATGACAGAAGGAAACTTACCAAAAGATGTTGCAACATACAAAAATAATGGCCAGGCATGTCACAGCCTGAGCATCAGTGACCTGAGTGGCTAAATACCTGTCAGGGATCTATCACATGACAGGGCCATGCATAGGTGAATGTAGGGCAGTCAGAGAGAGCATGTCTCACAGAGACAGGAGAATTGTGCTGCCACTCCAGAAGAGCAAAAATGGAACACTACTGCATTACAGTGTTAGAGGTTGATGGACACATGAGAGAAGGCAGTGTGTGACTGCACATGCTTTTGGGCGTGTCCGGATGACATGCGTTTTACACAACAATGCCAAAGAAAGGTGCTATTAACGTGACCATGAAACTCCTCCACAGAGAGCACACCACCCTAAACCCCAACCAAACTGATGCCAAACATACAGTGATGCTGAACAGGTAAATGCTAATGAAAACATACATTGCAGACGCAGTTGTCTGAAGGACCCACCCCCACATGTCAGGCACATGTGCATCCTACCATCCTCAACCATCCCAGCAACAGCAACACACAAGCAAGCACGCCACAAGACACATGACTTGCAATGGAGAGATGCACTTACTGAAAATAGAACAAAAAAAGAAGCTGAAACACAAATGAACTGCATGAGACATGGACTGTAACAAACACAAAGATGTATTGGACATAAAAAGGCACATAAATAAACGGGGAATCAAGCAAAAAAGTAGTCATGGGGAAATATGAAATAAATCACATATCGTGTGCCTAAACAACTATATACAATAACAACGGGGAAGGAAATGTTCAAAGTCTGGGGAATATGATAAATAAAAAAAGGAAATGAACACCTAAATAACTATGTACAAAGGCAGCGGGCTAGTCCTCCTTATCTCCAATCTCACAGAGCCTTTCCACCAGGGCTGAGTCCAGCGCCACATCCTCGCCCCTCACCCCTCATTGTTGCCTGGAGGGCTTGCATGGTCTCCAGCATTTGTGTCTCTATCAATCGGGTGTCCCTGAAAGGGGCCCCTAGGGGTCCCTAACGTCTATGGAAACAAGGCGATTCACCACACACGATAGATACGCCAAACACGAGGTTGTATTCCCAAAGCTGGGGTTTATTGCAAAGCAAAAAGTCTCAGTTGGCCAACTCGGTCTCACATCCCGCGACGTTTGGGTATCTCTAGACCTCGAGGGATGCAAGAGAGTGAATTACATATATCAGTTACATATATACAAAATGCATATCAAACAATCAGCTATGACATTTTAACACCCCCCTTTTATTGGGTTTCTTTGAACTTGGTGTGATGATGGACATCTCCGACAACTATGACACCTTCAAGCATCTATTCTAGTAACAATTTGCAATTTTTGTGTGCGAAGGCATCTTTCAGTTGTTGAATAGAACACAGCGCTTCTGTTCTTGGAAGTGAGCTACATACGGGGGGGCAGTTGCATTCCGGACCTTGCTATCTATTAGGTGCTATTCGTGTCCTGGGAGCCGACACGCTCTAGCGGGCTCAGCAAAGGGGGGCCGTAAGAAAAGCATAATTCAAGCCTTCAGCTATATTATTCTAACATATTCTATCATATAACGAGACTGGCTGGCAGCTGCGAAATGATTAAATGCCCTGCAGCTCTGCTTCAAAGCTACATTCGGGAGGGATCCGGGTATTCTTCCTGGCGCTGCCTACGTTTGTGTTTCAACAAACTCTTGTTATCCTCTCGGCCCTGTGGCCTTGTCCTTTTTACGTACAGACAACAATGTTTTACAGTTCAGCAGTGTAAGCGTAAAATATACTGTGAAGCAGTAGGAACAGAAAGCAATGAGCAATGGTTAGAAAACAAAATGGCGATTCTTGTTACATCAAAATGGCCGTTCATTGGCAAACTCAAAAACCTATATTCTGCCATATCGTGCATGAGACGGTTGGTCCACAGCCACCAAAATACGTCTGCGGTCACAAATTAGAGGTATCCATTTTTCTAGACTGACATCCCTGCAAGTGGCCTCCAGGATGGCAGCTCGCCTCTTTGTCAACACAGCACAATTTCAGCCGTGGCCATCACAACCCCCGCTTCCCCAGCCTGCTGCCTCTCTGCTCCGATCTGCACTTCATATCCATGGAGCACAGAAAACATCCTATCCCTCAAGTCCACGTGTGCCTCTTGCCTCAAATTTCGCTCCTGCCTCCATACAGTGGTCTGCCCTGAAACAAATAGCCTCCTCCTCGTTGCCACCTACTGCCTCAGTGCCCAGTGCCTGCAATGATAGCTCATGGGTGCCTGCTGTCCCTTCATTGCCGATGCCCCTGTTGGTGCCTGGGTAGGTATAGTGACCACCTCAGCTGATGTGCCTTGGATTCCCAACTCGGGCAGGGACACGGTCTCCACCAGATGGGGCATTGTGGTTGGGACTGGTGTACAGGTATGCTCTGGTGGTATCTGGGCCGGAAGGCAGCCCGGAGGATGACTGGTGCACAGAGGAGGAATACGAGGCAGTGGTTGCATCAGTGAACCTCCCATGGAGCACACCAGGGAACAGGCATGTTGCAAGCCAGTCGATGATGCAGGATAACTCACTGTGATGATGTGCAAAGAGACTATGAGTAGGCTACACATCATCACGAATGACAGCTGTCCGCCAAGTCAATCTTGCCTGCAGGAGTAGCACATAATCCTGGATGGCAACACCAGATGGTAAGGGGGTGTTGGTCTGGTGGACACATGAGCCGACACCGGGTGGTTGGTCTGGGCAGAGGCATCCTGGCAGGTGCATACTGCTGAATCTGATGCCCCATGGACTAGATTTTGCACTGGCACCTCCACAGTGGCATGCACAGCCTCATGCCCCTGGGACAGGACTGCAGTAGGCACACCCACCTCAACACCCACACCTGACCCCATGGGCTGGGCTGCAATGGCTACCTCCTCTCCCTCCGCCAACCACCATGGATGGCCATTCTGTGGCATCACCTGTCCCCACCTCAGCTGAATAGTCCACTACCAACTTTGCCTTCTTGGACTTACCCCCAGCAGCTGTGCCCGATGTCACCAGCACTGCCACATCGCTCCCTGAAGATGAGATATTATGTAGGCATGGCTGGGCCATGCGCCTCTGCCTGGTGGAAGCCTCCCTGCTGCCTTGCTCCACAGCACTGGTTCCACCCTCTTCATCAGATGCAACTGTTGGAAAAGGAGACACAGAATAGAAACATCAGTGTACTGCACCACATCATGTGTGGCAACACTAACATTCACATGAACATGACTAGTCAAGGGAACAACTATTAACCTCCACACCCACACACATGGCCACGCAATCCACATCCATGCAGACAACTGCGTAGGCATCACTCCACACATTCACATCAGACTACTTGCCACTGTCACAACCACAAGCCACAGCAACAAGCACATACACATGTCACACACACACATCAATTGAGAGGCCCCAAACCGTGCGATGACCAATCACATCAGAGTCCTGTGAACTGCAATGCCTATGCGTGACTAAGCCAGAGATCCAAATGCATGTGTTGCATCAGGCGTGAGTGATGCCCAGTCATACATTCCCATCTTTGACTTATATACATGAACACTACCTCAGCTGTCACACTTATCACCCTGGCACATCTCAGATACAAGTAACAGTGCATGTGCACGTCTGAAAGGCAACAGTACAACACAAAATGCAAGTGATAGCACATTCAAAAAATATATCGGTCTGAATGTACACATGGAGAGCAATTTCTGGGGCATGCACGCAGACATCCGTCTCAGAAAAATACTTGCTGCCAGCCTAAGGTATTCACTGGCAACATGCTGCTACGGAGCCCCCTCAAAGCATCCCACATCCTTGCTCTAACAGACACACACACACACACACACACCCACACACACTTCTACTGAACAGAAAACCACAGTTATATAGTAACATCAGCTATGACGCACATTACATATATGCGTAGAAAGCATTTCATGGAAAACAGCACGCGTCTACCTACGTGCATACATAATCGTGGACTGGAACACATTGACATGACATACATAATATTCCATTCAAAGAAGAACATCATATTGTGGTGCAACATTCCTGTCTTTTCGCACATCGAGACAGTCTCATTTGCAGAAACCAAAACAAGCATTAGTTCAGCGAAAACATTTCTCTGCAGCCAGCCAACCATGGTTGTATCTCTCTGTACTCAGAAATAGCTGATTGTCTGACAAGACTGTATTTGTTATCAAAACAACATTTACACTGTGTTTGGCTGCTTCTTTCCACTCACAGCTAAAAGCATAATTCATATGGACAAGACACAAAGCAGACCTCTAGCACCTAGAAACACACTACTATGTGCTATACAAAATTACAAGTGTACATAATTCTCAATGGCTCTCAGCAAATATTGAACCATGATAGCTTAGAACAAAACTATAGTGCTTAAATATGGCCTATGCTAAATGGATACACGTATGAATGGATGAATACATGGATTAGCTCATGCTAAAATGATCATAAATAAAATGCAGATTCACGGTGGGTCCTGGATCTGAGATCCTCACAGTGTTTGTGCGTAGTCTTGAAGGTGTGGGATGCCACCCCCTCTGCATTGATGTCATCCGTTATCCGGTCCCAGACCACCTGATGTCCTTCCTTGCTGCGTTGAATCACAGGGTTGAAAAGGGCAACATAATGCTCCAGGACCTTCTCCACCAGGATGTTAACTGGTCTGATGATGATGGTGCAGACATGGCAACCGTGAGGCAGATGTGGGTGGACAAGGTGATCCTGGAGCTGGTCTGTGGAGCAATGGTGGTGGAACAGCACAGTGAGAGTCTGGCGAAACAGCTGAGGTGGTCACAGGGCCAAGGACAGGAGAATAGGCAACAGCTGGAGAGCAGGCACTTAAAATGCAGTGCAGGAGGGCAGCAGGCACACAAACTGGACAGGAAGCAGCAGATGGCTAAAATGGAGGCAGTACAGGGCAGTAGAAGGCAAGTAAACAGGCACAGAGGCAGGAGCATGGGTCTTTTGTGTGTATCTATGATTGCAGGTGGAAACAGAGCGACAGGACTTTGCATGTAAATAATTAGCATGGACACGTGAAATCTGAGGAAAGACCCTCAGCGTGTAATTTAAGTGACACACGCAGTACGCAGGCACTGTGCATGCCATATTCAGGGATACATTAGGGATACATTAGTACAAATAGTGAACCCCCCAAAAGACTGCTCAGAATTCAATGACCTTGTTGTTCAATTTTTTAGGATTTTAGGACCAGTTTAAGAGCAGAACCTAAGAGCAGATCGAACCAGACCGGACCCTCGCCCTATGTATGTGCGTTCAAAGGACAATATTGCCCGATCAAAGGAAGGTTCCGGTGAACCAATGCAAATCGGGGGTGTCAGATCCCACTTGTCTAAAGCGGAAAGGGATAAAAGGAGACAGCAGCAGTTATGTCTGTACTGTAGAAGGTCAGGTCATTTCCTTAAAGAGTGCCCTGTGAAGCCACCGAGGAGGACGGTAGGGGCCACAGACAAGGAAGATATCATCAAGGAATCGGAAAACTCGCCAGCCCGGCAAGTGTAGGGGTCCACTTGTCGAGCGAAGAAAGCGAACCACAGACCACCCATTTTGCACTATTTTTGGTCTTGATCAATCACCAACAACCATCTCGGATACACGCAGTAAGAGCGTACATTGACAGTAGAGCCGTTGGGAATTACATCGACCAGGATCTTGCGGCAAAGATGAGGCTGTCGTTGTGCCCTAAATCAACCACCAACACTGTTACCACTGTCGACAGCACGGAAATAGCTTCTGGTCCAGTATCCCAATGCACTGCAGCTTTAACCCTTCTGTGCCAGGGTGGACACCAAGAATCTATTGTTTTCGACCTCATTAAGGCACCACAGTTCCGGTTGATTTTGGGAATGCCATGGTTGGTAGCTCACAATCCTCGAATCAATTGGCGAGCAAAAGAATTGGCCTTTCCGAGACTTGCTCCCTCACATGTTATCGCCAAGAGAAACAACCAATAGACACCAGAACCTCCACACTTGCGACTGTGGCAATCGGCACACTACCAAGTGAATACCAGGACTTTCAAGATGTCTTTCGTAAAGAACAGGCTAATACCCTACCACCGCATAGACCATACAATTGCCAAATAGACCTGATACCAGGCGCACAAATCCCTTGTGGGTGAATTTACGCACTCACGGAACCAGAAAACCAGCACTTGAAGGCCTATCTTGACCACTACCTGGCCAACGGGTTCATCCGTCCCTCAAAGTCTCCAGCAGCCAGTCCTCTGTTCTTCGTACCGAAAAAAGAGGGGGACTTAAGAACGTGCATCGACTATCTCGCACTGAACCAGATTAACGTAAAAAAACGCTACCCCGTGCAACTGATCCCTGAATTGCTTGATCAAGTCAATGATGCCCAAATCTACAGAAAACTAGACCTGAGGGGGGCATATCACCTTGTTCGCGTAAAACAGGGGGACAAATGGAAAACCGCTTTTCGCACCAAAATCGGCTTGTACGAATATCAAGTAATGCCCTTTGGCCTTTGCAACACGCCTGCAGCATTTCAATACTTCATGAACAATGTCCTACGGGAAATGATTGATGTCTGTGCTCTAGTGTACATCAACGATATTCTAGTATATTCCGCATCAAAGCAAGACCACATTAAACACGTCTGATCCGTATTGGAGAAACTCAGTCAACACCAGCTCTATGCCAATCTCGAAAAGTGCTCATTCCATGTCTCTGAGGTGGAGTTCCTGGACTTTATTCAGCCCGAATGGAATCCGAATGGATGTACACAAGGTAGATGGTATCCTGAACTGGCCAACCCCAAATTCAAGGGGGTTCAAAGTATGCTGGCATTTGCAAACTTATACCGCCTGTTCATGCCAGGATTTTCGCAAATCGTGCATCCCATCACGTCATTGCTAAGGAAAAGCAACACAAAGTTCCAGTGGACAACAGAAGCCGAGGAAGCTTTCCAGGAACTCAAAGCAAGATTCATTTTATGCCACTCTCGCCCTGATCTCCTATAGCTGGTGGAAACAGACACCTCAAGCGTGGCTATGGGATCTGTCCTCTCACAGAACGACCCGAAACGGGCCAGTTACACCCTGTGGCCTTCTGCTCGCATAAATGTACACCCCCTGAACTCAATTGCGCTATCACAGACAAAGAACTCCTGGCCATTAAGTCAGCCTTTAAGGCACGGCGGCATTACCTCTTGGGCACCAGACACACAATCACCGTAATAACTGACCATCAGAACCTCCAGTAGCTAAAAACAGCAAAGGCCCAATCCTCAAGAACAACTACGTTGGGCTCTTTTTTTTGCTGAATATGACTACATGATTACATTTCGACCAGGGTTAAAAAACGGGAAGGCCGATGCCCTTTCCCGTATGGAGGTGGAAGAGCAAGGGTATCAGACCCCTGACCCAATAGCAATCATCCCGAGTGACAAGCTCCTAGGAATCACAGCAACCATAACTCAGAAAGAATTACATGAAGAAATCTAAACCTGATGAGCAACGGAGCAATTACAAGCCTGGAGTGCACAAGGAGAACATTACATGATACAACATCAGTAGCCCTACTTCACTAATCGTTTATTCTTACCAAACCAAGAACTACGAGAACAAATCATGTCCAGTTATCATGATTCCTTGATCGAGGGCCACCCCGGAATCGCTAAAACCCTAGCCAAAATAAAACAAAATTATTGGTGGCCCACGTGGCGTAAAGACATTATCCAATTCATCCTATCTTGTGGAGTGTGTGCTCAAAACAAGTCATCCAAGCAGAAACCGGCTGGGCTATTACAAACATTGGAAATCCCACCAGCACCCCACAAGTCATCCAAGCAGAAACCGGCTGGGCTATTACAAACATTGGAAATCCCACCAGCACCCTGGCACACATTGCCTTCGATTTTATTACTGACTTACCACCTAGTCAAGGGTTTAACACTATTTCTGTGGTCGTGGAACTATTTTCAAAAATGTCACATTTAATTCCTCTTAAGGGGCTCCCGAATGCTTCCACTCTGGCAAGGGTATTTCTTGAAAGCATCATACGGCTCCATGGGTTTCCTTCAGTTTTAGTCTCAGACCGAGGTACTCAATTCGTATCTAACTTCTGGAGAAAATGCTGCTCTATGGCCCAGATCGACATCTGGCTATCCACCAGTCACCATCTCCAAACGGATGGTCAAACTGAGAGGACAAATCAGACGCTCGAGCAGTATCTGCGTTGCATGTTACACCAAGCTGAAGGAAGCTGGTTCGACCTATTATGGATAGCTGAATATGCTTATAATAATTCCCTACACACCTGCACTGGGCAGACACCCTTTTATACCATGTATGGCAGGCACCCACGTACTTCTGTGTTGGACGTTCCTACAACCCTGGAAATGCCAGCAGTCAAAACCTTGCACACAACCATTTCTCCAACCTTTAAAATGGCAGCTGTGGGAGACAAAGTCTGGCTGGCGTCTAAACATGTGTCCATTAAAGGAACCCGAACTTTCCGTCCAAGATACCTGGGTCCATTCACCGTCACCTCCATGATAAATCCTGTGGCGGTCAGACTAGCTTTGCCGTCAAACATGCAGATTCATCTTGTGTTCCATGTGTCTCTCCTTAAACCTATTCAACCTGGGACCTGGGTAGCAACGCCACCGCAGCCAGTAATAGTCGCCGGGGAGCCAGAATTCGAAGTCAAGGAAATCCTGGATTCAAAGTACGTCAGATACAAATTATACTACTTAGTAGACTGGAAGGGGTATGGTCCACAAGACAAGACATGGGAGCCTTGTGAGTACATCCATGCACCTCGCTTGCTTAGACGATTTCATCAACACCATCCAAACAAACCAGGACCAGACAAAAGAGCCACCTTGGGGGGGGGTGCTGCCACGATTCCTGCCTCTAATGTCCCCAGCCCTCCAAGATGTCAGACTGGAGCCAGGCCACGATCACCTACATGGCCCTCAATGGCCTCTCCATCCCTCCAAAGACCCACTTGAGTCAGACTTGGCGCTTGTGGCACCAGACTCACTCACTCCCACAGGATAACATTGGGGATTGGACTTGTAGTGCTTTGATGGGAAGAAGATGGATGCCCTCACATATTTCGGTTCCCAGAACTGCATGTGCAGTCTAGTCTTTTGGGTGTGGTTCAGCCCAGAGACACCTGGGATACCCAGAGACTATTTAAGCCACACCCAGGCTGAGAAACATGCTTTGTGTTTTCTGCACCTGCAGCGTGACACTCACCATGTTCGGATTGGTCTCCAGTAGGCCTGCACCTTCCTTCTGCACTCAGCTCCTGCAAGTACAAGAACACCGCTAGGAACAGCCTTACCTTGCGGTGCTTCTGCACATCATTCATCGCTTCTTCTGGTCTGCGGGAATCTTTGGTGGTGTCATTCCCATCCCGGCACGCCGCTTCCTAAGGAAAAGGGAAAAGAACAGAAAAATGGTATTAGTAAGCATTCAGCAAATCTTGCTTCTTTTAAAAGACTGTACGAGCTTCAAACGCTTACCGTAATCCCAGCCGTTCTGGGGGAACTCTGTCTCCGGAACTTCTCATCCATCTGCAAGAAGGAAAAGACACTCCAGGTTAGCGTGGAAACATCTAGAGGCGCCTCATACAGTGTTTACTCAACGCATTTCTTCTACATAACCGGCATCCACGCTGAAAACATTGCAGCACCTAAAAGACACAGAAAAAGAACTCATTCAATACAAATATGACAGGGTCGCATCGTGCATCGCGCTCTCACTCACCTTCAGCGCTACTCATCTCAGCAGCACGTCGCCATCCCTGGACGCCGGCCATCATCTAAGGAAGGAAAGAAACGAAGTTAGAGAACTGTTCAAAAGACTCATTATACTTACCTGTCAGACTCTTGCCAGTGAAGTAACTAGGCAGCAACTAGCCCGCATCAATCAACACGCCCCTGCGCTGAAAGCAGGATGGAGAGCACACTTTCCAAGAAAACAAGGTGAGCTGTGGATCATAGGAAGGGTTGGACCCTGGGGAAGAAGGGGTTCAAGCACACAGAGACAATAGGGAGTTAAACTCTACCAATCCTGTGTTTCAGGCCCAGTCTCCAGTCGAGTAGACTCCAAGGAAGGGTTCAAGGTCGTAAGAGGTCAGAACAGGCTGAGTGACGTCCCCGTGTATACCAGGTGAGCATTACAGAGGTGCTACTAAGTCAACGGCCTGAGAGATGACCCTTTTGAAGTCATTGGCAAGAAGTACAGGATCATTGGAGAAGGGCAGTAACAGAGGGGTTTCCTTGAGATGCTGAGAAAGGTTGTTGTGGATGAGGAGTTTAGAACTGCGTGAGTGTGCAGCTGGAAGGGGGATAGTGGGTTGTTGAGGGTCCTTTGAGGTGATAATGTTGAATGTAATACAGTGGTGATCAGACCAGGGTAGTGGAGTGATCTTGTGGGCAACCCAGAGTCTAGGGTGCAGCCTTTCATATGGGTGGGTCCAGAGATTGCTTGCGAGAACCCTAGGGTGGATTGAGCTTTATTGAGGGATTTTGCATTAGTATCTTTAGGATCACTGAGGTCCAGGTTAAGTTCCCCCAGGAGCACGAATTTTGAGGGTTTTTTTAGGTTGTCAGAGAGGGAGTGGGTTAGGGTATCGTAGAAGTCACTGGATGGGCCAGGAGGTCGATAGATGATGTGAAAAGCGATGGTGCAATTGTGGGAGAGCTTAAGTTTAAGTAGAAGGTAGTCTGAGCTCTGATCAAGGTCCTTCTGAATTGTCCCAATTGAGGGGGATTCTTTGGCGATGACGGCTACCTCACCTCCTCTGTGGGAGGAGGCGTCACGTCTGTATATAGTGTACCCAGAGGGGATGGCTAAGGTAAGGGTGCGTCCAGATGAGTCACTCAACCATGTTTCGCTAAGGAATAGTAGGTTGAGGTTGTTGCTACCGATCAGGTCATGTACATCTAGAGAATGCGCAGGTAAAGATCTGGAGTTGATGAGGGCACATTTTAAGTGGGCTGCAGATGTGGAGGAGGGAACGGTGGATGAGTCAATGCTGGGCAGAGCTGGCAAAGGTACAGTAGTCAGATTGCCAACAAAAGGCATTGGAGGCTATGAGTCGTGTAAAGGCACAGTAACAGTGGTGCTAGCAGTAGTATGGGGTAACACTTCATCAAGTAACGACTTAGGTAAAGGCACAGTGATAGTGGTGCTAGCAGTAGTAAGGGGTAAAACTTCATCAAGTACAGACTTAGGTAAAGGCACAATAACAGTGGTGCTAGCAGTAGTATGGGTAACACTTCAAGCACAGATTAAGGTAAAGGCACAGTAACAGCGGTGCTAGCAGTAGTACGGGGTAACACTTCATCAAGTGCAGACTTAGGTAAAGGCACAGTAAGAGAGGTGCTAGTAACAGTCCGGGGCAGCATTACAGTAGGCATTACAATAGGTATGATATTTTGATTTTTAAAATGAAATACAGAGGGGCATGACACTTTCAGCGGCATAGTGAGTGGGGAGGTATCATAGTTCAGTGATAGTCTGTTGCTTGCGCCTCCTGAAAGTCCTGAAAGAGGACTAATGGCTTGTTGGCAATGTGTCCACTGGCAGCATGGCCCTGACCAATGCTCACATAGCTTGGATGTACATAGTGGGCGGCTGCTGTATTTCTTATGGTTACATGCCCTGCATTTTGTTGAATGACAGCAATGTGATACACATGTTTACTGTAAACACATTGCACATGGCTCCACATGTCTTTTCCTGTCCATGTGCAGGTGAGGAGGCACCAGATGCAGAGGAGGAGGAGAAGAAAAAAAAGTCTGTGGCGCTTCAGACCACCCGTGGAAGACGTAGCATGGCAGGCTGTGAGAATCCACTAGTGCTACAGACCATCCTGAGCCATGTTGCAAACAATTCTCACTCTTTGGCCTCAAGTAGTTCTGATGCTGAACCGGATGTGCAGTCCTCAATGTTGGCAGAGGTGAGTGCACCAATGGGTGGAGCAGTTGGAGCCTGTGAGTTTGCAGGGGGTTAGGTGCGATCACAAGGACAGTCAGTGGTGTCTCACCCATCTGTGGTGGTTACAGCTGCATGGCCACACTCCCATGTATTGGGTTCTGGTCCTGGAGCTGATGTCCAAGGGAGGGTTGCAGTTCTGCAGCCACAGACAGTGGCATCACAGTAAGTGCCATGCTTCAGTGGATCAGGCAGGCGTGGGCCGCGCACACATTGTTATGATGTGCTTGTCTATGTCTGCTGAAGCTGGTCATGTGCTTAATGATGTCATGCCAGTGTCAAGTGGAATGTTGATGTATGAGTGTGAGAATGCTGTGTGAGTGTTCTGTAACAAGAGCAGTTGGTCCCTCCCTCCCTGGGTGATGGGTGCCGGTGATCTATTGTTCTATACCTGATGTCTCAGTGTCATGTAACTGTAACTTAAGAAACTGAAGTAAACTTATAGAGAAGCAACATAAATCTGCCTGAGCTGTGCTTTCTAACATTGGCGACGAGGATCTCTGGAAGAAGAACCCTGGTGAAAGGGAATCAGGAAAGGAAGGTGACTGTACAGAACTGCTGCGGGGGTTGCAGGAATCATCAGGAAGAAGGAAGGAGATGGACATCACCGCCTCCAAGTAAGAAAGCCGATCACCCAGGGTGGACAAGGGAGGAGAGGGAGGAGGAGGACCATAACAGAACTGGATCAGCAGCCCATAGCCTTGGGAGTGCTGGGTCTTGGGGCATAAGCGGTCGAAGGGATCCATGTGAGAAGGGTGCCCCTGAACTGCTGGATCTCGGGGCATAAAATGTGGAAATGTAAGGAAAGTGCTCCTGGACTTATTTGGATGGGCCAGCAGGACCAGCAGCCCGTTTTCTAGGGAGTGCTGTGTCTCTGGCTATACGGCACCTCTAATCGTTTCCAAGTACAATAAAAAAGCACTAGATTGAATATGCAGCCCGGGAGTGTTCATGGCATAAGTGCGAGAGAGTGAAATGAGCAGCCCAGGAGCGTTCAGTAGAAGGGTCCGTGAACTGACCATTGGCCCCTCAGCCGGCTCTGGAGTTCCACTGTCCATCGATGCATGCTGACACTGATGACGTCAGTTCAGGTGCTGAGGGAGTCGGCGAAGGAATGGAACGCTGTACCATTAGCGTTCCCGGAAGGTGACTCAAGCGATGGAATTTTACATCAGTTGTTCCAGAAGCGAAAGGGCAACTGCATCATTAAACACAGAGTTTATGTGAAGAGAACATTTCCGGTGTTCAAGTAAGGGACATCTTTTTCTGGACGCAACGTGGTGATGTCACGTGATGGGGTCCGGAAGCGATCACATGATACCCGGTCGTAGGTTTGTGAAGCCGCTCTGCCTCCGTTAATGAGGCGCACAGAAGCGGCCAGTGATTAAGGAGAAAAGTCTTCATAAGGAAAGGCAAGAGGTGCGTAGCGGCATGAAGGAGTAGTGGAGCCGTCACAGAAGAGAGGCTATTATCCCGTCACATGGTAATGTCTTGGAACGAATTTTGTTGTATGCGTCACGGAAGGAACACCCATCTGTCCGTATCCTTTCCTATTCTAAAAGCATTTTTAGAGTAAAATGTGTGATGATGTTGCAGAGAACAATACTTTACGTTTTACTGGTCTGACAGGATGAGGATATGTTTTAACTGCAAACGTCCTAAAGTATGAAGTTACATTCGAAACTAACGTTAACCATTGTGAGGAATTCTTGGTAATCATACAACATTGAGCAGGATAATAATATGGTTAATGCTGTGGGTGTCAAATAAGTGCGTGAAATGGTTTGGCAGGGGTACGTATGAGGTGCTCATTTGTGTGAGAGGGCTAGATTAACCTTTTGAGGATTTATAGGTGTTAGGTTATTAAATGACCACATGGACTTTTAGGAATTTATTATCTTCATTACGTGAAATTGGTTTGGTTATGGGATATGAATGAGCTACATTAACCGTTTGAGGATTTGTAGGATTTAGGTTGTTATTATAGAACAACATGGACTTTTAGGCATTTAGAGTGCAAATAGGCCACGGACAAGACAATGGAGTGTGCTGGAGATGATGCCATTGTTTCAATCTCTAAAAGTTGAAGAAATGCCTCATGTATTATCCATAGAGTTTAAGAAGTATGGGAATGAATGCAAGGCCTAATGTGACATGTGCGAGGGACACATTAAAGTGTTATGCCGTCACGTGTGTAAGTCATTCCATGTTAAGTTAGGTGTGTGCCTGTGAAGGGAGCAGGTACTCCGGTTCAGTCTGAAGTTGAGAACAACTTATGTTAGTGTGATTTAGTAGGCAATGAGCACCACTAAGGTTAGGGAGGTAGCGCCTCCGTTTTAGTGAATGAGTGCTGAAATGTACCGTTTCGATAGCAGTGTTTTGGTAAGGTGTGGGATCCACCACTAAGGTTAGGGAGGTAGCGCCTCTGATAGCAGTGTTGTAGTAAGGTGTGGTATGCACCACTAAGGCTAGGGAGGTTGTGCCTCCGTATTGGTTAATAAGTGCTGGGAGGTAGGTAGCGCCTCCGAAAGCAGTGCTTTGGTTTGGTGTGGTATGCACCACTAAGCTTAGGGAAGTAGCACCCTGCTTTAGTTAATATGTGCTGGGAGGTAGCGCCTCTGATAGCGGTAATAATGAGCTGGTTTTGAGTTGTGCACTACGTAAAGCAGGGATGATGGTGTATCCCGTAAAGAGGGGTAGTAGTGCATTGTAGGTTGAGGTAGTTGGCAATCTCATATTTAAAGGGACAGGTGGTTCTGTTTAGATGGAGTTGTGGTGCTGGTTGGGGACGCCCTCCAGTGAACATAAAGCGAAGGAGAAAGATGCTGTCCATGATTATGAGTTGTCTGGTGATCAGTTTTTCTTTATGTGTTATATGTCAACTCTGGCCACTGTGTTTTGAGGTCAGGGTTCGACCATTGGACTTGTTAGTGCTGCCATTGAGATAAGTAGTTAGGTCAACCACATGTTTTGTTGGTGGTCTTGGAGATGGCTGGCCAGCATCTTCAAGCTGTTGCAGGATCTTTATACCTTGGTGTGGTTGGGTGGGCTCTATTGGCATAGTCCATACAAGTATCTGTATGTATGTTTGTGATGCAGGCATAGTTGGTGATATCTGGTAGCAGTTTATTAGCGGTTTATGGGGTCTTTTAACAGGTATGGTGATTCTGTTGTCATCCTGGATGACCGGTATTACGTCAGGATGGCAAGCTGTGCTTCAGGGTGGCAGCCTGGAGGCTCGCCTGTGGCGGGGGCAGGCGGAAAGACATATGTTATTATAGTCGGTGTTTGGTTTGTAGGGTAGTCTTAGCCTGTGTATGGGCTGGTACGTATCTAGAGTGTGAGTCTAGAGTCTGTTCGTGGCAGGGACATACAGAAGGTGATTTGCGTTATTATAGAGGGTGACATGGATTTGTAGGTGAAGTTTGGAATCGCATAGCTGTAAGAGTATCTTGTGAAGTTTGTATGGTGGATGGTGGTGTGACTTGCCTGTATGTAATGTGCTTGTTTTTGTGTAGGAGTTTCGGTAAGGAGGGAGATGTATTATGATGTGCTTGTCTATGTCTGCTGAAGCTGGTCATGTGCTTAGTGATGTCATGCCAGTGTCAAATGGAATGTTGATGTATGAGTGTGAGATTGTTGTGTGAGTGTTCTGTAACAAGAGCAGTTGGCCCCTCCCTCCCTGGGTGATGGGTGCCGGTGATCTATTGTCCTATACCTGATGTCTCAGTGTCATGTAACTGTAATTTAAGAAACTGAAGTAAACGTATAGAGAAGCAACATAAATGGTGCTGCCTATGAGAGTTTGGCTCAGGGCATGGATAGAATGGGCAGTTACATGATTCCCCCAGCACACAGTGGAGCAACAGCTACAGCTCATGCGGTCTACATGCTTCTTCCACAGGCTGCGTATGGAGGCCAACCTCAGGGAGCGATTGGCAGATCTGTAGTGTATGCATGCATCCCTGCTTGCAGCGGGTCGGGTACACTGGAAAGCCCTGAAGCAAGAGTTGTTGGCCCACAGAGCTGTAATCCATGAGGAAGAAGCAGACATCAGAAGACTGTACTATCAGGAGATGCAATCATTGAGGCAGACTATCGCGCAGGAACTCTGTGCAACCTGTGAGGTTGTCTATAGTGACCTCCAAGCCTTCAGTCTGCTGGTGCATTCATCAGTGTAATGCATGGCAGCTGCCACAGAGGAACAGGCCAGGGCGCTGCATGCTGAGCCTACAGCATCACTTCCACCTTCTGATTCAACGCAGGAGGATGGTGCCAGTAGAGACATGCCTCCCGGTCCACTGTGCGGTCCGTGAGCCCATGAAGGGGAATTATTGTTTGTACCTTTTTTTGGACATTGACATGTAACCTGCCCCTCCCACCGGTCCACAATGAATATTTTTGATTTTTTGCAGATTCCTTTTATACTTTAGTTGACCCAATGCCCAGATGTTTGCATTTTATTTTTGAGTAGCCTTTTCAGGGTTTAATTATTTTTCTTTTCTTGTTTTTTTCTTGAGTAGTATAGTTAACCTCTCAAGGCCATGATGTTTGCAGTGGTAGACATGCAGACATGCATAGTGAGGTCAACTTGCACGTTTGCATGGCAGTGAACAGGATGGCATGTGCAGGTAACTATGGGTTCAGTGTTTCCTCGCACATGTGTGCTGTGTGAATGGTACTTCACTATGCCTGTTGCAATGTCTTCTTCCATGTTGTTTCAGTTATCTGTGATCTGGTGGTGACTGCTGTCCCGGGCGAGACACCCTGCAACCTATAATGTTCATGCTCCCCATGCACTCCACCAGGCACTGTTCCTCCTGTCCCTGATTTGGAGACAGAGTTCCTGCTGAAGGTGATGCAGGATTCACACCATGTCTGCGCAGTCAGTGGGAAAGCATGAGCACTGTCTTGCATGTTGAGTATGCACCATTGGTCATGTTTGCAGCATGTGTAACTTGACTTATATGTGCTTTGCATGGTACCCTGATGGGATGGTTATTTAAGTGTTACTCATGTAACTGGGCCTCATTACAAGTATGGCGGTAGGGCAACAACAGCGCCGGTATCGCTACCGGCACCATTGCTACTGTACCGCCATACTAGGAGTTCTGCTCGCCGGTGCCCTTGCAGCCGCGAGGTCTGACCTGGTGGCCATACCGGCACCCACCAGCAGAACAGGATGGTAGCTCCGATACCGCCCTCCCCATTCCCATTCGGCCCTATAGGGAATCCGCGAATGGGCAATTACTGGGTCCGCTAAACTCGACATGACCCGGTAATTGCCCATTCACGGGTGCTGGAAAAAATGGATACTGGCGGTAGCCATGCCTGTACTACAGGCACGACTACCGCCAGCCTCGTAATGAATCCCACTGTGTTAATTCCCTCAGTCAAATCATCTCTGGCCGCACCTACTGTGGTCTATTGCATGTCATTGGCCAGCTCCAATCCACGCAGTATACTCCTTGAAGTGTGTTTTACTTGGCCTTCCCTCTCACTGTCACTCTCTCGCCCTTTCTTTGTTGTGGTAAGCTGCACTCATGACCAGATCACAGTCTATGTCCTGTCACGCTCTTGCACCCTGTGGTGCTACTGGAGTGGGTGTTCTCAGAATATTTTCAAGAACAATTCATGTGTTGGCATGGATATGCATGTTCTTTCTGTTGTTACTATGCATTTATTTGCATTTAGGGGATGTGTCTCTCGATGGGGTGCATCGTATGCAAGGCAGGTGGGTACCCTGTGCAGGTAAGTGAAGGGCATTTGCAGATGCTTGCGTAGTGTTTGATTTGATATGATATGATATGGCATTTGTAACGCGCCTATACACAAGTGTTTCGAGGTGCGGGAGTCTTGCACTCTGTGTGATCACTTGGGATTGACTTGTCTTGTGGGGCACCAGTACTTCTTCATGGGTGCATGTTTCACAGGGTGTTGTTCTGGTGATAGGTGTGGACATGGTGTTGTTTATATGGATTGGTGGGACCACTGGTTTCATATTCAACATTGTGGGAGTTCCAAATTTGTGGGCCTTTTTTGGGTGTTTGATAGTGGGTGGCAGGGCTGGCTTTTTTTGGCCCGTGACAGGTGTGGATGGTTGTGCTGACCATGTGTACTGAGTGACAGTTCACATCTCTTTCAATGTGTGTGGGGTAATGATTTGATGGCACATTTGTCCTTTCTTGCTTACGGTTCCCCCATTATGGTGTGCACCACCAGTTACAAGCCATAACCATGGGGACATTGATGCACATTTTTTGGATGCTATGTTGTGTAACAGCACATTACGTCTAGCGGTGTTGGTGTTTGCATCTTTAAGTTGACCGCAGCTGGGTTTGTGTTACTGCTGTAATTTGGGTTGTATTTTACAGAAGTGGAAATGTTCGAGCGAGAAAAGATAGATTCTTTTTTTGAAATAATCTTTGGTCTTTTCATCCCTGAACATTCCCAACTTGCCCAAACCCTACCCATACCCCCACCCGCACCCCTGAACCCAAACCACCCCCCCTCAAACCCCACACCTGCACTTTCCTTGCATAACATCTCGTTCTGTCCCTGCAACGTATGTTCCCTTTCACTTCTGTGATCGGGAACCGGCGCTGCAGTGTCCTTTCTTTTTTCTTTTTTTTTCTCGGGTCAGATGTATCGTATAGTGAGTGGGGGGTTAACCCACACAGCCCCGGCAGCATTATTTTGGGGGGGACTGCTGGACAGCTGCAGCGGACACCCCCGGATCCCCCGAAGCCCTAGATAGAATCCAAATGACCTACCCAAACAACAGTCGAACTTTTAGAAGGTCGAACATTTGGTGGCACCTTCTTTCGTACTTTCGGTTGGTTAGATCCTTTGGATTCTGTCTTTTTGGCTGAAATCACTGCTGCATTCATTTTAATGCAGAATTATACCAGTTGTCTGCTGTCACAATGAAGATTTGCATCCTACGTTTGACATGCATTTATCCTTGCTTTATCCTTGCTTGCAGTTTCATATTGCTTTGTTTTGTCTGCTTATGTCTTCCATGGCAGTTGCCTCGGTGGTCAGCCTTCCAGCCTGAAATTGGCCTCTGTGAATTGAGGCATCAATCATGGTCCTGTCTGGAGTGCAAGTGGTGAGTGTTAATTTACTTGCATACTTGTGCTTTGCATCACGGCTGAACACTACAATATCTGCAGGAAAATTGCCAAACCATCTGCAGTGTCTTCTGCCACTACTCCTTCCAAAACCCTTTGTAATGCACTCGCCTCTCACTTCTTTTCCAAAACCCTGGACATACTGAAGATCCTTGTCATGCACTCTTCCAAAACAACCCTCTCCCTTTGTCCCCCTACCACTCTTCTTCCTCCTTCTCATCCTCCGCTCCTGTCTCTCCTGATGAAGTCACCTAGTTGTCAATGCCATGAAGATCTCTTTACACCAGGTTGGGCCATGCTCCTCTAGAACCTTCAAGGACAACATCACCTCCCCCCTGCTCTTGCTCATCTCTAAAAACACTCCTTTGCTACTGGTTCTTTTCCATCCTCCCTCAAGCACTCCCTTGTTCACCCCTTCTTTACAATACTATCTGCAGACCCTTCCTGCCCAGCCAACTACTGCACCATTTCCATCACCCCTTTCTTTGGAAAACTACCCGAGAAGTTGGCCTTCTGAACATCTGTGAAGAACTGATTACATCCCTCGATTCCAAATCCCAGGCTGTCCTCATCCGCCTTGGTCTCTCTTCTGCATTTGGTACAGTGAACCATTCCATCCTTATAAAAAGACTCCATGATACCCTTGGTATCTTGGAGCAGGAACTGGACTGGCTTAGCTCGTTCCTAATCGACTACACTGTACTTAAGAACCAGCCCGCATCACCTCCTGAGAAGCTAGGCCTTGATTGCTCGTCCATTGCTCACTAATGCTAATTTCAAGGGTTTTGCAGATAAAACTCATTGAAACCATGTAATTTGGTCAGTGTTATATTGTGAAACCATTCTGCCCTCCAAGAACCATTAACTCTGATAGCATTACGACCAACATTGTATATTACTTTAATATAAAACAGGCACATTTGAGTAATTGCACCAGTAGTATTTGTCATTGATTTTTATTGGCACTTATACAGACTACTCTCACACTATAAAGTGTTTTCAGGTGATATTGCATCACCCCTTTCTTTTGAGTTCTCCACTTCACTAGCAATTTTATTTTTATTGGTGATCTGGAACCACATCTAGAAATCTAAATGATATAATGGAGTTCGAGGGCATTTGAAGGCATTACTTCTATTACATACAACATCATGGTTTTCATTTAATAAGCTATTCTAAGTTGTTTAAGGGATCTAGGTTTTATTTCAATGGTATCAAGTTTTATTATCAGATGAATATAATGGTATCCTGTAAATCATTTGCACTCAAGAATCTACTGTGACGTCGTTGCGCTCAAGAATCTACTGTGACGTTGCCGTATTGAAATTGTTTACCATTGACGTCACGCGCAATCTTGCACATGATGTCATGACGTAGCAGACGTCAAAGCACCATTTTTCTTTTTCTGTATTTTTTCGCAGCGATTCACGTCGAGGAATTCTCGCGTTGCAGGACTATTTTTGCAGGCATTGGCCATATCATTGCTTACAAGGGGATTTAACCCATACATTTTGGTAGTATGTACTAACTGGTATTTCAAGTTGCACAATCTTTCTTGGTTTCTTGTATTAATCCCATAGTGTTACACTTTACTACCGGGGTGCTATTTAATCTTTTTTGTCTGTGCCATATATGCAATTTCTGGCATTTTCTTTAAGAATTTATTATAAATATACCAGTATCTCTTAACATAACTCGGGGGACGAATAATAATACCCTGGAGTACTACTATTGTACTATTGTATTGTAGTACTATTAAACTCATATTATCTTTGAGTGGTAACTAGAGCACATCCTTTAGATCTACCCACACTACTAATCTATAAACCTGGACTGAGTTTGCTTAGCATTAAGTGATGGGCAGGGGATGGGAGTGTCCGCCAATTAGAACACTTCTGTTTTCTTGATATACAGTAATAGCTTCTTGTGCAAAAGTGTAACTCATTTAGAATCATTAAGTAACATGCCTCTTGTGTCTCTACATTTTTCTAGAAGAGGTGTGCGTTGCACTAGATTTCGATTGCACCCAATAACAGTTAGTAACATGCATCCCAGACAGCATCACCTGTAAGCATGCAGCATGAACCTGCACACATTTCTGAGGAACAAGCACGGTTTGCCGCTGCACATACACGTGCCATGATCGCATGTCCACTCTGGCATCACATGCAGCTGGATGACACATCACATCTCCGTCCCTGAGAGGTCAATGCCCCAACATGACATTCACAAGCATACATGAACATGTGTCACTCTTAGTGGAAGTGTGTGTATGTATACACTTGCAGAGGTGCAACATACAGAGATACCCTGCATGTATGTCCCTCACATAGCCACAACATTGTAGGCCATACTGTCTCAGCAGTTGTGCTCATAATCTCACATAGCATGTGCATATGTGAAATAATTCACCAACTACACACAGTGCATATACCAATGAATGTCCCATTTACATACGTCTGCCACCCCATACACCCAGCATTTGCAGGAGGTTGCATGCCACTGAATCTCACTGTGGCACACATACAGGGATGTCATTTAGGGGTCGCCAAGGGTCGCAACAGCAACCCCTGATGACTCACATGCTACACCTGTGGTTTCCCTTGCTACCCCTAAAAAATGCAAGCTCCTGGACCGTGGCCTGCGCCATGTGGTACTTTGCTTCTGGAGTGGCTGTTTTTCTTGTTCAGACTTTTTTAAAAAAAATGAACAGGTGTTCCACACGTCTAACACCTTCAGCACTGAACCTAAATAAGAAAGAATAGGAATACCAAATAATGTGTCTTTTCGGAATTCTATACAATAATTACTAGGCTCATTAAAGGTTTATTTCAGGAACACTTCTGTGTGTGAGTCACTGATTTAGTCTGTTCTTAAACACCTCAACTCAGCCTTTCATCCTTCTGAGGTCGATAAATGAGTACCAACACAGGTTGGGTGATAGTGTATGGATATTTTTTTCTATATGAAGCGCTTAAGCGTAAGTGCTATATATTAACACATCATTTTCATTTGGTCATGGATGTTTGCTTGCATTCACAGTAATTCGGTAATATGGGTCTATGCACACATCTTAATGATACATATGGCGATCCATTCTTGGATGAAATGTATATCACATTATAGTGATATTCGTAACCATATTTTTCGTAGTGTACTTAGGAATAATACTATGTGATGCCACTTCCTGTTTTTGTCAAGGGGTGAAAGGCCGTGTTCCATCACTTCCTGCAAGATCACTTCGGGTGAGGTCAAATGACATCACTTCCTGTGATGTCATCAGAGGTAAAGGGTTGTGTTATGTCACTTCACTACCCCTGGCATTTTGGTGAAATGACATCCCTGCACACATGCTGTATACAGTAGGGGGCACATGCAATCATGCATGCCCATGCACCACATGGGTACTCACCATCAGCTTTCAGACGTTGTTTCCACTCACAGATCTAGGAGTGTAGTTTCCAGGTAGAAACTCTTAAGGACCCGCAGGTGGTTTGATGACAACTGGTGGCAGCCTGCATGGTGCACCTCCATGGTGGGCTCTTTTGCGAGCGCTGCCACCAGCTTTGTATTGCTCCAGGTCTTGAAGTCCTCCCTTCGTTCTTCATGGTCTTCAGTGTATGATCTGCCACGCCCTCTGTGTTAATGGCAGCAGTGATCTCTTCCCAGATCTGTAGAAGTCTGTTGTGTCCCAGCTACGTTGCAGGGTGGAAGAGGGTGTCATAACTACCCAGGACCCGATCCACCTGGATACCAATTTCGTAGTTGGCAACAATATGCCTCACTGACATGGGTGTGCCACTCTCTCAAGATGAGGTAGATGGTGCAGACACGGCAACCCCTGAGACAGGTGTGGCTTAGCTGAGTACTGGATACGTGCTGTGGAGCTGTGTTGGAGGTGATAGGGAGAGGTGAATGTCTCAAATCAACAAATGAGGTGATCACAGGCCCAACACAAGAGGACATGCAATAGCAGAACAGCTGGCACTTCAAGACAGTGCTGGTTTGCAGCAAGCACTTATACTCAAACAGGCATTAGCAGTTGCTGAGTATTTGAGGCAATACAGGGCATGAGGAGGCAAAATCAATGGAACGGAGGCCAGAGGAGGCAAAATCAATTGCACGGAGGCAGGGGGAAATGTTGTGCGCGTCTCGCATCTGAGGCAACAGATAACAGAGGAAAGGCCCCTTGCGTGTAAATTACGTGATACACGCTGGACGCAACATGACTATGTGGCGTACGCGACACACGGCAATGATGGGGTTGCTTAAAGGTTGCGATGTGCAGCACTGGTTCTGCATGAGAAGGTATGAAGATGGACGATTGACTACAGCAGACATGCATGTGGGGCTTCTGCGAAAGCCGTTTCCTTCATGTGTTTTTGTTCATTGTGAAGATTTCAGTATTAAGTGTACAGATTGTTTGGCTTTTGACTGTGTATCATGTGCCACTGTTTTCTGTTTTTGGAAGCTTTTGGTGCACCGCGTATACTTTCTTTTGTTGATATACAGTAACACTGCTTATTGCATACCGCTTTGTTTCTTTTCAGAAGCATTCAGTGTATCGCATATGCATTTTCTGGCTTTTGGGGTGCCACTGCATATGATATACGGCTTATTTATTTTTAGGGTCTTGGAGCCTTGCTGGACCACTCATCTCCGTAGTCCATCATGTAGACTATTCCCTTTTATTTTTTGGGGTGATACATATTAGGGTGTGCTTTTCATTTATTCATTTTGCCTACACCATGAGTGGGAAGGCCCCAAAAGGTAAAGGGATGAGGTGAGGACACATGTGCCCCAGACCCAGGAGGAAGTGGTGTGCGTCAGCCCATAGGTGACCTGGAAACTGTACGTGGACATGGTCAGAGGCTGAGAGGTGAACCAGCACCCCCAAGGGCCACAAGGTCCAACAGGAATTCCCTGCTAAGCACCCCAAAATCAGGCACAGGAGAAGGGTCAGTTGAGGAAGAAGCACTTCACTGATGAGGAGCTACATATCCTCGCAGATTATGTGACGGATCACCATTTTTCAGAAGTACCCCTCAGCGGGCGGACCCATACTCCTGCCCAGCTAATGGTGCAGTGGCAGCATGTCAGGAAATGCATCAACACCTGTGGTACTGAGAGGCGCACTGCTAAAGAGGTCCAGAAACTGATTAATGACCTCTCGCAAAGGACCAAGCAGAAGCTGAGCGACAACCTGGCGTCTGCCCATGCCCCTGGAGGGGTGCCAGCAGAGGAGGAGCAGCTGACTCAATTCCACGAGGCTGCACATGTATTCATTAGCAGTAAGCATGTGCAAGCCGTGGGAGGCATGGATACCTATCTGGACACTTTGGGTGAGTGGCGTTTGTGTGTATCTTATGTGTAGGCAATAATGGTTGACCTGCCCTTATATGTGTTGCAGTGCAGTTGGCTGCAGTTGTCAGCCATCAATGGCCAATGCATGTTTGCTACCATGTACACTTCTGTCACATGGCAGGCATTCTGGGAGGTGGCTGTGTGGCTTCCATGTGTGGCACATCTATGTGTCAGATTACACATCACTGTCTGCTGGCCTACATAGCTGTCCCAGTACTTGTATGCAGGGTTCTTTCTATTCAAGTGTGTGCTTTGTGCAAGACAGCAACAATGTTCCCCCCTGATGGGCAGACATCACCCCCCAAGCCACACCTCTGTGTCACGCAAAATACAAATCCTCCACATCAATGAATCTTTGCTAAACTCATGCAGCCAGTCTCTTTGCATTGTACATCAAAAACAAAAGATATATAATGTTGCAACATAGAAGATGCTGTTGAGGTGCATGTTTGTTTTGGAACCTGCTCTTGGAATGCCTTGTCAGAATGCATTTTAAAGCTGCCTGCACTGACACACTGTGGGGTGACGAGCCTGCCTGGGTCTGAGTACCCACAGACCACTGCCCTGTGTTATGTAGGCGTTATGCTGCACTAGACAAAACGTATGTGTCATTTGCTGATAGTGGGCCATCATGCCATGGTGGACAGTCTGGTACTCTCCAATTGTATTGTCTGAAGATATCCCATGAGAAAGGAAAAGGTGATGAATAACACCAATGATGTAACCTGTCTGTTTTGCATGTAATGAATGCACACTTCCCAATTGAAACAATGATCATAGAGCTCTAGATTCCATTCATCCATCTGTGATGAAAGGTTTGTATGTGTGAATCAGGGATTACATGATAGACACATGGCTTACTGCTCGCAACACGTTTCACAACACTAACCCTAGCAATGTCTGTAAACATGAAATAAACATGCTCTGTTGCTCCTTGTCTCAGGAGTATTGCAGATAAGGACGGGTTGGGTCTCAGGCTGAGCATGCCCTCCTCACCAATACAGACTCATCTTCAGTGAATGATGTTCATAAACAGGAACAGAAGCGCCACAAGAATCACCCAGAGAGGAGGTATACATGTAGGGAATGAGTGTTCCAGTTGCAGACATTAGCCTGACCCTTAATTATCTGATGAAGCATTTAGAACTAAGCCGGCTCCTGATTTGTCATATGGGGTCCACATTTCCCCAACAACTGTGTCCTCAACATTAAGCATGCCTCAGGGGTAATTTCTGTTATTGAGTTATATGATTAATTATGGAGACACTTGTAGCTGCATATGTCAATGTTCTGAGTGTGCTATTGTATGACCAAGTGAAACAGAGATGGCTCAAGGGCCTATCCAGTTGTGAGGTCACACATGGCTACCGCAAATATACTGCACATCATACACAAACAATGTAAAGTGTCACTTCACATTGTGTAAGCTGACAGAGCCCTTTACATGACACTGTCATGTGAAGTGTGCAGCCAGAGCACTCAATGTATAGTGACACAGCCTATTACTGTGCCAGGCAAACAGCAGCGGGCTCACACCCACGTGAAATCTCACACAGTATGCTGGTAGATCTGGGGTAGGCACTGATGCGATGCATCAGACAGTAAAATTCATATGTGTAATTTTATATTGGACCAGCACATGAAATCATTGGCAAACAGGGTTGTGATTTGGCCAGCACACTAATCATTGCTGCACACATTTCACAGCATTTATTGTACATTTACTATGGTCTGGACAGTGACACAAATGACCCTGCTGTCCTAATCAAAGTGCAAAGTCACATTGAGCAGACATCTGACAGTGGTTGGCATGTTGAGAGGATGCAGAGTATATGCTGATGAGGGGGTGCCTGTACATCAATTCCCATTTCATCCATTAGAGCACTTTGGCAAGGACAACACAGTGAACCTTCTCGGGGATGCATCATATGAAGACATGAAGTGATATTCATGAACAGTTTCCATGTGTGAATTTACAAGACATGGAAATGAAGTACATGGTGTGTATCTTTTCATGTGTGTCATGTTCGACATCTTGAGAGAAAATGTAGATTTGGTCAGCTAACTGATGCTTTGTGCTGGCCTTCATAATTGCAATGCCCCATGTGCAGTACTTATCATTGGGATTTTGAAGCAAAAAAAGTTGATGACCTGAACATGGGGGGCAGAGACTGTGTGTATGAAGAGCATCTCTGTGGATGTGTGATCAATCTGTACTCCATTATTGGATACATGTGTATGCATGTTATTTGACCAGTGGTGTACTCAGAGTCAGATGTCTGGGTCTGAATCTTCATGTGTCCATCCCTGTGTGCTTCAAAGGAAGTGGCTACCTCTGCATGGACCATGAAATTGTGCAGCTTGTATGTGTGGCCATGGCATGCAACACACATGTGGCTGCACACATTCACGGTGTCTTGCATGTGCATTGTCCAGTGGGTGAGACAATCATGACTCACGAAAGTATGTGCAACTTTACACAGTCTTCCATTACCTTGCGGCCAGTGGACATGATGAGCAGCAATGTCTGTGCATAGATGCATGAGGGCCTCCTCCCAATGGGACAACATGTGGATGGCCAATCATTATCTCTGTGTAGTTAATTATAAATATGGAGTGTCAATGAAACAGTGGCCGAGCAAGCGTGCCTTTGTCGGTTCCATGTTGCAGTCTCCTCACACATGTATGCAAGCCATATGACTGTGACTAGCCATTTAGCTTTCAGGGGCCAATGTTGCAATTGTGTTTGGGGATATCATGGAAACACATATGCCTGCATGAAATTGGTGACCTCAGATATGCAGGTGACACGTCCACGTGTTGCCAGAAAATGTCTGTGTTGTGCATGAGATCACTGATGATGCAAAGACATTCATCCTTCCACTGAGGTTTTTCACTGACACTCATGTCCGTGTATGTGTAGGTACACTCACACACACAGACCATGCCATGTTGCACTGCCCAATATGCCCGGCCATGACTGCGCATGTCAGTGAAAGCCATTCATTTGTGGCATGCAACTCAGATTGTGGCAAGTCACGATGTGTGATGTATGCGTGTCTGGTCATTTTGTGTCTGTATACTTTGTAATGCACATATGCATGTTTCGCAAGGTACTCATGACTCAACATGTTGTTGTCTGTCTCTGTGCAGTTGATAATGCAGTGGCTGCAGATGAGGAGGAGGAAGAGGAGGTGTTATGTCAATCCACCAGTGGAGGGTATGGTGTTGTACGCCATGAACATCCACAGGTGCTACAGACAATCATCAGTCATGTTCCTGAATCTTCTGACTTTTCTGACTCTGCAAGTGAGGCAGTAGAACCAGATGTGGCTGACACATTGAGTACCTGGGCAAGCCGGATGGGGCCATTGAGTCTGAGGAGGTGAGTCAGGCTTCACAGGTCAAGTCAGAAGTAAGCTCCACGTCTGCAGTGGTTACAGCTGCAAGATCGTCCTCAGCCGAGTTACGTTCTCATTCAGGGAATGATGTCCAATGGAGGGTTGCAGACCTGCACCAAGTACATGGGTCCCATTGCGATGGGCTTTGAACCTGGCAGCCATCGGCCCCGCACCCATGGTCAATGTGTGTATGCCGGAGAGACGGAGCAGCATATGTTGTATTTGAAGGATTGGGCCTGCAGGAGATTTCCTTGGAAACGTATTGCATGGCCAGGGAAATGTATCACATGACTGAGAACATCTCCACAACAGCTGCCTCGGTTGAACAACATCTGGATCCCTCAAAAAGATCTACAACAACTGTTGTTCAGCGTGGAGAAGATACTGCATGCTGTGATGTGGTCCTCAAGGCTCTCCTGCAAACCGACATCAAGGTCCGACGGGCTGATCTGAAGTGTCTGCAGAACTCCATGCATGCAGATTCAGTGGCACATAGAGAAGTCCTCAAGCAGGAAATGGAGAGCTTCAGGGCTTCATTGCACAAGGAACTTTCAGCCAGAAGGTCATAGATCCATGAGGAGATGGACGCCTTGAGGCAGACACTGTAAGTTGATGCGTCATGAGTGAGGAAGTCATTGTGACTTCAGAGCCATTGGGATGCTGATGCATGCATCTGTATCATGGGGTGCCCTAGCCAATGAAGACCAGACTTTGGAACTGCATGGACAGGATTTACCGCCACCCACCCACCACCTAATGATCCTACCGGAGGATGGCAGTCCCACTCCACCCATGCCACCTCAACAGCCTGCATACATATGTCAATGAGCCCATGGAGTGGTTCTTTTTTTTTGTTTGTGTTGATTATTTCCATACACTAATGTGGAATTGGGCACACAGCCACTATCTGCCCCCTGCAAGGTGGACATTCTTTCTCACCCTGTCCACCAAGTTGGACATTTTATATTTTATTGAACCTGTCCGGTTTTTTTACATCCCAGTTTGAGATGGACACATTGAACTCATGATTTGTTTCCCTGTCAAGGATGGACACATTTCTGTTTTTTTTTACACCTGACTGGGATGAAACATTTTTTTTTTAATTTCAACCTTGAGAGATGTGTTTTTGCCCTCTTGAAGACTTTTTGAATGGGGAACTTGGCAGGCAGCTATGCGCTGTGGTGTCAACTGCCAAGGTTCCCTTGACAGCAACAGGATCAGTCATGCAAGTTAATATTACTGTGAACATAGTGGTCAATATGTGCAGTCTGCATGATTTACTCCTATAGCTGGGAAAATCTATTGTCCTATATAGTTTCAGGGTTCTAAACTCATCCAGTGTCTGTACACCTTCTGCAGTCCAGCCAGCACCCTTTCACCAGCCCAATGCTCATGCCCTCTGCCGGCATTGGCCCTCCATTCACCATTGCAAAGGAATAGTGTTTCTTTGAGGTGACGAGGGACGCACATCAGGGCAGCTCTGCTCCTAGGTAAGGTTGTGCATTGTCAATCATGTCAATGGCTGGTAAGTGTGCATCATAATCTTGCCATGCAGTGGCACTAGTAGGGTTTGTAAAGTCATGTGATATGGGGATGGTGACTGTCAGTGAAGATCTGAATTTCTCCATGTTTGTGTATGTTCCCTTGACGATCCATGCAGGCACATTTTCTGGTTACACTCCCAAAAAGGACAGCAGACTCAGGAGACTGTGCAGCACTAATCCCCCTTGTGCCATTGGCAGACTTTGACACATTTGACACATTCTATGACAGCATCCTCATCCCCAGACTCCAATCTCTGGACATTTGGGCTCTGCATTCTAATTGTTTACCTCTTGCCTCACTGACCAATCAAGTCTTCTTTATACCACCCTTCTTTCAACATGCCTCCTATGGGGTCCTGCAGGTGAACTCCCTGTCCATCCTGCTCTTCAATCTGTGCCGGAGCACACTCCACATCCTTATCCACTCACATGGCCTGCCCAGCTACAACTAAGTGCCATTGGGTGCTCCCAATTGGGGTCTTGCCTCGGCTGTATGTCTCCATGCACTCCACAGGACAGGTTTAGCACACTTAGACCATCTAGGTTTGTACTGGTTTGCCCATCTGGATCCCTGACAGTCATTAGGCTGGCAAATCACTGCTTGGCTTCCCATTCACTAAGCTTTTCATGACTTGTCTACCCACGCTGGCAATCCACTCTTGGCTTTTCTGCTCTGTCTGGGGGTGCACTCCCAAAGACAACTTGACACCCAACACAGCATTGCAGTCCATGAGGGGGTTACCATGTTCATCTAACCACAACATGATGGAGGACCCGCCCCGGAAACAAACATATGCCATAGGCCTGGTGTTGTTGTTTGCCACAGCAGCTAAGTGCATCTGAATGCTCCTTTCAGTTCCCAGATCATTGGTCCCAATTCAGTCGAGTCCGTCTGAATTCTGCCTTACCTTCCTCTTGCCTGTTTGCTGCTCACGTTTTTGTGCCAGTCTCCTTGACCTCCATTTCTCCTTCCTTTCTATTGTCTGCTTGTCTCTTTTATGCCTGTTTCTTTTGTACCCTGCCTTCCCCTTTGACAGCTGCATGTTTGACCAGATGCCTTCTGAAGGATCCTGTCTTCACTGCAATTAATGTGAATGTTGTCTTCCGGAATCTTTGACACTCCATAATCGGCTCCTCTGCCATTGTTTCCTACACGGTCCTAATGCCATGTTTATCAGGGGTAGCCAACTCATGACATTGGGAAGGCATCAAGGAGATCCTGGGTTATCTCTATTCGGGAGTTCTCTCAGTGTCATTCTGAATACAGCCAGATCTGAAGGATGTGATATGATATTTGATATGATATGATAATTCATTTATAATGCCCCTGTGCACAAGTGTTTCTAGGTGCGACAAGACAAGGAGGGGGGACAAAACAATCTTACTCCGCCATGTGTCATTCAGATCTTTCAAGTGTGAGGGAAGAAGAAAAGTGCCAGGGGAAGGAAGGATCACAATGGCCCCGCACCGGAAACACGGGGTAAGTGGAACCTGGTCCTTCACATCATGGCACTATGTGGGGTGTTTTAAATTGTGTTGGCCTAATGGGAGAAGGTCCAACTGCATGGGTGTGGGGGACACATGGTGATGGGAGGCTGGCAAGTCATTGCTTGCAGTTGTTGGATGGCACTCAGCTGGGCAGAGGTTGCAATGTCATTGGATGTATGGATTTGTTAACTGCTCTGACCGTGTGATATAATTCACTTCTGAGGCATTCTGCAGGGGAAGATGGTTGCTGCTTTTCGAGAGAATAATACTGCAAGATGACTGCATGCAACACCTTGACAGTATATGCTGTTCTGGACAACTATGGAGGGGATCATGGACACTTTCCTTGGTACAGCTGGTGCAGGCTCGCAAGGGGAAAGTTGTGAGGTGAGATGTGCATCTTTCTTAAAGTGAGCTATTTTCTCAGTGTTGGTTACTGCTTTCATGTTGTGCTGTGCCTTCCTATTTTTGTTCTCTTGTTTGTTGTTAGGGATCTGCATGCACAATAGTTGGTTGAGGGCATGTGAAAGTGATAGGGGATTTGGGTTATTGTGTTGTCTGCTCGGGTGCGAGCAATATAGATATTCTTTTCACTTGCTATGACTGTGTCAGAGGTTGGTGGAGTTGATTGTATGGTTATGGACACAGTTTGCCTCTCCCAGGCACACATTCTCAGGGTGTTCATGCACCACTGGGCACAGTATTTTAGAACACTACCAGATCTATAGCCATGGCCTTGGTGCAAGGCCCGTCGACATTCCTCGTTCTTTGTCATTTTGCGGGAAAATGGGGAACATGCATATTGTGCCTCCTATTTCTTTGTTTGCGCAGGCCCATCCCACACTTTGCGTGGCACTCCACTGCATGAAAAGTCATGAGGGACCCACTCAAGTCATACAAATGCCAATCCATGAATCGGGTCTCAATGCATGTTGTATATTTCACAGAAAAATCTGATTGCCAGCATAAGTAAGATGTACTCCATCTCTGTGAAAAATGTGTGTACTAGGAAACATAATATTTTCATTGTGGAAAGAGGGCGTGCCAACATCTCTCGAAAAGGCAAAGCCTTGTTGACATTGTGCCTCACTTTCTCCATTTGTGGATCAAATGAAGAAGAACGCAGCCACTTTGTCTCTGCAATACGAGAAACAATTACTCTGGAGTTTGGAAACATTTCCATGACTTTCCACAAGTCCTTCTTTCATTGCAAATTGCAAGGAGATTCCAGAGACATGTCATAAACGGTTCCCTCCACAATGAATAATAATACTATCTGGATGACACTGTGTCACCAAAGTAGCACAAAGATCAACCAAATCCAGTCACTTCATTCCATGCACTCCATGCCAGTGCACATCCACATGAGGGAATCCAAGATGTGCAACCACTCCAACGCGATCTGCATGCACCTGCAACCAATGTATCCACGAGTCACCCAAAATCCAGACAATCTTCCTTCTGAAAGACACCGCCATAGCTATCTGCTCTCCTCTCAGAAACAGACTTACTGCCAAAGTCTCTCCTTACACATCACACCCAGTAAACCTTATTGGCCAATCCCTTTCCCTGCACAGTCTCATTTGCATGCCTCTCAGCCTAAAAATCCCTGTATGTAATACATGCTGTCCGTGGAGAACCGCGGTGTCCACGGACAAATCGTAAAATCTGAGAGTGGGGAATGAAAATGTAAATAGTGTGCCCCACTTCCCCTTTGAGGGTGGCTCGGAAAAGAGCCTCTGTTTGTTTTTTTGTAAAGTGTTTTTAAAAAACAGCTTTCATTTTGTTATTTGTTTTATTTTCACTTATTTTCTTCCTGATGTCTTCACATCATCCTCTGTAAAACACTCCTTATATTTTGAAATAACATAGCATTTCCCATTATGGATAAAGAAATGCCACGTGCTTTAAAATAGTCACCATTAACAAAATCAATATTGTCATTGTTACAAGACAACATTCCACTTCTCAATAAGAAAGCAGTAATCCCTCTAAACACCTTTCACCATTTTGCTGGGACAGAAAACATTAGAATTGTCCGATAGTACTCTAGGCAATAGTTCAGATAAAATCACCTTCCCATTTGGAGCAAACTCCATCACTGCCTGAACCAAGTTTTCAAGAGTACTCAACAAACTAGGAGCGCTGATATATCCCAAATAGACACCACCCCTCTGCAGTA
Source organism: Ambystoma mexicanum (assembly GCF_040938575.1). NCBI lineage: Eukaryota > Metazoa > Chordata > Amphibia > Caudata > Ambystomatidae > Ambystoma > Ambystoma mexicanum. The sequence continues at coordinate 1,516,194,895 of NC_090937.1, read as the reverse complement.
CCACTAGATCTGGACTCTTCCACATGCAGACATTTTTACAAACTCCAACCACTGCCTGCATATCTGAACCAGGCACAGAGGACCAGAAAACCTCCACTCCTTCAAAACCAAAACTGGCAGCCTTATGTTTAAATATAGCATAACTCTCCAAACCATCTACAAATAAATCTCCAACAACCAACGCCCTCACTTTCTTCACCTCTGCCATCTTCACTACACACACCCTCTCTTCCTGCAAAGAACAACTTCAACACCTGATTGGCTAATTCCTCTAGTCCTCTAGTCCTATTTCCATGCCAGATATACTGTAAAGCCTCAGATGTGCACGCCCTGTCCACAAACAGCCACAGGTGTAACACTGGGTCAGCCCTTTTAGCCTTTGCACTTCACTCTCTGCACCATTCCCTCATTGTCTACTGTTAAGCAGTCACACCACCACCACCAATTGTATTCAAGAATTTTACATTTACTCCATCATCACAGTTCACCACTTTAGATGTACTATTGATCACTCTGAGTACAATTCTGCTGTGATTACACAGCACCTACAGCAATAACTACTGTAAAACTCTCCAAGATTCTGCTTGCAGATTCATGCACATCCACATGCATGAACACAAACTACAGGTATGGATTTTTGTGCACAGTATATGTACAACTCTTGTATACATGCATGTGAACAGGGTAACTGCCACTTACCCTATATAACTTGCAGAAAAGCTTACTGTCATTTCTCCCATCTGCTATGATCAAGTGTCACTTGCAAAGCTATGTGCTCTCCAAATTTTCATTTACCCATATACTAATTGTATTACTAATTGTTCAATCATACTGTTATTTCTCTCATCTTTTAACATGAAATGACACATTGTTAGACAGCTGTGTGTGTTGTGTCTGATTACTATTGTAATAATTTCTAAAGGAAGTTCAAATGATAGATTCTATGTAAAATGCCCAGAATGTATAAATGGATAAATAGGTGGCAGTGGTTACACACATGATAGAATGAATGAAGAGAATAACGATTTGGACATTACAATTAGTAATGTTGGTAAATTAAAACTTGTAAAACACACACCTTTAAAGTGACACTTGATCATAGCAGATGAGAGAAATGACAGCCTGGCATTTTTACTACTTATCCAGGGTAAGTAGCAGGTACCCTGCATTCTAAATACATACATTGCATGCTTTTCAACAGAGTACCAGCCATTTACCCTGTATAAGTAGCAAGAAAAACATACTGTTATTTCTCCTATCTCCTAACAGCAAATAACACTGCCTTAAAAAGTCAAGTGTGCTCTGTGTGCTTACTATTGTAATCATTTCGGAGGCAAGTTCAACTGACAGATTCTAAGCAAAATATCCAAAATGCACATAGTCAAAAGAAACCAAATGTACATGCTATGCACAATTAACAGAAAGCAGTATAACTGCAAAAACAAAACAATATAATATTCTACATTAACATCAGAGCTATTAACACACATATTTACTAACTTATTTCATTCACAATTGCAGTGAAGAACACTCTCCTGAAAACCAGCAGCGTCTGAAGTACAAAACTGAACTCAGAAGAAGCCTACTCTTTGTATCCAGAAAAGTAAGTGCAATACTGCCATAATGTTGTAACTGTTACTCAAACACTGTAGAATTCTAGTATTGTAAAACAAACAATTGTATTAACCCTGCAGCATTAGATTCAGTTTTACTGATTGCACCTCAGCAGTTGCACAGTTTGTATTGTCATCTAAACACCGGTATAGTAGCACAGAAATACAAGAATTCCCATCTCAACCTGAAGTAACATCCCATTCCACAATTACACACCTCTACATACATGCCTACCATCATACTCAGACACTCATGCACAATGCACACATACATTGCAAAACGTCCCAACGCACACTTTCTTTTTTTCTCCAACAGACCCCAATGAATGCCTACCAAAAAGCCACTCCAACGCAGAAGTAGAGCAAATCAAAATAAAAGTGTACAAAATAAGCATCCACCTCTAGCAGAATGTATACAAAAAGTTCAAACAAAACAGCTAATACAGTCACTAAGCGAAACAAAAGCAGCTTCCAGTAAAGAAACATTGCTTCCTCATTCAAAATGTAAAACTAAACAGAACATTATTAAAAAGACTGCAGCTACCACTAGTGCTAACACTGCACCTATAAATCTTGATGTAGCCACAAGTAAGCATGCCAAAACAATATTTTACAAAAAATGTTCCACCACAGAGTCCTTCAGAACCTTATAGAAACAGGAAAGAAATCATGCATAACCCTTAAAACCTACTGTAGAAAATTAATCTTGGAAGCTCTCATAGACACGCAATCCTTCTCAAAAGGAAATTATTTATTTTAGTTTTAAACAGAATGAAACCACTAACAAAACTAACTACTAAACTACAAAGCAGACTTCTCAATAAACTGAATATCAACAAAGATAGCTTCACAAACAACTGTGGAGGTGAGTGGAGTCACACCACCAGCACAGAACCATATTTCAATGAACAAGCATACAAACAAAAGCAAACAACCCCAATTGCCACACATAGCAGTGGACCAGAGTATGAAAAACGTAATAATACTATTATCGAACAAGAAACGCTGCTCAGAAAAATATCCCCAGAAAACTTAGTATCAACTCTCCATTCCACTGAACCAATACGTCCAGTCTACAAATGGCCATGCACATCAATGTGAAACATGGGCAAAAAATCTTTCACAGCTTTACGCCACTTCCTCAATCAGTATCTGAAAGGCAAAGACAAAATGAAAATAAAAGGATTACAAAGTATGGATTCCTGTCTAGTGCGAAAATACACAGGACTACAAGGACATTCATTATCCTGCATTTCTGGACCTATTTGCAAAAGCACCTTCCAAAAAATCAAAATGATAGGAACACACCATCTAACTGTAAGAAATCTCGTTCATAAACTCTACTATACCAACAGTCCTGCTTTAGCAATGTCCAATTTAAATAACATTCTTCTACATGGTACAGCCAAAGAACTACTCAAAAAAATAGACCACTTCCATAAAAAATATTTAGAAATTGAAAGCCACTTACAAAAATCAAAATCTTCAGAACAAACTAGAAATAACTTTACAGATGACAACCTTCTACTACACACATACAAAAAAGAAATACTAAAGTTTAAAAGCACAACTGCTGAAGTACCAAACCATGTGTGTGTTGCCGCAGGACTTTTTATAAGAATAGCACAAAAACTGTAGACATAATATACAAAATAGAAGACAGTGAAGATTCCAAGTGGTTCCAATTAGCTCTCTATCTTATAGCAGAAAACAAAACGAAATTACTAACCCCTTAATACTGTGCAGTCACTGCACTGCAAAACCTAACAACAACCAAATACCTTTACCTGCTATCACTAATAGCTTGGAATTATTCCCACTACCAAAACCCCTGCAACACTTAACTTGTATGAGAGCATCATAATTCAAACAGTGCACCCATTTCAAGCAATAATACGCCGTGTACCAAAAACAGCAAAAACTATCTCCCTCGTATTTACTGAAAGGCATTTGTGGCAAAGTGGTTTATTTCCCATTAGATCTCAAAGAAAATGTACACACTCTGGGAGTGCAATGCCCAATATATCAATCTTTGATTATCATAGTAAATGGCGTACCTACAGAAGACAACAAAATGTGGCATCAACTAGTGGACTTACATAAAGTTAGAGAAGACCTGCAATATCTAAAAGACAACAATGAATACTACAAAGAAATAAACATCGAAGAAAACCTGAGGGAAACCATCGAAATAATTCAAGACTCGTAGGGAACTGGTCAATTTCAACTTCTAGATCCTAATAGAAGAATCCAGTATTTTAAACCATTATACAATACACTCATTGAACTGTAAAGACACCATAGATTATGCACTGGAAACTTACCAAATGTGACAATCAGCATATAGGAAAAAAGTGTAGAAGCACAAGCCTTTCCTCTACTCTTTCCAACTGGAAAAGGAGAAAGGTATGATGAAAGACCTACACAAATAACAGCATCAGAATACCGCTCTTTATGAATGTATTCTGAAGACCCCAGATTTAGACAAAACGTGGAATACATATTCCACCTTCTCTTTGAAAGTGAACTAGCAGCTCTAGGCTATGGAGTTGCACACACATTGAAATCAGGTACTAATATTCAACATATGTCAGCTAAGCGATTACTACAAAAAGTGCAAGAAAAAGATGAAGTTTTACAATCAAACATTACAAATCATTTAGCGAACATGCATGCTACAAAAGAATACTGGTTCCAACATCATGCAGATGTACGTTGTATGATAAGAAACCTTGGCCCACCCACTTGGTTTGTGACATTAAATTGTGCAGAATATGCATGGGAAGATTTGCATGATTTCCTATGCATAGCAAAAAAACCAAAAAAAAAAACAGATATGAAAACACCAGGAGAACTGTGCTCTCTAGAACCTGTAAATGTATCAAGATATTTCCATCATTGCTTCATTGCTATGCTACACTTAATTTGTAGTAAAACAATGCCTCCCCTTGGAGAAGTACAGCACTTCTTTTGGAGAAAAGAATACCAAGCTAGAGGAGCAACACACATCCACATGCTTTTGTGGATTAAAGATGCTCCTAAATTTGGTCAGGACAGTAATGCCACTGTTTTACAGTCCATTCAGAAATATGTCATTCATGAAATCCCTTCACAAATTACACCTAGTGACCTACATGCACCCATTTTACAATTTCAAAGACACAAATGTGGAAAGTATTGTCATTGCAAATAAAAAAACAAAGGGAAATACGACATAAAGTGCCGCTTTGGTTTTCCCAGACCAGTTTCAACAACAGGTCAAGTGAACAAATTCATGGGTCCAGTTAGACATAGGGACTCATTACGTGTTTGGAGGTAGCCATGCCTCTTTTAACGGCATGGCTACCCCCAAACTGGGTACCGGCTCCGGGTTCCAGGAATAGGGAATTACCGGGCCATTCTGACCTTGGAGGGCCCGGTAATTCCCTTTCCTGGGACCCGGACCCGGTACATCCCCACTCTCATTTGATCCCCCATACGGCTCAATCGGGATGATGCTAACAATGGGCCCATTAACGACGGGCCCGTTGTTAGCATCCTGGTCTGCTAGCGGGTCCCCCTCTGCATGTCTGGTCTGGCCAGGCATGCAGAGCGGGACCCGCTGCAGACCTTGTAATGTGGCACGCTGCAGACCTTGTAATGTGGCAGTCCAGAATGAACGGTGTCGGGCCCTTACTGGCACCATTCATTCTGCGGCAGCCACACTCCTAATGAGTCCCCATGTGTCTATTCCACGTAGCCCAAAACTTCACATTCAAAAATAATATTAAACCAGATGTGAAGAAAGGTAGATACAGAGTCGAAAATTGTGAAGGCAGCCTAGTGAAACTTACCAAACAAAGCTTAATTAATCATATGAAATTGTCATTAAAAATTCCTTTCTTTTTTTCTTTTTTCACACATAAGTCTCAGGAGATGCAATCAGACAACAAGTAATATGAACAAAAATTGTTTTTAATAATAGTTTTGCCTTTGGTTGGGTTCTTCTTTTGGGGGAGGTGGTCCTCGTAGCTACCTGTGCCCGATATTGTGTTGGTGTTTCATGCACCCGGGGACAGTATGTTGAAGAGGAGAGTTTTCCCTCATGCTAGGGTTTTTTTAGGGTACATAAAATATATTTAAAAGCACATGTTGTAATTAGTACAGCATGTGGGTACTGTGATGGCAAGTGGAAACATATAAAATTTATTTTGTCCTATGTCATCCAATATAAGTGGTAAAAAAGTGATAAAAAAGTGCTGGCGGTTCCACCTGTACCTAATCAAGGGCACCACCGGCAAATGACCGAGCTGTCTCGGTTTTGTAGAAACCCCTTTTGTACTAAATCATAGTCCAGAGTTCTATTTGTTCTCTGCAGGTAGTAACATATGGAGTATCTCAGAGGATTACAAACGAAAAGTAATCCCTTTTGGAGTTTTCATCAAAAGATGAATCCTCAGCCACTTCCCAGTGTATTCGTCAATTTCTTTGTTTCTGGCCGAGGAAGGGCCTACCGGTTTCAGTGGTAAGAATACGTAAACCACTTTCCTCAGGGTCAAAAGGTGTGGAGCAGGTAAGTCTTTAAAGGCTGCTCCAGTGTAGATCAAGAGTAGGCTGCTTTTGATAGTTGAAAAGCACCACCTGTAGAGGAAGGTGAAGGGGGTTTTGGGTAGAGCTGGGAGACACAAAAGTTCTGGGTAAGGCTTGTGTCTTGGTGCGGTAGCAATGTATAAGTGAGTCACAGAGGGAACAGAGGTGACTTACCAGCACAATGGTTCTTCCTGCTTCTAAACAATCTTGCGAGAAAAGGGGAGAGGCAACTTTGCCTGGAAATTGTGTTTAGAGTTGGTTGCTGTTAGTAAGGCATTTCAACAGAGGACCTGGGAGGTTAGAGAAAGAATATTAACTAACTTTCTCCACTAGGCAAAATTTGGCTACGTGTTTATTATAGGAATTACTTCAAAAAAAGATCAGTGCTTATTAAAAGTTAGTATGTCACAGGGCATTACTAACATTGCATCCAAAATAGAGGAGAGATCCTGAGTGGATGGTGAATTTATACATAATACATTTCTGGTAAATTTAAACAGTCATGTAACTGTGCAAAAAATCTATTTTTTAAGGTGGTTCCAATGGTTAGAGCAACATCTGCTAGTTGAACAATGCCAAGGGAACCAGTAGACAAACAAAACAGAATTTGGCAAAATTTTTCAAAATAGGCAAAATAGGCTCACCGCGCCATGGAGGGTAAGTCTGTCTTTCTTCCCATGAATGTACCGGCTATGTGAATTACTCGGTTGCCTAGTAGGGAACAGTATACATTTTGGGACTTTTTAAATGCTCAATAGATTGCTCTTCCTTGAAGGGCATTATTTCAATTGATCGTTTTTTGGGGCAGCACTTTCCTTACAGCCTGGCTCTGCAACGCTCGTCCGGTGTGTAGAGCTGGGAGCTGCAGCCTCGCGGAATGAAGAGCGAGATAATATTCAATAATCTGTCCCAATTGCCACCAATTGTTGAAAACATTTACTTAAACGGGTAGACCAATTGTGTTTGCAAATGTTAGTCCTTCACAGAAATGCAACCAACAATCCTTCCAACACTTGCAGTGTTTCTGGAATAAGGCAGGAATTGGATTACTGTGCTGAAATGGTCAAATTCACTATAAACACACAAGAAGATCCAGGAGAATTTCTAAGTACTGGAAAACAAAAACATACCTATAAATGCAATCTTCCAGATTTAATAAATGTGGAAACATACATGCACTCTCTGTAGCTATGTGGCACAGGAACAAGTCCCTAATGAACGCTTTGTGTAAGTATCCATGCCTAATTTTGAATCCATTACATTTCTGCAACTTGTAGAAAATGCAAAACATGGCAGATTATGTACTACCTGCAATTCTGATAATCGTTCCACCTTACAAACACAGTCACATAGTGAATACATAATAGTAATGCATTTACGTTACAATGCAGATGGTACCAAAAACAACTGCAAGCTGACTGGATTCACACATGGACAAGTTTTACTTGGTAAGAAAATCTTCACAACAGTAGGTATAAAATACCACGCAGGAGCCACAACCAATACAGGTTACTACACTGCATGCATACAAAAGAATTGTGGATTGTTCGAATGTAATGATACTACTATCACTCGAAATCAGAGATTACCAGCAAATCTTGTAAACACTTACTTAATATTCTTAAAACCAAAATCTAATCAATAATCTGATTATGAACATCAAGAAAATGATCTCAATAACCTTTAAATCCATAAACTACAACAAGAAAACTTCAATATACATTTTTCTAAGGAAACCTGCAACACTTATTACGTATAAAAATACCCGCACAAACTCCAAAACTATCAACAGTTAGAATACGCCAACAGGTATCTTACTGCCCCATAATTCTGCAACAAGCAAACAGATAAATGAATACTACTAAAACGTAGCAAGAAATAAACAATTATAATACGCAAAATGGAATCTAATTGCAACAATATTACCAACACTTACAAACCAAAAACCATACACCTATTAAATTCCTCTTATTGAAATCAACCACAGAAAGATATTGTACTATAATGTAGAAAGTTTTTTTTTAATCCAGCATGGATTTATTTTCCCACAGACCCAACGATTTCATGAACAAAAACAACTAGGCAAATTGCACAGTACACTGGTTTGAACCATGGTACTAGTAAAGTACTACCTATGAGGGTCAACAAAGAACTATGCAATGCAATAACACATTACAACTACCTACACTAATATGTGTTCTTTTCTTTTATCACAGAGATTGAAGAAATCATGTCTGCTCCAATTACCCATGTCATGAAAAAAGTACATACAACCACAACAAATCAAACAGTAAGTATATACTATTTTGACTCACAGACACCACAGCATAACACATCCATTCAAGCAAACACCTGACCATGCATTGGTATCTTATGCTGCAGTGATTGTAGCCAAACCCTATAGTCTTGACTGCATGGCCTAGCAAAACACAGCATACAGCCTTAACAAAGCAAACAGCAAGTATATAATGATTGGACTCACAAACACTGCAACATAACACACTCATGCAAACAAACACCTGACCAATAAATACAACCCAAAATGACTAGAAAATTGAGTACCAACATTCTGAACACAAGCCAACAAACCAACCACCACACATCATTTCACTAGCCCAAAAATACTATTACACTACTGCCAATCAGTACACAAACATTTGAAAACATATCCCCTAAGCAGCCCACATACCACAGTCAAAATATTTGCTTGCATGGGTGTGTTATGCTGCGGTGGTTGTGGCCAGGTCATAGAGTCTTCGCCCATGCACCCAAGATTCTAGGCCTTGACCACAACCACCGCAGCATAACACATTCATGCAAGCAAACACCTGCCAAATGACAAAAAACATAACACAACTACCTCAAAACCTATCCACTTCAAATAACATTCTGAAACAATAATTACAGCCAATGCACAAACTCTTCAATACATACCCTCTTCACCCAATGCTCTACTATCTACCCAAAACCAACATCAGAGTATAGTAAAATACCTATTAGTGCGCCCAGTGTTTGAAAAGTCTGCGGACAACCGCAGTGACCGCGGACACCACAAACATATCATGGCCTTCTCCCACCTAAACAAATACAGCATTTGACCAATCTCTCGCTCCCCTCAACAACCACTCCTACATACAACACACTCCCCAAGATTAGATTTATGCTCAGTACCACGCTGCGCTGTCCGCGGATCCAAAATGACGGGCATATCGAGAGAATGTGATGCACATTATGCTTCACTCCAACCAATCAGCAAACACGTTGTCTTTCTGCGGACATAACGTAAGCCAATTGACCAATCGGTGTCCTGTCCGTGGAGCAACCAGGGAAGTGTGTCCACGGAGCGGACATAGATGTCACACATTTTTTTAGACATACTTTTTGGTTGTTTCAAAAAAATCTACTGGACAGATTTCCACCAAATTTACACTAGCACGTTTTTGAGACTAAGCCCCGCTTCTGCCGCAAATTTTGTAAAAATCCATCCAGCGGTTTGGGCTGTGGCATGAGCAAAGTTTTTTCTCCATTCAGTCTACGGGAAAAATATATTTTGCCCCCCCCCTATAACTTTGCCCCCCTAGTCCAAACTTTGCATAAATATTCAGAATGGGCCATATACTTTTTTTTCCAAAGTTTGGTGAGGATTCGTCCAGGGGGAGCGAAGTTATAAGCCACCCAAAAAGTGCTCTTCCTATGGGCTTAGCAACTTGTGGGTTTGTATATGGCATTGATCTTGGAGGCGTAACTCCTCATGAATGGTGAGGTCCGGCGTGATGAATTTTGCATGGAATATTCTTTATTTCATTGCCAAATTATTGCAACTATTTCAAGCTCTACAGGTCATCCCGTTACTGAGGTAATTCATTTCTTGGTTTTTCAGCATTTGTGGTGTTCTGCGCGCCATCTACAGGTCATTTGCAGAAAGTATTCATCTTCGCGCTGTCTGTGATAAACTGGATTTGCGTTTTTTTTGTTCCATTTTTTTAGGAGAGTTATTGGGGCCGATTCATGGAACAAATGTGCGCTGAAAATCGTGGCGCAAGCGTGAAAATGCAAGTGCACGCGTGTGATTCATAGAAGGCCCTGCGTATGTTTTTACCGGGATGTGCGCCAAATCTTGCGTGGTGCACACGGTCGCACACGTCATTGCAACATCCAGAACATCATGCGTGACGTGCACAGCGAAAGCGCACAAAGTCAGCGCACACACCAAAAAGGGGGCGTAACACAGGGCGGAAAACGTGGAAAAGAAGGTGTAACTGGGGAAGTACTGCATGGAAACACATGGAATGCCCACACACACGCGAACTACATGTATTCATGAAATCAAAATGGGGAAACCCACGCATGGCCAAAGACACACACAGGCTTAAACACGTCTGCCACACAAAGGCAGGCGGTAGCGTCCCTGCGCATTACAAAAGTGTGCGCAAACAACACACACGTATATACAGCAATGATGAATGTCCCATTCTGTGGCCCCCTAGGAGAAATGACGTTACACGCAATGCTCAGGCATCCCAAAAAAGCAAGAAAAAGCGATAAGCGACCCCTGCAGCCCACATGCGTGTAAAAAAAAAAACACTCAGGACGCTGTGGCAGCCAGGAACACAAAAAACATCTACGTGATCAACACGCAGGCTAGTGTGGCTGGAAAAAAAGGGGTACGCGACTAACTGGGACACCTACATTATTATAAATAGCGTGTGTGACTCACCGTCTGCCTTGCGTGTAGAAGAAGAAGGCGTAGCCAACCCTACGCCAAAAGAAGAAGTGAACACTGTAGCCGCTGTGAAGTAATCGCGTGTGAACCCCAACGCCTGGAAAACACACGCACCGCTTCCCACAAAAAGCACGTACAGAGTGATGGAAACCCACGTGGGACCTTCAACCTGTGCCAGGGAAATGCCAGCGCGCAGGTTACATCACATACTGTGCTTACACGCTAAGGGCCTTTCCTCGAATTACACGCTGACGTGCAGTTTTTTCACGTGTCAAATAACTGCGTACCAATCTGGCCACGCCACAAAACATGGAAGACCACGCTCCTGCACAGAAGGCCATTTTCCTGCCCCCCAGAGCCCTGAGCCCGCTCCCACCTGCCATCTGCTCCTGTCTGGATGCCTGCTGGTCACGTGCCCTGCTATTTGGTGCCTGCACGTCAGCCATGTGCAGGGGTCCAGTTGCTGTGACCACCCTGCTGGAACAGAAGACTCCCGACTGAAGTTCCATCGCTCCACAGCCCAGCACCAGGACCCAGTTGCCCACCCACACCTGCCTCGGGGTTGGCATGTTGGGGAAACACCATCGGAGACCACTGGCAACCCCCAGCCAGAGAGGCAAAGGGCTACCAGCTTCAGTGCGGCAGAAGTTGGTATCATGGTGGAGCAAGCCCTGGTGCATTATTATGCCCTCTTCGGAAGACCCCATGCCGACAATGAAGGACGGAAGAGGATCTGGAAGGACATCGTGGCTGCCATCAACGTGGAGGGGGTGGCAGCCCACAACATGGCACATGTCCAGAAGCGCCGGGAGGATTTCAGGTCCAGGACCCTCAGAAAGGCCCAGCGCCTCTTGGAGGCAGCGCATGCAGAGGGGTGCTGGGTCCGCCTTACCAACATCCAGATGAGGGTCCTGGAACATATACTCCAAGTGCTCCACCTCCAGGTCCTTGAGAGGGAGACCCATCTGGAGTTGAGCGGTAATTGTCCATGCTTACTGATTGGACGCATTGCATGTTGAGGTGTGCCAGGAGTGTGCAGGTTGGACATATGTCTTGAAAGTCCCATGTATTGATGTGTATATACAGGCATATGAGCCTGCCGCATGTGAGTCCAGTCATGTGCGAGGCACATCAATGGTGTATGTGTTCAAATGCATGATGGCCAAATGCATGTGGGGGTGCACACATGTATACATTTCTGCGTATGTACTATGGCATGGTTGGGGTGTGACACATGGATGTTGGTTCCACCTTTATGTACATGCACAATGTACATGTGCGTGTGTGTGTATTTGACATGTGTGCCACTGTGATACATCATGGATGCATGTGACACTGACATGTAGGAGGCTGATTGGCAGATGTGACATAGTTGCCGATGATTTCACTGTGACAGGTGGTGGAGATGTACATGTATGTCTGGTGGCGTGTGTGCATGTGTTCAGCACTCCCCGCGTTGCATGTGATGTCAGGCTAACCTTTGACCTTTGGCTACTCATTCTGTTGTTTGTGTATGGATGGTGCAGCCTGCTGCAACATTCCTGTTAATTTGGGCATGTGTGTGGGTTCAAATGATATATGCGTTGGGGAATGTGATGTCATCTGTGAACTTTGTCACTGCCACTCATGTGCAACTCTTATGTGTGTATCAGACCATTGTACAGTGCCCTGGTGCCTGTGTTCTGTCTCTCCCTGTCTGCAGCGTCAACTGATGAAGAGGGCGGAGACGGTGCTGTGGAGCACAGTGGCAGGGATCCCACCGCCAGCCGGAGACGCGGTACCAGCTGCCAAGGGTAAATCCAAGAGGCGGAGGTCGGAGGTGGACTCCTCAGCAACAGAAAGGACAGCTGAGACCCCACAGGGGCCTATGGAGGAAGATGGCAGGGAGTCATCCAGGTTGGTGGGAGGTTTGGTTGAGGAGGAGGCCGTGGAAGGCATACGCACAGGCCCTGGAGGGGGGATTCCACAGGTGCTGGTGGTGCAGTCCAGGGCAGGGACAGGAGGCAGTACAGGTGGCCGCGGAGGTGCCTGTGTGTAATCCTGTCCCCGATCCTGTGACTGCATCATCCAGCACCAGCAGGGATGCCTTCGCCCAGACTGGTTTTCAGACCGGTTTTCAGGGAGGGGATGCGCACACAACAACTGGCCTTCCTCTCCATGCGATGTGGCAATCCAGGACCGTGTTGAGCCTGTCCTGGCTGGGGTGGCGTTGCGTCAACGTGGCATTGGGATGACATGCAGGGTTCTTGTGTGCAAAATGCACGTTATTTTGAATGCCTCATTGACCGCGTCAACCTACTAGGACGGGTCAGCAGTGCTGGGTACCTCTGTGTGCTGGAACTTCTATCGACCCCCTCCTCAACTGAACCCCCTATGCACCAGTCATCCACCGTGCCATCTTCCTCCCCACGTATCACCTGGGCACCCTGTGGAGCTGCCCCTGACCCAGAGGCCAGGCTGGTGGAGGACACATACCTGCCACAGTTGGGAGTCGGAGGTCCAGCCGGGGAGGCCACCCCAACAACTGGACCCCAGCAGGAGGAGGATGTGCAGGCATCGACAGGCAGGGCACATGCACGGCAACAGCAGGCTCGAGGTGGGAGCGATGATGACTCGGGGTCATCATCATCACAGGGCAGGAGGACGCTGGATTGGGAGTGTCTTCCGTGTAGCAGTGGTTGGGCAGACAAATAGATGCAGAGCCGTGGCGGGCAGAAGAGGCTCGGCTCACTATGGTCAGGGCAGAGAACTCCTTGCGCAGGGCGTTGAGGTGTGCTGAGTGCCTTGAGGCAACTCGCAGGGAGTTGGAGGAGGCCATGGCTGCATCACTGCGAGACCTTGGGCCAGGTAAGAGTCCCGCCTCCAAGACGTTGAAGAGGAGTTTGATGATGCCCTGGCCCGGGACATCAACAAGAGAGCCGTTGGACCTGCCCGCCGCCTTTGTACATAGTTCTTTAGAGTTAGATTTCCTTTTTTTTCTTTATATTGGAGTTCATGGACTTTGCTCCACTTCATCTACATAGTTACTTTTATAGGATTATTGGTAGGTTTCCTTTTGTTTCGGCATCATGGGCCATTCGGACTTGCAGTGTATATAGTTCCAGACTTGTACATACTTTAGATATTTTAACAGCCCCTGGATCAATGGTATTTTTTCATTTTTTTCATTTACTTTATTTGGACATTGGAAATGGACCACTTCCCTTTTTTCCTCTTGTGGATTTTTGTTTAACATTGGACTTTTCTTTTTTTGTGATTTCATTATCTCTTGATTTACAGGTTTGATTTTTCAATATGTGTTTTTCATTTTGTTCATTAATACATTTCATATATCTTCATTATTGTTGTGGTCTACTCTCATTGGTTTTGTGCATGTCTCTATGAGCATTGCCTCAGTCATGTGTTGCCACTGTGTGGCTCTGTTGTACAATTATGCATGGCCATGGTGGTTCTTTTGAGACTCTCATGGCATGGGTGATTTGGGAGTGGGTGCAGTGGATGGTTGCATGCTTGTAATGGGGGGCAAGGGGAAATAGGGTTGGCATTTGGGACATGGGTCTGTTTTGTCAGGACATGTTGTTTGGTGGGCCATGTGTCGGGGCCTGCTGGCAGGTGCCCATCACTGCTGGGTGGGTGGGTGTGTGGGGGTGCAGGGGGACTTGAGTCAGGGCCTGCTGGCAGGTGCCTTTCACTGCTGGGTGGGTGTGTGGGTGGGGGTTCAGGGGGCATGAGTCGGGGCTTGCTGGCAGGTGCCCTTCACTGCTGGGTGTGTGGGTGGGTGGGGGTACAGGGGGACATGAGTCTGTGCTCCTGAGTGCATGGTGCCATGTGGCCTGGCCAAGGGGCATGCCCAGGGGTGTAGGTTAGTCCCCTGTGGTGTGGGATGCCTGCAGGGCATGGTCAGGGTGGATGTGCTGCCTGCAGGGCATGGGGAGGGGGGTAAGGGCACTCCTGAGGGCCCACACTGCCAATTCACGTCTAAAACTCCCTGTGCACCCCTCGGAATACAGGTACCCCTCTCGCGCTACCGAAAACGCGTGTAAAACTCCCCGTACAGCCCTGGGAATACACGTACCCCGTTCGCGCCAGGCCAATCGCGTGTAAAACTCCCTGTCCCCTATTACCCCCACCCCCCAGCAGTGCAGGGGCAGCCTCCACCAGGCCCCCACTCATGTCCAACTCATGTCTCCCACCACCCCCACACCCCAGCCACCAGGGGCAGACTCCACCAGGCCCCCATTCATGTCTCCCTGCACCCCCACCCCCCAGCAATGCAGGGGCAGCCTCCACCAGGCCCCCATCCATGTCTACCACCACCCCCACCCCCAGCAGTGCAGGAGCAGCCTCACCCCAGGACTACACGTAGCATGCTCTCCCAGCCCAGTCGTGGGTAAATATTCCCGCCCAACCCTGGAATACATGTACCCCACTCTCACAGGCCCAGTCGCGTGTGGAAGTTCACGTGCACCCCGTAGTACACGTACCCAGGCCAATCGCGTGTGGAAGTTCACATGCACCACGAAGTACACGTATCCAGGCCAATCGCGTGTGGGACTTCCCGCGCACCCCGAAGTACACGTACCCAGGCTAATCACGTGTGGAAATTCCCGCGCACCCCGAAGTACACGTACCCAGGCCTATCGCGTGTGGAACTTCCCACGCACCCCAAAGTACACATACCCAGGCCAATCGCGTGTGGAACTTCCCGGGCACCCCGAAGTAATTATACCCAGGCAAATCGCACAGCTGGGGGGTGGGGGTGCAGGGGGACATGAGTGGGGGCCTGGTGGTGGCTGCCCCTGCACTGCTGGGGGGTGGGGGTAATAGGGGACATGAGTGGGGGCCTGGTGGAGGCTTCCCCTGCACTGCTGGGGGGTGGGGGCAATAGGGGATATGAGTGGGGGCCTGGTGGAGGCTGCCCCTGCACTGCTGGGGGGTGGGGGTAATAGGGGACATGAGTGGGGGCCTGGTGGAGGCAGTTTTTCGGCACATCGTAGGCGAACGTGTGAATCTTCCCCCCCACCCCAGGACTACACGTAGCACGCTCTCCCAGCCCAGTCGTGGGTAAATATTCCCGCCGACCCCTGGAATACATGTACCCCACTCTCACAGGCCCAGTCGCGTGTGGAAGTTCACGTGCACCCCATAGTACACGTACCCAGGCCAATCGCGTGTGTAACTTCCTGGGCACCCCGAAGTAATTATAACCAGGCAAATCGCACAGCTGGGGGGCGCAGGGGGACATGAGTGGGGGCCTGGTGGAGGCTGCCCCTGCACTGCTGGGGGGTGGGGGTAATAGGGGACATGAGTGGGGGTCTGGTGGAGGCTGCCCCTGCACTGCTGGGGGGTGGGGGTAATAGGGGACATGAGTGGGGGCCTGGTGGAGGCTGCCCCTAGTGGCTGGTGGGTGGGGGTGGTGGAAGATATGAGTGGGGGCCTGGTAGAGGCTGCCCCTGGTTGCTGGGGGGGTGATAGGGGACATTAGTGGGGGCCTGCTGGAGGCTGCCCCTGCACTGCTAGGGGGCGGGGGTGGTGGTAGACATGGGTGGGGGCCTGGTGGAGGCTGCCCCTGGTGGCTGGGGGGTGGGGGTGATGGGAGACATGAGTGGGGGCCTGGTGGAGGCTACCCCTGCACTGCTGGGGGGTGGGGGTGCAGGGAGATATGAGTGGGGGCCTGGTGGAGGAGGCCCCTGGTGGCTGGGGGGTGGGGGTGGTGGGAGACATGTGTTGGTGATCAGTAGTGCAAGGTGACATGTGGGTTGGCTGGTGGGCATGACCATGGTGGATGGGTTGCCTGTGGGACATGAGCAGGGGTGCAGGGTAGTACCCTGTGGTGTGGGTTGCCTGCAGGGGCCGTGGAGGGTGTAAAGGGAACACCTGGGAGGACCCACATGGCCAAATCACGTGTGCATTCCCCGGCACCACCGAAATACACGTACCCTTCAGAAATCGCGTGTGAATCTTCCGCGCACCTCAGAATACACGTACCCAGGCCAATCGCATGTGGAACTTCACGTGCACCCCGAAGTACACGTACCCAGGCCAATCGCGTGTGGAACTTCCCGCGCACCCCCACCTACCCAGGCCAATCGCGTGTGGAACTTCCCGCGCACCCCGTAGTACACGTACCCAGGCCAATCGCATGTGGAACTTCCCACGCACCCCCACCTACCCAGGCCAATCGTGTGTGGAAATTCCCGCGCACCCCGTAGTACAATTATCCAGGCTAATCGCGTGTGGAACTTCCCGCGCACCCTGAAGTACACGTACCCAGGTTAATCGCGTGTGGAACTTCCCGCGCACCCAGGAACACGCGCACACGCTATTTTTCACACAGCGGGTGTCCGTGTTTGTCGGTGCCCTTTTGCACCTCATTTGTCCTAGAGGGCCACTGTATGGCCCATTCATCATGGCTGTATATGGGTGCTTTTTGTTAGCGCACATTTTGGCGTCCATTTTTTTTTTCAGTCGCAGGGGCGCTACCGCCTGCTTTCTTGTGGCGTACTTGTTTGGCCCTGTGCGCGTCTTTGACCGTGCGCTGGTTTGCCCTATTCGATTCCATGAATACGGGTTGTAGGCGAGCGTGTTGGCGTTCCGCGCACTTGCCTCCTGTACTTCCCCCGTGACGCCCATATGTTCACGCGTTGTTCCCCATTCCGAGTGTTACGCCCCGTGTTCCGCCTACTTTTGTGATGTGCGCCGCGCTATGTGCGATTTCGCAGTGGCCGTGGCGCACGCTGTTGGATGACCTCTGCGCCGGCGTTTCGCGGCACACATTTTTAGCGCTCATCCAATGTTTTTCTCGCGCACGGACTTCCATGAATCGCTGTGCGCTGTTTTTCCTGCGATTTTCGCACTTGCACTGCGATTTTCGCACTTTTCCTGCGATCGCACGTTTTGGCACCTCTGCGCGGGAATTTTCGGCGTTAATTCCATGAATCGACCCCTTAGTCTTAGTCATGGGTAGTGTCATTCCATGTACATCTAGTTTGTCTGTGGCGCTAATTTCCATTATTGGTTGCATTTCTTTACTTAACATTATTTCATTGAATTTGAAACAGCTTGCAAGAGTTGGCATTAAGGCCATACAATTGACATTTTTGTGGGCTAATTGTTCCATAACATCTGTAGCACATGCATTATCACCATAAAGTGCATAAATGTGCTGGGTTTTCAATATTGCTTCTGCTTGTTTAGAAAGTATACCAACTCTGATACTTTTTAAGATGGTGGCATAAGTGAGATCTGCAGATTGGCACATGTTTCCTGTTAATTCTCTGTATTGGAAATGTTGCCAAAGGTTGACATTTCCAATGCTCCAATGAATAGGTTCAAGGGTACTCATACACGAAGGGCTCCCACAATTGGTTTGAAAAAATGACTCTTCGAAATTGTTATCATAGAGAAAGATCTCTAGAGGACTTTTTATGTTGTAATTGCATGAGTCAAAAACACAATAACACAATTTACAGAGAGAGAATAGACATCATCAATGGTTTGTTGCACCATAACAGAACATAAACGTAAATGCTTTAAAACACCATTTACCACCAATGCTCGGGACAAAGTTGAAAATGGTGTGTGTGCAACAAACCCAACCTCTGTGGAGGTTTGTCAAAACAGACACAGTTCAATTGTGAAACAATTCAAAGCGGAATTCTAAAGACAACGTAAAACAACTAAGAGGCAACAGATAAGATTTTTCATGTGTGAACAGCAATCAATGTGCTGTGAATTCGGGGAGTAGTATGTCTACACCAGGTGTTTCGGCCGTTTAGAATTGGGCTAAATGAGCCTCATCTTTGGGACGGCCATCATCAGGACAAGGTTCTGTACACAGGACGTCTAAACTGTGGGGAAGGGAGATCACAATCAGGTGGGTGTATGAGCTGCAGAACTAATTTAAATTGACTGAATCAAAAATGTTTAGTCACAAAATAGAAAACACACAGCTTACCTATGTAGCAATTGATAGGCACTGTATTAGAGATCCATATGCCACACTGGGCTGGTCTCTAGGTACTCCTGTTGTGTTAAACAGAAAAAAAGGGGTGGGGGTGAGTCTAAACCCCAACCGTTATGTACATAATAAATGTAAATGTACACAAAGTATAAAACGTGTCTTACCTTTCACCGAATAACTACAGGTGAAAAAGGTCCAATGTGTTGTAAAGCGGTCAGCCATCAAAGGTATGGCTGCAAGTAAACAGAAAGTCACATTTAAGTGTCTGAATGTAACGACTACTCATGTGGAACTAAAAGTGCCCATGCTGGCGAATTTACCTTTGGTGGTAGGCCAGATAGGCTGTAAAAAGGCTGCGTGCAGAGAGCGGGGCATCTTCGAGTGACTGAAGGAGCACACTGCACAGCATGGGAAAAAGCTGTTGCCAAGGCTGCATGAGTGTTTTATATGGCAGCCATGTTAGGATCAGGCTGAAATCGAGCAGCCAGAGAAAAAATGTATAGCGCTCGAACTGGTGAAGCATAGTGATAATAAATCAATTTAGAGGGCACACGGGATAAACATCTGTCTTAAAAATTAATTTAGGAGCTAAAATTAGCCAACTGGTTATCATGGTAACCGTCATGTGACTCATACAAAAAATCATGCACCAACAGAGTGTAAGATGACCTCATGGGGATGTTAACAAATTTGTTGAAAAGTCAGCGCATGATTAGAAAATGGGCCCAATATGTACAGCTCTTGGAATGGATAGGCAAATAGTAAAGCAATAATAAATACATGGCACATAATGCAGGTACATAATTGCATAGTCATAGAAAGCCGCAAAATGCATTAATAGGTACAACTCTTGGAATGCATAGGCAATAGTGAAGCAATAATAAATACAAGGCACGTGGTGCAGGTACATAATTGCATAGTCATAGAGAGCCACAGAGTGTACTGATTAAATACCAGCCGTGGGCAAAAAAACATATACATTGTACCGCTATCCTAAATAGATGGCAAAAGAGAGCCGCAACAAAATGCTCACTAAATGTGCACACAGACATAAGAATTGGACTGGATGGAAATCGATGTATAGAAAACCGAAAAAACAGTGGCATTTTTTGGAAAAGCATTCTAGTAGGCAAACCGGACACATAATTTGGTCTAGATGTAAAAATATCTAAACAAATGAATGTTCAAGAAACCAAAACACAACATTTTTGAGAACAGTGTTAAAATGGACATTCAAGTATGTCAAAGATGGTTTAAAGAAAAGACTTCCATTCCACTGAAATGTTTAAGCCAGAATTTACGGTGTTAAGTCTGTGCACCCACCGTTGCTCTAACTGAGTCAATGATTTATTCAAATCCCCACCCCTCCTTGTTGGGTTCACTTTCTGAAGAACAAACCACCTTAAATCTGTGTCTTTGTGATTTTTACTAGTAAAATGTTCCACTAGGGGCGTGTCTGGTATTTTGTTCCTGATGCAGGAACGATGCTCGGAAATGCGCTTTTTATTTGCACGTACTGTTTTCCCCACGTATAGAAGATTGCATGGACACTGTATGATGTATGTAACACACTTGGTGTTACAATTGGTGAAATCATTCATAGTCCATTGCACCTTATCGTGTTCGAATGAATTCTTTTGTAGGGTCAGAGGGCAGGTGACACACTGGCCGCACTTATGGCGTCCAGAGACAGGTGGTTGATCCCAGAGTGTGCGCTGTGGTTGGGAGGGTGGCTCTATGAAAGTATGGACGAGAGCATCTTTTAAACTCCTGTTTTTCTTAAATGCGAAACATGGTACATGCTGCAATGTGCCGGGATGGGTTACCAAGTGCCAATTCTTTTTAATCGTTTTCTGGATCAGTGGACTCAAGGGTCCAACAGTGGTGACACACACAAGTCTACCCAGGTCTTTTTTTGGTTTTGTGCTCAAACAGATCTCTCTGGGAGTGTATCTTGCTCTTTTTCTCGCTTGGTTGATGGCTTTTTTTGGTTAGCCTCTTTCAATGAGTCGTTGGGTTAATCCTTCTGCATGTAGATGAAACTTTTCTAACTCTGAACAATTTCTACGAATACGTAGGAACTGTCCATAGGGTAAGTTATACTTGAGGCCCATTGGATGGTAGCTGGTAAAGTGCAATAAAGTATTGCGGTCTGTTGACTTGCGAAAGAGCTCAGTTTTTAGTCGGTCTCCCGTTTTATAGATGTGAAGATCAAGGAAGTCTATGTGATGGTGCTCCCACTGCATCGTGAAGTTGATGTGGGTATTTCTCAAATTGATCCATGTATGAAAATCTTGTAGTTCAGCAGGTGTTCCTTGCCAGATGATAATTATATCGTCAATGTACCTTTTCCATAGTACGATGTGATCCTGGAAAGGATTTTCTGGTGTTAAGACATAGTTGGCTTCATACCGGGCCATATAGAGATTGGCAATATCGGGGGCAAAAGTAGCGCCCATACTCACGCCCTTCACTTGTTTGTAGATCTGGTCTTCAAACATAAAGAAGTTTTCTGACATTGCAAGTCTAATGCACTCGAGAATGAAATTAGTGGGTGTAGATTCTTGGTCCGCTCTTGTGTTCAAAAAATCACGTATCATTTCAAGGCCTTCTTGTTGGGGTATGGATGTGTAAAGGGCCTCAACGTCCATTGTGACCAAAAGGGTATCGGTGGTGAGGACAATGTCATCAAGTAAATTGATTGTGCTAGTAGTGTCCTTAAGGTAGGACGGGGACAGCATCTTCATTACAAATGGTTTCAGAAATAAATCGGTGTATAAGGACAAGGGTTCCAAGAGGGATTCACAGGCTGAAACAATCGGTCTTCCAGGTGGTTGTTTGGAATTCTTATGCATCTTGAGAAGAATGTAAAAAGCCGGGATATGCGGACTGGTTTTGTTGAGGAACCTCTTTTCGTCTTCGCATATCCAGCCTTGCGTGAGAGCATGTTGTGTGAGGCTCGTGATCTCATCTTGGAGGTCCTTTGTGGGATTGTGGGTCAAAGGTAAATAAGCGTCACGGTCGCTTAGTAACCATAGGCATTCGGTATTGTAATCAGATGTGTCCCAGATGACTATGCCGCCTCCCTTGTCTGCGGGCTTAATAGTTATTGATCTGTCAGTTTCCAGACTTTTCATGGCAATCCGTTCTTCTCTATCTAGATTGTCCTGGTAAAAATGTTCTTTTTTGAAACCAGCCATTACGGTCTTGATGACAATTTTTTCAAAAGTAATTATCTCTCCTGGGGTGGAGCCCGGTGGGGGATAGAATTTAGAGTGTTCTTTCAGACCCGTAATGTTCTCTCTGTTTCGGCGTGGGTCTACTGTAGCTTCTGTATTGGACGGTATATAAATTTCAAAGAAATGTTTTAAACGAATATTCCTAAAGAATTTCCGTAATTCAAGTTCCAATGCTGCCAACAGTTTTACGGCAGAGTTTGTGTCCTAATGTTTTAAAAATAGGCTCATCTTTTACTGGTGTCAATTGAAGAAGATCTCCGAAAACAATAATGTGTTTTCCTGCAAAGTGCTCTTCATAGTTTGTTTTGAGTATTTCTTGTAATCTGAGGTGAATCAAAGCCAACATTAGGTTGGACACCATGCTCACTTCATCTATTAGTAGCATTTTTATTTGTTTCAATACTCTGCGTAGTTCCATTGCAGCTTCTGCAGAAAGTTTGTAATAATCTAATTTGTTTTGGTGTTCTACTGGCAGGAGTAGTAATTGGTGTAAAGTGACATCACCTATGTTGTAGGCAGCTAAATCTGTGGGGGCAGTGACAACAGATGGCAGTTTGTTGTTTGTCAATTGTTGAAGGAACTTACTGATGATTTTGATTAGGAATGTTTTGCCAGAAACAGCTTCACTACTGACATATAATAGTATAGGTTTGTAATTTTGACAGGTGCATTCTTTGTTTTCATGCTGTACACCATGTGCAATTTCTTTTGTTACTTCTTGATAAATGCTATGTTGCTCATTATTTAGCTTTGATTGTAGTATAGTTAAGTCTTCTTATTCTTCATACTGACACATGGTTTTTTCTACTTCTATCATAGCTATTTCTGCCTCATTTGTTATTAGTGGGTCTCCCAGTGGTTCTTGGCTTCCTGTGATAGAAGGTTGACTACTGTCAGGAGTGTCCTTATCTAGTTGGGCCTGGAGTTCTTCTTCGTGTTGCTGTTCATTGTGCAACATTGTTTTGTACTGTGCAAAGTTTACATCAGTTATACTGCTTTCATTTGCTTTGAAAGCGTCTTCATATGAGTCATAGTTATCTAGTATTTATTCTTCTTTTCTCCATGGTTTAAAGAGTTGTAACAGGGACATGTAATATACTTCTTTATGTTGAGGAGTCTTTAATGACAATTTGATATGATTAATTAAATTTGGTTTGGTGAGTTTTACTAAGCTGCCTTCACAGTTTGTCACTTTGTATTTACGGTTTTGTTCATCAGGTTTTATATTATTTTTGTATGTGTAGTTTTGGGCTATGTGGTATAGGCTCATGGTTTCCAAAGTGGTACTCCTTTTTGGGTAGTATGTGTCCAATAAATTGTTTTTTAAAATGTCTTGGCTGTTGGGATCTTGTTTGGCTATTGTTTCTATATCTTTGTATGATTTTAGAACTCTTTTTCTAGATTTAGCTGGACCAAGAATTAGCATACTATATTTGCAGATTTACCATACAATGCAGTACCAGTTAATCGATCGGCTGCTTCATAGGATCCACAGTCTCTAGGGGACAGCATTTTTAAGCCCAAGCTGTATAATTTCTGAGACACTGTTTTATCTGATGACAGGTCATTCCAGAGGTCTTGGAGCTCTGTCTTTTCTGATTTGGTTAAGTATGCGGTGACATATCGTGCAACTGCAGTAGAATTGTCTGCAATGTACTGCACGTCTATGTTTGCATTCCATAAATGGGCAATGATTGCATTGTAATCATTGATATATTTTTCTTCTTCTTTTCTTTTTATGCAATATGTATTTTTAGGTGACTTACCTTTAACACTATGTCTAACTGAAGACATGAGGTTGTTCACTTGACCTGTATTTGTAACTGGTCCAGGGAAACCAAATTGGCATTTGGTGTAGTATTAACCTTTGTTTTTGTATTTGCGGCGACAATATTTGCCACATTTGTGTCTTTGGAATTGTAAAATGTTTGCATGAAGATCACTATTTGCGGATTCTGATGGAATTTCACAAGTGACATATTTTTCAATAAACTGTAAAACAGTGGCATCACTGTTTTGACCAAATATAGGAGCATCTTTAATCCATAAAAGCATGTGGGCATGTGGTGCTCCTCTGGCTTGGTATTCTTTTCTCCAAAAGAAGTATTGAACTTCTCCAAGGGGAGGAACAGTTTTGTTACAAATAAAATGTAGCATAGCAATGAAGCGATGGTGAAAATATCTTGAAAAATTAACAGGATCCTGTGAACAAAGTTCTCCAGGTGTTAGTATATCTATGTTTGTTTTGTTTTCGTTTGATATCCGTAGGAAAGCATGCAAATCTTCCCATGCATATTCTGCACAACTTAATGTAACAAACCAAGTGGGTGGGCCAAGGTTTCTGATAATACAACGTACATCTCCATGACGTCGAAACCAGTACTCTTTAGTACCACACATATTTGCTAATAGATTTGTAAGATTTGCTTGTAAAACCTCATCTTTTTGTTGAACTTTTTGTAATAATTGTGTAGCTGTCATATTTTGAAAGTGTGATCCTGATTTTAATATATGTGCAACTCTGTAACATAAAGTTGCTAGTTCACTTTCAAAGAGTAGGTGGAATATCTATTCCACATTTTGTCGAAATCTGGGATCTTCAGAATACATTCGTAATGAGCGGTATTCTGATGCTCATATTTGAATAGGTCTATCATCGTATCTTCCTCCTTTGCCAGTAGGAAAGAGTAGAGGAAAAGCACGTGCTTCTATACTTTTTTCCCATATGCTGATTGGTGATCCTTTTGTTTGACGCATTTGGTACGTTTCCTGTGCATCTTCTATGGTGTCATTAGAGTGCAATGGATGAATTGTATAATGGTCTAAAGTGTTTGACATTGTTGCAGGATCTAGGAGCTCAAATTGACCAGCTTCTTGTGTCTCTTGAATTATTTCAGTTGTATCTTTCAAGTTTTCTTCAATATTAATTTCTTTGTAATATTCATTATTCTCTTTAAGATATTGCAGGACTTCTCTAACTTTATGTAAATCTACCAGTTGTTGCCAAAATTTTTTGTCTTTTGTAGGTACTCCATTTACCAACATAATTAAAGATTGCTGCATTGGACGTTGCACTCCTGGAGTGCGCACATTTTCTTTTAGATCTAATGGTAAATACACTACTTTTCCACAAATACCTTTTACTAATTCAGAGGGAGGTAGTTTTGCAGTTTTTGGTTGAAGGCGTATTATTGCTTGAAATGGGTGCACTGTTTGAATTATGATGCTCTCATATACATTAAGTTGTTGAAGGGGTTTTGGTAGTGGATATAATTCCAAGTTATTTGTGTTAGCACGTGAAGGAGTTTGGTTGTTGTCAAGTTTTGTAGTGCAGTAACTGCAAAGTATTATGGGATCAGTTATTTCGTATTTGTTTTCTGCTATAAGGTAGAGAGCTAATTCAAACCATTTAGAATCTTCGTTGTCTTCTATTTTGTATGATAGGTCTACAGTTTTTGTGTTACTTTTATAAAAAGTTCTGCGGCAACATACACATACGTGGTTTGGTACTTCAGCTGAAGTACTTTCAAATTCTTGTATTTCTTTTTTGCATGTGTGTAGTAAAAAGTTGCCATGTGCAGATTTGTTTCAAAATTGGTTTACAGCTAATTCATCTTGTAAGTTGGTTTCACTTCTAAAATATTTTGTCTGGATATAGTCGATTTCTTCTAGTAGGTCTTTTGCTGTACCATGTACCAGAATGTTATTTAAATTGGCTAGTGCTAAAGCAGGACTTTTAGCATAGTACAGTTTATAAACTAGATTTCGTATACTTGCATGATGTGTTGATATCCTTTTCAAATCATGGAAGGGTGTTTTGCAAGTAGGTCCTGTAATGCAGGCCAATGAATGCCCTTGTAGTCCTGTGTACTTGCGTACTAGACAAGCATCCATATTTTGCAGTAGTTTAATTTTAATTTTGTCTTTGCTTTTCACATATTGATTGAGGAATTGGCGTAAAGACTTGAACATTTTTTTGGAAATGTTACAAGATTGACGTGCATGGCCATTTGTACACTAGATGTTCTGATTCAGTTGAATGGAGGGGTAAATCTACGTTTTCAGGGCATATTTTTGTAAGGAGTACTTCTTGTTCCATTATGGTATTATTAACTTTTTCATAACCTCAACCACTGCTATGGTTGAGGTTATGAAAAAGATATTTAAGAAGTTATTTCTGTTGACATTTCGTTTATTGAGAAGTCTTTTTTGTAATTTAGTTATTAGTTTTGTTTGTGGTTTCATTCTGTTTAACACTAAAATAAATAACTTTCTTTTGAGAAGAAGTGCACTGTCTATCAACGCTTCTAAGATTACTTTCCTACGATAGGTTTGAAGTGTTGAACCTGGTTTCTCTCCTGTTTTTATACGATTTTGAAGGACTTTGTGACGGAACCTTTTGGCTAAAATACTTTTCTTGGTATGCTTACTTTGTACTATATCAAGATTTATGGAAGAAGTTTTATTTGTAGTGATGGTTGATTTTCTGTTAATTGTTTTTTGGGTTGTTTTACTTTTTGATAGAAGAGGCAAAGTTTTTGTACTAGAAACTTCTTCTGTTTCACTACATGACTGTATTAGCTGTTGTGTTTCAACTTTTTAACACATTCTGCTGTAGATGGATGTTTATGTTGGAGACTGTTCTATTCATTTGCTCTACTTCTGTGTTCCTTTCTACGGAGTTGCTTTTTGGTAGGCATGCTTTAGGGTCTGTTGAAAAAAATACAGAAGGTATGGGTAGGGGTGTTCTGCAATGCATGTGTGTTGTGTGCATGAGTATTTGGGTGAGATGATAAAGATGTATGTAATGGTGTGTGATTGTGCATTGGGAAGTACAACTACTAGGGACGGGTATTCTTGAATTAATGTGTTAATAAACTGCGGTTCAGATGACAGAAAAAAGTAAGCCAGTGGTGTGGAGAAGTATAAATATTATATCTAAAGCTATACAATTAAAACAGTTGTTTCTTCTACAACATCTAAATTCTAGTGGCTGAGTTGGGCAATTTGAGTGGCGAAAAATAGGAACTTGTGGGCCTTTCTGGCAGTAAATCACTGTTTAAGACTGGAGGGTTTTTGGTCAGAATGGTGCTGAATCTTTATTTTTAGGCACAGAAGTAGCATGAATTAACATTAGAGTGTGTTTGAGTAATAATTCAAATATTATGGTAACAATCTACTTACTTTTTTTTCTAAAATGAGCAGTTTGCTTCTTAGTTGTTCTTTGTAATTCAAATTCGGCTGCTTAATCCATTTGTGATGTCATCTTTTATGTCCAGGGTGTTAGTGTTAGCAGTGCACACTGGCGCGAGTTTTGGTTGCTTATCTTACCACAACTGCCGAATTTCAGGGGTTTTTCGGTTTTACTTTGAACCATAACGTCCCTTTAACAAAGTTATTTTACTGAATTTGATAGGTTTTTAGTAGCGCAGCTTAACCATAACGTCCCTTTTAACAACATTTTTTCACTGAATATATATATATATTTATATACATTTTAAACGGTGTATGCCCATTAGCACCCATTAGAGTTTAGGGCAATTTCTTGAGGTCCATTTGCTCGAATTCTTCAACACATTTCAACACATTTCACTGCAAACAAATGACACCCCCACAATAATAATACATGTCTAAACCTATATAGTTGTGGCAAAATGATAAACCATGCAGAACAAGTGGGCCTCGAACAAATGGGCCTGCATAGAAATGTCCCAGTTCCCCAAATAGTAAGCCTGGGACACACACTTTTCACCATTATATGCACAACACCAAGAACTCCAATGTACCCTCTGGCATAGCTTACAGTGAAGAGCAGGGACCCCCTTGTACGGGTACCTCTGCAACACCTCATGTTTCCAATTTGCATGGCATATGACAAAGAGCAGTGAGCCTTTTTCATGGGGAATGGCTTTCTAAAAGGCACTGGTATTATCACAGGGCCGATACGTGGTGAACAGGCATGGCATAGGGCAACGACTGATGGGCATGTTGTCCAAGGCTTTAAATTTCGCCATACCCTGGCACCACTGCTGTCCTTGGCTGATACATGGCTACCACCAGCCCCTAAGACCTGGAGAGCTACCTGGAGAGGCCCCTGTGAACGAACTGACCAATGTGCGTACCCTCTGAGGCCGTAGTGGGTCAACGTGCTATTGGTGTAGTCCTGGGCTTAGTGTCAGGGTTATAGGTTTGAGTCACACTTAACCAGGGTCCAGGAATGGCTCAAGCCTGTGGACCTGGATCGAACCTTAGCACCTCACAAAAATGTACCATTTTCTTCTATATCTTTTCTTCTATATCTTATATTGAATCCTTCAGAAAACCTCTTCATTCTCCCCAAGGTGGGGATCCTGAAAGGGCTGCAGTAAATAAAACTAGTTGAGCAAGATTGTTGATACTTTTGGTAGATTAAACACTAGATGTATTTAGACTTAACAAGTGAAAAACTATGTTGTGATTAGAGGCCAGCTTCTCACAATTTTATTTTGATGCAATCCATTCAGTAGTTTTTGCTTTAGGTACAACAAAATATGTCCTAAACAGAACTACACAAAACTTTGCAAAGATTTTTTAATGTTGGGTCTATGAGTATTTTCTAACTTTTCATAAAGGTTTATTAAACAGTGTAACATTTTGAAGCAGCTGAAAATGTGTGTTTCCTAGGTGGACACCAACATAACCTTAACTGCAGTGCCATTGCAGACTCTGCAATAGATATATACTTGTATGCATTGTAATGTCCCTTAAGCTACAACTGGATCTAATTATGTTGAAGATTTACATAGTGTATAATTGGAGCATGGAAGAAAGTGCGTGTCATGTGATGGCAGCAACTGGACATGAGGGGATATCTCATATGATGACAATGTGACATATATGATGTTATATTTGGGGTACTTGGAGCAGCACTTGACCTATGACAAAATCTTTGTGAATGTGTTCAGCTGAACACTGAATCACTGTGATTTTGGCCATGATTCAGGGGCTTTTCCTTCGTTTTATACATTTTTTTAAAAGTTACGTGGGATGATATCAGGCCCTCACAGGGGTGTACACTTTTTAAACATAACACAAAAACCCTCCACCTCATCCCCAGAAAGTCTGACTTATCAAATCAAAAATATCAGCGTTGAGCTGAATCACCAACAAAACAGAGGATTAAACATATAAAAGAGAGGCCCTCCTGCTAGTACATAAGTGAACAGGGGCAGGGTCATGTACTTTGAAAACATGATGTGCCACCATTCTGGTGTGTCTTGCTTTACCTCACAGGACCAATAAAAAGGATATATATTTGGCTCCTGGACATTTTTGGAGCCCCAGAAAGCAAACACATTCATGGATCATCCAGATTTTGAAGGCAAGTCACACATATTTGCAGATGCATATTCTACCAAGAAATTCACACTGGCTTAGATATTAGTATTTGCATTTATTTATTTGTAGTGCGCACCTGGGCATCTGGGCGCATATTTTGCAGTTACAAGTTACAGAATAAGATACATTTTACACATATTTACAAACAGTTAAGAACAATACATAAAGAAAAGCCGAGCGGACCTAAGTATACAGTATGAACAGTATATAAACAGTACACAGCCAGTTCCCAGGTAAGAGGATTGACAGCTGTAAAGGCTTATAGAGCGGTGACCAGGGCATCCAGATCATGTAGCCACAATTTGGTTTTCGATTTAAAGGAGTGGATGTGTGGAACATTTCGGAAAGCATTGGGTAGGTTGTTGCAGAGCTTAGCCGCAAGGACTGGGAAGCTCGTGCCTCTGGCTGTCTACAGCTTGAAACTGGGAATAGTCAATGTGTGAACCTGAGCCTGAGCAGATCTTAGGGGTCTGATTGCTGTATGTTGATTAAAGCGCGTGGTTAAGTAGGCAGGGGCTGCATTGTTCTGGCCGTTGTGAGTTAGAACGAGTGCTTTGAGAGATATGTGATGAGTGACGGGTAGCGAATGCAAGTTGCATCTAGTGTTCGAAATGTGAGTACGTTGAGGGCTGCCCTTATGACATTGTTCTGAATGACCTGGAGTTTATCAAGGTTTCTTTGACTGGTCCCTAAGTAGAGGGCATTGTAATTGTCGATTTTGGACATGATGAGGGTTCTGGCGAGGATCAGGCAGTTGGCCGATGTCAAGAAGGAGCGGCACGCTGTGATCAGTTTACAGGTATAAAATGACGCGGAGACTACTGCATTGTTTTTTCTATTGAGGGACAGAGTAGAGTCTAAGTAGATTCCAAGTATTTTAGTGACGTTGGAGACGTTGATATCATTCCCGTCAATAATAAAGGATTTGTATTTGGGGTCAAGTTTAGTGAGTTTGGAATGAGAGCTTAGAATGAGTAACTCTGTTTTTTCATCATTAAGGCAGAGCCCATGATATGCCATTGATGCCTGGATGACAGTGTAGACTGCATTGAGTGCTTTGGCATCGGTTACATAGGTGCCCGTGATAGGGATGACTATCTGGGTGTCGTCCGCAAAATTAGTGTAGGAGACACCCAGATAGTCAAGTATATCAAAGAGCAGTTTAGTAAACACATGGTAAAGTGTGGGAGATACGGTTGTATACGAATTGTTCGAACTAAAATTGTTCGAATTACAATTGACCTTTGCACAATTGACCGAATTGTGAAGGTCAATTGTTACATATATGCGGGGGAACCGCCCGCAAACCCCATTATATATATACATATATATATATATATATATATATATATATATATATATATATATATATATATATATATATATATATATATATATATATAACCAAACCAATATATATATATATATTACATGTCCACGGTAGTGGCCATGTAGTTATGGTTAAGTTGCTGTTTCCATAGGAAGAGCACTTTTTGGGTGGCTTATAACTTCGCTCTCCCTGGACGGATCCTCACCAAACTTTGCAAAAAAAGTATTTGGGTCACTCTGAATTATTTTGCAAAGTTTGGTGAGGATTCGTCCAGGGGGGGCAAAGTTATGGGGGGGGTCCCAAAACTTTTTTTTTTTCCATATACTGAATGGGAACCATTTTTTGCTCGTGCCTACAGCCCAAACCGCTGGACGGATTTCCACGAAATTTGGACCAGGAGCAGCGGCTTGGTCCCGAAAGTGTGCTTTTGCAAATTTGGTGAAAATCCGTCCAGTAGTTTTTTTTAAAATGACCAAAAAGTAGGTAAAAAAAATTAGTGATATCTGTGTTCGGTTCGCGGACACACTTCCCTGTTCGCTCCGTGGACAGTGTCCTGATTGGCCAATCGTCTTGCGTGAAGTTCGCGGACATGCAACGTGTTCGCTGATTGGACGGCGTGGAGTGTGAAGTGCGTAAAATTTTTCGGTAGCGCCCGTCATCTTGGATATGCGGATGTCCGCGGACAGCGCGGTGAAACTTTGTTCAAAATGTGTATTTAGTAGAGTGTGTTGGTGTGTAGGAGTGTTTGGGGAGGGTGGGAGTGTATGAGATAGGATGAAAGTTGTGTTTTTTATGTGTTAGATGTTCTTTTTGTGTTCGATTTGTTTGCGGACATCACAGGTGTTCTGAAATGTTCTAAATAAACTGACTGGGGGGTGTTCTAAGGACTCAATATGTGTCCGTTTTGTTTGCAAGCAAAGTGAAACTGTTCTAAGAACACTCGCGGTGTCCGGGGAGTGTTCGTAGGGGGTGTCCTGAGGACGCTGTCCGTATTGTTCTCTGTCAAGTTGAATGTGTTCTAAGAACACCCGCGGTGTCCTGAAATGTTCGCAAATAAACAAAATGGGGGTGTTCTGAAGACGTTTTTGCGAACACTCCCGGTGTCCTGAAATGTTCGTAGGGGGTGTCCTGAGGACGCTGTCCGTATTGTTCTCTGTCAAGTTGAATGTGTTCTAAGAACACCCGTGGTGTCCTGAATGTTCGCAAATAAACAAAATGGGGGTGTTCTGAAGACGCTTCTAAGAACACTCGCAGTGTCCGGGGAGTGTTCGTAGGGGGTGTCCTGAGGACGCTGTCCGTATGGTTCTCTGTCAAGTTGAATGTGTCCTAAGAACACTCGCGGTGTCCTGAAATGTTCACAAATAAACAAAATGGGGGTGTTCTGAAGACGCTTCTAAGAACACTTGCGGTGTCCGGGGAGTGTTCGTAGGGGGTGTCCTGAGGGCGCTGTCCGTATTGTTCTCTGTCAAGTTGAATGTGTCCTAAGAACATTCGCGGTGTCCTGAAATGTTCGCAAATAAACAAGATGGTGGTGTTCTGAAGACGCTTCTAAGAACACTCCCGGTGTCCTGGAATGTTCGTAGGGGGTGCCCTGAGGACGCTGTCCGTATTGTTCTCTGTCAAGTTGAATGTGTCCTAAGAACACTCGCAGTGTCCTGAAATGTTCGCAAATAAACAAGATGGTGGTGTTCTGAAGACGCTTCTAAGAACACTTGCGGTGTCCGGGGAGTGTTCGTAGGGGGTGTCCTGAGGACGCTGTCCGTATTGTTCTCTGTCAAGTTGAATGTGTCCTAAGAACACTCGCGGTGTCCTGAAATGTTCGCAAATAAACAAGATGGTGGTGTTCTGAAGAAGCTTCTAAGAACACTCGCGGTGTCCGGGGAGTGTTCGTAGGGGGTGTCCTGAGGACGCTGTCCATATTGTTCTCTGTCAAGTTGAATGTGTTCTAAGAACACCCGCGGTGTCCTGAAATGTTCGCAAATAAACAAAATGGGGGTGTTCTGAAGACGTTTTTGAGAACACTCCCGGTGTCCTGGAATGTTCGTAGGGGGTGTCCTTAGGACGCTGTCCGTATTGTTCGTTGTTAAGTTGAAAGTGTTCTAAGAACTATCGTGTTGTTCTGAAATGTTTGTAGGGGGTGTCCTGAAAATGGTGTCCGTATTGTTCGCTGGCAAGTTCAAAGTGTTCTAAGAACACTCACATTGTTCGCGGACATTAAAAGTTTCCCATAGATCATAGTTGAAATGTTTGACTCTATGGATGTGATATGCTGCGGTGGTTGTTGCCAGGGCATAGAGTCTTGGGTGCATGGCCATTTGGCCATGCACCCATGACTCTATGCCCTGGCAACAACCATCGCAGCATATCACATTCATATTTGCTTATAACTTTGGGTGAAAAACATACATTTCTTATGTATTACTATATATAATGTGTCTGTGTGCTGCTTTTTGAATTTGTTAAATGTTCCTATATTATGATATAACAATCAAACATACCCCACCACACCCCTCCCCCACAGTTTTTAGGTAGTGGTACTGTTCTCCGAACATGTCCGCGAACATTAAATAAGTTTGCGGACATCAAGTTCATAAGAAGAGATCTAGTCAGTTCCATATGACATGTATATAAAGTCAAAGTCATTATTGTTAAGTTGTGCTACTGAAAAACTATGAAATTCAGTGAAAAAACTTTGTTAAAGGGACATTATGGTTAAGTTGCGCTACTAAAAACCTATGAAATTCAGTGAAAAAAACTTTTTTAAAGGGACGTTATGGTTAAGTTGCGCTACTAAAAACCTATGAAATTCAGTGAAAAAACTTTGTTAAAGGGACGTTGTTGGTTCCAAGTAAAACCGAAAATCCCTTGAAATTTGCCAGTTATGGTAAGCTAAGAAACCATAACTCGCGCCACCACCGTGCACTGCTAAGACTAACACCCAGGACATCAAAGATGACATCCCAAATGTCATTGATGACATCACTGATGACATCACATGTGTATGTACTTTTCATGAAATATGTGTAGAAGGGATTCTTATTATGTTGCGAAAAAAGTGTCAAGAATCATTGGAAGAAATATACCCTAATAAGTGCATTGAACGATGCATTGATATAAATAGCATCATATTATGGGGTTCTATCTAGTATACTAAGCTACTCATACAGAAACATAACATTGTGTGCATCGTACAAGATAAGATGAAGGTATGATATTCGTAATGTTAATATGTTGAATAATGAAATGATAATTGTTTTCTTAATAGATTTTTGTGTACTGTGAAATATGTAATAAGTAGCTAATAAAACCCATGTATTACATAATTGCATTACTATAGACACAACACAAAGACACAAGAACACATACCAATATGGGTATATACAGGGAAAGTGAAGTTAGCAAAAAAGCACAAGTAGTAGCAGAAACAATTCATAACTTAACTGATTATTTTCATGCAAATAAATGATTGCTCTGGTTCAAAGCTGCTATTTACCCTATGTATATGTATCACTTGATGTGATTGGACCCTAAGGAAAGTAGTGTGAGTACAATGTATACAAATATGACCATATACAGGGAAAGTACAGCCATAAAAAAAAAACAACAGAACTATCAGAAAGTGCTCATAAGTCTAGTGATTATCTTTATGCACAAAAAGGATTGCTGTCTTTCAAGCTTGTGTTTTCCCATATGTATATGTTTCATATGATGTGACTGTACTCTAAGGGAATTACTGTAAGAACCTACTAGAAGGATATGTCTACAAATAAAATAAAATTCTTAGTTTCTGACTGTTACTGAAGAAAACCATGTGGCCTAGATATGTCAGCAAAAGAAAAAATAGTGAGCCAGACATGTGATGTCATCAGTGATGTCATCAATGACATTTGTGATGTCATCTTTGATGTCCTGGGTGTTAGTCTTAACAGTGCACAGTGGTGGCGCGAGTTATGGTTGCTTAGCTTACCATAACTGGCGAATTTCAAGGGTTTTTCGGTTTTACTTGGAACCATAACGTCCCTTTAACAAAGTTTTTTCACTGAATTTCATAGGTTTTTAGTAGCGCAACTTAACCATAACGTCCTTTTAACAAAGTTTTTTTCACTGAATATATATATATATATAAATATATATATATATACGGTCAATTGTGCAAAGGTCAATTCGGACCCTCGACTTTTGGTCAATTAGGTAATTCGAACAATTGTGTTCGAACAATTTGGGTAATACCAGAGATACACAGGTTCCTTGTGGGACTCCACATGGGACGTGAGCTGGATCAGCTGCGGCTAAGGTAGAGAAGACCCTCATGGTTCTGTTTGCCAGGAAAGAGCTGATCCAGGATGTGGCTGCGTCCGAGAAGTGAGCAGCACTCTTGAGATGGTGAAAGAGGATTTGATGATCGACCAAATCGAAGGCTGCTGAGAGTTAAAGAAGGAGCAGGAGCGCCTGTTTGCCCTTGTCTTTCAGGTCCTCGATTTGGGTTTCAAATCAATTAAGGCTATCTCCGTGCCGTGTCTGGGACAGAAACCGGATTGTCTAAGTCCTAATAGATTGTTGGTTTCGAGGTAGTCCTGGATTTGCAGATAAACCGCTCGATCCAGAATTTTGAGTAGGTATGGCACCATGCTGATGGGCCTGTAGCTGGAGGGGTTACTGGGATCGAGATTAGGGTTTTTGAGTAAAGGGATGACCCATGCATCCTTGGGGTTGTCAGGTACAGTGCCCAATTTGAAGGAGGCATTAATGAATGACGTAATGAATGGGGCAAGATCATGTGCGGCTTCCTTTATGACCGGTGCAGGGCAAGCGTCACCTTGGCAATTGGAAGGCTTGAGCTTCATGATGATATTTTCGACTTCCTTAATGCTAAGGGGTGTGAAGCTAAAAGGTTTGAAGGTGTGATTAGGTGAGGGGTTTTCTAAGATGCGGGTTACCCGATGCGTCAGAAAGGTGGCTTTTTTTGGTATTCATTTTGGCTTGGAGCAAGGCAATTTTGTCTAATAGTGCCTTTTGAATGTCGGAGCACCACTCAGTGTCGGGGTGCACGTATCAAGCAGGGCAACTGGAGACTCTAGTTCCTTGAGGATCTTGAAGGGTTCCTTGCTATTTGATTGGACTTGTATGATCCTTTTATTGTACACTTCCTTTTTAGCAGCTAAGGTGGCCTCTTTGTAGGTAAGGGAGGCTGTGGTAAGTTTATTTTTTATTAACTAGAGAAGGTGAGCTTTTCCAATGAGCTTCAGCTTTTCTTTACGCAGGTTACGTAAGAGAGGGGTGAACCAGGAATTAAGGTGGTGGCAAGGTTTTTGTTTGCGCAGTTTGAGTGGGGCAATGGTGTTGAGAGCATTTAATATAGCGCAGTTGTAGGTATATACTAGAACTGTGGGGTCCGCGAAAGTGGAGGACGCCGTGTTCAGTAGAGAGAGGATGAGTGTGAGTAATTTCTCAGTCAGTTGTCCTTCTTGTTACATGTGTAAGTGGGAGGGGCAAGGTTAGGTTTATCTGTCGTTGGCCTGGAGTTAATGGAGAATAGTATTTTGTGATGATCAGACCAAGCGCATGGAGACACAGAGGTTACGTTGAGTGCGCAGTTCATGTCTGCGACCCAGTCAATAGTGCGACCCTGCCTACCAAACTTATTTGCTTGGATAAAGTGTTTTCCCTTTCCCTCTCTCCCCCACTTTTAATGTACCCTCTAATTTCAACTCAGTTTCTATATTCATACTTCAAATTGTTTATCTTCCGAAGGTTCTGGCCATTTCGTGCTTTTCAGGCTCTCTAAGATTGGTTCTAATCATTCAATTTTCTCAACTTGACTGCATCTCTTTTCTCTGTGCGAGTATTTTGACGTGTTTACTCCGACTCATTTCAATTCTGCAATCCCACTTCTCGTTCAACTTCCTCTGGCAGCACACATTTTCCCTCTGCCCATCTTCATTCACTAGCTTCCATTTCTTTTCATTTAGCCATCCAAAGTACGTGATTTGCCTAATTGTTTCTCAACCCCCTTGTGAGTCTTTCCCTTTTTGCTCTTTTAAGCAACATGTCCGTTAACTATGAAATGGTCTCCATCTGTATGTCAGATACCCCTGCCCGCTCCAATATTCCCTGATACATTTTTCAATATGTGGTTGGTACTCTTTGTCCAGAGTGTGCATAGTACCTTACAGGTTGCTATTATCTGTGCAAAGGTTGTATCATATTTATATCTGAAGCATTGGTTTCATGTCCTGAGTTT
Organism: Ambystoma mexicanum; assembly: GCF_040938575.1. NCBI lineage: Eukaryota > Metazoa > Chordata > Amphibia > Caudata > Ambystomatidae > Ambystoma > Ambystoma mexicanum. Next base: position 1,516,157,840 of record NC_090937.1, on the reverse strand, counting down.
ATTGTATGCAGTTAAGCATTTGAATGCCCTAGTTGGAGTAGAAAGTGGTTCTTGTTTTATAATAAATGGCCTCATCACAAGTCCGGCGGTAACCCTTAAAAGTGGCAGTAACGGAGTTAGCACCGCCAATACTGCTCCGGAGGATCATGAGTTGGCGCAAATACTGCTGATAGTTAAACCAGCCGTTGCTATTGCAGCTGGCACAATTACAGTAGGTCACAGGAGCCGCAAACTCAGCCGCTTCAGAAGTACATGTTCAGTGGTATTAGCACTGAAAACCAGTGCTAATACTGCCGAAAAACGTACCACAGTTACCTCCAGCTTCCAGTTGTCTGTCCCCCCACTTCTAGGTTCCTACTCTACTGCTGGTCTACTGTTGGTCCACTCAATCTGTGCGCCTGTTCCTGTGTTACGCAGTGCTGGGCTGTGCCCCTCTCCCTCTCTCTTCTTCCAACTTTCCTCCTCACACCTTCTATGGTGCTCTCTATCTCTCCTATCTACTCCAATTGCTACTCTATGTCCTATCCTATCCCTCTCGCTAAATCTAGAAGGAAAAAGTTCAAGAGTGATATTCTGTTCTCCAACCCAGGCCTCCTCCAGACAGCCTCTCACAGAAATCCTCTTTGTTGTTCTGTCTCCGTACCTATGGACCTCGGCTCTCTCTCCAATCTCTTTCTCACCCATTAATGGTGGCACTCAGTGGGAGGTCCTCTTGGGCTCCTTCCACTCCTCCAAGATCATCATTAATGTCTATCTGAATGGCACCATCTTTGTCCAGGGCCCTCAGCCCAATCGTCTCCTTTTTGATAGGCATCTACCAGCATCTTATCAACTTCCTTCCTTCTCCCGCTATTCCCACTAACACCTCTATTATTGTGGCCACCATCTACAGGCCACCTGGCCGGGTTGCCATCTTCTTCTCATAATTGGCTGACCTCTCCTCTTCTCTCCTTGCCTCTGCCTCTCAACTTCTCCTTGGAGACCTCAAAATCCACCTCAATGCTTCTAATCCCCCTCGGGGCTCTTCTGCAACCTCTGTGACACTCTCGCCCTTTCCATTCTAACCTCTGGTGTTACACAGTCTGCTGGAAACTCCTTGGATGTTCTCATCTCTCCAGATATCTCACTATCTAACCCTCTCACCCCTACTCTCTCTTGGACTGACCACTTCAAGCTTTCCTCTCATCTAAAACCCTCTGTCCCTCAGGCAAAGCCAGCCCCAGCACTGCCACCTACCTTCTCGGTCATTGGGCCCATAAAGTGTGTATCAGTGGATGCCTCTGCCTCTACTATCTCTGCTTCTCCTACTTCTGCGGCAGACTCTCACTCTGACACTGCCATCGCTAACCTGCATCTCTCTATATCCAACACTCTGACATCCTTGCCCCCATCATGAGAATCCATCTGAACCCTACCTCCAAGTGCATCTCTTTTTATGACTCCGACCTTGCAAACTGGCTGAGAGAAAGTATAGTGCTTCGGGTGTATACTCTGACAAGCTGGCTTGCCGCCTGCTTCAAAGGCAATACAGACTCTCGGTACTATCCAAGAAGAGAGTCCACATCCAAGCCTGCAACTCTGCAGACTGTAACAACTTTGTTAAACTCTTTCAAATCTGCAAGGAGCTGTCCAATCCTTCTGCAGTCTCCATCTCTCCTGTTCCCTGCAGGCCCCCTGTACAGCTCTGTCTTCTCACTTCACCACTAAATCTCCAGGTGTCCTGACCTCGTTTTCCTCATCCTCTCCCTCTAGCTCTCTTGGTCCCCCTCTGGCCACCTCTCACTCTCCTCCTCCTTCCTCGTCTTTCTCTATGATAACACCTGACAATGGGCCTCATTACACGGTAGGCTGTAAGGATTTACCGGTACCGGTAAGGGCACCGGTACCAGTAAACACTTACCGCCTTACTATGAGTTCCCTTTGCGGGACCCGACCTTAACGGCTGGTTCTACCAGCCATTAAAGTACGGTGCCACAAAGGGACCTTGGTGCTAATTACGGTACCGCAATTTGTGGTACCATAATTAGCTCTTTCCCCATTCCCATTATGCCCTATGGGGGCAAAAATGGGAATGGGGAAGTGCCTTGGTGAATGGGGAATTACCGCCCCCGCTCACCTTGGAGTAGGGCGGTAATTCCGCCATCCACCAAGGCAGACACAGTAAAATATTGGCGGCAACCATGGCACTACTAGCGCCATGGTTACCGCCTACCGTGTAATGAGGCCCAATGTTTCTAGACTAGTCCAATCTATGAAAATGTCATCCAAACGCGTGCTTCCCTGATTCTCCAGAACCATTGCAGGACCACAATCACACCCTCGCTCCAGCCTTGGCCTATTTCTGCAATCATGCTTTTGCCACTGGTTCTTTCCCTTCTCCCCTCAACCACTCCCCTGTGCTCCACCTCCTTAAAAACCTTCTTCTGATCCTTCCTTTCTGGCAAACTATCACACAATATCTATAACTCCTTTTCTGGGCAAACTCCTGGAAAATCTGCCCATCTCCCACCTTGCTTTCCACACTGACTCTGTTGGTTGTCTCCATGACCATCAGTCTGGCTACAGAGCAGCCAGAGGCATGGAAACTGATCTCCTGAACACCCATGAAGATCTTCTCTCTAATCTTGGCACCAGCCTTCCATCTGTCCGCATCCTCCTTGACCTTTCTTCTGCATTTGATATGGTCATTCACTGATTAATTGACTCTGTGAGAACCTGGGCATCACGGATCAGGTCATGGAATGGTTGACCTTCCTCCTGGACCATCCCTCCCATGTTCAACTCTGTCCCTTTCTCTCCACCACCTCTCTGTCCACATGAGGTGTTCCTCTGGACTCTGTCCTCTCACTGTGGTTTTTCAATGTCTACTTGGCACCTTTGGCCCACCTGATCTCCACCTTCTCCTCTAACTTTCAGTGTTATTCAGCTTTGTTTCAGGCTCCCTCTGCCTCCTCTCCTCTCTCACTCATTCCTGACTGTCTATCCACAATTCAGGATTGGCACACCTCCAATGATTTCTGACTCAATGCCAGTAAAACAGAGATCCTTCTCAGTGGGACCCCTGCTCCCGCTTTCCTTCTCTCACTCAGGCTGCCCTCCTAGGGCCCTCTTCCTTTGCCTTCCTGTGAGGCCAAAACCTTGGTGTTATCATCGATTCCACCCTCGCCTTCTCTCCTCACATCACAAACCTTCCCAAGAAGGCCCACTAACAGCTGTACCTCCACTGAATTATTCTTCCTTTTCTTACTTTTCCACAGAAACTCACTGTCTCCAGAGCCTTGGTTCTCTCTAGACTGTACTACTACAACAGCCTCTTTCTCAATCTGCCTTCCTAATCTCTCAACTCGCTCCCAGTGGCTGCAAGGATCAAGTGCAAGACCAACTGTATCATCCACAGGGCTTTCTGGGGCTGGGGACTGAACTATATCCAACTCACTCTTCCAAAATACCTTCCTTCTCGAGCCCTTCGCGCAGCTCCCTCCAACTCTCTGAAGGGCATATACTTCCCCAGGCAGACAGTGGGGGGTACAACTCTCTCCTCTGCAGCTGCCTCCCTCAGGAATGGCCTCCCTGCCCCTCTCAAACTTGAGCCAGACCACCTAATATTCTGGAAGCTGCTCAAGACCTTACCTTTCTCCTCTGCTTTTTCTCTCTCCCTTCCCTGCTGACCTACCTGTGTGCTGCACCAATGCTCTGATTACACTCCCCCTCTCCCTTTCCCCTGCACTTTGCGTTGTCAAACTTGCATGATCTGAATGACACAAGGCCAAGTAGGCTTGATTGTCTTGTCCTCCCTCTGCCTCCCTCCCTTGTCTTGTGTTGCCTAGAAACACTTGTGTACAGGCGCGTTATAAATGACTTATCATATTATATCACATCATAAATGAACACAGGTGCCTGAAATGAAGCCAGAGGAGAGCTCAATCCACCCGAGGGGTCTACATAAGACCCACCTAGACCTCAAACACTGATTCCAGCACTGCTGCACATGGAAGTAGAGAGGCAGGACAACCATGCCGGGGCACAAGGAGGTTGGAGGTGAGATCCCAAGCAAAGTGTGCAACAATCCCCAGGGCTAGACCTTCATCTTGGTCCCTCCCCGACAGCCAGTTTGTCACCCTATACCACCTCATCAGGGAGACCATAACTGAGCAGCTCACCACAATACAGGATGAAATAGGAAGCAGGATCAACATCTGAACCAGCTGTGCCTCCACTGCTGAAGCTAGTGTCCATCCTACAATTCCTATAGCACTATGTGGCCATGATGCACACCTTGGCACAGCCCACATTCTGCACAGTGTTGGCCCTGGTGCTTGAAGCCATTCTTTGACAAGTGCAATGCCACATCTCACTGCCATGAAGGCACAGTTATATGCCATTGCCCAAATGCCAAAAGTGATAGCTGCCCTGGACTGTACCCATGTAGCGCAGGTAGCCTCCCAGTCCCACATGGCAGTGTACTGTAACTGCCAGTACTATAACTCCCTGAATGTGCATCTAACCTGTGACCCCAACCTGTACCTCACCCACTGCTTAGCACGCTAATCTAGTTCCACCCATGATTCCATGGTTCTACAGAACAGCACACTGCCAGGATACATGGAGAGACACAGAGGACAACGGACGTGGATAGTGGATGAGAAAAACTATCTGCACGCATATACTGCAAACACCTGACCAAAGGGGAGGGGGTGAGAAAAACTACACAAAGCATGGCATGACAAGCAAATGCAAATGTCGCACCTGACCACCTCCCGCACCAAAATCACAGTACATCCCAGGAAGCATGTACATGCTGGACTTAGCTGGATGAAGAAGCTGATGTACACATACAGTAGCAACGAAGAACACAAACATGGCTGCAGGTACCACAATGCAACATGCACATACAAAGCAATGATTACAAATGTCCACATTGCATCACACAACAACTCTGCCAGTACCACAGCAATTCACCCATGTGTGCCCAGCCCACAATGGCGACCAGGTGGCCCTAGAAGCATGTGAAGCAGAATCAATACATGACACAAGTGACACATTATGCAGAGACATTAAATAGACACATGATGTGAAATTAAGGTCCATTTGCATGCAAAAGATGTGCATTGCCCTGATATTGTGCAAGGCCACCCCCACACCTAACACTGTGACTAATGCATGTGCCTCCCCCCATGCAGGTGACTCCAGATACCCGCAGCTGCCTGACTAATGACCCCTGTGCATGATGCACAAACACTGCAGGATATTGCTTCCAACCACACTCACAGCAGGACCTGTATGTGCATTGAGTTTTACCTTTGGCATCCTGAAGGCACGTTTCCACTGCATCAATCCTACTGTTGGAGCCATGATGTACGCTGCAGAGAAAGTGGGTTAAATTGTGCTAGTGTGTGGCATGCTACACAATATCTGCATGAAGAGAAATGTCCTCTTACTCCCTGATGTGGACATGCCACCCACAAAGGATGAGGATGCAGTGCCTGGAATGATCTAAGGGATGGGAGATTAGCTCTCCAGGGACTGATAGACAATTTCTTCTGACACTTTCACATGGCACAAGCCATGCAGCACTGTCCACCACTCACCTCTATTAATAAACACAACAATGACATAATCAGGAATGTACTCACATTGACAACGTTTAAGAGTTTTAATGCTATGAAGTACCCCAACTATCCCCATCCCTCCTCCCACCACCAACATCCCAGCACACTCTCCCACCTCCCTACACGCACCACCAACTCCCCAGCACCATATTCACATCCCTCCTCCCTCCTCCAACTCCCCAGCACACTATCCCCCTCCCTCGTCCCACCATCAACTCCCCAGCATGGCCAATCAGGTGTCACAATGTTGTTTACAACGGTAGCCTCTTCCCCCTCTCCCAGGCCCCAGTGATCTTGGGCGGGGATGGTGCTGGGATGCACACCTCGGTGTGCTCTGATGAGACTCCTCTGTGGGAGTCATAGAAGTAGAAGGTATGGAGCCTGGCCCCCAGAGATGTTGGTGTGTCAACTCATATCTCTGGCAGATGGCCTCTGCCAGTGTAGAGACACCTTTGGTCATCTCCCTGACCCTATGGGTGTATAGTGTCAGGGCAGCTGCACCGGCTTTTGCCTCAGCCCGGTTCTTCGCGATGCACAATCCTGTGGGTAGCCGCATGTATGCTGTCCCATATGGGCTGCAGGTGTTCTGAGTGCATGTGCCCTATTGCCTCCATATCCTCAGTCTGCGCTTCATCTCTTCCAGCCTCTGCAGCACAGATCTGATTGGTGGTGTGTAGCATATGGGAGAGGGGCTGTGCAGTGGCCCTGGGCTGCATTCAGGTGAGCCCTAAGAGGGAGTGTCAACGTTCTGCTCAGGGGTCTGTGCACGCAGGAGGCAGGGAAGGCTATCCGGGATCCTTTGATGTTGGCAGCGATGAGGGCTCTCCGGGGTCTGTTGATGCTGGTGATGGGGAGGGTTCTCTGGGGTCTGTTGATGCTATCCATGGGGAAGGCTCTCCGGGGTTTCTGGACACTCTGAAAGCTGTGGCACCGGGCTGGTGTCCCCCTGCGCCTCCACAGTCACCCTGCAAGCAGGTGTGACCTCAGTTTTTGACTCTCCAGCTGTGGGAGTTGGCACAGTGTGCTTTACACTGGCTCTGGTGGACTGTGGAGTGGACGTTGGCTTGGCCCTGCTTTGTTGCAGTTTCTCACAGCAGGACATCTGCTACAGCGTAGCCTGACTGGGTCTTTGTTGGGTGGTGGTGGTGGCAGACATTGAGGGCCTGGATGTGCCACTCTCAGATGGGCCTGAAACCTCCTCCTCCTGTGGTGATGTTTTAGTGCCTGTAGGGGACATAGGAAATGTTGTCAGGTATGGTTCCACCATGAGTGTTGGCTTGCAGAACATTTGCTATGGTACAGAGTTGGACACCACACATTTGGGCAAATGGGCACTGTTTGCCTGGGGAGATTGCATGAGGCCCATCATCATGGGGATGCTTGTAGCAATGATTGTGTTACGTATGGCCAGTTTTGCTTTGGCATGTGTGTGGGGAGGGCAGGGTGTCCATGCTGGGGCAGCTAATGTAATGCATGCATCTTTGTGGCCCTTCATGCCCCCAAATCCCCTCCCTGCGTGGCACTCACGTGGTGGGAGTGGTGGCTTACTCCATTTCACTGGCATGGTTCTATGGGGCACTGCTGTGCAGCGATTGTCAAGCTGAGCATATGTCAGTGTAGGGGGATGTGTACTTCCCTGAGGCTTGTCTGCCATGCCACAATGGGGCAGGCCAACTGGGCCCGAAACATGCTGGTGTGGCTGCTGCGCAGTGTTGTGGTCACTCAAGCTCCACAATCCCGCTGGCACAGAGTGCACCAGCACGTGTGAGGTGTGCATGTCATTTGGATAATTCCCATGCCACCCCTTCCTGTTGCTGTGATGCTCAGGGGTGCCCTTGGACCCCTGCCCCATAGCTGCAGTGAATGGTGGCTCCCTAGTTTCTGGCACTGCTGACATGTGTCAATGTCCACTGAGGCATCTTATGATGGGCTGTCATTTGTGCATGCTTTTGTGTTGGGGGGTTCACTCACCTCCTGCCTCCTCGCTGCTGGCACCTTCCTTTGCCCCACCGACTCCCTCTATTCCTTCCATGTCCAGCAACGTATTGCACTTTTCTTCCCAGGCAGTGAGGACCAGTGGCTCCACAGTGCCCCCTCCAGTCTACAGGGTCTCCTGCCGGTGTTGCAACAGCAGTTCCTGAACATTTACCTACATGTTGTTCCACCGCTTGCAGCAGTTCACTCTGTCATGGGATACATTTGCCACTGCAGTAACCTTCTGGCTGATGGCATGCAAGATGGCTGTCCTGTGGTCTTAGGCTGCTGACTGCCATATCATTCATCACAGTGGGCGATGACCTCATCTGCAAGGACCACCAGTACCCCTCACTAAATGTTGGTCTCCACAGATGATTTTCTGCTACCTTGCTTCTGATCCTCTCCTTTCGATAACTGGATGGCTGCATGAAGTGTGTTTTTCAAAGTGGCCATCGCTATAATTCCCATTTTGATGATGACGCAAATTCCACCAGCGCTAATACCAATGGGTTTGCAGTGGTAGTACTATTAGTGCCGGGATTATGGTAGTAACCCTTATTTCAGTGGAGTTTCTGCCGGGCGCTATTAGTGCTACTGCCAGAGTTGGGTGTGCATTCACACCAGGTTTTGATGCGTGCTAATACCACCGCACAAGTGGATCTCTTTTTATCAGGATGGAACTATTTGTTTCATGCACCCTGGGTGGGCGCTCAGCCATTCAGGTAGCTGGAAACACACTGTGTACCACCACATTTCTCCAGCTACCCGAGGCCCTCCCCATTCCGCCACCCCCTACACTACTCCAAAGACATCAATTACCCTTCCTCCAACCCCCTCATTTATCCCATCTTGAATGCTGGATCGGAGCTTTGTGCTCTGGTCCCGGCCTTCGGCATCCACCATACAAAGAGAAACAGAAGCCATCTTGGTGTTGTATTTTTTTACTGGAGATTGGGCTTGAGCAATGTGCGCAGAGACATATACAGTATTAAAAAAAAAGGAAAAAAAAAAAATATTCGGGATGCAAATAGCAATCATCCCCACTTATGGGGGTGTAGTACAGTTACGTCCCACCAGCCTGAGCCTGAGCCGAGGTGATAGCTACATTGCGATGAAGTTGTTGGCGGCTCCCTGAGACATTTATTTTTTTCTTTTAAATGATTAAAACCCTTACTAACTTTTTGTATCCATGGCCTGCTCAAAGATATCCTCTCCCCTTCAGGTCCCTCACCACTGCTGTCACACTGCCGTCACAAGTATTTCAGCTAGGAAATAGAAAGTGGTCTCATATGTTGAGCTCCGATTCTGATTCTATTAGACGCCTTGTCGCTTTGGGCCTCCTTCTTTCTGGAAAACATATTCCTTTGGGAGCATATATTTACAAACAGAAAAGCAGCTGAGTGAAAGCTGATGCTGTCCCCTAATCCTAATAAGCCATTGGACAGTGGTCCATAGCTGGTGCTAGCAGCTTTTTGCCAATCATGGCCTTACCCATTACGATCACATCTCTGATGCCAGGAAGAACCTCCACTGGCTTCCGGTCAAACGGCGTATCACCCACAAGCTGCTAACTGTTACTCATAAATGCAGGCACCATGAGGCACCCTCATAACTCTCTGACCGCCTTAGGGCGTACCAGCCTTCCTGCACCCTCCGGTCACAGGATCAATCCCTGTTCCTACAGCTCTGGTTCAAGTTGGCTAAATTCAGAGCCACTGGTTTTGATGTCCTGGCCCCCTCATCTTGGAATGACCTTCCACCTGGCATTAGAACGATTAAGGCTCTCAATGAGTTAAAAAAAAAAAAAACGAAGACCTATCTCTTTAATCTAGCACCAGGCTCATTTTCTTCATTCTCTGAGCTGATCCTGCCCTTTGACCTGCCCTCTGTCTATGTGCCTATGTGTCTATGTGTCTTGTTGTTTATTTGTGCGCCCTGAGGCCTACGGGCGTGTGGCGCGCCAGAAGAATTAAAATAAATAAATCAATAATAAATAAAAATCCCTCACTACACTCAAGTCTGTTAACTCGGGATGCCTGTTTCCAACTGGTAAGCCTCTCTGAAGCATGGATTACTGTAAAATTAGTACCCGGCATGCGCAGCGCAACAGGAATACAGTGTGGTGATTGGCTCATTTGCGAGCCATACCACACAGTATTCCCGTGTACGCTGTGCGTGCCGGGTACTCTGTTCCGGCGAGGGGCGTGGCAGCCCATCAGCCAATGTGTAGGCTCAAAATGGGGCAATCCCCGCTCCGAGCCTCCCCATGGCTGGAAGCGTCCTTCGTCCCCCGCCGGGGACTCAAGTAAGACATTTTTATTTTTTTGTTTTCCCTTTCCTCCTCCCTCCTCCCGCCCCACTTACCTTCTATCCTGCAGTCTCCGACAGGAGACGATGGAAACCTCCAGCCGTGTGGAGACTGGGAGCGGGGCCATCCCCGCTATAAGCCTCCACACGGCTGGAGGCTTCCATCGTGCCCCGCCAGAGACCATGGTACGTTTTCTTTTGTCTTCCTTCCCCACCCCACTTACCTTCTTTTTTCTTCTTTTCTCGGGAGCGGACGCACTGGGAACAGTGTATTCCCAGCTCGCCTGCTCCCGATGGCCTCCATGGAAAGGGAAAATGGACTACGTTTTCCCTTTCCCGGCGGCCATTTCTTTTTACTTTTATTTTTTTCGAAACGTGTTTCGGATTAGAAAAAAAAGCAATTAGTACCCCGGTTTAACGGGCCGGGGTACTAATGGCAATAAGCCCCTCGATGGCGGGACAATACCGCCCACGGTAATGCCCCCGGGGCTTTGTTAACTACGGCACCGGGGGCATTATATGGGGCGGTATTGGCCGCCATCTTGTGGTTTATTGCCACGTTATATAAGGCATACTAAACATTCTAAGATTGTGACCTACAACTGTCCCTATTTTCTGCGTTTCTAAATGTAACTGCCATTGAGAGTGTGTTTGAATGTAACTGCCATTGAGAGAACTCAGTTGAAGCACACACATGCAAACAATTGATTAAGCAAACACAGATGCTAAGTGTCATAGTGTAAGACTGGCAGGGTGGGTTTGTGCTTTCATCCAGCCACATGTTTTCAGTAATAGCAACTGAAGTGTTATGAGTGCTTAGCATTAGTACCAATAGTAGCTAAAGTATTAGTAGAAATTATATTAGCAAAAGTGACACTGACCCAGTGATCATGTTGTCCGGAGCGAAGGATTACAAGTGTGTCTTTGATGATGGGAGGAAGATTGCCAAGTATTCACCTCTTCGTGACTGGGTGGCAGAAAGGACAATTAAAAACAAACGATGCTGGAATAGAAAGGATATATTCTTTCATATAGTAGTTGCTGGAATTGCCAGAAATATTAACTTACTGCTAGAAATAAAAATACAAATAAATAATTACTATAGATCTTTACTGCTATAATACACCTGCATACTACACCCGCAGCTGGCAGTCTACTTTGCCAGTTGTTTCTAGGTAATGCCTGTTTCAGTGGTAAATAACAGTTCACAAAATGGAAGATTATAAGAACATTCTTAAGGATATGTTTAACATACAATATGTGGAGTGGTAAGAAGCAGATCATTTAATTTTGGTTAAAAGTGTACACTTTAGAGGCTCGCTTTACTGCCTCAATTGTCAAATTTGTATAGCCCTCAAATGTATAGGCGTGCTTTGCCACCTTCACATGGTTCGCCACCAAGCTGTTTGAAGGGATTATTGTTAAATAGTGTGTTAATGCATCTAGTCTGTATTTTCAATATCCCAATCATCTAGTGCCTGTGCCACAGGTAGATATCCAATCTCCTTCATGAATAGAGACTAGTACTATAAGTTTGTCAAATTAATATTAGCCTCCAAATAGTGACAACAATGTATTGGATCTGCCATCCAATCTTTTGCTTGCGTGATATTTTTTATTCTCTTGATCTTTATTTTAATGTTTTTTCTCCCAGGCTGTGTGTGGCATGTTCTGATGGCGTAGCATGCATAACAATAATGCATTGTAGCATTGTATGTGGCAAAGTATGTCTGTACATTTAAAGACAATCAGAATTTCTGAACTGACAATTAGAGTTTATGGATTGTAAGATGTAAGAGTGCATTGTCTTTTTTTTTAAGTGGTTTTCTTGAGAAGAACGATGGGTTTATTTTAAGTACATGGTGTCAGCCAATCAATTTGAGGATTATTCACCAATGATCGTTTCTATCCAGAGATCTGTCTGTTACACTGTGATTTAGATACACATCAGATATGTGCTTATTAGTGTATCCAAAATGTGCTATTTTGCTTCTTAATTACTGCTCCAAACTCCTCAAGCTAACTTCTACAAACGCACAAGATCCCTACCCTCTCACAAGGCTATACATGAAACACATGCACTCACCTTTCTTCTTTTTGTGTTTAAATACATCCGACAGTCTATCCCCCAGTACTATCCCACTACCTGATTCAGTTTCTCTCCTGGTACTCACTCGCTCACACTTCCCACTATCAAGCTCTTCGCAACCTATCGGTCCCACATCCACCCTGACCTGTCTCAATTTCCTGGTTTTGCAAATTTCGCATCTGGCTCCTCAACACTAGAAGTACAAAAGCTTTGCCATTAAGGTCATCTCAGCAGTGTCTTATTTCAAGAACCGAATACAAGCCACCTTCTGGCCAACGAGTCTTAGAGGACTGGCAACTCTCCACCCCAACAACCACAAGTACCACTGGAATAGATATTAGTAGAAATATTCCAGCGAAAGGAAATACATGTTTATTTAAAAAATATATATATAATAATAAGATTACTACAAAAAATGATGCTTTCCAAACGTTGGGAACACCAACATTAAGGAGCAAGACCTCATTCAAAAGGTAACCAAAGGTAAACACCTATGGATTCATAGTTCTTCTCTTGCCACTCTTGTAATTTCTGGTTCTGTTATTCAACTGTTTCGCTGATGCTTTTCTAAACATTCTTACTTCATAACTTGGGCTGGACACAACTCCTTTCAGCCTTTTCTTCTCCAGGGTGTTCCGCAAGGGTCTGTTTTTGGCCCCCTCTTATTTTCTCACTGTACTGCCTTGCTCTCTGCTCTCATTTCTTCTGGTAATCGCTCTTTTCTTCTTGTATGACAGATACATGTTATCAAATGTGTCTTCTTTTGATGACACTTTGCATTCCACTGTTTTTAATGGTTTCTCCGCTGTCCAACAATGGATGACCTCCCACTTTCTTCATCTCAATCCTTCAAAGACTGAGGTCCTTTTCTTTCCTGCTTCCACAATCCCTGCTACTCTCCCCCCTCTTTCCTTTCCACCATATTTTCTACTGTTTTCCTCTTCTGCTCGAAATTTGGGTGTCAACTTTGACCCTTTTCCTTCTTTCTTCTTGCATGTTTACTGCACTTCTCATTTCTGTCTGTATGCTCTGTTTAATATTCTTCATGCTCGACCCTATCACTCATTACATGCTACTAAACTTCTTGTTTTTTTTTTCTCGCATTGACTACTGTTCATCTGTTCTTCTTGGTCTTCCTGCTTCTCATCTTCTTCCTCTTTGTTCTATCTATAACTCCTCAGTTTGTCTCCTTTTTCCTATTTCCTTGTGCCTCCACTACCCCATCATTACTTGTGAAATTAACTTGAGAATGAACCAAACAGTGACTGTGCCCCAAGGGATTCAAAGATGTTTCTGTTTACTTTTGTTTTGAAAAATTTCCAGCAAAACAGCAATTAGTGTATTGTGTCCTTTAATTGTTAACACGTGTTTCAGCCGTGCAAGGGCCCTTTTCAAAACAAAAACATCCGGGCAGTTTGCATCCTTGTTCCATTTAAACATTCAGTCCTACACACATTATAATTCACAATAATCAAACGAAATACATTTAGGAAATATGGGAGGTGTCGGAAATGAGTATAAGGTTGCAGAACATGTTATTAAGCCACATGTAATATCCATAAAATTATTATTGAAAACAATCAAGTGCATAAATCAAGAAACAAATATAAACACAGATGTTTATCAATCCCAGAAAAGAAAGGGAGAAAACATACAAAAAATATCCATAGATTAGTTCAAATGACCATTGAATATCTTATTTTTGTATTTTCATTTTCATTATCATTTCCAATTTAAACACCGTATTCCTTAGTCCAATGTGACAATAAGTGTATGGTCAAACCTTTTGTGTTTCAATGTGATCTTATTAGTGCATTTTCTAAGAGACTCAGTTTCACCCGAAAAAGCATCCAGTTCAAGCCACTTTTCACCACAGAAAAAGTATCCAGTTCAAGCCACTTTTCACCACAGAAAAAGTATCCAGTTCAAGCCACTTTTCACCACAGAAAAAGCATCCAGTTCAAGCCACTTTTCACCACAGAAAAAGCATCCAGTTCAAGCCACTTTTCACCACAGAACACACTTTAGCTGATATATATATATATATAACAATTAGTGCCACAGCCATATCTCCTGATACTGTCCCTAAATTTAGAGTGAGAAATATTTCATTGAAATAAAATATCGGTTTACCATTTCGAAATCTTATTTTGTAAATGTCAAGTTTACGGGATAATCCATAAAAACAAAAACGGTCATGATTATCTAGAAGGGAATACAATCCACATCTTTTAAAGCGTTCCGACTTTACTTTCACATTCACTGATGCCAAACCACTAATCCATCTACAATTTACAGTCTAAATGCTTCTAGCTTTATCATAGCGTTCCGTCTACATCCAATTGGAGGTACGAGCGTATGTTAAGTTTGTTACGTTTAAATTTGGGCTTGTGGTCAAGAAATAATGTCCCCCTGCCGTCTTACCTTGCTCTGCCTCCAATAGCAAACAATGGAATTTTATGGAATATCATCCAAGTTGTTTTTTCTTGTAATTTTATAAGGAATCATCTAAACATTTTTCAATTTGTCATTCTTGTAACGGTACTGTTAAATCCAGATAACTCTCAATTGTGTTCCAATTCTATAATGTTCCTTATATGTTATGTTGTTATGTTGCTATCAAGCCTGTTTCTTTCAACGTTGCAGCGTTCTGTGTCTGTATGCTTAAATAGTTACACATAGCAGAAAATAGTTACAAATTGTGTGAAAGAACAAAACTCCTGTTCAGAAGGCATGGACAAAACAAGGAAGACGTCAGAGGTCTATTTAAAATTGTATTTTTAATGCACAAGAGCTCAAATTTGTTGTGTTCAATCACGTGTCTGATGAAGTAGAACACACACATGATACCGCAACTATGCATGAAGGCAGTACATGCCTTCAATCCCCTGAATTATCCAGTGCACGGAACAAGTTCAAAGCCTTAATTGACAGCAAACGGCTGAGGTGATGATGGATTATATGCTAATTGGTGGGAAGCTATGGTTATGACCAGCTCATGAGCACCTAGTAGTCTAGCCTGCGTGCTGCTAACTTAGGTGGAAAAGTACTGACGAATGTAAGTTTGCCAACCAATTGTAGGGTGCCGCTTGATTAAGAACCCTATAGTTTATATAACCAATGGCTCTTCGTGTATTTAGCGACATTCATAATGACTTGTTGAGGAGAGGGCTTAGTTGCCCCACCTGATGTTAAGGAGCCTATCACTTTCTTAGACTAGTATGGAACGTATACCTAGATGTTCCTTTTGAGCCTATCCACGATGAGTGTTTTTTTTTATAGAACTCATGTTTTTTTCTGAAGCAAATTGAGGGATCATGCAATGAGACATTTGTTGATGTCTGTTGTACTCCTGTTTTAGATAATTGATATTAAAACCGTTAACCTTTCTGCCAACTACCTGATTCGTTTTGATTATTTATGTTTGAGTAACGTCTGCATCCCCTTCTGTCTTTCTGCAACCACTCCTTCGCCACTGTCTTTCTGCAACCACTCCTTCGCGACTGGAGCCTTCCCATCACCCCTGAAGCAGTCCCTTGTGCACCCTCTTCTTAAGAAACCCACAGCTCACCCTTCCTGCCCGACTAACTATCATCAAATCTCCATCACTCCTTTCCTGGGATAACACCTGGAAAAACTGGCCATCTCCCAGCTTAATCTTCACTCTGAAACTGTTGGCTTTCTCCATGACCATCAGTCTGGCTTCAGAGCTGCCAGAAGCATGGAAACTGCTCTCCTGAACATCTGTGACAACCTGCTCTCCAACCTCGATTCCAACACCCCCTGCGTCCTCATCCCTCATCTTACTTTAACTCTTTTCTGCCTTTGACACAGTCAACCATGCCATCCTGCTCAACCGTCTTTGTGATAACCTGGGTATCACTGATGAGGCCCTGGCGTGGCTGACTTCCTTCCTCTCCGATCGACCCTCCCAAGTCCAACGTGGGTCCTTCCTCTCCTCTATCTCTACCTGTGGTGTTCCCCAGGGGTCTAACCTCTCTCCCTGGGTTTTCAACCAATACCTGCCACTTCTTGCCCAGTGCATTGCTGCTCTCTGCCCAAACGTACAGTGCTATTCGAAAGACACACAACTCATTTTCAGGCTCCCTTCAGCCTCCTTTTATCCTTCTCTCATCTCTGAATGTCTGTCCGCTATCCAGGAGTGGTGTGCCGCCAAGGATCTCTGCCTTATGCCAGTAAGACTGAGATTCTCCTCATCAGCACACCTTCTCCCACCTGTTCCCTCCTTTCCTGTCACTCTCTGGCCGGCCTCCCTTGGCCCTCTTCCTGGCCCTCTTCCTGCCCCCACCTGTGAGACTAAAAACCTCATGGACATCTTTGACTCCACACTTTCCTTCTCTCCTCACATCTCTGACATCTCTATTCTTCCTTTCCTCTCCTTCCCTCAGAAACTCACTGTCTCCAGAGCTCAGGTTCTCTCTAGGCTGGACTACAACAGCCTCTTTCTAAATCTGCCTGCCATCCAAAACAGGACTGCAAGACTTGTCCTTGCCCTCAAGTCTAGGGATTGTATCTCTCCAGGACTGAACTCTCTGCACTGGCTCCCAGTGGTGGTGAGGATTAAGTTCAATACCCTCTGCATTGTCCACAATGTCTTCTGGGGCCTGGGAACTCAATATCTACAACTTCTCTTTGTATAAATCTTCCTTCTCGAGCTCTTCGCTCATCCGCATCCAACTCCCTCAGGGTTTGTCACTTCTTCAAGCAGTGAGTTGGTGGTAGATCTCTCTCATATGCTGGGGCCTCCCTATGGAACAGCCTCCCTGCCTCTCTGAAACTTCAGGAGAACCAACTTCGGTTCAGGAAGCACCTCAAAACCGTCCTCTTTGCTTCTGCTTTCTCTCCTCCTCTCCCCTGCTGATCTCCTGGCTGAAACTGCACTGGTCATCTGGCTACCCTCTGATATCGGGCCCAGCGCCCCCCTACTTGCACACCTGCACTGCTCCCCTGGCAACCCTTGCCCTCAGGGGCTGTTTCTGTATTGCTACAGCCCCTGCTAGCACTTGACACATGATGCCTGCACTTACCCTTGTACTTGCCAGCAGCTGGCTGCACTTTTTTTATTGTCTTATTTACTTTACTGTTATCCTATATAATGCACTGCCACCACCTTTTTCCCGTTGCACTTTTTCCCCTTTCTCCCTCCCATGCACTTGCACAATCTCAATGTCACCTTGCCTGATAGGATCGTTGTGTCTGTCTTCCTTCTGTTTCCCCTCCCTCTCCTCGTCGTGCCTTGAAACACTTGTGTATAGGCATGCTATAAATGCCATATCATATCATATCATTAAGGGCTGAGGCGACTCCCTCAGTTCAGTTAATTGAACAGAAGTTTGTTGAGAGCATCAGGACTCGAAGGCCAGAGACTTTTCATTACAAAGAGGCTTGACCATCGAACAACCTGATGGCTGATACAGAACTGTTAGCTTGTGCAGGGAAGACTCGAGTGTGTGCCATGCTCCAAAGTCCCACATTGTCCTGTGCTAAAAACGTGGGGAAGGGAGACCTCGAGGCAATCACATCCTGACTTATTATTTGTGAACACTTTTCTTCTTTAATTTGAATATCCTATCCCACACTCTTTCTGTAATTAGCTGTAAGGAATTGGCAATAGTTTTTTGATTTTTGTTTTATAGGATTTTTACTTTGACACAACGCAACACAGAGAGCCTTATTTTCCTTTTGATGGTTGACGCTTGCTCCCATCTTAGATTTAGGTTTTACTTATGCATTTTTTGACCCTGCATTTAAATTTTAATAACACCCTAGAACTGTTTGTCTGTCTTTTTGGTTGTCACCATGAGTTCCTTACATGGCCCAGTGAAATAAGAAGAAGTCGCCAGACAGGGATTAAACCTGGCCCTTGTAGTGGCCCTTAGAAGGGGGCCGGCATTGCCTGCCGGCTCTACGGCCCAGTAGAATATTAGCTGCCTCACATTCAATCAGGCGGTCCTTGTGGACACAGAGGGTGCTGTCGAATGAACAGTAAACCGTGGGGGCCATACTTTGCCATGCTGAGTGCGAAGGCCCAGCAACTCCATAAAGTCTTGGGTGATGAAGATCACAAGCAATGGTTTAAGAGAATCCCCAACTGACTTTTCGTGTTGAAGAGGGAAAATGGGACGATCCCTTCCCCCGATTCTCATCCAGACCATGGCCTAGGACTTCACAACCCAAGCACCCACCACGAGAGGAATTCGACCTGCTCACTGCTGCCACAGATGTCAAGATCCACTGTGGCCACGCCCCACACACCCAGGGAAGCTGACCACCAATCAACCCACATGCTGGAACCTCAGGTGGAGCTGACATCGACCATGTGGATCAACTCGATTAGACAGCAACCACAAGTACTGCCATTGTTAGAGATGCCATGACGACTTAGCCAGAGGACAAGAACACACGTGCCGCCAAGCACATTGGTCATACACACACCAATCCACATGAAGAACATACTCAGTGCTATGACGTAGAGGACCACTTACACTCACACATGCATCGCTGTTATTTTTCACATAGGCCAACTACAGCACCGCAGAAACGCAAGACACCAGAAGAGCTCGTGTACATGCTTGCAGATGCTTCCTCGCCACTAAAACCATGAAGATGTCACCCTGTATATGGACTAATGCATATGATCTCTGTCACCCCTCGCAACCCCATATTATGGACTATGTGCTGCCACCCATAAGCCAGGCCAAGGTAGGCTGCAAAGCCAGAGTTCCCAGGCCGGGGCAGCTCTGGCAAAGAATGCAAGGTGCTGATCAAGCAGAACAAGCCCTGACGAGAGCCCACTGCCAAGGCCGCAATGTTGCAATCTACATGCCGCTATCCCCACGCCAAGGTTACACCTGCCACTGCAAAATGCTCGTCAGAGCCGAAATACAAATCAATGCTTATAATTCTGCTCCAGCCATGGTCTCACAACACGTGACCAGGCCGACCTGATATGATGACAAGCCCCACGGACCAGAGAAGCGCTGGGGTCTCACGTCTGGGATACGGACTGCAACAATGAAGTGACAAATTGGACACCAACAGCGATGGGAAAGACATGCACACCAGCTAATAGTCAGACCTGTCCTGTCCACTGCGCAGGCGGTGAGGGCAGAGGAGAAGGAGGAGGAGCTAGAAGTACATTGCAGGTGTGCCAAGTAGAGGGGCAGCTCAAAAGCACACTGGGCGGGGCACGCAGCCACAGGGGGCTTTGTGTGCCACAGGTCGAAATGGGCCCTAGCTCTGGAAGGAGAAGCATAGAAGAAGATGACATTGCTGTAAAGATTAAGAGGGCGGTGGCGCCCAGCCCAAAAGTATAGTAATAAAAAATTGCTTTTCCTTGCAGCAGAAAGTCGAAAGACCCAAACTTACGGGGCCAGGTAACGGTGCTATTGAGAAAGTGAAGTTATAAAATGTGTACGTATTATGGGATAGGGGCAGGGGCAGGGTTAGGGCTCAGGGCCAGTGACTTAACAACACCACTCCAACATATATGTGCAACACTAATACCGCACAGAGATAAAATAGTAAAGTACAGTATTGAATGGACACAAGGGACAGACAACAAAATAAGGATACCATGGCCACCCAACGGAAGTTTTGATATGTGCACACAACATTCACTGCTAGCATATCTACACAACACATATAAAGGGAAGAAATTAGTGAGCCACCTAGAAGTTTTTGACCTCTGGAAAATGTTCCAGGGGAGCGCACCACGGGTACCAGCGATGTTCACCGTGCAGGGAGTAAAGGAGGAGAAGGTGAGCATAGAGGGCGGGTGCAGCATGCCCCAAGCTCCCCCCAGTGCTGGGGAAAGTGAGGCAGAATCAGAATGATCGTTCCCAGTTGCTGAGGTAAAAAAGAAAGGTGAGGAAGAGACACCCATAACTAAAGAAGTAAAGAAGGAAACAGAAGGGCCGTATCCAATGAGAGAGTTGAGGGAAGCTACACAATCACAATTAACAGCAGCTGAAGGATACTCCAACCCTGCATACAGCCCACTACCATACGCACCAGCAGACAGCTACTAAAAGGGGGTGGCCATGTGGAGTGCATCAGATACGAAACCGACACAGGTAAGCACCGGGGGTTTGAAAATGGGCACAAATAGTCTTAGCAACTATGGGACCAGACGAATGGATAGCAGCACAGGTGCTACTGACGCTTTGAGGGACGTTAAGAGGGGAAGAGGAAGAAGCGGTAAAGAAGGTAGGTAAAGAAGAGACAGAATACACACAGAGAGGGTCCGGGGTGAGTACAAAGGAGGAAGAAAGAATTACACAGGAAGAAGAGGAGGTGCTTAAAGCGAAATTAGCAGAACTAAGGGAAGTTCGGAGCGTGCTGATCAGACAGTTCGAGCAGGAAGAGCGGGAAAGAAAGGCAAAAGGGAAGGAATGTAAGGGGGACAAGGCAGGATTAAAACAGCAAGAGGAAGAATGAAGGAAACGAGAAGAAGACCGCATAAGGTGGATTGCAGAAAGAGTGGCACACATGGAGCAGCGGGAGGTCAGGAGAAAAGAAGAGGAACGAGAAGAAAATGACAGGGTGATGGGATTATGGAGGAAAACGATCATATCAGAGAGCGCACCAAAGTACGAGGAGGGGAGAATTATAGAAAGTATACTGGCAAGGGAGGGCAGAATATGGAGAAACAAGGAGGAAGAGGAAAGGGTATTAGAACAGATAAGCGACGCAATAATGAATGAGCTTTGTAGAGCAAGAGTGGAGGTAGGTGGTGAAGTGAGCCAGCAAAGCAACACAGCGCTAGGAGAGACGCGCAAGGAACATGGGGCCAAGACATACGCATGTAGCAATAAGGAGGTTACGACAACAGCGGCACAGGGGGTTGTGGAGAAGACAGGTGAGTATGCAGATATAGACTTAGGGACTGTCACAGAAGGGGGAAAATGCCCAAGCACAGGGTTGACATTCTCAGATAGATTTTACAGTGAGGAGGAGGAGGGATCTTGTGGAGGACGGAGTGATGGAAGCGGGGAGGGGCTAAGCAAATTATACATAACACGCACAGACTGCGGGTCATCGTGGGAATGTGAGGCACGTGAAGAAGAAAACACAGGGAGGGAAAACAAAAGGCAACTAAGACAAAGAACACCACGGCCACTGACACTGCCAGCACAACACACGTCATATGTTAATAAACTCAGAGACCTCCCAGGATGTAGAATTAAGAATCAGCTCATAGACACAGGAAGGGTCAAGTGGGCCAACAGAGAAGGAACAAGAGCATAGGAGGTGATAGAGTAACACAACACATTACTGACTTTATTGAAGAACTTTCTGACATGGAAGAGGACAGCGAATACACACACACATCCCCGCACAAATGGACGCAAGGGGAGGAGAAGGAGTACACCCTAATGCCATTACTAGAGAGAGGAGGAGCAAGGCCACAATATGTCCCATGGAAACATGCAGACAAAGAAAAAATCAAATGCAGGCTACCATCTTTGAGTGGAGGGGCTGGGGAATGGATATATGAAATGGAAAAACAAACTGCAGGACAAAAAATGGCAGTGGGCGATGTCAAGAGGCTGTTAATTTCCATACTGGGTGACGCAGCTGATGACATTTGGAAGAGGGCGGGATTCCCAGGGTTGACGATAAGTGACACGTCACATGATGGGGTGCCATTTGCAAATTGTAGACATGTGCTATGGCAGGCACTGAGGGTGCAATACCCAGAAACTTCAGACATAGGAGCAATAACATCACACAAAATGCGTGAGAATAAAGATCCTGTTGATTACATCCAGGAGATTTAGGAGAAGTGGCGCTTGGAAACGCGGGAACCGTGGGACAAAACATTAGCAATTTTTTTACCACATATTGATTCAAGGCCTCCCAGAACCAGTATAGAGACAATTAAATAAATTGGTAGGAATGGCACGGCCAGAGATACAGCTGACAATAGTGCACCATTGTAGGCTATGGCAGGAAAAGATGAAACAGAAGGAGGAAGATAGAAAGGCAGAGAAGGCAAAATTAGTCCAAAAGAAACTGTCCAACTATGCCATGGAAGGGGCGCTAATAACAGGCCCGGCCCAGGTCACTCCGGCAGCAGACACTACACAACAACAAAAAGCATCACTACAGCAAGCACAAATGACGACACAGCAAATGCCACCACCCCGCCATACACTGCCCAACACCAATACACAGCACAGATGAGAGGCGGATACACACAAATGGGAAACGGTTACTCAAACAACTACAGGGGGAGGGGTGGGCCAACGAGAGGGAGCGGATTTGGACCAGCAGCACCACTGCAAGGGGGAGGGTTCCGGGGCACAACCATATGGACATCAGGGGTACTTATACAGCACTGGAGGATACCCATGGCAAGCACGGGAACCACCAACGTGCTGGACATGCGGGCTAGTAGGACACATATCACGCACATGCAGAGCAAGACCGGCACAAGCAGGGTGGGGAGAGCAAGGGCAACAAGGTTACAATGGGAGACAACAACTCTACCAACAACAAAAGCCACAGCAGGTGACAGAAAAACTAATACAACAGACACCACCTCAGCAACAACTACAAACATACACAACACAACAACCACAAGTGCAGTACCAACCAGCAAAACAACAGGCACAACACCAAGTGACAACAGCACAACAACACGTCCATACAGTCCAACAGCTCACAAAAATACAGGACAATAAATTACCTGCAGACACACCAATACAACAGACACAATTGGGGAGGGTGACAATATTGGGTCACAACCCATACACAGGGAGCGGACAGTCACTATAACTGCAATAGGACAGCCCACAAACGTCCTTGATGTGTCCCATCCTATCGGTAACACCTAACCCTGCAGATGAACTATGCATAAAGGTGGTGATAGGTGACAAAACATTTTCTTTCCTAGTTAACACAGGGGCCACTAGGTCCTGTATTAGGGAGGGGAAGTTGAACTTGTCAGGTGAAGCCATGCACACTCAAGAATTCTCTGGGGCTCGAGGGCTGGGTCCTTCCACTGATAACATCTCGTTATCTGTTGGAGATCACAACTTGTCTCTACCACTCTTATACTCAAAACAATCGCCAGTAAACATACTAGGGAGAGACATTATGAGCAGGTTGAACATGACTATATCCTTTACTGACAAGGGAATAGTGTGCTCTACACCAGGCATACACATGGTCACAGCACGACACATACTCCAGGCTTACTGTGGCAAGACAGTGGCGAGGGAAGAACCAGTGGACGGGGACCTCTTCCAATATGGAACAGACATTGCAATAGCATGGCTACCAGGAATTGAGGGCAAGGTGTGGAGGAGACCAGCAGCTTACCTTTTCTGACCAGAAACACCCACCAATGAATAGGAAGGGGCAATAATATCAGTGGACATAGAAAGTATTGTGGCAACCACAGACTGCATTGCAGTACATGCCCAGGATGGGGAAGGGAAAGCATGGACAGCAGTAATAGCACTAGCAGAGGGATGCCGACTAATTCAGGTGTCAGATGAGGAGCTGTTCCTGGATGAAGCAGGAGATGGGGAGATGGTGTTCCCGATGAGCGTCTATATCTGGTTGAGAGTGACATTCAAGGAGGTAGCACAGAAATGGCAATTGCACTAGAAGCCCCCACCCCTACCCAAGTACCCTTCTACAACAATATTTAGCAGCAGTACCCAACTCTCTATGGACCACTAGTCCATATGATGTAGGGTGCATAAAAAGCATTGGAGGAGTACAAATAAAGCTAAAGAAAGGTGCAATACTACCATGGGTGAAGCAGTACCGACTTTCTAAAGAAGCTGATGAAGGGATCTATTAAACAATAACTGCCCTAGTGGACAGAGGAATATTGGTACCATCAGAGTCACCATTCAACACTGCAGTGTATCCTTTGTGTAAGGCGAAGGGAGTGTCCTGGCGTTTCATACAAGATTTGAGACCCCTCAACCACATTGTGGAGGCAGAATACCCAATAGCAGCTAACCCAGCCACTATACTGTATGGGATACCAGCAGAGGTGTCTCGATTCACTGTGCTTGACCTCAAAAATGCCTTTTTCTCAATACCTCGACAGAACTGCAGCAATTTCTGGGCCTATGTAACTACTGCATGGCAGGGTCTTTGAATGCAGCTCATACATAGGACCACTGCTCGAGGCCCTTAGAAGAGCACAGAGGGGAGCAAGGACGTTGGGATGGACAAGAGAAATGATGGAGGCATTCAATGAATTAAAACACACAATTTCAACTGCACCAGTACTTGCTACCCCCAACTAGTACCCCCAACTACGAAGACCAATTCTACATTTTCTCACAATGTGATACTGCAGTAATGGAAGCAGTACTGACACAAAAGACAAACAAGGGACACAAACAAACCAGTGGAATTTTACAGTGGCCATCTGGATCCTCTAATGATGGGTCACTTCCCATGCGGACAGAGCCTAGCTGCAGTAGCCTTTGCAGTGGAAAAATCCTCCTCAATAACCATGGGATGCCCCACAACACTGTACGTGGAACACACCCTCTTTACAATATTGAACAAGCCAAAATTCACAATGACCACTCAGAGCTACAGGTTAAGAGATTATACTCTGCAGACCAGAGCTGAAAATAGTAAGGTGCAGTAATGTTAACCCAGCACGATTTATAGCAGAAGAAGAGGAAGAGGGAGAGCATGCACATGACTGAACACAGACCATTGAAATTTACTCAAGTACCAGGAAAGTGGAAGAAAATACCCTAGAGGGGGGAGATGTAATGTACATAGATGGGTCATCAAAATGGATCAAAGTGATAGGATAAGAAGGACAGGAGCAGCAGTAGTACGATTGAGAGAAGACTGGACTTCCGTTCCAGTAAAATGCATCCAATTACCACAACACTACTCAGCGCAAGCAGCAGAGCTAGTAGCACTCACTTTAGCCTTAGAAGAAAGCAATGAGAAAAGAGTAACTATATACTCTGACAGTGCATATGTTACATCAACAGTACATTCAGGATTAATAAAATGGCAAAGAAGAGGATTTAGAAGAGCAGATGGTACTCCGGTACTCCATGCTCTCCTACTAGCTGAACTAATTGAAGTAATTAATTACCCGGAAGAGGTAGCACTGGTAAAGTGGTCAGGCACACACTTATGGTGACGACCAAATATCAAGAGGTAACGAAACAGCAGACGCACATGCAAAACATGCTGCGCACTTTGGCGAGACATGGACCCTCCTCAAAAAACAAAAAGATAAGGGGGGGTAAGACAGATGTTGATGAAGGATGGGTACACACACATCCCAGAGACACAGATTATGGATCTGCAGGCAGCAGCACCAATGGCAGAGAAGGAACGATGGGTCAAAAGAGTATGCACCATGTCCCCCACAGATGCAACATGGCGACAGAATAATACAGGGAAAGTTGTGATGCCCCTGGCCCTATTGAAACAGCTCTGACACAATTACACTGTCCCACGCATACAGGGAAAGAAGTAATTTCTGCAAGGATAAAAGAATCATGGTTCTGCCCCAGTCTAAACTCACATGTTGCAAATTTCATTAGCAACTGCCTCACATGCCAGCAATTCACGGAGGGCCACACGCTGCAACTGATCAAGGGTACCATACCCCAGCTTGAAGGACCCTTCCTGTACCTACATATTGACTATGTTGACATGATCAATGTATGTCAAGGTTACAGATACATGATTGTAGTAGTGTGCCCATTTTCAAGGTGGATCGAGGCTGGTCCATGCTCTCATGCAGATGCGTTCAGAGTAGCCAAATTCCTGGTGAGGGAGGTGTTCCCAAGGTGGGGAGTATGCGAAGTGCTGCGGTCAGACAATGGCCCACACTTTGCCAATGAACTGTTCCAGCACGTAACTGCCCTCTTGGGAATTAAACATAAGTTTGCATGTGCGTATCACCTAAAAGCTAATGGCATCTGCAAACGCCTCAACAGCCTCATAAAAGAAGAAATAGCAAAGATCCAACAAACAACCAAAAAGAGTTGGCTGTACTGCCTCCCTTTGGCCTTGTTAGAGATGAGAAACAGACCAGGGTCGGACCACCACCTCACATCCCACAAGGTGGTGACCAGACATCAAATTCACCTCCCACTCACACCACCATCAAGAGCGATAATTGACTGCCACCCCACAAGTACTGTTTTTGGTGAAGAAATCCATGAGTATGCATGAGTATGTCTCTTCCTTGGTTACTAGTGCTGCTTTTATCTTTCAACAGATCCAACTGACAAAGGGCGGGTCGATGAACAACAAACAAGGAGAAGCAACCAACGAGGAACAGGAACAGACTGCACAGTGGACAGTGAAAGAGGGAGACCAGATTCTCATAAAAAATTACCGCAGAACATGGAACAATCTTAGATTCGCAGGTCCACACTTGGTGGACAAGGTAGCCCCTAGAGCAGTGAAGTTGAAGGGTAAAGACGTGTGGACACACATCCACGACATCAAGCCCTACAAAGCACAGACCCCCCCTCTCCTCAGCAAAGGGGCCAATGCTTCAGCAACAAAATCTGACAACAACGACACAGTACAGACACAGGATACCCCAAAGGACATAAACAACCAGCCACCCATAGCTCACCCTATGATCACGAGATCCCAGACAAAGTAAATAAGTTAGCTAAAATGAACCAACAGTTAATGAAGAACTTTGTCAAAACAATCTGCAATTTACACCACACTGTGTAAGCAGGTGCATGTTCTTTTCTCTTTTTGTCTCGCACATGCAGGTATTGCACTTTGCTATTGTGTATGTAATAAAAAGAAAAGGAACATACGTCACTGAAACATATGTCACTGGTCAGGGGTAAATGCTACCCGCAGACGATGACACCCCAGAAGCACTGTCGCACCAGTTTGTATACGTTATAAAATGGCAAAAATAGTTACGACGAAGGAGAATACGTGTATATTATAAAACGTTCCTTATGATAATAGCACAATCATTTCCACATCTCCACACAGCATTACCTGCCCGAAGAGATAGGACAGTAAGGAAAGTGTGAGAAGAGCTTATCGCCTCTGCATTGAACGAATATTTGAGACGCAGGGCTTGAATAAAAATACTAACAATAATAACGCATATTTTGAAAGATTTTCATGCGGGCACCTATATCATCTAAAGTAAAGTAGCTGCAGGACCACAGCAAAGGTAAGAGAGACATGCCAGTGGTAATAGCAACTGTAATAAAAATGTTAGGGATATTCTTCACCACTGGTCTTATTACTGCCGCTGTCTGTCAGGCCTACTATTCTTTCTATGTGATGGCATCTCCCTCTACTAACCTTTCCCCTACCATGGCTGCAAGGAGCACATTGTCCAGTGGTACAAGTAGCACGGGACACAACATAAAGAGGGATAAACGTAGTGTTTCTATTGATGTTCATGGGGTGAACACGACAGAATCTGCACAGGTTTCCAACAATGTGGTACAAGCACATGTCCAAAATTGCTAAGGACAGGACAAAGGACAACTGCTATGTGTGCTCGTTGATCCCATATGCCATGAGTGCCTCAAGAACATTTGTGGCCACTGAAGTACCTGCAACAACTGCTGAATGCATATTATATCTAGCACTTTTCCAAACCCGTGGACGATTTCAAGGGAAAAGAGCAACACTGAGGTGGAAATCAAGGTCAACCTACCCCTATGAATATAACTTTATCAAAACACTACCAATGTATGACAAATCGTGGCAGCAAACCAAAGGGCTCAAGTACATAACAGATGGACCCAACAAAGGAGAGACAGAAGAAGTTACACTGAATTATCTTCCATGCGAGTGGTACGGAAAGAAGTTGCAGGTGAACCAGGATGCTGGGAAAGGACACTAATATTAATATATGGCAAGGTATACACGAAAGGCGGATGGGTGGATGGAGTTGTAGGAAGTAAAATGCTGATGTTGCCAAAGTCACCAGTGAAGACAATGCAAGAATAAAACGACAAAAGCTACAAGAAATGGACAAAGAGTGTAGCACTGGTGACATGGTTAGATAAAGAGGAGGAACCCATAACAATACTACAACTCACAGCACCAACACTGTGTTACCAGCATGATGGAGAAGTGGATGTTGGAGCAAATGAAGGTTGCACGAGAACAATAAAGCTTCCTGAGGGGGGTGCAGAAACACTAGTTCTAATGGAGCACTATTGGGCCTGCGGAGCGAAGGCATACAACAGCTTGCCACCGTTGTGGAATGGAGTGTGCACTATGGTACACATCAACGTACCATCACTGGTAGTACCGCAAAAACACGTCAAGATGGAGGACTTCCCTAAATTGGACGAAGGCAATAAAAGGAAGAAAAGATCACTGAAGATGGTATGAAGCAAGCAAAGGAATTACACTACACACTTATCTAGAGTAAAAAGACAAGGAGAACTGCTGACAGGAAACTACCTGTGGGGAAAATCAGAAACAGCCCTGAGTGACATTCCACCAGCACACAGACTATTCAGCAGAGTAGCAATGTTCTTCTCCCCATCATACATCCAGGGGTGCAATAGTATGCAAATGCAAAATGGTTACAAATATCAAGGTGGGAGACAATCATCTCCATGGTTAACGGATTCAACACGATAAAGGAAGAACTAAGAGCGATCAGGATGGTGGCCCTACAGAACAGATATGTGCTGCACCACCTGATAGCAATGGAAGGAGGTGTTTGCGCAAAAATTGGAAATTCGTATTGCACATTTATACCTGCCAACGACGAGGACAATGGTACGTTATCTGAGGCAGTATCACAGCTGGCCAACATGCACGCCAAGATGGAAGAAGAAGCAAAGGAAGTGAAGAAGGATGATAGCTGGTTCTCTTACATCTGGTCCTGGATGCCATCATGGCTCTCAGATGGTCTTAAGATTGTGGCAGGATAAATACATTTAGGAATGGCTTTTATGATGGGGATAAAGGTATGGAAGGAAAGATCAAAGCGTACTGCTGAAGTAATGATCGGCATGCACGTCCTGATGCCAGCTGAAGACGACCAACACACAGACGTACTTATTAAGGAATGTGAACGGCAGCACCAGCAGATAGTAGAAGCAGACTTGTATCCACCATCAATAAAGGTTGAGAACCCAAGGAACCTGAAAAGCTACGTTGGAAAATGGGTTTATTGCAAACCCGGTGGCGGATGTGTTTATATGTACTGGTCATATGAAGATCATGTGGACCGGTATGGACACTTGGCAGGAATAACAAAGGTATGGTGAGTATGAGGAGACAAGAGAGTGGATAATGTTGTGGTCGACAAGTCGACCAGAGGGGGGACTGAAGAGGGAAAATGGGATGATCCCTTCCCCCGATTCTCATCCAGACCATGGCCTAGGACGTTACGACCCAAGCACATACGCAAGAGGAATTCGACCCGCTCACTGCCACCCCAGATGTTAAGATCCACTGTGGCCACGCCCCACACACACAAGGAAGCTGCCCACCAATCAAACCACGTGCTGGAACCTCAGGTGGTGCTGACATCGACCATATGGATCAAATCCAATAGACAGCAATCAAAAGTACCACCATCATTAGAGATGCCATGACAACATAGCCAGCGGACAAGAACACACGTGCCACCAAGCACATTGGTCATACACACACCAATCCACACGAAGAACATACTCACGGCTATGACGTCGAGGACCACTTACACTCACACATGCATCATTGTTATTGTTCACATAGGCCAACTACAGCACCGCAGAAACGCAAGACGCCAGAAGATGTCGTGTACATGCTTGCAGATGCTTCCTCGCCACTAAAACCATGAAGATGTAACACTGCATATGGACTAATGCATATGAATCTCTTTTGCCCCTTGCGACCCCCATATTATGGACTATGTACCGCCACCCATAAGCCAGGCCAAGGTAGGCCACAAAGTTAGAGTCCCCAGGCCGGAGCAGCTCAGACAAAGCTGCAAGGTGCTGATCACGCAGAACGAGACCCGACAAGAGCCCACAGCCAAGGCCACAATGTTGGAATCTACATGCCGCGCTCCCTGCGCCAAAGTTACACCTGCCACTGCTAAATGCTCCTCAGAGCCGAAATACAAATCAAATGCTCATAATTCTGCTCCAGCCACGGTCTCACAACACATGACCAGGCCGACCTGATACGATGCCAATCCCCAAGGACCAGAGAAGCGCTGGGGTCTCACATCTGGGACACAGACTGCAACAATGAAGTGACAAATTGGACAACGACAGCGATGGGAAAGACATGCACACCAGCTAATAGTCAGACCTGTCTATTGTCTACCAATACATAGACAATATGACATAGTCATACTTTGTTGCCAGCACCAGGTACACCGCGAGCTGGGAACAATGATGGTCCCAGGCTTGGGGGCTGGCGGGTTAACTAATCAGAATACGAGGGGATCACCATTGACGCCACTATAGTTTAGCCAATCACTAATTGTCCCCTTGTAACAATTCTCTTGTAGCAATTATTAGGGACGGCCCAAGCGTACCACCTGACCCTTCCTCCACCACTAACAGTTTTTTCTAAATGTGCCTATACTGACCTTACCACTCGGGGAGCCAACCCAAGATGGCATTAGGTTTTGGGGCTAGTTTTCCCAGGTGACGCACGAAGCCGCGTCATACAGCTAGAAAAAATGGCCTGCGAGCCCACCACTAACGAGATGTCTCCCGGATGCCTATGACCAGAGAGCTTGTCCCTGTCTGTTTTGTGCAATAAACAGCAATAACTCTTTGCTCTTGTTTGTGCCTCATACTCCTTTGGGACGTGGGAGGAGTTGGGGCCTCCCCAACGCTGGAGGTCCACGGACGTCCCTGCAGGCCCCCGGGAAATTACCCCGACAGTGTATTGACTTTCTTTGATATCAACACTCGTAGTTGATGTTGGAGAAAAAAAGCAGTTCAACAAAAGTGAAGCAGATTGAATTGCATTTTTTAAAATCTTTAACTCACACTGACTGATTAGTGGCAATGTATGGTGTTGTTTAGGAATATATTACGAATAGATTTGATTTAGACAAATTATTGTATTTGTGTTGCAGTCATATAGAGGCATGTTATATGTTCTTCTGTAGATAAGCTTCCCGTGGTTGTATAACATTGGCAGTGACTTCCCCAGCATAAAAGATTCAATATGGAAAATGTGTTACTAATGTGCTGCAATTATAAAAGAAAAGTGATGAAATGGAGCTGAAATCATAACATTCATTATAAATAGCACCAGAATGTGTAGTTAAAACATCAACACATTGTGACATGACAGCTTAAAATGTATATGTTCCCTTTATTAAATGTCTCAGAAGTATATAGCATTCATACGTGAATTGTTAGCATAATTTGTCTGTTTTCCTTTTCCAAGTTTTTGTTTTCCTGAAAACAACAGTGGCCAGACCTTACAATTCAACACTTTGATTAATGGATTGAAGATTACTGTCCCATCTGTGCGTATGTCTGACAACACATTTGTCTTCAAAAATACAAACATGAATTCCAGAATGTGGGTTCTTATGGTTTTGTTTTTATTGACCTAAAGTGCCATAAGTGTGTTATTTGGCTGATGGATTAAGTTATTTAAAGTAACATATGTCTTCAAAATGTGTAAACCTATTGGTCTTCAAATACATTAGGCCCCATGATGTGCATCTGTTTCGTTTAGCTGCTTAATAAAATAATTGTGTGTCTAACACAATAATGTCTTTCTACGCATGTAAGGTTTTTGCTTATCACAAACAAATGCAGTTCAGCTAAAATGTACAATCCGAAATCGACTTTAAATGATGCACTCAAAGTGACACATGATTAGCTAAGATAGGAAAACGGAAGCAGATATGGATTCAGGAGACAAAACACAGATCATATGCATGCAACACTGACATATTACAAGTTATGATGTATGCATTATTTTCACATTTCAATAACTCTATTCTGCATGACGAGTAGGTATCATAAACGATGTCTCTGGATTAAGAATGTTCTTATGAATCTGAGTTTGTCATGTTCACTATTATCACATGACCATGTAGAGCATTATTCAAAAAATGAATAATTTAAAACAATAATAATTCAGTTTGATTATGGTGTCTCACTTATAAGTGTCAGGCTAGCTCACAGCTGACACACCCCTTTATGAAACACAAATATTCTTTGGGAGACCATTTTAAAAGATATACCACTGACAGGGTAAATATAGTGCTACGTGAAAAAGCATTGTGATTCATAATTATGATTGAAACCATAGGTGGCTTCCTCATGAAATGATTCTCTCTTGCAATTATACATACCTGGATGTTTTAGAGATCTCAAATTGAAATTTTGATTAGTGTCTGCCATAGTCAATGTGCACCGGACTTCACTTTTCTTCGACGACGAGATCCTCTCTACTCTTGGCAAAGACCCGACGTGCATCCACCACCAGGAACAACTGCCCCCGCCGGAGCTGACTCTCCAACAAACAAGGTACCGTACCCGCCTGGCTTCCCTTTCTGCCGGATGAGAGTGAGGTGTCTGAATCCTTGCCTTTCCATTGGGTCGCCTGCAAGCGTTCTTTAACTTTTCGGTTCTGAACTGGTCCAACCTTTCCATAACAATTTGCGATAAAGACTCGAAGCGCATTTCCACTGAGACACTTTGGGGACATATCGCCTTGCCTCTCTCTGAGTGGGCCTGGCCTCTGAACTTTGTGATCTGCAGTAGACCCTGCCTTACTTGCCTTGCATTTGTCCGTAAAGTATTGGTACCGAGTTGATTTCATAACCTGCCTTATTTTTCTCTCCCGTCCTAACGAATACTAGAGTGCCATCTAGGTTAACGCATACACCTCTGTCTGCAAATAAGTGATGCTGGTGAACCTAGAATTGTCGAACTATTGTTAGGGGGATTGATCTATTTCTTCGTGTAGTAATTGTGATTGGAGGTGTTTGCCGTAATAGTGTATAGAGTGTTTTCTACAGATGTGTTGTTATAAATAAATACCCTTATATCTTTACACCAAAGCCTTGTTCCGTGTTTGCTTGTTCTACTGTATAGATTGCCCTATATTGTATCCTCCACATACTGCCTAACTCTTCTTGAGGGAAGTCTGACTGCTCAGCCACAACTACCAAGTGAATCTGTGTGGTACAGACTGCTACCAAGTGGGTTTACTGCCAAACAATTGTAGTCCTAAATCTTTTGCAGTGGTCCCAGAGGGAACTGCACAGGTTTCCGCCTAACAGTCAGTAACGCATTCCTTAATGAGCACATTGAAATGTGCTGTTGCAATGGTGAAACTGATCCATCGAAAGTAAGGAACGAGTTAGGCTCCATTATTCCAGCATTCCAAAAGCAACATAATTCATGAGAAACCCACGACTTCACAATGAAATGCATAATATGCACAAAATCCAAGATTGTTAAAGAAGATTATATCAAATTGTGTATAGGCCCGAGACAATATTTTGTCACAGATGATGTCAAAAATTAAGCTGATGTTCGTAGTTTCAGCGAAAAATAAGCACAATGTTTTATCTCAAGCTTTCTTCAGAGAACTGCTTCATCCTTTTTATATGAATGGTGAGGTGGGTTTAAAACAGACATCATTCTATACTGTGGACTGTGCTGATGTATGTGTGCCTCTACAAAGTAAAGTGTCTTCTGTTATAGTAATTCATATTTGTTTTTCTATGAATGGGTGTTTGTCAGAGGATGTAAAGTAAGCTGGTTATTTTATTTTAATTGAAAATGGTAATGAGACGAACATGAGACAATCTCTGTGTATTCAATTTCATTGAATTCCACAATTATTTGTTGTGTTTTAAAGGTGACTTTCCAAGCATTAGAAGTCAGACAACAAACCTGTGTTTCCTTTGTTTATTATTTTAAATAAAACCAAATATAGTATAATGTATTTGTAGGTATGAATAGGGATGCAAATTTCGATCATAAATGACTTACAATAACACATTTACATATGGTGGAGGGATTCCTCCGAAGTGTACCTGAAACGAAAGATGTGAACTGTATGACTATACAAAATGAAATTATGAAGCATCACTATAGGCAGCGGTGAAGTCACGCAAGAAGGAGGGTAGGGAGAACTCCCTCTTTAGCAGGTAAGTGAAGTTAGCTGAGCTTTAAAGATATCCACAATTGATCACTTTCATTGTGATGGTCAGTATGCACCAATGGATCGGGTCAAGTAAGGAGAACGAGCAGAAGTGAGAGGAGACACAAAGCGGGATTCATGGAACAGTTAATACTACAGAGCGTTAGGGAACAAGATGTAAGATGTAAGATTGGACAGGAGTCATAGTTTATCCTGAAACTTGGAGACAAAAAAAGCACTGTCAATGGAAGAGATGAGCGTTCCTAAAATTATGAAGGTAAGGAGACAATGAGCCCTGCTGAATTTCCTCTAAGTCAATGAAGAGGAGAGAAGAGGAGTAGATGATGGAGGAACAAAGATTTTAAATGGGACTTTCAGGCTTTCAGAAGGAGAAGGGTCAATGGAGGGTCAAAGGTGGCAAGCTCAAGAGAGTTCACACCAGAGTGTGTAGGCTGGTCATGGAGGGAGTAGAGAGAGTGGTCAGATAGGATGGATTTAAGTTCAAGTCAGATGGCTGCGCAGGGCACATTGGAAGGTTAATCCCTCCCTAATTGACAATGCTTATGTTGGTAGGAAGTGTTTCTTCGAAAAGATTTATATGATGAAAGAAGAAGTTGAGAGAACCCAGTGGTCAATATAAATCCATAACAGTGAGAGGAAAAGGAATGACAAGTTGAATAGTGGCATGTTCAAAAGAGGATGAGGTAATGTCAGAGGTGTCAGTGGGGCATTTCTGCTAGCCTTTTTGTTTAGGATGCCCAGAAGTTAACCATCCCAACTGGTCAGAGGGAGTTGGGGAAGCTGGCATCTTCAGTGTGGAGAGCTGTTAGTGTTGCAGAGTCATAAGGGGAGATCCAGGTTTCTGTGATTGCAACAAGTGAAATATGAGTGTGATGAAATCCAAATTGGTCAGTCATGTAGATCAGTTGCAGAGAGGGTATGCTTTCTAAAGGCAAAGTTATATAGTGATAGGATGTAGGGGAGAGGAGCTGGTGTTGTGTGGTAAACGAGGAGGATAGATGAGTTTGGAAATCCTGTGTGAATGGGAGCATCGTGTTTGAGTGGTGCAGGTTGAGGGGGAGGCAACAGATGGAGCATGCATAGAAGGAGGCTAAGTTGAGGTGAAGGCAAAGAGAGAAGAAAAGTAGAAGAGTGAGGACACAGAGGACTAGAGGGATGTCAAGGTGCAAGATGGATGCAGAGGGAAGAAAGGGTGCAGCCAAAGAGAGAGATTGTAGGTGGATGAGCAGGGAAGAGAAGAATGGGAAGGTTGGCTGAGAAAAAGCATGTGTAACTTTTGAGTTGGGCTGGAAAGGGGCTATTGGTAATCAAGAGACAATTAACAGGCCAAGGACAGGAATGGTCCTGGGTCCATAGTGAATGCATATTCACTGGGTCAAAGGATCCCAACACGATTCAGGCAAAGGACATGCACAGCACAGTCCTTGTTTGAGCAGGATGTTTGTCCCTTGGTCCATTACCAGAGAACCAGGAGATTCTGCACCAGCAACAATCTGGCTTCAGAGCATCCCCAACTTGTTTTCGTCCAACAAGGTCAGCAACTGATTCTGCAAATCCAGCATGGCTGTTTCAGTGCTGTGGGATGCTCTGAAGCCAGATTGTTGCTGGTGCAGAATCTCCTGGTTCTCTACAAAGTATTGGAGTTGCTGTGTTGTGTTATGTTCTATCTTCTAGCATTATGTTCTATCTTCTAGCATCTGGACTAAAAATCATCCAAAGGATTACCAAGGAGGATCACTCGGGGACTGGGAGGAAAGACTCAAGGAGCCCAGAGTGCCGCTCCGTACTCCCAACCAGAACCAGCAATACGCCCAACCAGAACCAGCAATACTCCTGCCCAGAACCGGAGAGGAGAGCAGGTCGATTCCAGCACTGACGGGAGAATCAACTGAAGTTCTCCACATGAACAGAAAAAGAACATCCCCATCTCCCGACTTCCCCTTGATGGGAGGTCAAAACCAAGTCGGGAAGGGGGCTCTGTGGGATGTATTGACCCACTCCGCTATCCTATGCGGCATCACCCTGCCAGTTACGGCAAACGAAATGGCAACAATGGCGGCAAAACCCTTGTGCGTGCCAAATACCTACAAAAATATAAAAAGAACATGTGCTTCAGCACACAAAAAGAGGGATGCAAAACCTGCCACCCATGGTGCATGTGCGGTGGGATAGAGCACACACTGAAGAAATGTGCCAGTGGGCTCCATGACCAGCAAACAGAGTACAGAGAGAGAAGCAGCACTTTACAAGTTAAACCCCAAAATGGGCCTACAAATGACATCTGCTTTTTTGCTCAAAACTCCAAAATGCCCATAACACAACACTTTTCAACATTCACAATCTTGCCTGGTGCTAAAATTCATGTATCTAATGAAGTATTGTCGAACATACAAAGTCCTAATGTGAAGAGCAAAACATTCTTCAGACAAACTGGATTGTCTGAAAACTGACAGCCTATGCCAAAATCTGGGTGCAGTACCCGTGGCTACCTGAATGACAGCTGTCAGATGACTACCGATGAAACTTTAAAGGGACCTAAAACTAAAAAGTCTGCTGGATTAGCAAACATAAAAAGGATTGTTGCCAAAAAGGAATACAGATTTTAGTTGTGTTTTGATCCCACAGATTTTAAGGCTAAGAAAGAAATGTATTCATGTTTGATGCAACACATTTTTTTGGCTGGATTTAAGAAGTTCATTAGCCTGGCTGGGCTACAAGAACTGGAAAAGCAGGTTTCGCTCAGAAGGAGGGCCGTCTTCTCAGCAGAAATTCACTGGGAGGTGTTAAATGCGGGTTAGCACAGACTGCTGTCTATGGAAAGAGAAGGAACAATGACAGAGCTTCAGCCAAGGAAACAAACAAGGAGGGGGATGCCTCTGGACTGCAGGGAGACAACAAGGGGCAGACCAATGTTGCTAAACATGAACAAAGAACAGTTCTTAAAAGACTCATAACTTGTCATCCAAATGGGTGAAAAATATACCAAGGACACAGTTGTTAATTACATTTTTGGCTGCATGTGTGAAGAGGTGGTAGAACCGTGTGACATGTTCTGGACAGGAACGGCAATACATGTGGTTTCATGCGAAATGTATACATGTTAGAATTGTGAAAATGTACACACTCATCCCTATGTTGAACACACACATTTGTGGAAAGTTGCATAAAGTTTGGAAATTGTGTTCATAGCAAAAAGGACAAAATTCGGTAGAAAGTTGAAACAAGATCCCACAGCTACAGGATTGTGAGCAACAGATGCTCCATAAAATATGGCATCTTTGTGTGTGATTTGTATAAAGGTGACAAATGTAGAAATGTACATTCAGTATACAATCCGATTTTGAGACCAGCGGCTAAAGGGAGGTCTCTGAGGATGGTAAAGCAAACCATAAAATGTGACATCAATCGGCCTTGATCCAATCACTCAAATTGCAAGGCGGAGATGAAGTGGGGCCAATCCCAGCTCACAGGGACAAGCTTAGCTAAGCCGGCCCATACACCCACTTTA
This sequence comes from Ambystoma mexicanum, assembly GCF_040938575.1. NCBI lineage: Eukaryota > Metazoa > Chordata > Amphibia > Caudata > Ambystomatidae > Ambystoma > Ambystoma mexicanum. The sequence continues at coordinate 1,516,120,210 of NC_090937.1, read as the reverse complement.
TGATGTCATTTTATAGCATAAATAGAGACAGCTGACAACACATTGGGACTCACAGATCCACTCACTTTCCTGATTCTGGCGAAGCACTCTGATCCAGCATTCTACATCCAGCTTAATATTCTTCCAGATCCAGATGCCAAAACTGTTGCCAGCAATAGAGACTATTGATTTCAGCAAGGCCCAAACTCTCAAATGTATTCTCTCCACCCAGTAAATCGCTGTGCGGTTTGAGAAGGCCTTTTGAACCAGTATCCTGAAATCCTCTGGCTTGCTACCACTAGGCTTGCCTGAGGAACTCGCCATCCAGTGGATTGAAATACCCACAGACTAGGAGGGCAGATCCTGTGCAAACCTGGCGACCGGCATAGCTGATCCAGTACCGTACCTGATGTGCTGTCTTTCCTAAACCAGACCCAATCCACAGACCAGAGCTGACGATCCTATTTAATAACTTATCCTGTGTAGGGGGTCATTCAGAGTTTGGAGGTAGCCATGGTGCTGCTAGCACCATGGCTGCCTCCAATCCCGGGTCGGGGTCTGGTGTCTCTGAATGGGGATTTACTGGGTCATTCCAACCTTGGAGGACCCGGTAAGTCCCCATTCAGAAAACCATTCTCCATTCCCATTTGAGTCCCCATAGGGCTCAATGGAAATGGGGCAGCTAATAACGGGCCCGCAAATTGCGGGCCCGTTATTAGCTTCAAGGTCCCTTAACGGGTCTTGCTAAGAACGGCTGGTCAGACCAGCCATTCCTGGTGGTACCCGCTAAGGGACCTCAGAATGTGGCAGTAGGGGGTTAACGGCACTGGCATCCTTACCGGCGCCCTTAACCCCCTACCGCCATACTCGGAATGAGGCCCATCGTGCTTTTTATTTTATTTGTTACCCTTCTCTCATTACCCAGAGCCCTGCATTATGTATTCTTCCTACAGGGGTGGGGTTTCTATTATTGCCTATTTTGTTATTAGTGCAGTTATTAGTGCATATGGTGTGTTTCATTAAATTGTAGATATATATTTATAGAACCTTGATTGAGAATTCCTTTACTTTGGACTGCTGTATTGGGCTGCTGCAGGTTCACATTCACAACCCTCCTCAGAATATGGCCTTCCCTCAGCCCACGTTACCACAAAAGATGAACAAGGTATATCTACTAGCTGTGCCTGGTTTACCTTTAGGATTGGGTTCACTAGAGGTTGTTGCAGTATGAAAGGCAGAAGTCAATTTGTCACAGTTCTTGGAAAACGAGTCACAGTCCTGGACCATCTCAGTTAGATCAGTAAATGTGAGGTGGAAGTTGCCTAGATTTTCTATGAGACCCTCCACTGGGAAGTTCTAGAATGATTTGAAGGCTTGTTTGGTTGGTTTCTGATTGGTGTGCTTGACTGGAGTGGTATAACTGATGTCTAAGCGGAATATGAGAGCTGTGATGGAGGGTGGACAGGGCAGTGATAATGAGGTATAGATTATACCTTTTCTGCGAGTTGGATTTTTCCAACCTGTGGGGTTTGGAGTGTTGAACAGGCATTGGGGATCGTTCTTATTTGACTATGTAGCTGGGTTTCCAGGAATGTTCAAATTGCAGACAGAAATTTTGCTGGACTGTGTTAGAGACATTGGGCCTCATTACAAGTATGGCGGTAAGGCAACAACGGCACCGGTATCGCTACCGGCACCGTTGCTACTGTACTGCCATACTAGGAGTTCTGCTTGCGGGTGCCCTTGCAGCCACCATGTCTGACCATGCCATACCAGCACCTGCAAGCAGAACATAATGGTAGCACTGGTACCGTTATTAACAGTACGAGTGCTACCACCCTCCCCATTCCCATTGAGCCCTATGGGGATGTACCGTGCCAGGCACGCACGAAAGGGAAATTATGGTGTCCAGCTGGGCCGGAATAACCCGGTAATTGCCCATTTGCAGGTGCCGCATCCGGATGCGAGTTTGGAGGTAGCCTTGCCGGTAAAACCAGCAAGGCTACCTCCAACCTCGTAATGCGGCCCATTGTGTTGACTAAGGGCCTCATTACACGGTAGAAGGTAGCCATGGTGCTATTAGCACCATGGCTACCCTCTTACCGCATTCTGGGTTCCTGAAATAGGGACTTACCGGGTCATTCCAACCTTGGAGGACCCGGTAAGTCCCCATTCCCAGAACCATTCCCCATTCCCATTCGAGCCCACATAGGGCTCAATGGGAATGGGGATGGAGCTAATAACAGTACCGCAATTTGCAGTACCATTTTTAGCTATGAAGTCCATTAACGGGTCCCATCCATAACGCCTGGTAAAACCAGGCGTTGAGGAAGTGACCCGCTAAGGGACCTCGGAATAGGGTGGTAAGGGATTACAGGCACCGGTGACCTTACCGGTGCCGGTAATCCCTTACCACCTACCACGTAATGAGGCCCTGAGTCTGTGAAGTCTTTGATGAAGGAGGTGTTAGGATTGAGTGGTCTATTGATGAGGTGGAAATTGATGGAGTCTGTTGAGGAGAGCGGGAAATGGCAGGACATTTTCCAAAAGAGCCAATTGTGGCGGAATTGTCCAGTTGGGTGCATGGTCATGACGCTTTGTGAAATGATGGTGAGGCCCCCACCCATCTTTGTTTGGACACTCTGATTATAGAATCCTGTAGCCACTGGGGATGAGGCCAAATAGGATGTGGGTGGAAATGGATGTTATCAATGTCTATCTAATGAAGATGGAGTCCAAGTTATTTGTGGTGATGATGTTGGCAATATATGGTGCATGGTTGATTGCTGAGTGGACATGAGTGAACATTAGCTTTTCTATAGCGGCATATAATGGAGTGCTGATGGGGTCTATAAAGTCACAGGTGAGGATGCTGAGATGCAGTGTCTATGTTTAAGGTGAGAAGCATGTTTGACGATGAGTGGTGATGAGCTGTTTGGAGAGATGGGTAAAACACATATTCAAGAGAAAGTACTTGATGTTAGAGGGCAGGGGTTTTGGTTCTGGGTCCTTCCAGCCCAAACAGGAACTGCTCTTTTCTTCCTCTACACTTCGCTTTGGATGCCCTGCACTTCGACGTCCAGGCGAGAGACTCCCTTTACCTAAGAGTTAAGAAAATAAAAGGAAGGGTCAAGTCTAAGCAAGTGAGTGAGACTTATGTCCCGTGACCTAGATCCACTTGCTCCAGCTCACCAAGGCCAAAAGAAGAGCAGATGGTGAGCTGCCAAAATAGGTAAAAAGAGGGGCAAAACAAAGAAGCACCAAAGGTTTAGCAGTGATGGCAGGTGCGTGAAACTTAAGTCAAGTGACCTTGATTGTCCTGATTCAAATCTCTTGCACCAGGTCTGCACCTTCAAGCTGTATGATTAAAACGTCCAGTTTCTTGTCCCTGGTTGTTGGAGGGATTGTTACGGTGGGGTGGGGGGAAAAGATCTTTTCACCTAGTACACAATAAATGAATAAAACTGCACAGAGGGGGACCTTTTGTACATAGGTAGAATGGTAGCAAGTCCCCTCCAGAAAATGTTCTCATTTATTTTAAAGAATGCTGGTCTTGATGCTTCAAAAGCAGCGTTTAGTTTTTGAAATCTTGATGCGCTGCTTGGGTGTGCTTGAGTTTGCACACTCTATTTAGTACGGCAGCTCATGGGAATGAAGGGGTCGGAAGTTGAAGGGAAATGTTCGCGGCAGTTCTGTTATAAATATGGCATGACGACATTGATGAGTTGTGAAATATTAGGACTCAGACTATAAGAAGAAAGCGACAGGAGTTATATTCTATTACATACTGATTTGAACAGCCATGGTTCAGAGAAAGCTATTTCCCTTGTTCATGGTTTTATTTCCAACGAGGCAGTACATTTCATTGCAATATGGAGTTTCCTGGCTTGGTCAATTGCAATTTCACCAAGGAATAATTAATTGTCTGAAACATATTTTAAATATATAAGCTTATATTCAGTCCTCCTCGTTCCTATTCATAGCGTAATGTGAATTCTACATTTACTATTTCCAATCTTTTCCTCACTTGGTTTATTTATCTCGCGACCATTATATGTTCTATCCTGTGCTCTTTCTTTCTTTCTTTCTTTCTTTCTTTCTTTCTTTCTTTCTTTCTTTCTTTCTTTCTTTCTTTCTTTCTTTCTTTCTTTCTTTCTTTTTTGTATTTATTTATTTATTTACATTTGTGGAGCGCGCCAAACCCGGGGGTATCTGGGCGCTTGTTACAGTGCTCATACATTACTTAGTTTAATCCTATCATTTCATGAGAGGGGTTTCCAACCCACTTTTCTGGAAAATGGTTTGCACTACAACTGACATGTTGCTTTCCCATTAAGTAGTAATTAGAGCTGATGGGAGATATTGTTCAAAATTCTTTATAGTCAAGAATCTGAGAAGAAACATCCACCCATGCACTGTTCCAATGGATGCACAGAGAAGATAAAAAAGGGAAAAGGATGCAATCAAATGATGCAAACAAAAACTATTGCACTGTAATAGTTTCATAACCTGCTTTTGTGGTTATTCTGAGACCCAGTCAAGTTTTCGAACTCGCAATTAGGTCTCATTATGCATCTTTTATTTAGAAACCTCCATTAGCAATCCTGATATCGCCCTGTCATACATCTGCTTATATATTTTGATTAATGTTCTCCTATTTCATACCCAAGTACCCATCCTTTTTTCCAGCTGTTGCCATTTTATGGGCAGATAGTACCATTATGGCAGAACCTTGCACAAGCCTCTTGAATGCCAACACAAACGCCTATTCTTGTATCTTTATTAAGCCGGTTCATTCTGCATGCATCCTCCAAGCATCAGCGTGTTCCCAGTACCCTACAAGAACATTATTTATGATCAGCTCAGTGCAGGGTTTCTTCATACATGCTTTCTTATGCATGCAGTATGCACGCATATTGTATGTCCACCTGTCATGCATTGCAGTCTTTGCAACACTCCTGCACAGAGGGTTGGATGTTTCATCAGCCCCAGTGTTTTTCAAGTATTTTATTTTATTTTAGACTAACTTCAACTTGGAAAGCTTAGTGAATTAGCATGGATTTGAATTTTAGAATAATCTACTCAGCCTTTCACCCTCCTGAGGTCGGTATTTAGCATCCTTTCCCGCCTAATGGCTATTTCAGAAACATATTTGAATCGGAGATCAAGTATGATTTTCCAATCTCAGCTCCTTGTCATTACTGTGCACATGATCTGCCTCTGCTTAAATGCATTTCCATTCTCTGAATGGGGCTATATCAAATGAACCGATTTCATGTTTAGTTTAATGTTGAGTCTGCTTACTTTCATAGTATGGGCACTGGAATAATTGCACGTGCCAGAGGGAACGTGAGGTTTTGAACACGTACATGATTTAAAGGGACAGTGGACGATTTTACAACCCATTTGGATGAACCAAGCTCTAGCCCTGCACAATACATTGATTTTATTTTTAAAAAAGCACTTCCTGGGTTATGCACTTTGAGTTGTACAACAGTATGTGTTAATAACAGCAACGTGTTATGTACCTACGTTTATCAAACTCACTGGGAAAGCTTAGTCTGCCGTTCCAGGATCTGGTACGGTATGCTGGAATGTTAATGAATTTCAACTGTTATTGCCCATTGCATATTTCGGGAGGATAGCTTAGGAGCAACATGCTCACCTTGTAAGCAAGACGACAGAGAGCAACACAGGTTCGATCCCCCGGTCCGCGCTTAGAAATCTCTGGGTATCAAGCTCTTTATAAATAACATATCATATCATGATAAATATACGCCCCAAAGAGATATGAAATCAATATATGTGTTGTGATCCAATAGGGAACGTATTTCAGGATTCATTTTGCAGAGGGACCTTAGTGTTCAACAGCCAGCCTGCATGGACAGACCTTCAGCACTGCACTAGAAAATATACACATGAAATGAGGAATTGAAATGTTTTTTTTTTTTCTGTCAAGAGCACAGGTTGTATTTCAGTATACTGGTATTGCAATCTGAGGGAATAAACATTGTGTTAAACTCAGACATTACTAATATATGATGGCACACTAAGGAGATTAACTACAAGGAGTTATATGTCCTGAAGAAGCTCACAATAGATCTTGATGATTGATCAGACCCATTCATAACTATTCACTGAAACGTGTGTTGCATGGACCCTTTTAACTCCCATGAAGATGTCTTAGTCCATACCCAGATGCACTCAAGGCTGAGGCAAGTGTGCACAAAATTATTTTACAGCTGCACGCCATGAAAAAAATGAACAAACATTTATTTTTTATCCCACTGACCTTTTGTTGATTTTATTTTTTCATTGAGATGCCAGTTCCTTTCAGCAAGGATAAAAATATCTTTTCAAATGAACGGTAATTAGAAGACTGTGGAGAAATGTGGGATGTTTTTAATTAAGGATATGTTTGATGTTGCCAGTTTTCTTTTTTCTTTTTCTCCATTTTGCCTCATATATGTATTGCTGTGTGTAAGCTGGGTGCATAACATTGTTGTTGAATTTAAAATGGTAATAAAATATGTTTAACACAGAGACTCCTCTCTCAATCCTTAAAAATCAGGTCTTTTTAAAGCAGTTTGTCTTCTTGATCAAAGAGAAATTAACTCGACCCATGAACTTGACATCATCATTTTTTTTGTATTGAAAAATGCATGGTGACCCATGAAAACAACATTACCAGCATTGCCACTGTGCCTTTTTAATATGCTCTGCCTTCTGGACAAGTTGGAACACAATTTCCTATAGACTGAAGAGTGTATAAGATCCCACATATGCAAATTAGGCCAAGATCAGTTGACTGCTAGCTCATGCAAAATGATTTCAATACGAGTAATTCGTTTTACTCTAAGGCAACATCATTAACCCAAATGTGGCAACTGGCTCCACATCGTTCCTCTCAACTCTTATTCAGCTGTGAAACACTCCTCTGATATCTGCCATCTCCTGGAAGAGCTTGATTTGGCTGTATTTGGTCTACCTGAGACTTGGTTTACGGCCAGATCTGTCATGAGTTTCGACACTCTCCTTCCCAATGGCTACAAGATCCTCTCTGTATCCAGAACCAAACATCCCTGTGAGGGTGTAGCCTTGATTTTCCCAGAGTGTATCCTTGCTTCTATAATTCCAATGCCTCTGTCGCACTGTGGCCACTATTTACAGGCCGCCTGGCCAGGTTGCCCTCTTGTTCTTTGAGTGGGCTGACCTCTCCTCCTCGGTCCTTGTGTCTACCTCTCAACTTCTCCTCCTTGGAGTCATTAACATCCACCTGGATGCTACCAGCTCTTCTTCAGTACCCTTTTGCAACCTCTGTGATTCTCTCTATATTCTTCACTATTGCCCAACTCACTCTGCAGGGCACACCCTGGATGGTCTGATCTCCCCTTCTCTAACCCTCTCACACTCCTCTCTCTTGGAGTGATCACATTCTCCTTTCTTCCCACCTTTCTCTATCTTCTGCGCAGGTCAAGCCAACTCCAGCACTGCCACGTACCTTCTCGGCCATCCGACCCATGAAGCATGTGTCAGTTGAGGCTTTTTCCCCTACTTTCTCACCTACTCCTGCACCTTTGGCTGACTCACACCCTGACACAGCACATCTCTAACACTCTGGATGTCCTTGCCCCTGTCATGAGGATCCCCTTGAAGCCCAAATACAAGTGCATCTTTTGGTACAATTCCAACCTCACTGGCCTTAAACGCAAGTGGAGGGTGGCAGAGAACAAGTGGAGGGCACTGGGTGCACTCCCTGACAAAATGGCCTGCCGCCTGCTCCATAGGCAGTACAGACTCTCTGTCCTCTCTAAGAAGATAGCCTACATCCAAGCCCACATCTGTGCAACATCTAACAACTCGCCCAAACTTTTTAAAGTCTAAAAGGAGCTGGTCAATCTTGCTACAGTCTCTACCTTTCCTGTTCACTCTCAGGCACTCTGCATGGCTTTGGCCTTCTATTTCACTACTAAAACACAGAACATTGTGCCCCACTCTCTTCCTCTACCTCCTCATCCTCCTTCTCTACCACTCTGGGCCCAACTGAGGCCATATCTCCTGCTCCTTTCTCCACCTTTGCCCTGTTCACCCCAGACAATGTTTCTAGCAAAGTTCGATCTAAGAAAGTCTCATCAAAACAGGTTCCCCTGCTCATCCAGAACCATCAAGGACTGCATTGACACCCTTGCTCCAGCCTTTCTCCAGCCTTGGCTGATTTCTGCAATCACTCCTTTGCCACTGGAACTGTCCCCTCCCCCTTAAATACTCTCTAGTGCAGCCCCATCTAAAGAAGCCCTTGGCTGGTCCTTCCTCTCTTGCTAACTATCGCCCGATCTCCATCACTCCTCTCCTGGGCAAACTCTTGGAAAGGTTGGCCATCTCGCAGCTTAATTTACATACTGAATCTGTTGGTTGCCTCCATGACCACCAGTCTGGCTTCAGAGCTGCCAGAAGCACAGAAACTGCTCTTTTGATGTAAGTGATTTCAATCCGGCACACACCTAAGTCAACGCCTAGCATGTAGTGCACAACTGAAATCCTTATTAATTTTTGTCTAAACGTTCTTTGGGCCTCATTACGACCCTGGCGGTAAGGGGTTTACGCCAGCGTTAGCTGCGCCGACCCCTTACCGCCAATTACGAGGTCCCTTAGCGCCATGGAGGTTTTAACACCCGCTTTTAGCGGGTGTTAAAATCCATGGCGCTAAGGGACCATGGAGTTAATTACGCCACGGTAATTTACGGTGGCGTAATTAACGCCTTCCCCACTCCCATTATGCCCTATGGGGCAAAATTGGGAATGGGGAAGGGTAAATGGGGATTGGGGACTTACCGCCCCGCCAAGGTCGGAATGGGGCGGTAAGTCCGCCAACCACCATGGCGTAAACGTAGTTTACGCCATGGTGGTAAAGTCACGGCCCAGGCGGTAACTTACCGCCTGGGTCGTAATGAGGCCCTTTGTTCTGAATGACGTACCACTCAAATAACGCCCTTTTCCTGGAACCCCCCTGGTCACACTGAACCAGGAATCAGGCTTGTTTGCAAAGGTAAATATTTATTTATGTATTTAAAATGTTATCACCATATGTTTTAATAGGTACACAACAATCACCAATGGGGCGATGTAACACTGAATAATCTCTTTAATACACGAGGAGTAAGTAGTGAGCAAAACAATTCAGCACAGAAAATAAGACTTCTGTATTGGTTCAGATCAGATAGCACTATGGTTAGAAGTTCCCCCTGCAAATCCCTCAACCCCCAATAGGCAATGTAAAGAGATAGGAGGAGAGAGCAAGTATTCAGGAATGGCAGAATTCAAATAGCATATCAATCCCACTTTCCCCCAGCAGACACAAGAGAAGAATTGACTGTTAAGCTGCCAGAATGGCTTTTAAAGTTATCTTTAGAATGGATTGGGCAAAAACACCAAATATGATCAAATTTGCTGAAATTATTATAAATTCTTATGGGAGCCACTTTGGATAGTTGCACACAAAAACAAGCAATGATTTAATCCTAAGAAAACATTTGAAATCTTAAAATTCAAGTCGGAAGCAATTAAAAGCTTTTGTACATTTGTAGGAATTTCCCAAAATGAAAATTTGCTGCAAACTTTTCACTGCGCGATATTTGAGATAATGGGAGAATCGAATGGATTTGGAATGCAGTTGTGGGTGTGATTGATAGATATGGATGTTAGCAACAAGTTGACATTTTGTTTCTATCACCAAAACTGAGGAAGATACAGAAGTTTTAGTAGAGGTTGTTTTTTTGAGATAAGAATGGAAAACAGGAATGCGCTTTTAAAATGACAAATGGGTTTCTTACACTAGAGGATGACTATGAACAAAATGAATATAACACAGGAACACAGTCACTTGATCAGGGTGACTGCCTGCTAAGGAAACTCGCCTTCTTCCGGTGAGAAAGGATCAGTGCAAAGATAGTTTTAACAATATGGGTTGTGGAGGAAAGATAGGATAGTTTGGATTGAGGGTTCAGACAATGCAAAATACTCTTAACAATACTGGTTCTGAATGGAAGATAGGATGGGTCTATGATAGGGCTAAGACTATGCAGAGTACATATGCTAGTGACACAATTCTTCCTATTCATACTAACTGGATATGTTTTAAATGGGACTGTCAGTTCTGGTGAGGGGATTGGATCTGGTTTAGGAAAAATGGCTGGGCCCCTCGAACTGGGCAGGATCGGCAAGGCGCTCTGGTCACAGCACGGCACAGGACTGGACTGGATCTGCAAGTCACTCTGGTCACTGCACGGCACAGGACTGGATCGGATCTGCCCTTCTTGGTTCTGATGAGATTTATTTTCAGCAGGCAAGCAGTAACAGCACAGCCCAGCTGTATTATGATGCTTCCCTTTGGCTTGTGGAGTTCCGTTCTGGAATTTGAGGCCTAGCTGAGAATGGTTCAGCTATGCAGTGGGCCTTTTGCTTTTTCCAAGTTTCTGGAGTCTGTAGCAAGGAAGAAGTTCAGCAGAAGGGTGCTCCCCCAGCATCAGGATTGTGAGGGAATCTGTCTGTCCTTATGTGTGGTGAGCTGTCCCTATTTATGCTATGAAATGATGTCATAAAGGGGTGTGTGGGCGGTTTAGCCTAAGCTTGCCCCTTTGACATGTGATTGAGTCAGAGTCTACTCTCTGCCTTGATAGGAGGAGGGAAACAGAGAGTCATCTTTATGTTATGATTTTATGAGGCTGAGAATCCACCCCTAGCCTCTGGAACACAAAATCTACTTTTGGCAAAATACATATTTCCACATGTGCAACCTTTATAAAAATCACATATACAGATTACATATTTTACCTAGCAACTACTCCTCAAAACCACGTAGCTGTGGGCTCTTGAAGCAAATGTCTCCAAATGTGCATGTTTAACAGGGGAATAAGTGTATAAAGTTTCACAATTCTAGCAGAAATACATTTTGTGTAAAATCACATTTCTTGCCATTTCTGTCCAGAACATGTCACAGAGTGCTGGCGCCTCTTCACCCGTGCAGCCAGAAAGTACATTAACAATACTGTTATTTTTATGTTTTTAACAATTTTACATGGTAAGTTATCAGTCTTTTTAAAATGTGTTCTTTGTCCTTCTTAAGCAGCAAATGGTTGTTTAGCTCCACCCCTTGGTCTCTCCCTGGAAGTCCAGGAGCCACCCCCAATGTTTGTTCCTTGCAGAGGCCATTTACGACCGTCTTCACACTTCGAATTTCCTGAGCTGGAGCTGGCCATTGTTCCTTTTGCCTCTGTAGACCAGGTTCTTTCCTACCATGTAATTAACGCCTCTGCGTGATTTCCTGCTGGGGGGAAAGACCTTCCTTCTGTTAGAAAACCTGCTATTCCAGTTTGGCAGCTTCAGCCAGGTTAAATTTAATTGTTAACTCTGTTGAATTTTCCTTAGCACAAAACAACTTGTTGTATCAAATCACAGCTAGAATTCTCATTCAAGATTTTAAACCATGGAATCAAAACAATTACAATGTGGGTTACTATCAGTAACAGGCCTGTTAGATTGCAAAACTTTGATTTTCAGTTTATACATGTTAGAGTTTAATCAGGCTGGGCACTGACAGCTGTCATCACATAATCCCTCTGCTGCACAGAGATTTCTGACAGATCCACAGACAGGCCACTTTTGCTATGAAAATCTCTTTATGCTTTTGTCTTTTCAGGTCCTTGTAAGTTCACAATGATTTCTTAAACTAAGTGAATTGCAGCACCCAGCAAGAATTTTGAATATTTGAAAGTGTTCTGGACCGGCATTCTGAAGTTTCAGCAACAAAGAAAAAGGTGATTTAAAGCAAGATTTGTGGTTTCATTTAGCAAAGCACTGACTTTTCCTTCTGCCCTCCACTTTCAATTGTTTTGGAGCCCAGTGACACATTCCAGAAATGAGAGCTCTAGTTCCACCACTGACAACATGCGTGGCAGATTGGGCAGCCATCTTTTGTTCATTGAGAAGCGTGATTTTCAGGGATTTTGGCACGCACAAGAGTTTTGCAGCCATTTTGCTGTTTCTGGTCCCATCATAACACAATGATGCACAATAACACAATCCAGAACAACACAGTGAGACTTGTCCTTGGCCTCAAGCCCGGGGATCATATCTCTCCAGCTCTGAAATGTCTTCACTGGCTCCATGTAGCTGCAAGGATCAACTTCAAGACCCTCTGCATCATCCACAAGGCTTTCTGGGTGTCAGGAATACGGTTTGGAGTGGGAGAGGAGTGTGTAGAGGGCTCTGAAAGAGCTAGGGGCACAGAATAAACTAAGAAACTACAATTCCCCGCAGCACTTGGGACAATATGTAGTTGGTAGGCGTGTGCACGTGTGGCCAGCTGACATTGATTGCAGACAGCTTATTATGGGTCAATGGTGCGTGGCAGGTGTGGCTTATTTTGTTTCTGCACGGAGTTGTGTTGGAGGAAGACCGAGAGAAGCGCCAGCGTAGGGATTCCTTCATTTTCAGAAAACAGCATGAATGATTCTGCAGCGGCGGGCGGAGAGGACGCTGGTGGCTGCCTTTTGCAAAACAAGACTCATGGGGCTTCCCAGACCTATGATAAGTGCGGGAAGGGCTCTCTGGGATTGAAATTTGTATGGGCTCTGAACTACCATTTAAGGTTCATACGAACTTGTATTTATTACATGGGGGCATTGTGATTGAGACACAATGGTATCCATGAATCAACATGAGCTCAGCACGGACTATTCACAGGTCGAAACGCACCGGGGGGAACAGCTCAAGCATGTTCTTTACTTATTGAATTTTAGGGGCTCAAAATCTTGGTGTGCAGCAATTCACCTATAACCACTGCTGTTAAATAGGTTTTACGGAATTTCATGATGTGAGTGTGCAGGCTGCATATTATTTTATTTTTGATGTCAAAGCCCAGTGACAACCTCATTTGGGGGCTTACCAGTTATGTTCAATGTGTGTACTTGTTGTTTCTGCTTGCCGTGAGGGCCATGTGTATTGTCTATCATTGTGGGAACATTCCCAGCTGTACGTGTTCATCCTGCTTGCTGCGCATACTATTCATGTATTAGGGTGAAATCAGTACACGTATCAAGGTGTGCTTATCATTGCTGTTACTAAACAGGGAATGCAGGTTGCATGGTTATTGGTACACATTATATGTACATGGTAATTACAAGGTACTGAGTATAGGTTAGGGTTTTTACCCTGTTATTTCCCCTGTCCTATTCAAACTAGGTTCTCCCTTACCCTCTATCCGGTGTTCCTAAAACGCCCTACCCTATCCACAACCTCTCCCTAACTCCTCTTACCCCCACTGGCTGCCACGTGGTGACCTGTTTGTCTTTCTATTAGGTATCTGTGCCAACCACAGTGGGAGGGTCAGATTCATTCGGCTTCTGTGGTTTGGGGGAGAGTGTTGAATTCTCTTCCCCATTATTGTGTATTTGACACTGAGGCCTGGGACGGCTTTATCTCTAACTTTCTCTTCCAAAATATCTTCCTTCTCGAGCTCTCTGCTCATCCACCTCCATCTCTCTGTAGGTCAGATGCTTGTCCAAGCAGAGAGTTGTGGGCAGATCTAACTCCCCGGCTGGGGCATCCCTCTGGGACGATCTCCCTGCTTTTCTCAAACTTGAGCAGAACCACCTCTGGTTTGGAAAGCAACTCAAGACCTTCCTTTTCGCTTCTGCTTTCTCTCTTCCTCTCCCCTGTTGATGCACCTGACTGCTCTGCGCACTTGTCACCTGGTCTCTCTCTGAACCCGGCCAGGCTCCTGCATGTCCAGTTGCCCTCACACTGCCTCTGGGTTCCCCAGCACTTAAGGGTCTGTATCGGCAACCCTACAGTCCCTTCTCTCTGCACTTAGGTGCCACCCTCTGGCTGCACTTGTGAGTTAGTTGCACTTCCTCCTTCCACTCCACCATGGAACTTCTCCCCTTCACTCTTCCCCGGACTCATGCGATTGGAATGACACAAGGCCTAGTAAGACTTTTATTTTGTCCTCCCTTTGTTTCCCCCTCCTTGTCTTGTCACGCGAAGAAACACGTTTGTACACATCATATATCATATCATATAATTCCCTGAGAAACATAGGACTGATTCTAGTCTCCACTCCATCCTACCTTTTTAGAAAGGTTTGTTTTTACATCCCTTGAATGTTCCAAAGTGTGCTGTCAGTCATCATATGCTTTTTTGCTGACATGCCCTTGGCAATTATGACTAGATGACATTGCGATCATGGCTTACATGCCCTAATATAACAGGAGAGTGTCCATTTTCACAGGCTCACATGTGCATCAAGTTCAGAGCAAAAACCTTTGGTTATCACCAAATGGTCCTAGAAGTTCTAAATAAATGAAGAAGGGCTCAATGTCCACACACAGTCCAACTATGGAGCCATAGCAGTAAGTCAAGGGTTTTTAAATACACATATGTATATTTGTACATATATAGTTACTCGCAGGTATATTACAGCATACATGGACAGGTAGATATAAGTATATATCAAGTATCACAGGGGACACCCACTGGCCATCCTCTCACATCCAGCTCACATCCAGCTCTAGGCCCCAACTGATATTTATGGAATACTCACACACAACACTCACTCAACATTCCCCTGAGCTGTCCATCATACATTCATCAACATTCTGTCAGCATACATACTTGGCCAGTGAGACAGAACAAGACTAACTCACATCATAACATCTTCCTTCCTACAAACACTACCAAAGAACATGCACACCCAATTGCAACACACACACACTGCATTCCTCCTCCACAATCAACAACCTTCGATCCTGAGGTTCCACCCCCGGATACAGGATCTGGCACACCATGGCACCAGCACTCGAAATGGGAAACAAGAGACACACTGCACACCAAGAGGTGGGGAAACAAGGTGGGGAGGGGATCACGGATTACCAACCACCAGACCTAGATGCAACATGCCTCATCGATGCATAGCCTGAACGGAACATCCAAACTGCCAAAGTCCAAAAAACGAACACTCGGGGAAGGTGGTGCTGCCCATACAGGAACAACAAACACAGAAGGGGTACGTAATCCACCAACTTCCACACTCACAAATCGTACACAAATCTATGAAATCAGCTCCCAATCATCACCCAATCAGTCAATCCCAACAACAATATAAACCACATTGAAGCACTCGCAAAACACCCCACCATTACTGCAGCACACTGTCCTATTATGCATTCAACCATCACTAAGAATCACTTAAAAAACACACACGCTCAAAGAACCTTCTCTGCATGTAGAGATATACTAATGTGTACACAAACGGAATAGGTGGAAGGAAGCAAAAAACTAAACATGCATGCATGCCTCTCACACAGGTGGTGCCATGACACACCTAACATGGCAACACAGGTAGCAAAGCTTATTAATTCATCCTCCCCCCATGTCACATATGCCCAAGTACAGTGTCGCTGGTGTTCATGCATACAATACCCTCACTCAAATACCACATACACACCACCACACCTCAGCACACTCATCTTCTCGACAACATATAACAAATTAAACAGATGAGGTTCCCCTGGTGGTACCATAACACTAATTGTGAGGTATCAACATTCTAACTTAATGAACAATCATCAACAGAAGAGTAACAAGAAGTGAAAAACAATTGGCCACCATTTGTACATGTATGTATATCCAAGATGCATAAAATTTCACTCCTATTTAAATGCCCATATGGAGGGCAGTCCATAACATTCCTTATAGTGCACATTTAACTCCATGAAGAGGCAGTCCAAAAAAATGAATCCATTTACCATGTTATCTTACATTTGACCTCTTTTTTTAATGTTCCTTCTTTATGTACATCTGAAGGACAGTCTATGGTGTTTGCCCTAATCCGCCACTCCTGCTCAATCCCGTGAGGCAGTCAGAAATCCTAACCTATTAACTAGAAGCATACATATGCTAAATGGATGCACTCTAAAGGCAGCTGTTAACCTAACCACAGTGAATATATTTGTCCTGAAACATTTTTTTAAATGCAAATAAAACACACTTCAATTGAGTCTACATTTCTCGAGCAGATTTAGCACCAACAAAATAATGATGCACTGGGTATCAAATGACAAACACATGTCATCCAAAATGAGTTGTCATGTAATCCCAATTACTAGGCCACAACACGTAAGACCACATGACAAGACAATGGGCCAAAAGCTGGACAGAATTTCATCATAAAAGCATCTCCAACACCATAAAAAAATATTGAAAAACATATTGAAACATTTTCATTTAACATCCCTTATCATGACGTTGAAAATTGCTTATCAAGCACTTAAAAATTGCCTTATTCTTTTCTCTCCAAAAAAATACTCCCTGGTTGTGTGCTGACGCACACTAAAACGAACTAACGACACGTTAAAAGCACTAAATGCACTTTTCACGTAAAGAAAATCATTTTCATTTTAGACTCCTTGATGAGCACTCTGAAACCACTTTAACATTCCTTATTATTCAGCTTAAATAACCTTGTAATTAACATAGGAACACAAAAATGTAATTTCTTCCACATCGCAAATATACAAATAATCCCTTAATGACACATTTATGTCGGAGTGATCAGAGCCACCATACAATTTAAATGTACAGAAATAGTACATGAACACCTGATGTTGAAATATCCTTGTTCTACTGCAGCATAAACCATTGTTAATGTGCAGTGTAACCGTTGCTTCATATGGTCAATAATATTCTACTACAAGGCTGATTGCAATTTACTTTCATTTTTTAGTTAAGTTCAGAAACTCGTTGATCAAACCATCTTTCTTACCCAATGATCTCAGGATCTCTCATCCTGCTTGACTGTTGTCCAAATGTTTGCCTGGTCTTGGCCCTTGGAGTGCTTTATTCTTAAACTCATGATCGTCACAAGTCCCAATCGAATACGCACTTGCACAATTCCCCGTTAATTTACGTCCCAGCAGGTGGTCATTCAGAAGAAAAGAAAACTGAACATTACACATGAGGTGTGCATAGAGGATGGCTCAAATCACTTTCCTCTAGCTTGTGGCAAAAGACGCTGGTGTTGCTTGGCAACTAGATGCAGTGCTGTTGTGTTTGTTGGCAATGTCATCATTCCAAGGCAGGCATCAGAGAAGGAGAAGTTCTATGTCTGCTCTGATGCCGCTTACTAGGCAGAGGCACCAGCTGCCAACAAAGCACTCTCTCCTGAGCACAGTGGGGCAGCCCTCTGCACTGCGCCTACTACACCACCAGCTCTCCAACTGCGGGGAACTCTTACAGCCCCTCGCTGATATTTCAACATGTGCAACCTTTCTAAAAATCACATATACAGATTACATATTTTACCTAGCAACTACTCCTCAAAACTCTGTAGCTGTGGGTTCTTGTCTCCTCTTTTCACAGAATGTTGCCCTATTTACTAGGAACACAATGGGCCTCATTCCGACCCAGGCGGTAAGGGGTTTACGGTAGCGTAAACAGCGCCGACCCTTACCGCCTGATTCCGAGGTCCCTTAGCGCCATGGAGGATTTAACACCTGCTTTTAGCAGGTGTTAAAATACATGGCGCTAAGGGACCTTGTTGTTAATTACGCCACCGTAATTTACGGTGGCGTGATTAACGCCTTCCCCACTCCCATTATGCCCTATGGGGCAAAAATGGGAATGGGGAAGGGTAAATGGGGATTGGGGACTTACCGCCCCGCCAACCTCGGAATGGGGCGGTAAGTCCGCCAACCACCATGGCGTAAACGTAGTTTACGCCATGGTGGTAAAGGTACGACCCAGGCGGTAACTTACCGCCTGGTTCGGAATGAGGCCCAATGTCCAATTTTTAAGCAAATTTCTACAAATGTGCATGTTTAACAGGGAATAAGTGTATAAAGTTTCACAATTCTAGCAGAAATACATTTTGTGTAAAATCACATTTCTTGCCATTTCTGTCCAGAACATGTCACAGAGTTCTGGCACCTCTTCACCCGTGCACCCAGAAAGTACATTAACAATACTGTTATTTTTATGTTTTTAACAATTTTACATGGTAAGTTATCATGATTGCATCACTTTGCCGCTATGGGGTAAAATATAGCCCCTGAATGTCAGAAATAAAGAGGCTATAGCAGGCCAGGATTTAAGAGTGAAGGTGGTTGGTGCTGGCCATTGGAAAATGCAGGCCAGTCCAATACACTTCTTTTTCCGACTTAAAGCCTAGTGACTTGGAAAGAAATGGGCCAAGTTGAAATCTACTAAAATGGACAAGTGTGCAAGTGGAGAAAGACACTTACTATTCATAAATCAACTGACATTTTGGAAAGGCCTACTTGGAGCATTAAAGGGGACATCGGTTTCCCATGGTAAATAATGGCCAATGCGTCGACAATACCGAAGGGATACTCATGTCGTTCCAACTGTCATATTAAAGAAATACATTACACATGGAGAGATTTAAAAACTGCAGCAGTGCGCATGAGATGAAAATAAATAGTTGTACATTTGGAAGCTAAAAAGGAGGAATAATGCCTTTGCAATTCCTAAATAAAGTCCAATGCAGACTTCTTTTATCCAATAATAAGAGACTTGATTTCAGCACATTAAAAAGACATTTGTAATAGAGGCCTTTTTTGTTTGGTGTAGATTTGAATATTGGTTCCTGATGTAACTATGGCATATCGGCGTGGATAGAGTGAAATTATTTCTGTTTATACAGTATGTAAAGAAGATTATATTGCGGACAACAGGCCCTGCTGCAGCATTGAAAGTTACAGATACACAGTGGGCAAATGTGATATGCCTGCCTTTCAGAATGGTAAACTGCAACTTGTTGTTCTCTCTGAGCTGAAATCCCCCACTGAACTGTGAACTTGATAGTGTATCTGGATCCTGACATCACAGCCTTTTGGTTTGATACATACCATGGATGCAGGGCTGGTCTCAAGTAAAGGCTTAAATATACGAAGAAAAAGATTGGAATTGTGGTGAATTGCTGATAACATGAGCAACAAAAATGAACTTTAAGGTCAGGGTTCGCATAAAAAGTACATTAGCTCAGAACAAAGACCCTTTGAAAATCTGAACTGAAGACCATGGGCTGGGCCCACCAAGGAAACAGGTCTGGCTGTCAATGTAAATGTTAAGATATACAAAGAAGTAGATTGGAATTGTGGGAGTTGCTGACACAGGTTCTGCAGAAGTGACCTTAAGGTCAGGCCTTCCCATAAACCATGAATTAAGCCCCAAGCAGGGAGCCCTTTTGAAGCCAAAATGGGAAAAGGTCAAGATAAACATGGACAAACCAGATGGCTCGTCACATGTTTTCAGGGAAATGGAAACTGTTGGTGTCTGATCTGAATATGAAACAGGGGCCATGTTATGCCCTTCCATTGATTAAACATTAAACCTAAATAAAAGGAGCATTGTGTGTCCTATCGAGGACACCCCTAGTTCAATTTAAAGGGGATGACATGCCCATTGGGTCCCTGTAAATTGAGATGTATACAAACTCAGTTATGGGCAAAAAGATGATTCTGCCATTTTCATATACCTGAGAAAAGGGGAAGTTGGCAAAGGGATAGATCATGAAAGTCAGGTTTGAATTGGAAATGGTCCGATTTGTAGCTATTTTGGCGCAGCAGCAAGCTGCAAAAGACAGTAGCTTCGCCCAGGAAGGGTGTGCCAAAATGAAATTAGTATTGCCCGACTCGCCATCCAATACAGAATTCAAAAATACCTATATTCATGTGATTATCTGAAAGACCATGGGAGTTTTCACCTTAAGAGATTTTTCAGAGCACAACATGCAAAAATACCTGTCAATTTGAAATTGTGTATCTTTTATTCTCCCTCAGCCTACATCATACACTTCTCTCAATTCCTGGTCCTATCAGCAGGCATGGGGTGTGGGGGGTTGAAGGTGAAGGGAGCAAGCTAGCCAATCTTGACCATGGGAATTATTACAAGGTGGGAGTCTCATCCGTTCTATAGGAGGGCAGGTTTGCATCAGAACAAGACTTTTTGACTTTATTCTGGGAGATAGCCTACTGCTGGACTCTTGCAAGGAACAATAGCAGAGAGGCAAGGAGAGCTACTAAGACCATCAGGGTAAACCTTGCCTGGAAACCTGGGAACCCTATCTGAGAGAGGCCTTTCTGGAGGGACCTTGCTCTGGGAGAGGCCTGGTGTGAGCTGCCTACCAAAAGAGGGTCCTAACAATCTGGCTGTCTTCCTGAGCAAAGAGCAGAGAACTCCTATGTAAGTAGATATGCCAAAGCCATCAATTGCTTGCAGAGCCATCTGCCTCTGTCCCTTTCCATCTGTGGGCAAAAGGGGGGTGAGGGGTGAAAGTGGGTAGGCCATTTGCACAATGTATTAAATCTCATTCAAATTATTGCCCCATAGAAAACCACCATCTCTGTTGAAATTGAGTTGTGTTGATAACTGCCTGCCTTAATCCATTCCATTAAATTGTGGGGGAAGGGTGAGACACTGTGAAGACCCTTAGCACATTTGACTAAAATAAATCAATTAATTCCAATGTAGAAAATCACAGGATGAGTGTTGCTAGAATTTTAAACAAACAAAGCTCAAGCCCAGTGTGTTAGAGTCACTATAGCCCATAAAGACTTGGCTGACTGTTTTCTGAAAACCTTGACTGCTGTACAGAAAGGGAGGGGGGCCAGTGTCCCAAAAGAAGTAATCCATAAAACACTGCCTTTCAAGTCAGTATGGAGGGTGCAAAATGAAATTTTCCACTCATCCCCATTCATTTTACATCAGAATTCCAAGGCATTGCATCTCATATGTATGTGTGTTACCAAAATGAAATGTCCCCTTTGTTTTCATGTTCACTGACCAAAGTTTTCAGGCAGTGCTTCTCATTTTCATGTGTGTTCAAAAACGATTTCCCTCTGAGTTCCTTTTCTCAACTGTGCCTTTAAAATGAAAGCCTAAAAATGAATGTTCCCATTGATGTCCTTGCCTCCCAAATCCAGAATCCCCAAGCATTGCCTTTCATTTTCATGTGTGTTGCAAAACTATTTTCCAGTGTATTGTGAAGGTTTTCTATTAGTTAAATGGAAATTAAATGTACCTTAAGTTGTGAAAGCATGTTTCAAAATTGTATATGTGTTGTTTTAATAACATAGTTATTGTTATGATATTGGGTGTTGCCACAGTTTTTGTGGCTGATATTGACTGCTGCTTTCTTTGTTAAATCTGAAATAAATAAATGAATGTATGTTCTTACTATCCCTGTCCTGGTTCCTTGTCCATTGGTGACAAAGTGTATTTGTTGGAGTTGGGTGCGAGACAGGTGGCAGGCCTCACCAAAGTGAACTAGAAATAAAAAGCACTACATTGTGCATCATCTTGCTTGGGGGATAAAGGAATTCCCCAAGTTGAGTGTGATCGCCTAATAAACTGCAACACCATGGTGCGGCAGCCAGAGGTAAGACAAAACACTGCATGTCTTTGCTACTCCCCCCACGCCGGATGCCATCTTTCACAAAACATCTGTGGGGCTCGCCGTACAAGGCAGCAGGTGCCCAAATAATCTATAACACAGTCTTGGTGACAGGTGAAGGTTGGTTGGGGCTATAACCCTGGGTCCCACAATGATAACGCTGGGTGAGGATGGTGGCAAAACAAGTGGGGGAACGGTGGGTGACCATCTTTGGCTGTTCCCCCCACAGATCTCCTTACTTAATGTTGTTGTTTTTGTCCGCTCCTGTCCCTTGCTTTGTGTATTTTCATAGTTCAACTCATCGCCAATGTAGTAAATAAATGAAGAGAGATTCAATGTCCACACCCAGACCAGCTGTGGAGCCATAATAGTAAATCCAGGGTTCTTTATTTTACATATGCATATTTGTAAATATCCAGTTACTTGTAGGTATATTACAGGATATGATATGATATGATATGGCGTTTATAACGCGCCTATGCACAACTGTTTCAAGGTGTGACAGATGCATTGACAAGTAGATATACATATATATCCTGTAGCACAGGGGACACCCACCGGCCATCCTTTCACATCCAGCACAGGCCCCCAATTGCCATTCATGGAACACTCACACACAACACTCACTCAGCATTCTCCTGAGCTGTTCATCATAAATTCACTAACATTCTGCCATCGTGCATACTTGGCCAGCGAGACAGAACAACACTATCTCACATTATAACACCAGATCCGGTCTAATTATCAAATAGACTTGGCTGGAAGTTTGAACGCTGAAAGTCTTTAATGTAGAAATGTTAACTTATAACGACGCCCTTCTAAAAAATATGAATGCACACTAACCATTGCACACATTTTGCACACAGCTAGTTCATCTTTACACGGTTTATGTTTTGTAGGTCCTTGAATTTTAGTGTATCATTATTCATTCCTGTTCAGAGGACTACAAGTGCCACAAGGCAATACGTGTTAGCAGCAATTAATTATAGTACAGTTAGCAGTAGCATGATAATCTTGATTATACAATGAATACAATATATGTACAGATAAACTACCATGCTCATATGTTTTAACCTTTTTACGTGTGTTAGGGGCAATTTTATATCTGTCCTTTGTATTAATAAGAGCTAATACATATCATCAATATTAATCAACAACAACTAATATGCAGCATCTAATGTGTTGGAGAAAAATAGTTCAAGCAGTTAAAATATGTATTCAAAATAAACATACTACCGTAAACAGATAATTATTATTTAACATAAAGGAAATTGACACGTTTCTCACATATTTAATTAAGTGCTGCAGTGGCAGCTGAATGTCTGCTCAGTGGGGGCTCAAACAGCTGGCATTGTGATGCCACAATCCAACTGTAATAAATTATTACAGAGAGTAAGCAATGCCATTTTGTAATTACAGGTTAGAAGTGAAGTCAAAACTAAGCTGCAATAATACATTATGTACAGGCTTTGAAACATATATTGCAGACTGGAATGTATTAAAAAGTTTAATAGCCAATATTTCAACAGCATACAGCCTAATGTTGAAGTGCGTTTTGTGATGTTTTCCAATATCTATTCATGCCAGCGAATGTGATACCCTAAGTGCATTTGTATTAGTGTATCAAGGGATGATGCTTTGTGATGCCACTTCATGTGATGCCATTGAGACAAAAGGTCATGTGACATCAACTTTGACGCCACGTGGGGATGGGGTCAACGGGCATCACTTCCTGTGATGTCATGATGAAAGTCAAGGGTCGAGTCATGTCATTTCTGCTACCCCTGTCATTTTGGTGAAATTACATCCCTGCAGTGGACCACTAAAAGATTCAAATGTGTAGGTTACATTTGTCACTGCAACAGTGCTCGACTCATTATGTTTTCCTCCCAGCTCTAAGAACTAACTGTTGTGCCTGCCTCAACATTTGCAAAGGCCAACTCTATGGTGGGAATGCTGCTGTAGCAGAATCCCTTTGTGACTGTTGACTCGCGGGATGAAGAATGACAGGTGTAACTCGCTGTTTGGCCAGTCACCGACTGCACCAATGTATCACAGATATGATAAGAGATATACTCTCAGACAGCCATTCAAACCGTATCCAGTTCATGGTTTCGAAGGAGACAGAGGTCTCCTCAATGGATCAGATCGACTAACAATAAAATCAGGCATTGACAATGTCATTATAGACATTACGACATAGCCGCGTTAGCCATGAAGCAAATATGTATCCATGCATGAAGCTACACAGACATGTACTAGATGTATTACGTGTAGTCATGAAAAACATACTTATAACTCCTGTAGGTAGACAACAGATTAATTTACATAATAGTAAGAACCTTTCCTTTCTTTCGCCAAAGCAAAAACATAGGTTTCAATATACATATGAACAAAGCTTGCATACGCTTTTTTGCACCCGACTACAAGAAGTCATGAAAACACATAGGGAACCTATAAAATGACTGAAGTGAAGCTGGTAGGAAACGCCAGTCCTCAACTACATGGAGGGGGAGGGATGACCCCTGCAGCACGAGGCACAGAGTTGGTGTTCACAGCCAAGGACAAGGGGTGGTGGAACATTCCTTGTTCCCCAGGCAGTAAGCCACCTGCAAGAATTGAGAATAAAATCTTCATAACTGCAGACAGAAGGGCTTTGTTTTGCGGTCCACTCACATGTGTTCCAGCAGGTCAGGACAATGCCCATTTACTCATGGTGGGAAGAGAAGCTGTTCCCAGCTAGATGGAGTGGAATGATACAAGTGTTTCCCACCCACAAATGCAACCTGCAGGCACTCTCCCAGGCTAGATGATGTGACCATAGGGAACACACAGCCCTCCGTAGCCCTTCCCATCACCTTAAAAAGGTACACTGAGCTCAGGCCTGGGAGGACCCACTCTAGCTAGTCCAGATGATCAATTTGTGAGATGGTATAAAATCTTGCAAGGGCCAATGGTCTTCCTGCGACCCTGCAACAGTGTAGTTTGCAACAGTTAGGGGGAAATATCAGGCGGAGCCACCTGATATGTAAGGCCTGTAGAATTACTAACCTATATAATTCATATAGGTAGTCAGCCCAAACTGACCAATGAGGACCCCTTTAGGTTTATGGGGTGGACCTGATTTTTGTGACATCACCCGTGACTAAAAACGTGTGTCAGAAGCTGAGAATGCAGGAGATTTAGTTTCATGTATGATCCCTGTTGTACTTCATAATAAAAGACAGTATACTTTGCCCCCTTGGATGAGTTTTCAGTTTTTACATTGGGGAGTGTTTGATGGGCCCAAGAATCTCTGCTAACATGGGACATTGTTATTGCAAATTCCCAATTCCTCAGGCATACAACGATTTGATCGCTGGATGAAATATTCTGAGGCAGAGTCCCACTTCCAATATCCCCTGATTGATTACCTTCCTGCTCCCACACCACATTCAAAAGCAATTGAAGCTGAGGTCCTATAGAATGGTAGGAGGGTTGGAGTTGGAGATATTTCCTACTTTTTCATCCAACCTTTATTTAACTACCCACTGCCACATCCATTCATACTTATTTCCAGACGTATGTGTGGACAGGGATATTTTGAAGTTTAGAAAATGCATGTTAATAAGCTTTATTTATTTGTATTTCTGTAAAGCACAAGCAACCCAGGGCATCGTGGCACTGTTACAGATCAAGATCATTAATTTAGTTACATGAGCAGAGCAGAATATGGTACATTCACAATACGCCTTTTGTACATGAGCATTAGCTTGGTGACCCATGCCAAGATTGTTCAAGGGTTAGAGGTGAACAAGGTCGTGTTGCTAATTTTACAGTAAAACAGCAGGAGAAATGTGTGCCACGATGACAAAACACTGCATTGAAAAAACAAACATGTGCATCACAGAGAAAAAACACTCCATTAGCCAATTACAGTGAGAGTCTTAGAGATGTGAGGATAAAGGGTTCCTTGGATAAAGGGGAACCCGGTATTAAGAATAGGCTCGGAGGGCAAGTGTGTAATCTCAGAAGTACTGTTCTTATTCAATAATTTAGTCTTAAGCGCTTTGCAGTAAACAGAATAAGAGGTTTCATTCATGAGAACAGTGGGCAGCGCATCCCAATATATCGGTGGTGGGTATTAGAAGCTGGCACCACCCGCCTTGGCTCTTTTGAAGGTGGCAAAAGAAATAAGGTTAGTGTGTGGGGAATGAGTAGGTCTGAAGTAGGAGGTAGTAATATTTTTTCCGATAGGTACCTGGGGACTTGCAAGGGAGAGGCACTTGTGTGTGATAACCAAGGTCTTCAACAAAATTTGCTCTTTGACAGGCAGCCAGTGTGCATACCTTCTCGTCTGAGAAAGGTGTTCTCTTTTGGGGATACTTAGAGCTGCTCTAATAGCATTGGTTTGCATCATTCGTGGCCCTAGCTATTGACTGGCAATTTTTGGTGGACAAGTAGGGCTTGACAACATTAATGATTTTAGTGGTAAGTGCTGAAGCAGACGCGATGGCGCTGACTTCTCTAGTCATGGAGAGCGAAGAGTCGAAGAAAACCCCTAACGTTTTGACTGCTGATGACTCTGTGATGATAGTGTTGATCATCCAGTTTATTGAGAGTGTTGTTGGTACCGACCAGTAAGATATCTGTTTTTCCCCGTTAAGACACAATCCATTTGCAATCATCCACCCCTGCATATATATCGGAAAGTGATGCTGCATCCTGTGCATATGAGCCAGTGAGAGGTATGAGTACTTGCTTGTCATCAGCCTAGTTGGTGTAGGCTATGCCGCGATCATTCAGGTCGTTACATCGGGGTAGGGTGAAGATATTGTAGAGCATGGGGGTGGTGCAAAATCCTTGAGGGACACCACAGTGGATGGTGGTAGGTGCGGCGCATGCCTGCTCTGAAAACACTCTCATATTTCTTCCTTTAAGGAAAGATGAGACCATGCTGTGATTTTAGTGGAGAAGTAAGCAGCCTGTTAAGCCGCCCCGATCACCATGCGCTTGTGTTGCCTGCCTGTGGCTATGCCTGAACCATTGATGCAAAGCGCTTTCCCATCCTTTTGAATGCAGTCTCGGTCCTCTTTGCACCCCCAGCATCACCACAAGCTATCTTGATACCTTGAGCCCAATTTGCACCACATCGAACCACCATGCCTCTGCAGCCTTACCATTTGAATCTACTTATCGCCTAATACTGGCCTAATACTGGCTGTGTTTTAAACAATTATGCTTTTCACTTGCATGTAGGAAAAAGCGAATCTGCTTATTTCTTATTTCTGGCTGTGTTTAAAATAGCATGCACTCTACTTGCCTGTAGGGAAGTTGAATTGTCTATCTGTTAATGCTGCTTGTGTTTAAAAAGTATGCTCTTCCTCTTCTATTGTGACTGTCAAAGTTGTCTCTTGGCCTGTTCATTACATTGCCTTGCGGCTAGTGGGTTGTGCTCTACAGTGGCTCTGTTTCTCCCTCCGTCCCTTTCCCCCAGTCTCCCAATGGTGCTCTCAATCTCCCCCATCTTCTCTAACTGTTTCTCTATCACCTGCCCTACCCCTCTGCCTAAGATTGGAATTAAAAATTTCAAGAAGGATCTTATGGTCTCCAACACTGGCCTGCCCATTGCTGACACTTACTTCAATGCTTCTTCCAGGAAGACCCTCACCAATATCCTCTTCTTCATTCCCTCTCCAGACTTCAATATTCACATTTAATGCCATCATGCGGTCACTGGTTCTTTCAGCAACCTCTGTGATTCTCTTTGCCTCTGCATTCTCATTGCTGGTCAAACGCACTCTGCAGGACACACCTTGCAAGCTCTTGTATCCTCAGACCTCCTCATCTCCAACCTTCTCATTACTCCTCTCTCCTGGTCTGATCATGCCCTCCTTTCCTCTTACCTGGACCTCCTTGCTCCTTCGGCTGAGCCTTTGCCCTCACTCTCAGCCTCCTTCTCCCTCATTCGACCGATGAAGCGAATGGCTGCTGCCTTTACCGCCACGTACACTCCCCCACCTACTCCCTCTACTGACTCCCACTCTTACTCAGTTCTCTGTAATGTTCAACTCTCCATCTCCAACACTCTTGATATCCTTGCCCTTGTCGTGTGGATCCACCTGTAGTCTACTCCCAAGTGCAACTGGTGGTATGTTTCCGATCTGGCCTCTCTGAAACGCAAGTGCAGAGTTGCTGAGCGGAAGTGGCAGGCTTCGAGCACATCCTTTGACAAATTGGCCTGCTGCCTGCTCCAAAGGCAATACAGACTCTCCATCGGCTCGAAGAAGACGGCTCATATCCAAGCCTGCATCTCTGTGGCCACTAACAATATGGCTGAACTTTCCAAAATCTGCAAGGGACTAGCCAACCCTACTGCAGTCTTCACTTCTCCTCTGCCTTCCCTGGCCCTCTGCACTTGCCTCTAAGATAATTTCTAAAATTCAGTACATCCGGTCCTCACTCTCCTCTACCTCACCCCGTTCTCCCTCACCCTCCTTCACCCTCCCCTCACACTCTCTTCCTATGCTGCCATAACACCTGATGAGGTTTCTAGACAAGTCTGATCTATGAAATTCTCATCCAAACAGGTGCTCCCCTGCTCCTCCAGAAATATCAAGGACAACATTGTCTTCCTTGCTCCAGCTTTGGCCGATTTCTCTAATCACTCATTCGCCACCGGATCCTTCACCTCACCCCTTAAGCACTCCCTTGTGCACCCTCTCCTCAATAAGCCTTCTGCCACCATTCCTGTATGACAAACTACCGCCCTAGCTCCATTACCCCCTTTATGGGCAGACCCATGAAGAAGCTGGCTATTTCCCAGTGTATCCACCACACAGTCGGTTGGTTGTCTCCCGACCACCAGTCTGGCTTCAGAACTGCCAGAGGCATGGAAACTGCTCTCCTGAACACCTGTGAAGACTTGCTCTCTAATC
Source organism: Ambystoma mexicanum (assembly GCF_040938575.1). Classification (NCBI taxonomy): domain Eukaryota; kingdom Metazoa; phylum Chordata; class Amphibia; order Caudata; family Ambystomatidae; genus Ambystoma; species Ambystoma mexicanum. The sequence continues at coordinate 1,516,091,845 of NC_090937.1, read as the reverse complement.
TAGATTCCGGCTCTCCTTCCATTCTGATCCTACATGCCCTTTCCTCTTCCTTTGACACTGTCAATCATGCCACTCTGATAAATTGGCTCTGTGATACCCTTGGCATCACGGACCTGGTGCAAGACTGGTGACCTCCTTACTCTCTGACCGACTTTCCCAGGTTCAATCGGGCCCTTTCCTCTCCACCATCTCACTCTCCATCTGTGGTGTCCCTCAGGGCTCTATCTACTCACCCTGGCTCTTCAATATCTACCTGGCGCCCCTAGCCCATCTGATCACCACCTTCTCTCCTAACTTTCAGTGTTATGTTGATGTTACACAGCTTTCCTTCAAGCCACCCTCCTCCTCCTCCTGTACTTCCTTCTCTCTCATTCCTGACTTCTTGTCTGCTATTTAGGCATGGTGCACTATTAACAATATTTGCCTTAAAGCCAGTAAGACTGAGATCCTTCTCATTGGGACACCTGCTCCCTCTTTCGTCCCTCACCTTGGCCTCCCTCCTTGGCTCCATTGAGTCACCCTCGTGTGAAGCAAAACTCCTTGGTATCATCTTTGACTTTTCCTCTCCTTCTCTCCTCACATCATCGACCTGGCCAAAAAGACCAGTTTTCGGGTACCCCTCCTCAGACACAGTCTCCCCTTCCTCACCTTCCCCCGGAAACTCAATGTCTCCGGAGTGCCGGTTCTCTCCAGGCTTGGCTACAGCAATTGCATCTTCCTCAATCTTCCTAACGCTTCCCTTTGCCCCCCTCAACTAATCCAGAATAGGACTGCAAGATGTATCCTTGGCCTCAAGCCCAGGGACTGCATCTCTCCAGCCCTTAAATCTCTCCACTGGCTCCGGGTTACTGCAAGGATCAAATTGAAGACCCTCTAGATAATCCGCAAGGCTTTCTGGGGCCTGAGCCACGCTATATCCAACTCTCTCTCCCTAAATACCTCCCTGCTAGATCCTTTTGCTTGTCTAGCTCCAATTCTCTGAAAGTCAGATGTCTTTCCACAGAGAGTGAGGGGTAGATCTTTCTCCTTCACAGATGCCTCCCTCTTGACTGGCCTACCTGCCCCTCTCATAATTGAGCCGCATCTTCGTAAGTTCCGGAAACTCCTCAAGACCTTCCTTTTCTCTTCTTCCTTCATCCCTCCCTCCCCCACTGCTGATGTCTCCTCTGCCTGAGACTTGTGGCCTGGTTCCTTCAGAGTCCTAAAAGGCACCAGGCCCTCCCCTTCCAAGTCTACCTCTGCACTTACTCTCCCGTCCCCCGTAACCCTCATCCGGCACTTGCCCTCACCGGCCCTCCTGCCTACACTTAGCTGATTGGCTTTCACCCTGTGTAGCCATTCAGCCACGTTGCTTGCACTTGTTGTGGACCCCCCTTCATTCCCTTCTTCCCCCTAGCCCTGTCCACATGGCCTCCCTGGCGTTTACTTCTCATGGGCCCCTCTAGCTAGTTCTGGCACTTCCCCACCTCCCTTCCCCCTTGCACTGCACTTCTTGCTACCACACTGGCACGATCAGAATGTTGCAAGGCCTATTAGGATTGCTATTGTTCTCCTTCCTGTCCCCGCCCCATCCTGCCTTGCTGTGCCTCGAAACACTTGTGCATAGGTGCATTACAAATGAACAATACATAAATAAATACATATTTCTGCAATGTATAGCTGGGTCATTTAAATCATGCTGAATATATTGATAGTGTGATGCACTGTTTTGTGTCTGATCATTGTGATGGATTGTTGTGGATATGTGCTTTGTCATGCAGCATCAGTGTTGTGATCTTTGCACTCTGACTTTATATAAATTAGAATCTGAAAAGCCAACACGTTTTGCTTTTGTCTAGGAACGCGGTAGACATTTCCCATACATGTACTACCTGGCCATAGAATGGTAACAGCTGGTAAAAAGTGTAATGCTTTTCTAAAACCTATGCACAGAGCAAAAGTGTTGACATTGTCATAGCTTATTTATGTTTTTTCTCTCCAGTGATAACTTTCAAGAGCGTCCATTTGCCTTCCTATTTGTCTTGTGATGCTTCCTTTCTTCTTATGCACACATTGCAAAATGCTCTATAACTAGCACAGATAAAATGTCCTAATGGAGAATGTATATCCTCTACCCTACATATGTCTTTGAAGAGCATCTGGGATGTGCACAAATGGTGGCAGTAAACAAGTGTTGCGAGATAGCACAATACAACAAAGCTATCATCCCAGAGCAATAGATTATACACATGAATTCATTTTGAAAGGTCAGTACTATGCCATGGATTGTTCACTTGAAGCCAGCCTCATCGAGAAATATTAATGGAGATTGAGTGATTGTCCGGTGTTTGACTCCATAATCAGTTTAAAAACCTCTGAGTGTTTTTATCACTGCATTTCCTTTTCTCAGTGCTGTAGGCTACTGCCGCCCTTGCTCAGTCCTTCCAGATTGGTTATCACGTCTTAAGTCTTTTGCAAAGCCTTGAAGCACAGCTGTTTAGCGTTTATTGAAATTACTCTTCATTTCCCAGTCTGCGGGAATCAACATTTGTCTTCATAGTAATTCCCAATGGCCTGGCACTTTTAGCCCTTTCCCCGGAACTGATTAATACGATGAATCTTAAACAGGCAGAGCGAAGGGAAACTTGCAGTCGTGCGGTGCACATTGAAATGAAAGATCCAGAAGTTTCTCTGCTCCGAGGGTTGCACATAATCAAGTGTGCTTCGTCTCTGAAGAAATTACCGCTTCTTCTTCCACTGAGGAGGGAAATGGGTTTGCAGCACCACACTGCTTGATGTGCTAATACACTCGGTTGGTCGCCACCCTGACACCTCAGCGGCAAGGGTGCAGTTGCCATCAGCCTGCATCAAGCCTGATTGTCATGTGTACACCAGCTAGACTTGTCTCGAAAGGACTTGATGAAAAATTGGGCACCCGACAACAGATGGTGGTTTGACGCCAAATGTATCAGCCTTTGTCAAGGCATATGCACTGGTTTCAAAGATCGGCCCATCCTAATATGTTTCTGGAAAGAGAATTTCCGCGTTTCCGCTCTTCCGGATTCACTGTAATCATCATGGAGACAATTATGGCGCATCTAATAAAACACGGGAGAGGTGCTTCGTAGGTGTATCGTCTTTATTAACTTAATATCGACTGCTGTGAGGCAGTAGCCCGCCTTCCAACCCACAACAACACAACAACAGAAAGAGGACTGGGTCCCAGTCTTGTAGTTCTAACTATGATGAACGTAGAAAGGGGACGTTACACCATTCACACAACTATTTGTAAACCCTGTAAGTGGGTTCCTTGGACAGGTGGTGGTCTGGCTTGGCCCCTCCAATATCTATCACAGTGAAAGGGGAATAAGACACTTCAGAAGAGAAAGTAAATATTGATTTTTAATGTACACGAGAAGCAATGGAAAAAAAAAGAGCTGATCAGGGCCGGTTAAAACGTGTTTTTGTCCACTAGAGAAGGGAGTCATGAATGCATGAATGAATAAATATTTGGATGGATCGATATATAAGAACCTATGTACTGGAAGCTAAACAAAACAAATGTCTCAGTGTTCCATACAACTGCACACATGACGGAGCGATCCACTGGAGAACGCCAGAGGAGAGCGGTAGCTCAGACAAGTAGATACACTTTCTGGGATTTGCAAAAGACACAATGATAGTTGTAGTCTATTGCACCAGAAGGGAGCAAACTTGTGCTTTGGCTCTTCTACCAAGGATTTGTAATTTCGTGATTGGGGTTTAATAACTAGCACAGATAAAATGTCTTAATGGCGAATGTATATCTTCTACCCTACTATTGCCTTTGAAGAGCATCAGGGATTTGCACAAATGGTGGCAGTAAACAAGTGTTGCGAGATAGCATAATACAACAAAGCTATCATCCCAGAGCAAACATGACACCTAATCACAATACCATAGGATAAGTGCAGGAAAATAGAGCGGGTAGTAGGGTTAGGGTAGTCACGCAGATTAAGCGGTGGTGTCCTTCCTGAAGAGCCACTTTTTGGAGTTAAATCTAAAGCTATTGAAAGTTTGAGTGGGGCGTAGGATAAGTGGGAGCGCATTCCAGGCTAAGGATGCTTGTACAGGGAAGCTATTGCCTCCAGCTCTTTTTAGTTTAAAGCGTGGTGTAGGAATGTAAAAGGAGTTTGCTGAACTCATGGGTCTTAGCACAGTTTTTGGGATGATTTTGTCTTACAATGCCACCCTACAATGCAAAATTGCTTCGAAACAACTTAACATCAATAATTCTCAGACATCTCAGAAACCTGAAAAAATCCCAGCCCTTAACACTCTACAAGAACATTCTTCAGGGTCTTCAGAGCGAGTGGAATTCAGTGTTGGGATGAGGAGAGCAGTCAGCTTCTCTGCTGTGATATTGCGCTTATTTCTGGCAAGTAGAGGGGGCGCAATAGTTTGAGTTTTGGTGATAGGCCGATTGGTAGGGATGGTGAAGGAGATAAGTGAATGGTCAGTCCATGACTGAGGTTCAGTGGCAGTTATTGTCGTGGCACAGTTATGGTCGGGCAGCCAGTCTAAAGTTCTTCCTTTCGCATGGGTAGGATGGTTGATTATTTGCGTGAAGTCAAGTTCGCTTCCGCCAGTGATTTAGCAGCCTGGTCTTTAGGGTCGGCAACGCCAAGGTTTAGGTCGCCTAGTACTAGAATTTGTGATGATGGTCTGGTGTTGTCTGTCAGTAGCGTAATGATGTCTTCCTCAAAGTCCCCAGTAGGGCCAGGGGATCTATATATGAGGTGGATAGTAAGCGTGGTTGAATGGGAGGTCGCTATTTTAACTGTAAGATGTTCACAGGATTTGAACGTAGGGGTGGTTGAGGATCTAAATGCCAAGTTAGTCCGGGCTATGAATGCAACCCTGCCGCCTTTTGTGGTCTTCCAACCCGCTCGAATGATAGAACAGGAGTCAGGGATGGCTAGCAGTAGAGAAGGCACTGCAGCAGCATGGAGCCTTGTTTCTGATATTGCTAGGAAGTCAAGTTGGTTAGGAATGGGTTTGGCCGTGAACCGCTCAATCCATTGTTTGGGTGAGAAGACAGGTAGGCAGTTAGGGTCGGTTTGGCTAGTCTGGTCATTTTTCTGGTCTAACGTTAGCTTAGGTAAAAATGGTGTAGCATTTATGGTAGGCAGACAAGGGATTTCTTTTAGTGGTGGGAGGAAACTCATAAGTTTGACCTCCTGGGAAGGAAACATTTTCTTTTTAAGTTGAGGATCCAGCAGTGTAACGAGTAGGTGTAGGCACAGGATTAGGGAGCTTGCGAGATCAACAGTGTGGCACTTAGTAGCAAACATGCTATGTTCAATGAGAGGGTAGTGGAGGTTAGTAGGTACCGCAGGGTCACACCGGTGCGGGTAGAGTAAAGAGGCAAACTTTTATAGATGTTAATTGGAGCAGAGCTATTGTTGCCTGAGAATAGGGGTTCTCTGAGGGTTTGTTGGTGTGATCACGCGGGCATGGAGTCTAGTTGATTTATAGGAGTGCTGGATGCTTCAGGAGGGCCGTCAGGGGAGGGATGGCATGTGCAATAAACGGGCCAGAGGCAGCGCAGTCATGGATCTGACCTAGGAATTCATAGTGTTTCGTTCTTAGTGAATAACAGTTAACAAAGTGGGCATCTGGATAAATGGAAGTTAAGTCTCATAAGCACTGTTGTAGAGGGGGCAAGAACACAGTGTTACATCGCTCAAGCACAATACAAATACATAATCTAGAAGGAGGCAATCAATGCAATCAGTATAGTCAATCAGCAATAGGGTCTAGTTTCTCAAATAAAATACAATGTCTTCGCACGGGAAAGGAGCACAGTATTATAACACAGGAGTGGGGAAATTGCATAGAATTTAGCATGGGGGGGGGGTAGCGGTTCAAACTAGTTGTAACCAGAGGATTGGTGGTTACAGTTTGAATAAACGTTCAGGTGTTAGAAGGCGTGAGCCGGCTGAGCACAGCTTATAGGCATGACATAAAGGGCCAAAAGCTTAGATGCAAAAGATCAGAAGGCAAACAAGTTGGGATAAGTAAGAGGTTCGCAGTACAATGAATTGTCGGTAAGTTACAGGCACCACATCCAAGTTAGTCAGCAGACATGTAAATGAATCACTCACAATTCAGTGAAGCAGTGACTTCAATCTATATCACAGGATTCTTAGGATGGCCTGTGATTAGAATGCGTACACCGCGTATTCTTTGCCGAGGATTCATTGGAGGGCAAGTATGGTACCAGCAGCCGTTGTAATTCTAACTCCAACAGCGTATTTTATAGTTGTTGCATTTCACATTGTTTGACTGAGCTGGTGGTCTGGCACGGGGCATGCACATGCCGGTCCCATCCACAGACACCATCGCCATGTGATGACCCGTCACATTACCACAGAGGACAGCATGCAGGCTCAACAGGTACCCGTTTGTAATGTTCCACAATGGTCTTGTTGGGCTCCCACATGTGGATGCTGAAAAGAAAATGGCTCAGTCTCACCATGCAGGAAGGACAGATGGTGCAGTCACCCCCTGAGCCTATCCTGCACCAGCAGGTTCAGGCTGACATTTGGATGACTGAAAGTTATCTGTGTCAGTGGTTCACTCGACTCATGCGTCAATGAAGAAATCAGCAGTGGCAGTGATTTATTATAGTCATTTGTAGAACTCATTGGTCATAAACACTTAGATCTCACCTTGCAGCCCTGTGTTCCTCCTGAAGCTATGCCTGGCTGAGGGTTGATTCAACTTCAGTTGCCCCTGGGACCTCCCTGCGGTGCAACTGGGGCTGTCACAGGGATCCTGTACCCTTTGTCCCCCTAAGGTCAGCCCCCAATCAGCAACCCCACTGAATATATGCATATATGGACCTTGTGCATTTACTAGTTTCCGGCACCTCTGGTCCTCTCCATTTCACCCCTCATGGGGTCATTTCAGCCACACACACAGCATGCACCTGGTGGTGGTGGTAGTATTGGTGGTGTGTTGTGCACCCCAACACACATTCACCTGTCCAAGGATGGTTGGATGTACCAAATATGGTTGTCACAGCAGCCAGCACAGGACAGACCTGGGACGGAAGGCCCACAAACACATCCATCATGCATCCACTCTCAGGTGGCCTTTGGTGCAGGTTGGGACAGCGCACACATCACAATGCCAGAGGTGCCATGCTGGGTCAAACCATCAACAGCCCCAAGACCAGCCACCCGAGTTTCTGCTCCCCCAGTACGGCCATGATCAGATATGGTGAGCTGCTGAATGTAGGCATCTCAATAAGAAGAGGTGAAGTGACAGACCAGAATTCTCTCAGTAACAGTGAGTGTAGAGGGAAGAGCCCAGTGCTGAACTATGGAATCCCTCAGGGTTCTGTGCTGGGACCCTTTCTTTTCTCTCTATATACCTCCCTTCTCTCCCCAGTCATTTCTTCTTTCGGCATTTCCCACCACTTCTATGCTGATGACACCAAACTCTTTCTTTCCTTCTCTTCCTTCACATCTAACCTCCACCTCACTCTTTCTTCCTGCCTCATGGCCATAAAAGATTGGATGCATACCACTTTCTTTCCCTCAACACTGACAAGACTGAGGGGCTTTTCTTCCCTCCTAATACTCTCTCCCCTTCTCCCCCACCCTTCATCCACTTTCCACCTTCCAACTTCCCCATATCTTCCCATGCCCGCAATCTCGGCCTCCACCTCGACTTCTCTCTCTCCTTCTCCAACCACATCTCTCTAATATCTCGAGCCTGTTGGTACCACCTCTATAACATCCGCAAGATCCGCACCTCTCTCACATTCCATGCTTCCAAACTCCTTATCTCCTCCCTCATTTTCTCCCACCTCTTCTACTGCTCCTCTCTCCTTTTTGGACATCGTGTCTCTCACCTAACTCCCCTAAAATCCATCTACCACTCCTCTATCCATACTCTATGCCTCCTCGGCCGTCGAGACACTATTTCTTCATCTCTCACTCAACTTGGCTGGCTCCCTTCCTCTCACAACGGAAATTTCAATTCCTCTGTCTTGTCTACAAATCTCTCCATGACCTAGCGCCCCCTTACCTTTCCTCCCTCCTCTCATTTTACTCCCCCCTCCAGCTCTCTCCGCTCAGCAAATCTCTACCTCCTCACTGTACCCCCAGCCCCATGTGCCTCCTCACGCTTCTGCTCTTTCCAACTCTTGGCCCCCCTACACTGGAACTCCCTCCCGCTCTCCATCCGCTCCACCCCTACCTACTCATCCTTCCGCCACTCCCTGAAAGCTCATATTCTACACTCCCCCCTGACTTCTCTTCCCTACCCCTCCTCCCCTACCCTTGCGCCCCTCCTTTCCCCTATCCTCTCTCCTTCCCCTCTGACCTTAAATTCGTAACAAATACTACTTAAAGGCAATGAGGACACCAGATCACTCCTCCTTCCGTTCCCCTCCCCCTCCTCCACCTACCTCAAATCCTACACCGTAACTCCCTTCTCCTACCCCTCCTCTACCCTATCCCCACCCTCCCTCCCCCCTTGTAAATAGTTCTACTTATTGTTCTAATCACCTGTTCATGCTTGTATATATGCTTCAACTTCCCACTCCCCTCCCTCCCCCCTACCTCAAATCCTACACTGTTACTCCCTTCTCCTACCCACTCCTCTACCCTATCCCCTCCTCCCTTCCCTTGTAAATAGGTCTACTTATTGTTCTAATTACCTGTTCATGCTTGTATATAGGTTTCTCTCACTTTTGTACCTGTTGTTATATTGTAAAGTGTTTTGGCTTAAAGCGCTATATAAATTCAATAAACATAAACACAAACATCCACATCCAGCTGTGGGTGCTGGAAAAGTGGCATGCAGAAGACAGACTTCCCAACATCACTCAGGGGGCCCAGTTCCTTCTGTCTGGGCTACACCACATGGAAGGTGTCAGGCTGTTAGCATACCCCACAGTATGGTTCTTGGGAATGTAGCCCAATCTGGCTGGTAGACTACAACCAAAGATATGTGTGTTGGCAATACCGATAGCCAACAAGTACTGTCAGTGAATATTGAAGAGTGCTTTGATGAGGCATGATACCATCTAAAGGTAGACAAGTAGGGATTATGCACAGTAGGCAGGTTGGTCCTCCAAAACAGCAGATCCCCTTGCAGGACTACCACCCAGGCACATCCAGTCCACACACGGTGCATTACCTCCATGGCGGTGCTCGCTGACTGGCTCCAGGTTGGCTGTGAATGCCCCAAGGGGCAGGTGGCTCTACACTCTGGTGAAGAGTGTTACTGACAGCTGGGCACAGTTTCAATATGTCCACGTGACCTAAGGAGAATAACCACCAGCACACCCTCCTCCTGCAACCATCCCTGCACATCTCAGGGGTCACCATGCAGAGACAGGGGACAGGGCCCCCAGTTCACTGTGCAACTGTCAACTGTGGTGGAGTTCGAAGCATACACCAGCCACATCGCACCGCCAGGCGGGGAGACCCACAAAGGACTCCAGAGGTCTTCTGTGATGTTGGTTACCCACCCAACACATCTTGTGACACAGACCAACATGTACATGTGGTATGGCCGCCCCAATGCCTGCAGGATTATGGAGGTGAGGGCCGGTGTGCACCAGCTGAGGTGTGATCCCATTGCACTGTATACACCACCAGTACCTCTCATCTGCAGTATTCGGAAGGTGTTGCATGAGCATGTGTGATATGACCCAAAAGATGGTGCTCTATGCCTGGGCAGGCTGAAGACTTAGGGTTTTGTGGTGGAGGTCGATAGTGGTCCTGACATGCAGATCATGTGTCCAACCTGGCTACAGGGGCAGATGACCAATCAAACCACCTAGTGTATGGTTTTCTCCATCTGTTTCATCTGGTGAGGCAAATGATTAGAGGTATTGAGGACAAAGCAATCTGAATCCATAGTTATGCTTTATATAGTTGAGTGGCCAATGGTGCAAATGGACCATTTAATTGACTTCATTGATTCACGGTGCATCACCCTTTCTCATGGTGGCCCTGAATCATGCTGTTCCCATCTTCATCTTGTATCCAGACTTTACATTATGTGTTACTACTGACTTCTGCAATTGTATTCGCTCTCCCCTCTTGATCTTCACTCTTTTTCACTGCTTACTCTCTGTTCTTTCCTCCTCTCCCATTCTCCCTTTTCCTATCTCCTCCCCTCCTCCCTTTACTTTCTTCTATGCACTTACACTATAAGAATTTTCCCTGGACCTAGTATAATAGCAAACTTGTCCATCTCCTCCTCCCTCTCCTTACTTGGTTTTTTCCTCCCCCACCCCCCCCCTACTGTAAGAGGATTCAATTCAACACTACAGCTAAGTCAATGCCTAGTCTGGGATACTGAATGGAAACCCTTATTGAGATATCTTTACGTCCAGTTCATGCGTTCTGGATGACTACCATTATATAACACCCCTCTCTTGGAAACCCCCTGACCCCACTGAGCCAAGAAGTAGTTCTGTTTTGCAAGTTTAAAAGGTTTATTTGATAATTTAAACAATAGATATATATATCACACTTTATAATAAATTAATAATTGAATATCACACTTAATCTGAGCAGTAATCAATAATGGATAGTCTGGCACTAGCACACTTGTGAATAGGAACAGAAGAATAAGGTGGTAGAGAATGCTTTATATAAGTTCAGATGGATGTAATGTTGAATGAAATGCAATACAGAAAATACTCAATATGATTTCAACAAAACAATGTAATCACTTTTCTCTGGCAATCCCCTCCCCCCTTTATGCAATGCAAGGAAATGGAAGGAAAGCACACAGTTCTCAGAAATGCAATCAAATGTAATTCAGTTCACCCCAGCAAGCTTAGACTACAGAAGTTTGAAACACAGGTACAAAATGCTTTTACATGTGCTGGCAATGAAGTGAAAAATATGCTAAAATGCATTTAATTCCCTCTAGAGGTTCAGGGTGAGTGGTATCTAGTGAATATTAGTCCAGGTTTTCACACGTGGAGAAATTTGCAAATCGCGGCAAATTCGCGAGTGCGTTTTTCACGATTACAGAGGAACTACAAGGACTAGCACTATCGTTTTGGGGCCCTAGGACAGCCTAGGATCTCAGCTTCCAGATGAAAGTTACTGCAAGTCTCTAGGACAAACGGTCACTGAGATATGAGCGATATGGTAAAGGTCGTTTTTCAGATTTGAAATTTTAAAGTTCAAAAAGACAAGTGACAGCTAGAAACTAGAAAATGACAGGTGACAGTTAGGAGACAGTTCTACTTAGATTAAAATAGATTGAATTATATTATTTTAACTAAGAGATTGGTTCTACACAGTTCTGCTAGGTACTCACAATATATTTTTGAAATAAATGGGCCTCGCCACGGATCTGGTCAGGTTTTAGACTGGACTCTGGTCTTGTCTCGGCACTTCACAGTGATCTGGGTCAGCTCTCTGGTTCTGCTAACAGCGGTCTGGGTCAGCTCTGCTCTGCCTCTGCTGGTCTGGTCTGGGTCTCTGGTTCTGGATATTGATAGATTTGAAGTCTGGATCTTTCTGCACAGCTTTCTCTAGAGATTGATGGAGGTAAAGTATGGATTTTCCCGGCAGAGCGTCCCGCAGCAAATGGATTTGAAGGTCCCTATCTGTCCTGACTGTCTGCTTTTATGTGTTTTGAAAATGGGTGTGTGTGCAGCATCACTAGGCTCTACCCCTCTCCACTTGTCATTGGCCACTTCATCCTCTTCCCCTTGATTGGGGGAATGAAATGAAGTGTCATCATGATGAGGTCTGTTTATGGTACAGAGAACCCACCCCTGTCAACTTTACACACAATCTATATTTGCTCAAAAAGACATATTTGCACAGGTACACATTTGTTTAAAATTACATGCACCCCTCACATATCACAGGAGGTATGCCCTGTCCAAATCTGCTCTTCCTGGGAGCTTGCATTCAGAAATGGCGACATTTGCACTTTTTAACTGGTTTCGCAATATCGGACATTACCCCAAATTTACACACATGTGCGCAAGGAGTATGGACATTAATTGATGAAGTGTCAGATTTTTAACATGCATACATTTTAAGTAATACCCTCTTAACTGCTAGCTTGCCCCCAGATCATGCCACCGGTTCTAAAAACCTCTTAAAATGTGGGCAGAAAAATCACAAGAATTATGGTATCATTTAAATAATTTTCACAAGTCCGCTCTATGAATGATCCATCTTTTTAGAATTATGTTCTGGCCCCAAAGGGGTGTGGTTTCCCCCCAGCACAAGGTTGATTTTCTGGTTTTTCCAGTTCTGCCAAGCCAGCTTGCTCTCACAGGCAGTGCTCCTCCCCTTTCCTCCCAGGAGGAAGCTACTTTTACGGCCCCCGTAATAAAACATTTGCCTGAGTCAGGACAGGGCTTTGTTCAATTTCCTGCAGAGCCCAGGTAATTCAATCAGAGAAGTGTCATATCCCTTTTGGTGGGAGCAGCAAAAGGGCAGCTAGGCCTGGGAACACAGCTGTTGTGCAAGTCTCAACTCCTGTCGGGGGTAGCTGGTGGGCAGAATTCAGTTCCTTAAGCCAGGCCCCAGCTAATGTCACTTTTAGTTACCCATTTTTCTGCATTCAAATAAACTAACCGTTTTTTACATATGCAGCTAAAATGCTGATTCTAAGTTTAAAACTATGACATTTAAACAATTGCAACCTATGTGACACTCAAAAGTAGGTCACTCATTTCTTTTAAACATTTAGATTTTTAGTGTCTTTCAGTCCAAATTTACTTAAACTGCTGAAATCCACAGCTCAGCCAGTCTTGTTATAAACCTTCAAGTCACTTCAGAATATAACTTTACATTGTATCCACCTCTCAGTAAGTCTTTCTTTGGCCTGCTTTGGGTTCATCTATTCAGTTTTACACAAAGTCTGGTGGTTTTAAAACGCCAGCTTTCTGATAGTGGTGAGTACTGGTAATGCACCCATTTTTGGGATTTAAGAAAATGAATTCCCCAAAATTCTAGGTTGCTTTTGGCAATCAGCATTGCCATTCCCAACGGTTTCAGACTACTGTGTGGGTAGTCCAATGGTGGTTTTAGGCAGTGCCCTTTTGTGCCCATAACATCGGCAAAAATGAGTGGCAGCCTATTCTTCATGCATTTCCCTGTGCATTTTCTGGGAAGCTCTGGCCATCATGATGTTTTCCATGTCAATACTGCACAGTTTTGAGGTAGGGCTTGGATGCATGGATAAAAACATCCCACACCACTCCAGCACTATCTGAAATGTCGTCAGGCCTAGTACGATAGTCGTTTGTTTTGTTCCTCCCCTCCCTTTCTGCACCCCTTTCCCTCACCTTCACCTTTTGTTTTCTCCGGCTCTACCAGAAATGTCATCAGGCCAAGTACAGTAGTCGACTGTCTGTTTTCATTTCCTTCGCCCTCTCTCCCTCCCTTCCTTATCTATGTCTTAGCTCTTGCACTATCTGAATTGTCGTCAGGCTGAGTATGATAGTTAATTTTACATCCTTACTGCTCATGGCCTGTAAGAATGTCATTGTATTTTCCCTTGTTCCCTCCCTTGCCTTGAAGCGCGTTGAAACACATTGTATATATGCGCTATATAAATAAACTATCATATCATCATATCATATCATATCATAAAGCTGGCATCTGTGAGATTATGGCTGCATGCCTCTGAGTCAGTCTCCCCCCTAAACGGTGACAGAAACCGGGCAACGTGGAGCCTTGGTTGGCCTTAGATGGCTAGCCTGTGTGCCAGTGCATTGAGATGGTTGGCTCAGGACTTGCATGAGGAATGGAATGGGCTACCTATCTAACTCGTAGTGCACCAGATGCGTGTGGGGAATGTGGTGCATGACCATTTGTGGATGACCTGATTCTGGGTCAGGAGTTCATAAGTAGCAGAGCAGGTACCACTTTACAATCTATGTGTAGTCATCCTCTGAGGCATGGTTTTATGGAAGGTGCAGCTGCATCGTCAATGCTAGAGGGGTGTCTGTCCTTCCTCCTCCTGCTAGGCCACAGTGTACATGGACAACTCCAACACAACCTGAGTGCACCTGCAGAGATGTGGCCTGTTCAGTGAGTGCTCTTCTCCCTTCCCAGTGAGCGTAGCAGATGAGATGGCCTTGGCCCAGCCAGTGGCAGAGTGGCAGGACCCAGTCCAGGAAAGTCAGAGTAGAGAGACTGGGCATTCATTGGGGATGGAAACTTATGCTCTAGTCCGTACACAGTGGTGTTAAGGCTGGCACAACCCCATTGCCGCACAGGCATGTGATTGTGGATGACCATCCTGGGGCTTCTGGTATTTTTGCAGGGCCCAACTAGCCATATTTCTGCAGTGGTCAGAGCAGATAGCCTGAACCGAAGGTGGCAGGAATCTCTCCTACATTTGTCTGCACCCAGGCTCCATGATAGTTGGTGGGAAGGATCTCTGTGTGGGACAGATGTGTTTCACAGGAGCTGGACAGGCTCCTCCACACTGAGACTGGCTGCCCAGAGCAGGTGGGGACCAACGAGCCTGGCCACAGAAGGAGAGGCTAAGGAAGGACAACAGCTGTATGCCCAAGTGGTTGGGAGGGTCCAGTAGGTTTCCCAGAGAAGTACTACTGGTGCTGGTCCAGGCAGTCAAGCCTATCCAGAGAGCATGGTTTAAAGTTGTCCCAGCCTCTGATGCAGTGCGCCAACCACATGACTGAGCAGTGGTCCTCAGGGGGCCCCAGCCCATTATGGAGGGCAACACTCAGGGCATCCAGGGCAGGGAGCTGGATGGCCTGGTATGCAACCCCACCCTTGTGTGCTGCTGGGTAGACCATGACTGTCAAGTTATTATGTTCCATGCGGATGGGAGGAAGGTAAGTCATTTGTACATGTTGTTTCATGGCGGAGCACAGGGAATGGTGTCATTGGATGCAGGGATTTGTTCACTGTGTTGGGTGCTCACATGTGTGTTGCCCTGAGGAGGGTATGCCCAGCAGTGATGGTGTGGAGGGGTACATGATGGAGTTGTGAGGCAGGTGAGTCCTTTGTGCACGTTGTTTCAGGACACTCAGGGGAGCACAGGGTATAGTGTCATTGGGTGCTGGGATGTGTTCACTGTGTTGTGTGCTTATATGTGTGTTGGCCTGAGGGGAGTATGTCCAATGGAATTGATGCAGAGGGGTACATGATGAAGATGGGAAGCAGGTGAAACCATTTTGCATGTTGTTGCATGGCACTCAGGGGAGCACAGGGCATGGTGTCATTGGGGGCAGGGATGTGTTGCCTGCTCTAAACCTTGTGTTTTCCTTTCTCTCTGAAGCATTCTGCTAGGGGAGATGGTTGTTGCTATGCAAGGTGACATGGCTGTGGAATGGCTACATGCCAAACATAGGCTGTGGGTTAGTTTCGGCCCCTCTATAGAAGTACATGACTGCATGATTGAGGATGGCTGGATCAGTCTCTGAAGGGCAAAAGCTGCATCATGACATGGACATTCTACTTCAATGCAACGCGCGCTTTTCTCTGTCTGTATCACACCTTTTATGATGATAAGTTTTATGAGCTGGATAATTGGCGTACAACGGAGTAGCCTATCTACGGGTATGTTAGGGCGGGACACACCTAGGGTGGGCAGTGTCATCCTCCCAGGCATTTGTACTCACAT
Organism: Ambystoma mexicanum; assembly: GCF_040938575.1. Taxonomy (NCBI): domain Eukaryota; kingdom Metazoa; phylum Chordata; class Amphibia; order Caudata; family Ambystomatidae; genus Ambystoma; species Ambystoma mexicanum. The sequence goes on along the minus strand of NC_090937.1, from coordinate 1,516,076,218 downwards.
TATATGCTGTGCCTTTCTACTTCAGTTCTCCTCTGTGTTATTGGGTGTCTGGGTGCACATTTATTGCTGGTACGATGGACAAACCGGTAACAAAATGTATTGGTTGTGTTGTGTCATTTTGTGTGAGCGAGAAAAATACTGTTGTTTCCACTTGGTATGACTCTGGGGTGGTTTGCGCACTTGATTTGATGTATATGGGTACACACTGTTTGCCTCTCCCAGAAGCACATTCCAAGGGTGTTGTTGTGGGAAAGCAGGATTAGTCCTGTTTCATCATTGAAGGGCATCAGGGATGCAGCTTCACTGCGTGTGCTCCCCAGGGGCTGCAATTAGGGTGACATATGTGTGTATGGCAGCTCCCTGTTCCTGTGCCCTTTGTCCTGCCAATGGGACGGGTGGTGCCTGTGGGTAAGGGTAATGTCCCCAATGCAGCTCTACTGATATGCCGTGCCGTGTGGCAACACTTTCCCAGACACAACATACCACAATGATCTGGCATACTTCTGGTGTAGCATATAGCAATACACCGCCAGAGATGTCAAGGAAGCAGCAGTGTGACTTAAGCAGCCCAATTGTGCGCTCCACCATGCCCCTTGTGGCTATGTGTGCTGCATTATACCATACCTCACCTAGAGTGGCAGGATTCTTGAATGGTGTGAGCATGAATGGTGAGAGCGGATAGGCATTGACCCCGGCAAAGTTGAAAATAGTTATTGTTGACATTGATTGTGATGGCTTTTTATTCTGTGTGGCATGTGACTTCTTGATTGTTGTTATTCATCAATGATCCTGGTGTGCCTGTACCTTCCTTATGGCATGGCCTGTTATAGGAGGAACAGTGGTAAATTAAGCTGCCATGTGTGCTCCCCGGGTTATTTGCATGATTACTCCCTTGGCGTGACAGATAACCTGTGCGCCGATGGAATGCCAGTGTTTCCAGTTGCGGTAGATGTGATTGCTCCCTCGGGGGGGGCTGTAGCATGGATACAGTCGATGGCTCCCATTACCCAAGGGAACTGTACAATGGCATAGACCTCCTTGCCTGCAGTGTGTTTGGCATATGTATGTGCCTATGCACACATGCAATTATGCAGAGCAATACCTGGTGCAGACACTAGGATTGTGTGGGCTGCTTTACAACCCGAACAATGGCCGAGGTGCATTTGTACTGCAAAAATAACTTGGTACTGACTTTGCACTTACTTTGCACTGCAAAAATACACTTTGTACAGTTCCATGAATTAGGGTTTGTGTTGGCAGTGCATCGTCACTTTTCACAGTGTGCTGAAATGCTTTTTCTTATCATTTTGGCCATTGGTGCACATATACATTTTACTATTTCATTGAAAATGTCAGTTCAAGGCTGCTAGGATCTCTTGAGTTAATTGAGGCATGCCATTTGCATAATACCTCAACAGTATTTTGAAGTAGAATTAATAGAATATTACTCTACTAATACAGGGACAAACATAGGGCCCGATTCATTGGATTAATTGCACGTAAAATCGGGACTTTGCGTGTCACACTGTCTGCAAAACACTGCCCGTCAATTCATGGAACCGATTGCGCTGAACGTTTCTGAACTTGTGTGGATTTCACGCAGGTGTGGCAAGGCTGTGCGAGTGGTCGAGTGCCTTGCGCGAGACTCCAAGCAGGTGGTGGGTGTGGCCTGCGTAGGGTCTGGAATAAGGGGGGAACACGATAGGGAAGAACAAGCTATAAAGTGTGCTTTGTATTGTATTGTATTGTAGGGGTATTGTAGATCGCAAACAAAGAACAAAATGCATCAAGGCGCTGAGAAGAGTGAAGTAGCTGCAGAACCAGGGGGTTAGAACAGATGAGTTTTCAAATGTTTTTGGAAGAGAAGGTAGTCAGGAGTGTTACAGAGCTCACGTGGTAGCGTTTTCCAGTGCGTGGGGCTAAGTACTGAAAAAGATCTTCATCCTGATCTGGCCTGCTGGAATCTGGGGATGTTCAGCAATGACTGATTAGCCCCAGTGTTATGAGTAGCGCAATTAACAAGGCACTGCATTTTGACATGAGAGCCAATGAATGTGGCGTAGGAGGTCAGAGGAGTGAGCAAGTCTAGGGGCTCCCAGGACGAGGCAAGCCGCTACATTTGGTTGGATACCAATACAGTAGTCTAAGGAGCCCATAATGGATGCAGTCACAATCTTGGTCATGCACTCAGACGGAAGAAACAGAAGGACTTTCTTCGGTATTTTAAGCTTAGTAAAACCAGATTGGCAGACAGCTGAGATTTAGGATTCTCTGGAGCCTGAGGACATAACTTTGATCCCTAAGCTCTTGACTACTGAGGAGGGTCCAGGGCACAGTCCAAGTGAGGTGGGGGGAGTCTGATGAGAGGACATTGAGTTAGAAAAGAATCTGCGTATCATCAGCATAGGAAATAAAAGTGTACCCCATGGCAGGTGATCAGATTGGGCAGAGTACGAATGTATAGATTAAATATAAACGGAGAGAGGGCAGATCCTTGAGGAATCCCACAGTTTAGAGCAGTAGGGGGAGAGGTAAAAGGGGGAAGGGAAACTATTTGGAGCCGGTTGGATAGAAAGGATGAAAACCACTTCAGGGGGATACCTGTGATTCCAGAACATTCGAGACAGTAGAGCAGCTTCTGATGATCAACAGTATCAAAGGCCACGGAGAGATCAAGGAGAATGAGAGCAACCACCTCTCTGCAGTCTTGAAGCATGGCAATGTTGTCCAAAAGAGCCACCATCACAGACTCCGTTCCCATTCCAGGGCGAAAGCCTACCTGAAAAGGGTGGAGAAGGTGGTTGGCTTCCAAAAAGGCAGAGAGCTGAGGGGTTGCAATACACTCTAACACTTCCATGATGACAGAAAGCAAAGATATAGGACAATAGTTCTCAACAATAGCCAGATCAAGATGTGCCTTTTTTAGTAAAGGAGAGATGACAGCATATTTGAGGGGCTCGGGCATGTCTTCAGTAGAGGAGGAATGTTGAAGTGCTGCCATAAATTGAGGGATATGTTTATGCGAGACAGTTTGAAGAGTACAGAGAGGGCTAGGATCAGTGGGGGAGGCAGAATTAAGTTTTAATCAAGCAGCTAAGACCATAGTGCTGGTCACTTGTGTTAAATCTAAAGGCATTGGAGGTAGTTTCTTTTGGATGGAAGTAGGCAACAAAGGGGTCTGCAGAAGCAGACCCTTCTGTGTCTATCAGATTGCAGATTTTTCAGATGTTATCCCTAAAAAGGGTTGCTATATGGTTGCAGTGAGTTTGCTTGTGCAGGGTTGCGGGTGTGTGTGACATGCAGGAGTTGTCAATTCCTTAGCCATTCAAAACAGCTCTATGGTAGAGCACAATGTGGTAATGATGAATCAGGTATTTGCCTTTTTTATGGCGGTCTGATAAATAGTGCGTGCCTCTACATAGGTGAGATTTGCAGGTGGTTCAAGGAGACTGTGCCATCTCCGTTCAGCCTGTCAACATTTTTGTTCAACAACCTGAGTTCAGTTGAGAACCAGGGAGCAGAGATTTTAGCACATGGAGCAGAGATCCTGGAGGGAGCCAGCATATCAGCTGTTTCCTGCAAAGCATCAATCAGGGCAAGACAGGGGTTTTTATCACCTGTGATGCTCTTTTGAGTAAAAGTTTCAATCGAGTTAGATTTAGACTCGAGAGAAACATTAGACCAGTGTCGTTGGGTTTTAAGTTGGGGCTCATGCTTGAGTTTAGGCATTGAGAGGAGAAAGGGGAAAGGGAGCAGGTTGTGATCAGACCAGAACAGTGGCCAGGGGGGAAAAGTATGGTGTCGTATTCAGAGAAAATAAGATCAAGTTGATTCCTGCCCATGTGGGTAGGACTATAATGTCTCAAGATGAGAGTACAGTCTGCCATGGAGGAGACCCGTTTATTGGCTTTCAGATAAAGGGGGATGTTGGGGTGTAGATTAAAATCATCAAGGATGATTATTTTATAATAAGTCAACGATAAGTCAACAACTAGCTGTGAAAAGTCAACCAATAACTGGTTAGCTGCATATCCAGGGGGAGGGTAGGTGAGATTTTGAGGTTTGTTGAATTTTCGGGAGAGACGTGGATCCTGACTAAGTGTAATTCACAGGAAAGTTTGTGGGTAAGGGCAATAGGGGAGCAATTTAGGGACTTCTTAAACGCAATGGCGACTCTGCCTCCCATTTCAATTGAAGGATGCAATAGTGAGGAGGAAGCATTTGGATTATGTCTGGTCCAGAACTATTAGTGAACCAGGTCTCTGTTATACACAAAACATTGGGCGTGAAGTTGTCCAACTTGGCAAACACTTTGTCATGGTGGGCTATCACAGACCTTTTAGGTGGGGGGTGTGAATACAATTACCCATAACTGTTTCGTAGGAGAGTATCATAATAAAACCTTGAGGCCAACACAGATTGGGAGGGGTCACGGGAGTTAGCTCATTGTGCGAGTAAGTTATGCGGGACGGAGCACCACAGTCGCCTATTACAGTTGGATGGGCCCATAGCCCTGAGTGGTTCTGGACTGGCACAGATGGGCTTGCCTTAAGCACGCCTTTGGCGTGCTGTCGGCGTGCCCGCTGCGCCCCTCCACTGTGCGGGCATTCTCTCGTACAGATGTTTGCCATGATGGATACAACATCTGATCACTCAAGAGAGTGATATAGTAGAGGAAGAAAGAGAACTCGCTTAGAAGTGCAAGTGGATACAGCAATAGAGGAGGAAATCTCAGCCAATGGGGGTTGTAATACAATTTAAAAACAATCACAGTACAACAAAAAGTATTTTAAACAGAATTGTGGTAAAAACAAACATAAACAAGTGACTTTAAAAAGCAGTCCCTCAGTGATACAGCCCCCCCTCTCGCCTCAGCGTTCCCCTCTCCGGCACTTTTATGCCATAAGGGATAGAACTGCTGATCACACAAGAGCACAAAATACTAGACGAAGAAAGAGGACTCGCTTAAGTGCCAGTAGATACAGCAATAGAGAAAACCTGAGTCAATGGGGGTTGTCAACAATTTAAAAACAATCAGAGTATTTAAAATGGAATCTTAGTAAAACAAGCAGAAACAAGTGGCTTTGATGGGAACAGACTCACCTCTTCCCAGCTTTACGGTGGACGGACAGCAGGCAGTCCATAGCACTTCCACAAATGTGCATGACAAAGCATATTCATGGACGTGTTCGCGCAACCTCTCGCCTGTGAAATGACCATGCAGTTCCCTCGAAATATCCACCACTTGGATGCAGGCGTAAGGACTTACGTGAGGAGCCGCAACTTTGGAGGTGAATTCACATGTCGGATTTAGGGGTGCGTGCACGCAGACGGGGTCCTGATCGTGTTAGGGGTGCACGTACGCAGCATAGCTGGTTGCAGGAAAGGTTTACAGGGGTTTGCATGCAGATTTTACTGAGTGATAACCGAGTTGCGATTAACAGTACGCATGATGTTGGGGTGCCAGTGACAGTTGCAGAGGACCCTGCGCAGGGTCCATGAGGTTCAGCCCTGCTTAGGGGGACCCCACGCACTGTTTAAAGGGTGCATGTATGCACGTCTGGGGAGCATGCACATGTAGTTGTTTTGGATTTGCTGTGGGGCGTGTTAGGGTCGTTCCATCCGCGATTTACGTTTACAGTTATTTTGCACAACAAATCCAATAAATACGCATGGCACGCATTTTTTATTTATCGCACAGGCTCGTTCTCCGCTCACAGCCTTTGCAGGTATTATGCACACTTTTATACAAATTAGGCCCATTATCTGTTCCCATAAATCAACATGTTCACTTGAAATTATATGGTTTTCACTTTAATCCTATTTTAGCAGGTTTATGAAAATGTCCTTGTAAAGACAACAATTGAACCATTTTCCACTTACACATCGTAATTAGCATTAAGCCTTCAAGTAATGCAGACATTTCTACTTGCGACACTCTGGGCTTATGGAAACATGATAAAGAATAAAAGGAATTATTAAATACACAAAACATGTATCCATTCCACATGACTGACTTTCAAATTGTTGTAAAGGTTTGTCAGATGCTTGCCCATAAAACAAAATAGTAATTTCCAATCGTTCAGAGCAACATTTTTCCAGTGCTTTTGTTGTTCTGAAATTAATTAGACATTGGAGATATTAGGAATCAAATACACGATTCATAGTTTGAAAGAGAGTAATTAAGTCAATCTAATTAATTTCTGATGCATGACGCTCTACTTAAAGTTAATGAAAACACAATGCAACCAATTACATTTCAAATTGAGCAAACACTAACTATGCTAGTGTCACCCTTTTACGGGAAATGTTGGACAACTGCTTCAGAAACGTTATTTCCAGAACGGATTATCTGTTCCTTTGGTCCATTGCTTAAATAGCTCATAAGACATTCGCTGAGAAGCTTTGTCTTATCGCTGGTGGTGTCTGATGTGACTGTATCAGTTCACTGAATTAAATAAACAATATTGCAGACAGACAGGAAGGAATACTGCTGACTCGTATTATGTGCTATTTTACGCAATGCTCCCTTCCCAGCTTGGCCTTTGCTGTCAGCAGAGCCCAACTGTTTGTGTTCCCACATTGGTGATGCCCTGGTCTCGGTTCTATAAATGTTTGTCTTTTTTTTAATTGTTGGCCAAATGGCATTTTCATAAAAAAGAAAATCAATGAAGGTTCTGCTTATTTTCTCCACAAACACCAAACACCAGGGGGACATCCTCCTGCACCCTGCGCTTGGACCTCCTACCTTACCCAAACGTATCATCTCCAAGTTTGTGTTAAAAAAAGTGGACACAAATTTGGCGAGCTCCACGTTGTTTCCCGAGTGGATTACTGAGGACCTGTTGTTCGCTAGAAGCTCTGCCTCTAACAATTCAAATACTGCTTTGCTGATGATGCGGACAGTGAAGTGGGACGTCAAGTGGCAGCACTCTATTGCAGCCCTCGAGCACCACGTTGTCACGTTGTTTCCAGAGCAGATTACTGAAGACCTGTTGTCGAAGAGAGGCTCATTTTCAAATTCAAATACTGCTGTCAGGGCAGGGGCAGTTGAAGGGGTAGTGGGGCGAGTAGTAGCCTCTTTAATGGCCACTGGGGGAGTCGGTGAAGCCTTAAAGCACCCAACCAGGTTTTCCAGGCGTGTTCTCCACCCCTTTTACAGGACCAAGGACCAGGGATGGAGAACCGCTGGAAACTACGTTTCCCAGCAAGCCGTGTGCTGCACGAGCCTGCTGGAAAGGAGAACGCCTCACCCACAGCCACTCCCCGCACGAATGCGCATGTGAGAGCTGCGCCCGGTGAGCGCTGCTCGAATCCTGACTGCCGGAGAGTGAAGACGTGTAATCCGCAAGCTCCTGGAGGCACGACTACACAGGGCATCAGCCTGCCTGCATCCACACCCCAGGCCCCGCGTAGAAACTACAGATAAGTAGCAGCCTTATCCTCATTACACACAGCTGATTTCTCCACATGGAAGAGAGACACGCCTTGGGGGAACGTTAACTACTAACAGCCCAGCATCACAAACACCATGGGGAGACGCGACCGAACAACGCATGTTAACCCCTGCATGATACGCATGACTTACTGCTCCTAGCATGTACTGTGGGGGAGTTCCATTTTATTAAGAAGTGGTGAAAGTATAAGCACCAATAACTTGCTTTAACCCTTTAGGGAGCGTTCATAGGAACGGAACCTACTGCACACATGTACTGACTTTACTTTGCTCATTTCAGCGACTAGTGGACCCGAGTGACGGCGCATTGGCCCAGCAACATGAAAAGGCCAGGAGAACCTTGGACTCACGCAGAAAACAAAGCTAAGTGTATTTGCATACTGCATGCATATTGTTGTCTATCCTCGCATGGGTTAATGTGGGGAATCTGTTTACTCTGCATGAAGAACATGCAGGGACACTCCCTACATGATGCAATGTGGGATGGGTGCTAGTGTTAGACACAATTCTGCAAGGGCAGGCAGTGTATGACTATAACACAGGTTTGAACAGCACACAGCTGTCCTGGCATCTGCTGGTTAGGGGCTCCAGCACAAAGGTCCCCAATTATTGAGGGCACACAGAATGATTGTGGAGTGAGTATGCAAGGGCTGAGTCATTGTAAACAGGAGTCGCAGCAGCAGCCAAGGAGCATGTTTCCCTAATGTCCCCCTACCCATTCATTGAATTTCCCTGAACCTCTTTCCGGTTACCCTGAACCTCCTCTACCTATCTACTCAAGGGACCCTAACCCTCTTTCCCCGGAGGATTGCGGTGGCCTGTGGTTGTAACATCCCTGGTGCCAAGACCCAATGGGGAGGTAGGTGTTTGCGCTGCCTCTGCGCCAGTTAAGAGGACGAAAGACCTGACAACTGCTTTGCCCTCGAAGCGGACCGCAGAGTGGGATGTCAAGTGGCAGCAGTCTGTTAGAGCTCTCGAGCTCTATGTTGTTTCCCGAGCAGAATACTGAGGACCTATGGTTGGAGAGAGGCTCTTCCTCTAACAATTCAATTACTCCTTTGCCCAAGAAACGGACCACGTAGTGGGACGTCAAGGGGCAGCAGTCTGTTGCAGACCTCAATCTTCATGTTGTTTCCTGAACGGATTACAGAGGACTTGTTATCAGAGAGAGGCTCTGCCTCTAACAATTTGAAAACTGCTTTGCCCGCGAAGCAGACCACGAAGTGGGACGTCAAGTGGCAGCAGTCTGTTGCCGCGCTTGAGTTCCACGAGGTTTCCCATGCGGATTACTAAGGACCTGTTGTCGGAGAGAAGGCTCTGCCTCTAACAATTCAAGTACTGCTTTGCCCGCGAAGCAGACCGCAAAGTGGGACGGTAAGTGGTAGCAGTCTGTTGCAGCCATCAAGCTACCCTTTGTTTCCTGAGCGGATTACTGAGGACCTGTTATCGGAGAGAGGCTTTGCCTCTAACAATTCAAATACTGCCTTGCCCATGAAGCAGACCTCATAGTGGGATGTCAAGGGTCAGCAGTCTGCAGTCAGTGAATGGTGAGAGAAGGAATACTAACAACCGAGGTGAGAGTGGTTAATAACATTGTGACTGAACTGAGCATAATAAACAAGGAACTTTGACTATGTTGTTCAATTGGAACAACGCTGAGCATTCTGAACAATCTCTCCCATTCAGTCCCAGAGGAATCTATGGGAATGGGGACTTACAAATTGCTGGTGCCTGACTTCCCGGACCACTGGGGTTGGAATCCCACAGTGTTACCAGGAAGTCAGGCGCTGGTAATTCTTTCCGAGTCTGGCGGCAACCTGTCGTAGCACTGGCAGGGTTACAGGTGGACTCGGAATGAGGCCCACGGTCTGTTTTTACCCTGTTGCTGTTGAGTTATTACAGTTAACACAGAGCCTTGTTTTTCATGCACAATTTAAATGGTTTAGTATAGTCTGACATGCCTAAAGCAGGTGAATTACAGAAAGCAGATTATAAATATCAAAACTCTTTGTAGAAGTCCATAATAGGGGGACTCGAGTGCTACTCAGTGTTAGTTATAACAGTGGTTTAGCTAAAAGTAAACAATTGTGAATCCACTGCCTGCAAATAGAAAATTTCAACTGGGTCTTAACTGCAATAAGGTCCCATATGGGGTAGCCAATTTGATGGCAATACTTATCATAGTATCTGCTTGTGCCCATAACCAGCAGAATGAGACACCAGCACAGAGGAGTTCATAGGCTTCATGAATATATTTTATTCTTAATATGCTTAAGTGGTGCTTGGATGAATCAACTGGCTTTATCTGTGCCTCTCTTGTGATTCTGAGAACAAACAGCGTTTTTACAATTGGTGTTACATTGCTTCATGACAGGCATTAAATCACCAGGCTAAATGCAGACACAGAGTCAGGGTGTCAGTTCACTGATAATGCAGCTGCTACCTGGCTATTCCCACTCCTTGGGCTTGCTCCAAGAATACATGCGTACATGTAAAGGAAACAGTTTCTTTTTCTGCAAGGCAAGCACACTGTAGCTATGTGCACAAAACTGACTACATAAAAAGAGCTAATGTTCATTCATTTTACAGAGTACTTACAGTTACCCTTTTGTATCATTTTTCACAAATTAAAGGTCACATATGCTCCTTGTAAAACAATTGTCTGAAGAGGCCATTTGTAAACACATTTTTACTACACCAATAGCACATGCACATTTGCAATTATGACATTAACAGTCAGAAGACTGCTTAGGAATACCGCCGCTACACAACAGCTTATTATTACTGCTTGATAGAGCCTGGTCAAAGATATCCCAGAATTATGTGTATGGGTGGGGCGGTGCTTTGGGTGGGGAGAGGCAGGGAGTGGGTGGGAATAGCATGAGGGATTGGCAAGCCATGATCAGTCCACGTCGCACCTCACATCCCATCCTCCTCCTTTATGAATTTCAATGCAATAATGTTGTCTTCTAGCTGGCAATTAAGCAACAGCTATAAGCTGAGACAATTTCATTGGGGTACAGATGGGGAGGAATGACATAAGAGGAAGGACAGAGAGGAATAACATATGACGAACACATAGTCTCTAGGTCAGTGGTATTCAAACTGTGGGGTGCGCCCCTCTGGTGGGTTGCAGCCTCATCCACAGCCTGAAAAGAGACAATTACAGGCAGCCCCGTTCCTTGGCCCAGGTGGCAGGCAACGGCCGGCGCAGAGCTAAATAACTCAGGAGGTGGGAGCAGTAAGGGGCCCACACAGAAAGCTGCCGTACAACAGAAAGCAGGCTACTGTGCCCGTGAGTGCTGCTCTGTGAAGTGTGGCTGGCTGATCTATGTTCCAAATGCAGCATGTGAGAGGCTCTGCAGTCACACATTCCCCGTGCCCCTCATTCTTTGTGTTGACAGCCTTTCAAGTGGGGCAATTTATAGGTGATGGCTCAAGTCATTGGGCCTCATTACAAATGTGCCGGTCCAGTAACAACAGTACCGGTAAGCTTGCCGGACTGGCAGACTACGAGTTCTGCTTGCAGGTGCCTTCCCGCCTGCCAGTTCTGACCTGGTGGGCGTACCGGCATCCAAGAGCAGACCATGTCAGAGGCACCGGCACCATTCACGGTGCATCCGACCTCCCCATTCAAATAATATCGCCACAACCTTTTCCCGGTGATATTAAATACAGCAACCATATAAGTGGGGATAATATTACCTGATACCCTTTGAGCCTTATTGGGCTCAAATGGGAATGGGGAGCATTTTTTTCAGGCGCCCGGGAATGAGCAATTACCGGGTACGGCCTGGCCGGAATGCCCCGGTAATTGCCCATTCCCGGGTGCTTGTAAAATTCGCAAGTTCGGCGGCAGCCTGCCAGTTTTACCGGCAAGGCTACCGCCAAACTTGTAATGAGGCCCATTGTTTTTATACAGTATATGCTTGACATTTCAGTGTCAAGAACTGAACATGGGTCATTTTTATTCACCAGGCCAGCACAAATATCAGTTAGCTGATCAAACCTATGCAATTGAGAATTAAAATGCTAACTATTTTCTTTATTTTCATGTCTCTGTCACGTGCCGCCGCCTTAAGTGGACCCTGTGGTCCAGATTGAGGCTTGCAGGCCGCCATTGAATTGACCGTCACGTTTCTCCGACGTTGACGGCAGCGGTCTAGCGTTGCGGCAACAGCGGACAGGGAGGCTTATTAGCCACGCCCTCCCTGTTCACTGTGCGTTGCAACCCGCTTCGGTCAGCCTCCCTGCGGCTGCTCTCTCACGGTTGCTACAACGCTAGTTTATCTCTTTTCCTGTGCTTTCTCTCTGGGTACTGCCTACTCTAGGCACTGCTACGAAATACTTTCTCTCTCTCTGGGGTCTCTACCCCGCCTCTTTCCCTCGCTCTGTTCCCGTACTTCCGCGCTTGGTTTCCATACCTCTTTCCCCGTTTGCTCTCCGGAGCTTTTGGTTGGTTCCCTTACCTGGTGTCAACACTCCGCTGGCTCCTGGCCCCGTCCACGGCATCCTTGGAGTCCGCATTCCGCTCTACATCCTCCAGAACGGACATCAGCTACTGCTTACCTACAGTTGGGGTTTTTTGTGCCCTGCAAGCTTTTTCCCCTTCTCGTCCCTTTCGGGAGAGGGGCCACAGGCGGTGCTAGTTAACAGCATAGCACTGTGGCTTCCTCTCGGGAGAGAGACTCTTACTCAGAAAAAAAAGAGAAGAAGAAGAAGCAGGATTATTGAGCCCGCCGACCGCAGATTTCTTCAGTTCTGGACTATTTGTCAGGTAAGGAGGAGGAGGAAGAGGGAAAGTCGGAGTTGTGGGAGGTTCAGCCCCAGGGGGCTGACAGTTTGCAACGCCCAGATCCCATGATGGCTACCACTGAACAATTGCAAGAGGTGGTGACCGCTGTACAAAGCCTCTCAGCAGAGGTACTCAACCTTTCTGTAGAGGTACAGACATTGAGGACTGAAAACAATGTGCTGAAACAACTAATAACTGCCCAGGAACCCAGATCGGTAGATTTGCCACCCATGGCTTTACCTTCAGGGAAGTACGAAGGCACACCCAAGAAATTAAAAGAATTTTTGGAGGCTTGCAGCATCCATTTCGCATTTTGGCCCAACACTTTTCCCACCGGTCATGCCCGGGTGGGCTTCATGATTTCCAATATGGCCGGAAATGCCTTAGCCTGGGCCACCCCGTTAGTGGTGGGGGCCGATCCGGTACTGCAAGATTATGAGGCCTTTATTGCAAGGCTGAAACAGAACTTTGAGAGGCCCGAACTAACCTTTTCAGCAGGTGAGGATCTGTTAGATGTGTGCCAAGGCCAGACAGACGTACTCACTTACATTTCCATCTTCAATCGACTGGCCATTGAAGCTGGATGGCAAGAGCAAGCTCAGTTTGTCTTATTCCAAAAGGGGTCTATGAGAAGACATTAAGGACAAATTAGCCAGATCTCCTCGACCAGCCTCTTTCCCCGAATTGTTGGCAGCAGCCGTCCAGATTGAGCATAGGCTTCATGAGCGAAGACTGGAAAGACGGAAGAATCGTAACCCGACTTTCTCTACAAGTTTTCCTCCTTCCTCCACCACAGCTCCTCCACACCCAGATGTCCTTCATTGTCCTTGGAAGAAAGGAAGAGACGGAGAGATTTGGGGTTATGTGCATATTGTGTTTCTGACCAACATCAGATAAAGAACTGCACAGAGATTCCATCCCGAAAATCGGGAAGCGAGAACCCTCGGTCCTAGGAGGGACGGGAATCCGAGGGAATTTTGCCAGTCCCTATGTGTCCTTATCCGTGGGTCCCGCTAATCAGTTGGAGGATTCAAGACTCATGGTGCTCAAAGTACTACTAATGATTGATCAACAGAAGATTGATGCCTTGGCCCTATTGGACTGCGGGGCAGCCGGCAATTTTGTAGATACCATTTGGGCAGACAAGTTTGGCCTATGCAGAATCAACCGGAAAGAAGACCAGAAGGTGGAAGGAGTGGACGGTAGTCCACTTAGCTCTGGACCCATCACGCAGACCACCGAATACTTACAGATGTCCATTCAACAGCATTCTGAATCAATTCAGTTTGACATTATTCGTGATGCACATTTTCCTCTCATTTTAGGGCTCACATGGTTACGCAAACATAACCCCCAAATCAACTGGTCTACTAACAGTATCAGTTTTGATTCGGGGTTTTGTCAAAAGGCATGTTTAAAAGACCTACTTTTTATGGAGGCTACGGCACATACTGCCCCGCCAGTAAGCACGATTGGTGTACACTCCCTTCCATTGGACCTCTCATCCTATGAGACGGTATTTGCAGAAAGGAATGTCCTTGAATTACCTCCACACAGGCCGGAGGACTGTTCAATTGATCTTCTCCCCAATGCTTTAGTCCCCTTTGGTCGAATGTTCTCATTATCTCAATCTGAAAAGAAGGCTCTCAGATCCTACCTGGATGATAATTTGCAAAACGGACTTATCCGCCCGTCAAAATCCCCAGTGGGAGCCCCATTGTTCTTTATTCCGAAAAAAGATTCCCTAGATCTTCGACCATGTATTGACTATCGAGGATTAAATAAAGTTACCATCAGGGATCGCTATCCCATGCCCCTCATCACAGACATTTTGGAGGCAGTCCAAGGAGCTAAGATCTTCACCAAATTGGACCTTCGCAGTGCTTACCATCTCTTACGGATCCATGCTGGTGACGAGTGGAAAACGGCTTTCCATACTCCATTTGGATTATTTGAGTACCATGTGATGCCGTTTGGGCTGGTCAACGCACCTGCAGTTTTTCAGAGGTTCATGGACCGGATATTCTCGGATCTCATGTTTGTGTCTGTTATTGTCTATTTGGATGATATCTTGATATTTTCTAAGGACCCTGAGCAACATCAGATTCATCTTACTGAAGTTCTGAATCGGCTTAAGGAACACAAACTCTTGGTAAAGAGAGAGAAATGCGAGTTTGGGGTCAGCTCAGTACCTTATCTAGGATACGTTCTGTCTCCCCAGGGTATCCTCATGGATAAGACTAAGGTGGAGGCGATCCTGAGTTGGCATTCTCCCAGATCAGTCAAGGAAGTACAGAAATTCCTTGGAGTGGCGAATTTTTACAGATGCTTCATTCCCTCTTTCTCTGAGGTAGTGCTACCCATTACTCGTCTATTAAAGAAGACTTCCCTGCCATTGTGTTGGGATTCCAAGGCAGAAGAGAATTGCATTCATCTAAAGGAACTGTTTTGCAAAGCTCCCATTTTGCACCATCCAGACCAAAGTAAACCATTCATACTTGAGACAGATGCTTCGGCAGCTGCGATAGGTGCCGTATTACTGCAGGAACAGGACGGGGAAGAACACCCCATTGCTTATTTGTCATGGACCCTCACCCCGAGTCAACAGAACTACTCTGTGATCGAGCGAGAGCTTCTGGCCATGAAACTGGCATGTGGAGAATGGAGGCATCTACTACAAGGAGGTAGTTGTCCATTCACCATCCGCACCGACCACAAAAATCTGCAGGTGCTCCAGAAAATGGATTGTGTCAATTCTCGCCAGGCCCGATGGGCACATTTCTTTGCCGAGTATGATTTTCTGATTACCTATATCCTTGGTTCCCAGAATCTACTAGCAGACGCATTATCCCGGAAGGAGGTGTCGGAAGGTTCCAGACTTCAGCCCCCAGAAAGACTCTTTCCCAGGAATTGGGTGTTCATCCAGGCAGCCAGTTTCCTCCAGCAAGTTAAAGAAGCTACCGTTCTGTCTGAACACAGTGAAGTAAAGGAAAGATTCATGGAAAAAGACGGACTCTTGTTTCACGATCATCGACTCTTCATACCCTCTTCCACCCTCCGACATCAGGTTGTGAAGTGGCGCCATGATCACAAGACGCCCAGCCATAGAGGACAATCCAACACGGTGGAACTGATTAAGAGATATTTCTATTGGCCAGGGATTCAAGCTGAGGTCAAGAAATGTATACAATCCTGTAACATCTGTAATAGCAGTAAATATCGTACCACCAAACCTTTGGGTTTACTCGAACAGGGTTCAGTACCCCTGCGTCCGTGGAGCCATATCTCCACTGATTTCATAGTGGACTTGCCGGTTTCTCAAGCCTCTACCTGCATCATGGTGACCATCGATTCCATGTCCAAACTGGCACATTTCTCTCCTCTTCCCGGATTGCCCACTGCGGCTGAGATGGCTAGTGTGTTTCTTAGGGATATATTTCGTCTCCACGGCCTCCCTGATAAGATCACTTCTGACAGAGGCAGCCAATACATCTCTAAGTTCTGGTCAGCGTTGTGTCAGCTGTTGGGCATCGAAAGGGCACTCTCCTCGGGTTTCCACCCACAGACAAATGGGCAGACGGAGCGATTGAACGGCACTCTCGAACAGTACTTACGTTGCTACGTCAATCAGGAACAAGACAATTGGGTGTCGCTCCTTCCGACGGCAGAATTTGCATATAACAATTCTCAGCACTCTGCCTCTGGTCTCACTCCATTTTTTTGTACTTATGGGACTCATCCCCGCTCCATATTTCCCAGTGTCTCTCTTACTTGCAATCTCCCTGCAGTGGAGGACACGTTGTCCATGAAAAGGGAGGCCCACAGGACAGCCAGACACAGTCATGGGACTGAAACTGCCCTTCTAGATTTAAAAAATCAAATTACCAAAATAATGGACACAGGCAAACCTGCTCTCCTCCTTCTGCTCAACCTCTCTGCAGCATTTGACCTGGTCGACCACAGCATTCTCACATCTCACCTCTTCAATGCTGCACACTTCTCTCACAAGGCTACCACTTGGATCACATCCTTCCTTGAAGGTAGGGCCATGAAAGTGTACTCTGACAAGGACAGCACCCCCCCACCACTATAAATTGTGGAGTCCCACAAGGGTCCTGCACTGCACCGACCCTTTACAACCTATTCACCAAACCCCTCTTTGACTTACTGGACTCCCTCAACATAGCGTACACAAACTACGCAGATGACACGCAAGTTCTTCTCCCCCTCTCCGGAGACTACGACCTAGACTCAGAAGCCCTCCTCAAAATCTACTCGACTATCCAAACCTGGATGGCTATCAATGGTCTCTGCCTAAACGGAGACAAAACCGAAATCATCATCCTAGCCCCCAACGAAACACTAACCAAACTCAGCCCCAATTATTCTCACATGATCATCGACAGTATTAGCATACATGTCTCCTCTGCCTTAGAAGTCTACATTGACGCCACACTCTCAATGACTAGACAAACCAGCGCCATCGCATCAGCTTCTGCTCTGACCACCAAACTCATTTACGCCATAAAACCTTACCTCACCACGCCCAACTGCCTCTCCATAGCCAGAGCTACTATAGGAGCCAGATTGGACTACTGCAACGCCCTCCTGGCAGGCACATCGTCAAAAAACCTAAGCAGGCTCCAAATAGTGCAAAACAATGCCCTCCGCGCTGCACTACACATCCCCAAAACTGACCATATTTCACAGGCCAGAAGACTTGTCCACTGGCTCCCAGTCAAGGAAAGAATCAACTTGAAAATCCTCACTCTCACACACAAGTGCATCAATCACACAGCACCCCCCTACCTATCTGAAACTATAACTAAGAACTCTTCCATCCGTCCCAGAAGAAGCCATCACGGCAACCAACTCCGAGTACCCACTGTAAAAAGAGCCAAAGCCGGCGGCATTGGCTTCCCACACATAGCTCCTAAGCTCTGGAATGCCCTCCCTAACTCACTCAGAGCAGAACCTTCTCTGTATTCCTTTCTCAAATCTCTCAAAACCACTCTATTCAACTAACTCCATCCTTCCTTTACCCACACCAGCTCGCATACGTCTGATACGAAATGTGTCTGATACGAAATGTGTCTTGTAATGAAAATTGCTTGTAACCATCTTCCTTCCACGGTAACCACATTATGTATGTCTTCATGTAACAGCGCCACGATGCTTTAAATAAATCCGAATAAATAATAAATAAATAAAAATAAGTCTGCTGGAAAGCCTAATAGCTTACAAGACTCAAGCTGATTGTCACCGATTGGGGGTGCCTTCCGTTTGAAATTGCCCCCTTGCCTACATCGAGTGCACCCTGTTTTTCACTCCTCCCTCCTTTGTGAAGCTGATCAGGGCGCGTCTGTTAGATCCCTTCCATTACGGGCTCCGCCACAGGTTGATGTAGACTACGAGGTGTCCCAAATCTGTGATTCTCGCTATAGGCGGGGTCGCCTGGAATATCTGGTGCATTGGAAAGGGTATTCTAGAGCTGAGGATTCCTGGGAACCCATTTCACATCTCAAAGCCCCGGTTTTGCTCAGGAGGTTCCATAGGGCGCACCCTGGCAAACCGGGGGTGCAGTATTGGGGGGGGGCATACTGTTACGCGCCGCCGCATTCCGTGGACCCTGTGGTCCAGATTGCGGCTTGCATGCCGCCATTGAATTGACCGTCACGTTTCTCCGACGTTGACTGCAGCGGTCTAGCGTTGCGGCAACAGCGGACAGGCAGGCTTATTAGCCATGCCCTCCCTGTTCACTGTGCGTTGCAACCCGCTTCGGTCAGCCTCCCTGCGGCTGCTCTCTCTCGGTTGCTACAACGCTAGTTTATCTCTTTTCCTGTGCTTTCTCTCTGGGTACTGCCTCCTCTAGGCACCGCTACGAAATACTTTCTCTCTCTCTGGGGTCTCTACCCCGCCTCTTTCCCTCGCTCTGTTCCCGTACTTCCGCACTTGGTTTCCATACCTCTTTCCCCATTTGCTCTCCAGAGCTTTTGGTTGGTTCCCTTACCTGGTGTCAACACTCCGCTGGCTCCTAGCCCTGTCAACGGCATCCTTGGAGTCCGCATTCCGCTCTACATCCTCCAGAACGGACATCAGCTACTGCTTACCTACAGTTGGGGTTTTTTGTGCCCTACGGGCTTTTTCCCCTTCTCGTCCCTTTCGGGAGAGGGGCCACAGGCGGTGCTAGTTAACAGCATACACTGTGGCTTCCTTCCGGGAGAGAGACTCTTACTCAGAAAAAAAAGAGAAGAAGAAGAAGCAGGATTATCGAGCCCGCCGACCGCAGATTTCTTCAGTTCTGGACTGTTTGTCAGGTGAGGAGGAGGGGGAAGAGGGAAAGTCGGTGTTGTGGGAGGTTCAGCCCCAGGGGGCTAACAGTCTCCTTATTTGACGCACCAATATTTTTAATATTACTTTTTAGTTACATATGGCACATCAAGTTTTCTTGCATACGTATTTTAGTGGCTGCTTTGGGACATGGCCTAAATGCATCCTCTCAGCATCAAAGGTATTTTAGTTGTCTAAACAAGCCAGCCACTGCCTAACGAGCACACCAGATGGCAACTCAATGTCACTTGCCACCTTGATTAGGAAAGTGGAGTTCATTGTGTGTCACCATGCAGACGGTAGTCCGTGGCAAATCAGTGAAGTGATGTGTGCAGCAATGATTTGTGTGGCACCCTGTTACTTAATGGTATCTATGTGTTGCTCCCTTATGTAACAGCACATATACCTGTTTTGTCTTATATGCCCAATGTAAAGAGCACACTGGACTGTTTTGTGTATGTGACTCTGACAAGCATGCCATATGGTACCCACACTTAAACACATAAAGCAATCAGAGAAGTAGCCACACAATTGTAAATCCATGAGGCCAAACACCCTTTCTACGCTGCCACACCATGATTGTCACTAGCTGCAGAACAGCCCTAATAAGAGATGCTAATGCCAGCTCTGTTAGATAAAGTAGGGGCCTGCTCTTTTTTGACGAAATAACCCCTGAGGCCTGCACAATGGTGAGGAGGTAGTTGCTGAGGAACTGTGGGCCTTTTACCTCAGATCAGAAGCTGGTTTTGTAAGAAATGCTTCATCAGCTTATTACTGGTCAGGCAAAACTTTGAAAGAGTTACAGTCCTTTCTGTGTAGACTTGCTGTGCATTGTTCATTGGGTCTCTCTTGTGCGGTATCCTGCCCTGTCTGTAGATATAATTCCCTAAAGTGTTTCTGTATTGGGCTTGGGTATGCCACACTGCGACCCAGCCCTTCCTCCTCTAAAACACATCAGAAACAAGAAGCAAAAGAGCCCTTGTATCCCATTTGATTGGCTGGTGTGGCAGCCATTTTATACTCGCAACCAAAAATATAAGCTGTCCAAATAAGCATGAATGGTTCATGGTTACAAACATTTTAATGTTAGGGTAAGTATTGGGAAACGTGTTGTGAGCACCAAGCCATGCATAATTTATGCACATAGAGATTCACACATACAATGATTTTATCACAGTTTTGTTTATCAAATGTAGACATCTCTGATCACTGTTATAGTCCTGAAAAGCTCTGTGATTTAATGCAAAGTATACAGGAATCCTCACTGCTGCTATTCTCCCCTTCCCACTCTCAGAGAGGTATTTTGAAATAGTACAATAAGAGTATACCAGACTCTCCATCTTGGAATGATAACCTTCCATCAGAAAATAATTCATATGGTTAGTATGGAATTGCCCCTTGTAAAATACAAGTGAGGTAGTACAAACAGAACACCTGCAACACAGGGCCAGGTCAGTGGGCCATCAGTCCATGATAAGCTGTTCACACCGCAGTTTGAAACTACATTCATGCAAGTCCTTCCCTAAGAGCAGGTGACAGAAAAAAACATTTACTTGTGTAGCAACAGCTGTGTTTTCAGCAGAATTCCTCTGTAAAATACTTGAATTACAATGTAATGAAACCAGCTTCATTTATATAGCAATTATCTATTCATATTGAGGAGGGGTTTTGTCGCACAACAGAGGTGTAGTTTGGCAGTGTCGTGTGCGAGTCAGTGGGGGTGTGGCACATTCTGATGTTTTTGATGTTTCGTCCTGGGCACCATTTTGGCTAGAAACCACCCTGATTACAGCACACACCTTCTTTTGCAGGGATGACCAGTCCCTCCCATCTGAATGCAGAGCAGGAAACCCCTAATGATGGCCCATCAGTGACATACTCCCCTACTTTCAGATGGGAGAAGGTAGAAGGGGGGCAACTGCCCCCCATGTTGCCAGTCAGAATGCATTTAGCTCAGCATGGTATTCAGTTCTCTGTCTTTGTTCCTGGTGCTTAAAATGTGTGCTTTGCATTACAAGCTGTGTGTCACAGACTGGTTCCACTCTAAGAAGGGGAGAAATGAAGACTGTGCGGACTCTGTACAAAGACCCCATGGTCCTAATTTATCCTGCAGTAGCAGTGGCCAGGGAAGGTGCCAGGGCATTTCATCCTTTTTCAAATTATTGATGTCAGGGCATTTCAACTTTTTCATATGAGGGGCCTTCACTGTGCCTGATAATCCCACAATTCTCTTTAATTGTATGCAAAGCTGCAGCTTTGATAAATACTTTCCTGAAGAAAAGTCTGGCATTAATGACTGGGTGATGCAGCCTTTTGTGGCAGAGAAGGTGGTGCATCTTCCATTTGATGTCCTGGAGGAGCTGATAGAGGTTCAGTAGGACACTACTCTGTAATCTGAATTTAATAACATTGCAGTGGGTGACTTTTGGCTGAAGGTAATCCTGGAGTATCCTACATTGGCAAGGTCTGTTATACCATCTCTCTAACCCTTTGGATCTTCCTTCTTGTGCAAAATAGACTTTTCAGCATTGGCTGTACTGCAAACGAAATACTGCACAAGGCTGGAAGGGGAGGACAACCTCAGAGTAAGGCTCTCAAAAATAAAGCCACACATTGACTAACTTTCTGCAGAGAGACAGGCCCACCCTTCCCATTAGTACTTGCTCTGTAAAATCAAATTGTCTTCTGCTGAATATTCTAATAGGAATGTATTTTGAGAAAATAAAAGCCTACTGTCTTGGAATTCTCCCCAACAACATAGCCCTTCAAAATTATGGCACCACACATTCTGCAGCCATCTCTATAAAAAAAGAAAATAACACCAACACAGAGGGTTGGAGCAGGTGGGTCCCAAACTATACATTTTTTCCTCAGGAGGGCCTTAGCATAAAAGGTTTGAAGACCACTGCTCTAGGTGTTGATACTTATGTGCCTACCCATTGCTTTCCCATGGCCATGTTAATCTCTATTGCCATTCCCACTGATTCCTGGCACTGCCCACCCAAGACACCTCTTCATGGAAACTCATTTAGCTCGCTTTAATTAAACCTTCGGACTACCATCGGACTTTGTATTCAAAGTGCCTGCCAGTATTTGTTCAAAGCAGTCTTTTGAGAGTTAATGACTTAATTGGAGTTGTAAACACGCTACTGGTATAATACAAATGTCTTACCAGGCCTTCCTTCAGTCACTCGACTTATAAACACTCTACGTGTCCTTCACTGAAGTTCTGTCAAAAAGAAGCATTGGCAAGCCACTAAAACCCTGTTTCAAACAAGCATTGGAAAAGTCAAAATGTTTGGCTCTGCATACGTTTTAAGCTTTTGCCATGCATTGCTATTAGATGCCCAAGTACTCCCACCATTTTGTTTTGCTCCTGCTACCAACAATTGGTAGGTATCACTACGGATGTGCCTAGCAAGTGCCTTTCCCATGCCTACCCTTAAATGTTGGCATTACCAATGCTTGTTTTTTGGGCTTGCATTCCCTGATTCAGAGTATTGTTCTTGGCCACCATTTTGCCCATTTTGTTACTCAAAGCCATTCTCTTGTCTTGAAATGCATTTAGCACTTCTGCAAGTTTCCCTTCCAGTAGTGCATTTTGTGAATAAAGCAATAACTGTAGTGCTGGCATGTCTTCCCGTGTCAGCCTATTATTGAGGATCGTATGCCTGTCAAGTCTGGGTTGGGGTGTGGCTTGATGTTTGATTTTCATTCCTGCCGTATTGAATGTTGTCGCTACCCTTCATGGAATGTTTATATTTTTTCCATAAATCGCAGGAGAAAAAGACAGAGAACGTTTTTGTTTCCCATGTATGTCTTTCTAGACACATACATATTAGAAAGTATGAGAAAACAAGCTTTCTCTGCCTGCGCCCCAAGACTATGGAACCTCCTCCCTGTCAACATCAGACTCGTCCCCATGCTTCAATAATTCTGACCCACCTCTTCAAGGAATCTCTCCTCCTCAACATCTAGGCCATAACCTCTCCTGGTGCCACCTGACTTGCTAGATGCCGCCCGCCCCTGTCCTCCCCACCACCTGATGCAGCTATACCCCTCTTCTGTGCCCCTCTGTATCCTACCCCCGCTGTATATCTTTTCTGCTGTTACTTCTGAAAAACGCTCTGTTATGCATCTGCATTGTTGTATATCTCTGTAAAGCGCTCCATTATGTATCTGTATTGTTGTATACCTCTCTAAAGCGCTACGTTGCTTCTTGAAGCTAGGTCTGCACTCAATAAATACCATAATGATAATTATGATACAATAATAATTCACTGTCATATCCTTTCGCCATTTCCTGCATGGTGTTTACAGCAATTCTGCAGTATAATGTTGATGGGGAAACTTTCCATTTCCCAAGTGGGCTGCTACAAGGAGTAACCCATCCGTGATAGTTTAAACACTGCAGAGAGGTCTTT
Organism: Ambystoma mexicanum; assembly: GCF_040938575.1. Classification (NCBI taxonomy): domain Eukaryota; kingdom Metazoa; phylum Chordata; class Amphibia; order Caudata; family Ambystomatidae; genus Ambystoma; species Ambystoma mexicanum. The sequence continues at coordinate 1,516,053,213 of NC_090937.1, read as the reverse complement.
CCCTTCATCAGTGCTATGATTTAATTTTTATCTCGTTGGACTTTGAAACATAATGGGCCTCATCACGAGTTGGGCAGTATCCCAGTGGTATTACTGCCGGCATACCACCAATGCTAATAGCGTTACTGCCAATCCCCCAGGCGCTATTAGCACCAGATCACAGGTTTAGTGGAACGGTAATTCCCCACTGGGACCATTACGGAATTCCCCATTCCTCATTGGACCCAATGGGGAATTTTCAGCGTGATTACAGTCAGCGGTATTATGGTAGGCAAATTGTGCCGAAAATAGGCAAATTCCTGGCGCATTTACCCCCAGTTCAATGCTGGAGGTAAATGCTGCCAAACCTGTGATTTGGCAGACCCTTAAATGCAGCAGTAATGGCGTTACCACCGCATTTAAGGGTTACCGCCAAACTCATGATGAGGCTGAGTGTCTGTATAGGCACTATCAAATGACATTTGCCTGCCCCCACTTTCATCAAACTTGAAACATTTGGGTACTTAACTTGCTGTGCATTTTCTTTTCTGCCCAGTTTTGTCTTGTTCCCGAATATCAGAAAGCACTGAGAGGAGGCTACTGCTAGCCGCCATCCAAGTGATACCTAGCAGCAGCCTTGTCTAAATCAGGCTAATGGCAGTAACTACAATGCAACTGATAAGTTGGCTCTCAACGGAGTTGCTGGAGATGTCTGTGTCACTTCAATTGCTCTGGAGGGGAATGCAGTCCTTCTCACCTTTCATAATCTGGGAGGTGGAGCAGGGGAGCATCTTCTGACACCATTTGTTGGTGTCCCAAAGCATCCCTCTTCAACTTACCCTGTACCGCTCTTGTGATCTTTGGCTCGATCAGGGAGGATTACCTCAATTTCTTCATTAAATACTTACTTTTGGATGCCAAAGTTCATACCACCCTATTCACCTTATCCGGGGACTTTCTCTGCCAAGAGAAGGACACATTTTTCAGGATTTGAGGGGATATGAGTGGGAGCTCTTGGCTCACCTCTCTACATCATGGATAGCTGGGCATGCATGAATACAAGCTGGCCTCCCATTATGAACATCTGCTAACCACCAGTGCAATATCCCTAGTATTGCATAGGTATGAAGTAAACCAGTATTATGTGCTGGTTTAGATATAATCAAAATAAATTGCTGACAAGATTAATCTAGTAATCATTAAAAATATACAATACTATATATTTGAGTATGATCCTCTTTCTTCTCAAATCTAGTGGTCTTGCAGTATTCAAACATGATTGGTAATTCTCAAGGGTTGAATTAAATTTGTATAGCCACAGCTGACATGTGTTTCGACCGATGGTCTTTTTGAAGGCAAATACTGTTGCTTGGGATACTCCAATAAGCATATGAGTACCATTCCTTATTGTGATGTTGGAGTAATTTGAACGTTTTTCCAAGGTTTCCTCTTGAAAACCCTAAGAGAGTCTGTTTGCATTTTATAGTGCTAGTTGCATGTTCATTATAAAGCTTTTTCAATCCTGGATTAGTAACATATTAGCTGAAAGGATGTCCTTCCTGAAATCCTCTTGGGTGTCCCATATGTTTTTCACACTAGTGTTGGCCATTTACCAATATTTCTCCATCAAGAATCACTTAGCATGGAAGACCAAACAGATTAATACATTATTTCACTCTGTCAGCCAATCATGTCATTGCAGCAAAGTACTCATGATCTTGTGTCCAAGCCTTGCTCCGCTAGCTCCTGGATGATGCCACTGACCTCCCGAATAGCCTTCCTGCTACCCCCCTACCACCAAAGTGATCAGTCCTACATGCCACAACATTACTCAAAATGTACCTCATCTCCCCAACCATCGTCAGTCTTCACTGACTTCTGATGATAGTACGTCTAACCTTCATATCCAGCTGTATCATCGAGACGGTCATATCACTTATATCTTCGAGGTAACTTACTGATAAGCAGGACATCTCTGTGCATGTAAGATACAAAAACCGCAAGACGTTTGCTCCAGCATGATTCTTTCCCTGGTTTCTTGCTGATGCCTTGTTCCCTAATTGGCCACTTTTCCATCCCCATTGTTTTCTCTATGCTGACTTATAAGGATCTCTGCATTTTACTATCCCCATTGTGTATGTTCCCCTTTGACTTATTAGCCCTCCCTTGCTTCTGAGATTTTGGTCCATGTTCTAATTCTGATTTATTAATGATGGGTAAGTAAGATGTGTCCTTCTGGGTGCATTGTTTAACAGGTCATTGCACCGATGTTGTTTGCAACAATAGTAGTCATTTCTTGGCTAAGTGGATGACATTCCTGATCCATCAGAGTATATTGGCCCATGTGCAGTTGATATTGGTAAGATCTTCCATGTGAACTTCGTCCTGACACTTATTACCTCATCAGAGTGGTTCTTTGCTGGGTTTGCAATGTGTGTGTTTGACTCGGGTGGTGTGTATGTGATGTCAAAGGAGATTGGCAGATGGTTCTACTACTCCAGCGAGAGTGCAGAGGTAGGACGAAGGGTGTCTAGGTTTGTGATAATGTGCACATTGATATGTGTGCCTGTACATTGTGTCTCGCGTCTGCTTTTTCACAATCAAGATGTGGATGAGGCAGTGGAGATTTTCATTTATGGAAGTTATGTGTTATTTGTCACTGTGGTTTGGGTGGGTGTGTACCTCCATGGTCACCTTAATGGGATGGTAGGAGGTGGTAATGGAACTGGCACATGGATGTTATGTGGGATCCTGTTGGGTGTTCCTCAAGATGTGGAAATGGGTGCCTTGTGTCTATGCAAGTTGCTTATGCACTTGCTTATGTCATTAGTAGTTACTTGTCATGGATGTTGGATTCACTCACTTTGCTGTCCCTCTTTCAGGCCTGCTTTATGTTTGTGTAGTGAGCCATTTCCCATGATAGCCAGACTGAGTGGTACCGCTGGGCTGGTGGGGGTGGATTATTTGGTGACGGGGCACTGACTGTCAGCATTGGTTTGTCTTTTTGCTTTGATTAACCATGCATCGTTGGAGGAGGAATTTACAGGTCTTCGAAGTAGGAGAAGAAAATTGGTAGCAGCATTTCACTCCTTAGTTTTGCTTTAGCTAGTGGATGTGATGTTTGCATTTTGCCAGGTAAGGGTTATTTATTAATAGCACATTCGTAAAACAGCATGAATTACTGAATGGGCCTCATTAGGTGGCCATGCCGGTACGTCCCCATTCCCAGTTGAGCCCCTATAGGAATTAATGGGAATGGGGAGGATGGTAGCCGTGGTACCGTTCATAACGGTACTGTTGCTACCATCCTGGTATGCTCGCGGGTGCCGCTCTGCACGGCTGGTCTGAGCAGGTATCCAGAGCAGCACCCGCGAGCAAACTTGTAATGTTGCGGCATGGCAACAACGGCGCCGGTAGCACTACCGGCGCCATTGTTGGCCTTCCCGCAACATTCGTAAGGAGGCCCAATGTATCTTAGGAAAAGGTGATATGTGTATTTTGAGTCCACTTGTTATTTTGCCACGTGGTAAAAGATCCACACCATGTTAGTGGAATAGTTCCCTGAGTGGAACAAAGAGAGGTTTGTTGGGTGTGTTGGATCCAACAGTGAAAGTGATATTTTTGCATTGAAGAGAATGCTTGTTCGTGCATGATCCAAGCGATAAGGATGTGCAGTGAACGATGCAGGAGATGGCCCATGTTCTTAAGAAATACAGTATAATTCATATTAGACCGTAAATATAGACAGGAAAATGGTCATGCTACAGATTTAGTTATGAATGTTATTCATCTTAAACTGACATAACATGTGTACAACAATATGTATCCTTTAACAAATCACTTTATGTAATGCTATACATCCTACACAATGTATGCAATGCATTATTTTTGCAATACTCAGAAATGTGCATTACAGTGTTGTCTTATAGCATCGTTTGTCTCTATTCATAAGCCCACTTTCAGCATGTAATCACTCTATGGCACAGTATTGGCTCCCATGAGAAGTACATCAATTTGAAAAGGTTATTCTATAATTAAAATGTGTTATTTCCAGATCCCTGTTATATCTTCGGATGAAGTTAATTGCAGAACAATATATCATATCATTTGATGTGGAGCTACTAAAAAGAAGCATTGAGTGTATGATTTATGACTTTACAAGTATCCTTCTAGATGTATTCCAGTTAACATTTCACAAATTAATACACGAGGTTTTTACTGTTATATATATATATATTAAAGATATGTTAATTCCTGCTCTACATCGTTAAAAACAACAGTGGTTTAATTGAAATCTTGTTTAACAACCAGGCACTGTACAAATACATCTAGGTGCTCATAAACACATGTGTGCATTGTACGTGTATGTATTTATTTTATTAAAGTGTATAATAAGCATAGTAATAATTGGTAGACCATAATATTTGCAAGATAATAGGGCAAAACTGTAGTCTCAGGGTTCATTGAAATAAAGCATGTCAGGCATGACTGTACTGTTAGATCCATACATTTCATTAACAAAAGCATGGAGAGGTGGCAATCATTTTAAGTAAGTGTATTAGACAGGTGTGCTCTTCGTTACTATTGGCCCAAGTTAAATCTCTCACCCATGAGTATTTATTTGGAGCACTCTGTTGTGACTATGTAAGCAGTATGCATCTCTTGCACAGTAGGGGGTCCTAGGATGACAAGCTATGATTCTTAAATGTTCCCAGTTCATAAATTAGGCAACCAAAAGTTGTAAGCAGAACATGTATTCCAGCAATGGACCCGAGGGTACTGCAAATATCTTTCCCAAACTCATATAGTCTAGGATATGACCAGAGGATTCAGACAGAATATGCTTCTTCTGTGTTACACCTTGGGCAAGAGCCCTCACAGTCCTGGGAGAACCTTCATAGGCTGGCAGGAGTGAAGGGCCATCTACTAAGGATGTTGATCTGGGTAAGCTGAAACCTACAGTTAAAGAATGTTTTCGTGTTCATGTACACCTGCCCAGCCATCTAGCGTCTGATATATGTTTGCCTAGGTCTCTAGGTCAGTTGGTTGGAGCCTGTATGCTTTTCGTGGTTGTCTGAATAAGGAATAGCTTATACAAAGATGTTGACATCTCATTGCATGTCCCCTGATTGACTGCATATGTCAGACCTGGATTTACAGGCTTTTCTTCTGGGGATGAGGGCCATTTAGTCTGGAATGCTCTATAAACTCTACAATACTGGCATAGCAGTAGCAGTATATGTTGTGTAACAGTCGATCTATCTTTTGTTAAAGTTACCATTGGGGTGCATGTCTCCCAACGTATTAAAGTAAAGTCCATATTTTCTGTATAGCCCCTCCAGTGGTTTGGGATTAGTGCTGAGCAGTTTTAGCAGGGTGGAATGCCCTATGAAATGGATTCCCTGAATTTGATAGCTTACAGATTGTCTGCCTGCCATCCAGAGTCACTTTAACAAGATCAAAGGCACACAAATCGAAATATCAACTGGTTATCATCAAGTAGTGAAGGTTGTGGTTACACACTGCCAATTTAGAAATGTTGCGGTGGGATGAGCTGACACCTTCCATAAACCAAAAATACACATACTGCGCTTATATATAATAACAAAATAAATAAATACAATGTTAAGTGTGTGCCCTTGAATCCTCAAGCCTAGTAGGACTGCACAATTTCATGTGAACGACACCAGAGTGCCCTAAAGTGCTTGTTACATTGGCAATTAAGTTCTTTGAAAACTGTTTGCTCTCGCCAAATCAGTACATCTTGGAGGAAATGAAATAATGTGGGTAGGGTAATCATTTTCATGATCTGAGTGATTTTCCTCGTTATGGAAAAGGGATATTCCTTCGGTGCAGTTTGGAACATAATTGTGAACGATAGTCACATATAATATCTATATATAGTGCAGTAGAATTCAATACCTTGGTTCCCAGATACTGAGGGCCTGATTTCGAGCTTGTGCTAATCATAGCAAGAAAATCGGTAATTCTCACTCCAGTTTCCAGCACCATCATTCTGAGATAGCTGGAAATAGTGGAGGGTAAATGTGCTTTCCATTAGAAAAAGCTGCTGAAATCACTCTGTAGGGGAAACATTTGCCTCTGAATACAGTCCTTGCCAGCCCCTTACACGTCAGTTGGTTGCCATGCTGTAAATCACAGCTTTTCAGGAGATGCAGACTTTGTTTATTGCCGCCACTCCAATATTACATCAGAATACAAGTCTTCCTGGAAAAGAGTCTTTCAACTCAGGCACTGCACTTTTCCATTATAACACGCACCCTTGAATCAGGCCCTCGTTGTGTTTATGGGAACAAGTGACATCATCTGTGTTGATTATATATGAAGTTGCATCTATTAGTGGAAGAGTTCTGATTTGTATCCATTGATGCTTAAACCATGATTAACTTGTGGGTTCCTCACAGACAATAAATATCATCAGCATAACATGATATCATTTCTGGTGAATCACTTAGCCAGATACCACTGTTTTCACAATTTAATCTGATTGAGTGAACCAGAGATTAAATTACAATGGCAAACAGGAGTGGATATATGGGTGATGCTTGACACATGAAAAGAATCAGGATGATTAAGGGTGGGCACTGTTTTATAGATCGATAGTCAATGTTCATTGTAATAGTGCTTAGAGTTATCAGAGCATACCTTGAGACCTTGGCACAAGGTTATAAGATTCTAAAGGAAGAAAGAACTAGAAACCAATCTAGTTCTATGCGTGCTCACGTACGGCTCTCCTATGGAGCTGCAATTGATTATACTGTTATTTTTATCTACATGTTTGCTATGCCATTAAAGTAAAAGCAAGAAACTTTTTTGAGTTATATGGTGCATCCGATTTTGAATTGCTTGAAGGCAAAAAGTGCATCCAAAAAATCTGTGCCAATAATCGTGGTTGCCGATGCATTTCAGACTGTCTTCAGGAGCTAGGGCACTGTGTACATTAATATTCACTCATAGTATTTTTCATGATATGGTTAAACGCATTGGAGTATACATCACAATTCAAATACAAATACATTCTATTGTAAACATGCACCCCCGACACATTCAGAAAATTACATCAAATTATTAGTGTACCGTGTTCAAATGTAGTTAAGCAGCATGACAAAGAAAGTCAAATGGAACATATGTTTTGAGCATGCTATATATGGCTCTGCTCACAAGGATAGTCACTACACACTTAGTTGTGTCTACTGTTACCTGATAGTGTGGCCGTGCGACCAACGCTCTTACATATGTCTGAAAGACATTGTTCTGAAAAACATTAAAATCAGATTCTGATTACCACAGTGTCTACAAGACCATAACTGTATGGTACTTATCTTCTAACTAAGGGTGCTGGTAGTGCCTACCTGTTGTCTCTGTCCATCTGTGTTTGCATTCATTCGCTGTATAGAATGAGAATGTCAATGAGTCAATCTATTCATGTAGTTTGGAGTTAATTTAGAAGGTAAAATCGGGCCTCCACCTTGAAAAGTTCATACCTGCTACTGGATGCGCTGCAACATATCTGTCTCTGCTGCAACATACCCTTCTGCAACATATCTGTCTCCGCTTTGCTCAAAAGTCTGGACGAGAGGTTGAGAAGTAAACTTTCTTCTGTTGTTGTCTCATTACCCTCCCTTCGGTTCTTGTGTTTCTTCTTCCCCCTCCTGATCCTCTTTCCCCTGTGGTAGTTCCTAAAAACGAAGCGCCATTCGATGTTGTGGGTCTAGAATGGTGTCTTCGTTAGGTGCTGTTTTGTTGTGGGGAACTGGTTGTTTGTCACTTGTGGTATCAGCGCCTGTGCTGGAAGTATTGTCTGAACTGCCTGGATGGGGTCTTCTTTGTGGTGGAGCTGCAAATGTGTCCATCCATGTGTATACTTCCCCGTTTAGATAGTCATAAGTATCTCTGCAAACCTTTCTGACTTTTTTAACTTCAATTTCTGTAGTATATGATTCAAGTTTTTTGTTAAATCTATAATTATTATCTCAAAATCTTCTTTGCCTAGTAAGTTGTTATGTTTGTTTTGTATTTCCTGTATTTCTCTATTCAAGGATGTCACGTTCTTTGTGAGCTCCTGTATCGTCAACAGGATGAGGTCTAGTGAACATTTGTTAATAGCCTCCCACCTACGCACACATTCTCTGCTTTCTTTACATAGAGTGGTCCTTAAGTTTATTCTCAGTCCTTGTTGGTTCTTGTAATATCATCCCAAGGTAATGGCATGGAGCTTCAGTTTTTTTTCCTTGCATATTAAATACTCTAACTGTTCAATGCATTTTGAAGGATCAGGAATGTAACAGCCAAAAAGTATCTTTTTAAGCGTTGACCAGTTAAGCCCTTTTAAACAAGGTAGCGTGTCGTTAGATGGATGGGGATGCAGAATAACTCTTACACCAATAATGTGACCGACTCAGGAAGTTGGCAAAGGTAATCTGTTTTATTATCAATTGTCTAAAACAGGGTGTACAATGAACATCAACTGACATCTCACAGCATAATCGCAATGCATCGCATAACATAAAAAACACAGTAAAAACTTGGCATACGTGACATTATACTACGTGGCAAATTAAGAACACTGATTTAGGATTGTGGTTGGTCTATGGGGAACATCTAACTATACTTTCTGTAGGGGACTGGATTGTGATTAGGTCTCTATCGTCAGGTGGACAATTTATGCCCACCCCTTGTGCAAGTCATCCTTAATATGTGTTAGAGACACAACACATAATAAGCTCTCAAACTGTATGGCCATACAATATGTGACCCTCTATAATTAGTTGGCTCCCTTGTATCCTTCTGGAATATTCAACTCATAAGCTGCACGCAAGATGGTACCCCAGGTGCTGGTGGGTTAACTTGACCATACCTCCACACCCAATTAGACTATCATCTTTCATCAATCATGCCTTCTCACATTTTAATGGTCTTTGAACTTGGCCTTGCAAAGTGTCACTGCTCCTGAGAATAGAATGGAGTACAAGCACGTTCTTATCTTCAAGTCTCAGTGCTACTTGCCCATGTTCTATTTCTATACACCCCATGTGACAGGAGACTGTGTCTTATCTCCTTCCTCTCATTTAATGATATTAAATGAATGAAACTTGGTACTCATAGTGTCTTTCCGTTGCACCTTAACAAGAGCTTGCCCCACTTCTCTTTGTATCTCCTTGATAGATAACCAGTTCTTGGCTGCCATAACCCTTGACACTGGGCCAGACAGCCTTCTCGATCCTTCCTCAATTTTCAGCTGTTTTCTCATTGCGCCATCATTTCAGCCCTTCTCTTTCTTGGGTCCTGGCTTACTAAAGTTGCGATATCCAATATCCAGATTCTACACATGTACTACATGGCCACGGTAGTGGCCATGTAGTTATGGTTAAGTTGCTGTTTCCATAAGAAGAGCACTTTTTGGGCGGCTTATAACTTCGCTCTCCCTGGACACTCTGAATTTTTTTGCAAAGTTTGGTGAGGATTCGTCCAGGGGTGGAAAAGTTATAGGGGGGGTCCCAAAACTTTTTTTTTTCCCATACACTGAATGGGAAAAAACTTTGCGCATGGCTACAGCCCGAACCGCTGGACGGATTTACACCAAATTTGCGGCAGGAGCGGCGGCCTGGTCCCAAAAGCGTGCTTTTGTAAATTTGGTGTAAATCTGTCCAGTAGTTTTTTTAAAAATTACCAAAATGTAAGGCAAAAAAAATAGTGATATCTGTGTTCGCTTCGCGGACAGATTTCCCTGTTCGCTCCGCGGACAGCACCCCGATTGGCCCATGGCCTTGCGTCATGTCCGCGGACATGCGACGTGTTCGCTGATTGGACGGCGAGGGGCGTGGAGCGCGTCAGATTTTCTGTGGCGCCCGCCATCTTGTATTCGCAGTCGACCGCGTACAGCACAGTGAAACGTGGATAAAAATTTGTATTTAGTGCCGTGTGTTGGTGTGTAAGAGTGTTTGGGGAGGGTGGGGGAGTATGAGATAGGTTCAATGTTTTGTTTTTTTATGTGCTAGAAATTTATGTTCGTTCGATTTTTCCGCGGAGAACACGGCTGTTCTGACATTTTGTAAATAAACTAAATGGCGGGGTGTTTAGAAGACGGAGTATGTGTCATTTTTGTTCGCAAGGAAGCTAAAAATGAGCTATGAACACTCGCGGTGTACTTAATTGTTCGTAAATACACAAACTGGGGGTGTCCTCAGGACGCTGTCCGTATTGTAATCTGTCTAGTTGAATGTGTTCTAAGAACACTCGCAGTGTCCCGAAATGGTTGCAATTACACAAAATGGGGGTGTTCTGAGAACGTTGTTTGTATTGTTCATTGTCAGGGTGAAAGTGTTTTAAGACCACTCCTTTTGTCCGCTAATAGTACAATTTCCTAGGGGCGTCAACCGACTTTTTGTCCACTAAAGAAACGATAAATCCGGCTGGTGTGCGCCGACATTATGTGATAATCCTATGACTGGCGCTATTGACCTGGCTGACTTGCTTTTGCGACACTAAATCATATCTCCCGCCCCTAAGCCTGATATTATCAAAGCATTCATATTCCCCGCCTCTCTCCGTGACGTTACAGGATGCGTAATCAAACACGCCCAGTTCTCTGCAGTCCTAAGTGACTTTACACAGAACCCAGAAGACAACACATATTATGTAACAACACAGCGCGCCACGATTCTGAATATGAAACAGTGATTTAAAAGCAAACAGCAAGATTGTAAATGTTGTAAAGTACATTTATTTGACATCAAATGTTTAGAGAATATTCAGCAATTTGCATTTGTCTTTGTTGTCGATCCGCAAGTTCATGTTGAGGCACGCGATGTTCCTTTGCGGTACAGAGGGTGTTAGATCAGCTTACAACTCAGTGCACCACAATTCGGAATATGAAACTGTGGTTTAAAAGTAAACAGCAGGATTGTACATTTGGTAAAGTACATTTATTTCACATGAAATGTTTAGTGAATATTCAGCGATTTGCTATTGTCTCTGCTGTCGATCAGCAAAAGTTTATTTGGAGCCACACGTTGTTCCTTTGCGGTAGAAAGGCTGTTGGTTTATGATAAAAGCAGTAAATGGTTGCTCTGATAATCGGAAGGTTGCTCCAACAACGAGCCATTAGACCACGCTATTGGTTGGTATGTTGTTTGTCGCTGCTAGTTCTGCGTAAGGGCATATTGGTCCTTGGCGATTGTCCCATAAAATGGAGAGGGTCATGAAGTTGCATATTTGGACCTGCACCTGGCAGTTGAAGACCCCATCCGCTGGAGTCTGTAAATCGTGACATAGGCAAAATGGAGCCACATACCTGTTTTAAAAAACATAAATTAGTCTCACCAGCCGATCTTCATTAAAAATCATCATTTTATTTATTAGGGCTTTATTAGAAACTATTTGCTTTCCCATTCATATAGCGCTAAGAACCGTGAGGTATCTAAGTGGTGCTTATTATTAGCCACGGTGTGTGGTGCTCATTTATCGACCACGGAATGATGAAAGGCTGAGTTTGGCCTTGCCGGGATTCAAACTTGCGTTAGCAAGCTGTGCACGGATGTCAAAGCGAGCGCTGTACTCGCTGTGCCACTTGACAGGCTACAGTGAAGTGGCACAGCGAGTAGAGCTCTTGACCGCCTATAGACCAGTTAAATTATTTCTATTAACCCACCCTGTGTCGTCTGCCTTTTTCAGAGCCCTCTAAATGACAGAGGATCAATTCGGCGGTGATAGTGCGCGGTAGAAAACATTATGCCACTTTCAACGAACAAGTTCAACTTGAGCGGTCTTTAATGCTACGCTATTGTAATTATATTTGGTATAAAATAATCTAAAGGCTTACTTACAGTATAATTGCAATTTCCATTGTCTACAAGTGGTGCAGTCCCAAAATACGACTCCGCGTGTGCCAACGATCTTTCGCATAGTGATATAATATATAAAAGTGGTTTCGTTTGAGAAATTTCATCTTTATCTTCTCTTACGTTTTAGCAACACTCCTTCAAGAGAAGTCTTTCATCACAATCTCTGTCTGTCAAGGTCAAAACACAATACAACCTTATAGTCCGCTTTGTGAGCCTCTGCGGTGCCCGAGAAAAAAATGGAAGCAGCTGACCTTCACTGTGAACGAGCATAAATTCTTACTTTGCAACATTCTATGTAAAGCCATCTGTAGAAGTTGGTTTTTCCACGCCATGTTTGTATATTGTTTGCATGATATTAAAAAAAGTTTGTTTAAAGGACGTTATGGTTCTAAGTACAGCCGAAAGACCCCTGAAAATCGCAAGTTATGGTAAGCTATGAAAAATAACTGGCGCCACCACCGTGCACTGCTAAGACTAACACCCAGGACATCAAAGATGACATCGCAAATGTCATTGATGAAATCACTGATGACATCACATGTGTATGTACTTTTCATGGAATTTGTGTACTTGGGATTTTTATTATAATGTTGCGAAAAAAGTGTCAAGGATATTGCAATAAATATCATACCGTTATTAGTGCTTTGAACGATGCATTGATATAAATAGCATTGTATTATGGGATTCTATCTAGTATACTGAGCTACTAATGGAGAAACATAGCATTGTGGGCAGAGTACAAGATGAAAGTATAATATTTGTAATGTTAATATGTTGAATAATGAAATAATAATTGTCCTGAAATGTTCGAAAATTCACAAAATGGGGGTGTTCTGAGGACATTATTGTTATTGTGTGATTGCTTAGCTGTATGCAATGAGGGAATGGCACAGAGAGTAAAGTGGACGCCGTCCGCAGACACCGCGGCTGTTCGTGGACAGGGCGTGCTACATCCGGGTTTTTCCAGGAAATCCAACATGGAAAGAAGACTGTACGGATCAGCCAATCAGATGTCGAGGTTGTGGATTTGTGTTGAAAGAGACTGTGTGTGGTGAAGATGGCAGAAGTGGAGAAAGTCAGGGTGTTGGTGCTCGGAGATATGTTTGTGCATGGTTTACAGCAGTACGCTGAATGCAGGCATGTTGCAAAGAACTTTGATGTGAAAGGAGTGGAGGTGGTGTGGAGCACTTTGCCTGATTGCAATGTACAGGGAATTGTACAAGTTTGTGAGGATATGGCCACGATGAACAGTCCGCATGTGGTAGTTTTGCACTATGGTGCTTTCCATTTGGGCAACGTCAGTGCCCCTACTTTGTTGGCTGATTTGGAACGCTTGGTTCAAGCCGTAATGAAGATCCTTCCAAATGCGAAAGTAATTTTTTCTGGATTACTACCTAGGGCAATATGGGACAATAGTTCAGTTTTTTGTCCTCAGCAAAATATTGCTAGGTGTGTTATCAACCGAGGCATGTGTGCCTTCATGCTTAGAGCTGGTATGTTCTTCTGTAACAATGAGAATATTGATGCCAGTAATGCTGTTAATTTTAAAGAAGATGGAATTTCTTTATCTTTTACGGGAAATGCCTTTCTATTTTGGAATGTAAGGGTTGCTTTGGAGAAGGTTATGTGAAGATTTTAGGAGTAAAGTAAGAAAAAAAAACCAAGAAAAAAAATACAAAATAACAGGTGTCTGTCAAGCATCTGTAAAAAAAAAAAAAAAATGGCTCTTTTCAGAGCCAACTTCAAAGGGGAAATGCGGCAAACTATTTAAATTTACATTCACCACGCTCAGATTTTCGATGTGTCCGCGGACATGGCGTAGTCCGCGGACATGTAAATCACCACAAGGGGATTAGTATGTCATGTATATGAAGTCAGGGATATTATGGTTAAGTTGTGCTACTAAAAACCTATGAAATTCAGAGAAAAAACTTTGTTAAAGGGACGTTATGGCTCAAAGTAAAACCAAAAACCTCTGAAATTCGGCAGTTATGGTAACATGAGCAACCATAACTCGCGCCACCGTGCACTGCTAACACTAACACCCATGACATCAAAGATGACATCACAAATGTCATTGATGACATCACTGATGACATCACATGGCTGGCTCTCCCTTTTTATCCTTTACTGACCTTCGAAGCCACATAGTTTTCTTCAGTAACAGTCAGGAAGTAAAAATTGAAAAGGTACTATATTTGTAGACTTAGGGTCAAGTCACATCATATGAAACATATACATAGCGGAAGACACAGGCTTGAAAGAGAGCAATCCTTTCTGTGCATGAAGATAATCATTATGGTTATCAGCACTTTCTCATAGTTTTATTTTTATTACTCTACCTTCCCTCTATATGCTCATATTTGTATACATTATACCCACTCTCCATAGACTGAATGGGAAAAATGTTTTGCTTGCGCCTACAGCCCAAACCGCTGGACGGATTTCCACCAAATTTGGACCAGGAGCACTCCCGGTGTCCTGGCATGTTCGTAGGGGGTGTCCTGAGGACGCTGTCCGTATTGTTCTCTGTCAAGTTGAATGTGTCCTAAGAACACTCGCGGTGTCCTGAAATGTTCGCAAATAAACAAGATGGGGGTGTTCTGAAGACGTTTTTGAGAACACTCCCGGTGTCCAGGAATGTTCGTAGGGGGTGTCCTTAGGACGCTGTCCGTATTGTTCGTTGTTAAGTTGAAAGTGTTCTAAGAACTATCGCGTTGTTCTGAAATGTTCGTAGGGGGTGTCCTGAAAACGGTGTCCGTATTGTTCGCTGGCAAGTTCAAAGTGTTCTAAGAACACTCACATTGTTCGCGGACATTAAAAGTTTCCGCTAGATCATAGTTGAAATGTTTGACTCTATGGATGTATTATGCTGCGGTGGTTGTTGCCAGGGCATAGAGTCTTGGGTGCATGGCCATTTGGCCATTTGGCCATGCACCCAAGACTCTATGCCCTGGCAACAACCACCGCAGCATATCACATTCATATCTGCTTATAACTTTGGGTGAAAAACAAATATATAAGGAACAAAGGTATTAGATACTATGGATGTGATATGCTGCTATGGTTGTCCTTATTATTGTATACTTACTGTTTGGTCTAGTAATGGGAGTCCATGTTTTTGTTCTTCATTTCTGTGATAAAAGAAAATAGCATGTTAGTATTAGTATTTTGTGATGACTTATTACATTGTATAAGCAATATACTTTTATTTTTTTTCGACCCTCATATTTAATAGAGTACAAATCAGAGTACTGTGCAATTTGCTCAGTTTCTGTATTTGTTGCTAAAATCATTGGGTCTGTGGGAGAAAAAAAAATCCATGTTGGATTAAAAAAAAAACCTTTTTCTTTTATGCTACAGTTTATTTGTTTGTTTGTTTTCAGTGTTCACTTGTTGTTTCTGGCTAATGCTTTATACTTTGCTTTGTTGTATTTTTTATGGAGCAGTAACAGATTCTTCATTTGTTTTGATATTATAAAATTTTGGAGCAGTTAGATACCAATTGGCGTATTCTAACTTTCTATTTTTTTTAATATATTTTAGTGGTTTTGATTTATCTATTTGGATATTGTTAAATTTTGGGACAGTTAGATACCAATTGGCGTATTCTAACTGTGTATTTTTTGGCCTAATTTAGTGGTATTCATTTATCTGATTAGTTGTTGTAGAATCTTTGAGCTGTTAGATAGCTTTTGGAGTATTCTAACAGTTTATATTATTTTAACACAAATTTATAATTTTGGGACAGTTAGATACCAATTGGCGTATTCTAACTGTGTATTTTTTGTTCTAATTTAGTGGTATTCATTTATCTGATTAGTTGTTGTAGAATCTTTGAGCAGTTAGATAGCTTTTGGAGTATTCTAACAGTTTATATTTTTTTAACACAAATTTATTTAAAGGTTTAAATACAGTTTATTTATCAAATTTTGATTTTAAGAACATCAAATAAGCGTTTGTAAGATTTGCTGGTAATCTCTGCTTTAGAGTAATGGTACTATCATTACATTCAAACCATCCACATTTCTTTTTTATATATGCAGTGTAGTGCCCTGAATTGGTTGTGGCTCCTGCGTGGTAGATTATACCTATTGTTTTGAAGGTTTTCTTACCAAGTGATATTTGACCATGTGTGAATCCAGTCAGCTTGCAGTTGTTTTTGGTACCATCTGCATTGTAACGTAGAATCATTAGTATTACCTATTTACTATGTTTTTGTATTACTAACGTGGAGCGATTATCTGAATTGCAGGTAGAACATAATCTACCATGGTTTGCATTTTGTACAAGTTGCTGAAATGGAATGGATTCACAATTTGGTATTGATATATATATGAAGCGTTCATTGGGGATTTCTTCTTGTGTCACATTGTTGCAGAGAGTGCATGTATGTTTCCACATGTATGAAATCTAAAAGATTTCATTTATAGGTATGTTTTTGTTTTCCAGTACTTGTAGTAAGTACATTAGAAATTCTTGTGGATCTTCCTGTGAGTTTATAGTGAATTTCACCATTCCAGCACAGTAGTCCAATTGTCGTCTTATTCCAAAAACACTATATGTGTTGTCAGGATTGTTTGCTGCATTTCTGTGAAGTACTAACATTTGCAAACACAATGGGTCTGTACTGTGTAAGTAAATGTTGTCAACAATTGGTGGTAATTGAAATAGAATATTTATTGCTACATTTGCATAGCAACTTACACCAACTATATTTGAGAATTTAAATGGTCCAGGTATCTGTATCTAACTGCTTTTTTTGGAGTTTGTCTTCCTTCTTTAAAGAAGTACCTGGTTTACTTTCTCTAATTGATTCTTTTTTGTTTGTGGTACTTGATGAAGTATTAGTTTCTTTTACTGTCTTTGGAGGATTTGCAGTGACGTCCTGTTGCATTTCTGTTTGATTTAGTTTTTTTTTACAACGTTTTAGTTTTTGTGGAACAGAATATGTGTTTAGATGGGGAGTGTATAGTGAGCAAAGTCTATTATATTCTAAAATGCAAGGAATATCAGCGTTTACTTTACTTGCATCAAAGTTGATTAGAAATAGACCGTCAAGTGTACGTAAGCGTGATAGTGCTACGTAGCTCATGCCTTCTTTAAAGACTGTTACCAATATCTATTATTGCTTTGTCTAGGGTAAGACCTTGTGATTTATGAATTGTGACTGCGTATGCAAGAGTTAGAGAAAATTGTTCTCTGCGTACATACATATCTTTGAAGAGAAGGAATCTAGCTGTTGAGCGTGCTATCCGTTTTACTTCTGAAAGTTTGTCAAAGAGTATATTGACAAACTGAATTTTGTTGTCACGTGGGTATGTTTGAAAGCCAACAACTGTACCAAGTGCTCCATTAACTAGTCCTTGGTCCACGTCAAGGTTACGTTTAAGCATTACTCTGCAATTTAAGGATAATTTTAACATCTTTTCTAAGCCTGCTGTGTTTGAGATTGATTTTTCTAAATTATTTAGTCTTGTTGTGGCTTGGTCACACATGGGTAGTGTCATACCATGTACATCTAGTTTGTCTGTGGCGCTAATTTCCATTATTAGTTGCATTTCTTTACTTAACATTATTTCATTGAATTTGAGACAGCTTGCAAGAGTTGTCATTAAGGCAATACAATTGACATTTTTGTGGGCTAATTGTTCCATAACATCTGTAGCACATGCATTATCGCCATAAAGTGCATTAATGTGCCGGGTTTTCAATGTTGCTTCTGCTTCTTTAGAAAGTATACCAACTCTCAAACTTTTTAAAATGTTGGCATGAGTTAGATCTGCAGATTGGCGCATGTTTTCTGTTAATTTTCTGTATTGGAAATGTTGCCAAAGGTTGACATTTCCAATGCTGCCAACAGTTTTACGGCAGAGTTTGTGCCCTAATGTTTTAAAAATAGGTTCACCTTTTACTGGTGTTAATTGAAGCAGATCTCCAAAAACAATAATGTGTTTTCCTGCAAAGAGCTCTTCATAGTCTGTTTTGAGTACTTCTTGTAATCTGAGGTGAATCAAAGCTAACATTAGGTTGGAGACCATGCTCACTTCATCTATTAGTAGCATTTTCATTTGTTTCAATACTCTGCGTAATTCCATTGCAGCTTCTGCAGAAAGTTTGTAATAATCTAATTTGTTCTGGTGTTCCACTGGTAGTAGTAGTAATCGGTGTAATGTAACACCACCTATGTTGTAGGCAGCTAAACCTGTGGGGGCAGTGATAGCAGCTGACAGTTTGTTGTTTGTCAATTGTTGAAGGAACTTACTAATGATTTTGATTAGGAATGTTTTGCCAGAACCAGCTTCACCACTGACGTACAGTAGTATAGGTTTATAATTATGGCAGGAACATTCTTTATTTTCATGTTTTACACCATGTGCAATTTGTTTTGTTACTTCTTGAAAAATGCTACTTTGCTCATTGTTTAGTTTTGATTGTAGTATAGATAAGTCTTCCTTATCTTCATACTGACACATGGTGTTTTGTACTTCTATCATAGCTAATTCTGCCTCATTTGTTATTCGTGGTTCTCCCAGTGGTTCTTGGCTTCCTGTTACAGAAGTTTGACTACTGTCAGGAGTATCCTTATCTAGTTGGGCTTGGAGTTCATCTTCATGTTGCTGTTCATTGTGCAACATTGTTTTGTACTGTGTAAAGTTTACATCAGTTATAGTGCTTTCATTTGCTTTGAAAGCATCCTCATATGAGTCATAGTTATCTAGTAATTGTTCTTATTTTCTCCATGGTTTGAAGAGTTGTAGCAGGGACATGTAATATACTTCTTTATGTTGAGGTGTCTTCAATGACAATTTGATATGATTAATTAAATTTGGTTTAGTGAGTTTAACTAAGCTGCCTTCACAGTCTGTCACTCTATATTTACCTTTTTTTCATCAGGTTTCATATTATTTTTGTATGTGTAGTTTTGGGCTATTTGGTATAGACACAAAGTATTACTTCTGTTTGGGTAGTATGTGTCCAATAAATTGTTTTTTAAAATGTCTTGGCTGTTGGGATCATGTTTGGCTATTGTTTCTATATCTTCATATGATTTTAGAACTCTTTTTCTAGATTTAGCTGGACCAAGACTTAGCCATACTATATTTTCAGATTTACCATACAATGAAGTACCAGTTAAACGATCAGCTGCTTCATAAGATCCACATTCTCTATGGGTGAGCATTTTTATGCCCAAGCTGTATAATTTCTGAGATACTGTTTTATCTGATGACAGGTCATTCCAGACCTTTTCTGTCTTTTCTGCTTTAGTTAAGTATGCTGTGACATATCGTGCAACTGCAGTAGAATTGTCTGCAATGTACTGCACATCTATGTTTGCATTCCATAAGTGGGCAATGATTGCATTATAATCATTGATATATTTTTCGTCTTCTTTTCTTTTTATGTAATATGTTTTTTTTAGGTGACTTACCTTTAACACTATGTCTAACTGAAGACATGAGGTTGTTTACTTGACCTGTATTTGTAACTGGTCTAGGTAAACCAAATCGTCATTTGGTGTAGTATTTGCCTTTGTTTTTGTATTTGCGACGACAATATTTTCCACATTTGTGTCTTTGAAATTGTAAAATTTGTGCACGAAGATCACTATTTGTGGCTTCTGGTGGAATTTCACAAGTGACATATTTTTCAATAAACTGTAAAACAGTGGCATCACTGTCTTGACCAAATTTAGGAGCATCTTTAATCCATAAAAGCATGTGGATATGTGGTGCTCCTCTGGCTTGGTATTCTTTTCTCCAAAAGAAGTGTTGCACTTCTCCAAGGGGAGAAACAGTTTTATTACAAATACAATGTAGCATAGCAATGAAGCGATGGTGAAAATATCTTGAAACATTAACAGGATCCAAAGAACAAAGTTCTCCAGGTGTTAGAATATCTATGTTTGTTTTGTTTTTATTTGATATGCATAGGAAATCATGTAAATCTTCCCATGCATATTCTGCACAACTTAATGTAACAAACCAAGAGGGTGGGCCAAGGTTTCTGATCATACAACGTACATCTCCATGACGTCGAAACCAGTACTCTTTAGTACCACGCATATTTGCTAATAGATTTGTAATATTTGATTATAAAACCTCATCCTTTTGTTGCACTTTCTCTAATAATTGTGTAGCTGTCATATTTTGAAAGTGTGATCCTGATTTTAATATGTGTGCAACTCCGTAACATAAAGTTGCTAGTTCACTTTCAAAGAGTAGGTGGAATATGTATTCCACATTTTGTCTAAATCTGGGATCTTCAGAATACATCCGTAATGAGCGGTATTCTGAAGCTGATATTTGAATAGGTCTATCATCATACCTTCCTCCTTTGCCAGTAGGAAAGAGTAGAGGAAAAGCACGTGCTTCTATACTTTTTTCCCATATACTGATTGGCGATCCTTTTGTTTGACGCATTTGGTAAGTTTCCAGTACATCTTGCACGGTGTCATTACAGTGCAAAGGATGAATTGCATAATGGTCTAAAGTATTTGATATTGTAGCAGGATCTAGTAGCTCACATTGACCAGCTTCTTGTGTTTCTTGAATTATTTCAGTTGTATCTTTCAAGTTTTCTTCAATATTAATTTCTTTGTAATATTCATTATTCTCTTTAAGATATTGGAAGGCTTGTCTAACTTTAAATAAATCTATCAGCTGTTTCCATATTTTTTTGTCTTTTGTAGGTACTCCATTTACTAATATAATTAAAGATTGCTGCATTGGACGTTGCATTCCTATAGTATGCACATTTTCTTTTAGATTTAATGGTAAATAAACTACTTTTCCACGAATGCCTTTTACCAATTCAGAGGGAGGTAATTTTGCTGTTTTTGGTTGAAGGCGTATTATTGCTTGAAATGGGTGTACTGTTTGAATTATGATGCTCTCATATAAATTAAGTTGTTGTAGAGGTTTTGGTACTGGGTATAATTCCAAATTATTTGTGATAGAACTTGAAGGAGTTTGGTTGTTGTCAAGTTTTGTAGTGCAATAACTGCAAAGTATTAAGGGCTCAGTTATTTCATATTTGTTTTCTACTACAAGGTAGAGAGCTAATTCAAACCATTTAGAATCTTCATTGTCTTCTATTTTGTATGATAGGTCCACAGTTTTTGTGTTACTTTTGTAAAAAATTCTACGGCAACATACACATACATGGTTTGGTACTTCAGCTACTTTTAAATTTTAGTATTTCTTTTTTGTATGTGTTTAGCAAAAGGTTGCCATGTGTAGAATTGTTGCTTAATTGGTTTAAAGCTATTTCATTCTGTAAATGGCTTTCACTTCCAAAATATTTTTTCTGGATATAGTGAATTTCTTCAAGTAGGTCTTTTGCTGTACCATGTAGAAGGATGTTATTTAACTTTGCTAGTGCTAAAGCAGGACTTTTAGCATAGTACAGTTTATAGACTAGATTTCTTATAGTTGAATGATGTGTTGATATCCTTTTGATATCATGGAAAGTGGTTTTACAAGTAGGTCCTGTAATGCAGGCCAATGAATGTCCTTGTAGTCCTGTGTACTTGCGCACTGGACAGGTATCTATATTTTGCAGTAATTTAATTTTGATTTTGTCTTTGCTTTTTACATTTTTCTTCAGGAATTGGCGTAAAGATTTGAAACATTGTTTGGGAATATTACACATTGACGTGAATGGCCATTTGTACACTATACGTTCTGATTTATTTGAATGGAAGGGTAATTCTAAGTTTTCAGGGCATATTTTTGTAAGGAGTACTTCTTGTTCCATTATTGTATTATTCACTTTTTCATAACCTCGACCACTGCTATTTATGGCAATTGTATTCGTTTGCTTTTGTTTGTACGCTTCTTCATTAAAATATGGTTCTGTGCTCGTAGTGTGATTCCATTCACCTCCGCAGATACTTAAGAAGTTCTTTCTGTTGACATTTCGCTTATTGAGAAGTTTTTTTGTAATTTAGTTATTAGTTTTGTTAGTGGTTTCATTTTGTTTAACAGTAAAATAAATAAACTTCTTTTGAGAAGAATTGCACTGTCCATCAATGCTTCTAAGATTAATTTCCTACGATATGTTTTAAGCTTTGAACCTGATTTCTCTCCTGTTTTTATAAGATTTTGAAGGACTTTGTGACGGTATATTTTGGCTAAAATACTTTTCTTGGTATGCTTACTTTGCACTATATTAAAATTTGAAGAAGTAGTTCATCTGTACTGATAGCTGATTTTCTGTTAATTGTTTTTTGGTTTGTTTTACATTTTGATAGAGGAAGCGAAGTTGTTGTACTTGAAACTTCTTGTGTTTCACTAAATAATTGTATTAGCTGTTTTGTTTCAACTTTTTTTACAAATTCTGCTAGAGATGGATGCTTATGTTGGACACCTTTATTTTCATTTGCTCTACTTTTGCGTTGCTTTCTATGGACTTGACTTTTGGTAGGCATTCTTTAGGGTCTGTTGAAGAAAATAAAGAAGATATGGGTTGGGGTGTTCTGGAACGTATGTGTGTTGTGTGCATGAGTGTTTGAGTAAAATGATAAAGATGTATGTAATGGTGTGTGATTGTGCATTGGGAACTAAAACTAGTAGGGATAGGTATTATGAATTTATGTGTTACTAAACTGGGGTTCAGATGACAAAAAAAAGTAAGCTAGTGGTGTGGAAAAGTACAAATAGTAAATCTAATGTATACAATTAAAACAGTTGTTTGTTCTATAATATGAAAATTGTAGTGGTTCAGTTGGCTAATTTGTGTGTCCAAAAATAGAAATTTGTGGGCCATTCTGGCTGTAAATCGCTGTTTAAGACATGGAAATTTTTGGACAAAATGGTACAAAATCTCTATTTTAAGAAACCAAAATAGCTCGTATTAATGTTATAGTATATTTGATTAATAATACAAATATTATGGTGATATTTTACTTACTTTTTGTAAAAATGAACAGGTAACTTCTTAGTTTTTCTTTCTTCTTCAAATTCGGCTGCTTCTTTTCAGGAAACTGGTCTTCACTGCAATTGTAAAAGCTTCAAATTAGTAACTTTGTTTGTATATAGCACTGTTTTTAATTTAGATATTGATTTTTTTAATTGAAATCATCAGTGCCTTCTGTAAAACCATTAAACTAATTTATTTACATAAGATACATTGCATCAGTTCAGTACATATGATATGTTCTTAATGAACAAATTGTATTGAATGACTAACTGTAGCAAAAAAAGAATATCTTTACTATGTCTTGTGAAATTTATAATATATTAGTGAATACCACTATTTCTGTAAGTAAACTGTTCTAGGTAATAGCGCCTCAATGTCATGTCTAATTTAAAGTAATTAAGTAAATAAATAAATAAAAACAAAAAATATGAAATTGTATAAGTATTTTTATAAAGGTTTAAACATAGATTGTGTTTGCATGCAATTTTGTTTGAATATATGTAGTCTATATATTTCATTTAAAAAATGTTAGTTTAACATGATTTGAGTGTGTGTGTGTATAAATAAAGTAAAAAGTATAAAGGTTTATAAGTGATAGTTGATTTTAGGAAATTGAAAAAAGTACAGTAAATTCATTTCACAGATTTTACAAGGTAAAAGTATGTTTGAAAATGTGTTCATCTACTATACAGAAAATATGCATACCTGAAGTTTGTGTTCATGCATATGGATATGCATGGAGCTGCAAGTAGAAATCTTGAAGACTTGTACAGTATTTCTGGTAGATGCTGCTTGCCAATGATATGACACTTATACTCAGAGAGATTCAGAGTACATTTGCAGTGCTGATCTATGATGATGCAGTTAGATGTAGAGGTCTTGAATGTGATTGGTGCATGGTCATGTGGTTTTTGAGGCACATCCAATGAGGGAATGGCAGAGAGAGTGTAGTGGAAATGGTAGAAGGGCTGTTCATGTTACGATATGTCCGCGGACATGGCGGTAGTTCGCGGACATCGGGAGTTACATCCGGGGATTTTTGGGGTCAGAAGTCATGCAAATGAGAATAAGCACTGAAAGGGATTGGTCAGGAACGTTTGGTGGGTGTGTTGTGCCAGGAGAGATTTTCTCAGATACTCTTTTTGCTGAGAGAACAAAAGATAGCTATGGCTGTGTGTTTCAGAAAACAGATTGTTTGGATTTTAGGAGATTTGTGGATACATTGGTTGAAGGTGCATGCAGAAAGCTGTGGAGTAGCTGTAGATCTTGGATTCCCACATGTGGAAGTACATTGGCATGGAGTACGTGGAATGAAGTGGTTGGACTTGCTACCTCTCTGTGCTACTTTGGAGACAGAGCAACATCCAGACATAATTGTAATTCATTGTGGAGGGAACAGTTTAGGACATGTGGCTGGAATTTTTTTGCAATTTGCTATGAAAGAAGGACTTAGGAAGGTTATGGACATGTTTCCTAATTCTCAAGTGATATTTTCACGGATTGCGCAGAGACAAATGTGGCTTCGTTCTTCTTCATTTGGTCCACAAATGGAAAAAGCAAGGCGCAATGTTAATAAGGCTGTTTGTGGCTTTCTAAGAGATTTTGGCATGTCTTCTTTTCACAATGAAAATATTATGTTTTGTAGTACATACATTTTTCGCAGAGATGGAGTCCATCTTACTTATGCTGGCAATCAGATTTTTCTGAGAAATGTACAAAATGCATTGCGACCTTTTTTGGAATTACAACAACGATTTTGAAGTAGATGTTAAGCATTTACAATTTTTGACTTACAAACACCACCCAAAGGCTCTTTTCAGAGCCACCACTTCTTTCCAGAGAAAATTACAATGTTTGTGATGGAGCAGCAACCCAATTTTTTTAAT
The DNA here is from genome assembly GCF_040938575.1 of Ambystoma mexicanum. Taxonomy (NCBI): domain Eukaryota; kingdom Metazoa; phylum Chordata; class Amphibia; order Caudata; family Ambystomatidae; genus Ambystoma; species Ambystoma mexicanum. The sequence goes on along the minus strand of NC_090937.1, from coordinate 1,516,028,561 downwards.
GTTCGCGAACTGTCCGCGGACTTCTAAAAAATACAAAGAGCCCTGCTTCATTTATTTTCACTTCTATTTTTTAACTGGGAAAGGCGGCTCTGAAAAGAGCCTTATTTTTTTTTGATTTTTGTAATTTTGTATTTTTTTTGGTTTTTCAGACACAACACACTAGGAGAGGAGGGTAAAGGAGGGTAAAGGGGGGGATACTAACCACATGGATAAGAAAGGGCGAGCTGAGAGAGGAAGATGTAGAGTGGGTTTTATTTGGGTAGTGAGCAGGTCTTCTCGTGCTCTGAGACGATAGTCTCAAAAGCACTCCGAAGTCGCTCCCCCTGCAGAGTACTGTGTCACAGTACATACATACAACTGTGACCCTCGAAAGGTAAGGGTCATCAGCATTCTGTATGGTCTGTGAGGCAGCTTGAGAAAGACGCTGTCCCACAGAGGTGGTCCTTGTGGTGACAGGATCAGAAACAGAGGATGAAGTAGAGGAAATCAACCTGCTATGTTCTTCGCAAGGTACAACCCTGCGAATAGCCCCAGAGTGAAATGACCTCAGGTGTCGCTTCATAGTAGTGGTCCCAAAGCTGTACTTACCGTGCGTCCCACGATTGAGTATCATTTTGCACTCATTGCAGGTAACATGGTTCGCACGAGCCTTAGGACCATTCCCATGAATGGTAAATAACTGCCACACCCAAGACTCACGCCTAGTGCGGGTAATAGGGATTTCCTCTACCTCATTCTCATCATCCTCTTCTTCCTCCTCCGCATCCTCACTCCTGTTCCCCTCTTCAGGCCCTTGGGGAGGTGGTGGTAGGGGGCGTGGGGGTGGTGCTGAAGCAGGTGCAGCACCAAGTGGCAGTTCAGCAGCCAAGGATGCCATCTCGATGATGGTGTCGTCTGCAGGTGGCAGCAAAAATCACTGTGTTCTGAAAAATAGCCAGAAACACAATGGGAATAAGCTCTTGGGCGTGGTCTTTTATAGGGGTGCTTGTGCGCAGTCCGCGGACAGATCGAACACAAAAAAAAGGATCGGAAAGTTACAAAAGGTATATAGAAACTCAAGATTGCTATGTGGGACTTGTGCCATGGTGAGATTTTATTGAAAATTATTATGGATTAACTGAAAATGTACTTTTAAATTGTTCGGGGACACGAACAGTGTCCGCATTTCAGGACACACGATGAGCGTGGGCGCGGTCATATGATCTGTTTGCGAACTAGTCTGCAAAGGAAGCGCCTGTCCGCAGGACACCAAGTGCACGGAGATTGGTTAGCGCATGCGCATTGATGTCCTACTGACACTGTTCGGGTTCTGAAGTAATTAAAAGTGTGTCACACGTGAAACGAACATTTCAGGACACCGCGTGTGTTCTTCGAACAGTTTAAACTTGGTAGCGAACAGTAAGGACAGATATAGTGTTCTTCAGGACACGTGTAATTTAGTTTATGTACGAACATTTCAGGACACCAATTGTGTTCTTAGAACAGTTTCAATTGGGTAGCGAACACTACGCACAGGTATAGTGTTCTTCAGGACACCTCCATTTTTGTTTACGTACAAACATTTCAGGACACCAATAGCGTTCTTAGAACAGTTTTAACTTGCTAGCGAACAGTACCGGACAGGTATAGTGTTCTTTAGGACACTTTAATTTTTGTTTGTTTACAAACAATTCAGGACACCGCGTGTGTTCTTAGTACAGTTTCATGTTGCTAGCGAACACTACGAACAGTTGTACTGTTGTTCAGGACACATCATTTTCGTTTATTTACGAACATTTCAGGACACCAATTGTGTTCTTAGGACAGTTTTAAGTTGATAGCGAACATTACGGACAGATATAGTGTTCTTTAGAACACTTTAATTTTTGTTTCTTTACGAACATTTCAGGACACCACGTGTGTTCTTAGAACAGTTTCAACTTGCTAGCGAACAGTACTAACAGGTGTGGTGTTCTTCAGGACACCTCCATTTTCGTTTATATACGAACATTTCAGAACACTCACACTGTCCGCGGACACTTTTATTGTTTTTAAAAAAATATAAAAATTAAACTTTATTTAACATATATTAATAATTTATGACAGAGAAGGTGAGGCAGAAACAGAAACAAAAACAGCAGAATTTAGGGTTTCAACATGATTGGTATTAGGTGAAGAAGGGATGGAAATCTCATCAAAACGTTTTGGATTATGGAGAGGGTTTGGGGATAATTGACTGGGATATGGTGAGGAGGGACAAGTACATGTTGGCAATGGTACGAGGTTTTTGGTTTGAAATGATTTTCTACAAAAGTTTTTAAATTATTAAAATTAGCCAACAATACATCCATTTTTTCTTTTATTATGTGAAGACTGTTATCCATAACAGGGTTTTCTGAAGTTTTTTCTATTCTGGTATGCTCTGTACAAAAAAATAATATATATGTTAAATGTATATAAAAAAATAATAAATAAATGGTTTATATTATAAAGTGTTTACCATTAGTTTCACTATCTTGTGACATTTCTTCATGTGGGAAATTGTCCTCTAGCCATTCCAGAGTACTAGACATTTCTGTGAGAAAAAAAAAAAAAGATAATATATTTTTTAATCTAATACAGAAAGTTTATTAATATATGAGTAAAATGAAGTACACTTACTATTTCTGGTAAGATAAGTCCTATGTATTCAGTGGGTCTGGTCTTGTTCTCAGTTCTGTTGTGTCTGTGAGGTAATTATGTTGGAAGCCAATTTATCTTCTTGTGGTATAATCCATTTCAGAACATATTGTATTTAAATGAACGGTTAGTGTGTTACATATATGGGTTACATTTCTTATGTATTACTATATATAATGTGTTTGTGTGCTGCTTTTTGAATTTGTTAAATGTTCCTATATTATGATATAACAATCAAACATACCCCACCACCCCCCCCCCCCCACAGTTTGTAGGTAGTGGTACTGTTCTCCGAACATGTCCGCGAACATTAAAAAAGTTTGCGGACATCACGTTCATAAGAAGAGATCTAGTCAGTTCCATATGACATGTATATAAAGTCAAAGTCATTATTGTTAAGTTGCGCTACTAAAAACCTATGAAATTCAGTGAAAAAAACGTTGTTAAAAGGATTTTATGGTTAAGTTGCGCTACTAAAAACCTATGAAATTCAGTGAAAAAACTTTGTTAAAGGGACGTTATGGTTCCAAGTAAAACCGAAAAACCCTTGAAATTCGCCAGTTATGGTAAGCTAAGCAACCATAACTCACGCCACCACCGTGCACTGCTAAGACTAACACCCAGGACATCAAAGATGACATCAAAAATGTCATTGATGACATCACTGATGACATCACATGTCTGGCTCACTATTTTTTCTTTTGCTGACATATCTAGGCCACATGGTTTTCTTCAGTAACAGTCAGAAACTAAGAATTTTATTTTATTTGTAGACATATCCTTCTAGTAGGTTCTTACAGTAATTCTCTTAGAGTACAGTCACATCATATGAAACATATACATATGGGAAAACACAAGCTTGAAAGACAGCAATCCTTTTTGTGCATAAAGATAATCACTAGACTTATGAGCACTCTGAAGTGTTCCATCCATTTATCTTGCAAGGCCCTCTGCCTTGTTGGGATCATAACGAGAACGAGCTGGTCTTGAGCGAACTCAACCATGTTAGCCTTTTGATCGTGCCAGTGCTTGACCAATGCTTGTCCAGCCTTCAAGTTATCGCTTGCTTCCGTCATCATGTGCGACATTCTCCTCCGGAGACCTATCACGTAGTCAGTCACTCTGACTGGCTTGGGGGAAGGAGCACTCTCCAACCCTTCCTTAATCAGGGCCAATGGACCTCTGACGGGATGACCATAGAGAAGTTCGAAGGGAGAGTAACCTACTCCCTCCTGAGGGACTTCTCTATAAGCAAAGAGAAGGCATGGCAGTAGAAGGCCCCACTTACGCTTAAGGGGTTCTTCTAAAGCACCTATCATGCTCTTCATGGTTCGGTTGAACCGTTCTACCAACCCATTGGTTTGGGGGTGGTAAGCTGTTGAGAACTTGTAAGTAACTCCACAGGTTTTCCACATGGCTTTCATGTAGTGGGACATAAAGTTTGACCCCCTGTCAGAGATTACTTCCTTAGGAAACCCGACCCTAGTAAAAATACCAAGGAGGGCCTTAGCCATAGCCGGAGCTGTAACAGTCCTCATAGGAATTGCCTCAGGATACCTAGTAGCATGGTCTACTACAACAAGTATAAACCTGTTGCCTGAGGAGGTTGGAGGATCAAGGGGACCAACAATGTCAATCCCTACTCTCTCAAATGGGACTCCCACAACTGGGAGAGGCACTAAAGGTGCCACATTCTTGGAGCCAACCTTACCAGAGGTCTGGCAGGTGTGGCAGCTCCTGCAGTGTTTTTCTACTTCGGCCCCCATCTTTGGCCAATAGAAGTAGAGAGAGAGCCTTTCCTTAGTATTCTTGAAACTCAAGTGACCAGCCAAAGGAATCTCGTGGGCTAACTGCAAGAACTGTGGTCTGTCCTCTTGGGGTACTACAAGTCGTTTGTAGTCTCCAGGTGCAGATTCGGTCGGTTCACTGTAGAAGAGGCCATCTTCCCAGTGCAACCTGTATTTCCCAGGCTCTTGCCCTTCAGCTTGAGCTTCTGCCTGGTGGCGAAGGCTTTCCAGAGTTGGACATTCCCTCTGTCCCTTACTGAAGTCTGCCCTGCTGGGTCCACCTTCTGCCAGTAAAGACTGCAGCTCAGGATGGTCAACAGGATCCAGATCTCCAATGAGTTCCTGGCCTTCCATTAGCTCTTCCTCAGAGTCTAATTCTACCACACAGGGTTGTACCTCCCTCTCAGCCTCGGCTGGAGGTGGAGTTACGGGTGTAACTTTGGACATCCGCAGGGAAGTCCGTGTTGGCTGCACTGAAATGCTGGCTGCTGGTTTCGGGATAGAAATCTTAGGTTTCCCTTTCGCTTCTGATTTCTTGGTGACAGCTGCCGACAATTCTAGTGGAGCAGGAGTGATTTCTGTCTTCATCATCTCCTGGAGAGTACCGCGCATGGTCCTCTCTCTTGCGGGTCTGGTTAGCTCCTGTAACCGTTTACTAGGAGGTCTGGGAGTATGCGATACAACTCCGAGAGTTTTCAAATCGTTACCCAACAGTACGCGTCCGGGTACCTCACTCTGTATGCTGACAGGTATCTTTACAGTCATGTCGTTACACTGGATGAGAACTGGTAATTGGGGAAGCATCTGCACAGGCCCTCCAGCTAACTTGGTGAGGTGTTTGGGTGCCTTAGCAACATCCTCAGCCTGAAAAAAAAATGTATCCACCACAGTTATGCTGGCCCCAGTGTCCCTAATGGCAGGAGTCTCCTGACCATTCACCTGGACACTCTCCTTATAATACTCTTTAGTATTATCGGGGATAGAATTATAGACATCTAAATTCTGTTGTTCCCACAACCCCAGAGATACTAAAGAAACGCTGGCTGAGACTCCAATGGGTTCGTCAGCTAGCAGTAGAAAGTTTCCACTTGCCATTTGGACTTCCTCCTCTGGAGCGAAGGCTAAGGAGACAAGCTGGACCCCTGAAGGTTTACCCTTACATCTGGGATCTCCTTTCACGTGGTCAGTCGAGCAACAAACAAAGCATTTACCAAATGCTTTCTGGAATGGTGGCTTGTTCTGACCTCCTTCCAGTTTAGCACCAGAAGATACACTATTCTGCTGTGGTTTTCCCGGTGGCTTACCCTTCTGGTTTTGTTTGGGGCCCTCTTTGGAATTTGAGTTATTCGAATTCTCTTTTGAGTCTTTTTTATGCTGTTTTCCCTCATCCTTTTTCTGAGTTGCCCCAGAATCCTTATGAGTAGCCCTGTTGGCAACCCACAAGTCAGCAGCCTTAGCTAGCGTCCGGGAATCCAATTCCTTCGAATCAGCCAAGTGCTGTCTGAGCTCAGGAGAACAGGCATCATAAATCAACTCCAACATAAAAAGATTCTTCATACCCTCATAAGTGTTCACTTTGTAACCCTTAATCCATCCCTCTATTTTTTCAACCCATCACTCACCCAGGTAGCCCAAGGGGTACCGTCATGCTTTTTGAGGGTTCTAAACCTCTTAAGATACTGGGAAGGGGTCTTCCCGAATCTAGCTATCAAAGCTAGTTTCATACTTTCGTAATCCGTCTTATCCACCTCCCCCAACTCCATTACCACACCAGTCGCAACAGGAGGGAGCCTAGAGAACAACCAGGGAAGCTAATCATTCCCGGTGATGTCCTGGAGCCCATGATTGTACTCAAACAGTTTTAACCAATCCAACACATCCAATCTCGGTTCATACATACCCACTAATTCCTTCGGCATCCGGGGTCTTTTGGGACTGGAGCTCCTAGAGGAACCAGAGGAGAGAGAAGCATTTTCGATAGACAACTTTTTCATCTCTAACTCGTGATTAAGTTCTATTTCCCTGAGTCTTAACTCAGCTTGCTTCTGCTCAGCCTGGGCATTCATCCGTCTGAACTCGAGCTCTTGGTTTCGTTCATATTGAGCCAAGAACCGTTTGTATTCTAATTCGAGCTTCATTTTTTCAAGTTCAAAATAAGCAGGGTTACTTGTGGGTCCTGGTATGGGCCCCGTAGGCACAGCTGGTAAGGCAGGTAGAGGTGCAGGGGAGACAGTTTCGTTAGCCTCTGCGTCCTCGTCAGCCTCTTCATCGCTATCATCAGAATTACGATTCAGATCAACACCATCACTGTTATCTACAGTTGCTGGAGAAATTGGTTCCTCTGAACCAGTACCCAGACTTTGGTTCTCCAGCAATCTCTCTATTAGTTCTAACTTCTTGCCTCTTACAGGAAGATTCTCTTGCCTACAGAGAGCTTGCAAACTCTTAGTATTTTCACCTGACAAGGATTCTTGACTGTAAGTTTCCATCGTAGACATGTTTGTGAAAGTTGCTTTTTAGTGCTAAGCTTTGTGGGTAGTTATCCTAAAGTGTCGAAAAGCACTCTAAACTGTATACTTGATACAAATCCCAACGCTGTACACCAGTGTTATACCTCTGGGACCACTGCAAAAGATTTAGGACTACAGGTGTTTGGCAGTAAACCCACTTGGTAGCAGTCTGTACCACACAGATTCACTTGGTAGCTGTGGCTGAGCAGTCAGACTTCTCTCAAGAAGAGTTAAGCAGTATGTGGAGTATACAATATAGGACAATTCTTCACAGTAAGATAAGCAAACACGCAACAAGGCTTCAGTGTAAAGATATTAAGGTATTTATTTATAACGGAACATCTATGGAAAACACTATGGCACTATCACGGCAAACAATTCAATCACAATTACTCTACGAAGAAGAAACGATCAATCCCCCTAACAATATTTCGACAAGTCTAGGTTCTACCGGTATCACTTATTTTCAGACAGAGGTGTATACCTCAACCTAGATGGCACTCTAATATTAGTTAGGACGGGAGAGAAATATAAGCAGGTTACGAAATCAACACAGTTCAATACTTCACAGGAAAAATGCAAGGCAAGAAGGCAAGAACCACAATAGATCATAAAGTTCAGAGGCCAGGCCCACTCGGAGAGAAGCAAGGCGATATGTCCCAAAAAGTCTCAGTGGAAATGCGTTCGAGTCTTTGTAGCAAATTGTTATCGGCAGATTGAACAAGTTCAGAACAATACGTGAGGAAGCTTGGAGGCGACCCAACGGAAAGGCGAGGATTAAGACACCTCACTCGAACCGATCGAAAGGGAAGCCAGGCGAACACGGTACCTTGGTTGTGGAGAGCTGCTCCGGCGGGAGCAGTTGTTCCTGGTGGTGAATGCACGTCGGGTTTTTGCCAAGAGTAGAGGTGATCTCGTCGTCGAAGAAAAGTGAAGTCCGGTGCACCACCAGGGAAGAGACCAGCCGCGGAGTGCTCCGTCACAAGGCACCACCTTTTGGTCGCGGTACAGGGGTAGTGGCTATCCGGTTGCCAGGGTGCTCTGCACGGGCAATTCGACCACCACCGCGTCCTGAGGCGAAGAAAAAGCAAAGGGGACTGGTTGTTCCCACCAGTCAGGGGAAGAGACTCTCCGGCAGGGAGATCTCCTCTGTCGTCGGGAAGTGGTGAGTCAGTTCAGCAGGGCTCCACCGGGAGGTGTCGTCGTTGCAGGTCGGCTCAGCATTACCCTCGTCGGATTCTTAGGTCCTGTGGCGACTTCTGAGGATCCAGTCCCAAAAGCCCTGCTTTTATGCAGAAAACCCCCATTCATTCAGCCTAGCTGTCAATCAACACTCGCTAAGTGGTGAGCGGGGAGGCTCACCACTTGGGCCAATCACTCCAGAGTGCGACCGGAGTTGGCAAGGCAACTCGGTCCAGGGTGCCTAAACCCCCTCCCACAACCCTGTGGTAACCCAGACAGAATGGCACCACTTTGGAGGGTCTCTGTACAGAGCCCGCCAAAAGTGGAACAAAGGGCTCAACCTTTGGCTTAGGAGTCACAGAGACGAACACAGACGCCATTTTAAAAATCGAGCTCTGGCAGAAAATACCCTCCGATAAACTTATTTAAGATAAGTAGACCGGTGGTACGTTAGAGATTAACGAGGAGAAGTATCAATCTCCAACAATGGGACGAATCCCATAGGGTTATGTTCGGGGTCGAACAGAACAAGTAGTTTCCACTGCCACCAGCCAAAACTCGACGAGGGGGGACGGGACAGTGCCCCCTCGAGTAACAGATCCAGGCGTAATCGCATTACCCCTACTAGCACGTCCACAATACGATGGTTTGTACTAGTTCTGTTAGTAAATTATGGTCTAGTAAAGCCAATGGTGACTTTACATGCCCGGGGAGACAGTAGTCAGTCCCCGGGTATGGAGTCTATGGTGGAGGTCCGCTAGGATGCCCCAGTGTTACGGCACATAGGGTGCGGTGTAACACACATAGAAAAACATATGAGACCCTATGGAGTAAAAGACCCCATAGCCCATAGAACACATTGACATTCTAAGGAATTACACACATTCATGTCCAAGAGTGGGAGGAAAAGAGTCTCACTCTTGGCAGGATGTAAAAAAACAAACTCCAGAAATCCAGCAAAGCCGCTGGGGAACTCATTAGGTTAGGAAATTCAGCCTAAACAGAGAATTCTCCCTAACATTTATCTCTTGTCTTTAAATCTTGCACATAGTCATCTTCTCTTGGAGATGTCTTCTCAGTCACCCATACCAAGGATGCTGTTCGACCCGGGAACTGACATCTTGTCTGGTAGAGTGCAAGGTGCGTCAGGCAATGAGCTTTCTGGACTGCTACTTCTATAGCTACAAATATATTGGAAGTCCCCATAGCAAAAGGTATGAAAGCATAAACATAGCAACTCTCTTTGGATGTTCTCTCTCTCACCTTTTTCATGTGTTGTTGCCAGCTGTTATTACCCAAGTGTGCTGTATTGTGTAGATAATTATTTATTTCATGATCAATCATGTTCCCTTGTGCTTCTCCTGTGTCTCCCTTTCACAAAGTAAGTGCTTGCATAATAATCAAGAAGCATATCAGAAATAGTCCTCCCTTCAGGGAGGACCATAGGAACATTTGTCTCAGCAATAGGCAAACCTACATGAGCTACTGGAGTGAGGAAATTCACAATAGGTCCTGGAATTTCAGTACTAGACAATTCTACGTGAGTCACTGGAATGGGAAGAATCAACTGACTTCTACTTTGATTGGACCAATGAAGTAAACAGTATGGATCAAAAGATTCAAGAAAACAATTATAAATGCTGTATTTAGTATACACCAATACACTAAACCCCATTATTTATGATTCTCTGAATGTCGTTGGGCTTGCTCACTTTCAAAAACTGTACCATTTTCAATGTTCCTCATGGTGCCTATACTGCTTTAAGGAAGGAACAACACTTTTTAATTCGGCAAACCTGGTAAATCAGAAAGCTGCAAGATCTGTTCACCACAAGCAGCCTCCTTATTGCAGGGCCATATTTAGGATCATGCAGAAAAGTACGTATTTTGACACTACGCCCAACAGGAGCAGGATATGCTCAAAGAATAAATAAGAAAACAGTGAGTAGGAGCCTATGGGAATTGTCGTTTATCAGAACCATAGACTCATCCAAACAATTGATTGTATGAAAAGTATCAGCTTATTATTGTTCACGCTTCCAATCTCTTCTGAAACATATCCACAACATGTCAACACCTTTCTAAATTTGATTTTTCAAAGGTTGCAGCGGCTCAAGAATAGAGTTTGCACTCCTGCTATAATATCTATAAAAGGGTGTCTGAAGCGAGCCACAGTCCAAACGCACACTTTCATTTATTTATTCAGCAACCTTAGCATCCTTCTTCCTCATCATTGATCGGGTCTGCACGTGCTGAACTTCTTCTTCTTGTTTTGCTTCTGAATCGATCGTTAGGGGTGTTATGGTCTCACTAGTGTGGAGTTTGATGTCATTCAGATGTATCCACGCACGTCTCCTTGGACTTTCACTGCTGAGGGAATAACGTTCTCCACAATATAACGTCCAATAAATCACTACATGTCAAATATGCACACAACTCTTTTCCTACCATTTCTGTGGTCTTCTGGGCATCACTTCTGCTCCTTGATGGAGGAGACAAAGGCATTCTCATTTGCCTCCTTGTCACTAACTCGTGGACTGTGAAGTGGTGGTCCGACCCAGGCTGATTCCTTAATGTATATAAGGCTAGGGCTAGGCAATATAGCCATCCCTTCTTCAGTGTCAAATTGAGATTTGCAATCCTCTCTTTGAGGAGACCGTTAAGTCTCTCACATTTCCATTTGCTTGTGGGTGATAAGCAGAAGAAAACATGTGCTTAATATTCAGTCATAGGCTAATCTGTTCAAATACTTCATTGACAAATTGGGGCCTAATATCAGATCTCAGCACCTCACACACTCCCCATTTTGGAAAGACTTCTCTTACTAAAAACTTTGCTTTGCAAGTGACATCAGCTGTCTACAAGGACCTGCTTTGATCCACTTGGAGTAGGGACACACCACCACTATCATATACCTATATCCATGACATACTTGCAGCATATCAACATAGTCAATATGTAAATGCTGAAAAGGACCATTCAGTCAAGGAATCACTCCTCTAATCGTTCATGTGTATGCCCAGTGGTAAACATTTGACATACAATGCAATTTACTACATTAAGTGCAACATGTTCTACTAGGTTCGGTATGAACCAGTCCTCCGCAATAGTTTCTGCAAGACTTTCCCTAGTTACATGCGCAGGCTAGGGGAGCAGTTCAAGCCCTAACCTTAACAATGCTATTGGCATCATCGGCTTTCCAGTGCTGTTTTGTCTCCATAATACTTTTGAGGGGGATAAAGAACACCCCCTTTGTTTCCATGATTCTTGCTCTTCCCTTGGTGCACTGCCCTGAATTTCCATCAACTGCATTCTCAGTAAATGATTAAACCCTTTATTTACTGACAAAATCATGACTACTTTCTCCTCTTTATTGGAGTATCAAAACTTGAAATATCTGGTGAATATGCAACACTTTTGGCCTCTACATCCTCAGCTTCATTCCCGCGAGAAATAAAGTCAGTTCACTTAGTATGTGCTGCGCATTTAACTATCATTATGGCTACTGGGAGTTGTAGTGCCTCAATAAGCTTGTTGTCATGGGCGCTACTCCCGATGGGCCAGGACTGGCCCAGCGCCCTCGGAAGCAGACCCGTCTTCCACTACTCCGGACCCAGCAGACCCCTACAGGGGCCCTTTGGACCGTGTCCTGGCGCCTTTGGCGCCAGGCTCATGAAGGGTTTCAGTCCCGGCGCCATAGGCGCCGGGCTCATATTGATAAACAGTGTAATAATGCTTGGGTGGACTTACCTGAGGCAGACCATGCTGCATATTTACCCAGGGCTGGGAGGAACTATTCCCTCCATTCAGGAACTCTTTTCTTACCTGGGTGGAACCGGTGGAAGAACACACACTGGAAGCACTTCTCTGCTATTTAAACCACGCCCGATGGAAAACACGTGCTTCGCGTTATTCTGCAGCAGCAGCAGGATGCTCACCGAGTCGGCTCCTGCATTCCAGGTCCAGAGTCATCTTCAGCTTCCGCGCAGCAACCTGTGGATGAAGAAAGACACAGAACAATACTTACCAGATCCCGGAATCCAGTCACCGGCAAAACCTGCAAAGAATAAACATAAGGTTAGAAAAGTGCAACTCGCTCGCAGCCGCGCCCGCTTACCTGATCCATCCGTGATTGCAACGGAGCTAACCGCGGCCTTCTCTTCGGCAGCTTCTCTGCACCTGAAAGGCAAAGGACATAATTAAAAAGGGGTTCGGGTGAAGGCAGTCGCATTCATCTTAACTTACCAGTTTTTGCACGCGCAGAAGCGGCCGCATCAACCGCAGCATCCCGGCACCTGAAAACTAGAAAAAGGACATTATTAGAGGTGCCATTAAAAGCGGCCAACAATCATTATACTTACGTGCATCGGCACGTGCAGTGGCAACGGATATAAAGGCTGCAGCATCCCGGCACCTGAAAACTAGAAAAAGGACATTATTAGAGGTGCCATTAAAAGTGGCCAACGAACATTATACTTACGTGCATCGGCACGTGCAGCGGCAACGGAAAACTACGCCCACAGCATCCCAAGGCCTGAAACAAAGGAAAAAGGACATTATTGAGGTGCCCATCTTTTAAAGCCTAAAGACTACAGTATACTTACAGGCATCCGCTCATACAGTAACGGCGGCATCGCTCTTCGGCATCCCAGCACCAGTGCCACAACTAAGGCCGCAAAAGACTTGAGCCTCAACACTGAACTCATCCAGTGACGTAACTGGAATCCACGCACCCCTGCACCAGACGCAGGATGGAGAGCTCAGCATTTATACGCCTAAGGTGAGAGCTTGCCGAGACAAGTAGAAAGCTAGGCTGTGGGAGAAACTGGCGATTGGTGGGAGAAGGAATCCCATCAAACGGTGATTAACCCTTTTTCTTCCACCTGCAGAAAACTTACCCTGCAAGTCAGACATTCGATAAGAGGAAGCCCAGTCCTGAGAGTCGTCCGAGCTCTACGCTTCTCAATTGAAGAAACGATAGCAGCCCAGCTGGGATCAGCGCCTCTGTGGGAATCAGGTGAGCGTTACAGAACGCGAAGCCCACCAATAACCTTCTACCCAGGCGCTATGGAAACTTCAGACACAGACCAACTGGCCCAGTTATTAGGGGAATTAAGAACTGAAGTTCATGCTGCCCGCCAGGAAACGAATGCCCTTAGGAGGGAATTGATAATATCAAAAGAACGAACTGATGATCTCGCCAAACAGTTATTACAGACACAAGCGGGGCAAACCCCGCTACCTAATTCAGGAGAGAGCTATATCCCAGCGGCTTCAGCCAATCCTGTTCAAATCAACCTACCCGGAAATGTGCCATTGGCACCGCCTGAACGCTTCTCTGGTGACCCTAAAAGGTTTGCAGTGTTTATAAATCAATGCCGATTGCACTTTCTTTGTAGACCTGCAGCCTTTCCGACTGACCAGACTAAGGTAGCCTTTGTGCTTTCGTATCTTAGCGGCAGTGCCGCTGATTGGTCGATCCCTCTGGTTACACAGGATGACCCGATCCTTCGTGATTTCCCGACCTTCCAGGCAAATATGGAAAGACTTTTTGCAAGGCATTCCCAGGGGCAGGCCCTGGACAACGAACTCCTTTCCCTACGACAGGGCAATCAAGATCTTTTGGCCTACATTGCATCATTCAATAGGCTAATCGTGGAAACCAGATGGCCTGAGGACAAAAGAATCACGCTTTTTCACAGGGGTTTGCGTGGCGAACTCAAAGACGTCCTTGCCCAGGTAGTGAATCCTCCTCAGGATTGTTCAGAGTACATTGATTTGGTGGTCCAATTGGATCACAGACTACAAAACAGAAAGGCAGATCGATCCAGGTTTGAAACACGAGTTTTCCCTAAGCCTCAAAGTCACACCAAAGGAGTTGAAGCCGTCGAACCTATGCAAATTGGGGCTGTAAAGGGTCCCCTAACCCAGAAAGAACGCGACAGGAGACGACAAATGCAACTATGTCTCTATTGTGGAAATTCAGGACATTTTCTTCGAGATTGCCCGGTGAAAACACCTAAGAAGACAGTGGGAGCTTCTGATAAGAGTTCTGTAAAGCCTGAGCCGGGAAACGACCTCGCCCGACAAGTGTAGAGGTCCACTTGCCGAGCGTAAAAACCAGTTCTTTGACCTCGCACTTCATAATGCCAATGGTCCTCGTAAACCCAGAGCAACCGGATCGTTTGCATGCAATTAAGGCATACATTGATAGCGGAGCAGTTGGAAATTATGTGGACCGCGAATTGGCTTCCAGGATGAACTTACCTCTTTGTCCAAAGGTGGTTAAAGACGTCATTACCACGGTGGATGGGACGGAAATCGCCTCCGGACCAGTGACCCATACCACTACTGAAGTGACGATACTAGGCCAAGACGGGCATCAGGAGGTAAGTGTGTTCGACATGATCAAGGCTCCTCAATTCCAAGTATTTCTAGGGATTCCTTGGTTGGAGAAACACAATCCTCACATTGATTGGTCAGCAAAGACGATAAAGTTCCCAGAGTGCACACCAACTTGTTATCCACGACCCAAAATTGGCCTAGCGTCAGTAACGGCTGACGGTCCACAATGACCTCTAGAATATCGAGAGTTCCAAGATGTTTTTCAAAAGGAACAGGCTAACACCTTGCCACCCCACAGATCTTACGATTGTCAGATAGATTTGCTACCCGGTGCAACTCCCCCTTGCAGTAGGATTTACGCCCTTACCGAGCCTGAGAACCTTCATCTGCAACAGTATTTAGACCAGTACCTGGCCAATGGCTTTATCCGTCTGTCGAAGTCCCCTGTATCCTCGGCTCTGTTCTTCGTACAAAAAAAAGAAGGTGACCTCAGAACCTGTATGGATTATCGTGCTCTGAACCAGATAACAGTAAAAAACCGGTACCCCTTACCTCTGATCCTGGAACTCCTTGACCAGGTAAAAAACGCCTGTATTTATACTAAGTTTGATCTCCGGGGAGTTTATCACTTGGTACGGGTCAAGGAAGGAGATGGATGGAAGACGGCCTTTCGCACTAAGTATGGGCTATTTGAATACCAAGTGATGCCCTGTGGACTATGCAATGCACCGGCCGCCTTCCAATATTTTATGAATGATGTCCTCAGAGAGCTCATTGATGTCTGCGTTGTCGTCTACATAGATGACATTCTTGTGTACTCATCTTCAGAAGCTGACCATCGAAATCATGTTAGGGCGGTCCTTGAAAAACTTTGCCAACATAAACTTTTTGCCAAGCTCGAAAAATGTGTTTTCCATGTCACTGAGGTCGAATTTTTGGGATTTATTCTGACACCCAAAGGAGTCCACATGGACTCGTGAAAAGTAGACGCTATCCTCAAATGGCCGTCTCCTACTTCCGTGAAAGGCGTTCAAAGCATGCTAGGCTTTGCCAATTTTTACCGTAGATTTATTCCAGAGTTTTCACGAGTGGTACAACCCATCACCTCCCTGTTAAGAAAAAACGCTTTGAATGGTCCGCAGAAGCAGAACAAGCCTTCCAAGAGCTAAAGGCTAAATTCACCTCGGCGCCAATACTGAAACACTGTCATGATCACTGCTTCCAAGGAGCCAGGACCAGCCCAACGTCCTTGGAAGCAGGCCCCTAACCCTAATCCTAGGCACCAGCCGGTCCCCACTGGGACCTTTTGGACCTTGTCCTGGCGCCGGTGGCACCAGGCTCATCAAAACCATCGGTCCCGGCACTGGAAGCGCCGGGCTCATAATATGTGTGAAGATGCTTGGGTGGACTTACCTGCAGCAGACCATGCTGCTTACTTACCAGCCACTTAGAAGTCCTCTGTGAACAGGAACTACTTTCTTACCAGGGTGGGGCAAGCTCCACTCCCTGGATATAGCACTGGAACTCTTCTGGAACTGGAACTCTTTTCTTACCTAGGCGGGGCCGTGGAGGAAGACGCCTCATCACTCCAAGGCTATTTAAACCACACCCGATAGATGAAACGTGCTTCGCGTTATTCTGCATCTGCAGCAGAACGCTCACCAAGTCTGTTCCAGCCTTTCTTCTTTCGATCCTGAACCTGCAAGAATTATACTTACCATTCCTGTATCCAGTCAACAGCAGCCCCTGCAAAGAGAAGAAACAACAGGTTAGCAAGGCAACCTTTACTCGCAGTGCTTACTCACCTGATCCATCGGCTGCGGCCTTTTCTTCATGCTGCACCTCCGCCTGTGAAGACAAAAGCATTGTTATTACTTACCTGCACTCCGCGAATTCCGGAATTCTTCACGCTGCATCGCCGCCTGTGAAGACAAAAGCATTGTTATTACTTACGGGCATTCCGCGGACTCCGGCGCTGCAACCCAACTTCTGAAAGACAAAAGAAGAGACATTAGTCAGGTATTTACTTACGCCCATCGTGCTCGTCGCAATAGAACGCCTGCCAATACTCCGGCGTCTCTTCAGCACGAATTAAGCTGCAAGGGAAAAAGACAGTTGGAGCGCTTGCATTTACTTACGCATTTCCAGGTGCCCACTCCATCTTCCATCTCAAGAGTCCTGCAAGACAAAAGGGAAAAGCATTATACAGAGTCCTGTTCAATATTAACGTGCCACGCACCTAAAGACTATAAAGACTAAAAAGGTGTCTGGAAACTCACCGCTCGTGCAGTTAACGACGGTAACGATCCTCTGAGTTCAAGAGGCGTATGTTTCACCAGTGAAGGAACTGGCAACGGCACCCTTTATCAGACGCAGATGGAGAGTCCGGCATTCACCTATCTGAGGTGAGCACGTTGACCTGGGGGCTCTACGGAGAAGCTAGGAAGAGAGAGAGAGAGAGGGACATTCAACAACCCAGACCATTAACCCCGATATTTTTTCACCTGCAGAAACCTCACCCTACGAGTTTGACACACAGTGCAAAGAGGTTCGACCCCAGAAGCCAATCGAGTCCTGCACATCACTTTTCGAGTCACAGACACCTTCCTGCCAAGACCAGCGTCTCCGTGGGAATCAGGTGAGCGTTACAGAACGCGAAGCCCACCGCAAAACTCCTACCCAGGCGCAATGGAAGCCTCAGACACTGATCAATTAGCCCAGTTTGATTGGGGAATTAAGAGCAGAAGTACATGCAGCTCGTCAGGAAACAAACTCTCTAAGAAGAGAACTGATAATTTCCAAGGAGCGAACAGAGGACCTCGCTAGGCAATTGCTACAAACGCAGGCAGGGCAGACACCTCTGCCCGCTCCAGGAGGAAGTTATCCTTCTGCATCATCTTTAAATCCAGTGCAAATCAATCTACCCGGTAATGTGCCCTTGGCTCCGCCCGAACGCTTTTCTGGTGACCCAAAGAAATTTGTAGTGTTCATCAACCAGTGCCGCCTACACTTCTTATGTCGACCAGCTGCATTCCCAACAGACCAGACCAAGGTGGCTTTCGTGCTTTCTTATCTCAGTGGCAGCGCCACAGATTGGTCGATCCCTTTAGTCACCCAGGATGATCCGGTTTTACATGATTTCCAGGCCTTCCAGTCCAGCATGGAGAAACTGTTCACAAGACATGCACAAGGGCAGGCCTTGGACAATGAACTTCTTTCATTACGACAGGGTAATCAAGACCTCTTGACTTATATAGCCTCATTCAACAGACTTATAGTGGAAACTCAATGGCCCGAGGATAAGAGAATAACGTTTTTATACAGAGGCCTGCGTGGAGAGCTCAAGGATGTGTTAGCTCAAGTTGTGAACCCTCCACAAGAATGCTCAGACTATATTGATTTAGTTGTCCAATTGGACCACAGATTACAGAACAGGAAGGCTGATCGTTCTAAATTTGATACCCGAGTGTTTTCTAAACCACAGACCTCTACTAAGGGAGCTGACACTGTGGAACCCATGCAAATAGGGGGCATGAAAGGTCCTTTAACCCAAAAGGAGCGGGAAAGAAGAAGACAGCTGCAATTATGCCTCTATTGCGGGAACTCAGGGCACTTTCTTCGAGACTGTCCAGTGAAACCAGCTAAGAAGGCTGTAGGAGCCGCAGATACCTGTACCACAAGTTCTGAGCAGGGAAACGACCTAGCCCGGCAAGTGTAGAGGTCCTCTTGCCGAGCGTTAAGATCTGTCCCGTGACCTCGCATTTCGTGGTGCCCATGTTCCTCATTAGTCCTGAACGTCCGGATCGTTTGCATGCAATTGAAGCTTACATCGACAGCGGAGCAATCGGTAATTATGTGGACCGTGAAATGGTATCAAGAATGAATCTACCCCTTGTCCCTAAGGCAGTAAAAGACGTCATTACTACAGTGGATGGCACGGAGATAGCCTCCGGACCAGTAACGCACGCCACCCAAGAAGTGACGCTAGTGAGCCAAGATGGACACCAGGAGAAAATCGTGTTCGATGTGATCAAGGCCCCTCAGTTCCAGATCATTCTGGGAATCCCTTGGTTAGAGAAGCACAATCCTCAGATCGATTGGCGAGCAAAGACGGTTCAGTTTCCAGAATGTTTTACCACTTGTTATCCTCGGCCTGATGTTTCACTGGCTGCAATCTCTTCTGAGGTTCCCAAATTACCTCCCGAATACCAGGAATTCCAAGATGTCTTTCGGAAGGATCAAGCTAACACCCTGCCTCCTCATAGGTCTTACGACTGTCAAATAGATCTGATACCCGGAACAACTCCTCCTTGCAGTAGGATTTATGCCCTCACCGAGCCAGAGAATCTTCACCTCAGACAATATCTGGACCAATACCTAGCTAACGGGTTTATCTGTCCTTCAAAATCTCCAGCTTCATCGGCTTTGTTCTTTGTTCCGAAAAAGGAAGGCGACCTTAGGACTTGTATAGATTACCGCGCCCTGAATCAAATCACCGTTAAAAACAGATACCCGTTACCTTTGATCCCTGAACTCCTAGACCAAGTCAAAGACGCATGTATATATACAAAGTTGGATCTCAGAGGAGCCTACCACTTGGTACGAATAAAAGAGGGCGATGAATGGAAGACGGCCTTCCACACCAAGTATGGGCTATTTGAATATCAAGTGATGCCCTTTGGACTTTGTAACGCTCCTGCCTCTTTCCAGTATTTTATGAACGATGTCCTTAGAGAACTCATAGATGTGTGTGTTGTTGTCTACATCGATGACATCCTTGTCTATTCATTATCTGAAGAAGAACATCAGAGACACGTTAAAAAGGTTCTCGAGAGATTGCGTCAACATAACCTTTTTGCTAAGCTTGAAAAATGCGTTTTCAACGTAACTGAAGTTGAGTTCCTGGGATTCATATTGTCACCTAACGGAGTCCATATGGATTCAAAGAAAGTTGATGCAATCATCAAGTGGCCATCACCAACCTCGGTAAAAGGAGTTCAAAGCATGTTAGGCTTCGCTAACTTTTACCGCAGATTCATTCCTGAATTCTCTCGGATAGTCCAGCCCATCACCGCTCTGTTAAAGAAGAACAAACGTTTTGAGTGGTCTACTGAAGCAGAACAAGCTTTTCAGGACTTAAAAGCTAAATTCATTTCTGCACCTGTTCTAAAACATCCTCGCCCAGAACTCCCCTACATCGTGGAAACGGATGCTTCTAGTCTTGCTATGGGGGCAGTTTTATCACAAAGAGATCCGGTCACACACCAATTACATCCTGTAGCCTTTTGGTCCCGCAAATTCTCGGCTCCCGAGATCAACTATTCAATTACAGACAAGGAACTTTTAGCTATCAGATCGGCCTTTAAAGCCTGGCGGCATTATCTTTTGGGAGCCAGACACACAGTCACCGTAATGACTGATCACCGCAATTTACAATATCTGAAGACGGCCAAAGCTCAGTCTTCCAGACAGCTTCGCTGGGCTCTGTTTCTGGCTGAGTTTGACTTTATAATTACTTATCGACCAGGCAGTAAAAACGGAAAAGCAGATGCCCTCTCCCGGATGGGAGTAGATGAACATTTGACCAATCCAGAACCAATACCCATAATCCCAGAACAAAGGATTTTGGGTTTGGTCAGCGCTCAATCCTTTGAAGACATCAAGACTACAGTCAAATCACTCCTAACTCCGGCCAATT
Source organism: Ambystoma mexicanum (assembly GCF_040938575.1). Lineage (NCBI taxonomy): Eukaryota > Metazoa > Chordata > Amphibia > Caudata > Ambystomatidae > Ambystoma > Ambystoma mexicanum. Next base: position 1,516,008,381 of record NC_090937.1, on the reverse strand, counting down.
TGCAGGACTGGCAATTAAAGGGAAAAGAATTCTCAGTGGATCAAGACCTACCATATTTCCGAGGACGATTGTACTTGCCCTCTGAGAAAATACAAAAACAAGTAATCTCCTGTTATCACGACTCTCTAATGGAGGGTCACCCTGGCATTACCAAAACCATGGAAAAGATCAAAAGACATTTCTGGTGGCCATCATGGAAGAAGGATATTAGAGACTTTGTAATCTCCTGCGGTGTGTGTGCCCAGAAGAAAAGTCAGAAGGAGAAACCAGCCGGCCTATTACACCCTCTAGACATTCCTCCCTGTCCATGGCATACCCTGTCCATGGATTTCATCACGGACTTACCTCCATGCTCAGGGTATAATACCATTCTAGTAGTCGTGGATCTATTCTCCAAGATAGCTCACTTCATTCCCCTGAAGGGCCTACCTTCAGCTTCAGTATTGGCCCGAGAATTCTTAGAAAACATCGTTCGGTTACACGGTTTTCCCTCGGTTTTAGTCTCCGATAGGGGAAGTCAATTCATCTCCCACTTTTCTAGCCCAAATTGATGTAAGACTTTCAACCAGTCACCATCCCCAAACTGACGGACAAACCGAGAGGACAAATCAGACTCTAGAGCAATATCTACGTTGCATGCTCCAACAAACTGAAAACCCTTGGAAGGATATTCTTTGGATCGCTGAATACGCTTACAACAATTCGACTCATTCTGGAACCGGAAAGACTCCCTTCTTCCTATTATACGGACACCATCCTAGAACCTCTAACCTGGATCCTCCCCAAGAATTCAAAACACCTGCTGTGGATCACTTGCACTCGGAGATCACCCGTGCTTTTAAGGAAGCCACTGTCCATCTGCAAAGAGCTAAAGCTCAATTCAAAAAAGAAGCAGGTCGACACCGTAAAGAGGCCCCTCACTACGCAGTAGGAGATCAGGTCTGGTTATCCACTAAGCACCTGCCTCTAAAAGGACCCCGCACCTTCATCCCGAGATACCTTGGACCCTACCTCATCTCTACCATAGTTAATCCGGTGGCTGTCAAATTGGAATTACCTGCGCATATGAAAATACATCCAGTATTCCATGTCTCCTTATTAAAACCAGTACAACCAGAAACCCGATTGACTGAACTCCCAGAACCTGTTTTGGTAGATGGAGAACTTGAATTCGAAGTAAAGAACATCCTAGACTCCAAAATCTCCAAATCTAAGTTATATTATCTGGTTGATTGGAAAGGATACGGCCCCCATGAAAGGTCTTGGGAACCCTCAGAATATGTCCACGCACCTCGTCTGGTCAAGAAATTCCATCTGAATCACCCCGACAAGCCAAAACCCCCGGAGAAGACATGCTTAGGAGGGGCCTTGAGGGGGGGTGCTGTCATGATCACTGCTTCCAAGGAGCCAGGACCAGCCCAACATCCTTGGAAGCAGGCCCCTAACCTAATCCTAGGCACCAGCCGGTCCCCACTGGGACCTTTTGGACCTTGTCCTGGCGCCGGTGGCACCAGGCTCATCAAAACCATCGGTCCCGGCACTGGAAGCGCCGGGCTCATAATATGTGTGAAGATGCTTGGGTGGACTTACCTGCAGCAGACCATGCTGCTTACTTACCAGCCACTTAGAAGTCCTCTGTGAACAGGAACTAATTTCTTACCTGGGTGGGGCAAGCTCCACTCCCTGGATACAGCACTGGAACTCTTCTGGAACTGGAACTCTTTTCTTACCTAGGCGGGGCCATGGAGGAAGACGCCTCATCACTCCAAGGCTATTTAAACCACACCCGATAGATGAAACGTGCTTCGCGTTATTCTGCATCTGCAGCAGAACGCTCACCGAGTCTGTTCCAGCCTTTCTTCTTTCGATCCTTAACCTGCAAGAATTATACTTACCATTCCTGTAGCCAGTCAACAGCAGCCCCTGCAAAGAGAAGAAACAACAGGTTAGCAAGGCAACCTTTACTCGCAGTGCTTACTCACCTGATCCATCGGCTGCGGCCTTTTCTTCACGCTGCACCTCCGCCTGTGAAGACAAAAGCATTGTTATTACTTACCGGCACTCCGCGAATTCCGGAATTCTTCACGCTGCATCGCCGCCTGTGAAGACAAAAGCATTGTTATTACTTACGGGCATTCCGCGGACTCCGGCGCTGCAACCCAACTTCTGAAAGACAAAAGAAGAGACATTAGTCAGGTATTTACTTACGCCCATTGCGCTCGTCGCAATAGAACGCCTGCCAATACTCCGGCGTCTCTTCAGCACGAATTAAGCTGCAAGGGAAAAAGACAGTTAGAGCGCTTGCATTTACTTACGCATTTCCAGGTGCTCACTCCATCTTCCATCTCAAGAGTCCTGCAAGACAAAAGGGAAAAGCATTATACAGAGTCCTGTTCAATATTAACGTGCCATGCACCTAAAGACTATAAAGACTAAAAAGGTGTCTGGAAACTCATCGCTCGTGCAGTTAACGACGGTAACGATCCTCTGAGTTCAAGAGGCGTATGTTTCACCAGTGAAGGAACTGGCAACGGCACCCTGCATCAGACGCAGATGGAGAGTCCAGCATTTACCTATCTAAGGTGAGCACGTTGACCTGGGGGCTCTACGGAGAAGCTAGGAAGAGAGAGAGAGAGAGAGAGAGGGACATTCAACAACCCAGACCATTAACCCCCATATTTTTTCACCTGCAGAAACCTCACCCTACGAGTTCGACACACAGTGCGAAGAGGTTCGACCCCAGAAGCCAATCGAGTCCTGCACATCACTTTTCGAGTCACAGACACCTTCCTGCCAAGACCAGCGTCTCCGTGGGAATCAGGTGAGCGTTACAAACACCCACGCCCGGACCTCCCTTACATCGTTGAAACCGACGCCTCCAGCTTAGCAATGGGAGCAGTCCTATCACAAAGAGATACAGAGACTAACCAACTGCATCCTGTGGCGTTCTGGTCTCGGAAGTTCTCGGCGCCTGAGATCAACTACACCATCACAGACAAAGAGCTTCTAGCGATTAAATCAGCCTTTAAGGCATGGCGGCATTATCTCCTCGGGGCCAGACACACCGTCACAGTGATCACCGATCATCGAAATCTGCAGTATCTGAAAACCGCCAAGGCTCAATCCTCCAGACAGCTTTGCTGGGCTCTATTCTTTGCTGAATTTGACTTCGTGATCACTTATCGCCCCGGCAACAAGAACGGCAAAGCGGATGCTCTTTCCCGAATTGGAATGGGCGATAACGTTGCCAATCCAGAACCTGTACCAATAATTCCTGAACAAAGGATCGTGGGTCTGATTTCTTCACAATCCATTGAGGATATTGAAGAAAAAACTAAACAACTTGTAACCTCACCAGACTTACTGAACTGGTTACAAAAAGGAAAAGATTTCACTGTAAGCAATGACTTGCCTTATTTCCAAGGACGATTGTTCCTACCACACGCCGATTTACAAAGACAGGTAATCTCCTGCTATCATGATTCATTAATTGAGGGTCACCCTGGCATTGCCAAAACCACAGAAAAGGTGAAGAGACACTTCTGGTGGCCTTCGTGGAGAAAAGACATAAAGGAATTTGTGATGTCCTGCGGTGTGTGCGCTCAAAACAAGGGTCAGAAGAAGAGGCCGGCTGGTCTTCTGCAACCATTAGACATCCCACTGTGTCCCTGGCATACCATTTCCATGGACTTCATCACAGACTTACCCTCCTGTTCCGGGTACAACACCATTCTTGTTATTGTGGACCTGTTTTCTAAAATGGCCCACTTCATTCCGCTAAAAGGCTTACCTTCAGCATCAGTCCGAGCCAAAGTATTTCTTGAAAACATCGTCCAGCTACACGGTTTCCCGTCAGTACTAATCTCAGATAGGGGGAGCCACTTTATTTCCCACTTTTGGCGTAGCTGTTGTCGATTAGCTCAAATCGATGTAAGACTTTCGACCAGTCATCATCCCCAGACCGACGGGCAAACCGAGAGAACAAACCAGACTCTCGATCAATATTTACGATGCATGCTACAACAGTCGGAGAGTAACTGGAAGGACATCCTTTGGATAGCTGTATATGCTTACAACAATTCAGTTCATTCGGGTACCGGGAAGAGTCCCTTCTACATCTTGTATGGGATTCATCCTCGAACCTCCAACCTTGATCCACCTCAAGATCTTGGAACACCCGCCGTGGATCAATTGCAAACCGTTAGTACCCAAGCTTTTAAGGAAGCGACCGCACAACTACAACAAGCTAAAGAGAGGTACAAAAAAGAAGCAGATCAACACCGAAGCAATGCCCCTCAATACCAGGTTGGGGATCAAGTCTGGCTGTCCACCAAACATTTATCGCTTAAAGGGTCTCGCACCTTCAACCCCAAATACCTGGGAACATATCCAATTACGGCCATAATTAATCCAGTGGCCGTTAAATTAGAATTGCCAACCCATATGAGAATACATCCTGTATTTCACGTATCTCTTTTGAAACTCATGCAACCTGGAACCAGATTGACCAGTCCTCCAGAGCCCATTCAAGTGAATGGGGAGCCCGAATTTGAAGTAAAAGACATTTTGGACTCTAAAATCATCAGATCGAAGCTATTCTACCTAATCGACTGGAAAGGCTACGGACCTCAGGAAAGGTCATGGGAACCCTATGACCACGTCCATGCTCCTTGTCTAGTCCAGAAATTTCACCAAACCTTTCCCGATAAACCAAAACCCCCGGGGAGGACAAGTTTGGGAGGGGCCTTGAGGGGGGGTGCTGTCATGGGCGCTACTCCCGAGGGGCCAGGACTGGCCCAGCGCCCTCGGAAGGAGACCCGTCTTCCACTACTCCGGACCCAGAAGACCTCTACAGGGGCCCTTTGGACCGTGTCCTGGCGCCTTTGGCACCAGGCTCATGAAGGATTTCAGTCCCGGCGCCATAGGCGCCGGGCTCATATTGATAAACAGTGTAATAATGCTTGGGTGGACTTACCTGAGGCAGACCATGCTGCATATTTACCCAGAACAATCCAGTCTGGTTGAAGTCCCCAGCCATCAGGGCTGGGAGGAACTATTCCCTCCATTCAGGAACTCTTTTCTTACCTGGGTGGAACCGGTGGAAGAACACACACTGGAAGCACTTCTCTGCTATTTAAACCACGCCCGATGGAAAACACGTGCTTCGTGTTATTCTGCAGCAGCAGCAGGACGCTCACCGAGTCGGCTCCTGCATTCCAGGTCCAGAGTCATCTTCAGCTTCCGCGCAGCAACCTGTGGATGAAGAAAGACACAGAACAATACTTACCAGATCCCGGAATCCAGTCACCGGCAAAACCTGCAAAGAATAAACATAAGGTTAGAAAAGTGCAACTCGCTCGCAGCCGCGCCCGCTTACCTGATCCATCCGTTATTGCAACGGAGCTAACTGCGGCCTTCTCTTTGGCAGCTTCTCTGCACCTGAAAGGCAAAGGACATAATTAAAAAGGGGTTCGGGTGAAGGCAGTCGCATTCATCTTAACTTACCAGTTTTTGCACGCGCAGAAGCGGCCGCATCAACCGCAGCATCCCGGCACCTGAAAACTAGAAAAAGGACATTATTAGAGGTGCCATTAAAAGCGGCCAATGATCATTATACTTACGTGCATCGGCACGTGCAGTGGCAACGGATATAAGGCCCGCAGCATCCCGGCACCTGAAAACTAGAAAAAGGACATTATTAGAGGTGCCATTAAAAGCGGCCAACGAACATTATACTTACGTGCATCGGCACGTGCAGCGGCAACGGAAAACTACGTCCACAGCATCCCGAGGCCTGAAACAAAGGAAAAGGGACATTATTGAGGGCCCATCTTTTAAAGCCTAAAGACTACAGTATACTTACAGGCATCCGCTCGTGCAGTAACGGCAGCATCGCTCTTCGGCATCCCAGCACCAGTGCCACAACTAAGGCCGCAAAAGACTTGAGCCTCAACACTGAACTCATCCAGTGACGTAACTGGAATCCACGCACCCCTGCACCAGACGCAGGATGGAGAGCTCAGCATTTATACGCCTAAGGTGAGAGCTCACCGAGACAAGTAGAAAGCTAGGCTGTGGGAGAAACTAGCGATTGGTGGGAGAAGGAATCCCATCAAACGTTGATTAACCCTTTTTCTTCCACCTGCAGAAAACTTACCCTGCAAGTCAGACATTCGATAAGTGGAAGCCCAGTCCTGAGAGTCGTCCGAGCTCTACGCTTCTCAATTGAAGAAACGATAGCAGCCCAGCCGGGACCAGCGCCTCCGTGGGAATCAGGTGAGCGTTACACTTGTCCAATATTGCTGCGTGTTGCACTGGAGTGCCATCCACTTGGAGGTAGCCCCTCATTTTCCAACATGTTAGTCCTGTGTGCACGGTTGACGTTGAATAGGCAGAGTCACTGTACATGTCACTTCCTGACCTGCATGATTTTCGAGCGCAACATCATGCGCTGCCAATTCTGCTGCCTGCACTGAAAAGTGAGATGGTAGTCTTGCACTTGCTACAACCTCAAATTCGCTGTTTGCTCTATGTCTCACCACAGCTGCGCCAAAATGCCTTTCGAATAACCGTCAACAAAGAGCATCTCCCCCCTGCTAATGCATTCGCTGTTAAGCGCGGAATATCATCGTAGAACTCCTCATAATGTGCGCAACCATGCATATGCTTGCCCTATGCCAAAGGCTGAGCTACAAATGAGGCAGGGTTCACTACTCTACATCTGACTATTTTAATTGCTAGATTTGATATGATAACCTCATACACAGAAGCTCTCTGAGATGCCAATGTACTCTTAGGTTTCACCAAAAAAGCAAACAAAGCATGCTCCTCATAAAGTGTCATAGAACACCCCATTACAATACTGGTAGATTTCTCAATTGCGAACAAGGCTGCCGTCAGCGACTGTTTGCAAGGAAAGTGTCCCTCCATAACTAGATCTAGAATACCACTGTAATATAGCAGAGGGTTAAACCCTAGTGCAGTCCTCTGTGTAAGTACTGCTGTTATGACTGTCCCATTTGTGTGTGAAAATAAAAAGAACTTCTTAGCATAAATGTACAAATTGCTTTCTTTAATTCTTCAGTGCAGAAATAGTCTTTAAAATCCCTTCACCTGCCTCTCGAGACATGGGGTACTGCTTGAGGTAAAATTGCTCCTGGTTTAAACTTTATTTTAACCTCCCCTAGCCCCTTCAATAGGCCTACATCATAGGGGCCTGTAGTACATAAAAGGCTTGCCACCTTTTCCAAGTCTTCATCAAAAAATGATGGACGCTGCAACACTATCGCCATTCACAGTGGGATTTCTCTTTTCTCTATTCTAATCCAATTTGTAATATTCATCTCAAATATGACTTCATCACCTGTTGGATCATCTCTAAACATGTCATTGTCAGTGACATCATTCAGTCTATACCTTTCCCCAAAGGCAATCACTGTTCTCCATGGCATGCCCTCATTATCTGTTCCTTCAAGCATTGCCATTTTCCCTCGTACTATGGCAGCATTTAACTCTAGGGAATAGTCTGTCCCACCTCTTCGTCCATTGGTATCTGTAGCCTGAACAAGAATTCATCAGGTATTCTCATAAGCATCCCTACTAAACCGGTAGCTGTACCCCATAAAGAAAAACTTCGGGTTCCCTCGTAGAGCAATATGCCCTGTAAATGCCAATATAAATTCATCCACATTCATATAATGTATACCTGGAGTAGAGCAAACTATGTCTACATCAGTGATAGAAATCGACATGTTAAGCTTCGTCATTAAATCTCGTCCTAGAATGTTAACTGCTGTCTGCCATGAATACAATATTGGGACAGACATGTCACACTCTCCTATGGAGACTGGTAATTTGTCAGTAAATGGAACTTGACTCGTAGCTCCAGAGAATCCCTGAGCATTCATGGCATTGCCCGACATTGGATATTTACCCTCTCGTATACATAAGCAAGATTCACCAGTGATTACTAAAAAAGAAAATATTTGCCTCTTATCGTCAAATCAACCCATGGTTCCTCTTGGGGGGTCTGGTGTCACTGATAGTACTGAGCACATCAAGTCGCTCAGTGAGCTGTCCTATTGTAAATACATATATACCCCTATACCTGTGAAAGCACTTCCTCCCACCACAGTGACACCCCCTATTATAGGTGTCAATAATTGTCCTGTGTTTGCGTTCTTCTATATCTGCATGGGTGCATTTTGTGACTGCCCTTGCAGTGGATTCAATGGTGCTTACTGTGGCTGCAATGCCTGTTGCATTTGTGGTGCTTGTACCTGGTGCACTGTCTTATTTTAGGCAAACCCATCCCTAGCGTGTTAGCTACATACAGGAGAATAAACTGTCCCCCTCTTGAGAATTGTCCATTCTGTACATACCCTTGCTCCCGCATACACGCATGCAATGTGCCCTGTCATCCCACATGTCCAACAAACAGGAGGAGCCATTCTGACTAGTCCCCCATGGTTAAATTATTATTATTATTAGTATTATAAAAATGTATAGAACGCAATCTGTGGCCCAAAAGCATCTAGACGTTGGACATTCTTGCACATTCTGATTATCATTCTGCATTATTCTGAAAACCGTTTTGATTATTCTGAAAACTACCCCTTCCTCTATTTCCCATTCCTCTGCCTTGTGGCACAAATCCATTCCCTCCTTGGCCCATCTGGCGCTAATTAATACTATAAATAAGCTTCACAATGTCGGATATTTAATCATGTTTTTCAACGTGGTCGAACTGATTTAGTATACTAAACCGGTGCCTGATGGGCTGGCCCACTGGCGCACAACGTAGACATTACTCCCCAGCGCATGCGCACTGACAAACACGGCGAATGCGCACTGACAAACACCTCGACTTATACCGAGGCCTGTCCACTACGCTTGCGCACAGATTTCGACTGACACAGCTCACTTGGCCAACTAATAGGTAAGCTCACGGCCGCACTTTTGCGTTCCGTTTTACAATAATTGTCCGATACAATCCCCTCGGACCTACTTTCACTATCTTACCGGCACTCGACCTCCGGCCCATATCTAGAACCACTGTCACGGCACCCATTGTTGATAACTCTTCCGACGAAGTCACAGGGCCCCAAATACTGGCCGTACTTCATTCTCTTCATATGCACAGCAGATATGAAACAACGTCGTACCGCAACATGCATACTTTATTTATTTAGTTTCCACCCTAACCACGTCATTTACTACTGTTGGGGCTTGTGCCGTTTTAGTCTTTTTTCAGCCAACAGCACTCCCTCACTTAGTAGGAGCATAACTTCTATGCCCTTTTCCTAATAGTCTTTCCTCTCAATTATAGACTCGAGCGCCTGATTTATGCAGTTTCGCCCCAGCCGCACCTTAAGCAGCTGCCCCCACCTATGGACTACAGCCAGAGCGTTTATTAATTCATTGCCTGGTAGGTCTTTGTTCCTTGCATTCCCTTTTTTCACTAATGTTAGACAAATTCACCATTTTAAACGTTAGTTTTCCATCTCACTGCAGGATGACGCCATATTTTGACCACTGATGCACACGTCCTGAAGACAGTTCGGTATCCATCTTGCAGCGCTGTCTCATGTTTACCAGCCCTGCGCTCCACCAACCAATTACCGAACCAGCAACACACATCCAAGTGTCAACACTGTTTGATATATTGTGACCTTGAACAATATATATAAGAGATTGTTATCAACTTAAGACAGTTTGATACATTGTGACCTTGAACAATATGTATAAGAGATTGTTATCAACTTAACAATGTTCACTGTACAATGGCGATACACTGAATGTTCTGCAACCACCTTTTACTAACCCACCACCGTGCAGAGTATACATGCACTTTTATATGTACTTGTGTTGTGCCACGGCACATAAGAATTCCTTCAGACAAAACTTCTTCTCTTTTCTTTGAAAATAAATGCTGATCATTGTTTCATGCACATTGTGGTGATTTTTGTCTGTGGTTAACTACCAACACAGTATTTTTCTTGCAAGGTCCTACCGACCACCCATCACGCTACTGGCTAGGGAAGCCTGTTGACTCTACCCCCTTATAATTGTGTACCTTTTCTACCCTCAAGAGTCAGGCCCCCTAAAAAAGAGGGTTCCTTTGCCCATATTTTTTCTCCCTTGTCATTAAACAGACTTCCCTTTGCCAAACTATTGAGTTGTCCTTATTGAAGTGCGTCGGAGTAAGTGAATCCTGCACCCTAACCTCCTCAAGGTGCAGCTATTTTGTCTTCCAGGTATTAGAGGGTGGGCTCCGACCTATGGGCCCGTCAAAGGACGCTCCGCCCTCCTGTACACTTGGTAGCAGAGGATGGTTAGACCATCAACTATTGATTAATTAATACTAAGACACCCATGGACCAATGGCACGAAGTAACTCTAGGCCTTCTGCAATATAACGAGTCCTTCGTCATTCGGCTGAGTAGACTGAGAAGCTTCCTGTGGACAATGATAGAAGTAAGTCCATCAAATCTGCAGTAGATCTGAAGGAACCTGCCTTTCCAAGTATAACCATTCTCATTCACACGGGCAGCGGATTGGATGAAAAGACTGCAGGAGGCGGGAAAAAGGAGGGGCAGTGATCCCAAAGTTCCGAGCAGTGAGTGAAACAATAAACTCATTACTTTGGCAAATGTCTTATAGGCATTAGAACAAGTAAGGGAAAGGTAACGGGGGGTGCCGAAGAAAAAATAATAAAATAGTCAGAAGTAGAGAAGAGTGTATATATATAAGGGGTTAATGACTCGAGTATAATTGAGAAAACGTGGTTACCGGGATAGACACCCGAGATAAAAAGTGGTTACCGGGAGGACACCCGAGATAAAAAGTAGGTTACCAGGAGGACACCCGAGAGGAAAAAGTAGAAGATACCAGGAGGGCACCTGAGAGAAAAAAGTAAAGAGGATTCACCTTGTTCCTGCGCTTTAATACAGCGATCAGAAGAAACGTGAACCCAGAGCCCACATAATGGGGGACGATTAGACTACGGTGACGATTAAAGACGGTACTAAAGGGGTTTGTTTAAACCCCATGTCAGGGTATTGATTAGAAGGCAGGTATATGTGTGTCCAGCTGGTGTCCGTCTAGTCTGTCAAATGTCTGTCATGCATCTCCTGTTATATGTCAAATGTAAAGAACTGTATCATTGATTGTTTGAAATGAAGTTTGGGCTTTGCATGATTCTGTTTCTAAGAGGGATTTGCCAATGAATTGATGTTCTTGAGTAAATTGATGATATAGAATTTTGGCGAGAAAGAGTGGATTGGAGCTTGCGTATTTGGTGCTCGCTCATACTGTTGGACACGTGAAAGTTGCACAACATTTTCTTAGTAAGGAAAGTTGAGAATGGAGGAGTCTAACCCACTTGCCCATTTGTGCAAGCAATTGCCCAAACATGCACCCAAGCTTAAGAAGTATAGTGCAGAATGGGTTAAGGGTACCGCCCACAAAATGTTTATGCCTTGGCCACAGAACAGGTCTTTATCTAAAGCCGTCTTACAACATACGACGACTTATCTACATGCCACATACACAGGCAAGAAACTAGAGAAACGTCTTGCTGTTCTAGAACTGTGGAAAATGTTCGAACAGCCAAAGGAGGAAGAGCCTCCTGCAGACTGGATACTAAATGTATGCACGGAGAGGGGTGAGACGCCTACCGCGCCACCAGCCTCGCCTGAGCCAGAAATCGAGGGACGACAGAGGAACTATACCCGTTAAGAGAGCTAAAGGCAGCTACGGGATATAGTAACTCTGCGTATGAATCACCTACGTACCGTAGTGACAAATTCAAAGTGAAGGAGCAGGAAATTGTTATTACCTCCGCAGTCCCGAGGGACAAGGAGAGACGCGACGATGAAAGGAGGGATCAGGCACAGACAAGTGCACCCCTTGATAAAGAGAGAGAGGGAACGGGATGGAAAGGAAATAAAGATAAAGCTGATGAGATAGCATTCGCAAAAGACGAATGGATGGGAGGACAGATATTGTTGAAACTTGATGGTAAAGGAAGTAATGATATGAGGCAGAGAGAGAAGTCTGATGAGGCACAGAGAAGGGAAAAAGAGAAGTAAAAGGAAATAAGGGACGGGAGAATAAGAAAGAGAGATAGGCTGAGGCAAGAGCAGCTATATCGTGAGGAGCAAGAAAAACAGCTCAATCGCAAACAGAAGGCAGACTATGATCAGTACAGACAAAATCAGAAAAGGTTGGAAGAAAAGCAAAGAGTACATGAGAAAAGAATAAAGAGGCGAGAGGATGAGGAAAATCAAAGGATAGATGAACGTAGAAATGAGAGGAGGAGAAGAAAAAAGGGAAGAAGATAAAGTCAGAGAAGAGGCGAGGAAGCGCAAAGAATTCGATAATGATATTGAACGTAAGCGTAGACAGAGAGCACGTGATCTTGAATGTCTGGAGCGGGAAGTTAAGAAACCCGGTCCTGTTGTAGAATGGGAAGACATTGAAGAATTCTTCCCTGCCAACGAGTCAGTGTCAGGCACAGATGGGGTTAATATCGAAGATGACTTCGACACCAGAAGCATCGGAGAAACAATCGATAAGATATATGATGAGATGGGGTTAGAACGAATATCTCAAGGAGGAAGGGAAGACGAGTGCTTGGAAATCACTCAACTATATGACACTGAGGATGTCACCCGAAGTCGTGGGAGCAGGGAACTGTCCCTGGACAGGCTAGACATTAGTAACAATGAAGAAGATGCAAGGAGTTGCGTGAACTGGGAAGAATCAGCGTCTGACTCTGGTGGGGAGACGGAGGATGAGACGCGCGAAGAAGGGAGACCGCGCGAGAAGCGGCTCCCAAGGGACCAAGGGGTACAATGGTCAGATGCTGCCAAATCTGCGCCTGGGGCATCGGAGTCTGCCGAGCAGCCTGGCCGACATGAGGGAATACCCCGGGGTCAGAGGGGGGAGCCAACATCTGCATATGTAGACAGATTGAGAACATTGCCAGGCAGACGGCGATGCGGAAATGCTACCCCAGCGATAGACAGGAGAGCTATGGAGAAAGAGAAGGAAAACTGTGCATTCCAATTCCCGCTGCTAGAAAAGGGGGGTGCAAGACCACAATATATGGGTAGATCCTTTCTGGTGCTGGCTCCTAAACTGTGGAACAACGTTCCTGAAACTCTAAGGTCTGAAGTAAATCACCTTGTTTTCAGGAAGCGGCTGAAGACACACCTTTTTAGATGATGAATTGAGGGAAAGCAGTGTTTAGGGTCCCTCATCAGCCCGCAGTAATCTTTACTTAATGTCTGTCGTTGAGCTGTTGTGTTGTAAGTCTAAGCGCCCTGATGCCCTCGGGCTACCGGCGCTATACAAAAATAAAATACATACATACATACATACATACATACACATATATTCCATGGCCACACATGGATTGAGAGAACCTGAAAAATAAGCTTCCAATGCTGACATTGGGAGCCGGGAAGAGGATACATGAATTAGAAAAAATTACAGGTGGTGTCACGTTAGCTATAGGGGACATTAAGGGTCTCCTGATCGCCATACTTGGTGAGAGAGCGGACGATGTGTGAAAGCGGGCTGGGTACCCTGAGTACCCATAATTAACACTAGCCATGACGGAGCACCATTCAATAATTGTAGAGCAGCAGTGTGGAAAGCGCCACAAGTGTTTTAGCCAGACACTTCCGATATGGGAGGTATAATGACTCAAAAAATGAAAGAGTCAGAGGATCCGTTGATTTATATCCAGAATTTTCAAGACGCGTGGGTTCTCGAAAAGCACGAATCTTGGTCCAAATCTAGCCCTGTATTCTACCATATATTGTGCCAAGGGTTGCCTGAACCCGTGCAGAAAAAGCTCAAGAAATTAGTAGAAGTTAAACCATGGGCAGAAATACAGTTGACAATTGCACACTACTGTAGATTGTTGCAATAAAAGAATCTAAAAAGGAGGCAACTAGTAAGGGTGAGGAAGCGAAGCTGGTGCAAAAAAAAAAGATCAAAGTTTGCTCTCAAAGGAGCTATGCTGATCAGCCCAGCTGAATCAAGCGTACAACAGGTGACTAACCCGCCGCAGAACAGTCAGGGTAACGTAGGATTTTTCCCCAAGGGGAAGGGGTTTCAGAGGAAGAAGATGGCAGAATAATCAGGGAGGGTTTCAAAGTAGTCCGGGAGGTTTCCAGAATAATCAAGGGGGTCGTCAAAACATACAGATGGTCTGTCCAAATATGCCAAATGGACAGATGGCCCGACCACCGCCAGTGTGTTGGCTGTGTGGAATAATAGGACATGTGGCACGCGCGTGCAGAAGCCAAGGCGTGTGGCAAAATGGACAAGGAATGGGAACAGGCATGCTGTCCCGCAACAGGGAGGTGCACAGAATCACACAGTGCAGCAGCAAGCACCGGGCATGCAGCAAGGTGTCCAGCAAGGGGTTCAACCCTCGAACATGGGGAACTTGCCACAGGGGCAATCCCAACAGGCACCGCCGCAAATATCACAGGGAACAAACTCCAGAGGGGGAGTCAACCCTGGAAATGGAGGAAATCCACAAATATACAGTGGACCAAACTTACACATGAAATAGGACAGCTCGCTGGGAACCCTCATGTGTTTTATCCTATCAGTGACACCAGACCCTAACAGGGAACCTAGGGTAAATGTCATCATAGGTGGGAATGAATATTCCTTCTTAGTTGACACGGGTGCTACAGGCTCGTGCATACGAGAAGGCAAGTTTTCCTTGTCCGGCCAGGCCGTAGATACTCAGAGTTTTACAGGAGCTCACAGCAGAGTTCCCTTTATGAACAATCTCCCAGTCTCTGGGGGGGATTGTGAGATTAATGTACCCTTGTTATATTCACACCAGACCCCAGTAAACATTCTGGGCCGAGATTTAATGACAAAGTTGAATATGACTATATCATTCACACAGGAGGGCATAGTATGCTCCACTACAGGAATGCATTATTCTAACGTGTGCGACATGATCAGTGTATACTCAGGACGCATAGCCATGAGAGCTATACCATTAGAACCGGAAGTCTTCACATATGGTGTGCGCATGCTTATGGCGGGATTGCCTGGCCTCGCAGATAGAACTATGAGAACCCCTGATGAGTTTCTTTTCAGACCAAGAATACCTGTGCATGAAGAAGAGGGACAAGAATTTCCCTTATCGATATATATTGCAGTAGTACGAGGGCAGGTAGTAATGGTCGAAGGGTTCGACGACGAGGGCAGACAATGGTGTGAAATTATCGCCATTGAAGAAGGGTACCGAGCAGTGGTCGAAGTGTACAAAAAGAAGTATGGGAACTATGTTCCCGGCTGTCCTGCACCCACTCCCCACAAACCCCTTTACCACGCCCCCTTCCACACACAAAACAAACCCCCAATCTCTTGCACCTACTGTTTTTGGAACGTTCAGTGCAGTGCACTGAAAGTGCAAGCTGCAACGTCTTCCTGCACTTTTATTTTAAAACGAAACCGTTCCGGAGCGGTTTCTTTTTAAAGTAAAAGTATAGGAGCTGTAAAACGCACTTTAAAAAAGTAGAGGAGCACCGCTCCCGACCGCTCCCGCTCACTTCGACCACTGGTACCGAGTGACTGACATCACCGATGGTGATCTGTTCGAAGAACACCCTGACTTAGAAGAGACCAGGGTAGAAGTAAGTCTCATACCTCAGAGAATGATGTTGACACTGATCCGCCCCACATACTTTGATGACGATATGGCCCAGGTACCTCTCTCAGTATGGACTACAGGACCCTATGACGTAGGCCTCCTGAAAGGGGCAGGAAAAGTGAAAATCAAACTGAAACCAGGAGCAATTTTACCAAGAGAGTGATAATATCCCATGCCCAGAGAAGCGGATGAGGGTATCGCAAAGACAATCTCCGTTATGATGGAGCAGGGCATCCTAATGTCGTCAGAATCACCCTGTAATACAGTGATTTATCCTGTCAAGAAATCAAAGGGAGGGTCGTGGCATTTAATCCAAGATTTAAGAGCATTAAACGATATTGTTGAAGCCAAGTTCCCTATAGTCCCTAATCCATATACCAATCAAGGCTAAATACTTCACAGTGATTGATTTGAAAAAAACTTTTTTCTCAATCCCGCTGCACCGTGACTCCCAAGATCTGACGTCCTTCACGTTCAGACAAATGCGCCTAAAAAGTACAAGGTTGCCGCAGGGGTAATGTGAGTCCCCATGCATTTTCAACAGAGTCTTGCAAATGGACCTAGGCAATATTACAGTAGACAGTGTTGTTTTGCAGTATGTGGATGACATTCTGATCGGCAGCACCACTGAAGAACAATGCAGGCGCGATTCTATCCAACTACTGACTATATTGGCTGAGAAAGGATATAAGGTTGACAAAGAAAAGTTACAATATTGTCAACAAGAGGTGCTGTACATAGGCCAGCTAATCTCGCATGAGGGAAAAAGGTCACCCCAGAAGGGGCTGAAGCTATCATGAACACGGCTAAGCCGCTCACGATAAAACACATGCAGAGCTTCCTAGGCCTGTGCAATTATGTTAGGGCATGGGTCTTTGATTACAGCTCATATACCAAGCCCTTGCTCCAGGCCCTGAAGAAGGCCCGAGGGACAAAAGAAAAAAATGAATGGACTGAAGCGATGGAAGAAGGGTTCACAGAACTCAAGAGAGCAATTTGCACGGCTCCAGTTCTCAAAATTCCCAATTATGCAGAGGAATTCTACATGTTCTCGCACACGAATGGCAGCGTTATGACGGCAGTGCTTGCTCAAAAAACCTTGTTGGGGTACAAGCCCATGGCGTACTACAGTGGGAATCGGGACCCAGAAATGCGAGGCCAGTTCCCACGCAAACTAAGATTAGCTGCCGCAGCGTTCACCATAGAGAAGGCGACAACCATTGTAATGGGATGCTCCATGACGTTATACGTTGAGCACTCATTATTTGCCATATTAGAGAAACCAAAAGGTACATTGACATCTAAAAATGCTTCTGCCTGTGAAGTGATTGAATCTAATCCATTGATCAAAATAGTTCGATGTAAAACAGTGAACCCAGCTGAACCAGTCACTGAAGGCGAGCCGATACATGACTGTGCAAACTACGAAGAATTCAATGATGAAATCCCCAGGATAAAAGAAAATGCCCTGGCGGGAGAGGATATCGTTTTCATTGACGGTTCTTCAAGAATCGACCAAGAAGACGGACAAAGATATACGGGCGTTGTCGTAGTAAAAACATAGCAAATGGAGAATTTCAAGTACTCGTTAGTGCACGAATACCATCCCATTATTCAGCACAGGCTGCAGAGTTATTGGCGTTGATACTCGCCATTGAGAATCATGCAGACCAGGAAGTAACGGTGTACAGTGACTCCGCCTATGTGACGTCCACAGTGCACGCAAGCCAGTGCAGCATGCAGCCTTACTGGAAAGACTGATCAAGGCACTACAGCTCCCAGTGGGCATAGCGATCGTGAAATGTGCTGCCCATACTCACCGGACAGATTTTGTGTCAAGTGGAAATCATGTAGCAGACACGGAAGCCAAGCGTATGGCAACAAAAAATGAGACAATCATGGAAGTAGAAGAGGCACGCACCTGTGAACGTATGATCATAGCTCGGGCACACCACAGTACTGGTGAGGAATCACACAAAGAAAAGGTTGGACGAGCCAAGTTTCAATGGCCCGTTCATCGTAGAGGACTGCACTCCCTCAGCCGTGAAACTGCAAGGCAGCGGAGCTTGGATCTTCCTAAATGACATTAAACCTTATATCAGTGAGATCCCTTTAGCTGCACCCCACCACGAAGAACCTACAGACAATGGGGAACAACCTCAGCATGTGCAGACGAGAGCTAAAACCAGGAAGAAGGCACATGAGCAGGAAACCCAAGACAAAGAACCTGGATGCAAGTTGTGGCTTAAAACTGTACAGTTCCTCCAAGCAAAGGGGGATAAAGGACATAACGAACACTCTGTGCACTCTAGTTGCAGGGTGAAGAAGAGAATCGTGTATCTAAGCCACAACACACTGATAATACAAACTTTTGAATCAGGCCATATCTAAGCATTATTGGTAAACAAGACTTTGGTAGACCAAGAGCAAAAGTTAAGAACACCACACAGTCACCTGAATCAACCAACACCCAGACTTTGTTTTGTCGAACTTATGACATCCCCCAACAGGAATATTACAAGAGATGTGCTGTCCTGTTTTCAGTTACTACTAGAGACATATCCATCGCTTGTAGGGAGAGTTACCAGTGTCATAAACTTTGTCCAAAATCCTGCCAACAAGAAAATAATTTGGCAACTACTGACTGTCATTGCGGAAGCCTTCATTTTACTGCTCAAGTACGGTGATAAGGACACAGATGCTTCCACCACAAGTGATCATTGATGAACTGACATACACTCTTTTCTTGCGCATCATAGAGGAGTGCCCAGGACTCATCGGGAGAACCACAGATGCACTGACGTACATCAGAGATCCAAAAAACAATGAATATCTGAATCAACTGTGGATCAAGCTAAACTACGTGGTTGCAATCCACGCAGCAGGAAAGTGCAGAGACTGTTCACGTCAAAAGAAAGGCCTGTGATCCAGAACCCAGCCAAGCAGGGCAAATGTCTCTGTCACCCAAGCACAGCAGGATGGCATATAATGTCCTGTTTGTCTAGTCACTGACTATCCAGAAATGGTGGGAAGAGGTTGACGTCATCACCTTTCTCAGAGACCCAGCTAACACTGCACACATGGGAACACTCCTCCATGGTATCATGCTCCAGGTGGAGCTGTCCAACGTTCAGTGAGAGTACCTGAGGAGATTCAGGTGAAACTTTCCGCCGTGGGACAGATCGAGGAAACAGAGGCACAGTTCTTCATTTTACGACCGTGGGACAGATCGAGACGAGCAGGGAAGAGAACTTCACTGCTTGTTGTATTGTTATGTTTTCATTTTTATGGTTATTTGATTCCCATTTTTGATTTGATTTTGAATGGTACCATTTCTTCCATTCTCGATTTTTTCCAATTGTTTCCATTTTTTCCATCTTTTTCGCATTTAAGCAAGATTCCAGCATGTCTTCCAGACTAAAGCAAATTCGTGTGTAGGCTGGGAATCGACCTATTTTGAATATGCTCAATGAATGTGACACACCAAAGAGGCTAGTCTAATCTTTTTTCCATAGTCTAGCAAGAGAACTGCATCCCGTAACCAGAGATGATTGTCAACTTCGAGAGGAGGGACTCTTACGAAGCACAAGACACTTTATGTTCCAAACCTCCTGAAAGACATTGATGGAGTATATGAAAAGAATAGAACTTTATAGAACTTTAACAATTGATATGATCGAAATGGGGGCCCAAAACAGTAGCTTGGTCCTCCCTCAATCAGAGGGGCGCTCCCACTTTCCTGGAAGAAAATGCTGCAAATCGTCCTACTGAACAATAATGTGCATATGTATAGTGATTATTATTGTTTTTCTGTCATTAACAATCAGAATTGCCTTTTTCATTGGTGCACGAAGCGTTAAAATTTCAGTGCACCCACCAGATAATGTACGTACGAATCCCACGAAAGCACCCAGGCCCTATATAGTCATTCCGGTTCCAAGAAAACCTGATGGTAAAGCAAACAAACTAAAATTTTATGTAATTAGCAGTGGTTCATACACACTTGAGGTAACAAATGAAGAGAAAAGCTGGAGACAGGGTCAGCGCAGAATGAATGAAAACATAGCACTGACCACTACACGCACACACACACACTGAATGCACACAAACAAGGGCACGTGTCAATGGCTACAGAACCTCGAACGATGGCAACAGAAAGTAAGAGACTTCCTACCGAACAACCAGTTCCAGAAAATAGTGGAAGTACCCAAGAGGAAGCAAGCGAAAGACCAACTAAAGAATATGTAACTAAAGCACTCAAGAAGACAGAGACAGCTGCCCAAGAATTCACTGCAAAGACACAAATGCTGATAGACCATTTGTTCCCGTTTATAGCTAGAGCGAAGAAACTTCATGAGGAACTGAAAAATAGAACCACAGTAACTATCGCCGCAAGCACATCAGTTCCTACGAGCACAAGGCCCATGATGAGGCCACACGTTGGACAGACGATACACAGATGGTGGTTAAAGGACCCCTACGAGAGAATGCAAGAGGAGAAGAAGAGACACACACAACCTTCTCCATCCACAGCAGTACAGGTAATGAAGCCTGCTCCTCCAACAAGCATACCCGAGAATCATCCAGCAATAAAACGTCACACAGACTCATTTGGAGACATAGTTATAGCTAACTACAAAAAGACATTAAGAATCAAGAGGAACCCACATGAAGACAACAATGAACTGAACGATTACCTGGACAGCACAGCACATCTAGGAAATAACATTTGGTACCAACACATGAAAGAGGTTGGAAGAAGTAAAGCTGAACTAGAATGCTACGTCTGTGCACTCCTACCGTACATCATGGGAAAATCCAAGATCTTCATGGCTGTAGAAATTGATGTCCCGACAGTACACTGTTTGTCACACGTAGCAATGTGCAACACCCGAGGACAATTCATGGGGAGCGATGTCTCACTGATATGGCCAACAGAAACAGCATACCCTGATGAAGATGACTATATCCAAGACATCAAGACAAGAAACAGAGCTCACACCAGGAATCACGTGATTAGGTATTCAAAGCCAGAAGCACCAGGAACAGGTACAAGATGGGAGATAAACCCAAGCCTGAACGTCCAAGGAAAAACTCCAGAAGAAGCCCACATTTGGAAAAATAGAGGCCAGATGCAGATTTGGGAAACAGTGCTTTCTCCAAATGGATGGGAAGAAGGAGTTGTAATCTGCCGAGCGTGGATATTCCTTGGAGCCTGCAAGGAAGCAGTAGAGAACTCGCAGAGATTATACAAACCTCTATGGCCAAAGTTGGTAAAGCTGCTGACATGGGTCGAAGACAGAGGAGGACCCTTGCAAATAGTACCTCTGGAAAGCCCAAAACTGTGCTTCAGAAACAATGGCACAAGGAAGATGGGAGAAAATCAAAACTGCAGATGAATCATTGAAGCCCCGGGAATGACGCAAGGGACAGCAGTAATCATGGAGCATTACTGGGCATGTGGATCCAAGGCATATATAAGACTACTGAAAAATTGGGGAGGCATATGCACACTAGTGAACGTCCACGTTCCTGCACTAGTGATCCCGAAAAATGACCCGAGTAGTGATAGTTTCCCGAAAGCAGATGCCCATCTAAGGAAGAGGAGATCTGTGGAATTGGTATCCCGGATGAAGAGAGAAAATTACTTTTCTGCCAAGTCAGAAGAAGCATTCTATGCAATACCATATGAACAGAGGCTGTTTAGCCTCACCTCATCAGTATTCACAACATTGCTCATGCCCTACATCCAAGTTAGAGAAAATACAAAATGGTTGCAGATAACCAGATGGGAGTTATTGCAGACCATCAACACCACCATAAAAGGATTCAACGCAATCAAAGAAGAATTAAGAGCAATCCGACTGATGACTCTCCTGAACAGATATGTACTCGACATGATCACTGCGATGGATGGAGATGTTTGCACGAAAATTGGAGAATCATGTTGCACGTTTATACCTTCACATGATGAAGAAAATGGAACCTTAACAGAAGCCATATGTATGCTGACAAACCTGCAGAATAAGATAATCAATGAAATTGACGAAGTTGATGAGGACAGCTGGTTTGGCACACTGTTTTTATGGGTCCCACAATGGATGGCAGACATATTCAAAATTCTGGGAGCCCTGCTAGTAATGATACTACTAGGATTTTGTGTTATCAAGATAATTGTAACACAATGCCAGAAAACTGGCAAGAAAGCCATTGGGATGAAAATTATGGTCGATGTCGAGCCAGGATGGAAACCCAGAGACTTAACTGATGAAGAAATAATAAACTTTGTGAAGGCCAGCAAATTTGTGCCAGAAGGAACAAAGTTTGCATACCCCAGAAAACAAAGAAGGTATGAAGGGAAATGGATTTACTGCAGCCCAAATGGGCAATGTCAGCTAATGACCTGGAACAAAGACGAACACGTAAAAACAACAGGAAGTCTGAAAGGAGTGATAAAGATATGGACTCCAAAGATGCATATGTTCACACCATCATGTACAAACCCAGAAGATGAAGAATTGGATATAGAAGAACCAAGCAAGAATAATCTAAAGGAAGAAGAAAAGGTGGTCGATAAACTGACCAGAGGGGGGTGTGTAGAGCAGGTCCCAAATATGGCCTGCACTCCAGCCACCCATGTCGAGAGGCCAGAAGCATACTCGCCAAGATATGTGACATATAATGAGCAAATGAACCAAAAGAGAGCCACAGTGGGGCTCTGTCCAATACCCATCCGAAGGACATATATACCTATTGAAGCGCCAATAACGAGACAACCGTGGGCTGCAAGGCATCCACTGAGACAACCATACCAGCAGCTGATACGAAACAAAGATTACTTGCAAACGGTCCTGGAAGAGGCGAACAGAGCCTTAATGGAAAGCAAATGGTGATGACATAAGAACCCAGACGGACGTGACGTGCATAAAACAAAAAGCAAAATATATACACAAGGATGAAATGTAAAGAATAATGAAGTAATAGACGTATTAGAAGATACAACGTTGCAGCACAAAGAACGTAACCAGGATCGAAGTGTGCAACTGACTGAATGCATGTAAATAGGCTCGGAATGCAAGAAACTAAGAAACAGGTACTGCTTGCAATGCTTAGTAGAAGAATAGAGCGGCATGCGCCAAGTATATATCTACCTCAATGAAGCACGCTATACATACGTGACTCCATTTTGTGAAGCAGAATTGAGCCCATTTTGCAAAGGGCTAACAAGACCAAGATTCATATTCCATACTAAAGCCTAAGGAAAGCGCGGAATCGAAACTCAGTAAGAAGTAGCTCATGCCTGGCAATTCAAGGTCATCCTAAGGCAGGGAGGAGAGCAGCAACCTCGCAGAATCGAAACTTCAGAGCATACCAGCCAGCCAGTGAATGTCGAGATAAGGAGGCCCCAGGCAGGTGGCGAGGTAATAGGAGAATTAAATACACGAAAAGAGGGAAAATGAAGCAGATTCACGGTGAACAGACCAAGGGCAAGGAGGTACCAATGTCTGATGTCACCCAGAAGCCGAGGATGCCATAGCTTTTCCTGATAAGAACTACAGTTTCAAGGCCATCCTCAGCCAACTAATTGACACATAGCCCTAGAGGTACTGATTGATGGAAGGGAGGCAGGGTGAATCTTGGGGTACTCCGCATCTGGGTGTCCATTCTGCATGCTGCAAATTAAAGTGGAGATTTACGCCTAGGGGTGTAACCCACCCAATCACAATGGAGCAAATAATCTAGGGTCCTATAGCTTGTAGAACCAATAAGATGTCGTAGTTGTAGTGACGTCTATCACGAGTGATGTAGTGGGATGGGAGTAGACGCCCACCCGATAAGAGTTATCCAATCCGCATGCTCTGTTACCATATACAGATATAGCACCTATACTTAAGTTACCTTGCCGACCAATAGAATTGCATGACAAACTTCTGAGTTTTGCATCTCAAATGATGACGAGCTTTGCCCATAAAAGTTGCTGTCTGAATGTAGAATTTGGGAGTTGAATTGAGACATGCTATCGCGACCCTGTTGATTACCATTTGTTTCCCCGTTTTTTGTACTTGTCATTAAACGGACTTCCCTTTGCCAAACTATTGAGTTGTCCTTATTAAAGTGTGTCAGAGTAAGTGAATCCTGCACCCTAACCTCCTCAAGGTGCAGCTACCTTGTCTTACAGGTACTAGAGGGTGAGCTCTGACCTATGGGCCCGTCAGAGGACACTCTGCCCTCCTGTACACTACTTTCTTTGCTCCTCCGTCCATTCTTCCTTCCTTTGCTGCTCTTCCTAATACATCTGTTCTCGCCTCTGCGAGCTTTTTCTCTTGTTTTCTTTCTCTTTCAATCTCTTTTTTCGTTCTCTGTCTTTTCTGTCCTGTTCGTCTTGAAATTCCCTTTGCCTGACTTCCTCGATATGTTTCCCATCGAGCTTGAGTAATATCTGTCCTCCCATCCATTTGTTCTGTATGAGCATTACTTTGTCAGCTTTATCCTGATCCCCTAATCTCTAGTTCTATGTTTATTGTCCTATTCGATTGCTCACTTTTCTCCTCCTTGTTCTGCACGATCTTAAAGATCTCCTCATTTCTTTTGGTCTCTTCTGTACTATCGTCACTGCTATAAGCAGGAGCTTCATATATTGGATTACTATACCCTGTTGCCGCTTTCAGTTCGTTTCACGGATACAATCCTATGTCTTCTGTACGTTTGCCATTCACTTATGGCGAGGTAAGTGGAGCAGAAGGCTCCACACCTTGCTCCCTGCACTGAGTAAGCATCCACTCCTCAAGCAGTGGATCCTTTCTCTCCTCTTGGTACATCTTCCAAAGCTCTTAAATAGCTAACCTCTTCTACAATTTCTTCCCTGTGTACGCAGCGTGCACGTATGTGGTCATGTGTTGCAATTCCAGTTTTGACAGCAATCCCCCTTGCGGCCATGGCATAAACATTTTATCTGAAGTGCCCTTTACCCCCTCAGCACTGTAATGTTTGAGCTTGGGCATGTGCTTTGGCAACGTTTTGCAAAAGTGCATCAGAGGAGTAATATCTCCCATTGTGACAAGTCTCCATTGACTGTCAATACTTACAAGTGTTTTAGACAGATACGTTTATAAAAAACAACAAATATGAGTGTGTTCGAATGCACACTGCTCAAACCCTCCGTTTCTCAATGACCTCAACCTACTTCTTGGTCCCCACTAACAATTACCTTAAATAGGCTGTAACTTTTTCTCTTTACATCAACTTTACACAACTTATTCTTGTCGCTGTTCAACACCTTTTTTCAATTACAGAACACACAAACCGACAGAGTAGTCAAATCTTTTACATTTAAACCATGGTACTGTAAGTGACTTCAATCAAGCAATCCCACTAAGTCAGTGCATTGTCTGGGATGCCCAAGGGAAGCCCTTATTTATGTATTTTTATGGCAAGTTATAATCTGGATGATGAACCCTTGTATAACCCCCCTCTCTTAGAATCCCCCTTGACCCACTGAGCCAAGAAGTAGGCTTGTTTTGCAAATTTAAAAGGTTTATTTGAAAAATTAAACACTATATATATATATATCACACTTCTATAAATATATTGATAATGGATAGTACAATATGAGCAGTAATCAGCAAGAGGTAATCCTGCAGTAGCACAGTTCTTGGTTACTCATGAATAGGAACAGAAGAATGAGGTGGGAAAGAATGCTTCATATGGTTCAAGGAAACGCAATGATGAATGAAATGCAGTACAGAAAATAACCTGATATGGCTTCAACAAAAGACAATGTAATCACTTTTCCTTGACAATTCACTCCCCCCTTTATGCAATATAAGGAGATGGAAAGAAGACACACAGTTCTCAGGAATGCAATCAAATATAATTCAGTTCCCCCCTAGCAAGCCTAGAGGAAAACAGGTATGAGTTTTAACACAGGCAAGATACTTTGATGTGGTTGCAATTAAGTGAAAAATATGCTAAAAATGCTTTTAGTTCCCTATAGGGGGTTCAGGGTTCAGGGTGGGTGATATCTAGTTTATATTAGTTCAGGCTCACTTTAGCAATGCTCTATGAGTAACTAGCAAGTTAAAACGAATTTTAGCAAAGGAAAGCAAGGAGCTGCTGATTTTTACACGTGGCTGAAATTGTGCAAAATGTCAAATCGCGGCAAATTTAATCGTGTGCGTCGAGTGTAATTATGGAGGCCCTATAAGGAGTAGCAAGTCGGTTCTAGGTTCGTTGGAAAGCCTAGAATCGTAGCTTTAAGATTTGAAATTTTAAAGCTCAGAATGACAGATGACAGTTTTCAGTTTTAAAGATGACAGAATGACACGATTCTAGGAGGCAGTTCTAATAGGCTAAAATAGTTTGGATTAGATTATTTTAAACTAAGAGATTGGTTTTGGCACAGTGAGTACTCACACTATATTTTTTAAATAAGCCGTCAAGGTCTGGTCAGGTTGGACGGGACTTCCGGCGGGTGGTTCTGAAGTCCCGGCTATCTGGGTCAGCTCTGCTCTCTGGGTCTGTCAAGCACCGGTTCTGCTCACAACAGTCTGGTTTGTGGTTCTCTCTGGTTCCGGATACAGCACTGCTTTCTGGATACTGCTAGAGGTTCTTGCAAAAGTTCTTTGCAAAAAATTCAAACAGCTCGCCCGGCTGTTGAATAGTTTGGTTGGTTTTGAGGCCTGCTGAAGAGGATTCAGCTGGTGGATTCAGGCCTCTCTGCTACACATTCTGGAGTTAATTTCTGCTACAGGTTCTGGAGATTGATGGATTTGAAGTCTGGATCTCCTGATGTGAAGTCTGAAGTCTCCTGGCAAAGCGTCCCGCAAGAAAGTGGAAAGTGAATGTCCCCACCTGTCCTGCACTGTCTGCTTTTATGTGTTTAGAAAGTGGGTGTGTGCGTGGCATATCTGAGCCTGCCCCTCTCTACTTGTCATTGGCCCAATTCTCCCCTCTCCCATGATTGGGGGAAGGAAACGGATTGTCATCATGATGAGGTTTGTTTATGGGTCAGAGGACCCTCCCCTGGTCAATTTGCCCACAAATCTATATTTGATTCAAATGCATATTTCCCAGATACACAAGTGGTTGACATTACATGTACATATTACAGATGAATTAAGACAGGTCTCTGTTCAAGCCCCATGTTCCTGCGAGCTGGGATTCAGAAATGACAACATTTTGCGCTTTTTGGTCGGTTTACCAATATCGGACATTTACCAAAAATTACACAAATGTGCACAAGGAGTATGGACATTAATTGATGAAGTGTCAGATTTTTAACATGCAGACATTTGGAGTAAGACCCTATTTTCCGCTAGCAAACCCCCAGAATACACCACAGGGTCCTAACACCTCTTAAAACGTGCACAGAAAAATCACAAGAATAATGATATTACTTATATAATTCTGACAAGTCCGTACTATGAATTATCCATCTTTTTTTAAAATTATGCTCTGGCCCAAAGGGGTGTGGTTTCCCCCAAGCACATGGTGGATTTTCTGGTTTTTCCACTTCCCCCAAGCTCAGTTTGTTCTCACAGGCACTGCCCCTCCCAGTTTCTCCCAAGAGGAAGCCATTGACGACCCCCCCCAATATAACATTTGCCTGAGTCCAGGACAGGGCTTTGTTCAATTTCCTGCAGTCTGCAGGTACCCCTCCCTTCAATCAGAGAGGTGTGATCTCATTTTGGTAGGGGCAGCAGGATGCATCCAGGCCTGGGAAGAGTTGTTGAGCCAGTTCAACTCCTGTCAGGGTTAGTTGTCAGGCAGAATTCAATTTCTTTAAGCCAAGCTTCAGCTAAATGTCCTGTTTGTTCCCAGTTTAAATCAAACTTACAATTTTTACAAATGCAGCTAGAATGCTGATTCTAAGTTCAAAACCATGACATTTAACAGTTGCAAACTATGTGACACTCCAAAGTAGGTCACTCATTTAATTTAAACATTTCGATTTTAGTGGTTTTAAATCCAATTTCATTTCAATTAAGCTGCTGACATCCACAGCTCAGCCAGTTGTGTTATAAACATTGTTTTGGGCTCTTCATCTTTCCAGATTTACTACGCACACAAGAATTCATTCTGCCACATGTCTGCTGGTGTTCAGTGAGATTTCTGGCTATCTCGCAATGTTTGAAATGGGCATTTTGAGCTTGCATTCAGAGAAACAAAGGGTGATTTTGAAAGTGATTTTTAGCTAATAGGCACTGCTGTTTTTCTCTTTGGCACCCCATTTCACCCATGGCTCTTCTGACCCAGCACGCTCGCACTGGTGGGTGGCAGGTCAGCCGATTATTTTGGTGTGCGCACAACTGTGCAGTTCTCCTGGACTCTGGGATGGAATGATGGGCGGTGACAGCTCATCCCCCATCTACCCAGTCTATTGGTTCAACATGGGTCAAAACCCTTGACAGTACTCATCTTAATCATCTCACCACTAAAATACTCTGACTAGAGCTTAAATCATCTCCTAACATAAACCTGTTCATGCACCACCTATTTTACCCCGATTGGGGTGTGAGATGATTTCTTATAAAACTCCTTTAGCTAGGAATCCCGGGCCTTATCTCTTTTCTCTTATTTTACACTTTAAAAATGCTCTCTGTTACTTTTATAATCAACTCTGTTAACTTTTCTAAACTACCACAATCCCATCCCCTCAATTTGCCATTCCCCTCAGTCTACTCACCATTCACTCATTCAGCTGGAAGCCTTCGGTATTGGATCCCCTCTCCACTAGACAACTTTCACCTTACGTCCGCGAAGCGCCTGTAGAAACTAAGAGGGATTTTGTCAAAGAGGGACACGTCCCACCTTTCTCGATTTTTCTTGCAAGAATTATGTCGGCCGCTCTACACAGGAAACCCTGTGATCTTCTGGCTAGATGGCGAAGGGAGCTCGATCGTCCGAAATACTGGAGTTCTACTTAATCAATGGGTCTTGAACCATCCAACATGCTACCATGTGAACCGTTAGGCCCTTTTAAATGAGGTAGCACGTCGTTAGATGCATGGGGCTGCAGAATAACTCTTACACCAATAATAAGACTGACTTAGGAAGTTGGAAAAAGCAATCAGTTTTATTCTCAATTGTCTAAAACAGGGAGTACAACGGACATCAACGGACGTCTCACAGCATAATCCCAATGCATTACATAAAAAATAACACTTTTATAGTAACAATTCATCATACATGATGTCATACTATGGTGCAAACTAAGAAAACATATTAAGGATTGTGGTTGGTCTACAGGGAACATCCAAGTATACTTTCTATAGGGGATTGGATTGTGATTGGATCTCTATAGTCAGGTGGACAATTTATGCCCACCCAATTTGCAAGTCATCCCTAATACAAATCTTCACGCCTCGGTGCTGCTTGCCCATGTTCTTTTTCCATCTACCTCATGTGACAGGAGACTATGTTTTAGATCCTTCTTCTCATTTAATGAATGAATCAAACTTGGCACTCATAGTGTCTTTCCTTTGCACCTTAACAAGAGCTCGCCTCGCTACTCACATTCTTTGTATTTCCTTGAATAGAAAACCAATTCTTGACTGCCCCAACCCTTCACACTGGGCCAGACAGCCTTCTCAACCCTTCCTCTATTTTCAGCTGTATTCTCTGCTGATCCATCATTTCAGCCCTTCTCTTTCACGGGGTCTGCCTTACTAAAGTTGCGACATCGAATATCCATATGTTATACATGTATGTTTATATTGGTGGCACTGCCTGCAATCTATTCACTACGTATACCCAGCCGTCATGATTACTTAGTCTGCTTGCTTTGCAGCATCTGTACAGTTATAAAGTGCTTTATATTTTCTTCAGTGCTCTTCACGCGTGCAATCTTCATTCTGCACATGAACGTGTACTGCATTCTATATTTGTCATCAGATTCCATAAGGTCTATACAATCTCTTCTTTGAACATTCTTCTTAGTGCGTCGTCTTCTCCTCATGTGACGCCACCCATCTTCTCTCTTATTCATTTTACACATCTTCAGGGTCCTCTCTTAAGAGACCATCATCTCTCTGCGGGTACATTTTATAGGGCTTTCTCAATGAATACCTTGTTTTGAAGATCTTTCACGGTATAGTTATCATTATCAGCATTGTGCATATCACAATTACTGGCTTCCAACATATAGCCTGAATAGGGACGGGACTTTGGGTAAAGTCATTTGGCTCCTTCTCTACAGTGTATCTCTAGATGTTCCTTATAATGGTAGATACTCGTTCACACCAAGTGTTTATTTCACATGATAATAAAGGATTTACACATACCGATGCGTTTCCCAATATGTACTTTGTAATGATAATCCTCTTGACAGGGCAAGCCTTTCCCATAGCCCCTGGCAACAGTGGCCTGCAGGACGCGAGGTGTGCGTGACGCCTCTGTGTTCCTGGATACACAGCGTCACCTTGCCTAACAACAGCATGCCCCATTATGTACAACACAGCGAACCATGCACGCTGGTTTCTGCATGCAGCACTTTTTTTTAGCACATCCAGTAGCAGGTATGTACTTTTCAAGGCAGAGGCCTGATTTTACCTTATAAATAAACTCCCAACTACACGAGTAGATTTACTTATTGACATTCTCATTCTATACAGCGATTGACTGCAAACAACACCGACAGCACCTACAGGTAGGAGCAACCTGACCCCATAGTTAGAAGATAAGTAGTAACATAGTTATGGTCTTTTAGACACCGTGGTAATCAGAATCTGCTTTTAATATTTTTCAGACCAATGTCTTTCAGACATATGTAAGAGCTTTGGCCGCACGGCCACACAATCAGGTAACAGTAGACACAACAGAGTGTGTAGTGACTATCCTTGTGAGCAGAGCCACATATAGCGTGCTCAAAACATATATTCCATTTGAATTTCTTTCCCACGCTGCTTAACTACATTTGAACACGGTACGTTGGAAATTACAATTTTTGACAACTAATAATTCAACGTAATTCTCTGAATGTGTTAGTGATGCATATTTACAATGGAATGTATTTGCATTTTAATTTTGGTAGAAACTGTAATGTGTTTAACCACATAACGAAAAATACTATGAATGAATTTTAATGTACACAGTGCCCTAGCCCTGAAGGTGGACTCGGTCCAAAATACATCTGCAAACACGATTAGTGGCACTGATTCTTTGGATGCATTTTTTGCCTTCAAGCAATAAAAAATTGGAAGCACTATATAAACAGTTTCTTGCTTTTACTTTAACGGCATACCAAATATGTAGATAAAAACAACAGTATAATCAATTGCAGCTCCATAGGAGAGCCGTACATGAGCACGCCTAGAACTATATTGGTTTATAGTTCTTTCTTCTTTTAATGCTTGTCACGTACCTCTGCCAATTTGTATAGGTGGAATCATTGCCCTATAAATCATGGCTGAAGAAAAGATACAGTGTCCCAGGGACCCTTGATATCTCGAGAAGTACTTAAAGCTTTGATGAAAGGAACAGGTCTATTACCCTCACACGTCTTCTTGGGGAACTATATCATTCTGATGGAAAAGAGATTCCAATTGAAGGGTGACAGCAGTAGAAATCAAAATAGGGTGACATAGACTCAACCGTTTGGTGATAGTACTGGCCCCTCAGAGCACACCTGTTTTACTGGGATTTATTTTACTTTGGAGGATTTTTTCTATATTACGTGAACCAGGTCATCTGAACCTAAACTCACTGCCTGATAAAATGAAAGATGAGTGCCAACTTTGTCAATGTGAATGGCATCTGCAATGGCATCTGTAATTTGATTGAAAAAAATGCAGACCAAGTTTAGATTTTTTTCAAAAACTCAATTCCCAGAAATCAATACTATATTACGAGTCAGGCGTTAAGGGGTTTACGGCGCCGTAAACGGTGCCGACCCTTAACGCCTGATTACAAGGTCCCTTAGTGCCATGGTGAGTTTAACGCCTGCTTTTTGCAGGCGTTAAAATCCATGGCGCTAAGGGACCTTGGAGATAATTACGGCACTGTAATTTACGGTGGCGTAATTATCTCCTTCCCCACTCCCATTATGCCCTATGGGGCAAAAATGGGAATGGGGAAGGGTAAATGGGAAATGGGGATTTACCGCCCCACTCACTTTGGAATGGGGCGGTAAATCCGCCAACCACCATGGCGTAAATGTAGTTTACGCCATGGCGGTAAAGGTATGACCCAGGCGGTAACTTACCGCCTGGGTCGTAATGAGGCACTATATCTGTTAAAAACAAATTGATAGTGAAGGGACTTGCAGGGAAACTTTCTGAATACATCTTCCTCTAAATAATGAGTGGTTCTCCTCTTTGGAGGGAAATTCTCTCACATGATATCCGCGGCAGACCTCCAGTGAGGATAAACGCCAACCAAATCAGTAGCTTAACTACACAACAATGGCAAGGACAACTCATTTTATTTATGTATTTATTTAGCATTTGTAGCATGGGCCAAACCCGTAGGTATCTGGGCGCTGGAGAGCAGGTAATAAATATTACAGGGTTACCACAAGCAACAATACAAAATAATGGTTTGGCATAAATCATAATAAGAATATTTACAGACAAAAGATATTTACATATAACGTAATCCCATTATACATAATCAGTAGTATTTACAACCTTATTCACATAGGTAATCTTCAAATGATGTAGAGCAGATGTATTCACAGAGGCGTAATGTATAAGGAAGAAGCTGTGAGCATTAAGGCACAGAGGCTACACATTGGAGGTGAAGAACCAGGCTTTGAGTTTTCTGTGGAATGAGGTGTGGGAAGGGTCCGATCTAATGTCTAGAGGTATGATGTTCCAACCTTTGGCTGTCACAACTGGGAACTACATCCCCCAGTCTTTGCTCTTTTGAATTTCAGAACAGAGAGAAGGAAAGTTGTAGTGGAGCGTGTGGTCTTGGTGGTTGGGTTGGAGTTAGAATGCTGGTAATATATTTAGGGGTTAAGTTAGTAAGGCATTTGTGGGTAATTGCCATTGCTTTAAATTTGATCTGGTGCTGAACTGGTAGCCAGCACCACTTTGTGTCTGATTTCAGAGATATGTTCTCTTCTTGGTGTATTTAATGCTGCCCGTAAGGCGTTGTTTTCAGTGACCTGTAGTTTTTTAATGCTGGTAGCTACAATGCCAGCCAGGAGGACCTTACAATAATCGAGTTTCGACAGAATGAGGGTGTTGCGGAGGGGATACACCACAAACTACACATCACTCAGAAGGATAACTTGAAGAGGTTTATTCAAGTAACACGGTAAGACAACCCCAGTTTGACAGCCAAGCACCAACCACTCTCCTGGGCTTCCACCTTCAACGCCCCGCCATTCCACATTCCAAATAACATGAAGTGTACATAGCAACAGTAGTTAAGTCCCCAGTATTCTAAGAATAACAAGCCCCAGTGTGCGACTTACAATAACAATCACTATGAATTAACTATATACAGAATTTACATAGAGAGATCCAAGTGACCTGGATCCTCTCCTAACAGAGGGCTCTTGCTAAGGTTAGGCAACTGTCTGCTGATAAGTAGGGTCTACAGGCATTAATGAGGTTGGTTTTGTATGCTGCTGATGAGATTATGGAGTTAAATTGTCTAGAGAATGTTCCAAGTATACACCCAATGTTTTTACTTCTTTAGAGACGGTAATGTTAAACTTTAGACAAAGTTTGTTTTGGGCCATCCAGGACTGGATCATCTGGTAAATGTCGTTGAGGATGGTGGAGTCAGTATTGTAGTCTCCAGTTAGGTGTATTACAATTTGCGTATCGTCCACATAGTTTGTGTAAAATACTCCACGTTCATCAAGGCGATCGAATAGCAGTTTAGTGAATATGTTGCAAAGCGTTGGTGACATGCAAAAACTTTGAGGAACCCAGCAGAGAACGGCGGCAGGGGTGGCGTTAGCTAGGTTGGAAAAAACTCTCATGGTATGCTCGGAGAGGAATGATTTTATCCAGGCAATGGCATTGGGTGAGAGGTTTGCAGCGCTGTCCAAGTGGTGGCATAGACTTTTATGATTTCCTAAGTCAAATGCTGCAGAGAGGTCTAGAAGAAGTAGTATGGCTAAATTTCTTGTTGTCAATTATAGTGTCCATTTCTTTTTTTAGGTCAAGGAGTGCTGTTTCTGTCCCGTGTCTCAGTCAGAAACCCAATTGGCGTAGGCCCAGGAGATTATTATTTTCCAGGTGTCCTGAATCTGGAGGTAGGCGGAGCGGTCAAGGATTTTCAGGAGGAAAGGGACCGTTGTGATAGGACAGTAATTAGTAGGGATGCTGGGGTCAAGGGAAGGTTTTTTTTTAGCAGCGGGAGAACCCATGCTTCTTTCAGATGCTTAGGGACTGTACCTTCTGAAAAGGAGTTATTGATGGATGAGAGAGGTGATGAATGGGGCGAGTTCTGTAACACAGTCTTTGATGATAGGGCCAGGGCATATATCACCTTGACACCTTGACGGTTTTATACTGGAGATGATTTTGATTACATCAGTGGTAGAGACTGGCATGAATTCGAAAGGATGGGGTAGAGGCTCTCTCGTGATTGGTCGGTCAGTGTTAATGGCTGGCTGTGTTAACTTGTCTTTTTTGTCTGCGATTTTGTTTTGGAGCATAGCCATTTTGTCCAGGAGTGCATGCTGAATGTTGACACACCAGGTTTCGTCTTTCTTACAGGTGTCAGGTGGGCTGGCGGGAGACTCAAGTTCCCTCAGGATAGTGAATCATTTTTTACTGCTAGATTTGGCATTTGCTATGCGCTCTTTGTATGTAGTGTTTTTAGCTAGCAGTATTGGTTGTTTGTACTTTTTGGCAGAGGAGATGAAAAGATCCCTGTTGTTTTTTGATGGTGAGGCTTTACAGGTTGATTCAGCGGCACATTTATTCGATCTAAGATTCTTGAGGTCAGATGTGAATGAGGAGTTGAGGTGAGCTGTCTGTTTTGGTTTGCGGTGTTTGAGTGGGGCAATATTGTCAATGGCTTGGAGGATGGTGGTGTTGTACAGATCTACCATGGCTGATGGGTTGGCATGGGAGTAGGTACCTGCAGTGATGGGGCCTAATAGAGGGAGCAGATTAGTGTGTTTGACGTTGCGTGTGTTTCTTGCAAGGGTTTCTGCGGTTAAGTGTGGAACCGTTTTCTGTTGGGTTTGTCTGGGGATAGTGAATGTGATGATGTTATGCTCTGACCAGGGGCAAGGGGAGTTAGCTAGAATGCTAGTTGATACATTTAGATCAGCAAGTCAGTCTAAAGTACGGCCTTTGGCATGGGTAGCTTCTTCAATATATTGAGTAAGTCCAAGAGCGGCAATTGTGCTTTGAATGGTCGTGGCATAAGAATCTAGGCTGTCATAGAGGCCCAGATTAAAGTCCCCTAAAATGATGATTCGAGTAGTTGGTTATGTGTTTTTTTAAAGTAGTTGAGTTATATCCTTGTCAAAAGTTTGTAGTGGTCCCGGGGGTCTGTATATGATGTGCATGGTGGTGGTTGCGGTATTAGGGTAGGATAGTTTGATTGAGAGAAGTTCCCCAGAGGGGAAAGCTTGGTCATGTGATTCTCTGATGGAAAGGTTAGATTTAGCGATCAGGGCAACTTCTCCTCCTTTAGTGGTGGTTCTAATTTTTCTGTAGATTGTGAATCCTTCTGGTATGGCTAATGAGAGTGCAGGGCCTGCTGCTGGGTGCAGCCAGGTTTCTGTGACTGCTAGGAGGTAAAGATGGTTGGTAGTTATGAGGTCAGATATGTCCAGGGCATGTGCTAGGAGTTATCTAGCATTGATGATACAGCCCTTGATGGTAGTTTTGGTGTCAGTGTTAGTCTTGGTGTCTTCTGGGGTGTTGTGATGGGGAGAGGGTGGTGTGGCTCTGTGCATTATTAGGTACAGTGGGAGTTCTGAGCGTTCGAGTGTGGTCGGCTATCAACTTATGCTTGGGTACCGTAGTAGGTTGTTGGTCCCATCTGCTGGGTTTGGGTTGCACAATCGATTTAGGGCTAGGGCATAAAAAACTCAAGGCTAGGCACGATCAGTTCAGGGCTAGGCACATTCAATTGAGGGTTAGCCGAAATCAATTCAGTTCAGGGCTAGGCACAATCAGGTCAGGGCTAGGTGCAATCAATTCAGGGCTAGGTGCAATCAATTTAGGGCTAGGCATGAGTAATTCAGGGCTAGGCACATTCAGTTCAGGGCTAGGCACATTCAGTTCAGGGCTAGGCACAATCAATTTAGGTTGATGCACAATCAATTCAGGGGTAGGCATGATTAATTCAGGGCTAGGCACATTCAGTTCAGGGCTAGGCACAATCAATGTATGGCGATGCACAATCAATTCAGGGCTAGGCATGATTAATTCAGGGCTAGGCACATTCAGTTCAGGGATAGGCACATTTAGTTCAGGGCTCAGAACATTCAGTTCAGAGCTAGGCACAATCAATTCAGGGCTAGGCACATTCAGTTCTGGGCTAGGCACATTTATTTCAGGGCTAGGCATGATCAATTCAGGGTTAGGCACATTCAGTTCAGGGCTAGGTACATTCAGTTCAGGGCTAGGTGCAATCAATTCAGGGCTAGGCACAATCAATTCAGGGCTAGGCACAATCAGATCAGGATGAGGCACATTCAGTTCAGGGCTAGACATGATTCATTCAGATCAGGGCACAATCAATTCAGGGCTAGGCACATTCAGTTCAGGGCTAGGCGCAATCAATTCAGAGCTAGGTGCAATCAGATCTGGGCAATGCACAATCAATTCAGGAATAGGCATGAATAATTCAGGGCTAGGAACATTCAGTTCAGGGCTAGGCACAATCAATTTAGGGCAATGCGCAATCAGTTCAGGGCTAGGCATGATTAATTCAGGCTCTGCACATTCAGTTCAGGGCTGGGCACATTCAGTTTAGGGCTAGGCACAGTCAGTTCAGAGCTAGGCACATTCAGTTCAGGGCTAGACATGAATAATTCAGGGCTAAGCACAATCAATTCAGGACTAGGCGCAATCAGATCAGGGCTAGCTACAATCAGTTCAGGGCTAGACATGATTAATTCAGGGCAAAGCACAGTCAATTCAGGACTAGGCACAATCAGATCAGGGCTAGGCATGATAAATTCAGGGCGAGGCACAATAAATTAAGGGCTAGGCATGATTAATTCAGGGCTAGGCACATTCAGTTCAGGGATAGGCACATTCAGTTCAGGGCTAGGCACAATCAATTTAGGTTGATGCACAATCAATTCAGGGGTAGGCATGATTAATTCAGGGCTAGGCACATTCAGTTCAGGGCTAGGCACAATCAATGTATGGCGATGCACAATCAATTCAGGGCTAGGCATGATTAATTCAGGGCTAGGCACATTCAGTTCAGGGATAGGCACATTTAGTTCAGGGCTCAGAACATTCAGTTCAGAGCTAGGCACAATCAATTCAGGGATAGGCACATTCAGTTCTGGGCTAGGCACATTTATTTCAGGGCTAGGCATGATCAATTCAGGGTTAGGCACATTCAGTTCAGGGCTAGGTACATTCAGTTCAGGGCTAGGTGCAATCAATTCAGGGCTAGGCACAATCAATTCAGGGCTAGGCACAATCAGATCAGGATGAGGCACATTCAGTTCAGGGCTAGACATGATTCATTCAGATCAGGGCACAATCAATTCAGGGCTAGGCACATTCAGTTCAGGGCTAGGCGCAATCAATTCAGAGCTAGGTGCAATCAGATCTGGGCAATGCACAATCAATTCAGGAATAGGCATGAATAATTCAGGGCTAGGAACATTCAGTTCAGGGCTAGGCACAATCAATTTAGGGCAATGCGCAATCAGTTCAGGGCTAGGCATGATTAATTCAGGCTCTGCACATTCAGTTCAGGGCTGGGCACATTCAGTTTAGGGCTAGGCACAGTCAGTTCAGAGCTAGGCACATTCAGTTCAGGGCTAGACATGAATAATTCAGGGCTAAGCACAATCAATTCAGGACTAGGCGCAATCAGATCAGGGCTAGCCACAATCAGTTCAGGGCTAGACATGATTAATTCAGGGCAAAGCACAATCAATTCAGGACTAGGCACAATCAGATCAGGGCTAGGCATGATAAATTCAGGGCGAGGCACAATAAATTAAGGGCTAGGCATGATTAATTCAGCGCTAGGCACAATGAGTATGGGGATAGATGTTTGAAAGTCAGGTATGGGCATAATCAGTTCATGGGATGAAGTCTCAGAATGCATAGGCAGGGATGTAAGCATGTCCGTAGGGTTTGTTACTATACCATTGTCCTGGTAGAATAATAGTTCAGAATTATGCATAGTGGCATTGTCGTAATCAGCATGGCTTGGGTGAGTAGATGATTCTGTAAGCATAACTTGCTTTATATCAGAGGTACGGTGCCTTGGGCTATTGCATACAATCATAGCGGTAAGGGAAGCGTTAAAAGATGTTTCCATGCAAAGAGGCGTGTACTCCACCAGCAGTGATGCTGTGCATTGTGGATGGAGTTTGTCGTGTTTTAATATGTGCTCGGAATTCCACAAGCTCTATGGAGCGTTAGTGGATGGCAATGGCATGCTAGGAGGTAGTGGGGGCATGAATGAGCCTGCGGCGTTGATGTGCTCCGATGCAGATTTTGGTTCGCTCGCTGGCTCACAAGCAGCAAGAGGGCTCACGAGTAAGTAAGCATTTTCTGAGGTAGGCAGGAGCGGCTTGCAATGAATGAGATCAGCAGTTCCAGTGGAATCAGAGGCGACTTTGCTGTCAAGGGGAGTTGTAGCCAGGTAGGTGGTGCGGATTGCGTCGAACATAGTTTTTGTAATCTCTTTCCTCTGTGACATTGAATTTGGGCATATTTTTTCAGCGGCTGAAGGTCTCATAAGGCAATTGTTAATTATGTTTGGAAGGGTGCTGATTTCTTTGCTGTAGTGTAGGAACTGGTGCGGTAATTCGTCTGGCGAGTGGGATGTCGAATCCACAGCTTGTATGTGTTTTTGGTGTGGCATAAATATGTTAACATGGACCTGATGTTGTGCTGGACGTGGGCAAATGACATAGAAACGGTGATGGGCCATATCTGCCATATGGAATGAAGATAGCAATCTGCAGCGACCTGCGGAGACAGTAGGGGTACTATTTAGGTGGTGAAGGCATGGCAGTTCTTGGACTCAAACCCGCAGTGCACTGGGCCTGTGTGGTAATAGGAGTTGCTTGAATAGTTATCGATTTGTTTGACCTTACCTCTTTGGTACTGGTGGCAGATGATATTGGAGTATCCTTTTGTGCTGATAATAGGTTAGGCAGAGTGTCCATGCCTTCCTTGGCCTGACAGGGCCAGACAGGAAGCAGCCTTGTGAGTGTGCCTTTGGAGGGGGACAGCTTCCCCTGCCGGCTTGTCTCCATTGCTCCACTTGTAGGATTCAAGGGCCAATTACACAGGATATGAAGGCAGGTAGTTTATAAGACACAGGTGTGAGGTCCAGGGCGGCAGCCTTCTTGACACCACTTTCCCTCCCCCCTTCCTTATTGTTTGAATCTCGCATTTCATCTGGATTTCGCATTACTTCATGGATACTTGCTTTGCAGATGGGGCTTGAAGGCTGTAGGTGGCTGGGCATAGCTCTCAACTCACACGCTTTTGGCGGGTGTCGCCCGCCTTGTAAAGGGCTGACTTACCCGCCAAACCTCCTGCACGCCCATTCATTCCAATGGGCGTCTCACCCGCCAAAAACAAAATCGGGTGATGTCACCCGCCTTTGCAACACAAATGGTTGAGAGCTATGGGCTGGGTGCAGTGGAGGTCATGGCAGTTGCAGTTCTGTTCAGGTTGGCTGCATTTCCATCAGGAGGACTTGCTCCACACAGGGCCCCTGGTACTGCTCTTTCGGGTGCTGGATTGTGGAATGGCTGACAGGGCCAGACAGGAAGCAGTTTTGTGAGTGTGCCTTGGGAGGGGACCGGCTTCGGCTGCCGGCTTGTCTCCATTAGTACACTTGTAAGATTCAAGGGCCAATCACACAGGAGGATGATGAAGACAGGTAGTTTAGAAGGCAAAGGTGTGAGGTCCACGGTGGCAGCCATCTTAACACCACTTTCCCTCCCCCCTTCGTTACTGTTTGAATCTCACAGTTTGTCTGGATTTCACATTTCTTCATGGATACTCCCTTTGCAGATGGGGCTTTCAGTCTGTAGATGGCTGGGTGCAGTGGAGGTCATGGCAGTTGCAATTCTGTTCAGGTTCTGTTCTGGTCATATTATTCCATATTCAATTCAATGAATAAGGAAACAATTCTCTCCAAAGTGTGTCTCACCAGTGAGGTAATTACCCTGTTTCTGCTGCTCTCATTCTGCTTTTAACAATAAAACCAACAGTGGATGTTCCTTAAAGGAATATGTGTTTTCTTTTCCTCTGATTGAGATTGTAGTTGCTGATAAAGAGAGACACCCAATTAGACAAAGAGACATAGCGAGAACGAGAGAGACAGAGAGAGAGAAAGAGAGAGAGAGGCAACGAGAACGAGATAGGCGTATGGTACACCAGGTACAGCCAGTTGTTATTAATATGTCTAACACATTTAGAAATTACAGGGATCTGCCAACCACTGATTTGAGAACTAAAGGAACAAGGAAAATGAAAGATTAAAATCTGGTAGAGAAGGGCCCTGAAAGAAAATAAAAAACTGATTTTTTTAAGGATTTAGATGAAGAAAGTGTGAGGAAATGCATTAATTTGCAGCAAGAATGCAAGAAGAAATAAAGACATGACTATGTTGGGGGAATGAAGAAGAAAGCAATGGAAATCTGAGAATAATTGCCTTAGAAATGGCATGAACGTTCAAATTGTGTAAAAATGATCTGAGAGTGGTAAAATATAGTTTTGTGTACAATATCGAGTGCAGTACTTGTTCATGGGCACACTGATAAAACTGTGCATTTATTTTATCACGTGCAGTCAGATGGCCCAATTATGTAAATTGAACAGGATCAGATGTAGAATATTGGCAGTGTTCTATAATTGGGATTCAAATGGCTTTGTCGTAGGTAGGTGTGTGAATAGTTTATGGTATCTAGATTTCATTGTTTTGCACTCTGAAGTGACATTCTTTTAAATCAAGTGTGTTTTGTGCTGAAGAATCTCCTGTGATCTTGTTTGGTGGCACTTTAGTCTTGATCGCCAGTCATGCCCACAAGTCTTTCCTCTATCTGTAAAATGGCCAAGCTGTCAAAGTGAAAATAGAGGCATTGTTTTGAGGCAGGACCCATCTGTTCTGTATCTATACATTAGTTGATCAAAGGTTTGAGCCACAAGTCACATATATGACAATGTGTCTAATTGGTCTCACCAGAAATTGGATTTGAGGTTCGGGGATAGGCATGGTCTATACAGTAGTTGACCCTGTTTTATGCTTGGGTGCACACGTTTGACAGGTTTGTGTTGGTGAACTGATCTGCTGTCGCATAATTTTTGATGTTGGTTGAGAATTGCCTTAGTTATAGTGTTTCAAAATGAAGGTCAAGTGAACATTAAAGCAATGGAATATTTGTTCTACGACCATCGGTGCGCTAGAAAATATGTTGATGGTCTTGAAGGCATCATAAATGCTTCAATGGATTGCTTGTGCTGTAGTTGGGGGCTGTGATTTAGGTATGTGGGAGCTCTGTATGGCATTGTGTCCAGGAGGTCGATGGCTCTGTTTCTTTAGACAACTTCTGAACCTGTGTAAAAGATAATTCGTTTGATTTCCAAGTGTGTTTGCACAGTTCGGTCTAGGCACATGCACACAAAATTAACATGCTCCAAAACAAAATGCAGCAAAAAAAGAAACATTGAACCTACATCACCTGCCTAAAAACCCTCTGCCTAGTGGCACACTGATGGCACATAACAATGTATTCCACTTAACTAAAATGTTTACCCTGGAGGTAGAAAAAATGATCCTCTCGCTGAAGTCCTCCAATTGTAAAAGTGACATCTGCCCAGCACAATTAATAAAAGATGCGGCCAGAGAACTTTTTCTGTTCATCGCCAAATTGAGCAATGCATCCTTTGCCTCAGGTTCCATCCCTGCCTACCTAAAACAGTTTTGGGTGCTCCCTCTCCGCAAGACACAGACACTAGACCCTCTTATCCCTACCAATTACCGTTCCATTACCACAGTACCATTTTTACTTAAAATATTGGATAAAGCTGCCTACAACTAAATTCAGAAACACCTAGAATTGCATAAACTTTTAGGAGACAATCTGATTTCCTTCCTCTATATGGTACAGAAACTGCCCTAACTGATCTAAAATCCCAAATCGATGAGCTGAGAGACAAAGGGAAGACAGTACTCCTGCTCTTACTTGATCTCTAAGCTGCACTTGATCTAGTGGACCACAAGGTCCTCTGCAGACACCTTGACTCTGCTGCTACTTCTCCGCTGAGGCCATCAGATGGATTGAATCTTTCCTGAGCGAGAGAACTATGAGAGTATTTTCCCGTTCGGCAGCTGCAGACCCCACCCCTATCCTATACCGTGTTCCCCAAGGTTCTTGTGTCTCTCCAACGCTATACAACATTTTCACCAAGCCCTTGTTTGATGATTTGGACCATCTGGGTGTCATCTACACTACTTATGCAGAGGATACACAGATTCTCCTCCCGCTTTCTGGGGATCATAGTAAGGACACAGAGTTGGTGAACAGGGTACATCTTATCATCCAGGCTTGGATGGCTACTCATGGCCTGTGCCTGAACGATGATAATACGGAGTTGATAATCATGGGTACACACGCCAACATCAAAAAACTAGGCCAGGAATTTTCTTCATTCAATATCGACAGGAATACCATAAAAGTCGCCAAGGAAGTAAAAACCCTTGATTTCTACTTGGACTCCACTTTGTCCTTTGATAAACAGGTAAAATCCTTGGCCTCTACAACGGCCCACACCTGCAAGCTGATAAGTGCTGGAAAACTATTCCTCTCCAACGACAGCTGCCTGATCCCGGCTGGACCCTTAACACTATCCAGAATTGACTACTGTAATGCCCTATACAGTGGTGCTAATAAAACCACCATCTGGAGGCTCCAAACATTACAAAATAATCCCTTGAGAGCAGCACTTGGCATAAACAAAATAACCCATATCTCCTCCATTAGAGACCAACATAAATGGCTATCTACTGGTAACAGAATTCAGCTTAAGACGTTATCACTGACTCACAAAGCACTAAACAATGTGGCCCCCAGTTACCTTACAGATGAATTTCACAAAAGAATCTCTCTCAGACCTACTAGAGCTGGCAACACCAACTGCCTGGCCATACCTAGATACAGGCTCACCACAATTGGCGGCAATAGTTTCCCAGTGAAGGCTGCCAAATTATGGAACTCAATGCCACTAGACATAAGAGCAGATCAACTCTACCTACACTTCAGAAAAAAACACCATCAAACACCTCATCTCTACTGACCCCTAGTCTCCTAGTCTGGCCTACACTGTACCTAGATCACCCTTTCTCACTTGCATAACTCTCCTAAATTCTGCCACACTTCGTTACTTGCATATCTGCACACTATTTATTTCTGTGTAACCATAAACACATCTAAATTGTATATTTTGTATACTTTGTAACTATGTAAGCCTTTATATTGTATATTGTGTATATTTTGTAGCCTTGTAAGCCTTGCATCTTCTTACTGCTGCGCCCTGTTACCTACGGGTCTGGTGCGCATAAAAAGTGAATAAACAAACAAACAAACAAACACTTCTCTTGGTAAGCTCAGAATGTGGCTTCGGCTGATGAAATTCTTGATGCAGGGGGGTCAAGATTGTTGTCTGAGTTTGGGTGCAATGTATTATCGCACTTGTTAAATGCGAAGAAAATAAACGTTTTTGTTACTATTTTACTAACGTTTAAATACATCAGAGCTAGCCTTACCATTATTGTCTAAACTAGTCTGCCTTTAAAAACATAAATTTCTCTTTCTATTTCTCAGACCA
This sequence comes from Ambystoma mexicanum, assembly GCF_040938575.1. NCBI lineage: Eukaryota > Metazoa > Chordata > Amphibia > Caudata > Ambystomatidae > Ambystoma > Ambystoma mexicanum. Next base: position 1,515,964,719 of record NC_090937.1, on the reverse strand, counting down.
CCTTACCTTTCCTATCTCTCTGAAAACCTTCTAGCTGCAACTGTTCACATTAGCCTTGAAGGGAATGCTCACTTTGATGGGGCTAATGTACTATAGACATAATTAATTCTTAGTGACATATCCCTTTCTTTCACTTCCAACTAGAAAGAGTTACAAGTAGGCTTTTTATACATGGGTGTTGGAAACCCTATTTGACCAGATCTAGATCCTTTGGTATTCCACCTTCTATCCTTCAAAAAGATTCACATTTAATAATAACTTGGATGGACCCTAACTAACTCTACCTACCATCCTTCCCTCCTAGTTAAAACTCCCTGCAATCTAGTTAATCCATTAAATGGGTTCTACCCCTCTCCATTGTGTACCACAGGGCCTCTATGACTGATGTGATGGCCCAGTAATTTGGTTAGATAATGTGGAAGTGCATCTAGGCAATCAGCATGGATTTGAATCTAGGGTCTCGTAGGGGAAAAGGACTCACCCTCCTCCCAGACACTATTTTGAATGAGTGCTATAGTATGCAGCCAACTTTACAGCTGAATTGGGTTTACATGCAAATGATTTAAATTGTTGTAGTGGTCACCTTTTCGAATGGGCCTGTACTACACAAGTTGGTAGTGTGACTGAGCAGCCACGGTTATCTCAAGAGGGGTAAATGTGAGCTGTAGAGCTGTAGCAATGAAATCCACAAATACAAGTAGCCAAGTAACACACTCAAGGTTTTTGTTATAAATATTGATTTACTTATTATACAGTATCTTTTAAAATAAGCAGTCTTTAAAAAGGGCAATATATGTAACATTCAAATATACTTTAAAATACGTTTCCAGAATCAACTCAAAATTAGTAGATACTCTTTAGAGATACGTTTAACACATTTTCTAAACCTTGAGGTGACTTAACTAACTAGGGCAGTAATGGCATTTATTTATCATTAGTACACTCTGCATGTTCTGATGTTTCAGAAAGGAATGGTTAAGGGAAGGAAAAAGGTTAAACATGTTGAAAGTGCATGTGAGCTCTTAAATCTTCCAATGAAGTCTAGACAACATCCTTTCCCAGCAATATTAGTTTAAAACCAAGTTATCATTGCACTGCCGTGATGCAAACAGCTGATCCGGCTCCCTCCTGCTTTCTCACATCCCTCACCCCTGCAGCCCTCTGGAGCATCAAATCCCCAAGATAAACCTATTTGGGGACTAACATCTTTTCTGGGCACGAAATACCTACCAGCTGGTGCAATTACTACCTTTAAAAAAAAAAAAATACAACATTTCTGTTTGGTGATTTGCTTTTAAAATCATTTTTTGTCCTGCATTTGAACTCTACATACAGCTCTTAGTCACCTCAAACATTGTGTGACTGAGAAATCCATCAAAAGTTGTGAATCATCTCAATCCTGGGTTTGGCCTGTGCCTCAGGCCATTCTCCAAAATGGTCACCCTGGTTTTTTGCACTGCAGGCATGTTCTTCTTGTTGCCTGGGCCCTTGCGATTGGCTGCCTTCAACACCTTTTAGCCAAGCAGGGCCTCCGGGAGGCGGGAGCCAGCTCATCCATACAAGGGCCACTTCTAAGGCCCTTGTCTGCTCCCTGTTTCCTTACAGTGCCCTACATGAGGTAATTCCCTGTCACCCCTGCACTCGACCCTCCTTGCTTTGGCGACCTCACTCTACCATGAAATCTGGACTTTCATAGCTGTCCACCATAACGTTGGGTACATTCCCCCCTCTAGACACACTTCTACCCTCTTTTGTCTTTGCTTCCTTCTCAGTTTGTCCCTTTGATTGCACTTTTGACTACATTGAGTGTTCACACCTACTGGTAACTCCTGAATCTGGTTTCCATTCGAATCCTACTGTGATTCCATGCATTTAGCCTAGCTCGTATCTGAATGTGCTTTCATGCATTTATCTTAGTTAGTATCTGACTGTGTTTTCATGCATTTAGCTTAGTTTGTATCTGACTGTGTTTTCATGCATTTAGCTTAGTTTGTATCTGACTGTTTTCATGCATTTAGACCAGTTCGTATTTGACTGTGTTTTCCTGCATTTAGCCTAGTTCACATTTGGCTGCATTTTCATGCATTTAGATTAGTTGCACTCTGACTTTGTTTTCATGCATTTAGCTTAGTTCGTATCTGACTATTTTCATGCATTTAACCTAATTTCAGATTTGACTGTGTTTTCCTGGGGACCTCTATGATTGCCTGTTGTATCTCGACCCCCCTGTTGTTTTTCTTGTGATGTATGTATTCCTGTGTGCTGTTTCCCCCCCTGCTGCTTGCATGAGATGTCTGTTTTTCTGAATCCTTCTTCTTTCTGTCCCCTCCTCTCTACTCTCTCCCCTCCCCTCACTATATTCTTAGGATATAATCTATCAGAAATGTTGCCTGACCTGTATGATAGCAGCCTGTCTGTCTCCTCCCTTGCTCACATGTTTCTTCCTCCCTCTCCCCCTCCAGAACTATCTGAAATGTCTTCAGGCCTAGTACGATAGTCGCTTGTTTTGTTTGTCTCCTTCTCCCTGCCCCTCCAACCACTAGTAAAATTCTGCCACTACCTCAATTGTTGTCAAGCCTAGTAAAGTAGCCGCTTGTCTATCCCAGTCTCAATCCCACTCCCTCCCTCCTTATCATTGTTGAAGCTCTTGCACTATCTGAAATGTCGCCAGTTTGAGTACGGTAGTTAATTACACATTCTTAAATGTATCAAGGACTTGCAAGAATGTCACTGTATTCTCCCTTTTTCTCTCCCCACTTGAAGCACTTTGAAACACATTGTATATAGGGATAATACAAATAACCTATCAATCAATCACCTATGAGGGACAGTAAATATCAAAGTCAAATGAACTAGAAGAGTCTGAAGGGAGCCTGAACAGCCGAAGTCAATTGGAACACAGTCTATGGAGCTGAGGCACTTCTTAGATAACAAAGTCTTTCACAAAGTCAAACAGTTTGTTGACAAAATATGTTGAAGAAAAATCACGGTAGAGTTACAAGCTGTAACACTTGTCGAGGGTAAAGCTGAAATCAACTCTTGCAAAGTAGCTACTGCAAGTCAGATCTGAGAAGAGCAAAGCTAAAGACACTGAGGTAAGTACCCCAAGTCGGAACAGTACCTTTGGTTAGAAGAAGAGTCGTCCAGCTGGCTTCTGTATGGTTGCAGTGATGTAGATCCTGGCTTCCTCAGCCTCAGTCAGATCAGCAGCACTTTGCGGTTTCAGAACTCGGTAAAGAGCACCACTGTAGATCTCAGACACCGGTTGGCCTTCACGCCTTGAGTCCTGCACTCTGGTGAGGGGACTCAAACTCTGGTCGTCCTGCTTCTGGAGGGTCCAGAATCCCCAGCGGGGGACGATGGTAACCTCCACCCGCGTGGTGGCGCGGAGCCGGTTTGGCCCTGCTTCGAGCCTCCACATGGCTGGAGGCTGCCACGCCGCCCGCCGTGGACAAAAGATGCAGAAGGTAAGTGGGGAGCGGAGGGCAATGAGGTGGGAGGAAAGGGGAAGAACACAAAATAAAACCTTACCTGAGTCGCCTGCGGGGGGCGAAGGCAGCTTCTCAGCCGTGGGGAGGCTCGGAACGGGGTTGGCCCTTCTTTCGAGCCTCATCATTGGCTGAGGACAAGGCTGCTGGAATTCCGGCCGAGAATCGAGGGATTCTCGTCTGGGTAATGACCCGGCGAGAGCCAATCAGAATGAGTGATGCATTCTGCTTGACTCTCGCCGGGTACTAATACTGTTTAGAGCATGCTCCCAGCACTTTTCTATGCCAGGGGGCTGGCCAGCATGTTATTTGCACTGCTGCATAGACGCTCAGAAATGCAAATTAGAAAAGTATGTTCTCATTACATTTACATTCAGTTCTACGCGCCTATTATATCATTTCCTTAGCCACCAGAAATATTGAATTCTAACATATAGGACCAGAATCTTAGAATTCGGTTTTACCAAATTGCTGTATTCGAGATGAGTGAATCCTTCAAATACTCACAAGTGCCACAAATTCTGGTTTGAAGTGTTCAAGCTATTTCCACCATCATCACCAAATGGTTCAAGTCTTCCAGCCTAGTTGGACCACCACGGTTTAGACAGCCTCTAATCTTTTGTCAAGCTGATTCACACATCTATAGCCGATTGACTTATCACAATCTTCAAACATACCTTTTACGTTAGCTAATTCAGACCACAAATTTAAGTGAAACTTAAGATACATAAATGCAAGCTGTTTTCTGTTCTGATAGAAATTGAAGCTTGTCAGACCAGAAATATTGAACGCTCTGTGCCATAAAATATTTCTAAATGAGCTACACAAATCCAAATATCGAATGACCTACATGCAATTGTAGATTTAGACTGTCATTAAGGTGCATGAATTGCACGGCGTGAGTAAATGAGTGTGTAACCTGTACACATGAACTCATTAATAATCTTCAAGGAGGACCGAATCTGGCAGCAGATGAATGAACATAAGCCTATCTCTAATGCCGAGCAGTTCCTTGAAGGTTGAAATGTCATCATCCACGTATTAATGAAAAGTGATTTGAATTCAAGGCGGATGGTGGCTGGGCTGTTTGCTATTCAGGGCGGCTGTTTTAAGAGTAATTGTTTCCCCTGCCACAGGGAAAGCAAATCCTCCAAGACGTGCCGAGATGGAATGGCAGCATTTTTCTGCCAATTACAGGTCATCAGCACAGCAACTCAATGCATCATGTTGTGTAAGGTTGCAGGTGCCACACCTCATTAATAGGCATTGGGCTGTACGTTGATATATGTAAAGTCCCTGCTTATGGGAAACAGGTTGCTTTGGGAAATTCGAAACTGAAAACAATATGTTAAAATGTGCCCAGAGCAATGCCAGAGGTTACGATTAATTCTAAACCTTCCAGCCAATACCTCTTTTGTGTTGTTTAAATGAGAAATTACATTTTGAGCAAGAGAAAACGATGACGTGCGTGTGTGTTGAGATATATACAGTGTGAATTTAGCTGTAAAGCAACATAGCATTGTGTAATCAGGGGATACAATATAATAATATGGATACAATTAGATGGAAAGGCTGATAAGTATCTAGTGTAAGGACATGAAGAAAGGGTTCACATAGGGTGTGTGTGGAATAAAAGCACTGGACTGACGCACAAAGTGAGTTAAGAAATCACTGGCCAATCAAGTTGAGCATGTGCTGGCTTTACAGAGCGAAACATGATCGTGATCCCATTGATAGGAATAGCCATTATTCAATTGGTGCAGTTCATGAAGTCCTGCACATTCAGCCTATGCACCTTTCACAACTATCTAAGAGTCACAAATGTGACCCCTTTGGTTCAGTAGTTGTCACCAGGCTGAAAAGTAAAGGGTCTGATAGTGAGTTTTGTCGTATACGGATCAGGAATCCTCCATGCCATAAATAGTTTGACTGCACAGTGAATCATGGGGACCTGCATTTGTTATGGCTATGCATCCACTAGTGTGGTAAACTGATGTCGAAAATGCTGAGTTTCTGAAACACTGTTGAAATAAATATGTCTATTTGAATAGAGTGTTTATCAAGAGAAACCAACAGGTCAGTGACTTAACTGAGCATTTGAATTGTATTCGCTGTTGAAGTAGTAGCCAGTGAAGTTTTTCCCTGGCAACTGATGTTTTCTCCTACCGGCTCAAGCTGCAGACCACCCTAACTGCACCATTCTGAATGGTCTGCAATCTCTTGATCTTAGCCTTAGAGGTGCCCATCAAGAGACTATTGTAGTAGTCCATTTTGGAGTTAATTATAGTTCATGCAATCAGCGCAAGTTTTTGTTGTGATAGATATGGTCGAATTTGCCATAAGAGATTGATGTGGATTTAATATAAGAGACCTGTCTCTTATACGAGAGATGCAAGTCCATACATATGCCCAAGGTCTTAACATGCTTAGATACTTCAATGAAGCTATTGTTTATCTTGATTTTTTGTATTGTTGATCTAGCTTCCCTATTTTTTGAGGTGTGCCAAGAATTAAGAGTTCTGTTTTGCCTTATTGAGGGCCAAAGAGTTGTTTGCCATCCACTTTTGGATAGCATTGAACACTTTGTTTATTCTTTCCACATCCTTTTCATAGGAACCTGACAATTCAAAGACTAGCTGGGTATCATCAGCGTAATTTGTGTATTAAACACCTACGTTTTTAAACATATCGCATAAGGGTTTTGAGAAAATGTTTAACAGTAGAGGCGACACCACAGGTCGCAATGTTTTTAGGGAGCTGAAATTGCCCTTTACGACTGCGGCCATTCTAGGACCTAGGAAAGATTGAAACCAATTTATTGCTGGGGGGAGGGGGGCACCTCCCAATGGATTTCAATCTCTCAGCCAAGAGATCATGGTCTGTAAGGTCAAAAGCTGAGGAAAGGTCAAGTAGCATAAGTAGGGCAGTGTTTCCTTTCTCAACAGTACTTGCAATGTTGGCCTGGAGATCCAGAAGCGCGGTCTCTGTTCCATGTTTGGCCCTAAAGCCATATTGCTCATTAGCCAAAATTTCATTGGTATCTATGAACTTCTGCATTGTATGTAGGCAATCCTATCGATAATTTTAAGCAGTAATGGCATGTTTGTTATGGGCCTGAAGTTGCCAGGTAAAGAAAGATCCAGGTTTTCCTTTTTTATAAGAGGAGTAATCCACGCTTCCTTAAAATCAGCAGGAACATAGGCTTCTTCAAAAGATTGACTGACAAATCGAGCAACCCATGGTGCTAAGGTGTCTGCGTAATCTTTGAATAGCTTGGCATGGAAAATGTCCCCCTGACAAGAAGATGGCCTCAATTTATGAATCACTTCCAAAACCTCTGAAATTGAGACCTTTTTGAAAGAGAAAAGATCTAAATGACTATTTGGCAGATCACTCTTAACGGTAGTGAGTTAACTTGTGAGTTAACTTGTGAACAGAAAATCGTTTTTTTTTGGGTTTCAATAGCCTTTTGATGTTTACTAGCTTTTTCAGAGGAACCTTCATGAATCTCTTGGCACCACTTATCGCTCTCTTGAGCTGGGTGTGTAATTGGAGGATCTTTCATTTCTTTAAGAATTGAAAAGATTTCCTTAGATTGGGATTTTGCTTGCTGAATCCTCGCATTAAAGTGTTCAGCTTTGAATCTAAGAACGGTCAATTTGTAATCCTTAGCAGCTATTTTATAAGATGCTAGTGATGCTACAGATTGGTGTTTTCTCCAAAGGCGTTCGGCCTTACGCTTATTTCTTCTGGCTTCAATAATATCCTTGGAGAACCACGTGTTCACGTTGGTTGATTTGTTACTTTTTTTAGGTTTAAGGGGGCCAATTCATCAAAGGCTTAATTAGTTGCCTTTCTAAAGGCCTGAGTGAAGAAATCCAAAGATGTTTGCTGATGTAGCGGGGCCAGAAGAGGACCAACCTTATCTTTAAAAGCTTCACTGGTTACTGCCTTTCTGTTATGCCAGGTTCCTATAGGTGGAGATTTTGTGAGTTTGTCTATTAGTAATGTAACAGGTACAATTGATCAGATGATGATCAGACCATGCACAATCTAAAATTGAGGTGATGGTAATTTCCTGTTTTTTGTCAGTATCCAATCCAATATGTTACCAGCATTGTGGGTAGCATATTTAACTAATTATTGGAATGTAATGGCCTCAAGTGAAGCTTTAAGGTCCTTTGTTTTTATATCCTGTGAGTTATTGTCCCACAGGTTCATATACCCCAGGACTACAACTGCTGAGGTGTCTTTGAAGATATTATCAATACTAGTCAATAAATGTTCATCAAACTTAGGAGTGAGTTTGGAGGGGGGGCGGTACAGCAGTAGGAATCTTATAGACGTTACATGATTAGCTTCAAGTCTGACAATGTTCCAGGTCAAGGGTACTGGACATGTGGATGTTTAAATCCTTAAAAATAATAGCAACTCCCTTCCTCTCCCCGTGACACGATCTACGTGAAGCATTCTGTGACTTTCTGGAATAGCCAGCAGTATCACATGGCTAGTAGTTTGGGTCATCCAAGTCTCAGTGAGAAACAGGATATCCACTTTCTTTTCAAAGATCATGTCAGCAATTTCTGTTGCATGTTTTACCATGGAGCGGGTGTTTAATAAGCAACTATTAAAGTGGTCTTGTGGCTGATGAGCAGTATTATTCTTATCTAGACCCTCGACCTTTGTCAAGCAGTCATGTTTCTTGGAGCCCCCCTGCTGGGTGGGTTTTATGGTGACAATATGCATGGGAATGAGTTATGGGGATGTCCTCTGCTCCCCTTGTAAAATTCAGGAGTTGCGGGGGTGACCCCTGCATGTTCAGTGTAATAATGTCTCTGCAAAAAAGGGCAACATTTTTGTCAGGAGACATTTTTGCCGGGACATTATTACATGGAACATCCCGTCCTGCCACCCTGAGAGCATTGTAATAGGGTGGACTTTGTGGTCTTTCCTTTCGCTTTAGTTACACTGACCCCCTCCCCACTTAACACAGTGTTCCCTACAAACATTGCATTTGCAAGACTGCAATGTGTGAGGTTGTTTACCATCAAATGCATGCCTATTTGAGCAAACTACAGTTCAGGTACACAGACAGGTCCATATACAAACCCATAGGGGCTATTTAAATTGTAATGTTGTAATGTTTTTAACATGCTTCATTTCATCACTGCTAGAGGAAGAGGTGAAAAGCACGAAATATTGCATCTGAATGGCTTTGTAATGTATCAGCTTGTTTACTTGTACTGCATCACTCTGTGCTGTTTAGAAATTCAATCAAATTTGTGAAATGCAATATATCTTCAGTCTATTATTTCCTTGTACAAAAATAAAACAAAATGTGTCAAGTTTATCATATTCCCTTTTTACATGGCAACATAAGTATAGCAGCTCCGTACCATTAGCCGATTTTGTTCCTCAGTAAAACAAACGGTCTTGCTTGTGTTGAACATTAGTTCAATGATATTTAAGTGTAAAGCCATTTCGATTTGACATTTAATGGAAAGCATTCCATCAGATAATTGCATTCAGATCCAGCCTCCTCCCCGCCTGTGCCCACATGCCTGGAGTGAAAAAGATAAGGACATGGGATCTCCAGAGAATTTTTATTCGGGTTCTTTGTTTACAGAAGATATTTTTGCTTTTTTTCCTTCCATTTTACATATTTATACATTTAAATATTTGAACACTAAAATGTTACCAATACAATCCATTCAATAATCTTTTATCGGAACAGACTTACTCACCATTCACACATAAATTCCATTCATCCTCGTGTCCCATCTCATCTATAGGTCCAGATAAGATTTGAAAAAGTATGACAGGTTCTCAGCTGTGTGTTATCTTCACAGCGTACCTTTCTCTGGTTCTCTTTTGGTATTTTCATTTTATAAATAACCGGCAATATCATAATTTCAGTGTCTGCTTTGCACGAAGGCAGAATATTCAGCTTGTTAGATTGTCTTCTTTGGAATTTATAGAGATATAGTTGGTCACTTATTCAATATTCTGTTTTTAGGTCTTATGATCACTGTATGTCTTCATACTGAAAAAAGATTCATATAGGTTTTCATTGCGAACAGGTAAATGTATGTTAGAGATGTGTTTGAAGACTCTAAATGTACTCTTAATTAGTAGTAAAGACAAAAATCAATACATGTCCACGTGTTCGGTATAACATATACTGAGGGAATTCCATTTTTATACCAGTCATGTGTTCAAAAGCGACATTTGTGTGGCTGAAGTGCCGGCAGTTTTCAGAGCCATCATAACAAAAGGCAATCAAAAGTCTAAACTGGGTAAGGAATCCATCCTGAACTTCTTTAGAATTCCTCAAATCGGATAGTTATTTCAATGTATGTTAACATCGGTGTTATTCTGTGTAGAGCAGCGTTTATTTCCCCACTGGCTTCCCTCAGTGAAGCTGAGAGGTAGGCTAGTAAGAGAGCAGTCCTGGCAAACCAGGCTGATGAACTGGAAGTCTCAAGTGTGTTCCAACTCAAAACAATGCAGCTGCGACATAGGTTTCAATACCCAGAAGCTTTAACTCGTATTTCATGCTAGAGGAATGCTTGCCCCAACACATATGTGATGAGTCCCTTCACAGCCATTGGACAAAATGTACGGAAATGCTTTGAGCAAAGTGTGACATTGTCTATGTTATAGTGCCCTATGGACTCTCATATGGGAGTTAAACTATGTCAACCACCGGAGCCATTCGGGCATTCATGAGAAGCACAAGTATTCTCCTTAGATTTGCGTTCATCATTGTCCCTCTTTATTCTAATGCCTGCATTACTGAATCTGTGGGGTGAAATATAACCTCTGGATGCCAGAAATACAGAGGCCAAAGTCAGTTATGCGTGCTCACCGAAATATAAGGCCAGCATAGAAATGAGGTCTGACATAAGGCCTATTAAACCCAAATCATAAAGGAAAGAAAGGGCCTAAATCCGAAAATGCTAAGATGTGTGAAAGGCTTTTCAGGAAGGAAAAGGAAGACTTGTTGCTAACAGTCTATGGAGAGCTGCATTGACATATAAAGAAACCAAAGCGCACAGTTTCTTCAATGGGATACCAGAATTTTGCTCCAAGCAGCTAAAGTGAAAAGCAGAATTTCATGTGTAATACATAAAAGAATGTCATTTGAGTTTTTCCCGCATCCAGATTGACAATATGTTCAGCAAAATCCTCACCAGACTTTCAAAGTGTGAACATGGTTTCTGCCTATAAAAAGCTTATCCATATGGAAAATTTCAAAGCAACACTATGTTTGTTAATACTGTGAAAGCCTTATAAAATGCTGTGTAAAGTTCCAATTATGTGCGAGTTTAAAGACTGCTTGCAGCAGGGTACATGGATGGTAATTTCTCGAAAATTGAAACTAAACTCTAGGACCTCTCTCTGCTGCCCTGGAGATTCAGGTCTGGTTGTCTTAATCCATCATGCCCTTCCCTAAAAATACAAGAAATTAATACTTTTTAGATAAGAAACGTGGTGCAGACCATATAAAGTCAGGTCTGTTCTGCAGCAGGAATGACCTCCAGGTCACAAGTCTCATACAAAGTCCATTAGTGTTGCTATAAGGCAGCTCTGCTTAAGTCACATCCCCGAAGAGAAACGAAACTGGGAGAGCAAGGGTGGGGCCAGAGAGACTGAGGATATGAAACTGTAAATTTCTAAGTGAGACGATGAAGCTCTCTCCTCCCAAAGCTGTCCCAAAGCACTCTCCCATCCCTTTGTCCTATCAGCACAGAGGTGGGAGGTGGGTAGTGAAGACTAACTAATCCCTTTTGCAAGAATCAAGACAAGTTAGTGATGTCATTTGCCCTATAAATAAAGCTAGTTTGCATCAGAACTGGACTTCTTCCAATAATTCTGAAAGGCGACCGGCTGCCGAAATCTGGTGAGAAACATCCCAGCAGAGAGGCCTAAGTATTGCATTGCAGACAGGAGCCAGGAGACATAGAAGCTGACTGGGACCCCTTGGAGGAAAGAGAGGAGACCCTTGACTGACCCCCTTGCTGTTCCAGTGGTGCCCTGATGTTCCTTGATGCCCAGTTCCAGGACTCTCCTGTAAGTAGAAGTACCCCAAAGCCATAGATTGTGTAGGCCCTATATTCTTCCAGCAGTGTTTTAGTTATTTCCCCAGTGAAAATATCCTGTTGTCTGTGTAGACCGCTAGCATATTTAATCATAGTAAATCAATTCATTCCTCTATTGAATTCACAGGATCTGTATTGCTGGCATTGAAAACCAACAATCTTTTCTCAGTGTGATTTGAACCACCATAGACATAAAGATCTGCCAAAAGAATCAATCCTAGACCGTGTTTCCACGTGTGGGTGCAGGGTGCAAAACGAAATTCCCCCTTGATCCCATTCATTTTAAATGAGAAGTGTGATGCCTGGTAGTGCCTTTGCATATACAAGATGCACAATGAAATTGCCCCTTTGTATCCATTGTGTTCTGGTAAAAAACATAAGCCCCACCTTTTCTTTGTGGGTGTGGCAAAACTAATTATTCCCATTTGCATTTTCTCTCTCACATTGCATCTGTGATTCCAACTCATAAAACTATTTTCCCATTCTGTGCTGACCAAAACCCCAAAGTCATGTGTGTAGTTGTTAGGTGTAGCAAAACAAAGTTCCCATTTCTTTCTATTCTTCCGTATTGCAGCTGTGCTAAATATCCCAACATCTTTTTTTGTCATTGTGCTCAGATAAAAACCACAAAGTCCTGTGTGTTATTGTTGTGTGTGGTAAAACAAAGTGTTCCCATTGTTTTTCTGTCTCCCATATTTATTCCGTGATCAAATATCCCAAAAAACGATTTTTCCATTGTGCTCCCACTCACTGCCGCCTTCCATTCAGAGGAGTGAAGCCTAATTAATGTTTGGAGGTGACGGTTGCTGGAAGAAAAGCATAACCTTGTTTGAAATGACTGTGGTCCTGATACATGGAATTATTTGTGTGTAAAACAGGGATTTGAGTGACATTCTGACCACAAATCCCTGTTTGAGGAATGCAGATTTGCGGACAGAATGGCACGCGAATCCCCATTTTACATGGAAATAAATCCATGAATCAGGGCCTGTGTGTGTTGAATTGCATATTTCTATGTTGTGTGGTGGTGCCTTTACAGAAGTCATTTTCTTCTTGTGTGGCCACAACAATGTTGGCTGATGGTAATCTATTTGATATTTGGCTAAATAAATAAATTAATAAATATATTCTGAAAACACACCGGCCTGGTTCCTATTCCACTGTGGCACTAGGTTCTTGTTGGGGTTGGGTGCGAGAAGGGTTGTAGGCATCACCAAATAGAACCTGAATTCAAACCAAAGTGCTTTATTGTGTGCCACATTCATCATGGGGAAAGGAACTCCATGAGTTGGCTGTGACCGCGTAATAAAACCAACAAAACTGATTTTATAATTCCATACGAGAAACCTTTCATCTGCCTCTAATAAGTTAACCAAATGATACAGATCCAGTAGTAGATTTCGAATAGGTGGGCACTACTAGCGTGTAGGATACTCACTGTTGTTGGTTTCCTCTACATCTTGGCATACTGATCATGAGTATCGAGACTGACCCTTATCATGAGGTTTAGGTATATGATGCAATGGCTCTTGAGTATTCCATAGTAAATCTGATATTTACTGGGTTATCATTAAGCATCACAAAGCAAGATTCAAGATCCAAACCTATCCAGACTAAACGTATAATCTCACTGTATCAACACCAGAGTTATATGTTTATCTATGGGTAATTGTATGGAGAATCATCAGTACAAACTTGTGAAAACAAGGCTCAGACATTCATAGGCCCAATCCGATTGATTTTATATCTTACTTTTCAGGTTTTCTCCATTTGAACCATAATTTTAGTTTAACATACTGATTCCCATTGTAAGAAACCCCTTTGCTAGGTCTCGGAACAATGTATATGCAGCAATATTTTGAAGTATGTTATGCCTTCTTAACATGTCATTCACAACACTTCTAGAAGTGTCTCCAACAATGATCAACATGTTCCTTCTTGTGTCTCAGATGCATTGCTCTTAAGATAAGGGGAGAATCTCAGGAAACGGTTCTATGTTTTATCTCATGTAGCCAATGGCATTTCTTCTCGGTCAATTCCTTCTGTGGCCAAATCACATTTAAAGCTAATGCATTATACCATCTCTGCATAGCATTTACAATTAGTCATATTATTTACATCTCAGATTTTACAATACATTCGAAATGTGTATTCAATTAGCAGTTATTACTTAGTAGTGATATTATGTTGTATTAGGTAAGAATTTCAGCAGTCAAACTGGCGTGGGACTACACAGGGCGTATTTCTTGTTATTAGGTAACCCACCTTTTGGATAGGTCTGTACTACAGAAGTTGGTAGTGTGACTGAGCAGCCAGGCTTATTTTAAGAGGGGTCATGTGAGCTGCAGAGCTGTACAATGAAATCAGCAAATACAGGTATGCAATTAAACACTTACACACTTAAACTTATATAATACATTATTTATTTAATTACACACCAAGATATGTAACACATTCTTTAAAAATCAGTAATTAGCTTTAACATTAATCCCAAGTTAGGATACAATTCAAAACATGAACAATAAATCTGGTGAGTAATTAATCCATATGTTACACATGTTCCAGCACCTGGAGGTGATGGCATTTGAGGTCAGTATAGCAAATATATAGTATCACCTTTGCAATATTGAGTTTTCAAGGAAGGAAAGGTTAGGGTTATATCAGCACAACAGCAGTCAGGCACCCGATTACACATTTTAGTAGGACAAAAATGTAATTCCTCCGTTATATCCCAACATCTTATAACACGCAAAAACTGGTTTTGGAGCACTATCCAGTACACAGCAGTTTAAGCCAGAGTTACTCGTAAAACCACTAACACTGTCCCTATGTAGAAGCACATCCAGTCCCTATCAGCTGGTGCTGTTCCTAGGGGGACAGAGATTTGCTGCCTATCTAAATAAAAGGGGGAGAAAGCTGTCACTACTTAACAGTGGACAACAAATTTGGCATCGAAATTCATCTTCTCAAAAACCCAAAGAAATGGCCAACCATGACAGGAGAAATGATGTCCTTGTCTCAATTTGCTCGTGAGATGAACATTACTGAGGGGAATTTCCTATTTATTTGCCAACAGAGCAATATGTTATCAGGGCATATGTGCTGAGTTCCTGTGACTATCTAAAGTGTCATGCAACTGTGCAGGGCGAGAGCCAGATCTATGATGCTGAAGTTGCCTGTTTAACAAACAGGTATCAAATATTTACAAATCATGCATCCTGTATGCTTTTTGAGGATATTGTGAAAGGAAAATGGTTGACCGGTTTTGATGACTATGGCAGCTGATATCATCATCTTCAAGACCAGTTTAGTTAACCATGGGCATTACTCCCTTGGATCCATACCTTAGGACCAGGCCGTCATCCGTAACCTTGGGAAAAGGAGAAAGATAAAGCCAAGTGAGCTATATCTCCAAAGGGGATAGCATTAAGTGGTTTCTAAACAGTTAACGTTATTGCATCCTTTTCAGCAAGGAATACACCATAATTGTAGGCACTAGAAAAACGACTACCTCCTGGAGTGTTCTGGGCTCTTCTTAAAAATACCTCCCATTCACCATGTATTAATTGATTTTGACCATGTGTTTGTTATTGTCATTCTGTTAGTGCACTAGAATGTGCTAGTGCCATTTGCAAAAACATTGGGCCTCATTATGACCCTGCCGGTCCAGAAACCACCACTGCCACCACTGTTCTTTCTGGACCAGCTGATTAAGAGTCCTGCAGGCGGGAGGTGTAACTCCGGCCAGGTCTGACCTGGCGGGTTTAACACCACCCGCCTGCAGGCGGACATGGAAACACCGGCTCTGTCATAGACGGAGCCAGTGTTTTCATGGTCTCCATCTCCATGGTGTCCTATGGGACTCCATGGGAATGGGGATTTACCAATTTCCGCCTCCGGAATTACCGGGTCACCGGGGTTATAATGCCCCAGTGATTCCGGCAATCACAGAGGCGGAATGGTAATACGAGTCCAGCAGTAACCTGCCGGAATTTCCGGCACGGTTACCGCCAGACTCGTAATGATGCCCATTATCTCAGTTTCATGAGTTTGAAGAGAAGGGGAACGTTAGAAAAATCATGCCCTGGCCTAGATAACAGGCTTTTGTGTATTGTCTGCAGGAAGTGGGGACAACAAACAGACAATGCTGTTTCAGAGTGTCAGTTTTAATGCCGGCTACCAACAGTTAGATTTTGGCATTTTGTCAGAAACTAAAAAAGGCCCCAAAATAGAGAGGATCAGCAATGTGCCACAGTTAAACTAGCACAGGGTGCATAATCCTACCCGTGGCGAGCAGTCTCGTCTGCTCGATATGGATCTGCCACCGCAGTCAGGTATGCCGGCAATGAAGTGAAGATATTACCTATGCTCTATCAACACACGCCGGCTCATTTGTCTACATGGTTTGGACAGAGCATCAGAATCACTGCAAAGGTTGCCTCTCTGAGGCCAGCTGTCTTGGATGGGAGCAATACGCGTTAGATGCACTTATGCAATGTCGGCCTTGGGCATATGGTGCTAATGCCCGAAGGGGGGATTTGTTTATTTTTATTTTTATTGGGTTTTTGGTGGCTCACAGAGACAGTTGATAGATTATGATAGATTTATTAGATAAGGTGGATCATGAAGGGGAAAGCTGGCTGACCCATTAATGCACTGGACTATCACTATAATGCCACTGAATGGCTTAATTTAGGTCGTTACTGTACATGTTCAACCGAAAGATCGCGGGCGGGTGCAGTTTTTCCACTGGAACTCATCTGGAGTGTGGCCCATTTCTTTGAAGTGGGGTACCAGAAAGGCTGTACGTTTAGCAGATCTGAGACAGAGTTTAGGCCCATTCAGTCTCTTCCTGATCGGTCGTGTTGTCGTCCCTACGTAGCGAAGATTGCAGGGACATGTGATGAGATATACTGCCCCTCCACTATTGCAATTAGAGAAGTGCTTTTGCTGCCATGGTGTTTTGGATCTAATGTCCACGCTCATGCTGCGCTTCATCAGGACACACACTGAACACTATCCACAGGGTGCATGGCCCATTAGGGGCCTGCTGGACCACAAGGTTTGTTGGCCATGACTGTCACTAACCTGCTGGATCTCATGCAGAAGGGTTTGCACTAGTCTGTCTCTGATTTTTTGTCTTTAAGTGCAAAGAAGGGGGAAGGCAGAGGGCATGATCCATCTCCCAAGGGATAGCACCTCCTGATAGGGACAGGGTGTGCTTCTACTTAGCAACAGCGTTAGTGACTTTATGAGTAACTCTGTCTGGAACTGCTGTGCACTATATAGGGTTACATCAGAACAGACTGATAGGTTATAAGAAAAGTTAGATTCTCCCAAAGGGATGCAGGCAGTCTATTATCCAAGCATTAAAGTGTTCAATATCTAAAATCTGTAAGGGAACAAGTACTACCACTGCCAATAGGGTCAGAAGGATAGCCATTGTCAATGGACAAAGTCTAAATTCTGATGCCCTCCTTCTAAGAACTATGTTCTTAAATAGTCAGTTTTCAAAAGAGAACTCACAGCAACTCAAGAGTTCCAACCTTTGGAAAGCACAAGCTGTAAGGCCAATGCAGGTAAGTTGAGGTCAACTTAGTGTTGGGTTAAATCGCACTCCCTAAATTAGGAAGCACCCCCAAAGGCAAATGTTTAATGTACCCCAAGCCCCACAGTACCTTTGAAATTAAGAAGTTGTTCCAGCTGGGTGTCTGCTCGATGCAATGCAGTAGACCCTTGTTCTTTGTTCTTCGTCGTGGTGACAAAAGGGAGGACAGCTCCAGTGGCAGCACTCTAGAAAGGGACTCGGCAGCAATTGATTTCCATTGATTCAGCATCTCTTTGTTGTTTTGGTGCTTTTTTCTCAGTGCCAAAGTAGAATGTAAAGCTCTGATTTGGATTACCTTGATCCTTCAGTCCTGGACTCTGGTGCAGGGACGCTGGATGCAGATTACTTGCTTACGTAGGTGCCTCTGGATGTCCAATAAGATTTGACTGGATTCAGACTTTGAAAGGCAATGCAATCGCAAGTGGGCAAGGTACCTTGGCTATTTTGCTTCTGCAGCCTTGGAAAGTCACAACAAGTTGAGGGTTGCATCAAAATAGAGTTCTCTTGAGGCTATTTGGACCCATAAACATAAATAAGAAAGTCATACTTTACGGGTCTTCCCTGTCGATTTGAACACAGGGTCAATACAGCTGCAGGGCTTCAACTGGCACTTTGCGGTCTAGGGCGTTGCTGCCGGCATCTTCGCTCATCTTTTGCAATAAATGTTGTCTGAGGTCGACTCTGCTCTCAGTCCCAAAAACCTCACTTGTTATGCAAGTTCCCTTTCATTCACACCTCTAAGCTGTCAATCACACAGCAAGGTGGATGTCCTTCAGGACAGCCAGCCAGCCAATTGGAACTGGTTTCACTCAGGCACACCTAGAGACAAAGGACAGGGATGTTTCAGGACCCTCCCTCAGTTCCTGCCTTTCCAGACACACTGGAGCCTGGTCATGATTCAGGGTTGAAGCCCACCAAAGGAATATCATACAAAGGACTCAAACCTGATGAAAATAACAGAGTAAAAGCAGAGAAGAAAATAACTAACAAGAAATGGCGATAAAAGAAGACAGGGGGTAGTTTGAAAAAATGATCTACCATGGGTGCAGCACTGCAGCTGGGCAGCCCAGTGCAGGAGTGACTCCCTACCAGCCCATACAGGGCCCCGAGTGAGTAAAATTGTTTAATTGTTAAATTTATTATTTTCCAGTGCTCCGAGCGCGTGGTGTGTTTTCCTCCTCCCCCCTCCCCTTGCATCCTCCTCCTGGTGTCCCTCCCCATCTCGCCTCCCTGTCTGCCCACCTCCCCCCCATATACTGATCCACCTGGGCAGCCCCCTGCCCGGCAGCCCCCACGGCTAAGGGCCCCTTAGGCAAAGGGCGGCTCCCTCGGCTGCGGCTCCTGTTGGTGTCTGCAGGTGTCGGCAGGGGACACCAGGTGCTATTCCGACGCTCCTTGTCAGTTCCACCAGCTCCCCGGCCCACCCCACCCACACTTGTTCACTTATTATTCTTGGTTGGTGTCCACAATCCACTGTGTTCTGAAATTTGTTGTAAACTAGGGCTTTTTCCCCCCTCGCAGAATTCTCAAACTTAGGTGGCCTCTCCACTGGGTACCTAATACGTATTACTGTGTTCTGAGATGTGGTAAACTAGGGCTTGCCGCTCACTCTCTTTTCGCTTGCTCTCGCCCCCTCTCCCTCCTATTCCATGGTGTTCTCTATCTCGCCTATCTTCTCTAACTGCTGCTCCATTGACTATCCTGCTCTCCTTACTAAATCTGGCATAAAAATGTTTAAAAAGGACATCCTGGTCTCCAACCCAGGCCTCCCTATCGCTGACACCTACACCAGTGCCTCCTCCAAGGAAACTCTCACTGACATCCTCTTTTTCGTGCCCTCGCCTGACCTATGAACCCTTTATATGGTCTCTGTGCTCTCTCCTTTCTCCTCTTCTCCCATTAATGGTGGCACCCGTTGGGATGTCCTCTTGGCCTCCTTCCACTCCTCTAAGACCATTATTAATGTCTACGCTAAATGGACCATCTTGGTCCAAGGCCCTCAGGCCAACCTTCACCTCTTTGATAGATGCTTCCCGCGCCTCATCAACTTCCTTTCCTCTCCTGCTGTCCACCCTCCTCTGTCCTCGGCTACCTTGCCTCCACCCTCCCTCCCTGCCCCTTCTTGTGCTCCTTCACCTCCGCAGAGTGTACCTCTGATCTGTACCCCTGCCCAGAAATCCTTCAAGGCTGGCAATCTTCTCCACATTGCCACTCTTAACTCTCGCTCTGCCATCAAACATTCCTCTGACATCTGTCGCCTTCTTGAGGAACTGGACCTTGACGTCCTCGGTCTCACCAAGACATGGTTCACAGCCAGCTCTGTCACCAACTTTGACACTCTCCTACAAGATCCTCTCTGTGCCCAGGCCCAACCGTGCTGGGGGGGTGTGGCCCTTATCTTCCCTGAGTGGATTCCTGCCACTGTCACTCCTATGCAGACCTACTCCTCTTTTGAATGCCTTGTCTGCCGACTCTCTCTCTCTCCTAGCCAGTCCCTTACCGTGCCTACTATCTATCGACCACCTGGTCAAATTTCCTCCTTCCTCTCTAAGTGGGCGGACCTCTCCTCCTCACTCCTGTCCTCAACCACTCAACCCCTCTTTCTTGGAGACTTCAACATCCACCTGGATGCATCCGGTCCCCCTCTGTACTCTTTCGTGACCTCTGCGACGCTCTCTCACTCTCTATTCTCCCGCCTGGGCTGACTCATTCTGCAGGGCACACTCTTGATGCTCTGATCTCTTCTGACCTTCCCCTCTCTGTCCCTCTCTCCACTCCTCTCTCTTGGAGTGATCACTTTCTCCTATCCTCCCACCTCACCTTCCCTACCCCACAGGCAAAGCCACCCTCATCACTGCCACCCTCCTTCTCGGTCATCCGACCCATGAAGCGCGTGTCAGTTGAGGCTTTCGCTGCCACCTTCTCGCCCCCCCCTCCTCTTTCGGCTGACTCCCAGCCTGACACAGCCCTCTTCTCGCTTCACTCTGCTATATCTGATACTCTTGATATCCTTACCCCTGTCATGAGAATCCGCCTGAAGCCCAAAGCCAAATGTAGCTCCTGGTATGACTCAGATCTTGTCTCCCTTAAACGCAAGTGCAGGGTGGCAGAGAGGAAATGGCGTGCTTCATGTGCATCCTCTGACAAACTGGCCTGCCGCCTACTCCAAAGGCAATACCGGCTCTCCGTTCTCACCAAGAAGAGAGCCCTTATCCAAGCCCGCATCTCTGCGGCATCTAATAATTCGGCCAAACTCTTTAAAATCTGCAAGGAGCTGGCCAACCCTGCTGCAGTCTCTACCGCTCCTGTCGCCTCCCAGGCCCTCTGCACGGCACTGGCCTCTCACTTCATTTCAAAAACTCAGGACATCCTGTCCTCACTCTCCTCCTATCACCCCCCCCCCTCTATTCCCAGCTCTTCCTCTGGCCCTTCTGCAGCCAACCCTGCCTTTCCTCTACCTTTCCTCTTTTTTCTGCTGATGAGGTTTTGAGACAAGTCCGATCTGTGAAAGACTCGTCAAAACAGGTCCACCCATGCTCCTCCAAAACCATCAAGGACCACATCAACTCCTTGGCTCCTGCCCTGGCGGACTTCTGCAATCACTCCTTCGCCTCTGGGGTCTTCCCATCCCCCTCAAGCACTCCCTTGTGCACCCCCTTCCTAAGAAACCCTCCTCCGACCCCTCCTGCCCGGCTAACTATCGCCCAATCTCTATCACTCCCTTCCTGGGCAAGCTCCTGGAGAAACTGGCCATCTCCCAGCTTAATCTCCATGCTGAATCTGTTGGTAGTCTTCACGACAATCAGTCTGGCTTCAGAGCCGCCAGAAGCACGGAAACTGCTCTCCTGAACATCCGTGAGGACCTGCTCTCGATCCTTGACTCAAACACTCCTTGTATTCTCATTTTGCTTGATCTCTCCTCTGCCTTTGATACTGTAAATCATACCATCCTGCTAAACCGTCTCCGTGATAACCTGGGTATCACTGGTCAGGCTCTGGCGTGGCTATCCTCTTTCCTCTCCAATCAACCCTCCCAGGTCCAACTGGGGTCCCTCCTCTCTGACATCTTTTTCTCTACCTGTGGTGTCCCCCAGGGATCTAACCTCTCTCCCTGGCTGTTCAACCAGTACTTGGCACTTCTTGCCCACAGAATCCCCGCTCTCTGCCCAAATTTTCAGTGCTATGCGGATGATACCCAGCTCATTTTCAGGCTACCCTCGGCCTCCTTCTCTCCTTCCCTCATCTCTGACTGTCTTTCTGCTATCCAGGAATGGTGTGCCGCCAATGACCTCTGCCTTAATACCAGTAAGTGACTGAGATTCTACTCATCGGCACACCCACTCCCCCCTGCCCTGCAGCTCTCTGGCTGGCCTCTCTTGGCCCTCTTCCTGCTCCTACCTGCAAGGCTAAAAACCTTGGAGTCATCTTCGACTCCACACTCTCTTTCTCTCATCACATATCTGACGTCTCTAAGAAGTCACACTACCAGCTTCACCTCCTATCCTTCCTTTCCTCTCCTTCCCCCAGAAGCTCACTGTCTCTAGAGCCCTGGTTCTATCGAAGCTGGACTACTGTAACAGCCTCTATCTGAATCTGCCTGCCTCTACTCTCTGCCCTTTGCAACTCATCCAGTACAGGACTGCGAGACTTGTCCTTGGCCTCAAGCCCAGGGACTGTATCTCTCCAGGACTGAAATTGCTACACTGGCTCCCAGTGGCTGTGAGGATTAAGTTCAAAACCCTCTGCATTGTCCACAAAGCCTTCTGGGGCCTGGGCCAAAATACTTTCAACTCCCTCTTCCTAACTATCGTCCTTCTCGAGCTCTTTGCTCATCCACCTCCAACTCCCTCAGGGTCAGCCACTGCTCCAAGCAACGATTTGGGAGTAGATCTCTCTCTGCAGCAGGGGCCTCCCTCTGCCTCCCCCTCAAAACATTCCTATTAGCCTCCACTTTCTCTCCCCATCTCCCCTATTAATATTACTGAAACTACACTGAATCTGCAACGGGGGCCACTTACCTATACCGGTCCGCAGCCCTGCCACTCTCCCCTGCACTGCCTCCCTGGCAAACCCTGCACTGTGGGACTGTCACTGTATCCCTACAACCCCTCCTCCCAACACTTGTCTGTGCTTATCCTGTACTTGCCACCAGCTGGACTTTACTATTTATCTTGTTCTACTAATCCTGTACTGCACTTCTCCTCTCCCTTTCCCCCTTGCACTTTTCCCTTCCCCTCCACCCTGCACTTGCACGATCTGAATGACACCTGGCCTAGTAGGATCGTTGTCTGTCTCCCCTTGTTCCCCCCTGCCTTGTCACGCCTTGAAACACTTGTGTATAGGCGTGTTATAAATATCATATCATAAATATCATATCATATTAGCCAGCAGATACATTTCATTAGGGAGTAAACAAGAATCCACTGCCACCAGCCATTCAAGTGAGTTAGTGTAACAAAATGTTACATGAGGAATGGGTTAAAGGAATTCCTAGGTAACTCCCTAGTACTCCACATAGGGTGGTGTTTGCTGGACCCATAAAGTAAAGGTAAGTAAGACAGGAGTCATCTTACTATTCTGGGGAACAGTAGTTCACTTAGAAAATGTATTTAAAAATGAAGAGAAGTTCGAGGGACTTCTCAGTGGCACTGCACAAAAGGTGCTGTGTGTCACAATGCAAAAGCAGATGCCTATGGAGTTTACCAGACTCTATAAAACAGTACGTAACATAGAAAATCATGGTCAGGAAAACACACAAGTGAGAAAATGGTCCCACTCACTTAGGAGTAAAAATTAAAAAGCCCTGAGTCCAGCAATGGAGCTGGGGGTCTTTGAGGGTAAATAGAATTTGCACATACCTGAACATTCTCCGTTTCCTTCTTAATTGCAATGTGTTTCTGATATGTTTAATAGAATCAAATGTTTAATTTAAATCAATGTGTTTCATTGAAGCTTAGGCTATTTTTATGTACAATGTTTTGTGGGTGTTTGTATCTTAAAATATTGTATTTTAATGGTGTTATGTAATGTACTGAACTATGGGCCTCATTACACGGATGGCGGTAGGGATTTACCGTTACCGGTAATGGAATACCGGTAACGTTAAATCCCCATGCGGATCACGACCCGGCACACCGCTATTAGCAGCATCGCAAATTACGGTGCCACTAATAGCGGGCAGGCCGTGTGCGCGCGACCCTCCACCCCGTAAATTACGCCATGCCGCTATTAGCACAGCATCACAAGGCCAGTGGACATGCTAATAGCGGCATGGTAAATCCACCCAAACCCCTTACCGCCATGGTGGTAATACCGGCATCGCGGAGCACCCGTTAAGAGGAATGAGCAGTGTTCCCACCTGCCACAGGTGGACACAATCAGCACAGGTGGAGGCAATGGAGACTGTGGCAGCTCAAAAGGAGCACACCACACCCCTTCCCACACCCCTTCCCACACAAAGATGGTTCCAATACTGGCAGCAGTACATGGCCTGGGGGACCTCATTGCAGCGCAGCTGCTACTACAACAGGCAGCACAAAGGAGACGCAGGAGGAGGAGGAGGAGGAGGGCAAGACAGGCACAGCAAGCACCACAACGGCACCTATTCATACCACAGAGGCACCCACCAATCCCCAGGGTCAGAGCCAGTCCATGCAACCTAACCCCTGAGCAGATACACACCCTGTACCGTCTGGACAGGGTTACCATCACCAGCATTGTGGACATGATCCACGACGACATTGTGAGCCTCATAGACATCAGAACTGCCATCCCCCCGCTACTGAAGGTGGTGAGTGTGCTCCACTTTCTGGCCACAGGCACCTACCAGCATACAGTGGGACAGATGCATGGCATCTCACAACCAGTATTCACACGCACGGTGAACCAGGTACTCGATGCCCTCCTGAAGCATGCACCTGAACACATATCCATGCCACGGACTGCCCAGGAGATAGCAAACACAAAAGTTGGCTTCTATTCACTGGCAGGCATCCCAAGTTGCATTGGGGCCATCGACTGTACACATGTGGAATTGGTGGTCCCACATCACAATGAAGTAGTCTACCGGAACAGGAAGCAATTCCACTCTATCAATGTCCAAATGGTATGTGACAGCAACAAGATGATCACACATTGCTGTGCCCGATTTCCAGGATCAACACATGATTCCATGGTCCTGCGGAACTCAACTCTCCCACGCTACATGGAGCGAAACCCTGGACAACGTTTGTGGCTACTCGGTGAGTAGCAGGGCAAGCACATGGCAACGTGATTGGGGGGGGGAGAAACATACTGCAACTGGGAGTGAATGGGGGGGGAGATACATACTGCAACTGGTAGTGAATGGGGGGGGAGATACATACTGCAACTGGGAGTGATTGGGGGGGGAGATGGGGGGGAGAGATACATACTGCAACTGGGAGTGATTGGGGGGGAGAGATGGGGGGGGAGAGATACATACTGCAACTGGGTGTTGACTGTCGTCCGTAGGAGAAATGGACATACAGATGTACACCAATGTGCATCCGGGAAGGCCACGATGTACTTGGAATGAACCCACATGCAATTAAAGGCTGCACAACATCAATCCAGCAATGCGCCCTTGAATGCATGCAAAGGGATCACCCCTAGACATAGCACTGAACCACACACCTATAGCACCACTGAAGTGATGCCTCACAGCATGGCCACATTGGTGTCAGAATGACAGTACACTCGCAGTGTGGTACCAAATTTGCCTGGGACAGGGACACCTAAGACCTGGCCTCACCCAGGACATGTCAAATGCTGTTGGAGGCATTAATGTTGCATTACTACTTGCAGGGTCAACCTCCCCCTTGCACGTTGCTGCCACACAGACCATCTGCATGTATGCTGTCAATTCAGTACTTGGATCACAATGCAATGTCAATTAGTGTGATGTGAACAGGCCGCTCATGAGGTGAACAGTAACAGGACCCTGTTCATTCCCCCATACAGGTGATGCGGGCTATCCCCTGAAGACCTGCCTCCTCACACCTGTACGGAACCCACAGAACAGGCACGAGGAGGAATACAATCGTGCACATACCCGTACCCTCATCGTGATCGAGCAGACATTTGGACTTTTGACGTCACGTTTTAGGTGCATTAGCAGGTCTGGTGGTGCTCTCCTGTATGGACATGAGAAGGTGGCCAAGATCACCATGGCATGTGTCATGCTTCACAATATGTGTATCAGACGGAATGTGCCACTGCCCCCTGACGTTGAAATAGAAGCACCTGATGAGGACGATGATGGTGATGAGGACGGAGGTGAAGGGGATGCAGGTCTTGCAAGAGGGGATGGGCAGGAGGGACGTGCTGTGAGACAGCATCTGATCAACCAAATATTCTGAGGAACATGTTTTCGTACTGTCACATGGTAATGGGGAGTCATGCACTGGTGTATGTTTACGAGCACACAATGGACCCTGTCCCCAATAAAGTACACACACACAATGAGGTTGTCCAAGCCAGTGTTTAGATCCGAAACCAGTGTATTGAGTAACATTAAGGTGTGAAAGTGCAAGTCAAAAAACATCCCACCACCCTTCCCCCCACCCCCACAACAGACCCATAACACCCTTCCCCCCACCCCCACAACAGACCCATAACACCCTCCCCCCCCCACAACAGACCCATAACACCCTTCCCCCCCCACAACAGACCCATAACACCCTTCCCACCACCCCCCACAACAGTCCCTCATGTGTTTGCCAGGTTTGCCCTGGCCTATGCACACATAGGGATCCCTATCGACCCCCTATTTTCAATTGTCCTCAGGGTGATTCAGAGGGTTGGCAGATGTGCGCCTGGTGGTGCGCGATGAGCGCCGGAGGGGGCTTGTTTGCCTCGACCCAGAAGATGAGGATGGGGCAGACTGGCCTTGTTGGGAAATGTGGCGGTCCATAGTGTCAGCCATGCGTACCAGGACCTCCCTGAGCCTCCCTATCTCATCGCACAGCCTGTTGGTGTTGGCGTCCATCCGCTCTGTGGAGTGCCTCAACGCCTCCACGATGTTCTCACTGCGATTGGCAGCCTCCTCAACATGCTGCCCAACCAGCACAGACAGCTCTTGTTGGCGCTGCAGGATGGTGGTCAATTGGTGGGCAGTGCTGGGTGAGTGTGCACTTGAGCCTGTGCCCTCGGATGCATCCACCACAGCAGGTGATGGCAACATGGGGGACATGATTGCAGGGACGGTGTCCTCAACTGTGGTATCAGACGCAGGGGTGTGGAATGGCACTGGCTCTGGTGATCCAGGGGGGCTTGGGGTGTGCATCTCCATGGCGTGGTCTAGGGTGTCCTCCAGATCGGATAGGGGGGCAGTGGCGGCTGCCTCACCAGTGGAGCTTGCCGCAGCTGATGGTGGGCCCTCGGTGGCTGGCATCGGTGCGGGTGGGTTCACCACCGGTGGTGGGGCCGCAGTTGGTGGTGCAGCTATTACTGCCGTGGCAGTGGCACTCCGACGAAGTTTGGCACTCGTCTGGTGCGGCCTGCCCCCCTTGCCCCTTGATGTTGTTGGGGTATCCGCCGGCTCCTGTGCCCTTGGCCTCTTGCATGTAGCTGTTGCCTGTGTTGCATCAGCGGCATCCTCCCCATCTGTATGTGAGCCTGTCAGGGGCGAGACGGGGGATGGCATTGGTTGCGTTTCAATTTACTTGATGCAGATTACATTAATAATGCAGTTGTGGCAATTGGGACTTAGTGGTTGTGGATGCAGGTGATGTGCCAGTTCAGTGCCTCATCCATGCATGGTAGTGTTTGGGACTTGTCTGTGGTGTTGTGTGCATGTGTGTGTGTGTGTGGGTCTGACACAGGCATGTTGAGGGATGGATGCATGTGTGGATGTGTGTCCATGCATGAGAGGAGTCTGTGCTCGCATATGGGAGGTACAGTACATTCACATCGCATCCTGTCATGTGTACACTCACCTCCATCAGAAGTGGTTCCCACGCCGAGCTCCATGCTGCCTACTCCTTCTATTGACTCGACGGCAATCATGTTGGCGCACGTCTCCTCCCATTCCTTCATCAGGATTGGGGATCCATCTCCACCAGCACTGGCAATGCGGTGGTTCTCCGCCAGGATGCCCCTCACCCGCAGCCTGAGGTCGTCCCACCTCTTCCTGCATTCGCGCACAGTGCGCGTGCTGGTGCCCACTGCACTGACTTTGGCTGCGACCTCCTCCCAGATGGCTTTCTTCCTCAACAGGGTTGGCCAGCGCATGTCATTTGCGAAGACCACCTCATCATTCTCCGCAAGGGTCTGTGTCAACATCACCAATTCCTCATTGGTGTATTTTTCTTTGCGCAGCCTGTCAGTCGATTTCTTGAGTGCCTTGGGCATGATGCAGGTGTCCACAATTGTTTGGCACGGCTCACGATTCAAAACAGGTCCAGGGGGCAGAGGATGGCAATGGATTGTGTTTTTAAAGATGGCCGCCGGGCTCTTTCCCGTTCCGGCGCGATGACGCTATTTCCGCTTCCGCTATTTTACGGTCACCGCTAATAACGATGACCGCTAATAGCAATTTGCATGTAGCGTGAGGGCGGAGGTGCTATCTGCACTTTCGTCAAAGCCGGTAAGGGAGTTTTTTGGGACTTTTGCGGCATGGCGGTAGGGTCATTACCGGCATGGCGCTATGCTCGTGTCCGCGTACTCGTAATGGTGCGTAATTAGCGCCCTCTTACGAGGGCGGACACGTTAATAGCGCCATGCCGCTAATATGCGGTTTTTAGCGCACAACGTGTAATGAGGCCCTATATGTTTTATCCCAAGACACCTTTATGACCAAAAAGGCCTTTGACTAAATGAATTCAGGAAGGAGGGAGAGTCACCAAATTCCCCTCACACCTCTTCCTGGGGTCCAAAACATTGATGGACATGATGATTCTGTCGAAGGGACTGCAGATCTGGAGCTCAAAATTGGGTGACATAAGGTGAAACACCTGGTGATAGTCATCACTCCAGAGGGCACACCTTATCTACTGGGGAATGACCTCCTCCGGAGGTTATCATCCCTGATTGACTGCGTGAACAAGTTCCTCTGGACTCAGACTAACCGGCCGATCAAATTGAAACAACAAACCAATTATCTGTGTTTAAATGGCACATGCCACATGATTGGACAACGGTGTGACAAAATAGAGTTTCAATTTAGGAACAATCAAGTGCCAGACATCACTGTCATCTATGTAGGAGACAAACTGGTGATGGGAACCCTTCTCCATTTTTGAAAATTAACCTTCCCCATAGTTTTAAGTGGCATTCCACACTGAAAGGGAATACTCTGAAATTGTATACCGATCCACAATCTGAAGAAACCCCAAATCCCATGACAAAACATGATATAAAGCCAGCTCAAAGTTGTACCGACATCCTGAAAAAGGGTGTACAGATGTTTCTCCCCATTCAGATAAATGAGGAGGGGAGGCCTGTCCTCACCAGAGTATGCCTGAATAACGGAAAAAGCTTCATCATTGAAGTATAATTCAGGAAACTCCCAAAAGATCAAACTATTCCCACTTTTAAATTGATTGATAAGTGGGAAATGGGCCTGGAATCTCCAAATTCCAAACATCTCCTGCCTAGAAGGTGCATGCTAAAAATGTCCATTGGCGACAAAAGCATAGTACATAATTGTTGGGTTTATGTGAGATGTCCACTCCACATTTTACTATGCATTTCGGTTAGCTCAATTGCTGCTGTATGCAAGTTGAAAAGGAAGAAGAGGTCACCATCCCAGTACAGGTACGACAATTCACAATTCCCCTAAAAATTAAGCGAAGACAGAGCCTCAAAAACAAGGATGCTAGAATATTGGTGGATAAAGGGGACCCTAGAAGTATCACTTTGGGTGCAGACACCTTTATTGGAATTGCGGTTGATGGCCAACATTATTCTATTGAGTTATGGAATGAGATCATGGGACTGTTAAAATTGTGATGACAATATCCCTCCGAAAAAGATTGTCCCCCGGCATGGGGGATAATTTGTGGTCTACTCTTCCTGCCCTTATGGTGGGGAAGAAGTAACCTGTGACATCAGGAAGGATGAGGTGGTATTTCAAGTCAACAGTGACTACCTATCATCCTTGAAACCTCATGTCCAGGCCAACACCATAACAAGAGATCTCTCAATTCAACTCGAGCATACCGCCGGAATTGCAAAACCTGAGGTATTTCCAGGCTTTAGGCAGATGGTTGAGGAACAAATCAGCCTTCTGGATGCCTATTAGACTGAGGAGAACAAGCAGAAGCTGAGACAGAAGCTGAAACAGATTTATTTGAATTTTCAGGAGAACTTTTCTGTTGTGTTGTACGACTCTGGGAGCACAGAGATACATTCAACCTCCATACCAATGAACCTTGAGATGGCTCCTGTATTTGTTTAGCAATACCGGTTGCCTCTCGTGTCTATGGAGTCACTCACAGAGATTATAGAATCCTGTGGGATAATTTGTCCAGTCCACAGTACCTTTAATAACCTGGTACTGGGGATACTCAAACCCAATGGCCAATGGAAACTTTGTGCAGACCTTAAGGAGCTAAATAAACGGGCCCACATTTCAAAATGGCCCCTTCCCTACATCGATCAGGGACTGGCCCAAATCCAAGGGTCAACGTTGTATCCCGCCATTGACCTGACCAATGGTTACTGGACAGTACCCGTGTTTAGGGAAGACCAGTAAAAGCTTGCCTTTACCTTCGGGGGCAGCAATACACGTGGACCTTAACCCCTTTTGGATACATAAACTCTGGTAATGAATTTAACATCTTGGTGCATAAGGCCATGCCCAACTTGAGTGAAAGGGGAAACCTAGCCTATGTAGATGATATTTTAATCACAAGCTCAACTGTCGTGGAACACATAGCTGAAATACACACTATGTTCTGACCCAGGTGCAGAAAGACAGAGCAAAACTGTCCTTTCAGACGACACAGTAGTGTAAGATCCGCATGAACTTCTTAGGGCATGAAAACACCCCTGAGGGTCTCAGTCCCCAGGTGAAAAAGGTGGAAGCCTTATTGAAATCAAAATACCCTATGCCTCTGTAAGAACGAAGAAGCCTTCTTGGACTAACTAATTATAGTAGAAAGTTCATAGAGGACTACGCAGAGGTCACTCAACCCTTGGTCCATTTATTAAAGGCTGGGGTCAAGTGGGAGTGGGGTCCAGAACAATCAGAGGCAGTGAAACAACTAAAGAGAAGCCTTCCCCAAGCGCCTTGTTTGGCTTACCCCATAAACATCAATGAGTTCTTCTTGGAGACGGGGTTCTCAAATACTTGGTTAACAGCATTATTATACCAAAGGCATGACAAGGTCAATACAGTCATCTTTTATGCGAGCAAGACGTTGTGCTATGTGTAAAGAAAATCAATGATTGTGAAAAGGCACTCCTGCAACGGGGTAGGCATTGAAGAATTACTGCCCGTTCATCCAGGGGGAGCACATCATTGTCAAGACTCCTCACCAGCCCTTGCAATATCTCCAAAGTGCCGAATCCAAACAGGGAACGTGAGTAATTCCAGAATTACTTCCTAGATTCTGTCCATGTAAGCCTTTCCTGGGGATGTTAGATATGGCCAAAATAAAAAGAGTGCCCTAGCACAAGGTGTGGCTGGCTTGCATGACTGTGCTCAAGACAACTGTCTCGAGGACGAAAGTCTAAAAATCAAAGACTGTGACCACAAAAGTGATGGGTGGAAGGTTTTGAATGAATCTGTACCACTGACTTTGCTCTGGGTAACCTTCCACACCACAGTTTTTTAGCCCGTCTGCGCCATTGCATAAGGGGTCCAGCCATATGCAAATCAGTCTGGTACTGCCACCAATGGTAGCGCCCAGCCCGAACTGCTAGGCCAAGTCCCCTCTGCACGGAAACACAAGCAACCCCAACATAGAGGCGTACCTTACTTCCCGGCACAAACTCTATGAGGAAGACACGTGCCAGGGGATACCCACAGTTTAAGTGGAAGGGTGCTCCTAAAATATTGATAATCTGGGGGAAAAGGAACTGGTGGCTGGCATTGGGAATGCCTGGGTGAACGATGCTCCAGGGCCCTGTGCTCGGTACAAGATATGTCCCCAAAGTAGTCAGGTGGCATAGTTGATGGTGGTACATCAAGCCATCCTCCCTACCATGCAACAGCAACTCAAAGAACTAGTCATAATCACGGATTCAGATTATGTAAGGAATGGGTTTGTGGAGAACCTGATGAATTGGAAATATTGAGGCATGCTGTGTGCAAATAACAAACTACTTAAGCATGTGAAATTAGTCCAAGCAATTGATGATCTGGTCACCTCGAAAGAGATAACCACCTACTGGAAAAAGATCAGATGTCACTCCAGAATAGAGGGACGAAAGAAGTGTAAATGTCTTGGCTGACCAGTTGGCCAAAACCGGAGTCATCCATGGGCATTTCATAGAAATTGAATTCCTGTTGGGGGTAAACCAGGTTGCTGCTGTTACCCGGTCCCAAACACATGCACAAAATGAACTTTCAGCTGCCCAGTGGAGTAAGGAAACCCCAGATGCCGATTTATTTACGGCACAAAAGGGCGACCTGATTATTGTGAAATGTTATCAACATATTGCAGACCCGGTGAATTTTTCTCTGACCAGTCTGATTATATTGAGAAAGAGGATCTTCGGGTGTTGGGTGTTGATGAAGTTTTCCTAAATGTTGCATATCCAGGATGGTGTATTGGTACGTAGATCCATCTCTAGATGTGACCAGTGGGTGGTACCTACCTCATTCCGAGGCCTGGTGCTAGGTTACGTCTCCAATGCAGCCACTGCTGGTCATAGGGGATTTCATACAACTTTGGAAATCTTGCAAGATGTTGCATACTGGCCACACTTGGGTCAGGACCTCAACCAATACTTGAAGGGGTGTCTTGTGTGTGCTCAGTTTGTGCCAAGTTCCCTCACACACCAATCTCCCCTACAGAAAAGGGGAATTACACTGCCTTGGTGAGATTTGCAAGTTGATTTCATCATGCCTGTGATTCGCTCATCTAGGGGAAACTACATGCTGAGCGTGAAATGCTTGTTTACTAAGTGGATGGAATGTCTTCCGTCCCCAAATTGCAAGGCAGAGACAGCTGCTGCCCTGTTGAGCAATCGCATCTTCTTGCATTTCAGCCTTCCCCAAAGGATTGAGTTGGACTGAGTAAGTCATTTTACCAGTGAGGTGATGACAAAGATGTGGGAGATACTAGGGGTAAAGAGAAAACTCCACTTTGCCTACCGCCGAGTCTTGAGTGGGGGAGTTGAGAGGTACAATAAAACAATTGTGGGCATCTTGAAGAAGTTTGTGGCAGACTCTGGGCCTAGTTGAGACATCCGATTGCTGCTTGTCCTGATGGCCATCAGGTCTACATTATGTTCTGCGACACAAATGTCAAAATTCGAACTCATGACTGGACAAAAAATGGTGATCCCTCAGCATCTGCTCTACAAACCACAAGAGCAGTCTCTGATCAATGCGTCCGTGACCCATGAGTACATTGAGAATTTACAAAAATACCTTCAGCGTGCTTTTGCTTACTCTCAGCGAAATCTAGAAAAGTCTGTAGAGGGGAGGAAAACCCACTACGACTTAAAGACCAACAAGAAAGAGTACCAAGTGGGAGACAGGGTCTACCTATACAATTTCCAAAGGAAGCAAACCAAAGAGCAGAGGTTCCTCTCCTCCTGGCACAGTGCTATTGAAATTGTCAATAAAATCTCACCTTTTGCCTATATGATCCTCTTCCCTAAAGGAGAACAGACAGAAGAGAATTGGGTTCATATCAATCAGTTTAAAAGCTGCCATCCCAGACAGAACTTGTGACTGATTGAAGAACCCAGTGAGGGTAGAGCCCAGGAACCATCTAAAGAATAAAGGTAAAGAATTATTCTTATTTTGAAGTTATTACGAATAATTATTATGTCCAAAAATTGAGATGCCATAAAATGTCATGTGTATCTTGTTGTTTTTGTTGTCAATTCAAACTCCAAAAGAGGGGAAATTAGTTCTGTGTAAAATAGTTAACCTCTCTTTTCTTCTTCTTCTTCTTCTTCTTCTTCTTCTTCTTCTTCTTCTTCTTCTTCTTCTTCTTCTTCTTCTTCTTCTTCTTCTTCTTCTT
The DNA here is from genome assembly GCF_040938575.1 of Ambystoma mexicanum. Taxonomy (NCBI): domain Eukaryota; kingdom Metazoa; phylum Chordata; class Amphibia; order Caudata; family Ambystomatidae; genus Ambystoma; species Ambystoma mexicanum. The sequence continues at coordinate 1,515,931,358 of NC_090937.1, read as the reverse complement.
CTTATTCTTCTTCTTATTATTATTATTATTATTATTATCGAATCTGTGGGCGGACCCACGCAGGCGCTTCCCATCCAAAAGGATTATGTGCACCTACCCCACCAATCTTACACACAGCCCTCAAATTATCATAACTCCTCCCACCGCCCCGTCTGCCCCACAAACTCTAGCAGCACACTGCTCCTCTCTCTGCCTCTCACCCCGACTCCTCCCAGCAAAGCCTTCCCACTCAGTTCAGCCACTCCCAGCGCAGACAACCGAACCCTCATCAACTCTCTCTCCTCAACATGCCTCTCACACGCAAGCAGAAAATGTCCCACAGTCTCAGGCACCCCACACACCGTACAGTCCCTCGACTCACACTTCCCCACTCGAAACAGACTGTCATTCAGCCCCACATGCCCTATCCTCAACCGGTTCAGCATCACCTCCTCCCTCCTCCTCCATTCCAGTTTCCCTGCATCCACCTTCACAGAAACTTTCTCACGAACACCAAACATCCATACCCATTACCTTGTTTTCCCAAAGTCCAGGGAAGCCCTGACTCTGTCCCTTCCCCCTGACTGGCTGTTGGATGGAAGTGCCATATATGGTGTTGTTGTGAGGGCCCGGCCAGACTAGCTGGAGCCTTCCCGGTGATGTATGTTGTGGGTACCTCCTGTGGGTGGGACCTGGGTGAATAGAGTGTGTGACGAATATGGATTCTGTGTTGTGGGTGTCTAGTATCTGGTGGTTGACACAATGACCAAGACAACCCTGCCCGAAACCGGTATGAATGCAGCTTGGAGTGTTGAATGGCTCGGTACTTGTCCCAATACACATAACTTGTTGTGAGTGTCTGGAGAGAAGTGAATGGCCTGAATACCTCGTGTGCCTGATTGGCTGCCTGCCTGCATGAATGCCCGTAGTCGTGATTGGATGCTTGAGTGTGACCCAGCGAAATGAATGGGAGATCAATAGTATATATGGGGACCTCTCACTGCTAGGAATCGTGTTCAGAACCTGAAGTCCACTACGACGAGTAACTGGATTAACTGACGCTTGACCTTGAAGCCCTGCCGGACGAGAAGAATTGCTGTTGCTCTCCTTTACAATCTGAAAGCTGTTGTGCCTCCAAGGACTGACCCAGAGAGGACCTGGTAAGGCGCCCTCTTCCCGAGCTACGAGGGACCATCGTGCACAGCTGATCTTTGCCAACGCTCCCTGGTAGACAGACCTACGACAGGCTGCCGACCCGATACGGGGACTGCTGCGGAACTCCAAGGAGAAGCACTCGGACTGTTGTCCGCCACTGTCGACGACTGCCGTCGCCGACCGGAGCCGCCGTGCTCCTGTTTGCCTAAGAACTTCCATTGAGCATCGGACGCTCTCGTCTGCATCATCACCCGCTTGTCTCCCGCTGGAGAAGGACCGACCGTCGACGCGCCGAGGAGCATCCACCGGTGGGTTTCCCGCCACCTACAGACCACAGAGATGCTGACGACTCGACGCCCTTGCTGGGCCACAGTTCTTCATCATCTCTTTGTGGTCCAGAACTATTGTCACCGAGGTGCCCCGCATGCCTCTTCCTTGCAGGACGCCAACGTTCTGTCGTCGACGAGCACCGCTAGGAACGCAGCTGCCACTTCCCTGCCATAGTTCACCCTGTTCACCGTCAGACGTTCGATGACCCGTGACTCCTGCCTTAAAGGGAGGGCACTCAAGAAGGGCCGACGATTCCCCGACACCGAACGCCAAGTTCCCCGACACCTCTCGACGATCCGTGGCTCCCGCCTGAAAGGGAGGCACTCAAGAAGGATCAGTCGGTGCATCGTCGCAGAACTCTACTCCACCAGATACATTGGGGGGGGTAAAACATTAACAGGAAGAAGTAAGACTATTGAACATATGGACTGGGCTTGTGCTATATATCTTTATTTACAGGTTGCCCAGGTGGGGGGATCTCCACGTACAACTGTGTCTAGGTAACGGGGCCAGCATTCTGCCTATTGTTTCAACCATCTTACGTGCTGGTTTACCCATTATTGATCTGTGTGACATTTTAACCGTACAGTTGATGCACTTTAATGAGATTTGATAACATTAGTGGTACCACTCTAGACGTGTATATATTTATCATTATTGACTTCCAAGTACAAAGTGCGTTATTGTGATCGTGTACATACCTTTGAATATTAATTATATAAAGACTGTGTTTTCAGTAATACAGTGTGTGGACATTCATTTGTTGGGGTTCGGGGACTACACTGTACTTAAGAACCAGCTCGCATCACCTCCTGAGAAGCTAGGCCTTGATTGCTCGTCCAATGCTACAACATAGAGAATCTTGGCTGGGGTCCGCTGTGCTTCTCCTCTACCATATAGAGAGCGGAAGTACAGACACCCCTACCAGTCTTTACAACAATCATTACCCGCAAAAACCCGAATCAACCCATCCACCTTCACATTAAACAGCATCGCACTAATCACACTCCCCTGCGGCGTCCCATTCTCCATCTTCCAAACCTCAGACATCACCCCCCTCACTCTCACCTGAAAGGTCCTATCAGCCAAAAATGCCCTAATCCACCAAAACATCCTCTCCTTCACACCCATCTCCAACAGTCTCACCAAAAACCCACTCCTCCACACCATATCATACGCCTTCTCCAAATCCAAAAAGAACGCCCCCACCAGTTCCCCATCACACAACGCCTCCTCCACACCAGTCACCAACCTCACTAACGGATCTGCCACCGACCAGTTCCTCCTGAACCCACTCTGAAAATCACTCAAACACCCATTCGACTCCAAGTAAAATCCCAATCGCTCAACCACCATCCGTTCCATAACCTTACACAGCACAACAGTCAGCGCAATCGGCCTATACGACTTACACTCCGTAGGGACCTTGCCACCCTTCAAAATCGCCACCACAATCGCTCTCTTCCACAACCTCGGCAAAAACTCCACTCTTCCAGATCTCATTAAACAGAGCCAACACCTCCAACTTACATTCCACTGGCAACTTTTCCAAAAATACATACATGACCCCATCCACCCCTGGACTAGACCACTTCCCCTTCCGAATCGCCCCATCCAACTCCACCATAGAAAAAGGAACCTCATACTGCTCTTCCCAAGGCCCAATATCCGCCAACAACTCCTGCATCTCCTCCTCAACCACACCCATACCTAGCCTCACAACCTCCGGGAAGTTCCCTGAACTGTGCACTCCCGCAAAATACTCCCACAACAAATTTGCCTTCTCCCCATCCTCACTGACCACCTCCACCCCTTTCAACAACACAGACATACCACCCTGCGGCCTCATCAACCCGGACATCCGCTTAAACTGCTTCCAAACCTCACCCACACCAGAATTACTCCCCAGGGACCCACAATAGCCCCTCCAATATCCACGCTTCCTTTCCCTAATCACCCTCTGCACCACCACCTTAGCCTTCTTATATGCCAACAAATCCTTCAACATTCCCGAACTCACCGCCCTGGCCCTAGCCTTCTTACGCACCGCCACAGCCCGTGAACATTCCACCAACCACCAAGGAATCTCGAACTTCCCACCCTTCCCCTTCACAACCTCCTGAACTGCCGCCACTGACGCCGCTCTCATTCCCTGCACCAGATGCTCAGTCCATTCATCCACCCCCCCATCCATACCCCGAGCAACATTCAATTCCTGACACAATCCCTTATACAACTCCCAATCAGCCTTCCTAAAATTCAACCGACTCCCAAGCATCGGGGACCTGACCCCTACCTCACCCCTCACAGTCACCAAAATGCCAGAATGATCGCTCCCTATATCCCCATCCTCACGCACCTCCGAATCACATTCACCCGCAATAGCAGCAGATACCCAGGTCCGATCCAAACACGACAACTTCCCAGTCCTCACATCCAACCGCGTGCCTGAACCATCATTCAGCAAAAACAGACACAATTCATCCGCCATGCCCTCCAACAGTTCCCCATTTGCATCCGTCCGGTCACTACCCCACAACGTATTGGCACTGTTAAAATCACCACACAAAATGCAAGGTCCCACATGTCCCCTTATCACTCCAGACAGCACAGCCACCTCCACCACCTCACACGGATTATAATAATTCAACACCAATACTTCCGATCCCCCTACCCGAATCCCCGCCCTGATAGCCTCCACTGCTCCATCCACCACAATCTCCCTTGCAAAAAAAACCTTCCGAACTGCCAGAGCGACACTCCCCCCACTCCCCAGCCTATCCTTACGAACCAATTCAAAACCCAGAATCACAAACCTCAGATCACCCCTTAACCACGTCTCCTGGATACAAACCACATCAACATTCAATTCCCGACACAACACCACTTTCAACTCCTGCCCATTCCTCAACAAACTCCTCACGTTCCACTGCAAAATCCTCAGACCGACACCACACTCTGCTTCAGCACTTTAGCAACCATCCTAAACACATCCTGTTCCAACACATCCACAACACTCAAAAACCTCCTCCCCGCTTCCACCACTCCTTTCGTAAGATTTGACACACTGACAGACAAATTCCCCTGAACCAGCTCCAGCACACTCACTATAAAGCACATAAACTCAGTTTTCGGGACAACCACCATTTCTATGCCTTTCACCTCACCCACCACTCTCTTCCTTCCCACAGCCTCATCCACCACTGGCTCTCTCCCACACATCTCACTCACTACCCGTACCGGTTTCACCTTTGCCACAGCCTCCGCATAAGACAAACCTTCTGCCGCCCTCACCTGCACCACTTTTCTTGCCACCCTCTGGCTCTCACACCCCCTAAACGCAGTAGAGTGCCACCCCCACAATTCACACACTTCTCCGGGGTCTCCACCATGCATTCCTTAACATTGTGATCTCCACCACACCTCCCACAGTGCCTCTCATTCCTGCATACTCTCGCCACATGTCCAAACTGCTGACATTTATAACACCTCAAAGGCAACGCTACATAAACTTTCACACGGAACCTCTGGTAACCCAACTCCACCACCTCCGGACACTCCACCCTCGCAAACCTCACTGCCACAGTCGTAGACACCACATCCCATGTGCATCTCTCCTCCCCAACCTCCACGCTTCCACCACCCCTACATCCGCCAGCTGCTCCTCCACCTCAGACATATTCACAGACACCGGCACTCCATACAGCACCCCCTTACATGACACACCACTTTGGTCAAACACTCGCACCGCATGCCTACCCAGACAATGCATCTCCAGAATCTTAGCCTTACTACTAGCATCCAACCCCTCCACCAACAACCGGCCCCCAGCCACCACTAGCACCCGAGTGACATCCCCCACGGCCGCCTTCACCCATCCAGCAATCACCATCGGATTTTCCCCCAGAAACGTCTTCACACGACTATCAGGCTTCAACACCACCTTCCACACTCTGTCACACTGCATCTGCTCCACCCCAGGCACACCGCTCCCTGCAGCCCCCAGCCCCTCCAAAGCGCACTTTTCCTGGGTCCCCAACCTAGAGTTGCCCCAGTCCAGCCCCCCTCTATCATCCCTCTATCATCCCTCTGTGGAGACCTGCTGCAATGCCGCCCCTCACTTCCCTCCTTCCCCCCTCCACAGATGTAGATTTCAAAGTCAGCATCCTCCCCCTCCACCCCCTCCTGTACCCCCCTTCTTTTCAGCCTTCCCATTCCCCTTTGCCATCCTTACCACCTCCTCCAAGCACACTCACCCCCTGCACCCGCCTAGAGAGTCCGCTCCGCCTCCTCAAGCCCAGCACCCTCCACCCAGACACTGCTCTGCCCTGCCTGAGTCCACCTCCTCATCTGATGGAACACTGCTCTCTCCCTCTCGCGTCTAACTCAAAGTTCCCCTGACTGAGTTCAAGCCTGGAGCAGCACAAGGCCCTCTTTTATCCTCGGCAGATTAAATAACGTCCTACCTCTACAGGCCGGAGGTGGAGCTGCCGGAAGGGAGGGGCCCAGGATCAAAATCCAAAATCTGAAAAGAGTGGAGTGCAGACCAGAGCGCCACTAACTCAGGACCAGGAAAAGAGCAGACATGTTCTAAAGGAGATCCCTGAAATGAACCCAGGCCACGAGGAAACAGATACCCCACTCTCTCCTTGCTCTTCTTTCTGTCTCATGTGAATCAAAAGTCTGGAGGGGGGAACTTGTGTGGTGAAATATAACCCCTGTATGCCAGAAATGCAGAGGCCAGAGTCAGTAATGAGTGCTCACCGAAATATAAGACCAGCACAGAAATGAGGTCCGGCATAGGGCCTATTATACCAAAATAATAAAGGAAAGAAAGTGGGCCTAAATCCAAAAATGCTAAAATGTGCGCTATGCATTTCAGGAAGGAAAAAGAAGACTTGTGGCTGACAATCTACAGAGAGCTGCACTGACATATAAAGAAACCGCAGAGCACATTAAATTCAATGGCATGCCAGAATTGCACTCCAGGCAGCTAAAGTGAAACAGAGCATTTCATGTGTAATAAATGAAAGAATGTCATTTTCATTTTTCCCTCATCCAGATTGACATTATGCTCGGAGAAATGCTCACCAGACTTTCAAAGTGTTAACATGGTTTCAGCCTATAACAAGCTTATACATGCGGACAATTTCAAAGTAACCCTCTTGTATGTTGAAACTGTGAAAGCCTTATAAAATGATGTGCAAAGTTACAATTATGTGTGAGTTCAAAGGCTGTTTGCTGCAGGGTACATGGACGGTCAACTCTCCAAACTTGAAAGTTACCTCCATGACCTCTCTTTGTTGACCTGGAGATTCAGGCATGGTTGTCTTCACTCATAATTGCCCTTCCTTAAAAACACAAGAAAGCAATACATTTTGGATCAGAAATATGGTGTAGTCCAGATAAAGTCAGGTCCGTTCTGCAGTAGGAGTGACCTCCATGGGGCAGATTACAGAAACGTTGCACCGGTGCAAGTGCATAGTGCACTGTATTAGCACTACGGCAACATTTGCCCTATTTTTAAAAACAGTGGCACACACTAGAAAACCGCTGCACCATGACAAGGGCAGTTTGGCATATTAAAAGCATCAGGGCAAAAATTGCACTAGTGCAAAATAGATACATTTTTGATGCATTTTTGCTTCAGGGCAAAGTTTGCCCTAGTTCTAATACCATTCCGTATTAGCACTAGGGCAAACTTTGCCCTGGTGCAAAAATGCAGTAGAAATGCATCTTTTTTGTACTCGGATAATGTTTGCCCTGGTGCTTTTGATATGCCAAACTGCCCTTGTCATTTTACAGTAGTTTTCTAGTGTGTGCCACTGTTTTAAAAAAATAGGGCAAACTTTGCCCTAGTGCTAATACCGTGTAACTTTGCCCTTGCCTTGGAACAAAGTTTCTGTAATCTGGCCCCAGGTCACAATTCTCATAAAAAGTCCATTAGTGTGGCTATTAGGCAGCTCTGCTTAGGCCACATGCCAGAAGAGAAACACAACTGGGAGAGCAAGGCTGGGGGCCAGAGAGACTGTGGTTATGAAACTGCAGTATGATTAAATGGGAGAAATACATTTTATTGCATAAAAAAGGCAGCACATATGTCACATCGGTCATTCCAAGCTTTTATTAAAGGTGACAGTCACCCCCTTCGAACCATGCTAGGGACAAACAATACCAAAGTTACTAATGTGATTTAGGCCTTTCATTTGTTCCAAGAGATGCAAACGTTGGTAAAAGCATGCCAGTAATAATTAATATGGCTGCTGTAAAGTGGCATATCTTTCATTGATATGGCTCCTGAGTAAATAAAGAAAAACTGTATCTATGCACAGGAAGGTTGTGCAGACTCCAGACTAGCCTCAACTGGTTCTTATTAATATATACATACATGTAAGGATTTGGAATTTAAGGGTAATTGCCATGTTGTGAGATTTTGTATTTCCTAAACATGCCGAGCCCACGTGTCAAAGTGAGATGATGAAGTTCTCTCCTCCCACAGCTATCCCAAAGCACTCCCCCATCCCCCTGTCCTATCAGCACACAGGTGGAGGTGGGTAGTGAAGACTTACCAATCCCTTTTTGCGAGAATCATGACAAGTTATTGATGTAATTTGCCCTATAAATAAAGGGAGTTTGCATCAGAACTGGACTTCTCCCAATAATTGCGAAACGTGACCTGCTGCTGAATTCTGGCGAGAAACATCCCAGCAGAAAGGCCTAAGTCTTGCATTGGAGACATGAGCCAGGAGGCATAAAAACTGACTGGCACCACTTGGAGGAAAGAGAGGAGACCCTTGACTGACCCCATTGCTGTCCTAGCAGTGGCTTTATGCTCCATGTTGGCCGGTTCCAGGCCTCTCCTAAAAGTAGAACTACCCCCCCAAAGCCATAGATTGTGTAGGCCCTATATTCTTTCAGCATTGTTTTAGTTATTTCCCCAGTGAAAATATCCTGCTATCTGTGTAGATCCCTAGAATATTTAAACAAAGTAAATCAATTCATTCCCCTATCGAATTCACAGGATCTGTATTGCTGGCATTGAAAACCAACAATCTTTTCTCAGTGTGTTTTGAACCACCATAGACATAAAGATCTGCCAAAAGAATGAATCCCAGACTGTGTTTCCACGTGTGGGTGCAGGGTGCAAAACGAAATTCCCTCTTGATCCCATTCATTTTAAATCAGAAGTGTGAAGCCTGGTAGTGCCTTTGCATATGCAATGTGCAAAACAAAATTGCCCCTTTGTATCCATTATGCTCTGATAAAACCCCCATAAGACCCACCTGGTCGGTCTTGTAGGTGTGGCAAAGCACATTTTCCCATTTGCATTTTCTTTCTCACATTGCATCTGTGATTCCAACCCAAAACATGTTGTTCCCATCTGTGCTGACCAAAACCCCAAAATCATGTTTGTTATTGTTAGGTGTAGCAAAACGAATTTCCCATTTCTTTCTATTCTTTCACATTGCAGCTGTGCTAAATATCCCAAAATCGATTTTCCCATTGTGCTCTGATAAACCCCCCAAAGCCCTGTGTGTTATTGTTAGGTATGGCAAAACAAATTGTTCCAATTGCTTTTCTGTCTCCCATATTGATTCTGTGATCAAATAACCCAAAAAACGATTTTCCCATTGTGTTCCCACTCCCTGCCACTGGCCTTCCATTCGGAGGGTGAGTGTTGCTAGGAGAAAAGCATTACCTTGTTTCAAATCTTGATTGCAGGGCCACAATCATATAAAACACGATGTGCTAAAGAATACTGACACAATGCCGGCCCTGATGTCTGCAATGCATTAGCAAGGTGTACATCTGTCTCTCTATAACATGGATGGCGGACAAGAAGGAGAAGAGATCAATAAAAGATTAAGTAAACAATATTGTTGTTCTTTTCCTGTATTGGTGGGTGATTTAAAAGGAATTAATTGTGACAGCAGATCTCTATGTTGATGCCTTTACGGAATTCATTTTTTTCTTGTGTGGCCACAACATTGGTGGCTGCTGTTAACCTATTTGTGAAATTTGGCTAAATAAATTAATGAATAAATATATTCTGAATACACACCGTCATGGTTCCTATTCCATTGTGGCAACGGGTACTTGTTGGGGTTCGGTGCGAAGCAGGTTGGAGACATCACCAAATAGAACCTGAATCAAGGCCAAAGTGCTTTGTGGTGCGCCACGTTCATTGTGGGAAAATGAACTCCATGAGTTTGATGTGACCACGTAATAAACTGCAACAAATCAGATTTTTTCATTCCATACAAGAAACATTTCATCTGCCTCTAATAAGTTAACCGAATGGGACTGATCCAGTAGTAGATCTTGAATGGGCACTACTAGCGTGTAGGGTACTCACTGTTGTTGGTCTCTTTTACATCTTGGCATAGTGATCATGAGTATCGAGACTGACCCTTATCATGAGGTTTAGGTATATGATGCAATGGCTCTTGAATATTCCATAGTAAATCTGATATTTACTGGGTTATCATTAAGCATCACAAAGCAAGATTCAAGATCCAAACCTATGCACACTAAAAGTATAATCTCAATGTATCAACACCAGAGTTATATGTTTATCTATGCGTACTTGTATGGATAATCATCAGTACAAAATTCTGAAAACAAGGTTCCGACATTCTTAGGCCCAATCCGATTGAATATCTTACTTTTCAAGTTTTCTCCACAGAACCATAACTTTAGTTTAACCTACTGGTTCCCATTGTAGGAATTCCCTTGGCTGGGCCTGGGAACAATGTACATGCAACAATATGTTGTAAGTATGTTATGTCATTCACAACACTTCTAGAAGTGTCTCCAACAATGACCAACATGTTCCTTCTATCGTCTCAGATGTATTGCTCTTAAGATGAGGTGAGCATCTCACGACCAGGCTCCATGGTTTATCTCCTGCAGCCAATGGCATTTCTTCTTAGTCAATTCCTTCTGTGGCCAAATCACATTTAAAGCTAATGCATTATACCATCTCTGCATAGCATTTACAATTAGTCAAATTATTTACATCTAGAATTTTACAATCCATTGGAAATGTGTATTCTATCCATATTATCAGTTATTAATTAGTAGTGATATTATGCTGTGTTTGGTAAAAATTAGTGAAGTCAAACTGCTGTGGGACTACACAGGACTTAGTTCTATTAGGTAACCCACCTTTTAATATAGGCCTGTACTACAGAGGTTGGTAGTGTGACTGAGCAGCCAGACTTATCTTAAAAGAGGTCATGTGAGCTGCAGAGCTTTACAATGAAATCTGTAAATACAAGTAGGCAATTAAACACACACTTAAAGTTATATAATATAGTATTTATGTATACACAAAGAAGTGTACAGATTTGTTTAAGAAACAGTAATTAGCTAATACATTAATCCCAAATTAGGATTCAATTCAACAAAAAAGCTGGTGAGTCATTCATTCATATGTTACACATGTGCCAGCACCTGGAGGTGATGGCATTTGAGGTCAGTATAGCATTTATATAGTATCACCTTTGCAATATTGAGTTTTCAAGGAAGGAAATGTTAGGGTTAGATCAGCACAACAGCAGTCAGGCACCAGATTACACATTTTAGTAGGACAACAATTTCATCTATCCCAACATCTTATTACATACAGAAACGGGTTTTGGAGCACTATCCAGTACACAGCAGGTCGAGCCAGAGTTACTCATAAAGCCACTAACAAGGTCCATATGTTGAAGCACATCCTGTCCGTACCAGGGGGTGCTGTCCCTAAGGGAGATGGAGATTCACTGCCTATCTAAAAGAAAAGGCGGAGAAAGCTGTCCCTACTTAACAGTGGACAACAAATTTGGCATTGAAGTTCATCTTCTAACCCATGACAGGGGAAACAATGTCTCTGTCTCTATTTGCTTGTGAGATAAACATTACTGAGGGAAATGTCCTATGTATTTGTTTACCAAAAGAGCCATATGTTATCAGGGCATATGGGCTGAGTTCCTGTAGATATCTAAAGTGTCCTAAAACTTTGCAGAGGGAGTGCAAGATCTATGATACTCAACTCGCTTGCTTACCAAACAAGTATCCAATATTTACAAAGCACGTATCCTGTATGCTTTAAGATGATATCATGAAATGAAAGGGTTGACCGGTTTCGATGACTATCGCAGCTGATGTCATCATCTTCAGGACCAGTTTAATTAACCATGGGCATTACTCCTTTGGATCCATATCTTAGGACTCAGTCATCATCCCGTAACCTTGGGAAAAGGAGAAGAAATATAAAGCCAATTGATCTATATCTCCAAAGTGGATACGTTTAAGTGGTTTCCGAACAATTAAGGTTATTGCATCCGTTTCAGCAAGGAATATGCCATAATTGTAGGCACTAGAAAACGGCTCCCTCGAGGAGTGTACTGGACCCTTCTTAAAACACCTCCCATTCACCATGTATTCACTGACATACACCATGTGTTTGTTATTGTCATTCTGTTAGTGCACTAGACTGTGTAATTCCCATTTGATACACATTACCTCAGTTCCATGAGTTTGTAGAGGAGGGGAATATGAGGTGCGGAAAAATCGTGTCCTGGCCCGGATTACAGGCTTTTGTGTAGTGCCTGCAAAAAGCAGAGACAACAAACAGACAATGCTGTTTCAGTGTGTCAATTGTAATGTTCGGCTACCAACAGTTTGATTTTTGCATTTTGTCAGAAATTAAAAAATCCCAAAAATAGAGAGGTGCAGCAATGTGCCACACTTAAAATAGCAGAGGGTGCATAATCTTACCCTTGGCGAGCAGTATCGCCTGCTCGATATGGATCTGCCGCTGCTGTTATGTATGCCGGCAACGAAGTGAAGAAAATCACTGTATGCGATCAACACACTGCAAATGTTGCCTCTCTGAGGCCAGCCAACGTGCATAATGCAGTGTCTGTCCTTGGCATATGGTGCTAATGCCTGGGCGGGGAGTTTGTTTATTTGAATTTTTTAGGGGGTTTTGGCGGCACACAGAGGCAGTTGATATATTCTGATAGATTTATTAGATAAGGTCGATGATGAAGGGAAAAGACTTCCGACCCATTAATGGACTGGTCTGGCCTAAGACTGCTAGGTAATGGCACTGAATGGCTTAATTAAGGCTGTTAGTGCATGAGTTCAGCCGAAATATCAGGGGATGCAGTTTTTCCAAAATTGTCCATTGGAACTCATCTGGGGTGTGGCCTATATCTTTGATGTGGGGTATCGGTGGGGCTGTATGTTTAGAAGTTTTGAGACATGATTTATTCTCGAACAATCTCTTCCTGATCGGTCGTGTTGTCGTCCCTACGTAGCGAAGATTCCAGGTACATGTGATGAGATATACTACCACTACACTATTGCAATTAGAGAAGTGCTTTCGCTGCCATGGTGTTTTGCACCCAATGTCCATGCTCGTGCTGCGCTTCGTCAGGGCACACACTGAACACGGTCCGCAGGGTGCATGGCCCAATAGGGACCTGCTGGACCACAATGCTGGTTGGCTATGACTGTCACTCATCTGCTGGATATAATGCAGAAGGGTTCACACAGTAGAGGCACTCGAGAAAGGGACTCGGCAGGAATTGGTTTCCATTGATTCAGCAGCTCTTTGTGGTTTTGGTGCCTTTTTCTCAGTGCCAAAGTAGAATGAAAAGCTCTGGTTTGTATTTCCATGATTGATCCCTCAGTCCTGGACTCTGGGGCGGGGGCTCTGGAAGCAGATTTCTTGCTTATGTAGGTGCCTCTGGATGTCCACAAAGATTTGGCTGGATTCATACTTTGCAAGACAATGCAATCCCAAGTGGTTGAGGTACCCTGGGTATTGTGCTCATGCAGCCTTGGAAAGTCACAACCAGTTGGGGGTTGCACTAAAATAGAGTTTCTCTTGAGGCTTGTTGCATCCATCAGCTTAAGCAAGGAAGTCATCCTTTACTGGTCTTCCCTGTCGATTCAACCACAGGGTCAGCATAGCTGCAGAGCTTCAACAGACACTTTGCGGTCCGGGAGTTTGCTGCTGGCGTCTTCTCTCATCTTCTGCTACACATGTTGTCCTCCTGTGGTCGACTCTGCTCTTAGTCCCAAAAACCTCACTTTTCATGCATATTCCCATTCATTCACACTGCTAGGCTGTCAATCACACAGCAAGGTGGCTGTCCTCCGGGACAGCCAGCCGGCCAATTGCAACCGGTTTCACTCAGGCAAACCTAGAGACAAACGACAGGGATGTTTTGGGACCCTCTCTCACCTTCTGCCTTTCCAGACACACTGGAGCTTGGGCAGGCCTAAGTGTTGAAGCCCGGCAAAGGCAAATCATACAAAGGACTCAAATCTGATGCAAACAACAGAGAAAAAGCCCAGCAGATGATTACTAACAAGAAATGGTGAAAAAAGAAGACAGGGGCCAGTTTGAGAAAAAATGGTCACCCTTGGGTCCAGCACCGGAGCTGAGGTATGCGCCTGCAGATGCATTTCACTAGGTAGTAAGAAAGAATCCTCTGCCACCAGCCATTCAAGTGAGTTAGTGTAACAAAATGTTACATGAAGAATGGGTTAAAGGAATTACTAGGTAACCCACCAGAACTCCACCTAGGGTGGTGTGTCCAGGACCCATAAAGTAAAGGTAAGTAAGGCAGGAATCATCTTACTATTCTTGGGAACAGTAGTTCACCCAGGAAAATGTATTTAAACATTAATAGAAGTGCAAGGGACTTCTCAGTGGCACTGCACAAAAGTTGCTGTGTGTCGCAATGTAAAAACAGATGCCTATGGAGTTTACCAGACTCCATAAAACAGTAAGGAACATAGAAAATCATAGTCAGGAAAACACGCAAGTGGGAAAAAGGTCCCACTCTCTCAGGAGTAACATTGTAAAAGCCCTGGGTCCAGCAAAAGAGCTGGGGGTCTCTAAGGTTAAATGGAATTGACACATAAATGACCATGCTCTGTTTCCTCTGTAATTTCTATGTTTTTCTGATATATTTATTAGAATAAAGTGTTTAATTGAAATCAATGTGTTTCATTGAATATTAGACTATTTTAGTGTATGATGTTTTGTTGGTGTTTTTATCTTAAAGTACTGTATTTTAATGGTGTTATGTAATGTACTGAAATGCATGTTTTTATTTTCAGTGTGAAAGGTTGTTTAGTCTACAACTAAATGAACTTAATAAATATAAATAAAACAACAATTAGTCCAATTAAATGTACAGGCTTGTTTTTTTTTGTTGCAATTTTAGAAATGCACACACATGGCTTTAAACCTCTTTCAGCATTGATTTTGTAAGGCATGGTGTTTGCGACCCTCACACTTTCCTGCAGGACACGTGAACAGAACGTTTAATAGAGCAGGACTGAAAGTATGGTGAGTAGCAGATTCATCATAATGCAGACAGTGGTGTGCTTGTGCCCGCCACTAACGATCCACTTCCCTGCATCAATCTTATTGATTAATGAGAGCATGGGTCGATTACACAGTCTGGCCTAAATCGTAACCAGAATCACAGAAGTGATGTCTCACAACAATCTTTAATTCTCTAAATTGCCATTTACTCCTGCCTTATCTTACCAGTCGCGAACATGGACGTAACTAATTCATCTTTTATAACACGCTTAATACCAGAGACCAGTTTCTAAGCGATTCAAACCTGTGTTGCTCTGCGCTTCTAAGACATCCATGTTGCCCCTGGTCAAGTATGAACAACCCAGATTATTTCAACAGTAGTACTGAGAACTGCAGTTGTTGTATTCCTGTGCCGCTCTGATCTGGAGCTTCTTTGCGCTGTCCCAAGAGTTGGAGGGTACGTCTAAAAGTTTATTTTCTGCTTCACCTTCTAGGCTCTTTTTTGAGTCACTGGGCCTCATTACAACTCCGGCGGTAGCCGTGCTGGTAAAAACGTCAAGCTGCCGCTGGAGTTGTGTATTTTTTCAAGAAAACGTTACTCCCCATTCCCATTTGTGTCCCATAGGACTCAATGGGAATGGGGAAGACGGTAGCACCGGCACCATTTTTAATGGTGCCGGTGCTACCATCAAAGTCTGCGGGCAGGTGCCTTTCTGCCTGCCAGGTCAAAGCTGGCGGGCGGAAGGCATCCGTCACATAAAATTGTTCTCTACCGATCCGGTAACATCGACACCGTTGATACCGGACCGGCAGGGTGGTAATGAGGCCTACTGTCTTCCAAGGAAAAAGCCATTAGTGGATAAACTGTGACATGGTAACTGATAGGACCTTCAACCTCCATGGCACTGATCATCTGTGAGTATGAGCTGTCCATAGTATTTGTTCGTTTTACAAATATTAATGGATTTCTCGGGTCTCCTAACTTCGATTTCATCTTGGAACCATTTGCTGCTTAGGCTAACTTGTCATGTGCCACACTGACAAAGGTTCACGTAATGCCCTCCTGGTGTCTTTATAAGGTTAATAACCAGTGAGCTAAATGTATATCCACTTCTCTTTTGATTTGTGCATCATGGCCACTGTTACGTTCGTGTTGTTTTTTAAAGCCTAGCCGTTTCCGGAGCTTATGCTGTATATACATGTTGTTACCACTAGGCTACACTCCCAGCACAGGCTAATAAGCAAAAAAGAGAATGATTAAATCCAGACTTTCCCCCATGACGCCACACCAGGAACAATGTGATCATTAAGGATGGCGCTGTCACACACAAAAACGAATGCGAAGCTAAATCATCATGTTGTTTAAAGACCCAGCTGTGTTTATCAAAGAGGAAGGAGTCATGTTCATGCCAAGTACTGCTCGGTAGGCATTTTCTTGCAGCTGAAGTCGAGAATATCTGCATGTCTTCCAAGTCATCAAGGCCGAGCAGGCAGGGTTCTGAGACACTATGCAGAAATGTGTGAGCGCAATTATTGCACCTGCTGGAACAGACAGCTTCATTTTTCCCCATTCCATCCATTACGTACATCTTCATGCTCATCAATTGTGTTTACACTTACATCTCTTTCTGCTAATATCAAGTGAATGCTGACATGTGTACACATGCTCATATTGGTCAAATGTGATACATTGTTGAAATATAAAGGGAAGCCTTCGACGTAAAGATCCAATGATAAGTGATATATCATAAAGGCAGGGTGCTATTATATTACATGTCTTTACCTAAGATCTTAATTATGGCTAAGGTGTAACCGAAAACCGGTGTATGGAAAAGACTATTGGATGAGAGTCTATTTTCATAATTGAGGCTTTTTTTATAATTGAACTAGCTTTGATCTGCACTCATTCAATAATGATGTCAGATAAACAAAGTTTATGTTTGCACTGGTTGAAGAAGCAAGATCCAGTTAACTGTTATGGGAGCAATATTTAAAAGCTGAATGCGTGCAAACGCTAATGAGTATACAAATCTGCAGGTCACGTCAAAAAGAGATATTTTGGAATTGAGCATGAAACTATCAATGATGTCATAAAAATCTAGGTTAGTTGCCTGCAACATTTGGCTCTCCCGCTGTTTTGAATGACAACTCACATAGCTCTATCTGTTAAGGGTCCCTGCTTACCACGGGCATGCCTTGTTTTATTTACGTGTTTATTCATTTATTTATGTTGATGGGATTTCACAGCTCCGGCACCCAATGGCCTTTCTGGGCCCAGCCTACACCCCACCCTCCATCAATACAGATTGCCCTCCTTTGGCTAGATGGCCAACCGTGTGGCCGGAATACACAGGAGCTTATCCTCTGTATGTTGAGTTTATGGGCTCATTTCTGCTGCATTTCTACAGAGGATGCTTAACGTGGGTATTTATTTATTTATTTTACTGGGATTTCATGGCTCCTGCACCCATCAGCCTTTCTGGCCCTAGCCTTCCCCCCACCATACATCAGCACAGACTGATCTCTACTGGGTAGAGGGCCAACCATGTGGCCGGAACACACGTTCTTCAGTGGCTCACCTAGGAACATCAAGGAAGGATGCCTTGACTGGACATCCGACTAAGGACCAAACCAAGGGGAAGCTCCCTCGGGCAGCTCCATTGACTGTTTGCGCTTGATGCCGGACAAACACCCTACTGCTCCAACCATGTAAGGTGGTAAGAGTTGGGTGCTCAGCCTTCCCTGGACCTCAGAAACCCATCCTCTATTACATTACTATACCATTACTACCACTCAATGCGATCACAGTATTGAAACCTGCATTTCTCTTTAGTTAAACTTATCTCAAATCTTGCTACGTCCAGAAGCTCCACTTTTTGATTGATTCCTGCACTCATAGATTTGAAACTATTCTGATGGTTAACCAATGTACCACACCTAGCATAAATGTGAAGGTTAGCCAATGTTTTCTGTTGCAGTTAGATAAATAATGAATGTTAGCCAATGTATTACTTGGAAGTATTGTGAAGGCTAGACAATGTATCACACCTGGAAGAACCTTCACTGCACTTATACGAATAGTTAGGGTAAACACTGTATTGCACTTAGGAACATTGCAAATCAATGTATTACACTTGGAATACTTGTGAAGGTTAGCCACGGTATCATACATAAATGAATTATGAAGGTTAGCCAATGTGTTGCACTTAGATGAATAGTGAATGTTAGCCAATGTATGACAATCAGAAGAATCATGAGGATTAGCCAATGTATCACACGGAAGGGACACCCCTGTATGCTCACACCAGAATAAATGAAACCCACGTTTGAAAAAAAAGGCAAGAGATTGCTTGCAAAGATAACAAGGTTTAATCGCACAAAAGGTAAAGGTGCAAGCAAATGACTCTGCTAGCTCGAGACGTTCTGCCTGAGTCTGCATGAACAACACATTATAAGTGTGCACAACGTCATCAATGACATCATTTCACATAGTCAAAATGCCCAAGACTGGTTGGTGAGGCCCTATGCATGGGCATGCTCCATAGGGGATGCCAGGCTATGCTTGGCTGTGGCTTCGTCTGCGTGTTTCTTCTCACGTGGGGTCAGCTGGGCTCATCTCTCCAGGGACTGATGTTTAGATGATTACTTTACTACAATAACACTACTACATCATTATGGCATGCACCTGGGAAACTTGGGGACTGGCACGGGGGGATGGCCACAGTTATGCTGACCCACACATTCTCTGATCGGTTCATGTCACACTCTACACACCCAAGCCTTCCACCCTGATTTTGAGCTATAATTTATTTCTCACTGTACCTCATACTACAAAGGGTGTATTTATGGGCTAATATGAAATGGTTGTGTTCGTTTAGATCTTTTATGGCCACAGGTTTTATTGTCGGTCGTTGGGGGTCTCCCACTGTCATGGAATGCAGGGGTTCTTTGACTGGGTCAGTCGTGGGTGCCATTACTCCTGGCGGGTTGTGTGTGGGTAGTTGGAGGTCTGCTGTTGTCCTGGCTGTGATGAATTCACTGCGAGGAGCCTGGTGCAGTCTCTTGGCCTTGCGTGGTGCATTATTTTCTGGGAAAATACGTAATTGCAACAATTAATGAACAAATGGACATTTCTATGAGAATTTCTCCACTGGGCCTATATTTCCTGCGCTAACATACGTGATTGAATGGGTCTACCATAACTATGAAAATGGAGTATCTTTATGTGCGGGCACTAAGTCTATGTATCTATAATTCCTGCAATATTGTGTCCGTGCTGGGTTTCTTAGCATGGCTCTCTCCCCCGTGGTATATCGTGCGTCTTTCTATGGGACTCGCCTCACTCTAAACCCTCTGGGGAGTTGGCAAAGACTAATTTCCTTCCCAACAACACCTAGAAGAATTGTGGAGGTTAGCCTTTATGTTACACTCAAATGAATTATGAATGTCAGCAAATGTACTGCACTTAGATGATTTGTGAATTTTAGCCAAGGTATTGTACATAAAAAAACATTGTCAAAACCATCCAATGTATTGTACTAGAAGATGGGTGAAGGCAAGCCAACATATTGCCCTTATAGGAATTATCAAGGCTAGCCAATGTGTTGCACTTAAAAGTATCTTCGAGGGTAGGCAGTATATTACTCTTAGAAGAACTGAAGACTAGCCAAAGTATTGCACTTAGAAGTATGGTAAGTGTTAGCCATAGTACTGCATTTGAAGAATACAAGAGTGTAGCCAATGCATTACACTTTGAAGTCAATGTATTGTGCTTAGAAGAATAGTGAATGTTAGCTAATGTAAGATTTGTGAGGATTAGCCAATGTATCACACCTAGAAGAATTGTGAAGGTTAGCGTTTATGTTGCACCCAGATGAATGGCGAATGCCAGCCAATGTATTGCCCTATTTCAATGTGAAGAACTGTAGATTTGCCAATGTATTGAACTTAGAAGTATAGTCATGGCAAGCCAATGCATTACATTGAGAAGCATGGTGAAGGGAAACCAAGGAACTGCATTCAAAGAATCTAAGAGGGTAGCCAATTAATTGCACTTAGAAATACATGAAGTGAACTTAGATTAATTGTTAGTGTTTGCTGATGCATAGCATACGAAGAACGTCAATATTGCTCTTAGAAGAACACTGAGAGTAAGCAATGCACTATCCACTCCTGATCCTGCTCCTCTCCACCAGACATCCCAGGTACCACACATGCCCTATGGGCCAGCCAAACCACAAACGAAACACCCAAACACACACCCAACATAATACATACTTGCATACAACAACCACTCCCAGACGCAGGGCCTTACTCATTTGAATAAAACAAGTCAGTGGACACAATCCAAAGTCACGTAGAAAGCCGATACACACATACGACAGTTTCTCTTTGTTCTACAAGCATCAACAGAAGAGCACAACCTCTATCCTATCCCTCTTTCCTCACTAACCCACCCCACCTTCTTTCTTACAGAGCTACGTGACCGTATGGAGACCATACTAATGACTGCTTAATATAACATTAACCCACCTTATCATAGTCAATGGTGAGGGCTCATAGTAGTCATAGTCCAAATCATCTGAGGAAAGGCAGGTCGGTCACAGACATTTGATCTATTTAATTTTATTTTTATTTTGTTGAGTAGCTCAATAGAAGTGGAGCACTGTACAGAGTGTGCATGGCCAATATTTGGGCTGAGATTTGTTAACAGTTTGGCAGTACTGTGGGTTGGGGGTCTGTGTGTCGGTTTGTGCATCCATTGGAATTAGTCCTTGGTCATGTGTTGGTGGAAAATCCATGCTTTTAGAGATGTGCAAAATTGGAGAATTGTAGGGGCATTCCAAGCCAAACCCCAGTATGGAAATCCAGATGGTGGGTGTTTGACTAGAAAAGCATTGTTTGCTGGTCCTCTATTGGCAGACGAGTTGCGATTCAAGGCGGTTGGTTGATTTGCTGCGTGAGGAGCATGTGCCATCAGATACGTAGAGCTTAGTTGCAAGGTACATTGGCTTCCTCTATAGTCAAGGATGATTTATGTAATGTGAACAAACGTAATAGGTATTCTTATATGGTAACATTTTCTTAAGTGGCATCAAGCAGAGAAATAACTTGGTACATGCACTGTAGTAATGTTCTTCTCATGATTTACCACCAACATATTCAGTTTGCCTCTCCTATGTGTCTCTAACTCACAACACACTTACCCTCCATAACTTAACACACATAACACATCATTCCTCCACTTCCATAATCCAACACCCATCACATATTGCAGCATCATGTGCAGCATGAGTTCCTCCCAGAGCCAGAGGGGGGTTGATAGGGGGTTTCCCTTTTTCCTAGTAGATGGCCCCAAGTGGGCATCTAGCTGCCTGGGAATACGGGGAGAAGGATTGCTGCTGATCTGTCGGTGGAATAACACACTTTTATCAGACCCTTTAATGTCTGAGATATGCTGTTGATCTTGGCTGCATATTATCACCCCAAATCCCTGCCCACACTCCCCGCTTACCTCATGTGTCCTAAGACTATGGGCCTCATTACACGGTAGGCGGTAAGGGTTTACCGGTACCGGTATTTTACCAGTACCGGTAAATCCTTACCGCCTTACTACAAGGTCCCTTTGCGGGTTGGGGAATTTAACGCGTGCTTTTTGCAGGCGTTAAAAACCAACCCGCAAAGGGACCAGTGGAGCTAATTAGGGTACCGCAATTTGCGGTGCCGTAATTAGCGCCTTCCCCATTCCCATAGAGCCCTATGGGGCAAAAATAGGAATGGGGAAGGGCAATGGTGGAAGGGGGAATTACCGCCCGCCAACCTTGGAATGGGGCGGTAATTCCCCTTTCCTCCAAGGCGGCACCGGTAAATTACCGGCATGAACCATGGTCCTGCAGATGGTCCTTAATGCCTGGCAGTGTCGCATCTGGATTGGACTGGTGGCAGAAGAAAATAAAGGATACCTTGGACAGAATGTCCACAGATTTACATCCATCAGCATTAGAATCTACAACTGTGCCTGTTCTTTCTTCCTGACCTGTCTTGGATTCCTCACATGAGGGAGTCCATGGCAGGTCATGGTTTGTGCCCTTGTGAACCAGTGGGTTTCAGAGTTGTGAAAAACGAGACATTTGCTTGTGGTAACTTCATCCTCCCACATTATGATGTAAAGATAATTGGATACATCAGGATTTGCTGAAATCACATTGGGCCTAATTCATGGAACTTTTAGCATGGTGCAAAGTGACTTTGCACTGCCAACAAAACCCTGATTCACAGAGTGGCGCAAAGTGTGCAAAGTTACTTTGCACTGCAAACATTCTATTTACACCGCTGTGTCAATCAAGGTGTTTGTTGGCAGGACATTGGGCCTCATTACGAGATGGGCGGTAGCCATGATGCTATTAGCACCATGGCTGCCTCCCATACTGTGTCCGAGTCTGGTTGTTCAATGGGGACTTACCAGTGCAGTCCGACCCTGGCGGGACCGGTAAATCCCCATTGAACAAACCATTCCCCATTACCTTTTGACCCCCCATAGGGCTCAATGGGAATGGGGTGGGTGCTAATAACAGGCTCGCGACTAGCAAGCCGGTTATTAGCACCCTGGACCCTTAGCAGGACCCATAAGGGACGTGTGGTCAGACCACACGTTCCTTACGGTTCCCTCCAAGGGACCTCGGAATCAGGCGGTAAGGGATTACCGGCACCGGTCTCCTTACCGGTGCCCGGTATCCCTTACCGGCCGACTTGGAATGAGGCCCATTGTCTCATACAAATCAATCTATGCAATAATCTGGACAGGAGGAGTGGAAAATTATATTTATGCATATGAAGAATTTCATCAGCTTAATATGAAAAGCAAAAGTTTTCACTAATAGCAAAATTAGTTTTGTTTCAAATGACGGCACTGGCAAAATTGGTAGGAAAAACACTTGCACCAAACGAATTTGTGGCAGTTTACACAAACAAAATATGTAAAAATCTCTAGTGATTTGTTTTCACTTAGGCTGCAGGGAAACAGTTTTGTAACTGACACCTTTTCAACCAAATCAGTGGAAACATTCGGTTTAGGGTGATTTGTTCGAAAACATTTGTTCGTAGGATAATTATTCGTCATTTTTTTCTGACAGGTTGATTTTGTCACATATATATATATAAAGTGGGAGACCCCATGCAGTGCCTCCGCCTTTAACCCTCCCTATATTAATTATTTCCCTTAACCAACCCACCGCATATGTATGGGGCAACAATCATCAAAAAAACTGCAACAAATTCTCCTTTAACCAAATATGCTGCGCAGTAATCTGCCAATCCCGGAAATTCAATTTCAAAACACTTGATTTTGAAATTTGATAGAACAAATAAATCTGCACCTACATTTGTGTTTTACTTTGACTTAAATCATGTTTGCAAGGTCAAAAATGTCAAAACCCATTATGCTTCAGCGTCTACGGCCTCCAGGTATATGTACTGTTGTGGAGCGCAGTGTGACTCATGCCATACTGATGTGGCACAAATATAAGGGCTTATTCAATAGTACTCCCTCAGAGACATGCAGGACTCGGAATCATGATTTGAGGACATCAATTGCCTCCTCTATGACAAGCCATGTCCTTATATGTATCTGTTTCTAGCTCTTTTCAGAGGCAGTGTCAGGAAAAAGCATAGGTTGTATCTGTTAGTATCCTAAGGTATCTCCTGTCACCTGTGGGTACAAACATAGATACAAGTTGTTGATGTACAGACATTGTGGAATTACAGAGTTAATATCATTGTGTAGTAAAGGAGCCAAGTACCCACACTTCAAACCCCTTCGCCCATATTGCCTATATGTTGGGAACCAGAGTATGAGACATGTGCGGTGCCAGTGAAAATACTGATAACAAGGAGAATCCTGGAAGCAAGGTTCCCATTGAGAAAGCCATATGATGTCCATTTGAATGAAATCCGAGAAGAAGCAGAGCAAATGAATAGAAGAGAAGAATGGTGACATCACCGTCACTCAAAAAGCAAGCTGACCTACATAAAAGAGATGCAGAGACAAGCGAATTAAGATATTCTATGAGGCATCAAAAAAGTATCAGAAATATGTGACCTCTTGGTATCGAGATGAAGAAACTTATGCTATAGAACTGATGAAGATATCAAGTTATTTTACTCCTGTAGAGATGCAAAGAAATGCAAGCAGATGAAGTATCCTCGAGGGTAGCTTTATAGTGAATAGATTGTGGCATGCACCAACATATACATATATTGAAGTGAGTAAAGAATGGATGTTTCCACTACGTATTACAGCACAGCTGGACTTAACAAGGAAGGCCTTTCTTTCAGTGTGTCACAGTTTAAAAGCAAATTGAATTACAAAGAGAATCTCAGAGAGGCAAGACTGGACGAGCCCCAAGAAGCCAAGGACATATCAGGGTGGGGTGAGCAGACATTGGATATAAATCATGTGAAAGAATGAAACTCCTCTTCAGAAGACATGGACAAAAGCAAGGAAGACATCATAGGTCTATTAGAAAATAGTATTTTAAGTGCACTATAAACTCGATTTTGTGGTCTTCAGTCATGTGGAAGGATGAAGTTGGACAAACATGGCGTCCACACCTACGCATGAGGGCAGAGCGTGCCTTCACTTCCCTGAATTCTCCAGAGCAAAGAACACTCCCAAGGACATGTTCAGAGCTTTAATTGTCAGCAGACCACTGAGGTGATGATAGATGAATATGCTAATTGGCGGGAGGCTATGTTTAAGACTAGCTCACCAGCACCTGGAAGACCAGCCTACGTGCTGCTAACATAGGTGGAAAAGTACTGATGGAGGTTAGAGTGCCAACCATTTGTAGGGGGCGGCGTGATGTGTATTTAGTGACATTCATAGTGACTTGTTTAAGCGGATGGGAATTACGCACAGTGTTTGATATGACTTCAATGTGTCATTCTGCACCTACACTGAGCTTGCTACCGACCCATGTCCTATATATCTGCAATTACCAATACCTGTGTAACATGTCTCATGTGTTTATGAATGCATGTATATTTGTATTTATGTATTTTCTTTAATGTATTTGGTGTTTAATATATGGCATGAGGATATTAACTAATTCATATAATGAGGAAGGGAAGAATAAGGGGGCTTGGTCGGGGAAGGAGGTAACAAGTGGACAGATATAATTGGGTGAACGAGGCATAAAAAACGTTATCTGGAAAGTCACTGATAACATGAATTGAAATCATCTCCTGTGTTGCATAAATATTGCGTAGGCATCTGGTTCCTGGCAAGATGTACTTTAACATTTCAATAACTTCTAGGTGCAGTCTGAGTTCATGTACTGGGTGTTCTTTCCGGAACAACATAGACTCAAGGGTTGTCCCAAATGTATGCATGCCGGGTTTGAGTCTTAAATACAAGGGGAGAGTGTTCCCGAACTCTGAAACAGTAACTTCCAGTATTTTTACCAATTGTTGTCAGTGCGTATGATACTGGCGTCAGTCTCTCTGTCGTGTTCAGACATGGCAGTCTTGGTTGGTGTCTTTGATGAATAGGATGAGAGGTAGAAGAGCTCGATACTGCTTTTTCAGTTGTGCAAAATACCTTGAGTTAGATCTGGGGTTGTACAAAGAGCCAGTGCAGATGTTCAAGAGCTTTGATGGTATGATTGCTCTTTTGAAAGGTAATAACCAGGTGAGCGGCTTTGGCTGCCAACGTCCTGTGTGTGCTGTTGGGGGTGCACGTTGTTAAAGGCATGACAGTAGCATATTAACTATATACTGCCTACCACAGCCTGTGAGCATTTCTTGTGGCTATAGTGCACACACGTGATCGGCGCAGACCTTTTTCACCAAAACTTCTCCCAGAGTCCCCACAGATCTTGGTGTGTGGTATTGCTACAAATAAGCAAGGGGGGTCCTGGGAGTCCCTCTGCCAGACTTTAGTCCTGGTTACAAGAGACTTACCCTGAGTCTTTAGCTCACTATCTTTCACAGAGAAGACATATCCCAAACATATCAGTCCTTGTCCTGCCCTGGGGCAGTCCAGCACCGAAATGCTAGGCAATTCTCCTCTGAACACGAGTACCAACAGAAACCCCAGACACGTGTTTCGGTCTGGTTGGACCTCATCAGTAGGGTGGATCTGTGCCTCTCTAAGAATAGTGAGCAAGGGGTCCACGTCTGGATTCCCCTAGTAATTTAGGGTGCTACAAAGGCAATACCGACTCTCTGTCCTCACCAAGAAGAGAGTCCACATTCAAGCACGTGTCTCTGCGGCATCTAACAACTCATCCAAACTCTTTAAAATCTGCAAAGAGCTGGCCAACCCGGCTGCAGTCTCTACCCCTCCTGTTGCCTCCCAGGCTCTTTGCAATGCCCTTGCCTTCGTTTAAAAAACACAGGACATCCTGTCCAACCTCTCCACCCCAACCCCTCCTCTCCCCTCTTCATCTGTGCTTGCTGACCCTCCATTAGCCACCCCCCCACCATCCTTCTCGTCCTTTCCTCTTTTCTCCCCTGACAAGGTCGCTAGACAAGTCTGCTCTATGAAAGCCTCATCAAAACAGGTTCATCCTTGCTCTGGCCCTTGCTGATTTTTGCAACCACTCCTTTGCCTCAGTATCCTTTCCCTCTCCTCTGAAGCACTCCCTTGTGTATCCTCTTCTCAAGAAACCCACAGCTGATCCTTCTTGTCCAGCTAACTATCGCCCAATTTCCATTACTCCCTTTCTGGGCAAACTCCTGGAAAAGTTGGCCATCTCTCAGCTTAACCTTCATTCCAATTCTGTTGGCTGTCTCCATGACCACCAGTCTGGCTTCAGAGTTGCCAGAAGCACAGAAACTGTTCTCCTGAGCATCCATGAAGATCTGCTCTCCAACCTTGACTCTAACATTCCCTCTGTCCTCATCCTCCTCGATCTCTCTTCTGCCTTCGACACGGTCAACCATACCATCCTGCTCAACCGTCTCCGTGAAAACCTGGGTATCACTGATCAGGCTCTGGTTGGACCTCCCAGGTCCAACTTGGGTTCTTCCAATCATCTATCTTCCTCTCTACCTGTGGTGTTCCCCAGGGCTCTAAACTCTCGCCCTGGCTTTTCAACCAATACCTGGCAACTCTTGCCCACTGCATTGCCATTTTCTGCTCAAATGTCCAGTGCTACACTGATGACACTCAACTCATTTTCAGGCTGCCCTCTGCCACCTCCTCTCCCTCTCACATCTCTGATTGCCTACCTGCTATTCAAGATTGGTGTGCCGCCAATGATCTTTGTCAGCAAGACGGAGATCCTCCTCATCGGCTAACCTTCACCATCCTTTCCCCTCACTCTCTGGCCGGCTTCCCTTGGCCCTCCTCCTACCCCCACCTGTGAGGCTAAGAACCTCGGGGTCATCTTTGACTCCACCCTTTACTTCTCCGCGCACATCTCTGACGTCTCTAAAAACTCAAATTTCCTACTGCACCTCCTCAGAGGTACTCTGCCTTTCTTCTTCTTCCCCCAGAAGCTTATGGTATCCCAAGCTCTGGTTCTCTCTAGGTTGGACTATTGTAACAGCCTCTTTCTAAATCTACCTGCCTCTACTCTCCACCCTCTGCAACTAATCCAGAACAGGACTGCGAGACTTGTCCTTGGCCTCAAGCCCTGGGATCGTATCTCTACAGCACTGAAATCTCTCCATTGGCTCCCAGTAGATGCAAGGATTAGATTCAAAACCCTCTGCATTTTCCACAAGGTTTTCTGGGGCCTGGGTCAAAAATACCTTCAGCTATCCCTCCGCAAATACCTGCCGGCTCGAGCTCTTCGCTCCTCTACCTTTACCTCTACCTCTAACTCCCTCAGGGTCAGTAGTTTTTCAAAGAAACAGGCTGGGGATAGATCTCTGCCTTCGGCTGGGGCCTCCCTCTGGAACAGCCTCCCTGCCACTCTAAAACTTGAGGAGAACCATCTCCGGTCCCGGAAGCACCTCAAGACCTTCCTCTTTTCTTCTGCCTTCGCTCCCCTCTCTCCTGCTGATCTGTTCTCTCTTGGCACTGTGCACCTGGCCACCCTCTGTCCTCTGGGCCCAGGTACCTGCTCATCCTGCCACTCTCCCACACTGCCTGTGGGCCACCCCTTGCACTGAGGTCTGTATCTGTACCAATACAGCTCCCCCCTTTTTCTTCCTGCACTTATCAGACCTAACCTGTCTGCTGCCTTAAACCTAGCACTTGCACATTTCTGGCTGCACTACCACTGTGTGTTGCCTTTATTATGTATTTATTGTTATTTATCTGTTTCTACTCTGCTTCACACTTTCCACTTCTCCCCCTTCTATGCACTTTTCCCCTCCTCCTCTCACCATGCACTTGCACATTCTCAATGTCACTGGGCCTAGTAAGATCGCTGTTTTGTTCTCCCCTGTTTCCCTCCCTTGCCTTGTCGCGCTCTGAAACATTTGTGTACGAGCGCGATATAAATAAAATATCAATATCAATATTAATGAACATTCATCCTGGACTTCAGGCATCCATGTGAATGTCAGTTGTGCCACTCACACTGCACATTTACTGTTGTTAAAATCAAATAATACTTGCTATTGTCAATACTATTTGGATGTATCTCGAATGTTCAGTGGTGGTGCTTATAATATGGTGGTCAATGTGCCAACTTTCACCGGTGCAGCTGAAATATACCATGGCACTAAAAAAACAAGTGACAGCCTGCCGCGATGCACATTTCTTTAGTAATTTCCTCATTTCCAAGGCAATGGTTTCTATTTGCAGTCCTAGTGTCCCTTCTACAGCTATTCAAGCCTATTTCACATTGATGTGGCATACTGTACATTTTTACTTGCCCTCCGAAAATGACCATGGCAGTTTGGCGTGTACTCTTGATAGAGTTGGGGTGAACGTCCAATGTCCCAAACATGAGAGAAAATACAAACTAAGAAAGCCTCTGAAACACGATAATGAAACCACACAGAAAGCTAGAGGCCCAGACAATGTGCACAACACACAGGCCTTAGATGAAGTCGACAAGAGAACAGACCCACCACTGAGACCCCTCCTGGATATGAGATAGACAGTAGCCATCAAGGCACACACACATATATACTTTGAGTTCAGTATATGTAGGATGATGGCAAGACTAACTAACGTGCAGGCAAACTGTCACATTTAATAGAGCGGTCACTCTCAAATCAGAGAGTTCCTTTAGCCCCAATGAAGGTGTCACACAAAACAAAGCGCTTAGCAGATTCAAATTTGGTTAGGCCTCCAACCTGTATAACACCATTCAGCAGACACCCTCTTCATCACTAATAAGCTAGACACCAGGCAGATATATAGAAATAACAGTGTATATTCATTTAAATGTCTTCACTGAATAACACACAAAAACAAGAGCACCAGCCACCAACTCTGTTGTACAACACAATAATCACAAATACTAATTACTGGCATCTCGACTTGAAATCAAAACACACATAGGATTTCTTTGCACATTAACAGATAGCAGTTCTTAAAAACAACAGCCAAGTATTACATAGTTCATCACAATGCTCTTCTATCCCAGCAACCCCCACACCCAGGCATCAGTTATATATGACCCCTCAGTTTGAAGGCAATGCACAGGGAGTGGGAATACTGTAGGAACATTGTGTTGGCTTTTTATTAGCAAGGCAAGGTTTCGGAAAGGAACTCAATGGGAACATTGTTTTGGGCTTCTTTATTGAAAGTCAAGGTTTGGGAAAGGAACTCAATCGGAAAACCATGCTGGGCTATTCATTTGAATGCAATGCAGAGCATTGAGATTCTGATGTTGGATTCACGTGAATAAATGGGAAATTCCATTGTGCACACTCTACACTCACTTGAATGGCAGAAACGTAGGGTTGCTTATTTTGGGATTATGGACACCACCCTAAGGAAGTCAGGGGGTCCAGAAAGGCAGAGTCACCCAAGTACTTTATTGACTATGATGGCTATAATACACTAGGTATGACATTTGTTAGTTTCGAATTGTCACAAAACTCATCCCGTGATCTTTTCGATATGGACATAATTGAATTAACTTTAAGTAAATGTGCTAAGGGTCTTCACAGCCCCCCCCTCAACCACAAATACATGGACAGGCTTAGGGCAGGTAGTTCCCAACCCAATTAAATGGATAGGCGTTTTTCTATGAGGAATTCATTCAGTTATATTTTTAGTCAAATGCGGTCATGGTCTTCCCAGTTTTGCCCCCTCCAATGGAAAGGGATTAAGGCAGTTAGCTCCCGACATAATTGATAGCTTTGAGATATATCTACGTACATCGGAGATCTCTGTTCTTAGCTCAAGAGGCCAGCCGGATTTCCGAAACTCTTTCAGGAATAGGTAGGCAGCTCACACCTCTGGTTTCTATTCACAGCAGGGTCCCTCCAGCCAGTTTTTAGGCCTCTCTCTCAGATAGGGACCCCAGCTTCCAGGCAAAAGTCTCAAGCAAATGTCCTAGGGTCCCCTGTCTTTCTGTTCTCCTGGGTTTCATGCTTCCTTCTGTCAGCTCTTCTTTGTTTGTCAGTCTGCTCTCCTCTCGTGTTCCCGTCTGTCTCTCGCTCCCCTTTAGATTGAAACCTGATATAATATTATTATTACTATTACGGATTTAGTTTATTACAAACTTTTGCCAAGGAAATAAACATGGTATAAAAAAACTATCACAACAACAATTAAAAAAGCAGAAAATGGAAGAGAAAGAAAAAGACATAACAAACCACAGTATTGATTAAAATATAGAAAATACAAAAGATAAGAATGTGTCCTTCGATATCATCAATGCATCCAATATTAGCATATTATAAAAACAAAAATGTAACCTCTTCCCTGCTAACAGCCAAAATGATCCCATCATCTAAACCCACCCTCCCTTCAGACAGATTATTCCACTTGAACCAAATTGAATATTTCATCTATAAATGTTGTCAGTGCAAAGATCAATTTGTAATTTTCACCCCAGCACAAATTATCCCACCAATCGAGTGCACTCGTAGAATGAGTTTCCTGGACAAACACTGCTAACAATTGTTTTCTCAAGTTGGTTAAAACTGGGCAGTAAAGTGTCAAGTGCTTCAGTTTTTCTTTATCTTCCAAAGTTCGCATTTGTCCCGATTATCCACAGCATATTTACAGGTATTCATGATCTCTCACGTAGAAAATAAATTCATTCTAAATCTCATGAAGATTGCACGATGATTCGTTCGAGGGAATTTTATCAGATATGTTGGCAAGGTATTCATTGCTTTTGGTTCCCTACGTAGGTGTTCAAATAGTTAACATAGGTTCTTTAGTGTTTCT
Organism: Ambystoma mexicanum; assembly: GCF_040938575.1. Classification (NCBI taxonomy): domain Eukaryota; kingdom Metazoa; phylum Chordata; class Amphibia; order Caudata; family Ambystomatidae; genus Ambystoma; species Ambystoma mexicanum. The sequence goes on along the minus strand of NC_090937.1, from coordinate 1,515,900,249 downwards.
GCGGAAATCCAATCACAGTCCCATATTTAGCTGCATCTGGATTGGACTTCAACAGTTACTCAGTGACACCTGCATAGCACAATATTAGAGCACAATGCATCCGCCACAATCCTAGAACCCCATCCAACTTAATTCCTTTTTTTGGATTTTAGTACATTAAACATGATTAATTTCCGATATAGCAGTGGGGACTTCCAAGCCACTAAAGCGTAAATTGAAAGAAGTCCTAATTTTTTTCGTGTATTTGCTATTGACATGCTTCTGGGCAGGTGGAGTATTCTTTCCAAAACACGCTCTCTAACGAAAGCCAAATTTCCCATGACAGGCATAACGAAGCCTCCACTCCGTATGCTATGATTGGAAAGACATATTGCTTATAAAACTTCAAAACCTGGAGGAGTGAGAACATACAAAACATTATGAATATTATGAGCCCATGGGAAGCAAAGTTCTGCATTGTGTCTTTTAATTCCAAGTTGCAGGGCGTATCATCCAAGTTAGAAGGTATGTGAATTCCCAGGCATCTAACATTGTTTACTATTTTCACCCTTTCATTTCCTAGTCACCAGTTAAATGAAATGCGCTTACAGCCATTTAGGCGTTCTAGGACCAGTATCATTGACTTTGCAGCATTTTCTTTCAGGCCATTCTTTTGTACATAGGCCTGTGAGGCATCTTATTTTCTTTGTAGGCAGGTCAGTGTTTGACCCAGAATGGCCAAGTCGTTTGCATATAACATCCAACCTACTGGCTCCCCATTTTCCATTTATCCTGGGTCGCAACATCCCACTCCCCTCCATCGCCACCTTTAGATCTGGGGCAAGTGGGCAGCTCTATTTCAGTCCCATTGATGTGGGGATTTCTCTAAAGAAAGGGGCCTTCAGGGTCAATCTAATATGCATACATGTGTCCAAATACAGGGCCCTAATTGGGGCCAAAAGATCATTCAGGCATTGCCAACAGCCAGTTTGGCCCATAACAGCTGCTGATCAACACTGTTGAATGCCTTGCCAAAGTCCACTAACGCATTTTCTGTTTTTCCTTTAATGCTCTGACCTTAAGGGTTTTCAACAGAAACATATTCAAACTAAAACCTACCTCCCTCATAGAGCCAGTTTGCCTCTTGTCATAATTCCCTGACTCAGTCACCCAGTGATTCAATCTAACCAAAATAAGGGATGCAAAAATCGTTCAATTCTTCTTTGTATGGATTGTATTGGGGATGTACATTCAGATTTACTCCTAGATATTTGTACGACGTGATTTGTGCCAGATTTTTGTTGGCTAACTTCCAATTAAAACTGAATTTGAGCTTTTTGTTGGCTGTATTAAACACCAGAATATTGGATTTTTTGGTGTTTATGCTTAGCTTGTTATCTTGAGCAAAAATGGTGAGGGCTGCTAATTTTCTATTTAAGACAATCAGTGTTCTGTCGAACAGGACTAAATCGTCTGAATATAGTAGGTACGGAATGTGATGGTTACCGAGTCGTGGAGAGAAGGATCACGTATTAGACAGGGCTTTATGAAAATCAGAAATGTAAAAATTAAATAAAATAGAGGCAAACGGGCAGCCCTGTTTCAAGCCCATGTTTGTTTCGATGGGTTCTGAAAGAGCATCATCAGTCATTAATTTTACTTTGATTGATGTATTAACATAAAATTGTTGAATTAAATAAAAAATGTATCGAGGACAGTTGGCTTTATCTAGTTTTACCCATAATGTATTTCTGGAAACCGAATCAAATGCGTGTTTAAAGTTAACCAGGGCAATGAAAATCGGGTATTTTTTCCTGATAGCATCGTTCTTGATAGCCGCAATAATGAACAAATTTAGAGCCGTTCCAATGCCTGGGACAAATCCAGATTGAAATGGATCCATTAGGTCATACTGGATCAGCCATTTGGTAAAATCACGGATGATGAGCCTTGCTATGATCTTCCCAGGCACATCCAATAGCGCAATGGGTCTATATTTGCATGGATCTAGCCTGTCACCTTGCTTAAAAATTGGAATGACAATTGCTGATTGCCACGATGGAGGTATTATGGTGGATTGTAAGATGTTCTGGAATATTGTATTCAACTATCCCGCCCATGCTTCAGGATTTGCTTTAAGGATGTAATTTGACAACATATCAGGCCCTGGAGCTCTAGATGAGCTTAGTTTTTTTATTATAATGATAATGTCCAAGATATCAAATTTAAGTTCTAATAAATCAGGTGAATCTTGGATAGGTTGTGGGCCAATAGTGTCGTTAAATAGTAGATTTTGATAAAATATACTCCACGATTCTTCATTGATACCATTCAACTGAGTAGAATTATGTGCATTTCTAGAAGTTGAGTTTATGGTCTGCCATATCTGCATTGCGGATTTGTTCAGTAAGGCTTTAAACATAGTTTTTGCATCTGTTTGTTTTTGAGTATGCAGGATCTGTTTGATTTTATTTTTAGGGAGATTTTCAAGGCAGAGTTGGCATCTTGAGGCAAGACTCTTGAGCTATGATCTGAATGTGTTCATTATAAAACAAATGTATGTGTTGAGGATCAGCATTATTTGTAAGTTCAACTTTGGTTTGTAAAGATTGAATGGATTTTGCGTTCCATTTGATTCGGTTCTTGGCTGACTTTATCTCAATGGAACCTTGAAAGGATTTTTCTGGTCTAGTTTGGAAGGGGAGCCACTGTACTTCTAGTATATTGTGATCACTTGCCTTGGTGGGAATGACTTCGAATTCTTGTACCAGTCTATTTTCAGTACTTGAAACAAAGATGTAATCAAGTACAGAGTGAGAGGACGCTCTAGACCAAGTCAGTTGTGGCGGAGAATCGTTTTTAGAATTGCCATTATGAACAGAGAACTGTCCATCAATGCCATCCATTTATCCACTCTAGGGTTTTTAGCTCTCTTAGCGGAGTTTACTAGATCCATGTTAAAGTCACCAGCAATAATAGTTATAGCGTTGTTGGTATTTAGGAGGATGTTGTCTAATAATTCTTCAATTTTGTGGTTCAGATGGAGACAAGGGGTTCCAATAGATATTTACTACTGTTGTCATAGGAAAGAAAGGGTGATTTTTATTTTTAGTTCAAATAGTAACAGGTTGAATGCCGTGATCAGGAGATGGTAATGCTTCCATGAATAATTGGGAGTCAAGGCGAACTGCCATTAATAGGCCTGCTGCTGGTCTACCTTTGGCCTGTTTAGAAGTGGGAACAACAAGGATCTGGTGATCTGGCCAAACTGGAGCAGTAGTCATCCATGTTTCTTGGAGTAAGACTAGATTGTATTTGTCCAATTGAGTATTTTTTGAGTTCAGTAGATGTGAGAAACCTCGTGCATTCCACAATGCCATTGAGCAATTACACAGGTCTATTGTCTCCACCAGCTAATGGCTATTCGCTGTTTTTGCAGTGGCTAGCCACAACCATTTGGAGATTGGATCAGGTGCTGCGGATGCAACTGACTGTTTACAATTGCAGCCAGAGTTCGATCCCCCCTTGTTGGAACTTTCGCTGATTTTATCGCCCTGCAAGAGGATTCAATTCAGCACTACAGCTAAGTTAACGCCTAGTCTAGAATACTGAATGAAAACCCTTATTGATATATCTTTAGGTCCAGTTCATGCGTTCTGGATGACTACCCCTATATAACACCCCCCTCTTGGAATCCCCCTGACCCCACTGAGCCAAGAAGTAGTTCTGTTTTGCAAGTTAAAAGGGTTTATTTGATAATTTAAACAATAGATATATATATGACACTTTATAATAAATTAATAATTGAATAGCACACTTAATCTGATATGATAAAGATCAACAACGGAGAATCTGGCACTAGCACACTTCTTATAATCACTAATGAGTTGACATGAAATGGATAAGGTAGCACGCTGGTAAATAGGAACAAAAGTATAATGTGGTAGAGGATGCTTTATGTAAGCTCAGGTGGATGCAACATTCAATGAATGCAGTACAGAAAATACTCAATATGATTTCAACCAAACAATGTAATCACTTTTCTCTGGCAATCCCCTCCCCCCCTTGATGCAAGGCAAGGAAATGGAAGGAAAACACACAGTTCTCAGAAATGCAATCAATGTAAATCAGTTCACCCCAGCAAGCTTACACTACAGAAAACAGATAGGAGTTTTGAAAACACGGGCAAAATGCTTTGATATGTGCTAGCAATGGATGAGAAATATGCTGGAAATGCTTTTAATTCCCTTTCAGAGGTTCAGGGTGAGTGGTATCTAGTTAATATTAGCTCAGGCTCACTCTTGCAATGATTCAGGAATGATTAGCAGGTTAAACGAATTTCTGGCAAATGGAAGGCAAGCAGCAGCAGTTTTTACATGTGAAGAAATTTGCAAATCGCGGTAAAATTCGCGGATGCGTGTTCCGCGATTGCGGTAAAAGTATAAGGGGTAGGAAGGTGGTTCTTGGTGCGATTCAAAGCTAAGATTCTAAACTTTCAAATGAAAGTTACTGCAAGTCTCTAGCACAAACGGTTGCGGAGATATGAGCGATTGAATAAAGGTCGTTTTCCAGATTTGAAATTTTAAAAGCTCAAAATGACAAGTGCAGCTTGCAACTAGAAAATGACAAGTGACAGCTTTACAAATGACAGGTGACAGTTAGGAGACAGTTCTACTTAGATTAAATAGATTGAATTATATGTTTTTAACTAAGAGAGGTGTTCTGAGTTTTGCTGAGTACTCACAAGAGATTTTGAACCGGAAAGCGACTTGGTCACGGACTTCAGTCTGGTCAGGTCTTCCCGGGTTCTGCTCACAGCGCCTGGCCTCTGGAACTGCTCACAGCATCGGGGTCAGCACTCTGGATACAATGGCCTGGTCTCTGCTAGGCACCGGTTCTCTGGGTCGGGTCCTGCCTTCTCTTTGGATATTTCTGTCACCGGGTTCTTGCAAAAGTTCTTGGCAAAATTCAGACGGCTGAAGACTTCAGTTGCAAAAATATTTTGAGGCCTGCTGACAAATACTCTTGCTGGCAGTGGCCTTTTTGGTTAAGGTTCTGAAGTCTCTGTTTATCTTGGAGTCTAAGTGTTGGCTCTTTGAAGATTGATGGAGGTAAGTATAGATTTTTCCGGCAGAGCTTCCAGCGGCAGATGGAATTGAAGGTCCCTATCTGTCCTGTCTGTCTGCTTTTATGTGTTTAGAATGTGGGTGTGTTCTAGCATCACTGACCCTACCTCTCTCTCAGCTTCTAATTGGTCAAACTTCCATTTATCATTTGATTGGGGAATGAACTGTGAGTCAGAGGGATGTCATTTTATGGCTTGCAGATAGGACACTCCTCTGTCAGATTGCACATATTCTATATTTGATAATAAAAGACATATTTCACAGTTACACAGTTGCTTGAAATTACATATACATGGTGTGGCTGAATTTAGCCATGTCTCTGTCCAAATCTGCTGTTTCTAAGAGCTTGCATTCAGAAATGGCACATAATTGACTTTTTAACTGATTTTTCAATTTCTGACATTGACCCAACTTTACATACATGTGTGCAGGGAGTATGGACATTAACTGATGAAGTTTCAGATTTTTAACATGCATACATTTAGAGTAATATCCACTTTTCCGCTAAAACCCCCCTGAACATACCACCGGTTCTAAAAACCTCTTAAACTGTGGGCAGAAAAATCACAAGAATTATGGTATCATTTATAAAATTTTCACATGTCCGCTCTATGAATGATCCATCTTTTTAAAGTTATGTTCTGGCTCCAAAGGGGTGTGGTTTCCTCTCAGCACAAGGTAGAAATACTGGTTTATCCAGTTCTGCCAAGCCAGCTTGCTCTCGCAGGCAGTGCTCCTCCCAGCTTCTGCCAAGAGGAAGCTACATTTTACGACTGCTGTAATAAAACCTTTGCCTGAGTCAGGAGAGGCTCATTGTTCAAGAGGAAGCCATTTATGATCCTCTCAATAAACCCTCTGCCTGGGTGAAGGGAGTTGCATTGTTCACTCTCCTGCAGAGCACAGGTAATTCAATTATCAGATAGATGGCATATCCTTAGTGTGAGCAGCAAAAGGGCAGCTAGGCCTGGGAACACAGCTGTGACTCAAGTTTCACTCCTGATGGGGGTAGTTGCCAGGCAAATTGGAATCTCTTTAAGCTGTCATTTCTGTTCCCCAGTTTCTGCATTCAAATAAAACTAAACATTTTCACATATGCAGCTAGAAGGCTGATTCTAAGTTTAAAACTATGACATTTAAACAGTTACAAAGGCATGTGACACCAAACATAGGTCACTCATTTAATCTAAACATTTTCGATTTTAGTGTCTTTAAATCCAGTGCAACTTAAACTGCTGACTCCATAGCAGTTTTGTTATACGCATTGTTTTGGGCTCTTCATTTCCCAGATTTTGTAGGCACACAACACTCCATTCTACCAAATGTCTGCTGGTGTCCAGTGAGTTTTTAGATGTGTTGCAATGTTTATAATAGACAGTTTGAGCCTGCCTTCAGAGAAACACAGGGTGGTTTTAAACTGCCGGATTTTGGATAGTGGTGAGTACTGGTACTGCACCCATTTTTGGGATTTAAGAAATGAATTCCCCACCATTCTAGGTTGCATTTGGCAATCAGCATTGCCATTCCCAATGGTTTCAGACTACTGTGCGGGTAGTCCAATGGTGGTTTTAAAGCGCTTTGAAGCTAACCGGCGCTACTGTTTTTCCTTTGGCAACCCATTTCCCTCATGGCAACCCGGCCTTTCATTCTCGCACTGGTGGGTGGCAAGTGAGGCAACCATTTTGGTGTGCGCACAAACTGCGCAGCTTTCCTGGATTTCGGCGCACATGTGGGTTTTCCGCCATCTTGAATTTTTTAAGCCCACAGCACCAAGTGTTGTGGCATGATAGCTTAAACGTGAGTCAGGACACCCAACAAGCCCCCCCACGCGACTGCACTTTGAATTTGAGTCGATGGGGAGTCGCGTGCCCAAGGGTTTTGACCCACGCACCGGTCTGTCCGCATAATCTTCTTCCTCTTCTGTAGATGGCACAGTTCAGCATCTTCTTCTCCATCCGGTACTGATCGATCGGTTCTCCTCGCCAGTCCTGATGGGAGTATTGGGCGGTCCACTGGGCCCATTGGATCTTCGTTCCCGGTCTCCGGATCATCCTCCTTGGCCAGTCTCAAGGTCTTCTTTCTCCTAGGACGACAAAGGAAGAGCGGCAATACCTACTCATAGACGTTTTTCCACCACTGTTGAGATAGTGGGGCTGCATATGCATTTCATCATAACAAAACATTACATTCTTATTTTGGAAAAAAAAAACAGTATAACTAAGAGACAGTTTCATGCAAATCACAATATTTAGAGACTAGATGTGGTATGTTTTATGATTGGAACTGAATTAGTCTGAGACAGTACCCGCTAGGATTCCAGAGGATTCCTCCAGTTGTTGCAGAGTGTGCCTGGGATGGCAACATTTCAACTGGTTTATGTGGACCCACTTGTCTTCCCCCGCTGCCGAACCGCCTTTGGGGATGCGGATCTTGTAGGCCACAGGGGAGATCTTATCGACGATCTCAAAGGGTCCCTTCCATGTAGGCAAAAATTTGCGCTGCTTGGCCTGGTTCCTTTGGAAGTTGTATAGATAGACCCGGTCTCCCACCTGATATTCCTTCCTGGAAGTTTTCAGGTCATAATGGGTCTTCATGCTATCAGCTGATCTTTCTAGATTCCGCTGAGCATAAGCAAAAGCATGTTGGAGGTGTTTCCTTAAATTCTCTACATACTCATGAGTAGTGGAGGCATTTATCAGTGTCTGCTCTTGGGTCCTGTAGAGCAAATGCTGAGGAAGCACCATCTTGCGCCCAGTCATCAACTCAAATGGTGACATTTTGGTTGCAGATGAAGGGGTAGATCTGATGGCCATTAGGACCAGAGGCAATCGGATATCCCAACTTGGCCCAGAATCTGCCACAAACTTCTTTAATATGCTCACAATTGTCCGGTTATATCTCTCTACTGCCCCAGAAGAAGCTGGCCAATAAGCAATATGCAACTTCCTTTTGACCCCCAGTATCTCCCACATCTTTGTCATTACTTCACTGGTGAAGTGGCTACCTCTGTCTGACTCAATCCTTTGAGGTAGACCAAAACGGGAAAAGATGTGGTTAATCATCAATGCAGCTGCAGTTTCTGCCTTGCAATTTGGGGCTGGGAGACATTCCACCCACTTGGTAAACAAGCATGTCACAGTCAACATGTACTTATTTTCCCTAGCCGAGCGAATCACAGGGCCTACAAAGTCGATTTGTAAATCTGACCATGGCAGGGTCATCCCCCTCTTTTGTAAAGGCGCCCGGTGTGTGAGGGATGTCGGCTGAAATTGTGCACACACAAGACAACCCTTCAAATATTGGTTGAGGTCCTGGCCCATGTGTGGCCAGTATGCAACCTCTCTTAAGATTTCCAATGTTGTGTGAAACTCCCTATGACCGGCGGTGGCCGCATCATGGGCGTGACTTAACATCAGGCTTCGGAATGAGGTAGGAACCACCCACTGGTCGTGGCCAGCTTTGGATTTCCTTACCAACAAACCGTCTTGGATCCGGAACATTTTTGGACATTTCATCAACACTCTTAGGTCCTCTTTCCCAATGTAATCGGTATCCGTCAGGGGAAAGTTCTCAGGGTCCTCAAGGTGCTGGTAAAATTTACCAATTATTGGATCCCCCTTCTGAGCAGTAATCAAATCAGCATCAGGGGTCTCCTTACTCCATTGTGCAATTGAAAGGTCGTTGTGAGCATTTGTCTGGGACCTAGTGATAGCAGTGACCTGGATTTCCCCCAACAGGGACTCAATCTCAATTGGATCCCCTTGGATGGCCCCGGTTTTGGCCAGCTGATCAGCTAAGTCATTTCCAGTTTTGTCTGGTCCCTCTACTTTGGAATGACCCTTCATCTTTTTCCAATAGATGGTCATCTCATTCGAGGTGACCAACTCATCAATGTTTTGGATCAACTTCCCATGTTTCAAGGGTTTGTTGTTAGCACATAACATGCCTCTGGTTTTCCAATTAACCAGGTGCTCCACGAACCCGTTCCGTACATAATCTGAATCTGTGATTATGACCAGTTCGTGGAGTTGGTGCTGGATAGCAGTGAGGATGGCCTGATGCACAGCCATCAATTCTGCCACCTGACTACTTCGGGGACCAATTTTGTATCCAGCGGAGGGTTCTGGGGACTCATTCACCCATGCATTCCCTACGCCAGCCACCAGTTCTTTCTCCCCGTTGTTGTCAACATGGTAAGAGCATCCATCCACATAGACAGTGGGCATTCCCTCACACTTGTCCTCTTCAAAGACTTTGTGGGGGGAATTAAGGTATGCCTCCATGTTGTCCTTTATTATTAGACTTTCGTCCTCGAGACAGTTTTCTCTGGCACAATCATGCAAGTCAGCCAGACCTTGCGCGAGGGGACTCTTCTTGTTTTGGCCATATCGGACCTCCACAGGAAAGCCTTGCATTGACAGAATCCAGGAAGTAATTCGGGAATTACTCACATTTCCGGCCCGGATTCTGTCACTTTGGAGATATTGCAGAGGCTGGTGTGGAGTCTCCACTATGATGTGTTCCCCCTGGATAAACGGGCGGTAATTCTTCAATGCCCACACCGTTGCCAGGAGTGCCTTCTCACAATCGTTGAATTTTTCCTCCACAGAGGATAAAGTTTTGCTCGCATAGGAGATTACTTTATTGACCTTGTCATGCTTTTGGTATAATACGGCCGTCAAGCACGTATTAGAGAACCCTGTCTCCAGGAAGAACTCCTTGTTTCTGACAGGGTAAGCTAGGCAAGGCGCTTGTGAGAGGCTTCTCTTGAGTTGTCTTACTGCCTCGGATTGTTCTGGACCCCATTCCCACTTGACCCCCCCCTTTAGGAGATGAATCAGGGGTCGGGTGATCTCTGCGTAGCCCTCAATGAACTTTCTGCTGTAATTAGTCAGTCCAAGGAGGCTCCTTAGTTCCCGCAGAGTTGTGGGTTCTTTCAGTTTCTGAAGTGCTTCCACTTTCTTTTCCTGGGGACAAAGACCCTGAGGAGTAATCTCATGCCCCAAGAAGTTAACACGGGTTTTACACCACTGTGCTTTCTGAAAGGAAAGTTTTGCTCCGGCGGCCCTCAACTGTGTCAGAACATAACGGATCTCCGCTATGTGTTCCTCAACAGTTGAGCTTTTGATGAGGACATCATCTACATAAGCCAGGTTACCCCTTGCACCCAAGTCGGGCATGGCCTTGTGTAGAAAAATGTTGAATTCATTGCCGGAGTTGAGGTATCCGAAGGGAGTCCGGGTCCATGTGTACTGCTGGCCCCCAAAGGTAAAAGCCAGCTTGTATTGGTCCTCCCTACTGACAGGCACAGTCCAGTATCCATTGGTCAGGTCTATTGCAGTGAATACCTGTGACCCCTGGATCTGGGCCAGCCCTTGGTCAATGTAGGGCAGAGGCCATCGGGAAGTATGGACCCGTTTGTTGAGCTCCCTGAGGTCGGCGCAGAGTCTCCACTGGCCGTTTGGCTTCAATATCCCCAGCACCGGATTATTGAAGGTGCTGTGGACTGGACGGATTATTCCCCGGGACTCAAGGTTCTTAATTATTTCAGTAAGGGACTCCATTGATGCGAGAGGCAAGCGATATTGCTTCACAAACACAGGAGTCATGCCAGGGTCCGTGGGGATTGTGGTTGTGTGGATGTTGGTGCGGCCACAGTCATATGAGTCTACCGCAAAGAGATCATGGAAATCCAAGAAAACTTGTTTCAACTTTTGCTTTTGTTCCAGAGTCACACAGGCATCAGCTAGGTTGACTCTCTCTTCCACCATCTGCCTGAAGCCTGGAAAGACTTCTGGTTTGGCTATCTCCGCGGCCTCCTGCAGCTGGGTGGAGAAGTCCCTGGTCAGAGTGCTGATTTGGACCGGAGGCTTCAGGTGGGAAATGCAGCCCTAATGGACCTGGAAAATCACCTCATCCCTCCTGAAGTCACACGTCACATCTTCCTTACCATAAGGGCAGGAAGTGTACACCAGGAAGTTCCCCCCATGCCGGGTAAAAATCCTGTCTGGTGTTGTATTGTCCTCACTGTCACTGTCAACACAGTCCTTGGGGATTGGTCCTAACAGTTCATTTACAAGATCAATGGAGAAATGTCGGTCATCAACCGCCATTCCAATAATGGTGCCTGCGGCTAGATTAATACTCTTTAAGTCGCTGTTATCCACCTCTATTAGAATGGTGTCATGTTCTATGTTGACTAATGGTGTTGGGTTTACCCCCAACCCTTGCTGTTGGGGAGAAGCATTTAGATGTATGTAAGCATCAGGGTTTTGCAAATATTGTCCTCTTTTAACTTTCACTTCCAGGGAGAATTGTCGGGTCCTTTCTGGGATGGTGACTTCCTCTTTGATCTGAATTTCAACTGCATAAGGTAGCAATTGAGCTGACCTAAATGCTTTTTCTGGATCATCAAAGCCCATGGGATTATCCGCTAATCGGGACCAAGCTTTGAAGTTTATTAGGTCCAAACTAATGGCAAAGCGATTGAGAATGTCACTGCCTAAGTAAAAGGCGGCAGGGACGTCTCGCACGACCCAACAATTGTGGACTATGCTCTTGTTGCCAATGGAGATTTTGAGCATACACCTGCTTGGCAGGAGATGTTTGGAATTAGGTGCTTCCAGGTCCATTTCCCATTTGTCTATCAGTTTGAAGGGGGGAATGGCTGGATCTTTTGGGAGTTGGCGAAACATGGCTTCGCTGATGAAGCTCTTACCGTTGTTCACACACACTCGAGCGAGAACAGAGTCCTTCCCATCATTTAACTGAACAGGGATGAACAACTGCTCTCCAATTTGCTGAATATCAGCCAGGCTCTGAGCTGATTTCACATCTTTCTGGACTATAGGAGTGGGAGTTTCAGATTGTGGATTGGTATAGAATTTCAGAGTGTTTCCTTCCAGCGTGGAGTACCACTTTAGACTGGAAGGAAGGTTGATTTTCAGAAATAGAGAGGACCCCCCATCACTAGTCTGTTGTCCTACTGCTATTACTGTCACGTCTGGAATCTGGTTGTTCTGGAAGTGAAATTCTACTTGGTCAGATTTTTGTTCAACCATGTGGCATGTGCCGTTTAAACTAACATGGTTGACACTCTGTTTTAATTTTATTGGTCGGCTAGTCTGGGTCCAGAGGACCTTGTTTACACAATCTATTAGGGGTGACAACCTTCTCAGGAGGTCATTCCCTAGTAAACAAGGGGTGCCCTCCGGGGTCACAACTATGACCGGGTGTTTCAGCTTGTGTCGCCCAATTTTAATGTCCAAGTCTGCAGTCCCCTCAACGGGAATTTCCTTCCCGTCAAAGTTCTGTAGTTGTCCCGGAAGAGAGGTGAGAGGAATTTGGTAATTCTCTCTCCTTCCTGCATTCCGTTCGTCAAAGGCCCTTCTGGACAGAAGGGTAGCTTGAGATCCCGTGTCCACCAGTGCCGAGATTGTACCCTGCCCCTGTACTTGTACCGGGGCATAATATCTTCCCTCCTTCTCCTCAAGGGGGCACAGATAATGCACATTTTTGGACAACTGGTGGGCTAACTTTCTGGTTTTGGACATCGATAGCGAAGAGATTTGGGCAGATTTCTGTGGAGAGTCTTGGGAATCTGAAAGAAAAAGTTGGCAACTGGAGATCAGAGCCATTGTGGGTTCCCCTGGCTCCGGTTCTGGGCCGCCCCCCCCTTTTTGGAGGCAGTCACCAGGATGGGTTTGAACCAGGGGATTTTCTTGCTGTTGGTTCTGGGATGAGATGGTGGGCGGCGGTAGCTCAGTCTCCACATCTCCCCAGTCTGGATTTGCATCCCTAGGGACCCATTTTTCTTTGGGAGGAGTTCCCCCCTCTCTGAAGGAGAAGATCCTTTTCCCAGGATCCTCTGAGGATCCCTCTCCCTCAAATTGGAAGATCTGTACCTCCTCCTCAAACTGAGTCTGTTTGGGTCTTTTGTTTCTCCTACCCCCCCTCTGCTCCTTAGGAGGCAGACTTTCAGGGGCAAGAGATTTTGTTTCCGGTTCCTGGGTTTCCAGGGGCTGTTTACAAGTGAGGAAGGAAGCTTCCTCCAAGGCTTTACACCCCCCTTCCCTTTGTGCCTCCTCCCTGGGAACCGGTGAGTTATCGGGGTGCTGCCCCCGTCATTGTTCTGGAGCACCAGGTCCAGAGTTGGGTGCGTTCTGCGCCGGCATGCCCATCTGAGGGTTCTGCTGAGCCCTCAGTATGTGACCCAGATCCCGCGCCATGTTTTGAACCTGGCGCTCTAACTGGGAAACCCGCTCAGGCTGATACGGGGCCCTGTTTTCTCCCCTGGGCTGATCCCGGGAAGGGTAGCTGTCCCTCCTCTGGTAATACCCCGGGTTGGGAAGATTTGGGTACCCCTCCACCCTTGGCCTCCCCTCTCCCGGATTCAGTGGTCTGGGCTCAGGGAATTGGGGAAAGAAGGATGGATGGTTTTGGGGCTGAAAGTCGGGTGGATATCTGGGGAAAAAGTTCTGCCCAGGGTTTGGTAAATTTCTGCCCTCCTGTGGGAAGTTTGGAGGGAAGTTCCCTGGGTTAGGTGCTTGGCTGGATCCCCCCCCCTGGGCAGGAGGAGTCCACACATAACCCAGGATGGGTCGATTTCCCTTGTAACGGGGACTTACATAATCAGGAGAGCGAGGGACCCCATTTGTGGGGCTGCCTCCCTGGCTCCCTGTCTGTGACTGGCCCGAGGACCTTCTGGGCCTAGCATTATTAGGTGCAGGTAGGTTTTTAGGCCCCCCCATCTCCAAATCCAAAACGGGGGTGACCTTTACCTCTGCCACCTTGGCAGCAGCAGGGGTGCTGTTGGCTTTGGGGTTTTTCTGGGCATTACTTTTGCTATCTACCGGTTTCTGCACCTCATAGATCCGGGTAGCCTGTTCAATGACCCAGTCTAAAGATCTTCTCTCGTGAAAATCCCTCACGAGCTGGGTCATGATATATTTGGGCAAGGCATGGAAAAACGTATTAATAAATTCCCTGCTATCAGTGCGCACCCTTCTTGTGGTCTGTGCAAAAGCGCGCTTTAACTCCTGCACAAATTCTTGTGGGGCCTGATCCTCCCCACATTGCAAATTGTAGGCTGCCTTGCGAGCCTCTTGAGGATTTCTGTGAACAGAAAAATGTTTCAAGATGGCCGCCTTATAGGTGGACCATCTTAAATGATTTTGGTCCTCCAGCCCCGCAAAGAAACTGGAGTATTCCGGGGAGAAGGTCCACTTTACATATTGAATACAGCTTTGGCTGTCCTTCAAATGGAAAGTCTCCATCATTTGTTCAAACAACTCTAAGTTCTCCCAAACAGAATACTTAGCGTTCTTATGGTAAGGCGTGATGACGCTCCTGATCGCCTTAATCTGCTTTAAGGGGTCCTTAAGCAAGGCCCTTTTTTGCCTTATTGGCCTTTTTGGTTCGGGTAACCCTTGTCCATTCTTCCTCGGACTCAGAGGCACTGCTCCCAGAGGTTCCCGTCTGTTCTTCCAGGTTTTCCCGGATTCTGCGAGCCTGGGAATGGCTGGCAGAATGTGGGGACCTGGTCTCCTGTGTCCTGCGCAGTTCAGAGGAGTCTTCAGATTCCTCCTTGCTGCCAGGATTTGATGGGTACCCCCTCCACTGACCTAACTGGGCAGAGGTTTTCAGGATGCCCTTAATGGGCCTACTCTCCTGGGGTTCCCCATTGAACTGTACTGTACTTGGCTGCCCATACCCGGATGCCCACCCCTCCATTCCTGAGTGGTACTGGCCTATGAGCCCCATACTCTTAGCTGGATAGTAATCTGCCATCCCTGCGGCCCTGTGCTCATGTGCACCAGGGGACATGGGGGTGGTAGAGTCCAGGGACTGGGGGAGATGAAGGCCCCTGGTGTTAGGGCTCCTGCGGTTATGGTCAGGAGTCTCTCTTTCCCAGCGGACCTCATCTCTATCCGCCCCTGCTCCCTGTTGCAATGCAAGAGCCTGCATTTGTGCTTTCAGTTCCTCTGTTAAGGCCTTACTCGACTCTATCAGTCTCTCCTGCATCGCTACCTGTTGTTGGAGCCTATCATTGTGTTGACAGAGGGCCTCATTTTCCCTCTGTGCTTCCTGGTTGGTCCTGGAGAACTGGGCCAGTCTTTGCTGCAGGAGGGTTACCTCCTGAGCTGTGTCCCTATTGGCCTGCTCCTTTCTTGCTAGAGCATCCTCCACCCTCCTGGTGTGCTCTAGCAAGTTCTGGTGTTCTTTTTGGAGGTCACCCTGTCCCTGGTGGGTCAGGTGATTTTCTTCCATTTTTCTTTTTAAATGGCAGACTTCCTGCCCTAAGGTATCCCTTTCCTGACTGAGAGCCTGCATCTGTGCTGCCAGGTCGTCCCTTTGCCTTTGGAAGGCACCAGCATTCTGGCGCTCCTGATCAAACTCTGCCTGGGTATCCAGGTCTTTCAGAATTAGTTTGTTGCTCTCTGCCTTCACTCTATCTAGGTGGCCTTGCAGGGTGACTACCTGCTCAGCACATACCCTGTTGAAGTCCAGTTGTTGCTCCAGCTTTTTCTG
Organism: Ambystoma mexicanum; assembly: GCF_040938575.1. Lineage (NCBI taxonomy): Eukaryota > Metazoa > Chordata > Amphibia > Caudata > Ambystomatidae > Ambystoma > Ambystoma mexicanum. The sequence continues at coordinate 1,515,884,617 of NC_090937.1, read as the reverse complement.
GCTTTGCAGTAGGGAGTCCAAACCTTCTTGGTGTTCCTTCTGCAAGGCCAGAAATCTGGTATCCTGTTCTGACTTTTCCTTTTGCAGCACATCCATATCCTCCTTTATTTTAGTGATGTACAGTCTGCTGTCATTTTCTGACTCCTGGCTCCTCTGCAGCCTCTGCTCAGAAGAGACCAGGTCAGATTGGACCTTCTCTAACCCCATCTGTTGCCTATTTGCCAGATTTTGGCTTTCAGCACATCTATCCTGCATGTCTCCCATATATAGGTACAGGTATGCTGCTATCCTAACAATCTTGTCGTGTTCATCTTTGGCCTTAGGAGCCATATATAGTTCACTCAGGGCCACATGTAATGGACCCTGATCTCTCCATAGGTCTGACCCTGTTTCAGTGACCTGTCGCGTGATGGCCTGCAACCAGGCATCCTGGCCCTGTTCGGTCCATTCACCTCTCACAAATAGCTTATGCAAGAGGTGCTCTCTGGCTATTTTCATATCTACCAAGGTCGTCATTCTAGAGATTGGTCTCTGTCCTGACTTACAGAAGTTAGTATTTTATTTTTTTGCAGAACAGAACTTTTCTTGGAGTGTCCCTTTTGAGGAATGCTTCACAGCGTAATGCAGCGTGGTGATCCGACTGGATATGTGTATCTGGTCAGCTGGCACGCTGTATTAAGCTGCACAAGTGGTAAATCTAACCCAACGTCTCGGCTCGAGCCCCCAATTTGTAAGAGGATTCAATTCAGCACTACAGCTAAGTTAACGCATAGTCTAGAATACTGAATGAAAACCCTTATTGATATATCTTTAGGTCCAGTTCATGCGTTCTGGATGACTACCCCTATATAACACCCCTCTCTTGGAATCCCCCTGACCCCACTGAGCCAAGAAGTAGTTCTGTTTTGCAAGTTAAAAGGGTTTATTTGATAATTTAAACAATAGATATATATATATGACACTTTATAATAAATTAATAATTGAATAGCACACTTAATCTGATATGATAAAGATCAACAACGGAGAATCTGGCACTAGCACACTTCTTATAATCACTAATGAGTTGACATGAAATGGATAAGGTAGCACACTGGTAAATAGGAACAAAAGTATAATGTGGTAGAGGATGCTTTATGTAAGCTCAGGTGGATGCAACATTCAATGAATGCAGTACAGAAAATACTCAATATGATTTCAACCAAACAATGTAATCACTTTTCTCTGGCAATCCCCTCCCCCCCTTGATGCAAGGCAAGGAATGGAAGGAAAACACACAGTTCTCAGAAATGCAATCAATGTAAATCAGTTCACCCCAGCAAGCTTACACTACAGAAAACAGATAGGAGTTTTGAAAACACGGGCAAAATGCTTTGATATGTGCTAGCAATGGATGAGAAATATGCTGGAAATGCTTTTAATTTCCTTTCAGAGGTTCAGGGTGAGTGGTATCTAGTTAATATTAGCTCAGGCTCACTCTTGCAATGATTCAGGAATGATTAGCAGGTTAAACGAATTTCTGGCAAATGGAAGGCAAGCAGCAGCAGTTTTTACATGTGAAGAAATTTGCAAATCGCGGTAAAATTCACGGATGCGTGTTCCGCGATTGCGGTAAAACTATAAGGGGTAGGAAGGTGGTTCTTGGTGCGATTCAAAGCTAAGATTCTAAACTTTAAAACTACAAACGGTTGCGGAGATATGAGCGATTGAATAAAGGTCGTTTTCCAGATTTGAAATTTTAAAAGCTCAAAATGACAAGTGCAGCTTGCAACTAGAAAATGACAAGTGACAGCTTTACAAATGACAGGTGACAGTTAGGAGACAGTTCTACTTAGATTAAATAGATTGAATTATATGATTTTAACTAAGAGAGGTGTTCTGAGTTTTGCTGAGTACTCACAAGAGATTTTGAACCGGAAAGCGACTTGGTCACGGACTTCAGTCTGGTCAGGTCTTCCCGGGTTCTGCTCACAGCGCCTGGCCTCTGGAACTGCTCACAGCATCGGGGTCAGCACTCTGGATACAATGGCCTGGTCTCTGCTAGGCACCGGTTCTCTGGGTCGGGTCCTGCCTTCTCTTTGGATATTTCTGTCACCGGGTTCTTGCAAAAGTTCTTGGCAAAATTCAGACGGCTCGCCCGGCTGTCTGAAGACTTCAGTTGCAAAAATATTTTGAGGCCTGCTGACAAATACTCTTGCTGGCAGTGGCCTTTTTGGTTAAGGTTCTGAAGTCTCTGTTTATCTTGGAGTCTAAGTGTTGGCTCTTTGAAGATTGATGGAGGTAAGTATAGATTTTTCCGGCAGAGCTTCCAGCGGCAGATGGAATTGAAGGTCCCTATCTGTCCTGTCTGTCTGCTTTTATGTGTTTAGAATGTGGGTGTGTTTTAGCATCACTGACCCTACCTCTCTCTCAGCTTCTAATTGGTCAAACTTCCATTTATCATTTGATTGGGGAATGAACTGTGAGTCAGAGGGATGTCATTTTATGGCTTGCAGATAGGACACTCCTCTGTCAGATTGCACATATTCTATATTTGATAATAAAAGACATATTTCACAGTTACACAGTTGCTTGAAATTACATATACATGGTGTGGCTGAATTTAGCCATGTCTCTGTCCAAATCTGCTGTTTCTAAGAGCTTGCATTCAGAAATGGCACATAATTGACTTTTTAACTGATTTTTCAATTTCTGACATTGACCCAACTTTACATACATGTGTGCAGGGAGTATGGACATTAACTGATGAAGTTTCAGATTTTTAACATGCATACATTTAGAGTAATATCCACTTTTCCGCTAAAACCCCCCTGAACATACCACCGGTTCTAAAAACCTCTTAAACTGTGGGCAGAAAAATCACAAGAATTATGGTATCATTTATAAAATTTTCACATGTCCGCTCTATGAATGATCCATCTTTTTAAAGTTATGTTCTGGCTCCAAAGGGGTGTGGTTTCCTCTCAGCACAAAGTAGAAATACTGGTTTATCCAGTTCTGCCAAGCCAGCTTGTTCTCACAGGCAGTGCTCCTCCCAGCTTCTGCCAAGAGGAAGCTACATTTTACGACTGCTGTAATAAAACCTTTGCCTGAGTCAGGAGAGGCTCATTATTCAAGAGGAAGCCATTTATGATCCTCTCAATAAACCCTCTGCCTGGGTGAAGGGAGTTGCATTGTTCACTCTCCTGCAGAGCACAGGTAATTCAATTATCAGATAGATGGCATATCCTTAGTGTGAGCAGCAAAAGGGCAGCTAGGCCTGGGAACACAGCTGTGACTCAAGTTTCACTCCTGATGGGGGTAGTTGCCAGGCAAATTGGAATCTCTTTAAGCTGTCATTTCTGTTCCCCAGTTTCTGCATTCAAATAAAACTAAACATTTTCACATATGCAGCTAGAAGGCTGATTCTAAGTTTAAAACTATGACATTTAAACAGTTACAAAGGCATGTGACACCAAACATAGGTCACTCATTTAATCTAAACATTTTCGATTTTAGTGTCTTTAAATCCAGTGCAACTTAAACTGCTGACTCCATAGCAGTTTTGTTATAAGCATTGTTTTGGGCTCTTCATTTCCCAGATTTTGTAGGCACACAACACTCCATTCTACCAAATGTCTGCTGGTGTCCAGTGAGTTTTTAGATGTGTTGCAATGTTTAAAATAGACAGTTTGAGCCTGCCTTCAGAGAAACACAGGGTGGTTTTAAACTGCCGGCTTTTGGATAGTGGTGAGTACTGGTACTGCACCCATTTTTGGGATTTAAGAAATGAACTCCCCACCATTCTAGGTTGCATTTGGCAATCAGCATTGCCATTCCCAATGGTTTCAGACTACTGTGCGGGTAGTCCAATGGTGGTTTTAAAGCGCTTTGAAGCTAACCGGCGCTACTGTTTTTCCTTTGGCAACCCATTTCCCTCATGGCAACCCGGCCTTTCATTCTCGCACTGGTGGGTGGCAAGTGAGGCAACCATTTTGGTGTGCGCACAAACTGCGCAGCTTTCCTGGATTTCGGCGCACATGTGGGTTTTCCGCCATCTTGAATTTTCTAAGCCCACAGCACCAAGTGTTGTGGCATGATAGCTTAAACGTGGGTCAGGACACCCAACAGCCCCATGCCATATTTGTGACAGCAGGGGACGGGTCGGTTTGACTCAGCTTAGGTCGATTTACTATTTCTAAAGCTAAGCCCTTATCATATTAGAGATGTCTCTGTTGCCAGATGTAATTCCTGATTATTAGTGAGGGTATTTCAATGTCAACGGTATCTAGGTATGCTGGTTTCGGATAAGAAATGTGTTGAATGTCATCAGAGTTGATGTGTCGTAGGGCAGGAATGCACTGGAACACAGTCAATAAAGTGACTCTGCTAGGAAATGGGTCAAAATTAATTCTGTCAATCATTGTTATTCTTATGTTAGATTCATATAAGTTCTCCTCTGGGGCCAGGTTCTCACTTGGGAGTGATTGCAACTGTTCAGGCTCTTGGGCCGGAGGACATAAGGTAGGCATTTGTGGAACAGGGTTAATTTTATCCACTTGTCCAGCTGCCACAGAGGTGGGGGAAGTTGTAAAAGGAGTTCTTTTTATTAGATCATTTCGTTTTTGTTCAAGGGTTTTGAAGGGTAAGCTGAAGTTATTTAGATTCACACAGAACTTGGGGCTGTGGTTCGTTTGAATTGTATTTGGATCATGCAAACTTTGATGAACAACGTCAACAATTACATCATTATTATGCGAGTATACATACATATTCATTAGTTCATCTTGTGTAACCGAGTTTCCATTGTTGGGGCATGTAGGTTCAGAAACAGTTTTATCAACAGGAGGAAAAACAAGAGCTTCAAGTGTCTTACCTGGGACGTCAGCCTGATCGGACGTAGCCAGAGGCCCAACTGCCCGAGCCATTATCGCGGGGGACTCGGCAGCAGCAGGGGCAGGGATTTTGTCATTGTTGCTCAGAGTTGAAAGGTTAGCAACAAATGCCTTTGTTTTAGATTTTTTATTTTTCTTTGAAACTGGCATGTTCTTTGACTTTTTCAAGTTACTGGGCTCATTAGTGGTATTTAATACCGATCTCCACTCAGCCGTTTGCTTACAATTTCGTCTTTTTTTCCTCTGCATCTTTTGAGATGGCTGACAAAAGACGTCATAGAGCGGCGGCTCGACCTTGGCACGAGGAGAGGATTCGATTGTGATTGCTTGATTTTTAGCAATAGGGCTATTACCATTGTGTTCCAGATCGGAGGGAGATGTCGTCGGACTCTCAATTGGGGGACTAATCTCTTCAATCACTACCGCGTCGACAGAATGGGGCACTGGAAGCTCTTGTTGATCATTATTCAGAGATGCATCAATGGAGGCCATTTTTGGTATAGATGTCAAATTCCATGCTAACCAATCAACCTTATTAATAAGCATTGTCATTTGGTTTTCTTGGGTCATGGCCTTGATTTCTAATATTCCCAAAATTTTGGTTAGGGCTAAAATGGATGTGTTAATGGCATTTAGTGCTATGTCAAACACCAGATTAGGAACAGGCGGGAACCCGAATGAAGGCCTTGGTAGAGGTTTGGCATAGGACAGAGGAAGGGACGTGTTAGACTCGGATGAAGAAATTATGTCATTTGGACGGTCTGTGGGGTATAATTCCGGTGATATAGATAATCTGTGATCGACCGAACCCTCAGCATCCTCCTTGTAGCATAAGGTAGGATTAGTGGATATGGCCTGCGTTGAGTGCGCAACAGGGCGTGTATGATCAGAGGGTAAACTTGATATCGGTAATGGATGCGTAGAATGAACCTCAGATTCTGCCGCTTTAGGCTGAATTGTCAGTCCTCTCAGAATTTCCGAATAGAGAGGGTGAGGAGTAGGTGAAATTATGGATTGTGAGAGAGAGATGTTGTGCTCACACTCCGAATCCCGGCAGGATTCAGATATAACTACACAGGGATCATCATTTCTGTGAATGTGATCAGTGTCATAGGATGCCATAGTGTGATCAGAGAGAAATTGAATCAGCGGGTCAGCATTACGCGCAGATGGCAGGTGAATGGGCGACTTGCCTGTGCTGTGTGGGGGCTGAGTTGGCAACGTGGAAGCTGGAGGTCTAACAGGGAAGGAGCCCATAGAGGTTAATTGGAAACCAGGGAGTATGTTTAAGGGCGTCAGCTGGTAACAGAATGGAAGAGGAGGCATGCCAGCAGTGAGCTGCATCATGGTGCAATGACAGACGTGTTTTTTTTTTGTATCTAATGAGTTAAGCAGACAAAGCTTGCCTCCCTCGTTGATAAGACACCACTGGTTAATGGAGCAGTAAAAGGATCAGATAACAAAGGTTTGAAAGATTCAACTATTTGAATTTAGAATTGCTCGTTTAAGATTACCCACCAGCCAGTAACGTGATAACAAAAGCCTTCTATGTGAACATCTGGTTCGAAAGCAGTCACGGAGGGTTTCAGCAGGACTGCAGGGCACAATGAGATTGCTAGCTGCTGGGATGAATTGGGCAGAGCTCTTGGAAAGTAGGGCGAAGGCAGGTTCATCAAACCCCCGAGGCTAGCCGCTGGTTTCTTGGAAGTAAAAGTGCGCGGTCTTTATCAACCGCGGTGCACTTTCGTAATAGTTTGATGCAAGGATGACAACGTTGGATCCCCTAGGACTAGGCTAGGCACACCCTTGAGCACCTATTTAGCTGGATCAGCTGTCAAAATTTAGTTTTAAAGGATAATAGATACGCCAAGAGAAGGCGATGTACACATGGTGAAAATAAGAAACAGGTGTAAAGGGGAGAATGCCGATCAGCACCAAAATCTTGGCGAAGGTCGGGGAGAAGTGAGCGGGTAGCACGGGGGAGCAAGAAGGGAAGCCAGACACTTAGCAGAAAGATTGAGCAGATTGAGTAATAGAGTTAGCAGAAGAGTTAGCAGATGGAGTGAAAGAGGAAAATCCAAGCCTAAGCAAGGAATGAATGTAGGCAGAGGTAGAGGTAAAGACAGAAACAGAAAAGACAAAAGATGAAAGCGGACAGCAGAAAGTACTCGTCAGTACTCGCTTCTGGTGCACACGCACTGGTGCGTGCGGGTTCTGGCTTTATAGGCGGGTCACGTGAGCAAGGGCATGGCTAGTAGACAAGAGGAAAATAAACAGTTAGAACTTGTTGTTAGCTTATTGTTAAGTTCTTAAAGTTCATAAATGTTCATTGGGGTCTTTGTGTTCCAAGTGGCAGGTAAGAAAAGCGTGCTGGTTATACCCAATGTTAAAGTTGCAGATCAATAACGCTGAGGTGATCCGGGCAGTGTGGGAAGCAGAACAGCAGACAATACTCATCAGTACTCGCTTCTGGTGCGCGCGCGCTGGTGCGCGCGGGTTCTTGCTTTATAGGCGGGTCACATGAGCAAGGGGCATGGCTAGTAGACAAGAGGAAAATAAACAGTTAGAACTTGTTGTTAGCTTGTTTTTAAGTTCTTAAAGTTCATAAATGTTCATTGTGGCCTTTGTGTTCCAAGTGGCAGGTAAGAAAAGCGTGCTGGTTATACCCAATGTTAAAGTTGCAGAGCAAAATGCCGAGGTGATCTGGGCAGCGTGGGAAGCAGAACAGCAGACAGTACTCGTCGGTACTCACTTCTGGTGCGTGCGCGCTGGTGCGCGCAGGTTCTGGCTTTATAGGGGGTAATGTGAGCAAGGGGTGTGGCCAATGTTAAAGTTGAAGAGCAATAACGCTGAGGTGATCCGGGCAGCGTGGGAAGCAGAACAGCAGACAGTACTCGTCGGTACACGCTTCTGGTGCGCTTCTTGTAATATTCAGCTTCCACCCTGCCCCTTCCATTGTAGCTCTTGGCCCTAGCTACTTTTCCATAACTCCGCACAAAAGGATGCTGTTCCGGCACAGCGGATCCCTGGAGCTCAAGCTATGAACCACCTGCCTCATTTAGAAAGCGCCATTAGCTCCTGGAGTCATTAGCTAAAAGGATGGCTATCAGGAACTTAAGCATGTTCTCAGTGTGCCATTGGAGCATAATAGTCTTATGGGTTGTTAAAACATTTCTGTATTGCTGCCTCTGCTTTTTTAATAAGAGTACACTTTGGAAGCTGCCTAGATGCTGCAATATTCTTATGTCACTACTCCAAACTCTTTTTTCCCTTGCTACTTCAGTGTCATATTGATGCTTTGGTTTGAACTGAGGTTTCAAACCACCACCCTTGACCTCCCAATAGTCCCTCAGCAGTGTAACATAATCACAGCCAATATTCCTTTCTCTCAAGGCTGTGATGTATCGACTATTCAGGGAGACAATGTATTCCAGATTTAATAGGAGTCGATTTCTACCCTGTCCAACTGCCACATCATGTTCCCATAGTTCTGATTTCCCACCTACTGGTATCCCCAATGTCAGCGGAACTGGATCATGGTCACTCTTTTCCATTTTAATTACTTCCAAGGATTTGATCAGGGGTAAAGCTCCAATAAAATAGTCTACAGTGGAATACTGGTTCCCTCTTCTCCAGGTTGGGGCCGCCGGTATATCCCCCATAGTATGGCCATTTAGCATATGGAAATCACATTCCTCCAATGCCCTACATCATGTTTCGGCTCTAGCTTCTTTTTTCCCACCCATATGTTCCCTGCGGTGGGTATCGACCCTTTGTGGTGCTTCTCTTATATGATTTATGTTAAGGTCTCCACACAAAATTATCAATGGATTTTGCAAATTCTGCCTCAAATCATCAATCAATCTCATGACAGTAGCAGCAAATGCCCCTTCCTTCCATACCATTGGGTGCCAATACAAATTAATCATTATCACCTAAAGGTCAGGCATATTCACTTGGGTCATATTTCTAACCAGATTGTTTGCATATAGCGGTTAGGGATTCAAGTTTTAATTATTTTCAATCGCTGTCTCTTTGTTATCAGTGTCAATATACCCCTCTAAGGCAGGCTCAAGTAGAGATCAAAGCCCTCTACCACAGGAGCAGTCGAGAGCCACATTTCCTGAAAACATAGGATATCAATTTTACAAGCTTTCCCTAATTGCAAGTTAAACAAGTGCCTATATCCTCTCATATTTTACGAACCCATGATTATCGAGTTTCCAGTTGTGGGGCTGGTCTTCCTTTACATTTGTGGTCTTTGCCACCCAACCCCAGTTCTTCCCATTCGATTCATTAACATTTAGGTTAGGTTTCATCACTATCGACCGCCCCATCTCACCTTGTCGATTGAATATGAAACTAATATTATATAGTGCTGATGACACTTACATGTCATGAATATCCCCATGCTACAGATTATACATCTCTCTCCCCTCCCACAAATCTGCCCACTGCCAGCTGATGGGGCAAGGAGTTTTGAGGTCTGTATTATGGATAATGGGTGAGGAGGAAGATGCATCATTTCGAAATGACATGTTTTTGCATTTTGTTTTTTACACAAATTCTCACTACATGGCAACTACCTTCATTTTTTAGATATCTGCATGAACATATTTATTTTTGAATTCTACTTTTTATGACAAATCGGGGATCACTAATTTTATTTAGGCACCATCTTCCTGAGAGGAGCTATTGTTTTCATGGTTTGCTGCTGAGTCGAAATAGTGAAAAATATGCCACACCACTCTTCAAATATTAATTTCACATTCTATCAGTTCACAAAATTTGAAATTACTCTGAATTATGAGAATTTAAGGATCATAGTTGTCATCATAACGCAAATTCTATACATAACAGTTCATTAAGAGAAACCTAGAACTGACAGGCATGCTGTGATCTTTAATATGAGTCCTGAAGGAGCTAACTGCGATGCACAAAATCTTTTTATTCAAGAAAAGGGATCCCAATGTTAATCAATAGCAATGCATACATATGGAAGGTCATAGTGTCATATTCCCATCAAAGCCCCTCATAAGTTTAATTTCTTCCTGGTCACATGTCACCGACATCTGCCAACCTCATGTGATTCCACCCTGTAATTAAGTGTCTTCAAAGGTCTCTGTTCGATGCTAATTCACAGTTAAGGGGGAGGCCTGCCCGTAATGGCCAGTTTTGCTGCTGGCTGTCTTATCTGTATCCTCCCTAATTCTGATCTAATTCTTAATATTTCTTTGTATTATAAATTGAAAGCCAGGACACATTTTCCCTGTACGCCCAACCCCAAGGTCTTGAGGTCAAAGTTTCAGAGGCACAGACCTTTCAGTTCATTAGGGGGAAAACAATCTGCATACATAATTCTAACAGAATAGCATTTTTAATTGAAAAGATGTGTTCAACATTACATTTTATATCACATCTGGTCCTGCTATTTATTACTACAATATAATTTTTAAACAGATATACATTCACTTTTGGTATTCTTCACCCATAGGCTACAGTTAACATAGAAAACAATTGTTCACTTCGACAACAAGTAGGCCTTTCCCTTTCAATGACAGTTTATTTGTGGAAGTAAGTCTCTTTCTCCGCGACAAATGAAATATGTCACTTGGCTTCACTTTTTCGCAGTTTACACGAAGTTAGCATCTGCAGCACTGCATGTTTTATTTTTTTGAATCCATTGGACACAGTTAGCAATATTACAGTTCCTATGCACACTCTCCTTCAGCTGACTGCCTTTCAATTTTGCCAAAGTTGAGGGAGGCCCATTTTTTGTTCCTTCTCTAGGCCGTCTGTCTGAAGTCAAAGTTTTGTACTGGCCTGCATATTACAATGGGTTTCAACATCAGCCAGCTTTATTCTCACAATGGCGCCTTGCATGGCCTCTCAGACTCTGTCACTCTGGGGTTGAATTTTCACACCACAAGTCACTCGACTTGACCAGACATACACACATACACAAGTAAGCATGACAAAAGTATTTATATAAGCATTTATTAGAAACATTATAAGGTGGCAGATATAAAACATTATATACATATATCGAACATCCTTTAGGTGTCTAAAACATATAGAATAGGTCTCAGAATAAATGTAGTTTCATAGGTCATTTAGATTTACAGGTCCTCAGAAATGCATGGATAATTCCACACAGTGAAATGCATCCAGTTTCAGCTCATATTAGAGAGACACAGAGAAACAATCAGCATCTGGACAGGGTGTAAAGTTGTATTGCGATTTGTCAGTGTAGAGAAGGGAAGCTCATTCCTAAGCTTTGGATGAGGGGCAGTGACTTTTTCAGCTATTGTGAAAAGAAAATGGGAAAGAGTGTAAGAGATTCACATGGGATGGGCAATGGCAGTAGGCAGCAGGTTCCCAGGCCTGGAGCAAATGTAACTTGTAACAAATAATGTGCCTGTCCATTGATTTAGAAACTAGCAAGACGCAGGTCATAAAAAGTGGTCTAGTTATGCGATGTCATCAGTGAGGTCATCAATGACATTTGTGATGTCATCTTTGATGTCCTGGGTGTTAGTCTTAGCAGTGCATGGTGGTGGCGCCAGTTATGGTTGTTTAGCTTACCATAACTGGCGAATTTCTGGGGTTTTTCGATTGTACTTGAAACCATAACATCCCTTTAACAAAGTTGTTTCTTTGAATTTCATAGGTTTTGTATTAGTGCAACTTAACCATAACGTCCCCTTAACAAAGTATTTTCATTGAATATGGTATATGTATATGGTTTTCTAAGCGCGGACCGGTCGTCTTTGTTGCCGCTGAGCTATCCTCCCTAGACTACCTGGGAGGCATATACAGTTGGAAATTGGGATTACTCTTGTTGTTTTTCTAGCTAGAGGAGAAGGTTGCTGAATACTTCACTGATGTATAGTTATGATTTCTCTTTAAATCACAGAGGGGTGAAGTTAGGGGCAGAATAAAAAAAAGATTTTGGCTAATTTTTAATGTACACAGTAACACAAACACACACATACATATCTATATATCAGATGATGATAATATGCAGTGTATATGGTTGAGATAACAAATGGGGCTGTATTACTGACGTTAATCAGCATTTACATATTTGCACATTATGTGCCATATTCTGTAGTCTTAAAACGCACTTCAATTTGGAGACAATGATCAATTGAAAAGAAATGACATCACAGAAAAAAAAGAAAACAATCAAAATATGCAGCCTGCTGATGGAGAGAATGAAGCTATGCTAAATGGAATGCATTCAACTTGAGATAGGACAGGAATTCCAAAGGACAAAGATAACAACAGGCAATGCACAGAAGCAGAACACACCAGCTGTGCGGCAGATAATAGTACAGATAAACAAACACGAAATACGTAGTACACACGGATGTGATTTGCATACAAATATTGTTCTGTAGGCCCATCTGATGTCTACGCCACTGTTAAATTCCAGCTGTGTAATGCAACAATAGTGTTTAATATTCATGGCTAAAGTTTTGTGCGGCCACATTTGAGTGGAATCTTAACTTTTGCTAAACTGAAAGCAACTCATTAAAATATTGCCATCAAAAGCCGCAAGTATTTCTTGCCTTATAGAGTGCACATATATGTAAGCCGAGTAGACACAGACATTGCTGAATTTTGCATCAATACACCCTTTTTTTTCCAGAAACAATTTAGATCACATTAAGCTGAAGAAGGGGGCAATGAGTCGGTTATTTGTGAGGAGCCATTCTGACGGTAGCGCAGACACGCTGCGCCATGTGCGGAGTGCAATGTTATTGATGTTCCACGTAAACCGCACTCGTTCTCTGCGCACAAGGCAGCAGCTGCTTTGTCTTTTTTTCACTTGATTGGGAAAAGTGTAATAATCCATTTAGCACTTCAATGGGCTGAGGAAAAACACAAAATTACGTTTTCTGTGTGCAAGTCTGAAAAGCAACATTTCGCAGGGGTCTATTGACCAGCTGTCCACCACGTGACATCGTGCCGCATTGTGAACATTAACATTAATTGCTCACGTTCATAATAGATCATTATTTAGTACATTTGCGTCTACGCCACTTCAAATGAGAAAACACCTGCACCCGATTTGGAACCCCATTCATCACGCAAATCGTGCTCCTTTTCTCCCTCATGGTGTCGATATTTGGCTGCTGCAAATCCTGTTACCTGCACTATAATCTTACACCAAAGTATCCTTTTAGAATTAGAAAACATAAAGAACATATGCCAGGTAATGTACCAGCTCAGCACTTCGCCTGACCAAATAATAGTGGATGACTATTGTTGGGTGAAAATTTCCAATAGCCAAACATTTTGCACATTTTGCAAAAGCCAAAAATGTTTTGGTAACAATCCCACTGGAGGCGCTTTGCTCCTTTAATGCTGTAACCTTCAACATTTTTGACATGCCTAGTTTTGGGATTTTTTAAAATTTATTTACATATTTTGATTTTATATTTTATTATTGATGATTTCCACAGGCAAAACAAACCACATCCACTGCTACAAATTTGTTTTAGTAACCATAGAAATCCCTTGTGTCGCCGGGTGCTGTTGACAGCATTGTGAAAAAGTGTTAATAGCTATCATTCCCCCTTCTTGAGGAGTGTACAAAGCCAACTCAAACCTAAGTAGACCCAAGCAAAGAGCGGGCTTTGGTGAGGACTCAGGAATGTTATCGACCACCCTGTGCCAATCGGGTTACAATATGCACGCATTGTGCAAAAACTCCTGTGAAAAAAAAGGAAACAAGAAGGCCACCACCAAAGCAAATAGAAAGAGGACAAACCACTCCTTTTCTCTTTCTTTGGTGGCATATCAACGGGAAGGTGCAGAGGAGCCGGGGGCCCCAGCAGGTAAGTGAGCTGGGTTGGAGTGGGATAGCGGTTTATGTGGGGGGCCCTGCGGGGTTTGATCACAGGAGGAATGTACAATGGACTCAAATGAAATCTGCCTCCTTTTCTCAGGTGCCAACTCTTGGCGTATTCAATAGGATTCGATTAGTTTAATGGCAGCATAAGAATATATGCTGGAATTGAACCATGTGTGTTTTGACGCAGAGTAGGCAAGCGTGACGGACACAGGTTGCCTGGTGTGTGCCCCCAATACAGCTAAAAATAAACCAAATACCACAGAAAGCAGGTGGTAAGAAAGCCATCTCACATATCTTAACATGTGTCTTAACACATTTTTTCACAATCTGTGCAACACGCATAATCTTGTTTTGCCAGAGGACCCTGAGCATCATCTGAGGATTTTGCCTACAAAATAAATCTCCCTGGGCGTGCAACATCCTGAACTCTGCCGGCAAGTGTGGATGTCATCTGGAACATGTGACTGGCTCCTAAGGGGACATGTGATTATCTGGAAGGTTTGTCAATACAGTTTTTATTGTATTTATGTTGTTCCCTGACCACAACCAGCGTTGCCAGAGGACCTTGTGCACCATCTGACGGTCCTGTCTACAACATGAAACTCCCAGGCCCAAGGAAATGTGACAAACAGCCTCCCTTATTCAGACTCCCAGGGTATCCAACCCGGGCGTCTGTTGCCAAGGGCCAAAACAGCAAATGGCAGCTCCCAGTTGTTTGGGCTTTTGGGGTCAGGAAGGACCTAGGGCCAGAATTCCTGCTCAAGAGAGAACCCCAATAAGATCACCCTTTGCCTGACCTCTACTTCCATGCATAGTTATTAACTGCAAAATTTCTGTTATCGCACGGGACCAAGGAACATTGCTGCTTTGGGTCTGAAAACTGTCATTTGGTTACCTACAGCCAATCCTAGTCCAACTCATAACTTACAGCTGCTTCTTCACACCCAGCCCTTCACTTTCCACTTACTCACCTACACTCTATCTCACTTGGGCTGCACCATTATTTTATTGTACTCAATTGCCTATTTTTATTCTACTTAATGATTTTGTTCCAGTTCTCCTTAAACTCACCCTTCTCCTTCCTTTCTCTTATAGCCTTGTCAAACGTATGCATCAGTCTCTGGCATCCTCATCTTCCTCCTTCTCCCAAACACCTGATCACCCGAAATAAGATACTACTGATCTCCCAGGATCTCCAACCTCATCCATCTCTCTCGCCTACCCCACAGCACCTGCTCCTCTCCCCACCTCCTATTCCTCTTTTACTTGATATGACAAGTGTTTCAGAGCGCGACAAGGCAAGGGAGGGGAACAAGAGAGGAACAAGAGAGGACAAAAACAACGATATTACTAGGCCCAGTGACATTGAGAACATGCAAGTGCAGGGGAGAAGGACGGGGGAAAGGTGCAAGTGGGAGGAGAGGAGTGGAAAGTGCAGAGCAAAGGATAAAACAACAACTGGCAGTGTAGCCATCAAGGTGGTAAGTGCGAGGTTAAAGCACAGACAAGGGGTGTCAATAAGTGCAGGTAATGGGACTGTAGGGTTATAGATACAGACCCAAATGCAAGGGTTGCCAGGAGGCAGTGCAGGTGTGTGGCTGGGGTGGGCAGGGACCTAGACCTGAGTATCAGAGGGTAACCAGGTGCCCAGTGCCAAGGCAGACAGATCAGCAGGGGAGAGGAAGAGCACAGGCAGAAGCAAAGATGAAGGTCTTGAGGTGCTTCCGGAGCCCATGATGGTTCTGCTCAAGTTTCAGAGAGGCAAGGAGGGTGTTCCAGAGGGAGGCCGCAGCTGAGGAAAGGGATCTACCCCCAATTCACTGCTTGATGAAGCAACTGATCCTGAGGGAATTGGAGGTGGAGGAGTGAATAGCTCGAGTAGAAAGGTATTTACGGAGAGAGAGTTGAAGGTAATGTGGAACCACGCCCCAGAAAGCCTTGCAGACAATGCAAAGGGTCTTGAATTTATTCCTTGCAGCCACTGGGAGCCAATGAAGAGATTTCAGGGTAGGAGAGATCCAATCCCAGGGCTTGAGGCCCTGTTCTGGATGAGTTGCACAAGACAGAGAGTGGAAGCAGACAGATTTAGAAAGAGGCATTTGGAGTAGTCCAGCCTAGAGAGAACCAGGGCTCTAGAGACAGTGAGCTTCTGGGGGAAGGAGAGGAAAGGAAGAATACTTCTGAGGAGGTGTAATTGGTAGTTTGACGTCTTTGAGATGTTCGAGATGTGAGGAGATAAGGGGAGTGGCAGTCGAAGATGACCCAGAGGTTCTTAGCAGGTGTGCCGATGAGGAGAATCTCCACCTTACTGGCATTAAGGCAGAGATCATTGGCGGTACACCACTCCTGGATAGCAGACAGACAGTCAGAGATGAGAGAAGGAGATGAGGTGGCAGAGGGAAGCTGAGTGTCATTCGCATAGAACTGAAAGTTGGGACAGAGAGCGGCAATACGGTGAGCGAGAGGTGCCAGGTATTGGTTGAAAAGCCAGGGAGAGAGGTTAGACCGTTGGGGAACACCACAGGCAGAGCATAAGATAGAGGAAAGGACAGGCCAAAGTTGGACCTGGGGGGGTCGACCATAGAGGAAAGAGGTCAGCCAGGCCGGTGCCTGATCGGTGATACCCCGGTTATCATGCAGATGGTTGAGCACAATAGCATTGTTGACTGTGTCAAAGGAAATAGAGAGATTGAGTAGGATGAGGACAGAAGTGATGTTCGAGTCTAAGTTGGAGAGCAGGTCTTCACGGATGTTCAGAAGAGAAGTTTCCATGCTTCTGGCAGCTCTGACGCCAGACTGATGGTCACAGAGACAACCAACAGAATTGGTCTGAAGATTAAGCTGGTCTATGTCCAGCTTTTCCAGGAGTTTGCCAAGGAAAAAAGTGATGGAGATCGGGCGATAGTTAGCCGGGCATGAGGGGTCGGCTGTGAGTTTCTTGAGAAGATAGTGCACAAGAGAGTGCTTCAGAGGGGAGGTGAAGGCTCCCGAGCAAAGGAGAGGTTGCAGAAGTCAAATAGAGCAGGAGCAAGGGTGTCAGTGTGGTCCTTGAAGGTTTTGGACGAACTGGGAAGAACCTGTTTTGATGAGACTTTCATAGATCAGACTTGTCTGGAAATCTTGTCAAGGGAGAACAGTGGAAAGGAAGAGAAAGTGGGAGGGCGTGGCAGCAGTTGGGCCAGATATAGAGGAGAGAGAAGGGGGAGAGTAGGAGAGGACGAGAGAGTGGACAGGATGTCCTGGGTATTTTAGATGAAATGCGAGGTAAGGGCTGTATAAAGGGCCTGGGAGGCGACATGAGAGGTAGAGACTGCAGCAGGGTTGGCCAGCTCCTTTCAGATTTTAACGTGTTCGGCCGATTTGTTAGAAGCCGCAGAGACACAGGCTTGGATGTGTGCTCGCTTCTTAGTTCGGACAAGGAGCCGGTATTGCCTTTGGAGCAGGTGGCAGGCCAGTTTGTCAGAGGGTGTACAAAAAGCATGCCATTTCCTCTCAGCCACCCTATACTTGCGTTTAAGGGTAGATGGATCAGAGTCGGACCAACAGTTGCACTTGGCTTTGGCCTTCAGGTGGATCCTCATTACATGGGCAAGAACATCAAGAGTATCAGAGATAAAAGAGTAGGGCATGGAAAGGGCTGTGTCAGGATGTGAGTCAGCCAGAGGAGGATCAGGGGGAGAGAAAGAGACGGTGAAAGGAATGCACATTTCCCCTGCAACAAGTCTTCCTGCATTTCTTATCACCCTCAACCCTCACTTCTTGCTATCAAAGAAAAATGTATCTCCTCTGATGATTCAGCAACACTAGCAGCTCTCCACACTTATACTACTACCTTCTTCTACTCTCCCTGACACGTTGAAAAGGGTGTAGTGTGGAGTTTCTTATGAACAAGGCCTGCAACATTGCCCCTCTACCCCCATCTGCAATAAACTATTCCTCTTTTGAATATGCCACTATTCTGGTGTTAGGTAGAATTTCCATTTCAGTGCCAGAGTTGACCCCTGGAGGACAACAAGAGAAGACCAGCTGCACCCTGCCCGGTGAAGCCCCTGTGCTGACCCCATTTTTGAATTAACTGGGAACTAGACTCGAGACAAACTGTATTTTTGCGCAACCCTTGACTTGCTGCATCTTTCCAAGGCTGCAAAAGCACAATACCCAGGGTACCTCAACCACTTCAGAGTGCATTATCTTCCAAAGTCCGAATGTGGCCAGATCTTTGTGGGCATTACAAGGATGCTAGAGAAGCAAGAAATCCGCATTCAGAGGCCCCTCACCAGTGTCCAGTACCAAGGGATCAAGGAAATCCTAACCAGAGCTTTTTGTTCTGTGTTGGTACAGAGAAAAATGTGCCAAAACCACAAAGATCTGCTAAATTGATGAAAATCAATTGCTGCCAAGTTCCTCTCTCGATTGCTGCCACAGGAGCCCACCAGACATCCTCCCTTTCATCACCATGACCAAGGACCAGGAACAAGCCTCTACTGAATTGCATCATAAAGGCAACCAGCTGGAACACTTTCTTCATTTTCAAGGTACTGTGGGGCTTGGGGAATTTTACCCTTTTGTCATTTGGGGTCCTTCCTATCTTTTGGAAGTGAGATTTAACCCTACACTAAGTTGACCTCAACTTACCTGCATTGGCCTTACAGCTTGTGCTTTCCAAAGGTGACTCCTCTTGAGTTGCTTTGATTTCTCTTTTGAACACTGACTATTTAAGAAAAAGTTTCTAAGGAGAAGAGCCTCAAGACATTGACTTTGTTCATTAACTCTGGCTGTCTTGGCTCCCTCAAGGCCTCCTTCTGAACCTATTGCTTTGGCAGTGCGTGTTCCATCACAGGTTTTAAATGTTGAATTCTTTAAAGCTGGGATAATAGACTGCTTGCATCCGTTTATGAGAATCTAAATGCTCTTATCACTTATCAGTCTGTTCAGATCTAACCCTAACCTTTCCTTCCTTGACAAACTCAATATTGCAAAGGTGATATTATATAAATGCTATACTGACCTCACATGACATCACGCCCGGGTGATGGAACATGTGTAACATATGAATGAATTACTCACCTGCTTTATTGTTCTCTTTTTGAATTGAATCCTAACTGAGAATTAATGTTACAGCTAATTACTGCTTTTTAAAGAATGCTTCAAATATCTTTGTGTATATTAAATAAATATTTATTATATAACTTTAAGTGAGTAAGTGTTTAATTGGATTCTTGTATTTACTTGTTTCATTGCACAGCTCTACAGTTCACATTACCCCTCTTAATCCCTTAAGTACCAAAGGTGAGGTATCTAGTCCTTATATACCTCGTCATTGGCACTTAAGGGGTAATGAAACAGAAAATGTTAGAAGGCATTGAAGGGCGAAATACCAAAATCACCAAAAAAGGCCTTGACACTGGGGGGGATACCCTTGGCAGTTAAAAGGTTCAGATAAGCCTGGCTTCTCAGTCACACTTTCAACTTGTGTAGTACAGGCCTGTATTACAAGGTGGATTACCCAACGCCAAGAGATAAGTCTTGTGTAGCCCCACATCAGTTGGACTACACTGATTCTTACCTTACATCAACTCCTCCCCCTACTTCTCTCCCAGTTCTAACTCTCTGTCGACACCCTGATCATCACATCTCATTTTCCCCTGATCTGACCCTTCCCCTTGAGTCACTTTTTACAGACATTCTCATAGTTATAACTTTTCCAAGCCCTTTGCTGCCACCTGCCTTGAACTTAAATCCCTTCATTCTGAACACTCCATTTACTCCCTCCACGACCAGCTTACCCACTCTGGTGGTAACTCTCTTGTGCTTGTCTTTCTGTCTAATTCACTCTCTTCCTCCGGCCTCTCAATTGACCTTCCTCCCTCTGATCTCTCCATAGTTCACTTTAACATCTCGGTCCCTTCACCTTCTACTCCTCATCTCTGCTTTTTAATAACTAAGAGGATATTCTGACAGGACGTTCTTGTCCAGTATCTTGAAGATGTTAGCACCTCTCTCCTTTCTCTCGCCCCTATTCATGACTCTTCTAATGACCATGCTTTCTCTGACTTTCATTATGCACTTATGAATTCATTTGGCCAATACTATCCTGCTTGCACATTCACACCATCCTGTCCCCGCCCTCAGCCTTGGGTCACCTCTGAAATGTAGCCCTCAAACAATCATGCATCACAATCTAAAACCATATCTCTATCAAACTTTCATCTACCCTCCAATCTTTGCTCACACCTATCAAGCCAATATCCATTGCCTCCTATCTTTCTGCTAATGATTGTTCACAAGTTTTACACTAAATTCTCTAAAATTTGTGACACTCTAACAACCACTTCTCTGTTGATCACCAACACTCCTTCTGTCCACCACCTCTCACGTACATCTTCAACGCTTGGCTACATCTCTGCTACGTCTCCTATTGAATGGTCAGTGCTATTTCATAGTGCCAACCGATCTTACACTCCTATCAACTGTTTTCCCACCACAAATGGTCAAATTCTTAGTCTCAATCATGCCTTGAAACACATGTGTATAGGCTTGTTATAACTGCCATATCATATCATATAATTTCATATCAATTGCTTGTCCTTATCACTCCGAGTTCTTTAACATCTCTCTCTCTCTCTCTGCTAGACTCTTCCCTGCCTCCTTCAAACTTGCAACTGTGTTACCCCCATTGAAGAAACCATCTGCTGACCCAAATGTCCCAAAAAACTATCACCCAGTTCTTCTCCTTCCTCATGAATTAAAAGTCCTTGAGCAGGTGGTCTTAAATGGATCACCAAGCGCCTTGGAGATCCACTTCAGACTGGACTCCATAGGAAACACTCCACAGAGACTGCACCCATGCATGTCTCCAACTTTTCCTCTAATGCCAACCACTCAACCCTCTCTTATATACTCCTTCTGGAGGTGTCCCCCAAAGATCAGTCCTTGGAACTCCACTCTTCACCCCTTACTCCTCTGCCCTAGGAAAACGTATCTTATTCTTTGGATTTCACTATCACCTTTTTTATGATGATATAAATGTATTTTAAGGTTTTATTTTCTGTATGGAGCTTGAAGGTGGACACATGTCTGCAGGTGTTCAAAGCAAAGGTGAGAACTATGGACTTATATGGCAGTGATGTCTAGGGTTATTGCAGATGTTCAGGGCTAGAAATTGTGCAGAATCGTTTCTTCAGATCAATTATAGTACTACCTCCAGGAACTCAAGCGAGTGCATTAAGGCAGGAGTTGGGGATGTCGACCATTAGTATGGAAGCAAAATAAGATTTGTGACGTACAGTATAAAGAATAATTTGGGGGTGTCCATTTATTCAAATGTAAATAATGCTCTACTTAAAATGACAGAAGCTCAAACAAACTACAATAATAATAATAATAATAATAATAATAATTATAATAATAATAATAATAATAATAATAATAATAACTCGGCTATGAAATTGTGCAGAACATAGGGGCTGATTCATGGAATTTGTGCGCTGACAAATGGGGATTTGTGCTCAATTCTGCCCGCAAATCCCTGTTTAACAAATGGGGATTTGCGGGCAGAATGGAGCACAAATACCCGTTTTTTGGTGCACAAATTCCATGAATCAGCCCCTTGGTCTGTTAAAAACATTTGTGATGAAATCATCCCACAAATAAAAACATTGTGGGGAAGGTAATAATAAGAAAAGAGTGAATTAGTAATACAGGAAACTAGCAACTTTTCCTCACTCGCAATGTACTCAAAATACCAGGAGGGTAATCAAGGCAGTATTCTTAGGGTAGCTTCTCCAGCTTGGAGGAGGTAGTTGCTGCTTGTAAATTTTTTGCCGCTAAGGAAACACATACAATGGAAATATGTAGACTCCAGGTGCACATGCTATATGGGCTGTGAAAAAGGCATGGTAAACTGATCGTTAATTTGGCCACATTTTATAGAACTGCAAAGAAGATACTTAGCACTGTGTTTTAAAACTAATGGAATTAGGACTTGTAGAGATGCGCAAAGTTACATAATGAACTTTGATGAACATGTTTTTATATATAACCTCGTCGAATTTCTTAGAGGGACAGACCGTTTTAATGCAAACATAATTTTTAAGAGTTGAACTCAATTTCACAATTGTTGATGTTGATCTGTTTATATTAATGGAACAATTGGAAATAAATAAAAATGGATTGATTGATTGGTGACACCCACATTTTTTCTCTTTTCCATCCGACACCCCAGTAATATCCGAACATATCCATCACCACCACTGCCTCTGCTGCTATTATTAACCTCCTCCAGTTGCGCTTAATCAGGTCATTTTGCATACTTAATTAGTACTCTTCTTTAGAGGGAAACACTCTTCTCCTTATCAAGTCACCTATTACCTTATACACATTTTGTTTCTGTTTGTTTTATTTTGTCTCTGGTATGCATCCTAATTGTTTACACCATAATAAGCTGGTTCACCACTTGTTCTTATCTTTATGCTATTATACAGGCAGACGTCATGGGAATTCTTGAGACATCTGTAAATGTGTTATTGCTAGTCATTTCTGTTTGAAATGTACATCCCTGTTCTTCAAATGAACAGAAATTAAAAAAGGATACAAACTTGCATATTGAGCTCCATAGAAATCATTTAAATCCACCTACCTTTCCAACTTTACCTAAGTTCAATAATCACAATTGAACATTGGGTTTCTCTGTCGATCAAAAAGATGTTTACACGTATAGTAGCAGAGCTTTGAGGCAAAATTCCACAAATTGCAGAACTTTGTTAAAAAAAAGTCCACTCGGAAAGGCCCATAATATTCTAATTTCTCCATTGCACCAGAGCAGTTTAGTCTTCTGACTGGGCAAGAGTGCACAGCATTGGAACTATGAGCCTTTGAAATCCCCACCCATGGGTACTAACCTAATACACATATTAGTTTTCAAGCTAACCATGTATTTCTGCTGTGCTCCCCTCTATACTGGGATGAGACTAGCATGCCTGTATATTTTATTTATTTATTTATTTATTTATAAAGTGCATGTACCGCAAATGTTGTTTTAATATGCCACAAGACAAAAAAAGGGGGGCTGGTGAAGATAAATAACAATAACGGTCCAACCAGACCTTGTGTCATTCGGATCATGCAAGTGCAGTAACAAGAAGTACAGGGGGTAAGTGATGAGGGTGAGGGCAGCGCAGGTTGGGGTGAAAGGGATAATGATAGGATGTGAAGGGAAGTGAGGGCAGAGAGGAGGCATAAGGTTCAAAAGGTAGACGTGAGGGGAAGATAGGCCCATGGTGCTAGGTGGGCAAGTGCCAGGGATGCAGGGGTGCAGCGAGTGAGGTCCACATGCTTAGTGCGAGGACGGGGGTGACTCAGACTTAGTGGGGATGCATACCCCACCAGGCTCGTCAGGGGAAGGGGGCCGAGAGGGAAAGTGCAGGGTGGGGGGGCTGAGGGATACCAATGTGCTTGGGTAGGCTGTGCGAGGAGGGCCTGGTGCCCTCTAGGACTCAGAAGGGATCAGGCAGCCAGTCAATGCTACAGAGAGTGGAATTAGCAGGGGAGGGGGAGAGGAAAGGAACAAGAGAAAAGGAGGGTCTTGAGAAGCTACCAGAACTTAGAAAGTTCTGGCTCAATCCTGAGAGGGGCAGGGATGCCATTCCTACAGAATAGGAGATCTACCCCACACTCTCTGCTTGAAGATGCACCTGATCTGCAGAGAGATGGAGCTATACGACTGTAGGGCTCTAGCAGGGAGGTTTTTAGGTAGACAGTTGGGAGTAGCGGGCTCCAGGCCAAAGAAAGCCTTGTGGGTGATGCAAAGGGTCTTGGACTTGATCCTCGCAGCCAGTGGACAGATTCTAGGGCTACAAATCAAAGGTGCGCTCCTTAAAACCCAAGCAGGGTCCGATCCTCCTGGCTATCCAGTTCGCTGTAGCTGTGCACAGCAAATTCGACCAGAGGAGGGAGGCCTGGCTTGCAGTTTGGTGAACTGGTTGGTTCCACCAGCTCAAGGGGAGAAGATTCCTTGCAAACCTTCCCTGTCGTTGAAGTTTGGAGGTTCGGACCCACAGCAGGGCTTCACCGGGAGGTTCTATCGTGGTAGAGGTCCTCTTCTGTCAGCTTCTCTTCGGTTCTCTCGATCCAGTGGCGACTCTGCCTTCTCAGTCCCAGAGACCTTCTTTTTATGCAGTTTTCCCCCATTCACATAGCCTGGCTGTCAATCAAAAAGCAGGGTGGTACAGTCACCACAACCAATCACACAGAGTGCGACATGGGTCTCCAAGGAGACCATGTGCAGGGAGTCTCAAACCCCTGCCTCACATCCTGTCCCCCTCAGACATTCAGGCACCTAAGGAGGGCTTCTGTGCAGAAGCCCGCCAAAGGTCGGTGAACAAAGGAACCAAACCTGGTTTGGCGTACAGAGTAAAACACGAGAAAGACTTTTACAAAAAGAAATGGCGAATAAACCCAGCCGGATCCAAATAAAAGTAAATGTGGTCCAGCGGGTTTAAGTTTGAGGCTACTAAAAAAGCCTAAAACAGTACCAAGTCTATTTAAATAGACGGCCGTAGGAAAAATAGGGTAGATACCACTGCTACCAGCCAGATCTTAATGAAAAGGGAAGGAAATAATGTTCCATGAGAAACAGACAAAAAGGGATAACTATTAACCCTTTCCAGAACTCTATGTAAGATAGTTTGAACTGGGTCTCTGATTTTAAAAAGACTAATAAACTAATACGTCAATGACAACTTTACATCTTCTAGGAGACAGCAGTCAGTCCCAGAAAATGGAGTTTAATGTGGAAAGTCTGAAAAAGACAACCCTGTGTCACTGCACTGAAGGTGCTGTGTAACACACTGGGCCTCATCACGAGTCTGGCGGTAACCCTTAATAAATGCGGTGGTAGCGCTATTACCACCGCATTTAAGGGTCCACCAGATCATGGCTTTGGCATATTTCCCCCCAGCTCTTAACTGGGGGAAATACAGGGCAAAATTGCCGATTTTCAGCGTGATTACCGCCGGCGGGAAATCCGCCGGCGGTAATAGCGTGAATTTTCCCGATTGGGCCCAATGGGGAATAAGGAATTCCCGAATGGGCCAAATGGGGAATGGGCAAGAACCCTTCCGCCAAACCTGTGATCCAACGCTAATAGCGCCGGGGGGGTTTGGCGCTAGGGTTATTAGTGCTCGCGCTAATAGCGCCGGCGTTACCGCCCAACTTGTGATGAGGCCCACAGTAAAAAGATTATGC
Source organism: Ambystoma mexicanum (assembly GCF_040938575.1). Lineage (NCBI taxonomy): Eukaryota > Metazoa > Chordata > Amphibia > Caudata > Ambystomatidae > Ambystoma > Ambystoma mexicanum. Next base: position 1,515,859,639 of record NC_090937.1, on the reverse strand, counting down.
CTACGGAGAAGGTGAGGCTCCACAGTCCATGAACACAAACATGTTAAACACACTCAGCAAAACACATGTAAGAGTGGGAAAAAGGCACACACTCTTACCAGGTGAAAAAAAAAAACCTAGAAAATCCAGCAAAGCTGCTGAGGGACTCAGTAGGTAAGGGAAATTAGCTATTCTGGAGAATTCTCCCTAACAGGGGAAGCTGCTCCTCCACCGAGGGCCAGCAGTGGGTACCAGTGCCTTCCCACAGCTATAATATTATCAGTGCTCCGATCGCCCCTGAGAGAACAATGACCTCAATGAACTTCTCCAAGAGGGAGTCCCTGCTGCTGGGGACACAGTGCAGTACGGCAGTCCTCCCCTGCAGCTGCTGCTTGCACAAAGTCGTGTTGGTGGAGCAACACCACGTCTCATTAGGCCACTCCCCCAGAGGGAATGGATGGAAAAAGCAATTTTTGTTACCTGGTTGTCCACCGCTGGGGTCGGCGGAGAAAGTTCCCTCCAAGGTGCTGTGGCTGTTCGTGCAATCGAAATGCACTCACACCGCTGCTTCCAGTGCAACGCTTCGGTGCTTACACCCCTGCCTTTTCTGCAGATCTCCACTTGCCACCGCCTCACGGTACGACGCACGGCTCCCACCGGATGATGTTGACTCTCACCATTTCAATGGGTTCTAGGAAGAGCATTGTCTCCTGCTCGCCTTGCTGTGTGGGTCAAACTCGGCCCACACACCGTACAGGAGCCGCCTGCTCTTATTGCTCACTGAGGATCCGTCTGAGGTGAGCGTGCCGCCATGTCTATCTGCAAATTCTTTCAACATTCACCACACGGTCTCACCTCCTACCTGGGTCCCCGCTTCAGGCCTGGCGCGGCTCTAGCTCCAAATCGATTTAACTTAGCCAGATAACAAATAACGTAGTAGTGAGTCTGGAAAACGCCAGGATTGTTTCTGGACTATTTTAGACAGTCAGGAGCTCACAGACTTGCGGCCATCCGGCGGCCACTATCTCTAGAGGAGTCCCTTGCTTATTTACTCTGCAACTCGCATTCCCCAACTTTGTTCATGTAATTTGACAAGCTAAACAGCTGCACTTTCACACAGACCTCTGCACTTTAAAACTGGTGTTTGTGTCTTCTACCTAGACAGCCAATGTGGGTGTAGAAGTTCACTTACCAACATCCACCCGTAAGACACCCTATGTATACTTCCTGCTTACCATCAGAATCGACACGCCAGCAGCTGCTAGGCCACCCAGTGCCTAAAATACGTGCACAGAGCTAATGTGCTCATTCATGAACTGAGTGACAGGTTCACAAGTAGGTTTTAATTTTATGCGTAATTAGCACTAAACAATCGCCCTCTATTGACACACCTCACTGTATTAATCAATCAAGGTTTATGTGAGTCAGATCAAAGTATGGCATGAATCTACAGTCTGATAAAACTTTTGCAGCAACAGGGCTACACTTTCAATAGTGCCACAGCCAACGGTTAACTTATCATCTGGCATCCATTGTTGGTTTGAAAACCTGTCAAAATGAGCTACCATCTACAAATTTAAAGGAACATTTCAAACCATACAAGGAAAAAACTTCACAGAATCTGTTGCTATTATCTCTAGAAAGAAAGTTAAAGTAAAAATGGAAACAAAAAAAGGCTGTAAATGATACATGTTAAGTTAATGAAACCTATGGTAGACATACAGTACCCTTGAATATAGGGACACTCTTAAAGATAAAACTATATCTTATTGACATAAAGGTATGGAGATTCATGAGGGAATTAAATTAAACATCCAAAACCACATTTTTTTGACATACCCTTACCTCTCATTTTGGCTTTCCACTTTGATCTACCTATCGGTGAAAGGGTCATCAGCTGCAAGCTTGCACCTTTAATTCTGCTCCCACAATAAAATGGCCCAGCTTTACCTAGAAAAACTAAACCTATTATGTTCTTTCTAAGAATGATTGCACCTCTCCCAGGTGGCGAAACTGCTTCTTCGGGGGATAGGGCTGGGAATGAGAGGGAGCTGAGTGACAAAAGGAGACAATTAACATAATCCTTTGAAGAGAAACATACAAGGACCAGGCTAGGCCCAGATGATACTAGGGCTAACACAGGTACACGTAGAATAAATTGGCCATTTTGTTTCTTAGCATACATCACCTCCTTCTTAGCTAAACTGATTTCCTGCAGATCAAGGATTATGGGTATGACAAATGTGAGGGGTCAGTAATGTGAGGCGGATAACTGTTTGTTGATTTACCAACATTTGCCATTTTATTAAAGAAATTATATATAAAAATGTCTCACTATCCTTACTCTGCTGAGGATTTCACTGCCTAACGAAAACTAGAGGAAACAACACAAATACAGGATATCTGGCCATCGCACTAATCGAATAATTTGCACACAACATATATTGCAATGTAACATCACATGAACAACATTCACAGTCTCTGGATAACCTTCTAAATTCCTGGGTGACTTCCATTCCCTAGGATTCAGTCAGGTATGTTAGTTTTCAACCAAATAAAGAAAAGACTCAAATCAATTCTTGATAGTTCAAAGTCAATGGACACGTTTGTTAACCAAAGTTCCATTAGCAAATCTCTTCTTCTTGCTGAAATATCTACTTTCCATTTCTTCCAAATAGCACCAATGGTAATCCCAGCCACAATGTTTTATCACCTTCCTCATGAACATGTGACGCTGTTCAAAAAAGAAATGTAGTATCAACTAACATTAGTGATATACTGTTTGTGGTAAACTTTTGTTTACAGTTTTGAGCTTCACAATGGCATATTTGTCAGTGCTTCTGCTTCAAACTTTAACAACTTTACTTATACTTCATTTACTATGAGAAAGTCACCTTTGTCTCAGAGTACTCCTCTTGATTTGAACTAATACAATGCTTCATCCACTCACCATCACATATACCACTACCGGTTCAGTACATTGGACTACTGCCACAACTTCAGGGATTCTACTTTTATACAGGGTTGGGCAACATATATTTCAAAGTGCTTTCAACAACTTCAAATAGGCAAGGCACTTTTGCTCTGAACAACTCTCTGCAAAAGGATACGCTTCTTTTCATCTTTTATCTGTTTGCCACAATAATAAGAACCGGGGTATGCCTTGGGGACCTCACTTCTCTCTGTATTTCACAGTCTCTGGCAATAAAGGTTGTTTCAACTTCAAAGTAGTGTTTACAAGCAGCCAGTCTCCCTTCCCCAACTGTATCTGCACCCCTCTTTGTTAGGACAGTTTTTCTGAAGACCAATTAAGGGCCTAGCAAAACCATTCTACTGAGGCAGTACAAGGCCCCACTCTTAGTATAAGGCTGTACCACCTGAGTTTGGGGTAGCGTAGACAGAGCAGCCCGGCTTATCTTAGGAGGCAGAGAGGGCAGTAGACTCAGTACAAGTGAAAATTGTAATACAAATGATCCAAAGAAACACTGAAACTCTAGGTATTGTAAAAATAAAGAATGTATTTAGATACAGGTAGGCCCAGAAATATCTAGGGGTTAAGTAAGTACTAACACATTATATGAAATCACAATATAAAACACAACACTATACTTGAAAGTACACAGACCTTATTTGGAACACCTAACAGTAGTTCGAGGGAAGTCAAAACCTTGTTATACACATTGCGTATAGGTCAAGCCTATTCTTTGGGAGTAAAAGACCAATGGTTACTTTCAGATTACTTTTGGTAATACAAGGACAGTAGGCCCTTCCAGTTTTACAGTGACTCTTGGAACAAATCACACAACCAGTCAACTGGACAATATATGTTTGGTGAATAGTGAAACAGTTATTCTAGGTGCAGTAAAAACCCATAACTACTTTTGTCATAACACACAGTTATACCAGGTGAGTAAAACCTAAGGATGTAATATACAATCACAGATGCTTTGGAAATCAGGGAACCCCAGATTGAGGTAAGCAATAATTCTGGTAACTTGTTTTGGATGGCACACAGCTAACGCAAGGTAAGTAAAACACACTTACTTTAACTTCACAATGAAGGGGAAACCCAATGTCACACTTTACTGAATAGTTATTCTAGGTAGGCAACAAAATAATGTAGACTTATTAAGGACAGGCTAGTAGCAAGTCAGGGGAAGCAAGACCCAGTTAGGGGACACTCATACAGTTATCCTAACAGGACTAACCTGGTGATACCAACAGTTGGAGGACACTCATACAATTACCCTACAGGAATAATCTGGTGAAACCAACACATTACTTTTGTAATGAGGCACAACCAAATCACAGGAGAGTAAAACACCTTTACATCTACTTTCTTTTAGACGGGCAAAACAGTGGCTAAGGAAGAAAAGATGTTAACCATACTTTTAAGAATAGTGCATCACACATTCAAGATCAGTAAGAACTTTTGTAACTGTTCACTCTTAGAATTACAGTTACCCACCAACTCTTTACAAGTAAGTAAAACATTTGATATATTTTCTAGGCAGAAGTCCCAATCCCTTCAAAGTGTTACCCTTAGAGCATGAGTGTTCTCAGTGGAAGAAGGGGGGTCACTAGGACTAGTGACCAACAGGCAGTGTTAGAATACGTTCTTTAGTAGCAAAAGTCAGAGTTCCTTAGGCAAACAGGTGAGTACTTTACTTCTAGGGTTAGAAGAGGGTCTAAGGGCTTCACAGAAGACACCCCAGCAGGATTCTAGCAGTGGGCCTGGGTACACTGGATGAGGGACCTCCCAATCACAGAAGACACCCCAAAGCTACACAGAAATCCCAACAGGCTTTAGGTAAGTGTATACCCAAGCCAACACAGTACCTCAGCAATGAAGAAGAGATTGCAGCAGGAGAACTTCAGGGACTGCAGCCAAATACCCGGTCAGTGGATTCCTTGTCCTGGAGACTGAACACAAGACCTCAGAAGGGACTTTGCAGCAGGGATCGATGAAGAAGGCTCTCAGCAAGATTTCTCCCATGGCTGAATGTGGTTCTGCGGGTTTGGCGCCAGAAGAAGACAGAAAATTGTGGTTGAATTCTCGTTGTTACAAAGGTCCAGGATTCCTGTGAGGGGACTTTTTGGACTTCCTCCGTGTCTCTGGAGATACACCAGGATGCCCATGATGTTTCAGCGAGATTTGGAATTCGGAAGACCATGCACTGCACCGTGGCTGGAGGTCCCAGGGTATTGGGGTATTGCTAGAACACAAGGTTGCAGCAACCCATGGGATGGCTTAAAATGCAGGTCGTCTTGAGCTTTTCCTTCGTCTTCCTATTTGGTTTTCTGTTCCAGTGGTCGACATGACTTCAGCTTCCAGGTTTCCAGTATTTATCAGGAACTACAACACAACCTCTGCATTCTCTCCCCGCATTTTAAAAGAAAGGGGCGTCTGGCTTTCCAATCAGGACAGCCAGCCCCTCACTGGGATTTGGCCCAGTTGAAGGAAGGCATGAGACAAAGGAGGGGGACGTTTTGGACTCCTTCCCCACTTCCTGTGCTTACAGACTGACTGGACCCTGGGCGGGGTGTCCATGGGACTCCCGCCAAAGACAAAACTCAAACAAAGGAATTTCCAATCCTGGATGTCAGGGGAAGGAACAAGAAATGAAAAGAAACACTAAAATAGCAAAATAAAGAAGACAGGGGCCTTTTTGGTAAAATGAGCACCCTTAGGTGCCTTTACTGCAACTGTGATTACAGCCCGCGGTAAAGGTGCACCAAATTAGTAAAAGGTATCACTGCCACCAGCCATTAAAGGTAAGTTTGTCACTGTAACAGAATTGTTACAGTTTTAATGTGAAAGGGGATACATTGTATCACCCCAGCACTCCACATAAGGTGGGGTGTGCTGGTTTCACAGAATAAAATGTAAAAGGGATCAAAAGATCCTTTCTACATTTGGGAACTGTAGTTCACTCAAGGTTAGCACAAGGAAGTTAAATGGGGAGCCGATAGGGCAAAAAAAAAAAACAAAAACCGGGGCCGTGTGTCTATCTACCCTACAGTCCCTAGGAAGGAATGCAGACGGGAGTATAGCCTTAAACTTTATAAAACTGTTCTAAGAAACCAATGTTTTGTACCAGCACTTAATCTGTATAGCTCTCGAGAGGAGAGCAGGCGTGTTTACATGGTAAATTTGCAATTTTAAAGAAAAGTGGTAAGAGAGCCGATGCTCAAACGTACATACAGATTCAAATGAGGGTAGGCGTATGCATCAGATAGATTTTTTTAATGATGCAGAAGAGTATAACAAGTAAACTACAATAAGGAGTTCAAGTGCTACTCAGCACTAATCAACATCTGTATAACACACTTTCTAATTTTTCTTCAAACAATAACAAAGACGATCACTTCTTGCGAGATTTCAAAACAGGATAAGAGGGCTTCTCAAAGAAATTCACAGTGGCTAGTGTTTACAACATTCACACTAGAACTGTTTTTAAATAAAACCTCAAAGTCCATTAGGACTATTCCAAATAGCTCACTTGAATTCAAACAGTTGCCAACGCGTTTCGGACTACTACAGAATCCATCTTCAGGGCTATAGTTGCTATTTGTTCCAGTTCTTCCAGATATATCACAATTCAGGTCTATAAAAATGACAGAGAACATGATCACTAAATGGTTACCATTTTACTACCACAAGAGATCACTAATAGTATTAAGGGGATCACTAATCTCGTAGTCCATCAATAGTAGATGTCAGGTAGTCGAGTCAAAATCTCAGGGCCTCAGTGCACTACTGTGCACTACTGGGTCCAGCCGTAAAGGGTGTCGGACCTGAGGATACCGGGTACCCTATGGGAATGTAAGGATGGGGAATATAAATTAAAAACAGGGAAACCCCATTGTCAAATAACATCAGGTCCCTAAGGCCTCTCAGCGAGTCTCGAATAATCTCATGTACAAGTGGCACACCTTACTCTGCTCCGCGCAGTGAGCAGTTTCCGAATTACTGACCCGTGAGGGAAGTAAGGGGGCATAAAGTGTCACTTAGCCAATTTAAAAATCACTGTGCTTCAAACCGAAAACGGCAAGCACCCCAAACATGTGGTCACAGCTGGATTAACTACAAGCATGTTGTAACATTCTATTGGTACTAGTGTGCAGTAACACGGTTCCCCATTGCAGCACTAACCATCAACGCTTTTAAGCGGAGCATACGTCTTCTAACCTACATACATGTGTATCAATACAAAACATGCCGGACACCTATACAATGACAGTTAGATTCGAGGAAACTCCTCTGGCGAGTGCTCACCTCGCTGTTTCTGGTGACAGTCAGCCGTCCAACGCAGAAGCGCGGGGCTGTACGCGTCTTGTGTTTATCAGTTGCTGTGGTGACTTCACACATGCGCGCATGTGCCCCCGATCTCCATCTTGAAGTGGGCAATCGTGAGCCTATTTACAAGCAATGCATAGTACAGTGAATATACTGATGAGGAGGGATCCCTCGATCGCCGAAGCATCAAAGAACTGCATTTCTAACTAACTAATGGTGGGTCCTTAGTAACATGTGCATACAGGGTTGACAATCACGTGTAGAATGTGTAAGGGGTAAAAATCACTTATGGTGGATATACGGGTTGTAACAGCAGTAAATTAATTGGGCTACTTGAAGGGGCATAGGGGTAATGCAGATCCAGGTCTGCTGGGGCTCACATAGCCACCCAATTCAATAGTATGGAATCTCACAATTGCTTGGAGGTGGACACAGGGGAAATGCAGATCACGGTCTGCTGGGGCCGCCATGTCCACCAGGTTAATTTCTACTAATGTATATCAGAATCACAGCATACATTGTGTGTTCTATTCTAACAGCCATGAGATTAGCCATAGCCTGTTCCATAGCAGCTGCATCTTCAGTCAATTCCAATATGAATGATGAACCTCAGAGGACAAACCTCTATCTCTCCATTCTGCCATGCTAGGAACACCCAAGCGCGGCAACCCAGCAACAACAGGCACTTATTGCCAATAACCTGTTAGACATGATAACTTTAAAAAGACACTATGGAGAGTCTTAAAAATGACACCCATAAAAAGAGTTAAAGATTAGGTGAGTGTGGAAAAAGGTTCCCACTCACTGAGGTATTAATGAAAAATATCCCCCTAGAAAAGCAAAAAGTTCTGGAATTGAACTAGGAAAGGAAGATTTAGTGCCAGCCTTGGTGACAATCCCATAGCTTCAGGTAATAATTGCACACTTGTATCCTAGGCCAAGACACTATTGGCAACTCCACACTACAGTTATATTGCTTCTTAACTCTGGGAAATACTGGCTTCAGTATGAATATGGGTAGACTCTTGGCTTGGGCAAAGCATGTCTTCATCCCACATTTGTATACACTTTAAACTTCTTAAAATGAAAGGTATGCTGTGTGAGAATAAATAATTGAATTCATTCTTTCTTTGAACTTCAGAATTAATCACATGCAACAAATTATTGATATAGTGTTCTAGGTGTAAAGATTGGTATTTAATTGTTTTCCCTGGTGACAATAAATGATAGAGTTCAGTCCTCATTTGGGAAACACAATTCAGCACTCGCGACTATTCTCTGATGATGTTTACACAATTTAAAGATTGTAACTCTTGTATTGTTAACATTTGGTATTCTATAATGGCCCCAGCAGCGTTCCCTCTCCTTCAAGCAATAACAGTCTGAGAATAGTAGAACAATGGTTTTTAGTCACTTTAGCTTCTTACGTGAGTAAGTCGTTTTACGGCTATGCGTGAGTGCTATATTTCGATTGTTCAATGTATTTTAAAGCTAATAACAACTTCTACTTACTTAAAGTCTTACGTGAGTTAACAAGGAGCTGTATTCCGTAACCAGCAAGGCTTGAAAATGTGTTCGAACACTGTGGTTCTTTCACTGCTTTCCTGTCTTCTACCACACACACCCTTCTCCTGAAAAGGTGTCTCCGGTCCCACCACACTGTTTGGGAGCTCCGTTCACTCCCGAAACCTACATCTGGATAATTACTTTTTGCCACGGTCTCCTGCACGTCTGCAGCTCAGCAACCCCGCCAATCAGGCTCACATGTGAAAAGACCTTTCTCCTGCACTTCTTTCACTGCGCAACCTCTGCACTACAGAGTTTGGTGGAACAGGACCTTGTCAGAATAAGCAGGCAAACTCTGCTGTCTACATTTTTTGTCGTCCCTCTTGTTCTCGCACTTCTGCTTGGTTTGCCAGCCTTGTGCCATCTTTCTTCAGCTACTACTGCTATAGCTCGCCTTCCAGTCACAATTCCATCTCCTTCCACTCATTCTTCCCATAAACTGTTCCTTGGTGGCCTTTTATGCCTCTCAGGTTCCTTCAGGTGTGGTACGTTAGTATTTATTACCTGACTACTACAATTGCATGCCTCTTCAGCCCTCTTCCTCGTCCCAGTACTTCTAGGATTATGGGACTTGTAGTCACCTTCAACAAAGTTAGCTTTTCCAACTTCTGTAATTTGGCAAACAGCCATCAAAAGTGTGGGAGTACAGGGAAAGTTAAACAGGGGAGTTTCCCAGTCTTCCTGGTCTGCCCTCTTCCCCCTCAAGTTATCCTCCCGCAGTACACCACAACCAGGGTCGGGATCAGGAAGCATCTGCCTTTCCCTGGCCACATGAGGAGGGTCCCAGACTAGTTTTCGTGGAGGGATAATCACTGATTCATTACACAAAGCAGCATTAGGAAAACCTATACCAAAGACACAGATTGGCCTCTAATCAGAGGTTTGAAAAAGGGCCAATCCCCTGTTAAAATTGAACTATATAGCAGTGATATGTAGGGCAGTGAATCCCCACCATTACCTTAATCATCGTTGCACTAAATTTGTAACAAAGGATACTCAAATATAACTTGTGTTGGTGCTACTGTTGCTCATAATCCCTTGCATGGCATGACAACAATATTTCCTGGAGAGCTGGCAGCTCTTTCCCTATCCACTTCTGGGAGAAAAAGAAGTGACTGCTGGAAAAAAGTTTTGCCCGGTACTAAAAACTCCTTGTAAGCAGGACACAACTGATCATGCTACAAGCACCTCTGAAGCACTTTCATGGTCTTTTAAGAGCAGGGCAAAGTGCTATTTTCTTCAAGTGGCCCATTAAAAAAAATAATAATAACACTGCATACTGCTAGTCAAAGTGTTGCCTTTTTCAATGTTGCTGGCAGAATGGCAGAACTCGTATTTCCTGATTGAAGCCTTATCGAGCCAATTGAACTACCATTGAGCTGTTGATGCAAACCATCACCCCTGTTGGCCAGTGCTATGAGCTACGCCTTGCCTTATTGAGGTGCCCTGAAAATTAAGTCAAGCTGTGAAGTATATACTGGAAGAAACTTAAGAAGGACACACTGGGCTCCAACCCAGGCCTTCCTATTGCAGACACCTATGTCATGGCTTCCGCCAGAGAGACTATCACTGACATCCTCTTCTTCATTAATGCACCTGATCTATGGACTTGCTACATGGTCGGCTTTCTCTCTCCTATCACCTCTTCTCCCATTAATAGTGGCAATCACTGGGAGGTACGCGTTGACCTCTTTGCCATTTCCAGAGTCATCATTAATGTTTATCTCAACGGCACCATCATGGTTCAGGGTCCTCACCACAACCTTCTTCTCTCTGACAGCATCCTCACTCGCCTCTCTAACCTCATCTCTCCCTCCAGCCAGGCTCCCTTACCGCCTGTGCTCTACTCCTCCTCTGCACAGGCTCCCTTGCCCCTCCTCACTGTCCCGGCTCCCTTGTTGGCCTTGGTTCCTCTGCCATCCTCCACTATCCCCATAGCCCTATTGCCACCGTCTGGGGGACCACTGTCACCTGTGCCCCCCGAAGAAGACCCTCAAAGATGGCAAGTTGCTCCACATTGCCACTCTCAACACCCGCTCTTCTGTCAAACACTCATCTGACATTCACCACATCCTCAAACTCATGGATCTTGATGTGCTCACCATCACCGAAACCTGGTTCAGGGATAGCTCCATCACAAGCTTTGACACACTCCTCCCTGATAGCTACAAAATCCTCTCTGCACTCAGGCCTAAGAAGACAGTTGGGGGAGTGGTGCTTATCTTCCCATAATGCATTCCTGTGTCCATCATCCCTACTCAGTCCTACTCCTCCTTCGAGTGCCTTGTCTGCAGACTCTCACTATCCCCAAAATCTTCTCTCATTATGGCCACCTTCTATCGGCCACCAAGTCTGTCCACTCTCTTCCTTTTTGAATGGGCTGACCAGACTTCCTCCCTACTCCCCTTCTCCTCTCAACTCCTCCTGATGGGTGATCTTAACATCCATCTGGACTCTCCTGACTCCTCAGGTCCTTTCCACAACCTTTGCGACTCTATAACCCTTTCTATCCTTCCCTCTGGCCCCACACACACTGCAGGCCACACCTTGGATGCCCTCATCTCTACTGACATCCGTCTCTCTATCCCTCTCACTACATCCCTCTCCTGGACTGACCATTCTCTTCTCTCAGCACACCTGAAGCTCTCCTCTCCTCTTGCAGCAACACATCCGCCATAGGCAATTGGCTTCAAAGTCACCAGACCCATGAAAAAAGGGACAGTGGCTGCATTTGCCTCATCCTTCTCTCCTCCACCCACTCCTTCGGCTGACTACCAGCCTGACATAGCCCTTTCTAACCTCAATCTCTCTATCTCAAATGCGCTTGACACTCTTACCCTTGTCATGAGGGTCCGACGTAAGCCTTCCAAAAAGTGCAACTCTTTGTACGACTCTGACCTGGCTGCGAGTGCAGGACAGTTGAGCGAAAATGGAATGTGTCGGGCGAACCATCGGACAAACTGGCCTGCCGCCTCCTTCAAAGGAATTTTCGACTTTGCATCTACACCAAGAAAATAGTCTATATTCAAGGCTGCATCTCCACGGCAAGTCTACAAGGAACTGGGCAATCCTGCAGCAGCCTCTTCTTCTGTCACCCCAACCCAGGACCTCTGCTCGGCCTTGACTGCACACTTAACTACAAAAACCCAAGACATCCCTTCCACCCTATCTTCCACACTGCAGCATATACATCATATACATCAGAGCCTCCCTTGGCTACCCTCCTCTTACACTCTCTTCTCTTTCACCCATCACACCTGTAGAGGAGCAGCCCCTATTCTGCCTATATGTTGGAAACCAGAAATGTCGACATGTGCAACTCCAGTAATGGTGACTATCCCACAAAGAGCCTTTGAGACAAGGTATCCATAGAGAAAACCCTATGTGATGTTAGACCTTATAGAATCTGTTGGTGAATTAAGAATTGAGAAGACTTTCATGTGTGGAGGGAAGATTGCCTGTGTGAAGAAGCACTGCAGAAAATGCAAGCCATTTTATAATTGGGGGTCATTCCGAGGTTGGTGCTAAGGGAAAAACGATGCCGGTAAAGGATTACCAGCATCGCTTACCGCTATGGGCTATTCTGACCAGCCAGACCGCTATTAGCGGCATCGTAAAATACGGTGCCGCTAATAGCGGCATGGGCGCGGGCACGCGGGCCATCATGCCGGCAATAGCGGCATGCCGTAAACTGGAGGAGATCACAAGTGCTTGCAAATAGGAGATGCAAATACCGGCTTCATGAAGGCGTGAAAAGTGCTTGCCAGCATGTAAATACCGGCATCTCCGACCTACCGTAAAATGCCTTGAGCAGTGTTCCCAACTGCCACAGGTGCACACAATCAGCACAGGTGGAGGCAATGGAGTCTGGCCCAGTACAAAAGGAGCACACCCACACACCACACCCCCTCCCAGACCCAGATGATTCCAATAGTAGTAGCATTAATGGAGCTGGAGGACATGCTTGAATTGCCACAACATCAACAACAGCAACAACAGCCGACACCACAGAGGAGATGCAGGAAGAGAAGGAGGGTGAGACAGGCCTGGCATGCCTCACCAGTACAGCCACCGTTACCACGCAGGCAGCCCCCAATCCCTCGCATCACAGCCAGTCCTTTCAACCTAACCCCTGAGCAGATACACGCCCTGTACCGTCGGGACCGGGACACCGTCACCACCATTGTGGACCTAATACACAAGGACATTGTCAGCCTCATTGAAATACACAGCGCCATCTCCCCTCTACTCAAGGTAGTGTCTGTGCTCCACTTCCTTGCCACAGGCACCTACCAGCACACCTTGGGAAGATGCATGGCATATCACAACCCTTATTTTCTCGGATTCCGAACCAAGTGCTGGATGCCCTCCTCAAGCACAAAAGGGACTACATATCGCTACCACAGACTCCTCAGGAGATATTTGATACAAAAGTTGGCTTCCATGCACTGGCAGGCATGCCAAATTGTGTAGGTGCCCTCGACTGCACCCACATGGAGTTGGTGGTCCCGCATGCCATGGAGGTGGTGTACCGCAACCGCAAGCAATACCACTCCATCAATGTGCAGATGGTATGCAACTCCATCAAGATCATCACAAATTGTTGTGCCCGATATCCCGGATCAACTCATGACTCTGTGGTCCTGTGGAACTCCACGCTACCATGTTACATGGAGTGACATGCTGGGAGATGTGCCTGGCTGCTTGGTAAGTTGCAGGACTGGCACATGGCATTGAAATGGGGGGAGAGATGCACACACCACCATGGTGTCAATGTTGATGTTACTGCACGATGTGTACATCACCGAATACTGTGCCCCAAAGCCTCACTAACGGTACATGACACCCAAATGCCATATGAATGAAGTAAGGTCGACACCTATCACTACATGACTAACAGGAAACCATCCCACATCCCACAACACGTGCACCACTCATCAGTGGCCCTCACCCTCAGTAATGCCATCCAGCGCCATGCAGTGCATATGCACTATGTTGTTGTCTCCAGCATATCACCACATAGGACAAGCATCCCTGGGAGTGCATCAAACTGAACCAACTAGGGAATCCACTGTCTGTCACAGGGCCACCACAACCACAGGAGTGCTGCATGTAACCATGGGAAAGATCTGCGCTGATTGCCCAGACTACTGCCAATGCTCCCTCTAAGTAAATCTCACAGAACACAACACCTCACAAATTTCACACTAACACAGCTGTATGCGTACACGATGCATGAGCTACAAGACGGCAAAGCACACCGTGTATCATCTTGAAGATGCAACCCACAGCATTGGTCCATGACACAGGACATATTGAGGGACAGAAAATGGTGTAAATACATCCAGGGACATGTGCATGTGGCAAACGATAATCTCAGGCATGTGTGACAAGTACAGCTGTTCATCATGGATCGACTAACAGTTATCTTTTATTGCCTCCCATGCAGGTGATTGTGGCTATGCCTTGAAGGCGTGGCTCCTCACTCCTGTCCAAAACCTACAGAAAAGGCATCAGGAGGACTACAATCGTTCCCATACCCGTACCTGTGTGGTCATCGAGCAGACCTTTGGCCTGTTAAAGGCACGATTTTGCTGCCTCAGCCGGTCGGGTGGGGCACTCCTCTACAGGCATGAGAAGGTGGCCAAGATCATCTTAACATGTGTATCCGCCGGAACGTGCCCCTGTCCCCTGACATTGAACTGCTACCACCTGATGAAGATGAAGGGGATGAAGACGATGTGGCTGGACATCATCTTGGTGCTGATGCACAGGAGGGACGTGCTGTGCGCAGTCAGTGATAACACAATATTTCTGACACACATGGCAGCAGAGTGTGACATGATAGTTGGACAAAGGGCACTGGGTCTGGAGGTACATGTACACTATGCACTGGATATGAATAAATGACACATGCGCAATGATGAATGTTCACTCAGGTCTTGATTTTCACACAACGGGTGTATTAAATATAACAATGATAATGAAAGTGCAAAAACCCTCCACCTCTCTCACCCCCCTCCGCCTCCCCCCACAACTCCCCCACACACCCTCACCCCCTCCCCCCACAACTCCCCCACACACCCTCACCCCCTCCATCTCCCCCAAAAACTCCCCCACACATGTCCCATCGAGTCACCAATGCCTACATGAGGCTGCTCTGATTATCAATTGGCACTCCCTGGTCCAGGTGGCGGCATGTCTTGCTGTTGCAGGGTATGTGCCGACCTGCTGAGAGGGCTCATTTGGGTCGAACTGGATGACGACGGGCTGTCATGATGCCTACCCCCGGGGATCCAGACCAAGTCCAGCAACTCCGGAAGCAGGCATCAAGTTATTCCAAGCAAGCCCAACAACCCCTGCTAGGGGCTATTTGGGTGCAGTCCTGTCGTCTATGGCGCCAGGCTCATATGGAGAGTTAGTCCTGGCTCCATAGGCACCATGCTCCTAGATTAAAACTTACCTGATGCAGACCACGCTGCAAACTTACCTGATGCAGACCATGCTGCAAGAGCTCCAAGCCAAAAGAGACTTGGAAGGGACTACTTTACCTAGGGACTATTTTTTTTACTCGGGTGGGTTCGGGGAGGAATACTTATCTGGGACTACTTTGGAGACTATTTAAACTATGCCTGAAGAGCAGCACACGCTTCGCGTTATTCTGCATCCAGCAGCGTAACGCTCACCGTGCCTGCAAGTCTGCATCCAGTCTTCTGCCACGCCCGCCTCGAGTCTGGAGCTCCTAGAAAAAGGGAGAAAGAAGGAGAAAAGGTGAGAACAAGAGCAAAACCTTTGATCCTTACCTGAATTCTCGATCCACAGCGCCTTCGAGCTGGAAGAAAGAAGTTATTTTATGCGCGTCGCCTCGCCTGCTGCAGTGCTGCGCTGAACTCAACGGCCGTCGCAGCATCTTCACTATCCACCGCATCCATCTGCATGTTCCCGCCGCACTCCGGCACCTAAGGGGAACACAAGAACAGCAAGGTGAGCCAAGGGAATAAACAGAGGCAATATTAGTTACCCCCATAGATTTACCTGATTTTACCGCCGGGGGTACTATTCCTCTTCACGGGTCGGCACAGCCTCCACCGCATCTACGCCGTACCCCGGCCCCTAAGGGGAACAAAAGGACAGCAAGGTGAAACAAAGGGACAAACAAGGGGAATCCTTCTCACCACAACAGACTTACCTAATTTTACCGCCGGAGGCATTATTCCCCGAAACTACATAATTTCTCTCAGCACCTGAATAAGGGAGAAAGCAACAGGTTACATACTGACATTATTTTATCGAACTGTGTTGGATAATACAAATCCTTACCTGAATGTTACCGGTTGCCACGAGGAACTCTTTGCTAGGGTTAAGCTGCAACCTGCAAGGAATCGGACAAGAGTGAAAGTCAGACATTTGAACTCTTACAAACTATATACTTATGGCCTCTTGCCGGAAATCTCAGGGTCAATATTGTTCTGGAACTCACCAATTCCTTCGAACCAGTGAAGCAACTGGTTATCTACGCGCCCATACGCTCAATGCTGGATGGAGAGCTCATCTTTCCAAACCATCAGGTGAGACTATAAGAGGGGACATTAAAGGTGATCAGTGGAGAGAACAGCGGGGGTGGGGGTTAACACTCAACTCCACGGGTGGTTAATTCCCTTTCTCTATTTGCAGAAGAATACTCCTACGGGCCAAGCAAACGAAGCTAGGTGGGCCAGTCCAGTCTTTCATCTCGGCACTACGCGTCACATTGGTGGAGACCGCAGCTGTCCAGTTCAGATCGACATCCCTGTGGGAGCCAGGTGAGCGTAACAGAACGTGAAGCCTACCCACAAATTCCCACCCGGGCGTTATGGATACCTCAGAAACTGACCAATTGCCCCAATTACTAGGGGAAGCGAGGGCTGACGTGCATTCCGCCCATCAAGAAACCAATGCTCTTAGGAGAGAACTGATTTTGTCAAAGGAGGTAACTGATGACCTTGCTAGGCAACTACTGCAAAGCCAGGCTGGACAAACACCCCTACCAGGTCTCGGGGGAAATCCAGCTCCTGTGTCATCGAGTAACCATGTGCAAATAAACCTAGCAGGAACTATTCCATTAGCTCCGCCCGAACACTTTGCCGGAGACCCCAAAAGGTTTGCCATGTTTATGAACCAATGCAGCTTGCACTTTTTATGCAGACCTGGAGCCTTCCCAAACGATCAAGCCAAGGTAGCCTTTGTATTGTCATATCTCAGCGGCAGTGCAGCTGATTGGTCAATTCCACTAGTTACTCAGGATGACCCAATTCTTCGGGATTTTCAGGGCTTTCAAATGAGCATGGAAAGACTATTTGCCCGGCACTCCCAAAGACAGGCCCTGGATAGTAAACATTTGTCCCTACGACAGGGTAACCAGGACCTTCTATCCTACATCGCAACTTTTAATAGGTTGATAGTGGAAACTGGATGGCCCGAGGTAAAACGAATCAAGATATGAGGAGAACTCAAGGATGTCTTGGCTCAAGTTGTGAACCCACTCAAGACTGCGCTGAATATATAGACTTAGTGGTCCAGTTAGATCACAGACTTCAGAACAGAAAGGCTGATCGAGCCAAGTTTGAGAATCGGGTCTTGGTCAAAACCCACACTAACCCCAAAGGAGCAGATGCATCAGAACCCATGCAAATTGGAGGGGTTAAAGGACCCTTAACCCAGAAGGAAAGAGAAAGGAGACGGCAAATGCAATTGTGTCTATATTGCGGAACTTCTGGCCATTTCCTATGGGATTGCCCTGTAAAACCACCCAAGAAGGTGGTAGGAGCTGCTGATAAAAGCCATATGGAGTCAGACTCGGGAAACGACCACGTCTGACAAGCGTAGAGGTCCGCTTGCCGAGCTTGAAGAAGGATACTCAGACCTCGCATTTCATCATACCAATGGTCCTTGTAGATCCAAGGCAGCCATCACGTATGCATGCAGTAAGGGCATACATTGATAGCGGGGCCAGAGGAAACTATGTGGACTACGAATTGGCTTCCAGGATGAATCTACCTCTCTGCCGAAAGACCACCTCAGATGTCATCACCACAGTCGATGGAACTGAAATTGCCTCTAGGCCTGTAACTCATTCCACTGCAGAGATGACACTATTGGGTCAGGATGGGCATCGAGAGACTATTGTGTTTGATCTAATCAAAGCCCCACAGTTCCAAATAATACTGGGGATACCTTGGTTGGAAACATATAATCCTTGTATTGATTGGCGAGAGAAGAGAATAACCTTCCCGGATTGTGCACAAACCTGTTACCCAAAGAAAAACTTGAACGCAGGCCTGGCCACAGTCACCACATCAGTCGTGCAATTACCTCCAGAATATCAAGAATTACAGGAGGTCTTCCAAAAAGAACAGGCAAACACCTTACCACCTCACAGATCGTACGATTATCAAATCGATATCATACCCAGTGCATAACCTCCTTGTAGCAGGATCTACGCCCTTACGGAACCTGAGAACCTTCACCTACGGCAATACCTAGACCAGTACCATGCTAATGGCTTCGATCGCCCATCCAAGTCCCCTGCATCTTCAGCTTTGTTCTTTGTGCCCAAAAAGGAAGGTGACCTCAGAACGTGCATAGACTACCGCGCATTGAACCAGATCACTGTTAAGAACCGATACCCATTGCCTCTGATCCCCGAACTACTCGACCAAGTAAAGGACGCTTGCATATACACTAAGTTGGATCTCCGGGGGGCATACCATCTGGTACGTGTGAAAGAGTGCGATGAATGGAAGACTGCTTTTCGCACTAAGTACGGGTTATTCGATTACCAGGTGATGCCCTTCGGGTTGTGCAATGCACCAGCAGCCTTCCAAACCTTTCTGAACGATGTCCTTCGTGAACTCATTGACGTTTGTGTTGTCCTATATATTGATGATATTCTAGTGTACTCCTCTTCAGAATCTGACCATGTGAAGCACGTTCGAGCAGTCCTTGAGAAATTGCGCCAGCACAAACTATATGCAAAACTGGAAAAATGCGTTTTTCATGCCACTGAAGTTGAATTCCTTGGGTTTATCCTGAGTCCAAAAGGAGTCCGAATGGACTCACGAAAGGTGGACGCAATTCTTAAGTGGCTATCACCAAGTTCAGTTAAAGGAGTACACAGCATGCTCGGCTTTGCCAATTTCTACCTCAGATTCATTCTGGATTTCTCACATGTTGTACATCCCATCACAGCACTCTTGTGAAAAAACAAATGATTTATGTGGACTGAAGAAGCTGAAAATGCCTTCCAAGAGCTGAAAGCGAAATTCACGTCTGCACCTATACTAAAGCACCCACGCCCTGAACTTCAATACATAGTGGAAACAGATGCATCCAGTTTAGCCATGGGAGCTGTCCTGTCCCAAAAGGACCCTGAAACTGGCCAGCTTCACCCAGTAGTATTTTGGTCCCGAAAGTTCTCGGCACCCGAGTTAAACTATGTAGTTACCGACAAGGAGTTATTAGCCATTAAATCCGCCTTCAAGGCTTGGCGGCACTATCTTCTCGATGCCAGGCATACCATTACTGTGATCACCGATCACCGGGACTTGCAGTATTTAAAGACAGCCAAGGCCCAATCGTCACGCCAACTCCGATGGGCATTGTTCTTTGGCGAGTTCGATTTTGTGATAACCTATCGACCAGGTTGCAAGAATGGTAAAGCAGACACCTTATCCCGAATAGGGATGGGAGAGGCAGAAGGGAACCCAGAACCAGTACCTATAATTTCCGAACAAAGGATTCTTGGCATGACTACTCTACAGACACTAGAGGACATTCAGGTAAAGATCCAGCAGCTCTTTGATCCTACAGCCCTGCAGGACTGGGTAAAAAAAGGCCCGGACTACTCTGTCACCAATGACCTGCCTAATTACCAAGGGTGGCTATTTCTGCCACACAAGGAACTACAAGAGCTAGTCATTTCCCATTATCATGACACCCTAAAGGAGGGGCACCCAGGTATCACAAAGACTGAAGCTAAAATTAAGAGACAATTCTGGTGGCCCACCTGGCGAAAGGATATTAAATCATTTGTAATGTCTTGTGGCATTTGCGCCCAAAACAAAAGTCAGAAGAGAAAACCAGCTGGACTCTTACAACCTTTAGACATTCCGCCTACACCATGGCACACCTTATCGTTGGACTTTATTACTGATCTACCTCCATGCAATGGATTTAACACCATTCTAGTTATTGTGGATCTTTTTTCCAAGATGGCCCACTTTATTCCTTTAAAGGGATTACCTTCAGCTTCAATCCTGGCCAACGAGTTCCTCGAAAACATTGTTCGCATACACTGATTTCCGTCCGTATTGGTCTCTGACCAGGGCAGTCAATTCATTTCACATTTTTGGAAGAAATGTTGTCAATTGGCGCAAATTGATGTGAGGTTATCGACCAGTCACCACCCCCAAACGGACGGTCAAACGGAGAGGACCAACCAGACTCTTGAACAATACCTTCATTGTATGTTACATCAGACTGAGAGTAATTGGAAAGACATTCTTTGGATCGCCGAATATGCATAC
Organism: Ambystoma mexicanum; assembly: GCF_040938575.1. NCBI lineage: Eukaryota > Metazoa > Chordata > Amphibia > Caudata > Ambystomatidae > Ambystoma > Ambystoma mexicanum. Next base: position 1,515,839,230 of record NC_090937.1, on the reverse strand, counting down.
AATAATTCAGTACATTCTGGAACTGGACAAAGCCCCTTTTATACCTTATAAGGGCACCATCCTCGAACCTCAGACCTTGACTCACCCCAACACTTAGAAATGCCCACAGTGGACCATCTGCACGCTACGATTACACAAGCTTTTAAGGAAGCAACTGCACATTTAAAACAAGCGAAAGAAAAATACAACAAAAATGCTGATCGGCATAGAAGTGATACTCCACAATACCAGATAGGGGACCAAGTATGGTTGGCCACAAAACACATACCTCTAAAGGGAACACAGACGTTTAACCCCAGATATTTGGGACCTTACTCTATTAAGACCATTATCAACCCAGTGGCCGTCAAGTTGGACTTACCTGCTAATATGCGAAATCACCCCGTCTTTCATGTGTCACTTTTGAAGCCAGTGCAACCAGGGACAAGACTAACCAAGCCACCAGACCCCATCCTTATAGATGGGGAACCCGAATTTGAGGTTAAGAATATCCTGGACTTCAAGCTGGTGAAGTCAAAGCTTTTTTATTTAATCGACTGGAAAGGTTACGGACCACTGTCATGATGCCTACCCCCAGGCATCCGGACCAAGCCCATCAGCCCCAGGAACAGGCATCTAGACATTTAGTAAAACCTCAGCAGCCCCGGCAAGGGGCTATCTGGGTTCAGTCCTGGCGCCTTAGGCGCCAGGCTCATAGTAGGAATCAGTCCTGACGCCTAAGGCGCCAGGCTCATAGTCATTATTTACCTCAGGCAGACCATGCTGCAAATGACTCCAATCCAACATGAAGCCTGAAAGGGACTATTTTTCTACAGGGACTGTTTTTTACTCGGTGTGGTTCTAGGGACTTCTTACCTGGGACGACTTTTGAGGCTATTTAAACCATGCCCGACCAGCAACACATGCTTCGCGTTATTCTGCATCCAGCAGCGTAACGCTCACCGTGCCTGCAGCCTGCATCCAGTCTTCTGCCACGCCTGCCTCGAATCCGGAGCTCCTAAAACAAAGAGGAAAGAAAGGGACAAGGTTAGAAAACAAACTTATTTCTATTCCACACCTGATTCTGGATCCATCTTGTCTCCGGACCTCTAAAGAACATAATTTCTGCTCGCGCTGCACTTCCAGCTGCAGCGCCGCGCCATACTCACCAGTCTTCACAGCATCCTTCGGGTCGGCGCTGCCTCCATCATTTCTTCACCGAACTTCGGCACCTAGGAGACAAAAGAAAACCACAAGGGGAGCCGAGGGAACCAACAAATATAATTCTTACCACCATAGACTTACCTGATTTACCACCGCAGGCATCCTTTTGTGACTCTCCATATTTTCACATGCCGCATCTGTAAAGAGAGACAAAACAACATGTTTTCCTCGTGCAACATTTACCGGACAGCGCCGGGTAATTACCTGAGCGCCACCAGCTGCCACAAGAGCATCTTTTCACGAGCCAGCTGCAAGACAAGAAAGGAAGGGGGGAACAAGAGTGAACATCGGACATATTGAACTCTATGAACTTAATACTTACTGGTCCTCACCAGGAACCTCCGAGTCAATACTCTCCGGAACTCTTCCGAGCCTTCAAACCAGTGAAGTAACTGGAATCAACGCACCCCTGCAAATCCACGCAGGATGGAGAGCTCATCTTTCAAGAATATAAGGTGAGATTGCTGTGAGGGCATTTCGGAGGTAATTAGTTGTGGAGGACTATGGGGGTGCCATCACTTGAATCCACAAGTGGCTAAATCCATCTCTCCACTTGCAGGAGAATATTTCTATGGGTTAAGCAGACAAGATTAGGAGGGCAGATCCAGTCAGTCATCACTGCACTACGCATCACGTTGGTGGAGACCGCAGATGTCCGGGTCCGACTGACTCCCCTGTGGGAGCCAGGTGAGCGTAACACCACAGGAAAGGTCATGGGAACCTAGTGACCACGTTCATGCACCCCGATTGGTGAAAAAATTCCAATGAAATTTCCCAGACAAACCAAAACCACTGGGAAGAACGATTTTAGGAGGGGCCTTGGGGGGGAGTGCTGTCATGATGCCTACCCCCGGGGATCCAGACCAAGTCCAGCAACCCCGGAAGCAGGCATCAACTTATTCGAAAGCAAGCGTAACAACCCCTGCTAGGGGCTATTTGGATGCAGTCCTGGCGTCTATGGCGCCAGGCTCATATGGAGAGTCAGTCCTGGCACCATAGGTGCCAGGCTCATAGATTAAAACTTACCTGATGCAGACCATGCTGCAAACTTACCTGATGCAGACCGTGCTGCAAGGGCTCCAAGCCAAAAGAGGCTTGGAAGGGACTACTTTACCTAGGGACTATTTTTTTACTCGGGTGGGGTCGGGGAGGAATACTTACCTGGGACTACTTTGGAGACTATTTAAACCACGACCGAAGAGCAGCACACGCTTCGCATTATTCTGCATCCAGCAGCGTAACGCTCACCATGCCTGCAAGTCTGCATCCAGTCTTCGGCCACGCCCGCCTCGAGTCTGGAGCTACTAGTAAAAGGGAGAAAGAAGGAGAAAAGGTTAGACCAAGAGCAATATCTTTGATCCTTACCTGAATTCCCGATCCACTGCGCCTTCGAGCTGGAAGAAAGAAGTTATTTTATGCGTGTCGCCTCACCTGCTGCAGCGCCGTGCTGAACTCACCGGCCTTCGCAGCATCTTCACTATCCACCGCATCCTTCTGCATGTTCCCGCCGCACTCCGGTACCTAAGGGGAACACAAGAACAGCAAGGTGAGCTAAGGGAATAAACAGAGGCAATATTAGTTACCCCCCATATACTTACCTGATTTTACCGCCGGGGGTACTATTCCTCTTCACGGGTCGGCGCATCCTACACCCCATCTTCGCCGTACCCTGGCCCCTAAGGGTAACAAAAGGACAACAAGGTGAAACAAAGGGACAAACAAGGGGAATCCTTCTCACCACAATAGACTTACCTAATTTTACCGTCTGAGGCATTATTGCCCAAAACTTCATAATTTCTCTCAGCACCTGAATAAGAGAGAAACCAACAGGTTACACACTGACATTATTTTATCGAACTGTGTTGGATAATACAAATCCTTATCTGAATGTTACCGGTTGCCACAAGGAACTCTTCGCTAGGGTCAAGCTGCAACCTGCAAGGAATCGGACAAGAGTGAAAGTCAGACATTTGAACTCTTACGAACTATATACTTCGTCTCAGAGTCAATATTGTTCTGGAACTCACCAATTCCTTCTAACCAGTGAAGCAACTGGTTATCTACGCGCCCCTACGCTCAATGCAGGATGGAGAGCTCATCTTTCCAAACCATCAGGTGAGACTATAAGAGGGGACATTAAAGGTGATCAGTGGGGAGAACAGCGGGGGTGGGGGTTAACACTCAACTCCATGGGTGGTTAATTCCCTTTCTCCATTTGCAGAAGAATACTCCTACGGGCCAAGCAAACGAAGCTAGGTGGGCCAGTCCAGTCTGTCATCTCGGCACTACGCGTCACATTGGTGGAGACCGCAGCTGTCCAGTTCAGATCGATGTCCCTGTGGGAGCCAGGTGAGCGTAACACGGTGTGGCCGCCTGCTGGGATTGGGTAGCCGGATGCCCTGCCTCCATGGCATCCGCTTTGCGGCCTAAGACATGGCGGAGGGCCGAGACCTCCTTGCAGAGGTGGCTGCTGTTATCTGCAATGGATTTGGCCAGGAAGGTGGTGTTCTCCATGATGGAGCTGCCTAGAGAGGCGAAGTTCTCATGCCACTCCTGTCTGGCCAGTCTGTTGTCCTCGACAAACTCCCTCACAAGGGCCGTGAGCTGTTCCGACCGCTGCGGCCCTGTGGGTGCACCTGTGGATGTTGTTGGTCCCTGGCTGTCCTGCTCAGCCTGCTCAGCCTCCCTAGTTGTCAAAATGGGACTGTAGTGCACTCCCATCTGCTCCTGACCAGAGTGCTCCAGGGTGGTTTGCGTGCTCTGTATCGAGGGACAATATTTCTGGGGATGCCAGTGGGCTTGGTGTACGGACCACTTACGATACATCCTCCTCAATGGGCACCCAAATGTCTTCCTGTGGGTCCTCCACAGCCAGAGGTGCTGTGGCTGTCACCTCCCCAGCCATACTGGACTCCTCTGAACGTGGTGCCTTGCCTGATTCCTCAGGAAGGCCAATGGATTCAGGAAGGCCAATGGTGGTGCTTCGCCCTATACGGGCCTTGGCGGCACCGGTTTAATGGCTACCTGGGGTGTATTGCCTGTTGGTGCACAGCAGCCCGTGAGTTTTCCCCTTGAGGTCGAAGGGCAGTTGGCGTCATCCTGGGACCGCTTCCGGGATGTGGTCTGTGCAGGGGTTGCGTCCTGCCCATCACTGTCATGGTCAGAGCCTGTGGGGGTCGAAGAGAGGGACGGCATGAGTGATGTTTTGATAGGCATCATACATACATTTGGACAATTGATCATCCACACAATTGGGGGTAATGGGCATTTGTGTTTGGAGGAGCCTGTTGTTTGATACATGGGTGGGTTATGCAGGCATACGTCGGCGTCACTCATGTTGGCCATGGGCATTGCTATCTGACATGCATAGTATTTTGGGCATGCATGCTGTGTGAATCATGGCATTGACATCTTTGTGTGGTATGTGTCAGGTACGGCATTGCCTTGCAGCAGGCATCTGCATGTGTCTGTGATGCGTTCACCTACTTTGCTGGGAGTGTGTGCGTGTGTTGGACAATGGCTTGACTATTTGGACTGACATATTGGTTGACTTTCATCAGACTTGGCATTACAATATTTTCTTTGGGCACTCACCTCCATCGCCCAATGTTGTGGCGCCACACTCCATCTCGCCAACACCTTCTATCCTCCTCCTGTTCCCATTGCCTGGCTCGGGTTCACTGACAGAATATTTCAAACTCTCAGTTGCAGGTTGTCCCAGCGCTTACGGGAGTCTTTAATCGTGCGTGGGGTGTTCCCAACAGCACTGACCTTCTGAACAACAACTGTCCAGGTCTCCTTTTTCTTCAGTACTGCCTCCCTCTTTATGTTACTGGAGAATACTATGCCAGCATGCTCCTGCAGTGTGTCAACCAGCATCTGCAGCTCATCCTCATTAAATCTTTCTTTCCGCTGGTGGACAGCTCCCTTCTTCAGGGCCTTGGGCATAGTGGTGTAATAGGTGGATGTATTCACGACAACAAAAGACTCCAACGGGTCCTGTGTGGTGAGGATGGCGATGGATTGAGTTTTTTCAGATGGCCGCCGTGCTCCTTCCCGTTCCTGTGCGATGACACTATTTCCGGTTCCGCTTATTAGCGGTGACCGTTGTTAACAGTCACCGCTAATAAATAACGGTCACTGCTAATGCCGCATTGGACCTTGTCGGTAGTGCTATCTGCTCTGTGCTTGATGCCGCTAAGGGCATTTCTGGTGCCTTTAACGGCATGGCGGTAATGACCTTACCGGTATGGCGTAAACCTCTATTAGCAGACTGTTGGCTGCCGGGACACGCTATTTACGGCGTGATGATAAGGACCGTTACTCCAACCTCGGAATGACCCCCTAAGTAATCATAAAGGTTGTCTATACGTAGCGAATAGACTGCAGGCAGTGCTGCCATTATATATCTAGAATCTGGATATTTGGTGTCAAAATCTTAGTGAGCTCAACCCGTGGCTGTTTGGCCTGTTGTCAAGGGCTAAGGCAGCCAAAACTGGTTATCAGTCCTTGAAGAACAGTGAATGTAAGAAGCCGAGGCATCCCTTGTTAAGAGAGAACACCATGAGTGGTACGTTTCCTTATTCAAGACAATTAAATGCTAAAAAATGGGTTGATTCACGGCCTCCTGTCACGTGAGTCCTGGATGGAAATAGAAGGGGGCATGAAGACCTGAACCTTGATAAGATAATGCCCACACTCCCTTATATTTCCAGAGAAGAAAAGCTACTACAAGGCCAAGTTCAAAGACAATTTGAATGGCAGACGGCATGAGTGATGGGAGATGGTGGGCTAATTCGGTGGGGAGGTATGGTCAAGTCCACCCACCAGCACCTGGGGTACCAGCTTACGTGCTGCTAGTGAATTGAAGGTTCCTGAATGGTACAAGCATGCCAACCAATTGTAGAAGGCCATATAATTTGGAAGGGCCTTATAGTTTGAGAGCCAATGATATGCTGTGTACTTAACAACTGTTGAAGATGACTTGCACTGGGGGAGAGCATAAATTGTCCACCTGGATGTAGAGACCGAATCACATACCCATCCCTTATAGAAAGTATACTTGGATGTTCCCCTTAGTCCTATCACAATCCCACATAGGTTTTCTTAGTTTGCCAAGTAGTATGACGTCATGTATGAGTTTTTGCTGTAAAATTAATTTTTTTAATGAACTGCATTGAGACTATGCTGTGCGACGTCCGTTGATGTCCGTCGTAACTCCCTGTTTTAGATAATTGAGAATAAAACAGACACATTTTGCCAACTTCCTGAATCGGTCTTAGTATTTGGTGTAAAGTAATTCTGCATCCTGTACATCGTATGATGCATTACCTCAATTAAAAGGACCATAAGTGTTCACTTGGTAGCATGTCGTATGGTTCGGAAGTAAGACCCATTGACCAGTAAGACTCCAGTGTTTCGGACGATCGGGCACCCTCTGCCACCCAGCCGGAAGATTGCTGGGTTTCCTGTGGAGAGCGGCCAATATAGAATTCTTGGAAGAAAAACGAGACGGTAGGACGGGTCCCTCTTTGACAAAATCTCGCCTGGGTTCCACAGGGGCTCTGCAGATGGAAGGCAAAAGTGGTCAACTGGAGGAGGGAGTCGATAGCGAAGGCCTCGAGCTGAACAAACAAATGGTGAGTAGACTGAGGAGATGAGATTGTGGTAATTTAGAAAGTAACAGGGAAAGTAACAGGAGATTTAAAAAGTAATGGGGAAAGTAACAGGGAAAGTAACGGGAGATAATTTTTGTGTAACGTGAGATTCCTAACCCAAGAGGGTTCAGAAGAAATTGTTATACACTTCAGTTGAAGTAAACTAGGCTACTTATTGGATCGGTCCGTATGAGATAACAATTTAAATCCTGTAATCAGGGTGTTATTAGGGTGGGAGATAAAGAGTGATCACTAAGGATTAATATGAAGAGTCGACTAGTCTGTTTGTTTGTGTATTTTTGGTAAATTAAGGTGTCGAAGAGCAACAATTGTGTAAGGAAAATTGATAAAAGGTCAAGGAGACATAGGGCCTCATTACGGGTTTGGCGGCAGCCATGGAGCTATTTGCTCCATGGCTGCTGCCAAACCGGGCTCCTTTACCGGGTTCCTGCAATGAGGAATAACAGGGTTATTCCAACATTGGAGGACCCGGTCATTCCTCCTTGCAGGAACCATTCTTCATTCCCATTTGAGTCCCCATAGGGCTCAATGGGAATGGGGATGGAGGTAACAACGGGCACATTATGAGTGTCCCGTTGTTACCTCCTTCTTCCCCTCGCGGGACCTGGAAAGTACGCCTGGTTTTACCAGGCGTGCCATCCGGGTCCCGCGATGGGAAGCTTGGAATTAGCCCTGTCGGAATGAAGGGGGCCGGTCCCGTACCGCCCCCCTTCGTTCCGACACCGCAAGGGTCGTATTGAGGCCCATAGTGTCTATCTAAGAAACTGTCGATACCGACTCTGTGGTAGACTGAGATTATTGGAAAATATAGTTTTTGAGCAGCGATTTTTGGAGCAGGCTCATATTTATTGTTAAGATATTGCCAAAGCACATGCCCACGCTCAAACAGTACAATGCAGAATGGGTGAAAAGCACGGCAGATAAGATGTTCATGCCATAGCCACAAGGGGGATCATTGTTGAAAACAGTATTGCAACACATGACCACATACTTGCACGCTGTGTACATGGGAAAGAAAATGTAGAAACGGTTAGCTATTTTAGAACTTTAGAAAACGTATCAAGTAGAGGGAGAGGATCCACCACCTGAGGAGTGGCTGCTTAACCAGTGTAAGGAGGACGGTGTCGAGCCTTCTGCTCCCCTTGCCTCATCGGAGGTAAAAGTCGATAGCACGGAAGACATAGGATTTTATCCATTAAAGGAACTGAAAGCAGCAACAGGGTATAGTAATCCGATATATGATCTGCCTGCTTACATTAGTGACAATAGTCCACATGAGACTAAGAAAAAAGAGGAGATCTTTAATGTCTTACAAAACAGGGAAGAGAAAAGTGAGCGATCGAATGTATGCCGACATAGAACGAGAGACCAATAGATGGAAAGGAGAGAAGGATAAAGCTGATGAAGTAACGCTCATACAGAACAAATGGATGGGAGGATAGATATTACTCAAGCTAGATGATAAGAGCATTGAGGAAGTCAGGCAAAGGGAAGAACGAGACAAACATGATAGGAAAGACAGGCAATGAGAAAAGAGATTAAAAGAAGATGAGCATAAAAGGAAGAGCAGACGGCAGCAAGTACAGATGTATCAGGAGGAGCAGAAAAAGAAAGGAGAAAGGGCAGAGGAGAGAAGTAAATATGATAAGAGACAGAGAGCAACAGAAGAACAGGATAGGTAAGAAAGGAAAAGAGAAGAGGAGGAAGCTCAGAAATTAAGAGATAACAGAATGCAGAGAAGAAAAGAAGAGGAAGCGAGAATAGCAGGGGTAGGAGAGAAGCAATAAGACAAGATGAGGAAATAGTTAGATGGGAAGCAAAAAAGCAAAGAGGAGTAGATGAAGAATCACAATTAAAGAGGAGACAGCAGGAGGGTGATGTTGACAGCATTCAAAAATAATTAATGGAGCCAAGCCAAGATATACAATGGGGCAGCATAGAAGAGTTCCTCCCGTTAAATAGAGCAATGTCAGGGCCATTTATTGTAACCCAAAAAGAGAACTTCGATATAGGAAGCATCAGAGATAGGATTGATAAAGCCTATCAGGACTTAAGAGAAGGTGGCATTTCAGGAAGCCATGTGAAGGAAGATCAAACCCTACTCTTCCAATCGCAAAGCAAAGAGAATAATCCATTCAGTCTTGAGCATAGAGCATTGTCTGTAAGTAGACTGACCTTAGATAATTGTGAAGGGATGAGAGTCACACTCGTTGGGGACTAGATATGACAGACGAAGAGAGAGAATCCTTCAGTGGAGAAGAAGGAGGTGCATGTGCCCCTGAAGGAGGCCTGCAGGCAGACAAGGAAGTAAGATTAGAGCAACCTAAGGAAAAGACGCCAGATCCTTTAGCATACCCAGAGCACCCTAAAGGACGATCGTATAGCGAGAAGAAAAGATCACCGCCATATGTAAACAGGTTAAGGTCACTGCCAGGTAGAAGGTGATCAGGAACCATTGACTATGGATAGGCAGACGATGGGTGCTGATTGCAAATTAGGATTTATGCAGTTTCCATTATTGGAAAAAGGAGGAACAAGACCATAATATATTCCCATGACCACAGATGCATAAGGATAATTTAGGGTTCAAACTCCCCAGTTTAATGGCGAGTGAGGTAAATGGATTTATGAGTTAGAAAAAATGACAGGAGGAAATACCTTGGCAATAGGGGATGTTAAGGGTCTCCTAGCAGCTATTCTTGGGGAAAGAGCTGATGACATTTGGACGAGAGCAGACTATTCAAGTGTCACATCACAAAACACAGTGCCTGATGGAGCACCATTTAATAATTGTAGGGCAGATCTCTGGAGGGCTCACAGAGTACAGTATCCTGATATATCAGACATGGGTGCAATTATGACACGAAAGATGAAAGAAGACAAGGATCTGCTTTTTTACATTCAGGCCATTCAGGAATGCTGGCCTCTTGAAACAAGTGAGCCGTGGGGAAAAACAATGGCAGTATTTTATCACATTGTATGTCAGGGATTGTCTGAGCAGGTACAGAGGCAACACAAGAAGCAAAGCCATGGGCTGAAATACAGTTGACTATAGTACATCATTGTTGGCTGTTACAGGAGAAAAACAAGAAGAATGACCATGCTAGAAAAATTGAGGAAGCCAAGTTAGTTCAGAAGAAACTGTCAAAGTTTGCCATAGAATGGGCAGCATTCACAAGCGGAGATGGACTAGGAGTACAGCAAGCAGTGGGTACATCGCAGGCAACAAATCAGCACACGATGGACCAAGGAGGGAATGGGTTTGTACCACGAGGTAGAGGCATGGGTTACAGAGGAAGGGGTGGATTTCAAAACAGTCGAAGTGGGTTTCAGAGCACACAGAATGAGAATCAGAATGTGCAAGGAGGGTTCATCCAAGGGGGACTAGTCAGACAGGGTACTCCTATATGTTGGACATGTGGGGTGACAGGGCACATTGCAGTCATATGCGGAAGCCAAGGGTATGTACACAATGGCCAATTCTCAAGAGGGGGGCAGCTTATCCTCAAGCATGTAGCTCCAAAAGCTAGTGAAGTGTTTGCCCCAGATCAGACAGTGTATCAGGCACAGGTGCTGAAAATGCAACAGGCACATCAACCACAGCAAGCACCATTGAATCCTCCACAAAGGCAATTGCAACACCCCCCCATGCAGATACAGCAGAATGCAAACACAGGACAGTTATTAAAACCTAGAATATGGGGTGTCACCGTGGTTGGAGGGCACCTTTTCACAGGTACAGGGGTATGCATGTATCCACAATAGGACAGCTCACAGAGCGATTTGATGTGTTCAGTGCTATCTGTGACACCAGACCCCCAAGAGGAACCAAGGGTTGATGTGGTGATAGGAGGCAAACCTTTTTCGTTTCTAGTAGACACTAGTACAACTCGTTCATGCATACGAGAGGGAAAATACCCAATGTCGGGAATTGCCGTGAATGATCAAGTGTTTTCTGGAGCTACAACTCCAGCTCCTTTAACTGATGAAACGCCAATCTCTATAGGTGAGTGTGACTTGTCTGTTCCATTGTTGTATTCATGACAGATGCCAGTTCATATTTTGGGAAGAGACTTAATGACAAAACGTAACATGACAATTTATTTTACTGAAGAAGGTATAGTGTGCTCCACTCCTGGGATACACTACATGAATGTGGGCAAATTTATATTGGTATTTACAGGGCAAATGGCTCTGCGAGATGTGCGGATATAACCAGATGTTTTCCTTTATGGGGTGAGCAGTCTGCTAACATGGCTACCTGGCTTAGTGGGAAAGACTATGAGGGTACCTGATGAATCTTTATTTAGACCACAGATACCTATGGTTGTAGAGGTGGGACAGACCATCCCCCTAGAGTTATATGCAGCTATAGTACAAGGGGAAATGACAATGCTCGAAGGAAGGGATGATGAGGGTGGGCCATGGAGAACCATAATTTCTATTGGGGAAGGGTAAAGTTTGACTGACGTCACTGATGATGACATGTTTGGAGATCATACATCAGATGATGAAGTAGTGTTTTTATGAGTATTACATATTAGATTAGAATAGAGAAAAGGGAGATCCCACTGAGCATGCTGATAATGAAGCAGCACCCAGCAGTTTTTGACGAAGATTTGGAGAAAATGCTAAGCACTTTATGGACTACAGGCCCTTATGACGTAGGCCTACTGAAGGGAGTAGAGGAGGTTAAAATAAAGTTGAAACCTGGAGTGATTTCACCTCAAGCAAGACATGTCTCAAGAGGCAGATGAGGGCATTTTTGAGACTATTTCAGCACTGATGGAATAAGGTATTCTGGTGCCATCAGAATCATTGTGTAATACTGCGGTGTACCCTATGAAAAAATCAAAGGGAGGTGCAGAGGAGGTTCCATATATGGCCTGCACTCCAGCCACCCATTTTGAAATACCAGGGACATACTTTCCAGAGATATGTGACATATGAGAAGCAAATAAATAAACAGAGAGCAGCAATAGGGCTCTGCCCAGTCCCAATCAGAAGAGCAATACCTGTTGAAGTGCCAATAACTAGACAACCATACCAGCAGCTGACACACAAAGTGGAGACTACTTACAAATTGTCCCCAAAGAGACCCAAAGTGCCTTAATTGAAGGAGAATGGTGATGACACAAGGGCCCGGACAGACATTCAGATGAACGAAATGACAATCAAAAAGAAATGTAAGGAATAATGATGTAATGGACTTAAAAGGAGAAATGATGCTTAACTTGAAAGAAACATAACCATAAAAAAGGGTGTAGATAGACAACTAGCTAACGCCTGTAAATAGGCTCGAAACACAAGAAGCTAAAGAAAAAGTACTGCTTGCTATGCTTAGTAGAAGAATAGAGCGGCAAGCGCCAACTATATATCTACCTCAAAGAAGCACATTGTACAAATACGAATCCATTTTACAAAAGCAGAATTAAGCCCAGGATGGTAGGGGTCAAACAGGCCAGGATTCATACATCAGCACAAAGCCAGACGAAAGAGCGGAATCGAAACTTAGCAAGAAGCAGCTCATGCCTGGGAATTCAAGGTCACCCAAGGAAGGGAGGAGAGTGGCAACATCAAAGAATCGAAACTTAAGAGCATAGCAGCCTGCCACGTGATGGTCGAGATAAGGAGGCCCAGGCAGGTGGCAAGGCTGAAGGGATAATCAAATACGCAAATAGAAGGAAAATGAAGAAGCTTCACAGTGTACTAACATGTGACCAGCCAGGTGCGGAGAGGTACCAACGTCTGATGTCACCCAAAACCAGAGGATGCATAACATTTCCTGATAAGAAGCTGCAGTTTCGAGGCCATCCTCTGCCAACTAATTGACACATAGCCTTAAAGTAATGATTGATGGAAGGGAGGCAGGGTGAATCTTGGGGCATACCACATCTGGGTGACCATTCTGCATGCTGCTAATTAAAGTGGAGATTTATGCCTAGGGGTGTAACCGACCCAATCACAATGGACCAAATAATCAACGGTCCTATAGCTAGTAGAACCAATGAGATGTCGTACTTTTAGTGACGTCTAGCACGAGTGATGTATAGAGATGGGCTTAGACGCCCAGCCGATAAGAGTTATCCAATCCTCACACTCCGTTACCATATATAGATATAGTACCTATACTTAAGTTATCTTTTTAACCAATAGAATTGCATGACAAACTTTTGAGTGTTACACGTCAATGATGACGAGAATTTGCTATAACTACTGCTGTCTGAATGAAGAATTGGGGAGTTGAGCCGAGACGGGCGATCACATCACTGATGATTTCCTATTGTTTCCCCGTTTTTTTGTACTTGTCATTAAACAGATTTCCCTTTGGCAAACCATTCAGTTGTCCTTATTGATTGGTGTTGGAGTACGATAATCCTGCACCCCATCCACCTCATGGTGCAGCTATCGCAACTTAAAGTACTCAAGGGTGTACTCTGATCCCATGCGCCCGTCAGAGGTCGCTCCGCCCTCCTGTACATAGGGTCTTGGAGATTTGCACAAGATATGAGACTGATTAACCAGATTGTAAAGGCAGAGTTTCCTTTAGTTCCTAACCGAGCAATGATACTACGCAGTATACCAGTAGAAACACAACATTTTATGGTGATTGAGTTGAAGAATGTTTTTTTCTCAATCTCATAGCAGAAGGACTCACAGACTTAACTTTGTTTACGTTCTGTAAAATCAGTCAGAAACTCTCAAAGGTACTGTGAGTCTCGATCAATCTTTAACAGAGTCCTATAGATGGGCATAGGCAATATTGATTTGAAAAGCACTGTGAAACAGTACGTACATGACATTTTGATTTGTAGCTCAACAAAAGATGAGTGCAGACAAGACTCGATTCAGATAATGACTTTTCTAGCAGACAAGGGACACAAAGCAGACAAAGAGAAGATGCAGTACTGTCAAGAAAAGGTGTTGTACATAGGCCAGTTTATCACACATGATGGAAAGAGGGTAACACCTGAGAGGACTGAAGCGATTATGACAACTGCAAAACCACACACGGTTGAGCAGATGCAACAGTTTTTGGGCTTATGTAATTATGTGAGAGCATGGGTGTTTGACTATAGTTCATACACAAGACCCCTTTTGCAGGTTTTAAGGAAAGCACAGGTGAATAAGGAGAAAATAGAAAGGACTGAGGAAATAGATGGAGGGTTTGAAGTATTGAAGAAAGCTATTTGTACAGCTCCTCTTTTAGGATACACATTAAAAGAGGACAGTTATGACAGGAGTGCTTACACAGAGGACTGCAATAGGGTCCAAACCTCTGGCATATTACAGTGGGATTTTAGACCCGGTTATGAAAGGGCATGTTCCTTGCAAACAGTCAATGGCAGTATTGTAATGGGTTCTTCTATGACGCTTTTTGTGGAACATGTTTTGTTTGACATTTGGGAGAAACCCAACATTGACATCTCAGAGACCTTCTGTACATGAAGTAATCATCTCAAATCCAGCGATTAAAATTGTCAGATGTAAAATTGTGAACCCTGCCACCTTTGGAGCTGTGGCAGAGGGCGAGCATGTGCATGACTTCACACATTATACCAAGTTTCATGATGATATACCGCACGTAAAAGAGAACGCCTTTTCAGGAGGGGAAATTCTCTTTATTGATGGTTCTTCGAAAATGGATCAAACACATGGAGAAAGGGATTCTGGCACCGCGGTAGTGTGGCATAGAGCAAATGGTGAATGTATGGTTGTAGCAAGTGCAAAACTACCGTCTCACTTTTCAGCACAAGCCGCAAAATTGGTAGCGCTTATTGTCGTGCTCGGAAAACATGGGGGGCAGGAAGTGACGGAGTACAGTGACTCTGCCTATGTGACGTCAATCGTACACGCAAGACTAGCAAGTTGGAAAAGGAGGGTCTACCTCCGAGCGGACGGAACTCCAGTGCAGCATGCATCTTTAGTGGCCAGGCTTATTAAGGCACTACAACTCCCACTAGCCGTAGTGATAGTTAAATGAGTAGCGCATACAAACCAAACTTACTTCATCTCTTGCGGGAACAAATCCGCAGATGCAGAAACCGAAAGGATTGTATATTCTAGTTTAAGTTTTGATACTCCAGATGTCAAGGAGAAGGTAGTTACGATTATGGTAGTCAATGAAGGATTTAATAATTTATCAAGAGCCCAGTTAATGGAGATTCAAGGCAGTGCACCACAGGAAGAGCCGGAATTATGGTAGCGAAGACAGTGTTCGTTATCCCCCACAGAAGCATTATGGCAGCAGGACAGTACTGGAAAGCCACTGAAGGTAGCGCTTGAATAGCTGCACTACTGTGCACATGTAACTAGGGAACATTTTGCTTCAACAATTGCAGAAGACTAGTTGTGCCAAACTTATTAGAACACATAGAATTTTATGTACTAAACTGCATTGTATGTCAAAGGTTTACCACTGGGCATACACTGCAAACAATTAGAGGAGTAATTACTCTACCAAATGGCCCTATTTAGCATTTACATATTGATTATGTTGATATGTGACAAGTATGTAATGGATACAGGTATCTGATAGTGGGGATGTGTCTCTTTTCCAGGTGGATCGATGCAGGTCCGTGTACAGATCCTGATGCCACTTGCGCAGCAGGGTTTTTAGTATGTGAAGTCTTTCCAAGATGGGGAGTGTGTGAGGTGCTGAGATCTGATAATGGGCCACATTTTTTAATGAAATATTGAATGAATAGGATTATTTTTGAGCATTAAACACAAGTTTTCTTCTGCTTATCACCCACAAGCGAACATGATATGTGAGAGATTCAACAGCCTTCTTAAGGAAAGAGTCGCCAAGCTTAAGTTGACACTGAAAAAGGGATGGCTAAATTGCCTACCCCTAGCTTTATATGCCCGAAGGAACCAGCCTGGGTCGGACCATCACCTCACACCCCACAAGCTAGTGACAGGAAGACGAATGAGCATGCCTTTAACTCCTGCATCGAGGAGTAGAAGTGATGCCCAGTGTACAGCAAAAATGTTAGGCAATTAATTAAATGAATATTTGACATGTATAACCGCAAGTATCTCTGTCATTTCCGATCAACTCAAGCATCAGGGGGGTCGGTTTCAGAACACAGATGAAAACCATTCAGCAAATGGATTTTCAGAATAACTATCAGCACTGAGACTGTTTGCTGGTGACACTGTGCTGATCAGAAACCTCACTAGGCAGTGGCATGAGACAAGATTCATTGGACCTTATGTGGTGGAGGATATTATTCCCTCAGCAGTAACAGTTCAAGGCATTCGAGCTTGGATCCACTAGAATGACGTCAAGCTCTACATCAGTGAGGGCGTAACACCCCCAACGATCGGTATAGAAGCAAGACAAGAAGAAGGATTTCAGTATGTGCAGACTCGCCCGATGGCAAAGAAGAAGGACTATAAAAAAAATGGATTGATTGATAAATGCAGATTTATATTTGGCCTGTGGTGCTCCCTGGACATTCCTTACAGATATTATAGCAGGTGTGCAAACTCACTGCTTGAGTCACAAAATTCTTTGAAAATGAACTTTAGAAAGTATGCCTGAACTTTTTTTTTTTATTTGTATTTAGTTCAGCTTCAAAGAAAAAAAACTTTGTAGAACCTTTACAAAATCAATTTAAAAAAATAAGAATAAAATATTTACATTTCAATTATCATTTAAATTCATATTTCAACATAAAACTTTACATCATATTGTTCACAGGTTACAAAAATGGAGAATATTGTGTCATACACTATATATCCTCCAAGTCTTAAAATTTAAGCAATTCTTTTTCGATATGCTTACACAGGCTGACCAATTCAAATATGATCGGTTTGTGGGTGCCTTGCATCATGCGTGTCCATAGAAATTGCAAGCAATCTTCAAAATCTGTATTCACAAATTTCGAGAACCGATTAGTCCTCATTAAACTAAAATGTGGACATTCTAGTATAAGATGTTTCATTGTCTCAATCGGTTCCTTGCACGATGGAAAGTGACACTTCATTACCTTGGGTTCCCCAGTTTTAGCCCAATTAGCAATATGTTCTCTTGTATAGTATAGATTTAACCTGTACCTAATATAGGCTTGTCGGGTATGGTTGCATGGAAATAAAACCACATGGTCATATCGGGGCATACGTCATTTTAAGAACGCACCATACTCCCTGTACATGTGATATGTTGATATAGTATCGATTGTGTTCCTCCAATCTTGTTCAAAAAGTTTTTTTTTTGCTAAAGCAGGACGTTCATATAAGTCTTCTATGGTAATACCTAAGGAGTTCAAGATATGTTGCATGTTGCTATTGTATTCATTAAAGGAAGCAGAAGAGGAGGACTTCAGCATGCTGTTCAAATCACCATACAAGGAGTTTTTGGGTGCAAAATGAATCTTAATATAGCCTGAAATTTGATGCCATTTCCAACGTGTGGACAGTGCAACCAACTCGAGCTCGTGACGTATCACTGCGTTTGGTATATTCAAGGGAAGGTGCATGGCAGATTTGATCAATGATCCTTGTGTGGTATTCAAAATTGCAGTAACATCTTTTAGACACATGTCAATGGAATATAAGATGACCATTCAATTTTTAGTGTCAAAAAGTAAATCAATGGAATTAGTGAAAATTTGCAATATTTTGCGTATATCATTTTTAGTTGAGATAATAAAGGCTGCGACTTATTTTTGATTAAGTCTGTCCAGCTTTTAATGAGTTTTGATCTGTCAGGTTATAGCCGAGATATATCGCACTACAGGTAAATGGGATTTGAGTTTTCATAATTTCCCATTTGTATCCCTTACTATTTTGTTTCGTACCAAATTTTAAAATGGCTGTTTTTGCAGGGTTTGGAGTGAGGTTATGAGCAACTGCAAAATCTTGAAAAAGCAAAAGCTTAATTTGCAATCCAGCAGGCGTAGGATCAAAGACTATGATGTAGTCTGCAAACGCAATCCATTTAAGTCTTAAAGCACCAACTTTAACTGAGAATAAATTACTGTGATCCCACTCCTTGTCAAGATCAGAAAGGAAAAGATTAAAGAAAGTTGCGGCTAAATTGCAACCTTGTTTAAGACCAATGGATGTGGTGATGGGATCGGTTGTTCTACCATCTGCAGAGATTTTTATTTTATACGAGGTGTTAGTATGTAATTGAATAAACCAATATAGTAATACTGTAGGAATTCCCATTGATCTCAATTTATTCCATAATAGGTTTCGTACGACGTTATCAAAAGCTGATGTCATGTCTATCATAGTCATATATACGGATCGAGAGTTCTTGCCTTTTGTGCCCGCGACAAGATGAGACATGACAGCAGCGTTGAGCGCGGTACTCATTCCTTTCCTATATTTTTCAAGGTCGTGCAGGAGAAGAATGGCAAAATGTTTTGCATCTGTGTCAATCAATGAGATAGGTCTATAGTTCTGTGGAAGAGAAGGATCGCCCTTTTTGAATAGTGGGACAATATTCGCTGTTGTCCAAGAAGGAGGAATTTGACTAGTACTAATGATTGAGTGAAATTTAGGTTTCAAAATTTCAATCCAAAACTCAGGATCAGCTTTATAGAGGCAGGGAGGAATCCCATCGGGGCCTGCTGATTTAGAATAAGATGTTTTCGATATTGCCCATTTAAGATCATCATGTGTCCATTTCAATCGGGCGATCCTGCTACAACACAATTGTACATTTGGCACAGATTCAAATCTCAAAGGGATGCGAAATTTAGCTGATATGTAATCATACCATACTCCTTCAGATATACAAGAGAGGGTAATCAGGAGAGTTCTTTTCATCCTTTTTGATCGTGCGCCATATAGTTCTAGTGTCATGCATAGTTATGGCTCTTATTAGATCACAGTTCTCTCTGTTGTATTTCAGTATGCGAGCGTGTTTCAGGTTCCTCTTGTATTCTTTCAGAATTTGTGCCTGGATAAACATGAAGTGGTCTACTCCCAAACCCGATGTTTTGAGTTGTCTTATTGCTTTGTTTTTTTCACGTTTTAGGATCTTACAGGTGGAGTCAAATGGATGGGGGTGAGCACTCCCCGTATATTTTTTACTGAATATGGATAGGGCTTTCTTTATCACCTCAGAATAACCATTTATCCTTAAGAATTCAGGCTTATTGTCAGAAGGTCGAGATGATTGTATTTGTTGAAATACATAGTTAACAAATTGCTGACATAAGCTTTGATTCCATCTGATGGAAATTAGGGGACGTTCAGTCTCTACTAAAGAGAGTGTGGGATTGATAACCAAAGGCATGCATTCCCATTTCAAAATGCAATTTATACGTGCATGATCACTGGTTAGGATACGGCTACAATGCGTAGACGATGTAATAGTAGATAGCAATCGAGTAACAAAAATGAAGTCAATTGTCGAAGATTTGGATCCACGGGACCATGTAATCTGGGACTTCACCTCATACCTTGCAACTATGTCCATATCCCGATTTTCCAGTAGCTCCCTGAATTGCGAGCCCCTTCCCTGCGAAAGATAATAGGGCTTATCTAGTCCACATTCACTCAGTTCTCTACAGTCGCAATTGAAGTCACCGCCAATGATAATTTCTAATGGTTGGTATTTACTGGATATATATTTCTTACAAAATAATTGTTTGACTGAGTTTATGGTTCTCCCAAAAGTAATGTGCATCGTATCATGGTTGCCATTTTTGTGTTTATTCTTCGAGCTTATCCTGCCCTTGTTAGAAAAAATGTGGATAGCCACATGTTTTTACAGGATCCTAAGAATGTCACTGTAATAAGGAGGCTGCTTGTAGCAATCGTAGAGAAGCTACTACAAGTACCAAATATACCACAGTTGCCTGAGTAGTGTGTTTCCTTCATTAAACAAATTAATGGTTAAAATCAGAAATCTTAAAAAATTGTATGATTTTAAGGAATGAGCAAACCCAGAAATTCCAGTATGCCATACATGGTGTGGGTTTATGTTCTGGTGTATGATATATGCATGCTCAGTTTCTATCTTTGTCTTCCTGTTTCTTCTGTTTCACACTCTGTATTGTATTGGTCCAAGTAAAGCAGAAGGCCATTTGATTCTCCCCACTGCAATAACTCATGTAGATTTGCCCATTACCTTTGAGCCAAGGTCTCAAGTGTTTTCTTCCCAGAGCAGAGCTGCTCTGGGAAGTTGTTTCCATGGCAGATAACTCTTTAAGGGGAAGACATAGGAGAAGTGCAGAGGAAGATGATAATGGGATCAACACATATTTAGACAATGCGGCACACTTGGGTAATAACATGTGGTATCAGCACATGAAAAAGGTGGGCGAAAGAACTTCCAAGGAGAGTTGCTATGTTTGTGTTCTCATACCTTAAGCCATGAAAGCCGCACAAACTTTCATTCCTAGAGTAGTTCTGGAAGATGACGTGAGATGTCTTGTTCATCTTGCAGCATGTACGACTAGGGGACAGTTTCAAAGAAGTCAGGCCGCTCTGCGATGGGGAGCGAAATGGCATTTCCATTCCAGGATTATTATGTTAAGACTATATAGATGAAAAAGGAGCTTGAATGGAAAGACAACGTGCTTGTGTAACCTGCTGCAGGACAGGATGTAGTAATTGTTGAAAAAATGAAAAGACTGAACTGTCCTGATAAGGAGGAAATAGCTTGAATGCCTGGATGCCAGGAACAGGCTCAGCTGCTGATCTATGGAAGAGTGAAATCCAAAAAGGGATGGGATGAATGTCTGATGTCATGCACAGCTAATTTGCTAAAGAATTAATATAAACAAAGGTAGATAATGAGTGTTCTAAGTTATGGGCCAGGTATTCCAAACTATTAATGTGGGTCAAAGACGAATCTAGCCCAATGAAGACGATTCCATTGATGAATGTGACGTTGTTCTTCAGAAGAGAAGGAGGAATATGTTTGGGAAATAACAGAGGTTGCAAGAAAATAGTTGATGTCTCCGAAATGAAAGAAGGAACAGCAGTTATGATGGACCACTATTGGGCCTGTGTTTCCAGAGCTTACATGAAGCTGCCCAAAGATTTGGGATAGATAGCTCCATATTACTTATTCATGTTCCAGCATTAGTGATTCCCAAGAGTGACCTGAACATTGGTTCTCCAAAAGTAGATGCTCATTTGAGAAAGAGAAGATCACCCAAATTCTTCAACCGGACATGGCGGGAGAATTATTTCTCATCTAAATCGCTAGCAGCCTTTGATTATATTTCATATAAGCACAGGTTGTTCAGCCAGACTTCAGCGATATTCATTGCTATCTTTATGCCAGGAATTCAGACAAAGGTGAATGAAAGGTGGTTGCAAATCACCCACTGGGAGCTCCTGCAGACAATCAACACTACCATAAAGGGATTCAATGCAATCAAGAAAGAATTGAGGGCCATAAGGCCGATGACCCTCCAGAACAGATATGTCCATGATATGCTCACAGGAATAGATGGAGGAGTTTGTGCCAAAATTTGGAGAATCATGTTGCACAGTCATACCTTCTCATGATGACGAAAATGGGACCTTGACAGAGGCCATAATGTTGCTAAGATATAAAGCATACCTTGTCTTCACCACTTAATTGCACTGTTGAAACTGCAGAATCGCTGCCAAATCTATTTGCTGTTTAACAAAACTGTTAAATGTATTTTTCACGCGCGTACTCTGCCTGTGCCTGTGCCATCGTCTCAGAATGTCCCGGGAGGATAGCTCAGTGGCAACATGCTCGCCTTGGAAACAAGACGACACAAAGCAACATAGGTTCAATCCCCGGGTCCAAGCTTAGAAACCTCTGGGTATTAAGCGCGTTTTAAATATGCAACTAAGACATATCCCTGTGACAGCGCCTCGATGCCCCCGATTCCCCCGGGCTGTGTGAGTGCTTTCAAAATGCAAATAAATAAATAATAGTGTTCTGGAGGAGAGGAATTCGCTGACGGGCCCATTGGTCAGCACTCACCCTCTAGAACTTGTAAGACAAGATAGCTGCACCATGTGAGGACAGGGGGTGTTTGATTCACTTACTCCGACACAACTCAATAACGAGGACTCAATAGGTTGGCAAAGGGAAGTCCGTTTAATGACAAGTACTTCAAACAGGGAAACATACAGGAATCAGCTGTTGTGCAATCACCTGTCTCGCTCTGACTTCCTCGAACTTCAGTCGGACAGCACTTCTTATAGACAGAAATCGTCATTACTGACGTCTAACTTTAAAAAAATCACAATGCATTATAATTGGTTAGGAAAGGTAACTTAAGTATAGGTGTTATATCTGTATATTACAGTAGGGCATGCAGATTGGATAACTCTTATCGGGTGGCTGTTTATGCCCATCCCTCTACATCACACGTGATCGACGCCACTACAACTACGACGTCCTATTGGTTACAATAGCTATAGGACTCCAGATAACTTGGTCCATTGTGATTGGACAGGTTACACGCCTAGACATACATTTCCAATTTTAATTAGCAGCATGCAGAATGGACACCCCTGTGCCTGGTGTCCCAAGTTTCACCCTGCCTCCCTTCCATCAATCAGTGTTTTAGGGTGACGTGTCAATTAGTTGGCTAAGGATGGCCTCGAAACTGTAGTCTCTTATCGGGAAAAGTTATGGCATCCTCAGGTCCTGGATGACATCAGGCGATGGTACTTCTTCGTGCCTGGCTGGTCACGTGTTAGTTCACCATCAATCTGCTTCAGTTTCCAGCTTTTAGTGCATTTAATTCTGTGTCGACCTAGCCACCTGCATGGGCCCCCCTTATCTTGACCTTCATGAGGCAGGCTGGTATGCTCTAAAGTTGGAGTCTTGTGAGCTGACGCTCTCCTCCCCTTCTCTGGTTCACCTCGATTTCCTAGACATGAGCCGCTCTTTGTTGAGTTTCGATTCCGCTCCTTTTCTTGCCTGGGTTTCAAAACTTGGCGTGTCAGGCCTCTGGCCGCCTGGGAACCTTTCTGCTTTTACAAAATGGAGTCGCACTTGTATAATGTGCCTTACTGAGGTAGATATATGGTTGCCACTTGCCACTCTATCTTCTACTAAGCATTGCAAGCAATATCGATTTCTTAGCATCTTGCGTTTCAAGCCTATTTAAACACATTTAACAGGACGGTTGCTTCCATCTGGTCTCATAACACTGTTTCCTCACGTTGTAACATTGTCTCCTCTCTGTGCCTATTCCATTCAATTTCATAGTTACTCGCACTGGCGTGTTATCTCCGATAGCTGCTCTTGTTCATTATCGGATCTGTTTAGGCCATTGTGTCATTTCCACTGGCCTTCCATTAAGGCTTTTGGGGTCTCTTCGTGGACTGTGTGTAGGTATTCCTCACTTCGTATCAGCGGCAGGTATGGCTGTCTGATAGGGTACCGTGCTGCCCACGGTTGTCTGGTAATGGGTGTTTCAACCGGTATGGATCTTTTGATGTATACTGGGCAGAGTCCCAGTGCAGCTCTTTGTAGGTTCATTTGCTCTTCATGCGTTACATACCTTGGCGAGTACGCTCCTGTTACCGCGAAATGAGTGGAAGGGGTGCAGGCCATGTGTGGGACCTCCTCTACAATGTCAAGGGCTTTGGGCAACTGTTTTTCCCCATGTTCCCATGCTCCCTGAGTGCTTTGAAACACTTGCCTACGTATAGGCGCTATATAAATAAACAATACCATACCAAACAATACCATGCCACTCGCTGCTGATTGTGTATTTCAGTGACCAAGTTACCACATCTAACCATCAAAACCAAGTCAGCTGGTCTTTGAAATTTGAGTCAACCGTCAAGAGATCAAACTCTTTCAAAGGAGACTGACAGCACCTGCAAAGTGAGGCTGTGGAGCTCATGATGTTTCCCATGAACAGTGCTACATGCAATAGTACTTGAATCTAGCCGAGCCACTTTTGTCCATGAATCAAGCCAATTAAAAATTCACAATTTAGACCAATATGATTATGCCCCAAGGCAGTTAATTCCACTGCATTTAATACAGCCGGTATACTACCCAACTTGTGATCAGGCCCAATTTGTTCAGATTTGCCATACAAGCCTGTACCTGCTAAATGGTCTGCAGCTTTGTAGCACCCACATTCCCAATGGGAGAGTATTTTTAATACCAAAGCTGTACAATTTTTGTGATAGTGTTTCATCAGATGATATGTCATCACAGAGGTCTCTGTTTTCTCAGCTTTCGTGAGATTGGCTGTGGCATCTTGCAAATGCAGTGGAATTGCCTGCAATGTATTGTATGTATATGTTTACATTCCACAAGAGGGCAATGATTGCATTGTAATCATTGATGTACATGGATGTTTCTTCCCTTTCAATGTTGTATGTGTTTTTAGGAGATTTGGCTTATATGATGTGTCTAACAGAAGACATCACGCTATTTACCTGCCCTTTTGTGCAAATTGATCTAGGGAAGCCAATGCAACATTTTGTATGAGATATTCCTTTGTTTTTATATCTATGTCGGCAGTATTTGCCACATTTATGTTTTTGGAAACTTAAGATGTATGTATGTAGGTCACCATCTGTGGTTTATGAAGGGATGTCCCAGGTCATGTAGTTTTCAATAAACTGTGAAACAGTGGCATCACTATCATGGCCAGATTTAAGAGCATCTTTTATCCACAAAAGCATGTGGATTTGTAGTGTTCCTCTGAATTGAAATGTCTTTCTCCAAAAGAAGAGTTGTACTTCTCTGAGCAGACGTGTAGTTTTATTGCAGATAAAGTGCAGCATGGCAATGAAGTGATGGTGAATGTATCTTGAAACATTGACAGGGTCAATTAAAAGAGAGTTCTCCTTGTGTTTTTATGTCTATTCTGTCTTTATTTGATTGAAGTCCACAAGATGTGGTGCAAGTCATCCCATGTGTACTCAGCACAACTTAAAGTAACACACAATGTGGTTGGGCCCAGGTTCCTTTGCATACAATGTACATCAACGTGGCGTCGGAACCAGTATTCTTTTGTACCACGCATGTATGTCAAGAGATTTCCGATACTTGACTGCAAAACTTAATCTTTGTCTTTCATTTTTTGAGGCAGTTGGGTAGAAGACATGTTTAAAAAGTTAGTGCCTGTTTTTAATGTGTGTATATATAGAGCTGTTAGATCACTTTTGAAGAGGAGGTGGAACATGGAATCAACATTTTGTCTGAATCTGGTGTCTTCAGAATACATTATTAAAGAGTGATATTCTGATGCACTAATTTGCGTGGACTTTTTTTTCATCATATCTTCCTCCTTTTCCTGTAGGAAAAAAGTAGAGCAAAAGAACGTGCTTCTACACTTTTTTCCCATATGCTCATTGGGGATTGTTTTGCTTCATGAATTTGATACGTTTCTAATGGATCATCAATGGTGTCTTTAGAGTGAAGTCAGTGAATTGTATACTGGTCTAAAATGTTGACTGCAGTGACACGATCTACACGTTCAAAATGGCCAATTGCTGGTGATTCTTGAATTATGTGGGTGTTTTGTATTACGTTTTCCTCTGTTTTCTATCTTTGTAGTATTCAATGTTTTCTTTTAGATATTGAAGTGCTTGTCTAACTTTGTTTAAGTTGACTGGTTGTTGCCAAATAGTTTTTTCTTTTGTTGGAACACCATTTGAAAAACCTGAAGGTGTCTCACTTATTACTCCCAAGGGATCTGTCATCCAGGTGGCCAGGACACAGCCATCGCTATTTGTTCCAGTTCCTGAGGAGGATCATCTGGATGAGTGGTTTTAGGAGAGTGAAGGTGGGACACCTAAGCGTGAGACGTGGTACCCCTTCCCTTTAAGACCTTTTCCCCATCCTACCCCATAGGATATTCAGATGTTCTACCCTCCCTTTCTAACACAAACACTTTCCTAAACCATGACAGACAATGGACTACAGAGCCATTTACCTGACATGTCCCAACACCACGGTCAGGCAGAGTCAGAAAATTGATAATAACTATGCACACCTGACAGCCCTTTCCCTTCCCCACAGGGATAAAAAGCTGAACACGAAAAAACACACTTCAAGCAAGACCAAACACACAGGTTGCAGCTGTTCAGGACTGGCAGTTCAAACAAAGGAGAAAGACGGCGAGACCTGAAAGGACGATGAGGAGGGAATTGCCCTTGCCCTTTCCAACTCAGACCCTTAAAGCTTCCAAAAGAGAAATCATAAGACTGGGAAGTCCAGCTGGCATGTGGTGTATCAAATGTCAATGGTGCATGGAGCCCTCCCGCACTGATAACCCAGGTGGGGAGACTCGTTTGCTACCATGGTACTGTCTTTGACTCCAGAGGCAAGAAACACCAATGGGTTCAGCACAGCCAGTGAGTTGGAGAGAAAGCTGATAGAAAACGGACTGTGTTGAGCCCAAGGTTGCGAACAGCAACATTGTATGAATTTTCAACAGAGAGCATGTGTGAGAAAGCTTGAAGGAAAGTCTAGTGAAGGACCAGCTGCAGAGTGGTCAGGGGCCACATGAGTGCTCATTCGAAGGACTCTGGCTGGTCCCCTTTGTTGAAAGGACATGTACCTGGAGGCAAAATGGGAGGTCTGTAGTTGGATTTCTTCGCTCGACAATTGGACCCCTACAATTGCTGAGTTTTCCGACTCCTCACTTGGTTTCTCCTTGTCTGTGGCTCCTATGGTTCTTTCTTCTTGGTGGTTTAACTGGAAATTCCTTAAGGAAATGGCCTTCCTTTCCACAGTACAGGCATAAGTGCTGTTCTCTCCTCTTATACCGTTCAGCTTTGGTTAAAGGAGGCCTAACCCCTCCTAGTTGCATTGGTGCAATGGTGCTTTCTGATCCCTGTTGGGCATGCTCTTTGGGATGCACAAACACAGGGCGAGTTTCCGGTTTGCTTCGGTCTATTCTCCGATCCTGCAACCAACGGTCGAGTTGCACCACCAGATTAATAAAGTCGGCACAGTCCTTGGGTGGATCCACTACTTGGGCCAGTACATCCTTTAACTCCCCTCGCAAGCCACGGTGGAACAAGGTGGTTCGTTTGTTCTCATGCCATTCTGCTTCGACCACCAGGCTATTAAAAGTGGATATGTATGCCAACAGATCCTGGTTTCCTTGTCAAAGGGATAAAAGTTCATTATACAGGGCCTGTCCATGGGAGAGACGAGCACAGAGTTTTTCCAGCTCATGATGAAAGCCCCCGAAATCGTGTAACACTGAATCATCCCGGCTGATGAACAGCACCGTCCAGTCTGCTGCACTACCACTCAAGTAGGACAAAACAAAATCCACTTGCTATTGGTCATTGGGAAACACCCCAGGTCGCCACAAAAAGTGGAGGTGACACTGATTCATGAAGGTCGCATATCTTCGGGGTTTCCCCGAGAAACGCTCCGGTGGAGCTAATGGAACTGTCCCAGGGAAATTGATCTGAACCGGATTATTCGTGGGTGTTGGCACTGATGGGCTAATTCCGGGCAACGGGGCTTGTCTGGCCTGCGATTGAAGGAGTTGTCTGCCAAGATCATCAGTTCGTTCTTTGTCCACAATGAGTTCTCTCCGCGAGGTGTTGGTTTCTTGTCGGGTTGAATGTACCTCTGCACTTAACTGCCCCAACAGCTGGGCCAACTGGTCGGTTTCTGAGGTTTCCATACTAGGTGCCTGAGTGGATTATTAAGTTTGGGCTTTGCGTTCTGTAACGCTCACCTTGCATCCACAGGGATGCCACCCGACTGGTCTGGAGCGCTTCTTGGACGGATTCACCTTCCCCGGGGACTCGCGGTGCCGTGGCCTTAGTCAGGAAGACAGGAGTTCAATTTTAGCCACAAACACCTTCTCTCAGGGCTCGCCTCCCAAGTGTTCCCCTTGTGGCCCCCTTGGAGCCCCTCTCACTTTGTATTTCGATAAGGTGTGTTCTCTGTCCTGCTGTTCTGTGCAGGTGCTCGTCGTGGCTGGGCATTTTACCGCCAAGTTACTTCACTGGCGTGGGCCTGGGAGTCCAGGCCGGCTGTGACACCACTCTTGAGGTAAGTCTTTAGCTTTTGAAAAGAATAAGTGTCCGTAATGGTTGTTGCCCTGTTGACCTTCTCCTTCTCTCGTTGATGCAGAAGGGATAATGGAAACATTGAGCTGATGGAGAGGGCAGTGTTCGAGTAGGTAAGACAATGCGCAGAGCGCAGCGATATGAGCGTCTTTGAATAAGGCTAACTTGTGCTATCCTTTTTTACAGGTCCCCGAGAAGCTCCTGGAAGAAATGCGGCCTGATGTAAGCGGAGCGTAGAATGGAAGAGGTCCAGGCGGTGGTGGAATTTCCAGGAGAGCTTTGGTAAGTAAGCAAAGACGGGAGGCGATGGAATAGGAAGATGAACGCTTATTAATTGTCCTCTTCTTGTCTCTCCCCTCTAGGATGTTGCTAGTGGAAGAAGACAAGTTCCAGTGGAGGTTCCAGAGTGTTCGAGGAGCTGGATGCAGAACAGGTAAGGATGAATAACAGTGTTCTTCTTCTCCTTGAAGATGCTGTCCAAGGATGCTGTGAGCAGGTCTCAGTGAACATCACGCTGCAAGGGCAGAACAACACGAAGCGCGTGCTTCAGCTTGGGCGTGGCTTAAATAGCCAGCAGGTATCCCAGGTGCCTTCAGGGCGGACCCCGCCCTGGATTCTAGACGCCATGATGCAGTTCTACGTTGATCCTTGTGAGGGCAGCCATGTTGTTCCATTGCCCAATGGAAGTTCCATCTATCACATGAGCCTGGCACCAACGTCTCCAGGACTGGGCCCAGGACAGCCGAGAGGGCCATGACTGGGCCCTTGGGGCCTTGTAGGAATACTATGGCGAGGGCCAGAGGCCCTGAGTTCCCAGGTCAGGGGTTACGGTCCTGACAATGGCATTTGGTTATTTTCAAGCTTTATGCAGTATGTGCATCCTACTATATTTATTTTCTGCTGTTAGATATAAAGGTAATTGAAACCACTAGGATTCCTCATTGTCGTCTATTTTGTAGGAAATATCTACCATGTAGGAGAATGTTATTTAAATGTTCCAGTTCTAGAACAGGACTTTTTGCATAGCATAGTCTGTGCACAAGATTCCGTATAGCAGAATGGTGTTCTGCTAACATTTTGATGTGGTGGAAGATGCTTTTGCAGGCAGTTCCGAAAATGGAGGCTAATGAATGTCCTCTCAGACCAGTGTGGCTATGCAGTGGAAAAGAGTCCATTGTTGGTAAAGTTTTCATTCTACTTTTGTCTTTTAGTTTCACATAGTGATTGAGGAATGGTCGTAAATATTTAAAGCATTGTTGATGTATGTTATACATTGAGCTGCATGTTTATATGCGTGAAAGGAGCCTTTTGTTGAAAGTTTGTTGGCAAAGTTTTTTCTATAAGGGTTTCTTTTGCCATAATGGTGTCTTCTACAATTTCATACCCTCGACCATTATTGTCTATGACAATTTTTTGTTGTTGTTCTTGTTTATAAGATTCTTAATTGAAATATGGTTCTGTGCTGCTTGTGTGAATATATTCACGATTACAGACGTTTGAAACAGTCTCTATATTGACACTGCACCTGTTTTTAAGTACTTTTGTAATGAATTGATTCATTTAGTTAGTAATTTCATTCTGTTTAAAATAAATATAAACAATGTTCTCTTTAGTAGAACAACACTGTCAATTAGAGCTTTGAGGATTAGTCTCCTGCTGTAGATTTTAAGGGTAGATCATGACGTTTCAGTTTTTTTTAATAAGATTGGAATTTTTTTGGTAACAACATTTTTTTGGGATTGTTTTACCATGGCTACTTTAACACAGGTAGATACAGTGGTCAGTTTGTTAGTAGTTATGCATTATTTGTACATATTGTGTTACTTTTAGTTTTTGCGAGAGAGGCCTTAACTTTTTTAGTTGTGGCTGGTTTATTTTTAATGAGTGATGCTACTAGCTCTTTTGTTTTAATGTTTTATATACATTGCTCTAGAGGTGGATGACTATATGGTTTGGTTGTATTATGATCTGCTTTATTTTTCCTTTCTTTTCTATCGAGGTGCTTTTTAGTTGGCATTTTGTTGTGTCTGTTGGGAAAAGAGACATTTTGGGTTTGAAAGTTTGTCAATGTATTTGCATGTATTGTGATGGGTGCGTGAGTGTGATTGGAGAGCTTAATACAGTGCTGTTTGATTGTGAGGTGGCATATGAGGTGTTGTTGGGAAGGTTGTGAGAGTATGTAGAGGTGTGTTGGAGTTGGATTGGTGAGTAAGGGAGTGGTGATGTGATTGAATCATTAGAGACATTGTGCTGTTTTCAGGAAAACAGTGGGTGTTGCAATAGTGGTGTTTAGAATGGAGTAGGAAGAGTGTGAATGGTGTAGTATAATGAGCTAG
The DNA here is from genome assembly GCF_040938575.1 of Ambystoma mexicanum. Classification (NCBI taxonomy): domain Eukaryota; kingdom Metazoa; phylum Chordata; class Amphibia; order Caudata; family Ambystomatidae; genus Ambystoma; species Ambystoma mexicanum. Next base: position 1,515,809,037 of record NC_090937.1, on the reverse strand, counting down.
AATGAAATAAATATTGGTTTGAAAAGAGTAGTCTGGGGTGAAATATAGCGGAACTGTGATGTTGTACTTACATATAAAATAATTGGTACATTAATGTACTAACTTTGTAGGATGTGAAGGGTATTATTTTTTTATTTCTTGTCTTCGGCAAGGTGCTCCTTTCCTATAATTGTAAAATAAAGTTAGCAGGGTTATGTGGTAATGGTAAAGCACTTTTAGTAAGCAAGGTTGTTATTCATTAAGGAAGGAGTTTTTGGGAAAAACAGTTGATTCAATTGCTTAACATTTAAAAATGTTGTTTTAGGAGCATTTTCATGAACTTTAAGAAAGGCGTAAGTGCATTATAGAATCTCTGGGTGTGACATTTTGTAAAAGAGAAGAACAGTTGATGGAAAAGATCTGAAGTACACTTTTAAATGGAAGTTGGTGTGTGGAAGTTTAATATGTTAGGAATATATGCATGCTTTCCAACATGATACATTCGAATATGTAGGTTCTTATGTAGTCCTAGAAGTTTTGTCTGTGTTCTGGGACTTGCAGTTCCACTTTTCCCATTTGAAAGTTGGAGTAGAAGCCCCAGATTGTAGAGAAAAAATTAGAACTGCATAAGCAGCTAAAGATTGGAATGTGTTATGTTGATAATTATACATGTACTGCCAATATGTTAAACTGCCACACACTGATTGACAATTCAAGACGGTCTACAAATCTATTTTATTCGATTTTACTTTTTTTAATGAAAAAGTGACAGAGTGCTGCTATAAATTTGCATTGTTTAACTTACATGAAAATGCTTCCAAAAAGTGATATTTTTAAATGCACAGCATTTTATATGTGTATTTGTTAGGAATGCCACAGTAATGAAACTTGAAATTTAGTGCTGTTCGTTTTGCATTCTGGTACTTGTAGCTTGAGTTTTATAATGGGAAAAGTGGAATTAGATGTGACAGAAGGCAAAGGAAAAAATAAAGACTTAACAAGCACCTGTAGATTGGAATGGATGATGTTGGGATGTATGCATGTACTGCCAACATATTAAACTGGCACACACTAAGTGCCACTTAAAAATGGTCTACCAATTTATTTTATCTGCTGTGCTTTTCTTTTATGGAAAAAAGACACAGTTATGCTATAAATGCACATATGTTTTTTTTTAACTTTCATCAAAATGCTTCTGAAAAGACAAATGCTGAAACACAGTGCATTCTAATTGTTTGATGCTTCATGTGAACAGGTGATGAATGCTGCATTGCATGGTATTTGATGAAGTGGTTAAAAAGAGAATATGCTTATTGAGAATTGTATTACATGGTAAGTAGCAGGAACCCTCTATATATATAGTTTATACTCACTGTTATACGTATTGTATTTTAGCATCTATTTTTAGAGAGTAGAGGAAACAAGTTTGTTTTATCAAAGCACAAACCAAGGACTTACACATCACACTGAAACATTGATAGGGATTTTTATTACTGGAAGTGCACTCAGAAATATTAAAGCATTTTTCAATATAGTACTTTATCGATAGTTGAAAGCATTTTTAGTTATCATCAATGTTACTAGCGCCAATTTAAGCTTGTTTGCTATCCTATGAATTATATAATATGTAAGCCATCCAGGAATGAATTAGAAGCATTGTGCACTTTAGATTACTATATATACTATATGGACAGTTCCCTCTTAAATACCATTATATACAATCATTTGAGTCCAAAGCTAGCACCTGCAAGGGTTTACTGCCAGCACACCGAAACTTCACAATTTATATGGCTGCCCTATATTGAATTTATGATCAGGATTGGGACAAGAAATTACACCCTGATTAATATGTTATTCATATTATTTAATATGCTTATGCATCTGGCACCCGCAATGGTTCACTGCCAGATAGCTTTGAACATATACATACCAACTGGGGTTGTGACAGTATATTTATCAGTGATTTTTGGACTCATTCGCAGTGGCAACTGGCACCCGAAAGGGTTAACTGCCAGCCAGCTTTACACTTTGCGGCTTTCTTATCCCAGAGTGCTAGGTAGGTAAATGGATATCCACTTTCTACTTTAGCTCTTAATGTCAGTATCTTGCACTCTGCACTTTATACATTGCACTTTATTCATTTATGTAGAGTGAGCTTAGAGCCTAACCTGCTAATTTGCACATAACTCTGTTAACTGAATAACTATACCAAGGGATTAACCATTCCGCGTGACACAACTCAAATCAGCATTGTATTGAATGTGTGGTCGTATCTCTCTCCCCCCTTCCATCCTGTGTTTATATGTATTAGTGTATCTTGCTGTCTTTTGGTAGGATAAACCTCTCTTATATATAGATACCCTATAAGATCTGTGACATGAGTACTTGTGAGACTAGAGAATCCTATCTGGCAAAACAATAGCGCATCTAATTGTACCAAAGTATATCCTAATCTGGCAGCAGGACCTTGAGGCAGTATACACAAGTAAACCTATGTGCAATATATACACTACCCTTGTAACCCACTGGGGAGGATTCCATCTTACAAAAGATCTATATGTAAGTGATATGATATGATATGGTATTTGTAACGCGCCTATACACAAGTGTTTCAAGGCGTGACGAGGCAGGGAGGGGGAACAAGGGGAAGACAGACAACGATCCTACTAGGCCAGGTGTCATTTAGATTGCGCAAGTGCAGGGGTAGGGGGGAGGGAAAAGTTCAAGGGGAAGGGGAGGGGGGGAAGAGCAGTAGAGGATAAGTAGAATAAAAAATAAGTAATAGGGCCAGCTGGTGACAAGTGCAAGGTAAGTGAAGACAAGTGCTGGGGAGGGGGGGGGCTGTAGGGATACAGAGACAGTCCCGCAGTGCAGGGGTTGCCAGGTAGGCAGTGCAAGTGGAGAGTGGCTAGGCCAAGGACCGTGGTCGGAGAGAGTGGCCCAGTTGCAGATTCAGTGCAGTTACAGTGAAGAATTTAGCAGGGGAGAGGGAGAGAGAAAGCAGAAACAAAGAGGAAGGTTTTGAGGTGCTCCTGGAACCGGAGATGGTTCTCCTCAAGTTTCAGGAGGCAGGAAGGCTGTTCCAGAGGGAGGCCCCTGCCGCGGAAAGAGATCTACCCCCAGCTCGTTGCTTCGAGCAGCGGCTGACCCTGAGGGAGTTGGAGACGGATGAGCGAAGGACTCGGGAAGGAAGATATTTAGGAAGAGAGAATTGAAGGTATTTAGGCCCCAGGCCCCAGAAGGCCTTGTGGACAATGCAGAGTGTTTTGAACTTAATCCTCGCAGCCACTGGGAGCCAGTGTAGAGATTTCAGTCCTGGAGAGATACGGTCCCTGGGCTTGAGGCCAAGGACAAGTCTCGCAGTCCTGTTCTGGATGAGTTGCACAGGGCGGAGAGTGGAGGCAGGCCGATTAAGATAGAGGCTGTTACAGTAGTCCAGCTTCGAGAGAACCAGGGCTCGGGAGACAGTGAGCTTCTGGGGGAAGGAGAGGAAGGGAAGAATACCTCTTCGGAGGTGCAGCTGGTAGTGTGACTTCTTAGAGACGTCAGATATATGAGTGCAAACAAACACACTGTCCTTACAGCCCACCAGGGAGGACCTTACCCCACAAGACACGTATACATATATATATTAAAATGATGTTTTAAAGTGATGTTTTGTGGTTGACCATTGCTAACTGCCCCTTACTATTTTGCGTTCTGATGTGTTTTTCCAACCAACTAATAGTACTATACATTCTATGCTCTTGCATTTCACATTTCAAATCCTAAATTTAAAGTTTTAATGGGAATACTTAAACCTGGAAAAATTGTGTTACATTTGAACATGTGTCTCTGAAATTACAAAATGCATGCTTGCAATATATATACCTATGCACTCATGTACTACACTCCACCAATGCCTGTTCTGGGCAAATGGATCCTTTGGAACCACCTACCACTGGAGGAGCGATTTAATGGTAGGTGATGGGAGACACAGTACACATTTTGAGCACGTTATGGAGATTTACTCTTAGGTACACTGCTGCTATGCACGTATAACACAGTTGGCACTGTACTGTACAACAAATAGTAATACCTACTGGGTGTGGTGATGGGTAGCGATGATGATGTTTGTGGGTGCAGAATTCATAGATTGCTGTACAGTAATTTTACCTCTGCGTGTTTAACGGCTGTTACGCACTGTTCAATAGATGTGATAGCATTACATGCACAGTTCTTGGATGTTATTGGTGGATGTGTATGTAATACTTTAACAGTAGCCACTCAGGGAGTGCTGCTGAAAGAAAACTTGAAAGAGAAGAAGGACTGGCCTTGATTTACTGGGCCACGGCCCTCGCATTAGTTGGGGAAATCACACGTGCTACATGCTGTCCTTTGTAATGTGTTTGCTATGGAAAAGGGACTATGGTTTACTGATTCACGTGTGTGTCTGCTTTTGTGTTCCATGGTAGGATGTTCTTTTGTGCCCATAACAACGTTAGTCAGTGGCGGTGGATTTCTTTTCACCTATTGCAAATAGTAATCTGTTACACTATGTGAAATCTATGCTACAGACACACGTGTAGTAATGTATGGAGGACAAGCCAAGAGCAACCCTTAACAAGGAGCACACAAACAGGTGTTTATTTACACGTCCCTATAGCAAAATTAGAAAAACAACTTCTATGAGGATGCCGACTTTCTATGACGCTTAAAATGTGTTTGTACAGCCCCATATACAGGGCAATATGTTGGCAAAAGCTGCGCCTTTTGGGGGCGCGCACATGTTACATCTGGGTCATTTGAGAGTGGCTGCAATGGAAATGGGACTGTGCAGGAGTTGAGATTGGTCAATATAAATGTGTGTGTGGTGTGTAGCAACAAATTGTGCCAGAACGTCTGTTTGCCAATATAAGTGGACATGGCTAGGTAGACAGGTGTGCCGTTAAGTAGGCAGACTATATGGCTTTTGGGTGACTCGTGGATACATTGGGTACCAGATTACGCAGAAGGATGTGCACCAGCAGCACACCTTGGTTTCCATAATGTTGATGCGCACTGGTACGCAGTACGTGGGATGCAGTGGTTCCATGTGGGTACTCTTTGTTCCAGTTTGATGACGCTGCTCATCCAGTCATTATTGTTGCTCATTATGGAGGGAAAAGTTTAGGGCACGTTACTGACATTTCACTGCAGTTTGCAATGAAGGACATTTCGGCAATTTATGGAAATGTTTCCAAAAGCCTTGCCCAGAGACAGATGGCTGCATTGTTCCTTCTGTGGCCCACAAATGTAGAAAGCGCTGCACAATGTGAACAAGGCTGTTGCGCTTTTTTGCGCAACATTGGCATGTTCTCCTTCCACAATGAAAACATTACGGTTAGAAGTAGGAAACTTTTTCGTTCAGATGGAGTTCATCTGACTGATGCTGGCAATGAGATCTTTCTGCGTAATATCCAAAATGCTGTGCAGCGGTTCCTGCAAGTGTAGGAAGAATTTTCCCTGTGGTTGTTCACTACTTTTACCATTGAAAATACAACCAGCACAAAAAGGCTCTTTTAAGAGCCACAATTCCTTTAGAAAATGCATACAATGCTTTTGATGGTGTCCAGCCGGCCATTGTTGCCATCTCTGTACGCAGCGCTTATAGGCAGCGTCACCACCTGCAGGCTTGCATTCAACTTCTATTTTCGAACAGTGTAAGGTGGCTCTGAAAAAAGCCTATTTGTTCCCCACACCTTCTGTCTGTGTAGCATTTTTCCTATTTTTATAAGACACGCCAGAAATGCCAGCAGTGGAAAGGAGATTTGGCCAAGGGTACCAACCACAGTGATTAGAAATTGTACGTGGAGAGTAGAAGATGTGGGGTGTACCTTACTTGGGTAGGGGGCAGTGTTTGGCATGCTCCCAGACAGAAGCCTCAAAAGCACTTCGTAAATGTTCTCCCCTACACAGTACTGTGTCACAGTATATGCACAATACACTGACCTTTGAAAGATAGGGGTCTGTTGCACTGCGTATGTCGTTCAAAGCTGCTTGCGGAATGTGGTGGCCCACTGGAGTGTCCATAGTGGTGGCAGGAGCAGATGCAGAGGATGCTGTAGAGGACAATAACCTACTGCCTGCTGTTAGGGGACTACCCTCCGAATAGCTGCCTGGTGGTTAGCTTTTAGGTGCCACTGCATGGAGGTGGTGCCATAGCTGTACAAGCCCGGTTTTCGACAAATGAGTACTCTGTTGCACATGGTGCACTGCACTTGGTTTGCATGAGATTTTGGCACTTTTCCAATGGTCCTAAATAGTTTTCACACCCAGGATTGATGCTGGCTGTAGGCAATGGGGATTCATTTTACTTTATTCTCGTTTCCTTTTCGATGTCTCTCCACATTATGATGCCTGTCCCCGTGCTCAGGACTTGCAGAAGGAGGTGTTGGTGGTGAGGGTGTGGGCGCTTGTGAGTCAGAGTTAGTAGCAGAAGCTCTGGTGGCCATTACTTGCAGAAGTAGTTTCCAGGTACACAATTGGTGAGAAAGCAATTTCTGCCCCAACCAATGGGCACCGGTGCTCTTCTCTAGAAAGCCAGACAGAGCACTTGTGGGATGTGCCCTTTTTATAGGGTTTATGTGGAGCATGTGCACCGCAAAGTGGCACTAACTCTTTCCCTACAATAGCTACATGTAGAAGGAAGAGTGGAGGATATCTGTAAGGGGACATTATCACTGTAACACTCCATACAGTACAGAAAAATGTCCTCTTTCAATGTGTATGGATCTGGGTCATGTCCGCCAAATAAGGGACCATGCACACCTTTGATCAATTACAATGGTGATGTCGCCATTGTTCTCCATTTGCAAGCTTGTCTGCCAGACGTACATTGCCCATTATAGTTTGAGGCCATATGTATAGTTCTCCTATCTATACTCTTGCCATGCCCGATCTACTTAAACATATGGCACATGCACCTCGCACTTTTCTACCTACGCATGCTGTGTGTACGATACAGTAGGTGGATTGTTTACGTGCAAAAATATTTGCAGGACATGGGTGCACACTTCCAGCTAGTACAACTACATCACACATTTATTTGCATATTTTCAGCAGGGACAGTGTGACCAGGTGTCACAGGATGATATTCACATGTGCACAGTTGTGCCACTGATAACGGACGCTCATGCAACTATTTGCAGGCGGTTGTGTGCATGCAAACATTCAGCCCATAGTGGCGTCCTACGGATGGTTTCATTGTGCTTGCACATAGGGAACCCAGGTGCGTCAATTGTCTGCCACCTCCATTATTCTTACTTGCAATCATCCCCACTAGTGTTGTGCCCTTCACACTTACAATGGCCTTGTTAAATGAAAAAAGGGACATATGCAATCAGTACATACTAACATATCAATCTTTAAGAGCACACATTCATAGCGTTTGTTTGGAAATGAAAGGGGGACAAGAAAAAGATACATTTATTGGGGATTTTCCCATTTCAACGAGCTGCTGTTGAAGGGAAGAATGGATTGAGGTTTCATCGAAGCGTCTATCATGACACTCAATTTGCGGGGAAGGGAGGCTGGGAAATGGAGAAGGCAGGCATGTGCAAGTTGGGCAGTGATATCTTATTTTCCCCATTAAATTTTCTTCTGCAAACCTTCTCAAGGTGGCAAATTGGAGGAGCAAATGATCGATTTTGGGGTCCAGGCGGTCAATTTGTATATGCCCAGTGTTCACTTCAGTTTTGGTGGCCGTATGTTCGTGTGGAAAAGGTGCAGCTTCTGGTGTTCTGCTTTGCATTCCGATATGTTCTGTTAAAAGGCAATAAATGTGGTTAATTCACACAAAGTATTACATTGTGATTGTGTTCATCTTGCTATCGCCTTACCTACCTATGGGGTTACTATGATCACTCATTTGGTCATGCGGGAAATTCTCCTCCAGCCATTCCAGGGTGCAGTAACTCTTTCCCTTTTCACAGTGCGGCGGTTAACAATGTGCATATCATCATCACTCATTTATTCATGCAGAAAATTCTCCTCCAGCCATTCAAAGGTGGAAGTCATTGCTGCGCACAAAGAGAAAACATCATGCTTTCCTACTAGTGTACACTACCGGACCAGTGTAATTACAACATAAACTTTCGTTTTCTGACCACGTTGTTCTGACGTTCTGTTCTCGGTAGTTGTCATCTGCTCCTCTGACTCTTCGTTCTTTGTTTGATTGTGCAGCAGGTGTGCAGTAACATTGATGAAGGCAAACATCACTTCTCTAGTTGGCGCTTTCCATTATGCTGCATACCCTACGCCTTTGTGCACAGATTTTGTAAAGCTAAGGCATTTTCCCTTGCTATTCGCGCACTTGTTGCTGTTTGTATATGTTTTTTGTCTTTGCTGAATGTTACTACTTTTTATTACCACCCCTCCCTTTGTGGGCAGGTGGGACTCCACAAACGGACTCTGTGTTCCCAACCTTTGTGCCTATTACTATAGAGTCACCGGCTTCAGTATGTTGTACAGTACATCTTTACAAACTAAGCGCATCCTGTAAAAAACGAATACAATTCACTGAAAAACACATTATTACAGGGACGCTATGGTTCACTTGTGCAACTCAAACCCTATCACCTTTCATCTAAAAACTATAATATACAAACATTATCGTTAAAGTGCCCTTATAAAAACCCATGAAAATATCACTAAGAAAAAACATTGTTAAAAGGACGCTATGGTTGAGCTACTAAAAAACATTTCCCCTTTATTGAAATAACTGGCCTAAAGAAAGATTATGGTTAAAGTGCCCTAGTAAAACCCTATGAAATTCACTAACAAATAACGTTGTTAAAGGGACGGTATGTTTAAGTTGCACTACTAACAAAACGATGAAATTCAATGGAAAAACATTGCTACAGGGACGTTATGGTTACAGGTAAAACCTAAAACCCCCAGAAATTATTGTATGGTACGCAACCTTAACTCGCGCTACCACTGCGATGGTGCATTTCTCATGTATACCACCAAGTCTACCATATAACTATTTCATTTAATGTTGTCAGCAGCCAGGCGTCTTATCAACAGAAGTTTGTGCAACTTTTTTGCGTGCTGCTGGGATGTACTCCTGTAAGAATGAGAACATTGGTAATCGATATGTGCACTTTCTCAATGGAAGTGGCATTTCATTGTCACACAGTGGCAATGACATTTGGTTTTTGAATCTACAGGCTCCACTGAAGACGCTATTGTAAGAATGTGAGGCACAGAGCAACAAATAAAAACATTATGAAAGCCTGCAAAAGGAGTTTTTACTGAGGAAGTTGTTTTAAAAAAATAAATACAGCAGTTTTTAAAAGCCACCTGAACAACGACAACCCCGACCTTGGTAGACATTAATCCCTTATTCCCACACGTGCACACCTGCAAAAAATCGCAGACATTGCCACAGTTGTAAGGTTGTAAGGGTATCACATGCCAATTTTGCAAATGTACATATTCTGTTTGGGATTGTGGAGGACACAGGATTACGCTATAAGCCTTCTGGGTGTGCAATGCCCACCCAGAATGTGCTATACCATATATTTGTTAACCTTACTGCAGAGGGTGAGCTTATGGCTGTGTTTTGTACGAGCAACAGCGTATTCTCTATGGGTGAATGGCACATACTGACAGTTAATTAAAAAAGTGCACCCGATGGGAGTTGTGTGCAGTGTATCATGTGGGTTTGTATGTGTGTGGAGCACCTACACTGAACTGATTGCTTTTGGTTTCTCTGTGTGAGACTTTGATGATGCTCAATCTAGATGACATTATTGCTGTTGATTGTGTGGGGAGAAATACACACCACGTAACACAATGTTTTTTGGCGTTTGTGCTGAGGTAGGTAGTAGGGCAGGCATTGATTCTGTTTCCGATCTCCTGCATAATTTTGTTTCCCAATATTCAACCACCCATTTAGGGATGTTATTTTTTTATTTGGTGCTGAAATTGACACATCACAGTATATTGTGAAGTAGTGTATTTGTGTCCTTTTACAACTTGTGCCATTGTCCTACTACACAAATGGGAATCTATCTTTTCCCAGCACAAGCATTTTCCCCCAACAAATAGTGTTCTTTTTCCTATTACTGCATTTTCCCTTTGTGCCCATTGTACACGTATTGCTTTCATGTCCTTTTCAGAAGTGCAGGAACAATGTTTGTGTTTGCTGTTGCGCACTTGTGCCCTTCAGAATGCACTGCAACACGCATAACCATTTCTTTCAGTAGGTATCTAGTTCTACCTATTTCAACTACAGTGTTTTCCACACTACCACCGTTCCTTCCATTTACCAAACAATTGTGTGGCAGGTCGCACTTACTCCCTTCATTGCGACTTACTTTGTGACAATCTAAAGGTGCGCTTTTACAAACATAGCATAATTTCTAAAACGCTATGCTACAGGAAAGTTATGTTTACAGTGCCCTACTAAAAATCGATGAAATTCACTAACAAAAAACTTTGTTCAAGGAACATTATGGTTACGTTGCACGACTACAAAACCTATGAAATTCAATGGAAATACGTTGCTGCAGGGACGTTATTGTTACAGGTAAAACCTATTAACCCTTGAAATGTGCAAGTTATGGTATGCTATGCAACCATAACTCGTGCTACCACTACTGGAGGCTTCTCATGACAACTACATATACATGTGAGGTCATCAGTGATGTCATCAATTACATTTGTGATGTCTTCTTTGATGTCATGGGTGTTAGTCCTTGCAGTGCACAGTGGAAGTGCGTGTTATGGCTCATATATATTATATTCAGTGAAAAAAACTTTGTTAAACGGACGTTATAGTTAAGTTGCGCTAAAGGGACTTATTGGATCCAAGTAAAACCGAAAAACTCCTGAAATTCATCAGTTATGGTAAGCTAATCAACCATAACTCACGCTTCCACCGTGCACTGCTAAGACTAACACCCAGGACATCAAAGATGACATCAGAAATGTCATTGATGACATCAATGATGGCATCACATGTCTGGCTGGCTGCCTCTTTTTTTTCTTTACTGACATATGTAGGCCAGTAACAGTCAGGAACTAAACATTCAAAAAAGGGGGGCTGACAAGGGCAGTCTGCAGTACTTGCACATAGTGTTGGTGCAAGAGTGACTCTACTATTTCCATTACTGGAGGCGTGTGCCTGGAGGTGTGGACCCGAGTCCTCCAGCTTCTTCTTCTCAGTCCCCCACGAAGCGGACCGCGAAGGGACTGACAAGGGCAGTCTGCAGTACTTGCACGTAGTGTTGGTGCAAGAGTGACTCTACTATTTCCATTACTGGAGGCGTGTGCTTGGAGGCATGGACCCGAGCCCTCCAGCTTCTTCTTCTCAGTCCCCTGTGAAGCGGACCGCGAAGGGACTGACAAGGGCAGTCTGCAGGCCGCAGGCCCGCGGTGATCATGTGACACCTTCAACTCCGGATTTACTTCTCTTTTGAGTTTTTGAGTTTTTGAAAATCCTGCTTTCCATCCATTTGATTCATTATACCGGCGGCGGCGCCGGCAAGGAAGACGGTCCATGGCAGCTCAGGACGAGCCCGCAAAGCGGAAATTCGGTTTGGAGGAGTAGGAAAAGCGTCAGCCCGCCTGGTCGTGCCAAGGTTAATACGACCTCGCCGGAAGGTGTGGAGCCGGTAGGGAACCAGAGACTGCAGCGTAATTCCCGCAATAAGCAACTTGGGAAAATGGTCCACGCAAACATCCTGAGACCAAGTGAGCTCAATGAAACAAGTGACTTTATGTTTCCCCCGATAGAATCATTGGGCATGAACTGCATGCCGTCTCCTATGGCGGTCATTGTGGGGCGGGATCCCATCGTTTGTCCGCAATCTATTTAAGTGGTTAGCCGCCCTGCCTCCCCCGGCATTTCCCCCTCACTCTTGCCTAATCCAAAGGGTTTAGAGCAGGGTATAGATCAGAGCCGCCCCTCACCTTTGGAGCTGGCTGCACTACCCGGTCAGGTGGTGCTGGTGGTGGATCCTGGACAGGCAAAGTCCCCCTTATGGGTCGTCGAGGGCGATGGTGGCTTGACGCCGTCCGACAGCCCGGTCCTTCTTTGGGCCTGGACTCGAGCACTGGCGACAGGGAAGCGCCCCGAGCTAGTCCTGCTCTGCCATCACTGTCGGGGGAGCAGGTGGTGATCATGATCCACAACACTGAGAGAGCGGAGGATCTAAAGATGTCCCCGGGAATAGACGCTCTTCAATCCTCTTCCCAGCTGATCGATCTTGCATGCGAAGTGCAGCGGGCAGGGGAAGGGGGAGGGGAATCTAGCGAGGTAGCGATGGTGGGGCCTGCATTGGAAGAAGGCAGTGGCCTTGATCCATCGATCCTTTCACGGACTGAATGTCCAAAGCCTCAATCCCTCTAACCCTTTGCAAACTTCACCCAGTGCACCCCCCATCGACACACAGGGTTTGGATGCCCGACTAGCAAGTGGCGACTTGAATCAAAGCAGTATGCCGAAAACACTGGGAGGCAGTCAAAAGATGATCTCACGCAGAACGGTGATGGCTAAAGCACCTTACAAAAGAGGGCTGGTGGGGAGTAAAAGGCCAGCAAACCCTCACAGCGTGATTTCTATGACAACATTGAAAGAGTTTTTTGGTAAAAAAATCCAATTGGAATGTGAAGGCCGCCACCGATGTATCAGACGCGGAGCTTCTGGCCATTGTCGAAGACACCGCCAGCACCTTTCGAACTTGAATTTACCACCCAAGGCAGACAAAAGTGCCAATAAGTCATTACAATTGACCCCCCAAGGGAGTCGGTGCTTTAAAGCAACTAAGATGGGATCTGACGCTCCGATGGGGAAGAGTGCAATAGAACCAACCCACCTTGGTGGAAAAAGTGACCTGCAGAGCACGAGGCCTATTCCAACCCAGCGGGGCCCAGGTGCAGCTCTCCTGGTGGAGGGGGTACAGGGGTGTGCCCCGCTGGTCTCTGGAAAAAATGTATCACCGAATCAAAGGCTGAGCGCTCCAGTTCACCGGATCCCTGAGAGGCTTTCCCTGGGGCAGGGGGCCCGGCCTCTGCCCGCGCTTGCACGGGCATGCATGTAGGGGGACCAAGACCGGCGGGGGTCCCAGGGTGCATGGTTCTTCTGCCTCAGGCCTCAGAAATCGGCTCTCCTTCGCCCCTCAAAGCGGCCTCACCTATCCCTCCCCAGCATCTTAACTCTAGCTTGGAATTACCAACGGGGGGGGAACCTAAATGACAAAAGCATGGGTTATATCCAATACTGTGGTTCCCCCTTGCCTCCCCGTCGCTTAAGCGAAATTACACCCAGGACAGCGAATGAAACCCCTTCTAAAAAACTGGACCCTATGACCATTCTGTCTACAGTCACCATCGCTCTGGCCCCTTTTTGGAAGTTATATGAACAAATCAACGATACTCTAAAAGACCAAACCACTCTGATCGCATACATGCACACCAAACTGAACTACTTAGAGGGATTTATGTCCGCTTACCAACAGCTTAGGCGTGATGACAATGGGTCCATCGGCGGCGTGAGACCAGCCTCCTTAGTGGATGGAGCTGCCGTTCCTCAAACTGGTTCGACAAATGGCTCTGCATGTTCACAAGGCACATAAATGACTGAATGGTATCTAGGGAAGGGATCCAACTTGGCGGACCAAGGCAAACTTTCCTCTACGGAAGATGAACAAGCTGGACGGCTCCTGGGAAGGTCCTCCCCTCCCGCAAAGCGCTCAGTGCAGATGGAGCAGCTTTCAAAGGAGGGACAACGCCAGCATGGCCTGACAAGTAAACCATCAAAGAAAAATGTGTCGGTGGCTTTTGTAAAAATTCCTTCTACTTTTGAAATTTTCCAACATAAAGGATCCAGCGAACCGGTCCACAGAGGTAAGAAGGTCTCGAAAAACAACTCAATTCAGCGAACTGCGCCTATAAACAAGCCTGAGAAAAAAGTGTCTAGTAATCTAGAAAAAGAGACTCCGCCTACCCAAAATAGACAAGTGTTCAAACTAAAGTCATCGGATAAGACACGGCCTACTTCCTTGAGTCCTAATAGGTCTCGAGAGGTCTCTTGTAGCTCAATTGACATAATAAACATGAGCACATATACGGTCAAAGAATCAGAATCGGAAATCCCGCGTGCCATCCAGCAAAAAAGAAAAAAAAAACGGAAAGTCGTGATAACAGAGAAGTGGAAGAACCGAAATCAAAGGCCCTGCTCCTAGATTCCCCCTCGACCTCGCCACGGCCCTCGGGAAAGAGGAAGGTGCCTCAAAGAAGAGAAAGTCTGAAGTTGGGTCAATGGCAGGGAAAAGGGCATCAGGGGACATACCGAGGTGAAGGGCATCATCCTGACTCACAGCAAGGAATCTGTCCTACCGCAGCAAAAATAGCCAGGGCACAGCAAGTCAGAGCAAAGGTCAGGAGTTCTTCTTCCGATAAAATCAGAACCCGCTTTAGATCCAGGGTCCATGACCCTAGGGGGCCCATAGCCAGGCAGGATGATAGAGAAAATCACTCAAACTGTTCCCCTTTGTTTATGCGTCAAGAACATTCCAACTGCAAAGGGCATGCGAAAAACAGGACCATTGGACACTGAATCGTAAGGCCTTGACTAAACTGTTCCAGGAGATTCGTTTGTCCCAAATCGACATCACAAAAGATATAAACATCCTGGAACCTAATCCCAATGGAAGAAAAGAAAGTTGGTTTCTACATATAGGGTCTAACCATATTCAACAGCAAATATGGAGAGCAAGAGGTAATTTGCACACTCTTGACGAATGCAAGAGAGAGAAAAATATCACCCTTGTCCTTACAGGTACGGGCTCGTCAGCGCCCATCTACCGGTTTGGACCTCATGAAATCGACCATCGCAGCCCCCATCAAATGAATAGATCTAGGGGCAATGTCCCTATCAAAAACATTGAAAACCGGGTTTCTGGAGCAACACACAAATCCAGTACTCGATATGATGCAAATAGGAGAGTGAGCCCAGAGAGGCATCATTCACCTGCACCTCATCCAATGGCTAAGTCCTCTCGTAGAATCTTTCAATGTGTGGAAAGAGTGGATAAGGTGATGAAGCACAACAGGAGTCCAGCAAGAAAAATAGCTCCTCGCAACGAGGGAAGTAGCCACAGCAGGGGCTCCCCGAAGCCTCAAGTGAGAAGGAAGTAGCCACCAGATGGTCCTTTCCGTGATACCTCACTGAAGGAACCGGCTTCCTCGGTGAGCCTTGAGGTGATTCTGAAACTGGGCTCATGGAATACCAGGGGCTTCTCTCATTTAACTATCACGACCGATGTCAATTTTGGGAATTTCGATGTACTATGTTTGCAAGAAACTTGGCTAACCGAAAAGCCAACTCTGGATGGATTTCAATTGGAGCATTCACCGGCCCATAAAGGAGAGATGGGTAGGCCTAGATCTGGCCTCATTACTGCCATAAGAGCGGGCTCCGGTTTGACAATGTCAAAGGTGCTTATGGCATCTGAATTTATTCTGGCCACAACGCTGGAGTGGGAAAGGCTGGAAAGTCCCCATGGAATCCAATCAAAGCGCATAGATCTTGCTGATCAGCGCGTATTGGAACCCGAAGCGAGTGACAAACGGCTACTTCCTTGCTCAAGTGGAGATCCTAAAAGACGCTTTTTTGACTTCCTCCAAGTCCAGCTATGTTATCATTGCCGGAGACCTGAATATCTATTTATCCCAGCGTTCCAACTCTCCCCAAAGTAGAAATAATCTGTGGAATAACCTACTGAATTCTAGAGAGATGCATAACCTCAAGCAGCGGAACGCTGTGGTGACGGAAGTCATTCCCACTTGGGAGAGAAAGGACCAAGTGGCAACGATCGATTATATCCAGGTTTCCTGAAGTTTATGGTATCCCGAACCTAGTCCCGAATCAGACCGGTTCTAGGTTAAGATTGTCAGATGCTGCAATCATCAAACTCACGAAGCAATACAAGGAACGCAGTCCGGCTGTCTTTTCAACCCTGTAAACTGGGTTGATTACTCACCTCTCCTAACAGTGTAAGAACGGAAAAAAGGAGTGGGAAAAGCGGGAAATAATGCACCACAACATGCATACAACGCACAGCTTGTTGCCCAAAGAAAGTGGGTTAGAAAATTAAAACGGGAGGCAGCAAAATCAATCTCCATAAAAAAAAGGAAGAATCCGCCACTGCAGTAAGATCTTATAAATCTTGGTTGAAATCGTCTAAAGTCCACGGGACACAGGAAGACGCGGAAAATATGCTCTGTGCCATTTGTGGGCACAAGGCACAAGATTTTTGGTCATTAATAAAGGGCAACTCCAAAATAGTGAACCAGGCTTTGCAAAACAAATGGTGAGAAAAAATGGATATCCCATTTTGAATATCTATATGGAATCCCGGACACTGGGAAAGAGAACCATGCATTAAGTCCAAAGGAAGAGTGGGCAATTCCTTTGGATTTGAACACAATCAAATGGAAAACAAACCATCTCAATGGGTCTAGGGCGGCAGGCCCGGATGGTATAATCAACTTTGACATAAAAAACAACATCGAGTACTGGGCTTTGTTTATACTGGAGGTCTTTTCAAATTGTGTTCAGTTCTCTACAATCCCAGTTTCCTGGAACAAAGTGATTATGGTGCCCATTTTTAAAAAGGGATCCAAAGACAATCCGTCACACTACCGCCCAATCGCTTTACTTGACTCCATAGGAAAGCTTTTTGCTGCACTAATCCTGGATAACTTTCGAAGATGGATCTCCACAACTGGTTTGTCGGATCCTTTACAGGTGGGTTTCGTGAAAAACGTCAGAACTATGGCTAATATCTTGGCGGTGATCAGATTTAAAGCTAAAGTGTTCGAGGGCAGGCCTCAAATCTATATGGCATTAATTGATTTGGTCCAGGCTTTTGTTCGGGTAGACAGGCAACTATTATGGTCAAAACTACAGCGACATGCCTGTCCCCCAAGGATCCTGGACCCTATAAAGGCCTTTTGTACCGAAACCACAATGTGTGTCCGGCTGAACAACCAAGGCCTACTATCAACTTGGATTAAGACGGGAAAGGGGGTAAAGCAGGTGTGCCCCTTAGCTCCCACCCTGTATAACGCATATACGGCGGACTATAAATACTGCGAAGACAGAGTCTGTATGTTCCCCCCAACATTGGGAAGCAGCAAAATGTCACGATTATTATATGCGGACGATATAATCCTTATGGATGTAACACCAATCGGCCTCCAAAGGCAGATAAACAATCTAAATGCCTATCTTAAAGAGAACCAGTTTTTGATGAAATTTCATGGTCAGTAGATAACACCCAAATTGAACTAGTGAACAACTTCAAATACTTGGGTGTTATCATAAATAAAAGCAGAAAGGAAACGCCATTGCAGGAAAGTATCGTGACAAAAGCCAGATTGCTCATTACACAATCTCGGGCTATGGCAAATAAGTATGGTCACTTTACAATGGCACCTGTATTGATCTTCTACAAGACGAAAGTGATCCCAAGCCTCACATATGGGGCAGATGCCCTTCCTAATCTCCCAGCATCCTTTTGGCTAAAATTGGAAGGATTTTTTTTGGAAAAAGGTTCTCAATCTTCCAGATTCACTTCCAACTGTTCTAATAAGAAGGGAACTTTCATTACAATCACTGGGCTCCATTGTGGCCCTTAACGACATCATGTTATTCAGAAAGACCTTACTCCCAGTACCCCACTTGATCCTGAAAGAAATACAGCTGGAAATACAACTGGGATCTTGCAAAATGCTATCGGAATGGGCAGCCAAGATTAACTCACTGCTATAAGGGGTCGGTAGCTCTAAAGAGGAACTAATCCAAAACCCATCAAAGGTCAAACAACGCCTCATGGAGAAAGATTGGATAGATACCTTGGAAAAAGCAGCAGCCTCCAAATTGATGAATGATCTTCCTCCGCAGATGTAAAAAGTGAATGAATTAAAATCTTACTTGATAAAAGGCCCGGACAAAAAGCTCTGGGAGAACTTTTTAAGAATCCGCCTCAACATTCTTCACACAAGGGAAGTCCTGGCAAGAAGAAAACTGGCAGTGGGTGTAGCCTGCAGATTTTGCAAGCAACTGGAGATGGTGGATACTATAAGACATCTCCTGCTAAACTGCTTAGGGGTCACGGGCCCCCATTTGATACACCTGGGTCACTTGTTTGAATATCTGCACCTGTATGATGAAGAGGAATGGTTGTGCCGGCTCATGAGTGGGGAAAAGACCACATGGGTTATTGCGGTGGTGGGTTTCTTTCGGGGCATCAGTCTACTCACTTGAGGGTTGAGACTGTTTGGTTTGGTTGGTTCGAATGCAAATGCCACTACTCTAGCATTTTCCTTTCTTTCCTTAGGGCGGTTAATCTCTTTCCTTTACCTCTCCATCTTTTTG
Organism: Ambystoma mexicanum; assembly: GCF_040938575.1. Classification (NCBI taxonomy): domain Eukaryota; kingdom Metazoa; phylum Chordata; class Amphibia; order Caudata; family Ambystomatidae; genus Ambystoma; species Ambystoma mexicanum. Next base: position 1,515,790,646 of record NC_090937.1, on the reverse strand, counting down.
ACCTTAACTTCTTTACTGCCCTTTACTTTCTGCACCCTCCATTTCTAGTTCCATCTCCACGTAGCACGTCTACGGGGGCTTTGAACTTGAACTTGAATTCAAATTTGATTTGGAATTTGGTCTTGAATTTTGAGTTGGATGAGGAGAGAAAGTGCTATGGATCTACAATAGTTAATGTGGGAATCTTGTTTTGTAAAAATTGTTTTATACAATTAAATCAACAAAAATAAAATCAAAAAGTACTACATTTGTAGACTTATACTTCAAATAAATTCTTACAGTAATTCACTTGTGGTTCACTCACAGCATATGAAACATATACATAGGGGAAAGCACAGACTTGGAAGACAGCAATGCTTTCTATGTATGAGGATGATCAGTAAGGGTATCAACAGTTTTTTTTTTTATAATTCTGCTGTTTTTGTATTACTGTACTTTCCCTCGATATGCTTATTCTTGTATGCATTGAACTCACCCTACTTTCCTTAGGGTCTACTGACATTATGTGATAGTTATACATAGGTAAGACACAGTTTTGAAGCAGAGCAATCATTTCTATGCATGAAGATAATCAGTTAGGTTATGAAGATTGCCTGGTAATACTGCTATTTTTTTGTTTATTTCATTCTCCCTGTATATGCTCATATTTGTATGTGTTGTCTGTTTGTGTTTTGTTTGCAATAATGCAATTATGTAGTAAGTGGGTTTTATTAGGTACTTATTAAATGTTTCATAGTGCAATAAACTCTAATAAGAAATCTTCTATCATTTCACTATTCCACATGGCAAGATTATTAATATTACACCTCCATCATGTATGCTGCACACAATGCCTACGGTTCTACATGAGCAGCTTAGTATACCGGAAAGAACTTCATAATAGAATGCTATTTATATCAATGCATTGCTTAATGCATTACGTACCTCATGACATTTATTCTAATGATCCTTGACACTTTTTTATCAACATTACAATAAGAATCCCTTGAACAGGCTCTTCATGAAAAGTAGATGCACATGTGATGTCATCAGTGATGTCATCAATTACATTTGTGATGTCATCGTTGATGTCCTGGGTGTTAGTCTTAGCAGTGCACAGTGGAAGCACATGTTATGGTTGCTTAGCTTACCATAACTGGCGAATTTCAGGAGTTTTTCGGTTTTACTTGGAACCATAACGTCCCATTAACAAAGTTTTTTTCACTGAATTTCATCGGTTTTTAGTAGCGCAACTTAAACGCAATGTTTCTTTAACCAAGTTTTTGTCACTGAATATAAATATAGATAATGGAAATGTGCTAAATGTTTACTAAGACTCCCTTAGCTTACATTTATATAACATAAAATATACTAAACCCCCTGTCCTGCTAATGATTTTGATGCTGCATCCGTGCGCATGTCCGCGGCTGGACGCGGTCACCATCAGCACTATCCAAAAACTCAGGAGGTATCTTACATTATTGTATCATACAATAAAAAAACAAAACATATTCAAAAAGCACCACATAAATACATAACATTTAATAATAAATAAGTAGTGGAAACACTATATGGAAGCCACCAACCATCCACTGAAGTAGCATTTCCAATATAATGGAATATACCAAAACAAAATAAACATGCCTCCAACTGAATTAACTCACAGAAACTGCACAGCAAGAGTATACTTACACAGCACTAACAGCAAACATTTGTAAAGTAGTAAGTACTCTACATTTATTTCTCTGTACTTATACATTTTCTGTGTTATAAACACTAAACTAATATATATATATATATATATATATTTTTTTTTTTTAACACAGAAATGTCCAGTACTTTGGAATGGCTGGAAGAAAATTCCCCACGAGAGGAAATGAGTGAAGACAGTGATAATAATGGTAGACACAACATTTCTCTATATAAGCCAATTAATAACCATTACTTTATGTGTACTTAACACATTTTTTTTAACAGACCAGACAACCAATAAAAATAATATACCAAAAGAGATATTAGAAGATTCTCTGAAACAAATGGAACTAAAAATGGATTTGTTAATGCAACACTTCAATTAACTAAAAGAGTGTGTTGTGGTCCACATTAAAGAAAACATTAAATACCACTTTCCCACATGTACCTCTTCCCCCTCTCCATGTCCCAGCCAACTATCCCCAAGCCCTCCCCACCAAGAAAAACTTTAAAATTAGATTTCCATCCCTCCCGCTACCATACATCATGTCCAAACCCCTAATTCCCCTGTATTTGTTTCAGTGTCTGCTTCCCCCGTCATTCCTAATTTTTCTACTGTTAAAAAATAATAACATTTTAAGTGTGGTCTTAGTATATGCCCGTGTCTTATTTTTTTTAAAAAAAAGACAGTCAGGGTGTCTGCGAACAGAGCAGCTTTCCGAGGTGTCCTCAATTAACCAACATGGGGGTGTCCTAAGGACACTATACCTGTTTGTACTGTCCGTAATTAAAATGAAGGTGTATTTAGAACACACAAGATGTCCGCCTGTCCATAGTTAACCAAAATGGGGGTATCCTAAGGACAATATACATGTTCGTACTGTTCGTAATTGAAATGGCGATGTCCTCAGAACACACAAGATGTCTGCTTGCCCGCAATTAATCCAAATGAGGGTGTCCAAAGGACAATATACCTGCTCATACTGTTCGTAATTAAAATGGAGTCCTTAGAACACACAAGATGTCCGCAATCACCCAAAATGGGGGTGTCCTAATAACACCTCCGCTTCGTAATCTCCGCAACCAGAATGAATATATCCATAGAACACATATCCCGTCTGCCTGTCCGCAACGTTTTGATGCACATTTATTTTATTCGGGGAATTCAACATTGTTCGTAGAAAACCCACGCACATGCGCGTCACACACTTGGGTCCTACGAACATCGCACCTCTCCGCAACTGTCCGGTGCACATGTATCACACTTTTAATTAGTTCGGGGACCTGAACACTGTCCTTAGAACACCCGCGCGCATGCGCACAACCGTCACTGCGCATTTGGTGTCCTGTGGACAGCCGTCCCATTTGGGAATGTGTCTGCAACGTCATCATGTGACCGCACCCATGCTGAGCGTGTGTCCTTATTTGTGGACACTGTCCGGGCCCGCAAACATTTAAAAAGTGCTTTTTTGAGCAATCCAAGATATTTTACAGTAACAGTTCACCATTGCACATGTTCCAGACAATGTCCCTGCCGATCTACATACTTATTGGAACTTTTTGAACCCGTTCTTGGTGTTAGAAGTGTTTGGGGATGGTGTGGGTGTCTGTGAAGCGTGCCCCAGCACCCCTATAAAAGGCCACACCCCAGAGCTGATCCTCTTTCTGCTTTTGGATTTCCAAGATTTACAACAGGACAATTGTGCAGGTTGCTGTTCTTGGTTCCTGGTTATTAACCTTCAGATGGCATCCCAAATTGCTTCTACTGCTACTGCCTCCGCATCAACACCCCCACCTCCGCCACCAACACCACGTCCCCAAGGGCATGCAGAGGGGAACAGGTGTGAAGATGCAGACGAGAAGGATGAAGAGGATAAAGAGGATGAGGTAGTGGAAGTCCCTACTACTAGCACTCATTGTGAGTCTTGGGTGTGGTAGTTATTTACCACCATTGATGGAAAGTCAAAAGTTCAAGCAAACAAGGTGATATGCAATCAGTGCCATATGGTGCTGAGTTGTGGCAAGCCTGGTTCATATAGCTTTGGTACTACATCAATGAAGCAACACCGAAAGTCATTCCACGGTGGGGCTATTGGTAAGGTTGTACCTTGCGGTAAAGATAGTAGGTTGAGTTCCTCTGCACCATCCTCCGTTTCCACTCCTGTCACCACAAAAGACACTCCTGTGGGACTATGCCTCCCTCCAGCTGCCTCGCAGGCCATTCATGATGCTGTTGACACTTACCTGTCGAGGGTCACAATATTGTGCATGTACTGCAATGCAGTACCCTGCAGGGGGGAGAATCTTCAGACTGCTTTCGAGTCTGCAGTTGAGGAACATCACAAGGTCTGTGACCTTCCAGAATAAGGCCCACCCTACATCTTCCTCTCTCCACCTGCCCTTTCTTATCCCCGTGGTTGGTGTCTTTTCCTTACCCTCATTTCCCCTCCTTTCCTTGTGTGTCGTGTTTAAAAAACCCCAAAAAATATAATACAACAAAAAAAAACAAAGTGACAAATAAATAGTGCAGGGCCCTGTGCATTTTTAGAAGTCTGTGGACATCTAAATTCTGTGCAGTGCTGCCCTGTCACAACCATTGCACTTTTCTCTGGGAGGAAGTGGTGGCTCTGAAAAGAGCCTTTTTGTGGTGTTTTTTGTGTTTCAAAAACTTCAAATGGTCAACAGCTACTGCAAAATGGATTGCTGTAATTCCAAAAAAGGTCGCAATGCATTTCATATATTTCACAGAAAAATCTGATTGCCTGCATAAATAAGATTTACTCCATCTCTGCGAAAAATGTGTGTGCTACAAAACATAATGTTTTCATTCTGAAAAGAGGACATATCAACATCTCTCAAAAAGGCACAAGCACCATTGTTAACATTGTGCCTTGCTTTCTCCATTGGTGGACCAAATGAAAAAGAATACAGCCACATTTTGCAATAAGGGAAAAAATTACTCTGGAGTTTGGATACATGTACATGACTTTCCCAAGTCCTTCATTCATTGCAAATTACAAAGAGATTCCAGACACATGCCCTAAACTGTTCCCTCCACAATGAATAATAATAATGTCTGGATGATGCTGTGTCACCAAAGAAGCACAGAGAGGCACCAAATCCACCCACTTCATTCCACGCACACCATGCCAGTGCACTTCTACATGAGAGAATCCAAGATGTGCAGCCACTCCACAGCGTTCTGCATGCACCTCCAACCAATTTATCCACGAATCTTCGAAAATCCAAACATTCTGCTTTCTGAAACACACAGCCATAGCTATCTGGTCTTCTCTCAGGAAAAAAACCTACTGAAAAACTCTTTCCTTACACAACACACCCAGTAAACCTTATTGACCAATCCCTTGCTCTGCTCAGTCTCATTTGCATGCCTCTCAACCTTAAAATCCCTGTATGTAAAACGTGCTGTCCATGTACAAATGCGCTGTCCGTGGACAAATCCAAAAATCGGAGCGTGGGGAAGAACATTTAAATAGTGTGCCCCATTTCCAATTAGAATTTGGCTCTGAAATGAACCTTTTTTTGGGGGGATTTTTTGCTGATGCTTCAGAAACACATTTTATTTTGTATTTTTTTTTTTTTTTTTTTATTTTCCTCCAAAAATCTTCAGATTAGTTTCTCCAAAGCAACCCTTATGTTCCAAAACAGCATGGCATTTCCCATAAAAGATAAAGAAATGCCATCTTCTTTAAAATAAACAACCAGAATCAATGTTCTCATTATTACAAAAGAACATACTAGCTCAAAGCATGAAAGCAAACATGTCTCGGTTGAATGCACACCTAGAAATATTTTGCTGAGGACAAAAAACACAACTATTGTCCCATACTGCTATAGGTAAGAAAGCAAAAAAAAAAAAAACATGGCATTTGGAAGGACATTCATGATTGTCTGAACCAAGTTTTGCAGATCTCGCAACAAAGTAGGTGCACTGACATAGCCCAAAAGCACAGCACCACAGTGTAGTACAACTGCATGTGGACTATGAAACCTAGCCATATCTTGACAAACTACTAGAATTGCCTGCACATTCTAATCAGGCACAGTGCTCCAAACCACAGCCACTCCTTTTGTGTCAAAATAGTTAGCCACATTCCTAGATTTAGCATACTGCTCCAAACCATTCACAAACATATCTCCAACCACCAACACCCTGACTGTCTGCACCTCCGCCATCTTCACTACACATAGGCCCTCTCAAAATTAAGCAGAAGCTCAACACCTGTTTGAATAATCCTCAAAATACACTCCCACTTCATGCTCAGTAACGCCGGATGTAACATGTCCTTTCTGCGAACAACCGCGCTGTCCGCAGAGCGCGCAAGTAACAATGAGGCAGCCCTTCTACCCTTTCCACTGCACTCTCTGCACCACTTCCTCATTGGCTACTGTTAAGCAGTCATACAATCATCCACCAATCACATCCAAGAACTCTACATCTAACTCTGCCATCACAGATCAGCACTTTAGATTTAGTATTGATCACTCTCAGTACAATTTGGCTGTGACTGCAAAGGACCTACAGCAACAACTACTATAACACTCCACATGATTTCTACTTGCAGATTCATGCATATCCACATGCATGAACACAGACTACAGGTATGAATATTTTCTACACAGTACATGTACACCACTTCTAGTAATACTATACATCCTGGGAGCATAGCTCAGCAGCAACTATGTGCCTTGCGAGAAAAACGACACAAAGCAAAACAGATGTGATCCCCGGGTCTGTGCTTCGAAACCTCTGGGTGTTTAAGTGCGTCATAAATACGCAACTAAGACAAAATATTTACGCAACTAAAAAACAAACGATTCCTGTATCAGCGCCTCGATGCCCGCGGGCTGTGTAAGTGCTTTAGCAATGTAATAAAAAAAAAAATATGAACAGAGTAACTGCCACTGTATAAACTGTAAAATGAACTTACTGTCATTTCTTCCATCTGCGATGATGAAGTGTCAATTGCAAACCTTTCAGCTCTCAAAATGTTTGTATACACACACACACACACCTATCTAAAAAAATATTGTTTCATATTATAAGATGGGAAAAATAACAGTATAATTATAAAAAAAGACTGTCCAGTGTATTATAAAATTACACGCAGCCGGGATGAGTACATACATCTTCATTCAAGCACACACGCAACAGTATCATTAGAAAGGCTCCCAGATCAAACAACACCACTGCCTCTATATGAAATCCTTCTGCTTTATTTGCCACACCTTCACAAAGCCATACATTGAATGCTTTTATGTACAATCTCTGCCATTTATCCTGTAAAAATAGCAAAATATGCATATGATTATTTCTTCTATCTCTTAACATCCATTAACATAACATTAAAAAAACAAGTGTGCTCTATACCTTTACTATTATACTCATTTGAAAAACATATTCAACTAACAGATTCTAAATAAAATATACAGGATGCACATAGGCAAAAGAAATTGCAAAACAATGTCTACATTAACACAAGTGCTATAAACACACGTATTCACTAAGTTCTTTCTGTTACAATTTCAGTGAAGACCACTCTCCTGAAAAGCAGCAGTGTCTGAAGTACGAACAAGGATTTAGAAGAAACCTACTCTTTCCATACAAAAAAGTAAGTACAAAACTAACATAATGTTCTAACTGTTACTCAAACACACTAGCATTTTAGTATTGTAGAAGAAACAAATATATTAACCCTTTACCATTAGATGTAGTATTTGTGCTTCCCCTTACCAGTTTCATACTTTATATTGTCATTTGAAGCCCAGTATAGTAACACATAAAGACAAGAATAGCCTTCCCAACTTGATGTAGCTGCCCATTGCACACCTCCACAATCATACTTACCAACATACTCAGCCACTCATGCACAAAGCACGCATATACTGCACAACAGCCCAACCCACATTTTCTTTTTTTTCTCCAACAGACCCCAAAGAATGCCTACCAAAAAACAACTCTGTAGAAGCAACGCAGAAGTAGAGCAAATCAAAATAAAAGTGTCCAAAATAAGCATCCATCTCTAGCAGATTTTGTACAAAAAGCTCAAACAAAACAGCTAATAAAACAGCTAATACAGTCATTAAGCGAAACAAAACAAAGCTTCCAGTACAGAACCTTTCCCTCCTCTATCAAAATGTAAAACCAAACAGAAAGTGATTAACAAGACTTCAACTACCACTACTGCTAATGCTGCACCTATACATCTTGATGTAGTGGCAAGTAATCATAGCAAAAACAATGCTTTACAAAATGTTTTCCACCACAGAGTCCTTCAGAACCTTTTAACAACAGGAGAGAAATCATGAACAACCCTCAAAACCTACCATAGACAATTAATCCTAGAAGCTCTCGTAGACAGTGCAATCCTTCTCAAAAGGAAGTTATTTATTTTAGTTTTCAACAGGATGAAATCACTAACAAAACAAACTACTCAACTACAAATAAGACTTCTCATTAAACAGAATATCAACAAAAATAGCTTTTTAAACATCTGTGGGGGTGAATGGAGTCACACCATGACCACAGAACCATATTTTAATGAAGAAGCACATAACCAAAACCAAACAAACCAAATTGCCATACATAGCAGTGCACAAGGGTATGAAAAACTTAATAACACCATTATGGATCATGAAATTTTGCTCAAAAAATATCCCCAGAAAGTCTACAAATGGCAGTGCACATCAATGTGTAACATTGCCAAAAAATATTTCAAATCTTTACGCCAGTATGTAAAAAGCAAAGATAAAATAAAAATGAAACTACTATAAAATATGGATGCCTGTCCAGTGCGCAAATACACAGGACTACAAGGACATTAGTTAGCCTGCATTTCAGGACCTATTTGCAAAAGCACCTTCCATCATATCAAAATTATATCAAAACATCATTCAACTATAAGAAATCTAGTCCAAAGTCCTGCTTTAGCACTAGCAATTTAAATAACAATCTTCTACATGGTACAGCCAAGTAACTACTCAAAGAAATAGAGCATATCCAGAGAAAATATTTTGGAATTGAAAGCCACTTACAAAATGAAATAGATGTACAACAAACTAGAAACTACTATATGAATAGCAACCTTCTATTAAACACATACAAAAAAGAAAAACTAAAGTTTAAAAGTATCTCCACTGAAGTACCAAACCATGTGTGTTTGTGTTGCTGCCGGACTTCTCATAGAAGTACCACAAAAACTATAGACATAACGTACAAAATAGAAGACAAAGAAGATTCCAAATGGTTCCAATTAGCTCACTACCTTATAGCAGAAAACAAACATGACATTACAGACCCCTTAATACTTTGCAATTACTGCACTGCAAAACTTGACAACAACCAAACACCTTCATGTGCTATCACAAATAACTTGGAATTATTCCCACTACCAAAACCCCTGCAACAACTAAATTTATATGGGAGCATCCTAATTCAAACAGTGCACCCATTTCAAGTAATAATATGCCTCCAACCAAAAACAGCAAAATTATCTCCCTCTGAATTAGTCAAAGGCATTTGTGGCAAAGTAGTTTATTTACCATTAGATCTCAAAGAAAATGTATACACTCTAGGAGTATAGCGGCCAATAGATCAATCTTTAATTGTCTTAGTAAATGGCGTACCTACAAAAGACAAAACAAATTGGCAACATCTAATGGACATATATAAAGTTAGACAAGCCCTGCAATATCTAAAAAACAACAATGAATACTACAAAGAAATTAATATTGAAGAAAACCTGAGAGAAACCATTGAAATAATTCAAGAGTCCCCAGAAACTGATCAATTTGAACTTCTAAATGGTGCTACAGAATCCAATATTTTAGACCATTATACAATTCATCCTTTACACTCTAAAGACTATAGATGATGCATTGGAAACGTACCAAATGTGACAAGCCAAAGGCTCTCCAATCACCATATGAGAAAAAAGTATAGAAGCACAGGCCTTTCCTCTACTCTTTCCTTCTGCAAAAGGAGGAAGGTACGATGATAGACCCACACAGATAATAGCATCAGAATATCGTTCTATACAAATGTATTCTGACAACCCCAGATTCAGACAAAATGTGGAATACATATTCCACCTTTTCTTTGAAAGTGAACTAGCAACTCTATGCTACGGAGTTGCACACACATTAAAATCAGGTACCCATTTTCAAGATATGTCAGCAATGCAATTATTACAAAAGAAATCCTAGTTCCGGTGTCACAGAGAGTACGCTTTATGATAAGAAACCTTGGCCCACCCACTTGGTTTGTTACATTAAGTTGTGCAGTATATTCATGGGAAGATTTACACGATTTCCTGCGCATAGCAAACAAAAATAAAACAAACATAGATATAAAAACACCAGGAAAACTCTGTTCTCTAGATCCTGTAAATATATCAAGATATTTCCATCATCGTTTCATTGCTGTGCTACACTTTATTTGTAATAAGACTGTTCCTCCCCTCGGAGAAGTACAGCACTTCTTTTGAGAAAAGAATACCACGCCAGAAGAGCACCAGACATCCACATGCTATTATGGATTAAAGATTCTCCTAAATTTGGTCAGGACAGTGATGCCACAGTTTTGCAGTTCATCCAAAAATATGTCACTTGTGAAATCCCTTCACAAGCAACACATAGTGACATTCATGCCCACATTTTACAATTTCAAAGACACAAATGTGGGAAATATAGTTGTCAAAAATATTTTAAAAAAGGGAAATACTACCAAATGCCGCTTTGGTTTCCCTAGACCAGTGTCAGCAACAGGTCAAGTAACAACTTCATGTCTTCAGTCAGACATAGTGCCAAAGATAAATAAGAACACATATTACATAAAAAGAACAGAAGAATCAAAACACATCAATGATTACAATGCAACCATTTCCCTTGTATGGAATGCAAACATAGATGTGCAGTACATTGCAGACAATTCCACTGCAGTTGCAGGATATGTCACAGCCTACTTAACCAAATCAGAAAAAAACAGAGCTTCAGCACCTCTCGGATGACACACAATCTGAGAAAACACTATCACAGAAATTGTACAGTTTAGGCATAAAAATGCTCTCTCATAGAGAATGTGGCTGCTATGAAGCTGCAGACCATTTAACCGGCACTGCCTTGTATGGAAAATCTGAAAATATAGTATGACTAAGTCTTGGGCGTGCTAAATCTAGAAAAAGAGTTCTCAAATCATATGAGGACATAGAAACAATAACCAAAAATGATCCCAACAGCCAAGACATTTTGAAAAACAATTTATTAGACACATAATACCCAAACAGGAGTACCACTTAGGAAACCATGTGTCTCCACCACATAGCCCAAAACTTCACATGTAAAAATAATGTTGAACCAGATGAAAATAAACCTTTACAGAGTGGTATATTGAAGATACAGAGTGGTAAATTTTGATGACATCATAGTGAAACTTACCAAACACAGCTTAATTAATCATATAAAATGATCATTAAAAACTCTTCAACATAAAAAATGTATTACATGTACCTGCTACAATTTTTTAAACCATGGAGAAAAGAAGAAGAGTTACTGGATACGTATGACTCCTACGAAGATGCTTTCAAAGCAAATGAAAGCACTATAACAGATGTAAAGTTTACACAGTACCAAAATGAGGCAGAAATAGCCATGATAGAAGTAGAAAACACCATGTGTCAGTCTGAACAAGCTACAGAAGACTTTTCTGTACTGAAATCACAACTGAACAATGAGCAGCGTAGCATTTTCCAAGAAATATCAAAACAAATTGAACATGATGTAGAACATGAAAATAAAAACTGTACCTGCTAAGACTACAAATCTATACTGCTATACGTGAGTGGTGAAGCTGGTTCAGGCAAAACATTCTTAATCAAAATCATCAGCAAGTTCCTTCAACAATTGACAAACAACAAACTGTCAGCTGTTGTAACTGCCCCGATAGGATTAGCTGCCTACAACATCGGCAGTGTCACTTTATACCGATTACTACTCCTTCCAGTAGAACACCAAAACAAATTAGACAATTACAAACTTTCCACAGAAGCTGCAATGGAACTAAGCAGAGTTTTCAAACAAATGAAAATGCTGCTAATAGATGAGGTGAGCATGGTCTCCAACCTAATATTGGCTTTGATTCACCTCAGATTACAAGAGGTCTTCAAAACAGACTACAAACAGCTCTTTGGAGGAAAACACATAATTGTTTTCAGAGATTTTCTTCAATTGACACCAGTGAAAGCTGAACCTATTTTTAAAACCTTAGGGCACAAACTGTGCGGTAAAACTCTTGGCAGCATAGGAAATATCAAAATTTGGCAACATTTCCAATACAGAGAATTAACAGAAAACATGCGCCAGTCTGCAGACCTCACATACGCCAACATTTTAAAAAGTATTAGATTTTGTCCTTGATGCCAACTCTTGCAAGCTGTTCAAAATTCAATGAAACAATGTTGAAAAAAGAAATGCAACCAATAATTGAAATTTGTTCCACAGATCAACTGGACGTACATGGTATGACACTACCCATGTGTCAAGAAGCCACAACACGACTTTATACCCAAGAAAACTCTAACTCCAACACAGCTGGTTTGGAGAACATATTAAAATTATCTTTAAACTGTAGAGTAATGCTTAAACATAACCTTGACGTGGAGCAAGGACTAGTTCATGGAGCACTTGGTACAGTTGTTGGCTTTCAAATATACCCACGTGACAACAACATTCAATTTGTCAATATTCACTTTGACAAACTATCAGAAGTTAAAAGGATAGGACGCTCAACAGCCTGCTTCCTTTTTTTCAAAGACATGTATGTAATCAGAGAACAATTTTCACTAACTCTAGCATACGCAGTTACCGTTCACAAATCACAAGGTCTTACATTAGATAAAGCATTAATAGATATTGGTAGCACATTCTTTAAAGAAGGCATGAGCTATGTAGCACTATCACGCTTACGTACACGTGTCAGGCTATGTCTAAGCAGCTTTGATGAAAGTAAAGTAAATGCAGATATTCCTTGCATTCTAGAATACAATAGGCTGCGTTCACTCCACACACCCCATCTAAAAAGCTATCCTGTTCCACAAAAAGCAAAACGTTGTAAAAGAAAACTACTTCAAAATGAAACGATACAGGATGCCACTGCAATTCCTTCAAAGAAAAAAAAAAAAAAACTAATACTTCACCACAACCAAAGAAGAATCTACTGGTCAAAGTAACTCAACTACTTCTTCAAAGAAGCAACACAAACTCCGAACAAATGACTTCGACACAGAACTTTCAGGTCCATTCACATTTTCAAATATAATTGCTGTAAATTGCTACGCAAATGTAGCAATAAATATTCTATCCCAATTGCCACCAATTATTGAGAACATTTACTTACAAAGTACAGACCCATTGTGTTTGCAAATGTTAGTCCTTAATAGTGTTCATGGAATAAGACAAGAATTGGACTACTGTGCTGGAATTGTCATATTCACTATAAACTCACAAGAAGATCCACAAGCATTTCTAATGTACTTACTACAAGTACTGGAAAACAAAAGCATACCTATAAATTAAACCTTTCATATTTCATACATATGAAACATACATGCACTCTCTGAAACCATGTGACACAGGAACAAGTCCCTAATGAACGGTTCATGTATTTATCCATACCTAACGGTGAATCCATTCCATTTCATTACAAAATGCAAACCATGGCAGATTATGTACTACCTGCAATTCAGAGAATTGCTCCACCTTACAAATACAGACACATAGTAAATACGTAATAGTAATGCTTTTACGTTACAATGCCGATGGTACCAAAAACAATTGGATTCACACATGGTCAAGTATCACTTGGTAAGAAAACCTTCACAACAATAGGTATAATCTGGTATCCAGTCATAATTTCGAATACAATATATTCGAAAGTAAAAATGTCGAAAATATTTAGTCGAAAAACAAAAATGTCGAAAAACAAAAATGTCGACTTTTTTTCGACTTTTTTCGATTTTATGTGTTAATAATAAATATTTTATTAAACTTTTTTAAAAAAATAATTAAAGGTATTTCCATGGGGGGTGGGGGTGATGGGGAGGATGGGGGGGGTTGGGGATAGGGGTTTGGGAGGGTTTTTTAAATAATTAATTAATTATTTAATATTATATTAAAGATTTTTTTTAAATAATTAAAGGTATATCTATGGGGGGTGGGGGGGATGGGGAGGAGAGGGGGGTTGGGGTAGGGGTTTGGGATGGGGGGGTTGGGGGGGACCCCCCATAATAAATGTTACTATCTGGGTAAAAAAATAAAAAAAAAAGGGTTTTGGGTTTTCGATTTTTTTTTCGACATTTTTTTTTCGAAATTATGACTTTTCCTATTATATGTATGTTTTTCGACTTTTTTACATTCGACATTTTTTTTCGACATTTTTGCTATTCGACATTATGTTTTCGACTTTTTGACTATAAACCGTATAATCTAACATGCAGGAGCACCCAATGCATGTCACTAAACTGCATATATAAAAAAAGAATTGTGGATGGTTCGAATGTAATGATAGTACCATTACTCTAAAGCAGAGATTGCCAGCAAATCTTGTAAACACTAACTTAATATTCTTAAAACCAAAATTTAATACGTAATCTGTGTATGAACATAAGCAAAACTTCAACTTCAAAACTGTGCAAAGTTAGAGTACGCCAACAGGTATCTAACTGCCCCAAGACTCTGAAACAAGCAAACAGATAAATAAATACCACTAAAATCTAACAAGGAATATACAGTTAGAATACACCCAAGACTCTAGGCCCTGGCCACAACCACTGCAGCATAACACACCTATGCTACCAAACATTTTGACTGTGGTATGTGGGCTGCTTATAGGGGATATTAATTACAATCAATCATCTACTAACAACCCAAAACAAACATCATACTAAAGTAAAATAGCCAGTAGTGCATTTATTATGCGAAGACCACGGACATGGCGAACACATCAGGGGCACCTGCCACCTAAACAAATATAGTATTTGACCCATCTCTTATTCTCAACCCTCCCCAAGCCCTTCTGCACACCAACACACTCCCCAAAATTGCATTTTGTCTCTGTTCGCCGCTGTCGGCGGATCCAAGACGGCGGGCGCATCGGAACAATGTGATGCACCTCACGCCTCACTCTGCCTCATTCCAACCTGCTGCGTGTCTGCGTACATGACGCAACCCAATTAGCTAATCGGTGTCCTGCCCGCAGAGCGAACAGGGAAGTGTGTCCAGGGAGCGGTCATAGATATCACTAATATTTTTGCCTTACGTTTTTCCCATTTACAAAAAAAACACTGGACAGATTTACACCAAATTAGCAAAAGCATGCTTTCGGAACTAAGCTGCCGCTCCTGCCGTCCTGCCGCAAATTTGGTGGAAATCCATCCAGTGGTTTGAGCTGTAGGTGTGCGCAAAGTTTTTTCCCATTATGCCTATGGGAAAAATAACTATAACTATAACTTTGCGCCCCCTGGACCAAAAAGTGCTCTTCCTATGGGATTAGCAATTTAACCATAACTACACAGCCACTACTGTGTAATATATATATTTATATTTTATTTACTTTTTTCCCATAACCGCGGGTATATTCACAATTTACTACAGCTAGCCATGATTATTTGTAGTTTTTAGCTGCCCATGGTTATCTGGAAAAAGGACACACAAAAAATGCTTACTAAGTGCCCCCCCATTTGTGCCTGCTTCCCCCAACCCCGTCAAGGCCTCCTTACCTGCCCATCCCTCTCCTATTCCCCCCAACACTCATTGTTATGATGTGATGCACTTGTATTCCAGCTCTCACTTTCTTTTGTAGCTGCGCTTATCCTTCCACATAACCGTGGCTACGGGAAATCGATCATGCTCTTAATTTGGCCCCTACCCCCACCTCCAACTCCCAAATTTGACATGATGACCTCTCTCCCCCACCTCACCTTTAACCTAGAACCATTTCACAATTTTTCTACCTCTGAATGGCATTGTTTTGCCTTTTTGTTTTTGGGTAGCCCTGGGTATAAGCGCAGTTATCACTCGCACTAGCGGTGGAAAAAAGGATGATGCCTTTTTAATTTCTAAAAATCCTGTCTGCTGCGATGTACCAAGCTAGATATCTCTATAATTTTTGGAGAACGGGGCACGTCCCTTCCTAGTCCATTTTTAAAAACAATAATGGGCGCAATAACCACTTAATTCCAAAGGATCACAAGTCAACGCTTTGTGCCAAAGTTGTTTCCGACCTGGTCCAATTATGTCCAGCAGGGCTGCGGGAAAATTGATTTCTTGGCCCCGATTCACAAAGCGTTTTCCAATGGGGTTTGCCATTATAAAATGCTTCTGTGAATTAGGCCCTTTGTGTCTAAAAGGAAAAGGAAAAGGAGTGGGGACTAGGCCAAATGTGTTTTTTGTCTTAATACGTTTTTTATTTTTTAATGAATCTTTCCCAAAATGAACCAGTTGGGGGGCTGTGAATACAACATTTCAGCCAAATTCATTGTACGAGTCAAAATGTATTAGCAATTCATTTCCTATGGATCTCACCACTCACCTTAACTGTAGTCAACGACCTAATGAGATTGCCCTGATCTGATTTTTTACTTTAAATGGGTGGGACTCTACAAAGTTTTGACCACTTGCCTCTATATTTTTATAAATAATATTTGACAAGACCCCTAGGGGGACAATCATTTTACTGTGGTACTACAGTGCTATTGGTTTGTGGATTCTTCTGTACTTGTTCACACATCCCCAAAGTGTAAAGCCAGTGATAGAAGTTGGCGGGAGCAGTTGGGAGCGGTGCTTTTAAGTTATACTGTTCCTATACTTTTATTTTAAAAAGCAACTGTTCCGGAATGGTTTACTTTTAAAATAAAATTGTGTGAAGAATTTTAAACGTTGACTTCAGTGCAATGCACTTAACATTACCTTAATAGCATGTGTGTTTGTTTGAGTTTTGAATTGCGCATTGCAATGGGGTGTGCAAGGAGGGGGACAGGCCAGCAGAGAACATAGTTCCACTACTTCTTTTCATACACTTCGACCAATGTGTAAACCCTTTCCTGGGCCATGCACCCTTAAAATCTGAATAAGGTATATCATTTGGGTGCCTGTTGCACTTTATGATTGTAAACTGGTTGCATTATTAGTAATGGGGGATGGCACATAAGGCTTAAAAATCATGGTTCTCCCCTTTACAATTATTGGGCAATAGACATGCCATGCCACGCCCACTTGACCATTCCCTCTCCCTGCCTCTATTTGGGTGCTTTGCATGCCACTGAAACAATATATCAACAATACCTGTATAAACAAATAAGGATGCATTGCTCTTGACACTAACATCAGGGGCGCAACTGCTCTGGGTTTGTTTGGGGACAGGGCTGCATACAGGGTACTGAGGTCTGCAACCTCAGCACTGCTTGTGGGTCACTGAACAACATGCCCTCTTTCATACGGTGTGTTCAGGGTGAGCTCTGTATGCAAGTTACTTCATTGAGGATATGCAAGCAAACCACATTCTCGGAGCATGGTTTCCAATGTTCATTATTAAAACAAATCATGCACATGTCACAAATCCGCAAAGGCCATGGGACTGAAACTGCCCTCCTTCATCTAAAGAATAAAATCACCAAAACAATGGACACAGGCAAACCTGCTCTCCTTTTACTGCTCCATCTCTCCGCAGCATTTGACCTAGTGGACCACAGCATCCTCACCTCTCACCTATTCAACGCAGCACACAAGGCTACCACATGGATCACCACCTTCTTAGAAGGTAGGGCCATGAAATTGTACTCAGACCAGGCCATCCCCCCCCCCCCACCATCAGTTGTGGAGTTCTACAAGGGATATGCACAGCACCGACCCTCTATAACCTATTTACCAAACCTCTCTTTGACTTATTGGACTCTCTCGGCATAGCTTACACAAACTATGCCGATGAGACACAAGGTCTCCTCCCCCTCTCTGGAGATTATGACGAAGACACAGAAGCTCTCCTCAAGATATATACCACTATCCAAACCTGGATGGCTATTAATGGTCTTTGCTTAAACGCCGATAAACCCGAGATCATTATCCTAGCCCCCAGAAAAACTTTAACCAAACTCAGCCCCGAATACTCACACATGATCATCGACAATCCCAGCATACCTGTCTCCTCAGCCGTGAAGACCTTAGGAGTCTACCTAGACGCCACACTCTCGATGACTAGACAAATCAGCACCATCTCCTCTGCATCTGAACTAACCACCAAACTCATTTATGCCATAAAACCCTACCTTACTGCACCCAACTGCCTCTCCATAGCCAGTGCCACTATATGAGCCAGATTGGACTACTGCAACGCTCTTCTAGCAGGGACATCAACCAAAAACTTAAACAAATAGTACAAAATAATGCCCCCGCTCTGCACTACACATGCCCAAATTTGACCCCATTTCACAGGCCAGAAGACTCGTACAGTGGCCCCGAGTCAAGGAAAGAATCAACTTCAAAATACTCACCCTCACACACAAATGCATCAATCACACAGCAACCATCGAACTTATCAGAAACAATATCCAAGAATTCGTCCATCCGTCCTAAAAGAAACCACCATGCTAACCGACTGTGAGAAGAGTCAAAGCCAGCGGCATTGGCTTCCCACACATAGCACCTAAGCTTTGGAATGCTCTCCCCAACTCACTCAGAGCAGAACCCTCACTGTACTCCTTTCACGAATCTCTCAAAATTACACTATTCAATTAACCATACCTTTCCTTCCCTTCACCTTCACCTGCCCTTAACCGTACTGATATGTTATGTGTCTGTAACACCAGTATATGCATTGTAATGAAAATTGCCTTGTAACCTTGAGCCTTCCACTGTAACCAGGTAAATCAATTGAGCACAGTGATTAAGTTCCTCTTTTTTTGTAAGGGGCAAGGGTATGTGAGGAGTATACTATGAACACAAGCAAAAATATACCACTTGCTACCCAACTTCCCTACACACTGTCAGAGGGATGAGAAATCTTGTAAGTGTTTGTTATATACACTTGACTGCATAAATCACATGGACATAGGTATCAGCAACAAAGACAATTTTAATACATCTTTAAATTGTTAAAAAAGACCATCTGTCAAATTCATCTACCGATGATCTGGCTAAAAGACAAAATACAAATACATAAATGCTCATGGTTCAGCGTTCTCTAACATCTTTAAGAAATGTGGTCAAGATCTCAGTCTTGTCTGTTTTTTACGGTGTGTTGGAAACAGTCAATTGCAACAATTAAACTTTGCTATTATCTAGTTTGGCAATTGTGATGTTAGTATCAAAGTGATTATTTTGAAAAACATAACATCCTTTCTAATATCATGGCACGTCTACACCAATTTGTGTTTCAGGAGAAAGACAAACTTCCCAGCTGACATATCTTGATATGGAAAGTGTAGTCTGACCCCTTCTTCAGGACGCTGTTATTTTTTCAGAGACACGGTCAGTAATGTGATCAGCATGTACTGCCTACAAACATAAATACAAATAACAAACTGTTAAAAACCTAAGGATCAAGTCACCGTAATTGTTTATAGTGCAGTGCAAGAGATCAGCACCCTACTGACCTGCTACTTGCTTAGCTTTCTTCTACGTATGGGAGTCTAGATTCAGAATTCGGCCTCGTCACTTTGCCTCAGTAATTCATTCTATACTGTAAAGTATATAGAAAAAGGGGTTATGGAGATGTATTCCCTTTTCTTTCTGACATCATATATGTTATATTATTTTGATGTATACCTTTTACTAGCGTAGAGTGTATCGAGCTTTTCGATGCACTGTGTTTATTCTCGTGTATATGAGGCGGCGAATCACTGTCTGTTTTTTTTCAACAAACTGACACAGCTGCGCTGCTGTTTGTATAGGAGGAGGGGAAAGGGGCATGGGAACACGGGTAAGGAGGGAAGGGAAAACAAAAAGGGGAGAGAAGAGAAGCAACTACAGGGAAAAACAACGGAGGGGTTGATCACCAACTCTCAGGTTAGATGGGCAGTGTGTGTGGACTTAGGTGTTGAGGGAATGGACATGGATCAACGGATGGCCAAGGCAGAGGTGCAGTTAAACATAATTACCTGTGTTTCCAATTCTTTGTTCTTTGGTCTTCTCCTTGGCCTTTCTGCTGAAGCAGCAGGATTTACCTCCCTTGGATTTTCACAGGGACAGACTTTAGGAAGGCCTCCATCACCTCCCTGCCTTAGTGTATTCACTCTTACATGCATTGCCTACTCTGCTGCACACTGACACTGATCCAGTTCCTCCTTTTCCTCCTCACATGTTCTCGATATCCTCCTACAGTGTGTTTAACCTCATCTGGTTGAGGTCTCGCCCCTAAATCCTGCATTGGCCAAATGGTTCTCTTTCATACCTTTTTAATCTGGTTAGCTGTGACCTTGCTAGCCTTCAGCTATTCCTTCCTGTGATTTCCTTGGACCTACTCTTTCTTGGTAAACTTTTCCTTACCCTCATAATGACTCCTGTCTCAACCAAACCTTGTCTAGATGACTTAAACCAATGGTTTCCTCTCTATCATCTGCTTTAATTGTGGCTTTAATTTTCAAATTGGGCCATGCTGTGCTGACAAGACTAAGATCATATATTATAATTGCATACAGAAATTCTACAGTATGAAATAAAGTCAGCTACTATGGACATGACAGATATGACTCAAATCCTCAAGGTTAGCTTCCTATCTAACGATAATGTGTGCTCTTATATAGTGCTTCATGCCTGATGGTCTAATCGAAAAATATTACAACAGTCATGCACCATCTACACTCATAGATGAGATTTATAATATATTAGTACTATGTAGACAATTCACTGGAACAATCAAGTGCAGTTATATTTTTGTTTACAACTAATTTAAATCAGTGTCACAAGACATATTCACTTTATTAACAAATACAAACATAAAACATCAGAATGCAAAAAATAGTCCTACAACTATATGATTAAAGCAATCATGAAGAAGATAAAATAATAAGACAACATCAACCAAACAAAACAACAAATATGTACAAATAAATAACAGACCATATGAATTCAATCATAAGATATTTACAGTTGTCATATCTAAATGAGAAAGAGTACTCTATGTGGGTTTGTGGTGGGATTTGTGGGTTTGTGGGTTTGTTGCCTGGTGAAGTATTGTTCCTTTTACAATTCCATACCATTTCACCAATTTCCACCAATTTCCACTAAATTCTGCATACTTACCTATTAAGACCATCTGCACAATACTGGCTACATGACATTTTGACACCCCACCCTGTTCCCCAGACTTCTGCTCTGGTCAAATTGTGTTTGCAGTTTTGTTGCTTGGCAAAGCGTTGTTCCTTATTTAATTCCTCAGCATTTCACCAATCTGCCCCACATTTTGCATAGTTACCTGTTAAGACACTTCGGACATTATTGGCTACATGACATTTGGACACCCCATGCCTTTCCCCAGATTTCAGCAAAAGTTCAAATTGGTTTGTAGGTTTGTGGCCTGCAGAGGAAGCCATAAACCATGTTTACCGGAAAAAGGCAACAAAAAATGTATGGGAGGAGATTGGACCTGAGAGGGGAAGGTGAAGGCCGGTAGCATTCGAGAAGTTTCAAAATGTTTGCTGCATCAGGTGAAATTACTTTTCCAGAATATTTTTGCGTGATGGTGTCTGCTGACGAAGCCGTAAACCAAGTTCACTGGTAAGGGAAAACAAAAAATGTTGTTTCAAAACAAGCTTTACAATGCTGTGAACCATGTTCACTGGGAAAGGAAACATGTATGCCACTTCAGGTGAAATTACTTTTCCAAAAGATTTTAGTGAGGTGGTGTCTGCCGACAAAGCCGTCAACCATGTTCACCGGGAAGGGAAACAAAAAATGTTGTTTCAAAACAAGCTTTACAATGCCATAAACCATGTTCACTGGGAAGGGAAACAACATGTTTGACACCTCAGGTGAAATTTCTTTTCCAGAGAGATTTTTGCGAGATTGTGCCTGAGGATGAAGCCGTAAACCATGTTCACCTGGATGGGGAACAACAAATATTGCCACATTTCAAGGCCATATGATGCAGTTTCTGAGATATTTGACTGCAATGCACCACAATGAACTGCACCACGCCAGGATGAGGAATAACAGCGGCCTAGAGGATCACTAATTTTCAACAATTCATGAGAGTATTCTCATGGCTGTCTACATAACCCATTCGGAGAACGGGTACTTCTGCTAGTGGTCTATATTTATTTTATTTAGCACTTATCTAAAGCAAGCACAAACCATATCATAAACATGATTGACAAAATTGTTTGCAATGATAACAACTATAGTACCAAACAATATGAAAACAAACATAGAATTCTTGAAAACTCTAAAGCCTCACAATCCCGAATTTAACATAAAAGAGATGTGCCAAATATGCAGTCCCCAATGTTAGTCTCGGGAGGATAGCTCAGGGGAATCAAGCTCAGACGACGCAGCAACACAGGTTCGATCCCCAGGTCTGTGCTTAGAAACCTCTGGGTATTAAGTGCAGGAATAAAAAACCAATTATATATATATATATATTATATATGCAATCCAGTGAATAATTTAAAACAGTACCTTATTTAGGGAAAAGATATGTTTTATTGTTTCCTGAAACTACCTATTCCTCCAATCATTTGTGGCAGGCAGGCAAGGCCATATGGTGGTCGTAGCAGTGCATGAAGTTTTTATTAAACATATGTATGACATGCTCAATAAATCAATCTCTGTATCTATATTCAATCTACTTTCTCAAATTTCGAATCAAGCTAATAATGAACATTATTACAAACACCTACCAAGTGTTAATGCTTGGTAGGTATGAACATGTTAATGGTGCAATGATGACAATGAACGTCTAGCTAAAAAACAGAATCAGGTGTGTGCCCTACTGTATTGACATAAATGTTACGTACAATGAAGCAAAAGCGTAGACCAAAAAAGCACAAAAATGGTTTTACAGCACTTTCATCATATGATGCAACGGTAATGGGCCAAAATATCGCTCTCATAATTGCGATGGCTGAAATGCCAGACTTTTTTTAAACACCCCCTTTACACCACATATATATGTTGGGGGGGCATGGGATATTATAGTAATATGGGAGTTTGCGGGGGTCTCCCCCCACAGTTCTATATGGTGCAAAGGGGGTTTGATAAAAAAATAAAAGTCTGCATTTTCGGCAATTATGTGTGGTCTCAGTGATCACATAGATCCTGATGCAACCAATATGTTGGATTGCAGACAGTCAACAGGGGAGTTGCTAGGTCTGGAAAAGACCTGGGGCTAAGCTGATGTTGGAACCTTTGGGACTGGGGGCTAGCTAGTCTTTTGGCTGTAGATCCTGAGATTCTATCCAGGGCTACAACCAAAAGATCAGGGGCTACAGCCCCCTTAGCCCCCCCCTAGCAACGCCCCTGACAGTCAACATGCTAATCCAGAATTCATAGTCAACATGGCGTAAATCAATAGATACCTTTGTAACAGAAGCACAACACCCACACACAGTAAGGTTGATTGTCCACTTTGCACCTTACAAATAATAGATAATCGAATCTGATAAATTTAGAATACACTGCATAGCTCTATAACTTAAATCCTGTTCTCTACTCAATTATGCCAGTAACACCATCCTAGTCTTAAACTTCTTTTGAGTTTTCCATGGTGTCTTTCAGAAACCTACATAGATGCTGGCTCCCTATATCCATGCAACCATTTCCATTGTGTCGGAACTAGACATGGCAATGCGATTTATCATGGGATTCTGCCTGTTTTTACCAAATATGAGTATGCTCCACAGGCATTATTAAGTCAGCGGTAACCATAAAAACAGGCTGTATTTGGAATTGTTTATGCTTTCCACCGAAAGAATATGAACGTTTAATGCTGGTAATATTTACCTTTTGAAAGCGTATGCTATATATTGAATGCCACATACAATATTGATAAAATAGACCATACAATATTTTAGAAAATTGTATCTTTTGTTAAAACTATAATCAAAATGAAAAATCCCCCAAAACCAAGAAAGATGATCATTCATGACAGGTAAAGCAAGTCCATCATCAAATGGCGACGTCTCCCAGCCCAATTTGTTGCTGGTCAACGCCCTTTCACGTGTATCCACATTGTAAGAGGATTCAATTCAACACTACAGCTAAGTCAATGCCTAGTCTGGGATACTGAATGGAAACCCTTATTGATATATCTTTATGTCCAGTTCATGCGTTCTGGATGACTACCCCTATATAACACCCCTCTCTTTGAATCCCCCTGACCCCACTGAGCCAAGAAGTAGTTCTGTTTTGCAAGTGAAAGGTTTATTTGATAATTTAAACAATAGATATATATATATCACGCTTTATAATAAATTAATAATTGAATATCACACTTAATCTGATCAGTAATCAATAATGGATAGTCTGGCACTAGCACACTTCTTTATAATCAATGATGAGTGGTTATAGGATGGATAAGATAACAACAATACTTTATGGTTTCAAATGGATGCAAGGTGGAATGAAAATGCAGTACAGAAAATACTCAATATGCGTTCAACAAAACAATGTAATCACTTTTCTCTGGCAATCCCCTCCCCCCTTTATGCAATGCAAGGAAATGGAAGGGAAGCACACAGTTCTCAGAAATGCAATCAAATGTAATTCAGTTCACCCCAGCAAGCTTAGAGTACAGATTGGAGTTTTAAACACAGGCCCAAAATGCTTTTATATGTGCTGGCAATGAAGTGAAAAATACGCTAAAATGCTTTTAATTCCCTCTAGAGGTTCAGGGTGAGTGGTATCTAGTTAATATTAGTCCAGACTCACTCTAGCAATGATTCAGGGATGATTGGCAGGTTAAACAAATTCTTTCTTTAACGGAAGGCAAGCAGCAGCAGATTTTTACACGTGGAGAAATTTTGCAAATCGCGGCAAAATTCGCGAATGCGAATGCGTCTGGCGCGATTACAGAGGAAATACAAGGGCTGTAGGAAAGCCTAGGATCTCAGCTTCCAGATGAAAGTTACTGCAAGTCTCTAGCACAAACGGTTACGGAGATATGAGCGATTAAATAAAGGTTGTTTTTCGGATTTGAAATTTTAAAGTTCAAAAAGACAAGTGCAGCTTGCAACTAGAAAATGACAAGTGACAGCTTTACAAATGACAGGTGACAGGAGACAGTTCTACTTAGATTAAAATAGGATTGAATTATATTATTTTAACTAAGAGATTGGTTCTGCACAGTTCTGCTAGGTACTCACACTATATTTTTGAAGGTGGATAGATTGAAGTCTCTATGTTAGCTCTCGGAAGGTTGATGGAGGTAAAGTATGGATTTTCCGGCAGAGCTTCCAGCTGCAAATGGATTTGAAGGTCCCTATCTGTCCTGCCTGTCTGCTTTTATCTGTTTTTAAAATGGGTGTGTGTGCAGCATCACTAGGCTCTACCCCTCTCCACTTGTCATTGGCCAAGCTTTCATTTCTCCCCTGATTGGGGGAGCTAAGTTGTGTCAGAGTGATGTCATTTTACAGCCTGCAGAAAGTCCACTCCTCCTGTCAACTTGCACACAAATCTAGATTTGAACCAAATACATATTTGCAGAGGTACATATTGTTTTAAAATTACACGCACCCATCACATATCACAGGAGGTATACCCTGTCCAAATCTGCTCTTCCTGAGAGCTTGCATTCAGAAATGGCAATATTTTGCACTTTTTAACTGGTTTGCAATACCGGACATTACCCCAAATTTACACACATGTGCGCAAGGAGTATGGACATTAATTGATGAAGTGTCAGATTTTTCACATGCACACATTTTGAGTAATATCCTCTTTTCCGCTAAAACCCCCCTGAACATACCACCGGGTCCTAACACGTCTTAAAATGTGGGCAGAAAAATCACAAGAATTATGGTGTCATTTAAATAATTTTCACAAGTCCGTACTATGAGTTATTCATCTTTTTAGAGTTATGTTCTGGCCCCAAAGGGGTGTGGTTTCCCCCAGCGCACGGTTGAATTTCTGTTTTTTCCACTTCTGCCAAGCCAGCTTGCTCTCACAGGCAGTGCCCCTCCCCTGTCCTTCCAGGAGGAAGCTCCATTTACGACTCCCGCCAATAAAACATTTGCCTGAGTCAGGACAGGGCTTTGTTCAGAGCTCCTGTATTCTGTGGGGGCTCCCCTTAATTCAATTATCAGAGAGATGGCATATCCTTAGTGTGGCCAGCAAAAGGCAGATAGGCCTGGGAACACAGCTGTGACACAAGTTTCACTCCTGATGGGGGGTAGTTGCCAGGCAAAATTGGAATCTCTTTAAGCCAGTTTTTAGCTACATGTCATTTCTGTTCCCCAGTTTTCTGCATTCAAATAAAACTAAACATTTTTACATATGCAGCTAGAATGCTGATTCTAAGTTTAAAACTATGACATTTAAACAATTGGAACCTATGTGACACTCAAAAGTAGGTCACTCAGTCAATTTAAACATTTAGATTTTTAGTGTCTTTCAGTCCAAATTTACTTAAACTGCTGAAATCCACAGCTCAGCCAGTCTTGTTATAAACCTTCAAGTCACTTCAGAATATAACTTTACATTGGATCCACCTCTCAGTAAGTCTTTCTTTGGCCTGCTTTGGGTTCATTTATTCAGTTTTATACAACAAGTAAAATCTGGTGTTGTTTTAAAACGCCGGCTTTTGGATAGTGGTGAGTACTGGTACTGCAGCCCTTTTTGGGATTTAAGAAAATGAATTCCCAACAGTTATGGGTTTGCTTTTGGCAATCAGCATTGCCACTCCCAATGGTTTCAGACTACTGTGCGGGTAGTCCAATGGTGGTTTTAGGCAGTGTCCTTCTGTGCCCATAACATCGGCAAAAATGAGTGGCAGCCTATTCTTCATGCATTTCCCTGTGCATTTTCTGGGAAGCTCTGGCCATCATGATGTTTTCCATGTCAGTACTGCACAGTTTTGAGGTAGGGCTTGGATGCGTGGATAAAAACATCCCACAAGCCCCCCTCTTGCGATGGCCATTCTGTTTCACTGATGGGACTCGCAAGACCTGGGGTGTTTCCTCATCTTCTTCCAATAGAGGGCACAGTTCAGCATCTTTTTCTCCATCCGGTCGGATCGATCGGTTCTCCTCGCCGGTCCTGATGGGAATATTGGGCGGTACACTGGGCCCCCTTGCGTCATCCTCCCAGTCTCCGGATCGTCCTCCTTGTCCCGTCTCCAGGTTTTCTTTCTCCTAGGACGACAAAGGAAGAGCGGCAATACCTATTCATAGACATTTTTCCACCACTGTTGAGATAGTGGGGCAGCATATGCATTTCATCATAACAAAACATTACATTCTTATTTTGAAAAAAAAAAACAGTATAACTAAGAGACAGTTTCATGCAAATCACAATATTTTAGAGACTAGATGTGGTATGTTTTATGGTTGGAACTGAATTAGTCTGAGACAGTACCCGCTAGGATTCCAGAGGATTCCTCCAGTTGTTGCAGAGTGTGCCTGGGATGGCAACATTTCAACTGGTTTATGTGGACCCACTTGTCTTCCCCCGCTGCCAAAGGACCTTTGGGGATGTGGATTTTGTAGGCCACAGGGGAGATCTTGTCGATGATCTCAAAGGGTCCCTTCCATGTA
Source organism: Ambystoma mexicanum (assembly GCF_040938575.1). NCBI lineage: Eukaryota > Metazoa > Chordata > Amphibia > Caudata > Ambystomatidae > Ambystoma > Ambystoma mexicanum. The sequence continues at coordinate 1,515,763,218 of NC_090937.1, read as the reverse complement.
GGCAAGAATTTGCGCTGCTTGGCCTGGTTCCTTTGGAAGTTGTATAGATAGACCCGGTCTCCCACCTGATATTCCTTCCTGGAAGTTTTCAGGTCATAATGGGTCTTCATGCTATCAGCCGATCTTTCTAGATTCCGCTGAGCGTAAGCAAAAGCATGTTGGAGGTGTTTCCTTAAATTGTCCACATAATCATGAGTAGTGGAGGCATTTATCAGTGTCTGCTCTTGGGTCCTATAGAGCAAATGCTGGGGAAGCACCATCTTGCGCCCAGTCATCAACTCAAATGGTGACATTTTGGTTGCAGATGAGGGGGTAGATCTGATGGCCATTAGGACCAGAGGTAATCGGATATCCCAACTTGGCCCAGAATCTGCCACAAACTTCTTTAATATGCTCACAATGGTTCGGTTATATCTCTCTACTGCCCCAGAAGAAGCTGGCCTGTAAGCAATATGCAACTTCCTTTTGACCCCCAGTATCTCCCACATCTTTGTCATTACTTCACTGGTGAAGTGGCTACCTCTGTCTGACTCAATCCTTTGAGGTAGACCAAAACGGGAAAAGATATGGTTAATCATCAGGGCAGCTGCGGTTTCTGCCTTGCAATTTGGGGCTGGGAGACATTCCACCCACTTGGTAAACAAGCATGTCACAGTCAACATGTACTTATTCCCCCTAGCAGAGCGAATCACGGGGCCTACAAAGTCGATTTGTAAATCTGACCATGGCAGTGTCATCCCCCTCTTTTGGAGAGGCGCACGGTGCGTGAGGGATGATGGCTGAAATTGTGCACACACAAGACACCCCTTCAAGTATTGGTCGAGGTCCTGCCCCATGTGTGGCCAGTATGCAACCTCTCTTAAGATTTCCAATGTTGTGTGAATCCCCCTATGACCGGCGGTGGCCGCATCATGGGCGTGACTTAACATCAAGCTTCAGAATGAGGTAGGAACCACCCACTGATCGTGGCCAGCTTTAGATTTCCTTACCAGCAAACCGTCTTGGATCCGGAACATTTTTGGACATTTCATCAACACTCTTAGGTCCTCTTTCCCAATGTAATCGGTATCCGTCAGGGGAAAGTTCTCAGGGTCCTCAAGGTGTTGGTAAAACTTACCAATAACTGGATCCCCCTTCTGAGCTGTAATCAAATCAGCATCAGGGGTCTCCTTACTCCATTGTGCAATTGAAAGGTCGTTGTGAGCATTTGTCTGGGACCTAGTGATAGCAGTGACCTGGATTTCCCCCAACAGGGACTCAATCTCAATTAGATCCCCTTGGATGGCCCCGGTTTTGGCCAGATGATCAGCTAAGTCATTTCCAGTTTTGTCTGGTCCCTCTACTTTGGAATGACCCTTGATCTTTTTCCAATAGATGGTCATCTCATTCGAGGTGACCAGATCATCAATGTTTTGGATCAACTTCCCATGTTTCAAGGGTTTGTTATTAGCACATAACATGCCTCTGGTTTTCCAATTAACCAGGTGCTCCACGAACCCGTTCCGTACATAATCCGAATCTGTGATTATGACCAGTTCGCGGAGTTGATGCTGGACAGCAGTGAGGATGGCCTGATGCACAGCCATCAATTCTGCCACCTGACTACTTCAGGGACCAATTTTGTATCCAGCGGAGGGTTCTGGGGACTCATTCACCCATGCATTTCCTACGCCAGCCACCAGTTCTTTTTCCCCGTTATTGTCAACATGGTAAGAGCATCCATCCACATAGACAGTGGGCATTCCCTCACACTTGTCCTCTTCAAAGACTTTGTGTGGGGAATTAAGGTATGCCTCCATGTTGTCCTTGATTTTTAGACTTTCGTCCTCGAGACAGTTTTCTCTGGCACAATCATGCAAGTCAGCCAGACCTTGCGCGAGGGGACTCTTCTTGTTCTGGCCATATCTGACCTCCACAGGAAAGCCTTGCATTGACAGAATCCAGAAAGTAATTCGGGAATTACTCACATTTCCGGCCCGGATTCTGTCACTTTGGAGATATTGCAGAGGCTGGTGTGGAGTCTCCACTATGATGTGTTCCCCCTGGATAAACGGGCGGTAATTCTTCAATGCCCACACCGTTGCCAGGAGTGCCTTCTCACAATCGTTGAATTTTTCCTCCACAGAGGATAAAGTTTTGCTCGCATAGGAGATTACTTTCTTGACCTTGTCATGCTTTTGGTATAATACTGCCGTCAAGCAAGTATTAGAGAACCCCGTCTCCAGGAAGAACTCCTTGTTTCTGACAGGGTAAGCTAGGCAAGGCGCTTGTGAGAGGCTTCTTTTGAGTTGTCTTACTGCCTCGGATTGTTCTGGACCCCATTCCCACTTGACCCCCCCCTCAGGAGATGAATCAGGGGTCTGGTGATCTCTGCGTAGCCCTCAATGAACTTTCTGCTGTAATTAGTCAGTCCAAGGAGGCTCCTTAGTTCTCGCAGAGTTGTGGGGTCTTTCAATTTTTGAAGTGCTTCCACTTTCTTTTCCTGGGACAGAGACCCTGAGGAGTAATCTCATGCCTCAAGAAATTAACACGGGTTCTGCACCACTGTGCTTTTTGAAAGGAAAGTTTTGCTCCGGCGGCCCTCAACTGTGTCAGAACATAACGGATCTCCGCTATGTGTTCCTCTACAGATGAACTTTTAATGAGGACATCATCTACATAAGCCAGGTTACCCCTTGCACCCAAGTCGGGCATGGCCTTGTGTAGAAAAATGTTGAATTCATTGCCGGAGTTGAGGTATCCAAAGGGAGTCTGGGTCCAGGTGTACTGCTGGCCCCCAAAGGTAAAAGCCAGTTTGTATTGGTCCTCCCTACTGACAGGCACGGTCCAGTACCCATTGGTCAGGTCTATTGCAGTGAATACCTGTGACCCCTGGATCTGGGCCAGCCCTTGGTCAATGTAGGGCAGAGGCCATCGAGAACTATGGACCCGTTTGTTGAGCTCCCTGAGGTCGGCGCAGAGTCTCCACTGGCCGTTTGGCTTCAATATTCCCAGCACCGGATTATTGAAGGTGCTGTGGACGGGACGGATTATTCCCCGGGACTCAAGGTTCTTAATTATTTCAGTAAGGGACTCCATTGATGCGAGAGGCAAGCGATATTGCTTCACAAACACAGGAGTCATGCCAGGGTCCGTGGGGATTGTTGTTGTGTGGATGTCGGTGCGACCACAGTCATATGAGTCTACCGCAAAGAGATCTTGGAAATCTAAGAAAACTTGTTTCAACTTTTGCTTTTGTTCCAGAGTCACACAGGCATCAGCTAGGTTGACTCTCTCTTCCACCATCTGCCTGAAGCCTGGAAAGACTTCTGATTTGGCTATCTCCGCGGCCTCCTCCAACTGGGTGGAGAAGTCCCTGGTCAGAGTGCTGATTTGGACTGGAGGCTTCAGGTGGGAAAGGCAGCCCTCATGGACCTGGAAAATCACCTCATCCCTCCTGAAGTCACAAGTCACATCTTCCTTACCATAAGGGCAAGAAGTGTACACCAGGAAGTTCCCCCCATGCCGGGTAAAAATCCTGTCTGGTGTTGTATTGTCGTCACTGTCACTGTCAAAGCAGTCCTTGGGGATTGGCCCTAACAGTTCATTACCTAAATCGATGGAAAAATGTCGGTCATCAACCGCCATTCCAATAATGGTGCCTGCGGCTAGAGTAATACTCTTTAAGTCGCTGTTATCCACCTCTATTGGAATGTTGTCATGTTCTATGTTGACTAATGGAGTTGGGTTTACCCCCAACCCTTGCTGTTGGAGAGAAGCATTTAGATGTATGTAAGCATCAGGGTTTTTCAACTCTTGTCCCCTTTTAACTTTCACTTCCAGGGAGAATTGTCGGGTCCTTTCTCGGATGGTGACTTCCTCTTTAACCTGAATTTCAACTGCATAAGGTAGCAATTGAGCTGACCTAAATGCTTTTTCTGGATCATCAAAGCCCATGGGATTATCCGCTAATCGGGACCAAGCTTTGAAGTTTATTAGGTCCAAACTAATGGCAAAGCGATTGAGAATGTCACTGCCTAAGTAAAAGGCGGCAGTGACGTCTCGCACGACCCAACAATTATGGACTATGCTCTTGTTGCCAATGGAGATTTTGAGCATACACCTGCTTGGCAGGAGATGTTTTGAATTGGGTGCTTCCAGGTCCATTTCCCATTTGTCTATCAGTTTGAAGGTGGGAATGGCTGGATCTTTTGGGAGTTGGCGGAACATGGCTTCGCTGATGAAGCTCTTACCGTTGTTCACACACACTCGAGCGAGAACAGAGTCCTTCCCATCATTTAATTGGACAGGGATGAACAACTGCTCTCCAATTTGCTGAATATCAGCCAGGCTCTGAGCTGATTTCACATCTTTCTGGACTATAGGAGTGGGAGTTTCTGATTGTGGATTAGTATAGAATTTCAGAGTGTTTCCTTCCAGCGTGGAGTACCACTTTAGACTGGAAGGAAGGTTGATTTTCAGAAATAGAGAGGACCCCCCATCACCAGTCTGTTGTCCTACTGCTATTACTGTCACGTCTGGAATCTGGTTGTTCTGGAAGTGGAATTCTACTTGGTCAGATTTTTGTTCAACCATGTGGCATGTGCCGTTTAAACTAACATGGTTGACCTGTTTTAATTTTATTGGTCGGCAAGTCTGGGTCCAGAGGGCCTTGTTTACACAATCTATTAGGGGTGACAACCTTCTTAGGGGGTCATTCCCCAGTAAACAAGGGGTGCCCTCTGGAGTCACAACTATGACTGGGTGTTTCAACTTGTGTCGCCCAATTTTAATGTCCAAGTCTGCCGTCCCTCCGACGGGAATTTCCTTCCCGTCAAAGTTCTGGAGTTGTCCAGTAAGTGAGGTGAGAGGAATTTGGTAATTCTCTCCCCTTCCTGCATTCAGTTCATCAAAGGCCCTTCTGGACAGAAGGGTAGCTTGAGATCCCGTGTCCACCAGCGCTGAAATTGTACCCTGCCCCTGTACTTGTACCGGGGCATAGTATCTTCCCTCCTTCTCCTCAAGGGGGCACAGATAATGCACATTTTTGGACAACTGGTGGGCTAACTTTCTGGTTTTGGACATCGCTAGCGAAGAGATTTGGGCAGAATTCTGTGGAGAGCCTTGGGAATCTGAAAGAAAAAGTTGGCAACTGGAGATCAGAGCCATTGTGGGTTCCCCTGGCTCCGGTTCCGGGCCGCCCCCCCCTTTTTGGAGGCAGTCACCAGGATGGGTTTGAACCAGGGGATTTTCTTGCTGTTGGTTCTGGGATGAGATGGTGGGCGGCGGTAGCTCAGTCTCCACATCTCCCCAGTCTGGATTTGCATCCCTAGGGACCCATTTTTCTTTGGGAGGAGTTCCCCCCTCTCTGAAGGAGAAGATCCTTTTCCCAGGATCCTCTGAGGATCCCTCTCCCTCAAATTGGAAGATCTGTACCTCCTCCTCAAACTGAGTCTGTTTGGGTCTTTTGTTTCTCCTATCCCCCCTCTGCTCCTTAGGAGGCAGACTTACAGGGGCAAGAGATTTTGTTTCCGGTTCCTGGGTTTCCAGGGGGCTGTTTACAAATGAGAAAGGAAGCTTCCTCCAAGGCTTTACACCCCCTTCCCCTTGTGCCTCCTCCCTGGGAACCGGTGAGTTATCGGGGTGCTGCCCCCGTCATTGTTCTGGGGCACCAGGTCCAGAGTTGGGTGCATTCTGCGCCGGCATGCCGATCTGAGGGTTCTGCTGAGCCCTCAGTATGTGACCCAGATCCCGCGCCATGTTTTGAACCTGGCGCTCTAACTGGGAAACCCGCTCAGGCTGATACGGGGCCCTGTTTTCTCCCCTGGGCTGATCCCGGGAAGGGTAGCTGTCCCTCCTCTGGTAATACCCCGGGTTGGGAAGATTTGGGTACCCCTCCACCCTTGGCCTCCCCTCTCCCGGATTCATTGGTCTGGGCTCAGGGAATTGGGGAAAGAAGGATGGATGGTTTTGGGGCTGAAAGTTGGGTGGAGACCTGGGGAAAAAGTTCTGCCCAGGATTTGGAGAATTTCTGCCCTCCTGTGGGAAGTTAGGAGGGAAGTTCCCTGGGTTAGGTGCTTGGCTGGATCCCCCCCCTTGGGCTGGAGGAGTCCACACATAACCCAGGATGGGTCGATTTCCCTTGTAACGGGGATTTACATAATCAGGAGAGCGAGGGACCCCATTTGTGGGGCTGCCTCCCTGGCTCCCTGTCTGTGACTGGCCCGAGGACCTTCTGGGCCTAGCATTATTAGGTGCAGGTAGGTTTTTAGGCCCCCCCATCTCCAAATCTAAAACGGGGGTGACCTTTACCTCTGCCACCTTGGCAACAGCAGGGGTGCTGTTGGCTTTGGGGTTTTTCTGGGCATTACTTTTGCTATCTACCGGTTTCTGCACCTCATAGATCCGGGTAGCCTGTTCAATGACCCAGTCTAAAGATCTTTTCTCGTGAAAATCCCTCACGAGCTGGGTCATTATGTATTTGGGCAAGGCATGAAAAAATGTATTAATTAATTCTCTACTGTCTGTGCGCACCCTTCTGGTGGTCTGCGCAAAAGCACATTTCAGTTCTTGCACAAATTCTTGTGGGGCCTGATCCTCCCCACATTGCAAATTGTAGGCTGCCTTGCGAGCCTCTTGAGGATTTCTGTGAACCGAAAAATGTTTCAAGATGGCCGCTTTATAGGTGGACCATCTTAAATGATTTTGGTCCTCCAGCCCCGCAAAGAAACTGGAGTATTCCGGGGAGAAGGTCCACTTTACATATTGAATACAGCTTTGGCTGTCCTTCAAATGGAAAGTCTCCATCATTTGCTCAAACAACTGTAAGTGCTCCCAAACAGAATACTTAGCGTTCTTATGGTAAGGCGTGATGACGCTCCTGATCGCCTTAATCTGCTTTAAGTTGTCCTTAAGCAATGCCCTTTTTGCCTTACTGGCCCTTTTGGTTCGGGTAACCCTGGTCCATTCATCTTCTGACTCAGAGGCACTGCTCCCAGAGGTTCCCGTCAGATCTTCCAGGTTTTCCCGGATTCTGCGAGCCTGGGAATGGCTGGCATAATGTGGGGACCTGGTCTCCTGTTTCCTGTGGTGCTCAGAGGAGTCTTCAGATCCCTCCTTGCTGCCAGGATTTGATGGGTACCCCCCCACTGGCCTAACTGGGCAGAGGTTTTCAGGATGCCCTTAATGGGCCTACTCACCTGGGGTTCCCCATCAAATTGCACTGTGCTTGGGTGCCCATACCTGGATGCCCGCCCCTCCATTCCTGGGTGGTACTGGCCTATGAGCCCCATGCTTCTGGCTGGTTAGTAATCTGCCATCCCTGTGGCCCTGTGCTCATGTGCGCCAGGGGACATGGGGGTGGCAGAGTCCAGGGACTGAGAGAGATAAAGGCCTCTGGTACTAGGGCTCCTGGGGTTATGCTCAGGAGTTTCTCTTTCCCAGCGAACCTCATCTCTATCCGCCCCTGCTCCCTGTTGCAATGCAAGAGCCTGCGCTTTCAGTTCCTCAGTTAAGGCCTTACTAGACTCTATCAGTCTCTCCTGCATCGCTACCTGTTGTTGGAGCCTATCATTGTGTTGACAGAGGGCCTCATTTTCCCTCTGTGCTTCCTGGTTGGTCCTGGAGAACTGGGCCAGTCTTTGCTACAGGAGGTTTACCTCCTGAGTCCCATCCCTACTGGCCTGCTCCTTTCTTGCCAGAGCATCTTCCACCCTTCTGGTGTGCTCTACCAAGTTCTGGTTTTCTTTTTGGAGGTCACCCAGCCCCTGGAGGGCCAGGTGATTTTCTTCAATTTCCTTTTTTAAGTGGCAGACTTCCTGGCCTAAAGTGTCTCTTTCCTGACTGAGAGCCTGCATCTGTGCTGCCAGGTCGTCCCTCTGTCGTTGAAAGGCACCAGCTTTTTGGCGCTCCTCATCAAACTCTGCCTGGGTATCCAGGTCTTTCAGAATCAGTTTATTGCTCTCCTCTTTCTCTCTATCTAGCTGGCTTTGCAGGGTGACTACCTGCTCCGCGCATGCCCTGTTGAAATTGATCTGTTGCTCCAACTTTTTCTGGTTCTGCAGTAAGGAGTCCAAACTGTCTTGGTGCTCCTTCTGCAGGGCCAGAAATCTGGTATCCTGGTCTGTCTTTTCCTGTTGTAGGATGCCCATATCCTCTTTTATTTTAATGATATATTGCCTACTATCATTTTCTGACTCCTGGCTCCTCTGCAGCCTCTGCTCAGAAGAGGCCAGATCAGATCGGGCCTTCTCTACTGCCATCCGTTGCCTATTTGCCAGATCTTGGCTTTCAGTGCATTTATCCTGCATGTCTCCCATATATAGGTACAGGTATGCTGCTATCCTGGCAATCTTATTGTGTTCATCTTTGGCTTTAGGAGCCATATATAGTTCACTCAGGGCCACATGTAATGGACCCTGATCTCTCCATAGGTCTGTTTCAGTGACCTGTCGCGTGATGGCCTGCAACCAGGCATCCTGGCCCTGTTCAGTCGATTCACCTCTCACAAATAGTTTATGTAAGAGGTGCTCTCTGGCTATTTTCATGTCTACTAAGGTCGTCATTCTAGAGATTGGTCTCTGTCCTGACTTACAGAAGTTTGTATTTTATTTTTGCAAAACAGACCTTTTCCTAAGAGCGTTCCTTTGAGGAGTGCTTTACAGCGTAACACAGCGTGGTGATCCGACCGGATATGTGTATCTGGTCAGCTGGCACGCTGTATTAATCTGCACAAATGGTAGATCTAACCCAAACGTCCGGCACGAGCCCCCAATTTGTAAGAGGATTCAATTCAACACTACAGCTAAGTCAATGCCTAGTCTGGGATACTGAATGGAAACCCTTATTGATATATCTTTATGTCCAGTTCATGCATTCTGGATGACTACCCCTATATAACACCCCTCTCTTTGAATCCCCCTGACCCCACTGAGCCAAGAAGTAGTTCTGTTTTGCAAGTGAAAGGTTTATTTGATAATTTAAACAATAGATATATATATCACGCTTTATAATAAATTAATAATTGAATATCACACTTAATCTGATCAGTAATCAATAATGGATAGTCTGGCACTAGCACACTTCTTTATAATTAATGATGAGTGGTTATAGGATGGATAAGATAACAACAATACTTTATGGTTTCAAATGGATGCAAGGTGGAATGAAAATGCAGTACAGAAAATACTCAATATGCGTTCAACAAAACAATGTAATCACTTTTCTCTGGCAATCCCCTCCCCCCTTTATGCAGTGCAAGGAAATGGAAGGAAAGCACACAGTTCTCAGAAATGCAATCAAATGTAATTCAGTTCACCCCAGCAAGCTTAGAGTACAGATTGGAGTTTTAAACACAGGCCCAAAATGCTTTTATATGTGCTGGCAATGAAGTGAAAAATACGCTAAAATGCTTTTAATTCCCTCTAGAGGTTCAGGGTGAGTGGTATCTAGTTAATATTAGTCCAGACTCACTCTAGCAATGATTCAGGGATGATTGGCAGGTTAAACAAATTTTTTCTTTAATGGAAGGCAAGCAGCAGCAGATTTTTACACGTGGAGAAATTTTGCAAATCGCGGCAAAATTCGCGAATGCGTCTGGCGCGATTACAGAGGAAATACAAGGGCTAGCAATATCGTTTTGGGGTTGTAGGAAAGCCTAGGATCTCTAACAGATGAAAGTTACTGCAAGTCTCTAGCACAAACGGTTACGGAGATATGAGCGATTAAATAAAGGTCGTTTTTCAGATTTGAAATTTTAAAGTTCAAAAAGACAAGTGCAGCTTGCAACTAGAAAATGACAAGTGACAGCTTTACAAATGACAGTTAGGAGACAGTTCTACTTAGATTAAAATAGGATTGAATTATATTATTTTAACTAAGAGATTGGTTCTGCACAGTTCTGCTAGGTACTCACACTATATTTTTGAAGGTGGATAGATTGAAGTCTCTATGTTAGCTCTCTGGAGGTTGATGGAGGTAAAGTATGGATTTTCCGGCAGAGCTTCCAGCTGCAAATGGATTTGAAGGTCCCTATCTGTCCTGCCTGTCTGCTTTTATCTGTTTTTAAAATGGGTGTGTGTGCAGCATCACTAGGCTCTACCCCTCTCCACTTGTCATTGGCCAAGCTTTCATTTCTCCCCTGATTGGGGGAGCTAAGTTGTGTCAGAGTGATGTCATTTTACAGCCTGCAGAAAGTCCACTCCTCCTGTCAACTTGCACACAAATCTAGATTTGAACCAAATACATATTTGCAGAGGTACATATTGTTTTAAAATTACACGCACCCATCACATATCACAGGAGGTATACCCTGTCCAAATCTGCTCTTCCTGAGAGCTTGCATTCAGAAATGGCAATATTTTGCACTTTTTAACTGGTTTGCAATACCGGACATTACCCCAAATTTACACACATGTGCGCAAGGAGTATGGACATTAATTGATGAAGTGTCAGATTTTTCACATGCACACATTTTGAGTAATATCCTCTTTTCCGCTAAAACCCCCCTGAACATACCACCGGGTCCTAACACATCTTAAAATGTGGGCAGAAAAATCACAAGAATTATGGTGTCATTTAAATAATTTTCACAAGTCCGTACTATGAGTTATTCATCTTTTTAGAGTTATCTTCTGGCCCCAAAGGGGTGTGGTTTCCCCCCAGCACAAGGTTGAATTTCTGGTTTTTCCAGTTCTGTCAAGCCAGCTTGCTCTCACAGGCAGTGCTCCTCCCCTGTCCTTCCAGGAGGAAGCTCCATTTACGACTCCCGCCAATAAAACATTTGCCTGAGTCAGGACAGGGCTTTGTTCAGAGCTCCTGTATTCTGTGGGGGCTCCCCTTAATTCAATTATCAGAGAGATGGCATATCCTTAGTGTGGCCAGCAAAAGGCAGATAGGCCTGGGAACACAGCTGTGACTCAAGTTTCACTCCTGATGGGGGGTAGTTGCCAGGCAAAATTGGAATCTCTTTAAGCCAGTTTTTAGCTACATGTCATTTCTGTTCCCCAGTTTTCTGCATTCAAATAAACATTTTTACATATGCAGCTAGAATGCTGATTCTAAGTTTAAAACTATGACATTTAAACAATTGGAACCTATGTGACACTCAAAAGTAGGTCACTCAGTCAATTTAAACATTTAGATTTTTAGTGTCTTTCAGTCCAAATTTACTTAAACTGCTGAAATCCACAGCTCAGCCAGTCTTGTTATAAACCTTCAAGTCACTTCAGAATATAACTTTACATTGGATCCACCTCTCAGTAAGTCTTTCTTTGGCCTGCTTTGGGTTCATTTATTCAGTTTTATACAACAAGTAAAATCTGTTAAAACGCCAGCTTTTGAATAGTGGTGAGTACTGGTACTGCACCCCTTTTTGGGATTTAAGAAAATGAATTCCCAACAGTTATGGGTTTGCTTTTGGCAATCAGCATTGCCACTCCCAATGGTTTCAGACTACTGTGCGGGTAGTCCAATGGTGGTTTTAGGCAGTGTCCTTCTGTGCCCATAACATCGGCAAAAATGAGTGGCAGCCTATTCTTCATGCATTTCCCTGTGCATTTTCTGGGAAGCTCTGGCCATCATGATGTTTTCCATGTCAGTACTGCACAGTTTTGAGGTAGGGCTTGGATGCGTGGATAAAAACATCCCACAAGATGTCCATTTCACCCAGCTGCGCCTGAGTTTCACCGCCTGAACGCCTATCATGAACTTCTCATGGTCCACCTCCATTTCCAGAGGATCTTTCCAGCGCCACAGTAACTCGCACTACTCTGTTCTCTACTGTACCTTGCCTTAAGGTACTATCCTGCCCACTGAATCTAGTGCACTGTCTGACTCTTATTATTTGGTACTGCACGTCTGATTGTGCTTGCCGCTTTGTTCCTTTGGGGCCCGGACTGGCCCATCTATGCACACCTCAAAGACTTAAAGACTTACACTGCCTGCCTGGCATTTTGATACGTATTATTTACCTAAATTGCCTGTCTCACTGTATTGAACAGCATTACCTGTACTGCATTGCATAACCACCTGTTTCTCATGTACTGCATGCTCCAATCTGCTCATTGTACTACTCAGAATTACTCTGATCTGGCCATCTACTCGATTGGCCTTGCCCTCCGCTAGCTGCTGTTCCATATGTACCTCCCTTGGACTGCTGCTCTCGTTGTACTGCATGCCCCTTCTCCGACTGGCCTCCGGTACGGCACTGCCCTGTTCTGCTCATCCTCGCACCAGTCTCTAGACACTCCCTGAATTCCACTCATTACCTGAGCCTCTGGAAGATCGTACCTTGTGCCCCTGCCCTCATCGGTCCGGTACTGCCTGCACTCCACCTGCAACCACAGCATCTACTGGCAACTACACCTCAGGCACCCGCTTCTCACCATGCACCCACGCTCCAGGCTTAACCTGCATCTTGCACTTGCTTACTTGAAATGTTATATTACTAGCCACGTACACCTCCACGACCATAACTAGATGGCCTGCCCTGACTCCGTTTGAGATATTGTAACTCTTAGCACCACACACTGTGGGTAAAAATAAGCAGCGCTCAGATACCTGAGGGTTCGTAGCGCTGTATAAATGCCAAATTATTATTATTAATTATTATTATTAGCAAGTTCCCTCTGTCCCACTACGCTGCACCGTGGTTGCTTCATATCCTGTCGGCTGCTCACTGCATATTGTCACCCTATCGCACTGTATTACACCTTGATATTCACTGCTCCGTTTTGTTTTGTTCCACATTCTGCTACGCTCTGCTCTGCATTCTTGTGTTGCCGCATTGCCACTGCCATACAGTTTCCATCATTGATCATTCCTTGCTACTGACATCATGAATTACAAACACACTTACCATTTGATTGCTGGATTCAGCCCTAGGTGGCTCCCCTTTGATTGATGCATTTAGCCCATATGCCGTTTATCTTTGACTGCTACATTTAGCCCTAGGTGTCTCTCCTTTTGATTGATGCATTTAGCCCATATGCTGCTTACCATTTGATTGCTGCATTTAGCCCTAGATGGCTCCCTCTTGATTGATGCATTCAGCCCATATGCTGCTTACCATTTGATTGCTGCATTTAGCCCTAGATGGCTCCCTTTTGATTAATGCATTTAGCACATATGCTGCTTACCATTTGATTGCTGCATTTAGCCCTAGGCGGCTCCCCATTTGATTGTTACATTTAGCCCATATGCTGCTTACCATTTAATTGCTGCATTTAGCCCTAGGTGTCTCCCCTTCGGATTGTTGCATCTAGCCCATATGCTGCTTACCTTTTGACTGCTGCATTTAGCCTTAGGTGGCTCCCTTTTAATTGATGCATTTAGCCCTAGGCGGCTCACCATTTGATTGTCGCCATCATGCTAAGCGTGGCACGAGGCCCAAGTACTGACTTAATATTTTAAGAGTGATCCTTTTATTATATCATTAATACCTCTATTAGTTTGCCACCTACCCCAGTCACATATTCCATAGTCTATCTCCACTACTTACTAGTATGCTCCCCACAGCTACCAGCCAGACTCTCTACACCACAGTCCTTAAACAAAGCATTACGCTCTACTTCATGTTACTCCACACACTTACCCTTGCGTCTCCACCCACCTTGATGCCCTCCACTATTTCGATTAATACTACTACTAAATCATTCATAGAGATGAAATATTCTAAAAGTCCCACACCAAGTAATCCCTGCCCAACCACGGCAAGGAACATACGCCTTAGAGCTAGGTTAGCCAAAATATACTGCCAGCTCTCTCCCTACCATTATAGGAATAAGGACTCCTAAAATTCTGCCCAGCCGAACGAATACAAATACGAACCTAGCTCACTACTGTGGCCCTAGGCCAATAAACAGGACAGCCAAGCACAGTAAACCCAAACCTCCACAAGCCTTCCAACTGACAACAACTATTGCTATAAGCCCTCAGATCAAAGGAGCTCTAATAAAATCCAGATCCTTAGTAGCACATGCCACGGAAATTGCCGACCTGATCCAGAGAGATGACTTAGATGTCCTGCCATCACTGAGACTTGGCTACGCCCCGCTGCATGTCCTATGCTTATGCTAGCAGTCCCTGACAGCTACTCTATTTTGAGACAAGACAGACTAAAATCGAGAGGAGGAGGCATTGCTATTCTCTACAGATGTAGCCTTTCTATGAGAATAGCCACCCCGATCGACGTACACTCATGTGAACGATTATCAGTTAAAGTACCACTTACCAATGCCCAAACCCTTAATATCCACCTGATATATCGTCCCCCCCGGGCCCACCCAGAACATTTGAGTATGATATTAACACTGTCTAGCAATCTCAAAAGCCAAACACAAGTACTTCTACTTGGAGACTTTTTTTTACAACTTTATTTATATTTGCACACAGGTTATGCACATTCATTTATAAGATTCAGTTATTTAAGCATACACCATATACAGGTCAAATTTCTTCAGTGCTCAGGTTTTCTTGGTCTGTCAGTTCCGTCAGATATTGTTTATATCGTGACCATATGTTTCTGGGTCTACAGGGGGGCATGACTGAGTCTATGTACAATTCTTTGTTGTCGTTAACCCACACCATATCTTTGTTCCAGTCTTCTATTGTGGGTGATTGCGCATTCTTCCCTCTCATTAAAATGACCCTTTTTGCTATTAGCAGGCTTAGGTTCAATAGTTTCCACCATGTTGGGTTAATTTTGCCTGTTGCCCCCAGCATGCATATTTGTGGTGTCCATTCCACCAGTCTGCCATCTTTTCCAATGATCCGCAAACCTCTGACCAGTAATGTCTCAACTCAGCACAGTCCCATAGCATGTAAAATATGTTAGCATTTTCAGAGTTACATCTCGGGCAGGTACCAGCCGAGGTGGGATATATTTGCTTGAGTCTTGACGGCGTGCAATGTGTCCTATGAACTATTTTGTAATGAATCAATTTGAATCTTGAATTACAAGATATCCATTTGGTCGTTGCACAGATCTGAGACCATTCTTGGTCTTCTAGCGGTTGCCCCAGATCACATCCCCACTTGCCCTTAGCTGTGCAAGTTACCACAGGGCATGTTTGTATTATAGTTTTGTAAAGTGCGGAGGCAGTAATTTTTTGGGTCCCCCCTGTGAATATATTATCTAATGCATATATTTATCTCAGGTTCTTCTGGGAACGTTGGGTAAATATGTTGTGTAAAAGCAGCCACCCTATGATATTGATGCTTATGTGTATTTGTGTATTTGTGTTTAATGTCCTCCCAACTTGGAGACTTTAATATGGGCTTTAATGACCCATCAGACCATCTTGCCCTAACTACAGCCAACACCCTCTCAGAACTTGGATTCACCCAAAGAAGTAAAACTTCCACCCACAACAAAGGTAGAATACTTGACTGGGTGGCAGGCCATAACTGACAGGCCAACATCCTCTCCATCTCACCAATATTTTGGACTGACCACCACCTCGTGTCATTTATGCTCTCTACTAACAGACCCCCACTGCCACCCGCCCTTAGGGCTCCACCCACACTAACTAGAAACAAAAAGAATATTACTGCGGACAGGCTTATCACGACCTTACTTCCCACCCTCAACCTGCTCCCTGGCAACACCGACCACGAGAGCCTGGTTGAGGAATACAACAAAATTATGACCACCTCCCTGGACCAGATTGCCCCCCTCAAACTGAAACCAAGCAAGCCGAAAACTCACTTGAATAAATGCTTTACACCCTTCCTAAAAATCTAAGGCAACACAAAAGAAATTGTGAGGCTGCCTGGAAAAAACATCCATCAGAAACCCAACAAACTTGAACTCACCAAAATGCCTTCCCTCTATAAAAAAGAAATATGCCTAGCTAAACGAATATCTTTCTAAACATGCATATCGCAAGCCAAGTCCAATATGAAGGAAATATTCACTATTCTTAAATAAATAGGGACCCCAATAGCACTACCTGACACATGCACTAAAGATAAAAAATGGTGTTCAGATATCCAACATGCTCTAGCCAATAAAATATCCACTTTACAAAACAAAATTTACTGTAAAAGCGCTTCCCTAAACGACCCTCGTCCATCTATTATAGCTGGGAATACCAATGCTGATCAATCCAGACGATTCAACTTCACCAAAGTTTCTATTCCTGAAGTGGAAAGAATTATTCTCTCCCTCAAATCATCCTACTGTCAGGGCGATCTCTGCCCTGCGCAGCTCATCAAGGATGTGGCCCGTGACCTATCACAGCTTCATAACAAAACTTATCAACGCATCCTTCTCAACTGGTATCATCCCTACCAATCTTAAGCAATCCTGGGTACTCCAACTCGTAAACTCGTAAAAATAAAAAACACTCTCGACCCATCTACACCTTCCAATTACAGGCCAATTACTACAGCGCCCTTACTTCTAAAAATTCAGGACAAGGTTGCTTATATACAAATCCAAAAGTTCCTGGAACTACACCACATACTAGGAGCCAGACAATCAGGCTTCATCCTTCAACATGGAATGGACACAGCCCTCATCGATCTCAAGACCCAAGTTCATGAGCTTAAAGATAATGGCAAATCAGCCCTACTACTCCTCCTAGATCTTTCGGCTGTGTTTGACCTGGTTGACCACACTATTCTATGCAACCACCTTGACACAGCAGCACACTTTTATGATGATGCTGTTACCTGGATCATATCTTTCTTAAATGGTAGAACAATGGGGGTCTTCTCACCTCTAGCAGCTGCTGACCCCATACCCATCACCTGTGGTGTGCCTCAGGGATCTTGCGTCTCAACCACACTCTCCAACATTTTTACTAAGCCCCTATTTGATGATGTGGATCATCTCGGTATCACCTACACTAACTATGCAGATGATACCCATATCCTCCTCCCGCTTTCAGGGGATTATGAAAAGGATTTTGCCTTGGTGAACAGAGTGTACATCATCATCCATGGCCACACATGGTCTATGCCTGAATGATGATAAAACTGAACTCATCATCCTGGCCCCCCCCAACCTAAAAAAACTAGGATCTGACAATTCCTCATTCATAATCGATGGCAATAGCATTAAAGTAAAACACGAGGTAAAACATTAGGCTTTTATCTTGACTTAAACCTTTCATTTGCCAAACCGGACAATTCTTTAGCATCCTCCACGGCTTACACTTGCAAACTCATTTGTACCAGTAAGCCATTTCTCTCTGACAGTAGCTGCACCATCTTGGCCAGAGCACTCGACCTGTCTCATCAGGACTATTCACTGGCACGGTCCTCCTTGAGCGCATAGATAACAACCTGTTATCCTTTCTCGTACAGCTCCTAGAGGCCTACGGCTGCAGTAATTGGCCAAGGAGACCCGAAACATATGAGTCTTCCCATGCTCACTGCAGACATGGTTCAGTACCCATAACAGGACTCCAACAATAGCTTCCCAGCTGCACCACTGCAGACGGTAAACTGTTTTTAGATATACCACTGGTGTATTCGAGGCACCAATCGGCCATTATTCATTAATTTTTTAATCAATCATTAATCCCCTGAGATCCTGACAGCTTTCCCTTCCCCCACATATTACCTTTACGGACAGCACCACTACCAGTGATCATCCTGATGAAGGCCACCACCACCACGGGCCCTTACCCAGTCATGTTTGGCCGAAACACCTCTGTGTCGATGTTTTGTGGCACAACCTTTGTATATATGTGTTGATGGATAGTGTTGTGTACACTATTTTGTTGAATACCCCCGGACCTACTACAGTCCTGGGTCACACCCTGCACAAGTTCTATGTCACTACCTACCCGTATTGTATACTCGTGCACCACTGTGGAAATTGTCTCTCGATAATTGAAGAGGACTATACTCACCTGTATTTCCCTTAAGAAAAAACGTCTGTCCGTACTTTCGTGCTTATCGAAAGTCCTGTAAATGTTTAATTCGATTTATCTGTGCAAAATCGTTTTGAAGGCAAAATAAAATAGCTTCAAAATAAGACAGCTGTCTACGGATCTCCCATCCTGATTTCTAGCATTTTACATTCATCTGGACTATTGCAATGCCCTCTACTTAAGATCGACTAAAGCTTTC
Source organism: Ambystoma mexicanum (assembly GCF_040938575.1). Lineage (NCBI taxonomy): Eukaryota > Metazoa > Chordata > Amphibia > Caudata > Ambystomatidae > Ambystoma > Ambystoma mexicanum. Next base: position 1,515,745,158 of record NC_090937.1, on the reverse strand, counting down.
GAAGAATCCAAACATTACAAAATAATGCCCTTAGAGCGCCATTAGGCATTTCCAGAAGAGATCATATTTCCGAGAGTAGCCGACAGAACAACTGGCTTCCAACTAATGACAACATTATTCTAAAAACCTTATCGCTCACCCACAAATCTCTCAACAATGCTGCCCCCATCCTGGCCAAGAGATTCCATAAACAGACCTCACTGAGACCACCTAGATCAGCTAACAGAGATCGCCTCTCCATACCTAGCTTCAAACACTCCACAATCGGAGGCAACAGTTTCCCTGTGAAAGCAGCCAAATTGTGAAACTCCCTGCCTCCCACACTGAGATTAGACCAATCTTACCAAAACTTCACATCCAACATCATTATGTGGCTTAAATCGATGACCAGTAATGATAACTCTTGTTCAGCAAGCAGGCACTCACTCACTGATACGGTACCTTATGCCTGTATGGAGGGTATCCCCCGGCTCCTCTCGGCCTGCTACGATGTGGCAATTACAACTGCCCTAGTCAAAGCCTGTATACTTGTATGTATCTGTCATGATCTTTGCTTCCAAAAGATCAGGACTTGCCCGACTCCCGTGGAAGCAGACCCATAACCCCGGTTCTGAGTGCCAGCCAGTCCCAATTGGGACCTTTTGGACCCTGTCCTGGCGCCAGTGGCACCAGGCTCATAAAGATGCCCAGTCCCAGCGCTGGAAGCGCCGGGCTCATAATGCTTGGGTGGACTTACCTGCAGCAGACCATGCTGCTTACTTACCTGCCAGTTGAACCCCTGATTCTCTTCTGTTTGGGACTACTTTTCCTGTTGGGTGGGGCAGGAGCCACTCCCTAGGTTCAGAACACTGGAACTCTTCTGGAAAGCAGGAACTCTTTTCTTACCTAGGCATGGCTGTGGAAGGAGACACCTAAGCACTACAGGAGGCTATTTAAACCACACCCGATGGATGAATCTTGCTTTGCGTTATTCTGCATTCTCTGCAGCAGAACGCTCATCGTGTCTTCTGCTGCTAATCCTGGGCCTAAGGGAACAAAGGCTTACCATCCTGGAATCCAGTCTTCAGCAGCACCTGTAAAGACAGTCTTCAGCAGCACCTGTAAAGACAAAGAAAGAACAGGTTAGCACTACGGTCTTCAGTGGCAGCGCATCTCTTACCTGGTCCATCGGCTGTCACCAACGCCTCGCGCTGCATTCCGGCATCTGAAAGACAAAGGCTTACCTACTCTTCGCATGCTCCGGAGGTCTTCGCACTGCATTCCGGCATCTGAAAGACAAAAGCTTACCAGCTCTTCGCACGCTCCAGAGGCCTTCGGCGCTGCATCCCGCATCTGAAAGACAAAAGAAGGTGCGTTTAAAGACATTGGGCAACTTTATTACTCACGTGCCATTACTCCTTCCCACGCCGAATCCAGTGGGTATTCCAGCACCCTTCAGCTTCTCTAAAGCTCCGAACTTGTACCTGCAAGATAAAAGGGACAGTTAGTGCGCATCGTGAAGCAGGCTACAAGCGCTTACTTACGTGCTTCCAGGCGCTTCTATTCCTCACGCGGGTTCGATCCTCAACTCTCATCAGCCCGCCATCCGCCATCGCCGGAACCCTGCAAAACAAGAGATATCATTACAAAAGACTTTTAAGACATTTGAAGTGCCCAGAACTTACCGTTCGTGCAGTTAACGACGGACAGCAGTCCTCTGAGGTCAAGAGGCCTGCACCCTTATCCAGTGAAGAAACTGGTTACGGCACCCTGCCCCGAGGCAGATGGAGAGCTCGGCGTTCACTTACCTAAGGTGAGGGTGTTAACCTTTGGGGTTCTGCAGGAGAAGAGAAAGGGAAGAGGAGAGAGGCACCCAATAACCCCAGTTCATTAATCCCATATTTTCTATCTGCAGACATCTTACTCTTCGAGTCAGACATACAGTGCACAGAGGTCCAGACCAAAGAGCCAACCGTGTGTTACACATCACCTTTGAAGATACGGCATTCACCCAGTCAAGACCGGCGCCTCTGTGGGAATCAGGTGAGCGTTACAGTATCTCCGCCCACCCGGTTATATTTGCAAACACCTTAAGATGTCTGTATCATTTGTACATATATATTGTCTCTGTAAAATGTCTGTATCACGTGTACATACCCCTCTTGTAATTACACCTGTAAATAGATACCATCTGTATATACCCTCTTGTAATTAATGACTTGTATGTAGATTGTATACCTTTTCTCTGCAACCAAGCCTTGCATAGTCTTGTAACTGCTGCGCCCTGTTGCCCCCGGGTATGATGCGCATTATAAACAATAAAACAAACAAACAAACAAACAAATGCAAGGCCATACATGTGTCAAAGAAGGCTGAAGCAGCTTGGATTAACGTGATCTCTGTTACGCAGTGGGACACCTGCAACTTCATGAACTACTGATTGCAGTTGTTGGAGCCTGAGGCTCTAGTTACTGCAACAGTGAAAACAGGTAATGTAGATGATGATGCGGAATAAGAGAGACGATGTTCAGAGGGACAGGAATTTGGCATAGGCTCTCACCAGTGAGCAACACAGTAACATGTATTGCCACGATACGATCATCTTCATCTAAAGCAGACAGACAGAGAGATGCAACACATGATACATATTCTAAGGCTATCCCGATGCCCTGTTGAAGTATTGGCGCTTAGTAAGGAGACTACGCATGGGTGACAGAAATGTCTAGTGGGAACATGGGTAGAAGAGAAGGGTCCAAAGTTCATGTCTCAGGAAAGTGTGCAGCTCGGATTGTCACAATGTGTGGCTAAGAGGTGACTAGGATATGGCCAATTAGTGGCCCAGATGGGATGGCTGCAGGCCATGACCAGTATGCACATTAAGGCTCTTGACGAAGCCAGGGGCATGGCCAGAAGCCATTCCCAAAGCACGCTATCTACTTGGCATGCCCAGTGAATGCAATGAATGACTTTGAGATCTGGGTAAAGTGCCCTTTAGACTTGTTTGTAGGGCATACCTGGTAGGTAATGTAGTTAATTTAGCATGTATCAGTAAAATACTCAAAGCAACCAATCAACACATTTTGTTAAATTGGAAAAATTGTTATAGTTATCTCAAACATTCAGTGATTGCAAACAAACAGTATTTGACTCAAAGTGTGTGACCCATACAGAAACTATCAACTGTTGGCACAATTCATGATTCATTTTTTCACAAGCACTATGAAAATGTCAGCTGTCTCATTAATGTAACATTCATTCACCACAAAGAGAAAAAGAACATCACACAACTGTCTCTTTAGTCTGTATATGACTTGATTCAAAAGAACGTTGGGTAAGTACGTAGAAAATATGCATGTATTTCAATTCCTCTATTGATGGAACATTTTGGTTGCAGAGCGAAACAATAAAACACAGTAAATGTGCCAGTTCTGGTTGCTAATGTAACCATAACATGGCTATGTTTCTCTGTAATTCGACTGAAGCTCAAGTGTTTGAATCCATCCACCAAATCCCTCTCTCCCCTATTGGGGACCCTCACGTTGAATCCTCTTTAAACTTTTTGGGGAATTACCACATGACAAAAAGGTTTAGAAGCCCTGGCTTTAATGATTTTTATTAATTAATACAATTATGCTGTAAATTCCGTCTCTGAAAGGGAAATCTGTTGATCATATTCCTCTTTTCATAAGATCCATGCCAACATAGTGCATTCCTATGCCCTGATGCATCAGTATTCTGATCTGCAGCACATGCTCTACCAGTGGCACAGAGCATGTTCAGAGGACAGAAGTGCCAATTTCAAAGCAGCAGTGAAAGTCAGACTCTGGGGATTGCATTTAAGGCATGCACCCTTCTTTCCTGGTGGCAGATACATCTTTGAATGTAAACCATACAAAAGTTATGTTATGTCTCATACATTTTAAAGTGACAGCAGTTTGATATCACACACGTGTCAGCCATGTGAGCCCAGATCAGCTGTGAAAGGATTATGTGTATTCTCCCCAGACAGGTTACCTTCGCTACTGCTAGCAGGACTGTAACCTGGGGATTGCCTCTTTGTTCCTTTGAGGAGGGAGGCAACACCCTCCCCAGAGAGGCAGCCACTTTGCCAGAAGCTGTCCTGGTAACAGGGATCAGAGGGCACACCATTTCATAACAGAAGTATCCTCACACCAGAGTTCTGCACATATAAAGACCTTTGATTCTATTGTGAATGGGAGGGAGTGGTGTTAGTCGAGACAGAGGGAGTAATGTACAGCTGTTGTAAGGTTCTTTCATCTTGTTTCTCTTTGCCCCTATCTTTCCTTCCTCTCCCCTCCACTTCGTATAGCACAAAGCACATTGGGTGTCATATCAGAAAACGTGTTCTAAGAACAGGGTTTGGACTGCTAAAGCAGGCAAGATTTATTCCAATTAAATGTTGGCTTTTGCATTTAAAATAAGGAGTCCCCCACTCCTCCTCTGATTCACTTTTGGACAAACACATATTAAGAATTGATTGGGCTTTTTTTGGGAGAGTTGGTATGCCAGTGAGGTGAAGATTACGTGTCCAATGCAGAGACAAGCTCTGTCTCGTAACCATCTCCAGGGACCAGTAGTAGTTAACTTCTATTGGAACAAGACCTGACAGCAGCAATGATACGCAGGACCTTACCATGTTGAAGGATCCCCACATTGTGTGCCAGCCTTGCCCATGTTTGGGAGCCTGAGAGCAGGGCCTGGACTTATACTTGCATCCCTGGATTGTTATTCACTGAACCCTGAGAGCCAAGAGAACCAGAACCCCTGTTTTCTTCACATCAAACCAGTGAAACTGCTTTTGAAGTGGGTTCTCCACATCTCAAACCACAAAACCCACTGGTGTTGCCTTTGAAACATTGTGCTTGCATTATTAGACCAGAAAGATCATCCTATAGTCACAGGATATGTATAGTATGTTGGCCTGAAACCAATCGCATCATGTGAAAAACATCACAACCTAAGAATCGTCAATGTAACCAAAGGGCGTCCATTTTGTGTAATGTCAGCCATTTGCTTTTTTCCTTTCTGCCAAAACGCTTGCAAATATATTCTATGCTTTGAACTCACACACAGTGTGAGGCCACGGCCTGAAGACTGAAATACTAACACAGATAGGAATGTCAAACTGTGCAGAAATTCATTGTTTTCCACTCTCACTAAGTCCTTGAAGTCGAGCAGAAGCCGCATCTAATCAGCAGACCAGGTGCTGGGTTGTCTTGCAAACGCTGTAGTAAAAGGCAGTTAAAACATGAATTATATTCTTCTAGAGGAGTTCATTCGCAGAGAATGGTATTCTCTGCTTCAGAACTACCTGACCCTTAGCTCATGAACCAATACACACAGATAACGTAGTAAGGAATGTTTCCCTGCTAAGAACATGATATCCTTGCCGAGCCAAAGCTCCATGTTCCCCATAACAGTAAGCTGTCTCTGCTGCCTTTACTAGAATAACTATGTTTAGGCTGAATGAAGATGTGTCATGATTGTCATAATTGTCAATCACTGAACCATAGCCTGTATGACATGTATGTGGGCGGATCGAATTGCCTTCACAAAGATTATGTCTAATGTATATATATTGCTGCTTGAGTGCTGTTTGCTTCCTCTCGCATCTCACAGTGTTTGGGAACACATGTCGTGAGGTGGTGAGACCCAGTTGGCCAACTGAGAATACTTTGAAATAAACCAGACTTGTTTGGAAAACGAACCTCATGCCTGACGTGTCACTTTAGTATATGGTTATTGTGCCTTAGATTCCATATGCAGTCTTTATGGCCTAGCAGCATCTTGACCAGCTTGATGCTGCATCGTACCTCACAGAACCCATTGTTTGCTCAGCTCGAATCAACTCATTAACTCCAGACCCCGACTTGAACTGCTGGGGTGTAACTCACTGATTTGAACCAGCTGTTATACAAATAACTCAAAACAATTTGTGCCGGCACAACATTGAACTTATGCTTAGTCAAACCATATACTGGAGCATCAGGATCACCGATTTGAATGATGACCGACCTCTGAGTCGATCCATGGGATCATCACTCACCGACCCTACCCAGAGGTTACCACCCCAACTCGAACTTGCTCGATCCCAAACTGATTTTGGTGAGCGTTCTAACCTGCATTGCTTGAATGTTGTTTTTGAATCACTCTGAGCACCATATGTCCCCCTCTCTGATGGCAGCACCCCAACTTGCTGCGCCCAAGCATGGCTCAAACAGCTTGCACAACAACTGGAAGACTGGATTGGCACTGTTGAATCACTAAGAACCACAAACAGGTAATAGTTATGGCTAACTGAACCCTAAGTCCATTTGTGGGTCCTCAAGGAGACTAGGTAGTTCACTTTCATCCCCTTTTACACACAAAGACATATCCTTTACAAGAACATTGTGGCTTTTACGTGCCTTGCATCTTACTATCTTTGCTAATTTGAGTTCTTTCCTTGGGGTAGTTTTTTGTATTGTTTTCTATTTAGTTACTATAGCATATTGTGTGTTTGATGAAAGTATATATATATTTTCATAGACCCTTGATTCTCTTCATTTTGGGCTGTTAGACTTTGCTATTTGGGTTGCAACTGAATCACATTCACCCCCATCTTCAGAGTATTCCATTCCCTCGGCCCAGATTACCACCCAAGACGAAGGAGGTAAATCTCTTAACTGTGTCTGTTTTACCTTTATGATAGGGATCACTGTTGGATTGTAGAAGTGTGAAGACTGAGTAGGAGGTTTAGACACTACCCACTCCTTTACTCCTACAAAGCACAAATAATGTCATCATAGAACTTGATCATCTCATCAATTGTGCCAAAAAGAGGTTTTCAGAATCTTTCCCAGAGTGTCTGGTTGGAAATTTCACTTGACAATGGCTTTATTTATTTTTTCTTGGTTCCAGTTGCGTTGTTCTCCTGAAATGAAATAAAGAAAGAATGAGTAGGGCGTCCTTTCCCTCCTTGTTCACGTACCCCTCCCTCCCCCTGAGTGTGCATCTGTAGACAACACCCTGCAACCCATCTTTCTGTTGATCTAAATTTTATATTGCAGTGACCTGCCGCTTCCTTGAGGGTGCTAACAAAACACTATTGTCCCGATTCATAGAAAACGCGCAAAAATCCTGCCAAGCACCCTGTGCTGAAATGGACTTTACGCGTTCCTTCCCGAAAAGGTTTCTTTGTGTGATTTGCATATTCATGGAATTCAAAGGGCAAAATAACCTGATGCGCAAATAAATTCGATTTGCCCCTGGAATGCCCACAACACACACCCATGCAAAGCAAATCCAGCCACATATTCCTACCTTTGCGTAGTCTTCATCCGCAACATCATGCACCCTGTCAATACTGGGGGCCATTACCCTGCAACCAAAGCAGTACCATGGTGACACGGCGTACGGTCTCCGTAACTCCTAACTGCACCTGACAATATATGCACCATTTCTCATAAGTGAAGCCAGCCCCCAATAGATCTGCATGCAAACCCCCATAAATCAAGGCTGCACCCCCTAACCTACATACAAACACCCCTAAATGCAATTGTCACCCCAACTGCGTGCATGCACCCCTAAATTCCTGAACCCACCTTACCTTTTCACATTGTTTACAATGTGATTGTTACTTTGTGAGTCCTTACATACGGCAGACACATCAAAAGCTTTGTGTGCTTCTTCCCCCAGTGCAACTTTGCACGGTCAGATCCATGAATACACTTATGTCTGTGCATTTTCGGGCATGCAATTTCATTGCGTAGGCCGACCATTGACACACACAGGTAAACCCTTGTTCTTCAGCATTCTGCGTAGGGAATGGGGACTATGCACGCCCCCATTAATTTCCTCGCATAGGCCTGTCACACACTATGCGTGAAGTGTCACGCTGAGCGCCTGACTGCAGGCAAATACGTGACGGACCTGCAAAGTCCCTTCAAGGTTCCCAGAATTGCACGCAAAGAAGTCTCCATGAATCGATGTAAGGGTTTTTACGTGCTGAAAAGTGCACAAAGACACTTTTAACTACGCAAATTCTCTTTGGAAATGATAATATCAAAAGCATGAAATATACTTGAAATACACATGCATAAACACATGCTAACTAATTGGTGGTAAAACATGTGTGTATTCTCGGTTAAAAATATAGATTTTATGAATACATAATTTTTAACATTTGAACTTCTTTATAGTTTGTAGTCAAGATTCAGTAAAAGAAAATGTAATGAGAGGAAATGCTTTTTTTTAGATTTCACTATCATCACCGCGCACCAATACACCTTCTACTTTGTACTTCAACCATATAAGACGCACAAACCACGGTTGCCTTTCCTTTCATGCCAATGTGTTTCATTTCCACACCTGTTGCATGGCACCCCTGTAAGGGGCCATGATATCTCCCAGTGTGTTTTGGTGTGGTCACATGGATACCCACTTCCGGCTTCCGGCTCGGCAGTCAGACCACCATCAGGCTCCAGTGTCGTTCTTCAAGCACCATGCTGGTGCAGCACTGCAAGCGCTGGGCCCAAGGACGGGGCCCAGCACGAGGACGGTGCCCTTGCCGGGCAACGCTGTCCCTGGGTGAGCCCAATGCCATGTGACCATGGCTAATGAAATGGCCCGGGGCTGGGTGCCCCCAGAGCCGGGGCCGCCGTGAGCCCGGTGCCCCCGGCCACGTGTGCAGCTCTGGTGATCTGGAGCAGGTGGGGTGACTCCCACCCTCGAATGCGCGGCGTGTTCGCGGCATGCAGAAACCCCGTCGGGTGACCCCGACATGAGCATGGGGGCCTGCACCGTGACCCGGAGCAGGCCCCTCAACAACACCCATGTATGCCCGTAGGAAGAATCTCTTTAGTAGGCAATACATAGCACTGCACTTGGGTCCCTAATGGCACACAACATGCATGTCAAAGTCACCTATATTCTCATCGGCACACAGTGTGCACTTCCGAATCTGTACGGATCAACATCAGGATTTAGAGTTTGCTGTTCCGTCTGCTCCAACTAACTCCTGCCCAGCCCAACCAATACCCCTCTCTTCCGAACCTTGTGCCAAATCAATCCAAAATGACAGATGTGCGCTATTCAAGATAGATTTACATTAAATTACAACGTGTACTAAATCAGCGTAAGGAATCACTATTATGAAAGTAAATGAGTAGCCTTGCTATGGATAGTGAACTGGAAAGCCTATGCCACTTTCAATCACGATCAGGCTTTCCTGCTAATTTTGTACGTTTCACCAGAGACTTCGACCACACAAGAACACAAATCTATGGAACAATAATGGCGCAAAATCATAAATTAATATACACTGGCATATCGGCACTAAAGAGCACCAGAGCTTTGTAAATTGGGATCACTGCTGGAGGAATTATTTTGTCTTAAGAATGATGTATATTCTGGGGGGACTGTGTATCGGTTTACAATTTGTGTACAAGTCAGAACTATAAATCAAGGCAATAAAGCCGGGACTCTATGTAGCTTCAGGCTGATGACAGTGTGTTTTCCCAGCCAAATAATAAATGTGCCTGTCACTAGAAGAATCTAAACTCTTTCTGAAACTTTCACTTCCCCTCTCCCTTCGGGAAGTATTTAATGGCAGGATTGCTTTTGTAATTTCATGGCGCTGTGCACAAAAACATGAAATCTAATAAGTGAGTGCAAGTTCCTACACATTTTGCAGTTCAGCCCTCCATTACTGTTCAATGCACACTTGAAGCCTGAAGCCTAACGTACAGATAGACGTCTGTAATTACTTTAAAATATCATGCCCTAGAAGGATGGCTTGATCAAGCGAGTAAGACAAGCAACCTGGGTCTAATAATGTCTGAGTACAAATGTATAGGTGCAGCATAACTTTGCATCCCACTCATTTAGGACCTCATTTTTACTCTAGCAGGAACAAAAAAAGCAAGAGATATTTCAATGCTGCCTATTTGTATAAACGACAGCTCATGAGAGATTTACTTCAGACAGAATTCCAGTGGAATTCCTAATGTGGAAAAACAAAAACATAATTAAGCAATAAGCTCCTTGCTGGAGGGGCATTACCGCTACAGGTAATTCTCTGGCCCCATAATTACAATTCAGGCCCTGAGGCATTACCTGAAGCAGTAATGCCCTCCCAGTGTGGGGCTTATTGCAATTAGTACCCCAGCCTGTTAGACGGGGTACTATTAGTGTCTTTTTTCAGCCAGCTGAAAATAACAAACAAACAAAAAAGATTTTATAGTGACAAAAAAACCTCAAGATGGCTGCCAGGGAGCAGAAGAGACTAGACGTAGTCCCTTCTCTGTTTCCATGCTGGACATTGCCCGGTTGCAGACACGCTGGAAACACTAGTGTTCCTGGTGAAAGAGAATGTCAGAGAAGCACAGGCACGTGGGGAGGGGGTGGGGTGGGTAGAAGAGATGTGGAAAGGGGGTCTGGTGGTAGGAGGAAACCGGGAAGAGCAAGCACTTACCAGTGATCTGGTGGGAGAAGATCATGTCCTCCAGCTCTGAGGAGGCTTGGAGCAAGGGCTATACCATGTGGTAGAGCCCCGCTCTGAGCGTTTTCATTGGACGGTGGTCCTAAGAGATACCCCATTGGGGTACTAATTACAAATCAATGTAATGCATGAACATACCTCCAACTTTTTACCTACACAAAAACGGTGGAGATGAATTATTTCAAACCCCTTAAACAAGGAAACTGTTTTTGTACTTGGTCCCACATAAGGGACACTCACATTACTACACGTGGTAACAGTACATTCTGCTGCTTTAATTGTGGCTAAAAAATCCACCATAGCTTAGTCTGACAGAATGGCCTTTGGAGACTGTGTGACAGTTACTGTTACAGGGAATTTTTATGGGAACATTAAACTGGAATTAATGGAATGAAAGAAATCACCCCTTTTCAGTATGAGTCAATTCTGTAATATGGCCTGGGTAAACAAAAAAAAAATGAAATACAAACAACCCTTTCCCCATATAAAATCCAAACTGTGGTGTGCATCCGGTGACTGTACCAGCCATCGGCCACACCAAATGGGCCCAGCATTTCCTCCTAATTAAGCCTGACTGTCATGAGGGCTGGCATTCAGCGCCCTTTGGAATTCATCTAGAATGTGAGTCACAAAGGGGATTCGTTTATTTACATTGGAAAACCCACTGCAAATGAGTGAAAGATATCTTCAAGATACACCAACGCCTAGCGTGCAACCATGTAACCTGCTGTACTCCTTGGGGCTTGGTGGCAATTCCACCCCCTTTCATATCATAGCACAATGTTATTTCCCCAAACAGATGGATGGGTTTCTGTATTGCACGCCTACTGCAAAAGGCTCACGGCCATTAAGGAATTAAAAATGAGCTCAAAATCACATAGAATAGCCATGAAAAGCTTCACAAAGCTAACAGCTAACAATGGCGGGATACAGACAAAGACACATGAGTAACACATTTAGGGCCTGATCACGACCTCGGCGGTAACGCTAACGCTATTAGCGCGGGGGCTATTAGCGCGACCGCCATAGCCCCCGGCGCTAATAGCGCGGGATCACGAGTTGGGCGGACCTGGAAGTCCCCATTCCCCATTGAGCCCATTCGGGAATGCCCCATTCCCCATTGGGCTCAATGGGGAAAATGTGCGCTCTTACCGCCGGTGGATTTCCCGCCGGCGGTAATAGCGCAAATTTTCGGCGGATTTCCACCCAGCCAAGAGCTGGGGCGAAATCCGCCGAAGACCTGATTCCGCGAACCCTTAAATCCCGCGGTGATAGCGCTACCGCCGGATTTAAGGGTTACCGCCGAGGTCGTGTTCAGGCCCTTAGTATTTTAAAAAATATAGAGCCTGATTTACAAAAGCGTTTTTCAATGTAAAATTCCTATTGAAGAACTACGTGCAAATCAGGCCAATCGGGAGTGATGTAAGTGATTTTTCAATAGAATTGCACCATCGTAAAAGAGTATTTTTTAATTAATTTGTAGACGTGTTCTAGCAATAATATGTTCTCACCACAATGTCAAATTAAATAAACAACATATTGTTTAAAATGATAAATATACACAACAACCACACACACTATTAAAATCAAACAATGCATGGAATGCAATATTAATATCATTCATTAACCATTGTTTAGCTCAGATGTTTAAAGTGCAGTTTTCATATTTAAGGAAACCCAGTTACCAGGGGTTGTACACCTCCCATCTTCCCTGATGGGCAAGGTAGATATTCAAGAGCCAAAGAGATAGGATAGAGCCCTGAGGGATGCTGCAGGTAGAGAGTGAGATGAAGGAGATGAAAGGGCCCAGGAAAGGAAATAGGTCAGCCAGGGCAGTGCCCGATCCATGATGCCAAGGGATGTATTCCTTATTATTTATGATTTATGAGGATGACATGATTGACCGTGTCAACAGCACAGGAAAGATCCAGAAGGATCAGAACAGAGGGAGAACTAGCAATTCCTGCACTCTAATACATCTCTGCCCTACTTATTGGCATAGCCAAGCTAAAACGTTATTCCTAAGAGCCAATCTAGGCTCATTCCTCCCTGGATTGTCCACATTTGCAATATTATTGTTCCTTTTGTCCATCACACAGTCTCTTAAGTTTGTATCAGTAATGACAGGCATTTGGGACTTTCCTAAGTTATTGTCCATCCAAGTAGGAGACTTAACTGACCTGTATATGATATCTGTGTATCCATCAAACCCTTGACAAAAGTGCAATTCCATTAGGAGTTTCAGCTGGCTCTGGTAATGGAACTAGCATATAAGAGGAACATGGCCGGTCAACATGGTTTTTATTTAATTCATTATTAGCTGTCACAATACTATTACCTTCCTCCCAATTTCTTTGACAGAACGTGTTGTCTATACTATGATGAGCCTGAGGACCACCCCTAACCACAGAATAAAACCAAAGGCAAAATTGCACTACGTTTTCACAGTGGTTGGGTTTAGAAATGATGCTCTTCTTAGTATATTGCCAATTACCGGGGTTCATCAACTCCCAGTCCTTGGTAGCATGTATATGTGTAGTGTCCAGATAGATCTGTAGAGGAGCCCCTGGTAGGGCTCTCCCCACCTTCTCAATTGGAGACTGATGATACAAAACCACTTATTCTTCCCCCAAGCTTCCTATTGGAGTCTCCCCCACCACCAGCAAGTGGCCATCATGTTATTCTCCAACTCTATGCTTATCACTAAGATTCCCTTAATCAGTCCCAATTCATCCCCAGTATCCTCGGCGGGTTCATAAATCGCTGCTTCGTCAATGCACTTCTCAACAAGACTACAGAAAGTCGACTCTCTCAAGATAGTGGGGACACAATTGACGTGCCAGGCTCGGCTAGAACCTGTTCAATTATGCCAGATTTGAACACTTCATGCGAAAGTCCCTCTCCAGCCACTGAGTCAGAGATCTTATGCCGGAAGGATGATTCAGATGTCATGTCATTCATTTGGGATGCTAGATGCCCAAATGTCCCTTTTACAACATGGGATCTACTAATGGGCACCCTACTTTCTCTTGTATGTGTATGGGAGCGAGGGGTCCTCAGGCCTCCTCGCATTGTACGCTCCTCAGTACAAGGCTTGGACCACGTGCCTCCGGAAGTGGGATTGCCCCTTGCCCTTATGTAAAGTTAACCACGGTTGACTGCTACATAGATGGGACTACTGAGCAAGACACGGGGCATCCATCTTTTGTGCCCCCTTTCGACTCCATCTTGGGTAAACAGGCCTCACTGCTATAGTACAGCAATCCTCAGCTCCCTTTCCACCGCAGCAGCCAGGGACAGAGACACACACACAAGGCGGGCAGGCAGCTGGCTGGCCCCACTCTTGCACTCCCCCTGCGAAGGAAAGCTCTGCGCTTCCATTCTCACTCTGAAGCTGGAGAAAGTTGCAACAATCAATATGCTACAGTTTTCTTCCTCTGAGATCACTGTTCGTCTGAGAACCGGCATGTGAACCAGGATGAGCTAAGCACTTTCTGCTCGATTTGTTCTCATAAACGTGCAAGCCACCCACCCCCATTAGAACAATTTATTGCCATCCTGACCCTGCACCCCCTGTAAGGTATTTATTTCAAGTGCCAGACCCTCCCTGTGCTGCGAAATCCACCCAATACACTCCTTAATAACCTTAAGCATTTTTACTACTATACATGCTTTTACTTGCACTAATGAGTTTGAAACCTAGGAAAAGAAGCGCAACACAGCCTGATTCTTCTACATGCACAATAATGTCAGGACCTTCAATTAAAGCCACAAATGACCCAATTGTACTGACAATAATCATTGTGTGTGACTGTCATGATGCCTACCTCCAAGGAGCCAGGCCCAGCCCAGCAACCCCAGAGGCAGACATCATTTTCCCCAAGGACGTCTCAGCGGGCCCAAGTTGGGGCCTTTTGGACGCAGTCCTGGCGCCTTTGGCGCCAGGCTCATTCTGGACCCCAGTCCTGGCGCCTTAGGTGCCACGCTCATAAAGCAAGACATGTGTGTAAGTGTTTTAATGTGCACTTACCTGAAGCAGACCGTGCTGCTACATCCAGGCCCTCTTGAGGACTGAATGGGACTATTTTATCTTTTGGACTACTTTATCACTCGGGTGTGGTCTGAGGAAGAATACATACCTGAGTGGAAGGATACATACCTGGGACTACTTTACAGGATATTTAAACCACACCCGAAGAGCAGCACATGCTTCACGTTGTTCTGCATCTAGCAGCTGGACGCTCATCGTGTTTGCTCCTGCATTCGGACTTCTGCCACGCCTGCCAGCATCCTGATCACCTACAAAGGAAGAGAAAGAGAGAATAGGAGAAGGAAAAGACTTTACCTGCAAGATCCGCATTCCGGAGTCAGCTCGCTGACGATCCTGCAAGGGAAGACACTTAATTTAAAAGCACATCGCATCGACCGCCGCAGCGCTGCATTCCACTCACCGTCACAGGGCGCTTCCATGTTCAGCAGCGATCACCCGGATTCGCAGCCACGCTTCCACGCCTAGGGAGAAAAAGACAAGAGCAAAGGTGAGAGAGAGAAGGGAATGAGGAAACCTAAACCTCCATGTTAAGACTTACCTGTTGGGTCATTCCCTCTTCATTTCGGGTCCGCGCCGCATCCAGGCGTTTCCGGACCCCGGCCCCTATGGGGAAAAAGACATTAGCTTCAATGAGCGAATGAAAAGACATTACCCAAAAACGCTCATCAAGACTTACCTGATTTCTACAGGGATTGCACCTCGCATCTCGGGTCGGTGCCTTTTCCCCGGCATTCCGTACCCCGGCCCCTATGGGGAAAAAGACATTGACATTAGCATATTGATGCAAGGACAAAAGGGGAACCTTTCAAGGAACTTACCTGGAAGCCAAGCAAGTTTGGTTCTCATAAAACCAAGAATCCAGTGAAGTAACTGGATACCAACACGCCCCTGCATCAGAAGCAGGAAGGAGAGCTCGCCCTTCAAGACCCTAAGGTGAGACGCCACGGGAAGCACAGAAGGGTTTCGAGGAGGGTGAGAGGGGAAAGGGGGAGGCTGGTAGCATTCCCCGCAGACAGTTAATCCCTTATTCTCGCCTACAGAAGGATACTTTTGCAAGCCGGACAAGCAGGAGTTGGAAGTCCGGTCCAGTCCATCTTCTGAGCCCCGCGCAACACCTTAGAAGAGGTCACAGCAGCACGATCCTGGCCAGCGCCTCCGTGGGAGTCAGGTGAGCGTAACAGTGACTTATGTAGAAATGTGACAAGTAGCATAATATGTTTTAAATATGTGTTATTTAGTGTGTAACATATTAGCTTAGGTAGTGACCACAGTGACTGGACCCTGACCTGCATGGAGCACAAGATTTTTGACGTCCGTCAGCTACTCAGCCAACCAGGAGGAAGATATGCAACCCACACCTACAGCACCACACCGTCTGGTCAATCGGGTCCATTTAGCATTTTTTGTTAGAGTTACTTTAACTAATATAAATACAAGTATAATGTAATGAGATTTGGGAGAGTTTTTTGGGTTATTTCCTAGCTGGAGAAATAAACCATCCTTTGAACTCTTGCAGCCGGGTCTCAGTGCCTCTTTCCCCGACAAGGAGTTGTGTCTGCTATTTTATATTTTCTCTCATACGTAGTAAGCCGGGGAAAGGCACCTACATTTTTGGTGACCCCCGCGACGTGATTTAGAGAGCTGCCTTGAGGCCTGCGCCGCCCGGCAGCGAGATCCAGGGCCCCCCTCAGCAGAACCATCGCCTCCACGGTTGACCAGACTGTGCACACCAAGAAGAAGGGGTCAAGGGTTCCCGGTTGACGAATGCCCGATCGAAAAAGCTGCTCTCCAAGGCAGGCCACGGTTTGGTTGGGGGACGGATCTGAGCGAGGTCTGGCCGTGAGCAGTGACCCTCGGAGTACCTGACTGAACACGTCGAGTCCCGGTTGCAAAGACCCCAAAGGAAGGTAAGGGGAAATACGTGAAGAAGGGAATTAGCAACAAAGGGAAGGTAGCTACGAATAGGGTCTGCGTGAGTGACGGTGATGCTTTTCTGATCTATCCTTTATATGGCCATTAGGTGTTGTAAGAAGTGAGAAGAAGAAGAGAAGTGGTATCCTAGCCCGAAGGGGGTAGAAGGCGGCGCCACGTAGCATTTGTCCCGACCAAGTGTAGAATAGAGATAAAGAGAAAAATAGTAGGGGTCTCGTGTAGGCTCGGAGTAGTTTTTAGAATATTCTTTTTCCGTGGAAGTAAGAAATCTTGAGACATAATAAAGGTGAAAGTGGTGGGGAGTGAATGCGAAATAGTAGGTAGTATAGGGAAGAAGAAAAAACAGGGACAGTAACGGGAATAGGGAAAGAACAAACGCGCGCAGGCAGTGCATGTGTATGTTGCATGATTTTATGTTTGTTGGTTTGCTTTTATGTATATGTCTTGTTGAACACGCTAAAGTATTTTAATATACGTAATTTGTGATTGGTAAGCAGAAGAAATAAACTGTGAGGGGTGATCAGGTAACACCTCGAAAGAAGCTAATGTGACATATGGTAATTGTGAGCATTGATAAAGAACGTATTATTTCCACATATTGTAACTAACATACCAAGTTAGAGGTGGGAAGAGATTCAAAGGTACTAGAATACACAAGAAAAGAAAAGAAACATTGCCATGAGGGGAGTAACACCACTAGCACATATTTGCCAGCACCTTCCACTTTATAGCGACAGGATACAGATGTATCACGATCAGTGGATCACTGATATAAAGGGAGACGGGGTCACACCAATTTGGCCAGAAGGAGGATCATTTGACAAAAGAGTGTTGGACCTAGTATCAACACATTGTTAGCGCGATATAAAGGGAAACAGTTACAGAATCGGAGAGAAGTGTTAGATTCATGGTGAATGTTTGAAGAAGTTGCCCCCACGGCAGAGGTAGGTACAAGCCGAATGACAGAAAAGCAGAAAAACCCTGAAGAAGTAGGCGGGACACCAAAAGGGGAATGCTCAACAACTACAACCGAAAACAAAGTAACAAAAATCTATCCCTTAATGACTAGGCCAGCGGTAGGGTTTAGTGAACCCCTGTATATACCACCCACCGCCACTGCCCAAGGCGGGGGCAACAGCCCCCGACCTCCACCATATGACAAAGGAGGCCTGCATGGCCCCACGAGTGCGCCTCCTGTGGACATAGCACGTTTAACAGGTGATTTGAACCGTCAGCTAGCACACGCACAAATGGAAATAGCACGGTTAAGAGCTTTATGTGACAAAGGGCAAATGCTGCCAGGGGGAGGGGAGGTACCCCCATTGTCACTGGCAGATCTCACACCTCCAATCGGGGCAGCAAGCAATGCAACCCTAGCAGCCTCGGTATCAGGGCAGTCTATAGTATCGCAAGGGACGTCATCGCAGCAGAGGCAAGAACAAGAGTGGCAGTCAGGACAGTTTCTGTTAAAATTGAATAACAAGCCAGTGAGGATTATACGCCCAGATACATCGGAGAGTCAAAAAAGTGGAGATCAGGGTGAAAGGCAAGGAAGTGAACCCAAGGAAAACTGGGAGGATAATAACGAGCTAGAGTCAGAAATAGAAGAAATATGGGACGATTTAGATGAATACGAAGAGGCAGCTGCCGCAAAGGGTTCCCCACTGCCAACCCGGCGTTACCCAGACACATTGTCACCACCATTATGGCAAGGTAGATTAAGACAACAAACAGGGAGGATAGGAAACATACTGGTAAGTAAAACGAAAAAAGGGAAGACAAGCAGAACGGGAAAGAAACAGATACTACAAATGCCACTGATACATAAAGGAGCAGGTAGGCCAAACTACATTCCGTCAGCCCAAATGGACAAAACCTACTTGTCAAAACTCCTCCCCCTGCTGAAGGGAGGGGCAGGTAAGTGGATACATGTATTTGAGAGAAACACGGCAGGTGTGCCATTACCTATAGGTGATGTAAAAAGTCTATTAGTTTCAGCAATCGTGGACCAAGCAGACACAATCTGGGAAAGGGCAGGGTTCCCGGGAGTAACAATGAGCTGTGACCGACACGATGGATCACCATTTAACAATGTACGAGCACAAGTGTGGGATGCATTGCGGCGTACATTTCCAGACGTTCCAGATTTATATGCAGTGATGCAGTGCACGATGGAGGAGAACGAAGATCTGGCGCAATTCATTTTGCGAGTGCAAGACTTATGGAGAAGCGAAACTGGTACGGCATTGGAAACAATCAACAGCTTTATTCTATTTTATCATTAAAAAGGGGTTGCCGAAAGAGGTGCAGAAGGCCTTGGACAAAATAGCTGGGATCGAAGCCAAAGGGTGGCCTGAAATTCAGAGCATAATTGTACACCACTGGAGGAGGTTCAAAGAGAAGGAAAAGGAGGTCACGCAAAAGAGGATGGCTGACGAAGCAAAATTAGTATAGACGAAATTAGTGAAGGTCGCCGCCATTACTGCCAGTGCAACAGCAGACAGAGGAAACGAAGGAGAGGAAAACGCGGGAGGAAGGCCCGTTGGGATAGCAGCGCAGTGGGTTGGAGAGGACCAAGGACAGTGGAACGGAGAGGAACAGCCATGCCAAGGATCGCAGTGGCAGAACAGGCCGGCCCAAGGAAGCGGTGGGTACCGCGGGCAAAGGGAAGGATCCGGAGGAATGGGAGGGTATGGTGAGCAAGGACCAAGGGGAGGACAACAGGGGTCGTGTTGGAATTGTGGAAGATGGGGACATTGTTCACGAGATTGTAGAATGCGACCATCAGGGTATTTTCAACGGAAACAACAACAGCCCATGAACAATGAACAGGGGTGGGGCTGCCCACACCCAGGTAGCCCTTGTGGAACTCCAATGGGGAGGGAGGGACAACAGGATCAATACTGCTATGACCCCCAAATGCAACAGAGACAGCCAGCCCCACAACTGCAGCAACAGCAGCAGCAGCCACAACAGCAAAACGCACTACAGCCCATGGCGAGACAAAAACCAGTAGGGAACATAAACAATAACCCTTTTGCAGCGGCCGCAAACGGTCGTGGGTGACAATGTTTGTTCAATGCCAGGTCAGCAAAGATACCAAGACTAGGACAGCCCACAGGAAGCACTTGCGTGTCCAGTCCTATCCACCACACAAAGTGCAAATGAGGAACCACTAGTGGTGGCAGAGATATGAAACAAGCAGTTTATCTTTATGGTAGACTCTGGAGCAGAAAAATCATGCCTCACAGAAGGGCGGTTTCAGCTCTCGGGAAGAAATTTGGAGACGCAGGGGTTGTTTGGGGCTATTAAGTTTCTTATACAAAATATCTTGATGTAACAGTGGGGGGGAAACAGTGCATGCACCCTTATTGTATTACAAAGACGCGCCAATCAATTTGATGGGACGAGACTTGCTCAGTAAGTTAAACATGACCATAGTCTTTACTGAAAGAGGAATAGTGTGCCCGACGCCAGGGGTATGCCCCGTATGGGCACTCTTGATAATAAGCACAATTACAAAGGAAATTGCAGTAAGAGGGATTCCCATTGACATGGATATGTTCGTCTATGGAATACAGGTATTAGCCCGAGTAGTGCCTGAAATAACACAAAAAGAGTGGAGAATACCATCCGACTTTATATTCCGCCCAATCACACCAACAGATGTAGTGTCAGGCACAATTATGTCTATAGACATTGAGGCAGTTCAAGTTTCCAACAAAAGCATTGTGGTCATAGGCCTGGACACACAAGGACGCGAGTGGAGAAGTGTGCTATGTATAGAGCCAAACATAATGCTAAAAGATGTAACTGATGAAAAATTGTTTACTGATTACGAAGGGGATGGAGAAATAATAATGGAAATAAGCATACCATGTGACATTATGATCCAATACAGAGAAATACACAGCCCACTCATCGCTAACATAAAGGCCCTACCGACAATATTAAAGAAGACATGGCCAGGGTAGCACCTGAAATTTGGACTTCAGGGCCACACATTGCGGGATTGTTGCACAAGGTAACTCCCATAAAGATAAAACTGAAGCCAGGTGCCCTCCCACCCAGAGTGAAACAATACCCAATATCCAAAGAAGCAGAGAAAGGTATTAGAGAAACAGTGAATGCACTCCTAAGCCAAGGTATTTTAGTGCCATCAACGTCCCCATGCAACACAGCGATTTTTCCGATTAAGAAAGCAAAAGGAGGGGCTTGGATAATAATAATAATAATAATAATAATGATAATAATAATAATATTCCAGGACCTCCGCCCACTCAATGACATCATTCAAAAAGAGTTCCCTTTAGTGCCTAACCCATCATCAATATTGTGCAGTATACCAAAAGAGGCAACTTGCTTCACTGTCATTGATCTGAAAAATGCCTTTTTCTCTGTGCCACTCGCACCAGAGTCACAGTACCTTACAGCTTTTACATTAGGAAACAGCAGATATGAACATCGCAGATTGCCACAGGAATATTGCGAGAGCCCAAGCATTTTTAACAGAGTACTACGAGAAGACATTAGCAACATAGATGTCGGGAGCACCATTATACAGTACGTAGATGATTTACTCGTCTGCAGCAAAACAGAAGAAGAGTGTAGAGAAGACTCGATAACACTACTTAACGTATTGGCTGCCAAGGGATACAAGGTGGACAAAGGAAAGTTACAATACTGCCTTGCGGACGTTGTGTATCTTGGCCAGCAGATATCTAAAGATGGAAAAAGAATACTACCAGACAGAGCAGCGGCTATTCGACACATTATTTTACCAAAAACGGTGAAGGACATGCAGAAATTTCTTGGCATATGTAACTATTGCGAGCTTGGATCCTCGATTACACAGCATACACATGGCCAATGCTACAAGCACTGAAAGAAGCACAAAAGAACAGAGCCCCAATAAAATGGACACAGGAGACAATTGCCCAATTCTCTCGATTAAAAGACCTTATTGCAGACGCCCCAGTCCTTGCAAACCCAGATTATGAAAGGGAATTTTTCCTGTTTTCACACAGCAATGGAACATTAATGACAGCAGTATTGACACAAAAGACATCGCTAGGCCACAAACCATTGGCATACTACAGTGGAATATTAGACCCAGTAATGCAGGGACATTTCGCTTGCGAACAGGCCCTCGCTGCAGCGGCCTTCGCCATTGAGAAAAGTGCCACAACCGTAATGGGATGTTCAGTGACGCTATATGCGGAACACTCGTTATTTGCTATCTTGGAAGGATCAAAATCTACCCTCACAACACAGAGAGCCTCTGCTTATGAAATAATAATATCAAGTCCAAATACACATGTGGTCAGATGCAAGACAGTGAACCCAGCCACATTCATTACAGAGCCATGCACAACTGAGGATTTACAAGAACAAGATTGTAGCACATATGAGGGAGAGGGCGATGACATTCCCAAAGCAAGCGAAAACGCCCTTACAGAAGGAGAAATGTATTTTATAGACAGGTCAGCATCCATAAACTCAGAGACAGGAGAGAAACATGTGGGGATGGCGGTAGTGCGCATGGAAGAAGACACATACGAAGTGATTGTTCAAAAACGCCTCCCCTCACACTACTCTGCACAAGCAGCCGAACTGACTGCACTGATCAGCGTGTTACACACAGCCAAAGATTGTGCCGTGACAATATATTCAGACTCAGCTTATGTCACCACCACAGTTCACTCAGGGCTATCATGTTGGCGAAGGAGAGGGTTTAGAAGAGCAGACGGGTCCCCTATACAACATGCCACATTGCTAAATGAACTAATAGAAGCTTTAGCAGAACCATTGGTAGTAGCGGTGGTTAAATGCCAAGCCCATACCAATAACACAGACGCCGTCTCATTGGGGAACGCATCAGCCGACGCAGCAGCGAAGGAGGCCTAGTACTTCAATAAGACACCAACATCAGAGTACATTGTAAAAACAACCACAGCAGAACAACCAGCAGAAGCATACAATAACACGCCCATAGCACAGTTGATAGCACTCCAGAGAAGGGCCCCACCAGAAGAGCAGGAGTTGTGGGGCAAACGAGGGTGTAAGCAATCAGCCACAGATCTCATTTGGAGACAGGAAACGACAGGCAAGGTAATGAAGCCTGTAGAAATTTTAGAAGTAGCATTCCAACAACTGCATTTCCCAGCTCACGTTGCAAAACAAGACATTGCCTCAGATATTCAAGAGGATCGGTTTGTTCCTAATCTACACGAATACTTGTCTAAATTTGTGATTGAATGTACTACATGCCAAACTTACAATTCAGGAATGACATTACGAACTCTGCGTGGCCCTTTGCCACGCCCTACATGTCAATTTAGAGAACTATATATCGATTACGCCGATATGGGAGAAAGATGTAATGGAGCAAGATACTTGATTGTGGTGGTATGACCTTTTTCACGGTGGGTAGAAGCAGGCCCCTGTCCCCATCCTGATGCAAAATGTGCAGCCAAGTTCCTTGTGCGAGAAGTATTCTCACGGTGGGGAATATGTGACGTGATCCGTTCAGACAACGGCACGCACTTTGTAAATGACCTCTTCAAGGAAGTGACCTCCCTTCTGGGGGTGAAACACAAACTATGTTCAATTTATCATCCAATGGCCAATGGAGTTGTGGAGAGGATCAATGGGCTGCACAAAAGCCATTTATCGAAATTATGCAACACATTGAAAAAAATGGGGTATATTGTCTGCCCCTAGCACTGTTCCAACTCAGAAATCAACCATGCAAGGATCATCATTTAAGCCTGCATGAAATCGTGACGGGAAGGAGAATGCACACACCGCTCTCCCCTGTTAGGAGGGTGTCTGATGCGCATATGGCTGCCTCAGTGCTGGAAGAATAGTTTAAGGAATACCTAGCACAGCTAACGCGCGCGGTACGCAGCATAGCAAAACAAATTGTTTCACCATTTACTGAAGATGTAGCAACAGACACCTCCATGCCGACAGCAGAAAGCCCGGAGGGGCCTTTAATGCCAGGGGAGCAGATTCTTGTCAGAAATGTTGTAAGAACGTGGAAGTCACCAAGATTTCATGGTCCATACACAGTGGTGTACAGCACCCCAACTGTAGTTAAAGTTAAGGGGTTAAAGTACTGGGTGCACCTCTCAGACGTGAGAAGGGCACACAGTGTTGCACCTCCCCAAAATGAAACCAACTGTGTGGATGCCATCACTGGCACAGGTTGACATGATGAAAATTGCAACATAGACAGGGAAAGTATAGGGGAAAAAGCAAAGGTTTTACATATTTTGTCTCTCTCTCTCTCTCTCTCTCTCTCTCTCTTTCTTTTCTTCTCATATAAATCGTGTTGTTTTTTCTATTTTTTCCTCATTATTTCAATGATGAAATGAAAAAGAATTGTTAAATGCCTAACTGAGTAAAGAAATGAAAAAGAATGAACAATTGCAATTATGTTTCTTTTCATATGACTTAACGAATTTGTCTTGCCTACATAGGTTTAACATGAGCCAATGCGACGAAATGGCTGAGCAAGCTGAAATGTTAGATAGAAATAGGGATGCCACTAGGGCCAGTAGATTAAATAATTTGGGATGTGTTATAAAATATGCTGCCCTACTATTTGCAATAATGATGTTTTATCTTATTTGATATAATGTTGTTTTATATGTGGCAAATGAAATGAACAAAGGGGGGAGCAGAACTGATATGACAAAACCAGGGTCTAAACTAATATGGACTGAAGCAACGGCTATCTTGAAGGACACTTATAACATTGAATTGAATAGTAAAAATATAATGTTGCCCCTTGAACAATTGCACGTAAACAAAACTGTTATTCCATTGTTGAATCATACTGGAGCCAAGGAAATAGAGCTTGGATGGAATGTAAATGATGATTACTATTGGTTAACTAATTCCAGAAATATAACCATGCGTACACACACTGCACCAGAAACCACTACTGAATACACACATGTCACCATGAACAACATAGATGAAGCATGGTCTAGAATATTCCCGCTGCAATATCCACAAGTTGGTACCCAATTAAAAAACAGAAGGAGGAGAAAAAGGGGGGTGGGAAAAAACAGATACGATATTTATCATAACCTAGGGCTAGATGAAATAGAGGACCCCCGACACCCTGACCAATCAAACAAATGGTATTCAGACATGAGCGCCGCAGCAAAGCAAGCAAGTAATGAAAGTTGTTACGTGTGCTCACTTATTCCTCATGCAACTGGAACCCCAAAAATGTTAATCCCACAGGAAGTACCCTTGTTTGAGGCCCAATGTTTGATTCATCTGATGCTGTGTAGAATAAAAAAGACATTCCAAGCACACACAGTCACTATGGAAAAATTTGAGAACGAACAAACTTACACCAGCAGACGACAAGGAGTAATCTACCTCCGGGAGCCATTTATCATTATAAAAGGGACAAGATATGCAGATGACAAGTGGCATGATGAAACGATTGAATGCAAAGCTGAGGGGCTTCGAGGACTGCCAGATGAAACATACGAATGGGCAAAAGAAACATGCATCCCCTTCTGGTCACAGCATATCACCAAGCTGACATGGGTCACACCCCTGGAGAGACCCATAAAGATTCAAAAGGAAATACCACATGAACTTTGCTTCCATGGAGAAGGGAAGGTGAAACCGTGCGGCAGTGCAATAAGACTTTAATAATGCCACTTATGAGAAAAAAGCACTGCTGCATTAATGGACATATACTGGATCTGTGGCAAACGAGCTTACCTGCATCTCCCAGCATCCTGGAGGGGCACTTGTGCCCTAGCCACACTTCACTCAGCACTAATGGTGATACCAGAGATACATGTCCAGTTTACAGCAAGGCCTTCGGCTGACACATCGACAGCAGGCCAATCCACTGACACATCGGCAGTAGGGCAATCAGCTAAACCATCGACAGCGCCCGATGAGACAATCATGGAGCCCCCAGCATACGAACTATTGTCAGAAGAAACCTTGAAAACCAAGTTGTCACGCAGCAAAAGATCCAATTATATTTCGTCCAAATCGTCAGAACTCCTTGCTGAAATCCCACAACAGTATAAGCTTTTCTCATCTGCAAAAAACATTCTTTGCATCGTTCATAGCACCAGGCGTTCAAGCAAGGGCAAACACGAAATGGCTGCAGATAACACGCTGGGAGCTCATCCAGCTGGCCAACGACACTGAAGAAGGATTCAACATCATAAAAATAGAGCTCCGAGCATTGCGCCTGATGACGATGCAAAACAGATATGTCTTAGATCTTATCACGGCGATGGATGGTGGTATTTGCAAAAAAATTGGGGGTGTGTTGCACGTTCGTACCAACTTCTGATGCTGATAATGGGACACTGTCACATGTGATAACAGCAGTGCATAATTTAGGAGAAAGAATGAGAGCAGAAGGTGGAGTAGACAACAACACATGGTTCGACTATCTGTTCAGCTTGATACCATCATGGATGAACATCGCAATGAAGATACTCATTCCCATCATAGTCTTTCTTCTCCTAATATACTGTGTGTGCCAACTGGGACTAAGATGCTGTGAAAATAATATGCTTAATTCAGCAATGATGATGGTAACAGTGGGCCGACAGACAACGGTGGCTACCATGATAGATGCCCAAGTACAAACCAGATACACCACACCACAGTATAGGATGACTGCCATCTATAGACAGTATGGGGACGTGGTCGATAATCTACATTACACTACCATTAGAGAACCAAAAAACTTGCTGTGGTATAACGAGGTTTGGATAGATTTAGATGGGGATGGTGGGATATACTTAATGGTCACCCCAGAAGAATATGCAAGAAGAGGTAACAGCTTAAGAAGTGGGTGCAAAGCATGGATGCCAATAAAGGGTAAACCTGCTTGGGATGAGGCTGTGGCAGAAGCTGAACGCTACCGAAGGGAGAACGAAAGGACGAGATAAAGTAGTTTGTTACTTTAGATGTAATGAAAGGGGGGAATGTATGGGAGCGAAGGGTCCTCAGGCCCCCTCGCATCGTATGCTCCTCAGTACAAGGCTTGGACCACGTGCCTCCGGTGGTGGGATTGCCCCTTGCCCTTATGTAAAGTTAACCACGGTTGACTGCTACATAGATGGGACTACTGAGCAAGACACAGGGCATCCATCTTTTGTGCCCCCTTTCGACTCCATCTTGGGTAAACAGGCCTCACTGCGATAGTACAGCAATGCTCAGCTCCCCTTCCACCGCAGCAGCCAAGGACAGAGACACACACACAAGACGCGCAGGCATGTGGCTGGTCCCCACCCTTGCACTCCCCCTGCGAAGGAAAGCTCTGCGCTTCCATTCTCACGCTGAAGCTGGTGAAAGTTGCAACAATCAATATGCTACAGTTTTCTTCCTCTGAGATCACTGTTCGTCTGAGAACCGACATGTTAACCAGGATGAGCTAAGCACTTTCTGCTCGATTCGTCCTCATAAACGTGCAAGCCACCCACCCCCATTAGAACAATGTATTGCCATCCTGACCCTGCACCCCGTGTAAGGTATTTCTTTCAAGTGCCAGACCCTCGCCTGTGCTGCGAAATCCACCGAATACACTCCTTACTAACCTTAAACATTTTTACTACTATATATGCTTTTACTTGCACTAATGAGTACCTGCCGGTCTCCTGCCCTCTGTCTGCAACGCTGTATTAAGTTAGTGTTCAAGCCCTTGCACTACTACAAGACCCTCTGCTTACTTATCCGCTTATTTTTTCAATTGATGGTTTCCCCCATCCGGATGAACAATTAAGCATATAAAGGGTTCCTTGCATACACGAATGACTGGGTTTCCTGTCACAGTCCCCGTCCAGTCCCCCTTTTTTATATAAAACATACAAGAATCATTGTTTTTGCCCCTGATGAAGAGTGTCTGTTTCACTCGAAACGCGTTGGGCCTACCACAGCTGCACTATCAAGAATAAATAATGAAGATTGTTTCTTGTGACCTTAAACGATTGAATGTTGTCCTTTTTTAAGAATTTGTATTTTTTTCATACCAACACGTCCTTTATTAAGACTTTATTTCATAGAGTTACTTTACTACTCTTTCTATAAATGTTGGTCTGGTCATCCAGATACTAGATAGTGTGCAGGGGACGTAAGTTCCTATGTTGGGAACTTATTTTTGTCCTACTAATGAGTTTGAAACCTAGTAAAAGATGCGAAACACAGCCTGATTCTTCTACATGCACAATAAGGTCAAGGTCTTCAATTAAAGCCACGAATGACCCAATTGTATTGACAATAATCATTGTGTGTGACTTATGTAGAAATGTGACATGTAGCATAAAATGTTTTAAATAATTTGTTATTTAGTGTGTAACATATTAGCTCAGGTAGTGACCACAGTGACCGGACCCTGATCTGCATGGAGCACAAGATGGTTGACGTCCGTCAGCTACTCAGCCAACCAGGAGGAAGAGATGCTACCCGCACCTACAGCACCACACCGTCTGGCCAATCGGGTCCATTTAGCATTTTGTGTTAGAGTTACTTTAACTAATATAAATACAAGTATGATTTAATGAGATTTAGGAGAGTTTTTTGGGTTATTTCCTAGCTGGAGAAATAAACCATCCTTTGAACTCTTGCAGCCGGGTCTCAGTGCCTCTTTCCCCGACAATGGGGTTGTGTATGCTATTTTATTTTTTCTCTCACACATAGTAAGCCGGGGAAAGGCACCTACATATGCTTCAAAAAGCAGAATGCTCAACATAATGAGGAACCTCCAAATAACTATAAGATAAGGTAGGGGAGCAATAACACAAATAATGATATACCAATCAGTGTTCCAGTGTTACTGTTATGGAACTTGTAACACAATAAAGCAAGCCCACATACTGGTTCATTGCAAATGCATCATCCAGTCTGCCACATACCACCCGTCTGAGTATCTATAATACCTTAGGCAGGTTCTTCCTGGTTCTCAACAATCAGTGAGCATTCAGCACCACCGGCCATAGCACCACAAAGGAGGGTCAACAGGCTCACTCCTATCTGCAAAAACAGCATCCAAAAAGAAGAAGGCTAGCATATATGCCCAGCCACAAGACACCTAACAACACTTCTCCCTTGGGATCTCGGAATATCACAGCAACCCTCCCAAGAAAAAGGAGACAAAGCATGGGAATCCCATCAAAGATCGGTAGAAAGACACACTGAAGACGGGCGCACTGCCAACCATCAGCATTTGCATAACACCCCAGCCGCTTCTGCTATCTCACAACAGGTGGCAAACTACTATTTTTCCTGTGGCAAGAAATGGCAAAACAATAAAAATTTTAGTTTCCTGGGCGTGCTTGCACTTTGGCCACAGAGTGCTCTGAGAAGTAATTTGGGTTTAGAATGTGTGTGTGCACTTGGCCACAAAAAAGTTGGGTGGGATGGCCAAGAACCAGTTATCTACCCATGTCAAGCAGGCATGTGGATGGGTGCTGTGAGGAAGTCAGGAGAGTGTGTGAGTGCACGAGACTCATTATGTGTTCAGCTAGTATGCATTTTTGCCATGGGACTTACCTGCATTCTGATCGCAGATTTTGTGCATTGTGTCTTAGAGTGGTGCATGGTAGCTGATGTGTGTGGGTGGATGTGATGCTGGAAATGCATTGGAGGAACAGGACCTCCCTGTCCTGTCCTTGTACTGTAGTCCTTTTATCATGTGTGTTATGTGCTATTTTCTGCACAGGAGCCCATGCAGGACTCCTGGCAGTGCAGCTCTTCCTCTTTTTGGTTTGGTGAACAGACCCTTGGGATAACCTTATGGCACCCATGGGTTGGGGTACAACCCTGTACCCCTAGTGTATGTTTTTGGCAACCTGTGTGTGGGCCACAGAGCAGGGTATGTGCTGTTGGCAGCTCCATGATGAATTTGACAGGTGCTCTGAGTATCCTCCAGTTTGGGTCTGCCATTGGAATCAGTTGTATTCCTAAAAGGAGACAAGTTGGTCTCTGTGGCCTCTTGATTTCTATTGCCTGTTACCTTGTTTTACCAAAGTCCTGGGAAGCCCTTCCCCTGACTTGCTGTTTCGTTGAAGTTCCATATATGGTTGTGTGTGGAAGTCCAGGCTAGACTGGTTGGAGCCTTCCCAATGACTGTATGTTGTGGGTACGCCCGTGGGGTGGGACATGGGTGAATGGATTGTGTTACGAATACGCATTTCATGTTATGGGTATCTAGTTACTGGTGTGTGACACAATGACTGAGACAGCCCTGCCCAAAACTGGTATGAATGCAGTGTGGAGTGCTGAATGGCTGGGTGCTTGTCCGAATCCCCATTCCGTGCTGTGAGTGTCTGGATGGAGAAGAATGGCCTGAATGCACTGTGAACCTGATTGGCTGCCTGGCTGAATGCCTATCTGAATTATTGGTTGCCTGAGTGTGATCCAGCAGAGTGAATGAGAGACCGAACAGTATATCTGGGGACCTCTCACTGATGGAAATCGTTCAGAAGCTGAAGTCGAAACTCAATGCTTACCTTGAAGCCCAGCTAAAAGAAGAAGGTCTTGCAGCTGCATTCCTTCAATGCAATCCTAAAGCTGCTGTGTCTCCAAGATCTAATCCAAGAGAGGACCTGGCTAGGAGACCTCTTCCCGAGCTACGAGGGAACATTGTGCACCAGCTAACCTTCACCAAGGCTCCCTGGAAGTCAAACCTATGAAAGGCTGCTGACCGGAGATGGGACTGCCGAAGAATCTGAAGTGAAGAGCCTGGACATTGAAGTCCATCTCTGTTGGCGACCATCATCGTCGACCGGAGCTGCAGCACTCCATTGCCTAAAACATTTGAATCAAGGACTCCCTTGCTCATCACCGTTGAACGCTTTGTCCCGCCAGAGAATGTCAAGGACGCTGACGAACTGGGGACAATCCATCAGTGGGTTTCCCACCACTTGAAGACCTCAAAGATGCCACCGAAGCTCTGAAAGCCAGCAGTGGTCAAATCCTAATCGCCAACGCCAGATGCCGATGACCCAATGCCCTTGCTCGGCCAAAGTTCTTCATTAACCCTTTGCGGCAACAAACTATCGTCATCGAGGTAGACGCCTCATCTTCACAGGACAATCACCAGCCTTTGTCAACAACAGCGTTCACCCTTTTCTTCACCTGAAATCTCGACGACCCATGGCTCCTGCCTTAAAGGGAGTGCACTCAAAAAGGGCCTGTTGATGACTCATCGAAGAATTTTACAAAGCCAGGTACATTGGGGGTGTGGAACCTTTAGAAGGAACCAAGACTATATTGAGCATATCTGGACTGGGCTTGTCAATACTCTTTATTTACTGGTTGCCCAGGTGGGGGGATCCTCACACAGAACTGTCTCTAGGTAACAGGAGTCAGTATTCTGCCATTGCTTGATTTAACTTACCTTCTTTCTATTGACTATTGTTGATTCATCTTACAATCTGATTCGTAGGCCATTTGAACTGTTAGCAGTTGATGCATTACAAAGGAGTCAATATATAAGAGTGGTACCACGTGGACTTGTATATATTTGCCATTATAGTATTGCCTGAGCACAAAGTGTGTTATTGTGTGTGTATATAACGTGAACCTTATTTATATAATTGTCATGATGCCTACCCCCGGGCATCCGGATCAAGCCCATCAGCCCCATGAGCAGGCATCCAGACATTTACAAAAACCGCAGCAGCCCCAGCTAGGGGCTGTCTGGGTTCAGTCCTGGCACCGTAGGCACCAGGCTCATAATAAAAATCAGTCCTGGCGCCATAGGCTCATAGACATTACTTACCTCATGCAGACCATGCTGCAAATAAATCCAAGCCAATGTGAGGCCTGGATTGGACTATTTTACTACAGGGACTATTTTTTACTCGGGTGTGGTCCTGGGGAACTTCCTTCCTGGGACTACTTTGGAGGCTATTTAAACCACGCCCGAACAGCAGCACATGCTTTGTGTTATTCTGCATCCAGCAGCGTGACTCTCACTGTGCCTGCAGCCAGCATCGAGACTTCTGCCACGCCCACGTGCCTGCAGCCAGCATCCAGTCTTCTGCCACGCCCGCCTCGGTTCCGGAGCTCCTACAATAAAGAGGAAGAAAAGGACAAGATTAGAAAACGAACTTATTTCAAATTCCTCACCTGATTCCGGATCCATTTCATCTCCCGACCTGGAAAGTACATCAGTCCTGCATGCGTCGCTTCGCCAGCTCCAGCACAGCGCCATACTCACCAGTTCTTACAGCATCTTTTGATCCGGCACTGTCTCCATCATTTCTTCGCCGTACTCCGGCACCTAGGGGCACAAGAATAACAATGGGAGCCAAGGGAATCAACAAATAACTCTTACCACCATAGACTTACCTGATTTACCACCGGCGGTATTATTCTCAATATCTTCATATGCCGCATCTGTAAAGAGGGCAAAAAACAACACGTTAACGCATGCAATAGTTACCGGACAGCGTTGGTTAACACAGACTCTTACCTGAACGCCAGCAGCAGTTACGAGACCTTCTTCTCACGAACTCAGTTGCAACTTAAGGAAGGAAGGGGACAAGAGTGAACATCAGGCACATTGAACTCTTTGAACTTGATACTTACCAATCCCGCCTGGGTCTTCAGAGTCAATGCTTACCGGAACTCTCCCAACGCCTTCAAACCAGTGAAGTAACTGGTATCTACGCGCCCCTGCAAGACATGCATCTTTTACAAACATAAGGTGAGGTTACTAAGGGGATATCGGAGGTGATTAGTGGGGGAGAGCGAGAATAGTTGGGAGGCCATCACTAAAACCCACAGGTGGCTAATCCCTGTCCCAACTTGCAGGAAAATACTTCTTCGGGTCCAGCAGACAAGACTAGGCGGGCCAGTCCAGACAGTCATCTCTGCACTCCGCATCACGTTGACGGAGACCGCAGCTGTCCGGGTTCAATAGACCCCTGTGGGGTCCAGGTGAGCGTAACAATAATAGATGTTTTTTCACTACCATAGTGTGCTGACATTCCTTTGTGGGTGCTTGTGGACTACACTGTACTTAAGTACCAGCCTGCATCACCTCCTGAGAGCTTAAGCCTTGATTGCTCATCCACGTTTTACCAAATAGAGAATCTTGGCTGGGGTGCTTTGTGCTTCTATTCTGCAATATAGAGAGCAGGAGTACAGATACCCCCCTCCAGCCTTTACAGTGGGTGGCCATGCCTGTGGCTAGAGACCATCAACATGGATTGCAATACATATCCTTGAGTCCCAGCTGGTTTCTTCGTTTCGTCAATGTGGCGAGGAATTAGATTTGAAACATATTCAAGGAAGTTCTGTTCATAGAAAGTGAGCGAAAACCATTATGTGTTCTGATGAAGTTTGTGATGGCCCCATGTTTCCTTTTAGCTCAATGTTAGCCATAAGGTCCCGCTCAGATCAATCATCTACTAGAGATAAGGGTCCCCAAATATATATGTATGTATATATATATATATATATATATATATATATATATATATATATATATATATATATATGTTACACGGCCACGGTAGTGGCAGTGTAGTTATGGTTAAGTTGCTAATCCCATAGGAAGAGCACTTTTTGGGCAGCTTATAACTTCGCTCTCCCTGGACGAATCCTCACCAAACTTTGCAAAAGAAGTATGATCTTTTTTGCAAAGTTTGGTGAGGTTTGGTCCAGGGGGGGAAAAGTTATAAGGGGGGGCAAAAATGTATTTTTTTCCCATAGACTGAACAGGGGGAAAACTTTGCGCACGCCTACAGCCCAAACCACTGGTCGGATTTTCACCAAATGTGCGGCAGGAGCAGCGGCTTGGTCCCAAAATTTGGTGAAAATCCATCTATTAGTTTTTTTTAAAACGATAAAAAAGTAGGTCTCAAAAAATTAGTAATATCTATGTCCGCTCTGCGGACACACTTCCCTGTTCACTCCAAGGGCAGGACACCGTCATGTCCGTGGACATGCAACGTGTCCGCCGATTGGCTGGAGTGAGGCATGATGTGCATCAGATTGGTCTGATACGCCCACCAACTTGGATCCGCCGACAGCACAGCAGCGAACAGAGACGAAATGCAGTTTTGGGGACTGTTTTGATGTGCAAGAGTGCTTGGGGAGTAAGAGATGAGTCAAATACTGTATTTGTTTAGGTGGCAGGTGCTACTGATGTCTTCGCCATGCCCGCGCTACCCGGGATGTTCGTAATTAGTGAAAATGAGGGGTGTCCTAAGGATAGTATCAGCAGACATAAAAATTGACCATATGCCGCAGTTGAAATGTTTGATTCTATGGATGTGATATGCTGCAGTGGTTGTGGCCAGGGCCTAGAGACTTGGGTGCATGGCTGAAGGCCTTGCACCCAAGACCGAAGTTATAAGTACTGGAGACATAAGCCAGCATGGGTGTGATGAAGTTATGAGTATTGAAGTTATAAGCCACCATGGGTGTGATATGCTGCAGTGGTTGTGGCCAGGACCTAGAGTCTTGGGTGCATGGCCAAAAGCCATGCACCCAAGACCGAAGTTATAAGCACTGAAGTTATAAGCCAGCATGGGTGTGATATGCTGCGGTGGTTGTGGGTGTGAAATATTGCGGTGGTTGTGGCCATGGCCTAGAATCTTGGGTGCATGGGCAAAGGCCATGCACCGAAGACTGAAGTTATATGCACTGAAGTTATAAGCCACCAAGTTATTTGTGATAGCACGTGAAGGAGTTTGGTTGTTGGCAAGTTTTGTAGTGCAGTAACTGCAAAGTATTAAGGGATCAGTTATTTCATATTTGTTTTCTACTATAAGGTAGAGAGCTAATTCAAACCATTTGTCTTCTATTTTGTATGTTACGTCTGTAGTTTTTGTGTTACATTTATACAAAGTTCTGCGGCAACACACACACACATGGTTTGGTACTTCAGCGGATGTACTTTTAAATTTTAGTATTTCTTTTTTGTATGTGTGTAGTAGAAGGTTGCTATGTGCAGAATTGTTGCTAGTCTGTTGTAAAGCTATTGCATTTTGTAAGTGGCTTTCACTTCCAAAATATTTTCTCTGGATATGGGTGATTTCTTCGAGTAGGTCTTTGGGTGTACCATGTAGAAGAGTGTTATTTAAATTGGCTAGTGCTAAAGCAGGACTTTTAGCATAGTACAGTTTATAGACTAGATTTGTTATAGTTGAATGATGTGTTGATATCATTTTGATATGATGGAAGGTGCTTTTGCAAATAGGTCCTGAAATGCAGGCTAATGAATGTCCTTGTAGTCCTGTGTCTTTGCGCACTGGACAGGAATCCATATTTTGCAGCACTTTCATTTTGATTTTGTCTTTGCCTTTCACATACTGATTGAGGAATTGGCGCAAAGATTTGAAAGATTTTTTGGGAATGTTACACATTGACGTGCATGGCCATTTGTATACTGGACGTTCTGGTTCAGTCGAATGGAGAGGTAATTCTGAGTTTTCTGGGGATATTTTTGTAAGCAGTATTTCTTCTTCCATTATGGTATTATTCATTTTTTCATAACCTCGTCCACTGCTATGGATGGCAATTGTGTTTGTTTGGTTGTGTTGCTTCTTCATTAAAATATGTTTCTGTGCTCGTGGTGTGACTCCTTTCACTTCCACAGATATTT
The DNA here is from genome assembly GCF_040938575.1 of Ambystoma mexicanum. Taxonomy (NCBI): domain Eukaryota; kingdom Metazoa; phylum Chordata; class Amphibia; order Caudata; family Ambystomatidae; genus Ambystoma; species Ambystoma mexicanum. Next base: position 1,515,710,073 of record NC_090937.1, on the reverse strand, counting down.
AAGAAGTTATTTTTGTTGACATTTTGTTTATTGAGAAGTTGTTTTTGTAATTTAGTAGATAGTTTTCTTAGTGCTTTCATTCTGTTTAAAATAAATAACCTTCTTTTGAGAAGGATTGCACTGTCTATTAAAGCTTCTAAGATTCATTTTCTACGGTAGGTTTGAAGGGTTGTGCATGATTTGTCTCCTGTTTTTATAATATTCTGAAGGACTTTGTGGCAGAACATTTTTGCTAAAATACTTTTTTGGTATGGTTACTTGCTAGTATATCAAGATTTATAGGAGCAGTTTTAGCAGTAGTGGTAGCTGAATTCTTGTTAAGCATTTTTTGTTTCATTTTACATTTTGATAGAGGAGGCAAAGTTTCGGTACTGGAAGCTTGTTTTGTTTCGCTAAAAGACTTGTATTAGCTGTTTTGTTTGAACATTTGTACAAACTCTGGTAGAGATGGATGCTTATTTTGGACACTTTTATTTTAATGTTCTCTATTTCTGCGTTGCTTTCTACGGAGTTACTGTTTGGTAGCCATTCTTTGGGGACTGTTGAAAAAATCAAAGAAGGTATGGGTTGGGCCATTCTGCAATGTATGTGTGCTGTGTGCATGAGTATCTGAGTATGATGGGAAAGATGTATGTGGTGGTGTGTGATTGTGCATTGGGCAGTTACAGTTAGTTGGGAAGGCTATTCTTCTATTTGTGTGTTACTAAACTGCAATTCAGATGAGAGTAGAAAGTGAGCTAGTGGTGAGGAGAATCATTAATAGTAAATCTAATGGTATAAAATTAAACAGTTCTTTGTTTTGTAGTACTAACATTCTAAGAGTTGATTGAGTATGTTATTTGTGTTCCATTCTGCCTGCTAATCTTTGTTTAATAAATGAGGATTTGTGGGCAGAATGGTTCAGAAATCCCTGTTTTTTTTGCTGCGCAAATTACATGAATGAACCACACAGTGTTTGTTGAGGAACAGTAAGAATACTTACTCTTTTTTAGTTCAATGAGCAGGTCTCTTTTGATATGTTGTTTCTAGTTCAGATGCTGCTGATCTTCAGGAGAATGTTCCTCACTACAATTGTACAAGAAAGAAGTTAGTCATTTTGTGTGTTTATAGCACTGATGTTAATGTAGACATTTAATTTTATGTTTTTGTGGTAGTATTCTTGTTTGATATCTGAACATAGTGTATGCATGCATTTCATTTGACTTTGTGCAGCATCTATATTTTATTTACAATATGTTAGTTAAACATGTTTTGCAAATGAGTAGAATATTAAGTGCATGAAAATCACTTGGTTTTTTAAAGGTGTATTGTAGATAGCAGACAGGTTTGGAAGTGACAGTTGATTATAGTAGATGGGAAACATTTCAATACGTTCATTTCATAGGTAGACATGCCAACAATTGGGAGCACCTGAGAGGGAGAATTCACCATTAATTTAGGGGGGCGAAAGTAAAAAATAGTGTGATTTTTTGATGACATCAGTGATCATCAATTACATTTGTGATGCCATCTTTGATGTCCTGGGTGTTAGTCTTAGCAATGCACGTAGGTGGTATGAGTTATGGTTGCTTAGCTTACCATAACCAGCGAATGTCAAGGGTTTTTTGGTTTTACTTTGAACCATAACGTCCCTTTTACCAAGTTCTTTTACTGAAATATGGCAGTGAACAAAAACAAAGGGGCTACACATGTGATATCATCAGTGAACTCATCAATGATATTTGTGATGCCATCTTTCAGTGATTGACATCACTGATGACATCACATGTGCATTTCATTTTCATAGGAAGTCCCTACAAGGGGTTGTCAATTTAATGTTGGAAAAAAAGTATCAAGGGTCAAATGGGGATGTGTGATGAACTACATACTTGATTATGCAATGTATTGCTCTAAAGAACATTCCTTTGCAGTATTGCTTCTAGAACAGGAACCTAGGCATTGGCTGCAGCATACACCATAGAGATGTAATATTTCTAATTTTCCCATGTTGGATAGTAAAACGGTGAATGCTTCTGTATCACACTTTTGCATACTGTGAAACATATACTAAGTAGGTAATAATGCATCACTTACTACATTATTGTACTACTACACACAAAACATTAAGAGACCACAATGTATACAAATCTGGGGCTTATAGAGGGAGAGTAAAGTAAGTAAACAAGAGGCAGTATCATGAGCCACTGTGTATAACCAACATGATTATCTTAAGGCATAGAAATGATTGCTGTGTTTCAGGACTGCTTCTTCCCCTATGTATGTGCATCATAAAATGCGATTGAATTCTAAGGAAAGTACTGTAAGAACATGTGAGAATAGCTACAAATGTTAAGTTTTTGACTGTCAGTGAATAAACTCACCTGGCCTAGATATGTCAGTGAACAAAAAAAGAAGGGGCTAGACATGTGATGTCATCAGAGATGTCATCAATCATATTTGTGATGTCATCTTTGATGTCCTGGGTGTTATTCTTAGCAGTGCACGGCAGTGGCACGAGTTATGGTTGCTTAGCTTAAAATAACTGGTGAATTTCAGGGGGTTTTCGGTTTTCCTTGGACCATAACGACCCTTTAACAACAGACGCAGTCAACATCAACACTACCCAAAAACTCAGGGGTATCTTACATTGTTGTATCATCCAATATAAACACTGAACAAGTTCAAAAAGCAGCACATGAAGACATTACATGTAATAATAAATAAGAAGTGGAACCTATATTTGTAAGACATCAACCATCCATTTCAATAGCATATGCACCAGAATGGAATATACCAAAAAAATAATATATGCCTCCAACATAATTACCTCATAGAAACTGCACAGCAAAGAGCAACAGCAGACCTACTCAACAGTAATTTACCAAAAACTAGTAAGTAAACCTCATTTGTCTTATATATTTCTAAACTGTAAGGGTACATATGGGGTTTTATTGCCATGCAACATGCAGCATAGAAAGGCAGCCAGACCCAGTTTGAAACTGCAGGCATTATTTCAGTAACAGCCAGCGGCAAAGTTGTCAGAACACATAAAAAAAACACAGCGTGCAGCCAGTTAAAATAAGGAGGTGTACAATTTTATATTGGATGTTTCATGTATGGAAACTGCATTATAATACATAACTAATTAACCTTGCACTAATATTACTAAAGTACTAATTTCAACTTCTCTAACATTATAATGCAGTCTTCTGTGCACAATGAAATACAGTCCATATTTTGGGTGCACTGTTTGAAATTAATTTTTTCATGAGGAAATGCACACTAGCATTTTCTTCATCTTGTGGAGAACAGAAATATGTAAAATGCAGGAAGGAAAATGAAACAGTTGCGTTGAAAATGAAGACTTCATTGTCTTGAAAAACGAAGGCTGGCACAGGGCACATTCTTTTTATTCGGATTGGTAGGCATTGTAGGTGAATAAACCACATCAACAGAGGGCTGAATCAGAGTTTTTTTTAAGGAATGAGGAGAAGAGAGTGAGCAGTTCGTGCTGGGACCAGGAGACGGACATATTTGTTGAACTCCAAGTGTGTCGAACGCTGGCTACGATCATTATCAGCTGGCAGCTCCCCACACATACGAGGGGGTTTGCGACTGAGTCTGGGTATGCGAAGGCATGTAGGTCATGCGGGGACTTTAGATTTCACTGGCCTTGGTAAGATTAGTGCCAAGTGAGGAACAAATAGCATGATGTACATGTGTTGCTAGAATTTATTGGGAGTGCAGGGCGGTTAGAAAAAAATGTATGTTTATCTTTCTCTCTCTATGTTCAAGGTGTAAAAACATAAATTTGTGTTTGCAAAATATTTGCTTGTTTTAGTTGTTCTTTCATATCTTGCAGGTGATGCTGTAAATATTATGTGGTAAGATGTTTTGCAGTTTGTAGCTATCATGTAATACAAAGTACAGATAACAAAAAAAAAACGAGTCTTTGGTGTTATTCATGCATCTGTGAATCATTTATATATGTTAAGCACAGAGGTGATTTTTATACCAGTGCAGTAGTGCTTTTACCAATTTACCACTGTAGTTAAAATAGCAAACAAGAGAAAGTCAGTAGTAAACATCTACAAGGTAGGAAGGTGTGTGTGCAAATGCGATGAGTGGTTCCTTCCTTGCATGCTGAAGGGAATGGGTGCCAGATTAGGCACATAGATTACTGGATGTACATAAGCCAGTAATACCAGCCACAAATTATAGGTGGTGGTCTGAATAAACTCATTGGGATCTCTGAAGTGTCATAAGTCTAGGTGTTCTCTACAGGCGACTAAAATACATTCTAATAGAAAGGAAGGGTGTTTTATGATGGGGTTGTAGTATTAAAAAAAAACATGCGCAACAGTATACCACAGGAATAAGATAATTTTTAAAATACCATAAAGTAAGATGCCACTAAAATTACCACCCAGGTAAGCTAACAAATATATAATCACCACAATAGAGAAATACAAAACCCACTCTAAATGTAAGGCCAGTTTACCGCCAGTTTACCACCAACATTTTACGGTAAGAAACATACCGCCAAATCCTGAATTTACCCCAATAAGATAAAATGTCTTACACATATGGTGCATTGCCCGGGAAAGTGCCTGTAAAGCATCTCCTGGGTGTGGCAAGTGTGTTCCATACTACCATATGTGCATTAAAGGGAACCCATTTTGTGAGTGCAGTGTGACAATGAAAGTGAATCTCAGAATGTCTCAAATTGATGCCACATTCCCAGAGTTGGTGAAATATCTGGAGGCAAAATTATATGCACATGAACCATGGTAATCAAATAATGCCACAGAGTGACATGACCGTATACATGGGGAAGTTCAGAAATAACCATTGGACATTATTGAAGAAGGTAGCATAATAATACAGGTCTGTCTTCTGAGATCATTAAATGCTGCTGACAAATCTGCAGAGAAGGATTGTCTGATACAGCTATGTGCCAAAACATGGTTTATTTTAAAAAGGTCTCTGCGAATGCAAGAAAATGATGCCCAGCTAATTAGTAAAAATTAGGAAAAAAACTATTTGAGGGCAGTTAGCAAGAATGAAAACCCTTGAAAGGATTGGTAGGTCAAGTTGGACAAGATTAAGACAAGGCTATTTTGGAAATACATGTTCTACAACCAGAGAATTTAGAGAAAGAAGGTGAGCTTCAGACGGTTGAACGAGAGATAGCTAAACTGTTTCGAGAAAGGGACAAGCGAGATAAAGAGTTTATGAATGTCAAATGCAAATGAGCGATATGCAAAATGTGATTAATAAGATGGGTGATGAAAACAATTACTTGCGTAAGGAGGCAGATCGACTCCTTAAAAAGTGCAAGGATTTGGAACACCAGATATGCACTTTCAGGTCCCAGGGCACCACATTCAATGGGATTGAGGTGAATTCCATCTCTGCACAGGGAGGTAGTGCCCCAATGGCTGGTGTCTGAGCTTGGTTACAGCGCCTTTGGGAGGTTTGACACACCCATTGGGGGTTGCCACCAATCCCATACACCTGAGACAAGGGTTGAACTGCAAAGTAGTGCAATCGCAAATATAGTGCCAAGTAGCCCTATCAAGATATGAAATCAATACAGGCCCTGATCAAACCGTTAAAAAAGGGAGGGGAGTGCTGTATAGAGGACCACTTAGAAGCAGTGCATGATATATTTAAAGCCCTACACATACCTAAGGAACAATACAGACAATACTTTAATTTAACTCTGGATGTTCCCACAGCGAGCATCATCAGAGTATTAAATGAACAGCAGAACATGTCATGGGCAAAATTTGAAAAAGATATTAGGCATCATTTTTCTCCATTCCAGTCATTACAGGAGGCAAAAAAAGTTGCATACATGATTACAGCTGGCCCACATACGTCCCCTCGCCAATTTCCTTCAAGACTTAAAAAGAGCTTTTTCACGTTTTGATGTATCTTTTGATCCCAATTCCAATGAGTTTAAAATTGCCTATTTTTATGGTTTGCAGAAAGACAGTATATCACAGTTAGTCTGCAAATTTAATCGTGAGAAATCCCTTGAACGGATTGTGCACCAAAGTACAAAACCATATGAAGTGCTCTAGAGAGAGTGATACAATGAAAGATACCAGATCAACATCTAAAGAATCCTCGGCAACAGTAATGGAGATTAGGTCAGCTAAAATGCCGCTTGAGTCCGCTCAAAGTCCAGCCAAAAATAATGTGACACCCGAACAAAGGGGTACTCCACTGAGGTTGCTGCCCTCTGCATCAATGTTTCAGTCACATGATCCTAGTATTAGGGAGAGCTACATTAGCCCTAGGCACTTAGGAGACAGGCCCCGGGCAGGATATCGATCCAACATGTCAGGCATGAACAATAATCAGAGACAAAATCAAGAGCAAAGAAGTAATAGTCCCTGCCAGACATTGGGGACACAGAGCAGATTTGACCCCAACTTCATGATATATAAATTATGCTCCACGTCAATACAATCAATCACCGCCACCAGGGGATTACAACCAAAGAATCGGTACACCCCGCTCCCCGCCCCACATGAATCAAGTGTTCAGAAACAACTCCAATAGAAATCACTCTCCTGAGAGATACCAGAATAGAAATATAACCAACATCGGCATTATCCACAAAGAGAAGATTCTAGAGAGATGGAAAGATTTCAGTGTCTCGAGGCCCAAGTAAAAATGTTGGCTGAACAAATAGGAGAACTCTGTACAGCTCTAAAACAGCCATGAAATGAAGGGGCAGAAGGTCATAGAAGTGACCTGGTGGCTTCTGATAATAAGTGACTAAATATTCATGAAACATGCAATGATAAATAGACAGATTTCCCATATCCGGTTTTGCATAATGACTCGGAGCTGTTTAATGATTTAAAAACGAAAATACCTGCAAATGAACAAAGGCAGAAATTGCAAATACATCTAAAAAAGATGTTTGGTTTAACCTGGAGTTGAATCAAATGTTGGACATTTTTACAAATGAAAAACGAAAACGAGGAGAACATGAAATTCCAAAGGAACAAAGAGACAGATTTAAGAAAGACAACTCATGCACATATAGAATAATTGATGAGGGAGTGGATGTCGATGTTAGAACACCCTCCCTAGACAATCAAGAAGCTAATAAAATACAGGCAGGAAGAATAAGTACTCAAAGAGAGGGTACAAATCAGTCACCTGAAGAGTTCTTTGAGCCACAGATTTTTGAAGAAATTAAAAAAGACTTGTATCATGCCGAATACACACAAATGCCCAGAATTAGAAAATGACAATTTATCAGGTGATGTTTATATGCATATTCAGTTGTAGAATTGCAGTGTGAACTCTGATGATCCCCGGATGGAAGAGCGAACAATGGCCACACTCCAAATGACCTCTAAATATGGGGAGATGGGTAAGACTCAAATGGAAATGGACTGTAAGGAGGGAAAAATGTCCTTTCATTTACTGATGTGCTTAGCGAGAAGGGTCTGAGAAAAGTGAATCCTGAAATCATTAAGAATTCACAATTTTTGTGTGTATTAGAGGAAGTTGAAGACAGATTTTATTCTCCCATTACTGTGGATTAGAAGTGCAATACATTTTCAATGATTGACACAGGCGCACAGGCCACAATTAAGAATTGATAAAAAGTATCAATGAAGGGAGATCTCCACAGAGTCAGATCAAAGTGAGACAGCGTGAAGGCACAGTACAAAACTTTAATGGTGAAGAGGTGCCTATCGAGGGTATCACTGAAGTTGCTTTAAGAATAGGAAATCACAGAATGAAACAGGAAGTATTGATCACATCTGTTTATGAAATTCCATTCTTGATGGGAACAGATTGCCTGAAAAGATTGTCTCCTCTCATTGATGGGTGAGTGGGGTTCTGTGGTCTTTAACCAAAAAAACCATTAAGGTCTAAGAAAATAAAGTTACAAAACAGCAGTGTAAAGGAATTCCATACTGTTGCCAAATCGAATGATGCAGTGGAGCTGTACCTCCAGAATAGCTGTGTTACCGTTATTCTGATGTGTCAGGATAAAAAGCAAAGTGAAAAAAAAACAATCTGCACAGATTTATTTGAATCCTAGGAAGAAATGGCAAACTGAAATAGATGAACACACATTGCGCTTCTATTTAAAAGAGAAGAAGTGCAAACTGAACACCACCCCTAAAGCGGACACAGAAAAACATATCATCACTCTTGCTGAAGTACATATGGAAAATGAGCAGCTATGGATTGATATTGGTATAAATAGCCATTCTAAAATGATAAAAGCCACTTTGGCGCTTGAACAGGAAAGGAGTTTTATTAATGAGAACTACTGCAGAGAATAATGGAAAGGGAGGAGATCCCGAAATTTAGAATTAAAATCAATATATCACTGGTTTTGACAATCCAGATTTTGAAAATTTAATTGCAGAAAGGTGCATGCTAAAGATTAATGTTGGACAAAAAAAACATCTACCACAATGTGTGGATAGTGAGTGGAACACAACATGATTTTTATTTGGGCAATGATATCATGCACAGAATGTGCATGGTGTTAGATTTCCTTAACCGAAAATTATGGACCGGCTAGGCGGGCCTGCGCCCGAATTTGAAGACAAAAGAAAGGCTTACCATTGTGCACAATCAGTGCCATATGCAATTGAATTACAGGTGACGAAGGATATTACTATTCCAGCATTCACCAAACAGGTTGCTATAACATTGGAGCACAAGAATGGACAGCAAATGAAATATTCTGATGCATTTATATGCTTAATGAATCCATGAAACAGCAAGGGCTGGATTATGAATATACCCCATTGATAGATGTTGGGGAGGGGTCCGTCAAAATTCTGGTCGATAATAAAGGATGTCAAGATATTCATTTAAAAGAGAATTACTTACTAGGAATGGGCATACAAAAATCACATTTTACTGCAGATTTCAATAACATGGTGATTGGAAATATCCCTGAGAGATATGTAAATGCACAGGGTGTATTGCCAGAGTCCCTAGATTCTCAACCCAAAGGGATCTTCATGATTCAATCTGTGTACCCTTATGATTCCAATGAGACAGTGTGCTGTCACCAAGAGAATTGTATAGTATTTGAATTAAATGAAAATTATACAGAAAATCAGCATATTGAAATGGAGGCTGATGTGCCAAAATATTTACAAGTGGCAGCTTTGCAGACAGATACAGCCACACAGTTGGAAAAAAAGCACAGAGGTTCCTCCACTGGAGGATTTCCCGGAATTTTCAAAAATGGTAGAGGAGCAGATTCTGTTAGCAGATGCCTGTGATAGCGAAGAGGATACTAATGAATTGAGAAAAATATTTATGGAATTTAAAGAAGTTTTTGCCAAAGACACATATGATTGCGGCCTCACTTATTTACATGTTGCCACATTACCAGAGAAGTGTGGTAGAAATCCAGTATTTGTGCGCCAATATCGATTGCCACTGGCATACTTAGAGTCATTGGCAGAGATAATTAAAAACTTGGAGTCTAGGGGAATCATCAGACCCATTCATAGTACCTCTAACACTCCTAATTTGGGTATGTTAAAGACAAAGGGTCAATGGTGCCTGTGTGCCAAAGGACATTAAATAAATGAGTGCCAGTGTCTAGATAGCCGCTGCCATTCATTGATCAAGGCCTTGCTCAAATGCATGGGTCAAAGTTATTTAACACGTTAGATCTCACATCTGGATACTGGTGTGTGCCATTGGCAGAGGACATTCAGAATTTATTTGCATTTTCATTTGATAAAACACAATAGGCTTGGTCTAGAATACCATTTGGGTATGTCAATAGTGGAAGCAAATTTGGCATATTTTTGAGAAACGTTCTGCCAGATGCAGAGGAAATCGGAACCATAGTTTATGTATGTGATGTCCTGATAAAAAATAATTTTGATGAAATTAGACATGTACTTGACTGATTGCAAAAGGCGGTTGCAAAGGTATCTTTACAGAAAGCCCATTGGTATAAGAAAAAGGTGAACTTCCTAGGCCATGAAGTAACTGAATATGGGGTAAATCCACAAAAGTAAAAGGTGGAGACAATACAGAAATTGAAAGATCCTTGAAATAGGAAATGTTAAAAAAGTTTATTAGGAATGACGAGATATAACAGGAAATGTTTCAGGCCTGCTTCTTCCCCTATATATGTACATCATAAGATGTGATTAAATTCTAAGGAAAGTAGTGTAAGAACATGTGAGAATAGCAATATCTATAAATGTTATACCTTTTGAAAGTTAAGTTTCTGACTGTCAGTAAATAAAACCACCTGTCCTAGATATGGCAGAGAACAAAAAAGAAGGGGCTAGACATGTGATATCATCAGTGATGTCATCAATGCTATTTTGTGATGTCATCTTTGATGTCCTGGGTTTTAGTCTTAGCAGTGCATGGTGGTGGCGCGAGTTATGGTTGCTTCGCTTCCCATAACTGGTGAATTTCAGGGGTTATTCGATTTTATCAGTGTCACTTAACCATAAAGTCCCTTTAATTAAGTTTTTTCATTGAATTTAATAGGTTTTTATTAGTCCAACTTAACCATAATATCCCTTCAACAAAGTTTTTTTAGTGAATTTCATAGGTTTTTATTAGTGCAATTTAACCATAACGTCCCCATAACAAAGTTTTTTCATTGAATTACACGGCCCACGGTAGTGGCCGTCTAGTTATGGTTAAGTTGCTAATCCCATAGGATTTTTGGGTGGCTTATAACTTCGCTCTCCCTGGATGAATCGTCAAAGTTTGGTGAGGTTTGGTCCAGAGGGGGCAAAGTTATAGGGGGGGGTCGCAAAATTTCTTTTTTTCCCATAGACATAATGGAGAAAAAAAAACTTTGCTCATGCCTACAGGCCTAACCGCTGGACAGATTTTCACCAAGTTTGTGGCAGGAGTGGCAGCTTGGTCCCGAAAGCGTGTTTTTGTTAATTTGGTGTAAATCCGTCCAGTATTTTTTTTAAAATGACCAAAACGTAAAGCAAAAAAAATAGTGATATCTATGTCCGCTCCGCGGACTCACTTCCGTGTTCGCTCCGCGGACAGGACACCGATTGGCTAATTGACTTGCGTCATGTCCGCGGACACACAACGTGTTGGCTGATTGGTTGGTGTGAAGTGTGAGGTGCGTCAGAATTTTTGAAACGCCCACCATCTTGGATTTGCAGACATCGGCTGGTGTCCACGGACATCGTGGTAAAAACATATTAAAAAATACAACATTGCACTTGTCAAATTTATCAAATAATTTCTGGGGAGGTGAGGGTGATGATGATGGGAAGGAATATGGCTGCAAGAAGCAAAAAAACTGGTGTTTTTCACCGCGCAAGTCCACAAATAGTCTGGATGTTTGCGAACAGTCCAGTGAAAGTTCGCGGACACCTCTGCATTACTGTTGGTGAAAAGCAGTTCTTTGATGGATTATATAACTTTGACGCCACTTAATGGAACTGCATGTAATTTTGCAATTATATTCCTGACCTGATTCCGGATGAGTTTGCAAAGTTTAGTGGGATTCTGTCAAGAGAGGTCAAAATTAGAGGGGGGGTCCCAAAATAATTTAAAAGCTTATAAATTAGGTGCCATTTGACAAATATACACTTAATTTGGCAAACTGAAAATACAAATAGATATAAATGTTTTTGTGAAGGTTCGTGGGATTTTGTTAAGGGGAGGCAAACTTAGAGGGGGTGTCGCAAAATAATGTAAAGGCTTATAAATGAGGTGCCATTTGTCAAATCTAGACTTAATTTTGCAAACTGATAATAGATATAGATATAAATGTTTATGCACAGTTTGGTGTGATTTTGTCAAGAGGGGGCAGAATTAGAGGGGGATCCCAAAATAATGTAAAGGCATATACATGTGGTGCCATTTGACAAATCTACATAAAGGTTTTCTAAAAGATTATAGATCTAGATATAAATGCTTTTGTAAAGTCTGAATGGATTTTATCAAGTGGGGGATAGGTTATATGACGATTGTATGTGCATCATTTGACACTTTTGAAAAAATAAAACATGGGTGGATTTACAGCAAACTTGTGTAAAGAGCATTGAGAAGGACCTGAAAGCATGGTTTTGCAAATGTCCCCAAGTTTTATTTTTTGACAAGTGTCATAATGTAGGTACAAAAATAGTGATATACCTTTGGTGACTGAGGTGTAGCCTGTGGCCATGTGCAGTGGCCAGATTGTCCGGGTCATGGAATAAGGTCATGACCACGAGGGACAAAACATGTGTTTAAAGTGGCCATGCCCACCTGGGACTGGCTTTGTGGTAACGTTTTTTGGTTTGACTTGGAACCATAACGTCCCTTTAACAACATTCTTTTTCACTGAATTTCATAGGTTTTTAGTAGCGCAACTTAACCATAACATCCCTTTAACAAAGTTGTTTTAATGAATATATATATATATATATTACACGGCCACAGTCATGGCCATGTAGTTATGGTTAAGTTGCTGTTTCCATAGGAAGAAGACTTTGGACGGCTTATAACTTTGCTTCCCCTGGACGAATCCTCACCAAACTTTGCAAAATAAGTATATGCGCTACTCTGAAACTTTGGTGAGGTTTGGTGCAGGGGGGGGCAAAGTTATAGGGCGGTCCCAAAACTTCTGTTTTTCCCATAGACTGAATGGGGGAAAAACTTTGCGTACAGCTACAGACCAAACTGCTGGATGGATTTTCACCAAATTTGCAGCAGGGGCTTGCTCCCGAAAGCGTGCTTTTGTAAATTTGGTGACCTTCCATGTAGTACTTTTCATAAAAATGACCAAAAAGTAGGTCTGAAAAAATTAGCGATCTCTATGTCCGCTTCGCAATCACACTTCCCTGTTCGGTCCAGGGACAAGATACCGATTGGCTAAAGGGCCGGCATCATGACAGCGGACACGTGACGTCTCTGCCCATTGGCCACTGCGTGACGTGTTCTGAGTCAGATTGTTTGAATGCGCCCGACATCTTGGATCCGTCGAAAGTGGAACAACAACCAGCGTACACATACTCTATTTATACAACTCTTTTGCTGTGTCACAGAGCGTTGGGAAAGGTTCAGACAGTAAGACATGGGTGATCAATGCATTTGTTCTGGGGGTCGGTCTACATGATGTACTTTCTATGGACACCTTGTATGCACAGAAAATGTGGGGTGTAATAACGATAGCACTTCAGTCCATGCAGTGAACAGGAAACTTCTAACTGTTGAAAGCACACGCGTAGTGGTAGCCAACATTGAAATTGAAAACATGCCGTGATTGTATTACTTTTTCCGATGTCTATTATTATATTCATTAGTACACCGCCATGGGTGTCACATGCTACGGTGGTTGTGGCCAGGGCCTAGAGTCCTGGATGCATGACTGTCAGCCGAAGGCCGAAGGCCTTACTTCCAAAACTCTAGGCCCTGGCCACAAATACTTCAGCATGTCACACCCATGGATACCCTCTTACTAATGCGTATCGATTGCCTGGTTGTGGGGAGTGTGTGCACTCTTGGGTGCAAGGCTGAAGGTCATGCCCCCAACAACAAAGCTATAACCTTTTCACTTACAAGCCCACATGGGTTTCATGTAGTGCGGTGGTTGTGGACAAGATGTGTACTTTTGGGTGCATGGTTGCAGGCTGTATGCCATACACCCAAGCATGCACCCAACAGGAAACTGGTAAGCACTAGAGTTATAAGCCACTTCACAACCATATGATATGATATGATGTGATATGATATGGCATTTGTAACGCTCCTATACACAAGTGTTTCAAGGCACAATATATTGAAATGTATGTCAATACACCTAAGATTTTAGGCCCTGCCCAAAACAGTGCAGCATTTCAGACCTACAGAGACACCCCTAGTATTGAACATCAGTCAGGTGGCTGTGGGGAGAGTCTGCAGTCATGAGTGCATGGTTCCAGGCCATGCACCCGACAATACAGTTATATGTAGTGTACTTACAAGGTACAATGGGTACGATATGGTGTGGTAGTGCATCACTCTGGCTGTTGTGGGGAGGGGCTGTAATCATGGGTGCATGGCCAAAGGCCATGCCCCCAAAAGTACATTTGTTCGTAGTGTAGTTATATGCCACAATGGATGTCATATGGTGTGGTAGTAGTGGCCAGGATGCAGAGTACTTGAACTAAGTAATAGCATTGCAGTTGTAAGTAACTATGCATTTGAAATACTGTATACCCATACATTCATAATGCTATGGCATGACACTCACCTCTGTAGCCAGTGGCTACAAACTGCTGCACCATATCAGAGCTATTGGTACACTTGTACTATGCAACATCATTAAGATGGTTGTCGGGAGGGCGTAGCGTTTTGGGAGCATGGTAAAAGGCCATGCTCCCAAAACCAAGTATGTACATAGTAAAATGAAAAGGCACCATGGTCCCGATATGTTGTGGTGTTTCTGGCCAGGAACCAAACTCTTGACTGCATGCCCGAAGGCAATGCACCCAAGACTGAAGTCATAAGCAGTGGAGTTACAAGTCAATATGGGTGTGGTGTAATGCCCTAGTTGTGTTGACGCCCTAGTGTCTTAGCTTCATGGCTGCAGACGATGGTCCGAAAAGTTAATTTATAAGTAGCTAATTTACAAGGACCATAGTTTTGATATGCAGCGATGGTTGTGGATAGGAACTATACTCCTTGTACCTTGGTCGTAAGGCGCAGGTGGTAGGTTACACACCGAAGATGCAAGGGCCAGCCTACAGGCACTGCAGCATATTAGTACTATAGAGTAGATGTGTAGATTTGCATGTGTAGAAAATGACTGCCAATATACTTACTCCTTACATTGTTCAGAATCCACATACAATTTTTAAGTGGCTATCGTACTTGGCGGAAGTATCCCTTTTTCCATTTCTGTGATAAAAGAAAAAGGTATGTTAGTGTTTGCATTTTTTGAAAATGTATTACATTGCATAATAGACAGTTTACCTTTTTTTTACCCTCATATTTAGTTTACAAACCAGTGTACTGTGTATTGCGCTCAGTTTCTGTGTTTGCTTTTCTAATCCTTGGGTCTGGGGAAAAAAAATCCTTGTCGGATTAAAAAAAAATTCATTTACTATGGTACTAACTACGTCCTTGTTTCCTTTGAGTGTTGCTTCATCTTTCTGATCAATGTTATGTTTGTTGCCTTTCTGCCAATTTTTAACAACAGTTAGATACCTGTAGGCGTATTCTAACTGTGCATTTGTTCCTACAGATTTGTGATACTCATTCATTTGTGTCGTTGTTGTATCCTGTTTCCATCATCTTTCCCATTAATGTTTTGTTTGTTGCCTTCCTGACGATTTTTAACAACAGTTAGATAACTGTAGGCGTATTCT
The DNA here is from genome assembly GCF_040938575.1 of Ambystoma mexicanum. NCBI lineage: Eukaryota > Metazoa > Chordata > Amphibia > Caudata > Ambystomatidae > Ambystoma > Ambystoma mexicanum. Next base: position 1,515,694,747 of record NC_090937.1, on the reverse strand, counting down.
ACCTGTGCATTTGTTTCCAACTATCTGTGATAATCATTTATTTGTGTCATTCTTAGATCCTCTTGGGTAGTTAGATACCTGAGGGCGTATCCTAACTGTTTGTAGTCTTTCACATAATTTGTTGACAATCTTGAAGTACACATTATTTCGTAAATTTTGGCTTTAAGAACATTAAAAACGCATTTGTTAGATTAGCTGGCAATCTCTGCTTAGAGTAATGGTGCTATCATTACATTCGAACCATCCACAATTCTTTTTAATGTATGCAGTGTAGTGACCTGCATTGGTTGTAGCTCCTGCATGGTAGATTATACCTACTGTTGTAAAGGTTTTCACTCCAAGTGAAACTTGACCGTGTGTGAATCCAGTCAGTTTGCAGTTGTTTTTGGTGCCATCTGCATTATAATGGAGCAGCATAAGTATTATGTAGGCACTATGTGATTGTATCAGTAAAGTGGAGCGATTGTCTGAATTGCAAATAGTACATAATCTGCCATGGTTTGCATTTTGTACAAGTTGCTGAAATGGAATGCTCTCACAATTTGGTATGGAAACATACACAAATCGCTCATTTGGGATTTCTTCCTGTATCACTTTGCTACAGAGAGTGCATGTATGTTTCCACATGTACGAAATTTGGAAGATTTCATTTACAGGTATGCTTTTGTTTTCCAATACTAAAAGTATGTACATTAGAAATTCTTGTGGATCTTCTTGTGAGTTCATAGTGAATCTCACCATTCCAGCACAGTCTTCCAATTGTTGCCTTACTCCATGAACACTGTATGTATTTTCAGGATTGCTTGTTTCATTTCTATGCAGCACTAACATTTTCAAACACAATTGGTCTGTACTGTGCAGGTAAATAGTGTTAACAATTGGTGGCAATTGAAATAGAATATTCATTGCTACATTTGCATAGCAACTTACCCCACTTTCACTTGCAAATTTGAATGGACCAGCAAGTTCTGTATCTGAGTGCGTTTTTCGGTTTTTCTGTTGCTTCTTTGCCTACGTCCCTGGTTTGCATTCCCTAATAGGTTCTTCTATATTTGTGTTAATTGATGAAACTTTAGCTTCTTTTCTTCTCTTTGCGGAATTTGCTGCTGAATTCTGTTGCATTTCTGATTCATGTACTTTTCTTTTACCACATTTTACTTTATCTGGAACAGGGTATTGTTTCAGATGAAGGGTGAGCGCAATCTATTGTATTCTAGAATGCAAGGAATATCAGCTTTGACTTTACTTGAATCAAAGTTCATTAGCAATAGACCGTCAAGTTTACGTAAGCGTAATAATGCTACGTAGCTCATGCCTTCCGTAAAGACTGTGTTTCCTATATCTATCAATGCTTTGTCTAGGGTAAGACCTTGGGATTTATGAATGGTAACTGCATATGCAAGAGTTAGAGAAAATTGCTCTCTACGTACATACATGTCTTTGAAGAGAAGGAATCAAGGCATTGAGTGCCCTATCCTTTTTACTTCTGAAACTTTATGAAAGCGAATATTGACAAACTGAATGCTGCTATCACATGGGTATGATTGAAAGCCAACAACTGTGCCCAGTGCTCCATTAACTAGCCCTTGGCTAGGTCAAGGTTAGGTTTAAGCATTACTATACAATTTAAGGATAATTTCAATATTTTTTCCAACCTATTTTTTCTATTATTGGTTGCATTTCTTTATTTAATGTTGTTTCATTGAATTTAAAACAGCTTGCAAGAGTTGGCATTAAGGCCATACAATTGACATTTGTGTGAGCTATTTGTTCCATAACATCAGTTGCACATGCATTATCGCTATATGGCGGTTTTTCAATACAACTTGTGCTTCTTGCGATAATATACCAACTCTAAATCTTTTTAAGATGTTGGCATAAGTGAGATCTGCAGATTGCCGCATGTTCTCAGTTAATTCTCTGTATTGGAAATGTTGCCAAAGGTTAACATTACCTATGCTACCAACAGTTTTAGGGCAGTTTGTGGCCTAAGGTTTTAAAAATCGGTTCAGCTTTCACTGGTGTCAATTGCAGAAGATCTCCGAAAACGATGTGTTTCCCTGCAAAGAGTTCTTCGTTGTTATTTTTAAGTACGTCTTGCAATCTGAGATGAATCAAAGCCAACATTAGGTTGGAGACCATGCTCACTTCATCTATTAGTAGCATTTTCTTTTGTTTCAATACTCTGCGTAATTCCATTGCAGCTTCTGCAGAAAGTTTGTAGTAGTCTGATTTATTTTGATGCTCTCCTGGAAGCAGTAGTAATCGGTGTAAAGTGACACCGCCTATGTTGTAGGCAGCTAAATCTGTGGGGGCCGTTACAACAGCTGACAGTTTGTTGTTTGCAATTGTTGAAGGAACTTGCTGATGATTTCAATTAAGAATGTTTTCCCTGATCCAGCATCACCACTGACGTACAGCAGTATAGGTTTGTAATTTTGGCAGGTACATTCTTTATTTTCGTGTTGTACACAATGTACAATTTGTTTTGTTACGTCTTCAAAAATGGTGCGCTGATCATTGTTAAGTTTTGCTTGTTGTACAGTTAAGTCTTCTGTATCTTCTTGATACTGATACATGGGGCCTCATTACAAATCGCCCGGTATAGAAACAACGGTGGCGGTAAACCCGCCGCCACCGTTGTTTCCATGCCGGGAGATCACAACTCCTGCAGGTGGGAGGTGATGTTCCCGCCAGGTCTGACCTGGTGGGCTTAACACTGCCCGCCTGCAGGCGGATGAGGAAACACCAGCAGCATTACGAGATGCTGTCGGTGTTTCCATGATCCCCATTCCCATTGAGTCCCATAGAACTCAATGGGAATGGGGATTAACACCATTCCGCCTCCGTGATTCCCGGAAAACCCGTGTTGTAATGCCTCGGTAATTCTGGGAATCATGGAGGCGGAATGGTAATACGAGTCCGGCAGTAACCAGGCAGTTTTACCGCCGTGGTTACCGCCGGATTCGTAATGAGGCCCATGGTGTTTTCTACTTCTGCCATAGCTACTTCAGCCTCATTTGCTATTAGTGGTTGTCCTAGTGGTTTTTGACTTCCTGTTACAGATGGTTAACTACTGTCGGAAGGGTCCTTATCTAGTTGGGCCCGAAGTTCTTCTTCCTGTTGCTGCTCATTGTGTAACATTGTTTTGTATTGCGTAAAGTTCACATCAGTGATAGTGCTTTCATTTGCTTTGAAAGCATCTTCATAGCAGTCATAGTTATCTATTATGTCTTCCTCTTTTCTCCATGGTTTGAAAAGTTGTAACAGAGACATGTAATAGAGTTCTTTCTGTTGAGGAGTTTTTAATGACCATTTTATATGATTAATAAAGCTTCGTTTGGTAAGTTTCACTAAGCTCCCTTCACAATCGGTCACTCTATACCTATGTTTCCTTTAATCGGGTTTTACATTATTTTTGTATGCAAAGTTTTGAACTACGTGGTATAGACACATGCTTTCCAGAGTGCTAGTCCTGTTTGGATAGTATGTGTCCAGTAAATTGTTTCTTAGAATGTCTTGCCTGTTGAGATCATTTCTGGCAATTGTTTCTATGTCCTTATATGATTTTAGCACTCGTTTTCTAGATTTTGCAGGACCAAGACTGAGCCATACTATGTTGTCTGATTTTCCATACAAAGCAGTGCCAGTTAAACGATCTGCTGCTTCATAGGCACCACATTCTCTATGAGAGATCATTTCTGTGATAATGTTTTGTCTGATGCTAGGTCATCCCAGAGGTCTTGAAGCTCTTTTTTTTCTGCTTTTGTTAAGTAGGCTGTAACATATCGTGCAACAGCAGTTGAATTGTCTGCAATGTACTGCACATCCATAAGAGGGCAATGATTGCATTGTAATCATTGATATATGTTGATGCTTCCCTTCTTTTTATGTAATACGTGTTCTTAGGTGATTTACCTTTAACACTATGCCGAACTGAAGACATGAAGTTGTTTACTTCACCTGTTTCTGTAACTGGTCTAGGGAAACCAAAGCAGCATTTGGTGTAATATTTACCTTTGTTTTTGTATTTGCGGCGACAATATTTGCCACATTTGTGTCTTTGAAATTGGAATATCTGCCCATGCAGCTCACTATGTGTCTGTTGTGAAGAGATTTCACAAGTGAGATATTTTTGGATAAACTGCAAAACAGTGCTATCACTGTCGTGCCCAAATTTCGGTGCACCTTTGATCCATAATAGCATATGAAAATGTGGTGCTCCTTTCGCTTGATATTCTTTTCTCCAATAGAAGTGCTGCACTTCTCCAAGGGGAGGAACAGTTTTATTGCAAATAAAGTGTGGCATGGCAATGAAACGATGATGGAAATATCTTGAGACATTAACCGGATTTAGAGAGCAAAGTTCTCCAGGTGTTAATATATCTATGTTGTTTTTGTTGCTGTTTGCTATGCGTAGGAACTCATGTAAATCTTCCCATGCATATTCTGCACAACATAGCGTAACAAACCAAGACGGTGGTCCAAGGTTTCTGATCCTGCAATACACATCTCCGTGCCGTCTGAACCAGTATTCCTTTGTACCACGCATTTTTTCAAACAAATTTGTTATACTTGATTGTAAAACCTCATCTTTTTCCTGTACTTTTAGTATTAACTGCGTAGCTGATATATTTTGAAAGTGGGTTCCAGATTTAAGAATGTTTGAAACTCCGTAACATAATGTTGATAATTCACTTTCATAGAGTAGGCGGAATATGTATTCCACATTTTGTCTAAATATGGGATCTTGCGAATACATTCGTAATGGACGGTATTCTGATGCCCCAATCTGAGTGGGTCTATCATCGTATCTTCCACCTTTGCCAGTAGGAAATAGCAGTGGAAAAGCACATGCTTCTATACTTTTTTCCCAAATACTCATTGGTGACCCTTTGGTTTGTCGCATTTGGTAAGTTTGTAGTGCATCATCTATCCTTTCATTGCAATGCAATGGATGAATTGTGTAATGGTCCAAAAGAGTGGATACTGTAGTAGGATCCAGAGGTTCGAATTGTCCAGCTTCTGATGACTCTTGAATTATTTCAGTTGTTTATCTTAAGCTTTCATCAATATTTATTTCCGTGTAGTACTCATTATTGTCTTTTAGATATTGCAATGCTTGTCTAACTTTGTGTAAGTCCACTAATTGTTGCCAAATGTTTTGTTGGTACTCCATTTACCAAGACTATTAAAGAATGCTCTATTGAACGTTCCACTCCTAGAGTGTGTACATTTTCCGTTAGATCTAATGGCAAATAAACTACTTTGCCACAACTGTCTTTCACCAATTCAGAGGAAGATAATTTTGCTGTTTTTGGATGAAGGGGTATAATTGCTTGAAATGGGTGAACTGTTTGAATTATTATGCTCTCATACAAATTGAGCTGTTGCAGGATTTTTGGTAATGGAAAGAATTCCAAATTATTTGTAATAGCACGAGACGGAGTGTGGTTGTTTAATTTGTAGTACAGTAACTGCAACATATTAGGCGTTGAGTTAGTTCATATTTGTTTTCAGCCAAAAGGTACAGAGCTAATTCAAACCATCGTGGGGCCAATTCATGGAACAAACGTGTGCCGAAAATCCCAGCGCAAGCTGGCGCAAGGTGGCGCAAGCGTGAGAAAGCAAGCGCACGCGTGCGATTCAAGGAAGGCGCTGCACGTGTATTCCACTGGTTGTGCACCAAATCCCTGCATGGCGTACACGGGCGCACACGTCATCACAACAACCTGAACGCCATGCGCGACGCGTACAGGGACAGCGCACAACATCCACACACACACCAAAAAGGGGGCGGGACACGGGGAGTAACGCATGGAATGGGGAACAACGCGTTAAAAAGAAGGATTAACAGGGGAAGTACTGCAGGGAAATACACGGAACGCCCACACGCACACAAACAACTAGTATTCATGGATTTGAATACGGAAAACAAGCGCAGGCTAAAAGACGCGCACAGGCGTCAACATGTCCGCCACAGGAAGGCAGACATAAGCGTCCCCGCGCACAGTATAAAAGCGCGCACAAATAACAAACACGTACATACCGCTACGATGAATGCCCCATTTGTCGCAGCACTGATCGTGGGACACCGCAGGAGGAGGAGAATAGCCAGGGCCCGCATTTTTTCCCCCGGACAAGCCCTTTTGGGATGCCTGATGACCAGGTCTACGGCAGGTATAGGTTTCCACCTTGTTTCATCCTAGACCCGGTCAGGGAGTGGGAAGATGACCTTACATCACCCACCCTCTGCTCCCAAGAATTGAGCCCCTTGGAGAAGGTGCTCAATGTCCTGCATTTTTTGGCCACTGGGTCATTTCAGCGGACTACTGCCATAGTGGTGGGGGGGTCTCACAGGCCACGCAGTCACGCTGCCTACACCAGGTGTTGGCAATCATGACTGCGTGCCCCTCAGTCCGCAGGCACATATACATGCCCAGAACACCCGCAGAAAGACAGGCCATTGTCCAGGACTTTTAAAGGGTGGCACACTTCCCCAAAGTGCTTGGTGCCATAGAATGCACCCATGTGGCCCTACGTCCACCTAGGGCCACTGAGCACATCTACCGAAACCGCAAGCACTGGCATTCCATCAATGTGTAGGTGTTATGCGCTGCCAAAGAAATAATCACCTCTGTTTATGCAAACTACCCTGGCTCCACCCATGACAGTTTCATATACAGAATGTCCGCCCTGAGCCGGGCCCTGGAAGCTGGGCAACATAGCGACACATGGCTCATAGGTGAGTACAAATGCCCGTAAACATGCTTGCATGTCACACACAGAAAAATACACAAACCCCAATAATCACAACCATTATCAACTCTCCAGGGGACAGTGCCTACCCTCTGAGCAACCACACGATGACGCCAATCCAGAACCCCACCACACCACCCCAGGTAAGATACAACGCTGTCCATATTGCAACCAGGGCCATAGTGGAGCGAACATTCGGAGTGCTCAAGTCACGCTTCCGCTCCCTTGACCGCTCTGGCGGGCAGCTACTCTATGCACCCCCAGTAGTGTGCAGGATCATTGTGGAAGCATGTTTCCTGCACAATGTTGAAACATGGCAGGGTGTGCCAGTGGACATGGTGGTGCCCCCACATCCCCAACCACAGGCACAGGAGCTGCCCATGGGAGGAGATAGGGCACGTGGCGAGGCTGCCCGGACCCAGCCTATGGCCACATTTTTCACCTAGACTCCCACCCCTGTGGAGTGAACGCAGGCCTGGCACATACCAGGTGACAATCGATGATAACAAAGAGAGAGTCAACTGTCACAACCTTACCACCCTGAGAATGTTGCCATGGAAGTGCCACATTGTGTGCATCCCTAGCTACTCAAACCTAACCAATCCTGTGTGACCAAAAGGTACACATGCAAGGTGTGTATCACACACACCTGCAAAACAGGCCATGAAATCACTGGTATGTCACCCAAAGCCACCAAAACCACAACATGACATGTCAAGAAATAACAAAACACAAACACAGTAACAATAATGTACACATTGACATGTGAAAAATGCAAAGTTGCATCAGACAATGATGCCTGACATGGAATCAGATGAAATCACTGACCAGCAACCTCCCACACAAAGCAAGTCATACCCAAATGCATAACAACAGTTGTAGCTTGAACATAACAATGAATGCCTGTTTACATGCACATTGTGCATGGCAAAATCAACACTGCATAATACGTGTGCTGTGTCCATCTCCTGCAACACACTGCTCAGCACAGAGCATAGTGACCACCTATTGTGTGTGTCGCACACCTTGAGCATCACATGAAAACGACAAACTAAATAGAAAAACAAATCACGTATGTACAGGATCCACAAATGGTCATAGATCATGTGCTGCAGGGACACGGTGGGCCCCAGAAGGCAATCTGAGTGCACATGTTGACATGGAAGGGTGGTTGTACATGTTGTGGATCATAGTGCGAGTGTGTGTGTTATGGGCACACATAGATTAGTGACTCTAGCTCTCTTTGCAGCATTGAACTGCTCATGTTACCGGACCTGAGAGAGCGCAGGCAGTAGGCCAGCACTCACCCCAGAGATATGTTTCTCTTTGACTTCCATTTAAGTTATTTGGTACTATGTGCATGATGTACACGTTTGGTCTGATTGTTTATGTGTTAATGTGATTATTATATTTGTGTACATTCCTTACTTTCCCTTGTCAATTCTACTCCCCTCTCCTGCCCCTCATTCCGGTTATCCAGTATACCAATGCCTGTCCCGACTGCATATCCCTGACCCTCCTTCCCCACTAGGGTCTCAGAGGCCTGTGTGAGTTTGACTTTGCAGGCACCCAGACCACATGCATGCCCCAAAGTAACAAAATACTCTACAAACAAACTATCTGGTGTGGTGCTTCGTACCCATACATAAGATTCCCCCCCGTGATGGTTCATACACAGTCAATGCAGTAATTCAGGCGCGGGTGGGTGCGTGGCAAATGGAAGACCAATGTGTCAAGATTTACACAACATGCAATGTTCCCTGGGTAAGCAGCAAGACACATTTAGCAAGGTACGATTTCAGTACAAGTCATGTTCCAGCATAACCTAAGGTTGTGCATGTGGCAATTTCAACATAAAAATGAAATGCACTGCACACAAGTCTGTCCCTAGCTGTCTGTCCCTGTGAGCTGCTTCTTTCCCTGCTTCTTTCCCTGTCTTGGAACGCTACATGGCTAATACAACTGCCTCAATGGACCATGGTGGACCGGAGGATATGTGCCACTGCCCCTGCATGTGCCCCTGACAACTTTCCCATCAACTAGCCATTAGTCCACCAACGCATCTTAGCTGTACTGTGCGCTTCAACACCAATATCTGTCCAAGCTCACCATCAGTGGTGCTACTTAGCATGCATGTGCAACTGGCCTGGTGGAAGGTTGGCTGTGGTGTGGCCCCCTTGTGCTGCTCACCTTGCCTGGAGTTCCTTGAAACACGTCAGCTTCTGTAGGATGTATGAGCGCAATTCCTGTGGCTCTTCCTGCGCACACATGCGCATGTCTGCACCACCGAACGTGGCCAGCTTCCAGACGTCCAATTGGCCATGTCTGCTGGGAAAGGTAGACTGGAGGCTCATAACCCTGCAGAAAGGACAGAACACACATGATTAATGCTTGAAATATCCCTGTGTGTGTCTCCTCAGGCATGTCATGACTGGACCATGTCAGAGACCTACATCAGAAATCACTCCATCAGTGCGACTTTCGAGGGCAAAGTGTGTTAGCCACTGTTTACAACATGAATTGCATCAAGCACATGTACAGCAAAGATAAGAAACATACTACACAATGTATAGCAATTAATGTACACATGAATCATGAAACCACCCATCTAGCAAAGGAAGAACTGTGGTCAATATCACCCCTATCATCCCCACTAGGGGTGTCAACACAGGAAGTACACCAGCAGACATGCCACAGATATGACAGTCCAAATCCCTTGTGTAATAGGCTGTAACACCGACCATCCTTGCGAGCCCATGGATAAGGGAAGCAGGAGTGGCATATGTGAGTCAGGACCCCAAGCTGCAAACACATACACGAGACAAGCTTGAAGGGACCAGATGGAACAGACAGTGGATGCTTTCAAAAGCCACAAAGCACCACACCGCCACATGAAAGCACAATAGACAAGCAATTTTAAACTATATTAACTAATTAGACTAACTATGAAAAACCTACATTAACTAATTAAACTAACTATCAAATTGAAAGTTAACTAACTAAACTAAAAGAAAAAGAAAAAATGGCCACATACGACCCGGGGGGGGGGGGCACCCAGGAGGTGGGAGGTACAGGGTGCTGCTCAACACCCACATGCAATGATGTTGAGGAAAAAAAAAACTCCATGGGCTCAACGCCTGCACAGCCTGACCTATGTGGGAGATACCTCGTCGTCCGAGTCTGGCTCTTCCTGAAAAGGAGGACATGGCCCAGGAGCCTGACCATGCCTAGCCGCAGCTTGCCCCTCGTCGGCAGCAAGTCTGCCGGACGGGTGAGCCTGGTTCTGTGCAACAATTACACGTAGGTCTGCATGCAGAACCTCCTGTGATACGCGTGCTTCCTCTTGCAAGGTAACACATGCAAAACAGAGTTCTTCCTGCAAGGCCTGCCCTCCCGGCATGCAGGTAGCTCAGCCGAGCTGGTACGCTCAAGCTGCTCAAGCCTCTCCTCTGACCGCGCCCTGTGGGACATTAAGAGGACACCCAGAGTGGATCTGAGGGACTCATACTAAGCCCTCAAGGCCTCCATGTGTGCCTCTGCATGAGCAGCAATTGCTTCACACAGAGACATTTCAGCCTGGCCTGCCCTGTCTGAGGCCACCATGCCCAGCCTGAGTGAGCGGGCCGTGGACCGTGCCGCCTGCTGCTGGAGAAGCACCTGCCTAGCAGGGCGGAACACAGATTGGGCCACACGTTCCATACTCACAGCGATGTTCTCCATTGCTGCCCCCTGGCATTCTGAATTGGCAGTCATGTCTTGCTCCTACGCAGTATACCGCGGTTATGCACGGACACCGCATTGCTGGGCTTGACACCTGCGGGACCCAAGGAGAGGGTGTCCTCGTTGGGTTGGCACCACCCGCGGCTGTACAACTACATGCCCCCGTCGACCTGATAGACCAGGCACATCAGCGACTAGTGTGGAGGGTGACCCTGCGTCCCGATCCACCCCAGGCGGAGGTTCCACCACTCTCTGACCCTTCAGTGCAGGTGTCGCGGACAGAGGAGTGTCCACATCAGAATCACTCACCCCTGACATATGGACCTGATGCACATCCAACTCGACATGGACATCAGAGTGATCATCAGGGCCGGACTCATTGCCAGCAAAAGACAAGATGGTCTGTAGCACATGTGGGTTTTCGTGGCCTACCACCCAACGACCCCCACTTGTGCCGGGTTGCTGTAGTGATAACAACCCTGTGCCTGGCATGACAACACCAAACTCTGGCTCTATCGCATCATCATCGAAAAGTAGAGAGAAAAAAGATCACTACACATGTTAGAAGCACACAACACACACACACACATAGACATCACACACATCAAGCAGACATGTCACACACAAAAGAGAAACTGCCATGCATGCTGGGTCAACTTGACATTGATTCTGTGATTAGGCATGTAGAAGGGTGTTATACCACTCAGAAGTGGGTCGATGCAGTGCAGCAAATTTGTACATTACTCACTATCTACATGTACAAGTACTTCATGATGTGTATCACACAATGTGAAGGCAATGCAAGGTGAACTTCAGGCATCACATGCAATGTGCATGCAATGGCTAGCATGGCTACAAGCAAACCACCCCTCCCTCTAAGTGGAAATACAGGGATGCCTTGCATTGTATCAAAAGGATGACCATAGACCTCTTTATTGACAGGCAGTGTTGACTAGCATCAATTGCATCATCTGAGTCAAGTGACAACATGGCAGATGATGATGGGACAGTAAGCAGGACACATGATGAAACCTCAGTACACCCACGTGTGAAGAATACACTACACCAGTTGGACAGAGTCATTGGGCATGAAACAGGCTGAGGCCTGTGACCCACACAGACTGTCACACCCTAAACATGTGTGGGACGCAGGACTGAGCCACAGTGGCCATGGGAAGGCTGATGAAATGCCATGCAATGTAGGTCACCCTGGACACGTACTACAATGATCATCCAGTCAAGGACACATAGGGGCATGCATGGAATGCACATGGAGCATAAATGGGCACTCATGTCCCTGCAGAGCATCTGACATCTGCACAGTGCAAGTGAGACATCCTGCATCAAGTACAAGGGATGTTCCACATAGCATATGTCTGGCAGGCTGGATGGTGGAAGTTAGCATGTACACAGGACGCATGAACAGGCAAGTACTTTACGGCAAAATTGATGCAGACCAGTGCAAAGGTGAAAATGGTTTGCAGAAGGGGGTGGAGGGGCAAGGGAGCATGCCTACGTGGAGTACCCGCATGCAGGCAGAGGACACATGCACGTCAGTCATGCAATGACATAGTCCAAGGGCTGAGAGGAAGGTCACCCCAGGCTACATGCAGAAGGGCCAGTTAGCTGGAAAATGGACTGGAGGGGCATCCTGGTGACCAGCATGTGAGTAGGGTGCAATAGTGGTGATCCGGACAGTCCCCGTCTGCTCTACATGTCCAGCATCCTGCAGAGAAGCCATGCATCAGTGAAGCATTGCATTACTTGCACATCAGAACCATGTACATATGACATGTAGTGGCAGCCATGCACAACACATCACACAAGTAAAACACACATGTCCTCGACAAACACGCAGCAGCACTCACTGGACTGGGCATCAAAGTCAGGCATCTCTCCGACTCCTTCGACCGATTCAGGTGGTATGAACTCTGCAACGAGTGACTCGTGCAGAGTGAGGTCTTCCTCCTCAGGTGCGGGTCCACTGCCAGTCACCATGTTGTAATTTGAGGTATGCTTAGCCTTAGTGCTGCGTTTGAGGTCATTCCAATGCTTTTTGCACTCTTGCGCCGTGCGCACCTCGTGGCCGAATGCACTCACATGTTCGGCAACTTGCTTCCAGTGGGTATCAGGGTGGGCAGCCATAGTTTGACAATTAGGCACCACTAGCATGTCACGGCTGTGGTCCCGCATGTAGTCCACGAGGAAGTCCAGTTCCTGGTTGCTTCTTCCTCGAAATGCAGGAGTTTGTGGCTGTGTGTGGGGTCCCAGCCTGTGCTGCAGGTGCAACCTTCCTCCTCTTGGATTGTGGTGCAGACCCTGGCTGGCAAATGCCACCCTGATCAGTATGGCCAGTGGCACCGGTGGATTTAGCCAAGGGAGTGGCAGGTGGAGGGACGACCAAAGGCCTGACTTGTGTCAGTGGCAGCTGGGTGCCCTCTAATGAACCCTGCGCAGCAACATCTGCTGTGTCCTGGTTGGTAGACTCACAAGAGTCCATGTTGTTGGCTGCATCTGCCCCTGCACTTGCCAACACCGGACTGGTCGGGGCAGCAGATGACATTACTGCCCCAGGGACACGTGTCTCGGTCAGGGCAGCCCTGCGTGCAACTACAGTTTGCCTCCTGCCCTGTTGGAAATCTTCCATGGACTCTTCAAGTGCCAACGCAGCCTGCGCTGGCAGACCATGAGCCTCGGTGGTGGTGTCCACAGCAGCACCTGCAGCTACCACTACCCTTGAGCCCATGGCAGTCGATGAAACGGACTGCCGGGTCATCTCCCGGAACCACAGGGGGTGGTGGCATGACCACACCGACACATGGCACAACATCATGCCCAAGTGGCGCACCCCTGCCTTTTCCCCCTCTGCGGCCACCCTGGACACCCTGGAGTCCCCCTACTCCCTGGTCACCCCGGCCACATCCCTGACCATGCCCGCCACAAGGAGTATGCCCAGCTGCAGCGCCCCTCACCTTTGGTGGTCTCCCAACCATGGCACAGATGGGTAGTGCCGGCACATATGGAGGAGTGCCAATGGGAGGTGTACACCACAATTGTCCTGGGCAATTGGGGTGAAGGAGTTGGGATGCAAGATGTTGACGCCACCCCTGCACCTGCAAGGCTGTATGTGACCCGGTAATGAAGTGACGGGTCACACAACGCTCAGGCACCCCAAAACTGCAGTAAAACCATGCACGCAACCCCTGCAGCCTATGCGCGTGAAATTAACCTCCCCCAGTACGCGGTGGCACCCAGGAACACGAAAAACGTGTACGCGTGGGACATGCAGGCTACTATGACCTCAAAAACAGGTACGCGATACAGATGGGCACCCGCAGTGGGAAAAATAGCATGCGCGACTCACTGTCAGAATAGCGCGATGATGAAAAACACGCGTAGCCAATACCCCCGCCAAAAGAAGAGATACGTCCTTGAACTGCTGTGAAGTTGTGATGGCGCGCGAAACAACACGAAGTAGCAACACACACGTCGGTCTCCACGAAAGGCACGTACAGCAAACTGCTGGCCCGCTCACCTTTAACCCGTGCTGAGGGAAACGCCTGCGCGCATCACTTCACTTACGCGCTTAGGCCCTTTCCTAGAATTACACTAATTCACACACGAACGTGTGTTTTTTTCACGTGCTTATCCACTATGCACCCGTGTTGAGGGAAACGCCTGTGCGCGCTACGTCACAGACGCGCTTATGCGCTAAGGGCCTTTCCTCGAATTATACCCTGACGTGCACTTTTTTCACATGCTAAATCACTCCGTTTCAAGCTGGCCACGCAAAAACACACGGAAGACCACAAAAGGCCATTTTCCTTCCCCCAAGATCCCCGAGCATGCTCCCACCTGCCATCTGCTGCTGCTGCCTTGTTGCCGCCCACGTTCCCTGCTATTTGGTGCCTGCACATCAGCCATCTGCCAGGGTCCAGTTGCCCACCCACCCACGCCTGCCTCGGGGGTTGCCATGTTGGGGCAAACAGCATCCGAGACCACTGGCGACCCCCAGCCAGAGAGGCAGAGGGCCACCAGCTTCAGTGAGAAGGAAGTTGGTGTCCTGGTGGAGCATGTCCTGGGGCATTATGATGCCCTCTTCACACCATCACGCGCTGACAAGGAAGGACATTGGAGGATCTGGACGGACATCTTGGGTGCCATCAACGCGGAGGGGGTGGCACCCCGAGACCTGAGACACGTCCAGAAGCGCTGGGAGGACTACAAGTCCAGGACCCTCAGGAAGGCCGGGGCCAGTTTACCAACCAGCAGATGAGGGTCCTGGAGTGCATTTGCCCAATGCTTCGCCACCAGATCCTCAGGATGCAGGCCCGTCTGGAGTCGAGCGGTAAGTGGCCATGCATTGCGGTGTGAAACAGGGCATGTTGCAGTGTGCTGGTAGTCAGCTACTTGCCTGTATGTGTAACATAGGCCATGTATGGATGTGTGTGCGCCGGGACATCAGGGTAATGCATGTGAGACCAGTAATGTTTGAACCACATGGATGGTGCATGTGTTCCAATTAGACATGGGGAGCTGCATGCGGAATGCACACATAAATGCATGCCAGTCCCTGTTTTTGGACATGGGTGGGCGGTGAGAGATGGGTGCTGCTCTCATGTACATGTATGGTGTGCATGTCTGTGTGTCTGAGAAACGTGTGTGTGACTTTGAAACGCCATGGATGCATGACTCATGTCCGTGACGATGTGTAGATTCACTCATGCAGTCTGGTCACCGTTGTATCCACTGTGTCTGTTGTGTACGAGCCATGATGCATGACCCTCCAGTGATGTGTGTGCATGGGATCAGTATGAGCCAGGATGCATGTGAGTTTGAAGGCAAGATTTATGTCCATGGAGGGCCTGGTACATGGATGCTGATGCTGATTGCACGCGCCCTGCCTGTTTCTGCATGTGTGTTGCGTGCTTGTCCCATGTGTTCTGGAGGGACAGGATGGAAGTGACGTTTGACAGTGCCACTCATGTGTTATTGCTTCCTGTCTAGGGGACTATTGTACAGTGCCCTGATGCTTGTGTTCTATGTCTCCCTCTACGCAGCATCGAGTGAAGTAGAGAGTGGAGACGGTGCTGTGGAGCCAAGCTGCGGGGATGCCTCCACCGGGCGGCGACGCAAGGCCCAGCCACCCTCCCAGGAATTACCATCATCCGGGAGCGAGGGAACTGGTGCCGCGTCTGCCACTACGGCTGTAGCGAAAGGGCCAGGTGAGCCCCCACAGGGGCTTGCAATGGCGGAAGACGGTGCAGAGACATCCAGGTTGGTGGTCTCCACAGAGGAGGAGGAGCCCGCTACTGAGCCGCACATGGGGCCTGGTGGGGGTAGTACCACTGGTGCAAGTGGTGCAGTCCAGAGCCACGGTCAGGAGGCAGCACAGGTCACCACGGAGGGGCCTGTGCATGTCGCTGTCACTGACCCTGTGACTGCACCAGCAGGGTTGCCCCGTCCCAGGCCCGTCCGCAGGTAGGGGGGAGGCCCACGTCATCTGGCTCTCCACTACCTGCGGACGAGGGGTCCCATGACCGTATGGGCTCCGTCCAGAATGGTGTCACGTTGCGCACACGTGACATTCGTGATGACGTGCGTGCTTCCTGGGGGAGCACGCACGCCATCTCGAAGAGCTGCGTGGCAACGTGGCACTGTTGGGAGGGGCGCTGGTCGGTGGGTTCCTACATGTGTCGCACACTCTGGCGGACCTCTACTCCTCTGTGGAGACTATGCGTCAGTCCTTCTCCCTGCCGTTTTCCAGCCCAGATTCCACTAGGGCCCCCCATGGACCTGGCCCGACCAACACAGCCAGCTTGGTGGAGATCCCATCCCTGCCACAGTCGGGAGTCGGCGGTCCAGCAGGGGTGGACACCCCAACAACTGGAGACCAGCAGATGGAGGATGTGCAGGTATCATCGGACAGGGCACATGGACAGCAGCAGCATCAGGCTTCAGGTGGAAGCGATGATGGCTCGGGTCCATCAACATCAGAGGGGCAGGCATCGGCCAGAGGGCAGGAGAACACTGGAATGGGAGTGTCTTCCATGTGGCTGCGGTTGGGCCAGCGTATAGATGCGGAGCGGCGGCGGGCGGAAGAGGCGCGGCTCACCATGGTCAGGGCGGAGTTCTCCATGTGTCGGGCGATGAGGTGGGCTGAGTGCCTCGAGGCAACTCGCAGGGAGTTGGAACAGGCCATGAGTGCATCCCTGCGAGACCTCAGGCCCAGGACAGAGTCCCGCCTCCAGGAGATAGACATGGAGTTCGATGATGCCCTGGCCCGCAACATGAGTAAGCCGCAGGACTTGCCCGCCGCCATTGTATCTAGCTAGTTAGTGATAGGTTTCCTTTCTTTTAATTTTTATTTTGGGACGCTTGGACAATGCCCCACGTTTTTGTATATAGTTGTAAATTAGGTAGGGTTTTGTATATAGGTTTCATTTCATTTGTTGGGTTCATGGCCCCTTGTTGCAATATTTGTACATAGTTGGACAGTGGATTTTTTTTATTACATCATTTACCCTCACCATGGATCAATGGATTTTTTGGATTTTGATTTCCTTTGGTGGACAAGGATTTTTGACAAACTTTATTTTGGATTTATTTGGATTGTGTCATCATCATTATTTTTTTTGTTTTGGACATGCTTTTTTTCTGGTTTATGATTATTTACATGCTTTGAATCATTTTTATTATTTTGTGCACAATACATTTTGATTTCTTACTTCCATGTGTTGTATTTGCTCTTTGGTTTACTGCATGTCACAATGTGGGTTTACACAATCACTCTCACCCAGTGTGTGTGTGACGGACATGTGTTCATGTGCATATTTAACTTTTGGTTAGTGACAAGTAATAGGCATTTCAGTGTGGGGTGGATGGGAAACTTGATTGTGTCTAAAGACTGGGGGGGTGTGCAGTGGGATTTTGGTGGAATGTGCATCTTCATGACATGTTGGGTGGGGACCTGAGTCGGGGCCTGACCCTCAATGCTGGGTGGATGGGGGTGCTTGGGGACATGAGTCGGGGCCTGACCCTCAATGCTGGGTGGATGGGGATGCGGGGGGACATGAGTCAGTGCTCACTTGTGCGTGGTGACATGTAGGCTGTCTGGGGGGCTTCGCCAGGATGGATGGGCTGTCTGTGGGGCATGGCCAGGGGTGCAATGTGTTCCCCTCTGTTGTGGTCTGCCTGCAGGCCCTGGGGAGGGGGGAGAGGGCACCCCTGGGAGGACACACACTGCCAATTCTTTGGGGCACACCCGAAATACACGTACCCCGCTCGCACAGGGCCAATTGCGGGTAAAACTTCATGTGCACCCCCGAAATACACATATCCTGCTCGCACAGGGCCAATCGTGTGTAAAACTGCCCGTGCACCCCCGAAATACACGTACCCCGCTCGCATAGGGCCTATCGCTTGTGATTCTCCCTGCGCACCCCCAAAATACACGTACCCCATTCGCACAGGGCCAATCGCGGGTAAAACTTCCAGCGCACCCCCGAAATACACATACCCCGCTCACACATGGCCTATTGCGTCTGAAACTTCCTGTGCACACCGTAATACACGTACCCCACTCGCACAGGGCCAATTGCATGTAAAACTGAGCGTGCACCCCCGAAATACACGTACCCCGCTCGCATAGGGCCTATCGCTTGTGATTCTGTAACTAAGTCTCCTTACAAGTAACAGTGCCACAAAGCCCCTGGGCTGCCTGTGCGCTATATAAATGTAATAAATAAATAAATAAATAAATTCTCCCTGCCCACCCCCGTAATATACGTACCCCGCTCGCACAAGGCCAATCGTATGTGATTCTCCCCGCGCACCCCCGTAATACATGTTCCCCGCTCGCACAGGGCCAATCGCGTGTGATTCTCCCCGCGCGGGAAGTTTTACAGGCGTATTCGTGGTTGGGGGGCTGTATGCTGTCCACTGGCCTGTGCGCCATGTATGGGATTTGTGCGCTGTTCATGGTGCACAGGGAGGGGTTGGGGGCGTAACTGGTGCTGCTGCAGGGTCGCTGCGCCTCTCTGTGCCACGGCTGGTTATGGATGTTTAAATCCATGAATACGCTGTGCACGGAAATGGATTTTGGCACACGCGGCTGGCGCAGACTGCAGCACGCGCACACTGTGTGCCAGCCGCGTGCGCCACTTGTGCGCTGAATTCTATGAATTACCCCTTTAGATTCTTCATTGTCTTCTATTTTGTATGCTAAGTCCAAATTTTTTGTGTTTCTTTTGTAAAACGTTCTGCAGCAACACACACACACATGTTTTGGTACTTCAGCCGATGACCTTTTAAATGTTACTATTTCTTTTCTGTATGTGTGTAATAGAAGGTTGCTATGTGCAGAATTGTTGCTACTATGTTCTAAAACTGTTGCATTTTGTTAGTGGCTCTCGCTTCCAAAATACTTTTTCTGAATACGGTCAATTTCTTCTTGTAAGTATTTGGTTGTACCACGCAGAAGAGTGGTATTTAAATTGACTAATTCTGAAGCTGGTCTTTTTGTATAGTATATTTTATTCACTAGATTTCTTACATTGGAATGATTTATTGATATTCTTTTGATATCATGGAAGGTGCTTTTGCAAATAGGCCCAGAAATGCAGGCTAATGAATGTCCTTTTAGTCCTGTGTATTTCCGCACTGGACAAATATCCATATTTTGCAGCACTTTCATTTTACTTTTGTCTTTACCTTTTACATATTGATTGAGGAACTGACGTAAAGATTTGAAAGCTTTGTTTGGAATGGCACACATTGATGTGCACAGCCATTTGTATACTGGACGGTGTGGTTCTGCTGAATTGAGAGGTAATTCTGAGTTTTCAGGGGATACTTTTGTAAGCAGTGTTTCTTGTTCCATGATGGTAGCATTGATTTTCTCATACTCTCGTCCACTGCTATGGATGGCAATTGTGTTTGTTTGATTTTGTTTGTATGCTTCTTCATTAAAATATGGTTCTGTGGTTGTTGTGTGACTCCATTCACCACCACAAACATGTAAAAAATTATTTTTGTTCACATTCCGTTTATTGCTGAGTTTCTTTTGTACTTTGGTACTTAGTTTTGTTAGTGCTTTCATCCTATTTAGCACTAATATAAACTGCCTTTTGAGAAGGATTGCACTGTCCATGGGAGCTTGTAGGATTAACTTTCTACGGTAGGTTTTAAGGGGTGAGAGTGATTTCAGTCCTCTTCTTAGTAGATTCTGAAGGACTCTGTGACAAAACATTTTTGATACATTTTTTTTATACTATGGGTTCTTGTTACACTATCAGGATTATTAGGAGCATTGTTAGCTGTACTGATAGCCGTTTTTTTTTACAACATGTTTGTGTTTTGTGACACATTTTGATGGAGAAGGCAAAGTTTTGGTAGTTGAGACTTCCTTTGTTTTGCTAACCAACTGCTTTAGCTTGTTTGTACCAAGATTCTCTTCAAACTGTACAACAGGTGGATGCTTACATTGGGCACTTTTATTTTTATTTGCTCTACTTCTGCGTTCCTTTCTGGTAGGCATTCTTTGGTGTCTGTTGAAAAAAAAGGTATACTTTGGTCTGTTCTCCAATGTATGTGTGCTGTGTGCATGTGTGCATGAGTCTGATGGGGAAGCTCTTTGTCATGGTGTGTCATTGTACATTGAACTCTTGCAATGATTTGGTGAGGCTACTTTACTGTTTGTATACTACTACAATGTGCTTCAGATGAGAGTACAAAGTAGGCTACTTGTCACGAGAACCATTATTAATAAACGAAATGCCATAAACTTGCAACAGCAACTTGTTTTCTAAATCTAACCTTCTAAGGATTACGTATGTTATTTGAGTTCCAAACACACCAGGATTTGTCAGCCATTCTGCCTGTTATTCTTTGTTCAATAAATGGATATTTGTAGGTAAAATGGTTTAGAAATCAATGTTTGCTTTGGTGCCCAAAATAACCAAATAACCCACGCAGCCTCTTTGAGAAGTAGTTACAATATAAAGGTAGTACAGTACTTACTTATTTTTGCAAAATGACCAGGTTTCTTTGGATATGTCATCTGCAGTGTAGATGCTGTTGATTCTCAGGAGAGTAGTCTTCACTACGATTGAAAAAAACAAAATCAATTACTTTGTGTGTTTACAGCAGTGATGATACTGCACACATTAATTGTGCTTCTTTCGTCAGAGCATTTTACTTTCATATTATAACCCAGTGCTTGTGTGCCCTTCACTTCACCGTGTGCAGTGTTTGCATGGTATTTGCAATATGGTACTTGAAAGTCCTTCAAAATTGCTTGTTTTTTACAAGGTGCACTATGCATAGGAGAGAGGTTTGTAAGCGGTAGGGCACAGTAGTAGATGGGGAAAAATGTTCTACTTGCAAACTAAAAGTACGATGCCGACACATCGGGAGACCCTCAGAGGGAGATGTCACCACAGCAATTGGGAGCGCTTACTTTTCTCATACGATTACATTGCAAGTAGCATTACTGTAGGCGGTTCACAGTACACAACTCTGACATTTCCACATACACAATTGAGTTAGGCCCTAAATAGGCATGCTTGCAACGTATGTACAGGTTATGCGGAAGACAGTATGCAGTTGTGCGGTTTGTCAATGACAAATCGGACATCCTGCACTTAAAACAAAGAACTTTTGTATTTATTGCCTATGCACATTTAGCAGCATTATTTTGTCTAAATTAAATCATAAGGGTTGCACATGTTCTCTGATTAAAATATACAGACCCGTACTCAATACTCATGCATGTGTACATGCATGGAGCTGTACGTAGAAATTCGCAGTACTTGCACAGTAGCTTGTGAAGTAGGTGCTTTGCAATGATATGCGACTTTGATTCAGAATCATCGACAGTAATTTTGAAGTGCACAATGTTGATGACGGAGTTAGAATTAGCGATGTTTAATGTGATTGGTGGATGGTTGTGTAACTGCTTAGCTGTGTCCAATGAGGGACTCAATTTGTTACCGCTGTGGAAAGGGTGGAAGGACTGGGTAAGAGTTACGTGCTGCACGTAGGCAACGCTTGTCCGCAGGTAGGGTGTGTCACATACGCGTTTCTACAGCAAATCCTGCATGGAAAGGGGACTGTAGGCATCAGCCAATCAGATGTTCACATTCATCTTTTGTGTCGAAAGAGGTGGAGAGGTTCAGGGTTTTGGTGCTTGGAGACATTTTTGTGCATGGCTTACAACACTATACCGAGAGTAGGCATGTGGCACACCATTTCAATGTCAGAGGAGTGGAGGTCGTGTGGTGCTTGCCATTTGGGATACTTAAGTTCATGTACTTTGTTGGCAGATTTGGCACAGTTGGTTGAAGCACTCAATACCATCTTCCCAACCAACGAAAGTAATTTTTTCTGCTTTACTCCCTAGAGTAAAATGGAACAACAATTCTGTTTTCTGTCCAGATCAAAGTATTGGGAGGTGTATCATCAATCGCGGCATGCGTGCATTCATGCTACGAGCTGGTAGGTTTTTCTTCAGCCACTATAACATTGCTCCAAGCAATGCGGATTATTTTGAAGCAGATGGTGTTGCGCTATCTTCTTTGGGAAATGCGATGTTCTTTTGGAACATAAGGCTTGCTTTAGAGAAGGTTCTATAATGGTTGTAGGAGTAAAGCAAGGACAAAAAATTCCCAAAAATAAATAAAATAACAGATGTCTGTACAATATCTGGCCACATTTTTTTAAAAAAAGGTTCTTTTCAGAGCCCACATTAAAGGGGAAAAAGGGAAATATTACTTTAATGTACCGTCGTCACGCTCTGATCCTATACATGTCCGTGAACATGGCGGTAGTTTGCAGCCAGCGCATATCACCAATGGGGATTCATGGGTGGAGACGCATGCAAATGAGAATGAGCAGAAATTGGGATTGGTCCATAAAGTTCTGTGGGTGTGTTCTGACTGGCACACTTTAGTAAGACCGTCTTCTCCCTGACAGAAGACCACACAGCCATGGCTTTCCATGCTCGAAGAGAGATTATCTGGATTTTGGGAGACCCATGGATACATTGGTGGAAGGTGCATGCAGAAAGCTGCCGTTTATCTGCAGATCTCGGATTTCCTCATGTGGAAGTGCACTGGCATGAGATGGCTGGACTTGGAACCTCTCTGTTTTACTTTACTGACAGAGCATCCTCCAGATATACTGATCATTGCGGAGGAAACAGTTTAGGCCATGTCTATGGAATTTCTTTGCAATTTGCAATGAAGAAAGGACTTGCGAAGCTCATGGACATGTTTCCAAATTGTCAAATACTTTTTTCCTGTATTGCACAAAGACAAATATGGCTGCGTTCTTCTGCTTTTGTTCCACAAATGGAGAAAGCAAGACGCAATGAGAATAAGGCTGTTTGTGCCTTTTTAAGAGATGTTGGCATGTCCTCTTTCAACATTGAAAATATTTTGTTTCACAGCTTTTTCATTTTCCGCAGAGATGGAGTCCACCTCATATATGCTGGCAATCAGATTTTTCTTTTGTACATTGCGACCTCTTTTGAAATCACACTAACCTATCTGACTATCCGTTTTCTCTACTCTACTTTTTGACCCACACAACACACCACCGAAAGGCTCTTTTCAGAGCCACCACTTACTCCCAGTGTACACTTCACTGTGTTTGCTCCGCGTGCACCCTCCTTTTTTTTCCCCTACGACTGTCCGCAAACTTTTCCACAACTCCGCGGGGGTCTACATCCATCACTTCATAGTTCTATTGTTAAACTGAGAAAGGCGGCTCTTGATGTCATCAATGATATTTGGGATGTCATCTTTGATGTCGTGGGTGTTAGTCTTAGCAATGCACGTAGATGGTGGGAGTTATGGTTGCTTAGCTTACCATAATGGGGGAATGTGCATGGTGTTTAGTTTCACTGTGAAATATAACATTCCTTTAACAAAGTTTTTTTACTGAAAGTACATATATATATATATATATATATGGCAGGGAACGAAAACAAAGGGGCTAAACATGTGATGTCATCAGTGATGTCATTAGTGACATTTGAGATGGCATCTTTCATGGTCTGGGTGTTAGTGTTAGCAGTGCACAGGGGTGGTGGCAGGTTTGGGGGCTTAGTTTACCATAACTGTTGAATTTTAAGGGTTTTTCGGTTTTAAGTTGAAGCATAAAGGGGAGGGTGGAATTATTTTTTTGTGAAGTGCAGAGGTTTTTTCGTAGGGCAACTTAACCATAACATCCCCTCAACAAAGTGTTTTTTTGTAGTGAATAGACGTTATGATTAAGTTGCGCTACTAAAAACCTATAAAATTCAGTGAACAAACTTTGTTAAAGGGACGTTATGGTTCAAAGTAGAACCGAAAACCCCCTGAAATTCGGCAGTTATGGTAAGACAAGCAACCATAACTCGTGCCACCGTGCACTGCTAACACTAACACCCAGGACATCAAAGATGACATCAGAAACCAATAGCCTGTGTAACCTAATGCCTTGTTGTTGGAGCAGCCTTCCGATTATCAGTGCGACCATTTGCTTCTTTTATCATAAACCAAGTGCCTGTGTACCGCAAAGGAACAGCGCGTGGCTCAAGATGAACTTTTGCTGATCGACAGCACAGACAAATGCAAATCGCTGAATATTCTCTAAACATTTGATGTGAAATAAATGTACTTTACCAAATGTACATTCTTGCTGTTTACTTTTAAACCACAGTTTCATATTCCGAATTGTGGCGCACTGTGTTGTAAGCTGATCTAACACCATCTGTACCGCAAAGGAACAGCGCGTGGCTCAAGATGAACTTTTGCAGATCGACAACAAAGACAAATGCAAATCGCTGAATATTCTCTAAACATTTGATGTCAAATAAATGTACTTTACGAACTGTACAATCTTGCTGTTTGCTTTTAAATCACAGTTTCATATTCCGAATTGTGGCGCGCTGTGTTGTGTGATGATGTGTGTTGTTTTCCGGGCTCTGTGTAAAGTCGCGTAGGACTGGAGACGACTGGGCGCGTTTGGCTATGCACCCTGTAACGTCACGGAGAGAGGCGGGGAATATGAATGCTTTGATAATGTCAAGCTTAGGGGCGGGACATATGATTTAGTGTCGCAAAAGCAGGTCAGCCAGGTCGATGGTGCAAGTGATAGATTTTATCACATAATGTCAGCTCACAGCAGCCTTATTTATTGTTTCTTTAGTGGACAAAAAGTTGGGTAAGGCCCATAGGAAATTGTACTATCAGCAGACATAAGGAGAGATCTTAGAACACTTTCAACCTGACAACGAACCATACGAACAGCGTTCTCAGAACAACCCCATTTTGTTTAATTGCAAACATTTCGGGACACCGCGAGAGTTCTTAGAACACATTCAACTTGCCAGAGTACAATACGGACAGCGTCCTCAGGACACCCCCATTTTGTTTATGTACAAACATTTAAGGACACTGCAAGTGTTCTTAGCTCAATTTTAGCTTGCTTGCAAACAAAAAGGACACATACTCCGTCCTCAGAACAGACAAATCGAACACAACAAAAGCATCTAGCACATAAAAAAAACAGAACATTGAACCTATCTCATACTCCCCCACCCTCCCCAAACACTGTTACACACCAACACACTCCACTAAATACAATTTTGAATCCAAGTTTCACCGCGCTGTCTGCGGTCGACGGCGAATGCAAGATGGCGGGTGCCACAGAAAATCTGACACGCTCCATGCTCCACGCCGTCCAATCAATGAACATTTTGCATGTCTGCGGACATCACACAAGCCGCTCGGCCAATCGGGGCGCTGTCCGCGGAGTGAACCGGGAAGTCCTTCCGCGGAGCGATCAGAGATATCACTAATTTTGCCTTACGTTTTGGTCATTTTAAAAAAAACTACTGGACGGATTTACACCAAATTTGCAAAAGCACGCTTTCGGGACCAAGCCCCCGCTCCTGCCACAAATTTGATGTAAATCCGTGCAGCGGTTTGGGCTGTAGGCGTGCGCAAAGTTTTTTCCCATTATGTCTATGGGAAAAAACACAAGTTTTGGGACCCCCCTATAACTTTGCCCTCCCCCGGACCAAACCTCTCCAAACTTTGCAAAAAAAATCAGAGTGGGCCATATACTTTTTCTGCAAAGTTTGGTGAGGATTCGTCCAGAGGGAGCAAAGTTATAAGCCGCCCAAAAAATGCTATATCTATGGAAACACCAACTTAACCATAACTACATGGACGCTACATATATATATTTCAAAAGTTCACCGATGCTGGCCATCGGTATGTGCAAGCTACACTCACAGGCAGTATTAAAGAACTGAAGCAGT
Source organism: Ambystoma mexicanum (assembly GCF_040938575.1). Classification (NCBI taxonomy): domain Eukaryota; kingdom Metazoa; phylum Chordata; class Amphibia; order Caudata; family Ambystomatidae; genus Ambystoma; species Ambystoma mexicanum. The sequence goes on along the minus strand of NC_090937.1, from coordinate 1,515,668,958 downwards.
CACAGAATCCATCCACCCAAAGTTTTAGTAGATTTAAATATATATTCCAAAAATAATTTAATCTTGCATTCCTCTACCCACCAAATATCCAGAGAGGCCTCCTCTTGGTCCGAAAATACATACCTGTTTTGTTGCAATTCATAAATTGATTGTTCTCCTTGTAATAGTGTTTCATTGATCTAAGGTGACCAATCTGAATGTGATTGGGTACTATTAAGTCATCTGAGTATGCAAACATGTTCAGATGCTTGCTTCCCCATTTCGGAGGATCGTTTCTGGTCATGCACAGAGACTCTGGCAAATCAGCCATATAAAGGTTAAAAAGTAGCACTCCTGCTTTAAGCCCTAATTGATTTTAATCAAGTTGGTGAATTTGCCAACTCTATCATGCTGAACGCTGGCTGCTGTGTGTAAATAGCAAAGCATATTTAACAGTCCCTTGTCTATGGCGCCGCTCTTAAGGTTACTCCACAGATCTGATCTAATGGCACAGTTCAATGCTTGACTCTAATCCATATTGGCTAAAAAATGTGGGGGCCTTTTCCTTTCTTTGCCCTGTCTGAAATTGCCTTAAGGATAAGCATATTGTGGGAAGTCGAGCAGTATCTGTGAGAACCAGTTTTCACAACATTTAATATGTTTTTACCTTGACACAGTGATTCAAAGCCTGAGCAATTTTGTAGCAAATATTTCAAGGAGTCTATAATTCACTAGGTTCGCTCTATCTCCTGACTTAAATAGTGGGATCAACAGGTCGTTTACATCACTTTGGAATGTTGTTCTTAATTATATTGAGGGAAAAATACCAGTATAAGATATGTGCCCAGACATAAGGTGCTTCATTCATAATTAGACTGATATGATATGATATGATATGGCATTTGTAACGCGCCTCTACACAAGTGTTTCAAGGCGCGACGAGGCAGGGAGGGGGGAACAAGGGGAGACAGACAATGATCCTACTAGGCCAGGTGTCATTCAGATCGCGCAAGTGCATGGGTAAGGGGGACGGGAAAAGTGCGAGGGGGAAAGGGAGAGGAGAAAGTGCAGTACAGGGTTAGTAATGAACAAGATAAATAATAAGGGCCAGCTGGTGGCAAGTGCAAGATATGTGCAGACAAGTTCTGGGAAGGGGGGCTGTAGGGATACAGAGACAGTCCCGCAGTGCAGGGGTTGCCAGGAAGGCAGTGTAGGGGAGAGTGGCTGGGCCAAGGACCGAGAATGGTGAGTGGCCCAGTTGCTGATTCAGTACAGTTTCAGTGATTTAGCAGGGGAGAGGGGGAGAGAAAGCAGAAGCAAAGAGGAAGGTTTTGAGGTGCTTCCGAAACCGGAGATGGTTCTTCTCAAGTTTATGGCGGCAGGAAGGCTGTTCCAGAGGGAGGCCCCTGCTGCGGAGAGAGACCTCCCCCCAACTCGTTGCTTGGAGAAGCGGCTGACCGTGAGGGAGTTGGAGGCGGATGAGAGAAGTGCTCGAGAAGGAAGATATTTAGGAAGGGAGAGTTGAAGGTTTTTTGGCCCCAGGCCCCAGAAGGCCTTGTGGACAATACAGATGGTTTTGAACTTAATCCTTGCAGCCACAGGGAGCCAGTGTAGCGATTTCAGTCCTGGAGAGATACGGTCCCTGAGCTTGAGGCCAAGGACAAGTCTCGCAGTCCTGTTCTGGATGAGTTGCAGAGGGCGGAGAGTAGAGGCAGGAAGATTTAGATAGAGGCTGTTACAGTAGTCCAGCTTCGAGAGAACCAGGGCTCTGGAGACAGTGAGCTTCTGGGGGAAGGAGAGGAAAGGAAGGATACCTCTGAGGAGGTGCAGCAGGTAGTGTGACTTCTTAGAAATGTCAGAAATGTGAGGAGAGAAGGAGAGTATGGAGTTGAAGATGACGCCAAGGTTTTTTGCCTTGCAGGTAGGAGCAGGAAGAGGGCCAAGAGAGGCCGGCCAGAGAGCCGGCCAGAGAGCTGCAGGGAGTGGGTGTGCCGATGAGTAGAATCTCGGTGTTACTGGCATTAAGGAAGAGATTGTTGGCGGCACACCATTTCTGGATAGCAGAAAGACAGTCAGAGATGAGAGAAGGAGAAGAGGAGGCCGAGGGTAGCCTGAAAATGAGCTGGGTATCATCCGCATAGCACTGAAAGTTGGGGCAGAGAGCAGCAATGCGGTGGGCAAGAAAGTGCCAGATACTGGTTAAACAGCCAGGGAGAGAACTTAGAACCCTGGAGGACACCACAGGTAGAGAAAAAGATGTCACACAGGAAAGACCCCAGTTGGACATGGGAGGGTCGATTTGAGAGGAAAGAGGTCAGCCAAGCCAGAGCCTGACCAGTGATACCCAGGTTATCACGGAGATGGTTGAGCAGGATGGTATGGTTGACAGTATCAAAGGTAGAAGAGAGATCAAGCAAAATGAGAACACATGAATGTTATAGACAAGGTTCGAGGGCAGGTCCTGTCATGATCTCTGCTTCCAAAAGATCAGGACTTGCCCGACTCCCTTGGAAGCAGACCCATTTTTGGGTCAATTGGGACCTTTTGGACCATGTCCTGGCGCCAGTGGCACCAGGCTCATAAAGATGCCCAGTCCCAGCGCTGGAAGCGCCGGGCTCATAATGCTTGGGTGGACTTACCTGCAGCAGACCATGCTGCTTACTTACCTGCCAGTTGAACCCCTGATCCTCTTCTGTTTGGGACTACTTTTCCTGTTGGGTGGGGCAGGAGCCACTCCCTAGGTTCAGAACACTGGAACTCTTCTGGAAAGCAGGAACTCTTTTCTTACCTAGGCGTGGCTGTGGAAGGAGACACCTAAGCACTACAGGAGGCTATTTAAACCACACCCGATGGATGAATCTTGCTTTGCGTTATTCTGCATTCTCTGCAGCAGAACGCTCATCGTGTCTTCTGCTTCTGATCCTGGGCCTAAGGGAACAAAGGCTTACCATCCTGGAATCCAGTCTTCAGCAGCACCTGTAGAGACAAAGGAAGAACAGGTTAGCACTACGGTCTTCAGTGGCAGCGCATCTCTTACCTGGTCCATCGGCAGTCACCAACGCCTCGCGCTGCATTCCGGCATCTGAAAGACAAAGGCTTACCTACTCTTCGCATGCTCCGGAGGTCTTCGCACTGCATTCCGGCATCTGAAAGACAAAAGCTTACCAGCTCTTAGCACGCTCCGGAGGCCTTCGGCGCTGCATCCCGCATCTGAAAGACAAAAGAAGGTGCGTTTAAAGACATTGGGCAACTTTATTACTCACGTGCCATTACTCCTTCCCACGCCGAATCCAGTGGGTATTCCAGCACCCTTCAGCTTCTCTAAAGCTCCGAACTTGTACCTGCAAGATAAAAGGGACAGTTAGTGCGCATCGTGAAGCAGGCTACAAGCGCTTACTTACGTGCTTCCAGGCGCTTCTATTCCTCACGCGGGTTCGATCCTCAACTCTCATCAGCCCGCCATCCGCCATCGCCGGAACCCTGCAAAACAAGAGATATCATTACAAAAGACTTTTAAGACATTTGAAGTGCCCAGAACTTACCGTTTGTGCAGTTAACGACGGACAGCAGTCCTCTGAGGTCAAGAGGCCTGCACCCTTATCCAGTGAAGAAACTGGTTACGGCACCCTGCCCCGAGGCAGATGGAGAGCTCGGCGTTCACTTACCTAAGGTGAGGGCGTTAACCTTTGGGGTTCTACAGGAGAAGAGAAAGGGAAGAGGAGAGAGGCACCCAATAACCCCAGTCCATTAATCCCATATTTTCTATCTGCAGACATCTTACTCTTCGAGTCAGACATACAGTGCACAGAGGTCCAGCCCAAAGAGCCAACCGTGTGTTACACATCACCTTTGAAGATACGGCATTCACCCAGGCAAGACCGGCGCCTCTGCGGGAATCAGGTGAGCGTTACAGAACGCAAAGCCTACCGCAAAACTCCCACCCAGGCGCTATGGAAACCTCGGATACCGACCAGCTAGCCCTGTTACTTGGGGAACTAAGAGCAGAAGTGCATGCAGCCCGTCAGGAAACGAATGCTCTAAGAAGGGAACTGATTATTTCCAAGGAGCGAACAGACGATCTCGCTAGACAATTACTACAGTCACAAGCCGGACAAACTCCGTTACCCGCATCAGGGGCAAATCTTCCTTCAACATCCTCTACGAAACCAGTGCAGATCAACCTACCTGGGAATGTACCTCTGGCTCCGCCCGAACGATTTTCTGGTGACCCAAAGAGGTTTGCAGTATTTATCAATCAGTGCCGGTTGTATTTCTTATGCCGGCCAGCAGCCTTTCCAACTGATCAAGCTAAAGTAGCTTTCGTGCTTTCGTACCTTAGTGGCAATGCGGCAGACTGGTCGATCCCTCTAGTAAATCAAGATGGTCCGGTCCTCCATGATTTTCAAGCTTTTCAGCTCAGTATTGAAAAACTGTTCGCAAGACATTCACAGGGGCAGGCCTTGGACAATGAGCTTCTTTCGTTGCGACAAGGTAATCAAGACCTTTTGGCTTATATTGCGTCTTTCAACAGACTGATAGTGGAAACTCAATGACCTGAGGACAAAATGATTACGCTGTTTTATAGAGGTCTACATGGAGAGCTCAAAGATGTGTTAGCCCAAGTAGTGAATCCCCCACAAGATTGTTCGGACTATATAGACTTGGTCGTTCAAATAGATCACAGACTGCAGAACAGGAAGGCCGATCGTTCCAAGTTTGATGCTCGAGTATTTTCCAAACCACCAACTCCTACCAAAGGAGTAGACTCCGGGGAACCCATGCAAATAGGGGGCCTGAAAGGACCACTAACACAAAAGGAGCAGGAAAGGAGAAAACAGCTGCAATTATGCCTCTATTGCGGAAACTCGGGGCACTTTCTTCGAGACTGTCCGGTGAAACCAGCCAAGAAGGCAGTAGGAGCTGCAGTTACCAGGGTCACAAACTCTGAGCAGGGAAACGACCTCACCCAACAAGAATAGAGGTCCTCTTGCCGAGCGTTAAAACAAGTTCCGTGACCTCGCATTTCGTGATACCTATGGTCCTCATTAGCCCTGAACATCCGGATCGATTACATGCGATTGAAGCTTACGTCGACAGCGGTGCCATCGGCAATTATGTGGATCATGAAATGGTTTTGAGGATGAATCTGACTCTTTGTCCAAAGGCTGTAAAGGACGTCATTACTACGGAGGATGGTACGGAGATAGCCTCCGGACCAGTAACGCATACCACCCAAGAAGTGACGCTAGTAAGTCAAGATGGACACCATGAGAAGATCGTGTTCGATGTGATCAAGGTCCCTCAGTTCCAGATTATTCTAGGAATTCCTTGGTTAGAGAAGCACAATCCTCAGATCGATTGGCGAGCAAGAACGGTTCTGTTTCCAGAATGTGTCTCTACTTGTCACCCTCGACCTGGTGTTGCACTGGCAGCAATTTCTTCAGAGACTCCCCAGTTACCTCCTGAATACCTAGAATTCCAAGATGTTTTCCGGAAGGATCAGGCTAACTCTCTACCTCCTCATAGGTTTTATGACTGACAGATAGACCTGATACCTGGATCTACTCCTCCTTGTAGTAGAATTTATGCCCTCACCGAGCCTGAGAATCTTCACCTCCGACAATACCTGGATCAATACCTAGCGAATGGGTTTATTCGTCCTTCCAAGTCCCCTGCTTCCTCAGCTTTGTTCTTCGTTCCAAAGAAAGAAGGGGACCTTAGAACTTGTGTAGATTATCGCGCCCTGAACCAGATCACCGTTAAGAATAGATATCCATTACCTTTGATCCCTGAACTCCTGGACCAAGTCAGAAAAGCATGCATATATACAAAGCTGGATCTTAGAGGAGCCTACCACTTGGTACGAGTAAAAGAGGGCGATGAATGGAAGACGGCCTTCCGCACCAAGTATGGGCTATTTGAATATCAGGTCATGCCCTTCGGACTTTGCAATGCCCCGGCCGCCTTTCAATATTTTATGAACGATGTCCTCAGAGAGCTCATAGATGTGTGTGCTGTTGTTTACATTGACGACATCCTCGTTTATTCTTCATCGGAAACTGAACATCGGAAACACGTGAAAATGGTCCTCTAGAGATTGCGTCAACACAAACTTTTCGCTAAGTTGGAAAAATGTGTTTTCAACGTGACTGAAGTTGAATTCTTGGGATTCATATTATCACCTAGCGGAGTGCGTATGGATTCAAAGAAGGTCGATGCAATTCTCAAATGGCCATCGCCATCCTCCGTAAAAGGTGTTCAAAGCATGTTAGGCTTCGCTAACTTTTACCGCAGGTTTATCCCCGAATTCTCTCGAATAGTCCAGCCCATCACTGCCTTGTTAAAGAAAAACAAACGTTTTGAATGGTCTACCGAGGCGGAACAAGCTTTCCAGAATTTGAAGACTAGATTTATCTCTGCACCGATCTTAAAACATCCTCGCCCAGAACTCCCCTACATCGTTGAAACTGATGCTTCGAGCCTTGCCATGGGGGCAGTTCTATCACAAAAGGACCCAGTAACCAATCAGTTGCATCCCGTGGCATTTTGGTCCCGCAAATTCTCGCCTCCTGAAATCAATTACACTATTACTGATAAGGAACTTCTAGCTATCAAGTCCGCCTTTAAGGCTTGGCGGCATTATCTTCTGGGGGCCCGACACACCGTTACTGTGATTACAGATCACCGAAACCTGCAATATTTGAAAACCGCAAAAGCTCAATCCTCTAGGCAACTCCGTTGGGCACTATTCTTTGCCGAGTTTGACTTCATAATTACCTATCGACCTGGTACAAAAAACGGTAAAGCTGATGCCCTTTCTCGGATGGGAGTGGAAGAACATTTGATCAATCCTAAACCTGTACCTATCATTCCCGAACAAAGAATTCTAGGTGTAATCGCCACACAATCCATAGAGGAAGTTAAGGATAAAGCCAGGCTACTGGTAACTCCAGCAGACATACAGAATTGGCATCTGCAGGGAAAGGACTTTACGGTGAAGGACAACCTATTATATTTCCAAGAACGGTTATACCTGCCCAGCACAGATTTACAGAAAAAGGTAATCTCTTGTTATCACGATTATTTAATGGAAGGACATCCCGGTATGACCAAGACCTCGGAAAAGATCAAGCGCTACTTCTGGTGGCCGTCTTGGAAAAAAGATATCAGAGACTTTATAATGTCCTGTGGAGTATGCGCCCGAAACAAGAGTCAAAAGGAAAAACCAGCCGGCCTCTTACGCCCTATTGACATCCCGCCTCGCCCTTGGCATACACTTTCTATGGACTTCATCACCGATCTACCTCCATGCTCCGGATACAATACGATCCTAGTAATCGTGGACCTATTCTCCAAGATGGCGCATTTCATTCCACTCAAAGGCTTACCAACAGCAGCAACTCTGGCCCGAGAATTTCTCGAAAACATCGTTCGACTGCACGGTTTTCCTTCAGTTCTAATTTCGGATCGAGGTAGTCAATTTATTTCTCATTTTTGGCGAAGTAGCTGTCGGTCGGCTCAAATTGATGTGAGACTTTCGACCAGCCACCACCCTCAAACCGACGGACAAACCGAGAGGACCAATCAAACTCTGGAACAGTATTTGCGCTGCATGCTACAACAAACTGAAAAAACTTGGAAAGATATCCTTTGGATAGCCGAATATGCCTACAATAACTCTGTCCACTCGGGAACTGGGAAGACCCTGTTTTTTCTTTATACGGTAGTCACCCTCGAACCTCGGAGTTGGATCCACTCCAAGATCTTGGAACACCAGCAGTAGACCACCTGCATTCTACAATCACCCAAGCCTTTAAGGAAGCCGTTTCTCACCTTCAAAGGGCTAAAGAACAATACAAGAAAGGATCAGACCAACATCGGAAGGAAGCCCCCCAATATCATGTAGGAGATCAAGTCTGGTTATCCACCAAATATCTACCTCTAAAAGGACCACACACATTCAACCCAAGATACCTTGGTCCCTATTCCATCACTACCATAGTAAATCCAGTAGCGGTCAAGTTGGACTTGCCCCCTCACATGAAGATACATCCGGTCTTCCACGTCTCTCTATTAAAACCCGTGCAACCTCAAACCCGACTAACTACATCTCCAAAACCTATTCTAGCTGATGGAGAACTCGAGTTTGAAGTCAAAAGCATCCTGGATTCCAAGATCTCCAAATCTAAACTATTTTACCTGATTGACTGGAAAGGCTACGGTCCCCAAGAAAGATCCTGGGAACCTGCAGAATATGTCCACGCGCCTCGTCTGATCAAAACTTTTCATCGAACATTTCATAACAAGCCCAAACTCTCGGAGAAGCCCGGTTTGGGGGGGGCCTTGAGGGGGGGTGCTGTCATGATCTCTGCTTCCAAAAGATCCGGACTTGCCCGACTCCCTTGGAAGCAGACCCATAACCCCGGTTCCGAGTGCCAGCCAGTCCCAATTGGGACCTTTTGGACCCTGTCCTGGCGCCAGTGGCACCAGGCTCATAAAGATGCCCAGTCCCAGCGCTGGAAGCGCCGGGCTCATAATGCTTGGGTGGACTTACCTGCAGCAGACCATGCTGCTTACTTACCTGCCAGTTGAACCCCTGATCCTCTTCTGTTTGGAACTACTTTTCCTATTGGGTGGGGCAGGAGCCACTCCCTAGGTTCAGAACACTGGAACTCTTCTGGAAAGCAGGAACTCTTTTCTTACCTAGGCGTGGCTGTGGAAGGAGACACCTAAGCACTACAGGAGGCTATTTAAACCACACCCGATGGATGAATCTTGCTTTGCGTTATTCTGCATTCTCTGCAGCAGAACGCTCATCGTGTCTTCTGCTTCTGATCCTGGGCCTAAGGGAACAAAGGCTTACCATCCTGGAATCCAGTCTTCAGCAGCACCTGTAAAGACAAAGAAAGAACAGGTTAGCACTACGGTCTTCAGTAGCAGCGCATCTCTTACCTGGTCCATCGGCTGTCACCAACGCCTCGCGCTGCATTCCGGCATCTGAAAGACAAAGCCTTACCTACTCTTTGCATGCTCCGGAGGTCTTCGCACTGCATTCCGGCATCTGAAAGACAAAAGCTTACCAGCTCTTTGCACGCTCCGGAGGCCTTCGGCGCTGCATCCCGCATCTGAAAGACAAAAGAAGGTGCGTTTAAAGACATTGGGCAACTTTATTACTCACGTGCCATTACTCCTTCCCACGCTGAATCCAGTGGGTATTCCAGCACCCTTCAGCTTCTCTAAAGCTCCGAACTTGTACCTGCAAGATAAAAGGGACAGTTAGTGCGCATCGTGAAGCAGGCTACAAGCGCTTACTTACGTGCTTCCAGGCGCTTCTATTCCTCACGCGGGTTCGATCCTCAACTCTCATCAGCCCGCCATCCGCCATCGCCGGAACCCTGCAAAACAAGAGATATCATTACAAAAGACTTTTAAGACATTTGAAGTGCCCAGAACTTACCGTTTGTGCAGTTAACGACGGACAGCAGTCCTCTGAGGTCAAGAGGCCTGCACCCTTATCCAGTGAAGAAACTGGTTACGGCACCCTGCCCCGAGGCAGATGGAGAGCTCAGCGTTCACTTACCTAAGGTGAGGGCGTTAACCTTTGGGGTTCTACAGGAGAAGAGAAAGGGAAGAGGAGAGAGGCACCCAATAACCCCAGTCCATTAATCCCATATTTTCTATCTGCAGACATCTTACTCTTCGAGTCAGACATACAGTGCACAGAGGTCCAGCCCAAAGAGCCAACCGTGTGTTACACATCACCTTTGAAGATACGGCATTCACCCAGTCAAGACCGGCGCCTCTGCGGGAATCAGGTGAGCGTTACAGGTCCTCACGGATGTTCAGGAGAGCAGTTTCCGTGCTTCTGGCAGCTCTGAAGCCAGACTGATAGTCATGAAGGCTGCCAACAGATTTGGCATGGAGATTAAGCTGGGAGATGGCAAGTTTCTCCAGGAGCTTGCCCAGGAAAGGAGTGATAGAGATAGGGCGATAGTTAGCTGGGCAGGACGGTTCGGAAGAGGGTTTCTTAAGAACTGGTCAGCCCTCATGGGTTGGGGGCCCCTGAGCTTTTAAAACCAGTGATCAGGTTTTTAATGTCTTCAACCCCGTATTCGCTGATATCAACCACGGGAAAAAGAGCCTCTGAAGTTCAACCAGGACAGAATGTTATCAAAAGCTCAGACTCTGACAGCAAGAGGTGTGAGACTCTGGTGTGAGACACTGATGTTACTCTGGTGTGAGTCAGCTCTGTATACAAAGCAAAAAGAAAAATTGGACCCTAGCTTTGCATGTTAGCCATACAGTAGCACAGGGCACCACGCCATGGTGTAGCATCAACTGAGTTGCAATGAAGCATATGACTAACAATTATTAACCCCTAACTTACTAATCTCTAATGCCTTGCTAATATGTACTGCTCATCCCATAGCTCAGTGCATAGCACAGTAGTGCAAAACATTGGTGCAGAGAATGGGTACAATTGGCCCAATGTATATACAGGCTGTGCTGCGTTGCTTGAAAAATGCAGTAAAGCTGCTTCTGCAAAGAAGACGTGGAATGTGAAAAGCCATGTTGCTCAAAGTAGCTCCATTGTAAATGTTCTGCTGCAGAAAGCCAGCATAGAGAAATGTAACTCATTGGCAACAGTTTGCTGCCCTGAATCTCGGTGAAGTGGTGACAGGCAAGACATGTGTTATCTGGAACCTTCTAGAGGTTTGGCCAATTGAGGGGTGGTGTCTGATTGGCAAATGACATCACAATCAGAGGAAGGCAATTCTTACACTTTTTGTAGGAAAACATACATCAAGGGGCAGATCACAAAGAGAGGCCTTAAAAAGGTAAGTGCAGAGAGAGTCTGGGTATGACTCTCGGAGGACTGCTGACTGAGGATCTGGCGAGTGTTTGGCTGGGTTTGTCCTGCTGCAAAGGAAGGAGTGTGCGCTGAGGGGGAGATAGCCATGCTGAGTCCGAAGGCACACTGAAACTTTCCTTTGTGGAGTCTGCTGGTGTGAATGTTTCAAGCATTCTTTAGGTGAGTATAAGTTACATGTGAGGTGTGTGTAGCTATTTACAATTACAAATGTAGATAGATATTTTATGTTTATTTTTTCACTGTCCAAGAATCAGATTTCAAATATAACTGAAGGCTTTAAACTGCAAGACAAATGCTAAGTTTCAAGGCCAAAGATAGCAGTTTGGGCCATCTATCGCTAAACGGGTGATTGAAGTTCATTGTAGGAAAACTCTCTTTATCATGGAGGAAGCATTACTATGAAATATGCTTGTAGTTATGTTTTAGCCTGATTAATAGAATCTGTAATCAGTGCTAAAGGGAAAATATGAAAAAGCAATGTGCACTTTCATTTCTGAATTGCAGAAAATGCCATCATGATTTCATTGCATTGCACATGTCATTTTGTAATACTCATAACCCTAATTGCTTATAAAAGGATTAGATCAGCTTTGGTATTTCTATTGTGTGTTCTAGTCACACATGATGGCATATAGAAGGTACAAAGCGCAGGAGTAATTTTTACTACCGCTGATGGTAAAAAAGCAAGGTACACAGACAATGTGAACTGGGGCAAGTCACAAAGAGCTGATTCCCATATTACAGTTTCCAGGTAACCTGGTAAATCCATTCTGAGTCCCTACCACCAATAAAATACCACAAATGCAATTCCATTAAGGTTGGAAAATTGTGCCCCAGTGGGCACCATGTCAGTTGTTAGGCTTGTCGTTTATAATCCAAATATAAGAATAACTTATCTAGTCCTGTGTCTCTGGACCTCACGCAATACCCCAACAGTCCATAGGGCTATCATACTGTATTAAAGTTTGGCAATAATGTATTTCTGTGACTTAATTTGCTGTTATAACATTAATCAACAAATTATTAGATCTGCCAGTTCTATTGGCCACAAAATTGTTTCAAATAATTAGAAGCTAATATCTTCAACATGACTGTTTAATGCTAACCAAACTATGATGAACTTTCAGTCCGTTTTTATAGCCAGTTTTAAGTTGCTTTATCTGTTTGCATCCCTCCTCAGTAGGTAGTCCTTCATCTTTGGTTATCTCTTGGATATCTCTTCTAGCATATGCTTCCTATTTGCTATTAAGTTGTCATAACTGGTGGAATGTATTTTGAGTCAACTTTCAGGGCATTGATTACCCCAGTCATTGATGACCACTGTTATCCACTTATCGTACTCTTCCAGGGATTTAGGCTTCTCAAGAACGGCATTTGTGCAGGCTTTATTCAAATTCAGATTCAAGTCCCTAATGTTATGCTGAGAACAGAAAAGGCAGTTTTACTGAGTGTTACATTTAAGAGCACCTTCTATTTGTATCATGGCTAAGTTCTTCCGAATGTTGATGTCAATGTATATTAGGGCATGAACGTTATGCTCCATTCCCTCTATAGGCATGTTGTCCACACTTCTCAGATTGGCCAAATCAATGAACATATAATCCAATGTGGCCTTATGATTCCCCATGTGCCAAGTTGGCTAGCTCGAGTTTTCGCCCTTAACCTGGCCATTCAGCATAACCATCTCCTGTCCAGCCATGAAACTCAACAGTGCAATACCCAGACTATCTCCATTCCCAGTTTTCCAGTTTATCTGTGGGATTGACTCCCGTTCGTTCTTATAAACACCATTATCGAATGGTTGACCACAATGTAAATGTTTTTGTTTTTGCCAAATTCTCTGCAATAAAATATCTAAAATAACCGGCAGGACAGTTCCACCTGGTGGGTTGTACACGTTTATCAGCAAGGCATGCCTTCCCTTACTTCTGAGTTTGAGTGTGACTATTACATAGGGTGAGTGCGACTATTACATAGGGTGAGTGCTTATTTGATTTTAATGACACTTATTTTAGGGTACTTCTAAACCCATAATCAAGCCCCCTTAGGGCAAACTTGACTCCCTTTGGTGGCACATGCAATCATTAAGCTAAAACCATCCGGGTGGAACTTAGTCCTCGGCCATGTTTCCTGGAATAAAGAATATATGTATCATAAAATGTTAAACAAGATGTCACAGAACTGACAAGTGATAAAAACCTCTTGTATGGAGGATATGGGCTAGGAGTTAATATTTCTCTTCTTGGTAAGAGTGGCAGGAAGACATGCCCAGTCAGTGTTTGCTGATAGAGCCACACAAGTCACATTCTATCCTCCTCAGTAGTCCTCCCTTCGGTTGTTCAAGTCACTCGTATCTCTGGTCACCAATCATTGACCCCATGTTGTTCAGGCTTTCATACAGTTAAATCATGTCCCATTTTCAGAAAATCTTTTGTATAGGATAATATGATGGCAACAACCTGTGTTGATGTACAATGAATGAGCGATGTTCTAGGATAGCTGATTTCAAATATCTCTACATAATACATGTCTTGAGAGTTCAAAACCCATATATCTGGAATTAAGGCAAATAGAGACAAGAGACATGACCTGTTTATAGCACACTCCTCATGGAAGCAAAAGATATCCTGAATCATAAAACTCATCCTTGAACATGAGCAGCTTGTGTATTTTCTTATTGGATCGAAATGTAGGGTTGATGAACCCGTTACGTTAGATGGGTTCATTTGTGGCTGCCTCCTGCAGCAGTGGAGAAAATGAACATGAGCAGCTTGTGCATTTTCTTATTGGATCGAAATGTAGGGTTGATGAACCCGTTACGTTAGATGGGTTCATTTGTGGCTGCCTCCTGCAGCAGTGGAGAAAATGCAGATTTGTTCTCCTCCTCCCGCACTGAAGACAACTGCAACATCAGGATAGCGGACTGTCTAGGTTGTTGACAGTCCGCTATCCTCTTTTATTAATTCTTTTTCTTTCCTCCTTCTACCAGTCTCAGGTTCAGAGGGCAACAACTCTATAGCATTGTCTTCAATCACCATTGGTCCTTATCCTCAATGTCACCATGATGTTTAAGCTGCTTTATATGCTTCATTTGGTGAGTCTTCTTTTTCTTCTTATGCCGGTTTGTGCCATTATTGCCATTTTGAGAAACGGTGTTAGGCAACGGCAATAAGGAATCTTGATTCGACGTGGGACAGTTGTAATCATTATATGTTATTTTGATGGCAACACTCGAGCTATCCACTCCCACTTTTGGCACTACCGGTCTATCTTCAGTCTCGTTGTCTCGGCATTCTTTTCCCTTGTTAAGTCTGGATACTTTAAGGAGATAGGGGATCCATCACTTTACTCATTGGGAAATGAGGCCACCATTTTTTTAGAGGAGTCCCTCAATACTTACTAAAACATGTATTGATCCCTCTGAAAATTCTGAATTCCCTGGCAGACCTTTACTACATCCCAAGATAATGTATCAAAGAGCAGAGCGCACAGGCAAACCTGCTCATTTAATTACGATGATACAGGAACAGAAGTCAGCGAGCATACTGACTCACATGGGGAAAGAAGAACCATCACCGGATTTCAGCATAGGTCCTGGAGATCGAATGTGAGGAACTTGGTGCCAAGTCTAGGCAATTAGAGTGATGAATGAGTTCAGAGCTTTCAATGGATAGTGATTCACCTTTGTTGGAGCCTCTTTGTAGACTTAGAAATAAATCCAGTAAGGAATTATGATCAACTATTGAGGCCCATGTGGGGTTTGTGGTCTCCATTGTACCATCCACATATATAGTGCTATTTATTAAGTTATGTATATCATTATGTAACAAAGTAATATATACCCATTTCCATGTTTTATATGGTAAATACATTGAATTGAATATAATGGTGGAATAGTGTTGGAGGGTTGGTTTGCACTGTTATGTTTTTCTTATAAAAGAGGAGAAATTGATGTTGAATTCACTGGTCCTAGCCTGGAACCCTCACTCATGCTAAAGACATCATACACAATGCATATTTTGGTAAACCCCATATCCATGTAATGACTACTTACCACCACGACTCCTGAGGATTACACAGAAAGGGAAAATCCATCCTCTTATGAAGTTATCCTCCTCAAAGGGGGCATGCACTTAGTAATACCCCAGCACACTTAGCAAGCAATGTAACATTTAAAATCATAACATCATTTTGAAGGCCCAGCTGATATGCCTTTGTTTCCAAACACATTAATTTGTATACCACAAGTCTGGCCCGGCCTCGCTGCGGCATATTGTATTGCATGAAGAAGAACATCCAGTAGATGATCTGTGCTATAGTAAACAAATCACATTGCTCAACGTCTATAATAATATGGAATGACATTTAAGGCACATAAACGCTTCCGCCCTCCAAAGATCAAGATCAGAAAAAAGGCAGTTGTGAGCAGCATTCTGAGGAACCTGATTAACCGTGCTTCATCTGGCAATGATAGCATTGTGTTAATGAACCCATAGATATATTATACCTCGACATGCACCCTAGTTCATTGAGTTTTGCTTATGCATTTGTGTCATTGTGTTGATTCACCAAGGATATATGGACACTACTTGTGTGGCCATCGTGAATCACCAGCGAGTTTTACCCATTTTGACATAGGGCTCGTTTTCTTCACCGGAAACAGCCGTTTCCTAAACAGATATCACCTATATTTGGAATCTGAAATACCCCTAAGAGGTGACTGATTCATTTTAGTCCTGTGCTTATCATGTTCTCCCTTATGTGCTGCTTCTAATGGATGTGTTTATGTTGGCTTAGTTGTGTCTGCAAGCTGTCCATTGTAAAGTAATGGGAGGTTTTTTGCCTGGATTAAGTTTGTGACATGCAGCCTCTATTTCTGCGTGGAATGCAGGCACTTAGGAGATGGTTAATGAACACAGGAAACATTGTTTATTGTATTCGACTCAGTTTATTGTTGTATTTTCGATGCTTTGCGTAAATTACAAAAATTGCGATGAGAAAGAAATAGTTGCAGTTCGAATACAGCACAGTAGCTGTGCTGCACAATTAAACGTTATAGCTTGGGGATGTACTATCAACTCCAGTAATTAGCTTCTGTGCTGACATGCTCATCCCATTCTATGAGCCCAGGCATCACACATTTCCGCATTGTCCTACATCAAACGTCCTTTGAGACTAGCTAACACTAAAACTTTTTGATGGAATGCAACATGACCTCGACTAGTTGGACTTGTGCATGCTTTTATTATCATGCTGCAAATAATCATTTAACTATTCCCAAACTATTTTAATCAGATTAAGGTCCAGCGATTCAGCTGCCCTCCTGACTCGACAGATCCCAAGGAACGCCACAAATGCACTAGCATAGGATTTCTTTAAGTCATTGTCCATGAAGAACTGGAGCTTTCCTTGGCTTGGAATGAAACTGTTTCACCACTAGAAGACTGTGTCCATGATCATGTTTAGTTTAGTTTAGTCAATTTACTTGTAGAGTGCACCTAACCCTGAGGTATCTGGGCGCGTGAGCTTAAGAACAGTTGTTACAGATATACAGTACAGGGTGGTTTAGACAAAAAGACCAAAAAAGCTGATGACACGTGTTACATATCTGTCAGCAGGAGGGCATACTTAGGGAAGTATGTACATAGAACCAGAGGACATAAATATAGTTACAGTTGTTACATAAATAGATGGACGGAAAACAGGCAACTTTCAATGGGAGCAGGGACTCCAGAAATAGAGAATTAGGGACAAATTGAACTGCATTTCGTGTGCTGTTTATAGAGCCATGACATTACTTTGGATCTGAAGGCCCAGCTCTGATGGTAGTGGGTAGGGAGTTCCATAGCTTAGCGGCTAAGACCAGGAAGCTGGACCTACCTGTGGTTTTCAGGTTGAACTTCAGGATGTTGAGGCAGTGAGCTCTGGTGGGTCTCGAGGATTGGGTCCTGGAGAACTTGTCGGCCAGATAGTCCGGCGCTGACCTAGAAAGGCATTAGTGTGTGATTACTAGCGTGCGTAGGGAGATTCTGTCTCGCACTGGTAGCCAGTGTGTATCACGTCTTATGGCAGAGATGTGGATGGACCGCGGGATGTTTAAGGCTGACCTGAGAGCATTTTGCTGTAGGATTTGTCGTTTATTCAGATATTATTTGGAAGAGCCTATGAGCAGAGTGTTGCAATAGTCCAACATTGATAGGATCAAGGCTCTGGTGAGAGTGAGACAACAATTAGTGGATAGGTAAGGTTTGCAAGAATTGATACATTGATTGGTGTAAGCTGTGGCCTATTCTGTAGCACTTACTTGTCTATTGAGTGAAAGAGTGGAATACTGATAAACGCCAAGTGTTTTGACTTCTTTGGTGACTTTAATGATGTTCCCATCAATGTTAAAGGCTTTGTACTGAATGTTTCATTTGTTTAGTTGCACTTGGGAGCCTACGATAAGAAGCTCTGCCTTATCATCGTTTAAGTAAAGGCTGTGGGAAGCCATTCATGCTTGAATGTTCTGGTATAGTTTGTTTAGCATTTTGAAGTCTTGGTCATAGGAGCCAGTGAGAGTGATGAGGACTTGGGTGTCATCTGCATAATTAGTGTAGGTGACTCCCAACTGTCAAGGTGGTGGAAGAGGAGCTTTGTAAATATATTTTAGAGAGTGGCCGACACACAGGAGCCCTGGGGGGACTCCACAGCTGATGGGTACTGGGTCGGCAGATGCTGTGGGTGCAAAGTCATGGGTTGTTCTGTTTGAGAGGAAGGAATGAATCCAGATGGCAGCGTTCTAAGAGAACAATGCAGCAGAGGTCAGATGTTTGGTTAGGATCTGGTGATCCACAAGATCACAGGCTGCTGAGAGGTCCAACAGCAGGAGGAGGGAGAGGTTTCCTGTTTCTTTGGCTACGTCCATTTGGATTTTTAAATCAATGAGGGATGTTTCAGTGCTGTGCCTTGGTCTGAAACCAGATTGACACAGGCCTAAGAGGTTGTTGTCCCTCAAATGTTTCTGTATTTGGAGATAAGCTGCTCTATCTAGAACTGTAGTGATGGGTCTGTAATTTGTTGAATGTTTGGGTCTTGGTTTGGTTTTTTAAGGAGGGGCATGACCCTAGCCTCTTTAAGATTGCTAGGGACTGAGCAACTTTCAGAGGAGGAATTGATTAGGTGGGTAATGAACGGCGATAATTCTTTGGTCCCTTCCTTGATGATTGGGGCTGGAAGATGTCTCCCTGACAGGGTTTTAGGCCTGTGATAATGTTGTCTACTTCTTCCGTGGTGAATGCGGAGAAGTAGAAAGGATCACATGGACAGGTTTGTCAGTCGGGATTTTTACTTGGATGGTGGTCAAGGATGGGCTTATATTTTTTTTTCCATTTTGGTTTGTAGCAAGGATATTTTGTCTGATAAGGCCTTTTGGAAATTAGCACACTAGGTGGAGTCTTTAGTGCAGACATCAGTGGGTGGGCTGGGTGATTCCAGTTCCCTCAATATAGTGAAGAGCTCTTTAGTTCCTGATTTTGTGTTTGGAATTCTAGCATTATATGTTTCTTTTTTGGTGTTGAGAATGGCTGCTTTGTAATTGATTGTGACCGAAGTAAATTTCTCCTTGTTAGGCACAGAGGGTGTTTTCCTCCAGGTGGCTTTGGTAGTTCTTTTGATATTGCGAAGAGCTTTTAGGTTAGAGGTAAACCATTTATTTAGTTGTGCTATTGGTTTAGCCTTTCTGATTTTTAGTGGGGTGATTTTGTTGAGATCTTGATCTAAGGTGTGATTGTAGGGGTCTGGAAGAATAGATGGATCCTTATTGAGGTCTTTAGATGGGTTGGTAATGGGTTGTAGCAATGGAATTAGATTGTCTAAGGTAATGTTGCGATTATTTCTGGATAAGGATTGATGGGAAATCGGAGGGCTGGCGTTGAGACAGGCACTATCCTGTATGGTAAACATAATGCAATAATGGTCTACCAGGCACATGGTACATTATTGAGGATTGTGGTGGTGCAGTTAGGTCTAACAGCCAGTCCAAGGTTCTGTTTTTGTTGTGAGTGGGGTCATGGATACAGTGTTTAAAGCTGAGTTGTGAGATAGAGTTCTCAATGGTAGTGACATTAATGTCATTAGGGTCATGCAGACCTAGGTGGAGATCTCCCATGAGTAGAATTTGAGATCTAGGTTTGGTGTTTCAGGTGAGGAGGAGGGTGATGTGCCAGGTGGTCTATAGATGAGATGTATTAGGAGGGTGCCGGGAGCTAACAGTTGGAGTTTAACCGACATGAGTTCACCCGGTGTTCACCAGAAGGGAAGCAGTCTTTGAGGACTTCTCTGAGGTCCAGATTTGTTTTGGCTATGAAGGCAACACCCCCTCCTTTGCCAGTGTTTCAGTCTGCTCTGATGATTGACTAGTTATCTGGTAGAGCTAGGAAGAGAGCTGGATATGTGGCAGGGTGTAACCAGGTTTCTGTTATCACCAGGAAGTCTAACTGATTTAACGAGATGAGGTTGGAAATGTCAAGGGCGTAGGCTAGCAGCGATCTAGCATTGATGAGAGGTCCTTTGATGGATGGAGTGTCTATGGAGGATGCTGCTAGTTCAGGTGATTTCAATATAGGTGTGTAGGTGTGTATGTTGGAATGGATAGATTCAGGGGTGGCCGCAGATCTAATGTGAGAGGTGGTAGTGGGCGCTGTTGAGGGCATAGTGATCGCTATTAGCTGGTATAGCAGATGGGCTGGGGAGCAGTGTGAGTGGCTGGAGGCGGGTTAGGAACCTGGTGGGTGCTATGGTCTGAAAGAGGGATAAGAGAGTAGCCATGGTAAGAGTAACTCTCTGAAGGGTAGCCAATGGCGCTAAAGGTGGGTAGTGTGCGTTGTAGACCTTAGGCAGGCAAAATTACAATGACATTTGTATAGTGGATGGGATAACGCTGTAATAGCAGGCACACATTACAATTACAATGGCGCTTGTATAGTAGATGGGATAATGCTGGAAAAGCAAGCAAAATTACTATTGCAGTGATACTTGTATAGTAGATGTGATAATGCTGGAAAAGCAAGCAAAATTACAATTACAATGACACTTGCATAGTAGATGGGATGAGCCTGGAAGAACATGCAAGATTATGATTACAGTGATACTTGTATAGTAGATGGGATGATGATGGAAGAGCAGACAAAATTACAATTACAATGGTACTTGAATAGGCACAAGGTGATATACTTCAGAGGCGGGGCAAATACAGAGGCTGCAGTCTATGTGCACAAGAGATCCACGTGATAATACTTTACACAAGCAGAGAACCTGTGAGTGGCAATCTACAAGTGGGCTGCAGGGGCATGTATGAAGATGATGAGGGTCTCTGCACTATATTTGAATATGCACAATTGCCATGGACGGTCACCGAATGTCTCGGTTCCACATGCTGCACTCATTATGCTAAACCATCCTGCTGAAATTGTGATGAACATGTTGCCCGTGAATAGCACGCCTGTGATGTTATTGGTGTCTCGACACATTCTTTGAACAACCACTTCATTTTTTTACATGTGCCTAGGTACATGTTCCTTTTTTACATAGGGCCGAGAATATACCAAAAAAGCCATTATCGTAATATGCTTAACAACCGCGCATCAAAACCACTAAGCAAGGCATGTCAATGTTCAATCTAAATAACTTGTTTCTAAATGAGACACGTTTAAAAAATACATATACCTGTTTCGTTGAAAAAACTACCTTAAGACAAACACGCAAATTACTTTCCGAGCCCTTATTTGAACTGAGCATGACACATGAGGATACTAGAAATTGCACCTACAATGCAATCCTTGATCAAATTCTTGAAGAAGGCAAACGCGGACTCCTCACAGACATCTAAAAATACAGTAAAGCAAAGTGAAATGCAATGTCAATGTTGTACCCCGAATGCTAATTTCTACTGTCCAGTAAGACCCCGACAACAGAACACTCTTTGGAACCAACTGAAGTATCCTTTTTGTTGATGTTTTCTTCCTGGTGTGGATTAGTTAGCAAATCATGTGACGGAAATATAAAACCTTTGGAAACATTGAAGTGTGGGATGTATTTACCCATGCATCCGAGCCCTACCTCAAAACTGTGCAGTACTGACATGGAAAACATCATGATGGCCAGAGCTTCCCAGAAAATGCACAGGGAAATGCATGAAGAATAGGCTGCCACTCATTTTTGCCGATGTTATGGGCACAGAAGGACACTGCCTAAAACCACCATTGGACTACCCACACAGTAGTCTGAAACCATTGGGAATGGCAATGCTGATTGCCAAAAGCAAACCCATAACTGTTGGGAATTCATTTTCTTAAATCCCAAAAAGGGTGCAGTACCAGTACTCACCACTATCCAAAAGCCGGCATTTTAAAACAACACCAGATTTTACTTTTTTGTAGAAAACTGAATAAATGAACCCAAAACATGCCAAAGAAAGACTTACTGAGAGGTGGATCCAATGTAAAGTTATATTCTGAAGTGACTTGAAGGTTTATAACAAGACTGGCTGAGCTGTGGATTTCAGCAGTTTAAGTAAATTTGGACTGAAAGACACTAAAAATCTAAGTGTTTAAATTGACTGAGTGACCTACTTTGAGTGTCACATAGGTTGCAATTGTTTAAATGTCATAGTTTTAAACTTAGAATCAGCATTTTAGCTGCATATGTAAACATTGTCTTGACTTAAACTGGGTAACAAAAAGTGACATTTTATCTGAAACCTGGCTTAAGGAACTGAATTCTGCCCACCAGCCACCCCCATCAGGAGTGAAACTTGAGTCACAGCTGTGTTCCCAGGCCTATCTGCCTTTTGCTGGCCACACTAAGGATATGCCATCTCTCTGATAATTGAATTAAGGGGAGCCCCCACAGAATACAGGAGCTCTGAACAAAGCCCTCTCCTGACCCAGGCAGATGGTTTATTGCAGATGTCGTAAAAGTAGCTTCCTCCTGAAGCAAAGGGGAGGGGCACTGCCTGTGAGAGCAAGCTGGCTTGGCAGAACTGGAAAAACCAGAAATTCAACCTTGTGCTGGAGGAAAACCACACCCCTTTGGGCCAGAACATAACTCTAAAAAGATGAATAACTCATAGAGCGGACATGTGAACATTTTATAAATGATACCATAATTCTTGTGATTTTTCTGCCCACACTTTAAGAGGTTTTTAGAACCGGTGGCATGTTCAGGGGGGTTTTAGCGGAAAAGAGGATATTACTCAAAATGTGTGCATGTGAAAAATCTGACACTTCATCAACTAATGTCCATACTCCTTGCGCACATGTGTGTAAATTTGGGGTAATGTCCGGTATTGCAAACCAGTTAAAAAGTGCAAAATATTGCCATTTCTGAATGCAAGCTCCCAGGAAGAGCAGAGTTTGAACAGGGTATACCTCCTGTAATGCATGATGGGTGCATGTAATTTTAAACAATATGTACCTCTGCAAATATGTATTTGGTTCAAATCTAGATTTGTGTGCAAGTTGACAGGAGGAGTGGACTTTCTACAGGCTGTAAAATGACATCACTCTGACACAACTTAGCTTCCCCAATCAGGGGAGAAATGAAAGCTTGGCCAATGATAAGTGGAGAGGGGTAGGGTCTAGTGATGCTGCACACACACCCATTTTGAAAACACATAAAAGCAGACAGATAGGACAGATAGGGACCTTCAAATCCATTTGCAGCTGGAAGCTCTGCCGGAAAATCCATACTTTACCTCCCTCAACCTTCAGAGAGCAGACATAGAGACTTCAAATCTATCAAATTTCCAGAACCAGAGAGAGAGCAGAGCTGACCCAGATCACTGTTAGCAGAACCAGAGACCCAGACCAGACCACCAGAGAGAGCTGACCCAGATCACTGTGAAGTGCAGAGACCAGAGTCCATTCTAAAACCTGACCAGATCCATGGCGAGGCCCATTTCACTCAAGAATATAGTGTGAGTACCTACAAAACTGTGCAGAACCAATCTCTTAGTTAAAATAATATAATTCAATCCTATTTTAATCTAAGTAGAACTGTCTCCTAACTGTCACCTGTCATTTGTAAAGCTGTCACTTGTCATTTTCTAGTTGCAAGCTGCACTTGTCTTTTTGAACTTTAAAATTTCAAATCTGAAAAACGACCTTTATTTAATTGCTCATATCTCCGTGACCGTTTGAGCTAGAGACTTGCAGTAACTTTCATCTGGAAGCTGAGATCCTAGGCTTTCAGAGGACCCCAAAACCATATTGATAGCCCTTGTAGTTCTTCTGTAATAGCGCCTGGCGCATTCGCAAATTTAGCCGCGATTTGACATTTTACAGCGATTTGCAAATTTCTTCACGTGTAAAAATCTGCTGCTGCTTGCCTTCCATTTGCCAGAAATTCGTTTAACCTGCTAGTTACTCCTAGATACTTGCTAAAGTGAGCCTGGACTAATATTAACTTGATTTCACTCACCCTGAACCTCCTAGAGGGAATTAAAAGCATTTTAGCATATTTTTTTCTACATTGCCAGCACATTTAAAAGCATTTGGGCCTGTGTTTTCAACGTCTGTAGTCTAAGCTGCTGGGGTGAACTGAATCACATTTGATTGCATTTCTGAGAACTGTGTGCCTTCCTTCCATTTCCTTGCATTGCATAAAGGGGGGGTGAATTGTCCAAGAAAGTGATTACATTGTCTTTTGCTGAAATCCTATCAAGTTATTTTGTTTACTGCATTTCATTCCACATTGCATCCATTTGAAACTATAAAAGTATTGTTGCTATCTTATCCATTTCATGTCAACTCCTTAGTGCTTATCAAGAAGTGTGCTAGTGCCAGATTCTCCGTTGTTAATCTTTATCATATCCGATTAAGTGTGATTTCCAAATATTAATTTATTACAAAGCGTGATATAGATATATATTGCTTTACTTCTCAAATAAACCTTTTAACTTGCAAAACAGAACTCCTTCTTGGCTCAGTGGGGTCAGGGGGATTCTGAGAGAGGGGTGTTATATAGGGGTAGTCATCCAGAACGCATGAACTGGACATAAAGATATATCAATAACGGTTTTCATTCAGTATTATAGACTAGGCGTTGACTTAGCTGTAGTGTTGAATTGAATCCTCTTACAGAAGGATGTGTATAATGGTACTCCCAGCAGGAAATAGCTAATTTACTTAATGCTTCTCTCTGGACTGATCATTTCAGAAAGCTTGACAGTGCATCAGTCAGACAGCTCAAAAGTTGCACTACACAGAGAAATACTTTGCAAAATGTCTTCTATGTGTCTGCCCATGATGGGATAGCTCAACAACATCAGTATTCCCGAACACCAGACCTCTGCGAGGAATGTGAGCCATTGTCCTCACAAAGGCAGGTGATCAAGGAGTGTGTGGGGACGCCAAAGTCATGCCAGAGAAGATGACAAAATCACCAGTTAGGTGGTAGGTGATAGTGCTGGATTTATGAGGACAGTGGAATGGTATCCCCACAGCAAAGGTTCCGCAGTGGTAGGATTCGTATACAACATGAATTGCCCAGAATGGTAGGAAGCAATCTCGAATATGGAGAGCAGGCAGGGACCCCAATATGTGCACCACCTCTGCAGAGTAGTGGAAAGGAAAATCTCAGAATCCCCAAACAAAAGACAATTGAGCCACAAATTGGGGCTCTTCGGACACCATCTTTAGATTATACATTTGGAGAAGGAATCCCCAAGAGCACACCATCCAATAGGCTGCTTTTTGGAATAGTGCTGGGGAATATGCCAGACGGCCAGGAGAGACCACTGGATCCTGATGTAAGAGAGGAGGAAGTGGGGTCTAGGGACAGTGTTGCACTAACTAGAGGTCGGAGGAGACGAGACAGAACTCTTAGCTGCTGCTAACAATCCCATGCTAATACTGAGGCATGCAGCCTGCATCAGTAGACTGCACAGAATGGATCCACACAGATGAGAAGCAGTGAATAGGCAGTAAGTACTCAGAAGACAAAGGGAGTGTTGGGGAGTTCATGAAGGGTCCCCACAAGCAGAAGTGGTTAATGTCACACGCGCCATATTGATGAATGGGTATGCTGCGAACTGGGCGTGATACAATTTTATATGTATCCATTGCAGTTAATTATGCATGGGATATGTTAATTTTAGCATTACTCTTAGCTTACAATGTTTACATATCGGATGTGCACGCACGTAGAAAGATAAAATGGTAAAACCACTAAAGGTAACATGAACACTGTTCACACACAGGGTGCACCGCAGTATGTAGAAACTGGGGACGGGAAGGTTTTTACCATGCCTGGGAAGAGGGGCCAGTCCTGAAAACCTGCAGTAAAAAAGAAATACAATGTATTACATATGCACTACATATGCACACTGAGGAACATACAAATGAAATTTACATAAATCTGCATGAAGTGGCTGGTTTTGAATTTATTCAAACTTTGCAGATAGCAGATTTTGCGATGGATTTCAGGTAACTGGGTAGCGCTGGTTTTGCAAGCTTGAAGGGTTACTGAGAAATAATGGGTAATCCAGCAGTAAGTCAGCCATCGTACAGGCTGTCTTAAGTGGAGCCAGTAAACCGAGTCAGATATGATAATGATAGTTCAAAAGAGAGCCTGTTTGCTCAGCTTTTATGCATGTTTCCAAGATATCCGTGCAAACCATGTGCAATGACATTTAAGGTTAAAGAGCTTAGGCCTGTTGTTACTAGTAATGAATTATGTTTGTATGTGAATGTTTTCTTATGTCATGATGTCACGATCTACCATGGACCAAACCCCTAGCAGGTGTGTGCTACGAATATGATCTGAATTCAGTAAATATTGTCAATGACCAATGAAAACGGAAAACATGAAGAAAGATGGAACTTCTTTGTGTATGTCTTGTCCAATCATGTGTGAGGGGTGGGTTGTGATAAAGTATCTGGGAGTGTTTTAACTGTTACAGAATGTATAAAATGTATCAACTGATGTGGAGCATTGAGACTTTGGTTACTTTAGTTCCACGGCACCATCTAACTGCTCACTGGATGATTGTAAAATAAATGTGCTTTACGTACAAAACGTGCACTCGTTCCTCAGGTGGTGGGCCCGCTTGCGTTGAGGTAATTAGGGGTACGCCTAAACACGAGTGACATGGGATTTAGAAAACACAAAGCGGGTTTACCCCGGTACATGGGCCCAAAGAAAAATAAGCAAACAACACCTGGCAAGCAATAACAAGTGAAAACACATCAGCACAGGCAAAGCAGGTGCCACTAAGGTGTGTGGTGAGGAAAGAGAAAGAAAATAATTACACCATGCCATTAACTATGGATAAACTGGGCACCACACTTCATACATTTACAAATAACATAGCAGACACAGTGAAATCTGAGACAGTAGACATACAAGAGGACCTGACAGCAGCAATGGAAATAAACAAGAAGGAGAGTAGCCATCTTACGATAATACTGAATGAAGGCAATTAATGCTGATGGGCAAGAAGCAGCTGCGCGCACAAAGGACATTGTTGAGAAAGTGGCAGAACTAGAAGACAAATGTGAACATGTAGAAAAAAGATCCATAAGGGACAAGATAAGGATCAGGGTCATCAGGAGAAAACTGAAGAAAGAGACATCATGGTATGCAGAACCTATATGCATTAATTCTGAAGCAGGACCCAAACAAAATGATAGGAATCTAAAGGGCCCAACAGGTGGACAGAATGAGGAAATACCCATGAGCCCAGCTGTGCAATATTGTGGTAAAAATCCACAATTATAAGGGCAAAACAAACATAATGTGGGCAGCCAAACCCATGAGAAAATTTTGCTTTGAGGACAGTGAAACAATTTTACTTGATGACATCTGTCAAGCTACCCTGAAAAAAAAAAAAAGAAAATTCCAAGTGATAACTGAAGAACTTTCTAAAAAGAATCTAAGATACCTAATTTCCACATAAATTCATTTGAGATTTGACAAGGAGGGAAAGATCATTGATCGGTGAAAGAGGTTAAGTGAATCTTGGGGATAAAGAACACTGGTGATATAATTTAACCTGGAGAACAGGTGAGACATCCCCAACCTCATTGGAAGCGAAGGTCGTGTGTGGAGTAGCATTGTGGGCGGACCGCACTGGCATGAACGAGCGACAGCAACACTGACCCTGTCAAGAGAGGATGCGATGCCTACTGGTGAAGTTGCACTGCCCTAGCTCAAACTGAACTTGCCTACTGTTGATTGTGAACCGCCTTAGCTAAAAGTAAACTTGCCTACTGTTGATTGTGTGTTGCCCTAGCTAAAATCTACACTGGCTACCTGTCAAACAGAGAATTGCACTAAAAACCTTAGGCCTTACCCACAAATGCCAAGCCAACAAAGCCCTCCCCGTATCTCTGCAGCCGGCTATCCCGCCACGCGCCTACCCGCCCTCAAACAACCGCCCAGACCCACTGTTCAACTGTCCCTAGGTTTAAACTACAAAAAGTGGACGGATCACGCTTCCCCGTCCTAGCTTCCAAGCTTTGAATGCCCTCCCCCTCACCATCAGATCAGAAGAATGCTTTAGTGCCTTCAAGTCCAAAACGAAATCCTGGCTCTTCAATCATCCTTGAAACTCAGATTTCTTATGTACCTGGGAGCCCTGTCCTAGTAAAACACCTGCTATAATCTCTACTCTGTAAATGATGTATATTGCTGTATGCTCTGAATACTTTGCACTGTATCTAAAATTTGAATATATGTATGCTCGTTATGTAACCATATCCAAAGTTGAGCCCTGATGCCTCCGGGCCTGACGGTGCGCGTTACAAATAAAACAAATACAAATACAAAATACCCAATTGGATCAAAATTTACTGATCAAATGGAACATCTGTCACGCTTACATCTGGTGCCCTGCAGGAGTGCCTGGTCTGGACTTTACAGCTGAGTGGCCCCCGTACTGGTCCCCTTCACCCGGTTGTATGTCCCAGCCACTCCTTCCCTCACTTGTCGCCTGGAGGAAAAAGCTCCAGGGGGCTGTGAGGTTGGGGGGGTCCTGGGTGTGTTTAGGACCAGCGTCACTGGTGTTCTGGGGGGTGTTGTGGAAACCTAAGGGGCAATCCAAACAGAGGGAAAGTCTAACATGGAAAAATAACTGCAATGCTCTCGCTCTCCTCTCTCCTTCCCCTAATCCCTTTAAAAGACGAGGCTGGCTGAAGTGCGTGGATGCGGCTCACCTGTGATTATGTGTCTGCAAGCACGGCTATGTAGACGGGTGTCGAAGAGGGAGGAGAAGCGGATGAGATTCTCTCTCGCAAGTCTGATGTCATAATTGTCTTATGTTCTTTCTCTTTCCCCCAGGTGTTGGAACTTCAGCGCCGAACTGGTAGCAGAGCCCCGAGAGTGGATCATGTGTACCTGGATACAGGGAAGTTCTCGAGTTCTTAGATGGGGTGGTTGGTTCTGATGGGAGGAGAGCGGAAGGTAGATGCTAGCCCTGTTGCTTGCTTTCATACAGGGCAAAGCTGGGGGGCCTGGAAGACCCAGGGCGGGAGCAAATCCACGCAGAATGCGAGGAGGATGGAGTCCGCAGCAGACCGGCGTCAAACAGGATGCTGCAGGCCGCAAACCAAGACTGAAGACCAGGATACTGAAGGTTGCTGAAGAATGCCGAAGAACCGAAGGAAGCAGTGGGACTGAAGGATGCTGAAAGACTGAAGGATGCCCGAAGGACCGAAGGATGCTGAAAGACTGGAGGATGCTGAAAGAGTCCCAACTGGATGCCAAAAAATACTCTCGACCAAGGAGCTCAACGCAGGAAGATGTTTGAGAGCAAGAGCGGTAAGCGATACACTACTCTTGTCAGGAGCAGAAGAAACTCTAAGCACATGGTGCGGTCCGGGGCACGGCTTTATAGTCCTGTGCCACACCCTGCCAGCTAGATGCATATGGGCATTGGCTTTGTGCACGTGCCAGTTAAATTGCTGCACATGCTCAGTGCTTCTTGGCTTGTGATGGGCGGTGTCCTTGCCTGCAGCTCTTTCCTGCGGGCTGTAATTAGGTCATGAACACACTTGCACCAGCCAGCCACCATCCATGTCAACCTTTTCCTTATTGTATAGGAGGGGGCTCCCTCCCCATGTTAGCCTGCTACTCCTGGGCCCGTAACGGGATTGTGACAACATCTGACCGAATTTCGGCCCATACCCTTCGATTGAAATAATTCAATCAAATTGGGTAATAAATGCCAAAGTTGGGGAGTTGAGTTTGCGGGGGTGTCCCCGGGGCCACATGTTCATTATTTTTGGCCTGTGGGTTTCTGGAGGTGCCCCCATACAAAAAAAGAAAAAGGGACCCTGTGGCATTGAATCTGACCTGCTTGGAGGTACGGAACTGGCGCTGCAGGGTCAATAGAGGCAGCGGCTGAGATAAAGGTAAGTGGGATAGTTGGGGGGATGCATTGAGGGGTGGGGGGACATAGATTTGAATAGTTTGGCCAAAGTCAAATTGCATACACAGAGCAATTTACTACAGTCAATTCCACCATGAACAATTCTGCCACGGCCAAATCACACAGATCCCCGGAGAACAGCAGACCAGAGGCATCCGCGGAGAAAAGCACTGAACCAAACTGGTGATAAACGAAAAGGAAGGCTGGTAGGTGCAGAGGAAAGATGGAGGCCTCTTTCGGGGAAGTAAGAGAGGGTCAAAACATCAGACAATGCTAATGAATCAAAGAAAGGGTAACATTAAAGTACCCTGAGACAATGTGGACTTAAGAACACAGCGAAATATCATGGTTGCCAGGTAGCCAGCAACTATTGAAAGGTGAGGTATGGGAAAAATTGGGAGGGAAGAATGGAGCCATTCGTAGAAGGATGTAAGGGGTTGTACAGGGTTACTACGTAGAAGGGGGGGTGCTGGCCACAATGCAAAAGATCTTATAAGTCAGTGGATAGGAGAAAGGAATCCAAAGGAAATATCAGAGCAGTATTACCTCCACAATACAAATGGTAAAGGTATTGTCCTGGAACTTTAAAGGTGACAATGCTCCTAAAAAGGAGAATCATGTTAAGAGAACTACAAAAAATTATTTATTTAACTTATAGCATGCTTACAGGAAACTCACCTGCGCAGACTAGACAGAGGTAGGCTGACAAGCAGAGGTTACCTCATACAATGTCATGTGACATTGAAAGAGAGCAGGACTGCAATATTTGTTCACCACTCACTGCTATTCACTGACAGCATAGTAACGAGGGGGCTGTGGGCTAGGGGAGGATCATCTTACGAGAGGCCTATGGGCTATGCGAGGATCATCTTCAAAGAGAACATATGGAAAGGAAGATTCGCTATTGCATGCATAAATTCTACCAATCAAGTACAAGAAGGGTTCCTAGGTGGTTTGTTCAAGAAACTGTAGTGGTTCGGGGAGTGACAGTGAATAATTGCAGGTGACTTAAACATTGTCTACAACACCACAATCAACAGTTCAGGAGGAAGGAGGATACATATACATGGGGCCATGTCAAGAAAAGTAAGAAACAACCTGGCAGCGTTAGGGCTGACAGATGCATGGATATAACACAAACTACAATATAGAGATTACACTGTCTACTAGCACATCAACAGGGAATAGTCATTGATTGACTGCATCTTAGTGGTATAGGGATTGAATCAACCTCAGGCCATGCCCCTTTTACGGGAAATGGGGGGAGGAAATATGCAGACATTGAGTTGCTGGAGATTGGAATGTTATGAACTGAGGGATGAAGGGAGCAATACGATGATTGATGGAGCTGTGATTGAGAAACATAGGGGCAGATAGTGGGAACATGAGAATGATGGCATGATGTGGTATGGGTTTAAGGAGCAACTGAGGAATAAGCTTCTGAACACCACAACAGAGTTGGGTGAAGCATGTAAAAATTGTGAACATAATTAATATGGGAGGTTTAGGATTTCGAAGCCCAAAAATAATCCAATTGATCCATAAAGATTGCAAGGAAAGTAGCCCAGGGAAGAGAACAATTGGCACACATACCAGCAAGGGCAGTAGTAAGTAGGCTGCTCAGAAATAAACAGTTACTTTATGAACATGGCAATAAATCAAGCGCCCTACTGGACATACAGCTAAAGGTGAGAGAGCAAAAAATCTTCATATATAAACCCAAAAGACTGGACAATACAATGGCCATTCTATGAAGAGAGACATTAAGAGCCATGCAAGAAATGTTTGCAGACGTACATAATGAGTGTAGTGTTTAGAGGCAGATGAACATGCCATCCATAGTGTCTGCCCCTTCCCCAGCTGCAAAGTTGAGAAATGTTACTCACTACGACATCCATACCGCCCTTACCCCAGGCAGGCACAGCAGAAGATGCACAAAATTTCAGCTGAAGATTTCATGAATAACCAACCTAATGTTACGACAATACATGTACATACAAAGCAGAGGGGCACTCAAAATGAGGAACAAAAGACTAGGTAACATATGCATTTATACATCAGGAATATTAACCAGGCATCCATAAGACATGTTAAATACTATCATAAGAAATGTAAGTAAGGGAGAGGGGTTGGAGATGGGCACATTTGGTTTGCGGTTTGATCCTTTGATAATTGATCACATGCAGGCAGCAATCATTTCTAAAAGGGAAGCCACAGCATGCTTCTAAGTAAACAAAAGGCTTAAAACGTCATGAAAACTCAAAACACTGAAATTGCAAAATACAGGTCCGTGCAGAGCTCAGACAGTAGGTAGCAGCCCCAGCCAAGGTGACCATGAATACGGGAGGATAGGAATGGCACAGAGAACACACAAGATAATGATTCCCAAGAAGCAAGCCATGTATTTTTAGATTAATTAAGAGTACAACCAGCCTTTTAAGCCATGTGAAGGATTAAGCCAAAAGACTCCATGAAGAATAACTCAAGAATGGTAAAAGAAACCATAACACTCACATTAATATTAGCTAAAATCCTACTAACTTGGATTTTTTTAATTCCAAACACGGTCCCATCACACGTGACCTATAATTGAAGGTATTAGCATAATTGTTGGTTTTTAATTGATCGAATGGTACATTTGACCAAATTCGGCCAGAACCATTTCATCAATTAAAAATTATTAAAAACTATTTGTCTAATACATACCAAACATGTGGAGCAGGGGTTGCGGGGGTGTCCCCCGCACTGCATGATCCATGATCCATATGTGTTATCCTGCTTCCTCAAAATGGGAGATGGGGGACCAAAAAAAAAAATAAGAAAAAGAAAAAAGGACTCTGCCGCGTTGGATCCGACCCGCATTAGAGGGATGATCTGACATTTCAGGAGTGAAGAGGACCTGGCGGTGGGCACACAGGTAAGTAGGCGAGAGGGGGTGGGTGTATTTGGTTTGCGATCTTTCAGACCACCACGATCAATTGTCAGATGATCAAACACCACCACACCTAATTGAGGAACACTGTCTATTCATTAGCAACAAACACAGATAGGATACATGTTTTTCTCCTCACCCAAATCCCCAGACAAGAGACGCCACAGAAGGCAAAATACAAGGACATCATCCTGGCTCATGGCCTAGAAATGAAGGATGGTATCGTCTTTAATTGAAAGCAAAGCAATCTGTAGACATCGCTACCCCTACTGCTGTCTGGCTCATGTCTTGATGACCTGTTGGTTAGTAAGAAGCCAACCAATCAGAATCCCAAAGGTTACACCACCGATGAAGCAAGGTGCCAGCCAATTAACCATTACAAATAGGCCAGGGACCACCGAGGTGTGACCGATCACGCTACTCATTTTAGTCACATGGGAAATAGCATACAGAATCAGTTAAATCCTGACTATACAAATCCCACATTATTTGGTATTCTGACTATTACGTATACTGCCAGAGTTAGAGAACAAGTGAAGGCAAAAAAAGTATGCGCTGAGCAACAGCTTATAATTATATGCAAGCTGCTGCATAGCACAACGGTTAAGGTAAGAGGAAAGCCACCCCAGACTTATAATGGTTTAAAAAATATGGGTCAATTTTACCATGGAAAATTTGACAGTGACACTTAGAGGAACATGTAGGGAGTTTGAAAAAATATGGTTGTTAAGATGCAGCTTCAGAAGACTTCTTAGGTTATTTAGTAAGTACTTTATTATAGTTACATAAGCTGTTAGCTAAGATAGATCTAAGGCAGTCCACTCGTTCCCATCATCCAGGCTTAACTGACCATGTTGGAGCTCCAGATCTGGGCTCATAGGCAAACATTCCAGGAACTCTCACAGTGTTCCATGCCAGCTCACACTGATGCATCAAGTACATCACAACACATCTCCTCCCTTGCCGATGACAAACCAAACATGCATCAAGTGCATTCCAACACATCTCCTCCCTTTCCGATGAAAAACCAAACAATGAGATGTCCAACAGACTCACACCACTCCTTGGCACACGCAACCCCAGGATGGGAAAACCCTGTGAACGAGGACACACATACCCCTCCTTTCATGGCACCGCCAAGGAAGTGACACCCATACAACGGTAAACTTACAAGGAGAAACTCACTCAGGAGAGATATCGCAAACATCTTTTAGAAACAATACAACTCAGAATTGTCTGGGGTAACCCCTTGCGGCACTCACCCACAAACACTCAAATGCACTACCTCCCTACACTGTTGTGGCACTGACCGACAAACACTCGGAGGCACTACCTCCCAACACCATTGTGGCACTCACCCACAAACACTTGGAGGCACTACCTCCCTACACCTTCGTGGCACTCAAACACATATACTCGGAGGCGCAACCTCCCCAAACCGTTGTGGCACTCACCCACAAACACTCAGAGGTGCTACCTCCCTACCCCTTTGCGGCACTCACCCACACTCACTCAGAGGCGTTACCTCCCTAGACCGGTGTGGCACTCATCCACAAACACTAGGAGGTGCTACCACCCTATACCCACCCTATACCTTTGTGGCACTCACCCACATACACACGTAGGCGTTACCTCCCTACACCTTTGTGGCATTCACCCACATACACACAGAGGCGTTACCCCCTACACCTCTGTGCCACTCATCCACATACACACACAGGCATTACCTCCATTCACTTTGTGGCACTCACCCACAAACACACAGAGGCATTACCTCCCTACACATAGGCACAACACAACTTTGAATACTTCAGCAACCCTTGACATTCAAGCTTTAAGCAGTAATGGGAATACATGAAATTTAACTTCCTAAGAGTCCATGTAGCTATTTGCAATTTACCCTGAAATGCCTCAAAATCATTAACTCTAGCTCACTCATTCTCCCACACATAGGGCACTTCCATACTTCTCCCTAAAAAAAAAACAAAACACTGCGTTCTGACCAGTCCATATTAAGCGATTTAAGAGTCCATAACAGTCCTTCCTGAAACTCCTCAAAAGGTTATTCTACAATCAAAATATGGCAAAACAAATAGTTTTCAATCACCAATACCAGTATGCTGCATATGCCCCTCATTCAATCCCATTTGCCACCTGTACAGCATACACTTCATGTACAAAGCTTCTACACATAACAATTGGACAACAACTTCAGAAAATTATTGCCGACAGCAAAATACTTTTAAAAAGGATACTCGATGGTCTCGCCGCACAAGAACATCTTCCTCCAAACCTCATAAAAAAATGCTTCGCACTAGTTTTCTAGGGCGGTGTCCGTCTCAGTCTCCTAGGAACGCCATCACTCATCTGTCCCACGCCTTCACCAACCACAGACAAAGTTCTTTATACGCTTTATGTATACGCGTAAAATCCCTGCATCGGTCACTCTGTTGCTTCCTTACCACGCTGAGGCTATGCTGAGGCACATCATACAGTGCCTTCCTCTAACTTCCACAGGCGGCACTTGGAACCTCACAACAGCCAGCCCTCTCAAATGCGGCTGACAATAGGCATGCCATCACCAGCCACATCTCTGGGCACCAACCGTCGTCCCTTTCCTTGACGCAGCATCTGAATCCTTATGGTGAGCAATCACAGAGGTGCAGCATTCTGCACTGCAATACGTCCCCCCCACTTCTTACTTCCCTACAGCTACAGTCATTTGCATGGTGTCACATCAGAGCTTAGTGTAGCCATACACGAATGCTTCTCATAGTAAGGCAGCTCACACCTTCATTGTGCAGCTACACTGAAATCCGTTACCCATTATTTCTCTCCTCACTCACCCCGGGGCTGGGATGAGCTTACTTCGCTTCCCTTTGCGCTTTGCCCTTGCAACCAACTTCTGCCTTTGGGGTCTGCTTCACATTAGGGGCTAACTGCTTCACTTTGTTTTTATTTTGGGCTTACGTCACTTTCCTTTCTGTTACAGATCAAAGTCTTTTCCCAAATCTCTGCACAGGAACTACCACTTTCTTCTTCCCTGGTTGATGGGACTTACATCTGGTTTATGGTGGGCAGTGGTTCCTTCACTTCTCTGGCTCCTCTCCCCTCAGCAGTTTCTTCTTCTTCTACGCGTGGGTATCCTCGTTGCCAATGATAAGATGCAGCTTCAGAAGACTTCTTAGGTTATTTAGTAAGTACTTTATTACAGTTACATAAGCTGTTAGCAAAGATAGATCCAAGGCAGACGGATGGGTCCCATCACCCAGGCTCAACTGACCGGGTTGGAGCTCTGGAGCAGGTTCATAGGCAAACATTCCAGGAACTCTCAC
This sequence comes from Ambystoma mexicanum, assembly GCF_040938575.1. Classification (NCBI taxonomy): domain Eukaryota; kingdom Metazoa; phylum Chordata; class Amphibia; order Caudata; family Ambystomatidae; genus Ambystoma; species Ambystoma mexicanum. Next base: position 1,515,633,430 of record NC_090937.1, on the reverse strand, counting down.
AGTGTTCCATGCCAGCTCGCACTGATGCATCAAGTACATTACAACCATGGCCTTTCATACAAATACAAAACACTAAAAACGGGTCTCTTTATTCGTGATTTATGCCGGAGTCCAGCATCTAAGGCCAAGACTGGGTATCAATCCCCCTGCGGCTGCTAAGTGCTACCTTGCTTCCAAAATAAGCGTGATGCCAGCGTGATGCCCCTTAGATAAACAGCCTACCTGAAAGCCCTGAATGATTTGGTGGAAATGCACATGCGCTAACTTTTAGTGGTGCTAGATGTCATGGCAGAATATGGTCAGTCTGATTGAACTGTAATATTTCCTACGACTTGGGGGTAAACTAACATGTCACAGGTCTAGCAGAAAGGGCACTATTGTAGCACTATGAAATATTAAAGGAAATAACTGAATGTGATTTTAATACATGGTTCTTCTCTTCATTCTTCTTCTTTTTGATACTAAAGCGTTATAGTTGCATTAATGTATGTGTAAAAATAGTAACAGACAAAATATATTATATTGTGCTACAATCACTATATGATGGAAAGCTGTCACTTTTATGAAAAAAGTCAATAACAATTCTGGTTAAACAAAACAAAATATGATTTAAAGAACCATGGGGAAGGAAAATGAGTATCCCAAGGTTCCTAGTGTAATGATTTAATTGGCATACACTTGAATACAATAATCAAGCCACGAAACTTCAGTTTTTAAAGTTGTTTGTTTTGAAATCAAAAGCAGACAGAATTCACCCAACAATAACACTGCATATTTACACTTTACAGTCGACAAGAGGCAAAAGACTTCACAGCCTCACGACAATACCATTCAGGAGGTAAATATCATATTCAATAACTGCCAGACAACCCTTTCGGTACTTATATAGAATCAAAGAAAGTCATAACCACAATGCCACATGTACTTGAGACAACACATCATACGAGTCATTCACAACATGGAGGCCAGCCTTATAAAATACAAAATAAAAAAAACAGCAGTCCATCAATTGCAGAGAGATTTGTACCCATCGGACAATAACTGATTGCTGCAGTGATTTCCTGCAAATGATACCTTAATTTATATATTCGTTTTTTTTAGTTTGTACTTGCCCAATCTCTTTTTTTTAAAAAAAAAAAAAACAGTGTTCCTGAACTGCAGACCATTTTACTTCCTATCAGTGAATATTTATTTTAAAAAAAAGAAACTGGAGCACTAGCAGGGAGATTCAAACCCCAGCTCACAAGGCCACAAATTATTTCCAAAGTCACGCTCCATTCCTCTTCATTACACATCCTCTTTTTATGAAGCTCCTACCAGTGAATATAAGCTTAAACACATCAAGAAAAATCATTATGCATTGGGTGCCTACTCAGGGACACACATTTGCTAATGCAACTTTTGGATATGGGACATTGTTGATTGCCTTTAGTGTCAAACATAGAGAGAGTGGGGAGGTGGACTTAACTGTATTTAGTTGCACTGACACGGGAAACAAACACATACATTTATCATATCTGGCTCGCTGGGGTGGATGGTATCATATCGCATCAAAGGGCAAATTCAGTTGAGATACAAATGTAAATAACAACCAATGTATGCTTGCCTTGTGAGTGTGGGTTGGGGTAACACATTATAAAACAAAGGTCAACAAGAACAAGCTTGCGTTACTCAATGTTGGTCTTTGTATAGTGATATATATTTATTTTATTTTTTGTTTATAGCATACATGATACCTTTATACAATTCCATCTAGGTAAAAAAAAATACATACAAAAAGGTATTTCATATTTTACATACAAGATGTAAAACTCGTATAATATACATCACCTAACCATACAATTATCAAACCGCCACACAGACAATCATCTTAGAATTTCACTAAAACTGCCTTTAGCCAATAATCATATATCTTAACTCAAAAGATATCAACAACACTGACAATCACTTGCTGTAAATCATTAAAATCTTTATCAAGAGTTTTACTAAAGTTGAAATAAGCTAAGCTTGAGAAGTTGTCATCAGTCTATTCCAAACATCTAGAGCAACCACCGCCGAAGGCGAATGCACACAAGTCCCTACGAAGGTTATTCCATCTCAAGCTGTAGAAGTAAATCAAGCTGTCTGAATGCAACCAATCTCCTAAGCAAAAGCACAAGAAGCCTAGACGCCGCTGGGCTTTGTGCGCTATATAAATGCCAAAATAAATAAATAAATAAATCCCATGACCACATGTTGGAGAGTCTCAGCAGAATCCGATTTGCACAGTCTACAATTATTTCCAGTATCACTAGACAATTTATTCTAATTTTAAAATACCATGTATGGAACTTCTGCAAAGGAAACGTCCTTGAATAGAGTTGGATATCTTTCATTGGAGTAGAGAAGAGCACATTATTGTCATATATCTTTACTCTATCAAGATTGTCCATGTCTTTTATCATGTCCCATCATTTCATTTTTCTTTTCATAATTAATTGCGAGTCAGTAATATCCACCACATCCATACAATGGACACATCGCTTCCTGAAGTTCCGTAAAAAGACATTGCACACATCGTCCAGCATTTTCCCCAGTGAGATAGCGATATCTTTGATCATGTAGACTGCCTCAGAGTTCATTGGTCGAAGATTGAATGAAGGCCAACATATCCTGTAGTCAAACAGCCACTTTTCCCAAAAAGGTTCTCCAAAACCAAAATAACTTGACCTGTGCCACAGGGTTGCTAGAAACTCCTAGGTACTTACAACCCTAGCAATGATTGAGAAAGGGAAGGAGAAAGGACACATATGGCGGGGTGAGAAAGGTTGCCAGAATGTATCAATTAGAAAGAAGGAGGACAGCGAGAGATAAGGAACAATAGAAAGACATGAGGAAGGCATGATCAGGGGATGGCAAGCATTGGGGAAGACAAATAGAAAAAGGGGGATGGATACAAAGCAGCATGAGAGATGACAGTAGAGGAGATGAAGACTAGGAGAGGAGAAGTATGGGATTAGAAAGAAATGTCCTCAAAGAATACCCAGTATTGGCTATGCCAGGGGTTCAAGAGACACTGGGAGAGTCAGGAGATTGCAGTCAGAGCCATTGGAGACTAAGGGCATCATCACGAGTTGGGCTTAGCCTTTAAATGCGGTGGTAATGCTATTACTGCTGCATTTAAGGGCAAGCCCAATCATATGTTGGGTGGAATATTTGGAGTTTTACCTCCAGCTTTTTGCTGGATGTAAAAATGTCCACATGCTGCTCATTTTTTATTTTTTTTGCTATTAGCGCAGCGCTAATTGTGCCAGTGCTAATAGTGCCAAAAAACCCAATGGGGAATGCGGCTTAACCACCAAGATTTCCCCCATCTTCTCGGACATCCATCAATGAAGCGTGCGTCATGTTAGGCAGAATCATATGCAGTACCCTTTGGGAACACCACACACAATTAAGACTACAAGTGACAGTACAAATTTACCTTTGGAACAAGCCTGTACTACAAAGTAAAGTGGTAACGATGGCTGAGCAGCCAGACTTATCTCAAGAGTAAAGTGAGCAATATCAATAGTTACCCAAAGGACAGCAATTGCTATGGTTCAAACAAACACTGACTCAAGGTTCCTGAGTAAAAGAATATACATTTATTTACACATCATTTGTAAAACAATTCACTAACGTAAAGCAGTAGAAAAATCACAAAAATATACTACACACCACCCAATAGATTCTGGAAAAGTTTAGCTCAAAATGAAGTGTGAGCAAAATGGCACTCCAGTAATTTAAAAGGGAGGGAAAGACAAGGTTAGACAAAAGTTGACCAGCACCAACAGGTAAGTAAGCAGGGCAATCTAGAGAAAGTAACTACAGTGAGGAAATGAAATCAAGAGGCCTGAGCCAAAATTCAATGGACCAAAATCTTTGCAGAGGATCACACAGTTCAAAGTAGTTTGCGGTTATGTCTTTGCTGTGGGATGTATTTACCCATGCATCCGATCCCTACCTCAAAACTGTGCAGTACTGACATGGAAAACATCATGATGGCCTGAGCTTCCCAGAAAATGCACAGGGAAATGCATGAAGAATAGGCTGCCACCCATTTTTGCCGATGTTATGGGCACAGAAGGACACTGCCTAAAACCACCATTGGACTACCCACACAGTAGTGTGAAACCATTGGGAATGGCAATGCTGATTGCCAAAAGCAAACCCATAACTGTGGAGAATTCATTTTCTTATATCCCAAAAAGGGGTGCAGTACCAGTACTCACCACTATCCAAAAGCCGGCGTTTTAAAACCACCAGATTTTGTAGAAAACTGAATAAATGAACCCAAAGCAAGCCAAAGAAAGACTTACTGAGAGGTGGATCCAATGTAAAGTTATATTCTGAAGTGACTTGAAGGTTTATAACAAGACTGGCTGCGCTGTGGATTTCAGAAGTTTAAGTAAATTTGGACTGAAAGACACTAAAAAAAATCTAAATGTTTAAATTGACTGAGTGACCTACTTTTGAGTGTCACATAGGTTGCAATTGTTTAAATGTCATAGTTTTAAACTTAGAATCAGCCTTCTAGCTGCATATGTGAAAATGTTTAGTTTTATTTGAATGCAGAAACTGGGGAACAGAAATGACAGCTTAAGGAACTGAATTCTGCCTGGCAACTACCCCCATCAGGAGTGAAACTTGAGTCACAGCTGTCTTCCCAGGCCTAGCTGCCCTTTTGCTGCTCACACCAAAAGGGATATGACACTTCCCTGATTGAATTACCTGGGCTCTGCAGGAAATTGAACAAAGCCCTGTCCTGGCTCAGGCAAAGGTTTTATTGGCGGCAGTCGTAAATGGAGCTTCCTCCTGGAAGTGAAGGGGAGGGGCACTGCCTGTGAGAGCAAGCTGGCTTGGCAGAACTGGAAAAACCAGAAATTCAACCTTGTGCTGGAGGAAAACCACACCCCTTTGGGGCCAGAACATAACTCTAAAAAGATGAATAACTCATAGAGCGGACATGTGAAAATTTTATAAATGATACCATAATTCTTGTGATTTTTCTGCCCACATTTTGAGACGTGCTAGGACCCGGTGGTATGTTCAGGGGGGTTTTAGCTGAAAAGAGGATATTACTCAAAATGTGTGCATGTGAAAAATCTGACACTTCATCAACTAATGTCCATACTCCTTGCGCACATGTGTGTAAATTTGGGGTAATGTACGGTATTGCAAACCAGTTAAAAAGTGCAAAATATTGCCATTTCTGAATGCAAGCTCCCAGGAAGAGCAGAGTTTGAACAGCGGATACCTCCTGTAATGCATGATGGGTGCATATGATTTTAAAACAATATGTACCTGTGCAAATATGTCTTTTGTTATCAAATATAGAATGTGTGCAATTTGACTGGGGAGTGTCCTCTCTGCAAGCCATAAAATGACATCACGCTGACACACACTTCCTTCCCCAATCAAGGGAGAAATGGAAGTTTGACCAATTAGAAGTGGAGAGGGGTAGGGTCTAGTGATGCTGCTCACACACACCCATTTTAAAAACACATAAAAACAGAGAGACAGGACAGATAGGGACTTTTCAAATCCATTTGCAGCTGGAAGCTCTGCCGGGAAAATCCATACTTTACCTCCATCAATCTCCAGAGAAAGCTGTGCAGAAAGATCCAGACTTTAAATCCCTCAATCTTCAGAACCAGAGAGAGCTGACCCAGATCACTGTGAAGTGCAGAGACCAGAGTCCCGTCTAAAACCTGACCAGATCCATGGCGAGGCCCATTTCACTCAAGAATATAGTGTGAGTACCTAGAAAACTGTGCAGAACCAATCTCCTAGTTAAAATAATATAATTCAATCTAGCTTAATCTAAGTAGAACTGTCTCCTAACTGTCACCTGTCATTTGCAAAGCTGTCACCTGTCATTTTCTAGTTGCAAGCTGCACTTGTCTTTTTGAACTTTAAAATTTCAAATCTGAAAAACGACCTTTATTCAATCGCTCATATCTCCGCGACCGTTTGTGCTAGAGACTTGCAGTAACTTTCATTTGAAAGCTTAGAATCTTAGCTTTTAATCGCACCAAGAATCACATTCCTACCCCTTATAGTTTTACCGCAATCGCGGAACACGCATTCGCGAATTTTGCCGCGATTTGCAAATTTCTCCACGTGTGAAAACAGAAGCTGCTTGCCTTCCATTTGCCAGAAATTCGTTTAACCTGCTAATCATCCCTGAATCATTGCTAGTGTGAGCCTGGACTAATATTAACTAGATACCACTCACCCTGAACTTCTAGAGGGAATTAAAAGCATTTTAACATATTTTCACTCCATTGCCAGCACATATTAAAGCATTTTGCCTGTGTTGTAAACTTCTGTAGTCTAAGTTGCTGGGGTGAACTGAATCACATTTAATTGCATTTCTGAGAACTGTGCTTCCCTCCATTTCCTTGCATTGCATAAAAAGGGGGGGTGAATTGTCCAAGAAAGTGATTACATTGTCTTTTGCTGAAATCCTATCAAGTTATTTTCTGTACTGCATTTCATTCAACATTGCATCCATTTGAAATCTATAAAGCATTCTCTACCACATTATTCTTCTGTCCCTATTTACCAGTTTGCTACCTTATCCATTTCATGTCAACTCCTTAGTGATTATAAAGAAGTGTGCTAGTGCCAGATTCTCCGTTGTTAATCTTTATCATATCAGATTAAGTGTGCTATTCAATTATTAATTTATTATAAAGCGTGATATATATATATTGTTTAAATTATCAATTAAACCTTTTAACTTGCAAAACAGAACTACTTCTTGGCTCAGTGGGGTCAGGAGGATTCCAAGAGAGGGGTGTTATATAGGGGTAGTCATCCAGAACGCATGAACTGGACATAAAGATATATTAGCCGGTCAAGTGGCACAGCGAGTAGAGCGCTCGCTTTGACATCTGTGCAGAGCCTGCTGACACAGGTTCGAATCCCGGCGGGGCCAAACTCAACCTTTCATCCTTCCGAGGTCGATAAATGAGCACCACACACCGTGGGTAATAATAAGCAGCGCTCAGATACCTGAGGGTTCGTAGCGCTATATAAATGCTAAATTATTATTTATTATTTATTTATCAATAAGGGTTTTCATTCAGTATTCTAGACTAGGCGTTGACTTGGCTGTAGTGCTGAATTGAATCCTCTTACAAATTGGGGGCTCGTGCCGGACGTTTGGGTTAGATCTACCATTTGTGCAGATTAATACAGCGTGCCAGCTGACCAGATACACATATCCGGTCGGATCACCACGCTGTGTTACGCTGTAAAGCATTCCTCAAAAGGGACACTCCAAGAAAAGTTCTGTTCTACAAAAATAAAATACAAACTTCTGTAAGTCAGGACAGAGACCAATCTCTAGAATGACGACCTTAGTAGACATGAAAATAGCCAGAGAGCACTTCTTACATAAGTTATTTGTGAGAGGTGAATGGGCTGAGCAGGGCCAGGAGGCCTGGTTGCAGGCCATCACGCGACAGGCCACTGAAACAGGGTCAGACTTATGGAGAGATCAGGGTCCATTACATGTGGCCCTGAGTGAACTATATATGGCTCCTAAGGCCAAAGATGAACACGACAAGATTGTTAGGATAGCGGCATATTTATATTTATATATGGGAGCCATACAGGATAAATGTACTGAAAGCCAAGATCTGGCGAATAAGCGACAGATGGCGTTAGAGAAGGTCCAATCTGACCTGGTCTCTTCTGAGCAGAGGCTGCAGGGGAGCCAGGAGTCAGAAAATGAGAGTAGACAGCACATCATTAAAATAAAGAGGGATATGGACATCCTGCAACAGGAAAAGGCTGACCAGGATACCAGATTTCTGGCCTTGCAGAAGGAGTACCAAGAAGGTTTGGACTCCCTACTGCAGAGCCAGAAAAAGCTGGAGCAACAGTTAGACTTCAATAAGGCATGTGCTGAGCAGGTAGTCACCCTGCAAAGCCACCTAGATAGGGAAAAGGCAGAGAGCAATAAACTGATTTTGAAAGACCTGGATACCCAGGCAGAATTTGACCAAGAGCGCCAGAAAGCTGGTGCCTTCCAAAGGCAAAGGGACGACCTGGCGGCACAGATGCAGGCTCTCAGTCAGGAAAGAGACACTTTAGGCCAGGAAGTCTGCCATTTAAAAAAGGAAATTGAAGAAAATCACCTGGCCCTCCAGGGGCTGGGTGACCTCCAAAAAGAAAACCGGAACTTGGTAGAGCACACCAGAAGGGTGGAAGATGCTCTGGCAAGAAAGGAGCAGGCCAGTAGGGATGGGACTCAGGAGGTAAACCTCCTGCAGCAAAGACTGGCCCAGTTCTCCAGGACCAACCAGGAAGCACAGAGGGAAAATTAGGCCCTCTGTCAACACAATGATAGGCTCCAACAACAGGTAGCGATGCAGGAGAGACTGATAGAGTCTAGTAAGGCCTTGACTGAGGAACTGAAAGCACAAATGCAGGCTCTTGCATTGCAACAGGGAGCAGGGGCGGATAGAGATGAGGTCCGCTGGGAAAGAGAGACTCCTGACCATAACCTCAGGAGCCCTAACACCAGGGGCCTTCATCTCTCCCAGTCCCTGGACTCTACCACCCCCATGTTTCCTGGCGCACATGAGCACAGGGCCACAGGGATGGCAGATTACTATCCAGCTAAAAGTATGGGGCTCATAGGCCAGTACCACTCAGGGATGGAGGGGTGGGCATCCGGGTATGGGCACCCAAGTACAGTACAGTTCAGTGGGGAACCCCAGGAGAGTAGGCCCCTTAAGGGCATCCTGAAAACCCCTGCCCAGTTAGGTCAGTGGGGGGGGTACCCAGCAAATCCTGGCAGCAAGGAGGGATCTGAAGACTCCTCTGAGCGGTACAGGACACAGGAGACCAGGTCCCAACATTCTGCCAGCCATTTCCAGTCTCGCAGAATCCGGGAAAACCTGGAAGAACAGACGGGAACCTCTGGGAGCAGTGCCTCTGAGTCAGAGGATGAATGGACAAGGGTTACCCGAACCAAAAAGGCCAATAAGGCAAAAAGGGCCTTGCTTAAGGACCCCTTAAAGCAGATTAAGGCGATCAGGAGCGTCATCACGCCTTACCAATATGTAAAGTGGACATTCTCCCCAGAGTACTCCAGTTTCTTTGCAGGGCTGGAGGACCAAAATCATTCCAGGTGGTCCACCTATAGGGCGGCCATATTAAAACATTTTTCTGTTCACCGAAATCCCCAAGAGGCTCGCAAGGCAGCCTACAATTTACAATGTGGGGAGGATCAGGCCCCACAAGAATTTGTGCAGGAGTTAAAGCGTGCTTTTGCACAGACCACAAGAAGGGTGCGCACGGATAGCAGAGAATTTATTAATACGTTTTTCCATGCCTTGCCCAAATACATAATGACCCAGCTCGTGAGGGATTTTCACGAGAAAAGATCTTTAGACTGGGTCATTGAACAGGCTACACGGATCTATGAGGTGCAGAAACCGGTAGATAGCAAAAGTAATGCCCAGAAAAACCCCAAAGCCAACTGCACCCCTGCTGCTGCCAAGGTGGCAGAGGTAAAGGTCACCCCCGTTTTAGAGTTGGAGATGGGGGGGCCTAAAAACCTACCTGCACCTAATAATGCTAGGCCCAGAAGGTCCTCGGGCCAGTCACAGACAGGGGGCCAGGGAGGCAGCCACACAAATGGGGTCCCTCGCTCTCCTGATTATGTAAGCCCCCGTTACAAGGGAAATCGACCCATCCTGGGTTATGTGTGGACTCCTCCAGCCCAAGGGGGGGGATCCAGCCAAGCACCTAACCCAGGGAGCTTCCCTCCTAACTTCCCACCGGAGGGCAGAAATTCTCCAAATCCTGGGCAGAACTTTTTCCCCAGGTATCCACCCAATTTCCAACCCCAAAATCATCCATCCTTCTTTCCCCAATTCCCTGAGCCCAGACAACCTAATCCGGGAGAGGGGAGGCCAAGGGTGGAGGGGTACCCAAATCTTCCCAACCCGGGGTATTACCAGAGGAGGGACAGCTACCCTTCCCGGGATCAGCCCAGGGGAGAAAACAGGGCCCCGTATCAGCCTGAGCGGGTTTCCCAGTTAGAGCGCCAGGTTCAAAACATGGCGCGGGATCTGGGTCACATACTGAGGGCTCAGCAGAACCCTCAGACCGTACCCAACTCTGGACCTGGTGCCCCAGAACAATGACGGGGGCAGCACCCCGATAACTCACTGGTTCCCAGGGAGGAGGCACAAAGGGAAGGGGGGTGTAAAGCCTTGGAGGAAGCTTCCTTCCTCACTTGTAAACAGCCCCTGGAAACCCAGGAACCGGAAACAAAATCTCTTGCCCCTGAAAGTCTGCCTCCTAAGGAGCAGAGGGGGGGTAGGAGAAACAAAAGACCCAAACAGACTCAGTTTGATGAGGAGGTACAGGTCTTCCAATTTGAGGGAGAGGGATCCTCAGAGGATCCTGGGAAAAGGATCTTCTCCTTCAGAGAGGGGGGAACTCCTCCCAAAGAAAAATGGGTCCCTAGGGATGCAAATCCAGACTGGGGAGATGTGGAGACTGAGCTTCCACCGCCCACTATCTCATCCCAGAACCAACAGCAAGAAAATCCCCTGGTTCAAACCCATCTTGGTGACTGCCTCCAAAAAGGGGGGGGCGGCCCAGAACCGGAGCCAGGGGAACCCACAATGGCTCTGATCTCCAGTTGCCAAATTTTTCTTTCAGATTCCCAAGGCTCTCCACAGAATTCTGCCCAAATCTCTTCTCTCGCCATGTCCAAAACCAGAAAATTAGCCCACCAGTTGTCCAAAAATGTACATTATCTGTGCCCCCTTGAGGAGAAGGAGGGAAGATACTATGCCCCGGTACAAGTACAGGGGCAGGGTACAATTTTGGCACTGGTGGACACTGGATCTCAAGCTACCCTTCTGTCCAGAAGGGCCTTTGACGAACTAAATGCAGGAAGGGGAGAGAATTACCAAATTCCTCTCACCTCTCTTCCTGGACAACTGCAGAACTTTGACGGGAAGGAAATTCCCGTCGAGGGGACGGCAGATTTGGACATTAAAATTGGGCGACATAAGTTGAAACACCCGGTCATAGTTGTGACCCCAGAGGGCACCCCTTGTTTACTAGGGAATGACCTCCTGAGAAGGTTGTCACCCCTAATAGATTGCGTAAACAAGGTCCTCTGGACCCAGACTAGCCGACCAATAAAATTAAAACAGAGTGTCAACCATGTTAGTTTAAACGGCACCTGCCACATGGTTGAACAAAAATCTGACCAAGTAGAATTTCACTTCCAGAATAGCCAAATTCCAGACGTGACAGTAATAGCAGTAGGACAACAGACTGGTGATGGGGGGTCCTCTCTATTTCTGAAAATCAACCTTCCTTCCAGTTTAAGGTGGTATTCCACACTGGAAGGAAACACTCTGAAATTCTATACTAATCCACAATCAGAAACTACCACTTCTATAGTCCAGGAAGATGTGAAATCAGCTCAGAGCCTGGCTGATATTCAGCAAATTGGAGAGCAGTTGTTCATCCCTGTCCAGTTAAATGATGGGAAGGACTCTGTTCTCGCTCGAGTGTGTGTGAACAACGGTAAGAGCTTCATCAGCGAAGCCATGTTCCGCCAACTCCCAAAAGATCCAGCCATTCCCACCTTCAAACTGATAGACAAATGGGAAATGGACCTGGAAGCACCTAATTCCAAACATCTCCTGCCAAGCAGGTGTATGCTCAAAATCTCCATTGGCAACAAGAGCATAGTCCACAATTGTTGGGTCGTGCGAGACGTCCCTGCCGCCTTTTACTTAGGCAGTGACATTCTCAATCGCTTTGCCATTAGTTTGGACCTAATAAACTTCAAAGCTTGGTCCCGATTAGCGGATAATCCCATGGGCTTTGATGATCCAGAAAAAGCATTTAGGTCAGCCCAATTGCTACCTTATGCAGTTGAAATTCAGATTAAAGAGGAAGTCACCATCCCAGAAAGGACCCGACAATTCTCCCTGGAAGTGAAAGTTAAAAGAGGACAACATTTGAAAAACCCTGATGCTTACATACATCTAAATGCTTCTCTCCAACAGCAAGGGTTAGGGGTAAACCCAACACCATTAGTCAACATAGAACATGACACCATTCCAATAGAGGTGGATAACAGCGACTTAAAGAGTATTACTCTAGCCGCAGGCACCATTATTGGAATGGCGGTTGATGACCGACATTTCTCCATTGATCTTGGAAATGAACTGTTAGGGCCAATCCCCAAGGACTGCTTTGACAGTGACAGTGATGACAACACAACACCAGACAGGATTTTTACCCGGCATGGGGGGAACTTCTTGGTGTACACTTCTTGCCCTTATGGTAAGGAAGATGTGACTTGTGACTTCAGGAGGGATGAGGTGATTTTCCAGGTCCATGAGGGCTGACTTTCCCACCTGAAGCCTCCGGTCCAAATCAGCACTCTGACCAGGGACTTCTCCACCCAGCTGGAGGAGGCCGCTGAAATAGCCAAACCAGAAGTCTTTCCAGGCTTCAGGCAGATGGTGGAAGAGAGAGTCAACCTAGCTGATGCCTGTGTGACTCTGGAACAAAAGCAAAAGTTGAAACAAGTTTTCTTGGATTTCCAAGATCTCTTTGCGGTAGACTCATATGACTGTGGCCGCACTGACATCCACACAACCACAATCCCCACGGACCCTGGCATGACTCCTGTGTTTGTGAAACAATATCGCTTGCCTCTCGCATCAATGGAGTCCCTTAATGAAATAATTAAGAACCTTGAGTCCAGGGGAATAATCCGTCCAGTCCACAGCACCTTCAATAATCCGGTGCTGGGAATATTGAAGCCGAACGGCCAGTGGAGACTCTGTGCTGACCTCAGGGAGCTCAACAAACGGGTCCATACTTCCCGATGGCCTCTGCCCTACATTGACCAAGGGCTGGCCCAGATCCAGGGGTCACAGGTATTCACAGCAATAGACCTGACCAATGGATACTGGACTGTGCCTGTCAGTAGGGAGGACCAATACAAGCTGGCTTTTACCTTTGGGGGCCAGCAGTACACATGGACCCGGACTCCCTTCCGATACCTCAACTCCGGTAATGAGTTCAATATTTTCCTACATAAGGCCATGCCCGACCTGGGTGCGAGGGGTAACCTGGCTTATGTAGATGATGTCCTCATCAAAAGCTCAACTGTTGAGGAACACATAGCGGAGATCCGTTATGTTCTTACACAGTTGAGGGCCGCCGGAGCAAAACTTTCCTTTCAGAAAGCACAGTGGTGTAGAACCCGTGTTAATTTCTTGGGGCATGAGATTACTCCTCAGGGTCTCTGTCCCCAGGAAAAGAAAGTGGAAGCACTTCAGAAACTGAAAGACCCCACAACTCTGCGAGAACTAAGGAGCCTCCTTGGACTGACTAATTACAGCAGAAAGTTCATTGAGGGCTACGCAGAGATTACCAGACCCCTGATTCATCTCCTGAAGGGGGGGGTCAAGTGGGAATGGGGTCCAGAACAAGCCGAGGCGGTAAAACAACTCAAAAGAAGCCTCTCACAAGCGCCTTGCCTAGCTTACCCTGTCAGAAACAAGGAGTTCTTCCTGGAGACAGGGTTCTCTAATACGTGCTTGACGGCAGTATTATACCAAAAGCATGACAAGGTCAATAAAGTAATCTCCTATGCGAGCAAAACTTTATCCTCTGTGGAGGAAAAATTCAACGATTGTGAGAAGGCACTCCTGGCAACGGTGTGGGCATTGAAGAATTACCGCCCGTTTATCCAGGGGGAACACATCATAGTGGAGACTCCACACCAGCCTCTGCAATATCTCCAAAGTGATAGAATCCGGGCCGGAAATGTGAGTAATTCCCGAATTACTTCCTGGATTCTGTCAATGCAAGGCTTTCCTGTGGAGGTCCGATATGGCCATAACAAGAAGAGTCCCCTCGCGCAAGGTCTGGCTGACTTGCATGATTGTTTCAGAGAAAACTGTCTCGAGGACGAAAGTCTGAAAATCAAGGACAACATGGAGGCATACCTTAATTCCCCACACAAAGTCTTTGAAGAAGACAAGTGTGAGGGAATGCCCACTGTGTATGTGGATGGATGCTCTTACCATGTTGATAACAACGGGGAGAAAGAACTGGTGGCCGGCGTAGGGAATGCATGGGTGAATGAGTCCCCAGAACCCTCCGCTGGATACAAAATTGGTCCCCGAAGTAGTCAGGTGGCAGAATTGATGGCTGTGCATCAGGCCATCCTCACTGCTGTCCAGCATCAACTCCACGGACTGGTCATAATCACAGATTCGGATTATGTACGGAACGGGTTCGTGGAGCACCTGGTTAATTGGAAAACCAGGAGCATGTTATGTGCTAACAACAAACCCTTGAAACATGGGAAGTTGATCCAAAACATTGATGATCTGGTCACCTCGAATGAGATGACCATCTATTGGAAAAAGATCAAGGGTCATTCCAAAGTAGAGGGACCAGACAAAACTGGAAATGACTTAGCTGATCAGCTGGCCAAAACCGGGGCCATCCAAGGGGATCTAATTGAGATTGAGTCCCTGTTGGGGGAAATCCAGGTCACTGCTATCACTAGGTCCCAGACAAATGCTCACAACGACCTTTCAATTGCACAATGGAGTAAGGAGACCCCTGATGCTGATTTGATTACCGCTCAGAAGGGGGATCAAATAATTGGTAAATTTTACCAGCACCTTGAGGACCCTGAGAACTTTCCCCTGACGGATACCGATTACATTGGGAAAGAGGACCTAAGAGTGTTGATGAAGTGTCCAAAAATGTTCCGGATCCAAGACGGTTTGTTGGTAAGGAAATCCAAAGCTGGCCACGATCAGTGGGTGGTTCCTACCTCATTCCGAAGCCTGATGTTAAGTCACGCCCATGATGCGGCCACCGCCGGTCATAGGGGGTTTCACACAACACTGGAAATCTTAAGAGAGGTTGCATACTGGCCACACATGGGGCAGGACCTCGACCAATACTTGAAGGGGTGTCTTGTGTGTGCACAATTTCAGCCATCCTCCCTCACGCACCGTGCGCCTCTCCAAAAGAGGGGGAAGACCCTGCCATGGTCAGATTTACAAATCGACTTTGTAGGCCCTGTGATTCGCTCTGCTAGGGGGAATAAGTACATGTTGACTGTGACATGCTTGTTTACCAAGTGGGTGGAATGTCTCCCAGCCCCAAACTGCAAGGCAGAAACGGCAGCTGCCTTGATGATTAACCACATCTTTTCCTGTTTTGGTCTACCTCAAAGGATTGAGTCAGACAGAGGTAGCCACTTCACCAGTGAAGTAATGACAAAGATGTGGGAGATACTGGGGGTCAAAAGGAAGTTGCATATTGCTTACCGGCCAGCTTCTTCTGGGGCAGTAGAGAGGTATAACCGGACAATTGTGAGCATATTAAAGAAGTTTGTGGCAGATTCTGGGCCAAGTTGGGATATCCGATTACCTCTGGTCCTAATGGCCATCAGATCTACCCCTTCATCTGCAACCAAAATGTCACCATTTGAGTTGATGACTGGGCGCAAGATGGTGCTTCCGCAGCATTTGCTCTACAGGACCCAAGAGCAGACACTGATAAATGCCTCCACAACTCATGAGTATGTGGAGAATTTAAGGAAACACCTTCAACATGCTTTTGCTTATGCTCAGCGGAATCTAGAAAGATCAGCTGATAGCATGAAGACCCATTATGACCTGAAAACTTCCAGGAAGGAATATCAGGTGGGAGACCGGGTCTATCTATACAACTTCCAAAGGAACCAGGCCAAGCAGCGCAAATTTTTGCCTACATGGAAGGGACCCTTTGAGATCATCGACAAGATCTCTCCTGTGGCCTACAAAATCCACATCCCCAAAGGTCCTTTGGCAGCGGGGGAAGACAAGTGGGTCCACATAAACCAGTTGAAATGTTGCCATCCCAGGCACACTCTGCAACAACTGGAGGAATTCTCTGGAATCCTAGCGGGTACTGTCTCAGACTAATTCAGTCCAACCATAAAACATACCACATCTAGTCTCTAAAATATGGTGATTTGCATGAAACTGTCTCTTAGTTATACTGTTTTTTTTTCAAAATAAGAATGTAATGTTTTGTTATGATGAAATGCATATGCTGCCCCACTATCTCAACAGTGGTGGAAAAACGTCTATGAGTAGGTATTGCCGCTTTTGCTTTATCATCCTAGGAGAGATGAAATCATGGAGAATGACCAAGGAGGACGATCCGGAGACCGCGAGCAGAGACGCAACGGGCCCGGGGTACCGCCCAATCTTCCCATCAGGACCGGCGAGGAGAACCGATCGATCAGTACCGGATGGAGGAAAAGATGCTGAACTGTGCCATCTATTGGAAGAAGATGAGGAAACATCCCAGGTCTTGCGAGTCCCATTCGTGAAATAGAATGGCCATCGCCAGAGGGGGGCTTGTGGGATGTATTTACCCATGCATCCGAGCCCTACCTCAAAACTGTGCAGTACTGACATGGAAAACATCATGATGGCCAGAGCTTCCCAGAAAATGCACAGGGAAATGCATGAAGAATAGGCTGCCACCCATTTTTGCCGATGTTATGGGCACAGAAGGACACTGCCTAAAACCACCATTGGACTACCCACACAGTAGTCTGAAACCATTGGGAATGGCAATGCTGATTGCCAAAAGCAAACCCATAACTGTGGAGAATTCATTTTCTTATATCCCAAAAAGGGGTGCAGTACCAGTACTCACCACTATCCAAAAGCCGGCGTTTTAAAACCACCAGATTTTGTAGAAAACTGAATAAATGAACCCAAAGCAAGCCAAAGAAAGACTTACTGAGAGGTGGATCCAATGTAAAGTTATATTCTGAAGTGACTTGAAGGTTTATAACAAGACTGGCTGCGCTGTGGATTTCAGAAGTTTAAGTAAATTTGGACTGAAAGACACTAAAAAAAATCAAAATGTTTAAATTGACTGAGTGACCTACTTTTGAGTGTCACATAGGTTGCAATTGTTTAAATGTCATCGTTTTAAACTTAGAATCAGCCTTCTAGCTGCATATGTGAAAATGTTTAGTTTTATTTGAATGCAGAAACTGGGGAACAGAAATGACAGCTTAAGGAACTGAATTCTGCCTGGCAACTACCCCCATCAGGAGTGAAACTTGAGTCACAGCTGTGTTCCCAGGCCTAGCTGCCCTTTTGCTGCTCACACCAAAAGGGATATGACACTTCCCTGATTGAATTACCTGGGCTCTGCAGGAAATTGAACAAAGCCCTGTCCTGGCTCAGGCAAAGGTTTTATTGGCGGCAGTCGTAAATGGAGCTTCCTCCTGGAAGTGAAGGGGAGGGGCACTGCCTGTGAGAGCAAGCTGGCTTGGCAGAACTGGAAAAACCAGAAATTCAACCTTGTGCTGGAGGAAAACCACACCCCTTTGGGGCCAGAACATCACTCTAAAAAGATGAATAACTCATAGAGCGGACATGTGAACATTTTATAAATGATACCATAATTCTTGTGATTTTTCTGCCCACATTTTGAGACGTGCTAGGACCCGGTGGTATGTTCAGGGGGGTTTTAGCGGAAAAGAGGATATTACTCAAAATGTGTGCATGTGAAAAATCTGACACTTCATCAACTAATGTCCATACTCCTTGCGCACATGTGTGTAAATTTGGGGTAATGTACGGTATTGCAAACCAGTTAAAAAGTGCAAAATATTGCCATTTCTGAATGCAAGCTCCCAGGAAGAGCAGAGTTTGAACAGCGGATACCTCCTGTAATGCATGATGGGTGCATATGATTTTAAAACAATATGTACCTGTGCAAATATGTCTTTTGTTATCAAATATAGAATGTGTGCAATTTGACTGGGGAGTGTCCTCTCTGCAAGCCATAAAATGACATCACGCTGACACACACTTCCTTCCCCAATCAAGGGAGAAATGGAAGTTTGACCAATTAGAAGTGGAGAGGGGTAGGGTCTAGTGATGCTGCTCACACACACCCATTTTAAAAACACATAAAAACAGAGAGACAGGACAGATAGGGACTTTTCAAATCCATTTGCAGCTGGAAGCTCTGCCGGGAAAATCCATACTTTACCTCCATCAATCTCCAGAGAAAGCTGTGCAGAAAGATCCAGACTTTAAATCCCTCAATCTTCAGAACCAGAGAGAGCTGACCCAGATCACTGTGAAGTGCAGAGACCAGAGTCCCGTCTAAAACCTGACCAGATCCATGGCGAGGCCCATTTCACTCAAGAATATAGTGTGAGTACCTAGAAAACTGTGCAGAACCAATCTCCTAGTTAAAATAATATAATTCAATCTAGCTTAATCTAAGTAGAACTGTCTCCTAACTGTCACCTGTCATTTGCAAAGCTGTCACCTGTCATTTTCTAGTTGCAAGCTGCACTTGTCTTTTTGAACTTTAAAATTTCAAATCTGAAAAACGACCTTTATTCAATCGCTCATATCTCCGCGACCGTTTGTGCTAGAGACTTGCAGTAACTTTCATTTGAAAGCTTAGAATCTTAGCTTTTAATCGCACCACATTCCTACCCCTCGAATTTTGCCACGATTTGCAAATTTCTCCACGTGTGAAAACAGAAGCTGCTTGCCTTCCATTTGCCAGAAATTCGTTTAACCTGCTAATCATCCCTGAATCATTGCTAGTGTGAGCCTGGACTAATATTAACTAGATACCACTCACCCTGAACTTCTAGAGGGAATTAAAAGCATTTTAACATATTTTCACTCCATTGCCAGCACATATTAAAGCATTTTGCCTGTGTTGTAAACTTCTGTAGTCTAAGTTGCTGGGGTGAACTGAATCACATTTAATTGCATTTCTGAGAACTGTGCTTCCCTCCATTTCCTTGCATTGCATAAAAAGGGGGGGTGAATTGTCCAA
Organism: Ambystoma mexicanum; assembly: GCF_040938575.1. NCBI lineage: Eukaryota > Metazoa > Chordata > Amphibia > Caudata > Ambystomatidae > Ambystoma > Ambystoma mexicanum. The sequence continues at coordinate 1,515,614,494 of NC_090937.1, read as the reverse complement.
GAAAGTGATTACATTGTCTTTTGCTGAAATCCTATCAAGTTATTTTCTGTACTGCATTTCATTCAACATTGCATCCATTTGAAATCTATAAAGCATTCTCTACCACATTATTCTTCTGTCCCTATTTACCAGTGTGCTACCTTATCCATTTCATGTCAACTCCTTAGTGATTATAAAGAAGTGTGCTAGTGCCAGATTCTCCGTTGTTAATCTTTATCATATCAGATTAAGTGTGCTATTCAATTATTAATTTATTATAAAGCGTGATATATATATATTGTTTAAATTATCAATTAAACCTTTTAACTTGCAAAACAGAACTACTTCTTGGCTCGGTGGGGTCAGGAGGATTCCAAGAGAGGGGTGTTATATAGGGGTAGTCATCCAGAACGCATGAACTGGACATAAAGATATATCAATAAGGGTTTTCATTCAGTATTCTAGACTAGGCGTTGACTTGGCTGTAGTGCTGAATTGAATCCTCTTACAAATTGGGGGCTCGTGCCGGACGTTTGGGTTAGATCTACCATTTGTGCAGATTAATAAAGCGTGCCAGCTGACCAGATACACATATCCGGTTGGATCACCACGCTGTGTTACGCTGTAAAGCATTCCTCAAAAGGGACACTCCAAGAAAAGTTCTGTTCTACAAAAATAAAATACAAACTTCTGTAAGTCAGGACAGAGACCAATCTCTAGAATGACGACCTTAGTAGACATGAAAATAGCCAGAGAGCACTTCTTACATAAGTTATTTGTGAGAGGTGAATGGGCTGAGCAGGGCCAGGAGGCCTGGTTGCAGGCCATCACGCGACAGGCCACTGAAACAGGGTCAGACTTATGGAGAGATCAGGGTCCATTACATGTGGCCCTGAGTGAACTATATATGGCTCCTAAGGCCAAAGATGAACACGACAAGATTGTTAGGATAGCGGCATATTTATATTTATATATGGGAGCCATACAGGATAAATGTACTGAAAGCCAAGATCTGGCGAATAAGCGACAGATGGCGTTAGAGAAGGTCCAATCTGACCTGGTCTCTTCTGAGCAGAGGCTGCAGGGGAGCCAGGAGTCAGAAAATGAGAGTAGACAGCACATCATTAAAATAAAGAGGGATATGGACATCCTGCAACGAATTTTGCCGCGATTTGCAAATTTCTCCACGTGTGAAAACAGAAGCTGCTTGCCTTCCATTTGCCAGAAATTCGTTTAACCTGCTAATCATCCCTGAATCATTGCTAGTGTGAGCCTGGACTAATATTAACTAGATACCACTCACCCTGAACTTCTAGAGGGAATTAAAAGCATTTTAACATATTTTCACTCCATTGCCAGCACATATTAAAGCATTTTGCCTGTGTTGTAAACTTCTGTAGTCTAAGTTGCTGGGGTGAACTGAATCACATTTAATTGCATTTCTGAGAACTGTGCTTCCCTCCATTTCCTTGCATTGCATAAAAAGGGGGGGGTGAATTGTCCAAGAAAGTGATTACATTGGGCCTCATTACAAGTACTCCGGTCCGGAATTAACACTGCCGGTAAAACCATACCGGCACCGTTTCCATGTCCGCGCAATCATGACCCGCGGCCCCGGTAATAGCACCACCCTAAACCGCCACCGCGGAAATAGGGTTCCCCTTAAGTCCGTCTGCACGGAAACCCCTCCGTTACCGGCAACACTAAACACCGTGAGCATCACAACTAGCGCGGACACGGAAATACCGGGAACAAAATGGCGGAAATACCGTGATCACGGTGGCGGAACCGCCGCCACTGCGAACATGGCGTTATACACTGCCTGCTGAACTGAATCAGGGCACAGGTGCACCAAATCAGCCCAGCTGGACCTAGCAGGCCACTGGGAGCCTACAAAAGGGCCACACCCAGCCCAACACAACACAGAACCATGCAGGCAGCAGGTCTAGTAGCACTGGGACTGGGCCTACTCAACCAACAGGCAGTACTGCACATGGTGGCAGTAATGGCGCAGAGGAGGAGGCGTAGGCGGAGGAGGCGCAGGCGGCAACCAGCCAACCCTGCAGCTATGGCAAACCCCATTGCCCAGCCAGCCCGACCCCGCCGCCAGCCACCAATACCACGCATCAGGGCCTCACCCTGGAACCTCACCCCAGGACAGATCCACACCCTATACCGGCTGGACCGTCCAACAATCCTGCACATCACCGCCATGATTGAGGACAACATCAGCAGCCTAATTGACACCCCCACCGCCATCCCCCCCCTCTTGAAGGTTGTCTCAGTTCTGCATTTCCTTGGCACTGGCACCTATCAACACACGGTTGGTGATCTGCACGGCATATCAGAACCGTGTTTCTCAAAAATCCTGGTACAGGTACTGGATGCCCTGTTGCGCCATGTGTCGGAACACATAGCCCTACCCCGCACCCTCCCCGAGGTCATTGCCACCAAGTTGGCCTTCCATGCCATAGCAGGCATGCCAAATTGCATAGGCGCAGTTGACTGCACCCACGTCGAGCTGACAGTACCACATGCAATTGAGGCGGTGTTCCGCAATAGAAAACAGTATCACTCTTTGAATGTCCAGATGGTTTGTCATGCCATGCAACTGATTACACACTGCTGTGCACGTTTCCCAGGCTCATCACATGACTCAATGGTACTGCGGAATTCCACGTTGCCACGGTACATGGAACGCTATGCCGGACAAAGCACATGGCTATTGGGTGAGTACAGCTGACGATGCTACAACCCTGTCGGACTGGTGTGTGTGTGTCCAGGCCAATGAGCATTGTGAGTGTGCCGCTGTGACCGCACATGCATCCCCTTCCATCTACCAAATACACAGCGGATGCCAAACATCATGAAGGAAGACATGACAGGGCACCACAATGTGCCCGTGAACACGCTGCCACAGCCAATCCCGTCACTGTCCCATTAACCCTGTGCCACCCACCCTCAATTGAAACACTGCCCCAAAAAGCACGGGAGGCGTGTAAATGAGACGACGTGTATTTACTACTTCCGTACAGTGGAGTCACTCTGCCATGTGTGGACAGCACTGCACCATGACGTGCACACAATCAAATTTCACCCGCAGGGCGCAGTAAACATGCAAGTTAATGTGTAGGCCCATATGCAGTCAGCGACATACCTCGTGATGGCCGAAACATACCTCCAGACACTGCATGGTACATATGCATGAATGAATGATGATACAAGAATGCACAGCAGCAGATGAGGACATGATGCCACAAACACTGACATATTCCCCCATCTACATCCCATGTAGGTGATGCGGGATATGCACTCACGCCATGGATGATGACACCTGTACGGAGACCAAGGAACAGGCATGAAGAGGCATACAATAGGGCACATATCCGCACACGTGGAATGATTGAGAGGACATTTGGACTGCTGAAGGCCCGTTTCCGCTGTCTGAGCAGATCTGGCGGATCACTGCTGTACCGCCCAGTGAAGACGGGCAAAATCACGCTGGCATGTGCCATGCTGCACAATATATGCCTGCGCAGGAACATCCCAATGCCACCAGACGCAGATGAGGAAGATGGGGATGGGGATGGGGATGGAGATGGGGATGGGGATGGGGATGGAGATGGGGATGGGGATGGAGATGGGGATGGGATGGCACCGCCTCCCCCTGGGGGTCCACATGATGGCCAGAGAGCACGGGATGCCCTGATTCGCATTTACTTTTGAGTCACAGCACATTCACAGAAATGCACAAACATGGTGACGACAATGAATTAATAGTTGCACTGCCAAATAAATGATCAATGTCCACACATGTATGTCTTGATTTGAAATGGTGATGTATTGATGTGATAACAACAGGGAAGAAGGTGCATTGGTTAGGGAAGCTGTACACCCGGGGCCACCCACCACCCAAACGTGCCCACCCCCACCCAGAGCCCATTGTCCAAACCCCCAAAACTACCTACCCCACCACCCAAACATGCCCACCCCTCTCACACCCTTGTAGTCCACATGTGTCCTGCACTGCCCCACACACATGCCATCACTTCCGCGTGCGCTTCTGTGCCTGTGCAACCTTGCCCGAAGGACCCGTTAGCCTACTCGAGCGCCACCTTGGACTGGCAGTGGTGGAGCTGGATGGGGTGGTAGTGTTTGATGGGCCAGAATCTGGGATTGAGGGCATCCGTGCCAGATTTGCCTGTTGGCCAACCAACATGGCCTCTACAAGCCTGGAGGTGTGGTCGTTGCCCTCCCGCACATGGCGTGCAAGGGTCACTATGGTGCTCGCAAAGCGTCCAATGGACCTCGACAGGCGACGCACTGAGGCGCTGTAGCTCTCCCTCTGCAGCCTGGATTCCTCTAGCTGCCTCTCCACCAGCTGGGTGAGGGTAGCCTGCTGGTCCTCCATCCGCTTCATGCGGGCATTCAGTTCGGCCATGGATGGGGTGGGCGACCTCATGGGACTCCCCAGTGAAGTGGGGCTGAACCCCAGCTCATGGAAGGAGCCCAGGTCTTCCAATGTGGGCATCTCCCCCTGTGGCCCCGTTTCCGAGTGCTCTTGCGGGGCACTGTTATCACTGCAGGCCGCCCCCTCTGCAGTGCTGCTGCCTTCGGTGTTGTGTTGGGTGGCCATGATAGGTTCCCGTGGCACCTGTCTAGACTCAGCCAGTGTGGAGACGGAGGGGATGTCGGTGGTGGTGGTGTGCCGCACATCTGTAGTGGCTGGTAATGTGGCCAGAGGTGCAGAACTGCCGGCAGCATCCTCCTGTGTGGTGGCAGTGGCTAGTGTACTTGCCGATGCAGATTGGCTGGCCTGTTGTACAGTATCACTGTCACTTGAAACGGCTGTGGGGACACAAAGGGCATGCAATTAGTGTTGTTGTGGTGGCAGATGGGTGCATCACATGCGTCATTAAGATTGTACATTGAATAGTGTTAGTCACATGCATCTGATTGCTGGTGTCTGCATTCAGTGATATTGGTTGCCATACGGATCATGATGGGTCCTTTGGCCCACACATGCACTGCCTGGGGGGGGGTTGTTAATGGGTCCTTTGGCCCACACATGCACTGCCTGGGGGGGGTTGTTAATGGGTCCTTTGGCCCACACATGCACTGCCTGGGGGGGGGTTGTTAATGGGTCCTTTGGCCCACACATGCACTGCCTGGGGGGGGGTTGTTAATTGGTCCTTTGGCCCACACATGCACTGCCTGGGGGGGGGTTGTTAATGGGTCCTTTGGCCCAGTACTCACAACTGCATATTTACATGTGGCATTCATGTTTGGGCACTTACCGGCATCTGCAGGTGGGCTCACTCCTGCCTCAGCCTGCCCGATCCCATGGATTCCCTCTAGGTGGAGGACGCTGCTGCAACGCTCCTCCCATGCTTGCAGCCTCAGTGGGGAAGGGGGTCCTCCGCCTGTCCCACTGCTGCGTTGGCGTTGGTGGAAATGAGGTTGCGTACCCTCAGCCTCAGGTCGTCCCAACGCTTGTGGCAGTCCTTCACGCTCCTCACTGCCACACCCACGGCGGTGCACTTGCGTGCAGCTTCGGCCCACACCTCCTTCCTCCGCTGCTGTGTGGCACGCCGTTGGTCGGCGTTGAACAGCATCTCAGCATTGTCCACAATGTGCTCCACCAAGACGGTTAGCTCCGCCTCGCTGAAGCGCTGTTTGCGCTGCCTCTGAGCAGGAATCCTGGCAGACATGCTGGTGGTCCCTTTTGGCTTCTCAGAGTTAGGATTGTGCTTGTGCTGGCTCTGGATGGCAATGGATTGTGCTTTTATATGATGGCCGCCTCTCTGTTTCCTGTTTTGGCGATCATGGTATTTCCGGTTCCGTGTCCGTGGTGGCGGAGGCGGAAACGGGTTTAGCGCCACTTGTGGCTTCGTTATTTCCATTTCCGTGGGGTTTTCCGTGACGGCGGTAACAACGTTTCCGAGTCCGTGTGGTGCGCGCGACCGATAGCGTGTAATCGGACGGTTTTTCCGCAACCTTGCGGACACGGAAATGTTTTTACCGCCGTCACGGATTTTGCACGGTCCCGGACTGGCAGGTTATAATGAGGCCCATTGTCTTTTGCTGAAATCCTATCAAGTTATTTTCTGTACTGCATTTCATTCAACATTGCATCCATTTGAAATCTATAAAGCATTCTCTACCACATTATTCTTCTGTCCCTATTTACCAGTGTGTTACCTTATCCATTTCATGTCAACTCCTTAGTGATTATAAAGAAGTGTGCTAGTGCCAGATTCTCCGTTGTTAATCTTTATCATATCAGATTAAGTGTGCTATTCAATTATTAATTTATTATAAAGCGTGATATATATATATTGTTTAAATTATCAATTAAACCTTTTAACTTGCAAAACAGAACTACTTCTTGGCTCAGTGGGGTCAGGAGGATTCCAAGAGAGGGGTGTTATATAGGGGTAGTCATCCAGAACGCATGAACTGGACATAAAGATATATCAATAAGGGTTTTCATTCAGTATTCTAGACTAGGCGTTGACTTGGCTGTAGTGCTGAATTGAATCCTCTTACATTGCCAAGAGTTCAGAACGAAGTTGGTCAGACGAAAAGTTACTTTAATGAATAGAGAAGGACAAGCCCTCAGATTGGTGAAAGATTTCAAACACTTTCACCGCATTCGGCCAGAACGAACAACCGGGTTTGAACAATACCTTAAATGGAGAAGAAGGCTGTAGCTGAGGCCGGCGTTCCTGGCTCACGGTTCCTTTAGCGACTATCGGACTGACATGAAGTAGGAGGACTGGAGGGTCCTGCACTGCCCAGGGAAGGAACCAGCAGCAGAGCAAAGTAACAAATAAAAGGTGCACTCACAGCAAATTCGACCAGAGGAGGGAGGCCTGGCTTGCAGTTTGGCAAACTGGTTGGTCCCACCAGCTCAAGGGGAGAAGATTCCTTGCAGATTTCCCCTGTCATTGAAGTTTGGCGATTCGGACCCGCAGCAGGGCTTCACCGGGGGGGTTCAGTCGAGGTAGAGGTCCTCTTCTGTCAGCTTCTCTTCGGTTCTCTCGATCCAGTAGTACTCTGCATTCTCAGTCCCAGTTTTCCCCCATTCACACAGCCTGGCTGTCAATCACACAGCAGCAGTCACCACAGCCAATCGCACAGAGTGTGACATGGGTCAAAGTAGACCCAGAGCAGGAGTCTCAAACGCCAAAGGACGGTGCACAAAGGAACCAAACCTGATTTGGCACGCAGAGTGAAACACGAGACAGACCTTAACAAAAAGAAATGGCGAATAAACCCACCCAGAACCAAATAAAAGTAAATGGGGTCCAGCGGATTTAAGTTCGAGGCTACTAACTTAGCCTAAAACAGTACCAAGGCTATTTAAATAGACAGCAGTAGGAAATATAGGGTAGATACCACTGCCACCAGCCAAATCTTAAAGAACGGGGAATGAAACAATGTTCCACGACCCACAGACAAAAATTAATAACTATTAACCCTTTCTAGAACTCTATGTAAGATAGCTTGTGTTGGGTTTGTGAATTTAAAAGGACTAATAAAGTCAATGGCAACATTACATGTTCTGGGAGACAGTAGTTAGTCCCAGAAAATGGAGTTTATAGTGGAAAGTCAGAAAAAGACAACCCTGTGTTACTGCATTAAAGGTGCTGTGTAACATACAGTAAACAGATGATGCCTATGGAGTAGGTGAGGCTCCACAGTCTATGAACACAAAAATGTTAAATACACACAGCAAAACACATGTAAGAGTGGGAATAAAAGGCTCACACTCTTATCAGTTGAAAAAATAAATCCTAGAAATCCAGCAAAAAAAAATAGGCTTTTTGGAGAATTCTCCCTAACATGTCAGTCGAGGCTTTCACTGCCACCTTCTCCCCCCCTCCAACCCTGGCTGACTCACACCCTGACACAGCTCCTCTATTTCTGCTACTCTTGATGCTCTTGACCCTGTCATGAGGATCAGTTTGAAGTCCAAAGCAAATGCAATTATTGGTATGACTCTGACCTAGCTACCCTTAAACGTAAGTGTAGGGCAACTGAAAGGAAATGTAGGGCTTCGTGTTCATCCTCTGACAAACTGGCCTGCCGACTGCTCCAAAGGCAAATACCTGTCCGCACCAAGAAGAGAGTCAACATTCAAGCCTGTGTCTCTGCAGCATCTAACAACTCGGCCAAACTCTTTAAAATCTGTAAGGAGCTGGCCAAACCTGCTGCAGTCTCCACCACTCTTCTCGCCTCCCAGGCTCTTTGCAATGCTCTTGTCTCTCACTCTATCTCTTAAACCTAGGACATCTTGTTCAACTTCTCCTCTGCTCCCCCCTCTCCCCTCTCTGTCTCTGGTTGCTGACCCTCCATCAGCTACCCCATCCATCCTCTTTCTCCTCCTTTCCTCTTTTCGCTCCTGATGAGGTCGCTAGACAAGTCAATCGATGAAAAACTCATCACAAAAGGTCCATCACTGTTCCTCTAAAACCATTAAGAACCACATCAACACCTTCTCTCCGGCCCTTGCCTTTGGATCTTTCCCCTCTCCACTGAAGCACTTCCTTGTGCATCCTCTTCTCAAGAAACTCACAGCTGATCTTCCTTCTCTGGCTAACTATCGCCCAATTTACATTACTCCCCTTTTGGGTAAACTCCTAGAGAAGATGGCCATCTCTCAGCTTAACCTTCATTCTGATTCTTTTGGCTCTCTCCATGCCCACCAATCTGGCTTCAGAGCTGCCAGAAGCACTGAAACTGCTCTCCTGAACAGCCGTGAAGATCAGCACTCCAACTGAGATGGCATCTACCACCCAGAAGAACTCCCCTACATCACCAAACCACATCTCAGCAGTCACCTGCAGAATGGCTGCCCTTGCGCTGTTGAGCAGTATCACCTAGCCTTAAAAACTGCATTTTAAAGTCACCAAGATAATGGCTGCGCTGTCTGACTAGCCACACATGGGTTGAGATGAAACACCAAATACCCAAGAATTTCTGCCAGTATTTTCGTCAATGGCACCAGAGAAAAGTTCATTTGCGCCAAAAAGAAAATAATTCAAAGGCAGCGCTGCTAGGCTGCCAGCCCAAAACTTCACTGAAAAAGAAATTATTTTGCCTTTTAAAATGACTGCGCTCTGATGCTCTTTTTCATCTGTTCAACAGTACACAGTTCTGATCCAGTGAGACCCAGCTACGTCTCTCCATCTTCAACTTGCTCTTCTGGCAAAAGGGGGCATTTTACACTGAATGAAAGGCTGTGTCAGGCAAGATATGTGAAATCACAAAGAACTTCATTCCAAGCCGTACAGAAAAACGCTTGACTGTGGCAATAAAATATCATAGATAAATTCTTTATATAAAAATCCCTCTCCCTCTCCTAGCTCGTGTCAGTTTCAAGGAATCTTTATTTGGACAGATGCCCGTGCATTTGAAACATGACTGGGGCTTTGGAAAGATTCAGAAAATGAATGTGAGAATGCTGCATTGTCAAGTGACAGCCAAGGAAAATTGACAATGTGTCAAATGGTGCTTTTACAAACAAAACACATGTAGGATGTTGTATTCCAACAGACTGTCTTCTGGTTAAAAATAAAAATAAACAAATACAAAAATAAATGCATTTACTGCGAAACCAGCAGGACAGGGTTTTCCTGGTCCTGGCTTCAAAGGACATTTGCTTCCTGGGAACATGACCTGTCTCCCCTCAAGGGGATCAACATCTGGAATCTATGAATGGGCCAAGGTGAAGACCTCAGACCCCCATCAGACTTTGTGGCAGTGCTCCAGCCTGGCACAATAGATTTCTGGGACACATAGGTGTGACTTTTTAGCAGCACCTCCCCTCCACTCCAACTGAAGAGCTTCAAAGACAAACTCCATGGCAACACTGGGGAACTGACATTTGCTGTGGCCTGGAAAGGAATGACCATATTTGGAAGAAAAAAGCCAGCCCACCTGGCTCAAAAGACTATTTTATTAAATAAACTTTAAGACTTTTATGTCTGCAAACGGACCACGCATGAATGTGAAAGTTTAACAGATTAAATGTAATTTGTGTATCATTAAAAGAAGACATAGTAGTGGTCCCTAGTATGTAGGGAATGCAAACGGCAGGAAAATGTAGATTATGGGAAAAGTATACATGTTGGAACATTACAAATTAATGCAAACATGCTCTGTGATAATAGGTATACATATGTAAAATTGTAGAATTTTGGGTGAAATATTTCCCACTGAAAATTGTGAAAGATTATTAGGAGGCTAAATGACACCATACAAACTTGTGAGTTGGAGTGCCATGATCAGTGTAAAATATGGAATATGCCCATGTGGTTTGCAAAAGCGCCACAATTGCAAAAACTGCAATTTATGTTATAACTGATTTTTGGCAAATTGACTGTGGGAGGGCCATGGCCGTTGTATGCACACACCATAAAAACTGATGTCATGTCCCTGAAGTCCAACCGGCTGACAGGAAGGTGGTGACTGCCACCCCTGACCAATCCAGTTGTTAGAGGCATGTCCAGCCAAAGCCTGCCCCCATAGTATAATCCTGTGATGTCATCCTCCTTATATAAGGTGGAATCTCAGAGAGACAATGGACTCCCTTCTGAATTTTCCAGCTCCTGCGTATCCAGATATTCCATATGCATCCTGCAAGATTCCAGATTCCACTGCCAGGCCAGAGCAGAGCTGACCCTATCAAGGCAGGCAGGACCATTGAACCAGAGAAACCTCACTAAAAATCCCCATAACTCAGGGAGAAAGGGGAAAGGTGGCTGAACCCTCATTGGGATTAACGAGTGCCGCCGCTTGCCCTGCAACCTGATCCATCAAGCTGAGGTGTTGCTGTGCTGTGACCAGACCTTTGCCCAGCTGTTTTCTGCTAGGAGAATCCGCCGCTGTCACCAGTGACCAGATATTGCCTTTCTGTTCAGAAACTCGGTCCACTGCTCATAATACCCTATTCAAGCGCTTGCTATGAGGATTTCTCTTCCCCAACAACCAAAAACTGCCTCATTTGCTCTGTTACCTTGTATGAGGTTAAATCCCATAGAAATCCCATAACTGCCTTAGCAGAATCCTTTAAAACTGTTAGAATCCTCTGTGCATCCTGTCCTTAGTGCCATTCTTCCACTACTTTCTGTCCTTTTGTAAGTCCTTAGTACTATTTTGATTAAATTAAAAATTTCTCCCTAAAAAGAGGCACACTGAGTGAAGGGTTAGAACTGCAGCGTAACCTTTCTATTCACGGGTGGCGTTTCTCTTTTCTAGCCACTAAAATCTAGTGAAATTTGCCCTTTCCATTCTAAACCAATTTTCTCTGTCAACTGCTTTTATTTTTAAAACTGAATTTTCTCTCCCATTGAGAATCTCATTCTGTCATCTTCTGTAAATTACCAAATCCAATTTCTATGCGTGTGATTTGGCTGCACTGTGTTGTCACTTCAAAGTTGATTTTTGAACTGTATGCCTGTTGATGGTACCTTGCCTTGGTCAGTCGTTTTTCAGAGAAACAAACTGGGGGTAGATCTCTGTCTTCGGCTGGGGCCTCCCTTTGGATCAGCCTCCCTGCCACCTTGAAATTTGAAGAGTACCATCTCCGGTTTCGGAAGCATCTCAAGACCATCCTCTTCGCTTCTGCCTTTGCCCCTCTTCGCCCCGTCTGATCTGTTTTCGTTCTCGGCACTGTGCACCTGTTCACTCTCTGTCCTTCAGCCCAGGTTCCTGCTCACCCTGCCACCCTCCTGCACTACCTCTGGGCCACCCCTTTCACTGCGGTCTGTATCTGTACCCCTACAGACCCCACCCACTTTTCTTCTGCACTTATCAGATATACCCTATCTGCTTAACATAGCACTTGCCACTTGCTGGCTGCACTACCACTGTTTATAACCTTTATTTCTTTATTTATTTTACTTATTATTATTTATTCTGTCTCTCTTCTGTTCCACACTTTTCACTTCTCCCCCTTTCTATGCATGTTCCCCCTTTTCCCTTTCCCATGCACTTGTGCATTCTCAATGTCACTGGGCCTAGTAAGATTGTTGTTTTTGTTCTCCCCTGACCCCTCCCTTTGCCTGGTCGCGCTCTGAAACATTTGTGTACGAGCGCAATATAAAATATTTTATTTTATTTCATTTTACAGCTACTCGTGATCAGGCGCAAATTGCGCTGGACCAAGTAGCGATGAGGCTATTTGTGTTGGCTGTATTCCAGCGGTATTACCATCACGATGCCGCCAACCTCCTGATGGGGCCAGAGTTCCAGGGCTAAGACAACTGGATGCCTTAGTGATCTTGGGCAAAGGACTGGTAAGGCACAAAGTTGAACACTACTGAGTGAGCATCTAAGGGTGATTCTGGCAGGCTGTTTCAGGGTTTATATAGCACTGGTGATATTGACAAGCCCTCCAAGGAATATGAAGAAAACAAGCCATCAAAAGAGAGGAGGATTGAACCCAGCAGAAGAAAACAAGCTAAACGTGAGTCGAGCACAGGACCTGGTGGAACTGGCAAGTTAACCATCAAGACTAAAGATAGCTTGTCTATTGGTGCTGCACCATTCACTGCTGATAGAGACTCACTAGAGATACACAAGGTCATTGGGTGCCCCTGATTTTGAGCTCAGGTCTAGAAAGCTATGAGGAATTGTCAAGCCTGGGATAAGCTCCAAAAAAACAAATAAATATAAGCAAGGACTAGTGACTTGGGAAATTGTTCTTTTGAAGAGTGATATAATAACATCTGCATGAAAAGCAAACAATTACAGATGGGGAAAATAGACTGTAAACAGTGGTGCATTGGGTCCATGGTGACAGATTTGGCTGATTGGGTTGGTGATTCCCTAAGGGACATAGTAAATAGAACCAATAATTTGATAATAATAATAATAATAATAATAATAATAATAATAATAATAATAATAATAATAGTGATAATAGGATTGGTTTGAACGCCTCGCTTAGCTTGAAGCTACAATAATATCAGATTTTATTTTCCTCTGCCCAAGGATCTCAGCTGATCAGACCCAACTATCTGAGAAGGACTTGTGTTCTTTAGGTGAGGGCATCCTCTGTTGGATCTTGTGTTGCTTCTCATGGACCTTTTCACACTACAAACCTAAGGTTAAGACCTTATACCAGACCTGGCATTAGGGTTTTGGATATATTATTCAAAAACTATCAACTCTAATGCTGTTCGTTTTCATGTGTGTCATCTATGTTGTTCCCCCTTTCTCCTATCCTGTTCTCAGCAGCACATTAAACAACTGGTGTTGTTATGTAATTTCCTCTCAAGCCCTGTGCTGTGTCCTCCCTTTCTTTGGGGAGTTGTGGAAAACCTTAACATTGGGTTTGTGGCCCTTTCCCTCTGATAGTATACCAATAATGATGTGTGGGTTTCTCTCCCTGCAGGAGTGTGGTAGAAAATGCATGTGGAGACCTTTCCAACAAGGATTTCTGTGCCCCTGTCCCTACAAGAATAGTGGGAAAATATAATTCACTCAGTGATATATCCTAGCAGGAGCAGTATTAAGATAACACATTGTAGCATTGTGATGATTTAAAAGATAACAGTTTTGGTACTTCTCACTCTGGGACATCATCATTGTAAGTGTTGAACCTCATGATCTCAAAGTCATTCACCATCACTTCCATTTAATCATTTATTTTCTAAAACTGCATTAAACACACCTATCCTCTGTCCATCTGCTTTAGTCTCCACTAGGGTCTTGCCATCGTTTTATAGCATATGGGAGCGTTAATTTAGGTGAATGTTAACTGTTCTACATGAGGTATGTCGTCAGAGGCATTTGCACTAGCAGCACTGATACACATCATGGCTGTACACTAGAACGATACAACTTAGGATTCCAATGGATACAGTAACAAGTGCTGCAGGCTACACCATTCACTTACAGATCCGATGCTGAGGTGAACAATTGCCCTTTATTAGCTGGCCAATATCTGAACAGCAGAGGGACTGCTAACAATATCTGTTGCACACCTAGGTTCAGGTATATAGAGGTGTGAAGAATCATAAGGGAAGTCATGCATGGGTGCATGTATGATTGTGGCACCACCTGCATGGGGTTCCACTGTGCAAGGCACAGTTGCACTTGCTGTTCCCTACACTTCATTCCTCTGATGTGTAAGGCAATGTGTGCCAGGTTGTTGCAATATGTTAGAGAGAATTGGCCAATGATATCCTCACACAAGAATGGGCAACAAAACTGAACATGCTTACCAAAGGGCAATTAGAGTTGTTGGAGGGTTTGGTCACTGACAAGAGAGCACACAGGGTATAAAATATATATAAACTACAGGCATAATAATCAAATAATCAAGGTACAAATGCGAATTTGAACCTCACAACTACCTATAGCACAAGCATAAGAATTGAAATGCAACCCATACTGCATATCAGCTCCACAAACAACCTCGAAGAGCACAACTTCACACTCCCCATGTATCAACAAGCAGTGGCACGACTAAATAGCTTAGAAAAATGTACCCCAACACAGCTGGAGTAGAAAAAGTATTTAACTCTGTAGCTAAACTGCAGAGTAATTATAATACATAACCTTGATGTAGAACAAGCTGTCTATCAAGTTTATTTAATGGAGCAATTGGTACAATTGTTCACTTCCAAACAAATCCACATGACAACATTCAGTCTGACAACATCCATTTTGACAAACTTGTAGAAGTTAAAAAACTAGGCCACGGGGGGCGCTGTTGTGCGCCGAGCAAGATGGTCGCCTGATGCGTGAGCTCCGTGGCGAGCGGACCTCATAACCCTGTTTTATGGTGCTTTCTCTGCTGCTGCCATGTACGGGGCACACGACTTTATTGCCACTGCTTCAGGGATCCTGTGGACCCGGTCCTGCTGCAAATCGGAGCCGGGAAGGGCTTTCCCCAACTCCGTAGTGCCCATCCCCCCGCCTGCGGAGCTCCTGCGCGCCTAAAACCCAACCCCGGCGGGGAGTGGACGTACCCGCCCGAGGCCCTGCCGCGCTGCTTCCCACATCTGCCGGGCATCGGTGGGGGCCGGCGTGCCTCATCCTTCCCGGCGGCGGGGTCGACGGAGACCTGGGACCGTGACCTACCGGCTGAGCTGTTGCTTCTTCTGGGACGGTGCGGCCTGGGGTGCGCTGCCCCCGTGTCCCCGGAGGGACGTCGGGCCTGTGGCGCGGCCGCCCCGCTCTCTCTTCCCTGCTGCAGACTTCACCTCGGGGCCTCCTTGCCCTCTCCGGAGGGTCTCCGCGGCCTCTGGGCAGGTCGCTGGAGCCTCTCCCCCCCGACAGCACACGCCGCGCTGCTGGAGCGGCGCGGCTTCCAGGTACGTGCTGCGGGGGGTCTCGCTGCCTCCGGGGGCGACCTTGCGACCGCCGCCTCGGGGCTCCTGCGGCCCCGGCCCGGACATTGATCCAGGGCCTGGGGTGATCTTGTGAGCCGCGGCCAGCCCCGGCGGAGGGTGGACGAATCCGCCTGGGGCCTCGCTGAACTCCTTCCTACATCTGCGATCTGCCGGAGGGGGCCTGGGACGCGCTGCCCCCGCCATTCCTGGCGAGTCGCCTGGACTGCTCCTTCTTCCCAGCTTGGGAGTTGCCGTGGGATCTCCTTCCCTTCTTCCTGGAGGCCGGCGGGGGGGTCATGGGGACCTTCCTCCCCGGCCTGCACGCGCTGCGCTGCTGGAGCGGCGCGGCCTCCGGGTGCGAGCTGTGGAGGCTCCATTGACTTTTTGCGCCTGATCTACCGCCTCCCTGCCTCCCTGCCTCGGGTCTCTGGGGTCGCCCCTCTTTGGCGGGCCTTCCCCTCTGCGGTGAGGGGTGCCGGAGGCCCACGGGCGTCGACTACCGGCTCCGCCTGGTGAGCCCTAACCTTCCTGGCTCTCTTGCTGTGAAGCCCAGCTCTTGCCCCCCCCTCCCCTTGGGGGGCTACTCGGCCTTCACCAACTTCACATTGCTTCTACCTTGGCTGGAATCCCTTGCTCTGTGTGGCCCTATCGTTCACTGGGGGCTGGCCTCTCCCCGCTTCATTGCTTTGGAGGCTACTGCCACTCCACCCGGAGTGATACTCTGCAGAGGGGTGCCGTCAATGCCGCTGGTCCCCGCTCTTCCATCGCTGGGATTTCCCACCTTCAAGGCCCCCCACTGTTGTCTTCCACACCTCCCCGATCGGGCTGGAACCCTGCGGTCTACACTTCTCCGGCATAGTCGCGTGGCCACGACATTCCCTGCTTCCCTCTCTTGTCACGTATCCTACCTGGATTATTGGCTTGCACGGCCTGGGATCCCCCCGTCTCCCTCTCTGGGCTGCTAGTGGTACCCCTGTACCCCACTCAACCATCACCCTTGTCAAAATGACCAAGGGGGCGCGAGGAAACAGAGCTCCATCAACATGTTTGCGAAGTCAGCTGTGAAATCCCCGGAGGACTCCATCGAGCGGGCCCCGGTTGCGTCGTCGTCCGTAGTGGCACCTGAATCCCAAAACATGATGGACTTTATCAGGGAGGGTTTCACTGCCCTACACTCAAAACTGGACGATATGAACGGCACAATATCCTCGATCAAGGCCCACATCGAGAGGACCGATAGTCGCGTGTCTGAGGTCGAGACACGGGTCGGCTCCGCCGAGGATGCACTGGGTGCACTGCGTTCCGAGGTTGTCGCTCTCTCGGGCCGAGACCTCGAGGTGGAGAAGAAGAACGAGGACTTGGAATCCCGCTCAAGGCGCAATAACCTTTGTATTGTCGGGGTCCCTGAGAACGAGGTACACGAGCCAATGGAGGACTTCGTTGAGCACACATTAATGTCACTGCTGGATTCGCCCAAGCCCTCCCCTCACTTTGCTATTGAGCGGGCGCACCGTGCCCTTTCCGCTAAACCCAAACCCGGGGCTCCGCCTCGTCCCATCATCGCCCGGGTCCTGAACTACCGGGATCATGATACTCTACTCAGAGCCGCAAGGATCAAGGGCGAGCTGTTATTGGGGGGTGCGAGGATTCATCTTTACCCCGACTTCTCGACTGCCGTCCAACGTGAACGCAAGACTTTCCAAGCTGTGAAGCGGAGGCTGCGAGATCACTCCGTTAAATATGCCATGCTCTACCCCGCCAAACTGCGCATAGAACATGCTAATCAGGTGTTCTTCTTCACGATCCCGGAGGAGGCCTCCAAGTTTATGGACGAACACTTCCCAGGTTGACTTCCTTCTTCTGTCCACAGTTCTGCAGCATCCCCCTTGGGCCCTGCAGGGGGCGGCCGGGTCCGGCCCTTCCCCGCCACCGGTGCCGCATTGATCCTCTCTCCCGGATTCGGCTTGTTCAAGTTTCTCCTTTCATTTCAATGATGTGCCATACTGCTAAGTGCAAGACACCCTGTCTAAGTTACATACAATGTTTGTAGTTGCACCTTAAGCTCTACTGGTCCTGCTGCGACCCGGAGCGGTGCGGCCAGCCCGGCCTACAGGCCCCCAGGCGCTGATGCCTCTAGTTTGGTTTTGGTTGAAGGGGTTTGGGATTGTCATTCCTCTGTTTGGGAGGGGGATGTGGGTGGGGGTGGGACATGCTTGGGGTTTTATTATTAGAAAATTGGCGCTGGCAGCGAAGGCGGACCGTGGTGCAGCACTCATCCACTGGTCTTGGGCACCTTTTTTGACTCTACCACTATCACATCTATGGCTGAGGGGGACTTAACCTTTATGAGTTGGAACGTTCGGGGGTTGGGGAACTATAGAAAGATGAGGCAGCTCCAGCTGCAGGCTGAGCGCCACGGGTCCAAGATTCTCTTTTTGCAGGAGACACATGCTCGCATGGAGCAATGCACGCGTTTCGCCAAAACCTGGGGCCCTCATAGATTCTTTACCGACTTCTCTACTCAAAGTCGTGGGGTCATGACCCTTATTCACAAGAGTCTCCGGTTCACCCTCATCTCTTCACATATTGACCCCCTGGGCAGGTATGTTCTGTTACACGCCACGCTTCAATGGAAAGAAGTGGTTTTGTTGAACATTTATGGCCCCAACTTCGATGACCCTGAGTTCTACAGACAGGTCACGTCCCTTTTAGATGGCTTCCCCCTTGTCCCAATTCTCTGGGGGGGTGACTTTAATACTATCTTCGATGTAGCCCTTGATAGATCTGGGTCCAAGCCCCGTCATCTCTCCAGGGCAGCCTATGCTGCATTATCATCCCTACCCCGTTTGGCCATGGTGGACGCATGGAGGTTCTTTTACCCCGACTCCCGCATTTATTCATTCTACTTTTCAGTCCACGACTCATACTCCCGAATTGACCGCTGGGTGATCTCCAATGTCTTGGTTAAAGACGTGAAACAGTTAATGATTTTACCCAGAACCTTGTCCGACCACTCTCCAGTGACCTGATCCTGGCCGGTCCCGCTGTTGGAGACTGAAACCCCTCGCCCTACTCGATCCAGAGTTTCATTCCGAGCTCGAGGACTCTATTGAAGAGTTCTTTGAGTTAAACGCAGGCTCGGTACCATCACTAGCCACACTATGGGAGTCGTTCAAGGCCTATATTAGAGGGATCGCACTTTCCAAGGAAAACAGAGTCCTCAAATCGATTTGGAGAGATCTAGCTGAGAGTGAATCCAGGTTGTCGACCCTGGAGGCTGCGTGTTCACTTCACTCTTCTCCGGGTAACCTAGCGGCCATTGTGGCGGAATTGGATACGTTTCGCTCCCTGGCTGATCGTGAACAGAGGTTTCTGGACAACCCAGGCATCGCGCGGAAATACGGGGAGGGCGAGCGCCCTGGTCGCTTCCTTGCGAGGTTGATCCGACATGAGACAGGTTCCCCACACATTCTCGGGATTGAGAGACTGGACGGCTCCTTGGCTGTCTCCTCCCGGGACGTCAACACGGAATTCTTTAATTTTTACAAGTCCCTATACTCCAATTCGGACGAAGTATCACTGGAAGAAATCGACTCCTTTCTCAATTCCCTCCCCTTGTCAACTTTATCCCCTGAGGCCGCGGGCTCTCTTGACTCCCCACTTACACTGGAGGAGCTCTCCGACGCTGTAGATTCCCTACCCTCGGGGAAAGCCCCCGGCTCGGATAGTATCCCAGTCGAATTTTACAAGTCCTATAAGTCACTTCTCCTTCCCCACTTGTTGGCTGTGTGGGAGGAGTCGGTCGAGACAGGTGTGTTCCCCCCTTCGCTACGTGAGGCCACGATTACAGTATTGCTAAAGGCTGGCAAACCCCCCTCGCATTGTGGATCGTATCGTCCGCTCTCCCTTATAAATTGCGACGCCAAAATATACGGAAAGGCCCTGGCTCTCAGGTTGGCCCCCATCCTACCATCCATCATTCATTCCGATCAAGCGGGCTTCGTCCCGGGGCGGTCCACCTCCCTGAACTTAAGGCGTATATTTAATATAATTGACAGGATTAGCCCAGAGACTCAGGCTGTAGCGGCCACGCTGGACATGCAAAAGGCCTTTGATTCGGTATCATGGCAATTCCTTTGGCGGGTTCTCGAGAGCTGTAAATTTGGTTCCTCCTTTCTCTCTTGGGTCAAGCTACTTTATTCATCCCCCGTGGCTAGGGTCCGTACAGGTGACCACTGCTCTCCTTCCTTTGAGATCGCCAGGGGGACGAGGCAGGGGTGCCCATTCTCTCCCTTGGTTTTTGCAATTGCCATAGATCCCTTCGCGGACATGCTTCGTCACCGCCATGCCCACAGAGGCCTCCGTACTGCCGGGAGGGCGGACATAGTTTCCCTATATGCGGATGACGCGTTGTTGTTCATTCGCTCTCCATCTTTCAACTTGCCTCCAGTGCTGGAGGATATCATTTATTTTGGGCGGGTCTCGGGCCTTAGGGTGAATTGCTCGAAATCCACCCTTTTTCCACTTACGGAATGCACTCCCCCCCCCCTGACACTGTGGGATTCACATGGGCTCAATCCACATTCACTTACCTGGGAATAGCAGTAACGCGCCAACAGGCACTAACCTTCGAAGAGAACTTTCGGAAGTACCTTACAGATCTGTCCGTTAAGGTTTTAGCCTGGGACAAGCTCCCGATTTCTCTCGCGGGCAGAATGGGCCTATTGAAAATGGTGGTGTTACCTCAGCTGCTTTACAAGTTTGCCAACGTACCCTTGTGGCCAGGCGCGGACTTTTTCCGCGACTTGACTCGTACAATCAACTCCTTCCTTTGGCACTCAGGAGCGGTCCGGCTTAAGTATGAGACCTTGTCCACCCCCATGGCCAGGGGGGGCTTTGGTGCCCCTGATTTTCTTAAATATTGGCTAGTATCCCAGATCCAATATATCTCCCATTGGTTCAACACAACTGACCCCCCCCCTCATGTCCGGCTCGAGAAACTTGCGGTCTGTGACCGCGAAATCCGCTCTTTGGTTATACAACCCGCTCCTCTGGTACTGGATTCACAGAGTCCGGTCGCCTGCACATCCCTTGCATTAGCCAAAACATGGAAGCTGCTTGGAGTAGCCCGCGCCTTCCACAGCAACCTTCCCCTCTGGAACTTCCTCCCGGGGGTCCCCCAGGTCGCACCACTTACTGTTCGTCGCTGGGCCAAAGCAGGCTATGAGCTGTTGCGGGACGTGTTTGACCAGGGCATATTTATTGAGTGGACTGATCTCCCCCTACCCTTGAGGAGTGACCGGAGTGTCTGGCTTCAATACGCGTCTCTCCGTAAGACCCTTAAGCGTCATTATCCAACATTCCCTGCGTTACCACCAGACGACCCGGCCATTGGGGAACTCACTTCCCCCTCACCCATGAAAGGTAAAATCTCCAGGTTATACTCCATGCTGCAGTCCAGATCCTTCCCAGAATTTTCTAAACTCAGGGGGTCTTGGGAGAGGGGCCTGGGGGTGGAAATGTCAGACGACCGCTGGGCACATTTATACGACCGCACTCACCGGGTGTCCTTCAATTCCCGATTTAAACTCATTCAGTTAAAAGTGCTGCATAGGTTCCACTATACTCCGGTCAGATTGCATTGCATGTCCAGTGAGCATCCGTCTAGCTGCCCTCGATGCGGGCATGATGACGCGGACTACATCCACATGAGCTGGTCCTGCCCCCGCCTCTCACTGTTCTGGGGGGCGGTTTGCTCGACGGTATCTGCTATGCTTGATCACCCCATTGATCCTTCCCCAGCATTGTGTCTCTTCCACGACCTCCCTGGCCTCCCTCGAAACTCCAAAAAACTGGCTGGCCTCTGCATGCTCTTAGCGGTTCGGTCCATCCTGCTCTGTTGGCTTCGCCCCTTTCCCCCCACACATGCCCAATGGTTAAAGGCGGTTACTTGGGCCTCTGACTCCGAGGAAACTTGGTCTCACATGCAACCTACCCACTCCAGGCCTAGGGACATCTGGCTTAGGTTCCGCTCCTACTTGTCCGACCTGGACATGACTCCGGCTGCTTCCCCTTCACCTGCTCTTTCTCACTAGTGTGAGAGCTCCTTCCATATTATTTTGCTCAGCCACCCCTCCTCGCATGTCGTTTGTAATTCTGTCTCTGAATCATTTTGTGTGCAATCTCCGTATGACTGTACCAGGAACTGTATTGTCAGTATGTACCTGCTGGGCGCTGTTCGCCTGTTGTTTTGCTGCCACGCTGCCTAATAAAAAAGAATTTAAAAAAAAAAAAAAAAAACTAGGCCACACAATGGCATATTTTCTTCTCTTCAAAGATATACGTACAGAGAGAACTACATCTATCTCTTGCATATGCTGTCACTATTCACAAATCACACGGTCGAACCATAGATCACACACTGATTGACTTTGGCAGCACAGTCGTTAAAGAAGGGATAAGGTAGCACTTTCACATCTGTGTACATGCACTGGTTTATTCCTAGTTAACTTTGATGCAAACAAATTGAATGCTGACATGCTTTGCATACTAGAATACAACAGGCTACATACATTGTACACCCCCATCGAGAGATATACACCGTACCTCTAAAAAGAAAATCTTTAAAAGGAAAACTAATACAAAAAACACCTATAGCAGATCTCCCAGCAATACCGCTAAAGAAACAAAGAACAACTTCTGTTCCATCAAATAATATGACCACAAAACTCTCTAGTCCAACGACAACTGCACGTCCATCAGAAGACAAACAGACAAATGTCTCTTCTCAAAAATAAACTGCAGGCCCATCAAAGGGTACAGAAACACAAGTCTCTGGTCCATTTAAATTCAGCAACACATCTGGGGTAAATTGCTATGCAAATGAAGCAATCAATCTTTTCTTCCAATTGTTCACAAAATTTACTTAAACAGCTTGCATCAGTTGTGTTTGCAAATGTTCATCCTTCATAGAAATGCCACAACTTATCCTGACAGCACTTTTAGTGTCTCAGGTATAGGCAAAAATTGGAATACTGTACAGGATTGGTAAAATTCAGCATAAAACACAGAAAGATCCACAAGAATTCTTAATGTACTTACTACAAGTACTAGAAAATCAAAACATTTCAGATTACATTCATGTGGAAACATACATGCAGTCTCTGCAACCATGCTTCCCAAAAGCACATCCGTAATGAACTATGTGTGTATATATCCATACCAAATTGTGAGTCCATTCCATTTCACCCCTTTCTACAAAATGCAAATCAGGGAATATTATGCCCCTTTTGTAATTCAATCGTTCCTGCATACAAATAAACTGGCATGGCTAATATGTGATACTAATGATTCTAAAGTACAATGTGGTTGCTACCAACAATAACTTCACAGATGGCCAAGAATCTCTTGGCAAGACGACCTTCACCACAGTGGGCATAATCTACCACAACGGTGCCACAACCACTTCAGGCCACTATTTGGCATATGTAAAAAAAAGAAGCGGTTGGTTTGAATGTAACAACACTTCTGTTACTCCAAAGCATAGGTTACCAGCACATCTAACAAATGCCTACTTAATAATCCTTCAACCCAAATTTAGTCACTAAAGTATAGTACAATCAACAGTTAAAATTCACCCCCGGATATCTAACTACATCCATAATTTTACAATAGAACATTTAAAACCCAAGACTGTTAGAATACGCCAATGAGTATCTAATTACTTTAAACATTCTCTTAATTACAACACACATCCAACAAGCATACTATGACACTTACACTCATATGATATATACATGCTACCACGCTCAACTATTCTGCAACATGTACATTATTTAAAATGACAAACACTGTGGGCCTCATTACGACCCAGGCGGTAAGTTACCGCCTGGGTCGTACCCTTACCACCATGGCGTAAACTATGTTTACGCCATGGTGGTTGGCGGATTTACCGCCCCATTCCAAGGTGAGTGGGGCGGTAAATCCCCATTTCCCATTTTACCCTTCCTCATTCCCATTTTTGCCCCATAGGGTAAATTACAGTGGCATAATTAGCACCAAGGTCCCTTTGCGGCATGGGTTTTAACGCCTGCAAAAAGCAGGCGTTAAAATCACCATCCCGCAAAGGGACCTTGGAATCAGGCGTTAAGGGTCGGCGCCGTTTACGGCGCCGTAAACCCCTTAACGCCTGGGTCCTAATGAGGGCCTATATGTACAATTGTATGCAATTAAAGGTTTTAAGCTATCTCGTTTAAATATGATACCGTTTTTTTCACAGACAACGAACCAGAGAGTCCACCTTTATTACCAAATGCAACTAAGTAACTATACCCAGTATTATCCTATTTTTTTCTTCACAATGAAATACAGATTCCATAAGCACTATCCTAAATTGTACTACAATCAAAATACATATACACTTCAATTAAATAATTACACCATATTACAAATGCTGTATACTCCTCCTACAGTACCTAATATTCCTATACCCATATTACTATAGTGAGTGTGTGCCAGTGGGCAGATTCTTGTGGGCATGGACTGAGGCCATGCTCCCAAGAATCTTATATCATTCCACCCTATTACAAATACTGTATACTCCCTGTACAGTACCTATAACTGCTATACACATATACAGTGTGTGGCCAATGGCCACAACCAACACAGTACAATTAAACCATACAACAAGAACATACACTACACCTTCAAATAACAAGACTCGTCCAGAACCCCCCAATCCAAATGATATCCATGGACTCTAAAATTGACCGTGGACTTGGCAGCACCTGCACACCTTTTTTCACTTATAAAAACAGCCCCATGTCAACTTTATTCCACTCCCCCACCATATCCAGGCCCTCTTCCCATCACTATATAACCCCAAATATGTTTTTCCTACTTTTTTTTTTTCACTGCGCTGTCCGGAGACAGTAAAATCAGCCACGGACTCAGCAGCACCTGCAATTCTTTTATTCATCTATAAAAACAGCTCCCTATCAACTTTTTCCACTCCCCCATCCGTTACAGGCCCTGTTTTGACCACAAAATGACCCCAGAATTGTTTTCCAGACTTGTTGCTCACTGCTCTCTACGCGGATAATGGCAGCTCTCAGCGAATACACTATGGTGACCGTTTCAAATATGATGGCCCCCCGTTTTTGAACATCAATTAGCATGCATCTTTGGTGTCCGCTGACAACAAGGGCCTGATTGGCCCAGAGGCGTCCGCAGACTGCAAATTGGGAACTGAGTCTGCGGACTGGACCCCTATATCATATTATTTTCTGTTTACCTACATTTTGGCCATTTTTTTTAAATACTACTGGGTAGATTTACATCAAATTTGCAAAAGCACACTTTTAGCACTAAGCCGCTGGTCCTCGCACAAGTTTGGTGAAAATACATCCAGAAGTTTGGGCTGTAGGTGCAAGTACATTAATTTTTCCATTGTGTCTCTGAGGATTTTAAACATTTTGGGACTCTGCCTATAACTTTGTTCACCACGATGAAACCACACCAAACTTCACTTAATAATTCTGAGGACGTCATATACTTTTTTTGCAAAGTTTGGTGAGGGTTCGTCCATAGGTGGGAGGGGCAAAGTTATAAACTGCCCAAAAAGTGTTCTTTCTATGAGTTGAGCAACTTAACCATAACTGCACATACATATTGAGTACATGTATTCTAGTGTCTATTGAATGCTAGAATATTCAGTTCCATGTAATAATGTCCCCACAAAAATGTCTCTTGACAAAAAAGTCACAGTTTTTTGCAGAGACATTATTTCATTGAACATGTGGGGGTCACGCAACCCCTGAATGTTTTTTTATTTTTTACAAGGGGAGCAAGGGGCATCCCTGCTACCTGTCCCCATACATAATGTCACCATATATAATGTTGCCAGTGGTTTTCCCAGTGACATTATGTATGGAGACATTATTATCTAAACCGAATATTCTTCATGTCTAAGTGCAGTTTGAACTAATGTCCATGTAACTTCATGGTAAATGCATGTCTGCTTCATGTTAAAATCTTTAAAATCTGCAAGGAACTGGCCAATCCCACCGCAGTCTCTACCTCTCCCATCCCTTCCATGCCCTCTGGACGGCACTGGCCTGTCCTCACTCTCCTCCTAACCCCTCCTTCCCCCTACTCCCTGCTCTACCTCTGGCCTTTCTGCAGCCTCCTCTCCTCCCTCCTTCTCTGCTTTTCCCCTGTTCTCCGCAGATGAGGTTTCTAGACAAGTCGGATCTGTGAAAGTCTCGTCAAAACAGGTTCACCTCTGTTCCTCCAAAACCATAAAGGACCACATTGAATCCCTGGCTCCTGCCCTGGCTGATTTCTGCAATCACTCCTTTGCCACTGGAGTTTTCCCATCCACCCTTAAGCACTCCCTTGTGCACCCTCTTCTTAAGAAACCCTCTGCTGACCCCTCCTGCCCGGCAAACTGTCGCCCCATCGCCATCAATCCCTTCCCGGGCAAGCTCCTGGAGAAACTGGCCATCTTCCAGCTTAATCTCCACACTGAATCTGTTGGCTGTCTTCATGACCATCAGTCTGGCTTCAGAGCTGCCAGAAGCATAGAAACTGCTTCCTGAACATCCGTGAAAACCTGCTCTCCAACCTTGACTCTAACACCCTTGCGTCCTCATCCTGCTTGACCTCTCCTCTGCCTTTGATACTGTCAACCATACCATCCTGCTCAACCATCTCCGTGATAACCTGGGTATCACTGGTAAGGCTCTGGTGTGGCTGACTTCTTTCCTCTCCAACTGACCCTTCCAGGTTCAACTTGGGTCCTTCCTCTCTGCTATCTTTTTCTCTACCTGCGGTGTCCCCTAGGGGCCTAACCTTTCCCCTGGCTGTTCAATCAATACCTGGCACTCCTGGCCCACCGCAGAGCTGCTCTCTGCCCCAACTTTCAGTGCTATGTGGATGACACTCAGCTCATCATCAGGCTACCCTCGGCCTCCTCCTCTACTTCCGTCATCTCTGACTGTCTGTCTTCTATCCAGGAGTTGTGTGCCACCAATGACTTCTGCCTTAATGCCAGTAAGACTGAGATTCTCCTCCTCGGCACACCCGCTCCCTCCTTTCCTGTTTCTCTCTGGCTGGCCTCTCTTGGGCCCCTTCCTGCTCCCACCTGCCAGGCAAAAAATCTCGGGGTCATCTTCGACTCTACACTTTCCTTCTCTCCGCACATCTCTGACATCTCTGAGAAGTCACACTACCAGCTGCACCTCCTGAGAGGTATTCTTCCTTTCCTTTCCTTCCCCCAG
Organism: Ambystoma mexicanum; assembly: GCF_040938575.1. Taxonomy (NCBI): domain Eukaryota; kingdom Metazoa; phylum Chordata; class Amphibia; order Caudata; family Ambystomatidae; genus Ambystoma; species Ambystoma mexicanum. Next base: position 1,515,587,886 of record NC_090937.1, on the reverse strand, counting down.
AAGCTCACTGTCTCCAGAGCTCTGGTTCTCTCCATGCTGGACTCCTGCAACAGCCTCTTTCTGTGGCTGCGAGACTTGTCCTTGGCCTCAAGCCCAGGGATCGTATCTCTCCTGGACTGAAATATCTGCACTGGCTCCCAGTGGCTGCGAGGATTAAGTTCAAAACCCTCTGCATCGTCCACAAGGCCTTCTGGGGCCTGGGGCCTCAATACCTTCAACTCTCTCTTCCTAAATACCTTCCTTCTCGAGCTCTTCGCTCATCTGCCTCCAATTCCCTTAGGGTCAGTCGCTTCTCTAAGCAACGAGTTGGTGGTAGATCTCTCTCTTTGGCTGGGGCTTCCCTTTGGAACAGCCTCCCTGCCTCCCTAAAACTTGAGGAGAACCATCTTCGGTTCGGTAACCACCTCAAAACCTTTCTCTTCGCGTATGCCTTTTCTCCTCCTCTCCCTTGCTGATTTCCTGGCTGACACGGAAACTGCACTGGTTACTGGGCCACCCTCTGACCTCAGGCCCAGGTCCACTCCCCCACCAATCTCACTTCTGCACTGCCTTCCTGGCAACCCCTGCACTTGGTGACTGTTTTCTGGATCCCTACGGTCCCACTTCCTGCACTTACCACTGGATGTTCTGCACTTACCCATTCACTTGCCACCTGCTGGCCGTACTTCTATTGTTATTTATTTATTGCTCTTATCCCTTGTACTGCACTGTGCTCATCCCCCCTGCACTTCTCCTCCTTCCCCTTCCCATGCACTTGCACGATCTGAATGTCACCTGGCCTAGTAGGATTGCTGTCTGTCTCTCCTCTTGTGCCCCCCTCCCTTGCCTCGTCGCGCCTTGAAACACATGTGTATAGGTGCATTATCAATGCCATATCATATCATATCATGCCTAATGCATCTACGTGTATCAGGTTTGGCAATAGTGGAATTTGCTTTTGTCATTTTTGGTTAGAGCATGTCCTTGTCTGCTTGAGCTTGCAGATTCATCTCTTCTGCAATTGGCCTGGGGTAAGGTTGCTAGAGTTGTCGCAGCAAATAACAGTTCCCATGTTTGAAGTATGGCAGCGGAGATGGGGCAGGGTCCATGAATGATGCACATCTTCCATTCCTACTGTATTTAGGAAGAGGAGGGGCCAACACTATGGATGATGCTTTCATCTGCCTCTTGGCAAGTTGGTGAGTCTTGGGGAGTGGAGAGCCTGAGTAGGAGACTAGGAGGACATGAGTTTGATTAGGTAGTGTATGGCTAGACCATGGATACATTTATATGCGAGGAGGAGAAATTTGAAGAATAGGTGACATTGAATAGAGAGACACCAACAGTAATGGCGGTAATTCGAGGGAGTTGAACATATCAGTAGACGCTATAGGGAGCATGTGGCATAAGTATGTATTTTGTTGAAAAGATGAAAATAGAAGAGGGAGAAGCCCCAATTTAGGTTGGAAGAGTCATCAGGTTTATTGATGGCCAGCAATGAGATTAGCTTTTTTTTTATCAGAGTGAAAGATAAGGTAGAACAGGATTTTACTGTTATTTGGAAGATTGGCCTGGGCAATCCTTGCGTTGCAGTGATGAATGGTATAGTATACATTTATCATCATTGCCTGATGGTGTGTGCAGATCAAGAATGAAAATGATAGAACATGGAAGTCTATGTTTGTCAGAGGGGCAGTTACTGATGTTCTCCTACATATCAGGATTCAAAGAAAAAGAGGGGAACCTAGATCTGGTTTCTTCTGTAAAGAATATTGTGAGCAGCTGAACTATGAGATCAGTTTACCCTAAGACTGGGTGTATGGCATGGAAAGTAATTGGTCCTTACTAGTCCTTGAGAGACACCAAGTAGAAAAAGGGGAAGTAGGTGTAATAGTTCCAGCAGATGGTGAAGGAATGGACAGAAAGATAAGAGGCTACTGATTTGATTGTTTTGCCCTTAATGCACTGAAGTAAAGGGAGAAGAGACTTTGTAGAAGGGATGGATAATACATTGTGTTCATGTAGGTGTGGTTTGAGTGGTTAGAGATTTTTGTTTGGGTGCTTCCTGAGGGGTCGCTGACATGGTACCTGGATCGGAAATGGTATCACAGATCATTTACATAAATTAAATTAGTTATGTAGTTTGAGAAAACTCTTACAAACATTTTGAAGTGGTGAGCAGAAAAGGTACAAGTCCTTATAAACCGTGTAAATCCATTGCCACCTTGTATCTAGCAGTTTCTGTCAAATCTAGTTGAAATAGAGAGGTTGACAAGTACAAATATTTGAGAACAGGTGACAGGTCCAAGCATTTTCATTGTTTTGTGTGGCATAGATGCGTTTTTGGAGCGGAGTGGTAAGCTGTCACGAAAGCTAGGAGGTAATTGTTAAATTAAAGAGCAGATGGGGTGGAGTGTGGTGGTGCGAAAGGGGTAAAACATGGGATATTTTTTTTATATATGGGGACACATATGAGACAAAAACTTGAGTTGCATGCGAGAAGAAGGATATGGAGTTAGGTATTTCAGGATCAAGCTTGCCATAGAAAGCTATAGACAGCTTTTCAAGGATGTGGGCAGGGAGAAGATATATCCGCTTCAGAGGCATGAGGTGCAGGTATTCTCTTTGAACATTGCTGGTGTTAATAAATACCTGGTGGGCAATGAATGGCTCAACTTTATTCATACATGTGGGGTGATTAGTCTGCAAGAAAAATCTCACCATATGCAGAGTTACTCTACTTATGTGATTCCTTCTGTCAAGGGGAAGAGTGACCGTCCTAGTGGTGGCTTGCTAACTTGGGTAAATATCTCCTTTTGGGAGTCAATTAGGATTCCAGACTCTGGGTCAAGGGACCTCCTAGAACTGCACGTGAAACGTCTTGAGGGTTCAAAAGTTCTTCTCTTAAACATGTCAAATGCAGATTTTGGAGTTGTGCATTGATCCTCTCTGTATCATGATCAAAAGAATTGATGCCTGGACATCTAACCCTTCAATCTCCTTGAAGATGATCATCATGTGGGATTTCAACAGGCAATTTGAACCCATTGAAAGCATGATAGAGATCTGAGATGAGGACAATAGCTACTGGGATATAGGTGTTTTAAATGCTGCAAAACCCAAGTGACAATATAGGCATAAAGAAGAGTTGCACATCTACTCATGGGGCAAACATTATGGCCGGTAATGGGCGATTTTCTGGGCACTCACCTGTAATGATGACTTTTGAGAATGCACTGACGTGTTGTAAAATAGACTACGGAGGTCATTATGACCTTGGAGGTAGCCATGCCACTATTTGTGGCATGGCTACCCCCATTCGGGGTACCGGGTCCGGGTTCCTGGAATGGGGAAACACTGGGCCATTCTGACCTTGGAGGGCCCAGTATTTCCCCATTCCAGGAACCCATCCATATTCCCATTCGAGCCCCCATAGGGCTCAATGGGAATGGGGAGCATGCTAAAATTAACAGGCCCGTTGTTAGCATGCTGGTCTGCTCGTGGGACCCGCTAAGGACACCTGGTAAAACCTTGTAATGCGGCAGTAGGGGGTTAACGGGGCTGGCAGCTCTACCGGCCCTGTTAACCCCCTACCGCTAAGGTCGTAATTACCTCCTTGGTCCCTTATAAGTAGTTTCTCTCTACATAATCAAAATTAGTGTGATCATCATCCCCTATTATTGGCTCTAAAAGAATCCTTTTTGGGACAAGAGGAGATTGCATCCCCTAGTGGCAATGTGCCATTGTCTACTGTCGGCCATGCAAACACAATATCAAGTTGTCCAACATAGATCGGGCACAATGCATTTGGTATATGGTGATATTCTCCCGCTATTAAAATGATGTGCTATCTTGGAGCCTGATTATCATACAGCCATGATGAATATTAATGTGTTACTGATGAGGTACGGGAGGCATCTAGCAAGTTCAGGCGGCGCAAGTTGCAATGTGACGGTCTAGGTGTTGAGGAGGAGAAACTCCTTGAAGTGGTGAGTTTTGAGTTCTTTTCTGAATTCTAAGAACAAGGAGGTGAGTCTGATGCTGATGGGGAGGAGGTTCCGTTGTATTGGGGTGTTGGCAGAGAAGGCTTGTTTTCTGGTACTTTCCTTTTTGCAGTTGCGGATTTCAAGTCTGCACATGTACTGGCTTCTGGTTGTTTCTGTCCACTGGAGATGCTGAGTTTCTCCACGAGGTAGATGGTTGATTTGAGGGTGATTGCCTTATAGATGATGCAGAAAGACTTGAAGGTGATTTGTGCATACAGTGGGAGCCAATGAAGGTCGATGATGACCGAGGAGATGTGGTTGTATCTGCGTAGACCCTGGCTTGGACATGCACCCGCATGTTGGAAACTTCTCAGGAGATCAAGGGAGGATGAAGGGAGGCATTTGAGGAGTGTGTTGCCCCCATCGAGTGGGATAGAACCAGTGCTTGAACAGCGGATCTAAAGCTGTCTTGAGGGAGGAAGGGCTGTCTGAGTTTCCTTGCTATGTGTCCCTTGAAGGACAGTTGTTTGTCGATGTGGAACCTGAGGGACTTGGCACAGGAGGTGAGCTTGGGGTGAGAAGCCCTCAGAGTTCATGATTGTTAGCCAGGTCGGTATGTCTGGGTGATCAGTGTTGTTGGTGAGGAGTAGGAATTTGGTCTTGGAGGGTAAGAGCTTCAGGTATGCATTGGACATCCAAGACTGGATTAGCGAGAAGCAAGCTTTGAGCCTATAGCTGTCCATGATGGAGTCGATCTTGAGGTATAGCTGTGTGTTGTTGGTGTATTGGTAGATGTGAATTTAAGGTTTGGCAAGGTGGACTACCCTCAGCTCCATGTATAGATAGCAAATCACTAAGGAGAGAATGGGAAACTGTGGGACTCCACAGGTGATGTTTAGCGTTGCAGATCTAGAGGAGTCCATCTGAAGAAACTGCTGGTGGTTGGTTAGGTAGTACTTGAACCAGCGTAGGACAAGGTTGCTGATTCCCATGAACCGATGTAGGGTTTCCGTAAATGCCTGGTGGTGTACTGTGTCAAAAGTGGCCGATAGATCGAGTAGAACCAGGAGGCAGGGGTGGCCATCATCAAGGATGTTGTGGGCGCCATCAACCTCCTGTATGGTTGCTGTCTCCATTCTGCATCTGGGACTGATCCCGGATTGGAAGGTTAGGAGGAGATTGACTAATGCAGCCAAAGCTGAAGTCTACACTGCATCTTTCCTTAGGCTGGAATGCAATATTTGTATCAAGGTATACTGGAACATGAATGGGCCTCATCACGAGTTGGGCGGTAACGCTGGCGCTATTAGCGCTGGTGCTAATAGTCCTACCGCCAAACCCCCCAGCGATATTTTAGCGCCGGATCACGGGTTTGGCGGAAGGGTTATTGCCCATTCCCTTTTGGGCCCATTCGGGAATTCCTCATTCCCCATTGGGCCCAATGGGAAAAATTCATGGTATTTGTGCCGAAAATCGGCAATTTTGCAGCGGATTTCCCCCCAGCTCAGAGCTGGCGGACCCTTAAATGCGGCGGTAATAGCGCTACCGCCGCATGTAAGGGTTACCGCCAGACTCGTGATGAGGCCCATATTCTGATCTAAGAGGACAATATAGACTTTGTTAACCATAAGTACGAAAGATCATTATATTTCAAGTTCGGCATGGGGTACTTGAAACTGGTATTTAGGGCTTGTGGAGCTCTCACAACTTCAGAAGCCTTGTCAATATGCACTCATTCTGGCTATGTTCTAGCAGTATAATCCTCATGCAAATATCTCACCTGAGCTTGCCGATTAAATCAGAAAAGTTTAAGCTGAGGGTACCTCGGTTAATCATATTTGGAGAGATCATCCCTTCATCCTAGATTATAATCTGGTGATTGGGTGGCACCCCTATCTGCAGTATCTAGGTGGCTGTAAGGATGATGTAAGTGTTGCATTTTTCTTTTCATGTTTTTAACCAGATTTGCTGTGTTTTGGAAAATGTACACTGCTTTTATCAATATTCTGCATATTTTTGTACTTGAATACGGTTTTAACTCTTCTTAATTGTATGAATTTGCCATGTGATTTTTGTGTGTGCTTTTATGACATTGGGCCTCATTACGAATGTGGCGGAATGGCAACAATGGTGCCAGTAGTGCTACCGGCCCTGTTGCTACCTCTCTGCCACATTACGAGTTCTGCTTGCCGGTGCCGTGGTCTGACCAGTGGTCTGACCAGGCGTACAGACCGGCACCTGCAAGCAGAATGGGGATCGGGAGGCCGGCCATACCCACACCCGCGAATGGGCAATTACTGGCCCATTAATCTCATAATGGGCCGGTAAAGGCCCATTCACGGGTGCCAGGGCCGGTAGCGAGTTTGGCGGTAGCCATGCACTTAATAAAGGCACGGCTACTGCCAAACTCGTTATGAGGCCCATTGTATTTCGGAATAAAGCATTGAACGGAATGGATATATCAATATAGTAATACGATCTAGCAGAATTTATAGCAGTGGTGTTTGCAAGAGCAATGTCTTGTTTAAATGGCAGCGCACTTAGAGACAGGTGGTTATCTTGAGATTTTAGACTGAGAGGGACATACATGGTTGGGGGTTGACAGAACGTAAGGTAAGGAGAAGTTTGGGAAGTTAATGTTAACGTATGCAGCTAATGGTGAACTCTCCCAAGTTCAACAGATTGAGTACATGAGGGATAGCGAGCTGGAAGGGAGTTCCTGTCCTGTCAAAAATAAGAGGTCAAGGAGTCAGTCATGAATGTTCCTTTGGTGATTTATGAAAAAGTGTGAAGGGAGAGTGGAGGGTGAACAGAAGTGGTTAAGTCAATTAATGAGTTGACAGAAGGTAACAGTTACAGAGCACAGAAGAATGAAATGAAGAGAGTAGAAACATGAGACATAGTGAATAGTATAAGCATGGGCAGGATGGTTGTGCAAGTTGACCAAAGTGTGGTCAGAGTGGTGGGATGTCATGCAAGATGGCCTCAGACCTCCACATAATCATCGGAACAGTGACTGCTGTTTGCCATGGTATCTTTTCTTTGTGACCGTGAGTTGCAGAATATGAATTACACTTTCCCGTGAGCCTTGAACATGTATATGCAATGTCTTCAGAATGAGCCCGAATTGACCACTAAAGTGCTGAGATTAAGGAACGTTTGCTGCTGTCAAGTGTGGTCTTAAAAACCTCAATAACAGCTATTACTGCCTATTGTGACAAAGCTTTAAGGGCCACGTTTGGGGTATGCCCTGTGCCCTCTTGGAGGCCCTTGTTGTGATTGGGCATGCTAGGTTTGGCTAGTGGGCCACCCGTTGCCATGTCCATAGACAGCCAAGTACACCAGGGCAAAGGGGCAACTCACCCCATTGTTCAAGGAGAACAGGTGTAGGAGTGCCATGTTGCATTGCAAAGATGATGTAAGTACTTGCATGGGTAATATTTGTAAGTGTGAACAAAAACGAAAATGCAAACATTAATATCAAGTGAAGACAGTCTCCAAAGGCAAGTGTGCTCTGACGTCTACACCCTCACTGGGCATGGCAGAGCTTCTGGTACCTTACCAGCTGGTCTCAGGCCTGGTGAAGTGTTAGCATGCATCTTGCAAAATTAGCATTAGCAAGTGCTGCTCATTTCAAAGTGGGAAGGACACCTCATTATCACCCCAGTCTTGACTGTGGAGACTGTAGACAAACCATCCTCGTTGTTCTCCTTTTACTATTTATTACTTGTGTCATTTAAATCTGATTCGTTTTTCTTGCTTTTTATTTTTGAATTTCACTTTTTCCTCTCTTTCCAGACTTTCTCTTTCTCTCTGAATCTTTTTTCCAGCCATCTCACCTGTCAACTCTCCATTTTTTTATGACTCCCATATCTGCCTCCATCCCCCTCCATGATGTTGCTGCTTTTTCTGTCTCCATCTCTCTCTTAGATTGTGAGTCAGATCTCACCAACTGCCAGGTCACATGTCACTGCCTGTTTTAAACTGGAGACCACTTATTCAAGCTCTATAAGATAGCTCAACATGTTATTGAATCTGCAGTGTAATGCTGTGCACAACCAAACAGTCCAGGTGCCTAAAAGGCTGGCAGAGTTGAATGGAAGAGACAAGAGGAAGAAACCTACGAGAGGAGAGAAGGTAGGTGAAGACATGGAGAGAAAGAGGAAGGGAGATAAAGACAGCAAGTTGGCAAGAGATCTGGACATTAGAGGAGGGAGGGTAGGATGGGGGAAAGAAAAAGTGTGTGGCCAATGTGCTCTTGCACCTTGAATCATCTGTGTGCTAGATGGAATTACCAATAAAATATCTAAGACCAAATAACAGGACAGACTCAAGGAAGATGTTAAGAAATGGCTTTCATCTCAAAGAAGTAAACCAGGGTGAATAAACACTGTTCAAGTCAATTCATGCAGAATCACAATGTCGTGTTAGTCCCTCCTTGCTTGTCTCTTATCTGTAAAACACACCCAGAGCTACTTCTATTCACGTGGTGTAAGACACTAGTCATAGCTGAGAATGTGGCAGCGGGATAATACTTTGCAATATTGTATGTAAAAGTGCATGGCAGCCTATTCTTTTTGGTTGGCAACACAACTCCAACCTTGGACATTTGGCTTGCTAGTAGCACGTAAATAGACATGACCCCAGGTGGTTGGAGATACGTCAGCTTTCCCCTTGTTTCCACAATTAGTCTGCACTATCTCATGGGTAGGCATCATGCCAATTTATTCTGTTTGAAAGCTGACCTTGCCAGTCTCGGGACATTCGAGGGAGTGTAGGCAGATCATTATCTTAGCTTCATGAATAGCCCTTGCTTGGGAGCTTTTCATAACGTGTTACAAGACCATGGAACTTTCCATATCGATGGTGCTTTAACACCATTTGATTCAATTATGCTAGCTGTAGCTGTTCCTCTTGGTCTTTAGAGACTTGCTCACTCTATCCCATATTAACTTCATGCCTGTTTAATTGTCTAATATTTGGCATCAATAAATGTTCTTGTTCCTTCTAATCTTTAGGAAATATGTCCTTGTCCATGGTCGGCTCATAGACTCCCTTGGAGCTTTTCTTCAATTTCTCAAAATAGCATCCTTAGTTCCAAGCCAATGTACTCCTTTATTTTGCAAGGGAAAACAGTTTCTTCATCATCTTTCCACGTTAGGTAACTGGGATCATAGTTGGAGGTAGCTGGGTTGATTGACATAAGCCGTCGTCCATCTTCTTCTAATGGTCGTCCAAAATAATGAATATATACCTCGCACAAGCAAGATTCTATGGGCCTCATTACGAGGAAGGCCATAGAGGGTTATCGGCGCCAATAGAGCTGCTGGTGCCGTTAACCCTCTACCACCTCATTACGAGGTCTGCTTGCGGGTCCCACTAAGGATGTCTGCTAAAACTAGGCGTCCTTAGCGGGACCCGCGAGCAGACCAGGATGCTAACAACGGGCCCGTTGTTAACATCCTCCCCATTCCCATTGATCCCTATGGGGGCTCAAATGGGAATGGGGATGTACCAGGTCCGGATCCCAGGAAATCGAATTACCGGGCCCTCCAAGGTCGGGATGGCTCGGTAATTGAAACCAAACCCGGTACCCGGTATGGGGGTAGCCATGCCACTAAAAGCGGCATGGCTACCTCCATACTCGTAATGAGGCTCTATGTATTCTTTCTACCTTGTGTTTCAGAGTATTTACAGTTATTGACCACTGGGTCACTTCATTCTTCTTTGTGTTCATACGTACTGGATCATGCAGCGCCTATTATTCTTAGTACTCCAGTTACATCATTATCCTTAAGTATTTTCATATAGTTTCAGCATAGATTCATATATCTCTCTTTTACTGTCATAAGACTTTGTTTAACATACATCCATGTCATGCATCATTTTATTCATGGCTGCATTCTGGCAACTTGGCAAGGGACATCCTTTTTGATAGCTTTCCTCCACTGTTTAAATGGGAGGGTATCTTCTGAATGGTTGCATGAGTGCATATTGTCTTTCATATAATTGATCTGGTATGCACATGTCACATAAATTTGTGCATGGGTTCCGAACTGTGGCTCCTCTCCTGTCATTCCAATAGGATGGGGGTGAGGGGCAGTGTCTAGGGAGAATACGTCCACTTGCTTCTCAACATTCCCCTCTCTGGTCGCAATCTCAACCAAACTCTTTGCCTCCTCTTCTGCAATTCCTGCTTCATCTTCTCTGATCATCACGTCATATTTTCTTTTCTTTGGAACCAATATGTTTCTCACCTCCCCCTTAGGTGGCTAGCATTGTTTATGTGTTCATCCACACTCCAGTATTCAGACGACAATCTCCTGCTATTGCACAAAATATTCATCCCTCCACATATGTTTTCCGATCCTGGGGATAATAGAACTTCATTCCAGGAGGTGCAAGAGAACTCTTCTTTATATTCTCTCAAGCACTTGTTTCAGTCTGTGTTTTCTCCCCAGTATGGCTGTTAATGTCCATTATTACTTTCATTCCAATAGCTTTCTTGGATGCGTTCTGGCATTGTCCCAAGATGATCCTTATGCGACAGAATACCAACATTAGTAATAGTAATATTCCTCCAAGTAGTTTAAAAGCATTTACCAATCAAGATGGAATACATCCAATCAACGATGAAAACCAATCGTCTCCTGCTGCTTTATCAGCTTCATCTTCCATCTGTGTGTGCAAGGTCATCAGCATCGCTATTGCCTCCGTCTGAGTCCCATTTTCTCGATCATGAGAAGGTGTAAATGTACAGCAAGAAGGTCCTACCTCGGCGCACATGCCTCCTTCCGTTGCTGTTATCAAATCCAGAACATAACGGTTCTGAAGAGTCATCAGCCTGATGGCTCTCAACTCTTCCTTTATTGCATTGAATCCTTTTTTGTTCAATTGATCGTCTGCAGCAGCTCCCATCGTGCGATCTTAAGCCACTTGGCATGCACTGTAGGTTGAAGCCCTGGTATAAATATAGATGTCATTATCATGGCGGTCTTGCCAAATAGTTTGTACTCATCAAGAATGTTGTTGTAAGCCTCTATTGATTTTGATGAGAAGTAATTATCTCTCTTTAGTTGGCAAAGATGAAGTGATTTTGTCCTTTTGTTATAGTCATTAATTTTCGGGAACTCTTAGGTGTGGAGGTCACTTTTGGGACTCACTGGTGCTGTTCCATGTACATTTACTATAGAGCATGCTCCTCCCCAATCTTTAGGCAAGTGTATGCAGGCTCTGAATCCGCAGGCTTAATATAAATCTATCAGAACTGCAGTTCTTCCATGCATTCCTGGTACTTCAATTGTTTCTCCACAACGTGTGTTCTTTCCAACATAGATCTTGCCATCATTCTTGAAGCAGGTTGTTGTATTCTTCGCTTGCAATATATGCACTGATCCTACTTCGTTCTCAACCCAGGTTAGTAACCCTGCATGCTTGGCCTATGATTCTAGGCATTCATCATTACCCCTTTGAACCTTGTGGATTGCTTCTTTCTTCAATAAGTGTGCAGGGCATGATATTTGGCCATCTTCCCATCCAGTGTTGGTTGATGCACACCCATATACCAACAGCTGTGTCCTTTCCCAGCATCCTAGCTCCCCTGATTTTTCATTAATTTCTGAGCAATTAATTCGCTTCATATCAACAACTTGTATCTTTTCTCCAAATTGGGATGGATGCATAGGTTTTTTGTACATTTACCCTAATCCACTCTCCATCCTTTTTGACTGTATGTATCTATCTTTGTATGGCAAAGTATGTCTTGATTGCCATCTTAAGGTTGCCTACTTCCCTTCAAATTGGCCTCTCATAGTGCAGCCTGACTGAGACATTTTGCATTGTATGGCAACATTTCTCTTGCAATGAATGTTCTTACCACATTAATGACATACAGTATTAAGGAGCAGACCTAGCAACTTTCTTTTGTTTTAAAGTATATTTTATTAATTTTATCAAACACAAACCAAAAATGATTTGTAACATCATATACAGTTTCAACCACCTTTCCACTTAACATGTCATAAACCTTATCCCCACCCTCCCAAGTATTCCTCCCCCACCTCCCCTAATCCCACAACCCTCCTGCCTGCTGTTTATTTACACTCTAGAACTCTATGTTCCATCAGGCAAGAACCATATGTACTCATGCCAGGGTTTCTCCATTCTCCTGTCTCAGCAGAAACTTCAGCAAACAGGGTGTATAATAAGGCTTCCCATTCACCCCTTCCCCCAGGGGTTTCCCACAATGTCTCTGCCCTGTCCTCCTCCATACCACGGTTTCCGCCATTCCCCACATATACATGTCCCTCCATCAGTGCTCTATTCCAGGTCCTTCAGATGATTTCCATGTCATAGTGATTCTACGTTTAGCCAAAATATACGCAAGATCTTTCAGCTTGGCAACATGTTTCCGACTTTTCAGTGCAGAAAGCACCACAATAAGTATGTACTAGGAGAAAGCCCATCCAGTACTGCTCCCCCAATCTGTAATCTGATTGCTTTCTCCTGTCAATATCGCCCCACCACCGGACATACCCAAAACATATTGAGCATGCCTGTTTCCGTATCATAACACCTTGGACATCCCTGTGCTACTGTTGCCGGAAACCTGGAAATCCGCTGAGGAGTCATATACGCTCTATGTGTCACCAACAATTGTATGAGCTGTAACCTTGCATTTCTTGACACTTTTTTGTGGTATTCCAGAATCCTCCCCCATCGTGTGTCTGCAGATGATGTGCAGAAGGTGATACCCAGATCCTCCTCCCATTTGCCATTTAGCTCCAGAGGGTAAGCCGGTGTTAGGGAGAATTCTCTGTTTAGGCTGAATTTCCCTACCTAGTGAGTCCCCCAGCAGCTTTGCTGGATTTCTGGGGTTTCTTTTTTTCTCCTGCCAAGAGTGAGACCCTTTTACCCTCACTCTTGGACCTGTTGAAGTGTGTTTTCTTGGTTAAACCTTGTGTTGAATGGGCTATGGGGTCTTTTACCCCATAGGGCCTCATGTATTTTTGTGATGTGGGTTACACAGCACCCTCTGTGCCGTGACCCAGGGGTGTCCTAGGGACTCCCCAACATAGACTCCATACCCTGGGACTGACTACTGTCTCCCAGGGCATGTAAAGTCACCAAAAGACTTTGCTAGTCTTGGATCCTGAACAGAACCAGTACAAACCATCATATTGTGGATGTACTGGCTGGGGCAATTCGATTGCCCCAGGGTCTGTTAGTCGAGGGGGCACGTCTCCGTCCCCCCTGATCGAGTTTTGGCTGGTGGCAGTGGAAACTACGTTTTATATTCGACCGCGAATATTTTCCTATGGGATTTCCCATTGTTTTAGGCTAACACATTTAATTATTTATTTACGGTAGCCTTAAACATACCGCCGGTTTATATATTTATTTTTATAACTCCGGTTGGGACTTTTTGCCAAAACTTGATGCTAAAATGGCGTTGGTGTTCGCCTCTGTAACTCTGACCCAAAGTGGAGCCCTTTGTCCCACTTTTGGCGGGCTTCCCCACAGAAGCCCTCCAAAGTGGTGCCACTCTGTCTGGGGTACTTAGGAGGGGTGGAGGGGGATTTAGGCACCCTGGACTGAGTTACCTTGGTAACTCAAGTCGCACTCCGTCCTGATTGGCCCAAGTGGTGAGCCGGTCGGCTCACCACTTAGCATGTTTGAGTGACAGCTAGGCTGGGTGAATGGGGGTTTGCTGCATAAAAGCAGGGCTTTGGGGACTGGAACTTCAGAAGTCGCCACAGGACCAAGAATCCGACGAGGGAAGAGCTGAGCCGACCTGCTTCGACGACACCACCCGGTGGAGCCCTGCTGAACCGTCTCACCACTTTTCCCGACGACCGAGGAGAACTCTTAATGGAGTGGCTCCTTCCCTTGACTGGTGGGGACAACCAGTTTTCGCCTTCTTTTCGCTTCTCGAGGTATCTCGTGGCCGCCTTGCCAGTGCCAAGCACCCCGGCAACCGGAACCCCACCACTTTTACCCCAACCACGAAAGTCGGTACAACCCTTTGACCGGAGGACTCCGCGGCTGGTTTCTTCCCGGGCAGTGCAACGACCTTCTTCTTCTGCTCTTCTGCGAGAACTTCTTCTCCCTTGACCGACGTCGAGCCTTGCTGCCACTGCCTGGAACAACTGCCACCGCTGGAGGATCCTTTCCGCTTAAGGTACCGTGTTTCGCCTGGCTTCCCTTGCTACCGACTGTACGGGGTAGATTTAGCCCCCGGCTTTCGAACCTGGGAGTGCCTGGGACACCCTGGCTAAACTTTTTAAGCCACTCTAAACTCTTTCTAACTCTTTGCAAGACTTTGAATCCTTAACAACAGTGTGATCCTGGGCACATTTTCGCTCCGGCTACTCTAAGAGTGGGCCCTGCCTAGTGACTTTTGCTCACCTGGGACTTTGTGCTTCTTTGAGTCTATTGCAAGTGTTCTGGACCTCAGAGTGGTGTGTTTAACCCATTCCTGTTTCTTTTTACCCCTTTCTTGAACCTACTAGAGTGTCATCTAACGTTAAGCGCTCACCTCTGTTTTAATTATGTGGTGTTAACTTAGAGTTGTCTAGATAGGAGTAAGGGTTGGAACTGCTTTCATTATAACTGTGTTTGAAGTGTTTTTACTATATTTTGCTAGAGTGATTTCAACTTATGTGTGTTTTATAAATAAATAACTATATACTTTTGAAACCAAGCTCTGGTCAGTGTTTGCTTGTACTATTGTGTCTGGGTACATATTGTGTATACTTTGCATACTGCCTAACTCTTCTTGAGGGAAGTCTGACTGCTCAGCCACAGCTACCAGGTAAATCTGGGTGGTGCAGACTGCTACCAAGTGGGTTTACTGCTATACCTGTAGTCTTAAATCTTTTGCAGTGTTCCCCAAGGGAACTGCACAGGTTTCTGCCTAACACTGGTGTACAGCGGTGGGATTTGTATTGAGTATACATTTTATTGTGCTTTAGATACCTTAGTGCAACTAACCACAAAGCTTAGCACTGTAAAAAGTAATCCTCTAACATGTCAGTTATAGAAAGCTATAGTCAAGAGTCCCTTGCAGCCAAAACTGCTGATTGTTTAAGAGTGCTCTGTAAACATAAGGATCTCCTGACTAAGGGCAAGAAAATGGAGCTGATTGAAAGATTGTTGGCTAACCAAAGTCTGGGTGATGGTTCAGAGGAACCTACCACTCCAGCAACTGTAGATGACAGTATTGAAGTTAACATGGAGCAAAATGTTGATGATTCTGAGGAAGAGTCAGAAGAGGAGGGTGAGGCTGTTGTAACTGTCCCCCCTAGGCCTCTGCCTGCTCTACCTGCTGTACCTACTGGACCTTTACCAGGTCCCACATTTAGTCCTCAGTACTTTGAACTGGAGAAAATGAAGCTAGAATTGGAGTATAAGAAACTTAATGCTCAAACTGACAAAGAACTAAGGCTAAGGGAAATGGAGCTCAAGTATGACTTAGAAATGAAGAAATTATCTGTTGAGAATGTTTCTCTCTCTGGCTCCTCTAGAAGTTCCAGTCCTAAAAGACCCCGGATGCCTAAAGAATTGATTGGTATGTATGAGCCTAAGTTGGATGTGTTGGATTGGTTGTCTCTGTTTGAATATAATCATGGGCTCCAGAACATCACAGGAAATGACTTACTCACCTGGTTGTTCTCTAGGCTTCCCCCTGTTGCAACTGATGTGGTAATGGAGATGGGGGAGGAGGATAGGAAGGACTATGAATGTGTGAAACTAGCTTTGATAGCTAGGTTTGGGAAAACCCCTTCCCAGTATCTTAAGAGGTTTAGGAGCCTCAAAAAGCATGATGGTACCCCTTGGGCTACCTGGGTGAGTGAATGTTTGAAAAACTTAGAGGGATGGATTAAGGGTTACAAGGTGAACACTTATGAGGGGATGAGAAATCTCTTTATGTTGGAGTCAATTTATGATGCCTGCTCTCCTGAGCTCAGACAGCACTTGGCTGATTCACAGGAATTAGATCCTAGGAAACTAGCTAAGGCTGCTGACTTGTGGGTTGCCAACAGGGCCACTCACAAGGATTCTGGGGTAACTCAGAGGAAGGATGGGGAGAAACAGCCTAAAAAGGACTCCAAAGAGAATTCTAATACCTCCCATACCCAAGAGGGCCACAAACAACCAAATAACCAGGGTAAGCCCCAGGGTAAACCGAATCAGGCTAGTGTACCTTCTGGCCACAAGCCAGAAGGAGGTCAGAACAAGCCACCCTTCCAGAGAGCATTTGGACAATGCTATGTCTGTCAGGGTACTGACCATATCAAAGGAGATCCCAAGTGCAAGGGTAAACCTGCAGGGATCAGCACAGTCTCCTTAGCCTTCACTCCTGAGGATGAAGTACAGATGGCTAGTGCCCACTTTGAACTCTTTGCTGAAGAACCCTTGGGTCTTCAAGCAACTGTAAACTTAGAGCCTATGGGTCTGGTTAGTCCCCAGAATAGGGTTGTGTATAACTCCCTACCTGTTAACTCTAAGGTGTATTATGTGGACAGTGTTCTTGTCAATGGCCAGGATACTCCTGCCAGGAGAGACACTGGGGCCAGCAGAACAGTAGTGGATGAAAGCTTCTTTCAACCTGAGGATGTGGCCAAAGCACCCAAAGGTCCCACTAAAATGTCTGGAGGCCCTGTCCAAATGGTTCCTATTCTACCAGCCCTCATTCAATGTAACAATATGACAGTAAGGATCCCTGTCAGTGTTCAGGCTGAGGTACCTGGGAAGGTCCTGTTAGGGAATGACCTAAGAACTCTAGGAGTAGTGTCACATACCCCCAGGCCTCCCAGTATGGAGAAGCAGAACTTAACCAAATTGGCTAGAAAGGCTACCTTGAAGGACCCTTCTAAGCCTGTGGGACCCTCTACTGAGAACCCCACTACAAGTCCTGGTGTTAGTAAGTTGACCTCTAACCCAGACACATTTCAGGATAGTATGCTAGGAACATGGGAGCCCCAACCAAGCTCCATCATTATTCCCCTAGTCTCAGAGTCTCTGACTCCCCCTGCTTCTGAGGAAGAGGTGGATAGACCAACTAGGCCCCTATCTAGACCTGAGAGAACTGGTAATTCTCAGTGCTGGTGGAAAACCAGAAAAGAAAAGTCTAAGGCCAAAAACCTTCAGACTGTTGGACCTTCTACTGAAGACCCCAACTCAAATCCTAATATTAGGGGGGAAACTCCTAAAATAGGTAAGGGTAGATCTAAGAGGAAGGGGAAGCAGGTGCATTGCCTAACCCCAACCCCTCCAACCAAGAGGCCTAATACCCAACCTGCTCCCACAAGAGAGGTGGTGAGGAACCTTGGAGGCCCCTCTAGATCTAAGGGAATCCTTTATAAGGACCCCTTGAAAAAGCCTAACATAGGTTCAGAAGTTGTACCAACTTCTGAGGGACTGGTCAACCAGATCCCCTATAACAAAAAGACTGATGTTCCTCAAAGGGTCTGTAGGTCCGTTAGCTTGCAAAAGAAAACCTTTGAGTTCTCCATTGAACATAGGTCAAGGTGTCACCATCAAAATGCTGATGGACTCTCTAGGATGTATATCATCGACTAGAGGTATGAGGTTCATCCAGGAGTGGATTAAATCCTCCTGTCCCTTAGTCTGGGGGGGGCGAGTGTTAGGGAGAATTCTCTGTTTAGGCTGAATTTCCCTACCTAGTGAGTCCCCCAGCAGCTTTGCTGGATTTCTGGGGTTTCTTTTTTTCTCCTGCCAAGAGTGAGACCCTTTTACCCTCACTCTTGGACCTGTTGAAGTGTGTTTTCTTGGTTAAACCTTGTGTTGAATGGGCTATGGGGTCTTTTACCCCATAGGGCCTCATGTATTTTTGTGATGTGGGTTACACAGCACCCTCTGTGCCGTGACCCAGGGGTGTCCTAGGGACTCCCCAACATAGACTCCATACCCTGGGACTGACTACTGTCTCCCAGGGCATGTAAAGTCACCAAAAGACTTTGCTAGTCTTGGATCCTGAACAGAACCAGTACAAACCATCATATTGTGGACGTACTGGCTGGGGCAATTCGATTGCCCCAGGGTCTGTTAGTCGAGGGGGCACGTCTCCGTCCCCCCTGATCGAGTTTTGGCTGGTGGCAGTGGAAACTACGTTTTATATTCGACCGCGAATATTTTCCTATGGGATTTCCCATTGTTTTAGGCTAACACATTTAATTATTTATTTACTGTAGCCTTAAACATACCGCCGGTTTATATATTTATTTTTATAACTCCGGTTGGGACTTTTTGCCAAAACTTGATGCTAAAATGGCGTTGGTGTTCGCCTCTGTAACTCTGACCCAAAGTGGAGCCCTTTGTCCCACTTTTGGCGGGCTTCCCCACAGAAGCCCTCCAAAGTGGTGCCACTCTGTCTGGGGTACTTAGGAGGGGTGGAGGGGGATTTAGGCACCCTGGACTGAGTTACCTTGGTAACTCAAGTCGCACTCGGTCCTGATTGGCCCAAGTGGTGAGCCGGTCGGCTCACCACTTAGCATGTTTGAGTGACAGCTAGGCTGGGTGAATGGGGGTTTGCTGCATAAAAGCAGGGCTTTGGGGACTGGAACTTCAGAAGTCGCCACAGGACCAAGAATCCGACGAGGGAAGAGCTGAGCCGACCTGCTTCGACGACACCACCCGGTGGAGCCCTGCTGAACCGTCTCACCACTTTTCCCGACGACCGAGGAGAACTCTTAACGGAGTGGCTCCTTCCCTTGACTGGTGGGGACAACCAGTTTTCGCCTTCTTTTCGCTTCTCGAGGTATCTCGTGGCCGCCTTGCCAGTGCCAAGCACCCCGGCAACCGGAACCCCACCACTTTTACCCCAACCACGAAAGTCGGTACAACCCTTTGACCGGAGGACTCCGCGGCTGGTTTCTTCCCGGGCAGTGCAACGACCTTCTTCTTCTGCTCTTCTGCGAGAACTTCTTCTCCCTTGACCGACGTCGAGCCTTGCTGCCACTGCCTGGAACAACTGCCACCGCTGGAGGATCCTTTCCGCTTAAGGTACCGTGTTCCGCCTGGCTTCCCTTGCTACCGACTGTACGGGGTAGATTTAGCCCCCGGCTTTCGAACCTGGGAGTGCCTGGGACACCCTGGCTAAACTTTTTAAGCCACTCTAAACTCTTTCTAACTCTTTGCAAGACTTTGAATCCTTAACAACAGTGTGATCTTGGGCACATTTTCGCTCCGGCTACTCTAAGAGTGGGCCCTGCCTAGTGACTTTTGCTCACCTGGGACTTTGTGCTTCTTTGAGTCTATTGCAAGTGTTCTGGACCTCAGAGTGGTGTGTTTAACCCATTCCTGTTTCTTTTTACCCCTTTCTTGAACCTACTAGAGTGTCATCTAACGTTAAGCGCTCACCTCTGTTTTAATTATGTGGTGTTAACTTAGAGTTGTCTAGATAGGAGTAAGGGTTGGAACTGCTTTCATTATAACTGTGTTTGAAGTGTTTTTACTATATTTTGCTAGAGTGATTTCAACTTATGTGTGTTTTATAAATAAATAACTATATACTTTTGAAACCAAGCTCTGGTCAGTGTTTGCTTGTACTATTGTGTCTGGGTACATATTGTGTATACTTTGCATACTGCCTAACTCTTCTTGAGGGAAGTCTGACTGCTCAGCCACAGCTACCAGGTAAATCTGGGTGGTGCAGACTGCTACCAAGTGGGTTTACTGCTATACCTGTAGTCTTAAATCTTTTGCAGTGTTCCCCAAGGGAACTGCACAGGTTTCTGCCTAACAGCCGGCCCGTTAGACAGTAGGATGTTGTATATCTGCAATATGGTGTGCCCCCTTCAGCTATGTCATAGAGGGTAACCTCTATTGAAAGTTTCTCCATTAGTTAGCCTACGCAGGCCACTTTCGCTGGACCTCTCTCTCGAGGGCACTATGCAACATATATTGGCCTGAGTGTATCCCAGTCTGACTTGCCAATTCCAAGAAGGGTACGAAATCTGTATTCTGCAACAGGTCCCCTATGCTGGACACCCCACAGATTTCCCAATACTTGCGTAAGCCCCTACAAGCCTGCAGAGAGATTGACATTACAGAGACCAGTGGGGTCTGCACGAATATGGGTTCTTTCAGCCCCACTACTGCCAGGGCTCTATCCCAAACCTTCACTCCTAGGGACACCAGATGTGTCCGCCGGCTCACTCAGGGTTTCCCTATCCAGAGTATCTACTTTAAATAATATCTCATTCCGGAAGATTGCAACAGTTGTGTGTCTGGTGTTAGGTCTTCTGCAAGCCAATCCACCACAAATTGTAGTTGTCCCGCTATGTAGTACAGTTCGAAGTGCGAGACTCTAATACCCCCTTCTGCATGTGGCTTATACAGTGTTGCTAACGCTATCCTACTCCACCCATTCTACCACAAAAAACTTCTGCTGATGCTCTCCAATTTCTTAAAGAGGGGTCTAGGTATATAATATGGGACGTGCACAAATAGGTGTGATAATCTGGGCAATACCACCATCTTCAGCAAAGCCACCCTCCCCATCTTGGATAGTGGCAATTTAGCCCAGAACTTTGTTGAGCTCTGAATATCCTCCAGAGCATGTAACGT
The DNA here is from genome assembly GCF_040938575.1 of Ambystoma mexicanum. Classification (NCBI taxonomy): domain Eukaryota; kingdom Metazoa; phylum Chordata; class Amphibia; order Caudata; family Ambystomatidae; genus Ambystoma; species Ambystoma mexicanum. The sequence goes on along the minus strand of NC_090937.1, from coordinate 1,515,567,328 downwards.
GTTGTGTATGTCCTCCATCTTTGGGTCATGGTACACGTTAATCCCCAAATATTGAAACATAGGTTATTTCCACTGTAAGGCTAGCAATGGAAGCCTCCCCTTCCATGTCCCACTCAGCCCTGCTATCGGCAATATTGGTGATTTATCTACACTGATGGCGATTGTTTCTCAAACAGTGACATGGCCGCTAATAGCAGCTCCAAATTGTCCTTTGGGTTCTGAATATATAGTAAAGTATCATCCGCATACAAGGATATCAGATGTTGTTCCCCATCTATTTCAACATCGGCGTCCCTGTAGTCCGTCCTGAGGTACTGGGCAATTGGCTCCATGGTCAAGACATAGAGCAACCGCGACAGTGGGCTCCCATGCCTTGTACCTTTACCCAACTCCAAAGATTCGGACATACATCTACCTGTATTAACTCTCGCCATCGGCCTTGTATACACCAATTGGACCCACTAAATATACACCTGCTCAAATCAGAATCTACGCAATGTAGCATAGAGCCAGCCCCACCTCACTGAGTCTAATGCCTTCACTGCATCTAGTGTGGCAATAGCACATGGAATGACCCAGAACGCTGTCCGATCAATCACGTGATGTAATCTCCTCAGCTTCCAGGATTTACTTCGACAAAGGAGGTACACCGTCTGGTCCGGTTGCACTTCCTCCAAGTGGGTACCAGGCACCAAGGGCCCCTCCTGGTGTTATTGTTGATATAATTCGTGGAATGCCTCATTAACCCTGTTTTGGGTGTAGCATAGGTCCCCCTTGACCCAATCTTATTGAGTGTACAGGGCCTTTTTGCACTTCCTTCTTATACAGCCATGCTAACAATCTTCCTGTTTTATCCCTTTCTTTATGCTTCCTCTCAGTATATTTGGCAAAACTGTGCCTGTCCTGTCCCAGCATTCCATGCATTTCTGCTTTAATTCTCCAGTCTTCGCCTTGGTGGCTGGATGTTGCTCTTGGGACTGCTCTATTACTCTCAGATTTTTGTCTGCAATGGTCGGTTCACAATTTATGCTTTTTTGCACTTTCTTCTTATACAGCCATGCTAACAATCTTATTGGTTTATCCACTTCTCTATGCTGCCTTTCCGTATATTTGGCAAAACTGTGCTTGCCCAGTCTGTCCCAGGTGGTTGGATGTTGCTTTTGGGACTGTTCTAATACTTTCGGCTGTTCATCTGCAATGGTCATTTCACGATTTATGTTTGCTTGTATGCCTCTAGACCCCGCCATAGCGGCTCATTTTACCACCACTTTTAGTGCTTCCCATAAAGTACCTGTACTAGCTACGCTGCCTTTAGTATGCACCACATAGTCTGTGATGCAATTATGAATACTATCCCGGAGTGGGAGGTCACTCAATGATTCACTCCTAATTCTCCATGAAGGTATAGGGATCCTAGGGGCCACAGATTGCCACCATAGACCATGTGAGGCATGATCTGACAATACTTTACATACTGAGAATGTGTAATATGATGAATCAGTTCTCTTCCTACAAAAGGTAATCTATCCTTGTATGCACTGCATGTGGCGCTGAAAAATGGGAATAGTGTCTGGCTGCAGGATGGTTAGCGCTCCAAGCATCCTCCAAGTCAAAGGTGTCCACAAGTCTCTGTAATATTCTGGCAGGAGGAGCAGGTTTAGTATACTTATTGTCAGACCTGTCCAGGGTCGGGTTCAACATGCAGTTGAGGTCTCGTCCCCAAATCATGTTACTATCCCTATAGGGGCCGAGACGTGGATACATGGTTTGAAAAAAACTTGGCAGTAATGGGGTTAGGGGGTGTATGAATTAATTAAGCATTTGTCTATGTGTTCCAGGAGGCCCTGTACTAACATCATCCTGCCCTCATTATCCGTTTTGATGTGAGTGATTTTGAAAGGCACTGAGGGCGCTATCCATATCAGTACCCCGCAAGCATAAGCAGAATGCATACAAATACTTCCCCTCTCCATTTGCTAGCTACTAGCGCCTGTTTCTGGGCTGTGAAATGTGTTTCCTGCAAGAAGGCAATGCCCACCTTCTTTCTCATTAGATGCTTAACTATGTGGTTTCCTCTATTAACCTGAGTGGTATTTGCGTACTGTTCCTCCATTAAAACAGTGCCTTTTTCCCCCTAGGAGCATTCTACCCTGCCAACCCTCCTTGTCTGAACATCGGACCACCATTAAACCTCTAAACCCATGTATGGTCTTGGAGGGCTCTGAGAGGGGGGCTTGCCAGCAGCAATGATATCAGTAGCCACTGTGGACTTGACACATCGTTTTCAGGCCCTGGGGTAAATGGAGGAATTGGATTGAAGAACTGCCAAGGGGGAGGTAGCCCAGACCCAGGACAAAGTGGGAAAAGGAGGGGAACCTGGCCAAAATCCCCATTTAAATGAACAGGTGTCGTCTTCCTTGTGCTTTCTATGCTGGAACATAGCTGGTGCTGAGTTAAAGCTCTCCAATCGGGAGATAGCCGCCAACTTGAGGGAATATGACATCACATTCCTCCAGGAAACTTGGTCACTCTATCCAATTTGCTTCGATGTTTATGTTGCAGAGTGTGTGTTAGCGGAAAAAGGGTAAACGTGGGAGATGCGTTGGTGGCTTGGCAATCCTGGTGAAGGCATCTTTAGATCTAACCCTAACGGTGAGAGAAACTAAAAATATGAATATACAATGTGTTATTGCACGGACTGCTAGGGGTCGCCCCCAATTTTTGGTTAATCTCTATAATAGCCCACATATTACTAACCAGGGGTGTCCAGGGGGATTGAGAGACCTGATTGAAGAATGTGGTACTGCTAATGGGAGCCAGACCTTATCATTAATTATGGGAGGTGAATTCAATGCGAAAATGGGGGCGGGAATCCCAGTAGAGAACACAGATCTGGGAGAAGACTCTTTGCATGGGGTTGCCCCCACACAATTGATGGATGAAAGAATTTGTGCAAGGGGCCTGCAGTTCTGTGAGTGGTTCTTGGAGTGGGGCATCCGCTCACTGAATGGCCATGTGGGAGCAGATCGGCCAGGGAGGCCAACCTTTCTGGGCACACAGGGATTGTCTATGATTGATTACTTCTGTGCCCATGTGAGGGATTGGCATCTAACTAAGGAGTTTGAGGTCCTTAATAATCCTCGGAGCGACCATTATGCATTGGGTCTTGTCATGGGAATAGATCGGTTAGTGGTCCCATCTGTTAATTTTCCCCAATTGGACCAATGTGGCATCAACCCCTTGTGTAAGCAGAGAATTAAATGGGCCAGATTGGATTCCCCAGACAACCAATCATCCCTTTGTAAATCAAATATGGAGGAATTTCTTACCATTTTGTCTAATGGATCTTCACCAGGGTCCATAATTTTAGCATCACAGAAAAATTGGAACGCTATGTCTGCCATTTTTCAAAGGGAAATGAAAGTAGGGAAAAAGAACCTGGAAACTTGGTTCGATGAACCTTGCCGGTCAGCACAGAAGGATATTAAAGGTATTTTGGATGCTAAAGATAGTACACGACATGAGATAATTATTGCCCGGGCGCACTATAAAAATGTCCTGGCCAAAAGGAAGACCCAGCTAGAAGAGCAAGCCTGGGAAGATCGTATTCAGGCTGTCCAGTTAAAGGATTTAAAACATTATGGGAATTTGTGGCCCATGGGCCCCCCCATAAAAGAACAAAAACATACAAAGAGAACATTGTAAGTGCATCGGCCTGGTCTAACCACTTTAGTACCCTGTACATAGCCGATCCCTCAACACCCTTTAGTGTGCCCTGTGGTTCCACCCTCCGATTAACCATAAAAGAGGTAGAGATGGCTATTAATAAGCAACTCCCCAATCGAGCCACTGGAACAAACACCATCCCCGTGGACATTTTCTGTGATGAGGCAGACATATGGGCCCCAACATTGACCAAGTGCTCAATGCATTTTTGGAGCTTGGTACCTACCTGGCAACTTGGTGGCAGGCAATTATCTTCCCTATTTTAAAGAAGGGTGACCCTGGTAGCCCCCTTTCCTATAGACATATTTCTCTGTTAGATACCGCTTTTAAAATTTTCGGCAGTGCGGTTTGGGACGGCTTGAACAATGGATCTCTGATTCTGGCGTTCTCTTAGAGACTCAATATGGTTTTTGTCCAGGTCTGGGAACTAGGGACAATGCTCTCAATTTGTATTTGGTGGGAGCCACATCGATAAACGTTTGGGTTGAGCCTCTGTATCTAGCATTCATGGACCTGAGCACCTCGTTTGACAAAGTAGACAGGTCTATGCTCTGGGCGGTGCTCATGTCCATGGGCTGCCCGGAGGATCTGGTCAAGGTCCTCCAGATAATCCACGAACATACATCAGCTTGTGTCAGATTTGGGGATCAGGGACAGTGCACAGCCTTTTTTGAGACCTTTTTGAGCGTTCGGCAGGGCTGTGTTGTGGCACCAGTATTGTTTACCCTCTACATAAATGGTGTCTATCAGGCATTGGTCGATTCCCACACTGACTTTATCAAGGTGGGTGGTGTCCCCCTCCGAGTACCAGGCTATGCTGACGACATGGTCATAATTGCTCACACCCCTAGAGCCTTACAATGCCTTGTGCATGTTTACACTCAATTTATGGCTACTCATGGGCTGACTGTGGACTCAAAATATCAGCGGTCATGGCATGTAGGAGCTTGGGCGTAAGACATCTTAAGATGTGTAGGATATGGAGTGGAGGTGAACCCATCGCTAGGGTTACTAGTTTTGAATACCTGGGAATCGGTTTTACGGAGAACTGGCGAGGGTTTGGTCATGTTGACAAATAATGCATGAGGATGAGACAGGCGCTTGGGGGTTTGTCCCGCTTTCAACATAATTGTGTAGGGTGCCCAATTAAACTAATTCTTGAAGTATACAGGCTCAAACAAAAACTTCCACTAACTACGGGGCAGCACTGTGGGGTATGGAAAGGACCCAAAAAATTTAAAAAGTGGAGAATTATTTTCTTAAAAAACTACTTGGGCTACCACAGTAGGCCCCAAACCATGGTACTCATTTGGAATTGGGATGTCCCCACATTGCTGATGAATGGTTACTGGCCCCAGTTTCGCACTGGTTGGCACTATGGGCAAACCAGAAAGCCACCCTTTTGCATAAGATTATAAGAGCCCTGGTGAGTAGCTCAGCTGTAAGGAAAATTCCATGGCTCATATATATTCAGAGAAGTTTTAGACAGCTGAACTGTGTTAACCTTATTTGGCCTTCAACCTTTTTGACTCCATGTGCGGTAACAGCACACAAGCAAATGTTTAAATACATCCTTGTGGCAAACAGGGAGTCCTCCACCCTGGGCATTCTTGCAAACAGAAGACACACTGTATTAACAACTGCAGACGCCATTCAGCCGTACTTGCTCCACAGTGATAACCCTGTAGATCACTGGGCCTTGACTCGAGCCCGGATTGATTGCAGGTAGGGGCACAAACAGAAAGCTGGACTCACAATGCGCAACCTTTAGCCTGCCCCTGTTGTCAGTGGCCGGCGGAGGACCTTCTACACTTTGTGCTGTTTTGCCCACATTATACAGACCTAAAACGGAAAACACTTATGCCACTACTCTGGTCCGCTGGCATGTTGCAGGCTAGGCCTTCTCTATGTTATCTGCTACACTGCCAGTGGCCTGGGGAACTGTGGACGATTTGAGAAGGGCTTGGTACCGGAGAACCAAACTTATCACCCAAAACTGATTGAACATTGAAAACCTACTGAACCGTCTGACCGTTTCTTGTGGATACTAATTGACTTACACACATGCACATTTTAAAATTGTTTTAAGATACAATGTTTATATCATGGCCTTTTTTTAAATGTAGAATTGGAGTTTGTATTGTTATGCATTTATACTAAGTTTTTTGTGGTTTATGGATAATCCGTTTCCGAATAAACTTATTATGATGAAATATTTTATTCCTCTTTACATAAGCATTCAAACCATTTACGTTCCAGGTCAATGCGTCTATGGTACCTGCCATTTGCCTTTATCACCTTCTCTTAGACCACTCCCCAATGACACCCCAGTATCCATATGCATCCATCCTCGTAATGTTTCACAGCAGCTGGGCACATAAGCAAGTGCCCTAGAAAAATAGAGCTTGAAGGATGCAACAAGCAAAACCATGGGTCCGGACTCCACCGTGCTGTGCTGCCGATAGTCCCCACCATATGCAGTAAAGCCCTTTCACATGAACTTAAAAGCTCTACTTCCGACACAGTGTCTTTTCAATAAGAGCTGTCTGGCGCCAGAGCGTATTCATATCCTGCTCTATCAGCACACTTCACCATGCCTCTCGTGCTGACCAACATACGTTAGTTTCCTCTCATCTCCAATTGTGCAGGGCTCTCCTTTCATTTTCAACATTTGTCATCATGCTCCTTTACGCCGGACACAACTTTCTCCCTGTCCATCCAGGTGTGCCCATCTTCTGGGATATCAAAGAACCAAGTATTGCCTTTATGTATAACTTTAAATCGTGCCGGGTAGATCAGCATATATTCAGGCCAGCCTCTCTGAGTCTAGCCTTAGCAGCTGAAAATTGCGCTCTGCTCTTCTGCATCTGGTACCTGTAGTCCAGGTAGACCGCCAAGTCCACAGATGCCCTCATCAATCGTCTCCTTGTCTAAAATATGCCAGTATTCTTTCCCTGTCTTTATAATTTAGGACTTTAATGATGATCGGCCTGGGGGGCACTCCCAGAAAGGGTGGGGGTGTTAGGGAGAATACTCAAAAATGTGCTAATTCGCTTTTACCTCAGAGACCCCCAGCTCATTTTCTGGACTTTAGGACTTTTAATTTCTAACCTGGAGCAAGTGAGACCTTTTTCCCACTCTCTGATGTATTTTTCTGTGATTTGGACTCTGTAGTCTCTTTTGACTTTGAAGTCTGGCATACTCGATTGGTATCATGTTTACATTGTGTAACGCAGTACCTTCAGTGCAGTGACAGAGGGAAGGCTCTTATATTACCCAAAGTTTTAAATACCTTCTCTTGGTGAAACTACTGTTTCCAAGAGTAGTGAAGTAAAAATTGACTTTACTTACATTTTGGAACTTTCTATGCCCAGCACATACAATCTTACAATAGGGTGCTGGATGGGTTACTTAGTAGCCCCTTTGTCTAGCTACGCATGTAACATTTTTATGTTATCCTTTCTACAATTAATGGCTGGTGACAGTTTTACGTTTTACTACCATTGTGTGTCTTTACCGCGGGCTGTGTTTGCAACTGCAGTAAGGGACCCATGGGTGCCCATTTTGTCAAAATGTCCCCGGTCTTCTTTTTTCACCATTTCTTGTTGTAAAGGTCCTTAATGAAATTGACTACGCACACCAAAACAGGTTTGGTCCCTTTGTTCATTTTGTATTTGGCGGGATTCACAAGTGAAGCCTGCCTCTGGCTCCAGTATGTCTGTCAGGGGCAGGAAGTGAGTGAGGTGCCTGCAACTACCTCGGCTTTATCCCCTTGGTTACAGGAATGCAACCAAAAATGATGGGCCAGTTGGCTGTCCTTGTAGGACAGCCACCCTGCTGTGTGATTAACAGCTAGGCTACAATGAATGGGATAAACCTACATTAAAGGCAAGGCTTTTTGGCTTGGAAGACAGAGTCGACCACTGGATGAAGGACAAAGGAATCCGAAGAAGAACTTTGAAGAGACGACTGCTGCAACTCCTGGACCGTTGGTTTGCCAGGTGAAGCCCTGCTGTTGTGCTGAAGCTCCAAATTCGTTTGGACTAGAGAAGCCCCGAAAGGACGACTTCTCCCCTTGGGTTGGTGTGACCAATCAACCCCAAAGTGAATTTGTCTGGACATCCACTGGGAGCTGACTGTACTTCCACTGCTGCTACTAGGGTGCCAGGGAGAGTGAACACCAGATCAAGTGCATCGCTTTTAAGTCAGACCCGAGTGCCAGGAAGATCCTCCAGCCTTCCCTGAAGCCGAACTGACCAAGCCTGAGCCACCTCAACAGAGTGTTGGACCCCAGATGCAAGGCAAATCTGAAACGGTATCTGAGAACTGCAGTGTTGATATTTGCTATAGATGCGAGGAGATGAAACCACAAAGTGCTGCTGAATTAAAGTTTGCCCATAGCTGCCGCCGACCTTCCCATTGCAGTGCAGGACTCCACAGACATCCTCACTCTTGTCCCCACGACTGAGGCCCAGGAACAACAGGATCTGCAGAGCTGTACAGGAACAGAAGCCAGCTGGAACAATTTCTTCTAACCAAAGTTACTGTAAACCTTCAAGTAAATCTTATTTGTACAAACCTTTCTACAAACATTGTGCAAGACTTTTACTCACCTGCAAATAAGATCTTCAACTCCCCTAGAATTTGCTCAACTAACATTGACTGTCCCGGCGCCCTGAGAGACTCTTCTACTTCTGACTTTGTGCTTTTGCCTTTGCCTTTGCCAGGGAAAGGGTTAATTTACTTTGCATTGGAGGGTTTTAAAAGTATTTACCAGTTTATTAATTATTTGTTAACCTTTGTTTTATTCCCATATCTAATCCTTTACACTAAACTCAGTATTGCTCTAAATGTACCAGATATAAATGAATGTCCATAGTGTCCTAGTTATTTAAGTCACCTGAGGGTGTAAGAAGTGTCTTTGTGCCATCCCCAATGGGCATCTTCTGATTTAGAGAAACAGAGTGTGTTTTGAAGTGTACTTTTTGTGTAACATGTTTTGCTCCCTTCTGAAGAAGGCTTATATAATTGACTCTCAAACAAATTAATAATTGTTTAATCATGAAACCTTGAGTGTAGGTGTTTATTTGAATAACTGTCACTGTGAAACTCTGTTTTACAACCCTACTGCTCACATTGACCCCTATTGTGATAAGTCTGGCTGTTCCGTCACACTACCACTCTGTGTAGTACAGACTTATACCAAATGTTGGGTTCCTATTGCCAGGAGGTCAAGGTTGCTGTAGTCTACCAACGAATACTGCACACAATCTTGCCTAACAGGGGGTCTCCTGGTAAGTGCCCTATGTGCCCTCTCAATTGTGAAACCTTGTTTGAGGTTGTCAAGCCCAATCTCTTGTAGCAGCATGTTTTTGATGTATGTTGTAGGGTCTGTGCACCCCCCCCTCCGGCAGACCTACTATGCAAATAGTGTTCTTTCTGGCCCGCCCCTCAGCCTCCTTCACTCTGTTCTCTAGCAGACTGACCTTTTTCTACAGAATGTGGACGGCTGCATGTGTGTCGCAGAGTGCTCCTGACTTCTCTTCCACCTGCATCTCCAGTGTGGTAGTACGCTCCACCATGTTCCCCACATCCTGACCAAACGTCCTACATCTAGTTGAGTTGTACTGCTGCAATCTGCATCCCCAGTGTAGCCTTTAGATCTGCTATTGCCAGCATCACCTGATAGTGCAGTTCCATTGTGCTCCCATCAGTTTCTTGCACCAAGTCCGCACTTCCTCCTGCCACCTGCTGCTTCAGTTTAGCAAGGTTGTCAATGGTGGTCTGATTCGTTTTAATTTTTGTTGACTTGGGAGGCATTCGGTAGCTTCCTCACTTCTGGTGAGCCCCTTTCACTTCTTCTCAGGATGGCAATATTTTAATTGCCTCTGTGAGTGCGCCACTGAATCTGCTTTGGGCTGTGGCGCGACAGAGCCCCACCACTCCACCCCGTACCTTGAAGGTACTGTTCGGTCACTTCAGTGCATCACTTTCAACCCATGGGCCCAGGTCCTTTAAATCCTTTGGAAGCCTCCCTCATACTGCTCTCAGCAGACTCTCGCACTGAAGGGAGGTGGCTCTAAACGAGGACCTCTTTGCTACTCCATGCACCTCTGACGTGCAAGTCAGTTACTACGGAGTATATTTTCACCCCCTGGGCCTGCGTATCTGGTGTCCCTGCAAGGCTTCCTCACTCACTGCATGCGGCAGCCTCAGGCACTGAGGGGAGGCGACGCACGGCAGAGCCCTCTCTGCTCCTCCCCGTACCTGCAATATGCCACACAGTCACTCCGATGTATTAATTCATCCTCTGGTCCCTGGTCTTGATGGCCCTGAGAGGCTCCTCCACACAATGCACGCTGCAGCCTCCCACACTAAGGGGAGGCAGCGCTCCTCAGGGACTTCACTGCTGCTCCTTGTACCTTCGTTAGGAGGCTGCTCCAAATCATTTCACAAAAGTCTGATGGACATCCCGACCATGGCCGGGTGCTCTCTAGCATGCAGGAGATCCTGCGCTGCAATAGTTCCCAAGGCGCCTGCTTCCAGCTCAGTGGTAGCCACTCTGATAGCTGCGTCTCACTGTCGTCCCTCATCGCCCTCCGAAGCAGCTCTTGCCAACAACTATCTGCTTTCACTTTTCCGGACCCCCAGTATTCCTAAACTCTCCACGTCCTCCTCTTTCCTGCTTCTCCCACACTTGGCCCTACTGTTGTCACGTGGCACACCGTTTTGTAACTCTCCTCCTCTGATTCCTTTGTTGTGCCCCGGAAATCTTAGATTTGGCTACTCTGGAGGATCTGGAGTTTTGCAATGCTTGTCCCTCTGCGATGTGACAATACTTCTACTTCTTCCAGCAGGGCACTCTCCGGACCTTCACATATGTGTATCATCATTTTTAGCCCATATATTCACATGACAAATCAGGCGAGAGCCATCCCGAACAGCCGTCCAAATCCATTGGACTCTAGCCACGCTGCCCCACCTAGCAACTTTCTTATGACGTTATTTTTTCCTACCTCTTTCATTTCGATATTTATCTAAGTATACTTTCATTATTTTCCTCAGCATCTCTCTTTACTCAGAAAAAGGATTTTTTAAATATCAGAACATAATGGGTTCTTGATTTCTTAATAATGAAAATAGGAATAATGGGACTAGTGGGAGATGTCTTAATATCTGGTTTCTCGCAGATTATAACATGAGTGAATGACAATGTTATAAGGAGAACTGTAAAAATCGAAATACCACATAAAGCTCCAATAAATATTTTTCATTTGGTATATCTCTTTCTTGGAGCTGCAGTTCTCACCTCTTGGAACATTTCCATTGTTACTGCTTTATTTTGAATATATATATATATATATATATATATATATATATATATATATATTTTTTTTTTTTTTTTTTTTTTTTTCCAGTGAAAAAAAGTTGTTAAAAGGACGTTATGGTTAAGTTGCGCTACAAAAACCTATGAAATTCAGTGGAAAAACTTTGTTAAAGGGACGTTATGGTTCCAAGTAAAACCGAAAAACCCCTGAAATTCGCCAGTTATGGTAAGCTAAGCAAACATAACTCGCGCCACCACTGTGCACTGCTAAGACTAACACCCACGATATCAAAGATGACATCACAAATGTCATTGATGACATCACTAATGACATCACATGTCTGTCTCCCGCTTCTATCCTTTACTGACATATGTAGGCCACATGGTTTTCTTCACTAACAGTCATGAACTAAAAATTGTAAACGTACTATATTTGTAGACTTATCCTTCAAGTTGTTCTTACAGTAATTCCCTTAGGGTCCAGTCATATCATATGAAACATATACATATGAGAAGACACAAGCTTGAAAAACAGCAATTCTTTCTGTGCATGAAGATAATCAGTAGAATTATCAGCACTTTCTGATAGTTCTGTTGTTTTTTTTTATTACTATATTTTCCCTGTACATGCTCATATTTGTATACATTGTCGTCACACTACTTTCCTTAGGGTCCAGTCACATCATGTAATACATGTACATAGGATAAATAGCAGCTTTGAAACAGAGCAATCATTTATATAAATAAATATAATCAGTTAGGTTATGAATTATTTTTACTACTACTTCTGCTTTTTTGCTTACTTTACTTTCCCTGTATATACCCATATGTGCATGTGTTATTGTTTCTTTGTGTTTTGATTGTGATAATGCAATGATGTAATACGTGGGTTTTATTAGCTACTTATTACATATTTCACAGTACGCAAAACTCTAATAAGAAAACAGTTACCATTTCATTATTCAACATATCAACATTGTGGGCCTCATTACGACCCAGGCGGTAAGTTACCGCCTGGGCCGTGACTTTACCACCATGGCGTAAACTACATTTACGCCATGGTGGTTGGTGGATTTACCGCCCCATTCCAACCTTGGCGGGGCGGTAAATCCCCATTTTCCCATTTTCCCTTCCCCATTGCCATTTTGCCCCATAGGGCATAATGGGAGTGGGGAAGGCGTTAATTACGCCACCGTAAATTACGGTGGCGTAATTAACATCAAGGTCCCTTAGCGCCATGGATTTTAACACCTGCTAAAAGCAGGTGTTAAAACCTCCATGGCGCTAAGGGACCTCGTAATCAGGCGATAAGGGTCGGCGCTGTTTACGCCGCCGTAAACCCCTTACCGCCTGAGTCGTAATGAGGCCCTATGAATATTGTACCTTCATCATATATGCTGCACACAATGCCTATGTTTCTGCATGAGTAGCTTAGTATACTGGATCGAACTTCATAATAGAATGCTATTTATATCAATGCATTGCTTAATGCACTAATTAGCTCATGCTATTTTTTCCAATGATCCTTGACAGTTTTTTCTCAACACTATAATAAGAATCCCTTGTACACACATTTCATGAAAAGTAAATACACATGTGATGTCATCAGTGATGTCATCAATGACTTTTGTGATGTCATCTTTGATGTCGGGGGTGTTAGTCTTAGCAGTGCACAGTGGTGGCGTGAGTTATGGTTGCTTAGCTTACCATAACTGACGAATTTCAGGGGGTTTTCGGTTTTACTTGGAACCATAACATCCCTTTAAAAAAGTTTTTTCACTGAATTTCATAGGTTTTTAGTAGCACAACTTAACCATAACGTGCCTTTAACAAAGTTTTTTCACTGAATTTCATAGGTTTTTATTAGTGCAACTTAACCATAATGTCCCTTTAACAAAGTTTTTTCACTGAATTTCATAGGTTTTTAGTAGCGCAACTTAACAATAATAACTCTGACTTTATGTACATGTAATATGGAACATACTGAACCCCCTCTACTGAATTTTTAAAAGCAATTCAGGTGTCCGCGGACAGGGCGGGTGTCCGGAAAGTCAGTGAAGAAACGAAAATGGAGGTGTCCTAAGAACACTATATCTGTCCGTACTGTTCGCTAACAAGTTAAAACTGTTCTAAGAACACACGCGGTGTCCTGAAATGTTCGTCAATGGACGAAATGTGGGTGTCCCCACGACGCTCGCTGGCAAGATGAAAGTGTTCTTCGAACATATTATGTGTCCTGGGATGTTCGTAAATAAACAAAATGGGGGTATCCTGAGGACGCTATTCCTGTCCGTATTGTTCGCAGGCAAGTTGAAATTGTTCTAAGAACACAGGCTGTGTTCTAAAATGTTCGTAAAGAAACAAAATTGGAGTGTCCTGAGGACGCTCTGCCTGTCCGCATTATTCGCAGGCAAGTTGAAACTGTTCTAAGAACACAGGCTGTGTCCTAAAATGTTTGTAAAGAAACAAAATGGGAGTTTCCTGAGGACGCAATGCCTGTCCGTATTGTTTGCAGGCAAGTTGAAACTTTTCTAAGAACACAGGCTGTGTCCTAAAATGTTCGTAAAGAAACAAAATAGAAGTGTCCTTAAGACGCTATGCCTGTCCATAATGTACGCAGGCAAGTTGAAACGGTTCGTAGCACACACGCGGTGTCCTGAAATGTTTGTCAATGGAAGGAATGTGGGTGTCCTGAGGACGATATCCGTATTGTTCGCTGGCAAGATGAAAGTGTTCTTAGAACATATTATGTGTCCTGGGGTGTTCATAAATAAACAAAATGGGGGTATCCTGAGGACTCCATGCCTGTCCGTACTGTTCGTAGGCAGATTGAAACTGTTCTCAGAACACATCAAGTGTCCGGGAATGTTCGTAAATAAACAAAATGGGGGTGTCCTAAGGACGCTATGCCTGTCCATATTGTTCGCAGACAATTTGAAACTGTTCTATGAACAAATGCCTATCCGTAACTGTTCATTTCACTTGTGACACACTTTTAATCACTCCAGGACCCAAACAGTGTCCGTAGAACACCAACACACATGTGCCAAATAGTTTCAATGCATTTGGTGTCCTGCGGACCCCCGCTCCCTTCGCGGACATGTTCGCGAAGCTATCATGTGACCGTGCCCATGATCAGCGTATGTTCTGATTGCAAACACTGTTCGTGTCCCCGAACAATTTAAAACTACATTTTCAAGTAATCTATAATATGTTCCAACAAAAACTCACCATAGAACAAGTCCCACATAGTCATCCTGAGTTTCTACATACTTTTTGTGACTTTTTGAAACCTTTTTTCTGTTCGATCTGTCTGCAGATAGCGCACATGTCTACGAACCTTGCACAAGCACCCCTATAAAAGACCACGCCCTAGAGCTCATTCTCATTGTGTTTATGGCTATCCTACAGAGCACAGCATATTTTCTTGCCAATTTGCAGATTTTCAATGCCAAGCTGATGGCTTCCGTGGCTCCACTACTGCCACCTGGTGCTTCATCTGCCTCAGCACCACCCCCTCCACCACCACCATCTCCCCAAGGTCATGAAGAGGGAAACAGGAGTGAGGATGCACAGGAGGAAGAAGAGGATGATGAGAATGAGGTAGTGGAAGTCCCTACTACCAGCACTCGGCATGAGTCTTGGGTGTGGAGGTTATTTACCATTTGTGGTAATGGTCCTAAGGTGCGTGCGAACCAAGTCACCTGCAATGAGTGCAAAATGGTACTCAGTCGCGGGAGGCATGGTTCATACAGCTTTGGGACAACTACCATGAAACAACACCTAAAGTCATTCCACTCAGGGGCCGTTCGCAAAGTTGTACCTTGCGAGGAGCGTATCAGGTTGACTTCATCTACTTCATCCTCTCTTTCCGATCCTGTCACCACAAGGAACACTCCTGTGGGACAGCGTATTCCTCAAGCTGCCTCACAGGCCATACGCAATGCTGATGACCCTTACCTTTCGAGGGTCACAGTTGTGTGTATGTACTGTGACGCAGTACTGTGTAGGGGGAGAGACTTTGTAGTGCTTTTGAGGCTATCGTTTCATAGCACGAAAAAGTCTGCTCAATACCCAAGTGAAACCCACTCTACATCTTCCTCTCTCAGCTTGCCCTTTCTTATCCCTGTGTTTGGTGTCCCCCCTTACCCTCCTTTCCCCTCCTCTCCAAGTGTGTCTTGTATAAAAAAAGAAAAGAAATGTAAAACAACAAAAAAACGGCTCTTTTCAGAGCCGCCTTTTACAGTTAAAAAATAGAAGTGAAAATAAATGAAGCAGGACTCTGTGCATTTTTTAGAAGTCCACGAACAGTCCGCGGACATCTAAAATTTTGGGGTGCTACCCTATCATAACCATTGCAGTTTTATCTGGGAGGAAGTGGTGGTTCTGAAAAAAGCATTTTGGTGGTGTTTACTTGTGTTTGAAAAATTTGAAATACTCAACACCTACTATAAAATGGATGCTGTAATTCATTTTGTACATTTCTCAAAAAAATCTGATTGCCAGCATAAGTAAGATGGACTCCATCTCTGCGGAAAATGTATGTACTACGAAACATAATATTTTCATTGTGAAAAGAGGACATGCCAAAATCTCTTAGAAAGGCCCAAACAGCCTTATTGGCATTGCACCTTGCTGTCTCCATTTGTGGGCCAAATGAAGAAGAACAAAGCCACATTTGTCTCTGCGCAATCCGTGAAAAAATTACTTGATAATTTGGAAACATGTCCATGACCTTCCCAAGTCCTTCTTTCATTGCAAATTGCAAAGAAATTCCAGACGCATGTCCTAAACTGTTCCCTGCACAATGAATTACAATTATGTCTGGATGTTGCTCTGTCTCCAAAGTAGCACAGATAGGTAGCAAGTTCAACCACTTCAATCCACGTACTCCATGCCAGTGCACTTTCACATGTGGGAATCCAAGATCTAGAGCTACTCCACAGCCATCTGCATGCATCTTCAACCAATGTATCCACGAGTCTCCCAAAATCCAAACAATCTGTTTTTTGAAACACACAGCCATAGCTATCTGTTCTTCTCTCAGCAAAAAGAGTATCTGAGAAACTCTCTCCTGGCACAACACACCCACTAAACTTTCCTGACCAATCCTTTTCTCTGCTCATTCTCATTTGCATGGCAACCCAACCCAAAAATCCCCAGATGTAACACCCGATGTCCGCGCACTACTGCCATGTCTGCGGACATATCGTAACATGAACAGTCTTTCTACCATTTCCTTTTCACTTTCTGTGCCATTCTCTCATTGGATATAGCTAAGAAGTCACATGAACATCCACCAATCAGATCCACGACCTCTACATCTAACTGCATCATCATAGATCACCACTTTAAATGTACTGTTAATCTCTCTGAGTACAAGTGTCATATCATTGGAAAGCACCTTCTACAAGAAATACTGTACACGTTTCCAACATTTCTACTTGCAGCTGCATGCATATCCATATGCATGAACACAAACTACAGGTATGCATATTTTCTATATAGTACATGTACAATTTTGTATAGATTCATATACACAGATTAACTGACTTTTAGTTTGTATAATCTATAAAATGAATTTACTGTCAGTTTTTCCATCTCCTAAAATCAACTGTCACTTCCAAACCTATCTGCTATTTAATTTCTTTTTACACACACACATTTTCAAAGCATGTTGAACTAACATATTTAAAGTATAATATGAAGAGTTAAAATACTCAAACAAAATTGCATGCACACCGTATGTTCAAAAATCAAACAACAATACTTGTACAAAAATGTAAACATGTATTTACTTATATTTATATACTGTGCAAGCAGCCCATGGCATTGTGGTGCTGTTACTTACAAGAGCTTAGTTACAGAAACAGTGGTATTCAGTGGTACATTATGAATTCCACAAGGCATACAAATGATATTTTCGTTGGTACAGTTAGTCATTACAAAACAGTTTATGCAGTAAGAACATATGATATGTATTCAACTGGTGCAACGCATCTTATGTGAATAAAATAGTTTTCATGATTTTGAGGAAGGCGCTGAAGGTCAATGTCAATTAAAACAATCAATGTCTAAATTAAAAACAATGCTATATACAAACAAAATTCCTTATTTGTTTCCTTTACAATTGCAGTGAAGACCATTCTCCTGAAAAGAAGTAGCTGAATTTGAATTACAAGGAACAACTAAGAAGAAACCTGCTCATTTAAAAAAAAAAAGAAGTTGAATACCACCATATTATTTGTACTATTATTCAAACACAGTGTAATGTTAATTCATGTTATTTCTGTGTCTAAAAATAGAGATTGTGCACCATTCTGTCTTTAAATCCCCATTTCTTAAACAGAGATTTACAGGCAGAATGACGCACAATTCCTTGGTTTTCGACACACAAATAACCCAACGCAACCCCTAGATTTTTCATATTATGGAACAAACAACTGTTTTAATTGTATACCATTATATTTACTATGTTTACTTCTCCACACCACCAGCTTACTTTCTACTATCATCTGAACCCAAATTTAGTAGCACATAAATTCAACAATAGCTATCCCAACTAATTGTAGTTGCTCAATGCACAATCACACACCATTACATTTTTCTTTATTATCTTACTCACATACTCATGCAAACAGCACTCATACATTAAGAACACCCAAACCCATACCTTCTTTATTTTTTTCAACAGACCCTAAAGAATTCCTACCAAAAATCAAGTCCGTAGAAAGCAACACAGAAACAGAGCAAATGAAAATAGAAGTGTCCAAAACATGCATCCATCTCTAGCAGAATATGTAAAAGAAAGTTAAAAAACAAAACAGCTAATACAGTAATTTAGTGAAACAAAACAAGCTTCAAGTACAGAAACTTTGCCTCCTCTATCAAAATGTAAAACAAACCACAAAACAATTAACAAAAAATCAGCTACTAGTACAGATGAAACTGCTCCTATAAATCTTGATAAAGTGCAAACTAAGCATACCAAAAAAAGTATTTTAGCAAAAATGTTCCGTCACAGAGTCCTGCAAAATCTAATAAAAACAGGAGAGAAATCAAACTCAACCCTTAAAACCTATCGTAGGAAATTAATCTTAGAAACATTGATAGACAGTGCAATCCTTCTCAAAAGAAACATATTTATTTTAGTGTTAAACAAAATGAAACCACTAACAAAGCTAATGACTAAATTCCAAAAAAGACTTCTCAATAAACGAAATGTCAACAGAAATAACTTCATAAGTATCTGTGGAGGTGAATGGAGTCACACTACGAGCACAGAACCATACTTTAATGAAGAAGCATACAAACAAAAGCAAACAAATACAATTATCATACATAGCAGTGGACAAGGTTATGAAAAAGTTAATAATGCCATAATGAAACAAGAAATACTACTTACAAAAATATCCCCAGAAAACTTAGAATTACCTCTCCATTCAAATGAATCAGAATGTCTAGTATACAAATGGCCATGTAAGTCAATGTGTAACATTCCCAAAGAATCTTTCAAGTCTTTACGGCAATTCCTCAATCAATATGTGAAAGGCAAAGACAACATGAAAATTAAACTAGTGCAAAATATGGATACCTGTCCAGTACACAGGACTACAAGGACATTCATTGGCCTGCATTTCAGAACCTACTTGTAAAACCACCTTGCATTATATCAAAATGATATCAGCACATCATTCAAATATAAGAAATCTAGTCTATAAACTGTACTATGCTAAAAGTCCTGCTTTAGCACTAGCCAATTTAAATAACTTTCTTCTACATGGTACAGCAAAAGACCTACTTGAAGAAATCGACTATATCCAGAAAAAATATTTTGCATGTGAAAGCCACTTACAGAATGAAATGGCTTTAAAGCAAATTAGCAACAATTCTATTCATGGCAACCTTCTACTACACACATACAAAAAAGAAATACTGAAATGTAAAAGTACATCTGCTGAAATACCAAACCATGTGTGTGTATGTTGCCGTAGAACTTTCTATAAAAGTAACACAAAAACTGTAGACCTAACATATAAAATAGAAAACAATGCAAATTATAAATGGTTTGAATTAGCTCTCTACCTTATAACAGAAAACAAATACAAAATAACTGACCCCTTAATACTTTGCAGTTACTGCACTACAAAACTTGACAACAACCAAACTCCTTCACGTACTATCACAAATCATTTGGAATTATATCCACTACCAAAACCCTTACAACAACTCAATTTATATGAGAGCATCATAATTCAAACAGTGCACCCATTTCAAGCAATAATACACTCTCTGAATTAGTGAAAGGTATTCATGGAAAAGTAGTGTATTTACCAAAAGATCTAAAAGAAAATGTGCACACTCTACGAGTGCAACGTCCAATGGAGCAATCTTTAATTATCTTAGTAAATGGTGTACCTAAAAAAGACAAAATAATTTGGCAACAACTGGTAGATTTACATAAAGTTAGACAAGCTTTGCAATATCTAAAAGACAATAATCAATAGTACAAAGAAATTAATGTTGAAGAAAACTTGAAGGATACCACTGAAATAATTCAAGAGACACAAGAAGCTGGTCAATTTGAGCTTCTAGATCCTGCTACAATATCCAATACTTTAGACCATTATACAATTCACCCATTGCATTCTAATGACACTGTAGAAGATGCACTAGAAACGTACCAAATGCATCAAACAAAAGGATCACCAATCATCATTTGGGAAAAAAAGTATAGAAGCACATGCTTTTCCTCTACTTTTTCCTACTGGCAAAGGAGGAAGGTACGATGATAGACCTATTCAAATAACAGCATCAGAATATCGCTCATTACGGATGTATTCTGAAGATCCCAGATTTAGACAAAATGTGGAATATATATTCCACATTCTCTTTGAAAGTGAACTAGCACCTTTATGTTACAGAATTGCACACACATTAAAATCAGGATCCCACTTTCAAAATATGTCAGCTACACAATTATTACAAAAAGCGCAACAAAAAGATGAGGATTTACAATCAAATATTACTGGAAGCTGGGCAGCATGGCGACACATGGCGCCTAGGTGAGTACAAATGCCTGTGCACATGCATGCATGTCACACACACACACACAAATACACAAACCCCAATAATCACAACCATCACCACCTCTCCAGGGGACAGTGCCTACCCTCTGAGCAACCACATGATGACGCCAATCCGGAACCCCACCACACCACCCCAGGTAAGATACAACGCTGCCCATATTGTAACTAGGGCCATAGTGGAGCGCACATTCGGAGTGCTTAAGTCACGCTTCCGCTCCCTTGACCGCTCTGGTGGGCAGCTACTCTATGGATCCCCAGTAGTGTGCAGGATCATTGTGACAGCATGTGTCCTGCACAATGTTGCAACACGGCAGGGTGTACCAGTGGACATGGTGCTGCCCCCACATCCCCAACCACAGTCACAGGCGCTGCCCATGGGAGGGGACAGGGCACGTGCAAGAATGCCCGGACCCAGCTTGTGTCCACATTTTTCACCTAAACTCCCACCCCTGCGGAGTGCAAACAGGCCTGGCACACACCAGGTGACAATCGATGATGACAAAGAGACAGTGAACTGTCACAACCTTACCACCCTGAGAATGTTGCCATGGAAGTGCCACAGTGTGTGCATCTCTAGCTACTTAAACATAAGCAATCCTGTGTGACCAAAAGGCACACATGCAAGGTGTGAATCATACACACCTGCAACACAGGCCACTGGTATGTCACCCAAACCCGCCCAAACCACAACATGACATGGCAAGCAATAGCTCTACACCACACAGTACCAATAAGGTACACATTCACATGTGAAAAATGTAAAGTGGCATCACACAATGATGCCTGACATGGAATCAGATGAAATGACTGACCAACAACCTCCCACCCAAAAGAAGTCATAACCAAATTCATTCCAACAGTTGTAGTTGTAACATAACAATGAATGCCTGGATACATGCACATTGTGCATTGCAAAATCAACACTGCAACTTCTGTGTGCCGTGCCCACCTCCTGCAACACACTGCTCAGCGCAAAGCATAGTGAACAGCCATTGAGTGTGACGCACACCCTGAGCATCACATCTAAGCGACAAACTACATCAAAAAGCAAATTACGCATGTACAGGATCCACAATTGGTCATAGATCATGTGCTGAAGGGACACAGTGGGCATCAGAAGGCAAACAGAGTGTACATGTGGACATGGAAGGGTGGTTGTACATGTAGTGGATCATAGTGCGAGTGTGTGGGTCAGTAGGGACATGCACTCAATATATGCATGTGCAATCAAGTGACAATCAGTTTCCTCTACACATCACATGTGAACATTCACCATGTGTACACCCCAGTATGTCAAGCCACAACTACTCCCTCACACCTGAAAGGTAAACACAACACATGAACAGGCATTGATCAGCAGAATACATCATGTACATAGGATGCTGCAATTACAATGTCGGGGTGTGCATCACACTGTAGGGCAAGTCAACTGTCAACAACAAACACCCCTCCTCCCTCACAAATCACCATGACCCACTAAACAACTGCACCTGGGTTATGTAGCCTTCATCCTTGATTTTCAACTGGCCACAGGATCACCCTTCCCCTTTGTCACCATCTCCCACCTTGTGTGCAAAAAGTATCCAGCACCCTCAAAGGCCACCTTGACTTGCAAAAACACCAAATCAAAGAGAACTCAAAGCAGGCCAACACAGAAGCCAAGCAAAAAGCATGCAGGCAGCAAAACAAACCAGAATAGCCTCCAGTAGATGACTTGAAGTAGCAGTACGTCACATAGCCCAAGTACTACCACAATGACGTAACAACCAAGGTAGCACAGTAAAACAATGTCACAACAAGATGTGTACCATGAGTGGTACATAACACAGAATGATGCACCACAAACTGATGTGTACTGTCACAGCTCCCATGTACCGGCGCAGGAGTGGCACGAACCAACCACCCCCACCATGGTCTGGGTGCCTGCAAGGTCAAACTCACACAGGCCTCTGAGACCCTGGTGGGGAAGGAGGGTCAGGGATATGCAGTCGGGACAGGCATTGTGTCAGGCTTTATCTTCAATCAGGATGTTGTCGGCGGAAGCTGCTGAACCCCCGCACTCCCCTTTAGATGCTAATCTCTTAACTGGTAACACACAGTTCAGTTGAGAGCATCCCCAAGGGAAAGGGGGAACATGGGAAAAAATAATAAACTTCAAGTTTTGCTCAGCTTCTTTATATCTCTTAACCTGTAGATAAAATAACAACAAATAAACTTTAGTCACTAACCTTTCTTTTTCTAGGCTCTGACTTCTCTTTATCTAATTGAGTAAATAAACACGCCACCATACCTGAATATCCTCTATTGATAACTTAGAGGAAGTGTTTGTTTTCTTACTGAAGAAAACATAGAGTCTCTCATGCTCTTACTAACTTCTTCAATTCAGAATTGGAAAACTTCTATCTTTAGCTGCTCTCTCAGTTCCATGAATTAATCTTCTAGCAGTTCAAATTCCAAAACACACACACGACAATCTGGAAATGCTAGGTCCATCTTTTGTGTGAATCTATAACTTTAACACAAATTCCAAATATGACACTCTTGGTTCTTCCTTTTAGAATTGTTTGTGCATGTGGAAAGAAAGGAGAGTTCACTAATTGGATCTTTTGCTTGGGTAAAAATATCGCTCTTCAAGGAAGCGTTCACTTGACTAGAGTTTTTCGCATACGTGAAGATATTCCTTTTCCTTCTAAAATGGTGTGCGCATCAGAACAGAAAATATAGTTCAAAATGGCATATGCACATGCGTAGTCGAGCAGTATTTCTGCCTCCTTAATTTTATTTGCTCGAGTAGAAAACAGGAAATGACTGAGCTCCGGACACTGATCCTTGAGGAGGCAGATTAATGAGGTACGCTTGCCAGGTTAGAATGTTAGTAAATAAATCATGACGTTTCAGGATCGCGTATCTATAACACTGTCACTTGCGCAGACAATGTAAGATTTCTAGCGCTAGCCCGACGTTAAAGGAAAGCACTGTTACCGTAAGAAGGAACATTGCTCAATAATTTTGTATACGGCCGGTAAAACACATGACGCTGAAAAGATGAACAGGCTTCCACACACCAACCTGCCATGCGCAAAATATGTTGCACAGTTCATTAAATAAGAATACTGTTCAAGAAATCCAAAAATAAAGTCTTAAAAGAACAAAACTAACTACTCTTTAAACAAAGAATAAGAAAACAGGAACTGGTTAATACATTGTATAGAAATATAACTCCTTCTTGAATTTCACAAAGTTCAGTTAAAAATTATAAAGTCACTTAACTTGCTTCTTTCTTTTACCGGAACATTTCTGACTTTCTTATTAAGTTATCCAACACTTTTTTGATCCAAATAACAAATCCTAGGCACAAGGGCCTAGCTAAAGTTTCTAAATCTTCAGAGCTTCAAACATAAGACCTTCCTGCTGGGCTGCTGACAATGAAAGGCAGTTTAGAATGTTCTAACAATACCTTTCTTTTACTTCTGACCAATCACTGATCCTTTTGGAACTCTCCATTTTGGCTTGGGAAGCTCTCCACACTCTGCACTAAAAGTTAAGGCCAAAACCATAATTAATGTTAATCATACACTCATTCCACCACATTCAACCAAAACCCATGAAACCTGACACATTGCAATACTGGATAACGGGAATGCGGGGCAGGAGAGGGGAGTAGGATTGACACGGGAAAGTAGGAAAACTGTACTACTCACATTAACACATACACAAGTACACCAAATGTGATCATCATGCACATAGCAACAAATTACTCAAATGGAAGACAAAGAGAAACTTATCTCTGGGGTGAGTGCTGGCCTCCTGCCTGCGCACTCTCAGGTCCGGTAACAGGAGCAGTTCAATGCTGCAAAGAAAGCCACAGTTACTAATCTGTGCGTGCCCATAACACACAAACACACCACCATATATACCCCAAACTAACAAACTTCTATACAAACAAACAACCTGGTGTGGATGCTTCGTACCCATACGTAACATTACCCCTGTGATGGTTTATACACAGTCAATGCAGTAAGTCAGGTGCCGGTGGGTGCGTGGCAAATGTAAGACCAATGTGTCATGATTTACACAACATGAAATGTTCCCTGGGTAAGCATCCAGACGCATATAGCAAGGTATGACTTTAGAACACGTCGTGTTCCACCATGACCGAAATAAAGTAGGTAGTGCATGTGTCAAATTCTACATGGAAATGAAATGTACTGCACACAAGTCTGTCCCTTGCTGTCTGTCCCTGTGAATTGCTTCTTTCCATGTCTTGTAATGCTACATGGCTAATACAAGTGCCTCAATGGACCATGGTGGACTGTAGGGTATGTGCCACTGCCCCTGCAGGTGCCCCAGACAACTTTCACATCAACTAGCCATTAGTCCACCAACACATCTCAGCTGTATTGTGCGCTTCAACACCAATATTTGTCCAAGCTCACCGTCAGTGCTGCTAATAAGCATGCATGTGCAACTGGCCTGGTGGAAGGTTTGCTGTGTTGTGGCCCCCCTGTGCTGCTCA
This sequence comes from Ambystoma mexicanum, assembly GCF_040938575.1. NCBI lineage: Eukaryota > Metazoa > Chordata > Amphibia > Caudata > Ambystomatidae > Ambystoma > Ambystoma mexicanum. The sequence continues at coordinate 1,515,542,670 of NC_090937.1, read as the reverse complement.
CCTTGCCTGGAGTCCCTTACAAAACATCAGCTGTTTTTGGATGTATGAGCACAATCCCTGTGACTCTGCGTGCGCACACATGTGCATGTCGGCACCACCAAACGTGTCCAGCTTGCAGACGTCCAATGGCCCATGTCTGCTGGCAAAGGTGGTCTGGAAGCTCATTCCCCTGCAGAAAGGGCATAAAACACATGATTAATGCTTTAAATTCATCTGTGTGTGTCTCTTCATGCATTTCATGACTGGACCATGTCAGAGACGTACATCAGAAATCACACCATCAGTCCGTCTTTCACAGGCAAAGTATGGAACACACTATCTACGGCATGAATTGCAACAAGCACATGTACAGTAAAGATAAGAAACATACTACACAATGCATAGCAATTAATGTACACATGAATCATGAAACCCCCCATCTAGCGAAAGAAGAACAGTGGTCAATAACACCCCTATCATCCCCACTAGGGGTGTTAACACATGTTCGACAGCAGCAGACATGCCACAGATATGACAGTCCAAAGCCCTTGTGTAATAGGCTGTTACACCGAACCCTCCTTGCGAGCCCATGGATAAGGGAAGCAGGAGTGGCATATGTGAGTCAAGGACCCCAAGCTGCAAACACATACACAAGACGAGCTTGAAGGGCCCAGCTGGAACAGAGAGTGAATGCTTTCAAAAGCCACAAAGCACCACACCATCACATGAAAGCACAATAGACAAGCAATTTTAAACTATATTAACTAATTACACTAACTATGAAAAACCTACATTACCTAATTAAACTAACTATCAAATAGAAACTTAGCTAACTAAACTAAAAGAAAAATAAAAAATGGCCACATACAACCCGGGGGGGCACCCAGAAGGGGGAGGTAAAGGGTGCTGCTCAACACCCACATGCAATGATGTTGAGGAAAGAACAAAAACCTCCATGGGCTCAACGTCTGCACAGCCCGACCTATGTGGGAGATAGATTGTCGTCTCTGTCTGGCTCTTCCTGGAAAGGAGGACGTGGCACAGAAGCCTGACCATGCCTAACCGCAGCTTGCCCCTTGTCGGCAGCAAGTCTTCCGGATGGGTGAGCCTGGTTCTGTGCGGCGATCACACGTAGGTCTGCATGCAGGACCTCACGTGATACTCGTGCTTCCTCTTGCAAGGTAACACGTGTAACACAGAGTTCCTCCTGCAAGGCCTGGCTGGACAACTGTTGCACCTCCCGGCAAGCACATAGCTCAGCCGAGATGGTACGCTCAAGCTGTACAAACCTCTCCTCTGCCCGCTCCCTCTGGGACATCATAAGGACACCCAGAGTGGATCTGAGGGAAGCATACACCTCCCTCAGGGTCTCCATGTGTGCCTATGCATGAGCAGCAATTGCTTGATGCAAAGACACCATCTTAGCCTGGCGTGTCCTGTCTGAGGCCGTCATGCCCATCCTGAGCAAGCGGGCCGTGGACCGTGTCACCTGCTACTGGAGAAGCACCTGCCTAGCAGGGGGAGCACAGATTGGGCCACACGCACCACGCTCACAGCAATGTTCTCCATTGCTGCCTCCTGGTGTTCAGAATTGGCAGTCATGTCTTTCTCCCACTCAGTATACATCGGTTGCGCACAGCGACCGCGTTGCTGCGCTTGACCCCTGCGGGACCCAAGGACTGGGTGTCCTTGTTGTGTTGGCACCACCCGCGGCTGCACGACTACATGCCCCCGTCGACGTGATGGCCCAGGCACATCAGTTACTGGTGTGGAGGTTGACCATAGGTCCCAATCCACCTAAGGGTGAAGGTTCCAAGACTGTTTGACCCCTCAGTGCAGGTGTCGCGGACAGAGGAGTGCCCACATCAGAATCACTCACCCCTGACATATGGACCTGATTCTCATCCAACTCGACATGGACGTCAGATTGGTCATCAGGGCTGGACTCATTGCCAGCCAGAGACAAAATGGACTGTAGCACATGTGGGTTTGCGTGGCCTACCACCCCATGACCCCCACTTGTGCTGGGTTGCTGTAGTGATAACAACCCTGTGCCTGGCATGACAACACCATCCTCTGGCTCCATTGCGTCATCATCTGAAAAGTAGAGAGAAAAAAGGTCACTACACATGTTAGAAGCACACACCACACACACAGACATCACACAGACAACAAACACATCAAGCAGACATGTCACACACAAAAGAGAACCTGCCATGCATGCTGGGTCAACTAGACACTGCTTATGTGATTAGGCATGTAGAATGGTGTCATTTTGCACAGAAGTGGGTTGATGCAGTGCAGCAGTTTTGTACGTTACTCACTGTCTACATGTACAAGTACTTCATGATGTGTATCTGAAAATGTGAAGGCAGTGCAAGGTCAACTTCAGCCATCACGTGCAATGTGCATTCAATGGCTAGCATGGCTACAAGCAAACCACCCCTCCCCCCAAGTGCAAATTCAGGGATGCCTAGCATGGTATCAAAAGGCTGACCATAGACTTGTTTATTGACAGACAGTGTAGACTAGCATCAACTGCATCATGTGAGTCCAGTGACAACACAGCAAATGATGATGGGACAGTAAGCATGACACATGATGAAACCTCCGGAGTACACCCACGTGTGAAGAAGACACTACAACTGTTGGACAGAGTCATTGGCCATTAAACAGGCTGAGGCCTGTGACCCACACAGATTGTCACACCCTAAACATGTGTGCGACGCAGGACTGAGCCACAGTGGAAATGGGAAGACTGATGAAATGCCATGCAATGTAGGTCCCCCTGGACTCCTACTACAATGATCATCCAGTCAAGGACACATAGGGGCATGAGTGGAATACACATGGAGCATGAATGGGCACTCATGTCCCTGCGGGGCATCTGACCTCTGCACAGTCCAAGTGAGACACCCTTCATCAAGTACAAAGGATGTACCACACAGCATATGTCTGGCAGATTGGCTGCTGGAAGTTAGCATGTACACAGGACGCATGAACAGGGAAGTACTCAACGGCAAAATTGAAGCATACCAGTGTTAAGGTGGAATTGGGGTGCAGAGGGGGGGTGGAGGGGCAAGGGAGCATGCAGGCAGAGGACACATGCACGACATAGTCCCTGGGCTGAGAGGAAGGTCACCCCACGCTACATGCCGAAGGGCCAGTGAGCTGGAACATTACTTGAGGGGCATCCTGGTGACCAGCATGTGAGTAGGGTGCAATAGTGGTGATGCGGACAGTCCCCGTCCGCTCCACATTTCTACCATCCAGCAGAGCAGACATGCATCAGGGAAGCATTGCATTACTTGCACATCAGAACCATGTACACGTGACATGTAGTGGCAGTCATGCACAACACATCACACAAGTAAAACACACATGTCCACAACAAACATGCAGCAACACTCACTAGACTGGGCATCAAAGTCCGGCATCTCTGCAATGAGTGACTCATGCGGAGGGAGGTCTTCCTCCTCAGGTGCAGGCCCACTGCCAGTCACCAGAGTCAAGTTGTAATTTGAGGCACGCTTAGCCTTAGCGCTGCGTTTGAGGTCATTCCAGCCCTTTTTGCACTCATGCGCCATGTGCACCTCATGGCCGAATGCACTCACATGTTCCGCAACTTGCTTCCAGTGGGTATCACGGTGGGCAGCTGTAGTCTGACAATTAGGACCCACTAGAAAGTCACGGCTGTGGCCCAGCACGTAGTCCACGAGGTAGTCCAGTTCCTGGTTGCAGAAAGGCTTCTTGCTCGACGTGTTGGAGGTCGTGTCTGTGTGTGGGGTCCCAGCCTGTGCTGCAGGTGCAACCTTCCTCCTCTTGGATTGTGGCGCAGACACTGGCTGGCAAATGCCGCCCTGATCACTATGGCCAGTAGCACCAGTGGATTGAGCCAAGGGAGTGGCAGGTGGAGGGACGACCAAAGGCCTGACTTGCATCAGTGGCAGCTGGGTGCCCTCTAATGGACCCTGCGCAGCAACATCCGCTGTGGCAGGGTCATTGACCGTGACTGTCCAGGTTGGCAGACTCACAACAGGGGTGTTGTTGGCTGCATCTGCCCCTGCACTTGCCAACACCCGGCTGTTCGGGGCAGCAGATGACATTACTGCCCCAAGGACATGTGTCTTGGTCAGGGCAGCCCTGCGTGCACCTACGGTTTTCCTCCTGGCCTGTTGGAAATCTTCCAAGGGCTCTTCAAGTGCCAACGCAGCCTGCGCTGGCAGACCCTGAGCCTGGGTGGTGGTGTCCACAGCTGCACCTGCAGCTACCACTACCCTTGAGCCCGTGGCAGTCGATGAAACAGACTGCCGGGTCACACGGGTGCCAGTGCCAGCTGCATCTCCCGGAACCACAAGGGGTGGTGGCATGACTGCACCGACACATGGCACAACATCGTGCTCAAGTGGCGCACTCCTGCCTCTTCCCCATCTGCGGCCACCCTCAACACCCCCTACTCCCTGGTCACCCTGGCCACGTCCCTGACCATGCCCACCACGAGGAGGACGCCCAGCTGAGGCGCCCCTCACCTTTGGTGGCCTCCCAACCATGGCACAGATGGAGTAGTGCTGGCACATATGGAGGAGTGCCAATGGGAGGTGTACACCACAATTGTCCTGGGCTATTGGGGTGAAGGGGGTGGGATGCAAGATGTTAACAGCCCCCCTGCACCTGCAAGGCTGTATGTGACCCCAGTGATGTAGTGACGGGTCTCGCAACGCTCATGCACCCCAAAACTGCAGTAAAACCATGCACGCAACCCTGCAGCCTACGTGCGTGGAATCAACCTCCCACAGTACGCGGTGGCACCCAGTAACATGAAAAACACGTACGCATGGGCCACGCAGGCTACTATGACCTCGAAAATGGGTGCGATACACAGCGGCACCCACAGTGGGAAAAATAGCGTGCGTGACTCACCGTGCGCTGCGTAGAGGGATGATATGCGTGCTTCCTGGGCAGAGCACGCACGCCATCATGAACAGCAGGGTCGCGACGTGGCACTGTTGGGAGGGGCCCTGGTCGGTGGGTTCCTACATGTGTCGCGCATTCTGGCGGACCTCTCCTCCTCTGTGGAGACTATGCGCCAGTCGATCTCCCTGCCGTCTTCCGGCCCAGATTCCACCAGGGCCCCCTGTGGACCTGGCCTGACCAACATAGCCAGCTTGGTGGAGATCCCATCCCTGCCACAGTCAAGAATCGGCGGTCCAGCAGCGGTGGACACCCCAACAACTGGAGTCCAGCAGATGGAGGATGTGCAGGCATCGGACAGGGCACATGGACAGCAGCAACAGCAGCAGGCTCTAGGTGGGAGCAATGATGGCTCAGGCCATCGACATCAGAGGGGCAGGCATCGGCCAGAGGGGAGGAGAACCCTGGAATGGGAGTATATTCCATGTGGCTGCGGTTGGGCCAGCGCATAGATGCGGTGCGGCGGTGGGCGGAAGAGATGAGGCTCACCATGGTCAGGACGGAGTTCTCCATGCGTCGGGTGTTGAGGCGGGCAGAGTGCCTCGAGGCAACTCCCAGGGAGTTGGAACAGGCCATGAGTGCATCCCTGCGAGACCTCAGGGCCAGGGCATAGGCCTGCCTCTGGGACATCGACATGGAGTTCGATGATGCCCTGGCCCGGGACATCACAGAGTGAGCCGCAGGACTTGCCCGCCACCATTGTATATAGTTAGATAGTATTAGGTTTCCTTTGTTCTTCTTTTAATTTGGAGTTAATGGACATTGCTCCACTTCGTGTGTATATAGTTTTTTCTTCCTAGGACTTTTTTGTAGGTTTTCTTTTGTTTGTGGATCATGGACAATTTGGACTTACATTGTATATAGTTGCAGACTTGTACATACTTTCTTTTTCTATATTCCCATGGATCAATGTTTTTTTTTTAAAATTTGGATTATGTTTTTATTATGGACATTGGCAATGGACCACTTTTTTATTCTAAGTGATTTTTCTTTTTTTTAACTTCATTGGATTTGCAATAATTTTTTTCTACATCGGCCATTGTACATTGATTTTCAGTTTACTATTCCTCAAAGTCATTTCTTTATGTTTTTAAAACATTTTTTATTACTTCAGAATTGGTGTTGTGTTCTGTAATTGGTTTTGTGCATGTCTCATTGAACATTTCCTCAGTCACGTGTTGCCACTGTGTGGCTACGTTTTGCATTCCTGCATGTGCATGGTGGTTCATTTCATCTATCATGGCATGGGTAATTTGGGAGTGGGTTCTGGCGATGGTTGCATGCATGGATTTTGGGGCAAGGGGGATTAGGGTTGGCTTTAGGGACATGGGTCTGTTTTGTTAGGACATGTTGTTTGTTGGGACATGAGTCTGGGCCTGAGGCTCACTGCTGGGGGGTGGGGGTGCCGGGGAAATGAGACAGGGCTGCTGGCAGGTGCCCCTCACTGCTGGGGGTGGGGGTGCTTGGGGACATGAGTCGGGATCTGCTGGCAGGTGCCCCTCACTGCTCGGGGGTGGGGGTGCTGGGGGACATGAGTCTGGGCCTGCTGGCAGGTGCCCATCACTGCTGGGGGTGGGGATGCTGGAGCACATGAGTCGGGGCCTGCTGGTAGGTGCCACTTACTGCTGGGGGGTGGGGGTGCTGGGGGACATGAGTCTGGGCCTGAAGCTCACTGCTGGGGGGTGGGCGTGCTGGGGAACATGAGTCTGGGCCTGCTGGCAGGTGCCCATCACTGCTGGGGGTGGGGGTGCTCGGGGACATAAGTCTGGGCCTGAGGCTCACTGCTGGGGGGTGGGGGTACTGGGGAACATGTGTCTGGGCCTGCTGGCAGGTGCCCATTACTGCTGGGGGGTGGGGGTGCAGGGGAACATGAAACTGGGCCTGAGGCTCACTGCTGGGGAGTGGAGGTCCTAGGGGACATGAGTCGGGGCCTGCTGGCAGGTGCCCCTCACGGCTGGGCAGTGGGGGTGCTGGGGGACATGAGTCTGGGCCTGAGTGGAGCTGCTGGGGGACATGAGTGGGGGCCTGCTGGCAGGTGCCCCTCACTGCTGGGGGGTGGGGGTGCAAGGGGACATGAGTGGGGGCCTGCTGGCAGGTGCCCCTCACTGTTGGGGGGTGGGGGTGCCGGGGGACATGAGTGGGACATGAGTGGGGGCCTGCTGGCAGGTGCCCCTCACTGCTGGGGGGTGGGGGTGCTGGGGGACTGAGTCGGGGCCTGCTGGCAGGTGCCCCTCACTGCTGGGGGGTGGGGATGCTGGGGGACATGAGTCGGGGCCTGCTGGCAGGTGCCCCTCACTGCTGGGTTGGTGATCACTAGTGGAAGGGGACATGTGGGCTGGCTGGGGGCCATGCCCATGGTGGATGGGCTGTGTGCGGGACATGACCAGGGGTGCAGGGTAGTCCCCTGTGGTGTGGGTTGCATGCAGGGGCCGTGGAGGGGGTAGAGGGCAAACCTGGGAGGACCCACACTGCCAATTCACGTGTGGGACTCCCCGCACACCCCACTGGATACACGTACCCCGCTCTGACAGTGAAATTGCGTGTGATACTTCCAGCGCACCCCAGTAGTACACGTACCCTGCTCGCACAAGGCCAATCGCGTGAGAAACTTCCCACGCACCCCCGAAATACACGTACCCTGCTTGCACAGGGCCAATCGTGTGTGAAACTTCCCACGAACCCCAGTAATACACGTACCCTGCTCGCACAGGGCCAATTGCGTGAGAAACTTCCCGCGCACCCCAGTAATACATGTACACTGCTCGCACAGGGCAAATCGCGTGTGAAACTTCCCACGAACCCCAGTAATACACGTACCCCGCTCGCACAGAGCCAATCACGTGAGAAACTTCCCGCGCACCCCCAAAATGCACATACTCTGCCCGCACAGGGCCAATCGCGTGTGAAACTTCCCGCGCACCCCAGTAAAACACTTACCCCAATCGCACAGGGCAATTGAGTGCGAAACTTCCTGCGCACCCCCGAAATGCACGTACACTGCTCGCACAGGGCCAATCGCGTGTGAAACCTCCTGCGCACCCCAGTAAAACATGTACCCCGCTCGCACAGGGCCAATCGCGTGTGAAACTTCCCACAAACCCCCAAAATGCACATACCCTGCTCGCACAGGGCCAATCGCGTGTGAAACTTCCCACACACCCCAGTAATACACGTAGCCCGCTCGCACAGGGCCAATCGCGTTGAAACTTCCCGCACACCCCCGAAATGCAAGTACCCTGCTCGCACAGGGCCAATTGCGAGTGAAACTTCCCGGGCATCCAATAATACACATACCCCGCTCGCACAGAGCCAATCGCGTGTGAAACTTCCCGCGCACCCCCAAAATGCACATACCCTGCTCGCACAGGGCCAATCGCTTGTGAAACTTTGCGCGCACACCAATAATACACGTACCCCGCTCACACAGGGCCATTCGCGTGTGAAACTTCCTGCACACCCCCGAAATGCACATACCCTGCTCGCACATGGCCAATTGCGTGTGAAACTTCTTGCGCAGCGGGGTACGTGTATTCGGAGGGGAGCACGGGGAGTTTTACAGGCGTTTTCATGGTTGGGGGCCTGTGCGCCATGTACAGGATTTGTGCTCTGTACATGGCGCACAGGGAGGGGTTGGGGGCATAACTAGCGCTGCTGCAGGGTCACTGCACCACTCTGAGCCACGGCTGGTAATGGATGTTAAAATCCATGAATACGCTGTGCGCGGAAATGGATTTTGGCGCACGCGGCTGGCGCAGACTTTCACATGTGCACACTGTGCGCCAGCTGCGTGCGCCACTTGTGCGCTGAATTCTATGAATTACCCCCATGTGTCAGTATGAAGATAAAGAAGACTTAACTATACTACAATCAAAACTAAACAATGAACAATGTAGCATTTTTGAAGAAGTAACAAAAGAAATTGCACTTGGTGTCCAACATGAAAACAAAGAATGCACCTGCCAAAATTAAAAACCTATACTACTGTACGTCAGTGGTGAAGCTGGTTCTGGCAAAACATTCTTAATCAAAATCATCAGTAAATTCCTTCAACAATTGACAAACAACAAACTGTCAGCTGTTGTCACTGCCCCAACAGGTTTAGCTGCCTACAACATAGGCGGTGTCACTTTACACCGATTACTACCCCTGCCAGTAGAACACCAAAACTAATTAGACTATTACAAAGCTTCTACAGAAGCTGCAATGGAACCACGCAGAGTATTAAAACAAATGAAAATGCTACTAATAGATGAAGTGATCATGGTCTCCAACCTAATGTTGGCCTTGATTCACCTCAGATTACAAAAAGTACTCAAAACAAACTACAAAGAGCTCTTCGGAGGAAAACACATTATTGTTTTCGGAGATCTTCTTCAATTAACACCAGTGAAAGGTGAGCCTATTTTTAAAACCTTAGGACACAAACTCTGCCGTAAAACTGTTGGCAGCATTGGAAATGTCAGCCTTTGGCAACTTTTCCAATACAGAGAATTAACAGAAAATATGCGGCAATCTGCATCTCTCCCTTATGCCAACATCTTAAAAATTATTAGAGTTGGTATATTATCTCAAGAAGCACAAACAATATTGAAAACCCGGCACAATGCACTTTATGGTCATAATGTATGTGCTACTGATGTTATGGAACAATTAGCCCACTAAAATGTAAATTGTATGGCCTTAATGCCAACTCTTGCAAGCTGTTTCAAATTCAATGAAACAATGTTAAAAAGAAATGCAACCAATAATTGAAATTAGTGCCACAGACAAACGAGACATACATGGTATGACACTACCCATGTGTGAACAAGCCACAACGATACTAAACAGAGCTGGATTGGAAAAAATATAAAAATTATCCATAAATTGCAGAGTAATGCTTAAACATAACCTTGACGTGGATCAAGGACTAATTAATGGAGCACTGGGTACAGTTGTTGGCTTTCAAACATACCCACGTGACAACAACATTCAGTTTGTCAATATTCTCTTTGACAAACTTTCAGAAGTGAAAAGGATAGGACGCTTAACAGCTCGATTCCTTCTCTTCAAAGACATGTATGTACGAAGAGAACAATTTTCTCTAACTCTTGCATATGCAGTCACCATTCATAAATCACAAGGTCTTACCCTAGACAACGCATTGATAGACATTGGTAACACATTCTTTAAAGAAGGCATGAGCTTCGTAGCACTATCACGCTTATGTACACTTGACGGTCTATTTCTAATCAACTTTGATGCAAGTAAAGTAAACGCTGATATTCCTTGCATTTCAGAATACAATAGACTTCGTTCACTATACACCCCCCATCTAAAAACATATCTTATTCCACAAAAAGTAAAATGTTCTGAAAGAAAACTAAATCAAACAGAAATGCAACAGGATGTCACTGCAAATCCTCCAAAGAGATTAAAAGAAACTAATACTTCATCAAGTTCCACAATCAAAAAAGAACATATTAGGGAAAGTAAACCATGTACTTATTCAAAAAAGGAAGACAAACTCCAAAAAAGCACTCAGATGCAGAAATACCTGGTCCATTTAAACTTTCAGATGTAAATGGTGTAAATTGCTACGCAAATGTAGCAATGCATATTCTATTTCAATCACCACCAATAGTTGACAACATTTACTTACACAGTACAGACCAATTGTGTTTGCAAATGTTAGTACTTCATAGAAATGCAACAAACACTCCTGACAACACATATAGTGTTTATGGAATAAGACAACAATTGGACTACTGTGATGGAATTCACTATATTCTCACTATAATCTCACAGGAAGTTCCACAAGAATTTCTGATGTACTTACTACAAGTACTGGAAAACAAAAACAGATTTCATACATGTGGAAACATACATGCACTCTGTGCAACAATGTGACACAAGAACAAATCCCCAATGAGCGCTTTGTGTATGTATCATGTCAGGTGTCTTGACCCACGTTTGAACTATTATGCTACAACATTTGGTGCTGTGGGCTTAGAAAATCCAAGATGGTTGAAAAGCCCACATTTGCACCAGAATCCAGGAAAACCGTGCAGTTTTGCGCACACCAAAATGGTCGCCTGACCTGCCACCCACCAGTGCGAGCGTGATGGGCCAGAAGCGCCATGAGAGAAATCAGTGCAAAGGAATATTTGTTATGCCCATGCACACAACCATTTTCAAAAGACATAAAAAGAGCCACTGAGACCCAGGAAGGGACATTCACTTTCCACATTCAAACTGATTTCTTGCGAAGCGCTTTGCCAGAAGACTCCAGATTCCAGAACTTTGTAGCAGAGAGGCCTGATCCACAAGCTGAATCCTTTTCAGCAGGCCTCAAAATCTTTTGCAACCTAATTAAACTCTTCAACAGCCGGGCTGTGCTGTTTGATTCTGGCTAGAACCCTGTGCCACAACCCAGAAAGCAGTGTTGTATCCAGAGAGACCCAGACCTGACTGCTGTGCAGTGCCAAGAACTTTTGCCAGAACCAGAGACCAGACCAGATCAGACCGCTGTGCAGTGCCGATAGCAGACCCAGACCAGATCTCTGTGAGCAGAACCGGTACCAGAGACCGTCCGTGGCGAGTGAAGCCCAAACATGACCAGATCTTGACGGCCTATTTCAAATGTATAGTGTGAGTACCCACAGAACTGTGCAAACCAATCTCTTAGTTTAAAATAATCTAATTCAAACCATTTCAACCTCTTTAGAACTGCATAAAAATCATGTGTCCATTTTGTGATTTCAAACCTGTGAAAGTGTCATTTGCCATTCTGATTCATTATTTCATTTCTGAAAATCTACCTCCACAAAATCGTCCCTATCTTTTGAACCGCGTGTGCTATGAACGCGATTTTCATTTTAAAGCTAAGACCTAAGCTTTCCAACAAGCCCTAATTGTGCTCGACGCACTCGGAAAAAGTGTTGCGAATTGCAATTTGAATCAAATTTCTCCACCTGCCAAAAATCGCTGTCTTTTGCTTGCAACTGCTGAAATCCATTTTCAACCTGATAATCCCTCATGAATCACTGATAGTGTTGACCTGAACCGATCTTAAGTAGCTATCACCTACCCTGAATCTCCTATAGGGAATTAAAATAATTTTTAGCATATTTTCACTTCATTGTAAATCGCATTAAAAGTATTTTGGCATGTTTTAAAAGCATACCGGTTGCTCCAAGCTTGCTAGGGGGGAACTGAATTGGTATTGCATTTGATTGTATTCCTGAAAATTGTGGGCTCTCCTTCCATCTCCTTATATTGCATAGGGGGGGTAGTGAGTTGTCAAAAGAAAAAGGGATCATATTATCTCTTGTGGAAACCATCTCAGTTATTTCTGTGCTGCATTTCCTTGAACCCATAAAAGCATTCTCAGCTACTTTATCCTCTCCATACCAACTCCTAAGTAAAATTAAAAAAAGGTGTGCCAGTGTAATACTATCCATTGTTGATCACTGTCATATTCATAAGTGTACTATCAAAAATTAATTTATTTATAAAAGTGTGATATATATCTTATTTAATTGTTCAATAAATCTTTTAATTTGCAAAAAAAACCTACTTCTTGGCTCAGTGAGGCACAGGGGTATTCAAAGAGAGAGGCGTTATACAAGGGTTTATCATCCAGATCTCTGAACGTGTCATAAGAATATATAAATAAGGGCTTCCCTTGGGCATCCCAGACTAGGCACTGACTTAGTTAGAGTACTGAATTGAAGTCACTTAACAGAGTGGATGCTCGAGCCGGGACGTCTGGATTAGATCTACCATGTGTGCAGCTTAATACAGTGTGCTAACTGACAGGATACATAAATCCTGTTGGATCGCCACGCCGTGTTACATTGTACAAGCACCCCTCAAAAGAAGGGCGCTCTAAGGAGATGGTCTGTTTTGCAAAATAAAATACTAACTTCTGTAAGTCAGGAAGGAAATCAATTTCCAGAATGACGACTTTGGTAGATATCAAAATAGCCAGAGAGCACCTCTTACATAAACTGTTTGTGAGAGGTGAATGGTCTGAACAGGACCAGAATGTGTGGCTGCAGGCGATCACACAACAGGTCAATGCGACTGGGTTAGACAGCTGGAAAGATCAGGGTCCCTTACACGTGGCCCTGAGCGAACTATACATGGCCCATAAGGCCAAAGATGAGCACAACAAGATTGTTAGGATAGCGGCATATTTGTATTTATATATGGGAGCCATACAGGACAAATGTGCTGAAGGCCAAGATCTGGCAAATAGGCAACAGATGGCATTAGAGAAGGCCCAATCTGACCTGGTCTCTTCCGAGCAGATGTTGCAGAGGAGCCAGGAGTCATAAAATGATAGTAGGCAGTATATCATTAAAATAAAAGAGGATATGGGTATCCTGCAACAGGAAAAGTCTGACCAGGACACCAGATATCTGGCCTTGCAGAAGGAGTACCAAGAAGGTTTGGACTCCCTACTGCAGAGCCAGAAAAAGCTGGAGCAACAACTGGGCTTCAATAGAGTATGTGCTGAGCAGGTAGTCACCCTGCAAAGCCACCTAGCTAGGGAGAAGGCAGAGAGCAACAAACTGATTCTGAAAGACCTGGATACCCAGACAGAATTTGAGGAAGAGCACCAGAAAGCTGTTGCCCTTAAAAGGCAGAGGGATGACCTGGCGGCACGGATGCAGGCTCTTAGTCAGGAAAGGGACACCTTAGGCCAGGAAGTCTGCCAATTAAAAAGAAAAACTAAAGAAAATCACTTGGCCCTTCAGGGACTGGGTGACCTCCAAAAAGAGCATCAGAACTTGTTAGAGCACACCAGGAGGTTGGAAGATGCTCTGGCAATAAAGGAACAGGCCAGTAGGGATGGGACTAAGGAGGTAACCCTCCTGCAGCAAAGACTGGGCCAGTACTCCAGGACCAACCAGGAAGCACAGAGAGAAAATGAGGCTCTCTGTCAGCACAATGATAGGCTCCAGCAACAGGTAGCCATGCAGGAGAGACTGATAGAGTCTAGTAGGGCCTTAACTGAGGAACTGAAAGCACAGGCTCTTGCAGGGCAACAGGGAGCATGGGCTGATAGAGATGAGGTTCAATGGGAAAGGAAAACACCTGAGCATAACCTCAGGAGCCCTAGTACAAGAGGCCTTCACCTCCCCCAGTCCCTGGACTCTGTCACCCCATGTCCCCTGGCACACATGAGCACAGGGCCATAGGGATGGCAGATTACTATCCAGCCAAAAGTATGGGGCTCATAGGCCAGTACCACCCAGGAATGGATGGGCGGGCATCCGTGTATGGGCACCTAAGTACAGTGCAATTTAGTGGGGGACCCCAGGAGAGTAGGCCCACTAAGGGCATTCTCAAAAACTCTGCCCAGTTAGGTCAGTGGGGGGGTACCCATCAAATCCGGGCAGCAAGGAGAAATCTGAAGACACCTCCGCGCGCCCCAGGACACAAGAGACTAGGTCCCCACATTCTGCCGGCCATTCCCAGGCTCGCAGAATTCGGGAAAACCTGGAAGATCAGTGCCTCTGAGTCAGAGGATGAATGGACTAGGGTTACCCGAACCAAGAAGGCCAATAAGGCAAAAAGGGCCTTGCTTAAGGACCCCGTAAAACAGATTAAGGCGATAAGGAGTGTCATCACCCCTTATCACAAGAACGCCAAGTATTCTGTTTGGGAACACTTGGAGCTTTACGAGCAAATGATGGAGACTTTCCATTTGAAGGACAGCAGTAGCTGCATTCAGTATGTAAAATGGACATTCTCCCCAGAATACTCCAGTTTCTTTGCGGGGCTGGAGGACCAAAACCATTTAATATGGTGCACATATAGGGTGGCCATCTTGAAACATTTTTCTGTTCACCGGAATCCCCAAGAGGCTCGCAAGGCAGCCTACAATTTGCAATGTGGAGAGGATCAGGCCCCACAAGAATTTCTTCTGCAATTGAAGCTTGCCTTTGTGCAGACTACCAGAAGGGTGCGCACGGACTGTAAAGAGTTTGTAAATACGTTTGTCCATGCTTTGCCCAAATACATCATGACCCAGCTAGTGAGAGATTTTCACGAGAAAAGATCACTAGACTGGGTCTTTGAACAGGCCACCCGAATCTATGAGGTGCAGAAGCCCATAGAAAATTAAAATAACGCCCAGAAAAGTCCCAGACTGACCAGCACCCCTGCTGCTGCCAAGGTGACAGAGGTAAAGGGTGCCCCCATTTTAGATTTGGAGATGGGGGGGCCTAAAAAACCTGCCTGCACCGAATAATTCTAAGCCCAGAAGGCCCTCGGGCCAGTCACAAACAGGGAGTCAAAGAGGTAGTCTCACAAATGGGGTCCCTCGCTCAACTGACTAGGTAAGTCCCCGCTAAAAGGGAAACCAACCCATCCTGGGGTATGTGTGGACTCCTCCAGCCAAAGGGGGGGATCCAACCAGGCACCCAACCCAGGGAACTTCCCTCCTAACTTCCCACAGGAGGGCAGAAATTCACCAAACCCTGGGCAGAACTTTTTTCCCAAGTAACCACCCAATTTCCAGCCCCAAAATCATCCATCCTTCTTTCCCCAATTCCCTGAGCCCAGACCACCTAATCCGGGAGAGGGGAGGCCAAGGCTGGAGGGGTACCCAAATCTTCCCAACCAGGGGTACTACCAGAGAAGGGATAGCTACCCTTCCCGGGATCAGACCAGGGGGGAGAATAGAACCCCGTATCAGCCTTAGCGGGTTTCACAGTTAGAGCGCCAGGTCCAAAATATGGCACGGGATCTAGGTCACATGCTGAGGGCTCAACAGAACCCTCAGATGAGCATGCCGGCGCAGAATGACCCAAACTCTGGGCCTGGTGCTCCAGAACAATGACGGGGCAGCACCCCGATAACCCACAGGTTCCCAGGGAGAAAGCTTCCTTCATGGCCGGTCTTTGTGTCAGGCAGCCCAGGCGGCTGACTGACATCTGTCAGCCTCTAAGGGGCACTGCACCAGCAGACCACAGTGCTAGAATATACGTGTAACACGTTTGTTTCCTAACATTACAAAAATGAATGTGCCTGTTCATTTTTATAATGTTAGGAAACTAACGTGTTACACATGTATTCTACCACTAGCACTTCTGCAAGATGCAGCTCGGTCCTCAGACAGGGCAGTGCTAGAATCCACGTGTAACACGTTAGTTTCCTAACATTATAAAAATGAATGTGCCTGTTCATTTTTATAATGTTATGATACAACGTATTACACGTGTATTCTACCACTGGCACTGCTGCATGCTGTGGCTTCGGCCAGGGCAGTTTCTACTAGAAACTGCCCTGAAACTGCCCTGGCCGAGGCCACAGCCTGCAGCAGTCCATTTGGTGCCCAGGGCGAAACACTAGGAATGCGCCCCCCCGCACCTCATCCCATGCGCCACTCCCACCGCACCCCACGCTCCACTCCCACCCCACCCCGCGCACCACTCCCACCGCACCCCACACACCACTCCCACTGCACCCTGCGCGCCATTGCCAAACTACACCGTTAAGGAACTCCTACCCAAAGTCAAACAGTCCGACACACAAGGAATGAATTGCCATTTGCAACGGTGGGCCACTTTTTCACTGGTGCCCAGGACAATTTTATGCCCCAGTCCCACTTAGGCTGCAGATAATGAGGACTGGGCACACCAACCAAGAGACCATGAATATAGCACAAGGTGCAGTATATACAACCAACAAAGAACACAAGATGCTGAATGGGGTTTGGAGGCAACCTAAGCCAAAAGGGCAATGACAAGGAGACACCTGAACCCAATAAACAATCAATTTAACATTCTTTGAATGGGAATCAAGGGTTATGCTTTGATACAGTAAAGTCTTGACTGTTGTAAGGATATATGGACCAGGATTATTTATTTATTCATGCAATGTTTGTCGGGTACCTGCATATTTATGTATTAATGCAATGTGTGTCGGATACAGTTATCCGACAAACATTGCATAAATAAATAAATAAATTATCCGTCTCCATGTACCCAACAAACATTGCATAAATAAATAAATAAAGCGGTTCATAGCTTAAAGAATATTTACTCAGCAACACTGGTCAAAACTATTATCTGCATAGTGAAGTAAATCATCACAAGTGCCATGGAAGTGGTTGAAAGTGTAATTGATATATAGTTTGGAAAAGAAGCAGCATGAAAGAAATAGCGCTGCTTTAAACTATTATTTTGGCCATTTTCTGGGCTTGCAGGGACGCCCCATGGGCCCAAATGGGTCAGGGCCCACGGTGCGTCCCTACAACGCACGCAGACTCCCCAAAGCCCACTGCACCTCCCCTCCCATCTCAATGCCAGCACGAAACTATTTAGTGACTAATGGACCACCATTAGCAGTTTCCTGCCGGCCTTGTGATGGAAGGGGCTGGTCTTAGCTGCAGGGGGACCTAAAGTGCTTTCATTGGTGTGCTTATGCCCCCACCCCAAGTGGTGCAAAAGTGGTAAAAGGGAGCCTCTGACTTCTGTAATGTCACGTAGCACTTTTGTACTAGGTGACATTACATTCGGAAGGGGCAGCGCCAGCACCTGACCTGCAGAAGTTTCCCCACGTCAATGCGCCGCCCCACAAACTGGGGAATTCCATCCCGTACAGAGGCTCCAGCGACCGGGGCAATTGCGTCCCCCGGCAGTTGCGTCCTATTGCACCCCCGGCAGTTGCCTGCCTCGTCTGGGCCAAGAAACAGGCCTGGCCTCGGCCCTCAGGCAGGGCGCCGCAATTGGCAAATAAATTAGCGACATTTGTTGCTTTATTACCTTCCCCCGGCCCCGGGTGGCGCCGGCGCTGCTGGTGCCAGCCAGGCCCATGGGTGCACGTGCAGTGTGCCCTCCTACAGGCTATGGGCGCGCACTGACCCTGAAGTGTGGATCGATTGGGGCTGGCTGGTGTTGCCGGCCCCGGCCATTACAGAAAAGAGGAGTGAGTGGGTCACTAAATCCTGAAGTTGTTCCCTTTCACAAGCACACACGGCCAAGCAGCAGCAGAATCAGCAAATACAAACAGTTTCTGCATCCTGCCCTCACTGATTGGCCTTGTTTCAGGAAACCCGGCAGTAACTACAGCCTGCTGAGGCAAGCACACTTCTTTCCTCCTGCTCCCGTCCTCGCAGGTGAGGCTTATTGCTGCATAGGCATTTTATTTATTTTAAAATGGTATTGCGGAGATGACTGGGCCATCCAAGAACAGCCGCTGGAGGCCACAAAGATAGACACTTTTGTCAAGGCTCAAGTAGTCATGAAAAAGGAAGCGAGCACTGGTGGTGGACTCTCCTCAGGAGATCCAAAGGCCGGTTCTCGGAAGACCTGGGCAGAGTGTCACCGTCAGCAGATCTTAGACAGTTGCACGTTCCAGCAGGGTTGGATTGGTCGGTCCATTGGCTGGGCCAAAATCACTTCGAGGGTGAGGCCCTGGGGGCCGGTATCATGCTTGTGCCGGTTTGGGGGTTACTACGCCCCCCTAGTTCCACTCCCGAGCATATTGTTTGTCGTTCCCTCTTTCCTCGGCATGCACTTCTGACTTTATTTTAGTGCAAGAGTTTCATACATTTCACTGTTCGCTCAGACTTGTCTTATACTCTTCTTTGTCATTGTGCTTCTTTTGTTTGGAATAGCAATCACGCTAGTCTAACGAGATAAACAAATACCTAAACGAACGCGCCTTGTGAATGTTGGTGTAAAGGATGGATGCAGGTGCGGACCAAAAGCTGAGCGAAGTCTGCACAGCAGCTGGCTTGGGAAAGCGACTCAGCAACTACAGTAGAAACTGTCTCCGTGGACGGTTGGCACGTCTTCCGTATAATGCAAATACCCAGACTTGTAGGATGAATGCTTCACTTCTTTTGTTCCATTGGGGGCGACATGCTGTAGCATCAATTCATGGCCTTTAAAATACCCTGCACGGTGCAGCTTCCGATCTCCTTTAACACAAACGCTGGGATATGGCCATGGCTAGCTAACACCACATTAATCAAAGCCAGGTCTCTGAAGAATGTTTCAAGTGTTGGGAAATCACCTGCTCACACTTTCTGTCGTGTGACCAACCAGTGCGCAAAAGATGTTTCAGGGTGTGGGGCTCTTGATGCCACCCATTTCTGCATTTTATACACCAGCAGCTTAACACACCCTGGGGAGGCAGCTCCTTCTGCATAGTCCATTTCTCTCCCAAGCTCGGTACAAGGTTATTTACCATAATGGAGAATGTGAAAAGGCGCAGGGCTGCAAGGCTGGGCGGTGAGGGTGGAGGGCAAAGCGCACTAAGCTTGGGGTACACTGGAGATGCTTCCCCTGATACCTGCAGTACTCCAAGTCCCTTGAAATTAAATTTGTCTATACACTGCACAATGTGCAAGGGCCGCTGTTATTCAAGCAGCATGCAACTAGTAATTTGCAAAAAGTAATCTTAACGAGTCCCAAGAAAAGGTCATCTTCCACCCTTTAAGAATTTGATTGCTTTTGTTTTTATGTTGGGATGGTAGACATTGTTTTTTTTGCGATCTTGCCGGTTCATGGTGCTGTCGGGAGCTAAAATGAGTGATCACGAAGGAAACATTTAAGAATTTGGAAAGTTCACAAGCATGAGCGAAACAAACCCCAATACTCTAACTGCCATTTCTCTTCCACAGTAATGCACTGCAGTGTGTTTCAATGTAAAGTCCTCATTGTAATGCCATAATTTTGGAACACCACCTCTCCAACATTAACATTGGGAGCTATGTTGAATTGTACATGCATGTTAACTCTCTGCATATGTTTAAAGTAGACTTTACCACTCACATGGAGTAGTGATATTGTTTATGTATGTCCCTCCTAAATATATTTAACTTCCTGTGAAATATTTGATGCAATACATATTGCATAAATGCATGTATTTTGATGCTGAGATAAACGGTCTTGCACAGCTATTGGTGAGTATGTTGCTGGTGCTTGTTCTTGGAGGTTTGAGTAACACTGTTCAAGACCAGTTCATCACCTTTTAAGAGTGGCTAAATGTTTGAGGTCATACGAATGACATTAGTGTAGATCTGAAATTGTCGATTCACTGACCTGAGTCACAGCAGCAAATTGGTCATTGTTACTAAAAATGAAGAGCAAAAGCAGACTAACATAACCAGGCCTGTTCGGGTTTGACCCTCTTATTGCTGTTTTCTGAGGTTCATGAAATTCAGCAGATGCCAGCATTGACAATTTTGTTAACTCATAGTCCCCACTCCCGCTGCTCAGCCCATGGCACATGCATGAGATCACAGGTCAGGGTATGGGGGCGCCAACGATGCTTCCCGCCTGGGGTGCAAACTGTTGTAAGACCGGCCCTGGCTTCCTTCCCCACTTGTAAACAGCCCCTGGAAACCCAGGAAACGGAAACAAAATCTCCTACCCCTGAAAGTCTGCCAACCAAGGAGCAGAGAGGAGGCAGGAGAAACAAAGGACCCAAACAGACCCAGTTTGTGGAGGAGGTACAGATCTTCCAATTTGAGGGAGAGGGATCCTTAGAGGATCCTGGGAAAAGGATCTTCTCCTTCAGAGATGGGGGAACTCCTCCCAAAGAAAGATGGGTCCCAAGGGATTCACATCCCGACTGGGGAGATGTGGGGACTGAGCTAGCACCGCCCATAATCTCATCCCAGAACCAACCGCATCAAAACCCCCTGGTTCAAACCCATCCTGGTGACTGCCCCCAAAAAGGGGGGGAGCGGCCCAGAACCGGAACCAGGGAAACCCACAATGGCTCTCATTTCCAGTTGCCAACTTTTTCTTGCAGATTCCATGACTCTCCACAGAATTCTGCCCACATCTCTTCTATCGCAATGTCCAAAACTAAAAAATTAGCCCACCAGTTGTCCAAAAATGTGCATTATCTGTGCCCCCTTGAAGAGAAGGAGGGAAGATACTATGCCCCAGTCCAAGAGCAGGGGCAGGGTACAATTTTGCCACTGGTGGACACTGGATCCCAAGCTACCCTTCTGTCCAAAAGGGCCTTTGATGAACTAAAAGCAGGAAGGGGGGAGAATTACCGTATTCCTCTCACCTCTCTTCCTGGACAACTTCAGAACTTTGACTTGAAGGAAATTCCCGTCGAGGGGACAGCAGATTTGGACATCAAAATTGGGTGACACAAGGTGAAACACCCGGTCATAGTAGTGACTCCAGAGGGCACCTAGGGAATGACCTCCTGAGAAGGTTGTCACCCCTAATAGATTGCGTAAACAAGCTCCTCTGGACCCAGACTAGCCGACCAATAAAATTAAAACAGAGTGTCAACCATGTTAGTTTAAACGGCATATGTCACATAGTTGAAAAAAAATCTGATCAAGTAGAATTTCACTTCCAGAACAACCAAATTCCAGACATGACAGTAATAGCAGTAGGACAACAGACCGGTGATGGGGGGTCCACTCTATTTCTGAAAATCAACCTTCCTTCCAGTTTAAGGTGGTAATCCACACTGGAAGGAAACTCTCTGAAATTCTGTACTAATCCACAATCAGACATTACCACGCCAATAGTTCCGAAAGATGTGAAATAAGCTCGGAGCCTGGCTGATATTCAGCAAATTGCAGACCAGTTGTTCATCCCTGTTCAGTTAAATGATGGGAAGGACTCTGTTCTCGCCCGAGTGTGTGTGAACAACGGTAAGAGCTTCATCAGCGAAGCCATGTTCCGCCAACTCCCAAAAGATCCCGCCATTCCCATAATCAAACTGATAGACAAATGGGAAATGGATCTGGAAGCACCCAATTCCAAACATCTCCTGCCAAGCAGGTGTATGCTCAAAATCTCTATCGGCAACAAGAGCATAGTCCATAATTGTTGGGTCATGCTAAATCGCTTTGCGAATAGTTTGGACCTAATACACTTCAAAGCTTGGTCCCGATTAGTGGATAATCCCATGGGCTTTGATGATCAAGAAAAAGCATTTAGGTCAGCTCAATTGCTACCATATGCAGTTGAAATTCAGATTAAAGAGGAAGTCACCATCCCAGAAAGGACCTGACAATTCTCCCTGGAAGTGAAAGTTAAAAGAGGACACAAATTGAAAAACCCTGATGCTTATATTCATCTAAATGCTTCTCTCCAACAGCAAGGGTTAGGGGTAAACCCAACACCATTAGTCAACATAGAACATGACACCATTCCAATAGTGGTGGATAACAGCGACTTAAAGAGTATTACTCTAGCTGTAGGCACCATTATTGGAATGGCGGTTGATGACCGACATTTCTCCATTGATTTAGGAAATGAACTGTTAGAACCAATCCCCAAGGATGTTTTTACAGTGACAGTGATGACAATACAACACCAGACAGGATCTTTACCCGGCATGGGGGGAACTTCCTGGTTTACACTTCCTGCCCTTATGGTAAGGAAGATGTGACTTGTGACTTCAGAAGGATGAGGTGATTTTCCAGGTCTATGAGGGCTGCCTTTCCCACCTGAAGCCTCCAGTCCAAATCAACACTCTGACCAGGGACTTCTCCACCCAGCTGGAGGAGGCCGCTGAGATAGCAAAACCAGAAGTCTTTCCAGGCTTCAGGCAGATGGTGGAAGAGAGAGTCAACCTAGCTGATGCCTGTGTGACTTTGGAACAGAAGCAAAAGTTGAAACAAGTTTTCTTGGATTTCCAAGATCTCTTTGCAGTAGACTCATATGACTGTGGTCGCACCAACATCCACACAACAACAATTCCCACGGTCCCTGGCATGACTCCAGTGTTTTTGAAGCAATATCGATTGCCTCTCGCATTAATGGAGTCCCTTATTGAAATAATTAAGAACCTTGAGCCCCGGGGAATAATCCGTCCCATTCACTGCACCTTCAGTAATCCGGTGCTGGGAATATTGAAGCCAAACGGCCAGTGGAGACTCTGCGCCGACCTTAGGGAGCTCAACAAACGGGTCCATACTTCCTGATGGCCTCTTCCCTACATTGACCAAGGGCAGGCCAAGATCCAGGGGTCACAGGTATTCCCTGCAATAGACCTGACCAATGGATACTGAACCGTGCCTGTCAGTAGGGAGGACCAATACAAATTGGCTTTTACCTTTGGGGGCCAGCAGTACACATGGACCCGAACTCCCTTTGGATACCTCAACTCCGGCATTGAATTCAACATTTTCCTACACAAAGCCATGCCCGACCTGGGTGCAAGGGGTAACCTGGCTTATGTAGATGATGTTGTCATCAAAAATTCATCTGTGGAGGAACACATAGCGGAGATCCGTTATCTTCTGACACAGTTGAGGGCGGCTGGAGCAAAACTTTCCTTTCAGAAAGCACAGTGGTGTAGAACCTGTGTTAATTTCTTGGGGTATGAGATTACTCCTCAGGGTCTCTGTTCCAGGGAAAAGAAAGTGGAAGCACTTCAGTAACTGAAAGACCCCACAACTCTTCGGGAACTAAGCAGCTTCCTTGGACTGACTAATTACAGCAGAAAGCTCATTGAGGGCTACGCAGAGATCACCAGACCCCTGATTCATCTCTTGAAGGGGGGGTGTCAAGTGGGAATTGGGTCCAGAACAATCCGAGGCAGTAAAGAAAGCTCAAAAGAAGCCTTCCACAAGCGCCTTGCCTAGCTTACCCTGTCAGAAACAAGGAGTTTTTATTGGAGACAGGCTTCTCTAATACATGCTTGACTGCAGTATTATATCAAAAGCATGACAAGGTCAATAAAGTAATCTCCTATGCGAGCAAAACGTTATCCTCTGTGAAGGAAAAATTCAACGATTGTGAGAAGGCACTCCTGGCAACGGTGTGGGCATTGAAGAATTACCGCCCGTTTATCCAGGGTGAACACATCATAGTGGAGACTCTACACCAGCCTCTGCAATATCTCCAAAGTGACAGAATCGGGGCCGGAAATGTGAGTAATTCCCGAATTACTTCCTGGATTCTGTCAATGCAAGGCTTTCCTGTGGAGGTCAGAAAGGACAAAAGTCTAAAGATCAAGGACAACATGGAGGCATACCTTAATTCCCGACACAAAGTCTTTGAAGAAGACAAGTGTGAGGGAATGCCCACTTTCTATGTGGATGGATGCTCTTACCATGTTGACAACAACGGGGAAAAAGAACTTGTGGCCGGTGTCCCCAAAGTAGTCAGGTGGCAGAGTTGATAGCTGTGTATCAAGCCATCCTCACTGCTGTCCAACATCAACTCCATGAACTGGTAATAATCACAGATTCGGATTATGTACGGAACGGGTTCGTGGAGCACCTGGTTAATTGGAAAACCAGAGGCATGTTATGTGCTAATAACAAACCCTTGAAACATGGGAAGTTATTTCAAAACATTCATGATCTGTCAGCGTGAATGGGATGACCATCTACTGAAAGAAGATCAAGGGTCATTCAAAAGTAGAGGGACCAGACAAAACTGGAAATGACATAGCTGATCATCTGGCCAAAACGGCGGCCATCCAAGGGGATCTAATAGAGATTGAGTCCCTGTTGGGGGAAATCCAGGTCACTGCTATCACTAGGTCCGAGACAAATGCTCACAATGATCTTTCAACTGCACAATGGAGTAAGGAGACCCCAGATGCTGATTTGATTATGGCTCAGAAGGGGGATCCAATAATTGGTAAGTTTTACCAACACATTGAGGACCCTGAGAACTTTCCCCTGATGAATACCAATTACATTGGGAAAGAGGACCTTAGAGTGTTGATGAAATGTCCAAAAATGTTCCGAATCCAAGACGGTTTGTTGGTAAGCAAATCCCAATCTGGCCATCATCAGTGGGTGGTCCCGACCTCATTCCGAAGCCTGATGTTAAGTCACACCCATGATGCCGCCACCGCCGGTCATAGGGGGTTTCATGCAACACTTGAGATCTTAAGAGACGTTGCTTACTGGCCACACATGGGGCAGGACCTCGACCAATATTTGAAGAGGTGTCTTGTGTGTGCACAATTTCAGCCAACTTCCCTCACACAATGTGCGCCTCTCCAAAAGAGGGGGATGACACTGCCATGGTCAGATTTGCAAGTCGACTTCATAGGCCCCGTGATTCGCTCCTCTCAGGGAAATAAGTAGATGTTGATGGTGACATGCTTATTTACTAAATGGGTGGAATGTCTCTTAGCCCCAAACAGCAGCTGCCCTGATGATCAACCACATCTTTTCCCGTTTCGTTCTACCCCAAAGGATCGAGTCAGACAGAGGGAGACATTTTACCAGCGAAGTAATGACTAAGATGTGGGAGATACTGGGGGTTAAAAGGAAGCTACACATTGCTTACCGACCAGCTTCTTCTGGGGCAGTAGAACGTTACAACCAAATCATTGTGAGCATATTGAACAAGTTTGTGGCAGATTCTGGGCCAAGTTGGGATATTTGATTACCTCTTGTCCTAATGGCCATCAGATCTACCCCTTCATCTGCAACTAAGATGTCACCGTTTGAGCTAATGACTGGATGCAGGATGGTGCTTCCCCAGCATTTGCTCTACAGGACCCAAGAGCAGACACTGTTCAATGCTTCCACTACACATGAATATATTGAGAATTTAAAGAAACACCTTGAACATGCATTTGCCTATGCTCAGCGAAACCTAGAAAGATCAGCCGATAGCATGAAGACTCATTATGATTTAAAGACTACTAGGAAAGAATACAATGTCGGAGAAAGGGTCTATCTATATAATTTCCAAAGGAACCAGGCCAAACAGCGGAAATTCCTGCCTACCTGGAAGGGACCTTTTGAAATTGTAGACAAGATCTCCCCAGTCGCCTACAAGATCCGCATCCCCAAAGGCAGTTTGGCGGAAGGGGAAGACAAGTGGGTCCATATAAATTAGCTAAAGTGTTGCCATCCCAGGCACACTCTGCAGCAGCTGGAGGAGTCCTCTGCAATCCCCGAGGGGGCCGCTCCAGAGTAATACATTTCCAACCCTAAAATATTCCACATATAGCTTATAAAATTCTATGATTCTTGAATGCAAATGTCTCCTGAATTATAAAATGTATATGTTCACCCCACCATTAATAGTGGTGGGGAAATGTCTACGAATATGTTTCTGCCGCTTTTGCTTTGTCATCATAGGAGAGATGAAACCATGGAGACTGATCAAGGAGGATGACCCGGGGACCGGGAGCAAGGACCCCAGGGGCTCGGGGTACCGCCCGAAACTCCCATCAGGACCGGCGAGGAGAACCGATCGATCCACCCTGATGGAGGAAAAGATGCTGAACGGTGCCATCTGCGGAATCAGAAGAAGATGATGCGGACATCCCAGCGCGTGGATCAAAACATCCTTTGCACCCGTCTCCCCCTCGACTCGGAATCAAAGTGCAGTCGGGCGGGGTGCTTGTCAGGTGTCTTGACCCACGTTTGAACTATTATGCTACAACATTTGTTGCTGTGGGCTTAGAAAATCCAAGATGGCTGAAAAGCCCACATTTATGCAGGAATCCAGGAAAACCGCGGTTTTGCGCACACCAAAATGGTCGCCTGAACTGCCACCCACCAGTGCGAGCGTGATGGGTAGAAGCGCAATGAGTGAAATCAGTGCAAAGGAATATGGTGCTGTTAAAAATCTGTTTAAATTGATGTCAAAAATTGCTAAAATCATGGCCACAAAATTACTCTACTGCAGAATCTATAGCAATACACTGTTAGTAAATGCTATCAAGTAAAATCCCTTTTTTGAACTGTATTAATTCAAGACAGCTCCCAAAAAGGGGTGCAGTACCGGTGCTCAACACTAACCGGCGCTAGCAGTGTGAACTCTGACAGGAGGCCTATCTTTCAGGAGCTGTTAAGGAACCTGAGTTAGCTGGAAACTTCAAAGCCTTGCTGGTTAATGAAAATTCTCAACACCTACCTGGCCTGTCTTCTCCTGCCCCCACCAAAAGGAGATTACACGTCTCTGATTGAATTAGGGGAGGGGCACCTGGGGCTGCAGGAAAACAGAACAATGAACTTTCCTTGGCTCATGTAAATTCTAAATCAGGGGTTGTAAATGGCTTCCTCTTGGAAGGAAATGGGAGGGGCGCTGCCTCTGGGAGCCACCTGAGCTGGAGGCGGGGACAGACAGAAATTCCCCCATGTGCTTTGGAACCTAAACCACACCCATCTCGGCCAGAGCATAATTTTGAAAAGATGGATAATTCATAGTACGGAAGTGTCAAAATTATGTAAATAATATCATTATTTCTGTGATATTTATGTGCACATTTTAAGAGGTGTTAGGACTCTGTGGTATGTTCTGGAGAGTATTAGCGGAAAATAGGGTGTTACTCCAAATGTCTGTATGTTAAAAATCTGACACTTCATCCTCTGATTCCCATATACCTTGCGCACATTTGTGTAAATTCTGGAAAAGTTTAGAGGTTGTGTTCAGGATGAAAATGGCAGAATTCTGTCAGAAGTGAACACAGCATCTTACAAAGACAGAGATCGGATGGTTTGGTGCTACAGAAAATATGTTAACTGAACATATAATATTAGAAAAATTGTACATAGATAAATATGCATTTGTATCAAAAATAGATTTGTATGCAAAGTGACAAGGGGAGGATCCTCTGACCCATAAACATACCTCATCACAATGACACTCCATTTCCTTCCCCCAATCAAGGGAGAGAGGAGAACTTGGCCAATGATAAGTTGTGAGGGGTAGGCTTAGTTATGCCCACGCACACACCGATTTTCAAAAGACTTAAAAAGAGCCACTGAGACCCAGGAAGGGACATTCACTTTCCACATTCAAACTGATTTCTTGCAAAGCGCTTTGCCAGAAGACTCCAGATTCCAGAACTTTGTCGCAGAGAGGCCTGATCCACAAGCTGAATCCTTTTGAGCGGGCCTCAAAATCTTTTGCAACCTAATTAAACTCTTCAACAGCCGGGCTGTGCTGTTTGATTCTGGCTAGAACCCTGTGCCAGAACCTAGAAAGCAGTGCTGTATCCAGAGAGACCCAGACCAGACTGCTGTGCAGTACCAAGAACTTTTGCCAGAACCAGAGACCAGACCAGACCGCTGTGCAGTGCCGATAGCAGACCCAGACCAGATCTCTGTGAGCAGAACCGGTACCAGAGACCGTCCGTGGCGAATGAAGCCCAAACATGACCAGATCTTGACGGCCTATTTCAAATTTATAGTGTGAGTACCCACATAATTGTGCAAACCAATCTCTTAGTTTAAAATAATCTAATTCAAACCATTTCAACCTCTTTAGAACTGCATAGAAATCGTGTGTCCATTCTGTGATTTCAAACCTGTGAAAGTGTCATTTGCCATTCTGAATCATTATTTCATTTCAGAAAATCTACCTTCACAAAATCGTCCGTATCTTTTGAACCGCGTGTGCACGTGATTTAACTTTCATTTTAAAGCTAAGATCCTCGCTTTTCAACAAGCCCTAAACCGACTTTCTACTCCTTATAGTTTTTCCGTAATCGTGCTCGACACACTCGGAAAAAGTGTTGCGAATTGCAATTTGAATCAAATTTCTCCACCTGTCAAAAATCGCTGTCTTATGCTTGCAACTGCGGAAATCCGATTTCAACCTGATAATCCCTCATGAATCACTGATAGTGTTGACCTGAACCAATCTTAAGTAGCTATCACCTACCCTGAATTTCCTATAGGGAATTAAAATCATTTTTAGCATATTTTCACTTCATTGTAAATCACATTAAAAGTATTTTGGCTTCTTTTAAAAGCATACCGGGTGCCCCAAGTTTGCTAGGGGGGAACTGAATTGGTATTGCATTTGATTGTATTCCTGAAAATTGTGTGCTCCCCTTCCATCTCCTTATATTGCATAGGGGGGGGAGTGAATTGTCAAAAGAAAAAGTGATCATATTATCTCTTGTGGAAACCATCTCAATTATTTCTGTGCTGCATTCTTTTCTATCATTGCATTTCCTTGAACCCATAAAAGCATTCTCAGCTACTTTATCCTATACATACCAACTCCTAAGTAACATTAAAAAAGGTGTGCCAGTGTAATACTATCCATTGTTGATCACTGTCATATTCATAAGTGTGCTATCAAATATTAATTTATTTATAAAAGTGTGATATATATCTTGTTTAATTTTTCAATAAATCTTTTAATTTGCAAAACAAACCTACTTCTTGGCTCAGTGAGGCACAGGGGGATTCTAAGAGAGGGGCGTTATACAAGGGGTTATCATCCAGATCTCTGGACTCGTCATAAGAATATATAAATTAGGGCTTCCCTTGGGCATCCCAGACTAGGCACTGACTTAGTTGGAGTACTAAATTGAAGTCACTTAACAATCGTGAATCCGTTCCATTTTAGCAACTTGTACAAAATGCAAACCATGGTAGATTATGTACTACCTGCAATTCAGATAATCGCTTCACCTTACTAATACAAACACATAGTAAAAACGTAATACTAATGCTTCTACGTTACAATGCAAATGGTACCAAAAACAACTGTAAACTGACTGGATTCACACATGGTCAAGTATCACTTGGTAAAAAAACCTTCACAACAATATGTATAATCTACCATGCAGGAGCCACAACCAATGCAGGTCACTATACTGCATATATAAAAAAGAATTGTATATGGTTTGAATGTAATGATAGTACCATTACTCTAAAGCAGAGATTACCTGCAAATCTTACAAACGCGTATTTAATCTTCTTAAAACCAAAATGTATTAACTAAACTGTACTTAAACATTAACTAAAATGTAATTAGAAAACTATAAACTGTTACAATATGCCAACAGCTATATAACTGCCCCAAGATTCTACAACAAATAAACAGATAAATTAATACCACTAAATTATATAAAAAAATAAACAGTTAGAATACGCCAACTGGTATCTAACTACCCCAAGATTTTCAATAACCAAACAGATAAATCAATACCACTACATTATAACAAAAAATAGACAGTTAGAATATGCCAAATGGTATCTAACTAACCAAAAATTTTACAATATCCAAACAGATAAATCAATACCACTTCATTATAACAAAAAATAGACTGTTAGAATATGTCAACAGGAATCTAACTGCTCCAAAAATCTGTAACAAGCCAATATATAAAGCATTAGACAGAAACAAGTGAACACTGAAAACAAACAAATAAATAGACTGTAGCATAACAAAAAAGGTTTTTTTTTAATCCAACATGGATTTTTTTTTCTCCCATAGACCCAATGATTTTAGCAACAAACACAGAAACTGAGTGAATTGCACAGTACACTGGTTTGTAATCTACTAAATATGAGGGTAAAAAAAAAAAATTGATTATTCAATGTTATAAGTTGTTACAAAATACCAATACTAACATGATATTTTCTTTTATCACAGAAATAAACAAAAAATACATGTACTACAGTTACTAAACCAAACAGTAAGTATATTATATTAAGTACAACCATCACAGCAAATCACACCCATAGTGACTTATAACTTTTCTGCCTATAAATTTGATCTTGTCCATGCACTCAAGACTACAGACCCTGCCCACAACCACCACAGCATATCACACCCATAGTGGCTTATAACTTCGCTGCTTATAAATTTGTTCTTGGATCCAAAAGTTATAAGCCATTATGGGTGTGATATGCTGCGGTGGTTGTGGCCAGGGCATAGAGTCTTGGGTGCATGGCCATATGGCCATGCACCATTGCAGCATATCACACCCATAGAGTCAAACATTTTAACTATGCCATGTGGACAAATTTAATGTCCGCGGACATCATGAGTGTTCTTAGAACAGTTTTAACTTTGCTGCCTATAGATTTGATCTTGTCCATGCACCCAAGACTACAGGCCCTGCCCACAACCACCACAGCATATCACACCCATAGTGGCTTATAACTTTGTTGCTTATAAATTTGTTCTTCGATCCCAAAGTTATAAACCACTATGGGTGTGATATGCTGCGGTAGTTGTGGCCAGTGCATAGAGTCTTGGTTGCATGGCCATATGGCCAAGCACCATTGCAGCATATCACACCCATAGAATCAAACATTTCAACTATGCCATATGGACACTTTTAATGTCCGCTGACATCATGAGTATCCTTAGAACAGTTTCAACTTACCTACGAACAGTACGGACAGAAATAGTGTCCTCAGGACACCCTCATTTCGTTTATTTACGAACATCCCAGGACACATAATGTGTTCTAAGAACACTTTGAACATGCTTGCGAACCTGTGTTCTTAGAAGAATTTGAAATTGCTTGCGAACAAAACGGACAGCATACTGTGCTCAGGACACACCCATTTTATTTATTGACGAACATCCCAGGATACATGATGTATTCTTAGAACACTTTCAGCTTGCTTGCAAACAATACGGCCAGGCGTAGTGTCCTCGGAACACCCCCATTTAGTTTATTTAGAACATTTTAGAACATCCGCGTTGTTCGCGGACAAAGCAAACACAACAGGAGGGTCTACCGCCTAAATAAATAAAACATTTAACCCATTTCTTTCTCCCCACCCTCCCCAAACACTTTCACAGAACAACACATTGTACTAAATAGTATTTTTCAACAAAGTTTCACTGCGCTGTCCGCGGACGTCCGCGAATACAAGATGGTGGGAGTTCCCGAAAATCTGATGCGTTTCGCTCTCTTCACCACCCAATCAACCAACACGTTGCATGTCCGCGGACATGACGCAAGCTGATTGGCCAATCAGGACACCGTCCGCGGAGCGAACAGGGAAGTGTGTCCGCGGACCGAACATAGATATCACTATTTTTTTTAACCAATTCTTTGCTCATTTTGTAAAAAACTACTGGACGGATTTTCAACAAATTTGCAAAAGCACGCTTTCGGGACCAAACCGCTGCTCCTGGTCTAAATTTGGTGAAAATCCGACCTGCGGTTTGTGCTGTAGACGTGAGCAAAGTTTTTTCGCCATTCAGTCCATGGGGAAAAAAGAAGTTTTGGGACCCCCCTTATAACTTTGCCCCCCCTGAACCAAACCTCACCAAACTTTCCAAAGAAAATCAGAGTGACCCAGAGTGACCCATATACTTCTTTTGAAAAGTTTGGTGAGGATTCATTTGGATTCAATGACATTTGTGATGTAATCTTTGATGTCCTGGGTGTTAGTCTTAGCATTGCACGTTGGTGGCGCGAGTTATGGTTGCTTAGTTTACCATAACAGTGAATTTCAGGGTTTTTTTTGGTTTTACTTGGAACCATAACGTCCCTTTAACAAAGTTTTTTCATTGAATTGCATAGGTTTTTAGTAGCGCAACTAAACCATAACATCCCTATAACAAAGGTTTTTTACTGAATTTCATAGGTTTTTAGTAGCGCAACTTAACCATAACGTGCCTTTAACAAAGTTTTTTTTACTGAAAATACATTTTCATAGTGTGAATTTGATAGATGTGTACTATGATTCCCTTACTTTATATACATGTAACATAGAACATACCAAACACCCCGTTAATGATTTTGATGTCCGCGGACGGTCAAGGATGACATCAACACTACCCAAACACTCAGGGGGTATTTTAAATTGTTCTATCATACCATATAAACACTGCACAAGTTCAAAAAGCTGTACATAAACACATTATATATAATAATAAATAAGCAGTGAAACCTACATGTTCAACTATCCATTTAAATACCACATATAATAAAATGGATAATACCATACCAAAAAAGATATGGCTCCAACATAATTACCTCACAGAAACTTCAGAGCTAGAAGCAACAGTAGACCTACACAACACTACAAATACAATTTACAAGAAACTACTAAGTAAACTTAATTTTTCTTATATATTTCTAAACTTTTTGTATGAGGTACAGTACAATTAATATATTTTTGTTTTTCACACAGAAATGTGCAGTATTTTGGAGTGGCTTGATGACAATTTTCCACGTGAGGAAATGTCTGAAGACAGTAATAATAATGGTAGACACTTCTCTATATAAGCAAATTAATAATCATGTGTACTTAAAATATTTATATATTTATTTTTAACAGACCATACAAACATTGAAAATATTACACCAAAAGACACATTGGAAAAGACTCTGGAATGCATGGAACAGAAAATAGACATGCTCAAGGAAAATGTCAATGGTTTGAAACAGTTAGTGGAGGACCACATACAAGAAAACATTAATAACCATTGTCCCACCTGTACCTATGCCCTCTCTCCATGTCCCAGTGAACTATCCCCAAACCCAAACACCAAGATAAACATTTTCATGAGACTTCCATCCCTTCATCCCCTCCCATCCATCCTTTCCAAACCCCTAATTCTACTGTATTTGTATCCGTTTCTGCTTCTCCCTCTCTTTCATAAATTGTGTATATGTATATAATAAAAAAAAATATGTTTCTTTTAATGAAAATCTCTGTGTCTTATTTTTTTTAAAGCAGTTAAAAAGTCAGCGGACAGCGCGCCTGTCCGTCCTGTCCGTAATTAACAAAATGTGGATGTCCTGAGGACACTACACCTGTCTGTACCATTCACAACCAAGATGGAACTGTTCTTAGAATACACCAGCTGTCCGGGATGTCCATAAA
The DNA here is from genome assembly GCF_040938575.1 of Ambystoma mexicanum. Classification (NCBI taxonomy): domain Eukaryota; kingdom Metazoa; phylum Chordata; class Amphibia; order Caudata; family Ambystomatidae; genus Ambystoma; species Ambystoma mexicanum. The sequence continues at coordinate 1,515,509,213 of NC_090937.1, read as the reverse complement.
TGAATAAAATGGGGGTGTCCAAAGGACACTATACCTCTTTGTACCGTTCGCTACCAAGATGGAACTGTTCTTAGAACACACCAGGTGTCCGGGATGTCCGTAAATGAACAAAATGGCGGTGTCGTAAGGACACTATGCCTGTCCGTGCCGTTCGCAACCAAGATGGAACTGTTCGTAGAACACGCACTGTGTCCGGGATGTCCGTAGTCAATCAAAATGAAGGTGTCCTAAGGACACTATACTTGGCTGTACAGTCTGCAGAACATCTACGCACTTGCACACCACACCCGTAAGTCCTGCAAACATTGCACCTGTCCGTAACTGTCCGTCTCACTTGTGTCGCACTTTTATTTTGTTTCAGGACCAGAACAATGTTCATAGAACACCCGCGCGCATGCGCATGACCGTTTCTGTGCATTTGGTGCCGTTCCCTTCGCTGACGTGTTCCTTACTTCATCATGTGACCACACCCACGGTGAGAGTGCGTCCTAATTTGCGCACTCTGTCCGGTTCCCCAACATTTTAAAATAACTTATTCAGACAATCCAAATTATTTTACAGTAAGAATAAACCATTTCACATGTCCCAGACAATGGCCCTGGCTTTCCACATACTTTCTGTAACTTTTTGAATGCTTTTGAGTGTTTGATATGGTCGCGAGACCCACTCCTCTACCCCTATAAAAGGCCACACCCCAGAGCTGTTCTTCATTGTACTTCTGGCTAGTGCAGATTGACTTTTGCTGCCTTTGCTGCTCTTGCTGAGATTATCTCATCAACCCTAATGGCATCCATGGTTGCTGTTGCTACATGTGCCTCAGCACCATCCCCAAATCCTCCACCACCACCACCTCCCCAGGGGCCTGCAGAGAGGAACACGCGTGAGGATGTAGAGAACGAGGAGGAAGAGGATGAAGAGAATGAGGTACTACCAGCACTCGCTGGGAGTCTTGGGTGTGGCACTTGTTTACCGTTTATGGTAACATACCAAAAGCATGTGGAAACAAGGTCACCTGTAACTAGTGCAAATTGGTGCTGAGTCGTGGAAGACGTGGTTCGAACAGCTTTGGTACAACATCCAGGAAGCAACACCTAATTTCGTTCCACAGTGCGGACATTCGTGATAAACGTAGTAGGTTGAGTTCCTCTACAGCAGCCTCCGTTTCTGCTCCTCTCACCACAAGCAACACACCAGTGGGAGAGTGCATACCTCCAGCTGCTTCACAGGCCATTTGCAATGCTGTTGACCCTTACCTTTCCAGGGTCACAATATTGTGCATGTACTGCGATGCAGTACTCTGCAGGGGTGAGAGTCTTCGAAGTGTTTTCGAGACTACGGTCACGGACCACCAGAAGAACTGCTAGCTTCATAAATAAGGCCCACCCTACATCTTCCTCTCTCCACCTGCCCTTTCTTATTGTCCATTCCCCTCCTCTCATAGTGCGTTGTGTGTAAAAAAAAACACACAAAAAATATAAAACAACAAAAATCCAGAAAAAAGGCTCTTTTCAGAGACGCCTTTGACAGTTTAAAAATAGAAGTGTCAAATAAACAGTGCAGGGCCCCGCGCATTTTTTGAAAGTCCGCGAACAGGCCTAGGACAGATAGAATTTTGGGGTGCTGTCCTAGAAAACCAATCCACTTTCTCTCGGAGGAAGTGGTGGCTCTGAAAAGAGCCTTTTGGTGGTGTTTTTGTGTGTTTGAAAAACTAGGAATCGTCAACATCTACTGCAAAATAGATTACTATAATTCACAATGCATTTTGTACATTTCTCAGAAAAATCTGATTGCCAGCATATGAAAGATGGACTCCATCTCTGTGAAAAATGTATGTGCCACACGAAACATAATATTTTCATTGTGAAAAGAGGACATGCCAACATCTCTTAGAAAGCACAAACAGCCTTATTGACATTGCACCTCACTTTCTCCATTTGTGGACCAAATGAATAGGAACAAAGCCACATTTGTCTTTGCGAAATACGAGAAAATATTACTTGGGAATTTGGAAACATGTCCATGACCTTCTCAAGACCTTCTTTCATTGCAAATTGCAAAGAAATTCCAGACACATGTCCTAAACTGTTCCCTCCACAATGAATTATAATTATGTCTGGATGATGCTCTGTCTCTAAAGTAGCGCAGAGAGGTACCAAGTCTAGCCACTTCATTCCACGCACTCCATGCCAGTGCACTTCCACATGAGGGAATCCAAGATCTGCAGCTACTCCACAACGTTCTGCATGCACCTCCAACCAATGTATCCATGAGTCTCCCAAAATCCAGATAATCTGTTTTTGAAAACACACAGCCATAGCTATCTGTACTTCTCTCAGGAAAAAGACGTTTCCACAAAATCTCTCCTTACACAACACACCCACTAAACTTTACTGACCAATCCCTAGTTCCACACATTCTCATTTGCATGCCTCTCCACCCCAGAATCCCCATATGTAATACGCGCTGTCCGCAGACTACCGCCATGTCCACGGACATATCGAAGATCTGAGCACGGTGAAAATACATTTAAATAGTGTGCCCCATTTCCCCTTTGAGGTGGGCTCTGAAAAGAGCCGTTTTTTTTTGTTTTGTTTTGCAGACGCCTGACCTGTTATTTTGTATTTTTTGGGGGTTTTTTTCTCCTTACTTTACAACTAAAATCTACACATAACCTTCTCCAAAGCAACCCTTAGATTCCAAAACAGCATGGCATTTCCCAAAAAAGATAACGAAACACCATCTTCTTCAAAATAAACAGCATTACTCAAATCAATATTCTCATTGTTACAGAAAAACATACCAGCTCTAAGCATGAAATCATGCATGCCTCGATTGATTACACACCTAGCAATGTTTTGCTGAGGACAAAATACAGAACTATTGTCCCATATTGCCCTAGGTAGTGATCCAGTAAAAAATACTTTCGCATTTGGAAGGTTGTTCATTTCTGCTTGAACCAACTGTTCCAAATCTGCCAACAAAGTAGGGGCACTCAAGTAGCCCAAATGGAAAGCATCATAGTGCACAACTACCAGATGAGAACTGTTCATCCTACGCTTATCTTCACAAACTTGGAGAATTGCCTCTACATTGCAATCAGGCACAGCGCTCCATACCACCTCCACTCCTTTAACATCAAAATTGTTTGCCACATGCCTGCATTGAGAATACTGCTGTAAACCATACACAAACTTATCTCCGAGCACCAACACCCTGACTTTCTCCCCCTCTGCCATCTTCACTACACACACTCTCTTTCTACACAAATCCACAACGTCAACATCTGATTGGCTGATTCCTACAGTCCCGTTTCCATACTGGATTTGCTGGAAAAAACAGATGTGGCACGCTCTACCCACGGAAAGCCGCATTGTCCGTGCAGCACGTAACTCTCAGCCAGCCCTTCTACCCTTTACACATCACTCTTGGTTCCATTCCCCCACTGGATACAGCTAAGTAGCCACACAACCATCCACCAATCACATCCAAGACCTCTACATCTAACTCCATCACCAGAGTTGAGCACTTCAAATGTACTGTTGATCACTCTGAGTACAAGTCTCATATCATCGTAAAGCACCTACTACAAAAACTACTGTACGAGTCTTGAAGATTTCTACTTACAACTCCATGCATATCCACATACATGATTACAAACTACAGCTATGCATATTTTATTCTGAATACATGTACAACTCTTAAGAATCCATATAAACAGAGTAATGCCACTAAACCTGCATAGCCTATACATACATGCCAACGCTCCCGATTTAAGCGTGAGACTCACGATTTTTCATTGAAAAATCACACTATTTTTTACTGTCTCCCGCATAACCTATACATACATGCCAACCCCTTTTTTAGGTGAAAGAATCCCGATTTTATATTGAAAAATCGCTCAATTACCACAACCAAAATAGAACCTATTACTCAGAGTAACACAGGTACTTCATAAAAGAAGCAACACACACTTAAAAAAAATGACTTGGACACAGATTTTCTGGTCCATCAAATGTTCAAATATAACTGGTGTAATTTGCTATGCAAATGTAGCAATGAATATTCTATTTCAATTGCCACCAATTATTGACAACATTTACTTACACAGTACAGACCAATTGTTTTTGCAAATGTTAGTCCTTCATAGAAACGCAACAAACAATCCTGACAACACGTATAGTGTTCATGGAATAAGACAAGAATTGGACTTCTGTGCTGTGATGGTCAAATTCACCATAAACTCACAAGAAGATCCACAAGAATTTCTAATGTACTTACTGCAAGTACAGGAAAACAAAAACATACCTATAAATGAAATCTTCCAGATTCCATACATGTGGAACCATTCATGCACAATGTGACACAGGAACAAATCCCTAATGAGCGCTTTGTGCATGTATCCATACCTAATTGTGAATCCATTCCATGTCAGCAACTTGTACGAATTGCAAACCATGACTGATTATGTACTACCTGCAATTCAGATTATCGCTCCACCTTACTAATACAAACACATAGGGCCTCATTACGACTCAGGCGGTAAGGGTTTTACGGCGGCGTAAACAGCGCCGACCCTTACCGCCTGAGTACGAGGTCCCTTAGCGCCATGGCGGATTTAACACCTGCTTTTAGCAGGTGTTAAAATCCATGGCGCTAAGGGACCATGGAGTTAATTACGCCACCGTAATTTACGGTGGCGTAATTAATGCCTTCCCCACTCCCATTATGCCCTATGGGGCAAAAATGGGAATGGGGAAGGCTAAATGGGGATTGGGGACTTACCGCCCCGCCAACCTCGGAATGGGGCGGTAAGTCCGCCAACCACCATGGCGTAAACTTAGTTTACGCCATGGTGGTAAAGTCACGGCCCAGGCGGTAACTTACCGCCTAGGTCGTAATGAGGCCCATAGTAACTACGTAATACTAATGCTTCTACATTACAATGCAGATGGTACCAAAAACAACTGAAAACCTTCACAACAATAGGTATAATCTACCACGCAGGAGCCACAACCAATGCAGATCACTACACAACATATATAAAAAAGAAATGTGGATGGTTCGAAGGTAATGATAGTACCATTACTCTAAAGCAGAGATTACCAGAAAATCTTACAAACACTTATTTAATCTTCTTAAAACCAAAATTTTATAACTAATCTGTACTTAAACATTAACAAAAAATCAATTAAAATACTATAAACTAGAATATGCCAATAGGTATCTACCTGCCCCAAGATTCTATAACAACCAAACAGATAAATGAATACCACTAAATGATAAAAACAAAATAGACAGAGTACGTCAACAGTATCTAACTGCTCCAAAAATCTGCAACAACCCAACAGATAGAACATTAGCCAGAAACAACAAGTGAACACTGAAAACAAAAAAAAGAAATAGACTGTAGCATAACAAAAAAAGGTTTTTTTTTAAACCAACATGGATTTTTTTCCCACAGACCCAATGATTTGAAAAACAAACACAGAAACTGAGCAAATTGCACAGTACACTGGTTTGTAAACTAAACTTGAAGGTAAAAAAGCTGAAATGTCTATTATGCAATGTAATAAGTCTTTATAAAGTACATACATTAACATGCTCTTTTCTTGTATCACAGAAATTAAAAAGGAATATGTACTCCAGTTGCCAAACTCATGAAAAAAAATATATCCAATCTCAACAAATCAAACATTAAGTATATTCTAATAGAACACATAAATACTGCTGCATAACAAAGTCATTGAAGCAAACATCTAACCATACACCACAATACAAAATGTTCACTTCCATGGATATGTTATACTACAGTGCTTGTTAGCAAACTCTACAATCTTAATAATATGACGTAGCCAAAACTTCACATACAAACTATACAAATCAAACAGTACAGAAACTGTAGATGTCAAACAGTTGATAGATATTCGATTCTATGGCCTGCAGCCATGCACCCAAGACTCTAGGCCCTGCCCACACCCACTGCAGCATATCACACCCATGGTGGTTTATAACTTCAGTGCATATAACTTCAGTCTTGGGTGCAATGCCTTTGCCCATGCACCCAAGACTCTAGGCCCTGCCACAACCACCACAGCATATCACAACCACAACCACTCCACCATATCACACCCATGCTGGCTTATAACTTCAGTGCTTATAACTTCGGTCTTGGGTGCATGGCCTTTGGCCATGCACCCAAGACTCTAGGTCCTGGCCACAACCACTGCAGCATATCAAACCCATGGTGGCTTATAACTTCAGTACTTATAACTTCGGTCTTGGATGCATGGCCTTTGGACATGCACCCACGACTCGAGGCCCTGCCCACAACCACCTGATAGATATTTGATTCTATGGGTGTGATCTATGGGTGTGATATGCTGCGGTGGTTGTGGCCAGGGCCTAGAGTCTTGGGTGTATGGCCTACGGCCTACGGCCTGCGGCCATGCACCCAAGACTCTAGGCCCTGGCCACAACCACAGCAGCATATCACACCCATGGTGGATTATAACTCAGTATCACAACCATAGAATCAAACATTTTAACTGTGGCATATAGTCAATTTTAATGTCTGCTGACATTGCGCGTGTCCTTAGAACAGTTTCAACTTACCTGCGCACAACACAGACGGGAATACTATCCTTAGGACACCCGTCATTTTCACTAATTATGAACATCCTGGACAGCGCGGGCATGCCGAATAATTCAGTAGCACCTGCCACCTAAACAAATACAGTATTTCACCCAACTCTTACTCCCCAAACCTCCCCAACCACTCTTGCACACCAAAACACTCCCCAATACTGCATTTCGCCTCTGTTCGCCGCCACGCTGTCGGCGGATCCAAGATGGCGGGCGCATCGGAACAATCTGACGCACATCACGCCTCACTCCAGAAAATCGGCGGACATGTTGCGTGCCTGCAGACATGACACAAGCCGATTAGCCAATCGGTGACCTGCCCGCGGAGCGAACAGGGAAGTGTCTCCACAGAGCGGACATGGATATCAGTAATTTTTTTAGACCTACTTTTTGATCATTTTAAAGAAAACTACTGGATGGATTTTCACCAAATTTACAAAAGCACGCTTTCAGGACCAAGCTGCTGCTCCTGCCGCAAATTTGTCCACGAACAGTCCTGATGTTCGCGGACAGTCCTGTGAAAGTTTGCGAACACCTTAGCATTACAGGGTTGGCGAAATTTTGCATGTATATTCCTGTGCTGATTTTGAGTGAGTTTGTTTGGTGGGATTCTGTCATGAGGGGGCGAAATTAGAGGGGGGGTCCCAAAATAATGTAAAGTCTTCTAAATGAGGTACCATTTTACGAATCCTCACTTAATTTGGGAAACTGATAATACATTTAGATATGAATGTTTTTCCAAAGTTTGGTAGGATTTAGTGAAGAGGGGGCAAAATTAGAGGGGGGGTCCCAAAATAATGTAAATGCTTATGAGGTGCCATTTGACGAATCTACACTTCATTTGGCAAACTGATAATAAATCAAGACATACATGTTTTTGCGAAGTTTGGTGGGATTCTGTCGAGAGGGAGCAACATTAGAGTGGGGGTCCCAAAATATTGTAAAAGCTTATAAATGTGGTGCCATTTGACAAATCTACACAAAGGTTTGCAAAAAGATTATAGATCTAGATGTAGCTGTTTTTGTAAAGTCTGAATGGATTTTGTCAAGTGGGGGCTAGGTTATATGACGATTGTATGTCCATACATTTGACACTTTTGAAAACATTAAACATGGGTGTATTTCCAGCAAACCTGCGTAGGGAGCATTGGTAAGGACCTACACGCATGGTTTTGCAAATGTGCCAGTGTTTTATTATTTGACAAGTGTTATAATATTATTTGACAAGTGTCATAATGTAGCTACAAAAAATAGTGGTATGCCTTTAGTGACTGAGGGGTAGCCTGTGGCCATGGGCAGTGGCCAGATTGTCCGGGTCATGGAATAAGGTCATGATCCTGAAAATCGGGCTAATGGCCATGACCACAAAGGACTAAACAAAGGATTAAAGTGGCCATGTCCACCTGGGATTGGCTTTGCGGTAAAGTTATTCAAAATTAGGATAGATTTGAAAGGGAAGAAAAATGTGCTTGTGGTATGGTCATAGGGTTCTCTTTTTGCCGTCTGCAGGCTGCTATGGAAAGCGAAGAGGGGCCCTGTATGGAACCCTCACCTTTCCTTTCCATGGTGGCCATCCTGGAAAAGGATTTTCCTTCCTACAACAGGAATCCTAATTTTTAGCACCCCGGGTTCCCGCTTTGGGAGCCTAGGGTGCTAATGACCTTCATCCACCATTTCAGGGGCTGGAATGGGGGGATAATGGTCCAGAGACCTCGTTATTCACACTTGTTTCGCTTGGGCTGATAACTTGGGCTGCTGGGTTGGTATCCACCGTTTCAGTCCCTGGAACAGAGGATGAACGACACAATATTCCCATCAGCATAACACAAAATGCAAATGGAAATGTTGGAACATCTTATTTAGTCTATGAACTTTACTGAGAAATATAAAGTAGATGGATTCTATAATTTTTTTTTTTTTAGTTCTATTTTTTAACTGTGATAGGTGGTTCCTAAAGGAATATGTCGTTTGTTGTTTTTGGATGTATTGTTTTGGCAGGAGAGCTGAGAAGGAAAGGTGGGGAGGGAAATGAGGGAACAGCAACCAAACACTAATATGTAATGTAGGTGGACAATGGAAAATGTTGTGCATGTGTTATTTCTAAGTTAGGGGGCACTGTTCTCATGCTCCGTGATTACAGCAGTGGTGGTGGCTCTAGGGGAGGAGGGATGGCATTAGCTGATGCCATTTTAAGATAAATAGCAGTTTTGCTAAAAATATGTACTGTGTACTTAATTGTAAATAGATAATTATTAGGAATAGGTGTTGGAGCTGTGCAAAGGACATTTTGAAGTTGGAAGTTCCTAGATCAGTAGAAAATGCAGTTCCAAACTGTCCGCCAAGCAGAGATCTTATCGTGAAGTGCGGACGGGTTCTCAGACACGTCACCATGCCGCGTGCCAGCGTATGGTCATGTGGCACTGTCCGGAAGGTCCGCTATGAATTCAGATGTTCATAGACATCTAAGGATGCAAAACTAGTTGAAGTAGTTTCAAGAAGTGTATAGAAGTGTTACAAATTATTCCAGATGGTGGGAAATGGCAGAGTTTTGAGGTGAAACTTTGGAAATTGGACACAAATATTGCTATATTGGGTAAGTATGATATTAGTAAGTTGTAGGAAAATAGCATGCACTGGTAAAAACCTATGAAATTCAACGAAAAAACTTTGTTAAAGGGACGTTATAGTTAAGTTGCACCTACTTGTGATATCATCTTTGATGTCCTGGGTATTAGTCTTAGCAGTGCACCGTGGTGGCGCGAGTTATGGTTGCTTAGCTTACCATAACTGGCGAATTTCAGGGCTTTTTCGGTTTTACATGGAACAATAACGTACTTTTAACAAGGTTTTTTCTTTGAATTTCATAGGTTTTTAATAGTCCAACTTAACCATAACATCCCTTTAACAAAGTTTTTTCATTGAATATATATATGTTACATGGCCCTGTGTCTCCCTTCTTCCCCCCCACCCGCGCTCATGCCCCGTGTCTCCCTCCTGTATCCCCCACACCCCGCTCATGCCCTGTGTCTCCCTTCTTCCCTCCCACCCCCCGCTCTTGCCCTGTGTCTCCCTTCTTGCCCCCCACTCCCCGCTTATGCCCGTGTGTCCCTTCTTGCCCCCCGCTCATGCCCCGTGTCTCCTTCTTTCCCCCCACCCCCCGCTCATGCCCCGTCTCTCCCTCTTTCCCCCGCTCATGCCCCATGTCTCCCTTCTTTCCCCCCACCCCCAATCATGCTCCGTGTCTCCCTTCTTCCCCCCTGACCCCCCACTCATGCCCCATGTCTCCCTTCTTTCACCCCCGCCCCCTGCTCATGCCCCATGTCTCCCTTCTTTCCCCCGACCCCCACTCATGCCCCGTGTCTCCCTTCTTCCCCCCCACTCCCCGCTCATGCCCCATGTCTCCCTTCTTTCCCCCCCACCCCCGCTCATGTCCCATGTCTCCCTTCTTTCCCCTGCAACCCCCGCTCATGCCCCGTGTCTCCCTTGTTCCCCCGCTCATGCCCCGTGTCTCCCTTCTTCCCCCGCTCATGCCCCGTGTCTCCCTTCTTTCCCACCCACCCTGCCCATGCCCCGTGTCTCCCTTCTTTCCCCCCCACCCCTGCTCATGCCCCGTGTCTCCCTTCTTTCCCACCCACCCCGCTCATGCCCCGTGTCTCCCTTCTTTCCCCCCCACCCCCGCTCATGCCCTGTGTCTCCCTTCTTCCCCCCCGCCCCATGCCCCATGTCTCCCTTCTTTCCCCCCTCCACCCCCTGCTCATGCCCCGTGTCTCCCTTCTTCCCCCCACCCCTGCTCATGCCCTGTGTCTCCCTCCTGTACCCCCCACCCCCACTCATGCGCTGTGTCTCCCTTCTTCCCTCCCACCCCCTGCTCATGCCCCGTGTCTCCCTCCTGTCCCCCCACCCCCGCTCATGCCCCGTGTCTCCCTCCTGTCCCCCCCACCCCCCGCTCCTGCCCCATGTCTCCCCTGTTCACCCCCACCCCCAACTCATGCCCAGTGTCTTCCCTGTCCCCTCCTACCCCACTCATGCCCCGTGTCTCCCTTCTTTCCCCCCACCGCCTGCTCATGCCCCGTGTCTGCCCTGTTTCTCCACCCCCCGCTCATGCCCTGTGTCTCCCTCCTGTACCCCCACCCTTCGCTCATGCCTTGTGTCTCCCTTGTGATCCCCCCACCCCCGCTCATGCCCTATGTCTCCCTCATCTATGGCTCATGCCCCGTGTCTGCCCTGTTCCCCCCACCCCACGCTCATGCCCCGTGTCTCCCTCCTGTACCCCCCACCCCCCGCTCATGCCCCCCCGTGTCTCCCTCGTGTTACCCCCCACCCCCCGCGCATGCCCCGTGTCTGCCCTGTTCCCCCCACCCCCCTGCTCATGTCCCGTGTCTCCCTTCTGTACCCCCCACCCCAGCTCATGCCCCGTGTCTCCCTTGTGTTCCCCCACCCCCCTCTCATGCCCCATGTCTCCCTCGTGTTACCCCCCACCCCCGCTCATGCCCTGTGTCTCCCTCGTCTATGGCTCATGCCCTGTGTCTGCACTGTTCCTCCCACCCCCCGCTCATGCCCCATGTCTCCCTCCTGTACTGCCCACCCCCCGCTCAAGCCCCCCCTGTCTCCCTCGTGTTACCCCCCACCCCCTGCTCATGCCCCGTGTCTGCCCTGTTCCCCCCACCCCCCCACTCATGCCCCGTTTCTCCCTTCTGTACCCCCCACCCCAGCTCATGCCCCGTGTCTCCCTTGTGTTCCCCCCACCCCCCGCTCATGCCCCATGTCTCCCTCGTGTTACCCCCCACCCCCCGCTCATGCCCTGTGTCTGCCCTGTTCCCCATCCCGCTCATGCCCTGTGTCTCTCACCTGTTCCCCCCACCCCCAGTTCATGCCCCGTGTCTCCCTCCTGTTCCACCCACCCCCGCTCATGCCCGTGTCTCCCCTGTTCCCCCCACCCCCGCTCATGCCCTGTGTCTCTCCCCTGTTCACCCCACCCCCCGCTCATGCCCCGTCTCTCCCTCCTTTTCCCCCCACACCCTGCTCATGCCCTGTGTCTCCCTCCTGTCCCCCTCCCCCCGCTCCTGCCCGTGTCTCTTTCCTGTTCCCCCCACCCACCCGCTCATGTCCCGTGTCTCCCTCCTGTACCCCCCACCCCCCGCTCATGCCCCGTGCCTCCCTTGGGTTCCCCCCACCCCCGCTCATGCCCCGTGTCTCCCCTGTTCCCCCCACCCCCGCTGATGCCCTGTGTCTCTCCCCTGCTCACCCCACCCCCCCGCTCATGCCTTGTGTCTCTCCCCTGTTCACCCCACACCCCGCTCATGCCCGTGTCTCCCTCCCTTTCCCCCCCACTCATGCCCTGTGTCTGCCCTGTTCCCCCACCCCCGCTCATGCCCCATGTCTCTGTCATGTTCCCCCCACCCCCCGCTCATGCCCCGTGTCTCCCTCGTGTATCCCCCACCCCCTGCTCATGCCCCATGTCTCCCTCGCGTACCCCCCACCCCCCGCTAATGCCCCGTGTCTCCCTCCTGTCCCCCCACCCCCGCTCATGTCCTGTGTCGCTTTCCTGTCTCCCCCACCCCCGCTCATGCCCCGTGTCTTCCTCCTGTTTCCCCCCGCTCAAGCCCCGTGTCTTCCTCTTGTCCCCCCCTCCTATGATGCCCCTTGTTGACCTCTTCTTCCCCACACCCCCCGCTGATGCCCTATTGTGTTCTCTTTATACACTCCGCCTTCCCTTTCCATGGTGGCAATCTTGGTAAAATATTTTCCTTCCTACACCGGGATGCCGCAGGCATCCCAGTTTGGGAAGAAAAATCCTTTTTTTACCGCCCGGGGTTCCCACTTTGATGACCTAGGATGCTAGTGGTCTTCATCTATTGAAAAGGATGTTATGGTTACGTGGCACTAACAAAAACCTATGAAATTCAGTCAAAAAAAAAATGTGTTAAAGGGACGTTATGGTTAAGTTGCACTAATAAAAACCTATGAAATTCAATGAAAACACTTTGTTAAAGGGATGTTATGGTTAAGTTGCGCTACTAAAAACCTATGAAATTCAGTGAAAAAACTTTGTTAAAGGGACGTTATGGTTCCAAGTAAAACCCAAAAAACCCTTGAAATTCTTCAGTTATGGTAAGCTAAGCCACCATAACTCACACCACCACCGTGCACTGCTAAGACTAACACCCAGGACATCAAAGATGACATCACAAATATCATTGATACAAAGCTTTTTCACTGAATTTATATATATATATATATATATATATATATATATATATATATATATATATATATATATATATATATATATATATATATATATATATATATATATATAATTCTTATTGTGTTAACTCTGTGAGGCATATATGTATAACACAAACTGTAAAATGATTGCCAAAACAATTCTTAAAACAATGAAGCCACTGTTTGGATCTCCGAAAAATGGCGTAGTTCTTCGTATTAAAGCTGGGTAAGACCGAAGTATGTAGGAAAAAACAGCAAGTTAAAATGTGTGAACAATCAGCAACATAAAAGCTCAAATATCCTTTTCCTTCTTCGATTTTTTCATAGTCTTCTTAGTCTAGGGAAGGCGTTCCAAGATTACTGCAGATGAATTAATAAATAAATTGATCCTAATCTAAAAAAAATAACTTTCTTTGTCCATGTTTTTGACCGTTGATTGTGTGGTCAGCCTTTGTTGGTCATCTCTTGCTTCACTGTGGGCACTAGCTTCACTGTCGGATAGTGCAGTAGAGGTCAATGATGCTTCAGATTTATAGGGTTTGATGTCATGCAGTGTCAATCTGGAAAAGTGAATACCCTTCATTTGAATGACGGACGTATCTTGATGGCCGTAGGCCAACCGTCTTGTGCACCGAATTATAGAAATACAGACTGCTATGCTTGAGCAACAAGCGGCCATTTTAAACGTAGCAATAATCGCCATTTTGCTTGTTAACCATTGCTATTGCTTGCTGTCTAAAACTGCTTTGCAGCTTGCAATTCTTGCGAATTATGCTTACTCTGCTCAACTGTTAACATTGTTGTCTGAATATGAAAGGGCAAGGTCGTGGGACTGAGGAGTTAATTGAAACTCCTCATGAGTAGCCCAGAAAGGAATGCCCACGCTCCCTCTCTGTAGCCTTGAGGGAGAGCTGTATGGCATTTAATCATTTCACAGCTGCCAGCCAGTCTCGTACTGCGGTAGAATATGTTAGAATAAAACAGCAAAAGGCTTGAATTATGCTCTTCTTTCGGCCCCCCTTCGCAAAACCCATTAGAGCGTGTCTGCTCCCCGGACACGAATAGTATCTCATAGATAGCAAAGCTTGGAATGTGACTCTTCCCCTGTGTGCAGCTTGCTTCCAAGAACAGAACCACCGTGTTCTATTCAACAACTAGAAGATGCCTCCGCACTTTCTAATTGCACATTGTTACTAGAATTGACACCCCAAAGTGTCATAATTGTCATACCCGTGGGAAATGTCCATCGTCATCCCGAGTTCAAAGAAATGTAATAAAGGGCAGTGTTAAACATGACATAGCTTGATTGTATGATATTCATTTTGTATATATGTAACTGATGTACGTAATTCGCTCTCTTGCGTCCCTCGAGGTCCAGGAAACTCACGTTGCTGGGCATGAGACCACAGTTGGCCAATTGGGACTATTTTTGCTTGCAATAAACCCTAGCATTGGGAATTTTAACCTCGTGTCTGGCACATCTTTTCGTGTATGGTTATTGCCTTGTTTCCATATCATGAGGGACCCATAGGGGCCCCTTTCAAGATGTCGCCCGAATAGGGACCCTCCCCCACTTGCCCCATCGTATACGTTGTAACAGAGTAAAGGCGGAAGAATGGCGAGGACGGGACGATCGAGCCAGGATCAAGAGGTGTACGGGGCGCCCTGTAGAAGTGAGGAGCGATTCCTTCGCAGATCTGCAAACATCTGATCCATGATCGATGTACCGGGCCAGAGGGCAAAGAAGGCGAGGGTCCCGAAATGAGGCAGAGGCCAGAGAAGCGCAGACATGACGTTGGGAGAGGTTGCGTCAGGACAGGCGACTTGTTTTATCAGGTGAGTCATTCCCCGATTCAAACGGAAAACCTGATTTTTGGTAGTCTGTTGATTTTGCAAATTCAAACGTCCAGGTAAAGGTTAGCTAACCAAAGGGGAAGGTTAAAAACATGCCTGGAGTACTGTCCACTGTAGCGGGGCTTTTCCGCTGCAGTAGACAGTCCTTGGAATATGGCCAAAGTGCACCGCCTGGGGGAACACCGGTTTATGACATGTATGCAAAATATGGTGTGGGTGCGATAATATTTTGTGAAATTTGGCATAGGCAAACTAGAAAGCAACAGGACCATCAGTGGCCGATTAATGGTAGCTTTGAGATTGCGAGGATAGATAACCTAGAAAGGGTGTTGATAAGGAAAAAAGCGCGACCCACAGCTTTTGAGACTATCAAAGATTGGAGGAGGGAAGAAATGCTCCGACTTAGGAGTAGAGAGAAGCATGCGCGTAGGCACAAATCGAAGATTGAGGTAGCAGAAGAAAAGGAGGAGGAGGAGTGGACGGCAAGTCTAAGACGGGAAGGGAGACGTGAGCAAATGAACATAGAAGGAATATACCTGCAGCAGTAACTACACATAGCAGACAAATTAATGGAACATTTGCTAACTAATACGGGTCGAGGCCCAAAACTAGAATCAAAACCAAACACGCCAGTAGTAACTGCGCAGGCCCAACCAGTAGCACTCATACCCCCTCCCAAACTCCAAGCACTTCCCCTCACGCAAGCATTAACCCAAGCCCCACCCACAGCTCAAGCCCTCCCACAAGCACAGACCGCAGACACACAATTTCCCAGCACCCAGGAAGGCCCTTCACAGATGCCACCTGTGTCACTTGTCCCATCTGCACCTCCAGCACCGGAAACAGATTCAGCACCATCCGCCCCTCCCGAAGTCGAAATTGAGACTGGGGAGGCGAGAGGCGGGGCTGAAGGAACAGGATTTGGACGGGTAACTCGCAGCGCGATCAGCAAAGAAAGAAAGATTGAATTACAGCAAGAGGCAGAAATGTACATAGAAGGAAACAATGGGACGGCAGAATTGGCCTCATTGTATGGGTACCGAAGAAGCAACGAGAGACAGGTAGTGTTGGAATGCATGGGGGAATTTTTGGTGGGAGAATGGAAAAAGATACTTGGGAATTTACCGCCACAACGATTGTTAGATTTGAATAAGTTAGCACGCAGTGAGCAAAGAGATGAGGATGTAAGAAAACATGTGTACAAACTCATTGAACTGAAAAATGAAATGGAAGATAGATATGCTGAAATGTTTGCTACACCTGAATATAGTAAGGAGATTATTAAGAAAGGTAGGAAGGAGGCGTCGAGGATGTATATGCAAAAATCGTGGCCGACAGTTTTTTCAGGTGGTGCAAAGCATTTGCCGGTACCGGGACAAATAGGTGATAAACAAAGATTGCAGGCATGGGTGGGGGAAACAATGCGATGGATGTCAAACAAAAGAACGTCAGTGAAGGAAGTAAGTGAGATATGTAATGGGTACCCATTGGAGATGAGAAAAGAAGCGATGCAAACAGTAGTAGGAGTGTTACTGCAGCAGGTAATTGGATACAATAGAGGTAGAGGAAATGCACAAGGCAGGGGAAATTTGAATAATATGCACGGGGTGTCATTGGGATTAAATCAATGTGCGTACTGTAAGGAGAAAGGACACTGGCGAGCGCAATGCCCGCACCTACAGAATAGAGGTGGGTTTGGCCAGAGAAGGCCTCATAGAGGACATCAGGGGTCAAATGGCTCAAGCAGAAATAGCATGCAGCAGCAACAGGGATATACCAATGGAGGTAATCAAAACCAATCATATGGTCAAAACCAAGCGCAACAGAGCCAGGTATTGAACCAAAGTGTTCCGAAACAAAATCAGGGCGGGCAGGGCCAACAGAGAAATGATCAGAGTGGAGGACACCGAGGGGGAAATGGGAATATTTTTTATACACAGCCAAACACGTATTATAGCAGCAGCGGTGAATACAAATCGGACGATGTGTTATTTTCGCAATAGGACAGTCCACGGCAGGGGTCAGAACCAGTGTCTATTCCCGTGAATCAGAGAGGACCCTACGTAGGAATAAGAGTCGGGAATAAGGAGCACCATTTCCTTGTAGATACAGGCGCACAGAAGTGTTCCATAGACCACCACTTGGTTCCGGAGATCACACTCTCGGGGCAAAAGAATGTTTCTGTGGGGTTCGCAGGTACACCAGTAATTAACCCCATGTCTGAAGCTGTCCCGATTACAATAGGACCATTTACGGAACAGTGTCCATTTCTTCTGACAGAAATTTGTGGGAAGAACTTGCTAGGATTAAATTTGTTGAGAAAATTGGGGGCAGTTATACACAGTACGGCAGATGGGGTGTCCCTCACGATTTGGCCTCACAATGCACCGGTGACGGAATTTATGTCAAAAGCGTTACCAGAAGAGCTAAGTAGAGTACCAACCTGTCTGTGGGCAATGCATGATAACGATGTAGGATGCCTGAAAATAGAGCCAGCAAAAATAACTTTGAAAGAAGGTGTTACATTACCACGAATTCCCCAGTATAAAATGTCTGTTGAAGGAGAGAAGGGATTAAAGAGTATTGTTACTGACCTGGTGAGATTGGGGATGGTTGAAGAAATTGCAGGTAGCACGTGCAACAGCCCGATTCTTCCAGTTTACAAGAAATGAGGCAATGAAGTGCCATATTGTTTCATAATTGATCTGCGCGCATTGAACAAAGTGGTAGACCCACAATTCCCTTTGGTCCCAGATGTCACAACAATACTGACAATGATACCGGCCACTGCAGAATTCTTTAGTGTAGTTGATTTGAAGAACTTGTTCTTTAGCATTCCAGTGGATAAAAGCAGTAGATATCTGTTCGCGTTCACTCTAGGAGGTTGATCATTCACATTCACACGCATTCCACAAGGATACACAGAAAGCCCGAGTATTTAGAGCAGAGCGCTAAAAGAGCAGCTAGACATGTTAGAATTACCCGAAGGTTGCGTACTCTTGCAGTACATGACTCATTACTAGCTGCTGACACAAAAGAGATCTGCAAAGAAAGTACTATATGACTATTGACACACCTAGCGACCCATGGTCACAAGGCGAGTTTGAAGAAATTCCAGTATAATCAAAAGGAGCTGTCTTATTTGGGTTACCTACTTTCGAAAGAAGGGAGAAGATTAACACCAGAACGCATAGAAAGTATTTCTAGTATGCCTATTCCAAAAACTCAAAAAGTAGTGAGAGCTGTAATAGGTATGGCCTCTTATTGTCGGCAGTGGATCAGTAATTTTGCGTTGATTGTGAAGCCGATGATAAAGTTAACCAAAAAGGATGCAGTGATGCCTTTACAGTGGGATGAGGAATGTCAGAAAGCGTTTGAGCAATTGAAAACTGCATTGTGTGCTGCGCCAGTTTTAGGCACTCCTAACTATAAAAATATCTTTAGACTATTTGTGAGCGAGAGTGAATGATGTGCATTGGCGGTTTTGACACAGGAACAAGGTGGAAGAAATAGGCCGTGCGGCTATAATTCTTCCGCGCTGGACCCTGTAGCGCGCGCACTACCACGATGTTTGCGATCAGTCACAGCGGCTGCTGCGTCAGTGAAACAAATGGAAGGAATGGTATTGGGGCACACTTTGATCCTGATGGTGCCACATGCCATAGACATTCTATTAAACAGAACACAGACGCAACACCTCACCTCTGCTAGACTAACAAGATATGAGCTCATCTTGTTTGCACCCCACATCTAAATTATGAGGTGTAGCGCATTGAATCCTGCAGAATTAATGCCACTGCCCATAGCAGAAATTGGTGACAACGAATCACCACCCCATGATTGTTTAATGGTCACTGAAGAAGAAACAAAGGGAAGAGTTGACTTGAGCGACATCCCACAGAAAGAGCCAGATGGGGAGTTGTTTTGTGACGGCTCTTGTTTTAAATTACCTGATGGCACATCAACGGCCGCATATGCAATTACTACCCTAGAGAGTGTTGTAGAAAATAGAAGAATCCCCTACAATTCCGCACAAGCCGCAGAAATAATAGCACTGACCCGAGCCTGTGAACTCTCTGAGAATTTGAATGTGAACATTTATACAGACAGCCAGTACGCCTTTGGCGTGGTTCATAACTTTGGCCGACTCTGGGCTGAGAGGGGTTTCTTGACATCACATGGGGCCAGGATTCAGCATGGGCCTTTGATTGTGCGATTGTTGTCTTCACTCACGTTTCCAAAGGGCTTAGCTATAGCGAAATGCGAGGCGCATAAAAAAGTAACATGTAAAGTGGGAGATGGAAACACATTTGCAGACAGGATTGCAAAACAAACAGCCATAGATTTGGGAAATAAAATGATGACAGTACAGACTGAGGAAGTACCTTGTATGATAGAGAATGGAGTTGCCACAGTCAAAGAAATGCAGGCTGAGGCCACGACCGAAGAGATTCAGGGGTGGGCTGAGGGCTCTGCTGAGTTAGATTTGGAAGGATGTTGGGTAGACAAAGAGACCAAGAACTGGATGTTGCCAAATTGTTACGTAACCACAATGGTTACAATGGCGCATAGCCCTACCCACATTTGCGCGAAGAAGATGGTACAGCATTTATCCACAGTATGGAAAAATGAGCACATAAAAAAGAATGCAGAAAGGCTAGTGCAGAATTGTATTACGTGCCTGCAACACAATGTAGGGAAGGGAACCGTGACTCCAGTATGTAGTTTTGGCCCACCCTCTATGCCATTTGAGGTGATCCATTTTGATTTCATAGAAATGGAAAGGTGCCAGAACTACAAATATGTGTTAGTGGTGATTTGCGCATTTAGCAAGTGGGTGGAGGCATATCCTTTAAAAGACTGCACTGCCATGTTAATGGCAAAAGTATTTCTCCCGGTTCGGGCTGCCCCGTGTCCTGTGGACAGACAACGGCCCACACTTTGTGGGCGCAGTAGTACTACAGATCTGTGCAGGTCTACAGATAGAGAAACGATTCCACAGTTCCAGGCATCCCAGTTCTGCCGGGCTTGTTGAGAGACATAACGGTATCTTAAAGTCAAAGATAGCTAAAATCTGTGCTGGGAGCAAGTTGAGTTGGGTGGATGCATTACCCCTAGCGCTATCGTGCATGCGCACATCTGTGCAGGCTAAAACTGGGCTCTCCCCCTATGAAATTGTAATGGGGAGACCGGCAAATGTATGGTGCGCACCGCAGCCCAAAAGCTTATGTGAGGTCAAGCATCCTATGTTAAGCACGTACTGTGGCCTTTTAATGCAGAAGTTGTGTTTAATTCATCAGCAGGCGCAGGAGGCGTTACCAGTGCGATACACCGGACTGGGGCACTCGCTGGAGCCTGGAAGCTGGGTCCTGATTAAAAACTTTGAGTGGAAGACAGCATTAGCACCCAGGTGGCGCGACCCCTACCAAGTACTTTTGGCGATGCAAACGGCCATTCGAGTGGACGGTCGGAAGGCATGGATCTATGCAAAACATGCCAAAAGATTCCCAGGACTGCTGACAACTTCCGACGACCAGAGAAAGGACAAGGTCTCGGAAACTAAAGAAACTGTTGCAAGTCCATTGCAACAGCATCAGCCTGAGCGAGAAGTGAAAGTTGAAACAAATCCCAAGCGAGAAGTGAAACTCAAAACAGAGCCTGAGGAGGCTGCCAATAAGGGGAAAGGGCTAAAAATGCCCCAACGTTGCTCAGCAGAAACAACATCACTGCCGAGCGACACAAACCCTGCATTGCAAACATGAGCAGAAACAAAGCGTGTACCCCTTTGGCGCCCACCAGTCTCTGCAAACGCACCAAAGCCAAAGAAAGAAACTACATCATTGCCACGGCGCTCATCGCTACCCATCATTTTGCCGCAGGCTGACACTGAGCCTCATACTGGAAGTGCAACGGCACTATTCACGGATCATACAATACCAGGAGTGAAACAGTATAATTTGGCCTCAACAGGCAAAGTGATCCACAGATCTTTGGTGCTTTTCTTTTGCCTTTGGTTCCACTCACGGACGGAGTAGGAGCCAGTGGCATAGAGGAGAGAAGTGTGAGAGTTGTGCAAGTTGGACAATTCAAGACTCACGGCTCCTCGGTGCGCTTATAAAAAGTACATGTGTCAGGAGCCAGAGCAGGACAAGCTGGACGCACATAAGTACTAAGGCTGATAGAGTACATGTGTCCTAAGCCAGAGCGGGACAAGCTGGATGCACATAGTACTCTATCAATAAAGAACTGTTCAGAAATCGTTTGAGCAGTGGGAGAAAGAACATTTAATCTTGCTCGGAATCGATAAGTAATCTAGGCTGTGAAAGGGCTGGCAGAATGGAACTGTGACATTTTCGTTGAACTTTTCTGGCATCAAGAACGAGAGACATTTGCGACCAACTTTGCCAGCAAGAAGAAGGACGATGAAGAACAAATGAAGACCGGTTTCAGCCTCATCCTGCATCCCTGCTGAAATGATGATAGTTTTAGAGACTGTACATTTAGGGAAAAAACCTGGTAAAAGGAATAAGGTACTGATTTGGACATTGGTCCTGTGTTTCTTAAGTCTGGTAGTACCAATAATAACAGCTATTACACTATGGATCCTGGAGTCCACGCACCCATTAGAAACACTTTTTCCAAAAGCAGCTACTGAAAGCCCGGTTCATGTAATCACTGGTACTTTGTCCCCAATGGAAGAAAGACATAGAGAAGGATATGGCAACAATACATTGTTGCTCATCGTGAATATGACCCATGCGGTTTTAAAGAAAAAAGATTGCTGGGTTTGTGCCCATTTACCACAGCACAGTGGGAAAGGGATAGGCTGGTATGTACAACCGTTACCATTGGTTTATTCATGTGAAGTATCGTTGAGTGCAATGTTCTTTGGGAAATGGAACAAGAGTAATACGGGTCAGCTAGATGAGACCAATATGAATGAATTTGAGGAAGTGATCAATAGACCTGTGGGTTGCTCCATATTCCACAAAGCTCGCATGTTTTCACCAGATCCCATGAGGAATAATACACGAAAGACAACAAGACTAGATAGATTACACAGACAGAATAGACCGACACCGCCAGCAGAAGAAACATCGGTAATGACATTTCGAATGAGGGATGAATGGAATAAAGATGCTGTGCCCCCTGCCTATACAGTGGATCACAGCCCCGAAACTGCTCCCCTATGTTTACAGAAAAAAGGTTCCTATAAAGTAGGAACGTTTAGCAGCTGCCTGAACACAGTGGTTTTAAAGCACGAAATAGAACCTGTGCACGTAGGGGACCCTGTTTACTTTATATGTGGGGCAAAAGCATATCCATGGTTACCTAGGAACTGAGGAGGTACATGCTACCTAGGTCTACCGTTTCCAGGAGTGTTCCTCTTGGAGACAGCAGAAGTAGCCAGACGAACAAAAGGTAGAACTCAAAGGAGTAGTGAAGATGGAATGATAGCAATAGATATAGCCAAATCGTTTATACCATTTTTGGCCCAAATAGAAAACTTGTATAATATAAGAAAACTGTCTAGAATATTAAAAAATACAATAGATTCAACAACGGATATTTTATTGAATATGACGTTAGAAGAGAAAGGAATAAGACTAATGGCACTACAAAACAGGATGGCTCTCGATATAATATTAGTTGATAGTGGGGGAGTTTGCAAACTCATAAAAAACTGCATGCTGTGTGTATATAGATGATTACTCCCCTACGATATTTAAAGCAATCCGGAAATGACATGTCCTAAGTTCCACACTCTCTACTGTAGAAGGGGGTTGGGGGATAGGATCCTGGTTGTGGGGACTATTGCGGTCCTGGGGATGGAAGTTAATTTCGATACTAATGGTGGTACTTGGTATATTCATAACATGTTGCTGTTGCATACAATGCCTACCAATAATTTGCACTGAGACAACTGAGGGATGTACTAAGGGATGTATGCACATGGTGTCGAGAGGAAAACAAACGCATAACCGAAATAACAGAGACACTGATGAAACAAAAACAGTAAAACAATTCATGGCTATAGACATTAATGATGCAGGTGATGCTCATGATAGCATGAGAGGTTCAGACATAGATACCCCAGACTTATCCTCATCGGAGGAGGATACAATGAATGAATAAGACGTTTGGCATACGGCCAAAAGGAGGGTTTGTCAATCTGGAAAAGTGAATACCCTTCATTTGAATGACGGACGTAACTTGATGGCGGTAGGCCAACCGTTTTATGCACTGAATTATAGAAATACAGACTGCTATGCTTGACCAACAAGCGGCCATTTTAAACTTAGCAAGAATCGCCATTTTGCTTGTTAACCATTGCTCATTGCTTTCTGTCTAAAACTGCTTTGCAGCTTGCAATTCTTGCGAATTCTGCTTACTCTACTCAACTGTTAACATTGTTGTCTGAATATGAAAGGGCAAGGTCGCGGGACTGAGGAGTTCGTTGAAACTCCTCATGAGTAGCCCAGGAAGGAATGCCCACTCTCCCTCTCTGTAGCCTTGAGGGAGAGCTGTATGGCATTTAATCATTTCACAGCTGCCAGCCAGTCTCGTACTGTGGTAGAATATGTTAGAATAAAACAGCTAAAGGCTTGAATTATGCTCTTCTTACGACCCCCCTTCGCAAAACCCTTTAGAGCGTGTCGGCTCCCAGGACACGAATAGTACCTCATAGATAGCAAAGCTTGGAATGTGACTCTTCCCCTGTGTGCAGCTTGCTTCCAAGAACAGAACCACCGTGTTCTATTCAACAACTAGAAGATGCCTCTGCACTTTCTAATTGCACATTGTTACTAGAATAGACATCGAAAGTGTCATAATTGTCATACCCGTCAGAAATGTCCGTCGTCGTCAGTTCAAAGAAACTTAATAAAGGGGGGTATTAAACATGACATAGCTGATTGTATGATATGCATTTTG
This sequence comes from Ambystoma mexicanum, assembly GCF_040938575.1. NCBI lineage: Eukaryota > Metazoa > Chordata > Amphibia > Caudata > Ambystomatidae > Ambystoma > Ambystoma mexicanum. The sequence continues at coordinate 1,515,485,555 of NC_090937.1, read as the reverse complement.
TATATATGTAACTGATGTACGTAATTCACTCTCTTGCGTCCCTCGAGGTCTAGCAAACTCACTTTGCGGGGCGTGAGACCACAGTTGGCCAATTGGGACTATTTTTGCTTGCAATAAACCCTAGCGTTGGGAATTTGAACCTCGTGTCTGGCGCATCTTTTCGTGTATGGTTATTGCCTTGTTTCCATATCGCGAGGAACCCCTAGGGGCCCCTTTCAGCAGGTGGATCCACACCCTTATTCCCTTCAGTTTAACTGCAGTTGACTTATGTCCTCCACTTCATGTGGGCCTTCAAATCGAGGGGTACTCTAGGTATGCACACATTTGTGTAATAGCACATGGTCCCCTATGTATACTCGGAATGTCTTTAATGTGTTTTCTAAATTAATAGGAAAATTGGCTTCCTTATTTACGTTTCACCCCTCCTGTTGACGCTTGATCTGTTGAGAAATAAAAGAAATAATGTGAGTTATTGTTTTCAAATATTCATGCATCTCATCATTTAAGGCCCTCACTACACTGTTGGCATCTGTATCTGACCTTTGTTGGGGAGCGGTTAGAGTTGTTCTCATTCGGCGTCCAGTCACCAACTCATGGGGCGTTAAATGGTGATCTCAACCGGGTTTATTTCGTAGTACATATAATACATATACTACATATAATACCAGCCTATTCCCATGTAAAACTAGCCTATTTGGTGTGCATTGGAATTAGCCTATTTTGTGTAAATTTACTCTCAGCATATATTGCGCAATCGTGAATGATCAACTGAATTATCTTATTTTAATGTGATATTAACCCATTGTGTGCATTGGAACTAGCCTATTTAGAGCCAATTTCAAACGAATTGGAGTACCAACACCTAAAATGCCCAGTTATCCTTCACTATATTAATAGCCATTTGTTATATTTAAGAAGTATGAGTTGTACAGATTACTCAGGAGCCAGGGGTGACGTAGACAGGCTTTACTGGGTTCTTTCAGGCTCAGACACACACACATACAGGAAATAGCCTCATAGCCAGAATAGGTAAAACACAACACCATTGCTTGTATATTGATAAATCCCCCAGGTTTCCAACAACATATCATCCTCAGTGGTATAATGGCCCAGTCACCTACTTATTCTAATAGCCTGATTAAACCTGTCATGGCCAATCAGCTATTTCCTATGCATTACTCCCAGCTATGCAACATCACCGAACGAAACGGTAGACTCCACTCGAGACTACTCAAAATATTTGAACCTTCAGCAAGAACCTTCACTATCCATAATAAGAGAGCAAACCTACACTACGTTACCCCTAAGATTAGAGGAACACGTCACCACAATTCTCTTCCAGCCTATGCGTCGTTCAATTACACTTCCTCCAAGACCCAAATAACATAAGTCCCACTTGCTTCAGTACCTGTCATCCCTAACCTCAAGGGTGCTTTAATAAACACCAGATCTGTGGTAGCCCATGCAGCCGAGATATCTGACATCATACAGTCAGAACACCTGAACTTCCTAGCGATCACTGAATCGTGGCTACATGCCACTGCAGGACCAGCTCTCTCACTGGCTATCCCAAATGGCTACACTATCATAATATCTGCTAGAACTGAAACATGATGAGGAGGCATTGCCCTTATCGAAAAAAGATAGTCTTCTCTCAGACTAGCGCCATCCCTTGACATTAAATCATGTGCGAATCTCACAGCCAAACTTAATATAAACAACTCCCAGACTCCATCTGATATACAGAATCAGATGCATTGCAGTTGCAGTCTGCCACCCAATCATGTGTTCTTCCTTTGTTGTTAGAAGGGTGAAGCACTCTCTGAGTGAAGCCTACATCTGTTAGGATATTGGCCACACTAGCCGCATGTGAATCTTTAGGGTCATTGTAGCCTAGGTTTAATTCCCCTAGTTGTAGGATTTGAGAAGAGTTTTTTAAATTAGTAGATAAAATATTGGCGATATCTTCTTCAAAAGCACCTCCAGGCCTTATCGGTGCTTTTGAAGAAGATCATTATCCTGGGCATGGACTGAGATCATTATCCTGGGCACGACCACAACCCTTAAAATTAGCCCCAAATACTCTGCCTTCAATATTGACAACAATATCATCACCAAGGAGGTAAAAACATTGGGTTTCTATCTGGAATCAAACCTATCTTTCAACAAGCAGGTCAATGCCTTGGCCTCAGCCACGGCATATACCTGCAAACTGATTAGAGCAGGCAAACACTTCCTGTCTAACGACTGCTGTATTATCCTTGCTAGGGCGCTCATTTTATCTAAGCTTGAATACTGTAACGCGCTGTACATAGGGACTTATAAACAAACTATTAAGAAAATCCAATTTCTTCAAAATAATGCCCTTAGTGCAGCATTGGGAATTTCAAGGAGAGAACATATCTCTGAGACTAGAAGAGCCAATAACTGGCTTTCAAGAGATGATAAAATCAAACTAAAAGTCGCCTCACTTGCATACAAATGCTTGAATAACGCGGCACCCTGCTACCTGACAGATAGACTTACCATGAAATCCTTGAATAGAACTACCAGACTATCTAATACTAACCGCCTCTCAGTCCCTAGATTTAAGTTATCTCGAGTGGGACGTAGTAGCTTCCCGGTCAAGGCAGCCCAATTGTGGAACTCCCTACCTACTCCACTGAGGGCAGATCAATCGTACCCAAACTTCCACCAAAGCATAATAAGATGGCTCAAAGACTCTGACATCTAGGCCCATTCATGCCACCCAGCACTAACTCGCTCTGCCATTATGTAAATATGTATAGTTATGAGTTATATGACTGACTGTCCTCTGCTTTTGTCCTCTGTATATGCCCTTTGCTAGTACTATGCCTTGTCTCTGCTTTTATTTGAATTGCCTTGACTGTACATTTTCTCTGCTCAGTATCTTTGTTATGTATTGTATAACCCTGATTTGAAAACAAGCTGCAGATTATCATATGCAATGCGCCCTGATACCCTCAGGTCCGGGCACAATACAAATAATAAAACAAACAATCAATGCAAGGGGTAGGCAATGCAATATCTTTTCTTTAAATCTAAACCTGTAAACTTTGCTAGCCTTTCCTTCAACAGTCCATTTAATACCTCTTATATATCCCGGTTATATATGCGGGTTATAGGCCAAAGCAAACTTATGAGTGATGTCTAATAGCGAGACTATATTTTGAAAGAGTTAATTCCCAAAATGCGGTCCATTATCAGATTTCAAAACTTCACACACCCCCCATCTTGGAAATACCTTTGTGGACTAAAAACTTTGCTGTGCATGCAACATCAGGATGTGTGCACAGACCTGCTTCAATCCATCTGGAAAAGGGACAAACTACAACGATCATGTATCGATAGCCATTACATGTTTGCAACATATCCCAATAATATGTGTGCAAATGTTGGAAGGGGTCATTAGGTCTGGGGATTACTCCTCTCACCATTCGTAGGGTGTGCCCTGCTGTACATTTCCGGCACACAATACGTTTTACAGTGAACTGTGCCACATGTTAACTGAGGTTTGGTAAGAACCAGTCTTCTGCTATTGTAGCTGCTAGACTCTCTCGAGTCACTTGTGTGGGATAGTGGAGCTGCTCCAGTGCTATGCTCAACAATGCTAGAGGCATAATTGGCTTTCCAGTATTGTACTGTCTCCAAATTGCCTCAGTGGTGGATAAAGAACACCCCCAGTTTTTCCATAGCTCCATTTCTTCTTGTGATGCTTGCCCTTGTATTCCTACTAACTGTACAATGGACGTCATATTAAATCCATCTTTAACCAACATGCAACCCTGCCGCTTTCTTCAAATCTTTTAACTAATCTTTATACATGGTTGAATAATATGCAGCACTTTTGGCCTCTAAGTTCCGCTTCGTTCCTGCAAAATATTTAGTCTGTTCTTGTTGCATGTGCTGCAATTTTCACCATGGCTTTGGTTGCTGGAAAGCTTAAGGCTTCAATGAGCTTGTCTAATAGCCCTGCATGTTGCAGTGGAGTGCCGTCTGCATGGAGAAAGAGCCCCTCCTCTTCCAACATGCTAGGCCTGCATGTACCGTTGACATCACATAGGCTGAGTCAGAGTACACTGTCACTTACTCATCCTCAAAACTTCATAGTGCATCAATAAGCGAGTCTAATTCTGCAGCCTGTGCCGAATAGGTTGATGGTAATCATCTGCTCATTAATACTTCAGAGGTGCCTTCTCTGTTCACCTTTACTACTGCTGTTCCCGAATGTCTCACCACAGTCTATTAGTCAATTTTAGATGAACCATCATGTATAACCAATTCCCGTCTTTCTAGAGCAGTCTCTCTAACAAGAGGAATATCATTATAACATTTGGTTTATGTAACACAATCATGCATACCATCATCATCTACCTCTGGTTCAGCTATGAACGTTGCTGGATTCACTATATTACATCTTTCAACTTTGATCGCAGGGTTTGAGGTAATTACCTCATACCTCAATGCTCTTTAAGTAGTCAACATACTTTTGGGGTTCTATAATGTGTGCTTTACAAATAGAGTTAGGGAAAAACCCCATAGTTATTCTTGAATATTTTTCAATGGCAAATACAGCAGCTGCCAAATATTGTTTGCAAGGGTATTGTCCTTTCAGAACTGGGTGTAGAATCCCACTCTAATAAGCTAATGGTTTGCGACCATGTCCTAATGTCGTTTTCTGCGTAAGCACTGCTGTCATGACTTCTCCATTTGAATGGGAAAAGAAGTACAATTATTCACTGTAATTCGGAATCCCTAATACAGTAGCTGTACTAATCACGTTTTTTAAATTCATTACATTTCATTTCACAAGGGAAAACAGCTTCTTCATCATCTCTCCACGTTAAGATACTGGGCTCGTATTTGGAGGTAGCTGGGTTATTTGGCAAAAGCTGCTGTCCATCTGCTTCTAATGGTTGTCGTGAACGTTGAATATACACCTCTCATATGCACTTTCTGCATATTCTTTCACCTTACTTTTCAGTGTATTCACAGTTATTGACCAGTGGGTTACTTCATTGTTCTTCGTGTTCATACATTCTGCATCATGGAGCACATATTTTTCTTAGTACTCCAGTTACATTGTTTTCCTTAAGTATTTTTATACTTTTTCAGCATAGATTCACACATCTTCTTTGGGATATCCTTTTGCGGTTATCAGACCTTGTTTAATGTACACCCATGTCATGCACCATTTTATTCATGGTTGCATTCCTGAAACTTGGGAAGGGACATCCTTCTTGGTAGCTTTCCTCTACTGTTTCAATGTGCGGGTATCTTCTGAATGGCTTCCTGAGTGCATACCGTCTTTCATATAATCAACGTGGTATTGACATGTTGCATAAATGTATTATGAGTTCGCAATTGTGGTGCCTCGTCTGTCATTCCAATAGGACAGAGGTGAGGGGGCAGTGTCTAGGGAGAATGCGTCGACTTACTCCTCTTCCGTAACTCAGTTTGGGAATGGGCCAGCAAGGAAGAAAGAACGAGGGAGGGAACGGGAAGTAATGGTTGGAGAGAGGGAAGGAGAGATGAAAGGGAAGGAGACAGTGGCCCTCATTACGACCCTGGCGGAAATCGAAAAACGATGGCGGAAATGCAATACCGCCATCGAATAGCGCTCGGTGCGACTATGACCCGTCACCGCAAAGTACGAAGCCATTAGCGACACCGTAGTGAACGCCAACGCTAACTGCACCAAGCACGCGCGCGCGCGCCATGCCAAACCGTAAACACCACCATGGCGCAAGGGTACGCCAATTCCGACCCTAGCGGACATGTACCTAACGCCATCAAGCATGTACGGCATCGCGAATCAACCGTAAACGGCCCCACTGAGTGCCTGTACACCGCTCCCTGCCCTCAAAGTACAACTCCCCGTAGGTGCAATGAAGTCACAAATGCAACCAGTGAAATGTACAAGTCACCCATGCATGCCAACGAACAAATGAAACACAAGAGGGGCCAATGGGAGCTGCAGGGCACAGATGGCACGAATACAGAAGCCATCCCAATGGACATGACCACAGTCCCCCACCAAGAAACGCACGCAAACACAGGCACCTGTGACCAGCAATATTCCGAAAATCACATCATTCCACCAGTCCACCTGGCTGACCGGCATCTGTTACACAAAACCCAATCCCCCGCCCCTGAGCATGACAACATTCAAACAGTCATATTGGCAGCCCCCATCCCTGACCTCACGGGCTTCGTAGGCAAACGCGCCCAGTACAGTACCACGCAACTAAACTCCGAAGCTGGAACCCAATGCAGATCTCCTCACAATACATCGCTCCCCAAATAGGAATATGCCACATCACTTGCAAAGAAGAACGCTACACGGGCCAAATCAGAATAGAAATTTAATGCACAACAAAAACACCAAGCCCATACAGCCATCAGGCCATGAACTCCAAAACACATTTCACCATTGTGGGCTGCATCCGCAAGAAATGACCAGCCACTACTTGTGTGACGCCCTGTTCCATCATGGTACACAGAGCCACATTCACGTACGAAAAGGCAACATGGAAGCGCACAGAACCGCAGGGCCGTCCCAATGGGGAGGCACTAGTCCAGCTGAAAGGCCGAAATGTTGCTCCGAGCCACCAGTACTGCGTAAGGGCATGTGGCCCATTGGCGATCGTCCCATAAGATCGTAATGCTGCTCCACTGATTAACACGAAGCAGCAGGTGTCGGGAGTAAAACCCATCTGCAGGAGTGGCATACAGATGGCAGTGGCAAAAGGGGAGGAGATACCTGTCAACCAAAAGAAAAGAAAAAGAACAGAATGCCCATCAGAACTACATTCCAACAACTCACTTCAATGATCACATTAAATCCACAGCCATATGCATGCTAGCCCACTCCAAAGGTTCTTCACCACCCAAAAACCACTTGCGACTCATAACTATCTATATCGAGGTGTAAACACCATCACAAACGAGTGTACCTGTGCATGCGTCTGTCAAAACAGAATCCATCAGATGGGATTGGTAACGTGCATGGACACAAGTGTCTGAGGGCGCGTCGAGACAGGGAGGGCTCAACAAGGCCAGATAGACGATGGTCCCACTATGGCAGCCCTGCATCACATAGCGTAGGGGAGGCGGATAGATCCCAAGAAGCCCTGTACATGGCAAACTCCGTATCAAATCACCTGCCCATGCATCCATTCATCATTCCCTCATCCCGGGATTAAAACGCCTGAATATTTACTCACATAACATTAGAAATATCCATTGAGTCTGTGCGTTATGCAGCCTGCAAAATCCACAGTGCCCCAGCCCGTAATTCCAGTGTTGTGAAGTAACATGTATTTGGGAACGTCCGGCCTCATCGCCCACGTCGCTATTGCGCATCCCAAACTATTCATATCAATCATTGCTTCCTCGCCATGGCCCCTGTCTCAAGGACATTGAACAATAGAACGTTATATTTGCAGTCAGACCTGTGGGCATTTCCTCGCCGCTAGCTGAAAACCGAAAGCGCCGCCCTTCGAATTCCTCATTTGCAACATCACGTCGAAGAGGCATCTGTGGCCGTTTGGAATCACTAATTAATCCATCGAGTGCGGCTGTGTGAAAATGGCAACTGCCTTCACCCACAAATGGGACGCCCCGCCCGTCGTTGCAACTCGGTACAGTGATGCATGAGGGCCCACCGTTACTCGAGTACTACGTTCCACTGACCCTTCACAAGTCTGTTCGCGACTGCACAGATAGTATGTGAAACAATGGGACCATAGCCGAATGTACATATCAACAAATGTTACACGGCCATCGGGTACAAATACATGATTGCAATAGCAAGATGCCATTCCTCAAATTGCAGCGTTGTGTGCGGGACGTGCTCGGCCAAAGGGGAGAGCAGTTTGCCCAGGTGGAATGAATCACCACAGGTGGAGGCCATACAGCCTGAAAACACATAAATTGCACACCCAGTCTCCTCCCACAACCACACCGAAATGCTACCGGCAGGACTCGCGATGTTGGCCCTGGGGGACATGATAGCACTGCAAGTACTCCAACTCCAAGAAGAAGACGAACACCAACTACAACCGGCCGCACGGAGGAGACGCAGGAGGAGGAGGAGGGCAAGGCAGGGCCAGCAAGGGCCGCCAGCACAGCCACTACCACCACGCAGGCAGCCCGCAATCCCACGCCTCCGAGCACATCCGTTCAACCTCACTGATGAGCAGATCCACACCCTCTACCGTCTGGACCGGGACACCATAGCCGCCATTGTGGACATGACACAGGCTGACCTTGTCAGCATGATAGATAGCCCAACCGCCATCCCACCCCTACTGAAGGTGGTGTCTGTACTCCACTTCCTGGCCACAGGCACCTACCAGCACACAGTCGGACAGTTGCATGGCATTTCTCAGCCACTGTTCTCACGGACACTATTGCAAGTGCTCGATGCCCTCCTGCAGCACGCAGACGACTACATCTCCCTACCACGCTCGGAGCAGGAAATTACCAACACAAAAGTGGGATTCCATGCACTTGCCGGCATACCGGGTTGCATTGGTGCCATCGACTGCACCCATGTGGAATTGGTCGTCCCACATGCCATGGAGGCCCAGTACCGCAACCGAAAACAATTTCATTCTCTGAATGTACAAATGGTGTGTGACTCCAACAGGATCATTACACATTGTTGTGCCAGATTCCCTGGATCAACCCATGTTTCTATGGTCTTGAGGAACTCTACAATACCACGCTACATGGAGCGACACGCAGGGAACAGATCCTGGCTACTCGGTGAGTCACATTACATGCATGATAATGTGGGGTATGTGATTCGGCAATGACCTGGCAGGAAGGGGGGGGGGTGTGCGTACGTAGCAATGGCATTCCACATCATACGTTTATCGTCCACATACAGGTGATGCTGGATATCCACTGAAGAGATGGCTCCTCACACCAGTCCGGAACCCACGGGACCAGCATGAGGAGGACTACAACCATGCCCACTCACGTACCCGTGTAGTCATTGAACAGGCATTCGGCCTACTGAAGGGTCGTTTCCGCTGCCTCAGCAGGTCTGGCGGGGCACTCCTGTACCGCCATGAGAAGGTTGCAAAGATGGTGATGGCATGTGTCATGCTCCACAACATGTGCGTACGTAGAAATGTGCCCATGCCCCCTGACGCAGAACTGCAAGCACCTGATGATGGTCATGATGAGGGTGGGGATGTGGCAGCACCTCAAGGAGTCTGCGAGGCACCGGAGGGCCGTGACATTCGTCAGCATCTCATTGATGTATGCTTCTAGCACTCACGCCTGGTGGCTGATACATGGACACGGGACTCGTGGCACTGTGTGTGTCTGGGACATGCACAATATGGACTGTACGCCTATGATGGCCTAGTACACAAAGATCAATGTCCACACATCTCATTGGTTGATCGTGCACTGTTTATGGCATATGTGATATCATATTGAACACCCTATCGACCCGCCACCCAAGTGAGCCCAACACACCCCCTCCACCCTCCTACCTCCCCCCCGAACACCAGTGTCCAAAGATGCTCATTGTCAGTGGCCAGTCGCTATTGCAAGCCCCCTCTGCGGGTATCAGGGGCACCCCTGCCTGTGGAGCGCAGGTTCCTCCCAGATCTACGTTGGGGGCTGCCCTGGACGGAACTTGCAACGGATGATGTCTCTGCCTGCTCACGTCCATGCATGTCCCTAAGGGTTTGCGAGAGCTCAGTGAGCACACGGCGCACTGCGGCAAGTTCGGCACATACGTCTTTGGACGTCGCATGCAGTTCCCCCCTCAGGCTCTCGGTGCTTCTCTCCATTTGTACTCTCAGGCTCTCGGTGCTACTCTCCATTTGTGCCCTTAGTGTCTCTGTACTTCTCTCCATTTCTGCCCTAAGTGTCTCAGTTGATGTTTCTATGTCTGCCTTAGTGCCCCCACATTCATCGGCATGGTCCTTGAGGAGCGTGGCCAGTTGCTGCTGTTGCACGATTAACTGGTCGAGGGACTGTTGCCTCTGCTGGGCAATGGCCATTTGCGGGGGTGTCACAGAGGGGCTGTTGTCCTCATGTTGCCTTGCCACAGGGCTTGTGGGGGATGGCCAGTCGTCGTCTTGTGGGTGCCCCTGCGTGGTATCCTCATGTTGTACGGGATGGGACAGACAGGGGGATTGGGACAGGTCATGGATGGATCTGACTTCGACATCCCCGTCTTCTGTGTCGGAGCATGCTGCCATCAATGGGGTGTCACCTATGGTGCTGCTGCCACCAGAGGCAGTGCCTTCTGTGGCATCCGTTGGGGGGACCTGTGGTGGTGGTGTTGTGGGCATGCTGGCTGCTGGGGTGCCTGTTGATGTTCCCTCCTCTGTGCTGCCACCTGATTTGTGCTGCTGCCGTGTCTTGATGCGTGCAGCTGAGGTGGAGGGTCTTTGGCCATTGGTCTTGGCCCTCTTTGCAGGTGTGCTGGTAGGGGTGCCCTGATGCTCGTCGTTTGGATCGAACCCTGTGGTGGAGTAAAGGAGGCGTGGGTTATTAATGGGTCTGTGGGTATTGGAATGGCATTGTATCACATGCATTGGGGTGGTACCTGAGGGTGATTTGGGTCGGGGCCTTGGAGGTGCTTTCATTTGTGTGTGGAGTGAGGGTGCAGTTGTTTGGCAGCCTGCAGTTAGGGTGTGCCTGCTGCACGTGTAGTGCGTTTTTTAGGGGTTTTTAATTATTTATGTATTTATTGTGGGTTTTAACGTGCGCTATCAGGCCGATGTGTGTGGACGTTCTCCTGGACATGTGTTTCTGTTGCACTATGTGGACACATGGTACCTCACATGATTGGACATTGTGGATTTGGCATTGTTTTATTTGGCCCACCTACCTGAATCTTCGGATGTCTGCACTCCTTTCTCCATCCCTCCGACTCCCTCTATGCTCTCCATTCCGATGGTGGAGGCACAGATTTCTTCCCAGGGGGTCAACTTGATGGGTGATTCAGGACCTCCCCCGGTGGCTGTGGCAATGTTGCGGTTGGCAGAGAGTATGCTGCGGACGCGTATCCGCAGGTCGTCCCATCGCTTTCGGCATTGCTGTGGGGTGCGGGGTGCGGTCCCCACCGCACTTACCCGCTGTGCCACCAGAGCCCATATGGCCTTCTTGTTTGCAAGTGCCGTCCTGGTCATTTGCGTGGAGAAGACGACAGCAGCATTCTCCTGGAGGGTCTCTGTTAGCACGGTGAGTTCCTCACGGGAGAAGTGGACCTGCCGCTTGCGGTCACACGCTTTCTTTGCTACTTTTCCCATTTTTCTTGGTTTCGCTAGGGTGGATGACGGGTTGGGGTGTGTCTCTGGGTAGTGTTTTTAGTGGTTGTGTGGTTTTAGTGGTTTTATAGGTGTACGGCGGGATGTTTCCCGTTCCGGGCCCATGTTTTAACTTCCGTTTCCGTATATTTCCGGTCACCGTACTTTCCGGTAGCCGCACACTGCGGTGTCCGCTGTGATGGGTGGCGGTATTGCACCTAGGGCGCCGTACGGCGGCGGTGTGGGCCGTTTTGGGGTCATTTCCGCCATCGCGGACTTTGCACTTCCGCCATGCCGTGGTGCTCGTGCCCGATGGGTCGGAATGGGCCGCACTTTGCTCCATCGTGCAATGGCGGAAACGCTATTTACGCTGTGGCGGTCCGGTCAGTCACTTTCCGCCAGGGTCGTAATGAGGGCCAGTGTGAGTTGGTGGTGGAATTACGCATTTGAAGGACAGAGAGGGAGAGAGAGATGAGGAAGTGGCAGATGGGAAAAGATAGGAGAATGGGTAGAGGGCAGCACTGGTAGGATGGATGTATATTGGAAGGAGGAGTGAGATGGGAGCCGATAAGGGAATGAAAGTGTGGAGTGGAGTTGCAGGGTTTGTGAATATATGTATATATGTAAAATGGTGCTTCTTGGTGCAGGAGCTCTGTCCTCAGATATTTACCCACAGATATAAACCCTGAGAAATAAAAAGTATAAAACAGAAAAATAATCAATACCCCTACTAGGACTGCAGGTTTCCAGGAAGGGATTTGCCATCCTCCAAACGGTGCAGCAGAGCCACAGGCCCTCTGAAGAGCAAGACATCTCTGAGTCCCTCATTCTAAAATGGTTGAGAAAACAGCAACCAATCACTATGATGTTTACCCCACCTGATGGGCAGAGATTCTTGTGCAGACAGAGTCAGGGCTTTTCAACAGTTTTAGTTGAAATGAGCCCGGAGACTCAGGAGAGCCCAGTGTTGGCAGTTTTATGACACAGCAAAATGTTGTTGTTTTTTTAATATGGGAAAATACATAAGTGCTTTGAAGCACACACGTTACAGGTTGTGTGGTTGCTGGTGCCTTCAGCCCATCAACTCCCTCAATCCTCTTGCAGTGACCAGCAAACTTCTAATCACTGCATTGCCTTTTTACTACGGTTTCCTCTACATTAGTACCCCAATGTCAATGAGCTTTTCAGTAACCATCTAGTGTTTCAGCGCATCTCTGACTGTCTGTTCATGATGATCTGCAGCTATTAACCCCTTGCTGGATTCGTTATATTCCATTATAATTTAAGCACCCAAAAGGTGCTTTGTACTGTTTCTCCTAGCTGTAGCTATAGGGGCTCCAAACCATCTATTTGTAATGTGCACTCACATATTTTCAGTTACCCCTGCAGTTTGACGTTGTTTGTATCCACTTCTCCTAACCCTCAGACCCTTACACCCCATTGGTACTGGTGTTATTCTGATGTTTGCAGGTATAGAAGAAAAATCTCCGGAATGGCTCCATGTATGACACAAGTCTCCATTCTAAGCGTGCAGGCCTGTGCACGTTAGTGCCGACGAGAACCCCACTGTTTGCTATCTCAGCTCTGAGGCTTGTATGAACATGTATTATGGGCTACCACACTCCCTTTTGTTGGGTATATTTTGGGTAGTTAGCTTTCTTGATTTAAAATGCTCCTTCTGTTATACTGTACCTTTTGGATATGGGACAGCATTATGGATGAATGTACCAGATGGCAACTGTACATGAGAAAGCATCTGCATAGAAAGATTGCCAGGAATCGTAGTCCTTTTTATGAACAGTGTTTTACATTCAGAATGGTTTGTTTGTATTAGTCTTCTCAATGAAACACAACTCATTATGCAATGCTCAGTTACATTACACCATAATCCCATGTTTTAACCAACGATTTTAAGGTGTTGTGCACAATTGTATCTTTTGCGGAATTAGGGTTAAGCATTCAATAAGTCAAAAATGTAAAACAAATCTCACCTTACTACTACAAATCACAAGACGGCCACCATGGCCACGTCTACCTCTGCGCCTCCAAATTACCAGGATACCAGTTGTCCCTTTTATCCTAATCACTGCAGTATGCTGTGAGCGCCATATTCTTGTATGGCACTCAGTGTGACTTGAAGGCCTTTTTGTCAGGGAACAGGTCACGTTTGTGTAGCCCAGAAATTCGCCAGCTGGAAAGAAGCTTTGGTTACAAACAAGAACCATAATTCAGCAGAAAGAGGCAGCACAGGCCAAATCACCAACGTGGTTCCCTCCCCACCACTGCTTACCCACAAGGATAGTTTAATAGCAAATTCTGAACTATGCATAATGGAGATAATAGTCCTAAGGAAGAAAAGCGGCCCCACCAAAGACCTGTTTATTAAGCACTTGTTTATTCTAGAAATGGACGGTTGTGTGTGTGTATGGATTAACTTGTATAACCCCCCTCCACAGACTGAAAGAATGTGGGATATGCTGTTACACCGAGCCTTCCATATGTGTCAGGACCCCAAGCAAAACACATACACAAGACAAGCCTGAATGGGCACGCGCTGGAACACACAGTGGATGCCTTCCAATGCAACAAAGCACCACACTGTCACATGTATTCACAATAGACAAACAAAAATGCAATAAATAAAAAATCCTCAGAAAATAAAAATGAAATTAAATAATTATTTGAAATAAAAATAATATGAATAATTAAAATATATATATATATATATATAATTAATTGAAAAAAGTATTAAATAAAGTAATTTAAAAAAATTAGTAGAACAAAATTTGCAGGAAAAAAAAATGGTCATATATGACCCGGGGATAACACCCATATGTGTAGATGTTGAGATAAAAATTAAAAAAAACTCACTGGGCTCAGCGCCTGCACGGCCCGACCTATGTGGGAGATAGGTTGTCATCGTCACTCTCTGGATGGAAATCAGAAGGTGGATGTGCTCAGTTGACCTAGCCGCACCTTGCCCCTCAATGGCAGCAAGTATGTGGGTCTGGTAAGCCAGGTCCGGCTGGCAATGAGAATGAGGTCATCATGCATTACCTCACCGGTCACACGTGCTTCCTCCTGCAAGGACTGACGTGTGAGACGGAGTTCTGCCTGCATAGCCTCATATGACAAACAGAGCGACTCCCGGCTTGCATGGAGTTCAGCTGAGATGGTTCTTCCAAGCTGCACTATCCTCTCTTCTGCCCGCCTACTCTCGTCCATCATAAGCGCAGCCAGAGTAGATCGGAGGGATTGGTGTTCCACCCTCAGGGCCTCATAGTGTGCCTCTGCTTGAGCATTAAGTGCTTGACGCAGAGCCACCATTTCAGCCATGTGCGCCCTGTCAGACGCCACGATGCCCAGCCTGAGTAAGTGGCATGTGGACTGCGTAGCCTGCTGCTGGAGCACCATTTGCCTTACAGAGGGGAGGATGGAATGGGCCACACTTTCCATACCTTGAGCAATCAGCTCAACTGCTCCTCCCTGTTGCTGTGCCATGGCAATCATGGAACGCTCACACTCAGTTGACTCCGGTGGCACACGGCCACCACGTTGCCGGACACCACACCTGCAGTGCCCAAGGAGCGGTGGTCCTTGCTAGGTTGGTGTCGCCCGCGGCTGCAGGACTGCATCCCTCCATCAACCTGATGCCCCAGGAACATGGCCAACTGGTGTTGAGTGTGACTGTGCACCCGTAACCACCATAGGCGGACATTATAACCCTGCCTGGACCCCTACTGCAGGTGTTGCGGACAAAAGATCATCCAACACAGGATCGCTTACCAGCATTGACACGTCATAATGCAGATCTGGCTGAACATAGTGGTCAGAGGATACATCAGAGCCTGACTCAGAGTCAGCTCTGGACACGATGGCCTTGAGCATGTGTAGGTTCTCCTGGGCTGCCACCCCACGACCACCACTGGTGCCTAGTTGGTCATGTGAACTGACCACCGTGTCTGGGATGACATCTTCATCCTCTGCCGCCAGTACATCATCACCTGCAACATAAAGAAAAGAAACAAGGACGCACATGTCAGTAGCACATACCACACACATACAGTTCACAACATTGACTGCCAAATAATGAAACAGCCATGTCACACGCAACTCAATCCCCAACATGCATCCAGTGGCATTGCAATGCAAGGGTATCCCAAAAGCAGAAAAGGATGTGTGCAAAATGGGAAGGCAATGCATATTTTGCATGTTGCCCATCACCTGCATCAAATACAACCTCTAGCAGGCACATATCCAATGCCGAAATGAGAGATGGCAACAAAGAGATGGCACCTAGCATAAGCACAAAAATAGCCACAGCTAGAAATCTAACCAAACCCTCCATGATACATGTAACATGCATGTTCATGTGCAGCACACAGCTACCATCAACTATGCACAGTACATGTGTCACAGGAGGCACCTACGATAATGCCTTTCCATATAGTGAAAGGAGGGACATGGGTACATACATGTCAGGTCAACATCACACAGCAGCATTGTGTTTGCATGTTGAAGGACTTAACTTGGCACATGAGTGGGTGTGTGCGGTGCAGTGCATGTGTAGCCCCTCAACTTACAACATCAACACGTACGTAATGATGACAATCTCCAAACATGATGGCAGTGTAACAGCAATTGCAGCCATCCTGTGCAAATGGCATGCACCATGTAGCATAGTTTCTGTGAAACACCCACCCTCTGGGCAATAGCAGGGAGGCACTGCATGGCAATGACATGTTCCACACAGAACTGTGCATTGCCAGACAGTGTAGGCATGCGTCTATTGCATTGCGTCATTCAAATGTCACTACAGCCGATGCGAAGTGGACATGATGGAGGACAGATGAGGAACCATCAATAGTACACCCATGCATGTAGAAGACAACACCAGTTGAAAAGAGGCAGTGGGCCTGTAACAGGGGGAGCCATGTGCATGATACAGATGTGAACAGCCTGAAATTGTGCGTGATGACACACAGACCTACAGTGAGCATGACATGGCTGTCCAAATGGGATGACACTTGGATCATTCTGGACACATACTTCAATTAGCAGGTGGTCAAGGACACCTAGGGGCATACATGGAATGAACATGGAACGTGATTGTGCACACATGTGCATGGGAACCCACTGCCATCAGCACAGTCACAGTGAGACACACTGCACCAAAGACAAAGGATGTAAATGACATATGACATCTCATCAAGATTGCACTCGTACACAAGTGGCTCAGAGCGCAAACAAGCTAAGGGAGTGGGACAATGGAGAAAAGGAATTCAATACAACTATCATACTGGGCACAGTGATATTGAGAACACGCAACTGCATGGAGAAGGGAAAAAGGGCTGAAGACTCTAGAAGGGGGAGAAGGGGAACGTGCCAAACAGAGAAGACCAAAGAAGGAAAATGAAGTACAATGATTGAATAGGCATTCAAAAGGTGGCGGTGCAGCCAGCAAGTGGCAAGTTCAAGACAATTTGTATAGGGCAAATCTGATGAGTGCAGAAGAAGAGTGGGGGACTGTATGAGTACACACACAGAACCCATTGCAACTGGAGGCATGGAGGCAGTGCAGCAGGGAGGCAGGGTGAGCAGGTACCTGGGCCCGACGGACAGAGTGTGTGCAGGGGCACAGTGTCGACAGACAAAACTGTTCATCTGGGGAGAAGAGGGGCTAATGCAGGAGCAAATAGGAACAGAAAGGTATTGAGTTGCTACAGGAAGCAGAGATGTTTCTCCTCAAGTTTCAACATGCCCAGTTGGCTGTTCCAAAGGGAGTACCCAGCCGTACACACAGATCTGCCCTCAGCTGATCTATTCAATTAACAACTGACCTGGAGGGAGTGTGAGGTGGAGGAGCAAAGGATTCAAGAGTGGATGAATTTGCAGAGGGATTGTTGCAGCTATTTCACACCCAGTCCCAAGAAATCATTGTGCACAATGCAGAGGGTCTGAAGTATCATCCTTGCATCCACTGATAGGCAATGAAGGGATTAAAGAGCTGCAAAGGTAGGATCCAAGGGCATGTTGCCAAGGACAAGTCTCGCAGTCCTGGTCTGGATTAGTGGTGGAGGGTGGATTGTGGAGGCAGGTGGAACATTTGAAGAGCCTGTCACAGTACTCCAACCTTGAGTAAAACCTAGCATGAGAGACAGTGAGCATGTAGTTGAACGATAGGAAAGGCATAGTACCCCAGAGGAAGTGAAGAAGTAAATCTATCTCAAGATATGTCAGAAACGTGTGTGGAAAAGGAATGTGTTGAGTCAAAGGTGACCCCGAGATTGTTGGCCTTGCAGGTGGAGGTAAGAGGGGGGCCAAGTGGGGCTGGCCAGATAGTGAGGCAAAAGGATGGCGAAGGTGTACCGATGAGGAGGATGTCAGTCTTGCTGACATGTAGACAGAGATCGTTTGCAGTACACCAATTGGTTGTCATAAACATAGCACTGGAAGTGGTAGCAGAAAATGAAAATGCAGTAGGCGAGATCTGCCAGGTGCTGTTTGTATAGTCAGGCCGAGAGTTGAGACCCCTGGTGCACACCACAGGTAGAGAGGGAGATTGAAGAAAGGAAGGAGCCAAGTTGTAGCTGGGAGGGACACACATGCCAAACACACATGTCATTGTCATTGAGTCACATGCATCAATACTCACCAGATGATGCATCTTAATCCATCCTCTCTCCCACGCCATAGATTTGTTCTTCTGGGATGAACTCTGCTGAGTGAGTTCATCCTCCTCTGGTGGTGGCCCACCACCAGTTACCAGAGACATGGAATAATTGGAGGCACGCTTTTGTTTTGCACTGCGTCAGAGGTCATTCCAATGCTTGCAGCAGTCCTGAGCTGTGCGCACCTGGAATCCCATGGCTGTCACACCATCTGCAACATTCTGCCAGTGGACCCAACGCTGGTGATGCGTTGTATGGCACTGTGGGCCAACAAGCATATCGTGTTGGTGTTCCGACACGTAGTCCACAAGGAAGTCCAGTTCCTGCTTGCAGAAAGGCTTCTTCCTTGATGAGATGGAGGCCGGAGCCGTGTCTGGGGTTCCAGCCTCTTGTGCAGGTGCGCACTGCCTCCTTTTGGCCGGTGGTACTGACCCTGAGTGGGCAATGTGGCTCTGATCAGCGGGGGCAGTGGCGCTGGTGGACTGAACCAAGGCAGTGGGTATTGGTATGAGGACAGAAGGTCTGGCTTGGGTCTGACTCACTGCCAGGGTGGTGTTGGCAGCATCTGCACATGCATTACCACCACCTGGCTGCTTGGGGCAGCAGATGTCATAACTGCCCCAGATACGTGTGCCACAGTCACAGCTACAGTGGGCACACGTGACCACAACCTCCGGACAAGATGGAAATCATCCTGGGAGTCCTCGTCACGCAACGCAACATGTGCTGCCTGACCCAGAGCCCGGGTGGAGGTGCCCACAGCTGCACCTGCAGCTACCACCACCGGTGGGCCCGTGACAGCAGATGTAAATTGCTGTTGAGTGATATGGGCACCAGGTTGTGATGCAACAGCTGCATCACCAGCAGCCACAGGGGGTGGTGACATGTCTGCACCAGCACGTGGCTGGACATCCAGCCCCAGAGTGGCACCCATGCTTCTTCCCCCCCTGTAGCCACACTGGCCACCCTGGAGGTAAAATCCAGCCCCACGTGCATGGATTTTACCTCCAGTAGTATGGTGTGGCACCCAGGGACACAAAAAACACATACGCATGGAACACGCTGGCTACTATGACCTCAGAAACGGTACGCGATGCACAGGGGGAACCACAGTGGGAAAAAAGGCATACGCGACTCACCGCCTGCCTTGAGTGAAAAAAAATCAAAAACACATGCATTTGTGCGTGTAGGCAACACCCCGCTGTGAAATAATCGCGTGTGATTCCAGTAGAGTAAACACACGCATCGGTCTTCACAAACAGCACGTACAGTGGTCTGCTGGCCTGCGCTCACCTTTAACCTGTGCTGAAGGCAACACCCGCGCGTGTAACGTCACTTACGCACTAAGGCCCTTTCCTCGAATTATATGCATTCACACGCGGACATGATTTTTTTGCACGTGCGGATGCACCCGTGCTGAGGGAAACACCCACACATGTTACTTCACATACACGCTTACGCGCTAAGGGTCTTTCCTCGGAATCCACACAAACATGCTGTTTTTCACATGCAAAATCACTCCGTATTGTGGGATGTATTTACCCATGCATCCGAGCCCTACCTCAAAACTGTGCAGTACTGACATGAAAACATCATGATGGCCAGAGCTTCCCAGAAAATGCACAGGGAAATGCATGAAGAATAGGCTGCCACTCATTTTTGCCGATGTTATGGGCACAGAAGGACACTGCCTAAAACCACCATTGGACTACCCACACAGTAGTCTGAAACCATTGGGAGTGGCAATGCTGATTGCCAAAAGCAAACCCATAACTGTTGGGAATTCATTTTCTTAAATCCCAAAAAGGGGTGCAGTACCAGTACTCACCACTATCCAAAAGCCGGCGTTTTAAAACACCAGATTTTACTTTTTGTAGAAAACTGAATAAATGAACCCAAAACATGCCAAAGAAAGACTTACTGAGAGGTGGATCCAATGTAAAGTCATATTCTGAAGTGACTTGAAGGTTTATAACAAGACTGGCTGAGCTGTGGATTTCAGCAGTTTAAGTAAATTTGGACTGAAAGACACTACAAATCTAAATGTTTAAAAGAAATGAGTGACCTACTTTGAGTGTCACATAGGTTGCAATTGTTTAAATGTCATAGTTTTGAACTTAGAATCAGCATTCTAGCTGCATATGTAAAAATTGTATTGACTTAAACTGGGGAACAAAAAGTGACATTTTATCTGAAACCTGGCTTAAGGAACTGAATTCTGCCTGGCAACTACCCCCATCAGGAGTGAAACTTGAGTCACAGCTGTGTTCCCAGGCCTATCTGCCTTTTGCTGGCCACACTAAGGATATGCCATCTCTCTGATAATTGAATTAAGGGGAGCCCCCACAGACTACAGGAGCTCTGAACAAAGCCCTGTCCTGACCCAGGCAGATGGTTTATTGCAGATGTCGTAAAAGTAGCTTCCCCCTGAAGCAAAGGGGAGGGGCACTGCCTGTGAGAGCAAGCTGGCTTGGCAGAACTGGAAAAACCAGAAATTCAACCTTGTGCTGGAGGAAAACCACACCCCTTTGGGGCCAGAACATAACTCTAAAAAGATGAATAACTCATAGAGCGGACATGTGAAAATTTTATAAATGATACCATAATTCCTGTGATTTTTCTGCCCACATTTTAAGAGGTTTTTAGAACCGGTGGCATGTTCAGGGGGGTTTTAGCGGAAAAGAGGATATTACTCAAAATGTGTACATGTGAAAAATCTGACACTTCATCAACTAATGTCCATACTCCTTGCGCACATGTGTGTAAATTTGGGGTAATGTCTGGTATTGCAAACCAGTTAAAAAGTGCAAAATATTGCCATTTCTGAATGCAAGCTCCCAGGAAGAGCAGAGTTTGAACAGGAGATACCTCCTGTGATATGTGAGGGGTGCATATGATTTTAAAACAATATGTACCTCTGCAAATATGTATTTGGTTCAAATCTAGATTTGTGTGTAAGTTGACAGGAGGAGTGGACTTTCTGCAGGCTGTAAAATGACATCACTCTGACACAACTTAGCTCCCCCAATCAGGGGAGAAATGAAAGCTTGGCCAATGATAAGTGGAGAGGGGCTGGCTAGTGATGCTGCTCACACACACCCATAAAAAAAACACATAAAAGCAGACAGACAGGACAGATAGAGACCTTCAAATCCATTTGCAGCTGGAAGCTCTGCCGGGAAAATCCATACTTTACCTCCATCAACCTTCAGAGACCCAGACCAGACCAGCAGAGTAGAGCTGACCTGTTAGCAGAACCAGAGAGAGTTGACCCAGATCACTGTGAAGTGCAGAGACCAGAGTCCAGTCTAAAACCTGACCAGATCCATGGCGAGGCCCATTTCACTCAAGAATATAGTGTGAGTACCTAGCAGAACTGTGCAGAACCAATCTCTTAGTTAAAATAATATAATTCAATCCTATTTTAATCTAAGTAGAACTGTCTCCTAATTGTCACCTGTCATTTGTAAAGCTGTCACTTGTCATTTTCTAGTTGCAAGCTGCACTTGTCTTTTTGAACTTTAAAATTTCAAATCTGAAAAACGACCTTTATTTAATCACTCATATCTCCGTGACCGTTTGTGCTAGAGACTTGCAGTAACTTTAATCTGAAAGCTGAGAATCGTGGCTTTCCTACGAACCTAGAACCGCATTGCTACCCCCTACAGTTTTGCCGCGATCGTGAAAAACGCACTCGCGAATTTTGCCGCGATTTGCAAATTTCTTCACGTGTAAAAATCTGCTGCTGCTTGCCTTTCAGTTGCCAAAAATTCGTTTAACCTGCTAGTTACACCCTAGATCCTTGCTAAAGTGAGCCTGGACTAATATTAACTAGATACCACTCACCCTGAACCTCTAGAGGGAATTAAAAGCATTTTAGCATATTTTTCTCTTCATTTCCAGCACATTTAAAAGCATTTGGGCCTGTGTTTTCAACTTCTGTAGTCTAAGTTGCTGGGTGAACTGAATTACATTTGAATTGCATTTCTGAGAATTGTGTGCCTTCCTTCTCTTTCCTTGCATTGCATAAAAGGGGGGTGAATTGTACAAGAAAGTGATTACATTGTCTTTTGCTGAAATCCTATCAAGTTATTTTCTGTACTGCATTTCATTCCACATTGCATCCATTTGAAACCATAAAAGTATTGTTGCTATCTTATCCATTTCATGTCAACTCCTTAGTGATTATCAAGAAGTGTGCTAGTGCCAGATTCTCCGTTGTTAATCTTTACCATATCAGATTAAGTGTGATATTCAATTATTAATTTATTCTAAAGTGTGATATATATACCTATTGTTTAAACTATCAATTAAACCTTTTAACTTGCAAAACAGAACTACTTCTTGGCTCAGTGAGGTCAGGAGGATTCCAAGAGAGGGGTGTTATATAGGGGTAGTCATCCAGAACGCATGAACTGGACATAAAGATATATCAATAAGGGTTTTCATTCAGTATTCTAGACTAGGCGTTGACTTGGCTGTAGTGCTGAATTGAATCCTCTTACAAATTGGGGGCTCGTGCCGGACGTTTGGGTTAGATCTACCATTTGTACAGATTAATACAGCGTGCCAGCTGACCAGATACACATATCCGGTCGGATCACCACGCTGTGTTACGCTGTAAAGCACTCCTCATAGGAACGCTCTAAGGAAAAGGTCTGTTTTGCAAGAATAAAATACAAACTTCTGTAAGTCAGGACAGAGACCAATCTCTAGAATGACGACCTTAGTAGATATGAAAATAGCCAGAGAGCACTTCTTACATAAGTTATTTGTGAGAGGTGAGTGGACTCACCAGGACCAAACAGTCTGGTTGCAGGCCATCACACCCCAAATCACGGAAACAGGGTCAGATATATGGAGAGACCAGGGTCCCTTACATGTGGCCCTGAGTGAACTATATATGGCTCCTAAAGCCAAAGATGAACACAATAAGATTGCCAGGATAGCAGCATACCTGTACCTATATATGGGAGACATGCAGGATAAATGCACTGAAAGCCAAGATCTGGCAAATAGGCAACAGATGGCAGTAGAGAAGGCCCAATCTGATCTGGCCTCTTCTGAGCAGAGGCTGCAGAGGAGCCAGGAGTCAGAAAATGATAGTAGGCAATATATCATTAAAATAAAAGAGGATATGGGCATCCTACAACAGGAAAAGACAGACCAGGATACCAGATTTCTGGCCCTGCAGAAGGAGCACCAAGACAGTTTGGACTCCTTACTGCAGAACCAGAAAAAGTTGGAGCAACAGATCAATTTCAACAGGGCATGCGCGGAGCAGGTAGTCACCCTGCAAAGCCAGCTAGATAGAGAGAAAGAGGAGAGCAATAAACTGATTCTGAAAGACCTGGATACCCAGGCAGAGTTTGATGAGGAGCGCCAAAAAGCTGGTGCCTTTCAACGACAGAGGGACGACCTGGCAGCACAAATGCAGGCTCTTAGTCAGGAAAGAGACGCCTTAGGCCAGGAAGTCTGCCATTTAAAAAGAAAAATGGAAGAAAATCACCTGGCCCACCAGGGACTGGGTGACCTCCAAAAAGAACACCAGAACTTGTTAGAGCACACCAGGAGGGTGGAGGATGCTCTAGCAAGAAAGGAGCAGGCCAATAGGGACACAGCTCAGGAGGTAACCCTCCTGCAGCAAAGACTGGCCCAGTGCTCCAGGACCAATCAGGAAACACAGAGAGAGAATGAGGCTCTCTGCCAGCACAATGATAGGCTCCAGCAACAGGTAGCGATGCAGGAGAGACTGATAGAGTCTAGTAAGGCCTTAACTGAGGAACTGAAGGCACAAATGCAGGCTCTTGCATTGCAACATGGAGCAGGGGCGGATAGAGATGAGGTTCGCTGGGAAAGGGAAGCTCCGGAGCATAACCTCAGGAGCCCTAGTACCAGAGGCCCTCATACCTCTCAGTCACTGGACTCTGCCACCCCCATATTCCCTGGCGCACATGAGCACCGGGCCACAGGAATGGCAGACTACTATCCAGACAAAAGTATGGGGCTCATAGGCCAGTACCACCCAGGTAAGGAGGGGCGGGCATCCGGGTATGGGCACCCCAGCACAGTGCAATTTAATGGGGAACCCCAGGAGAGTAGGCCCATTAAGGGCATCCTGAACACCTCTGCCCAGTTAGGTCAGTGGGGGGGGTACCCATCAAATCCTGGCAGCAAGGAGGGATCTGAGGACTCCTCTGAGCACCACAGGAAACAGGAGACCAGGTCCCCACATTCTGCCAGCCATTCCCAGGCTCGCAGAATCCGGGAAAACCTGGAAGAACAGACAGGAACCTCTGGGAGCAGTGCCTCTGAGTCAGAGGATGAATGGACAAGGGTTACCCGAACCAAAAAGGCCAATAAGGCAAAAAGGGCCTTGCTTAAGGACCCCTTAAAGCAGATTAAGGCGATCAGGAGCGTCATCACGCCTTACCATAAGAACGCTAGGTATTCCGTTTGGGAGCACTTAGAGTTGTTTGAGCAAATGATGGAGACTTTCCATTTGAAGGACAGCCAAAGCTGTATTCAATATGTAAAGTGGACCTTCTCCCCGGAATACTCCAGTTTCTTTGCGGGGCTGGAGGACCAAAATCATTTAAGATGGTCCACCTATAAGGCGGCCATCTTGAAACATTTTTCCATTCATAGAAATCCTCAAGAGGCTCGCAAGGCAGCCTACAATTTGCAATGTGGGGAGGATCAGGCCCCACAAGAATTTGTGCAAGAACTGAAACGTGCTTTTGCGCAGACCACCAGAAGGGTGCGCACAGACAGTAGAGAATTAATTAATACATTTTTTCATGCCTTGCCCAAATACATAATGACCCAGCTCGTGAGGGATTTTCACGAGAAAAGATCTTTAGACTGGGTCATTGAACAGGCTACCCGGATCTATGAGGTGCAGAAACCGGTAGATAGCAAAAATAATGCCCAGAAAAACCCCAAAGCCAACAGCACCCCTGCTGCTGCCAAGGTGGCAGAGGTAAAGGTCACCCCCGTTTTGGATTTGGAGATGGGGGGGCCTAAAAACCTACCTGCACCTAATAATGCTAGGCCCAGAAGGTCCTCGGGCCAGTCACAGACAGGGAGCCAGGGAGGCAGCCCCACAAATGGGGTCCCTCGCTCTCCTGATTATGTAAGTCCCCGTTACAAGGGAAATTGACCCATCCTGGGTTATGTGTGGACTCCTCCAGCCCAAGGGGGGGGATCCAGCCAAGCACCTAACCCAGGGAACTTCCCTCCTAACTTCCCACCGGAGGGCAGAAATTCTCCAAATCCTGGGCAGAACTTTTTCCCCAGGTATCCACCCAACTTCCAACCCCAAAATCCTCCACCCTTCTTTCCCCAATTCCCTGAGCCCAGACAACCTAATCCGGGAGAGGGGAGGCCAAGGGTGGAGGGGTACCCAAATCTTCCCAACCCGGGGTATTACCAGAGGAGGGACAGCTACCCTTCCCGGGATCAGCCCAGGGGAGAAAACAGGGCCCCGTATCAGCCTGAGCGGGTTTCCCAGTTAGAGCGCCAGGTTCAAAACATGGCGCGGGATCTGGGTCACATACTGAGGGCTCAGCAGAACCCTCAGATCGGCATGCCGGCGCAGAACGCACCCAACTCTGGACCTGGTGCTCCAGAACAATGACGGGGGCAGCACCCCGATAACTCACCGGTTCCCAGGGAGGAGGCACAAAGGGAAGGGGGTGTAAAGCCTTGGAGGAAGCTTCCTTCCTCACTTGTAAACAGCCCCTGGAAACCCAGGAACCGGAAACAAAATCTCCTGCCCCTGAAAGTCTGCCTCCTAAGGAGCAGAGGGGGGGTAGAAGAAACAAAAGACCCAAACAGACACAGTTTGAGGAGGAGGTACAGATCTTCCAATTTGAGGGAGAGGGATCCTCAGAGGATCCTGGGAAAAGGATCTTCTCCTTCAGAGAGGGGGGAACTCCTCCCAAAGAAAAATGGGTCCCTAGGGATGCAAATCCAGACTGGGGAGATGTGGAGACTGAGCTACCGCCGCCCACCATCTCATCCCAGAACCAACAGCAAGAAAATCCCCTGGTTCAAACCCATCCTGGTGACTGCCTCCAAAAAGGGGGGGGCGGCCCAGAACCGGAGCCAGGGGAACCCACAATGGCTCTGATCTCCAGTTGCCAACTTTTTCTTTCAGATTCCCAAGGCTCTCCGCAGAATTCCGCCCAAATCTCTTCGCTAGCGATGTCCAAAACCAGAAAGTTAGCCCACCAGTTGTCCAAAAATGTGCATTATCTGTGCCCCCTTGAGGAGAAGGAGGGAAGATACTATGCCCCGGTACAGGTACAGGGGCAGGGTACAATTTTGGCACTGGTGGACACGGGATCTCAAGCTACCCTTCTGTCCAGAAGGGCCTTTGATGAACTGAATGCAGGAAGGGGAGGGAATTACCAAATTCCTCTCACCTCTCTTCCTGGACAACTCCAGAACTTTGACGGGAAGGAAATTCCCGTCGAGGGGACGGCAGACTTGGACATTAAAATTGGGCGACACAAGTTGAAACACCCGGTCATAGTTGTGACCCCAGAGGGCACCCCTTGTTTACTAGGGAATGACCTCCTGAGAAGGTTGTCACCCCTAATAGATTGCGTAAACAAGGTCCTCTGGACCCAGACTAGCCGACAAATAAAATTAAAACAGAGTGTCAACCATGTTAGTTTAAACGGCACATGCCACATGGTTGAACAAAAATCTGACCAAGTAGAATTTCACTTCCAGAATAGCCAAATTCCAGACGTGACAGTAATAGCAGTAGGACAACAGACTGGTGATGGGGGGTCCTCTCTATTTCTGAAAATCAACCTTCCTTCCAGTCTAAAGTGGTACTCCACGCTGGAAGGAAACACTCTGAGATTCTATACTGATCCACAATCAGAAACTCCCACTTCTATAGTCCAGAAAGATGTGAAATCAGCTCAGAGCCTGGCTGATATTCAGCAAATTGGAGAGCAGTTGTTCATCGCTGTTCAGTTAAATGATGGGAAGGACTCTGTTCTCGCTCGAGTGTGCGTGAACAACGGTAAGAGCTTCATCAGCGAAGCCATGTTCCGCCAACTCCCAAAAGATCCAGCCATTCCCACCTTCAAACTGATAGACAAATGGGAAATGGACCTGGAAGCACCTAATTCCAAACATCTCCTGCCAAGCAGGTGTATGCTCAAAATTTCCATTGGCAACAAGAGCATAGTCCACAAATGTTGGGTCGTGCGAGACGTCCCTGCCGCCTTTTACTTAGGCAGTGACATTCTCAATCGCTTTGCCATTAGTTTGGACCTAATAAACTTCAAAGCTTGGTCCCGATTAGCGGATAATCCCATGGGCTTTGATGATCCAGAAAAAGCATTTAGGTCAGCTCAATTGCTACCTTATGCAGTTGAAATTCAGATCAAAGAGGAAGTCACCATCCTAGAAAGGACCCGACAATTCTCCCTGGAAGTGAAAGCTAAAAGGGGACAAGAGTTGAAAAACCCTGATGCTTACATACATCTAAACGCTTCTCTCCAACAGCAAGGGTTGGGGGTAAACCCAACACCATTAGTCAACATAGAACATGACACCATTCCAATAGAGGTGGATAACAGCGACTTAAAGAGTATTACTCTAGCCGCAGGCACCATTATTGGAATGGCGGTTGATGACCGACATTTCTCCATTGATCTTGGAAATGAACTGTTAGGGCCAATCCCCAAGGACTGCTTTGACAGTGACAGTGATGACAATACAACACCAGACAGGATTTTTACCCGGCATGGGGGGAACTTCCTGGTGTACACTTCTTGCCCTTATGGTAAGGAAGATGTGACTTGTGACTTCAGGAGGGATGAGGTGATTTTCCAGGTCCATGAGGGCTGCCTTTCCCACCTGAAGCCTCCAGTCCAAATCAGCACTCTGACCAGGGACTTCTCCACCCAGCTGGAGGAGGCCGCTGAAATAGCCAAACCAGAAGTCTTTCCAAGCTTCAGGCAGATGGTGGAAGAGAGAGTCAACCTAGCTGATGCCTGTGTGACTCTGGAACAAAAGCAAAAGTTGAAACAAGTTTTCTTGGATTTCCAAGATCTCTTTGCGGTAGACTCATATGACTGTGGTCGCACCGAAATCCACACCACAACAATCCCCACAGACCCTGGCATGACTCCTGTGTTTGTGAAGCAATATCGCTTGCCTCTCGCATCAATGGAGTCCCTTACTGAAATAATTAAGAACCTTGAGTCCAGGGGAATAATCCGTCCAGTCCACAGCACCTTCAATAATCCGGTGCTGGGAATATTAAAGCCAAACGGCTAGTGGAGACTCTGTGCTGACCTTAGGGAGCTCAACAAACGGGTCCATACTTCCCGATGGCCTCTGCCATACATTGACCAAGGGCTGGCCCAGATCCAGGGGTCACAGGTATTCACAGCAATAGACCTGACCAATGGATACTGGACCGTGCCTGTCAGTAGGGAGGACCAATACAAGCTGGCTTTTACCTTTGGGGGCCAGCAGTATACATGGACCCGGACTCCCTTCGGATACCTCAACTCCGGCAATGAATTCAACATTTTTCTACATAAGGCCATGCCCGACCTGGGTGCGAGGGGTAACCTGGCTTATGTAGATGATGTCCTCATCAAAAGTTCATCTGTGGAGGAACACATAGCGGAGATCCGTTATGTTCTGACCCAGTTGAGGGCCGCCGGAGCAAAACTTTCCTTTCAGAAAGCACAGTGGTGTAGAACCCGTGTTAATTTCTTGGGGCATGAGATTACTCCTCAGGGTCTCTGTCCCCAGGAAAAGAAAGTGGAAGCACTTCAGAAACTGAAAGACCCCACAACTCTGCGGAAACTAAGGAGCCTCCTTGGACTGACTAATTACAGCAGAAAGTTCATTGAGGGCTACGCAGAGATCACCAGACCCCTGATTCATCTCTTGAAGGGGGGGTCAAGTGGGAATGGGGTCCAGAACAAGCCGAGGCAGTAAAACAACTCAAAAGAAGCCTCTCACAAGCGCCCTGCCTAGCTTACCCTGTCAGAAACAAGGAGTTCTTCCTGGAGACGGGGTTCTCTAATACGTGCTTGACGGCAGTATTATACCAAAAGCATGACAAGGTCAATAAAGTAATCTCCTATGCGAGCAAAACTTTATCGTCTGTGGAGGAAAAATTCAACGATTGTGAGAAGGCACTCCTGGCAACGGTGTGGGCATTGAAGAATTACCGCCCGTTTATCCAGGGGGAACACATCATAGTGGAGACTCCACACCAGCCTCTGCAATATCTCCAAAGTGATAGAATCCGGACCGGAAATGTGAGTAATTCCCGAATTACTTCCTGGATTCTGTCAATGCAAGGCTTTCCTGTGGAGGTCCGATATGGCAAAAACAAGAAGAGTCCCCTCGCGCAAGGTCTGGCTGACTTGCATGATTGTGCCAGAGAAAACTGTCTCGAGGACGAAAGTCTAAAAATAAAGGACAACATGGAGGTATACCTTAATTCCCCACACAAAGTCTTTGAAGAGGACAAGTGTGAGGGAATGCCCACTGTCTATGTGGATGGATGCTCTTACCATGTTGACAACAACGGGGAAAAAGAACTGGTGGCTGGCGTAGGGAATG
Source organism: Ambystoma mexicanum (assembly GCF_040938575.1). Classification (NCBI taxonomy): domain Eukaryota; kingdom Metazoa; phylum Chordata; class Amphibia; order Caudata; family Ambystomatidae; genus Ambystoma; species Ambystoma mexicanum. Next base: position 1,515,455,965 of record NC_090937.1, on the reverse strand, counting down.
CATGGGTGAATGAGTCCCCAGAACCCTCCGCTGGATACAAAATTGGTCCCCGAAGTAGTCAGGTGGCAGAATTGATGGCTGTACATCAGGCCATCCTCACTGCTGTCCAGCATCAACTCCGCGAACTGGTCATAATCACAGATTCGGATTATGTACGGAACGGGTTCGTGGAGCACCTGGTTAATTGGAAAACCAGAGGCATGTTATGTGCTAATAACAAACCCTTGAAACATGGGAAGTTGATCCAAAACATTGATGATCTGGTCACCTCGAATGAGATGACCATCTATTGGAAAAAGATCAAGGGTCATTCCAAAGTAGAGGGACCAGACAAAACTGGAAATGACTTAGCTGATCAGCTGGCCAAAACCGGGGCCATCCAAGGGGATCTAATTGAGATTGAGTCCCTGTTGGAGGAAATCCAGGTCACTGCTATCACTAGGTCCCAGACAAATGCTCACAACAACCGTTCAATTGCACAATGGAGTAAGGAGACCCCTGATGCTGATTTGATTACAGCTCAGAAGGGGGATCCAGTTATTGGTAAGTTTTACCAACACCTTGAGGACCCTGAGAACTTTCCCCTGACGGATACCGATTACATTGGGAAAGAGGACCTAAGAGTGTTGATGAAATGTCCAAAAATGTTCCGAATCCAAGAGGGTTTGCTGGTAAGGAAATCCAAAGCTGGCCACGATCAGTGGGTGGTTCCTACCTCATTCCGAAGCCTGATGTTAAGTCACGCCCATGATGCGGCCACCGCCGGTCATAGGGGGTTTCACACAACATTGGAAATCTTAAGAGAGGTTGCATACTGGCCACACATGGGGCAGGACCTCGACCAATACTTAAAGGGGTGTCTTGTGTGTGCACAATTTCAGCCATCATCCCTCACGCACCGCGCGCCTCTCCAAAAGCGGGGGATGACACTGCCATGGTCAGATTTACAAATCGACTTTGTAGGCCCTGTGATTCGCTCTGCTAGGGGGAATAAGTACATGTTGACTGTGACATGCTTGTTTACCAAGTGGGTGGAATGTCTCCCAGCCCCAAACTGCAAGGCAGAAACGGCAGCTGCCTTGATGATTAACCACATCTTTTCCCGTTTTGGTCTACCTCAAAGGATTGAGTCAGACAGAGGTAGCCACTTCACCAGTGAAGTAATGACAAAGATGTGGGCGATACTGGGGGTCAAAAGGAAGCTGCATATTGCTTATAGACCAGCTTCTTCTGGGGCAGTAGAGAGATATAACCGGACATTTGTGAGCATATTAAAGAAGTTTGTGGCAGATTCTGGGCCAAGTTGGGATATCCGATTACCTCTGGTCCTAATGGCCATCAGATCTACCCCTTCATCTGCAACCAAAAAGTCACCATTTGAGTTGATGACTGGGCGCAAGATGGTGCTTCCGCAGCATTTGCTCTACAGGACCCAAGAGCAGACACTGATAAATGCCTCCACTACTCATGAGTATGTGGAGAATTTAAGGAAACACCTCCAACATGCTTTTGCTTACGCTCAGCGGAATCTAGAAAGATCGGCTGATAGCATGAAGACCCACTATGACCTGAAGACTTCCAGAAAGGAATATCAGGTGGGAGACCGGGTCTATCTATACAACTTCCAAAGGAACCAGGCCAAGCAGCGCAAATTTTTGCCTACATGGAAGGGACCCTTTGAGATCATCGACAAAATCTCCCCTATGGCCTACAAAATCCACATCCCCAAAGGTCCTTTGGCAGCGGGGGAAGACAAGTGGGTCCACATAAACCAGTTGAAATGTTGCCATCCCAGGCACACTCTGCAACAACTGGAGGAATCCTCTGGAATCCTAGCGGGTACTGTCTCAGACTAATTCAGTTCAAACCATAAAACATACAACATCTAGTCTCTAAAATATTGTGATTTGCATGAAACTGTATCTTAGTTATACTGTTTTTTTTTTCAAAATAAGAATGTAATGTTTCGTTATGATGAAATGCATATGCTGCCCCACTATCTCAACAGTGGTGGAAAAAACGTCTATGAATAGGTATTGCCGCTCTTCCTTTGTCGTCCTAGGAGAAAGAAAACCTGGAGACGGGACAAGGAGGACGATTCGGAGATCGGTAGCGGAGACGCAACGGGCCCGGGGTACCGCCCAATCTTCCCATCAGGACCGGCGAGGAGGACCGATCGATCCACCGGATGGAGAAAAAGATGCTGAACTGTGCCATCTACCGGAAGAAGATGAGAACTACATCCCAGATCTTGCGGGTCCCACCAGTGAAGGATCAGATGGCCACCGCAAGAAGGGGGGCTTGTGGGATGTATTTACCCATGCATCCGAGCCCTACCTCAAAACTGTGCAGTACTGACATGAAAACATCATGATGGCCAGAGCTTCCCAGAAAATGCACAGGGAAATGCATGAAGAATAGGCTGCCACTCATTTTTGCCGATGTTATGGGCACAGAAGGACACTGCCTAAAACCACCATTGGACTACCCACACAGTAGTCTGAAACCATTGGGAGTGGCAATGCTGATTGCCAAAAGCAAACCCATAACTGTTGGGAATTCATTTTCTTAAATCCCAAAAAGGGGTGCAGTACCAGTACTCACCACTATCCAAAAGCCGGCGTTTTAAAACACCAGATTTTACTTTTTGTAGAAAACTGAATAAATGAACCCAAAACATGCCAAAGAAAGACTTACTGAGAGGTGGATCCAATGTAAAGTCATATTCTGAAGTGACTTGAAGGTTTATAACAAGACTGGCTGAGCTGTGGATTTCAGCAGTTTAAGTAAATTTGGACTGAAAGACACTACAAATCTAAATGTTTAAAAGAAATGAGTGACCTACTTTGAGTGTCACATAGGTTGCAATTGTTTAAATGTCATAGTTTTGAACTTAGAATCAGCATTCTAGCTGCATATGTAAAAATTGTATTGACTTAAACTGGGGAACAAAAAGTGACATTTTATCTGAAACCTGGCTTAAGGAACTGAATTCTGCCTGGCAACTACCCCCATCAGGAGTGAAACTTGAGTCACAGCTGTGTTCCCAGGCCTATCTGCCTTTTGCTGGCCACACTAAGGATATGCCATCTCTCTGATAATTGAATTAAGGGGAGCCCCCACAGAATACAGGAGCTCTGAACAAAGCCCTGTCCTGACCCAGGCAGATGGTTTATTGCAGATGTCGTAAAAGTAGCTTCCTCCTGAAGCAAAGGGAAGGGGCACTGCCTGTGAGAGCAAGCTGGCTTGGCAGAACTGGAAAAACCAGAAATTCAACCTTGTGCTGGAGGAAAACCACACCCCTTTGGGGCCAGAACATAACTCTAAAAAGATGAATAACTCATAGAGCGGACATGTGAAAATTTTATAAATGATACCATAATTCCTGTGATTTTTCTGCCCACATTTTAAGAGGTTTTTAGAACCGGTGGCATGTTCAGGGGGGTTTTAGCGGAAAAGAGGATATTACTCAAAATGTGTGCATGTGAAAAATCTGACACTTCATCAACTAATGTCCATACTCCTTGCGCACATGTGTGTAAATTTGGGGTAATGTCCGGTATTGCAAACCAGTTAAAAAGTGCAAAATATTGCCATTTCTGAATGCAAGCTCCCAGGAAGAGCAGAGTTTGAACAGGAGATACCTCCTGTGATATGTGAGGGGTGCATATGATTTTAAAACAATATGTACCTCTGCAAATATGTATTTGGTTCAAATCTAGATTTGTGTGTAAGTTGACAGGAGGAGTGGACTTTCTGCAGGCTGTAAAATGACATCACTCTGACACAACTTAGCTCCCCCAATCAGGGGAGAAATGAAAGCTTGGCCAATGATAAGTGGAGAGTGGCTGGCTAGTGATGCTGCTCACACACACCCATAAAAAAAACACATAAAAGCAGACAGACATGACAGATAGAGACCTGTTAGCAGAACCAGGAGAGCTGACCCAGATCACTGTGAAGTGCAGAGACCAGAGTCCAGTCTAAAACCTGACCAGATCCATGGCGAGGCCCATTTCACTCAAGAATATAGTGTGAGTACCTAGCAGAACTGTGCAGAACCAATCTCTTAGTTAAAATAATATAATTCAATCCTATTTTAATCTAAGTAGAACTGTCTCCTAATTGTCACCTGTCATTTGTAAAGCTGTCACTTGTCATTTTCTAGTTGCAAGCTGCACTTGTCTTTTTGAACTTTAAAATTTCAAATCTGAAAAACGACCTTTATTTAATCGCTCATATCTCCGTGACCGTTTGTGCTAGAGACTTGCAGTAACTTTCATCTGAAAGCTGAGAATCGTGGCTTTCCTACGGACCTAGAACCGCATACCCCCTATAGTTTTGCCGCGATCGTGAAAAACGCACTCGCGAATTTTGCCGCGATTTGCAAATTTCTTCACGTGTAAAAATCTGCTGCTGCTTGCCTTTCAGTTGCCAAAAATTCGTTTAACCTGCTAGTTACACCCTAGATCCTTGCTAAAGTGAGCCTGGACTAATATTAACTAGATACCACTCACCCTGAACCTCTAGAGGGAATTAAAAGCATTTTAGCATATTTTTCTCTTCATTTCCAGCACATTTAAAAGCATTTGGGCCTGTGTTTTCAACTTCTGTAGTCTAAGTTGCTGGGTGAACTGAATTACATTTGAATTGCATTTCTGAGAATTGTGTGCCTTCCTTCCCTTTCCTTGCATTGCATAAAAGGGGGGTGAATTGTACAAGAAAGTGATTACATTGTCTTTTGCTGAAATCCTATCAAGTTATTTTCTGTACTGCATTTCATTCCACATTGCATCCATTTGAAACCATAAAAGTATTGTTGCTATCTTATCCATTTCATGTCAACTCCTTAGTGATTATCAAGAAGTGTGCTAGTGCCAGATTCTCCGTTGTTAATCTTTATCATATCAGATTAAGTGTGATATTCAATTATTAATTTATTCTAAAGTGTGATATATATATACCTATTGTTTAAACTATCAATTAAACCTTTTAACTTGCAAAACAGAACTACTTCTTGGCTCAGTGGGGTCAGGGGGATTCCAAGAGAGGGGTGTTATATAGGGGTAGTCATCCAGAACGCATGAACTGGACATAAAGATATATCAATAAGGGTTTTCATTCAGTATTCTAGACTAGGCGTTGACTTGGCTGTAGTGCTGAATTGAATCCTCTTACAGTATCAAGCTGGCCACACAACAACACATGGAAGACCACGCTCCTGCCCTGAAGGCCGAATTACTGCCCCCCAGAGTCCTGAGCAGCTTCCCACAAGCCATCTGCTGCTGCCTGCCTGCCACCACCGTGCTCTGCCATTTGGAGCTTGCACATCTGCCATCTGCAGGGGTCCAGTTGCTGTGACCACCCCTGCTGGAACAGAAGACTCCCGACTGGTGTTCCATCACTCCACAGCCCAGCCCCAGGACCCAGATGCCCACCCACACCTGCCTTGGGGGTTGCCATGTCTGAACCAACACCATCTGGCACCAGTGGCAACCCCCCCAGCAGAGTGGCAGAGGGCTGCCAACTTCACTGCTAATGAAGTTGACATCCTGGTGGAGCAAGTACTGGGGCATTATGATGCCCTCTTCACACAATCGCGTGCAGACAAGGAAGGACGGAGGAGGATCTAGATGGACATAGTGGGTGCCGTCAACATGGAGGGGGTGGCACCCTGCAACATCAAACATGTCCAGAAGCGCTGGGAGGACTATAAGTCCAGGACCCTCAAGAAGGCCCGGCGCCTCTTAGATGCAGCGGATACAGTGGGGAGCCGGGGCCAGCTTACCACCCAGCAGATGAAGGTCCTGGAATGCATTCGCCCAGTGCTTCACCACCAGATCCTCAGGATGCAGTCCCGTCTGGAGTCGAGCGGTAAGTGCACATGCATTCCTGTTTAAAACAGTGCATGTTGTAGTGTGGTGGTAGTTATCTACTTGGCTGTATGTGTGACATCGGTCATGTATGGATGTGTGTGTGCTGGGATATGATGGTGCTGCATGTGAGTGCAGTCAGGCGTGACCCACATGGATGGTGTATGTCTCACAATGCATCATGCGGAGCAGCATGTCGAAAGTACGTGTGTATTCATGCCTGTGTCTGTACTTGGACATGTCTGGGGTATGAGAGATGGGTGCTTCTGTCATGGAAATGCATGGTGTACATGTCCGTGAGTCTGAGTAGTGTGTGAGTGGCTGGTAAACACCATGGATGCATGACACATGTCCGTGATGTGTTCATCCACTGATACAGCCTAGTCATCCTTTTATCAACTTGAGGTATATGGGGCCAGATGCATGACCCTGCGGTGATGTGTATGCATGTGATCATCATGTCCCATGATGCATGTGAGTTTCAGCCCACAATTGGATGTTTCTACGGTGCCTTGGACATGGATGCAAATGTTTGTAGTATGTGCCATGTCTGTTCCTGCATGTGTGTTGCCTGCACTGACCCATGTGTTGTGGTGGGACATGATGGAAGTGACGTTTGACAGTGCCACTCATGTGCTATTGCTTTGTGTCTAGGGGACTATTGTTCAGTACCCTGATACTTGTCTTCAATATCTCCCTTTACACAGCGGCGAGTGAAGAAGTGGGCAGCGACGGCGCTGTGGAGGAAAGCGGCAGGGATGCCTCCACAGGCCGGCGACGCAAGGCCCAGTCACCCTCCCAGGACATTCCATCATCCGGGAGCGAGGGGACTGGTGCCGCGTCTGTCACTACAGCTGCAGCGGAAGGGGCGGATGAGCCCTCACAGGGGCTTGCAACAGCGGAAGACGGTGCGGAGCCATCCAGGTCGGTGGTGTGTACGGAGGAGTAGGAGGCTGCTACAGAGCTACACATGGGGCCTGGTGGGGGTGGTACCACTCATGCAAGTGGTGCAGTCCAGGGACAGGGGCAGGAGGCAGCACAGGTTGCCGCAGAGATGCCTGTGCATGTCTCTGTCCCTGACACTGTGACTGCATCACCATGCACCAGCAGGGATGCCCCGTCCCAGGCCCGTCCGCAGGTAGGGGGGAGGTCCACATCATCTGGCACTCATCTACCTGTGGACGTGGGGACCCATGACCGGATTGATTCTGTCCTGATTGGTGTAGCATTGCGCACATGTGACTTTTGTGATGACGTGCATGCTTCCTAGGGGGACCATGCTCGTCACCACGAACAGCTGTGTGCCAACGTGGCCCAGTTGGGAGAGACAGTGGTCGGGGGTTTCCTCCATGTGTCGGCCAGTCTTGCGGCCCTCTCCTCCTCTGTGCACACTATACGCTGATCGTTTTCCATGCCTTCTTACGGCCCAGATGCCACCAGGGTTCCCTGTGGATCTGCCCCAACCAATGCAGCCAGCCTGGTGGAGATCCCATCCCCGCCACAGTCAGGAGTCGGCGGTCCAGCAGGGATGGCCACCCCACCAACTGGACCACAGCAGATGGAGGATGTGCCGGCATCATCGGGCAGGGCACGTGCAGGATGGCACCGGTGGATTCTGTGGTCAGGGTGGAGAACTCCATGCGCAGGGCATTGAGGCGGGCTGAGTGCCTCGAGGCAACTCACAGGGAGTTGGAGGAGGCCATGGATGCATCCCTGCGAGACCTCGAGGCCAGGGAAGAGGCATGCCTCTGGAACATCGACGTGGAGTTCCACGCTAGCGAAAACACGTGTAAAACTCCCTGCGCCACGCTTGGAATACGCGTACCCCGCTCGAGCTAGCAAAAACGTATGTAAAACTCCCAGCGCACCCCTCGGAATATGCGTACCCCACTCGCGCTAGCAAAATCACATGTGAAACTCCCCGCGCACCCCCGGAATAGTTGCAGGCAGCCCATCCACCCTCTCTATGCCCCGCAGGCATGGTCACCCACCCTCCCCATGCCCCGCAAGCAGCCCATCCACCCTCCCCATGCCCCACAGCCAGCCCACACCACAAGGAGGACTTTTTCCACGCATTTTACCTGACGCAGCGGGGGGGTGGGGTACGCGTATTCCGAAGGGTGCGTAGGGAGTTTTACATGCATTTTCGCTAGCGTGAGCGTGGTACGCGTATTACGAGGGGTGCGCAGGGTGTTTTACATGCGTTTTCAAGGTTGTGGGGCTGTATGCTTGTCCATTGGCCTTTGCACCATGTAGTGGATTTGTGCGATGTTTTTGGCACATTGGGCGGGGTTGGGGGCGTAACTGGCGCTGCTGCAGGGTCGCAGCACCACTCTGCACCACGGCTGGTTATGGATGTAAGTATCCATGAATACGGTGTGCGCTGAAATGGGTTTTGGAGCACGCGGTTGGCGCAGACTAGGCGAGAGGCGCTGATTTCTATGAATTACCACCATAAACTTTTCACATGGTTATATAAAATGAGAACAGAACAAATATAGATTGCATGATTCTAGATTTTTTTTTTAGAAACACATAAATCTAAACACCATATATTATCGCATATTATCTGAGGATAATTTTAAATAAAGCAATAAGAATGTGATTGAATAGTATGGCGTGACACCAAAAATACATAAAGCAATTGTTTTAGAAATGGTAAATGGCAAGTGATTATCGAATACAAAACAATAATACTATGGGCAGTTGCTTAGATCTTAAATGGATTTTTTTTTAAAGTTTCAGAGAGAGCTTTGTCAGCAATCTAGGCAGACTACAAATACAGAAATACATGCATTTGTATTCATTAATGAAGGGATATCTAATTCGATTGGGGCCTTTATTCACAGAACGTTATCGAATGGAGTTTTTCCATTATAAAACGCTTCTGTGAATTGGGCCCAAGTGTTTCAAAATGACGCTTCTAGCAATTGTGAAAAAATAAACGTTTCAAATACACATGGTCCACATTTGAGGTTATCATTTGTCATCTATTTAGCATGATGACCCGGCGTACTTAATAATACAAGCAGCACGTTCACTTTATGCAGGCCTGCTTTACACGACGTTAAGCTTTTTACATGTAACGCATTCTGGAGGGTCCTCCGAGACCAACATCCAGCCCGCTATACAGAACGTGTGATGTACTGCTGTACCCATGAAATATGGATAGCTAATGCGACTTTAATATTACCATTCCAGTTGAATCTAATTAGAGGCCCTTTCTCGCGGCAAGGATTTACATGTAATGCTGCTTCCGGCTGCTCCCCGTGGCGTTGCAGTGCTGAGTCACACGCCTTTATAACCAGCGCCTTACGATTCGGCTGCTGTGCAAATCACTCTGCTACAGTTTAACGCCCCTGAAAGCCGTATATACCAATATCCACCCAGGCTTTTATTTGGTTAGCAGGAAGGAAATATGAATCTGTTTATCAGCCGGTATATAGGGGGTTGGTGGTGGGTTTTTATCTCCGAGTATTTTATGCATTTAAAAGAAATCAATAACACATCAACGCGCTCCCAGAGGAACGTGTTCATTAAATTAGGAATAGATAATGACCCTACTCCATCTGCTCAAAATTATAAAATGTGTTTCTTCAACTCAATGTAAAGTACTCGTGTAAGGCGCCATCATTCGTCTCAGCGATCAACACTTTCCAGCGCTGGGCGACAGGGAAATTGCGAAAAGAGCGCTGTACAGATCAGGGCCAATATGTATAGTCTTTCATTTGAAAATATTAGGGCAAGATGTGCAGTTCTCAAGTTCATTTTTTAAATGTTTTCATGGATGCATTAGAGTATGTTTTCCATGTTTCATAACAAGTAACATAGCAATGCACTCCATGATGGGGAGAACATATGCAAACCTTCTCAAGAGGGTTTGGGAAGGGTCAGCCACCTGAGGAAATGCAAGGTGCCTGGGGCATGTCCCTCCACAAATCCTCAGGTCGCCTTGGAAAATAAGGTGACCTGAGCATTTCTGAATGCACTCCTTCCATTTGTACAACTTTCTGAAAATCTGGTCCTGCATATTTGAGATTTCAGGGAGTACTTGAACTGCACTTTTGAAAGGTTAGTGTATATAGGACCTGATTCACATAAGCATCGTAGAATGGCACAATCCCACTGGAAAATGCTCCATGAATCAGGCCCACCATGTTATAAAGGTCTAGGTTCAACACTGCAATGGGGGGGGCGCACGTATCAGTTGCACAAGTAACGTGCTGACGTCGAGAGTGACATGATGAGTGATATCGGGAGCGGGACATCATTGTACACGGCAAGGGCTGTATAGGCATAGTGTAGTGTGTTTGCACAGCGCAAGACGCCCACAGGGGAACACAATTGGGGTGGGCGAGGTGTTGTAGTTATGGGCTAAAGGGTACGGAGCGGGCACAGGGTGGGGTTGCAAGGCGCCTTAGGGGATAATGGAGTAAAGGTGCTTTTGAACAACATGTGAACAGTAGAGAAGCCCTTTTTGTTTGTGGGTCCGCGCTAGGAAAGCAGACAGATCATAATTAAAGGGCTGCAGACTTTTGTGCCAGCAGTATGTATTTTTTGAACATTCAGCAGAAACAGTGCACAGAAATGTTGCAAGACTGAAGTTTCCCAGGTGAACGCAGTCTCCTCCAAGTTGCTCTAAAAGATACTTTCAAAGTTAACAATCTCTGCACCTTGGTGCACAAGAAGAATATCCAGAGAAATAGAAATCAAATGCAGCTAATTTGAAACTAGTGGCAACGCAATATCGTTATTTCAGAGTAGACTTTCAAGCAAGGTGTGAGAAGGGAGCTGGGGGACCAGAATGCTCGGGTATGGGTTATGGGGCATGCAATTGAGTTTAGTTCTACAGGGCTGTCTGAGCCGTGCTTTCCAGCTGCATTGGTCTAATGCATTTGCATTACTTCTTGCTTGGTGTACGCTCTGTTTTTGGATTACTTTTACTTCCCTGGAATTGTTTTTGGCGGAGGGTCCTTAGTACAATAGTATAACTTCTGAGCAGAAATGTGGATTATTTTAGTACCTTGAGCATAAAAGCGTCCTTGCATAAACTTGCATAAACTTGTAACTCTGATGATTATACATTATTTTCTGAAGATGCTAATTGTAATTTTGTTAACTAGCATGGAGTTTACTTTATATATTACCACACTATTTAAAATTACTTTAATATATAGCTCATTCCCCAATATGTAAACCTGGGTAGATATACACAGAGTATTATGATTTATGTTTGGCTGGTTTCCCAGTGTGGCAGAGGCACATCCCATCAGACTCACTTCAATGATGTCCCCTCGCTTTTCATTTTTTTTTCATCCGACGAGCAACCATGTGCCTCTCTTAAACTGTGGCTGCATAGAGCAGCTGGGCCTTTGACTCGGTGAGGCCTCTGAAGCATGACTGATGAGTTTGAACTCTTCCTTCAGCACCTTCGGTGCCGTAAAGACTGTATGATTGGTTGGAGCCCACACATATTCTACTTGGACTGGGGAGCCGGGCAGGTGACGCGGGGCCCCTTCTAAGGGCCCACTATAAGGGCTGGATTTCAATCCCTGACTGTCCTTTATTTCTTTTTATCTGACGAGCAACCATGTGCCTCTCCTAGCCTGCGCCCACTTTGGAGCAGCTAGGCCTTTGACTAGGTGAGGCCTCTGAAGTATGGGGGCCAAGTTTTCAACTCTTCCTGCCTCACCCTCGGTACCTGGAAGGGCCACATGCAGGGCACAAGTTGAGGGTACACGCAGGTGGACAGCGCCCCCCACCCCTATTTTCTGAGGGTGGATGCCACCCCCCCTGGGTATTTTAGAATACATGGATGGATTATTATTATAATAATAAGAAACATCCATTATAATAATTTATTTGTAATTCCTCCATCCCCGGGACTCGAACCACGATCCCCAGGTTAGAAGGCTGGGGTCTTCATTACTCCACCATCCCTGTGCCTGGTGAAAGAAGCGAAAACACACATGGTAACAAAGGCTTACTTTAATTTCATTGGCTGTTTATCAGCCAATGAAATTTGTTAACACTACTGAATGTGGGTGGGTGCAGTTGCGTGTGGCACAAGAGCGTAGTGGAGCCAATTTCGGCACGCAGATGATTTGATTTCCGACCACTATCTGGCAGTTTTATTTCTCTGTTTTCCTGCACACAGCAATTCACAGACGGCTATGAGTAGGAGCCCGTATGGCGGCAGTGCAAAGGTAAACCTGGAAAAGCGTGTTGTTTTCTGTTACATGTGATATTTGTTTCTACACGTAAAAAGCTCCTTTTGAAACACATGCCCGTTTGTATTACTCAGTGCGAGATAGTGTACGACGCGTGAAAAGGTGTGGAATGAAGTGCGTGAACCACTTTGGAGGGTACCTGTGTCTGTCACAAACATTATCAGATCATTAATAACAACGTTCAAGAGCAAACACCAGCCCCTGACCAGCCCTAGGCCTGAAAAACGGGTTTGTGATTCAACGCAAGCAACCCTGCTGAGTGCTGACCCTCCGCCACGCGTGCCTCCCAAACCGCCCCAGCGAATACATCTTGCAGCCAGGTATGTACTAATGTGCCAAGGTAAGCAATGTGCCTTCTTTGAATCCTGCAACCACAACATGCAGGGAACGCAATGGAATGTGTGATGTGACTGAGCTGACGGAGGCAGGGGTCCAGATGCTGCTGGAACTTGCGCTGCCACCTGGCAGTTGGGTACACACGCCTAGGGCACATAGCGAGGGATCTATCAAGTAGCACTGATACATTTGCCACCGTCGGAGAGTCAGTTAAGTGTTATGAATATATGTCAGTGTGTTAAAGTTTGACGGAGTGTACTATTCATTTTTATTTTCTATTTTTGCATGCATACAATGTGCTGAGCTAGCCCCAAACAGCATCAGATTATTTTGTTTTGAGAGATGTCGGAAAAACACTATAGGCCTGATTCACAGAAGCGTTTTATAATTAAACAATTCCATCAGAAAACACTCTGTGAATCAGCCCCTATGTAATTGTGAAATGTGTTCCATAATGTGAAAAACACAAAACCTAAAATGTTAAATAAAAAAATCTGTCTGCAGGAGAAGAGGCCATGGTACTGTTGGAGTGGACATTGCACAACAGTTGAGGCTGAACATAATAATAGTTTGCCCTATCCAGCCTCTTCTGAGGACTCCTTATGGTGACCATGGATGCCAATTTAACAAATATATTGTTGGTGCTGTGGGGGGTGGGGAGGAGTGTACATTCACAAAAATGGCATCAGGAGCAGATGTGACACTGCATGCACATTGACCCCCTGATGGCATCTTAGGAACTGTTGTCATATGACCATAGACCCAGATAGCATCACAGGAAGTGACATCACTTCTTCTTAGACACAATAAAAAGTTCAATAAACCAGGGTCACAGAATCAGTAGATGACCTACACAGGAGCCACCAGCCCCAAATCAACAGATAGTTTTCTTTAATATGGAAAGCCACCCACAATGGGCTACCCTCATAGGAGTTAATGGGGTTTAAGAAGAAACAAGCCGTAACTCTTTGGTACTGAAGAACGGCAGGGTCAGTGGTATTTGCTCCACCTTTCCAAATTTAAAAGTGGAGTTGTGAACACTCTCCATGCCACCTGGTCTCTGCTGATCAGATGGTGGTGCGCTCACTGTTCTGAACAGATAGAGCACATATCAACGGAGGCATGCCTTCTGGACTCATCTGAACAACATTGTCCCAAGGTGCTTGGCCTGCACTGCAAGTTCTGAGAGGAGGAGCTCTTGGAGCAACCGGCTTTGCTTCCAACTTTGCATTCACATCACTGTTATTGAACTGTTATTGAACAGGAATGTATTCATGTAACTCCTCACCATGGATCTGACATCCCAGTGCTAAACGGGATATTATATTGTGCCTCCTTTATTGTATGTATTGGCCTAAGCCCAGTCGCTCTGTGAAGAAAACTGCGTTGCAAAGTTATGATCTTAGATCGACTTAGCTGCCATTTTAAGTCCATCCGCCATTTTGATTTCCACTCCAAAGTAATTCTGTGTTCTAAAATGGTGGACAGTGTTTCCCACTTGTAACTTAGCCGTCCAGACCTTTGTGCAGAAGTTAATGTATAAACTGTCCATTGGCCGAATGTTTGGGTCGAGTAAAGAGACCCTGTCCCATGCCTGACTTGTAGACAGAGGATTACCTGCGCCAACAAGTGCGATCCATGGACATAGATCAACTACAATGCTGTCTAAACACTGAACGTGGACACTTGCTGAACTACATTGTATAGGACATGTACTAAAGCTTAATGTTAAATCCGAGAATACACTGTTGCAATTGTGACTTGTTGACATGCAAATTGAAAATAATCCATATGCATATAGTTGGACAAACTAGAAGTGAACTCAGCACAAACCCTAGACCGAGTATCATTACCCTATAGGGGGGCTGGACATTATGATCCGAACTGTATACAAAATGTAAATGTTTAGACATCCAGTACCTCTCACTTCTCAGGCTGGTATTCGCTGTGATGTACTGAGGGCCAGATAGCTATCTGATATTTTGTTTCTTTGTAAACTGTACAGTTATAGAATAACTGTGAATCTTTATAAGCCCGTGTTTGGTGTATTTCCTTTTGGGGTACTCAGCCTCGATATTTCCTTTTGCTTTTACAGATGGCACCCGAATAGGGACCCTCAAGATTGATGCCATCTCGTTGAAGGTTGATGCGGCTATCGGACCTGGATTGGACAGTGTAAAAGGGGGCCTCTTTCTTGGATGAGAAGCGACACCTCAGCAGCGCTGCACGACCCGATCCCTGGACAGTGAGTCCACGGTCCGAGTCAGCATCTTGACGAGGGTCCATATATTAAGACGGGCAGATTTGCCAAAATCACCAACCACATGGGAACTTAGTTAGCTCTTTGAAATCCGATCGGACCTCCTTAGGACTTGATCAGGTGAGTCGTGACCCGATTCTTAAGTATCCCAATAATTTGTTTTGGCGCATTGCACTCGCCAGTACAATTATTGACCAGGTAATACCAGTATTCTGATATGCCTCAGAAATTGTCTGCCTGCTTCAGGGCATTTTTCTGCAGTGATAGACAATCTTTTGGAATTGGACCGACCGGCGCCAATGGAGGGGTTGCCGGAGTGTACTATGTACTGTTAGCACGGCATTGGTAGAATAGTGTTTAATGATATTTGGTACAGACAAACTAGACATGCTTCCGAACTTCAATGGCCAATCAATGGTAGTTTTGAAATTCCTCGTATTGAATATTTAGAATCCATATTGTTAAAGAAAAAGGCTAGACCTGCAGCATTCGATGTATTATAGAATTGGAAGAAAAAAGGTATGCAGCAGCTTAAGAGTAGAGAAAAGCATGCGCGCCGTCATATGACGAACGCTGAAAAAGCGTTGTTATATGACCAGAATAAACAGTCTGAGTCAGTTAGGAATATGGATAGGGCTTTTTCACTTGGTATCCAGAAAATGTATCCTTCTAAAGACTTTCATATATCTGATGAGCTGATCGACAAACTTTTAAATGAACGAAGGCCTGGTGCCACTGCGCCACCTCCGTATGTTCCTCTTCCTGCTGTTATTCCTCCTCCCGTAGCTCCTCCTGCTCCTCCTATTGCTCCTCTTAATGTTCCTCTTCCTTTGGCTGTTGTATCTCATCTTGTCGTCGCTCCTCCACCTGCTCCTCCATCTTTGCCTGCTGTTACGGGTCTGGTGGGTTTACCTGCTGTACCAGTGATAGCACCTTTGTTTCCGAATGTACAAAATTGGCCTACTCTCCCTCTTCCAAGTGGTTCTACACCGCTTGTAGTAGATCGGGGAGCAGGATAAAGAATTATAACTTGTAATACTGTGTCTTCAGAGAGAAAGCATGAATTGACTACATGGGCCAGGCATTGTATGGAGAGGGGTGAACAAGCTGATGTTTTTGCCACATTTTCGAACTTAGACAATTTTCCTGGGAAATCACGTTTTTATTGAAGGATTAGGACTTCATTTATGTATAATGTGGAACAGGCTAAATAAATAGATCTCCCATAAGGGTTAAGGGATCTGAATACTTTAGCATTTTCTAGGGATACTGCGGAGAGAGTACATGAGCATGTCGAGAGGGTTTTTGAGTATAGAAGGGAGTTGGAAAGGTTACGGAATGAAGATGTAGATGTAATAGTTTGGACGCAATGTCAGTACAGCCACGGTTTTTCCCTTGTCGCAAATCGATAAATGAGGAAACACAAATTTGTACGAAAGATGTGGATAGGTGGATTTCAGACATGTCGATAACTCCCGTTGAAGTATATGACACATATAGTCAGTATACACCAGAAATGCAGAGGAAAGTGATACAGGTAAAGGTAGAGTACCTGCAGGATGAATGTATAAAAAGAAAGATTTGTTGTCCCGCAGTTACTGAATATTTATAAGAGGGCTTTTTCATTTGACACTTCTTCAGCTGCTTTTAGCGCTCGATATTGCTCTGTTGCTTAGTAAGCGTTTGGATTTGCCTACGTCTCAGTTGCCTATGATAGAGGTTCCTCCGACATTTGTCCCAAAGCTTGAGATTCCAGCTAGTGCCGGAACAGGTGCAGCTGCCTATGACATTCCTGCACATTATGTGTCGCAATTCATTCATGTCCGGTTCTCGAGACAGGAAGTGAACACCATCAAACAATCTATTCCCGATATTAGGAAGAATCCAACAGGGTTCTACAAAGAAATAGACTCTGTCTTGCATTCATCAGTATTTACCTTAAGTGATATTGATTTGCTATTTCCCATACTCCTGCCTGTTGATTTGTGGAAGCAGATTAGGACTGTGGATGATGCACCAGGGTTAGGAGATACATGGGATAACATGGTTAGGCTTGATAGAGAAAGGCCAGCTGGCGAGAAACCACCACAGGTAATACGAACTTTGCCTAATTGAATAGTTACGAAATTAAAAACTATAATTCCAGAAAGAAGGATTATTTGGGACAAACTTACTGCCTGTGTCCAAGGAAAGTCTGAGGGTGCTACCAAGTTCTTTAATCAGTTTGAACAAGTATTTTCAGATTTCAGTGGGCAAGACTTAAGCACAGAGTCTGGGAAATAACTATTTGTGGACACATTTGTGTGTGGATTGCTGCCTGACATCCAGTCACAAATTATGTCCTCCGAGAGCGCTTGGCAAACGAAGTTGCAGTCAGAAGTATTGCATATGGCTCAGTACTATGAGAATCGTGTCAATAACGAAAAAGAAAGAGTTGAAAAGAGAAAAGGTGACTTAAAAAGAAAAGTTTTATTGTAACAAACTGTTAGAGGCCCTTGAGGGGGTAATTCGCAATTTAGGGGTCAGTACGTTCCACGGGGAAATGTGCTATTGGGTCTTGTAAACATAAACTAGTGTGCTTATTGTAGAAAAGAGTGTCATTGGCGTGCACAATGCCCGATCCTCCAGCAGAGGTCGAATAACGCATTTGAGAATATGGGTAGATGATCCAGAGGCCGCCCTGGGTTAGAGGGTCCTGGTAGAAGTCAGTTTTCACAGGATTCACAGCAACCTTTTTCACAGGACAATTAGGTACCAAGTGTTAACAATAGAAACATTTTTGATCATCCTTCTGCTGCTTACCTCTCTGAAGAACTTTATTTCGACAACATTCTGTTTCGCTAAGATTGCCCGAAGCAGGGTTTGGAACTAACGCCTATTCCCGTTAATCAGACAGGTCCCTACGTTGAGATGATTGTGGGAAATAGGAAGCATCTATTCTTGATAGATACAGGGGCACAGAAGTGTTCCATTGACCATTCACGGGTTCCAAACATTCCACTGGCAGGGCAAACCAATGTTTCTGTCCGGTTTCTTCGCCGGTACCTATTACTTTGGGTCCATTTACAGACCACTGTCCATTCCTTTTGACTACGAATTGTGGAAAGAATTTGTTGGGGTTGAATCTGTTGAAGGAATTAAATGCAGTAATTTGTTGTTCTTCTGATGGAGTGCATTTGACGATTTCACCACAGCAACTTTCTGTCTCTCAATTCTTGACCAGTCCTTTGCCGCCGGAATTCAGTGCTGTTCCGGGGTGTTTATGGGCAATTGACGATAATGATGTTGGTGTTTTGCAAATTGAGCCTGTTAAGATTATTTTGAAATATGGAGTGAAGTTGCCACATATTCCCCAGTATAAGATCTCGGTCGATGGTGAGCAAGCTTTGAAATGCATAGTCTATGATTTTGTGCATCGAGGGGTGATTGAGGAAATTGCAGGTAGTTTGTGCAATAGTCCGATTTTGCCCGTGTACAAAAAAGGTGATAATGCAATTCCTTTCCGTTTCATTATCGATTTATGTGCCATCAATAAGATTGTTGCTCCACAATTTCTCAATGTGCCTGATGTGACAACAATATTAACCATGATTCCGGCTTCAGCTGGTGGATCTCAAGAACGCCTTCTTTAGTATCCCTATACATAAAGACAGTAGATGCTTGTTCACGTTCACCTAAGGGGGACGCCCATTTACTTTCACCTGTGCACCGCAAGGTTACACGGAGAGTCCTAGCATCTACAGTAGGGCTTTGAAAGAGCAGCTCAACACACTCGAGTTGCCTACCACTTGTACACTGCTCCAGTATGTACCTACTCTTAGCTGCTGACTCAGAGAGTGCCTGTAAGGAGGGCACCGTGTTGTTGCTTATCCACTTAGCATGACATGGACACAAAGCTTCACTTAAAAAGTTTCAGTATTGTCAACAGGAGGTCACCTCTTTAGGCTATCTCCTGTCAAAGGAGGGAAGAAGGTTGACGCCTGAATGGATAAAAATCATTTCTAGCATGCCTCTCCCATATACACAGAAGGAAGTTAGAGCCTTGATAGGAATTGCTTCTTACTGTAGACAGTGGATCCCAAACTTCTCCTTAGTGATAAAACCAATGTTGGCTTTGACGAAGAAGGGCATTTCTTCGCCATTGCTGTGGAACTTGGAACACCAGCAAGCATTTGATCTACTCAAGACTGCATTGTGCTCGGCACCAGTTTTGGGCACACCAAACTATGAAAAGGCCTTCGTATTGTATGTGCATGAATGTGATGGATGTGCTTTGGCTGTATTAACGCAGGAACATGGAGGGAAGAATAGGCCGTGCGGCTACTTTTCTTCCGCTCTTGATCCTGTTGCATGCGCTTTGCCAAGATGTTTGAGAGCTTGCTACTGCTGCTGCATCCATAAAACGAGCAAGGGAATGGTCCTAGGCCATGCTTTAACTCTGATGGTATCTCACTCTGTAGATGTTTTGTTAAACAGAACACAAATGCAACACCTCACCTCTACACGATTAACGAGATACGAATTGATCTTGTTTGCACCACACATCCAAATAAAGAGCTGTTGTGTCCTTAATCCAGCTGAACTTTTGCCTTTCCCGCAAGGTACTGCTTGCAGTGACGAAGAGTCACATGACTGCCTTTACACTACAGAACAAGAGACTAAAGGCAGAATTGATCTAATGGACACTCCTTTGAATAATCCACAAGGGGAGCTGTTTTTTGATGGCTCCTGCTTCAAACTCCCAGATGGTACATCCGTAACTGCTTATGCAATCACCACATTGAGCACGGTCGTGGAGACCAAAAGAATCACGCATAACTCAGCGCAGGCCACAGAGATTATAGCATTGACACAAACTTGTGAACTTTCCAAAGGGCTTACAGTAAATATATATACTGACAGTCAGTATGCCTTTGAGCTGGTTCACAACTTCAGCAGACTTTGGGAAGAAAGAGGTTTCTTGACCTCACATGGCACTAAAATCCAGCATGGCTCCTTGATAGTACAGTTACGCTCAGCGCTTACACTCCCTACTCAGCTAGCAATTATGAAATGCGCAGCACATCAGAAGATTATAGATAATGTAGGAAAAGGGAACACTTTCGCTGACCAGATAGCCAAACAGACTGCCACTGATCTCTCTTCAGAAATGTACACTTCAAGGGAAGCCACAAATGCCTGTACTTTGGATGAGGGTATTGAATCTGTAAGAAACATTCAAGCCGATGCCACGTTTGAGGAATCTAAGAAATAGGCTGAGGGTTTAGGAAAGTTGGATGATGATGGATGTTGGGTGGGCAAAGTTGAAGGGAAATGGTTACTGCCTGACGCGTATATTATGATGATGGTTGTTATGGCTCATGGTCCCACCCATATTTGTGCTCATAAAGTCACCAAAATGTTGAAAAATGTGTGGGTAAATGATAAAATCCCTAAGGTAGCTGAACGCTTCGTTCAAGGGTGTATGATTTGTTTGCAGCATAATGTGAGAAAGGTTACATCGACTTCTAGGAGTAGTTTTGGTCCACCTTCTGTCACCTTTGAGGTAATACATTTGATTTCAATGAAATGGAACGTTGTAACAATTTTAAATATGTACTAGTTGTTATATGTGCCTTTAGCAAATGGGTCGAAGTTTTTCCCATCAAAGATGCCACCGCTATGACCACGGCGAAGACCATACCTACATGTGTGACCTAACTAAAATAAAGGACACTGTAGTTTAACTCCCGTATTTGGATCAGTACCTCCTTCCAGGAATGCATACTTGCTATGATGCACTACCACAAATGTGGAGGTCCATGTAAGCTACCTCTGCATCAAATCACTGCAGAGTGAAAACGTTTGAGGACAGGACCACTCCCTCGTATAACCTCTTCTTCCTGATGGCTACAGGATCTTCAAGTTTAGGCCTAACCAGCCTTTAGGCGGAGTGGCCCTTGTCTTCCCTGAATGGATCCCTGCTTTAATCAAACCCATTCAATCCTACTGCTGTTTTGAATGACTTGTATGCAAACCTTGTATCTCCCCTTCCCTGTCCATCACTCTTTCTACTATCCAAAGGCATCCTGGACCAATCTCCCTCTTCATATCAGAGTGGGCCGACCTCACCTCTCCTAAACTCTACCTCTAAACTTCTCCACCTCGGAGACTTCAATATTCATCTTGACTCTCCTTAAACAGGTTTAACCTTCTGCAACTCCTGTGACTTGTTCTCCCTCACCAATCCTCCTTCTGGTCCAACTTAGCCGGGCACACTCTGGATGCGATCATCTCAGCTGACCAATCTCTCTATAACCCTCTTAGTACTCCTCTCTCTCCTGGTCTGATCATTCTCTGCTCTCCTCTCATCTGGAGCTCTACGGCTACCTGGCTAAGCCTCTGCCCACACTGCCAGCCTCCTTCTCCATCATCCGACTGTTGTCACCTCTTTTATTCCCCCTCCACCCCTTCCGATTGACTCTCACTCTGACTCAGTTCTTGCTAACCTTCAGCTCTCCATCTTCAACACCCTTGACATCCTTGCCCCTGCCATGAGGATCCGCATGAAGCCTGCCTCCAAGTTCAACACTTGGCATTATTCTGATCTAGCCTCACTGTAAAGCAAGCACAGAGTTGCCTAAGAGAAGTGGTTGTCGTCTCGCACATCTTCTGACAAACTGGCCTGTTGTCTACTCCAAAAGCATTACAGACTCTCCATCCAGTCATGGAAGTGGGTCCATATTCAAGCCCGCATCCCTGGAGCGACCAACAACACAGCTGAACCTTTCAAAATCTGCAAGATACTTGCCAATTCTACTGCAATCTCTGCCTTTCCTCTTCCTTCGCAGGCCCTCTGCATGGCTTTAGCCTCCCACTTCACAACCAAAACCCAGGACATCCTATACTCACTCTGCTCTGCCACTTCTCTCCACACCCACACTTAGGCCTCCCTTAGTCTCTCTCTCTCTCCTCCCCTTCTCCCCTCCTACTCACCCATACCACTGCATGAGGTCACCCAGACCATTTGCTCTATTAAAATCCCCTCCAAACAGGTGCTTCCCTGCTCCTCTAGAACTATCAAGGACAATATTCCCACCCTTGCTCCCACTTTGGCAGATTTCTGACATCGCACCTCAAGCATTCCCTTGTGCACCCCCTCCTAAAAAAGCCATCTACTGACCCTTCCTGCACAGCTAACTACCGCCCTATTTACACTACCCCCTTCTTGTGCAAACCTTCGGAGAAATTGGTCATATCCCACCTAATCCATCACTCTAAATCTGTTGGCTGTGTCCACGACCACCAGTCTGACGTCCGAGCAGCCAGAGGCAAGGAAACTGCTCTCCTGAGCACCTGCAAAGACTTGCTCTCAATCCTTTGAAACCAACACTCCTTCTGTTCTCATCGTCCTTGACTCTCCTCTGCCTTCAACACAGTCAATCATGCCACCCTCTTAAATCGACTCCTTGGCATGCTGGGCATCGCAGACCGGGCACTGGCATGGCTGACCTCCTTCCTATTAAACCGGCCCCCCCAATTTCAAATGACCCTTTTCTCTCCTCTACTTCAATATATAGAAGCTGTTTGGTGATCTACTCACAGAGGGAAGAGGCTCTTTGCATCAGTACATGGATAATACCCAGCTGTACCTGATAGTGTCACTCTCCAGAGAATTGTGCTGCTAAAGGGTAGACTGCAGAGATAAAGCACTGGGGGAAGACAATTTGTGTTACTTAATACCAATAATATGGAGTAATGTATCCATTGTGGGAGCTTGGTGCACGTTTATGTAGAGGTATTGAAAACAAATCCCCAAAATCTTAAATTGAGATATTAACCGTAAATTACTCATCCTTAATCAAGCTAGGATCAAATATTTTAGGTACCATCAAATTATATAATCGTTTTCCATTATACAATAGTGATAGGCCACTCTGCACTGACCAAAACCCATAGAGATTAAATATTTTTATTGCGGATAGTCATAACAATTCTATGGCCCTCATTACGACCCTGGCGGAAAGCGACTGACCGGAGCGCCACAGCGTAAATAGCGTTTCCGCCATTGCACGAAGGAGCAAAGTGCGGCCCATTCCGACCCATCGGGCACGAGCACCACGGCATGGCGGAAGTGCAAAGTCCGCGATGGCGGAAATGACCCCAAAACGGCCCACACCGCCGCCGTACGGCGCCCTAGGTGCAATACCGCCACCCCTCTTAGCGGCCACCGCAGTGTGCGCCTACTGGAAAGTACGGTGGCCGGAAATATACGGAAACGGAAGTTAAAACATGGGCCCGGAACGGGAAACATCCCGGCGTACACCTATAAATACACTAAAACCACACAACCACTAAAATCACTACCCTGAAACACACCCCAACCCGTCAACCACCCTAGCGAAACCAAGAAAAATGGGAAAAGTAGCGAAGAAAGCGTGCGACCGCAAGCGGCAGGTCCACTTCTCCCGTGAGGAACTCACCGTGCTAACAGAGACCCTCCAGGAGAATGCTGCCGTCGTCTTCTCCACGCAAATGACCAGGACGGCACTTGCAAACAAGAAGGCCATATGGGCTCTGGTGGCACAGCGGGTAAGTGCGGTGGGGACCGCACCCCGCACCCCACAGCAATGCCGCAAGCGATGGGACGACCTGCGGATACGCGTCCGCAGCATACTCTCTGCCAACCGCAACATTGCCACAGCCACCGGGGGAGGTCCTGAATCACCCATCAAGTTGACCCCCTGGGAAGAAATATGTGCCTCCACCATCGGAATGGAGAGCATAGAGGGAGTCGGAGGGATGGAGAAAGGAGTGCAGACATCCGAAAATTCAGGTAGGTGGGCCAGATAAAACAATGCCAAATCCACACAGTCCATCCATGTGAAGTACCATGCGTCCACATAGTGTAACAGAAACACATGTCCAGGAGAACGGCCACACACATCGGCCTGCAAGCGCACGTTAAAACCCACAATAAATACATAAATAATTAAAAACCCCTAATACACGCACTACACGTGCAGCAGGCACACCCTAACTGCAGGCTGCCAGACAACTGCACCCTCACTCCACACACAAATCAAAGCACCTCCAAGGCCCCGACCCAAATCACCCTCAGGTACCACCCCAATGCATGTGATACAATGCCATTCCAATTCCCACAGACCCATCAATAACCCTCGCCCTCCTTTACTCCACCACAGGGTCCGATCCAAACGACGAGCTACAGGACACCCCTACCAGCACACCTGCAAAGAGGGCCAAGACCAACGGCCAAAGACCCTCCACCTCAGCTGCACGCATCAAGACACGGCAGCAGCACAAATCAGGTGGCAGCACACAGGAGGGAACATCAACAGGCACCCCAGCAGCCAGCATGCCCACAACACCACCACCACAGGTCCCCCCAATGGATGCCACAGAAGGCACTGCCTCTGGTGGCAGCAGCACCATAGGTGACACCCCATTGATGGCAGCATGCTCGGACACAGAAAACGGGGATGCCAAAGTCAGATCCATCCATGACCTGTCCCAATCCCCCTGTCTGTTCCATCCCGTACAACATGAGGATACCACGCAGGGGCACCCACCAGACGTCGACTGCCCATCCCCCACAAGCCCTGTGGCAAGGCAACATGAGGACAACAGCCCCTCTGTGACACCCCCGCAAATGGCCATGGCCCAGCAGAGGCAACAGTCCCTCGACCAGTTGATCGAACAACAGCAGCAACTGGCCACACTCCTCAAGGACCATGCCGATGAATGTGGGGGCACTAAGGCAGACATAGAAACATCAACTGAGACACTTAGGGCAGAAATGGAGAGAGGTACAGAGACGCTAAGGGCACAAATTGAGAGAAGCACCGAGAGCCTGAGGGGGGAACTGCATGCGACGTCCAAAGACGTATGTGCCGAACTTGCCGCAGTGCGCCGTGTGCTCACTGAGCTCTCGCAAACCCTTAGGGACATGCATGGACGTGAGCAGGCAGACACATCATCCGTTGCAAGTTCCGTCCAGGGCAGCCCCCAACGTAGATCTGGAAGGAACCTGCGCTCCACAGGCAGGGGTGCCCCTGATACCCGCAGAGGGGCATGCAATAGCGACAGCCCACTGACAATGAGCATCTTTGGACACTGGTTTTCGGGGGGGAGGTAGGAGGGTGGAGGGGGTGTGTTGGGCTCACTTGGGTGGCGGGTCGATAGGGTGTTCAACATGATATCACATATGCCATAAAAAGTGCACGATCAACCAATGAGAAGTGTGGACATTGATTTTTGTGTACTAGGCCATCATAGGCGTACAGTCCATATTGTGCATGTCCCAGACACACGCAGTGCCACGAGTCCCGTGTCCATGTATCAGCCACCAGGCGTGAGTGCTAGAAGCATACATCAATGAGATGCTGACGAATGTCACGGGCCTCCGGTGCCTCGCAGACTCCATGAGGTGCTACCACATCCCCACCCTCATCATGACCATCTTCAGGTGGCTGCAGTTCTGCGTCAGGGGGCATGGGCACATTTCTACGTACGCACATGTTGTGGAGCATGACACATGCCATCACCATCTTTGCAACCTTCTCATGGCGGTACAGGAGTGCCCCGCCAGACCTGCTGAGGCAGCGGAAACGGGTCTTCAGTAGGCCGAATGCCTGTTCAATGACTACACGGGTACGTGAGTGGGCATGGTTGTAGTCCTCCTCATGCTGGTCCCGTGGGTTCCGGACTGGTGTGAGGAGCCATCTCTTCAGTGGATATCCAGCATCACCTGTATGTGGACGAGAAACGTATGATGTGGAATGCCATTGATACGTACGCACACCCCCCCCCCCCCTTCCTGGCAGGTCAATGCCAATTCACATACCCCACATCATCATGCATGTAATGAGACTCACCGAGTAGCCAGGATCTGTTCCCTGCGTGTCGCTCCATGTAGCGTGGTATTGTAGAGTTCCTCAAGACCATAGAATCATGGGTTGATCCAGGGAATCGGGCACAACAATGTGTAATGATCCTGTTGGAGTCACACACCATCTGTACATTCAGGGAATGAAATTGTTTTTGGTTGCGGTACTGGGCCTCCATGGCATGTGGGACGACCAATTCAACATGGGTGCAGTCGATGGCACCAATGCAACCCGGTATGCCGGCAAGTGCATGGAATCCCACTTTTGTGTTGGTTATTTCCTGCTCTGAGCGTGGTAGAGAGATGTAGTCGTCTGCGTGCTTCAGGAGGGCATCGAGCACTTGCAATAGTGTCCGTGAGAACAGTGGCTGAGAAATGCCATGCAACTGTCCGACTGTGTGCTGGTAGGTGCCTGTGGCCAGGAAGTGGAGTACAGACACCACCTTCAGTAGGGGTGGGATGGCGGTTGGGCTATCTATCATGCTGACAAGGTCAGCCTGTGTCATGTCCACAATGGCGGTTATGGTGTCCCGGTCCAGACGGTAGAGGGTGTGGATCTGCTCATCAGTGAGGTTGAACGGATGTGCTCGGAGGCGTGGGATTGTGGGCTGCCTGCGTGGTGGTAGTGGCTGTGCTGGCAGCCCTTGCTGGCCCTGCCTTGGCCTCCTCCTCCTCCTGCGTCTCCTCCGTGCGGCTGGTTGTAGTTGGTGTTCGTCTTCTTCTTGGAGTCGGAGCGCTTGCAGTGCTATCAGGTCCCCCAGGGCCAACATCGCGAGTCCTGCCGGTAGCATTTCGGTGTGGTTGTTGGAGGAGACTGGCTGTGCAATTTATGTGTTTTCAGGCTGTATGGCCTCCACCTGTGGTGATTGATTCCACCTGTGCAAACTGCTCTCCCCTTTGGCCGAGCACGTCCCGCGCACAACGCTGCAATTCGGGGAATTGTATCTTGCTATTGCAATCATGTATTTGTACCGGATGGCCGTGTAAGATTGGTTGATATGTTCATTCTGCTGTGGTCCCATTGTTTCACATACTATCTGTGCAGTCGCGAACTGACTTGTGAGGGGTCAGTGGAACGTAGTACTCGAGTAACGGTGGGCCCTCATGCATCACTGTACCGAGTTGCAACGACGGGCGGGGCGTCCCATTCGTGGGTGAAGGCAGTTGCCATTTTCACACGCTGTTAGGGAGAATTCTCTGTTTAGGCTGAATTTCCCTACCTAGTGAGTCCCCCAGCAGCTTTGCTGGATTTCTGGGGTTTAATTTTTTTCTCCTGCCAAGAGTGAGACTCTTTTACCCTCACTCTTGGACATGTTGAAGTGTGTTTTCTTGGTTAAACCTTGTGTTGAATGGGCTATGGGGTCTCTTACTCCATAGGGCCTCATGTATTTTTGTGATGTGGGTCACACAGCACCCTCTGTGCCGTGACCCAGGGGTGTCCTAGGGACTCCCCAACATAGACTCCATACCCTGGGACTGACTACTGTCTCCCAGGGCATGTAAAGTCACCAAAGACTTTGCTAGTCTTGAATCCTGAACAGAACCAGTACAAACCATCATATTGTGGACGTACTGGCTGGGGCAATTCGATTGCCCCAGGGTCTGTTAGTCGAGGGGGCACGTCTCCGTCCCCCCTGATCGAGTTTTGGCTGGTGGCAGTGGAAACTACTTTTTATATTCGACCGCGAATATTTCCCTATGGGATTTCCCATTGTTTTAGGCTAACACATTTAATTATTTATTTACGGTAGCCTTAAACATACCACCGGTTTATATATTTATTTTTATAACTCCGGTTGGGACTTTTTGCCAAAACTTGATTCTAAAATGGCGTTGGTGTTCGCCTCTGTAACTCTGACCCAAAGTGGAGCCCTTTGTTCCACTTTTGGCGGGCTTCTCCACAGAAGCCCTCCAAAGTGGTGCCACTCTGTCTGGGGTACTTAGGAGGGGTGGAGGGGAATTTAGGCACCCTGGACTGAGTTACCTTGGTAACTCAAGTCGCACTCCGTCCTGATTGGCCCAAGTGGTGAGCCGCCCGGCTCACCACTTAGCATGGTTGAGTGACAGCTAGGCTGGGTGAATGGGGGTTTGCTGCATAAAAGCAGGGCTTTGGGGACTGGGACTTCAGAAGTCGCCACAGGACCAAGAATCCGACGAGGGAAGAGCTGAGCCGACCTGCTTCGACGACACCACCCGGTGGAGCCCTGCTGAACCGTCTCACCACTTTTTCCCGACGACCGAGGAGAACTCTTAACGGAGTGGCTCCTTCCCTTGACTGGTGGGGACAACCAGTTTTCGCCTTCTTTCCGTTCTTTGAGGTATCTCGTGGCCGCCTTGCCTGTGCCAAGCACCCCGGCAACCGGAATACCACACTTTACCCCCATACCGCGAAAGTCGGCACCAACCCTTTAACCGGAGGACTCCGCGGCTGGTTTCTTCCCGGGCAGTGCAACGACCCTCTTCTTCTGCTCTTCAGCGAGAACTTCTTCTCCCCTGACCGACGTCGAGCCCTGCTGCCACTGCCTGGAACAACTGCCACCGCTGGAGGATCCTTTCCGCTTAAGGTACTGTGTTCTGCCTGGCTTCCCTTGCTACCGACTGTACGGGGTAGATTTAGTCCCCGGCTTTCGAACCTGGGAGTGCCTGGGACACTTTGGCTAAACTTTCTGAGCCACTCTAACCTCTTTTTGACTCTTTGCAAGACTTTGAATCTCTAACTAACAGTGTGATCTTGGGCACATTTTCGCTCCGGCTACTCTAAGAGTGGGCCCTGCCTAGTGACTTTTGCTCACCTGTGACTTTATTCTTCTGTAAGCCTATTGCAAGTGCTCTGGACCTTAGAGTGGTGTGTCTAACCCATTTCTGCTTTTTCTCTCCCTTTCTTGGAAACTACTAGAGTGTCATCTAACGTTAAGCACTCACCTCTGTTTTAATTAAGTGGTGTTTACTTAGAGTTGTCTAGATAGGAGAAAGGATTGAATCTACTTTCATTATAACTGTGTTGAAGTGCTTTTACTATATTTTTGCTAGAGTGTTTTTAACTTATGTGTATTTTAAATAAATAACTATATACTTTTGAAACCAAGCTCTGGTCAGTGTTTGCTTGTGCTATTGTGTTTTGGTACATATTGTGTATACTTTACATACTGCCTAACTCTTCTTGAGAGAAGTCTGACTGCTCAGCCACAGCTACCAGGTAAATCTGGGTGGTACAGACTGCTACCAAAGGGGTTTACTGCTCTACCTGTAGTCTTAAATCTTTTGCAGTGTTCCCCAAGGGAACTGCACAGGTTTCTGCCTAACACTGGTGTACAGCGGTGGGATTTGTATTGAGTATACATTTTATTGTGCTTTAGATACCTTAGTGCAACTAACCACAAAGCTTAGCACTGAAAAAGTAAAACCTCTAACATGTCAGTTATAGAAAGCTATAGTCAAGAGTCCCTTGCAGCCAAAACTGCTGATTGTTTAAGAGTGCTCTGTAAACATAAGGATCTCCTGACTAAGGGCAAGAAAATGGAGCTGATTGGAAGATTGTTAGCTAACCAAAGTCTGGGTGATGGTTCAGAGGAACCTACCACTCCAGCGACTGTAGATGACAGTGTTGAAGTTAACATGGAGCAAAATGTTGATGTTTCTGAGGAAGAGTCAGAAGAGGAGGGTGAGGCTGTTGTAACTGTCCCCCCTAGGCCTCTGCCTGCTCTACCTGCTGTACCTACTGGACCTTTACCAGGTCCCACATTTAGTCCTCAGTACTTTGAACTGGAGAAAATGAAGCTAGAATTGGAGTATAAGAAACTTAATGCTCAAACTGACAAAGAACTAAGGCTAAGGGAAATGGAGCTCAAGTATGACTTAGAAATGAAGAAATTATCTGTTGAGAATGTTTCTCTCTCTGGCTCCTCTAGAAGTTCCAGTCCTAAAAGACCCCGGATGCCTAAAGAATTGGTTGGTATGTATGAGCCTAAGTTGGATGTGTTGGATTGGTTGTCTCTGTTTGAATATAATCATGGGCTCCAGAACATCACAGGAAATGACTTACTCACCTGGTTGTTCTCTAGGCTTCCCCCTGTTGCAACTGATGTAGTAATGGAGATGGGGGAGGAGGATAGGAAGGACTATGAATGTGTGAAACTAGCTTTGATAGCTAGGTTTGGGAAGACCCCTTCCCAGTATCTTAAGAGGTTTAGGAGCCTCAAAAAGCATGATGGTACCCCTTGGGCTACCTGGGTGAGTGAATGTTTGAAAAACTTAGAGGGATGGATTAAGGGTTACAAGGTGAACACTTATGAAGGTATGAAGAATTTGTTTATGTTGGAGACTATTTATGATGCCTGCTCTCCTGAGCTCAGACAACACTTGGCTGATTCCAAGGAATTGGATTCCCGGAAGCTAGCTAAGGCTGCTGACTTGTGGGTTGCCAACAGGGCCACTCACAAGGATTCTGGGGTAACTCAGAAGAAGGATGGGGAGAAACAGCCAAAAAAAGACTCCAAAGAGAATTCTAATAATTCCTATCCCAAAGAGGGCCCCAAACCACAAAATAACCAGGGTAAGCCACATGGGAAACCTAGTCAGGCTACTGTACCTTCTGGCCACAAGCCAGAAGGAGGTCAGAACAAGCCACCCTTCCAGAGAGCATTTGGACAATGCTATGTCTGTCAGGGTACTGACCATATCAAAGGAGATCCCAAGTGCAAGGGTAAACCTGCAGGGATCAGCACAGTCTCCTTAGCCTTCACTCCTGAGGATGAAGTACAGATGGCTAGTGCCCACTTTGAACTCTTTGCTGAAGAACCCTTGGGTCTTCAAGCAACTGTAAACTTAGAGCCTATGGGTCTGGTTAGTCCCCAGAATAGGGTTGTGTATAACTCCCTACCTGTTAACTCTAAGGTGTATTATGTGGACAGTGTTCTTGTCAATGGCCAGGATACTCCTGCTAGGAGAGACACTGGGGCCAGCAGAACAGTAGTGGATGAAAGCTTCTTTCAACCTGAGGATGTGGCCAAAGCACCCAAAGGTCCCACTAAGATGTCTGGAGGCCCTGTCCAAATGGTTCCTATTCTACCAGCCCTCATTCAGTGTAACAACATGACAGTGAGGATCCCTGTCAGTGTTCAGACTGAGGTACCTGGGAAGGTCCTGTTGGGGAATGACCTAAGAACTCTAGGAGTAGTGTCACATACCCCCAGGCCTCCCAGTATGGAGAAGCAGAACTTAACCAAATTGGCTAGACAGGCTACCTTGAAGGACCCTTCTAAGCCTGTGGGACCCTCTACTGAGAACCCCACTACAAGCCCTGGTGTTAGTAAGTTGACCTCTAACCCAGGCACATTTCCGGATAGTATGCTAGGAACATGGGCGCCCCAACCAAGCTCCAACATTGTTCCCCTAGTCTCAGAGTCTCTGACTCCCCCTGCTTCTGAGGAAGAGGTGGATAGACCAACTAGGCCCCTATCTGGACCTGAGAGAACTGGTAATTCTCAGTGCTGGTGGAAAACCAGAAAAGAAAAGTCTAAGGCCAAAAACCTTCAGACTGTTGGACCTTCTACTGAAGACCCCAACTCAAATCCTAATATTAGGGGGGAAACTCCTAAAATAGGTAAGGGTAGATCTAAGAGGAAGGGGAAGCAGGTACATTGCCTAACCCCAACCCCTCCAACCAAGAGGCCTAAGACCCAACCTGCTCCCACAAGAGAGGTGGTGAGGAACCTTGGAGGCCCCTCTAGATCTAAGGGAATCCTTTATAAGGACCCCTTCAAAAAGCCTAACATAGGTTCAGAAGTTGTCCCAACTTCTGAGGGACTGGTCAACCAGATCCCCTATAACAAAAAGACTGATGTTCCTCAAAGGGTTTGTAGGTCCTTTAGCTTGCAAAAGAAAACCTTTGAGTTCTCCCTTAAGCATAGGTCAGGGTGTCACCATCAAAATGCTGATGGACTCTCTAGGATGTATATCATCGACTAGAGGTATGAGGTTCATCCAGGAGTGGATTAAATCCTCCTGTCCCTTAGTCTGGGGGGGGCGAGTGTTAGGGAGAATTCTCTGTTTAGGCTGAATTTCCCTACCTAGTGAGTCCCCCAGCAGCTTTGCTGGATTTCTGGGGTTTAATTTTTTTCTCCTGCCAAGAGTGAGACTCTTTTACCCTCACTCTTGGACATGTTGAAGTGTGTTTTCTTGGTTAAACCTTGTGTTGAATGGGCTATGGGGTCTCTTACTCCATAGGGCCTCATGTATTTTTGTGATGTGGGTCACACAGCACCCTCTGTGCCGTGACCCAGGGGTGTCCTAGGGACTCCCCAACATAGACTCCATACCCTGGGACTGACTACTGTCTCCCAGGGCATGTAAAGTCACCAAAGACTTTGCTAGTCTTGAATCCTGAACAGAACCAGTACAAACCATCATATTGTGGACGTACTGGCTGGGGCAATTCGATTGCCCCAGGGTCTGTTAGTCGAGGGGGCACGTCTCCGTCCCCCCTGATCGAGTTTTGGCTGGTGGCAGTGGAAACTACTTTTTATATTCGACCGCGAATATTTCCCTATGGGATTTCCCATTGTTTTAGGCTAACACATTTAATTATTTATTTACGGTAGCCTTAAACATACCACCGGTTTATATATTTATTTTTATAACTCCGGTTGGGACTTTTTGCCAAAACTTGATTCTAAAATGGCGTTGGTGTTCGCCTCTGTAACTCTGACCCAAAGTGGAGCCCTTTGTTCCACTTTTGGCGGGCTTCTCCACAGAAGCCCTCCAAAGTGGTGCCACTCTGTCTGGGGTACTTAGGAGGGGTGGAGGGGAATTTAGGCACCCTGGACTGAGTTACCTTGGTAACTCAAGTCGCACTCCGTCCTGATTGGCCCAAGTGGTGAGCCGCCCGGCTCACCACTTAGCATGGTTGAGTGACAGCTAGGCTGGGTGAATGGGGGTTTGCTGCATAAAAGCAGGGCTTTGGGGACTGGGACTTCAGAAGTCGCCACAGGACCAAGAATCCGACGAGGGAAGAGCTGAGCCGACCTGCTTCGACGACACCACCCGGTGGAGCCCTGCTGAACCGTCTCACCACTTTTTCCCGACGACCGAGGAGAACTCTTAACGGAGTGGCTCCTTCCCTTGACTGGTGGGGACAACCAGTTTTCGCCTTCTTTCCGTTCTTTGAGGTATCTCGTGGCCGCCTTGCCTGTGCCAAGCACCCCGGCAACCGGAATACCACACTTTACCCCCATACCGCGAAAGTCGGCACCAACCCTTTAACCGGAGGACTCCGCGGCTGGTTTCTTCCCGGGCAGTGCAACGACCCTCTTCTTCTGCTCTTCAGCGAGAACTTCTTCTCCCCTGACCGACGTCGAGCCCTGCTGCCACTGCCTGGAACAACTGCCACCGCTGGAGGATCCTTTCCGCTTAAGGTACTGTGTTCTGCCTGGCTTCCCTTGCTACCGACTGTACGGGGTAGATTTAGTCCCCGGCTTTCGAACCTGGGAGTGCCTGGGACACTTTGGCTAAACTTTCTGAGCCACTCTAACCTCTTTTTGACTCTTTGCAAGACTTTGAATCTCTAACTAACAGTGTGATCTTGGGCACATTTTCGCTCCGGCTACTCTAAGAGTGGGCCCTGCCTAGTGACTTTTGCTCACCTGTGACTTTATTCTTCTGTAAGCCTATTGCAAGTGCTCTGGACCTTAGAGTGGTGTGTCTAACCCATTTCTGCTTTTTCTCTCCCTTTCTTGGAAACTACTAGAGTGTCATCTAACGTTAAGCACTCACCTCTGTTTTAATTAAGTGGTGTTTACTTAGAGTTGTCTAGATAGGAGAAAGGATTGAATCTACTTTCATTATAACTGTGTTGAAGTGCTTTTACTATATTTTTGCTAGAGTGTTTTTAACTTATGTGTATTTTAAATAAATAACTATATACTTTTGAAACCAAGCTCTGGTCAGTGTTTGCTTGTGCTATTGTGTTTTGGTACATATTGTGTATACTTTACATACTGCCTAACTCTTCTTGAGAGAAGTCTGACTGCTCAGCCACAGCTACCAGGTAAATCTGGGTGGTACAGACTGCTACCAAAGGGGTTTACTGCTCTACCTGTAGTCTTAAATCTTTTGCAGTGTTCCCCAAGGGAACTGCACAGGTTTCTGCCTAACACACGCAGCCGCACTCGATGGAATAATTAGTGATTTCAAACGGCCACAGATGCCTTTTCGACGTGATGTTGCAAATGAGGAATTCTAGGGCCGGCGCTTTCGGTTTCCAGCTAGGGGCGAGGAGATGCCCACAGGTCTGACTGCAAATGTAACGTTCTATTGTTCTATGTCCTTGAGACAGGGCCCATGGCGAGGGAGCAATGATTGATATGAATAGTTTGGGATGCGCAATAGCTACGTGGGCGATGAGGCCGGCCGTTCCCAAATACATGTTACTTCACAACACTGGAATTACGGGCTGGGGCACTGTGGATTTACCAGGCTGCATAACGCACGGACTCAATGGATGTTTCTAATGTTATGTGAGTAATTATTCAGGCATTTTGATCCCGGGATGAGGGAATGATGGATGGATGCATGGGCAGGTGATTTGATACAGAGTTTGCCATGTACAGGGCTTCTTGGGATCTATCCGCCTCCCCTACGCTATGTGATGCAGGGCTGCCATTGTGGGACCATCGTCCATCTGGCCTTGTTGAGCCCTCCCTGTCTCGAGGCGCCCTCAGACACTTGTGTCCATGCACGTTAACATTCCCATCTGATGGAATCTGTTTTGACAGACGCATGCACAGGTACACTCGTTTGTGATGGTGTTTGCACCTCGATATAGATGGTTATGAGTCGCAAGTGGTTTTGGGGTGGTGATGATCCTTTTGGTTGGGCTAGCATGCATATGGCTGTGGATTTCGTGTGATCATTGAAGTGAGTAGTTGGAATGTAGTTCTGATGGCCATTCTGTTCTTTTTCTTTTCTTTTGGTTGACAGGTATCTCCTCCCCTTTTGCCACTGCCATCTGTATGCCACTCCTGCAGATGGATTTTACTCCCGACACCTGCTGCTTCGTGTTAATCAGTGGAGCAGCATTATGATTTTATGGGACGATCGCCAATGGCCCACATGCCCTTACGCAGTACTGGTGGCTCGGAGCAACATTTCGGCCTTTCAGCTGGACTAGTGCCTCCCCATTGGGACGGCCCTGCGGTTCTGTGCGCTTCCATGTTGCCTTTTCGTACGTGATTGTGGCTCTGTGTACCATGGGGGAACAGGGCGACACACAGGTAGTGGCTGGTCATTTCTTGCGGAAGCAGCCCACAATGGTGATTGGTGTTTTGGAGTTCATGGCCTGATGGCTGTATGGGCTTGGTGATTTTGATGTGCATAAAATTTCTATTTGGATTTGGCCCGTGTAGCGTTTTTCTTTGCAAGTGATGTGGCATATGCCAATTTGGGGGGCGATGTATTGTGGGGAGATCTGCATCGGGTTCCGGCTTCGGGGTTTAGTTGCGTGGTACTGTACTGGCCGCGTTTGCCTACGAAGCCCAGTGAGGTCAGGGATGGGGGCTGCCAATATGACAGTTTGAATGTTGTCATGCTCAGGGGCGGGGGATTGGGTTTTGTGTAACAGATGCCGGTCAGCCAGGTGGACTGGTGGAATGATGTGATTTTCGGAATATTGCTGGTCACAGGTGCCTGTGTTTGCGTGCGTTTCTTGGTGGGGGACTGTGGTCATGTCCATTGGGATGGCTTCTGTATTCGTGCCATCTGTGCCCTGCAGCTCCCATTGGCCCCTGTTGTGTTTCTTTTGTTCGTTGGCATGCATGGGTGACTTGTACATTTCAATGGTTGCATTGTGGCTTCATTGCACCTACGGGGAGTTGTACTTTGTGGGCAGGGAGCGGTGTACAGGCACTCAGTGGGGCCGTTTACGGTTGATTCGCGATGCCGTACTTCTCGCCATGGCGGAATGGTACATTACGCCATGCCTGATGGCGTTAGGTACATGTCCGCTAGGGTCGGAATTGGCGTACCGTTGCACCATGGTGGTGTTTGCGGTTTGGCATGGCGCGCGCGCGCGTGCTTGGTGCAGTTAGCGTTGGCGTTCACTACGGTGTCGCTAATGGCTTCGTACTTTGCGGTGACGGGTCATAGTCGCACCGAGCGCTATTCGATGGCGGTATTGCATTTCCGCCATCGTTTTTCGATTTCCGCCAGGGTCGTAATGAGGGCCTATGTCATTTCATTGACAACGTTTTTTTTGACAGGTGTTTTTCTAACAAAACGTGGCTGAAAAAACTCATCAAATTCTCATTTTCTTTATTTTTGAGGGGGTTTCCCCCTTCTAGCCCCCATCCGCTATCTATTTTTCACTATACCCGACCCCCCCAACCCTTTATATGTCCTTTCCCACCCACTCTATACATTTTGATGTGTTTTTTGGTGACATTTATTCATTCATAAGAACACCCGTAGAAAATACTGCTGTCGATGAATGGACGTTGCACTGTCATAACAGGATAAAACATACAGATGTGCATAATAGTCTCCAGCGAGATGCTATCACAATGACAACTAAGTTCTTTGTTTTTTTATGCATTCAATTTACTGTAATAGGCACCTGGTTGAATAATAATTGTGTTTTTAACGTTCTTGCACTTGAATGGAAAACTCATGGCAAATAACATTTGTTTTGAAAAGTTAAATGCATGAAATTCAGATAGGCCCTTAACAGATGATTTGGTACTTATCCACCAAAACTCTTCTAAATATAATAAATGACACATAGCTGAGAGTGATAGGCCAGTAACAGGAAGGATACACTATGGTTACTCTTTTAAAACCATGGAACAATTATCGACAGTGCCAAAGTTGCTGGAGGTCTTCTAGTATTAAAGATAACCTAACATAAATTGAGCAAAAGAGGAGCCCAAATATCTGTTGAAAGCTTGTACAGGTCACCAGGTACTCCATTAGGGCCCGGGCTTTACAAAAGTGCAGACTATTAATTACCTTTTGCATCGATGGTAATTTAGCAAGATTGCTTTAAGGAACAAAATATGCTCTTATTCGCTCTATCACTAGGACACCTGTTAACCTCTGCATACAGGTTAAACTATTGGGTTGTTTTAATGTTACCAACCATAGATTCTGCGCTTGTCCAACCCTCAGAGTTGACTCACAAAGCAACTGACTTTCAAAACTGCCTGCTGTCTTGTCAATAACAGGCCTCCCACCTTTCAGAAATACTAACAGGGATGGGTCCTCGGAAGCTCCATATTATTACACAGAAGCTTAACAAACTCCTCAACAACACGTGCTGTCTCACTTATTGTTTGTGTTAAGTCCTCTCATGTTACAAGACATTTCAGAAACTGTTGGTGGCACAGTGTCAGATAACATAACAGCAAAACAGAAGCATAGTAAAATGGTGCAATCCCATTGGAAACCACTCTATGAATCAGGCCCATCGTGTGGTAAATATCCAGGTTCAACGCTGCCATGGGGGGCGCACGTATCAGTTGCGCAAGTAACGTGGTGACGTCGAGAGTGACATGATGAGTGATATCGGGAGTGGGATGTCATTGAACACGGCGAGTGCTGTATAGACATAGTGTAGTGTGTTATGGAATAGGAGCAGGCACAGCATGAGAGGAACACAATAGGGGTGATGTGGGTGGGCAAGGTGTTGTAGTGATGGTGTAATGGGCACAGAGCGGGCACAGGTTGGGGGTATGGGTGTAAGGTGTCTTAGGGGATAATGGAGTAAAAGTGCTTTTGAACAATATGTGAACAGTAGAGAAGCCCTTTTTTGTAGGCCCGTGCTAGGAAAACAGACAGCTCATAATAAAAGGGCTGCAGACTTTTGTGCCAGCAGTACATATTTTTGGAACATTCAGCAGAAACAGTGCGCAGAAATGTTGCAAGACTGAGGTTTCCCAGGTGAATGCAGTCTCCTCCAAGTTGCTCTAAAAGATACTTTCAAAGTTAACAATCTCTGCACCTGGGAACACAAGAAGAATTGGCAGAGAACGAGAAATCAAATGCAGCTAATTTGAAACTAGTGGCAACGCAATATCATTATTTCAGAGTAGACTTTCAAGCAAGGTGAGAGAAGGGAGCTGGGGGCCAGAATGCTGGGTGGGGTATGGTTTATGGGGCATGCAATTTAGTTTAGTTTTACAGGACTGTCTGAGCCGTCCTTTCAGCTGTATGGGTCTAATACATTTGCATTACTTCTTGCTTGGTGTACGCTCTGTTTTTGGATTACTTTTTCTTCCCTGGAATTGCTTTTACGGAGGTTCCCTAGTACAATAGTATCAATTCTGAGCAGAGTTTGTGATTATTTGAGTACCTTCAGCATAAAAGCATCCTTGCATAAACGTGTAACTCTGATGATTATACATTATTTTCTGAAGATACTAATTGTAATTTTGTTAACTGCATGGAGTTTAATTTATCTATTTCTACACTATTTGAAATGACTGTAATGTATAGCTCATTCCCTAATATGCTGACCTGGGTAGTATTATGATTTATGTTTGGCTGGTTTCCCAGTGTGGCAGAGGAACATCACATCAGACTCAATTCAATGATGTCCCCTCGCTTTTCATTTCTTGTCATCCGACGAGCAACCATGTGCCTCTCTTAGCCCAAGGATGCATGGAGCAGCTGAGCCTTTGACTCGGTGAGGCCTCTGAAGCATGACTGATGAGTTTTAGACTCTTCCTGCAGCATCCTCTCTGTCTGGAAGGACCGCATGATTGGTTAGAGCCAGCACATATTCTACTGTGCCTGGAGAGGTGGCCAGGCAACACCCAGCACCTTCTAAGGACCCTATATAAGAGCCAGATTTCATCCCTGTCTGGGCCTGTCAGGGCACTGGAGGTCCCCTCCTTCCTGCTCCAACCTCCATGTTAAACAGCGTACACCCGGTAAGTGCCTCCTCCCCTTACGTCCTTGTGTCTCTCTACATTTCTGGTCATATTCATCCAGGCCCGATCCTCATCACGGCCCTTGTGGTGCTTCACTATATAACCTTTCACCATAATAAACTTTCCACTTGACTCTGTGCTGTTGCCAACTGCAACATTGGCTTCACTGGAACTTCCTACATTGGCTTCACTGGAACATGGACTACACTGGAACTTCCTACAGGACTCATTTACAGTGCCCCTTCTCGCCTCGTATCTGGCAACCATGCAATGAGCCTCCTTCATGAACTGTAGACCTATCCCCACTCCTTTCAGAATGCTGCAAAAAGTTGCCCTTGCCTATCTTAGAATTCTTTGGCAAAGCAGGCTTACTTAAAAGATGCATTTTGGCCGCTGAAATGAAATTCAAATCCAGATGTGCTTATTTTTTACAGATTGCCTAAATTATGCGTTTTGTGGCTTTACATGAGACTTTCCAATCTAGATGTGTTTTTTTTAGACTACCTAAATGATTCATTTTTGGTTGTTTGTGTGAAATTTGAATCCAGACGCTGCACTAACATCTGCAGCCCTTACTTAAAGCTGTTTGTTTCATGAATACCGAATCCTGCTGTTAAAATCCTCTGCGCGCACCAATTGCTATAATGGCTAAAACCTGCTGCCCTGCTTGAAGTCTGGCATTATTCATGTATATGTGTTTTTCACATCTGGGTGCTTTTAATTATCTGTTGCCCATATTGTATTGCTGCCTTTTCCCTGCTTCTCGGAACGCTAGATCTGGGCTTAAATCATGTTCCCCTGAGTTGGGAATGGGACAGCACTGTCCCACACCCATAGGCACTTTAAAATGCGGCAAGACACATTTGAGTATCTGTGATAGGCTAGGGGGAGGGAGGACAGTGAGAGGGACGCCTTCCCATCTAACAAGACCCCTTTTAATAACCAAATATAGTCTAAAGACATAATAAAGCCTAAGGTGCGGTCAGGATTGTTATTTCACGTAGATATTAGTAATCATAGGTAGATCGGAAGGCCTGCATGGTAAATGCGGCATTGCATGTACTAGGCCCAAATTCGTGAGACCACAGATATCTGCAGCCATGCACAAGCTCCCATGAGGACCGTTCATGCCCCCAACTGCCACAATGTCTTTTCATTGTTCCAAGAGTGTTGCAAAGATGTGTTATTTACCCAAGAGGAATGTGCCCTACAAGGCAGCAATGAGAGACCAGTGGCTGGTGTCCATGTTATCTCACACTGGCCAAAGCATGACCTGGACGATTCCCGGATGACCACGAGTTGTAGCGCATACAACTGACTAAACCATAAGATCCCCGAATTCCATGGCACCAGATGCCCTTTGACCAACCCCAAAGTAACATGTCCTGAAATACTCGTGTGATTTGTATTGCGACGTTATGGGAGGGATATATTATAGTTCAACGACGAGGGTGGAGACCTTGGTTACGGATGGCAAAGAGGGGAGTCAGTGAAATGTCTATGTGAAGGTTAGACTGCAGCACCTCCTTTGTGCCCATCTTAAGGCATGCCCAGTGCACAGTATTAGTGATAAAATAGTTGTATGGTAGGAATATAATTAATTTGTTTTTTTACCTTCAACATGATAAGAACATGATCACCGCAGCACCCACGTGATGGAAAACGGATGGACTGGGCTGAAACCAATGGCCTGGCCTTCCTTATGTGTCAGGCAGACCCTATGCATTGCATCATGTATGACAATGTTTTGCTTTATAAGATTCTGCTTGTACTACTTTTAGGCAGAAACTTCTTAGCAGCAGAGGTCTTTGCTGTTGCTCTCATCTGTGTTATGAGATTAAAACTTGTTATCCTTACAAGATCAACTTGGGACTTTCTTCCGTAGCAGGTTATATTCTTTATGGTGTGAGCATTAAGGGGTGTGCCTTCTATTGGTGACACCAACATGATCCCAGGTCTGCCCCGTACCTGCAGAGGCTTGCAGGCTGATTTTCAAGAAGGAGCTGCGTCCACTACACTGACCGGTCTCGAAAAAAACCTGTGTTCCGAGTGTTTTAACAGGATCCATTTTAGGAGAATTCCTCTGTTGCGGTCTATTATGCTGTCACCCTCAACTCAGGGAGTTTCTTTCCCCCCAAACCAGGTGGTGCCCAATAAATCACTATTATTTGTTAACGTTCACTTTGGTAAGGCTTCCAACCCGTCTCGCACCCAACCCCAACAAATGCCTGGTGCCACAATAGACTAGGAACCAGTCCGGTGTGTAGTAAGAATATAGATTTATTAATTCATTTAACCCAAATTTGACAAATAGGCTAACATCAGCCAACAATACTGTGGCAACACAAGAAAAAAAAAAACTTCCATAATGGCACCAACACAGAGATAATACTGAGATATACAGTCACAATTTCTCACAACTTTCTTTTCAAATCCCTCACCAATGCAGAAAAAGAATAATTCAAAATTGTGATTTGGTTATAATACTTTCCTTCCAGCAATACCCACCCTCCAAACATCAATTAACTTGACCCCTCTGAATTGAAGGCGAGTGGCAGAGAGTGTGAAAATGGGAAAAACCTTTTGGGATTCTCAAAAGATGAACTATTTGGAAAAAGTGATTCAAGAGGCAGGTAACTTCAGGGATCCATAGAACAATTCTTAAAACAAATAAGGGTGACAAATTCGCTAGAAAAAAGCCAATGCTTTGGGAACAAACAACAAACATGCAGTTAAACCAGGGGTCACTAAACAGCTAAAGCAATATGGGCCTCATTACGACCCAGGCGGTAAGGGGTTTACGGCAGCGTAAACAGCGCCGACCCTTACCGCCTGATTCCGAGGTCCCTTAGCGCCATGGAGGATTTAACACCTGCTTTTAGCAGGTGTTAAAATCCATGGCGCTAAGGGACCTTGTTGTTAATTACGGCACCGTAATTTACGGTGGCGTAATTAACGCCTTCCCCACTCCCATTATGCCCTATGGGGCAAAAATGGGAATGGGGAAGGGTAAATGGGGATTGGGGACTTACCGCCCCGCCAACCTCGGAATGGGGCGGTAAGTCCGCCAACCACCATGGCGTAAACGTAGTTTACGCCATGGTGGTAAAGGTACGACCCAGGCGGTAAGTGGGGGCCCTATGTATCTGATTCAAAATAAAATAACACTAGCACATACTGAAAATGTTCCGTTTCACTCCTTTACATTATTTTTTGGAGGGCCTGGTATTTCCCCATTCAGGGAACCCGGACCATCCCCATTCCATTTGCACGATAGGGCTCATTGGGAATGGGGAGCATGCTAATAACAGGCCCGTTAATGACGGGACCATTGTTAGCATGATGGGCCGCTAAAACCAGACGTCCAGAGTAGGTCTAGCGAGCGGACCTCGTAATAGGGCAGTAATGGGTTAACGGCTCTGGCACCTTTACTGGCACCGTTAACCCCTTACCGCCCACCTCGTAATGAGGCCCAACATGTACTACACATTGCAGTAAGAAAGCAAAATAGTAAACAGAGGCTAGCAAAGCTTGTTGCTCCCCTTGCAGAGTTACCAAGAACTAACTAAATAAAGTAAAACATACCAAACATTATCCCCTGAAGAACCACCAATTCCAAGGTGGGGAAACACGTGTCGGGTAAGCAAGGGCATTGCCATTAAAATGACAAATGAATGGAGCAGATCATAAACTAACATAAGGACCAGAGGAGAAACTAATGCACAAGCAAGCACATAGTTACAAGGACAAGTGGCTAAACAAGTGTATAGAAAACACATGTGCTCAGCAAGCACATACACAATAAACAAACCAATCAAGGGGCAAGCAAAGTAAAGGCAGCAAATACCCACAGCATACTGGGATCATTTTACCCAATGCAAGTAAATTCAAGGATATATATATATATATATATATATATATATATATATATATGTATATATATATATATATATATATGTATATATATATATATATATATATATACATATATATATATATATATATACATATATATATATATATATATATATATATATATATATATATATATATATATTTTTTTTTTTTTTTTTTTTAATTTATTTGACTTGTATTCAGGTAAAACCTGTAATTTTATCAAAAGGTGCATTCAGTTCTCTGTTCAGAAAATTCAAGAGTTTCATCTCAGGTTTCTCCGGAAAAAGGCTTCCCACAGATCAAACTGGTTGTCTGCAGTGTAACCGAGAGGCCCAGAAGACACCTGTCTGTTTGGGCTACATAACTCACTGCGTTGAGGTGGCATCCGTGCGTGAGGCTTCGTTGATCTGTTTGAAAGCCAATTCGATTAGGTTAGCCATAGCCACCGTCCACCTTGTGGTTTCTCCAGAAATCAGTCTATTCCACAAGTCTTCTTCATTGATCATCCATGGGCTCGTGATCAGCGGCAAAAGGTAAATAGTTCTGTTTTTTTCAGTGATGGGACAATTGAGAACCAAATATCTGAGGGTTTCCACCCTTTGTGTATTTTTGCATAATCAACAGGTCTGATCTTCCACCACACCACGAATTGAGAGGATGTCTTTAGTCAGAAGCACATTTAATCTTGCTTTCATAAACAAGAATCTTTTTTTTTCTCTGGAAATTTGCTGACATAATTCATTGGGACTTTTGGTTTGTTAAACATGGGAGGAAGGTGGCGTAAAAGTTTGTTATCTGCTGCTGTCTGTATTGTTTTAATCCAGTCCATTTCTTCGAGTTTACGTTTGATTTTATCAGGGTTTTCTTTTAAATCGGTTTCTGTGCACAGTATATCTGACAACCTTTTTGATTTTGGCCCACTTT
Organism: Ambystoma mexicanum; assembly: GCF_040938575.1. Lineage (NCBI taxonomy): Eukaryota > Metazoa > Chordata > Amphibia > Caudata > Ambystomatidae > Ambystoma > Ambystoma mexicanum. The sequence continues at coordinate 1,515,412,637 of NC_090937.1, read as the reverse complement.
TTAAATGCAATGCAGTTACCATTTTCCAATTCTTCTTTGATTAATGAATAGATGGGAAGGGAATCAGCCAAAATAATTTTTCTGAATAGTCTCATTGCGCTGAAGTCAATAATCGAGGCTAGCGAGACTAATCCTAGTTCCCTTTGGATAGCCACAATTGAGGTCGATTTTGGGAGCCCCAGGACGGCTTTCCAGACCAAACCTTCTATTTTGACCCATATCGTCTGGGGAATACAGAGTGAGGCCTCCATTCCAAAAGCCAAGGATATATTGTAAAGAGATCAATGTGAATAACAAGACTCATTGAATCTTAATGACATAAAACTAAGAGTGGGAGTGAACTTTGTTGTATGAAAAGAATACACTAAAACAATATATTTTCTGGAGTTTATTTTTTGTGAGCATCATCAATAAATTGCAGCTGCCGATTACAGCACAAACCAAAGGAGTCAAATTTTTCTTTTCACAGTCAGTGCGTAGCGTGAGAATATATGGTCCTTTCACTTTTCCTGTACAGCCTCAGGACAGGAACCATATCCGCAGCAAGCACTGTCTACAATCGATTTAAAGCGCAATATTAACAAAACAATAACATAGAGTAGCGCCAGATCCTGGTAGGCTGATCTTTTGGAGTTATTTTAGTTTTTAATGCTAACAAGATGCATCCAGTTATTTCTAGAGGGCAATTAATTGATTTACTTTAATTAAATATGTTAAGGATCTACACAGACAAACAGGATATTTTGCTATCGGGAAATAACTAAAGCAATGCTTGAAATTGCAGGGCCTACACAATCTATGACTTTGGGGATAGTTTTACTTACAAGAGAGGCCTTGAAATTGGAATCAAGGAACAACAGGGCACTTGTGGGACAGCAAGGGTGTCAGGCATGGACAGTCTCCTCTGGCTCACCAAGAGGTCCCAGTCAGCTTCTATGTCTCCTGGTCCCAGGCTCCAATGCATGATTTGGGGCCTCTCTGCTTGGGTGTTTCTCGCAAAAGTTCAGCAGCGGGTTACCTCCTGCAATAATGTGGGCTCGGCCTGTTTAAACTCTGAAAATCTATCAACATGGCAAGTACCCTACTTTTTCAAATCGTTACATGTATGGATATATTTTTAAGAACTACATTTTAGGGCAAATCTGATGGTGCTAGTCTGAAGTTGGCACTCCCTTCCTATGCAAAGGTACGTTTTTTCTTCATTTACATAGAAGCCGTATGATACCACTTCATAGTTCCCATGTTAATTTTGTTCTTCACCCTCAAAGCAACTACCAACTCTCTTGGAATCAAGGGAATGCCGAAATAAAATTTGTATTCATAGTTTTTATATTTATCACAGAAATATATCACGATACTGGTTTGGTGGCACTCTCAAGTGGCAGGCCAAAAGCTCAGCTGTTAGCTAAATTTTCTTTTTTTTCTGGGAGCGCTTTTTCTTTTCTCTTTCCTTCCCTTCCCTCTCTCTCCTCGCTCACTCTTTCTCTCTTTCTTTCTCCCTCTCTCTTTCTTTCTCTTGGTTCTTCTTCTTTTGTGTGTGAAGTACGTCATGTATGTTTCTCCCTTTCCGTTGTCTTGTGTGCCTGTGCTTCTATTTCTGGAAAGAAGAAGATGGACGTCTCTAATGTTAATAACTTGCTCTGTAGGGACCTGAGGTGCAGATGCACGAATGAGAGAGTGGACCTATATCTATTATTGTGAATTGGTTATTGCTGGAAGACTGTGTGTTATATTGCTAGTACTATTGGGAGTGTATTAGGAGTGGGTATTTTAGGGTGAGGTCCTATAAAAAGGTGAATGGGGAAAATGTGATTGTATATTATACAAATGGAACAATACATATACATGTTAATAATACAAGTGGATTTACATATATTAGCACTAATGAGAACACTAATAATAATAATAATGGAAATTAATTTAATGACTGTAATATGTATAACACACCAATGGGGAAAACAGAGAATAGGTTGTTTCCAACAAGTAGGGGACTGTCTACCACGATGAAACGATATAATGTTATTTCCCATAGCAGTGCTAAAGTGGCCATCCCTGAGAATGTGTATAGAAGAATGAAAAGAGAAGCACAACAAAAGTATGACACGTATCAAGGGCTGGGTTTTGATGTGATTGAGGATATTCATCTCCCCGAGTTCACTAACTCATGGTATTCTGATATGAGTAGTGTGGGGAGAAACGCTATGAATGAGAGCTGTTATGTGTGTTCACTCATTCCACATGTGTCAGGGGCTCCAAGGGTGTTAGTACCACAAGCAGTCCCAATTATAGAGGACAGTGCCTAATTCATCTTGTGATATGCAGAATAAAAGGAACGTTCAAGGCACATAGTGTGCAACTGCAAATTGTGGGCCCAGATTTTGTAAAGTGCAATGAAGACCCAAAAAACATCAAGTGTGTGGAGCTACCCTATCTGATGGGGATAGAGTGGAAACATGTCAATAACTTGCAGGCCATTATACTACCTTGCTTGGCAGAGGGACTGGCAACATATAGCAAGGAAAGGAGAGCACAAGTGGACACTTTCTGTGCACAAATCTGGACAGAGCATATCACAAAGCTGACATGGATTGCAACCAGGGAAAAGCCGATGCAAGTGCATGTGGAGGAACAATATAGACTCTGCTTCCGCAGCAAAGGTACAGTCTTTGTTGACACAAAAGAACAATAAAAATCTTTTGAACACAGACATGAAGAAAGGAGTGGTGGCGCTGATGGATTACTACTGGGTCTGCGGCCTACAAACCTACTTGCACCTTTCACCATCATGAAGAGGCTGTTGTTCGCTGGCCACATTGTACTCGGAGCTATTAGTAATCCAAGAAGAACACCTGAACAGGGAGTACTGCCTGCAGAGGGGCCAACGATTTTCCCCACAGTCCAAAATGAAGATAAGAGCTTGTACCCACACAATAGCCCCACATCTGGCTCGTAAAAGGACAGTCCCAACAACTGCAAAGGATGACAAGATCGAATTACATATACAAAGAATCTTCCATATTGCTTGCTGAAATGCCAGAACAATACAGGCTTTTCAGCTCAGCAGAATCCTTTTTTGCATCTTTACTCTTGCCGGGAATCCAGCCCACCCAGAGCAAATGCTAAATAGTTGCAAATAGTAAGGAGGCAACTTGTCCAGCTCGTGAACGGCAGAGAATGGGTTCACTGTGATCAAGTTAGAGTTGCGAGCTTTGAGACGTATGACAATGCAAAATCGTTGCGTGCTGGACATGTTAACAGAGATGGAAGCTGGGGTTTGCAAAAAATGTGGTGATTCCAGCTGTAAATTTGTGCCTGCAGAAGATGCGGAGTACGAATCACTATTCCACATCATTGCAGCTGTCCATGGACTGGGTGTTCGCATGAAGGAGGAGGGAGGACTAAAGGACAGTGATTGGCTGAATATGGCATTTAACTGTGCCCCATTGGCACAGTTAAATGGGAGTGACCCCATGGCGCAGTTGGCGCAGTTCTCCACCTCGGAGACTTCAATATTCATCTTGACTCCTCTTATACATCTTTAATCTTTTGCACACTCTGGATGCACTCATCTCAGCTGACCAATCTCTCTACAACCCTCTTAGTACTCCTCTCTCTCCTGGTCTGCTCATTTTCTGCTCTCCTCTCATCTGGAGCTCCACGACTCCCTGGCTCTGCCTCCGCGCGCACTGCCAGCCTCCTTCTCCATCATCCAACTGACGATGGGAGTGTCGCCTCTTTTATTCCCCCTCCACCCCTTGTGATTGACTCTCACTCTGACTCAGTTCTTGCTAAACTCCATCTCCAACAACCTTGACATCCTTGCCCCTGCCATGAGGATCCAGATGAAGCCTGCCTCCAAGTTCAACAGTTGGCATAATGCTGATCTATCCTCACTGAAAAGCAAGTGCAGAGTTGCAGAAGGGAAGTGGTTGTCTTCTCGCACATCTTCTGACAAACTGGCCCGTTGTCTGCTCCAAAAGCATTACAGACTCTCCATCCGGTCCTGGAAGTGGGCCCATATTCAAGCCTGCATCTCTGGAGCCACCAACAACACAGCTGAGCCTTTCAAAATCTGCACGATACTTGCCAATTCTACTGCAATCTCTACTTTTCCTCTTCCTTCCGAGGCCCTCTGCACTGCTTTGGCCTCCCACTTCACAGCCAAAACCCAGGACATCCTATAGCCACTCTGCTCTAGCCCCCTCTCTCCTCCACTCACACTAAGGCCTCCCCTAGGCTCGCTTTCTCCTTTCCTTCTCTACTCCTTCTCACCCATAGCACTGGATGAGGTCAACCAGACTATTTGCTCTATTAAAGTCTCTTCCAAACAGGTGCTTCCCCGCTCCTCTAGAACTATAAAGGACAATATTCCCACCCTTGCTCCCACTTCGGCAGATTTCTGCAATCACTCTCTTGCCAATGGCTCCTTCCCATCACACCTCAAGCATTCCCTTCTGTACCCCCTCCTAAAAAAGCCATCTGCTGACCCTTCCTGCACAGCTAACTACCACCCTATTTACACTGCCCCCTACTTGCGCAAACCTTTGGAGAAATTGGTGATATCCCAACAAATCCATCACTCTAAATCTGTTGGCTATCTCCACAACCACCAGTCTGACTTCAGAGCAGCCAGAGGCATGGAAACTGCTCGCCTGAGCACCTGTGAAGACTTGCTCTCAATCCTTGAATCCAACACTTCTTCTGTTCTCATAGTCCTTGATCTGTCCTCTTCCTTCGACACAGTCAATCATGCCACCCTCATTGACTCCTTGACATGCAGGGCATCACAGACCAGGCACTGGCATGGATGACCTGTTTCCTATTTAATCGGCCCTCCCAGTTTTGAATGACCCTTTTCTCTCCTCTACATATATAGCAGCTGTTTGGTGATCTACTCACAGATGGAAGAGGCTCTTTGCATCAGTACATGGATGATACCCACCTGTACCTGTTGGTGTCACTGTCCAGAGAATTGTGTTGCTGAAGCGTAGACTGCAGAGATAAGGAACAGGGGCAAGGCCATTTGTGCTACTTAATACCAAAAAATATGGAGTAATGTATCCATTGTGAGAGCTTGTTGCACGTTTATGTAGAGGTATTGAAAAAAATCACCAACATCTTAGATTGAGATATTAACCGTAAATGACTCATCCTCAATCAAGCTAGGATCAAACGTTTTAGGCACCAGCAAATTATACAATCATTTTCCATCATAAAATAGTGATAGGCCACTCTGCACTGACCAATGCCCAGAGAGATTAAATATTTCTATTGCGAATGGTCATAACAGTTCTATGTCATTTCATCGACAACAGTTTTTTCGACAGGTGTTTTTCGGACAAAACTTTGCTGAAAAAACTTATCAAATTCTTATGTTTTAATTTTTTAGTCGGTTTCCCCCTTCTAGCTTCCATCCACTATCTATGTTTCACAATTCCCTACCCTCCCAACCCTTTATATGTCCTTTCCCACCCACTTTTTCATTGTGTTTTTTTGCAACATTTTTCATAAAACCACCAGTCGAAAATACTGCTGTCGATGAAAGGACGTTGCAGGGGCGAAAGGACAGATGTGCATATTAGTCTCCAGCGAGATGCTTTCACAATGGCAACTAAGGTCCTTTTTTTATGCATTCAATTTACTGTAATAGGCATCTGGTTGAAATTGTGTTTTTAGATTTCTTGCACTTGAATTGAAAACATATGGCAAATAACATTTGTTTTCAAAAGTTAAATGCGTGAAATTCAGATAGGTCCTTAACAGATGATTTGATACTTATCCACCAAAACCCTCATAAGTATAATTAATGACACATAGCTGAGAGTGATAGGCCAGTAACAGGAAGGATAGGCATGGTTACACTTTTAAAAACATGGAACAAATATCGACAGTGCCTAAGTGGCTGGAGGTCTTCTAGCATTAAAAATAACCTGAAATAGTTTGAGCAAAAGGGGAGCCCAAATATTGTTTAAAGCTTGTGCAGGTCATCAGGTACTCCATTAGGGCCCGGGCTTTAAAAAAGTGCAGACTATTAATTTCCTTTTGCACCGATGGTTATCTAGCAAGATTGCTGGAAGGAACCAAATATGCTCCTTATTCTCCCTATCACTAGGACACCTGTTAACCTCTGCATACTGGTTAAACTGGTTAAACTATTGGGTTGCGTTAATGTTACAAACCATAGATTCTGCGCTTGTCCAACACTCAGAGTTGAGTTACAAACCAACTGACATTCAAAACTCCCTGGTATCTTGTCAATAACAGGCCTCCCAACTTTCAGAAATACTAACAAGGATAGGTCCTTGGAAGCTCTATATTATTACTTAGAAGCTTAACAAACTCCTCAACAACACGTGCTGTCTCACTTATTGTCTGTGTTAAGTCCTCTCGTGGTACAAGGCATTTCAGAAACTGTCGGTGGCTCAGTGTCAGATAACATAACAGCAAAACGCAAAACATAAAGACAATCTGTGATGATAGCAGTTCCAGTGGACCTTGTCAATCACACAGGAACATGAATGAGAGGTGTAGACTATCACAATTGTCTTATCACTAGTCCAACTCACAAAACCTCTATATCCAATGTACTGCTACTTGAATTTTCAGATGATCCAGGAATGATAAAGGAACAGGTTTCCTTAGTCTATTGTCCCTACTGCCACTGGATAGGACTTTTTCAATACCTCTCCCCGTGCCACACTCATATGCTTTGGCATTGAATGACTAATAGCTCCCTCCTTGTCATAATTTGGAACAAGATCAACTACATTTGCAACTTTGTAACATTGTAATCTTTCTTTCACCACTTCTTCTTATCCTTTACTTTTTGGGATTCTGCTCTACTTGCCGTTGCAGATTCTCTCCTCGCCACCCATTCTGAGCTATCTTCTATTCTTATTCTACTGGATCTTTCTACTGCTTTTGACACTGTGTATCATTTGCTTCTGTTGTCCTCTCTCTCCTCCTTTTGTATCACTGTTTCTGCTTTAAAATGGTGCTGTTCCTGTCTTACTAATCATTCTCTCTGTGCTGGTCACCACTCATCTCCAGCACCATCTCAGTATGGTATCCCTCAAGGCTCTATCCTGGGGCGGCTCCTTTTCTCCATCTATTCTGCTCCACTTACTTACATCATTTAATCCTTTGGTCTCTCGTATCACTTCTATGCTGATGACACACAGACTTTTCTCTCTGTCTCGTCCTTTTCGGAGGCTATTCATAGTAATGTCTCTCCTGCTCTACTGTCAATTCAATCCAGCATACATTCATGGTTCTGACTCCTTAGTCTGTCTAATACAGACATTCAGGGGCCGATTCATGGAACAAACGTGCGCCGAAAATCCATGCGCAAGCAGGCGCAAAGGAGCGCAAGCATGAGAAATGAAGCGCACGCGCACGCGTGTGATTCAAGGAAGACGCTGTGCGTGTTTCCCGCTGTCCGTGCGCCCAATCCAGCCCTGGTGCACGCAGGCATACACTGCGTGTGCCACGCGCACAGCAAAAGCGCACATAGCACGGCGCACACAACCAAAGTGGGCGGAACAGTGGGCGTAACACGCGGAATGGGGAACAACGCGTGAAAAAGAAGGCGTAACTGGGGAAGTACTGCAGGGAACTACACGGAACGCCCACACGCACGCGAACAACCCGTATTCATGGATCTGAATACGGGAAACCCGCGCACGGCAAAAGACACGCACAGGCGTCAACGCCTCCGCCACACGAAGGCAGGCGGATGTGTCACCACGCACAGTACAAAAGTGCGCGCAAACAACAAACACGTATATACAGCTACGATGAATGCCCCATTTGTGCAGCACTGATCGTGGGACACCGCAGGAGGAGGAGAATAGCCAGGGCACGCATTTTCACACCACGGACAAGCCTTTTTGGGATGCCTGACGACCAGGTCTATGGCAGGTATAGGTTTCCACCCCATATCATCCTAGACCTGGTCAGGGAGTGGGAAGATGACCTTACATCCCCCACCCTTTGCTCCCAAGCATTGAGCCCCTTGGAGAAGGTGCTCAATGTCCTGCATTTTTTGGCCACTGGGTCATTTCAGCGGACTACTGCCATAGTGGGGGGGTCTCACAGGCCACGCAGTCACGCTGCCTACACCAGGTACTGGCAATCATGACAGCGCGCCCCTCAGTCCGCAGGCACATATACATGCCCAGAACACCCGCAGAAAGGCAGGCCGTTGTCCTGGATTTTTTCAGGGTGGCACACTTCCCCAAAGTGCTCGGTGCCATAGATTGCACCCATGTGGCCCTACGTCCACCTAGGGCCACTGAGCACATCTACCGAAACCGCAAGCACTGGCATTCCATCAACGTACAGGTGGTATGCGATGCAAAGGGAATCATCACCTCTGTCTATGCAAACTACCCTGGCTCCACCCATTACAGTTTCATATACAGAATGTCCGCCTTGAGCCGGCTCCTGGAAGCTGGGCAGCATGGCGACACATGGCTCCTAGGTCAGTACAAATGCCCTTGCACTTGCATGCAAGTCACACACAGACAAATACCCAAACTATAATAATCTCAACTATTATCACCTCCCCAGGGGACAGTGCCTACCCTCTGAGCAACCACATGATGACGCCAATCCGGAACCCCACCACACCGCCCCAGGTAAGATACAACGCCGCCCATATTGCAACCAGGGCCATAGTGGAGCGCACATTCGGAGTGCTCAAGTCACATTTCCGCTCCCTTGACCGCTCTGGCGGGCAACTACTCCATGCACCCCCATTAGTGTGCAGGATCATTGTGGCAGCCTGTGTCCTGCACAATGTTGCAACACGGCAGGGCGTCCCGGTGGACATGGTGGTGCCCCCGCATCCCCAACCACAGGCACAGGCGCTGCCCATGGGAGGTGACAGGGCACGTGGCGAGGAAGCCCGGACCCAGCTTGTGGCCACATTTTTCACCTAAACTCCCACCCCTGCGGAGTGCACACAGGCCTGGCACATACCAGGTGACAATCGATGATGACAAAGAGACAATCAACTGTCACAACCCTACCACCCTGAGATAGTTGCCATGGAAGTGCCACATCGTCTGCATCCCTAGCTACTTAAACACAAGCTTTCCTGTGTGACCAAAAGGCACACATATGACATATGACATGATATGGCCTATACACAAGTATTTCAAGGTGCGATGAGGCAGGGAGGGGGGAACACGGGAAGACAGACAACGGTACTACTAGGCCAGGTGTCATTTAGATTGTGCAAGTGCAGGGGTAGGGGGAAGGGAAAAGTGCAAGGGGAAGGGGAGGGGGGGGAGTGCAGTACAGTGGAAGTAGACCAAAAAACAAATACATAGGTCGGCTGGTGGCAACTGCAAAGGTAAGTGCAGACAAGTGCTGGGAAGGGGGTGCTGTAGGGATAGAGAGACAGTCCGGCAGTGCAGGGGTTTCCAGGGAGGCAGTGCAAGTGGAGAGTGGCTGGGCCAGGGACCGAGGTCGGTGAGAGTGGCCCAGTTGCAGCCCCAGTGCAGTTCCAGTGAAGAATTCCGCAAGGGAGAGGCAGAGAGAAAGCAGAAGCAAAGAGGAAGGTCTTGAGGTGCTTCCCGAACCGGAGATGGTTCCCCTCAAGTTCAAGTGAGGCAGGAAGGCTGTTCCAGAGGGAGGGCCCTGCCGCGGAGAGAGATCTACCCCCAGCTAGTTGCTCTGAGAAGAGGATGACCCTGACATGCAAAGTGTGCATCACACACACCTGCAAAACAGGCCATGGCCATCACTGTCATGTCACTCAAACCCTCCCAAACCACAACATGACATGGCAAGCAATACCCATACACCAACACAGTAACGATAAGGTACACATTGCCATGTCCAAAATCTATGATGCACACTGATGCCTGACCTGGAATCAGATGAAATGACAGACCAACAACCTCCCACCCAAAATAAGACATTTCCAAATGCATTACAAGAGTTGTAGACGTAACATATCAACGAATGCTTGTCTACATGCACATTGTGCATTGCAAAATCAACACTGCAGCTTCTGTGTGCTGTGGCCTACTCCTGCAACGCACTGCTCAGCGCACAGCACAGTGAACAGCCATTGTGTGTGATGCACACCCTGAGCATCACATCTAAGTGACAGACCACATCAAAAAGCAAATTAGGCATGTACAGGATCCATAATTGGTCACAGAACATGTGCTGCAGGGACACAGTGGCCACCAGAAGGCAAACAGTGTACACGTGGATATGCAAGGGTGGGAGTACATGTAGTGCATCAGAGTGCAAGTGTGTGGTTCTGCAAGGACATGCACTCCACATATGCATGTGCACTCAAGTGACCATCAGTGTTCTCTACACATTACATGTGAATATTCACCATGTGTACACCCCAGCATGTCAAACCACAACTATCCCCTCGCACCTGAAAGGTAAACACAACACATGAACAGGCATTGATCAGCAGAACACAACATGTACATAGGATACCACCATTACAATGTCAGAGTTCCCATCACACTGCAGGGCAAGGCAACTATCAACAACAACCCCCCCTCCCTCACAAATGACCATGACCCACTGAACAACTGCACCTGGGTCATGGAGCCTTCAAACCTCAATTCCACCTGGCCACAGGATCACCTTTACCCTTTGTCACCAACTCCCACCTTGTGTGTAAAAATGTGCCCGTACCCTCATAATCCACACTCATTTCCAAAATCACAAAATCCAAGCCAGAAAAACAAACCAGCACACCCTCCAGTAGATAACTTGACGTAGCAGTACCTCACAAAGGCCAAGTACTACCACAATGATTCAACAACCAAGGTAGCACAGTAAAACAATGTCACAACAGGATGTGAACCATGTGTGGTACATGACATAGGATAATGCACCATGAACGGATGTGTACTTTCACAGGTCCCGTGTACAGGCGTGGGAGTGTCACAAAACAAACACCCCCACCGTGTCCCGGGTGCCTGCAAGGTCAAACTCACACGGGCCCCTGAGACCCTGGTGGGGAAGGAGGTTCAGGGATATGTAGTCGGGACAGGTGTTGACACACTGGATGACTGGAATGAGTGGCGGGACAGGGGAGGAGGAATGACACATGAAACTAGGGAATGCACGAAAATGTACTACCTGCATGAACACATACACAATCCAATCAAACTTGGACATCATTGTCATGGCCTTCTGTAGTCCAGGCTTAGGAGTGGTACGAACCAACCACCCCCTCTAGGGTTTTGGCGCCTGCAAGCTCGGGGCTTACACAGGCATCCGCAACCCCAGTGGGGAAAGAGGGTTAGGGAACGTTGCTTGGATAGGTACGGGAAGCAGGAACACCGGGTAGAGGGTATAGGGTTCAAAATTGCATAGGATTCCGGGTGATTAGGGGGAAAAAAACATACCAAATTGAACCACACATACATCCATGCATTAGTACACTCCCCAGCAAGCCTATGCAGAGCAGTTTGAAAGAAAAACAACAAGACACTTAGCTCTGGTTTTGAGTGCTGGCCTCCTGCCTGCGCACTCTCAGGTCCGGTTACAGGAGCACTGCAATGCTGCAAAGAGAGCCACAGTCAACAACCTGTACGTGCCAATTACACAAAAACACAACACCAAACATCCCCCATAGCAACAAACTACTCTCCAAACAGACAATCTGGTGTAGATGCTTCATACCCATATATAACATTACCCCTGTGACGGGTCATACACAGTAAATGCAGTCAGTCAGCCGCCGGTGGGTGCGTGGCAAATGGAACACCAATGTGTCACAATTCACACAACATGCAATGTTCCCTGGGTAAGCAGACAAACCCATTTAGCAAGCCATGACTTCTGAGCAAGTTGCGTACCACCATGACCGAAACAAAGTTTGGAGTGCATTTATCATAAAGTACATGGAAATGATATGCACTGCACCCGAGTATGTCCCTTGCTGTATGTCCCTGTGAGCTGCCCCTTTCCATGTCTCGGAAGGCTACATGGTTGATACAAGTGCCTCAATGGACCTTGGTATACCGGAGGGTATGTGCCACTGCCCCTGCACGTGTCACAGACAACCTTACAATCAACAGCCATCAGTCCACCAACACATGTGAGCTGCATTGTGTGCTTCAACACCAATATTCGTTTAAGCTCACCCTCAGTGCTGTGACTAAGCGTGCATGTGCAACTCGCCTGGTGCAAGCTTTGCTGTGTTGTGGCCCCCCTGTGCTGCTCACCTTGCCTGGAGTTCCTTGGAACACATCAGCAGTTCTAGGATGTAGGTCTGCAATGCCTGTGCCTCTGCTTGTGCACACATGTGCATGTGGGCACCAACAAACGTGTCCAGAATTCCGTCGTCCAATGGGCCATGTCTGCTGGAAAAGGTGCTCTGGAGGCTCATCCCCCTGCAGAAAGGGCATGAAACACATGATTAATGCTTCAAAGTCATCTGTGTGTGTCTCATCAGGCATCTCATTACTTGACCATGTCAGAGAGTTACATCATAAATAACACCATCAGTCCATCTTTCACATCCAAAGTGTGGAACACTATCTACAGCATGAATTGCAACAAGCACGTGTACAGTAAAGATAAGAAACATACTACACAATGCATAGCAATTAATGTACACATTAATCATGACACACCCCATCTAGCAAAAGCTGAACAGTGGACAATAACACCAAAATCATCCCCACTAGGGGTGTAAACACAAGTCACACAGCACCAGACATGCCATAGATATGACAGTCCAAAGCCCTTGTGTAAAAGTCTCTGACACCGAACCATCCTTGCGAGCCCATGGATAAGGGAGGCAGGAGTGGCATATGTGAGTCAAGGACCCCAAGCAGCAAACACATACACAAGACAAGCCTGAAGGGCCCAGCTGGAACAGGCAGTGGATGCCTTCAAAAGCCACAAAGCACCGTACCGTCACATGAAAGCACAATAGACAAGTAATTTTAAACTAAATCAACTATTAACTAATTACACTTACAATGGAAAACCTACATTACCTAATTAAACTAACTATCAAACAGAAACTTAACTAACTAAACTAAAAGAAAAATCAAAAATGGCCACATACGACCCGGGGGGAGGGGAGGCACCTAGGAGGGGGGAGGTACAGGGTGCTGCTCAACATCCACATGCGATGATGCTGAGCCAAAAAAAAACCCTCCATGGGCTCAACGCCTGCACAGCCCGACCTATGTGGGAGATAGATGGTCATCCGAGTCTGGCTCATCCTGGAAAGGAGGACGTGGCACAGTAGCCTGGCCACGCCTAGCCGCAGCTTGCCCCTCGTCGGCAGCAAGTCTGCCGGACGAGTGAGCCTGTTTCTGTGTGGCGATGTGACGTAGGTCTGCATGCAGAACCTCACGTCATACACGTGCTTCCTCTTGCAAGGTAGCACGTGTAACACGGAGTTCCTCCTGCAAGGCCTGGCTGGACAGCCGCTGCACCTCCCGGCAAGCCTGTAGCTCAGCCGAGATGGTACGCTCAAGCTGTGCTAACCTCTCCTCTGCCTGCTGCCTCTGGGACATCATAAGGACACCCAGAGTGGATCTGAGGAAAGCATACTCCTCCCTCACGGCATCCATGTGCGCCTCTGCGTGAGCAGCAATTGCTTGACGCAGAGACGAAATTTCAGCCTGGCGTGCCCTGTCTGAGGCCCCCATGCCCAGCCTGAGAGAGCGGGCCGTGGACCGTGCTGCCTGCTGCTGGAGAAGCACCTGCCTAGCAGGGGGGAGCACAGATCGGGCCACACGCTCCATGCTCTCAGCGATGTTCTCCATTGCTGCCCCCTGCCATTCGGAATTGGCAGTCATGTCTTGCTCCCACTCAGTATACTGCGGTTGCGCGCGGTGACCGTGTTGCCGGGCTTGACCCCTGCGGGACCCAAGGACCGGGGGTCCTCGCTGTGTTGGCACTGCCCGCGGCTGCACGACTACATGCCCCCGTCGACGTGATCTCCCAGGCACATCAGTGACTGGTGTGGAGGGTGACCCTGCGTCCCGATTCACCACAGGCGGAGGAACCAAGACTGTCTGATCCCTCAGTGCAGGGGTCGCAGACAGAGGAGTGTCCACATCAGAATCACTCACCCCTGACACATGGACTTGATGCTCATCCAACTCAACATGGACGTCAAAGTCGTCATCAAGGCTGGACTCATAGGCAGCCAGAGACAAGATGGACTGCAGCACTTGGGGGTTTTCGTGGCCTACCACCCCACAACCCCCACTAGTGCCGGGTTGATGTGGTGGTAACAACCCTGTGTCTGGCATGACAACACCATCCCCCACCTCCATTGCGTCATCACCTGAAAGATAGAGAGAAAAAAGGTCACTTCACATGTCAGAAGCACACAACACACACACACTCCGACAGCAAACGCATCCGGCAGACATGTGACACACAACATATAACCTGGCATGCATGCTGGGTCAACTTTGAATAGCTTCTGTGATCAGACCTGTTGAAAGGTGGCAGTTTCCATGGAAGTGGGTCTATGCAGTGCAGAAAATGTGTACGCCACTCACTACCTACATGTACAAGGACTCCATGATGTGTGCCTGGAAATGTGAAGGCAGTGCAATGTCAAATTCAGACATCACGTGCATTGTGCATTCAATGTGTACCATATCTACAAGCCAAGCACCCCTCCACCCCAGTACCAAAGCAGGGATGCCTAGCATGGTATCAAAAGGTTGACCATACACCTGTGTATTGACAGGCAGTGTTGACTGGCATCAACAGCTTAATGTGATTCAAGTGACAACACTGCAAATGATGCTGGGACAGTAAGCAGGACACTTGATGAAAACTCTGGATTCCGCCCATGTGTGACGAAGACACAACAACAGTTGGACAGAGTCATTGGCCATTGAACAGGCTGAGGCCTGTAAGCCACACAGATTGTCAGATCCTAAACATGTGTGCAACGCAGGACTGAGCCACAGTTGACATGGGAAGGCTGATGAGATGCCAGGCAATGTATGTAACCAAGGACTTGTATTACAGTGATCATCCAGTCAAGGACACATAGGGGTATGCGTGCAATGCACATGGAGCATGAATGGGCACTCATGTCCCTGCGGGACATCTGACCTATGCACAGTACAAGTGAGATACCCTGCATCGAGTACTAAGGCTGTACCACACAGCATATGTCTGGCAGATTCTACGCTCGAAGTTAGCATCTACACAGGACACATGAACAAGAAAGTACATATTGGCAAGATTGAAGCAGACCAGTGCAAAGGTGGAACTGGGGTGCAGTGTGGCGGAGGAGTGGCAAGGGAGCATGCCTACATGGAGTCCCCGCATGCAGGCAGAGGAGACATGCATGACGGAAGCATTGCATTACTTACACATCAGAACCATGTACACGTCACATGTAGCGGCAATCATGCACAACACATCCCACAAGTGAAACACACACGTCCTCAGCAAACACGCATCAACACTCACTGGACTGCGCCTCAAAGTCCAGCATCTCTCCCACTCCTTCGACCAATTCAGGTGGTATGAACTCCGCAACGAGAGCCTCATGCGGAGTGAGCTCTTCCTCCTCTGGTGCAGGCCCACCGCCAGTCACCAGAGTCAAGTTGTAATTAGAGGCACGCTTAGCCTTAGTGCTGCGTTTGATGTCATTCCAACGCTTTTTGCACTCTTGCGCCGTGCGCACCTCATGGCCGAATGAACTGACATGTTCCGCAACATGCTTCCAGTGGGTGTCACGTTGGACAGCCGTAGTCTGACTATTGGCACCCACTAGCATGTCACGGATGTGGCCCCGCACGTAGTCCACGAGGAAGTCCAGTTCCTGCTTACAGAAAGGCTTCTTCCTCGATGTGCAGGAGGTCATGGCTGTGTGTGGGGTCCCAGCCTGTGCTGCAGGTGCAACCTTCCTCCTCTTGGACTGTGGCGCAGACCCTGGCTGGCTAATGCCGCCCTGACCAGTATGGCCAGTGGGTTCGGTGGATTGAGCCAAGGGAGTGGCAGGTGGAGGGAACACCAAAGGCCTGACTTGTGCCAGTGGCAGTTGGGTGCCCACTAATGGACCCTGTGCAGCAACATCAGCTATAGCAGGGTCATTGACCGAAACGGTCCTGGTTGGCAGACTCACAACCGGGGTGCTGTTGGGTGCATCTGCCCCTGCACTTGCCAACACCCGGCTGTTCGGGGTAGCAGATGACATGACTGCCCCAGGGACACGTGTCTTGGTCTGAGCAGCCCGGCCTGCCCCTATGGTTTCCCCTCTGGCCTGTTGGAGATCTACCAAGGGCTCTTCAAGTGCCAACGCAGCCTGCGCTGGCAGACCCCGAGCCTGGGTGGCGGTGTCCACAGCTGCACCTGCAGCTACCACTACCCTTGGGCCCATGGCAGTCGATGGAATGGACTGCCGGTGTTAGGGAGAATTTTCTGTTTAGGCTGAATTTCCTAACCTAGTGAGTCCCCCAGCAGCTTTGCTGGATTTCTGGAGTTTGTTTTTTTCCATCCTGCCAAGAGTGAGGCTCTTTTCTCCCACTCTTGGCCATGTATGTGTGTGTAATTCCTTTGAGATGTCAATGTGTTCGATGGGCTATGGGGTCTTTTACTCCATAGGGTCTCATATGTTTTTCTATGTGTGTTACACCGCACCCTACGTGCAGTAACACTGGGGCGTCCTAGCGGACCTCCACCATAGACTCCATACCCGGGGACTGACTACTGTCTCCCCGGGCATGTAAAGTCACCATTGGCTTTACTAGACCTAAATTTACTAACAGGACTAGTACAAACCATCTTATTGTGGACGTACTAGTAGGGGTAATTCAATTACTCCTAGACCTGTTACTCAAGGGGGCACTGTCCCGTCCCCCCTCGTCGAGTTTTGGCTGGTGGCAGTGGAAACTACTTGTTATGTTCGACCCCGAGCATAACCCTATGGGATTCGTCCCATTGTTGGAGATTGATACTTTTTCTTGTTAATCTCTAACGTACCACCGATCTACTTATCTTAAATAAGTTTATCGGATGGTATTTTCTGTCAGAACTCGGTTTGTAAAATGGCGTCTGTGTTCGTCTCTGTGACTCCTAAACCAAAGGTTGAGCCCTTTGTTCCACTTTTGGCGGGCCTCTGTACCGAGACCCTCCAAAGTGGTGCCATTCTGTCTGGGTTACCTCAGGGGTGCGGGAGGGCGTTTAGGCACCCTAGACCGAGTTGCCTTGCCAACTCCGGTCGCACTCTGGAGTGATTGGCCCAAGTGGTGAGCGTTCCCGCTCACCACTTAGCATGTGTTGATTGACAGCTAGGCTGAATGAATGGGGGTTTTCTGCATAAAAGCAGGGCTTTTGCGACTGGATCTTGAGAAGTCTCCACAGGACCTAAGAATCCGACGAGGGTAACGCTGAGCCGACCTGCACGACGACACCTCCGGTGGAGCCTTGCGGAACCGACTCACCACTTCCCGACGACAGAGGAGATCTCCCTGCCGGAGAGTCTCTTCCCCTGGCTGGTGGGAACAACCAGTCCCCTTTGCTTTTTATTCGCCTCAGGACGCAGTGGTTGAATTGCCCGTGCAGAGCACCTCGGCAACCGGATAGCCACTACCCCTGTACCGCGACCAAAAGGTGGTGCCATGTGACGGAGCACTCCGCGGCTGATCTCTTCCCTGGTGGTGCACCGGACTTCATTTCCTTCGACGACGAGATCATCTCTACTCTTGGCAAAGAGCCGACGTGCATCCACCACCAGGAACAACTGCCCCCGCCGGAGCTGACCTCCACAACAAGATACCGTGTCCGCCTGGCTTCCCTTTTTGGGACATCGCGCCTTGCCTCTCTCCGAGTGGGACTGGCCTCTGAACTTTACGATCTATTGTGATTCTTGCCTTCCTGCCTTGCATTTTATCCGTTAGGATTGAACTGTGTTGATTTCATGACCTGCCTATCTTTTTCTCTCCCGTCCTAACTAATATTCGAGTGTCATCTGGATTGAGGTATACACCTCTGTCTGAAAATAAGTGGTACCAGTAGAGCCTAGAGTTGTCGATATTGCTAGAGGGATTGATCGTCTACTTCATAGAGTAATTGTGTTTGATTTGCCTTAGTGTTTTTCATAGATGTTCTGTTATAAATAAATGCCTTAATATCTTTACACTAAGCCTCGTTGCGTGTTTGCTTGTCTTGCTGTGAATAATTGTCCTATTTTGTATACTCCACATACTGCTCAGCTTTTCTTGAGAGAAGTCTGACTGCTCAGCCACAGCTACCACGTGAATCTGTGTGGTGCAGACTGCTACCAAGTGGGTTCACCGCCAACGCCTGTAGTCCTAAATCTTTTGCAGTGGTCCCAGAGGGAACTGCACAGGTTTCCGCCTAACAGCCGGGTCAAATGGGTGCCAGTGCCCGATGCAGGAGCTGCATCCCCCGGAACCACAGGGGGTGGTGGCATGACTGCACCGACACATGGCACAACATTGTGCTCAAGTGGCGCACCCCTGCCTCTTCCCCCTCTGTGGCCTCGCTGGACACCCTGGAGTCCCCATACTCCCTGGTCACCATGGCCACGTCCCTGACCATGCCCGCCACGAGGAAGACGCCCAGCTGAGGCGCCCCTCACCTTTGGTGGCCTCCCAACCATGGCACAGATGTAGTAGTGCTGGCACAGATGGAATGGTGCCAATGGAAGGTGTACACCACAATTGACCTTGGCAATTGGGGTGAAGGGGGTGGGAAGCAAGATGTTAACAGCCCCCCTGCACCTGCAAGGCTGTATGTGACCCCGGTGATGTGGTGACGTGTCACGCAATGCTCAGGCACCCCAAAACTGCAGTGAAACCGTGCACGCAACCCTGCAGCCTATGTGCGTGGATTCAACCTCCCGCAGGACGCGGTGGCACCCAGTAACACGAATAACGCGTACGCGTGGGACACGCAGGCTACTATGACATCGAAAATGCGTGCGATACACAGGGGCACCCGCAGTGGGAAAAAGAGCATGTGCGACTCACCGTCTGACTAGCGCGATGCAGAAAAACACGCGTAGCCAATACCCCCGCCAAAAGAAGAGATACGTCCTTGATAGCTGTGAAGTTGTGATGGTGCGCGAAACAACAGGAAGCAGCAACACACGTCGGTCTCCACGAAAGGCACGTACAGCGAACTGCTGGGCCCCCTCACCTTTAACCTGTGCTGAGGGAAACGCACGCGCGCGTCACGTCACTTACGCACATGGGCCCTTTCCTCGTATTACACATGGACGTGCAGTTTTTCACATGCGCTGAAATGCCCATGCACGCCTGTGCGCGTCACGTTACAGGGGCGCTTGCGCTTCAGGGACCTTCTGTCCAATGAAATTGCGTATGCGTGCAGACGCGCTTACGCACTAAGGGCCTTTCCTCGAATTACACGCTGACGTGCCGAATTTTCACGTGCCAAATCACTCCCTATCAAGCTGGCCACGCGTAAGCACACGGAAGACCACGCTCCTGCCCAGAAGGCCGAACTACTGCCCCCCAGAGCCCCGAGCATGCTCCCACCTGCCATCTGCTGCTGCCTGACTGCCTGCTGCCCACGTGCCCTGCCATTTGCTGCCTGCACATCAGCCAGGGGTGCTGTTGCTGTGACCACCCCTGCTGGAATCGAAGACTCCCGACTGGGATTCCATCGCTCCACAGCCCAGCCCCAGGACCCAGTTGCCCACCCACTCCTGCCTCTGGGGTTGTCATGTCGGGCACTGCAACATCTGGCACCACTGACAACCACCGGCCAGAGAGGCAGAGGGGCACCAGCTTCAGTGCCACCGAAGTTGGTGTCCTGGTGGAGCAGGTCCTGGGGCAGTATGATGCCCTCTTCGGAAGTTCCCGCGCCGACAATGAAGGACGGACTCGGATCTGGACTGACATCATGACTGCCATCAACGCGGATGGGGTGGCAGTCCGCAACTTCCAACATGTCAAGAAGCGCTGGGAGGACTTCAGGTCCAGGACCCTGAACAAGGCCCGGCACCCCTTGAAGGCAGCGGATGCCAAGGGGCGCCGGGGCCACTTGTCAGAAGATCAGATGAGGGTCCTGGAAAGCATTTCCCCAGCATTCCACGTCCAGGTCCTTGAGAGGCAGACCCGTCTGGAGTCGAGCGGTAAGTGTACATGCATCCTGATTGTGAGCTGTGCGTGTGGTGATGTTTCAGTAGTGTGCAGGTTGCACATCTATTTGTATGGGGTCGAGTATGGGTCGGGGTGTACAGGGCCGTGGGACTAACACATGCGAGGGCTGGAATGTGTGAGACATGGATGGTGCTTGTGTGTGTAGGCTTGCATGCCAAATGCAGTTGTGTGGGCACACATGTTTGGATGAATGTGTATGTAAGTAGACTTGTTCGTGATGTCACGCATGTATGTTGTTTTCAGCTGCATGTATCAGCACTGTGTACATGTGCATTTGTGTGTATTTGACAAGGGTGCAACAGTGATGCAACATGGATGCATGTGACAGCCGGATGTGGAAGCCTGATTGGCAGATGTGACATGGATGCCCATCTGAACACTGCGACACTTGGCAGAGGTGTACACATGCATGCAAGTGTGGTGGTGTGTGTACATGTGTGGTGCACTTCCTGTGTTGCATGTGATGTCTGGCTCAGCTTTGCCTGCTCATGCTGTTGTATGGGTATAGATGGTGCTGGCAGTTACGATATGGCTGTGGTATGGCTCATGTGTGGGAGTTGAAATGACATGTGTGTTGGGGATTGTGATGGCATGTCTGAGGTTTGCCAACGCCACTCATGTACAACTGTCATGTGTGTATGTGTCCAGTGTACAGTGCCCTGATGCCTGTGTTTTATTTCCCCCTGTCTGCAGCGTCAACTGATGAAGAGGGCGGAGAAGGTGCTGTGGAGCACAGCGGCGGGGATCCCACCGCCAGCCGGAGACGCAAGGCCCGGCTCCCCTCCCATGTTGTCATCTCGTCGGGGAGTGAGGAGTTCGGTGCCGCGTCCCAGGCCGCAGCTGCCGGGGGGAGGTCCAAGAGGCAGAGTTTGGAGTTGGACTCCTCGGCAGCAGAAGGGGCAGCTGGGACCCCACAGGGCCCAACGGGGCAAGATGGCTCGGAGTCATCCAGGTTGGTGGAGGGTTTGGTGGAGGATCAGGCCGTGCAAGCAACAGAGACGGGGTCTGGAGGTGGGGATCCCTCTGGTGCTAGTGGTGCAGAGCAGGACCAGGGACAGGAGGCAGCACAGGCCGCCGCAGAGGTGCCTGTGTGCAATCCTATCCCTGATCCTGTCCCTGCATCATCTTGCACCAGCAGGGATGCCTACGTCCAGACCCGTTTTCAGGCAGGGGATGAGCAAACGACAACTGGCCTTCCTCTGCCTGCGGACGTGGCTATCCGGGTCCGGGTTGAGCCTGTCCTGACTGGTGTGGCATTGCGTCAACGGGCCATGCGAGGTGACCTGCAGTCTTTTCATGAGGAGACTGCACGTCATCTCGAATGGCTCGTTGGCCACGTCAGCCTGCTGTGACAGGTCACCAAGGCCGGATACCTCCGTTTGATGGTGCTTGCTACGACCCCCTCCTCAACTGAACCCCCTACACGCCAGTCATCCTCCGTGCCATCTTCCCACCCATCAGTCACCTGGGTGCCCTGTGGAGCTACCTCTGACGGTGCGGCCAGGCTGGTGGAGGAGGCATCCCTGCCAAAGTCGGGAGTCGGACGTCCAGCAGGGGTGGCCACATCAACGACTGCACCCCAGCCGGCGGAGGATGTGCAGGCAGCAGGAGGCAGTGGACGGGCAGAGGCACAGCAGCAGCAACGTGGTGGGAGCCATGAAGGTTCGGGGCCTTCAACATCGGAGGGGCAGGCATCGGCCGGAGGGCAGGAGGACCCAGGACAGAGAGTGTCTTCCGTGTGGCAGCGGTTGGGCCACGCCATAGATGCGGAGCGGCAGCGGGCGGAAGATGCACGGCTCACAATGGTCAGGGCGGAGAACTCCATGCGGAGGGCCCTGAGGCGGGCCCAGTGCCTCGAGGCAATCCGCAGGGGGTTGGAGGTGGACACGTTGACGGCCCTGCGGACCCTCGGGGCCATGGAGGAGGACCGCCTCCGGGACATTCAGCAGGAGTTCGATGATGCCCTGGCCCGGGACATCCAACAGTGAGCCGTCAGACTAGCCCACTGCCCTTGTACATAGTTATGTAGGTAGTGTTAGGTTTCCTTTTTTTTTAAATTTATTTTGGACCTTTTGGACATTGGCCACATTTTTGTGTGTAGTTTATTTTATTAGTTAGTGTAGTTAGATAGGTTTCATTTCTTTTGTTGGGATAATGGACCCTGGCTTGTTCGTCTGTACATAGTTCACTGTTGGATTTTATTTTTCTTTCACAAATTACCCATGGAGCAATGGCTTTCAATTATTATTTCCCATTGGATTTTCTTTTGTGGACAGTGACTTTGGACACCATTACTTTGGATTATGATTTTTGGTTTTGCATTTTTTCACGGACATGCTTCTTTTCATTTTTGTACATTCCCATTTCTGTTTCTTTATGTTTGATTCTATTTATGTTTCCTTTAATACATATTTTTTTATCGAACTTCAATGTGTAGTATCATCTCATTGGTTTCATGCATATCCTGATATGGGTTTTGAGATTCACTGACACCCATTGGGTGTATGTGAGGGAAATGTGTTTGTTTCGAAACTTGCAATTGGTGTTCTGTCATGTAATTGCCAATTATGAGTGGGTGGATGCAATACTCGGGTGGGTGTTTTGCATTTTTTAGGCTGACCATAGGGACCAGGGATCTAGATTGTGATGACATGTTGGCTGGGGAACATGAGTTGGGGCCTGCTGGCAGATGCCCCACAGTTCTGGGGGGTGGGGGTCGTGGGGAACATGAGTTGGACATGGGTGGGGGCCTGCTGGCAGGTGCCCCACAGTGCTGGGGGGTGGAGGTGGTGGGGAACATGAGTTGGACATGGGTGGGGGCCTGCTGGCAGGTGCCCCACAGTGCTGGGGGGTGGGGGTGGTGGGGAACATGAGTTGGACATGGGTGGGGGCCTGCTGGCAGGTGCCCCACAGTGCTGGGGGGTGGGGGTGGTGGGAGACATGGGTGGGGGCCTGGTGGAGGGTGCCCCTGCACTGCTGGGGGGTGGGGGTGGTGGGGACATGGGTGGGGGCCTGCTGGCAGGTGCCCCACAGTGCTGGGGGGTGGGGGCAGTGGGGAACATGAGTTGGACATGGGTGGGGGCCTGCTGGCAGGTGCCCCACAGTGCTGGGGGTTGGGGGTGGTGGGAGACATGGGTGGGGGCCTGGTGGAGGGTGCCCCTGCACTGCTGGGGGGTGGGGGTGGTGGGGACATGGGTGAGGGCCAGCTGGCAGGTGCCCCACAGTGCTGGGGGGGTGGGGTGGTGGGAGACATGGGTGGGGGCCTGGTGGAGGGTTCCCCTACACTGCTGGGGGTTGGTGGGGACATGGGTGGGGGCCTGCTGGCAGGTGCCCCACAGTGCTGGGGGGTGGGGGTGGTGGGGAACATGAGTTGGACATGGGTGGGGGCCTGCTGGCAGGTGCCCCACAGTGCTGGGGGGTGGGGGTGGTGGGAGACATGGGCGGGGGCCTGGTGGAGGGTGCCCCTGCACTGCTGGGGGGTGGGGGTGGTGGGGACATGGGTGGGAGCCTGCTGGCAGGTGGCCCACAGTGCTGGGGGGTGGGGGTGGTAGGAGACATGGGTGGGGGCCTGGAGGAGGGTGCCCCTGCACTGCTGGGGGGTGGGGGTGGTGGGGACATGGGTGGGGGCCTGCTGGCAGGTGCCCCACAGTGCTGGGGGGTGGGGGTGGTGGGGAACATGAGTTGGACATGGGTGGGGGCCTGCTGGCAGCTGCCCCACAGTGATGGGGGGTGGGGGTGGTGGGAGACATGGGTGGGGGCCTGGTGGAGGGTGCCCCTGCACTGCTTGGGGGTGGGGGTGGTGGGGACATGGGTGGGGGCCTGGTGGCAGGTGCCGCACAGTGCTGGGGGTGGGGGTGGTGGAAGACATGGGTGGGGGCCTGGTGGAGGGTGCCCCTGCACTGCTGGGGGGTGGGGGTCGTGGGGACATGGGTGGGGGCCTGCTGGCAGGTGCCCCACAGTGCTAGGCGGTGGGGGTGGTGGGGAACATGAGTTGGACATGGGTGGGGGCCTGCTGGCAGGTGCCCCACAGTGCTGGGGGTGGGGGTGGTGGGGAACATGTGTTGGACATGGGTGGGGCCTGCTGGCAGGTGCCCCACAGTGCTGGGGGTGGGGGTGGTGGGGAACATGAGTTGGACATGGGTGGGGGCCTGCTGGCAGGTGCCCCACAGTGCTGGGGGGTGGGGGTGGTGGGAGACATGGGTGGGGGCCTGGTGGAGGGTGCCCCTGGTGGCTGGGGGTGCAGGGGGACATGCGTTGGTGGGCAGTAGTGCAAGTTGACATGTGGGTTGGCTAGGGGGCATGGCCATGGTGGATGGGGTGCCTGCAGGACATGTGCAGGGTAGGCCCCTGTGGTGTGAGCCACCTGCAGGGGCCGTGGAGGGTGTAGAGGGAACACCTGGGAGGACCCACACGTGCAATTCACGTGTGATGCTCCCCGCGCACCCCTGTAATACATGTACCCTGCTGAAATCGCGTGTGAAACTTCCAGCGCACCCCGAAATACACGTAGCCAGGACATTCGCGTGTGGAACTTCCCACGCACGCCTGATATGCACGTACCCTGCTGATATCGCGTGTGAAACTTCCCGCGCACCCCGAAATACACGTAGCCAGGACATTCGCGTGTGTAACTTCCCGCGCACCCCTGATATGCACGTACCCTGCTGATATCGCGTGTGAAACTTCCCGCGCACCCCGAAATACATGTAGCCAGGACATTCGCGTGTGGAACTTCCTGCGCACCCCTGAAATGCACGTACCCAGCTGAAATGACGTGAGGTACTTCCCGCACACCCCAGTGATACACGTAGCCCGCTTGCCGTGCTGGTACAGGGTTAGCGCAGCCCTTTCCGCTGGATTGGGGATTTTGATGGCTTTTCCCTGCGCGAGAGGCGTTCTTGGGGGTGTAACTGGCGCTGCTGCAGGGTCGCTGCGCCACTGTGCGCCGCGGCTGGTTTTGGTGGCTGGTATCCATGAATACGCTGTGCGCTGAAATGAGTTTTGGCGCACGCGGCTGGCGCAGGGATTCACACGCGCACGCTGTGCGCCAGCCGCGTGCGCCACTTGTGCGCTGAATTCTATGAATTACCCCCTCTGTTCTTTCCATCCTCTGCTATCTCTTCCTCGTTCCCCCTTCCTTTACCTCTTTTTCAACTTCAGCTCGCAATTTAGAAGTTATATTTGACTCTGATCTTTATTTTGCCTCTCACGTGTCTAACACTGCCTGATCCTGTCGCTTTCACATTTTTAATACATGCAAAATTCATTCTCTTCTATATTTCCATGCTACAAAACTTCTTATTTCTTCTCTAATTCTTTCTAGACTTGACTACTGCTCTGTCCTTTTTATTGGTCTTCCTGCTTATTGTTTTGCTCCGTTAAGCTCTATCTTTAATTCTGCCATCCGTACTCTTATCCAACTTTCCTCTCACACATCTATTACAGATGCTTTACACTCTTTTTCTGTTTATAATTTAATTTCTTGTACATTTCATTTAAATGTACACATGACCTAGCACCTTCCCATATTTCTTCTTTGGACTCTTTCTATGTAGCTGCTATCCCTCTTCGGACCCAATTTATTTTTCTTCTTGATACTTCTACCCACCCCCTGTGCCCTCTCCTGGTTTCGAGTTCCCACATTATTAGCACCTAAGCTTTGGAATTCTTTGCCCCTCTCTATCTGTTCTTTCTCCTCATTGTATTTTTTCCGTCTATCCCTCAAAGCCAAGAATCATTTTACACTTTTTGTTGTACCGTTTTAAATTTGTTTGCTTCTTTGGCAAAACTGCGTTATTAATTCTATAAATGAAATGTAAAACCACCTGCCGTCACCTTGGCATGCTAAATAAAAGACCCAGTAATACAGAAATAAATAACAGACACGCATACATGCGAGATTCATTTGACTTGCTCCATGGCTTTAGCAGCCTGTGCTTGTATGGAGCAGGCCCTATGATCCATCTGCTTTCATCTTGCAAATGTGCATGTGATAGTAAGGATCCATCAAGAGGAGTGAAAGGCATTCTATCATTGATGTGGGATCAAAATGAAATCCTAAATATGAAATGCCCTAACATGTGATGTTGGAGCCAGTAACTATGACTGAGCATATGTGTCTAAAGCGATCCTAAAAATTCAATGTAATGTCAAGTGGTATTCACACCTGTGGAATAGATGTCCATTGACCTTTACCACAATCTGTAGATCAGCCTCACTATCGATACCCTGTATACCTGTATACCACAACAAACAATGGTTCATAGTGTATGCACTGATTTGCAGAACCATTAAAGTTCAGTTCATCCCGAACATCAGACATGTATGTTTTGTATGCATCTTTGACTGTGACAGTGATGCTATTTTGCTTCTGAGACAGCCTCTATCATTTGAAGATGCAATTACAACTATTGTAGCACCTAAAGTGGCCTATTTACATTGTAAGCGCATGTAAAGGAGCACATTTACACCATGGCCCTCATTACGACACTGGCATTAAGGGATTACCAGTACCGGTAAGGGTACCGGTAATCCCTTAACGCCTGATTACGAGGTCCCATTGCGGGTCCCGACCTTAACGGCTGGTCTGTACCAGCCGTTAAGGTAGGGACCCGCAAAGGGCCCTTGAAGGTGATTACGGTACCGCATTTTGTGGTACCGTAATTACCGCCTTCCCCATTCCCATTGAGCCCTATGGGGCAAAAATGGGAATGGGGAAGGACCAATGGTAAATGGGGAATTACCGCCCCGCCAACCTTGGAATGGGGCGGTAATTCCCCATGTCACCATGGCAGATCCGTTAAATTACCAGCGTTAACCATGGTGCTAATAGCCAGGGTCGTAATGAGGGCCCATGTCATCCTCTTTTATCACCATATCACCCTATGAAATAGCTTTGTCTGCAATATTTTGAACGTTTGGGAAGGTGAAGCCAGAAAGGCAAAACAGCTCTTTGAATGGCTAACAGTGTTAGTCCCTTAACTCAAACGATCTTTTACTATCAGTTGTACGGAGTTCGCATGTTCTGGATATTGCTGAATTTGATAGGATTGGCACTCTTTAAAGTCACATTAACAGCTCACCACTCATTAATAGTTTCCATCTCAAATATCTGAGACATAATTTACTCTATGGATACAACAAGAAGGACTAAATACAATATGAAAGCAGAGGATCTATAGCACAATTTATTGAGGCAAATGTCCATCAAAATCAAAAATATTAGAAAAATAAGAAATGCAAAAAAACTGTTTGCAATACATGTTATATTTAAAATCTTAATATAATAAAATCTTCAATTCATTATTCCATAACATGAGTTTCAACTAAACTCATTATAAAAATAGACTGTGAGTAATTAATTACAGTGAAATTGCATTGCAATTAATGCATGAATTCTTCATAAGTTTATATGTGCAAAGGTTTGCATTGCGTGACTGTTGGAAAACTATCCCACCACATTGTCATATTAAGTCGTAATTCATAGAATTAATGGCATAGACGCTTTCACGTCAGTAAATGGGTTTGATAGAAAATGCATGAAAAGTATTGCAAAGGTCACATGCCACAAAATGTGCCACACATGTTTTCAGGGATGGTTCCTCAAAGGATTTCTTTTTATTGGGGTTGTTTGGGAGTAGAAGGCTAACGAAAAAGGTTCAGAATCATCACAAAGGATTACACAAAAATGGTCTAAAATGTTCCTAAAAGACTGAGTGAAAATGTAAGGAATTTACACTTTTAGCACAATACAGAGTAACGTTTTTCAAAGAAGGAATCAAATATTGAAAAGACACAAATACATGGTCGTAAAAGGGCTAAAGCGCAAGGCCACCTGTTCATCGAAGCAAGATAATTGGCCTTTTATTGGGGCAGCAAAACCCCATAGACATTGTGGGACCTGGCAATCTATATATGCACCTTATTCCTAATATGTTTTTTGAAAAATCTGATAAAATTATCAATTCTTTATAAAATGTAACATTTCTTAATCACTACATTACAAATAATTTGTAATAATTAGAAATAATTTGTCAATATTTGGATTTGAATATCCTTCAATAATGGAAGGAGATGTTTTTGTTGCTGTGGGTTATAAAGCTTCTGGGGTTCCCTAACCTGCATATGTATGAGTTGAGCTCTCTTACTCCAGCAGTAATGCAACACAATGCACTTTTTGGCAGTGTGCTGTCAAAGCTCATGGAAGAACCAGCTGCACTGTGGGCTTCATTTTAGTCAAACCTCGATGAGGTTTAGGACCGTATAGCACATGCTCCTATGTCTCATCAGGTCCATCGATGGCTTTAGGGCTAAAGACCTCAGTTCCTACCTCTTTTCCCTATTTCATAACAGCCTCCTGACAATCACCAACTCTCTCTGGGAGTTTGTATTGTGAACACGTTTTTCCTAGCTATGTATCATCTTTGATGGTTCATGTGAGGGTCAACCCCTACTCTGTCAAGGACCAGAGCAATCTAAGTACAGTACAGCAAGGGTGTCCTGACAGGAAAACTAGACAGTATTATTTGAGCTGAAAAGTAAACACAACACAGGAACAGCCATTGACCAGCAGAACACATCATGCACACAGTACCCCACAATTTGAATGTCAGAGAGGGCCCAAAAACTGTAGCCCAAGCGTACTGTCCCACAACAAAAGACCCTCCCTCATTGACACATCACCATGACCTTCTGAAGAACTGTGTCTGGGGTCATTTGCCCTATTCCTTCTAGTCTACCTGGCTTCAAGATCCCCCTACCCCTTGGTTTCCATGTTCTACCTTGCGTGTAAATAGGGTCCAGCCCCTCAGAGGCCACCTTGACTGGTAAAAATACCAAATCACAGAGAACTCCAAGGAGCCAAACCCCCAAACCAGGGAAGAAGCCTGTAGACACATAAAAACCATGGAAGAGTCTCCAGTAGATGAATAGAAGTTACTGAAAATTGCCAAGTACAAGTCCAAGCAGCATGATAGAAGTACAAACCAGGTAGCACAGTTCAACAATGGTTCAACAGGATGGGTAGCATTTTCAGTACACAATAATCAATGAGGATGCAATATCACAGCTCCGGTCTCCAGGCGTAGGAGTGGCACAAACCAACCACCTGCACCGCGTTCTGGGTGCCTGCAAGGTAAAACTTACACAGGCCTCCGAGACCCCAGCGGGGAAAGAGGGTTAGAGATCTGTTCTTTGGATAGGCATCGGTATTCAGGATAACCGGAAAGAGGTTCAGGAGAGGGGAGGTAGATGGGCAAGGGAAAGTAGGCCAAAGACAAAATACAACTATTGATTGACAAGAACACATATTCAATCAGCGAAACCATGTTCTTCATGCACATTGTACAAAATGGGTCAAACCAATAGAGACTTATCTCTGGGGTGAGTGCTGGCCTCCTGCCTGCACACTCTCAGGTCCGGTAACAGGAGCTGTTCAATGCTACAAAGAGAGTGTGAGTTACTATCCAGCGTGTGTTTTAACAACACACACAACACCATTCATGCCTCAAACTTAGTGACTCCTCCCCAAAGAAACACTCTTGTCTGCTGCTTTGTTTGTATACTTTTGCTTGCCCCCATGATGGGTCATACACTGTCAATGCGGTAAGGCAGACCCATGTGGCCCTGCGGTAAATGGAAGAGCAATGTGTTAAGGATCCCATGATACAATGGTCCTTGGGTGAGCTGCTAGACACATGTGGTGAGGTGCAACTTCAGTACAAGTGGTGTTCTGGCAGCGGCGAGGTATTGCATGTAGCAATTTTCATATGCAAATGATATGCACTGCCCTCGAGTCTGTCCATCGCTGGGTGCCCCCATGCGCTGTATTAGTTTCTGGCTAGGAACGCTACTGCGTTAATAACTCCATGGAGCAGGGGGGACTCGAGGATATGTGTGTGCCCCTGATAACTTGTAAAGCCATTTGGCATTTGTTCCCAAACACGGCTTAGCTGTACTCTGCGCTTCTTCCCCGATGCCTGCCCAAGCTCCCCAGCACTGGCGCAATTTAGCATGCATGTGCGAGTGGGCTGGAGGAAGGACAGCTGGGGTGTGGCCCCTCATGCTGCTCACCTTGCTTGGAGCTCCTGGATACCCATCTGCTTTTGTTGGACGTCTGAGCACAAGCCCTGTGTGTCTACGTGCGCATGCATGCGCAAGTGTGCACCACACAACGTGGCCAGGTTCCTGTAGTTCTTGGCCCCGTGTCTGCTGGGAAAGGTAGTCTGGATAAAAGCCTTTACTAATGCCGGAAAGTGTCCTATGTGTGTGTCTTCACGCTGGTTGTCACTGGGCCATGTCTGAGACCTACATCCAACCTCCTCCCACCATCAGTGTGACTTTGTCTGCCAAAAGGTGCAGGCTACTGTCTACAGCACGAAGTGCATCAAGTACATATACAGGCAAGAAAATAACATACATCACAATCAACATCAATAAATGGACATATCATTGATGTACTCACCAAAATTGATTGCAGACATGCTGTGGAGAAAACATACATTTTCCCCACTAGGGGTGTTAACACGAGAGCAGCAGACAGCCCACAGATATGATGAAAGTCCAATGCCCTTGTGTAAATGGTTGTAACACCGAACCATCCTTGCAAGCTCATGGAGAGGGGACGCGGGAGTGGCATATCTGAGTCAGGACCCCAAGCTGCAAACACATACACGAGACAAGCCTGAAGGGCCCAGCTGGAACAGACAGTGGATGCTTTCAAAAGCCACAAAGCCACAAAGCACCCCACCGTCACATAAATGCACAATAGACAAGCAATTTTAAACTATATTAACTAAATAAACTAACTATAAAAATCAGAAATGGCCACATATGACCGGGGGGGCGGAAGGCACCCAGGAGGGGGGACATACAGGGTGCACCTCAACACCCACTTGCGATGATGTTGAGATTAAAAAAAAAAAAACTCCATGGGCTCAACGCCTGCACGGCCCGACCTATGTGGGAGATAAGTTGTCGTCCTCCTGTACCCTGATCACGCCTATGCGCAGCTTGCCTATCATCGGCAGCAAGTCTGCGGGACCGGTGAGCCTGGTACTATGCAGCGATGATACGTAGGTCAGCATGCAGAACCTCACGTGATACGCGTGCTTCCTCTTGCAAGGTAGCACGTGTGACACAGAGTTCTTCCTGCATGGCCTGGCATGATATCTGGAACACCTCCCGGCAAGCACATAGCTCAGCCGAGATGATATTCTCAAGCTGTTCCAACCTCTCCTCTGTCCGCTGCCTCTGGGACATCAAGAACACACCCAGAATAGATCATAGGGATTTATGATCATCCCTCAGGGCCTCCCTGTGTGCCTCTACGTGAGCAGCAATTGCTTGACACAGAGACACCATTTCAGCCGGCGTGCCTTGTCTGAGGCCCCCATGCCCAGCCTGAGCCAGCGGGCCGTGGACTTGCCGCCCGCTGCTGGAGATCCACCTGCCTGGCAGGGGGGAGCATGGATTGGGCCTCACGTTCCATGCTCTGAGCGATATTATCAATGCTGCCCCCTGCTGTTTGAATTGGCAACCATGGCTTGCTCCCACTCAGTATACCTCGGTGGCGCACGGCCACCGTGTTGCTGGGCTTGACACCCGCAGGCCCAAGGAGCCACGGTCCTTGTAGGGTTGGCACCGCCCGCAGCTACAGGACTACTTTCCTCCATTGACGTGATGCCCCAGGCACATCAGAAACTGGTGTGGAGTGTGTCACGATCCACCACAGCCGGACGTCCTATCACCGTCTGGCCCCTCAGTGCAAGTGTAGCGGACAGAGGGTCGTCCACATCAGAATCACTCACAGTTGACAAATGGACATGACGCGCATCCAACTCGACAATGTTGTCAGAGTGATCATCCGGGCTAGACTCATTGCCAGCCCTAGACACGATGGTCTGGAGCACAAGTGGGTTCTCGTGGCCTACCACCCCACCACCCCCACTTGTGCCGGGTTGCTGGTGTGATAGCAATCCTGTGTCTGGTACGACATCACCATCCTCTGCCTCCATTGCGTCATCATCTAAAAAGTGGAAAAAACAAACATGAGTTCACATGTCAGAAGCACATAACCCAACACACATAGACATCACATCGACAGCCAACACATGAAGCAGACATGTCACACAAATGAGAACCTGGCATGCATCCAGTGTCTTGGAGCATGGAGCACATCCATTTCTTGCAAGCAGAAATGGATGTGTGTAAATAGCAAAGCCTACACACGTACAAAATGTAGTATTTCACCTTCATCAGACACCACCTCGGTCTGACACATGTCACAGGCGGAAAAGACAGATGGCAACAAAGAGATGGCACATACCATAAGAATGTCTGAACTGCAAATTGACCACAGCTGCAAGTGGATCCAAACACACAATGACACATGTAATATACATGTACACATGCATCACTAAACCATCATCACCAATATATCTTCATCCATCTGCAGCTTGGCACATACCGGTTGTCATGGGCCAAGTAGATATAGTGAATGTCCCGAGCATAGCAAGGGCCTGCAACCAGGCATGAGGGACCATAGCGGCCAGTACGGTCCGAGCTGCAGAACATGAAGCCTCCTGAACACCCCTCAGGGCCTGATTGAGCACATTGTGCTATGAATGCGCCCTATCCCATTATTCCGTGTGTAAATTCTGCATGGCCAGGCCCCACCATATCAGCTAAGTGGGACTGGGTGTACACATACTGTACAACAGTGCAGCTTAAGGATTATTCCAGTTTACCATAACGTGCACAATGCTGAGATCTCTCCAGCATTAACGTCAATCAGTCAGTCAACAAAAAAGCTGCGGAAGACACATGTGTAAATTAACACTTTTACACACACATAAGTGAGTGGCCGCAATGTTGCACCACGCAACATTGAAGCTGCTTGCATATGTACATGTGAAAGAGTTCCAAAACACAACCTTCCCTGTACACCTGTATTGTGAACATGAACAGCATCCAATAAAGCAAGCAGTGTTGTAGTTGCTTGCTTTGATGTATGTGAAAGTGTACACATACACATGTGAAGACAGCTCCACAGTCATCACAAACCAATTTGCAGGCTACATTCAATCTGCGCACCATACCAGTTGTTATAGGCCGCACATTGACCTATCAACTTAGCTAAACACCCACTAGGGAGTTCCAATACTGAGAACATGTGTCACAGAATGCACCTGTGCCCGTGGCATATATGACAGAGAAGGGATGAAAATCTGACCATACATGCCACGTCACTCTGACATTGCAGCAGTGAGTAGGCATGTAGAACGGTGTAACAGGGCTCAGAAGTGGGTTGATGCAGTGCAGAACATGTGTACCTTACCCACTATCTACATGAACAAGTACATTATGATGTCAATAAATAAACATGAAGGCAGTGTAAGGGCAAGTTCAGGCATCACGTGCAATGTGCATTCAATAGGTTGCATGCCTACAGGCAACCCCCCACTCCCAAGTGAAAAGGCAGGGAGGCATTGCATGACAGCGAAAGTGTGACTAGAGAACTGTGTATTGGCAGACAGTATTGACTAGCATCATTTGCATCATCTGAGTCAAATGACAAAACAGCAGATGAGAATGGGACAGTAAGCAGGACACATGATGAACCCTCAGTAGTACAGCCATGTGTGCAGTTGAACAGAGTCAGGGGGCCTGAAACAGGGGGAGGCCTGTGCCCCACACAGACTGTGACACCCTAAACATGTGTGTGATGCAGGACTGAGCCAGAGTGGCCATGGAATGCATGATCAAATGCCATTCAATGTAGGTCATCCGGAACACGTACTACAATGATCATTCAGGCAAGGACACATAGGGGCATGTGTGGAATGGACATGGAGCATGAATGGGCACTCATGTCCCTGCGGAGCATCTGCCATCTGCAAAGTCCCAGTGAGACACCCTGCATCAAGGACACAATATGGAGGCCACTGTATGTGTCTGGCAGGTTGGCAGGGAGAAGTGTGCATGTACACAGGAGCGTTGAACAGGCCATTGCAGTAGTCCAACATGAACCCACCAGTGCCATGGTGAAATTGGGGTGCATCGGAGTGGAGGGGCAAGGGAGCATGCCTACGTGGAGTACCCGCATGCAGGCAGAACACACATGCACATCTGTCATGTGATGACATAGTCCCAGTGCTGAGTGGAAAGACACCCCAGGCTACATGTAGAAAGGCCAGTGAGCTGCAACATGGACTGGAGGGGCAGCCGGGTGACCAGCATGTGAGCAGGGTGCAGGTGTGGTGATGAGGACAGTCCCATCTGCTCTACATGTCCACCATCCTACACAGCAGGCACACATCAGTGAAGCATTGCATGACTCGCACATGACAACCATGTACACATAGCATGTAGTGGTAGTCAAACACAACACATCACACAAGCAAACCACACATGGTCTGGACAAACACGCGACAACACTCACTAGACGGGGCATCAAAGTCCAGCATCTCTCCCACTCCTTCATACAATTCTGCTGGTATGAACACTGCAGCGACTGACTCGTGTGAAGTGAGGTCTTCCTCCTGAGCTGGTGACCCACCACCAGTCAACCCAGTCATGGCATAATTGGAGGCACGCTTTGCCATAGCAGCATCAGGGGTCATCCCAATGCTTTTTGCACTCTTGAGCTGTGCGCACCTCATGTCCGAATGCACTCACACAATCCGCAACATGCTTCCAGTGGGACATACGCCGGGCAGCCGTAGTGTGACAATTCGGCCCCACTAGCATATCACTGTTGTGTTCCCGCATGTAGTCCACAAGGAAGTCCAGTTCCTGCACGCAGAAATGCTTCTTCCTCGACATGCCAGAGCCCGGAGCCATGTCTGGGGTCCCAGCCTCTGCTGCAGATGCAACCTCCTCCTCTTGAGCAGTGGTCCGGACCCTGGCTGGCAAATGCCACACTGATCAGTATGGGCAGTGGAGCTGGTGGATTGAACAGAGGGAGTGGCAGTTGGAACAAGGACGGAAACCCTGACTTGCGTCAGTGGCTGCTGGGTGCCCTGTAATGGACCCTGCGCAGCAACATCTGCCAGGGTAATTGACCTGGAATGTCCTGGATGGTAGACTCACAGCCGGGGTAGTGTCGGCTGCATCTGCCCATGCACTTGCCAACACCCGGCTGCTCGGGGCAGAAGATGACAATACTACACCAGGGACACATGCCTCGGTCAGGGCAGCCCTGCGTGCACTTACGATGTGTCTCCTGACCTCCTGAAATCATCCTGGGACTCTTCAGGTGTCAACGCAGCAAGCGCTGGCTGACCCTGAGCCTGGGTGGTGGTGTCCACAGCTGCACCTGCTTCTACCACTATCCTTGGGCCCGTGGCAGTCGATGAAACGGGCTGACGGGTCACATGGGTGCCAGGGCCAGATGCAAGAGCTGCATCTCCCGGAGCCACAGGGGCTGCTGTCGTGACTGCACCAACACTTGGCACAACATCGTGCCGAAGTGGCGCACCCCTGCCTCTTCCCCATCTGCAGCCACCCTGGACACCCTGGAGTCCCCCTACTCCCTGGTCACCCCGGCCACGTCCCTAACCACGCCCGCCATTTGGAGAATGCCCAGCTGAGGCACCCCTCACCTTTCGTGGCCTCCCAACCATGGCACAGATTTAGTAGTGCCGGCACAGATGTTGTATTGCTAATGGGGGTGTACACGACAATTGTCCTGGGCAATTGGGGTGAAGGGGGTGGGGTACTAGTTGTTGACAGCACCTCTGCACCTGCAAGGATGTATGTGACCCCAGTGATAAAGCGACGGGTCACGCAACGCTCAGGTACCCCAAAACTGCAGTAAAACCATGCACGCAACCCCCGGTAGCCCATGTGTGTGGAATTAACCTCCCGCAATATGCGGTGGCACCCAGGGACACAAAAAACACGTTCGCGTGGGACACGCAGGCTACCATGACCTCGAAAATGGGTACGCGATACACAGGGACACCTGCAGTGGGAAAAAAAGCATGCGCAATTCACCGTCTGACTAGCGTGATAATGAAAAACAGGCGTAGCCAATACGCCCGCCAAAAGAAGAGACATGTCCTTGATCCGCTGTGAAGTTGTGATGGCGCGCGAAACAACCAGAAGTAGCAACACATGTCAGTCTCCATGAAAAGCACATACAGTGAACTGCTGGCCCTGCTCACCTTTAACCCGTGCTGAGGGAAACGCCCGCGCGACACGTCATATACGCTCTTAGGCCCTTTCCTCGAATTACACGCATTAACACGCGGACGTGCTGTTTTTTCACGTGGTGAATCACTATTCACCCATGATGAGGGGAACGCCCACGTGTGTTACGTCACATACGTGCTTACGCGCTAAGGGCCTTTCCTCAAATTACACGCTGACGTGCTGTTTTTTCACATGTTTTAGGCAGAATCCTGTGCAGTTCACTTAGGGAGCACTACAGAAGATTAAGACTACAGGTATGAGCAATACAATTCCCTTTGGTATCAGTCTGTACCACAAAGATTCAGTTGGTAGCTGTGGCTAAGCAGTCAGACTTATCTCAAGAGGGAGATGAGCAGTATTCAGGGTTTACACAATAGGACTACAGAACTATGGCACAAGGAAACACTGACCAAAGCTTTGTATTAAAAATAATATATATATATATATATATATTTATTTTGCACACTTCTAGTTCAACACAGTAATCACAGTTATTAAAGCAAGTTAAAATCAGTCAAGAAAAGTATGCACAGCTCCCTGGTTAAATTGTATACCAGTTTGAGCAAGAGTGAAAACTGAGCAAAACAGCACAGTGAAAACCAAACACAAATGGCACTCTATCAATTCCTCACAAGGGAGGGAAAGAACACATTATACAGGAATATATACTCTTAGGCACCCTAGTAACACTTCTCAATAGATTGTGAACAAGTTTAGGCAAGTCAGTACTTTAGCATGTATAATACTGAGGTGAAAACCGAGCAAAATTTAAAAGTGGGAAGGAAAAGGTGGTTATAAGAGTTAGGTGCACCAACACATTTCTAGGTGAGAAGCAATCTAGAGAAGGCAGTTGTAACAGATTCAGCCAGAGTCAGTAGGCCTGTGCCAGAGTCAGTGGTACAGGTCAAAGAGCCCAGGAGCAAAATGTTCTTGTAGCTGCAGTCAAGTCTTTGTTAAACGATTTTGAAAAGGTGGTTGCAGAAGGTGAAAGACAATGTTAGAGGATAGAGGCGGCCAACCCAACAGGTAGGTAAAGAATTTAAAACATCTTTAGCGATACCAAACGAAAAGGGAGGCCTGGCGGAACAAAGTACCTTAATATGTAGAAGAGGTTCCTGTGGTGGCGGTTGTTCCTGGCAGTTCCTGGTGTTCAGGGGATCCAGCAGAGGAAGAGAGACTCTCGTCGTGGTAGAAGGTTTGAGTTACTGCACTGCCCAGGGGATGAAACCAGCCACAGTGCTGCCAAACAAAATAAAAGGTACGCTCCTTTAATTGCGGTCCAGGTGGATGGGTGCCTGGCTATCCTGTCTCCGAGTGCAGGGCACTGGTGATTCGACCAAGGCAGGTACTGGAAGGCGATTGGCAAACTGGTTGGCCCCACCAGCTCAAGGTAAGAAGGCTCTTGCAGATGAAGATCTTCTCTCGTCATGTGGAGAAAAGTGGTGAGATGCTGCAGCAGGGCTTCACCGGTGGTTCAGTTGTTGCAGACGTCTTTGGTTTCTCTCCTCTTCGGCGTATTAGTTCCAGTGGCGACGTCTTGCTCTTCCAGTCCTCAGGACCCTAATTTTATGCAAAAAGACCCCCATTCTTACAGCCTAGCTGTCACTCACACAGTGGATTGGTCATCCTGCCGGGAGATCCTCCAGCCTATCAGGGCAGAATGCGACATGGGTTGCTGAGGCAACCGTGTCCAGGGGTCCTACTCCCCTCCCACACAATGAGTCCATCCCAGACTCAGTGGTGCTGCAAGGAGGGCTTCTTGGCAGAACCCTGCCAAAAGGACGAACAAAGGATCCCTGACCTGGGTTAGGATCTTAGAGAAAGACACGAGAAAGAATTTATATAAAAGTTCTGGCAAATAAAACCTACCGGAGTAGTTAATATAAAATAAACCAGCGGTATGATAGCGTCTGTTAGTAAATGTGGTAGCCTCGAACAATGGGAAAATCCCATAGGGAAATATTTGTGGTCGAATATTTTTGGTAGTAACCACTGCCACCACCCAGAAACTTTTGAGAGAGGGACTGTATGGTACCCTCTCGAAAATGAACAGAAGGGAAAAACTATTAACCCTTGCCAGTACCTCCATAGTAAGATGGGTTGTGCTGGTTTTGTTCATAAACATTGGCTAGTAAAGTCAATGGGGACTTTACATGCCCTGGGAGACAGTAGTCAGTCCCAGGGTATGGAGTCTATGTTTGGGGGTCGTTACAACACCCCTGTGTTACTGCACGGAGGGTGCTGTGTAACACATGTGTATAAAGATGGTTCCTATGAGGGTGTGATAAACCCCATAGACATTAAAGCCCAAAAAATAGCCTAGAACACACATAGTAAACATGAGTGGGAAAAAGAGTCTCACTCTTAGCAGGAAAAAAAAAAAAACCTTCAAATCCAGCAAAGCCGCTGGGGGGCTCTATAGGTAAGGGAAATTAGCAGGCCCCGACTCATGTCCCCCACCCAGCAGAGACGGGCACCTACAAGCAGGCCCCGACTCATGTCCCCCAGCCACCCACACCCACCCAGCAGTGACGGGCACCTGCCAGCAGGCCCTGACTCATGTCCCCCACCCACCCATACATCCACCAACCCGCCATTGACGGGCATCTGCCAGCAGGCCCCAACTCATGTCCCCCACCCTCAAACACCCACCCAGCAGTGACAGGCACCTGCCAGCAGGCCCTGACACATGGCCCACCAAACAACATGTCCTAACAAAATAGACCCATGTCCCTAATGCCAACCCTATTCCCCCTTGCCCCCCAGTACAAGCACGCAACCATCCACTGCACACACTCCCAAATTACAGATGACATGAGAGTCTCAAAAGAACCACCATGGCCATGCATACATGTACAACAGAGCCACACAGTGGCAACCCATGACTGAGGCAATGCTCATTTAGACATGCACAAAACCAATGAGAGCAGACCACACCAATAATGAAGATATATGATATGTATTAAAAAACGTAATGAAAAAACACATTAAAAAATCAAACTTGTAAATTAAGAGATAATGAAATCAGAAAAAAAAGAAAAGTCCAATGTTAAACAAAAATCCACAAGAAGAAAAAAGGGAAGTGGTCCATTTCCAATGTCCAAATAAAGTACATGAAAAAATCCCAAAAAAAACATTGATGCATGGGATGTTAAAATAACAAAAGTAAGTACAAGTTGGGAACTATATACACTACAAGTCCAAAGCAAAGGAAACCAAAGGAAACCTACCAGAAATCCTACATAATAACTATTTATATGAAGTGGAGCAAAGTCACTGAACTCCAAAATAAAAATAAAAAACAAAGGAAACCTAGCACTAAAGAACTATGTACAAAGGTGGCGGGCATGTCCTACGGCTCACTCTTTGATGTTACGGGCCAGGGCATCATTGAACTCCTTTTCAACGTCCTGGAAGCGGGCCTCTTCCCTGGCCTCGAGGTCTCTCAGGGATGCAGTCATGGCGTCCTCCAACTCCCTGCCAGTTGCCTCGAGGCACTCAGCCCGCCTCAACGCCCTGTGCATGGAGTTCTCCACCCTGACCATAGTGAGCCATGCCTCGTCCGCCCGCTGCCGATCTGCCTCTATTTGCCGGCTGAAACACTGCCACACAGAAGACACTCCCAATCCAGGGTCCTCCTGCCCTCCAGCCGATGCCTGTCCCCTGATGTAGATGGCCCCCAGCCATGATGCCTCCTGCGGTGAGCCTGCTGCTGCCTCCGACGCAACTGCCTCTGCCACCACAATGGCAGTCGGGATGATGGAATCCACTGGCGCTGTCGTGCACGTGCCTGTCTGATGATGCTGGCACATCCTCCATCCGCTGGGGTCCAGTTGGTGGGGTGTCCACCCCTGCTGGACCTCCGACTCCCGACTGTGGCAGACATGGGATCTGGTGTGCACAGAAGAGGAGAGGGCTGCAAGACTGCCCGACACATGAATGAAACCCCCGACCATGAACCCTCCCAACTGGGCCACGTTGGCACACTGCTCTTTGTGATGATGTGCGTGGTCCCCCTGGGAAGCACGCACGTCATCACAAATGTCACGTGTGTGCAACGTGACACCAATCAGGATGGACTCCATACTGTCACGGGTCCCCTCGTCTGCTGGTAGAGGAGTGTCAGATGACATTGACCTCCCCTACCTGCGGACGGGCCTGGGACGGGGCATCCCTGCTGGTGCATGGTGATGCAGTCACAGTGTCAGGGACACAGACATGCACAGGCAACTCTGCGGCGACCTGTGCTGTCTCCTACCCCTGCTCCTGGACTGCACTAGTGGTACCACCCCCACCAGGCCCCATGTGCGGCTCTGTAGTGGCCTACTTCTCCTTTATACTCACCACCAACCTGGATGGCTCTGAACCGTCTTCTGCCGTTCTTAAGCCCCTGTGGGGGTTCATCCGCCCCTTCTGCTGCATCCGTAGTGGCAGACGCAGCACCAGTCCCCTCGCTCTCGGATGATGCTATTTCCTGGGAGGGTGACTGGCCCTTGCATCACCGGCTGGATTAGGCATCCCTGCCGCTTTCCTCCACAGCGCCGTCTCCGCCCTCTTCTTCATTTGCCACTGTGTAAAGGGAGACATTGAACACAAGCATCAGGGTACTGAACTATAGTCCCCTAGACACAAAGCAATGGCACATGAGTGGCACTGTCAAACGTCACTTCCATCATGTCCCTCCACAACACATGGGTCAGTGCAGGCAACACACATGCAGGAACAGACATGGCATATCCAACATACATTGGCATCCATGTCCAAGGCACCGTATTTGCATCCAATGGTGGGCTGATTCTCACATGCACCATGGGACATGCTGGTCACATGCA
The DNA here is from genome assembly GCF_040938575.1 of Ambystoma mexicanum. Classification (NCBI taxonomy): domain Eukaryota; kingdom Metazoa; phylum Chordata; class Amphibia; order Caudata; family Ambystomatidae; genus Ambystoma; species Ambystoma mexicanum. The sequence continues at coordinate 1,515,371,476 of NC_090937.1, read as the reverse complement.
CACACATCCACACATCACCGGAGTTTCATGCATTCCCCCGGTATACCGCCAGTAGCAGTGGATACAGGGATGACTAGGCTGTATCAGTGAATCAACACATCGTCACCGACATGTGTCATGCATCAATGGCACACACACACTACTCAGACACACAGAAATGTACATCATGCATGTCCATGACAACAGCACACATCTCTCACACCCCAAACATGTCAAATTACAAACACAGGCATGCATGCATGTGTGCGTACCACATGCTGCTCCGCATTATACATTGTTACACATGCACCATCCATGTGGCTCACGCCTGACTGGACTCACATGTGGCACCATCATGTCCCTGCACACACACATCCAAACATGACCGATTTCACACATGCAGCCAAGTTTCTAACTACCAGCACACTGCAACATGCCCTTTTTTAAATGTGAGTGCATGGCCACTTACCGCTCGACTCCAGACGGGCCTGCATCCTGAGGATCTGGTGGTGAAGCACTGGGCGAAAGCACTCCAGGATCCTCATCTGCTGGGTGGTAAACTGGCTCCAGCGCGCCACTGCATCCGCTGCTTCCAAGAGGCGCCGGACCTTCTTGAGGGTCCTGGACCTGTAGTCCTCCCACGCTTCTGGACATGTTTGATGTCACGGGGTGCCACCAACTCCACGTTGATGGCAAACACTATGCCAGATCCCCTTCTGCCCTTCTTTGTCGGTATGCGATGGTGTGAAGAGGGCATCATAATGCCCCAGAACTTGTTCCACCAGGATATCAACTTCCTTTTCACTGAAGCTGGTAGCCCTCTGCCTCTCTGGCTGGGGGTTGCCACGGGTGCCGGAAGGCGTTGTATCGGACATGGCAACCCCCAAGGCAGGTGTGGAAGGGCAACTGGGTCCTGGGGCTGGGCCGTGGAGTGATGGTACTTCAGTCGGGAGTCTTCTGTTCCAGCAGGCGTGGTCACTTCAACTGGACCCCTGAAGATGGCAGATGTGCAGGCACCAAATGGCAGGGCACGGTGGCAGCAGGCAGGCAGGCAGCAGCAGATGGCTCGTGGAAGGCTGCTCAGGGCTCTGAGGAGCAGTAATTCGGCCTTCTGTGCAGGAGCGTGGTCGTCCGTGTGTTGTCGCATGGCCAGCTTGATACGGAGTGATTTGGCACGTGAAAAAACAGCACATCAGCGTATAATTCGAGGAAAGGCCCTTAGCGCATGTGACGTAACACACATGGGCGTTTGCTTCCCCACGGGTTGAAGGTCCCACGTGGGTTTCCATCGCTCTGTACGTGCTCTTCGTGGGATGCAGTACGTGTATTCCGAGAGTGTGTGTGGACTTTTCCACGCGTTTTGGCTGGCACGAGCAAGGTATGTGTATTCCGAGCAGTGTGTGGGGAGTTTTACACACGTTTTCGCTGGCGCAAGCAGAGTACGAGTATTCTGAGGGGTGTGCGTGGACTTTTACATGCGTTTTCGAAAGCGCGAGAGGGGTACATGTATTCCGAGTGGTGCGTGTGGACTTTTACACATGTTTTCGATAGCGCAAGCGGGGTACGTGTATTCCGAGGGGTGCTTGGGGAGTTTTCCACGCGTTTTCGATCTTGGGGGGGTTGTATGCTGGTCCCCTGGCCTTTGCACCATGTAGGGGATTTGTGCAATGTTTTTGGTGCATGGGGCGGGATTGGGGGCGTTACTGGCACTGCGCTGATGTAGAGCTGACAGGAGCGCAGCCCAAAATCGTGATTAAATAAAAACAAAGGGGGCTGTACGTTTCGGCGGTCTTGTAAAGATATATCCACCTTCCTCAGGACCACAAAACTGAACTTGATTGGTGACCCATGAGGAAAAGATGGGAAACAGAGGAGGGATGAACACATTTCAAACATTATCAGGTGTCTATGTCTGCTTGACGAAACAGGCGCAGGGAGTGTCAACCAGACATCCACAAATGCTGATGAACTACTAAAACTCAAAAGGAAGGGATTCAGAACAGAACTACATGGCCACTTAGTGGTGCACAATAATCCAGTACGTTTTCTATATGATGATGTTTAGAAAACCAGCTTTAGTTACATATCCACTAAATGCAGTAGAGATTTAATGTGTCTAACCATCACTACAGCACAGAAGATTGCAGTGACACTATAAAAGGAACTCGAAGCAGAGGAACTGAAGTTCAATTCCAGCACCACGATCACGAATTCTGATGATAAGATAAGGAAAAGAGAAAACAATTTGAGGACTTCAGAGTAGCCACACTGGTTTAAAAAACGAAGAAACTAAATAAGGACATTCAATAATTTAGAGCAGAGAACATTTATCCATATCTAAGTTTGGACTTCTTGGAACAAAGGAACATGAGAAGAAGAGGAGGAATACAGTATTCAACCTCTCAGGCATCAATCTAACACCTACACAAATGAGTTCCTAGAGAAGGGCCTCTCCGTTGTCCCCACTAAACGCACAGATTGGTTCACCACAGAGATAGAACAGTAACTAGACAATACACTGGATTACACATTCCATCCAAATGTACACCCCTAGACAACCAAATAGCGAAGGAAATAATCCTTTTAAAAAAATGTGTTCTGGGGTATTTACAAAAGACTGAGGTCATTCAGCCAGAAAACCAGGGACAACTTGTCCAATAGTGAGAGGGACACCCTTGAAGAACTGATGTCAGACCAGAGGTCAGTCATTAAACCGGCTGATAAAGGTGGAGGCATAATGGTTTTCCTTAATGCTCTGTATAATGGGATGGTGATGGACAGCTTGAATGATGTAGATAGCTACCAGCCACTATGTAGTGATCCATCAGCATAAACTAGAGAGGACATTCTAGAAACAATGCAATATGGCGGTGATAGAGGGTGGCTCACTAAAGAGGAATTTGAGTACCTAAACCACTTGGAACAAAGAATTCCCTCCTTTTACGCACTCCCAAAAATACACAAGAATTCCACCACACCACCAGGCAGACCCACTGTATTCGGGTTCGGTTCAATTTTGGAAACTCTCTGGAAATTTGTGGATGTTTTTCTACAGACTATCAGTCAAGACACAGCTACCTATCTTAAAGATACAAAGATACAATGGCCACAATGAAGATCTTCGAAGGCCAGGGTTTTGATATAGACAACAATTTGCTGGTAACCATGGATATCAAATCCTTGTACACAAAAATATACCACAGGATGAAGCCATTGACAAAATACAAGGTTTTTTGACCCACAATACTATACAACAAAGGGTCCTGGCAGAAGTCATTGTAGAATTTATGAGCATTGCCCTGAGAAAAAACTTCTTCCAGTTTTCCAACCAATTTTATTTACAAGCTCAAGGAACGGCAATGGGTATAGCTTTTGCACCCAGCTTTGCCACACTATGCATGGCAGCCTTTAAAGAAGACTTCATTCTTACAGATAACAACCAATATAGACCTATATAGACCGCAGGTCAGCAGTTGGGGCATCCTTATGTGACTTCTTGGAATGTACCAATGGGTTCCATCCCATGATACAGTTCACCCTAGAATTTGATAAACAGTGCATACAATTCCTCGACCTAACCATCAAAGTGCAATTGGGACACCTTACTTGTACACTATACAAGAAGAAGACCAATCGTAACACCACCTTACACTTCTCTGGACTGCATCCTAGGTCCTTAAAAGAAAACCTACCATTTAGTCAATTTATCAAGCTGAGGTGTTACTGCACCTCAACAACAGACTATTATCAAAATGCCAACAAATTGAGCACTCACCTCAGAGAATGGGGATGCTCCAAAAAAAAACTGTTCTCCCATGCACTGAAAAGAGCAAGGTATACACCAAGAAGTGCTCTATTAGAACCCAAAGAGAGGAATACTACACAGGAAATAATCACCTGTGTCACAACTTACAATACCAACTCATTTCATATTAAGAACATTTTGAAAAAGTATTGCCCCATTATTACCACCTACAAGCCTAATATACAACTTCCAATGCTCGCATTTAAGCGATCCAAAAACTTGAAGGACAAACTGGTCCACTCAAAATCCAAGCAGACAAGATCCATGAAACTCAGACCTACGCCCACTCAAGAGACATTTTCCATGTGGTAACTGTCGAGCCTGCAGGTTTATTTCCAAAACACTTACATTTCAAATTGAGAATAAAAACATGGGAATTTAGATTCATGTCGAATTGCGAAATGACCAATTTCATATACTGTGTAGAATGCCTATGCGGCTTGAGGTATGATGGCCAAACAACAAAGGCAGCCCATGTCAGGATCAATGAGCATAGGTCCAGGATACGGTGCAGAAGCCACATGGCACCATTGGTATCCCACTTCTTGGAATTCCAACATTCTCCTGATGATTTGAAATGGTGGATTATTGATGTAGTAAAGAATGTGTCCAACCCACAAAGGAATCTTCTCAATAAAGAGGCACAGTGGATACATCACCTCCACGCCATGGAAAAGGAAAGAGGGCTCAGTGAAGAGGTACCTCCCTTTATTTGAATTAGTACTACTCCTATTTTCGATATGCACATATGCACATATATGGTGCCTGGCAGGATCCGGATGATCAAGCTTTCTGCTGATCCTGTTTTACCCAACACCACCCTGCTCACACTCTGTGTTAGCCAACCCCACTAGTGCCTCTTACTCAACCACAGACACTAGTTGACATCTTCCAGACCACAGGATCTGAGAGTGTTCCTTCCACATAGATATTGCAGATTCCAACCTGAACTACTGCCCTCTTGGACATGCCAATGTTCACCTGCACTTTACAAGCTCCTCAGCTGTTTGGACGTGGATGCTATCTCCTGTGCCACCTCACCAGTATAAACCAGTACAGTGGCCATGCTTATTTATCTGCAGTCTCCGCTGACACTCCTGCTAACAGGACCTGTCCTCCACTTCTAAATTCCTTACACACAAAGTGCACACCAGAGTGCAGTTAACCACTCCTTATGCAGGGCCAACATTAATGAGATGTCACGCAATCCCCCACCTGAGAATTCACAAGTAGTGCACGCACACACAGACCCCAGCTTTCGCATATTCACTGCCCCTTGTGAAGTCAAATTAAGACCTGTTTGTTATCCTATTAATTTCCCATCAGATCACAGCTATTTAGGCATGTGAGAAGACACATGTCCTCTATACGTTTGGAGAATATCCGCAGCAGATAGACGTCCTACTCACGATACTTCTGACGACTTGCGCATTTACCGGCTACAACACTTTGAGGTTTCCAAGTTTGAGATATGTTGTTTAAGACTGTTCTGCTTTCTCCCAGCGAACTGTTGAGTGTTATTTAACCGCACTGCCTCACTTCTTTGCTTTGCAGTTCTAGGCAGCCATGAAGCTCATTAAGTCAAAAGCAGAGCACTATCCGACTCAAGCTACTCTCCTGGAGCCTGAGGCACCCTCCCCAGGGTTGCTTCCTGCCCGGGTAAGCACAGTCTATTTGTTGGCCTTTCTCTGTACCCCCAGGGAATTTTCATTGTTAACCTACTTACTATTTTAAAACACCTTTTCTCCACGAATCCATGTTCTTAATTTGTTTTAACAGGTGAAGGGAACATGATAGCACTTTCACAAATGTGCACTTTTTTCAAAAAAACAATACTTAGTGCATAGGATCACTACCCTCTCCAGGAGGGTTATAGATGAGATACAGGTTCACCTGTAGCCTGATACCTTCCTCTGTTTCCCATCTTTTTCTCATGGGTCACCAATCAAGTTCAGTATTATGGTCCTGAGGAAGGTGGATGTATCTATACAAGGCTGCCGAAACATACAGCCACCTGTGTCTTGATGTAATCACAGTTTTAGGCTGCACTACTGTCAGATCTACATCAGCTCACTATGTCGACCCCTGAACTATTGAATTAAATTTACATGGCAATGTGAGAAGCAAAACCTATTACTTATCAGTTAGTGAGGCAATACAATTTCTAATGCTTATTGCTATCTTTGATGCTGTATTGACTGTATTAATTAATCTTTTCTGTTAATTTGGGAACTACATTTGTGTAAAGGTTTTCAAGTTGTGTAGTGTTTTATTTGCTTTCTATCTTTTTCTTTTAGTTTTATTTAACTCATAGATGTACTTCTCCCAGGCTCTGCCTGTCACCTGCTTCGTGCAATAACGTCTGCATATAACAATTTAATTATATCCAATAAATGTATGGAACGTGACAAATCTGGAGATATAGTACAGTCTGTTTGGTTCTGACAGATACAGAACAACAAAACGTGCTCCCACTACAACTGAAGAGCAAAATCGTGAAAGAATCCTGTTGACCGTTTGCACCCAGTTCCACATTTAGAAATCCAATATGCTAGAATAATACTGTCTAGTTCTCCTGTCAGGAAACCCATGTTGTATTATGTCTCTTCTTTGGCTGCTGCTGCTGAGCTTATCAGGATCGCATTTTGTACTGCCACATTTGGTAAAGTGCAATGCTAGCCTCTGGGCTCTGCTATTAAAATGTTTGGTTAATTTGATTGAATGCTATGACATTACACTCCTTTCACAAAATGCGTATTGCACTGCTTTTAGTTAGAGGCGTGTTACCCCCTACCTGCTTTCCTAGTGATGATGGACGATCTGGGGTTTGCAAGGATGTCGGTTAACCCAACGCCTGTTCACTGTGGTTCTGACAGCAGCTGTGGCTACATTTGGATCACTGACGCTCCCAACATGGTGGCCACCACTCGTTGGTCCGCCCTCGCAAAGATGGCAATTGACCACTTCCGGGGTGGGAGCGACAGTGACACGACAGTATGTGGGAAAGCAAAGGTCAGCCCAGATTTTCAGCATCTGGCGCCTTATTGAGCATTGTTGTCCATTGTACTTTCCTCGTTAGGAATGCCTTGCCTTCTTCTCGCCCATGTTTTTCATGTGTCCCTTCATCCTGAGTATTCTTCCACCCTTTCCATTATTTGTGCTCCCGTTCCTTTGTTTGTGTTCCTTCACTTCCTCTTCTCCCCACTTCATCAACAGTGTTCTGTAACTCGCTGCTCTTGGCCTGAACCATCAGAAAGTCATTTACTAATGTTCAACTAATTTGCTTCTTGACCATGCCTAGTTTCATCTCAACATGGCATTGGATATATTTTTCCCTGCTCTTCTTGTTTTCCCCCCTATCTGATCTCCTCTTTGGGGGTTATTTCAATGTTTATCGGTGCTGGTATGGTGTCTTCTTCAAAAGGCCACTGCATATTTTCCAGGCTAAAGTTCAAGGAATGCTCGGTAAAACCTGCCATTAGCACTTTTTTAAGAGTGATCAGAAAGTAACTACATAATTTCAATCAATTTAATTTTTAGACACCTTTTTTAAAATAACCAAAACATTTTACATGCATAATACCAGTTTGGGCACACACAAATACTATTTTTGCACCAACACAGAAGGGTGCTGAAACACAAGCTATTAACCTTCACCTTCTAATTGCAATATACCTTTATGCCAAAACTCTTATGTTTGTTTGTTTTTATGGATCTATCCTTGGCCTTTAACATGGTCAAACCTGCAAGGAGATGGGTCCTTCTTGAAAATGTTAAATGCCCCAAATACATGATTCAAAGCCTGTCTATACACAATGAAGTATGTGTACATGTTTTGTCCCTGGTGAGTGTACATAGACAGAGACTTGTGCCAAAGGTGTGTACTAGCGCCCATCATAATTTATATATAAACCAGTTCTATTAGAAATTGGTGTTTACAATTTTATATATTCCAAGAGTGCCACCCTTCACGTATGCTAATGACACTGTGCTGTCGACCAAAACTGCAGCTGCCCTACATAGCTCTTATGGACACCGATGTGCATTTTATGGGTGAGCTTCGTTTAACAATTAACAGCAGCCGAGCTGAAGTATTCAGACCCTCCAGCTTGATTTGGCGATATCAAAATGTACGGTACAATCAGCTGTTTTTTAAAAACCAAAACTCAATCGGCCGGGTTCTGAAAACATTTTTGCCACAATTGATGAGAGCTTTTTTAGTTCGATTTACAACAATTTGGCAATTAGGTAAACCTGTGCTACTGTGGGTGAGCAACCAAACCAGCAGACACTGCCCCCAACCATGGCACCCCTATTTGGGAATTCTGTAAACCTGTGTGAATGTCAAGTGGGGAGAAGAGAAAGGGGCCAGTAGGCCCATCATATAGCATGGGAATTATATGATGGGGCCATCATATACCAGGGAAAGTATATAATGCACCAATAAGTGTGATGCTTCCCTCCAACCCTGCTGTACCACATGGCATAGAATGTGCTGCACAACTGGGGAGAGACAGAAGAAACAACAAGGATGCAAGTGAACAACATAAGCTTACAATACAATGCAATGCTACAGCAAGTTACTATACAACAAACTGATTGCCTTCAGCCCTCTAAGTTTCTATTCTAATCTGCCAGTGTAGACATTTCACTTTTTAAATCCTATTAATGCCAAGTTTATGAGTAATAATTTCTAATGGAACATGCCAACCTCCCCTTCACAATAAGCCAAATTCTACCATGGCACTGCGTAATTCACAGAAGGTGGTATAGCTAAAGAACAAACTGCCATCATAATGAGTTGAACTTACTTCTAAACTGCAGATGCAAGGGAACTGGCATTGCAATGGGTGTCATGTTTGATTTTTGCAGGAATCATATTAGAGTCCTGATAAGCATCATCCTTCCAGAACACCCAGGATAAAAGTGTGATATATTCTATTGTATTGTATTCATCATTTATATAGTGCCCCTTCGGTTGTAAGACTTTTAAATTGAAATATGCATTTGTGTGCATTTGCCGGGTTAAGACGTAGGTGAGCTGGCTATGCTCCATTAAGCAAACCGGAGGTCCAGCACGTGGGTGGGTTCTGTTGGTGGTTTAGGATAGAGATCTACAGCTGAACATTCGATGTGTGCCCAGCTAGACCAAATTTGTTTTTGTTGGTTGCTGCTGTATACTAGTGGCAGAGGTGTTGAGGTATGGCAGGGGTTTCAGTAAGGATGGCTATGTGTGCTGCTAGACTGGACTAGGGTAGCCATACATGCATTCTAGGGTGCATGGCCATGTCTGTGGCCTGTGTCCACAGATGTGGTGTAAGGTATATGTACCGTAGGCTTGGATAGAGTTCGTCTGCAGTGTTCTTTTTCTTGGACAATGCGATCATCTTGTCTCGCTATTTGTGATGTTCCTGGAACGAAAGTCTGAGCATATGGAGAGGGGCCCGGATTGATGAGGATGAGGGGGTCGGGGAGACATCGAATAGTTTGTTTTGTGTGCCTCTGCGAACACTACTGGCATCCATGGGATATTGGGGGGTAGGAGGGTTGTTGTGTTTGTGGAGGACGAGTTAGTCATGGGCTGCCGCTGCGAACGCTGCCAGTAATCCGTGCAGTATTGGAGTATCGGAGTGTTGTGTTTGGGTCAGTGTTTCTGTGCGCCTATTGAGATTGTAGAGTGGGGGAGGGTTTCAAAAGGAGGGAGGGAAGAGCAAGGTTTTGAGGGCCTTTCTGAATGCCAGGTGATAGTCAATATTGCGAATGTGCAGGGGTAGGGAGTTCGAGATAATCAGCGCTTGGATGGAGAATGAAGATCCACCCAGTCAGGAGGAGTTGTAATGTGGGACCACTAGGAGAGATGATGTGCATAATCTGAGAGTGTTTGAGGGGTGGTAGCGGGTGACTTTGTCTTGAAGGAATTCCAGCCCGGTGTTGTGGATGGCCCGGTGGATGAGTGCATTGACCAATGGGGAGCCAATTGAGGACTCTTAGTGTGGGGCTGATGTGTTCTCTGGGAGGTAGGTTAATGAGCAGGTAGCCTGCAGTGTTTTGGATTCTTTGCAGTTTCCTCAGCTGAAACACCGGTGTATAGTCTAAGCAGGAGAGGATGATGGAGATGATGGCAAAGAAACCGTGAGGTAAGGGAAGATATGCCTAAGGATGCACAGGCGGAAGAAACAGGCTCTGGAAACTGAGTTGACTTGTTGGGGGAGGGATAAATCTGTATCTAGTGTGCATCCAAGATTTTTCACTGAGTTAAAGGTTGCCGGTGGGGGGGCCTAGTGATTACAGCTAGGGAATAGGATGGCAGAGGAGTGATGTTTTCCTGCAGACTAGGATTTCTGTTTTCCCTGGATTGAGGATGAGGTGGTTGGTGGTACTCCACCGGCCGATATCCGAGAGGCATGATGACTGATCTGGATGGTTGGGGCCTGGCCATTTTTTGGGATTTTAAGGATGATCTGGGTGTTGTATGCCTAGTTGTAGCAGGTAAGATTGTGGGAGTGTATGAGTGCAGGAAGAGAGTTTAGATAGATGTTGAAGAGCAGGGGAGATAGGGATGTTCCTTGTGGGACCCCTTTTGTTACTGAGGTGGAGGTGAATGGGTGGAGGAGCATGATTTGTGAGTGATAATAGATGAAAGAGGAGATCCAAGAGGGGGCTGTGTCTTGCTTCCTAATGAGAGTAGTCTTTCTAGGAGGATTGTGTGATGAATGGTATCAAAGGCGACAGAGAGGGCAAGAAGGATGAGTACAGAGCAGCCTTCTGCATCAGCTGTTCTTTTACGTTGTCCCAGATGGACCCTAGTGAGGATTCTGTTCCTTGGAGCGGTTTGAAGCCAGATTGTGGAAAGCCCAGGAGGTTTTTGGCTTCAGTGAAAAGGCCAAGCTGCTCGTGTGTTGTGCTGCCTGTGAGTTTTGCCATGAAGTGAGTGTTGGAGATTGACCAATAGTTCTGGGGGTGCAGTGGGTGGAGTGTTGGTATTTTGAGGAGGAATTTGATGTAGGAGGTTTTTTAGGGTGTCCGGGAAGTTTCCTGATGTTACGGAGTGATTGAGGATTGAGCGTGCGATCCTGCCTGCACAGGTTGTGGCTAGGATATTTTTGAGGACGGCGGGCAGGTCTCCTCAGGAGGGCAGTTTTGTGCGAGGAGCGAGAAGAAATCCTGGTGTGAGATTGGAGAGAAAGAGGTGAAGGTTTGTTTCGAAGGAGGAGGTCGACAGGTGTCAGGCTGTTGGTGGGAGGGCATGTGTTTCAATTTAGAGAGGATGTCTGAGTGTCTGTCAATAGTGAGAATCGGGGTTGAAAGCTCGAGTTTTGTTTGAGGGAGAAAAGAGTGAAGTTATTTTTTTCAAAATAACCTTCAGTCTTTTCTCTACTGAACATTTCTGACTTGGCCAACACCCCTACCCACACCCCCTCTCACACCTCTATCAACACTCCCAACACATGCCTAAACACCCCCTCACCCCTGCCCGCCGTACTTACCTTGCTTTCGACTCACTGGTCCCTGCAACGCATGTTCCCTTTCACTTCCGTGATCGGGAACTGCTGCTGCAGAGCCCCCCCTTTTTTTGGGGGGTTTGGGGACAGTTGCGGGGGTGACCCACGTAACCCCTGCACACAATATAGTGAGCAAGGGTGCAGGGGACACCCCGGAACCCCCAGCACCAAATGCGTGATTTGGTCCAACTTTTCAGCCATTCAGAATTTTCAAACGTCTGAAATTCAGACAAATCATTCATTCAGGCTTTTTTATCAGTCTTTTTGGATGATTCCGATAGTGACATTGTGTAAGTGTTTTGATAAATTGTCACATAGGGATTGGGAGATAGTTTGGGGGCCTGCGGGTTTAGAGTAGGCCTGTGAGTTGAATTCAGAAATGTTTCTATGCAGTTCCTTGCTCGGGTTTGAAAGAGTGTAGGAAACTGTTCCCATAGAGTACTTTCTTGGTTTTTCTAATTTCCAGTCTGTATGCTCTGATTAGTCTTGTTTGAGCTGTTTGGTCCTGGTGCAGGGGTGGTTCTGCAGGTCCGCTCCAGGCAGTGTTTGCGTTTTTTTAGTGATTTGAGGTTGGCAGTGTACCACCTGGGTGCGGGTTCTGATCTCTGAGAGGTCCGTCTTGTTTGGCTGATGGATGAAAAGGTGTTTTAAAGCCAGAGGTCAAATAGGTTGATGGAGGGTTGCCCTTCCAGGAGGAATAGTGTTGGGAGAGAGAGGAGGAGGGAGTTGGCTAGATCAGGGAAAAAGCAACTGTATTCCATAGTGGAGTAAGAGGTGTAGTGGTTGATGGAGGTCGGACGTGACCTTGGGTGCAAACCACATTGGTCACTGACACAGAGATGAAGATTGGTGAGTAATCAGTCCATGATAGGGGGCACAGGGGCAGTGTGGATATGTTTGTGGTGGTTAAGATTGCATTGCAGGTGTGACCTCCAGTGTGGTTGGGTGTGGAGATGAGTTGTGTCAGGTTGAATGCTTTTAGGTCGTCTGTGAGGGATCGGGTCATAAGGTTTGAGAGTGAGTCAAATCAGAAGTTGAAGTCCCCTAGGATGGTAAGTGTTGGATGGAGGTTGTGGGTGATTCATGAATAAAAACAGAATAATCATCTGCCACTATAAGCAATGATAGGAGTGTCAAGCTACCTGCAGTGAAAAATTTGGCACGCCGTTGTGACAAATTCCAAGCAATTCAAATGTAGCCTGCACCACCCTCCATGTAAATGTCACAGCATGGAAACAGGAAAATCAACATTGAACCTGTGAACACCCTATCCTTATCACTGCTGTAGCAACCAGAGACTCAGCGGATTAGAGCAAAGGATCTCCAGGCACCTTTAACTTTCAAAAGCTCATGTAATACTTATTCTAGGAGTAACTAAATAAAGTATGTGCAAAATAATAGTTAATTCCCATGGGGAAAAGAAATAGTAGATTGAATGATGATAGAGTAATGGTTTGTGTTTGACGATTGAAATTATACTTTTTTATAATATTTGTCAGGGATGAGCAGGGGTCTTGTCATGAATGTAGAGAGGTGTAGTTAGCTGCAGAACTTGCACTTCTGCTGTTCCTCGTGTGTCCCGAGGAGGAAGGCAGATACTGGTATATTTTCTGATGTCTGTCGGTGGATCCAGTAATTTAGTCCTTCAACCTTGGCTGCACATAGAGTAGAGTATATAACCGTATGAATCCTGTGGAAACATGCATTGTTCCACTTCCGAGTGAACGAGCGGACAAACAGCGAATATCCTTGGAAGAGCTGAGGTTGTTGCAGAGATACTGGATTGACTTTGTCTGTTGCTTCTGGCTGTTGTGAACATGGTGCAAGCTGTTGCAAGCTGTTGAGAGACTACCTTAATACATTTGATTGAAACCATAAAATTACCTTGAAACTCTGTCCCTAATATATCATTTGTTCTGTGAACGTCAGAGGCTGCGTGCATGGTGTGTGCTGTCTCATACCAGTCACTATTTCTTGAGGGCTCAAATTATGTTGCTTACCGGGCTGATTTCTGAGGCTAAACAGTGCAAGTGGAAGACAGTGGAGCTAGTTCTAACCAATTTACACATGTTAGACAAGTGCTGTTTAAATAAACCATTAAAATGCTCTCCAATCCAGTTGGCTGGTGGGTGATAAACTGAGCATGGTTTGTGCTTTATGCCCAATAGAGAGGCATTTTCTTTGGATAGCTTTTTGAAAAAGTGCATCCTATTGTCTGATCTCAGGACATCACATATTCCCCAGCGAGGAACTACCTCACATATGAAAGTGTAGCTGCTGATTTATCCTCAGGTTGGTCACATGGACATACTACAACAATCAAATAAGGACAGTTGCTGCACCTGTTAACCATGTTGATGTAGTCAATGTGGAGTTCTCGAAATGGCCCTGAGGGTTGGGGCAATGTTCCCCGTAAAGTCTAATGGTATGGCCTGTACTGTAAAGGTTGTATAGTTTGCTAGAAACTTGTCCACACGCTCCTGAAGATGTGTGGCAAAACAGTCGTCCTGTATGTCTGCTGCAATGTATTTCTTTGATATATTTAGCGCTCAGATGCCTGAGGGTTCGTAGTGCTATATAAATGCAAATTATTATTATTATTATTATTATTATTATTATTATTATTATTATTATTATTATTATTATTATTATTATTATTAATATTATTATTATTATTTTATGTGTAGGATAGAGCAATTGCTTGAGGTCAACTGTTAGCAATTCCTGAGCCATTACCTCTTTACCTGTGAAATGTTGTCTCCAAATTATATCCTACCTGGGGTTCTTCTTTTGAGTTGGCAGTGACTGACAGAACTGGGCATAACAGAGCTCTCTGTGGGCCGTCCTATTGCAGATAGCCATGTATTCCAGGAAGTGGGAAGGGTTTTCCCCTTAAAGCGCTTGCTCACGTTTACTGCTTCACTGTACCTTGTAGATGGGATTTTTATCCCACTGCTGTGTAGGGTAGCCAGGGTGGTTCCTGCACGTATTACTGTTTGATGTTTGGTACTGAGTGCTGAATTGGCTGTGTGGTCAGTCTTTGCATCAGGCCATGCAGGTGGCCGCTTGAAGTGCCAGCCTATATGGGATGACGCCACCAGCTGTCTGACCATCCTCCAAGAGGGTCCAACACCTCTGCCGTCATGATGAAGGTGCTGTTTATCAGTTCACATACCCGGGAGGTCAGGCCTGACGCACAGACGTCCCTCCTCAGTGCATGTGCTGCGGTGACTGTGGGGTGATTGATTAGTAATGGATACAGACAATGGCTGCCTGTAGCCTTTAAAGAACGTTTTTTGTTCCTTGTACAAATGACAGCCATGTCTTTGTTCATGGAATACAAGAGGATTTACCCACTTGTTTGAGGAAGAAGGTTTGCTGTCTCTGGTGTATTTGTTTATGATATTGCTGTACAGGAAACATGGATTAATAGGCCTATTTCCCTCAATGGCAGGAACAGGGTTCAGAAAGTAGCTACTAAAGGTCCACACGGACATCCCAAATGTGGATTTATTGTATCTGTGCAACAGCCATGGGAGATCCATGAGCTGCCTGGCTCCACTGACTACGTACTTGGGCTAAACATATCATGTGATGTGCACTCTTTCATCCTGATAAATGTTTATGATCATCCTAACTGCACGTTCACCAAACAAAATGTTAGCACCATAAAATGTCTCCTTGATACACTGGGCGGATAGCTGCAATTTTTTATAGTGGGCGATTTTAATGCTGCGGTTGTCACTAATGAATGCTCTTTATTGCTGCAGATGAAATCTGCACTGCTGAAACCCTGTGTGGGCGAGCCACAAGCTCGACTATGGTGCAATATATTTAAGTCATATGAAGATAAGTGCCTAAATGGTATCTGTGCCAGTGACTCATGCATGCCTTTACTCGCATAGATAATAGGATCTCTTCGACCATTGATTATGTTATTGTAAATTAACTTGGATATTCTCGTGTAGTTGATATGGTGATAGTCCCTCGAGAAGAGAGTGACCATTTGCCACTATGTGTCCTGCTGGGACCAGAAAGAAATAATATAGTGGCTACTCAATACGATTTAAACAGTGACATATCTGTTAATCATGCAGGCAACCTCACAATTTTAATCCTCACAATTTGAGAAAAGGGCAGGAAGTAATGGTAGACTTAATGCCTCAATGTATTGAAATGTATGGGGAGAACATAAACAGTGCATAAAAACCTATTGCTGAATAATTTGCCATATTGGCTCAAACCATCAGGGTACATATAAGTAAACAAAGGTCGTATAAAAGTGTTTTGAATGTTGTAGTAAGTCTATTACTAAATGTATTAATTTTGGTCCAGCGATATCGGCAGCGAAACAACAGCTGAGAATCACCATCAAGGCATATTTATATACTGCTGTGGGTTGTTATAGTACTGCGCTAATTAAATATGGAATTAAAAAGGTAAAAAATGATTACTATCGATGGCTAAAAAATCATTAAGCATTGGTCAATAAAACTAGATGGCTGTTGATCGCCGATTTGGCTACATCCAATGATAGAACTAAGAGTTGGGAAGTTATGAGACAATGTTCAAAATGTGCTCTCCCTATTCAACGGATGGCTGAGGGTGACTGGGTTGAACATTTCACATCATCATGAGGATCTGCGCAATATGAGGGCGATCCAGTTAATATTACAGAAGTATTTTGGTCATGCTCTGCTTCTATTCCGGACATAATTGTGTGAATAGAAAAGATGAATAAGTCGCATGCGGCAGGATGGCGTATGCAATGGCCTTCTTAAACTGTCACCTGACCTATGGGCAAAGGCCCTTAATTCAGTATTTTCAAATATTGGCCGGACCAGTACATTACCTACAACGTGGCAGGAAAGCCACATTCTCTACATGTATAAAAAAGGCCCAAGGAACTGTCCTGCCAACTACTTCATGCTGGCCATCCTGGGAAAGATATTAGCCAGGGTTCTCTTGGCTGAACTATCAGTATGGATAGAAGAGGACAATATACTGAGCTCTTACCAGACTGGCTTTCGTGCAAAATCATCAACCATACATGACATCTTGACCCTTGTATCTGTCATTGAATATGCCACGTCAATAAGGGAGACTGCAGTATATTGTGGTTTTATTGATTTTAGCACTGCACGGAATTAAGAAACAGGCTATCGAAGAAACTGCTGGCCTGGAATATTCCAGTGGGGCTTCTGTAGGGGTGGATGGTCCAGGAGACCCCCCTCGCCTGCGTTTTCTCCCCAGGTGAGGGCTATGGCTCATTGGGCGTCCCCTCATGCCACCCGGGCCCAGGTGGTGGAGGGCTCACCCGCTGGAGGCATTGCCCACACGTATTGATTGCCCACACGTATTGACTGCCCACATGTATTAAAATTTAGCTAGGCCCAGAAACCATTTTGTCTGGTAAAGATGGTGTGAGCTCAGCGCACTGTAGCGCGGCCCCCACCCTTGGAGAGTCTCAGTCATCCCTGTCGCCGCAGCACCCTGGCAGATCCGCTGCGAGCACGTTCCCACGAACAAGACGGACATGAGCTAGCGTAATACACTAACATTGTATCAGTTCACCTCCCGCAGTGTATCATCGCTCCCAGCATGACCCGGCCAGCAGGCCTGGGAAATGAAAAGAACAGTAAAATGGTCATCAGATGGTAGACAGTCTTTATATATTAATGTCAAGACCACTCGCAAAGTATGCTTTCTTCCACAAAATCCCTTATATTACAAAAGCCTGTAAAATGTATAAACATAAGAAAGCATGCTTCCATGATATAAGCGATGGCGAGCCCACACCATTGCAGTTGAGTGCTAATAACAAAGGAACGCACCAGGGATCTATTTGTTACGTGTATCACTGGGAAACTTACACTCTATGGGCTTGCGCCATAACTGAACTAATGCTGCTAGAGGACACGAGAAGATGAATGTAACCATACAGAGGGCTTATGTGAAGGATGCACGAGAAGGCGCTTGTCATGTGTGCATGTCTAGGCCCCACATGTGCCACCACCGTCACGAACAGTGGCGGGTTATTTTCTGTGTACTCCACCAATCCTAATTCTACCTCACTTACTGCAAACATATATGCATATAACTAAATACTGTAGTTGTTAAAACATAATGTATGAATAAGGTGCTCAGACTGGGTATAATCGAGACGCATCCAGCAAAGTTTAAATGCATGTTTTGTATTGATTTGAATAAGTATTATAGAGTGTTCAAATGTTTGTGATGTCTTTACCTAAAATCGGCAACACACGAGGGAGATACCTTTGTGAAATACGTGCAAGGCCATTCCCCTCCCACCCTACGAAGGCTGCCAAGGCATGAGAACAGAGGCCGCGCCGCACTGCTTTACCTCCCCCAACCAGACTGGAGCCGCTTCAAAGATTTGTAATCCCCTCTGGAGCACCCAAGGCCGCGGCCCGCCACCTGCATTATTTACAGCTCAGCAGTAAACCTCTGCCTGAACACACGCGCCCCCTTGTAAACCCCACAACCCACCGGACCATCTCAGACTTATGGCCCTGTGCAATCAGGACACCCAACACTTTGACAACACACAGAGGAACATCCATAACAACTTCTAACAAGGCAGAAAGACCTGTACCGCCCGTCCCAGGCCCTGAAGCTTAGCCCCTCGACCTATGGCCCCGGTCAACAGGACACTGGTAACCATGTCCTGACGTATTACCTCCAGACCCCTCACAAGGTACATTCCTCCTGTGTTGCATTAACCTGTAGTATAACCTATTGGAAGATTTACTAAAGAAGATAATATTACAATGACTGAATGACTGCGGTGTGCATGGCCTAGGGCAAATAAGTCAGGAAAAGACATTCATCTCTGACGCTGGCTGCGATGGCACAACAACACCGCCCGGATGAACTCTGCCAACCTACCAGGCCCAGCCCAACCCACGAGGCTGACTAAGTGACGTTCTGCAGCCACGGCCAACCACATCGCAGCAGCACCTATAGTTAGTCATCGCCACCCAATCCCATTGAACTTGTGCCCCCTATAGTATGTAGGTTCTTATGACGTTTTTTGTAAATATATACGCCTGTCTTTGCTATTGTCGGACAGAGCGCTCTCAGAGTTTGCAGAGTTCTTTGCATGCCCTATTCTGATCGATAAACTCCCATTTAAGCTCACCCGCACTCTGTCTTGGCTTTATTCCCGACCTGGGAGAGTCCTTCATTGTCTCTCATTGCGGGGAGGATCGTGCTGGCTGGGGACGCTCCCTTTCAGTGGTGACCCCGACGTGATTCTTTTCTATTATTTCTTCCCGATCTAACGCTACCGTCCCCTTTTGGCACGAGAATCTCCGGTCGAAAAGGGATACGCACGGTGAGCCAGCTCCGGAAGGCTGGCCGCCAACGGCGACCGGTACAATAAGAAGTGCGCACTCAAAAGAGAGGGGGTACGGGATCCCAGTTGCAAAATCCCCTTTGAGTACCGCTCGCCGGAGCCGGGGCTGACTGTTGAGCTGACGGCGACACTGCCTGGACGGACCCAGTTTCGGAGACTATCGGTTCAAGACGGGCACGTGAGTACTGAGTGCGAGCGATTTTAAAGGGAGCGGGGAGAGAAGTGTAGGACAGGAAACGAAGAGGGGGTACGCAGATCTACTAAGGATCATCTTAAATTTTCCTTGCTTTTTCTTTGCATATGGCCATTAGGATTAAGAGGTGAATAAGAGATAAAAGTGACGGGAACCTAGCTCCGAACGGGGGTGGAAGGCGGCGCCGCATAGTGCTATCTTGACTAGTACTGGGAATATATGAAGAAGTGGAATATGAAATAAAAGTGTTCAGCAAAAGGGGGCACTGAGAATACATTAGTGATCGCTATTACTTCTTTCTTTTCTTCTCTTTAGGGGTAGGGGGAGAATAAAAAGTGAGATTAACACGAACTTAGGGGAAAAGTAAGAGAAAAAGAGTCCTACTGGAAGGGGGGAGAGCAGGCTAACATATATATATATACATGCGCATCCATAGATTCAAATAAGACGGACAGGGACAGCTGGCTAGGGAGGAAAGGGAGGGCAGCTTGAACGGTGAATTGAATGGTACCAAGAGGTGTGTGCACCTCGTATGGGTCAGGGGACAAGTTGATGTTGTAAGTGTGTAAACTGGCTATAAATGTACATAAATGGAACGGTCATGGTAAGTGTGACCAGATAGGATTTCTGTTGAAGAGATAAAACGACAAGGGGGAGTGAGTGTGTGCCTATTTTGGTTTCCGGGTAAATGTTGACAAAATAACTGATGGTTTGCTCTTGTATGTGCCCCCCCCCAAAAAGAGAAGAGAATAGCTACTGTGTACAGCCAGTTGTGCATTGCGCAGGGAGGGGATAGAGCACACGAAAACAATAGTGGTAAGAGGTTTACATTGTAATTGTAGAAACACAGATAGAAACAAGCGCTAGGGGAACACACAAGATGGTGGCCGAGACACCCTTGTCGCACATTTGTAAGAGTTTACCAGGCCACGCAGAGCGGATTAAGAAATATCATGACCAATGGGTGACCGAGTTAAAGGGGGAGGGGTTACCTCAGATTTGGCCCGAGGGAGGGTCTTTTGATAAAAGCGTTTTGGACACGGTGGCCACATGCATTTTACAAGGGGAAGCAGTTGCAGAACAGGAGAGAAGTATTAGATTTCTGGAGGTTATTTTAAGAGATACCACCGCCTAAAACACCAGCATTAAATCCTGATCTCCCGTCCACCACAGACAATCCAATACTGATACAGAAAGATGTCAAAGAAGTGTCAAGTGTAGCGCCACCAGTAGAGGTAATAAGTTTGTACCCGATATTAAACAAGCCTGTGCCCGCAGAGGGGTACAGTGACCCCACTTACGTACCTCCCCCAACAGCTACTACACCCCACCGGCCCACGGCACCTCCGCCATATGAAAGCACGAGGGAGCGAGCCCAGGCAGGCACACAAAGGGTAGACATAGAGAAGCTCACAGATGATTTAGAATCAAGACTGTCGATAGCAAAATATGAGCTCTCAAGGATAAAAGACATATGCGAACGAACAGCACTAGATGCAACTAGACCAGGGCGTACGTCTAGAGCACCAGGTGAAAACAGAAAGCCCGAAGAGGGGTGGAAAAAGGGCGAGATCCTGTTTAGAATTGTGGAAGAACCAACACGAATAATAAAAGTAGGGACCCAAGAGGGAGATGTTGGCAACGAAGAAAGGCTTGGAGGAATTAGAGAGGAATTACTATGTGATATAAGGGACGAGTTAGAAGTAAGCGACAGGTTGAGTATGGCGATGGGAGGGGGAAGCGACGGAGAGGAAGGTACATGTTCGATGAGAACATTGGACGATGAGTGGACGGGGCGATTGAGGAACAGGGTGGGGAAAATGGCATCACTGGGGACATCAGCGGTCAAACCGGGTCCCGATGGAACGACAAAAGGAAGGTTACAGCTCCCATTGATACATAGGGGAGGAGGGAGGCCCAACTATATTCCATGGGCTCAGATGGATAAAGCCAACCTACTAAAGCTATTGCCCCCGTTGTCAGGAGGGGCAAGCAAGTGGATATACGCCTTTGAGAAGCACACTGCCGGGGTACCCCTAGCAATAGGAGACGTGAAGAGCTTGCTCGTATCAGCGGTGGGAGATCAGGCTGAGAGAGTATGGGTTAAGGCTGGTTTCCCGGGAGTAACACTAGACTGCGACCGCCATGATGGAGCCTCCTTTAACACAGTACGGGCAAGGGTGTGGGATGCCTTGCGGGAAACATTCCCGGACACGCCAGACTTACAGTCAGTAATGCAGTGCACAATGAATGATGGAGAGGAGGCTATGGATTACATTTTTCGGGTCCAAGAGATGTGGAGAGCTGAAACGGGTACGCCCTGGTATCAATCAACATCCTTATTTTATTTTATTATAAAAAGAGGGCTCCCCAAAGAAGTACAAAAGGCGCTCGATAAAATAGTTGGTATTGAAGCAAAGGGGTGGCCTGAGATCCAAAGCATAATAGTACACCATTGTAAAAGAATAAAGGAACGGGAGAAGGAAGTGGCACAGAAGAGATTGGCAGATGAAGCAAAACTAGTGCAGACAAAGTTGGTGAAGGTCGCAGCGGCTGTAGCTGCACTCCCCCACTACAGGGAGGGAGATGAGGAGGAGGAGGGGCTGACAGCAATACAAGGAAGAGTGGCAACTAATTGGGCAGGAACAGGACAGCGGCAGTGGAACGAGCAGGAACAAGGTGGAGGTCCGCAGTGGCAAGAGTGGACCCCTCGAGGGGGACGAGGTGGGTACAGGGGCCGAAGGGGAGGTGGAACGGGACATCGAGGGATGGGAGGAAATGGATGGCAGGGCCCTAGAGGTGCGCAAGGGAGTTGCTGGAACTGCGGAAGATGGGGGCATTATTCTAGGGAGTGCAGAACCAGGCCCAACAATGGGTTCCAAGAAGGAGGACAGTATGGCCACCCCCACCCGGGGAGCCCATACGGTCTCCCTATGGGACAGAAACAGCTGAGAAACCCAGGACAAGGTAACATTGAACAGCAGCAGGGTCCCCAGTACAGAACACAGGCCCACCCACAAAATAATGACAATATGGAATATACGCCAGGCAACCCTTTCGCAATAACAGCAAACGGAGCCCCTGCTCCAGCACCCTACAACAGCATGTCAGTGGTTTCAGGGAGTGTCTTCAACCAGGGGGGATGAGACATCCCGCATAGGACAGCCCACAGAGAACACTTGCGTGTCCAGTTCTATCTACAACCTACAATGCCGCAGAGGAACCATTGGTTGGGGCGCAGATAGGAGACAAGCAGTTCATATTCATGGTTGATTCGGGAGCGGAAAAATCATGTATCAGGGAGGGCCGGTTCCCGTTGTCTAACAGGAAGTTAGAGACGCAGGGGTTCTCTGGGGCTGTAATTGAAGTTCCTTACAAGAAGCATTGGATGTAACAGTGGGGGGTAAAACTGTAAAGGCACCCTTACTGTATTATGAACATTCGCCCATAAATTTATTAGGGAGGGATCTCCTAAGCAAACTTAACATGACCATATCATTCACTGAGAGAGGCATAGTGTGCTCTACACCCGGGATATGCCCCTTGCGGGCAATGCTGGTAGTGCAAGCCTACACGACCACACTGGAAGTACGAGGAGTACCAGAAAATAAAGAAATGTTTATTGAAGGGCTAAAAACATTGGCCCTCATAATTCCAGAGCTAAGAAGAATGAACTGGAGGATTCCAGCGGAATTCCTCTTCCGCCCCATAGTGTGCCCTGACACCGCACCCGGAACAGTGGTACCGTTAGACCTGCACGCTGTACAGGTGTCAGCAAAAAGAATTGCTGTGATTGGAATGGATAGGGAAGGATGTGAATGGCGCACAGTACTATGTACAGATGCCAACATCGCCCTACGAGAGGTAACAGATGAGGATCTCTTCTCTGATGCAGAAGGGGATGGTGAGATAGTAATGGAAATAGCAATGCCCTGTGACATTTTGATTCAAGCCAGAGAAACCCACGTCCAACTGATGGCAGTGGTAGGAGCACCACCGTCATTCTTTGATGATGACATGAGGATCGTACCAAATAATTTGTGGACAACAGGCCCCCATGATGTAGGGCTGTTGCATGGAGTACAACCTGTGGTGATAAAACTAAAGCAGGGAGCAATTTTACCACGAGTCAAACAGTATCCATTGTCCCGTGAGGCTGAAGAAGGGATAAAAGAGACCATCAATGCACTCTTACAACAAGGAATCATAGTGCCCTCGACCTCCCCATGTAACACATGCATTTATCCAATTAAAAAAGCAAAAGGAGGGTCTTGGAGGATGATACAGGACTTACGCCCCCTAAACGATGTAATTCAGAAAGAGTTCCCTTTGGTCCCGAACCCTGCATCCATATTATGCAGCATTCCGAAGACGGCATCACATTTCACAGTGGTGGATTTGAAAAATGCATTTTTCTCAATACCCCTTGCCGAAGAGAGTAGATACCTTACAGCATTCACACTAGGGGGGAAAAGGTATGAACACTGCAGACTACCACAGGGATACTGTGAGAGCCCGAGCATATTCAACCGCATATTGCATGAAGACTTGGGAAACCTATCAGTTGTGAGTACAATCATTCAGTATGTAGACGATTTGTTAGTGTGTGCACAAGACGAAGAAGCATGTAGGAAGGATTCAACAACGCTCCTGACACTATTAGCCAACAAGGGGTACAAGGTAGATCAGGAGAAACTACAGTATTGCCTGACAGAGGTCTTATACCTGGGTCAGCTGATATCCAAAGATGGAAAAAGAATAATTCCCGACAGGGCAGAAGCGATAAGGTCAGTAGCGGAACCCACAACAGTAAAAGAGATGCAAAAATTCTTGGGAATGTGCAACTATTGCCGAGCATGGATATTAGATTATGCGGCATACACCAGACCCCTACTGCAAGCACTCAAAGAAGCACAACAGGACAATAAAAAGATCGAGTGGTCAGGAGAAATGAGTACGTCATTTCAGTCATTAAAAGGGTTAATTTCAAGCGCTCCAGTGCTAGCCAACCCTGATTATGGACGCAAATTTTACCTATTCTCACACTGCAAGGGAACACTCATGACAGCTGTTCTGACACAAAAGACGTCCTTAGGACACAAGCCTCTGGCTTACTATAGTGGCACTTTGGATGCCGTAATGCAAGGCCATTTCGCGTGCGAGCAATCGCTCGCTGCAGCCGCGTTCGCGATTGAGAAAAGTGCCACAATAGTAATGGGTTGCCCAGTAACATTGTTTGTGGAACATTCATTGTTTGCAATACTTGAGAGGTCAAAAAGCACACTAACAACACAGCGGGCAACAGCATATGAAATAATATTGTCTAGTACAAACATCCATGTGGTACGATGCAAAACAGTAAACCCCGCGACATTCATTTCAGAGACCTGCACATTAGAAGACATGCAAGACCACGATTGCGCAACCTATACAGGGGAAAGAGAAGGGGACACAGTGGTGTGTGAGAACGCTCTGAGCGAGGGGGAAGTGTACTTCGTGGATGGGTCTGCATCGATTGATGTGGATACAGGAGAAAAGCATGTTGGGATGGCGGTGGTGAGATTAGAAGACGGTGAGTATGAAACACTAGTGCAGTACCGCCTCCCATCACATTACTCCGCACAAGCAGCAGAATTGATTGCGCTCATAGAAGCGTTGCATGCAGCAAAAGGTTGCGCAGTAACCATATACACGGACTCAGCTTACATGACAACAACAGTGCATGGAGGTCTAGCAAGATGGGGGCGGAGGGGATTTCGGCGAGCAGACGGAACACCAGTACAGCATGCAGATTTGTTGAAAGACTTAATTGAGGCCCTACAAAACCCTACTGCAGTGGCAATAGTTAAGTGCCAAGCACATACATCCAACACAGACATTGTGTCTTTGGGAAAGGCGGCAGCGGACGCTGCCGCCAAGGAAGCCTCCTATTTTCAGAAATATGAAGCAGGTGAGTACATGATGCAGCACAAAACAAACGAAGAGCACCCAGAAGGGTACAATACGATGCCTATATCCCAAATATTAGAACTACAGGATGGGGCTAGTGCTGACGAAAAGTTGATGTGGACAAAACGAGGGTGCAGCAAGTCAGGAACAGACTTATTGTGGCGGCAAAATAACTCAGGAAAGTTAGTAATGCCAATGAAGCTACTAGAGATTGCGTTCCAGCAACTACACTTCCCTGCGCACAACACAAGACAGCACATTGCTGCTGAAATACTAGAAGATTGGTACGTACCCTGTCTCCAGGAGCACGTATCCCGGTTAGCAATGGAATGCACAACATGCCAGATCTACAATTCAGGAATGACATTACGCACACTACGAGGAACTATCCCAAAACCCATTGGCCCATTCAGAGAGCTGCATATTGATTATGCAGACATGGGGGAAAGGTGTAATGGTGCACGATACATGATCGTGGTTGTGTGCCCATTTTCAAGGTGGGTGGAAGCAGGTCCGTGTGCTCGACCGGATGCCAAGAGCGCAGCAAAATTTTTAGTGAGGGAAGTTTTCCCGCGCTGGGGGATTTGTGACGTGATCCGCTCAGACAACGGCACACATTTTGTGAATGAACTCTTCAAGGAGGTGACAACATTACTGGGTATAAAGCATAAATTGTGTTCAATTTATCATCCTCAAAGTAATGGCGTAGTGGAAAAGATGAACGGACTGTTGAAGGGCAGGCTGTCAAAACTATGTTTCTCATTGAAGAAAAATTGGATATACTGTCTGCCCCTTGCACTATTTGAACTGAGAAATCAGCCAAGTAAGGACCACCATTTGTCCCCGCACGAAATAGTGACTGGGAGACGAATGCACACAGCACACTCTCCACTGCGCGAACACTCAGATGCACACAGGAGCGCAGCGATATTGGGAGAAGAATTCACAGACTATTTGAAAAAGTTGACAAGGGCAGCGCGCGCAATATCAAAGCAGCTCTCCCCACCCATTACTAGAGAGGAGGAAAACATAACAGGGTCTGCAACAGAACCCGAGCAACAGCTACAGCTAATGCCGGGAGAATTAATATATGTCAGGAGTTTTGTGCGTCGATGGAATGCTCCACGGTTCCACGGCCCATACGAGGTAGTGTTCTGCACGCCCACCGCTGTAAAAGTTAAGGGATTGCGGTACTGGATCCACTTGACAGATGTGCGAAGAGCATATAGCAATGTGCGAGAGGAGGGAGGTGAGGAGGCACAAACAACAGCAACAGCTGCAACTGAATGAAATGAATGATTTTTTACCCTATGTGTATGTGCGTCAGCAATGGACGTAAAGTGATTGATGGGAAAGTGATTGATAAAATATACCTGTGGGTTTTCTTTTTGTTTTGTTTTTTTGGTTATATATATATACAAAAAAAAAAAAAAAAACAATACATAAGGGACTGATAATAAGGGGGGTCTTTGTTTAAAAGTAATTAATGAAGCGATCAAAATATGAGAGGTTGATACCTTTATCTGTCAAAGCCCTCCCCTGCAACCCTCCCCGCTTCCCTTCCCCGTCAACGTGTTTACTGGTGCCAACGGTGCCAACCACAATGTTTACACAAATTGTTTACACAAATGCACTTAATGCACTTTTATATCTCAAACAGGAACTACCATGGCATCTAACAGGCAGCCTGCAACGGATAGAATTAGTAGAATGAGAGAATTAATAACTGAGAGATGCATGTATTCGTATGAGTGCGGATTATCTGTGTGTATTATTACGTTTTTTATGATACTGTTTGGTCTGGTCACATATTGGTTTATAGCGTTCATCTCTATCGAGATGAACGAGGGGGGAGGGATTAACAGCACTGGTATTAGCAGCACCACTGGGACCAATGTAACTGCAAGGGCCAATATAAGGGAAGCTGATTTTCTGGTATGGGATGGTACTAAACTTGTATGGGGTTATTACACCACACCATCCAATACTGCCATATCTGAAAAGAAAGGACCACAGGGTGAAGTGCAAAACAACACAATGTCCCCACCTGGGATGCCAAAGTATAATGCTGGCAGTTTAAATGACAGAAACCCATCTGCTATATCATGGCTGTACAATACGCCTACCAGTCAACCAGCCCCCGTTTTAAAAGACAACCTGCAAAATAAAGTAAAAGACGAAAATGAAAAAATGCTAGCAGTACACGAAACATTATACGAGGATTGGGCCAAGGGGGGCGGGAATGAGAAAGGGGGGTCTATTCTTTCCCTCGCCCAGGAGGCTGGGAAGTACATGAGGAATAAGAACAACAGACGGAGAAGGGACACCGGGAGGGGAAGATATGATGAGTATTATGGGTTAGGATTAGACAAAATGGAAGACCCACGACACCCCCACCAGACAAATAAGTGGTATGCAGATATGAGTGCCACCGCAGAACAAACAACAAATGAAAGTTGTTATGTGTGCTCCCTCATTCCCCATGCTTCAGGCACACCCAAAGTACTATTGCCCAAAGAATTGCCAATGGTGAACGCCCAATGTCTCCTTCATCTAACATTATGCAGGATTAAGAACACCTTCCAGGCACATGAAGTTATTTTTAAAATGATACAGAACGAAAAAACCTGCTACTCCAAACCTGTAGGGGTGGTATGCCTGGAGGAACCATTTTTTGTGATACAAGGGACACTTTTTTCAGACAACAAATGGAAGGATGAAGAAGTGATGTGTAAAGTTGAAGCATTGAGAGGTGTGGCGCCAGAAAAACTACAATGGATAGAAGAAACATGCACACCAGTATGGAAGGAACACATATCAAAACTAACCTGGGTAACTGCCATCGAAAAACCCTTCAAACTCCAAAGCGAAATAGACTATGAACTATGTTTCAAAGGAGAAGGGAAAACCGCAATGGGAACAAATAAGAACTGCAACAAGACCCTCACTATCCCAGATCTGAGAAAAGGAACAGCGGCCCTGATGGATATGTACTGGGTATGCGGCTACCAGGCATACCTACACCTCCCCCCGTCATGGAGTGGCAGCTGCTCAATGGCCACTCTGCACTCAGCCCTAATGGTGATACCCGAAAGCCACATCGATGGGAGCAAAAGGACACGCAGCAAAGTGTGGCTCAACCAACTGCAGAGTCACAAATGTATGTCCTGTCTTCTGGAAGCAAAGGAGAGGTGCTGACCCGTAACAGACGAGCATCAAATTACATATCAAAGGCATCATCAGAACTATTGGCTCAGATCCCAGACAAATATCGATTATTCAGCTCAGCAGAAACATTTTTAGCCTCGCTCGTCTCAAGTGTCCAAGCAAGGGCAAACGCAAAATGGCTCCAGATAACCCGCTGGGAATTGATTCAGCTGGCAAACGACACTGAAGAAGGGTTCAATATAATAAAAGTGGAACTAAGAGCTTTACGACTGATGACCATGCAAAACAGGTATGTCCTGGACCTGTTGACGGCGATAGACGGCGGTGTTTGCCGAAAAATAGGAAGTGCCTGTTGCACTTTCGTACCTTCTGAAGACGCAGAGAACGGCTCCCTGTCCCATGTGATCGAAGCAGTCCACAACCTAGGAGAAAAAATGAAAATGGAAGGTGGAGCAGAAGACAGTACATGGTTCGATAACATCTTCTCCTGGGTCCCTTCATGGCTTGGAATAACTGTGAAATTTTTGATGCCAGCTGTGGTGTTCCTCCTTTTAATTTTTTGCCTGTGCCAGGTGGGTCTTCGAGTTTGTGCTAACGCAGTACCAAATGGTGCAATGATGATGGTGACAGTGGGCAACTCACACGGTACAATAAAAACGATGCAAGAAGCACAAGTACAAACAGGGATAGATAACACACCCAGGTACCAACTGGTGCCTATATACCACGATAAGGATATTGTAGATAAGTTATGGCACACCACCATCAAAGAGCCCCGTATACTAGAATGGTACGAGGAAGTTTGGGTAGATTTGGAAGGAGACGGTGGATGCATATATCCAACGTGTACTCCAGATGAATATGCCAGGAGAGGTGAGAGCTTAAGGGGGGTGTGCAGAGCATGGATGCCCATCAAAGGAACTCCTGCATGGGATGAGGCAGTGATGGACAAAGCAGAATGTAGAAGGATAGAAGATTTAAAGAATTCGTTACTTAAGTAATGAAAGGGGGGAAATGTAGGGGAGGACTGGTCCAGGAGACCCCCCTCGCCTGCGTTTTCTCCCCAGGTGAGGGCTATGGCTCATTGGGCGTCCCCTCATGCCACCCGGGCCCAGGTGGTGGAGGGCTCACCCGCTGGAGGCATTGCCCACACGTATTGATTGCCCACACGTATTGACTGCCCACATGTATTAAAATTTAGCTAGGCCCAGAAACCATTTTGTCTGGTAAAGATGGTGTGAGCTCAGCGCACTGTAGCGCGGCCCCCACCCTTGGAGAGTCTCAGTCATCCCTGTCGCCGAGGCACCCTGGCAGATCTGCTGCGAGCACGTTCCCACGAACAAGACGGACATGAGCTAGCGTAATACACTAACATTGTATCAGTTCACCTCCCGCAGTGTATCATCGCTCCCAGCATGACCCGGCCAGCAGGCCTGGGAAATGAAAAGAACAGTAAAATGGTCATCAGATGGTAGACAGTCTTTATATATTAATGTCAAGACCACTCGCAAAGTATGCTTTCTTCCACAAAATCCCTTATATTACAAAAGCCTGTAAAATGTACAAACATAAGAAAGCATGCTTCCATGATATAAGCGATGGCGAGCCCACACCATTGCAGTTGGGTGCTAATAACAAAGGAACGCACCAGGGATCTATTTGTTACGTGTATCACTGGGAAACTTACACTCTATGGGCTTGCGCCATAACTGAACTAATGCTGCTAGAGGACACGAGAAGATGAATGTAACCATACAGAGGGCTTATGTGAAGGATGCACGAGAAGGCGCTTGTCATGTGTGCATGTCTAGGCCCCACATGTGCCACCACCGTCACGAACAGTGGCGGGTTATTTTCTGTGTACTCCACCAATCCTAATTCTACCTCACTTACTGCAAACATATATGCATATAACTAAATACTGTAGTTGTTAAAACATAATGTATGAATAAGGTGCTCAGACTGGGTATAATCGAGACGCATCCAGCAAAGTTTAAATGCATGTTTTGTATTGATTTGAATAAGTATTATAGAGTGTTCAAATGTTTGTGATGTCTTTACCTAAAATCGGCAACACACGAGGGAGATACCTTTGTGAAATACGTGCAAGGCCATTCCCCTCCCACCCTACGAAGGCTGCCAAGGCATGAGAACAGAGGCCGCGCCGCACTGCTTTACCTCCCCCAACCAGACTGGAGCCGCTTCAAAGATTTGTAATCCCCTCTGTAGCACCCAAGGCCGCGGCCCGCCACCTGCATTATTTACAGCTCAGCAGTAAACCTCTGCCTGAACACACGCGCCCCCTTGTAAACCCCACAACCCACCGGACCATCTCAGACTTATGGCCCTGTGCAATCAGGACACCCAACACTTTGACAACACACAGAGGAACATCCATAACAACTTCTAACAAGGCAGAAAGACCTGTACCGCCCGTCCCAGGCCCTGAAGCTTAGCCCCTCGACCTATGGCCCCGGTCAACAGGACACTGGTAACCATGTCCTGACGTATTACCTCCAGACCCCTCATATGGAAGATTTACTAAAGAAGATAATATTACAATGACTGAATGACTGCGGTGTGCATGGCCTAGGGCAAATAAGTCAGGAAAAGACATTCATCTCTGACGCTGGCTGCGATGGCACAACAACACCGCCCGGATGAACTCTGCCAACCTACCAGGCCCAGCCCAACCCACGAGGCTGACTAAGTGACGTTCTCCAGCCACGACCAACCACATCGCAGCAGCACCTATAGTTAGTCATCGCCACCCAATCCCATTGAACTTGTGCCCCCTATAGTATGTAGGATCTTATGACGTTTTTTGTAAATATATACGCATGTCTTTGCTATTGTCGGACAGAGCGCTCTCGGAGTTTGCAGAGTTCTTTGCATGCCCTATTCTGATCGATAAACTCCCATTTAAGCTCACCCGCACTCTGTCTTGGCTTTATTCCCGACCTGGGAGAGTCCTTCATTGTCTCTCATTGCGGGGAGGATCGTGCTGGCTGGGGACGCTCCCTTTCACTTCTGAAGATGATAATGACTCTGCATAAAGGCACAAGCATAAAGGTGAGGCTAGATGGGAAAGGGAAACTTTCCTGTAAAAACAGGGCGGATCTGAGTTATGCTTTTAAGGATGGAAATCATTGTCCAGTTAAGGTTGGCATGGAAGTGAAAGGAAGCGCCCCCAATTTCAGCACGATCCTCCCCGCAATGAGAGACAATAAGGGACTCTCCCGTAGTGGGAATAAGGCCAAGACAGAGTGCGGGTGAGCGTAAGTGGGAGTTTATCCAAAGAATAGGGCATGCAAAGAACTCTGCAACCTCCGAGAGCGCTCTGTCTGACAATAGCAAAGACAGGCGTATTTCTAATACAAAAAACGTCATCAGAACCTACACACTATAGGGGGCACAAGTTAATTGGGATTGGGTGGCGTCGACTAACTATAGGTGTTGCTGCAGCGTGGTTGGTCTTGGCGTGAGGACGTCACTGGTCAGCCTCGTGGGTTGGGTTGGGCCTGGCAGGCCAGCTTGAGGTCATCCGAGCGGTGTTGGTATGCTGGGGCAGCCTGTGACAAAGATGAATACCTCTCCTGACTCGTTTGCCCTAGGCCATGCACACTGCAGTTATTCAAGAGACGACATCTAAGTTCATCAATAAATCGCTCGGCAGTTTGTCTTATACAATAAACGCAACGCATGAGGAATGCACCTCTTGAGAGGTCCGGTGATTGTCGGTTAGGGTGAGATTTACCTGTGTCCTATTGACCGGTATTTTAGGTCGAGGGGCTGAGTTTTGGGGCCTGAGCCGACTGGTACATGCCTGTCTGTCGCGTTAGAAGTTATTATATAAATGGGTCTCTGTGTCTTGTCCCAGTGATGGGGGTCGTTCTTGGGGTGGTCTAGGGGGGAGGGTTGTGGACTTTACGAGAGGGTGCTGGTAGATCAGTGGATTCAAAACGTGGGTTTATTACCGTGCTGTAAATAACGCAGGTGGTGGGCTGTGGCCTTGGGTGCGGTACCGGGGCCTCTGACTCTCTGAAGCGGCTCCAGCTTGGTTGGGGGAGGTGAGGGAGTGCGGCACAGGCCTTAGCTTCCTTATCTGGCAGGCTTGGCAGGGTGGGAGGGAGAATGGCCTTGCATATACTCACAAAGGTTTTTTCCTCGTGCGTTGCTAACTTTTAAATGCAGAACTTTTATAACGTTCCACCTTATTTTGATGTTATTTAAACACACATATATATTTCCATTTCGTTACACATTTCTTTAATACAGTCGGTCCGAGTACCTTTTCGTTACCTAACATTATATTTACTACATGATGTGATTATTTTATGTACATTAAACGTTACACGAGGTCGTTCTAGGTTATGGCCTACAGAAATTGATGCTCGCTGCTTTAGGTGATTAAGAAAACATATATGAGTAAGTAAAGGCTATACATTTGGTCGACATCTTTCTCTGTGGTTATAGCAGCACTAGTCCAGACCTAGGGTGGTATCATGTAACGTTACATCTTTATGGTTAATTCACAGTTTACATGATCTGTTTAAACCGAGGTAGTTCGTTAATACCAATACTTGAATTATTTTCTACTTTCTTCAGATAGTGATGCTTCAGCTTTTTTCCCGTCACCCCGGCCTCGCGGACCAGGTCATGCAGGGTGCGATGTTACATTGTGGATGAGAATAATGTTACAGTGTTAGCATCTCGGGTTAGCTCATATCCGACTTTCTCATGGGAACGCGCTCGCAGCGGATCTACCAGGGCTACTGCGGCGGCAGAGATGCATGAAAGGTCCTCCAAAGGTGGGGGCCTCGTTACAGTGTGCTGAACTCACGCCATGTTTGCTAAACAAGATGGCTTCTAGGCCTAACTGAATTTGGGTATATGCAGGGAACGGATATGTGTGGGCAATGTCGTCGGCGGGTGACCCCTCCTCCACCTGGGCCCGGGTGGCATGAGGGGACGGCCACCGAGTCATGGTCCTCACCTGGGGAGAAGGCTGCAGGTGAGGAGGGCCTCGCGGCCAGTCCTCCCCTACATTTCCCCCCTTTCGTTACTAAAGTAACGAATTCTTTAGCTCTTCTAATCTTCTACATTCTTGCTCCTCTATCACTGCGTCATCCCATGCAGGTGTTCCTTTTCTAGGCATCCAGGCTCTGCATACCCCCCTCAAGCTCTCACCTCTTCTAGCATACTCATCTGGGGTACATGTTAAATATATACAGTCACCCGTCTCTTCCAAGTCTACCCAGACCTCCTCATACCATTCCAGTTCCACATCTCGGGGTTCTTTGATAGTGGTGTGCCATAGTTTGTCTACTATGTACTTATCACGGCACATAGGCACTAACTGGTATCTGGGAGTGTTATCCGGTCCTGTCTGTACATGTACTTCTTGTGTCGCCTTAATTGTACCACCAGAGTTGCCCATTGTCACCATCATCATCGCACCGTTAGGGACTGCGTTAGCACAACATCGAAGGCCCACCTGGCACAGGCAGAACACCACGAGGAGGACCACCGCAACCGGTATCAATAATTTCATCGTCATTCCAAGCCAGGAGGGAACCCAGGAGAAGATATTGTCGAACCATGAGCTGTCTTTAGCCCCACCTTCCAGCTTCATTTTCTCTCCCAGGTTATGGACTGCTTCAATGACGTGGGACAGGGACCCATTTTCTGCGTCTTCAGAAGGTACGAACGTGCAGCACGCACTTCCTATTTTTCGGCAAACACCTCCATCGATTGCTGTTAGCAGGTCCAGAACATACCTGTTCTGCATGGTCATTAGTCGCAGAGCTCGTAATTCCACCTTTATTATGTTGAATCCTTCTTCAGTGTCATTGGCCAGCTGAATCAATTCCCACCGTGTGATCTGAAGCCATTTTGCATTTGCTCTTGCTTGGACACTTGAAACCAGTGAGGCAAAAAATGTTTCCACGGAGCTGAACAGGCGATACCTGTCTGGGATCTGTGCCAATAAATCGGATGACGCTTGTGATATATAGTTTGATGCTCGCTTGTTCCGTGATAGCTCCTCTTCTTTCCCTCCGGAGGACAGGACATAGAGGTGTGCTTCTGCAGTGGGAGACGTCTCGTCCTTGTTCATGTTTCCTTGCGTCTTTTTATTTTTGTCGACGTGGCTTTCTGGAATCACCATTAGGGCCGAATGCAAAGTGGCCATTGAGCAGCTGCCACTCCATGCCTGGGGAAGGTGCAAGTAAGCCTGATTCCCGCACACCCAGTATGTGTCCATTAGTGCTGCTGTTCCTTTTTTCATGTCTGGGATGGTGAGAGTTTTGTTACAGTTTTTGTTCGTTCCCATTGCCACTTTTCCTTCTCCCTTGAAACATAGTTCGTTTTGTATTTCACTTTGTAGCTTGAAGGGTTTCTCCATCGCTGTTACCCATGTTAGTTTAGAGATGTGTTCTTTCCATATTGGTAAGCACGTTTTTTCCATCCATCGCAGCTTGTCTGGTTGGACACCTCTCAGTGCTTCCGCTTTGCACAGTACTTCTTCATCTTTCCATTTGTTTTCTGAAAACAGCGTCCCTTGTATTGCAAAGAAAGGTTCTTTAGGACATACCACTCCAGACGCTTTTGAATAGCACGTTTTGTTGTCCTGTATTATTTTGAAAGAGACATCGTGTGCTTGAAAGGTGTTCTTTATTCTACACAGTGTGAGATGAAGGAGACATTGGGCATCCACAATGGGCAATTCTCTTGGCAACAACACTTTGGGTGTACCTGATGCATGGGGGATGAGCGAACAGACATAGCAGCTTTCATTAGTTGTCTGTTTAGCTGTTGTACTCATATCTGCATACCATTTATTTGCTTGGTGGGGGTGTCGTGGGTCTTCCATCTTGTCTAATCCTAACCCATAATACTCATCATACCCCCTCCTGCTTGTCTCTCTTCTTCGCCTACTTCTCTCCCCCCTCCTATACCTTATAGTTTCGATAGGTGTAAGAATAGGCCCCCCTTTCTCATTCCCTCCCCCCTTTTCCAATTCTTCATATAGGGACTTGTGTTCTGTCATTGTAATTACTTTTCCATTTTCCTCAATAAACAACAAGTCGCTGTTTTGTATCGGGGCGGGAAGGGTAGTGGGGCTGTTATATATTTCAGGTAGGGACATTGTGTCATTTTCCATACCTTTATCTTTTGATCGTGACGGGGCAGCAGTGGGTGGTGCAGTGTAGTAACCCCATACAAGGCGGGATCCATCCCAGATCAAAAAATCACCTTCTTTAATATTCATATTTGTAATTGAATTCGTGCCAGGGGCAAGGGTGGTGTTACTCCCCCCTCCCCCCTCGTTCATCTCAGTAGAGATGAACGCTATGACCCAATGTGTCATTAGGCAGAATATTGAGATGAAGAACACAATAACACACATTGATAAACCGCATTCGTATGAATATGTCAATCTATCTACTAACATTTCTCTAAATCTAACAAATCTATTAGTTGCAGGCTGCCCATCCGATGCCATAGTAAATCCTGTTTGAGACATAAAAGTGCATTAAGTACACGCATGTAAACATTTAGAACGTTGTGAAATTTTTTCGGCAAAGTATGGGAGTGGGTGAAGGAGGGGGTATGTCCACAGACAAGGTGACTTTACAAATATTACTATCAGTACATTATTTCATACATAAAGAGAAAAGTCGAGAGAGAGAGAGAGAGAGAGAGAGAGAGAGAGAGAGAGAGAGAGAGAGAGAAAAGAAAACTTCTCCAAAACCCAAAAAGGACCAAAAAAACCTTCAAAAGTTGTAAAAAATTATATATATATATATGTATATACACATGTTCATTTCAGTACGCATGTCGTGCGCCATTCGTGTTCAGTGTTCAACACTTAATGCACACAAAATTCCCATCATCCATTCTGCACAACTTCATTGTCCGCAGTTGTCTGTGCCTCGTCCTGTACCTCACCTTCCGCGGCGCTATAAGCTCTGCGTACGTCTGTCAAATGCACCCAGTATCGTAGGCCCTTTACCTTTACTGCTGTGGGTGTGCAAAACACTACCTCATAAGGGCCATGGAAACGTGGTGCATTCCACCTTCGCACAAAACTTCGGACATATATAAGGTCACCAGGCATTAGTTGTAATGGTTTTTCAGGCATTGTCTCTGTTTCTGTTGTGTTCCCCTCCTCTCTTGTAGAGGGGGGGGCTAGTTGCTTTGCAATTACGCGCGCTGCCCGTGTCAGTTTTCTCAAGTACTCTGTGAACTCCTCTCCTAATATCGCTGCGCTTCTGTGTGCATCAGAACGTTCACGGAGAGGTGAATGCGCTGTGTGCATTCTCCTTCCCGTGACGATCTCATGCGGGGACAAGTGGTGGTCTTTACTTGGCTGATTTCGTAACTCGAACAAGGCCAAAGGCAGGCAGTACATCCAGGTCTTTTTAAGGGAAAAACACAGTTTTGACAATCTGCTTTTTAACAGACCGTTCATCTTTTCCACTACGCCATTACTTTGAGGATGATAAATTGAACATAATTTGTGCTTTATTCCCAATAGGGTAGTCACTTCCTTGAATAGTTCATTAACAAAATGCGTGCCGTTATCTGAGCGAATAACTTCGCAAATCCCCCAGCGCGGGAACACTTCCCGCACTAGGAACTTCGCGGCGCCCTTCGCATCAGGGCGCGCACAGGGGCCTGCCTCCACCCATCTCGAAAATGGACATACAACCACAATCATGTAGCGAGCCCCGTTACATCTTTCTCCCATGTCTACATAATCAATGTGGAGCTCTCTGAATGGGCCATTTGGTTTGGGTATCGTTCCTCTCAGTGTGCGCAATGTCATACCTGAGTTGTAAATCTGACATGTCGTGCATTCTAAAGCCAGTCTTGTGACATGTTCATGGAGGCAAGGTGCAAACCAATCTTCTTGTATCTCTGCCATTATGTGTTGCTTTGCGTTATGTGCGGGAAAGTGTAGTTGTTGAAATGCTATTTCTAACAATGTGACTGGCATTACCGCTTTTTCGGAACTTTTTTGTCGCCATAACAAATCAGTCGGCGATTTGCTGCATCCCCTTTTAGTCCACAGCAATTTTTCTTCTGCACTAGCTCCCTCTTGCAGCTCTATTATTTCCTGTGTGGGCATCATGTTGTATCCTGTGGGGACCTCTTGGCTTGCTGTGTGGTGCAACATGTATTCTCCTACTACACCTTTCTGTAAATACGAAGCTTCTTTGGCAGCGGCGTCTGCTGCCGCGTTCCCCAAAGATATAAAATCTGTATTTGTGGTGTGGGCTTGGCATTTTACGATGGCCACTGCCGTGGGGTCTTGCAGAGCCTCAATCAGTTCTTTCAATAGTTCTGCATGCTGAACTGGTGTTCCATCTGCTCGTCGGAACCCTCTCCGCCCCCACCGTGCCAACCCGCCGTGTACTGTCGTTGTCATGTATGCTGAGTCGGTATATATTGTCACTGCGCACCCCTTGGCGGCATGCAATGCTTCTATTAGCGCAATTAGTTCTGCTGCTTGGGCTGAATAGTGGGATGGGAGGCGGTGTTGCACTAGTGTCTCGTATTCATCTTCCTCTAATCGTACAACTGCCATACCCACATGTTTCTCTCCTGTCTCCATATCTATTGATGCTGACCCGTCTACGAAATACACCTCTCCCTCGTTCAGGGCATTCTCAAAAATCACTTGATCCTGACCTTCGTCACCTGTGAACGTAGCGCAGTTGTGGTTTTGCATGTCCTCTACGGTGCACGCCTCTGTGATGAATGTGGCTGGGTTCACTGTTTTACATCTTACTATGTGGATGTTTGCGCTGGACAGTATTATTTCATATGCTGTGGCGCGTTGTGTTGTCAATGTGCTCTTTGATCGCTCTAATATTGCAAAGAGTGAGTGTTCCACAAACAGTGTCACAGGACAGCCCATCACTATCGTGGCACTTTTCTCAATCGCGAACGCGGCTGCAGCTAGAGATTGCTCGCACGCGAAATGACCTTGCATTACTGCGTCTAGGGTGCCACTATAGTAAGCCAGTGGTTTGTGCCCTAACGATGTCTTTTGTGTCAATACTGCTGTCATCAGTGTTCCTTTGCAGTGTGAAAATAAGAAGAATTCGCGCCCATAGTCTGGATTTGCCAGTACTGGAGCGCTTGATATCAGCTCTTTTAGTGAGTCAAATGCTGTGTTCATCTCTTCTGTCCATTCTATGTGTTTGTTTTCCTGCTGTGCCTCTTTTAGTGCCTGTAACAAGGGCCTTGTGTATGCTGCATAATCCAATATCCATGCTCGGCAATAGTTGCACATACCCAGAAATTTCTGCATCTCTTTTACTGTTTTGGGCTCCCCAACTGCTCTAATCGCCTGTGCCCTGTCGGGTATGATCCGCTTGCCGTCCTTTGATATCAGCTGTCCCAAGTATAGGACCTCGGTCAGACAGTATTGTAACTTCCCCTTGTCCACCTTGTACCCTTTATTGGCCAATAATGTCAGGAGTGTTATTGAGTCCTTTCTACACTCTTCCTCAGTTTGTGCACAGATCAATAAATCATCAACGTACTGAATCACTGTGCTTTCTACACACAAATTCCCCAGATCTTCATGTAGTACCCTGTTGAATATGCTTGGGCTCTCGCAATACCCTTGAGGTAGTCTGCAGTGTTCGAACCTCCTCCCCCCTAGTGTAAACGCTGTTAAGTACCTGCTCTCCTCTGCTAAGGGAATCGAGAAAAATGCATTTTTTAAGTCAATAACTGTGAAGTGGGATGCCGTTTTTGGAATGTTGCACAGTATTGTTGATGGGTTCGGGACTAAAGGGAACTCCTTCTGAATCACATCATTGAGTGGGCGTAAATCCTGTATCATCCTCCATGAACCTCCCTTCGCCTTTTTAATCGGGTAAATGCATGTGTTGCATGGGGAGTTTGAGGGCACTATTATACCTTGTGCTAGCAGTGCATCTAGTGTCTCTCTGATCCCTTCTTCTGCTTCGCGTGACAATGGATATTGTTTTACCCGGGGTATAATTGCTCCCGGTTTCAGTTTTATTACCACAGGCTGAACCTCATGTAATAACCCCACGTCATGGGGGCCATTTGTCCATATGTTAGTGGGTACTAACCGCATGTCGTCATCAAAAAATGCATGTGGTGCTCCTACCACTGCCATTAATTCAACTTGAGTTTTTCTGGCTGTAACTACAATGTCACACGGCATTGCTAGTTCCATCACTATTTCGCCATCTGTCTCAGTGTCTGAAAATAGCTCCTCGTCCGAGAGCTCCCTCAGTGGGATATTTGCATTTGTACACAGTACTGTCCGCCACTCACATCCTTCCATGTCAACGCCAATCACACATATTCTGTTTGCTGACACGTGTACTGCGTGTAAATCCAACGATACCACTGACCCGAGAGCAGTGTCGGGGCTTGCTATGGGGCGGAAGAGGAATTCGGCTGGAATCCTCCAATCCATCCTTTTTAGTTCTGGTACTATGAGAGTCAATGCTCTCATGCCCTCAACAAACATCTCCTCGTTTCTTGGTAACCCTCTGATCTCTTGCATAATTGTGTGGCCGTGTATTACTGCTAATATGCGGAGGGGGCATATGCCTGGCGTCGAACATACGATACCGCTCCCTGTGAATGATATTGTCATATTTAGTTTGCTTAAGAGATCTCTCCCCAGCAAATTAATGGGAGAGTGTTCATAGTACAGTAAGGGTGCTTTCACTGTTTTACCCCCCACTGTCACATCCAATGCTTCTGTGTAAGGAACTTCAATTACAGCCCCAGAGAACCCCTGCGTCTCTAACGTTCTATTAGATAACGGGAACCGGCCCTCTCTAATGCATGATTTCTCCGCTCCCGAATCCACCATGAATATGAACTGCTTGTCTCCTATCTGCGCTCCTATCAATGGTTCCTCTGATGCATTGTGGGTCGTAGATAGTACTGGACACGCAAGTGCTCTCTGTGGGCTGTCCTATGCGGGGTGTCTCATTGCCCCCCCTTGATCAAAAATGTTCCCCGAAACTACTGACACCCCGCTGTAAGGTGCAGGAGCAGGTGCTCCGTTAGCTACTGTGGCGAAAGTGTTACCTGGCGTGTATTGCATATTGTCATTATTCTGTGGGTGGTTTTGTGTCCTGTACTGATGTCCGTGTAGTTGTGCGTTACTTCTTTGTCCTACATTTTCTGGTTGTTGGTATTGTCCCATGGGGAGGCCGTAGGGGCTTCCTGGGTGGGGGTGACCGTACTGTTCTGTCTCCTGGAACCCGTTGTTTTGTCTGCTCCTGCACTCTCTTGAGTAGTGCCCCCATCTCCCACAATTCCAGCAGCTCCCCTGTGGACCTCTGGGACCCTGCCACCCATTACCTCCCATTCCTCCATACCCTTGTCCTCCTCTTCGGCCCCGGTACCCACCTCTTCCCCCTCTTGGGGCCCACTCTTGCCACATTGGACCTCCGTTCTGCTCCTGCTCAGTCCACTGTCGTTGTCCTTGTCCTGCCCAATTTGCTGCTATTCTTCCTTGTATTGCTATTTGCCCCTCCTCTCCTTCCTCTCCCTCCCTCATGAGTGGGAGTCCTGCTACCGCTGCTGCAACCTTCACTAGTTTTGATTGTACCAACTTTGCCTCGTCTGCCAACCTTTTCTGTGCTACTTCCCTCTCTCTCTCTTTGATCCTTTTGCAATGGTGCACTATTATACTTTGGATCTCTGGCCACCCCTTCGCCTCAACGCCCGCTATCTTATCGAGTGCCTTCTGCACCTCTTTTGGGAGCCCTCTCTTAATGATGAAATAAAATAGAGATGTGGATTGGTGCCAGGGCGTGCCCGTTTCCGCTCTCCACATCTCCTGCACCCGGAGAATGTAATCCATAGCATCCTCCCCGTCATTCATTGTACATTGCATTACTGACTGTAAATCAGGGGTATCTGGGAATGTCTCCCGCAGCGCGTCCCACACCCTTGCTCGTACTGTATTAAAGGAAGCCCCATCATGACGATCATAATCTAACGTCACGGCCGGGAAACCAGCCTTAGCCCATACTCTGTCCGCTTGATCTCCTACTGCGGTTACTAGTAGGCTTTTCACATCGCCTACTGCCAATGGTATGCCGGCGGTATGTTTCTCAAATGCATATATCCACTTGCTCGCCCCTCCTGACAGCTGGGGCAATAATTTCATTAAATTAGCCTTATCCATCTGAGCCCATGGTATATAGTTTGGTCTCCCCCCCCCTCTGTGTATCAATGGAAGTTGTAACTTCCCTTTTGCAGTTGCACCCTCCCTTTCCTTAGTCGCTGCTGACTCCAATGACGCCATCTTCCCCACCCTATTTCTTAGTCGTCCCATCCATTCGTCGTCTATAGTCCCTAGTGAACATGCACCGTCCACTTCCTCGCTTTCCCCTCCCACTGCCATACTCAACCTATCACTGTCATCCAACCCTCCTCTGACATCACATAACAAGTCCTCTCTGATCCCTCTCTCTCGTGATACATCACCAATGCTCCCTTCTACTGCTCCTACCTCTATTATTCGTGTCGGCTCTTCCTCAATCCTGAACAGTATTTCCCCCTTTTTCCATCCTTCCTCAATCTGTCTACCTTCGCTCGACGCTCTAGACGTGCGTCCTGATTGGGTGGGGGCACACGCTGTGCGCTCACATATGTCTTTTATCCTTGAGAGTTCATCCCTTGCCACAGTAAGCCTCGACTCTAAGTCACTCGTTAGCTTCTCTATATCCACCCTCTGTGTGCTTCCCTGGGCGCGCTCTCTGGTGCTTTCGTATGGCGGGGGGGCTGTTGGTCTTTGTGGTGTACCAGTTGTGGGGGGAGGCACATACGTAGGGTCGCTGTATCCTGCTGCGGGGGCTGGTTTAGGTAATATCGGGTACAAACTAATCACCTCCGCAGGTTGTGCTGTACTTAGCTGTTCCTTTTCCTCTCTTGGAATCATCAATGGATTATCTGTGGTGGAAGGTAGATCAATATTTGGTGCCGGAGCTTTGGGTGGGGGTACCTCCTCAAACAATCTCCAGAGGTCTAATATCTCCTTCCTATTTTGCCATTGTTTCCCCTTATACTTGAGGCTAATGCATGTTCGTACCATATCAAGAACGCTTTTGTCAAAAGACCCTCCCTCGGGCCAAATCTGGGGCAGACCCTCCCCCTTCAATTCTGTTACCCATTGATCGTGATATTTATTTATTCGTTCAGCGTATCCCGGTAAGCTCTTACAAATATGTGACAAGGGAGTTTCGGCCCCCATCCTCTAAATCACTCTCACAGCCGTGTCCACCTTCTTTACGTTTAGTTAGGTGTAGATCTATGTATGTATACCCTTATGGCACAGACAAGAGCGGACGTCTCAAATATTATCACCCAAGTTTATTCACTGCGCAAATCCTTTCGCACTCACCATAGCTCATCTCCTTCCCATTCCCATACACTCTCATATGATTCCGCTTACAACTGATCAAGTACTAGTTATGGTCAACACTCTCTGGCGCCACCTCGCGGTCAACCGATCGTCTCCAACACTCACACGGTGCGCGCACCCATCACAATGCCTTTCCACTCACACTTCTTCTTATTTCCTCCCTTTCCTCCCTGGCCAGCTGTCCCTATTTTTCTGCTAAGGTTGCTATGTTCACGTCTGTACGTGCCACTACTTAGCCCCCACTCCTCAAAATGTGCTCCCTATTTTATAGTCCTTCTACAAGTATATTTATCTTATACCCTTTTCGCTTTCTTCCCCTGCCCCGTGGAATGGAAAAAAGAAATAGAGAGAGTAGCAATCACTAAAAAATATTCCCGGTGTCTCCTTTTGCCAGACACCAATAACTTATTTCTTACTTCTTCATATATTCCCAGTACTAGTTTAGATAGCACTATGCGGCGCCGCCTTCCACCCCCTTTCGGAGCTAGGTTTCCGTCACTTCTACCACTTCACTTATTTCTTACTCCTAATGGCCATATGCAAAGAAAAGATAAAGAAAGTTTCAAGACCCGTCTTTAGTAGACCCCCGTTATTCTTCTCCTCTACCTGTCCCCGTTCTCCTGTTCACCGTTTCCCCTCCCTTCCCCTTTACGATCGCTCGCACTCAGTACTCACGTGCCCGTCTTGAACCGATAGTCTCCGAAACTGGGTCCGTCCAGGCGGTGTCACCGGTAACTCAACGGTCAGCCCCTGGCTCCGGCGAGCGGCACTCAAAGGGGATTTTTTTCCAATCGGGATCCCGTACCCTTTCTCATTGAGTGCGCACTTCTTATTGTGCCGGTCGCCGTTGGCGGGCGGCCTCCCGGAGCCGGCTCACCGTGCGTATCCCTTCTCGACCGGAGATTCTCGTGCCACAAGGGGGTCGTTAGAAAGGAGTTAGGAAAAATAATTTGGAGATATCACGCTATCGGGGTCACCACTGAAAGGAAGCGCCCCCAATTTCAGCACGATCCTCCCCGCAATGAGAGACAATAAGGGACTCTCCCGTAGTGGGAATAAGGCCAAGACAGAGTGCGGGTGAGCGTAAGTGGGAGTTTATCCAAAGAATAGGGCATGCAAAGAACTCTGCAACCTCCGAGAGCGCTCTGTCTGACAATAGCAAAGACAGGCGTATTTCTAATACAAAAAACGTCATCAGAACCTACACACTATAGGGGGCACAAGTTAATTGGGATTGGGTGGCGTCGACTAACTATAGGTGTTGCTGCAGCGTGGTTGGTCTTGGCGTGAGGACGTCACTGGTCAGCCTCGTGGGTTGGGTTGGGCCTGGCAGGCCAGCTTGAGGTCATCCGAGCGGTGTTGGTATGCTGGGGCAGCCTGTGACAAAGATGAATACCTCTCCTGACTCGTTTGCCCTAGGCCATGCACACTGCAGTTATTCAAGAGACGACATCTAAGTTCATCAATAAATCGCTCGGCAGTTTGTCTTATACAATAAACGCAACGCATGAGGAATGCACCTCTTGAGAGGTCCGGTGATTGTCGGTTAGGGTGAGATTTACCTGTGTCCTATTGACCGGTATTTTAGGTCGAGGGGCTGAGTTTTGGGGCCTGAGCCGACTGGTACATGCCTGTCTGTCGCGTTAGAAGTTATTATATAAATGGGTCTCTGTGTCTTGTCCCAGTGATGGGGGTCGTTCTTGGGGTGGTCTAGGGGGGAGGGTTGTGGACTTTACGAGAGGGTGCTGGTAGATCAGTGGATTCAAAACGTGGGTTTATTACCGTGCTGTAAATAACGCAGGTGGTGGGCTGTGGCCTTGGGTGCGGTACCGGGGCCTC
Organism: Ambystoma mexicanum; assembly: GCF_040938575.1. Classification (NCBI taxonomy): domain Eukaryota; kingdom Metazoa; phylum Chordata; class Amphibia; order Caudata; family Ambystomatidae; genus Ambystoma; species Ambystoma mexicanum. The sequence goes on along the minus strand of NC_090937.1, from coordinate 1,515,327,217 downwards.
TGACTCTCTGAAGCGGCTCCAGCTTGGTTGGGGGAGGTGAGGGAGTGCGGCACAGGCCTTAGCTTCCTTATCTGGCAGGCTTGGCAGGGTGGGAGGGAGAATGGCCTTGCATATACTCACAAAGGTTTTTTCCTCGTGCGTTGCTAACTTTTAAATGCAGAACTTTTATAACGTTCCACCTTATTTTGATGTTATTTAAACACACATATATATTTCCATTTCGTTACACATTTCTTTAATACAGTCGGTCCGAGTACCTTTTCGTTACCTAACATTATATTTACTACATGATGTGATTATTTTATGTACATTAAACGTTACACGAGGTCGTTCTAGGTTATGGCCTACAGAAATTGATGCTCGCTGCTTTAGGTGATTAAGAAAACATATATGAGTAAGTAAAGGCTATACATTTGGTCGACATCTTTCTCTGTGGTTATAGCAGCACTAGTCCAGACCTAGGGTGGTATCATGTAACGTTACATCTTTATGGTTAATTCACAGTTTACATGATCTGTTTAAACCGAGGTAGTTCGTTAATACCAATACTTGAATTATTTTCTACTTTCTTCAGATAGTGATGCTTCAGCTTTTTTCCCGTCACCCCGGCCTCGCGGACCAGGTCATGCAGGGTGCGATGTTACATTGTGGATGAGAATAATGTTACAGTGTTAGCATCTCGGGTTAGCTCATATCCGACTTTCTCATGGGAACGCGCTCGCAGCGGATCTACCAGGGCTACTGCGGCGGCAGAGATGCATGAAAGGTCCTCCAAAGGTGGGGGCCTCGTTACAGTGTGCTGAACTCACGCCATGTTTGCTAAACAAGATGGCTTCTAGGCCTAACTGAATTTGGGTATATGCAGGGAACGGATATGTGTGGGCAATGTCGTCGGCGGGTGACCCCTCCTCCACCTGGGCCCGGGTGGCATGAGGGGACGGCCACCGAGTCATGGTCCTCACCTGGGGAGAAGGCTGCAGGTGAGGAGGGCCTCGCGGCCAGTCCTCCCCTACAGAAGGTATAAGCTGTTTAGCTTATGCCGACGATCTAGTACTATTGTAACATCCCCCAACGAGGTCTGCAGGCGTTGATCGAGGAATTGGGGGCATATGCCGCCCAAAATGCTCTCTCTGTAAATATATCAAAAAGTAAAGGCATGATATTTCCAGCTAACAAAAAGAAGAGATGTCGCTCAGTATGGTCACTGAATGGTGTAACATTAGAGACAGTTACAAGTTACAAATATCAAAGTTATTTCTATTGATAGTGATCTTAACTGGAAAACACACTTGATGGAAACAAAAGCCAAATGTTCAGTTATTGCTAATATAATTATCACATTTATAGGGAAGAATGGTGGTCTGTCGGTGCAGACTGTTTTATTGCTATATACTGCAAAAATAGTCCCTCTCCTTATGTATGGTATTGAAATTTGGGGCAACGAGTTGATTGAATTTGAGGAAAGAGTATTGCAGAAACTACTTCTCTATCAATTGAATATCTGTATCTAGAAATTGAACTACCTGGAATAATCTTGTGGTCCATCCAGAGATCCTATATTTGTTGGCTAAATTTGAGACTGCTTAACAATACTATGATTGTGAAATATATTGAGTCCTATCAACGCTGGGAGAATTATAAGTGCCTAGGCACGATCAACAAAATATATACATTATACAACAAATGGCCGTCTGAATTGCACAGCCCTGTAACAGCATTAAAGCTAGGCTAAAATAGAAGCCATAGCTATGAGAGTCATCTTGTATAGTTAGCCTGCATGTCAAATAGTGCCCCTTTTATTACTCATCTCCAAGAGTTGAGATCTAGGCCAGCATACCTTGTGGCATTTCCTAACTGCAATGTGATCAGGCAATATTTGCTCCTGAAATGTAACTTAAGTGAGGTTCTGGAGATTAAGGGGGGATATATGGGCATGCCCGACGCAGGAACGATTATCCAGATTATGTGGGGATAACGTGGTTGAAAGTCTCGAAAGTATTATGTTTTGATGTGATGGCCTCAGCAGATTAAGAGATAAATATCTGAAGATGTTATATAATGAAAGGGAGCGTACTGTTCTGGCTCCACTATGGTCGCAATTTATGGACGGGAATAATACGAATTGTATCTATTTTATGGTTAATTTCTACTGGAAATTATATTTGTGATTTTATGAAATTGATGAATAATATACTTTGGTCATGTTGTTTCCCAGTAGGCAATTTTAGTAAGGATGGATGTTGTGATACTGTATAATGTCTTGTCTTTATATGTATAACTATATGTATATATTTAATCCTTTCACCCCTTTTTATCTCACTTTTTATTATTGCGTTATTTTATGATGTTTTAATGTCGTATATGCAAAGCATTATTGCTGTAGGTATATTAAATTACATAAATAAATACATTATTTATTATTGGGCTGGCAGTGGCTGTGGTGTGTGCTCAGTTCACGGACACACAGACTCAGAGAATCAAGGAGCAGCAGGTCCAGGAAGCAGGCAGGTGTCCAGGGCAGAACTCAGGCAGGAGGAGGCCAAGCACCGAGGGAGAAGGCACCCATGTGCCTGGCAAGATTGACATAATGGTGTTATTGCATATGTAAGATTTCGTACCCCACGATCTGGCATGATTCTTCAATGTCACTGGCTTCCATTGCATTGGTCAGATGAGGAGCACATGTTGTGTTGTCCTGGGAGGATAGCTCAGTGGCAATGTGCTCGCCTTAGAAGCAAGACGACACAAAGCAACACAGGTTCGATCCCGGCTCTGCGCTGAGAAACCTCTGGGTATTTCAGAGCGTTATAAATATGCAACTAAGACAAGAGCAAAAACAATCTGTAACAGCGCCTCGATGCCCCTGGGCTGTGTGAGCGCTTTACAAAAATGCAAATAAACAAATAAATGTGTGGATGGATGAATTTAAATGATACTTACATTGAGGGGGGCTGTCATCTGGAAAATAAAGATTAAAATGTAAACCCCAAAAGTCAGTTTATTGAAAAATACCAAAGTTTATACCGTATTCCATTGTGCCATTGTGCCGTACCTAATTAAGAAATCTGGGCCATATTACAGAAACTTTGCTCTGGTGCAAGTGCAATGTTTGCACAGTATTAGCACTAGCGCAAACTTTGCCCTATTTTGAAAAACAGTGAGACACATTAAAAACTATTGTACAATGCCAAGTGCAGTCTGGCAGAGTATAAGCACCAGGGCAAAAAAGATACATTTTCACTGCATTATTGCCACAGGGCAACGTTTGCCCTAGTGCTAATATGGAATGGTATTAGCACAAGCTCAAACTTTGCCCTGGTGCTTGTACCATGCCAAACTGAACTTGTCATGGTGCAATAGTTTTCTAATGTGTCCCAGTGTTATTCAAAATAGGACAACCTTTGCCCTAGTGCTAATACCGTGCAAACTTTGCACTTGCACCGGTGCAAAGTTTCTGTAATCTGGCAGTTCACAAGTGTTGTTGTTGGGTCAGAATATGTTTTAATATTTGATAACAAACAAGATCGAAGTTCATAACTTTGGCCAACATGTGTGTCAATCAAAATCCAACGTGTTCGGTGCCATATTCTATTAATCAAGTGTCTGTATTGCTTAATACAAATCTATTCAAATGGTTGTCTTGTGCTCGTACATCTAGTGGTCACAAATATCACGTGTCAGGTCTATGCAGCACGCTGTAGATACCAAATAGGACTGCCTACAGACACACTGATCAAGAGGAAAGATGAGCATTACAAGTGAACATTAGTGCTATGCACGCTCTAGAGATATTCAAAATATGTTTTCACATACTCAGATTGTAAGAGGAATACTGACTATGAGTGACGACAATGCTCATTTCCCTGACATGATGATTCAACTGACCATATTACTTATCTAGGATTTGTAACACTCATGGATGCCTGGTCAATCACCCAATTCCAAATACCAAAACATGTTTTAGGTATTAGTGTTCACTTGATGTATAGTAAAAACATGTTTATATGGCTCTGCAAGCTGCAGGACCTCATTTCAAGCAATCGGCCCTAAGAAACAATCATGGTACATGGAAAATAGTAACTCCAGTACAGAATTAACTTTTCAGTTATTTCAAGCAATGGTATATCATGCGTAGATCAGAGCTTAAGTGGCAAATGTGATTGACCTACATCTGGTTGTGGTGTAAAATAAATGTAAAAACTGGAGATGTGGGGTTAGTCGGAAGGTGTGGAAGTGGGACAGAGAGCAAGGCAGAGGAAGAAGGCAGGGGGGACCACCTATCAAAAGAAAAAATGTAAAAATTCCAAAACATAAACATCATCCAAAATTACCAGTTTCAAATGTGTTTCAATGAAACAACATTGAATCGTGAATCCACAAAGTAGCACTCAGCAGAAAGTATTCTACATGGGGAAATGATCAGCATCATTGCAAACCAAATACAGTAGCGCTCCCTCAAGCGTTGCACATCTCAGCAAGGACAAAGAAGGAGGAAGGGAGGACGAGGACAGCTGGTAGATAGGAGGAGACATGAGAAAAGCAGTGATGGTGGAGGCAGAGGAAAAATAATAAAAGAAAGGAGGGCAGTAGGAGAAGTGATTGAGAAAGTCAGTAGCAGTCTTAAAGGCCAGCACTTAGATATGTAATCCTAAAATTGTGGAGGAGAGCGAGGTCAAGTGAAAAACAATTAAAATGGAGACCCTGGACAAAGGGCACATGGACTGATTAGTTTGAAGACCAAACAGGAGTGTCTTGATTGCCTGTGATTAGGCATGACCACAAGAGCCTCCTATCTCCACCTCGTTTGCGGCTATGAAAACAGACCTCTGGTCATCAGACACTCATGTCAAAACTCACCCTAGGCTGCTCTCAGTGCTAAATAACAGGAATGCCTAGGTTCATGTGCTCATCATCATTATTAAACATATACAGTCAGCAAATGTGAAATGCTTACACTCAAAGAGACACCGCTCTGACGCGTTGCTCTGAAGTATACACTTGACACAGGAGTTATCATGTTAATGCATTTAATATGACCCCATATCTTCTTCTCACTAAACAAGCTAAAGCAAAAGCAGATATAACGTAACATAACATCACACCTATGAACAAGATTGCCACATGGGCAAAGCGCATGTTTGGCAATTGTGTAAGTAATAGAACCAGTGCTAGTTTAGTTTACTGCATTGGTAACCTATATCTCTTACTAAGCTACGCTATACCATACACTGTCAGTCTCCACACACCCAGCAGGCATCCATGTGTCACTCACATTTAGAGTGGAGAGTGCTTCAAATGAAACAGCTACTTCTGGGATTGAAGAGTTCTGCTTAGCTGGGACTGGCTGTCTCGCTGATATGCTGCGGCCGCTCTGCCTTCCTGCTCAACCCCTGCGGCTCAAAACGGACTGGCAAGCTCTTCCGCCTCCCTCTCCTTTTCCTTGTGCTGGGTTATATATCTACCAATTACCATGGCAGACCTGCACGTGTGGGTTCGTCATATCCGCTGTTTGGACAGTGAGAGCTAAAGCTAGCATGTCACTTTTTTCGCTCGATGTAGAACTCTTATGTAAAACTACATTAGATTTTTTTTGCATCTCAAATTGAGATCTCTGCCCCCATTAGTAAATGCCTTCACTGTACTCTATCACATTTGTGAAGTTCTGCAACATCACAGCATCATATGCTTCTGCAGGATATCTTAGCTCGCTGTCTGTTATCAAGGATTATCTTTCTCACTTGTTACCCAGTGCTTTTCATTGTACCCTATGGCCATTGACGTAGTATATGTGAAAGATGCTTCTGTTCATGTCTATCAATTTCCTGTTCTTGAATCCTTATCAGATAACACAACTGTGTGAGGTTAAAAGGCTGAAATCAGGTAATACCTAATGGTGTGAATTCTAACAGGCTGCTAGCGGACAATTTTGTGGTCGGCCGACCTGCCAGCACAGGAAATTCACCATTTCCTGGTTAAGGGCTGATCTGCAGGGCATACAAACACTTGAGTGTTGCACATATTGTCTGCATCAATACATTCTATGTTAAAGTGTGAACATCTTTTATAGGTACATGTAGTATGAGATCTGAAAAGCTGTCTTAAATTAGACTGAGTTCATGTCAGGAGGGCAATCTGCAAGTAACCTTGGGTAAAAATAATTATGATGTGTTCAATGCCTGCGCCCTATTAGACAATGAGTGGCCATTCCTTGTAGATGTTCCCAGACCATCAACGTCATCATCATCAAATACGCTTTATTTGGGATGGAATCCATAAAAGCAATAAAATTAACATAACATCCATACAATAATCAGAAACAGTGCAGTTTGAGGGCCTAAAAGGATTACATAACATAATGATTTGGTTTTATCACATTAGACAAAAAGTAGAACAAGACTCACTGTCACCCACCGAGAGGTACAGTATCAAATCATTGTACACCCAGTCCTACTAAGGGATCAGAACGACGTTGCTTTAAATATAAACATGCAGGTCAACACTGGGTGAATGTGCAATGGAGATAGTACGGCTACAAATAGGTTTCTATTGTCTGCAAATAAAATAAATATAGTTTCTAAACACTTTGGGTTGAATGGACAAAGATATTTATTTAAGTGACCAGAGAGTGAATAAATGCATCTACATGAGGAAATCATAAACTGGACTGATTTATCGTCACCATTTTCTCAGCTTCTCTTTGTTTCTGAAGTCAGGACATCAAATGTGATTTACCTTTGCCTCTGCAATCTTTCATAAAAGTCTCTGTGGTTTGAAGACATTCAATACATTAAGGGTGGAAAGCAAGTTTGGAATAGAAGTGAGTCACCGAATATTTCTTTACTCTACCTTTGACAGAGATCACCAAGAAAAATTCTGATAAATAGTGCTTTAGGTTTTTACCAGCGAGTTGACTAGTATGGGGCGGTTTACAAATTAAGGTTGCCATTTAAAAATACTTTATTAAGTTCTTCATGTTGACAGTTTGAAAACGCCAAACCACAGCCTTATGCCTGGCTATAGCCCATTTACCCAACCATGTGGAATTGGTTTACGGATGAAAATTGGTTATTCATATAGTTACTAAAACACTCATGTTTTCATGTTATCTCCTAATATATAATTTACAGGGATTTTCCATTCACATAAAGTTTCTGAGAAAATAATCCTTTTGCACCTGTTGTTGTTACAACCTAAACACTGTAAATCATAGTAGCACATCGTAATGACTCATAGAGGTAGCTTAATTTTAAAGCTGGTTATTCTTGCAGATTCACATAGGTCATGGTGCAGCATAAGTAGTACAGAGGTATACAGTAGAATACACACACACTGGTCATCCATAATCAATATTGTTGAAACTATCTTTCAGGCCAGACCAATCCAACTGCTGCTCGTAGTACCTGAACACAGTTGACATAGGTAGGATATTATGAGATGTCCTGCTTCCCTCAGCCAGGCTGGAAGATGCAGGATACAATGTTTCTCGCCTCTGACACTCCAAACACACAAGGATGCCAGCATCATGAGATTTAGAACAAGCACAGAGACTGAGAAGGCCCAGTGAAATATATTGCCAGGCAATATACTGTTGGGAGGTTCCCCATTGAAAATACTGCAAGGGAGGCATGACTGAAGAGGACAAGCAGAAGTGCACGTTCTGAAGCTAACTACATCTCTCTACATTCATGACAAGACCCCTGCTCATCCCTGACAAATATTATAAAAAAAGTATAATTTCAATCGTCAAACACAAAACATTACTCTATCATCATTCAATCTACTATTAGTTTTGCCCATATGTGTTTTACATTTGTGCACACAGTGTGTCCCTTTGAATGTACACACATGGACCTTTCTTCACAAGCTCTAAGAGATGCACATCACAAGCATAATGTACCAGTGGCCAGAAGCCTGAAGGGACACTGAATATCAGAGGCTTCTCTTGCACACTGTTGCAGGTTTGTATCACCCTGGTATGGACAGCATTTGGTATAATCATATGCTGGAGGTTGAAATGGTGAGGTCAAAGGATTGCTGCTAAGTATGTTCCCTGATCCAGCATGCAACTGGCACTCCGGGATTGTATGTTTCCAAAGCAAAGCAGACACCAGTGAGAGCTTTTAGAATCAGAAGCAAGTGCATTGTCAAATTAGACCACAACTGCAGTTGGAAGGTGCTGTGTTCTCTAACAACAGACGGGAGGAGAGGCTGGTGAGCTGCAGAGCAGAGGTACTTATGGGATTCTCAGAGGAAGTAGTAGCACACCTAATAGTAGACATTCAAAGATATTAACGTGGAAAAAGATAAATTAAGGACCTGCTAACATACAGATACTTTTCATAGACAATGGCAGCATGACTGTTGGCACCAACGAGCACTGCAATTGGACATTGTATATCCCAGAACTGAATGGAGGAAATGCAGTACTCTTGGGCATGCAGGAGACTGCATATCTCAACCTTCTGCCCTTTTGGAAAGGGGTGTGCCCCCTGTCAACATTATGGTCAGCTGTCCTTATCGTGCTCAAAGCCCACCTCACCATCATAAATGTGCCACAGCCACTCCCAGTTACAACTGTTCCCACCCCCCACCAGCATGCCCATTGAGCAATGAGCTTCCCTCACTATAAACGTTCAAGTTAATTCTCCCAAGAATCTGTAGATAAGCATAAAGGAATATCAGACCAGTGGTAGAGACATTCTTTACCTTCCAGCTCGTTCCAGGCATATAGGCTACAGCCAATTCGAAATGGCTGCAAATAACTAGATCGGAAATGATTCAGATTGCGAATGTCATCGAGCATGGCATCAACTCAATCAGGGAGGAGTTGAGGGCCAGCCAGTTGATGACACACCATATCCGATACATTGTGGACCTTCTCACAGCCATGCATAGGGGCATCTGCAAGAGAATAGGGAGCTCCTGTTGCACATTTAACCAACCAACAACTCAGAAAACGGGTCGCTGGCCCACGTCATAGGGGCCTTGGACAATGTTTATGTTGCCATGGAGCAGGAAGCTGGGGTGGGAAAGCAAGATTGGCTGGATTTTTTATTTTAATGTTTCCCTTCCTGGTTGGTCCTAGCCATAAAAGTGCTAGTTGCCATCATTGACCTTTTACTTTTTTTTTTTTTTTGCTCCTTCCAGCTTATCCTGTGATGCTGCTCCAAGATGTAACCCATAGGAGCTTTGATGATGTCCCTGACTCTCACAAGATGTAAAGCTACTCTCCTCTTAAAACACGCACACACAAGACATAACATTGGATTGGCAAAATAGAGCACAAGATGGTAAGGGTAGAATATCCAGTTTGTCCGCATGGACATTTTCTTATACCCCGCCTAACCCAAAGAACTATGAAGAGCACTGAGTAGATCTTGCAGGGGATAGAGAATGTTGATTTTTGACCTGCATCCCAGAGGAATGTGCCTGGAGTGGAGCAAGCCTCCATTGCATGTGCCGCTTTAGCAAGAGTTCTGCCATTTTGAATTAGGCCTTGTTAGAAGTTGCAGCTCCTGATAGAGAATTAGGCTGCCTTTCGGAGCTTTGGCTCTGACGATTTAATTAATAAGAGTGTATGCATCCTTCCACCCAGCAAGTGTGCAGACAGCCAAGGTCATGGAGGAAGTTTGAGAAACCTGAAGGTGTCTCACCCGCTAGTCCCCGGTGATCTGTCATCCAGGTGGCCAGGACATGGCCATTGCTATTGGATCCACTTCCTGGGGGTGGACCAGTGGGGGAGGATCACCTGGGTGAGGAGTCTTTGGGGAGTGGAAGCGGGACACCAAGAGTTGAGAAACGTTATCCCCTTTCCTGTAACACCTTTTCCCCATCCTATCCTGTAGGATATTTAGAAGCTCTACCCCACACCTTTTCCCACACAAACACTTTCTTACACTGTAACAGACATTGGACTAATAGCAGAGGCTTTTACCTGACATGTCCCAACACAGGGGTTAGGTAGAGTTAGGCAATTGACAATAATCACACACACCTGACGGCCCTTTACCTTCCCCACAGGGAAAAAAGGCAGAGAACAATAGAACACTTCAAGATAAGCCAAACACACGAGGGGACAGCAACACCAAACCAGCGGTTCAAACAAATTAAAAATGGTGTGAGACCTGGAAGGACAACAAATGGGGAATTGCCCTTGCATCTTTTCAACTCAGACCCGCAAAGCCTCCGAAACGGAAATCATAAGGCCGGGAGTTACAGCTGGAATGCAGAGCAGCAGATGTCAATGGTACACGGGGGCCTCCTGCATTGATAATGCAGGTGGAGAGGCAAGCTGTCTACTGTGGTACTATCCTTGACTCAAAAAAACAAAGAAGCCAACGGGTACAGCACAACCTTTGAGTCGGAGGAAGCCGATAGCAAACCAAAATGTATTGAGCCCAAAGTTGAAAGTAAAAACATTTTGAATGCAAAAAAGAACTTGTGTGTGTGTTTGAACTATGAAGAAAGCCCAGTTGAGGTGCAGGTGCAGAGGGGTCAGGCACGACGTGGGCTCTTATTCGAAAGACTCTGGCCGGGACCTGTTTTTGAAACTACAAGAATCAGAAGGCCCTAGAAAAGAGTGGCATAAGGTGTCAGATTGGTCCTTCAAGGGTTAAGTCAAATCCCTTGTACAATCAAAAGTCTCTGACCCATTGTCAGAGGAAAGCTGCTTTCCGATAGGATTGCAAACTGTGAAATAAGGCAAGTGTGAATCTGACAGAGGGATGCCGAAAGAAAGCTAGGACAAATAAAACCCTGCCTTCTGATGAGAATGGACTGTATTAGAAATACATGAACTATGTTAAAGAAAGGCTGTAGTGAACCCGACGGAGGGAAGCCCAAACTATGAGGATCCTGGGGGAGAAGAACAATCACCCAAAGTGCTAGATGACTGAGAGAACCTTTATTTGTTTGTCTTTGTGAAACACCATACGCCTTCTAAGGCAAGAAACTTTTTCAAGAAGGATATTTAGCCTCTGAAGGTTTTGGATATTTGTTGAACTGAACTGTAAAGCTTGTGCTGACGAGGCCAAGGAGTGTGCTGTGCTCGAGAGTCCAGCCTTGCCCCGTGCTTCAAACGTGGGGAAGGGAAACCCAGCCTTACCATCCTGACTTATCATTTTGTGAACACAACTTTCTTTTCTGGTGAACATTCTCCTACACTCTTTTTGCAATTTAGTAGTAAGGATTGGCAATAGGTTTTTTAGTTTAGGACCTTTTTATTTGTCAAGACGCGACTAGGACTGCCTTATTATTATTTGATGGTCGTAGTGAAATAATTCCTCTCACACAGGTTGGTAGTGATTGATCATTTATTTGCATATGACAGGATCTAATCTACACCCCACCGGCCTTGTCCACAACTCCTTCTGGACTTCTACAAACCTTCTCATTCCACCCTTAACAGTTCTGCTTTCCACACACACATATACCACATCACAGAATGCTACACATCTCCCTTTTTCCGTATGGCAAAATAGTTGAATGAAAATGCTACAGATCTTATACAACAACTAACACAAATTAGCTAAAAAGTAAATACTTTCTAAAAGACTTATATTACAACTGAGGAAGCTGCACTATATCACAGACAGGAAAATCACTGTCACCACAATCATACACATAAAATTGGTGTAAAGATGAGTATAACAAAACCCATATCTCAATTGGATATAGCACACCTAGATATGAGGAATAACATTCCTGTCATGGTCATAGAGCCGAGAATGCAAACATTAAAGGGCCACATACACAGGGGGCCTGGATGGACACACTCCTGGTGACTTTGGCTGCAGGCTCATGAATAACAGTAAGCAACAATGTTTATTTGGGACATGAGTGCTTTATTATGGACATAGCACTTAATTTTGGGTGCAAAGTGCATTTAATATGGGAACTTCCATTCACTAAAGCAGCCCCACGTGTACTCTTGGGTGTGGCTGCTGCTATTGGGTTGCTTTGCACGTGCTGACTCTCTACGAGTGGCTGGGTGTGGCAGGCAAACGCAATTGCCAGGAAGTTTTATACGCACCCACTCTCCTGCCTTAACTACACATTATTTTGTAGCTTTCCTCAAGCCAAATTTTGATTTGTTGCTAAATTGTCTAACAGTTATTCACTCCTTGACATTATCCATATTAATATTCCTCCTACACATTCTACACATTCTACCCAACCAACCTGGGATCACTCTTGTGTTGGGCTTCCTTCCCCTTAACATTTCAAATGCAGTGATACCCGTTGTCACATGAGCAGTGTATCTTTAGGCTACTACAGTATCCTCTGTAGCCTGCTTCCAATTACCACCTTCTGAGATAGCTACGCTTATACTGTTCTTAATAACTCCATTGAATCTTTCGACTATCCCATTGGTTTCAGGGTGATAAATGGCACTAGTCGTATGCTCAATCCCATTGATCCTGAGATACTCTTTCATTTCACCTGCTACAAATTGTACACCATTATCAGTTACAACAGAAGTGGGATAACCTTCCCCCTAAAGATTCTGTCCAGAAATGTGATCACATTCTTGGAACACACATTTTAAATCAGGACAATTCCACCCAATGAGACACCATGTCAACCAAAACGATACCATATCTATGTGTTCCTTGAAACTTCCCTGGACCTACTATGTCCAAACCTACTCTTTCTCAGGGAACAGATGGAATTGACACAAGAGTCATTGGCTCTGCGCTGGAAACACATCCTTTGTCAGCTCGTTCATAGACAGCACACTCTCTGATAAGCCTTTATATCTTCAAGTCCATCCCTTGCTATCAATAATCTTTTCTAACCAATTGCTCTGTTTTTGTCATTCCCTGGTGGCCTTCATGTGCCACGTCAAGAATTTAGAGGCAGTATTCTATCACCCTTTAAAATCAAATCCCCTTTCATGCATAAATCATCAAATACATGCTTGAAGGGATCAGGTATCACTCCCTTTCTAATCTCAGAGCGTTTCATACCACACTCCAATCTATCTTTAACATTGATAACATTGATGAGAACAAGATCAGCCAACATGGCTTCACACCATTCCTCATGTGTCGCCACTTCCTCATCTATACTCAAAATGTGTTCATCCTTGTCCTCATCATCTTTTTCATCCTTCAGCACATTGGTCAGTCTAGATACCAATCTGATGCCTTATTCTTAATACCGGTAAGTATTCAATTTCCCAAATACAATCTTGGAAACCCGCTACTCACTTGCGTATTCTGGATGACACCTTGTCTAGTCCCTTTAATATAAGACTTTCTCTCAAAGGTTTATGATCTGATCTAATAAAAAACTGTATACCCCAAAGGAAAGGTTGAAATGTCTCTATTGCCCACTGTATGGCTAGAAATGTGTTCTCTATCATGGAGTAATTTTTTCTGCAGCTCTCAAAACCCTAGAATGCAAATGCAATAGTGTATTCCTCTTTCTCACACCTTTGTGATAACACAGCACCCAAACCATGGTTACTGGCATCACAGGTAATTATAGTGCTCCTTCGAAGATCACAGTTCTTTAACTTGGATGCCTTTGTGAGAGCTAACCTAATCTCCTGGAATTCCCTTTCACACTGGTCAGACCACTAGAATCTGACCCCCTTTTTCACTAGGTTTCTCACATGAGTGTACTTACTGGCTAGATCTGCTACAAATTTGGAACAGTATTCTGCCATGCCAAAAAAGGATACTATTTTCTCCTTGTGAGAGGAACTGGGAAAATGCACACTATTATCCACTAGCTCAGCTTTAGGCTCAATACCTTGTTCAGATATAGTGTGCCCCAAATATTGGATATATGTTTTACTACATTTACATTTATCCTTACCCAAGGTTAAACCTGCTTCCATAAAAATATGAAATACTTTCTCCAACCTCATATCATGTTCCTCATGAAAGTTCTGATATACTAACACATCATCCTGGAAGCACAAAACACCTTCCATGTCATGAAAAGCTGACACATAATACATAAAACAGCAGCAGCTGAAATGAATCCAAATGGCATGTGTTTGCATTGAAATAAAACTTCTGGCGTAATACATGCTATCATAATCCTGGAGGATGGGTGAAGTACAATCTGGTGATAAGCAGACTTCAAGTCTAACGTTCTCATAATCTTTGCCTCCTTAATGGTACCCAACATTTCCGAAATATTAGGTAAGGGATGGCTATCTGGTATTATACAACAATTTACAGACCTTAAATCAATACAAAGCCTGCGTTTCCTGTTAGGTGTATGTACCACCACCAATAGGGAAACCCATTGAGCTGCCTCTTTTATTTCAATAGCATAATTCTTCTCAATTGTTATCTATTCTTCCTTAAATGCATTCCTGATAACTTATAGAACACTCCTAAATTTTTGCACAACAAGAATAGATTCTAGTTTTGATCTGATTTTGTGCATAACACCTTTGAGACTGCCTAACTCATCTCGAAACACTGCATGGTGAGCTAATTGATTACTACCTTCTACGGCATACACAGTTTCTTCAGCATTAGGATCTAACTTTATTTTGAGTCGTTTTTGATGTGACAAACTTAGTAATGGGTTACTACCTTTCTTAGAAACATACACTTAGGCTCTTTTTGACCTGTCTTTGAATTTCAACACAGCCCAAAACCATCACTCTAAAGGTATTCTCTTTCCACCATAAACCACTGGTTGTATATCAACTGCTTTAAGAGATATAGAACTTTGTAATCCCTTTTCAAACATATGTTTTGGCAACAATGAGTATCTTGCCCCTGAGTCTATCACCATGTTCAATTTCATTCCTTCAAGGTCTATGGTGGCCATGGGCTTTTTCGGTGTCAGCATCATCATCTTCATCCTGAACCATATTGACATAATTTGAAGGAAAGTCAATGAGACATGTGCAGTCTTCCATGTCTTCACACAGTGCATCCAAAAGTTAAATATTCTCATTTTTTGTCCTGAACCATAAGGTAAAATGTCCACGCCGGTTGCATCTTTTGCACAGAGCTTTAATTGCCAGGCATTTGTCACTGCTTGCAAAATGAGAAGGACTGTCACAACTACAACATCTTTTCTTATCGGATTCATTCCTTCTACCTCTGTTCTTTACATTTCTCCTTTTTCCTAACATTTTGCCTCTTGTCATATTTCTTTGTCTGAACAGTAGTTACTTCCATAACTTGTTCTTCTACTGGTTTCTTTTCATCTCTTTCGATCCTGTTCTCCAACTCTTTGACACATCAATGGGTATGATCTACTTTCTTTGCTACCCTTATGACTTCATCAATAGTAGGATTGTTTGCGGCCCATAGTGCTTATCTTACTTTCTCATTGCAACATTCAAGCATAAATTGATCTTGTAGCCTTTCATTCAACTTTGGCCAAATTCGCAAGAAGACGTTTACCCTCTCAATGCTGTGATATACTGTTACACTGACTCATCCTTCCCTTGTTTCCTTTTTCCAAAGTGATACCTTTCTAAGATAGTGTTTGTGCATTTTTCATAGTGTTTGTCCAACATCTTCATGCATTTGTCATATTCTGATAGCCCATAAGAATCTTCTTCAGATAGAGAAGGAAGGTTTTCAAATTGCTCTTGGCTGTAATTCCCAAGACAGTGCATAAGGAGGCATTCCTTCCTCTCCCCAGCAAAGTTCACTCCATGCATAGCCAATACATAATGTTCAAAACTCTTTTTCCACCTCTTCCAAGGTATGCCTGATTCTCCTTGTACCTCCAGAAAGTAATTTGGAGGTGATACCCCTTGTAGAGCCATTGCGTCCTCGGAATTTGGTGGATTAAGGGAACACTCAATGTGATATAGTTACTTGTAATTGAAGTGAAATGCACTTGTAACAATTTGGATGAAAAGATACAGTAGTAGTGTTGTATGGTTTTACTGCTTTGCTGCTGTACTCGCCTGGTACTGGCACTGAACTTGTAACAATTTGGATGAAAGGGTACAGT
This sequence comes from Ambystoma mexicanum, assembly GCF_040938575.1. Classification (NCBI taxonomy): domain Eukaryota; kingdom Metazoa; phylum Chordata; class Amphibia; order Caudata; family Ambystomatidae; genus Ambystoma; species Ambystoma mexicanum. The sequence continues at coordinate 1,515,311,272 of NC_090937.1, read as the reverse complement.
TGTAGTCCTGTTTAACTGCTGTATTGGCTGTACTGGCTTTGCACTGGCACTGTTACCCTTTATTCAGCAACCTGTCTATATACAGCAGATTGATGTATGTACCTGAAACACATTGCAGTAACAGTTTATTGCTGTACTGGTACTGTCACTATTCAGCAATGTGCCTATACACAGAGGTTTGATGTATTTACATGGCATAAATTGCAGTGGCAGGGCTACTCGCATTGCCTGATATGTACTATGGAGTCTGGGCTGGTAGCCTAGGACAGGCTTGCTTAATGTACTGATACAGCATTTAATTGTGATACAATGTTCTTTCAAATGTTCATTTTGATGTCTGATGGGACAGACTTGGCAGTGTTTACTTGTGCTTTCTAATATGCTGTGCTTAATGCTCCTTGATTAGGCATGTATCGAGTGGGGCAACTCAAAATGGCATCGTGTAAGTTGACGTTGTTAGGTCCTTTCCTCTAGTGTGTCAGTAAATGGGAAGCCTTCGGAACACGCTGCGCATCCCTTGAACACGTAATTGTCTCTCTTTGAAGAATGCGGTTGCTGGGTAAACACAATGCGCACGCACAATGGCATAAATCAATGGGCCAATGGCCAATGGCTCGTGCTTGACTTCCATATTAAGCTGGTTCCGGGCCCAAAGGGTATACTTCTTCCCCCAGTAGATGACCGCAGCAGGGAAAGGCACTTTGCACTCTCACCTGTAATGTGTCCCTGGATCACTACTTTGGCTCGGCTGACCGTGCTCACTTGGTTCAGTGTCACAATCACCCAGTGTGGCCACTGCGACATAAATGATTCCTCTCACACAGGTTGGTAGTGATTGATCATTTATTTGCATATGACAGGATCTAATGTGCGCCCCACCGACCTTGTCAACAACTGCTTCCTACTGACTGGACTTCTACCAACCTTCTCCTTCCACCCTTACAAGTTCTACATTCCACAGAAACATATACCACCTCACAGAATGCTACACATAGCGTGCTCCCATCTTAGATTTAGGTTTAAGTTAGGCGTTTATCTCATTCTTTATAAAGTTCAATAAACACCCTTGAACTGTGATCACTTGTGCCTGTCTTTACTGTTGCCACCATGAGTTCCTTACATATGGTGTCAGAGTGTAATGTGACTCAATTGAAATAAATTGGGGGACCCTACAATTTCAAAAATTTCGTCATTGAGCTTCTAGCCTTTCTATTGCCACAAAAGAATCAATAGTTTTCGGTATTTGTAGCAGTAGGGAAGCTAAATTTCCCCCTTTGGAAAAGAGGAATAATTCCTAGCAATTTGGTGCTTATACCCCTCCCCCCCAGTGTGTTACATAAGGTTAGCCCCAAAATTTGGCCTAGCATGGAAGTTTGATATAGACATTTTAGCAGGCGTCATCAACCCAAACTTCCAGGAGAAGTAAAGGTTCTCTTACAGAATCATGGCAAAGTCCCCTTTTAGATACATTTGGAGATCACATTTTTCAGGGAATTTTGGAAAAGGCATTATTTCCTCAAGAAAGCGAACCAGATAAAACAGAAAGAGGTGCATTAGGCTTTGGGGAAGCTGATAAACCTTCTGTCATTGAAGACATGAAGGGGGAGGAGCCCATCATCTATCCCGATCCAGCCTTCGGCCAGCACAACGATCAAGCTCTCGCTGAGGCTTTCCTACAATTGTTCACCAGACCAGTACTGTAGCTCATGATCTATATGTTCCCTTCTCACTCCTCCCCCCTTTTATATTTTCTCTCCTAACCCTTTGTCAAGCACTTAACTAGTAGATATGCCTGGTATGCTAGTTATTGTTGTTATATCATTCGGAATCTTCAAGGCCTAAGAATGACGACTGTATTCCCATGTTCTCTTCCCGTTTGATTGTTTATTAATTTGTAATGCGCAAAAGACCCGGGGGTATCAGGGCGCAATGGATGCAGGAAATCTTTCAGCTTAGGTGACATAGGATAGGTACAGAAATTAATATGTAGTGAAACATATACACAGGAATGTAATACAAGGCAGATATACACTCATTGTAATACAATTAGAAATGAGTACATAAATATTGCGGAAAACAGTAAGGGCGGAATTTCAGTTGCAGCTATAAAAATACAGGTATGGTAAGGAGCTTTGCATTAGAAGTCATTATCTTTTAACCATTTAATCAGATTCTGTCTGAGGTTTGGGTATGTTTGGTCAGCTCTTAGGTTTGGAGGGAGTGAGTTCCACAGCTGAGATGCTGTGACTGGGAAGCTCTTGCCCCCGATTGTAGAATGTTTGAATCTGGGGATGGACAAACAGTTGGAGTGAGCTGTTCTAGTCGGCCTATTGGTAAGTTTTCTCTTGAATCTTTTAGTGAGGTAGTGAGGTGCAGCATTTGCCAGACATGTGTAAGTAAGTGAGGCAACTTTCAGTCTAATTTTGTGATTGGTATGTGTTCTTTCCTGGAAATGCCCAAGGCAGCTCTGAGGGCATTATTTTGGAGTGTCTGTACTCTTTTGATAATGTACTTATTTGCACACTGTACATGGAATTACAGTAGTCCAGTTTGGGCAGGGTTAGGGCTTTAGCCAGGATAATACAGCTATTTTTAGATAAGAATGGTCTGCCAGCTCTGATTAATTTACATGTATAAACGGTAGTAGAGGCCATGGCATTTACTTGTTTAGTAAAGGTGAGGGTGGAGTCGAGGTAAAGATCTAGTGTTTTCACTTCGCTGGTCACCTTGATCGTGTTGCCATGAATGTTAAATGATGTGTATTTGGGGAACAGTTTATTAAGGTTTGATGTGGTACCCAGGATGATGAGCTCAGTTCTGTCATCATTCAGGCATAGGCTGTGGACGGCCATCCATGCCTGAATGATGAGGTAGACTTTGTTAACCAAGGCCAAATCCTTCATAATCCCCAGTAAGTGGTAGGAGAATCTGGGTATCATCTGAATAGTTAGTGTAGGTGATACCGAGAAGGTCCAGATCGTCGAAAAGGGGCTTGGTAAAGATGTTGTACAAATTCGGTGAGACACAAGAGCGTCTTGAAGCACTTTGAAGCACTGCACTTGTGCATAAGCGCTATACAAATGAACAATTACAATTACATTATTACATGAACGGATATGGAATTATGAATATTTCCATGAAGTTTATATCAATCCAGTAGCGTACGGTTGATGTCATATTTATTTTATTGTGTGGTTTCAAGCTGTGCTATGATTCAAGGACAGAGTAGCAGCAGGGAAAATATGTGTTTTAAGGAAAGGTTGCATTCACCCACTCATCTCGGCATGCCAGAAGAAACTAGAAGACAAGCTGAGTAATCAGTCATGGTGTGTGGGGACAGTTTTAGTAATGAAGAAGTCTGCAGAAGCCTGTGCATTAAGGAAATACAGGAAATGGTTCTGCAAGATGAAATTGGGTATGTAAAAGGTGTGTTACACCACATAATTTTGAAAATGGGATCTTGTCCAGTAGTACAAAAGTTACAAAACATAAAAATAACTAGGAGGACAGAAGTGACATTGGAATTATAGAAACACTGAGAGACACGGCATAAAAGATAGAATTGCTGCTTCAGAATAGGTGTCACCATTGGCAACAGGAAAGCTAAGAATGGGTGTAGACCTCAGATAACTCAAATTCATGTTAATTGTAATTGTTTACTTGTACAGCGCTTGTACACAAATGAAGTGCCTCAAAGGATTTATTCCCACAGGACATCCTCTGTTTCATGCATTTGATGTAAAAGTGTCTTGCTCACTGTTGTTTACACACCTGTTTATGTAACTTTGCGGATTGTGACAGAACACTTCAGAAACCCGTACCCACTTGATTTTAAGTGTCTTTGTTCATACTTTCCTGTTGTAAATCTATATGTGTAGCCAAATTAAAAAGGCTACTACAGTTAAAGCCCAGCGTTTGGATTATTCCTTTCTCAGTAAATACATATTCCTTAATGTCTTACTGATCGATCTCTGGAGGATTTGAAATTTTCACTGCATTTAATTATTGCAGTTAGAAACATTAGAGGACAGGACTACCCCCTCGTACACAACGTTATGCCAGCCTTTCCGTCCTGCCCGATCCTAGGCTGTCCCTCATGTTACAAATATCAAAGCCCTTCAAGGCAGGAAGGGAGCAAGGGAATACAGTAGTCATTCTTATGTCTTGAAGTTTCCGAATGATCTAAGAAAAAAGTAGATAGCGTACTAGGCCTGATGGTATTTCTAGTGCAAGTGCATGAGGTGATTCAGGTGCAGGGGTGAGACAAATGAGGAACAGGACAGAATTTACTAGTTAGTAAATTCAGGTCATGCAAGTGTACAGAGGGAAGTGTGGGGCCAGGGGGGGCAAGTGCACCCAGTGCCGCAGGGCCCTCGGTTAAGTGAAGAGAGGCTACACCTCTCATGGAACGTAAGATGAAAGTGCAGTAGTGCTGAACAAAGACTGGAGACGGAACCTGGAACCTGTAAGGCGGCCCAGGCGACAAGTCAGCAATAACTGAACAGAGTTAGGGAAGAGAAGGAGGAGTGAGGCAGGAGAGAAAAAGAGAGGAGGTTAGCAAGGCAGAGGGAGAGGGAAAGAGGAAGAGAATATGAAGGTCTTGAGGAGTTTTCAGAACTTAAGGAGCTCCGGCTCAAGGCAGAGAGAGACAGGGAGGCTGCTCCAGAGGGAGGCACCTGCAGAGGATAAGGATCTCCCCCCATGGTACCAGGCAGTCATATACTTCCAAATATACTCAAGCTAACTGTAAATATGGGCCCAGTATACATTTTTAAAATTCTGAACCTCACTTCAGCCTTTTATCTGGTGCGATTAGATGAGGAGTCATGGCTTTGGCAGCATTCAAAGCACTGGAATGTTTGTTTCAGTATGTGAGGATGTATTTGGTTTCATCTCGGTCACACCAGTTTTCCAAAAGATAGCACACAGGCCCTTCAATGAGGATGAAGGGATTTTATTTTTCCAGGTTGTTATCTTGGTCTATGCTGATATTGTATGATATGAAATTATGTGGCATTTGTAACGCGCCTGTACACAAGTGTTTTTAGGCGAAGGCGTGATGTAAATTTGGAAAAAGCTTTAAGAAAACTGATAATGCAGGAATGACCCTCAGCCATGAAATGTGTAAGGTATGCAGGAAGAACATTGACTATTGAACATTGAATATTTAGAGCACACCATGTCTGCCAAAAGGAATGGAACCAAAGTGGATACTATAAAGAATATTCAATCACCCACCAGTAAAGAACAAGTGAGAAGTTTCCTAGGAATGTTACTGTTAAAAAGTCATACCCCATTTTCCAGAGACCACTGTAGGGATGAGAACATTAGTGAGGATAAATGTGAAAATGTATTCCGGTTTATAACGGAGGCTGTAAATAAAGCACAACTCTTAGACAACTACATGCATTGGGGATGACAATCATCATGACGGATGCAAACAATACAGGTGCAGGGGTGGTTCTGAGCCAGAGAGAAGGAGAAAAGTAATGAGTAATTGCTTTTGCATCAAGGTTTCTTAAAGGAGCAGAGCAAACATATGTGACTATTGAGAAGGAAACATTACCAATCAAATGGACCTGTGATCATTTTAGATAATTCATATGAGGAGTGATATTTGAAATAGATACTGACCACAAGCTGTTGGTATAAATGTTGATGCACAAATGATTGGACACAGTATCAGCCAGAATAAGAAGATGGGAGACAGACTTGCAAGAATATGTATTTATTGTACATTTATAATGCACCTATACTCACGTGTTTCAAGGCGCAACCATAAAGGGTGGGGGAGACGAGGAAACAGACAGACGATCTTCCCGGCATGATAAATTCAGATTTTGTAAGTGTACAGACAAGTGCAGGAGAGGGGAGAGTGGGGGGGCAAGTAAAAGGGGGATGGTGCCGGGGGAAAGTGCGCCCAGTCAGTCAGAAGCTGGGGTAAGTGCTGAGAGATGACACTCTCATGGGTCATTGACCAAGGGCAGTAACAGTGAGGCAAGTGCAAGGCCCAGAGGCAAGTGCGAGAGGACTGGTGAGGGTGCCTGGGACCTGTGAGACTCTGAGGTACACCAGGTGGCCAGTCAGGAGGCTGTGCAGAACAGAGGGAGAGAGGGATAGGGTGGAGAGATATGATATGATAGGTTATTTATAACGTGCTTAATAGCCAGAGGTTTCTAAGCGCGGATCAGTGGATCAAACCTATGTTGCTCCATGTTGTCTTGCTTCCAAGGCGAGCATGTTACCCCTGAGCTATCCTCATGAGAGGTTAGCCAGGTAGAGGGAGAGAGAAGGAAAAGGAGAAGAGGAGTGTCTTAAGGAGTTTTTGGGACTTAAGGAGATCCGGCCCAAGACAGAGAGTCGCAGGGAGGCTGTTCCAGAGGGAGGCCCCTGCAGAGGATAAGGATGTCCCTCCAAATCTATGCTTGGAGAACCGGCTCACTCGCAGAAGGTTAAAGGTAGTTAAGCAGAGGGCTCGGGAAGGACAATATTTAGGTAGGCATCATTGAAGTAGGTTGGCCCGAGCCCCAGAAAGCCTTGTGGACGATGCAGAGGGTCATGAACTTGATCCTTGCAACCACGGGGAGCCAGATGAGGGATTTCAGCGCCAGAGAGATGCGGTCCCCGGGCTTGAGGGCAATGATAAGTCTTGCGGTTCTGTTCTGGATGAGCTGCAGAGGGCACAGAGCAGAAGCAGGGAGTTTGAGAAAGAGGCTGTTGAAGTAGTCCAGCCTTGAGAGAACCCGGGCTCTGGAGACAGTGTGCCACTGGGAGAAGGTGAGAAAAGGAAGAGTACCTCTGAGGAGGTGCAGCAGGTAGTTTGACTTTTTAGAGATGTCCAAAATGTGAGAGGAGAAGGACAGAGTGGAGTTGAAGATCACCCTAAAGTTTTTTGCCTCGCAGGTTGGTGTGGGCACAGGGCCAAGGGAGGCCAGTCATAATGTGAGAGGGAAGGTGGAAGCAGGAGTCCTAATGCAAACAAACGTGGTCTTACTGGAATTGAGGCAGAGGTAATTGGTTGCACACCATGACTGAATTGCGAACAGTCAGATATGAGCGAGAAAGAGGCGGCGGCTGAGGGAATCCTGAAAGAGAGTTGCATGTCATCCGCATAACACTGGAAGTTAGAGATGAAAGTGGCAATCACACGTGCCTGGGCAGCCATGTAGACATTGAAGAACCAAGGGGATAGGTTGGTACTCTGGGGGATGGCACAGGTTGAAAGAGTGATAGTAGAGAGAAAGGACCCAAGCTCCACCTGCAATGGCCGGTCAGAAAGGAAGAAGGTTGACCACAACAGAGCCTGACCTGTGATTCCCAGGGTGTCAAAGAGATGTGCGATCAGGATATTATGGTTTACTGTGTGAAAGGTAGATGAGAGGTTGAGAAAAATGAGGACAGTGGGAGTGTTACTGTCAAGATATGAGAGCAGGTGTTCACAGGTGTTCAGAAGAGCAGTTTCCATGACTATGGATGCTCTAAAGCCACACTGATGGTCATGGAAGCAACCAACAGATTCAGTGAGGAGGGTAAGCTGAGAGATAGCCAACCTCTCCAGTAGTTTGCCCAGTAAAGAAGTGATAGAGATTGCTCACATCTATGTGCCATCTAACAACTCAGCCGAACATTTCAAAATCTGCAAGGAGCTGGCCAATCCTGCTGCAGTCTCTAACTCTCCTGTTCCCTCCCTGGCCCTCTGCACGGCCTTGGCCTCTCATTTCACTACTAAAACTCAAGACATCCTGTCCACCCTCTCTTCCTCTACCTCATCTTCCTCCTCTACCATTCCTGGCCTGTCCGAGTACATCTCTCCTCCTCCTCCTTTCTCCTTTACCCTGTTCACCCCTTATAATGTTTCTAGATCTATGAAAGTCTCATGAAAGCAGGTTCTCCCCTTCTCATCCAGAACTATCAAGGACCACGTCGACACCCTTGTTCTAGCTTTGGCCGATTTCTGCAATCACTCCGTTGCCACTGGAACTTTCACCTCCCTTTAAGCACTCTCTTCTGCACCACCTTCTAAAGAAGCCTTTGATCGATCATTGTTCTGCGGACGGAGAACTATCGTCCGATCTCCATCACTTCTGGCCACCTCCCAGCTTAATCTACATACTAAATCTGTTGGTTGCCTCCATGACCATCAGTCTGACTTTGGAGCTGCCAGAAGCATGAAAACTGTTCTCCTGAACACCTGTGAAGACTTGCTCTTGAATCTTGACTCTAATATCCCTTCTGTCCTCATTCTCCTTGATCTAGCCTCTTCCCTTGACATGGTCAACCATGCCATCCTGCTCAATTGTCTCCATGACAACCTTAGTATTACTGATCAGGCCCTGGCCTGGTTGACATCCTTTCTCACCATCCTGCCCCCTCAGATCCAACTGGGTTCGTTCCTCTCATCTATATCTCTCGCTACTTGTGGTGTTCCCCAGGGGTATAACCTCTCTCCCTGGCTGTTCAACCACTACCTGGCACCTTTGGCCCACTGCATCGCTGCAATGTGCTCCAATTTTCAATGTTATATGGATGACATTCAACTCTCTTTCAGGCTCCCCTCAGCCATCTCTGCTTCTTCTCTCATACCAGACTGTCTGGCCGCAATTACGGAATGGTGTGCCACCAATGATCTCTGCCTTAATGCCAGTAAGACTGAGCTCCTCCTCATTGGGACACCCGCCCCTCCTTTCTTCTCTCTCTGGCCACCCACTCTGTGCCCTCTTCCAGCTCCTTCTTGTCAGGCTAAGAACCTTGGGCCCATCTTCGACTCCACTCTCTCCTTCTCTCCTCACATCTCTGACGTCTCTAAGAAGTCAAACTATCAGCTGCGCCTCCTCCGAGGTATTCTACCTTTTCTTACTTTTCCCCACAAACTCACTGTCTCCAGAGCTCCAGTCCTCTCTAGGCTGGACTATTGCAACAGCCTCTTTAAAAACGTTCCTGCCTCATCTCTTTGACCTTTACAACTTATCGAGAACAGCACTGCAAGACTTGTCCTTGGACTAAAGCCCAAGGATCATATCTCTCCAGCTCTGAAATCTCATCACCGGCACGCTGTGCCTTCAAGGATCAAGTTCAAGACCCTCTGCATTGTCCAGAAGACTTTCTGGGGCATAGGACCGCTCTACCTCCAACTGTATCTCCCTAAACATCTTCCTTCTCGTGCTATGCGCTCATCCACATTCAACTCTCTGAGGGTCAGATGCTTCTCCAAGCACAGAGTTGGGGGAAGATCTATCTCTTCAGCTGGGGCCTCCCTCTGGAACAGACTCCCTGCCTCTCTCAAACTTGAGAAGAACCACCTTCAGTTTTGGAAGCAACTCAAGGCCTTCCTTTTTGCTTCCGCTTTCTCCCTTCCTTTCCCCTGCTGATGTACCTGGCTGCTCCGCGCTCTGGTCACCCTCTGAACTCGGGCCCAGGCTTCTGCATGTCCAGTTGGCCTTGCACTGCCTCCGGGCACCCCAGCACTTAAGGGTTGGTATCTTCAACCGTACAGTCCCTTCTCTCTGCAATTATGAGCCACCCGCTGGCTGCACTTGTGAGTTAACTGCACTTCCCCCTTTGGATCCCCCCTGGCACTTCTCGCATCCCCCCTGGCACATCTCGCCTTCCCTTTTCCCTGCACTTTCATGATCTGAATGACACAAGGCCTAGTAAGATCGTTTTTTGTTCTCCCTTGTTTCCCCCTCCTTGACTTGTCGCGCCTAGAAACACTTGTGTGACAGCGCACTATAAATGCCACATCATATCATATGTAATAGAGAGGTAGTTTGCTGGTATGGAGGTATTGGCAGAGGGTTTCTTGAGCAGGGGGTGCACAAGGGTGTGCTTAAGAGAAGTTGGGAAAACTCCAGTGGCAAAAGAGAGATTTCAAAGATCAGCCAAGGCTGGAGCAAGAGAGTCAATGTTGTCATTAACCGTTTTGGAGGGCCAGGGGTTCACCTGAAGCCTTCATAGACCGGACTTGTCTGGTGACCTCATCAGGTGTGACAGGAGTGAGAGAAGAGAGGAAAGGTGGGGGTGGGCCGAGGGAAGCTGCAGAGTGTGATGTGGTGTGGAAGAGAGAGAGGAAAGGATGTTGGGTTTTTGCAGTGTAGTGTGCAGCCAGGGCTGAGCATAGGTCGTGAGTGGGTTTGACAGAGGAGGAGGCTGCTGCAAGATTGTTCAGTTCCTTAGAGACTTTGAAAAGTTTGGCAGTGTTGTTTGATGCCACAGAGATGCAAGCTTGAATAAAGACCCTTTGTTGGAGTGGATGCATAGTCGATATCGCTGTTGAAGGAGGCGGCAGGCCAGATTGTCTGAGGGTCCGCCCGACGAATTCAATTTCCACTCAGCTGCCCTACACATGCATTTAAGGGCAGCCAGATCAGAGTCATACCAATGGTTGCACTTTTTGGAAGGCTAGAGTCAGACCCTGATGGCAGGGGCAAGGGTATCAAGAGTGTTGGAGATAGAGAGAATTAAATTATTGATTGCTGTGTCAAGGTGGGAGTCAGCCGCAGGAGTAGGAGGCAGAGAGTAGGTGAAGGCAAAGATTGTATAACAACATATCTGTAAATAATTATACTGCTGACTGTCTATCGAGACTAACTACAAGTACAGAATCAGATAAAAAGGGGGTAACTGGTGTTAGAAACTTCAGATCTTGCAATTCCAGAAACCGAATTGCATTAAGGTATGCAAGACGATTTTGCATTGACTGAAGTATTGAATGATATACCAAATAACACCAAGAGGGCATTGAAAGAGTTAGAGTTAGAGGCATTAAGGCAAATACAAGATGAGCTATCAATACACAATAACATTCTTATGAGAGGGGAGAAAATGATTTCATCAAGGGGTGTATAAAGTCATCAAACCAATCTAGGTCATCAAGGCCACCAAGGGATAACAACAATGAGGCAACGATTTTGCATCAATTATAAGTGGACTGGATTCAACATGCAGAATCAAACAACAGTCGGACTGCATCCTTTGTGAGCAATTGCCAATAGCAATGATGGCTATACTGTCACATGTTGGGTGTCCTGACCCACGTTTGAGCTATCATGCTGCAACATTTGGTGCTGTGGGCTTAGAAAATCCAAGATGGCCAAAAAGCCCACAAGTGCGCCAGAATCCAGGAGAACCACGCAGTTTGTGCGCAAACCAAAATGGTTACCTCACTTGCCACCCACCAGTGTAAAGAAAGATCTTTGTTAACAAAATCCACTGTTACTGATGTCAAAAAGTTGCTGAAATCGTGGCTCACCGGACCACTTTAAAGATTCAACCCTTTTGCGGGGTTCCACATAACCATTTTACTGTAAGGAGCCCCATCAAAACAATGTTAAGCAAGGATTATTTACTACCATGTAAGAACCATTCCTGTTTGGAATGCATTAATCCAAGAAAGATCCCAAAAATGGATGCAGTACCAAGAAAATCCTCAAGGCGGCCCTAGCGGTCTAAACTCTGACAGGAGAACTAAGTGCAGTTGCTGACAAAGGGATTTGACGCGGCTGACTTCAAAGGCTGCATTTTAATAAAAAATTAGCCACCTGCTGTTCCCAGAGGCCAGAAGCCTGGGAAACCCTCTCACCTCAAGAGATTCACACCACAGCCCAGGATATCACATGGTCATGATAACCAAATGCAAAGTGACCCCCTGGTCTGCTGACCTCAACCTCCTGGAGACCACACAATAGGCTATTGCACTTGAATAGAATATGTTGATTTTGACTGTTTCCTGTCAACAAAGGCCTGCCTGCCAGAAGACACATGTGATCACTGACCCACCCAAGTCTTGGAGGCGGACTCCAACACTCTGAGAACTGAATTGAAAGCAAAATATATATTTTACAGAAACACTGATAACTCTTTGTAATCAAATGACAGGAATGTATAACTTTGAGAGCCTTCATTTAAAAAATGTACCTTCGATTCAAGCCCAAACTCCAATTTGTGTGATGTTCTGGGGCAAAACCCTGCCATTTATGTATACTACAGACTCTGTGTTTAAGCTAGAGACATGGTAATTTACTGGAGTATGTATGGACAGGCCGTGTACATGTGTTTAAATCTGGAGAAAAATCTGATGTTGCAAAACCCACTAAAAACCACCAAAGGTTGCCATTTCTGAATGCAAGCCCCCAGGAAGAGCAGAGTTTGAACAGGGTATATCTCATGTGATATGTGATGGGTGCATGTAATTTCAAACCACTGTGTATCTATGAAATATGTCTTTTGGATCAGATATAGATTTGGGTGTCAAGTTGACAGGGGTGGGTTCTCTGTATCATAAACAGACCTCATCATGATAACACTTCATTTCATTCCCCCAATCAAGGGGAAGAGGAGGAAGTGGCCAATGACAAGTGGAGAGGGGTAGGGCCTAGAAAGCTAGCCTCTCCACCCACTTTCAAAACACATAAAAGCAGACAGTCAGGACAGATAGGGACATTCTATTCCATCTGCTGCGGGACGCTCTGCCGGGAAAATCCATACTTTACCTCCATCAACCTCCAGAGAGCCAACATAGAGACTTCAATCTATCCACCTTCAGAGACCAAGACTTTACTTCAGAATTTGTAGCAGAGAGGTCAACTACAAGCTAAATCCCTCTTTAGCGGGCCTCAAATCATTGCCACTATTCACAGCCAGGCGAGCTGTTTGAATTCTTTACAAGAACTCTTGCCATTTGCCCGAGAGCAGTGTTATAACCTGATAGAGACCAGCTGAACCGGAGACCCAGACCAGACCAGCAGAGTAGAGCTGACCCAGACGCTGTGCGCAGAAACCGTCCGTGGCGAGTGAAGAAAACCTGTTGACCAGATCCGTGGAGAGGCTCATTCCTTTTAAAATTATATTGTGAGTACCTAGCAGAACTGTGCAGAACCAATCTCTTAGTTAAAATAATATAATTCAATCTATTTTAATCTAACCAGAACTGCCTCCTAACTGTCACTTGTCATTTGCAAAGCTGTCACTTGTCATTTTCTAGCTGCAAGCTGTAACCTGTCGCTTTGAACTTTTAAAATTTCAAATCCGAAAAACTACCTTTATTTAATCGTCCGTATCTCTGGAACCGTTTGGGCTAGGAACTTGGTTTAACTTTCCTCTGGAAGCGTAGAATCTCAGCTGTTCAAGAGCTTAGAATCGACTTGCTACTCCGTATACATTTGCCGTAATCACGATTCTCGCACTCGCGAATTTTACAGCGATTTGCGATTTGGTTAAAAATCCAGCCACGTGTGAAAACAGCAGCTTCATTGCTTTCCTTTGCCAAAAATTCGTTTAACCTGCTAGTTACTCCTAGATCCTTGCTAAAGTGAGCCTGAACTCATCCCAAGTATATTTCACTCACCCTGAACCTCCTGAAGGGAATTAAAAGCATTTTCAGCATATTTCTCACTGCATTGTCACCATATTCAAAGCACTTGGGTCTGTGTTTCAAAACTCCTATTGTTGTATAAGCTGCTGAGGGGGAATTGAACTGCATTCTATTTGATTGCATTCCTAAGAACTGAGTCCCATTCTATTCATCTCCTTACATTGCATTAAGGGGGGGGGTGAATTGTCCAAGAAAGTGATTACATTGTCATTTGCTGAAATCCTATCAAGTTATTTTCTGTACTGCATTTCATTCCACATTGCATCCATTTGAAACCATAAAAGTATTGTTGCTATCGTATCCATCCTATAACCACTCATCATAGATTATAAAGAGGTGTGCTAGTGCCAGACTATCCATTATTGATTACTGCTCAGATTAAGTGTGATATTCAATTATTAATTTATTATAAAGTGTGATATATATATATTGTTTAAATTCTCAAATAAACCTTTTAACTTGCAAAACAGAACTACTTCTTGGCTCAGTGGGGTCAGGGGGATTCCAAGAGAGGGGAGTTATATAGGGGTAGTCATCCAGAACTCATGAACTGGACATAAAGATATATCAATAAGGGTTTCCATTCAGTATCCCAGACTAGGCATTGACTTAGCTGTAGTATTGAATTGAATCCTCTTACACACAACCCTAGAAGAAAATATGTACTGATTTATAGCAGAGACACTCAAATGTTTTGTTTCATAATTATTGATTTGCTAACAAGGTAAATGGAGGTATTTATTTCCTGCAACATTAATACCAAAAGAGTCATTCATTTTCTAGAAGAGATTTTTGGTAATTGTAATTGTTTATTTATAGAGCACAAGTGAAGTGCTTCGAAGCGTTTCAAGGTGTGGAGGGATCACGGGAATACAGTAGTTAGGCATTTAGGTTTCCGAATGATCTAACAAAAGAAGTAACTACCGTACTAGGCCTGACAGCATTTCTACTAGTGCAAGTGCATGTGTTGACAGGGGTATCCTGCTGTTATACTTATTGACAACGGCATGCAGTTGAAGTCAACGAAGACGAAGAGATATTCGGAGGGGCATGCCATAGCACATCACACCACTGTATTCTATCACACACAGACAAATGGGGTGGTACAAATGTTTATCAAGGAGACCATAAGGTGGGCATGGGCGAATTACAAGGATTGGAAGGCAGCAGTAAGGGAAACAGTAACAGTGTACAGGTACACGCTCTATGCTACTACAGGAATTTCTCCATTTGAATTTAGTAGGGAGGAAACCCTACACACATTTGGTGCCAGGTTGGTTGAAAAGAAGTGGGATGTTGGAAAGAACGTGAAAGGATATGAGAACATATGAGAGTAGACCGGTGTAGAACAATGAGTTATTTGACAGGTCAATTGTTAGGTGGCCTTATCATCATCCCATGTCTGTTGAATGTGTTAGTATACATCTTCCAGTGGATCTCATGAAAAATAATGTTAGATGATCAGCACCTATCCAGGTGCAGGAGGTGTATGGAAATGGGGTGAGGACGGCTGGTGGGAGAGTGTAGAATATGTAGAGGGTGCTGTAGTAAAAGTATAATGAGATGTAGAGGGGTGATAGGAAGAGTGGTCAACATCAGAATGATAATGAAACCTAGCTCAAAGATGTCAACATCAAAGGAGTCTCCTCATGTGGCAGACTATCCAAGGAACCAAACTATCTGAAAGACTTCATACCTTGAGAAGGTAGAGTGATTTCTGAAGAAAAGGAGATAAGCAGCAGCTAGAACATGGAGCTTGTGCAGGGAGGTGAGCAAGAGGATGATGGGCAGCACGTGAAGGAAGAAGGCGGTTGGTAGGAGCGACGGGCACTGTACAGCGGACCTGCTGGCATTGCATGGATATAATTATTCATCCTACAATAAATACATACAAATATATAATTCCTCACTGTGTCCTTCCTTCCATCAGACGCTCCAATATATGTCTAGTAATTTCAGAGCATGAGCTCATTAACAACGGAACACACATTTTGGTTAGAGTCGTAAATGCCAGAGTTTCAGAGAAAAGTCTGTAACTGTGTAAACAGGCCTATCTTACTCTTCCTCGGTTACAGTAGTTTCTGGAACTGATTTCGTCCTGCTCCATTGCCAGGTTATATTTATCAAATCAGTGTTGCTTTCTTAATCAAGGACGCATTAACAGTTATGACCAAGGATCAATCAAATAAATGAAACGATATGTGGGTTCAATCAAAAATAGAAGCACTTTTCAATGAATTTGAAAAAGTAAAACTTGACAAACTAATATAGCCATTATGTGTCATAAAGCTTCCAAGCAGACATTAAAAAGGCTTTTTATGTCAACCCTCCATTTGGTAATTTGCAAGGTAATTGCAGCGATCCTGAAAAAAAGACAATAGCAGATTGTCATGATAACAAGCAGCAGCTCATCAACAGAATAGGCAACAAGAACGTCTGCAGACGAGCTATGCACATGGGACAGAAACTAATGGCAGCTGAAGAAGGCAGTTTCTGTAGGTCAAGTTTTATAGTGCACGGCAGCCATGCAATTAGATGCGCAAATTGAATTCAGTTTCCATTTACAAACACTTAAAAGCATTTAGACTTTTATGACTGCGTATAGTTTGTTTCAAGATAAATAGAAGAAAAAAAAAAGATAATGCATGGGCAAATGATTGTGAGAGGTTCAATTAGAATTGTTCTTCAAGTCCATCACTTAACATCTGTTTGGAAACTGTGATGTTTTATTTCAGAGCACATCCGTGGTCAGACTATGGTGCTACGTTGGTTTATCAAAGGATCATGCCACAAACTACATACACACATTATATTCATAAAACAATCAGATTCTTTAACAGACACAATTTCATGTTTCTCCATTGGAGTCAAACACGACGTTGCCAGCTTTGATGTTTGAAACCATGCTCACACATTTCTGACCCTTGAAAACTATTTATATGTGATAGCATACATTGTCAATTCCATTATATACACAGGTGCCTGCACGATTTTCCATCTCTTGCTATAATATACCCCTAGAACACCGGGTATTTGTATGCACACCTCTTTTGCTCATATCTATTGGTATGCATTGCTGTTTCACAGCAGGTATTGTCAACACATGGCAAGGTACTCACACACTGCATTTGCATCCCAGTCTCGGCTATTTACAGCTAATGCTGTAATTAAAATAGGGGAGGTCTTTAGTCTTCATCTAATGTTTCAAGTGAGAAGGTTCAGTGAAATGTGTTTGAGGATTGACATAACCTTGATGATGTGTGGGGAAAGAGACAGGCAAAGGCAGACAGTGAAGTAGGCCCTGCTGTGTTTTCAACTATGTTCATAAAGTTCAAGTACTTAGAATAAACCATGAATGAACTTCTATATTTAAACCTGCAGGACCCTAAAACTGTTTGGCATGGTTTGTCCCATACTTTGAGTGCAATATGGGTTTTTGTCGTTGTCGAATCCAGGGCCAAACCAGTGGTTGCTCATGAAGATTTGTCTTCCGATCTGGAGATTCGGTTCTCAGGTTGACTCTCAGGCTTAGTTGTCCTGCTTGTTCGGCCAATCCGAGCTCTCAAATGGCCTAAAGGAAATGTAACCCTTTATTTAAGTCTCACCTTTTCATTTGTGGATCTGGTGAAGCTGGGAGGAAAGGTGTTCTTAGATCAGTTTCACAGTTAGAGTTTGTTTAGGAGTGCTTTGAACAGGCAGCATTGTAGGTGTTAGGCATCTGCTTCTCAGTAGTTAGTTTGTCTCATTAGTGTTTTTGTAGTCCAGTTGTGAGCCTCTGTTTCTTAGTCTTTCTTTGGTGTGTTGTTAGTTTAATACACACAAAAGAAAACAAGTGTTACATCAGGAGGTGCTTACTGCTTCCTGTGGCTGTGCTGCTGGGGACTCGTGTTGCAGGTCCGACCCTTTTTTCCTGAAAAGATTAGCTGTTTAAATCACTGCAGCGTGTGGGGAGTGCAGTTACAGCAGCTGAAGCGGATGAGCGTTGCTGACAGCTCCTGTGGATCTCAGTTTGTAATTCCCGTCTCACAACAAATCGTGAGCATCTTTGCACCAAGGAGTCAAATTAAGCCTCTGGATAATGACTCGAAAATTGATAGAATACAATCAGGCAGTGCTGACGTGTCGATTTAAGGACACAGCAAGGCTTCCTACTTCACAAGAAAGATGAAAGTTGCAAAAAAGAGATATAACTTACAAAGTAAATAAATCACTCCTCTGGATGTGGAAATAATGTCCCAAATCGAGGAAACAACAGAGAAAAAAAAAAGACAGCGCTCCACATGCTAACGACCAGAAAGGATACTGTCTGGTGACAGCTGCGGGTCTTTCAGAAAGTGAAGGTGCAAATGAGGGGGATGTAGCACTTAAATGAGCATGAAAGCTGTTGTATATAATTACAGAACAGTCCACACATAACACATCGTTAATCGGAGCCTGTCTGAGCCGAGAAAAGGAAATTACTGACTCAAAATGTCTTGTAGCTAATTTAAGCACGTGGCCCAGCCTGTTTTAACATTTGGGTACAACCCCAACTCCAGGTGATACCTCTGCAGTTTCTGAGATCAGTGACACTGACCTGTGCCCTTTACCAAGCACATTCAGCCCATCAACTAACAGTGCATTAATGCACTAACTACGGTACCTCAATTACATGAGTCTGTACCGGGGAGAGCTAATTCAGGAGATCCCCTATTAATATTCTTCGATCATTCCACTTTAGAGGCTAGCTCGATACTAGCTCTAAACGTAGTCTTGCAATCGTTAGTTTGATTGTGTGGAGAACGAATAACGCACTCATTTTATTTTAAACGTATGTTCAGTAAAAACCAGGGCTGGACTGGGAACTAAAGAGGCCCTGGAAATAATTACTGGGGACCAAAAGAGGCCCTGGAAATAAAGTTCAAAGTGGCCCAATATGACACATTTTCAGCAAGCCCAATGCTTTTCCTATGAGAAAATTTGGAAATACCACAGAAAAGAGGCCCAGGGTGCAGAGGCCCACCGGGAAATCTCCAGAGTTCCCTATAGGCCAGTCCACCCCTGGTAAAAACAAACCAACTGATCGAACAGGCCAAACCGCGGGAGCCGACCCACAGCCCAGAGATGTCCGACAACATTAATAGCAGGGACAAGGTACTTTCTAGTTGGATGCAGTGCAACTATAATTGGTGTAATCTAAGGATTTGGAAAAATGAATAGGAATTCCAAGGGAAAAGAAAACAAAGACCAAAAGAAGATAAAACAATCACGACCTAGAAGCTCTAGTAAATTCTTACATAATCTTACATGGGCAACGCAATTAGGCTCTGGATTATACCATATCCTTAATACTGCCGGCAAACTAAAAAAACTAAAAGACATGAGCAGGCTGAAACAAGGCTGACACAAAAGATTAATCAAGAGGGGGTCATGTTGGTCAGACCTGGGAATTCAGAAGATAGCTGTAATATTGCCGTTGTCTTGCCTACATCTCCTAAAGTTACCAGGATCCCTCAGAAGAAAAATAACATTACAGACTTTTTTTAAACAAGGGAATCGTGTCATTGATCATATTTCCTCAGATCTTGGTCACATAACTTCTCCAAAGGAACTTACAGTGCCGGAAGGGCAGGGAATTAAGTACACAAGAGTAACAGCTTTAGAAAATGGCCCTTTTGATGCTAACCAAAAGACGTGGGAAAGTTGGTATATACTTCTATCATAAACAAGGCCTAGTAACCAACCCGTGCTCTTAGTCACAAACTTGAAAGAATTGATGAATGGAAATACGACCGTAGATCAAGTTATGACTCGAGTAATGAAGATGTATCCCTGTGTCCAGATGTTACAGAATCCACTCGACATTTAACTCCATGCACTCCTTAACTGTACTATCTTCACTGGATGTAAAACTGGTGGAATTGTATTATGAGAACACACTAAATACGGTTATGATTTATTTTTATTCGAATATAATGTTTTCTTTTCTTTTCTTTGCATGTATAAAGCGTGCAGCTGCCCTGGAGCATTGTGGCGCTGTTACTGAGAGCTCACGTGTCATGGAACAATGTTAGACATAGGGCCTCATTACGAGTCCGGCGGTAACCGAGGCAGTAAATCCGCCTGGTTACCGCCGGACTCGTATTACCATTCCGCCTCCGTGATTCCCAGAATTACCGGGGCACTACAACCCTGGTTTCCCGGGAATCACGGAGGCGGAATGGTGTTAATCCCCATTCCCATTGAGTCCTATGCAACTCAATGGGAATGGGGATCATGGAAACACCGGCAGCATCTTGTGATGCTGCCGGTGTTTCTTCGTCTGCCTGCAGGCGGGCGGTGTTAAACCCGCCAGGTCAGACCTGGCGGGAACATCACCTCCCGCCTGCAGGAGTCGGGATCAGGCGGTCCGGAAACAACGGGTTTACCGCCACCGTTATTTCCGGACCACCTCATTTGTAATGAGGCCCATTGACATAAATATAGTCTTAAAGCAGTACATAGTAGCAAGTTTATTTCTATGCCGTACTCTTCTTCCAAAGTTACATGGGAACAGTGGAGCACGAAAGAGGTTTATTTGATAAGGTGGTCTTCAGTGATTTTCTGAAGGCCAGAAGTGAGGTTTCCAACCTCAGTTGAGGTGGTAGGGAATTCCAAGATTTTGGTGCTAGGACTTCAAAGCTTGACCTACCGGCTTTGGTTCTGTTGAAGGTGGTAAGTGAGAGTGTGTGTATGTACATGTCTCGTTTTGGTCTGAGTGTCTGCACTGGATGTATACGTTCCGCTAGGTAGCTTGGAGTAGATTGGGATAGGGATCTTTGAGTGATGGTGAGGGTCTTAAACAAGATACGCTCTGTGACTTGGAGCCAGCAGGCTTCTTGTCTTGCTTGAGAGATGTGCTCTCTCCTAGTAATACTGAGTGCTGCTCTCAGTGCGTTATTTTGTGTAACTTGCAGTCTGTGAATTTTTTTGTGGAAGTGCCCAGTAGGAGAACGTTGCAATAATCCAGTTTAGCGCCGATAGTGGCTCTAGCAATATTGAGGCAGTTGTCAGTAGATTGGTGAGGTTTTACTGTGTTGATTATTTTTGTAGTGAGTGCTGCTGTTGAGGAGATATGGCTTACGTGTCTATCCATAGATATGGTTGCGTCTAGGTATACTCCCAAAGTTTTTACAGAGGGGGACACTGCAGTTATTGAATTCTCTATTTTGAAATTGCAATATGAGCTATCTAGCTTCCTAAGGATTTCTTTCGGACCAACCAGTAGTATCTCCGTTTCGTCCCCATTTAGACAAAGGCTATTAGCTGCCATCCAGGCCTGTATAAGGACATAGATGTCTTGTAACGTTTTGAGGTCTTCTTTGTAGTCACCAGATAGTGGGATAAGAATTTGTGTGTCATCGGCATAGTTGGTGAAATTTATGCCGAAATCTTCTAGGTCGTTGAAAAGTGGTAGAGAAAATAGATTGTAGAGGGTAGGGGAGGTGCATGAGCCTTGTGGAACTCTGCAGTTGATCAGGGATGGGGTGGCTGATGCTTGAACAGAGAACACCCTCACGGCTCTGCCCTCCAGGAAGGATGTGATCCAGGTGGTGGCCTCAGCAGAGAAGTGAGCCGTGTCTGTGAGGTGTGTTTTGAGGACATTGTGGTCAACCAAGTCGAATGCTGCTGACAAGTCAAGAAGTAGGAGGATAGATGATTTACCCTTGTCCATATTGCTTAGGAGTTGGTTATTTAAATCAAGTAAGGCTGATTCGGTCTCATGCCATGGACGAAAACCAGATTGTCTCTTTTCTAAAATATTATGCAGTTCTAGATATGCCTGTATCTGGAGATATGCTGCCTTGTCCAAGATTTTTAGGAGGAAAGGCACTGTAGTAATGGGCCTATAGTTATTTGGAGAGTCTGGGTCTAATGTAGGCTTTTTTAGTAGTGGGCGAACCCATGCTTCCTTGAGGGAGGAGGGTACTGTGCCAGCTGCAAATGAGGCATTAATAAAAGTTGTAATGAAGGGTGCTTCAGAGCAGTCTTTGATTATGTTAGCTGGGCAAACATCACCTTTACATAGTGAAGGTTTGATGTTCTTTATTATAAGTGAAACCTCAGGAATGCTTACATTCCTAAATGTAAATGGTGGGTTTGGTTCACTCTCAGTATGGATAGTGGACTTAGAGTTAGGTGGAGCAATTGAAGTGTGGGTGATCTGAGGTAGGTTGACATAGTTGGTTGCAATTTTATTTTTAAGTAACTTGATTTTATCCAACATAGCTTTCTGGATGTAATTACACCAATTCTCGTCCGTAACAGTTTGATGTTTGGACGTGGGAGGAGTGACGAGCCCCTTGAAAATGGCGAACAATTCTTTTGAGTGCGATTTGGCATTGTCTAATCTAGTATTGTATGCTGCGGCTTTGAATGTGGCAATGGCAGTTTTATACTGTTTGGCGATAGACACGTAGGAGTCGCGAGTGGATGGGCAGGATTGCCAGTTGTTGAGGGCCTGTCTTTTGAGTCCTTTAAGGCCAAGAAGCTCATGGTTGTACCAGGAATTACTGTGAAAGATTCTTTCAGCCTTTTTTCTCTCTAATGGGGTGATTGTGTCAATCACCTCTTTCATGGTGGTGTTGTACAGCTCGACCAATTCTGTGGGATTGTTAGGAAGTGGTGATGCTAGAGCTCAGATTTTAAGGAGAGGGAGGATTATTTCTTTAGTGAGCAGTTTTTTTTAATCTAGCGAGGGCAGCTGGCGTGGGAAGGTTTGATTTGGTTGTGGCAATGGTAGGGATAAAGAAATGGATGAGCTGGTGGTCTGTCCAGCGTTGTGGTGTAATGGAGCTGATGTTTACACCACAATTATGGTCAGCTAGCAAGTCTAGTATGCGTCCTTTGCAATGGGTGGCAGAGTCAACTTTTTGAATGAATTCTAGGCCTAGGAGGGCTTTAGCGAAGGATTTACTGTGTTTGTCCTTTACATCTTTGTAGCCGAGAGTGACATCTCCTAGGAGTATGGCTCTAGTGTTCGGTTTGAGGTCCTTGCCTATGAGGTGTAGGGTGTTGGCTTGGAAGTCTAAGAGAGGTCCTGGAGGTCGATAGATAAGATGCAAGGTCATGGTGTCGTTAGATGAGAGGGAGATCTTCACAGATAAGGTGTCAAAGTTGTCTGATGTGGTAGATTTAGTATGTCTAGCCATAAGTGTTCCTTTGACTATGAGGGCAAACCCTACACCTTTGTCTGTGGGTCTGTCCTGGCGAAGGATGATGTAACCTGGAGGTAGGGACTGGCATATGGCTGGACCGGAAGCTTTGTGTAGCCAGGTTTCTGTGATTGCTAGCACCTCTAACTCTAAGTCGGAGATCAGATTGTGTATTTCTGTGGCATGGGCTTGCATAGATCTCACATTAATGAGAGCAAGTTGGATTTGTGTGTCATCGTGTGTACTGTGTTTGGATTTGGGGATGATAACGGGGTATTATCACCCCATTTTGTAATCTTGTCTGCCAGGCACAAGAGGACTTTCTCCAACAGGGTTAAGATTTCTCCATTGTATCCTATTGCAGTATGAAGTCCAAGCTAAATCTTATGAACAATAATTTTGAGCTAAGGAGGACATCAGAGTTGGTTATTTGATAATACACAATTGTCAAGTAGATAATGGGGGATATCTGGCAGTACTTGCTGATCCTTAGGGTAGCATTGGTGAGTCACTCCCGTGCGGGTGTACCATTGATACAGTTTGAGGTCCCGGCACCCTTTGCAGCAGTATAGATGCATAGCAAGATAGAGTCCTTAACATCCATGATGACATCCTTCATGAGGGCCACGGTATCTCTGATAAGACAAGACTTTGACTGCAGGTACTTACATTGCAACTGCGTTGCTACAACGCTCTTTGTTTCCCAGTTCCATGTACTCTATTGTCTTTCCACTTGCCTTCCTTTGCTCTCCTCTTCCTACAGTTTGCTCTTCCCCGAATTCCGTGCTCCCATTGCTGTTACTGGGTCCTGATCTCTTGCCTGCTCTTCATGCACAGCCCATATTTGAAAGCTTTGGCTTTCTTCAAGGCAGCTTGGCTGCTTTTATCATGCTTCCTCTGCAGTGCTGGGTCTGCAGCTCCTCGCCTTCCCACCATCTGGAAACCAGGTTCCATCAGGTGTTCTTCCAGTCCTTGTTACTTTTCTCGTTTAGGAGTCTGACCCAGCTTGTAGCCACTAACTGTATAGTTCTTCTATTCTGGAAGTCGTTGCTGCAGGGGAGGATCAACCTTACCTTCTCTAACCAAAGAACTGTACAAAGTGTGTATAACAAAGCATGCAGTCATTATGGGGCGATGGAATGGTCGTGGCTTGATTTGATATTGCCAGTGCAACCAAACCAAACTCCTGATTTTGTACCCCGATTTTTGTAGGCTAAAATGCAAGTTTGTTAAGATGGAACTCAAGGGGATTTAATAGCTTCATAAATGTTGAAGCTAAGAGATACTGACAAACTGCAACCTGTTCTTACAGCAAGAAACCTGGTTGCAAAATACATTAATGATCGATGGGTATGATGTTCTGATTCGTACTGCTGAAAAAAGAAAATATAGGTTATTCATTGCTTGTATAAAAATTCTAGAAGCCAGGTTAGTTCCAGTCAAACCAAACATACATTTTCCATTGATCAGCCTATTGAAGTTTGGGCAAGGGGATTACAAATTCAGCGTATTAGTGACCAACATCTACTGCAACCCCAAATTGGAGTGTGAGGAAAATATCAGAACAGATTTGGAAACAGTTACTTTAGAATAAGTAAGTGGGGAGTCTCTGTCAGTAGTTATAGTGGGTGTTTAATTGCCTCTGTACATAAATAGAACAACATCAGGAGAATATGACAATTTTACAGAACTCCCATAGTCCCATAAGAACAAAGAACGATAACACCAAATCCTCAGGGTACAAAGGGGCTCAATGTATGAGCAGATGAAATCTGCAAAGATCAAATGTGAATATCATGGAAATTGTCCCAGCCAACCAACTTAGTTTAGATCTATTTTCCCACAGTTCGATTGACTCTGTGTATTTATCAAACAATGTGTTTGTATAAGCAGTAAGGGTGAACGTGGAAAGAACGTGAAAGAGCGATCATGCAAAACTAACACTTGAGTTTGCTTTTTCACTTATTTCTATCCAAAAGGAGAGATCCAAAATGCACGAATCTCAGTGTTAATAACAGAGGTAGTAGATTAAGGCTTACAGATTCTAAGCTATGACAACGTTCCTACAAACCTACTGCAGACTGGAAGGACAAGGGGCTATAGGGCAATCTGTTCTGGTGCACCCCTGCAAGGTTCTTTGAAATAATTGAAAAATGCATTATTGACAGCACATCACAAGACTTTACAATTTAAAAAAAACTAGTAAGAGAAGCAAAAAAGTCTATCGTAATGCCAAAGGAATATATACAAGTTTCAATTACTCAGATAAACACATGTCATACAAATTGGTTCCTACAGCGAAAAACATGATGAAATTATCAGTAAAACAGAAACAAAAGGAATTTGGAACAAACTCAGTAGAGAAACTACTAAATAGTAGATTAATCCCATTTTAGAATCAGAATGGCTTACTCACTATCATAATGTTTATCGCTGATACTGTGCCTTATGATACTAAACAAAGATGGACTCCAATGTTTGACATTGAAGTTCTTTGAAACGCTAACAGTTCTAGAGCCATGGGTCTGCATAGTATAGAAAATTTAGGATGCAAGATGTACATTATTGGTTGGTCCAATCGCCTCTTGTTTTTATTCACTCAGTATTCTCATACCATGACAGTATCTAGTTCATGTTGGAAAGCTATAATTGTTAAAATATATAAACAATGGGACCACACTTATCACTTAAAGTACAGAACCATAATTCAAATGGACTCCTGTAGGACAATTTTACCTTCATGTGTTTTAAGAGATCTAATTGATTTGGCAGAGCATTCAGAATGGCTTTCCATCTATCAAACAGGGTTCAAGAAAAATATGGGGACTAACCTTAAAGGTTGTGCCTATGGCCTGTCAAAAAGAAAATGAGCAGACACAAAGACTATGTTATACCCAACTGCACTGGACATGAAGGCAGCCTTTGACAAAGTAAACAGAAATACATTGTTGAATAAGATTCAGCAGTCGAATATTCCACTGGGACTATTAAATATGCTGCTCATCTTTCCTTCAAAAAAATCCTTGCAAGTTCCTTAGACACAGAAGGAACTCTTTCGAGAGTGAGATAGAAGTAAATGTAGGCTCTCACACCCTGTCTTTTAAACCTTTATATAGCTGATATTAAGGATGTACTATTTGAATCCAATCTGTTTCGTCCAAACTTAAGGACTCTTCCCATAGGATGCCTCACCTATGCCAATGACTTAGTCCTATTGTGTTACAACCCCATGTGCCTCCAATGCAGTTTAAACAATTTTTCAGACTTTGTTAAATCTAAAAAATGTGCATTAAATCCCAAATAAACAAAAATAATTGTGTTCTAACAAACACATAATAAGAATATATAACGTACATGTTCTGTAAATGGAAGTATGATAGAGGAGTTTGATATCCTAATGTAGCTAGGATTCAACATAGTGAACTATACAAAATTGGAACTACTGAAAAACAGATTGAGAGCTAAAATTAAAATATTTGTTGCCCAAATTAAAATTATATTCTAAATACATTGTGGTTAGTCTTTGATGCCTCTCGAAGAATGTTATAAAACCAAGGTCACGGCAAGTTTTACCTCTGGTTTAGAATTACTGAACTGTGCATTCTGGAATTGGTTAAACATTTTAGAAGGCCAATTGTGGCGGTCTGTCCTGAATTTTTCATCGTCGGTATCCATATCACTAATAAGCCTAGAATACACCCTGGAAATACACAGTAAGGTAGAATATACTACCTTATATTGCAAGAAGCTTAGAGCCAACATAAATATACTGTATAGTGCATTAAACACAATCTTAATACAGGAAGGAGACAGCAGTCGACTCTGATTCAAAACTAAACGCTCAAAATATACAGAGTGTGAAAATGTTAGAGAACATGTGTTTATTGAAGAAGCGATTAATTGATTGTGATAATATATTGAATAGAGACCATATAAATAGTTTAAAACTATATAAAGTACTCATCAAATATATCCTAAACCTTTGCTCACCAATGCCCTGAATTATTAAATTACCCTCACCATCACACAGGCAATGGTTGTCTACTTTGTTGGTCCCTGTTTAAATACCTCACTAGAACAATGCACATGCAGTCTATGTGATACTGTGGTGTTTGAGACACTGCACCAACTGGTACTACAATGCCCCATTCTTATGCAAAGACATTGTCTGCATTTAGAGAAATGTGTTCACCTTGGAAGAGTTGTGTGATTGTGTAGCCAGTACCTTACATAGGGAATGAATCGATAGTAGTACTAATGAATCCATTATCAAATATGAGATCACTATACACAATCTCACTACTTCTTTACTTATTAATAGACAAAGCAAGGCTACTGCTTACATCCTTAGCTATGATCATCCTACCGGACATCAACATGATCGATACATTCAAGTTTTAAATAGGGTACTAACATTGCAATCATTGCCACACTAATTAAGGCTAAAAAAGCAAATTATCAAAAATGGTTTAGGGCAGGATAAAGAAATGTGTCACTCACTTGCAAATTGCTCAAATGCAAGGGATTCTCAATCATTTTGGAGCATTTTGAATGATGTCAAAATAAAAATGTTCACTATTAAATGGTGTCTCCCAAGATGATTGTGTTAGATCTATTAATAATACCATCTGTTTGAGCCCATTTGATGACTCCCATGACTACCCTGTATAAGGTTGGGATTACTCACTTATGGTCCAACAAATGTACGCTATTATTAAAACAATAAAATCTTCAATAAGCTTCAAGAGCTTCTGGACCGGGTGAAGAATATAAGGCTTTACTAAATAGCTTTACTAAATAGGAATTCCATAACCTTGGCCAAAACTTTACACATACTATTCACTAACATTTCAATTACAAGGCAGCTCCCTCAATCTTGGACGGATAGTATTACCTTACCAGTATACAGAAAAGGCCCTCATAACAATGCAAATAATGATCAAATACTTTCTATGTTAGATGCGCCAGCAAAGATGTTTGCCCAGGTCATTTTATTGGATTGTTGGATTGAATTGAACAATATCATTCCAGATTTAGGAAACGGTCTAGCACAATCTATAACCTCTTCACACTTGTGACTATTTCTGAAACTGCATGGAAAACATGGAAACAGACGATGTATGCTGCATTATGGATTTCAGTAGAGCGTTCGATACTGTGCTTCGAGGGTTAGCATGGCGCAAACTGCAAGCTTGGAATATTCCAGCTGGATTATTAAATATGATAATTTCTCTATATACTAATACAAGGGTTGCACTTCTTTAAACTAGACAGGGGGGTTCACCAATTGGATTCCTGGATTGCTACTTACAAGGGGGTAGAACAGGGATGCACAATGATACTTGCATTATTTAAGTTGTACCTGCCTTCATTAACCACTAATAGAAGTTATGCCGCCAAACTCAGAGTATCTACCGTTTCTTGGCTTTGTTACGAAGACGACATAGATTGCACTCCTAGAGATCTGCCAGCACCACTGAATCTACAGAGTACATATGGTCTAGTAGTAGTAGTACATATAGAGTACATAGCTATATAGACTTAATTTTTACCAACCTCAACCTCGCTCCCTGTGCCCCTAGGCTCTCACTGAAATCCATGGTGGTGAGTGATCACGTGATGCTCTTTATGAGCTGTGATGCCTGGCACCGACCCTCTGTGACCAGATAAATATACAATCCTTCAGTGAATAGTAAAGTTAACAGGTTGCAGTGAACAGTGGTTCGTATTGAGAGATTTAATGAGGCTACAGCGCACTCCGGTCTTGACAATGATGAAATTCTGTCAAACTGTATGGGTGATTTAGGGGAACTACGCTCCTTGTTCTGCCCTGCTGATTCTAGACATACCCTTAATTATAACAATAGGGGTACAACAGGAAGGGTTTTTGACCGGGACATTTTGCATGAGAAAAGGGAGTTAAATGGGACAGTACGCATGACAAATAAAAATGTTCATCTAAATGGGAGTGTGAAAGCCCAAATTATTTCCGCTGCGAGAACCAATTATAAACATTGGCTCAAAGGGCATACAGTATCTAAATCGGATGCAGGCTGGAAATGTATGAACCGCCTAATAAAGACCCATGACTCCAACATTTTTTGGCATCTTATCCAGAGCCATGGTGTGGGTGCCAGGGAATCGGTAGGACTCCCTGGGGCTTAGTGGGCCCTGCACATACAAAAGTTGTGTTGTGGGGAAGGTGTACCTGCGCTGGGTGAGATTAGGGAATCAATGGCAGATTAGGAGTTGGGCAGACCTACTCTCCCTTATTATGTAGTCCAAGATTTCCAGTTCCACAGTCCCAGACAGGATTTGTAATTTGATACAAATGGGTGATCCTAAATGGTGAGCGCAATTTCTATCCTTCCTATGTAGACATATATGTCACCCTGGGCTTATCCCACCCACACACCAGTCTTCCCTCCTTATCCCAGTCCACAAAAAGCCCCTCGTAATAATCATTCCAATTGTAGGTTACTAGCAATGCTGGATTGTGGCTCTAAACTCTTTGCCAGTATTCTATTGGACCTCCTCACGTCTTGGGTCAGGGAAAAGGGCCTGTTGAGTTGTCAACATACAGGTTTTAGGAGGGCACAGCGTATTCATGGATTTTAGTTTCCAAAACCAGCCGTGGCGCAGAGTGGTGCAGTGACCCGGCAGCAGCTCCAGTTACGCCCGCAACCCCTCCCCGTCCGCCATGCACAGCGCACAAATCCCGTACATGGCGCAAAGACCCCCAAACATGAAAACGCCTGTAAAACTCCACGCGTACCCCTCCGAATACACGTACCCCGCTGCACGGGAAGTGTCACATGCGATTGGAGCGGATACGTGTATAACAGGGTTTCGCAGGAGGTTTTACACGCGAAATGCCCTGTGCAAGTGGGGTACATGTATTCCTGGGGTGCGCAGGATTTTTCAGACACGATAGGCCCTGTGTGAGTGGGGTACGTGTATTCCTGGGGTGGGCGGGAAGTTCCACACACGATTGGAGAGGGGAACGTGTATTTCGGGGGTGCGCGGGAAGTTTCAAACGTGATAGGCCCTGTGCGCGTGTATTCCTGGGGTGTGCAGGAAGTTTCACACACGATTGGAGCGGGGTACGTGTATTTCGGGGGTGCGCGGGAAGTTTCACATGCAAAATGTCCTGTGCGAGTGGGGTACGTGTATTCCTGGGGTGCGCGGGAAGTGTCACACGCGATTTGAGAGGGGAACGTGTATTTCGGGGGTGCGCGGGAAGTTTCACACGTGATAGGCCCTGTGTGCGTGTATTCCTGGGGTGCGCGGGAAGTTTCACACGCGTTTGGAGCGGGGTACGTGTATTTCGGGGGTGCGCGGGAAGTTTCACACGCGAAATGCCCTGTGCGAGTGGGGTACGTGTATTCCTGGGGTGCACGGGAAGTATCACACGCGAAATGCCCTGTGCGAGTGGGGTACGTGTATTCCTGGGGTGCGCGGGAAGTTTCACATGCGATAGGCCCTGTGCGAGTGGGGTACGTGTATTCCTGGGGTGGGTGGGAAGTTCCACACACGATTGGAGAGGGGAACGTGTATTTCGGGGGTGCGCGGGAAGTTTCACACGCGAAAGGCCCTGTGCGCGTGTATTCCTGGGGTGCATGGGAAGTCTCAAACTTGATTGGAGCGGGGTACGTGTATTTCGGGGTGCGCGGAAAGTTTCACAAGCAAAATGTCCTGTGCGAGTGGGGTACGTGTATTCCTGGGGTACGCGGGAAGTATCACACGCGAAATGCCCTGTGCGAGTGGGGTACGTGTATTGCTGGGGTGCGTGGGAAGTTTCACACGTGATTGCAGAGGGGAACGTGTATTTCGGGGGTGCGCGGGAAGTTTCACACGCGATAGGCCCTGTGCGCGTGTATTCCTGGGGTGCGCGGGAAGTTTCACACGCGTTTGCAGCGGGGTACGTGTATTTCGGGGGTGCGCGGGAAATTTCGCACACGAAATGCCCTGTGCGAGTGGGGTACGTGTATTCCTGGGGTGCACGGGAAGTATCACACGTGAAATGCCCTGTGCGAGTGGGGTACATGTATTCCTGGGGTGCGTGGGAAGTTTCACACGCGATAGGCCCTGTGCGAGTGGGGAACGTGTATTCCTGGGGTGGGCAAGAAGTTCCACACACGATTGGAGAGGGGAATGTGTATTTCGGGGGTGCGCGGGAAGTTTCACACGCGATAGGCCCTGTGCGCGTGTATTCCTGGGATGCGCGGGAAGTTTCACACACAATTGGAGCGGGGTACGTGTATTTCGGGGGTGCGCAGGAAGTTTCACACGCAAAATGTCCTGTGCGAGTGGGGTACGTGTATTCCTGGGGTGCATGGGAAGTTTCACATGCGATTTTGCTGTCAGAGCGGGGTACGTGATTTTCGGGGGTGCGTGGGGAGTCCTACACGTGAATTGGCAGTGTGGATCCTACCAGGTGTTCCCTCTACTCCCTCCACGGCCCCTGCAGGCAGCCCACACCACAGGGGACTACCCTGCACCCCTGGTCATGTCCCACAGGCAGCCCATCCACCATGGGCATGCCCCCCAGCCAAGCCACATGTCACCTTGCACTACTGATCACCAACTCATGTCCTCCAGCACCCCCAACCCCCCATCAGTCAGGGCCACCTGCCAGCAGGCCTCCACTGATGTCCCACACATGCCCCCCAGAACCCCCACCCCCCAGCAGTCAGGGGCACCTGCCAGCAGGCCCCCACTCATGTCTCACTCATGTCCCCCAACACCCCCACCCCCCAGCAGTCAGGGGCACCTTCCAGCAGGCCCCCACTCATGTCCCACTCATGTCCCCCAGCACCCCCACCCCCCAGCAGTCAGGGGCACCTGCCAGCAAGTCCCCACTCATGTCCCTCGGCACCCCCACCCCCCAGCAGTCAGGGGCACCTGCCAGCAGGCCCCCACTCATGTCCCCCAGCACCCCCTCCTCCAGCAGTCAGGGGCACCTGCCAGCAGCCCCCCACTCATGTCCCCCAGCACCCCCACCCCCCAGCAGTCAGGGGCACCTGCCACAAGGCCCCGACTCATGTCCCATTCATATCCCCTAGCACCCTCACCCCCCAGCAGTCAGGGGCACCTGCCAGCAGGACCCCACTCATGTTCCCCACCACCCCCACCCCGAGCAGTCAGGGGCACCTGCCAGCAGGCCCCCACTCATGTCCCCCAGCACCCCCACCCCCCAGCAGTCAGGGGCACCTGCCAGCAGGCCCCCACTCATGTCCCTCAGCACCCCCACCCCCCAGCAGTCAGGGGCACTTGCCAGCAGGCCCCCACTCATGTCACCCAGCACCCCCACCCCCCAGCAGTTAGGGGCACCTGCCAGCAGGCCCCCACTCATGTCCCACTCATGTCCCCCAGCACCCCCACCTCACAGCAGTCAGGGGCACCTGCCAGCAGGCCCCCACTCATGTCCCACACATGTCCCCCAGCACCCCCAGCAGTCAGGGCACCTGCCAGCAGGCCCCCACTCATGTCCCACTCATGTCCCCCAGCACCCCTACCCCCAGCAGTCAGGGGCACCTGCCAGCAGGCCCCCATTCATGTCCCCCAGCACCCCCACCCCCCAGCAGTGAGGGGCACCTGCCAGCAGGCCCCCACTCATGTCCCACTCATGCCCCCCAGCACCCCCATCCCCCAGCAGTCAGGGGCACCTGCCAGCAGGCCCCCACTCATGTCCTCCAGCAACCCCACCCCCCAGCAGTCAGGGGCACCTGCCAGCAGGCCCCCACTAATGTCCCTCAGTACCCCCACCCCCCAGCAGTCAGGGGCACCTGCCAGCAGGCCCCCACGCATGTCCCTCAGCACCCCCACTCCCCAGCAGTCAGGGGCACCTGCCAGCAGGCCCCCGCTCATGTCCCCCAGCACTCCCACCCCCAGCAATCAGGGGCCCTGCCAGCAGGCCCCCACTCATGTCCCACTCATGTCCCACTCATGTCCCCCAGCACCCCCACCCCCCAGCAGTCAGGGGCACCTGCCAGCAGGCCCCCACGCATGTCCCCCAGCACCCCAACCCCCCCAGGAGTCAGGGGCACCTGCCATCAGGCCCCCACTCATGTCCCCCTGCATCCCCACCCACCCAGCAGTGAGGGGCACCTGCCAGCAGGCCCCCACTCATGTCCCCCAGCACCCCCAACCCCCAGCAGTCAGGGGCAACTGCCAGCAGGCCCCCACTCATGTCCCACTCATGTCCCCCAGCACCCCCACCCCCCAGCAGTCAGGGGCACCTGCCAGCAGGCCCCCACGCATGTCCCCCAGCACCCCCACCCCCCAGCAGTCAGGGGCACCTGCCAGCAGGCCCCAACTCATGTCCCCCAGCAGGCCCCCACTCATGTCCCACTCATGTCCCCCAGCACCCCCACCTCACAGCAGTCAGGGGCACCTGCCAGCAGGCCCACACTCATGTCCCACACATGTCCCCCAGGACCCCCAGCAGTCAGAGGCACCTGCCAGCAGGCCCCCACTCATGTCCCCCAGCACCCCCACCCCCAGCAGTCAGGGGCACCTGCCAGCAGGCCCCCACTCATGTCCCACTCATGTCCCCCAGCATCCCCACCCCCCAGCAGTCAGGGGCACCTGCCAGCAGGCCCCCACGCATTTCCCCCAGCACCCCCACCCCCAGCAGTCAGGGGCACCTGCCATCAGGCCCCCAATCATGTCCCCCTGCACCCCCACCCACCCAGCAGTCAGGGGCACCTGCCAGCAGGCCCCCACTCATGTCCCCCAGCACCCCCAACCCCCAGCAGCCAGGGGCACCTGCCAGCAGGCCCCCACTCATGTCCCAGTCATGTCCCCTAAGCACCCCCACCCCCCAGCAGTCAGGGGCACCTGCCAGCAGGCCCCACTCATGTCCCCCTGCACCCCCACCCCCAGCAGTCAGGGGCACCAACCAGCAGGCCCCCACTCATGTCCCACTCATGTCCCCCAACACCCCCATCCCCCAGTAGTCGGGGGCACCTGCCAGTAGGCCCACACTCATGTCCCTCAGCACCCCCACCCCCCAGCAGTCAGGGGCACCTGCCAGAAGCCCCCCACTCATGTCCCCCAGCACCCCCACCCCCCAGCAGTCAGGGGTACCTGCCAGCAGGCCCCGACTCATGTCCCATTCAAATCCCCCAGCACCCCCAACCCCCAGCAGTCAGGGGCACCTGCCAGCAGGCCCCCACTCATGTCCCCCACCACCCCCACCCCGAGCAGTCAGGGGCACCTGCCAGCAGGCCCCCACTCATGTCTCCCAGCACCCCCACCCCCCAGCAGTCAGGGGCACCTGCCAGCAGGTCCCCACTCATGTCCCTCAGCACCCCCACCCCCCAGCAGTCAGGGGCACCTGCCAGCAGGCCCCCACTCATGTCCCTCAGCACCCCCACCCCCCAGCAGTCAGGGGCACTTGCCAGCAGGCCCCCACTCATGTCACCCAGCACCCCCACCCCCCAGCAGTTAGGGGCACCTGCCAGCAGGCCCCCACTCATGTCCCACTCATGTCCCCCAGCACCCCCACCTCACAGCAGTCAGGGGCACCTGCCAGCAGGCCCCCACTCATGTCCCACACATGTCCCCCAGCACCCCCAGCAGTCAGGGCACCTGCCAGCAGGCCCCCACTCATGTCCCACTCATGTCCCCCAGCACCCCTACCCCCAGCAGTCAGGGGCACCTGCCAGCAGGCCCCCACTCATGTCCCCCAGCACCCCCACCCCCCAGCAGTGAGGGGCACCTGCCAGCAGGCCCCCACTCATGTCCCACTCATGCCCCCCAGCACCCCCATCCCCCAGCAGTCAGGGGCACCTGCCAGCAGGCCCCCACTCATGTCCTCCAGCAACCCCACCCCCCAGCAGTCAGGGGCACCTGCCAGCAGGCCCCCACTAATGTCCCTCAGTACCCCCACCCCCCAGCAGTCAGGGGCACCTGCCAGCAGGCCCCCACACATGTCCCTCAGCACCCCCACTCCCCAGCAGTCAGGGGCACCTGCCAGCAGGCCCCCGCTCATGTCCCCCAGCACCCCCACCCCCAGCAATCAGGGGCCCTGCCAGCATGCCCCCACTCATGTCCCACTCATGTCCCACTCATGTCCCCCAGCACCCCCACCCCCCAGCAGTCAGGGGCACCTGCCAGCAGGCCCCCACGCATGTCCCCCAGCACCCCAACCCCCCCAGGAGTCAGGGGCAACTGCCAGCAGGCCCCCACTCATGTCCCACTCATGTCCCCCAGCACCCCCACCCCCCAGCAGTCAGGGGAACCTGCCAGCAGGCCCCCACTCATGTCCCCCAGCACCCCCACCCCCCAGCAGTCAGGGGCACCTGCCAGCAGGCCCTCACTCATGTCTCCCAGCACCCCCAACCCCTAGCAGTCAGGGGCACCTGCCAGCAGGCCCCCACTCATGTCCCACTCATGTCCCCCAGCACCCCCACCTCACAGCAGTCAGGGGCACCTGCCAGCAGGCCCCCACTCATGTCCCACACATGTCCCCCAGGACCCCCAGCAGTCAGAGGCACCTGCCAGCAGGCCCCCACTCATGTCCCCCAGCACCCCCAGCAGTCAGGGGCACCTGCCAGCAGGCCCCCACTCATGTCCCCCAGCACCCCCACCCCCCAGCAGTGAGGGGCACCTGCCAGCAGGCCCCCACTCATGTCCAACTCATGCCCCCCACCACTCCCATCCCCCAGCAGTCAGGGGCACCTGCCAGCAGGCCCCCACTCATGTCCCCCAGCAACCCCACCCCCCAGCAGTCAGGGGCACCTGCCTGCAGGCCCCCACTCATGTCACCCAGCACCCCCACCCCCAACAATCAGGGGCACTGCCAGCAGGCAGTCCCACTCATGTCCTACTCATGTCCCCCAGCACCCCCACCCCCCAGCAGTCAGGGGTACCTTCCAGCAGGCCCCCACACATGTCCCCCAGCAGCCCCACCCCCCAGCAGTCAGGGGCACCTGCCATCAGGCCCCCACTCATGTCCCCCTGCACACCCACCCACCCAGCAGTCAGGGGCAGCTGCCAGCAGGCCCCCACTCATGTCCCCCAGCACCCCCAACCCCCAGCACTCAGGGGCAACTGCCAGCAGGCCCCCACTCATGTCCCACTCATGTCCCCCAGCACCCCCACCCCCCAGCAGTCAGGGGCACCTGCCAGCAGGCCCCAACTCATGTCCCCCTGCACCCCCACCCCCAGCAGTCAGGGGCACCACTCATGTCCCACTCATGTCCCCCAAAACCCCCACCCCCCAGTAGTCAGGGGCACCTGCCAGCAGGCCCACACTCATGTCCCGCAGCACCCCCACCCCCCAGCAGTCAGGGGCACCTGCCAGCAGCCCCCCACTCATGTCCCCCAGCACCCCCACCCCCCAGCAGTCAGGGGCACCTGCCAGCAGGCCCCGACTCATGTCCCATTCATAGCCCCCAGCACCCCCACCCCCGAGAAGTCAGGGGCACCTGCCAGCAGGCCCCCACTCATGTCCCCCAGCACCCCCACCCCCAGATGTCAGGGGCACCTGCCAGCAGGCCCCCACTCATGTCCCTCAGCACCCCCACCCCCCAGCAGTCAGGGGCACCTGCCAGCAGGCCCCCACTCATGTCACCCAGCACCCCCACCCCCCAGCAGTTAGGGGCACCTGCCAGCAGGCCGCCACTCATGTCCCACTCATGTCCCCCAGCACTCCCCACCTCACAGCAGTCAGGGGCACCTGCCAGCAGGCCCCCACTCATGACCCACACATGTCCCCCAGCACCCCCAGCAGTCAGGGCACCTGCCAGCAGGCCCCCACTCATGTCCCACTCATGTCCCCCAGCACCCCCACCCCCAGCAGTCAGGGGCACCTGCCAGCAGGCCCCAACTCATGTCTACCCTGTACCCCCACCCCAGCAGTGTGGGGCACCTGCCAGCAGGCCCCCACTCATGTCCCACTCATGCCCCAAGCACCCCCACCCCCCAGCAGTTAGGGGCACCTGCCAGCAGGCCCCCACTCATGTCCCACTCATGTCCCCCAGCACCCCCACCTCACAGCAGTTAGGGGCACCTGCCAGCAGGCCCCCACTCATGTCCCACACATGTTACCCAGCACCCCCAGCAGTCAGGGGCACCTGCCAACAGGCCCCCACTCATGTCCCCCAGCACCCTCACCCCCAGCAGTCAGGGGCACCTGCCAGCAGGCCCCCACTCATGTCCCCCAGCACCCCCACCCCCCAGCAGTGAGGGGCACCTGCCAGCAGGCCCCCACTCATGTCCCACTCATGCCCCCCAGCACCCCCACCCCCCAGCAGTCAGGGGCACCTGCCAGCAGGCCCCCGCTCATGTCCCCCAGCAACCCCACCCCCAGCAGTCAGGGGCACCTGCCAGCAGGCCCCCACTCATGTCCCTCAGCACCCCCACCCCCTAGCAGTCAGGGGCACCTGCCAGCAGGCCCCCACACATGTCCCTTAGCACCCCCACTCCCCAGCAGTCAGGGGCACCTGCCAGCAGGCCCCCACTCATGTCCTCCAGCACCCCCACCCCCAGCAATCAGGGGCCCTGCCAGCTGGCCCCCACTCATGTCCCACTCATGTCCCCCAGCACCCCCACCCCCCAGCAGTCAGGGGCACCTGCCAGCAGGCCCCCACGCATGTCCCCCAGCACCCCCACCCCCAGCAGTCAGGGGCACCTGCCATCAGGCCCCCACTCATGTCCCCCTGCACCCCCACCCACCCAGCAGTCAGGGGCACCTGCCAGCAGGCCCCCACTCATGTCCCCCAGCACCCCCAACCCCCAGCAGTCAGGGGCACCTGCCAGCAGGCCCCCACTCATGTCCCAGTCATGTCCCCTAAGCACCCCCACCCCCCAGCAGTCAGGGGCACCTGCCAGCAGGCCCCCACTCATGTCCCCCTGCACCCCCACCCCCAGCAGTCAGGGGCACCAACCATCAGGCCCCCACTCATGTCCCACTCATGTCCCCCAACACCCCCATCCCCCAGTAGTCGGGGGCACCTGCCAGCAGGCCCACACTCATGTCCCTCAGCACCCCCACCCCCCAGCAGTCAGGGGTACCTGCCAGCAGGCCCCGACTCATGTCCCATTCAAATCCCCCAGCACCCCCAACCCCCAGCAGTCAGGGGCACCTGCCAGCAGGCCCCCACTCATGTCCCCCACCACCCCCACCCCGAGCAGTCAGGGGCACCTGCCAGCAGGCCCCCACTCATGTCCCCCAGCACCCCCACCCCCCAGCAGTCAGGGGCACCTGCCAGCAGGCCCCCACTCATGTCCCTCAGCACCCCCACCCCCCAGCAGTCAGGGGCACCTGCCAGCAGGCCAACACTCATGTCCCCCAGCACCCCCACCCCCAGCAGTCAGGGGCACCTGCCAGCAGGCCCCCACTCATGTCCCCCAGCACCCCCACCCCCCAGCAGTGAGGGGCACCTGCCAGCAGGCCCCACTCATGTCCCACTCATGCCCCCCAGCACCCCAACCCCCCAGCAGTCAGGGGCACTTGCCAGCAGGCCCCTACTCATGTCCCCCAGCAACCCCACCCCCCAGCAGTCAGGGGCACCTGCCATCAGGCCCCCACTCATGTCCCTCAGCACCCCCACCCCTCAGCAGTCAGGGGCACCTGCAGGCAGGCCCCCCCACATGTCCCTCAGCACCCCCACTCCACAGCAGTCAGGGGCACCTGCCAGCAGGCCCCCAATCATGTCCCCCAGCACCCCCACCCCCAGCAATCAGGGGGCCTGCCAGCAGGCCCCCACTCATGTCCCACTCATGTCCCCCAGCACCCCCACCCCCCAGCAGTCAGGGGTACCTGCCAGCAGGCCCCCACGCATGTCCCCCAGCACCCCCACCCCCCAGCAGTCAGGGGCACCTGCCATCAGGCCCCCACTCATTTCCCCCTGCAACCCCACCCAACCAGCATTGAGGGGCACCTGCCAGCAGGCCCCCACTCATTTCCCCCTGCAACCCCACCCAACCAGCATTGAGGGGCACCTGCCAGCAGGCCCCCACTCATGTCCCACTCATGTCCCCCAGCACCCCCACCCCCAGCAGTCAGGGGCACCTGCCAGCAGGCCCCCACTCATGTCCCCCTGCACCCCAACCCCCAGAAGTCAGGGGCACCTGCCAGCAGGTCCCCACTCATGTCTCACTCATGTCCCCCAACACCCCCACCCCCCAGTAGTCAGGGGCACCTGCCAGCAGGCCCACACTCATGTCCCGCAGCCCCCCACCCCCCAGCAGTCAGGGGCACCTGCCAGCAGCCCCCCACTCATGTCCCCCAGCACCCCCACCCTCCAGCAGTCAGGGGCACCTGCCAGCAGGCCCCGACTCATGTCCCATTCATATCCCCCAGCACCCCCACCCCGAGCAGTCAGGGGCACCTGCCAGCAGGCCCCCACTCATGTCCCCCAGCACCCCCACCCCCCAGAAGTCAGGGGCACCTGCCAGCAGGCCCCCACTCATGTCCCTCAGCACCCCCACCCCCCAGCAGTCAGGGGCACCTGCCAGCAGGCCCCCACTCATGTCACCCAGCACCCCCACCCCCCAGCAGTTAGGGGCACCTGCCAGCAGGCCCCCACTCATGTCCCACTCATGTCCCCCAGCACCCCCACCTCACAGCAGTCAGGGGCACCTGCCAGCAGGCCCCCACTCATGTCCCACACATGTCCCCCAGCACCCCCAGCAGTCAGGGCACCTGCCAGCAGGCCCCCACTCATGTCCCACTCATGTCCCCCAGCACCCCTACCCCCAGCAGTCAGGGGCACCTGCCAGCAGGCCCCCACTCATGTCCCACTCATGTCCCCCAGCACCCCACCCCCCAGCAGTTAGGGGCACCTGCCAGCAGGCCCCCACTCATGTCCCACTCATGTCCCCCAGCACCCCCACCTCACAGCAGTCAGGGGCACCTGCCAGCAGGCCCCCACTCATGTCCCACACATGTCCCCCAGCACCCCCAGCAGTCAGGGGCACCTGCCAGCAGGCCCCCACTCATGTCCCCCAGCACCCCCACCCCCAGCAGTCAGGGGCACCTGCCAGCAGGCCCCCACTCATGTCCCCCAGCACCCCCACCCCCCAGCAGTGAGGGGCACCTGCCAGCAGGCCCCCACTCATGTCCCACTCATGCCCCCAGCACGCCCACCCCCCAGCAGTCAGGGGCACCTGCCAGCAGGCCCCCGCTCATGTCCCCCAGCAACCCCACCCCCCAGCAGTAAGGGGCACCTGCCAGCAGGCCCCCACTCATGTCCCTCAGCACCCCCACCCCCCAGCAGTCAGGGGCACCTGCCAGCAGGCCCCCACACATGTCCCTTAGCACCCCCACTCCCCAGCAGTCAGGGGCAACTGCCCGCAGGCCCCCACTCATGTCCCCCAGCACCCCCACCCCCAGCAATCAGGGGCCCTGCCAGCAGGCCCCCACTCATGTCCCACTCATGTCCCCCAGCACCCCCACCCCCCAGCAGTCAGGGGCACCTGCCAGCAGGCCCCCAT
Organism: Ambystoma mexicanum; assembly: GCF_040938575.1. Lineage (NCBI taxonomy): Eukaryota > Metazoa > Chordata > Amphibia > Caudata > Ambystomatidae > Ambystoma > Ambystoma mexicanum. The sequence continues at coordinate 1,515,271,282 of NC_090937.1, read as the reverse complement.
TCATGTCCCTCAGCACCCCCACCCCCCAGCAGTCAGGGGCACCTCCCATCAGGCCCCCACTCATGTCCCCCTGCACCCCCACCCACCCAGCAGTGAGGGGCACCTGCCAGCAGGCCCCCACTCATGTCCCCCAGCACCCCCAACCCCTAGCAGTCAGGGGCACCTGCCAGCAGGCCCCCACTCATGTCCCACTCATGTCCCCCAGCACCCCCACCCCCCAGCAGTCAGGGGCACCTGCCAGCAGGCCCCCACTCATGTCCCCCAGGACCCCCACCCCCCAGCAGTCAGGGGCACCTGCCAGCAGGCCCCCACTCATGTCCCCCAGTACCCCCAACACCCAGCAGTCAGGGGCACCTGCCAGCAGGCCCCCACTCATGTCCCACTCATGTCCCCCAGCACCCCCAGCAGTCAGGGCACCTGCCAGCAGGCCCCCACTCATGTCCCACTCATGTCCCCCAGCACCCCCACCCCAACAGTCAGGGGCACCTGCCAGCAGGCCCCCACTCATGTCCCCCAGCACCCCCACCCCCCAGCAGTGAGGGGCACCTGCCAGCAGGCCCCCACTTGTGTCCCACTCATGCCCCCAGCACCCCCAGCAGTCAGGGGCACCTGCCAGCAGGCCCCCACTCATGTCCCCCAGCAACCCCACCCCCCAGCAGTCAGGGGCACCTGCCAGCAGGCCCCCACTAATGTCCCTCAGCACCCCCACCCCCCAGCAGTCAGGGGCACCTGCCAGCAGGCCCCCACACATGTCCCTCAGCACCCCCACTCCCCAGCAGTCAGGGGCACCTGCCAGCAGGCCCGCACTCATGTTCCCCAGCACCCCCACCCCCAGCAATCAGGGGCCCTGCCAGCAGGCCCCTACTCATGTCCCACTCATGTCCCCCAGCACCCCCACCCCACAGCAGTCAGGGGCAAATGCCAGCAGGCCCCCACGCATGTCCCCCAGCACCCCCACCCCCCAGCAGTCAGGGGCACCTGCCAACAGGCCCCCACTCATGTCCCCCTGCACCCCCACCCACCCAGCAGTGAGGGGCACCTGCCTGCAGGCCCCCACTCATGTCCCCCAGCACCCCCAACCCCTAGCAGTCAGGGGCACCTGCCAGCAGGCCCCCACTCATGTCCCACGCATGTCCCCCAGCACCCCCACCCCCCAGCAGTCAGGGGCACCTGCCAGCAGGCCCCCACTCATGTCCCCCAGGACCCCCACCCCCCAGCAGTCAGGGGCACCTGCCAGCAGGCCCCCACTCATGTCCCACTCATGTCCCCCAGCACCCCCACCTCACAGCAGTTAGGGGCACCTGCCAGCAGGCCCCCACTCATGTCCCACTCATGTCCCCCAGCACCCCCAACACCCAGCAGTCAGGGGCACCTGCCAGCAGGCCCCCACTCATGTCCCACTCATGTCCCCCAGCACCCCCACCCCCCAGCAGTTAGGGGCACCTGCCAGCAGGCCCCCACTCATGTCCCACTCATGTCCCCCAGCACCCCCACCTCACAGCAGTCAGGGGCACCTGCCAGCAGGTCCCCACTCATGTCCCAAACATGTCCCCCAGCACCCCCAGCAGTCAGGGGCACCTGCCAGCAGGCCCCCACTCATGTCCCACTCATGTCCCCCAGCACCCCCACCCCCAGCAGTCAGGGGCACCTGCCAGCAGGCCCCCACTCATGTCCCCCAGCACCTCCACCCCCCAGCAGTGAGGGGCACCTGCCAGCAGGCCCCCACTCATGTCCCACTCATGCCCCCCAGCACACCCACCCCCCAGCAGTCAGGGGCACCTGCCAGCAGGCCCCCACTCATGTCTCTCAGCACCCCCACTCCCTAGCAGTCAGGGGCACCTGCCAGCAGGCCCCCACTCATGTCCCCCAGCACCCCCACCCCCAGCAATCAGGGGCCCTGCCAGCAGGCCCCCACTCATGTCCCACTCATGTCCCCCAGCACCCCCACCCCCCAGCAGTCAGGGGCACCTGCCAGCAGGCCCCCACGCATGTCCCCCAGCACCCCCAACCCCCAGCAGTCAGGGGCACCTGCCAGCAGGCCCCCACTCATGTCCCACTCATGTCCCCCAGCACCCCCACCCCCCAGCAGTCAGGGGCACCTGCCATCAGGCCCCCACTCATGTCCCCCTGCACCCCCACCCCCCAGCAGTGAGGGGCACCTGCCAGCAGGCACCTTACTCATGTCCCACTCATGTCCCCCAGCATCCCCAGCCCCCAGCAGTCAGGGGCACCTGCCAGCAGGCCCCCACTCATGTTCCCCAGCACCCCCATCCCCCAGCAGTCAGGGGCACCTGCCAGCAGGCCCCCACTCATGTCCCTCAGCACCCCCACCCCCCAGCAGTCAGGGGCACCTGCCAGCAGGCCCCCACTCATGTCCACCAGCACCCCCACCCCCCAGCAGTCAGGGGCACCTGCCAGCAGGCCCCCACTCATGTCCCACTCATGTCCCCCAGCACCCCCACCCCCCAGCAGTCAGGGGCACCTGCCAGCAGGCCCCCACTGATGTCCCCCAGCACCCCCACCTCCCAGCAGTCAGGGGCACATGCCAGCAGGCCCCCACTCATTTCCCCCAGCACCCCCACCCCCCAGCAGTCAGGGGCACCTGCCAGCAGGCCCCCACTGATGTCCCCCAGCACCCCCACCTCCCAGCAGTCAGGGGCACCTGCCAGCAGGCCCCCACTCATGTCCCTCAGCACCCCCACCCCCCAGCAGTCAGGGGCACCTGCCAGCAGGCCCCCACTCATGTCCACCAGCACCCCCACCCCCCAGCAGTCAGGGGCACCTGCCAGCAGGCCCCCACTCATGTCCCACTCATGTCCCCCAGCACCCCCACCCCCCAGCAGTCAGGGGCACCTGCCAGCAGGCCCCCACTGATGTCCCCCAGCACCCCCACCTCCCAGCAGTCAGGGGCACATGCCAGCAGGCCCCCACTCATGTCCCCCAGCACCCCCACCCCCCAGCAGTCAGGGGCACCTGCCAGCAGTCCCCCACTGATGTCCCCCAGCACCCCCACCTCCCAGCAGTCAGGGGCACCTGCCAGCAGGCCCCCACTCATGTCCCCCAGCACCCCTACCCCCCAGCAGTCAGGGGCACCTGCCAGCAGGCCCCCACACATGTCCCCCTGCCCCCACATCATGATGATCCTCAATCATGGGCCTAATTGCCAGCCACATCACACCCCACGCCACCCCAGCCCAAAGAACCAACCAAGTATTGCATCCACCCACATAGAAATGCCCATTACATGATTCAACACCAATGGCAAGTATGTAAATGAACACATGTCCATCACACACACACAATGGGTGCAAGTGAATGTGAAAACCCACATCATGACATGCATGAAATCAATAAGAGAATACCACACATCGAAGTATGAAACAAAAATGTATTGAACCCAAAATGAATGTAATTAAAAGAAAACACACAATAATGTGAAGAAGAAATAAAACGCAGCATGTCCAGAAAATAATCAAAAATATGAAATCAGAATCCAAAGAATTCCAAATGAAAATGTGTCCAAAGTCTCAGTCCAACAAAGCAAATCCAAGGGAAAAAAATAAGTGAAATCCATTGCTCCATGGTGAAATGAAAAAAAATAAAAATAAATCCACTGTTCAACTATATACAAATCACCAATCCAGGGTCCATGAGCCCAACAAATTAAATGAAACATACAAAAAAGACTACTTAATAAAGAACTATATACAAAAACGTGGTGCATTGTCCAATCGCCCCAAAATAAACAAAAACAGAAAGGAAACCTAACACTATCTAACTATTTACAATGGCAGCGGGCTAGTCCGACGGCTCACTTATTGAAGTCCTGGGCCAGGGCATCATCGAACTCCCGCTCAATGTCCTGGAGGCGGTCCTCTTCCATGGCCCCGAGGGTTCACAGGGACAATGACATGTTCACCTCCAACGCCCTGCGAATTGCCTCGAGGCACTCGGCCCGCCTCAGGGCCCTCCGCATGGAGCTCTCCGCACTGACCATTGTGAGCCGTGCCTCTTCTGACCGCTGCCGCTCCGAATCTATGGCGTGGCTCAACCGCTGCCACATGGCAGTCACTTGAAAACCGGGGTCCTCCTGCCCTATGGCCGATGCCTGCCCCTCCGATGTTGAAGGCCCCGAGCCATCATTGCTCCCACCATGTTGCTGCTGCTGTGCCTGTGCCTGCGCCCTGGCTCTTGCTGCCTGCACGTCCTCCTCCGGCCGGGGTGCAGTTGTCGTGGTGGCCACACCTGCTGGAAGTCCGACTCCCGACTGTGGCAGGGATGTGTCCTCCACCAGCCTGGCCGCTGGGTCAGGGGCAGCTCCACAGGGTACCCAGGTGACACATGGGTGGGAAGATGGCATGGAGGACGACTGGCGTGTATGGGGTTCAGGTGAGGAGGGGGTCGCAAGAAGGTCCAGCACACGGAGGAATCCAGCACCGGTGACCCGTCCCATTAGGTCAACATGGTCAAAGAGGCATGCGAGACGACGTGCAGTCTCTCCACGAAAAGACTGCAGATCACCTTGCATGCCCCGATGATGCAACGCTATCCCACTCAGGACAGGCTCAACACGGTCCCGGATAGCCACGTCCGCAGGGAGAGGAAGGCCAGTTGTCGTGCACTCATCCCCTCCCTGGAAATGGGCCTGGACGTAGGCATCCCTGCTGGTGCCAGATGATGCAGTGACAGGATCAGGGACAGGATTACACAAAGGCACCTCCGCGGCGGCCTGTGCTGCCTCCTGTCCCTGCACCCGCACTGCACCACTAGCACCAGTGGAATCCCCACCTCCAGACCCCGTGTGTGCCCATTCCGCGGCCTCCTCCTCCACCAAAACCCCCACCAACCTGGATGACTCCGTGCCATCTTCCTCCATTGGACCCTGTGGGGTCTCAGCTGCCCCTTCTGCTGCCGAGGAGTCCACCTCTGACCTCTGCCTCTGGGACCTACCCTCGGCAGCTGCGGCCTGGGACGTGGCACCGGACTCCTCACTCCCCGACGAGATGACAATCTGGGAGGAGAGCCAGGCCTTGCGTCTCCGGCTGGTGGTGCGATCCCTGCCGCTGTGCTCCACAGCACCCTCTCTGCCCTCTTCATCAGTTGATGCTGCAGACAGGGAGAGATAAAACACAGACATCAGGGCACTGTACAATGGACTGATACACACATGACAGTTGCACATGAGTGGCAGTGTCAAACTTCAGACATGGCATCACACTCCACGGCACACATGTCATTTCAACTCACACACATGAGCATTTCCACAGCAATATTGCACCAGGCAGCAAAATCCATACACACACAACAGCATGAACAGCCGAAGGTGAGCCTGACATCACATGAAACACAGGGAGTGCACTAGACATGCACACACGCCACCACACTTACATGCATGTCTACATCTCCTCCAACTGTCGCAGTGATGCGATCGCCATACATGTCACATCTGGCATTCAGCCTTCTACATATCAGTGTCATGTGCATCCATGTTGCATCACAGTTGCACACTTGTCAAATACACACACATACACATGTACACATTGCAGATACATGCAGCAGGAACCACCATCCATGTGTGACACCACATCCATGCCAACGTACATACACAGAAATTCAAACATGTGTGCTACCACACCTGCATTTGCACAGCATGCTTACCAACACATACACCATCGATGTGTTTCACACCTAAGAGGACTCACATGTGGCAGCCTCACGCCCCTGTGAATACACATCCCTACATGGCCCAACAAAAACACATGTGCAACCTGCACACTACTGGCACACCACCACACGCACAGCGTCCAGTATGCATGTACACTTACTGCTTGACTCCAGACGGGTCTGCCTCTCAAGGACCTGGATGTGGAGCGCTGGGCATATGTGTTCCAGGACCCTCATCTGGTGGTCGGACAGGGTTGTTGAGGGTCCTGGACCTGAAGTCCTCCCAGCGCTTCTTGACATGGTGTAAGTCGCGGACTGCCACCCCTCGGCGTTGATGGCAGTCATGATGTCCATCCAGATCCTGGTCCGTCCTTCATTGTCGGCGCGCAAACTTCCAAAGAGGGCATCATACTGCCCCAGGACTTGCTCCACCAGGACACCAACTTCCCTGGCACTGAAGCTGGTGGCCCTCTGCCTCTCTGTCTGGGGGTTGCCAGTGGTGCCAGATGGTGTTGTGCCCGATATGGCAACCCCAGAGGCAGGAGTGAGTGGGCAACTGGGTCCTGGGGCTGGGCTGTGGAGCGATGGTATCCCAGTCGGGAGTCTTCGGTTCCAGCAGGGGTGGTCACAGCAACTGCACCCCTGGCTGACGTGCAGGCAGCAAATAGCAGGGCACGTGGGCAGCAGGCAGTCAGGCAGCAGCAGATGGCAGGTGGGAGTGTGCTCGGGGCTCTCTGGGGCAGTAATTCGGGCTTCTGGGCAGGAGCGTGGTCTTCCGTGTGTTGTTGCGTGGCCAGCTTGATACGGAGTGATTTGGCACGTGAAAATCTCGCACGTCAGCGTTTAATTTGAGGAAAGGCCCTTCGCGCGCACGCGCGTCAGCACACATACGCGGTTTCATGGGACCAAAGGCCCTTAGCGCATAAGCGCTTCTGGGACGTGACTCGCGCGGGTGTTTCCCTCATGATGTGGGCATAGTGGTTCAGCGCACATGGGAAAACTGCATGTCCGCGTGTGGATGCCTGTAATCCGAGGAGAGGGCCTATGCGCGTAAGTGACGTGACGCACGCGGGCGTTTCCATCATCACGGGTGCATGTTCATCATACACATCCAAAAACTGCATGTCCGAGTGTCAGCTCGTGTAATTGGAGGAAAGGGCCTTAGCGCGTGCACGCGTAAGTGACCCTGTACGTGTGGGCCGCTTTAAAAGGTACGTGTGGGACCCCATTCCCTTGTATGTGCTTTTCATGGAGAGCGAGTGGGTGAATTCTGTACTTCTTGTTGGTTCACGCGCGATTACTTCTCAGCGTTTCAAGTTCGTACTCCCCGTTACCTCTGACAGCGTTCTTTATTTTTTTTGGGTCTGTTTCCTCAAACAGCGTTCACTTCTTCTTTTGTCCTGTCTCCTCGGACAGCGTACAGTTCTTCTTTTGGCGGGGGTGTTGCCAACGCGCACACGCGCGTTTTTTTCACGTTATTTTTCTAGGCAGACGGTGAGTCGCGCGTGCATTTACCAACTGTGCTTGCCCCGTGTGTCGCGTACCCCTTCAGAGGTCATTGTAGGCTGCGTGTAACACGCGTATGCTTGTTTTTGTGTTTCTGAGTGCCACAGCATAGTGCGGGTTCATTTTTCCACGCACGTGGTCTACGAGGGGTTGCGTGCACATTACTTTTTGTTTTTGGGGTGCCTGTGCGTTGTGTGACCCGTCATCTTCCCCCAGGGGTCACAGACAGCCTTGCTAGAGCACTAGGGTACGAATTCCATCTAGTACCCTACCCCTTTCACCCCCAATTGACCAGGACAATTGTTTACTGCAACTCCCATACGCACAACAACATCAGTGCCATGGTTGGGAGGCGACCTAGTGGTAAGGGAGGCAAAGGTGGCCGACCTCCAAAAGGTGGGCGTGGTGGGCGCGGTAGGGGACGTGGCCAGGATTTGCAGGGTGCCCCTAGACCCCAATGTGTGGAGGACCAATCACGGACACCCTTGCCCCCCCTCGGTTGAGGGACACGTGGCTGACACCATCCCCTTGTTGGACCAGCCCATTGTGGCACCTGAGCCGGCACAGGATGACTCCCAGGCTGACTTCCAGGTCAGCAAGTCGAAGCCACGTGTGTCGGTGCAAATTGGTGTCACCAAGCCACGTGGATGTGGGGCAGCGATGTCATCTGCTGCCCCAAGTAGGCAGGGTGTGCAGGCTGCAGGGGCAGCTGCAGCTCTATCCACCCCAGCTCTGTGTCTCCCAGCCGGGACAGTGACGGTCCTGATCCATCAAACTGACATTGCCCCTGCCAACATCACACTTCAGCCAATGCCTGCACCAAGACCTATGGTCATTGTGCCTTCGCACACTCCCAGTACCCAGTCCACCTGCGCTTCTGCCCCTACTGACCAGAGCGGCGCAAGCCACTCTGGCTCAGCTCCACCTTTGAAGAAGAGGAAGAAGGGTGCTCTGGCACTACAGGCTGAGACCCCAGACATGGCTACACAGTCCGGCACATCAAGGAAGCCTAGCTTTAATGACCCCGAACTTGATGCACTTTGTGACCTATGTGTCGGCACATAGCCGCGAAATGTTGGTGACTGCAGGGTGCAAGACCTCACCTGGTCAACGTAGGGCACACTGGCAGACCATCGCGGACCGCATAAGTGCCCTTGGATTTGTGAGGCACACAGCTGATGATTGCTACAAGCGGTGGAATGACCTGATACGCAGAACAAAGAACAAGCTGGCCTCAAATAATGCTGCTACTCTGGTGACTGGCGGTGGGTCTCCACAAGAGGACAATAAACTCACTGAACATGAGTCTGTTGCTGGGACCTTCGTCACAGAGGAACAGATCCAAGGTGTGGGAGATCTACCTGATTACGATGCATTGTCCGGTGAGTGCCCATGCGTGTGTGTGTAATCCATGTGTATGTTGTTTGGGTGACGGTTTCTGATTGAGTGCCAGGTGAGGGTGTGTACTCCTGAGTGTTATGGGTCAACCATTTGCTTCCTCCAATACATTCACGTGCCTTGGATTTGGGTATGACTGTATCCCTTCTGCCCACAGTTGCCAATTAGGCCGACATTAGTGCACTTTACCTTGAACTGTCATCTTGCAACTACATTGTTCAGATTTTGTAAGTGTTCATTCAGGCTGATTGTTTCCACTCACCCATTTTTGCTACGCATTATTCTGCCCTATTGCAACATATGTGATATGCTTCAGTCATTGTTTACAGCCCACACTGGGCCACTATTTTTACCTGGTTATGTTAATGATTACACCATTCAGGGCGATGGAGTATTGGGCTGCAGACATTTTTTATTAGGGACTGTTTGCATGTGGAAGATGACAGATGTTTCCTGTAATGTTAAAGTGACCAACCATTGATCAGCCCACAATGACTGTGTTATTGGACACTGGATGTGTTTCAGTGTATGGATGGCACATGCATATTTTGCAACACTATTCAGCATCAATCTTCGCATCATATCGATGTGACATGGATGTGTGACAGTACTCATTCACTGACATATTGCTGTAGTTTTGTAATTTACCGTGGCTATGCTACTTGACATCTGTGTGGTGGCATGTGTCATGTATGTGTATTGGACATGCCACTCACAGCCTGATGTGTGATGCCAGTGCTACCCAACATGCTTCAAATGTGTTGCATATCCATCTTGCTCTCCCCAGTGTCTTCCTTTTTGACTCCACTTCCAACTCTTTGACAGTGCATGCATGGCAGGGTTATAGGCATGTGGGACATGTGTAATTCATGTACTGGATCTCTGGCTTGTCACAGCCTATGTGTGTGCTATGGTGCTCGTGCCTGTTTCCATTTGTTGTCTTTCATGTTTTTGCAGGTGATGGCACACTTGGTGCTGTTGAGGTTGAGGAGATGGTGCAGACCCAGGAGGAATCTCAGGCACGACTGGGCACCAGTGGGGGACGTGGTGTGGTGGTGGGTGAAAACCCAATGTTACTGCAGACCATACTGTCCAGGGGTGCCTCTGGGTGCACCTCCCCAGACCTCTATTCAGGTGCTGAGTCGGATGATGAGACTTATGTGCAGTCGCAGGTAAGTGTTTCTGGCAAGGATTCTGTTCTGTCCAACCCACCTGGACCAGGGGTAGAACCCTCTATGGGGATGTCAGTGTTGGTAGGTCTGCCTTTGGCGGTTACGGATGCAGGGTCACACTCCACAGCATCTGATCCTGTTCCTGGGCCAGCAGATCAGAGGGGGAATGCAGTCCTGCAGCCTCAGGCAGTGCCAGCACAGCAAGGTGCAGATCACCTTGCCCCAAACAGGTGTGGTGCCCGTAGACGCGGTGGCCGTGCGCCACCAGGCAATACTGTATGGGAAAACTCCATGTACAGTATGGCAACCCAACAGGCAGCATCAGTAGAAATGATGGCTCAGGCAATGGAGAGGGTGGCCACTTCCATTATCCCCCCTGAAAGGCAGATGGAGCAACAACAGCAGGCAACAGACTCCATTTGCCAATCACACTGAGAAGACATGTTGGCGTCCAACAGGGACAGACTGGCGGCACTGGAGACTATGCACAAATCCATATCAAGAGAGTCCCAGGGCCAAAGGGAAGCCCTGAGGGTAGAACTCCATAACCTCAAGCAGAGTCTGCTTGAACTTGAGGCTTCCTGAAATGTTAGGGCAGAACAGCAGCTGGAGCAGCTCACACTTTCCCTCTCAGCTGAGCTGCATCAAACACGTGAGGAGATCCGGGCATCACGCGAGGCCATGTGTGCAGAAATGCAGGCAACCTGTGATGTGCTGCATGGGGATCTCCACACTTTAATCCTCCAGAATCAGACCTTCCAGACCTGCATGCTTGCTACCATGGAGGACCATACCAGCGCTTTGCATGGGCTGCCTCCCATAGTGCCACTGCCTCCTGATGCAGCAGCAGAGGATGAGCAGAGCGACAGCAGTTCTCCCACAATGGCATAGCTGTGCAGGCCATGAGCCCAAGGAGGTATTTCTTTTTCTCGCAACATCCACGCAGGTGGGTGTTGGTGTGCACCCTGTCCTCCCCCACCCACCTAGTCCACACATGGCCATTTTTGATTTTGGATTTTTTTTTTATAGTGTGTTGCCTTGTGTGGCTCCCATGGGCATCCACTGTATTCCGGCTGGGCACATGCAGGCTTGTCCTGAGTTTCGGTTCGATGCTTGGGTTTGTGAGACACACACCCTTCCTGCTTCCTGTTTCCATGGGCTTGCAAAGGGTGTGACCAAGTGACAGTGAATTACACAGTGATGTTGGGCTCCCATGAGCTGTGTGGGCAGTCTGTAGTCAATACTGTGTAGACATCCCTAGTGGATATTGTTGTTGTATTGTACACTGCATGGTGTATTGATATGTGCTTGTGCATCCATGTCTTCCTCCTAATCTGCAGGTTCCTTCCTCATGTCTTCACAAGGCCGTCTACTTTGCAGATGCAGTTCATGTTGTATGCAGTACACTGAGACATTTGCGTGGCAGCAACACTCTACAGTTGTAAGGGGTCGATGTGCTGGTGTATTCAGGTTGTAAAACCACCACTACTTGAACTTAGTACTGTCATGTTTTTGCATTTTTCCATGGTGTGTTGCAGCATTATGTTGGTGGTAAGTATTTGGTAATGTGTGCTGTTAGTTATACATTAATGGGAGCATATTGTGTGTGGGCAGTTTCCATTAGGGATAGTGTACCTTGTGACACTTGTGTCAGGTCTTGTGCATTGCTTTGTTTGCTTTCATATTGCATGACATGCCATGGTGTGTTTGGTGGTGGAGCTGGGGAGGGGTTGGGTGACATGGCGCTGTTCTCATGTTGTATTTAGCAAAGGGGTAATGAATTTCGCAGCATAGATGTATGTCTTTTGATGACACAGCATTGGTGGTGTTTGGGTAGGTAGCGATGCACACAATGTAACACTTCCAGGAGACCAATCTCAGGAAGGTATGGTTGTGACAGTTGAGTGTCCCTTATGTCATCATCATTGATTGTCAGCTGGTATGTGCCAGGGCTGTGTGCACTCCACAGGGGTGTGATTTTATGTGAAGTAATTAGCCACCAGCTGCGTACGGGATGCCTCACCACGTGCCCTTTCCCCTCCCATGCGCAGCGGGCGTGCATGTGGTTGGGGATGTGGGGGCACCACCATGTCCACCGGCAGGCCCCTATGATCCTGCAAACTACTGGGGGAGCATATAACAGCTGCCCACCAGAGCGGTCAAGGGAGCGAAAGCGTGACTTGAGCACTCCGAATGTGTGCTCCACTATGCCCCGGGTTGCAATATGGGCTGTGTTGTATCTTACCTCGGGTGGCGTGGTGGGGTTCCGAATTGGCGTCATCATGTGGGTGCTCAGAGGGTAGGCACTGTCCCCTGGGGAGGTGGTGATGGGTATCATTAGTGGGGTTGTGACATTACACAGTATGTGACATGCATGCATGTGCAGTGGCATTTATACTCACCAAGCAGCCATGTATCGCCATGCCGCCCAGCTTCTAGGTCCCGGTTTAGGGTTGACATTCTGTAAATGAAACTGTCGTGGGTGGACCCTGGATAGTTGGCATATACTGAGGTGATGATTCCCTTGGCATCACATACTACCTGCACGTTGATGGAATGCCAGTGCTTGCGGTTTCTATAGATGTGCACAGATGCCATGGGGGGATGTAGAGCCACATGGGTGCAATCAATGGCACCTAGCACTTTGGGGAATTGTGCCACCCCATAGAAATCCTGGACGGCAGCCTGCCTTTCTGCAGGTGTTCTGGGAAGGTATATGTGCCTGCGGACTGATGGGCGTGCAGTCATGATGGCCAACACCTGGTGTAGGCAGCGTGACTGCGTGGCCTGTGACACCCCCCCACTATAGCACTTGTCTGCTGAAATGATCCAGTGGCCAAGAAGTGCAGTACATTGAGGGGCTGAGTGCTTGGGAGCACAGGGTGGGTGATGTGAGGTCATTCTCCCACTCACTCACCAGGTCGAGTATTATGTGAGGTGGAAACCTGTACCTCCCATATACCTGGTCATCAGGCATCCCAAAAAGGCTGGTTCTGGGTGTAAAAATTCATGGCCTGACTATCCTCCTCCTCCTCCTGCGGTATCCCACGACAAGTGCTGCTTGGAACGGTACATTCATCTTGGCGTCTGAGCTTGTTTGTTGTTTGCACGCATTTTTATGCTGCGCGGGTCCACGTACGCCTGCTTCCTGCTGGCGTACGTGATTCCGGATTAGCGCGTCTTTTTTGCTGCACGCATTAGCCCCGTTCGATTCCATGAATACGTGTTGTAGACATGCGTGTGGGCGTTCCGCGCATTTGCCTCCTGTACTTCCCCCGTGACGCCCACATTTTCACGCGTTGTTCCCCATTCTGCGTGTTACGCCCCCTGTTCCGCCTACTTTTGTTGTGTGCGGTGCGCTATGTTCGCTTTCGCTGTGCGCTTAGCGCACACTATTTGGAGACGTGTGCACCAGCGTGTGTCAAGCAGAATTTTAGCACACATCCAGGGATTTACACGCACATGGACTTCCATGAATCGCTGTGCGCATGTTTCGCTGCGATTTTCGCATTTGCACTGCGATTCGCACGCTTTGGCACGCTTGCGCAGAAAATTTCAGCGCACATTAATTCCATGAATCAGCCTCTCAATGATATCCTGGAATGGCTCTATATCTATATGCTTCATTCACTACTCTGCAGCTTTCAACATTTTAATTAGAGCAAAACTCTGGGGAAAACTGGAAGCATGGGGTATAGACCGTTCACATCTTTACTTTGTTAAGTCTCTAAACAGTCATACGAATGTTAAGATCAGATTATCTCAGGAGCTCCATTAATACGGCACGGGTTCTGAAACTGGGGTGCCTGTTGGCCCCCTTACTATATGATCTATACACGTCAGAACTTCCTGCAATTCTTATCAGAACAGAGAATCATCCCCTGTGAATTGGAAACACCACCCTCCCTTGTTTGCTTTATGCAGATGATACAGTAATCCTAGGCCGCACCCCGCTAGTATTGCAGCAATCCCTTAATGCTCTACACATCTTTGCCACAGAACATGGCCTACTACCTAACTCGGCCAAAACAAAAATAATGACTTGTGGGAAGGGAGCTTATGGTGCACCATCATTTGCCTGGAGGCTGGTGGAAGTGAAGGTGGAGCCGGTAACCAAATATCGATATCTGGAAATATCTATCAGACCATTCCTATCCTCGCAGCAACTTAGTACTGGTATAATGCATAGGGCTTGGGCTAAATGGCTGTCACTCAAAAGAATTATTGACTCCCCGGGAGGGGGCTCACTGAAGGTCAACACCATGGCCTACAGGGCTTCGATCATCCCGAGTATTTTCTACGCCCTCAAAGTATTCCCGTTAAGGGAAGTGTGCTGGCTCCCTAGATTGGAAGCAAAAAGTATCTCTCTACTTGGAGTCTCAGGGAGTGTCCTGGTGGAGGCAATCCAGCTAAAGTTGGGTCTTGCTTCCTTATTGATGCTTTGAAAATCAACAGCTATTACATTTTGGACTGTAATGTATTATGATAACCTGGAGGGCCTCTCTCTACTTGGACAGGTAGTGACACAAGCAGAGAGGTTCTCAAAGAGTACTTGGTATAGAGATCTTCATAGACTGTCTAAACAGTGTCTGGTCGCGATGGATATAGACAGGGATCCTGAGGCGTGGTTGGATTTCCATCTGTGTAGGATTGAGAGGAAACTCATTCGCTTGGATACTGGCATGTTTCTAGACCAGTTAGCTGGCCTCCGCAAGATTGAAGTCTACTCCCATCAAGCCTTTACCCTTGGTACACCTCAAAGTCATATATGATGAAATTGTGCCTTTCAAAATTAGTGAGATTAATCACAGCAATCCACCTTCAAACCATCCCCATATTTGAAAACAAAGGGGCATGGGTTAGTGTTCCTAGAGTTGAACGACTATGTAGACTGTGCAGAGAGCAACTGCAGACCTTTTGCCACATTCTGACCCAGTGTGGGGCCCTGAATTAGGAGTACAACAAGGCATATAGCGAAATCCGCTCTCACACCTCTGACCAATTCTGGGCCACAATTATTGGTGCTGAAGCTTTAACATTAGCACAAGAGGGTGGTGAAGAAACTCGATCTTGGCCTCACAGGTCACTGTGGCTAATTACGCTCTGTTAATCGGAATTGTTTAACCTAAATTACAATATCTCCAGTTGAATAGTTCAAGCTCATTTTATGACATTGACATTTCACTGTATGATAATAATGTTCACTTTTGATTATCTTGTAATGTATGATGAATGCACGATAAATTATGTTTTTTTTTAGATAACATGTTTTAATATAATTTGTTACTTATGTAATAGTGTAAAATACTTTTAAACACATACTGCAATTATAATGGCTTAAAAATCAAAATTGAAAAAACTAAAATGATGGTTTTTACTCCTGGCAAATTCAAATCTTAATCCTTTAGCTGGTCCCTAAAAAATGTCAAACTGGAGCAAGTTTCCAAATAGAAGTACCTAGGTATAATTATTGATGATAAATTAACCTGGCAAGCAGAACTAATTGTAATACAGTCGAAAACTAAACAACTTTTAGGTGATCTCAGCTTATTTGCCATTAAACATGGTGGCTATACGGTTAGTACAAATATTAAATATGCAGTAAGATGAAATTATTTGCCATAGACCACACACTTTGGTTAAGCAGCGTGCTCCAAGCGATACACCCCCTTTCGGTTTGTCAGAGTTCATGGCCGAGCCTTTAAACACTAGCCCACAATGGTTTGGTACTTCAAGGGGAATACATGTCATACTTAGCCTGTCATTTAAATGATAAACTGCTAGGTATGAAACTTTTGAGAATTCAAAACATCACCTCCTGCAGGTCAGGGTTGTACCAAGGCAGTGTTCAGCATAAATGTGATTTTTTTATTTCATTTTTTCTGCTTTATAATGTTACCAGAGACGGTGTAGTCCTCTTTTTGAATGTATGTGAAGTTTAAGGGGAATGTGTAGTGTGAGTGTATGCTATTTGAGTGTTTTTGATGTGAGCTTGTGTGTGTATGTGTGTGTATGGTGTGAAGTTTTGTGTGAGAGATTGTGCATGCAGCTTGCATTTGCTCCTTGAAGGTGAGCGTTAGTGTGTACTCACATGTGTGCACCCATGTGTGTATTTGAGTATTGTAACACGTTGAGTGTGCGTTATCAGTGTCAGTGTGTGTGTTTGTGTGTCTGTGTACATGTCTACATGTAATTCAGAAAATGCCCATCCAGTTCTTTGTTTTTTTTGTAGTATTTTGTGGCTTGTAGTTTTGTTTTCTCAAGTGTCCTGTACTACAAGTCCCAAAATTCAAATTAAAAATAAATCTGAATGATCATCTTCCAAATAACAAGGGACGTGTGGCATATAACAATATATGCAAGACATGTAACTTGGCTATATTCATGATTTCTCCTGCACCTCTATTTGTTTGGGTTGAATGGCAGTAGGCGATCTGTAAGTTGTTGAAGGAGGATGAACTGATGGGAGTCGCCCAGCCCTTTAAGACAAGGTAACAATACTATGAGATAAATGGGGATGCAGAAGTTACTTATACATCAATAATCGAAACGACACAGGTAGTTGGCAAAACGGTTACCTATTCTAAAACAGGGAGTACAACAGACATCTACAGATGTCTCATAGCATGTTTTCTCAATTTTTTGCAGAAAAAAACATTGTACTTATAGTAAAAACACATCATTGATGACATAAACCTATGTATTTACTAACATCATCCTACATGGCAAACTACAAAAACCTATTGATGATAGTGATTGGTTCTAAGGGAACATCTACGTATAGACTCCCTACTAGTCTAAGAAAGTGATAGACACTTTAACATTAGGTGGGGCAACTAAGTCCTCCCCTCAAACAGGTCATTACGGACGTCACTAAATACACAACATTTATTTGGCTACACAAACTACAGGGCCCTTAATTACACAGCCTCCTACAATTGGTTGGCACTCTTACATCCGTCAGTACTTTTCCACCTATGTTTAGCAGCACGGAGATTGGACTTCCATGTGCTGGTGAGCTGGTCATAACCATAGCTTCCCACCAATTAGCATATCATCTATCATCACTTCAGTCATCTGCTGTCAATTAAGGATTTGAAGTTGTCTTGGAAATGTTCTTTGCTCTTGAGAATTCAAGGAAGTGAAGGCACATTCTACCTTCATGCATAGATGTGGTTCTTCATGTTTGTCCAATGTCATCCTTTCACGTGACTGAAGACCACAAATTTGAGCTCTGGTGCATTTAAAATACAATTTTTTAATATACCTCTGACGTGTTCCTTGTTTTTGTCCATGACTTCTGAACAGGAGTTTCATTCTTTCACATGAATTGTAATTACCTTCTGCTCATCCTAGTCTGATAAGTCCTTGGCTCCTTGGGGCTGACCTAGCCTGGCCTTGCTGAGATTTGCTTGTTTAATTCAATTGATTTTTCAACTGCGACACACTGGAAAAGAGGCCTTACTTCTCTGGTCCAGTTCTGCTATAACACGTAGTGGAAAGATCCATTCTTTATTTATTCCTATATATGTATACGTTGGCACTTGCCACAATCTATTCACTACTTAGCTAGCCTCAAGAATACTTTGTCTGCTTGTGTTACTTTTCATAGAATATCTTGCTAGGCACATCTGTAAGTGCAAGTAAGAAATAGTTATTGGGCAAATTTAGCTGTCCAGTTTTGAAGATGGGAATAGTTATGGAGGTAGACCAAGAATTAGGAATGTGGCCTGTTCCTATCACTTTTTGATATAGTGATAGTAGTATTTTAGCCCAAATATCTGCATTTTTCTTGATTATCAAATTACACAGCCCATCAGGGCCCAGAGCACGGGATGTTTTTAATTTCATATTGATACCTTTGATATCCTCATAATTTATTACGAAATTTGTGATATGCTTTTTTACCAAATATACCACATCTCCTTTACATTCCTCATACAGGTATTTTAAACATGTATCACTGTCAATACAACAGGCCATATCCTGTCAACCTCCTTGACTTCCAGACCTAAAGTTGGCTCAAAATGTCTTTGTATCGCCTGCTAGCAAGATGTTCACCATAGTTTGCCAATGAATATTATCATTGGAAGCTCTATAGAGTAGTATCCAATTCCAATATGTATTCTTGACCATACACCTCTGCAATATTAGCTGGGCCACATCAGGAAAGGTGTCTTCCAAATCTCTTATTGCTTTTTGCATTTTTCTTTTCTCCAGGCTGATTACCTTATCAAAGGGTACTGCATGACATACAGACAAGTGTTGAGAAGGGATATTTGATCTGATTGGAATCAGCCCCTGTATACTGGACAAAATCAGACTAACCATATCATCTACTGACATCTTTATTATGTCCAACATTTTCAGATTCATGTACCATTGACTAGCTTTATTAAGGTTCTTATCTTTCCACCCCAGGCGAAAACCTCCACCTAGGGCCTCCACTTCCCCAATGTTATCATATGAGCAATCTAAATGTTGTTAGATGGAAAGAGTGCTAGTCAAGATTGAGTGATCACAGAAAGCAGTAGATTGAATATTGAATGTCACCAGCAGCTAGATAAGACTTTCACTTAGAAATACATAGTCAATGGCATATGAGTAAGTACCATGTTTCCATGTCGCACCAATATCCTTACTCTCCATATCAAAACCATTAACCATGTATATTTCCATATCGTCCATGAATGTCTGCCATTTCTCATATTTCAAACCACCTCTATAACCCACAACAGCCCTAATCTCATCATGCTGGTATCCAATATGATTATTTACATTGAGGTCACCCCCCAAAATTAAATTAATCTCTGAGTCCACAGAGTATTTATCAATAATAGTTTTGTATATACATAATTGAATATCCAGCGTGCATTTGTTCCCCCAGGGATCATATACATTGGCGATTATTACTTTTAGCGCGTCAACCACAGGGGGCACAGAGTTAAAGCCACATGCTGATAACCCTGACTGGAGCCCAGTGCTGGCATGACTTGCGCGGGCCTACGAATCCTGATACAGACGCGCGGTGCTGACCCCTGATGAATAAATACGATAAATAAAACGGCCTGATGGTGGCAAGTGCAAGGTAAGAGCAGACATATGTGCTGGTAAGGGGACTGAAGGGATACAGAACCAGTCTCCAAGTGCAGGGGGTTGCCAGGGAGGCAGAGCAGGTCGAGCAAAAGGCGGAACCTGGCCCCACGATCAGAAAGGGTGGCCAGGTAACCGGTGCAGAATCGGCAGGGAATTTCAGCAGGGGAGAGAGGCAGAGAAATCAGAAGAAAAGAGGAAGGTTTTGAGTTGTTTCCGGAACCGGAGATGGTTCTCCTCGAGTTTCAGGGAGGCAGGAAGGCTGTTCCAGAGGGAGGCCCCAGCTGAGGAGAGAGATCGACCACCAACTCGTTGCTTGGAGAAGTGGCTAACCCTGAGGGAGTTGGAGGCAGATGAGCGAAGAGCCCAAGAAGGAAGGTATTTAGGAAGAGAGAGTTGAAGGTAATGTGGTCCCAGGCCCCAGAAGGCTTTGTGGATAATGTGGAGGGTTTTGAACTTAATCCTTGCAGCCACTGGGAGCCAGTGCAGAGATTTCAGTCCTGGAGAAATACGATCCCTGGGCTTGAGGCCAAGGACAAGTCTCGCAGTCCTGTTTTGGATAAGTTGCAGAGGGCGGAGATTAGAGGCAGGCAGATTTAGATAGAGGCTTTTGCAATAGTCCAGCTTAGAGAGAACCAGGGCTCTGGAGAGGGTGAGCTTCTGGGGGAAGGAGAGGAGAGGAAGAATACCTCTGAGGAGGTGCAGCTGGTAGTGTGACTTCTTAGAGACGTCAGAGATGTGAGGAGAGAAGGACAGTGTGGAGTCGAAGATGACCCTGAGGTTTTTAGCCTTGCAAGTGGGAGTAGGAAGAGGGCCAAGAGAGGCCGGCCAGAGAGCTGAAGGGAAGGAGGGAGAGGGTGTGCCGATGAGTAGAATCTCGGTCTTACTGGCATTAAGGCAGAGGTTGTTGGTGGCACACCACTCCTGTATAGCAGACAGACAGTCAGAGATGAGGGAAGGAGAGGAGGAGGCCGAGGGTAGCCTGAAAATGAGCTGGGTATCATACGCATAGCACTGAACATTGGGGCAGAGAGCGGCGATGCGGCGGGCAAGGAGTGCCAGGTATTGGTTGAAAAGCCAAGTAGAGAGGTTAGAACCCTCGGGGATGCCACAGGTAGAGAAAAAGGTATCGGAGAGGAAGGACCCAAGTTGGACCTGGGAGAGGAAAGAAGTCAGCCACGCCAGAACCTGTCCAGTGATACCCAGGTTATCACATAGGCGGTTGAGCAGGATGGAGTGGTTGACAGTGTCAAAGGCAGAAGAGAGATCAAGCAAGATAGGACACACGGGGTGTTGGAGTCAAGGTTGGAGAGTAGGTCTTCACGGATGTGAAGGATAGCGACGAAGAGACCCTTAATGTCCCCTACAGCTAACGTGTTTCCTCCTGTCATTTTCTCTAATTCATGTATCCATTTCCCAGCACCAGAACTTAAATTTGGGGGTTTGCACCTTAAATTATCCATATCCATCTGTGGCAAAGGTATATACTGAGGTCTGGTTCCTCTTTCTCTAACAAGGGAAACTGCGAAACCCCAAAATCACATTTGTCCTCCATTGACTGTCTGTCCATTGAACGGACAATTGTTCCGCACTGCCTTCTTCCTGGCAGCGACCTTAACCTGCGCCCTTTAGGTTGATCGAGTTGCGTCAGAGATTCTGAAGCCTGAGATATAGGTTGGTCTAAATCTAACGATCTCACTTCCTCGCCCATTGAAAAACATCCATGTGTTACCTTCCTCCTCCCCATGGAATGTTTCTCTGTCCTCATCTGACATATCCTGTCCCCAACTTGTGTGGCTTCTCTCCTCTTCACCTCTATTCAGAGTCACTTTATCTAAAGACAACTCTTTAGGCTCAAAACTACACAAGCCTCCCTCTTTGTCATACAGCTGCATACTCTCGAGTCAATAGTTTTTACCCTTTCCCTCCAGTTCTTTCTTAGTCCTCATATCATGATAGACTTTATCAATTGTGTACTCAATGCTTCTAGAGTCAAACTATCCTCTAGATTTGCTCTAGACGGACCTGCTACCGGTTCATGTGCTGGGAAGAATTCTTCTATGTTCTCCCATTCCACTATTGGATTAGGATCCATGAATTGCTTTTCCACACGTTCAAGAACACGTGCTCTCTGCCTCCTCGTCCATTCAATTTCATCATCAAACTCTCTTTGTTTCCTTGCTTCTTCTCATACCCTGTCTTCTTATTTTCTTTTCATGTCTCTTCTCTCATTTGCCCTTCATATCTCTTCATCTCTATGTCTTTGTATTCTTTTATCCCTTAATGTATGTTGTTCCTCTGTCTTTCTTTCTAATCTTTCTTGTTCTTCAATTGCCCTCTGTCTTTTGTCATACTTTCTTTGCTCCTCTGCCCTTGCCTGCTTTTTCAGTTGTTCGTCTTGATACAACTGTTCCCGTCTTTGTCTATCCTTCCTTTTTGCCTCATCTTCCTTTAATTGTTCCTCTCTCTCTCAATCCTTTTTGTCTCTTTCATCTCGGTCTTCCCTTTGCCTCACATCCTCAATGTTTTTACCATCAGGTTTGAGCAAAATTTGACCACCCATCCATTTGTTCTGTATGAGCGCTTCCTCATCAGCCATATCTTTTTCTCCCTTCAATCTCTTTAATTCTTTTCCTATATCTAAGGATGTGCTTGGTCGTTCACTTCTCTCCTTGTCACATCTCTCTTTGTCCCTTGGAACTTTAGAGGTTACTTTTTTTTCAGAAATCTTCTCTGCACCCTCGTCACTGCTTTGCGCAGACGACTCATATGCCAGATTACTGAATCCTGTCGCTGCCTTAAGCTCTCTTAGTGGATAGAGTCCACCATCTTTCTTAATATTGCCATCTACTTCAGGTGCAGCAGGGGGAGCAGAAGGCTCCTCACCCCCTCTTTGCATATGTTAAGTATCCAGTCTTTAGGAGGCAGCTCTTCCCTTTCCTCCTGGTACACTTTCCAGAGCTCTAAGCTTGCTAAACTTTTGTCTAACTTTTTTCCCGTTTCTGCTGCATGCAAATATGTTGTCATAGGCTGCAAACCTGCATTTGATAGTGATCCCCCTTGTACCCATGTCATGAACACCTTATCTGCCGTGCCCTTAACCTATTCCGCAGTGTACTGCTTAAGCTTGGGTGCGTGTTTTGGCAGCAGTTTGCAGAGATGTGTAAGCGGAGTAATAGCCTCCATTTCGACTCGTCACACTTCACTGTCAATACTCACCTTTACTTTTTGCACTTTTTAAATCAATATGTTTCAAGAAAATAATACAATATGAGCGGGTCCAACGTCGCAGCTCCAAACCTTCTATATCACTTTTTACTCCAATCTACTTTATTCATTAAAGATCATCAATTCAATTTCAACAAACAAATAATTAATTCTTGAAATTCGCGTTTTCATTTTTACGTCTCTTAATTCCTCTATTACTTCTTTACAACATATATCTTTTCAATCACATACAACAGACAGACACACTCAACCTGCCACATATATCTCAGTCTCCGAACCTCAAGACTTTATCCTTGCCCCTAAAAAATACCCTGATTGGGATGTGAACCGTTCTCTTTGAACTGTCTTTAAACAAGTATGTAG
Organism: Ambystoma mexicanum; assembly: GCF_040938575.1. Taxonomy (NCBI): domain Eukaryota; kingdom Metazoa; phylum Chordata; class Amphibia; order Caudata; family Ambystomatidae; genus Ambystoma; species Ambystoma mexicanum. The sequence goes on along the minus strand of NC_090937.1, from coordinate 1,515,248,858 downwards.
CCTACGTCATCCGCAAATGGGACTCTAGATATGGTTCCTTCTGTTACGTGCTTATGACACAGGACACTGGGCTTCCCCTATCGTGATGCTCCTCGTCTCACGATTTCTTAATTGCTTGGCTTATCTCAAATCAATTACTTAATAACTTGACACTCATCGCCTCGAGTTGCTTATTTCCCCAAATTACTTGTTTTCCCTTATTACTCTCTTCACCTACTGCCCATTCACAATTTTGCCACCTCACTCAGTTTTACACACCATTCACTTTTTCCACTTCCAATTCTCGTGATCGCCGCCTCTTTATCAGCCACTTCAACCTTCTGTCCGTTCAGCTTCCTGTAGAAGTCTGGAGGGGTTTCTGCCTGAAAACAGGACCCGCCTAACCTGTGCTTGCAAAGCTTGCTCTTAAAAAATGGGTTCTGCTATCTACAGGAAGGTTCACGTCCTTTCAGTTAAATGGCAGAGGACGTTTGATATTGCTGCAAACCCCAAAGCTTACTATCTCGATGGATTTTTAACCATACTCTGCTACCACGTGAACTGAGGGAGTCTCTCCAGCCCTTTAAGACAAGGTAGCAGTACTATGAGATCAAAGGGGATGCAGAAGTTACTCAAACATGAATAATCAAAACGTAGTAGGCAAAAAGGTTAACTATTTTAATATCAATTAGCTTAAACAGGGAGTACAACAGTCATCTACGGACGTCTCATAGCATGGTCTCTCAATTTATTGCAGAAAAAACATTGTACTTATAGTAAAAACTTGTCATTGATGACGTAAACCTACGTATTTTCTAACGTCATCCTATGTGGCTAACTACAAAAACCTATTGAAGATTTTGATTGGTTCTAAGGGAACATCTAAGTATACACTCCATACTAGTCTAAGAAAGTGATAGGCTCTTTAACATTAGGTGGGTAACTAAGCCCTCCCCTTAAACAGGTCACTATGAACGTCACTAAATACACAAGGTTCCATTGTCTACACAAACTACAGGTCCCTTAATTACGCGGCCCCCTGCAATTGGTTGGCACTCTTACATCCGTCAATACTTTTCCACCTACGTTTAGCAGCATGCAGGCTGGACCTCCAGGTGCTGGTGAGCTGGTCATAACCAAAGCTTCCCACCAATTAGCATATCATCTATCATCACCTCAGTGGTCTTCTGTCAATTAAGGCTTTGAACTTGTCCTTGGAAATGTTCTTTGCTCTGGAGAATTCAAGGGAGTGAAGGCACGTTCTGCCTTCATGTGTAGGTGTGGTTCTTTATGTTTGTCCAATTCCATCCTTTCACGTGACTGAAGACCACACATTTGAGCTGTGATGCATTTAAAATACAATTTTATAATAGACCTCCTTGTTTTTGTCCATGTCTTCTGAAAAGGAGTTTTGTTCTTTCACACGATTTGTAGCTACTTTCTGCTCATCCTAGTCTGATAAGAGCTTGGCTCCTTAGGGCTGATCCAGCCTCGCCTTTCTAAGATCTGCTATTTTAATTCAATTGCTTTTTCAACTGCGACACACTGGAAAAGAGGCCTTCCTTCTCTGGTCAAGTTCTGCTATAACACATAGCGGAAACATCCATTCTTTACTTATTCCTTTATATGTATACGTTGGCACTTGCCCCAATCTATTCACTACATAGCTAGCCTCAAGAATACTTTGTCTGCTTGTGTTTCCTTGCTAATGTACACGTGTAAAATTACTTGATATCTTCATTGTTTCTGTAACATAAGTTTCTTCATCTTGAGCCAAAGATGTCACTTATCTTTGGTACTTTCTTGATGCCTTATAGAATTTATTCACTTCTCTGGTCTCTGCATCTCTTCCATTGTACGTCATGCTTTCTTTGTGTGACGTCAGCATTCCACTCTTTCATTCATTGGTCCTGCTTCTTTCTGGGATTTCATTCCAATGGCCATCATACTGTTGTGTATGCAGGTATGGTTTTCTCAATGGGAACCTTACTTCCAGAAGTTTCCTTGGTATCGGTCTTTTACAATGGTACTGCATGTGTCTCACACTCTGGTTCCCAACATATAGGCAATGTGGGTGAGCTGGTTTAGGTGGGGGTACTGAGCTCCTTCTCTACAAGGAGGTATGTAGTGTAGAATTAGAGGAGGGGTAAAAAAGTAAAATATGTTTTTTTGCTGGGGAAAGTGAGAATAAGGGGCTAGAGAGGAATGGTGTCTGCTTGATCCAGCTGTTTTCAAAGTGTACAAGTAGCACAATATATTAAGGGAATAATGGGACTGTGTGGCAAGCCCCTACCTTGAGCTTCAAATAAAGTCTTGTTTGTGCTAGCTCATTTGCAATGGAAGATGCACTACTATTATTAACCCATTAGTAGTGCAGCTCAAAAGACCTTCTTAAAATCATTGATTGGGTGAACGTTTCCATGAAGTAGGCCACATCGATCAAAGGCATACCTGTTAAGACTACTTAGTCCAGAATACAGAGTATTTACAAAAATATACTGTTTTACAGTCTTGAGTTCAAGGACCAGCATTCACCCACTACACCACAATGGCTTAGTGCTAGATGGAGCATTCATTTCACACTTAGTCTACAATTTAATATGTCAGATTGTAAAAGGCTAAGTATGAAACTTGTCATCATCAAAATAATAATTTCATTGTAGCTTAAAGGTTAAGTGCTTGGTCTTCATCTCATGCAGGCAAGGTTCTTGAAGGCAGCGTTCAGCACAAATGTATATATTTTTTTCATTTTTTTTTCAGTTTTATAATGTTGCCAAGAGACAGTGTATTGCATGTTCCATTTTATAATGTTGCAGTAAATAAATGTGTTTCATGTTTATTATGTGTTCTAGTCTGTAACAATGGTGTAATACATGTCCCATCCTGTTTTATAATGCTGCAGTAAAGACCTTTGTTTCAAGTTTAAGCCATATTACAAAATGGGAGGTGCCTGCAGGTTTGTGCCAATTGCGACCTCTCGTGCCAAAACATCTTTGCGCATGAAAAGTCCCTGAGCCCAACTGGCTGTTTCTAACTGGGCACGCCCAAACAGGACCTGCAGTGAAACGGTTGTGCCAAAACAGCATGTGCCTAACTGGCCGCAAAACAAAATGACCTATCCCATGCGCCAAGCCCCTTGTTTTATGGCTGGTCTCTTGGTGACTGTTGTGATACAATGCACAACACCAATTAACCACAATTAAGCAGCACAGAAACATGGATGAAATGACCGGCTGCAAGAATAACATATGCAGAGGTACTTTTGGCACCCAAATCGAAAATCAAAAGCTGGCACTGATTAATATATACACTGTACTGCTTAGCTTCAAGGTAAGTGGGGCTTTCCCCCCCAGGCCATGTCATTCTAAGTGGTCTTGTAACTTTATCCAATCTCGTGTGGCACCATGGCCAGAGGGCGCTAGACTTTTCCTCACTTTGAAGCTAAGCAGGGTCGGTCCTGGTTACTGCATGGATGTGAGACCTGGAATATCAGTGATCTTTCAACCTCGATGTAACTGTAAAATATCATTTTTTTTATTATGTATAAAAGATTGCAGGCTTTGAGAACTCCCAATGTTTTTAGTTCTTGCCCTGAGCGATTACATTATTTTCAGAGGATCAAACACTTTGGTTAAGCAGCGTGCTACAAGCCCCTTGTTTTATGGTCAGTCTCTTGGTGACTGTTGTCATAAATCACACTACCCAAACTAACCGCATTTAAGCAGCCTGTAAAAGGGGACAAAATGACCAGCTTCAAAAATAACATATGCGCAGGTACATTTGCCCCCATAGCGAAAATCAAAAGCTGGCACCCATGAATATATGCACAATAAGTGAACATATATCTTAAAGTGAAATATAGAAATGTAATTTAATTTACCTACTCCTTAGACGAAAGTGTGCAAGACAAAATAGCATTGGACTTTTAAAAGAACACCAGAAAAATAACCTGAGAGAGGAAATGTTCCAATACGTATGCTGGTAAAGTATTAACATTGTTCACCTTTTAAAGCCAGCCATCTGTCATGAAATATTCTTTGGAGATCTAAATCCTCATACAAAAAAAGTGCTTGTGGTCTTGTGAGTGAGTGTCTGCACTGGGAATATGACAAACAGAGTAAAATTCTGATAGCCAAATACTTGAGCATGCTTGCCAACCTCAAAAAAAAAAAACAATGGTTTGCGTTCACCCTCTGAAAAAAAGTTACGCTCTCCACCCGCATGTGTCCTTTACTGGTGCCCTGAAAAGCAGCCGCAATCAGAGGAAAATAACTGCACCAGTGTCCAGGATTGCAAACTATCTTGCCATATTGTAGGCAAATACTCATGACTTATTTACCCTCTCATCATTTCCCCACTACACCCTCATGTCTAGCTTTCAACTATACTCTGCTTTATAAAGCTCACTTGCAAAGTACAAATAGGATATTGTCACTCAAATATATAAATCCATATAGAACTATGTTAGACAAAAAGTGTACAATTTTGACATCCCCCCCCCCATCTTGACTCTGAGACTACAACTACCAGAATGCAATTCAGGAAAAGACAAATACATTGTTTCTGAAAATAATTAATTTGTTTTCAGAAACAATTTTGTTTGAAGAAATGTGGATGCCGTGTGTTGGGACTGTGGACTGTAACCCATCCATGCATTAACCAGGGCTGACCCTGCTTACTTTCAAAGTGAGAAAGATCCAGCCCTCTTAGGCCATGTTTCTCTAAGTGGTCTTGTAATTTGGACTCATGTATTAGGCAACATGGCCTTACGGGGCTGACCCCTTTATTACTTTGAAACTAAGGAGTGTTCATCTCAGTTACTGCTGGGATGGGAAACCCACTGTTGCTTTAAAAATATCTATTTTTGTTTTTATTATTGACTGCGAGACTACAAATATCAGCATGAAATTCAGCAAATGGCCAAAAATTGTCTCTGAGTGCAAAATTGACAGTAGCACGGTTTTCAAAAATTAAATTATTGGGATGCTCAACCATGCAATAACCAGGACTGACTCTGCTTAGCTTTAAAGCAAAGTAAAGGCTGGTCCGTTTTTTCTAAGTGGTCTTGTAACTTTTGCTCATTCATTGGACAACATGGCCTGAGGGAGCTGGCCCCTTCCATCCTTTGAAGCTAAGCAGGATTTGTCCTGGATACTGCATGAATGGGAGAAAGGGATGGCAATCGTGTCACTGGCGGCCAGTGATTTTTCATCCCAATGTTACTATAACTGTAAAAATATCTTTTAAAAAAACAACTGTAACCGCAAGTAGTGAACTACACATTCCCTCGGCTATCAGTAGTCCTTAATAGCCTTGAATATAGACGAGAATATCAGCAAACCGGATAAGAAAATGCTTTCCTGACCTCCCCAGACCCTCACTAAGTACCCCCCTTATCCGTGCCAGGTACTGCACTCCCCAGATGGCCTTTGCACCTCCCCTGCTCTCTCCCTTTCCCCATCAGAACACAGGCTTTTTTTGGGACGCAGTTTGCTATGATATGTCAGCTATTAGAGGCTACAGAAAGCTTTGCGTTGCAAACTCAGTTCCCAGACACCGTCCAACTCCCAAATTTCACAAGGTGCCCTCTAGCCACCCCCACCTCTAGCCTGTTGTCATTTGCAGAATGCTGGCATCATAACTTCATAGCATTCTATGTTCTGCTCACATTAACTTCAAAGCCCTACATAACAGATTACATCAATAATGAACTTAGACATAACATCATTTATAAGTCTGCTCATGAAAACTTAGATTACCTTAATAACAAGTTAGGCTGTGGACTTGGCCGTGACAAAGGCTGGGGTCAATAGCCAGCACCAAAGGCCATAGCTAGTAGTCGGTTAGTATTCAAAAATACCAATGTGCATGGTTAAAATCCATGCTTACTAGCCCATCACTATTTTAATGGTTGCTTAGCTTACCATAAATGGCAAATTTCTGGGGGCTTTCAGTTTTACTTGTAACAATAATGCTCCTTTAACAATGTTTTCTTTTAATGAATTTCACAGGTTTTTATTAGTGCAAATTAATCATAACGTACTTTTCACAAAGTTCTTTCACTGAATTTCATAGGTTTTTACCAGTGCATCCTAATATGCTCCAACTTCCTAATATCATACTTATCCCCAATATAGCAGTATTTTCAGCCAATGTAGAATGTTTAAACTTGAAACTGTGCCATTCCCCAACTCCTACCAACATTTTTAACACTTCTATAAACTTTGTGTAACTTTTTCCACAGTTTTTGTGTTCGACATCGTTCGCGAACAACTGACGTCATTGTTGACATTTTGGACAGTATTATGTGACCACGTGTACATGCACGGCTTGATGACGTGTTCACAAAAACGTCTGCACTTCACAAATTGATCCATATTTCACGAACAGTTCAAAACTGCATGTCTAGCTGATCTAGGAAGTTTGAAGCTGAAAATATACCCGTGCACAGCTCCTAGACCTATTCTTACTCATTATCCATTAACGATCTAGGACCCAGCACATACTTAGAAGAATATTAGCAAAACTGCTATTTATCTTCAAAAATGGCATCAACTTTTGCCATCGCTCCTCCCCAGGAGCCACCACCATCACCACCAACTGGAGGGCCTACACAACAGAAGAATCACAATAATTCAGAAAACAATGAAGAGGACTAGGAAGATGAAGTAGAGGAAATGCCTACCTCTAGCACCCAGAGATAATCATGAGTGTGGCAGTTCATTACCACTGTTGGAGGTGTACTAAAGGCTAAGGCTACCAAAGTGAAATGCACTAAGTCATGCACCGCCACACCAACTCCAGCCACCATAAGTGATTAAAAAAGTAATGTAGATAAAATCAAATTTCTACTACTCTGTGATCATTCTTTTTATTTTGAATGCAACAAGTATACTTGCACCAACTCCATTGGTTCCCTGTGGAGCAGCGTATCAAATTCAAATCGCTGTGCTTGGTGCACAATGCTGTCTACAAATCAGGAGCAGAATTTCTTCAGGCAAAGTTCTTTATCTAGAAACCTGTCAGGCTGCTCTGCTCGCAAGCTTTGAAGAAGATCTAGCCCCTGACTGGACTGTCAGGCTTGCCCGGTGGGCGGTCGCGCCTTCTCAGTGGCGACAGCGAAAGCCTGGAACCATCTCCCTTTTTCCCTACCGAACATCGAGTCCCACCTGCCATTTCGCCGGACATTGAAGACTTTTCTTTTCTATTTCTCTGGTGTTCTGGCTGACCCCCTCCTCTTTAGCTCTACCGCCAAGAAGTCTTTGGGCTTACACTGTGCTTTATAAACATAATTAATATAAGATAAGATATACTTCATGATTGTATGTCATGCACCTAACTCAAATTCAATTTCTTTCCTAATTAACAACTTCCAATAATTATTCCCACCCATTTTATACATATACAGTAGGGACACATCATTTTTTGTAACATTTTTTAAAAAAAGGTATGGTGGTTTATTTCAAACCTTTCATACAAATCCAATATTCTTCCATCTCGTTAAAACGAGACAAATCCTTGAACATAATCACTTCAGATACATTAAAGACAAATCAGACAAAAACAAATGCTTTCTCCTCTCAATAGAACAAAATAGCACTGTTACACATCGTCTAAAATGAATGCACAAATGTTACAGTTAATAAAGAACCAATGCCAGAAAAGTTGTAGTTTACAATGTTCACCTTTGCAAAACATTGACCATTTGCTTGCTATTAGGCAGATACAACACTTCCTCCATGTATTCCATTACCTCTATAATGGCTGTTTTCATGTCACCAATTAGAAAGGTATTCCACCATTCCTGTTGTCTTAGAGACTAGCAGCCCTTTACTATCTCATGGAAATATTTCTTCCACAATTTGACCAAGGCTTCACAATCTTTGACTAGATGTTGAAGATATTCAATCATGGGAGCCAGTCTACAAAAGCCAGCAATCTGGTGGGGATCCACCCAACATCCTTCTCTGACTCAGTACTTCTCTAGTTGATAGAATATTTAATCTTAACCTAAGGAATAGATTTCGGTACCAAGGACAAGGGTATTTAGGCAGGTACAATGGAAGGTGATTCAGCCCTCTACCTTCCAGACCCAAATTTAGTGCAAGTTTATATTTTGATCTTCGGACGATTGTATCAATTCCATCTTGGCAGAAAAGTTCTTTGTTACTTTATCCAGGATCCTCAGAAGAACCTCCTACGAGAATCCCAGGTCCTTCAACTATGACATACATTTAGCTTTCCAATGGTCATGCAGATCTTCTGTCCCCCTACTAGATACTGCTTTTATTATTTCAAAAGATGGGGGTGCCTCTAAGTCAAAACACTTCCCATAAAATGCCAGTACCTTCCATTTAATTCTCAAATGCATTGAATGAAGTGCAAATTCGATTCTGATCAATGCAATCGGGTTATAATGGGGCAGGCCACACACTCTTTTCCAAAAATAATCCTCCATGATCACTGAGAAGGCTTTAGCCACCTCAGCATAGACTCTGCACCTTATATCAAGATTGGGACCACTTTCAGTTTAAAGAAGGTGCAAACAGGTACCAACGAAAATGTGCCCAATCTTTTGTGTAACATACACCCCTATGTCATGAGACTTTTAAATTTAAGCTTGATGTTTTCCATTCATTGTTTTTTAGTATGACTTCAATTCATGGTCACACCTAGGTAGGTCATAGTATCCACATAGTCAAGGGAAACCTTGTCTACCCTCCATTTGAAACTCAGTTTTTCTTTCCCCCTTTTGCATTCCCAGATCATAATTGTTTGTCTTTTTGACATTAATCCTAAAATAATTATGCTTAAAATATTTTATCAACTCATTGAGACTCTGCTGAAGGCCTATTTGTGTCTGATCTAGGATCACAATGTCATCGGCATAGAGAAACCAGCAGATAGGCTTTGGGGGGAAAGCCTGAATTCAATGTTGGCCAGGAAAAGATTGAATAATGTAGGGCCAAGGAGCAGCCTTGTTATAGCCCCCTGAATGTCTAAATTTCCACTGTGAGGTGGCCCTGTGTGGAGAGACGGACTCTCGTATTCATGTTCGAATATAGCAACATAATAGCTTAAACCAAGTCTCTCTGACATCCCTAGCATAACAGCTCACCCCACAACCTTTCCCTGCTCATACTTTCAAAGGCCTGCTCAAGGTCAATGAAGGCCACATATAATTTAGAATTTGTCCGCATAGTTCTAGCCTTTAGTATCCTGTGCAGTAAAATGTTGAGATGTGTTCCCACTACCCTGACAAAGCCAGTTTGTCTTGAGTGCAGAGACCCAGCCTTTCTAGCCCTTGTAAATAGATGGTGATGTAGGAGGGAAGCAAATCGTTTTGTTATGATGTTAAAAAGGGCGCTAGGGCGATAGTTTGCAGGGTCTTCGCTACAGCCCCTCTTGAACACAGGGATGATAAGTGCTGACTTGACAAAACAACAAGAAGCAGAACTCAACCCAAAGTTCTGGGATCTGCTTTAGGATGTTATGGTTAGGACTATAGGGGCTGGCAGCCCTATATGTATTTCTTTTTTTTATTAGACAAATTATGCCATCCCTATCAAATGTGATGTCCCATTTGGAATCCAAAGTATTTGATTGCATTTTGGCCTCCAGTGGCAGGGTCAATTCCAATAATCTTGGCTTGGTTAGTTTGGCCTCCTTACAGGGCTGCCTGGTCAAAAGTGATGAAAAATGCTCAATCCATCTGAACACGGACACTACTAGATGAAGGGTTACCAACTGGTGGTTATCACTATTATTTAGCAAGGGCCAGAGTTCTCTACTATTTTTTGTTTTGCCATTATTTTCAGTATTGCCTCAGCATCATGTTGAATACGCTTCGAAGATAACAGCCAATTGCAGTATTGTTGCCTCCTTTTCCTTATTTAATCAAATCTTTTCTTGCAATTCTACCCAATATACTTTCCTTTGTTCCATCAGTTCTTTATCATAATAGTGTACTCTTGTGACCTTGGAACTGGAACCCTGGGAACGGGTATATTTAAATTGCTGCAGAAGGCCTTCATAATTAACCGACACCCCACCTTACCGGTAAAAATTGCCTTAACTATCAACTCCAACTCCCCCGTGCCTTGGACCGACCATCACATCCCTTTCGATCTCATCACCACCAAGACAACCCCTCACCTCTTAGTGCCTGCACTCAAGCCCCCATTTGCCAATGACACTGATTCCCTAGCACACACATTCAATGCCATCATCACCTAAGCAGTAAATTCTATTGCTCCTCTAACTTCAAGGAAAGCGAAACAGACAAAGCACACCAATGCCTGATACACTCCCGAACTCCTGGAGCTACACACCAAGAAAAGAGAAGCTCTGTCCACCTGGAAAGCCAAACCGAGTGATTCCACTAGAGTTTAGTAAGTTAGCTGCCTGGTGCCTTCCTGGTTGCCACTCTTTTTCCCTACTTAAGGAGCCCTCCAGCCTCTTTTCCTTTGCACATGGGGAGCAGGTGCAAGTGGATCTTGATCACCTGGCCTAAGCAATGCCAACATTCCTAGCCCTTCCTGCTCTTAACCCATAGATCAAGGGCATCTCTCACCCCATGAAGCAATATGCAAGATCATGAATTAAAATGCAGTCGATAATTGTCACCCCATATGAAATGTGTATTATACTATTTTAAATAATGCACTTGTTGATGTTCTTTTGGCTATTCTTATTTTATTATTGCACCTTATGTGTGGGAAAAGTTACAATTGTAGCTATTAAACACTAATAAATAAGAACAAAAGAAAAACATTGTCCTGCCCCTTAACCATTTTTCATTGTATATTTTTTTTTAATTATTATTTATTTGTTTATGGTTATAAACAAAACCTTTACAAAAGATAAAACAGAATAAAAAAACAAATGTAACTCATTATATGCATTGTACATAGCTCTCAAAAACTAAACACACAAAGAGAATATCCACTAAAAGACAATTAAACACAATTTTCAATCAATCAACATAATTGTTCAATTGGAAATTTGTCAGTTGATAGTTTACAATTTACAATTTACATATGCTTTCCAAAAACCTGACTACCGCAAGTTGTAATGGTTTTCCTCTGCCATGAAGCATTTTCCACCACAATTGGTACAGATTAACAGTACGAATATGAGTAACAAATTTCCAAAAGTGCTGAATTTGTGCATTCCTAAGTGAAACATAATCAACCATTAGATGTTCAAAATTTTCAATTGCATCTGGGTTGTTACAAAATCTATATGTTAGCAGGTACTCAACCCCCACATTTTGTCCCTGCAAAAATCACGAGTTGGAAGCACATTAAATTTAAAGCACATGAATTTGTCGTGCACCCTTTCAGGAAACAGAATTAAGTAGGATTCAAGTGTGCCCAATTGTTTAAAATAGCACACAAGATGTTTGTATAAATGTGTTGCAATTACGTTTTTTTGTGGTAACACTCCAATCCCACCATTCAAATCTTTTTTCCCTTTTTGTGGATTGAATATTAAAAGATCTAAAGAGATATCCAAATGGTTCAGGTATTCCATACAATCAGATTTAAGTTTGATCAAATATTCAGATGCAGTGTTATCAGCGCGGAAGCCCAAGCCCAAAAGATCATATAGAGTGTCCTTGGGAGAAGTTATTAATTTCCTGAACAGCATAATCTTTATCCATATAATCACATTGACAATAGAATTGAGGCCAAGTTCATACCGGATAGCTTCCACCGGTACACAGTTGGGTAAACACTTGACAGATGCCCTTAGGAGACGAGTTTCAAATTTGGGAAATTCAGCAAGCATCCACTTTGGAAAGAGCTCAATGCCATAGCACAATTGAGGTACTGTCTTCAATTTATAATAATAGAGTACGGACAAAAGAAAACTTACCAAATTTACGGTCAATTTTATTTAGTTCTACAATCAGAGATGCTACTTTCATCTCCAAATAGTCCCTGTAGTGGGATTTTTGGTAAACCCCATAAATTGGATAGCCCAAATATCTCAAACATGGACGCACCACTAGCTTTATGTGATTCAAGAACCACGAGAACTGTTTGGTATAAGGTCTAGGATACAACCGTATGATTACTGTCTTTTTTCATTTATAGTGAGAACATTGGCCTCGGTATAGTCTCTAAATTTGCTCAGTAAACACTGTAGGCCAATAGGGGTGTGGTCAAAGAGGTTCAGAGGAGAATTGCCTAGCATTTCAGTGCTCAACTGCCCATGTGTGTGTGACCATACTGATATGCAAATGGCTATCTCTCTTATGTGAAAGGTATAGTGAGCTAAAATGTGGTTGTAGACCCCCTGTGTGGAAGAAATTCCATAGAACAGGTTATTTGAACCATGTTCGTTCTCATTTGAGAGGGTTCCACACTGTTGTTTGGGACACGCTGAGGGTAATCAAGTAGTGTACTCTGTGCTCACTGTGCCTTAGAGAGGTTCAGCTTCACCTCACTGAGGAGGCCCAACAAGGCCAAAATATGTATCTGGGTTTGCTGATTGTACTCTTGTTCAGAGGATAATTGTATAGCATTTCAGTGCTGGACTGCCCTTTTGGTGGTACCAGACTGATATGCAAATGGCTATTTCTCCTCTATGAAGGATGCAGTGGGCTAATACGTGGTTGTAACCCCTCCTGAGTGGAAGAAATTCCATAGAACAGAGAAATGTTTGTTCTAAGTAGGGTGGCTCCCACACTCCTGTGTAACTATGTAAAACTTGAGGTTTGAATCATTCCGAGCTCCTGAGCCGGATGGGTTACCCGATGTTCTAATGAAAGCAAACCCTACGTTTTGAGCAGAGGTCCTCTATATAATGTTTATGGAAATACCAGACAGCGGCAATATTTCAAATAAGATCATTGCTGTGCATAAAAAACGTCCATATATTGACCCATGGAATTATCACCTGCTAGCTATGCTAGTTTCGAGCAGCAATGTATTTGGCAACATATTATTAAAATTACTGTAAGAATGGACAGAAAAATCTCCTATCCTTCCACAGCAATTTGGTTTTAGGAAGGTAGCCATGTGGGCCCTGCAGCCAAGCTTTGCTGATGTATATAATGGAACGGATGGGGCTCTATATCTCTGTTTCAGCGATTATTCAGCAGCATTTTTTGATTCAATAGACCAAGAAATTCTGTGGAACAAACTAGCTGCTTGGCACATTGATCTCCAGCTATTATACCTCATACAACTTCTGTATACTGATACATTTGTGTCAGTAGGAGCCTTCCAGGATGATACCATAACTGCAACCATCGCCAATAATAGGGGATTGAAGCAGGGGGGAATATTAGCATCCCTGATAATCTATCTCTATGTGTTGGACATAGGAATGTTTCTGGCCCAATGCAGTAATCATCCACCTTGTGTGGTGAGCGTACCTATCTCTTGGATGGGATATGCAGATGATAGCGTAATACTCGACCACTGGTGCCCATAGGATTACAACTAATTTTAGATGCCCTTGCACAGTATGCAAAAGACATGGTAATTAATCTACAGAAGACCAAGATATTACAATTGCAGCACAAGGGAAAGAAGTCCAAGAGCCACAATAGGTGGCAAGACAGCACCAAACTGAATCAAGTTAAGCCCTATATTATTACTAAGCTGATGAGTAAGTAAGTTTGAGAAGTTGGTGAGTCCATAGAAGGCCTCCTTTAAGTGGACATCAAAGTGGCTAACTCGGCATTTGATGGAATAGAATCCATGATGGGTGTCAGCACCAATTGGCTAAACAAAATTGAGTGAACACCTCTGAGGTCGATTTTGGGGGTTGCCAAATCTGTGCCAGTTGAAACATTAAGAATGGAGCTGGGGTTGTCCTTGCTTGCCACACTCTGGACGATGCGATGCAACACAGGTTTGATCCCTGGGTCTGCGGTTAGAAATCTCTAGGTATTAAGCGTGTTATAAATAACCAATTATAATTAAAACTGTATGTCTGCCTATTCCTTATCAAACATTGAAATATATGAGTCCTCAGTTCAAAGTGCTGCATGCTTGCTCTTCATTTTCCTTTGTATTTGCCATTGAACGAATCTGCATTAACTATACTTCTTTTCTTGCTTCACCCTCGGTAGCTGGTGCACGGATCAGATTTTCTCCTTTATGTGGTTTGATGTAGTGCTCTTCCTTTGAACTTTGCAGCTGTGGGGGTAGTTTTTTCCATCTCATATGGTACTTCAAAGCGTGGCGTACTCTAAGTGCAAACACATTTTGTTATCAACAACTCGTCCCCCGGGTATAGGCTGGATTGTTTCAACAAATCTGCTTAAATTGATTGATCATCTTTGTCACTTCTCTTTGACCCATCCTTTCGGTTCTTGACCTGTTGAGACATGAAAGATATACTTGCAGTCATTGTTGTTAGGTAACCATGCATCTCATCACCTAGAACCTTCGCTACACTATGGGCATCAGTTTGTAACCTATTTGGAGGCGCAAGGGGGTTCTCATACAGCGTCCAGCCACCGAATCATGAATAGTTAGATGGTGGTCTGAGCCAGGCTGGTTTCTTAGGGCATAGAAAGCAATGGGTAGGCAATGTATCCATCTCTTCTTTAAAGTCATATGTACTTTCGTAATCCTCTCCTTCAGTAATTCATTTAATTGTTCACAGAAGTCATTTACCTGTGGGTGATATGCAGAGGAAAACCTATGCTTAATGCCTAATATAAGAACTGTTTGTTCGAACAGTTCATTTACAAAATGTGGTCAATTGTCAGACCTTGTCACACACCACATCATGAACTTGGCAGCGCATGTGGTATCAGGGTGTGTGCATGGTCCTGCCTTGATCCATATAGAAAAAGGATATACCACGACCAGCATATATCTGTAACTGTTGCATATCTGCAGGATGTCCACATAATTTATATGTAAATGCTGAAATGGGCCATTGGGTCTAGGAATTGTTCCTATCACTGATCGCAAAGAGTGCCCTGAACTACATCTCTATTTCAAATAAAATGTGCCACATGCTCTTAAAGATTGCTCTAAAAGATTTGGTGAGCACTACTCTTCTGCAATTGTAACAGCTAGACACTCTTGAGTCACATACGCAGGGTAGTGGAGCTGCTCCAATGCTTCCCTCAATAATGCTAGTGAGATAACTGGCTTTTCAGTGCTATACTGTCTCCAAATTGCCTCAGTGGGCGATAAAGAACACCCCTGCCTTTCCCAAAAATCTTGTGATTCTCAACTTTGTATTTCAATTAACTGGACAATAGACAATAGACAGCCTGTTAAAGCCCTCCTTTACCGAAATGCATTGTTTTGTCATCTGTTTAACACTTTCTATTTCAAAATTAGAAATGGTTGGGAAATAGGCTGCCTTTTTGGCTACTAAATCTGCAGCATCATTTCCGCTTGAAATTACATCTTCTCTGTTAACGTGTGCTGTGTTTTTTATGATTGCTAGAGTCAATGGTGCTAGTGCTTCAATAAGTTCATCCAATAGGGCTGCATGGTGCATTGGAGTGCGGTCTGTGCAGAGGAAGCCGCTCCTTTTCCAGTGTGACAAACCTGCGCATGATGTTACATAGGTGGAGTCAGAGTACACTGTCACTTCCTAATCTTTAAATCTCTGATGTTTGGTGATAAGTGCCACTAATTCTGCAGCTTGTGCTGAGTAATGTGAAGGCAATATCACACTGGTCACTACCTCAAATTCACCCTCTTGGTTCAGCTTCACTAATGCTGATCCAGTATGCCTTTCATCAGTCGTTTGGTTAATTTTTGGAGAGAACTCCCCCCCTCCCGATAGCATTTCCTCTGGCTTGGGCAATATCATCATACCATTCAATATATATGTTGTGCAATCATGTACATAGTTATTTCCCCCTACTGGTTCTGCTATGGACATTGCTGGATTCATTTGAACATTTTAATTGCAGGGTTTGATATAATTACTTCATATCCTGATGCTCTTTGTGTAGTCAATGTACTTTTAGGCTTCTCTAAAATTGCAAATAATGCATACTCTACACATAGAGTAACTGAACACTCCATCGGTATACTTGAATCCTTTTCAATCACGAATGCAGCAGCAGCTAACGACTGCTCACAAGGATAATGCCCTTTCATAACTGCATCTAAACTCCTACTATAATAGGCTAATGGTTTATGTCCATGTGCTATGTCAAGAACTGCTGTCATGACATCTCCATTTGAATCAAAAAATAAGTAAAATTCTTCATGGTAATATGGAATTCCTAACACTACTGTTTTCCTGTTTTAATTCTTCAAATCCTTCAGTCATCTCATCTGTCCATAGCATTTTGCTGTTACACACCTGTGCTTCTTATGCCCTTTTAAACGTGGTTGAACACATGTACTGTAATAAAAAACCCTGGCCCTTCAATAGTTGCATAGGCCTAGAAATGATTGCAATTCCCTCAATGTTTTAGGCTCTGAAGTCTGCATAATTGTGCCTGCTCTCTAAGTTGTCACTTTTTTCCCCTGGTGAGAAATCAACTGTCCTATGTACAAAATCTCTTCCTGGCAGTATTGAAGCTTCTCTTTGTCTACTTTGTATCCTTTCTCTAAGAGTATTGTCATGACCTTAAACAAATCTTCTCTGCATCTTTCTTCTGTCTCACTGCACACCAAAATTTCATTCTCATATTGGACTATCGCACTTCCGAGCTGAACATTGCCTAAGTCCATCTGAAGGACTATGTTTAAAAATTGAAGGGGACTGAAGGGGACTCCCAGTACCCCTGGGTTAAACAAGTATGTTTCAGGTGAATATTTCTATACGAAAAGGAATTCAAATCCTGTGAGTCTTCATGAAGGGGAATTGAAAAGAACACTTTATTAAATGTATGACTGTGAAATATTTGGTATTCGATGGAATGTTGCACACTTTGGGGATTGGGATTGGGGATTGGGAACTGAAGGAAACTCAGCTTCGACTATATTGTTTAGGGGAAGAAGGTCCTGTATAAATCTCCACAACCTCCTGTTGATTTTCTCACTGGGTACACAGCCCTGTTACATGTGGAATTGGTTGCTACCAATATTCGTTGTTTCTCAAATATACCTTCATCCGCCTCTCTGCACATTTATGGCAATACCTGATATTGGATATTTCCCTCAAGGACACAGGAACAAGTTGCTCCAGTGTCTATCAGAAATGAAAATGTCTTGCCTCCTGTTGTCACCTTGACCCTTGGTTCCTCTTGGGGGTCTGGAGTTACAGATAGTACTGAACTCATCAGGTTTCTCTGTCGGCTGTCCTTTTGTGGATATAAATTCATCCCTGTACTAAAAGGATTTCCTCCTACCACAACCACACCCCCCTATTTGGGTGTAGATGTTTGCTGGGCTCCTGTAGTCATATTCCATTATGGTACCATGGCATACTGTGTCTGTGCTTGCTGAGTTTGTACCTGCTCTGGTGGCATTGGTACTTTCTGCAATTGTCCTTGTGGCAATTGCATTTGTAATGGTGCCTGCTGCATCTGCCGTGGTTGCAGTGCATATGTTTGAGCCTGTGTGTGATCTTGGGCATAATATTTCTGCGGTTCGACATAAAATTATGGAACAATGCTAATCCACCCTCTTGGAGCTTGCCAATTTTGCTGCATGCCTCCTCTGCTGCTTCATGCCCTGGCTATGTGTCCTATTATTTCATCCACCATTAAATCTTTCTCTTCTGGGTTTTGAAATCCACCTAGTCCTCTTGCTCCTCTAGGCCCATTCCTTCCTCCTCTTGGCCAAACATTGTACCCACTTCTATCTGTAGGATACACTATGTTGTTTTTCTGTACTAATTGCATCTCCTCTCTCACCCCACCTTCACTGCTTGTCAATACCGTTCCATCTATGACTATTTTTGACAATTATTTCTGAACTAACTTCACCTCCTCCTCCTTCCAACTCTCGGCTTTCTACTTATTTTCTCCAGCATCAATCAGCAGTGATGCACATTTGTCAATTGTATTTCTGGCCATAGTTTTGCTTCCATTCCCATCTGTGTCTTCAACAGTTGCACTGGCTCTGGCATTACCTGACACAAAATATGTTAAAATAATGCACCTGTTTTATCCCACGGTTCACGCATCTCAAGGCGCCATCTCTGTTGAATGTCTTGAATATGAGCAACAGGTTCTTCATCCGCCCCCCTCTTCCTAGTCATAATCATACCCATATCTGATGTATCCGGATATTGTACTCTGCGCACCCGCCATACATTTGTAATACAATTATTAAATGACGCTCCATCATGTGTCGTGTGTTGTGAAGTCAAACCTGCATATCCTGCTTGCTTCCAGATATCATCAGCTGTCTCACCTGTAATGGCTGCTAGCAAGCCTTTTATGTCATCAATGGCTAACATCATTCCTGATGTCATTCTCTCTAATTCATGACTCCATTTTCCCACACTGGATGTTAAACTTGTTAATTTACATCTTAAGTTGTCTTCATCCATCTGCGGCCACGGTATATACTGTAGTTGTCCTCCTCTTTCTCTAATAATTGCAACTGTGAAAATCCTGGTCCACAATCACACCTGTTTTCCAGGCAGGCTTGTTTCTGTCATGTTAGTAAACTTAATCTGCTTACATAAGACAGAAATACATCCCCTGCATTGCACGATCATGCTTATGATAGATCAGCATATAGTGTTGATTCTGATGTTCTCTCTTTGTGGTCCTCTAAATTCAACCATATCACCACTTTTTCTACACTTCGTTCTTTTTAAAAATCGGCATGCGCTCTCTTGTTTTCCCTTTCTTCATCTGACTTTATTATGCCCCAGCTTGTATGACTGTTATCGTTTTCTGCATCATCAAGATCTAGCCTGCGTAAGGACAGTATTCTGTGCTTGTCTGTTATGAGGGTCATCTGACCTTCCTTCAGTTTCCCTCGATAGAGATCCTTCTGACTACTCTGGGGTTGTATACCTTTCTTTGTCCCTCATTTGCCTATATAAATTCCCAATTCTATGCCCTACGTCTCCAATATCTCCCTCATAATCTGGCTATACACAAGTAAAAAATAAAAATAAAAACAATACAAAAAAATATCTCTCTCATCAGGCTCTAGTGGTATTCCTGGTATTCCTTGAAGCTTGGCTGTTGTGACCCTGTTTCTTTCACATATGTTATTGTGCTTTAATTGACACTAGGCTTCTATGACATAGGTATCCTATATCATCATCTTTTAGTCCCCTACTTCTGTTAATTTCTTCCCCTCTTCTCCTCATTACCCTTAATTCATCTTTCTCTTGCCTTCTTTGTGACCTATGCACTTTCATTTGTTGCACTTCTACCTCCTCTCGACTTTTCTATTCTTTAATTTCTTTCCTCGCCTCGTACCTTCTTCGTTCTTTCCTTTGCTTACATTCTCTTTCCTTCTCTTCTCTTTCTTGAACCCCATCAATACCCTTATCATGCAGCTTGAGTAATATGTGTCCTCCCAATTATTCTGCACTATTGTTATTCCCTTGGCTTTGTCTTGTATTTCTTTCTCCTTCCTTGCTTCTTCCTATATCTCCATATGTCTATCTTGTCTATCCTTTCTTTCATCACGCTGTTTGCTCACGCGTGGAGATATATTTGCGTTCTCTGCTTTTGTTCTCTTCTATGTTATCTACACTTTTATATATCGGATTAACATACCCCACTGTTGCTTTCAATTCCTTTAAAGGATAACATTCCTTCTCTGTATCTACGCTCTTGTTTCCAAGAGGGGAAAGGGGAGCCAAAGGCATTACATCCGCCCCTTAATGCTGGTTAAGCTCGAGTCCTGCTTTGCTGGATCGTCTTTCTCGCTCTGGTACATTTTCCCTAACTCTTAAACAGCCGAACTTTTCTGTAACTTCTTTCACTTATATGTAGCATGAAAATCCATTGTCATATTTCACAATATTGTCATATGACAACGAACCCCCCTGAGACCACGGCATGAGTTCCTATTAGGCATATGTCTTACCCACTCTGATTAATATTTCCTTATCTTAGCGGTGTATCTTGGCAATGTCCCGCATAAGTTTAAAAGAGGAGTGTCCTTCATAATGACAAGTCGGTCTCCACTGTCTATACTTACCCAAACTTGTATTCTTTTCTTTACTTTATCAAATATACCACACTGATCAATTTGAGCGGGCACCATCAATCGCTGCTTCTTTATCAGAAAAATCAACTATCAACTGCATGCTTTCTAACCACTTTTAAAACCTATGCAACAATGTTCTTTTTGTTCCTTCGTTTACACTTTCTGTCAACTTTTAGTATCTGGTTGTTTTACCATTGATGTTTTAAGAGTCTCTTTTTCATCTATTTATTAATTTTCTTTGATTTTTTATCCTTCTGAAGGGCGTCAATCTCTTGATTAGAAAATCTAACAATCACCTTAAAGTTTTACTAGTGTTGTATATCTATTAAAAACAACAAAAGCTTTGCACTGATATATTTATAACCCCACAAAAGTGCACTTTTTAAATTGTTCTGCGTACGCCTTCCTTTACTATCTTTAGTACATTTTTACTCCATCTTAAAGCTTGATATGCACATTTCTTGTTTGCATTGCCTCAGGAATCCTTAACACATCCCATTTGGAGTCTTTTTATCGTGCAGCCTTCTGTCCCCTTGGAACCAGGAATCGCGGTATCTACTTCTCTTTGTTATAATTCCCAAAAATCCCATTACTATTAAATATATTATTTACAGCAGTAGATGGGTTTCAAGAAAAATATGGGAACTAGTGCCCACATAATGTTCCTCAAGATGTTCTCACCTTTATTGACTTAATGTTATGCTCACCTGGTCTGTCCTGGGGCATTGGGGCACGGTTGCAGCCCCCCCCTTCTGCAGATATGCTGCTGGTGATCGGTAGAACTGCTCCTGTGTGGGTATGAGAGAATATGAGTCTGCCTGTCTATTGCTATGGTGTCCATCAAACCCTTCTTCCCACAGCGTGGTGAGCATGCAATGTCCCATAGGCTAACCTGTCATTAATGGATGCTGAGCTCTCCGTCCTGCTTCATCCAGCAGGGGCGTGTTGTATATGGGCCGAGTTACTTCACTGGCCTCTGAAGTGTTAGTCCAGTCCAGCTGCAACGATGCCACTTGGTAATGGTAAGTGTCTTTTGTTTTTGTAAAGTCTTTTCTTGCTTAAAAATATTGTAGTATTGCCCACAACACGTTATGATCTGCAAGTTTTAACCATGTCGCCTCTCTGTTGTGAAAGTGTGGCTCAGTGGTGATTTTGGAGCTTGATATGCGGCCAGAATGAAGAAAAAAGGATCTGCGACATTCCGAACTCAGGTGAGAGCTGGTTTAAGGGCAAGCTGAAGGTTTTCGATAAAGTCTAACCTGTGTCTGTTGTTTCTCCATGCAGGTTCCATCCACGGATGAGCTAAATGGTGAGCTGCAGTGTCGCGGCCAGGGTTCGCTTTCCGTGAGGTCCGGAGATAGAAAGTGAGTGCCAGGCACTGTGGAGGTGTTTGCAGGCGAGAACTGGTCCCAAGGTGAGTAGAGGAGCTGCCGGTGAAACAGGATCCCAGGTAAGTAGCGAGGTTGCAGAAGCAAACAGCTTCCAGGTAAGTTGAATCACTGGAGCTGGATTCAGAGGTGAATCTGCACCCAAGCGGCAGTGAGCGTTACGCTGCCATAAAGCAGAATAACGCAAATTGTTTTCATGAAGGCTGGGCGGGCTTATATAGCCTAGCCCCAGCCACGCCCCCTTAGCATTGGCTTTCCGGCCACACCCAAATGATGTTGCACGTGCTACTCAGTTCTTCAGCAGCCACACCCAGACTGAATGCATGTGACTAGTTCCTGTGAATGTAATAAAGAATTTTACACCAAAATAATATCTCATTATTGTTCATGAGCCTGGCGCCAAGGACTGAGTCCAGCTGGGTCTCCGGTGCTTGATTGTCCTAAAGGGACAATTAAGTATAGCATCTCCCCTTGCCTCCATCACCAGGGGGTGCAGGGTTTGTGTGTTTGGGACAGTGATCATGAGAAACTATCATCATGGAACTGTCTGGGCGAATTCTTGGGACCCATAAAGGCTTTGTAATCTAATAATAGAATGCAAGTTCGACTAAACCACCAGGGCCTACTCTTTGATGAAATACCAACAACTCAAGGGGTAAAACAAGGCTATCCCCTTGCTCCTGCTTTCTTTCTTGCATATCTAGGCAATTTGCTGAAGAAAGAAAAATATCCTTCCCGCCAACAATTGCCAAGCAAAGATACCTTGCTTACTGTATGTGGACAACATGATTTTGCTACATCACACCGCTATCGGGTTGCAAAGACAGCTAGACAACCTGTCAAAATACATTGTTTCTAATGATCTAGAAATTAACAAAACCAAGATCAAAATCATGCTGTTCGAAAAACGCAATAGAAAAACAGAAAAATCTAAATGGTACCTGGAAGGTTTCGAAAAAACAGTGCCAAACTTCAAATATCTTGGAGTCACACTGGATAGCTCAAAAACTGAAGAATCGATGCAACGTGCTCTACATGAGAAAATAAGAAAATTGACATCACAAGTTAAAGCGGTGGATAAAAAATATGGCATATTCTCATTACTACCCGTCATTAGGTTTTACACAGTAAAAGTAGTTCCTTCACTATCTTTCAGCGTCAAAGTCATGCCATACATACCCAAATCCATCTAGCAGACATTGGAAAGCTACTTTTGGAGATCAGTCTTTAATCTGCCCAAATCGATCCCGATGGCTTTGATCAGACGTGAACTCAGCCAACTATCTCTGTAGTCAATCATTGAACAAAACAGCATAATGCTGTACAGAAAGACTCTGTTGCAAAATTGCCCTTTGAAAGGTAATTCTGAAGTGGGGCCTCAGCCAGAAGCAGGAGGGAGCCAGAAGATTCTGAAAGAGAGATAGTAGGACAGTCACCTCCTGAGGATACTATTCCAGATCTGGTGGTTGTTGCTAGGCCACCAGTGCTAGGAGAAAACTGTTAATCCTGAGAATGTAATGAGCGCCTGGTGTGGGCCTCAGGTCAGATGGGTGCATATAATTACTGCAGTCTGAAACAGAGAGAGGAGATATTACCCTAGAAAGCCTTATTGTTAGATTTATTTATATTTATTTGTAAAGTGCATGTCACAGGCCCATAGGCATAGTAGCGCTGACAAAGACAAAACAGGAACATCACATGAAACAAGTAAGGTTTAGGGCATGAGATTCCCAAAAAGGTTGGGACAAGCTAGTGTATAGTGAAAGATGCCTGAAACCTGCACTAGCCGAGAAATCATCAGTACATCCATGTTTTCAGGTCCCGTTTAAACTTTGAGAAAGACTGGGATAATCTCAGGTCGGGAGGCAGTGCATTCCATTACTTTGGGGCATCATAGACAAATGATCCCTGATTGCCACCATCAAGTTTAGACCACTGGGCACTTAAAAGTCCCACTTTATTTGACCTCATTGTCTTTCAAACTGGCAACCAAGCGAGGCAATCGGTGAGGTGAGATGGGTATATTCCATATAAGCACTTGTGTGTAATACAGAGAAGGGGGAATATCACTCTACAGGAAGCCAGTGTATCGCCCTCCCAGCTTCTGTTATGTGTTCATTCCTCCTTTGAATTACCTGGAGGCGCATGACTTCTACTGTCCCTGCGCGCTGCTGCAAGCTGGCCCCAGAATCTAATTCGGCACCACTAATTGCCCTTGCAATGGAGGTGCAATTTCCCTGTGTCAAAAAAGGCATCGGCAGTATAAGGAGTTTGAGATAATAAGGGGTGGAGGAAACCAGGTAACTCACATGAGACTTCATGTTGAGTTACTGGTCGGTCACCATACCCAAGGTCTTCACATTCGAAAGGGTGGTGATAGCACATCCTGCTGTGAGCACTTCTTTATAGTCTGGGGTTAGTTTTCACACATTTTCTAATCATTGGGATCAATTGGCTGGCACATCATTTCATTACCTTCGATGGGCACACATCATCCTTACAAAATGTACGTTTTAGCCGATTCAGCAGAGTGAGCATCTCATTCTCCAAGACCGGAGTGAAATCAAAGGACGGGATGTTTTTCTTAACCTCCTTGGGAATTTCTGGCTGGAAGTTTTTTTCCATGATTGTCCCTATTGGTGCAGATGCCTGAATCGTTTTGATTTTATTATTCAAGGCATCCTGAATTGGTACACAAAAAAAAGTACACAATTATTTATCTTTAATTGTCATTGAAGTATTGAGGCATAGAGCAGTTTTGAGGGTCTTAAACAGTTCTTTAGTGTCTGAGTTAGCCTCCTTAATCCGCTGATCATAGGCAGAATTCTTTGCCTTAATGATGGCACCTTCATGCTCTTTAGCTGCCTTTGCATATGTGGGTTTGTTTATTTCCAAATTAGAAGATTTCCAATTCTCAAAAGCATGTTGCCTAATGACTTTAAGTTTTATAATTTCATTGGAGTACAAACTTTTTATATCAGTTTTTGCCATGCAAAATGTCTTTTCGGGTGCTCTAGTACTAACTGCCATTTTCAGCATATTTTGATATGCTTCTGCAATTTTTCTGCATGGTATTGAGTTTCAGCAGCTTTTAAAGAGTGCTTCCGAAGAGAGGTACCAGCATCATGGGTGAGAATCGAAGGCATGTTTCTAAATGTTGAAGTCAATGTTACAAATTCCTTCTTCTTAACTTGGGAAACTTTCAGCCTGAAAGTGAATCAGCATATTATCCGACCATGGACATGATATCACCTCAACTGTGTTGATGCTGATGTTCAGACTAGCAACTCAGTCAAGAGTCCTGCCTTTGACATGGGTTGTAGTCAGGGCTTTCTGTTGAAAGCCTAAATTTGTTTAAGGTAGCCTCAGTGTTAGAGGCCAGAGTGTCAGTATCAGGGGAGGAACAGAGTGTGTGTGCCTCAGTAAAGGTATGTTGGCTCTCCATGGGTAATGGAAAGTCATCTGGAAGGTCCTGCCTTGGTAGGAGTCTGTCACACGACTTTAGTGAGCCACTACTTGGATCTTCTGCCAAATCGAAGTAATGCAGTCTGCTCTGCCACTTAAAATTACCCCAATAATGTGTGTGCATTGAGGAAACAGGCATGCCAGGAATGCTTTGGCATTGGATATGGTTTGGACCTTCAACAAAGGACATTTGACCTGAAACCCCTTTGCTATTTTGAGACACTCCTCCATCCAGGGGCTATTTACACAGTGTCTTTCTGTGTCTTTTTTGTGTTAACACACCTTAGAACCGGGTTGTCATTCTTTTTACTTGACCCTAAGCCCCAGTGATAGAGGCTAGTGGAAGCTACTAGCCAGCGACAAAGGAGATCTTAAGGGAGAGAGCAAAAGAAGGGAACCAGGATAAAGGGCATACCCTTGGATAACCAATAGCACTCTTAGATCCCACCTGGTTTCATCCTTCAAATAGGCTGTTGTGCTATGGGCTAGGGTGCAATATGCTGGGTGTGATATGCACAGGAACATGTGGATTATGTGTAAATAAGATTTCATTTCATATATTTTGTGTCATGGCTTCAATAAGCACCATATTATGTTGGAGAACAGCTGTTCCCATTAGAAATGCATACACGTTTTCACTAGTAGAGTGAAAATTAACTAAATTGTACCTTTTTGAGATCAATGAGCATGCCCAGCAGGCTTCCGGGAGGGAACAATCGACTCACTGCATTTTCAATTCAGGAGGACAAAAGTTCCAGCTGTAATTGGTTTTCCAGAAATAGTTCCTGTCAAATAACATCAAAACTTTATAAAGGCATGAGAAACAAAAGTTTGCAAAATATATACATGTGAAGGATGGCCACCGGGCAAAGCTGTGGAAGCTCTGGCCAATTAGATTTGTGTTAAACATGAAATAATAGAGGTAATTCTCTCTCAGAGAGTCCCCCTCTCTACCAACATCACGCCAAATTAATAATGTACACCTCTGCCCTGCTGTATCAGTATCCTGATCTGTGGTGCATCCATGTGGCACGGAGCATGGTTAGTGCGCACAGATGGCCTCTGACATCTGCACGGACAGCCAATACATTGCAGAGCAAGGGGTACATTTAAGATGTTCACCCCTCTTCCCAAAAACACAAACCTTTGACAGTTGCTATCTTGGTGGAAGATTTGAACTTCAAATATAAGTCACTCCAGAGTTATATTATGCTGGCTATCATTTCTCATACGTATTAATTAAAGCCAAATCAATTTGAAGTCAAGCACTGTGAGCCCACCTCAGGAGTGGAAAGGTTATGTGTATTCCGGTCAGACAGCCTGCCCTGCCAAATTGACTGGGCTGGAGAGTTGATGGCTATGCATCTCCTTTTGATGCTTTGTGAGATTAGGTTAGACCTCTCACCAATGCGCCAGCCTCCCAGATGGAGCTGGCCTGGGATCAGGGATCAAATGGCACACCGGTCCCAAAAAGGACTAGCCTCACACCAAAAAAGGCGATTGATATTATTGACAAGGGATGGCAGCAGGCTTAATGTACACAGGGGGAGCTCAGATCAGGTGGAAGAAGAACACATCACACTTTCCTCAGTGTATCTCTCTTCGTTGCGGTCCCATCCGCTCCCTTTGACAGAAAGCACTTTGGGTATGATGTATTATGCAAAGTCCACTTCATTGAATGCCACTCCTTCCTTAATTCACTTTGGAACCAGCTCTTAAGGAGGAATAAATCATTTTGGACCACTTTTGGGAGAGTAGACCTTTCGAAATCCCTCAACAATTGAGGTTAAGAAGGTGCTGTCCAAGGCAAAGGCACGCCCTGTTTCCTTCCCACTCCCAGGACATATTGGGGGTGACTCTCGCTGAGGGGCTTGAGACCCTGGAGTTAGTCTCACAGAATCTGGAGGAACAGACCAGCTAAGGCTCTCTGTTCAACCACTTTAAACTGTTTGAAAAGCATTTGACATGTGTTTGACGTCATCAAACAAGATGATCCCGCCAGTGCTGCCTTTGGCATTCAACCAAAATGTTGAACAACTGTGCTTGCAATTTCGAAGGAGCTTGATGCTGAACTGTGTCAGAACAGCTCAAAGTCTAGTTTGATGCAAATACATACAAAAAGGTAGTTTTTACCCATAACTGCCTCCCTTGTCTATTCTAGGCCCTAAAGGCTGGTTAGGTCACTTGTGTACCTTTTTCATCAAATGACAATGACATATTCTTTCTAAAGAACACCTTGGTTGTTAACTTGCATTTCACCCAGTTGTGTACAATGTTTATCTATTTAGTTATTCTTACAGATGGTTTGTTTAATTAACTTTCATATATTTTTTCTAGATACTTAATTGGATATTTCCTTTTATTTGCATTGTTATACATTTCTCGTTGTGTTGCTTCTTAATAACATTCTCACCCCTTCATATAATATATGCTTCCCTAAGGCCAAATTTACCACAAACTGCCAAGGAGGAATATCTCGTGACTGTGACTCTTTTACCTTTATGATTTGGATCGTTGTTGGTTTTTAGAATTGTGAGGGCTGAGCATGTTTTTTTCTCTACTACTCATCCTTTTACAAAGCAGAGGTAATGTATTCACAATGTTAGCAGTAGTTGGGTTTCGAGACAGACTATGCCTATAGCTTAGTCATCCAAAATTAAAATGAATTGTGCTATTAACGTTGTAGTATCTACCAGTGCATTTGTGTTTCAATGGAACTGGACATGAGTGTTGTGCAGAACCTAAAAGTGCCTTGTGCAAACTCTGTAAAGACAGGACATCCCTCATGGCAGTAAGATTAATACAACTGAAAGGTTAAAAATCCTCCAAGCTTTTGGAGAAGCTAGGGGGGGGTGAAGGGATACCAGAAGGTTAGTAGTTATGCAGATCCTCCACCTCAGCTACCAATGTCTCTTGTGGGCATGAAAGTAAATGAAGAAAGCAATAGTGATACTTCTTCCCAAATCCCACCTAGAGTGAGGGTAGTGTAGTTTCCCAGAGGCCTCCATGGTCCCAACAATCCAATGCCTTAGTAGCCTCAGTTAGGATACACACTTCTGTGATAGCCAAGATTTGCATTAGGTCTTGAGTGAGCTGCGTTGGGGGGGACCTAGATGACAGAAAGTATCTTCTAGAGAAGACAGAGTAGGTTTTGGAGGAATGAAAGAAAAGGGATACTGCTGCCTTGCAATACAGAAGCTGAGGGTTGAGAGGATGATTACTGCTGCATTATTGTAACAAAAAACAAAAATACTTTGTTCTGCTTTGCAAGCTAGTACTGGAGGCAAAGCATGAATGAACGACATTCATTGGGGAAGGAAGTAACTCCAGTGTGGCAAAGCCTATGCAGCATCTCCTCAAGGATTTGATCCAACCGTATGAGAAGTGGAGATATCTTTTCGACGGGATTGAAAATCTAGAGCTGGTCTTCCAACTCCAGGAGCTGAAAGAGGAGTTGTGGGGTGCAGCCCTTATACGCCATCTACTCACAGTTGGAACTGATGTAATAACTAATCTGGCTCCGGAGCAGAGGTCAATCTATTCCAAGATGAAGGCTGCTATCCTCAGGAAATTATGCAAAACCACAGCAACCACTGAACAATACGCTACATGACAAGGGAGACAAACGTTTAGGGGTGATTCATTTGCATATCAATACTTGAATTAGTTCAATTGTCTGGTCATAGGTAACAACGTTGACACTTTTGAGGGAATGTTCAATGTTATTGTATGTCAGAGTATCCTTGAAAATTATGAGATGGAGTTACACTAGAATGTTTATGTTTATGTTTATGTTTATTAGGTTTATATAGCGCTTTAACCCTAAGCGCTTTACAATATAAGAACAGGTACAATAGAGGGAGAAGCATATAAACAATCATGATACAAACCAGTGTAACAATACGTAGAACAGTTTCCTTAGATAGAGGAGGCGAGGGGAGGGTGAGGAGGAAGGGAGTGGGGGTAGTCAGGGAGGGGGATCACATTCCACTGTCTGATTTAAGTTCCTGCAGGTGTGAGTAAAAAGAGGGGGAAGAGGGAGGTATGATGGCGATAAGGGTCAGGGGAGAAGGGAAGAGAGAGGAAGGAAGGAAGTCAAGGGGGGGAGTGGAGAAGGAGTGCTTTCAAGGCAGAGCGGAAGGAGGAGTAGGTGGGGATGGAGCGGATGGAGAGAGGTAAGGAGTTCCAGTGTAGTAATGTAATGGACTAGAGAATCACATAACCTAGAGATCTGTTGAAGGCTGCTGATTTAAGAGGTATTGATATACTGAAGTTCACAAAATGGCTCAGGGCATACATCTAAGCTTTAAGACAAGAGGATTGATAAAGGTAAACTCATGGAGAGGAAGGACAAAAATACTCTCCTGATGATAAATTACAGTTATCTAGATCTTCCACTCTCACAGACAGGAAGAGTGAGGGGACCCCTAGCATGGGGGCATCCATATAGTCTGCCCCACAGTGCTGACTTATGTTTGGAGACTAGAGGAATAGGAAAGGAGATACTGTCTGTAGTTAATGCTACCCTCATTGAGACGGAGAGGAGGGGATTGTAAGCATGGACGTCTTAGGATATGAATTTCCACTAGGCCAGTAGCTGGACAAAGGTGCAGCGAGGCAATGGAGGGGGAACAGAGGGAGCACGGAGAAAACAATCCTACTAGGCCAGGAGACATTGAGATCATGCAAGTGCAGGGGAGGGGAAAGGGGAGAAGTGCGGGGGGAAGGGAGGAGGGGGCAGTGCAGTGCATAATAAAGCAATAAATAAAATGTGCGGCCAGCTGGTGGCAAGTGCAAGGGTAAGTGCAGACATCAGGTCTTGAGTGCTGGTAAGGGGTTGTAGGGACCCCTTGTAGGGTTGCCAGTGGGGCAGTGCAGGTGTGCAACTGGCAGGAAAGGGACCTGGGTCTGAGTACAGAGGGTAACCAGGTAATCAGTACAGTTTCAGTTTCAGCCAGGAGATCAGCAGGGGAGAGAGGAGAGAACGCAGAAGCAAAGAGGAAGTTCTTGAGGTGCTTCCAGAACTGGAGATGGTTCTCCTCAAGTTTCAGAGAGGCAGGGAGGATGTTCCAGAGGGAGACCCCAGCAGAAGAAAGAGATCTACCACCAAGTCTTTACTTGGAGAAGCGACTGACCCTGAGGGAGTTGGAGGTGGATGAGCGAAGAGCTTGAGAAGGAAGATATTTAGGAAGAGAGAGTTGAAGGTATTGAGGCCCCAGGCCCCAGAAGGCCTTGTGGACAATGCTGAGGGTTTAGAACTTAATCCTCAC
The DNA here is from genome assembly GCF_040938575.1 of Ambystoma mexicanum. Classification (NCBI taxonomy): domain Eukaryota; kingdom Metazoa; phylum Chordata; class Amphibia; order Caudata; family Ambystomatidae; genus Ambystoma; species Ambystoma mexicanum. The sequence goes on along the minus strand of NC_090937.1, from coordinate 1,515,218,684 downwards.
CACCACTGGGAGCCAGTGCAGAGATTTCAATCCTGGAGAGATACGATCCCTGCAAAACTGTTAGCTGTTTATATAGGAATTCTCCAATTTTCCTTCCTTGCACTGTTTGCTTGTTACCTATTGCATCTTGTTTAAGGTACTGTGTATAGTCACACAGGCATGTGCACAATTCTTTCTAAAGATTGTTTACTTTCAGAGGAGCAGAACAGGAATTCCATTTTGTGCTTTAAGACATCTGCATGTCGAAAATGTCTCCCTTTCTATAATAGGTATAATTATGTTTTACTTAATTTCTGTACATTCCAAAAAACAACTCTATCTTCCTTCCTCTGAAAAAACAACTTGTGTTATGGTCCAGCCCTCCATTTGTGGCTTGGTTTCTGGGAGAGGTGCACTCTTGCCATTTTGGCATGTTCAGAAATGTCAGAATCACCGTCACTCATTGGTGGTGATGATAGAATGCCTCAACATTTGGTTGCAAAAGGCATCCCACTGGTAAGGGCTATGACACTGAATCGATAGACTCTTACCTCCATGACCCTTTCACAGTGTTGCAGCCTTGAGTTGGGTGAAGTGCATGAATCCAAGGGATGTCTGGTATTGCACTGTGAAGAAAATGGTTATGTTTCTCATCTCATTCCAAGGCCTATGTTATTCCTACTGATATTCTGGGATGCTAGCTGTGTATGCCTTTCTGCTTGTATCCCAAGCAATGCATATATGTGTTACTTCCTAAGTTCTGTAAGCCCAACTATCACAATGATTAAGATGTGCATATTCTCTTATCTGCCAAGCTCTGACATAACTGACTCATGAGGTATACAAGTTATGCATCTTCCCCTCAAATGTACTGCTATTTGAAACGTTTTACCTCTCACCAGTCCTAATCTTCCCATTAAAAACTCATTCTTAATGTTTCTGTAGCCTTCAGCACACAATCATATCTGTACAACCCTTCTCCCTAGTAGTATTAATCTGTTATATTTGCACATTATGCTTGTGATGGTTCGCAATCTGGCGAATGTGCAGAACCTCTGACTTTTTTGATTTGTATTAAATGAACATTTAGGTAGTTCCAGCTCAGAAAGTGTAATCTGCAAATCAGACTTCCCTTTTATAAGTTCCATCCAAAAGCAATGTATACCCATGTGCTGTGCTAGATCAGTAGCCTGATCTGCAACACCTGCACTCCAGTGGCACAGAGCAGGTTCAGAGGTCACAAGTGCCCATCTTACAGCAGCAGTGACAGTATGGTCTCTACAGCACAGGGGCTGAATTTAAGATATACACCTCTGTTTCAACAACAATATAAATATGATAATGCTCTCCTGGTGGCATGTTAAACTGTAAATAGCAGATACAAAGTTCTCCGTTACTTGAATTTGGTAATACAGGTTCAGGTTATTCTGCTCTGAGCGGCAAGCCCTTACACTCCCCACTTAGTGGCGAGCAGCATCCGTTGAGCGGAACTGACACCGTTACTTTTCCATTATAATTTAGCATGCCCTCAAACCTGATGGCGAACAGCACCCGAGAATCGGGACTGACGCCGTACTTTACCACTTTATGTGAGCATGCAATCCAACATGATGGCGGGCAGCCTCTATTTGTGCGGAGCTGAGACTGACCACTTTTCCAACTTCATTAACTTTTAACTTGTACTTTGAACACTCCTCCTTTTGGCCCCAGCCTTATTTTGGCAGCCGGGTCCACTTCTACTACTTTCCTAGGTGCAAGATTGTTAACCTTTTCCCCCCTGTCACCTGCACCCCCTCTCCCTCCCCATTGGCCAGTTGTGCGTGCTCTAAACCTTTCCTTCACCCGACCCCTTCCACCCGGTCTCCAGGCCTACAACTCGCTCCCCATTGCTTGTGTAACTCACCCATTGTTCACACTTCAGTGGTATATGGGGTGTACTCGTGACCCAAAATGTACTATTTCGGGAAATTAAACTGCAGGGCTGACCTGATGAAATCTATCACCAGATCGTTAGACCACCCTGTGTAGTAAAAACTACTGGATTCACCAAAACCTTCACAACAAAATCATGCATGTGTACAGTCTTCAATAGTGTGTGTTATGTCATCTTAAATACTGAAGAGCCCGAGTCAATGGCCGATGCATTTCTGAGTAGAAGTCCATCATCAGGGCTAGTTCTCTGAATAGTGTAAGGATATATACATATTTACAATTATAGTCAGGTAAAGGTTGATATATAGCATAAATCAAAGAAAATTGCCTGGTTATAGTTTCATGTAACATCCATGACTTGTACGTGGTGGCTATTTCGGAGACAAGAGTAATCAGAAGCTAAATCTAAAGAGATGAAGCAACTGAAAAAACAGTACAGAAATAATCAGTACTTTGTATATCGAGGTCGAGTACTTGGAAATGAATTCTGTCTGCAAGGTAATGTTAGTGCAATAGTTATGGCCTGAGTTGCGGCATAGTAGTAGTAACAAACTCAAACGACTACATGAGAGAGGATATTGATGTGTGAACCAACCACCCACTGAAAAAACAAAACAATCACAAAAACAGTGTAAAATAGCTTACCTAGTCTGTAGAGAACATGCCTTTTCCCCCAGATAGCAAGCAGCATTGTCGTGATACACAGAGGAAGGGGAGACAGAAGGATGTAATATGGAATATTGACTGATGAAGAGACTGAAGTGTAAAAAGCTCAAGCTAGCAGACCCTAGCGTGCGCGCAATCTCACACACACACAGACACTACATACTTATATGGAGATTGCTGTGATTGCAAGTGGATGCCTTTATGGATTTTGTAATAGAGGTATATTTATAATGGGAGGTAACATTTCATTGTGTGTACATTTTGTATACATATTATTTTAATGGTCTCCGGGGTAAAGCTGGAGAAAGACTTGGTTCAAGTTGCTTCAATTCTTTTAAATAAATTTACATTTTTGAATACCTCACAGTCTGTTTTTTGCCACGAATTATGGGTTGGGGTTGTATAAATGGGGGGTGTTAGATTATTGTGTCATGTCTGAAGGGGTCAAAATATTAGAATTTACACTACAACCACAATCCTTGATCTGCATCAGACTGCCTGTATCAAACTGCACATCCAGTCAGAAGCATCCTTTCCTCTTGAATCAACCAACCAGACTGGTGCCCTGACACTTCACACTTCTTTGAACTACAAGGAACTTCAGCTCAACCCTAGCTCGACATCTGCTCACCGTGAGGACGATCGCAGAGACCCTTTCGAGCCAGATCTGAACCACCTGAAGAGTACCGTGTAGCCTGGTGCAATGTTGTCAAACCGTCAAGAGCTGCAGAAATATATTATTAACTGCTAACATCCCCCTTGGTCCTGTTTTCTGCCCTAGAGACTGGCTAGGGCACCTGTAATCCTTTTTTGTGCACAGGAACATATCCTTTAAAAGAACATTGGGGTTTGCAATTTCCCTGTCACCTCTGATTCATTAACCAGAGTGCTGCATCTAGCTTTCTTTGCATATTCTGTGTTCTTTCCTCATATGTTGTGTTCTTTCAGCAGGACTGATCTTTATGTAGTGTTTTTCTATTTAGTTATTTAAATAAAGTATATCTGTATAGAATCTTGATGTGGCATTCTCTTTATTTTGGATTATTGCCAGGGGTGTTGTTAGGTCTGGAAAAGATCAGGGCCTAAGCTAATGTCAGGACTGGCAGGATTCGGGGCTAGCTATATCCTTTTGGTTGTAGTGTGATAGCCAAGATTTGCATTAGGTCTTGAGTGAGCTGCGTTGGGGGGGACCTAGATGACAGAAAGTATCTTCTAGAGAAGACTGAGTAGGTTTTGGAGGAATGAAAGAAAAGGGATACTGCTGCCTTGCAATACAGAAGCTGAGGGTTGAGAGGATGATTACTGCTGCATTATTGTAACAAAAAACAGAAATACTTTGTTCTGCTTTGCAAGCTAGTACGGGAGGCAAAGTATGAATGAACGACATTCATTGGGGAAGGAAGTAACTCCAGTGTGGCAAAGCCTATGCAGCATCTCCTCAAGGATTTGATCCAACCGTATGAGAAGTGGAGATATCTTTTCGACGGGATTGAAAATCTAGGGCTGATCTTCCAACTCCAGGAGCTGAAAGAGGAGTTGTGGGGTGCAGCCCTTATACGCCATCTACTCACAGTTGGAACTGATGTAATAACTAATCTGGCTCCGGAGCAGAGGTCAATCTATTCCAAGATGAAGGCTGCTATCCTCAGGAAATTATGCAAAACCACAGCAACCACTGAACAATACGCTACATGACAAGGGAGACACACGTTTAGGGGTGATTCATTTGCATATCAATACTTGAATTAGTTCAATTGTCTGGTCATAGGTAACAACGTTGACACTTTTGAGGGAATGTTCAATGTTATTGTATGTCAGAGTATCCTTGAAAATTATGAGATGGAGTTACACTAGAATGTTGATGTTTATGGTTATGTTTATTACGTTTATATAGCGCTTTAAACCCTAAGCTCTTTACAATATAAGAACAGGTACAATAGAGGTAGAAGCATATAAACAATCATGATACAAACCAGTGTAACAATACGTAGAACAGTTTCCTTAGATAGAGGAGGCGAGGGGAGGGTGAGGAGGAAGGGAGTGGGGGTAGTCAGGGAGGGGGACCACATTCCACTGTGTGATTTAAGTTCCTGCAGGTGTGAGTAAAAAGAGGGGGAAGAGAGAGGTATGATGGCGATAAGGGTCAGGGGAGAAGGGAAGAGAGAGGAAGGCAGGAAGTCAAGGGGGGGAGTGGAGAAGGAGTGCTTTCAAGGCAGAGCGGAAGGAGGAGTAGGTGGGGATGGAGCAGATGGAGAGAGGTAAGGAGTTCCAGTGTAGTAATGTAATGGACTAGAGAATCACATAACCTAGAGATCTGTTGAAGGCTGCTGATTTAAGAGGTATTGATATACTGAAGTTCACAAAATGGCTCAGGGCATACATCTAAGCTATAAGACAAGAGGATTGATAAAGGTAAACTCATGGAGAGGAAGGACAAAAATACTCTCCTGATGATAAATTACAGTTATCTAGATCTTCCACTCTCACAGACAGGAAGAGTGAGGGGACCCCTAGCATGGGGGCATCCATATAGTCTGTCCCACAGTGCTGACTTATGTTTGGAGACTAGAGGAATAGGAAGGGAGATACTGTCTGTAGTTAATGCTACCCTCATTGAGACGGAGGAGGAGGGGATTGTAAGCATGGACGTCTTAGGATATGAATTTCCACTAGGCCTGTAGCTGGACAAAAGTGCGGCGAGGCAATGGAGGGGGAACAGAGGGAACACGGAGAACACGATCCTACTAGGCCAGGAGACATTGAGATCATGCAAGTGCAGGGGAGGGGAAAGGGGAGAAGTGCGGGGGGAAGGGAGGAGGGGGCCGTGCAGTGCATAATAAAGCAATAAATAAAATGTGCGGCCAGCTGGTGGCAAGTGCAAGGTTAAGTGCAGACATCAGGTCTCGAGTGCTGGTAAGGGGTTGTAGGGGCCCCTTGTAGGGTTGCCAGTGGGGCAGTGCAGGTGTGCAACTGGCAGGAAAGGGACCTGGGTCTGAGTACAGAGGGTAGCCAGGTAATCAGTACAGTTTCAGTTTCAGCCAGGAGATCAGCAGGGGAGAGAGGAGAGAACGCAGACGCAAAGAGGAAGTTCTTGAGGTGCTTCCAGAGCTGGAGATGGTTCTCCTCAAGTTTCAGAGAGGCAGGGAGGATGTTCCAGAGGGAGACCCCAGCAGAAGAAAGAGATCTACCACCAAGTCTTTACTTGGAGAAGCGGCTGACCCTGAGGGAGTTGGAGGTGGATGAGCGAAGAGCTTGAGAAGGAAGACATTTAGGAAGAGAGAGTTGAAGGTATTGAGGCCCCAGGCCCCAGAAGGCCTTGTGGACAATGCTGAGGGTTTAGAACTTAATCCTCACCACCACTGGGAGCCAGTGCAGAGATTTCAATCCTGGAGAGATACGATCCCTGCAAAACTGTTAGCTGTTTATATAGGAATTCTCCAATTTTCCTTCCTTGCACTGTTTGCTTGTTACCTATTGCATCTTGTTTAAGGTACTGTGTACAGTCACACAGGCATGTGCACAATTCTTTCTAAAGATTGTTTACTTTCAGAGGAGCAGAACAGGAATTCCCTTTTGTGCTTTAAGACACCTGCATGTCGAAAATGTCTCCCTTTCTATAATAGGTCTAATTATGTTTTACTTAATTTCTGTACATTCCAAAAAACAACTCTATCTTCCTTCCTCTGAAAAAACAACTTGTGTTATGGTCCAGCCCTCCATTTGTGGCTTGGTTTCTGGGAGAGGTGCACTCTTGCCATTTTGGCATGTTCAGAAATTTCAGAATCACTGTCACTCATTGGTGGTGATGATAGAATGCCTCAACATTTGGTTGCAAAAGGCATACCACTGGTAAGGGCTATGACACTGAATCGATAGACTCTTACCTCCATGACCCTTTCACAGTGTTGCAGCCTTGAGTTGGGTGAAGTGCATGAATCCAAGGGATGTCTGGTATTGCACTGTGAAGAAAATGGTTATGTTTCTCATCTCATTCCAAGGCCTATGTTCTTCCTACTGATATTCTGGGATGCTAGCTGTGTATGCCTTTCTGCTTGTATCCCAAGCAATGCATATATGTGTTACTTCCTAAGTTCTGTAAGCCCAACTATCACAATGAATAAGATGTGCATATTCTCTTATCTGCCAAGCTCTGACATAACTGACTCATGAGGTATACAAGTTATGCATCTTCCCCTCAAATGTAATGCTATTTGAAACGTTTTACCTCTCACCAGTCCTAATCTTCCCATTAAAAACTCATTCTTAACGTTTCTGTAGCCTTCAGCACACAATCATATCTGTACAACCCTTCTCCCTAGTAGTATTAATCTGTTATATTTGCACATTATGCTTGTGATGGTTCGCCATCTGGCGAATGTGCAGAACCTCTGACTTTTTTTATTTGTATTAAATGAACATTTAGGTAGTTCCAGCTCAGAAAGTGTAATCTGCAAATCAGACTTCCCTTTTATAAGTTCCATCCAAAAGCAATGTATACCCATGTGCTGTGCTAGATCAGTAGCCTGATCTGCAACACCTGCACTCCAGTGGCACAGAGCAGGTTCAGAGGTCACAAGTGCCCATCTTACAGCAGCAGTGACAGTATGGTCTCTACAGCACAGGGGCTGAATTTAAGATATACACCTCTGTTGCAACAACAATATAAATATGATAATGCTCTCCTGGTGGCATGTTAAACTGTAAATAGCAGATACAAAGTTCTCCGTTACTTGAATTTGGTAATACAGGTTCAGGTTATTCTGCTCTGAGCGGAAAGCCCTTACACTCCCCACTTAGTGGCGAGCAGCATCCGTTGAGCGGAACTGACACCGTTACTTTTCCATTATAATTTAGCATGCCCTCAAACCTGATGGCGAACAGCACCCGAGAAGCGGGACTGACGCCGTACTTTACCACTTTATGTGAGCATGCAATCCAACATGATGGCGGGCAGCCTCTATTTGTGCGGAGCTGAGACTGACCACTTTTCCAACTTTATTAACTTTTAACTTGTACTTTGAACACTCCTCCTTTTGGCCCCAGCCTTATTTTGGCAGCCGGGTCCACTTCTACTACTTTCCTAGGTGCAAGATTGGTAACCTTTTCCCCCCTGTTACCTGCACCCCCACTTGCTCCCCATTGGCCAGTTGTGCGTGCTCTAAACTTTTCCTTCACCCGACCCCTTCCACCCGGCCTCCAGGCCTACTACTCGCTCCCCATTGCTTGTGTAACTCACCCATTGTTCACACTTCAGTGGTATATGGGGTGTACTCGTGACCTAAAATGCACTATTTCGGGAAATTAAACTGCAGGGCTGAACAGATCGTTAGACCACCATGTGTAGTAAAAACTACTGGATTCACCAAAACCTTCACAACAAAATCATGTATGTGTACAGTCTTCAATAGTGTGTGTTATGCCATCTTAAATACTGAAGAGGCCGAGTCAATGGCCGATGCATTTCTGAGTAGAAGTCCATCATCAGGGCTAGTTCTCTGAATAGTGTAAGGATATATACATATTTACAATTATATTCAGGTAAAGGTTGATATATAGCATAAATCAAAGAAAATTGCCTGGTTATAGTTTCATGTAACTTCCATGACTTGTAGGTGGTGGCTATTTCGGAGACAAGAGTAATCAGAAGCTAAATCTAAAGAGATGAAGCAACTGAAAAAAACAGTACAAAAATAATCAGTACTTTGTATATCGAGGTGGAGTACTTGGAAATTAATTCTGTCTGCAAGGTAATGTTAGTGCAATAGTTATGGCCTGAGTTGCGGCATAGTAGTAGTAACAAACTCAAACGACTACATGAGAGAGGCTATTGATGTGTGAACCAACCACCCACTGAAAAACAAAACAATCACAAAAACAGTGTAAAATAGCTTACCTAGTCTGTAGAGAACATGCCTTTTCCCCCAGATAGCAAGCAGCATTGTCGTGATACACAGAGGAAGGGGAGACAGAAGGATGTAATATGGAATATTGACTGATGAAGAGACAGAAGCGTAAAAAGCTGAAGCTAGCAGACCCTAGCGCGTGCGCAATCACACACACACACACACGTACTACATACTTATATGGAGATTGCTGTGATTGCAAGTGGATGCCTTTATGGATTTATAATAGAGGTATATTCATAATGGGAGATAACATTTCATTGTGTGTACATTTTGTATACATATTATTTTAATGGTTTCCAGGGTAAAGCTGGAGACAGATTTGGTTTAAGTTGCTTCAATTCTTTTAAATACATTTACATTTTTGAATACCTCACAGTCTGTTTTTTGCCAGGAATTATAGGTTGGGGTTGTATAAATGGGGGGTGTTAGATTATTGTGTCATGTCTGAAGGGCTCAAAATATTAGAATTTACACTACAACCACAATCCTTGATCTGCATCAGACTGCCTGTATCAAACTGCACATCCAGTCAGAAGCATCTTTTCCTCTTGAATCAACCAACCAGACTGGTGCCCTGAAACTTCACACTTCTTTGAACTACAAGGAACTTCAGCTCAACCCTAGCTCGACATCTGCTCACCGTGACCCATTCGAGCCAGATCTGAACCACCTGAAGAGTACCGTGTAGCCTGGTGCAATGTTGTCAAACCGTCAAGAGCTGCAGAAATATATTATTAACTGCTAACTTCCCCCTTGGTCCTGTTTTCTGCCCTAGAGACTGGCTAGAGCACCTGTAATCCTTTTTTGTGCACAGGAACATATCCTTTTAAAGAACATTGTGGTTTGCAATTTCCCTGTCACCTCTGATTCATTAACCAGAGTGCTGAATCTAGCTATCTTTGCATATTTTGTGTTCTTTCCTCATATGTTGTGTTCTTTCAGCAGGACTGATCTTTATGTAGTGTTTTTCTATTTAGTTATTTAAATAAAGTATATTTGTATAGAATCTTGATGTGGCATTCTCTTTATTTTGGATTATTGCCAGGGCTGTTGTTAGGTCTGGAAATGATCAGGGCCTAAGCTAATGTCAGGACTGGCAGGATTCAGGGCTAGCTATATCCTTTTGGTTGTAGTCCCTGAGCTTCTATCCGGGGCTACAACCAAAAGACTATACTATAGCCCCCACAGCCCCCTCCTAGCAATGCCTCCGATTATTGCACTATTGTTGTCTGGGTTGCTACTGCATACTATTCACATCTCTACTGAGAGTACAGTGCTCCCTCAGCCCACGTTACCACAAAAAGCGAAGGAGGATTATCTATTAACTGTGCCTGTTTTACCTTTATGATTGGGATCACCCTTGTTTTGTAGCAGTTTGTGAGCTGGTAGGTGCTTTAGACACTACACACCCTTGTATTCCTGCAGGGCAGAAGTCATTTCATCACAATGCTTTGCTTCTTTCAACCAGTCTTATTATTCAAACAAACAGCAAGCTTTATCCTGAATTATTGTCTTGGCAGTATATATATTAATATACTGATACAACTATTTATACAGGCACCATAAACTTATCTAAAAGATACAACTGACTTCCTGAATGGCCTGAAAGACTTTACAGCACTCAGCTCAGACTGCATACTATTCAGTCTTGATGTATGCAGCTTATATACGTCCATAATGAGGGGATAGAGTCAGTTGAATGGTTACTCCTGAACAATCCTGGATTGAAAGGAAATGCAAAGTTTGTTTTGGAATTACTTAATTTGATTCTTTACAATAGTTATTTTCAGGTTCCAGGGTAAATATTTGCAGACTTCAGGTATATCAATGGGGTCTTCAATGGCCCCAGTATATGCAAATACCTTAATGTTTCAATTTGAAAGCCAACATGTTCTAGAACACCCGGTATGGTCATCATATATTCTCACATGGAAAAGATTCATCAATGATAACTTTGGAATTTGGTGGGGCACAAAGTACGATCTATGTTTCTTTTTTGAATATTTGAACTTGGTACATCCACGCATCAAGTTCACTATGGAGATTGGTAACCCTTCATTGCATTTCTTAGATGTTTATCTAAAAATTACTAATAACAAAATCAGCACATCTGTCTACCACAAACCAACTGATGCCAATAATGTTTTACATTACACAAGCTTCCACCCTAGAGCAATGCTTCAGAGTCTACCGTATAGCCAAATCTTAAGACTTAAGAGAAATACATCTGACCCAGAAACTTGACGCAGAATGCACAGATTTGATCAGCAAAGTCCAGGAGAGAGGCTATCCTTCAGAGATCCTAGAAGAAGCCTCAAACAGAGCCACAGTAATATCACGCACTGATTTACTCAAAAACAAAACTAAAACTAAATACACCACTCCTTTTTATATCTAAATTCTCTAGACAAAGCTTTCAAATTTCCAAAAGCATAAAGAAGCAATGGAATATCTTGCACAATGATCCCATTTTGCTGAAGGTATTCCCTACACCCCCATGATGTGCTTTAAAAGCGGTAAGAATATTAGGGATAAATTAGTCAAAGCAGAGAGGATTCCCAGAGACACAAAGCAATTTTTATCCACTAGGAAAATGGGAACTTTTCTTTGTCTAGGATGTACACATTGCAACAATATCATCAAAGGTAATGTTGTTACTCACCCAAGGAGGGGTAAAACAATTAGACTCATAGATTAATCCATGTGTATGTAATAAGGAGTAATTTACCTCATAAAATGTCCAAGTGGCAAAGTTTATGTTGGAAAAACAAAAAGACCAGTCAAATTGAGGCTAAGTGAACTTAAGTCCAATATAAGGTGCAACAATCAACATTCACCAGTGGCACGACACTTCAACTTACAAAAACACATTGTTGCACAACTGAAATTTCTGATTCTTGAAGTAGTCAAACGTCCCACAAGAAGAGGAGACTGTCAGTCACTCCTACTATAAAGGGAAGTCTATTGGATTGATATGATGGACGCTCTACACCCAAGGGGTTTGAATGAATACTATTCGCTGAATTGTTACCTATAACTTTGTCACTTTGCCAAAATGTGTTTTATTGTCACCATGATTAGACCACTTGATCCAGTACCTGGTAACTCCTTGTGAATCAATTTAGACACCTATGAGTGTCCCTTTCCAAATATACCATAGTCCACCACTGTTATTGAATGTGAATGGAATTGTTCTTTCTTTGGTTACATTGACATGTAAAATAAGTATTGTTTATTGGTCAAGTGAATTCATTTGAATTTCCGGTAAAATATTCAATTCAATTGAATTTGACAATTTGGGTACTCAAATGCCATATACTTACTGTATCTTTGAACTACACCTCGTGGGTACACCACTTGTCGATTTAACATCAGATGCTGAGGAAGATCCATTTTTTGTGACACACTATTAGTTTAATATCCACACTTCATTCTGATGAGAAGGCCCTTTTTTTCATCTGGCCTTACTAATGCCAAATTCGTGCCTCCAGCTCTCTACATGATGACCGTTGATTCCTTTTGATCTTCCGGTATAACGTTGATATTGAGACACCCGTGTATGATTCATGCACATTCCTTTAGTTACTGGTTGCGAGATTAGACATACAGCTATATTCGAAAAATTGCCCTTTGATGCAGTTCTCTAGTGTATGTCTATCAACATTAGCCCCGAATTGAGGCTCCTTCAAAATTCTTAACCTGGCGCAACGATATTCGTCTCTACACGCGGCTCACCCTCCATACTTCGAATATGGAGGACTGACCGTATTACCACTATGAGTCCTCTTTCTATTACTATTATCAAGGCACTATTTAACAGCCTGTAAAATGGCGCATGGTGTCTCCATGACAACCTCTGCGGACGCCGGCAGTCCACGCTCACCCGACACACAATGCTCACTCACGCTGAACGAACTTTTTAATGTGTCCCACCTTTAAGGGACCCTCTATAAATTACTAGACGCTCATCTACTCTAACTGCATCTTTTTAGAATTCGGATGCTAATACGGCGTGCTACCACACCTGACGTTGTCACATCTGGACGCCTTGGGACAACGAAACTCGCAATTAACCTTGGTGCTTTCACAAATTCCCTTTTTATTGGGTATGTAGAGATTGTTATACTATTCTCGCATTGCACAGGGGCTTACGGGTCCTCACTTCATTACAAATGACTTAATGCGCTTATCTTCTCAATATTCTCTTGATGATAGTGATTACATCACCTATTGGGGATTTCAACACCTGATGATGTGGTTCTAGAAATTAAGAACTATCTTTCACAATTTGAATGAATGTACATCAACCACTATTGGGATGCCAATTAGGTATGTTACAGCACGTAGATAGGTATCATGGGACTCTAACTAATATTATATCTGTGTTTATTTCTCAACTAACAATATTTATCTGAATATATTTATCTTTCAAGGCTGGAACTTACCTGTGGAAATATTTTGTGACCATCCTTGGTTGCTCTCTACCCATGACTGGTCTTGTTTATCTAATCAAGACTCGCCTCCTAACATTTATTCAGACCGTGCCTTCCAGCACGGACCGCAACTGGTAACTATGTTTGTTTCCCTACTCAAGATGTTTGGAATTACTAACTTAACTCTATTTAGAGATACCCTGAGGGACTACCCACAGTACCTACTGATCTGTTGAGAAATTAGTCCATTCTTTTTCTACTTCTTTTTTGACTGCAAAAGAAGCTCAATAATATACATAGAAGATTATTTCTCCAGTGCCCACAGCAAATTGAACTAGCAACAAAAACATAGTAATTTCGTGATAATACCGGAACTTCATTTGAACATTGACCATCTTTTTAAGGATAATAACTAGTGTATTTAATAAATCTTTATTGGAAAGATATGTTGAATTGTATACAACATAGTGGAATTACTTGAATGTAATATTTTATACTATTGTCTCCTTCTTTTAAAGAGTCTGTACTGGCCATTTGAAGAAGAGGAAAGTAACCTTGAAACGCATCACCAATTATTACGGACCTCATTCCTCTTTATTCTTTGTATTATTTTCTTTATGTACACTATGATGCTGTATCGTTTGCTTCTTTTCTAACAAAAAATCTTTTTCTTTGTATTTGATATTCAATTATATGCTATTTTATAAAAACAATCCCTTGTAAGTCCTTGCTTTTCACCAAGACAGATTGAATCTGCATAATAGTGTATCATAATTCCTAATTACAGTAGTGAACTCTTAGTCCAAAGAATTGAAAGTGTGCAGGAGACGGGAGGATTCCTAGGTAGAATCTTCTCTCTCTCATTGTCTTTTGTCGGGGTTTTGTGCCAAGATCCCAGTTCCTCCCCCGCACCTAAAATATATAAATAGTTTTCCTTTAAAAATACCAATTAAGACTTTATTTACCATAGGTGTGCACCGGTGTCCAAACAAGGCCATTGAAAAGTTCAACAAAAAAAATGGTTAATATGCAACGGGGCGAATGGTCCCTTCTCCCTTTCCTTTCCATGGCAGCCATTTCCGGGTCAGTGCAGGAGAAGGACAGAGAAGCACAGGTAAGTGGGCTAGGGTTGGGGGGATGTGGAAAAGGGTGGTGCGTGTAGGGAAAAGGAGAAGGGGACACCCAGGTTTTGCACACTTACCAGTGATCCGTGTAGGGAAAGATGGTGGCCTGCATCCCTGAGGATGCTCGGAGCAGGAGCTATACCATGTGGTAAACCCCCATTCTGAGCATCCTAATTGGCTGGGATGCCTAAACCATGCCCCTACCATGTACTAATGGTTAATGATTGCAAGATATTTTGCAGTGCCCAAACATGCATACTAAATTATTTGGAGACACAACAACATACATATTTATCCCTTTGCTTTACTCCTTTTTCCTTCTATACCACCTTAATGGGCTAGTGAATCGAATCCAATCTGTGACACCACTACAATTCTTTGAATGATCAATGCTCTCTGTCCATGATCCTAGATATGGACAAAGATGTGCATCACTGTCTTCATATTAAAACAATTTAAATATTCCAATAACTCACATGGTTTTTTTTTGCATTTCTATCAGAATGTTTAAATATTTGTCTACACATTTAGAGGAATATTGTTTCAGACCAACACATTGACAAAACTGGCCCTCAGTTAATGCTGGAATCAAGAAAGTAACGTTGATCGACTTTTATTTGGCATTTTCCATGTTATGATATGATATGATATGATATGTATTGATTTATTTATCTACATTATTATAGAGTGCCAAATGCCCATGGACCACCGAGAGCACAAAAAACATAAGACAACACAATCATAAGAAATAGTCATACCAGATTATTCAACAGAGGAGAGCGGGAAGAATTAGTCCGGCTAAGATCGAAAATATATGTTTTAAATGCTTTCTTGAACAAAATGAGACTGCTGGCAAGACACATGCAGGAAGAGAATTCCAGAGAAGAGGTGCCTGAACGTCAAAGCTGGTTCCACCAAAGCAAGCGAGTTTGAATCTTGGTTGGACAAATGTGGGTGCCATGGAGGATGGAAGGCTTCTAGTACGGATGTTAAGCTTAGCATAATTGGACAGATAAGCCCAGACAGTAATGAGAGAGCTATTTAAAAGCCATATGTCAGGATTTTGTGTGTCATCCTTTGCTTAATGGGAAGCCAATGCAGAGCTTTCATTGATACAGAAACATGTGGGCATAGAGAGAGACGTGTATACGTTTGGTAATGAGATCACATGTGGAGATGATGTAAGACACGTGAGGCCTCATGGATAGTTCCTCGTCCAGGACTACACGTAGGGTTTTAACCTTCTTAGAGATGGAAATAGTATTGCCCGCAATTTCAAAGTCTGTGTATTTGGGCGCTAACTAACTCAGACCTGATTTAGAGGCAACAATCAAAGGTTCAGTCTTTTTGCAGTTGAGCGCTAAAGAATTACAAGCCATCCAATCCTGGATGGCATTGTAGATGGTATTTAAGGTACACAGATCTTGCTCGTAGTGCCCACTAAGCTGAAGAACAATCTGGGTGACGTTGGCGTAGTTGGTATGCTGGACACCTAGGGTGTCTAACAGGTTGAGCAGGGGTCGGATGTATACATTAAATACGAGCAGAGACAAGCAGGAGCCCTGGGGGACACCGCACGTTTGGACTATAGTTGAACAGTGAGCATCCCCAGAAAAAACCTGAACAATCCGAGGTCCCAAAAAGGAAGCTATCCAATTAGATGATGAGGTAGAACAGTTGGGGGGCTCTCCGAGCCTGGTCAATAGCAGAACATGATCTACTAGATCAAAGGCCGCAAAGAGGTCCAGCAGCATCAGCAGGGCAGGATGACCTTTGTCTGCCATGCCAGCTAAGGTGGACATGAGGTCAAGTATTGCGGTTTCTGTCCGGTGCTGTGCTCTGTAGCCTGAATGTCGCAGACCCAAGATGTTATGTTCGTCAATATGTTTTTCAATTTAAAGATTGCTAGATCATCTAGGATTTTAAGGATAAATGGCACATGTGTTATGGGCCTGTAGTTGTCAGCTATCGACGGATCTAGATTGCCCTTCTTCAGCAGAGGTGTGACCCAGGGAAACTTAGGGGAAGATGGAACTACACCCTCATCGAATGAGAGGTTATGTCATTTATAACGCAACTGTACACAAGTGTTTATAGGTGCGAAAAGACAAGGAGGGGAACAGAAGGAGGACAAACAGCGATCTTACTAGGCTTTGTGTCATTCAGCTCATGCAAGTGCGGGGACGAGGGGAGAGGAGAAGTGCCCTGGTGGATTTGGGGGTGAGGAGATGTGAAGGTGACTCAATAAGTGCTGCCCGAAGATGGCTCTTAAGTGGAAAGAGAACGGACTCTAGCGTTAGAGATACAGACCCTTAAGTGCTGAGGGAGCCCAGCGGCAGTGCAAGGGCAGCTGGACATGCAGGAGCCTGGACCCGAGTTCAGGGTGGCCAGGTGACCAGTGTGTGGAGCTTCCAGGGACATTAGCAGGGGAGAGGAAGAGAGAAAGCGGAAGCAAAAAGGAGGGTCTTGAGTTGTTTCCGGAACCGAAGGTGGTTCTGCTCAAGTATGCAAGAGGCAGGGAGGCTGTCCCAGAGGGAGGCCCCCACTGAGGAAAGAGTTCTTCTCCCCATTCTCTGCTTGGAAAAGCATCTGGCCCTCAGAGAATTGGAGGTGGATGAGCGGAGAGCGTGAGAAGGAACATTTTTATGAAGAGAAAGTGGGAGGTATTGTGGTCCCGGGCCCCAGAAAGCACTGTGGACAATGCAAAGGGTCTTGAATTTGATCTGTGCAACCACAGGGAGCCAGTGCAGATATTTCATAGCTGGATAGATACAATCCCTGGGCTTGAGGCCGAGGACAAGTCTCTCAGTCCTGTTTGGGATGAGTTGCAGAGGGTGGAGAGTAGAGGCAGGCAGAGTTAGAAAGAGGCTGTTGCAGTAGTCCGGCCTAGAAAGGACCAGAGCTCTGGAGACAGTGAGATTCTGAGGAAAACTGAGGAGATTCAGCTAAAAGTGTGACTTCTTAGAGGCGTTGGAGATGTGAGGAGAGAAGGAGAGGGTGTAGTTGAAGAGGACACCAAGAGGCCGATTCATGGAATAATTAGCGCAGCGCAAGTGGGCAAAAACGTGCGAATCGCAGTGGAATAGCGAAAATCGCAGTGCAAGTGCGAAAATCGCACAAAAAGCAGCGCACATCGCTTCATGGAAGGCCGTGCGCGAGAAAACCAGCGGATGTGCGATAAAAAAGTGCGCGGCGCACTTTGGCCACAGGCCATCTAACTGCGTGCGCCAGGTCACAGCGAAAATCGCACAGGCCACAGCGAAAATCGCACATAGCGCGGCGCACGCAACAAAAGTAGGCGGAACACGGGCGTAACACTCGGAATGGGGAACAACTTGCCAAAACGCGGGTGTCACAGGGAAGTACAGGGCACAAGTGCGCGGAACGCCCACACGCTCGCCTACAACACGTATTCATGGAATAGAATAGGGCAAAAAAGCGCACGGTCAAACCAGCGCACAGGCACAAACACGACCGCCACAAGAAAGCAGGCGGTAGCGTCTCTGCGGCTGTAAGAAATGTGCGCCAAAAGGTGCGCCAACAAATAGCACCTATATACTGCCATGATGAATGTCCTATACTGTGGCCCTCCAGGACAAATGACGTGCAAAGGGGTACCCACAAGCATGGACACCCGCTGACAAAAAATACGTGTTGTGTATACCGGGGTGCGCGGGAAGTCTCACACGCGATTTGGCCGGGTACGTGGATTTCAGGGGTGCGCGGGAAGTTCCACACGCGATTACATCAGGGTACGTGTATTTCAGGGGTGCGCGGGAAGTTCCACACGCGATTTCAGCAGGGTATGTGTATTTCAGGGGTGCGCGGGAAGTTGCACACGCAATTTCATCAGTGTACGTGTATTTCAGGGTTGCGCGGGAAGTTCCACATGCGATTGGCCCAGTGAGAGCAGGGTCGTGTATTTCAGGGGTGCGCGGGAAGTTCCACAGGCGATTTCAGCAGGGTACGTGTATTTCAGGGGTGCGCGGGAAGTTCCACACGCGATTTCATCAGGGTACGTGTATTGCAGGGGTGAGCGGGAATTTCCACACGCGATTTCAGCAGGGTATGTGTATTTCAAGGGTGCGCGGGAAGTTCCACACACGATTTAATCAGGGTACGTGTATTTCAGGGGTGCGCGGGAAGTTCCACACGCGATTGGCCCAGTGCGAGCAGGGTACGTGTATTTCAGGGGTGCGCGGGAATTTCCACACGCGATTTCAGCAAGGTATGTGTATTTCAGGGGTGCGCGGGAAGTTCCACACGCGATTTCATCAGGGTACGTGTATTGCAGGGGTGCGCAGGAAGTTCCACACGCGATTGGCCCAGTGTGAGCAGGGTACGTGTATTTCAGGGGTGCGCGGGAAGTTCCACACGCGATTTCAGCAAGGTATGTGTATTTCAGGGGTGCGCGGGAAGTTCCACACGCGATTTCTTCAGGGTACGTGTATTGCAGGGGTGCGCGGGAAGTTCCACACGCGATTACAGCAAGGTATGTGTATTTCAGGGGTGCGCGGGAAGTTCCACACGCGATTTCATCAGGGTACGTGTATTGCAGGGGTGCGCGGGAAGTTCCACACACGATTGGCCCAGTGCGAGCAGGGTACGTGTATTTCAGGGGTGCGCGGGAAGTTCCACACGCGATTTCAGCAAGGTATGTGTATTTCAGGGGTGCGCGGGAAGTTCCACACGCGATTTCATCAGGGTACGTGTATTGCAGGGGTGCGCGGGAAGTTCCACACGCGATTGGCCCAGTGCGAGCAGGGTACGTGTATTTCAGGGGTGCGCGGGAAGTTCCACACACGATTTCAGCAGGGTATGTGTATTTCAGGGGTTCTGGGGAGTACCACACGTGAATTGGCCATGTGGGTCCTCCCAGGTGTACGCTCCACAACCTCCACGGACCCTGCAGGCAGCCCACACCACGGGGGACTACCCTGCACCCCTGCTCATGTTCCGCAGGCAGCCCATCCACCATGGGCATGCCCCCCAGCCAACCCACATGTCACCTTGCACTACTGATCAACAATGCATGTCTCCCACCACCCCCAGCCACCAGGGGCACCCACCACCAGGCCCCCACTCATGTCTCCCACCACCCCCACCACCCTGCCACCATGGGCAGCCCCCACCAGGCCCCCACCCATGTCTCCCACCACCCCCACCCCCAGCCACCAGGGGCAGCCTCCACCAGGCCCCCACTCATGTCTCCCACCACCCCCACCCCCCTGCCACCATGGGCAGCCCCCACCAGGCCCCCACTCATGTCTCCCACCACCCCACCCCCCAGCAGTGCAGGGGCACCCTCCACCAGGCCCCCACTCATGTCTCCCACCACCCCCCCCTGCCACCATGGGCAGCCTCCACCAGGCCCCCACCCATGTCTCCCACCACCCCCACCCCCCTGCCACCATGGGCAGCCTCCACCAGGCCCCCACTCATGTCTCCCACCACCCCCACCCCCTGCCACCATGGGCAGCCTCCACCAGGCCCCCACCCATGTCTCCCACCACCCCACCCCCCAGCAGTGCAGGGGCACCCTCCACCAGGCCCCCACTCATGTCTACCACCACCCCCACCCCCCTGCCACCATGGGCAGCCTCCACCAGGCCCCCACTCATGTCTCCCACCACCCCACCCCCCAGCAGTGCAGGGGCAGCCTCCACCAGGCCCCCACCCATGTCTCCCACCACCCCACCCCCCAGCAGTGCAGGGGCACCCTCCACCAGGCCCCCACTCATGTCTCCCACCACCCCCACCCCCCTGCCACCATGGGCAGTCTCCACCAGGCCCCCACCCATGTCTCCCACCACCCCCACCACCCTGCCACCATGGGCAGCCTCCACCAGGCCCCCACTCATGTCTCCCACCACCCCCACCCCCTGCCACCATGGGCAGCCTCCACCAGGCCCCCACTCATGTCTCCCACCCCCCATCCCCCAGCAGTGCAGGGGCATCCTCCACCAGGCCCCCACTCATGTCTCCCACCACCCCCACCCCCCAGCCACCAGGGGCAGCCTCCACCAGGCCCCTACTCATGTCTCCCACCAACCCCACCCCCCTGCCACCATGGGCAGCCCCCACCAGGCCCCCACTCATGTCTCCCACCACCCCCACCCCCCTGCCACCATGGGCAGCCCCCACCAGGCCCCCACCCATGTCACCCACCACCCCCACCCCCCTGCCACCATGGGCAGCCCCCACCAGGCCACCACTCATGTCTCCCACCACCCACACCCCCCTGCCACCATGGGCAGCCCCCACCAGGTCCCCACCCATGTCTCCCACCACCCCCACCCCCCTGCGACCATGGGCAGCCCCCACCAGGCCACCACTCATGTCTCCCACCATCCCCACCCCCTGCCACCATGGGCAGCCCCCACCAGGCCCCCACCCATGTCTCCCACCACCCCCACCCCCCTGCCACCATGGGCAGCCTCCACCAGGCCCCCACTCATGTCTCCCACCACCCCCACCCCCCAGCCACCAGGGGCAGCCTCCACCAGGCCCCCGTTCATGTCTCCCACCACCCCCACCCCCCTGCCACCATGGGCAGCCCCCACCAGGCCCCCACCCATGTCTCCCACCACCCCCACCCCCCTGCCACCATGGGCAGCCTCCACCAGGCCCCCACTCATGTCTCCCACCACCCCCACCCCCCAGCCACCAGGGGCAGCCTCCACCAGGCCCCCACTCATGTCTCCCACCACCCCTACCCCCCTGCCACCATGGGCAGCCCCCACCAGGCCCCCACCCATGTCTCCCACCACCCCCACCCCCCAGCCACCAGGAGCCACCTCCACCAGGCCCCCACTCATGTCTCCCACCACGCCCACCCCCCAGCAGTGCAGGGGCAGCCTCCACCAGGCCCCCACTCATGTCTCCCACCACCCCCACCCCCCAGCAGTGCAGGGGCAGCCTCCACCAGGCCCCCACTCATGTCTCCCACCACCCCCACCCCCCAGCAGTGCAGGGGCAGCCTCCACCAGGCCCCCACTCATGTCTCCCACCACCCCCACCCCCACCCCCCGGCCACCAGGGGCAGCCTCCACCAGGCCCTCACTCATGTCTCCCACCACCCCCACCCCCCTGCCACCATGGGCAGCCCCCACCAGGCCCCCACTTATGTCTCCCACCACCCCCACCCCCCAGCAGTGCAGGGGCACCCTCCACCAGGCCCCCACTCATGTCTCCCACCACCCCCACCCCCTGCCACCATGGGCAGCCTCCACCAGGCCCCCACCCATGTCTCCCACCACCCCCACCCCCCTGCCACCATGGGCAGCCTCCACCAGGCCCCCACTCATGTCTCCCACCACCCCCACCCCCCTGCCACCATGGGCAGCCTCCACCAGGCCCCCACCCATGTCTCCCACCACCCCACCCCCCAGCAGTGCAGGGGGACCCTCCACCAGACCCCCACTCATGTCTCCCACCACCCCAACCCCCCTGCCACCATGGGCAGCCTCCACCAGGCCCCCACTCATGTCTCCCACCACCCCCACCCCCCAGCAGTGCAGGGGCAGCCTCCACCAGGCCCCCACTCATGTCTCCCACCACCCCCATCCCCCTGCCACCATGGGCAGCCCCCACCAGGTCCTCACAATCCCCAATCATGTGCGTAATGGTCAGCCTCCACAGCCAAAAAGCCCTACCAAGTAACCCATTCACCCACATGGAAATGTAAATCACATGTTACACCCCCAATGTTCATGAAGCTAATGAACCCATGTCCGTCACACACAATGGTTGCAATTGAATGGGAAAACACCCAACATGACATGCATGAAACCAATGAGATGATACCACACAGTGAAGTATGGAAACCAAAATGGTATTGAAACAAATAAAGAATGCTAAATAAAGGAAACAAAAAAACAAAATGCAAATCAGAATCCAAAAAAATGTCGTCCAAAGTCAAATGTAAAAAAATCTCTATGCAACAAAGAACTATGTAAAAAACTACCAAGGGTCCATGAGCCCAACTGAACAAAGGAAACCTACTAAAAAACCTACCTAAAAATCAACTATATACAAAAAGTGGAGCAGTGTCCGTCGACTCCAAATCATAATAAGAAACAAAGGAAACCTAAAACTAAAGAACTATATACAAAGGCGGCGGGCAAGTCCAGCGGCTCACTCCGTGGTGTCCCGGGCCAGGGCATCATCGAACTCCTGTTTGATGTCCCGGAGGCGGTCCAGTTCCATGGCCCCAAGGGTCCGCAGGGACGACGCTGTGTCCTCCTCCAACCCCCTGCGGATTGCCTCGAGGCATTCGGCCCGCCTCAGGGCCCTCCGCATGGAGTTCTCCGCCCTGACCATTGTGAGCCGCGCCTCTTCCGCCCGCGCCGCTCCGCACCTATGGCGTGGCCCAACCGCTGCCACACGGAAGACACTCTCTGTCCTGGGTCCACCTGCCCTCCGGCCGATGCCTGCCCCTCCGATGTCGAAAGCCCCGAGCCTTCATGTCTCCCACCATGTTGCTGCTGCTGCTCTGCCTCTGCCCGTGCACTGCCTCCTGCTGCCTGCACATCCTCCACCGGCTGGGGTGCAGTTGTTGATGTGGCCACCCCTGCTGGACCTCCGACTCCCGACTGTGGCAGGGATGCCTCCTCCACCAGCCTGGCCGCACCGTCAGAGGCAGCTCTACAGGGCACCCAGGTGACTGATGGGTGGGAAGATGGCACAGAGGACGACTGGCACGTAGGGGGTCCAGTTGAGGAGGGGGTCGGAGCAAGCCCCATCAGACAGAGGAATCCAGCCTGGGTGACCTGTCCCAGCAGGCTGACATGGTCAACGAGCCATTCGAGATGACGTGCAGTCTCTCCATGAAAAGACTGCAGGTCACCTCGCATGGCCCGTTGACGCAACGCCACACCAGCCAGGACAGGCTCAACCCGGACCTGGATGGCCACGTCCGCAGGCAGAGGAAGGCCAGTTGACGTCAGCTCATCCCCTGCCTGAAAACGGGTCTGGACGTAGGCATCCCTGCTGGTGCAAGATGATGCAGGGACAGGATCGGGGACAGGATTGCACACAGGCATCTCCGCGGCGGCCTGTGCTGCCTCCTATCCCTGGTCCTGCACTGCACCACTAGCACCAGTGGGATCCCCACCTCCAGACCCCGTCTCTGGTGCTTGCACGGCCTCCTCCTTCACCAAACCCCCCACCAACCTGGATGACTCCGTGCCATCTTCCCCTGTTGGGCCCTGTGGGGTCCCAGCTGCCCCTTCTGCTGCAGAGGAGTCCAACTGCAACCTCTGCCTCTTGGACCTCCCCCCGGCAGCTGCGGCCTGGGACGCGGCACCGGACTCCTCACTCCCCGACGAGATAACAACACGGGAGGGGAGCCGGGCCTTGCGTCTCCGGCTGGCGGTCGGATCCCCGCCGCTGTGCTCCACAGCACCTTCTCCGCCCTCTTCATCAGTTGACGCTGCAGACATGGAGAAACAAAACACAGGCATCAGGGCACTGTACAATGGACACATACACACATGACAGTTGCACATGAGTGGCATTGGCAAACCTCAGACATGTCATCACAATCCCCAACACACATGTCATTGCAACTCGCACACATGAGCCATACCACAGCCATATCGCAGCTGCCACCACCATCCCTACACATACAACAGCATCAGCAGCCAAAGGGGAGCCAGACATCACATGCAACACTGGAAGTGCACCACACATGTACACACACCACCACACTTTCATGCATGTCTACACCTCTGCCAAGTGTCGCACTGTTCAGACGGGCATCCATGTCACATCTGCCAATCAGGCTTCCACATACCGCTGTCACATGTATCCATGTTGCATCACTGTTGCACCCTTTTCAAATACACACACATGCACATGTACACAGTGCTCATACATGCAGCCGAAAACAACATACATGCCTGACATCACAGACATGTTTACTTACATACACATTCATCCAAACATGTGTGCACGCACAACTGCATTTGCCATGCAAGCCTACACACACAAGCACCATCCATGTCTCACACATTACAGCCCTCGCATGTGTCAGCCCCACGGCCCTGTACACCCCCACCCATACTCGACCCCATACAAACAGATGTGCAACCTGCACAATACCGAATAATCACCACACGCACTGCTCACAATCAGGATGCATGTACACTCACCGCTCGACTCCAGACGGGTCTGCTTCTCTAGGACCTGGACGTGGAGCGCTGGGGATATGCGTTCCAGGACCCCCATCTGTTCTTCCGACAAGTGGCCCCGGCGCCCCTTGGCATCCGCTGCCTTCAAGAGGCGCCGGGCCTTGTTCAGGGTCCTGGACCTGAAGTCCTCCCAGCGCTTCCTGACATGTTGTAAGTCCCGGACTGCCACCCCCTCCACGTTGATGGCAGTCACGATGTCAGTCCAGATCCGAGTCCGTCCTTCCTTGTCGGCGCGGGAACTTCCGAAGAGGGCATCATACTGCCCCAGGACTTGCTCCACCAGGACACCAACTTCGGTGGCACTGAAGCTGGTGCCCCTCTGCCTCTCTGGCCGGGGGTTGTCAGTGGTCACAGATGGTGTTTGCCCCGACATGACAACCCCAGAGGCAGGAGTGGGTGGGCAACTGGGTCCTGGGGCTGGGCTGTGGAGCGATGGAATTCCAGTCGGGAGTCTTCGGTTCCAGCAGGGGTGGTCACAGCAACAGCACCCCTGGCTGATGTGCAGGCAGCAAATGGCAGTGCACGTGGGCAGCAGGCAGTCAGGCAGCAGCAGATGGCAGGTGGGAGCGTGCTCGGGGCTCTGGGGGGCAGTAGTTCGGCCTTCTGGGCAGGAGTGTGGTCTTCCGTGTGCTTACGCGTGGCCAGCTTGGTACGGAGTGATTTGGCACGTGAAAATCCTGCATGTCAGCGTGAAAATCGAGGAAAGGCCCTTAGCGCGTAAGCGCGTCAGCACGCATACGCGATTCTATTGGACCAAAGGCCCTCAGCGCGTAAGCGCGTCTGTGACATGACCCGCACGGGTGTTTCCCACACAGCACGTGATGACAGAGCACACGTGGAAAGACTGCACGTCAGAGTGTCATCGCGTGTAATTGGACAGCACGTCAGAGTCTCATCTCGTGTAATTGGACAGCACGTCAGGGTGTCATTGCGTGTAATTGGACAAAAGTGCGCGTACACGCGATTGGCCTATGTACGTGTATATCAGGGGTGCGCGGACACATACACATGCAAGTACGTCAGCGCACCTGTATCCCGGGGTGCGTGGGAATTTCCACACGCTATTGGACTGGGTACTGGATTTCAGGGGTGCGCGGGTCACACGCTCGCCTACAACACGCACAACGCATCAATTTGCGCGCTAACAAAATAACAAGCTCAGACCCAGGATGAACATACCGTTCCTAGCAGCAGTGGGCGTGGCCTACCAAAGGAGGAGGAGGAGGATAGTCAGGGCCAGAATATTCACACCCAGAACCAGCCTTTTCGGGATGCCTGATGACCAGGTGCATGGGAGGTACAGGTTTCCACCACACATCATACTGGACCTGGTGAGTGAGTGGGAGGATGACCTCACATCACCCACCCTGTGCTCCCAAGCACTCAGCCCCCTGGAGAAGGTCCTCAATGTACTGCACTTCTTAGCCACTGGATCATTTCAGCGGACAAGTGCCATTGTGGGTGGTGTATCACAGGCCAGCCAGTCACGCTGCCTACACCAGGTCTTGAACATCATCACTGCATGCCCATCAGTCCGCAGGCACATATACCAGCCCAGAACCCCTGCAGAAAGGCATGCTGCCGCCCTGGATTTTTACGCTGTGGCACGATTCCCCAAAGTGCTAGGTGCCATCGACTGCACCCATGTGGCTCTACGTCCCCCCAGGGCATCTGAGCACATCTATAGGAACCGGCATTCCATCAACGTGCAGGTAGTATGTAATGCCAAGGGAATCATCACCTCAGTATATGCCAACTATCCCGGGTCAACCCACGACAGCTTCATTTACCGAATGTCCACCCTAAGCCGGGACCTAGAAGCTGGGCGGCATGACGATACATGGCTGCTTCGTGAGTATGAATGCCACTGCACATGCATGCATGTCAGATACTGAGCAAGGTCACAACCCCACCAATGATACCAATCACCACCTCCACAGGGGACAGTGCCTACCCTCTCAGCCCCCACATGATGACGCCAATTCAGAACCCCACCACGCCACCCCAGGTAAGATATAACACAGCCCACATTGCAACCCGGGGCATAGTGGAGCGCACATTCGGAGTGCTGAAGTCACGCTTTCGCTCCCTTGACCGTTCTGGCGGGCAGCTGTTGTACGCTCCCCCAGTAGTGTGCAGGATCATAGTGGCAGCATGTGTCCTGCACAACGTTGCAACACGCCGGGGCCTGGCCGTGGACATGGTGGTGGCCCCACATCCCCAACCACATGCACAGCCACTGTGCATGGGAGGGGAAAGGGCACGGGGGAGGCAGCCCGTACACAGCTAGTGGCTAATTACTTCACACAGGAATCACACCCCTGTGTAGTGCACACTGCCCTGGCACATTCCATCTGACAATCAATGATGACTCAACCTGACACTGATCCTGAATGTCTGGAGAATGAACCATGAAAACCATATCAGCCTGAGATTGTTCACCTGGAAGTGTCACAATGTGTGCATCCCTACCCACACAGACACCACCAATGCAGTTTTGTGAAGTAACACATTCAAGCAGCTAAAATGAATACCCACTTGCAAAATGCAACAAGAGGACAGTGCCATGTCAGCCAACCCATCCCCAGCACCGCCACACGACACACCGTGCCATGTCATGCCATTTGCAGGTAAACAAAGTAATCCCCACAACATGACACTAGTGTCACAATGTAGAGTGTCCCTAATTGAAACTTGCAACACCTGAAATGCTCACAGTAATGCAGGACCAACAACAAACTTGAGCAGGTACTACCATTAACATGACATCACAAATGTTATATATTAGTAGTCTCACCACCTGGAAATGCCTGCACTCCCACCACTACCAACTGTGAAGTGTTGGCGCCATGTAGAGTTGTAGGTGCACTGCTGCCAACATGGACCCCATCTCCAGACTAGAGGGCCTTGTGTAGACATGAGGAAGGGACCTGCAAAGATGATGAGTTACACATCAATGCAACATGCAGTGTACAACACAACAGCAATATGCACTAGGAATGTATACACAGTATTGACTAGACTACCCACACATGTAGTGGGAGTCCAATGTCACCATGTACGTCAATGTCACTTGGGCACACCCTTTGCAAGCCCATGGAAACGGGAAGCAGGAGGGGTGTGTGTGACTCAAACCCAAGCATCTGAACCAAATACATGACAAGCCTGCATGTGCCCAGCCACAATGCTGCGTATGCCCACAGGAACCACGGAAGCCAACAAATTGTCCCAAAAAAATTGGGGAAAAATATTTAGAAAATAAAAATAAAAATAATATTCAAAAATAAAAATAAAAATCAAAAATAAAAATAAAATTCAAAAATAAAAATGAAAAACAAAAATAAAAATAAAAATCAAAAATGCCCATTGATGGGCCTGGGGGGGTTTGGGAGGCCACCCAGGAGGTCCGAGGACAGGGTGCACACCAAAACCCACCTGTGTGGGTCCTGGGAAAAAAAAAAACACCTCCATGGGCTCATGGCCCACACGGCTACCCTATTGTGGGAGTATCACTGTTGTCGCTATTATCACCCTGTGCAGCTGCATCCGGAGGTGGTTGCACTATGGGAGGCAGCCCACGCAAGGCCCTAGTCTGCTCCTCCATGGCTGCAAGCATGCGGGTGTGGTAGGTCTGGTTCTGGAGGATGAGTGTGCGGAGGTCCCCATGCAACAACTCACGGGATGCCCGGACCTCCGCCCTCATTGCCTGCATCTCAGCTGAGAGCGTACGGGTGAGACGCTCCAGCTGCTGTTCTGTCCTTTGGTGTGTTGAAGCCTCAAGCTCAACAAGAGTCGTCCTGAGGTGAAGGAGCTCCTGCCTCAGGGCTTCTCTGTGGGCCTGGGACTCAATGGAGATGGCCTCTGCAGAGTCGCCAGTGCCGCCCGCCTGTCCCTGTTGGACCCCAACATGTCCTCCCTGTGTGACTGGCAGATGGAGTCGGTTGCCTGCTCTAGTCGCTCCATCAGCCTTTCAGGGGGGACAATGGAAGTGGCCACCCTATCCATGGCCTGAGCCATCATCTCGGATGATGCTGCCTGTTGTGTTGCCACACCGTAAATGGATTGCTCCCATGCGGTATTGCCAGGTGGCGTACGGCCACCACGTCGGCGGGCACCACACCTGTCTGGGGCAAGGCGAACTGCGCCTTGCTGTGCCGGCACTGCCTGAGGCTGCAGGACTGCATTCCCCCTCTGATCTGCTGGCCCAGGAACAGGATCAGATGTCGCGGAGTGTGAAACTGCATCCGTAACCACCAAAGGCGTTGCTGCCAACACTGACATCCCGATTGAGGGTTCTGACCCTGGTGCAGGTGGGTGGGACAGAACAGATTCCCTCCCTGGAACACTCACCTGCGACGGCACGTAGGTCTCATCCGAATCAACACCTGAGTACAGCTCGGGGGAGGTGCAGCCAGAGACACCCCTTGAGAGCACGACCTGCAGCACTTGTGGGTTCTCACCCACCACCACACCACGTCCCTCACTGGTGGTTGGTCGGCCCTCGGACCCCTCCTGGGTCTGCACCATCTCCACAACCCCAGCAGTATCAAGTGCGTCTTCCCCTGCAAAGACATAAAAACAAAGAAATGGAAACAGGCATTAGCACCATGGCACACAATGAGGGCTGAGAAGCAAGAGAACCAGTACTTGATTGACACATGTCCCACATGACTAAAACCCTCCCATGCATGCACCCTAACTGCATATGAAGGGCAGGCAAATGGCACACACTGATGACACCAAGATGGAAGATGAACACATTTTCTGCATGCTGCCTGGCAGTGGCATCACACATTGTCCTGTGATTGCCAGGTGAAACACATGCCATCATACAGATGGCATGTACCATTGCTATTGAGTGAAGATGTAGAGGAGGGCAGCACCTATTCATTCAGTCCAGTTCCCGCATGTAATAGCTTTTCTAATTCTAACAGGTCAGATTTTTCACCTGGAGCTGCCAGTCTGAAATGGTCCAATTGCACAGGGACATGTGTGAACAAATGATATCCAGGTAACAAAGTCACTCCACTTTACCATAGCCATGCCAGACATGTGACTAGTGGACTGCAACATGCCTAGTAAAGGTGGTGGAATGCAAACAATCTGACTGAATGAACAGTGACAAATAAGCAACAATGCTGTGGCAAGGTGACACTTCAAGGGCAACTGGCGTGCAGTTGGGCTAGATGTCTACTGTTGGCAGAAGGGATACTGCTATGGCCAAATGCAGCTGCGCAGGATGTATTGCATGAAGCACATGGCTGACCCATACGACTCAGGCGCACACACTCTCACCTGGCACACAAACAGAAGCCCTCACACACACACCATGCACATGGATGACACACACATGCATGTGCACTCACCGGACAATGCCTCGTAATCAGCCAGATCTCCCACGCCTTGGATCTGTTCCTCCGTGACGTAGGTCCCAGCGACTGACTCATGTGGAGTGAGTTCCATGTCTACTACTGGAGACCCACCTCCAGTCACTAGAGTTGCGGCATGACTTGAGGCCAGCTTACTCTTTGCCCTGTGCTTTAGGTCATTCCAGCGCTTATAGCAATCATTGGCTGTGCGCCTCACGATTCCAAGGGCACTTACGATGTCCGCAACGGTCTGCCAGTGTGCCTGGCGTTGTGCAGGTGTGGTCTTGGATCCTGCAACAATGACCATCTCGTTGTCATGTGCGGACACATACTCGACAAGTGCATTCAGTTCGTCATCCGTGAAGCTGGGCTTCCTGGACGGGCCGGACTGTGTAGCCGTGTCTGGGGCATCAGCCTGTGCTGGACGAGCACTCTTCCTCTTCCGCTTGGAAGGTGGTGGTGATCCTGAGTGTCCTGCGCCGCTCTGGACACTAGGGGCAGGAGCCCTGGTGGACACTGTATCAGGAGTGTGGGATTGCACACTCAGCATGGGAGTTGGTGCAGGCATTGGCTCTAGTGTGATGGTGTCAGGGGGAATGTCAGCAGCATGGACTAGGAATGACACTGTCCTGGTTGGGTGTGTGAGGGTTGGGGTGGATGGAGCCGCAGCTGCCCCTGCAGCCTCTCCGCCCTGCTACTTGGTGCAGCAGATGACCTTGCTGCGCCAGATGCACGTGGCATGGTGACATCAACGTGCACCAGCGCACGTGTCATAGGCCTGCTGACCTGGAAGTCAGCCATGGAGTCAGCCAGGTCTGGTGCCACAATGGGCTGGTCCAACAAGGGCTGAGCATGGATGGTGTCAGCCACATCAGCCTCAACGGGAGGGGGGGCGGGGGGGATTATGGGTGCCCTTGAGTGGTCCTCCACACATGGGGTGACAGGCTCACCCTGCCAGCAACGACCACGTCCCCTACCGGATCCACCACGGCCACCACTTGCGGCTCTTCCACCTTTGCCACCCTTACGGAATCCTCGCCTCCCAGCCATGGCACTGATGTAAATGTGCGTATGGGAGTGGCTGTAAACTATTGTCCTGGGCAATTGGGGGTCAAAAGGGTTGGGTACCAGATGGTAATTGTACCCTAGGGCTCTTGCAAGGCTGATTGTAACCCCTGGGGAAAGATGACGGGTCACGCTACGCACAGGAGCCCCAAAAAAGGGAGATGACGTGCACGCAACCCCTCCTAGACCACGTGTGCAGAAAGAAAAACCTGCACTACGCTGTGGCACCCAGTAACACAATAATGAACGTATGCGGGTCACACGCAGCCTAGAATGACCTCTGAAGGGGTAGGCTACACACGGGGCAAGCACAGATGTTCGATACTTGCGTGACACCGTCTGCCAGGTAAAAGAGCGTGAAAAAGGAGCGCGTTTGGTTGGCAACACCCCCGCCAAAACAAGATTTGTACGCTGTCTGAGGAGACAGGACAACAGTAGAAGGGAACACTGTTTGAGGGAACAGGCCCAGGTAAACCAGTATAAGAGAAAAAAGAGAAAAAGCTGTCAGAGTTAACAGGGAATACGAACTTGAAACGCTGTGAAGTAAATCGCGTGTGAAACGACAAAAAGAACAGAATTCACCCACTCGCTCTCCACGAAAAGCACGTACAAGGAAATGGTGTTCTACACGTACCTTTTATACAGGCCCACACGTCCAGCGACACTTACGCGGCGTGTATGCGCTAGGGCCATTTCCACCAATTACACGCTTTGTCACTTATGCGTGTAGGCCCATTTCCACCAATTACACGCTTTGTCACTTCTGCGTGTAGGGCCATTTCCACCAATTACACGCGATGAGACTCTGACGTGCTGTCCAATTACACGCGATGACACTCTGACGTGCAGTCTTTCCACGTGTGCTCTGTCATCACGTGCTGTGTGGGAAACACCCGTGCGGGTCACGTCACAGACGCGCTTACGCGCTGAGGGCCTTTGGTCCAATAGAATCGCGTATGCGTGCTGACGCGCTTACGTGCTAAGGGCCTTTCCTCGATTTTCACGCTGGCGTGCAGGATTTTCACGTGCCAAATCACTCCGTACCAAGCTGGCCACGCGTAAGCACACGGAAGACCACGCTCCTGCCCAGAAGGCCGAACTACTGCCCCCCAGAGCCCCGAGCACGCTCCCACCTGCCATCTGCTGCTGCCTGACTGCCTGCTGCCCACGTGCAATGCCATTTGCTGCCTGCACATCAGCCAGGGGTGCTGTTGCTGTGACCACCCCTGCTGGAACCGAAGACTCCCGACTGGAATTCCATCGCTCCACAGCCCAGCCCCAGGACCCAGTTGCCCACCCACTCCTGCCTCTGGGGTTGTCATGTCGGGGCAAACACCATCTGTGACCACTGACAACCCCCGGCCAGAGAGGCAGAGGGGCACCAGCTTCAGTGCCACCGAAGTTGGTGTCCTGGTGGAGCAAGTCCTGGGGCAGTATGATGCCCTCCCTCTTCGGAAGTTCCCGCGCCGACAAGGAAGGACGGACTCGGATCTGGACTGACATCGTGACTGCCATCAACGCGGAGGGGGTGGCAGTCCGGGACTTACAACATGTCAGGAAGCGCTGGGAGGACTTCAGGTCCAGGACCCTGAACAAGTCGGGGCCACTTGTCAGAAGAACAGATGGGGGTCCTGGAACGCATATCGCCAGCGCTCCACGTCCAGGTCCTAGAGAAGCAGACCCGTCTGGAGTCGAGCGGTGAGTGTACATGCATCCTGATTGTGAGCAGTGCGTGTGGTGATTATTCGGTATTGTGCAGGTTGCACATCTGTTTGTATGGGGTCGAGTATGGGTGGGGGTGTACAGGGCCGTGGGGCTGACACATGCGAGGGCTGTAATGTGTGAGACATGGATGGTGCTTGTGTGTGTGGGCTTGCATGGCAAATGCAGTTGTGCGTGCACACATGTTTGGATGAATGTGTATGTAAGTAGACATGTCCGTGATGTCAGGCATGTATGTTGTTTTTGGCTGCATGTATCAGCACTGTGTACATGTGCATGTGTGTGTATTTGACAAGGGTGCAACAGTGATGCAACATGGATGCATGTGACAGCGGTATGTGGAAGCCTGATTGGCAGATGTGACATGGATGCCCGTCTGAACAGTGCGACACTTGGCAGAGGTGTAGACATGCATGCAAGTGTGGTGGTGTGTGTACATGTGTGGTGCACTTCCTGTGTTGCATGTGATGTCTGGCTCCCCTTTGGCTGCTGATGCTGTTGTATGTGTAGGGATGGTGGTGGCAGTTGCGATATGGCTGTGGTATGGCTTATGTGTGCGAGTTGCAATGACATGTGTGTTGGGGATTGTGATGACATGTCTGAGGTTTGCCAATGCAACTCATGTGCAACTGTCATGTGTGTATGTGTCCATTGTACAGTGCCCTGATGCCTGTGTTTTGTTTCTCCCTGTCTGCAGCGTCAACTGATGAAGAGGGCGGAGAAGATGCTGTGGAGCACAGCGGCGGGGATCCGACCGCCAGCCGGAGACGCAAGGCCCGGCTCCCCTCCCGTGTTGTCATCTCGTTGGGGAGTGAGGAGTCCGGTGCTGCATCCCAGGCCGCAGCTGCCGGGGGGATGTCCAAGAGGCGGAGGTTGCAGTTGGACTCCTCGGCAGCAGAAGGGGCAGCTGGGACCCCACAGGGCCCAACAGGGGAAGATGGCACAGAGTCATCCAGGTTGGTGGGGGGTTTGGTGGAGGAGGAGGCCGTGCAAGCACCAGAGACGGGGTCTGGAGGTGGGGATCCCACTGGTGCTAGTGGTGCAGTGCAGGACCAGGGACAGGAGGCAGCACAGGCCGCCGCGTGGGGCCTGTGTGCAATCCTGTCCCCGATCCTGTCCCTGCATCATCTTGCACCAGCAGGGATGCCTACGTCCAGACCCGTTTTCAGGCAGGGGATGAGCTGACGTCAACTGGCCTTCCTCTGCCTGCGGACATGGCCATCCAGGTCCGGGTTGAGCCTGTCCTGGCTGGTGTGGCGTTGCGTCAACGGGCCATGCGAGGTGACCTGCAGTCTTTTCATGGAGAGACTGCACGTCATCTCGAATGGCTCGTTGACCACGTCAGCCTGCTGGGACAGGTCACCCAGGCCGGATTCCGCCGTCTGATGGGGCTTGCTCCGACCCCCTCCTCAACTGGACCCCCTACGCGCCAGTCGTCCTCTGTGCCATCTTCCCACCCATCAGTCACCTGGGTGCCCTGTGGAGCTGCCTCTGACGGTGCGGCCAGGCTGGTGGAGGTGGCATCCCTGCCACAGTCGGGAGTCGGAGGTCCAGCAGGGGTGGCCATATCAACAACTGCACCCCAGCCGGTGGAGGATGTGCAGGCAGCAGGAGGCAGTGCACGGGCAGAGGCAGAGCAGCAGCAGCAGCAACATGGTGGGAGACATGAAGGCTCGGGGCTTTCGACATCGGAGGGGCAGGCATCGGCCGGAGGGCAGGGGGACCCAGGACAGAGAGTGTCTTCCGTGTGGCAGCGGTTGGGCCACACCATAGGTGCGGAGCGGCGACGGGCGGAAGAGGCGCGGCTCACAATGGTCAGGGCGGAGAACTCCATGCGGAGGGCCCTGAGGCGGGACGAGTGCCTCGAGGCAATCCGCAGGGGGTTGGAGGAGGACACAGCGTCGTCCCTGCGGACCCTCGGGGCCATGGAACTGGACCGCCTCCGGGACATCGAACAGGAGTTCGATGATGCCCTGGCCCGGGACACCACGGAGTGAGCCGCTGGACTTGCCCGCCGCCTTTGTATATAGTTCTTTAGTTTTAGGTTTCCTTTGTTTCTTATTATGATTTGGAGTCGACGGACACTGCTCCACTTTTTGTATATAGTTGATTTTAGGTAGGTTTTTTAGTAGGTTTCCTTTGTTCAGTTGGGCTCATGGACCCTTGGTAGTTTTTTACATAGTTCTTTATTGCATGGAGATTTTTTTACATTTGACTTTGGACCAAATTTTTTTGGATTCTGATTTGCAGTTTTGTGTTTTTATACGGACATGCAGCTTTTTTTTCTCATTCACATTGTAGTTTGTTTCCTTTCTTTAGCATTCTTTATTTTTTTCAATACAATTTTGTTTCCATACTTCACTGTGTGGTATCATCTCATTGGTTTCATGCATGTCATGTTCGGTGTTTTCCCATTCAATTGCAACCATTGTGTGTGACGGACATGGGTTCATTAGCTTCATGAACATTGGGGGTGTAACATGTGATTTCCATTTCCATGTGGGTGAATGGGTTACTTGGTAGGGCTTTTTGGCTGTGGAGGCTGACCATTACGCACATGATTGGGGATTGTGAGGACCTGGTGGGGGCTGCCCATGGTGGCAGGGGGGTGGGGGTGGTGGGAGACATGAGTGGGGGCCTGGTGGAGGGTGACCCTGGATGCTGGGGGGTGGGGGTGCAGGGGGACATGAGTGGGGGCCTGGTGGAGGGTGGCCATGGTGGCAGGGGGGTGGGGGTGGTGGTAGACATGAGTGGGGGCCTGGTGGAGGCTGCCCCTGGTGGCTGGGGGGTGGGGGTGGTGGGAGACATGGGTGGGGGGCTGGTGGAGGCTGCCCCTGGTGGCTGGGGGGTGGGGGTGGTGGGAGACATGAGTGGGGGCCTGGTGGAGGCTGCCCATGGTGGCAGGGGGTGGGGGTGGTGGGAGACATGAGTGGGGGCCTGGTGGAGAGTTACCCTGGATGCTGGGGGGTGGGGGTGCAGGGGGACATGAGTGGGGGCCTGGTGGAGGGTGGCCATGGTGGCAGGGGGGTGGGGGTGGTGGGAGACATGAGTGGGGGCCTGGTGGAGGCTGCCCCTGCACTGCTGGGGGGTGGGGGTGGTGGGAGACATGAGTGGGGGCCTGGTGGAGGCTGCCCCTGCACTGCTGGGGGGTGGGGGTGGTGGGAGACATGAGTGGGGGCCTGGTGGAGGCTGCCCCTGGTGGCTGGGGGGTGGGGGTGGTGGTAGACATGAGTGGGGCCTGGTGGAGGCTGCCCCTGCACTGCTGGGGGGTGGGGGTGGTGGGAGACATGAGTGGGGGCCTGGTGGAGGGTGGCCATGGTGGCAGGGGGGTGGGGGTGGTGGTAGACATGAGTGGGGGCCTGGTAGAGGCTGCCCCTGCACTGCTGGGGGGTGGGGGTGGTGGGAGACATGAGTGGGGGCCTGGTGGAGGCTGCCCCTGCACTGCTGGGGGGTGGGGGTGGTGGGAGACATGAGTGGGGACCTGGTGGAGGCTGCCCATGGTGGCAGGGGGGTGGGGGTGGTGGGAGACATGAGTGGGGGCCTGGTGGAGGGTGACCCTGGATGCTGGGGGGTGGGGGTGTAGGGGGACATGAGTGGGGGCCTGGTGGAGGGTGGCCATGGTGGCAGGGGGGTGGAGGTGGTGGTAGACATGAGTGGGGGCCTGGTGGAGGCTGCCCCTGCACTGCTGGGGGGTGGGGGTGGTGGGAGACATGAGTGGGGGCCTGGTGGAGGTTGCCCCTGCACTGCTGGGGGGTGGGGGTGGTGGGAGACATGAGTGGGGGCCTGGTGGAGGCTGCCCCTGCACTGCTGGGGGTGGGGGTGGTGGGAGACATGAGTGGGGGCCTGGTGGAGGCTGCCCCTGCACTGCTGGGGGGTGGGGGTGGTGGGAGACATGAGTGGGGGCCTGGTGGAGGGTGACCCTGGATGCTGGGGGGTGGGGGTGGTGGGAGACATGGGTGGGGGCCTGGTGGGGGCTGCCCATGGTGGCAGGGGGGTGGGGGTGGTGGGAGACCTGAGTGGGGGCCTGGTGGAGGCTGCCCCTGGTGGCTGGGGGGTGGGGGTGGTGGGAGACATGGGTGGGGGCCTGGTGGAGGCTGCCCATGGTGGCAGGGGGGGTGGGGGTGGTGGGAGACATGAGTGGGGGCCTGGTGGAGGCTGCCCCTGGTGGCTGGGGGGTGGGGGTGGTGGGAGACATGGGTGGGGGCCTGGTGGAGGCTGCCCATGGTGGCAGGGGGGTGGGGGTGGTGGGAGACATGAGTGTGGGCCTGGTGGAGGGTGACCCTGGATACTGGGGGGTGGGGGTGCAGCGGGACATGAGTGGGGGCCTGGTGGAGGGTGGCCATGGTGGCAGGGGGGTGGGGGTGGTTGGAGACATGAGTGGGGGCCTGGTGGAGGGTGACCCTGGATGCAGGGGGGTGGGGGTGGTGGGAGACATGCATTGTTGATCAGTAGTGCAAGGTGACATGTGGGTTGGCTGGGGGGCATGCCCATGGTGGATGGGCTGCCTGTGGGACATGAGCATGGGTGCAGGGTAGTCCCCCGTGGTGTGGGCTGCCTGCAGGGGCCGTGGAGGTTGTGGAGCGTACACCTGGGAGGACCCACACGGCCAATTCACGTGTAGTACTCCCCAGAACCCATGAAATACACATTCCCTGCTGAAATTGCGTGTGCAACTTCCCGCGCACCCCTGAAATACACGTACCCTGCTCGCACTGGGACAATCGCGTGTGGAACTTCCCGCGCACCCCTGAAATACACGTACCCTGCTCGCACTGGCCCATTCGCGTGTGGAACTTCCCGCGCACCCCTGACATGCACGTACCCTGCTGAAATCGCGTGTGGAACTTCCCGCGCACCCCTGAAATACACATACCCTGCTGAAATCACGTGTGGAACTTCCCGCGCACCCCTGAAATACACTTTCCCCGCTTGGCGTTTGCTGTTTGCCAGCCCGGTGAACTGGTCCAGGGTTAGCGCAGCCCTTTGCGATGATTTAGCGATTTTTATGGCTTTTCCTTGCGCAAGGGCGTTCTTGGGGGCGTTATTGGCGCTGCTGCAGGGTCGCTGCGATTCTCTGCGCCACGGCTGGTTTGGAAGCCTAAAATCCATGAATACGCTGTGCGCGGAAATCAGTTTTAGCACACGTGCCTGGCGCAGTCAATCGCACGCGGAGACTCTACGCCAGCCGCTTGCGACACTTTTCTGCGAAATTCTATGAATTACCCTGCAAGGTTCTTAGCATCTCAGTAAGGCGCAGGAAGAAGGCCAGGGCGGGCAACCAGAAATACCATGATGTCCACTTCCCATGATTCTTTAAAGCATTGTAAACAATTCTGTCTTGAGCCTCATTTAATTTTCACCATTTTCAATGATGCCATCCCAGAAACAAATCACACATTATTTTCCTCCCAATAGATATTCAATCAACCTTTGGAGCACTGCATATGCTGAGGTTAAACCAAGAGACTTAACTCTGTTCCAGTACATCCTTTGTGTTCTAAAAATTGTGACAATGTGTAGTACTCATGGTGTACATACATTAGGTGGTATGTTGATTGTTGCTATAGGGTGGGGAATTAATTTGGTAGTATGCTGATCGGAAAGGTGGCATTTTCTCATAGCCATCATCATTTCATTTTATTTTATAAGAGACAGAGGATTGATCAACTTGCTTAATTTAGGGTTCGGAAATTACTCCCACACACATGTGGGTTTGTGTTTTTTGTTTGTTCCCCAAAATGTTTGACAATCCCTCACTTGCGTGAATAGATTCAATCACACAAAAATCACACATTCTTTTGAAATCTTAATCTGCTGTTTTCATCTTTGCCACAAAATTGAAATGCTATTCGTTTACTTCTAGATTTCAATCACACTTAAAACAAACCTAGGTTAAAAAAACACATATTTAGATATTCTGTTAGAAAATATGTACTCATATACTTTAAAAATGTGTTTTAATTGTATATACAGTTATAAACATTTACACAAATAAAACATGTTCATATTTACACATATACAAATCATAAACATATACAAACAATTAACCCTTTAAATGAAACATATAAAACACCTAAAAAGGAGCTATAATTCAAATAAATTCCAATGAATCTACTCCCATCTGATCTAAAAAAATGACACAAAAGAAAATGATGAGCTCAGACCCAGAACCAAAAAAGATAAAACGAAAAGAAATTTAAAAAATGAAGAGGAGACAGATAGATCGCAGCATTACCGCTTATATAATCAATGTACTAAAGCTCTGCTAGCAGTTTTACATCATCCTCAAATTTTCTCAGATATTTATCCGCACATTTCCATACCTGTGTGATGGCTATGATCAGACTCCTGCTATTTCCTGACAAACATCTCAACTAAAATGATTCACAGGATATATAGTTAGGATCTTCCACATGTTTAGAGAAATGGAATTCATATGCAAGTCTCATAGAGGAGCATTTGGTAAGGACTTGTCTTGCAGACTCAACTTCATTTTTATCACAACAGATTCTGCATGACCTTTCATTCGCTGGAATACCAGACCATGCACCTCTAATTAACAGCACATTATAGTGGTTTAATCTGATATTCCTAAATATTTGTTCTGTTGTTAACGACGGAAGAAGCTTTAAGTAAGGCTGAGGTTCTTTATACCTGAAAAAAACATGCTGGAAAAGGTATGAAAAGAATTCTTGGTGGCAACCTTCTTGTGGCTCTTTATCCAGTCAAATGTATCCACGCTATTTTTAATGACTTTAACATGGCACCCTCACCATGCTCCCAGCACGGAATTCAAAACAGTTTGGCAAAGAAATATTCATTAATGTCCTTAAATCTGTTAATTACAGGGCTAATTCCACTATCCACTGCAGATTGACAAAACATATATGAGGGATTAAGGTCCTGTGTGCATGATCTTAATACA
Source organism: Ambystoma mexicanum (assembly GCF_040938575.1). Classification (NCBI taxonomy): domain Eukaryota; kingdom Metazoa; phylum Chordata; class Amphibia; order Caudata; family Ambystomatidae; genus Ambystoma; species Ambystoma mexicanum. The sequence continues at coordinate 1,515,179,370 of NC_090937.1, read as the reverse complement.
CAGCTAGGCTCTATTGAGCTGGATTAAAGTGGATAGGGAGATTAAAGCAATAGTGCGCTCAGAAATATTATTGTCCCGAGGGTTCAGGTATGTGTTTTTAAGCATACGTCGATCGATCATACAGACATTTCCTATGTACCTTACTGGCACTAAATCAAATCCCCCGCCCCTGAGCCTGACATCACCAAACCTAGTGATATTCTCTGCCTTTCTCCTTGATGTTACTGGGCAACATAGCCAAATGTGCCTAGTCATTACCTACGTGACGTGACGCAGAACCCGGAAATAAACACACATCGTCTCACAATTCGGAATATGAAATTGTATTTTAAAAGGAAACAGCAAGACTGTACAATTTGTAAAGTACTTTTATTACTTTCACAATAAACCCTACGAGAACATCCGGTGATTGCCATATTAAATCAAATTGGATTTTTTTTCTTTGCTCTCGATCCGCACTTAATTATCGTGAGTCACGCGGCGTTTCTTTTGGGTGCACAAGGTGTTCATTTTGGATAAAAGAAGTGCTTTGGTAGCACTGTGAATTGCAAGCTTGTCCATCAACTTGGTGCTAGACCACTGTAAAAGATGTTATGTTGCTCCAAATCGCTGGTACCGCGTAAGGGCATATCGGCCCTTAAAAATTGTCAAATATATCCAGCTATTGACGTGTATCTGCAACTGCCAGTTGAAAAAGCCATCAGTTAGTATCTGGAATCGATGTCAATCGCAGAATGGCAGGATGTACCTATTTGAAAAACATAATAGAAATGTGTCTTAGTAGCCGATCTTTATTAGAATTTATCATTTTACTTATTAATTCGGCATTGTGTTAAAACTAACGATTAGCACAGACGTGAAACAATGTGAACAGAGATGAAACAACGTGGACTGTACTCCACAATTTGCTTCAGAGGATAGTGCTATGGAGTAGGTTCAGCTATAAACGGGATGCGGAAGCTGATGCTACCATTCGACGTGCACATAGATGGCATTTTAATGAAATGCTAGCCTTGAACCTGGGGGAACAGAGTGGTGGTCTAAATTCATGTCGATGCTGGACTGCCCATGTGCATGTTAGAAAGACCAGTACACACACAGGTGTTACTTGCGTTTCATTGCAATATGCCACACAGAACAAATGATTACAATGTAACCGAGCACAACGGTCAGCTAATGATAAGATGACTCGTTCAGGTATAAAATCGTTGAAAGTCAAACTTACATTATATTCAGCATTTCCATTCTCTTTGCGTAACGCAGACCGTAACGCAGACTCCATTCGGATCAACGATTTTTCATAAACTGAACTTACATGTTCCTTAGTCCAGTTTTGGAATAGAGAACCTTATCATATCTTACGTTATTACACCCCTCCTTGAACACTGCTGAATGGAGACACACTTATGTGTATTGTAGGAGTGCGGCCAACTTCAGGGGATCCTGCCTGGAGACACAGGGTCTGTGGAGGGCATGTGTACAATGGACCCTAGGCGTAAGATAACTTTGAAGTGTTCATGGTGTTTGGCACCTTGGCCGATTGTGCCCCTGACAGCCCCCTTTGGCAGCGCACATCCACTGGTGCCAACTGCCTTTGATAATGGAGGGGGGACGGATGGGCCTGAGGCATGCAGACAAGGCCCGGAAAACACTGCTGAATGGAGACACACTTGATTCACTGAAAAACTGAAACAACCATTGATAAAAGTTCTGTTGTGCTTTATTTTGTTTCTTAATTTTATGGCACAAATGTACTACACATTGTAAAGTTCAGTTTGCAGCACAGCAATGGAAAATCCTCTGTATTCACCGCTTTCACAGGGGAATGTGTCTTTAATAGCACCAACAACACAGGCGGGTATTACTCGTCGAACGCGGTGTCCAAGCCTCCCATGAAGCCAGTATGTGTACGAACGATAGGCCACCAGCCTGTACCACCTGTGAAATAGAAAGATACAAACGGTTTTTAAATCACCAAGATAAGTGTATTTAACCTTAGTTGCCAATGACAATTTGTGTAGCCAATGGCATTGTTATCATTACAAATGCTACCTAGACACTGTACAATATTGAACAACTATTATATGACTATTACTAGGGAATTGCAAGACCTAATTGGTTTGACAATGATATATTGAAGTTACGACAATATATGAGACAACCATGAAATAGTAGTGGCGTAAGTGACATCACAACCAGAGTATGCTTACTTGTTAGTTGGATTCCGAGGGCGAACTGTGGCGCGTAGTTTGTGCATAAGCATCATCATAATCCTCAACACGGACCGTGTCAGGCAGGCTGTCCTGAAGTCTGGCAGCTCGGTAACGCATAGCGAGCGTGTATCGCCTTGAGATATTTAGGACAAGCATCCAGAGATTTCTCGGCAGCAGCAGTTCTCCTCCTCGGTTGGCATTAGTGCACTGATTGCAGGTGCACCAGGTGGAAACGCCATCCATGCAACTAGGCTCAGGCTCTTGATCTGTTGAATCGTCCTCCCAACTGTCGTCCAAAGCACCATCGTTTCTGCATCTTTTTCTTTTGAGTAAATCCGCATCGGAATACTCTGGCTCGCACTGGTAGGGCTGTATTGTTGCCATTGTAGGGGAAACGAAAATAATTTATAGTAATGGTACTGGTATCTGTTTGCACGGGCTGCAAGCAACAAAGGTAGCTGACCAGAGCACAGAAACGAGGCACAGAATACTCAAAGAAAGACAGTGAGAGGAATGGAAAAGAAAATCTGATGTTGTCTGTTGTGGAGTGGTCTGTTTATACTTATTGAGGAAAGTGGCGTCCTGCCGTTTCCATGGTGACACGTCATTAGCTGAAGCGCAGAGAACATTGTCAAGAGATGTGCTTTGGTGTTGTGAAATGGGCGGTACGCGTCTAGTGATGTCAGGCTCAGGGGCGGGGGATATGATTTAATGCTGCCAGGGCAGTCTTGCTTGGGCAATGTGGCCACAGATGAGAATATCACAAAATGGGCGCGCCCTGCGCCTGATTTCGCATGTGTAAAAGTGAGGAAAACTACGGTAAGGTACATAGGAAATGTTTGTACGATCGATCGACGTATGCTTAAAAACACATGCCCGAACCCTCGGGACAATAATAGCTCTGAGCGTACTATTCCTTTAATCCCAATTCCAGTATCACTGCCTCAATGGGCATATACTTAGACCCAGTATTCTTCTCCAAATTAATCCCTCAATTTTATCAGACCAGTCAACATAAAATGACTCCAGTGCATAGATGAACATTGCTGATAATTTCTGTATATAGATAGTACAGATTCCATATAGACTGTACCCTGCTGTCCGTTTAGAAAAAGACAGCACCGCCCCCATGATGGACAATACCTTGTCCCTCCTGTTCTGTTGTAATATGTCATTCACATTAGCTTTTCCTGTGCTGACTTCATATCCCAGATACTTATATGAAGATACCCTATTGATGTTACCTATAGGGCAAAATATAGTGAACGTCTTGCACTGTTTCCGGCCTATACCCATATATTGGGATTTAGTAAGATTTATTTTCAAACCATCGTTCTCAGCATAAGTTCAGATGGCACCAGCACTATCACAGATTTCACTATAAGTATTATTGAATATGATAAGGTCATCAGCATAGCTAATCCAACCAACTTTGCTTTCACCAATTTTGGGGAAGGCATTATGTTTTTCAAGGAAACTGTCCCCAAAGTCATCCATAAACAGATTGAAGAACATAGGGGCCAGTGCACAGCCCTGCAGTGCACTCATTCTAACAGCAATCTGATCAGATATAAGGCCAAGATTATTAAGCCTAACCCGTGTATTAGTTCTTCATGCATTATTTTACAGACATATAAAAGATGTGCCGGCATACCCATAGGTTCAATTTTTTTTTTTCATTTTTATTTTTATTTTGGTTGGCTGAATTATTCAACCTTTCAAAATTGTTTACATAATACAAATAAAATTACATTTTACACAAAGTTCATTTTTTGTATGACATCAATTCATTCATTAACTAAAAACCAAAAAAATGGAAAAGAAAAGGGCAGACAACTTCATAAAAAAATGTACTTTGACTAATGTTGACAGTTAATTCGTCATGTAAGCCAATGTCCAATTTAACTCCATATAGTTCACAATGTATGTCATATATCATCATACAATTGTTCAAACAATATTTGAGTCTAAGTCTACTTTCAGGTTTTGTCCACAGCTTACTTCTGTTAACCAAATGCGTATGAGAAATCCACAAATAAAATGTACAGTGGTAAGTCAGAGGAATATTAAGCTTGTTCAATAAGGGGTGTTAACCAAACGAATATTATAATTGGTTGCACATCCTTTACAGAACCCTGTTGGAGCTCTATCCAGAATGTTATTATGGTATATCCAAGCATTGATTTCCTGAAGTGTGAAGGTACATAATATTTTGCTAGGCACAAGGGCCAACAGGTAATAGTTCCCAGGCAGGTATCGTTGACCATTTTTAAACACTGGGATAGTAATTGAGGTTTTCCATTAATTAGGTATAATCACAGTATCTATTATTTTACTAAAAAGGATTACAAGGATGTCTGCCCAAATGTCTGTGTTTTCCTTAATGATAGTATTACACATGCCATCAGGGCCAGGAGCTCTTGATGTTTTCAGTTTCTTAATGATGGCCCTGATGTCTTCACGATTTATAATAAGGTTATTAATAGGCTTTTTTGAAAAGCGTACAATCTCACCTTTACATTTCTCAGTGAGGAAATTAAACCAAATTTCACTTTCAATACAGCAGACAAGCTCATGTTTACCCTTATAGGTCACAGACCTGTAATTTGCCCAGAATCTTTTGGTATCGCCTGCCAAGAGAATATTCACCATATTTTGCCAATTTACATTATTGCTAGAAGCTCTATAGATGTGTAGCCAACTCCTGCAAGTGTTCTCAATCTTTCGCTTCTTCAAATTCAATTGGTCAAGGAAAGAGGTAGTATGTTCTAAGACTTTTATGGCTTTTCACATTTTTCTTTTCCTGACAGATTACCTTATCAAAGGGGGTAACATGGTGTTGGGCAAATTGATGGGGAGGAAGTTTTTTTCCCTAATGACATCATACCATTGATATAGTTTGTAACCCAACAAATGATCTCTTCAACACAGCACTCAGCAATATCATCAAGTTGAAAAATCCAACTCCAGATCCAGAGCTTTGGTCAGGTAAAGATCAGTCCAACCTAACCAATTGCCCTTCCCAACCGTAGCCACTTCCCCAATGTTATCGTACATAGACACTTCCTTAGTTTTTAAAGATAGAGTACATATCAGCATAAAATGATCACTGAAGGAATAAGGTTAGATATGGAGTTTGGTTAGAAGAACAAAGAGCCTGTCCATGAGGTACACAATAATCAATGGTAGAGAATAAATCCCATTAGTCCAAGTCATGCCTGAGCATGTTTTCAGGTTACCAGAACCGTTAGCCTCATATAGTTCAGCATCATCAAGGAACATCTTCCACCTTTCCATCTTTAAATTACCTTTAGAGCATGAATCAACCCTATACATACCATGATGATGAGTAGCCAAATCATTTGCATTAAGGTCATCCCCCAAAATACCATTCACATCCCCATCATCAGCATATTTCTCAGTAATACATTGGAATACATTCAATTGAATGTCCACAGTACATTTATCACCAGGAGGATCATTTGTGTTAACCAGTAGAAGGTTTAACACGCCCTCAAGCAGTATTTCAACCATCAACAAATTCAGATTACTATTCATTTGAGTACATTCAGAGGAACAAATGTTATTTCTGACCAGGATGGCTAATCTGCCAAATGGCCTACCCCTTTCGCCCTTCTTAGCATGATTAAAGTATGCAGTAAAACCATCGAATAAAGTTGTGCAGAGAAGCCAAGTCTCCTGTAAGAAAATTATTTCTGCCTCTCCTAGTAAATCACAAGATCCCCCAGCGCCAAAAATATGTTTATGGCCTCAAGTATTCCAGGAGATTATAGTTATCTCTCCTCAGTTTTGATTGTTTATTGAAGGCAGGAATGAACAAAGCCATTCCCATTGCGATTTGGCTGTATTATCTTTACCTGTTGGAGTTTTAGGGTTGGGGCGCTGCGGAGAGTCATCCCTTTTGTTCACCACCCACTTGTCCCTTCTTTTAGGAACTAGTCCACCATCCATATCATACCCATCATTTTTTAGGTCAGAGGTTTCTAATAAGGGAGACCACAAACTCAGAAAAAACAGTGTACGTTAGACTTGGTGTAGGAGCATTGCTCCACAAACTTAAAATCACTGCTTTTCATGATCCTCAATGTAAGTTGGGAGTGGAGTATCTCAAGAAGCCTACTTCTATTTGTTGGCTTTTTTTGTTTATTCAAAACACAGGAGATCATAAATGACTTCTCAGGCAGAGGCCAATTACGCTCACTAGTTTTTAAACCACCATCCCTAGTCGCCATTAGATCAATAGCAGGGCAGAGAGACAGTCCCCTCCCAGCCTTATGGGCTTTATGAACAGGAGTTTTAACCAAGATAACACTACTTTCAGTTGAAGTATCCCCCTGCTCCATAGAGCTAGTACTAGACTTATCATCCGATACCAGTGTAACCTTAGCAGGCTCATTAGACTTACCCTTTTGCCGCGAGGACCCAAGAAGCCAGGTAGTGAGATTACCAGTTTTTAGAGCATGTCTTTTTGCTTTTCTGACAACTCGCTTTCTCGCCCGCTTCGACGGTCGTTGCTTAGGGGGAATTTCAGAGGGATCAATTGCATGGCCAGCCCCGTCCCACTTGATCAGATTAACTGTCCACCAAGCCAGTCAGTCGAGGAGAACATGATAACCTGTAGGGACAGGTAGAGTAGCATTGTCAAAAGTATCAATATGTATACTAGGGTCTCTACTAGGCCCAACATCGGCACGTGTAGTGCCATCAACTACACGTATGTGCTCCAAGTTGAATATTTGGCCTTCATGGCTGTAGCACAAATTAAGCATAGTTACTGTTATCAAATTCTGCTGAAATAGAGACGGCTTCACTAGGCACCCCAACAGGCGCCTTTGGTTCCTCATAGGTTTCTACCACCACCGTTTGGCCAGGAAAAAAGTCAGTGACCTAATTTTCTTTACTATTCATAGTCTGGATACTCGCATCCACAGTAATATTACTACCATTAGCTGTTCCATTCTTTCTACTTGCTTTTAATTTACTGCAAAGTTTCATGGTTCCTGTCTCTGTTAAATGATATGAGCTAACAGGTTGGCAGCTAGGCCCAGCCTCTGAATATAGTGGCTCAAAGAGAAAAACTCCACAGTCACCACTGGAGATACAGTTTACCAAAAAAGTTCAAAAATACCTGATCTATAATTACCAGAATTAGAAACTGATACTGATAAAAGATCCCAGTGAAACTGGTATACCCCTACTGGCTCAAACAAAAGAATTCCACAGTCACTAGTGGGGAGTTGTCGGCAGAGTTACTGGGGTAGTATATATCAAAGAAAATCAGTACAATTCACCAGCACCAGTATACCCCTACTGGCTCAAAGAAACGCATTCCGCAGTCCCCAGGAGGAGCTGCCGGGGAAGTTACTGTGAGTAGTATATATCAGAACAAATCAGTTGAGCAACAATGCATGGAGTAGGAGTAAAACGATATTCCTCTACTCAAAATTCCCGAGCCAGAGCTTTAATTTCCTTGATAGGAGTAAACAGCACAGGCTCCAACTTGAAAATAAATGATAACACTTTCCATGTATCTCACAGGGTCAGGAGTGCATTGGGCCACGGCAAAATGTCATGCACAGCGGGATCATTCTGAATTTCTAATTTCCGCTCACACAGCAGCCAATTGCTGAGATGATTAAAAAGCTGGTCTCCCGAGCAGCGGCCTCACAGAACCGCCACTCTCAACTCCGAAGAGCCGAAAACAGTGCGCCCACACTCTGCAAACATGCACTCAGCAAGGACAACAAGAGCTCTTTGACACTTATTTGGAAGCTGTTATTTAGCGTAGATCTAAGAGCATGAGCCTCCAGCTATCCCTACAGTCTGACACGGCTGTGCTCTTAGAACAACAACTCACTTGAGTTATTCTGCCACCCTCTGCCGCCGAACACCGCCAAACACTTCACACTCTTCCACTCCGATTCCGCTATGGGACATGGTTTTAAAGGATCCAAGCAAGAGGCAGCTGGGTAATCCACTTAAAGTTGCAGTACCGAGCAATAACACGGATCGCCGCCTTTGCCAAACACTTCACACACTTAAGCTCCGCTTCCGCTATGAGAGATGGTTTTAAAGGATCCAAGCAAGAGGCAGCTGTGTAATCCAATTAAAGTTGCAATAGAGAGCAATAACATGGATCCCCACCACCACCAAATACTTCACACCATTCTGCTCCGCTTCTGCCATGGGAGATGGTTTTAAAGGCTCCAAGCAAGAGGCAGCTGGGTGATCCAATTAAAGTTGCTGTTCAGAGCAATAGCATGGATCCCTGCCACTGCCAAACACTTCACACATTTACCACCTTTACTCATATACTATAATCACATGTCTTCTCATTCACATTCTGCATCTGATCACTGCAAGCCATGTCAGTATGTTCTGAATTTCTCCTAGACGTGCCTGCTTCCTAAACAGTCCCTCATGTTCAACAACCCAATGGGCCTCATTATAAGTTTGTCGGACTGGAAACAATGTGCAGGTTCCTTTCAGCCTGCCAGGTCTGACCTTGCGAGCGGAACGGCACCCGCACACAGAACTCGACAGATGCACTGGCACCATTCATGAATGGTGACGGTCCATCCGGCCTCCCCATCCCCATTGAGTCCAACAGAACTCAAATGGGAATGGGGAGTAATATTTTCTGGTACCTGGGAATGGGTAATTACCGGGTCCGCCGGGGCTGTAATGCCACAATAATTGCCCATTGCCGGGTGCTGTAAAATTCATGACTCCGGTGGCAGCCGTGTCAGTATTTACCCAATGGGGGTCATTATGACCCTGGTTCATTTGGTGAAATTGACAAATGTACCACTTTTAAACCTTGCAAGAAAACAGGGTTTTGTTTGCAGAAATTGATTAACTTAGGGCTAATTAACTACATATATTTATTTTTATATTCTAACAAAAGTAGACCAACAACATTTGCCCTTCTTCACTCAATGCGTAGGATTGCCATCTAGGTTTTTTAAATGTTTATTTATATTTATTATTATTAATTAATAAAATAATGCAGGCAATTAGATTTCACAAACAGTGACTTGCCAACCATGTCCAACTTTCCGGAGTGCCATGCCAAAAACACAGTGCATACCTCTGCCCTGCTGAATCAGTAGCTGTGCCTGCTCACCAGTGCCACAGAGCACGTTTATGTCACAGGTGCCATCTTTACAGCTGCAGTAACAGCCAAGTTTCTACAGCAGAGGGAATTGATTTAGGATATTCACTGATGTTCCAACAACTGCATAACTACGAGTGTTACTATTGTGGTGGCACTGTAAATATATGCCATATCTGAGTATGAGGCATAGTCCCTAGCATCTTTCGTAATTATCCAAGCCACATCCATTTGATATCAAACTTGGCAGCCCTATCAGCCCAGCTCAGCTGTGGAAGGGTTATGTGTACACCCCCGAGATAGATGATCTCTGCCGCTACCAACAAGATGGGGGTTGCCTCTCTTTGAACACTTGTGAGGGCTGGTAACACCACCCCAGTAAGACAGCAACCCCACAGGAAGCTGTCCTGGGAACAGGAATCAAAGGGCACACCCTCTACAAAAGGCTAGTCTCAAACCAGGATGCTCAAAACCCAAAGGGCCTTTGATGCTTTTAACAACAAATGGGAGTAGAGTTAGTGAAGAAAGGGGGCGCTCAGACCACTGGAGGAAGTTTCGACCATCTTGTTTTCTCTCTTTATCTCTCTTTCTTCCTCTACCCTCCACTTCCTACCCTCCACTTCCTGTAAAGCAAAGCACTATGCGTGTGATGTCACAAGGCAAAGTCCAAGAATAGGGATTGGACCCTTAAAGCAGGAATGCTTTTGTCTAATCGCCTGTAGACATTTGCTTTTAAATGAAGGTGTCACCCACTCCTCTGATTCACTGAGCCTCACGTTGTAACAAATCCCTAAGGAAGTTACCATTGCATCACCCTTGGGAGAGTTCACTTTAAAAATCCCTCCACCAGTGATGAGAAGACTGAATGTCCAAGGCAGAATCAAGCACTGTTTCCTACCCATCCCCAGAAAACATTGAGGGTGACTTGCTGCTGGAACAAGACTTGCATCACTTCCAGCCACACTGCTGCACAGGAAGCCTCTAATTGGATGAACTAGCCTCCCTTGCTTGGTAGCCCGAGAATAAGGACCTCCATTGTCCCAGAGACTGCTGAGCGACACTCAAGCAATCACGGAGGCAAAAAAGAGAGGATCTCTGTTTTTCATCACCTTTAACTATTCTAACTGCCTTCAAATCGGTTTTGCCACATTTCGAAAGTCTGGACCTGGCGGTGTTGCTTGAGGCACTAAACCTAACCTTCGAACCACAGTGCTTTGCATCTTTGACTCTGATTGACAACGTACAATGTCCTGTACAAAAGTCATCACCTTCCCAGCAGCAATCAACTGATTATCACTGGAAACAATGCAAACCACAGGAGTTTCACTCATAGACTTGAACCAGTGTGATCAAGCACCTTGACGCGTCTCTTATGCTAGATGGAATTACTAATAAAGATGTCCAGTGCCAGTAATGATACTATAAAACAAATCTTAAAGTGAACATGAGTATGGTCTTATATTGGAATACTAGCACATGTTGGTGGAGCCAGCATGCAAATGTATCAGCAGAGCCAGCATGGAAAAGTTTTTTACTGGCATATATTGCAGGGACCAGCCTGATAACGCATTGGGAAATGCCCAATGCACTTTTGGTTGCTTGCATCTATTGTACGTTTTTTCATGATTTAACCTACAACCTAAAAAACGATTGTTGGCCTTTTATCCAAATTGTTGGGCTTTTACCAAAATGTTTGCAGAACGTGTGCTGTGTAATGCACAATTTTAACTCATTATTCAAAACATTTTCCCTGGGTAGCGAGAAGAATCGCCCTGAACCCCCCCACCCCTGAGCCATTTTTGTTAGTTTGGGCTCCCTCGCTGCGCTCGGTCGCAATCACATACTTGTGGCAAATATTGACACCCACCAATGGTGGCTGCTATATTTCTGGACCAGGCACCGCCCCCTTCTTTCTATGTTATGTTAAACATTTAAGCTTTGATTAAAAAACGTATTTACTTCTTTCACTTGCAGTAGTGCATGCCCCTGCAGCAGTATAATCATCATGGACATTGCACGCCTTGACCGGCCGGGATTGTGGCGTGCCCTGTGCTTTGTTAAGGATCTTGGGGGTGCCCCAACAGCGTGGCACGCAGGGGAGTCACCAAATGTGCGACACCATTGGGCACCACTGGGTCTAACAAAGGTTAGTGTGCAGTGCACACCTATGAATCTGCCAGTGGTCCCTGCGTGAGAAGCAACGCGTGGGTGTTCTCAGTTTAAAATAACTGTGTGGAGACATGGATTTATGTGTGAGGCAATGATATTTGATTAGATGTTTTTGTTGTTGTTATAAGTTCTCTATTACCTCTATTGTTTAAGTACTCCCGGTATTACGATTAGATAATAAAAACTATGGAAGGTTTTGGGTATATTGAAATAACCTTTCTCAGGTATTATACTCCAGCGAAGAAAACATTATAAGGTGCACTCCCCTCTGTGCACGCAGACCAGTCTATTAGGTTTCTTCTATCGTAGTGGTACCTGACTAATAGATACATTTAAAAACAGGGATTTTTGTTGATACTAAATCCTGGTCAATGATTTAATTATCAGGTCTTGCTTGTGCAGCATTTTTCTTCTAGGTACACACAGCGCACGCCTCCCCAGGTCAGAGATTTTTTGGCTTGTTTAGCACAGCAACGCCACAGCGTACTTCTGTGTCCATTGATCTAAAGATGTTTCATACACTAGTTGTTGCCTCTGTTAGATATTTTGATTGCCCTGTTACAAATACTGCACTATGCATGTTTTACATATATACCCCACTTAAAATATGGAAAATGACGTTAACCAAATGTGTGATCATTGACAAATCATGGCTCTCCCTGTGCCTCTGTTCTTAAATCTGGCTCAAATGAGAGTGCCTGGAAACACAGGTGCTAGATGTATCTGAACATTTGAAGGTTGTTTGCCATCACTTCCTGTGTTGTCACTTGGGGTGGGGTCAAATGACATCAGTTACTGGGATGTCATCAGGGGGTTAAGGGTCATGTGATGTCACTTTCACTGCCCCTGGTATTTTGGTGACATAATGTCCCTGTTCCTTTTGTTGCTTTTGTTCCTTTGTTTACGCTTTCTATCAATGTTTAGTGTTTAGTTGTTTTATCATTGATATTTTAACAATCTCTTCTTTATTTAAGTATCAGTTTCCTTTGATTTGTATCCTCCCAATTGATGTCAATTGCTGATAATTACTTATATTTTTTACTTTATTTTCATATCTATTAATCTAAACACAACACCAATTTTATACTGACATATTATAACCCCCATATACGCGTGCACTTTAATTAGTTTTCCCTGCATACTCCTTCCTTTACTACCTTTTAGGAAATTTATCTCATCTAATTTGTTGTAATCCATCTTGGCATTTGATATGCAATCTTCTTGTTGGCCTTGCCTCAGGAATCCTTAATATCCCGATTTGGAGTATTTTTAGTGCATACTCTTCTGTCCCCTTGGAACCAGGTATCAGGGTATCTATTTCTGTTCTTTATAACCTCAAAAAATCATGTTACTTTTAAACCTTGTATTTACAACACAATCCCTACCCATATGTTTGCCACTTTCAGTGCTCTACTTACACCCGGGGCTCAGCTCGAGTTCCTCAGCTTCGACTCTTCCACAACCAACCAGTTTGACATCAGTCCACGGGGATAAGACAGCAATTCTGTCAAAGAGGGACCTGCCAACCGTATCTTTTTATTAGTGTTTTGTTACGCGCAGTTCTACACAAGAAGCTCTGTGGTCTTCTCGCTAATGTCAGAAGCAGCCAAACGTCTGAAGATATGGAGCTGGGCCTAGGTCGATCAGACATGAACCATCTGCACTGCTACCAAAATGTGCTCTAGCAGCTTGAAGCGTCTCTTGTGCTAGATTTAAATACCAATAAAGATCTCAGACCAAATAACTGCATAGACTCAGAAAATATTCTCAATTTAATAAAGCATAGCAAACTGGCAGACATCAGACTGTCGCTTGCCCACTCACACACAAACTTTTTTATACAGATGATACAGATGTTATATACACCAATATTGATCATCTATTATGTCAATCTATGTAGCAAACTGTGAAACCTATTGAAGGGAAGGGTTGGTCAAGGAAACATATGTACCTAAGGAATAATTCATTGGCTGCCCCTTGTCTGCAAGGCACGCCTCGAACTACCTCTAAATACATATAATACTGATCATAGCAGAGAAAATGTCAGAGGAGTGTCGTATGCAACATTGAATAGCACGTTGCCCCATAGACTCCCCGATAGGTTGCCATTCTCACCCAACCTAAGGCTTCCGGATCGTTAGCAGCATATAGGCAAAACGAAACCCAGGTACTTGAGTCATGTCATATCACTCCCCACTTCCAAATTAGTCCATCATCTCTCATCACTCCAGCCATAAACCACATTTTCCCATCTGTACTTGACCTAGTAGTCTTCTCTCTGTTCTGGGACATTTTAGTGCAAGCACATCAGTGTCTTCATCCAAAGCTTAATGAATAGCCTTTGTTTTCGACTTCTGAATCACGTGTGATGAGACTGCACATGTCCATCTTGGCCTCCTATTTACTGCCATTTGATTCAATTATACTGAGTATTTATGCTCCTCTTGGCCTCTAGAGACTTGCTCACTCAATCTTGTATAGACCTATCCCTTGTTAATTGTCCAATACTTGGCTCTTGCAAATGTTTTATTCTTCTTTAATCTAAGAGAAATATGTCTTACATACATTCATCTGCCTTGCAATTATTCCTTAAAATAGCAACCTTGATCCCAGGGGAACACAGATGCCTCTTTATTTTGCACAGAAAGCTATTTCTCCACCGTCCCCTGATTCTGCATCCCTGGTCTTTCTCTGAGGTAGCTGAATGGATTCTTGACACAAGTCACCGGCCATCTTCCTATTATGGCCACCTTAGCCAGGTAATATTTTCCTCTATAGCAATCTTCTGTGTCCCATCTGCCTTGAGTTACTGCATATTTGGTGAGCAAGTTACTTTATCTTCTTTGTATATATGATTACTTTATCATTTCATTCATGTTTCTCTTGTCACTTCAGTTACATCATAACTCTTAAGTATTTCCATATCGTTTCAGTATGTCCTACTTCATGACATCACTTTGCCCTTGTCAGATTTCACTCAGCTCTCCATAATGTCCAAAGGTGCATGATGATGTCCTTCCACTCTTTCAGTATGAGGGTACATTCTGTATGGTTGAATGAGTGCATATTCCCTCTTATATACTCGATGTGGTATAGGGACAGAACATGGGGTCCCACATAAAGCTTCTCTCCTGCTGTTCCAATATGACGGACGTGAGGGGGCATTAGCTCGGGAAAATGCATCCACCTGCTCCTCAGCAGAAACTGAATGACTTGTCTATTGGAACATCAGGATCACTGATTCAAATGATCACTGACATATGACTTGAACTACTGAAGCACCATGCATCATCCCTACGCAGCGGTTATCACACGCCTCAAACTGGTTCAACACTCGGACCTGATTCTGGTGACTGCTCTAATCTACATCAAAGATTACCACCTTTAACCACTCAAACTTCCTTGTTTCCAGCTTGCTGCCTGAACCAGCCTGATCCGCCGTACCCAAACTGAGCTCAATCCTCTCGCACACCATCTTAAAAACTAATTAAACTTTGTGAAACCACCAAGAAGCCACCTTACAACCATAACTCTCCCTTGCCCATATTTTGTCCTGCAGCCTGGTTAGGTCACTTGTGCACCTTTTTGTTCAAATTCATATCCCTTTCAAAAATATTGTGGTAGTTGAATTGCCTTTCTCGCCTGTATCTTATCCAGAATGCTGCATCTTTCTTCCCTCAGGGATGGGTTTTGTACAGTGTTTTTAATTTGACCTGTTTTACACTTTGCTGTTTGGGTTGCCACTGAATCGCATTTGCATCCTTCTTAAGAGTACAACCTCCCCTCTGCGCACACTCCCACAAAAGTTGAAGCAGGTATATCTCTCAACTGTGTCTGTTTTACCATCATGGTCCCTGTTGATTTGTAGACGTGGGAGGCCCAAGTAAGTGGCTGTACTACTACTCACTTTTGTACTACCGAGAGTAGACGTAATTTTAGTCACACCCATGCATGGTGTTAAAACAATGACAAAAGAGAGCACTCAATATTGGATGTGGTGCTATTTACAGTCAGAACACATATCTGAAACTATTGTGTGTGTTTAACTGCCTTCTCAACTGTGGCTCAAACATTATATCATAATGCTGGTGCGGAAAGTGAAATGTCACAGCAGAATACCACCACAATGCAACCACAGCAAGCACTGCTACATCCACCATCTCTGTTGCCACTACCTCTGATGCTGTTAGGGCAACTGTTTACATTATTGTGTGTTTCACTGGTTCAGTAACACAGCTGCAACAACCACTAATGCTGAAGGCACCACCACTAACTCTGTGTGCACCACCACTGCTGCTGTACCAACTCTTCCACACTACAAACACCACCTCTGCAGAAACAGCCCTAGCAGCCATATCAGGATGCTGCCACTGAACGGCTTTTCCATACACAAGGCCAGGTGTGTGTATTTTGGACGTTGACCGAACCCTCTTCTGCCACTATCTACATCCTGCCTGCTCTTGCCCCACCAATCCCCGGTGCAACTGTGGGTAATGCAATGATGAGGAAATGATATAGTCCGGGAAACACACAATCTTCATTGATGATATGGGCATGTTGGAGTGGACATCGGGGCTGTTAGTTGTCTGCCTACTGTTGGGCTTGCTTTGCACCCTGACAATTTTTTCTGATGTTACCCTTAAAAGAAACCACCATTTCTGATAACTGATATGTTACCTGAGATGGGGCACAGAAGGATGGTTTGTTTGTTTGTTTGTTTTTATTACTTGTATTGTGCACCAGACCCAGGGGTAACCGGGCACATTTCATATGACAATTTATAGCTTATTTACAGAAACACAGGGCAAATATGGAAGCAAGAAATATACACAGAATATACACCAAAGGCAAAAATAATGGTACAAGTATTTATAGTCTTACTCAGACAAGCGGTAACTGCTTAGAAGTAGGTGTGTGCAAAAATACAACAATGTAGTCTGTTATTTGTCTGCGTCTTTGATCCACCTTGTGAGGCTATGTCGGAAAGTGGGGTATGGTTGATCTGTCCGCAAGGTGGATGGTAGGGAGTTCCAAAGTTGAGCTGCTTTGACCTGGAAGCTACAGCCACAAACTCTGGACAGTTTAAATCTAGGTGTTGAAATGTTGTTGGAGTTAGCGGATCTGGTGAGTTTTGTTCGTTTTATTCTCGTGAATCTCATAGAAAGGTAACGTGGTGTGGCATTGTTTAGACATTTGTAAACAAGTGAGGCTACTTTTAGCTGGATTTTCTCATGAGTTGAAAGCCAGTTATTGGCCCTTCTAAATTCAGTGATGTGGGCTCTCCTGGGAATACCTAATGCTGCTCTAAGCGAGTTTTTCTGCAAGATTTGAATTCTTTTGATAACTTCCTTATTTGCCCCAATGTAGAGCGAGTTGCAATAGTCCAACTTCGATAACACGAAAGCTCTAGCAAGTGTGATGCAACTATTGTTGGATAGGAAGGGTTTGCCTGCTCTTATCAATTTACAGGTGTAGGCGGTGGTAGAGGCCACTGCGTTGACCTGCTTGTTGAAAGAGAGGGTAGAATCCAAGTAGAAACCCAGAGTTTTTACTGCGTGAGCAGTTGTGATTTGGTTATTATCAATGTTAAAAGAGGAATAGTTAGGGCCCAGTCTTTTGAGGGTAGAGGGTGTGCCAAGGATAATGATTTCAGTTTTGTCATCATTCAGGCATAGTCCGTGAGTGGCCATCCATGCCTGGATGATGAGATACATCCTGTTCACCAAGGTCAAATCCTTGTCGTAATCACCAGTAAGTGGTAGAAGAATCTGGGTATCATCTGCATAATAAGTGTAGGTGATACAAAGAAGGTCCAGATCATCGAAAAGGGGCTTCGTGAATATGTAGAGTGTAGGAGAAACGCAAGATCCCTGGGGCACGCCGCATATGATGGGGATGGAGTCTGCTGCCGCTGTGGTAGAGAAGACTCTCATGGTCCTATTATTGAGGAAAGATTGGATCCAAGCTGTGGCTTCTTCAGAGAAGTACACAGCCATGTCCAGATGCCTACAAAGGACATTGTGGTCAACAAGGTTGAATGCAGCTGATAGGTCAAGAAGGAGGAGTAAGCCTGGTTTCCCTTGATCCATTAGCTCGTCGATTTGTGCCTTTATGTCTAAGAGGGCTGTTTCGGTCCCGTGCTGAGGATGGAAGCCGGACTGCCCTACTCCTAGCAGGCGGTTGCTTTCTAGGTCTTTCTGTATTTGTGAATACGCCACTTTATCTATGATTTTTAGGAGGAATGGCACGGAAGTGATTGGGCAGTAATTCGTGGGTATGGCTGGGTCTTGTAAGATTAATTAGCGTGTTTTGGGAACACAGAGCACAGCACCACTGCACAGGATCAATGTATAGCATGTTATTGAAGTGCAGCACCATTGCATGGGTTTGGTGCATTGCTATGATGCAATTGTTTCAAGATATGTGTTGCCAGTGCAACCTATGGACATGTAAATGAAGACAGGCTACACAGGTAAAAAACAAACCATGTTCTCATTTTAAAAGCACATATTTTTTCACATTCAAAATGCACACCATTTTATCACCTGAAATTTCTCTGTTGCAAGAGACACATTTGAGAATTAATAAACTAACCTCATTAACAAAACTAACCTGATCTTAACTTCCTAATAATATAATGTGTTCTCCACTGCAAAATGAGGCAGACTTATGCTGCCTGCTGCAAAAATACTGTCTAGTTTTTCTTTCTGCACTTCACCATGAATGCGGTCGTGCCATTCTGTGGCATTGTTCGATGACCACGTCCCATGTGCAAATAACTTTGCCTCTAAATATTGCACTAGCTCTGGGAATGTGGCTTCCATTTGAGACGTTCTGAAATTCGTTTTTAGTGGCACACTGCTATTATGAAATGGGTTCCCTTTAATGTACAGATGGCAGTGTGAGACACGCTTGCCACGCCCAGTAGGTGCTCTATGATCACTTTCCCGGCCAACACACCATAAATATGTTGGGTATTTTGTATAGACTTGGGGCCTAGAGGTATTTTCTTACCGCCAAAATGGAAATAATTCAGTAATAATCACTCTTTGCATTCAGATTTGATTTGGTATATAGTACTACAGTATACATACATTATTTCAGCACACTGATACATTTAGTGGTATACATTATGTTGTTATGCGTTATTGCTGGTATTTCTGGTGAGCATAATTCCTTTGTTTTATATGTGGCCCCAATATCCAGAACCCCTTATTTTTGCTTAGTTTGTTCGTGTGATTACTAGAGAGGCCTCAGGCTTACATTTCAGGAACACCACATTTTCAATTGGAGTGCCACCATGGGCTGTCCTCACTGTCTTATCTACGGCATCGAGCTAACATGCAGTATTTATCACCAACTTATCTACATCTGTGAACTATGTCCAGGGCCTCTCTTTCTGCTGACTCATGTACCTCCAGCAGCAGTCTATTTCATTATATTATTATTATATTCCGTTCAGAAACATACACTTATATACTAAATGGAATCATGCACACAGCTACCGCTAAGTCTTATTTTTAGCTAGCTTAAAAATGACAATTGCACTGTCTAAACCTCTCCCCACATCATCAGCACTGTAATGGTAAATGCACAAAGGAAAGAGAAAATAAAACACACTACCCGTCTGCTTTCAGATATTTTTGTGTATTATAAAAATTGCATTTAACACGATCTTACTCTTTTTACAGAAATAAATGGAAATTGCACAGTAACAACCTTATCTGTAACAAAAAGAAAAGAGAGGCAAGAACATTTTCAATTCGCAACATTAAACCTGTCGATAACACTGGAGTTCCCTCTTCCACGCTGACTGAATAGTTTTGCACACATACACACTGCCCCCACACTCTGTAATATAATTACTAGGCCTGTCCAGCATGTGAAGTTCGTCTGCCGCCATAGTTGCATTTAATCCAGCACCCGTCAATGAGGAATTACCGGGTAATTCCGACATTGCCGGAACCGGTAATTGCTGCATTCCTGGGTGCCGGTGCCTGTCAGTCCCCATTCCTATTGAGTCTGATAAGGCTCAATGGGAATGGGGACGTCGGATGCACCGGCACTGTCAACGACAGTGCCTGTTCATCCGACAAACTGTGCTCACGGGTGCTGCTCTGCCCGGCAGGCCAGACCTGGCAGGCTGACAGGCTCCTGCGAACACTGCTCGTAGTATGGCGGTCCGGGAACTATGGTACCGGCATGCTTACTGGTACCGTAGTTCCCGGACTGCCATGCTTATAATAAGGCCCACAGTCTTAGAACATATGAGGCCACCAAGGAAAGAGGCTAAAGTATTCAGGTGATGTAATACACCCTAGTGTGTTTAGGTTGGGAAGGTAAGGAGTGCCATGATTTGGAGAAGCAGAGGAAAGACAAATCCCAGTAGTTTGCGGAATGCCAAATGCAGTTAGAAAAGAAACCGTGATAAACACAGTCACATTCTTTAACTTCAGTGCAAGCACCTGCATGCTAACAGTCATCTCAATCAGCAAACTCTGCTCACTGTGAACCTGCTGAGCACTGTGAAACGTATTCTGTTCATATTGTAAAATCCCAAATGTCACGGGAGTGTGGGCGCGGCGGGCTCTGGCCAATATTTAAAGCTTGGTGCAGGCCCATAGAAGATTTAAAAATCAATAAACACATAGCTAATGCACACGGATAGGCAATAAGGAGGCCAACATTAAAATTAAACAAAAAAACCAAGCAGGGCACATTAAACGAGCTGAAGAATGGAAGAACCACAAATCCATGACTGGCTCCAGAAACGATTCCCTGGCCCAGCCTTGCAGATGCAGGTCGAACATGCCAATCAGGGAGTAAAACTGTGAGGAAATAGACAGTATTTCATCTACTCCCTAGATTCATGGGTGGAGCACTTCCAGAGGTGCCGTAATGTATTTGCTACCTGCTGTGTAGCAGTTACTCTGGTGAGCGATTGCCAGAGGTGTAACCAGAAGAGCTTGGACTGCATTAATGAAAAAAAACCTAAGGACATG
The DNA here is from genome assembly GCF_040938575.1 of Ambystoma mexicanum. NCBI lineage: Eukaryota > Metazoa > Chordata > Amphibia > Caudata > Ambystomatidae > Ambystoma > Ambystoma mexicanum. The sequence continues at coordinate 1,515,158,851 of NC_090937.1, read as the reverse complement.
CCATATCCATAGATTTTGAAGAAGACCTGAAGACAAGGTGCTTTCTTGATCAGTCTGTGAAGAATAACCTCCAGCAGGAGAGTGAAAATATCATCTGCCTGAAAAGGGCCTTGAATGAGGGGGCAAGAAATACCCATACTCTAAATAATGCTGTCTTGAATGAATCCATGGTCATGGAGAGACCTGGGAGAACTGTGAGAGGGGCCAAGGTTGAGGAGCAACCTGACGGAATCAAAGTCCTGGGGTAACGTTTGAGAGAACACCACGTTTTTTGCAAGACCTTAAAGAAACCAGAAAGAATTAGACGTCATGTAAAAATATTAGAAGGTTGATGTATTCAAAATGCAAAGGCTTTGAAGAGGCCTGGCAGCTGTATGTTAAACAGAGCTCCTGCAGAAGGCAGAACCATGAGTAGAGCCAGAAGGCAAATTACCCTGAAAACACTTGTGTTCCCAAACTTGGAAATCTGTTGGGTGTTTTAGCTTACGTTTATCCTACATTATAAATGACTTTTAAAGCATAGGTTTTGAACTCTCTGTTGGCCATGAGTTTCAACTTTGGCTGTTAGAATAGGACATTCATTGAGGGACAAATACTTACAAGGAAATTCTCAAGATTATTTTTATGACACCCTGAAGTGCAGGGAACATGTTTTGCCCTTTTTAACTTGAAGGAAAATCCACTATTTAAGCTCCTACTTTCTTTCAGTGTCTTCATTAAGTTCAAAGCAGACGATACTCAAATCTGGTCGCACATAGGAAAAAAAAGCATACTCTCTTCAGTGCATGCAAAAGAACATTCGTTGTTGGATTAACCACAATAGATTCAGGTTTAATACAACACAAACTGAAATCACGATTGCCATATAAAAACTCACTACCAAACTCAGTTGAATTTTTCCCATACATTATGGACCACAGCATACATTGTCAGCTTAGGTGTGACCTGATCCTGAAACCTTGTTCAATTAAGTGGCCTAGATCTATTTTCTGCAAATCAATTTCTTCCAGACATCTCTACAACTTTTCTTTTACCCACCAGTTTGAATTGTTGAAATGCCTTTGTAAGCAAAGGCTACTGTAAATAGCCATAATCATACGCACACTACGATGCAGATCCCACATTACACCTTTCCATCAAACACCTGACTGTCAAGAGACATTATAAATTGAGTACAACTTCTCTATTTTCTTGTTTAAAAAAAATAATGATTTAGGTCTTTTATAATCAGTGGGGAGATTATAGAGAATTATTTTACAATGGATCTTTAAAATATCATCATTGTTTTATGTCAAATATCCATGTGTTGATAAGTCCTCCACATATGTTTAATTGGTAATTAGCTTCATTATCTATAATGTTGTTACTAAATAAACATAAAAGAACTTTGTCAACATCACATAACAGAATCTAGTTTTAGTATTTGCCATATGTGACCCCCCCACCCCAATACGGAGGACTTAAGAAGGCATTCCAGTAACTTGCACATGATAAGAATCCTGACAGTGGTCCAGGTATTGCACTCATATGGGCTCGGAGGCACTTAAATTGCACCTTAGAAAAAACACTCTGATCTTCCAGAAGGAGGTCACTCAGGCTCAACAGATTCCACTTTCATAGTCGGCGCTGTATGTTAACACCATAGCACATGAGGGTGGGCCAGGCCGCTGTAGGAAAAAATGAAAGGGGGGCCTTGTTCACAGTCAAAAGAACTAGGTATGGCAATGTATCACTCTATGATTTCCTCAGAGAGTATTATGTATTTATTTAGCACTTAAATCGTCTATGAAACGTAGCAGTGTTCTTTGGACATAGATGGAACCCAGGATGTAGATATTGTTGTTTTTACAGCTAACACATTTTCTCCCCTTGCGCACCACACTATTGTAACATAGCAGAAGGCACAGTCTCATTCCACACCCCCTGCACTAACATATAACACAAACACTACTGCACAACACCCCTGCCTTTAGAATCAAGCTACCTTTAATGACAAACATTTGAACTATAGCTTCTCACATAATTCTCTATCTCCTTAAACACACCATTAAGACATTGGTGACTAGAAGGGTCTTGGCCACCTTCACATAACTTTCATGGCTGAAATTCACATACACATTATAGCACCTCCAAACTTCTCCCGCATTAGGACTCTGGTCCCTCCCAGGGCATTCTGCCAACAATGCGTTGGGGCCATAATTATGATGAAAGGTGCTATACAAATGACAAAATGAACGAATGCAAAAAATCAGTATGTAACTACCAATTTAAGCTTGAAGACTATTTCTAACTTCTCTACAATTAAAGACCGTGGCAGTATTGTTGTTTGGCATCCCATCCTGCATGAATTGCCTCCCTTCTTCACAGATACTGTGAGCCCTATAGAAGAAGCCCTTAGACCGTAACTGCCCCTCACTTAACTCCTCTCTATAGCACATTGCTCAAAACATGACTGATACATGGGGCTTTCCACTATAAGTGCTGCACATTCGATCAGTTATTTCCCTCTGTTAGGGAGAAATCTCCAGAATGGCTAATTTCCCTTACCTACTGAGACCTTCAGCAGCTATGCTGGATTTCTAGGATTTATTTTTTTCACCTAGTAAGAGTGTGAGCCTTTCTTACCACTCTTACATGTGTTTTGCTGTGTGTGTTTAACATGTTGTGTTCATAGACTGTGGAGCATCACCTACTCCACAGGCATCATCTTTTTACTGTGTGTTAGAAAGCACATTTAGTGCAGTGACAGAGGGTTGTCTTTTTCAGACTTCCCACTTTAAACTCCATTTTCTGGGACTGACTACTGAGCATGTAAAGTTGCCATTGACTTTATTGGTCTTTTTAAATTCACAGACCCAGTACAAACTATCTTACATAGAGTTCTGGAAAGGGTTAATAAGTATCCCTTTGTATCTGTTTCTCATGGAACATTATTTCATTCCCCTTTCTTTAAGATTTCGCTGGTGGCAGTGGTATCTACCCTATTTTTCCTACAGCGGTCAATTTAAATAGCCTTGGTACTGTTTTAGGCTAAGTTAGTAGCCTCGAACTTCAACCCGCTGGACCCCATTTACTTTTATTTGGTTCTGGCTGGGTTTATTCGGCATTTCTTTTTTTAAAGGTCTTTCTTTGTATGATTGGCTGCAGGGACAGCCACCCTGCTGTGTGATTGACAGCCAGGCTGTGTGAATGGGGGAAACTGCATAAAAAGCAGGGGGGACTGAGAAGGCATAGTCGCCACTGGAGCAAGAGAACTGAAGAGAAGCTGACAGAAGAGGCCGATACCACGCCTGAACATCCCGGTGAAGCCCTGCTGCGGGTCCGAGCCTTCCACTACAGGGTAGATCTGCAAGGAACCTTCTCCCCTTACGCTTATGGGACTAACCAGTTCGACAAACTGTAAGCCAGGCCTCCCTCTGGTCGCATTTGCTGTGCACAGCTACAGTGAACCGGATATCCAGGAGGACCGGAACCTGTTTGGGTCTCAAGGGGTGCACCTTTTATTTGTTGGTTCGCTCTGCTGCTGGTTTCTTCCCTGGAAGTGCAGGACCCTCCAGTCTTCCTACTTCGTGTCAGTGTGACAGTCGCTTCATGAACCGTGAGCCTGCAGGACCTGCCAGGAACGTCTGCCTCAGCTACAGCCTTCTTCTTCATTTTACGGTACTGTTCAAACCCGGTTGTTCGTTCCGTCTGACCGCAGTGAAAGTGTTTGAAACCTTTCGCCAATCTGAGGGCTTGTCCTTCTCTATTCTTTAAAGTAACTTTTCGTCCGACCAACTTCGTGCTGAATTCTTGGCAAAAACTTAACCGTGAACTACAATGAACTGTGTGATCCTCTGCAAAGACTTTAGTCCATTGACTTTGGCTCAGGCCTCTTGATTTGATTTCCTCACTGTAGTTACCTTTTCTAGATTGCCCTGCTTACTTACTTGTTGGTGCTGCTCAACATTTGTCTAAACTTGTCTTTCCCTCCCTTTTTTTAAATTGCTGGAGTTCCATTTTGCTCACACTTCATTTTGAGCTTAACTTGTCCACAATCTATTGGGTAGGGTGTAGTATATAAAGAGTGTGATTTTTCTGCTGCTTTACTTTGGTGAATAGTTTTACAACTGATGTGTAAATACATGTATATTCTTTTACTTAGAAACCTTGAGTCAGTGTTTGTTTGAACCATAGTAACTGCTGTCCTTTGTGTAACTTTTGGTATTGCTCACTTTACTCTTGAGATATGTCTGGCTGCTCAGCCATCGCTACCACTTTACTGTGTAGTACAGGCTTGTACCAAAGGTGAATTTGTACTGTCACTTGTAGGCTTAATTGTGCGCAATGGCAATGTTCCCAAAGGGTACTGTATATGATTCAGCCTAACACTGGTGTACAGCGGTGAGGATCAAGTATAGTAATTGCGCACCCAAGCAAATCCCAGGAAGTCCCGCTTGGCCCGAGACTCTGCCCTGCTATCCTCTGCTGATTTTGAGCTGAAGACTTGTTGCGTTTTCTTTTGTGGAGAAATTATGTTCCCATAAGGCTTTCACCCACGTCACATGGGGAATACCTATTTTACCTGGAACTGTAACTTTTGGTATTGCTCACTTTACTCTTGAGATATGTCTGGCTGCTCAGCCATCGCTACCACTTTACTGTGTAGTACAGGCTTGTACCAAAGGTGAATTTGTACTGTCACTTGTAGTCTTAATTGTGTGCAATGTTCCCAAAGGGTAATGTATATGATTCAGCCTAACACTGGTGTACAGCGGTGAGGATCAAGTACAGTAATTGCGCACCCAAGCAAATCCCTGGAAGTCCCGCTTTGCCCGAGACTCTGCCCTGCTATCCTCTGCTGATTTCGAGCTGAAGACTTGTTGCGTTTTCTTTTGTGGAGAAATTATGTTCCCCATAAGGCTTTCACCCACGTCACACGAGGAGTGCCTATTTTACCTGGAACGCGCGCGCAACCAAGCAAGTCCCTGGAAGTCCCGCTTGGCCCGACACTCTGCCCTGCTATCCTCTGCTGATTTCGAGCTGAAGACTTGTTACATTTTCTTTTTTGGGGAAACTACGTTCCCCATAAGGTGAACAAGGACTTGTGGTGAAGGACTATATATATTAGCCTTATTGCGCTTGCCTTACTGTGTTTTTTGTTTATTGTTTATGCTTTCACCCACGTCACACGGGGAGTTCCTATTTTACCTGGAAGGCAAGTCCCAGGAAGTCCCGCTTGGCCACTTAGCCGCAGCGACGCAGTGACACAGTGGGTCAGTCTGCCTAATTTCTGAGGTGGCTTTATGGCAGTAGAGTACATTTTAAGTAAGTGAAACTCTAGCATTTGTGACCGTTTGTTCAGAACGAACTGTAAAGCCACAGAAAGTTATAGTTGCATATATTGTGCTCACTTAGGGACTGTTTATTGTGCGGGTGTTTGGCGGTATTACATTGTTTTTTCCCTGTTGTTTTTATGTCTTACTTGCCTTATACCTTAAAAACCAATATGCCAATGAGCGAACACCCCCTTGTGGTTCCGCAGTAGGTGGTACCCCGGCAAACACCACGGAAAAAACAAAACATCTGATTCGCACGTCTCGGAAAGTCATAACACTAACGCCAGTCAGTCGAACCCCCCCAAACAATCGAGACATCCGTATGTTTTGTGAAAAAAAGGCTGATGCTCTAACAGTTAAACAAACCACACGGCCAGTAGATGCTTCACACGTCAACACTAACATTGCAAGAATACAAGTGAGATTATCACCGGAATTGGGGCTACAAAAGTAGGAGTCTCAGATCAAACCATTCTAACCATACCTCAGACTCCGATTAAAAGTATTCAGCGGAAAAGAACCTTTTCAATAGTATAAGAAGATGTCATATCCTGTGTAGAGGATATAGTAGAAATCGAAAAATGTTCTCCAATTGCTGATATTCTTTCCATGCTAGCATTGAGGAAGTAGAAAGTTCTAGGCTCATAAATGTCTCTGAATATAATGCTATGTGCTCTATGGATTCAACGAGACAGGCCGTTGATGATTCATACATCCAGCCAACACCACAACGCTGTCTAGCAAGTGGCAGAGTTGGCAATACATCTGAAAATCTGTCTCTCATTGAGATCACGTTAGGGGCTGTGAACACTACTATAGTCAGTCTCTTTAAACTCTTTGAAGGTCTTGATAGGAAAATTACCCAACAGAAAGGCAAAATTTATTACATCTTAGAATGGATGAGAAATGCCACATCTGATTTGGAGAAGGGGGAGTTGAATAAGAACTTGTTGGAGAGACTGGCTGTCATGGAGCAAAATATAGAGCATATTAATATTCATTCTAGGTCGTACATGATGTCGGCTCTACCAACGTTCGCTAAGGTAATACAGCTTGTAGAATCTGAGGAGGCGGAAATTGTGAAGATCAATGACTCTTGGGTCAGTGTGGATTCACATGTGGATAATACATGTTCGTCAGGGGGTGTTTGTCATTTTGATGTCTTCTCTCAGCATGCGCATAAGAGATTTCGTAAAAACCCTTATGGGAAAAAAAACTAAATCAGCTGCACATAAAGCTACTGCAGTAGTGAAGAGCAGAATGTCCAACACAAGGAGTCCACATGAACCAGTAGCTGAGGTTGCTAAAGTAGGAATGCCTTCACCAGTAGGTATTCTTCCAGCTGAGGAAGGGACAAAAGCGATAAAGCATGTCCTTGTTGGTACTTATCCTGTTGAGGCAGGTGCGGGACCGATAAAACAAACAGGCTAGGTAATGGCACATGAGCAATCAATTCAGTTTTTACCTGTTGTGCATGCCCCACTGAATGACCTGGTGGAATTGCTAGAAAATAAGACAAATAGCACTAAAGAGGTCCAAAAAATGTAACATCTGCTCCTAATTTAGGCACACAAACCCCAACAGTAATAACAGATACAGTTAAGAATAATATCCTTACAGTGCCACGAGACCTTGGGTGTGAGGACCGCATACCAGCAATAAAAACTGCGGACGATGCCTACTTATTACAACGTTTATCAGATGCTTTACCATGTCCCAACTCATCTGAAATAACACAAGACTCACGTCTAACTCAGGCAGACGGGAATCGAACATCTAAAGCAGAAAGTGAGTAAGGGGTGCACAGCCATACCTTTAAGAGAATGCTGGCGAAATAAGAATATCAAGGACTCTCATGGCTTTATCCCCAAGGGGCTCAGTATGAGGAAGATTCAAGCTCCTTGGGAAGGAGCAGAGACTATAAAAAAAACAGAAATAACTTTCATTCTTTTCACACACTGATTATGAAGTGTTGTGATGTTCCTTTCGAGAAATACTTGTGTTGTGCTAGCATTTTAAACATCTTTGGCGATGTGACTGCTTTAGAAGATCTAACTTTGGGTGACTTTGATCAAGTTGAATTTCTGTGTGATCAGAATTTGTCTATAGTACGGTTATGGATTAAATCAGGATTGGTGCTCAATACGATTTGGAAGGCAAAGATGGAACTCTTCCGGATGGGTTTTCTCATAGCACAGGACCCAGAGCGAATGGCCCAAGAGGAAGAGGGAGTACATACAGCTAATCCCGTTAAACCCCCGGAAGTAGTTTGCCAATTTCCTTATTGTGAAATGGGAATTAAATACCAGCAGACAAATGAACCAAGGAGGCAGACATAACATAACCACTAACTGAGGCAAATAGGAAGGAACTTTCTTTAGCAAGTTGGAATACACAAGGGTTCTCGCATTTGCAGTGGGCGAAAGACGATGCTCTAAATCATTTTGATATCGTAGCCCTGCAGGAAACTTGGATTTTGAATGTTCCAGTATGGGACGATCATGATCTTGTTTTGTTACCAGCAGTCTCAGCAGTTAAAGGTAGGACAACTTCAGGTCTGTTGATAGTTGTAAAATCAATTAAGGGTTTGCAAATCTGTCCCTGGGCTTCACCAAATAATTTTGTGCAGTTAAAATTACCTATGCAAAACAATCTCCGGCCCTAATTAATTTATATCGAAATCCTGCAGGGATTACAGACAATGCATTCTATAATGACTTGTCGAATCTACTGGAAATGATAACCAAGGACAAGCATATTTCAGCTACGCTAATAGAGGGCGATTTCAATCACAACTGTGTTGATCAGAAAAAAGGAAAATTAACTCAAGACATTCAGAGGTGGATTAATTTTATGGAAGATACAAATTTAAGGATGGCTAATGGCTCAATTCAAGGAGACATCCCATCATGCCATACCTCGGAAAGAGGGGGGGTTGACATCAACTATTGACTATATTTACATGAGTGAGAATATATTTTCAAGTGAAACAAGATTCGAAGTTGCTAAGCAAACCATTAGTGATCACCACCTATTATTCTTACACTCGATCTCATTAGACCAGCAAAATATTAAAGAACAAGAGTGGTCTAGAAAAAAAGCTAGTTGTTAATAATGCCAAAACGCGTTTTAGATGGTCGAAGGGTAATTTAACAACTTTGAATGGCTCTCTCATGAAACATCAATTGTCAAATGATTTTGACTCATATGTAGACATTTTGGACACATTTAAAAACATCCAGTCTTACAATAGTAAAATAAGTAACAAGCACACTTATGGGTTTGATCTTCTTCTTCAGCAGACGAAAGCAGTTTGTAGAAGAGAAATTAGAAGGCTCTGCAAATTGCCTACTGAAGAACGAGACAAAGCCATTAAGTCTGCTAAGTGCAGGTACCGTAACTGGATACATGCTAGAAAAGCTAAAATGTTCCAGGCAGACAGTGAATTGTTCATATCGCCTGTCACAACAAAAACTCTGCACAGGTATGGGAACTGTTGAATAAATGCACATCAAAGAGGCAAGTGGACCATCAAGTAAATGGGGTCAACGAAGTTCAATGGCTCGCACACTTTATACAATTATATGCTGATGCATGATTTTCCCAATTTAAGTACACAAACAAATCCTCCAAATGTTGGCATCTAGACTGTTCAGAGGAAATTGTTGAGGAATTTATACATAAATTATCATCTTCCCGAGCAGTAGGGCCTGATGGGTTGAACAACTACGTGTTTAAACAAAATCCCAGACAGTGGGCAATTTTCCTTAATAACACCTTTCAACATATTGTACTAACCAGACACCTTCCCAGGTCGTGGCGCTCTTAGCTGATCGTGCCGAATTTTAAAAAGTGTGATCGCAGAGAGCCCACGAGTTATCATCCAATTGTGTTACTTGACGCATTAGGAACATTTTTCACAGTACTACGAGATTTCAATTCGTGGACCCTGAAAGCTAAGCAGCGGGACCCAAATCAGACTGGTTTCGTTGCAGCGATGGGTACCACGGTAAACCTTCTTACACTCAATGCCCTCAAAGCCCAGGCTAATGGAACAAAACAACCAATATATTTTGCTTATGACAACATTAGTAGAGGCAAAGTGTCCTGCATCCTTATGCAATATTATTAATGCCTTACATTCAGATACGTCCATACAGATAAGACTGACATCCATGGGCTTATTATCGTCCGCCATTGTGACAGCAAGAGGGCTGAAGCATGGATGTATCCTAGCTTCAGCCCTCTTTAATTTTTTTTTATCAATGATGTCAAAATGGCGTTTGTGGATGTGAGGGCTGACTCCACAACAATGAACGATATTGAAGTCAAAGCGTTGTGGTATGTGGATGATCTGGTGTTGATCTCCAAAACACCCATTGGGTTACAGAATCTGTTAGCAGCATTGTCTACTTACTTTAGCCTCAATGAACTGGTTGTCAACTTGAAAAAAAACTCAAATTGTGCTTTATGTTCGAGAATGTCGCAGAGATGGAGTGGAAAATTGAGAATACAAGTGTTGAGGTGGTGCCGAATTATATATATTTGGGTCTGCTTTTTGAGTGACTTCCCTCTGCTAATTCTCAATTGCGAAAAAATTGAACATAAGTAACTTCAGCCATCTCGCAGACAAGACGTATTCTATTTAAATATGGCAAATTTTCTATCAAATATGCATTAATGTTTTGAATCCAAAATGTAATACCCACACTCCTCTATGGTCTGGAAACAAAATAAATCATCCAAACTACTTATTTAAATAAATTGGAGGCACAATTTTGGTGATCAGAACTTCAGTTACCACAAAGCACTCCAGGTCCATGGCTGCGATATGAGCTGGGGCTGTCATCTCTCACTGCCATGTACAACTGGCACATGTGTGCTTTGTTTCGGAAATGTTTACTCTCCGCTATGAATGGATCTACTCTAGCGATTGTATCACATTATATGGTGACCTCTCATCATGTATTTGCACAAAACTGGACCAGATATATTATTTTTGTTATGGCTAAGGCTGATATTACAATTGATGTTCTTGTCTCGAATCCAGACCGAGCTAAGGCAAAATTAAATATGATGGATTGGATCGACACTAGAGCTTCATGTCTCAAATATAGAGACTTTAACAATGCCTGGTTTGGCCCAAAAAGGTTCAGGGACATTGAACCCTATCTATGTAGAGCTCCGTCCCCACAGTTGAGAAGCGCAGTATTACGCAGTCTCAATTTATGGTCAACACATGATGTACAAGCTCGAAGGAAATTCATTAATGCAGAAGATAACTTTTTTCGTTTCTGTGGTGATCATCAAACCAAGGAGACATTAGAACATCTAATAGTTGAATGTCACTCGCTTTTGGGATTAAGGCAAACACATTTTATTAAACATATGACCTATTTTGCTAATATGGAGCCAGAGAATAGATGGTTAGCGATTGTCTCTTCAAAGATCATGAGCATTCGCATAGTGACAGTCAATTTTTTTAATGCATTGACATTGGCAGAATAGTTTGTATCTGCAACTAATCAAAATAAGAACATAGAGATGCAGATGACTTTTAAATGTTTGAAGTGATAATAATGTGAGTAACAGACTCAAATGATATCTCAACCCATTTGAATGAATGGGAATATATTAGGTAATGTGATTTGAGATGACTTTGAGACAGATTGTGGTATTTTTATGGCCAGACAGGCATCATGAGGTTCTAATATGTTTTCCTTGTTTACTGAAAGGGTTTGTTTTAACATTGTATGTAATTAGAAATTTGGAGGTTGCTGTTTGAAGTTATTTTATTCTATTCAAATCCGATTCCAATTTTCAATTTCGGTTCACTGATTACCTAATTATAGTTTTTCTTTTTTTTGAAGGAGCTGTTTTAACTTGTGATATTATGTTCTTATTCTTTATTTCATTGTTTCATTTGTTCTTGTTTTATTATTTCTATTGTTGTGATTATAATGATTGAAAAAGTTGATTGATTTACGATAACTCAATAAAAACAAACATTTTAAAAAGTATAGTAATTAAACTTAGAGTGCTGCTATTACCTTGGATCAACTAACCATAAGGCTAAACATCATTAAACAGCAATATTAATCATGTCTGATATGGAAAACTACAGTCAGGAGACCCTCCTCCGTTACACTGTGGATTATCTGAAAAAATCTGTGTAGAGATAGGAATCTTTCTGTGAAAATCAAACAGTTGTTGAAAGGTTGTTAGAGAAATAAAGTCTGGAGGGTGGGTCTGGAATACCAAACGCTCCAGCAAATGTGGAAAATGATGAGGATGATAATGTGTCTGTTATTGATGAGTTAGATGAGGCAGATGTGTCTCACAATGTAGTTCTCACTGCTCCTTTAACTGCTCAACAACCTCAACCTTTGTCCACTGGGACCCCACCGGTCCTACACTGAGTCCTGAATTCATTGCTCTAGAAAAGATGTGGCTTGAATTGGAATTTAAACATCTAAATGCTCAAACTGAACAAAAGCATCAATAACTGAAGCTCAGAGAAATTGAGCTGAATCATGCCCTGGAAATGAAAAAGTTGTCTTTGGAAAATGCTTCTCTCCCAGAGTCTTCTAGGTCTTCAAGTCCTAAGAGATCCCGTATGCCTAAAGAAATTGTTGGTATGTAGCTTGATATTTTGGATTGGTTGGCAATGTTTGAATATAACCATGAGATTCAAGGCATTACAGGGAATCAGGTGCTTCCTTGGCTCTACTCTAGGCTACCCACTGTTGCATCTGATGTTGTGATGGAGTTTGGGGAGGTGGATAGGATGGATTATGAGTGTGTGAAGCTAGCTTTAATTGCTAGATTTTGGAAGACCCCCTTCCCAGTACCTTAAGAGGTTTAGGACCCTCAAAAAGCATGATGGTACCCCTTGGGCTACCTAGGTATGTGAATGTTTGAAAAACTTAGATGGTTGGGTTAAGGGTTACAGAGTAAATACTTATGAAGGTATGAACAATCTCGTTATGTTGGAGTCAATTTATGATGCCTGTTCTCCTGAGCTCAGGCAGCACTTGGCTGATTCTAAGGAGATAGATCCAAAGAAGTTAGCTAAGGCTGCTGACTTGTGGGTTGCCAACAGGGTTACTCACAAGGATTCTGGGGCAACTCAGAAGAAGGATGAGAGAAAGCAGCCAAAGAAAGATAACAAGGGGAATTCTAATACCTCCAATCCAAAAGAGGGACCCAAACAGAACTATAAGGGTAAGCCACAAGGGAAACCAAATCAGACTAGTGTACCATCTAGACCCAAACCGGATGGAGGTCAGAACAAGCCCCCATTCCTCAAAACATTTGGGAAATGTTATGTTTGTGGGTCAATTGACCATGTGAAGGGGATCCCAGATGTAATGGTAAACCTTCCGGCGTCCACACTGTCCCCGTAGCCTTCTCCCCAGAGGAAGAAGTACATATGGCAAGTGGAAACTTTCACCTACTGGCTGATGAACCCATGAGAGTCTCAGCTAGTGTTTCTTTAATGTCCCTGGGCTTGTGGGAACAACATAATTTAGATGTCTATAATTCCATCCCAGATAATACTAAAGAGTATTATAAAGATAGTGTTCTTGTGAATGGCCAGCAGACTCCTGCCATCAGAGACACTGGAGCCAGCATAACTGTGGTTTATGAATCATTTTTCAAGGTGGGGGGTGTTATTAAGGCACCCAAATGCCTAACCAAGTTAGCTAGAGGTCCTGTGCAAATGCTACCCAGTTACAAGTTCTCATCCAGTGTAATGATATGACTGTCAAGATACCTGTTAGTGTGCAGAGTGCCTGTGAGAGTCCTGTTGGGTAATGACCTGAAAACTCTTGGAGTTGAGTCTAGCACCCCCAGGCCTCCCAGTAAAAGGAAACAGGAGCTCACAATGCCTGCAAGGGGGAAGACATTGAGAGGCTCTCCAGGGGAGAAGATAGAGGAAGCTATCACCCCCCACTCCACAGGAGTTGCTCACTGCTTTTTCTGGAAATAAAGAGGCAAAGGGGAAACCCAAGACCTCCAAGAAAAAGACAGATAGCACCCCTCTACTACCAACATGGACATGCCCAAGATTGTCCAAAGTCACACCTGCGACTCCTCCACCTGCGGAGGCAGAGTGTGAGGTACAACCCTGTGTGGTTAATCCAGTTTCTGAAGAGTCAGATCTGGACGAAGACATATGTTTAGTTGGAGATCTTGACCCTGTTGACGATCCTGAGCTGCTGCCATTACTGGCAGAAGGTGGACCTAACAGGGCAGACTTCAGCAGAGGACAAAGAGAGTGTCCTACTCTTGAAGGTCTTTGCCTACAGGCAGCTTCTCAGCTCGATGGGAAAGAGCCTGGGAAGCATAGGTTGCACTGGGAAGATGGCATCTTCTACAGTGAACCGATTGAGTCTATCCATGGGGACTGCAAAAAACTTGCAGTGCCCCTAGCAAACAGACATGAGATACCTTTGGCTGGTCATTTGAGTTTCAAAAATACCAAGGAAAAGCTCTCCTTATACTTCTACCTAAAATGGGTTCAGAAGTTGACAAATCCTGTAGGAGCTGTCACACGTGCCAAACCTCTGGCAAGAGTGGAGCCAAGAATGTGGCACCCCTGGTCCCCCTCCCAGTGGTGGGAGCTCCTTTTGAGAGGGTGGGAATCAACATTGTTGGTCCCCTTGACCCTACCACATCTTCAGGGAACAGGTATATCCTGGTTGTAGTAGACAATGCTACTAGGTACCCTGAAGCCATACCTATGCGGACTGTAAAGGCTCAGGCTGTGGCTAAGGCTCTACTTGGTATTTTTACCAGAGTAAGGTTTTCTAAGGAAGTGATAGCGGACAGGGGATCCAATTTTATGTCCTACTAAATGCAAGCCATGTGGAAAAACTGTGGTGTCACTTACAAGTTCTCTCCAGACTACCATCTACAGAGAAATGGACTGGTAGATAGGTTTAATCGTACTATGAAGAGCATGGTAGGTGCTTTAGAGGAACCCCTTAAAAGATAGTGGGAGCTTCTACTGCCATACCTTCTCTTTGCGTATAGAGAAGTCCCTCAGGAGGGTGTGGGTTACAGTCCCTTTGATCTTCTCTATGGCCATCCAGTCAGAGGTCCATTGGCCCTGATTAAGGAGGGGTTGGAGAGTACTCCTTCCCCCAAGCAAGTCAGAGTGACTGACTATGTGATAGGTCTCTGGAAGAGAATGTCACACATGATGGCAGAAGCTAGTGATAACTTAAAAGCAGGTCAGGCTCTGGTCAAACATTGGCATGACCAGAAGGCCAGCATGGTTGAGTCTACTCAAGACCAGCTTGTACTAGTTATGGTGCCAACAAGGCAGAGGGCCTTGCAGGACAAATGGATAGGACCCTTCAAGATTGTGGGCAAACTTGGAGAGGTGAACTATTTGGTGGAATCAGGCAGACCTAAGGAGGCTCTCAGAGTCTTTCACACCAACTGTTTGAAGGCATATGTCTCGAGACCAGAAGTGGGAGCTTTGCTTTGAGCTTCAGCTGAAGAGGAGGAGGAGAGTGAACCTTTACCTGACCTACACAGAGCCAACCTTTGGATGAGAACATAGAAGGAGTTAATCTCTCTTCTAATCTGACATCTGAACAACAGTGGAGTGCACATTTCTGTTAAATCAGTTTGCCTCCCTGTTTTCACTTTTACCATGCTTGACCCATTGGGGCCAGCATGATATTCTCACTGGTGACTGTTTACCTGTCAAAAGCCGAGGTTACAGAATGTCAGAATATGTGAGATCCCACATCAAAGGAGAGGTCAACAAGATGCTTGATCTCAGGGTTATAGAGCCCTCCACCAGTTCATGGTCTAGTCCAGTTGTACTAGTACCAAAGGCAAGATCCAAGGAGTTGAGATTCTGTGTGGACTACAGAGCTCTAAATGCAGTCACAAAGACTGATGCCCATCCTTTACCAAGGACAGACAAACCTTTGGATAGACTTGGTTCAGCCAAGTACCTCAGTACATTTGATCTGAAGCCAGGCTATTGGTAAATAGCCCTGACAGACCATGCCAAGGAGAAAACTGCATTCTCAACCCCAGCAGGCCCCTACCAGTTTAAGGTTATGCCTTTTGGATTAAAGAATGCACCTGTAACATTCCAAAGGATAGTCAATAAAGTTCTGATTGGGATGGAGGACTTCTGCATGGCATACTTGGATGGCATTGCAGTGTTCAGCCCTACTTGGAAAGAACATGTTGATTACTTAGGATATGTATTGCAGGCTCTTGAGCAGGCCCATCCGGCCATAAAGGCAAGCAAATGTCAAATTGGTCAGAGCAAAGTGGTCTACCTTGGTCATGAGGAAGGAAGAGGTGAAATGAGGCCATTGCCCAGCAAAGTGCAAGCTGTACAAAAGGGGGCCACCCCTAATACTCAAACCCAAGTGAGAGCCTTCCTAGGTCTCACTGGGTACTACAGGAATGTCATTGAGAACTATGGGACCACACCTTCTCCTTTGAAAATAATCTTCTCTCCAAAATTCCCTAAAAAGGTTAGATGGAATGAGGAGTGCACTCATGCCTTTGAAAACCTGAAGAAAGCTCTTTGTCAAGCTCCAGTCCTAAGAGATCCTGATTACCACCAACCCTTCATTGTGCAGACAAATGCATCCAATACAGGTATAGGTGCAGTCCTTAGTCAACTGGATGAGAAAGGTAGGGAGCACCCCATTTGCTTCATCAGTAGGAAACTGAAGGAACCAGAAACAAGGTGGGCAACCATAGAGCGTCAATGTTTTGCCATTGTGTGGTCTCTGAAGAAGTTTAGACCATGCTTGTATGGATCTACTTTTGTGATTCAGACAGACCTCCAACCCTTGAGATGGTTAATGCAAACGAAAGGGGAGAACCAAAAACACCTAAGATGGTAAATCTGCTTGCAAGTGTTTGATTTCACCATCGAGCACAAGTCAGGATGTCACCACCAAAATGCTGATGGCCTCTCTAGGATGTTTATAACTGACTAGAGTGGAGAGATTCATCCAGGAGTGGATTAAATCCTCCTGTCCCTTAGTCCGGCGAGTGTTAGGGAGAATTCTCCAGAATGGCTAATTTCCCCTACCTAGTGGGTCCCTCATCAGCTTTGCTGGATTTCTAGGATTTATTTCTTTCGCTTAGTAAGAGTGTGAGCCTTTTTTTCCCACTCTTACATGTGTTTTGCTGTGTGTGTTTAACATGTTTGTGTTCATAGAGTGTGGAGCCCCACCTACTCCACTGGTATCATCTTTTTACTGTATGTTACAAAGAACCTTTAGTGCAGTGACACAGGGTTATCTTTTTCAGACTTCCTACTTTAAACTCCATTTTCTGGGACTGACTACTGTCTCCTAGAACAAATAAAGTTGCCATTGACTTTATTAGTCTTTTTACATTCACAGACCCAGTACAAACTATCTTACATAGAGTTCTGGAAAGGGTTAATAGTTATCCCTTTTTGTCTGTTTCTCATGGAACATTATTCCGTTCCCCTTTCTTTAAGATTTGGCTGGTGGCCGTGGTATCTACCCTATTTTTCCTACCGTGGTCTATTTAAATAGCCTTTAGGCTAAGTTAGTAGCCTCTAACTTAAACCCACAGGACCCCATTTACTTTTATTTGGTTCCGGCTGAGTTTATTCACCATTTCTTTTTGTAAAGGTCTGGCTCGTGTTTTACTCAAGCGCCAAACCAGGTTTGGTTCCTTTGTTCGCTGTCCTTTGGCAGGCTTCTGCACAGAAGCCCTCCTTAGGCGCCTGACTGTCTGAGGTGGACAGGATGTGAGGGAGGGTTTGAGACTCCCTGCACAGGGTCTCCTTGGAGACCCATGTCGCACTCTGTATGATTGGCTGGGGTGAGCCACCCTGCTGTGTGATTGACAGCCAGGCTGTGTGAATGGGGGAAAACTGCATAAAAAGCAGGTCTCTGGGACTGAGAAAGCAGAGTCGCCACTGGATCGAGAGAACCGAAGAGAAGCTGACAGAAGAGGACCTCTACCACGACTGAACCTCCCGGTGAAGCCCGGTGAAGCCCTGCTGCGGGTCCGAATCTCCAAACTTCGACA
Source organism: Ambystoma mexicanum (assembly GCF_040938575.1). NCBI lineage: Eukaryota > Metazoa > Chordata > Amphibia > Caudata > Ambystomatidae > Ambystoma > Ambystoma mexicanum. Next base: position 1,515,141,473 of record NC_090937.1, on the reverse strand, counting down.
ACAGGGAAGATCTGCAAGGAATCTTCTCCCCTTGAGCTGGTGGGACTAACCAGTTCACCAAACTGCAAGCCAGGCCTCCCTCCTCTGGTTGAATTTGCCGTGCACAGCTACAGTGAACCGGATAGCCAGGAGGACCGTACCCTGCTTGAGTTTTAAGGAGTGCACCTTTTATTTGTAGCTTTGCTCTGCTGCTGGTTTCTTCCCTGGGCAGTGCAGGACCATCCAGTCTTCCTACTTCATGTCAGTCCGACAGTCGCTTCAGTAACCGTGAGCCTGCAGGACCTGCCAGGAAGGTCTGCCTGAGCTACAGCCTTCTTCTTCATTTAATGTACAGTTCAAACCGGGTTGTTCGTTCTGTCCGACCGTGGATGAAAGTGTTTGAAACCTTTCGCCACTCCGAGGGCTTGTCCTTCTCTATTCTTTAAAGTAACTTTACATCCAACCAACTTCGTTCTGTACTCTTGGCAAAGACTTTTCCGCAAACTACCCTGAACTGTGTGATCCTCTGCAAAAACTTTGGTCCACTGACTTTGGCCCAGGCCTCTTGATTTGATTTCCTCACTGTAGTTACTTTTTCTAGATTGCCCTGCTTACTTACTTGTTGGTGCTGCTCAACGTTTGTCTAACCTTGTCTTTCCCTCCCTTTTAAATTGCTGGAGTGCCATTTTGCTCACACTTCATTTTGAGCTTAACTTGTTCAGAATCTATTGGGTAGGGTGTAGTATATTAAGAGTCAGATTGTTCTACTGCTTTACTTTGGTGAATTCTTTTACAACTGATGTGTAAATAAATGTATTTTATTTTACTCAAAAACCTTGAGTCAGTGTTTGTTTGAACCATAGTAACTGCTGTCCTTTGTGTAACTATTGGTACAGCTCACTTTACTCTTGAGATATGTCTGGCTACTCAGCCATCGCTACCACTTTACTGTGTAGTACAGGCTTGTACCAAAGGTGAATTTATACTGTCACTTATAGTTTTAATTGTGTGTGGTGTTCCCAAAGGGTACTGCATATGATTCTGCCTAACACCCTCACTGCAGACAGGTAAGGCATCCTATGACCTGCTGTCTAGCCCTCATTTACAATATCCAAATGGGTTGGTGGGGGTGTAGCCATTGTCTTTTCAGCCAAAATCTCTTGAAAAACTACCCACCAGCCTTGAGGAGAGAAGACAACAGCGTGTATTACAGTAAACTCCTGAACATGTTTCTTAACACACATTAACTCTCCCATTCACCTACAGAAGAGCAACAGGGTGCCATTGCAGAGTTGTACGTTGTGGTATATAGGAAACGAATAACATAAACTTGAAGAAAACAGCTAGGTATCTGATTGCTGAAAACGCTGTTTTCATAATGACAAGCTCAGCCAGGTTATGTCTTTTTATCCAGTCAATACCATTTTTCATGCATTCAAACGATTGTTTTCAAACTTGGGAAGCAATCGAACATAGAGTTCAAAATGGAAGAATGTTGAGACTTTAGGGTTATATTCCCCGCTCACAGATGAGAATTCATGGCAGTAACAAACGAAGCAAAACATAATGGCGATTTTGCCTGTTTTACATTGACATGTTCCACTATGCAGAATTAAAACATTTCACAGATTGGATCTCGGTTGCACAGATGTGCACATTTACGAGGGTCCCTCTATAGCAATTACCATTTTCATAAATTACCATCATCGAATGCATTAAATCTTGTTTTTTGTAAAAATATTATTTACTCCTATAAGAAACGTAATCCGAAAACCGATGACTATTAAGCAGCTGTTGACCCATGGGTTAATGTACGTGTTTTTGCATGTTGGATTATGTAATCTAAACACAGATGTGGCATTTCTACCAGTCAAATCAGCCTTCCAAATTGTTAGGGAAAGTAGCAATTCAATGTTAATGTCAATCAGACAGAAGGACAAATGTGCCTTATTTGTGGCAGCTGTGAACGTGTCTTGTCAAGTGAAGCACATACTATTTAATAAGGAGGGAAAAAGTGATTGTTTAGTAGTTGAAGATATTTTAAACCTCTAATAATATGTTCCTGCTGCAGATATACTACATGTTATTGGTGTCACCATCAGCCATCAAACAGTGCACTTGTGACCTTTGAACTGTCTCTGTGCCACGGGAGATCAGGGGCTGCAGGTCAGGCTACTGAGGCAGCAGGGCACAGGTGTATACTATACATTTGACATGGATTTTAAATGAGCTGGATTACCCTCATCATTTTAGGTTCAGTAAAATAAAAAATGATGGGGATTTACACCCTTGCCAGATGGCAATCCTTCACACACAGCTAGTGAAATGTCTGGGTGACTTTAGGAGTCTGGTGGAAGAGCAATATGAGGTAGAACTGTTCATTAGCCACTGTTTAATTGGGAAAGTTGGAGAAGGCAGATCTGATATGGGGACTAGGGACACTGCCCTGAGTATGGCAGAAGAGCACTGGAAGGCAGAGAAAAAAGGCCCTTAGTTAGGCGTTGTTTTGAGGTAAATACTGGAGAGGGAGAAGCTGGTCGTGTGACCAGGGACTTACCTCTGAGTTTGGTGAAAGAGAACTGCAAGGGTGCAGAAACTCCAAGTCCTTAAGTGCTCACCATGTGGCAGGAAAATCTGAAGAGGGCAAAGTGATCATATGACCAGAGACACTCCTATCAGCTTGGCTGAAGACCACTGCAACAGAATTCCAAAATCAAGCCTGTAAGTAGTCGCTGTTTGGTGGGAAAAGCTGGAGAAGGTGGAAATGATCACGTGATCGGGAATACACCTGTTAGAAGAGCACTTTGCAGCAGGCAGGAAACGTACCACTTGCTCGAGAGATCTACAGCTGGTAGAGGCAGAAACCAGCTTTGTATGACATTTGGGAAGTGAGTGCCCCTTATTATTTACATTTTCAGAGATTAGCTCATTACAAAATACATGTCAGAAAGAGAGGAGGAGATTGAACATGGACATGGGCAGCATAGCCTAGTGGGTAAAGGCAGCTTGCTATGAAGTGTACAGCAACTCATGTGTCCAGTCATGGATGCCCAATGCATACTTGAAGCTCAACCCCTCTACAACCGAATTCCTACTGCTCACCAACAGCTCTGAACACCCAAAAAAACAGACCTGGCTATCAACAATGAACTCGAGGGCTTCACACCCGAGCTCACCTCCTGCGCCAAGTCTCTTGGGTTCCTCATCGTAAAACACCTCTTCTTCAAGACACATATAGCTAAGAAAACTCATACAGCTCGATATCAGCCCTCCCTCCTGCTAAAGGTCAAGCTCTTCCTTGATCCAGAACCCTTACATCCACCGTTCAAGCACTGGTCCTATCCCACCTGAATGTGGACAATCACTCCTCGAAGGCTACCGCTATAATCCCATGTAACCCTCAGACGTGTCCTACATGCAGCTGCATGCATCATCAAGGGTCTATGCAGATACAACAACATTAGACCAGCCCGAATTCACCTTCACTGGCTCCCACTGCATGCACAAATCACCTCTAGTCTTGCTGCATCATCTATAAGGCAGTCGCCCTCAAGCCACCCAGCTATCTCACAAAGAAACTCTGTTTCTCCGGCGGACAGCGCACCACCAGAAGCCAGGGCACATGCAGACTACAAATCCACTGCTGCAAGAAGGAAAGGACCAGTAAAAAAGTCTTCTCTGCCTATGCCGCAAGACTATGGAACCTCTACCCCGTTTGCATCAGACTGGCCCCCACACTCCTACAATTCAGAAAAGAACTCAATACCCACTTGTTCAACCAGTCTCTCCCCCTCAACCTCGTGCCAACTGACTCCCTAGATGCCACCCACCCCTCTCTGCCCCTCCACCCGGTACAGCTGTACCCCTCCTCTGTCCCTCTCTGTATCCTACCCCTGCTGTATATCTGTTCTGTTGTTACCATTGAAAAGTGCTCCGTTATGCATCTGTAATGCTGTACACCTCCGGAAAGCTCTCTGTTATTTATCTATATTGGTGTATAGCTCTGTATAGCACCCCATTATTTCTCAAAGCTAGGTCCACACACAGTAAATCCCATAATTATTCTAAAAAATAATAAAGTTTTGGTTAGTGGATGGATTTTTCAGAGTTAGGGCTCGGCACATACAGTGGTTCCTTGTAAGCGATAAGAAGATTAGGAGAGTGGGATTTGAACCAGTGGCAGAGATAAAGATGCATATTTGTCTCAACTGATAGATCACATGGTGATTCAAGAAATAGGGCAGAGACAAGAGGGAGTGTAGAAAGGACAAGTGGCAAAAGGAAGAAGCAAGGGCATAGTTAAAATCAATTAAGCCATTTTTGTTAGAAACAACCTGGGCTGGAGAAAGAGCAAGAATGGAGGACCTGACTTTACCTGGAAAGCCAGGCATGTTTAAGTATGATGTTTAGTGGGGTAATGCGAGCAGAGGAGGGAATGTAATGGAAAAATAGAATCAGGAGCAGATGGAACGTGGGGACCAGCATGTGTGGCAGTGACACTGGTTGATAAAAGTTTTAAGACTGAGATAGTTGGTATTGTGGCCGGCCGCCCTTGGCCCTGTGCCCGCACCCACCTGCGAGGCAAAAAACCTTGGGGTCATCTTTGACTCCACTCTCTCCTTCTCCACTCACATCTCAGACATCTCTAAAAAGTCCAACTACCAGCTGCACCTCCTCAGAGGTACTCTTTGTTTTCTCACCTACCCCCAGAGGCTCAATGTCTCCAGAGCCCTGATGCTCTCAAGGCTTGACTACTGCAACAGCCTCTTTCTCAAACTCCCTGACTCTGCCTTGCACCCTCTGTAACTCATCGAGAACAGAACCGCAAGACTTATCCTTGGCCTCAAGCCCAGGTACTGCATGTTAGGCAGAATCCTGTGCAGTGCCCTTAGGGACCACTACACACAATTAAGACTACAGGTGGCAATACAAGTGTTACCTTTGGTACAAGTCTGTACTAGTATGTTAAAGTGGTAGCAGTAGCGGAGCAGCCAGGCTTATCTCAAGAGTATATGAGCAGTAGCAGAGATTACACAAAGGGACCCCAATTACTGTGACTCAAGCAAACACTGACTCAAGGTTTCAGGTAAAAAAAAAATATAAGTACATTTATTTTTAAACCATTTGTTATAAACACAACACTTCTATTAATTCAAAACCATATGTAAAATACACTACAACCAACCAATTCACTTTAGTACACTCTAACTCAAGGTAAGTATCCTATGTTATAACGAACCGGTGTTATGAAACAAAAGACGTTACTGGGAACACACTTGTGATCACTTTTTGACAGTAATGACAGTTCAGTTTTAATAAGGAAACGCGTCTCCATGGCAAGAAATGTTACCGGGGCAAAAACACACTTAGCACCTGAGTTAACCAGAGAGAGTTAGGGGCAAAAATCATAGGCAATACTTTTGTCAAGTCAGACAGAATCAGAGAACACTATTTGACGGAAAATCAAAAGTCAATAGGCCGGAGCCAGTGTCAAGTGGAACCGGGTTCCTGTTGTCGAGGATCACACAGTCAGATAGTTCAAGATTCAACGTTGCCAGGAGAACTTAGGTATTGTCAACCGAGGAAGCAAAAGTTATAAGAAGGTGGGAAGACAAGGGCAAGCCTTGGAGATGAAGAAAAGGGATTCACCCTGATTCCTCAAGCAGAACACAGTACCTTATTCAATGAAGAATCTGGTGCCACAGCAGTTGTTCCTGTTGGTTTCCTGCAGGGTTCCTGGAGCTTCGGTGCAAAGGAGGATGTCTGGAGGGGTCTGCACCACACAGGGATGAAGACGGCCGCAGCGACAGTGAATAAAAGTGCACTCCTTAAAAACAGGAGAGGCTCTTCAGATGGCTATCCGGACCACTACAGCAGTGTGCAGCGATTTCGACCAAGAAGAGGATCCTCTGGCTGTGGAAGATGGGCTGGTTAACCCCACCAGGCTCAAGGGAAGAAGAATCCGGACTGGATCTTCTCTGGTCATCGAAGGGTAGATAGTTCAGGACTGCAGCAGGGCTTCACCGGGATGGGGTAGTTGCAGCAGCCGTCTTCTTCTCTGCTTCTCTTCGGTTCCTTGTAGTTCCAGTGGCAACTCTGACTTCTAGCCCAAGAGACCTGCCTTTTATACGCAAATCCCCCATTCACACAGCCTGGCTGTCAATCAGGCAGCAATGGGGGGGAGGGGGGGGGGGGGTTGTCCAGCCCGGACAACCACCTTAGCCAATCATGGCAAAGGTCAACTTGGGTTTCCTAGGATACCCTGTGCAGGGGGTGACTACAGGGACTGCACTTGCCTCATTGCTACTTCACTTGGTCAATGACCCATTCAGAATGGCATCTCAGCACTTAACCCAGTTTCTGACTAACTGGGCGCACCTGGATTCCCCCCTGCAATTGTCCTCCCCTGTACCGTCTGTGCACTTGCACAATCTGAATGTAACATGCATTAAGAATCGTCTATCTTTTCCTCCCTGTCTCCCCTCCATGGTGGCGGCTCTATGCTCTTGGAAAAACTGCAGAATCGCTGTCAGACCTATTTGCTGTTAATTGTATTATATGCACTTACTCTGCCTGGGCAGACTGATGTCGTTCAGAAACCCAAGGGCTCTGAATGGCTGCTGTTTTTCTCCCCTTGTTCCCTCCCCCCTTGAACGCTTTGAAACACTTGCCTTGTGTATATGCGCTTTACAAATAAACATTACCATACCATATGTGGTGTGAATAAGTGTTAGGTGGTGTTCAAGAAACTATCTTATGGTTCCTTCGCTTTATTTCCTCCTAATCTTCCACAAAGAATACCTGAATAATTGTGTCACTATATAAGGTTGATTGGTTATCGTCTGCATCTGCTTTTTATTCTCCTTGATTTTCCTATTTTATTAATTGCTTTATGTCACTTGCTGATTTTTATTATTCCTTTTTTTAACTTTAGTGCAATTAGTGATCCTGTGTGTTATTTCTTCACCTCGGCAAGGTTTATACGTTACTTAATACCTATAGTAAAGTACAGTTTAGTAAAATAAGAACAGCTTGCTGCCTAAGTGGTATGTATTCCAGAACCCAAGAGTGTGGTTGGTGGTCAGGAAGTGGGGGAGGATGAAAGTGTTCAAAGAATAGCTTTTAGGCTCATGGTGTTCGAATGTTTTGAGTGACCAGTGTTCCATTTATGTACAACACAAAGTGCAGGAATGAGGAACAAGGTGAGTCATGGGAAGAGCTGTGGGGGTGATGCCATGATACCTAAAACATCCACACAATTCTGGAAGAGGCTCACACAGTTAAACAAATACAGCACTGACCAGGCACATTTGGGACTCTACAGCTGACATTGTATTTCTGTAGGACAGCTCGAACGGGCAGGGTCCCATAGCATGCACATTCACGCTTTTCACACTACTGCTGGGTTCCTATATAATTCAATAATACTTACATTGGAGTGATTGGAGTGGTCCCACAGTGCTAGGGTTCTATCCCACAGAAAGGGCACTAATAGTGGTCTGTAGAACAAACAGTGTACACTGGAGGAATCAATTACTGCGAACCTCATATTACCCTGAAAAGGCACTAGATAAGTTTCATAATACTTACTTTGGAAAGGTACATAGAACTCAGGTTGCATGATTGGTGGAAGCTGACATTACAGTGCAGTGTTTGTTTTAACGCAGGTGTCTTTGTAAATAAGGCATACATGTGAAGTAGTAGATAAAGCACTATTGACAACGAAAGAAGTACCATCAAATTACATTTCTGTTGTAATCTGTCTCATATTGAATCATTATAGATATATTATCTTACTGAAAAGGGTAAAATTGTATTTGTGATGATTTGCCATCTGGCAAGTGTGTGGAAACTCTGGCTTTTTTATTTCTATTAATGAATAAAATGATGCAGATAATTCCATTTCTTAAAGGGTAATCTGCTGATAAGATTCCCTTCATAAGCTCCATGCCAAAATCGTAACGTGTACCTATGACCTGATGCACCAGTACCCTGATCTGTGACGCCTCTTCTACCAGTAGCACAGAGCAGGTTGAGTGGCCACAATTTCACACGTGACAGCTACAGGAACAGCCACGTCTCTGCAGTGTGGCGGCTGTATTTAAGATGTGCACTGTGTGGCAAAAATAAGATCATTATAAATAGTGATTGCTGGTAGAAGGGTAAACTCTAAAAATAAGCTATGCCTGTGCATGGCAATTAGCATAGCGCTGCTCATAATCATTTCAGCCACATCCAATTTGATATCACACATGTGCGAGCTCCTGTGAGCCAGCTTAGCTGGAAAGGTTATGTGAATACTGGCCAGAAATGTTGATACGCCCAAGTGACAGGACAGGAACCTAAATGCCCATGCTTCTTCTTTGATCTCTTTGTGGGGGTAGGTAGCACCTTCCTTCAGAGACTGACACACAACAGTCAGCTGTTCTCGATCCAGGCATCGAAGGATCACACCCATTCAAATGGAGTTACCTCACACCAGGATGCCGCATATCTAAAGGCCTTTGATCCTATTGAGAAGGGAAAGAGGTGTGGCCAGGAAGTGCTCTATACAGTTGGGGAAGGATTCCACCATCTTGTTTCTCTCTGCCTCTCTGCCCTTTCTGTCCCCTCCACTTCCTCTAACACAAGTACTTTGGGTGTGATGTCAGAAGGGCACAATCCACTTCTTACAAGAACAGGGCTTGGATAATTAGGGCATGCTAGCTTCAGTCCAATTACTTGTAGACTTTTACCTTTAAAAAAAGATCTCTCACAACACTTCTTTGAATCATAATTGAATCATCTTTTGGACATTAAGACTTGAAGAAGATTTTGTTTGGACCCTGCTGGGAGAGCAGTCCTCACCAGAGTCTTCCAGTTGTGATACCCAGTATGTCACCATGTTGGAGTACCCTTGCAGTTGTGTGCCAGCCTCCTCCGAGTTTTAGAACATGAGAACAACGATCCATCTTGTCCCTGAGTCCCTAGATTGGGCCTCACAGCACCGGGAGGCCAGAACAGCAAGGATCCCTGTGTTTTTTCCGTTGAACCACTTCGAGCATTGATGTGCATGTGTTCAACACAATTCTAACCAGCAGAAGCCTCCTGAGCTGCCTTTGACATTCATCAATCTGTGTACCACAGTTTGCCTGTATCAAACCAGTTTTATGCTGCACCACACCACCTGAAGCAGGTATTTGCCTCGGCTTGAAACAGGAAATACTGCTGCCTTGGCATTGCTCGAGGAACTTTCGAACTGTCACCTGCTTTCACTGCAGCCATCCCTGTAAGATAATCAAACTAGGCCTCCCGAGAACCGCAACCTTTGAGTTTAAGGATTAAATCGACTGGACTGCATATCCTGGTACCATCTCACCTCTGTTGAACCATGGATGCTGCCTCAAACCTGGTGAATGCCTGATCAACACAGCTGGCGTAACATCATTTGAATGCTGTTTGCAACCTTAAGAATGATCCCTTTTGAACATTGTGTTTTTTTTTTATTTGCCTCTTTACCCTGTCATTTTTCCCTGAATGCTGCATCTGTAATCTTTGCATAATCTTTCTTTGCCCCTCCTCTCCCCCTGCTGATCTTCTCTCTCCCGGCACTGTGCACCTGGCCTACCCTCTGACTTCTGGGGCCAAGTACCGGCTCACCCTGCCACCCACCCGCACTGCTCTCAGGCAATCCCTTGCACTGGGGTCTGTATATGTAACCATACAGTCGGCCCTTTTTTTTCTGCACTTATAAGACATACCCTGACTGCTGCCTTAACCCCAGCACTTGCCACTTGCTGGTTGCACTACCACTGTTTGTTGATTTTTATTATTTATTTATCTCTTTTTCCTTTGCTCCGCACTTTCCATTTCTCCCCCTTCCATGCACTTTTGCCCTTTCCCTCTCCCATGCACTTGCACATTCTAAATGTCACTGTGCTTAGTACAATGTTTTTGTTCTCCCTTGTTCCCCTCCCTTGCCTAGTCGTGCTCTGAAACACTTGTGTACAAGCGCCAGACAAATAAAGTATCAATATCAATATCAATACAGTGGTGTTTTTTTTGTAGAATTGTACAGCTAGCAATGTTGTACATGTGTGTTTGATTAAAGTATATATACATATATATATATATATATATATATATATATATATATATATATATATATATATATATATATATATATACATATATATATATATATATATATATATATATATATATATATTCAATGAAAAAACTTTGTTAAAGGGACGTTATGGTTAAGTTGTGCTACTAAAAACCTATGAAATTCTGTGAAAAAAACATTGTTAAAGGGACGTTATGGTTAAGTTGGGCTACTAAAAACTTATGCAATTTAGTCAAAAAACGTTGTCAAAGGGACAAAATGGTTCCAAGTAAAACCGAAAAACCCTTGAAATTCGCCAGTTATGGTGAGCAAAGCAACCATAACTCGCGCCACCACCGTGCACTGCTAAGACTAACACCCAGGACATCAAAGATGACATCAAAAATGTCACGACCTCTAAACCTTTCCAGATTTTACACAAATGTGCACCAGGGATATGGGTTTCAGATGATAAAGTGTCAGATTTTTAACATGCATACATTTGGAGTAACAACCTTTTTTTCCGCTACTATCACCAAAAACATACCACAGGGTCCTAACACCTCTCAAAATGTGCACAGAAAACTCACAAGAATGATGATGTTATTTATATCATTTTTACAAGTCAGCACTATGAATTATCCATCTTTTTAAAATTATGCTCAGAGCATAATTTTAAAAAGATCCAAAAAGATCCAAAAAGATCCAAAAAGATCCAAAGCACATGGTGGAATTTCTGGTTTATCCACTTCCCCCAAGTTCAGCTAGCTCACGGATGCAGTGCCCCTCCCACTTCTCCTTCCAAGAGGAAGACATTTACGACCCCCCTAATATAACATTTGCCTGAGCCAGGGACAGTGCTTTGTTTAGTTTCCTGTAGTCCCCAGGTGCCCCTCCCCTAATTCAATCAGAGAGGTGTCATCTCCTTTTGACAGGGGCAGCAGAATGCAGCCAGGCCTGGGAAGAGTGGCTGAGCAGGTTTCACTCCTGTCGGGGTTAGTTGCTGGGCAGAATTCACTCTCTTCAAGCCAGGCTTCAGCTAAATGTCACTTTAGTTCCCAGTTTTCTACATTCAAATCAAACTGACAATTTTTACACATGCAGCTAGAACGCTGATTCTAAGTTCAAAACTATGACATTTCAACAGTTGCAAAATATGTGACACTCAAGAGTAGGTCACTCATTTATTTTAAACATTTAGATTTTAGTGTCTTTCAGTCCAATTTCACTTCAGCTGCTGACATCCACAGCTCAGCCAGTTTTGTTATAAACATTGTTTTGGGCTCTTTCTCTTTCCGGATTTTGTATGCACACAAGACTACATTCTGCCAAATGTCTGCTGGTGTTCAGTGAGATTTTTGGATATCTTGCAATGTTTAAAATGGGCATTTTGAGCTTGCATTCAGAGAAACAAAGGGTGGTTTTAAAGTGATTTTGAGCTAACAGGCACTGTTGTTTTTCCTTTGGCACCACATTTCACTCATGGTGCTTCTGACCCAGCACGCTTGCACTGGTGGGTGGCAGGTCAGGCGACTATTTTGGTGTGCGCACAACTGTGTGGTTCTCCTGGATTCTGGCGCGAATGTGGGCGGCGACAGCTCATCCGCACATCTACCCAGTCTGTTCATTCAGTTTTGTTCCGGGATAGAATGATGTGCGGCGACAGCTCATCCCCACATCTACCCCGTCTAATAATTCAACATGGGTCAAAACCCTTGACAAGCCCCCCGGCCCGACTGCGCTTTGATGTTGAGTCGAGGGGAGTCGGGTGCAAAAGATGTTTTGATCCACGCGCTGGTATGTCCGCATCATCTTCTTCCAATTCTTTAGATGGCACAGTTCAGCATCTTTTCCTCCATTCAGTTGGATCGATCAGTTCTCCTCGCCGGTCCTGATGGGAATATTGGGCGGTACCCCGGGCCCCTCGGATCTTTGCTCCCGGTCCCCGGGTCGTCCTCCTTGGTCAGTGTCCATGGTTTCATCTCTCCTAGGATGATAAAGCAAAGCGGCTATACACATATACATTTTATACATCCGAATACATTTTGCAGTATTATTTTTAAAAAACAAGATATAACAGGAGATATTGACATTAGGTTACAATATTTTTGGTATGTGGAATATTTTAGGGTTAGAGCTTTTATTGATCTGGGGCGGCCCCCTCTGGGATTCCAGAGGATTCCTCCAGTTGTTGCAGAGTGTGCCTAGGATGGCAACACTTTAGCTGATTTATATGGACCCACGTATCTTCCCCCTCTGCCAAACTGCCTTTGGGGATGCGGATCTTGTAGGCTACAGGGAAGATTTTGTCTATAATTTCAAACGTTCCCTTCCATGTAGGCAAAAATGTTCGCAGTTTGGCCTGGTTCCTTTGGAAATTGTATAGATAGACCCGGTCTCCCACATCATATACTTTCCTGGAAGTTTTCAGGTCATAGTGGTTCTTCATGCTCTCGGCTGATCTTTCTAGATTCCGCTGAGCATAGGCAAAACCATGCTGAAGGTGTTTCCTTAAATTCTCCACATACTCATGAGTTGTGGAGGCATTTATCAGTGTCTGCTCTTGCGTCCTGTAGAGCAAATGCTGGGGAAGCACCATATTGCGTCCGGTCATCAGCTCAAATGGTGACATTTTAGTTGCAGATGAAGGGGTAGATCTGATGGCCATTAGGACCAGAGGTAATCGGATATCCCAACTTGGCCCAGAATCTGCCACAAACCTTTTTAAGATGCTCACAATGGTCCGGTTATAGCGTTCTACTGCACCAGAAGAAGCTGGCCTGTAAGCAATGTGTAGCTTCTTTTTAACCCCCAGTATCTCCCACATCTTTGTCATTACTTCACTGGTGAAGTGGCTGCCCCTGTCTGACTTAATCCTTTGAGGTAGACCAAAACGGGAAAAAGATGTGGTTAATCATCAGGGCAGCTGCTGTTTCTGCCTTGCAGTTTGGGGCCGGGAGACATTCCACCCACTTGGTAAACAAGCATCAAACATGTACTTGTTTCCTCTAGACGAGCGAATTACAGGGCCTACGAAGTCGATTTACAAATCTGACCATGGCAGTGTCATCCCCCTCTTTTGGAGAGGCGCACGGTGTGTGAGGGATGATGGCTGAAATTGTGCACACACCAGACACCCCAACAAGTATTGGTCGAGGTCCTGCCCCATATGTGGCCAGTATGCAATCTCTCTTAAGATTTCAAGTGTTGTATGAAACCCCCTATGACCGGCGGTGGCCACATCATGGGCGTGACTTAACATCAGGCTTCGGAATGATGTAGGAACCACCCACTGATCATGGCCAGCTTGGGATTTCCTTACCAACAAACCGTCTTGGATTCAGAACCTTTTTGGACATTTCATCAACACTCTTAGGTCCTCTTTCCCAATGTAATCGGTATCCATCAGGGGAAAGTTCTCAGGGTCCTCAATGTGTTGGTAAAACTTACCAATTATTGGGTCCCCCTTCTGAGCTGTAATCAAATCAGTGTCAGGGGTCTCCTTACTCCATTGTGCAGTTGAAAGATCATTGTGAGAATTTGTCTGGGACCTAGTGATAGCAGTGACCTGGATTTCCCCCAACAGAGACTCTATTTCTATTAGATCCCCTTGGATGGCCCCGGTTTTGGCCAGCTGATCAGCTAAGTCATTTCCAGTTTTGTCTGGTCCCTCTACTTTGGAATGACCCTTGATCTTTTTCCAGTAGATGGTCATCCCATTCGAGGTGACCAGATCATCAATGTTTTGGATTAACTTCCCATGTTTCAAGGGTTTGTTATTAGCACATAACATGGCTATGGTTTTCCAATTAACCAGATGCTCCACAAACCCGTTCCGTACATAATCCGATCTGTGACTATGACCAGTTCGTGGAGTTGTTGTTGGACAGCAGTGAGGATGGCCTGATGCACAGCCATCAACTCTGCCACCTGACTACTTCGGGGACCAATTTTGTACCCAGCGGAGGGTTCTGGAAACTCCTTCAACCATGCATTCCCTACGCTGGCCATCAGTTCTTTCTCCCCGTTGTTGTCAACATGGTACGAGCATCCATCCACATAGACAGTGGGCATTCCCTCACACTTGTCTTCTTCAAAGACTTTGTGTGTGGAATTAAGGTATGCCTCCATGTTGTCCTTGAGTTTTAGACTTTCGTCCTCGAGACAGCTTTCTGTGGCACAATCATGCAAGTCAGCCAGACCTTGCGCGAGGGGACTCTTCTTGTTTTGGCCATACCTGACCTCCACAGGAAAGCCTTGCATTGACAGAATCCAGGAAGTAATTTGGGAATTACTCACATTTCCGGCCCGGATTCTGTCACTTTGGAGATATTGCAGAGGCTGGTGTGGAGTCTCCACTATGATGTGTTCCCCCTGGATAAACGGGCGGTAATTCCTGAATGCCCACACCGTTGCCAGGAGTGCCTTCTCACAATCGTTGAATTTTTCCTCCACAGAGGATAAAGTTTTGCTCACATAGGAGATTACTTTATTGACCTTGTCATGCTTTTGGTATAATACTGCCATCAAGCACGTATTAGAGAACCCTGTCTCCAGGAAGAACTCCTTGTTTCTGACAGGGTAAGCTAGGCAAGGCGCTTGTGAGAGGCTTCTCTTGAGTTGTCTTACTGCCTCGGATTGTTCTGGACCCCATTCCCACTTGACCCCCCCCTTCAAGAGATAAATCAGGGGTCTAGTGATCTCTGCGTAGCCTTCAATGAACTTTCTGCTGTAATTAGTCAGTCCAAGGAGGCTCCTTAGTTCCCGCAGAGTTGTGGGATCCTTCAGTTTCTGACGTGCTTCCACTTTCTTTTCCTGGGGACAGAGACCCTGAGGAGTAATCTTATGCCCCAAGAAATTAACACGGGTTCTACACCACTGTGCTTTCTGAAAGGAAAGTTTTGCTCCGGCAGCCCTCAACTGCATCAGAACATAACAGATCTCCGCTATGTGTTCCTCCACAGATGACCTTTTGATGAGGACATCATCTACATAAACCAGGTTACCCCTCGCACCCAGGTCGGGCAAGGCCTTATGTAGAAAAATGTTGAATTAATTGCCGGAGTTGAGGTACCCGAAGGGAGTCCGGGTCCATGTGTACTGCTGGCCCCCAAAGGTAAAAGCCAGTTTTTTATTGGTCCTCCCTACTGACAGGCACGGTCCAGTATCCATTGGTCAGGTCTATTGCAGTGAATACCTGTGACCCCTGGATCTGGGCCAGCCCTTGGTCAATGTAGGGCAGAGGCCATCGGGAAGTATGGAACCATTTGTTGAGCTCCCTAAGGTCGGCGCAGAGTCTCCACTGGCCGTTTGGCTTCAATATTCCCAGCACCGGATTATTGAAAGTGCTGTGGACTGGACCGATTATTCCCCGGGACTCAAGGTTCTTAATTATTTCCGTAAGGGACTCCATGGATGCGAGAGGCAAGTGGTATTGCTTCAAAAACACTGGAGTCATGCTAGGGTCCGTGGGAATTGTTGTTTTGTGGATGTCGGTGCGACCACAGTCATATAAGTATACCGCAAAGAGATCTTGGAAATCCAAGAAAACTTGTTTCAACTTTTGCTTCTGTTCCAGAGTCACGCAGGCATCAGCTAGGTTGTCTCTCTCTTTCACCATCTGCTTGAAGCCTGGAAAGACTTCTGGTTTAGCTATCTCAGCGGCCTCCTCCAGCTGGGTGGAGAAGTCCCTGGTCAGAGTGCTGATTTGGACTGGAGGCTTCAGGTGGGAAAGGCAGCCCTCATGGACCTAGAAAATCACCTCATCCCTTCTAAAGTCACAAGTCACGTCTTCCTTACCATAAGGGCAAGAAGTGTACACCAGGAAGTTCCCCCCATGCTGGGTAAAGATCCTGTCTGGTGTTGTATTGTCATCACTGTCACTGTCAAGAAAGTCCTTGGGGATTGGTCCTAACAGTTCATTTCCTAAATCAATGGAGAAATGTCAGTCATCAACCGCCATTCCAATAATGGTGCCTGCGGCTAGAGTAATACTCTTTAAGTTGCTGTTATCCACCTCTATTGGAATGGTGTCATGTTCTATGTTGACTAATGGTGTTGGGTTTATCCCTAACCCTTGATGTTGGAGAGAAGCATTTAGATGAATATAAGCATCAGGGTTTTTCAATTTTGGTCCTCTTTTAACTTTCACTTCCAGGGAGAATTGTCGGGTCCTTTGCGGGATGGTGACTTCCTCTTTAATCTGAATTTCAACTGCATAAGGTAGCAAATGAGCTGACCTAAATGCTTTTTCTGGATCATCAAAGCCCATGGGATTATCCGCTAATCGGGACCAAGCTTTGAAGTTTATTAGGTCCAAACTAATGGCAAAGCGATTGAGAATGTCACTGCCTAAGTAAAAGGCGGCAGTGACGTCTCACACGACCCAACAATTATGGACTATGCTCTTGTTGCCAATGGAGATTTTGAGCATACACCTGCTTGGCAGGAGATGTTTGGAATTTGGTGCTTCCAGGTCCATTTCCCATTTGTCTAATAGTTTGAATGTGGGAATGGCTGGGTCTTTTGGGAGTTGGCGGAACATGGCTTCGCTGATGAAGCTCTTACCATTGTTCACACACACTCGAGCGAGAACAGAGTCCTTCCCATCATTTAACTGAACAGGGATGAACAACTGCTCTCCAATTTGCTGAATATCGGCCAGGCTCTGAGCTGACTTCACATCTTTATGGACTATAGGAGTGGCAGTGTCTGATTGTGGATTGGTAAAGAATTTCAGAGTGTTTCCTTCCAGTGTGGAATACCACCTTAAACTAGAAGGAATGTTGATTTTCAGAAATAGAGGACCCCCCATCACCAGACTGTTGACCTAATGCTATTACTGTCACATCTGGAATTTGGTTGTTCTGGAAGTGAAATTCAACTTGGTCAGATTTTTGTTCAACCATGTGGCAGGTGCCGTTTAAACTAACATGGTTGACACTCTGTTTTAATTTCATTTGTCGGCTAGTCTGGGTCCAGAGGACCTTGTTCACACAATCTATTAGGGGTGACAACCTTCTCAGGAGGTCATTCCCTAGTAAACAAGGGGTGCCCTCTGGAGTCACTACTATGACCGGGTGTTTCACCTTGTGTCGCCCAATTTTGATGTCCAAATCTGCAGTCCCCTCGACGGGAATTTCCTTCCCGTCGAAGTTCTGGAGTTGTCCAGGAAGAGAGGTGAGAGGAATACGGTAATTCTCCCCCCTTCCTGCATTTAGTTCATCAAAGGCCCTTTTGGACAGAAGGGTAGCTTGGGATCCAGTGTCCATCAGTGCCGAAATTGTTCCCTGCCCCTGTACTTGTACCGGGGCATAGTTTTCTCACTCCTTCTCCTCAAGGGGGCACAGATAATGCACATTTATGGACAACTGGTGGGCTAATTTTCTGGTTTTGGACATTGCTAACAAAGAGATTTGGGCAGAATTCTGTGGAGAGCCTGGGGAATCTGAAAGAAAAAGTTGGCAACTGGAAATGGTTTCAGGTTCTGGGCCGCTGCCCCCTTTATGGAGGCAGTTATCAGGATGGGTTTGACCCATGGGATTTTGGTATTGTTGGTTCTGGGATAGAATGATGGGTGGCGACAGCTCAATCCCCACATCTACCCAGTCTGTTGATTCGGTTTTAGGTTCCCCTGGTTCCGGTTCTGGGCCACCCCTGCCTTTTTGGAGGCAGTCACCAGGATGGGTTTGAACCAGGGAAGTTTGTTTTTGTTGGTTCTGGGATAGGATGATGGGCGGTGACAGCTCAATCCCCACATCCACCCAGTCTGGATTGGAATCTCTTGGGAACCATTTTTCCTTGGGAGGAGTTCCCCCATCTCTGAAGGAGAAGATCCTTTTCCCAGGATCCTCTTGGGATCCCTCTCCCTCAAATTGGAAGACCTTTACCTCCTCCACAAAGTGGGTTTGTTTGGGTCCTTTGTTTCTCCTACCCCCCTCTGCTCCTTGGGAGGCAGACTTTCAGGGGCAGGAGATTTTGTTTCCGTTTCCTGGTTTTCCAGGGGCTGTTTACAAGTTGGGAAGGAAGCTTCCTCCAAGGCTTTACACCCCACTTCCCCTTGTGCCTCCTCCCTGGGAACTGGTGGGTTATCGGGGTGCTGCCCCCGTCATTGTTCTGGAGCCCTCAGCATGCGGCCCAAATCCTGTGCCATGTTCTGAACCTGGCGCTCTAACTGGGAAACCCGCTCAGGCTGATACGGGGTTATATTTTCTCCCCTGGGCTGATTCAGGGAAGGGTAGCTATCCCTTCTCTGGTAATACCCTGGGTTGGGAATATTTGGGTACCCCTCCGCCCTTGACCTCCCCTCTCCCGGATTAGGTTGTCTGGGCTCAGGGAAATGGGGAAAGAAGGATGGATGGTTTTGGGGTTGGAAATTGGGTGGATACCTGGGGAAAAAGTTCTGGCCAGGATTTGGTGAATGTCTGCCCTCCTGGGGGAAGTTAGGAGGGAAGTTCCCTGGGTCAGGTGCTTGGCTGGATCCCCCCCCTTGGGCTGGAGGAGTCCACACATAACCCAGGATGGGTCGGTTTCCCTTGTAGCAGGGACTTACATAATCAGGGGAGCGGGGGACCCCATTTGTGGGACTACCTCCTTGACTCCCTTTCTGTGACTGGCCCAAGGGCCTTCTGGGCTGTGAATTATTGGGTGTAGGCAGGTTTTTAGGCCCCCCATCTCCAAATCTAAAACGGGGGCAACCTTTACCTCTGCCACCTTGGCAGCAGCAGGGGTGCTGTTGGTTTTGGGGTTTTTCTGCGCATTACTTTTATTTTCTATGGGCTTCTGCACCTCATAGATCCGGGTGGCTTGCTCAATGACCCAGTCTAAAGATCTTTTCTCATGAAAATCTCTCACGAGCTGGGTCATTATGTACTTGGGAAGAGCATGGAAAAATGTGTTGATGAATTCTCTGCTGTCTGTGCGCACCCTTCTGGTGGTCTGCGCAAAGGCACGCTTCAATTCTTGCACAAATTCTTGTGGGGCCTGATCCTCCCCACATTGTAAATTGTAGGCTGCCTTGCGAGCCTCTTGGGGATTTCTATGTGCAGAAAAATGTTTCAAGATGGCTGCCCTATATGTGGACCATCTTGAATGGTTTTGGTCCTCCAGCCCCGCAAAGAAACTGGAGTATTCAGGGGAGAATGTCCATTTGACGTACTGGATGCAGCTACTGCTGTCCTTCAAATGGAAAATCTCCATCATTTGCTCATAGAGCTCCAAGTGTTCCCAAACAGAATACTTGGCGTTCTTATGATAAGGTGTGATGACACTCCTGATTGCCTTAATCTGTTTTAAGGGGTCCTTAAGCAAGGCCCTTTTCACCTTATTGGCCTTTTTGGTTCGGGTAACCCTGGTCCGTTCATCCTCTGATTCAGAAGCACTGCTCCCAGAGGTGCCAGTCTGATCTTCAAGGTTTTCCCGGATTCTGCGAGCGTGAGAATAGCTGGCAGAATGTGGGGACCTGGTCTCCTGTGTCCTGTGACACTCAGAGGAGTCTTCAGATCCCTCCTTGCTACCAGGATTTGATGGGTACCCCCCCATCTGACCTAACTGGGCAGAGGTTTTCAGGATGCCCTTAGTGGGCCTACTCTCCTGGGGTTCCCCCCTAAATTGCACTGTACTTAGGTGCCCATACCCGGATGCCCGCCCATCCATTCCTGGGTTGTACTGGCCTATGAGCCCCATACTTTTGGCTGTATAGTAATCTGCCATCCCTGTGGCCCTGTGCTCATGTGCGCCAGGGGACATGGGGATGGCAGAGTCCAGGGACTGGGAGAGATGAAGGCCTCTGGTACTAGGGCTCCTGAGGTTATGCTCAGGCGTTTCCCTTTCCCAGCGAACCTCATCTCTATCAGCCTCTGCTCCCTGTTGCAATGCAAGAGCCTGCGCTTTCAGTTCCTCAGTTAAGGCCTTACTAGACTCTATCAGTCTCTCCTGCATGGCTACCTGTTGCTGGTGCCTATCATTGTGCTGGCAGAGAGCCTCATTCTCTCTCTGTGCCTCCTGATTGGTCCTGGAGTACTGGGCCAGTCTTTGCTGCAGGAGGGTTAACTCCTGAGTCCCAACCCTACTGGCCTGCTCCTTTCTTGCCAGAGCCTCTTCCACCCTCCTGGTGTGCTCTAACAAGTTCTGATGCTCTTTTTGGAGGTCATCCAGCCCCTGGAGGGCCAAGTGATTTTCTTCAGTTTTTCTTTTTAAATGGCAGACTTCCTGGCCTAAGGTGTCCCTTTCCTGACTAAGAGTCTGCATCTGTGCCGCCAGGTCATCCCTTTGCCTTTGAAGGGCACCAGCTTTCTGGCGCTCCTGATCAAACTCTGCCTGGGTATCCAGGTCTTTCAGGATCAGTTTATTGCTCTCTGCCTTTTCCCTATCTAGGTGGCTTTGCAGGGTGACTACCTGCTCAGCACATGCCCTATTGAAATCTAATTGTTGCTCCAGCTTTTTCTGGCTCTGCAGTAGGGAGTCCAAACCTTCTCGGTACTCCTTCTGCAAGGCCAGAAATCTGGTATCCTGGTCAGACTTTTCCTGTTGCAGGTTACACATGTCCTCTTTGATTTTAATGAGATACTGTCTGCTCTCATTTTCTGACTCCTGGCTTCTGTGCATCCTCTGCTCAGAAGAGACCAGGTCAGATTGGGCCTTCTCTAACGCGATCTGTTGCCTATTTGGCAGATCTTGGCCTTCAGCACATTTGTCCTGCATGGCTCCCATATATAGATACAAATATGCCGCTATCCTAACCATCTTGTCGTGTTCATCTTTAGCTTTAGGAGCGATGTATAGTTCACTCAGGCCACATGTAAGGGACCCTGATCTCTCCAGTTATCTAACCCAGTTGCAGTGACCTGTTGTGTGATTGCCTGCAACCACGCATCCTGGCCCTGCTCAGTCCATTCACCTCTCACAAATAGCTTATGTAAGAAGTGCTCTCTGGCTATTTTGATGTCTACCAGTGCCGTCATTCTGGAATTTCAGTTCCTTCCTGACTTACAGAAGTTTGTATTTTACTTTGCAAAACAGACCGTTTCCTTAGAGCGTTCCTTTGAGGGGTGCTTTCACAGTGTAAAATATGTGTACCGGTCAGTTGGCACACTGTGTTAAGCTGCACAAGTGGTAAATCTAACCCAGAATATCCCGGCTCCGAGCCCCCACTTTGTAAGCGGATTCAATTCAACACTACAGCTAAGTCAATGCCTAGTCTGGGATGCTGAGGGAAACCCTTATTGATATATTTTTATGTCCAGTTCGTTTACTCTGGATGACAACCCTTATATAACACCCCTCTCTTAGAATCCCCCTGACCCCACTGAGCCAAGAAGTAGGTTTGTTTTTCAAAATAAAAGGTTTATTTGAAAATTAAACAATATATATCTATCACACTATTATAGTAAATTAATATTTGATAGCACACTTGTGAAGATGACAGTGATCATCAATGGATAATGTTACAGTGGTACACTCTTTTTGATGGCTTAGAAGTGATATAGAGAGGATAACGTAGCTGAGAATGCTTTTATGGCTTCAAAGACAATGCAATGATCAATGAAATGCAGTACAGAAAATAAAGTTGATATGATTTCAAGCAAAACAATGTAATCACTTTTCCCCCTGGTAGCAATTCACCACTCCCCCCTTTATGCAATGTAAAGAGATGGAGGAGAAGCACACAGTTCTCAGGAATGCAATCAAATATAATTCAGTTCCCCCCTAGCAAGCTTTTAAGAAAACAGGTAGGAGTTTTAAACACAGGGAATATACTTTGATGTGGTATGCAAAGAAGTGAAAAATATGCTAAAATGGTTTTAATTCCCTCTAGAGGTTCACGGTGGGTGACAGCTACGTTGTATTAGTTCAGGATCACTTTAGCGATGCTCTATGAATGATTGTCAGGTTGCAAATGAATTTCAGCAAAGGAAAGCAAGGACAAATATTTTTTACAAGTGGCTGAAATGAAGCAAAATGTCAAGTCACGGCAATTTAGTCGCTTGCGTCGAGCGCAATTACGGAGGGAGTATGAGGAGTAGCAAGTTGGTTTAGAGCTTGTTGGAAAGCTTAGAATCTCAGCTTCAAAATAAAAGTCTCGCTTCTATCACAAACGGTTCCGGAGTAAAGGTAGTTTTTCAGGTTTGAAATTTTAAAGCTCAGAATGACAGATGACAGTTTTCAGGTTTAAAGATGACAGAATGACACAATTCTAGGAGGCAGTTCTAATAGGCTAAAATAGTTTGGATTCGATTATTTTAAACTAAGAGATTGGGTTTTGCACAGTTCTGGCGGTACTCACACTATATTTTGGACAGGAATGCGACTTCTCCACGGATCGGGTCAGGATTGGACTGAGGTTCCCTCGCCACGGACGGTCTCTGCCTGGTTCTGCTCACTGGATAATTCCACCTTCTGGGTCAGCTCTGCTAGCGGCACTGCACAGCGGTCTGGATCTCTGGTCCTGACAAAAGTTCTTGGCACTGCACGGCGGTATGGTCTCTGATTCCGGGTACAGCTCTGCTTTCTGGATGTTTCTGGCACAGGGTTTTAGCCAGAATCAGACAGCTCCGCCCGGCTGTCTGAATAGTTTGGTTTGGTTGCTAGGTTTTGAAGGCCTGCTGATAGGAGTTCAGCTGTTGGGTTCTAGAGTTCTTGGAGTTTCTGGATGTGAAGTCTGAAATCAGGATGTGGCGTTGTCTGTCAAAATGCTCTGCAGAAAGTGAAAAAGAAAAGAAAGTCCTATCTGGCTTCCAGTGGATCTTTTTATGTGTTTAGAAAGTGGGTAGGTCGGCTAATTCTGCATGCCCAACCCTCTCAACTTATCATTGGTCAGTTCCTCCTCTCTTCCTTGATTGGGGAACTGGGTTGTGAGTCAGAGTGATGAGGTAGGTTTATGGTCAGAGGATCCTCCCCTTGTCAAATTGCACACAAATCTATTTCTGATCCAAATACATATTTATCTATGTACCATTTTTCTAATATTATACGTCCAGTTAACATATTTTCTGTAGCACCAAACCATCCGATCCCTGTCTTTGTAAGATGTCGTGTCCACTTATGACAGAATTCTGCCCTTTTCATCCAGATCACGACCTCTAAACCTTTCCAGATTTTACACAAATGTGCACTAGGGATATGGGTTTCAGATGATAAAGTGTCAGATTTTTAACACGCATACATTTGGAGTAACAACCTTTTTGTTCCGCTACTATCCCCAAGAACATACCACAGGGTCCTAGCACCTCTTGTGCACAGAAAAATCACAAGAATGATGATGTTATTTATATAATTTTTACAAGTCTGCACTATGAATTATCCATCTTTTTAAATTATGCTCTGGCCCTAAAGGGGTGTGGTTTTCCAAAGCACATGGTGGAATTTCTGGTTTATCCACTTCTCCCAAGCTCAGCTTGCTCACAGATGCAGTGCCCCTCCCACTTCTCCTTCCAAGTGGAAGCCATTTACGACCCGCTAATATATCATTTGCCTGAGCCAGGGACAGTGCTTTGTTTAGTTACCTGTAGTCCCCAGGTGCCCCTCCCCTAATTCAATCAGAGAGGTGTCATCTCCTTTTGGCAGTGGCAGCAGAATGCAGCTAGGCCTGGGAAGAGTGGCTGAGCAGGTTTCACTCCTGTCGGGGGTAGTTGCCGGGCAGAATTCACTCTCTTCAAGCCAGACTTCAGCTAAATGTCACTTTAGTTCCCAGTTTTCTACATTCAAATTAAACTGACAATTTTTACACATGCAGCAAGAACGCTGATTCTAAGTTCAAAACTATGATATTTCAACAGTTGCAAACTATGTGACACTCAACAGTACGTCACTCATTTATTTTAAACATTTAGATTTTAGTGTCTTTCAGTCCAATTTCACTTCAGCTGCTGACATCCACAGCTCAGCCAGTTTTGTTATAAACATTGTTTTGGGCTCTTTCTCTTTCCAGATTTTGTATGCACACAAGACTACATTCTGCCAAATGTCTGCTGGTGTTCAGTGAGATTTTTGGATATCTTGCAATGTTTGAAATGGGCATTTTGAGCTTGCATTCAGAGAAACAAAGCAAGGTTTTAAAGTGATTTTGAGCTAACAGGCACTGTTGTTTTTCCTTTGGCACCACATTTCACTCATGGCGCTTCTGACCCAGCACGCTTGCACTGGTGGGTGGCAGGTCAGGCGATTATTTTGGTGTGCGCACAACTGCGCGGTTCTCCTGGATTCTGGCGCGAATGTGGGCGGCGACAGCTCATCCTCACATCTACCCAGTCTATTGATTCAGTTTTGTTCCGGGATAGAATGATGGGCGGCGACAGCTCATCCCCACATCTACCCCGTGTAATAATAATTCAACATGGGTCAAAACCCTTGACAACATCCTTTTCAATAGATGAAGACCACTAGCATCTTAGGTCCTCAAAGTGGGAACCCCGGGTGGTAAAACAAAAAAGATTTTCCTTCCTACACTGGCGTCCCGGTGTAGTAAGGAAAATCTTTTACCAAGATGACCACCATGGAAAGGGAAGGCGGGGTGTATAAAGAGAACACAAAAGGGCATGAGCAGGGGCTGGGGGGAACAGGTGAGACACATGGGCATGAGCAGGGGGTGAGAGGGAACAGGGCACAAACGGAACATGAGCGGGGGGTGCGGAGGAAAAGGAAGGAAACACGGGGCATGAGGGGGGGTGGGGGGAACACGAGAGAGACACAGGGCATGAGCAGCGGGTGGGGGGAACAGAGGAGACACGGGGCATGAGCGGGGGTGGGGAGGAACATGAGGGAGACACTGGGTATGAGCGGGGGGTGGGGAGGAACACGAGGGAGACACGGGGCATGAGCGGGGGGTGTGGAGGATCACGAGGGAGATGCGGGGGGTGGGGGTGAACAGGGGAGACACAGGGCATGAGCGGGGAGTGGAGGGGAACAGGGGAGACACGGGGCATGAGCGGAGGGTGGGGGAAACAGGGCACACATGGGGCATGAGCAGGGGGTGGAGGGAACAGGGCACACACAGGGCATGAGCGGGGGTTGGGGGAGCAGGGCACACACAGGGCATGAGCAGGGGGTGGGGGAATAGGGCACACACGGGGCATGAGCGGGGGGTGAGGGGGTACACGATGGAGACACGAGGCATGAGCGGGGGGTGGGGGAACATGAGGGAGACACGGGGCACGAGCGGGGGTGGGGGTAACAGGGCACATGGGGCATGAGCGGGGGTGGGGGGAACTGGGCGGCGCACACGGGGCATGAGCGGGGGTGGAGGAACAGGGCACACACGGGGCATGAGTGGGGGTGGGGGAACAGGGCGCACACACGGGGCATGAGCGGGGAGTGGGGGGAAAGAAGAGAGACACGGGACATGAACGGGTGTTGGGGGGAACATGAGGGGGACACGGGGCATGAGCGGGAGGGGGTGGGGGGTAACACGAGGGAAACACGAGGCATGAGCGGGGGTGGGGGAACACGAGGGAGACACGGGGCATGAGTGGGGGGTGGGGCAACAGGAGACACGGGGAATGAGCGGGGTGTGGGGGTACAGGAGGGAGACACGGGACATGACCGGAGGGTGGGGGGGCAACAGGAGACACGGGGCATGAGCAGGGGGTGGGAGGGAACAGGGGAGACACGGGGCATGAGCGGGGGGTAGGGGAAAGGGGAGACAAGGGGAATGAGCAGGGGTGGGGGGAATAGGAGGGAGACACGAGGCATGAGCGGGGGTGGGGGGAACAGGGGAGACACGGGGCATGATCGGGGGTGGGGGGTAACACATGGGAGACACGAGGCATGCGCGGGGGTGGGGGTAACACAAGGGAGACACGGGGCATGAGTGGGGGGTGGGGGGTAACACAAGGGAGACACAGGGCATGAGCAGGGGGTGTGGAGGATCACGAGGGAGATGCGGGGGGTGGGTTGAACGGGGGAGACACAGGGCATGAGCAGGGGGTGGGGGGGAACAGGGGAGACACGGGGCATGAGCGGGGGTGGGGGAAACTGGGCACACACGGGGCATGAGCAGGGGGTGGAGGGAACAGGGCATACACGGGGCATGAGCAGGGGGTGGGGGGAACAGGGCACACACTTTTCCATTTCCTTCATCTGCCTCTGAGCCTGCGCACCCGTGCTGCGCACCGGTGCAAGTACTTTAAGTACTGTTTGCTGGAAGCACTCGCTGTATTGCTCACTGCTGAGACTGAGACCTGCATTGGATTCGGCTCCACAACGGCCCGGAGGACGTCTTTGAGAGTTACACTCTCTAGTGCCTGCCTTAGAAAAGAAGAAAGGTGATTGTGGCGGCAGAGCTTTGTACTTTATTATTGCTAACTGGAGGGACTACTTGCACGTTTGTGCTTGTGAACTTACGCATTGTGCGCACTAGCACACTAGCACGCTAGCACGTTTTGTGTACAGTGTCCTTGCATTGAATCTCGTCACATATCTGGAAAAAAAAAAAGTGTATTTTTTTTTTTAACCTTTCGAGTTTTTCGTGTTTATACCTTTCTTTTTCTTTTACTTACTAGGACTTCACTTCACTACACTGACCAACTCCTCCCCTTTTTTGTGGCCAGGCCTTTCCATTTCCTTCATCTGCCTCTGAGCCTGCGCACCCGCGCTCCGCACCGGTGCAAGTACTTTAAGTACTGTTTGCTGTTCGCGGTGCGCGCAGCGCGGTGCTGGGCCAGTCATTATTCCTTTCTGATTCTATTAGTAAGTGAATTGGGTTTTTATTGTTTGTGGCTTCAACAGTATCAAATGCGAAGGTAGTCATTGAAAATTGTCTATTGCTCAGTGCTGATTGCACTTTGATTTTTGCTCTCGCGTTGAGCGGTGTGACATATTCAAGTATAGCTGTTGCTCGGTGGGGCCCTTGCTCACCTTAGCTCACCTTAAGTGTATCTTTCTTCACCATGCTTCCATACACAGCATACAAGCTTACTACAAACATGCCAACTATTGCTCCACTGGTGTTAATGCCACAGACCCAATCTTCATCACCAAAGACAGCGGATTCCATAGTGGCACCCCAAACATTTTTTACTGCTATGTCTGTCACCCCTGCAAACCTGCCTAATCAAACCCGTTTTCCATTTGAAGAGATACATGGTGGTATAAGTATCACACCTATAGAGTCTTCTGTCGTTGTCCCTTCAAGTATGACTTCTACTCCTTCTCCTCTCACAGTTGGAAAAATCAGTTCCTCGCAGCGTACACCATTGAGGTGCTCCAATCCTTGCCCAATTTCTGATCGAACTATGATTGAATCTATCAAGTCCTTTTATAAAGTATACGATGCGAACATGTCTATTTCTCCCATTGCTTTCCCACTCTTATTGTCTGATCCTCAAGTCATATCCATTCATGAAAGTTCATCTGAGTTTATTCACACGAACAGCAAGGCTCAACGTATCAGCAGTGTCCCTGATGACTCTACTGTTCCGCCCACAGACATTGCTCTATCTATTCTCAACTCGTTCGCTCTACCAACACCGCGCCCCCTCAAACCAGAGCTGCTCAACAATGCTGCTCAAACCATATCAATGATTCAACCCACATTAATAGCAATTAACACAGCAGTGTATAGTCTGTGTAAACTCTTCGAATCCCTGGATACCCAAGTGGCTCGCCAATCAACCCAATTCGAAGATCTGATGCAGTGGCTCTCGATGCAACAGCTCACCAAAACTGAGGTCCACAAAGACAAGTTAGACCAGTCAGTGGTTATGTTGCCCAGCCCGTTGATTCTTCGTGATGTTACTTCACTCATTTTACCAACCTCCACTGCTTCAGTGAAAGAAGCACCTGCACGCCCACTGATACCCTGTCCCTTGCCCTTAATTCAAGGCATTATTGGACGAGACCCGGTGCCTGAGAATCATGATTCCATTCCAATCCTGATTCCAAAAATGAAAACTGGGGCTTTAGAGGGTATAATTGCACCATCCAGCAGTGTTTCGATGGACACACAAGGACTGAGCGATTTAACACGTCCAACAGTTGAGAAACCAAAAAAGAAAAATAATAAAAAACAAACCTTTATTCCAATAAAAAAAACGAAAAACATGATTGGAATTAAGCATCCAAAGAGCACCTTGTCTGCCTTATAGCTAACTGTGAGTTGGGTGATATGGAAACTGTTGCTCCTATACATCCTGCAGGGCCTGACGCGGCAGGTACTCCTATAGTTTCTCCCAATTTTGGCTTGACCCAGGATCCCCCGTCTGTGCCCCTGTCCCCTTTAACTCAACTGGTACAAGCTTTAAGTGAGTTTCAGAAAAAACCTACACCATTTCTAATTTCAGACAAAAGTACCACTGTTCAAAATCTTCTCCCCCCACGTTCAGTGCAAACACAGATATCACTCAAATCATCAATTAAAAGCAGTGCTGGTTTGCTCCCTGTGAAGTTATGGCCTCAGCAACTTCCCGCCCCTGCTCAAGTTCCCTGTGATATTGCAAGTCACCCCAAGATGGTCACGTTTGCGCCTATGCCCAGTGACTCACATACTATCAATGCCAATAGCATTCAATCTTTGACAGATGAACTTAAAAAGAAAGTTGATGAATATCTTTCCGCCAAGGTGGCATCGGTGTTTACGCAAGCCCAGGGCGATTCTATAAGATCACTAGCATACCCAGTTAATGTGAATCAAACCCCTATTAATGCACCTCCCGAGGTGGCAAGAAATCTCAGACCAAGTTGGCCCTCCAATATAAAAGGGTCCCCGCGTAACAACAACAAGCGCTGGTCCTCAGGGCAACCCAATTCGGGACGAGCTCAATGCCACACTTTAATTCTCAAATGTCGAGAGGGTGGCAATCAAATGTATGATCTTAATCGGCAAAGTGTCCTGAATATTTTTGGTGACATTGATGAATTACGTAACATCACCTCACGCGATATCGAACAGGTCGAATTTATCTCCGAGGACACCTTGTCCATAGTTAGACTCTGGATTCCATCAAGCATAGGGCTTCAATCAATATGGCGCAATAAAATGGTCTTATTTAATATGGGGTTTTTGCTGGCAGAGGAACCAGAATTCGCTCGCTTGCCTTTGAACACTCCAGTCATGATCCCTAAGATATATCAGGGCTCCCGTGGTGAATCCAGAGAAACATGGACATCTGAGAATTCTCGGCATTAACCACCAAAAGGAGAGATCAGAAACACATTGTTATTTGTCAGCTGGAACACAAGAGGGCACAAACATCTTCATTCCCCTTTTAAAGAAATGCCTTTGTTATACCAACTCATCGCTTTACAAGAGGTATGGCTCACCAAAGCTCCGATATGGGACAGCTATGAAATAGCCTTGATTCCTGCAGTATTGACTGCAGGCAGACCGGCATCAGGCTTACTGGTGGCTGTGAACATTAAATTAGGGTTTACAGTCACTGTCTGGGCATCTGTAGGTGCGCACATACAGCTTGTAAAAATCTGTAATAAAGTCCTAGTTTTTGCTGTAGTAAATATTTACCGTAATCCGCTCAGCATGCCTGATGAAACCTTTTTTGCAGGACTACATGACATGCTTGATCTAATCTCACTTGACAAATCAATTATGTACACCATCATACTTGGTGATTTGAACCTCAACTGTTGCAAGTTGGGTGCCAAAACTCAAGGTGCTCGAAAATGGGAGTTGATTATGTCCGAACGCAACTATCATATGGTCAATGGCTCAGTACATAATGATGTCCCCCCGCATTACACTTGGCATAGAGGGCAATCAAATAGTATCATAGATTATATTTATGTCGACACCAGGCTTTTCCGACAAATAGACCACTTTGAGATTATTGACCATCCTAAAAGTGATCATTGCCTCCTGTCCTTACAGTGCACGTTCCAATATACAATGCCAACTAGAGATTCTTATTATTGTGGCAACGTGAGAGTAAACAACTCACGCACACGTCTCAAATGGACTGCAAACTCCCTGAACCAGTTTGAACATCTCATAACGAATAGGGCCCTCCATTGTAATAGCATCGAATACATAGATTTGCTACGCTCATTTGCTCAGACTATAAATATTCCGCAATCCGACTCGATCAAACATTCACATACATTTGATCAGGTAGTTGCCAAAAGAAGGACAGAATTTAGGATGCTTAAAAGAAAAATGTTACTCTCATCCAGTTGGAATTTAAAAGTCTCGGTTGAGCAAATTTTTTGACCTAATCAAAAAATTGAGTTCTTCAAGAGCAGAAGGACCAGACGGGTTGTCAAACCATATGTTTAAAAATCATCCAGACATTTGGTCTAAGATCTTATTTAAAATCTTTAGTGACATATTAAGCACCCGTTTGATTCCTACATCATGGAAGTCCTCAATCATAATTCCAATCTTTAAAAAAGGCGATCGGTCACAACCAGCAAACTATCGACCGATTGCGTTACTAGATGCCCCAGGGAAAATTTTTACCAAATTGGTACTAGCCGATTTCAATACTTGGACAGGAAATAATAAATTCAGGGATTCCAACCAAACTGGCTTCATGGCAGGAATGGGAACCAACATCAATCTCATGACCTTGAATGCAATCAAAGCTCAGTGCCAAGAGACAAAACAACAGTTGTTCTTGGCTTTTATTGATCTAAATGTAGCCTTTGACTCTGTGAGTCGTCCTTTATTATTAAAAAAAGCTCTTGAGAGACGATTGCCCAGCGTCTCTGTACGATATTATACACTCGTTGCACCATGACACGTCTATACGAATACGCATTACACTAGATGGTCTTCTAACAGACAACATATCGACCTATCGTGGTCTAAAACAGGGCTGCTCCTTAGCCTCAGCGGTGTTCAATTATTACATCCACAATGTTAAATTCGCCCTTTCAACGATCATTTCCGATTCTCACAGACTGTTGACCCAGGAAGTTCAATCGCTTATGTACGCAGACGATCTAGTACTTATCTCTAGAATGCAGGTGGGGTTACAACGGCTTTTAGATATGTTCTATCAGTACGTACAATCTAATGAACTAGTTGTCAACACGTCTAAAACTCAGATCATTCAATATTCGCCCAGGCGCTCAGGCCCAGTTTCATTTGTGTGGTCTATAGGCTGCACCCCACTCGGCGTAACTCCAAGCTATTGCTACCTAGGCATGATATTTGAGGGTCAGTTGAAACCCCATGGGCAGCTAGAGAGGATTGAGTCCAAGCTACTTTCATCCATTTCACAAGCCCGTGTCATCATGTATAAATATGGCAAATTTTCCATCCTCCCAGCTTGGCATTATTGGACCAAGAAAGTCATTTCCATGCTATTATATGGCTTGGAGACTCTTCCCGCCGATTCTGCATTAAAGTTCGAGCAGTGGGAAGCAAAATATTGGTGCACAATTCTTCATTTACCGCAATGCGTCCCTACCTCATGGATGAGATATGAGCTTGGCCTAACCTCTCTAGAAGCCCATTACAACTGGCGTTTATGTTCATTTTTTGGGAAATGCCTGCGGTCGACTACCGCAAATGTATTGCTTAAAACACATTCTTGTTACATTTTCTCAGTAAAGAAATCTAGTTACATCAAAGATTGGCTAAATCGTGTGTATTCGATAATGGCTAAAGCAGAAGTTACAATTGATCTGTTGTTGTTGAATCCTGATAAAGCCAAATCTAAAATTTATCAAACAGATTGGATCAACACATGCGAATCATGTATAATGTATCGAGATAACAACATTGCACGTTTCCCACCAAAAAAACTCAGAACATTACATTGTATCTGATACGTTCACCAGCCCTAAAATATAGATCAGGAATAGTGCGTTTTCGTTTCAATCTATGGGCAACTCTGGAAGTAAGGGCAAAACGCAGATTGGTAAACCCAGAACAAAATGTTTGCAGATTCTGTCAAGAATCGCCTAGAGGTGAGACATTAGTGCATCTATTTACGGAATGTGCCCCACTTACCTCCAAAAGACAAATAGCCTTTGCAAGACATTGTCAATACCTCGGAAACATTACACAGGCCGAATGCTGGTCGGTCCTGTTGGGGTCAAATAACTTAGCAATCCAGATAGCAGCTGTTAATTTCCTCACCAGTCTTAAATTAGATACTTAACAGAAAGGAGCATTTAATTAATTGTTGTATGTGAATTTTTCTTCTATTTCTTCCTTTGTTTTATTCATGTCATAAATAATGTAAATAATATAAATAAGTTTTCTTTTTTTTTTTGTATTTCTTTATTTATTGTGACATGTTTGATGTTTGATGTATGCTAAATTATGTCAAATGCTGTATTTCTATTTTGTTTTTTTGAAAGGTTGATTAAATTCAACCAAATCAATAAAAAAAAAAGAGTAAAAAACAGGGCACACACAGGGCATGAGCAGGGGGTGGGGGAATAGGGCACACATGGGGTATGAGCGGGGGTGGGGGGGAAAGGAGAGAGACAAGGGGCATGAGTAGGGGGGTAACACGAAGGAGACACAGGGCATGAGCGGGGGGTGGGGGGTAACACGAGAGAGACACGGGGCATGGCAGGGGGTGGGGTGTAACACGAGGGAAACACGGGGCATGAGCGGGGGTGAGGGGGTACACGATGTAGACACGGGGCATGAGCTGGGGGTGAGGGGGTACACGAGGGAGACACGGGGCATGAGCGGGGGTGGGGGGAACAGGGCACATGGGGCATGATCGGGGGTGGGGGGAACTGGGAGGCACACACGGGGCATGAGCGTGGGTGGGGGAACAGGGCACACACGGGGCATGAGTGGGGGTGGGGGAACAGGGCGCACACAAGGAGTATGAGCGAGGGTGGGGGGAAAGAAGAGAGACACGGGGCATGAACGGGTTTTGGGGGGAACACGAGGGGGACATGGGGCATGAGCGGGAGGGGGTGGGGGGTAACACGAGGGAAACACGAGGCATGAGCGGGGGTGGGGGAACACGAGGGAGACACGGGGCATGAGCGGGGGTGGGGGCAACCAGAGACACGGGGCATGAGCAGGGTGTGGGGGTACAGGAGGGAGACACAGGACATGACCGGAGGGTGGGGGGGCAACAGGAGACACAGGGCATGAGCAGGGGGTGGGGGGAACAGGGGAGACACGGGGCATGAGCAGGGGGTGGGGGAAAGGGGAGACAAGGGGAATGAGCAGGGGTGGGGGGAATAGGAGAGAGACACGGGGCATGAGCGGGGGTGGGGGGAACAGGGGAGACACGGGGCATGATCGGTGGGTGGGGGGTAACACAAGGGAGACACGAGGCATGAGCGGGGGGTGGGGGGAACAGGGGAGACACGGGGCATGATCGGGGAGTGGGTGGTAACACAAGGGAGCCACGAGGCATGAGCAGGGGGTGGGGGGATAACACAAGGGAGACATGTGGCATGAGCGGGGGCAGGGGGTAACAGGGGAGACACACAGGTCATGAGCGGGGGGTGGGGGAACAGGGCACACACGGGGCATGAGCGAGGGTGGGGGAACAGGGCGCACACACGGGGCATGAGCGGGGGTGGGGGAACAGGGCGCACAAACACGGGGCATGAGCGGGGGCTGGGGGGAAAGGAGAGAGACATGGGGCATGAGCGGGTGGTGGGGGGAACACGAGGGGGACACGGGGCATGAGCGGGAGGGAGTGGGGGTAACACGAGGGAAACACGAGGCATGAGCGGGGGTGGGGGGCACACGAGGGAGACACAGGGCATGAGCGGGGGTGGGGACAACAGGAGACACGGGGCATGAGCGGGGGTGGGGGGAACAGGGGAGACACGGGCATGAGCGGGGGGTGGGT
This sequence comes from Ambystoma mexicanum, assembly GCF_040938575.1. Taxonomy (NCBI): domain Eukaryota; kingdom Metazoa; phylum Chordata; class Amphibia; order Caudata; family Ambystomatidae; genus Ambystoma; species Ambystoma mexicanum. The sequence continues at coordinate 1,515,107,678 of NC_090937.1, read as the reverse complement.
GGAAAGGGGAGACACGGGGCATGAGCGGGGGGTTGGGGTAACACAAGGGAGACACGGGGCATGAGCAGGGGGTGGGGGGGAAAGGAGGGAGACATGGGGCATGAGCGGGGGTGGAGGTAACAGGGGAGTCACGGGGCATGAGCGGGGGGTGGGGGTAACATGAGGGAGACACGGGGCATGAGCAGGGGGTGGGGGTAACACAAGGGAGACACGGGACATGAGCTGGGGTGGGGGGTAACACAAGGGAGACACAGGGCATGAGCTGGGGTGGGGGGTAACACAAGGGAGACACAGGGCATGAGCGGGGGGTGGGGGTGACTGGGGAGACACACAGGTCATGAGCGGGGGTGGGGGGGCGCACAAGGGAGACACAGGGCATGAGCGGGGGGTGGGGGGTAACACAAGGGAGACACGTGGCATGAGCGGGGGGTGTTGGGTAACACGAGGGAGACACGGGGCAGGAGCGGGGGGTGGGGGTAACACAAGGGAGACACAGGGCATGAGCTGGGGTGGGGGGTAACACAAGGGAGACACAGGGCATGAGCGGGGGGTGGGGGTGACTGGGGAGACACACAGGTCATGAGCGGGGGTGGGGGGGCGCACAAGGGAGACACAGGGCATGAGCGGGGGGTGGGGGGTAACACAAGGGAGACACGTGGCATGAGCGGGGGGTGTTGGGTAACACGAGGGAGACACGGGGCAGGAGCGGGGGGTGGGGGTAACACAAGGGAGACACGGGGCATGAGCCGGGGTTGGGGGGGTAACACAAGGGAGACACAGGGCATGAGCGGGGGGTGGGGGGTGACTGGGGAGACACACAGGTCATGGGTGGGGGGGTGCACAAGGGAGACACAGGGCATGAGCGGGGGGTGGGGGGTAACACAAGGGAGACACGTGGCATGAGCGGGGGTTGGGGGTAACACAAGGGAGACACAGGGCATGAGCGGGGGGTCGGGGGGTAACACAAGGGAGACACGGGGCATGAGCGGGGGGTGGGGGTAACACAAGGGAGACACAGGGCATGAGCGGGGGGGTAACACAAGGGAGACACGTGGCATGAGCGGGGGGTGGGGGTAACACAAGGGAGACACGGGGCATGAGCCGGGGTTGGGGGGTAACACAAGGGAGACACGGGGCATGAGCGGGGGGTGGGGGTAACACAAGGGAGACACAGGGCATGAGCGGGGGGTAACACAAGGGAGACACGTGGCATGAGCGGGGGGTGGGGGTAACACAAGGGAGACACGGGGCATGAGCCGGGGTTGGGGGGGTAACACAAGGGAGACACGGGGCATGAGCGGGGGGTGGGGGTAACACAAGGGTGACACAGGGCATGAGCGGGGGGTAACACAAGTGAGACACGTGGCATGAGCGGGGGGTGGGGGTAACACAAGGGAGACACGGGGCATGAGCCGGGGTTGGGGGGGTAACACAAGGGAGACACGGGGCATGAGCGGGGGGTGGGGGTAACACAAGGGAGACACGGGGCATGAGCTGGGGTTGGGGGGTAACACAAGGGATACACAGTGCAAGAGCAGGGGGTGGGGGGTGACAGGGGAGACACACAGGTCATGAGCGGGGGTGGCGGGGCACACAAGGGAGACACGGGGCATGAGCGGGGGGTGGGGGGTAACACAAGGGAGACACGGGACATGAGCTGGGGTGGGGGGTAACGCAAGGGAGACACGGGGCATGAGCGGGGAGTGTGGGGTAACAGGGGAGACACACAGGTCATAGGTGGGGGGTGGGGGGTAACACAAGGGAGACACGGGGCATGAGTGGGGGGTAACACAAGGGAGACATGGGGCATGAGCGGGGGGTGGGGGTAACAGGGGAGACACACAGGTCATGAGCAGGGGTGGGGGGTAACAGGGGAGACACACGGGGCATGAGCGGGAGGTGGGGGGAACAGGGGAGATACACGGGGCATGAGCGGGGGTGGGGGAGAAGGGGAGAGACACACAGGGCATGAGCGGGGGTGGGGGAAAGGAGGGAGACACGGGGCATGAGCGAGGGGTGGGGGAAGGGGAAAGACACACGGGGCATGAGCGGGGGGTGGGGGGAAGGGGAAAGACACACGGGGCATGAGCGGGGGGTGGGAGGAAGGGGAGAGACACACGGGGTATGAGCGGGGGGTGGGGGGAAGGGAAGAGCCACACGGGCCGTGGGCGGGGGGAGGGGAGAGACACACGGGGCATAAGCAGGGGGTGGGGGGAAAGGGGAGAGACACACGGGGCATGAGCGGGGGTGGGGGGAAGAGGAGAGACACAGGGCATGAGCGGGGGGTAGAGGGGAAGGGGAGAGAGACACGGGGCATGAGCGGGGGTGGGGGGAAAGGGGAGAGACACACGGGGCATGAGCGGGGGTGGGGGGAAGAGGAGAGACACAGGGCATGAGCGGGGGGTAGAGGGGAAGGGGAGAGAGACACAGGGCATGAGCGGGGGGGTGGGGGGAAGGGGAAAGACACACGGGGCATGAGCGGGGGGTGGGAGGAAGGGGAGAGACACACGGGGTATGAGCGGGGGGTGGGGGGAAGGGAAGAGCCACACAGGCCGTGGGCGGGGGGAGGGGAGAGACACACGGGGCATAAGCAGGAGGTGGGGGGAAAGGGGAGAGACACACGGGGCATGAGCGGGGGTGGGGGGAAGAGGAGAGACACAGGGCATGAGCGGGGGGTAGAGGGGAAGGGGAGAGAGACACGGGGCATGAGCGGGGGGTGGGGGGAGAGGAGGGAGACATGGGGCATGAGCAGGGGTGGGGGGAACAGGGGAGACACGGGGCGTGATCGGGGGTGGGTGGTAACAAGGTAGACATGGGGCATGAGCGGGGGGTGGGGTGTAACACAAGGGAGACACATGGCATGAGCGGGAGTGGGGGTAACAGGGGAGACACACAGGTCATAAGCGGGGGGTGGGGGGGATAAGGCAGACACACGGGGCATGAGCGGGGTGTGGGGGGAACAGGGGAGACACACAGGGCATGAGCGGGGGTGGGGGAAAGGAGGGAGACAGAGGGCATGAGCGGGGGGTGGGGGGAACGGGAGAGACACACGGGGCATGAGCGAGGGGTGGGGGGAAGGGGAGAGACACAAGCGGCGTGGAGTGGGGGGGAGTCGAGAGACACAAGGGGCATGAGCGGGGGGTCGGGGGAAGTGGATAGACACACGGGACATGAGCGGGGGGTGGGGGGGAGGGGAGAGACACGGGGCATGAGCAGGGGGGTGGGGGAACAGTAGGGAGACACAGGGCATGAGCGGGGGTGGTGGGGAAGGGGAGAGGCACACGGGGCATGAGCGGGGGGTGGAATGGAACGGGAGAGACACACAGGGCATTAGCGGGGGGGTGGGGGGAAGGGGAGAGACACACAGGGCGTGTGCAGGGTGTTGGGGGAAGGGGAGAGACACACAGGGCATGAGTGGGGGTGGGGGGAAAGGAGGGAGACACGGGGCAAGAGCGGGGGTGGGGGGAAGTGGAGAGAAACATGGGGCATGAGAGGGTTGTGGGGGGAAGGGGAGAGAGACACAGGGCATGTGCAGGGGATGGAGGGGAAGGGGAGAGAGACACGGGGCATGAGCAGGGGGGTGAGGGGAAGGGGAGAGACACAAGGGGCATGAGCGGGGGGTGAGGGGGAAGGGCAGAGACACACGGGGCATGAGCGTGGAGTGGGGCGAAGGGGAGAGACACACAGTGCGTGGGCGGGGGGTGGGAAGAGGGCAGAGACACACAGGGCATGAGCGGGGGGTGGGGAGAAAGGGGAGCGACACATGGGGCATGAGCGGGGGGTGGGAGGGAACAGGGGAGACACACTATCATAAGCTAATTAGTGCATTAAGCAATGCATTGATATAAATAGCATTCTATTATGAAGTTCTATCGAGTATACTAAGCTACTCATGCAGAAACCTAGGCATTGTGTGCAGCATACATGATGAAGGTATAATATTCATAATGTTGATATGTTGAATACTGAAATGATAACTGTTTTCTTATTAGAGTTTTGTGTACTATGAAATATGTAATAAATTGCTAATAAAACCCACGTATTACATAATTGTATTATTACACACAAAACACAAATACACAATAACGCATACTAATATGTGTATATACAGGGAAAATTAAGTAAGCAAAAAAGCAGAAGTAGTAGCAGAAACAATTCATAACCTAACTGATTATCTGTATGCTAATAAATGATTGCTCTGTTGCAAAGCTGCTATTTACCCTATGTATATGTATCACATGATGTGACTGCACCCTAAGGAAAGTAGTGTGAATACAATGTCTACAAATATGAACATATACAGGGAAAGTATAGTATAGTATAGTAATAAAAAAACAACAGAATGATCAGAAAGTGCTGATAACTCTACTGATTATTTTCATGCACAGAAAGGATTGCTGTCTTTCAAGCTTGAGTCTTCCTCTATGTATATGTTTCATATGATATGACTGGACACTAAGAGAATTACTGTAAGAACATACTTGAAGGATAAGTCAACAAATATAGTATGTTTACAATTTTTAGTTCCTGAAAAAAACCATGTGGCCTAGATGTGTCAATAAACGAAAAAAGAGGGAGACAGGCATGTGATGTCATCAGTGATGTCATCAATGACATTTTGATGTCATCTTTGATGTCGTGGGTGTTTGTCTTAGCAGTGCACGGTGGTGGCGTGAGTTATGGTTGCTTAGATTACCATAACTGGTGAATTTCAGGGGGTTTTCAGTTTTACTTGGAACCATAACGTCCCTTTACAAAGTTTTTTTCACTGAATTTCATAGGTTTTTAGTAGCACAACTTAACCATAATGTCCCTTTAACAAAGTTTTCTTACTGAATTCATAGGTTTTTAGTAGCGCAACTTAACTATAACGTTGCTTTAACTAAGTTTTTTTACTGAATTTCATAGGTTTTTGGTAGCGCAACTTAATCATAACGTCCCTTTAACAAAGTTTTTTTACTGAATTTCAAAGATTTTTAGTAGCGCAACTTAACAATAATAACTCTCGCTTTATGTACAAATAACATAGAACATATTGAACCCCCTCTACCGAATTTGATGTCTGCAAACTCTTTTAATGTTCGCGGACATATGCGGACAACAGCACCACTACCCAAAAATTCTGGGGGTATGTTTAATTGTTATTTCATAACATATGAACATTTTACAAATTCACAAACCAGCACACATACACATTATATGTAGTAATAAATAAGAATTGTAACCCATATATATAACACACTAACCATTCATTTAAATACAATATGTTCTAAAATGGAATATACCAAAAGAAGAAAGATAGTCTTCGAACATGATTACCTCACAGAAACTCCACAACTAAGAGCAACAGCAGATCTACAGACCAGTCAGAACACACCTTACCAGAAGCTAGTAAGTGTACTGCATTTTACTCATATATTTGTAAACTTTCTGTATTAGATACAAAAAAAGTGATATTATGTTATTTTTTTCTCACAGAAATGTCTAGTACTCTGGAGTGGCTAGAGGAGCATTTCCCACATGAGGAAATGTCTGAAGATAGTGAACCTAATGGTAGACACTTTACTATATAAACCAATTAATAAATATTATTTTATATACATTTAACATATACATTTATTTTTGCGGAGACCATGCAAAAATTGAAAATACTAAAGAAAAAGCAGTATTGGATAAGACTCTTCATTAATAGAAGAAAAAATGGACCTACTCATAGCAAATTTTTACAATTTAAAAAACTTTGTAGAGGATCACTTGAAACAAACAACTACATACCACTTTCCCTCATGTACCTATCCCTCCTCACCATATCCCACTCAATTATCCCCAAACCCTCTCCATGAACCAAAACGTTTTGATGAGACTTCCATCCCTTCTTCACCTCATATAAATCCTATTGAAACCCCCAATTCTCCTGTTTTTGTTTCAGTTTCTGCCTCACCTTCTGTCATAAATTTAACATCCATGTAAAATAAAGTAAAATTAGTATATTGTGTCCTAATTAATTTCTTGTCTTTTTTTAAAAAGCAGTTCAGGGGTCCGCGGACAGCGCAGGTGTCTTGAATGTCCGTAAAGAAACGAAAATGGGAGCGTCCTAAGGACACTATATCTGTCCGTAATGTTTGCATGCAAGTTGAAACTGTTCTAAGAACACACGCGGTGTCCTGAAATGTTGGTAAATAAACAAAATGAGGGTGCCCTGAGGACGCTATGTCTGTCCGTATTGTTCGCAGGAAAGTTGAAACTGTTCTAAGAACACAGGCTGTGTGCTGAAATGTTTGTAAATAAACGAAATGGGGGTGTCCTGAGGACACTATACCTGTCCGTACTGTTCGTAGACAGGTTGAAACTGTTCTAAGAACACATCAAGTGTCCTGGGATGTTTGTAAATAAACAACATGGGGGTGTCCTGAGGACGCTATGCCTGTCCGTATTGTTCGCAGGCAAGTTGAAACTGTTTTAAGAACACAGGCTGTGTCCTAAAATGTTCGTAAGTAAACAAAATGGGGGTGTCCTGAGGACACTATACCTGTCCGTGCTGTTCGTAGGCAGGTTGAAACAGTTCTAACAACACATCAAGTGTCCTGGGATGTTCGTAAATAAACAACATGGGAGTGTTCTGAGGACGCTGTGCCTGTCCGCATTGTTTGTAGGCAATTTGAAACTGTTCTAAGAACAAACGCCTGTCCGTAACTGTTTGTTTCACTTGTGACACACTTTTAATCACTTCAGGACCCGAACAGTGTCCGTAGAACACCAACGTGCATGCGCAAAACAGTTTCAGTACATTTGGAGTCCTACAGACACCCGCTCTCTTCATATTCTTGAACCTATCATGTGACCGCGCCCACGCTGAGCGTGTGTTCTGATTGCGAACACTCTTCATGTCCCCGAACAATTTAAAACTACATTTTCAAGCAATCTACAATATTTTTCAATAAAAACTCACCATAGCACATAGTAATCCTGAGTTTCTACATACTTTTTGTGACTTTTTGAACACTTTTTTCTGTTCAATCTGTCCGTGGGCAGCGCGCATGACCGCGAACCGCGCCCAAGCACCCCTATAAAAGACCACACCCTAGTGCTCATTCTCATTGTGTTTCTGGCTATCCTACAGAACACAGCAAATTTTGCTGCCAACTTTGCAGATTTTCATCTCGAACCTGATGGCTTCCATGGCTCCATTCATGCCACCTGGTGCTGCACCTGCCCCAGCACCACCCCCACCCCTCCACCACCACCACCTCCCCAAGGGCCTGAAGAGGGGAACAGGAGTGAGGATGCACAGGAGGATGAAGAGGATGACGAGAATGAGGTAGTGGAAGTCCCAACTACCAGCACTCGGCGTGAGTCTTGGGTGTGGCGGCTATTTACCATTTGTGGTAATGGTCCTAAGGCGCGTGCAAACCAAGTCACCTGCAACGAGTGCAAAATGGTACTCAGTCGCGGGAGGCCTGGTTCATACAGCTTTTGGACGAATACCATGAAGCGACACCTAAGGTCATTCCACACTGGGGCCATTTGCAAGGTTGTACCTTGCGAGGAGCGTAGCAGGTTGACTTCCTCTACTTCATCCTCCATTTCCGATCCTGTCACCACAAGGAACACTTCTGTGGGACAGCGTATTTCTCAAGCTGCCTCAAACGCCATATGCAATACTGATGACCCTTACCTTTCGAGGATCACAGTTGTGTGTATGTACTGCGACGCAGTACTGTGCAGGGGGGAGAGACTTTGTAGTGCTTTTGAGGATATTGTCTCGGAGTACGAGAAGATCTGCTCACTACCCAAGTAAAACCCACTCTATATCTTCCTCTCTCGACTCGCCCTTTCTTATCCCCCTGTTTGGTGTCCCCCCCTTGCTCTCCTTTCCCCTCCTTTCCTAGTGTGTCGTGTATAAAAAACAAAAAAATATATAAAACAACACAAATAAAAAATAAAAGGCTCTTTTCAGAATCGTCTTTCACAGTTAAAAAATAGAAGTGAAAATAAATGAAGCAGGGCCCTGGTATTTTTTAGAAGTCCGCGGACAGTCCGCGAACATCTACAATTTTGGTGTGCTGCTCTATCATAACCATTGCAGTTTTATCTGGCAGAAAGTGGTGGCTCTGAAAACACCCTTTTGATGGTGTTTGTTTGTGTTTGAAACATTTGAAAAGCTCAACGCCTACTACAAAATGGATGCTCTAATTCCAAAAAAGGTCGCAGTGCATTTTGTACATTTCTCAGAAAAAAATGATTGGCAGCATAAGTAAGATGGACTCCATCTCTGCGAAAAATGTATGTACTACGAAACATAATATTTTCATTGTGAAAAGCTGACATGCCAAAATCTCTTAGAAAGGCACAAACAGCCTTATTGACATTGGCCTTACTTTCTCATTTGTGGACCAAATAAATAAGAACGAAGCCACATTTGTCTCTGGCCAATCCGTGAAAAAGTTACTTGAGAATTTGGAAACATGTCCATGACCTTCCCAAGTCCTTCTTTCATTGCAAATTTCAGAGAAATTCCAGACACATGTCCTAAACTGTTCCCTCCACAATGAATTACAATTATGTCTGGATGTTGCTCTGTCTCCAAAGTAGCACAGAGAGGTAGCAAGTCCAACCACTTCCTTCCATGTACTCCATGCCAGTGCACTTCATCATGTCGGAATCCAAGATCTACGGCTACTCCACAGCTTTCTGCATGCACCTTCAACCAATGTATCCACGAGTCTCCCAAAATCCAAACAATCTGTTTTCTGAAACACACAGCTATAGCTATCTGTACGTCTCTCAGCAAAAAGGGTATCTGAGAAACTCTCTCCTGGCACAACACACCCACTAAACTTTACTGACCAATCCCTTTCTCTGCTCATTCTCATTTGCATGGCTCCCCAACCCAAAATCCCCGGATGTAACACCCGATGTTAGCGGACTACCGCCATGTCAGCGTAACATGGACAGTCCTTCTACCATTTCCATTTCACTTTCTGTGCCATTGCCTCATTGGATATAGCTAAGAAGTCACATGACCATCCACCAATCACATCCAAGACCTCTACATCTAACTGCATCATCATAGATCAGCACTTCAAATGTACTGTTAATCTCTCTGAGTACAGGTGTCATATGATTGGAAAGAACCTTCTACAAGAAATACTGTACAAGTCTCCAAGATTTCTACTTGCAGCTGCATGCATATCTATATGCATGAAAACAAACTACAGGTATGCATATTTTCTGTATAGTACATGTACAATTGTTATAGATTCATATAAACAGATTAACTGACTTTTAGCTTGTATAATCAATAAAATGAATTTACTGTCATCTCCTAAAATCAACTGTCACTTCCAAACCTATCTGCTATTTAATTTCTTTTTACACACACATTTTGAAAGCATGTTGAGCTAACATATTTATAGTACAATATGAAGAGTTAACATACTTAAACAAAATGGCATGCACACAATATGTTCAAATATCAAACAACAATACTTGTACAAAAACATAAACATGTATTAATTTATTTATTTATTTACTTATATTTATATATTGCGCAAGCAGCCCATGGCATTGAGGCACTGTTACTTACAAGAGCTTAGTTACAGAAATAGTGATATTCAGTGGTACACTATGAATTCCACAAGGGATAGAAATGATATTTTAGTTGGTACAGTTAGTCATTACAATACAGTTTGTGCATTAAGAACATATGATATGTATTCAACTGGTGCGACACATTTTATGTGAATAAGATAGTTTTCATGGTTTTGAGGAAGGCGCTGAGGGTCAATGTCAATTAAAAAAATCAATGCCTAAATTAAAAACAGTGCTATATACAAACAAAATTACTAATTTGTTTCCTTTACAATTGCAGTGAAGACCATTCACCTGAAAAGAAGCAGCCGAATTTGAAGTACAAAGAACAACTAAGAAGAAACTCATTTTCAGAAAAAAAGTAAATTGAATACCACCATATTATTTGTACTATTATTCAAACACACTGTAAGGTTAATTCATGCTATTTCTGTGCCTAAAAATAGAGATTGTGCACCATTCTGTCTACAAATCCTCATTTCTTAAACAGACATTTACAGGCAGAATGGCACACAATTTCCTATTTATCAACACGCAAATGACCCAACTCAGCCCCTAGAATTTTGATATTATAGAATAAACAACTGTTTTAATTGTATACCATTAGATTTACTATTTGTACTTCTCCACTCCACTAGCTTACTTTCTACTGTCATCTGAACCACTGTTTAGTAGCACATAAATTCAAGAATACCCATCCCAACTAGTTGTAGTTGCCCAACACACAATCACACACCATTACATACATCTTTATCATCTTACTAAGACACTCATGCACACAGCACACATACATTAAGAACACCCAAACCCATACCTTCTTTATTTTTTTCAACAGACCCTAAAGAATGCCTACCAAAAATCAAGTCCGTAGAAAGCAACGGAGAAGCAGAGCAAATGAATATAGAAGTGTCCAAAACAAGCATCCATCTCTAGCAGAATTTGTAAAAAAAAGTTAAAACAAAACAGCTAATACAGTCATTTAGCGAAACAAAACGAGCTTCAAGTACATAAACTTTTCATCCTCTATCAAAATGTAAAATGAACCACAAAACAATTAACAAAAAATCAGCTACCACTACAGATAAAACTGCTCCTATAAATCTTGATATAGTGCAAAGTAAGCATACCAAAAAAAGTATTTTAGCAAAAATTTTACGTAACAGTGTCCTTCAAAATCTTATAAAAACAGGAGAGAAATCAGGCTCAACTCTTAAAACCTATCACAGGAAATGAATCTTAAAAGTGCAATCCTTCTCAAAAGAAAGTTATTTATTTTAGTGTTAAACAAAATGAAACCACTAACAAAACTAATGACTAAATTACAAAAAAGACTTCTCAATAAATGAAATGTCAACAGAAATAACTTCTTAAGTATATGTGGAGGTGAGTGGAGTCACACTACGAGCACAGAACCATACTTTAATGAAGAAGCATACAAACAAAGCAAACAAATACAATTGCCATACATAGCAGTGGATGAGGTTATGAAAAAGTTAATGATACCATAATGGAACAAGAAACACTGCTTACAAAAATATCCTCAGAAAACTGAATCAGAATGTCTAGTATACAAATGGCCATGCACGTCAATGTGTAACATTCCCAAAAAATCTTTCAAGTCTTTACGCCAATTCCTCAATCAATATGTGAAAGGCAAAGACAAGATCAAAATTAAACTACTGCAAAATATGGATACCTGTCCAGTGCGCAAGTACACAGGACTACAAGGATATTCATTGGCCTGCATTTCAGGACCTACTTGCCTAACCACCTTCCATTATATCAAAATGATATCAACACATCATTCAACTATAAGAAATCTAGTCTATAAACTGTACTATGCTAAAAATCCTGCTTTAGCACTAGCCAATTTAAATAACATTCTTCGACATGGTACAGCAAAAGACCTACTTGAAGAAATCGACTATATCCAGAAAAAATATTTTGGAAGTGAAAGCCACTTACAGAATGAAATAGCTTTAAAGGAAATTAGGAACAATTCTATGCATGGCAGCCTTCTACTACACACATACAAAAAAGAAATACTGAAATTTAAAAGTACCTCAGCTGAAGTACCAAACCATGTGTGTGTAGGTTGCCGTAGAACTTTTTATAAAAGTAACACAAAAACTGACATAAACATACAAAATAGAAGACAATGAGGATTCTAAATGGCTTGAATTAGCTCTCTACCTTATAGCAGAAAACAAATACAAAATAACTGACCCCTTAATACTTTGCAGTTACTGCACTACAAAACTTGACAACAACCAAACTCCTTCACGTGCTATCACAAATAATTTGGAATTATTTCCACTACCAAAACCCCTACAACAACTCAATTTATATGAGCGCATCATAATTCAAACAGTGCACCCCTTTCAGGCAATAATACGCCTTCAACCAAAAACAGCAACATTACCTCCCTCTGAATTAGTGAAAGGTATTCGGGGAAAAGTGTGTATTTACCATTAGATCTAAAAGAAAATGTGCACACTCTAGAAGTGCAACGTCCAATGGAGCAATCTTTAATTATCTTAGTAAATGGTGTACCTACAAAAGACAAACAAAATTGGCAAAAACTGGTCGATTTACAGAAAGTTAGACAAGCCTTGCAATATCTAAAAGACAATAATGAATTCTACAAAGACATTAATATTGAAGAAAACTTGAAGGATACCACTGAAATAATTCAAGAGACACAACAAGCTGGTCAATTTGAGCTCCTAGATCCTGTTACAATATGCACTACTTTAGATCATTATACAATTCACCCATTGCACTCTAATGACACTGTAGAAGATGCACTAGAAACGTACCAAATGCGTCAAACAAAAGCATCACCAATCAGCATATGGAAAAAAAGTATATAAGTACGTGCTTTTCCTCTATTCTTTCCTACTGGCAAAGGAGGAAGGTACAATGATAGACCTATTCAAATAACAGCATCAGAATACCGCTCATTACTGATGTATTCTGAAGATCCCAGATTTAGACAAAATGTGGAATACATATTCCACCTACTCTTTGGAAGTGAACTAGCAACTTTATGCTACGGAGTTGTACACACATTAAAATCAGGATCCCACTTTCAAAATATGTCAGCTACACAATTATGACAAAAAGTGCAACAAAAAGATGAGGTTTTACAATCAAATATTACAAATCTATTAGCAAATATGCGTGGTACTAAAGAGTACTGGTTTTGACGTCATGGAGATGTACGTTGTATGATAAGAAACCTTGGCCCACCCACTTGGTTTGTTACATTAAGTTGTGCAGAAAATGCATGGGAAGATTTACATGATTTCCTATGCATATCAAACAAAAACAAAACAAACATAGATATACTAACACCTGGAGAACTTTGCTCTCTATATCCTGTTAATGTTTCAAGATATTTCACCATCGCTTCATTGCTATGCTACATTTTATTTGTAATAAAACTACTCCTCCCCTCTGAGAAGTACAACACTTCTTTAAGAGAAAAGAATACCAAGCCAGAGGAGCACCACATATCCACATGCTTTTATGGATTAAAGATGCCCCTAAATGCGGTCAAGACAGTGATGCTACTGTTTTACAGTTTATTGAAAAATATATCACTTGTGAGATTCCATCAAAAGCAACAAATAGTGATCTTCATGCACAAATTTTACAATTTCAAAGACACAAATGTGGGAAATATTGTCGTCGCAAATACAAAAAGATTGGGAAATACTATACCAAATGCCGCTTTGGTTTCCCTAGACCGGTTACAAAAACAGGTCAAGTGAACAACTTCATGTCTTCAGTTAGACATAGTGTTAAAGGTAAATCACCTAAAAATACATATTACATAAAAAAAACGGAAGAAGGAAAACATATCAAGATTACAATGCAATCATTGCCCACTTATGGAATGCAAACATAGATGTGCAGTACATTGCAGACAATTCCACTGCAGTTGCAAGATATGTTACAGCATACTTAACAAAAGCAGAAAAAACAGAGCTCCAAGACCTCTGGAATGATCTGTCATCAGACAAAACACTGTCTCAGAAATTATACAGCTTGGGCATAAAAATGCTCTCCCATAGAGAATGTGGCTCCTATGAAGAAGCGGATCGTTTAACTGGTACTGCTCTGTATGGAAAATCTGAAAATATAGTATGGCTAAGTCTTGGTCCTGCTAAATCTAGAAAAAGAGTTCTAAAATCATACAAAGATATAGAAACAATAGCCAAACATGATCCCAACAGCCAAGACATTTTAAAAAAACTATTTACCTGACACATACTACCCAAACAAAAGTAACACATTGGAAACCATGTGTCTATACCACATAGCCCAAAATTTCACATACAAAAATAATATAAAACCCGATGAAAAGAAAGGTAAATACAGAGCGACAAATTGTGAAGGCAGCTTAGTAAAACTCACCAAACGAAATTTAATTAATCATATCAAATTGTGTTTAAAGACTCCTCAACATAAAGAACTATATTACAAAACCCTGCCACAACTCTTTAAACCATGGAGAAAAGAAGAAGAAATACTAGATAACTATGACTCATATGAAGAAGCTTTCAAAGCAAATGAAAGCACTATAACTGATGTAAACTTTACACAGTACAAAACAATGTTGCACAATGAACAGCAACACGAAGAAGAACTCCAGGCCCAACTAGATAAGGACACTCCTGATAGTAGTCAACCTTTTACAACAGGAAGCCAAGAACCACTGGGAGAGCCACTAATAACAAATGAGGCAAAATTAGCTATGACAGAAGTAGAAAACACCATGTGTCAGTATGAAGATAAAGAAGACTTAACTATACTACAATCAAAACTAAACAATGAACAATGTAGAATTTTTCAAAAAGTAACAAAAGAAATTGCACATGGTGTACGACATAAAAACAAAGAATGCACTTTCCAAAATTACAAACCTAGACTACTGTACGTCAGTGATGAAGCTGGTTCTGGCAAAACATTCTTAATCAAAATCATCAGTAAGTTCCTTCAACAACTGACAAACAACACACTGTCAGCTGTTGTCACTGCCCCCACAGTTGTAGCTGCCTACAAAATAGGCTGTGTCACTTTACACCGATTACTACTCCTGCCAGTAGAACACCAAAACAAATTAGACTATTACACACTTTCTACAGAAGCTGCAATGGAACTACGCAGAGTATTAAAACAAATGAAAATGCTACTAATAGATGGTCTCCAACCTAATATTGGCTTTGATTCAGCTCAGACTACAAGAAGTACTCAAAACAAACTATGAAGATCTCTTTGCAGGAAAACACATTATTGTTTTTGGAGATCTTCTTCAATTGACACCAGTAAAAGGTGAGCCTATTTTTAAAACATTAGGACATAAACTCTGCCATAAAACTGTTGACAGCATTGGAAATGTCAACCTTTGGCAACATTTCCAATACAGAGAATTAACACAAAATATGTGGCAATCTTCAGATCTCACTTATACCAACATCTTAAAAAGGATTATAGTTGGTATACTATCTCAAGAAGCACAAGCAATATTGATAACCCGGCACATTCATGCACTTTACGGCGATAATGTATGTGCTACAGATGTTATGGAACAATATGCCCACAAAAATGTCAATTGTATGGCCTTAATGCCAACCCTTGCAAGCTGTTTCAAATTCAATGAAACATGTTAAATAAAGAAATGCAACCAATAATGGAAATTAGCGCCACAGACAAACTAGACGTACCTGGTATGACACTACCCATGGATGAGCAAGCCACAACAAGACTAAAAGTTTAGAAAATTCATTCTCCAACACAGCTGGGTTGGAAAAAATATTTAAATTATCCTTAAATTGCAGAGTAATGCTTAAACGTAACCTTGACGTGGACCAAGGACTAGTTAATGGAGCACTTGGTACAGTTGTTGGCTTTCAAACATACCCACGTGACAACAACATTCAGTTTGTCAATATTCTCTTTGACAAACTTTCAGAAGTAAAAAGGATAGGACGCTCAACAGCTCGATTCCTTCTCTTCAAAGACATGTATGTACGCAGAGAACAATTTTCTCTAACTCTTGCATATGCAGTTACAGTCATAAATCACAACGTCTTACCTTAGACAAAGCATTAATACACATTGGTAACACAGTCTTTAAAGAAGGCATGAGCTACATAGCACTATCAAGCTTACGTACACTTGACGGTCTATTTCTAATCAACTTTGATGCAAGTAAAGTAAACGCTGATATTCCTTGCATTTTAGAATACAATAGACTTCGTTCAGTATACACGCCCCATCTAAAAACATTGGTACAGTTGTTGGCTTTCAAACATACCCACGTGACAACAACATTCAGTTTGTCAATATTCTCTTTGACAAACTTTCAGAAGTAAAAAGGATAGGACGCTCAACAGCTCGATTCCTTCTCTTCAAAGACATGTATGTACGCAGAGAACAATTTTCTCTAACTCTTGCATATGCAGTTACAGTCATAAATCACAACGTCTTACCTTAGACAAAGCATTAATACACATTGGTAACACAGTCTTTAAAGAAGGCATGAGCTACATAGCACTATCACGCTTACGTACACTTGACGGTCTATTTCTAATCAACTTTGATGCAAGTAAAGTAAACGCTGCTATTCCTTGCATTTTAGTATACAATAGACTTCGTTCAGTATACACGCCCCATCTAAAAACATATCCTGTTCCACAAAAAGTAAAAATGTTGTAAAAGAAAACTAAATCAAACAGAAATACAACAGGATATCACTGCAAATCCTCCATAGAGAGTAAAAGAAACTAATACTTCATCAAGTACCACAAGCAAAAAAGATCCAATTAGGGAAAGTAAACCAGGAACTTCGTCAGAGAAGGAAGAAAAACTCAAAATAAATCACTCAGATACAGAATTACCTGGTCCATTTAAACTCTCATAATTGGTGTCAGTTGCTATGCAAATGTAGCAATGAATATTCTATTTCAATTACCACCAATTGTTGACAACATATACTTACACAGTACAGACCAATTGTGTTTGCAAATGTTAGTACTTCATAGAAATGCAACAAACAATCCTAATAACACATATAGTGTATATGGAATAAGACAACAATTGGACTACTGTGCTGGAATGGTGAAATTCACTATAAATTCACAGGAAGATCCACAAGAATTTCTAATGTACTTACTACAAGTACTGGAAAACAAAAACATACCTATAAATGAAATCTTCCAGATTTCATACATGTGGAAACATATATGCACTCTCTGCAACAATGTGACACAAGAACAAATCCCCAATAAGCGCTTCGTGTATGTATCAATACCTAATTGTGAATCCGTTCCATTTCAGCAACTTGTACAAAATGCAAACCATGGTAGATTATGTACTACCTGCAATTCGGATAATCGCTCCACCTTACTAATAAAAACACATAGTAAATACATGATACTAAAGCTTTTACGTTACAATGCAGATGGTACCAAAAACAACTGCAAGCTGACTGGATTCACACATGGTCAAGTATCATTTGGTATGAAAACCTTCATTACAATAGGTATAATCTACCACAATGGAGACACAACCAATGCAGGTCACTATACTGCATATATATAAAAACAAATGTGGATGGTTCGAATGTAATGATAGTACCATTACTCTAAAGCACTCTAAAGCAGAGATTACCTGCAAATCTCACAAACGCTTATTTAATCTTCTTAAAACCAAAATGTATTAAATAAACTGTACTTAAACCTTAACTAAACTTCTATTGAAAAACTATAAACTGTTAGAATATGCCAACAGGTATCTAACTGCCCCAAGATTCTACAACAACTAAACAGATAAATGAATACTACTAAATTATACTACTAAATTATATCAAACAATAAACAGTTAGAATACGCCAACTGGTATCTAACTACCCCAAGATTTTCAATAACCAAACAGATAAATCAATACCACTACATTATAACAAAAAATAGACAGTTAGGTTACGACAATGGGTATCTAACTGCCGCAAAATTTTACACTATCCAAACAGATAAATCAATACCACTTCATTATAACAAAAAATAGACTGTTAGAATATGTCAACAGGTATAAAATCTGCAACAAGCCAATATATAGAGCATTAGCTAGAAACAACAAGTGAACACTGAAAACAAACAAACAAATAGACTTTAGCATAACAAAAAAAGTTTTTTTTTAATCCAACATGGATTTTTTTTTCACAGACCCAATGATTTTAGCAACAAACACATAAACTGAGCAAATTGCACAGTACACTGGTTTGTAATCTACTAAATATGAGGGTCAAATGAGGGTCAAAAAATATTTTGATTATTCAATGTTATAAGTCATTACAAAATACCAATACTAACATGATCTTTTCTTTTATCACAGAAATTAACAAGAAATGCATGTACTTCAGTTACTAAACCAAACAGTAAGTATATTATAATAAGTACAACCATTGCAGCAAATCACACCTATAGTGACTTATAACTTCGGTGCTTATAAATTTTGGTGTTGTCCATGCACCCAAGACTATATGCCCTGCCCACAACCACCACAGCATATAACACCCATATTGGCTTACAACGTTGTTGCTTATAAATTTGTTCTTGGATCCCAAAGTTATAAGACACTATGGGTGTAATATGCTGCAGTGATTGTGGCCAGGGCATAGAGTCTTGGGTGCATGGCCATATGCACCATATGGCCATGCTCCCAAGACTCTATGTCCTGGCCACAACCACCGCAGCATATCACACCCATAGAGTCAAACATTTTGACTATGCCATATGGGCACTTTTAATGTCCGCGGACATGATGAGTGTTCTTAGAACACTTTCAACTTGCCAGCGAACAATACAGACAGCGTCCTCAGGACACTCCCATTTCGTTTATTTAAGAATATTTCAGGACACCGCGAGTGTTCTTAGAACAGTTTCAGCTTGCTTGTGAACAGTATGAACAGTCATACCGTCCTCAGGACCCCCCATTTTGTTTATTGACGAACATCCGAGGACACATCATGTGTTATTAGAACAATTTCAACTTGCCAGCGAACAATACAGACAGCGTCCTCAGGACACTCCCATTTTGTTTATTGACGAACATCCCAGGACACTTCATGTGTTCTTAGAACAGTTTCAACTTGCTTCCGAACAGTACGGACAGTCATACCATCCTCAGGACATACCCATTTTGTTTATTTTTGAACATATCAGTACACCGCATGTGTTCCTAGAACAGTTTCAACTTGCCTATGACCCATACGTATGGACATAGTGTCCTCAGAACACCCCCATTTCATTTATTTAGAACATTTCAGCACCTCCATGTTGTCTGCGGACAAATCGAACAAAACAAGGAGACCTACCACCTAAATAAATAAATAATAATTTAACCCATCTCTTACTCCCCCACACTCCCCAAACACACCAACACACTCTACTAAATAGCATTTCTCCACCAAGTTTCACCGCGCTGTCCGTGGATGTCCACGAATTCAAGATGTCGGGCGTTCCCAAAAATCTGACACGCTTCACGCTCTTCGCTGTCCAATCAGCAAACATGTTGCATGTCCGCGGACATGGCGTAAACCGGTTGGCCAATCAGGACACTGTCCGCGGAGCGAACAGGGAAGTGAGTCCGCGGACTGAACATAGATATCACTAATTTTTTTGACCTATTTTTGCTCATTTTATAAAAAACTACTGGATGGATTTTCACCAAATTTGCGAAAAAGTTTTTTCCCCATTCAGTCTATGGCCCCCCTGGACCAAACCTCACCAAACTTTGCAAAAGAATTCAGAGTGACCCATATACTTTTTTCCAAAGTTTGGTGAGGATTCGTCCAGGGAGAGCGAAGTAATAAGCCACCCAAAAAGGGCTCTTCCTATGGAAATAGCAACTTAACCATAACTACACAGCCACTATTGTGGCTGTGTAATATATATATTTGTATAGAACCTAGATTGTACATTCCTTTATTTTTGACTGTTGTACTTCTTGGGGTTGCTACTGAACAACACATGCACCCCTCTTGAGAGCATAGCCTTCCCACAGCCCAAGTTACCGCAAAAGTTATATCTCTTAACTGCCTGTGCTGCCTCTATGATTGGCGTGGCACTTGGTATGTAGAGATGGGAGGGGTGATTATATGCTTTAGCCTCTACTCAGCCTTGTACTCTTACAGGGCAGAAATCATTTCGTCACACTACTAATCATCAAATGGAAAATACTGTTACTTATTCAGTTTAACGTTTTCCCTCTTTGATAAAGGTGCTGATAGGACAGCAAATCTATCGGCATCATGAGATATTGCTATTGATATGCAGAAGGTGCCATCTCTGTTTTAATGGCAAACTAATAAATGAGAAAAGAGAATTAGGAAGATTTTTTTCAGATACTCAGACCCCTACAATCCCACACATACATACCATTTCCAAATACTGGGGTACCTGTAGTTCTTCCCTTGTAAGTGATTTCAATCCGGCACACACCCAAGTCAAAGCCCAGCATGTAGTGCACAACTGAAACCCTTATTTATTTTTGTCTACAATTTCAATATTCTGAACGATATACCACTCATATCACACCCTTCTTCTGGAACCCCCCCCCCCCGGGCACACCGAACCAGGAATCAGGCTGGTTTGCAAAGGTATATATTTGTTTATGTATTTAAAATTTAATCATAATATATTTTAATGGGTAAACAACAATCACAAATGGGGTGACATAACACTGAAGAATATCTTTAATGCACTATGAATCAAGTAATGAGCACCAAAATCATATGCAGCACAGCAAAGAATACTTTTGTGTTGGTTCCGATTAGATAGCACTATGGTTAGAGGATCCCCCTGCAACACCCCTCAACCCCTCAATAGGCAATGTAAAGAGATGGAAGGGGAGAGCAGGTACTCAGGAATAGCACAAATGAAACAGAATATCAGCCCCTCCTTCCCCCTTTAAACACAAGAGAAAAACGGAATTGACTTTTCAGTTGTCAGATGGCTTTGCAGTTATCTATAGAATTGACTGGGCAAAAACACCAAATCTGGGCAAAAACACTTAAATGGTTATAAATTCCTATGGGAGCTGCTTTGATCAGTTGCACACAAGCACAAACAATGATTTAGTCCAAATAAAACATTTGAAATCTTAAAGTCCAAGTCAGAAGCAGTTTAGAGCTATTTCACACGTGTAACCCTTTCAAACTTTTCATTGCGCGATATTCGTGATAACAGGAGAATCTGATAGTTTTGGATGTTATGGATGTTAGGTACAAGTAGGAGTTGAAATTGTGTTTCTATCACAAAAACTGAGGGAGTTATCGAGGTTTTAGTAAAGGTTGTTTTTGTGAGATAGGCACGAGAATCGAAAACGGAAATGCACTTTTGAAAATGACAAATGGGTTTGCTTACACTAGAGAATGACTATGAAAAAGCGAATACCACACAGGAATCTTGCAGTCACTTGATTAGGGTGACCCGCCTGCTAAGGAAACTCGACTTCTTCAGATAAGAAAAGGGCCAGCGCAAAGATAGTTCTAACAATACTGGTTCTGAAGGAAAGATAGGATGGGTTTCAGATAGGGATAAGACAATGCAAAGATACTCCTAACAATACTGGTTCTGAATGAAAGATAGGATGGGTTTGATATAGGGATAGACAATGCAAATATACTATGGGCTACAGTTCTTCCTATTAATACTCACAGGATAAGTTTTTAAAAGGACCGTCAGCTCTGGTCATTGGATTGGGTCTGGTCTAGGAAAGACAGCACATCAGGTACGATACTGGAACATCTAGGCCGATCGCCGGATTTGCACAGGATCTGCCCTCCTAGTCTGTGGGTATTTGAATCAGCTTGATGGC
Source organism: Ambystoma mexicanum (assembly GCF_040938575.1). Classification (NCBI taxonomy): domain Eukaryota; kingdom Metazoa; phylum Chordata; class Amphibia; order Caudata; family Ambystomatidae; genus Ambystoma; species Ambystoma mexicanum. Next base: position 1,515,086,201 of record NC_090937.1, on the reverse strand, counting down.
GAGTTCCTCAGGCAAGCCTAGTGGTGGCAAGCCAGAGGATTTCAGGATACTGGTTCAAAAGGCCTTCTCACCCACCCAGCGTTTTACTGAGTAGAGAGAATACATTTGAGGATTTGGGACTTGCTGGAAATCAATAGCTCTCTATTGCTCGCAAGAGTTTTGGCATCTGGATCTGGAAGAATATTAAAGCTGGATGTAGGATACTGGATCAGAGTGCTTCACCGGAATCAGGAAAGTGGATGGATCAGTGAGTCCCTATGTGTTGTCAGCTGTCTCTATATACCCTTTAAAATGACATCACAAAGGGGTGTATGGGCCGGCTTAGCTAAACTGCCCCTGTGAGCTTGGATAGGACCGCACTTCATCTCCACCTTGCAATTTGAGTGATTGGATCAAGGCCGGATGATGTCACATTCTATGATTTGCTTTACAGTCCTCAGAGACCTCCCTTTAGCCACTGGTCTCAAAATCGGATTTGATACTAAATGTACATTCCTACATTGGTCACCTTTATACAAATCACACACAAAGATGCCATATTTTACGTAACATCTATTGCTCAAAGCTCTGCAGCGGTGGGATCTTGTCTCAACTTTCTACAGAATGTTGCCCTTTTCGCTATGAAAACAATTCCCAAATTTTATGCAAATTTCCACAAACGTGCATGTTTAACATAGGTATATGCGTGTACATTTTCACAATTGTAACAGTAATACATTTAGCATAAAACTACATATATTGCCATTTCTGTCCAGAACATGTCACACAGTTATACTGCCTCTTCACACGTGCAGCCAGAAATTAAATTAACAACTCTGTCCTTTTTATATTTTTCACCATTTTGAATAGCAAGTTATGAGTTTTTTAAGGCTGGTTCTTTGTTCATGTTTAGCAACAGATGGTCCGCCCCTTGCTGTCTCCCTGCAATCCAGGGCATCCCCCTCCATGTTTGTTCCTTCCAGAGGCCATTTACAACCCCCTTCACACTTCCAGTTTCCTGGGCTGAAGCTTTGTCATTGTTTCTTCGCTTTCTGTAGACAATATTCTGTTCTAACCCGCAATTAATACCTCCCTGTGAGTTTCTGCTATGTTATGGGCAATTTAGGGTTTTTTGGCAACAAAGCAAATGTCATTTGTGGGCACATTTTGGGGTTTCACTTGTAAAGTGCTGCTTTTCTCTCTACACTCTGTTTGCTGGTCATGGAGTCCACTGGCACATATCTGCAGGGGTTGCTCTATTCCACCACACATGTACTATGGGTGGCAGGTCGTGCATCCCACTTTTTGTGTGCTGAAGCACACAGTTTTTGTAGTTTTTGTAGGTTTTTGTAGGTGTTTGGCACGCACAAGGGTTTTGCGCCATTGTGGCCGTTTCTTTCCCCATAACTGGCAGGGTGATGCCGCATAGCATAGCAGAATGGGTCAATACATCGCACACCCTACAAGTTGTACATTATGGACTTGATCCCATTGGAAAACGCTCTATGATTCATAGAGCGTTTTCCAATGGGATTGCGTTATTATATAATCTTTCTATGAATCAGGCTCATTATCAGTGCACTTAGAACATAATGAAGCCACACGTTAAAAAAAGTAATTGCCAAGCCAGCACGAGGCACCGCTGGAGTTTCAGGAGTCACTGAGAGGACAGAACAGACTGGAGAAGGCTGGAGGTTGGAGGATTACAAGAGGCATATTTTACAGTGTGTGTAATACACATTCAATGCAAGTTACTCCCAAACTGTTTGGGAATGCATGCGCCGTGGCAATGTACACATCTGGTGTATAGTGTTTAACCTGGAACCTTGAACATTCAGAATGTTTTTGATCCATTTAGGAATTCAACGCACTGTATATATTGTGGCATATTTTACATGCAATGTTTCTTTTTAATGCTGAACGTCTATATTGCCTTTTCTGCTGCACCCTGGGTGATTCACAAGCGCTTACTTATCGAGGAGGTCCCAGTGCTCAGAGATAGATATCTGCCTCATTAAAACACTACCACAATTCAAAACGACTGCACTATTTCCCCGGAAAAGAAGGACTTTGCTGGACTTTGCCCCGCTAAACGTTTCCTGCATATGACTGGCACAATCCATGGAAATGAATGATGGCTTGCTTGAGATGCATTCATTGGAAGGTCAGCCAGAATCAGCATGTACTCATGATGGAGATCTCCCCGGAATCATAGCTTACATTCTAACTGCAAAGGGAAGACTAGATCTCAGCGGGCCATCATCAGGCTGCAGTAGTGACTGTAATCCAGGATTAGGAAAAGCAGTATTAGAGCATTAACTCTTACCCCCAGTGTCCTTCCTCACTTCCTTGTTGGAGAATCCTGCATTGGAGTGTGCAACTGTTGTCCCTAGTGAATTCACTGACCTGCCTTACATATTATATTTGTGAAGTCACTCTGGTGTCTAAGAGCATAATCGTGCAGTGCACAGTAGTCACACGTTTCACTGCTTACTACTAATCAACACACGTTGCCTTGCTTGGTCACGCCTACCATTAATGTTCCAAGTGAGTGATAGGTCCTCTTACCCTCTTTTCATCACAGACATGCAGGCAGTAGATGGGTAAAAGCCAAGCCATAGAGGTTTGCTGTATTAGAGTGCATGGCAGAGTCCCCAGCATGATAAATGTGATGCAATGGCATCTATTTCTTCTTAATCGCTTCTTAACACAACATGTTTATTGAGTGAAGGTAATGTAGACTTCGAGCTCAGTATAAGCCGCTTGACAGATGAGGATTTCAATGGACTTCGTAGCAGAGATAAGTTGTTTTCCCTTGCCTCGGCTCTAGCAATGTCAACGTTCCAATTGAAGAAGCTCGTTTTGCATTGAGGAAATTGCCCTGAATTACAATGGCGTGTAAACAAGCGGCTGCCTAGAGTCAGAAATCTATCATAGTGGTAGGCTGTAGGTTATTTGTCTTTTCGATATGGAATACATGTGCTTGTATTCACTAAAACACAGCCATTTTAAATAGGAACCATGTTATGTGTGCAATTCAGAGATGTTGTGGTAAAGACACAATACCTTGAAGGTCTTACTGCTGCGCATTCAGGGACATACAATGTGGGATAACTGGAATGAACCTCGATTATCTAGATTGTGCAAAATTCATTTTGTGTCTCTGACATTCCTGCTCTTGAAATGACCTGTAGCTCACAATAATGTATTTGTTTATATAGCGCGTTCGCAAAACACTCTTCTTAGAACGTGCAATTATTATGCAAAAGAAGTTGTTAATCTTTTACCAACAAGGAAAGATAAAAAGCTATGATGATGGTATTGCCACAATTCAAATCATCTGTGACGTGTAAATCACAGCAGTGGGCACTGAACAAGATGAGCTATCTTACCTGCATAATTACAGCCTCAATAGCAGTGGACCCGATTTTGCAGCCTAATTGATCCACACATTTGTCTTTATTTATTTTACAGTTTACTCTAGCAAATCGTGGACTCGCCAACAGTTGCCTTAAGGCTGTGGTTCCTATTAATAGTTACAATGTGTATGTTATACCCAACCAACTGAACTGCCTCGTGATGTTTGATAATTGCTGACATCATTACCCAAGTCAATGCACTCGTTTCTGCAACTTGGAAGAGGAAGGCGTAAGTCGCCCATGCTGCGATCTGTTGCATTGACCGCTGTTAGCCAACATGTTAGCATCATGCAAGTAGCTCACTGAACCATCCCAAGTGCTTAATTGGAACATTTTCAAGCGATCCCCAAACAAATTGCAAAATATGGCAGTATAACTTGGGGGGTAGCACACAGACAGTTCCACTACCTCATTCCACAACTTACTTAAAGACTTTCTCACCACCAAGACACTAGTAGGGCAGTGATGCGTGAAGGAGCTCTGTTCATGAGTTCTTTTGGTCAGGCTTATAAAACCATCAAGAGATGAGGAGGATTTGGAGCTGTTTACTATGCGCACTCCAAATCTCACTACGGTCTTGTGGAAATATATTGCACCAGATTCATGGAACCTTTAGTGCAGTGTAAAGTGACCTTGCACTGCCAATAAACACCCTGATTCACAGAGCGATGCAAAGTGACTTTGCACGGACATTTCACTGGTGCAAAGTCACTGCACTGGAATAAAACAATTTGCACTGCTCTGTGAATCACGGTGTTTGTTGGCAATGCAACGTCCTGGTTTTGTGCAAGAGTCTAGGGTGCTCTTCCTGAAGGCAACCTGGCATTCCAGTGTCTAAGTTACAACTCTGAGGGCGACCTTTCAAGATTCCCACAGGCGGTGTCAGTGGAGACAAAATGTAGCAATTAAAAAACAAAGCTGAAGGAGGGGTCTGGAAATACAATAAAATGCACTGAACTCGAGAGGGAGCCTACAGTATTAAGATGCATCAATGGGAACACAACGTGTCCTTGCTGGCCATGGATCTCTGAGAGACGCTCTGCTGCCTGTTCTCCTCTTCCTTCTCTCTCTCCATCTACGCTGATAACCTAGTTCTCTGCTCTTCCCCCTCGCTTCCTCCTCTCCCTTATAGCTTGCTGACCGGCCACGCGGTGTACCCTACTCACCACCACACTCACTGCGCTTGAGAAATGACCCTAGAGATGGCTCTCTCTGCACTTATTCCAGTCTCCACCGACCGGGTACACTTGGACCTCCCCCTCCCTGTGACCGTCTGCACTTCCACGATCCACAAAGTTTTTCTGTCTGTACTCCATTGTCTTTACCCCTTAATTGACACTAGTAAAACTGCAGAATCACTGTCAGGCCTATTTGCTGTATCTCAAACTATTAAATGTATTGTACGCACTTACTCTGACTGTGCAGACTATTATCATCTTAGAAATTCAAGGGCTCTGAGCAACTGTTTTTTTTTCCCTATGCTCCCATCCTCCTTGAGCGCTTTGAAACACTGCCTGTGTATAGGCACTTTATATATAAACAATACCATAGCTACCATGTCTTTACTTTCCCAGTGCTGAAGAACATCTGAAATACCACAAGACCTTAAATGGAATGACAAAAACACTGACCACGAGTGTTTGTTCTTAAAGACAAAATGAATGAAGCTGAGTACCATGGGTGGATACGCAGAGACTTGAAATCCAAACCACACATGATGGCCAATGGTTTTGAAGAAGAAGGGCTGGTGAAGTAATTGACTTCCTTTCCAAGAGCACCTTGGCTCAGATGGCTAACAGAGAATGGTTTTGGGTTGATTGCAGGTTTCACCTAGGGGTGGGCGAATTTTTTCTTGAACAGAGCAACAATTCGTTATATGCAAAACTATATTCATTCTGCAGCTTTAGTGCAATACTGCACTCTCCGCCCATGTTTTGACACTTCGTATTTCTGTGATTGGCTGCCACATCACCACATGTCCTGCATGGAGGTGTTGCAGTGGACTGCTGTGCCTTCCTGTGGCTAATACACATAACACATTGTTTAGTGTGACCACTATACACATTTGTCCATTAGGCGCAGGCATTTGCAGCCAGTGGCTGTACACTTGCATGTAAGGGCCAGCCCTCTGTACTATAAATGAGGGAGGTAGGTGTTAGGCGGAAACCTGTGCAGTTCCCTCTGGGACCACTGCAAAAGATTTAGGACTACAGGTGTTTGGCAGTAAACCCACTTGGTAGCAGTCTGTACCACACAGATTCACTTGGTAGCTGTGGCTGAGCAGTCAGACTTCCCTCAAGAAGAGTTAGGCAGTATGTGGAGTATACAATATAGGGCAATCTACACCGTAGAACAAGCAAACACGGAACAAGGCTTCGGTGTAAAGATATAAAGGTATTTATTTATAACGACACATCTATAGAAAACACTTTGGCACTAATACGGCAAAACAACTTCAACCGCAATTACTATCAGAAAAAGATCAATCCCCCTAACAATAGTTCGACAAGTCTAGGTTCAACGGCATCACTTATTTGCAGACAGAGGTGTATGCTTTAACCTAGATGGCACTCTAGTATTCGTTAGGACGGGAGAGAAAAGGCGGGTTAAGAAATCAACTCGATACTAATACTTTTAAGAACAAAGATGCAAGGCAAGAAGACAAGAACCACTGTAGATTCCAAAGTTCAGAGGCCAGGCCCACTCGGAGAGAGGCAAGGCGATATGTCCCAAAAAGTGTCTCAGTGGAAATGCGCTTTGAGTCTTTATCACAAAATTGTTATGTAAAGATTGGACCAGTTCAGAACAACACGTTAAAGAAAGCTTGGAGGCGACGCAATGGAAAGGCGAGGATTAAGACACCTCACTCGATCCGGCAGAAAGGGAAGCCAGGAGGACACGGTACCTTGTTTGTGGAGAGACAGCTCCGGCGGGGGCAGTTGTTCCTGGTAGTGGATGCACGTCGGGTCTTTGCCAAGAGTAGAGATGATCTCGTTGTCGAAGAAAAGTGAAGTCCGGTGCACCACCAGGGAAGAGACCAGCCGCGGAATGCTCCGTCACAAGGCACCACCTTTTGGTTGCGGTACAGGGGTAATGGCTATCCAGTTGCCAAGGTGCTCTGCACGGGCAATTCGACCACTGCGTCCTGGAGCGAAGAAAAAGCAAAGGGGACTGGTTGTTCCCACCAGTCAGGGGAAGAGACTCTCCGGCAGGGAGATCTCCTCTGTCGTCGGGAAATGGTGAGTCAGTTCCGCAGGGCTCCACCGGAGGTGTCGTCGTTGCAAGTCGGCTCAGCTTTACCCTCGTCAGATTCTTAGGTCCTGTGGCGACTTCTGAAGATCCAGTCCCAAAAGCCCTGCTTTTATGCAGAAAACCCCCATTCATTCAGCCTAGCTGTCAATCAAAACACGCTAAGTGGTGAGCGGGGTGGCTCACCACTTGGGCCAATCACACTAGAGTGCGACTGGAGTTGGCAAGGCAACTCAGTCCAGGGTGCCTAAACCCCCTCCCACACGCCTGTGGTAACCCAGACAGTATGGCACCACTTTGGAGGGTCTCTGTACAGAAGGCCGCCAAAAGTGGAATAAAGGGCTCAACCTTTGGTTTAGGAGTTACAGAGACGAACACAGACGCCATTTTAAAAACCGAGTTCTGGCAGAAAATACCATCCGATAGACTTATTTAAGATAAGTAAATAGGTGGTATGTTAGAGATTAACGGGAAAAAGATATCAATCTCCAACAATGGGAAGAATCCCATAGGGTTATATTTGGGGTCGAACATAACAAGTAGTTTCCACTGCCACCAGCCAAAACTCGACGAGGGGGGACGGGACAGTGCCCCCTCGAATAAGAGGCCCAGGAGTAATCGAATTACCCCTACTAGTACGTCCACAATAGGATGGTTTGTACTAGTTCTGTTAGTAAATTTAGGTCTAGTAAAGCCAATGGTGACTTTACATGCCCGGGGAGACAGTAGTCAGTCCTCGGGTATGGAGTCTATGATGGAGGTCCGCTAGGACGCCCCAGTGCTACGGCACGGAGGGTGCAGTATAACACACATAGCAAAACATATGAGACCCTATGGAGTAAAAGACCCCATAGCCCATAGAACACATTGACATTCAAAGGAATTACACACACTCATGTCCAAGAGTGGGAGAAAAAGAGTCTCACTCTTGGCAGGATGGAAAAAAACAAACTCCAGAAATACAGCAGACCTGCTGGGGGACTCACTAGGTTAGAGAATTCTCCCTAACACTCGCCCCCCCAGACTAAGGGAGATGAGGATTTAATCCACTCCTGGATGAATCTCATACCTCTAGTCGATGACATACATCCTAGAGAGACCATCAGCATTTTGGTGGTGACACCCTGACCTGTGCTCAATGGTGAAATCAAACCCTTGCAGGCAGATCGACCATCTCAATAGTTTCGGGTTTCCCCTTTCAATTGCATTAACCATCTCAAGGGATGGTGATCAGTCTGAATGACAAAAGTAGAACCATACAAGTACGGTCTAAACTTCTTCAGAGCCCACACGATAGCAAAGCACTCTCTTTCGATTGTTGCCCATCTTGTTTCAGGATCCTTCAGCTTGCGGCTGATGAAGCAAACGGGGTGCTCCCTACCTTTCCCATTCAGTTGACTGAGTATGGCACCTATTCCTACATTTGAAGCATCTGTCTGCACAATGAAGTGTTGGCGGTAATCAGGAGCTCTGAGTACTGGGGCTTGGCAAAGAGTCTTTTTCAGGTTTTCAAAAGCCTGATTGCACTCCTCGTTCCATCTAACCTTTTTAGGAAATTTGGGCGAGGAGATGACATTCAGTGGAGAGGCTATGGTGCCATAGTTCTCGATGAAATTCCTGTAATACCCAGTGAGGCCTAGGAAGGCTCTCACTTGGGTTTGAGTAGTCCAATTTTGCACAGCTTCAATCTTACTGAGCAAAGGCCTTATTTCTCCACCTCCTACCTCATGTCCAAGATAGACTACCTTACTCTGTCCAATTTGGCATTTACTCACCTTTATGGTCAGATTGGCTCGTCCAAGAGCCTTCAAAACATCTCTCAAGTCGGTTACATGTTCTTCCCAGGAATTGCTGAACACTGCTATGTCATCCAAGTATGCCATACAGAAGTCCTCCATCCCATTCAGAACCTGGTTTACCATCCGTTGAAACATAGCAGGTGCATTCTTCAATCCCAAAGGCATTACCTTAAATTGGTATAAGCCAACGGGGGTCGAAAATGCAGTTTTCTCCTTGGCATGGTCTGTCAGGGCTATTTGCCAATAGCCTGACGTCAAGTCAAATGTGCTGAGGAACTTGGCGGCGCCAAGTTTATCCACTAACTCATCTGTTCTTGGCAAAGGGTGGGCATCAGTCTTGGTGACTGCATTAAGAGCTCTATAATCCACGCAGAATCTAAGCTCTTTAGATCTGGCCTTTGGTACTAACACAACTGGGCTAGACCATGGACTAGTAGAGGGCTCTATTACCCCAAGATCAAGCATCTTGCTGACCTCACCTTTGATGTGGGTTCGTACGTTTTCTGACATTCGGTATCCTCTGCTTTTGACTGGCAGACAGTCACCAGTGAGTATGTCATGCTGGCCCCAAGGGGTCAAGCCTGGTGAAAGCGAGAACAGAGAGGCAAACTGATTCAACATGGATTTGCACTCTTCTTGTTGCTCGGGTGTCAGCTTGGAGGAGAGATTTACTCCTTCAATTTGTCCGTCCAAAGGCAAGCCTCTGAGGAGATGCGGAAGAGCTTCACTCTCTTCTTCTTCCACGGATGATGCTAGAAGCAACGCTCCTACATCAGGTCGTGAGACATACGCTTTGAGTCGGTTGGTGTGGAAGACGGTCGGAGCCTCCTTGGGATTGCCCAAGTCCACCAGATAGTTAACCTCTCCGAGTTTACCCACAACTCTGAATGGTCCCATCCATTTGTCTTGCAAGGCCCTCTGCCTTGTTGGGATCATAACGAGAACAAGCTAGTCTTGAGCGAACTCAACCATGTTAGCCTTTTGATCGTGCCAGTGCTTGACCAATGCTTGTCCAGCTTGCAAGTTATCGCTTGCTTCTGTCATCATGTGCGACATTCTCCTCCGGTGACCTATCACGTAGACTTCTCTATGAGCAAAGAGAAGGCATGGCAGTAGAAGGTCCCACTTATGCTTAAGGGGTTCCTCTAAAGCACCTATCATGCTCTTCATGGTTCGGTTGAACCGTTCTACCAACCCATTGGTTTGTGGGTGGTAAGCTGTTGAGAACTTGTAAGTAACTCCACAGGTTTTCCACATGGCTTTCATGTAGTGGGACATAAAGTTTGACCCCCTGTCAGAGATTACTTCCTTAGGAAACCCGACCCTAGTAAAGATATCAAGGAGGGCCTTAGCCACAGCCGGGGCTTTAACAGTCCTCATAGGAATTGCCTTAGGATACCTAGTAGCATGGTCTACTACAACAAGTATAAACCTGTTGCCTGAGGAGGTTGGAGGATCAAGGGGACCAACAATGTCAATCCCTACTCTCTCAAACGGGACTCCCACAACTGGGAGAGGCACTAAAGGTTCCACATTCTTGGAGCCAACCTTACCAGAGGTCTGGCAGGTGTGGCAGCTCCTGCAGTGTTTTTCTACTTCGGCCCCCATCTTCGGCCAATAGAAGTAGAGAAAGAGACTTTCCTTAGTCTTCTTTAAATTCAAGTGACCAGCCAAAGGAATCTTGTGGGCTAACTGCAAGAACTGTGGTCTGTTCTCTTGGGGTACTATAATTCGTTTGTAGTCTCCAGGTGCAGACTCGGTCGGTTCACTGTAGAAGAGGCCATCTTCCCAGTGCAACCTGTATTTTCCCAGGCTCTTGCCCTTCAGCCTGAGCTTCTGCCTGGTGGCGAAGACCTTCCAGAGTTGGACATTCTCTCTGTCCCTTACTGAAGTCTGCCCTGCTGGGTCCACCTTCTGCCAGTAACGACTGCAGCTCAGGATGGTCAACAGGATCCAGATCTCCAATGAGTTCCTGGCCTTCCATTAGCTCTTCTTCAGAGTCTAATTCTACCACACAGGGTTGTACCTCCCTCTCAGCCTCAGCTGGAGGTGGAGTTACGGGTGTAACTTTGGACAACCACGGGGAAGTCCGTGTTGGCTGCACTGAAATGCTGGCTGCTGGTTTTGGGGTACAAGACTTAGGTTCCCCTTTCGCTTCTGATTTCTTCGAGACAGCGGCCGACAATTCCAGTGAAGCAGGAGTGATTTCTTTCTTCATCATCTCCGGGAGAGTACCGAGCATGGTTCTCTCTCTTGCAGGTCTGGTTAGCTCCTGTAACCGTTTACTAGGAGGTCTGGGATATGCGATACAACTCCGAGAGTTTTCAAATCGTTACCCAACAGTATGCGTCCTGGTACCTCACTCTGTATGCTGACAGGTATCTTCACAGTCATGTCGTTACACTGGATGAGAACTGGTAATTGGGGAAGCATCTGCACAGGCCCTCCAGCTAACTTGGTGAGGCGTTTGGGTGCCTTAGCAACATCCTCAGCCTGAAAAAATGATTTATCCGCCACAGTTATGCTGGCCCCAGTGTCCCTAATGGCAGGAGTCTCCTGACCATTCACCTGGACACTGTCCTTATAATACTCTTTAGTATTATCAGGAATAGAATTATAGACATCTAAATTCTTTTGTTCCCACAACCCCAGAGATACTAAAGAAACGCTGGCTGAGACTCCAATGGGTTCATCAGCTAGCAGTAGAAAGTTTCCACTTGCCATTTGGACTTCCTCCTCTGGAGCGAAGGCTAAGGAGACAAGCTGGACCCCTGAAGGTTTACCCTTACATCTGGGATCTCCTTTCACGTGGTCAGTCGAGCCACAAACAAAGCATTTACCGAAGACTTTTTGGAATGGTGGCTTGTTCTGGCCTCCTTCCGATTTGGCACCAGAAGACACACTATTCTGCTGCGGTTTTCCTTGTGGCTTACCCTTCTGGTTTTGTTTGAGGCCCTCTTTGGAATTGGAGTTATTCAAATTCTCTTTTGAGTCTTTTTTAGGCTGTTTTCCCTCATCCTTATTCTGAGTTGCCCCAGAATCCTTATGAGTAGCCCGGTTGGCAACCCATAAGTCAGCAGCCTTAGCTAGCCTCCGGGAATCCAATTCCTTCGAATCAGCCAAGTGCTGTCTGAGCTCAGGAGAACAGGCATCATAAATAGACTCCAACATAAAAAGATTCTTCATACCCTCATAAGTGTTCACTTTGTAACCCTTAATCCATCCCTCTAAGTTTTTCAACCCTTCACTCACCCAGGTAGCCCAAGGGGTACCATCATGCTTTTTGAGGGTTCTAAACCTCTTAAGATACTGGGAAGGGGTCTTCCCAAATCTAGCTATCAAAGCTAGTTTCACACTTTCGTACTCTTTCCTATCCTCCTCCATTACCACATCAGTTGCAACAGGGGGAAGCCTAGAGAACAACCAAGTAAGCAACTCGTTACCTGTGATGTTCTGGAGCCCATGATTGTACTCAAACAAACTCAGCCAATCCAATACATCCAACTTCGGTTCATACATACCAATTAATTCCTTTGGCATCCGGGGTCTTTTGGGACTGGAGCTTCTAGAAGAGCCGGAGACAGAAGCAGTTTCGACAGACAACTTTTTAATTTCTAACTCATGCTTGAGCTCCATTTCTCGGAGCCTAAGAATGTGTTGCATTTCTTGGTGTTTCTGTTCAATTTGAGCAGTAATCCTTCTGAATTCCAAGTCTATTTTCATTTTTTCTAGTTGAAGGACTTGAAGACTTAGTGTGGGACCTGTTATAGGCCCAGTAGGTACAGCTGGTAAGGCAGACAGAGGGGCAGGGGAGACAGTTTCATTAGCCTCTCCTTCCTCTTCAGCCTCTTCATCACTATCATCAGAATTATGATTTAGATCAACACCATCACTGTTATCTACATTTTCTGGGGAAGTTGGTTCCTCTGAACCAGTACCCAGACTTTGGTTCGCCAGCAAATTCTCTATTAGTTCTAACTTCTTGCCCCTTACAGAAAGATTCTCTTGCCTACAGAGAGCTCATAAACTCTCAGTATTTTCACCTGACAAGGATTCTTGACTGTAAGCTTCCATAGTAGACATGTTTTTGAAAGTTGCTTTTTAGTGCTAAGCTTTGTGGTTAGTTATCCTAAAGTGTCGAAAAGCTACTCGATACAAATCCCACCGCTGTACACCAGTGTTAGGCGAAAACCTGTGCAGTTCCCTCTGTGACCACTGCAAAGGATTTGTGGACTACAGGTGTTTGGCAGTAAACCCACTTGGTAGCAGTCTGTACCACACAGATTCACTTGGTAGCTGTGGCTGAGCAGTCAGACTTCCCTCAAGAAGAGTTAGGCAGTATGTGGAGTATACAATATAGGGCAATCTACACCGTAGAACAAACAAACACGGAACAAGACTTCGGTGTAAAGATATAAAGGTATTTATTTATATAGACACATCTATAGAAAACACTCTGGCACTAATACGGCAAAACAACTTCAATCGCAATTACTATCAGAAAAAGATCAATCCCCCTAACAATAGTTTGACAAGTCTAGGTTCAACGGCATCACTTATTTGCAGACAGAGGTGTATGCTTTCACCTAGATGGCACTCTAGTATTCGTTAGGACGGGAGAGAAAAGGCGGGTTAAGAAATCAACTCAATACCAATACTTGTAAGAACAAAGATGCAAGGCAAGAAGACAAGAACCACTGTAGATTCCAAAGTTCAGAGGCCAGGTCCACTCGGAGGGAGGCAAGGCGATATGTCCCAAAAACTGTCTTAGTGGAAATGCGTTTCGAGTTTTTATCGCAAAATTGTTATGGAAAGATTGGACCAGTTCAGAACAACACATTAAAGAAAGCTTGGAGGGGATCCAATGGAAAGGCGAGGATTAAGACACCTCACTCGATCTGGCAGAAAGGGAAGCCAGGCGGACAGGGCACCTTGTTTGTGGAGAGACAGCTTCAGCGGGGGCAGTTGTTCCTGGTGGTGGATGCACATCGGGTCTTTGCCAAGAGTAGAGATGATCTCGTCGTCGAAGAAAAGTGAAGTCCGGTGCACCACCAGGGAAGAGACCAGCCACGGAGTGCTCCGTCACAAGGCACCACCTTTTGGTCGCGGTACAGGGGTAGTGGCTATCCGGTTGCCGAGGTGCTCTGCACAGGCAATTCAACCACTGCGTCCTGGAGCGAAGAAAAAGCAAAGAGGACTGGTTGTTCCCACCAGTCAGGGGAAGAGACTCTCTGGCAGGGAGATCTCCTCTGTCGTCGGGAAGTGGTGAGTCGGTTCCGCAGGGCTCCACTGGAGGTGTCGTCGTTGCAGGTCGGCTCCTCTTTACCCTCGTCGGATTCTTAGGTCCTGTGGCGACTTCTGAAGATCCAGTCGCAAAAGCCCTGCTTTTTTGCAGAAAACCCCCATTCATTCAGCCTAGCTGTCAATCAAAACACGCTAAGTGGTGAGCGGGGTGGCTCACCACTTGGGCCAATCACACCAGTGTGCGACTGGAGTTGGCAAGGCAACTCAGTCCAGGGTGCCTAAACCCCCTTCCACACCCCTATGGTAACCCAGACAGAATGGCACCACTTTGGAGGGTCTCTGTACAGAAGCCCGCCAAAAGTGGAACAATGGGCTCAAACTTTGGTTCAGGAGTCACAGAGACGAACACAGACGCCATTTTAAAAACCGAGTTCTGGCAGAAAATACCATCCGATAGACTTATTTAAGATAAGTAAATAGGTGGTATGTTAGAGATTAACGGGAAAAAGGTATTAATCTCCAACAATGGGAAGAATCCCATAGGGTTATATTCGGGGTTGAACATAACAAGTAGTTTCCACTGCCACCAGCTAAAACTCGACGAGGGGGGACGGGACAGTGCCCCCTCGAATAACAGGCCCAGGAGTAATCGAATTACCCCTACTAGTATGTCCACAATAGGATGGTTTGAACTAGTTCTGTTAGTAAATTTAGGTCTAGTAAAGCCAATGGTGACTTTACATGCCCGGCGAGACAGTAGTCAGTCCCCGGGTATGGAGTCTATGATGGAGGTCCGCTAGGACGCCCCAGTGCTATGGCACGGAGGGTGCAGTGTAACACACATAGTAAAACATATGAGACCCTATGGAGTAAAAGACCCCATAGCCCATAGAACACATTGACATTCAAAGGAATTACACACACTCATGTCCAAGAGTGGGAGAAAAAGAGACTCACTCTTAGCAGGATGGAAAAAAACAAACTCCAGAAATCCAGCAAAGCTGCTGGGGGACTCACTAGGTTAGGAAATTCAGCCTAAACAGAGAATTCTCCTTAACAGTAGGGTGGGAGACGAGAGAGGCAAGGATGATAGCAGCTGCAATGCTCGCGTCACAGAACCTGTATACATGTATTGTTCAAACCCATTGTGGGTAGGGCGACCAGATTTAAAAAATGAAGAAACAGGACAGAGAAGCCAACATACAAGTAGGACTCACTTTTGACAGTTGCTGTCCAGGCACTGCACTTCAGTAGCGGTCGGAGGCGAAGGAGGTTTAAATGTTACTGTACGAATAAACACATATATATTAATCACAAACTACCCCTAGCTTATGTTGTGAAATGCAGCATTTCTTCTGTTCGACATTATGCATTCCTGCCTGCAGGCTATGAAGACATATTACTAAAAACCATTGAGTTTTCCAATGGACAGACAATCTTGAGAAGAGCACTCAATTCCGAGAGAGTGATGGCAAAACCGGGAGATCTGGTCACCCTAATTATCGGAGACAATGGAGGTGGAGCCAAAAGCACCTGCACCGATCGCATTTGCAGCGCCCAACTGCGCTAATTGGATGAACGCATCACGTGAGTTGCGCTAGACGGGGATGAAAGCAACCATGCCCCGTGCATCTTCACAGCTAATGCACAGGTATTTGGCTAAGGGATTTGAGGAACACATTGGGTGGAGATAAGAGTGGGAAAAAGTGGCTCACATCTTGGCAAAATTCTAATTTAGGGCGAAACATAAAAATGTATCAGCAGGCGGACAGACACCGCATAGAAAAGTGCATTGCGCCTTGCACTGCACTTTTTGCAACACAATAGGGTCGAGTGATCTATCATCAAGTACAAGGCAAACTAGAGTAGGTGCTTGTTGGGGAGGCAAGTAAGGTCCTAAAAAGCACTTCAAACTGTGGCTCATGGTCCCTTCCTACACATGTGAAGGACACTGCCAGTTCCCTCACATGGTCACAGGGGACCCACTTAGCATTACTAATATAAACAGCTTTATTCAAGTCTATGGAAAACAGGATGAGCATACACGTCCTTAGCACTTAAGGAGTTACAATGCAAAGCAAGAGAAAGAATGGTTAGAAGGACATGAGCAACGGTTCCGAATACACTCAACAGAGAAGGCCACATTTCAGTAAAAAAGGCAGAGGCAACTGAAAATACCACGGTACTGTCGTATGTATACCCAAATAAAATGCAACGCTGAAAGAATGACATCTTCGGAATCAAACAAGAACATTCCTTTTTGAAAGCAAGATACTATTCTAGCTGAAGAGTCCCCATAACAAGGTGAATGTACTTATTAATTTATAGGAGCGTCTAGGCGCTAGTTACAGGATAAACACACATATATACTGGAATGGTTATGGTTATTTCATGGCAGGATGCAAGGGATTGGTAATCCCTAGGTGGTGGAGGAGCCATACCCAGGCAATGATTGGAATTAGTTGAACGGGTAAGTCTTTAGCTGTTTCTGGAACAGTCTGTTGGAGGGTTCCTTTTGTCCTTGCTACTTTCCGAAAGTGGAAAGCAAAAGTAAGGTGCAGACGGCCCTTACAACCATGAATCAGGTGAAGTCCACGTTTGAAGCCTTAGATGAAGATATAAAAGTGGAGGTGAGATTAAATTAATTGTCTTGGGTGTAATCCAAAAGAAAGTGGAAACCTTTGGTAATCGAGTTGGATTCAGGGAAGTTTCACAAACAACTTATAATACTGAAAGTTCAGACTGCTAATGTTGCAAAATTCTACACCAGTCTGGGTCAAAGTGGGTCGGTTGGGCTTACTGATTCCATGTACCTAATTCAAATATGAACGGTTAAAAGTCCACTGACTCGATGACAGATGAGGTGGCAGACATCCAAATAATTGTGGGGGCGGCGGGGTGGGGGGGTAAAAGACGGCAGCAGGAAAATAGAAAAACATTATCGGATCACCCGGGAAAAACATATTGAGATACAAGTAAGAAAAAATGATGTAAAGTTTCTTCTCGTACATTTTTGAGAAATCTAACTATACCCAAGTCCGAGTCCGTGACAGCTAATAACAGCTAATAAACAGAGGACCGCGCCTGTAGAAAAAGGAGAGTAACCTTGCGCTCCCCACTAATTGACAATTTTTCAGGAGGATGAGTTGCATTCCGAGATTCACCCGGATGTATGTCGTGTACCAGTGGCCGTGAATACGCAGTACCTCCAGAGCTCAATTCCCTCACGGTTGTGCCATGATGTGCTCCTCTTTCACCTAGTGTGACGAGCCACCCCGGGTACATGGGGGGTTCACCGGTCAAAAAAGTTTGGTCATGTTCCACACAATGCAATGAGGTTTTTAATGAAGGAGTGCAGCAGAAGCCCCTGGTGAAAGTTGGCTTTCAGTGGCCTGTAGCAGGGCCCTCAGTTTCAGTTGCCAAATCAATATCAGCTGAAACACAGGTCAAATTCTCGCTGGGTGTGGAATAATGGTAGTAATAACTGTCATGAGGTGAGAGTGTCTGGGGTTGCACATCGTTCGATGCTTCAAAATGGGTGTTATTGGTCTTTCCCGCAAACATTGAATTAAGCTTTCACGTTTTAAAGTGGTCATTCTCAGAAAGTCTCTACTATGCTACACTACCCGGCAAAGTCCATCATAGTTATAACAGACACAAATGAGACATTTTATATCCATGAGTAACTGTGTGCAAGTGGCATTTCCTCTCTTGAAGAATATCAGGGTTCAGACTCAATTGGCTCAGTAAGAACATGTTCTGTCCTTAAAGGGGCAAAGAGTAGAGAAGCAAGCAATCCACCAAGAGGGGCAATTCAGGAAAAAGAAGAAAAATACAAATTATACTCCTCTGAAACAGTTGGTCACAGTACTGAGACCACTTTTTAAAATTACTATTGAAAGCATTTTTTTTATTGGTGGTCAACCTATTTTAAATAGATCTGGAGGTCTTAATTTTTTTCAGAAATTGTAAATCTGAGTATCATTTCCACTCGGGACACAGCAGCCCTCATTACGAGTTCGGCGGTAACCATGCCGCTATTGGCGGCATGGCTGCTGCCGAAATCGCGTCGGGGTCCGGGTCCTCGGAATGAGGACTTACCGGGCCATTCCGAGTTCGGAAGACCCAGTAAATCCTCCCTCCAGGGACCCGGACACGGTCCTTTCCCATTCCCATTCAGCCCCTATAGGGCTGAATGGGAATGGGAGAGGGAGCAAACAATGGGCCATTAAGAGATGGCCCGTTGTTTGCTCCCTCTTCCCCTCGCGGGACCCGGTAAGCACGCCTGGTTTTCCCAGGTGTGCTCACCGTGTCCCGCGAGGGGAACTTGTAATGCAGCGGTACGGGGTGAACGGTGTCTGCACCTTTTACGGCGCCGTTCACTCCGTACCGCCAGGGTCGTAATGAGGCCCAGAGTGTAGACTTCAGTGATCCACAAAGAACTTATAAGGCGTTGTTTAGTTTTGTATCCAGAGTTGTGTATGAACTGTTGTTGACGGAAACAATAACTTTAAGATACATTGGGTTCCTGGTTGCTCTGTTGAAATTGTGGTCAGTAATAATTGGAAAGATGGGCGATTTGTTTTATTAAACTCTGGAAATTCTACCCCAGTCACCTTTAAGAATGATAACTTAAGTACCAAAAGGCATGTGGCTTCTTCATTAAATACTCATCATCTTCCGGAGGCTTCCAATAGTAGCGTTATCTCACCTTAATTTATTGACCTGGAACTCCAGGGGTCATGACAACATGTTCTCAAACCCTGAGGTGGGGCCCATGTTACAAAATTCTGAATTGATTTGTATTCAGGAATCCTGTCTGATGGAAACACCAGATAGGGATGGTTAATCTGTGGTATCCCAATTAGTCTTGAGATGGTGACCAAAAGGGGGTGCCATAACCATACTGAAATCGGAGTGTGGCTTTGTCGACTTTAAGACATATGACATCAGAGAAGGTTTATTGGGACCAGAATGGGGTGTTCTCGAACGGGGTGTTTTATCACATGTTCTAATCTGCAGTGTTTACTGGTATGAAGGGATTTGTCAATTAGAAGCTTTTTTGGATACCTTGGAGAAATGTATTGTGGGATGGACAGAAAATCATACTACTGGTCACGTTATTGTTCTTGGCAACCTCAACTCTCAACTTGTATTCAGAAAGAGGAAGATATGAGTACAATGATGCGGGCCTCCTCGCCATTTAAGGAGTCCATTGTTAGATGCCCAGGCAATTTGGGTAAGGGATGAAAAAGGTGAATCTGATTGAATAACTTACCTGAGAAATACCAAACTTGGCTCCCGTCTGAACACACACGACACCAAAGGTCTCGAAATTACATGCCCCACACCGCTAAGAAATACGAGACTAAGTTTCTGCACCAACCTCAAACTTAAACCCTTGAACATTCCCATCCTACACACAGGGAACCTCAAATCACCACTTCTTGATCCACCAGTAACCCTCGTTGATAACTCCAACAACCTTATCACACCGTTATCATGTGAGTACCCTCTAGGGGACTCAGAGATCCCTGCCATTACCACTATCAAAGGTGCCTTCATTAACACTCGATCTCTAGTAGCCCATGTGCTCGATATTGCAGACGTGATTACTTCCAATGGCTTAGACCTCCTCGCAGTAACAGAAACCTGGCTACACGCCACTGTAGGACTATCTCTTTCCATTGCCGTCCCACAAAACTACTCTATCATCAGAGCAGACAGATCAGCAGGGATAGGTGGTGGGGGAGCAGTCATTGCAAAATCTAGCCTGAATATTCGAGAAGTTACCAAACTAGACATTTCATCTGCTGAACTCCTATCCTTTAAACTTCCATTGTCCAGCTACAGAACTATACTTGCCCACCTTGTATACAGACCCCCTGGTGTAATCGCCTCTTTTGAGGAGGACATCGCCCACCTATTGACCTCTACTAACACAAAACCCAGCTGACCTCTTTTAACACAAAACTCAGCTCCCAAATTATATTACTGGGCAACTTCAACCTCAACCTTCAGGACTCTAATGACTCAAATGCCTCTCTGATCAATGACACCATTACACAATTAGGCCTGACACAACGTATCAACAAGCCTACACATGCTAAAGGCAGAACTTTAGTTTGGCTGTCCAATGTGAACTGTGATATCTCTGAGACCGACAACACACTTTGCGCCTGGACAGACCATCATCTAATCAGCTACACTATACCTATAACCACACAAAAAAGCCCACCACACACCATCCCACAGAATTCTCTAGCTAGGAATAAATGCAAAATTTCTATAGAGAATCTTAGATCCCTTCTGCACCCATTCACCTCTACAGCTCCCACCACCCCTAACTCCAATCCCACGTCCTTAGTCAAACTCTACAATGACACACTAGAACTAGCCTTGAACCAAGTAGCACCTCTAAAAGGTTCTCGGCAGAACTAAAAGCACTTTGCAACCTCAAGAGGACAGCTGAATCTAGCTGGAAAAAAGTCCCCTCTATCTCCACAAAAGAAAGATTCTCACAGATAGCAGCTACTTACAAAGCTGATATCACAAACGCAAAATAATAGATCTTTAATACTAGAATACACAATGCCAAATCCAGCACAATAGAGCTATTCTCTATCCTACGAGAACTGGAATCACCTGTGCCTCCAACCAATGGTTGCATCAAGGACAACACCTGGTGTAACAACATCCAACAAGCACTATCCAATAAAGTAGATCTCCTGCAAGCTAAAATTGAATCTAAAAAAGTTAACCTCACATCTAAAGCCTATGCAAGCAATACTCCTAGGCCAGCCTACCCCAACTGCCCCCTCTTCCACTTCTCACCAGTCACAGAGGATGAAGTAATCAATATAATTGCAAGCCTAAAAACCTTCTAACTGTCTACGCGACCTATGCCCTGCATCAGTAATCAAGGACAGAGCCAAAGATCTCACCCCCTTTATCACCTCCTTGATCAACTTTTTGGGTCTTACTTCTACTTAAAAAAACTAACCTTGACCCTAACACACCTACGAACTACAGGCCCATCACGACTGTTCCCTTTCTCCTAAAAATAAGAGTGGCATACCTCCAAATTCAACAACATTTGGAAAACAACAACCTTCTAGGTCTGCGACAATCACGCTTTAGACCCAGGCATGGGACTGAAACAGCCCTCCTATGCTTACCATACCCAGCTCCTCATTGCGCTCACGGGGAGCTAGGAGGAGGATGTTGCTAAACTTAATCAGATCTACCTTGAAATTCAAGCATGGATGGACACTCATAGCGTCTGCTTAAACGACAACAAGACGGAACTGTTGATAGTTGGTTCACAGGCCTGTCTCAATAAACTTGACCACAGATACCAATCTTTCATCATCAATGGCAACATAATAAAAGTTTCTAAAGAAGTCAAAACATTGGGTGTGTATCTTGACTCTACTCTCAAGCAAATCAACACCAATAAACTCATCAATGCAGGCAAACCTTTCTTATCCACCAACGGCTGCCTCACACTGGCCAGAGTTCTCATTCTATCCAAACTGGATTACTGTAACACACTCTTCCTAGGCTCCACAAACCACAACCTGAATAGACTACAGATACTCCAAAACAACGCACTCAGATGCGCCCTAAATCTCCCTTGCAAGGCCCACATATCCACTGCCAGGAACCAATTCCACTGGCTCCCCATCTGTGAGAGGATTAAACTACGAGCACTTGTTATCACGCACAAATGCCTATACCAGACAGCCCCTTGCTACTTATCTGACAAATTCACGAGACAGAACTCCTCCAGACCTACTAGATCCCCATACCCACACCAACTCAATGTCCCAAGGCTCAACCTGAAAACAGCCGGGGGAGCCAGCTTTGCCATGTTAGCAGCCAAATACTGGACTGCCTTACCCATGACAATTAGAGCTGACACCTCATTCTGGTCGTTCAGAGATAAGGTAAAGGATATACTCTACAAACTGAACGGGCTTGTTGAAGGGGATTTAGTGGGCCTCCCATTTGGAATAGAGGCTCCCAAAGTTCAACCCTGGATTATATTTTTGTAGATTACTATATTTTGGGGAAATGTAAACGCGTTTGAGATTGCCAGGAATAATTGGAGTGACCATAGCATGTTGAGGTGTTCATTTGTTTTTGAACAGTTTCCACTAAGGATGCACCATAAGGAAAGTGTGTCGCCTAATGTTGCAATGTACTGAATTGTATGAATCAGTGCAAGATTATCTATATGTACCAAGAAATAGAGGGGCAGTGTCATCCCCTAGTTATAACTGGAAGTCGTTTACATTCACTCATGATCATTTCAATTATTTTCTTTCAGATTCCATTCATTTATCAGTGGGGCCTCAAATAAGGTGAAAGGACAACAGCTCCCTGTTTCTAAGAAGTCTCCAAGTGTGATGAGGCCTTGGCAAGGCAGAACATGGAAATGAGGGCCCGTATTAGAGCTATTATTGTATAAAGACCTATGATGCGGCACACCTAGTGAGAATTAAAAAGATCAGGCAAAAATATAGCAACTTGGTGAAAAATCATAAGGCACAATTGCTTCAAGCAGATGCTGAAGAAATGAAATCTCACCTGCACCAGAAGAATTCTAGATCTTTTCGGTTGTTGGTGAATGACCAGAGTAAGGGAAGCGGTGAGCAAGTTATTGACGGGGCAGAATTAGACTGGGCAAAGTACCTCCAAGAATAATATGTAGATTCAAAATCCCATCTTCTGTCTGTGGTTGGCTGTAAAAAGGAGGAAACCAGTTTAGAGTGTTCCATTATCTATGTCACAGATGATGTCTGTATGTTCATTATAGGAGCTAGTATTTCAAGAGCCCCTGCACCAAACCAGACATCTAATTGACTTTTTAAGAGAGCACCCAAAATATGGGTGGGAATTCTAAAAATGCTTTGAAACATTTAGAAATTGGGCTTATGGTAAACCTTTGATAATGAAAAACAAAATGCGGTTTGGCAAGTTCCAAGGTACAAACCTGAATGGGTTAATTCTGAGCTATTATCTGGATCTTGTAGTGAAAGGAAAGTATGATGTTATGCTTTTGGCAGCACTCGATTTGTCATACACTTTTGACACAGTGTCCATATCTCTCTACTATGGGAACAACTATTGAATTAGGGAATCCATGTGCGTTTAGTAAAGCTGATTTTTAAATTGCATGATGGTTCAAATGTCAGGGTTAGGTTGAATCATGAGGGACCACTTGTGGGATGCATTGACCCTCTCCGCTATCTTATGATCACTCTGATAGTTATTGTGCAAGAAACAGCAACAATGGCGGCAAAACTCTGGTGCGTGCCAAAACCATGTTTAAATGCACAAAAAGATGGAGCACAACTTGCCACCCATGGTGCATATGTGGTGGGATAGAGCACACACTGCAAAAAATGTGCCAGTGGGCTCCAGGACCAGCAAACAGAGTGCAGAGAGAGAAGCAGTGCTTTGCAAATGAAACTCCAAAATGTGCTTATAAATGACATTTGCGTTGTTGCTAACAACTCCAAAATGCCTATACACAACACTTCTCACATTCAAAATCTTGCTTGGTGCTAAAATTCATGTAATCTAATGAAGCATGGCGAATATACAAAGTTCTAAAGTGTAAAGAGCAAAATATTTCCTGGGACAAACTGGATTGTCTGTAAACTGACAGCTCCTGTCAAAATCTGTGTGCAGTACACTGGGCTACCTATGAATGACAGCTCTGTCAGATGAGCTCATGATGAAACTTCAAAGTATCTAAACTAAAAGTCTGCCAGAGTAGCAAACATAAAAGGATTGTTGCTAAAAGGAATACAGATCTCAGTTGTGTTTTTGATCCCACATAGTTAAAGCTAAGAAAGAAATGTATTTATGTTTGATGCAACAAGTTTGGTTTCAAAACATGTTTCTCTCAAGGGGAGGGAAATCCTCTCAGCAGAAACTCACTGATAGATGATAATTGTGGGTTAGGCCAGACTTTTGTCTACGAAAAGAGAATGAACAATGGCAGATCCTCCAGCCCAGGAAACGGATGTGTGAAAGGTTCGTAAACTGCTCCTGGAAGGAATTCCCCAACGGAGGGGGCTATTAGTGGACTCCAGGGAGAGACAAAGGGGCGAACCATTTGCTGTTAAGAATGAACAATGAACAATTTTTAGAGACTCATAACTTGTGATTCAAAGTGGTGACAAATATAAAAAGGATAGATCTGCTAGTCTAATTTTTTGCTGTACGTTTCAAGAGGCGGTAGAACTGTGTAACATATTCTGAACTGGAATGGCAAGATATGTGGTTTTATATGAACTGTGTTAATGCTAGAATTGTGAAAATGTACACACACCTCCCTATGGTAAACACACACATTTGTGGAAATTTGCAGACAATTTGGAAAATGTGTTAATGGCAAAAATTACACAATTCTGTAGAAAGGGGAAACAATATCCCAAAGCTGTGGGATTTTGAGGAACAGCTACTACATACAGTATGGAATCTTTGTGTGTGATTTGTGTAGAGATGACCAATGTAGAAATATGTATTTGGGATACAATCCGATGTTGACACTAGTGCTGAGGGGAGGTTTCTAAGGACTGTAAAGCTAAACCATAAATGTGACATCATCCGGCCTTGATCCAATCACTCAGATGCAAGGCGCAGATGAGGTCCTGATCCAATACCAGTTCACAGGGGCAAGCTTAGTTAAGCCGGCCCATCCACCCATTTTGTGATGCCATTTAAAAGGATAAATAGAGACAGCTGACAACACCTAGGGACTCACTGATTCACTCACTTTCCTGATTCCGGCGAAGCACTTTGTTCCAGCATTCTGCATCCTTCCAGATCCAGATGTCCAGAAACTTGCCAAGCAGTAGAGACCTATTGACTTTCAGCAAGGCCTAAATCCTCAAACTTATTCTCACAACCCAGTGGAGCGCTGTGGTGTGGGAAAGCCTTCTGAGCCAGTATCCTGAAACTATCTTGCTTGCTACCACAATGCTTGCCTGAGTAACTCGCTATCTATCTGATTTGAAATACCCAGAAACAAGAAGGGCAGATCCTGTGCAAATCTGGTGACCGTCCTAGCTAATCCAGTCCCACGCCTGATGTGCTGTCCTTCCTTGACAGACCCAATCCATGACCAGAACTAATGGTCCAATTTAATAACTTATTCTGTAAGTATTAATAATTAGAACAGTGACCCATAATATATCTGCATTGTATGATTCCAATCTCAAACCCATCCCATCCTTAATTCAGAACCATAGTATTGTTAGAACTATCTTTGCACTGACCTTTCTCTCATCTGTGTCACTAAACTATAACTTCTTATTGATTTGATTAAGAAAAGTAATTCCCAAACCAAACAGAGAATAGAGTATCATGCATGAATAGTTATGAGTGGCCTTGAATAACTGATTCCTGTGTGGCATTCTCTTTTTTGTAGTTCCTAACATAGTATAAGAAAACCTATCTGTCATTATTGAGCCTGAATTCCTGTTTTCCATTCTCGAGCCTATTTTGCAAAAACGACTCTCACATAAACCTCTATAACTCCCTCAGTTTTTATGATAGAAGCGAAATGTCAACTCCTCCTTGTACCTAACATCCTTAGCTATCAATAGAACCCTAAACTGCAGTGAAACAGTGTGATTGACCCGTTATAGCAAAAATCGCACAAGGAAAAGTTTGCCGCGATTTGACATTCTGAGAGGTTTTACACGTGTGAAGTAGCTTTGAATTATTTCCCACTTGGACTTTGAGATTTCAAATGTTTTCTTCTGACTAAATCATTGCTTGTGATTGTTTGCATCTGTTCAAAGCGGCTCCCATAGGAATTTATAATAATTTAAGTATTTTTTACCACATTTGGGGTTTTAGCTAAGCCAATTCCAAAGACAATTTCAAAGCCATGCTGACATTTGACAAGTCAATTCCGTTTTTATCTTGTGTTTAAAGGGGGAAGGTGGGAGTGATATTCTGTTTGATCTGTGTTATTCCTGAGTACCTGCTCTCTCCTCACATCTGTTTAAATTGCCTATTGGTGGGTTGAGGGGTGTAGTAGGGGAACCCCTAACCATAGGGCTATCTGTTCTAAACCAATCCAAAAGTATTCCCTTCTTTGCTGCATTTGTTATTGTGCTCATTACTTGATTCCTAGTGTATTAAAGATATTATTCAGTGTTCTGTAACCCCATTGGTGATTGCTGTTACCTATTAAAATATATTGTGATTTAAATTCTAATTCCATAAATAAATATGTACCTTTGCAAACTAGCCTGATTCCTGGTTCAGTGTGACCGGGGGGGGGGGTCTCAGGAGAAGGGTGTGATATGAGTGGTAAATCGTTCAGAATATTGACTTATAGATACAAAATAAGGGTTTAATTTGTGCACTACATGCTGGGCGCGACTTGGGTGTGTGCCGGATTGAAATCACTTACACCCTTTTAGAACAAAATGCTTGGCATAATGGTCCTGCATTTTGGCACCCTGCCTTTTAAATCTCTATGTAGCTGATGCTGATATTACTCTAAAACCATTGTCAATTGTAACCCCCATACTTGGGGACCTATCGATATGTTGGTTGGCTTATGCCAATTACTTTTTGCTGATAGATTGTACAGGTAAAGGGTTGCAACAACCTTTGACTAATTTCAAAGTCTTTGCCAGTGACCATTTTTTGTAGATAAAACCCAGGAAACCTAAGATGTTGTCACTAGTAAGTATAAGAGAAGCTGGCGGGCGGTGAGTACAGGGGTTCATTAGCTTAGTAAGCACATGTAGTGTTAGAGGGTTCATACAGAAACAGATGTATAGAAACACTTGCAAGCAGTGGCTAATGCAGCCGGCGACAACCAATAGGAAATGCTCAGATTAACAGAGAGCACATGCTTAAAAGTGTTTTATTTCAGGATAATAGTCCATTTGACTAAATTTGCACCAAAGGTAATAACTAATATCCATTAACACACTAACTCAATGAATACCTATTTGAAAACTGAATCCCATATCCTTAACATGGAGTGCAAATTAGTTTACATGGAAATAAGTGTTTTGAATGTCCATAGCAATGGGAGGACGCAACTTGGTCTCAACGTTTGTGTAAACATATCTATAGTAACCTGTCTATTGTGTACCTGCTTACGGCTAGCGGCATGGTAAACATAAATATGTACATTGGTTCCATCACCTACTTACTGCTGATATCCTCTTGAGCTTAGTATGAAAGAAACCTGATTCTTAGTATTTAAATGATACCTGTTGTGTACCTTGTTGGGAACACGGCACATCACATATTTCAATTATAGTGCTCCTGTGTAACCTATGTAACCTATGGTGTTCTATGGTATAGTTCACAGATGTCATTCCATATACAATATTAGAGCAATACAAAAAGAAGAGAGCATATACTGCAAGATACAATGTATATACTCATCTTTAGATCCAACAGTTCAATCTTTACACCACCATCATTACACTTTTTACAAAAAGCATGCAAGATTCAGCTCTTCATTTAAACCCTTGGGTATATCTGTCCCAAGCCGGTCTATCCAAAAGGATTCACGCTGGTCCAGTCTCTTCTGCATGTTCTCATGGAGTTCCAGTCTGGAGATCACCTCCAAGATTTGGAAGCATATTTGTGCCAAGTTATATTGTTTCTCCTGGCAGTGCCTGGCCACTGCTGAATTCACAGTGTGGTTCCTAATGCAGAACCTATGTTCTTTCCATCTGAGTTTCACCATCCTTCTTGATTGTCCAACATAGTACAGACCACATGGATACTTAATCATATAGATTATGCTATGTGTATTGTATGTCCCATAATTTCTCAATTGAATTTTTTCTCCAGTGTGTGGAAGATTGATAGTCTCTCCTTTTTGCATGGACTCGCAATTACTGCAATGTAAACACGGGAACATTCCTTTGCGTTCTGGTCCTCTCACTTGTTTTGTTGGTTTTGTCTGTACCAATCTGTCTCTGAAATTCTTGCTCCTTTGATAAGTAAATGTTGGGAATTCTTTAAACAACTGCTCCACATGTTGATCACATATAAGTGTTCTCCAATTCTTCTTGATTATATTTTTTATTCTGCTGCTCTCGGTAGAGTATTTGGAAACATATACTAATTGTGACTCAGACAGTTGCTTTTCGCTTGTGGTGAGCACATCTTCCCTTTTTTGTCTCCTATCTGAGTTGCAGCCATTTCTACCCCCCTCTGCTTTGTATCCTCGGTTAATGAATGTATTACCACTCTCTATTAATTCATGTATGTAATCCTAGGGTCACTGACAATGCGTTTCACATGCAACATATATGGCAAATGTTTTATCAGGCTGGGCTGGTGGAAAATGAGGCTATGTAGGAGATTATTCCTATCGGCCTCCTTATGGTAAATGTTTGTTTTATATCAGTTTAATGTTTATTCAATGTTAACACCCAGAAAGTGGATCGTCTCCTTTGAATATTAATAGGTGAATTGTATTTTCTGATCCACTGTGTTGAGGTACATAAAAAAATGTTTCAACCCGTTCTCTGTACCTGTCCATATACCAAAAATATCCTCTATGTACCTGATCGAAATTCCAATGTGCTGTTGCCATACTGGATGTGTTAAAACGTGATCCACCTCAAATTTGCACATAAAAGTATTCGCATAAGCTGGTGCCCTAGTGGCCCCCATGGAAGTTCCTGCTACCTGTAGCAAGAACTGGTCTTTATATCTGAAGTAAGAATTCTCTGCTATAAACTGCAACAGTACCAACATTAATTATAGCGGCTTCTGACAGCAACAGTGAACACAAAGTGGCTTGAATGATACTGAACTCTGTTTAAGTGTTGAAGAAAATGAGTGAGGATGAGATATATGAATTAGGATGGTTTATTAACATAGAACATCAGTAAAGTTTTATTTATGTGTTTATTTATATACAGGAAGAACAATACACTCAAATGAATGTACAATAAATAAGAAATCAGATTGGACAGGAAGCAGTGAGCTTCTTACAATGGGGTCAGTTTGAGGGATATTCTGACCAGGTTGTGGAGGATGGAAATGGAACAGTCACCAGGGACATTACATAACTGGACATACATCGATTAAGGACAACCAACATTGGACATTTTTAAGTGCAGGGAGTAGGTACGACCAGCTGTGGCTAGGATATGACCATGATAGGTGAAGTGCTAGAGTGGAGGAAGAGGAAGTTAGAGAAAGAGGCAGGTTAGAGGCAAGGGAAAATGTTAGCAAGCAAGCAGATGAGTGATAGTTTAAGAGGTTAACTCAGAGGTGGGGAGGTAGTCTTTTTGCTTAGTTTTGAACAGATCCATGTGAACTGTTTATCGGATGTCCAGCAGGAAATAATTCCATGCAAGTGGAACAAGAAGAGAGAAAGAACGGAAATGAGAGGATGCACAGAGAGGGCAAGAAAATCCCTCCGTCTTTCCCAATTTCTCACTGGCCTCCCTCACTTGGCCCTGCATCCCCACCTGCTAGTGAGGCAAAATATCTGGGGGTCATTTTTTACTCCACCCTGTCTTTCTCTTCTCACATCTCCAAAAAGTCCCACTACCAGCAGCACCTCCTCAGAGCTAATCTACCTTTTCTCACATTATTCCAAAGGCTCACCATCTCCAGAGCTCTGGTTTCTTTCTAGGCTGGACTACTGCAGCAGACGCTTTCTCAACCTTCCTATTTCTACTCTCCGTCTGCTAGAACTCATCCAGAACAGAACCACAAGACTTATCCTTGGCCTCAAGCCCAGTGACCACATCTCTCTGGTGATGAAATTTCTCCACTATCTGCCTGTGTCTGATAAGATCAAGTTCAAGACCATCTATATAGTCCACAAGGCTTTGAGGACCGGAGCCCGTACTATCTACAATGCTCTCTTCCTAAATACTGTCCTTCTAGAGCCCTCCACTCATCCTCCTCCAACTCTTTGCGGATGAGTCATTTTTCCAAGCAGAGATTTGAGGGCAGATCTCCATCCTCTACAGGTGCCTTCTTCTGGAACAGCCTCCCTGTCTGCCTCAATCTGAAGCTCCTTACGTTCCAGGAACTCCTCAAGGCCTTCCTTTTCCCTTCCTCTTTCTCTCCCCCTTTCCCCTGCTAACCTCCTCTCTCTTTCTCTCCACCCCACTCCTTCATCTCGCCGCTAACTCTGTGCATCTTTTGCTGACTGGTGAACTGGCTCACACCCAGAGCCTCACAGGTCCCAGGCTCCCCCACCATTCTTTGCACTTGCCTTTGGGCCCCTGCACTATGCTCAGCACTACTGCACTTTCAGCATCCGTTCCATGAGAGGGGTGACCTCTCTGCACCTAACCCAGCCCTGCTGGACTGGGCACTCTTGTTTCCCCCTTATCAGCTCCTGTTAACTTCCATCTGTACACTTGCATGACCTGACTTTACTAAGCCTAGTAAGTTCTGTCTTGCCTCCTCTTTGTGTCACTGGCCTAATCTGGTTGTTCCAGAAACACTTCATGCACTTGCACTAGGAGAAATGCTGTCTGCCCTAGTACGTTAGTTACTTTTTGTTAGATCATTCCCTGCCTCTATCCATCTTGAGCCTGAGCACCTAAAGTTCCAGAAACTCCACAAGACCTTAGTCTTCTCTTCTTCCTTATATATATATATATATATATATATATATATATATATATATATATATATATATATATATATATATATATATATATCCCTAAAAACTGCTTCACTCACCCACAAGTCCCTCAATAACGCGGACCCCATCTACCTGATCGACAGATTTCACAGACTAACATCCTTGAGACCGACAAGGACAGCATACAGAGACTGCCTCTCCGTCCCCAACTACAAACGCTCTACCATAGGAGGTAATAGCTTCCCAGTGAAAGCGGCTAAACTGTGGAACTCCCTACCACCCACTCTTAGATTGGACCTACCCTTCCAAAATTTCCGTTCCAAGATGATGTCTTGGCTGAAGACAGCCGCCGTCTAAACATACTGACCCAGGATCTGCCTCTCCCTCTTTTCACTTGGACATACCGGACACACAATTGTTAACTGTATATATGTATATATTCCTTGCTTCCCTTCATTATTACTGTGTATATGCCATGTATATATTTTATTGTCTGCAACTAAGTTTTGCAAATTCCTGTATCTGCTGCGCCCTGTTACCCTAGGGTATTCTGGCGCATTACAAATAATAAACAAACAAACAAACAAACATATATGGACATCAAAACCTTCCATCTGATTGCCGTTAATGATGATAAGCACAGTTCTCTTCTGATCAGCGTTATAGATGTAGTTTTTGACAGGCCTACGATATTCCTCCAAAAATAGCTCTCTATTTTGGCCCAGATGTGTTCCGGTAGTTGTGGCATAACATCATATGCGTATAATAAGCTTGTTGTTACTTTTGACTTATAAAAGTCAATCACTGGGATTAGAGAAAATCGGCCATCTTTGCCTGTGATGTTAGCATTTGTACTTTTGCAAAAAGAACTTCCTATGCATTTATTATTTGCTTTTTAAGCGCTTATACAATAAGAAAGTACTGTTTCAAAGCGCCCACAGTGCAGGGAGGGAGGGAGAGTGAGAAATACATTCCAAAATTCCAGCACAATATTTAAGAGCAGAGGGGGAAGAGGGAGGGGGATGAACCTACTATGATTTGTGAGTATTCAGAATGTGCAAGTGTAGAAAGGAAAAGGGAAGAGGGAGTAAGTGCTGGGGAGTCTGAGCCCATGCGTGAGCCATGGGCCAAGGGCCAAATGCTAGAATGTTGAGTGTCACACTGCCTGCAAATGAGAGGTGTAAGTGCAAGTTTCCGAAGCGGAGGGTGTGCCGATGCAAAGTGCTGTGAAAAGATTGGAGCTGGGAAGAATTTATGTGGGTGGTCAAGGCCCTGAAGATGCATAAGGGCCAATTCAGCAACTGTGAGATTAGCAGAGGAGAGACTGAGGGAAGGAGGAGGCAAAGAGGAAAGTCTTAAGGAGCATCCCGAATTTGAGAATATCCTACTCAAGGTGCAGGGGGAGGGGGAGGGTATTCCCAAGGAGGGAGCCTGCAGAGGAAAGTGAGCAACCCCTTGCTCTCTGTTTAGTAGAACACTTAACACAGAAAGTGTTGGTGCCAGAGGAGTGAAGTGGTGTAGAGGGAGAGGATTTAGTGAGATAATATTGAAGATAGTGTGGTCCCAGGGCCTCGTAGATGATGCAGAGGGATTTGAATGTAATGCATGCATCAACCCGTAGCCAGTGAAGACTTTTTAGTGCAGGGGAGATGCAGTCCCAAGGATTTCAGTTTTACAGGCGTTGTGGTAGAGATCATTGGAAGCGCACCAGGACTGTGTGGCAGTCAGGGATGATGGAGGGTACAAGAGAGTCAGC
This sequence comes from Ambystoma mexicanum, assembly GCF_040938575.1. Lineage (NCBI taxonomy): Eukaryota > Metazoa > Chordata > Amphibia > Caudata > Ambystomatidae > Ambystoma > Ambystoma mexicanum. The sequence goes on along the minus strand of NC_090937.1, from coordinate 1,515,054,131 downwards.
AGGGAGTCTGTAGAAGAGCTGTGTGTCTTCTGCGCAACACTGAAAGTTGGAGGAGAAAGATAAGATTAGGCATGCAAGGAGAGAAAGGTAGATGTTAAAGAGCCAAAGGGGAGCGTATAGAGCCCTGAGGTACACAGCAGGTGGAGATGGAAGTAGGAGAGGAGAAGTGGCCCAGGATGACTTGGGAAGAGTGGTTAGTGAGGAAAGAGAACAGCCAATCCAGTGTCCATTCCGAGATACCACGTCTATCATGGAGCCTGTGTATGAATATGGAATGGGTAACTGTGTCAAATGCAGAGGAGAGATTCAGAAGCATAAGGACAGCTGCATATTTGGAATCCAGAGAGGCAAGCAGTTCTTCACAGGTTTTCAGAAGAGCAGTTTCTGTGCTTATGGATGCTCGGAATCCAGATAGATGATCTTGGAGGCCTCCAACAAGATCTGTGCCAGCTTCTCAAGTAGCTTCCCTAGGAGATAGGGTCATAGCTGAAAGGTCGGTTAGGGTCAGAGGATGTGTTTTTCAGGAGTGGGCACACAAGGGAGTGCTTAAGGGGGAGGGGAAGATCCAGTGAGAAAGGAGTGATATATCAGTGAGAGCAGGGGCAAGAGAGCCAATGTTATCCTGCATGAGGAAGGGGAGATTTGTTTAGAAGAGACCTGCATGGAGTGGACAACTCTGGTAACTTCTTCAGTTGTGACAGGAAAGAAGGAGGAACAAGAGAAAGGAGGAGGGAGGAGGGAGTGTGGTGGGGAGTGGGATGGGTTGTGAGTAAGTGTAGAAAGGGAAAGTCAGAATGTCCTGAGTTTTGGTGGCAAATTGAGTGGCCAGTACATTGCAGAGGGCCTGGGAAGGAGAAGGGGAGGAGGAGACTGCGGCGGGGTTGGCTTGTTCACTGCAGAATTTGAAATGTTCAGCCGTGTTATTGGATGCAGTGGTGTCCTGTGCCTGAGTGTGGGTTCTTTTCTTTGTACGGATGTCAAGTCTGTATTGCCTTTGTAGCAGGCAGCAGGCCAGTTTGTCAGAGGTTGTGCCTGAGGTTGGCCACTTCCGTTCTGCTGCCCTGCACATTTGTTTCAGGGCTGCAAGTTCGGTGTCATAACAAGTGTTACACTTTGAGGCTGGTTCAGATGGATCCTAATGACTGGGGCAAGAATATCAAGAGAGTTTGTAATGTAAAGGTGGAGGTTACTGAGGGCAGTGTCAAAGGTAGAGTGAGCTGTGGGTGTGACAAGGGGGCTAGGGGGATGAAGGTGGAGGTGACGGTAGCCACAGTAACTCATTTTATCAGGCGGGTGGTAGTGAAGGTTGGTGCGACTTTTGGGGGGCTGTCACTGTGCCAATGGGACCGAGACAGGAGGAGAAGAGAGAGTGGTCTAACCGGGAGCGAGGGGTGACTAGTGGGGGAGAGAGAGAGGTTAGAGTGTCTGAGGGCATTCAGGGTGTGTCCAGCTGTGTGGGTGGGTCCCAAAGGGAGAATGAAGAAGGAAAGCGAAGCGCAAATGTCAGTGAATAGAGCGGATGCAGAGCCAGGGGAGTCCAGCTGAATATTGAAGTCATCCAGGAAGAGAAGATTAGACATCGAAAAAAGTAAAGAAGAGCAGAAGTCAGCCCATTCAGAGAGGAATGGGGAGGTGGCGCCTGGAAGACGGTAGATGGTATCAATGTAAGGGTGGAGGTGGGAGAGGTGACCAACTTACAAACCAGGCTTTCAAAAGTGGAATAGGTCTGGGGTAGGAAAGATGGAAGCAGGTACCCACTCAGGGAAGATTAAGGCAACCCCCTGCCCGTGCGTGAGGTTGAGGCTTGGAGATGATCTTGAAGCCATCAGAGAGGAGGGAGTCAAAGGCAGTGACTGAGCTGGCATTGAACTAAGTCTCGGTAAGAGCGAGAATATCGAGGTCAACATCTTCAAGAAGGAGACAAATGTCAGAGGAGTGTTAGTTGGCTGAGCGGGTTAAGAGTCGCCAGGTAGAGGTGGTCAGCACTTTTGAAGGTTTTCTGATCTGGGCTGCAGGTGCATGGTACACCATTCAGAGGAGGGGGAGAGGGGAAAGGGGGACGCAGGTTAAGGAAGGAACTTAATGAGAGAAGGCAATATGCGGTCAAAAAGATGGAGGTTGGGTTTTGACGCTGAACCAGAATAGTGCCATTGTCATAGACAATAATGAAGCAACGAGAGGATGCAAAACCAGTCAGGAGGACTTCCCACTTGGTGCCAACATTAATAGAGGAGTGTGAGGAGGGAGAGAGAGTGGCGATGAAGTGGGGTGTCCAGAGATCAGGAGAGGGGACAGAGAAAAGGATATCAGTGAAAACATCTCTAGAGGTGCCTGCAAAGGGAAGTCCAGGATTTGCACTCAGGATATTTTTGGTGATTTTTCCTGCCCGACTTGGACAGAGATGGGGGATAGGTGATAGTGTAGCAGTTATGGAATATGGGATAGATGGTGAAAGCCATAGGAGAGCAGATGTTTTAGCTAAAGAATGAGGGAGGAGTGGCAGCACTGCACAGTTCTGGCTAAACTCACTAGTCGGCCTGGTGGATTGAGTCGTAGAGAATAACACACCCCAAATTACAATGCATATGGTGCACAAGAAATGAAAAACACCCAAATTCAAAGAAGGCAGCAAACAATGCAGATAGTGCACAGGTAATGCAAAACACCCACATTTGATTTTAAAAGCACACCCCAAATAAGGCTTTAAATGCAGGCAGCAAACAATGCAGATGGTGCACAGATAATGCAAAACTCAAGTAAGAGTAATAAATGCAGTGAATGGAATTATGTTAGTTAAATGAGGATGGAGGAGGTGAAAAGCACTGACGATGCCCCAGGAGAGTTAGTTATGGAGGAGAGCCAAACTCACTTTCATGAATGCAGGAATCGTGGGTGACCTTTGAACCAGTTGCAGTGGAGGAGTCCAGGGATTAATCAGGGGGACGGATCATAGTTTGAGAAGTAAATCTGTGGCTCTCTAGGCCTTCCTCGCCCCGGACAGGCACAGACAGGGCCTTAGAAGGGGGACTTTGATGCTGGTGCTGGATCCCGCCTCCCGGTGCACCCAATAGAGTGAAAAAGGATTTTAAGTGGCTAATCTCCTTGGCCTGGTCACAGCAAAGGACAGAGGTCCATCAGGGGGTGGCAGACCAGCCATCTTGGAGAGTGAAACAACAAAGGAGACGTAGGCAGAAAGCTCTCAGAAAAAGTGCTTTTTGCCAACAGTACCTGCAGGATGAATAATCTGCTAGAAGCGATTATGCTGCTGAGCAATTAATTCATGGTTGTTCAATAATGAATGCATTATAGGTGAGTAGCAGAGTGTGTAGAGAAAGTACAGTAATAAGGAAGCATGGGGTACTCACTGGCACAACAGGATGTGAGGTAACCATGGAAGAAACATTATCCTTGGCGAGCATGAGATATGTCAAATAGAATGGCTTATTATCATAGATCATCAGTAATTTAACAATGTAAGAAATACTATCTTTGGTGAGGAAGAGATATATCAAGAGGATTGTACAATGCTGCATACTTTATATTTTGACGTGAATGTGAAAACAACAATAAAATTGTATCAACTTTACTTCGATATACAGAATTAATTGATAAAGGAATTGGATCTATATTATAAAAAAAACTGTGCACTGATTCTAATTTCGAGAATGAGCATCATGTTAGTTGCCAGGGTAGCACATCTGTACTGCACTCTTTAATACATATATATAGTGGAAGAATACACTTTGAAATCAAAGTAGCTCAATATAGGGACTTTGAAGTTATTTGAATGAATCATATGTGTTAAGGTTTTCGCAAAATGACCAGCGATATAAAAAAAAAACAAAGAATGTTTTCCGCACTTCATACGAGGAGTACAAGGTGTGGATGAAAACAGTCAAAAGAATGCCATGTGATTCAATTGGGGACAATCTGTAAAGAATCACGCTTGCCAGAAAATGCATAGAGGAAGAGTTTTGTTTAATTTGAGTGAATCAAACAAATATGCAGGTACTGTATTTACACGTTTACACATTTCTCTTGGGCCACCAGCAGCCACAAGGATAATTTGCAACTGGCACAGCACTGGAAATATTATCAGGGTAATTCATAGAATTTCGCACAAAAGTGGCGCACGCGGCTGGCGCACAGTGTGCGCGTGCAAATGTCTGTGCCAGCCGCGTGCGCTAAAATCGATTTCCGCGCACAGCGTATTCATGGATTTTAGCCTCCAAAACCAGCCGTGGCGCAGAGTGGCGCAGCGACCCTGCAGCAGCGCCAGTTACGCCCCCAAGAACACCCTCGCGCAAGGAAAAGCCATCAAAATTCCCAATTCAGCACAAAGGGCTGCGCTAACCCTGGACCAGTTTACAGGGCTACCAAACAGCAAAGCCAAGCGGGGAACGTGTATTACTGGGGTGCGCGTGAAGTTTCACACACGAAAGAGGGCCTGTGCGAGTGGGATACGTGTATTCCTGGGGTTCGCGTGAAGTTTGACACGCGAAAGTGCCCTGTGCGAGTGGGTTACATGTATTATGGGGTTTGCAGGAAGTCTCACATGCCATTTCAGCAGGGTACAGGGTACGTGTATAACTGGGGTTCACGTGAGGTTTTACACGCGAAAGGGCCCTGTGCGAGTGGGGTACGTGTATTCCTGGGGTTCGCGTGAAGTTTTACACGTGAAAGAGCCCTGTGCGAGCGGGGTACGTGTATTACGGGGTTCGCGGGAAGTCTCACATGCGAAAGGGCCCTGTGCGAGCGGGTTACGTGTATTACGGGGTTCACGGGAAGTCTCACACGCGATTTCAGCAGGGTACGTGTATTATGGGGTTTGCGGGAAGTCTCACACGGCATTTCAGCAGAGTACGTGTATAACTGGGGTTCGCGGGAAGTTTGACACACGAAAGGGCCCTGTGCGAGTGGGGTACGTGTATTATGGGGTTCGCGGGAAGTCTCACACGCCATTTCAGCAAGGTACATGTATAACTGGGGTTCGCAGGAAGTTTTACACATGAAAGGGCCCTGTGCGAGTGGTGTACGTGTATTCCCGGGGTTCGCATGAAGTTTGACACGCAAAAGGGCCGTGTGCGAGCCGGGTACGTGTATTATGTGGTTCTCGGGAAGTCTCACACGCCATTTCAGCAGGGTACGTGTATAACTGGGGTTCGCGGGAAGGTTTACATGCGAAAGGGCCCTGTGCGAGTGGTGTATGTGTATTCCTGGGGTTCGTGTGAAATTTTACACACGAAAGGGCCCTGTGCGAGTGGGGTACGTGTATTCATGGGGTTCGCTTGAAGTTTGACACGCGAAAGGGCAATGCCCGTGTGCGACACGTCACAGATGCGCTTGCACGCAAAGGGCCTTTGGTCCAACAAAATCGCGTACGTGTGCTGACCCGCTTACGCGCTAAGGGCCTTTCCTTGAATTACACGGTGACGTGCACATTTTTCACGTGCTAAATCACCGCGTATCAAGCTGGCCACGCATACACACACGGAAGACCACGCTCCTGCCCTGAAGGCCATTTTCCTGCCCGCAGAGCCCCAAGCACGCTCCCACCTGCCATCTGCTGCTGCCTGACTGTCTGCTGCCCACGTGCCCTGCTATTTGGTGCCTGCACATCAGCCATCTGCAGGGGTCCAGTTGCTGTGTCCACCCCTGCTGGAACAGAAGACTCCCGACTGGGATACCATCGCTCCGCAGCCCAGCCCCGGGACCCAGTTGCCCACCCACTCCTGCCTCTGGGGTTGCCATGTCGGGCACATCTCCATCTGGCACCACTGGCAACCCCCAGCCAGAGAGGCAGAGGGCCAACAGCTTCACTGCCACCAAAGTTGGCGTCCTGGTGGAGCATGTCCTGGGGCATTATGATGCCCTCTTCGGAACATCACGCACCAACAAGGAAGGACGGGAGAGGATCTGGGACGACGTAGTGGTTGCCATCAACGCAGAGGGGGTGGCAACCTGCAACATCAAGCACGTCAAGAAGCGCTGGGAAGACTTCAGGTCCAGGACCCTCCACAAGGCCCGGCAACTCGCGGAGGGGGGCCGGGCACGCATGAGTAACATCCAGATGAGGGTCCTGGAACGCGTAGGCCCAGCGCTCCACGCCCAGATCCTTCGGAGGCAGACCCGTCCGGAGTTGAGCGGTAAGTGGCCAAGCATTGCTGTGTGGGACAGGGCATGTTGCAGTGTGCTGCTAGTCTGATGCTTGCCTGTATGTGTGACTTGTATGGATGTGTGTGTGCAGGGACATCATGGTCATGCATGTGAGACCAGTTATGTGTGAACCACATGGTTGGTGCTTGTGTTTTAATGCAACATGGGGAGCTCTATGCGGAATGCACACATGAAAGCATGGCTCCTGGACATGAAGGGGGGGTGAGGAATTGGTGCTGATGTCATGTACTTTTATGGTGCACGTGTGTGTGTGTGCCAGAGAAGTGTGTGTGTGACTTTGAAACGCCATGGCTGCAAGTGACTTTGAAGGCAACATCTTGGTTTACAGGGGCCTTCTACATGGATGTTGATTGCAGGTGCCAGGACTGTTTCTGCCTGTGTGTTGTGTGCATTGACCCATGGGTTGTGGAATGACAGGATGGAAGTGACATTTGACAGTGCCACTCATGTGTTATTGCTTCCTGTCTAGGGTATTTAGTACTGTACCCTGATGCTTGTGTTCTTTGTCTACCTCTATGCAGCGTCAAGTGAAGAAGAGGGTGGGGACGGCGCTGTGGAGCCTAGCGGCGGGGATGCCTGCACTGGGCGGCGACGCAAGGCCCAGCCACCCTCCCAGGAATTACCATCATCCGGGACCGAGGGGGCTGGTGCTGAGTCTGCCACAACGGCTGTGGCGGAAGGGCCGGGTGAGCCCCCAATGGGGCTTCCAATGTCGGAAGACGGTGTGGAGACATGCAGGTTGGTGGTCTCCACAGAGGAGGAGGAGCCCGCTACTGAGCCACACATGGGGCCTGGTGGGGGTAGTACCACTGGTGCAAGTGGTGCAGTCCTGGGCCAGGGGCAGGAGGCAGCACAGGCCACCGCGGAGGGGCCTGTGCATGTCGCTGTCCCTGACTCTGTGACTGCACCATCATGCACCAGCAGGGAGGCCCCGTCCCAGGCCCGTCCGCAGGTAGGGGAGAGTGCCATGTCATCTGCCTCTCCACTACCTGCGGACGAGGGGTCTCATGAACGTATGGTCTCCGACCTGGTTGGTGGGTCCCTACATGTGTTGCGCACTCTGGCGGACCTCTCCTCCTCTGTGGAGACTATGCGCCAGTCGTTCTCCACACCGTCGTCCGGCCCAGATTCCACCAGGTCCCCCTGTGGACCTGGCCCGACAAACACAGCCAGCTTGGTGGAGCTCACATTCCTGCCACAGTCGGTAGTCGTTGGCCAAGCAGGGGTGGACACCACAACTGGAGACCAGCTGATGAAGGATGTGCAGGCACCATCAGACACGGCACATGGACAGCAGCAGCAGGAGCAGGCTCTAGGTGGGAGCAATGATGGCTCGGGGCCTTCAACATCAGAGGAGCAGGCATCGGCCAGAGGGCAGGAGGACCCAGGACTGGAAGTGTCTTCCGTGTGGCAGCGGTTAGGCCATGCTATAGATGCGGAGCAGCAGCGGGCAGAAGAGGCAAGTCTCACGATGGTCAGGGCGGAGAACTCCATGTGGAGGGCCCTGAAGCGGGCCGAGTGCCTCGAGGCAATTCGCAGGGAGTTGGAGGAGAACATGCCGTCATCCCTGCGAACCCTCGGGCCATGGAAGAGGACCGCCTCCAGGACATTGAGCAGGAGTTCGATGATGCCCTGGCCCGGGACATCCAAGAGTGAGCCGTCGGACTAGCCCGCTGCCCTTGTAAATAGTTTTTAGAGTTAGGTTTCCTTTATGTTTTCCTTTTATTTGTGGTCAATGGACAATGCCACCCACATTTGTATATAGTCATATTTTTAGGTAGGTAGGTAGGTAGGTTTCATTTGTTTGGTTGGGATCATGGACCCTTTACATCCTTGGACAATGGATTGTATATAGTTTCATCATGTATCCTTTTTTATTTTGTTTTGCATTATGGACATGGAGCAATGGATTGTTTTTCCCCAGACAATGGATTGTTAATAGTTTGACAATGGATTGATTTTTCTCTTTTTTTTGGTTATGAACATGAAGCAATGGATTTCTTTATTCTTTTTAAATTTCCTTTGGATTTGCGTTGTTGGAGGCTGACTTTGGACTGTTTTTTGTTCAAATTCATATGGATTGGTTGTCATTTTCATTCAATCATCATTTTCACATGCTTTTCATTTCATGTTTCATATTTTGGTATGCTTTCATTTCATTTTGGATTTCATGTACATAATACATTTTCATATTTTAGTTCCATGTGTGGGATTCGCTCATTGGCTTGATGCATGTGAAAATGTGGGTTTACACAAGCAATGTCAACCAGTGTATGTGTGTGACAGACATGTGCTGATGTACATAGTTTTGACTTTTGGTTTGTGTCATGAGATCAGCATTTCACTGCTGGGGGGTAGGGGTGCAAGGGGACATGAGTGGGACATGAGTGGGGGCCTGCTGGCAGGTGCCATGCACTGCTGGGGGTTGGGGGTGCAAGCGGACATGAGTGGGACATGAGTGGGGGACTGCTGGCAGGTGCCCTCACTGCTGGGGGGTGGGGGTGCAAGGGGACATGAGTGGGACATGAGTGGAGGCCTGCTGGCAGGTGTCCTGCACTGCTGGGGGATGGGGGTGCAAGGGGACATGAGTGGGACATGAGTGGGGGCCTGCTGGCAGGTGCCCTGCACTGCTGGGGGTGGGTGTGCAAGGGGACATGAGTGGGACATGAGTGGGGGCCTGCTGGCAGGTGCCCCTGACTGCTGGGGGGTGGGGATGCAAGGGGACATGAGTGGGGGCCTGCTGGCAGGTGCCCCTGACTGCTGGGGGGTGGGTGTTCAAGGGGACATGAGTGGGGGCCTGCTGGCAGGTGCCCCTGACTGCTAGCGGGTGGGGGTGCAAGGGGACATGAGTGGGACATGATTGGGGCCTGCTGGCAGGTGCCCCTGACTGCTGGGGGGTGGGGGTGCAAGGGGACATGAGTGGGGCCTGCTGGCTGGTGCCCCTGACTGCTGGGGGGTGGGAGTGCAAGGGGACATGAGTGGGACATGAGTGGGGGCCTGCTGGCAGGTGCCCCTGACTGCTGGGGGGTGGGGGTGCAAGGCGACATGAGTGGGGGCCTGCTGGCAGGTGCCCCTGACTGCTGGCGGGTGGGGATGCAAGGGGACATGAGTGGGACATGAGTGGGGGCCTGCTGGCAGGTGCCCCTGACTGCTGGGGGGTGGGGGTGCAAGGGGACATGAGTGGGGGGCTGCTGGCAGGTGCCCCTCACTGCTGGGGGTTGGAGGTGCTGGGGGACATGTGTCGGGGCCTGCTGGCAGGCGCCTGTCAATGATGGTGGGGTGGGGGGCTGAGGGACATGAGTGGGGGCCTGCTGGCAGGTGCCCTGCACTGCTGGGGTGTGGGGGTGCAAGGGGACATGAGTGAGACATGAGTGAGGGCCTGCTGGCAGGTGGCCTGCACTGCTGGGGGGTGGGGGTGCAGGGGGTCATGCGTTGTTGTTCAGTAGTGCAAGGTGACATGTGGCTTGACTGGGGGGCATGCCCATGGTGGATGGGCTGCCTGCGGGACATGACCAGGGCTGCAGGGTAGTCCCCTTTGGCGTGGGCTGCCTGCAGGGTCCATGGAGGGTGTAGAGTGAACACCTGGGAGGACTCACACTGCCAAATCACGTGTAGGACTCCCCTGCACCCCCGAAATACACATACCCTGCTGAAATCGCGTGTGAGACTTCACGCGAACCCCAGGAATATTGGCCCTGTGCGAGCGGGGTACGTGTATTACGGGGTTCGCAGGAAGTTTTACACGCGATTGGCCTGGGTACGTGTATTTCAGGGGTGTGAGGAAAGTTTCACACGCGATTGGGCTGGGTACGTGTATTTCAGGGGTGCGCGGGAAGTTTTACACGCGATTGGCCTGGGCACGTGTATTTCAGGGGTGCGCGGGAAGTTTCACACGCGATTGGGCTGGGTACGTGTATTTCAGGGGTGCACGGGAAGTTTTACATGCGATTGGCCTGGGTATGTGTATTTCAGGGGTGCGCAGGGAATCCGACACGTGAATTGGCAGTGTGGGTCCTCCCAGGTGTCCCCTATACCCCCTCCACGGCCCCTGCAGGCAGCCCACACCACAGGGGACTACCCTGCACCCCTGGTCATTTCCCGCAGGCAGCCCATCGACCATGGGCATGCCCCCCAGCCAAGCCACATGTCACGTTGCAATATGATCACCAACTCATGTCTCCCAGCACCCCCACCCCCCAGCAGTGTGGGGCACCTGCCAGCAGGCCCCCACTCATGTCCCCCAGCGCCCCCCATGCCCCCATCATTGACAGGCACTTGCCAGCAGGCCCCGAAACATGTCCCCTTGCACCCCCACCCCCCTAGCAGTGCAGGGCACCTGCCAGCAGGCCCCCACTCATGTCCCCCAGCCCCCCCACCCCGCCATCACTGACAGGCCCCTGCCAGCAGGCCCCCACCCATGTCCCCCATCTTCCCCACCCCCCATCATTGACAGGCATCTGCCAGCAGGCCCCGACACATGTCCCCTTGCACCCCCACCCCCCAGCAGTGCAGGGCACCTGCCAGTAGACCCCGACACATGTCCCCCTGCACCCCCACCCCCCCATTATTGACAGGCACCTGCCAGCAGGCCCCGACACATGTCCCCCAGCTAACACGTCATCACAATCCAGATCTCTGGCTCTTATGGCCACCCAAATCCCACCCCACGCCACCCCAGTCCAAACACCCAACCAAGCTTTACATCCACTCCAAATTGAAATCCCCATTACATGATAGATCACAAATAAGCAGTTAGCGCTTGAGTACAAGTCTGTCAGACCCACACAATGGCAACACATGACTGAGAAAACCCACATTGTGACATGCATGAAACCAATGAGAGAAGACCACACATTGATGTAAGAAACAAAAATGTATTCAAGGGAATGAAATCAAAACACACAATAATGCCAATAATAATCAAAATGCAGCATGTCCCAAAAAATGATTAATAAATAAAATGAGAATCAAAATTAATCCAAATGAAAATGTGTCCAAAGTCACTGTCCAACAAAGCAAATCCAAAGGGAAAGAAAAGCGTAATATCCAATGCTCCATGGTGAAAAAAAAAAAGATGGAGAAAAATCCACTGTAAAACTACTTCAAACAGCAGCAAATCCAGAGTCCATGAGCCCAACGACATAAATAAAACCTACAATGAAACCTACCTAATTACTAACTATATACAAAAATGTGGGGCATAGTCCATGCGCACCAAATGAAAAAAAAAAGAAATGAAACTGAACACTAATGGACTATATACAATGGCGGCAGGCAAGTCCAATGGCTCACTTGTTGATGTCATGGGCCAGGGCATCATCAAACTCCTGTTCAATGTCTTGGAGGCGGGCCTGTTCTCTGGCCCTGAGGTCTCGCAGGGATAACGCCATGTCCACCTCCAACTCCCTGCGAATTCCCTCGAGGCACTCAGCCTGCCTCAGCGCCCTGCGCATGGAGTTCTCCGCCCTGACCATTGTGAGCCGTGCCTCCTCCGCCCGCCGCCGCTCCGCACCTATCCGCTGGCCCAACCGCTGCCACACGGAAGACACTCCCATTTCAGGGTCCTCCTGCCCTCCGGCCGATGCTTGTCCCTCTGATGTAGATGGCCCTGAGCCATTATGCCTCCCACGTTGAGCCTGCCGCTGCCTCTGACGCAACTGCCTCTGCCAGCACGACGGCATCCAGGCTGATGGAATCCACTGACGCCGTTGTGCACGTGCCCTGCCCGATGATGCCGGCACATCCTCCATCTGCTGGGGTCCAGTTGCTGGGGTGTCCACCCCTGCTGGACCTCCGACTGCCGACTGTGGCAGGGATGGGATCCCCACCGAGCTGGCTGTGTTGGTCAGAGGAGGTCCACAGGGGGCCCTGGTGGCATCTGGGCCGGAAGACGGCATGGAGAACGACTGGCTCATAGTCTCCACAGAGGAGGAGAGGGCCGCCAGAGTGGCCGACACATGTACAAAACCCCGACCATGGACACTCCCAACTGGTCCACGTTGGCACGCTGCTCTTCGTGATGATGTGCGTGCTCTCCCCGGGAAGCACGCACGTCATCACGAATGTCACGCGTGCGCAACGCAACACCAATCAGGACCTTCTCCATACGGCCAGGGGTCCCCTCGTCTGCAGGTAGAGGAGTGTCAGATGGCATGGACATCCCCCCTACTTGCGGATGGGCCTGGGATGGGGCATCTCTGCTGGTGCATTGTGGTGCAGTCACAGTGTCAGGGACAGTGACATGCACAGTCCGCTCCACGGCGACCTGTGCTGCCTCCTGCCCCTGTCCCTGGACTGCACCACTTGCACCAGTGGTACCACCCCCACCAGGCCCCATGTGTGGCTCAGTAGTGGGCTCCTCCTCCTCCTCTGTGGAGACCACCAACCTGCATGTCTCCACACCGTCTTCCGACATTGGAAGCCCCTGTGGGGGCTCACTCGGCCCTTCCGCCACAGCCGTTGTGGCAGACGCAGCACCAGCCCCCTCAGTCCCGGATGATTGTAATTTCTGGGAGGGTGACTGGGCCTTGCGTCGCCGGCCGATGGGGGCATCCCCGCCGCATTGCTCCACAGCGCCATCTCCGCCCTCTTCATCACTTGCCGCTGTGTAGAGGGAGACATAGAACACAAGCATCAGGGTACTGTACAATGGTCCCCTAGACAGGAAGCAATAGCAGATGAGTGGCACTGTCAAACATCGCTTCCATCATGTCCCTCCACAACACATGGGTCAGTGCAGGCAAAACACATGCAGTAACAGGCATGGCGCATGCTATGAACATTAGCATACATGTCCAAGGGACTCTTGAAACATACAATGCTGGTTTGAAACTCACATGCATCATGGGTCATGCCATCACATGCACATACTTCACCGTAGTTTCATCCATCTGGCCTCGTACACCCCAGACACAGTGGATACAAGGATGAGTAGGCTGCATCAGTGAATCTGAACATTGTCACAGACATGTGTCATGCATCCATGGCATTTACAAGTCACATATACGCAAATCAGACACCCAGACATGGACACCATACATGTCCATGACAGCAGCACCCATCTCTCATACCCCATCCATGCCCAATAACAGAGACAGGCATGCATTAATGTGTGCATTCCACATGCTGCTCCGCATGTTGCATTGTAACACATGCACCAACCATGTGGTTCACACATTACTGGTCTCAAATGCATGACCATGATGTCCCTGCACACACACATACGTACATGGCCTATGTCACACATACAGGCAAGTATCAGACAACCAATCACCCTGCAGCATGCCCTGTCTCACACAGCAATGCTTGGCCACTTACCGCTCAACTCCAGACGGGTCTGCCTCCGAAGGATCTGGGCGTGGAGCGCTGGGCCTACGCGTTCCAGGACCCTCATCTGGATGGTACTCATGCTGCCCCGGCCCCCCTCCATGAGGTGCCGGGCCTTTATGAGGGTCCTGGACCTCAAGTCCTCCCAGCGCTTCTTGACTTGCTTGATGTTGCAGGTTGCCACCCCCTCCGCATTGATGGCAATCAAAAAGTCGTCCCAGATCCTATCCCGTCCTTCCTTGTTGGCGCGTGATGTTCCAAAGAGGGCATCATAATGCCCCAGGACATGCTCCACCAGGACACCAACTTCCTTCTGACTGAAGCTGGTGGCCCTCTGCCCCTCTGGCTGGGGGTCGCCAGTGGTCTCAGATGGTGTTTGCCCTGACATGGCGACCCCCGAGGCAGGCGTGGGTGGGCAACTGTGTCCTGGGGCTGGGCTGTGGAGCGATGGTATCCCAGTCGGGAGTCTTCTGTTCCAGCAGGGGTGGACAAAGCAACTGGACCCCTGCAGATGGCTGATGTGCAGGCACCAAATAGCAGGGCACGTGGGCAGCAGGCAGTCAGGCAGCAGCAGATGGCAGGTGGGAGCGTGCTCGGGGCCCTGGGGGGCAGGAAAATGGCCTTCAGGGCAGAAGCGTGGTCTTCCGTGTGTTTTCGCGTGGCCAGCTTGATACGGAGTGATTTGGCACGTGAAAATCTTGCACTTCAGCGTGTAATTCGAGGAAAGGGCCTTAGCGCGTAAGTGCGTCAGCACATGCACGCGATTCCATTGGACCAAAGGCCCTTAGCGCGTAGGTGCGTAAGTTACAGTACGCGCACGGGCGTTTCCCTCATAGCACGTGATGACAGAGCACACGTGGAAAAACTGCACGTCCGAGTGTCATCGCATGTAATTGGATGAAAGCGCCTACGTACACGCGTCTCTGACGTGTACGTGTGGGCCGGTTTAAAAGCTGCATGTAGGACGCCATTTCAGATGTGCTTTTCGTGGAGAGCGAGCGGGTGAAATCTGTAGTTCTTGTCGGTTCACACGCGATTACTTTACAGCGTTTCTAGTTCGTACTCCCTGTTACCTCTGACAGCTCTTTTCTGATTTTTTGTTGGGCCTGTTTCCTCAAACAGAGTTCACTTCTCCTTTTGTCCTGTCTCCTCAGACAGCGTACAATTCTTCTTTTGACAGGGGTGTTGCCACCATGCACACGCGTGTATTTTTCATGTTATTTTTCCAGGCAGACGGTGAGTTCCTGCAACTGTGCTTGCCCCGTGTGTCGCGTTCCCCTTCAGAGGTCATTGTAGGCTGCGTGTATTACACGTACGCTTATTTTTGTGTTTCTGGGTGCCACAGCGTAGTGCAGGTTCATTTTTTCACGCACGTGGTCTACGAGGGGTTGCGTGCTCGTTTATTTTTGATTTTGGGCTGCCTGTGTGTTGCGTGACCCGTCATCTTCCCCCAATGGTCACAGACAGCCTTGTTAGAGCACTAGGGTACGAATTCCATCTAGTATCCTACCCCTTTGACACCCAATTGCCCAGGACAATAGTGTACTGCAACTCCCATACGCACAACAACATCAGTGCCATGGTTAGGAGGTGACCAAGCAGTAAGGGAGGCAAAGGTGGCTGACCTTCAAAAGGTGGGTGTGGTGGGCGCGGTAGGGGACGTGGCCGGGATTTGGAGGGTGCCCCTATGCCTCCATGTGTGGAGGAACAATCAGGGACGCCCATGCCCCCCCCATGGTTGAGGGAAACGTGGCTGACACCATCCAAGCTAAGCCGCTGTTGGACCAGCCCATTGTGGCACCTGACCTGGCCCTGGATGACTCCCTGGCTGACTTCCAGGTCAGCAAGTCTAGGCCACGTGTGGCGGTGCAAGTTGTCACCAATCCATTTGGATCTGGGGCAGCTATGTCATCTGCTGCCCCAAGTATGCATGGTGAGGAGGCTGCTGGGGCAGCTGCAGCTCAATCCGCCCCAGCTCTGACTCTCCCAGGCAGGACAGTGTCAGTCCCAGTCCATCAAACTGACGTTTCCCCTGCCAACATTACCATGCAACCATTGCCTGCATCAAGACCTATGGTCATTGTGCATTCCCACACTCCTACTACCCAGACCACCGGTGATTCTGCCCACACTGACCAGAGCGGCGTAAGCCACTCTGGCTCTGCTCCACCTTTAAAGAAGAGGAAGAAGGGTGCTCTGGCACGACAGGCTGAGATCCCTGACACGGCTACACACTCCGGTACCTCAAGGAAGCCTTGCTTCAATGATCCGGAACTTGATGCACTTGTGGGCTATGTGTCGGCACATAGCCACGAAATGGTGGTGACTGCAGGGTGCAAGACCACACCTGTTCAACGTAAGGCACACTGACAGACCATCGCCGACCGCATAAGTGCCCTTGGATGTGTGAGGCGCTCAGCTGATGATTGCTACAAGCGGTGGAATGACCTGAAACGAAGAGCAAAGAACAAGCTGGCCTCAAATCATGCCACTACTCTGGTGACTGGCGGTGTGTCTCCACAAGAGGACAACAAACTCACTGAACATGAGTCTGTTGCTGGGGACTTCGTCACAGAGGAACAGATCCAAGGTGTGGGAGGACTACCTGATTATGAAGCATTGTCCGGTGAGTGCCCATGCATGTGTGTGTAATGCATGTGTATGTTGTTTGGGTGACAGGTTCTGATTGAGTGCCAGGTGAGGGTGTGTGTGGTATGAGTCACCCATGTGCTTCATCCAAAACATTCAGCGGCCTTGGATTTGGGTGTGACAGTATCCCTTCTGCCCACAGTAGTAATTTGGCTCAACATTACGGCAGTTGCCCTTGAAGTGGCATCTTGCAACAACATTGTTTGTATTTTTCAGTGTTCGTTCAGGCTGATTGTTTCAATTCTCCCACTTTTGCTACGCATTCCTCAGCCCTATTGTCACATTTGTGACATGCTTCTGTCATTGATGAACCCCACATTGGACCACATGTGTTACCTTGTTAGAGGAATTATTTGACCGTTCAGGCTAATTGAGTATTGGCCTGATCACAGGAATTTTTGGGGCCTGTTTGAATGTGGAACATGATAGTTGTTTCCTGTCATGTTGAAGTGACAAACCATTGATGTGTACATCGGCCTGCAATCACTGTATTTTTGTACACTGGATGTGTTGCCGTGTGTGGCACATGCCTATTTTGTCACACTATGTAGCATTTTTCATCTCATCATGTCCATCTCACATGGATGGCTGACAGTATTCATTCACTGACATATGGATGTACTTGTGGAATGTACCATGGCTATGGTACATGCCATCTGTGTGATGGCATGTGTCATGTATGTCTATTGGACATGCCACTCACAGCCCAATGTGTGATGGCTGTGCAACCCAGCATGCAGCAAATGTGTTGCTCTTCCATGTAGGTGTCATCAGTGTCTGCCTTTTGAGTCCCCTTCAAACTCAGTGACAGTGCATGCATGGGAGGGTTATAGTCATGTGGGATATGTGTAAATCATTAACTGGTTATGTAGCTTGTCAGGCCTATTTGTGTGCTATGGTGCTAATGCCTGTTTCCATTTTTTGTCTTTCATGTTTTTGCAGGGGATGACGCACTTGATGCTGTTGAGGTTGAGGAGATGGTGCAGACCCAGGAGGAATCTCAGGCATGACCGGGCACCAGTGGGGGACGTGGTGTGGTGGTGGGTGAGAACCCAATCTTGCTGCAGAACATTCTGTCGAGGGGTGCCTCTGGGTGCCCCTCCCCAGACCTACATTCAGGTGCTGATTCGGATGATGAGACCTATGTGGCGTTGCAGGTAAGTGTTTTTGGCAGGGATTCTGTTCTGTCCAACACACCTGTACCAGGGGTAGAACCCTCTATGGGGATGTCAGTGTTGGTAAGTCCGCCTTTGGCGGTTACGGATGCAGGGTCACACTCCACAACATCTGATCCTGTTCCTGGGCCAGCAGATCAGAGGGGGAATGCAGTCCTGCGGCCTCAGGCAGTGCCGGCACAGCAAGGCGCAGATCGCCTTGCCCTAAACACGTGTGGTGCCCGCCGACGCGGTGGCCGTACGCCACCAGGCAATACCGCATGGGAAAAATCAATTTACGGTATGGCAACCCAACAGGCAGCATCAGTTGAGATGATGGCTCAAGCAATGGAGAGGGTGGCCACTTCCATTGTCCCCCCTGAAAGGCAGATGGAGCTACTACAGCAGGCAACAGACTCCATTTGCCAATCACACAGGGAGGACATGTTGGCGTCCAACAGGGACAGACGGGCTGCACTGGAGACTCTACGCCAATCGATATCAATAGAGTCCCAGGGCCACAGGGAAGCCCTGAGGGTAGAACTCCATCACCTCAGGGAGACTCTTGTTGACCTTGAGGCTTCCACTAACTTGAGGACAGAACAGCAGCTGGAGCGGCTCACACGTTCGCTCTCAGCTGAGATGCAGGCAACTCGGGATGAGATCCGTGCATTACGTCAGGTGCTGCATGGGGATCTCCGCACTATAATCCTCCAAAATGAGACCTTCCACACCCGCATGCTTGCGGCCATGGAGGACCATACCAGGGCTTTGCGTGGGCTGCCTCCCATAGCACCACTACCTCCTGTGGCAGCACCACCTTCTATGGCAGCAGCAGAAGGTGATGATAGCAACAGCAGCAGTTCTCTCACATTGGCATAGCCGTGCAGGCCATGAGCCCATGGAGGTGTTTTTTTTTCCCTAACATCCACACAGGTGGGTGTTGGTGCGCACCCTGTCCTCGGACCTCCTGGGTGGCCTCCACCCCTGGACTCCACATGGCCATTTTTGATTTTTCTTTTGGTTTTTTTGCAGTGTGTTGCCTTGTGTGGCTCCCGTGGGCATCCACTGTATTCTGGCTGGGCACATGCAGGCTTGTCCTGAGTTTGGGTTAGATGCTTGGGTTTGTGAGACACACACCCCTCCTGCTTCCTGTTTCCATGGGCTTGCAAAGGGTGTGCCCAAGTGACATTGACTTACACGGTGATGTAGGACTCCCATGAGCTGTGTGGGCAGTCTGTAGTCAATACTGTGTATACATTCCTAGTGGATATTGTTGTTGAATTGGTGCATTGCGTATTGCTATGTGCTTGTGCATCCATATCTTTCGCCTAATTTGCAGGTTAATTCCTCATGTCTTCACAAGGCCGTCTACTTTGGAGATGGAGTTCATGTTGTAAGCAGTGCACTTGGACATTTGCGTGGCAGCAGCACTGTACAGTTGGAAGTGGCCGATGTGCTGGCATGATCAGGTTGTAAGACTACCACTACTTTAACTTAGTACTGTCATGTTTATGCTATGTTTGAGGTTGTGTAGCTGCATTGTATTGTTAGTAAGTATTTGGTCATGTGTGTTGTTAGTTCTACATTACTGGGAGCATATTGTGTGTGGGCACTTTCCATTAAGGATGCTGTACTTTGGCACTTGTGTCATGTTTTGGGGATTGCTTTGTTTGCTGTCACATAGCATGATATGCCATGGTGTGTTGGGTGGCGGTGCTGGGGAGGGGTTGGGTGACATGGCACTCTTATCATGTTGTATTTTGCAAGGGGGTAATGATTTTTGCAGCATAGAAGTGTTTCTTTTGATGACACAGCATTGGTGGTGTTTGTGTAGGTAGGGATGCACACAATTAACACTTCCAGGTGACCAATCTCAGGCTGGTATGGTTGTGACAGTTGACTGTCCCTTATGTCATCATCATTGATTGTCAGCTGGTATGTGCCAGGGCTGTGTGCACTCCACAGGGGTGTGATTTTAGGTGAACGAATTAGCCACCAGCTGTGTACGGGCTGCCTCACCCCGTGCCCTTTCCCCTCCCATGCGCAGCGGGCGTGCATGTGGTTGGGGATGTGGGGGCACCACCATGTCCATGGGCAGGCCCTGGCGTGTTGCAACGTTGTGCAGGACACATGCTGCCACTATGATCCTGCACACTACTGGGGGAGCGTATAACAATGTGGGCTGTGTTGTATCTTACCTCGGGTGGCGTGGTGGGGTTCCGAATTGGCGTCATCATGTGGGTGCTCAGAGGGTAGGCACTGTCCCCTGGGGAGGTGGTGATGGGTATCATTAGTGGGGTTGTGACATTGCTCAGTATCTGACATGCATGCATGTGCTGTGGCATTTATACTCACCGAGCAGCCATGTATCGCTCTGCCGCCCAGCTTCTAGGTCCCGGTTTAGGGTTGACATTTTGTAAATGAAACTGTTGTGGGTGGACCCTGGACAGTTGGCATATACTGAGGTGATGATTCCCTTGGAATCACATACTACCTGTACGTTGATGGAATGCCAGTGCTTGCGGTTTCTATAGATGTGCTCTGATGCCCTGGGGGGACGTAGAGCCACATGGGTGCAGTCAATGGCACCTAGCACTTTGGGGAAGTGTGCCACCCCATAAAAATCCTGGACGACAGCCTACCTTTCTGCAGGTGTTCTGGGCAGGTATATGTGCCTGCGGACTGATGGGCGTGCAGTCATGATGGCCAAGACCTGGTGTAGGCAGCATGACTGCGTGGCCTGTGACATCCCCTCCACTATAGCAGTTGTCCGTTGAAATGATCCAGTGGCTAAGAAGTGCAGTACATTGAGGACCTTATGCAGGGGGCTGAGTGCTTGGGAGCACAGGGTGGGTGATTTGAGGTCATCCTCCCACTCACTGACCAGGTCGAGTATTATGTGAGGTGGAAACCTGTACCTCCCATACACCTGGTCATCAGGCATCCCAAAAAGGCTGGTTCTGGGTGTAAACATTCTGGCCTGACTATCCTCCTCCTCCTCCTGTGGTATCCCACGACCACTGCTGCTAGGAACGGTATATTCATCCTGGTGTCTGTGCTTGTTTGTTGTTTGCGCGCACTTTTATGCTGCGCGGATCCACGTACGCCTGCTTCCTGCTGGCGTACGTGTTTCCTGATTTGTGCGTCTTTTTTGGCGTACGCCTTAGCCCTGTTCGATTCCATGAATATATGTTTTGAACGTGCGTGTGGGCGTTCCGCGCACTTTCCTCCTGTACTTCACCCGTGACGCCCACATTTTCACGAGTTGTTCCCCATTCCGCGTGTCACGCCCCCTGTTCCTCCTAGTTTTGTTGTGTGCGCCGCGCTATGTGCGATTTTGCTGTGCGCTCAGCGCACACTTTTTGGAGACGTTTGCCCTAGTGCAAAAAACATTGGGCCTTATCTGAAAATCTTTGCAACATGGCATGCACAGTTTTGCATGGTATTAGCCCTAGGACAAAGTTTACCCTTGTGCAGATACCTAACCTTTCAATGCATTTTTGCACCAGGGTAAAGCTTGCCCTAGTGCTAATGCAGAATGGTATTCGCACTAGGGCAAACTGTGTCCTGGTGTTAACATGTCTTTATTGTATATGTTTTTTTAACTAGGGTGATGTGTGCCCTAGTGCTAATACCCTGCAAAGCTGCACTTGCCATGGTGCAAAGATTTTCTAAAACGATTACAGGTGGGCCTCATTTACAAAAGCCTTTTGCAATGGGAAACCCCCATTGAAAAGGGCTTTGTAAATCAGACCCACTTGTGTTTTGAACTGCGGCAGACATTGCCATATTGCTAATAACATGCTAATATGCACTTGCATCAGTGCAAAGTTTCTGTGATCTGGCCCCAGGATTTCAACTGCTCCTGTCAGTGTTCAAAACAAATTCACAAAAGGTGTATAAAGGACCTTTGTATGCACTATGCATTCCCCCTCAGTGCTTGCTTCAAAACAGCCACAGTGGACCAGTAAACAAGCCTTCTCTGCCTATTCTCCAAGGCTATGTAACCTCCTCCCTGTCAGCATCAGACTCGCCCCGACATTCCTACAATTGAGAAAATAACTCAAGACCCACCTCTTCAACTAGTCTCTCCTTCTCAATACCTAGGCCAGTATGTCGCCCCGCTCACCACCTGACTCACGAGACACAATCTGACCTTCACCTCCCTGCCACCATGTACAGCTGTAACCCTCCTCTGTTCCCCATTGTATTCTAGCGCCCACTGTATATATGCTCTATTGTTACTTCTATAAAGCACTCTGTCGTGTATCTGAATTGCTGTACACCTCTGTAAAGTGTTCTTTTGCTTTTCGAAGTCAGGTCTGCTCTCAATAAATACAATATTAATAATAACAGTGGAAACTTTACATTTCTACAGATATTAAAGAGTGCCTGTTTTAAATGCACATAGTGGCCCCAGGCCAGCATTTTGCTAAGCATAGAAACTAAATTACAGAAAGTACTACATGAAAGGATCAGTAAATTATTCAATATAATGCACAATGAAGCTGAGTGTATCACATAGTTGTTCCGAATTGTTGTCTGCACTTAACAGTTGTGTGCAAAGTGTGTTAACATATATAATAGCAAAAAGAGGGCTGCAAACCGGTTTATAGTCATTTGGTCGAAAACAAAAATGTCGAACGTCATAATGTGGAGAAAAAAAAGTCGAAAAAAAAAGTAGAATTTATTTTTTAATACGTTTTTTTTCGAAATGGGAGGATCCCCCCAGCCCCCTCTTTTTTATTTTTTATTTTATTTTACTCATTTTTTATACTTACCAAACCCAAAAAATACATATAAATAAAAAAATAATAGATTCGACATTTTTGTCATTCGACTTTTCATTTTCGACATTATGACTGCACACCCTGCAAACCACTCGGGTATTTACCCCTGCCATCCTTCAGTATCAATAGTCAAATGTTTGAGGGCAATTAAATCCAGTAATCTTCAAGCAGTCTCTCATTCCATCTCTGATGTCCTCTTATCCATATTGAGCTGAACATAGGTGCAAATACAGGTATCCATTATGAAAAGTATTGTCAAAGTGAGCTCAATTGTATACTTCAAATAGGTTTAATTTACGCCAAAAAGAGAGACAGAGACAGAAAAATGCGATCACTAGTTTAGATTGTAAAAAATGGATAAGCAAATAGGGTCCATCCATGTTCACAACCAGTAGGTAGAGTTACAATTAATATAGGAAATTGACAGAGGGAACAGCACGAGGAGATCAGGTCTTAGGTTCTCACAGGCTGTTTGCCAGATTCAAGCGCAGAAGGCTTCTATAAAAGCTCATTCAGTGTCTATGATTCCTGGGTCCTGACACTATCAAACAAGCTGCCATCTGAGAACCAAAATCCAAGTCTCAGGATCAAAATCCAAAGTCTAATAGTCAAAGCAAGAACAGCAAAGGGACATCCAGGGTGCATGAAGTCTGCACAGACTCACATGAAGCTGTGGGACTCCTGCTGCACCAAGTTTATTGATCACTGTGCCTGCACATAGGGAACTGAAAACCACCCTGTGGGAAACTATCCTGTATTGCTGATGCTTACACAGAATCCGTTACGAGCATTGGCAGCCTTGCAGCATCTAAGACCTCTCCTCCGAATTGTTCATGGGTTACTAGGCCTGCACAAAACACAATGTAACCCAGACTGTTGTAAACTCCTCGCTGATGGAGACAGGAGATCAATTCGTCTGGCTGGCCTGCGCTTACAAACGGACATATTGAGATCAGTGTTGTTGGAAAACATTATTGTTAACTAAGCTTGGTGGTGTGATGCTGTCATGCAGACATGCAGATATCGTTTTATGTCATGCTGCTTATTATGGACTCCCGGTTTATTGCTTGATGCTTTCTTTGTCTGTTGTGCGTACTGTTAAGTGAAAGGGAAGGAAGTTATTTGTTGGATATTTTATATGTTGGAAATGAGGGTAGACTTGACCTTGATAGTCTCTCTAGAGGATGGCAACCAACACACAGAGGGCTAGTGGGGGAGAAAAGAATGACCCTTGTGGCACAATGCTGAATCATCATCAAGCATGTTGTGTGTTGAGTCAACTAAAACCCACTCTGCAGTACTTATTATTTGGTCTCTCTTTCACTCGTAGGCCAATCCTCCTAGATCATGTGCTTGGAGACTCAGTATTTTGTGTTGTGCCTGCCTTGCTTCATTAGAACTGCAAGCTTCTCTCTGACAATGGTCCAAGGTTTGGTGAGTTGGCAAGGAGTTTGAAAGAGCCATGCTTTTTCTACTTTCCTGAAGGTCAGGGGTTCCTCTACTATGCATATACCTTTTGGGAGAAAGTTTAAGAGCTTGGTTGAGATGTTTCAACATTATGGCACACCATGTTTCATTTTCAAATAGTGTTTGGGTTCAAGAAAAGTCATTGCTAGACTTCAGGGTTCTTTTTTAGTCTGCATATGGAGATATTTTAACTCAATTTTGCATTTGATCCAGGGTGATGATTCATGCAAGTAACTAAGGCAGTGATCATACAGCTGGGTATCTACACCCATGCTCTAGGCATTCCAAGATTACACATTTGTGGGGAGAGGGATCAGGGATGTTCCATGAACAAATAGTGTGGAATAACGAAGAGTAAACACCTTTACTAAAATATGACTGCGACCTCATTGATGTCTAGCCGGCTCTCAAGACCCACCTTAACATAACAAGATTCCTTAATAATCTACCCCTTTCATTGTTTGCCAACCTCACCATGTTGGCACTATGATGCATCCTACACTTCGTGGTTGCGGCAGGACATTTACTAGAAAATGCGCACATGGAAAGGAATCCTGAATATGTTCTGGAAACTCACTTTGCATCACTAATGTCTCAAGAGGTATGTATCATGGTGCACATCCTGACATGCAAATGATGTTGTTAATAATCATGTAATTGATATTACAGGCAAGTTGCCTGCAAGGGTTGTTGACGTCCATGTATTGTTTTATGTATGGAGTATTCATGCATATGTGTATGCACTCAATGGCCACATTTGGGTTGGACACAGTGGTCTTGGAGTAGGCGAACATTCATGCACAAGATCTGGAATTTGTTTTTAGTTTGGAAATTAGTGAGTGTGCACTATTAAAAATCAAATTCCTTATGAATAATGTTTCAATCATTACATACACAAGTATCGCATAAAACTGTAGATCTAGGAAAAGACTGAATTCCACAACACAGATTTCTGCTCAATTTTGGATGGACGGGAGACAGAATATTGTATGTGTGAGTCAGAATGTGCAACTCAGAGTAGCCACACCCATATTCTTTGGTATTTGGTATGTATTAAGTTATATTGCGCACCTAACCAAGAGGTAGCAAGGCGCAGAGGAATAAAGAGGATTGCAAAGCTTGGTTACAACATAGGTACGTGGTCCAGCTGTGGTTACAGTGCTGGCAGCGTAAAATAGAGACAATGCACACCGAGGAGGCATACATTATAGCGATAGACAATATAAGCAATATTATATACAAGATGCCGGTTGTCTCATAAGTGATATCTACGCCGAGCAGATGACAACCTAAATGTACAGATTTACAAACATAGTGGTGTGGGGCATCAGGGCAGCAAGAGAGCAGGTGGTCTTTATGTGTTGTGAGCCTTGAGCCAGTAGATGGTCTTAGATCTGAATTGGCGATAGGGAAGGTCCTCCCTGCAAGTAGGAGGAAGGGAGTTCCAGAATTGTGCTGCTTTTACCGGAAAGCTGTTCCCTCCAGACATTGTACATTTGAACCTGGGCACCAGAAGGAGGTTAGAGTTGGCCATTCTGGAGGGGCGAGAGGAAGTAGGTCTAGTGAATCTAGTGATAAGGTATTGAGGAGCTGCTTGGTGGAGACATTTGTGAGTCACGGAAAACGATTTGAGGAATATTTTGTCTTTAGTGGAAAGCCAATTGACGGATCTTCTAGAGTCAGAAATGTGGGCTTTCTTCGGGATACTGAGTGTCGCTCTTAGGGCATTATTTTGAAGGATCTGTATCTTGTTAGTGATATATTTGTTACAGCCTACATATAGTGCATTGCAATAGTCCAGCTTGGACAGGATCAACGCCCTGGCTAGTGTGATGCAATTGGATGGAGAGAGAAAAGGTTTAGCTGCTCGGATGAATTTGCATGTATAGGATGTGGCAGATGCCATAGCATTAACTTGTTTTTTGAAGGTGAGGGTAGAGTCTAGGTAGAAGCCAAGGGTTTTGACCTCCTTGGCTACCGTGATCTTATTGTTGTCAATTATGAAGGAGGAGTAATTTTGGTCCAATTTGCTAAGATTATGTGGCGATCCTAGAATGAGGAGTTCTGTTTTGTCATCATTCAGGCATAGACCGTGTGAGGCCATCCATGCCTGAATGATGAGGTACACTCTATTGACGAAGGCCAAATCCTTGTCATAATCCCCCGTCAGTGGGATGAGGATCTGGGTATAATCAGCATAATTGGTGTAGGTGATACCCAGACCATCTAGATCATCAAAATGGAGCTTTGTGAAAATGTTATACAGTGTCGGGGAAATGCATGATCCCTGGGGCACGCCACAGGTGATGGGCGTTGGGTCGGCTGCTGCTAGTAGGGAGAAGACTCTCATAGTGCGGTTATTAAGAAAGGATTGGATCCAATCAGTAGCCTCTTGAGAGAAATGGGCTGCTTTTTGAAGGTGATCACATAAGATCTCATGGTCGACCAGGTCGAAGGCAGCTGAGAGATCAAGAAGTAGCAGTAGTGCAGTCATACCCTGATCTCTCAGCTCATCTATCTGTGCCTTAAGGTCTATGAGTGCGGTTTCGGTACCATGTTGAGGCCTGAAGCCCGATTGTCTGGCTCCTAAGAGCTGGAAGTGCTCGAGGTGGTGTTGGGTTTGTTGGTATGCTACTCTGCCGATGATTTTAAGAAGAAACGGTACTGTGGTGATGGGGCGGTAGTTAGTGGGAGTAGAAGGGTCTAGATTCATTTTTTTGAGCAGGGGGAGGACCCATGATTGTTTCAAGTTGTTAGGTACGGTGCCTGATGTGAATGACGCATTTATTAGTTTGGTAATAAATGGTGCGAGATCACGAGCTGCATCCTTGATCAATTGTGCAGGACATAGGTCCCTATGGCAGTTTGATGGTTTGAGAGGGAGAATGACCTTTTCTACCTCTTTGGTAGATACTCTATGGAAGTTAAATTGGGGATTGTGCGCATGGGGGTGTGTCTGGGTAGGGTGAGTCTTTTTAGGGGTGAGACTACTAGGGGTCTTTTTGGGGGTGAGACTACTAGGCTTAGTAGAAGAGAGAAGGGAATCTTTTTTGGTGTTTATCTTTGTCTTGAGGGAGGAGATTTTGTTGGCTAAGGCATTTTGTATACCCGTGCACCAGTTCTTGTCCTTGAGGCACGAGTCAGGCGCTTGGACAGGAGATTCAACCTCTTTTAGTATAGTAAAGAGCTCTCTGGTGTTAGATTTGGCTTGTAGGATTCGGGTGCTGTAGGACGTTTGTTTGGCCAGGATAATATGTTTTTTGTATTGGGAGGCTAGTCTACTCAGGTTATTCTTATTTTTTTCCGAGGGATGTGATCTCCAGATTTTTCCGTAGCATCGCTTTTCCTGTCTGAGGGCTTTAAGATGGGGAGGAAACCAAGAGTTGATATGTTTTCTAGGTTTGCTCTTTTTCAGTTGCAGTGGGGCTATGACATCAAGAGATGAGAGCATGACTTTGTTGTATATGTCTACCATCATAGCGGGATCTGTATGGTCCGGGATGGCGTTCAAGGTCGGTGCGATCAATAGGATCAGATTTTCAGGGGTAATGTTCTTTTTATTTCTGGTCTGGACAGCTGGAGCTATACTGTCAAGTTGCGCTGGTGTCGCCTCTAGGGTAAACAAGATCAAGTAGTGATCTGTCCAGGGCTGTGGAATTATAGAGGAGATCAGGACTGGGCAATTGTGCACAGCTAGCCAGTCCAGAGTTCTACCTTTGGTATGAGTAGGCTCCGTGATCTTCTGGGTAAAGCCCAGTTCCTCTAAGGTATTATTAATTATGGCATTAGCATCTGCGGGGTCACTAAATCCCAGGTTAAGGTCTCCTAATAAAATGCTTTGTGAGGAGTTCTTGAGATTATTGGATAGGGTGTTTGTAAGGTCTTCTTCAAATGACCCTAGGCGGCCAGGTGGTCGGTAAATAAGGTTAATGGAGATGGATTGCGTGTTAGATATGGTTAGTTTTGCTGTTAAGGATTCGCAAGATCCTTCATTGGGAGATGTCTCAATAGTCAGGGGGAATTTAGTTTTAGCTATAATAGCAAGACCTCCACCTCGAGAGGTGGTACGATCAAGTCTTAGTAGAGTATAGTCATCTGGAATGGCTAGCATAATTGCAGGGCCTGCTGTTGGGTGTAGCCAGGATTCAGTAACAGCTAAGAAGTCCAGGTCTTCATTGTAGTGTAGGTCTGCAATGTCTTTTGCGTGGGCTACCATGGAGCGGGCATTTATCGGTGCTCCCTTAGTCCCAG
Organism: Ambystoma mexicanum; assembly: GCF_040938575.1. Lineage (NCBI taxonomy): Eukaryota > Metazoa > Chordata > Amphibia > Caudata > Ambystomatidae > Ambystoma > Ambystoma mexicanum. Next base: position 1,515,026,314 of record NC_090937.1, on the reverse strand, counting down.
GTTGTGCTGGTTTTGACAGTGATGCCGAGGATTTATGCGTGCTTTTCTGGGCGTGAATAGACTTGCGATAGAGTCTACTGTTTAGTTGAAGAGGGTGCTGGGAGGGGCTATGGGGGCTGGTAGTAGCCTTGCTGTGAGCTGCTTTGGTTAGAGGGTCATAAAGCCTTGGGTGCCTTGCACGTAATTTGAGGTTACTTTGGAGGACAGTGCAGGGTGTGGTGATCATGTCAGTAGGTTTTTGAGAATTAGGTGGGGGCTTGTGTGCAAGTAAGTTAAGTGGCGTGGTTAGGTATTGGGAATTCATAGTATAGAGAAGTAATCTTAGTGTCACAGTATAGAGCGTATGTCTGGGCAAGATAGGATTGATGCAGGATTGATGCAGGGTAATTGTTGGTGGTTGGCATGCAGTCGTATAATACCTAGGTCTGAGGAGGCAGCAGTTCGGATGCAGGGCAGTAACACACCTAAATTCAGTTATAGCACTAAAGTCTGCTAAACAGCAGTTCAATACATGGGCGTTAGCACATCTAGATTCGATTTTACCACTAAAGTCTGACAGGCAGCAATTCAGTACATGGGCATTAGCACATCTAGATTCGATTTTACCACTAAAGTCTGACAGGCAGCAATTCAGATCATGGGCATTAGCACATCTAGATTATATTTTACCACTAAAGTCTGACAAGCAGCAATTCAGTACATGGGCATTAGCACATCTACATTCAATTTTACCACTAAAGTCTGACCGGCAGCAATTCAGTACATGGGCATTAGCACATCTAGATTCTATTTGACCACTAAAGTCTGACAGGCTATATGCATCTATCAGAGGTAAGAAAATGCAGCTTTCAAAATACAGCTTTCAATGGTAGGCTAAATGCTTCTATTGGAGGTAATCAAAATGCAGCTTTCAAGATACAGCTTTCAATGGCAGGCTAAATGCTTCTATCAGAGGTAAGCAAAGTGCAACTTATCAAGATACGGTTTTCAAAAGCCGCTTTCGAGGGTGGGCTGAATACAACTATGAGGATACATTTTATAGGTGTGTAACGTGTAGATATAAATTTGTTAAAAGCAGACATGACTGGGTGGGCGTTGGATCTTGGGTGATGGACCATAGTAGTCAGCTGAAATGCATATTTGCTTGGGCATGCAGAAGAACGCAAAACATTAGTGGGCAGCATGCATCAGTTTCCTAGATGCAGGTTCAGTAGGGCAGGAGGAGATGAGCCAGGAGTAGCGCATGTTAGCAATCTGCGTATCGTGCTAGTAGAGGAGATAGACACATGATAAATAGATGCATAGGCGGAGTCGAGCACAGCCTTATATGGCACACAGTATCAAGTCAGAGTTATAGCGCGTATGCGTATGGGATGAACAGTACTTGTGTACCTGAGAGGTGCCGCTATATGAGTGTTCAAGCAGGCGGCAACGGCAGGTCCTGTGTGTTGTTAAGGGTCCAAGGTGCGTGTACAGCAGTGTCAAACTTTCATATGGTCAGGGAAGGGGGCCGGCCCCACGCACGCCACAGTGCGCAAACAGGGGCAAAACAGGTGCTTTTCATGCGACGCTTCTCAGGAAGGTGCTGGCTTCTGCCTTCCGGCAGATGTACGTCGCTGACATAAGGTTGCTTGTTGCTAGGCAAACGATCAACAACTTCACGGAGCGGCCATTTTGGGTGGCGTGCAATCGTCGGGAAATTCGTCGTGCTCTGTTGGTGGAGGCAGCTGGGCCTGCGGTCTAGGCGAGGGGCAGGGTGCCTGATATGGCACAGGTGCAGCAGCTCCAGGGAAAATCAAAAAGGGAGGGTAGATCGTGGCATGAGCATGAGCATCGTATTGTGCTCACCTCTAGAGATCCTCCTGTTGGTGCGCTAGCTGCGTGGTGGCAGGCATCAGGGAGGGGCTCCTGCCCGCTCCGAGGGGTCCTCCTGTAGTGGCAGGACAGGGGCAAAACAGGCGCTTTTCATGTGGCGCTTCTCAGGAAGGCACCGGCTTCCGCCGGCCGGCGGATGTACGTCGCTGAAATAAGGTTGCTTGTTGCTAGGCAACCGATCAACAACTGCACAGATTGGCCATTTTGGGCGGCGTGCAATCGTCGGGAAATTCATCGTGCTTGGTGGGTTGCGGCAGCTGTGGGCCTGCGGTCTAAGCGAGGGGCAGGGTGCCTGATATGGCACAGGTGCAGCAGCTCCAGGGAAAATCAAAAAGGGCGGGTAGATCGTGGCATGAGCATGAGCATCGTATTGTGCTCACCTCTAGAGATCCTCCTGTTGGTGCGCTAGCTGCGTGGTGGCAGGCATCAGGGAGGGGCTCCTGCCCGCTCCGAGGGGTCCTCCTGTAGTGGCAGGACAGGGGCAAAACAGGCGCTTTTCATGCAGCGCTTCTCAGGAAGGCGCCGGCTTCCGCCTGCCGGCGGATGTACGTCGCTGAAATAAGGTTGCTTGTTGCTAGGCAACCGATCAACAACTGCACGCAGCGGCCATTTTGGGCGGCGTGCAATCGTCGGGAAATTCGTCGTGCTCAGTGGGTGGAGGCAGCTGTGGGCCTGCGGTCTAGGCGAGGGGCAGGGTGCCTGATATGGCACAGGTGCAGCAGCTCCAGGGAAGATCAACAAGGGAGGGTAGATCGTGGCATGAGCATGAGCATCGTATTGTGCTCACCTCTGGAGATCCTCCTGTTGGTGCGCTAGCTGCGTGGCGGCTGGCATCAGGGAGGGGCTCCTGCCCGCTCCTAGGGGTCATCTTGTAGTGTGGGAATATGATTTGAAATAGTGTATGGGAGTACCTAATGACTCGATATTGTGTGCAGTACAACGGGCGGAATGCCATTGCTAAACGTCATGTATAGCCAGACAGTTACATAATCCTTTGTCCTTCCAGACAGTAATATTAGTGTTGAGGGATTGTGTGCACTTGTAATATCGTACCACCACACTATTAAATTGCTACCCTGTATAACAGATTAGTAAACACAGCAGACACTCCTGTGAGATTTTCTACAAAAACTATTTTGCAGAACTCACATTTACATTTAGGCTTGAAGATGCTAGTGAGCGCAATTGATTTTAGAAGGCTTAGTTCGACTTCATTTAGCAGTTTAACACACACTGCTAAGATGTGTTAGATCAACTTAGCCAAATGATGTTCTACTTCCATTTTACTAGGACATCTATAGACTTTTGCATTTACACAGTTTGACATGAAATAACCTTGGCTTTATTGATTTTACCAGCAATGGCAACTACAACTTGGGCAAGCTGTACCTGCATCCATGAGCGTGAACACATCTAAATTATCGACGTATTGTGATATGTTCCTCTTCATATTGACAGGTGAACAGAAACCCTGAGTTTATCCAGGTCTCCATCATTAGAAACAAAAATCAGCGCCCAACAGAAATGCAATGTAATATTATCGGAAATACTAATAAGATGTTAATCCAGTCTTTTTCTTTTCTACTGCTATTTACCATCTTTCTGAGAAGAGATTGATTTCAGAAATAGGTTCTGAAAGGGGAAGCAATGGATGATCCACTCTACCGACTGGACTATTTGCTAACCATCTATAATGCATTTAAGACCATTGCATTATAATTGGCCATGCCGTTTCAAAGATATTAAATATGTGAACATTGGGATTCATGAACAGAGGTTTGAGGGGCTCTTGTTAGCCACTGTTTGTTAAATGTGATGTTCAGGAGTACTGAAGGACACCGATAGCAGGGTTGCATCACTCTTTAATGCAGCAATTTGCAAGCCATGACCTCCATGCCTTTTATAAACCAAGAGGGGATCCCATTTATATGTAAATTACCTGCCGTTCTAACAGAGTTTCTGGAACTTTTACGGCAAGGCTTCTGAAGATGATGCAGCTGAAGCTTGTTAATTCAAAACTCCATTCACCAAAAATCTCTGTTAAATGGCAAATGCAAGGACTAAACACTTTGTTATCCTGCTGTTTTACTGGCTGACGGGAATACTGCCATTCAACAACAATCATGTGTATTTGATTATCTTAGACCGTTGATTCCCCCTATTCGAGATTTGGTTGTACACATTTGTAGGGCCACTAAAAGGGGCACTGCTGTGTTTACATTGATCGTCATTCTGAGTTAATATACAAGTTACAATTCATATGCAACAATTATATTATTTATTTACATATAATGTAGCAATAAAACAAACCATAAATAGTTTACTGCATAACTATCTAAAATATACTAAAAAGAAACATACTACACAAGAGAAAAATAAAATAAAAACTCCATCAGCATTCAATCATTGTAAAATCTATAAGATATCAGCCACACAATTCCAGAAACGTGGTCCTATGATAGATGAGGCAGACCTCGTCTTCATCGTAGCAAGCCTGTCACACAGTTTTGGTATCCACCTCCAAGCGATCATATCCACCTGCCAGAAATGCCTTATCGCGAATAACTTGCAATAACTCGAATAACTTGCAATTCCTCACACTCCAGTAATAAATGCTTTAGACTTTCAACAGTAGTGTCGCCATACAAGCAACAATGGGGCTGATTTACACAAATCACTTTTTTCGAATGTCAAATCAAACTTAATTTGTAAACAGGTACCTATTTAATTTAAAGGATAAGACTCCAAATAACTGACTTTGCTGGTATTAACCATTCAATATCTAACATTTTCGACTGTGCCAGCCTTCGTGGCAAGGTCAGTAAGCCGTGGGTCAGTGTCAATGGCCATCAATTCTTTTTTGGTAGCCATGTTTATTTTGCCTCTGACCAACCCATCAGTACATCTTGGTTTACAGGCCAACAAAATTGTCAAATCCTCAAAAATGACACAGAAAGGTAACCTTTTACATTCTACAAGTTCACTTTGGGTGATCAGTCGATTATAGTAAAGGAGAGCAGAATTAGCGATCTGGCAATCTAACATTAACAGAGATGGAATACTAAATAGATATAGAAGGGCACGCTTTGCCATAAATGCTTGTGCCCAAATGGCAATAGCATAGGGCGAATCTTCGCCTTATATGGACGAATTAAGCTAATGAGGGAGTGTGCCGCATTCTGAGCTGAAATTTGCTTTAGCCCTGTGAACACTGATTTTATGCTAACCTGCAGCCCCTCCAAGTGGGCGTTCCACATCAGATGGTTATCAATTCTTAACCCACGATATTCATATGCACTCACTTGCTGAACTTGCTGGGGCCCCACGGTAATAAATGACCGAAGGAGATTCTTCAATTTCTTATTGTAGAATATTATGGATTTATTCTTCCCTAAATTAATCCTCAGCCCATTAGTTAGACAATATTGGGCTAGACAACTGAATGTGCTCTGAAGGCCCGAAATAGTGAAGTCGAGCAAAATCAAGTTATCGACGTAGCCCAACCAGGGTATTTTATTCATCCCCAGTCTGGCTGCATGACCGAGCGGATCTGCAAGACCCCCGAAAGGTCACTCAGGTATAGAGTAGATTACAGGGGTGTTAAAATGCACCCCTACTTAAATCCAACATTGGGTGTCAAAAGGGTAGCTGGAGTTATCATAGCTATCCACTCTCACCATAAACGTAGTATTCACATAAAGGGCAACTAACTTCCTTAATATTAATACACCCTGCGGGATATGCCAGGCTAATAAGGTTCCAAAGCCTTTATCGTCGGTTCCATATTGCACGTGGCACTGAAATCTACATAAACTACAAGGATCAGACCTTTTTGTACTTTCTATGTATATTGCACCATGTTCGTTAGGGTCAACATGTTTGTGAGTGAACCAGCTCTGTGTGTGAACCCTGTCAGAAATGCAGGGACTATATTGTTTTCCAAAACCCAAGTTGCAGGTTCAAGGAGCAAGTTCCACGCAAATACCTAAGATGTAACATCCAACATTGCTAGCAGAGGATCATTTGTGGACTCAGACCTACTGCCCTTCCTTCTTGTGAATCTGTAGTATAATACTTTCCAGCCATGTACTAGGGAAAGTATTAGTGGCAGAAGTATGTGAGAACAATTTATGGAATAGAGCACCCCGCCAGTTCCGATTTAGCCCCAGCAAGGCATTGCCCATGCCATCCAGTCCGGGGCTCTAGAAGCTTTAAGGGAAGAAATCATTTTACTGATTTGATATAGTAAGAAATTGAACTCCCAAGTATCTGAATCCAAAGTGACCAATCTCAACTCATTTGAACATCTGCCTATATTAGTATGCAAGTATTCCTTCCAATGTTCATTGCTAACATCTGAGAGAACACACCTTTTTTGTTTTTTGTCACAAGCTATATCCCAAAATAGTTTATTTTTATTCATTAACATGGCAATCGTTAGGTCACCCCACATTTTATGTTTCAATTGTAACTGGTAAGCCCCCCTCCAAATACAGTAAGCATGTTTTTGTGAGTGCAACCTTTCTGCTAAGCCTTCTGAGGTGATCACTTTATTAATGATTCCACTTGGGTCTTTCGCAATAACCATTTGGCATATCTGACATTATCAAACCCTTTGGTTGAAGGGCCAGCCTCAAGCTGATAAGGGCTAACAGGGGTGACTAGTTTGATAATCTCAGCCCATAAGGTGGGATACCTTATCGTAATAAAGTTGGTGGGAACATTAATACTCGTCTCACACTGTAGCTCATTGTGAATGCTCATAATTCTATTGATAGGGTTTGATAAAGTAAAGCTGTTAGCTTTGGTCAATCGCTTGTCAATCCAGATAAGCCAGAGCTTGTGCAATGGGAGACATGAGCACAGAGGACCAACATTCAATGTAACCAACAATGGCAAGTGGCCCATCTCTTCTTGAGGAGTTATTCATGGAGGAGGTCTATCTCTGGATCAGTTTCACAAAAATATAATCCAAAGTACTTGCAGCATTAGATGTGACTCACGTATAGTTACCTGGGCTATCAGAACAAACTGAGCCTAGCATTTATCATGTAAAGGTTAACACTGGGACCAATCATTGCCCGTCTTCTCATATATAGTTTGCTTTAGTTCAGCCAGGGGCAAGGCATTTAATGGAATCCTGGAATTCAAGTCTCCAAGAAATATAATTGGGCTAGAGCCATCAAAGCTTGATATAATGTTTTCTACTTCATCTCGAATAATGCTGGTATTCATCAAGCCCAGTGGATTTATGTTTATTATGAGCCACCTGACACTTTTTGTTTCTAAAGTTTCCCACTCTAGCACTACGGCCGATATAAATTCAGAGACCACCTTCGATTTAGTTGGAGTGCAAGCCAAGGTGCAACAAACCAGTAATCCCTGTTTAGGGCATCCAATCAGTCCCTTAGTGGCCAGAATTTGAATGGTAATCCTACCGTCTAAAGCAATCTCGTTAGTGCAACATGTCTTCTGCATTGCTATTATTGTGAGGGGCATAAGATTGCTAAACAAACCATCCTCCTTAAAAGGTGAGAATGTCCTCTGGTGTTCCATGATAAGATCTTACAGGGGTAGTTAGGGTTGCATATCTGTGTTGAAGGGGAGAAAAGAAGACAGTCAGGTCCAATCCCCCATGCAACAGTCTGCCAGGAGTTAGTATTGTTACAGAAGGCACCTGCCCTATCTCCCCTACTCTAAGTAGCCACCTGAATAGGTTGAGATCATAGTAATTGTAGATTGGTAACAGGTCCCTTTTTGCCAGGCTGGTAAAAGTTAGCTAGTGCTGGATGAAGAGACTCCCCAACACTTCTAGTTAAACAAATTCCCTGGTTGGCCCAAGATTCATGAAGATATCTCCCATTTTCTGGAAGATGAGGTAAAACACCAGGAATAATCAAGGCTAAAGAAATCTTCTTCTGCTGTAGCAACATAATCAACCAGAGTCCCTAAAGAAGTGTGCATAGATAGTATCTGGACCAGAACAGTCCAGAATCTCAACCAATTTAACATCAGAAGAACAAATAACCCTTAGGTGGGGCACTTCATTGCAAAGGTCCACACATGCAGAGCAATTCAAGGTAAAACAACCAGAATGGATGGTAAAACAGACTTTTAATGTTAACTGTGAAACTGGTATACTACTCTCGTGCTCACTGGATGCATTTCTCGAGCCATACAGCTTGGGAGAGTCAACCTTTGATAGGTTATTTTGCTCAACATCATGCAAACTAATGTTGGAAAACATGTTTGGTACAGAGACCAACGCAACCTGAGGTATGGTTATTGTAGACTTGTAAAAATAAAATTTTACAGCTTTGGTTCCGGGGCATAAACACAGGATTAGGTGGCATAACATTTGTGGCTATTTCAATATCACCAAAATTAGTTCAAACAGGTTGCATATGCCTTCAATGATGACAGAGTTATCCATGGCCACTTTACAAGGCTTCCTTTTTTTGATTACGGGGTTGAAACGTGGCCTTAGCATTATTAGTCAAAGTTGAAATAACATTGGTTTCCTTAATTAACATTTTGACCGGGGCTCCCCGCTTCCTAGTATTAGGTTAGTACACACTGGCGCGCAGTTAGCATCAACCACAGCAGTCTTGCCGCTCCTTTCCTGCCGAGGTGTCAGGCCATCACCAATTAAATACCTTTTTGGATCAGATCTTAGGATCACGTTTTGCAAAAGTTAAAAAAAAAGTTAAAAAAAAGAAAGAAAAAAAAATACTGAGGATTTAAAAATGCAGTATCTAGTTATAATAAAGTAATTTAAAAATACCGGAACCCTGTTTAATACTTACATATCCTTCCCTACCTACAGTATTTAAACTATCAGGTGAAAAACAAGAGTTAGCGAAGACTGAATGAATGCTCTCCTCCAATGTCAGAAATTAGTGAAGGCCTTTTTTTTTTTAAGTTGATGTTAGATTTCTGTTGCATCATTTATACAGACATACTAAATAGTTCAAAACAAAATACAGTGTCTAGGTGCTAGCCTTTGACACAATCAAAAATGATAGCCCACAGCAAGACAAACGTGCCCTGGAATGCCTCCATTAGTGAACAGTACAAACCTGTGTAAATAATTCTGAGCCTTATGCATGCAGCATTCTAGGGTAAATAGCAACACTATCTGTGCCCTGAGAGTTTTGAACACACAGGCATCGGTTTATCACTGTGTAACGATCACCAAATATTTAAGTTTGTGAACTGTCAAAATGAGACCTGGAACTGAAGGAGCAAACTTCATCAGTAAATGAAGTAGGCGCTTTGGTGGCAAATAATGTACATTTCTTCCTAAGAAATGGCTGTCCACAAATACACACACACACACACACACACAGAAACACCCAACTTTGCTCATGTGGCTCGGAACTAGAGGTACATTTGCCGAGATGGCTACTAGGGGGCACTGTGGCATGTATGACTTCCCTCAAATGACTTATACTACTTTCACATTTCAGATGGAAGGGATGTTTGGAGTGTTATTTAAACCCTCACATACCTTTGCTGGCGTTTGCCACACTTGCCGCATTGCTATAGCCACACAGCTGTGAGACTGTACTACACTGATTAAACCTTTAAGGGTGAAACGAGCATGCAGTTGTCTGCAGTTTTGAGAACTGTCCATCGTGAGTGTGAGATGATATGCATAAAATAGCTCAGTGAGACAAGGACAATTTTCTGCAGCTAAAGGCTTGCATTTGGGCTTATTTGCAAACCTACAGATCTTTGCTCATGTGGCTATAAACTGAAGGTGAATTTACAGTGATGGCCACTGAGTGGAACGTGTGTGTTGGCTCAAATTCAGGAGGAATGGCACATGATATTTAATCAAGAAAGGTGGGGTCCATGGAAGGAGTAGAGAGATTGTGCCGCAGGAAGACATCAGGTTCCTAGGAAAGGGAAGTAAAAGTGCCCTCTTAAGCTAATCTGCAGAACATGAGGCAGGTAAACCCAGTTGATGGTTATATCCCACCATTAAAAGGAGTCAAAGGAAATGAAATTAGAACACATACCCTAAAGAATTTGAGTTATGAGGAGGTGACCAAAAATCTTGTGAACATTTTGAAGAGTTGCTTGAACCGGTGGACTGCTGATCAGAGAATGCCCTGAGTTGACCAAGAATAGTAAATTGTCTGTGTCAAATAAAATACAATTTGACCTGATATCGTGTTTGGATATTGTGTTGTATGTGGATCATTTGTAGACACAACTCTGCTACGTGACAGTCAATGTTATGCATAGTTCTGATCCCCCACGATATAGAAAACAACATGGGTTACATAGATATTATAGTTAGTCATTATTTGCAATGGTTCTTGGACTGATGTACAGCCCATCCTCCTTATCACCAAAATGTCCCTTACAGGGCAAAACACAGCACTAATTCAAAGATAAATATTTCACTTTGGTCAGCCAAATGTAGCCTTTGTAAAAACCATACTTACAAAAACAATATGGAGAAATGATTGTGTATTCTATACACATAGGTTCACATTTCAGAGGACATTGAAAGCACACTATGATCCATATATGATTATTGTGCAGTAACACACAATACACACATAGGGCCTGATGCATGGAATTATGTACACAGAAAATAGGGACTTTGCCTGCCAAACTGCGTGCAAACTCCGGTTTGTTGATTCATGGAACTTTTTGGTACTTTGTGGGGACTTTGGCAAGGCTTGGCACGTCTCTGCGAGCAGACTAGTGCATTGTGCGAGACACTATGCATAGCATGGGCGTGGCTTCTGCAGAGGGCATGGAAGGGGAGGAACTTTGAACTGAGGAAGAACAAGGGAAAATGTGGGCGTTGCGAGGTACTTCCCGCAGGCAGTCCATTGCACGCCCACTATTGCGTGGAATGATGCACATTCATGTATCCGACTGTGCAACCTCTTGCAGGGAAAAAGCCATGCAAAGCCCTCATACCACCCGCCACCTGAAGGCAGGCGCACAGACACTTGCACAAAGGACTCAGTGTGCAGAGGTAAGATTGGGTGTCAGATTTCGGGTTGTGTGTACACAGCTGGGGTTCCGATCTAATTTAGGGGTGTGTGTACGCAGTTTAGCGTGGTTCAGGAATGTTTAACGGGGGTTTGCACACACATTTTCTGAGTTTTATCCAAGTTACTAAGTATTGTACGAATGGTGCCAAGGTGCCATTAGCAGTTACGGGGGACCCCACACTGGGGCCACTGAGATGCAGGCCTGCTTGCAGGAGACCTCACACACAGTGTGAGGGGTGCATAATGTGCACCATTGGGAAGCACGCAACGGTCAAGTCTATGACCTAAATTGTTATTAAGGTAATCAAACTTTTCATGAGCTAACTTATAAATTATGTTATGTCTGGTTCCATTATGCCCAGGTGCCGTGAGCTTGGGCACCAAAGGAGCTCAAGAGCACGGGGGAATAATCAGATGGGGGACAGGGCTAAGGAACAGGATGCCAGACAAGGGCTGCTGTGCAGCACTTGCAACCAACATACAGGGAAAGGCAGCCCGGCACCACCTCCCCTAGCACCCCCTCCTATAACACTTGACACGCTGCAGGGGGGGACAAAACGGGAACATCAGGGCCCGGGTGTAGGCAGGAAGGGAGGTCCAAGGCCACACACCTAAGTGTGAATGTCAGTCGGCGCCAGCCGGCCATGGGGCAGGAAGCCTCTAGTGTTATGCACAATCAATACAAACCTGTGAGCTTTGCCTTGCCCCGTGTTGTACTAAGCATCGAGATCACTAGCTTGGAACATTGAACAGGTAGCCAAAGAAAAATTCTGGAGAAAGGAGTTTATTGAAATATTTTCATTGTTAGAAGCAGAGCAAAAGGGGTATGGTGTGTATAGAGACCCCAAAAAGATAGAGGAGAAAAACTTAGCATGTGAAGCCCATGTAGCAAATAATTATGATAATTGGGGCAAGGCATTTAACATTATGGCATCGGTCATCTTGGAAAAATTCACAAATGCAGGCATGGCGCTCTCGCATATCAAGACAAGATCCGACAAGTTAGGTTATGATTTGAAGGGGATGCCTGGCTCAATTATGATTATGAATTCAGAAGTAACATGGCAACGCACCCAAAGATAGAATGGATCACAAGTGGAAGCAAATATATACATACACAAAGTAATAAAATCCAAATCTCCATGCTGGCTGACAATAGCCCTGCAGAGGCCAAGGGCACACACAATAACTGTGTAAAGGTTGCTGACACAGAACAAAAGAACAAGGGAGAGCCGCCCTTTCGTAAAAAACAGCCATGATGGGTTAAGGCAAATATCTGCAATCAAAACAATAATGACAAAACCTATAAAACCACAAAAAGCTAAATCACATGTTGGAAGTTCAAAAAGGGTTTGTCGGGTGTCTTGACCCACGTTTGAACTATTATGGTAAAACATTTGGTGCTGTGGGCTTAGAAAATCCAAGATGGCAAAAAGCCCACATTTGCGCCAGAATCCAGGAAAACCGTGCAGTTTTGCGCAAACCAAAATGGTCGCCTGACCTGCCTCCCACCAGTGCGAGCGTGATGGGCCAGAAGCGCCATGAGTGAAACGTGGTGCCAAAGGAAAAACAGTAGTGCCTGTTAGCTCAAAAAGCACTTTGAAATCACATTTGTTTCTCTGAAATGCAAGCTAAAAATGCCTATTTTAAACATTGCAAGATGTTCAAAAATCTCACTGAACATCAGCAGACATTTGGCAGAATGTAGTCTTGTGTGCATACAAATTCTGGAAAGATGAAGAGCCTAAAACAATGTTTATAACAAGACTGGCTGAACTGTGGATGTCAGCAGCTTAAGTGAAATTGGATTTAAAACCGCTAAAATCGAAATGTTTAAAATAAATGAGTGACGTATTTTTGAGTGTCACATAGGTTGCAACTGTTTAAATGTCATAGTTTTGAACTTAGAATCAGCATTCTAGCTGCATGTGTAAAAATTGTAAGTTTGATTTGCATGAAAAAAAAGTGGAACACAAGTGACATTGGGCTGAAGCCTGGCTTGAAGAGATTGAATTCTGCCCGGCAACTACCCCCGACAGGAGTTGAAACTTGCCCAGCAACTGCATTCACAGGCCTGGCTGCCTTCTGCTGTTCCCACCAAAAGGAGATCACACCTCTCTGTTTGAATTAGGGGTGGGGTACTTGGGGCTGCAGGAAACATAACAATGAGCTTTCCTTGGCTCGGGCAAATGCTAAATTAGGGGGGGTCGAAAATGGCTTCCTCTTGGAAGAAACTGGGAGGAGCAGTGCCTCTGTGAGCAACCTGAGTTGGAGGAAGTGGACAAACCAGAAATTCCACCATGTGCTTTTGGAAACCACACCCCTCTGGGCCAGAGCATAATTTTAAAAAGATGGATAATTCATAGTACGGACTTGTCAAAATTATATAATTAATATCATTATTCTTGTGATTTTTCTGTGCACATTTTAAGAGGTGTTAGGACTCTCTGGTATGTTCTGGGGGTTAGTAACGGAAAATAAGGTATTAGTCCTAATGTCTGTATGTTGAAAATCTGAAACTTTATCATCTGATATTAGTGCCTTGTGCATGTTTGTGTAAATTCTGGAAAAGTTTAGAGGTTGTGTTCTTGATCAAAAGGACAGAATTCTGTCATAAGTGGACACGACATCTTACAAAGACAGGGATGGGATGGTTTGGTGCTACAGAAAATATGTTAACTGGACATATAATACTAGAAAAATGGTACATAGATAAATATGTATTTGGATCAAAAATAGATTTGTGTGCAAATTGACAAGGGGAGGATCCTCTGACTCATAAACTTACCTCATCACAATGACACTCCATTTCATTCCCCCAATCAAGGGAGAGAGGAGAGCTTGGCCAATGATAAGTTGTGAGGGGCAGGCTTAGTTATGCCCACGCACACACACATTTCTAAAGACATAAAAGGAACACTGAAACCCAGGTAGAGACTTCACTTTCCCCTTTTTTGCGAAGCGCTTTGCTGGACCAGACAATATCCAGAAGGACCATCTCCAGAACTTAGAATCCAGACTTCAGAACTTGTAGCAGAGAGGCCTGAACCACCAGCTGAATCCTTTTTTCAGCAGACCTCAAAATCTTTTGCAAATCATTCAAACAGCCGGGCTGAGCTGTTTGATTCTGGCTAGAACCCTGTGCCAGTACCCAGAAAGCAGTGCTGTGTCCAGAATCCACGTTATCCAAACCAGCAGAACCAGAGATCCAGACCGCCGTGCAGTGCCGAGTGCCAGACCAGACTAGCAGAGCAGAGCTATCCCAGACCGCTGTATTCAGAACCAGTAAAAGAGACCGTCCGTGGCGAGTGAAGCCCAAACCTGACCAGACCCTGACGGCCTATTTCAAATTTATAGTGTGAGTACTCAGCCAGAACTGTGCAAAACCAATCTCTTAGTTTAAAATAATCTAATTCAAACCATTTCCACCTATCTAGAACCGCATTATAGAATTGTGTGTCCATCCTGTTGATCCAAAACCTTCCACAGCGCATCTGTCATTCTGAAACTTTAATTTTACTTCTGAAAATCTACCTCCACTAAATCGTCCATATCTTTGGAACCGTATGTGCTCCTTATAGTTTTTCTGTAATCGCGTTCGACGCATTCGGAAAAGTGCCGCAAATTGAAAACTAGCTCAAACTTCTTCACCTGTCAAAAATAGCTGTCTTTTGCTTGCATTGCTGAAATCCATTTTCAACCTGATAATCCCTCATGTATCACTGATAGGGTTGACCTGAACCAATTCAACGTAGCTATCACTTACCCTGAATCTCCTATAGGGAATTAAAATAATTTTTAGCATATTTTCACTTCTTTGCAAATCATATTTAATGTATTTTTGCCTCTGTTTTAAAATCATCCCTGTGCTCTAAGCTTGCTAGGGGGGAACTGTATTGGTATTGCATTTGATGGTATTCCTGAAAATTGTGTGCTCCCCTTCCATCTCTTCATACTGCATAGGAGGGAGTGAATTGCCACAAGGGGAAAAGTGATTAGATTCTCTCTTGTTGAAACCATATCAGTTTATTTCTGTGCTGCATTCTTTCCATCATTGTTTTTTCTTGAAACCATAAAAGCATTCTCAGTTACCTTTCCCTTCCTATACCAACTCCTAAGTGATTACAAAAGTGTGCTAGTGTAATATTATCCATTGTTGATCACTGTCATGTTCATAAGTGTGCGATCAAATATTAAATTATTATAAAAGTGTGATATATATATATATTGTTTAATTTTCAAATAAATCTTTTAAATTGCAAAACAAACCTACTTCTTGGCTCAGTGAGGTCAGGGGGATTCAAAGAGAGGGGCGTTATACAAGAGTTTATCATCCAGATTATAACTTGTCATAAAAATATATAAATAAGGGCTTCCCTTGGGCCTCCCAGACCAGGCATTGACTTAATTGGAGTGCAGAATTGAAGTCCCTTAACAGATTGGGGGCTCGAGCCGGGACATCTGGATTAGATCTTCCACTTGTGCAGCTTGTTACAGTGTGCTAACTGATAGGATACATAAATCCTGTTGGATCACCACACTGTATTACACTGTAAAAACACTCCTCAAAGGAACGCTCTGAGGAGACGGTCTGTTTTGCAAAATAAAATACAAACTTCTGTAAGTCAGGAAGGAAATCAATTTCCAGAATGACGACATTGGTAGATATGAAGATAGCTAGAGAGCACCTCTTACATAAACTGTTTGTGAGAGGTGAATGGTCTGAACAGGACCAGAATGTGTGGATGCAGGCGATCACACAATAGGTCAATGAGACTGGGTTAGACAGCTGGAAAGATCAGGGTCCCTTACACGTGGCCCTGGGCGAACTATACATGTCCCCTAAGGCCAAAGATGAGCACAACAAGATTGTTAGGATAGGGGCATATTTGTATTTATATATGGGAGCCATACAGGACAAATGTGCTGAAGGCCAAGATCTGGCAAATAGGCAACAGAAGGCATTAGAAAATGCCCAATCTGACCTGGTCTCTTCTGAGCAGAGGCTGCAGAGGAGCCAGGATTCAGAAAATGATAGTAGTCAGTATATCATTAAGATAAAAGAGGATATGGGCATCCTGCAACAGGAAAAGTCAGACCAGGATACCAGATTCCTGGCCTTGCAGAAGGAGTACCAAGAAGGTTTGGACGCCCTACTGCAGAGCCAGAAAAAGCTGGAGCAACAACTGGACTTCAGTAGGGCATGCGGAGAGCAGGTAGACACCTTGCAAAGCCACCTAGATAGGGAGAAGGCAGAGAGCAACAAACTGATTCTGAAAAACCTGGATACCCAGACAGAACTTGAAGATGAGCGCCAGAAAGCTGGGGCCCTTAAAAGGCAGAGGACCTGGCGGCTCAGATGCAGGCTCTTAGTCAGGAAAAAGACACCTTAGTCCAGGAAGTCTGCCAATTAAAAGAAAAAATTGAAGAAAATCACCTGGCCCTCCAGGGACTGGGTGACCTCCAAAAAGAGCATCAGAACTTGTTAGAGCACACCAGGAGGGTGGAAGATGCTCTGGGAAGAAAGGAACAGGACAGTAGGGATAGGACTCACAGGGTAACCCTCCTGCAGCAAAGACTGGCCCAGTACTCCAAGACTAACCAGGAAGCACAGAGAGAGAATGAGGCTCTCTGCCAGGACAATGAGAACCTCCAGCAACAGGTAGCCATGCAGGAGAGACTGATAGAGCCTAGTAAGGCCTTAACTGAGGAACTGAAAGCACAGGCTCTTGCATGGCAACAGGGAGCAGGGGCTGATAGAGATGAGGTTCGCTGGGAAAGGGAAACACCTGAGCATAACCTCAGGAGCCCTAGTGCCAGAGACCTTCATCTCTCCCAGTCCTTGGACTCTGCCACCCCCATGTCCCATGGCGTACATGAGCACAGGGCCACGGGGATGGCAGATTACCATCCAGACAAAAGTATGGGGCTCAAAGGCCAGTACCACCCAGGAATGGATGGGCGGGCATCCGGGTATGGGCACCTAAGTACAGTGCAATTTAGTGGGGACCCCCAGGAGAGTAGGCCCACTAAGGGCATTCTGAAAACCTCTGCCCAGTTAGGTCAGGGGGATGTACTCATCAAATCCTGGCAGCAAGGAGGAATCTGAAGACTCCTCTGAGCGTCACAGCAGGACACAGGAGACCAGGTCCCCACATTCGGCCAGCCATTCCCAGGCTTGCAGAATCCAGGAAAACCTGGAAGATCAGACGGGCACCTCTGGGAGCAGTGCTTCTGAGTCAGAGGATGAATGCACTAGGGTTACCCGAACCAAAAAGGCCAATAAGGAAAAACGGGCCTTGCTTAAGGACCCCTTAAAACAGATTAAGGCAATAAGGAGTGTCATCACCCCTTATCACAAGAACGCCAAGTATTCTGTTTGGGAACACTTGGAGCTTTATGAGCAAATGATGGAGACTTTCCATTTGAAAGACAGCAGTAGCTGCATTCAATATGTAAAGTGGACATTCTCCCCAGAATACTCCAGTTTCTTTGTGGGGCTGGAGGACCAAAACCATTCAAGATGGTCCACATATAGGGCGGCCATCTTGAAACATTTTTCTGTTCACCGGAATCCCCAAGAGGTTCGCAAGGCAGCCTACAATTTGCAAAGTGGGGAGGATCAGGCCCCACAAGAATTTGTGCGGGAATTGAAGCGTGCCTTTGCGCAGACTACCAGAAAGGTGCGCACGGACAGCAAAGAGTTTGTAAATACGTTTTTCCATGCCTTACCCAAATACATAATGACCCAGCTAGTGAGAGATTTTCACGAGAAAAGGTCACTAGACTGGGTCATTGAACAGGCCACCCGGATCTATGAGGTGCAGAAGCCCGTAGAAAATAAAAACAACGCCCAGAAAAGTCCCAAACCGACCAGCACCCCTGCTGCTGCCAAGGTGGCCGAGGTAAAGGTTGCCCCCATTTTAGATTTGGAGATGGAGGGGCCTAAAAATTTGCCGGCACCAAATAATTCTCAGCCCAGAAGGCCCTTGGGTCAGTCACAGACAGGGAGTCAAGGAGGTAGTCCCACAAATGGGGTCCCTTGCTCCCCTGACTATGTAAGTCCCCGCTACAAGGGAAACCGACCCATCCTGGGTTATGTGTGGTCTCCTCCAGCCCAAGGGGGGGGGATCCAGCCAAGTACCTAACTCAGGGAACTTCACTCCTAACTTCCCACAGGAGGGCAGAAATTCACCAAACCCTGGGCAGAACTTTTTTCCCAAGTCTCCACCCAACTTCCACCCCCAAAATCATCCATCCTTCTTTCCCCAATTCCCTGAGCCCAGACAACCTAATCCGGGAGAGGGGAGGCCAAGGGTGTGATGCTGGAAATGCATCTGAGGGACAGGGCCTCTGAATCCTTGTCCTTTTTCTGTTTTTACCGTGTGTTCTGTTATGTTTTCTGCCCCGGAGTCCATGTGGGACTCCTGGCAGTGCAGCTCTCTCTTTTGGTTTGGTGAACAGACCCATGGGATACCCTTATGGCACCCATGGGTAGGGGTACAACCCTGTGCCCCTAGTGTATGTTTTTGGGCACCTGTGGGTGACCCCAGAGCAGGGTATGGGCTGGTGGCAGCTCCGTGCTGAATTTGACAGGTGCTCCGGGTGTCCTCCATTTTGGGATACCCTGGCCCTGCCATTGGGATCTGTTGATTCCTAATGGAAAACAAGATGGCCCCTGTGGCCTCTTGCTTTCTATTGCCTGTTATCTTGTTTTCCCAAAGTCCTGGGAAGCCATGTCTCTGTCCCTTCCCCCTGACTGGCTGTTGGGTGGAAGTTCCATGTATGGTATTGTTGTAAAGGCCCAGCTAGACTGGCTGGAGCCTTCCCAGTGACTGCATGTTGTGGGTACCTCCTGTGGGTGGGACCCGGGTGAATGGAGTGTGTGACCAATATACACTTCTTGTTGTGGTTGTCTGGTTTCTGGCATGAGAGACAAAGACTGAGACAGCCCTGCCACGAAACTGGCCTGAATGCAGTGTGTAGTGTTGAATGGCTGGGTACTTGTCCCAATCCACATTCCCTGTTGTGAGTGTCTGGAAGGGAGGAGTGTGGCCTGAATGCACTGTGTGCCTGATTGGCTGACTGACTGCATGAATGCCCTGCAGTATGATTGGCTGCTGAGTGTGTGCCAGCAGCGTGGATGAGAGAGAGGATAGTATATCTGGGGACCTCTCACCACTGGAAAAGTGTTCAGAAGGTACCTTTGGTTGAGAAGCGACCATTGTGCTCCTGAAGCAGCCAGGGAGCTGAGTCTCCACTCTGCGAGTAACTGGAACTGCTGATCCTCGACGTCCAGCTGGAAGAAGAAGACTTGCTGTGGCATTTGCTTCGACCGATCCGAAGGCTGACGAGATCGTCGAGGGCTGACCCGAGAGAGGACCTGGTAAGGCGCCCTCTTCCCGTGCTCCGAGGGACCATCGAGCACCGCTCCATCTTCGCCGAAGCGCCCTGGAAGACAGACCCTCGAAAGGTTGTCGACCCGAGACGGGACCGCTGAGGAGATCGAAGTGAAGCACCCGGACATCGACGCCGTCGAAGTCCATTGCCGTCGACCAGGGTTCGCAGGTTTGTGTAACCGCTGGAGGCCCGTCGAAGTTGTGTTGCCCAGCCGTGGGAACCACTTGACGCCGTGCCGCCGACGACCGGAGCCGTCTGCTCCTTTGCCTAAGAACATTCAATCGAAGGACTCTCTCGACCGCTTCATCGACCGCTTATCCTGCCGGAGAAAGTCGAGGACGACCAACGCGCCGAGGAGAAACCTGCCGGTGGGTTTCCCGCCACCCGACGACCTCAAAGACCCGGACGACTCGACGCCCTTGCTGGGCTCCCGTCTCTACAATCTTTGCGGTCCAGAACTATTGTCATCGAGGTGCCCCGCACACCTCCGCCTTGCAGGACGCCGACGCCCCGACGCCGACGAGCACTGCTCGGACGAAGCTGCCGCCTCTTCGACATTGTTCTACCTCGTTTGTCGAAGGAAGTTCGACGCCCCGTGCCTCCCGCTTGAAAGGGAAGGCATTCAAGAAGGGCCGTCGATTCCCCGTCGCCGAACAGCGAGTCCCTCGACGTTTGTCGACGCCTTCGAGGAGCTCAACTCCACCAGGTACATTGGGGGGGTAAAAACATTATAGGAGAGAATAAGACTTGCAGAGCAATATATGGACTGGGCTGGTATTATATCTTTCTTTACAGGTTGCCCAGGTGGGGGGATCTCCACACAGAACTGTGCCTAGTGGTAGGGGTCAGTATTCTGCCTATTGCTCAACCATCTTATTTTCTCTCCTCTCTCTATTGCTGGTTTCACTCTATTGGTCTGTGTGATATTGTACAGTATTGTTCATGCACTTCAATGATATCTAGGGTGGTACCACTTTAGGATTGTAAATATTTGTCATTGTAGATTTTGCCAGAGTACAAAGTGAGTTATCATGATATATGTACATAACCTTAACTTTTGATTATATAAAGACTGTTCTAACCAATACAGAGTGTGGATATTCCTTTGTGGGGGTTTGGGGGATACACTGTACTTAAGAACCAGCCTGCATCACCTCCTGAGAAGCTAGGCCTTGATTGCTCGACCATTGCTACCGAATAGAGAATCTTGGCTGGGGTCTCCTGTGCCTCCCCTCCACCATATAGGGAGCGGAAGTACAGACACCCCCCACCGGTCGTAGAGGCCCGTCTCTCACACTGGTGGCAAGCGGTGGGATGCTTATGGTTTTAAGAATCAGTGTATAACCGTGCCACTTACAAAGGATATTTGCCCTTTATTAAATTAAGGTTTAGTTGTGTACAAGGTAACTGCATTACAAACAATGGAGTCTATTGCGAATGGCAAATTAACTCGGATGAGCTTGGAGGCTCTCCAGAGTGCTTGTGAAGCTAGGGAGTTAGACTTTGTGGATAAGTCTAGGGCTGAGCTGATAGCTGCCCTGGTGGACTACCAGACTGATAGTGAGACTCTTGATGAAGGGGGGAATGCAACCAATGAGGACTCTGCCCCTGGGGTTTCAGCTGAATCTGTTTCTGGGAATGCCACCATTCCTGCTGCCTCTGTTCCAAACTCCAGCAATTCCTCAGAGCTTGAGTTATTAAGGATGAAATTGGCCTTTGAATACCGCAAGTTGGAAATAGATGCTGAGCTTAAGAAAGAGGAGTTGGCTCAACAGGTTGCACTCAAAAATAAGGACCTTGAACTCAAGAGCCAGGACACTGAATGTCAGAGGATCCAGCTAGAGAAAGCTAGAGTGGAGACTTCAGCTAGATCCAGTGAGAGTGTCAGGTCCCCAGCCACCAAGTTTATGAAAGATTTGGTTGGTGTATTTGTGGAGGGTTCGGATATCCTCCAATGGATTGAAGCGTTTGAAATGGCTTGTGAGATTCATGATGTGGATAAAAGAGATTGGGCGAAGTGTTTGTTAAGCAGAGTGCCTCAAACCGGGTATGACTGTATTCTGAAGTTGAGTGTGGAAGAAAGGGGTCAGTACGAGTGTATGAAGTCTGCTTTGATTGCCAAGTTCGGCAAGACACCTACCCAATACCTTAGAAGGTTCAGGGATTTTAAGAAAAAGGAGAATATGTCTTGGGTTGACTGGGTGAGTGCTGCGCACATGAACATGATGGGGTGGATCGATGGATACAAGGTTAAGACTTTTGTTGAATTGTCCCACCTCTTGTTTTTTGAGCATTTCTCTGAAGCCTGTTCACCAGAGCTGCGTCAGTATGTGGCTGACCAGAACATTTTGGACCCCTTTAAGCTGGCTAGGTTGGCTGACAAGTGGGTCTCCCACCGGGTGTCCCCTAAGGACTCCAGTGGGAAGGACAAGGAGAAGAGGGCCTCTCAGAAAGCTGAGGAGTCCCCCAAGCAGTCACAGTCGGGTAAACCAAAACCTTCCTCTCCTAAGACCCACAAATCTAGTGGGGATAAGTCATCTGGGGGTGGGAATAAGAGTAGTGGCCCACCTGCTGCAAAGCAGGCTCCCAGTGGTTCCAGTACCGTACCCCGCACTCCTGGCGCTTGTTGGGACTGTGGGGCTCTGGATCACAAAAGGGGTGACCCCAAGTGTAAAGGTAAGGCACTTGGAGTACAGGCTGTCAGCCTGACCTACCCTTACCCCGTGTCTGAGGTGGAGGCCACTGTCCTCCCCTCCTCTGCCGGTATCACATTTGGTGCTCCGGTGGAGATTTCCTTAGTGTCCCTTGGGGCCTGGGACCAGTACGCGGAAGTACTGGCGACTATCCCACAGAACACCCGTAGGTTTTTGAGAAGTGTCCTCTTGAATGGCCAGCCTTCTACTGGTTTGAGAGACACTGGGGCAAGCATGACAGTGGTGGACAGGACCCTGCTCAGGCCAGAGGACTATGAAGGTGCTCCTCTGCAAACCACCAGGTTAGCTGGTGGGCCTCCCAAATTATCACCTGTAGCCTTAGTCACACTCATGATTGGCGACAAGACAGCGAAGCTTCCTGTCCTGGTTCAGGACAATGTCCCTGCTAACATTTTGTTAGGGAATGATCTAGTAGAGTTGGGGTTGATCTCGGATGGTCTTCCCATGACTGCTGCTGCCGTCACTAGATCACAGGTGACATCGGGTCTGGCTGTGGGTCAGATACCCGAGCCAAAGGCGAGGCCTAAGGCAAGAAGGAGGAAGACCAAGAAGGCCACCCCTGTGGAGGGAGCACCTTCTCTTCCTGCTGCACCCATTGGGATCCATGCTCCGGACGGGCTGGGTCCAGTGGAAAACCCAAACTCAACTCCTTTGGGAGAAGAGGCAGAAGACTCTCCTGTGGGAGAGGTTCTTAACCCGGAGGATCATCCCGACCTTCAATGCTTGTTAGCTGAAGGGGGACCCTCCCGGGCGGACTTCTATAAGGGACAGAGAGAGTGCCACTCTCTCAAGGGACTGAGGAAACAGGCCCTGGCCCAGGCACAAGGAGAGGTGCCTAGGAATTTCCGGATTTATTGGGAGGGTGAGCTCCTTGTTAGTGAGCCCACTAAGCCTGAACCTGGTGCCCGCAAGAGGTTGGTGCTACCCCAGGTTTACAGGCCCTTCCTACTGCAGTTGGCGCATGAGGTGCCCTTGGCTGGTCTTCTTGGGACCAAGAAGACTAAGCAGAGGCTCTCTGCCCATTTCTACTGGCCACGGATGGGAGTAGAGGTGGAGTCCCACTGCAGGACCTGCCCAACTTGTCAGTTGTCTGGCAAGACTGGAGGCAGTGTCATTGCCCCACTGCCGCCGTTGCCGGTGGTAGGCACACCATCTGAGAGGGTGGGCATCGACATCGTCGGTCCCCTTGACCCTCCCTCATGTCTCTTGCTAGCTTCCGGGCAAGAAGAGGATGAGAGTGAGCCCCTTCCTGATTTGCTGCATAGCAACCCTCAGGATGGCTCCGTGGAGGGAGTACATCTCTCTCCAGATGTGACAACAGAGCAACAGAGGGCCTGTAGGGCTTTGCTCCAACAGTATGCCTCTCTGTTTTCACTGAAGCCAGGCCTTACACCGTGGTGTAAGCACGAAATTGACACTGGTGACAGTGTGCCTGTCAAAAGCAGGTGCTACCGTATGTCAGATACCGTTAAGAACCACATCCAGGCTGAGGTCGCCAAGATGTTGGATCTGGGTGTTATTGAACCCTCAACCAGTCCCTGATCCAGTCCAGTAGTCCTTGTCCCCAAGGCAAGTTCCCAGGTGGGTACCAAGGATTGGAGGTTCTGTGTGGACTACCGAGGAGTCAATGCCGTCACCAAGACTGACGCGCACCCATTGCCCAGGGCTGATGAGCTCGTGGACACCATCGGTGCTGCCAAGTTTGTGAGCACCTTTGACCTCACTTCAGGGTATTGGCAAATAGCTCTGACGGACCATGCCAAGGAAAAGACGGCCTTCTCAACACCTGAGGGACTCTACCAGTTTAGGGTCATGCCTTTTGGGTTGAAGAATGCCCCTGCCACCTTCCAGAGATTGGTCAACCATGCGCTCAGTGGGCTGGAAGCCTTTTGTGTGGCTTACTTAGACGACATTGCCGTCTACAGTTCCACCTGGGAAGAGCATTTGACACATCTGGATAGGGTGTTGCAGGCCTTGAAAAGGGCTAACCTCACTATCAAGGCCACCAAGTGCCAGATAGCTCAGGGGAAAGTTACCTATCTTGGTCATGAGGTAGGAGGGGGTCAAATCCAACCTCTCGCCACTAAAGTACAGGATGTACAGAACTGGGAGACTCCCACTACTCAAACCCAGGTGAGAGCCTTTTGGGCCTCACTGGGTACTATCGCAATTTCATGGCAGACTATGGGACCATAGCTGCACCTCTGACAGCTCTAACGTCACCCAAGCAGCCTAGGAAGGTTACTTGGACCGAAGACTGTCAGCGGGCCTTTGATGGCTTGAAAGAAAGTCTGTGTAGGGCACCTGTGTTGAGTGCGCCTGACTACAGCCGACCCTTTATCGTCCAGACGGATGCCTGCGACACCGGAATTGGAGCTGTCTTGTCCCAGTTAGATGACAAAGGGAGAGAACACCCTATCATATTCATCAGTAGACAACTCAAGGGTAGAGAACTTAGGTGGGCTACTGTTGAAAAGAAGTGTTTTAGTATAGTTTGGAGCCTTAGGCGTTTTAGGCCCTACCTTACGGGGTCTACCTTCAAGGTCCAAACAGATCATAAGCCCCTGAAGTGGCTTATGCAGATGAAGGGTGAGAACCCGAAATTGCCCAGGTGGTCCATTAGCCTGCAAGGGCTAGACTTCACCATAGAGCACAGACCAGGGAAGAGTCACGATAATGCAGATGGCCTTTCCAGAAGGTATGTTGACCGTCTGGATGAGGGTGTCTATCCCGTGGGAGATTAGACACCCTCCACCTCAGTCTGGGGGGGGGCGACTGTGATGCTGGAAATGCATCTGAGGGACAGGGCCTCTGAATCCTTGTCCTTTTTCTGTTTTTACCGTGTGTTCTGTTATGTTTTCTGCCCCGGAGTCCATGTGGGACTCCTGGCAGTGCAGCTCTCTCTTTTGGTTTGGTGAACAGACCCATGGGATACCCTTATGGCACCCATGGGTAGGGGTACAACCCTGTGCCCCTAGTGTATGTTTTTGGGTACCTGTGGGTGACCCCAGAGCAGGGTATGGGCTGGTGGCAGCTCCGTGCTGAATTTGACAGGTGCTCCGGGTGTCCTCCATTTTGGGATACCCTGGCCCTGCCATTGGGATCTGTTGATTCCTAATGGAAAACAAGATGGCCCCTGTGTGCCTGATTGGCTGACTGACTGCATGAATGCCCTGCAGTATGATTGGCTGCTGAGTGTGTGCCAGCAGCGTGGATGAGAGAGAGGATAGTATATCTGGGGACCTCTCACCACTGGAAAAGTGTTCAGAAGGGACCTTTGGTTGAGAAGCGACCATTGTGCTCCTGAAGCAGCCAGGGAGCTGAGTCTCCACTCTACGAGTAACTGGAACTGCTGATCCTCGACGTCCAGCTGGAAGAAGAAGACTTGCTGTGGCATTTGCTTCGACCGATCCGAAGGCTGACGAGATCGTCGAGGTCTACAGGTGATAATTTGGGAGGCCCACCAGCTAACCTGGTGGTTTGCAGAGGAGCACCTTCATAGTCCTCTGGCCTGAGCAGGGTCCTGTCCACCACTGTCATGCTTGCCACAGTGTCTCTCAACCCGAGAGGGGACCTGGTAAGGCGCCCTCTTCCCGTGCTCCGAGGGACCATCGAGCACCGCTCCATCTTCGCCGAAGCGCCCTGGAAGACAGACCCTCGAAAGGTTGTCGACCCGAGACCGGACCGCTGAGGAGATCGAAGTGAAGCACCCGGACATCGACGCCGTCGAAGTCCATTGCCGTCGACCAGGGTTCGCAGGTTTGTGCAACCGCTGGAGGCCCGTCGAAGTTGTGTTGCCCAGCCGTGGGAACCACTTGACGCCGTGCCGCCGACGACCGGAGCCGTCTGCTCCTTTGCCTAAGAACATTCAATCGAAGGACTCTCTCGACCGCTTCGTCGACCGATTATCCTGCCGGAGAAAGTCGAGGACGACCAAGCGCTGAGGAGAAACCTGCCGGTGGGTTTCCCGCCACCCGACGACCTCAAAGACCCGGACAACTCGACGCCCTTGCTGGGCTCCCGTCTCTACAATCTTTGCGGTCCAGAACTATTGTCATCGAGGTGCCCCGCACACCTCCGCCTTGCAGGACGCCGACGCCGTGACGCCGACGAGCACCGCTCGGACGAAGCTGCCGCCTCTTCGACATTGTTCTACCTCGTTTGTCGACGGACGTTTGACGCCCCGTGCCTCCCGCTTGAAAGGGAAGGCATTCAAGAAGGGCCGTCGATTCCCCGTCGCCGAACAGCGAGTCCCTCGACGTTTGTCGACGCCTTCGAGTAGCTCAACTCCACCAGGTACATTGGGGGGGTGAAAACATTATAGGAGAGAATAAGACTTGCAGAGCAATATATGGACTGGGCTGGTATTATATCTTTCTTTACAGGTTGCCCAGGTGGGGGGATCTCCACACAGAACTGTGCCTAGTGGTAGGGGTCAGTATTCTGCCTATTGCTCAACCATCTTATTTTCTCTCCTCTCTCTATTGCTGGTTTCACTCTATTGGTCTGTGTGATATTGTACAGTATTGTTCATGCACTTCAATGAGATCTAGGGTGGTACCACTTTAGGATTGTAAATATTTGTCATTGTAGATTTTGCCAGAGTACAAAGTGAGTTATCATGATAAATGTACATAACCTTAACTTTTGATTATATAAAGACTGTGTTCTAACAATTACAGAGTGTGGATATTCCTTTGTGGGGGCTTGGGGGATACACTGTACTTAAGAACCAGCCTGCATCACCTCCTGAGAAGCTAGGCCTTGATTGCTTGACCATTGCTACCGAATAGAGAATCTTGGCTGGGGTCTCCTGTGCCTCCCCTCCACCATATAGGGAGCGGAAGTACAGACACCCCACACCGGTCGTAGAGGCCCGTCTCTCACAAAGGGTGGAGGGGTACTCAAATCTTCCCAACCCGGGTACTACCAGAGAAGGGATAGCTACCCTTCCCGGGATCAGCCCAGGGGAGAAAATAGAACCCTGTATCAGCCTGAGCGGGTTTCCAAGTTAGAGCGCCAGGTCCAAAATATGGCACGGGACCTGGGTCACATGCTGAGGGCTCAACAGAACCCTCAGACGAACACGCCGGTGCAGAATGCCCCAAACTCTGGGCCTGGTGCTCCAGAACAATGACGGGGGCAGCACCCCGATAATCCACCGGTTCCCAGGGAGGAGGCACAAGGGGAAGGGGGGTGTAAAGCCTTGGAGGAAGCTTCCTTCCCCACTTGTAAACAGCCCCTGGAAACCCAGGAACCGGAAACAAAATCTACTACCCCTGAAAGTCTGCCAACCAAGGAGCAGAGAGGAGGTAGGAGAAACAAAGGACCCAAACAGACCCATTTTGTGGAGGAGGTACAGGTCCTCCAATTTGAGGGAGAGGGATCCTCAGAGGATCCTGGGAAAAGGATCTTCTCCTTCAGAGATGGGGGAACTCCTCCCAAGGAAAACTGGGTCCCAAGGGATTCCATCCCAGACTGGGTAGATGTGGGGATTGAGCTGTCGCCGCCCATCATTCTATCCCAGAACCAACAACACCGAAAACCCCTGGTTCAAACCGATCCTGGTGACTGCCTCCAAAAAGGGGGGGGCGGCCCAGAACCGCAACCAGGGGAACCCAAAACCGCATCCATAGACTGGGTAGATGTGGGGATTGAGCTGTCACCGCCCATCATTCTATCCCAGAACCAACAATACTGAAAACCTCTGGTTCAAACCCATCCTGGTGACTGCCTCCAAAAACGGGGGGGCGGCCCAGAACCGGAACCAGGGAAACCCAAAACCGCATCAATATCCAATTGCCAACTTTTTCTTTCAGATTCCCAAAACGTCCTGCCGAACTGTGCCCAAATCTCTTCTCTCTCAATGTCCAAATCCAGGAAATTAGTCACCAGTTGTCCAAAAATGTGCATTATCTCTGCCCCCTTGAGGAGAAGGAGGGAAGATACTATGCCCCGGTAC
This sequence comes from Ambystoma mexicanum, assembly GCF_040938575.1. NCBI lineage: Eukaryota > Metazoa > Chordata > Amphibia > Caudata > Ambystomatidae > Ambystoma > Ambystoma mexicanum. The sequence goes on along the minus strand of NC_090937.1, from coordinate 1,514,998,343 downwards.
AAGTACAGGGGCAGGGTACAATTTTGGCACTGGTGGACACTGGATCCCAAGCTACCCTTTTGTCCAAAAGGGCCTTGGATGAACTAAATGCAGGAAGGGGGGAGAATTACCAGATTCTTCTCACCTCTCTTCCTGGACAACTTCAGAACTTTGACGGGAAGGAAATTCCCGTTGAGGGGACTGCAGACTTGGACATTAAAATTGGGCGACACAAGGTGAAACACCCGGTCATAGTAGTGACTCCAGAGGGCACCCCTTGTTTACTAGGGAATGACCTCCTGAGAAGGTTGTCATCCCTAATAGATTGTGTAAACAATGTCCTCTGGACCCAGACTAGGCGACCAATAAAATTAAAACAGAGCGTCAACCATGTTAGTTTATACGGCACCTGCCACATGGTTGAACAAAAATCTGACCAAGTAGAATTTCACTTCCAGAATAACCAAATTCCAGACGTGACAGTTTTAACAGTAGGACAACATACTGGTGATGGGGGGCCCTCTCTATTTCTGAAAATCAACCTTCCTTCCAGTTTAAGGTGGTATTCCACACTGGAAGGAAACACTCTGAAATTCTTTACTAATCCACAATCAGACATTCCCACTCCAATAGTCCAGAAAGATGTGAAATCAGCTCAGAGCCTGGCTGATATTCAGCAAATTGGAGAGCAGTTGTTCATCCCTGTTCAGTTAAATGATGGGAAGGACTCTGTTCTCGCCCGAGTGTGTGTTAACAATGGTAAGTGCTTCATCTGCGAAGCCATGTTCTGACAACTCCCAAAAGATATAGCCATTCCCACGTTCAAACTGATAGACAAATGGGAAATGGATCTGGAAACACCCAATTCCAAACATCTCCTGCCAAGCAGGTGTATGCTCAAAATCTCCATTGGCAACAAGAGCATAGTCCATAATTGTTGGGTCGTGCGAGATGTCACTGCCGCCTTTTACTTAGGCAGTGACATTCTCAATCGCTTTGCGATTAGTTTGGACCTAATAAACTTCAAAGCGTGGTCCCGATTAGCGGATAATCCCATGGGCTTTGATGATCCAGAAAAACCATTTAGGTCAGCTCAATTACTACCTTATGCAGTTGAAATTCAGGTTAAAGAGGAAGTCACCATCCCAGAAAGGACCCGAAAATTCTCCCTGGAAGTGAAAGTTAAAAGAGGACAAAAATTGAAAAACCCTGATGCTTATATTCATCTAAATGCTTCTCTCCAACAGCAAGGGTTGGGGGTAAACACAACACCATTAGTCAATACAGAACACAACACCATTCCAATAGAGGTGGATAACAGCGACTTAAAGAGTATTACTCTAGCCGCAGGCACCATTATTGGAATGGCGGTTGATGACCAACATTTCTCCATTGATTTAGGAAATGAATTGTTAGGACCAATCCCCAAGGACTGTTTTGACAGTGACAGTGATGACAATACAACACCAGACAGGATCTTTACCTGGCATGGGGGAACTTCCTGGTGTACACTTCCTGCCCTTATGGTAAGGAAGATGTGACTTGTGACTTCAAGAGGGATGAGGTGATTTTCCAGGTCCATGAGGGCTGCCTTACCCACCTGAAGCCTCCACTCCAAATCAGCACTCTGACCAGGGACTTTTCCACCCAGCTGTAGGAGGCCGCAGAGATAGCGAACCCAGAAGTCTTTCCAGGCTTCAGGCAGATGGTGGAAGAGAGAGTCAACCTAGCTGACACCTGTGTGACTCTGGAGCAGAAGCAAAAGTTGAAACAAGTTTTCTTGGATTTTCAAGAACTCTTTGCGGTAGACTCGTATGACTGTGGTTGCACCGACATCCACACAACAACAATTCCCACGGACCCTGGCATGACTCCAGTGTTTGTGAAGCAATATCGCTTGCCTCTCGCATCAATGGAGTCCCTTACTGAAATAATTAAGAACCTTGAGTCCCGGGGAATAATCTGTCCAGTGCACAGCACCTTCAATAATCCAATGATGGGAATATTGAAGCCAAACGGCCAGTGTAGACTCTGCACCGGCCTTAGGGAGCTCAACAAACGGGTCCATACTTCCCGATGGCCTCTTCCCTACATTGACCAAGGGCTGGCCCAGATCCAGGGGTCACAGGTATTCACCGCAATAGACCTGACCAATGGATACTGGACTGTGCCTGTCAGTAGGGAGGACCAATACAAACTGGCTTTTACCTTTGGGGGCCAGCAGTACACATGGACCCGAACTTCCTTCAGATACCTCATCTCCGGCAATGAATTCAACATTTTCCTACATAAGGCCATGCCCGACCTGGGTGCGAGGGGTAATCTGGCTTATGTAGATGATGTCCTCATCAAAAGTTCATCTATGGAAGAACACATAGCGGAGATCCGTTATGTTCTGACACAGTTGAGGGCCGCCGGAGCAAAACTTTCCTTTCAGAAAGCACAGTGGTGTAGAACCTGTGTCAATTTCTTGGGGCATGAGATTACTCCTCAGGGTCTCTGTCCCCAGGAAAAGAAAGTGGAAGCACTCCAGAAACTGAAAAACCCCACAACTCTGCGGGAACTAAGGAGCCTCCTTGGACTGACTAATTACAGCAGAAAGTTCATTGAGGGCTACGCAGAGATCACCAGACCCCTGATTCATTCCTTGAAGGGGGGGTCAAGTGGGAATGGGGTCCAGAACAATCTGAGGCAGTAAGACAGCTCAAAAGAAGCCTCTCACAAGCAAGTGCCCTGCCTAGCTTACCCTGTCAGAAACAAGGAGTTTTTCTTGGCGACAGGGTTCTCTAATACATGCTTGACTGCAGTATTATATAAAAAGCATGACAAGGTCAATAAAGTAATCTCCTATGCGAGCAAAACTTTATCATCTTTGGAGGAAAAATTCAATGATTGTGAGAAGGCACTCCTGGCAACGGTGTGGGCATTGAAGAATTACCGCCCGTTTATCCAGGGGGAACACATCATAGTGGAGACTCCACACCAGCCTCTGCAATATCTCCAAAGTGACAGAATCCGGGCCGGAAATGTGAGTAATTCCCGAATCACTTCCTGGATTCTGTCAATGCAAGGCTTTCCTGTGGAGGTCAGATATGGCCAAAACAAGAAGAGTCCCCTCGCGCAAGGTCTGACTGACTTGCATGTTTGTGCCAGAGAAAACTGTCTCGAGGGCGAAAGTCTAAAAATCAAGGACAACATGGAGGCATACCTTAATTCCCCACACACAGTCTTTGAAGAAGACAAGTGTGAGGGAATGCCCACTGTCTATGTGGACGGATGTTCTTACCATGTTGACAACAACGGGAAAAAAGAACTAGTGGCCGGCGTAGGGACTGCATGGGTGAATGAATCCCCAGAACCCTCCGCTGGATACAAGATTGGTCCGCGAAGTAGTCAAGTGGCAGAGTTGATGGCTGTGCATCAAGCCATACTCACTGCTGTCCAACATCAACTCCACGAACTGGTCATAATCAATGATTCAGATTGTGTACGGAACGGGTTCGTGGAGCACATGGTTAAATGTAAAACCAGAGGCATGTTATGTGCTAATAACAAACCCTTGAAACATGGGAAGCTAATTCAAAACATTGATGATCTGGTCACCATGAATGGGATGACCATCTACTGGAAAAGGATCAAGGGCCATTCCAAAGTAGAGGGACCAGACAAAACTGGAAATGACTTAGCTGATCAGCTGGCCAAAACCGGGGCCATCCAAGGGAATCTAATAGAGATTGAGTCCCTGTTGGGGGAGATCCAGATCACTGCTATTACTAGGTCCCAGAAAAATGCTCACAATGATCTTTCAACTGCACAATGGAGTAAGGAGACCCCAGATGCTGATTTGATGACGGCTCAGAAAGGGGATCCAATAATTGGTAAGTTTTACCAACACATTGAGGACCCTGAGACCTTTCCCCTGACGGATTCCGATTACATTGGGAAAGAGGACCTTAGAGTGTTGATGAAATGTCCAAAAATGTTCCGAATCCAAGACGGTTTGTTGGTAAGGAAATCCCAAGCTGGCCATGATCAGTGGGTGGTCCCTACCTCATTCCGAAACATGATGTTAAGTCACGCCCATGATGCGGCCACCGCTGGTCATAGGGGGTTTCATACAACACTTGAGATCTTAAGAGAGGTTGCTTACTGGCCACACATGGGGCAGAACCTCGACCAATGCTTGAAGGGGTGCCTTGTGTGTGCACAATATCAGCTTACATCCCTCACACACCGTGCACCTCTCCAAAAGAGGGTGATGACACTGCCATGGTCAGATTTGCAAGTCGACTTCATAGGCCCTGTGATTCGCTCCTCTAGGGGGAATAAGTACATGTTGACGGTGACATGCTTATTTACCAAATGGGTGGAATGTCTCCCGGCCCCAAACTGCAAGGCAGAAACAGCAGCTGCCCTGATGATCAACCACATCTTTTCGCGTTTTGGTCTACCCCAAAGGATTGAGTCAGACAGAGGTAGCCCCTTCACCAGCGAAGTAATGACTAAGATGTGGGAGAAACTGGGGGTTAAAAGGAAGCTACATATTGCTTACCGGCCAGCCTCTTCTGGTGCAGTGGAGAGATACAACAGAACCATTGTGAGCATCTTAAAAAAGTTTGTGGCAGATTCTGGGCCAAGTTGGGATATTCGATTACCTCTTGTCCTAATGGCCATCAGATCTACCCCTTCATCTGCAACTAAAATGTCACCGTTTGAGCTGATGATTGGACGCAAGATGGTGCTTCCCCAGCATTTGCTCTACAGGACCAAAGAGCAGACATTAATAAATGCCTCCACAACTCACGAATACGTTGAGAATTTAAGGAAACACCTCCAACATGCTTTTGCCTATGCTCAGCGGAATCTAGAAAGATCAGCCGAGAGTATGAAAACTCACTATGACCTGAAGACTACCATGAAGGAATACAATGTGGGAGACCGGGTCTATCTCTACAATTTCATCCCAGGCACACTCTGCAACAACTGGAGGAACCGTCTGGAATCCCAGAGGGGGCCGTCCCAGATCAATAAAAACTCCAACCCTAAAATATTCCAAATATCAAAAAATATAGTAACAGAATGCAAATGTCTCCTGATTTATGAAATGTATATGCTGCACCACTATATCAATTGTGGGGGGGAAATGTCTACGAATATGTTTCTGCCGCTTTGCTTTGTCATCCTAGGAGAGATGAAACCATGGAGACTCACCAAGGAGGACGACCCGGGGACCGAGAGCAAAGATCTGAGGGGCCCAGGGTACCGCCCGAAACTCCCATCAGGACCGGCGAGGAGAACCGATCGATCCACCCTGATGGAGGAGAAGATGCTGAACTGTGCCATCTGCGGAATCAGAAGAAGATGATGCGGACATCCCAGCGCGTGGATTCAAACAGCCTTTACACCCGACTCCCCCTCGACTCGAAATCAAAGTGCAGTCGGGCGGGGGGGCATGTCGGTTGTCTTGACCCACGTTTGAACTATTATGCTACAACATTTGGTGCTGTGGGCTTAGAAAATCCAAGATGGTGAAAAGCCCACATTTGCGCCAGAATCCAGGAAAACCGCGCAGTTTTGCGCACACCAAAATGGTCGCCTGACCTGCCTCCCACCAGTGCGAGCGTGATGGTGTCAGGATTAGTCAGGCGAGTACAAAGGCAGCGAATATGGCAAGGGAAATGTGCACACAGGAACAACGACTCATGTATGCTAGAACCCAGGAGTGCAAATAGAGTGTGACATCAAAACCAATATATGAAAAGGGATGTGGGGTAAGCACCTGACCACGAGGAAAGTCGGCAAGCGCCTTACCCCCAATTGCTGTTACAGGTACTGACAGCGCTAAACCCACGTGGAGGGCAAGCAATGACAGGATCTGTGAACTAACACTCTTGATGGTATTAAATAAGGGAACTAAAGAACTGTACTCACGAGGACGAGATAAACCTTTTGAATGTCAGCTAGCCCACGAATCCTGTTGATGAAACTGGGACTCCGAAAGGCTAGAACAGCAATGGGAGGAAAACTAAATACCTAAGTTGGAATAGTGATTACAAATTAGTGAGGAAAACATAAGCATTCACACAGGAGCTAGCTACAACCGCACACCACACCTAATAATCAAATGGGAAATAAATGCAGAAGTGCAATGGAAAACATGGAATGGATCTCAATAGAAAGTAAGGATCAGGAGCAGGGAAAAACGAAATAACCAATGCAAACTTCTCCCTACCCCTCCAAGGAAAAGACAGGAAGCTAATCTAAGAGGAAGGCTAAGGCATACGGGTTTACAGCAGCAAAGGACAGAGTCAAAGAAATATAGAACACAGACAAACTGGGCTGCATCTAAAAGGGGAAAGCACTGAGAAATGCTGCCTGCAAACAGAGGAAGACAAAAAGGGAATCAAAGGAGCAGAAATCAATTAGCGCATGAATCCGAGATTCAGGGCGGAGGAACAAGAAAACAGGAACTAGGAACTAGGTACAAAGGCAAGGAACAAGGAACAAGGAACAAGGGACTAGTCACAACAGGAACACTGCAAACGATGACCAGCGCTGGACTGAAGTAAGACTGAGGCTTTTAAAGCTGCTTAACGAGCACACGCCTCAGGTGTGCTGATTGCTGCACCTGCAGCCACAGCTGTTACCTATCCTCCACCCAACCTTGTCCTGCAAGGGTGGAGGTGGAGCAGTGGGCCAGGCATTCTGGGAAGCATAGTCATTTGGTTAAAGAAGCATGCTGGCTGCCAAAAACCTGGAATGGATCCGGAAGGGAAGTAGCTTGGAAAATAGGGATTTAGCGCTCCCAATTCATCACAGCACTGTAGCATAAGGTTCGGAGGAAAGGTCCAGTAGGGAATAAACCCCAAATCATGCCCCCAAGTGGTGGGAACGGGAGCGAAGGGAGCGAGTCGTGACAGTATACCCCCTCCTACGGCCGTCTTCGGGTGCCCGCCACCCGCACGAGACATCTTCTTTCCATGATGGGAGTGCTTTTTCTTTGGAGGTGGCACTGATGGAAATGGTGGCCTGTGGGCAAAGGCAGATGGAATTCCATGATAGGAGTGCTTTGTCTTTGGAGGTGGTACTGATGGAAACGGTGGCTTCTGGTGAGGAAGAGACACATGGTTCGAAGAAAGGCATGAAGGACTTGCAGGACCTGAAGCAGAGTTGGAAGGTCCAGGAAGCTCAGTCACTGGGAGTGGACCCTTATAAGTCTTTGAGGAGGGAGGCAGGCTGGTGCAACATGCCTTAGACAATGGTAGAAGCCCTGTTAGCCTTTCTGCCGAGAGTGGACATGCGGGAGGTGAGGAAATTGCTGGCTTCAGGAAAGGTTTATGTTCAGCCATTAAAGAAGGTGGCGGCTGAGGTAGAGGTTCAGATTTTCTTCTGTCATCCATCTGGGAAAAGGCTTGTGGTTGAAAGTGACTAAGGTTTAACTGCACATGTTCTACGCCTTGGAGACCTGGAAGTCCAATGGGTTGTACAAGGCTGGTACTCCTGGTGACAGTCGTGTAACCACCTTGTTGCACGTGGGATACAACAGCAGGGACGTTTGGCATACTGATAGGAGTGATAGACGCAGTACTTGGTATTTCAGGCAGACTCGCAGAAGGAGCAATAACAGACACATTTTGAACTGCAGCAGTCATTCCCTTCCTTTGGCTACTAGCACCCAACTGGTGCTTCTTGGCGGAATTCTGTTGCACAAGTCCTGTAGGTAATACGCCGGTCTGCACCACCCCTGTGCACACCCAGGTGAGTGGTTCTGACTCACCACTTGGTCCAGCTTGATGACTCTGAAGCGGGAGCTGGCAAAAGTCTCAAACTCTGATGCTGCATTTTTAGGAGGCTCTGATGCTAAAGTGAAGCAGTTGGGAGAATCGTCTTGTGGAAAAGGCAGGCATTCTGGTGCTCCTCCTGAAGCAAAAGAAAGGCAAGCTAGACGTTCATCGACAGTAAATGGTTGGGATTCAGGAGGAATCGCTGGAGCAGAAGAAAATACAGCAGGATCTGATGGTGTAGACAGGCATACCTCTGATATTGGCAGTGAGGCTAAGCAGGATACAGGCGTCTCATGAACTGAAGGCAAATACTCAGTATACTCCGGGACTGAAGACATGCACTTTTGATGGACTACCGGAGGCGCTAAAGCTGAAGGATGATCTGCAGGATGAGTCACTGTAGCTGAAGACAGGCAGGCCAGGGGAAACCTTGAGGCTGAAGGCATGCAAGCTGAAGCAATCTCGGTTGCTGGATACAAACATGTCCAGGTCTTTGGGACTGGCTCTTGAGTAAATGGCAGACATGGCAGCGGTTCATTGGTTGAAGTCACGTGTGCCAAAGATGACTGCAGGGCTGTGGATTGGATCATAGAAGAGTCAATGGTTGTAGGAGGACAGACAGAAGTCTCAGAAGTTGACAGACACATTGGTGGCTCAGGAATGGAGGGCACCTTTAGGGCAGTAGACTCCTTGGCACCAGTAACCAAAGACTAAGCTGTACCCTTGCAGTCCCTTTCTTTAGTGGGTGACACAGAGTCTCTTTCTTTGTAGAAGTAAAAATCAACCAGTGGAATCACCATAGTAAAGTCTCTGTTAATCAGGATTTCGTCAATTGTCCATTCCTCTGTTTTAGCTTCTGAAAGAGGCAGATTATCAATCAACTGTTCAGGAATCGCCTGCCGGTTTGTTGGTTCTGTATACTGTGGAATGAGTCCATCAGAACATGAAATCTGTACTGTCTCTGACTGTTCGTATTGATCAGAATTGGCAGAAGGAAGCGTGAACCCAGAGGTAACATTGTTTTCCACATCAGCTTTAACATCTACTTCAGTCTCAGCAGCTGTATCAAGAGCAGGGCCTAAGCCTACTGGAGTGACTGAATCTGTGTATGCCACCATTGTGGATTGTGTTTGGTAATCAGAAGCTTGTATGTGTGCTAGCTCAGAGTTATGACAAACTGCTACACAGGAAATTTTAGGTAAAGGAGTGGCTTGTAAATCTTCAGCTAACTGCAATCCCTGACAAACAGCAGAACAATTGTTAGAAACTGTGCCCAGATTAAGCGCTGTGCTAGACGAAAGACCTTCACTCCCAATAGATCTAACATATTGACAAATATCATGGTTTACCAAAGTCTCTGCACTCAGGGGCTGAACAGTGTTCACTTCCTCAACATCAACAGATAAAGTCTGAGGTGTGTTCAGTAAAGAGTGCAAGGTTTTATTCTCCTCTTGTAAAGAAATGAATTCTTGTCTTAACTCCTTAAGCTTAGCTCTTAGCATGCCCTGCATTACTGTACATCACTATCAGTAGGCACAGGGGGAGGCATAGTGGCATCAGGGCTGGATCCTGCACTAGCAATCTGGATGTGCACCAATTGTACATTGTCCTCTACTGCTTGCAGGTTCTGTGATTTATAGTTTCTCTTACCAACTTGGTCTGTGTTTCCCTTAAGCAAACTATTGACATTAGACCTCTTGGCATTAGGGACTACAGTATGTACCTGTGCAAAGGAGTATGCTTTAGACTGAGGGTAGAAAACAGAAGTTATGCAAGGAACCCCTCCATTCTTTATGTTTGTATCATGAAACTGTTCTATCTGAGGTGAAGCACAACTGGAATCATGGGGTTCAACAACAGAGGTACTCTTGTATAATAAGTCTAACAGTGTGTTGTTTTCTGCGGCTAAGGCTTGCGCTGACATAGAATCGGGATCAAAACAAAAGATAGAACTAGGATCAGGCAATGTAGGATGTGCCATCCTATGGGAAAAATACTTTTCACGTAAATGCCCATTCGTGACAAGGAGTTCATTTAAGTCAGGACTAGTGATTTGATTGACACAGGTAAATGTAGGGGAAGCTTTCTGTACAAACTTATTAGAGGCCTTGCTGCCTTTCTTTCTTAAACTTGCCATATTCAATGGGAATTTTTGGCTGGTCATTCTGTCAGGATTAGTCAGGCGAGTACAAAGGCAGCGAATATGGCAAGGGAAATGAGCACACAGGAACAACGACTCATGTATGCTAGAACCCAGGAGTGCAAATAGAGTGTGACATCAAAACCAATATATGAAAAGGGATGTGGGGTAAGCACCTGACCGCGAGGAAAGTCGGCAAGCGCCTTACCCCCAATTGCTGTTACTGGTACTGACAGCGCTAAACCCACGTGGAGGGCAAGCAATGACAGGATCTGTGAACTAACTCTCTTGATGGTATTAAATAAGGGAACTAAAGAACTGTACTCACGAGGACGAGATAAACCTTTTGAATGTCAGCTAGCCCACGAATCCTGTTGATGAAACTGGGACTCCGAAAGGCTAGAACAGCAATGGGAGGAAAACTAAATACCTAAGTTGGAATAGTGATTACAAATTAGTGAGGAAAACATAAGCATTCACTCAGGAGCTAGCTACAACCGCACACCACACCTAATAATCAAATTGGAAATAAATGCAGAAGTGCAATGGAAAACATGGAATAGATCTCAATAGAAAGTAAGGATCAGGAGCAGGGAAAAACGAAATAACCAATGCAAACTTCTCCCTACCCCTCCAAGGAAAAGACAGGAAGCTAATCTAAGAGGAAGGCTAAGGCATACGGGTTTACAGCAGCAAAGGACAGAGTCAAAGAAATATAAAACACAGACAAACTGGGCTGCATCTAAAAGGGGAAAGCACTGAGAAATGCTGCCTGCAAACAGAGGAAGACAAAAAGGGAATCAAAGGAGCAGAAATCAATTAGCGCATGAATCCGAGATTCAGGGCGGAGGAACAAGAAAACAGGAACTAGGAACTAGGTACAAAGGCAAGGAACAAGGAACAAGGAACAAGGGACTAGTCACAACAGGAACACTGCAAACGATGACCAGCGCTGGACTGAAGTAAGACTGAGGCTTTTAAAGCTGCTTAACGAGCACACGCCTCAGGTGTGCTGATTGCTGCACCTGCAGCCACAGCTGTTACCTATCCTCCACCCAACCTTGTCCTGCAAGGGTGGAGGTGGAGCAGTGGGCCAGGCATTCTGGGAAGCATAGTCATTTGGTTAAAGAAGCATGCTGGCTGCCAAAAACCTGGAATGGATCCAGAAGGGAAGTAGCTTGGAAAATAGGGATTTAGCGCTCCCAATTCATCACAGCACTGTAGCATAAGGTTCGGAGGAAAGGTCCAGTAGGGAATAAACCCCAAATCATGCCCCCAAGTGGTGGGAACGGGAGCGAAGGGAGCGAGTCGTGACAGATGGGCCAGAAGCGCCATGAGTGAAACGTGGTGCCAAAGGAAAAACAGTAGTGCCTGTTAGCTCAAAAAGCGCTTTGAAATCCCATTTGTTTCTCTGAAATGCAAGCTAAAAATGCCTATTTTAAACATTGCAAGATGTTCAACAATCTCACGAACATCAGCAGACATTTGGCAGAATGTAGTCTTGTGTGCATACAAAATCTGGAAAGATGAAGAGCCTAAAACAATGTTTATAACAAGACTGGCTGAACTGTGGATGTCAGCAGCTTAAGTGAAATTGGATTTAAAACCACTAAAATCGAAATGTTTAAAATAAATGAGTGACCTACTTTTGAGTGTCACATAGGTTGCAACTGTTTAAATGTCATAGTTTTGAACTTAGAATCAGCGTTCTAGCTGCATGTGTAAAAATTGTAAGTTTGATTTGCATGGAAAAAAACTGGAACAAAAGTGACATTGGGCTGAAACGTGGCTTGAAGAGATTGAATTCTGCCCGGTAACTACCCCCGACAGGAGTTGAAACTTGCCCAGCAACTGCATTCACAGGCCTGGCTGCCTTCTGCTGTTCCCACCAAAAGGAGATCACACCTCTCTGATTGAATTAGGGGTGGGGTACCTGGGGCTGCAGGAAACAGAACAATAAGCTTTCCTTGGCTCAGGCAAATGTTAAATTAGGGGGGGTCTTAAATGACTTCCTCTTGGAAGAAATTGGGAGGAGCAGTGCCTCTGTGAGCAACCTGAGTTGGAGGAAGTGGACAAACCAGAAATTCCACCATGTGCTTTGGGAAACCACACCCCTCTGGGCCAGAGCATAATTTTAAAAAAGATGGATAATTCATAGTACGGACTTGTGAAAATTATATAATTAATATCATTATTCTTGTGATTTTTCTGTGCACATTTTAAGAGGTGTTAGGACTCTGTGGTATGTTCTGGGGGTTAGTAGCAGAAAATAAGGTATTACTCCAAATGTCTGTATGTTAAAAATCTGACACTTTATCATCTGATGACCATATTCCTTGTGCATGTTTGTGTAAATTCTGGAAAAGTTTAGAGGTTGTGTTCTTGATGAAAAGGGCAGAATGATGTCATAAGTGGACACAACATCTTACAAAGACAGGTATCGGATGGTTTGGTGCTACAGAAAATATGTTAACTGGACATATAATACTAGAAAAATGGTACATAGATAAATATGTATTTGGATCAAAAATAGATTTGTGTGCAAATTGACAAGGGGAGGATCCTCTGATTCATAAACCTACCTCATCACGATGACACTCCATTTCATTCCCCCAATCAAGGGAGAGAGAAGAGCTTGGCCAATGATAAATTGTGAGGGGCAGGCTTAGTTATGCCCACGCACACACCCATTTCTAAAGACATAAAAGGAACACTGAAACCCAGGTAGAGACTTCACTTTCCCCTTTTTTACAAAGAGCTTTGCCGGACCAGACAATATCCAGAAGAACCTTCTCCAGAACTGAGAATCCAGACTTCAGAATTTGTAGCAGAGAGGCCTGAACCACCAGCTGAATCCTTTTTCAGCAGGCCTCAAAATCTTTTCCAAATTATTCAAACAGCCGGGCTGAGCTGTTTGATTCTGGCTAGAACCCTGTGCCAGTACCCAGAAAGCAGTGCTGTATCCAGAATCCACTTTATCCAGACCAGCAGAACCAGAGATCCAGACCGCTGTGCAGTGCCGAGTGCCAGACCAGACCAGCAGAGCAGAGCTGACCCAGACCGCTGTATTCAGAACCAGTACCAGAGACCGTCCGTGGCGAGTGAAGCCCAAACCTGACCAGACCCTGACGGCCTATTTCAAATTTATAGTGTGAGTACGCAGCCAGAACTGTGCAAAACCAATCTCTTAGTTTAAAATAATCTAATTCAAACCATTTCCACCTACCTAGTACCGCATCATAGAATTGTGTGTCCATCCTGTTGATCCAAAACCTTCCACAGCGCATCTGTCATTCTGAAACTTTAATTTTACTTCTGAAAATCTACCTCCACTAAATCGTCCATATCTTTGGAACCGTATGTGCTCCTTATAGTTTTTCTGTAATTGCGCTCGACGCATTCGGAAAATGTGCCGCAAATTGAAAACTAGCTCAAACTTCTTCACCTGTCAAAATAGCTGTCTTTTGCTTGCATTGCTGAAATCCATTTTCAACCTGATTATCCCTCATGAATCACTGATAGGGTTGACGTGAACCAATTCAAAGTAGCTATAACCTACCCTGAATCTCCTATAGGGAATTAAAATCATTTTTAGCATATTTTCACTTCTTTGCAAATCACATTTAAAGTATTTTGCCTGTGTTTTAAAATCATCCCTGTGCTCTAAGCTTGCTAGGGGGGAAATGAATAGGTATTGCATTTGATGGTATTCCTGAAAATTGTGTGCTCTCCTTCCAACTCTTTATACTGCATAGGGGGGAGTGAATTGCCACAAGGGGAAAAGTGATTAGAATCTCTCTTGTTGAAACCATATCAGTTTATTTCTGTGCTGCATTCTTTCCATCATTGTTTTTCCTTGAAAACATAAAAGCATTCTCAGTTACCTTTTCCTTCCTATACCAACTCCTAAGTGATTACAAAAGTGTGCTAGTGTAATATTATCCATTGTTGATCACTGTCATGTTCATAAGTGTGCGATCAAATATTAATTTATTATAAAAGTGTGATATATATATATTGTTTAATTTTCAAATAAATCTTTTAAATTGCAAAACAAACCTACTTCTTGGCTCAGTGAGGTCAGGGGGATTCAAAGAGAGAGGCGTTATAAAAGGGTTTATCATCCAGATTATAACTTGTTATACAAATATATAAATAAGGGCTTCCCTTGGGCCTCCCATACCAGGCATTTACTTAGTTGGAGTGCTGAATTGAAGTCCCTTAACAGGTTACTGTTCATGGGGCAAAGAATTCAAGTTCAAACATGCATGTACCAAATGTGGGGGTGAGCACAGTAGCAATGTGTGCACTAAGCTACCCAGAAAGAACACAAGAAGAAATGAACCATAAAATAGTGAGAGGGGCAAAGGGGGTCGGGAATGAGGAGCCAAAACCCTGCCTCTCCACAGGTTACAAATGACACCATTTAGAACACCGACAAGAATAAACAATTTTAAGGATTTTCTAGAAGCCTACCCTGGTAAGAGAATAAGCCAGGCCATCGGAATTGGTTTCACTGACGGGTTTAGCATTTCTTTCAAAGGACAAGTGTCCAATATAATACCGGTTAATCTAAAACCTGCCAGAGAAAATCCCACACTATTGGAACAAAAAATACAAAAAGAACGGAAATTGGGGAGAATTGGGGGTCCCTTGGTAAAAATGCTGTTTAAACAGTATATGTTAGGCAGAAACCTGTGCAGTTCCCTTAGGGAACAGTGCAAAAGATTGAAGACTACAGGTGTTGGCAGTAAACCCACTTGGTAGCAGTCTGTACCACCCAGATTTACCTGGTAGCTGTGGCTGAGCAGTCAGACTTCCCTCAAGAAGAGTTAGACAGTATGCAAAGTATACACAATAGGCACTCAGATACACCAATACGAGCAAACGCTGACCAGAGCTTTGGTATCAAAGTATATAATTATTTATTTAAAAACACACGGTTTGAAACACTCCAGCACTCTTGTTGTAAAATATTCTAAACACAGTTACTATTGTAATATGTACACCCCTTTTTCCTTATCAGATAAGTCACAGTAAAACACCACTTATTTTCATACAGAGGTGAGCGCTTAACTAGATGGAACTCCAATAAGTTTGTGAGAAAGGGAGGGAAAAGACAGAATATGGAGAGGTACAACACTCTAGGGTTCAGGAACACTGCTAGCAAGGCAGAAGAGCAAAAGTCACTGGTGAGCCAAAGTCCAAAGGCTGGGCCCACTCTTAGAGAGAGCAGAGCACAAATGCGCCCAAGATCACACAGTTACTCTAGGCTTAGAAAGTCTTGCAGAGAGTTCAAAAAGAGTTTAGAGAGACTTAGGAAAGTTTAGCCAGGCTGTCCCAGGCTAACCCAGGTTAGAAAGCCGGGGACTAAATCTACCCCGTACAGTCGGTAGCAAGGGAAGCCAGGCGGGACACGGTACCTTGTGGGGAAGGATCCACCAGCGGTGGCAGTTGTTCCTGGTGGTGGGTGCAAGTTGCGTCGTTGTCCAGGGGAAGAGAAGGTCTCGACTTGGAGGAAAGATGAAGGTCGTTGCACTACCAGGGAAGAAACCAGCCGCAGAGTTTTCCGGTTAAAGGTGGTACCTTTGTTTCGCGGTCGTGGTAAAACGTGGTATCCCGGTTGCCGGGGTGCTTGGCACAGGCAAGGCGGCCACGAGCTATGTCGGGAAGGCGAAAAGACGGTGAAACTGGTTATCCCCACCAGTCAAAGGAAGAAGACTCTCCGGCGGGAGATCTCCTCTGTCGTTGGGAAAAGTGGTGAGGTGGTCCAGCAGGGCTCCACCGGTGGTGGTGTCGTGGCAGGGCAGGTCGGCTCAGCTTCTCCCTCGTCGGATTCTTAGGTCCTGTGGCGACTTCTGAAGTTCCAGTCCCCAAAGCCCTGCTTTTATGCAGAAAACCCCCATTCTCTCAGCCTAGCTGTCACTCAAACATGCTAAGTGGTGAGCCGGCCGGCTCACCACTTGGGCCAATCAGGACGGAGTGCGACTTGAGTTGCCTAGGCAAGTCAGTCCAGGGTGCCTAAATCCCCCTCCACCCCTCCTAAGTACCCCAGACAGAGTGGCACCACCTTGGAGGGCTTCTGTGGAGAAGCCTGCCAAAAAGTGGAAAAAAGGGCTCGACTTGGATTGGAGTCACAGAAGAGAACACAAACGCCATTTTAGAATCAAGTTTTGGCAAAAAATACCAACCGGAGAATTAATATTAATTAACTAAACCGGCGGTATGTTCGAGGCTACCGTAAATAATTAAATAAAGATAGTAGCCTAAAACTGTGGGAAATCCCATAGGAAAATATTTGCGGTTGAATATAAAAGTAGTATCCACTGCCACCAGCCAAAACTCGATCAGGGGGGATGGAGACGTGCCCCCTCGACTAACAGACCCTGGGGCAATCGAATTGCCCAAGCCAGTACGTCCAAAATATGATGGTTTGTACTGGTTCTGTTCAGAATTTAAGACTAGTAAAGTCAATGGTGACTTTACATGCCCTGGGAAACAGTAGTCAGTCCCAGGGTATGGTTTCTATACTGGGGGGTCACTATGACACCCCTGTGTCACTGCACTGAGGGTGCTGTGTAACACACATCACAAAAACACATGAAGCCCTATGGAGTAAAAGACCACATAGCCCATTAAACACATCTAGATTCAAAGAAACACACTCAAATCATGCCCAAGAGTGAGGGTAAAAGAGTCTCACTATTGGCAGGAGAAAAAAATAAACCCCAAAAATCCAGCAAAGCTGCTGGGGGACTCACTAGGTTAGGAAATTCAGCCTAAACAGAGAATTCTCCCTAACACTCGCCCCCCCCAGACTAAGGGACAGGAGGATTTCATCCACTCCTGGATGAACCTCATACCTCTAGTCGATGACAAACATCCTAGAGAGTCCATCAGCATTTTGATGGTGACACCCTGACCTGTGCTCAATGGTGAAATGAAACTCTTGCAGGCAGATTGACCATCTCAATAGTTTTGGATTTTCCCCCTTCATTTGCATTAACCATCTCAAGGGTTGGTGGTCAGTCTGAATGACAAAAGTAGAACCATACAAGTATGGCCTAAACTTCTTCAGTGCCCACACAATAGCAAAGCATTCTCATTCTATTGTTGCCCACCTTGTCTCAGGATCCTTCAGTTTACGGCTGATGAAGCAAATGGGGTGCTCCCTACCCTTCTCATCCAGTTGGCTTAGAACTGCACCTATACCTACATTGGAAGCATCAGTTTGTACAATGAAAGTTTGGTGGTAGTCAGGAGCTCTCAATACTGGAGCTTGGCAAAGAGCTTTCTTCAGTTTTTCGAAGGCCTGATTGCACTCCTCATTCCATTTGACCTTTTTAGGGAATTTGGGAGAGCAGATTACATTCAGTGGAGAAGCTATCGTCCCATAGTTCTCAATGAAATTCCTGTAATACCCAGTTAGGCCTAGGAAGGCTCTCACTTGGGTTTGAGTAGTAGGTGTTTCCAATTTTGCACAGCTTCAATCTTGCTGAGCAAAGGCCTTATTTCTCCACCTCCTACCTCATGCCCAAGGTAGACCACCTTACTTTGACCTATCTGGCATTTACTTGCCTTGATAGTCAAATTGGCCTGTCCAAGAGCCTGCAAAACATGTCCTAGGTGGTTCACATGATCCTCCCAGGAGTGGCTGAAGACTGCAATGTCATCCAAGTATGCCATGCAGAAGTCCTCCATCCCAGCTAGAACTTGGTTCACCATCCTTTGGAATGTAGCAGGTGCATTTTTCTATCCAAAAGGCATGACCTTAAACTGGTACAAGCCAACTGGGGTGGAAAATGCAGTTTTCTCCTTGGCATGGTCTGTCAAGGCTATTTGCCAATAGCCTGACGTGAGGGCAAATGTGCTGAGGTACTTGGCTGCACCAAGTTTATCCACCAACTCATCTGTCCTTGGTAAAGGGTGGGCATCAGTCTTGGTGACTGCATTAAGAGCTCTATAGTCCACACAGAATCTCAAGTCTTTGGATCCTGCCTTTGGTACTAACACAACTGGGCTAGACCATGGACTAGTAGAGGGTTCTATTACCCCGAGATCAAGCATCTTCTTGACCTCCCCCTTGATGTGGGTTCTCACATTTTCTGACATTCGGTATACTCTGCTTTTGACTGGCAGACAGTCACCAGTGAGTATCTCGGGCTGTCCCCAAGGGGTCAAGCCTGGTGAGAGTGAGAACAGGGAGGCAAACTGGTTTAACATAGATTTTCACTCCTCTTGTTGCTCAGGTGTCAGATCTGAAGAGAGATTGACTCCGTCAATGTTTTCATCTAAAGGTACACCTCTGAGGAGATCAGACGGAGAGACTCACTTTCTTCTTCCTCTGCTGCTGAAGCTAGAAGCAAGGCTCCTACTTCAGTTCTGGAGATGTACGCTTTCAGTCGGTTGGTGTGGAAGACTCTAGGAGCTTCACTGGGTCTGCCCAGATCCACCAGATAGTTGACCTCTCCAAGTTTTCCCACAACTTTGAAGGGTCCCATCCATTTGTCTTGCAAGGCCCTCTGCCTTGTTGGGAGCATAACGAGAACTAGCTGGTCTTGAGTGAACTCAACCATGTTAGCCTTTTGATCATGCCAATGCTTGACCAAAGCTTGTCCAGCTTTCAGGTTATCACTAGCTTCTGCCATCATGTGTGACATTCTCCTTCGGAGACCTATCACATAGTCAGTCACTCTGACTGGCTTGAGGAGAGGGGCACCTTCCAACCCCTCCTTAATCAGGGCCAATGGACCTCTGACCGGATGGCCATAGAGAAGTTCAAAGGGAGAATAACCTACTCCCTCCTGAGGGACTTCTCTATAAGCAAAGAGAAGGCATGGCAGTAGAATGTCCCACTTTCTTTTCAGAGGTTCCTCTAAAGCACCTATCATGCTCTTCATGGTTCTGTTAAACCTTTCTACCAATCCATTGGTTTGGGGGTGGTAGGCGGTTGAGAGCTTGTAAGTAACTCCACAGGTTTTCCACATGGCTTTCATGTAGTGGGACATAAAGTTTGACCCCTTGTCAGATATTACTTCCTTAGGAAACCCTACCCTGGTAAAAATACCAAGGAGGGTCTTAGCCACAGCCGGAGCTGTAACAGTCCTCATAGGAATTGCCTCAGGGTATCTAGTAGCATGGTCTACTACAACAAGTATAAACCCGTTTGCCTGAGGAGGTAAGGGGATCAAGAGGACCAACAATGTCAATCCCTACCCTCTCAAATGGGACTCCCACAACTGGGAGAGGCACTAAGGGTGCCACATTCTTGGAGCCAACCTTTCCAGAAGTTTGGCAGGTATGGCAGCTCTTGCAAACTTATCTACTTCTGCCCCCATTTTTGGCCAATAGAAGTAGGGTGAGAGCCTTTCCTTGGTCTTCTTGAAACTCAAGTGACCAGCTAAAGGAATCTCGTGGGCTAAGTGCAAGAACTGTTGTCTGTTTTCTTGAGGTACTACAAGGCGTTTGTAGTCTCCAGGTTCAGACTCAGTTGGTTCACTGTAGAAGAGGCCATCTTCCCAGTGCAACCTATACTTCTCAGGCTCTTGCCCATCAGCCTGAGAAGCTGCCTGTTGGCGGAGACCCTCCAGAGTTGGACATTCTCTCATTCTCTTTGTCCCTTACGGAAAGGTGCCCTGCTGGGCCCACCTTCTGCCAGTAAAGACTGCAGCTCAGGATGGTCCTCAGGGTCTAGATCTCCAATACGTTCTTGGCCTCCCACTAGCTCTTCTTCAGAGTCTAGTTCAACCATACAGGGTTGTACCTCCCTCTCAGCCTCAGCTGGAGGTGGAGTTACAGGTGTAACTGTTGGAAGCACTGGAGTGCTTGCTGCTGACTTTTTCCTAGGAGTCTTGGGTTGCCCCTTTGCTCCTGATCTGGTAGTTACTGCAGTGAGTTGCTCCAGTGGTAAAGGAGTGATCTCTGTCATCATCTCCTGAGATAACCCTCACAGGGTTTTCTCTCTTCCAGGTTTTGTGAGCTCCTGTAACCTTTTACTAGGTGGTCTAGGGGTATGTGACACAACTCCAAGAGCTTTCAGGTCATTACCCAACAGAACCCTACCTGGCACTTCACATTGTACACTGACAGGTATTCTTACAGCCATGTCATTACACTGGATGAGAACTGGTAACTGGGGACACATCTGCACAGGCCCTCCATCTAACTTGGTGAGGCATTTGGGTGCCTTAGCAACATCCTCTGCCTTGAAAAATGATTCATCCACCACAGTTATGCTGGCTCCAGTGTCTCTAATGGCAGGAGTCTCCTGACCATTCACCTGGACACTGTCTTTATAATACTCTTTAGTATTATCTGGGATAGAATTATACACATCTAAGTTCTGTTGTTCCCACAACCCCAGAGAGACTAAAGAAACACTGACTGAGATACCAAAGGGTTCATCAGCCAGCAGTAGAAAGTTTCCACTTGCCATTGGGACTTCCTCTTCTGGAGCGAAGGCTAAGGAGGCAAGTTGGATCCCTGAAGGTTTACCCTTGCATCTGGGATCTCCTTTCACATAGTCAGTAGAGCCACAAACAAAGCATTTACCAAATGCCTTCTGGAATGGAGCCTTGTTCTGACCTCCCTCTGGTTTGGCACCAGAGGATACACTATTCTGCTGTGGTTCCCCTGGTGGCTTACCCTTCTGGTTTTGTTTGGGGCCCTCTTTGGAATTTGCAGTATTAGAATTCTCTTTGGAGTCCTTTTTAGGCTATTTCCCCTCATCCTTTTTCTGAGTTACCACAGAATCCTTGTGAGTGGCCCTGTTGGCAACCCACAAGTCAGCAGCCTTAGCTAGTTTTTGGGAATCTAATTCCTTTGAATCAGCCAAGTGCTGTCTGAGCTCAGGAGAGCAGGCATCATGAATTGACTCCAACATAAAAAGATTCTTCATACCTTCATAAGTGTTCACTTTGTAACCCTTAATCCATCCCTCTCAGTTTTTCAACCCTTCGCTCACCCAGGTAGCCCAAGCGGTACCATCATGCTTTTTTAGGGTTCTAAACCTCTTAAGATACTGGGAAGGGGTCTTCCCAAATCTAGCAATCAGAGCTAGTTTCACACATTCATACTCTTTCCTATCCTCCTCCCCCAACTCCATTACCACATCAGTTGCAACAGGGGGAAGCCTAGAGAACAACCAGGTGAGTAAGTCATTTCCTGTGATGTTTTGGAGCCCATGATTATATTCAAACAGAGACAACCAAGCCAACACATCCAACTTAGGCTCATACATACCAACCAATTCTTTAGGCATCCGGGGTCTTTTAGGACTGGAACTTCTAGAGGAGCCAGAGAGAGAAGCATTTTCGACAGATAATTTCTTCATTTCTAGCTCATGCTTGACCTCCATTTCCCTTAGCCTTAGTTGTTGATTCATTTCCTGATGTCTCTGTTCAGCCTGAGTATTCAGTCTCTTAAACTCTAGTTCAAGTTTCATTTTCTCTAATTCAAGATATTGAGGACTAAGTGTGGGACTGGGCAAAGGTCCAGTAGGTACAGCAGGTAGAGCAGACAGAGGCCTAGGGGGGGACAGTCACAGCAGCCTCACGCTCCTCTTTTGACTCTTCCTCAAGATTATCAACATTTTGATCAATATCAATTTCTATACTGTTATCTACATTGTCTGTCATGGTAGGTTCCTCTGAACCATCATCCAGACTTTGGTTAGCTAACAACATTTCTATTAATTCCATTTTCTTGCCTTTAGTCAGGAGGTTCCTATGCTTACATAGTACTCTTAAACAATCAGCAGTCTTTGTAGCAAGGGACTCTTGACTATAAGTTTCCATAGTTGACATGTTAGAAAGATTACTTTTTCAGTGCTAAGCTTTGTGGTTAGTTGTACTAAGGTATCCTAAAGCACTCTAAAGTGTATACTAAATAGAAATCCCACCGCTGTACACCAGTGTTAGGCAGAAACCTGTGCAGTTCCCTTAGGGAACACTGCAAAAGATTTAAGACTACAGGTGTTGACAGTAAACCCACTTGGTAGCAGTCTGTACCACCCAGATTTACACAATAGGCACTCAGATACACCAATACAAGCAAACACTGACCAGAGCGTTGGTATCAAAGTATATAATTATTTATTTAAAAACACACGGTTTGAAACACTCCAGCACTCTCGTTGTAAAATATTCTAAACACAGTTACTATTGTAATATGTACACCCCTTTTTCCTTATCAGATAAGTCACAGTAAAACACCACTTATTTTCATACAGAGGTGAGCGCCTAACTACATGGCACTCCAATAAGTTTGTGAGAAAGGGAGGGAAAAAGACAGAATATGGAAAGGTACACCACTCTAAGGTTCAGGAACATTGTTAGCAAGGCAGAAGAGCAAAAGTCACTGGTGAGCCAAAGTCCAAAGGCTGGGCCCACTCTTAGAGAGAGCAGAGCACAAATGCGCCCAAGATCACACAGTTACTCTAGGCTTAGAAAGTCTTGCAGAGAGTTCAAAAAGAGTTTAGAGAGGCTTAGGAAAGTTTAGCCAGGGTGTCCCAGGCTAACCCAGGTTTGAAAGCCGGGGACTAAATCTACCCCGTACAGTCGGTAGCAAGGGAAGCCAGGCGGCACACGGTACCCTAAGTGGGAAGGATCCTCCAGCGGTGGCAGTAGTTCCTGGTAGTGGGTGCAAGTTGCGTCATCATCCAGGGGAAGAGAAGATCTCGACTTGGAGGAAAGATGAAGGTCGTTGCACTACCAGGGAAGGAACCAGCCGCAGAGTTTTCCGGTTAAAGGTGGTACCTTTGTTTCACGGTCGTGGTAAAACGTGGTATCCCGGTTGCCTGGATGCTTGGCACAGGCAAGGCGGCCACGAGGTACGTCGGGAAGGCGAAAAGACGGTGAAACTGGTTATCCCCACCAGTCAAAGCAAGAAGACTCTCCAGCGGGAGATCTCCTCTGTCATTGGGAAAAGTGGTGAGGCGGTCCAGCAGGGCTCCACCGGTGGTGGTGTTGTGGCAGGTCGGCTCAGCTTCTCCCTCGTCGGATTCTTAGGTCCTGTGGCGACTCCTGAAGTTCCAGTCCCCAAAGCCCTGCTTTTATGCAGAAAACCCCCATTCACTCAGCCTAGCTGTCACTCAAACATGCTAAGTGGTGAGCCGGCCGGCTCACCACTTGGGCCAATCAGGACGGAGTGCGACTTGAGTTGCCTAGGCAAGTCAGTCCAGGGTGCCTAAATCCCCCTCCACCCCTCCTAAGTACCCCAGACAGAGTGGCACCACTTTGGAGGGCTTCTGTGGAGAAGCCCACCAAAAAGTGGAACAAAGGGCTCGACTTGGATTGGAGTCACAGAAGAGAACACAAACACCATTTTAGAATCAAGTTTTGGCAAAAAATACCAACCGGAGAATTACTATTAATTAAATAAACTGGCGGTATGTTCGAGGCTCCCGTAAATAATTAAATAAAGATAGTAGCCTAAAACAATGGGAAATCCCATAGGAAAATATTTGCGGTTGAATATAAAAAGTAGTATCCACTGCCACCAGCCAAAACTCGATCAGGGGGGACGGAGACGTGCCCCCTCGACTAGCAGACCCTGGGGAAATCGAATTGCCCCAGCCAGTACATCCACAATATGATGGTTTGTACTGGTTCTGTTCAGAATTTAAGACTAGTAAAGTCAATGGTGACTTTACATGCCCTGGGAGACAGTAGTTAGTCCCGGGGTATGGAGTCTATACTGGGGGTCACTATGACACCCCTGTGTCACTGCACTGTGGATGCTGTGTAACACACATCACAAAAACACATGAAGCCCTATGGAGTAAAAGACCCCATAGCCCATTAAACACATCTAAATTCAAAGAAACACACTCAAATCATGCCCAGGAGTGAGGGTAAAAGAGTCTCACTCTTGGCAGGAGAAAAAAATAAACCCCAAAAATCCAGCAAAGCTGCTGGGGGACTCACTAGGTTAGGAAATTCAGCCTAAACAGAGAATTCTCCCTAACAGTATATATGTTCACCACTGGGATTGGCTCCTTAAAAGAAGCCATGGGAGCCAGGAGAGTACATCATCTGTCAAACCCAAAAGGCAGATCAGTAAATGACAGAATCCAAGAAGTGCTCAGAATAATAATTGAAGCAGGGAAAAATGCATTAATGGCAATATTAGATTTTGAATCAGTATTCAGATTATTGCCAGTCCATCCCAAATCCGAGCCCTGGCAGGGCTTTACATTTGGAGGATCGTTTTATGCAGTGCTTACCCATGGGGTGCACCACATCCTGTGCACTGTTTGAACAGTTCAATTAATTTTTTCAATGGACCTTTGTAAAACAGAAACCAAAGGCACAGACAACCCACTAACTAGATGACTTCCCAATAGTAGGTCAATCAGGAACAAATGAATGTGAGCAAGTGCTGGAAGAAATGAAAGCTATGGCAAAGCACTGGGGAATTCTCCTATCTGAGGAGAAAACAGCATACCCCAATACAAACATGATGTTTCTGGGACTACAAATAAATTCAAGGGCGGGTGAATGCAGGATCTCAGCAGCAAAAAGAGATGTGCTACTTAAGCCTTGAAGACAAAAAACAAAGGTACAGGTAGGGAATTGCAGTCATTAGCAGGCAGTTTACATTTCGCTGCTAGAATCATACCACAGGGAAAAACATTAACAAGAAGTGTGGATATAAAAACTAGAGGCATACAAAAACATCATTTACACATTTGTTTAGGGGAAGAAGCAAAGAACGACTTAAACGGCAAAATAATATGGCGGACGCCATTGAACACCAGCAATAAACAGGTTCTGTTTACCGATTCAGTGGGAAGCAAAGGTTTTGGAACTATTCTTGACAAAGCCTAATTTGCAGGACTATGGACAGAATATTGGCACACGCAAGGGGTGACCAAGAACATAACGTTACTCAAGCTCATACCGATATGGCTAGCACTCCAAATATGGGGGGATCGCTTAGCCAATTCAGAACTAACGGCATGGACAGACAACATGGCAGTGGTTGGAATCATAAATAATAGAGCAACCTCATGTCTGTCAGTGTTGAAAATTCAAAGGGCTATGACCTTATTAACTCTGAAAAAACAATATCGATGTAAAAGTTAAACACATAGCAAACACACACAATAACATTGCAGATGCTTGGTCTTGCTTCCAGTGGGAACATTTTCGCAAACTGAAGCCAGAAGCAGAATCCATAATGACAGAAATACCCTAAGAATTCTGGGACATACTGGCACAATGATGGCAAGCTCACACAAGTCAACGCTGAACGGCGGGAACAAGGTGAGCACGATGTCAGAAAAGGCACCTCAGACAGAGGTGCCGCAACCAACACACCATAGAATGGTGGCAAATACCTGGCTAGGGGGTTCCTGATAGGGCTAGACAAAAAAGCGCCAGCAACAAATACTGGAAGTCTGTATAACAAGTGTCTGGAAACAGTGCTAAAAGTCACGCAGATAGATCATGTAGAAATGTTAACAACAAATGATATCGACCAATTTTTAAAATGGGCTTACAACCAAAACATGAAAAAAGTATGGGCAAAGAGACACCTAGTAGTGGTACCATACTTCTCAAAGATACAAGGGGATACAGACCCAACTCGAAGTACACTGATAACCTATGCATTAAAAGGGTGGGGAAAAATGGAATAATATTGTTGAAATGATTTGAAATGGTGTGCACAGACGGGTAGGAGGAACATCTTTTCAAACCAACTTTCTCCATGGCATATTTTGGGGCCTTTAGGGTCAGCAAACTCATTGGGCCTCATTATAAGTCAGGCGGTAAGGGGTTAACGGCACCGGTAAAGGTGCCGGTGCCGTCAACCCCATACCGCCTGATTACGAGGTCCCCTCGCGGGACCCGCTCTGTACGTCTGGTTTTACCACACATGCAGAGCGGGTCCCGCGAGGGGAAGAGGGAGCAAACAACTGGCCGCTCGTAATCGGCCCGTTGTTTGCTCTCTCTCCCATTCCAATTCAGCCCTATGGGGGCTGAAATGGGAATGGGGAAGGTCCGGGCCCGGGTTCATGAAGGGAGGAATTACCGGGCCCTCCGAACTCAGAATGGCCCGGTAATTCCCCATTCTGAGAACCCTGACCCAGACCCGATTTTGGCGGCAGCCATGCCGCCAATAGCGGCATGGCTACAGCCAAAGTCGTAATGACGGCCATTGTGTCAAGCACCAAGGCTTTCAGCGGCCTGGGCATGTTAGAGTACGGGTAGAAAAAAGGTACATGACAATGGACATACAGATGTCAAAAACTGGGGGCAGCAGGACATGCAAGATGTATTGCATTGAGGGAAGTGGGCACTGCCCAGGTTGCATAACAAACCAGTACCTCAGACCATGTCCCAAAATAGGAGGATGTTTCTTCGTGCCCATGTGCAGGAAGGCCCTAAGCCAATAACAATTGATGCAGTCCCCAAACAACCATAAGCAGGATGGGACAGCAGCACATTCGTAACACACTTGTTCCCAATAGGGGCAGCCACAACAGCATGACAGGGGGTCTGGGAGCAGAGAAAGTAAAGAAAATAAGAGGGTGGAAATTTGATTTTTATATACGATATATGAGACCAGATCTAATGTAACTATGTTTTTTTTTTTCCCAACAGAACATGACGTCCCGCTCAAGTCGGCTTGGATTGCAGGTCATTCATTCATTTTTAGGACAGGGAGATGGTCCGAAGAGACAAAGGAGAAGCCGGCATTGAGGAACACCATCACATCATGATGGGGCTGTAGGGGTTTAGAGTGGGAGGTGTTAAGACGGATTTCTGAACCCTGTCCTGGTGGCGCAGAAGTTCAGAAGGCCAACCTAATTACTTGGAACAGGGTAACCACTGGACGAGCCAGACCAATCAAGGTAGCGATCGCGGCGGTCAAGACTAGGTCTCAAGAGGGGTGAGGGTGACTGAAAGCCCGCAATGAGCACACAAAGCAAGAACACCTACAAACTACTCCAAACAGGTGTTATATAAAAAATATATACACATTTATTCCAAGGCCTTTAAAATAATGACCGTAGCGAGAAATCACAATACAACTCTAGCAAACCAACACATACCATACCAATACAATATATATACAAATACAACAAGTCTCAAGCGTTAGATGCACGAAATGTGTAGTCCACCTAAAGGGAAGGAAAACAGGCAGTGCGAAATAATGCTTAGACCCAGTCCGCCTTCAGAGACACCTAACTAAATGGAAGTCCGAGCCCTGCGAAGAGTGGAGCCTTGTGCTGAAAAGTACCTGCACACACTGGTGCCAACGGGCAAAAGGGGAGTCTCTTTGAGGGAAATCAGGCAGTTCAGTTTAGTGCACAAATGAAGAAGACCAAAGTTCCGCAACTCAAGCGCAGCCTTCACTGTGGGCAGAAGCGGAGCGCGAGTACGGAAAGGCGTGCTGTTTTGACATAGCGGGGAAAAGCTATGGGCTCCTGCAGGAGGGCGACCAGATCCTAGCTATGCTACTCACCGGTCCCCGATGCAAGCAGACCCAGGCTTCTCCGCATCAGTTTCAGTCGCTGGCAGGTTCAGAAGAGCAGGGGACGTCTCGTCGTCGTGTTGAGTCTTCAGCAGCAGAGTTGAGTAAAAGACGTCCCAAACGAAGAAACCCGCACAGTTTGTTACCACAGCAGGGCAACGGAGCGGCCATGTGTATCTGAGCCAAATGTACACTACTCACTTCAGACCTGGGAACGCCAAGTGTACGAAGCGTGTGAGAGTGACAAGGACTTGAAATACTACACAACCTGGCGGCGGTTACAGAGCAAGACTCCGGTGTAAGCTGGTCAGTCTGCTGGATGGCCCAGAGACACTGCCGAAGGCTTACTAGCAGGAGATGGTGAAGATGCCGAGAATAGCTGTTCCCGCTATTCCAAGGGTCCAGTACAGGCTTTCTGGTTCGATCAAATGTAAAAAGGGTTTCACAAGGCGACAGCAGTGCAGAGGAGCAGTCCTTCAGCGGGTCACCAGCGATTCCTCGGTTCAGCCTCTTGGTTGCAGGATACTTGGCTCCTGTATTCCTTCGTTCGTGAGAACTCAGGAGATCGACATGGTAGTGGTGTTTCCAGCCCCCTCTTATCCACGGTTACCTTCGCGCCAAAACGGAGGGGACCCAATGGGAGATCCGCTCATCAACACTCACACCATACGTGGACCTATCACGGACCACGGTGGTCCCAGGCATTCACACCACCCTAGACTCTCTGGCACCCAGGATGTGTATTGGGACCAGACATCCCAGCCCACATCCTGGAGGCACACACCAGGCATGTAGAAGCCCGCAAAAGCGTCCGTGTTTCGTGGGAAAGTACATGCCCAAATAAGGAAGGCCCCGGGTCGGCTCGACCTGGGGAAGGAGAAGGGAGCAAGACGGTCAGCGGACAGGACAAAGGAGCCTCGTGGCCTGGCCATTTTGGGAGCCAGGCCACCATTTTGGGTTAAGCGCGAAAAACGAGCTTAGAAAGCCAAAAGGAGCTCAAAACACAAGAAACGATCGCTGCCACCATTCCCATCCGTGAATCACTTGCACCGATCAGTTACAATCCTAAAAGAGTATCTAGGGCCTGTAGAAGGCTAAAGACCCAAGAGAGCAGTAACTTAGCTTACAGTGCCCTCTTGTGTCATGTTGCATGAAAGCCGCAACATGATAAAAGAAACTACGG
Source organism: Ambystoma mexicanum (assembly GCF_040938575.1). Lineage (NCBI taxonomy): Eukaryota > Metazoa > Chordata > Amphibia > Caudata > Ambystomatidae > Ambystoma > Ambystoma mexicanum. The sequence goes on along the minus strand of NC_090937.1, from coordinate 1,514,969,776 downwards.
AAAACAGCGTTTCCCGGTACTGACTGTCTTAAGGGCATGTCAGTTTCCCTGTAAGAAAGGAGCGAAAGCCCAGAGGAGTGCGGCAGAAGGCTGCACTTCTCTGGCAAAGTCGAGAACAAGGTGAAAAACAACAGCAAAAAAGTTTAGGGGTTGCCACATGGAAGGAAAATTACCTACAATTACGAAATCTTTCCTAACAGGAGGAAATCCATGACAGACTAGCAGATCTGGTGGGAGTTTTTGATAATCCACTTGTGGGGCAACGATCTGGTGGAGCAAGGCAGGAAAAAGCTGCTTGCTGACACATGCACATCATTGGCAGGAATTGCGCACAATTGGAGAGACAGAGACATATATCCAGCCATGCTACCATGCTACCATGCTACCATGGAAAAATAGCACATGGCAAATTCCTACAAAGCAATCGACATTACAAGAAAAAAGCTCAACAGGGGATAGAAATATTTGACATCACAGCAATCAATCTGGCAGACCCGATCTGTTCCACCCAGATGGAGTCCACCTATCAGTCAAAGGAATGGAAAAATTCCACGACTAAATAATTGATAATTTAGCTGCAAGGGGTGCAAATAACACTGCAAACCTTTGGGGGGAACCTGGATAGCCGGGAACCCATCCAGGTGCGGCGGCACAGACCAGGTGGATGCCACTGGCCCTTTGCCCAAAATATTACAGTTCCTTATTATTGTGTTTGTTCGAATAAATAAATATAACCAATGTGTTTTATGATATTACTGTTTGCAATAAAAGACTACAGCCTTTTTATTGCGAACCACAACAACATGTCTCAGGTCATTCTTTGCCATAACAACAAAGGTAACGGGTTTGGATGGCTCTGGCCTCCTCAGATTATGTCCAGGTGCCGCGATCTTGGGCAACAAGGACGCTCAAGGGCACAGGGGAATAATCAGAGAGGGGACAGGGCTAAGGAACAGGAAGCCAGACAAGGTGTGCTGGGCAGCCCTTGCAACCAACAGACAGGGGAAGGCGGCCTGGTGCTGCCTCACCTAGCACCCCCCTCCTATAACACTTGACACACTGCAGGGAGCGGGAGTTGAAACAAAAGGGGAACATCAGGCATAAGGTATAGGCTGGAAGGGAGGTCCAAGGCCACACACCTAAGTGTGAATGGCCATCCGGCAGGACTTAGTAATCAATCTATCACAAATCATTCTTACTACAGCAGAACTCTCAATTCTTCAGACAGGCTTACATTTTGTACCAACTTGCACATCCACTTTCTTTGAAACTAAAACCACAGCCTTTTTATTGCCAACCATATCTCAGGTCATTCTTTGCCACAACAACAAAGGTAACGGGTGCAGAGTGCTCTGGCCTCTTCAGATTATTGTGGTAATCAGTTATATTCAATGTAATTAGTGTTGTCACCAGTGATGGCATCAGTGATGTGATTTGTAATGTCATCAGTGTTTTCATGCAACATGTAATTAGTGATGTCATCATTGATGTGATCTGTGGTCATAGGCTGCGCAACAGGGGGCACACAGTTAAGGTGGCTTTAGCTGTATTTCAGGGGGTTTTGTTGACTTAAGTTCTCACCTTAACATAACTGCAACTAAAGTTTTTCCTTGAATTTCACAGGTTGTGTTACAATGTATTGCTCAGTTTACCGTCGCTTGAAGGGTTTTGTTATTCAATAGATGTTTAGAACACGTCCAGACCACCTGCTGACATTGTAGCTATGTCTAAACACCATCATGCCAAATATGATCACAGGACTGCACTGCAATAAACCTTGCCACGTCCCAGTTGCGTATTCTTGTAATTAAATTAAATTAGTTGAATAAAAAAAAAACAGACAGCCTTGAACTATGGTCTGCCAGAGTATAAGGTCTAGCATTAAACCACTGACTAGGCCACAGTGGCTTGGTGCTTTATGGGGCATACATTTCATATTTGGCCGAATTTTGTACCACATATTTTTTAATATGTTCAATGATAAAGACTAAGGTATCAAAATTCATTGTAGCGTAACGGTTAAGCGCTGTGTCTCAAACTTCTTCAGTCCAGGGTTTTCGATTTCAGCATACATCTAATATTTTCTTTCTGTTTTATAATGTTGCCCAGAGACAATGTAGTCCTCTTTTTGAATATATGTACAGTGTAAGTGGGAATGTGTGGTGTGAGAGTGTGCATGTCATCTGAGAGGGTGTGCATGCAATGTGTGCTTGTTTGATCTGAACATGTGTGTGTGCGCACATGGTGTGAAGTTCCGTGTGTGTGTGTGTGTCTCCAAATAATTTGGAAGATGCCCATCTATACCATGCTGCTCTAAGTGGTCTTGTAAGTTTGGTTTACATATTAGGTACCATGGCCTTAGGCGACTGGCCTTTTCTCACTTTGAAGCTAAGCAGGGTCACTCCTTGTTACTGCATGGATAGGAGACCCGGGTCACCAGTGATTGTTCACCCTCGATGTCACTGAAGGTGTAAAAATATCTTTGTTTTTATTATATATAAAAGATTGCAGGTTCTGAAACACTTGTGTACGAGCGCGATACAAATAAAGGATCATATCATATCATATATCATATATCATATCTATTACCTTCATGTTCCTCTAAATAAAAACAGTACTTAATTTTGAAGTCATTCCACCTTGTGAATAGAAGCCCACATTACTTGTATAGTTTTGCCTCCTCTGCCAATACTCCATTTTAGTTTTGGGAGAAAGTTGGCAAATTTAACTGTCCAAAATATTCCTGTGCAGTGTGGCCTTTTCAATGTATAATAAGAGTTTTGAGGGAAACAGTACAGGTCCCCTTAAGAGGTACCCAGTGAGAGGAGGAGGAGCCTCAAGGAGGAACACGCAATCAAAATAAAATAGAGGCATGAGTTGCACGATCCCGTGTGTCCTTCGCATTATTGTGTGCATGTGATAAAATGTAATAACTGGCGATAAGGATAAAAACCGAACCCTCACAGCGAGCCGATCTGCTTGGTCATTATACCAGCGGGCAATCCAGGCAGCCATCCTCCTCCACAGGCTGCATTGAGATCCACAGGGGGGGGCCCAACATCCTTGTGTCGGAAGACGCATCCCCGACTCCTACTGCTGTAGACTGTAGACTGACCATGTCTTGGTGGTGGCCAATCCTGTCCATCGCCATCCATGAGCAGTGCCTCACTCCTGCAACTACTCCACCCGACAAGGCAATCCGGGTGCTCACTTGCAGTGTAGAGGCGGAGAAGGTTGATGCGAGACAGAGAGCCGTCTCGATTTGTGGCAAAAGAGAAAAAGGACTATAAAAGAAATACAAGAACAAGTGAAACAAAAAGAGACTAGAGAGGAAAATAAATCTAAGCATGTCATTCAAGCTGCCAGCAGCAGCTGTCCTCCATACACAGGCCCACTTTTAGCCATTTCCGTATCGAATTACTCTCCAAACACGGCAGGACCAATGCCGAAGATAGACTGAATGGGTCAAAGATTTTGATGATTTCATGAATGCAGCAGGAGGTGAAAAGTCACCAGTCCTAAAAGACATCTTCACGAACGTGGCTGGTATAGAAATAAAGAGCATTATCAAGACAAACCCAGCAGGTGAAAGGACTACCTATTATGAACTTGTGGCTGCTTTGAACAAGAAGCTGGTGATACAGCGAAACAGGGACTATGTATGGTATGTGTTCAATCAATGCTACAAGTCCTCCCACAAGACAGTAGATGAGTTCATCATCCGATTCCGCTAGAAGCTAGTCCTCTGCCAATTTTCAGCCGTTTCAGATGACAAAGTAATCCGGCTCCCTGTAATTGAAGGCTGTGTCGTCCGCTCTGGGGAAACAACTTCTGAAGAGACCTCTCACGATTGACAAGGTCATTGAAATGGCGACTGTGCACAAGAGAGTAGAAGTCCAGGCCTCCACTGTGGAGTTGCACAAGAAAAAGGTTGAGAAGGATGACTCAGTAGCAGCTATCCCGAGTGTTAGAGACAGAGGAAGAGAGACACACGACAGCCTGACCCTGCCAAGCAGACCACCAAAGGAAGTATACGCTCACACACAGTTAGGTCCTCGTCCACAGAGGCTCTGCTATCAATGCGGCCATATCTTCCCACACTCAGGGGTATGCCCAGCTCTGAGCCAAAACTGTATGAGATGTGGCAGAGAAGGACAATTCCAGACGGTCTGCCGGGAAGGAAGGCCATTCCCACAAGGGCGACAAACACAAACGATGTAACAAGCTGCACACATAGTTGACATATTTTCATTGAATTGAATTGGTGGTCGGTTTGTTGGATCTCAATTCAATAAAAGAGGCAAGCTTGTTGGTTCCAGTTATTCCACTCTTTTTATTAATGTTACTGAAGGTACCGACACATGTTTCAACCACTTAGGATCTTTATCAAGGCAAGTGGGTTTATTTCATATACAATGGTGATGTAGGTCCATCTTGCTTGGCATGGTACTGTGCACTGATTAGTGCTTAGTAAGGCTGATGCCTCGATTAAACGTCTGCTCACTAGCTGGCCAATTTCGTAAGAATCACCAACCTTCCTGTAACTCCTCGCATGGGGCACTGAGCACCGCCCCGTTGGGTTTTTACAACCGGATGCTATTATGCACCTACCTCAAGGAAACAATCCAAAGCACAGTAGCCAGACTTTCCCGGTGTTCTCACCCCCCCGCCCCCCTCTTCCACATGTCCACAAGCTGGCGGAAGCCACACCGACCAAGCCTGCAACAACCACAGTGGAAACAGCCACAGTTCTATTCACAATAGACAAGGAGGATGGTTAGGGCAATAGAACAAGGTTTGGACAACGGGGAACTCCCGACCGATGATCAATCGCTGCAGGCAGAATACTACCCAGACCGCTTTTAATACCCAGGTGACCCAGTGCTTAATTTGTGGGGGTGGTTGCCGGTGCCCAACACCGGCACTCTTTTTTGGGCACCGGAACTCATGCGGGGCCAGCGCACGTGCAATTGCTTTATTTGTTCTTCCACTTCGCTTTGCTTTGATTATGAATCATTGGGATTTGTCATTCTGATCTCGATCTCTCTCGTGCTTGCAGGTTGCAGGCCATTGCTGTCTGGGACTGGGAGGGGCCAGGAATAGCAATGAACAACAAAGTGTTACAAACAACAGCCAATGAAAACTACCATTCTGTTGTTAATATGCAGTATTTGATACATTCTGTATAGTAACACAGAATGTGCAGTTTTCATTGGCTGTCCTTCTGAGCCAGTGAAATTACATGGTGACGTGTTTTTGTTGCCACAGGAGGCAGCGCGGCGCCACCTTCATTTCACGAGTTACTGTGAAGTGAAGGTGTTGAGGTGTGGCGTCGTCAGTCCTGACTTGTGAGAGAGAGAGCCTGCCCTGCTGCACTGCGTGGTACGGCCTAGTTCCTACCTGGGTCCCCCTCTGTCTGCTTTTTCATTTGTGCCGGTGCCAGTGTGCACCCCCAGCCTCCCACCCTGAGGCTCAACAGGAGACCAAGTCCCAGCTGGCAAAGCAGGTAAGTCACTTGTTGCGTGCGGTGCAGCCTGAGCCTGTCACAGTCAAGTGATCAGGCACGGAAGGCCCAGGTCGGGGCCCAGGTGGCAGCACGGTCCCCTGGTGGTGTCCTGACTGCCCAGGAGTCAGGACCCCACCAGGGGCCCATCCACGCCAGAGCTTCTGTCTGTGTGACCTGTGTGCAGTGTGCTGCTGACTGCAGTCAGTGCCAGGCACAGTCCAATTTCTGTGACCAGGGGCTGCCGGCTGCCGCGGGGGCGGCCAGGCCCATGGATTGTGCCCAAAACGTTCTTCTTTGAAAACCTGACCTTCCGTGTGGCCGGTGGCCGGGGCCCCACCCCGTGGAAGGTAGGTTTTAAAAGAAATAACTTATTTTGAGTGGCGGCTGTGGCCCATCACTTCGAAAGTGATGGGCCCCAGCTGCCCAAATATATGTTTTTTTTCCTTTAAAATCTTACCTTCTCTGGGGCCGCTGCGCGGCACACCTATTTTTGTCATCAGGCTCAGCATGGCCGTGGCAGTGGTGGCCCCACAGAAGGTTGCCTAAGTGATTGAGGCAAGGCAGGGCAAAGCCCAGGACCGGGCGGGGCACGGGCGGCAACATGGTCCCACTAGTGTGTCACAAAAGGAATGAATTGTAGTTCGCAACTTTGGCCACTTTTTCATTGGTGCTGAGCCCGACTCGAGATAATTGTATGCCCCAGTCCGACCCTGGATAGCATTCATCTAAGCGAAACATTAACTGTGAATTTTTGCCTGGGTGTTTCGGTTCTACCTTTTAATGTTATCGGCCTCATTAGTTCACAAACGAGCTTCAGCGAGGGGCCCCCTTACGGTGCACGTATAGGGCCGAAACCGAACCGGCTGCACTTCACGAGAAAAGCCCATGCAAAGACGAACTTCTGATATGCCATTTCAGGTTTAAAGATACACACATGGAAAGTAGAGGGGGATAAACATGGTGCACGTGCGGACTATTCTGTCATCATAAACAAAAGCACTAGTTGAGTATTCGTGTATAATTCTCAACCGTCTTTTGCTGTCATTTTTTTACATAATTCCAGCACATGTTTTCTATCCTGCTGTGTGGTTTATACAGCAGATGTGGCCCCTTAACCTGGGTACAATACGCTCCGAGCATGTGTTCCGAATGAGAGCACATGCAATCCTCAGATAGGAATCCTCAGATAGGGAGGTGGGTGTCTGTTACACCCTGCAGTTTAGTGAAGTATGTCAAGACCATGTCAGTGGGAAGGAGATATCCGAATATGCATTCTCCTCTGGCTCCTGAAAATTGGGTGACAAAACATATTTAGTTTTTTAATATGTGTTAAGGTGGAAAGAGGCCCTAAAGCAGAAGTAGCTCAGGCCGTTGATTTCACAACAATATCTTGCAGAAATGACTTATACAACACCATGCTCATGCTTTAAGGAAGGGTGAAGGGGGATGCATTTATGCGATGTGATCACTGATAAGGGTTTGAGAGTAAATTGATTACACAAAACACCTGGATAAGGTGACTGAAGAACGGGCTGAGGGAGGGTGCTCTTCCTGGAGGTAACCGATTAACAATACTTGGTGTACTTTAACAGACTGTCAGATGGGGCAGAAGGGGTAGAGACAAATACAGTGCAACAGTCATTGAAACAGAATACTTTTTTCTTTATTTGCATTTTTAAAGCGCTCACACAGCCCGGGGGCATCGAGGCACACTTACAGGAGGAGCATTTCTTAGTTGAGTATTTACTACTAGCCTGTGCCAGCAGTTGCTGCAGCGCCAAACATGTGGCATGGTGCAGCAGCAATGTGATGGGCTGGTGGTGGGCCGATCTAGGTAGGTCTATCACTGAACTGGTGCGGCCGGCACGCCTGCGCTAATGTTGGCCCCGCGCCCGCGCTGAGGGCAGCACCACGCCCGGCATTATGGGCCAATATTTTTTGAGCACTGGCACTTATTTTTTTACAAATTAAGCACTGAGGTGACCCGTATGCCAACAATGAAGAATACCTACATGAACAAGACCCCATATATGCAGAAAAGTTCGTAAATCTAATGCACAGGGAGCAAGATGACAGCAACACTCCAAAAGTCATGGGCCGGCCAAATCGGTGGTGTGTCCCATCGTACCCAAAGGAAAGAAAGTGGAAGTTGCAGATGTCCAACTTGTTCTAAAATGGCTAGCGGAATCTCTACCTGAGGTTTTACCCAAACCCTGAAATGTATTACTATTATCCTGGAATTGCAGAGGATTTGCACATCTATTGACTTCGGAGGGATCAGAAAACTTTGTCGCAAAACATAGTGTAACATGTCTTCAAGAGACCTGGGCGATGGATTCATTGCTATTGGATGGCTATGTGAACTATCAATCCTTTGCTAAAAGAGGGAAAAAGTTAGACCATTCGGTGGGCTGCTGATAGGGGTGGCTAGCTTTTTGTCCTCGAGGCGGATATTCTGCAATCAAGATAATAACTTGTTGGCAGTGGAGGTTGAGTACAGACCCAAGGGTAAAGGGGAAACATTTCTGCTGATAAACTTATGCAATCCTCCTCACGCCTTGATAAGTCAGTCACTGCAAGAAGCCCTTCACAAGCTATTAGCCTCCTGGTCAGTTGTATCGTATCGGGAAATAGAGGAGTAATTGTAGTGGGTGACTTTAATGCTGCATTCCTGGGGAGGGAGGGATACATCCACAAAATCTTAAGTTAAGAAAGAACCGTTTATTGGCTCACATTAAAACTGATGTTGAGGGGCCGCGATGGTGCCAATTGTTTAACGAATGGGGCTTGAAAATGCTAAACGGTCTCACTGTAAGTGACCATCCCGGTAAACATACTTGGACTAATGGGTCTTCCTGCAGTGTACTTGATTATATATTCATGTGCCCTAATATGCTGTTGGATGTTGATGATTTGATAGTCTCTTCGAACAAATGGAGCGACCATTCTGCACTGCAGTGTGTATTATATATCTCAAAAAGAGTATCAGTGAAGAGTAATATGGGTACAGTACATGCAAATAAAGTAGGCTCAAGTATAAGGTAGTCTGCCAAGAATATAAATCTGGCTTCAGAAGCGCTTAAGATCGGAAAATGGCCCTACTTACCAAACTTTAGCGACATGTCCATTGAGTCAATAGAAAATTGGATCAATGTTTTTTCTAGCACCCATGCCTTGACACCTATTCGGAGTATGACAAAGTCGACGCTTGTCAAAGGAACTACCTCTTGCGAGGTGGGATTTATCCCATAAACATGACATTCAACAACCTTTAGAATTGACCTATAACTATCACCTATTAGCCCTGATTGAAAAAGGCGAGTCAGTAGCCGAAACACGTGTCTCACAAAGGGCATTTTTTAAAATATATTTTCAACTTCTCACTACTCCTGAGTGTGTACTCTTCATTTATTTGTGGCGCTTGAACAAGTGGAGTGGGGTTCCATTTTGAGCTCCAAGCATGTTCTGGATTTAGAAAAGGTTTCGCTACTGGCCATAATCTTATGTTTATGAATTTATTGAGATCAAGGGCTCGCAGAAGGGATGAACCTCTGGTTTATGCACTTTACAATGATTTTAAAGCGGCCTTTGATTTGGTTCCTAGACAACGATTATGGACTAAGTCTGCCGCCCTGGGCTGCCCGGCTGGCATACTGTACTATCTTAGATTGCTACACTATAACACCTTAGTTAGGTTAAAATTAGATCAAGAGGAGAACCTGACTGGCAAAGTGCAACAGAATAGGGGGGTGAAACAGGGTTGCGTGACTGCTCCTCTGGTATACAACCTCTACGTCCATGACATACCGTTGGCTATAACTGCCGCCTATAATTGCCCGCCTAAAATTGGGGATGCTGTTGTACTGTCTTGGCTTACGCAGACGATCTGGTTATTTTTGATCATACTATCAGTGATCTCCGTAGATCTGCCATGGCGCTGTGGGAATATGCCAAATGTAATGGTCTCATCATTAACCTTGATAAAACCAAGGTTTTGAGATTCACCAGTAAAAGAGTCTCTCGTGTCAACCTTATGGTGGATAATGTCATGATCCCTTACAGGCCTCAATATCGCTATTAGGGTATTGACTTTGAGCCCAGTGGGGAATATATGGCATGTAAACTTTCCGGTACCACGCGCGCAGCGCAAGTAACAGCCCTACTTGCTAGTTTCACAAATAAGCAAGGAGGCTTGACGCTTTGGGGCACACGCCAACTCTATTTGCAAGTATTCATCCCCATGATGACCTACGGCCTAGAAGCACTTTTTGACTTAGATCTCAGCTGGCTCCAGGTCATCGAGGGGAAATTTTGGCATTGTGTACTTGGCCTAGCTCCGGGAGTTCCAATGGCCATTATACGTTTGGAACTGGGATTACCCTCGCTGTATGCTATTGTTATGAAAAAGAGGTCTGGGTTTTTTTCTGAAAATGCGTAGTGGAATAACTAACCCTCTTTTGAGAACAATCTATCATGAACTTTGTAAGAAACAAAATCCCCTGTCACCATTTGCGAAGATGACAAAATATCTAGCGGATATAGGCTGGACTTGGTGAGAAGGGGGGTACTCTAAGCAGTTTCAGAATGCTCTTGAGAAGCGTGTTGAAATGTGGGATTGGCTGGAGAACTTTGGCCACCTCAGCACGCTGAAAAGTTACAAATTTGTGCAATATAGGCTATATTCATTTATGAAACCACAAGCGTACCTCAACCTCTGCCCCTCTAAAAGGCTGCAACGCTTTCTCTCTTATTAAGGATGGACCAGCTTCCTGACCTTGTTGGTCACGGGCAGAAGAGAGCAGATACCAATGGAACAATGTATCTGTCAGTTGTGCAAAGTAAGCAATGCATTAGAGTCAGCCAGACATGTACTGACAGAATGTGGCAGTATGCTAGATGTAATCCATCGCTTTATTGGGAAGCACACCCATCACCTGGTAACAATCAGTGACCCATTATCTTGGCATCACTGTATAAATTCTGAGAGTATGCAGGCTTTGATTGCTTTTTATAATATGTGGCTAAGGATTGAAGAAATATTGGGCACCAAGATCTGAATTCAGTGTTAACATCAAACAATAGAGACTGCCTATGTCTTGGGTCGTCATAAGGTACTGTTGCTCTGAGGAATGTTCTAATTTTTGCATATATTTTTTGCCTCTTTTGCAGTCAAAGTGGCAAATCATTGTGGGTGTAATTGTTTAACTTTTACTGCTATTTCTATTTATATTTTAGCTCTTGCTTGATGTGATATGTGATTATTTTTGTTATTTCATTAGGTTGTGATGTTATGTTATCTGATCTTAAGCATTATCTTATGTTTAAGTGTTGTTCAATGTTGTTATTTGTAAAGTGTATTAAGTAAACAGCATCACATTCAATAAAATGATTATTATTACCTCTGTGGATTTTGCCTCCTGCGCGTGCATCCCTATGTATCAAATCTTTGTCCTATGTCCTTGAATTTCAAGCTCTTTGTTATGATAGCTTGAGTGAGACCTTGATAAGATCTCCTGGACAGGGCCGGATGTGCCCTTTCCACCAAAAATCCATGCGAAAGGTTTCCAGGCCCCACTAAATGCAAGAGCATATTTTCCACATAGATTGTAAATGTCCTCCTCCTCACCCTCCAGAAGGCTGATAATATGTACATGGTTCTGCCAAGCCCTTGCCTCTTCCGGCTCCGTTTGTGGAGTCCCTTCATTTGTTGCTGCAACTTGCCTTGAAACACTTGTCTAGAGGTGTGCTATAAATAAAATATCATATCATAATGTGGTAATTGTGCCCCTCATCTCAGCGATGGTCCTGCCTGATTGGTGACCTTGTCAGAGAGGTTTCGAAGGTCTTGTCAAAGGAGGGATACGTTAACTCCAACTTCTTCAACCTTGGCTTCTAAGGATGTCTGAGGACCGCATTTTCCTCCAGCACAGCCTTATCATGGTGTGCGGCATCCATCGAATTCCCCAGTGGCACCCTCACTTAAGTCTGTCAGTTAGCTTTCCCAGGGGCCTGACTGCCCTGGCTTCCCTTTGTTAACCTATCCATCCTCACGTGCTTAAGGTGTGTCCCCATTGTGTCAATAGATTTAATTGGCCCACTATGGCAAGTAGCGCCATGCTCTGAGAAAGGAATCAAAGCAGCAGACAGGGCACCTGCAACACACTGTGCATATGGGAAGTACAGTTGAGGGCATGGTAGGCAGAGATCAATCAAAGCACAGCTCCGCCTCCTAAGTCAAGAACATAGATTTCAATACAGTGGCTGGAGCCTGACAAGAGAGTTCACACACAATAGCATGGTGAAAATTACCTCTGCAGCTTCCAAGCATGCTTCACCACTTCCTCCAGGACAGGATCTTCAATCCCTTCACAGCACTGTGGCAGGGGGATTGGCAGTCCGACACCGCACACCCCTGACCCACCCCCCTTAGTGGATTGTTTGTCATACAATGCTCATGTGGCATCATAGCCATCTTGTCTAGTGCCTCTGATCCTCTGAAACCGACGAGAGAGGCCTAGCATGGCTGTCCTTGATGAAGTCCAGACAACTCTACAACGCTGCAACACTCCAAGACGGAGGCGTGCAAATCCCCACTTGGGAAAGAGAGTCCTCAATTGCTAACTTAGACTACATCTTCATCTCAGAAGGTCTAATCCCCCACTTTAAGGAACTCAAAGTAAAAAGAACAACCGAAAGAGACCACAATCTTCTGCACTTATCTTGGAGAGGAGAAGTGAAAGACCGCCTATCTTACCCCTTTGAAATCAATACCAACAAACAGCAAAACCGAATCCGCCTCACATCGGGAAACATCATGAAGTGAAGGGAAAACTGTCCAAAAAACAAGCAATCCCGGGCAATGGCCCAGAAGACCAACGACCTGAATAAGTGTCGCTACTGATACTGCACAAAGTGGACTACGGTGGGAATCATCGACACCAACCCTCGCACTTACACACGTTTAATGCTACACTAGTAGCCAAACGTAAAGAAATCAGAAAGCTGAAAAGATTAGCGGCCAAAAGCATCAGTGAAGAAGCCTGGAAAGCCTACCAAAGGGGGAAAGCAATTTACAAAGCATGGCTCAAACAAGAACGACAAAATCTTTATCAGAATGATGCCGAGGCCATGCTGAAAATTGGGGTCTCCAAAAGCAGCCGTGATTTCTGGTCCCTATTAAAATCAACCACTGGCCAGAACTCTTCCCAGATCCTTAGCAACATCACAGAACAGCATTGGATCTCTCACTTTACGGAACTCTACGCGCTACCATTCCCCAGCATCCCGCAGAGGTTGCCATTACAACAACCGGAGGGTCAAAAAGAGCCCTGGATCAACGTGGCTGTCTTGGAAGACATTTTGAGCGTAATCGCACGCTTAAAAACCTCCAGGGCCCCTGGTCCCAACGGACTGACCAACGTCGACCTGAAACAGCACCCCCTAGCCTGGGCGGGCCTGATCTGTGAGTTGTTCGAACAAAGCCTAAAGCAAAAACAAATTCCGAAGACCTGGACGGAGGCGGTCCTCGTTCCAATCTATAAAAAGGGGATCAGAACGGAACCATCTAACTACAGACCAATTGTCTTGCTGGACATTATTGGGAAAATATTTGCCTCATTGACACTCAATCATTTCAAAGAGTGGGGCAGGAATTCACCGGCCGTTGACATTTTCCAGACTGGCTTCCAAAAAGGAGCAGGAACAGCGATAAACATCCTGATTCTGAATACTATCAAGGCAAGAGTGAAGGACGGCGCCCCGGGAGTCCACATGGCCATGATTGACCTATCGCAGGCCTTCGACACAGTGGACCGTGGCAAATTATGGTTGAAACTAGAAAAGTGGAATTGCCGAAGGTCAATCCGTGACCCAATCAAGGCCCTGCACACGAAAACATCACTGAGAGTGCGACTATGCCAACAGGGAACTTTATCGGACATGATTACTACAGAAAGAGGTGTCAAGCAAGGCTGCCCGCTGGCGCCAGCACTTTTTATCGCCTTTATTGGTGACTTCCAGGCAACGGAAGACCAGGTCCCAGCTTTCCCTCCGAAGCTGGGAGACGCGAAAATATCTAGGCTGTGGTACGCGGACGATCTGATCCTGTTGGATCAAACGGCCATTGGTCTCCATAGACAGATCGCCAATCTATCTACATACATGACACTCAACAACCTAAAGATCAACGTAAAGAAAACTAAAATCATCTCCTTCTGCAAAACCACTAAAGAATTAAAGACACCACAATCATGGTATCTGAACAAGAGCAAAATCGAATCAGTGAAAGAATTTAAATACCTAGGAGTTAAGATCGACAACACTCTGAAAGACAACTCCCTCCTGAATTCGCTGTGGGAAAAAATCCACAGTCTCACAGCCCAAACTCGTGCTGTGGATACTAAATTTGGAAAATTCTCATGGTCACCAGCTCTACAGTTTTATAAATCAAAGGTTATACCAGCACTAACCTATGGAATGGCGGCAAACCTGTCCCTGCCAGAGGATACCCGGACCAAACTAGAAGGCTACCTCTGGAAGTCAGTTTTGGCGCTGCTGAAATCGGCACCTATGCCAGCGATTCGACGGGACCTTGGCCTGCCTTCTATAACCTCAGTGGTAACCCAAAGTGCGGTACAACTGTACAGGAAAATCTTGTCTCCCAGTTCACTGCCGATTTTCCATCTCATGGAAACTGAAATCGCCAAAGGCACCTGTAAACCGCTACTTGACTGGGTAAAAAAATACAGGAAAAACTGGAAGAAGTGGCCTGTTCGACTGAAACGCTCTTAAGTAACCCGGGGAGGGTAAAGAAGAAATTAGAAGATCAGGACTGGATCAACACTTGTGAAAGGATCCGCCAATACAAATACTTACAGCATCTTCCACCTACACACAATCGTCCGAGAGTCCCCTTAAAATACTGTGAAAGATTCCCAGAGAAGAAGTTGAGGAAGACCTTCATGAGAGCACGACTGAACTTACTAAACACAAGGGAAATCCTGGCGTCAAGAGCCCGTGTCCCGGACGCCCACTGTCACCTATTTGAAGATTCAACGCAAGCGGAATCGATCTATAATCTCCTGATGTCATGTCCCGCCTTAACAACAGAAAGACAAATATACTTGGCACCACTTACATCAAACGAAACTACTCTAGAAGAAGAAGCTGGTATCGGCTAATTGCTGGAGACTCGCCTAGATGGTCCAGGTTCACTGCTCAATTCCTGGACGTTGCCCTTAGAAGAGCTAACACTCCGGCCGCAAGTGATCTCCCGTCGAGCTTGGAGTAGTAGTGCCTTTGAGTTCGCCAAAGGCCCAGCACGCTCGACCAAAGTGGTGTCCCAAGTAGGAAGACTGATTTTTGTAAAAACCAAGTGGTTAACACAAATTTTAAAAAAATAAAAAAATAATGTCTCATAAAGAATGTCTCTGTTTCATTAAAGTAGACTATTTTAAAAACAAACAGGTGTGGTTCTGTTGATGCCAGTGCCGGCAATATGTAGGGTTCTGGGTTCCCCACAGATGACTTTGACCTCAGGTGAAGTTCCAGTAACTTCTTTAATTAAGTTCCAGTACATTTTGATAATCATATAAGGTCAAGTACATCTGGGTTCAGGGCAACATACACCTGCATCCTCCCAGGTAGGCTCACATCGCTCAACTCCCCAACATAGAACCCTTGAATCATACATCAACATTCTCACAACCAAGATTCGGTGTCTCTCACTTAGCATTCTGATCCTTCTGCACAAGCAACAAAGCAACCTAATCACTACACAATACTTGTAATTTGAGCTAAACTAATCAGTAACATGTTACAAAGAATTATGTTAAACTGAAGGAAGCCAATGATTGTAGTGGCATCCCTGATATTCCATCATTCTAGCATTTTCGTTATACAAGCCTGGGAAACTGGAGAAGTCTAGCCGGTTGTTGCGATTGGATATTTATGCGGGGTGAGTTTGAAGGTAATTATTAATGCCAAGCAGACTAGAGGTAGCTCACACACATGACTAGGGGATTTTGAAAGTTTGCTGCTGATCCATTGTTAATAAATATTGTTTATTGTTGGCATACTATGCGTGCAAATTCTAAACTGAACTGCTCACAGGATTGATTATTATTATGCATTTTATGATATTCATGTATGACCATTATCTTTGACTACTATGTGAGCATTATGACTGCCAAATGGAAACGTACTACATGAACAAGTACCCCTTGAACAACGTGGAGTTACTTTAAAAAATCATTACTGTGCTGATTGTGTTTATTTTCAGTGCAATGTTGCATAGATCCCCGACCATTTTAACACAGGGAAGCCTCCCTGTTCATATATGGTTCTTTCCCTCTGTTTGTTAGTTTTGTGACTTTTGACTAAGCCTATTGCTCTTCAAATCGTACATTTACAATACATAATTCTCACAACTTT
Source organism: Ambystoma mexicanum (assembly GCF_040938575.1). NCBI lineage: Eukaryota > Metazoa > Chordata > Amphibia > Caudata > Ambystomatidae > Ambystoma > Ambystoma mexicanum. The sequence goes on along the minus strand of NC_090937.1, from coordinate 1,514,953,839 downwards.
AAATAAATGGACACTGGTAGTGTAGCTAGAAAGCCTGGACAAAGGACTACTCGTAAGCAAAAATGTGTTTGGCTTTTATTATACAATGAGTTTAGAATTAAATCTAAGGGAAATGTATACACACATAGTGGAACATGTGATGTGATATATACTATGAATAATTGTAATCATGTGCATAACAATTATCAGTTTTAATTAACATTATTTTCGCAAATAACATACATTTTGAGTGCTTGGAAAGGAAACAGAAATGTGTTAATATGTATAGTTTTATGAAATGGATACATCCTGTCTGGGTTAGTGGGAGATTTCTCTCTATTTGACCATCAAAGAGCCACCTTCTTAGACTGTGTTTTCGTAATTTTGCTGAAACAAATGGAAGGCGTCAATATTCACTTTGAATCCAAGTACCTAGGTACAACACTATGGGTAACATCATGCATGCATGCCATATTCTAAAACACAGCCTCCCTTTTTCCAATAGTCCTGACCAAGACCAATATCTTGACAGTTTCAACATTCCAAATAATGCAGGGAATCAAGTCGCTGAGATTACCCATGCCTATAAGGAAGTCATCTTAGTAAAAAACAATTTGCAATGAAATTCGTACATCTATCAAATGCATTGAACAAAGTGTTCCATGTGCATGCCATCAACTAAAGGGCAACCATCAAGATTGCCTGTCTGAACGACAGTAGTGTTTTATCTGTTTTGATCATTGCTGTGAGGACTAACTTTCCTTCCATTATTGCCCATACGGAATACCACTTCAAACAATACAAAACATTCTGCAAGTAGTTCAGCACTAAGGACAAAGAGGATTTATTATTGGTGGCATTGTTAATTACCAAAGCAGTGTTTTTGGTATGATAGTTGCACCAATGGAAAACAAGTACATGCATGCAATGTGTGCTCCAAATTGCAATGTGTGATCCAAATTAATAAGCAAAGTAAGTATGTATGACTGTGGTTTTTGAGGGTGCTATAGATTTTTATCAAGATTGACATTGTGGATTCAGACCTTGATCTATGAGTGTGCGATATTACATTGGATTTCTTCTGTAGATGCTGGTTTGTCTATTCTTGTACAATGTGTATAACTGTATGGAAATTGGGAGCATGGGTGGATCACTTGTAGTCTTTAAGCGACAGTGTGAGTTCATATTGGAGCAGTATGAGTTGCCCTTAGAACTGCTGTGTCAAAATCCAGGTAATCCGAAACAGAAAATGATGGAAAAACAATGGATTGTGACCTGCGATGAAAGGGCTCAATATAGACAGAGTAGAGAAATACACACTGAATGTAAAAAGAAAGGGACACTTCAGAAGTATTTATCACAGTCACCTGACAGTCGATATAGAGACACCTTCCTAAGATTTTGAATCATTTTCCTCGGACCTGAGAGATCAAACAAATACGAGGTATCCAGAAAACTGTGCAGTGTGGACAGTGTCTAGTGCAACAGCATTAGAAACCCTTAAGCAATTAATGATTGAGTGGTGGGCTCTCCAGAAGCTGAGAGAAGAACTCTTTTCCCAATGTGTTTACTCCATAGACTTGAATTCAGTGATTACTGGAGATACATTCCACAAGGCTCTACCACCTACTTGGTGATTAGTATGGTGAGCTTTCCAAAACTGATTAACTTTATGAAACCATATGAAACCTTTACATAGACAAAATTCATCAATAGTAAAATACAGTCAATGGCCCTCATTACGACCCTGGCGGTAATTTGCAGACATTACCGGCATGGCGCAATCAACGTGTCCGTGCTGGCCATATAGCGCTAAAACCAGCACATTACAACCTCTTGGGCACGAGCATTGCACCATGCCGGTAATGTAACAACCACCATGGCGGTAAAGCACTAAAAATGCCACTTACTGGCATCTTACGCCGTGCAAATAGCGCATCCGCCACCTCAGCCATCGATATCAACGATCACCGCCATTAGCGGTGACCGCAAATAAGCGGATCCGGAAGTTGCGTCAACGCACAGGAATGGGAAAGAGCATGGCGGCCAACTTCAAAAACACAATCCATTGCCATCCGCCGCAACCAGTGGACACCTGACCCCCACAACCTCAGCAAACCTTCCTCTACCTCAATCCTTCACCACAATGTCAAAAGTTGTTAAAAAAGTGGAGAGCGGCTGCGGCAGGTGCGCTTCTCTAAGGAGGAGCTGAACATGTTGGCCGACACACTTCAGGAACACGAAGATGTGGTGTTCTCCACTGAGATGACAAGGCCAGCAATAGACCGTAAGAAGGCCATATGGGCCATGGTTGCACAGAGGGTAAGTGCAGTTGACACTACACCCCGCAATTCATGACAGTGCAGAAAGAGGTGGGATGACCTACGGCTCCGTGTAAGGAGCATTCTTTCTGCCAACACGAACATGGCCATGGAAACTGGTGGAGGAGCACAGTCCCCAATAAAAATGCAGCTATGGGAGGAGACATATGCCGCACTCATTTGCACCGAATGCATCGAGAGGGTCGGAGACATGGAGAGAGGAGCCCCGACCTCATGTGACGCAGGTAGGTGCCTGAAATCCAGCCATGCCAAAGTCACTGAAGTCCACTTTGATGGGAATTGCAATGAAGCCTGACAGGGTTAACACAACGCATCTGCATAATACTGCCAACAGGCAGTTCTGACCTCCACCTTGTACACATGCAGTATGCACACCCTTCCCATAGCCACACACATGCGTCCATGCTTATACCAACTACAGGTATGTCACTGCCTCCAACGTGCAACATGTAGAAATCAAATTGAATGCAGCCATCACAATGCCTGCTCAAAGTCCACAGAGGCATCACTAACCCTTTACCCCCTTTGCTCCACCACAGGCTCTCATTCGGACAGTGAAAAGGAAGACACTGCCACCACACCTGCATAGAAAGCCAGGCCTGATGTACCCACAAAACAACCCTCCACCTCTGCTGTAAAACACAAAATCCCTCAGCAGCCAAAATCATCGGTGACAACCCAGGCCGGGGCACAGATGTCCACCAGGCCAAGCACCATGGTTGCACCAGCATCAGACGCCCAGCAAGTGCTGCCCACCGAAGGCACTGGTTCTGACGGAAGCAGCACAATGGGCGAGACTGCTGCCACCACAGGTGGCTCGGACGATGATGCAGGGAATGCAGATGTATTTGTAGGTCCCCCCACTGGCCACCTTCATTCCCCCTACCAGTCCCCATGCAGCCTGCACAATGAAGGCATACAGGGTCAATCCCCTGATAACTCTTGGCCAGCCACTCCATCCCCAGTTGAAATTGTGCAGGGGGGAGCAGCACATTCGGTACGCCACTGGCTTCCTCGTCGGCCCCGAGAAACCAGGAATCAATGGAAGAGATAATCCAGCGACAACAACAACTGTCCACTGATGAACCAGCATGTGGCCGAATGTGGGAGTGCTAGGGCCGAAATGCAAAAATGTGCTGATACAGTGAAGGCGGTAATAGAATCCTCAACCAAGGACATATGTACGGAATTAGCCGCGGTGTGGCACATGCTCACAAACCTTGTTCAGGTTTTGAGGGAAATGCGTTCTTGTGAGGGGCCAAGTACCTCCTCGGCTGCCAGTTCTGCCCCATCCAGCCCCGTCTGCAGATCTACCAGGAACCTGCGGAGTACAGGCAGGGGTGCCCCAGGTGCAGGGAGAGGGGGGAGCAATAGAGTCCGCCCAGTGGGACAATCCCACATGATGCATCCACACACTTTTGTGGGAAGTTGAGGGGGGAGGGGGATGGGGTGTGTTTGGGAGTTGAGGGGGGAGGGGGGATACGGTGTGTTGGGGAGTTGAGGGGGAAGGGGGGATGGGGTGTGTTGGGGAGTTGAGGGGGGAGGGGGGATGGGGTGTTTTGGGGATTTGGGGGGGTAGGGGGGATGGGGTGTGTTCATTCAAATCACAATTTCAATACACTTTTTGGTTATGCACAAATCACATGTGTGGACATTGCTCATTGTGTACGTGTGCTTTATTGGTGAACAGTCCACAGTGTGCATGTCCCAGACACGCCCAGTGCCCCAAGTGCCATCTCCATGTGACACCCACCGTCCATGTGTGCTAGAAGCATTGGTTAATGAGAGTCTGACGTATGGCACGTCCCTCCTGTGCATTGCTTCCTCCCTGAGGTGCTGCTCCATCCCCACCCTCCTCATCCTCATCGTCAGGTGGTTGCAGTTCAGCGTCAGGGGGCAGGGGAACATTCCGTCTGATGCACATATTGTGTAGCATTACACATGCCATGACGATCTTTGCCACCTTCTCATGGCGGTACAGGAGTGCCCCACCAGACCTGCTGAGGCAGCGAAACTGTGCCTTCAAGAGGCCAAATGTCTGCTCAATCACCACACGGGTTTGTGTATATGCACGATTAAAGTCCTCCTCGTGCCGGTTCTGTGGGTTCCGGACTGGGGTAAGGAGCCACCTCTTCAAGGGATAGCCTGCATCACCTGCATGTGGGCAACAATGTATGTGTCAGTCATGACATCAGATTTCAAATCATGACGTGACACCATGGCATGCATTCATCTCTTACTTTGAACCCCATTTCCATGCACGAATGGAGTCACATGATGTGACCGCTATATATGTATTCCTCTTATGGACTGTTTTGTATGCAGGGAGGTCCAGTATCTTATGAGTGCCCATTCACTGTGTTAGTACATAGCGTTTGTTTTGGTGATCTGGCCGATGTGCATGTGTTATCAATGCTCTCATCATGGCACCATTGCTGTCAGCCTCATGATGACTTCACTGAGTACTTCAAATGTTGTTATGCAATTCATTTGGGCCTCTGTGTCCATGTACTGGTGTTTTGATGTTCATGTCCATCATGTGGCTCCTTTGTGCGCAGTTATGGTGGACTGCCCTTCCATTTGATGGTGTTTGGTGCTGTTTATTGGCTGAAGTCATTGCAGGTAGGTGCATTTCTTTGAGGTGGATGCGGTCTGATTTTGTACAGTGCACATGCATTTGGTTGGGTCATGGTTGGGACACATCTTCATTCACATGGTAGGGCTGCCTACATCTGGCATTATATGGTCAGTTGTCACCTAAAGTCTGGACTGCTTTAGGGTATGATCTGGCTTCATTACCTCTGCTACTCGCAGCCACATGAAGTATGCATCCTTCCCCCCCCTGTCAGCCACATGAAGTATGCATCCTTCCCCTCCTCTGTCAGCCAGATGAAGTATGCATCCTCCCACACCCTGTCAGCCAGATGAAGTATGCACCCCCCCTGTCAGCCAGATGAAGTATGCATCCTCCCCCCCTGTCAGCCAGATGAAGTATGCATCCTCCCCCCCTGTCAGCCAGATGAAGTATGCATCCTCCCCCCCTGTCAGCCAGATGAAGTATGCATCCCTCCCCCCCGTCAGCCAGAAGAAGTATGCATCCTTCCCCCCTATCAGCCAGATGAAGTATGCATCCTTCCCCCCCTGTCAGTCAGATGAAGTGTGCATCCTTCCTCCCCTGTCAGCTAGATAAAGTATGCATCCCCCCCGTGTCAGCCAGATGAAGTATGCATCCTCCCCCCCCTGTCAGCCAGGTAAAGCATGCATTGGTACGTCAATCACCTATCCACTTCACAATTCCATCGCCATGACATGAGACTCACCAAATAGCCAGGATCTTGGCCCTGCATGTCGCTCCATGTAGAGTGGTATTGTAGAGTTCCACAGGACCATTGAATCATGGGTTGATCCGGGGTATTGGGCACAGCAATGTGTGATGATCCTGTTTGAGTCACATACCATTTGTACGTTGATTGAGTGGTATTGCTTACGGTTGCGATCCGATACCTCCATGGCATGTGGGACCACCAATTCTACATGGGTGCAGTCGATGGCACCAATGCAACCAGGTATGCCGGCCAGTGCATGGAAACCCACTTTGGTGTTTGCCATCTCCTGGGCAGTCTGTGGTAAGGTAATGTAGTCGTCTGTGTGCTTGAGGAGGGCATTGAGCACTTGGTTCAGCGTACGTGAGAATAATGGTTGTGAAATTCCATGCAATTGCCCCACTGTGTACTGGTAGGTGCTTGTGGCCAGGAAGTGGAGCACGTACACTACCTTCAGTAGGGGGGGGATGGCGGTGGGTGTTTCAATCATGCTGACGATGTCGTTGTGTATCATGTCCACGATGGTGCTGATGGTGACCCGGTCCAAATGGTACAGGGTGTGGATCTGCTCAGCAGTGAGGTTGAATGGACTGGCTCTGATGCGTGGGATTGGGGGCTGCCTGCGTGGTGCCACTGGCTGTGCTGCTGGGGCTTGCTGGCCCTGCCTTGCCCTCCTTCTCCTCCTGCGTCTCCTGTGTGCTGCCTGTTGTTGTAGTAGTTGTTGTTGCTGTAGCGCTTATATTGCAATCAGGTCCTCCAGCCCCAACATTGCTAGTTGTATTGGAATCATTGTGGAGTGTGGGAAGGGGTGGGGTGTGCTCCTTTTGTACTTGGCCAGTCTGTATTGCCTTCCCCTTGCTGATTGTGTGCACCTGTGACAGCTGGGAACACTGCACATGGCCATTTACGGGTGGTCCGCGATGGCGGTATTAGCACCATGGTGGTAAGGTACTTTACGGCCTTCGCAAGGGCGTTAAGAGCATGTCCGCTCGACTCGTGATGTTCCCCAATTTGCGCCATGCTGCTATTTCCGGCATGGGGTGGTCGCGTGCCCGCGCCCTTGGTGCTGTTAGCGAAACCATTAACTACGGTGCCGCTAATTGCACTTCCTCGGATCATAATAGGACCTAGCGGTAAGTGATACCGGTAATCCTTTACCGGCATCGTTTTTCACTTACCGCCAGGGTCGTAATGAGGGCCAATGTCACATATTACAGATACACAATTAAAAAGGAGAGAATGCTAAAACAATTCCCATAGAATATGTTGCCTCATTACGCAGATTCACTACAAAGAGTCTATCAGCATTACCTAGATTTAATCATCCTGGTCCTTCCTATTCAGAACTACTTAGAGTAACCGAATACTCTAGAGGAAGAATAAAAACTGAGAGGGGAAGATACCTTTGTTTGCCAGTTCTCGACAATAGTAGCAGTTTCTTAATTTAAGAATTTCCCACAGACAGAGAGGAATCAATGAAAAGATCTAAAGATTTACTAAATTCTGCCACTGCAAGTCCTTCCGTGGCATTAAAAAATTGATTGGCATCTGGGTCAAATGTAGTCATCTTCCCCATATTACCGAATTTGGCAAATTTCTCCATATATAGACTTCTTTTTTTCCTTGAGCTCAGTACATTCAAGAAGAAGATGGTGACTGGTTTCCAAAACCCCTATCTTTTGACAGAATCTAGTCAGGGTATTTGTGTCCTCAACAAGCTCCCTTCTCTTCATTACTTCTTTAGTTGGCAGAGTATTCCACCTTAATGTAAGGTGGAAAGAATGATGATAGCGATTAGGAAACTCTGTCATCATAAACAAAAGTGACCCTCTTTCCTATGCTCACATGTTAAATGATAGAGAGAGGGATAACTGTGGAATTTCTCTTTTGTACTAATCCAGTGGTTATCATATATGAGCTTTTTGACTTTATCTGGGTTATTCACAAGCGTCACCCTATCAGTGGACAGATTTTTTAGGGTTTGATCACATAGGTCTCTAAAAGTGCATAGATATTTATTCCTGATAGTATATCCCTGGGTAGAGATCAATTTCAATGAGTCCTCATAAAGGGTTTTGCTTAGCGGAATTGGTAAACTACAAAATAGAGCCATCATCCGCCACAGTGATTTCGCTTTCAGAGATAAAGGGCCCAACTCAAATCGAATTACCGAATATTGGAAAATGATTGGGTAATTTTTGAATTTTTCTCCAGATTACTCCTTCAATAGATTCCCAGAAGTTCTGCAATTCCAAAATATGAAGCTCCATCCTGTATATCACTTTTGGCACTATTTGCCCTTCACAGAAATCAACAAGTGGTTTTAGAGAGAATCCAAAGTTCCTATCTAGGTTGACTATCTGGGCTGTCAAAGGCAGGGCCTTCTGTTTTAGAAAAGTACGGAGCCCGACGTTTGATGGCTGCACCATTATTGGGAAGCCTGCATATAGAATATTTTGCACCCTTTCAATAGGTTGGGCTCCTAAATTCCAGCCTATTTTTTTCCCTTAGTTCCTTTTGAGACAAACAGAATGCAAGTCTTGCTTGAGTTTGATTTTAGACCGTTGATTTCCGCAAATTCAGCAAATTTGTCAATCATACGCTGTAGTCCAACCCTAGTTTGATTGAAAAGTAGCAAATCATCATCATATGCCAACCACAATATCCTTTTTTCTCCCAGTTTTCTGCTTACAAGTCCAGCCTCTTCCAAATATTCACCAACATCCGCAACATAGAGGTTGTAGAGACAGGGTGCCAAACAGAAATCCTATCTAACTCCTACAAAAGTTCTAATCGGTCTAGACAGGTTTCCTTCTGGATTCAGGAAGACATGTATCCCCGAATTTTCATACATTACCATGATTAACTTTAGCAGACCATCAGGGATACCCAAGTTGGCAAGTCTGGCGCAGAGGCTTGACCGGATAACAGAATCAAATGCAGTTGATAGGTTGATGGAGGCGACAAATGAATTCCGACCACATTTTCTTCAGACTGCATCTTGGAGGGCTCTCATGACCAGCACATTGAGATTTGTTGAGTGCCATACTCTAAACATACTCTGGTATTGTTTAAAATATGTGTCTTTTCCATCCATTCATTAACATGCGATAGCAAGAGGTACGCAAATAGTTTACAATCTGTGTCTGTCAATGCTACAGGCCAATGCTTTTGAATAGCATTGTGAGAATTTGGGCCCACTCTGCTGGCATTGCTTTCAATGTATTATTGGTCAGCCCATTATGGCCTGCAGCACACAAGTTCTTAGCTGTCTTAATTAGTTTCAATTTCTCCCCATATTCGATATCAGGATCCCAGTGTGTCCTTTCCTCACAGTCTCCCTCAACCTTTATTAGGCAGCCGTCAAGCCTATTCCCATATAGTTCTGAATAAAATTGGACCCAATGTTCCTCTGACACTCCATTCAGTTAATCTATCATAAGCAGTATATCTTGACGATTAATAAGTTCCCAGAAGGCACTTAGGTCTCTTTTCACCAAAACACCTAGCATCATTTGTGCATCTTTTTGCAGCAAAATAGCTTTCTTGGAGATGCAAAAGTAATTGTACTTCCGCCTGATGGTTATTAGTCCTAAAGTTATTTTCTACTTGGCCACTATTAGATTTACGTACCTCTCTAAGCATCCAAAAAATATGAGACTTTTCTTTAGCCACACTATCATCATAGGTGTGCATATGCTTTCTTTTGGGAATCCCCCTTCTTAATTTATGCTGGGCCCTTCCATACATATCCCTCAAAAAGGTGTCAAACTCTGGAGCATTGAAGACTTCCTGTTTCCAAAGATGGGAAGTACTATTCAGGGTATCGGCTAGTTCACCATTGAGGACTTCGATATTGCGCAATGACCATCTGATTCCTCTACCTTGTCCTAGAGTTTTCAGATTGGTTCCACCACCTTTAAGTATCATATTAAGAGGGAGAATGAATTGGACTTTCAAGGTGCTGTGATCACTCTATGTGTTTGGATTCAGAGTAATACCAAGCAATAGTTTGGCAAGACACTCATCGACAAAGATGTAATCAATTGTCAATGTACTTGCTCCTCTCTGCCACGTTGGTGGAGTGGGCTGGGTCGAATCTAGTGTTCCATTAAAGCACACTAGGCCACGGATTCAAGGGAGAGATTCCACAGTCTAAACAGTGGAATTTCTGGCCCCTATCTGGTAAATTCAGCATTTCCTCTCCTAAATCCTTTTAGCCCTCATCAGAAGAGATACGGCAGTCTGAATTCAGATCGCCAGCAAAGATCACTTTACCATATATGGTTGCAGAGTTCCAATCCAGTACTATTTCCGTAATCTTTTCCAAGAATATCTCAAGTGGTGCTAACCCCAGATGGCAATAAACATTAATCAGTAAGATATCCACCAATCCATCCCTAGAGAACACTTTGACTGCCAGAATTCCTAACGGGAGACCAGCGATCACTGTTGTAGAGAGACCCAAAGTAAACTTAAGTGCAATAATGAGCCCTACCGATGGCCTACATCCCTTACTAGGTTTTGTCAATTTTGAAATCATTTCAAAGCCATCTACAAATGGTTCCACCAGGAACCATGTTTCTTGTAAAAAAAATGCAGTCATTGTCTTTCAGCATATGCACAGTATCAATGTTCGTAAATAAATGCCTATTCCCCCTGGTGTTCCATGAGATACACTTCAAATGAACAATTTGTGATTGTTCAATGACGGGATGGCGATTGCTCATGTTATCATCAATTCCACAAGGCTGGGGTAATTTTGGCCCAATCTTGCATTTCTCTAAACTGCCCTCTCGGAACATGCCTCCAATGATCCCGGTTATTTCTTTCTGGTCGGTAAACCATTGTCAGATTGCCATTATATCCTGTATCGTTTGGTCCCTTAATTTGATTCTGATCCATATTCACAGTCTTTATTTCAAAGCCCAGCTCTCTCAAAGCTTCAATTTCCCCATTACCAGATTAAAAACCACCCAAGACTTAAAGAAAATGTTACTTATATCAGAGCGACCTTCCATGTCAAGGTCACAAGTAGACAGCAGAGTTAAAGATGGGATCTGGGAAAAAATGTTCAGGGCTTTGCCTCGATTGAGACAGACTGGAGTATCCTCTCCACAGAGACTTGTTATCTGCATGGCATCAAGTTGTTCAGCTTCACCATGCAGTTTCACATGATACCCCTCATCATTCCCTAAAGTAAACTCATATCCTGATCTTGATCTTCAGGGCCCCTTGCCCCCCCCCCCCTTAGGATAGTGCCTCTCCTTATTTTCTGCAGCCCCAATGGCTTTCTTTCTTGGATCCCAAAGGGTCTAGAGTTGGTACCCCCCATCGCTGAACTCTCTAAAAGCTTGGGTGCATATAATTCCCCCAAGAATTTTGGTTAAAATTGGGCTGCCCCCTGGCATAGTGTATTACCTCTCGGATGCGCCTCTATCTCATATCTCATTCAGTCATGGATAGGCAGCTTAGAACCGCCATAATTTCTCCCTAAATTAGGCACTAAATGTTTAGAGGGTCCTTCAGTCTGATGGTTCTCTTAGCTATAAAGGTATTGTAATAATCGTCTTGCTGATATAATATTAACAAGAGTAGGGCTCTTAGTCTCTAGAGCCAACTGTTTGGCCTGAGTGATTGGCTCAGAGACAGGAGCCATCAAATTCTGATTTTTAATTACCTCGAGTTGCTTTTTGCCATCCTCTTTATTGATAGCATCTATATAGCGTCTCTATTGCTATATCGTCTAATAAGTCATCTCCTGGATGTATATTTGCTGATATGTCCCTGTAATTACCGCCGGTACTTCAGGTAACGGCAATTGTTCTGTCTGAATTCCTGTGTCTACCCTTAGAGGGCTTATTCCTTTTTCTTCTTCTATATTGACTGGGAGGGTGCTTGGGGCAGAGACAGGTGGTCCTTCTATCCCTATACGGTTCCCGCATTCCTTCGAATTGTCCTTTTCCAGAATGATAGTTATATCTGGTATCTTAGAGTCAATTTCCCCACTTTTTAAGGTTCGCCTCCCTTTACGTTGTAATGTTTCCGGTATATTCAGGTTTCTTAAATATTTAGTGTTATTACATTTTGTTTTTAATGTTCTTTTAATTTTTCGTTTTCCTAATTTGCTGCGTATGTCTTTTGTCAATCATAATTTTTCTTTTATAGGGCGTTTCATATTTAGTCAGATCAATAATCAGGGTCACCTTATTTAAATCAGACTTATCCTTTTGGCTGGAAATAGTCTCAGTATTTATCCCTTTCCCATGGTATATCTCCTTGGTTTTATCATATTCAGGATCCCATGCAGGGGGTGTCAGGCAGAGAATATCATGTCCAGTTACCGCTCTTCCCTTAATACTTTCTGGATTTACCATTTTAGCCTTGTCAGGCTCTGCCATTTTTATGGCCTGTCTGCCTAACTTGGTTACTAGTATAGCATTAGGAAGGGAACCAGCTCCTTTAGTAATAGTAGGGGATAGTTCAGCCTCCCTCATCCGCTTCACCAAGTGATCTAGACCTTCCAAACTTTCTAATCTCGTATAGATTTCTGTAAGAAGTTCAGTGTGGGATCTAACCTCTGCCCATATATTGTCGTACATGTTGACAAAAGAACTTAAAACCATATTTAATGCAGAGACCGTAGGTTGAGTGAGTCAGATCCTTTCATCAGCTTCCTTTAGAGTGTCATGCAATGTTGCGTCATTAGGATTTTCTTTTGCGTCTTCCAGCAAAAATCTTAGCCAATTCTGTTTCTCTGTATACTCATCAAAATTGGTGAGTTCAGATGGAGATCCCAAATATGAGGCATTAAATGTCTGTTGAATAACACTTTTGGATTGACTCTGTATATGTCTCAAATTACTTTCTGCAATTGCCTGATCGGTGCACTCAATGATGCTCAAGACGTCTATATCATTTTGTGTTGCATGATTTACTTCCAACTTTTTAACGACTTCCGCCATCAGAGAGTGGTCTAATCTGGCTACAGATATCGCTGATATAGCTGGTTATATTTCCGTACTTGTAGCTGTTTCTTTACCAAAGAAGTTTGAAATCATTTTCCCACGATAGGTCCTCCTAACCTATTCTTAGATTGTTTATGATTCAAGGCTTTACCCAATGACCCTATTATTGGTGTTTTCAATAATTTTTCACCGCATCTTGAATTCTCTTGGTTGTAATCTGGGTATATATATCGTTCTTATCAGTTTGTAACTACAATTCTTTGTTAGGGGAATGTAGATTAAGAAATGACTTAATGGAGGTAGCATCATTGTTAAGTGTGCAGCTATTATTATTGCCAAAATTGCTTTTCTTATCCTGTAGGGTGTCCCTTTTGTTCTCAAAATATTCAGACTCCTTAAAGTTAATTACTTCCTTGATGTGCCCCATTTTACTAACCTTGGGCATAATTGGAGTCTCCGTCCTCTGTTTAGTCAGTGCCCCATCTTTCTTAGTTTCCCTGATTGGGGTATCACCTAAGTGTGCTGCTACTACCTCACCCAGATTTTGGGCCAGAGTAGCTCCTATTCGATCCTCCGGGGCATTGATAGAAATATCATCCTTCCCTTTAAAAATGTAGCTATTACCCATAGCCCCTTTCCACGACATATGTGTCCTATTTTCTGCAGACATCGAGAGATCTGCTTTTTGTTAATTATGTATTTGGGCCAGGGCCACCCTATAGTGTTACCTGGAGCCCCCATCTCAGTATTAAACAGCAAATCACTTTCCCCTTTCAATGCCTCTTCCCTACCCAACAATTTATTTTCTATGGGCAAATCAAGGGTTCTATCTTTAGGATCTGTATCCATTAGAGTATTTGTGGATTTATTAGGTTTGTTTGCCTCCTCAGTGGCTAATTGACGCCTAAACCCCTTTCGAACCATGTAAAAACATTTTTTCCCTTTTATTTTGTTTTTTATGGTAGGGTCAGCCAGACACTTACGTATGGAGCAGAAGAGAAGTCAGCTATAGAGAAATGGCCTGAAGAATTACGAGAAAATATTACTAAAGGGTAGGGTCATAACCCTTATCAGTTGCTTAGTAACTGAAGAAATCTCCCAGGTTAACTAACAGTCTGGACGGGCAATGGGAAGGCTGAGATAGCTGCAAACTTGCTAAAAAGAGAAGGAGGGAAAGAGAAATTAAACGAGGAGACCCGTTGTACCCACTTATCTGTTACTATCAAATACTGATAGCCTAAATGTCAAACCAGTTATACAGCACAAGTAAACGTTCTAGAGTAGATACTGCCTAAGTAGAAAAAAAGCCTTACTGGTTCTAAACCAATATACCGAAATCTGGGATAGATCTATGAGCAAATCTGAAAACAGTATGCAGAAGTTTAAATATAGTGAACCAGTTATTTGTAAAATGCAACATGCAAAACAATGTATCAAAAGTTCAACACACAGTGAACATAGTCCCTTCAAACAATATGCAAAGTGTTAACCAGACAAAGGCCCCACCAATGTATATTGGAAGGTACTCAATGTGCTAATAAAAACTTAGGACCATTCATGTAATAAAGTGGTAATTGCAGGGCAACATTTCTGAGGAAACTATCTACAGATATGTTTACAATTGAAAATCTAAAATAGGACAGTGTTGTTCCCACACTAGACCACCTCACGGGAGAGGAAAAAAGGCCTTTGCAGCCCCCAAGACACTCAGTGTAATAGATTAGATTGTGAGTTAATTTAAGACCTAGGGGGAGAGGGATCCTCGCAGCCCCCAACCACTACAACAGCGCCTCCAAACACAGAGGCCAAAGTGCAATAGGTCACACAGTCCATATAATACAAAATGTAAAATTGTCCGGTTTAGCAAGTCCTAAATAAGCAGAGTAGGATAATGGCTCCTCGCACCATAGATTTCCAACCGACTTTTCTGCTAATGTCAGTCAAATTTTTCCTTGCCGTCACATCCGTAGTTAATTATTCAGCAACAGGTTATCCAATGGCTCGAGGTACACATACCCACATGGCAGGAAGCACCCAGTGTCGGAGATTGACCAAGTGCTAATCTCATTTCTCGTTCTAGAATTCTCGAATGACAACAGTCTAGTAGATGTGAGTGTTTGTGGACTAGTATTAGAGATGGTTGTCCAAGAACTGTTCAGACCTTTCTAACTGTGATTAGAAGTTGATTTAAAAAATGGATATATTAATCTGGGTTTGTGTTCGAAAGTACTTTTGTGTTTGTTTTAAAATGAGGTATTTTTGTCTTTTTATGTGCTCTCCTCTTTTTATACTTATCATGTGAACAATGAATTTTATTATGATTTTTTTATATGATGATATTGTAAAGTTGATCTATATCAGCTATATAAAAAATAATAATTATAATAATCCTGAATGCTGCAAGTGACTGTTGAATAAAGCGGATGCAGTTGAAATAGCACACAGACACCTGTGTCGTTTCTCGTGATGTAAGATAAGAGCTTTTAGGCACGCCAAAAGCTTTTTGTATTTAACTGTCCACACTGTATAATAGAGTCAGAACATTACCTAGCCATTAGGGAAGTAACCAAATTCCAGCAGGCGTCCCACGGCCAGCGTCCACACCAACAGAATAGCAGCGCCCTTTTCACTGCTGCAAGATCATCACCGCAAGGACGAGGAAGCTGGGTTTATATCCGGATCCTTACTTCCTGAAAAGGCGGGCACCCAGCCCTTGAGGTGACAGGAGCTCAACATGCTCAGAATGCTCGAGGAGCCAAACAAAACTGGTCAGCTGCAGTTGAAATGAAGAAATGCAGTGGAGCACGTACAGCACACGTAACGTACAAAACAGCCCAGCAGAATAGCAGCGCCTTTTTCACTGCTGCGGGCTTATCCTTTAGGAGTGAGCAAAATGAGAATGTAGAATTTCAGCAGGACGTGAGTGGACATTTTTTGATTAGTATAGGTTAAGTGTATTTATTTATGAAATTGTAAGTAATGGTTTTAAGAAGATATAACCCTTAATGAATTGTTTAATCTAGCTCAAACTGTGTTTTCTCCATAGAGTATGTGGCATCAGGCTACAATAATTAGTAATTTTAGTAGCGATTTTTAGGAATGCACAACTCCTAATTACTTATTTAAGTTAAGTATGAATTGTATGAATTGTAAGAATTGCCTTTTATTGAGAAAGCTGAATAAGGTTTGTAATAAACAATTTTTACAATACAAAAAAAGAAAAAAGAAATAAATGGTCCTAAGCTGCCTGGAACCCAAAAAGTGATGGGTGTAAGGTTTCAAATTAATTCTGAACCACCAACGTTTGTTTTGCATAAATCAAACACCCTCCCGACCCCCGAGTGGGACGGGTATGCCCAGACATGGGTCCTGTGCCCTCTGGGCTAGAGACCCAAGCTACTCCTCACTGATGAGTCCCAACAATCCTGATACATGTTTGGGGATACTTTCGGTCTTGTGCAGAAGGGATGTGACCAAGCAGTTCGGGCTGGACTGCAACTTTTAGGTTGGGACCACGCCAGATTTGCATATGGTCTTTCCCCTTTTGTAACGGCTTGGCATGTGAAGAACATTGGTCTGGAGGGTTGCCCAGAGCAATGCCAGAGGTTAGGATTAATTCCATACCTTCCAGCCATCTCCTATTTTGTTTTGCCTAAGCTGCCTGGCCCAGTGATTTTTCCTACTGGCGCTCTACCTTTCACTGAATAATATCTTCCAGCATCATTGATATTAAAAGACTTGAAACATTGCTCGTATTTCGGAGATACCTTGATGGTTTTACACTTTACACTTTACAGTAATTGCATTGTCTTACTATCGTGTACAGTTATGTAAAATGTGTTCTCTGAAATCTTTGCTACAGAATGCATTGAATGCCGAAAGGCTGCTATGTACAAACTAGTGAATTGAATCATGCAACGCCGACTTATATAGATTGTACAAAGAGCGAGTCTACAGTGTTAGGAAAGATTTCTTAATTGTAGGTAATTTTCCTTCCATGTGGCAACCCCTAAACTTTTTGCTGTTGTTTTCACCCTGATCTAGACTTTGCCAGAGAAGCGCAGCCTTCCGCTGCACTCCTCTGGGCTTTCGCTCCATTCATACGGGGAAACTGACATGCCCTTAAGACATTCAGTACCTGGAAACGTTGTTTTCCTTAGTTCTTTTATCATGTTGCAGCTTTCGCGCAACATGACACAGGAGGGCACTATAAGCTAAGTTACTGCTCTCTTGGGTCTCTAGTCACTCTACAGGCCGTAGACACTCTCTTTGGATTGTTAACTAACGGTGCAGCTCCTTTTGGCTGTTTAAGCGCGTTTCTCGTGCTTAGCCCAAAATGGTGGCCTGGCTTCCAAAATGGCCAGACCACGAGGCCCTTTGTCCTGCCCGCTGACCGTCTCGCCCCCTTCACCTTCCCCAGGTCAAGCCGACCCGGGGCCTTCCTTATTTGGGCATGTACTTTCCCGCGAAACACAGATGCTTTCGCGGGCTTCTACAGGCCTTGTGTGTGCCTCCAGGATGTGGGCTGGGATGTCTGGTCCCAATACACATCCTGGGTGCCAGAGAGTCTAGTGTGTCTTGAATGCCTGGGACCATCGTGGTCCGTGATAGGTCCATGTATGGTGTTAGTGTTTTGTGAGCAGATCTCCCCTTGGGTCCTCTCCGTTTTGGCACGAAGGGAACCCTGGATAAGTGGAGGCTGGAAACACTACTACCATGTCGATCTCCTGAGTTCTCACGAATGACGGATACAGGAGCCAAGTATCCTGCAACTAAGAGGCTGAACCGAGGACTACTCCTCTGCACTGCTGTCGCCCAGTGAAACCATTCTGCCTCTGATCGAACGAGAAGGCCTGTACTGGTACTTCGACCCTTTGGAATAGTGGGAACAACTATTCTTGGCATCTTCATCATCTCCTGCACGTAAGCCTTCGGAAGCGTCCCTGGGCCATCCAGTGGACTGACCAGCCTACACAGGAGTCTTGCTCTGTTACCGCCGTCAGGTTGTGTAGTATACCAGGTCCTTAGCACTCTCACACGATTTGTACACTTGGCATTCCCAGGTCTGAAGTGAGAAGTGTACATTGGGCTGAAATACATACGGCCGCTTCGTTGCCCTGCTGTGGTAACAATCTGTGCGGGTTCACTGCTTTTGGGACATCCTCAACTCTAACCTCTGCTGCCGCGGAATCTACACGACGCCGAGACGTCCCCTGCTCGTATCTGAACCTGCCAGCACTGAAACTGACGCAGAGAAGCCTGGGTCTGCCTGCATCGGGGACTGCTGAGTAGCAACGCTAGGAACCGGTCGCCCTCCTGCAGTAGCCTGTAGCTTTTCCTCGCTTGGTTAAACAGCGCGCCTTTTTTCGCACTTACGCTCTGCTTCTGCCCACAAGTGGAGGCAGCGCTTGAGTAGCGGAGATCTGTTCGCCCTCCTTTGTTCACCGCTCGGAACTGCCTGATTTCCTTGAAGAGACTCCCCTTGGCCCATTGGCACTAGCGTGTGCAGGTACTTTTGAGCACAAGGCTCCACTCTTCGTAGGGCTCGGACTTCCTTCTAGTTAGGTGGCCACTGAAGGCGAACTGGGTCTAACCATTACTTGCACTGCCTGTTTTCCTCCCCATCTAGGTGGTCTGCATATTTCGTGCTTCGAACTCTTTAGACCCTTCGGTAATTGTATATATATTGTATTTGATGGTGATGTGTTGGTTTACTTGAGTTTTATCATGATTCTTTGCTATGGTCAATATTACAAAGGCCTTGTAATAAATGTGTCTATATTTTTAATATAACACCTGCTTGGAGTAATGTGTAAGTGTCCTTGCTTTGTGTGCTCTTGCGGGCTTTCAGTCACCCTCACCCCTCTTGAGACCTAGTCTTAACCGCCGCGATAGCTACCTTGATTGGTCTGGCTTGTCCAGAGGTTACCCTGTTCCAAGAAACTAGGCTGGCCTTCTGAACCTCTGCCCCTCCAGGACAGAGTTCAGAAATCCATCTTAACAAACAGTAAACTGTCAATTGAGACATTGAATGCCATCTGCACTACATAAGCCTCAGAAGAAGAGCGCATAGCTCAAAACAAGTGTTAGGCTGTACTGCAACCATTTAAATACATGCATTTTACGCATGGACTCTTCTGATTTGTGCGCAGTGTGAATGTAATCATTTTTCATTGTACTCTCTGAAATGTAGTTCACTGTAATATCTATGAGGATGGAGTGGAAAATCTGTTGCCTCGGTGTACAAAATACAGCTTTGCAGTCTGTTTTGCCTTCTCAATAAGATGATTGCCATACATAGTTGCGTCCAAAAAAAACACTCACATCTGTAGGATGGCTATGTAGTATTTACTGTAATATATGTCATACAGTTGGTTTTGGATTTGGAATGTGAGCCATGTAGGTCCCTTGAGCTGAGAAGTGGTCATAGTCATTCATACCTTTTACCAGATGAGTGAAAGCATGCAAGACTGTCGAATGGAAGGGCCAGAGGAAATTTAAGTATCCCTTTAAGGCCTACTTGAATATGTTTCTTTGGATGGCACGATTGTGTGCTGTCGTCCTTGGAGCTAAATCTGTTACCATGGCTTTATTTATTTATTTATTGCTTGCTTGTTAGGCACTTGTACAAGAAGTACATTCTGTTTCAAAGCACCTACAGGGCAACAGGGAGTGGACAAGGGGATGAGAAACAATTAATATACATAAAGAAAGTACATAGATCCATAACGAAATATTAAATACAGGGGGTGGGGGTGCCTTGTGAGTGTTCAGAACAACAGATAATCAAAGAGCAAGTGACTAATAGATAAATGACAATTTGGAAGTGGCATGTTCTTCTTTATTGACCCTATTCAGATTCTCATCTTCAAAATAAAAACAACCACACTTTAACTATGAGCATATTGGATCATGTACTTATGCATCTATTTTAAGAACAAAACACTCAATCCTAAAACGTTTTCAAAACATTTGGACGAGTTATGAGTTTTGGTTTTATGACACAAACCAAGTGCTTCAGTAACTTTCTCTAGATTTCCATGAAAATATACATGCACAAGTATACATACTTTATTAAATAGGTACACTGTTTTTGAAGCAGGTCCTGTTAATTTTATTTATATTTGCTAGAACACATACATTATGCTTTGATCATCTCAGTTTGTCTGCTTATTTGTCTGCCCCTCATTGTTCTGAGATAATTCATTGCTTTTATCTTTGGGTAACACAATCCGTAGGTTGCATGTTATTCAATCTAAAAATGACAATTATAATTATAGCATCTAAGGGACAGATTCATGGAAAAGTGTGCATTCATCCCGCAAAGGCTGCACACTGAGAACAACATTAAGCGAGCCAGGGCGCACAAGAATAAATGCGCGCCATGTGTATTGAAGGAATTCACTGCGGAAAGTAACCATATAAGCAAGTCATGCCCGGAATGCCCCTGACACGCCCCCACACAAAGCAGTCACAGCCAGAATAGCCATCTTTGCGTGCTCCCCGAGCGCGATTAGAGGCAGCCTTCAAAGAGTGCATGGGGTCCCCCATAAGAGAGCCTGCCTCTCAGGTATGATGTATTGTAACTCAGGTGTACAGAGGGTAGCCCCCCCTTACTGAATGTACAAGAGTTAGATCCCACCCCCACAAACTGAATGCAGATAACTTGTCAGGATGACCAATAGTTCAGAGTTTGCAAAAATCAGACTTGTAGGGCTTAAGAGGACAAGAAAACCCATTTCAAGAGTTACATGTATTTTTTGGGTTCATAATGTCTTGCACAGTAGAGAGTATGTCAAGTAGTACATGCTTATCATAGTTACTAAAAATCTAGATTTAAATCTAAGCAGGTACAAAGTTCTGATCAAGAATAGGTTGATCCACCATTTTGTGATAACCAGGCATAGTCAGGCAATTTCAAAAATGGTGGACTTTTGCAAGTCACAATGATGTTAGTGGAACATTATTTTCAAAGAAGTTCATGAAGAGTCCACTGTTGTAGAATAATCTAGGTTAAACCTGTTCAGACTAGTTCTGAGTGGCAGTTAAGGCAACGAACCAGGAATTGGAAAAGGGGTTGTCTTCAAGTACCAAGGCCAATCAGGATGTTTTATGTTAATTACTAAATTACCTCACTTTGTAAGACAGGAATATAAAGAACTGAATTCTGGAGAGAGTTGGGAGATGCTGAGTTTTCTGCTATGTGTTGTATGCTGTACCCCTGTCTGCTGAAAAGAATAAACAGATGTCTTTTGAAATCCAGCTTGAGTTTTCGCCTGCTTCCATACTTGGTCTCCAGAATGCCTTTCCTGATCCATGGGGTGCCAAAGCCAGGAGATGGTGTTGGGACCTTCTCTTCACAGGTAAAACTCAGTAACTCTCTGTGCGAACCCCGTAAATCGTTCCTGCACAACACAACAGTGCGTATTCGCCCCTCTAAATCCGATCGAATCCCCAGCTGCGTACACGCAGCGCTAAATCCTACATGCAAATCCAACTCAATGCTGTGATTCCTAGGCGCAAGAGTACTTATGCTTGCCTTAAATGTGCTTTGTCTTGTGCATTCGTGGGTGTGCTACAGACTGCCGGTGGCCCGACCCTCTTTACTCACACTTTGTCTCTTGTTCTTCCTCATTTTCTGTGGTTCGTCCCCTACTCTGCTCTCTGCGAAGGCGGCGCCAACGCTCTGCATGCTGTCTTGTGCAAGGCACTTGAATGCTCACAGAGACTGGCCGAGCACGCGCAAAGTCGCCACATGTTATTGAAAAGTGCCTCGCAGTCGATTCCATTAATGGTGCTCAAAACCAATTTTTAACTCAAATAATTCCATGAATCGGCCTCTTAAAGTTCATCCATGAAAGCAGAATTAAACTTAATTTGGCCCCTATAAATTGGAAACACATAGAATTGTGAGATTTATCTGAGATTTTAGATTATCTCTCCAAGTCTTTTGGAGGAAAACCTGGAATAACCTGTGTGTTAATGTAAACATTGTAAAGTTCAAGGAAACCACATGAACTGAGAATAAAGGGTATTTGTCAGTGGGAATTTCAGTTGCCGGGTGTAACTAAAAATCAACAACACACCTTATTTTTATGAGAAACACAATTCTGCAATATTTCATGCTTTGTATCCTGTGCTGCAGCATTTTCCTTCTCTGAGTAACACAACATTGTGCAAACTTTGTTTACAGCAAAATCTAATTCTTTAGCTCTGCCCTGCTGTCACTTCAACATTGGACATTGGGCAAAAGTTCATAAAATATGCATAATGTGTATTACAATTTCAGGAGGTAAACAGAGGTGACATATTTCATTTTTAACACATTGTTAGATATGTTTCCTTTGCATTTATGTAGTTTATTTTTTTTTAAATATCGTCATTAAAAGTACATATATTTGTGCTGTCACTTTTTGTCACAGGTGCAGTATTTGATGCAGCTTGGAGTGCAGCAGTAAACACCCATCAAGCACCCTTTTCAGTGATTGTACTCAGAAACAATGCTTCAAAAACTCTCCCAAAAAGGTAAAAGATGTTTCCTTATAAATGTACAGCCTCTGCACGTTCAGCCTGCACTATGACAGACATGCCCTTTTTTTCACATCCTATGCTGACAACACAATGCATGCAAGGAGAAAAACAATGCACCATGCAATGAAATATGCAAATCCATTCAGATTGGAGGCAGTACTTAAGGAGATGAGTACTTTATGCATTGACACATCTCATTAAAGACAGAGGACCTCTTGACGACCCTGGCGCTAAGTGGTTAACGGCGCCGTAAAAGGCTGCGGCGCCGTTAACCACTTAGCACCTTACTACGTGGTCCCTTTGCAGGACCCGACCTGAACGTCTGGTCTGGACCAGCCGTTAAAGTAGGGAACCGCAAAGCGACCTCGCAGGCAATTACGGTACCACAATTTGCGGTACCGTAATTGCCGCCTTCCCCCTTCCCATTGAGCCCTATGGGGCAAAAATGGGAATTGGGAAGGGCCATGGGGAAATGGAGAAATACCGCCCCGCCAATCTTGGAATGGACCAGTATTTCCCCATGGCGGACTGGTTACAACACCGGCACCAACCATGGTGCTAATAGCGCCATGGTTTAGCGCCGGTGTTGTAATGAGGGCCAGAATGTCTTCTATGTCTGTGCATGTTTAGCACAGTCTTCGGCTCGGTACTGGATTGTTCATCAGTCTGTTCATCAGTTATATCGACATTTTGAACAACATGAGTGAAAAGAAACACACAAAGCCCCAAAGTACATTCAAAGAGGGTCCAGCTGGATCCTAGATGAGGAATCAGTGTATAGCCGTGTATTAAGTCTGAAGGGAATCCAATCCAACACTTACACCATTAGGTCCAAAGAATGATTATGATGTAAAATATGGTTTATTGTGAAATGCCTCAGAGAAATGTACAGTACCAGGAAGCATTCACCTTCACTGTGTCTGTTTCAGTAATGCAGTGGTGTATTTCCACAAACAGAACTGTTGAGTTTCATTGACATTGCCCTCTCCAGTGATTTGATGTGAAATATTGATGTATTGTTAAGTGAAAAAACCCTGTTGACCGGGAGTAAATCCCTTTGAATTTGACCCTTTAACTGGGTGCGTTTCCATTCATCTAATCAGCAGGACTTTTTGTAAAGGTGGGAGCCTGCAGATGTCATGATGCCTACCCCCAGGCATCCGGACCAAGCCCATCAGCACTGGGAGCAGGCATCTAGACATTTAGTGAAACCTCAGCAGCCCCGGCTAGGGGCTATCTGGCTTCAGTCCTAGGAATCAGTCCTGGCGCCTAAGGCGCCAGGCTCATAGTCATTACTTACCTCAGGCAGACCATGCTGCAAATGACTCCAATCCAACATGAAGCCTGAAAGGGACTATTTTTCTACAGGGACTATTTTTTACTCGGGTGTGGTTCTAGGGACTTCTTACCTGGGACTACTTTTGAGGCTATTTAAACCACACCCGACCAGCAACACACGCTTCGCGTTATTCTGCATCCAGCAGCGTAACACTCACCGTGCCTGCAGCCTGCATCCAGTCTTCTGCCACACCCACCTCGAATCCGCAGCTCCTAAAACAAAGAGGAAAGAAAGGGACAAGGTTAGAAAACAAACTTATTTCTATTCCACACCTGATTCTGGATCCATCTTGTCTCCAGACCTGTAAAGAACATCATTTCTGCACGCGCCGCACCTCCAGCTGCAGCACCGCGCCATACTCACCAGTCTTCACAGCATCCTTCGGGTCGGCGCTGCCTCCATCATTTCTTCTCCGAACTTCGGCACCTAGGAGACAAAAGAAAACCACAAGGTGAGCCGAGGGAACCAACAAATATAATTCTTACCACCATAGACTTACCTGATTTACCACCAGAGGCATCCTTTTGTGACTCTCCATATTTTCACGTGCTGCATCTGTAAAGAGAGACAAAACAACATGTTTTCCTCGTGCAACATTTACCGGACAGCGCCGGGTAATACAGACTCTTACCTGAGCGCCACCAGCTGCCACAAGAGCATCTTTTCACAAGCCAGCTGCAAAACAAGAAAGGAAGGGGAGAACGAGAGTGCACATCGGACATATTGAACTCTATGAACTTAATACTTACTGGTCCTCACCAGGAACCTCAGAGTGAATACTCTCCAGAACTCTCCCGAGCCTTCAAACCAGTGAAGTAACTGGAATCGACGTGCCCCTGCAAATCCACGCAGGATGGAGAGTTCATCTTTCAAGAATATAAGGAGGGATTGCTGTGAGGGCATTTCGGAGGTGGTTAGTTGGGGAGGATTGTGGGGGTGCCATCACTTGAATCCACAAGTGGCTAAATCCATCTCTCCACTTGCAGGAAAATATTTCTACGGGTTAAGCAGACAAGATTAGGAGGGCAGATTCAGTCAGTCATCGCTGTACTACGCATCACGTGGGTGGAGACCGCAGCTGTCCGGGTACGACCGAAGCCCCTGTGGGAGCCAGGTGAGCGTAACAGAAGTGTGACAATTACCAATTTGCATAATGAAAGAACACATACATAAGGAAGCACACCACAGGACACATGACTTGCAATGGATGGAGGCACTGGCCGAAAATAGAACTATCAAAGAGGCTGACACACAAATCAATTGCATGAGGCGTGGAATGTAACAAATCGAACTATGTATTGGACATAAATATGTACAGAAATAAACAGGGAATCAATTACAAAGTAGTCCTGGGGAAATATGAAGTAAAACAAATATCCTATGCCTAAACAACTATATACAATAAAAAAAGGGTATGGAAAGTCTTCAAGGTCTGGGAAAAAGAAGAGATAAAAAAGGATACCTACACCTGAATAACTATGTGCAAAGGCAGAGGGCTAGTAATGCTCATCTCCAATCTCACTGAGCCTTTCCACCAGGGCTGAGTCCAGCGCTACATCCTCACCCCTCAGGCGGGCCTCTGTTGTTGCCTGAAGGGCCTGCAGGGTCTTCAGCATTTGTGTCTCTATCACTCGGGCGTCCCTGCAAGTGGCCTCCAGGATGGCAGCCTACCTCCTTGCCCGACGCAGCACAATTTTAGCACTGGCCATCACAACGCTTGCTTCCCGAGCCTGCTGCCTCTCTGCTCCAATCTGCACTTCATATCCACGGAACAGAGAAGACATCCTGTCCCTCGGGTCCACGTGTGCCTCCTGCCTCACATTTCACACCTGCCTCCTTATGGTGGTGTGCCCTGAAACAAATAGCCTCCTCCTCGTTGCTACCTGCTGCCACAGTGCCCGGTGCCTGCTCTGTGGGTATGCCCTCCGAGCAGATGATGATACCTGGGGGTGTACGCACCTGCACTGCTCATGGGTGCCTGCTGTCCCTCCATTGCTGTTGCCCCTGTCGGGGCCTGGGTGGGCATGCTGACCACCTCAGCTGATGTGCCTTTTACTCCCAATATGGGCAAGGAGGTGGTCTGCACCAGATGAGGCATTGTGGTTGGGACTGGTGTACATGGTGCCCTAGTGGTATCTGTGCTGTAAGGCACCCTGGAGGATGGCTGGTGCACAGAGGAGGTGGTCGCAACAGTGCACATCCCATGGAGGACACCACGGAGAAGGCATGTTGCCATCCAGCCGATGAGGCGGGATAGCCCACTGTGATGATGTGCACCCAGACTACATATAGCCTGCACACCATCACGAATGACATCTATCCACCTTGATAACCCAGACAGCATGTGCAGCACATACTCCTGGATGGCACCTCCAGATGGTAAGGGGGTGTCAGTCTGTGTGCACATATCAGCCGACACCGGGTGGTGGGTCTGGGTAGAGGCATCCCGGCAGGTGCATACTACTTCATCCAATGGCCCATGGACTAGATTTTACACAGGCACCTCCAGAGTGGCCTGCAAAGCCTCATGGCCCTGGGACAGGACTGCAGTAGGCACGCCCACCTCAACAGGCCCACCTGACCCCATGGGCTCGGCTACAACGGCCACCTCCTCCACCTGCCCCTCCATCAACCTGGATGACTCTGGGGCATCTTCTGCCATGGATGGTGTCAGGTGTCTTGACCCACGTTTGAACTATTATGCTACAACATTTGGTGCTGTGGGTTAGAAAATGTGCGCCAGAATCCGGGAAAACCGCTCAGTTTTGCGCACACTAAAATGGTCGCCTGACCTGCCACCCACCAGTGTGAGCGTGATGGGCCAGAAGCGCCATGAGTGAAACGTGGTACCAAAGGAAAAACAGCAGTGCCTGTTAGCTCAAAAAGCACTTTGAAATCACATTTGTTTCTCTGAAATGCAAGCTCAAAATTTCTATTTCAAACATTGCAAGATATTCAAAAATCTTACTGAACACCAGCAGACGTCTGGTAGAAGGAAGTATTGTGTGCATACCAAATCTGGAAAGATGGAGAGCCTAAAATAATGTTCATAACAAAACTGGCTGAGCTGTGGATGTCAGCAGCTTAAGTGAAATGGGACTTAAAGCCACTAAAATCGAAATGTTTAAAATAAATGAGTGATTTACTTTGGAGTGTCACATAGGTTGCAACTGTTTAAATGTCATAGCTGCATGTGTCAAAATTGTAAGTTTGATTTGAATGAAGAAAAATGGGAACAAAAGTGACATTTGGCTGAAGCCTGGCTTAAAGGGAATGAATTCTGCCCGGCAACTACCCCCGACAGGAGTTGAAACTTGCCCAGCAACTGCATTCACAGGCCTGGCTGCATTCTGCTGCCCCCACCAAAAGGAGATCACACCTCTCTAATTGAATCAGGGGAGGAGTACCTGGGAGCAGGGAAACAGAACAATGAACTTCCCTTTGCTCCAAGCAATTTCTAAATTAGGGGGTCGTAAATGGCTTACTCTTGGAAGGAAATGGGAGGGGCACTGCCTCTGTGAGCCAGCTGAGCTTGGAGGAAGTGGACAAACCAGAAATTTCCACCTCTGGGCCAGAGCATACTTTTAGAAAGATGGATAATTCATAGTACATAATTGTCAAAATTATATCAATAATATCATGATTCCTGTGATTTTTCTGTGCACATTTTAAGAGGTGTTAGGACTCTGTGGTATGTTCTGGGGGTAGTAGCGGAAAATAGGGTATTACTCCAAATGTATGTATGTTAAAAATCTGACACTTCATCATCTGATGCCCCTATTTCTTGCGCACATTTGTGTAAATTTTGGAAATGTTTAGAGGTTGTGTTCTGGAAGAAAAGGGCAGAATTCTGTCAGAAGTGAACACAACATCTTATAAAAACAGGGATCGGATAGTTTGGCGCTACAGAAAATATGTTAACTGGACATATAATATTAGAAAAATTGTACATCGATGAATATGCATTTAAGTCAAAAATAGATTTGTGTGCAAAGTGACAAGGGGAGTGTTCTTTCTGTATGCCATAAAAAGGATGCCGGATGACTCACAATTCAGTTCCCCAGTGAGGTGACAGAGAATCCTATTATCAGGATCCTCAGAGGGTTGGGCATAGAAAGTCAGCCTTCCCACCCACTTTCAAAAGACATAAAAAGAGCCACTGAGACCCAGGTAGACATTCACTTTCCACTTCAAACTGATTTCCTGCTAAGCGCTTTGTCAGAAGACTCCAGAACCAGAACTTAGAATCCAGACTTCAAATCCAGAAGACTCCAGAAACAGAACTTAGAATCCATACTTCAGAACTTGGAGCAGAGAGGCCTAGTCCACAAGCTGAATCCTTCAGAGGCCTCAGAATCCAGCAACCTAACCAAACTATTCAACAGCCGGGCGAGCTGTTTGATTCTGGCCTAAAACCCTGTCCCAGACCCACAATACCTTGTGGCAAGAAGGCAAAGCCTGCACAGCTCGAACAGGCTCAACCCTATGGCACGGCACAGGACATTGGCACGCTGTGGAAGAGGAACTTCCATGATGAATAACTCCAGATCCTCATGGACTACATGACCATTCACCACCGTGACATGTGCCAGCATCCGCAGAGCACACATAAAACTGCTCATCGTATGGTGCTTGGCAGCAAGTCATGGATGACATCAATACTTTAGGGTTAGAGAAGCGCACAGCTGCACAGGTAGTGAAGCGCTGGAATGACATCACCCATCGCAAAAACATGTCCAAGCTGGGTGCCCACCTCACCTCTCCTCTGGCAACTGGACGAGGTCACCAGGGGAGGAGGAGCTGACCGAGCATGAAGAAACTATGAGCCAATTAATTCTGCTGGAGCAGGTGCAAGGCATGGGAGGCCTGGAAAATTACAAGGACCGGCTTGTGAGTGACCAAGATTGTGCATCCGGAGTATGTGTAGTGAAGCATCCCCAAGATGTATGATTGTGGTGCACATTTGGTTGCATTTGAATGACTGCCCTGGGTGAACCATGTTGTGGTGTGCTAACTCAATTTACAAAAGAGTGGATACAACCCATGTGTTGTACATGAGTTGTACATGGCCGTGTGACAGTATTCACCCCACTAGTATACCCCCACAACATCCGTAACATGATACTACAACATGCACACTCGTTACCTGCATCCTCGATGTCAGTGAATCTGCTCTGCTAGACATGTGCATGTGTCCAAAATACGAGTTACACTTCATGCCCTGCAGTGTATAGAATCTCTTTTCACACAGGTACGTAGGTGCTTCATTACTACATAGAACATACTAGATGACAACCAACACGCCTTACGGGGTGCCATGAGTGACTGTGCATATGTCTAGACTGAGCACATCCCCGCAGTGAAGCCTGCTCCCTGTTGCCCTCCGACACTCAGCCAACATTCCATAGGTCAATGCCCCTCTCCTTCTTGTGGTTCACTGTACCTTGTTCCTATTTATAACTCCATTGACTTACTCACTCTACTTCACAGACCTTGGCTAGGTGGTACTCTTACAGCCATACATCAACTGGGACTGTTTCCTTTTTCACAAACCTACGGCATGTTCCCATTGTGTACAGTACCTGGGCCAGGCCAACACTGGTGTGGCATGTGATGGATGCAGACTTGGATGTTATTATGTTTGTCTGCCTGTTACCATGGGTTGTATCGTGCCCATTTCACTGGTCTAAGTCAACAGTTACCTTTGCCCTGGGTCATAATGTGCTTTTTAACTACTCTGTTTGTTGGCAATGTGTCCACTGGCCGCATGGCCCTGAGGAGGGAATGTTGTTGCTAGTCTGCATATGCCATGCTCACATAGCTTGTTGTACATAGTGTGTACATTGTGTGTGGATTCTGTATTTCTTATGGTGACATGCCCTGCATTTTGTTGCATGACAGCAATGTGATACACATGTTTACTGTAGACATGTTACACATGACTCCACATGTCTTTTCCTGTCCATGTGCAGGTGAGGAGGCACCATATGCAGAGAAGGAGGACGAGGAGGAAGAAAGTCTGTGGAGCTTCAGACCATCAGTGGAGGACGTGGCAGGCCGTGAGAATACACTGGTGCTACAGACCATCCTGAGCCATGCTGCAGACAATTCTGACACTTTGGACTAAAGTATCTCTAATGCTTAACCCGATGTGCAGTCCTCAATGCTAGCAGAGTTGAGTGTACCTATGGGTGGAGCAGTTGGTCCTGTGAGTCTGCAGGGGATCAAGTGCCATCACAAGGCCAGTCGGTGGTGTCACACCCATCTCTGATGGTTACGGCTGCAAGGCCACACTCCCATGTATTAGTTTCTGGTTGTTTGGCAGATGTCCAAGGGAGGGTTGCAGTCCTGCATCCAGAGACAGTGGCATCACAGCAAGGGCCATACTCCCTTGGATCAGGCAGGCATGGGCCCTGCCCACATGGAGGATGTGTGCAAGGTGGGCAGACAGTGTGGGAGCAGCAGATGTTGCATTCTGCATAGCAACTGGGTGCTGCCTATGAGAGGCTGGCTGAGGGCATGGATAGGGTGGCCAGTTCCATGATTCCCCCAGCAGCAAAGGTGGAGCAACAGCTGCAGGTCATGCGGTCCACATGCCTCTTCCACAGGCTGTGCATGGAGTCCAACATCAGGGGCCAATAGGCAGATCTGCATTGTCTGCAAGCATTCCCACTTGCAGAGGGTTGGACACACAGGGAGGCCCTGAGGCAAGAGTTGTTGGCTCACAGAGCTGCAATTCGTGAGGAAGAGGCAGCCTGCAGAGGACTGTTCCACCAGGAGTTGCTATCATTGATGTAGACTATTGCGAAGAAACCCTGTGCAACCAGTGAGGACTACTGAGGACTGTTAGGGAGAATTCTACAGAATGGAGGATTTCCCTTACCTACTGAGTCCCTCAGCAGCTTTGCTGGATTAATGGGCATTATCTTTTTCACCTGGTAAGAGTGTGAGCCTTTTTTCCCCACTCTTACATGTGTTTTGCTGTGTGTGTTTAAGATTTTTGTGGAGCCTCATAACTCCAGAGGCATCATCTTTTTATTGTGTGTTTCACAGCTCCTTCAGTGCAGTGACACATGGTTGTCTTTTAGACTTCCCAACTCAGACTCCATTTTCTGGGACTGACTACTGTCTCCCAGAACAAGTTGCCATTAACTTTATGAGCCTCCATTAAACCACAGACCCAGTACACCCTATCTTCCATAAAATACTGGAAAGGGTTAATATTTATCCATTTGTGTCTGTTCCTCTTGGAGCATTGTTTCGCTCCCTTTTCATCAAGACATGGCTGGTGGCAGCGGTAACTATCCTATTTTTCCTACCGCGGTTATCTTAAATAACCTTGGTATTGATTTAGGCTATCCTGGTAGCCTCGAACATAAACCCGCTAGACCATATATGTTTTATTTCGGTTTCGGCTGGGTTTATTCACCATTTCTTTTTGTAAAAGTCTTTCTCGTATTTTTCTCTGCACGCCAAACCCGGGTTGATTCCTTTGTTCTCCGTCTTTTCGCGGGTTTCTACGCAGAAGCCCACCTTAGGTGCCTGTATGTCTGGGGGGGCAGGATGTGAGTGAGGGGTTTAGGACTCTCTGCACAGGGTCTCCTTGGAGACCCATGTCACACTCAGAACTGATTGGCTGTGGTGACTGTCCCGGCGGGACAGCCACCCTGCTGTGTGATTGACAGCCAGGCTGTGTAAATATGGAAAAACTGCTTGAAAAGCAGGTCTCGGGGTCTAGAAAGGCAGAGTCGACACTGGAACGAAAGAAACGACGAGAAGCAGATGGAAGAGGACCCCTACCACGACTGAACTGCCCGGTGAAGCCCTGCTACAGGTCCGAATCCTCAAACTCCAATGACAGAGAAGATCCTCCAGGAATCTTCTTCCTCTGAGCTGGTGGGACCAACTAGTTCACCCAAACTGCAAGCCAGGACTCCCTCCTCGGGTAGAATTCGCTGTACAGAGCTACAGTGGTCCGGATAGCCAGGAAGGTCAGACCGTGCTTGGGTTTTAAGGAGCACACCTTTTATTTGTTGATTTGCTCTGCTGCTGGTTTCTTCCCTGGGTAGTGAAGGACCCTCCAGTGTTTCTACTTCGTGTCAGTCCGACAGTCGCTTCAAGAACCGTGAGCCTGCAGGAACTACCAGGAACGTCTGCCTCAGCTACAGCTTCTTCTCCATTTAAATATACTGTTCAAATCTGGTTGTTCGTTTCGTTCAGTCGCAGTGAAAGTGTGTGAAATCTTTCTCCAATCCGAGGGCTTGTCCTTCCCTATTCTTTAAACTGACTTTTCTGCCAACCAACTTCGTCAGGAACTATTGGCAAAGACTTAAACGCGAAGTACCCTGAGCTGTGTGATCTTGAGCAAAAGACTTTTGTCCTATTGACTTTGGCCCTAAGCCTTTTGGATTGGATTTCATCACTGTAGTTCCTCTTTCTAGATTGCCCTGCTTACTTATCTGTTGGTGCTGTTTAGTTTCTACCTAACTTTGTCTTTCCCTCCCTTTTACATTTCTGGAGTGCCATTTTGTTCCCACTTCATTTGTGAGCTTAACTTTTCTGGAACCTATTGGGAGTGGTGTGGTCTATTAAGAGTCTGATTTTTAAACTGCTTTACTTTAGTGAAATGTTATACAACTGATGTTTAAATAAATATATATTCTTTTACACAGAAACCTTGAGTCAGTGTTTGTTTGAATCATGGTAATTGCTGTCCTTTGTGTAACTATTGATACTGCCCACTTGCTCTTGAGATAAGTCAGGCTGCTCAGCCATCGCTACCACGTTCACTGTGTAGTACAGGCTTGTATCAAATGTGAATTTTTACTGTCACTTGTAGTCTTAATTGTGTGTGGTATTCCCAAAGGGTACTGCATATAATTCTGGCTAACAAGGACAATGCTAGGGCACTGCGTGGTGAGCCTTCAGCACCACCTCCACCTTCTGATTCAATGAAGGATGGTGGCGCCAGCAGAGACTGTAGCCGTGTGGTGCGTGAGCCCATGGAGTGGAATTTTTTTGTATTTTTTTTATCTCCCACCCCCAGTCCATGTTAGACATTTTTTATTTTTCTGTTGATTCTTTTATGCCATTTCACAATTTTATTTATTTATTTATTTGCTTGAGTTGTGCAGTTAACCTCTCAAGGCCATGATGATTGCAGTGGTGGACATGCAGGCATGCATAGTGTGGTCAATTTGCATGTTTGCATGGTGGTGCACAGGATGGCATGTGCAGGTAACTATTGGTTGAGTGTTTTCTCTCACATGTGTGCTGTGTGAATGATACTTCACTTTGCCTGTTGTAATGTCTTCTCCCATGTTGTTTCAGTAATATGTGATCTGGCAGTGATTGCTGTCCTGGGAGAGACATCCTGCACCGTTTGACAGCCGTGCTCCCCATGCCCTCCACCAGGCACTACACCTCCTGTCCCTAATTTGGAGACACAGTTCCTGGTGAATGTGATGTTGGATTCATACCATGCCGGTACAGTCAGCTGGAGTAAGCAAAAGCACTGTCTTGCATGTTGAGCATGTGGCATTGGTCACCATGCTTGCTGCATGTGTAACTTGACTTATATGTGCTTTACATGCTACCATGCCGGGATGGTTATTTAAGTGGTTGGTACTCATGTCACTGTGTTACCTCCCTTGGTCAAAGCATCTATGGCCGCACGGACTGTGGTGTTGTGCATGTCATTGGCCATCTCCAATCAAGGCAGTGTACTCCACGTTGTGTGTTCTACTTGTCCTTCACTCTCTATCCCTCTCTCTGTTGTGGTACGCTGCACTCATGGGCAGATCACAATCTATGTCCTGTCACCCTCTTTAGGGGATGCATTTCCAGATGGGGTAGTTCGTATGCAAGGCAGGCTGGTACCCTTCACGGCGCAGTTTAAAGAGACTTTTGAGAGACAAGCCTCCTCTCAGGTCACCAGTGAAGAACTATTGGACATACGACAAGGCTCTTCAGACCTGTTAAGTTATATCTCCTCCTTTAAAAGAGTAGCTGCAGAGACCGGCTGGCCAGACGCAGCTGAATATACCATCTTTCGGCCAGGGCTTCGAGAGGAACTGAAGGACGAACTAGCGCAAGCTCCTCGACCTGCCACCTTTTCGGATCTTCTGTCGACTGTCCTCCAGATTGATTTCCGTTTATCCGAGAGACGATCCGAAAGAAGAAAGAATAGAGGTCCTCTACTTCAGCTAGATGTGCCTGCTTCATCATCCTCCTTACTTTGCATACCAAAGGATGAGCCGATGCAGATCGGGGTAACATGAGGTCCACTAACCCCCGAAGAACGAAGACACGTCAAGAAAACAACCTCTGTATGTACTGCGGTTCTGACAAGCATCTATTGAGAGACTGCCCCCATGTACTACCTCGTCGGTCAGGAAACGACCGCCTTCGGAACTACTGGGGACGAGTATCTGAGGTGAAGCCGTTTGTCCCTTTGTTACTGTCGGGGGAAATTCTGCCGGGGTCGGCCAGACCGTCCGCAGACCTCCGGGCAGGGAGGCCCCAACTCCTCCCGTATATCCCAAAAGAGATAGAGTATGAGACACACGCAAGAAGCAAGGTGACTCTGCTGTTTATTAGACAAAACGGCAGGGATGGGTCAAGGAGCGTACGCGTCCGTCCTGACACACACACAATCGTGGGGCTCGCAGGCCCTTTTTACCTTAGTATGACGCGCTACTTGCGTCATCTTACAAAGTTTAGTAAAAAACCTATTTCCACTCTGGATTGGTTACTCGAGTGGTGGGGTTAGTATAGCGCACATATAGAGAACGGTGTTAGTGGCTGAGGGTTAGTCAGGTGGTATACCTGGGCTGTCCCTTCAATTTGATACATGAAAATTGTTACATGAAGACCTCTGAGGATTGGTCAATGTGAATGGCGTCAGTGATAAGAGCCCCATGTTCTGATTGGTCTGCTCGCGAGCCTCCCAGTCTGGGACTATCGCTGTTCCCAGCTCGCGCTGCACCTGTAATTTGCAACAATGTTTTAATATGGGTAGGTGTAAACAATGTGAGGATTTATTCATATGATGGGAGGTTGACTACTCCCACTGCTGCAGATGTCCAATGAGTCTTTTAATTGTATCTGCCTGTGTCTCGAAACGTGGGATTCAGGCGTCTCCTTCCTCCTGGGCTTGGCATCTTGTCAGGTTTGACCTTGTCACGTGAGGTGGGACCGTGTTTGAG
Source organism: Ambystoma mexicanum (assembly GCF_040938575.1). Taxonomy (NCBI): domain Eukaryota; kingdom Metazoa; phylum Chordata; class Amphibia; order Caudata; family Ambystomatidae; genus Ambystoma; species Ambystoma mexicanum. Next base: position 1,514,919,150 of record NC_090937.1, on the reverse strand, counting down.
GCAAAATTCAACATAATTAATATTGTTTTTCCTACTGTGTGCCTGGTTTATCTTGCAGGTGCGACCTTGGCGTTGGCTTGCAGCGTGCGAGATTGCAACATCGTGCCCTTGGCAGTGTGCCTTCGCCGGGCTCAATTTGCAGGGTCAGCAACCCAGTTCTTGCTCATTCAATGTTCATGGAAGCTTTTGCCTGCGGCCTACTTGGGCCTGGTGCATAGGTGGAACCATTTGATGCAGGGCGCTGTAGGTTACGGTATCATATTGCTTTATCCTCAGTATCGTGTCCCCGTTATATTCTTCATTATGGTACATGGCTCTTAGAAGAAGCGTGAGGAAGCCTTTTTATATAAGTTCATGATGCGTCTTGCGTTTCTGCATTTTGAGAGCCTATGTGGAAAATAATAAAAAATAATAAAGATGTACGTCCGTGAGTATGTCTGTCGCCTACGTCATAGCACTGAGTATATTCTTCGTGTAGGTTGGTGCGGGAGTGTCCGGTGTGTATATTTGCACAGGTGTGCTGACCGTTGGCTAGGTCGTCATGGCATCTCTAACGACGTGTAGGTTTAGTCGAGTTGATCCATGCCGCAAGTGTCGGCATGGACAGGGCGGGCTGCTGGGCAGGTAGATGGACACATCCGTATGTTCCTGTACCAGGGTATTTGGTCGTCCGGTAGATAGGCAAACTCCTCTCGTGGCGGGTGTCTGGGCCGTGATCCTCTAGGCCAAGCGCGAGAGGGGAAGGGCGGGAGCCTGGTCTTCCATTCTCCCACTTCATTACAATGTCTGTTTCCTCTACAACGGTAACCGAAGTCAACCGATTAATGGTAGTGGCTGTTCAAATTCTTATTAACACTAAATTGATTGAAGCATTGGCCCTTATCGACTGTGGGGTGGCAGGTTGCTTCATGGATTTGTTTTGGGCTAAACGCATGCAAGTGGATGAACTGGAAAAGGACGAGGATCAGAAGGTGGAGGGTGTTGATGGGCAGCCTCTGAGCTCTGGTATGATAACTCATACTACGGTGTCACTGCCCATGTCTATCCACCAGCATTCTGAATGTCTTCAATTCGATCTGATCAGGGCAGCTTATTTTCCTATAATCTTAGGGGTGAACTGCGCAAACATAATCCAACCATTGACTGGAAGAACAATCAACTTGCCTTCACCTCTAGTTACTGTCTCAAGTCATGTTTGTTGGAACCTGGGTTGGCCACTATCAAGACCGTTTCAGAACCATTCAGAACCATTAGCCCCTCATACCACTCTTGGTATTCACTCCATCCCAGCCGGGCTACAGGAGGACAGTGAGGTATTCCTTGACAAAGATCCTCAAGAACTTGCTCCACACTGACCAGAAGACTGCACCATCGATCTCCAGCCCGATGCACTCATCCCTTTTGGTCGCATGTTTTCTCTGTCTATGAACGAAAAGGCAGTTCTCCGTGAATATTTGGATTCTAATCTGCGCAATGGCCTAATTCAATCCTCACATTCTACCGCAGGAGCTTCATTATTCTTTGTGCCTAAGAAGGATACTCAAGAACTGAGGCCTTGTATAGAGTCACCACCCGGGATTGTTATCCTATGCCCCTCATTAAGGACATTTTGGAGGCTGTTCAGGGTGCAGTGGTATTTTCTAAACTGGATCTCCAACGAGCGTACCACCTGCTTCGTGTTCGAACGTGTGATGAATTGAAAACTGCTTTTCGAACCCCGTTCAGGCACTATGAGTACCGGGTAATGCCTTTTGGTTTGGTGAATGCACCCTCAATCTTTCAGAGATTCATGGACCTTATATTTTCTGATCTCCTTCTACAGTGTGCCATGGTCTATCTGGATGATATCCTGGTGTATTCTTCGTCCTTTGCCCTACATAACCAACTTCAAGTGCTACAACGCCTCAAAGAAAATCATTTGCTGGTAAATCCAGAGAAGTGTGTTTTTCAAGCAACTACTGTCCCTTATTTGGGATTCATCCTCTCAGAAGCCGGTGTCGAAATGGACCCTAGGAAAGTTGAGGACATTCTTAAATGGCCCTCATCAGTCTCTGTGAAGGAAGTCCAGAAGTTTTTAGGTCTGGCCAACTTCTATCGCAAGTTTATTACCAACTTTTCTGAGACAGTACTCCCCATCACTTCTCTGTTGAAGAAATATTCCCTACCATTCTTCTGGTCGTCTGAAGCAGAAGAGGCCTTCCAGAAGCTTAAGGGAATGTTCTCTTCGGCCCCAATATTGCACCAGCCAGATCAGGGATGACCTTTTATCGTCAAAGCTGATGTCTCCTCCGCAGCATTAGGTGCGTCCCTTCTCCAGGAATTCAACGGAATAGAGTACCCAGTGGCCCACCTTTCCAAAACACTCACTCCCAGTCAGGCAAACTATTCCGTAATAGAAAAAAAATTACTTGCCATGAAAGCCGCCTGTAAGGAGTGGCATCATCTACTACAGGGGGCTACTCATCCATTCATTCTCCAAACTGACCATAAGAACCTGAAGGTCATCCAGCAGATGGAGTGCATGAACTCTCATCAGGCCAGATGGGCCCATTTCTTCTCTCAGTATTATTTCATTCTCACATACTTACCAGGTACCAAAAACATACTGGCCGATTCGTTATCTCGCATTCCCATTCCTGGGGCAGTGACGGACGTCTTACCAGAAAGGATCTTACCACAAAAGAAGGTTGTTTGTCAGAGATGCTACTGACATAACCCAGTTTCCGTTTAAAACCCAATCTGTTAAACACCCGAATCTCTAATGATGGTTTACTGTTTGTGGACTACAAATTGTACCGGATGCACTTCCAGATGATATGCTCTTAAATGGTGCCAAAACAACATCGGGGCTGGCCATCGAGGAGTGTTAAACACCAAAGAACTATTAAAATGTCAGTTCTGGTGGCCTGACCTGGCCTTGGACGTAGACCGATATGTCCAAAAGTGTTCTGTTTATAATCAAGCCAAATACAACACACAGAAGCCGGTGAATTATCTTCAACAGGACACACCACCTACAAGACCCTGGGGTACCATCTCTACGGACTTTGTGGTTGAGCTTCCTCCATCTGAAGGATGTACATGCATTATGGTTACCATAGACTCATTCACTAAGCTGGCCAATTTCTCTCCATTGGCCGGCTTACCAACCACCGATGAGATGGCTGTCATGTTTCTCAAAGACGTGTTTCGTCTCCATGGGCTACCTTAGAAGATCATTTCTGATGGTCAGTACACCTCATGGTTCTGGGGTGCTCTGTGTAAGAGATTGGGGATGGAAAGGCCCATGTACTCTGGCTACCATCCGCAACCCAACAGACAAACTGAACGATTACATGCATCCTTGGATCAGTATTTCCGTTGTTACGTCAACCATTCACAGAACAATTGGGTTACTCTACTTCCTATTGCTGAGTTCACATACAATAATGCCAAACACGGTGCCATCAAGCTTAGTCCTTTCCATTGCACTTACGAGTATCATCCCCGCTTTCTCCTTCCATTGTCTACTGATTCCACCTCTGTTCCTTCTGTGGATGCAGTTCTTTCTAGCCTTTCTGAGGCCCACCGGATAGACAAGGAAAGCCTACAAGACAGCCAGTTACGCTACCGGCCTCAAAGAAATCCTCATCTCCAGGCCCTGCCATCATGGGATAAAGGCGATAAGGTGCGGCTGTCCCCTAAATATCTTCCTCGCTGGCTACAACCTTCGAAATTGTTGCCAAGGTACCTTGGTCCTTTTTCCATTCTTGAGCGCATCTATCCTATAGATAGGCTTCAGTTGCCCAGTCATATGAAACACATTCATCCTGTTTTTCAAACCTCTTTACTCAAACCATACCTGGTGGATCCATACGTTTGACCTAGATCCAAAGTTCCTGTTGTGGTGGATGATACTTCTGCTGAATATGAAGTTAGCAGGATTATGGACTCACGTTACCGCAGGGGCGACTCGAATACCTGGTAAGGTGGAAGGGGTATTCAGCGTGAAGGCGCTGTAATCTTGTAATAATGGGCTGGCACTGGTTACCAATGGCGTTGCCCATGCCAAAGCATTTCCAGTCAAATTGGAAATAAGGAAACCAATACGAGACTGGTCTCATGCATAAGTTTGGGGCCGGAAAGTGAAATGCATAATACATGCTTCCATGAAGTCTTTAAACTTGCAAGGCGACCCATCATATTTTCCTGACGTGAGAGGCAGGGGGGTAGTTCTGCATGCTGTTGGTCTCTGGTTGTTATCATTTGACGGAGATTGGTCTTCTCCACTTTAAGTGCTTGGACCTCCTGCGTTAACCCTTGAATGGCATTGGCCATTTCCTGGAAATGTTCGTGAGTAACCATGTTGGAGTCTTGTTGGCGTTGCAAACTGCCAGAATTATCAAGGTTCTCCTCTATTTCTTGCGTATCACTTTCTCCAAACACCCCTCCTCCTCACCTGCTTCTTCTGACAAACTCCCTTGATATTGACCCTTCTTTCTTCAGTCTCTTCCTTTCTTTCTGAAGAGGTATGGTCTTCCCCGGAGCAAAGCCACAATGATGCCTTCGTAAAGGAGGCAGCAAAGGACCCCATCCCAAGAGAGCCCTTAGAGAGGAAAAAGCCAAATTGGCAGAAAAAAACTCTTGTAGAGTGCGGAAAGCAGTCTCTGATAACCGGTGGATATGCAGGTAAGTGTCTTCTGTAGCGGTTGCTAGCGTGGGCGGATCCGACCTCCGGATCAGTTTGAAAAGTTCTCAACAGGTAGTTTGGATCGAAGGAAAACTCCAATTTCTTCAAGAGGAAGTATGCAGGGCACCGTGGAGTCCAGAGCCGCAGGTAAGCGGAAAGCCGGAGGGCAAAGAAGGTAAGCAAAGAAAGGAAAATGAAGGGAACCAGTAAAACGAAGAACCAGACCGCAGAAGGAAAAGGAGAGGAAAGAGAAGACCGCCAAGGAAAGCGGAGGCGAAAGGAAGGAAACAAAAAGGTACGGGAGAAACCAACAAAGGCTGCGGGTGAAACCCCGAAGACCAAGAGAGCCAAGCAACAGAAGAGTAGAAGGAACAAGAAATATGGGCAGAACAGGGCAGAGAGCAAACACAAGCATGGAAACCCAGAAGCGAAAGCTATAGGGTTTCAACGCGAAGTGTCGCGGAAACGGGCGTGGTTAAAAGGTAAAGGAAACCAACACAGACAAACAGCTAGAACTCTGCACCAGGAAGTGAGAAGAAGAAATGGCACTACTCAATGGCGGAGAAACTGCCAAGTACTCCATAGTATCCTTGAAGGCAGGCGCCTTACACGTGTGACACCTGTGAAGGTAAGTGAAGGACATTTGCAGACACTTGTGTGGTGTTTGGCTGGGAGTCTTGCACTGAGTGTGATCACTTGGGATTGACTTGTCTTGTGGGCCCCAGTGTTTCTTCATGGGTGCAAGTTTCACAGGGAGTGTTTCTGGTGATGAGTATGGGGCCTGATGTTGGTTCTATGGATTGGTGAGGCCACGGGTTTCATATTCAACATTGTGGGAGTTCCAACTGTGTGGGCCTTTCTTGGGTGTTTGGTATTGGGTGGCAGGGCCAGCTGTTTGTGGCATGTGACAGGTGTTGATGGTTGTGAGTGTCTCATTACACTTTGACCATGTGTACTGAGTGACACTTCACATCCCTTGCAATGGTTGTGGGGTCATGGTTTGATGGCACATTTGGCCTCTCTTGGCTAGGGTTCCCCAATTATGGTGTGCAGCACCAGTAACAAGCCACAACCATGGGAACATTGAGGCACATTTTCGGGATGCTATATTGTGTACCAGAACATTAAGTTTAGCAGTGTTGGTGTTTGTCCCATGCATGCTGCACCATGGAGTTTGCAGCTTCAAGTTGACCTCAGCTGGGCGCATAATACCGTTGCATTCAATTGACTGCAGAATTTGACCAATTGTATGCTGTCACAATGTGGTCTGCATTAACGATGCACTTTTTGTGTGCATCCTATGTTTGGCATGCATTTATCCTTGCTTGCACTATCACATTGTTATATGCTTATGTCTTCCACGGCAGTTGACTCGGCGGCCAGCCTTCCAGTCTGACATCACACTCTGTGAATTGATGCGTCGAGCACTATCCTGTCTGGAGTGCAAGAGGTGAGTAGTAATGTATTTGCATTCTTGTGCTTTGCATCATGGCTGAACTCTGCAAATTATGCAGAGAAATTGCGAACCCATCAGCAGTATTTTCTGCCCCCACTCCTTCCCAGGCCCTTCGTGATTCACTTGCATCTCACTTCTTTTCCAAAACCCTAGACATACTAAACATCCTTGTCACACACTCTTCCAACATAACAATCTCTGCTTGTTCCCTCTACCACTCACCTTACATCTTTTCCTCCTTCACTCCTGTCTCCCCTGAGGAAGTCATCAGAGTTGTCAACCCAATGAAGGTGTCTTCCAAACAGGTTAGGACATGCACCTCCAGAACCATCAAGGACAACATCTCCTATCTCACCACGGCACCTGCTGATATCTGCAACCACTCATTTGCTATTGGTTCTTGTCCATTTTCCTTCATGCACTCCATCCTTATAATACCATCTGCAGACCCTTCCTCCCCAGCCAACTACTGCACTAGTTCCATCACCCCCTTTCTGGGAAAACTGGTCAAGAAGTTTCCCTCCCCAAATCAACGCCAGTCTGAATTCAAAGCTTCCAGATCCACGCACACTGCTCTCCTGAACACCCATGGAGAACTGCTTGCATCCCTCGATTCAAAACCCAATGCTGCACTCATTCTCATTGGTCTCTCTTCTGCATTTGACAGAGTGAACCATCCCATCCTCATAACTGGACTGGCTTAGCTTGTTCCTAACTGACAGTTCCTCCAAAACCATACTGGGCCCTTTCTCGTCACCTACTTCCTCTTCCACCTGTGGAGTTCCCCAGGGCTCCATTGTTTCGCCCTGCCTCTTTAACATGTATCTTTCCCTGCTGGAACACCTCATTGTCTCCTTTTCCCCTGACATACAGTGCTACGTTGGTGACACTCAACTCTTCCAAGTGACACCCTTGCACCTTCCTTCACCCCGGACTGCCTCTCCACCACCCAGTCCTGGTGCACTGCTAATGGCCTCGGCCTCAACGCCAGCAAACCAGAGATTCTCCCTATTGGATCCCCTGCATCCTACTTCTTCCCTTCACTCTGGGCTACCTCCATGCTTTTCCCCCTTGCCTCCTCCTCTGAAGGCATTGTAGAGGAGAAACCATGTACCCCTCCTCCAACTGCCCGACCTCTATTACGTATAGAGTGGGAACCAAAGTATGTGACGTATGCGGAAAAGTTGCACCAGCAAAAAGAGCGTGGACTCTGTGCAGTACCTATAAGAATACCCATACCTAAGAGAATCTGGGAGGCAAGGTACCCATTAAGAAAACCGTACGTGCATGCAAGACAATATGATGGCCATTTTAATGCGATTCCTGAAGAAGCAGAGCAGATGAATGGCATGGATGAATGGTGTCGTCACACAGAGTGAGATGACACACACAGAAGAGATGCAGAGGCAGATAAAATGCAGATAGTCTCTATGGAATCAAGAAGGTAGCAAGTATAAGTGACATCTTGGGATCAAGGTGAACAAGCTTTTGCCACAGAAACAGATAAAGATATTAAGCTAGTTTAAATGTGTACAGATGCAACAGAAATGCAAGCAGCAAAGTAATCTTGAAAGCTAGCTTCAAGCATGATAGCAAATAGATTGTGGAGAGCGCCAATATATATAGATGCATATGGACAAATAAAAGATGGATGTTTCCACTAAGCATTATAAAGCAGTGCTGAACATTAACAAGAAGGCCTCACAGTGTGTCACAGTTAAAAAAAAAGAAAAATTACAATTGAAATCTCAGCAGAAGTAGTTAAATGAGACAAGAAGCCAAAGTCAAACACGAATTGGCTGACATTGGATGCAAATTATGTGAAAGAACAGAGACTCCTGTCCAGAAGGCTTGAGATGTCATCTTTGATGTTGTGGGTGTTAGTTTTAGCAGTGCACGGTGGTGGCGTGAGTTATGGTTGCTTAGCTTACCATAACTGGCGAATTTCAAGGGTTTTTCGGTTTTACTTGGAACCATAACGTCCCTTTAACAAAGTTTTTTCACTGAATTTCATAGGTTTTTAGCAGCGCAACTTAACCATAACGCCCCTTTAACAAAGTTTTTTCACTGACTTTGAAAGGTTTTTAGCAGCGTAACTTAACCATAACCTCCCTTTAACAAAGTTTTTTCACTGAATTTCATAGGTTTTTAGTAGCGCAACTTAACCATAACGTCCCTTTAACAAAGTTTTTGCACTGAATTTCATAGGTTTTTATCAGCACAACTTAACCATAACGTCCCTTTAACAAAGTTTTTGCACTGAATTTCATAGGTTTTTATCAGCACAACTTAACCATAACGTCTCTTTAACAACGTTTTTTCACTGAATTTCATAGATTTTTAGTAGTGCAACTTAACAATAATGACTTTGGGCCTCATTCTGAGGTTGGAGGTAAGTGCCGGTCGTTTCCAGCATGACGTAAAGTACGACTCCATCAAGGTTACAGACCGCTAATTGCGTCCCATTCCTACCTCGCGGACACGCGCTTTTCGCCATGCCGGAAAAGTACCTAGCGGCATGCCGCAAAACCCCCCGAAAAACCCCTACCGGCCTGCTGCGACACGTACATTACAACACCGCCATGGAAGCAGCAGCGACAGTAAATAACGGGGACCGTAATTTACGGATCCCGTAAATTACGGTCACCGCAAAACAACGGAACCGGAAATACGTCATCGCACAGGAACGGGAAGGAGCGCGGCGGCCATCTATAAAAACACAATCCATAGCCATCCTCATCAGGCAGCACCCTCGGGAGCAATCCGAAGCTGGGGAAAGCATCAGGAACCCAGGAACTATGCCTAAAGCACCTAAGAAGTCTGCGGACCGGCTCCGCAAGAAGCGATTCTGCCCTGATGAGCTCCAGGTCATGGTGGACCACCTGGCAGAACACGCTGACGTGGTGTTCAGCCCAGACATGCGAAGGAACTCCACTATCCGCAAAAAGAACATCTGGGCAGAAACCGCCCAAAGGGTGAGCGCTGTAGGCTCCACCCCTCGCACCCCCAAGGACTGCCGCAAGCGGTGGGATGACTTGCGGGTGCGGGGACTCCTCACTGCCAGCAGGAGTCAGGCCATGCAGACTGGAGGGGGCCCAAGTTCCCCTGTGCAACTTGAGGCATGAGAGGAGACATGCGCCGCAATGATTGGCACGGAATGCATAGAGGGCATTGGTGAAATGGACTGCGGGGCAACGTCCTCTGCCGATGGAGGTGAGTGTCCAAAGTCAACACTGCCAATGGCAATTGCATGATGTAGACTCCCCCAAAGGCACCTTGTCATGTAGCCACCCCCCCATCCAACTAATGCAGAGTCAACTGCAACGCAATCAAGGGCCAACTGCAAGTACATAACACACATCAGCCATAGTGCAGTAACTTGCACATTCCATCATGCACATTGTGCATCAGGTTCGGCAGTGTGTGTGCCAGACTGCACATTACTATGGCAGGATGAGTCACTCCGACACATGCGTACACATGCGTACATTCAATTCACATTCATATGTACTAGTACTGTTGCAACGCCCATAGGGCCACAAACCCCAAATTACAGAAATGTTAATGCAGCGATCTATGCAATTAGCGCATCATACAATCACTCATGTTGTCCCTCTCCTCTACCCCCACAGGCACCGATCATGACAGCGGGGATACCCAGACGACCCGTCCATCCACCTCCACGTGCAGAGGCCGGTCCCGGAGCATTCCCGCACGGAATAAGAAAACCACCCAGGCACCACAAACGCCAGTGGAGGATGCACCACCACAATCCCTCCCTGCCTCGGCACCTGCCACAGTAGACACCCCAAGGTCGGCAGAATCAAGCATTGCTGGGGAGTTGGCAGCTACGGCCACCCAGGAGAATGTGGACAGCCCCTTATCGATCTGTGGTGCCACTGAGGAGGACTTTTACCCCACAGTCCACACCCCGGAGCCCACCAATGTCCCCCTGCCATCAAGCAGTGACTCTGTGGAGCAGGAAACACCTGGACGTAGTGCTCCGGCAGATCCTGGACCTATTCCACAAGTTGAGGCCATGCCAGGGCAGGTAGGCCCAAGACCCGCCAGGAATGTACCTACATACATTGATGAACCACGTGCACATCAGCTGACGGACCTCATCAATGCGTTCATGGAGGACACCCGCCAGGGCAGGGTGGAGTGGGTGGATGAGCTAAGGCAGATGCGTCAGGCGGTCACTGACAGCAGCAATAGGTTGTGTGCGGTCCTGGGACGCATCGCGGATGCCCTGGAGGCTGCACCTCCCACACGACAGCCCTAGCGGGAGGACACACCGTCACAGTGCTCCTCCACCCAGACCAGCCCGCTCCGACGCTCATTGCGTACATTGCGCCGGCCCAACATGGATCCCCCTGGCTCTGGGGGCACACCTTGAACATGCTGGCACACACATGTGGCCTATGTTGGCCTTATGGCACTATTCTGGGGTTGTTGTGGGTGAGGGGGAGGGGAGTGAGGGTGTGTTTGGGAGTTGGGGGGAGGGGGAGGGTGGTTGAGGTTTTGTTGTACACGTTTCATGTCAATTATTCAATACACTGGTTGTTCATAATGTAAAACGGAGTGGACATTGATCATTGCGCAGGTGTCATTTGATGTCTCACAGTGCATGGAAGGCAACATTTGCTTCCTGGGGAGTCCGTGGTAGGTATATGTAGTCCCTTGTGTGCTTGAGGAGGGCATCCAGCTCTTGGTTCAGTATCCGGGTAAAAAAGGGTTGTGATATACCATGCATGTGCCCCACTGTGTGCCGGTAGGTGCCTGTGGCAAGGAAGTGGAGCACAGTCACTACCTTCAGTGGAGGGGGGATGGCAGAGCTTTATTCAATGAAACTCACTATGTCGTCATGTATCAGGTCCACTATGGTGGTGATGGTGTCCTGGTCAAGCCGGTACAGGGTGTGGATCTGATGTGGTGTTAGGTTGAAGGAGGTGGCTCAGATGCGAGGGATTGGGGGCTGCCGGCGTGGATGCACTGGTGGTGCATGCTGGGCCTGTCTCACCCTCCGTCTCCTCCTGTGTGTCCTCTGTGGTTGGGGCTGTGGTTGTTGTTGTTACTGCCTTGCAAGCAAGGCCTCCTGCTCCAGTTGTGCCACTACTATTGGTATCATCTTGGTGTGGGAGAGGGTGTGGTGTGTGGGTATGCTCATTTTGTGCTGTGCCAGACTCCATTGGCTACACCTGTGCTGATTGTGTGCACCTGTGGCTGTGGAAACCACTGCTCTGTGTTCTTAACTCCTTCTCTGAGATGCCTGTATGTACTCCATGCCGGTAAGGTACTTTACGGCCTTAAGGAGACCATTATTTACGTGTGCTCCTTACTTGCGATCAGCTCCGGTTTACGCCATGGCGTTAATTACGCCATGGTGGTGTGCGCGCGCGACCCAAGACCGTAAATTACGGCATTGTTGTTTACGGTGCCGTAATTTACGGTCTGAAGGGTCGGAATGGCATGGAGCGGAAATCCATGCCGGTAAATCATTACCGGCATGGTTTGTACCTTACCTCCAACCTCGGAACGAGGCCCATTATATGTACTAATACATAAGAAATGTAACCCATATATACAACACACTAACCATTCATTTAGATGCACTATGTTCTAAAATGGAATATACCACAAGAAAATAAATTGGCTTCCAACATAATTACCTCACAAACACGACAGAACTGAGAACAAGAGCAGACCCACTGAGTACATAGGACATATCTTACCTGAAATAGTAAGTGTACTTAATTTTATTCATATATTTATAAACTTTCTGTGTTAGATGAAAAAATGTATTATCTTTTTCTTTTTCTCTCACAGAAATGTCTAGTACTCTGGAATGGCTAGAGGAGCATTTCCCACATGAAGAAATGTCACAAGATAGTGAAACTAATGGCAAACACTTTATAATATAAACCATTTAATTATTATTATTTTGTATACATTTAACATATATATATATTTTTTTTGTACAGAGCATACCAAAATAGAAAATACTTCAGAAAAACCTGTTATGGATAACACTTTTCACAGTATAGAAGAAAAAATGGATTTATTGTTGACTAATTTTAATAATTTGAAAACTTTTGTGGAAGATCATTTTAAACCAAAAACCTCGTACCATTGCCCCACATGTACTTGTCCCTCCTCACCATATACCAGTCAATTATCCCCAAACCCTCTCCATAACCCAAAACGTTTTGATGAGACTTCCATCCCTTCTTCACCTAATAACAATCATGATGAAACCCCTAATTCTCCTGTTTTTGTTTCTGTTTCTGCCTCACCTTCTCTGTCATAAATTATGAATATATGTTAAATAAACATAGGAGGAGGAAGAAGAGGATGATGAGAATGAGGTAGAGGAAAACCCTACTACCCGCACTAGGCGTGAGTCTTGGGTGTGGCGGTTATTTACCATTCATGGGAATGTTCCTAAGGCTCGTGCGAACCGTGTTACCTGCAATGAGTGCAAAATGATACTCAGTCGCTGGAAGCACAGTAAGTACAGCTTTGGGACCACTACTATGAAGCGACACCTGAGGTCATTTCACTCTGGGGCTATTTGCAGGGTTGTACCTTGCGAAGAACGTAGCAGGTTGATTTCCTCTACTTCATCCTCTGTTTCTGATCCTGTCACCACAAGGACCACCTCTGTGGGACAGCGTCTTCCTCAAGCTGCATCACAGGCCATACAGAATGCTGATGACCCTTACCTTTTGAGGGTCACAGTTGTATTTATGTACTGGAACACAGTACTCTGCAGGGGGGAGCGACTTTGTAGTGCTTTTGAGACTATCGTCTCAGAGCACCAGAAGATCTGCTCACTACCCAAATAAAACCCACTCTACATCTTCCTCTCTCAGCTCACCCTTTCTTATCCCTGTGGTTGGTGTCCCCCCCTTTACCTTCCTTTCACCTCCTCTCCTATTGTGTTGTGTATAAAAAACCAAAAAAAATACAAAATATCAAAAAATAAGGCTCTTTTCAGAGCCACCTTTCACAGTTAAAAAATAGGAGTGAAAATAAATGAAGCAGGGTCCTTTGTATTTTTTAGAAGTCCGCGGACAGTTCGCGAACATTTAAAAAATTGGGTTGATACCCCATCACAAACATTGCAATTTTCTCTGGGAGGAAGTGGTGGCTCTGAAAAGAGCCTTTGTGAGGTGTTTGTAAGTCAAAAATTATAAATGCTTAACACCTACTTCAAAATGGATGTTGTAATTCCAAAAAAGGTCGCAATGCATTTTGTACATTTCTCTGAAAAATCTGATTGCCACCATAAGTAAGATGGACTCCAGCTTTGCGAAAAATGTTTGTACTACAAAACAGAATATTTTCATTGTGAAAAGAAGACATGCCAAAATCTTTTAGAAAGGCACAAACAGCTTTATTAACATTGTGCCTTGCTTTTTCCATTTGTGGACCAAATGAAGAAGAACGAAGCCACATTTGTCTCTGCGCAATCCGTGAAAATATCACTTGAGAATTAGGAAACATGTCCATAATCTTCCCAAGTCCTTCTTTCATAGCAAATTGCAGAAAAATTCCAGTCACATGTCCTAAACTGTTCCCTCCACAATGAATTACAATTATGTCTGGATGTTGCTCTGTCTCCAAAGTAGCACAGAGAGGTAGCAAGTCCAACCACTTCATTCCACGTACTCCATGCCAGTGTACTTCCACATGTGGGAATCCAAGATCTACAGCTACTCCACAGCTTTCTGCATGCACCTTCAACCAATATATCCATAAATCTCCCAAAATCCATACAATCTTTTTCCTAGATACACAGACATAGCTATCTGTTGTTCTCTCAGCAAAAACAGTATATGAGAAACTCTCTTCTGGCACAACACACCCACTAAACTTTCCTGACCAATCCCTTTTAGTACTCATTCTCATTTGGATGACTTCTGAACCCAAAAATCCCCGGATGTAACTCCTGATGTCCACGAACTACCGCCATGTCCGCGGACATATCGTAACATGAACAGACCTTCTACCATTTCCACTTCACTCTCTCTGCCATTCCCTCATTGGATGTAGCTAAGAAATCACATGACTATGCACCAATCACATTCAAGACCTCTACATCTAACTGCATCATCATAGATCAGCACTGCAAATGTACTGTGAATCTCTCTGAGTACAAGTGTCATATCATTGGCAAACACCATCTACCAGAAATACTGTACAAGTCTCCAAGATTTCTACTTGCAGCTCCATGCATATCCATATGCATGAACACAAACTTCAGGTATGCATATTTTCTGTACAGTAGATGAACACATTTTCAAACAGACTTTTAGCTTGTGTAATTTGTAAAATTAATTTACTGTATTTTTTTCAATTTCCTAAAATCAGCTATCACTTATAAACCTTTATACTATTTACTTTCTTTATACACACACACTCAAATCATGTTAAACTAACATTTTTTAAATGAAATATATAGACTACATATATTCAAACACAATTGCATCCAAGCACAATCTATGTTTAAATCTTTAAAAAAATACTTATACAATTTCATATTTTTTTGTTTTTATTTATTTATTTACTTAATTACTTTAATTTAGACATGACATTGAGGTGCTATTACCTAGAACAGCTTAGTTACAGAAATAGTGGTATTCACTGGTATATTATAAATTTCACAAGACAAAGTAAAGATATTTTTTTGCTACAGTTAGTCATTCAATACAATTTGTTCATTAAAAACATATCATATGTACTGAACTGATGCAATGTATCTTATGTAAATAAATTAGTTTCATGGTTTTAAAGAAGGCACTCAGGATTTGCAGTGAAGACCAGTCTCCTGAAAAGAAGCAGCTGAATTCGAAGAACAAAGAAGAACTAAGAGGTTACCTGTTAATTTAAGAAAACAACAAGTAAGTAGAATATCACCATAATATTTGTATTATTACTCAAACATACTATAACGTTAATACAAGCTATTTCTGTGCCTAAAAATAGAGATTGTGTACCATTTTGTCCAAAAATATCCATGTCTTAAACAGCGATTTACAGCCAGAATGGCCCACAAATTCCTATTTTTGGACACACAAATTACCCAAATGAACCGCTACAATTTTCATATTATAGAACAAACAACTGTTTTAATTGTATACATTAGATTTACTATTTGTACTTTTCCACACCACTAGTTTCCTTTTTTTTGTCATCTAAACCCCAGTTTAGTAACACATAAATTCAAGAATACCTATCCCTACTAGTTGTAGTTCCCAATGCACACTCACACACCATTACATACATCTTTATCATCTTACTCAAACACTCATGCACACAGCACACATACATTCCAGAACACCCCAACCCATATCTTCTTTATTTTTTTCAACAGAACCTAAAGAATACCTACCAAAAGTCAAGTCCGTAGAAAGCAACGCAAAAGTAGAGCAAATGAAAATAAAAGTGTCCAACATAAGCATCCATCTCTAGCAGAATTTGTAAAAAAAGTTGTAAACAAAACAGCTAATACAGATATTTAGCGAAACACAAGCAGTTTCAAGTACAAAAACTTTGCCTCCTCTATCAAAATGTAAAACAAACCAAAAAACAATTAACAGAAAATCAGCTATCACAACAGATAAAACTACTAAAGCATAATAAGAAAACTATTTTTGCCAAAATGTACCGTCACAAAGTCCTTCAAAATCTTATAAAAACAGGAGAGAAATCAGGTTCCTATAGTAGGAAATTAATCTTAGAAGCGTTGATGGACAGTGCAAGTCTTCTCAAAAGAAAGTTATTTATTTTACTGTTAATCAAAATGAAACCACTAACAAAACTAATAACTAAATTACAAAAAAGTCTTCTCAATAAGTAAAATGTCAACAGAAAGTACTTCTTAAGTATCTGCAGAGGTGAATGGAATCACGCTACGAGCACAGAACCATGTTTTAATGAAGAAGCATACAAACAAAAGCAAACAAATACAATTGCCATACATAGCAGTGGTCGAGGTTATGAAAAAGTGAATAATACCATAATGGAATTACCCCTCCATTCAACTGAATCAGAACGTCTAGTGTACAAATGGCCATGCACGTCAATGTGTAACATTCCCAAACAATGTTTCAAATCTTTACGCCAATTCCTCAATAAATATGTAAAAAGCAAAGACAAAATCAAAATTGAATTACTGCAAAATATGGATACCTGTCCAGTGCGCAAGTACACAGGACTACAAGGACATTCATTGGCCTGCAATACAGGACCTACTTGTAAAACCACTTTCCATGATTTCAAAAGGATAGCAACACATCATTCAACTATAAGAAATCTAGCCTATAAACTGTACTATGCTAAAAGTCCTGATTTAGCACTAGCAAAGTTAAATAACATCCTTCTACATGGTAAAGCAAAAGACCTACTTGAAGAAATTCACTATATCCAGAAAAAATATTTTGGAAGTGAAAGCCATTTACAGAATGAAATAGCTTTAAACCAATTAAGCAACAATTCTACACATGGCAACCTTTTGCTAAACACATACAAAAAAGAAATACTAAAATTTAAAAGTACATCAGCTGAAATACCAAACCATATATGTGTATGTTGCCGTAGAACTTTTTATAAAAGTAACACAAAAACTGTAGACCTATCATACAAAAATAGAAGACAATGAAGATTCTAATGGTTTGAATTAGCTCTCTACCTTGTAGCAGAAAACAAATACGAAATAACTGAGCCCTTAATACTTTGCAGTTACTGCACTACAAAACTTGACAACAACCAAACTCATTCACGTGGTATCACACATAATTTGGAATTATTCCCAGTACCAAAACCCCTACAACAACTTAATTTATATGAGAGCATCATAATTCAAACAGTACACCCATTTCAAGCAATAATACGCCTTCAACCAAAAACAGCAAAATTACCTCCCTCTGAATTGGTAAAAGGCATTAGTGGAAAAGTAGTTTATTTACCATTAGATCTAAAAGAAAATGTGCATACTCTAGGAGTGCAACGTCCAATGCAGCAATTTTTTATTATCTTAGTAAATGGAGTACCTACAAAAGACAAAAAAATATGGCAACAACTGGTAGATTTATATAAAGTTAGACAAGCCTTCCAATATCTCAAAGAGCATAATGAATATTACAAAGAAATTAATATTGAAGAAAACTTGAAAGATACAACTGAAATAATTCAAGAAACACAAGAAGCTGGTCAATTTGAGCTACTAGATCCTGCTACAATATCAAATACTTTAGACCATTATACAATTCATCCTTTGCACTGCAATGACACCGTAGAAGATGTACTGGAAACTTACCAAATGCGTCAAACAAAAGGATCGCCAATCAGCATATGGGAAAAAAGTATAGAAGCACGTGCTTTTCCTCTACTCTTTCCTACTGGCAAAGGAGGAAGATATGATGATAGACCTATTCAAATATCAGCTTCAGAATACCGCTCATTACGGATGTATTCTGAAGATCCCAGATTCAGACGAAATGTGGAATACATATTCCACCTACTCTTTGAAAGTGAACTAGCAACTTTATGTTACGTAGTTACACACATATTAAAGATCACACTTTCAAAATATGACAGCTACACAATTATTAGAAAAAGTGCAACAAAAGGATGAGGTTTTACAATCAAATATTACAAATCTATTAGCAAACATGCGTGGTACTAAAAAGTACTGGTTTCGACGTCATGGAGATGTACGTTGTATGATCAGAAACCTTGGCCCACCCACTTGCTTTGTTACATTAAGTTGTGCAGAATATGCATGGGAAGATTTACATGATTTCCTATGCATATCAAATAAAAACAAACCAAACATAGATATACTAACACCTGGAGAACTTTGTTCTTTGGATCCTGTTAATGTTTCACAATATTTTCACCATCGCTTCATTGCTATGCTACATTTTATTTGTAATAAAACTGTTCCTCCCCTTGGAGAAGTGCAACACTTCTTTTGGAGAAAAGAATACCAAGCCAGAGGAGCACCACATATCCACATGCTTTTATGGATTAAAGATGCTCCTAAATTTGGTCAAGACAGTGATGCCACTGTTTTACAGTTTATTGAAAAAATATGTCACTTGTGAAATTCCATCAGAAGCCACAAATAGTGATCTTCATGCACAAATTTTACAATTTCAAAGACACAAATGTAGAAAATATTGTCGTTGCAAATACAAAAACAAAGGGAAATACTACACAAAATGCCGATTTGGTTTCCCTAGACCAGTTACAAATACAGGCCAATGAACAACCTCATGTCTTCTGTTAGACATAGTGTTAAAGGTAAGTCACCTAAAAATACAGATTACATAAAAAGAAAAGAAGAAGAAAAATATATCAATGATTATAATGCAATCATTGCCCACTTATGGAATGCAAACATAGATGTGCAGTACATTGCAGACAATTCTACTGCAGTTGCACGCTATGTCACAGCATACTTAACTAAAGCAGAAAAGACAGAGCTCCAATACCTCTGGAATGACCTGTCATCAGATAAAACAGTATCTCCGAAATTATACAGCTTGGGCATAAAAATGCTCACCCATAGAGAATGTGGATCATATGAAGCAGCTGATCGTTTAACTGGTACTGCATTGTATGGTAAATCTGAAAATATAGTATGGCTAAGTCTTGGTCCAGCTAAATCTAGAAAAAGAGTTCTAAAATCATATGAAGATATAGAAACAATAGCCAAACATGATCCCAACAGCCAAGACATTTTAAAAAACAATTTATCGGACACATACTACCCAAACAGAAGTAATACTTTGGAAAACATGTGTCTATACCACATAGCCCAAAACTACACATACAAAAATAATATGAAACCTGATGAAAAAAAAGGTAAATATAGAGTGACAAACTGTGAAGGCAGCTCAGTTAAACTCACTAAACCAAATTTAATTAATCATATCAAATTGTCATTAAAGACTCCTCAACATAAAGAAGTATATTACTTGTCCCTGCTACAAATCTTCAAACCATGGAGAAAAGAAGAACAATTACTAGATAACTATGACTCATATGAGGATGCTTTCAAAGCAAATGAAAGCACTATAACTGATGTAAACTTTACACAGTACAAAACAATGTTGCACAATGAACAGCAACACAAAGAAGAACTCCAAGCCCAACTAGATAAGGACACTCCTGACAGTAGTCAATCTTCTGTAACAGAAAGCCAAGAACCACTAATAATAAATGAGGCAGAATTAGCTATGATAGAAGTAGAAAACACCATGTGTCAGTATGAAGATAAAGAAGACTTAACTATACTACAATCAAAACTAAACAATGAGCAAAGTAGCATTTTTCAAGAAGTAACAAAACAAATTGCACATGGTGTAAAACATGAAAATAAAGAATGTTCCTGCCATAATTATAAACCTATACTACTGTAGGTCAGTGGTGTAGCTGGTTCTGGCAAAACATTCCTAATCAAAATCATTAGTTAATTCCTTCAACAATTGACAAACAACAAACTGTCAGCTGTTGTCACTGCCCCCACAGGTTTAGCTGCCTACAACATAGGTGGTGTTACATTACACCGATTACTACTATTACCAGTAGAACACCAAAACAAATTAGACTATTACAAACTTTCTGCAGAAACTGCAATGGAATTACGCAGAGTATTGAAACAAATGAAAATGCTACTAATAGATGAAGTGAGCATGGTCTCCAACCTGATGTTAGCTCTGATTCACCTCAGATTACAAGAAGTACTCAAAACAGGCTATGAAGAGCTCTTTGCAGGAAAACACAATATTGTTTTTGGAGATCTGCTTCAATTAACACCAGTAAAAGGTGAGCCTATTTTTAAAACATTAGGACACAAACTCTGCCGTAAAACTGTTGGCAGCATTGGAAATGTCAACCTTTGGCAACATTTCCAATACAGAGAATTAACTTTAAACATGCAGCAATCTGCAGATCTCACTTATGCCAACATTTTAAAAAGTATCAGAGTTGGTATACTTTCTAAAGAATCAGAAGCAATATTAAAAACCCGGCACATTAATGCACTTTATGGTGATAATGCATGTGCTACAGATGTTATGGAACAATTAGCCCACAAAAATGTCAATTGTATGGCCTTAATGCCAACTCTTGCAAGCTGTTTCAAATTCAATGAAATCATGCTAAGTAAAGAAATGCAACCAATCATGGAAATTAGCGCCACAGACAAACTAGATGTACATGGTATGACACTCCCCATGTGTGACCAAGCCACAACAAGACTAAATAGTTTAGAAAAATCAATCTCAAACACAGAAGGCTTAGAAAAGATATTAAAATTATCCTTAAATTGCAGATTAATGCTTAAATGTAACCTTGACGTGGACCAAGGACTAGTTAATGGAGCACTGGGTACAGTTGTTGGCTTTCAAACATACCCACGCAACAACAAAATTCAGTTTGTCAATATACTCTTTGACAAACTTTCAGAATAAAAAGGATAGGATGCTCAACAGCTAGATTCCTTCTCTTCAAAGATATGTATGTACGCAGAGAACAATTTTCTCTAACTCTTGCATACGCAGTCACGATTCATAAATCACAAGGTCTTACCCTAGACAAAGCAATGATAGATACTGGTAACAAAGTCTTTAAAGAAGGCATGAGCTACGTAGCACTATCACGCTTACGTACACTTGACGGTCTATTTCTAATCAACTTTGATGCAAGTAAAATAAACGCTGATATTCCTTGCATTTTAGAATACAATACACTTCGCTCACCATACACCCCCCACCTAAACACATATTCTGTTATAAAAGAAAAATAAATCAAACAGAAATGCAACAGAAATGCAACAGGATGTCACTGCAAATCCTCCACAGAGAGTAAAAGAAACTAATACTTCATCAAGTACCACAAGCAAAAAAGAATCAATTAGGGAAAGGGAAACCAGGTACTTCTTTAAAGAAGGAAGACAAACTCCAAAAAAAGCAGTATGATACAGAACTACCTGGACCATTTAAATTCTCACAATGAATATTCTATTTCAATTACCACCAATTGTTGACAACATTTACTTACACAGTACAGACCCATTGTGTTTGCAAATGTTAGTACTTCACAGAAATGCAGCAAACAATCCTTACAAAACGTATAGTGTTTATGGAATAAGACAACAATTGGACTACTGTGCTGGAATGGTGAAATTCACTATAAACTCACAGGAA
The DNA here is from genome assembly GCF_040938575.1 of Ambystoma mexicanum. NCBI lineage: Eukaryota > Metazoa > Chordata > Amphibia > Caudata > Ambystomatidae > Ambystoma > Ambystoma mexicanum. Next base: position 1,514,897,804 of record NC_090937.1, on the reverse strand, counting down.
GATCCACAAGAATTTCTAATGTACTTACTACAAGTACTGGAAAACAAAAACATACCTATAAATGAAATCTTTCAGATTTCATACATGTGGAAACTCTCTGCAACAATGTGACACAAGAAGAAATCCCCAATGAACGTTTCATATATATATATATCAATACCAAATTGTGAATCCATTCCATTTCAGCGACTTGTACAAAATTCAAACCATGGTAAATTATGCTCTACCTGCAATTCAGATAATCGCTCCACGTTAGTAATACAAACACATAGTAAATACATAATACTAATGCTTCTACGTTACAATGCAGATGGTACCAAAAACTACTGCAAGCTGATTGGATTCACACCTGGTCAAATATCACTTGGTAAGAAAACCTTCACAACAATAGGTATAATCTACCACGCAGGAGCCACAACCAATTCAGGGCACTACACTGCATATATAAAAAAGAAATGTGGATGGTTTGATTGTAATGATAGTACCATTACTCTAAAGCAGAGATTACCAGGAAATCTTACAAACGCTTATTTGATGTTCTTAAAACCAAAATTTGATAACCAAACTGTATTTAAACCCTAAGTAAACTTGTGTTAAAAAAATATAAACTGTTATAATACTCCAAAAGCTATCTAACTGCTCAACGATTCTACAACAACTAATCAGATAAACGAATACCACTAAATTAGACCGAAAAATACACAGTTAGAATACGCCAATTGGTATCTAACTGTCCCAAAATTTACCAATATCAAAACAAATAAATAATATGTTACTGCTCCAAAAAAATACAACAAGCCAAAGTATAAAGCATTAGCCAGAAACAACAAGTGAACACTAAAAAAAAAAAACAAATGAACTGTAGCATAACAGAAAAAGTTTTTTTTTAATCCAACATGGATTTTTTTTTCTCCCACAGACCCAATGATTTTAGCAACAAATAAGGAAACTGAGCAAATTGCACAGTACTCTGATTTGTAATCTACTAAATATGAGGGTCCAAAAAAAAAAAAGTATATTGATTATACAATGTAATAAGTCATTACAAAATACTAATACTAACATGCTATTTTCTTTTATCACAGAAATTAACAAGAAATCCATGTACTCCAGTTACTAGACGTAAGTAAGTATACAATAATAAGGAGAACCATAGCAGCATATCACATCCATAGTATCCAATACCTTTGTTCCTTATACATTTGTTTTTCACCCAAAGTTATAAGCAAATATGAATGTGATATGCTGCGGTGGTTGTTGCCAGGGCATAGAGTCTTGGGTGCATGTCCAAATGGCCATGCACCCAAGACTCTATGCCCTGGCAACAACCACCGCAGCATATCACATCCATAGAGTCAAACATTTCAACTATGGTCTATGGAAACTTTTAATGTCCGCGGACATTATGAGTGTTCTTAGAACACTTTCAACTTGCCAGCGAACAATACGGACAGCGTTTTCAGGACACCCCCTACGAACATTTCAGAACAACGCGATAGTTCTTAGAACACTTTCAACTTGACAACGAACAATACGGACAGCGTCCTCAGAACACCCCCATTTCGTTTATTTGCGAAAATTTCAGGACACCATGAGTGTTCTAAGAACACATTCAACTTGAAAGAGAACAATACGAACAGCATCTTAAGGACACCCCCTACGCACATTTCAGAACAACGCGAGAGTTCTTAGAACACATTCAACTTGACAGAGAACAATACGGACAGCGTCCTCAGGACACACCCTACGAACATTCCCCGGACACCGCGAGTGTTCTTAGAAGCGTCTTCAGAACACCACCATCTTGTTTATTTGCGAACATTTCAGGACACCGCGAGTGTTCTTAGAACACATTCAACTTGACAACGAACAATACGGACAGTGTCCTCAGAACACCCCCATTTCATTTATTTGCGAACATTTCAGGACACCATGAGTGTTCTAAGAACACATTCAACATGACAGAGAACAATACGAACAGCATCTTCAGGACACCCCCTACGAACATTTCAGAACAACGCAAAAGTTCTTAGAACACATTCAACTTGACAGTGAACAATACGGATAGTGTCCTCAGGACACCCCCATTTTGTTTATTTGCAAACATTTCAGGACACTGCGAGTGTTCTTAGAACACATTCAACTTGACAGAGAACAATACGGACAGCGTCCTCAGGACACCCCCTACGAACATTCCCCGGACACCGCGAGTGTTCTTAGAAGCATCTTCAGAACACCACCATCTTGTTTATTTGCGAACATTTCAGGACACCGGGAGTGTTCTTAGAACACATTCAACTTGTCAGCCTCAACCCCCATTCATATTTGCGAACATTTCAGGACACAGCGAGTGTTCGACAACGTCTTCAGAACACCCCCATATTGTGTATTTGCAAACATTTCAGGACACCGCGAGCGTTCTTAGAACATATTCAACTTGACAACGAACAATACGGACAGCATCCTCAGGACACCCCCATTTTGTTTATTTGCAAACATTTCAGGACACTGCGAGTGTTCTTAGAACAGTTTCGGTTTGCTTGCAAACAAAACGGACACATATTGAGTCCTCAGAATACCCCCCATTCAGTTTATTTAGAACATTTCAGAACACCCGTGATGTCCGCAGACAAATCGAACACAAAAAAAACGTCTAACACATAAAAAAACACAACTTTCATCCTGTCTTATACACTCCCACACTCCCCAAACACTCCTACACACCAACACACTCTACTGAATACAAATTTTGAACAAAGTTTCACTGCGCTGTCCGTGGATGACCGCGAATCCAAGATGGCGGCACTACCGAAAATATGATGTGCTTCACGCTCCACACCGTCCAATCAGCGAACACGTTGCATGTCCGCGAACATCACGCAAGCCGAATGGCCAATCATGACACTGTCCGCGGAGCGAACAGGGAAGTGTGTCCGTGGACCGAACACAGATATCACTAATTTTTTTTTACCTACTTTTTGGTCATTTTTAAAAAAAACTACTGGACGGATTTTCACCAAATTCGCAAAAGCCCACTTTCAGGATCAAGCCGCTGCCCCTGGTCCAAATTTGGTGAAAATCCGTCCAGCAGTTTGGGCTGAAGAAGCGAGCACATTTTTTTTCCCATTTGGTCTATGGGAAAAAAAAACGTTTTGGGACCCCCCTATAACTTTGCCCCCCCTGGACGAACCCACACCAAACTTTGCAAAAATATTCAGAGTGACCCAAATACTTTTTTTGCAAAGTTTGGTGAGGATTTGTCCAGGGAGAGCGAAGTTATAAGCCGCCCAAAAAGTGCTCTTCCTATGGAAACAGCAACTTAACCATGACTACATGGCCATTACCGTGGCCATGTAATTATATATATATATATACATTACATGGCCACTTTTTTTTTTTTTGTAAATGACCAAAAAGTAGGTCAGAAATAATTAGTGATATCTGTGTTTGCTTCACGGACACACTTCCCTGTTCGCTCTGTGGACAGGATGGTGATTGGGCAAGCAGCTTGCGTGATGTCCGCGGACATCTGACGTGCTTTTCTATTGGCTGCCGTGAAGCGTGCAGTGCGTCTATTTTCAGAGACGCCCGCCATCTTTGTTTATCATAGTGGGATCTGCTGTCTGCACAGTGTAGATGTGGGCTGTGTCGGCTCTGCATCGGCCCTGCATCGGCCATGAAAAGGCGGTGAGGCCCAGGCCCTCGTGTCTCTCTCTTGTTCCCCCCACCCCCCGCTCATGGCCCGTGTCTCCCATGTTCCCCCCCTCGCTGATTCTCCATGTGTTCCTCCCATCCCCCCGCTCATGCTCCGTTTCTCTTTCCCGTTCCCCCCGCTCATGTCCCGTGTCTCCCTCCTTCCCTCCCACCCCCTGCTCATGCCCTGTGTGTCTCTCCTCTTCCCCCACCCCCTGCTCATACCCTGTGTCTCTCTCCCTTTCACCCCCCACCTCATGCCCTGTGTCTCTCTCACCTTACCCCCCACCGCCCATTCATGCCCTGTGTCTCTCTCCCCTTCTCCCCCAACCCCCACTCATGCCCCGTGTGTCCCTCCCCTCCCGCTCACTCCCCGCTCATGCCCCGTGTGTCTCTCCCCTTCCCCTCTACCCCCCGCTCATGCCCCGTGTCTCTCTCCCCTTACCCCCCACCCCCCGGTCATACCCTGTGTGTCTCTCCCCTTCCCCCCACCCCCCGCTCATGCCCCGTGTGTCTCTCCCCTTCCCCTCCACCCCCCGCTCATGCCCCGTGTCTCCCTCTTTTCCCTCCACCCCCCGCTCATGCCCTGTGTCTCTCTCCCCTTCCCCCCCACCCTCCGCTCATGCCCCGTGTGTCTCTCCCCTTCCCCCCACCCCCTGCTCATGCCCCATGTCTCTCTCCCCTTCCCCCACCCCCCGCTCATGCCCCGTGTCTCCCTCATGTTCCTCCCCACCCCCCGCTCATGCCCCGTGTCTCTCTCGTGTTCCCCCCACCCCCGCTCATGCCCCGTGTTTCCTTCCTTTTCCTCCCCACCCCCTGCTCATGCCCCGTTTGTGCCCTGTTCCCTCACACCCCCCGCTCATGCCCATGTGTCTCCTCTGTTCACCCCCCGCTCATGCCATGTTGTGTTCTATTTCTATACCCCGCCTTCCCTTTCCATGGTGGCCATCCGGTGTTGGAAGGAAAATCTTTTTGTTTTTACCACCCAGGGTTCCCACTTTGAGGACCTAAGATGCTAGTGGTCTTCATCTATTGAAAAGGATGTTATGGTGACGTTGCACTAATAAAAACCTATAAAATTCAGTAAAAATAAAATGTGTTACAGGGACGTTATGGTTAAGTTGCACTAATAAAAACCTATGAAATTCAATGAAAAAATTTGTTAAAGGGATGTTATGGTTAAGTTGCGCTACTAAAAACCTGTGAAATTCAGTGAAAAACTTTGTTAAAGGGATGTTATGGTTAAGTTGCGCTACTAAAAACCTATGAAATTCAGTGAAAAAACTTTGTCAAAGGGACGTTATGGTTCCAAGTAAAACCGAAAAACCCTTGAAATTCGCCAGTTATGGTACGCTAAGCAACCATAACTCGCGCCACCACCGTGCACTGCTAAGACTAACACCCAGGACATCAAAGATGACATCACAAATGTCATTGATGACATCACATGTCTGGCTCACTCTTTTTTCTTTTGCTGACATATCTAGGCCACATGGTTTTCTTCAGTAACAGTCAGAAACTAAAAATGTTATTTTATTTGTAGACGTATCCTTTAAGTAGGTTCTTACAGTAATTCCCTTAGAGTCCAGTCACAACATATGAAACATATACATACGGGAAGGCACAAGCTTGAAAGACAGCAATCCTTTTTGTGCATAAAGATAATCAATAGATTTATGAGCACTTTCTGATTGTTCTGTTGTTTTTATTATGGCTGTAATTTCCCTGTATATGGTCATATTTGTATACATTGTACTCAAACTACTTTCCTTATGGTCCAATCACATCAAGTGATACATATACATAGGGTAAATAGCAGCTTTGAAACAGAGCAATCATTTATTTGCATGAAAATAATCAGTTAAGTTATGAATTGTTTCTGCTACTACTTGTGCTTTTTTTCTAACTTCACTTTCCCTGTATATACCCATATTGGTATGTGTTCTTGTGTCTTTGCATTTTGTCTATAGTAATGCAATTATGTAATACATGTGTTTTATTAGCTACTTATTACATATTTCACAGTACACAAAAATAAATTAAGAAAACAATTATCATTTCATTATTCAACATATTAACATTACGAATATTATACCTTCATCTTGTACGCTGCACACAATGTTATGTTTCTGTATGAGTAGCTTAGTATACTAGATAGAACCCCATAATAGAATGCTATTTATATCAATGCATCGTTCAATGGACTAATTAGGGTATGATATTTATTGCAATGATCCTTGACACTTTTTTCGCAACATTATAATAAGTATCCCTTGTACATACACATGTGATGTCATCAGTGATGTCCTCAATGACATTTGTGATGTCATCTTTGATGTCCTGGGTGTTAGTCTTAGCAGTGCACGGTGGTGGTGCGAGTTATGGTTGCTTAGCTCACCATAACTGGCAAATTTCTAGGGTTTTTCGGTTTTACTTGGAACCATAACGTTCATAGGTTTTTAGTAGCGCATTCAACAAAGTTTTTTCAATGAATATATATATATATATATATATATATATATATATATATATATAGATATATATATATATATATATATATATATATAGAATGAGATATTGACTTGAGTGTGACCGAGCAATATAATAAGTAACTTTAATTGTATGAAAAGGCGTGATAAGGAGATACACCCATACCTAAGTTTAAAGGGATGTTAGAAGAAATTTGAACCCAGAGTCCCGTAGTGGAACGCGTAGAAAACGGATTTGATTAATGACAATTCCAAAGGGGTTAATTTACATTTCGTATGAAGTATTTTAGAGGGCAAGACGAGTCTTAAATAAATGATTGTAGTTGATTGATGTGGCCGGTCAAGTTTGTCTGTTTGTTTTATGTGGTTTTGAAAGAAAGATGACGTCTTATCTAAAAGAAAAAAATGTATGATAAATAAGAGTGAGAAGTGGAGAAAAAGAAAGTGATTGTTTTTACATTGCATTTGATGGTTGTTTTTTAGCAAGATTAAAGTAAACTGTGATTAACAGGATTGGAGCTTGCGACGATTGATGCTCGCTCATATGGTGTTGTTTTCTTGAAACGTGTTTTTAAACCTATGACCAAAGCAAGCGAGCGTTACCAAGTTAAGAGTGAAGGTTTAAGAATGGAGGATGTTACGCCACTTGTTCCTTCTCCCTTGCAGGTTGCGGTGAACCCCGGAGATGGGCGAGGTAAGAGAACCGCAGGGTGCTGCCAGGACTCGCTGCTTGCCCAGTTAAGAATTGTTATTAATGCTGTCCTTCTTTCTTTTCCTTTGCAGGTTGCGGCGAACTCCGGAGATGGGCGAGGTAAGCGAAGCGCAGTATGGATTCAAGGCCGGTATCTTCACAGGTAAGTGTTCTTGCTCGCAAATGCTGTTCTTGTTCTTCCAGGTTATTAATGGAATCCGGATCTAGGGCTTCAGGATCGTGCCACCGGAGAAGCAGATGAGCAGGAGCTGGACACGGCGAGCGTTACGCTGCAGGAGTGCAGAATAACGCGAAGCGTGTTCTGCTGTTTGGGTGTGGTTTAAATAGCCTAGGTAAAGTAGTTCCAGGCCAAGTAGTTCCAGGCCCAGCCACACACAAAACACTAGACCGCATGGCTTGGTTCTAAAGAACTGAGCTGTGTAATAGGCCTCCATGTTGGATTATGGTCCAAAACTGGTATTGCTTTATTCCCGATAATGAGCCTGGCGCCAAAGGCACCAGGAGTGACTCCATGTATGTTTCTGATGGAGTTTTAAGGCCCTTGGGGCAGGTGTGAAGGTCTTTAGCCCCACTGCTGCCAGGGGACTGTTATACCTGAGGGGGTCAGGGGCATGGATCAAGACATTCAAGCAGCCATATTATGAAGGGAAATGGCTTTGCTTGATGGAGATGATGAGGAAGGAAAACAATGGCACACAGTAATCGCCATCGGAGAGGGTTACAGATTGACTGATATCACTGATGAAAATCTGTTTGGAGATCATCCATCTGATGATGTAGTACTATTAGAGATGTGCATTACTTATTGGGTAAGAGTAATTAAAAGAGAAGTTCCTCCGTATTTTGATGAGAACATGGCGTAAGTGGCAGTTTCATTATGGACCCCGGGACCTATGACATAGGCCTACTAAAGGGGGTTGGAGAAGTGAAGATTAAATTGAAACCAGGATCAATTTTACCTCAAGCACGACAATATCCTATGTCCTGAGTGGCAGATGAAGGTATTTTTAAGACGATTTCTGCCATGATGGATCAGGATATCTTAGTGACGTCAAAGTCACCGTGTAATACATCAGTGTACCCTGTGATCAGAATTTAGGGGGGTTGTGGCGTTTAGTGCAGGACCTTTGCCCAATAAACCAAATTGTAGAGGCTGAGTTCCCTCTACTTCCTATCCCGTCTACGATCCTATGTAATTTACCTGTTGACGCATGATATTTAATGGTGAATGATTTGAAAAATGCATTTTTCTCAATCCCATTGCATAAAGACTCACAGGATCTGACTTTATTCACATTCAGACAGATTTGCCTGAAAAGCACTTGTTTACCCCATGGGTACTGTGAGTCCCCATCAATTTTCAATAGAGTCCTTCAGATGGACTTAAGCAATATCACTTTAGAAAGCATTGTGTTGCAATATGCAGACAACATTTTAGTTTGGAACACCTCACAGGAAGAGTGCAGACATGATTCTGTCCAGTTTATGATTATACTCACTGACAAATGATATAAGGTTGACAAAGGAAAGTTACAATATTGTCAACAAGTAGTGTTGTACATAGGCCAATTGATTTCACATGAAGGGAAAAAGGTTACTCCTGAAAGAGCTGAGGCTATTTTAAAAACAGCCAAGCCACACACAATAAAACACATGCAGAGATTTTTGGGATTATGTAACTACATCAGAGCATGGGACTACAGCTCATATATAAAGCCCATATTGCAGGCTTTAAAGAAAGCACAGGCAATGCCGGAAAAAATCATGTGGACTGAAGAAATGGATAGAGGGTTTGATGAATTGATAAAAGCAACTTGTACATCTCCAGTTTTAGTGATTGCCAATTATGCTGAGGAATTTCTTGTTTGCAAATACAGCTGGCAGTGTTATGACAGCAATCCTTACATAGAGAACCACGTTGTGGCACAAGCCCCTTGCATATTACACTGGAATCTTAGACCTAGTAATGAGAGGTCATTTTCTGTGCAAACAAAGTTTAGCAGCCACCGCGTTCGCCATAGAGAAGGCTGCAAGCACAGTAATGGGATGTTCCATGATGTTATTTGTTGAGCAAGCACTATTTGCCATTCTAGAAAAACCAAAAGGCACGTTGACTTCTCCAAGGGGTTCTGCCTATGAGGTAGTCATGTCTAATCCAGTGATCAAATGAGTTTGATGTAAAATAGTGAATCCTGCCATGTTTATAGCTGAGCCAATGACAGAAGGAGAGCCTGTACACACTTGCGTGAACTATGAAGAGTTCTGTGATGAGCTCCCCAAAATAAAGGAGAATGCATTAGCAGGAGGATAGATTGTATTTATTGACTGTTCTTCAAGGATCGATCAAAATAACGGACAGAGATATACAGATGGTAAAGCACATGGCTAATGGGGAATTTCGGGTACTTATTAGTACTTGATAGCTATCTCATTATTCAGCACAGGCTGCAGAATTATTGGCGTTGATACTCACGATCGAGAATCACACAGATCAGGACGTGACAGTGTACAGCGACTTCGCCTATGTGACGTCAACAGTGCACGCAGGGCTAGCATGTTGGAAAAGGAGGGGCTACCTCCGAGCAGGCACCATGCCAGTGCAGCACACCACCTTATTGGATAGGCTCATTAAGGCACTACAACTCCCAGTTGGCATTGCAGTCATTAAATGCGCAGCCCGTACTAAAGGGGCAGATTTTATCTCACATGGAAATCAAGCAGCAGATGCTGAGGCCAAGCGCATAGCAATTGCAGATAAGTAGATGATGAATGTTGAGACTCTTGATGTGAATGAAAACATTATTACTATGATGACAGTATCTGAAGGGTGCAACCACTTGTCAAAAATGCAGTTAGTAGAGGTCAAGTGAGAAGCACCTCAAAAGGAAAAGAATTTGTGGACGCAAAGAGGATGTTCTTCAAACCCCTCTGAAGCATTGTGGCGACAGGACAGCACTGGTAAACCAGTGATGCCTATAGCCTTATTAATGGTAGCACTGGAACAGCTACACTACCCCACCCATACAACTAGGTAGAATCTCACTGCAATTATTGCTGAGGAATGGTTTGTGCCAAATTTAATGGAGCAGGTTGTATTTTTTATGATAAATGGTATTGTGTGTCAACAATTCACAGCTGGGCATACACTGCGCACAGTTAGGGGAGTCATTCTGAGACCTAATGGCCCTTTTCAGCACTTGCATCTCTACTATGTCAACATGATACAAGTATGTAATGGATTATTCCCATATTCCCAAGTATGTAATGGATTAGATACCTGATCGTAGTAGTGTGTCCCTTCTCAAGGTGGATAGAAGCAGGTCCATGTACAGACCCAGATTCCACCTGTGCAGCAAACTTCTTAGTGCAGGAAGTATTTACTAGATGGGGAGTATGTGACGTCATGAGGTCAGATAATGGTCCTCACTTTGTGAATCAGCTATTTGAACAGATCGGCTTGTTGCTTGGTATAAAGCACTCTTTTAACTTCGGCTTATCATCCACACACAAATGGTCTCTGTGAGAGGCTCAACGGCTTGCTTAAAGAAATAATAGCCAAGTTGAATCTTACCTTGAAGAAAGGGTGGGCGCATTGCCTACCACTGGCATTATATGCTTTAAGAAACCAACCGGGTTCTGATCACCATCTCATGCCCCACGAAATAGTGATGGGGAGACAAATGAGGACACCTCCAATGGCTTCATCCAGAGTCAGCAGTGATACTCAGCCAGCTACAGAACTACTAGGATTGGAATTACGTAATTATTTGAACTGTATGACTTCCAGTGTTTCTGTCATTTCAGGATAGCTGCAGACACGAGGGTGTATATTAGTACAGAACACAGAAGGAGATGCTTCGACAGACCAATCTCAAAAACGTTCTGATCCCCAACTATTCCCAGGAGATGTGGTTTTAATCTGCAACCACATAAGGAAAATGTGGGACAAACCCCGTTTTTACGGTCTGTTCATTGTGGAAGACATCACGCCGTCTGCTGCCGTGGCATCCTGGATCTTCTTGGGGGACGTTAAAATTTTTGCTGGAGAAACTCCTCTGCCTGCACCTCTACACAATGAGGCAAGTACAGGCATCAGGGAAGAACTAAAGCACGTGCAGATGAGATCTATGATGACCAAGAACGATGCAGAAGTTGCCAATTAGAAAGACAAAGCGTTCATTGGACTGTGGCTTGGTTCAGGACACTCCCTTTAAGCCATTCATAAAACGGTCGAGGAAAACTAGTTCAAACACTCTGTACTGTCATTTCAGGGTAAAAGCCACAGTAACTTATTGACTTTGGACTGAGGCATGCTTAAGCCTTGATTAGAAGAAAGTGATAAGAGGTTATAAACTTTTGACTGAGGCATACATAAGCCTTGATAAGAAGATGATTAAGCTTGATTCTGATCGTGGATATAGCATTGGAAAAGAGTACAGAACCCAGACTCATTCCATACTGAGTTCCAGTTTGGATTTACCTATGGTGTTACCCAGTGATGATGTTTCAAGGCACATTCTTACTTATTTCACTTACCCTTCGAGAGTCCAGTCACATCATATGAAACATATACATACGGGAAGACACAAGCTTGAAAGACAGCAATCCTTTTCGTGCATAAAGATAATCAATAGATTTATGAGCACTTTCTGATTGTTCTGTTGTTTTTTTATGGCTGTAATTTCCCTGTATATGGTCATATTTGTATACATTGTACTCACACTACTTTCCTTATGGTCCAATCACATCAAGTGATACATATACATAGGGTAAATAGCAGCTTTGAAACAGAGCAATCATTTATTTGCATGAAAATAATCAGTTAAGTTATGAATTGTTTCTGCTACTACTTGTGCTTTTTTTCTAACTTCACTTTCCCTGTATATACCCATATTGGTATGTGTTCTTGTGTCTTTGCATTTTGTCTATAGTAATGCAATTATGTAATACATGTGTTTTATTAGCTACTTATTACATATTTCACAGTACACAAAAATATATTAAGAAAACAATTATCATTTCATTATTCAACATATTAACATTACGAATATTATACCTTCATCTTGTACGCTGCACACAATGTTATGTTTCTGTATGAGTAGCTTAGTATACTAGATAGAACCCCATAATAGAATGCTATTTATATCAATGCATCGTTCAATGGACTAATTAGGGTATGATATTTATTGCAATGATCCTTGACACTTTTTTCGCAACATTATAATAAGAATCCCTTGTACATACACATGTGATGTCATCAGTGATGTCCTCAATGACATTTGTGATGTCATCTTTGATGTCCTGGGTGTTAGTCTTAGCAGTGCACGGTGGTGGTGCGAGTTATGGTTGCTTAGCTCACCATAACTGGCAAATTTCTAGGGTTTTTCGGTTTTACTTGGAACCATAACGTTCATAGGTTTTTAGTAGCGCATTCAACAAAGTTTTTTCAATGAATATATATATATATATATATATATATATATATATATGGAATGAGATATTGACTTGAGTGTGACCGAGCAATATAATAAGTAATATTGTATGAAAGGGCATGATAAGGAGATACACCCATACCTAAGTTTTAAGGAATGTTAGAAGAAATTTGAACCCAGAGTCCCGTAGTGGAACGCGTAGAAAACGGATTTCATTAATGACAATTCCAAAGGGGTTAATTTACATTTCGTATGAAGTATTTTAGAGGGCAAGACGAGTCTTAAATAAATTATTGTAGTTGATTGATGTGGCCGGTCAAGTTTGTCTGTTTGTTTTATGTGGTTTTGAAAGAAAGATGACGTCTTATCTAAAAGAAAAAAATGTATGATAAATAAGAGTGAGAAGTGGAGAAAAAGAAAGTGATTGTTTTCACATTGCATTTGATGGTTGTTTTTTTAGCAAGATTAAAGTAAACTGTGATTAACAGGATTGGAGCTTGCGACGATTGATGCTCGCTCATATGGTGTTGTTTTCTTGAAACATGTTTTTAAACCTATGACCAAAGCAAGCGAGCGTTACCAAGTTAAGAGTGAAGGTTTAAGAATGGAGGATGTTACGCCACTTGTTCCTTCTCCCTTGCAGGTTGCGGTGAACCCCGGAGATGGGCGAGGTAAGAGAACCGCAGGGTGCTGCCAGGACTCGCTGCTTGCCCAGTTAAGAATTGTTATTAATGCTGTCCTTCTTTCTTTACCTTTGCAGGTTGCGGCGAACTCCGGAGATGGGCGAGGTAAGCGAAGCGCAGTATGGATTCAAGGCCGGTATCTTCACAGTTAAGTGTTCTTGCTCGCAAATGCTGTTCTTGTTCTTCCAGGTTACTAATGGAAACCGGATCTAGGGCTTCAGGATCGTGCCACCGGAGAAGCAGATGAGCAGGAGCTGGACACGGCGAGCGTTACGCTGCAGGAGTGCAGAATAACGCGAAGCGTGTTCTGCTGTTTGGGTGTGGTTTAAATAGCCTAGGTAAAGTAGTTCCAGGCCAAGTAGTTCCAGGCCCAGCCACACACAAAACACTAGACCGCATGGCTTGGTTCTAAAGAACTGAGCTGTGTAATAGGCCTCCATGTTGGATTATGGTCCAAAACTGGTATTGCTTTATTCCCGATAATGAGCCTGGCGCCAAAGGCACCAGGAGTGACTCCATGTATGTTTCTGATGGAGTTTTAAGGCCCTTGGGGCCGGTGTGAAGGTCTTTAGCCCCACTGCTGCCAGGGGACTGTTATACCTGAGGGGGTCAGGGGCATGGATCAAGACATTCAAGCAGCCATAGTATGAAGGGAAATGGTGTAACGCTCACCTGATTCCCGTAGAGGCGCCGGTCTTGACTGGGCGTATACCGTATCTGCAAAGGTGATGTGTAACACACGGCTGGCTCTTTGGGCTGGACCTCTGTGCACTGTATGTCTGACTTGAAGGGTAAGATGTCTGCAGATAGAAAATATGGGATTAAGGAACTGGGTTATTGAATGTCTCTCTCTTCTTCCCTTTCTCTTCTCCTGTAGATCCCCAAAGGTTAACGCTCTCACCTTAGGTAAGTGAACGCCGTGCTCTCCATCTGCCTCGGGGCAGGGTGCTGTAACCAGTTTCTTCACTGGATAAGGGGAGCAGGCCTCTTGACTTCAGAGGACTGCTGTCCGTCGTTTACTGCACGAACGGTAAGTTTCGAGTAATTCTAATGTCTTTAAAGTCTTTAGTAATGATGTTTCTTGTTTTGCAGGGTTCCGGCGATGGCGGATGACGGGCTGAAGTGAGTTGAAGATGGAGCCCGTGTGATGAATAGAAGCGCCTGGAAGCACGTAAGTAAGCGCTTGTTGCCTGCTTCACGATGCGCTCTAACTGTCTTTTTATTTTGCAGGTACAAGTTCGGAGCGGCTGCAGGGTGCCGGAATACCCACTGGGTTAGATGTGGAAAGGAGTAATGGCACATGAGTATTAAAGTTCCCCAATGTCTTTAAACGCACCTTGTTTTGTCTTTCAGATGCGGGATGCAGCGCCGAAGGCCTCCGGAGCGTGCGAAGAGTTGGTAAGCTTTTGTCTTTCAGATGCCGGAATGCAGTGTGAAGACCTCCGGAGCGCACGAAGAGTAGGTAAGCCTTTGTCTTTCAGATGCCGGAATGCAGCACGAGGCGTTGGTGACAGCCGATGGACCATGTAAGTGAAGAGCTGTCACTGAAGACCGTAATGCTAACCTGTTCTTTCTTGTCTTTATAGGTGTTGCTGAAGACTGGATTCAGGATGGTAAGCCTTTTTCCTTAGGCCCAGGATCAGATGCAGAAGACACGATGAGCGTTCTGCTGCAGAGGATGCAGAATAACGCAAAGCAAGATTCATCCATCGGGTGTGGTTTAAATAGCCTCCTGTAGTGCTTAGGTGTCTCCTTTCACAGCCACGCCTAGGTAAGAAAAGAGTTCCTGCTTTCCAGAAGAGTTCCAGTGTTCTGAATCTAGGGAGTGGCTCCTGCCCCACCCAACAGGAAAAGTAGTTCCAAACAGAAGAGGATCAGAGGCTCAACTGGCAGGCAAGTAAGCAGCATGGTCTGCTGCAGGTAAGTCCACCCAAGCATTATGAGCCCGGCGCTTCCAGCGCTGGGACTGGGCATATTTATGAGCCTGGTGCCACTCGCGCCAGGACTGGGTCCAAAAGGTCCCAATTGGGACTGGTTGGCACTCGGAACCTGGGTTATGGATCTGCTTCCAAGGGAGTTGGGAAAACCCTGACCTTTTGGAAGCAGAGATCATGACAGTACCCCCCCTCAAGGCCCCTCCCAAACCGGGCTTCTCCGGGGGTTTTGGCTTGTCAGGAAATGTTCGGTGAAATCTTTTGATTAGGCGAGGAGCGTGGACATATTCAGCAGGTTCCCAGGATCTCTCTTGGGGGCCGTAGCCTTTCCAGTCAATTAGGTAAAATAGTTTAGATTTGGAGATCTTGGAGTCCAGAATGCTTTTGACTTCAAACTCGAGTTCTCCATCAACTAGGATAGGTTTTCGAGATTTAGTTAGTCGGGTTTGAGGTTGCACGGGTTTTAATAGAGAGACGTGGAAGACCGGATGTATCTTCATGTGCGGGGGCAAGTCCAACTTGACCGCTACTGGGTTTACTATGGTAGTGATGGAATAGGGACCAAGGTATCTTGGGTTGAATGTGCGTGGCCCTTTTAGAGGTAGATATTTGGTGGATAACCAGACTTGATCCCCTACTTGATATTGAGGGGCTTCCTTCCGATGTTGATCTGCTCCTTTCTTGTATTGTTCTTTAGCCCTTTGAAGGTGAGAAACAGCTTCCTTAAAGGCTTGGGTGATTGTAGAATGCAGGTAGTCTACTGCTGGTGTTTCAAGATCTTGGAGGGGATCCAACTCCGAGGTTCGAGGGTGACTGCCGTACAAAAGAAAAAACGGGGTTTTCCCAGTTCCCGAATGGACAGAGTTATTGTAGGCATATTCGGCTATCCAAAGGATGTCTTTCCAAGTTTTTTCAGTTTGTTGCAGCATGCAGCGTAAATACTGTTCCAGAGTTTGATTGGTCCTCTCGGTTTGTCCGTCGGTCTGAGGGTGGTGACTGGTCGATAGTCTCACATCAATTTGAGCCGACCGACAGCAACTTCGCCAAAAATGAGAAATAAATTGACTACCTCGATCCGAAATTAGAACCGAAGGAAAACCGTGCAGTCGGACGATGTTTTCGAGAAATTCTCGAGCCAGAGTTGCTGCTGTTGGCAAGCCTTTGAGCAGAATGAAATGCGCCATCTTGGAGAATAAGTCCACGATTACTAGAATCGTATTGTATCCGGAGCATGGAGGTAGATCGGTGATGAAGTCCATAGAAAGCGTATGCCAAGGGCGAGGTGGGATGTCAATAGGGCGTAAGAGGCCTGCTGGTCTTTCCTTTTGACTCTTGTTTTGGGCGCATACTCCACAGGACATTATAAAGTCTCTGATATCTTTTTTCCAAGACGGCCACCAGAAGTAGCGCTTGATCTTTTCTGAGGTCTTGGCCATACCGGGATGTCCTTCCATTAAAGAATCGTGATAACAAGAGATTACTTTTTTCTGTAAATCTGTGCTGGGTAGGTATAATCGTTCTTGGAAATACAATAAGTTGTCCTTTACTGCAAAGTCCTTTCCCTGCAGATGCCAATTCTGTATGTCTGCTGGAGTTACAAGTTGCCTGGCCTTATCCTTAACTTCCTCTATGGATTCTGTGGCGATTACACCCAGAATTCTTTGTTCGGGAATGATTGGTACAGGTTTAGGGTTGATCAAGTGTTCTTCCACTCCCATCCGAGAAATGGCATCAGCTTTACCGTTCTTTGTACCAGGTCGATAGGTAATTATGAAGTCAAACTCGGCAAAGAATAATGCCCAACGGAGTTGTCTAGAGGATTGGGCTTTTGCGGTTTTCAAATATTGCAGGTTTCGGTGATCCGTAATCACATTAACGGTGTGTCGGGCCCCCAGCAGATAATGCCGCCAAGCCTTAAAGGCAGACTTGATAGCCAGAAGTTCCTTGTCAGTAATCGTGTAATTGATTTCAGGAGGCGAGAATTTGCGGGACCAAAATGCCACGGGATGCAACTGATTGGTTACCGGGTCCTTTTGTGATAGAACTGCCCCCATGGCAAGGCTTGAAGCATCAGTTTCCACGATGTAGGGGAGTTCAGGGCGAGGGTGTTTTAAGATTGGTGCAGAGATAAATTTAGTCTTCAAATCCTGGAAAGCTTGTTCCGCCTCGGTAGACCATTCAAAACGTTTGTTTTTCTTTAACAAGGCAGTGATGGGCTGGACTATTTGAGAGAATTCGGGGATAAACCTGCGGTAAAAGTTAGCGAAGCCTAACATGCTTTGCACACCTTTTACGGAGGATGGTGATGGCCATTTGAGAACTGCATCGACCTTCTTTGAATCCATACGCACTCCGCCAGGTGATAATATGAATCCCAAGAATTCAACTTCAGTTACGTTGAAAACACATTTTTCCAACTTAGCGAAAAGTTTGTGTTGACGCAATCTTTCGAGGACCTTTTTCACGTGTTTCCGATGTTCAGATTCCGATGAAGAATAAACGAGGATGTCGTCAATGTAAACAACAACACACACATCTATGAGCTCTCTGAGGACATCGTTCATAAAATATTGAAAGGCGGCCGGGGCATTGCAAAGTCCGAAGGGCATGACCTGATATTCAAATAGTCCATACTTGGTGCGGAAGGCCGTCTTCCATTCATCGCCCTCTTTTACTCATACCAAGTGGTAAGCTCCTCTAAGATCCAGCTTTGTATATATGCATGCTTTTCTGACTTGGTCCAGGAGTTCAGGGATCAAAGGTAACGGATATCTATTCTTAACGGTGATCTGGTTCAGGGAGCGATAATCTATACAAGTTCTAAGGTCTCCTTCCTTTTTTGGAACGAAGAACAAAGCTGAAGAAGCAGGGGACTTGGAAGGACGAATAAACCCATTTGCCAGGTATTGATCCAGGTATTGTTGAAGGTGAAGGTTCTCAGGCTCGGTGAGGGCATAAATTCTACTACAAGGAGGAGTAGATCCAGGTATCAGGTCTATCTGGCAGTCATAAGACCTATGAGGAGGTAGAGAGTTAGCCTGATCCTTCCGGAAAACATCTTGGTATTCTAGGTATTTGGGAGGTAACTGGGGAGTCTCTGAAGAAATTGCTGCCAGTGCAACACCAGGTGGAGGGTGACAAGTAGAGACACATTCTGGAAACTGGACCGTTCTTGCTCGCCAATCGATCAGAGGATTGTGTTTCTCTAACCAAGGTATTCCTAGAATAATCTGAAACTGAGGGGCCTTGATCACATCGAACACAATCTTTTCATGGTGTCCATCTTGACTTACTAGCGTCACCTCTTGAGTGGTATGCGTTACTGGCCCGGAGGCTATCTCCGTACCATCCACCGTAGTAATGACGTCCTTTACAGCCTTGGGACAAAGAGTTAGATTCATCCTCAAAACCATTTCATGATCCACATAATTGCCGATGGCACCGCTGTTGACGTAAGCTTCAATTGCATGTAATCGATCCGGATTATCAGGGCTAATGAGGACCATAGGTATCACGAAATGCGAGGTCACGGAACTGGTTTTCACGCTCGGAAAGAGGACCTCTATCATTGTCGGGCGAGGTCGTTTCCCTGCTCAGAGTTTGTAACTTTGGTAACTGCAGCTCCTACTGCCTTCTTGGCAGGTTTCACCGGACAGTCTCGAAGAAAGTGCCCTGAGTTTCCGCAATAGAGGCATAATTGCAACTGTTTTCTCCTTTCCCGCTCCTTTTGTGTTAGAGGACCTTTCAGACCACCTATTTGCATGGGTTCCCCGGGGTCTACTCCTTTGGAAGGAGTTGGCGGTTTGGAAAATACTCGAGCATCAAACTTGGAACGATCGGCCTTCCTGTTCTGCAGTCTGTGATCTATTTGAACGACTAAGTCTATATAGTCCGAACAATCTTGTGGGGGATTCACTACTTGGGCTAACACATCTTTGAGCTCTCCACGTAGACCTCTATGAAACAGCATAATCCTTTTGTCCTCAGGCCATTGAGTTTCCACTATCAGTCTGTTGAAAGACGCAATATAAGCCAAAAGGTCTTGATTACCTTGTCGCAACGAAAGAAGCTCATTGTCCAAGGCCTGCCCCTGTGAATGTCTTGCGAACAGTTTTTCCATACTGAGCTGAAAAGCTTGAAAATCATGGAGGACCGGATCATCTTGATTTACTAGAGGGATCGACCAGTCTGCCGCATTGCCACTAAGGTACGAAAGCACGAAAGCTACTTTAGCTTGATCAGTTGGAAAGGCTGCTGGCCGGCATAAGAAATGCAACCGGCACTGATTGATAAATACTGCAAACCTCTTTGGGTCACCAGAAAATCGTTCGGGCGGAGCCAGAGGTACATTCCCAGGTAGGTTGATCTGCACTGGATTCATAGAGGATGTAGAAGGAAGATTTCCCCCAGATGCGGGTAACGGGGTCTGTCCGGCTTGTGACTGTAGCAATTGTCTAGCGAGATCATCTGTTCGCTCCTTGGAAATAATCAGTTCCCTTCTTAGAGCGTTCGTTTCCTGATGGGCTGCATGCACTTCTGCCCTTAGTTCCCCAAGTAACTGGGCTAGCTGGTCGGTATCCGAGGTTTCCATGGCGCCTGGACGGGAGTTTTGTGGTAGGCTTTGCGTTCTGTAACGCTCACCTGATTCCCGTAGAGGCGCCGGTCTTGACTGGGCGTATACCGTATCTGCAAAGGTGATGTGTAACACACGGCTGGCTCTTTGGGCTGGACCTCTGTGCACTGTATGTCTGACTTGAAGGGTAAGATGTCTGCAGATAGAAAATATGGGATTAAGGAACTGGGTTATTGAATGTCTCTCTCTTCTTCCCTTTCTCTTCTCGTGTAGATCCCCAAAGGTTAACGCTCTCACCTTAGGTAAGTGAACGCCGTGCTCTCCATCTGCCTCGGGGCAGGGTGCTGTAACCAGTTTCTTCACTGGATAAGGGGAGCAGGCCTCTTGACTTCAGAGGACTGCTGTCCGTCGTTTACTGCACGAACGGTAAGTTTCGAGTAATTCTAATGTCTTTAAAGTCTTTAGTAATGATGTTTCTTGTTTTGCAGGGTTCCGGCGATGGCGGATGACGGGCTGAAGTGAGTTGAAGATGGAGCCCGTGTGATGAATAGAAGCGCCTGGAAGCACGTAAGTAAGCGCTTGTTGCCTGCTTCACGATGCGCTCTAACTGTCTTTTTATTTTGCAGGTACAAGTTCGGAGCGGCTGCAGGGTGCCGGAATACCCACTGGGTTAGATGTGGAAAGGAGTAATGGCACGTGAGTATTAAAGTTCCCCAATGTCTTTAAACGCACCTTGTTTTGTCTTTCAGATGCGGGATGCAGCGCCGAAGGCCTCCGGAGCGTGCGAAGAGTTGGTAAGCTTTTGTCTTTCAGATGCCGGAATGCAGTGTGAAGACCTCCGGTGCGCACGAAGAGTAGGTAAGCCTTTGTCTTTCAGATGCCGGAATGCAGCGCGAGGCGTTGGTGACAGCCGATGGACCAGGTAAGTGAAGAGCTGTCACTGAAGACCGTAATGCTAACCTGTTCTTTCTTGTCTTTATAGGTGTTGCTGAAGACTGGATTCAGGATGGTAAGCCTTTTTCCTTAGGCCCCGATCAGATGCAGAAGACACGATGAGCGTTCTGCTGAAGAGGATGCAGAATAACGCAAAGCAAGATTCATCCATCGGGTGTGGTTTAAATAGCCTCCTGTAGTGCTTAGGTGTCTCCTTCCACAGCCACGACTAGGTAAGAAAAGAGTTCCTGCTTTCCAGAAGAGTTCCAGTGTTCTGAATCTAGGGAGTGGCTCCTGCCCCACCCAACAGGAAAAGTAGTTCCAAACAGAAGAGGATCAGAGGCTCAACTGGCAGGCAAGTAAGCAGCATGGTCTGCTGCAGGTAAGTCCACCCAAGCATTATGAGCCCGGCGCTTCCAGCGCTGGGACTGGGCATATTTATGAGCCTGGTGCCACTCGCGCCAGGACTGGGTCCAAAAGGTCCCAATTGGGACTGGTTGGCACTCGGAACCTGGGTTATGGATCTGCTTCCAAGGGAGTTGGGAAAACCCTGACCTTTTGGAAGCAGAGATCATGACAAATGGCTTTGCTTGATGGAGATGATGAGGAAGGAAAACAATGGCACACAGTATTCGCCATCGGAGAGGGTTACAGATTGACTGATATCACTGATGAAAATCTGTTTGGAGATCATCCATCTGATGATGTAGTACTATTAGAGATGTGCATTACTTATTGGGTAAGAGTAATTAAAAGAGAAGTTCCTCCGTATTTTGATGAGAACATGGCGTAAGTGGCAGTTTCATTATGGACCCCGGGACCTATGACGTAGGCCTACTAAAGGGGGTTGAAGAAGTGAAGATTCAATTGAAACCAGGATCAATTTTACCTCAAGCACGACAATATCCTATGTCCTGAGTGGCAGATGAAGGTATTTTTAAGACGATTTCTGCCATGATGGATCAGGATATCTTAGTGACGTCAAATTCACCGTGTAATACATCAGTGTACCCTGTGATCAGAATTTAGGGGGGTTGTGGCGTTTAGTGCAGGACCTTTGCCCAATAAACCAAATTGTAGAGGCCGAGTTCCCTCTACTTCCTATCCCGTCTACGATCCTATGTAATTTACCTGTTGACGCATGATATTTAATGGTGAATGATTTGAAAAATGCATTTTTCTCAATCCCATTGCATAAAGACTCACAGGATCTGACTTTATTCACATTCAGACAGATTTGCCTGAAAAGCACTCGTTTACCCCATGGGTACTGTGAGTCCCCATCAATTTTCAATAGAGTCCTTCAGATGGACTTAAGCAATATCACTTTAGAAAGCATTGTGTTGCAATATGCAGACAACATTTTAGTTTGGAACACCTCACAGGAAGAGTGCAGACATGATTCTGTCCAGTTTATGATTATACTCACTGACAAAGGATATAAGGTTGACAAAGGAAAGTTACAATATTGTCAACAAGTAGTGTTGTACATAGGCCAATTGATTTCGCATGAAGGGAAAAAGGTTACTCCTGAAAGAGCTGAGGCTATTTTAAAAACAGCCAAGCCACACACAATAAAAAACATGCAGAGATTTTTGGGATTATGTAACTACATCAGAGCATGGGACTACAGCTCATATATAAAGCCCATATTGCAGGCTTTAAAGAAAGCACAGGCAATGCCGGAAAAAATCATGTGGACTGAGGAAATGGATGGAGGGTTTGATGAATTGATAAAAGCAACTTGTACATCTCCAGTTTAAGTGATTGCCAATTATGCTGAGGAATTTCTTGTTTGCAAATACAGCTGGCAGTGTTATGACAGCAATCCTTACATAGAGAACCACGTTGTGGCACAAGCCCCTTGCATATTACACTGGAATCTCAGACCTAGTAATGAGAGGTCATTTTCTGTGCAAACAAAGTTTAGCAGCCACCGCGTTCGCCATAGAGAAGGCTGCAAGCACAGTAATGGGATGTTCCATGATGTTATTTGTTGAGCAAGCACTATTTGCCATTCTAGAAAAACCAAAAGGCACGTTGACTTCTCCAAGGGGTTCTGCCTATGAGGTAGTCATGTCTAATCCAGTGATCAAATGAGTTTGATGTAAAATAGTGAATCCTGCCATGTTTATAGCTGAGCCAATGACAGAAGGAGAGCCTGTACACACTTGCGTGAACTATGAAGAGTTCTGTGATGAGCTCCCCAAAATAAAGGAGAATGCATTAGCTGGAGGATAGATTGTATTTATTGACTGTTCTTCAAGGATCGATCAAAATAACGGACAGAGATATACAGATGGTAAAGCACATGGCTAATGGGGAATTTCGGGTACTTATTAGTACTTGATTGCTATCTCATTATTCAGCACAGGCTGCAGAATTATTGGCGTTGATACTCACGATCGAGAATCACACAGATCAGGACGTGACAGTGTACAGCGACTTCGCCTATGTGACGTCAACAGTGCACGCAGGGCTAGCATGTTGGAAAAGGAGGGGCTACCTCCGAGCAGGCACCATGCCAGTGCAGCACACCACCTTATTGGATAGGCTCATTAAGGCACTACAACTCCCAGTTGGCATTGCAGTCATTAAATGCGCAGCCCATACTAAAGGGGCAGATTTTATCTCACATGGAAATCAAGCAGCAGATGCTGAGGCCAAGCGCATAGCAATTGCAGATAAGTAGATGATGAATGTTGAGACTCTTGATGTGAATGAAAACATTATTACTATGATGACAGTATCTGAAGGGTGCAACCACTTGTCAAAAATGCAGTTAGTAGAGGTCAAGTGAGAAGCACCTCAAAAGGAAAAGAATTTGTGGACGCAAAGAGGATGTTCTTCAAACCCCTCTGAAGCATTGTGGCGACAGGACAGCACTGGTAAACCAGTGATGCCTATAGACTTATTAATGGTAGCACTGGAACAGCTACACTACCCCACCCATACAACTAGGTAGAATCTCACTGCAATTATTGCTGAGGAATGGTTTGTGCCAAATTTAATGGAGCAGGTTGTATTTTTTATGATAAATGGTATTGTGTGTCAACAATTCACAGCTGGGCATACACTGCGCACAGTTAGGGGAGTCATTCTGAGACCTAATGGCCCTTTTCAGCACTTGCATCTCGACTATGTCAACATGATACAAGTATGTAATGGATTATTCCCATATTCCCAAGTATGTAATGGATTAGATACCTGATCGTAGTAGTGTGTCCCTTCTCAAGGTGGATAGAAGCAGGTCCATGTACAGACCCAGATTCCACCTGTGCAGCAAACGTCTTAGTGCAGGAAGTATTTACTAGATGGGGAGTATGTGATGTCATGAGGTCAGATAATGGTCCTCACTTTGTGAATCAGCTATTTGAACAGATCGGCTTGTTGCTTGGTATAAAGCACACTTTTAACTTCGGCTTATCATCCACACACAAATG
The DNA here is from genome assembly GCF_040938575.1 of Ambystoma mexicanum. NCBI lineage: Eukaryota > Metazoa > Chordata > Amphibia > Caudata > Ambystomatidae > Ambystoma > Ambystoma mexicanum. The sequence goes on along the minus strand of NC_090937.1, from coordinate 1,514,873,912 downwards.
GTCTCTGTGAGAGGCTCAACGGCTTGCTTAAAGAAATAATAGCCAAGTTGAATCTTACCTTGAAGAAAGGGTGGGCGCATTGCCTACCACTGGCATTATATGCTTTAAGGAACCAACCGGGTTCTGATCACCATCTCATGCCCCACGAAATAGTGATGGGGAGACAAATGAGGATACCTCCAATGGCTTCATCCAGAGTCAGCAGTGATACTCAGCCAGCTACAGAACTACTAGGATTGGAATTACGTGATTATTTGAACTGTATGACTTCCAGTGTTTCTGTCATTTCAGGATAGCTGCAGACACGAGGGTGTATAGTAGTACAGAACACAGAAGGAGATGCTTCGACAGACCAATCTCAAAAACGTTCCGTTCCCCAACTATTCCCAGGAGATGTGGTTTTAATCTGCAACCACATAAGGAAAATGTGGGACAAACCCCGTTTTTACGGTCTGTTCATTGTGGAAGACATCACGCTGTCTGCTGCCGTGGCATCCTGGATCTTCTTGGGGGACGTTAAAATTTTTGCTGGAGAAACTCTTCTGCCTGCACCTCTACACAATGAGGCAAGTACAGGCATCAGGGAAGGCTAAAGCACGTGCAGATGAGATCTATGATGACCAAGAACGATGCAGAAGCTGCCAATTAGAAAGACAAAGCGTTCATTGGACTGTGGCTTGGTTCAGGACACTCCCTTTAAGCCATTCATAAAAGGGTCGAGGAAAACTAGTTCAAACACTCTGTACTGTCATTTCAGGGTAAAAGCCACAGTAACTTATTGACTTTGGACTGAGGCATGCTTAAGCCTTGATTAGAAGAAAGTGATAAGAGGTTATAAACTTTTGACTGAGGCATACATAAGCCTTGATAAGAAGATGATTAAGCTTGATTCTGATCGTGGATATAGCATTGGAAAAGAGTACAGAACCCAGACTCATTCCATACTGAGTTCCTGTTTGGATTTACCTATGGTGTTACCCAGTGATGATGTTTCAAGGCACATTCTTACTTATTTCACTTACCCTTCGAGAGTCCAGTCACATCATATGAAACATATACATACGGGAAGCCACAAGCTTGAAAGACAGCAATCCTTTTTGTGCATAAAGATAATCAATAGATTTATGAGCACTTTCTGATTGTTCTGTTGTTTTTTTATGGCTGTAATTTCCCTGTATATGGTCATATTTGTATACATTGTACTCACACTACTTTCCGTATGGTCCAATCACATCAAGTGATACATATACATAGGGTAAATAGCAGCTTTGAAACAGAGCAATCATTTATTTGCATGAAAATAATCAGTTAAGTTATGAATTGTTTGTGCTACTACTTGTGCTTTTTTTCTAACTTCACTTTCCCTGTATATACCCATATTGGTATGTGTTCTTGTGTCTTTGCATTTTGTCTATAGTAATGCAATTATGTAATACATGTGTTTTATTAGCTACTTATTACATATTTCACAGTACACAAAAATATATTAAGAAAACAATTATCATTTCATTATTCAACATATTAACATTACGAATATTATACCTTCATCTTGTACGCTGCACACAATGTTATGTTTCTGTATGAGTAGCTTAGTATACTAGATAGAACCCCATAATAGAATGCTATTTATATCAATGCATCGTTCAATGGACTAATTAGGGTATGATATTTATTGCAATGATCCTTGACACTTTTTTCGCAACATTATAATAAGAATCCCTTGTACATGCACATGTGATGTCATCAGTGATGTCCTCAATGACATTTGTGATGTCATCTTTGATGTCTTGGGTGTTAGTCTTAGCAGTGCACGGTGGTGGTGCGAGTTATGGTTGCTTAGCTCACCATAACTGGCGAATTTCTAGGGTTTTTCGGTTTTACTTGGAACCATAACGTTCATAGGTTTTTAGTAGCGCATTCAACAAAGTTTTTTCAATGAATGTATATATATATATATATATATATATATATATATATATATATAGATATATATATATATATATATACATATATATATATACATATATATATATATATATATATATATATATATATATATATATATATATATATATATATATATATATGGAATGAGATATTGACTTGAGTGTGACCGATAAGTAATATTGTATGAAAGGGCATGATAAGGAGATACACCCATACCTAAGTTTTAAGGAATGTTAGAAGAAATTTGAACCCAGAGTCCCGTAGTGGAACGCGTAGAAAACGGATTTGATGAATGACAATTCCAAAGGGGTTAATTTACATTTCGTATGAAGTATTTTAGAGGGCAAGACGAGTCTTAAATAAATTATTGTAGTTGATTGATGTGGCCGGTCAAGTTTGTCTGTTTGTTTTATGTGGTTTTGAAAGAAAGATGACGTCTTATCTAAAAGAAAAAAATGTATGATAAATAAGAGTGAGAAGTGGAGAAAAAGAAAGTGATTGTTTTTACATTGCATTTGATGGTTGTTTTTTAGCAAGATTAAAGTAAACTGTGATTAACAGGATTGGAGCTTGCGACGATTGATGCTCGCTCATATGGTGTTGTTTTCTTGAAACATGTTTTTAAACCTATGACCAAAGCAAGCGAGCGTTACCAAGTTAAGAGTGAAGGTTTAAGAATGGAGGATGTTACGCCACTTGTTCCTTCTCCCTTGCAGGTTGCGGTGAACCCCGGAGATGGGCGAGGTAAGAGAACCGCAGGGTGCTGCCAGGACTCGCTGCTTGCCCAGTTAAGAATTGTTATTAATGCTGTCCTTCTTTCTTTACCTTTGCAGGTTGCGGCGAACTCCGGAGATGGGCGAGGTAAGCGAAGCGCAGTATGGATTCAAGGCCGGTATCTTCACAGTTAAGTGTTCTTGCTCGCAAATGCTGTTCTTGTTCTTCCAGGTTACTAATGGAAACCGGATCTAGGGCTTCAGGATCGTGCCACCGGAGAAGCAGATGAGCAGGAGCTGGACACGGCGAGCGTTACGCTGCAGGAGTGCAGAATAACGCGAAGCGTGTTCTGCTGTTTGGGTGTGGTTTAAATAGCCTAGGTAAAGTAGTTCCAGGCCAAGTAGTTCCAGGCCCAGCCACACACAAAACACTAAACCGCATGGCTTGGTTCTAAAGAACTGAGATGTGTAATAGGCCTCCATGTTGGATTATGGTCCAAAACTGGTATTGCTTTATTCCCGATAATGAGCCTGGCGCCAAAGGTACCAGGACTGACTCCATGTATGTTTCTGATGGAGTTTTAAGGCCCTTGTGGCCGGTGTGAAGGTCTTTAGCCCCACTGCTGCCAGGGGACTGTTATACCTGAGGGGGTCAGGGGCATGGATCAAGACATTCAAGCAGCCATATTATGAAGGGAAATGGCTTTGCTTGATGGAGATGATGAGGAAGGAAAACAATGGCACACAGTAATCGCCATCGGAGAGGGTTACAGATTGACTGATATCACTGATGAAAATCTGTTTGGAGATCAACCACCTGATGATGTAGTACTATTAGAGATGTGCATTACTTATGGGGTAAGAGTAATTAAAAGAGAAGTTCCTCCGTATTTTGATGAGAACATGGCGTAAGTGCCAGTTTCATTATGGACCCCGGGACCTATGACGTAGGCCTACTAAAGGGGGTTGGAGAAGTGAAGATTAAATTGAAACCAGGAACAATTTTACCTCAAGCACGACAATATCCTATGTCCTGAGTGGCAGATGAAGGTATTTTTAAGACGATTTCTGCCATGATGGATCAGGATATCTTAGTGACGTCAAAGTCACCGTGTAATACATCAGTGTACCCTGTGATCAGAATTTAGGGGGGGTTGTGGCGTTTAGTGCAGGACCTTTGTCCAATAAACCAAATTGTAGAGGCCGAGTTCCCTCTACTTCCTATCCCGTCTACGATCCTATGTAATTTACCTGTTGACGCATGATATTTAATGGTGAATGATTTGAAAAATGCATTTTTCTCAATCCCATTGCATAAAGACTCACAGGATCTGACTTTATTCACATTCAGACAGATTTGCCTGAAAAGCACTCGTTTACCCCATGGGTACTGTGAGTCCCCATCAATTTTTAATAGAGTCCTTCAGATGGACTTAAGCAATATCACTTTAGAAAGCATTGTGTTACAATATGCAGACAACATTTTAGTTTGGAACACCTCACAGGAAGAGTGCAGACATGATTCTGTCCAGTTTATGATTATACTCACTGACAAAGGATATAAGGTTGACAAAGGAAAGTTACAATATTGTCAACAAGTAGTGTTGTACATAGGCCAATTGATTTCGCATGAAGGGAAAAAGGTTACTCCTGAAAGAGCTGAGGCTATTTTAAAAACAGCAAGCCACACACAATAAAACACATGCAGAGATTTTTGGGATTATGTAACTACATCAGAGCATGGGACTACAGCTCATATATAAAGCCCATATTGCAGGCTTTAAAGAAAGCACAGGCAATGCCGGAAAAAATCATGTGGACTGAGGAAATGGATGGAGGGTGTGATGAATTGATAAAAGCAACTTGTACAGCAACAGTTTTAGTGATTGCCAATTATGCTGAGGAATCTCTTGTTTGCAAATACAGCTGGCAGTGTTATGACAGCAATCCTTACATAGAGAACCACGTTGTGGCACAAGCCCCTTGCATATTACACTGGAATCTCAGACCTAGTAATGAGAGGTCATTTTCTGTGCAAACAAAGTTTAGCAGCCACCGTTTTCGCCATAGAGAAGGCTGCAAGCACAGTAATGGGATGTTCCATGATGTTATTTGTTGAGCAAGCACTATTTGCCATTCTAGAAAAACCAAAAGGCACGTTGACTTCTCCAAGGGGTTCTGCCTATGAGGTAGTCATGTCTAATCCAGTGATCAAATGAGTTTGATGTAAAATAGTGAATCCTGCCATGTTTATAGCTGAGCCAATGACAGAAGGAGAGCCTGTACACACCTGCGTGAACTATGAAGAGTTCTGTGATGAGCTCCCCAAAATAAAGGAGAATGCATTAGCAGGATGATAGATTGTATTTATTGACTGTTCTTCAAGGATCGATCAAAATAACGGACAGAGATATACAGATGGTAAAGCACATGGCTAATGGGGAATTTCGGGTACTTATTAGTACTTGATTGCTATCTCATTATTCAGCACAGGCTGCAGAATTATTGGCGTTGATATTCACGATCGAGAATCACACAGATCAGGACGTGACAGTGTACAGCGACTTCGCCTATGTGACGTCAACAGTGCACGCAGGGCTAGCATGTTGGAAAAGGAGGGGCTACCTCCGAGCAGGCACCATGCCAGTGCAGCACACCACCTTATTGGATAGGCTCATTAAGGCACTACAACTCCCAGTTGGCATTGCAGTCATTAAATGCGCAGCCCATACTAAAGGGGCAGATTTTATCTCACATGGAAATCAAGCAGCAGATGCTGAGGCCAAGCGCATAGCAATTGCAGATAAGTAGATGATGAATGTTGAGACTCTTGATGTGAATGAAAACATTATTACTATGATGACAGTATCTGAAGGGTGCAACCACTTGTCAAAAATGCAGTTAGTAGAGGTCAAGTGAGAAGCACCTCAAAAGGAAAAGAATTTGTGGACGCAAAGAGGATGTTCATCAAACCCCTCTGAAGCATTGTGGCGACAGGACAGCACTGGTAAACCAGTGATGCCTATAGCCTTATTAATGGTAGCACTGGAACAGCTACACTACCCCACCCATACAACTAGGTAGAATCTCACTGCAATTATTGCTGAGGAATGGTTTGTGCCAAATTTAATGGAGCAGGTTGTATTTTTTATGATAAATGGTATTGTGTGTCAACAATTCACAGCTGGGCATACACTGCGCACAGTTAGGGGAGTCATTCTGAGACCTAATGGCCCTTTTCAGCACTTGCATCTCGACTATGTCAACATGATACAAGTATGTAATGGATTATTCCCATATTCCCAAGTATGTAATGGATTAGATACCTGATCGTAGTAGTGTGTCCCTTCTCAAGGTGGATAGAAGCAGGCCCAGATTCCACCTGTGCAGCAAACTTCTTAGTGCAGGAAGTATTTACTAGATGGGGAGTATGTGACGTCATGAGGTCAGATAATGGTCCTCACTTTGTGAATCAGCTATTTGAACAGATCGGCTTGTTGCTTGGTATAAAGCACACTTTTAACTTCGGCTTATCATCCACACACAAATGGTCTCTGTGAGAGGCTCAACGGCTTGCTTAAAGAAATAATAGCGAAGTTGAATCTTACCTTGAAGAAAGGGTGGGCGCATTGCCTACCACTGGCATTATATGCTTTAAGGAACCAACCGGGTTCTGATCACCATCTCATGGCCCACGAAATAGTGATGGGGAGACAAATGAGGACACCTCTAATGGCTTCATCCAGAGTCAGCAGTGATACTCAGCCAGCTACAGAACTACTAGGATTGGAATTACGTGATTATTTGAACTGTATGACTTTCAGTGTTTCTGTCATTTCAGGATAGCTGCAGACACGAGGGTGTATAGTAGTACAGAACACAGAAGGAGATGCTTCGACAGACCAATCTCAAAAACGTTCTGTTCCCCAACTATTCCCAGGAGATGTGGTTTTAATCTGCAACCACATAAGGAAAATGTGGGACAAACCCCATTTTTACGGTCCGTTCATTGTGGAAGACATCACGCTGTCTGCTGCCGTGGCATCCTGGATCTTCTTGGGGGACGTTAAAATTTTTGCTGGAGAAACTCCTCTGCCTGCACCTCTACACAATGAGGCAAGTACAGGCATCAGGGAAGAACTAAAGCATGTGCAGATGAGATCTATGATGACCGAGAACGATGCAGAAGCTGCCAATTAGAAAGACAAAGCGTTCATTGGACTGTGGCTTGGTTCAGGACACTCCCTTTAAGCCATTCATAAAAGGGTCGAGGAAAACTAGTTCAAACATTCTGTACTGTCATTTCAGGGTGAAAGCCACAGTAACTTATTGACTTTGGACTGAGGCATGCTTAAGCCTTGATTAGAAGAAAGTGATAAGAGGTTATAAACTTTTGACTGAGGCATACATAAGCCTTGATAAGAAGATGATTAAGCTTGATTCTGATCGTGGATATAGCATTGGAAAAGAGTACAGAACCCAGACTCATTCCATACTGAGTTCCTGTTTGGATTTACCTATGGTGTTACCCAGTGATGACGTTTCATGGCACATTCTTACTTATTTCACTTACCCTTCGCTGGTGGGGAGAACCACTCGTATTCCAGCTTTCTTACAAAATCCTAAAAATGAAGAAGTTATAAGAAGATTGCACATAGTCATCACTGAACAATTATCTGCATATGTTATGTCTTCTCATTTCATTTTCACGCAGCATGTTGACTGATGCATGCATTGAATATGTGCCATTGTCTAGTGAATGGGGATATGTGGCATGCATATTTGCTGCATGTCATTGAGACGGACATGCAGTGTGGGGGATGTTGTTTGTCAGTGTGTGTGTTTTGTGTGTTTGATTTGCATGCAGTGTGCAGTTGTTGCTGCATGTGTGCTGGGACACATGTTGATGGTTGTCTTGTAAATTGTTGTTTGCATGTATTGTATGTCACTGAGGGGTGGCCCTGTGTCTTGACTTGTTGGGTGCATGGATGTGTTAGCTGCACTCTGTTTCATTTTGTTCATTGTCTGCAGATCCTTCCGTCAGGGAATGATGGCTATTTTATGGGATGAAATTTGACTGTCAACTGCATGCCAAGAAGACAGGTAAGATGATCATTTATCTTGATTGTTATGGAATGGCTACTTTAGTTGCTGCATGTCTGGATGTGGTAATTCTGGTCAGTCACACTCTTTGTCAGAATTGTCTATTACCTTTTGTTAATAGTTGTTTTGTTGATGGGGTTTATTGTGGTCATGTTGCCTTTTTTGAGTAACATGTGGGTTGATACTGCACTGCTTTCTATGTACCACAATAAGGACATGTTTATGCAAATCATGTACATACTAGGACATGTGTGCAGCTACATGCAATTGTGTGTGTTGTATTTTGTGTCATGTAAATTGTTGAGGCCATGTATGCCTTGCAACTCTGACATTGTGTTTCAGGATTTATTGCTGCTCACAGATTTGACAGCTATGTTAGTTAGTTAGATCCGCCAGAGCAGCAGGGGACCACTATGGTTGGGGATAGTGCGTGCTATAAATATCCTTTAACATTACATATGGGATGGTTTTGGTACCAAAGAGGAGATTTAATTAAATGGTTTGCATGATAGTAATGGTGTCCTCCCTCATCAATGTGTTTGTTTTGGAAACACAAGATGAAATGTCTTTTACTTCTAAGGGATGCACACACATTTGCACTTCCAAGGGCTCTTTCTCAGGGTGGTTTTGTGGGCATAGTGGATTGGCCCATTGTCATCAATGAATGGCACTTGAGATTTTTCGGGATCGTGTGCACTCCACAGGGGAGGGATTTTAGGTGAAATAAGATTGCACAAGCTGGGTATGTGCAGCCTCTTTGTGTGCTCTTTTCCCAGCCATATGCAAGCGGTGTGCCTGTGGGTGTGGATACTGTGCCACCACCATGTCCAATAGTGACGCCACGCTGTGTTGCAACATTGTGCAGGACACATTCTGCCACAATGATCCTGCAGACTACTGGTGGTGCTTATAGCAACAAACCATCAGAGTGGTCAAGGGAGCAAGAAAGTGACTTGAGCACTATGAACATGCGCTCCACTATGCCCTTTGTTGCAATATGGGCAGTGTTGTACCTTACCTCGGCAGGTGTGTTGGAGTTGCGTATGGGCGTCATCAGAGGGAAAGGGCCTAGGTGCTCAGAGGGTAGGCACTGTCCCCTGTAGTGGTGAGAATGTTTGTCATTGTCATTTGTTGACAGTGTCTAATGGTCTGTGTGCAACATGCATTCATGTGCATGGCCATTCATACTCACCAATGAGCCATGTGTTGCCATGCTTCCCAGATTCCAGGACCTGGTGTAGCAGGGACATCCTGAAGATGTGTGCTGCCAGGATAGTTGGCCTACACTTCAGTAATGGTGCCCTTAGCATCACACACAACCTGAACATTGATGGAGTGCCAATGTTTCTGTTTGCAGTAGATGTGCTCGGTTGCTCGAGGTGGATGTAGAGAAGCATGTGTGCAATAACACTTTTGTGAAGTGCGCCACCCCATACAAATCCTGGACCACTGCTTGCCTTTCTGCCGGGGTTCTGGGCATGTAGATATGCCTGTCGGATAAAGGTTATGCATTTATGATTGACAACACCTGGTTAATGCAGTGTGACTGCGTGGCCTGGGGCGTGCTACCTACTATGGCAGTGGTACGCTGGAATGAGCCAGTGGCCGAAAATGCTGAACAGTGAACACCTTTTGCAAGGGGCTCAGTGCTTGGGAGCACATGGTGGGTGATGTGAGGTCATCTTCCCACTCGGTGACCAGGTCAAGGATGATATGGGGGGGGGCCTATACCTGCCATAAACCTGGTCGTCAGGCATCCCAAAAGGGCTGGTCCTTGGGTGGATGATCTGGGCCCTGGCCATCCTCCCCCTCCTGCGGTGTCCCAGGATGACTGCTGCAACAAATGGTGCATTCATTGTGGCTGTATATGTGCGTTTGTTGATTGTGCATGCTTTTTTATGCATGTGTTAGTGTGTGCATTGACGTTTACGCCGGCTATCGCATGGCAGAGGTTTTTCTGGATTTGCATGTTGTTTTTTGCGCACATGTGTTCCCTTTTAAATTCCATGAATATGTTTCATTTCACGTGGAGATTATTCCATAAATCAGGCCCATTGTGTTTGCGTGTGTCCAGTTTGTGACGCTTTACCTATTGAGTGTGGCACTTCATACTAAAATGTGCACAGTACTTATTTCTATGTACTTTTATAATTAGGAAATTACTTCTTAATTTAGTGTCTATTAAGGGATTGTTGCATTGTGATGTCTATAGCACCCAAAACCCAAGGGAAACCTGCTTTGTGGTAAAAAATACATGCTGCATAGATGGAAGAGTGTTCAACTTATGTATATGGGTATATGCTGTTGTGCACGCGCAGTGCTGTACTGTATGGCTTATCTCACGAGCGGCTGGGCTCTGAAATGCTCATCACTAAGCCGCTTGACCTCTGGAAGGAGCCAATAGAGAGGAATTGCAGGGTCATCACCGCCTTTAAATGCACAGGAATTGGCTTGCTGCAATGTGTGGAGGGAGCAATTCTGGACCATAGGCATTTACCGTTGACAGTATGGTGTGAGCTGAGAAGCGGTATATGTGTACTAAATCATCACCTGCCATGCCAAAAATGGTGATTCGCTGCTGGTACATGTGTTCACGAATCTTGGGCTCCAGAAATGTCCCACAGGTGCAAGTGCTGGCAGGGCCATGGCTGTAGTTGCAGTACGTCTTCCTGCAAATGTGCTGAATGACTTTTTGCAGGTTGCTGCCAACGCTTTTAGGAGTGTGTCGCATGGTTGTTGATATGTGTGTTTCCATTCCCCATGTTGCAGTGGCGATGTCCGTTTGTATGGTTGAAGGGATGTTTGCTCTTCCATTTCTCTGCCCACTTTTTGGTCATTTGTTTTTATTTATTTTAGTGATGAAAGGATTACGTGCAAGTAACATACACTGGCATAACAAATACACGGCGTACATATTGTCCTAAGCCATTATTGCACATTGCCATGAGTTGCCACACCTTACTTATGATGTTTTGTGGCTGCATACGTTCGGTGTCCGAGTATAAGTGTCAGGCCCTGATAGCTTTGAGACGTGTATGTTGTGTATGTTGATACGCGACAGCAAACAAACATTAGAGAGGCGTGAACATCTTTCTGAGAACTGTTCAGTTAGGTAAGTATTAGATCAGATTTCTGGTGCAGCCATTTACATAATGCTGGTGCAGTATAAGGTATGCATTTAAATAGGTAGAGTTGTTTATCAAGTTAATGAGAAATATGGCCTCTTCTGATGTGGTGCACACTGAATTTCCATGCCCTATGCAAATCCAATGCATTAGTTTAAGGAAATGAGGAAAGGTTTTCAAGGGCATGGCGGCTGTTCTCTTAGCATTGTGTACCCCTGTTATTTGTCTGAATATGGTTCAGAGTTGTTCGTTTGATTTCGTCAAGGACAATATTAAAAATTCAACACATACTTAGCCGTCCTCTGGTTTCCATTGCCGCTCTGGCAAGCGTCCAGGGATATTTATTATCTCCAGCACAACAAAGCTTCCTAAGGTAGCAGCAGAGAAGTATTGAAAGTCTGCACTCGTGCCATCAAGCAGTCGCTGGATCCCCTCGCTGAATATGCCTGTTGATCAATTCAAATACTGATGTTATTTGCATGAGGCTGACTGTCACATGCATCACATTTTCAACAAGACAATTATTAAAATAACAATAAAGAAAAATGGACACTCTAAAACCCATTTATGCTTCGACATAGAATAATATTCAGCATTTAATGCCCTTATCACATATTTAATTTGTTCATTCTTTTGGCCATGTTTAGTTTATTGTTTTATTGTGCATTTGTAAGGAACTTACATTGTAAGTCAATTCTGTTTCCGAGCTCCCACGGGGCAGCAGGGAGGGAACATGGGTTTGAAACAATTAATACAATAGAGGGTAAAGACGAACCGACTATGCCTTGTGAGTATTCAGAACGTGCAAGTGCAGTGAAGAAGAGGGAACGTGGGAGTGGGGGTAAGTGATGCAGTGTCTGTGCTCGTAGGTGAGCGGCAGATGAAGTGCATAGTATGGTAAGTGCTAAGCAGCCAGGAGCCACATTGGGTTGATAAGTGCAAGCCTACAGGACAATGGCCAGTAGGTGCCGAGGCAAGTGCTGTGAGGTAGGCAGAGGCTGGGACGATTGGGTGTGTAAGGCCATGACCTCGAGAATACATAAGGGCCCTGGTAACCAATCATAGCAACTGTGAGATTAGCAGAGGAGGGAAAAAGGGAAGAGGAGGTGAGGAGGAAAGTCGTGAGGAGGAAAGTCTTCACAAGCTTCTGGAATTGAGTAAGTCCTGCTCAAGATAAAGAGTTACAAAGAAGCTGTTCCACAGGAGGGAGTCAGCTGAAGAAAGAGTACCAACGCTGGCCCTCTGTTTAGCTAAATGCTTTACACATAGAGTTGGTGCCAGAGGAACGTAGAGGTCTAGAGAGAGAGTATTTAGTATGAGAAAGTTGCAGACAGCATGGTCCCTGGCCCCAAACATCCTTGTGCATGATTCAGAGGGATTTGAATATCATCTGTGCAACAACTGGGAGCCAATGAAGAGTTTTTAGAGCAGGAGAGATGCAGTTGTTGGGTTTAAGGCCAAGGATAAGTCTTGCTACCCTATTACTGATTAGCTGGAGGGGTTGTAGGGTGGACAAACGTCGATTCAGGAGAAGGCTATTGCAGTAGTCAAGCCTAGAGAGAACCAGGGCTCAGGTAAAATAATGCTTCTGGGGGAAAGTTAGAAAAGGGAGGATTACTTTGAGAAGGAAGAGTTGAAAGTTGGACTCCTTGGCAAAGACCTGATTGTGAGGGAGGAAGGAGACGGAAGAGTTGAAGATGACTCCAAGGTTTCTGTCTTCAGTTGAAGGAGCAGGGCGAGAGCCCATAGACGAAAGCCAATGGGAACAATCTCAGTTTTGCAGCATTGAGGCAGAGATCGCCAGAAGTACACCATGACTGGATGGCAGATAGCAGTCATGGATGATGGAAGATGCAAGAGGGTCAGCAAGAAGTTTGAAAAAGTGTGTCATCTGTGTAGCACTGTAGGTTGGCAGAGAAGGAGAAGATGAGAAGTGCCAACTGAGCAAGATAAGTATTAAAGAGCCAGGGCGAGATGTTTGCGCCATGGGCAACATCACAGGTGGAGAAGGGAGTAGGTGATGAGAAGGTGCCCAGAATTACTTTTTAGGACAAACAGTCAGTTAGGAAGGAGGTCAGCCAGACCAGTGCCTGCTCAGAGATACCAAGGGTATCATTGAGCTTTTTTATGAGGATGGAATGATGACTGTGTCAAAGTCAGAGGAGAGATAGAGTAGGATGAGAACAGCTGGAGAGTTAGAGTTCTGAGATGCAAGCAATTCTTCACGGGTGATCAGAATAGCAGTTTCCATGTCTCTGGATGCTCGGAATTCAGATTGATGGTCGTGGAGAACTCCAACAAGTTTAGTGTGTGAGTTTAGGAAAGGTCAGTTTCTCCAGCAGTTTCCCAAGGAAGGGGGTGATAGAAATAGGGCGGTAGTTGGCTGGACAGGTAGGGTCTGCTGAAGATGTTTTAAGGAGGGGGTGCACAAGGGAGTGCTTGAGGGAGGAGGGGAAAGTTCCAGTGGCAAAAGAGTGGTTGCAGAGATCAGCGAGTACCGGACAAGAGAGCCAATGTTGTCCTTGATGGTTCTGGAGGAGCAAGGGTAAACCTGTTTTGAAGATACCTTCATGGAGCAGACTTTTTCAGGTGTGACATGTGAGAAGGAGGAGAGAGAGGAAGGAGGAGGGTGAGAAGCCATGGGAGGCATGGGAATGAGGGATGGGTTTGGTGGGAGGGAGGCAAGGGTGCTCAGGATGTCCAAAAATTTTTAGTGATGAAGTGTGTGGCCAGTTAGTTGCAGAGGGCCTGGGATGGAAGAGGGGAGGAGGAGACTGTAGAATCGTTGGCTAGTTCCCTGCATATTTTTAAGAGTTCATCATGTTGTTGGATGCACCCGATACTCATGCCTGGATGAGGGCTCTTTTCTTGACATGGATGGAGAGTCGGTATTGCCTTTGGAGCAGGCAACATGCCACTTTGTCAGAGGGTGAGCCTGAGATTTGCCACTTCCGTTCCGCAGCTCTGCACTTGTGATTCAGGGCTGCAAGTTCGGAGTCGTACCAGGTGTTAGGGAGAATTCTCTTTAAAGGCTTATTTCATTTATTTATTTATTTATTTATTTATTTATTTATTTGTTTGTTTGTTTGTTTGTTTATGGTTTATATAAACCTTTACAAAATAGAACATCAAGACAAAAAAGGAGACTACATTTCAAAATCAAGTAAAAACATATCGTACATTTGATACATAGTTGAAGCAAACAGACATTATAAACACCTTCCGATAAAATTTCACAATTCAAGATCACAAGATAAAAACAAACAAATAACAATTAAATCATGAAAACAATAATAATTACAACACGGATCCGAAACAATTTCCCTTACCTATAGAGTCCCCCCGAGAGGGTAACCGGTTAGATCCTAACAATTATATATTACTCTCCATGTTGGATACAACAGGCAAACTGTTTGCCTCCCTACTGCTCAAGGAGCTCCAGCTATGGGTAGACAAGGCCGATATTTTGTCCAAATTCCAATGTGGATTTAGAAAAGGTTACTCGACTAGCCATAATCTTATGGTCAAGAATCTGCTGAGATCAAGGGCCCGCAGTAGGGGTGAACCAATTTCAAAGCGGCCTTTGATTTGATCCCTAGAGAACGACGATCCCTGCCGAGAATTGGAAAAGTTGGGCTTTTTCTTTACCAATTATGCAGATGACTTCCAGTTGTCTATGGAATTATCGGGAGATCACCAGGATGATCAATTTAAACTTAATAAAATCTACAAAGTGATAAAGAATTGGGTGACGACCAATTGGTTGTGCCTCAATGCTGGGAAAACGGAACTCGTGATCTATGGGTCCAAAAAATCGAGAGAAGCATTAACACCTGCATTCTCTAATTTCCTGGTTGAGGACACCCCTATCACAGTAGTTGACAAGGTAAAAACCATGGGCGCATATCTGGAGGCTTCACTGGATGCAGGAGCACAAGTAGATGCCATTGAGAAAAATACTCAATATCATCTGCGTGTCCTGAGACAAGTTGCTCCACTAATTTCCAAAGGAAATCGAGCTAAGCTAGTAAGGGCAGTTATTCTGCCACAGCTGGACTACTGTAACGCGTTACTGGGGGGTGCCAGTATAGCAGATGTATTAAGACTGCAGAAAATCCATAATACCTCGGTGCAAATAATTTATGGCCTGAAAAGGCACGGACCTACTTCCTCCGCCAGAAAGGAACTACATTGGCTTCCAATATCGGCCAGGATCTCCTTTAAAATGCTGACCTTGTGCCATAAATGTATATATGGGACAGCCCCGTCCTATCTAAGGGACAAAATTAATATATATTAACCGACAAAAAATCTTCGCTCCACCTCCGCCTGCCTTTTACAGGAGGTAAGGACTAAGAGAGCTCACGGAAATTGACGTTTTATCCCAGTGCTCGCGTCTAAGGCATGGAGCAATCTACCGCTGGGCCTGAGAGAACAAAGCAATCTTCTGGCTTTCCGAAAATTGCTGAAAACAACACTCTTCAACTAAAATTCGGCTCAAGTTCACTGAACCTTTTTTCTGCTTGTGAAGGAGGGCTTAGATGCCCGACGGCTTTGGCGCTATAGTAAGTGTTGTAACATAACATAACATAACTATGGTCTGAACTCACTGCCCTGGGCTGCCCTGCTGGCATTTTGTATTATCTTAGACTGTTGCACTATAACACCTCAGTCAGGTTGAAATTAGACCAAGAGAGACACCTGACCGATAAAGTGCAACAGAATAGGGGGTGAAAAAAGGGTTGTGTGACTTCCCCTCTGATATACAACCTATACGTCCATGACATACCGGTGGCTATAACTGCCGCTTGTAATTTCCCCCTGAAAATTGGGAATGCTGTTTGCTCTGTCTGTCCTGGCATACGCAGACGACCTGGTAATTTTTGATCATACGATCAGTGGTCTGCGCAGGTCGGCTATGGCACTGTGGGATTATGCTAAATGTAACGGTCTCACCATTAACCCTGATAAAACTAAGGTCCTGAGATTCACCAGCAAAAGAGTCTCTTGCGTCAACCTTATGGTGGGCAATGTCATGATCCCCTACACACCACAATATCGCTATTTGGGTATTGACTTTGAGCCCAGTGGGGAATACGTGGCATGCAAACTCTCCTGGATTACGCAGCCAGTGCAGGTAACAGCTTTAATTGCCAGTTTCACAAATAAACAATGAGGCTTCACGCTATGGGGCACACATCATTTTTATCCACAAGTATTCATCCCCATGATGACCTATGGACTAGAGGCTCTATTTGATTGAGATATCAGCTGGCTCCACGTCATAGAGGGTACATTTTAGCGGCATGTACTTGGCCCAGCACCGGGAATTCCAATGGCCATTATATGCTTGGAACTGGGAAAGCCATCATTTAAAAAAAGAGGTCTGGGCTATTCCTGAAAATGCGTAGTGGTACAAGCAATCCTTTGTTGATAACAATCAACCAGGAACTATGTAAGAAGCAAAATACCCTTTCACCTGCTGTTAAGATGGCAAAATACCTTGCGGATATAGGCTGGACTTGGCGAGAAGGGGTGTACTCTAAGCAGGTCCAGAATGCTCTTGACAAGCGTGTTGAAATGTGGGATTGGCTGGAGAAATTTGCCCACTCAGTTCACTGAAAAGCTATAAATTTGTGCAATTTACGCTATACTCATTTATGAAACCACAAGGCTACCTCAACCTCTGCCCCTCCAAGAGATTTTGACGCTTTATACTCCTATTAAGGATGGACCAGCTCCCGACCTTATTGCTCACGGTTAGAAGAAAGCAGATCCCAATGGAACAATGTACCTGTCGGTTGTGTAAAGCAGGCAATACACTAGAGTCAGCCCGACATGTATTGACACAATGTGGAAGCATGATAGACGTAATCCATCGCTATATTGGGAAGTATACCCATGACCTGGCAACAATTTCTGATTTATCATTTTGGCACCACTGTATAAATTCGGAGAGCATTCGAGTCTTGACTGCTTTTTACAACATCTGGCTTAGGATTGAGGAAATATTGGGCATCAAGATCTGAACACTGTGTCTATATTAAACATTAGACTCTGCCTATGCCTGGGGATGTTGCAGGCTGTTGAGATATGAGAACTATAATGCTATGATGCTCTGCGCAATGTTGTAATCTATGTTTACTCTTTGCTCCTCTATAGTTAAGGTGGCATATTTTGGATATGTTAGGTATGATAGTTTATCTCGTATTCCTTATTTTCCTAAAAAGTGGTTATTTCTTGCTATTTGGCTATTTTATTATCCTATTTTATGTTATATTATGTGATCTCAGTACTATTTTATGTCTAATTGTTATTTGTTATGTGTAAAGTTTATTAACTAAACTGTATCACATTAAATAAGTAATAATAAGAAGAGTCCCCCAGCAGCTTTACTGGATTTCCAGGGTTTCTTTTTTTCTCCTGCTAAGAGTGAGACTCTTTTTCCCACTCTTAGGCATATTTTTGATGTGTGTTTGAGGCTATTTTTGTGCTTATGGTCTATGGGTTTTTCTCACCCCCATAGGTATCATCTGATTCATGTGTGTTACACAGCACCCTCTGTGCAGTAACACAGGGGTGTCATAGTGACCCTCAAACATAGATTCCATACCCTGGGACTGACTACTGTCTCCCAGGGCAGGCAAAGTTACCATTGACTTTGCAAATCAATAGTTATGAACAAAACCAGTACAACCCATCTTAATATGGAGGTACTGCGAAGGGTTAATAGTTTTTCCCTGGTGTTCATTTTTGAGAGGGTACTGACCAGTCCCTCTCTCCAAGGTTACTGGCTGGTGGCAGTGGTTACTACCATTAATATTCAACCGCAAATATTTTCCTATGGGATTTTCCCATTGTTTGAGGCTACCACTTTTTATGATAGCCTTTAACATACCGCGGGGTATTTTATTATTAACTTTACACCAGTGCTATTTTTTTTGCCAGATCTTTGACAATATTTCTTTCTCGTGTCTCTCTCTGTAATCCAAACCAAGGTCAGGGCCCTTTGTTCGTCCTTTTGGCGGGTTTCTGGACTGAAGCCCTCTTTCAGGTGCCAGTGAGTCTGGGGTAGACAGGATGTGTGGGAGGGGGCGTATGCACCCTGGACAGGGTTGCCTAAACAACCCAAGTCGTAATCTGCCCGGATAGGTTGGGGGGTTATCCCGCCAGGATAACCACCCTGCTATGTGAGAGACAGCCAGGCTGTTTGAATGGGTTTTTTTCTGCATAAAAGCGGGGATCTGCGGACTGGAAGAAAGATGTCGCCCCTGGACCTGAGAAATCCGAAGAGGAGAGAAGCCGAAGACATCTGCAACGACTGAGCCACGGCTGCCCTGCTGCAGATCCTCACCACTTTTCTCCAACGACAAGAGAAGATCTTCACCTGCAAGAGCCTTCTTCTCTTGAGCCTTCCCGGACCTGCCTTGGTCGAATCGCCAGTGCCAAACACTAGGAGACCGGATAGCCAGGCACCGGTCGGTCCACAATGACCGCGATTTAAAGGAGTGTACCCTTTATTCCGTTTTGGCATAACAGCGGCCGGCTTCTTCCCTGGGCAGTGCAGTGACTCAAACCTTCCTCCACGATGAGAGCCTCTCTTCCTCTGTTGAATCTCCCAAACTGCAGGAACTGCCACGAACTACCGCCACCGCCGGAGCCTCTTCCACTTTTAAGGTACATTGTTCCGCCAGGCCTCCCGTTTCATTGGGTACTGCTAAAGGCGTTTAAATCCTTTATTTACCTTCTGGGCTGACCGTCCCTATTGTCTAAAATTGTCATTTTACCTTCTGCACCCTCCTTTTCAACTGTTAAACAAAGACTTGACTGCAGCTACTAGAACTGTTTGAACCTGAGAACTTTGCCTCTTACCACTGACTCTGGCACAGGCCTATTGACTCTGGCTAATTCTGTCACAACTGCCTTCTATATATTGCTTTTCTTCAAGAAATGTGTCTCATAATCACATTTCCTTCCCTTTTATATATTGTTGAAGTGCCTAACTTGTTCACAATCCAATTGGGAAGTGTTGCTGGTGTGTTTAAGAGTCTAACCCTGTATAACATGACCTATCCTTCCCTCTGAAGAAATTGTTAGAGTGCCATTTCTGCTTGGTTTACACTGTGCCATTTTGCTCAGTTTTCACTCTTGCTCAAACTTGTCTACAATTTAAATAGGGAGTTGTGTATACTTTTCTTGACGGTTTTAACTTGCTTTAATGATAGTGACTTGTGTGTTGACTTAAGAGTGTTTAAAATAAATATATATATTCTTTTTGATAGAAAGCTTCTTCTTGTCCCATAGTACTTTAGACCCTGAATACTGCTCATCTCCCTCTTGAGATAAGTCTGACTGCTCAGCCAAAGCTACCAACTAAATCTGTGTGGTACAGACTGATACCAAAGGGGATTTATGGCATATAACTGTAGTCTTAATCTTCTGTAGTGTTCCCTAAGGGAACTGCATATGATTCTGCCTAACACCAGGTGTTATGCTTGGGGGTGGATTTCAGGTGGATCCTCAGGACTGGGGCAAGAATGTCAAGGTTATTGTTAATGACCAAATGGAGGTTTTTGAGCGCAGAATCGGTGGTAGAGTCTGGGGTGGGGGGAAAGGGAGGAATGAAGGTGGATGCAAAGGCAGCAGCGGACACTTGTTTCATTAGACGGATGTTCGTGAATGAGGTTGGCAGGGCTTTTGGAGCTGAGGTCAGAGGGCCGAGGGAACCCTTGTGGGAGGAGAAGAGAAAATTCTCAGACCAACAGAGTGGGGTACCCAGAGGGGTGTGAGGGAGAGGCCAGAATGGATGAGAACGTCCAGAGTGTGTCCAGTTGAGTGGGTTGGACCAAAAGGGAGAATGGAGAGGGATAGAGAAGTGCAGAGCTCGAGGAGGAGAGTCGATGCTGTGCCAGGTGAGTCCAATTGGATGTTGAAATTTCCTAAGACGGAGGAGTTTGGATATGGTTCAGAGAAGAGAGGAACAGAAATCAGCCCATCATTCAGAGAGGAACAGGGTGGTAGCCCTGGGCAGCCTGTAGATAGTAGCAATGGTCACGGAGGAGGAGGGAGAGATGGGCAACTTGCAAACCAGACTCTCAAAGGAAGAGTACAACTGGGTGGGTATGATGGAAGAAGGAACCTACTCTGGGAAGATTAAGGCAACCCCACCAAAAGCACAGTGAGGTTGTTGTTTTTAAATGATCTTGAAGCCAACAGGGAGATGGGAGACACAAGCAGTGACTGAGCTGGCATTGAACCACATCTCGGTAAGAGCAAGAATGTCAATGTCAGTGTCTTCAAGGAGGAAGCAGATTTCGGTGGAGTGTTTGTTGGCTGAGTGGGGAGTTAAAAGTAGCCATGTGAAAGAGGTCTCTGCCTTTGAAGGCTTTCTGGGATGGAGTACAGGTGTGTGGTACACCAATCAGAGGGGGAGGGTCAAAGAGAGTGATCGGGGAGAGCAGGTGATGGAAGGAAGTTGGTGAGGTTTGGCAGGTGCTGGTCAGGTGGAGGACATTGGATTGAGGATCCTGAACCAAGATAGTGCATGTGTGGTAGACATTAATGATGCAGCGTGAAGTAAAAAGCCAGTCAAGAGGACTTTCCAACTCGGTACCAGCATTATTGGGGGAGAATGTGAAAGAGAGCAGAGTGGAGGTAGTTCAAAGATCGGGAGAAGGGACAGAAAAAAGGATGTTGGTGAAGACCTCTCTGGAAGTTCCACTGACAGAGGTGTCTGCGATGGGTAGGCCAGAATTGGCTATCAGTATTTTTCTTTTCTGTGTTTTTTTCTTCCAGACTTAGTAAGAGAGGGGGGTAGGTCATACTGCAGCAGTTGGAGAAGATAAGAGTGATAGTAAATGCCATCAGGGAGGTAGAGGATAGTTGGAGGAAAGAAGAGAGTTTGCACTGCAAGCTTAGGCCTGGGCTCACAAGGCAGTTGTAACGCTCACCTGATTCCCACGGAGGCGCAGGTCTGGCTTCGAGTGCTGATGCTTCTTCAATGGTGAAGCGCAGGACTCTGAAGATGGACAGGAAGGGCCCTCTACTCTGGCTTCTCCGGCTCGCAGGAATATTCCCCTGTGCGTGAAAAGGGAGTATTACCTACTGACTGAGTTATGCTCAAGCCTCCCACTCTCTTCCAACCCTCTACGATACCCTTCCACGATTCCCTGTGAAGTCTCACCTTAGGGTCAGGAAGGATGAGCTCTCCATCCTGCTTCTGATGCAGGGGCGCGTTGAAACCCAGTTACTTCACTGGATTGAGGATTGAGGGGAGTTCAGGTAAGCTTGACTATTCAGGTAAGGCTCTGTAAAAGTTCTGTTGCAAGTTCAAAAGTCCAAGCTTAATAATAATGTTCATTGTCTTTTTGCAGCAAGCGCTAATGCTTATGTCTTTTTTCCCCTTAGGGGCCGGGGTTCGGAATGCCGGAGATATGGCACCGACCCGAAGTGAAACGTGCAGTTCCAGTTCCAGTAAATGTCAGGTTAGTTCTGGATGAGCGCTCGGGAATGTCTTTGCATACGCTCATTCAATGTCTTTGTCTTTTTTCCCCATAGGGGCCGGGGTCCGGAAAATGCCTGGAAGCGGCAAGACCCGAAATGAAATGGGAATGACCCAACAGGTAAGTCTTGTTCCCTTCCTTCTCTCACCTCTTATTCTTGTCTTTTTCTCTAGGCTCTGGGAAGTGGCTGTGTATCCGGATGATCGCTGCTGAAGATGGAGGAACCCAGGAAAAGTGAGTGAAATGCAGCGCTGCAGCGATCGTAACGAAATACTTTTAAAAAATAATGTCTTCCCTTTCAGGATCGTCGGTGATGTCTCTGTGGTGCAGATTTAGCTGGTAAGGTCTCTTGTCTCCCTTTGCAGGTGACCCAGGATGCTGACAGGCGTGGCTGAAGTCCAGATGCAGGAGGTGACACGGAGAACCTCCAGCTGCGAGGAGCAGAACAACGCGAAGCGTGAGTTGCTGATCGGGTGTGGTTTAAATAGCTTTGGAAGAAGTCCCAAGTGTGTATCCTTCCTCCGATGAGGTATGTATCCTTCCCCGACCACACCCGGGTGGAAAGTAGTCCCACAGGTAAAGTAGTTCCATTCAGGCCTCAAGAGGGCCTGGATGTGGCAGCATGGTCTGCATCAGGTAAGTGCACATTAGAACACTTGAACACATGTCTAGCTTTATGAGCCTGGTGCCTAAGGCGCCAGGACAGAGGTCCAACATGAGCCTGGCGCCTAAGGCGCCAGGACTGCGTCCAAAGGGCCGCAGCTTGGGCCCGCTGGCACTCCCCTGGGGGAAATGATGCCTGCCTCTGGGGTCGCTGGGTCGGACCTGGCTCCTTGGAGGTAGGCATCATGACAGTACCCCCCCTCAAGGCCCCTCCCAAGGTTCTTCCCTCCGGGGGTTTGGGCTTGTTCAGAAATCTCCGGTGAAACCTTTGTACTAATCGAGGTGCGTGGACATGGTTACTAGGCTCCCACGATCTCTCCTGAGGTCCATATCCCTTCCAGTCAACAAGATAGAAGAGTTTCGACTTTACCACCTTCGAGTCTAAAATGTCTTTAACTTCGAATTCTACTTCCCCTTCAATTTGAACTGGATCTGGAGGCTTGGACAATCGGGTTCCGGGTTGTACTGGCTTCAAAACTGAAGCATGAATAACTGGATGAATATGCATGTTGGACGGTAGATCCAGTTTAAAGGCCACTGGGTTGATTATAGCTTTGATGGGATAAGGTCCTATGAATCTGGGATTGAAGGTTCGCGGGCCCTTGAGGGGTAAATGTTTAGTTGCTAGCCATACCTGGTCTCCTACTTGGTAAGGTGGAGCTTTACTTCGGTGCAAATCAGCGTTTTCTTTATACATTTTCTTGGCTTGCTGTAAATGAGTTTCAGCTTCTTTGAAGGCTCGGGTTATTGTGGAATGCAGATGATTTACTGTGGGCATTTCCAGGGTCAGAGGTGGATCTAGGTCAGAGGTCTGAGAATGGTGACCATACAAAGTATAAAAGGGGGTTTGTCCGGTTCCGGAATGCACTGAATTGTTGTATGCATATTCTGCGATCCAAAGGATGTCTTTCCAATTTAACTCGGATTGGTGTAACATGCACCGAAGATATTGCTCGAGAGTCTGATTGGTTCTCTCGGTTTGTCCGTCGGTCTGGGGGTGGTGGCTGGTGGATAACCGCACATCTATTTGTGCTAGTTGGCAACACTTCTTCCATTGACTACCACGATCCGAGACTAATATGGAAGGGAAACCATGTATGCGAACTATATTCTCCAAGAATTCCTTGGCCAAGGTGGAAGCTGAAGGCAAACCCTTTAAAGGGATAAAGTGGGCCATTTTGGAGAATAGGTCCACAATTACAAGGATTGTGTTGTAACCAGCACAAGGAGGCAGATCTGTTATAAAGTCCATTGACAGGGTGTGCCATGGCGCCGGTGGAATATCCAAGGGTTGAAGTAGGCCGGCTGGCCTTTTCTTTTGAGTCTTGTTTTGGGCGCAAATTCCACAAGACAGTACAAAAGCCTTTATGTCTTTTCTCCAAGAAGGCCACCAGAAGTGGCGTTTGATTTTTTCCTCCGTTTTAGCAATACCAGGGTGTCCTTCCATTAAAGATTCATGATGATGGGCAATAACAAGTTCTTGCAATTCTTTACTTGGCAGAAACAACCGCTCCTGGAAGTAGGGTAAGTCATCCTTAACGGTGTAATGAGGACCCTTTTGACTCCATTCAAGTAAGGTTGAAGAGTCTAGAAGTTGTTTTACTTGCGTTTGGATATCCTCAATAGTTTGCAATGAAGTTAAGCCTAAGATTCTTTGCTCAGGTATGATGGGCACAGGTTCTAAGCTCGAATTAGGTTCTTCCATGCCAATCCGGGATAAGGCGTCCGCTTTTCCATTCTTGCAGCCAGGGCGATAGTTAATTACAAAATCAAATTCCGCAAAGAATAGAGCCCATCGGAGTTGTCGTGAAGATTGAGCTTTGGCCGTTTTTAAATACTGTAAGTTTCTGTGGTCCGTAATTACGGTGACGATGTGTCTTGCCCCGAGAAGGTAGTGACGCCAAGCCTTGAAAGCAGATTTGATGGCCAGTAACTCTTTATCGGTAATTGCGTAGTTGATTTCAGGAGGAGAAAATTTCCTGGACCAAAAGTCCACTGGGTGTAGTTGGTTAGTTTTTGGGTCTCTTTGCGACAGGACAGCTCCCATGGCCGAACTGGATGCATCGGTTTTCACTATGTACGGGAGATCTGGGTGCGGGTGCTTCAATACAGGTGCAGAGGTGAATTTGGTTTTCAGGTCCTGGAAGGCTTGTTCGGCCTCAAGAGTCCATTCGAAGCGTTTGTTTTTCTTTAGGAGAGCGGTGATGGGTTGGACTGTTCGGGAAAATTCAGGAATTAATCTTAGATAGAAATTGGCAAAGCCGAGCATGCTCTGAACTCCCTTCACCGAGCATGGAGATGGCCGTTTGAGGATGGCATCCACCTTTCGCGAGTCCATTCGGACTCCTTGAGGTGTCAGGATGAATCTGAGAAACTCAACTTCTGTGGTATGAAAAACGCATTTTTCGAGTTTTGCAAATAATCTGTGCTGGCGCAGTTTCTCAAGAACTGCCCTAACATGTTTTCTGTGATCAGATTCTGAAGAAGAGTACACCAGGATGTCGTCAATGTAAACAATGACACAGACATCGATAAGTTCCCGAAGAACATCATTCATAAAGTACTGAAAGGCGGCAGGAGCATTGCACAAACCGAAGGGCATCACCTGATATTCGAAGAGCCCAAACTTGGTGCAGAATGCAGTCTTCCATTCGTCGCCTTCTTTTATGCGCACCAGGTGATAAGCTCCTCGGAGATCTAACTTGGTGTACACACAAGCGTCTTTTACCTGGTCGATAAACTCAGGGTTCAAGGGCAGAGGATAATGATTCTTAATCGTTATTTGATTTAGGGCGCGATAGTCTATACACGTTCTAAGGTTGCCTTCTTTTTTCGGCACGAAGAACAGAGCTGAAGAGACAGGAGACTTGGACGGGCGAATAAAACCATTGGCTAGGTACTGATCTAAATACTGACGCAAATGCAGGTTCTCAGGTTCCGTAAGAGCATAAATCCTACTACAAGGTAGTTGAGCATTGGGTACCAGATCGATTTGGCAATCATAAGACCGATGGGGAGGTAACGTGTTAGCCTGTTCTTTCTGAAAAACGTCTTGGAATTCTTGGTATTCTGACGGTAGCTGTACAGGGGTGGAAGTTGCTGAGGCTAGACCCATAGCTGGATTTCTTGGATAACAAGTTGGTTCACAATCAGGAAAACTTATCTTCTTTGCTCGCCAGTCAATTCTGGGATTATGTGTTTCTAACCAAGGAATTCCAAGAATTACTTGAAATTGTGGGGCCTTGATCACATCAAACACGATTGCTTCCCGATGTCCATCTTGACCCACCAGTGTCACTTCAACAGTGGAATGCGTTACAGGCCCTGAGGCTATTTCGGTTCCATCTACTGTAGTAATGACATCTTGGGTTACTTTCGGGCGGAGAGGAAGCTTAATCCTGGAAGCCAATTCACGGTCTATGTAGTTTCCAATAGCTCCACTGTCGATGTATGCTTTTATAGCATGCAACTTCTGAGGCTGTTTTGGGTCCACGAGCACCATTGGCATGACAAAATGTGTGGTCAAAGAGTTAGTTTTCAAGCTCGGCAAGCGGACCCCTACGCTTGCCGGGCTAGGTCGTTTCCCGAATCAGGTGTCACTAATTCGTTATCAGTAGCTCCAACCACCTTCTTAAGTGGTTTAACTGGACAATTTCGAAGAAAGTGACCGGAAGTCCCGCAATACAGACAAAGTTGCATTTGCCGCCTTCTCTCTCGTTCCTTCTGCGTTAATGGTCCTTTAACACCACCGATTTGCATAGGTTCAGATACGTCGGTACTCTTGGAGTTAGCGTGGGTTTTGATCGGTGCTCGGTTTTCATACTTGAACCGATCTGCTTTTCTATTTTGAAGTCTGTGATCAAGTTGAACCACCAAGTCAATGTAGTCTGCGCAGACCTGGGGTGGGTTTACTATCTGAGCTAGAACATCCTTAAGCTCTCCGCGCAGGCCTCGATGAAACAATGTGATCCTTTTGCTTTCTGGCCATCCAGTTTCCACAACCAGTCTGTTAAAGGTGGCTATGTAGGACAGAAGATCCTGATTACTTTGTCGTAAGGATAGCAGTTCGTTATCAAGGGCCTGTCCTTGAGAGTGTCGAGCGAACAATCTTTCCATGCTGGCCTGGAAGCCCTGAAAATTCTGGAGAATGGGATCATCCTGATTTACCAATGGAATAGACCAATCGGCAGCACTGCCACTGAGGTAAGATAGTATAAAGGCTACCTTGGTCTGGTCGTTAGGGAAGGCTCTGGGTCTGCATAGAAAGTGTAAACGACATTGGTTCATAAAGACGGCATATTTCTTGGGATCCCCGCAAAATGTTCAGGCGGGGCCAAAGGCATGTGTCCAGGTAGATTAATTTTTACCAGGTTACTCAAACCCATTGATGTGGAAATGTCTCCGGAATTAGGTAAAGGAGTGTGCCCTGCCTGGGCCTGTAATAACCTTTTGGCTAGGTCATCTGTTCTTTCCTTGGATAAGATCAGTTTTCTTTGGAGAGCGTTAGTCTCCTGGCGGGCTGAGTGCACCTCTGCCCGTAATTCCCCCAAAAGCTGGGCCAGCTGGTCAGTCTCGGAAGTCTCCATAGCGCCCGGGTGGGAAATTGTGGGTAGGCTTCGCGTTCTGTAACGCTCACCTGATTCCCACGGAGGCGCAGGTCTGGCTTCGAGTGCTGATGCTTCTTCAATGGTGAAGCGCAGGACTCTGAAGATGGATAGGAAGGGCCCTCTACTCTGGCTTCTCCGGCTCGCAGGAATATTCCCCTGTGCGTGAAAAGGGAGTATTACCTACTGACTGAGTTATGCTCAAGCCTCCCACTCTCTTCCAACCCTCTACGATACCCTTCCACGATTCCCCGTGAAGTCTCACCTTAGGGTCAGGAAGGATGAGCTCTCCATCCTGCTTCTGATGCAGGGGCACGTTGAAACCCAGTTACTTCACTGGATTGAGGATTGAGGGGAGTTCAGGTAAGCTTGACTATTCAGGTAAGGCTCTGTAAAAGTTCTGTGCCAAGTTCAAAAGTCCAAGCTTAATAATAATGTTCATTGTCTTTTTGCAGCAAGCGCTAATGCTTATGTCTTTTTTCCCCTTAGGGGCCGGGGTTCAGAATGCCGGATATATGGCACCGACCCGAAGTGAAACGTGCAGTTCCAGTTCCAGTAAATGGCAGGTTAGTTCTGGATGAGCGCTCGGGAACTGTCTTTGCATACGCTCATTCAATGTCTTTGTATTTTTCCCCATAGGGGCCGGGGTCCGGAAAATGCCTGGAAGCGGCAAGACCCGAAATGAAATAGGAATGACCCAACAGGTAAGTCTTGTTCCCTTCCTTCTCTCACCTCTTATTCTTGTATTTTTCTCTAGGCTCTGGGAAGTGGCTGTGTATCCGGATGATCGCTGCTGAAGATGGAGGAACCCAGGAAAGGTGAGTGAAATGCAGCGCTGCAGCGATCGTAACGAAATGCTTTTAAAAAATAATGTCTTCCCTTTCAGGATCGTCGGTGATGTCTCCGTGGTGCAGATTTAGCTGTTAAGGTCTCTTGTCTCCCTTTGCAGGTGACCCAGGATGCTGACAGGCGTGGCTGAAGTCCAGATGCAGGAGCTGACACGGTGAGCGTCCAGCTGCGAGGAGCAGAACAACGCGAAGCGTGAGTTGCTGATCGGGTGTGGTTTAAATAGCTTTGGAAGAAGTCCCAAGTGTGTATCCTTCCTCCGATGAGGTATGTATCCTTCCCCGACCACACCCGGGTGGAAAGTAGTCCCACAGGTAAAGTAGTTCCATTCAGGCCTCAAGAGGGCCTGGATGTGGCAGCATGGTCTGCATCAGGTAAGTGCACATTAGAACACTTGAACACATGTCTAGCTTTATGAGCCTGGCGCCTAAGGTGCCAGGACAGAGGTCCAACATGAGCCTGGCGCCTAAGGTGCCAGGACTGCGTCCAAAGGGCCCCAGCTTGGGCCCGCTGGCACTCCCCTGGGGGAAATGATGCCTGCCTCTGGGGTCGCTGGGTCGGACCTGGCTCCTTGGAGGTAGGCATCTTGACAGCAGTCTAGTGGTTTCAGGAGAGGCACAAAATGCAATGCAATCAGTAGTGCAGAATGTTAAAAAACACAGCACTTAGATTTGAGAGTCAATGACAGGGCACAAAATGCAATTGGTATTGATATTTATATTGATATTTTATTTCTATCTTGCTCGTACAGAAGTGTTTACAATGCAATCTGAAGTGCAGGATGTTGAAAAACACAACACCTAGGTTTGAGAGTCAAAGGCAGGGAACAAAATGAAATACAATCTGGAGTGCAGGATGTTAAAAAATACAGCACTTAGATTTGAGAGTCAAAAACAGGGTACAAAGTGAAATGCAATTTGGAGTGCAGGATGTTAAATAACACAACAACTAGATTTGAGTGTCAAAGACAGGGCACAGAATGCAATGCAATCTCGATTGCAGGATGTTGGAAAACACAAAACCTAGATTTGAGAGTCAAAGACAGGGAACAAAATGCAATGAAGAGGGGTAGAGTAGGTATGACAGGCAGAGTGAGAGGCACAGATCATGTTCAGAGTTGGTAGTGGGAGTGGTAGTTGGGGAGTTCAGCTTTCA
This sequence comes from Ambystoma mexicanum, assembly GCF_040938575.1. Taxonomy (NCBI): domain Eukaryota; kingdom Metazoa; phylum Chordata; class Amphibia; order Caudata; family Ambystomatidae; genus Ambystoma; species Ambystoma mexicanum. The sequence continues at coordinate 1,514,845,254 of NC_090937.1, read as the reverse complement.
CTCACTTGAGGGTTCACTGAGAGTGTGGGAAGTTCAGGGGCACATGAAGTTGGGGCCCCAGTTGCATCAGTGACTGCATCATGATCCAATGGGTGGAAGGGGAGCTCTTCGGATCACTTCCAGGTCCGAACAGGATCAGAAAGGGCCTTTGACGACGCCCTTCAGTGTGGGGGCCACATAAGAGCCTGCCGGTTCCCGATAGGCTTGTTGTATCTTGCTGCCGCCAATCAGTGTGCAGGAATCTGTGTTTCCGTGGCTAGCCCTGCAGGCTTGTTGTTCCTTAGGAGGAGGGTATCCATGTTGTCATAGTGGATTCCATACGTATTTTAATGTCTTTGCACTCTTTTCTGTTCAAATTGTGGCAAAACCATGTGGGCTAGCAGCCCATGGCCGCTCAGAGCAGGAAAGACAACAAAAAGAAGTGATGCTGACACTGTAAACAGTGTAACAAGTGTGATCGCTCAGACGACCTCCAGGCTCACCTGTTTTTTCCTCAAAATCATACCTGTTTTAAATTATTTTTCTTTGTGCAATATAAACAGGTAGATGTGCATTTTAGAGCATTAAAGTTTTCCTTGTTGGACAAGCATCTCCAGAATGGGAAGGGATGTATTGACGTGCATGTCACCGTAAACTATAAGGTGATAGAGGTTTTTTACTGGATCTTGTACAGCAACCCACCCTATCTCTTGATTGTATTTCTCTCCATGCACTTGCTATCTGCTGTCCTGTGTGTAGTGTTATATTGAGAGACCAACCTTAACCTGGGGAATTCCTTCCCACTCCTAATCAAGGAGCCCTACAATACCCACTTAAGTTTATTTTGTTATTGTTTAACATATGAAATATTCATATAGAGCCACAAACATCTTCCCTCAACCAGGCCTGGGCATAGAAAGAATATATATTTATTTCAGTTATAAACTCAATGAATAATATGTTAGTTAAATTACAGCCACCACCTTCTTTGTGTCAGAAAACACACCTTCAGTTACAAAACACACTTTTTCTACCTTTAATTTTGTCTCACAAACATGGAACACAGGCTACATAAAACGTCTCTTCCGGTGAACCCAGTTGAATGTTGAATTTCAACAATAATAAGTATAATGCTAGAACATAAACTTCATGTTTCTGTTAATGTCAAACATAGCCACAATTTTGTTTTATTCGAGCTAGTTCCCCTTCAAGGGTTGAGATATTGAGTTTCCCGCTGTCTCACAATGCTAGCAGTTTAAATCGCGGATTTGTAAAATGCATATTGCAAATAGGACTTCACCAGAATTTAGCTTAGGAATATATACATGGCTTATTTCAAAACAAGACATATGTCAGACGTTCAGTGTTGAATACATGAGGTCTCACTTCAGCAAAGCACTTCTCCACCAAGCCCCAAAACCCAAGCATCAAATGACATGAAGTACCCTTCTTTTTTTTAAATTATACAAATGGTTTATTACAAATCTTATACATAGATTAACATACAAATTGAATTTGTTACCGTACCCATTATACAATTTTCAGTTTCTTTAAAAAATGAATTGTACTAATTAACACTGGTGTAGGCCTACCCAGTAATACAGAAACATCACATTAATTCATCACTTATAATGTCAGAGTAAGAAAATCGACTGAAGTGCTCTTTCCTTGGTTCCTGCAAATAGGTACACTCTGTAACCAGATGTCTAAATGTTTCCTTATGATCACCACAAAACCAACATGTAGGGTTTCCTTCATACCTCATATGGATAGCACTTCAGCCGAATGAATCAGATTAAAACGTAATCTCAGAAAGGTGTCTCTAAAAGCTCTGTCTGGACATTGAGGGCTTGATTCATGGAATGAACTGTGCTGAAAATAGGGTACTTAAGCGTAAAATCACGGACAAGTCCCTGTTGGATGATTCATGGAGCACAATGCGGGGGGCTTTCCCGGTACTTGCGAGGAATCTGTGCAGGTCCACCACGTCCTTGTGACCCAAAGAACAACTTGTGTGAGACTCCAAGGGAAGGGCCAGCCCGGCCTGCGTAGCCACCTGAAAAGAGGATAGAACATGTGGAATGAGGAAGAACAAGCAAAAATGTAGATGTTACAAGGGACGTACCAGCGTTGAACAATCGCACCGCCCATTCACACGCAAAACAAACATATTCATGCAAATGAACAGGGAACACAGGCACGGGGAAAAAGCACGTGCAGATCTAGAAACACCTACGCCATGTGATAGCAGGTGTAAACATTGATGCGCACACTAACAAATGCATACAAAGCATGCCCGATCACTGCACCATTTGTTGCAGCAATCATCCAGGGACACTGGCAGAGGAGGAGGATGGCCAGAGCCCAGATCTTCCGCCCAAGGGCCACCCTTTTTCGGATGCCTGATTACCAGGTCTATGGCAGGTATGGGTATATGACCCCATATCATCCTAGACCTGGTCACAGAGTGGGAAGATGACCCCACATCACCCACCATGTGAACCCAAGCACTGAGCCTGTTGCAAAAGGTGCTCATTGGACTGCATTTTTTTTAATTCAAGGAGACCACCGCCACAGTAGGTGGCATTTCCCAGTCCATGCAGTCTCACTGCTTACACTAGGTGTTGGCAATCATAACTGCATGTCCTTCTCTCCACCAGAACACAGGCAGAAAGGCAAGCAGTGGTCCAGGATTCTTATGGAGTGGCACACCTCCCAATAGTTCTAGGTGCCATTGATTGCCCACCTCGAGCAACAGAGCACATCTACTGCAACCAGAAATATTGGCACTCCATCAATGTTCAAGTTGTGTGTGATGCCAAGGGCATCATTGCTGAAGTGTATGCCAACTATCCTGGTAGCACAGATGATAGTTACATCTTCAGGATGTCTCCGCTACACCAGGCCCTGGAAACTGGAAAGCAAGGCAACACTCTGCTTATTGCTGAGTATGAATGGCCATGCCCATGCATGAATGTTGCACACAGGCCAATGGACACTGTCAACAAATGGCAACGACCATTCTCACCTCTACAGGGGACAATGCCTACGATCTGAGCACATACATGATGACACCCACACGCAACCCCAACAAACCCGCTGAGGTAAGGTACAACACTGCCCATATTGCAACTTGGGGCATAGTGGAGCGCTCATTCTGAGTGCTCAATTCTCATTTCCGAACCCTTGACCACTCTGGTGGTTTGTTGTTATATGCACCACCAATAGCCTGGAGGATCACTGTGGCAGCATGTGCCCTGCATAATGTTGCAACACAGCGTGACGTCCCCAGACATGGTGGTGGCACACCATCCACACCCACATGCATACTGCTTGCGTATGGCTGGACAAAGGGCACATGGAGAGGCTGCACATACCCAGCTTGTGCAATCTTCTGTCCCCTAAAATCCTTCTCCTGTGGAGTGCAAACAATCCCAGGTGCCATTCAATCCCAGGTGCCATTCAATGATGACAATGGGCCAATCCATTGTGCCCACAAAACCACCACGAGAAAGTGCCCTTGGGAGTGCAAATGTGTGTGCATCCCTTAGAACTTAAATAAGTTTAATTTTGTGTTTCCAAAAGAAACACATTGAAGAGGGAGGACACCACTACCACCATGCCAACCATTTGATGGAATCACCTCTTTGGCACCAAAAACATCCCATATGTAATGTTAAAGTATATTTATTCTGCACACTATCACCACCGTAGTGGTGCCCTGGCGCTCTGGTGGATCTGACTAACTAACATACCTGTCAAAAGTGTAAGCAATGATAAATCCGAAACATCATATCTGAACTGCAAGCCATAGATGGCCTCAAATATTAACATGGACACAGAATACAACAAGGAAAATGGCATATAGCTGCAAACATGTCCTTGAATGTGCATGATGCGCACAAACATGCCCCTAATGTCGGGTGTAGAAAAGCAGTGCAGTATTGACCCACATGTTACTCAACCTGGCAACATGACCACAATAAACCCCATCCCCAAAACAACTATTAACAAGAGGTAATAGACAATTGTGACAAAGAGGGCAACCAGCCATAATTTCCCCATCCAGACATGCAGCAACTAAACTAGCTATTCCACAATGACCAAGATAAATGCACAACTTACCTGTCCCCTTGGTATGCAGTCGACAGTCAAATTTCATCCCATGAAATACCCAACGTTCCCTGATCGAAGGATCTGCAGACAATGAACAAAATGAAGCAAAGTGCGGCTAATACATCCATGCACGGAAAAAGCCAAGACCCACATTCTCCCCTCAGTGACATACAACACACAAAAACAACAACTCACAAGACAACCATCAACATGTGTGCCAGCACACATGCAGCAACACCTGCACACTGCATGCAAATCAAACACACAAAACACACACACTAACAAAAACAAAACTACAACAACCCCCACACTGCCTGCCCCCTCAATGACATGCAGCAAATGTGCATGTCACATATCGCTATTCACAAGACAATGGCACATACACAACGCACCCATCAGTCAACATGCTGCATGAAAATAAGAAGACATCAAATATGCAGATAATTGAGCCACCAAAAAAGCAGGGACACCACTGGAACACTACCAATGACATGACAAGGCATGCCTTACCTGTTTAGTACTGGTATAGTGCACTGAACACAGTCATTTGAGCCCATAATGCCAAGCACTAGAATGCAAGTACACAAATACTCACCTTTTGCACTCCATGCAGGTTCATGCTTGGCGCAGCAATTCACAGAGGCCAATGTCAGACTGAAAGGCCGGCCACCGAGGCAACTGCCATGGAAGAGATAAGCAGACACAACAAACCAATGTGATACTACAAGCGAGGATAAATACATGCTAAATGTAGGAGGTAAAGTTAAAGTGCAAGGTCGATGCAGACTTCATTGTGACAGCATACAATTTGTCCAATTGTGCATTCAATTGAATGCAGCAGTGCCATGCATCTAGCTGTGGTCAACTTGAAGCTATAAACACCATGGTGCAGCATGCATGTGACATTTGTGTGAAAACACCAACACCACAATACATAATGTGCTGGTACACAACATACCATGCCAAAAATGTGCATCAATGGTTCCATGGTTGTGGCTCATAACTGGGGCTGCACACCATTATTGGGGAAGCCTAAGCAAGAGAGGCCAAATGTGCCATCAAACCATTAACCCACAAAAATTTCAAAAGGATGTGAAGTGTCACTCAGTACACATGTTCTAAGTGTAATGAGACATACACCAGCACAACCATCAACACCTGGCACAGGCCACAAACAGCCGGGCCAGGCAACCAAGAAAGGCCCACCAAATTGGAGCTCCCACAATTTTGAATACAAAACAAATGGCCCCTGCAATCCATAGAATCAACACCATGCCCAGACCTATCACCAGAACCACACCCGGTGAAACATGCACCCATGAGTTCCCCACAAGAGAAGTCAATCGAAAGTAATCACACAAAGTGCAAGACTCCCCACCAAACAACACACAAGTGAATGCAAATGGCCTCAGCTTACCTGCACAGGGTATCCAACTGCCTCGCATATGATGTAACTCATCGGGAGAGGCACCCCCTCAATGCCATGACATGCATAGTAACAACTGAAAGAACATGCACATCCATGCAAACACATGAAAGTACTGCAAAATATCCAGTGAGAACCCACTGCAAAAGTACCACAGGGTGCAAGAGGGTGACAGGACATATATTGTGATCTGTCCATTAGTTCAGAGCAGCACAATAGAGAGAGGGAGAGGGAGTGACAGTGAGAGTGAAGTCCAAGTTAAACACACTTGAAGGAGTACACTGCCTGCATTGGAGAATGCCAAAGACATGTACTTCACCACAGTAGGTGCGGGCATAGATGAGATGACTGAGGGAGGTAACACAGTGACATGAGCACCACTTAAAAAACAATCCTGGCATGGTAGCATGCAAAGCACATGAAAGTAAAGTTACACAAACAGCAAACATGGTGCACAATGATGCATTCTCAACATGCTAGACAGTGCTCATGCTTACCCGCTGACTGCACCAGCATTGTTTCAATCCTGTATCACCCTCACCAGGAACTGTATCTCCTAAATAGTGAAAGGAGGCCCAGTGCCTGGTGGAGGGCTTGGGGAACATGGGGAGCATGGATGTGAAAGGGTGCAGAGTGTCTCCCCCAGGATAGCAGTCACTGCCACATAATGGATTACTGAAATAACAAGGCATTACAACGGGCATAGTGAAGTACCATTCACACAGCACACAAGTGAAAGGATACACTGAACCCATAGTTACCTCCACATGCCATCCTGTGCACAACCAGGCAAACATGCAGGTTGACCTCACTATGCTTGCCTGAATGTCCACCACTGCAAACACCATGGACTTGAGAGGTCAACTGCACAACTTAAAACAAAAAAAAAGAAAAATAAAACCTTGAAAGGGCAGCTCAAAAATAACTTGCCAACATACAGGCCCGGAACAAAAGTATGGACTGCATGGCTTGGAGGTAACAATGCACAACCTCACGGGTTGAACAGAGCTCTTCCGAGATTGTCTTCCTCATTGATAACATCTCCTGGAGGAACAGTCTTCTGGTGACTGCCTCTTCCCCACGGATTGCAGCCCTCTTGGCCAACAACTCACATCTCAGGACTATCTGTGTGCCCGTCCCTCTGCAAGCAGGGATGCCTGCAGCCACTGCAGATCTTCCAGTCAGCCCCTGATGTTGGCCTCCATCCATAGCCTGTGGGAGCTGCATGTGGACCACTTGACCTGGAGCTTTTGCTCCACCTGTGTTGCTGGGTGGATCATGGAAACGACCACACGGTCCATGCTCTCAGCCAAACTCTCATAGGCAGCACCCTGTCAGTGTGCCAAACGCAACATCTGCTGCTCCCACTCTATCTACCCAGTCTGAACATGTCCCACATGTGTGCGGGGCCCAGGGCTGCCTCATCCGAGGGAGCATGGCCCTTGCTGTGATGCCCATGTCACTGGCTGCAGGACTGCAACACTCCCTTGGACATCTGTCCCAGGACCAAAAACCCATACATCAGAGTGTGGCTTTGCAGCCATAACCACCACAGATGGCCGTGTCACCACTGACTGGATTTATGAAAGTAACCCACCCCCTGCAACCTCACAGGCCCCAACTGCTCCACCCATTGGTGCACTCACCTCCGCTATCGTTGAGGACTGCACATCTGGTTCAGCAACAGAGCTACTTGAGTCCAAAGAGTAAGAAGTGTCTTCAGCACGGTTCAGGATGGTCTGTAGCACCAGTGGGTTTTTACAGCCTGCAATGCCACATAATCCACTAGTGGTCAGAAGCACCACAAACTCTTTTTCCTCCTCTTCCTCCTCCTCTGCAGCTGGTGCCTCCTCACCTGCACATGGTCAGAAAAAGACATGTGGAGTCATGTGCAACGTGTCTACAGTATACATGTGAATCACATTGCTGTCATGCAACAAAATGCAGGGCATGTCACCATAAGAAATACAGCATCCACACACTATGGACAACAAGCTAGTTGAGCATGGGATATGAAGACTGGCAACAAAATTTCTGCTCAGTGCTCTGCTGCCAGTGGACACATTGCCAACCAACAGGATCGTTAAGAAGGACATTATGGCCCATGGCACTGTAGAGGAGGAGCCAAGTGCCTCTACTGGAAATACCGCCCCCATTTTGCCTATCTGTTGGAAGCCGAAAATTGCAACATTCATGACACAAGTAATAATGCCTATACCGTGAAGAATCCTTGAAACAACCATACATGAGGTATCTACGGAGAGATGCCAGTATTTTAGGGGATGTCCCTGAAGAAGTGTGAAGATGAATGAAAGAGGAGACTGGTGATGTCACTTGACGCAGAGATAATGACAAAGAAGAGATGCCAAGGAAGAAGGTGAACATTTCCACTTTACTCTCTGTGCCATTCCCTCATTGCATACAGCTAAGCAGTCACACAATATGAATAACGTCCTCAGAACACCCCCATTTTGTGGATTTTCGAACATTTCAGGACAATTATCATTTCATTATTCAACATATTAACATTACAAATATTATACTTTCATCTTGTACTCTGCACACAATGCTATGTTTCTCCATTAGTAGCTCAGTATACTAGATAGAATCCCATAATACAATGCTATATATATCAATGCATCTTTCAAAGCACTAATAACGGTATGATATTTATTGCAATATCCTTGACACTTTTTTCGCAACATTATAATAAAAATCCCTAGTACACAAATTCCATGAAAAGTGCATACACATGTGATGCCATCAGTGATTTCATCAATGACATTTGTGATGTCATCTTTGATGTCCTGGGTGTTAGTCTTAGCAGTGCACGGTAGTGGTGCGAGTCATTTTTCATAGCTTACCATAACTAAACCACTTTTATATATTATATCACTATGCGAAAGATCGTTCGCACACGCAGAGTCGTATTTTGGGACTGCACCACTCGTAGACAATGGAAATTGCAATTGTACTGTAAGTAACCCTTTAGATTATTTTATACCAAATATAATTACAATAGCGTAGCATTAAAGACCGCTCAAGTTGAACTTGTTCGTTGAAAGTGGCATAATGTTTTCTACCGCGCACTATCACCGCCGAATTGATCGCCTGTCGTTTAGAGGGCTCTGAAAAAGGCAGACGACACAGGGTGGGTTAATAGAAATAATTTAACCGGTCTATAGGCGGCAAGCGCTCTACTCGCTGTGCCACTTCACTGTAGCCTGTCAAGTGGCACAGCGAGTACAACGCTCGCTTTGACATCCGTGCACAGCTTGCTAACGCAAGTTCGAATCCCGGCAAGGCCAAACTCAGCCTTTTATCCTTCTGTGGTCAATAAATGAGCACCACACACCGTGTTTAATAATAAGCACTGCTTAGATACCTCACGGTTCTTGGTTCTATATGAATGGGAAAATATTATTATTTTATGATTAACATACTCCGTTGCACTATCTTCGATAGCAAATAGTTTCACGCTCTAATAAATAAAATGATGATTTTTAATGAAGATTGGCTGGTGAGACTAATTTATGTTTTTTAAAACAGGTATGTGGCCCCATTTTGCCTATGTCACGATTTACAGAGTCCAGTGGATGGGGTCTTCAACTGCCAGGTGCAGGTCCAAATATGCAACTTCATGACCCTCACCATTTTATGGGACAATCGCCAAGGACCAATATGCCCTTACGCAGTACTAGCGGCTACAAACAACATACCAACCAATAGGGTGGTCTAATGGCTCGTTGTTGGAGCAACCTACCGATTATCAGAGCGACCATTTACTGCTTTTATCATAAGCCAACAGCCTATCTACCGCAAAGGAACAACGAGTGGCTCCAAATAAACTTTTGCTGATCGACAGCAGAGACAATAGCAAATCGCTGAATATTCACTAAACATTTCATGTGAAATAAATGTACTTTACCAAATGTACAATCCTGCTGTTTACTTTTAAACCACAGTTTCATATTCCGAATTGTGGCGCACTGAGTTGTAAGCTGATCTAACACCCTCTGTACCGCAAAAGGAACATCGCGTGCCTCAACATGAACTTTTGCGGATTGACAACGAAGACAAATGAAAATTGCTGAATATTCTCTAAACATTTGATGTCAAATAAATGTACTTTACAAAATTTACAATCTTGCTGTTTGCTTTTAAATCACTGTTTCATATTCCGAATTGTGGCGTGCTGTGTTGTGACATAATATGTGTTGTCTTCCGGGTTCTGTGTAAAGTCACGTAGGACTGCAGAGAACTGGGCTCGTTTGATGACGCACCCTGTAACGTCATCGAGAGAGGCGGGGAATATGAATGCTTTTGTAATATCAGGCTTAGGGGCGGGAGATATGATTTAGTGTCGCAAAAGCAAGTCAGCCAGGTCAATAGCGCCAGTCATAGGATTATCACATAATGTCGGCGCACACCAGCCGGATTTATCGTTTCTTTAGTGGACAAAAAGTCGGTTGACGCCCATAGCAAATTGTACTATTAGCGGACAAAAGGAGTGGTCTTAAAACACTTTCACCCTGACAACGAACAATACAAACAACGTTCTCAGAACACCCCCATTTTGTGTAATTGCAACAATTTCAGGACACTGCGAGTGTTCTTAGAACGCATTCAACTAGACAGATTACAATACCGACAGCGTCCTGAGGACACCCCCAGTTTGTGTATTTACGAACAATTAAGTACACCGCAAGTGTTCATAGCTCATTTTTACCTTCCTTGCAAACAAAAATGACACATACTCCGTCCTCTAAATACCCCACCATATAGTTTATTTACAAAATGTCAGAACAGCCGTGTTTTCCGCTGACAAATCGAACGCAACAAAAACGTCTAGCACATAAAAAAACAAAACATTGAACTAATCTCATACTCCCCCACCCTCCCCAAACACGCTTACACACCAACACACGGCACTAAATACAATTTTTTATCCACGTTTCACCGTGTTGTACGCGGTCGACGACGAATACAAGATGGCGGGCGCCACAGAAAATCTGACGCGCTCAACGCCCCTCGCCGTCCAATCAGCGAACACGTCGCATGTCCGCGGACATGACGCAAGGCCATGGGCCAATCGGGGTGCTGTCCACAGAGCGAACAGGGAAGTCCGTCCGCGAAGCGAACACAGATATCACAAATTTTTTTGCCTTACATTTTGGTCATTTTTTAAAAAACTACTGGACAGATTTACACCAAATTTGCAAAAGCACGCTTTCGGGACCAGGCCCAAAAAAAAAAAAGTTTTGGGACCCCCCTAATACTTTTCCCCCCCTGGACGAATCCTCACCAAACTTTGCAAAAAAAATTCAGAGTGGGCCATATACTTTTTTTGCAAAGTTTGGTGAGGATTCCTCCAGGGGGAGCGAAGTTATAAGCCACCCAAAAACTGCTCTTCCTATGGAAACACCAACTTAACCATAACTACATGGCCACTGCCGTGGCCATGTAATATATTACATTGCAACGTTTGGTGAGGATTCGTCCAGGGGGGGCAAAGTTATAGGGGGTTTTACACCAAATTTGCGGCAGGAGCGGCGGCAAGAAAAAAAATACAAAATAACAGGTGTCTGTCAAGCATCTGTAAAAAAAAAAAAAACGCCTATTTTCAGTGCCAACTTCAAAGGGGAAATGGGGCACACTATTTAAATTTACATTCACCACGCTCAGATTCTCGATATGTCCGCGGACATGGTGGTAGTCCGCGGACATCAAAATCACTACGTGGGGGTTCAGTATGTTCTAGGTTTTTAGTAGCGCAACTTAACCATAAATTCCCTTTAACAAAGTTTTTTTACTGAATTTCATAGGTTTTTCGTAGCGCAACTGAACCATAACGACCCTTTAACAAAGTTGTTTTACTGAATTTCATAGTTTTTTAGTAGCACAACTTAACAATAATAACTTTTACTTTATGTACATGTAATATGGAACATATTGAACCATTTCTACTAAATTTGACTGTCCGCGGACATGTTCGGACAACAGTACCACCACCTAAAAACTCTGGGGGGTGTATGTGTAATTGTTATATCATAACATAGGAACATTTAACAAATTCACAAAGCAGCACACATACAAAGTATACGTAGTAATACTTAAGAAATGTAACCCATATTTGTAACACACTAACCATTCATTTAAATACAATATGTTCTAAATCGGAATATACCAAAAGAAGATAAAGTGGCTTCCAACATAATTACCTCACAGACACTCCACAACTACGAGCAAGACCAGACGTGCAGACTACTAATCACATATCTTACCTGAAATAGTAAGTGCACTTCATTTTACCCATATATTTGTAAACTTTCTGTATTAGATAAAAAAATATATTACTTTTTGGTTTTCTCACAGAAATGTGTAATACTCTGGAGTGGCTAGAGGAGCATTTCCCACGAGAGGAAATGTCAGAAGATAGTGCACCTAATGGTACACACTTTATTATATAAGCCAATTAATAAATATTATTTTGTATACATTTAACTTATACTTTTTTTTTTGTACAGACCATACTAAAATTGAAACTACTACAGAAAAAGAAGTGGTGGATAACACTCTGGAACACATAAACGAAAAAATGGACCAACATGGCAAATAGGACCAAATTTAAAAAACTTTGTGGAAGATCACTTAAAACTAACAACAAGATACCATTGTCCCACCTGTACTTGTCCCCCCTCACCATATCCCACTCATTTAACCCCAAACCCTCTCCATGGACCAAAACGTTTTGATGACATTTCCATCCCTTCTTCACCTGACCCCAATAATATTGAAATCCCTAATTCTCCTTTTTTTGTTTCCGTTTCTGCCCCACCTTCTCAGTCATAAATTGTTAATATATGTCAAATAAAGTTACTTTTTTATATTGTATTGTAATTAGTTTCAGTTATTTTTGTTAAAACCAATTTAGGTATCCACGGACAGCGCGGTTGTTCGGAAATGTTCATAAATAGACGAAAATGTAAGTGTCCTGAATACACTATATCTGTCCGTAATGTTCTCATGCAAGTTGAAACGGATCCAAGAACACTCGTAGGCCCTCATTACGACCCTGGCGGAAATCGCGGTGCAAAATGCACCTTGGAGCACGGCGGAAAGCTGCCGATAGCGCCATGGGGGTTGGCGGATTTTCCGCCCCATTCCGATCTTGGCGGGGCGGTAAATCCCCATCCCCCATTTTACCCTTCCCCATTCCCATTTTTGCCCCATAGGGTATAATGGGAGTGGGGAAGGCGTTAATTACGCCACCTCAAAATACGGTGGCGTAATTAACGACAAGGTCCCGTAGCGCCATGGATTTCTCCGCCCGGAAAAACCAGGCGGAAAACGCTCCATGGCGCTACGGAATCTCGTAGTAGGGCGGACGGGTCCGCCGCGAATAACGCTGGCGTAAACCCACTCCGCCAGGGTCGTAATGAGGCCCGTAGTGTCCTGAAATGTTCATAAATAAACGAAAATGGAGGTGTCCTTAAGAACACTATGCCTGTTCGTAGTGTTCGCTAGCAAGTTGAAACTGTTCTAAGAACACTCATGGTGTCGTGAATTGTTCGTAAAAAAATGAAAATGGAGGTGTGCTGGGGACGCTATGTCTGTCCGTAATGTTCGAGAGTAAGTTTAACTGTGCTAAGAACAAACGGCTGTCCGTAACTGTTCGTTTTACGAGTGATGCACTTTTAATTAGTTCGGGACCTGAACACTGTCCGTAGAACATCAACGAGCATGCGCAAAAGCAATGTCCGTACATTGGGTGTCCTGCGGACGGCCGCTTTCTTAGCGAACATGCTCACGAAGCAATCATGTGACTGCGCCCACGCTGATCACGTGTTCTGAATGCGGACACTGTTCGTGTCCCCGAACAGTTTAAAAGTACATTTCCAAGTAATCCACAATGTTTTTCATTAAAAACTCACCATACCACAAATCCCACATACTAATCCACAAAATATTTGTGACTTTTTGATTCTTTTTTGGTGTTCGATCTGTCTTGCGGACGGCGCGCATGTCCACGAACCGCGTACAAGCATCCCTATAAAAGACCACGCCCTAGAGCTCATTCTCATTGTGTTTCTGGCTATTCCACAGAGCACACTGCATTTTGCTGCATACTTTGCAGATTTTCAGATTTCCATCTCCAAGCCGATGACATCCATGGCTCCACTATTGCCACCTGGTGCTACATCTGCCTCAGCACCACCCCCACCCCCTCCACCACCACCATCTCCCCAAGGGCCTGAAGAGGGGAACAGGAGTGAGGATACAGAGGAGGAAGAAGAGGATGACGAGAATGAGGTAGAGGAAATCCCTACTACCTGCCCTCTGCGTGATTCTTGGGTGTGGGGTTTGTTTACCGTTCATGGGAATGGTCCTAAGGCTCGTGCGAACCGTGTCACCTGCAATGAGTGCAAAATGGTACTCAGTCACGGGAGACATGGTTAGCACAGCTTTGGGACCACTACCATGAAGAAACACCTCAACTCATTCCACACTGGGGCCATTCGCCAGGTTGTACGATGCGAAGAGCGTAGTAGGTTGATTGCCTCTACTTCATCCTCCGTTACTGATCCTGTCACCACAAGGAACACCTCTGTGGGACAGCGTCTTCCTCAAGCTGCCTCACAGGCCATACAGAATTCTGATGACCCTTACCTTTCGAGGGTCACAGTTGTATGTATGTACTGTGACACAGTACTCTGCAGGGGGGAGCGACTTCGGAGTGCTTTTGAGACTATCGTCTCACAGTACGAGAAGACCTGCTCACAACCCAAATAAAACCCACTCTACATCTTACTCTCTCAGCTCGCCCTTTCTTATCCCTGTGGTTGGTGTCCCTCCTTTCCCCTCCTCTCCTAGTGTGTCGAGTATAAAAAAAATAAACAAAATACAAAATAACAAAAATCAAAAAAAATGAGGCTCTTTTCAGAGCCGCCTTTCACAGTTAAAAAATATAAGTGAAGATAAATAAAGCAGGGCCCTTTGTATTTCTTGAAAGTCTGCGAACATAAAAAAAATTGGGGTACTACCCTATTGAAGCCATTGCATTTTCCTCTGGGAGGAAGTGGTGGCTCTGAAAAGAGCCTTTGGGAGGTGTTTGTATGTCAAAAATTATAAATACTTAACACCTACTTCAAAATGGATGCTGTATTTCTAAAAAAGGTCGCAATGCATTTTGTACATTTCTCAGCAAAATCTGATTGCCAGCATAAGTAAGATGGACTCCATCTCTGCAAAAAATGTATGTACTACGAAACATAATATTTTCATTGTGAAAAGAGGACATGCCAAAATCTCTTAGGAACGCACAAACAGCCTTATTAACATTACGCCTTGCTTTCTCCATTTGTGGACCACATGAGAAAGAACGAAGCCACATTTGTCTCTGCGCAATCCGTGAAATAATTACTTTGGAGTTTGGAAACATGTCCATGATCTTCTGAAGTCCTTCTTTCATTGCAAATTGCAAAGAAATTCCAGACACATGTCCTAAACTGTTCCCTCCACAATTAATTACAGTTATGTCTGGATGTTCCTCTATCTTCAAAGTTGCACAGAGAGGTAGCAAGTCCAACCACTTCATTCCACGCACTCCATTCCAGTGCACTTCCACATGTGTGAATCCAAGATCTATAGATACTCCACAGCTTTCTGCATGCACCTTCAACCAATGTATCCACGAGTCTCACAAAATCCACACAATCTTTTGAAACACTAAGCCATAGCTATCTGTTCTTCTCTCAGAAAAAAGAATATCTGAGAAAACCTCTCCTAGCACAACACACTCACTAAACTTTACTGACCAATCACTTGCTATATTAATCTCAGTTGCATGCCTCCCCACCCCCATTTCCCCGGATGTAATACGCGGTGTCCTAGAACTACTGCCATGTCCACGAACATATCGTAACATGCACAGCCCTTCTACCATTTCCACTTCACTCTCTGTGCCATTCCCTCATTGGATGTAGCTAAGAAATCACATGACCATCCACCAATCAAATCCAAGACCTCTACATGTAACTACATCATCATGGATCAGCACTGCAAATGTACGGTGAATCTCTCGGAGTACAAGTCTCATACCATTGGCAAGCACGATCTACGAGAAATACTATACAAGTCTCCAAGATTTCTACTTGCAGCTTCCTCCATATCCATATGCATGAACACAAACTGCAGGTATGCATATTTTCTATACAGTACATGAACACATTTTCTAACCGACTTTTACCTTGTATAATCTGTAAAATGAATCTACGATCATTTTTTCATTGTCCTAAAATGAACTGTGACTTACAAACCTTTATACCGTTTAATTTCTTCATACACACACACAAACACAAATAATGTTAAACTAACATTTTTGAAATTAAATATATAGACTACATATAATCAAACAAAATTACATGCACACTCTATGATCAAATCTCAAACAATAATATTTGTACAAACACATAATTGGTTTTACTTTTTTTAATTTATATAATTACTTACATTTATATAGGACAAGCAGGCTATGACATTGGGCCTCATTACACGGATGGCGGTAGGGATTTACCGGTACCGGTAAAACACCGGTACCGGTAAATCCCTACCGCCTTACTACGAGTTCCCTTTGCGGGTTGGGGGATTTAACGCCTGCTTTTTGCAGGCGTTAAAATCCAACCCGCTAAGGGACCTCGGAGATAATTAGCGCCTTCCCCATTCCCATAGAGCCCTATGGGGCAGAAATGGGAATGGGGAAGGGCAATGGCGGAAAGGGGATTTACCGCCCCTCCAACCTTGGAATGGGGCGGTATATCCCCTTTCCGCCAAGGCGGTGCCAGTATTTTACCGGCATGAGCCATGGCGCTAATAGCACCATGGCTCACCGCCTACCGGGTAATGAGGCCCATTGACTCACTATTACGTGGAAAAGCAGGCTATGACATTGACTCACTATTACGTGGAAAAGCTTAGTTACAGGAATAGTGGTAAACAGTGGTACATTATGAATTTCACAAGCCATAGTAAAGATATTTTCTTTCCTACAGTTAGTCATAAGATAGTTTTAATGGTTTTGAGGAAGGCGCTGAGCATTTCAATTTAAGAAATCTATGTCTAAATTAAAAACAGTGGTATATACAAACCAAATTACTAATGTCTTTCTTTTACAATTGCAGTGAAGACCATTCTCCTGAAAAGAAGCAGCCGAATTTGAAGTACAAAGCAAATTGCTCATTTTAGAAAAAAAGTAAGTAGAAAGTTACCATAATATTTTAATTATTACTCAAACACACTGTAAGGTTAATTCATGCTATTTCTGTGCCTAAAAATAGAGATTCTGCACCATTCTTACCAAAAATCCCCCCGTCTTAAACAGTGATTTACTGGCAGAATGGCCCACAAATTCCTATTTTTCAACACACAAATTAACCAATTTAGCCGCTAGAATTTAGATGTTGTACAACAAACAACTGTTTTAATTGTATAGCTTGAGATATACTATTTATACTTCTCCACACCACTGGCTTAATTTTTTCTGTCATCTGAACCCCGGTTTAGTAACACATTAATTCAGGAATACCCATCCCTAGTAGTTGTACTTCCCAATGCACAATCACACACCATTACATACATCTTTATCATCTTACTCAAACACTCATGCACATAACACACATGCATTGCAGAACACCCCAACCCATACCTTCTGTATTTTTTTCAACAGACCCTAAAGAATGCCTACCAAAAAGCAACTCAGTAGAAAGGAACACAGAAGTAGAGCAAATGAAAAGAAAAGCCTCCAACATAAACATCCATCTATAGCAGAATTTGTAAAAAAAAGTTGAAACACAACAGCTAGTACAGTCATGTAGTGAAACAGAAGAGGTTTCTAGTACAAAAACTTTGCCTCCTCTATCAAAAAGTAAAACAACCCAAAAAACAATGAACAGAAAATCAACTATCACTACAAATAAAACTTCTATAAATCTTGAAATAGTACACAGTAAGCATACCAAGAAAAGTATTTTAGCCAAAATGTTCCGTCACAAAGTGCTTCAAGATCTTATAAAAACAGGAGAGAAACCAGGTTCAACACTTCAAACCTATCGTAGGAAAGTAATCTTAGAAGCATTGATAGACAGTGCAATTCTTCTCAAAAGAAAGTTATTTATTTTAGTGTTAAACAGAATGAAACAAAACTAATAACTAAATTACAAAAAAGACTTCTCAATAAACGAAATGTCATCAGAAATAGCTTCTTAAATATCTGTGGAGGTGAATGGAGTCACACTACAAGCACAGAACCATACTTTAATGAAGAAGCGTACAAGCAAACAAATACAATTGCCATACATAGCAGTGGTCGAGGTTATGAAAAAGTTAATAATACCATAATGGAAAAAGAAGTACTCCTTACAAAAATATGCCCTGAAAATGTAGATTTACCCCTCCATTCAACTGAATCAGAACATCTAGTGTACAAATGGCCATGCACGTCAATGTGTAATATTCCCAAAAAAATGTTCAAGTCTTTACGCCAATTCCTCAATCAATATGTGAAAAGCAAAGACAAAATCAAAATTAAACTACTGCAAAATATGGATGCTTGTCCAGTACACAAGTACACAGGCCTACAAGGACATTCATTGGCCTGCATTACATGACCTACTTGCAAAACAACCTTTCATGATATCAAAAGGATATCAACACATCATGCAAGTATAAGAAATCTAGTTTATAAGCTGTACTATTCTAAAAGTCCTGTATAGCACTAGCCAATTTAAATAACATTCTTCTACATGGTACAGCAAAAGACCTACTAGAAGAAATATACTATATCCAGACAAAATATTTTGCAAGTGAAACCCACTTACAAGATGAATTAGCTGTAAACCAACTTCGT
Source organism: Ambystoma mexicanum (assembly GCF_040938575.1). Taxonomy (NCBI): domain Eukaryota; kingdom Metazoa; phylum Chordata; class Amphibia; order Caudata; family Ambystomatidae; genus Ambystoma; species Ambystoma mexicanum. The sequence continues at coordinate 1,514,826,829 of NC_090937.1, read as the reverse complement.
AACAATTCTGCACATGGCAACCTTTCACTACACACATACAAAAAAGAAATACTAAAATTTGAAAGTACCAAACCACATGTGTGTATGTTGCCGCAGAACTTTTTATAAAAGTAACACAAAAACTGTAGACCTATCATACAAAATAGAAGACAATGTAGATTCTAAATGGTTTGAAGTGGCTCTCTACCTTATAGCAGAAAACAAATACGAAATAACTGACCCCATAATACTTTGCAGTTACTGCACTACAAAACTTGACAACAATCAAACTTCTTCACGTGCTATCACAAATAACTTGGAATTATATCCACTACCAAAACCCCTTCAACAACTTACAGGGTAATTCATAGAATTTCGCAGAAAAGTGTCGCAAGCGGCTGGCGCAGAGTGTCCGCGTGCGATTGTCTGCGCCAGGCACGTGCGCCAAAACCGATTTAAGTGCACAGCGTATTCATGGATTTTAGGCTCCCAAACCAGCCGTGGCGCAGAGAATCGCAGCGACCCTGCAGCAGCGCCAGTAACGCCCCCAAGAACGCCCTCACGCAAGGAAAAGCCATCAAAATCGCGAAATCATTGCAAAGGGCTGCGCTAACCCTGGACCAGTTCACCGGGCTGGCAAACAGCAAACGCCAAGCGGGGAACGTGTATTTCAGGGGTGCGCGGGAAGTTCCACACGCGATTTCAGCAGGGTACGTGTATTCCAGGGGTGCGCAGGAAGTTCCACACGCGATTTCAGCAGGGTACGTGTATTTCAGGGGTGCGCGGGAAGTTCCACACGCGATTTCAGCAGGGTACGTGTATTCCAGGGGTGCGCGGGAAGTTCCACAAGCGATTCCAGCAGGGTACGTGTATTTCAGGGGTGCGCGGGAAGTTCCACACGCGATTGGCCCAGTGCGAGCAGGGTACGTGCATTCCATGGGTGCGCGGGAAGTACCACACGCGATTTCAGCAGGGTACGTGTATTCCAGGGGTGCGCGGGAAGTTCCACACGCGATTCCAGCAGGGTACGTGTATTTCAGGGGTGCGCGGGAAGTTCCACACGCGATTGGCCCAGTGCGAGCAGGGTACGTGTATTCCATGGGTGCGTGGGAAGTACCACACGCAATTTCAGCAGGGTACGTGTATTCCAGGGGTGCGCGGGAAGTTCCACACGCGATTCCAGCAGGGTACGTGTATGTCAGGGGTGCGCGGGAAATTCCACACGCGATTGGCCCAGTGCGAGCAGGGTACGTGTATTCCATGGGTGCGCAGGAAGTTACACACGCGATTTCAGCAGGGTACGTGTATTTCAGGGGTGCGCGGGAAGTTCCACACGCGATTGGCCCAGTGCGAGCAGGGTACGTGTATTCCATGGGTGCGCGGGAAGTACCACACGCGATTTCAGCAGGGTACGTGTATTGCAGGGGTGCGCGGGAAGTTCCACATGCGATTCCAGCAGGGTACATGTATTTCAGGGGTGCGCGGGAAGTTCCACACGCGATTGGCCCAGTGCGAGCAGGGTACGTGTATTCCATGGGTGCGCGGGAAGTTACACATGCGATTTCAGCAGGGTACGTGTATTTCTCGGGTGCGCGGGAAGTTCCACACGCGATTGGCCCAGTGCAAGCAGGGTACGTGTATTCCATGGGTGCTCGGGAAGTTACACACGTGATTTCAGCAGGGTATGTGTATTTCAGGGGTGCGCGGGAAGTTCCACACGCGATTTCAGCAGGGTATGTGTATTTCAGGGGTTCTGGGGAGTACTACATGTGAATTGGCCATGTGGGTCCTCCCAGGTGTACGCTCCACAACCTCCACGGCCCCTGCAGGCAGCCCACACCACGGGGGACTACCCTGCACCCCTGCTCATGTCCCGCAGGCAGCCCATCCACCATGGGCATGCCCCCCAGCCAACCCACATGTCACCTTGCACTACTGATCAACAATGCATGTCTCCCACCACCCCCACCCCCCAGCAGTGCAGGGGCAGCCTCCACCAGGCCCCCACTCATGTCTCCCACCACCCCCACCCCCCAGCCACCAGGGGCACCCTCCACCAGGCCCCCACCCATGTCTCCCACCACCCCCACCCCCCAGCAGTGCAGGGGCAGCCTCCACCAGGCCCCCACTCATGTCCCCCTGCACCCCCACCCCCCAGCAGTGCAGGGGCACACTCCACTAGGCCCCCACCCATGTCTCCCACCACCCCCACCCCCCAGCAGTGCAGGGGCAGCCTCCACCAGGCCCACACCCATGTCTCCCACCACCCCCACCCCCCAGCAGTGCAGGGGCACCCTCCACCAGGCCCCCACTCATGTCTCCCACCACCCCCACCCCCCAGCAGTGCAGGGGCAGCCTCCACCAGGCCCCCACTAATGTCTCCCACCACCCCCACCACCCAGCCACCAGGGGCAGCCTCCACCAGGCCCCCACCCATGTCTCCCACCACCCCCACCCCCCAGCAGTGCAGGGGCACCCTCCACCAGGCCCCCACTCATGTCCCCCACCACCCCCACCCCCCAGCAGTGCAGGGGCAGCCTCCACCAGGCCCCCACTCATGTCTCCCACCACCCACACCCCCCAGCCAAAGGGGCAGCCTCCACCAGGCCCCCACTCATGTCCCCCTGCACCCCCACCTCCCAGTAGTGCAGGGGCACCCTCCACCAGGCCCCCACTCATGTCTCCCACCACCCCCACCCCCCAGCAGTGCAGGGGCAGCCTCCACCAGGCCCCCACTCATGTCTCCCACCACCCCCACCCCCCAGCCACCAGGGGCAGCCTCCACCAGGCCCCCACTCATGTCTCCCACCACCCCCACCCCCCAGCAGTGCAGGGGCACCCTCCACCAGGCCCCCATTCATGTCTCCCACCACCCCCACCCCCCAGACACCAGGGGCACCCTCCACCAGGCCCCCACCCATGTCTCCCACCACCCCCACCCCCCAGCAGTGCAGGGGCAGCCTCCACCAGGCCCCCACTCATGTCCCCCTGCACTCCCACCCCCCACCCCCCAGGGGCAGCCTCCACCAGGCCCCCACTCATGTCTCCCACCACCCCCACCCCCCAGCCACCAGGGGCAGCCTCCACCTGGCCCCCACTCATGTCTCCCACCACCCCCACCCCCCAGCAGTGCAGGGTCACCCTCCACCAGGCCCACACTCATGTCTCCCACCACCCCCACCCCCAGCAGTGCAGGGGCACCCTCCACCAGGCCCCCACTCATGTCTCCCACCACCCCCACCACCCAGCCACCAGGGGCACCCTCCACCAGGCCCCCACCCATGTCTCCCACCACCCCCATCCCCCAGCAGTGCAGGGGCACCCTCCACCAGGCCCCCACTCATGTCTCCCACCACCCCCACCCCCCAGCAGTGCAGGGGCAGCCTCCACCAGGCCCACACTCATGTCTCCCACCACCCCCACCACCCAGCCACCAGGGGCACCCTCCACCAGGCCGCCACCCATTTCTCCCACCACCCCCACCCCCCAGCAGTGCAGGGGCACCCTCCACCAGGCCCCCACTCATGTCTCCCACCACCCCCACCCCCCATCAGTGCAGGGGCACCCTCCACCAGGCCCACACTCATGTCTCCCACCACCCCCACCCCCACCCCCCAGGGGCAGCCTCCACCAGGCCCCCACTCATGTCTCCCACCACCCCCACCCCCCAGCCACCAGGGGCAGCCTCCACCAGGCCCCCACTCATGTCTCCCACCACCCCCACCCCCCAGCAGTGCAGGGGCACCCTCCACCAGGCCCCCACTCATGTCTCCCACCACCCCCACCCCCCAGCAGTGCAGGGGCACCCTCCACCAGGCCCCCACTCATGTCTCCCACCACCCCCACCCCACAACAGTGCAGGGGCAGCCTCCACCAGGCCCCCACTCATGTCTCCCACCACCCCCACCACCCAGCCACCATGGGCAGCCTCCACCAGCTCCTCACAATCCCCAATCATGTGCGTTATGGTCAGCCTCCACAGCCAAAAAGCCCTACCAAGTAACCCATTCACCCACATGGAAATGGAAATTACATGTTACACCCCCAATGTTCATAAAGCTAATGAACCCATGTCCGTCACACACAATGGTTGCAATTGAATGGGAAAACACCCAACATGACATGCATGAAACCAATGAGATGATACCACACAGTGAAGTATGAAAACAAAATTGTATTAAAAAAAATAAGAATGCAAAAGAAGTGAAACAAACTACAATGTCAATGAAAAAAAGATAAGCTGCATGTCCGTTTAAAAAAATAAAAACACCAAATCCGAATCCAAAAAAATGCTGTCCAAAGTCAAATGAAAAATAAAATCAATCCAATGAAGAACTATGTACAATACTTCCAAGGGTCCATGAGCCCAACTGAACAAAGGAAACCTACAAAAAACCCTAACTAAAATGCAACTATATACAAAAAGTGGAGCAGTGTCCATCGACTCCAAATCATAAGAACAAACAAAGGAAACCTAAAACTAAAGAACTATATACACAGGCGGCGGGCAAGTCCAGCGGCTCACTCCGTGGTGTTCCGGGCCAGGGCATCATCAAACTCCTCTTCGATGTCCCGGAGGCGGTCCTGTTCCATGGCCCCGAGGGTCCGCAGGGACGACGCCGTGTCCTCCTCCAACCCCCTGCGGATTGCCTCGAGGCACTCAGCCCGCCTCAGGGCCCTCCGCATGGAGTTCTCCGCCCTGACCATTGTGAGCCGCGCCTCTTCCGCCCGCCGCCGCTCCGCATCTATGGCGTGGCCCAACCGCTGGCACACGGAAGACACTCTCTGTCCTGGGTCCTTCTGCCCTCCGGCCGATGCCTGCCCCTCCGATGTCGAAGGCCCCGAGCCTTCATGGCTCCCACCATGTTGCTGCTGCTGCTCTGCCTCTGCCCGTGCACTGCCTCCTGCTGCCTGCACATCCTCCGCCGGCTGGGGTGCAGTCGTAGATGTGGCCACCCCTGCTGGATGTCCGACTCCCGACTGTGGCAGGGATGCCTCCTCCACCAGCCTGGCCGCACCGTCAGAGGCAGCTCCACAGGGCACCCAGGTGACTGATGGGTGGGAAGATGGCACAGAGGACGACTGGCGCGTAGGGGGTCCAGTTGAGGAGGGGGTCGGAGCAAGCCCCATCAGACGGAGGAATCCGGCCTGGGTGACCTGTCCCAGCAGGCTGACGTGGTCAACGAGCCATTCGAGATGACGTGCAGTCTCTCCATGAAAAGACTGCGGGTCACCTCGCATGGCCCGTTGACGCAACGCCACACCAGCCAGGACAGGCTCAACCCGGACCTGGATAGCCACGTCCGCAGGCAGAGGAAGGCCAGTTGATGTCAGCTCATCCCCTGCCTGAAAACGGGTCTGGACGTAGGCATCCCTGCTGGTGCAAGATGATGCAGGGACAGGATCGGGGACAGGATTGCACACAGGCACCTCCGCGGCGGCCTGTGCTGCCTCCTGTCCCTGGTCCTGCACTGCACCACTAGCACCAGTGGGATCCCCACCTCCAGACCCCGTCTCTGGTGCTTGCACGGCCTCCTCCTCCACCAAACCCCCCACCAACCTGGATGACTCCGTGCCATCTTCCCCTGTTGGGCCCTGTGGGGTCCCAGCTGCCCCTTCTGCTGCCGAGGAGTCCAACTCCAACCTCCGCCTCTTGGACCTCCCCCCGGCAGCTGCGGCCTGGGACGCGGCACCGGACTCCTCACTCCCCGACGAGACGACAACACGGGAGGGGAGCTGGGCCTTGCGTCTCCGGCGGGCGGTCGGATCCCCGCCGCTGTGCTCCACAGCACCTTCTCCGCCCTCTTCATCAGTTGACGCTGCAGACGGGGAGAAACAAAACACAGGCATCAGGGCACTGTACAATGGACACATACACACATGACAGTTGCACATGAGTGGCATTGGCAAACCTCAGACATGTCATCACAATCCCCAACACACATGTCATTACAACTCGCACACATGAGCCATACCACAGCCATATCGCAACTGCCACCACCATCCCTAGACATACAACAGCATGAGCAGCCAAAGGTGAGCCCGACATCACATGCAACACAGGAAGTGCACCACACATGTTCACACACCACCACACTTGCATGCATGTGTACACCTCTGCCAAGTGTCGCACTGTTCAGACGGGCATCCATGTCACATCTGCCAATCAGGCTTCCACATACCGCTGTCACATGCATCCATGTTGCATCACTGTTGCACCCTTGTCAAATACACACACATGCATATGTACACAGTGCTGATACATGCAGCCGAAAACAACATACATGCGTGACATCACGGACATGTCTACTTACATACACATTCATCCAAACATGTGTGCCCACACAACTGCATTTGGCATGCAAGCCTACACACACAAGCACCATCCATGTCTCACACATTACAGCCCTCGCATGTGTCAGCCCCATGGCCCTGTACACCCCCAGCCATACTCGACCCCATACAAACAGATGTGCAACCTGCACACTACCTAATAATCACCACACGCACTGCTCACAATCAGGATGCATGTACACTCACTGCTCGACTCCAGACGGGTCTGCTTCTCTAGGACCTGGACGTGGAGCGCTGGGGATATGCGTTCCAGGACCCTCATCTGTTCTTCCGACAAGTGGCCCCGGCGCCCCTTGGCATCCGCTGCCTTCAAGAGGCGCTGGGCCTTGTTCAGGGTCCTGGACCTGAAGTCCTCCCAGCGCTTCCTGACATGTTGTAAATCGCGGACTGCCACCCCCTCCGCCTTGATGGCAGTCACGATGTCAGTCCAGATCCGAGTCCGTCCTTCCTTGTCGGCGCGGGAACTTCCGAAGAGGGCATCATACTGCCCCAGGACTTGCTCCACCAGGACACCAACTTTGGTGGCACTGAAGCTGGTGCCCCTCTGCCTCTCTGGCCGGGGGTTGTCAGTGGTCACAGATGGTGTTTGCCCCAACATGACAACCCCAGAGGCAGGAGTGGGTGGGCAACTGGGTCCTGGGGCTGGGCTGTGGAGCGATGGAATCCCAGTCGGGAGTCTTCGGTTCCAGCAGGGGTGGTCACAGCAACAGCACCACTGGCTGATGTGCAGGCAGCAAATGGCAGTGCACGTGGGCAGCAGGCAGTCAGGCAGCAGCAGATGACAGATGGGAGCGTGCTCAGGGCTCTGGGGGGCAGTAGTTCGGCCTTCTGGGCAGGAGCGTGGTCTTCCGTGTGCATACGCGTGGCCAGCTTGATACGGAGTGATTTGGCACGTGAAAAATCTGCACGTCAGCGTGTAATTCGAGGAAAGGCCCTTAGCGCGTAAGCGCGTCTGCACGCATACGCATTTTCATTGGAAAGAAGGCCCCCCAAGAGCAAGCACCCCTGTGACGTGACGCGTACAGACGTGCATGCGCATTTCAGCGCGCGTGAAAAAATGCACGTCCGCGTGTAATATGAGGAAAGGGCCATGTGCGTATGCACGGCAGCACGCATATGCGATGTCATTGGACCAAAGGCCCTTAGCGCGCGTAAAGGCGTCGCCAGCGTATGCGCGTCTATGAAGTCACGTGCACGTTGAATTGGGCACACGTTTGAAAATGTTGCGTGTTAAAAAAATGAAAGACACGTCCGAGTGTCAAAGCGTGTAATTGGTGGGAATGGGCCTAGCGCGTACACACGGCAGTGACAAAGCGTGTAATTGGTGGAAATGGCACTAGCGCGTACACGCCGCGTAAGTGACGCTGGACGTGTGGGCCTGTATAAATGGTACGTGTAGAACACCATTTCCTTGTACGTGCTTTTCGTGGAGAGCGAGTGGGTGAATTCTGTACTTCTTGTCGTTTCACACGCGATTTACTTCACGGCGTTTCAAGTTCGTATTCCCTGTTACCTCTGACAGCTTTTTCTCTTTTTTCTCTTTTACTGGTTTACCTGGGCCTGTTCCCTCAAACAGTGTTCCCTTCTACTGTTGTCCTGTCTCCTCAGACAGCGTACAAATCTTCTTTTGGCGGGGGTGTTGCCAACCAAACGTGCTCCTTTTTCACGCTCTTTTACCTGGCAGACGGTGAGTCACGCACGTATCTAACATCTGTGCTTGCCCCGTGTGTCGCCTACCCCTTCAGAGGTCATTCTAGGCTGCGTGTGACACGCATACGTTCATTCTTGTGTTACTGGGTGCCACAGCGTAGTGCAGGTTTTTCTTTCTGCACACGTGGTCTAGGAGGGGTTGCGTGCACGTCATCTCCCTTTTTTGGGGCTCCTGTGCGTAGCGTGACCCGTCATCTTTCCCCAGGGGTTACATTCAGCCTTGCTAGAGCACTAGGGTACAATTACCATCTGACCCCCAATTGCCCAGGACAATAGTTTACAGCCACTCCCATACGCACATTAACATCAGTGCCATGGCTGGGAGGCGAGGATTCCGTAAGGGTGGGAAAGGTGGAAGAGCCACAAGTGGTGGCCGTGGTGGATCCGGTAGGGACGTGGTCGTTACTTGCAGGGTGAGCCTGTCCCCCCATGTGTGGAGGACCAGTCAAGGGCACCCAAAATCCCCCCTCCCCTCCCCCCTCCCGTTGAGGCTGATGTTGCTGACACCATCCATGCTCAGCCCTTGTTGGACCAGCCCATAGTGGCAACAGACCTGGCTGACTCCATGGCTGACTTCCAGGTCAGCAGGCCTATGACACGTGCGCTGGTGCACGTTGATGTCATCATGCCACGTGCATCTGGGGCAGCAAGGTCATCTGCTGCCCCAAGTAGGCAGGGCGGAGAGGCTGCAGGGGCAGCTGCGGCTCCATCCACCCCAGCTCTCACACACCCAGCCAGGACAGTGTCGGTCCTAGTCCATGCTGCTGACATTCCCCCTGACACCATTACACTTGAGCCAATGCCTGCACCAACTCCCATGCTGAGTGTGCAATCCCACACTCCTGATACAGAGTCCACCAGGGCTCCTGCCCCTAGTGTCCAGAGCGGCGCAGGACACTCAGGATCACCACCACCTTCCAAGCAGAAGAGGAAGAGTGCTCGTCCGGCACAGGTAGATGCCCCAGACACGGCTACACAGTCCGGCCCGTCGAGGAAGCCCAGCTTCACGGATGCCGAACTGAATGCACTTGTCGAGTATGTGTCCGCACATGATAACGAGATGGTCATTGTTGCAGGATCCAAGACCACACCTGCACAACGCCAGGCACACTGGCAGATCGTTGCGGACATCGTAAGTGCCCTTGGAATCGTGAGGCGCACAGCCAATGATTGCTATAAGCGCTGGAATGACCTAAAGCGCAGGGCAAAGAGTAAGCTGGCCTCAAGTCATGCCGCAACTCTAGTGACTGGAGGTGGGTCTCCAGTAGTAGACATGGAACTCACTCCACATGAGTCAGTCGCTGGGACCTACGTCACAAAGGAACAGATCCAAGGCGTGGGAGATCTGCCTGATTACGAGGCATTGTCCGGTGAGTGCACATGCATGTGTGTGTCATCCATGTGCATGGTGTGTGTGTGAGGGCTTCTGTTTGTGTGCCAGGTGAGAGTGTGTGCGCCTGAGTCGTATGGGTCAGCCATGTGCTTCATGCAATGCATCCTGCGCAGCTGCATTTGGCCATAGCAGTATCCCTTCTGCCAACAGTAGACATCTAGCCCAACTGCACGCCAGTTGCCCTTGAAATGTCACCTTGCCACTACATTGTTGCTTAATTTTCACTGTTCATTCAGTCAGATTGTTTGCATTCCACCACTTTTACTAGGCATTTCGCAGTCCTCTAGTCACATGTCTGACATGGCTATGGTAAAGTGGAGTGACTTTGTTACCTGGATATCATTTGTTCACACATGTCCCTGTGCAATTGGACCATTTTGGAATGGCAGCTCCAGGTGAAAAATCTGACCTGTTTGAATTAGAAAAGCTATTACATGCGGGAACTGGACTGAATGAATAGGTGCTGCCCTCCTCTCCATCTTCACTCAATAGCAATGGTACATGCCATCTGTGTGATGGCATGTGTGTTTCACCTGGCAATCACAGGCCAATGTGTGATGCCACTGCCAGGCAGCATGCAGAAAATGTATTCATCGTCCATCTTGGTGTCATCAATGTGTGCCATTTGCCTCCCCTTCATACGCAGTGAGGGTGCATGCATGGGAGGGTTTTAGTCATGTGGGACACGTGTCAATCAAGTACTGGTTCTGTTGCTTCTCAGCCCTCATTGTGTGCCATGGTGCTAATGCCTGTTTGCATTTCTTTGTTTGTATGTCTTTGCAGGGGAAGACGCACCTGATACTGCTGGGGTTGTGGAGATGGTGCAGACCCAGGAGGGGTCCGAGGGCCGACCAACCACCAGTGAGGGACGTGGTGTGGTGGTGGGTGAGAACCCACAAGTGCTGCAGGTTGTGCTCTCAAGGGGTGTCTCTGGCTGCACCTCCCCCGAGCTGTACTCAGGTGTTGATTCCGATGATGAGACCTACGTGCCGTCGCAGGTGAGTGTTCCAGGGAGGGATTCTGTTCTGTCCCACCCACCTGCACCAGGGTCAGAACCCTCAATGGGGATGTCAGTGTTGGCAGCTACGCCTTTGGTGGTTACGGATGCAGGGTCACACTCCGCGACATCTGATCCTGTTCCTGGGCCAGCAGATCAGAGGGGGAATGCAGTCCTGCAGCCTCAGGCAGTGCCGGCACAGCAAGGCGCAGTTTGCCTTGCCCCAGACAGGTGTGGTGCCCGCCGACGTGGTGGCCGTACGCCACCTGGCAATACCGCATGGGAGCAATCCATTTACAGTATGGCAACCCAACAGGCGGCATCATCCGAGATGATGGCTCAGGCCATGGATAGGGTGGCCACTTCCATTGTCCCCCCTGAAAGGCTGATGGAGCGACTACAGCAGGCAACCGACTCCATCTGCCAGTCACACAGGGAGGACATGTTGGCGTCCAACAGGGACAGGCGGGCGGCACTGGCGACTCTGCAGGAGGCCATCTCCATAGAGTCCCAGGGCCACAGGGAAGCCCTGAGGCAGGAGCTCCTTCACCTCAGGACGACTCTTGTTGAGCTTGAGGCTTCAACACACCAAAGGACAGAACAGCAGCTGGAGCGTCTCACCCGTACGCTCTCAGCTGAGATGCAGGCAATGAGGGCGGAGGTCCGGGCATCCCGTGAGTTGTTGCATGGGGACCTCCGCACACTCATCCTCCAGAACGAGACCTACCACACCCGCATGCTTGCAGCCATGGAGGAGCAGACTAGGGCCTTGCGTGGGCTGCCTCCCATAGTGCAACCACCTCCGGATTCAGCTGCACAGGGTGATAATAGCGACAGCAGTGATACTCCCACAATAGGGTAGCCGTGTGGGCCATGAGCCCATGGAGGTGTTTTTTTTCCCAGGATCCAGGTGGGTTTTGGTGTGCACCCTGTCCTCGGACCTCCTGGGTGGCCTCCTCAACCCCCCGGGCCCATCACTGGCCATTTTTGATTTTTTTTGATTTTTATTTTTATTTTTATTTTTATTTTTCCCAATTTTTTTGGGACAATTTGTTGCCTTCCGTGGTTCCTGTGGGCATACGCTGCATTGTGGCTGGGCACATGCAGGCTTGTCATGTATTTGGTTCAGATGCTTGGGTTTGAGTCACACACACCCCTCCTGCTTCCCGTTTCCATGGGCTTGCAAAGGGTGTGCCCAAGTGACATTGACGTACATGGTGACATTGGACTCCCACTACATGTGTGGGTAGTCTAGTCAATACTGTGTATACATTCCTAGTGCATATTGCTGTTGTGTTGTACACTGCATGTTACATTGATGTGTAACTCATCATCTGTGTCTACCTCCCAATTTGCAGGTCCCTTCCTCATGTCTACACAAGGCCCTCTAGTTTGGAGATGGGGTCCATGTTGGCAGCAGTGCACCTACAACTCTACATGGCGCCAACACTGCACAGTTGGTAGTGGTGGGAGTGCAGGCATTTCCAGGTGGTGAGAGTACTAATTTATTACATTTGTGATGTCATGTTAATGGTAGTACCTGCTCAAGTTTGCTGTTGGTCCTGCATTACTGTGAGCATTTCAGGTGTTGCAAGTTTCAATTAGGGACACTGTACATTGTGACACTAGTGTCATGTTGTGGGGATTACTTTGTTTCCTGCAAATAGCATGACATGGCACGGTGTGTCGTGTGGCGGTGCTGGGGATGGGTTGGCTGACATGGCACTGTCCTCTTGTTGCATTTTGCAAGTGGGTATTCATTTTAGCTGCTTGAATGTGTTTCTTCACAAAACTGCATTGGTGGTATCTGTGTGGGTAGGGATGCACACATTGTAACACTGCCAGGTGAACAATCTCAGGCTGATATGGTTTTCACGGTTGATTCTCCAGACATTCAGGATCAGTGTCAGGTTGAGTCATCATTGATTGTCAGATGGAATGTGCCAGGGCAGTGTGCACTCCACAGGGGTGTGATTTCTATGTGAAGTAATTAGCCACTAGCTGTGTACGGGCTGCCTCCCCCCGTGCCCTTTCCCCTCCCATGCGCAGTGGCTGTGCATGTGGTTGGGGATGCGTGGCCACCACCATGTCCACGGCCAGGCCCCGGCGTGTTGTAACGTTGTGCAGGACACATGCTGCCACTATGATCCTGCACACTACTGGGGGAGCGTACAACAGCTACCCGCCAGAACGGTCAAGGGAGCAAAAGCGTGACTTTAGCACTCCGAATGTGCGCTCCACTATGCCCCGGGTTGTAATGTGGGCTGTGTTATATCTTACCTGGGGTGGCGTGGTGGGGTTCCGAATTGGCGTCATCATGTGGGGGCTGAGAGGGTAGGCACTGTCCCCTGTGGAGGTGGTGATTGGTATCATTGGTGGGGTTGTGACCTTGCTCAGTATCTGACATGCATGCATGTGCAGTGGCATTCATACTCACCAAGAAGCCATGTATCGCCATGCCGCCCAGCTTCTAGGTCCCGGCTTAGGGTGGACATTCGGTAAATGAAGCTGTCGTGGGTGGAGCCCGGATAGTTGGCATATACTGAGGTGATGATTCCCTTGGCATTACATACTACCTGCACGTTGATGGAATGCCAGTGCTTGCGGTTCCTATAGATGTGCTCTGATGCCCTGGGGGGACGTAGAGCCACATGGGTGCAGTCGATGGCACCTAGCACTTTGGGGAATCGTGCCACACCGTAAAAATCCAGGGCGGCAGCATGCCTTTCTGCAGGTGTTCTGGGTAGGTATATGTGCCTGCGGACTGATGGCCGTGCAGTGATGATGTTCAAGACCTGGTGTAGGCAGCGTGACCGGGTGGCCTGTGATACCCCACCCACTATGGCACTTGTCCACTGAAATGATCCAGTGGCTAAGAAGTGCAGTACATTGAGGACCTTCTCCAGGGGGCTGAGTGCTTGGGAGCACAGGGTGGGTGATGTGAGGTCATCCTCCCACTCACTCACCAGGTCCAGTATTATGTGTGGTGGAAACCTGTACCTCCCATACACCTGGTCATCAGGCATCCCGAAAAGGCTGGTTCTTGGTGTGAATATTCTGGCCCTGACTATCCTCCTCCTCCTCCTTTGGTAGCCCACGCCGCTGCTGCTAGGAACGGTATGTTCATCCTGGGTCTGAGCTTGTTATTTTGTTAGCACGCTAATTTATGTGCTGCGCGTGTTGTAGGCGAGCGTGTGACCCGCGCACCCCTGAAATCCAGTACCCAGTCCAATAGCGTGTGGAAATTCCCGCGCACCCCGGGATACAGGTGCGCTGACGTACTTGCGTGTGTAAGTACCCGCGCACCCCTGATATACACGTACATAGGCCAATCGCGTGTACGCGCACTTTTGTCCAATTACACGCGATGACACTCTGACGTGCTGTCCAATTACACGCGATGACACTCTGACGTGCAGTCTTTCCACGTGTGCTCTGTCATCACGTGCTGTGTGGGAAACACCCGTGCGGGTCACGTCACAGACGCGCTTACGCGCTGAGGGCCTTTGGTCCAATGGAATCGCGTATGCGTGCTGACGCGCTTACGCGCTAAGGGCCTTTCCTCGAATTTCACGCTGACGTGCAGGATTTTCACGTGCCAAATCACTCCGTATCAAGCTGGCCACGAGAAAACACACGGAAGACCACGCTCCTGCCCAGAAGGCCGAATTACTGCCCCCCCAGTGCCCCGAGCAGCCTCCCACGTGCCATCTGCTGCTGCCTGCCTGCCTGCCTGCCTGCTGCCACCGTGCCCTGCCATTTGGTGCCTGCACATCAGCCATCTGCAGGGGTCCAGTTGCTGTGTCCACCCCTGCTGGAACTGAAGACTCCCGACTGGGATTACATCGCTCCACAGCCCAGCCCCAGGACCCAGTTGCCCACCCACACCTGCCTCTGGGGTTGCCATGTCGGGCACTTCCACATCTGGCACCAGTGGCAACCCCAGGCCAGAGGGGCAGAGGGGCACCAGCTTCACTGCCACCGAAGTTGGTGTCCTGGTGGAGCATGTCCTGGGGCAGTATGATGCCCTCTTTGGATCGTCCCGCGCCAGCAAGGAAGGACGGGAGAGGATCTGGGCCGACTGTGTGGTTGCCATCAACGCGGAGGGGGTGGCAACCCGCGACGTCCAGAAGATCAAGAAGCGCTGGGAGGACTTGAGGTCCAGGACCCTCGTGAAGGCCCGGCGCCTCGTGGAGGGGGGCCGGGGCCGCATGAGTTCCATCCAGATGAGGGTCCTGGAACGCGTACGCCCAGCGCTCCATGCCCAGATCCTTGAGAGGGAGACCCGTCTGGAGTTGAGCGGTAAGTGTCCAAGCATTGCTGTGTGAGACAGGGCATGTTGCGGTGTGCTGGTTGTCTGATACTTGCCTGTATGTGTGACATAGGACATGTATGCATGTATGTGTGCAGGGACATCATGGTAATGCATGTGCGACCAGTGATGTGTGAACCACATGGTTGTTGCATGTGTTTAAATGCCACATGGGGAGCCCTATGCAGATTTCAGACATGAGAGCATGCCAGTCTCTGTTCCTGGACATGGGTGGGGGTGAGGGATGGGTGCTGATGGCAGGTACATATATGGTAGCCATGTCTGTGTGCCTGACCTGCGTGTCTGTGTCTTGTGCATGCCATGGATGCATGACACATGTGTGCCACAATGCACAGATTCACTGATGCAGCCTAGTTACCCTTGTATCCGCTGTGTTTGGGGTGTATGGGGCCAGATGGATGTGACTGAGGTGAAGTGTGTGCATGTGATAGGCATGACCCATGATGCATGTGAGTTCCTTATCATTGTATGTTTCAAGAGTCCATTGAACATGTATGGAAATGTCCATGGCATGCACCATACCTGTTACTGTGTGTGTTTTGCCTGGACTGACCCATGTGTTGTGGAGGGACATGATGGAAGTGTACTTTGACAGTGGTACTCATCTGCTATTGCTTCCTGTCTAGGGGACCATTGTACAGTACCCTAAAGCTTGTGTTCTTTGTCTCCCTCTACACAGCGGCTAGTGAAGAAGAGGGCGGAGACGGCGCTGTGGAGCAAGGCGGCGGGGATGCCCCCACGGCTGCAGCGGAAGGGGTGGGTGATCCACCACAGGGGCCTGCTACGGTGGAAGACGGTGAGGAGCCATCCAGGTTGGTGGTTTCCACAGAGGAGGAGGAGGCCACCACAGGGGCACACATGGGGCCTGGTGGGGGCATCCCTGCTGGTGCAAGTGGTGCAGTCCAGGGCCAGGGGCAGGAGGCAGCACAGGTCACCGTGGAGGGGCCTGTGCATGTCACTGTCCCTGACCCTGTGAGTGCACCACCATGCACCAGCAGGGTTGCCCCATCCCAGGCCCGTCCGCAGGTAGAGGGGATGTCCATGTCACCTGACTCCCCTCCACCTGCGGACGAGGGGACCCGTGTCCGTATGGAGAAGGTCCTGATTGGGGTTGCGATGCGTGCGGGTGCAATTCGTGATGACGTGCGTGCTTCCCGGGAGGAGCACGCACATCATCACGAAGAGCACCGTGCCGACGTGGCCCAATTGGGATCTTCCATGTTCGGGGGTTTCCTGCATGTGTCGGCCAATCTGGCGGCCCTCTGCTCCTCTGTGGAGGCTATACGCCAGTCGTTCTCCTTGCCGTCTTCCGGCCCAGATGCCACCAGGGCCCCCTGTGGACCTGCCCTGACCTATGCAGCCAGCTCGGTGGGGATCCCATCCCTGCCACAGTCGGGAGTCGGAGGTCAAGCAGGGGTGGACACCACAGCAACTGTACCCCAGCAGATGGAGGATGTGCCGGCATCATCAGGCAGGGCACGTGCACAACGGCATCGGTGGATTCCATCAGCCTGGATGCCGTCGTGCTGGCAGAGGCAGTTGCATCGGAGGCAGCAGCAGAGTCAACGTGGGAGGCATCATGGCTCAGGGCCTTCAACATCGGAGGGGCAGGCATCGGCCGGAGGGCAGGAGGACCCAGGACAGGAAGTGTCTTCCGTGTGGCTGCGGTTGGGCCAGCAGATAGGTGCGGAGCGGCGGCGGGCGGAAGAGGAGTGGCTCACGATGGTCAGGGCGGAGAACTCCATGCGGAGGGCCCTGAGGCGGGCCGAGTGCCTCGAGGCAATCCGCAGGGGGTTGGAGGAGCAGATGGCGTCGTCCCTGCGGACCCTCGGGGCCATGGAACAGGACCGCCTCCGGGACATAGACGAGGAGTTTGATGATGCCCTGGCCCGGAACACTACCGAGTGAGCCACTGGACTTGCCCGCCGCCTTTGTATATAGTTCTTTAGTTTTAGGTTTCCTTTGTTTATTGTTATGATTTGGAGTCGACGGACACAGCTCCACTTTTTGCATATAGTTGCTTTTTTGTTAGGGTTTTTAGTAGGTTTCCTTTGTTCAGTTGGGCTCATGGACCCTTGGATATTGTGTACATAGTTCTTCTTTGGATTGTTTTATTTTTTAATTTTATTTTTTCTTCTCCATGGAGCAATGGTGTTTGGATTTTATTTTTTTTCTGTCGGATTGATTTCATTTTTAATGTGACTTTGAAGTACATTTTTTGGGGATTTTGTGTTTTTCATTTTTTGGGACGGACATGCACCTTTTCTTTTTTTCATTGGCATTGTAGTTTGTTTCATTTCTTTTGCATTCATATTTTTTAAATACATTTTTGTTTTCATACTTCACTGTGTGGTATCATCTCATTGGTTTCATGCATGTCATGTTGGGTGTTTTCAAATTCATTTGCAACCATTGTGTGTGACAGACATGGGTTCATTCGCTTTATGTACGTTGGGGGTGTAACATGTAATTTTCATTTCCATGTGGGTGAATGGGTTACTTGGTAGGGCCTTTTGGCTGTGGAGGCTGACCATTACGCACATGGTTGGTGATTGTGAGGAGCTGGGTGCAGGGGGACATGAGTGGGGGCCTGGTGGAGGCTCCCCCTGGTGGCAGGGGGGTGGGGGTGCAGGGGAACATGAGTAGGGGCCTGGTGGAGGGTGCCCCTGCACTGCTGGGGGTGGGGGTGGTGGGAGACATGAGTGGGGGCCTGGTGGAGGGTGTCCCCGGATGCTGGGGGTGGGGGTGGTGGGAGAATTGAGTGGGGGCCTGGTGGAGGCTGCCCCTGGTGGCTGGGGGGTGGGGGTGCAGGGGAACATGAGTGGGGGCCTGGTGGAGGGTGCCCCTGCACTGCTGGGGGGTGGGGGTGGTGGGAGACATGAGTGGGGGCCTGGTGGAGGCTGCCCCTGGATGCTGGGGGGTGGGGGTGGTGGGAGACATGAGTGGGGGCCTGGTGGAGGCTGCCCCTGGATGCTGGGGGGTGGGGGTGGTGGGAGACATGAGTGGGGGCCTGGTGGAGGCTGCCCCTGGTGGCTGGGGGGTGGGGGTGCAGGGGAACATGAGTGGGGGCCTGGTGGAGGGTGCCCCTGCACTGCTGGGGGGTGGGGGTGGTGGGAGACATGAGTGGGGGCCTGGTGGAGGGTGCCCCTGGATGCTGGGGGGTGGGGGTGGTGGGAGACATGAGTGGGGGCCTGGTGGAGGCTGCCCCCGGAATGCTGGGGGGTGAGGGTGGTGGGAGGCATGAGTGGGGGCCTGGTGGAGGCTGCCCCTGGTGGCTGGGGGGTGGGGGTGCAGGGGAACATGAGTGGGGGCCTGGTGGAGGGTGCCCCTGCCCTGCTGGGGGGTGGGGGTGGTGGGAGACATGAGTGGGAGCCTGGTGGAGGGTGCCCCTGGATGCTGGGGGGTGGGGGTTGTGGGAGACATGAGTGGGGGCCTGGTGGAGGCTGCCCCTGGTGGCTGGGGGGTGGGGGTGCAGCGGAACATGAGTGGGGGCCTGGTGGAGGGTGCCCCTGCACTGCTGGGGGGTGGGGGTGGTGGGAGACATGAGTGGGGGCCTGGTGGAGGGTGCCCCTGCACTGCTGGGGGGTGGGGGTGGTGGGAGACATGAGTGGGGGCCTGGTGGAGGGTGCACCTGCACTGCTGGGGGGTGGGGGTGGTGGGAGACATGAGTGGGGGCCTGGTGGAGGGTGCCCCTGGATGCTGGGTGGTGGGGGTGGTGGGAGACATGAGTGGGGGCCTGGTGGAGGGTGCCCCTGGATGCTGGGGGGTGGGGGGGCTGGGTGACATGAGCAGGTGTGCAGGGTAGTCCCCTGTGGTGTGTGCTGCCAGCAGGGGCCGTGGAGGGTGTACAGGGAATACCTGGGAGCACACAGCAAAATCGCGTGTTGAATTTCCCGCGCACAACTGAAATCAACTTACCCTGACAAATCGCGTGTGGAACTTCCCGCGCACACCTGAAATCCACTTACCCGGCCAAATCGCGTGTGGGACTTCCCGCGCACCCCTGAAATCCACGTACATGGCCAAATCCCGTGTGGAACTTCCCACGCACCCCTGAAATCCACGTACCCTGACAAATCGCGTGTGGAACTTCCCGCGCACCCCTGAAATCCACGTACCCGGCCAAATCGCGTGTGGTACTTCCCGTTCACCCCTGAAATCCACGTACACGGCCAAATCGCGTGTGGAACTTCCCGCGCACCACAGAAATCCACGTACCCCGACAAATGGCGTGTGGAACTTCCCGCGCACCCCTGAAATCCACGTACCCGGCCAAATCGCGTGTGGGACTTCCCGCGCACCCCTGAAATCCACGTACACAGCCAAATCGCGTGTGGAACTTCCCGCGCACCCCTGAAATCCACATACCCTGATAAATCGCGTGTGGAATTTCCAGCGCACCCCTGAAATCCACGTACCCGGCCAATTCGCGTGTGAGACTTCCCGCGCACCCCGGTATACATGCACACGTATTTTTTGTCAATGGGTGTCCGTGTTTGTGGGTACCCCTTTGCACGTCATTTGTCCTGGAGGGCCACAGTATGGGACATTCATCATGGCAGTATATAGGTGCTATTTGTTGGCGCACCTTTTGGCGCACATTTCTTCCAGGCGCAGAGACGCTACCGCCTGCTTTCTTGTGGCGGTCGTGTTTGTGCCTGTGCGCTGGTTTGAGCGTGCGCTTTTTTGCCCTATTCTATTCCATGAATACGTGTTGTAGGCGAGCGTGTGGACGTTCCGCGCACTTGTACCCTGTACTTCCCCCGTGACGCCCACATTTTGGCAAGTTGTTCCCCATTCCGAGTGTTACGCCCGTGTTCCGCCTACTTTTGTAGCGTGCGCCGCGCTATGTGCGATTTTCGCTGTGGCCTGTGCGATTTTCGCTGTGACCTGGTGCACGCAGTTAGATGGCCTGTGCGCCAACGTGCGCTGTGCACTTTATTATCGCACATCCGATGGTTTTCTCGCGCACAGCCTTCCATGAATCGATGTGCGCTGCTTTTCGTGCGATTTTCGCACTTGCACTGCGATTTTCGCTATTCCACTGCGATTCGCACGTTTTTGGCCACTTGCGCCGCGCTAATTATTCCATGAATCGGCCTGTTAATTTATATGAGAGCATCATAATTCAAACAGTGCACCCATTTCAAGCAATAATACGCCTTCAACCAGAAACTGCAAAATTACCTCCCTCTGAATTAGTGAAAGGTATTTGTGGAAAAGTAGTGTATTTACCATTAGATCTAAAAGAAAATGTGCACACTCTAGGAGTGCAACGTCCAATGCAACAATCTTTAATTATCTTGGTAAATGGAGTACCTACAAAAGACAAAATAATTTGGCAACAACCGCTAGATTTACATAAAGTTAGAGAAGCCCTGCAATATCTTAAAGAGAATAATGAATATTACAAAGAAATTAATATTGAAGACAACTTGAAATATACAACTGAAATAATTCAAGAGACACAAGAAGCTGGTCAATTTGAGCTCCTAAATCCTGCTACAATATGAAACACTTTATACCATTATACAATTCATCCATTGCACTCTAATGACACCATAGAAGATGCACTGGAAATGTACCAAATGTGTCAAACAAATGGATCACCAATCAGCATATGGGAAAAAAGTATAGAAGCACATGCTTTTCCTCTACTCTTTCCTACTGGCAAAGGAGAAAGATATGATGATAGACCTATTCAAATATCAGCATCAGAATATCGCTCATTACAAATGTATTCTGAAGATCCCAGATTTTGACAAAATGTGGAATACATATTCCACCTACTCTTTGAAAGTGAACTAGCAACTTTATGTTACGGAGTTGCACACATATTAAAATCAGGATCACACTTTCAAAATATGACAGCTACACAATTATTAGAGAAAGTGCAACAAAAGGATGAGGTTTTACAATCAAATATTACAAATCTATTAGCAAATATGCGTGTACTAAAGAGTACTGCTTTCGACGTCATGGAGATGTACGTTGTGTGATCAGAAACCTTGGTCCACCCACTTGGTTTGTTACATTAAGTTGTGCAGAATATGCATGGGAAGATTTACATGCCTTCCTACACATATCAAACGAAAACAAAACAAACATAGAAATACTAACACCTGGAGAACATTTTTCAAGACATTTTCACCATCACTTCATTGCTATGCTACATTTTATTTGTAATAAAACTGTTCCTCCCCTTGGAGAAGTGCAACACTTATTTTGGAGAAAAGAATACCAAGCCAGAGGACCACCACATGTCCACATGCTTTTATGGATTAAAGATGCTCCTAAATTTGGTCAAGACAGTGATGCCACTGTTTTACAGTTTATTGAAAAATATGTCACTTGTGAAATTCCAGAAGAATCCACAAATAGTGATCTTCATGCAAACATTTTACAATTCCAAAGACACAAATGTGGCAAATACTGTTGTCGCAAAAACAAAAACAAAGGGAAATACTACACCAAATGCTGATTTGGTTTCCCTACACCAGTTACAAATACAGGTCAAGTGAACAACCTCATGTCTTCAGTTAGACATAGTGTTAAAGGTAAGTCACCTAAAAATACATATTGCATAAAAAGAAAAGAAGAAGAAAAATATATCAATGATTACAATGCAATCATTGCCCACTTATCGAATGCAAACATAGATGTGCAGTACATTGCAGACAATTCTGTCATCAGATAAAACAGTGTCTCAGAAATTATACAACTTGGGCACAAGAATGCTGTCCCATAGAGAATGTGGATCCTATGAAGCAGCTGATCAATTAACTGGTACTGCATTGTATGGTAAACCTTAAAATATAGTATGGCTAAAGTCTTGGTCCAGCTAAATCTAGAAAAAGAGTTCTAAAATCATACGAAGATATAGAAACAATAGCCAAACATGATCTCAACAGCCAAGACATTTTAAAAAACAATTTATTGGACACATACTACCCAAACAGGAGTACCACTTTAGAAACCATGTGTCTATACCACATAGCCCAAAACTACACTTACAAAAATAATATAAAACCTGATGAACAAAACCGTAAATACAAAGTGACAAACTGTGAAGGCAGCTTAGTAAAACTCACCAAACCAAATTTAATTAATCATATCAAATTGTCATTAAAGACTCCTCAACATAAATAAGTATATTACATGTCCCTGCTCCAACTCTTTAAACCATAGAGAAAAGAAGAAGAAATACTAGATAACTATGACTCATATGAAGACGCTTTCAAAGCAAATGAAAGCAGTATAACTAATGTAAACTTTACACAGTACAAAACAATGTTGCACAATGAACAGCAACACGAAGAAGAACTCCAGTCCCAACTAGATAAGGACACTCCTGACAGTAGTCAACCTTCTGTCACAGGCAGCCAAGAACGACTGGGAGACCCACTAATAACAAATGAGGCAGAAT
The DNA here is from genome assembly GCF_040938575.1 of Ambystoma mexicanum. Taxonomy (NCBI): domain Eukaryota; kingdom Metazoa; phylum Chordata; class Amphibia; order Caudata; family Ambystomatidae; genus Ambystoma; species Ambystoma mexicanum. Next base: position 1,514,804,637 of record NC_090937.1, on the reverse strand, counting down.
TAGCTATGATAGAAGTAGAAAACACCATGTGTCAGTATGAAGATAAAGAAGACTTAACTATACGACAATCAAAGCTAAACAATGAGCAACGTAGCATTTTTCAAGAAGTAACAAAAGAAATTGTACATGGTGTACAACATGAAAACAAAGAATGCACCTGTCAAAATTACAAACCTATACTGTTGTATGTCATTGGTAAAGCTGGTTCTGGCAAAACATTCCTAATCAAAATCATCAGTAAGTTCCTTCAACAAATGACAAACAACTAACTGTCAGCTGTTGTCACTGCCCCCACAGGTTTAGCTGCCTACAACATAGGTGGTGTCACTTTACACCGATTACTACTCCTGCCATTAGAACACCAAAACAAATTAGATTGTTACACACTTTCTGCAGAAGCTGCAATGGAACTACGCAGAGAATTGAAGCAAATGAAAATGCTACTAATAGATGAAGTGAGCAGGGTGTCCAACCTAATGTTGGCTTTGATTTACCTGAGATTACAAGAAGTACTCAAAACAAACTATGAAGAGCTCTTTGCAGGAAAACACGTTATTGTTTTCTGAGATCGTCTTCAATTGATACCAGTAAAAGGTGAGCCCATTTTTAAAACATTACGACACAAACTCTGCCGTAAAACTGTTGGCAGCATTGGAAATGTCAAACTTTGGCAACATTTCCAATACAGTGAATTACCAGAAAACATGCGCCAATCTGCAGATCTCACTTATGCCAACATCTTAAAAAGTAACAGAGTTGGTATACTTTCGAAAGAAGCAGAAGCAATATTGAAAACCCACCACATTTATGCACTTCATGGTGATAATGCATGTGCTACAGATGTTATGGAACAATTAGCCCACAAAAATGTCAATTGTATGGCCTTAATGCCAACACTTGCAAGCTGCTTCAAATTCAATGAAATAATGTTTAGTAAAGAAATGCAACCAATAATGGAAATTAGCACCACAGACAAACTAGATGTACATGGAATGACACTACCCATTTTTCAACAAGCCACAACAAGACTAAATAGTTTAGAAAAATAAATCTCAAACACAGCAGTCTTGGAAAATATATTAAAATTATCCTTAAATTGCAGAGTAATGCTGAAACGTAACCTTGACATGGACCAAGGCCTAGTTAATAGAGCACTGGGTAGAGTTGTTGGCTTTCAAACATACCCATGTGACAACAAAATTCAGTTTGTCAATATTCTCTTTGACAAACTTTCAGAAGTAAAAAGAATAGGACGCTCAACAGCTCGATTCCTTCTCTTCAAAGACATGTATGTACGCAGAGAACAATTTTCTCTAACTCTTGCATACGCAGTCACCATTCATAAATCACAAGGTCTTACCCTAGACAAAGCAATGATAGACATTGGTAACACAGTCTTTAAAGAAGGCATGAACTATGTAGCACTATCACGCTTACGTACACTTGACGTCTATTTCTAATCAACTTTGATACAAGTAAAATTAACGTTGATATTCCTTGCATTTTAGAATACAATAGACTTCGTTCACTATACACTCCCCATCTAAACACATATTCTGTTCCACAAAAAGTAAAACATTATAAAAGAAACATGAATCAAACAGAAAAGCAACATGATGTCACTGCAAATCCTCCAAAGAGAGTAAAAGAAAGTAATGCTTCATCAAGTGCCACAAGCAAAAAAGAATCAATTAGGGAAAGTAAACCAGGTACTTCTTCAAAGAAGGAAGACAAACTCCAAAAAAGCAGTCAGATACAGAACTACCCGGTCCATTTAAACTCTCAAATATAGTTGGTGTAAGTTGCTACGCAAATGTAGCAATGAATATTCTATTTCAATTACCACCAATTGTTGAGAACATTTACTTACACAGTACAGACTGTAAGGTTATTTAGCGTTTTACAACACAGAGTACAGCACAGAGTACAGCACTACTGCACAGGATCAATGTGTACCATGTTTTTTTTTTTATGCAGTACCACTGCATGGGTTTGGTTCATTGCTATGATGCAATTGTTTCAAGCTATCTGTTGCCAGTGTAACATGGACATATAAGTGAGGGCAGGTTATTCAGTCAAAAACGATTTTTACATATAAAATGCAAATAATTTTTTTTCACAGTTAAAAGCACACATTTGTACATTCAAAATGCGCACTATTTTTCACCTGAAATGCCACGTTGCAAGAGACTCATTTGAAAATTAATAAACTAACCACATTAACAACTAACCTGATCATAACCCACTAATAATAATGTGTTCTCCAATGGAAAATGACAGGCTCTGAAAGTCATTATTTAAACGCACATTCAGTTGTTTTTTCTTTTTGCTCTGCTGCTCTGTCCACAGTAACTGCAGGAAGCAAAGACCTCGAATAAGCAGGAAATCAGTTTGGTTACAGTTGCAACTGTATAAGCCAAGCCATTGTGTGCAGAGGGTGGTTAGAGCATGATAGAATTGTATTGGTTAGGATCCTTTGGTAGGAGGTAACCAGAGTTTTCTTGTATATTCTCGAGGAAGAAGCTGGAGAGAGACATCTTGACACAGCTCGGAGAAGGACTGAGTTGATAGCTGGGGATGCCTGATTCCTAAAGCAGATTCAACTTGGTTGCAGAGACTGGGATTCCCAGTCAACAAGTCCCAGTTTGAGTGACAGCAAATGCTTGTCCTTGCTGGGTGAACCCCTCCAGAAGGCGACCAGCCAAAGAATTTACATGCTGAACAAGCCTGGTAATTATCTCGCTGAAGTGTGGGGGCTGAGTGTGTGCGAACATTTTCAGTCAGTGTAGGAAAGGAGATTCCTGTGCTTTACCCACGTGTTTAATGTTGCAAATTGAATTCTTGTTCCCCGCCACTCTCTTCTCAGTGTATCACAAATAATGCTGTTACTGTGCTATTTCATTTATTTTTGTAAAAAGAGTGAGATTGTGTTTAAATGCAACTTTTATAATACACAAAAATATCTGAAAGCAGACGAGTGGTGTGTTTTATTTTCTCTTTCCTTTGTGCATTTACCAATACAGTGCTGATGATGTGGGGGAGATGTTTAGACAGTGCAATTGTCATTTTTAAGATAGCTAAAAATAAGATTTGGCTGCAGTTGTGTGCATGATTCCATTCAGTATATAAGTTTGTGTTTTCTGGACAGAACATAATAAGTAACTGGGTGTGAAATAGCCTTTTGCTGAAGGTATATGAGTCAGCAAAAATAGAGACCCGGGACATAGTTCACTACCGTATATAAGTTAGTGAAAAATACCACATGATAGCTCGCTGCCGTAGATAAGACAGCGAGAAATTACCCATGGTGGCACACTAAAAATGAAAATGTGGTGTTCCTGAAATGCAGGCCTGAGGTCTCCCTAGTGATTACACGAAAAATCTAAACAAAAATAAGGGGTTCTGGATATTGGGGCCACAAATAAAACAAAGGAATTATGCTCACCAAAAATACCACCAACCACGCATACCAACCACTCATACCAACCACGCATAAATAACCTTACAAGACCCATTGTGTTTGCAAATGTTAGTACTTCACAGAAATGCAGCAAACAATCCTGACAACACGTATAGTGTTTATGGAATAAGACAACAATTGGACTACTGTGCTGGAATGGTGAAATTCACTATAAACTCACAGGAAGATCCACAAGAATTTCTAATGTACTTACTATTAGTACTGGAAAACAAAAACATACCTATAAATGAAATCTTCCAGATTTCATACATGTGGAAACATACATGCACTCTCTGCAACAATGTGACACAAGAACAAATCCCCAATGAACGCTTTGTGTATATATCAATACCTAATTGTGAATCCATTCCATTTCAGCAACTTGTACAAAATGCAAACCATGGTAGATTATGTTCGACCTGCAATTCAGATAATCGCTCCACATTAGTAATACAAACACATAGTTAATACGTAATACTAATGCTTCTACGTTACAATGCAGATGGTACCAAAAACAACTGCAAGCTGACTGGATTCACACATGGTCAAATATCACTTGGTAGGAAAACCTTCACAACAATAGGTATAATCTACCACGCAGGAGCCACAACCAATTCAGGGCACTACACTGCATATATAAAAAAGAAATGTGGATGGTTTGAATGTAATGATAGTACCATTACTCTAAAGCAGAGATTACCAGCAAATCTTACAAACGCTTATTTAATGTTCTTAAAACCAAAATTTTATAACTAAACTGCACTTAAACCTTAAGTACACTTGTAGTAAAAAAATGTAAACTGTCACAATATTCCAAAAGCTATCTAACTGTCCAAAGATGCTACAACTAATCAGATAAATTAATACCACTCAAATCGAGAAAAAAATAGACAGAATATGCCAATTGGTATCTAACTGTCCCAAAATTTTGAAATATCCAAACAGATAAATCAATACCACAAAATTATATAAAAAAATAAACAGTTAGAATACTCCTACTGGTATCTAACTGCTCCAAAATGTTACAATATCCAAACAAATACGTAATATCTTACTGCTCCCAAAAACTAGAACAATCCAATGTATAAAGCATTAGCCAGAAACAAGTAAATACTGAAAACAAACATACAAATAAACTGTAGCATAACAGAAAAAGTTTTTTTTTAATCCACCATGGATTTTTTTTTTTTTCACAGACCAAATGATTTTAGCAACAAACACAGAAACTGAGCAAATTGCACAGTACTCTGATTTGTCATCTACTAAATATGAGGGTAAAAAAAAGAAGAAAATGTTGATTGTACAATGTAATAAGTCTTTATAAAATACTAATACTAACATGCTATTTTCTTTTATCACAGAAATGAACAAGAAAAACATGGACTCCCGTTACTAAACCAAATAGTAAGTATAACATGATAAATACAACCATCGCAGCATATCACACCCATACTGGCTTATAACATTGTTCCTTATAAAAAATGTTTTGACCCAAAGTTATAAGCCACTATGAGTGTGATATGCTGCGGTGCTTGTGGCCAGGGCATAGACTCTTGGTTGCATGGCCGCTGCATATCACACCCATAGATTCAAGCATTGCAACCATTTTAATGTCCGCGGACACAAGGAAGTTCCTAGAACACATTCAACTTGCCAGAGGACGATACGGACAGCGTCCTCAGGACACCCCCATTTTCTTTATGTACGAACACTTCAGGACACCGCGAGTGTTCTTAGAACACTTTCAGCTTGCCATCGAACAATACAGACAACGTCTTCAGGACACCCCTTGCGAACATTCCAGGACCCTACGAGTGTTCGTAGAACACTTTCAATTTGACACTGAATCCATTCTGTTTATTTACGAACATTTCAGAACAACCGTGTTGTCCGCAGACTAATCAAATACAACAAAATCGTCTAGCACATAAAAAAAACAACAACATTGCACCTATCTCATACTCCGCCACCCTCCAAAATGTTTACAAAGTTTGGTGAGGATTCGTCCAGAGGGAGCGAAGTTATAAGCCACCCAAAAAATGCTCTTCCTATGGAAACACCAATTTAACCATAACTACATGGACGCTACCACGTCCATGTAATGCATATATATTACAGGGCCTGTGCTAGCGGCCCTGTAGTTATGGTTAAGTTGCTCAACTCATAAAAAGAACACATTTTGGGTGACGTATAACTTTGCCCCCTGATGAATCCTAACCAAACAGTTTGGTGTGGTTTCAGCCAGTTGGGGAAAACGTTATAGGGTGGGTGCCAGAGTTTGTGGAAATCCACATAGATGCAATGGAAAATGAATTTTGCTTGTGCCTGCTGCCCAAACTGCTGGACGGATTTTCACCATATGTCCACCAGGTGCAGCGACTTGGTCCCAAAAGTGTGCTTTTGTAAATTTGGATGTAAACCCATCCAGTATTTATTTTTTTAAATGGCCAAAAAGTAGGTTAAAAATGTGTGATATCTGGGTCTGGTCCACAGACCCATTGCCTGATTCAGAATCCACTGATGCCCTGGACAAATCATGGTGCAGCATGATGTTCACGGACATCATACACACATGTTAATTGGACGGTGAAAAACATGGGGTGTGTCAAATATTTTGAAAAGGTCACCATGTTGGATCCGCAAACAGCCGCACTGGACAGCGCAGTCAGCAAAAAGTCTGTAAAACACATTTGGGAGTATTTTGTGGCAGAAAGAGGGTCTGGAAAGGGTGAGGGAGTGGAATAAAGTTGATATGCAGCTGTTTTTATAGGTGAAAAAAGGGTGTGCAGGTGCTGCCACTAAAATTGACCGCAGACATAATTTGGATGGCAAGGGGTTCTGGGTGAGTCTTGTTATTTTAAAGTGTATTGTACATACTTGTTATATGATTTATTTATATTGTGGTGGTTGTGGCCACTGGCAACCCATACTATAGTAATATGTGTATAGTAATTATAGGTAATATAGGGGGAGTATAGGGTATTTGTAATATGGTGGAATTATATAATTGAATATGGTATTTATCATTGTAGTACAATTGAGGACAGTGCTTATGGAATATGTATTTGTTTGTTTGTGAAGATAACAAATAGGATCATACTTGGTGGGTTACCTAGTTGCATACAGTAATGAATCTGGAATTTCTGGTTTTTCTTCTGTGAAAAAAAAATATGTTAAGCGGGATAGTATAAACATTTCAAATGCATACAATTTTACATACAGATGTAATTTTTTGACCCTCACAAACAGTACATTATATGTACTATGTTTGCTACAACATTAGTGTGTGCTACCTGATGTTGTATAGACATGAACTAATCATTTGGTCATCTGGAAAAATAATCCATAGAGGATTAAAAAACAATATTCTAATTGTGTGAGTCTAATTGTGATAGTGTACTGTACATGCTTGTTATATGGTTTAGTTAAATGTTTGTTTGATGTGTGTTGTAATTAAGGGAATGTTTAAAGTAGTTAGATAACTGTTGCGCATTCTAACTATATTGGACTTTATAAGAAGTTTTGCAGTAAGAATAACTGTGATGTCATATGTGACATGTATTGTAATGAAGGGTATTTTAGAAGAAGTTAGATACCTGTTGGCACATTCTAACTGTTTTGGGTTTTAAAAGTACTATTGTCGTATTTTAGATGTAGTTACATACCAGTCAGCCTATTCTAACTGTTAATTCTACTTTAGTTTAGTGAGTACATTTGGGGCAAAGGAATATTAAGTAGGCATTTGTTAGATTTGGTGGTAATGTTGGCGTACTGTAATTATATTGGATTTTACATAAAGTATTGTAGTAACAAGAACTGTGATGACATATTTGAAGTGTATTGCAATGAAGGGTATTTTTGAAGTAGTTAGACACCTGTTGGTGTATTCTTTTTATTGTGCTACAATTTAGCGACAAAATTTGGGTTGAAGGAACGTTAAGTAGGCATTGTTAGATTTGATGGTAACCTACATTTTGTAGTAATGGAGGCGTTGTTATAATTCAAACCAAAGACTTTTCCTTTTGACATATGCAGTATAGTGGACTGAAGTGGTTGTAGCACCATTGTGGTAGAATATGCCCACTGTTGTGACGGTTTTCTTGCCAATGAATACTTGACCGTGTGTGAAGCTAGAAAGCTTTCAGTTGTTTTTGGTACCATTTGCATTGCACTTTAGAAGCAGTAGCATAACATATTGGCCATTTTAGTTTATTTGTATGTTGGACCGATTGTCTGTATAGCAAAAAGGGCATAATATACCATGATGTGCATTCTGCAAACCTGGTGGAGTGGAATGGATTCAGAATGTGGTATGGATACATACACAAATCATTCATTAGGGATGTGCTCTTGTGAAACATGCATGTATGTCCCATGTATGTTTCCAGTTGTATGAAATCTGGAAGATTTATAGGGATGTTTTTAGTTTCCAGTACTTGTAGTAAGTACCTTAGGAATTCTTGTGGATCTTCTTGCCTGTTTTTGATGAAATTTACTATTCCTGTACACAGTCAAATCCTTGCATGAGAGTCTGTAAGTGCTGTCAGGTTTATTCGTGGCATTTATATGTTGGGCAAGTATTTGCAAACACAACTGGCAACTGGTCCGAGCCGTTTAAGTAAATGTTGTGAACAATTGGTGGCAATTGGAAGAGAAGATTGATTGCTATATTTGCAAAGCAATTTACTCTAGTATTGTTGCTGAATTTAAATGGACCAGATAGTTGTGACTCTGCATCCTTTGATGGGCCTGCAGTTGTTTTTTAAGAAGAGACACTTGTTTTGTGGTATTTGAAGGAGCAGCAATTAGTCTTTGCGGTATTGTTGGGAGATCTGTTATAGGTTCTGTTTTTATTAGTTTTCTTTTTAAGGGTATTCTTTTTTGAGGTACTAGGTACATATATAGATGGGTGTACATTGCATGTAGTCTGTTGTATTCTATGATGCAAGAAATATCAGTGTTGACTTTGTTTGCATCAAAGTTAACTAAGAATAGACCATTTAGTGTCGACAGAAGTGAAAATGCTATGTTACACATACCTTCTTTAAAAACTGTGCTACCAATGTCAATAAATGCAGGATCTAGAGTTAGACCTTGCAATTTGTGAATAGAAACAGCATATGCAAGAAATAGAGAGAATTGTTCTGTTCATACGTACATGTCTTTGAAAAGAAGAAAATGTGCTATTCAGTCATCTATTTCTTTAACTTCTGCAAGTTTGTCAAAGTGATGTTGGCAAACTGAATGCTGGATAAGTTGGTATGTTTGGAGCCAACAACTGTACCAATTGCTCCACATATCCGTGAATAACAGCAAAACAGCCAAAATAATCCTTCCCCACCTCCCCAGGCCATCACCAAGTGCCCCCTAAACGGTACCAGCTGCCCCCACTCGCCAGACGGCCTCCGGACCTCCACTGCTCTCTCTATTTCACCCCAGAGCACACTCTGTTTCTGTGACGCAGTTTGCTTTCAGATGTCGGATATTCGCAGCTATAGCCGAGGCTACAGTAAGCTTTGTGTTGCAAAATCGGTCCCTGAATCCCATCCAACTCCCAATTGTCACTCAGTGCTTTCTAGCCATTCCCCACCCCTACCCTGATGGAACTTGCATGTTTTCTGACCTGCAAATACCTTTTCACTGTGTTTTATTTCCCCATAACCTCGGCTATAGCCTCTTATATCTCTTGTATGGAGAGAAAATCAAGATGGTGGTTGTTTCATTTTTGAAAACATGATCCTGCAATGCACCATGGGAGATATAAGTATAATTTTTGGGGAACAGGATACTCCCTTCTCAGCCAAATTTTAAAATAACTACAGCACGGAATATCCCCAAACCACGCATGGATTGTGAGTCAATGCTTCGTGCCCAAGTTGTTTTGGACCTGGTCTAAATCCTTACAGCCGTTTAGGCTGTGCGCTTTGGCAGAAATTGACCCTTGTGTCTATGGCAAAATGAATGGGAAGTATGCTGCACTTTTGGAGAAAAATACATGTTGATGTGAATAACTATTCTATTTTCTAACACATCTTTACAAAACTTTGCAGTCTAGGGGGGCTCGCAGACTTTTAATCGAAATTCCAGCCAAATCTGTTACTCGAAACAAAACTTATTAACAATAGAATTTTGAGGGGTTCCTTTGTGTCTCTGACTCACCTTAACTATCGCTGCCCTATAATACAAGATCACCTAAATATTTTTAAAACAAAGTTTAAATAAAGAAAAGAAATACAGAAATAATATTGAATGCTGTTGTCTAATTTCTGGATCCTCACAGTCCTGTTTATAAAGCAAATGAATCCACCATGTGACAAAAGGAACATTTTCCTCTTCCAGTCTATATGTACACTATTGACTATAACAATTACCAAAGATCCTGGTAGACTAAGCCAAGACTAAATCCTCTTGTATGTTTATCCTCTTGTAGGTGTTTTATCCATGCTTCATGCAGGACGTCCCATAGAATATTGCACCTTAAATGACGTTTCATATTGCACAAAAAAGAAAGTGCACTATTGTTTCTTGGGCCTTACAACACAAGCAAACTTCTCGTGGGGTTGGGACATATGCTTATTGGGGATTGGGGTTGAAAGACCTAATTAGAAATGTTCGAGGGAGAAAGACTGAAGATCATTTTTTCCAAATAATCTTCGCTTTTTTCCTCTCCTGAACATTACTGACTCAGCACACACTCCTACCCACACTCCCACCCACAATCCTAACCACACCCCTACCCCCACCCCACCACAACACACTCCTACCAACCCTCCCACCCCCCCACTTACCTTGCATTCCAACTTGCTGTGTCCCTGCAACGCCTGCTCCCTTTCACTTCTGTGATCAGGCACCGGAGCCACAGGCTCCTTTCCTTTTTTTAATTAATTATTTGGGACTGCTGAGGGGGTGTCCCCCGCAACCTCCACTCACAGTATAGTGAGCAAGGGTAAGGGGGAACACCGCATACAGTTTTTTTTCTTTTTGGGGATAGGTACGGGGGTCACCCCCACAGCACCCAGAACTGAATGTGTGATGATCTGGTAGAGCTTTTCAGCCATTTAGATTTTTCAAACAGCTGAAATTCAGCCAAATCATGCATTCAGTATTTTTTTCTTGAACATTTTGGACAAAACCGCTTATTGGCAAACCATGTACTGACAAGGACATGCTAAGAGATTAAATATGTTGCAGTTATCGTCATGCCAATGTCAAACGCAGAGAGTTTGTAAATATTATACAGTACAGGTATGACCTATAAGGGTCACATACAGTTACAGCTCGATGCTAATCAATGACCACTGGCCGAACCTTTGTCACATGGGATTTCATCATGTAAAGATGTCCCAGGAAAGCATCTCCAACTGAAACCTGGTGCCTCGTAAGACTACTGCCTTTTTCATGCATTTGTGAATTTGCGTCAAATAATCCTGGAGCAATGTCCATACTATTTAAATTGGTTTTAGATCCAGAGACTTGGGTCTTGTAATGAACAATGATGGTCCAAGCAAAGGCTGGTTTGGGGTTATTGTCTTTAATTATCAATAGCTTTCAAGAATCCTTGACATAAAACCACCTCATAAGTGCCCCAGAAACCTATTTCTCCTTAACAAAACACTATGGGTCTGCTTTGCAAAAATGTTTTAACTTGAGAAAGTCCTTGGAAAGTTGCTCAGGTCTACCAAGGTTTGGGCTGGCATGCCATAGAGGGCATGAGGCCATAATCGGCAGACCCCAGCCTCATTCTAGGTGTACACTTTGGTGAATTTGGGTGACAAATAGTGTGCTACTTACAAGTTTTCAGTGCCTTGTTTTTATATGAGTTTGGGAGGCTAGCTCAGGGGCAACGTGCTCAGAAGCAAGACCACATAGAGCACCACAGGTTGATCCCCGGGTCAGTGGTTAGAAACTTCTGGGTATCATAGCTCCCTCACATAGAGATTCTATATGTATGTCCTACTATACACTGCGCTGTACTCACATAGTAATAACATTTAAGGACACTTAAGCAAATTATGCAGCAGGAGGAGAGGTTCTGAGTTCTGATTCAGTGAAAAAAACATATTAAAGTTCTGCTTATTTTACAGTGTGTTCTTCACAAACAATAACTTGCCCAGGTTGTGACTTCTCATTGATGCCAGCAGAGACTTCACCTGATGCATTCCCTCGTAAAAGTCTAGTTCCTCTGCATATCCCCTTTCTCCACCTATTGTAACACATTCTTGCTACAATGCTTTCTTTTGCCACCTGCTGCAGTTCCTGTTACTTTGTGCTAACATCCCAAGCATTTATTGTTGTAGTTCACATCTCATCATATGTACCTGTTGTAGTTCCCTGTAACTAGAAGTGAGTCTGCCTAAGTGTATATTCTTTGTACCTACCATGACCTCATTTCCACCTGATGTAGTTCCCCGTAACGAGAAGTGAGTTTGCCCAAGTATATTTCCTTACCCTTCTGACTTCATATGTATGTAGTTTTAGCTCCTGCACAAAGGGCAAAGCGTCACCATGTATGTAATTTATGCACTTCCCAGGCCCTATGTATACCTGGTCTGTAATCATTGTATTGCACTTACTGTAACTATATTCTTAAGCCATTCACCTAGATGCCTGAAGGCTTTGTGCGCTATACAAATTAAAAACCAAACCAAACCAAAACCAATAAAGATACTTTATGGTGTTCATGAAGAAGGGAATCCGATTTCCTACACATGCATCTAAAGGTACAGTATTTGTATTTGTATTTGTATGTATTGATTTATAGAGCGCTTTACACCAAAACGCTGTATAATTGAACAACTTAATACACGAAAACATAAACAATATAACGGTAGAAGCAAATTACAATATGAATCAGTCAACAAAACAGTGAGAAGAGCAATTAACTGAAGGAAATAGGGAGAATAGTGGAGTAGGACTAGGTCGGGGGAGGGGTGGTGATGAGTAGAAGGAGGGAAGGGGAAAGGTGAGAGTGGGTAGATAGGGGAGAGAAGGGAGATAGTCAAGGGGAAAGATAAAGGAGGGAGGGGAGACAGGAAGGGGAAGGGGTTTCAAGGAGGAGAATGGAGAAGGAGAGATTTAAGGGAGGTGCGGAATGCGGAGAAGGTGGGGGTAGAGCGGATTGCAAGAGGAAGAGAGTTCCAGTGCAGGGAGGCTAGGAGTTGGGAGGAGCAGAAACGGGAGGAGGCACAGGGGGACGGAGGTACAGTGAGAAGGAAATGGTCAGCAGACCGAAGGGAACGGGAGGGCGAGTAGAAAGAGAGGAGGGAGGGGAGATAAGGGGAGCAAGACCATGGAGAGATTTGAAGATAGAGAAAGTGAAATTTAAGTTGGGAGTGAAATGGAAGCCAGCCAAGGGAAGAGCGGGAAGTAGAGATGGAGTCGCGGGAGATAAGGAGACAGAGGGTACGAACAGCAGAGTGGTAGATAGATTTGAGGGGGGCAAGATGAGAAGTAGGTAGACCAAATAATAAGGATGAGCAGTAGAAGAGGCGGGAGAAGATGAGGGAGGAGATTAAGAGTTTGGTAGCATGGAAGGTGAGAGAGGGACGGATTTTGCGAATATTGAAGAGGTGGTAGTGACAGGTGCGAGAAGTGAGAGAGATATGGTGGGAGAAGGAGAGAGAGGAGTCAAAGTGAATGCCTAAATTACGAGCATGGAGCGAGATAGGGAGATTTTAGGGAGGAAAGTGAATGAAAGGGGGAGGAGAGGGAGGAGGAAGAGAGTTGGAGGGAAAGAATTCCGACTTCAGTCTTGTCAGTGTTAAGAGAGAGAAAGCGGGAAGACATCCAGTTCTTTATGGCAGTAAGACAGGAAGAAAGTTTTTGGTGAAGGTCAGTTGAGAAGGAGGAGAAAGAAAGGAAGAGTTGTGTGTCGTCAGCATAGAAATGGTATGAGATGCCAAACGAGGAGATAACAGGGGCTAGGAGGGAGGTGTAAAGAGAGAAGAGGAAAGTAACAAGCACCGAACCTTGAGGTATGGCGTATTCTAGAGGATGTGTTGGAGAGGCCCGGCCACCCCAGGAGACAGTAAAAGAGCGGGAAGAGAGGTAAGAGGATAACCAGTTGACAACAGAGCCTTTGAACACAAAGGAAGAAAGAGCGTGGAGAAGAAGGGGATGATCGACAGTGTCAAAGGCAGCAGAGAGGTAGAGGAGAATAAGGTAGAGGATTGGTTAGAGTGTCGAGCAGAGAGGAGGGAGTTAAGGATATAGGTGAGAGCAGTTTCAGGAGCGTGTTTAGGGCAGAAGCCAGATTGGGAGGGGGGTAGGAGAGAGAGATTGGTGACAAAGGATGAGAGCTGAGAGTAGGCGAGGTGCCAGAGAAGCTTGGAGAGGAATGGAAGAAGAGAGATAGGTCAGAAGTTAGAGGTGAGAAGGGGATCAGCAGAAGGTTTCTTCAGATTAGTGATGATCATGGCAGGTTTGAAAGCAGAGGGAAAGGTAGCTTAGGAGAGACAGATGTTGAAGAAGGAGGTGAGGTAGGGGATAAGAAGAAGTAAGGCAAAGGGGAAGAGAAGGCTAGTGTTCTGACCCATGCAACACATTTGATTTCTCATATACACTTGCATGCACAGCCGACCCAATGGTACACCCCGTTGCATTTACTCTTCTGATACTTAGAGTCATCACTGGAGTTCTTTAATTGTATACACAGCAGCACAAAGATACTTCAGCTTGGTGCCCATTACTGTCCCAATCATATTAGGCGTTGTAGAGTTCTGTAAAATTTGAGTGTACAGCAGCTGAAGGGTTGCAGTACAGAAAGACATAACTTTGCCCTCCGGAATTTCCTTCAAAAGGCCTGTGGTCAAGGCTCGTAAAGGTCTGCAACTTGTGGCTCTTCAGGTGTTTTTGACGATCACTCCCACGGTTCCTCACCATTGACTATGATGGCTTGGACTGATGGGAGTTGTGGTCCAAAACATCTGGGGAGCCAAAGGTTGCACACCCCTTGCTTGAAAGGAAGTTCCTATAAGCATCTGATTAGGTTAGAGGATTCTATTTGCAAGGCACTATTACGTCTGAAGTTTAATGGTTTAGTTGAACACAGTATTGAGCACATCAGTAGAGGCATGAGGCTAAACAATCAGGGCCATCACCCTTTGCAATCCAGGTATATTGATAGCAGTGCTCTAAAATGTACAATACAAAACCTGTCACATTACCTCAATTCAGTACTTTGCAAGAATTAACATATGGTTCAATATCAGTTGTATGCCCCGGTCACTGTTAAAATAGCATGCAAGAGAGACATCACTAGGCTGATCTGTTTCACAAACAGAGGTGTATGCTTAAATGAAGCAGGGTCACAAGGCTAGTCCTTTTTCTAAAGTCTGCATTTATGGATCTAGTGGAGGAATGCCTAACAATATGGCTCACCTTGAGTGTTTGCTATTACAGAGAATGTATACAATATGCGTGACATTGAGTTATTGTATTTGTGCATTTTTAAACCTTGCACAAGTGGCTGACACAGGCTTTACAATTGCAGACATGAACATTAAAACATGGCTTACTACTAGATAAACATTAGGGTAAGGCTGACTATCAAAAATGCATGAAGAAATTGGAATACATACATGGCAGGAATCCAAAACATAGCAAGACTATTTGCTTAAATTGAAGTTTTTTTTATGCCATATGGTATTGTATTTTATACATTTAGTGCCATTTTACATAAATGAATTAATGATGTGCATTGAATTCAGTCAGGAATATATTCTTCAATCTGCCACTAGGTGCTCCTCTAGTCCTGTTGTCCATTTTTGTTATTTTCAAAGTCGAAATGCCTCGTCTTGCTTTAGGGGCCGCGTGCCGAGAAGGACACTGGAAGAGCCCGCTCACAGAATAAAAAATGCACAGCCCGCGTATTCATGGAATTTACTGCGCATAGTAACGGTATACGCAAGTTGTGCCTAGAACGCCTGAGACACACCCACATGCAAAGCATAAACAGCCAGAACAGCTACCTTTGCACGCTTCATGGGCACGAATACATGCACCCTTCAAACAGTGCGGGAGGTCCCCCGCAACTGTTGCCATCACCACAACAACATGTGTATGAAAAATCATAACTCGGTCTAAACTCAGAAAATCTGCGTGCAAACCCCCGTAAACCGTTCCTGCACGACGCTTCACTGCTTACGTGCACCGCTAAGTTAGATCAGAACCCTGGTTACATACACGCAGCCCAAAATCTGACATGCAAAACCCCTTCTGCGCTGCAAACCCTATGCACATGTGTAATTAAGTCTGCCTTCAGGTGGCGTAGTGATCAAGGGATTTGTGTGGCCATTCCTATGTCGAGAGGCTTCACTGGCATTTCCATGAATATGTGTCGTTTGGTGCGAATGTGGGTGTACAAGGGACTGCCTGGGCGTGCAAGGACCCCTCTTTGCAAGTCACACCCACTGTCTGCATGGTGTCTCGCGCAGGGCACTCGACGCATCACACAGACGTCATGGGCCTGCGCAAACTCCACGCAAGTCCCAAAAAAGTCCCACACAGTTGGTTTCAGTTGGCACACAAGTCCCCCATTGGCCATGCAAATAATTCCATGAATCTGGCCCTTAATGTTCTACTTTTGTTCTCCATCTCCTCTCACTTATGACGCAGTTGTTCTGCCAGGCTTTTCCCAATGGTTGACATTGCGCGTTGTTTACATAGACAGTTTAGCAGGTAAATTGAACTATGCATGCTGATAAGGTTTACTGTCAAGGAAAAAATAATATATTTAGGTGTGGGAAATTGGACATATGCTTATAGTGGAAAAGATCGGTGGGAGAGGCCAAACTATGGTCATCACTCATGTATGAGATGAAATTGACTCATTTTTAAATCCATATTTTGGGGTCATTTTTTTAAAAAAGGTTGGTAGATGTATCTCATTGAAAGCACATAATGCACTTTACTGAAGCAAACAATATGCATGTCATAAAAGAATGAATCACTGTATGCATCGTTAAAATCAGTGTATGCAGGCCCATTAGACCAAATTACAGTGAATGCAAGCTGATGTCGAAGGTCAAATGATAATGTTGTGTTATTATTTAGAGCTATGTTGTTTCATATGTTCATGCGCCAAAAAAGATTACAAGTGTCACACCGTATTGAACAATAAGCACGCTCCAAATTGTATTGGATGGTCTTGTTCCTTTTTTACTTTTTAGAATTGACCTATATGATGACACGTGTTTCAGCGACTACAGCGCATTTCTCAAATCATGGCTAGTTTTCAAACAAAATATATAGATTGTATTCATCCATTCTATTTACTTCCGTCTGTGTTACCAAAGTCACCAGTTAAATCCCTGCCTCAATCACTCTAGGCGTTCGCCATATGCGTGTTAGCTTCTGCGTTCTTCCGCTAACCAATGTAGTGAACGACAAAGAGCAGAAATGTGGGTGTTCTTGCAACCTCAAAGACCATTCTTACACTTGCATTTTGCACCTTGTGGAGGCAATGGATCTGATTGCCGGGGGCTCCAGCCAAAAGTCTGTTGCAATAGTCTAAATTAGAATTGACTAAGGCCCGACCACCACAGCACGATCAGTGACAGGAACATAGGATAGTGCATGGTGCAAAAGGCGGATGATCTAAAAAACCAATTGGACTTTGGCTGAGACCTGAGCATTACATCCCAGGTCACTCTGCCACATACAGCTGAGGTTTACTTTGGAGGTGTACTTGAGGCTAGTACCCAAAAACTGAGGTGGAGGGGGACAATTATTTCCTTCAAGGAGATGCTTCGGCCCAACCAGAATCACCTCTGTTTTTTTTGGGTTAAGCTGTAGCAAATTATTTTTCCATCCAGGTTCCAATTTCTTCCAAACATCGACTAACCATGGCAAGAGCTTCCTCCACATCGTCAAGCCTAATGTGCTTGACGCTGAGTGTCGTCAGAATACGAATGAAATCTGAGATGATGTTACTCTAAGATATTCATAAGGGCACAAAGGTAAATGTTAGAAAGGAGAGGGGAATGTGCCGATCCCTCTGGCACACCACAGACCTGGAGGAGAATGTCTGACAAAAAGCCTCCGGCCTGAACACATTATTGACGACCAGTGAGAAATGAAGTGAACCATTGTTGTGCACAAGGGTCCACATTCACAATATTTTGCATACGGTCTAACAGGAGCAGAGAAACTTAACAGGGAAGATAAACTGCTTGCCACATCCATGCCATCGGAGAGATTGAAACACAAAGTCCCAGGTGACCCGGGCGAAGGCTTTTTCTGCATCAGGCGCTACTGCAGCATAGCCCTGTGTGTCTTTCTTGCCCTTGGAGACTACATGAAATGCATAAAGCAATAATCTAGTGTTTGCAGAGATGTTCCGCCCCTTCACATAACCAACTTGGTGAGGCTTGATCAAAACGGTGAAAGTGCGAGTCCCCCCAAAGGCAATCAAAACTCCCCAATAGGAGTCAATAATGGACATACCCCAGTAGGGAATGAGACAAAGACCAAGTGCGGGTGAAAGTAAAAGTAAAGTTTATCTAAAACCAAGAATAGGGCAAGCAGAGAACTCTGCAAACTCCGAAAGCGAATGCCAACATAACTCGAACAGTACTTAAAAAGGGTTACAGCATCATAACAACATCACTACATAGGTTACATTTATTATATTGTCATTGGTGAAGTCTGAATTCCAGTATGGTTGCATAGGCGCTGCCTCCAGATGATTCGATAGTTGCTTGGCGGGAAGGCAGACATCACAAGCTTCAGCCAGGCTGGTCAGTGTGAGGTGACGTTTATGGCGCTCCCGATGGAGTGATTAATACTAACTATCTAATCTAGACACCACTTCAAATTATGCAATAAAAAGACACTTGTTGGCCTCTTGACGGTGGGGGAGAATCATATATTTCACACTTATCTATATATCCAATTATTTGGTTCACCTGAAAGGGGGGACAGGTATGGGGGTCATCGTGTGCCAGCGGAAGGGTGAGAGGTAACATTTGTTGCATTAAGGCATCAGTGAGACATGGCCTCTGGTTGCAGCATGGTCAGAAGGAAAGGGAAAACGTGTGGGGGCTGTGTGCTCTTCATATGCAGCACTGCTATAGTGGGGAGAGAAGGCCCTGTGGCTTGTTGAGTTTGGCCCATTTCGATTAGTGGGATTATACGTGGACCATTAGAGTAGGGTTGAAATATGTTTGCTGTTACTTCATTTACAACAAGTAATAAGCATATTCTGATTATAGTGTGGGCTATGTCTTCGCCTTTACCATGGTCATCGTGCTACAGAATGGCTCTATTTACATTAGCCTTGTGGCCTCACCATTTTTATTGTAATCAGGAGAATCTTATACCATTTTGAATACATTTGCGAGTATACATAATACTGAGACACCAATGAGCATGCAGACCTTAGATTTTGCATCGTAACAGCAAAGTCACCTAACATCTTGTACATTTGCAGCGTCCTTTGGTAGTGAACGGAATCTGACCAACATTATATGGCATCAACGTGTGGATTATGATGTCATACACACTGCAATTGATTTTAGACAGGTTAATTATTGATCGCTCTGTATCATCTCATAGAGACAGCTCCCTCATACACAAACACAAGAGGGGATTTACAGCCTTACAGAGGGGATAGGTATTGTGGGTGAAACGGCGTGGCACACAATCATAGGGCATGCATCTGCTACATCAAAAGGGGTGTGGGGTTGGGGTGTTATACACATTATATATCTCTAGGGTATGGTCTGAAAATCATGTGGCGTGTTTGTGGAGATGGATTGTAGTCTCCAGACCCAAGCTCATGCCCGGTCATTTACAGGTCATTGATGGAAGGAGGAAGGCCAGAGATACAGTGTTTGACTTGTATCTGTTCGCGCCCAGTCTCCCGTGAGAACAGGGTTGCTGCAGGGACACAGAGGGGAGCAGGTGGGGGGAGTAGCTGGCTAGCTGTGTGCAGCGCCTTTGGAGAGCTGTAGGCCTGCAGGCTGGCTTTGCAGTGAGTCCTGCTTTAGCATGTACAAAATGGAGTCAGGGTTTAGTACAAAATGGAGTCAGTAATCGGCCCTTTTCAGCCCTCTGATGAACGTTACATCCGTATGTGTTGTTCCGCGGCTGTCCGGCACCTCTGGCCAAAGGCGCATGGGCAGCCGAGGGACGAGCATCATGTGCAGGTGGGCAGGAATGGAGGGGAGTGTGCCTAAGGGACATTTCCTCCCATACAACAGGAAGAGGCGACTCAATTCTGTTAGTGAGGATTTTAGCAAAGATTTTGCTTTCAACATTAATGAGAGAGATTGGTCTATAGCTGCTGGGAAGTGTGGGATCTTTATCAGCTTTGGGGAATAAGATGAGTAAATAGGATGAGTAGGGCCTCAGAGAAGCAGCCGTAGGAGGATTTCTGAGAAATAAAGTAAAAGTATGACTTAAGTTTAGGGGTAAGGGAATGGGCCAAACTATCAATAAATTCAATAGAAAGACCATCTGGCATGGGGCCTTACCTTTATCCAACCCCTTACTAGCACAAATGATTTCAGGAAGTAAAATATTGCCCTCTAAATGAGAAAGGTCAATTTGGGGATTAGAATTTCTATTGATGTTCAGGGAGCGATAGTTTCAGGACTATATAAGTCTGAGTAGAATTGTTTAAAAAAATTTAGAATATCATCAGGGTGATTAAGGGAGGTAGCAGATATCTTTCATGTGTGTTACATATGTTCTCTCCTTCCTAGTTCAGAGATAAGAGGTAAGTGACTTCCCAGCTTTGTTGGAAGTCTGGTAAATCTTGTTCTTGTATTTTAATAGAGTCCCATCAGCTATCTCAGTGAGATCATTATTAATTTGGACGTAAGGCCATGGCCATATGAAGGTTTGCAGCACTGGAGTCTCGCTAGAAAAGTTTTTTGGCATTAGACAGTTGGATATATAAATCGTCAAGATGTTTTCTACAAAGTTTCTTTTTTTTACCTGAATAGGCCATGATATACAGCTTACAAAGGATTTGTGGGTCTTAGATGTTTTGAACACACATTTAGATTTCCGATCTAAGAACGTGTCGAGGACTTGATTAACATCGCTGCATATAATAAGATTGGTGAGATCATTTTTGAGAATCATTTGTTTCAAAGAAACTCAAAAGCTTGGATCCAGTAGGGTAGGACCATATATATTCAGGATGGAAACATGATCCATCCCAATCCAAAGCTTGACCTATACCCATCATCCGTGGGTGTCGGCATCTTGACCCAGAATCTTGAATGATGATTTATTTGTTGAGAAGTATAGCGACTCCATTTTTCTTACCCATCGCAGGACTTGCAATGACCTCTTTGACCCAAAGGGATATGAGTTTCATCGCTTCGTCACTTCATAGGTGAGTTTCTTGTATACATGCCACTGATGGCTTGAATTTATTGAGATGGGATATCATTTTCTACCTCTTTATAGGATTGTTGCATCCCTTAATGTTCCAAGTTACAGACTTAAATATCATGAAAACAGTTAAATAAATATAGGGGCATAATATGAACCTGCAATAAATACAGAAAGTGAGAAAACCAGAGTAACATGTAAAAAGCCAGGATAATGTGAATCAATGAAGTAAAGACACAAATAGGAACTCCCATAACGGTGACCAGACATAACCAGAAAACACAAAAGGATGATGGGATAGGGAGGGGAAGTCTGACCAACAACTGACTATTTAGAGTCATAAATTGAGGAAAGAAAAGAAAAAATCAACAACATATATGACTTCAAAACAATCAGATGGTCAGACTGGGAAGAGGGGAAAAAAAGGAAGAAAAGGCAAAAGGGGTAGGTGACACCTACCAAGCCGTCACAAAAAAAAAAGACGCCATCACAGCGCCCGACCCACCAATATTATAACATGAAGTTAGTAACGGTATAGAATAAAGCATGACATGGCCAAGATAATGGGAACCTCATGTTCCCGAAGAGGTAGAAGCGTTAGCAAGTGATGATGTGTCCATGCCTTCAGTCTTAATGGTACAGATAAACGCCTTCAGATCAGCAGGATCATTGAACATGGTAGTGCACCCCTCATGCGTGACTTTGAAAGAACAAGGGTTATATAAACCATATCTAATGTTAAACTCCATCAATGCTGGGTGGAAGGATAAGAATTATTTTCTGCGTAGAGCCGTACTCCTTGCCACATCCTGAAAGATATGTAGTTTACTTCTGTGCCAGGTGAGGGAGTGTTTCTCGTTTGCACTTGAGATTATTAGTTGGAGCTGAGTGTACACAAGCAAGTAGAATGTAAGAGTACGGGGAGGAAGGCGAGGGGATTCAGATTTTCTTGGAGCACCAATACGATGAGCACGCTGTATTTTAAATGATGTCTCCGGTGAAAGATGAAGTAGGGCAGGTTGCAGCTTCTGTATAAATGCAATGGAGTCCGAGCATTCACAATCCTCAGGCATGCTTGAGATGCGTAGGTTATTGCGCCTGCTTGTATTTTCCAAATCCGCATTGTGTCTCTGGAGATCCTTGACAGTTTTTTCGAGATATGCCACCCTAGGAGAGACATCCTCCACATGAACAACCCTTTTCTCCACCTCATCCATCCTATCTTCAAAGCCCTTCCATTTGTCGTCCAATTGCTGGCGTTTTTGATTGGTAGTCTCAATGAAGGGATTTAGTGCTCTAATTTCTTGTAGGAAAGTTTCAATGTCAGGCTCTGCAGGTGGAAGCGTAGTAGGTGAGTCGCTTTTTGGTCTTTTCAGGTTGGTCAAGGTAGGGTTAATGTTTTTATTGACAGATGGCATTTAATGTTATTCCTGTCAGTAGCCATAAACACACAAGGCTCCAAATGGCCCCAAAAGGGAATTAGCTGGAATGAAGAAGATTCAATAGGGAAGAAGCAGGCTGAGTCGAAGCTTGTAAGGTGGTCTGTGCAAAGGTGTCAAAGATGCCAAGGACAACAACAAAGACTGCGCAGAACAGAGAGGGATAACGCCCACTGATTGTGAAATAGGTGTTGTCGTGTTTATATCCTTTTTATCCTTAGTCTTCACCCCTTTTTTTCTTTAATATAATCCTTTTCTATCCCTCCTTTCTATTTCTTCACTCCTTCCTTTCCCTCTTCCTC
The DNA here is from genome assembly GCF_040938575.1 of Ambystoma mexicanum. Taxonomy (NCBI): domain Eukaryota; kingdom Metazoa; phylum Chordata; class Amphibia; order Caudata; family Ambystomatidae; genus Ambystoma; species Ambystoma mexicanum. The sequence continues at coordinate 1,514,782,090 of NC_090937.1, read as the reverse complement.
CTCCTCTTTTTTTAACACAAATATTTGACTTAGGTACTCCTTTACTTCTAGTGCAGAATCTTTGTTATCCTTAGTGTGTGGAAGGATATACAGCAAATGGTAACAGTAGCAGATATCATTGAAAAGGGAGCAGATTAATGTTAAAAGTGTCCACGAGACGTTGAAACAAATAATTTAAAAAAAAGAAAACTTAGCTTTGAAGTAGTCAGGTAATGTTCAAGGAGTTTGATATATCCACTTGTGGTGGTGCTGTTACACCTTGAGAGGCCGACAAGCCCCGAGCCTACCGCTGCGTCCCGAACAACACCAGATGTTACCTCAGACAAGGCGGCTGTTGTGGGGAGCAGCAGATGCCGGAAAGATGATGCCCGAGCGCGTTGGTCGAAAGCACAAGCAAGGACAGCTTGGCTCCGGAAAGTTGTTGCCTGTGACCAGCATCACATGGAGGAAAGGGTTCGCCGAAGAAAGAAAACAGGTAAGTGTAGAATAAGCCGTTAGTTTATGCGAGGTGGGTCAGAGCGGCGGATTCAAGGGGCCATCGTCTAAGGTGCCAAGCCACGCCCAAAGGAATTATATTCTAATAATAAATTATGCTATTTTAGCATCCAATCATATAACAGAGAACATATTGCAGGAGGTTACAGAAGAAAGGGATTCAGAGAGATTGTGAGGGAGAGAGAAAGAAAGACAGACAGGTACCAAGCAGTAGACGATCAGGCTCTCTCTATCTGTCCCTTGCTTCTCTCCAAATTCTTTAAAGCTCTTTCCTATGAGTGAGTTGTTGAGTCAGCACTTCTACTCCTCTGTATCCTCAAGGAGTGTACCACTTTCTGTTAAGACTGCCTTACTTATTCCGGTCACCAGAAAACCACACACTTATCCAGAAACTATGGACAATTGAAGGATCAATTCAAACCTGCCATGCCCACAAAACATTTTAAAACACACAGTGATTGGATTACTGGATTGATTCAAGGCGTGTTCCATCTCGCCAGTGGAAGAGACAACATTGCTAACTCTTTATTGGATAACATTATAAAAACAGTAGACTAAACAGAAACGGGAGCGCATGATCAGTCACGTAATCGTGCTAGTCCAATTAGGGGAAGCACTCAGAGCAGATGATAGAATCCAGGGAGTTCATTTTTATGGGATTTCTCAAAGGCTGTGGTTATATGCAGATGATCTTCTCCTCGTTGTACAAGACCCGCTTACATCAGTTCCTGCGTTAATGGATCTAATTGATTCATTTAGCAAAATGTCAAATTATAAAGTCATTTGGGCTAAGTCTGAGGCATTGTCTTGCATATTGGGTACTGGCAATTTAATGTTCAAGACCTGAGGGTTTAAATCGTGCCCAGAAAAGATGACATATCTAGGGATATGGCTGACAAGAGACATCTTCTGACATGATGGACTTAAACTTAAGGGGCCTCATTATAACCCAGGCGGTACGGGGTGAATGGTGCCGGTAAAAGTGGCGGCGCCGTCAACCCCGTACCGCCTGATTACGAGGTCCCCTCGTGGGACCCGGTCTGCATGTCTGGATTCAACAGACGTGCAGAGCGGGTCCCGCGAGGGGAGGAGGGAGCAAACAATGGGCTCGTAATCAGCCCGTTGTTTGCTGCCTCTCCCATTCCCTATGGGGGCTGAAATGGGAATGGGGAAGGTCCGGGCCCGGGTTACTAGAAGGAGGAATAGCCCGGTAATTCCTCATTCTGGGAACCCTGACGCGATTTCGGCGGCAGCCTTGCCGCCAATAGTGGCATGGCTACCGCCGAGATCGTAATGAGGCCCAAAGTGCATGATTTGAGAGATGGGCCTTCACTTTGCCTATCTCTAAGGGGCAAAGTGAATGCCATTAAAAGGGTGATAACACCAAAAATAACATGTGTTTTGAGCATGATCCCACTGCCTGCTAAGAGAACAATGATGCGACAAATTGATAATATGATCCAATCCTTTTTATGGGAAAACAAGGTTCCCTGGTTGAAGTTATGGAAACTGCAGCTCCCAAATGAAAGGGGAGGTCTAGGTATTCCAAATGTTTGAGCGATACCATCAAGCTTTCATTACCAAAGCCATTGCTGAGGCTAGCATGGAAGGTAAATTGGACACTTCAGCAGTGTTGCCTACCACAAAGAAAGACTGGGGCGAACACTCAGTATTAACTGAGTTCCTGAGGTCAACCTACGAAACATTGCAAGGGCACTTAACTTGATACCTGACCAAATGATCTAGTCATCAATATGGCTGAATCCTGCAATTCAAATTAAGAAAAAAAAATATTTTAGCCAAATTGGTTTTTGGCTGGAGTGAGAAGGCTTGAAGACCTGTTTGAAGCAGGGAAATGGTGTTCCTTCAAAGAACTAAAGAAAGTTTTGATTTAAAAGAATACACTTATGGAGAATTATTGAACATTGAAAAAAGCAGTAAGCATTGTAACTCCTTCATCTACAGATTTGAGGGACATTATTAAAGATATAGGCAGACAAGATCATATGGCATCTAAATTGTATAAAGTTCTGAGCAAGAATCCAGGTTGGAATGAAGAATGCATGGCATCCTGGTTGATTGGTCTGCAAGTGGAAATGACATGTGAACACTGGGAAACATGTCAAAATATTCTGAGAATATCCATGAATATAGGGGAAAGAGAAAAACAAAAACAATTATTGAACTAAGTATTCTGGTCATCGGTATGAATGCACAGACAAGGCTTAAGTTCAACAGATGCTTGTTGGAAATGCAGGCTTGCTCAGGGTTCACTAGAGCGTATGTTCTGGGAATGCCATAAAGTAAGAGCATTCGGGAAAGGAATAACCAAAGGGATGAACAGAGTCTTAAGGCAAGAGAGGGAATTTGACTTTGAAACAATCATTCTAGGAGAGATCATGGAACTAGAGGATCTACGACATCACCACATGTCTTGGATTTTAAGGAATTTGATGGTTGACAAAGAATAATTCTGTGTCATTGGAAATTTGACACTGGTCCTACAGTGGAAATGTGGTTGGAGGAAATGTACTCGCTGTGTGGAATTGAAATTCCTTATGTTATGATGTTGTTACAACATAAGGAGAAGGTTTTTTGGAAAATGTGGGGTGTCTTCTTGAAATTTGGTACGGGTTAATCTGGAAACGTTTGATGTGACACTGAATAAGAGAAAACAAATATTTTTGTATTATTGCATTTAAAACAATTGTATGTAATATTCTCAACAGGAAATGTCTGGTTGATAACGTTGCAGATGTTAGGCTTTTTAGAATGAGGTAATGAATAGGATGGGCCTTTGTGGGGCGGGCATTGTTTTTTTTTGTAAAGGGGGAATTTATCTTTTGTATTCTGTTCTTTTTTATAAATTGTATTGTTAACATACAGTTGAATTGTTATCCAGAAATGTGTGGTGTGAATAGACTGTATGTTGGCAATTTGAATACATTAGTTGACTACCAATTAAGGGAATTAGGTTTGTGGTGGGGTTGAACATTTGATAGTTTTCAGAATTTGCCTTTGGGACATCCGTCTCTGAGGTACTTGCACTCACCTCTGGAATTCCACTGAGCTCTTCACAAGCCTCTATCGTATTCAATGTTTACATGCACACATTGATTACGTTGATAAGAGCAAGATATGCCTCAGTGAATGTTTATACTGATAATGTCCAGCCCTGGAGAGGTGAATCCAGTTCTGGAGCTTGCTCAAAGTGTGTTTACCATAAATGACTAGATTGGCAGAATGCCCATGCGGAGGACCCAGGCTTCTCACGTGAAATGGCATAACTCCGCAATGCACTAGTAGTATTAACCTTGAATGACACTAGGTCATGAGAGCTATTGAATACCACAGCAATCTGGAATGGTGTATCCCTGGGAGTAACTTAAATATGGAGGAAGCCCGGTATACAGTTGACTGAAATAGGTTCGCAACGTATACTCTGTCTGAATCCGGGAGGACAAAGATCTGTATTTAGAGCGAAGACAGAGCTATAGTGTAGATGCCACATATATACAGGGATCCCAGAGTCGGGAGATCACACAGGGACCAGTCGTTTTTAAAAATGATAAACATCAGATTTAATAGGGTTAGGATCTAAAAAGTGATTAAATAATATGGTCCACAATACATACAATTCATAAACTGAGTAACAAAAAAACAAACAGTCGTTACGTGACAAGCTAGAATTTAGCTAATTAACAATGTATCAAACCATAGACACATTCAACATCAGTAGGTACGTTTTCCAAATAGTAAACCGTACCCTACAGTGGTTAGGTTTAGTATGACAACAAATTAGTAACTCTGGTAACAATACAGAGTATTAGCTCCAGGGATGTCTGTTGGTTACTTCAGGATGGGAGAAGCAAAGTGAAGGATGCCCATTCCGTGGCTGTCCCCTTTTACCTATAGCAGTTAACCTGTTGCCTTAATAAAGAATCTAATTCTACTACTTGCTGACTCTCGCCGCCTTCATGTTTCATAGCATCTATTACGGACCCCAACACTACAGCACTCCATCACAGAACAAACTTATGTCTTGTGAAACCTAGGCAACTTGTTATATGCAGTGTGTCCATAAATTAGCAAATGGTCTGGATCAGCTCTTTCTGCCTAAAACGTATTAAATATGTGTTTCCTTTCCTGAGCCTTCTCATAGACGTCAGACATTTCTGGGATTCGATCTGCTGTATCAAGGGCGTGTATTTGGCGGTTGCCAGTCATTTGGTCGAAAACAATTGGTCGACTGGACAACTGGTCGAATCAATTTGGTCGAACCCTTTTTTGGTTTTTTTGGGGGGGTCCCCCCCAACACCCTTTTTTTCTTTCTTTTTTTTTTTTTCTACACGAAAACCCACAAAACACATATATAAATACAAATAAAAAAATTCAACCATTTGGTTTTCGACCAAATGACGTCGACCAAATTGCAGTTGACCAGTTTGTAGTCGACCAAATGACTGGACACCGTATTTGGCCCGTAAGAACGACGGGACTACAACATGTTCCGAATGCAGCCGCTTGACTTCTTATAAACATTGGGAACAATGACAGCATCTCCACCTCTCTTAGGGGCCCCCAATAGCTGCCAGTGGCTCATCGAGCCGTGTGTACATTAGACCCAGCCTTAAACAGTCAGGGAACTCACTTTCTTTCAGCCTTGGCCTATCAATCAGTCTCTGTGTGAGCAGGCCTTCTCTGTGGCATTTTCAAAGCTACTGAATAGTCTATCCCTTGCACAAAGAAGAGTGGAGGGTTTCAACACATTCAGAAACAGCCACAAGCACACCTCTTTCCAAAAAATGAAGCCCCTTGTATGTGTGAACTCTTGCACCGTGATGATGCTTTGTCAGCGACAGTGCACCCTCAGCACGCTCCTCAAACATAACAGAACGTAAGCAAACATGTGAACATTCTCAAATAGTTAGGATTCAACTGTGGACATTTTAAAGGCATGCTTTCGCTTTTCAAAGGCAGCTGTGGCAACACTTAGTGGGAACAATCACAGGGGCACGCATCCACTGCCCCTGAAAAAAGAACCTCAAAAATAACTGTTTTGGAGTCACGCACGGTTGAAGCGACCACCACTTCATTGACCTATATTATTACAAATAACTAACTGCTTTGTAACAATGTTTTCGTATCAAAATTCAAAATCGTACTATGTATAGATCATGTAGACCTGATGACAAAGGAGTGGGTGATATAATTAACTGATTTCAGTTAATTATATCATTTGACAATGCTCCTCGCCTGTTTACATTTTAGCACATACAACCGTACGCCACCGTGTCCTACATGAATGACTAAGATGACTGTTCTGAATGATGCTTTTCAATGACATCCTCGATGAGATCAGAATGAGGTTGCAGAATTCAAAAAAGCATTAAACTTTTCCTAACAAAGTATCATTGTCCAAATATCAATACATTGCCAATTAAACCCAGGGAAACCACTGATATTGTGAATTGAAACAATTCTGCAATGTAAAATAGAAAAAAATCAACATTTGGTTTTCATGAATGCATTTACACGTAAAACAGTGTGCTGTTTGTATACATTAAACATATTTCAGCCCACCTCTCCGCATACTATGACGGGAAGCCTTTTAGGTATATTATCTGGCAATGTTTTGCAGAATTGAACGGCATTTCATTTCTATAAGCAGAGGACAGAATTCAGCGAGCAGAAATAAGGCCTAGACTGCTGCCTTTGCCCAGGAGATGAAGGGACATTAATTAATTCAGTCTTCCTCGGAGGCAAATACCCTAAGTGGCCAATCAAAGGCTACTACTGATGTGAACTCCCCGCAGGTGAAATCAGTTCACTTACTTTTCAAAGATTACGTTTTTAAAGGAACTATGAAAAAGAATCCACAGCTGCCATCATCAGCAGAACACGTACATTGCGTACCTTGATATACTGCACCATAACCATATTGTGTGACACCGTTTTAACTGTAAAAAGGTATGCCAACAGATTACACTTCACCAAAAATACCCACCGGCTTTGCAGGACACATCTTCTTTCTTGCGCGGCATCTCTGAAATTCTGTAAAGTCATTGGAGTTTACCTATGACAGGGTGGCACGCTGCATCAGATTCAGCTTTGTACACAGGGGTTTCATTTGAGCAGCCATTACTTTGGGCAGCATATTTGTGACAAATCAAATTCAGGGGTCCCCGCGGTCCAAGAGTGAATATCGATTTCTAAACCATCAATCAGCCCCACACATCTCATACACCAGAATAGATCCAAACAGATTGGAATAAACAAGAATACAATTAAAATGATACACCTCCTTGTTCAATTTTGGTAATGTGGACGGAACAGCAGGCTTATCTCTGAAATGTCGTAGATCGTTGGCTAGTTGCCACACAGTGAAAACACAATTATTACCCAATGATAAAATCAGTGTCCAGTGAAGGTTGTATATAAATATCTACTTTATTATTATCATAGCAGAGAGTCTAACAAAACTATTAAATGCTACTCACCCTGTGAAGGAATGCAAAGGACAGTCATTTTCAAAGAAGGAAAAGGGATGCACTCTGGATACACAACAGGGGGGCAGTTGGTATGGTTAATAACCACAACAATTTGTTAAGGTTTCTTGGCTTTAGCACACAGGTTGAAAATGGTCTTAAAATGTCTCTAGGGGCCTTCTGGAAGGACCAGTCAGGCAGAACTACTATGGGCCTCATTACGACCCTGGCGCACTGCCATACATGTAATACGGCCAGAGTCTGGTTTTTTTTTCGGTGCCCTGGAATGGGCAATTACCAGGGTATTACAAACCCGGCGGACCCACTAATTGCCCATTACAGGGCGCCGGAAAAAATTCTTCCACATTCCCATTTGAGCCCACAGCCCCATAGGGTTCAATGGGAATGAGGAAGCTGCATGCACTTGCACCATTCATGAATGGTGCTCGTGCATGTGGCATGCTGAACTCGCGGGTGCCACTCTGCCAGCCAGGTCAAACCTGTCAGGCAGAAAGGCACCCGCGAGCACAACTCGTACTTTGCCAGTCTGGGATCTACGGTACCGGCAATCTTACTGGTACCGTAGATCACAGACCGGCAAACTTGTAATGAGGCCCAATGTACCTTTTGATGTTTGTGTTATTGGTGCTCGACAGTGTCTGTGACACAGTTTGAACTGGGAGTCAGCTGTGCGTATCTTGCGGCAAGACGGTTTGGCGAGAAAAGCTAGACGAATGGCTGCAGGTCTGCCTACACGGCGACTCAGGGTTTGGAATCGTTGTATCAGTGCTGATTGGCAGTTCCGAAGCACTGGTCGAGACATCTCAGATGTCTTTAAGTGTCTTTAAGTGACTGCAGATTGACAACGGTCAGCGTTGCAGTCAGTTGCCGATCAAGGGACTCGACTGGCTCGAAAATGTCCCTTGAGGTACATGCTTGTCGACGGACTTCTCCCTTCTTCAATGGACTTGTGTCATCCTTTAAGGAGGACAACCCACAGCTTTGGAGGGTGTTGCAGGCAGCTGTCTTGTCCTTTGCTTCGTTTTCAGAGACTTTCTGGCACTAGGCTAGAGTGCAGAGCCTAGCAGGGTAAGCTGTGTGCTAGGTGGGTACTGGTTCTGGGGCAGCAGGAGGGTCCTCTGGGTTCTATTCTCCCATGTCCCCTGAGAGAAGGTTAAGGGAGGGATCTTGTTGGCTTTTGATATCTTGGCCTTCCTTCACTGGCAGACTGTACCTTCAACAGGGGGACAAGGTTGAGTTCTTCTTTCTTACTTCTTGTGAACTCCAGCTGATCTCCTTAAGAAGGAGCTATGGCCCTCTTCTAAAACCAAGTAGGCAACAGTGATTGGTGTAGGCTAACCCTACCCAAGTGAACCAATACCGGGATACCTACCAACATTCTTCTGTCTGCATGAGGTCATAACCAGGCTGGTTTGCAGCAGGACAGATAAAGGGGTGACAACAGAAACAAGGTGGATCCCTTAATTCAACAGAAAGAGCTCTGGACTCACTCCCTTCTGCTATCCTATCTACCCATCTTCCTGTCTGTTTTGTTCAAAGAGTTTCTCTGGTTAATGGTCCTCCCTGTGTGGTTCCTGTTAAAGCGACAGGTCTCACTTAAAGATGCTGAGAGACCAGACTCTCTGGAACCTGCAAACCACATTCTCGTACCTTATGAATGGGGTCTCCAGAGCTGGGGTGGCCTACTGCAACAAAAGTCCCATGCATGACAGTTTTATACTGAGAGCCAGGAGAAACAGTTGCCTATTAAAGGTTGTTGGTTTCCTGTCTCCTTTGCTATCCTCTGCAGCCAGGCCCTGTGCGGGCCTGTTTGAAGTACCCCCTGTTGGTATGATAATCGCTACCACCAGCTGCAGTGCCTAACAAAAGGGCAGGGTGGTTCCATGGAGCCTTTGCAGTTAAGTATTCTGACCATGGCAGGGGGAAGGTTGGTCCCCCCTTCCTCTGATAACATTGTGTCCTCTCGGCTGTCACACTCCAACTAAATATGACAGGGGCAGACGCTGCCTGTAGGCGATGTCCAGCTCGGAGTACACATGTCTATCCATTTGTTGTGGTGTGAGCATAGGAACATGTGTGTTAGCCCCAAACATTTTCCTGAGGTCAGTCTACCATCATTCCATTTATTTAAAAAAAATAATAAAGTGCCCAGGTGAGCATACACCCACCATGTGGATGGGCGAATTACTCACATTACTGAAAAAGTGGACTCTGCTTGTAAGGCTGCCCACCGCCTCTGATATTAATCTTCACCATGTGCAGGGGTTGTGCGGTTTCCCTGCAGACTGATGACATTCTGCTGCACACTACCAGGAGAACCAACTGCAAAGTATGTCACACGATACATAACTGAGATGTTTGTAAGTAATCTTTACATTAATTATGTAACATGGTAGGACTTTTACTGTGAAACAGTACTTCAAACAACAGCAAGACATCTAAATCTATACCAACAATTCTCAAAATGTTCCTATGTATTATACCGTACAATCAACTTTAAGGAGTTAACACACATTTTAAATTACCTTAAACACAATCTGGCACGACCCATAGACCAAACCAAACTCACAAAGGTAATATTGTGCTGGGAAAGCCTGATACATTGTACAATTTTACTCTTGGAGTGCTGGGTTGGGTATTTTGAACAATTGCACACACAACAATGATGTAAATAGTATGCGCCACTTCATTTGTTATAAAAGGTGCCTGCATTGGGCAGTTACGAGGAATGATGTTGCTTCCCATACATGAAGGTTCAGGGTCACCCTTTTTCATTACTCCACCGTCAGAATGCACAACCAAAGTTTAAATCACCTTAACCAACAGTCATTACTCTACTGAGGTGTTTATGACCATGCAGAGTTTACAAACTTCACTTGTGATTTTGCCATATTTTAATGGTGTTCCAGCCCAAGGGATTAGAGGTACATTGACTGCAGCAGGTAACTTGCCTTATTTCCATTTTGCCCCATGCTAACACCAGTTGTAACCATAAGAATGGGGTAGCGTTTTTTTATATATGTATAAAATGTGCCTATAACAATTGCATATATTTCATATGTAAACTTTAGTATTTGACAATAACGGATGTAGAAATTTAGTTATGTTGCATTAGCATTACAGACTAGTCTAGGTATTTTTCATAGAGTGACAGCAGGCAATTTGTGAGAGAAACCAGATATTAGCAGTGAAACCAAAATTACTCATTCTAACCTTCTCTCACTTGTGTCAAGGTTTAAGGCAGCTAAAGTTCATATTGCTTCCTGTAAAAGATTGTTTTCGGACCAAACCAAAAGCAGACAATTAGCCTTAACAATTACCGCTAGTGCACTCAACTGTAGATCCCACTGCCTTCTTCAAATCTTGGGCAGCATAGAACTGAAAACACTCTTTCATCTAACATAACATAGAAGATGACTGTGACAAATCAAATTCCGGGGCACCAGTGGCCCAGGGATGAATATTGGATTCTAAACCATCATTCAGCCCTACACCTCGAGTACACCAGAAGGGATCCAAACAGATTGAATCACAAGTAAATCATAACTCTTCTTGTTCAGTTTTGGAAACATGGACAGAACGTCAGGCTTATCTCCGCAAGGTCATGGATTGTTGGTCAGTTGCAACACAGCGAAAATACAATTATTAGCGAGAGTCCAGTCATGGTGGTACACACATGTATACTTTATTATTATTACAACACACAGTTCTAGCACACTATATAATACAATCCACCCTGCAAAAGGACCACAGAGGACAGACAGTTTCACGAAGGAAAGGGATGTACTCTGGATACTGACAGGAGGTTAGTCAGTCAGCAATCAGTCTTAACTGTTTATGGTTATTTGTTTTCAGCACCAACGGAGCAAGGGTCATACATGTGAATAAGGGCCTCTGGAGAAGGACCAGGGGGACAGAACCACAGTGTACCTGGTGCTTGAGATGATATTGATTCTCGACTGCATCAAGTCGGTTCCAGGGCACTTTGCAGCTCCTGCGACAGAGTTCAAGACAGGAGACAGCTGCTGATATCAGCCGGCAGGAAGTTCGGCAAGCATGGCTGGATGGACAGCTGCATGCTGGCCTACACAGCAGCTCTGGGTCAAGAATTGTTGTCTCTGTGCTGGTTGGCATATCTGGAATGCTGGTCGAGGCATCTCAGACAGCTTTAGTGACTGCAGCATGACAGCAGTCAGTGGTGTAGCCAGTCGTGGTTAGAGGGCTCAACTGCCATGAAAATGTCCTTAAAAGATGGACGCTGGTTGATGTTTGTTGTAGCACTCCTCCTAGCTTCTTTGCTGGATTTGTGCCATCCTTTAAGGTGGACAGCCCAAAGCTGAGGAGAGTGTTTGCAGGCAACTGCCTTCTCCTTTGTTCAGAGACTCTCTGGAACTTTCCACTGAGGAAGCTCTCTGGAAGAACCTAGCCGGGCAGGTGCGTGCTGCCCAGGTACCAGTTCTGGAGCTGCTGGATGGGTCCTCTGAGGTCGGTATTTCCCTATATTCTGTGGGAGATATTTAGAGGATGGATCTTGCTTTCCTCTTGGAAATCCAGGCCTTCCTTCACTGGGTAAGTCAGACTGTGTCTTCAGTCAGGGTCCAAAAGAGTCCTTCGTCTTACTCCTTTCAAAGTCGTCAGATGATCTGATAAATGGGGGGCTTAGCCCTCCTTTGAAGCCCAGTGGGCCCCAATGATTGGTGCAGGCTAAGACTACCTTAAGAAACCAATCTTGGTTCACCACCAAAAATCTTCTGTTGCGTGAGGTCATAACGAGAGTGCTTTGCAACAGGAAAGGTAAGGGCTGACCACATGTACTACTAAGTCCGACCCATGTTCCTATCTGTTGCGGCTCAAAGTGTCTCTCTGGTTAATTGAGCTCTCTGTGACTCATGATCAAAGTGCAGGTCTCCCTTGAAGTTTGTGGCGAGAACAGACTTCTGTCTTGTAAGCGATATTCAATCAACACTACAGCTAAGTCAATGCCTAGTCTGGGATGCTGAGGAAAGCCATTATTGATGTATTTTTATATCCAGTCAGTACTCTGGATGACAACCCTTGTATAACACCCCCCTCTTAGAATCCCCCTGACCCCACTGAGCCAAGAAGTAGGTTTGTTTTGCAAATTAAAAGGTTTATTTGAAAATGTAAACAATATATATATATATATCACACTTCTATAAATAAATTAATAATGGATATTACACTTGTGAATATGACCGTGATCAACAACGGATAATGTTACAGGGATACACTGATTTGGTTACTTAGGAGTAGTGTAGAGGATGAGGCAGCTGAAAATGCGTGATGGTTTCAAGGAAATGCAAGGTGGAATAAAATGCAGTACAGAAATATCTTGTTATGATTTTAGCAAAAGGTAATATGATCACTTTTTCTTTTGACAATTCACTCCCCCCCTATGCAATACAAGAAATGGAAGGAGAGCACACAGTCTTCAAGAATACCAACAAATCACACTTTATAATGCAATGCACGGTTCCAGTTCCCCCAGAAAGCTTAGAGAAAACAGGGATGAGTTTTAAACACAGGCAAATTACTTTAATGTGGTTTGCAAGGAAGTGAAAAGGTGCTAAAATTGCTTTTAATTCCCTCTAGAGGTTCAGGGTGAGTGAGAGATGCTTGTTGGTATTAGTTCCGGCTCACTTTAGCAATGCTCTATGAGTTATTACCAGGTTGCAAACGGATTTTAACAAAGGAAAGAATGGAGCTGCTATTTTGACCAGTGGTGAAATTGAGCCAAATCGGAAATTGCGGTAAATTTCACGAGTGCGTAAATCGCAATTGCGGAAAAAGTATATGGAGTAGGAAGTCGGTTCTAGGTTCGTTGGAAAGCCTAGAATCACAGCTTTAAAATGAAATTTCGTTCCTAGCCCAAACGGTTCAAGAGATACGGACGATTTAATAAAGGTAGATTTTCGGATTTAAAGTAACACTCAAAATGACAGGTGACAGTTTGCAGCTTTAGAATGACAGATGACAGCTCGCAGCTTTAGAATGACAGATGACAGGATTACTAGGAGGCAGTTCTACTTAGGTTAAAAGAGTTTGAATTAGATTATTTTAACTAAGAGATTGGTTCTGCACAGTTCTGCTAGGTACTCACAATATAAATTTGAACTAGGCCTCGTCAAGGGTCTGGTCAACACGTCCGGCGGCGGTTCTGTCTGCTCGGCGGGTCAATCAGTCACCGGTTCTGCTCACAGCGATCCGGATCTCTGGTTCTGCTCACAGCGGTCTGGGTCAGCTCTGCGGTTCCGGCAAAAGTTCTTGGCACAGAATTCAAACAGCTCGCCCGGCTGTGGGATAGTTTGCAAATGATTTTAAGGATGCTGAGGCCTGCTGAGAAGAGTTCTCAGTTTGTGGGTTTAGGCCCTTGCTTTAAGTTCTGAAGTAAAGTTCTGGTCTTTGGAGATTGATAGATGTGAAGTCTGGAGTCTCCCGGCAGAGCGTCCCGCAGAAAATGGAATTGAATGTCTCTACCTGTCTCAGCAGTCTCTTTTTATGTGTTTTGGAAGTGGGTGTGTGCATGGCCTAACTGAGCCTGCCTCTCTCTACTTGTCATTGGCCCAATTCTCCCCTCTCCCATGATTGGGGAATTGGGTTGTGAGTCAGAGTGATGAGGTCTGTTTATGGGTCAGAGGATCCTCCCCTGGTCAATTTGCCCACAAATCTATACCTGATCCAAATACATATTTCCCAGGAACACAGTTGTTTGCCATCACATACACACATCATATATTACTAAAGATAGTCCCTGTCCCGACTCTGGCGTTTCTAGGAGCTTGCATTAAACAATGGCAACTTATTTTCGATTTTAGTGGTTTTTGCAATATGGGATTTTCATCAAAAATTATACAAGGTACATTTCCCTTCCACATATATCCCAGTAACTTTCCATGTCTCTAGCTTAAACACATTGTCTACAATATTCACAATTAGCGGGGTTTTGCCCCAGAACATGGTACAAATTGGAGTTTGGACTCAAATCGTGAGGGCATTTTTCAAACTAAGACTCTCAAAGTTGTACATTCCTGTCAATTGGTTACAATAAGTTATCCCTATTTCCATAACATATATATTTGTTGCATTTCAACTCCCCAAGTGTTTGGGTCCGCCTCCAGATGTCTGGGTGGGTCAGTGATCACATGTCTCTCCTTGCTGGCAGAGGGCTGTTGACAGGAAACACTCAAAATTAACATACCCCATTCAACAGAAAGAGCCTTTTGTGTGGGCTCCAGCAGGCTGCCTGGAAGTCTCTCCTCAATCAATCAACAGGGTCATGTGATATCCTGCCTCCTGGTGTGGGAATCTCTGAGGTGTTAAGAGTTCTCAGCCTCTTGGCCTCTGGGAACAGCAGATGGCTAAGATTTTCAATTAACCAACAAGCTTTGAAGTCCCTGCCCCTCTTGCAACTCTTAAATACAGTTTCCCTGTCAGAGTTTAGACCGCTAACGCCACCTTGGGGAATTTGTCGGTACTGCATCCATTCTTGAGTTGTCTTGAATTACTGCATTTCAATAGAGTGGTCTTTTGCTTGATACTATAGGACCCTTGCTTAACATTGTTTTGATGGCATCCTTACAGTAGAGTGGTGATGTGGAACCCCCCACAAGAAGGTTGTATCTTTGGAGTGGTCTCGTGCCAACTGCGCAGTTCTCCTATTCTGGCGTGAATGTGGGCGGCGATAGCTCATCCCCACATCCACCCAGTCTATTGATTTAGTTTGTTCTCGGATAGAATAATGGGCGGCGACAGCTCATCCCCACATCTACCCAGTCTATTGATTCAACATGGGTCAAAACCCTTGACAAATCCCCCCGCCCGACTGCGCTTTGATTCAAGTCGAGGGGAAGTCGGGTGCAAGGAGGTTTTGAGCCCTTGCGCTGGTATGTCCCCATTATCTTCTTCGAATTCTGTGGATGGCACAGTTCAGCATCTTTTCCTCCACCCATTTGGATCGATCGGTTCTCTTCGCCGGTCCTGATGGGAATGTTGGGTGGTACCCCGGACCCCTCGGGTCTCTGCTCCCGGTCCCCGGATCATCCTCCTTGGCCAATCTCCAGGTTTTCTTTCTCCTAGGACAACAAAGGAAAGCAGCAATACCTATTTGTAGACATTTCTTCCCCACCATTGATATAGTGGGGTGGCATATACATTTTATAGTCAAAACATTTGCGTTCTTATTTTAACAAAAACAAGATACAATTATAAGACATTTTTTTTTTCCAAATCATAATATTTTAGAGACTATATGTGGGATATTTTAGGGTTGGAATTGAATTACTCTCGAGCGGTCCCCTCTGGTATTGCAGAGGACTCCTCCAGTTGTTGCAGAGTGTGCCTGGGATGGCAACACTTTAGCTGATTTATATGTACCCACTTGTCTTCCCCCTCTGCCAAACTGCCTTTGGGCATTGCAGATCTTGTACGCTACAGGGGAGATCTTGTATATAATTTCAAACGGTCCCTTCCATGTAGGCAACATTTTTCGCTGTTTGGCCTTGTTCCTTTGGAAATTGTATGGATAGACCCGGTCCCCAACAGTATATTCCTTCCTGGTGGTCTTCAGGTCGTAGTGGGTTTTCATGCTATCAGCTGATCTTTCTAGATTCCGCTGAGCATAGGCAAAAGCATGCTGAAGGTGTTTCCTTAAATTCTCCACATACTCGTGAGTTGTGGAGGCATTTATCAGTGTCTGCTCTTGGGTCCTGTAGAGCAGATGCTGGGGAAGCACCATCTTGCGTCCGGTCATCAACTCAAATGGTGACATTTTAGTTGCAGATGAAGGGGTAGATCTGATGGCCATTAGGACCAGAGGTAATCGGATATCCCAACTTGGGCCAGAATCCGCCACAAACTTTTTTAATATGCTCACAATGGTTCGGTTGTATCTCTCTACTGCTCCAGAAGAAGCTGGCCTGTAAGCAAGGTGTAGCTTCCTTTTGTCCCCCAATATCTCCCACATCTTTGTCATTACTTCACTGGTGAAGTGGCTACCCCTGTCTAACTCAATCCTTTGAGGTAGACCAAACGGGAAAAGATGTGGTTAATCATCAGGGCAGCTGCTGTTTCTGCCTTGCAGTTTGGGGCTGGGAGACATTCCACCCACTTGGTAAACAAGCATGTAACGGTCAACATGTACTTGTTTCCTCTAGATGAGCGGATTACAGGGCCTACAAAGTCGATTTGCAAATCTGACCAGGGCAGTGTCATCCCCCTCTTTTGGAGAGGCGCACGGTGTGTGAGGGATGATGGCTGAAATTGTGCACACACAAGACACCCCTTCAAGTATTGGTCGAGGTCTTGCCCCATGTGTGGCCAGTATGCAACCTCTCTTAAGATTTCCAGTGTTTTGTGAAACCCCCTATGACCGGCGGTGGCCGCATCATGGGCGTGACTTAACATCAGGCTTCGGAATGAGGTAGGAACCACCCACTGATCATGGCCAGCTTGGGATTTCCTTACCAACAAACCGTCTTGGATCCGGAACATCTTTGGACATTTCATCAACACTCTAAGGTCCTCCTTCCCAATGTAATCGGTATCCGTCAGGGGAAAGTTCTCAGGGTCCTCAATGTGTTGGTAACACTTACCAATTATTGGATCCCCCTTCTGAGCTGTAATCAAATCAGCATCAGGGGTCTCCTTACTCCATTGTGCAGTTGAAAGATCATTGTGAGCATTCGTCTGGTACCTAGTGATAGCAGTGACCTGGATTTCCCCCAACAGGGACTCTATTTCTATTAGATCCCCTTGGATGGCCCCGGTTTTGGCCAGCTGATCAGCTAAGTCATTTCCAGTTTTGTATGGTCCCTCTACTTTGGAATGACCCTTGATCTTTTTCCAGTAGATGGTCATCCCATTCGATGTGACCAGATCATCTATGTTTTGGATTAACTTCGCATGTTTCAGGGGTTTGTTATTAGCACATAACATGCCTCTGGTTTTCCAATTAACAAGGTGCTCCACGAACCCGTTCCGTACATAATCCGAATCTGTGATTATGACCAGTTTGTGGAGTTGATGTTGGACAGCAGTGAGGATGGCCTGATGCACAGCCATCAATTCTGCCACCTGACTACTTTGGGGACCAATTTTGTATCCAGCGGAGGGTTCTGGAAACTCCTTCACGCATGCATTCCCTACGCCGGCCACCAGTTCTTTCTCCCCATTGTTGTCAACATGGTACGAGCATCCATCCACAGAGACAGTGGGCATTCCCTCACACTTGTCTTCTTCAAAGACTTTGTGTGGGGAATTAAGGTATGCCTCCATGTTGTGCTTGATTTTTCGACTTTCGTCCTCGAGACAGTTTTCTCTGGCACAATCATGCAAGTCAGCCAGACCTTGCGCGAGGGGACTCTTCTTGTTTTGGCCATATCTGACCTCCACAGGAAAGCCTTGCATTGACAGAATCCAGGAAGTAATTTGTGAATTACTCACATTTCCGGCCCGGATTCTGTCACTTTGGAGATATTGCAGAGGCTGGTGTGGAATCTCCACTATGATGTGTTCCCCCTGGATAAACGGGCGGTAATTCTTCAATGCCCACACCGTCGCCAGGAGTGCCTTCTCACAATCGTTGAATTTTTCCTCCACAGAGGATAAAGTTTTGCTCGCATAGGAGATTACTTTATTGACCTTGTCATGCTTTTGGTATAATACTGCCGTCAAGCACCTATTAGAGAACCCTGTCTCCGGGAAGAACTCCTTGTTTCTGACAGGGTAAGCTAGGCAAGGCGCTTGTGAGAGGCTTCTTTTCAGTTGTCTTACTGCCTCGGATTGTTCTGGACCCCATTCCCACTTGACCCCCACCCTTCAAAAGATGAATCATGGGTCTGGTGATCTCTGCGTAGCCTTCAGTGAACTTTCTGCTGTAATTAGTCAGTCCAAGGATGCTCCTTAGTTCCCGCAGAGTTGTGGGATCCTTCAGTTTCTTTAGTGCTTCCACTTTCTTTTCCTGGGGACAGAGCCCCTGAGGAGTAATCTCATGCCCTATGAAATTAACACGGGTTCTACACCACTGTGCTTTCTGAAAGTAAAGTTTTGCTCCGGCGGCCCTCAACTGTGTCAGAACATAACGGATCTCTGCTATGTGTTCCTCCACAGATGAACTTTTGATGAGGACATCATCTACATAAGCCAGGTTACCCCTCGCACCCAGGTCGGGCATGGCCTTATGTAGGAAAATGTTGAATTCATTGCTGGAGTTGAGGTATCCGAAGGGAGTCCGGGTCCATGTGTACTGCTGGCCCCCAAAGGTAAAAGCCAGTTTATATTGGTCCTCCCTACTGACAGGCACGGTCCAGTATCCATTGGTCAGGTCTATTGCTGTGAATACCTGTGACCCCTGAATCTGGGCCAGCCCTTGGTCAATGTAGGGCAGAGGCCATCGGGAAGTATGGACCCATTTGTTGAGCTCCCTAAGGTCAGCGCAGAGTCTCCACTGGCCGTTTGGCTTCAATATTCCCAGCACCGGATTATTGAAGGTGCTGTGTACTGGACAGATTATTCCCCGGGACTCAAGGTTCTTAATTATTTCAGTAGGGGACTCCATAGATGCGAGAGGCAAACGATATTGCTTCACAAACACTGGAGTCATTCCAGGGTCTGTGGGAATTGTTGTGGTGTGGATGTCGGTGCGACCACAGTCATATGAGTCTACCGCAAAGAGATCTTGGAAATCCAAGAAAACTTGTTTCAACTTTTGCTTCTGTTCCAGAGTCACTCAGGCATCAGCTAGGTTGACTCTCTCTTCCACCATCTGCCTGAAGCCTGGAAATACTTCTGGTTTGGCTATCTCAGCGGCCTCCTCCAACTGGGTGGAGAAGTCCCTGGTCAGTAAGAAGTCCAAACTGTCTTGGTGCTCCTTCTGCAAAGCCAGAATTCTGGTATCCTGGTCTGTCTTTTCCTGCTGCAGTATATCCATGTCCTCTTTTTTTTTAATGATATACTGCCTACTATCATTTTCTGACTCCTGGCTCCTCTGCAGCCTCTGCTCAGAAGAGACCAGGTCGGATTGGGCCTTTTCTAACGCCATCTGTTGCCTATTTGCCAGATCTTGTCCTTCAGCACATTTGTCCTGCATGGCTCCCATATATAGATACAAATATGCCGCTATCCTGGCAATCTTATTATGTTCATCTTTGGCTTAAGGGGCCATATATAGTTCACTCAGGGCCACATGTAGGGGACCCTGATCTCCCCATATATCTGACCCTGTTTCAGTGACCAGTTGCGCGATTGCCTGCAACCAGACCGTTTGGTCCTGATGAGTCCATTCACCTCTCACAAATAGCTTATGTAAGAAGTGCTCTCTGGCTATTTTCATATCTACCAAGGTCGTCATTCTGGAATTTGAGTTCCTTCCTGACTTACAGAAGTTTGTATTTTATTTTGCAAAACAGACCGTTTCCTTAGAGCGTTCCTTTGAGGGATGTTTCACAGTGTAAAACAGCGTGGTGATCTAACCGGATATGTGTATCTGGTCAGTTGACACACTGTATTAATCTGCACAAGTGGTAAATCTAACCCAGAATATCCCGGCTCCGAGCCCCCACTTTTGTAAGCGATATTCAATCAACACTACAGCTAAGTCAATGCCTAGTCTGGGATGCTGAGGAAAACCCTTATTGATGTATTTTTATATCCAGTTCAGTACTCTGGATGACAGCCCTTGTTTAACACCCCCCTCTTAGAATCCCCCTGACCCCACTGAGCCAAGAAGTAGGTTTGTTTTGCAAATTAAAAGGTTTATTTGAAAATGTAAACAATATATATATATATCACACTTCTATAAATAAATTGATAATGGATACTACACTTGTGAATATGACCGTGATCAACAATGGATAATGTTACAGGGGTACACTGATTTGTTTACTTAGGAGTAGTGTAGAGGATGAGGCAGCTGAAAATGCTTGATGGTTTCAAGGAAATGCAAGGTGGAATAAAATGCAGAACAGAAATAACTTGTTATGATTTTAGCAAAAGGTAATATGATCACTTTTTCTTTTGACAATTCACTCCCCCCTATGCAATACAAGAAATGGAAGGAGAGCACACAGTCTTCAAGAATCCCAACAAATCACACTTTATAATGCAATACACGGTTCCAGTTCCCCCAGCAAGCTTAGAGAAAACAGGGATGAGTTTTAAACACAGGCAAATTACTTTAATGTGGTTTGCAAGGAAGTGAAAAGGTGCTAAAATTGCTTTTAATTCCCTCTAGAGGTTCAGGGTGAGTGAGAGATGCTTGTTGGTATTTGTATTTGTATTTGTTAATTTATAACGCGCAAACCCACAGGCCCAGGGGCATCAGGGCGCAAGCATTAGTTCCGGCTCACTTTAGCAATGCTCTATGAGTTATTACCAGGTTGCAAATGGATTTTAACAAAGGAAAGAATGGAGCTGCTATTTTGACAAGTGGAGAAATTGAGCCAAATCGCAAATCGCGGTCAATTTCACGAGTGCATAAATCGCAATTGCGGAAAAAGTATATGAAGTAGGAAGTCGGTTCTAGGTTCGTTGGAAAGCCTAGAATCAAAGCTTTAAAATGAAATTTCGTTCCTAGCCCAAACGGTTCAAGAGATACGGACGATTTAATAAAGGTACATTTTCGGATTTAAAGTAACACTCAAAATGACAGGTGACAGTTTGCAGCTTTAGAATGACAGATGACAGCTCGCAGCTTTAGAATGACAGATGACAGGATTACTAGGAGGCAGTTATACTTAGGTTAAAATAGTTTGAATTAGATTATTTTAACTAAGAGATTGGTTCTGCACAGTTCTGCTAGGTACTCACAATATAAATTTGAACTAGGCCTCGTCACGGATCTGGTCAACACGTCCGGCGGCGTTTCTGTCTGCTCGGCGGGTCAATCAGGCACCGGTTCTGCTCACAGCGATCCGGATCTCTGGTTCTGCTCACAGCGGTCTGGGTCAGCTCTGCGGTTCCGGCAAAAGTTCTTGGCACAGAATTCAAACAGCTCGCCCGGCTGTGGGATAGTTTGCAAATGATTTTAAGGATGCTGAGGCATGCTGAGAAGAGTTCTTAGTTTGTGGGTTTAGGCCCTTGCTTTAAGTTCTGAAGTAAAGTTCTGGTCTTTGGAGATTGATAGATGTGAAGTCTGGAGTCTCCCGGCAGAGCGTCCCGCAGAAAATGGAATTGAATGTCTCTACCTGTCCCAGCAGTCTCTTTTTATGTGTTTTGGAAGTGGGTGTGTGCGTGGCCTAACTGAGCCTGCCCCTCCCTACTTGTCATTGGCCCAATTCTCCCCTCTCCCATGATTGGGGAATTGGGTTGTGAGTCAGAGTGATGAGTTCTATTTATGGGTCAGAGGATCCTCACCTGGTCAATTTGCCCACAAATCTATACCTGATCCAAATACATATTTCCCAGGTACACAGTTGTTTGACATCACATACACACATCATATATTACTAAAGATAGTCCCTGTCCCGACTCTGGCGTTTCTAGGAGCTTGCATTAAAAAATGGCAACTTATTTTCGATTTTAGTGGGTTTTGCAATATGGGATTTTCATCAAAATGTATACAAATGTACATTTCCCTTCCACATATATCCCAGTAACTTTCCATGTCTCTAGCTTAAACACATTGTCCACAATATTCATAATTAGCGGGGTTTTGCCCCAGAACATGGTACAAATTGGAGTGTAGACTCAAATCGTGAGGGCATTTTTCAAACTAAGACTCTCAAAGTTGTACATTCCTGTCATTTGGTTATAATAAGTTATCCCTATTTCTATAAAATATATATTCGTTGCAATTAAACTCCCCAAGTGTTTGGGTCCGCCTCCAGAAGTCTGGGTAGGTCAGTGATCACATGTCTCTCCTTGCTGGCAGAGGGCTGTTGACAGGAAACACTCAAAATTAACATACCCCATTCAACAGAAAGAGCCTTTTGTGTGGGCTCCAGCAGGCTGCCTGGAAGTCTCTCCTCAATCAATCAACAGGGTCATGTGATATCCTGCCTCCTGGTGTGGGAATATCTGAGGTGTTAAGAGTTCTCAGCCTCTTGGCCTCTGGGAACAGCAGGTGGTTAAGATTTTCAATTAACCAACAAGCTTTGAAGTCCCTGCCCCTCTTGCAACTCCTAAATACAGTTTCCCTTCAGAGTTTAGACCGCTAGCGCCACCTTGGGGAATTTGTCGGTACTGCATCCATTTTTGAGTTGTCTTGAATTACTGCATTTCAATAGAGTGGTCTTTTGCTTGATACTATAGGACCCTTGCTTAACATTGTTTTGATGGCATCCTTACAGTAGAGTGGTGATGTGGAACCCCCCACAAGAAGGTTGTATCTTTGGAGTGGTCTCGTGCCAACTGCGCAGTTCTCCTATTCTGGCGTGAATGTGGGCGGCGATAGCTCATCCCCACATCCACCCAGTCTATTGATTTAGTTTGTTCTGGGATAGAATAATGGCCGGCGACAGCTCATCCCCACATCTACCCAGTCTATTGATTCAACATGGGTCAAAACCCTTGACAGTCTTCAATAAATCCCACATTCTTCCCTCTGAACGGGGGTCTCTCAGCAGGGGTTGCCTACTGTAAACAGTTGTCCGAGACATGCCATTCACTGCCCTTCATACAGAGGGGTGGGAGCTAGCTTCAAGTTGACATATTGCATATCAAAGAGGTGTTGGGTTTCTTGTCCCCTTTTGTCAATCCTATGAACAAGCTCCTTCTGCAGGCTTGCTTGAATTAACTTTCATCAGTATGCACTAGCCAAACTTAAATAGAGAGGGCAGATCGATGGAGCCTTTGATATTTTAATTAGGCTAGACATGGTGGGAGGAAGGTGTCGCTCCACCTTTCTTGAGATGTGTTGATGTACTTATGGCTGTCACATTCCAGTGGAACATGACAGGAGGACTGTGTCAGTAGGCTGTGTTCCCCCCGGTGTTCACTTGAGTATGTGTTTGTTGAGCAGTAAGCAGAGGAAAATGTGTGCGGATTAGCCCCACACATTTTGTGATGTTGATCTCCCATCATTCATTTTCATTACAAAACTTTAAAAAAGCCCAGCCGAGTGTACACTCCCCATGTGAATAGTCAAATCCCTCACAATGACAGGCTTGAATTAATAGAGAGGAGCAAATAACCTTCTAATCCCAGCAGTCTTAAAAATATCTTACAATTTTATGGATCCAAAATGGGAGTGAAGCGGATTAGTTTTGACAGCGCGGACAGGTTTGTTGAATGGGCAGAATCTGGTGAAGATGCAGAGTCTGGCAGAGGTTAAGTAAAGTTGGGGGGAGCATGCACTTATTTGGGGCTGGTGCTGCAGAAAGCCTAAACATGCCACTGCCTGCAGTGGTTCTCAGTTTAGATCCTCCTGCCCGTTGAGTCCCCATAAATAAATCCAGTTTATATTCAGTCCACTGGATTTATTACAGGCCACACTCCCATTCCAATATGTCAACTGTTACACGTAACCTCCTCTAGTTGTTGGCTAGTGCTTAGTACTTTCTCAGTCAATGACAGGAAGAAATCATTTTTGTCCTCTTTGTGATGTTGTTGCTCTGTTGGAAGAATCTTTTAAACTGTGTCTGTTTTTTGCTCTCATGCTACAGATAGGCCCAGTTGTGGGTCTGAGGTGTTTTTTTTATAGATGTATTTAGAGTTTTATACTTTTAGGAGACCTATGCTGAATGATGTTACTACAAGATAAGAGCACACCCATAGATGGATGAGTTTTAATGTTTTGCAGCTATGCCAGTGTGTGGCACCTGACAGTGCACTCTAAAAAAATAAAGGAGCCACAGAAATATAAGCTGCAAATGACGTATCTGTGTATTCTTAAGAGTCACCAGTTTTCCAAAAACTCCTAATCTCAATATCTTCAGAGAGAACCTTATTACACTGAATCCGGCATGCTTTCATTATTCTTCAACCATATGCACGCAAAGTGCAAGCATGTGGGAGCCAGGTACACACAATATGCTGTGACACATAAAGACACCTTGACCAATACTCAAGCTGATACTGCTCGATATCTGCATGGCAGCAATGTGGAGGTCCATGCATACCATCACAACATCCTACTGTGTCGACAGGGATTCCAGGGAGGAGTCCAGAGTCGGCCAAGCAGTGCTAATCAACCTGTTTGCTTGAGGTGAGTCTGTTCCAGGGGTAAACCTGGTTGTGTAATGTGTACTGTTGTGTATTAATTCTTCATGAGCATGTGGATCCATGCCAGACCCCATGCTGCCGAAGGTTTAAGTTACTTACCTGTAAGTATTGTTCTGGCATGGATTCACATGCTAACCCTTCCTCCTGTTCCTCTGCAGCTCCTCTTGTTCATACTGCCACTTTAGATGCTTGCCTAATTTGAAGATGGCTGCCAGAGGCGGGGCTTGGGGAGAGGACTGTCATTGGTTGAGGGCAGTATGACCTAGGGGGACAGTGATTGATTTAGAGGAGAAATACATTTTGTAAGTGAAGGTGTAATTGCTTTTTCTTTTGCCGGGGATTCCCAGCCTGATGACGGGGAGTGTTGGTGGGCATCTGAATCCATGCCAGACCCATGATGGAGAACAATAGTAACAGGTAAGTTACTTAAACCATATGTTTCCCATGATTTTGAAGAAATCCTATTGGCCGCTTTGATGTTGCTGTAACAAATGATTTCAAATACCTTATTTTAGGCTGATGAGATCATTCTAATCAAGGTTGGAGTTGGCACCCGGCACTTGTTCTTTGAGGTTCAGGGAAACAACCCTACCTAATCTATTGGAGGAAAAAGTTCATCACAAGCACCAAACCCACCCAACTTTTCTGAACTTTGTCCCACAAAAGGCAGCCTGCAAGCCATAGAAATTACCAAGAACCCATATGCATCTTACATCTAAGCCATTGAGAAAAAGGGTGCATGTGGATCGGACGCCACCAAACTAAATGAAATCAAACCATTAACCGTGATCATCTGACAAACCTTCTATTCATGTCCACAGCAGATTCACACTACATTGCTCCTGTAGGGTACCCAATGTTTTTCTCTTCCCCAACTACTCTTAAATTCCTTCCCCACTCACGGCTGTTTCCTTTCTAAAATTTCCTACCACCTTATCCTATCGTCCTTCACAGACAGCTGCCACAACCCTATGCGGCTCCACACAAACATTATCAACTCTGACTAAGCTCCCTTTTTTTCGGTTTCGTCACATTTCACCCCTCTGCCCCCTTCAGTTTTTAACATTAGCCAATTTTGGGCTATCCCCTCCGGATAACATACTCGCAAAGTATTCAACTAAGTATTCAACTAAGCCAAGGTGGATACTGGCACACAGGACCTGGGTCTTTTCAACCTGCAGACATTAATGCCAAAGAGTTCACATCTGCCCCTCCTACTAACCCCTCCCTCTTTTCTTAGAGACATGCAAAACGAGGCCAAGAACAAATGACCGAAATGTTCTTTACAAGACCACGTTTCTTACTTGCACTAGAGCAAGTTTGATTGAGACCTGCAGCTGCCTAACAACCTCCAGAGTTTTTTTTAAAAACTCAGTCTTCAAATAAACATGGTTTCTATGGTTTCTAACAGATTCTTATAAATCTTGAAATAGCACAAACATGTTGCTTGTAGCGCCATGGTTGCCGCCGGAGTCGGCATGGTGAATGGCGGAATTACCGCCCCATTACAAGGTTGGCGGGGGCGGTAATTCCCCATTCACCATGGCCCTTCCCCATTCCCATTTGAGCCCCCATAGGGCACAATGGGAATGGGGAAGGAGCAAATAACCGTACCGCAATTAGTGGTACCGTTATTTGCTCTGAAGTCCCTCAGCGGGTCCCGTCCTTAACGTGTGGTCTGACCACACATTAAGGACGGGACCCACTGAGGGACCTCGAAGTAGGGCGGTAAGGGATTACAGGCACC
Source organism: Ambystoma mexicanum (assembly GCF_040938575.1). Lineage (NCBI taxonomy): Eukaryota > Metazoa > Chordata > Amphibia > Caudata > Ambystomatidae > Ambystoma > Ambystoma mexicanum. The sequence continues at coordinate 1,514,756,161 of NC_090937.1, read as the reverse complement.
GGTGCCCTTACCGGTGCCGGTAATCCCTTACCGCCATCCGTGTAATGAGGCACAATGTCTCCAAAGAGCTTCTCTTGCCCTTCTGAACCCCTCCTTCACTTGCATTTTTTTTATTGTTCTAAAGCATAGATTTGAGACCTTTAACACACATATTAGACTGGGGAAATGCCAAGTAAATGGTGATCTGCACTGTACCACTGTTGTAGTCATTTCCTGGGGTCGGTCCTTTTCTGGTGTGCGTATTGACAGAAAAGTAAGATGTCTAAGTCTGACAGTACTTCAGCCATTTATGGATTGCTGCTTACATTTGACACATTCAGCATGTTTTTTGTCGGCACGAATCGTGTAGGTTATTACGTTGTAGTACCCTTCCAGCTGCTCGGCCGACATTTAATTCTACAAATAGTTTTCCCTTTTTACCTTCATCCCAATATATCCAGTATTGTTGGGTTCATTGCTACTCCCTTTCCTTGGCAGTGTGAGATAATTGGCCTCATTAAAAACGTGCAAGTAAGTCCAGCACCCGTGAATGGGCAATTACCAGGGTTTTCCAGTGCCGGAATCGGGTGATCCCCATTCCCACAGGGCTCAATGGGAATGGGGATGCCTGTAGCACCGGCACTGTCCATAACAGTGTCTGTGCTACAGGCATGATGTGCTCGCGGGTGCCTTTCATTCTGCCAGATCAGACCTGGTCCAGATACAATGGTAACAATTAAAATTTGAAATTAAAAATTGCGTGTACAGCATGATTATATTCGTTTTTTTGTGAAATGAACCAAAGTTTAAATAACTTATTTTTTTACAAGAAAACTATTGTAATCCGTTAAAATATAATTGGGCATACGAATTCAATGCAAACATTCCAGAATGTTTTTTTAAAAGTGAAATGCTAAAACGAGGGAACCCTTACCGTCAGCTTCTCAGAATTGAACCTTCATACACAACAAACGTCTCCCTTATTTCCGCATTCACAACTGCACATTTGCAGTTTTCTCAGTGTTGAAGTTACACCATGTGGGCTTCTTCATTTTTACTTTGTTTTAAGTTCTAAGTAAAGAATATGTTCAATGCATTAATTTTACTGTGGGTTATTTTTCATGCATCATACTAATAGATTACCACAGTTTGATTCAATGTATCTGCGTGGGACCACAGTTCCTTTGCTCGCCAACTTCGTTTTTTTTTGTGTGGCTGCTTTGCACATACACGTTGATCGATATATATATATATATAGCGTATCATCATAGCTATCTGGCACAACTATTTAGAGACCCTGCCATTGGCAAACATGCACCCACTTCCTGCCGGCTCCCTTTTGGAAATCAACATAGTTTTATCCTATTTAGGATTGAACCATTTAAAGCCATGAATTTGTTTGGCATCAAACAATGCTTAAGGAAGGTAGCTTTTTCACACACAAAATTCCACTTCATCAAAAAAGGTGGTTTTAAGAGCACACCTACGATTAAAATGTACTTATTTTGTCTGAAATATATTAAAAGATCCTCAGAGAATAAAGATCTGCAGTTTCTCAGCAGAAACATCCTTCCACAATTTGGGTGCAAGGAGAATTGTACTTTACTGCTAGAAATGGAACGGATAACCAAGCAACATTTTGTGGACTCTGACTATTCTGATAGGGTAATAATCCCCAGAGAGGAGTAGAAATGGTATCTAGTCAATTAATCTAAACCCATTCCATCTAATACCATTCCATCAACATGTTTCCATCCAAAAAATGTCCTTCTAATGCATGTGTTTGGGGGATAAAGGGTTAATTTTTGTTAAGGTGCATTTTAAAGGGTAAAAAAAAACCACCCCAAAAAAGAAAAAAAAGAAACGAAAATGCATTAGATGGACATTTTTTAGATGGAAACATTTTGATGGAATGGCATTATATGCAATGGTTTTAGATGACATGACCATAAACCATAAAAACACCCAAGCAGGTTGTACACCGTGTTAGGTTGTGTTACCGGAAGACCGATTCTCTGCAGGTATAGAGCTAATTTAATTAGAGGGTGTGCTTCAAGAATGGATTTTAGGCAGTGCTCTTTCAAGACCTATGTGGATCTGTAACATCAAGCTAGGTAGATCTTCAATAAAAAAAGAACACTGTCCTTTAAAAATGGTGTATGATTTATTGGTGCAGACAAATGCTTCATAAGAGATTGAACACTGATCCAACAACACACTCTGATTCGCCATAAGGCAGCCAATCCTTCCAGTAAGGCTGTGTGCAGCATTTACATCTAAGTGAGGCCCCGACAACAGGTGAGATCAGCAGAGCGACCCTTGTGGGGCTCTAAAATTGAAATTTTAGGCCCTGTTTGAGCCCCCAGTGCCCATGTTCACCCTTCCTGCAGCCCCCTCCCCGGCACCCATTTTCCTTGCCCTCCCGCCTCATAGCCTACCAACCATCCCTGACTGGTCCTTCTGCGGCCCAGCATTGGGTGTAGTGAAGCGCTGCATGGTGTCCTTTCCTTGAGGCCCCGACAACAGGTGATATCAGCAGAGCGACCCTCCTGGGGCTCTAAAATTTAATTTCAGGCCCTTTTTGAGCCCCCAGTGCCCATGTGCACCCTTCCTGCAGCCCCCTCCCCAGAATCAATTTCCCTTGCCATCCCACCTCCCAGCCCGCCCACCATCTCTGATTGGCCCCTCCTCTCCATATCATGATCAATCCCAGGGCAGCCCTCTGCCCGGGCAGCCCCTGCGGCTAAGGGTCACAAGGAAAAGGGTGGCTTCAACAATGGTGGCTCCAAACAGTGTCTGCAGGTGTCATCAGGGGAAGCCAGCGGCCATCCGTCAACCGACAGCAACTAAAAAAGTAAGTGTGGCATGTGTGGGAAGTAAAACAATCACTCTACTCCAGAAAGCCCTGCCACTCTACATAACCTTACCAAAAACATAGACTGCCAGGCGAACATCACTTACATCACTCATACTTAGATACAAATTGTGACCATCAGCCTACGTCTTTTCGAGACAGGATTGTAAATGTTGCCTTGCGTTGCATCTAGACATATTTGTGAATCTTAGCAAGTTCCACACTTAAAATTGTGAATGTTAGCATTTGCCACACTTAGATGGAATTGTGAACATTAGCCTGTGTCAAATCCAGATTGAGCTGTGACTGTAAGCATGTGGAACACTCAGATTGAATTGTGAACATTAGCCTGCGTCACATCTAGATAGGATTGCAGAGGTTAGCAAGTGCCACACTTAGATAGAATTGTGAATGTTAGCATGTGCCACACTTAGATTCAATTGTGAACATCAGCCTGTGTCGCATCTAGATAGGATTGCGGAACTTAGCAATTACCGCACTTAGATAGAATTGTGAATGTTAGCATGCACCACACTTAGATGGAATTGTGAATGTTAACATGTGCCACACTTAGTTGGAACTGTGAACAGTAGCCTGTGTCACATCCAGATAGGCCTGGGAATGTTAGCATGTGCAACACTCAGATGGAATTGTGAACATTAGCCTCCATCGCATCAAGATAGGATTGTGAATGTTAGCATGTGCCACACTTAGAGTGAATTGTGAACATTAGCCTGTGTCACATATAGATAGAATTGTGAAAGTTAGCATGTGCTGAACTAGATGGAATTGTGAATATTAGCATGTGCCGCATTTCGATGGAATCGTGAAAATAACGTTAGCCGGCGTTGCATCTAGATAGGATTGTGAAGATTAGCAAGTGCAACACTTAGATGGAATAATGAATGTTAGAAAGTGCCACATTTAGAACCGTGAATATTAGCATGTGCCACACTTCGATGGAAGCGTGAACATTAGCCTGCGTCGCATCTAGATAGAATTACGAATTTTAATATGTGCCACAATTAGATGGAATAGTGAATATTAGCATGTGCCACACTTAGATGGAATCGTGAATGTTAGCCTGTGTCACATCTAGATAGGATTGTGAAGATTAGCAAGTGCAACACTTAGATGGGATAGTGAATGTTAGCAAGTGCCACGCTAAGAACCGTGAATACATGTGCCTCACTTGGATATTAGCATGTGCCACACTTAAACATTAGCCTGCATCGCATTTAGTAATCATTTTGAAGATTAGCAAGTGTGACACTTAGATGGAATAGTGAATGTTAGCAAGTGCGACACTTAGATAGTAGTGTGAATGTTAGCAAGTGCCACACTTAGAATTGTAAATGTTAGGAAGTACCACATTTAGATAGAATTGTGAATGTTAGCATATGCCACACTTAGATAAGATTGTGAACAATAGCCTTCATCACAACTAGATAGGATTGCGAATGTCGGCAAGTGACAGATCTAGATAGAATAGCAAATATTAGCCATTACCACATCTAGACGGCATTGGGATATTACTGATGCCCAATTTAGATAGAATTGTGAATGCTAGCCTGCTTCACATATAGATAGGATTTTTAAAGGTGGGCCAGTGCCACATTTGGATATAGTTGTGAATATTGGCTTGTGTCATATATAGAAATTATTGTAAATGTTAGCCAGTGCCGGATTAGATAGAAAAGCAGAGATATTCATGTGCCACATCTGGAAAGAATGTGGAAATTTAGCACATCACCTCAAGACAGAGATGCCAATAATCAACCTACTAACAATTTCACCCCTCTGCATACACCTCTCAAACTCTAACCAAGCACAACGACAACCCCAAAGCACAACAAACTGCACAAACTTCACTACACAGGAACAACAACACAAACCACACATAGACTCTCACAACAGCACAAGACGGCTACCGACTGGAAAGCACCCCAAGCTCAGCGAACGGTGTTAACCGAACTGAAGCTGCCAACAGCACATCACTGCCCTCTTGCACTTTTCCCTCTCATTCCCACCAACTCACCCCCCTTCCCTTTTCAGATCCGTCAGAGCGCCCGGGGACCACTCCAGTGGTGATAGTGCGCAGTACAAATATTCTTTGACATTAACATTAACAACCATTGGGGAGGATGAGATGTGAAGGTTGTTCTAATGCTCTAGCTGTAGAAGTGTTGCCGTTGTCCTTTTCTTACAGATTTGTCCTGTGTGAGACAGGAGGGAGTATATTTTGCTGCAATGCCTTGTTCTTATGCAAGCCTCCCTAGGGATCAATCTTCCCAAGATTTCTGCCCTTATGCATTTTATTTGTATTTGTATTTACATTTGTGTTTTATAGTGCACGTACCTAGCACATAGCATTAGAGAGCAAATAGCACCAGAGTTGTGTTAATGTGTCAGAGACAACAATTTATGTAGCTTTACAAGACATTGCTGGAGAGGAGAGGTGCTAATCTGGGGATAGGGCATCCTAAGTCACCTCTAGGAATTCCTTAAAAAGCAGGAAGTGGTTTGAATGCTCCTTATTGTTTGTGGAATGAATGAAGTATATATTTAAGAGATTACATCAGTTGGGGATTTGGAAGAAATATTAATATCTCTTAATGAAGTCCAAGAACTGCTTCTAGTAAAATAATTGTTCTCTTGTAACTCAAAACCAAAATCAAAATTGCTGGAATCTAGAACCTTTATAAAATCTGTATACTTATACATTACCGGGAGTGTATCTTGTTTCATTTTACAATGGCGTTGTGTCATGTGGAATTACTAATCAGCTTCACTCCAAAACAAACACATGTTGCTTAAAATAAATATTTGCAGAATGAGATTAAACATGCGCAGCCTTGTTGCTTCTGCTTCATTTTAAATTACTCAAATTCAAACATTTCTTATTAGATCTAGGATACATTAAAGATTTTCCAGAATGAGGTTCTCTGGTAAAGTACTCCGGTGAAGCACATGCTTGAGGAATAGCATGTGAACAGTATGGCATGATTTATATACCTGTGCCATAGTCTAAGATAGCCACCAAATATAGGGTGCTTTGTGATAGTTCATCTTATATTTTGCTAGTTAAACTGTTAAATAGAAAATTAGACCATCAATATATCCTGGGAAGTCTTTGATTTCCCCCTCATTGTATGATAAAGGAGTGAAAACAACGACTTGCATACTACTTGCTCCTGTTAAGGATGGACCTTTGGAACTGGGACTGGTTGGGACACTGGGTTTATGACTGGTGCCCTGACAGTGGTATATCCGGAACCAATTGATGGTCTATTGAACACTTTTGCATTCCTGTATCTACAATGAAGTGGTGCTCATCATTCCCGACTCTCATTTCTACGTAGGGTCCTCTCTGATTCACGGGAATAGACACTGGTTCCGACCCCTGCCCTGGGCTGTCCTATTGGGGAAATAACACGTCATCCGACGTGTAATCACTACTATTACTGTAATACGTATTTGGCTGTGTATAGAAAACGTTCCCACTCTTCTCTATTTCCCCCACTCTGGTTTCCATACTGTTGGTTTTGCTGACCCTGACTCTGGTTAGGAGCACTTTGGTTTTGGGCTTGGTTTTGATTACCTCCATTATTGTGGTGCTGCTGCATACTATTCCTATTTGGTCCATTCGCTCATTGGTGCCCTCTGTGCTGTCTTCTCTGACCAGACCCATTTCTATTCTGCAGATGTGGACATTGCGCTCGCCAGTGTCCCTCTTCTTTACAGTACGCACACTGATTTGGTCCCAAAGGCCCCCCATGCATATTCGAATTACTCCTTCCTTGTGCATTTCCTCTCCCTCTATTATGTCCTGCTACTTGCTGCAGTAGCGCCCGTGTCTTCAGTATGCATACTTTCAAGTCTTCCCCCACCTGTTTTAACAACAATAATTTGTCCACCAACGCCTTCTGCCCCGGCGATGGTAACTGCTGCCGTTGATTATGTGACCCCTGCATTCCCTTCCTATCTCTCCCGATATCCTTACCCCTGTACCCAGGTGCAGTAAACATTTCAGCATAATCATTATCTAATTCATTTTTAAGTTCAAAAAGTCCATATACATGTTCTCTCACTTCTTCATCTCTCTCTCTACAGAGTGCTAATGCATTCAAATCTAACAATCGCTGCGGTGGTAATTTCCCAATTAACTGTTTCCATCTCTCCACCAAATATATTTACCCATACATTCCAACACTACCTGTCTTTCGTTGCTTCTTCGGAAGTCATATATCGAAGCCAATGTTGTCGTCCCATCATTTCCGTCTATATAAATTTCTGCCTGTTGCTGTAATTCCACCTTCCTTTCTTTGCTGATCGCACTGCGAGTTACCCTCGTGCATCTACTTTGTTCAGTCCCGCCTCTCGCCCCCGTGGTTTCAATTTCACCCCCAGGAGGGACGGACGGTACCGAGTCTGTATCTAAGGTGGGAGGTGAGGATGGGACAACAGAAGCGGGGAGTGCCTGCTGTGGGCATGGTTGGCTAATAGGAAGTGTTACGTGTGCGGTCTGTGGCTGTGGGAGGGCTTGAGCTACCGGAGGGAGAGTTTGAGCTTTGGGCGGGGTTTGGGCAATAGTTACTGACGTGTTTGGCGATTCTCGTTGTGGGTATATTTTTTCTATATTCAACTGGTAACATCTACCTGACCTCCTTAAACTCTCAGTCCACTCCTCCTCCTCTTTTTCTTCCGCTAGTTCACCTTTCGATTTATGCCTGCGCGCATGCTTCTCTCTACTTCTAAGTCCGAGCATTACTTCCCTTCTCCAGTCCTTAACAATATCAAATGCTGCAGGATGCGCTGTCTTTCTTATCAAAACCCTTTCCAGGTTATCTATTCTCGCTATCTCAAAACTACCATTAATCGGCCACTGATGGTCTTTTTGCTTTCTGGTTTGCCTATGCCAAGTCTCACAGAATATTATTGCTCCCAATCCATACTTCACATACATCTCATATGCCGGCGCTCCCCCAGGTGGTGCAATTTGGTTTGGCCATCTTCCAAAGATTGTCTACCACAGAGGAAAAACCCAGCTAAGGTGGACAATACCCCAGGAATATTTCAACCTTCCCCTGGTTAATCAACCTTACCTAGGGTGTTTGATTTTGCAAAGTCAACTCTCAACCAATATCAGGATTACTTTGAATCAGGGAATGACTCACCTGATAAATCAATTTGTCCTTTAGGACACAAGTCGTCTGTATACTGACGCAACCAATGACGTTGCGTCTGCGTTTCTTGGCTTCCGCCTCATTTCGGTACCCTCGCCTCCTTGTTCTCTAGCCGGGTACATCGATAAGGGATCAGATGTGTGCAGATCTGCAAAGGAATCTCTCATCACTTCTACAGGGTGCCCCAAACACCTCTTGATCCCGGCTCGATCGTCCCATCCTCGCCGTTCTCTGCCTTTACTCAATTACAACGTATGCGATGGAACAAGTGGGGGAGGGTCCCTATTGGGGCACCATCTTGAAAGATGACCTTTAGCGGCTTTATTCTAACAAATTCTACCATATAACGAGACTGGCTGGCAGCTGTGAAATGATTAAATGCCCTGCGGCTCTGCTTCAAGGCTACATTCGGGAAGGAGCCAGGCATTCCTTCCCGGCGCTGCCTATGTTGTGTTTCAACAAACTCTTATTAGCCTCGCGGCCCTGCGGCCTTGTCCTTTCACGTTCAGACAACAATATTAACAGTCGAGCAGTGTAAGCAGAAAATGTGCTGCAAAGCAATAAGCACAGTAAGCAATGAGCAATTGTTAGAAAACAAAATGGCGATCCTTGTTACATCAAAATGGCCATTCATTGGTAAACTCAGAAACCTGTATTTCTATCGTATTGTGCATGAGACGGTTGGCCCACGGCCACCAAAATACTTTTGCCGTCAATCATGAGAGGTATCCATTTTTCTAGACTGACAAACCCTCCTTTGGCCGTATGCCAAACGTCTCATTCATTTATTGTATCCTCCTCTGATGACAATAAGTCTAAAGCACTTATGTCTGAGTTTTGCATGCTACTATAAGCATCATCATCTTCATTAATATCTATAGCCATTAATTCTTTCACTGTTTTCATTTTCATGTGTGTCTCTGTCATCCCAGCCATAAGTTTGTTTTCTTCTTGTTATCATATGCATACATCCCTTCGTACATCCCTCAGTTACCTCAGTGCAAACTAATGGTAGGCAGTGTATGCAACAACAGCACGTTATGAATATTCCAAACACCACTACTAATATCAAGATCAACTTCCATCCCCAAGAATGCAGTATTCCCCATAACCAGGACTCTATTCCCCAGCCCCCTTCTCCAGTAGGGAGTTCGGAGCTTAGGACATACATTTTCTTTATTGCTTCAAAAATCGTAGGGGAATAGTCATCTACAAATACACAGCACGCTGATCCCACAATCTTGCAAATTCCCCCATGATCAACCAGGATCACATCGAGAGCCATTCTATTTTGCAGTGTCATTAACCTAATTCCTTTTTCTTCCAACGTCATGTTAAATAGTATATCTGTCGTTGTGTTTATGGTATTTTTTAGTATTCTGGACAGCTGCCTTATGTTATAGGAGTTCACTATCTGGGACAAGAATGGAATGAATGATTTTGCTACGTCAGTCGCTATCAAAACACCTTTGCTATTCCTTTTGGTTCTAGATCTGGGTAGTCTGGCCATGTCTGCTGTTTCTAAGAGGAACACTCCTGGGAACAGTAGACCTAGGTAACACGTACCTTCCCAGTTTCTGGGCAACCAAGGATATGCCTTCTCTCCACATATAAAATAGACTGGATCTCCCAACTATACTGGTTCTATTTCCCATTTTAATACCACTGTATTCATGCATCCAGTAAATGTTCCGACTGAATAGGAGCCTTTCTTTTTTAGACAAAAAGGGACAGTTCTCGGGTGATAATTCACTGTGTAAGCAGGGGGAACTGCATCTTTGTTCCCGTCTGTTCTTACACGAAATGTCATCACAGATGTTTTAACTGGTGGGGACAATCTATCTTGTCTATTTTGTCGTGTTATTTTTCGCGTACTTTTCCTCGTAGGTCCTGTGGTCATCACTTGTGCTTTATGGAATATGGAACAACCCACAGGCCTCATAATTATGTCCTCAAACTCATTCATGTTTGTTCTGTCTAATTGACCCGTAACACTCTTATTCCATTTCCCATAGAACATTGCACTTAAAAATGCACTACATACAGAACTTAATGGTAATGGCTGTACATACCAACCTATTCCTTTCCCAGCATGCTGCGGTAAATGGGCACATACCCAGCAATTTGTTTTCTTTAGAATTGCATGTGTCATATTCATAATCAGTAACAGCGTTTTGTTCCCATACCCTTCCCTGTGTCTTTCTTCCATTGGGGACAAGGTATAAGTAATCACCTGACCCAGACTTTCAGTAGTGGATATATTAACTATTGGTAAAAACATTCCTAGTGGGTGTATAGATTCCACATGCCATAATACTAAGGCTGTCATTATGGTGCTACCACACTCATGAAGCACATGATTATTGTCAGTGCCAGCATACAATTTGTTTTACCATGCTTTTTCCTTAAGCTTACAGTCTTTACAATTATCTTATTCTCAGCAGCGGTGCAGGAGGGGGCTGAAACCGGTCCTGACATGTTTCTCATCGTCCTTCTTCTTCCTTATTAGAGTTTGTTGTGGATATCTCTCTTCGTTGCACTTGTTCTGATGTCAATAAGTTCAACGGAATTGTCAAAGTTCAGTTCTGCCAGTCCTTTATAGCCTGGATTTGCTTATTTGTTTTTAGGCAAGATCACTTGTCCTTTCTCATACTGCTCATAGCACTTTTGGTCAGTTATCTATTGCCTTAGTACCATGTGCGCCCAGCTTGTCCGCTCTGGTTCAGGACACATGTACTTTTTATGATCGCACCGAGGAGCCGCGAGTCTAGAATTGTCCGACTTGCACAATTCTCGCGCTTCTCTCCTCTACACCTCTAGTTCCTTCTCTATCCATGAGCGGAACCAGAGGTTAACATAAGCACCAAAGGACTGTGGATCACTTTGTCTTTCGAGGCCATAAATCATACCGCCTCACTCCTGGTATTGTGCGATCCGGTGCACTTCCAGATCCAGGCTCAAAGTCAGCCTGTGGCGCTACTGCAAGTGCTGGTGTGCACTGTGCCAGCGATGCAGATTCGGTCTTTGGCGTTCTGGCAAGTGCTGGTGGGCGCCAAAGGGGTACACGTTTAGTGTCTGCCGGTATTTGCAATGCAGATTTTGTGTCAGCCAACAGTGATGTAGATTCTGCTGGGCAATGTTGGGGCACTCTTTGCCCTTCCCCCTTTTTGGCAATCGTTTCAGGCTTCATTTCGAGTTTCAATTCTCACTCGAGCACATTTGGTGGCAGCTTACTGGCAACAGTTTCTTTCATTTCTGGGACTGCTGTCTCTTTCCAGTCGTCTGGGTCAGGCAATTCTTTCAGCGAAGTTGGGATTTTTTTGGCATGGGTGGCATGGGTCCACTACTTCCGTCCATCCACCCGTATCGCTGTCTGCGTTGCCAAGAGTACTTGATAGGGGCCGCGCCACCTGGGTGCTAACGATGATTTTCTTTCAAAAATGTTTAGCAGCACCCAGTCGCCTGGCTCCAGGGCGTGCCCCGGACCGGTGTATCTCACTGGTAGAGCCTCCTGCACCTGCTGATAAATCAAATGCAATTTCTGCATTAAAAGGCCACAATAAGTACTAAGCACAGGATGTTCTTCCTCGCTAAGTCGTTTTGGCTGAGGTGCGCACCAAACATTTGCCGGCCTCCCCATTACAATTCTGTACAGGGAGAGCCCAGTTCTAGCCTGTACAGATGTACGCATGCATAATAGCGCTATTGGTAATGCATCCACCCAACCTCAACTTGCTTCCTGCACATATCTTGCTTATTTTTGACTTGAGGATCCCGTTGTGCCTCTTCACAAGACCGGCCGAACTCGGATGCCTTGAACTATGAAACCTCTTACCAAACTGAAGACCCGCACATATCTGTAACACCACTGTGCCCACAAAATGTGGACCATTATCTGACCATAGGACACGGGACAAGCCAAAACAGAAAAAATATTCTTTAAGCATTACTTTTGCCGTGCTCATTGCTGTGCAGTCTTTTAAGGGATATGTCTCCACCCACTTGCTGAATGCACAGATCACCACTAAGACATATTTCAAGTTTTGGCATCCCTCCATCTCTATGAAATCAAAATGGATTACCTCAAAAGGCATAGAGGGCGGGCCAAAACTGCCTATTGGAGTCACTGTTCCTTACCTACATTGTGTTGTAAACACGTGATACAGTTCAGCACTAACCTCTCTGCATTCTTTTTTATGTTTACATTCTGCCATACTGTAGATAGGTGCTGTATTATCTTTTTCGCACAGATGTGAGTAGGGCTGTGGGCCATTGTGACCATTGCAGTCACATAAGAATTTGGCAACATCCAGTTTCTAGTTCCCTTGTCCACCCAACAACCCTCCAGATCTAACTCAGAAGAGCCCTCTGCCCACCCTTGTATTTCATCGGCCGTGGCTTCGGCCTGCATTTCTTTGACAGTGGCAATTCCATCTTCTATCATACAGGGTAATTCCTCGGTCTGGACCGTCATCATCTTAGTATTTAAATCAGTGGCAGTTTGTTTCGAAATTCTGTCTGCAAACGCGTTTCCCTCTCCTACTTTGCATGTTACTTTTTTATGTGCCTCACATTTTACTATTGCTAGGCACTTTGGAAACATGAGTGCAGACAGTAATCGTACAATCAAAGGGCCATGTTGAATTCTGGCACCATGTGATGTCAAGAAACCTCTCTCAGCCCAAAGTCGACCAAAGTTATGAACCACCCCAAAAGCATACTGACTATCAGTATATATATTCACATTCAAATTTTCAGAAATCTCGCAGGCTAGGGTCAATTCTATTATCTCTGCGGCTTGTGCCGAGTTGTAAGGGATTCTTTTGCTTTCTACAACGCTCTCTAGGGTAGTGATAATGTAGGCGGCAGTTGTCGTGCCATCAGGTAATTTGAAACAAGAGCCGTCACAAAATAACTGGGGTGTCACTTAAATCAACTCTCCCCTTCGTTTCTTCCTCAGTGACCATTAAGCAATTATGGGGGGGTGATTTGTTGTCACCAATTTCTTTTATGGGCAGTGGCATTAATTCTGCAGGATTCAAAGCGCTACACTGCGAACAAGATAATCTCATATCTTGTCAATCTTGCAGAGGTGAGGTGTTGCGTATGTGTCCTATTTAATAGAACGTCTATGGCATGTAGCACCATCAGAATTAAAGTATGCCCCAATACCATCCCTTCCATTTGTTTCACCGACGCAGCAGCCGATAAAACAGATCGCAAACATCGTGGTAGTGCGCGTGCTACAGGGTCCAGCGCGGAAGAGAAATAGCTGCACGGCCTATTTCTTCCACCTTGTTCCTGTGTCAAAACCGCCAATGCACATCCTTCACTTTCACACACAAACAGTCTAAAAACCTTTTCATAATTTGGCGTGCCCAAAACTGGAGCAGAACATAATGCAGTTTTCAATTGATCAAAAGCTCTCTGACATTCCTCATCCCACTGTAAAGGCATAACCGCATCCTTTCTAGTCAAATTCACCATCGGTTTCACAATTAACGCAAAATTACTGATCCATTGTCCATGATCCAATACGAAGCCTTGCCTATTATGGCTCTGACTCCTTTCTGTGTCTTTGGAATAGGCATACAAGAAATACTTTCTATGCGGTCTGGCGTTAGCCTTCTCCCCTCTTTCGAAAGTAGGTAGCCCAAATAAGCTACCTCCTTTCGATTATGTTGAAACTTCTTCAAACTAGCTCTATGGCCATATGCCGCTAGGTATGACAGTAGTGATACAATGTTTTCTTTAGAAATCTCATCTGTGTTAGCAGCTAACAACAGATCATCTATGTATTGCAAGTGTACGCAACCCACTGGTAATTCTAGCATGTCTAGCTGCTCTTTCAATGCTCTACTGTAAATACTCTGAGTTTCCGTGTATCCTTGTGGAATCCGCGTAAATATAAATGATCGTCCTCCTAATGTGAACGTGAACAAATATCTGCTGTCCTTGTCCACCGGAATGCTAAAGAACGCATTTTTTAGATCAACTACACTAAAGTATTCTGCTGAGACAGGTATCGTTGTCAATATTGTAGTGACATCTGGGACTAAAGGAAGTTGTGGATCTACTTCTTTGTTTAGCGCGCGCAAATCAATTATGAAACAATATGGTACTTCATTGCCTCCTTTTTTATAAACTGGAAGAATCGGGCTGTTGCATGTACTTCCTGTAATTTCTTCAATCACCCCTAATTTCACCAAATCTGTAACAATACTCTTCAATCCTTTCTCACCTTCAGCCGAAATTCTGTATTGGGGAATTTGCTGTAGTGTAACACCCTCTTTCAAAAGGATCTTTACTGGCTCTATTTTCAAGCATCCTACATCGTTGTCATGCATTGCGCATATACGGGTTGGCACTTTACTTAGCTCTCCTGGTAAAGTTTCAGACATGAATTCTGACACAGGGACATTCTGTGGCCAAATCGTCAGGAACACCCCGTCTGCCGTGCAATGTATAACTGCACCTAACTTTTTCAACAAATTTAATCCCAACAGGTTCTCCCTACAATTTTCTGTTAAAAGGAAAGAACAATGTTCAGTGAATGGTCCTTTAACAAGGCACCACAAAAAAAGACACAGGGCCTCATTACGAGAATGGAGGTAGCCATGGAGCTATTGCCTCCGTTCCGGCCTCCATTACCGGGTTACTGCAATGGGGACTTACCGTGTTACTTCGAGATAGGAGGACCCGGTAAGTCCTCCATGCAGGAACCCATCCCCATTCCCATTTGAGCCCCCATAGTGCTCAATGGGAATGGGGAGGGAGGTAATAATGGGCAGAGTACAACTTGCCCGTTATTGCCTCCCTCTTCCCCTCACGGGACCCGGAAAGCACGCCTGATTTTACCAGGTGTGCGATCCGGGTCCCGCCATGGGAAGCTCATAATCGGCGCTCCCGGATTGAATGGGGATGGTCCCGTACCGGCCCCCTTCAATCCCGGAGCGCCAGGGTTATAATGAGGCCCACAGAGTTTCAAAAAATATAAATAATGTTACTTAAACAAAGAGATGTTGAAAATTCTTGCATAACCTACCAAAGAATTGTGTCCAAGCCACAGCTGCAATGCATATTAATGCAAATTCTAATCACTTGACTAAGAAAAAAAATGAAAAAAAATAAAGAATCTGAGAGAACAAAAGGATTTTACCTACTTTTTTGCTAGACACCCATAGCTAAGGCAGAATGCTCTTAAGAGGAGCTGGTTGAAAGTGAGGACATATAGGGAAAGTCAGCTCAAACAAATTGAGAAGCCCTGTGAAGCCAAAGTATGTACCTGTAAATAAAGTACGGTGTTCAGTATATAGCCCCAAACTGGACACACCATCTACAGGACTAAATACACAGGGCAGCGGTTTGGAAGATTAAGGGAATTTGGCAAACCACCACCAAGACTTGATTGTATTTGGAGAGATTGAACATTTAATTGTGAATATGGAGGCTATCTTCATGGATAAGGGTAAGATCCCTTTAAACAGAGCTATAATGCTGTCCATCTTTGGGGTGTCCCATCCCCTCAATTAATAATGTCATATGTCATTAAATTAGTGCAATTTTGCCTTTCTCACACTGTGGTGAAAGTGACAATACATGGGTATTCTAGAGTTGTTTGCAAATTGGTATGGGGTGCACAGGATTGTCTGATCAAAAGCGGCAATTACATGTTTCCTCCTCAATTAGATGTACTTATTGAGGGTCTGTGTTTAATGTTATAACCAAAGGGCAGTACCCCAAGATGAATTATGATCTGAAGAATAAGATCAATCATAATATTCTGAAAATTACATATTTAAGGGGTAATGATGATTGGAGGCACATTATTAATTATTCCCCCAAGTGCTGACTCGGATTGGTTGAAGGATGGTCCTGGTTGTACTGAGTTTTAGAGGAATTTCAAATTGAGCAGGATGCTAATGAGGGGGTTGCGTATATTGAACGGGATCACACAAAGTTATAACCATTTATAGGTAGGAATCTGTCAGATGAGTTTCTTAATTTTGATATAGTGTGGTTTCAGGAGTTGTTGTGGATGACTCAAATAATTGCCACTTTTCATATCTGCTTAAAAAGGCTGTAAAGGCAATATGAGCACACCATGATGAGTCTCCTTAACACTTTGCTGTTTAGTTCAGAGCCAAGTTGGTGGAATACCGATTGAATTCCAGATCAATCTTAGTTGGGGTGATCTCTAGTGATAATGGTGCTAAAGAAAAGGATGTGTAAATAATCAATATGTATTGTAATGTGAGAGTGGAAAGAGATGACCAACTGAGATTCAAACTTGATGACATGTTTAACTGATGGATTGGTTCTGGAGGTTCTCCAAGGTTAATTTGTGCAGGGGACATTCATTGTGCCTGCCCTGATGAAACAATTGACAGGGTTAATAACATTTACTCTTCTTTTGGGCCAATCTCTCAAAATAAACACATAAATAACAAGTCAAAGTCAAAAGCCCAAAGGGATGTGTTGGACTGAATGTATGGCAAACTCAATCATGATTAAACAAAATGCTGTATGGCTCTAATGTTCTCTATTTATTTTGATCAATCTACTTTACTCCAAGAATAGTGTGGCTATTCGCTTGAGACACAAGGGCGCAATGCAAAATATTCACCGTCAAAGAATATAAAGACTAACATTGGGAAAACCTGAATAATGACTCTGTGACACAGGTACACACCAAATAACTACAAATGGTACCTGGATGGAAGTCTCTTCGAAGTTTTAGATAAATACACTTATTTGGGTTTCCGAATATGTAAATCACCCTCTCTGGATTTTTATTGCAACATTGTAAGCTCTAAGGCTATGAAAAAATGACTTGTTTATAAAAAACATAATGCGGATAAAGAGTCGGAATAACGTAGAAGGACAAGTGGATCTGTATAGTACAAGTAGTGTCCCAGCCATACTATACAGCCAAGCTATCCTCCCAGGAGATATGATATTATGGCTAGATAAATTGGAGGGTAGAATACTCAGATCGTTATTAAAAGCCCCTCAATCAGTACCTGTACAAGCACTGATGTGTGAACTGGTTGTTAAATTGCTCAGAATGTATTGGATAATACAATGGTGCAAACTGTATATCACAATAAAACAAGCAGTTGAAACTCCAGACTCTCTCTATCACCACTTAGCTCGACTGGACATCTTAGGCTGTAGTTACGCATTTCTAAAATGGTTGAGGCAATCCACATTGGGGCATAAGTCATTAATTAATATGAAACCTGAAGAACCCTCATTGGTTAATGATAGTAAAAACGAGAAACAAACGTCTAGAGGTGTGTAATAACTTAGATCTCCTTGCAGTCAAATCCATGTATGGATAATACTGCAATCAGGCATTTAGGTTCCTCGATGTCTGTAGTTACCTGGTTAAATATTGCCACAATTTAATCTGAAAATGTACAAGCTACCTGCATTGGAGTATACAGGGAGGTGGAAAAAGATCCCTTGTGATAAGCGATTGTGTTGTTTGTGCGGGAGTGAAATTGAGAACACCCGCCATGTACTAAAATAATGTCAAAATATGTTCAAATATTACAGCAAGGGCTACACACAGTTTATTGTGAACACACAACAGAGAGAGGGAGATCATTTTTGGAGCACTAGTATAGGTGTATAATCTGTTGTAATTATGGCGACTGTGAATGTGTAAATAACTGCATAAATGCCCAAGAAGTAGCAGGATTGAATTCTAAAACAGATATTGACAATTTGGTAACATGATAATGTTGACCACCCTGACAATATTGTGTCTTGAACAAGTTCAGTTTTTAAAAAGTGTTAATGATTGTTTTCTACCAATGTACAGCAATTAATTTAATTAGATACTTCTTAGGTACTGTTTCTGATATTGGTGTATGCATTTTAGACATTTTATAATGTTATTTATTAATACATATGTATAAGGTTTATTTTAACCAATATTGCACAATACAAAACATTAACCAAAATGCTAAGAGAGCTGGATTTGACAAATGTGAATCATTGATTATTGAAAAACCTTCACTTAGAGACCACTCTAAGTTAGTGTTAAAACTGAAATTTAAATTCCATATCACCACATAGAGTCATTATACTGAACGCAATTTAGGTAACAGCATAAAATTGAACCCTACAAATACAAATTATATAATTCAAAAGGTAACTGACTCATGGATTATTTGGGATGATAGAGAGAAAATAAATCATTGTAACTCAAAGCATTTTACAAGGACTATCTTTGTGGATTCAAAGGGAGGTCAATCAAAACATGACCTACAAACGTGACCTGTTTGAAACCACTCTTAGGAATTAACCATATTCTCTTTGATGGTGAAATGAGTAGCAAGAAATGTGAAATTAGGAGTTTAAAAAAACTCATGGAATGCTACATTGTTAATGAAATACATGAAACAATAATATAGAAATAATATAGAAATAATTGGTTAAAACTCACAAAACACATATAATATCAGAGATTGTCAAGTAATGTTTAATCATTTATTAAAAATAGATTAAAAATAGATTGTTGAGGTATCTAGGCAATGTTAAATGAAGAACAGTTATATCAGTCATTTAAGCAATCAAACTATTCCTGAAAGACATTGGCTATAACCCTTCAAATAAGGCAATGCTAACATACCTCATAAAGAGATCTACAAACCAGTTCTAAAACATTTTAGGACATGTGGGCCAGATGGCGTATCAAATGCTGTTTTTAAGGATGGCATCAAACTATAGCGCAGAAATCCTTATGATTGTGTACCAGAAAATACTTAGAACAGGCACTCTCCCACTATCCCACTATCCTGGTTCACTGCCGTAGTAGTCCCAATATACAAAAAGGTGGACAGTACATCACCTTTGAACTATAGACTAATATCATTGAATGACACCAGTAGTACATTATTGGAAGCCTTTGCATTAAGAGAGCTTACAAATTGGGCCAAATCATTTGGTAGATTTGGAATTTACCAAACAGGCTTTTGAAAAAAATATGGCACTTCCCTTAATGGGCTGATCTGTTATTGCCCGTGCCAGTGTCACACTATTAGAGATAAAGATCAGTCACTAAATAATGTTTGCCTGGATCTTACAGTGGCTTTCAATGGTGTAAATATGATCTATTGTGGAGGAAACTAAGGAAACATTTCCCCCAGGTCTATTGAATATGCTATTAATGTTTCATAGGGAGTCTGCCCTCCAAAGACTGAGCATGGAGGTGGGGGTCTATTTCCAGGGGTGTCTTCGCCTTGTGCCTTTTTAATTGATATGTCTGTGACATTCAAAAGGGCTTGACAAATTGCAATGTTTTCCCTCGAAAAATAGGATTCTTTCATATAGGGTGATTGGCTTATGCATTAGCATTTTAGACACAACATCAATAGCCCTCCAAAGCATCCTGCACAACCTTGCAAATGCTGCATTACAAAATAATGTGAAAATGAATTAAGCAAAAACAAATGTAGGCAACTTCAAAAGAAATAGAATTTTTGAAGGCATCAAATGAAGTGTCAATGATAGTTGTCTTGAAGAAGTGAAACAACTTACATACTTGGGTTATTTAATTGCTAATAAGCAAACTTTTAAATTGATTGCAAATAAACTAAGCATGAAGTTGGGGCATTTAATTGCACAATCAAACATCATTTTGACTAAATATGGACAATATTCCACATAACTGTTAATCAGTTTTTACAAGGCAAACATTATTTCCTCCGTTCTGTATGGCCAACAATTGTTGGATATGTCAAATTCGATGAGGCAAAGAGTCCTAGAAAGACATTTTTGAAAGACAGTGTTGAAACTCTGCCTTCTCTCACTATTTTTGCCATTAGATGCAAACTTAGCCTGCAATCTTGGAAGTCCATTATTATACTAAATAAACTGAATCTATGGATCTCATTACGGTTTTGCCTGTCTGGAAACATTTTTGGTAACTCCTGCACCAGCATTTCTGGGGACTGACCAAACACAAATATGATAGTGGGGGCCACAGATCTCCTGGCAGACCTGACCTAACTGATGCCAGTGATTCAGGCAATCCAATCCCATGGAGTCTGGTGGTACTCCATAGGAATGGGAACTTACTGGCTCTCCACCACCCGTAATAACCTGGTAATACTGGGATTTTGGGGGGCGGAGATGGTGAGGGCTGTTCGCCAGTATTCCACCGGTAATATCAGCGGGACCTGCACATTTTTAATGAGGTCCATATCTTAAGCTATGGACAACAGAGGGTACGCTTTTTTTCTAAGCTTAGATGTATTGCAGTGGAAGGACAAGTAGAAATTGTTAACTCTTTTGATAGATTTGGATAAAAACTCAATATGTGCAAATACTGTGCTGCTGAATTGTAAACCAGAGCAATTAGAGATAATCTTTCTAAAGTAACAAAATGTAAGTATTTGAAAGAATATCCTAAATAATCTCCAATAAAGTCAATTCCGATGCTGTATTTAAAGAAATGCCCTTGCCCAGAAAAACAAAATTATTACAAGAGATTCCGGATCAACTTGTTATATATGTTGACAGTGGTAGTGCCAAGAAGAAATATGGACCACTCTCATCGAGATTGTTAGTAATGTAAGTTGCACCTTGAAGAAACACAAACACATGTGGTATTTGAATAGAAGGAAAATGTGTTGTGAAAGAGTTTGACCTTAGCCTTGGTCACACTCTTAAATGATATATTTCGTTTATCTTGTTGAGGGAATACGTTTATTTTAGTACTGCTAATGAAGAAATGTAGCCCATTGACTGACTGTAACAGAGAAGCACATAAGTATTAGGCACTTTCTAGATTTTTTATTGTTTAGACAAATGGTAAAAAAGTTCCAATGATTAAGTCAGCACCTTATTTTAAAGTACCTGTTTACTTAGTAGTGTAAGGAACTCATGGTGGCAACAGTAAAAACAGATCCAAGTGCTCACAATTTAAGGATGATTATTAAACTGTATAATGGGTGAAAAAAACGAATCCTAGCCTAAATCTAAGATGGGAGCAAGCTATGACCCTCAAATAATAAGAAAGCAGTCTTCGTGGAGTCTTGTCAAATAAAAATGGCCCATACAAAAATAAAAACTATTGTCAATCCTTACAACTAAGTTACAAAATAGTGTGGGACAATGTTCATAAGAAAAGAAGTGTTCACCAAATGATAAGTCAGGATGGAATGGCTTGGGCATCACTTCCCTACATTTTTAGCATGGGACAAGGCAAGACCTTTGAGCACAGAACACTCCTGTACCTTGCCAGCACGAGGTCAGAGCTCCTTTCAATGATGCCAGGACTTTTTGGGGCCAAGTCTCTTTTCTGCAAAGTCTCTTTCCTTAGAAGGCCTGCTGAACAATAAACAACAAACAAACAAAAGTTCCTTTGGTAATCTTTAACGTTGGGGGATTGTTCTTTCCCCCTTTGAGTTCCCTTCAGCCGGGCTCTGATCACTCTGTTAATGTTAGCTTCCCTCAATCGGGTTCACTACAGCCTTTCATTCAAAAGTCTCAACAACTATTCATAATGGACATCCCTCAGCCGGGTTCACACTTGTCGCTCCAATGTTCATAGGTATTTTACCACTATGTAGGATTCGCTTCCCTTGGTTTTCCAGCCCCAGTCAGGCTTTCTCTTAAGCCCCAGTTCAATCCATTTTCTCCAATGTGTCAAAGAAATGTGAGTGTACGAGGGGTTTTGCTTGCCCATCAACAGGCCACTTTGACACTTACCACCAGCCTCTTCAGTGGCCTCTTGGCTTTCGTAGTTTCTTCAAAACCACATAACCCAAAAAGGCTTCAGTCAGAGTCATTCCAATGAGCACCCCGTTGATGCCGGACCAATCTGCTTCTAAACATTTTTCTAGGGTATCTTTAATGTTCAGTTACACAAGTTCTTTGTTCAACAGGGTTGCCGCCTGCAACCCAGGCCCAGTACAGTTTGGTTTACTATCAAACTGTACTGTACAGGGAAGTCTTCTCCTACTCACTGGCTGTGCTAAACTGTTGGAGTTGCTTGTCTATGGAGTCAATTACGGCACCACAGCAGCAAGCACTTCTTACCACTTTGGGTATCAACATGGTAGGGACCTTTGGGCATTGACACCTGTCACACCACACACCAGCTGGACTTCACAGTCTCATGATTTCCCTTTCAGAGGCTTCCCGGGTCTGAGTTGAAGAGGGCAAGGGCAACTCCTTCCTCGTCGTCCCTCCAGATCTTGCCACCTTCTCCTCCGTTTGAATTGCCGATTCAGTGTAGCTGCATCCTTGTGCGTTTGGCCTTTCTCAAAATGTGCTCTTTCTGCTCCGCCTTTTAAACTTATGGGGAAGAGAAAGTGTATGTAGTTATTGTCAATTACCTGACTCTGCCTGACCCTCGTATCAGGGAAATGTCAGGTAAATGGCTCTGGTGTTAATCGGTTGTTTTTCACGGTGTAAGCAAGTGTTTGTGTCGCAAAGGTGGGGGGTCTAGTGCTGTAGGTTTTGTGAAATGAATAGGGTGGATGGTGGGAATTTTATAAAAGTAGACTGGGAGTTCTGGAAATAATAATCAGAGGGACGTGGAGAATGATTGGGAGTATTCGGTTACGTAACTGGGAAACAGAGATTCTGGGAGATTTAATGTTCAAGTGCAGTGGGGTTCAAGTTCTTATTGAATTTACCAGATGCAGAGGGGTTGTCAGGTTTTGGTAAGTGAGATTCTTTGGGTGGAATGGACATTGAGTTGAAACAGCCTATAAAACCCTCTAAGATTTCATCTTCCTTGTCTTCTTCCTTGACGGAATACTGTGCCTCTCCTGGGGCATTCCCCCAAGTATTACCCTGGACTCCCCTACCCAGCTGATCCTCCCTCTCTCGTCCACCCCCAGGGTTGGGATCAGAGAGCACCAGCCCTTCCCGGGCCACCTGAATTAGGGATTCTTGTAACGCTCACCTGATTCTCGCAGAGGCGCCGGTCTTGACTGGGCGACTACCGTATCTTCAAAGGTGATGTGTAGCACCCGGTTGGCTCTTTGGGCTGGACCTCTGTGCACTGTATGCCTGACGTGTAGAGTAAGATGTCTGCAAATAGAAAATATGGGGTTAATGAACTGGGGTTATTGGGGTGTCCCTATCTCTTTCCTCTTCTCCTCTCCTGTAGACCCCCAAAGGTTAACGCTCTCACCTTAGGTAAGTGAATGCCGAGCTCTCCATCTGCCTCGGGGCAGGGTGCTGTAACCAGTTTCTTCACTGGATAGGTAGCGCAGGCCTCTTGACTTCAGAGGACTGCTGTCCGTCGTTTACTGCACGAACGGTAAGTTTCGAGTCATTCAAATGTCTTTAAAGTCTTTAGTAATGATGTCTCTTGTTTTGCAGGGTTCCGGCGATGGCGGATGACGGGCTGAAGTGAGTTGAAGATGGAGCCCGTGTGATGAATAGAAGCGCCTGGAAGCACGTAAGTAAGCGCTTGTTGCCTGCTTCACGATGCGCTCTAACTGTCTTTTTATTTTGCAGGTACGAGTTCGGAGCGGCTGCAGGGTGCCGGAATACCCACTGGATTAGATGTGGAAAGGAGTAATGGCACGTGAGTATTAAAGTTCCCCAATGTCTTTAAACGCACCTTGTTTTGTCTTTCAGATGCGGGATGCAGCGCCGAAGGCCTCCGGAGCGTGCGAAGAGTTGGTAAACTTTTGTCTTTCAGATGCCGGAATGCAGTGTGAAGACCTCCGGAGCGCACGAAGAGTAGGTAAGCCTTTGCCTTTCAGATGCCGGAATGCTAACCTGTTCTTTCTTGTCTTTATAGGTGTTGCTGAAGACTGGATTCTGGATGGTAAGCCTTTGCCTTTCAGATGCCGGAATGCTAACCTGTTCTTTCTTGTCTTTATAGGTGTTGCTGAAGACTGGATTCAGGATGGTAAGCCTTTTTCCTTAGGCCCAGGACCGGATGCAGAAGACACGATGATATGATATGATATGATATGATATGATATGATGATATGATATGATATGATATGATATGATATGGTATTTGTAACGCGCCTATACACAAGTGTTTCAAGGCGCGACGAGGCAGGGAGGGAGGGAAACAAGGGGAAAACAGACAAACGATCCTACTAGGCCAGGTGTCATTCAGATCGCGCAAGTGCAGAGGTAAGGGGAAAAGGAGGAAGTGCAGGGGGGAGGAGGTGGGGGGGGGAGTGCAGTACAAGGTAAGTAGCGTAAAAAAAAATAAATAAAATAAAATAAAATAATAATAAATAATAAATAGAAAGGGCCAGCTGGTGGCAAGTGCGAGGTAAGTGCAGAGCAAGTGCTGGGAAAGGGGCTGTAGGGATACAGTGACAGTCCCACAGTGCAGGGGGAGCCGGGGAGGCAGTGCAGGTGGAGAGTGGCTGGGCCCTGGACCGAGGTTGCTGAGAGTGGCCCCGATGCAGGTTTGAGCTGAGTTCAGTGGGGAGTTAAGCAGGATTAGCAGGGGAGAGGGAGAGAGAAGGCAGAAGCGAAGAGGAAGGTTTTGAGGTGCTTCCGGAACCGGAGATGGTTCTCCTCAAGTTTCAGGGAGGCAGGAAGGCTGTTCCAGAGGGAGGCCCCTGCTGCGGAGAGAGATCTACCCCCAGCTCGTTGCTTCGAGAAACGGCTGACCATGAGGGAGTTGGAGACGGATGAGCGAAGGGCTCGTGAAGGAAGATATTTAGGAAGAGAGAGTTGGAGGTATTTTGGTCCCAGGCCCCAGAAGGCCTTGTGGACAATGCAGAGGGTTTTGAACTTGATCCTCGCGGCCACTGGGAGCCAGTGAAGAGATTTCAGTCCTGGAGAGATACGGTCCCTGGGCTTGAGGCCAAGGACAAGTCTCGCAGTTCTGTTCTGGATAAGTTGCAGAGGGCGGAGAGTGGAGGCAGGCAGATTAAGATAGAGGCTGTTACAGTAGTCCAGCCTTGAGAGAACCAGGGCTCGAGAGACAGTGAGCTTCTGGGGGAAGGAGAGGAAGGGAAGAATACCTCTGAGGAGGTGCAGCTGGTAGTGTGACTTCTTAGAAACGTCAGATATATGAGGAGAGAAGGAGAGTGTGGAGTCGAAGATGACCCCGAGGTTTTTAGCCTTGCAGGTAGGGGCAGGAAGGGGGCCAAGGGAGGCCGGCCAGAGAGCTGCAGGGAAGGAGGGAGTGGGTGTGCCGATGAGTAGAATCTCAGTCTTACTGGCGTTGAGGCAGAGGTCATTGGCGGCGCACCATTCATGGATAGCAGACAGACAGTCGGAGATGAGGGAAGGAGAGGAGGAGGCTGAGGGTAGCCTGAAGATGAGCTGGGTATCGTCTGCATAGCACTGGAAGTAGGGGCGGAGAGCGGCGATGCGGTGGGCAAGGAGTGCCAGATACTGGTTGAAGAGCCAGGGAGAGAGGTTGGATCCCTGGGGGACACCACAGGTGGAGAAAAAGATGTCAGAGAGGAAGGAGCCCATTTGGACCTGGGAGGGTCGATCGGAGAGGAAAGAAGTCAGCCAGGCCAGAGCCTGACCAGTGATACCCAGGTTATCACGGAGACAGTTGAGCAGGATGGCATGGTTGACAGTGTCAAAGGCAGAGGAGAGATCGAGCAGAATGAGAACACAGGGAGTGTTGGTATCGAGGTTCAGGAGCAGGTCCTCACGATGAGCGTTCTGCTGCAGAGGTTGCAGAATAACGCAAAGCAAGATTCATCCACCGGGTGTGGTTTAAATAGCCTCCTGTAGTGCTTAGGTGTCTCCTTCCACAGCCACGCCTAAGTAAGAAAAGAGTTCCTGGTAAGAAAAGAGTTCCTGCCTTCCAGAAGAGTTCCAGTGTTCTGAATCTAGGGAGTGGCTCCAGCCCCACCCAACAGGAAAAGTAGTTCCAAACAGAAGAGGATCAGAGGCTCAACTGGCAGGCAAGTAAGCAGCATGGTCTGCTGAAGGTAAGTCCACCCAAGCATTATGAGCCCGGCGCTTCCAGCGCTGGGACTGGGCATATTTATGAGCCTGGTGCCACTGGCGCCAGGACTGGGTCCAAAAGGTCCCAATTGGGACTGGTTGGCACTCGGAACCTGGGTTATGGATCTGCTTCCAAGGGAGTTGGGAAAACCCTGACCTTTTGGAAGCAGAGATCATGACATTCTTGAGATCTGCTTGGAGGTAGTCTCCAGGACTGATCCACATGGGAACATACAGAAGAGACTTGCCCAGCATGAATCCTTTTGGATAGATCGATTGGGAACTTTGACACCTAAGGGCTTAAATGAGGAGTTGAATTTTTTATGCTTTTTTTTAAAGTGTATCTGATGTTGATGAACAGATGGGACTGAGGGCAAAATGTGTGTAGCAGATGCACAGTGCTGTACAAAGATATATTGCCAACTTAAGTTCTGTTTATGTAATTCCTGTATTTTCTCTTTATGGTATGCACTGCCTGTGTTTCCATAGAAGGTGAATTGAAATATGAAATTGGTGATCACAAGACTTTACACCATTAGCCATGCAATCTAATATACTGTATGGTGGGAGTTGGAGACAGCCGTAGAGGGTAAAATTACAATGTTATGAGAGTATGTCACGACCTGGTGTATATCTATATGATGTACAACTTGTATACAGTCACAAATGAATTTCACCTTACTGGATGGCAACTGTGTGTGTCTACACCACAAATAGATGGATCCTAACTGTGTGGCAACCCGTGCCAATATGGCCTTGCACGCATACATTTTTGACGGTGAGGAATACGTTAACTTTTACAATTACTGTACGCATCGAGCCAACGCAGCTGGTATCCTTACTGTTTGGCAACCAGTGCGAATATAGCCTTGCGCTGGTGAGTTTTGATGGTCAGGAACGAGCTAACGTTTACAATTACTGTACGCATTGAGCCCACGGAGCCTGATGGTCACCATATATACGCACTAGACACATAATGAGACCTGATCCCGCACTCCCATTGCCATGGGAGTGTGGGATGCGAGACACCATCATGACAGCATGCCTGTTGACCTGACGCAATGCCTTGCATGGTCTCCATAGCAACGTTAGAAACATTCTGCTGCAGTGCACGACCACGTGGGAAGCATCAGCGGAAGTGAGAAACTACAAGCTGTCTTAGGTAAGTTCAATGTTACTGTGCATAATTATTTATCCGCACACGAGAGATGAGATAATTAACACTGATGCATCTAATTAATTTAACACCACAGCCTACTGAGAAATTCTGATGAGATTGAACAGTTCAAATAAGGTAACATATCAAGACGGGGGCAGTTAATTATATTGCAGATGGTATAGATATTAACAGAAACTCAATGTGTGTATGTACTTGACTTACAGCGTGAAGGCTCTAAAAATAAGGTATGATAATTTGCATCTACATAAGGGTATTATGAAATGTATTGCTCTATCACAGAGACATTGATGAGAGACTAATGGCAACCACTGTGCTTTTTCTTTTTCTTTTGATATTATGAAACAACATGGCTGAAATTGGTATGTATACAATACCATCAGTGTATATAATTTGATTTGTTTATTGAATATATGTGACTTTTCTGTAAATATAGCCCTGAAGATGGAATGACCCTCAGAAATGCATGGGCTTAGAGCCAGATTTTTTGGTTTAGGAGACTGTGCTGCCATAAAGGAGCCACTCTCCATGTTGGCGTAAATACTTGGAATAAAGAGTCTTTTAAGGAACTTGTTTTGCAGCAGCATGTATAATCCTTCTTAAAGATACCACAGTGGTTTATGAGATAAACACATTGAATGACAAGAAAAAGAATATTGAGAAAAGAAACAATATGAACTATCAGCTCATTTTTCTGAGCACTGTGAGAGCATTGGGCACTTTAGCTCCTTAAAATATTACTTAACTAATTACTTTTTATTGAACTAAGAAGAAACATATCTTATTGGATTGTAGTGCCTGCTTCTTCCATTTCGTCACAATGCTTCTCCCCAGAATGTATTTGTGACAGTTAAGTTACTTGTATTGGAGATTGATCAAAAGAAGAGACGCAATAAGGTTAATAGGTAAGTAAAATGTTTTCCTCTCTTGCAGATGATACTTCCGAGATTCGAGAACCCAAAGCAATGGAATTACCTCACAGGGAGAGACTTCCCCTCTGGGAGACAAGGACTCATGTTCTGCAGAGGACCTCCCTAGAGCCCTCTCTTTTGGAACAACAGTAACATCAGAACTTCAGAGACATTCATAAAACCAAGCCACTGTTTGTTATAGTGATATAAGAACCAAGATCAAAACTGAGGAACGATAAAGTAAAACTACTGTGAAGAAAAAGTATGCTGAGCAAATAATATTGATCACTCAATGTTTGGAAACCAACACTACTTTGATGAACAAACACATAAAAAGAAAACGGACTATTATCCTCTGCTGGGTAAGAACCACCAAACATATCATAAAATCATAAATAGGGTAGATAGACTAATGCCCATAAGACGTGAAACCCAGGAGTTTCAGATCGGCTAGGTCGGTAGTGCTAAGTAAGCACGACTGGGAGATACTCCATTGGGTGGAAGCCACAAGGTGGAGTGGGCAAGAAGCACAGACGAAGCTGAAGGCAGGATAGAGAGAGGAAGAAAACACCAGTAGAGAGAACCATTCAAGGGTGTTGGTATGACCAAGAGGTGGACTATTTAGTCTGTCAACAACACAGAGACCGCTTGAGCCATGAAGAAGAAACCGAAGGATCTGGAGCGAGAACCAAAGATGTCCTGACTGCAAGGAAAGTCCCTATCCTGCAAGCAGGCCCGGTCACACCAACCCATGGAAAGCAAGGTAACTGAGACAATTGGCAACCCAAGAAGGAACACAAGGATAAAGAGTCAAATCAGCCTACTCATCCCAGTACTCGTGCCAGTGATTGGGACTCAGCCTAATTGTCCAAATGAGATGTCCGAAAGTAAGAAGAGTGAAAGACACTCAGGGACGCAGCCTAATTGGTACAGTGGGTGGCTGGAGATTAAGAAAAATAGTAAGACACATTCAGGGATTCAATATGCTCATCCCTGTGAATGGTCAGAAATTAAGAAGAATGTGAACAAGTACAAAACCACTTTTGTTTGTCTCAGTAATTTAAGAAATGGACAAAAGAATACAAATAACTACTGGGTCTGCTATAATTATCTCAATGGGAAAGACAGTGAATCAGAGGAGGAGGTTCAGGATATCAAAAGTCTTATTTACTTATTTGTTTATTGTACATTTGTTAGGCGCCTATACAGCAAGTCTATTCTGTTTCAAATGGCCCACAGGGCAAGAGTGAGGGAACATGCAATTGAAAACAGTGAATACAGTGGAAGATAAAGACAAACCTACTATGCATTGTGAGTATTCAGAACGTTAAAGTGTAGCAAGAAGAGGGGTAGCGGAGTTGGGGTTAAGTTCTGAAATATCTATGCTCGTGGGTGAGCAGCAGATGAAGTGCATATTATGCTAAGTGCTATACAGCCTGGAGCGGCATTGGGTAGAAAGTGCAAGCCTACAAGATTGAGGCCGGTGGGTGTCGAAGCAATTGCTTTGAGGTAGGCAGAGGTTGGGGTGATTGTATACGGAAGGACACATCCCCGAAGGACACATAAGGGCCCTTGCCACCAATCACAGTGACTGTGAGATTAGCAGAGGAGGAACGTCATGAGGAGCTTGCAAATTTGAGGAAGGCCTGCTCAAGATGAAGAGGAAGGGGTAGTCTGTTCCCTTAGAGGGAGCCAGCTGAAGAAAGTGATCAGCCTCTGGCCCTCTCTTCATAGAAATGCTTTACACACAGAGAGGTGGTGCCAGAGGACCACAAAGGTCTAAAGGGAGAGTATTTAGTAAGAGAAATTTGCAGGTAGCGTGGTCCCAGGCCCCAGACAGCCTTGTAAACTATGCAGAGGGCTTGAATGTACTCTGAGCCACACCAGAACCCAGTGAAGAGTTTTTAGGGCAGGAGAGATGCGGCCCCTGGGCTTAAAGCCAAGGATTAGCATTGCTGCCGTATTCTGGATTAGCTGGAAGGGTTGTGAAGAAGAAGTGAGATTCAGGAAAAGGCTATTGCAGTAGTCAAGCCTAGAGAGAACCAGCGCTCAGGTAATTGAGCTCAGGTATTCATGAGGAGTTAAAATAACTAGAGAAATGCAGAGAATAAGAACCACATACAGAGAGATTCAGTATCCCTAGTCATTTCAGAGAATGTGAGACTTTCAGAGACACTAGGGAAAGAGTGTGTACGAGAATTTCCAAAGTCCATAAAGCCTACACAGAGAATGAATAAGGGAACAAAGGCTAGGGGAGTCAAAGACTTGCACAAGTCCCCTGTAGGAATTAAATACATTAATTTAAAAAAGTATCTCAAAATGCTCTACTAAGGCTGAAAAAACGTATCCAGGAGAAGGGGGTTATTCTCATGATCTTTTGTTATTTTTGTCTTAGTGATAGGGACAGCACAGCTTAACCTTGGATGGAGGAAATACTGCTTCCTATAAACTTAACAACATATGAAGAGCACCCTAATTAGTTTGGTTAGGCAGAGAAATCCATAGATTAATTCCACTTATTAGTTTAATACGTGTTTCCTGAATGCCAAACACTGATCAACTATACATGATTTCAGGAGGGAAATCTGGTACAGCTGACAAAAGGTAGGGGACACTACAATTCACTAAATTAACTTCAAAAGCCTCTGCACCAATGGTGCCAACTGATGAGTCTATCTGCTTTGATTTACATAGTGGTGCAAAAATAACTATAACAGCAGGGGAGAAGCAGTTAGTTTTACAGGTTTAGTTTTGTCTCCACCTAAGGGAACTTACATTAGACTAGCTTCTGAATAAGGACTGGCCTTGAGGCATAGTTTAGATGGCATGGCTGGAGTAATTGACCCTGATTATAGAGGGGACATAAAGATCTTAATACACAGGCAGGCAAAGCAACCTTACAACATCAGAGGAGATAAATGCACACTGTAGATTCTAAAGAATGCCATCTTCCCTATCCCACAGGAAGTTCAGGAAAAGGGTGAAACTGAAAGGGTAACAAAAATATTCAGAGAGGCATTCAAACAGTCAAAAAGCAAACCAGCCCTTCAGGTTGAAGAAGCAGAACTCATTCCGGTCTCAGCTTTTCCACAGCATAATTACTGTATTCTAACAGAGGACTTTTCCAAGGCTGTACCTAGGGCAGAAGGCATGTCTGAGGCTGGTCCCTTCTTTTTTTTTTAAAAAAGAGACCTTCTCTATTGAGGTACTCTCTCATTTATTGGCCGTTAACAGGGGGTGACTAAAACACAAAGGCCCTCATTACGACCCTGGCGGAAAGGGGTTTACGCCGGCGTAACCCATGGCGTACCTTTCCGCCCGACTACGAGTTCCCGTAGCGCCATGGTGATTTTTACGCCTGCTTTTTGCAGGCGGAAAAATCCATGGCGCTACGGGACTTGTCGTTAATTACGCCACCGTAATCTACGGTGGCGTAATTAACGCCTTCCCCACTCCCATTATACCCTATGGGGCAAAAATGGGAATGGGGAAGGGTAAATGGGGATTGGGGACTTACCGCCCCGCCAAGGTCGGAATGGGGCGGTAAGTCCGCCAACCCCCATGGCGGAGTTGGCAGCTCTGCGCCATGGACCATGGTGCAAATTGCACCATGGTTCTCCGCCAGGGTCGTAATGAGGCCCAAAGTCACGTTATACCAAAAATGTAATGGCTTGGAATTTACAAAGATGTCAAGAATTGTGTGATAAACTGTTCACCATGTCAGGAAACTGCAATCCAGTCTGTACCACCAGTTCCCCTTCAACCTCTCTCCAATATAGATGTCCCCTTTTCTTGCATTGTTGTGGACATGATTGGCTTCTTGAACCACCAGAACTTGTGAACAAGTTCATTCTGGTTAAAGTAGATTATGCATACCTTTGCCCTCTGAACTGTACGAGGAAACAGATATGAAAACACCATATTACCTTCCTGTCTCTAGTAGGACTCTGTAAAGAGATCTTAGCAGATCAAGGCCCCACCTTCATGTCACACATAATGTCTGAGGTAAAAGAAATACTGCAAATTAAGATGCCCAGAAAATCCATTTATCATTACCAAACTGACATACTTGTCGAAGGATTCAATCAGCCCCTGTAGTGCTTGCCAAGAGTGAACAGACAGTTATTTATAACCAGTACATTTGCAGAGCAGAGCAAATACTTTGCACATAGGTTGACGGAAGCAATGACTCACACCCACAAATGCAGTTAGAGAATGAGTGCTCTTATACGGCTATTTATTCATAGTTAAACATACATAGGCAATACGTGATAGCACAGAAATAAATCAAAGAAAAGATAATAAGCTAACAAGAATACATCACCATGGGAGTAACTGAATTCCTCATCTCACCAGACATGGCGGGAAGACCCCGGTAACAGCCAGGTGCAGAGCACAACAACCAACTGGGATTTCGGAACAAGGCGTCCCCCCTCTGACTGAGGTCTTTGTGCTTTTCCCGCCTGATCTTTCCAGAGCCCGCATTATATGCCTTCGTCAAAAGGGGTGGACATTTCTCAAACCTTCTGGTATTAGCACTTGCACATTGATGAGTGACTGTTGGCTGCCGGCCGGGTCGACTGACGGTAACCCCAAGGAGCAAAGCCCTTCCCTCTCCTAAGGCACCACAGAAAACAATTCCATAACTCTTCTTCAACCTTGGCACGGGCATAGCAAACCATAACAAACCTTATCGGTTACCAGTCAGCACCTGTGGATCGTAGCTTTCCCAGCGCCGTGTACTTGGCTGAGGCATGCATACCAGTCTCAGCAATGAATAACATTTTAAACATGTTTTTAGTGAAATACTGCTAACAAAGTGAAAATCTGTGTACAAGTGCAGCTTCCACTGAGGCATGGAATAAATATCCATTATGGCTCTGAGCATCCCCAGAATACACTGCGCACCAGCGCCATATTTTAGCTCAAGCATCAGAGACCCTGAAAATAATACTGAAGAAATTGTTAGATGTGGATGGCAAGAGTTGGGACACAGTCAGCCCGTGGCACTATATGCAGTAAGGAAATCACCTCAGACCTCTTTAGTCTATTCAAATATTGAACGTCTTTGTAGTAGGGACGTGCTTGACAAGTTGAGGGAAACTTGGGAATAGAAGGAAGAAGCTACCATTACCCATTTCCCAAACAGCCCAACACCTTAAGCAACATATCACCATAGTACATGTGGTAGTAAAGAAACATTTTGAAAAATCCCAAGCTAACCAAAAAGCCCAACATGATAGACAAGCCGTCCACTGCTTCTTTTCTGCTCATCAAAAGTTTGGGCCCTCATTACAACCCAGGCGTTAAGGGGTTAACGGCGCCGTAAAAGGTGGCGGCGTCGTTAAACCCTTAACGCCTGATTACAAGGTCCCTTTGCGGGTGGCACTTTAACGCCTGCTTTGAGCCCTATGGGGCAAAAATGGGAATGGGGAAGGGCCATGGCGGCATGGGGAATTACCGCCCCGCAAACCTCGGAATGGGGCGGTGATTCCCCATTACGCCATGGCGGAGTCGGTAATGGACCGGCATGGACCATGGTGCTATTACCACCATGGTCCAACGCCTGGGTCGTAATGAGGGCCTTGCTCCTATTACCCACTTCAGACCACAAAATGCTATTGTAATGGTCTGGATCCTATGAGATTATAGAAAAAAAAGGCCTTGTAATATTTTGGTCTCCCAACCAGATCAACTGCAGAAAATTCAGTTGTACCACATCAACTTCTTAAAAGAGTGGAGGATAGATCCCACCAAAGAAACTTTGATAACCATGGCCACCTTATTTACAGACGTCAGTCCAGAGAACACTCTTATTTCACCCAAATTAACCCTTGACCAACATGAAGACATTAGGGATCTCTTAAACCAGTTTCCTGCTGTCTTTCATGATCAACTTAAAGTTGTTGTACATACAATTATGATGCACCAAGGGAAGGTAATGAACTTAAAACCCTACAGGATGGCTGAGTGATGAAAATAAATAATCCTCTGGGAAGTAGAAACTATGCTAGAGACTAACATCGTTGAGCCATCAGAGAGTCCTTGGTCTTCGCCAATAGTCTTGTTGGCAAACCATGATCAATCGTGGAGGTTTTGTATCAATTTTAGAAAGCAGAATTCCATCTCGCAGTTTGATAATTATCCAATACCTACAATTGATGACTTAACAGACAAACTAGGTCAATTCCAATATATCTCCATGATTGATCTATTTAAGTCCTCCCATTAGGGAGAAAAGAGCTTTTACCACAAGATGGGGGTTGGTTTAAATTAAGGTCCCACCCTTCGGGTTACTGAGTATTGGAACCCTCTTTCCTTTTCTGTGGCGCATTCCTTCATGACATCTTAGTTCATGGTGAAACATGGGAAGGACATCTTGTTCATCTATATATATCCCACTTTTTGTAATCCTCCCAGAGTCTCCCCTGTGCTCACCCTGCCCTCCACCCACCTTCCCTACCCGCGATTGGCAGGGCCACATTGCGTAGCTAACCTCCCTGCTTGCAGGACCTATGACAGTCTCTTGACCTGCAGCAGGCCCATGAAAGCGGCTCCTGCGTCCAACATTCCTTAGCCAGCAGCATGTGAATGTCCCTGCTTGGCCTCTCCATTTTTCTTTCATTTGCTCCCATTCCTCTCTTAGTTTTGTGTTTATTAACTGATTCCTCATTCCCTGCTTCCCCCGACCTACTCCCAATCTGTGTTTCCTTCCCAGACCATCCCGTGTGCTCATTCCACCCTGCCTCCTTGACTCTGTATTTGCTTGTTTTGGCACTGACACCTGCCTCCTCTGCATCTGATTTGGATCAGCCATGTTGTATAGTCAACTGTCATGTTTGCAGGACCCAGGATAATGTTTTGACCTGCAACAGGCCCGTGAAAGCGGGTCCTGCTTCCACCATTACCTGGTCAGCTTTAGGTGAGTGCCCCCTTAGCCCCTTCCTGTTTCTTATTATTTTACCATTTCCTCTGTTTGTTTTGTGCCTTGTCATCTGTTTCTTTATCTCCTGTTTCCCTCGACCTGCTCCCACTGTGTGTTTCCCGCCCAGACCTTCACCTGTGCCCATCCCATCCTCTGCCCGCCTACTCTGCCTGAGATTGGCTGGACCGCATTGTTTGCTGCACTTTTATCAGAGGGCTCAAGGCAGCCTTAGCGGGGAAGTCATAGCCTAAGGTCCAGAGGTAAAGGGCAGCTCCCTACTGAGCAGCTCAACTCTGTGTTTGCTTGTTTTTGCACTGACACCTGAAGTGGACAACCTACAACAACTTACAAGGTAAGTGTGGTGTGCGCGGGTAGTACAGCCATAACTTTACTCCATTAAAACCCACTACTCTTATTGCCTAATATCATCTTCCTACCTGCATTTAGCTTAATTGTATAATTTTCTTTTTAGAATTTGATAACATTTGGCATTTACTCTATTTGTGTAATGTAGCCATATTTGGAATTTAGCCTAATTGTGTCTGGTAGCCATACCATGCATTTAGCCTAATTGTGTAAAGTAGGCATATTTTAGAATGTGGTCAAATTGTGTTAGTTAGCCATATTTGCCATTTAGCCTAATTGTGTTAGGTAGTCATACTTTTAATTTAGCCTAACTGTGTTAGGTAGTCATACTTTGCATTTAGCCTAATTGTGTAAGGTAGCCACATTTTGATTCAGCCTAATTTTGTTAGGTTGCCATATTTTAGAATGTGGTCTAATTGTCTAAGGCAGCCATACTTTGAATTTAGCCTCACCGTGTTAGATAGCCATACTTTGTATTTAGCCTAATTGTATAAGGTAGCAACATTTTAGATGTAGCCTAATTATGTAAGGTAGCCATATTTGGCATTCAGCCTAGGTTTGTAAAGAAGTCTTACCTTGCGTTTAGGCTAATTGTGTAAGGTAGCCACATTTTGGATTTAGCCTAATTTTGTTAGGTTGACATATTTTAGAATGTGATCTAATTGTCTAAGGCAGCCATACTTTGAATTTAGCCTAACCGTGTTAGGTAGCCATGCTTTGCATTTAGACTAATTGTTTAAGGTAACAGCATTTTGGATTTAGCCTAATTATGTAAGGTAGCCATATTTTGGATTGACCCTAATTGTGTAAGATACATATTTGGCACCGCCTAAGTATGTAAGATACATATACTCTGGATTTAGCCTAAATTATGTAAGGTAGCCATACTTCACAGCTGAACTGTTGGTATAGACTAGTTATATCCCCTATTGCGCTCTAAAATAGACACAGTGTAACACCTGTATTGGATTGGGTTCTGCTACCTGCTGCAATCGGAAGTAGAGATTGTGTAACATTTTCATTGTGCTGGTTCCAGCTATCTGCTGTACTATGAGAGACATTGTGTAACATCAGTACTGGGTTGAGTTCTACTACCCGCTGAGCTCTGAGATAGAGATGGTGTTACATATGCATTGTGTTGGGTCCTGCTACATGCTGCACTCTAGGATAGACATTGTGTAACACCAGTACTGTGTTTGGTTCTACTACCTGCTGCACTCTGAGATAGACATGCTGTAACACTTGTATTGTGCTGGGTTCTGCTACCTGCTGAGCTTCGGGGTGGGCAGTGTGCCTGCTCACACTCTCAAAGACTCTGCCTCCAGGAGTTAAATCCTGGTATGCACTCACAACACTGTACATCTGAATTTAGGGCTTATACTTACACTGAGCACTTAACCAACCCAACCCCATTAAAGCTATCAAACCCCCCACAACTCTGCTCCATCCAGAATGTATTGACACTACCAGACTATCCAAAGGAACTCTGACAATATAAATAAGCTTGCAAACCTAATAAACATCCATAACCCAACAAGAACGACAAAATCTACTCGACATCACACAAAGGCTAACGCCTCTGGTGTCCAAAAAGAAAGACAACCAAAGGCCCAACCAAAGGAACCCATAAAGGAAAAAGAGAGAGGTAGAAAAAGAGGAAAGAGCACAAGTGTAAGTAACAAACCGGGAAAATACACTTCAGCAACTTCCAAGCTGTGAACAAAGCCAGAAGATTCCACAATACATGAGGGAAAACCTCAGATTCACACAAACGCAGTCACAACTGTGAACCAACACCAAAACAGCCAAGCTCTGAACACAAAAACCTGCAGAAGCAGAGGGAGAAACTTGCATCAGCCAGCACCACACTTTGCACAAACGACTCTGCAACTAAAGAGCAAACTGCAGATTGACACAAAGGCAATTTCAACTGTGAACCAACACATCTAAGTACTGAATAAAAAGAAACAAAGGACTCACAGGGAGAACCCCCTATTGGTAACTACCACACACTGCACAAACCACAAGACGCAGACTCACAGGAAAGCTTGTAAAACTGTGAACCAATTACGACACGGGTAAGCACTGAAAAGAAAATCACAGCAACAAGCAGAATCAAAAATGTGCACCCTTGCAGGAAAGACTGATGTGCAAGAAACAACGGAAAAATTGACAACTGAAATGGAATCACAACAGGCTACCATGTCAGGAAACAGAAACACAGCAATGGATCACACACCCATCTACCCAAATTGCGGCACCGTAATTAGCACCCTAATTAGCACCAGTGGTGAAGCCCATTGGTGTAATGGTGCTGCAGGTGTTTGCAGCTGATGCTACATGTCCGGTGCCTGATCCAGAGGAAACCGGCCCGCAGTGGTGAAACCTCCTGGTGTAAGGGTGTGAGGGTGTTTGCAGCCTCTGCCACATGCCCTGTACCAGATCCAGGGGAAACTGAAGTATAAAAGGCAGGCTCCCGGCCTGCAGTTTTGAAGCCCACTGGCGTACGGGTGCAGCGGTTGTGTGCAGCCACTGGGTGTTCGCAGCCGTGGGGGAGCACCCTAGATTTGCTACAGAAGCAGCAAGGAGCACGGGGATAAGAGGGAAGCGGGAAGTTGAGAGCTTGAGAGAATTGGAACTGTGATCACCGTGGATCTCATTGTCTGGTGAGATGGTTTATTTATGCTGGAGTTGGGACTGTTTACGCAACTGCTCCTGGTTTTTGAAAAGTCACCACCTGAATCGGAAAGAAACGAGTGTAAGATCATCTGGGCAGTTAGTTAGGTACACATCTGCAAGCAGGAGCCTTGGGAGAAAAACTGACATTTTGGAGTTTTAAATGTAGTCTGTACTTTATTGCCAAGTGACTTCCCAGAATTTTCTTCGAGTGTGCTTTTCATTTTGCTTTGCCAAACCCTAGGGTGTATCGCTGTGGATGCATCCACTTGAGATTGATGTGTGTTTTCAGTTTGATTGGCCTGAATTGTTGCTGCCTCTCGTGAGAAGTAATAGCATTATAGTAGGAAGGAATAGTGTGCTGGGAATAGAAATGGGAAAGCCATTCATTCTCCCACTAATTGTAATTGTTTTTTATAACGTCTAAGCGTGGACCCATGGATTGAACCTGTGTTGCCCCACGTCGTCTTGCATCCAAGGCGAGCACGTTGCCCCTGAGCAATCCTCCTCAGCCCTGTGTGGTGGGAACAGTTATAGTATCCCTGTAGCATATATTAGTCATTACTCAGGGAGGAAATTATAGAAGGAGAAGGGCCTTTAGCTAGCAATATTGGAAGTAAATTAGGTAACACTTTAATAGATACAACTAAAATGATGTACCCACCAGAGGTCACGATATCGAACAGGTTTGTTCCCTTTACAGTAACAGACAGCACAAGTGAGTTAGCTACTAATTGTAGGGACTCAATATAGATAATTCAGCAAGGGGTTCAAAGAGCCTCCTTCCCTTGAGCAGTGGCGACGTCTTCCAGTCCTCAGGACCCTGCTTTTATGCAGAAAGAGACCCATTCATACAGCCTAGCTGTCACTCACACAGTGGAGTGGTCATCTTGGCGGGAGACCCTCCAGCCTATCAGGTTAGAGTGTGACCTGAGTTGCTGTGGTAACTCTGTCCAGGGGTCTACTCCCCCACCCAAACAACAGACCCACCCCAGACTCAGAGGCGCCGAAAGGAGGGCTTCTGGGCAGAAGCCCGCCAAAGAGCGAACAAAGGATCCCCAACCTGGGTTAGGAATATAGAGTAAGACTCGAGAAAGAAGTTTTATCAAAGTTCTGGCAAATAAAAACTACCGGAGTAAAGTTAATAATAAAATAAACTGCCAGTATGTTAGAGGCTGTCAGTAAAAGTATTAGCCTCGAACAATGGGAAAGTACCATAGGAAAATATTTGCGGTCGAAAATAAAAGGTAGAAACCACTGCCACAAGCCATAAACTTTGTAGAGGGGTACTTTAAGGTACCCTCTTGAAAATGAAAATTGGGGAAAAACTATTAACCCCTTCCAGTACTTCCATATTAAGATGGGGTGTACTGGTTTAGTTCATAGAGATTGGCTAGTAAAGTCAATGGGGACTTTACATGCCCTGGGATACAGCAGTCAGTCCCAGGGAATGGAGTCTATGTTTTGGGGTCGCTACAACACCCCTGTGTCACTGCACGGAGGGTGCTGTGTAGCACATGTGCATAAAGATGGTTGCTATGGGTGAGAGAAAAGATCCCATAGGCATTAAACACAAAAATAGCCTAGAACACACATAGCAAAGATGCCTAAGAGTGGGAAAAAGAGTCTCACTCTTAGCAGGTAAAAAGAAATAAACCCTTCAAATCCAGCAAAGCTGCTGGGGGACTCTATAGGTAAGGGAAATTAGCCATAAGTGAGAATTCTCCCTAACAATAGGCACTTGCATAACTTAGGAATTATAGTTACCAGGGACTTCAACAGAAAGTTTGAGTCCTAGAAAGTTGTGTGGAATATCTCTGATGATGAGGATGCAGCATGGGGGTAGAGGCACTGATGGCACCCAAACCTAAGAGGAGAAATTGAAACACTGAGGAGGTGACTAGACTCTTAATGCCCCAGAGTATGAGGGTGTGTAATGTAAATGTATAGGGGACATGCCAGACAGAAATACAGGTGCTAGTTGAGTGGGAGCTTGCATGATTGCCTTTCTAAGAGTCAAATCGGAAGACCTGGATCTTTAAAAAAAAATATTGAAGCCAGGGAGGGACCATTACCCCCTTGGATTAACAGTAGAGAGTGTGGTGTATGGGATAACATAGAAAGAGGATGTAGGAGTGAATGTCACGGCAACTATTGACGGTCACACTAAGAAAGCTGTAAAATTACTAATCTCAGGTTATATCCCAGAGCAAGCGTAGTATGATTATTTTAAGAACATTTACTGTGAAAATAGGTTTTTTGAGGTGCCTCTCTTGGTAGCTAAGGAGTCTGGCTCCCCAGATGCAGTTCCCCTGATCCTCAGTGAGGATGATGTTAGGAAGGCCCTTTTAAGTCAGAAAATGGGGAAGGCACCGCAGCAGGAAAAGGTCCCTGCAGATTTTCGTATTTTGGAACAGCTCATTTGGATTCCATATTTTGCAGCGTTGGAATCAAAAGTAGTCCCACCCTCTTGGAATAGAGCAGAGATAGTCCATATTTACAGAAAGGGTGCTAGGGACCACCCATACAATTACCAACCAATTTCTCTGCTCGAGGCAAAAAGGAATATTTTTGCCAGAGAGTTTCTGGGACACCTTGAGTCATGTATTGCAAAGTGTGATTATCCATCTGCATGCGGGCTTCCAGCCTAACATGAGTACAATTGACCAGCGTTTCCACCTCCAATTGACATGTAACAAGTATATGAATCTACAGAAGATGTTGATGTATGCTGTATTCATAGATATCAGTCAATCTGAAGACCTGGAATTGTTTTAGAAAATATTGAAGGCATATCAAGAGCAGAGAGTGACAATTACCCCCTTGTATTGACAGTAGAGAGTGCCATGTTCGGGATATCATAGAAAGAGGATATATGAGTGAATGTCACGCCAACTATTCAGGGTCACACTAAGAAAGTTGTAAAATAGGCCATGATCGACATAGGTAAATTACTTCCTGAGGTGAAATATAGTCCCACCCTCTTGGAATAGAGCAGAGATAGTCCCTATTTAGAAAAAGGCCACTAGGGACCTCCCGTGCAATTACCAGCCTATTTCTCTGCTCAATGTAAGCAAGAGCATTTTTGCCAGAGCCGTGCTGGGACACCTTGAGTCATGGATTGGCACGCAAAATGTGATTAACCATTTGCATGCAGGCTTCCAGTCTAACATGAGTACAATTGACCATCATTTGGATTTCTGATTGACGTGTAACACGTATGTGCATCTACAGAAGATGTTGATGTATGCTGTATTCATAAATTTAAAAACTGCCTTTGATACGGTCCCACAGTCCCACGGTCAAAGTTATGGAAGGTTCTCACTAATTTGAACATATGCTTGTCCTTCTTGAAGGCCATTTAGATCTTATGTTCAAATATTGGGGCAGTGGTAAAATGGAAAACAAATGGTAGTACTACAGAAAAGAGTTTCAGATGGTCCAGGAGGGCTGTGTCCTTTGGCCCACATTGTTTTGTCTGCTTACCAATGATGTCATTAGCTAACTGCTAGGACTCCAGTCGGATTCTCCAACCCTGGAAAGGGAACAAAACACTAATCCTCATGTTTGCAGATGACTCTGTTTTGATGTCACTTACTCTGAGGGGGTTTAGAGTGCACCTACCAATATTCACTGAGTTTAGTGCTAACAATTGGCTTAACGTGGGATAAAAGGCTATGTTCTTCAGAGGCAATATATCTAAAAAATGCAAAGATCACTTTAGTGTGGAACGATGAACCAATAGCAGCAGGGGAACACCTTTGATTATCTCAGTTTCAGAGTTAAAGAGGATTGTATTTGGACAGCTCAGGTCATTAAGACTGACCTGACTATGGCAAGATACAGTGGTGCCAATGCGAGGTTTACCCCTGAGGATGGTAATGGGGCAGTTAAAGTTTCCATCGAAGTATATATGCTCTAAGCAAGGCAGGCAGCCCTAAATGGAGCTGAATTATGGGACAATGGTATCTGTGGTAGTTTCCAGTTATTTACAATAAGTTCATACAAATATATTTTGTCTCCCTATAAGTATGCTTAATCTGCCCCCTTATCTATAAAGATGCAGAGGATTGATTCCCTAAGTAAGATAAAACCCACATATTATTTCCATATGTTATTTGATCAGGATTTGGACAACTGCTAAGCTTCAAAGGTTTAGAGAAGCTATGCAGGATGCTACGGCTCAACCACGGACTGTGGGGGTTCACTCCCCTGGTTTGTACACATTCTTAAACAACTTGAAAGTATTGGGCTGGGTGCTACAAGAATATGCAATTTCTTAATTACAATACAAAAGAATGATATGCTATGATACAATACAGAATAGTAGATAATACAGGTAAGATATACAGAGAATATGCAGGGATAATATACATATATACATCTAAGGCTATGTCATTGTTAGCTTGTCCATTTTGAGGGTGCTAACGACGTGAGAAGTCTTTGGATGTGAGCCAACGTTTGGTGCTGTTCCTGAATTTATAGAAGGATTGAGTGACGCTTATGGAGGATGGTAGGGAGTTCCAAAGTTCAGCAGCCATGTTGGTAGTCCTGGTAGGTTGTACCAGGTTGCTCTTAGTGAATTTCTCAGTGAGGTAGAGAGTGGCTAAGTTGTTGAGACTTTTCTATGTCAGGGAGGCAGTTTTGAGATGTTTTCTATCCATAACAGATAGCCAGTTGTTATTGCATCATATTGCCAATATATGTTGTCTTTTGAAAATGCCTAATGCAGATCGAAGTGCATTATTTTGGAGAATCTGGAGCTTATTAGTGATATATTTACTGGCACCTAGGTATAGTGGGTTACAGTAATCAATTGTTTACAGGATGAGTGCTCTTACCAGCGTAATGAAGCTTTCTGTAGAGAGAAAGGGTTTGCATGCATGGATCAGTTTACAGGTGTAGGCTGTTGCGTGTAAGCCGTGGCACTAACTTGCTTGCACAGGTTTAGAGATGTGTCTAAGTAAAATCCCACGGTTTTACCTCTTTAGCCACCTTGATGTCATTGCCATCAACATTAAAAGAGAGCTACTGGTTGCTCAGTTTTTTTCTGGTTGGAGGGAGTGACTAGGAGCAGTAACTTAGTCTTCTCATCATTCAGGCACAGGCCATGTTCGGCCATCCAAGCCTGAATGTATTTTATTGATGAGCGATAGATCATTTTCATAGTCACCTGTCAAGGGGATAAGGATCTCGGTGTCCACCGCATAGTTAGTGTAGGTGACACCCAGATGGTCTAAGTCATCAAACAATGGTTTGGTAAACAAGTTATACATGGTCGGTGAGACGCAAGATCCTTGCGGGACTCCAAAGGTTATCTGGATAGGACAGGCAGCCACTGATGATGAGAAGTCTCTCATGGATCTGTTACTTAAGAAGGACTGGATCCATGCTGATGCTTCGGCTGAGAAATGGGCCACTGATGACAAGTGATTGCATAAAACCTTATGATCAACCAAGTCAAAAGCGGCTGACAGATCCAGCAGAAGTAGGAGGGCCGATTTACCTTTATCTTTCAGGTTGTCAATCTGGATCTTCAGGTCGATCAGAGCTGTGTCTGTGCCATGTTGAGGTCTGAAGCCAGGTTGATGAAGTCCTAGTAGTTTGTGTGTTTCCAAGTGTGACTGAATCTGGATATAGGCAGCTTTATCAATGATTTTTAGTAGAAGGGGGACTGTATTGATGGGTCTAAAGTTGGTCGGAATAACAGCTTCTAGGGAGAGCTTCTTGAGAAGTGGGAGTACCCACAAGTTTTTTAAGTTATTGGGGGGTGCATGGAAGGATGCATTGATAAGCGTGGTGATAAATGGTGCTAGTTCATATACAAGTTCTTTAATGGTGGAAGCTGGGCAGGCGTCTCCTTGACAATTGGACAGTTTGAGTGAGTTTATTCTGTTTTCCACTTCTTGAGTGGATACTTGGGAAAATGTAAATGGTTGGGATAGTTGAGGCAGGTTGGGGCGGGAAATTGAAGTATTTGCTTGAGTGGTGAGGTTGCTTTTGTTTGCACCTATTTTGTATTGAAGTAGAGACATTTTGTTGACTAGAGTATCTTGGATTTTAGAGCACCAGGATTTGTCCTTGATACAGATGTCTGTTGGAGGGGTAGGCAATTCCAGTTCTCTTAAAATA
Source organism: Ambystoma mexicanum (assembly GCF_040938575.1). Classification (NCBI taxonomy): domain Eukaryota; kingdom Metazoa; phylum Chordata; class Amphibia; order Caudata; family Ambystomatidae; genus Ambystoma; species Ambystoma mexicanum. The sequence goes on along the minus strand of NC_090937.1, from coordinate 1,514,712,036 downwards.
GTAAAGAGTTCTCTAGATTTATAACTGGCTTTGTCTATCCTATAGGTATTCCGTTTGGTCAAGATAATTTCGGTTTCGTAGTTGGTTATGAATCTCCGTAGGGTCTCTTTATTGTCTCGAGTGGGATTATTTTTCCAATTCGATTCAAGTTTTCTTTTTTCCTTTCATAAGGCATTAAGGTTAGGTGTAAACCACGTATTCAAGTGAGTTTGGGGTTTGATTTTGCGCAGTTTAAGTTGTGCAATTTTATCCAGGGCTTGGGTAATAGTATTGTTCCACTAATTTTGCCGGATCGGAGGAGACAGGTAGAGCATTGAGGAGTGGTTGGAGGAAAGGCTTCAGTTTGTCCACTGTGATGTTTCTTTTGTTTCTAGTTAGGTAGATGGTGCAATATTGTTTTGCTTGTTAGGCATTCTGCAGTCTTGGATAGTGAAGTAGAGAAGAGAGTGGTCCGTCCATGGGCATGGTTCAATGGACGTTTTAGTGGTTTCACAGTTAAGGTCCGCCTCCCAGTCTAGGGTTCTTCCTTTTTCATGCGTAGGGAGATGGGCTCTTTGTGTGAGGTCTAGCTCAGTCATTGAGTTAGCTGAAGTTTTGCGAGATTGGTCATTGGGGTCATTGAGACCCAAGTTGAAGTCGCCTAATATTAGGATTTGGGGGGCGAGTTTAGTGTTTGTAGAGAGGTGTGTTGATGTCTTCCTCAAAGGAGTCTGATGGGGCCAGGGGTTCTTTATATTAGGTGCATCATTATGGTGCATGCGTTGTTACAAGGAATTTTAACTGTCATTGGCATGACTTTGATTGTGAGTGCAAAACTAATCTAAGGCCTAAGGTGGATTTCGTGATAAAGGCGATTCCTCCACCCCTAGAGGATTCTCTACCGGATCTTAGGAGTGCATAGTTATTAGGAGTGGCAATTAGGATAGATGGGCCTGCAGGTGCATGAAGGCAGGTCTGCATTATAGCTATGAAGTCTAGATTTTTCTCAATAATTAGGTCAGCAATTTCAGTTGCATGTGCTACTACAGACCTAGCGTTGATCAGTGCACCACTGATAGAGGTGAGACTGATGCTTTGGCAACTGTCATGAGCTGGGGGTAAGTTGTTTAGCTTGCCTTCATACTTTGTGGGACTTGGGGAGGTTTATCTTAAGCATGTGCGGTTGAGTGCACGTGGAAAATAAGTTGCACTTAATAGTATATGACTTGCCTAATCTGGTGCCAAGTCTCTTGTTCCTAATAGTTGTAGGACAAGCATAGTTCTGAACTAGGAAGGGGAAGTAATCTGGGGTGTACAGGTATAAAATATACTCCTGGGCACATTACAACTGTGGGTACCATGGTAAACATTAGGCATATTGGTGGTGATAGGATCTGTAGGCAGTAGGTAGGTGTTGGGCGTTTGGTTGTGCAGCGGTGGAAGGAATGGTGTGGGTTTGATACAGTTTGGGAAGGTTTAGGAGGGTAAGAACCAGGTAGGCTTGATTCCATCTGCAGTGAGTACAAGAGTTGGTCGAATTCTTTCTGATTCATTGACTGTCGTAGAGGGGTTGATTCAGGATTGCCTCAATCACCTATGAGTCTTCCTAAAAACCAAAGAGCAGTATACCTAACCAGAGCCAAAAAGAGAAGACACACGCAGGCACACACAGGGACTGAGGCACACAGGCATGCATTGTCATTTGGGAGGCTGAACTGTTTTTCCAAACTGCCTGTGCAGAAATCCATTTCCTTGGCACTATAGTTCTTAATAAAAAATCTGATATTTTCCTGAGCTCTGGATGGCCGGAAGGGTTGGGGAGAATGTCGTACCTTGTTGTAAAGGCATTGACTATGGAAAGAGATGTCTTGTACTGGGTTCCTTGAGAGAGGGAGTCGTGCAGTGTGGCTGCAGCAATGGGCAATCGACAATTGAATGCATCTGGGTTTCTGACTGAGAATGATTTTTGCAGCACAGTCAACATAATCACATACACACACAAACACACAGACACACACACACAGACACACACACACACATAACTCATTTTATGTTAAAAACCAATAAGTCAGTAACTGTGTGAAAACTATTAGAATGAATTATACTTACAATCAGGTCGATCTGGCAGTCCCACATTCTCTGTGTTCGGTATAGGGTCAGCTCCAGACAGTCACTGCGGATTCTTTCTCTTCAAGAGGCTGGCTGTCTTTTTCTTCAAAAAAGGTCCAGAGGGCATGGAATCGTCTCTGGGGGCTATCTCAATGCTGGATGCATGACCTTTAATACTGTAAACTGCACATTTCAGAGGGAACTGAACTGCTGACTGCAGCTATTTGGGCTTTGATGGACCACCCTCCATCTTTACAATATGCAGGACCATAGGCACACAGCGCGTGGAAACAGATGTTTAGGTTCCATCATGATCTCTCTTTTACAGCACAGACCTAAGGTGCCAGATTGCCCCTTGGCATGGTACAGAAGGCGCTATGACCCCAAACCTTTTATAAACTTGCAAAAAATATGACATTTTTCTTTGCAGCAGCAGAATGGCTGTACGCCTCATTATGTCATCTGTTTTCCATATATACTAGAAACACTGCAGTGCGTGCTGTTACATTTACCACCCCAGAGTTAATGTGCATGCTGTAACAAATAAAATGTGTGCCTGAAAGTTTGTATATGATGTATGTATTTCTGAAAGTGTGTATATGATTAAAAAAGCATGTTGTAAACATTCAAAAGTTTGCTCTTAACTACCTCCATCTTTATTTTTATTATACCAATCCATGCAACCGCTATTTAAAAGCCGAGGGCTTCATTATTAGCCCTGCATTTACAGCACATTACCCCTTTGGACCCTCCAAACATTTCATCAACGTGCAGTAAAGAGTTATCAATTGCGGCAGCAGAATGGCCCTTACCCTCACTATGACATCTTCTTTCCATATACACTAAAATGTTGTCATGGCGGCTCGGATGTGAGGCACAGTGAAACGAGTCACACAATTAATTAAAAACGTCTGAATACACATGCAGTAACACATGAAATGCGTTTCCAATAGTGTGTGCATTATTAAAATCAAAATCAGACAAGCGTTTCGCACATGGGTGCTTACCGTAACATTAACCAGGTCAAGAGTTTGCACTTGATTGATGCTATGGCAATAATTGTAGTCGTAAAATGAAATACAAGAAGGTAAACTGGTGGCTAAATCTTCCTTTTTCGCCAACTGTTTTCAATACATTAGTAAAATGTCGTTATATCGCATACCCCTACAGCAAGCAGTAAAACAGATAGAATGAACAATGTGCTCCACAAGCGAAGGAAGTATAATTTTGAATGTGATCTGTCTGAAACAAAATTGCCATCTGTTTTTTTAAATAAAATCTCCATATGGATTGTGGATACAAATAATTTTTGGATGTCTGTCCATAGGGAATGAAAAGCTCAGCTGTCTTCTCTGTTAAATAAACACTGCCAACCAATGTTCACCACAATGGATTTCTGACATAGGGCCTCATTATGAGTATGGAGGCAGCCATGGCTGCCTCCATATCGGGTTCCAGCTCCGGGTTCTGTGAATGAGAAATTACTGGGTCATTCCAATTTTAGAGGACCCAGTAATTCATCATTCACAAAACCAATCCCCATTCCCATTTGAGCCCCCATAGGGCTCAATGGGAATGGGGATGGAGCTAATAACGGGCCCGTTAATAACAGGGCCGTTATTAGCTCCTTGCTCCCCTTGCGGGACCCGGAAAGGCCGTCTGGTTTTACCAGACATCTGTTCGGGGTCCCGCTAGAGGACCTCGTAATGAGGCATCCCGTAATGAACAGTGCCGGTCCCGTACCGGCACCCTTCATTACGGGAAATCCAGCCTCGTAATGAGGCCTATAGTGTCCACTATTAAACGGTGGTGCAGAGTTGTAGGCAACTCATCACACGCAAACACCCCCAACAAAGAATTCTTAGTAACAGTGGGCCCATTACGAGGAGGGCGGTAAGGGGTTAACGGCGCCAGTGAAGGTGCCGGAGCCATTAATCCCTTACCACCCCATTACGAGGTCCACTCGTGGGACCCGCTCAAGGACACCTGGTTTTACCAGACGTCCTTAGCGGGTCCCGCGAGCGGCCCAGCATGCTAACAACGGGCTCGTCATTAACGGGCCTATTGTTAGCATGCGCCCCATTCCCATTGAGCCCTATGGGGGCTCAAATGGGAATGGGGATGGACCGGGTCCGGGTTCCCTGAATGGGGCAATACTGGGCCCTCCAAAGTCGGAATGGCCTGGTATTTACCCATTCAGGGAACCCGGACCCGGGTTTGGGGATAGCCATGCCCTTACTAAGGGCATGGCTACCTCCAAACTCATAATGAGGCCCTGTGTCTTTAGGAAGGAATTGCTCGAGTTGCAGGGTAGTCATTCTTTTCACATGTAGTTGAGCAGCACATCCTGCCGGTTGTTCACCTGGATGACGTTTGGAAATACTGTGTGTTACATTTGTTCGTCCTGCTCCCCCCGAGACTAGTGCTCATCTAGCTCCCTCACTCCATCTCAGGCATACCAGGCCCTTGGCACTCGGCACAAATACCTCACTACCTCCATCCCCTTTGTGATATATTTGTGCTTTGCTTGTGATTCAGCACTTTCTCCCTTGTTCGTTCCCTGCAGTACCCTTTGTAACTGATGTTCCTGGGAAGCCCCCACATCCTTCTTCCTTTGTGCCAACTGGAAGACCACATTCCAATTGTGCAACATGCTCTTCAGCCTCTCTAGAACAGCCCTTGCCCCCGACTTATATGACAGATCTCCACGCACCTCTTGCCTTGTCAGTGGACCAGCATCTGTCATATTGCCACTGAAACTGTATTCTGTAATCTGTATTCTTTAATCTCTTTTATTACACTTTAACTCTTTAACTCAACCTTCAGACAGACCTCACACTCCCACTCTGTGCCCTCTACAGCATCGACACTACACCCACTCTCCATGATCAGGTGATCTGACTGTATTACAGGTGCCTAAGAATGATCTGCCCTATCTTTGTATTATTCCTAAAGTCCCTGAAGACTCCAAATTCCACAAAGTCCACAATCAAAACATGCAACAGGTACAGCGAAAAAAGTTTTTTCACTTATCCCTTATATTGCTGTACTCTCCATCTCCATGCCATGCACTTGATGACGAGAAGAGGAGCTCCTGGGTTTTGGCAGCAGATGTTACATTTGTTCGTCCTGCTCCCCCTGAGACTAGTGCTCATCTAGCTCCCTCACACCATTTCAGGTATTCCAGGCACTCGGCACTCAGCACAAATAATAAACAAAGCTAGAAGTGGGGTGTAAAAGCTAATGTTTACACACACACCAGGCTCTGGAGGGCTGAATTCAACTCTGCCCCCTCCCAGGCCTGGCTCATACCTATGCACAATGCAAAGCTACATATTAATCTCCTCCCATTAGCCGTACATATTCATAGCAACAGGTCATTTCACAGAAGAGAGGGAATCAAGTACATTTCGTAACTTCAGATTGTCTTTGCAAGGCAGGCTCTTATCGACCTTGGGACTTCAGCCAGCAGCTTCAGAACTGTGCTGTGTACGTTCTCGTAGAGAGCGGGCTATGGATACCCATCTCTGAGGCCTGAAAGGCATTCCACAGCTTGGCTGGTTGTGCTCCGGTTGCGCTCTGCAACATCTGCTTTCATGGCTGTTTAGGCCAGTCCTTATGCCAAATCATTAGGCCAGTCTTCTTGCTTCAGATGTGATGTATCTCAAACCAAAAGAAAGTGCAGAATCAGAAATGTACCAGGTAAAACCGCATAGATCAGAGTATTTACAGTAGCTCTTAACTGAAGACACAAATTCCTGCTTAAATTAATATCAAAGGGCTTACCGCAAATGGTATCCGCACATAGGTGAAATGAGCTTCGGGAGTATGCATGTTTATATTCTTCCCAATTTACGGTCAGGGGTCTGTCAAACGTGTACTTGTCGACAGTGACCTGGCACAGCAATATATATTCTCTAGTCACATCTCCCGCCACGTGATCGCTGGCAAAGGGCGTGCTGTGGATATGCACCCTGTCCACAGTCAATGAACTGTAGGAAATGTTGTACTTGAAATTTAAAGGATTATTTTCATATAACCTTGAAAAAGCCTTTTTATCAAGACAAGCCAGAATAACAGGTTTTGATAAGCACCCTTGCGTACCTCTCCACTTCCCCCTCAACCCGCCTTCTGTTGCCCCCGATCCTCCCTCGGCCTTTCTCTCCTCCTTCTCTCCTATAACACCTGATAAGGTCACAAGAGTTGTCTGCTCCATGGAGGTCTCCTCCAAACAGGTTTCCCCCTGCTCCTCCAGAACCATTAAAGACACTATTGGCTCTCTTGCCCCTGCACTTGCTGATTTCAGCAAACACTCATTTGCTACTGAATCTTTCCCCTCCTCCCTCAAGTACTACCTTGTGCGCCCCCTCCTGAAAAAACCTTCTGAACACCCGTCTTATCCAGACAACTAATATCCCCATATTTAATATCCCCTTCCTTCGGAAACTCTTGGAGATGCTGGTCTTTCCCCAACTGACCCAGCACACTTAACATGTTCACTGCCTCCATGACCATCAATCTGGATTTGATCATCCAGAGGCATGGTGACTGTTCTTCTGAACACCTGAGAGGGACAGCTTGCATTTCTTGATTCCAGCTCTCCAGCTGTTCTCAGGCTATTTGATCTCTCCTCTGCATTTGATACTGTCAACCTCTCCATCCTCATAAAACTGCTCCACAATACCCAGCGTATCTTGGAGCAGGCACTGGACTGGCTGATCTCCTTCCTCATTGACCATCCATCCCTGGATATTCTGGGCTCTTTCTCCTCCCCCACCTCTTTCTACACTTGCGGTGTCCCCTAGGGTTCCAACCTTTCTCCTTGGCTCTTTAACACCTGTATTTCTCTGCTTGCACACCTCATGTCCTTCTCCTCCCCAAACATCCAGTGTTATTCAGATGACACATAACTCTTCTTCAAAATTCCCTCTGATCCTCCCCTTACTTCCTCCATCAGTCTTTACTCCCTATCTGCCATCCAGACCTGGTATACTTCCAATGATCTCTGCCTCAATGCCAGCAAGACTGAGATCCTTCCTATTGGGACACCCGCTCCCCCTATTCTTCCCCTCACTCCGCCCATCCTCTATGTTGTCTCCCCCTTCACCATCATCTGAAGCAAGAAATCTTGGAATAATCTTTGACTCCTCTCTTTCCTGCCTCCCTCACATTCAGGACATTGCTAAGAAGTCCCACTTGAAGTTCATCCTTCCTTCACTTCCTGTCATCACTTTCCTGCAGATGCTCAATGTCTCCAGAGCTCTGGTTCTCTTTAGGCTAGACTACTGCGATAGCCTCTTCCTTAATCTACCCTGTTATTCTCTATGACCCCTCCAGCTAATCCAGAATAGGGCTGCAAGTCGTATCCTTGGCCTCAAGCCCAGGGGCTGCATCTCTCCAGCCCAAAATACTCTCCACTGGCTCCCGGTTGCTGCAAGGATTACATTTAAATCCCTCTGCATCACACATAAGGCTGTCTGGGGCAGGATATCATACTAATTACAATTTGCCACCACTAAATACTATCCCTCTAGAGCTTTATGTTCCTCTGGCACCAACTCCCTGTGTGCAAAGTGCTTCGCTAAACAGCAAGCTGGAAGCCAATCTCTTTCCTCAGCAGACACCATCCTATGGAACAGCCTCCCCTTTCCTCTTAGTCTACAGCCAGATCTACTCAAATTTCAGAAGCTTCTGAAGACGTTCCTTTTCACCTCCTCCTTCCCTTCCTCCCTCCTCTGCTAAACCCCAAAGTTGCCAAGTTTTGGTGACCAGGGATCTTTGGTGTCCTCTTGGGTCCTGGACTCCTACACCCAATCGCCTTCAGCCACCTTCTCTCCCAGCACTTGCCTTGACACCCACTGCCCTATGCCACCATAGCCCTGCACTTACAAATCTATTGGCAGCTGACCACTCTCACCTAGGCACTTACAGCTGCTCACTCCATTGCACTTCCCTCTGGGTACACCTAGCACTTATCCCCCCAGCCCCTCATCCCTTCTCTCTGTCTGAACGTGCACGTTCTGAATGTTCACATAGTAGGTCCGCCTTTAGCTTTCATTGTTATATTTGATTTCCATTCCCTTGATCCCTCCCTGTTGCCCTGTGTGCACTAATATACCCAATTTTCTTGAGGTAAAAGCGCCTTACGAATGTGCAATACATAAATAAATAAACAACGAGTTGCTCCAAAAATAAATGTTCTTGGTTATCTACCCGACTCCTTGCTGTGATGCTGAAGGCTATCATTCCTACCCTTTGAACAGGTTATTTTCCATTATTAGTGAAGAGGGTCTTGGCATGTGCTAATCGAGACTCTGGGCTGACTTGAAATGCTCCACAAAAAGAGAGACTTTATGGTTTGTTGTTTTGTAAAGTTAATCCGGGTCTCCACTTATCATGCAGAAAGTGTCTGCATTTTTTGTCTGAATTTAGCCTTTAGATCTAGACTGTTTAGCAGTCCTTTTCCTTAGAAAAACAAATCGCTGTGCTAACTGCCGTTTAGCTGCAGTTTCATGCTTCTACTCTTAAACCCCTCATTTGCACCATTGAATACTGTATCCTCAAAAAACTGCCACCTCAATCTGTAGAAGAGATCTCATGAAACCTGCCTTTTCAAATTCTGATCGCTGTAATTAAGGATTGTGTCCAAATATGCTGTGTAGGGGTATCAATTTGATTGACTGATGAGCCGATCTCCAAGACAGGCGTCTAACTGACTGAACATTGATGCTATAGGATATGGGACAAATGCTACCTTAGCAACCACCAACAGGTTAGACCCATCTTCTCGTGTTATTTGCACATAAGATAAATCAGCATGAGTGAGCATTGCAAGTAGTCATTTCAATGCGTTAAAAACAATTCCAGCGGAGCTGTGTCAGAAAGAGCTGAAAGAGGTCACACTTCAAAGTATGGAGAGTTTTCGAAGCTGGTTTGTGTAGGTGGCATTTGAAAAAGGTTGAATTAAGATTTCCTGCATTCCTGGGAATCACAGTGAATAAAAGCCATGATTATTTTCAAAATATATTTCTATAAGAAACTCGTTTTCTTTCCCGTCTTTTTAGCAGCTTACAGGTTCTCCACTGTGCTGTGTGCCTGTAACTCCTTCGTGTTTTAAGCACCATGGTAGGGCCATAAGAGCTGCCCATCTTTTTTTTCTTTGTGCCCCTTTTAACATAGATCAACCCCAGACCTTCTTGTTCTGTGGTGTTGAAATGTGCCAATACGACCACTGAACCATGCCCTATAACATCTTTGATGGTATTTGATCGCGACAAACTGTCCGGAAAAAAAAAAAACGGACTGCATGCAATCAATTATCAGATGATCAAAATGCAACCCAAATGTGTCAGCCCCAACTACCCATATCTCCACCCCTTCACCCTCCCCTACTTACCTGTTTGCTCGCCACCAGGTCCCCTTCACCCCTGCGGTGTCAGAATTGTCCCCCTAACGCCGGTCATATCCGATGCTGCATGGTCCCTTTTTCTTTTTACTTTTTTTGATATGGTCCCTTGCCTCCCATGTTGAGGGAGGCTTATACATACTGATCATGGGGAGCAGGGCACACTGCCAAAACCCTAGCTCCAAATGTTCGGTATGTATCAGCCTAATTGTTAGTTTGTAATAGATCAAATGGGACCAGCCGAATTCGGTCAATTGTACCATTTGATCAATGAAAAACAAACAATTAGGCTAATACCGTTTTCATGTATGTTTTTACAATTTGAACGTCTCATTTTAAAAGAGGAACTTCTTTTCTGAAGAAACTTCTAAATATACTGCTGATACACACTGCATACATAGAAGGCATCCCTTGAAAGCCTGTTAGCATGAGCTCTTTATTAATCTGTAGAAAGACAGATGTACACATTATCTCTAGTGCCCAACCCTCTCACCTCCATCATATTGTGAGAATAACAGGAAAGCACTGTGCATGACACTAGGTATCACCCCAATACTGCATTGAAGATATGAGCAATGTTATGCAACTCAGACAACTGTATTGAATGTACCCTCGCACTGATGTGGTGGACGGATATTGGAAATAGAAGAGATATAAGTGAAATCTGACGAGAGTAATGTGACGCCATAAAGAGAACACACAAAGACGCACTGAAATGATATGTGACTACTTAAAAATTAAGATTTAACTGAAGTAACAATGTGAACATTTATGCAAAAGCGAAGTAGATGTACATACGCAGAAAGGCAAGGTAGAAGAGACACATATAAGCTTGCTGCAGTAGAAAATATAATATGGGTAAAGCAGCCATGATGAAAAGATGGACGTTGACTCTGTATACATAATAAGCACAACGCCTGAAGGAGAGAGATCGTGGCTGCTGAGCTGACAGGTGCTGTAAAACAGATTTGTGCAAGGAACAAAGGATATCTTGGTGTTTTAATAATCAAGGATGCCACATCAAGATAACTGCAAAGCACAAGAGGAGTTGAAGAGGATAAGATACATACGCACAACATATTTCTCTTAGATTAAGTAAAAGAGTGAACATTTGCAAGTGCCAAGTACTGAACAATCCAAATTGCATAAAGCATATGCAAGACAGAGCCACCAAGTCTACAGAGACCAAGAGGAGTAAATAGCACCAAATAAAAGGACAGCATGGACACAATTGTGGTCTCCTTACACGTTGTGAAAGATCAGTAAACAAGGCCTATTCATTAAGCTCCCTTAAAAGTGCCACGGAAGCGAACAGTCAACAAGATCAACTACAAAGAAGATGCCTTGGTTTAGGGTCTAACTGATGAGAGATGGTAGGCTAATTGGTCAAGTGGACAGTGGTCTGACATTGATCAATGCACCTGGGTTTCATTTTGCTTACGTGCTGCTAACAAGCTGAATGTCCAAGGGTGGGAGTGAATGCCAACCAATCATATGGGCCATTGTACCAATGTACCATACATTGTTGCAGGGGCCAATCCACAGTTGTTATTGTGCTATTAATCTTTTTTATACGTAGTTAAGAGGTAGTTCAAGGCGTGTCTACTATATTAGGTCAGCTAATCATGTTTACTAACACCTAAATGAAGTATAGATATGTATGTTCCTCTAACCAATCCCTCCTGTTGATAGGTTTTTACTGTTTGCCATGTAGGATGACATCATATCTGACCTACATCGAGGTATAAAGCTTCTGTGTAATCAACGTATGTTTGAGACTGAGTGAGCAGCAATCTGTTTGTTCACCAGTTTTCCTTATTTTATTTGCACCTGCACATTTTTGTAGCAGTGTGGAGGGTTCTGATCCAGTCTCCCAGGCCCAAATCCAGACTCTTGGATTGTTGATGTCTTCGGTATTAGCCATAAGATCACAGAGTTTCCTCTGGTGAACAGAGAAAAAACACACATGTGAGAAAGAGATGGTTAGCCACGGGCACCCCACAGACTGAAGGCGAACTGTTTGATTGGGGTAGAGTCAATACAGAGGGACTCAAGGTGAGAAACAGATGTAAGGAGAGCATAGAAAGTGGCAAATAAAGGGGATGGATTGTACTGTAAGTGTAAATATGTATATATTGTAAAATGATTTGTGTTAAGTTAAGAAAGAGAGAGAGAGTTACCTCGATATCTGGTTGCAAGGAGACGGAAAGGCACACATTAAACTCTGAGTGGGGTATTTTGGGGGGTTTCCTCAGGCAAGGCAAGATATGAAGAATGCATGTCACACTCCAAAATGCAGTAAACTTGAGATGAGATACATTTATTATAGAAAGTGAAGGAAAACGATCATAGAAAATTAAAGTGCACATTTGTTTGGACTTATAAATATGTCAGCAAAACATTTTAGATTTGTGTAAAGTAATAGACATAAAATTATAGAAATACTCTAGCTGGTCATCAGACTCTAAACATAAATGATTGACGTCAATCATAGGTGGATAACGGTTGAGATAAAATAGTAAATGCAATAAGATTCTTAGAGTGACAATAATTAAATATTAGGACAGCAAAATGAAGGAATAAGGAGAACATTATTGTACAGGCTTAAAGATTGCTTAAAAAATATTTTTTTGGTAATTGGTGCCGTCTGATGGTGCCTGCTTCAATTGATAGTTATGATATAATTAATTAAAGTAATAACAGAATTCAAAGGTTGGTAAGTATTTACAGTTAAAAACAACTTGTCGTTATGCGTGACACTACCCTGTGACATTTATGCCAAAAGTGACCCAGATAAGCACCCAAGATTAGAAAGTACCATGCCAAATGTGTATAAGACACGGCCTTGGCCTCAAGAAGGTTCACTATCAAGAACTGTATTGCAACACATGACAACCTACTTATATGCTGCATATACAGGGAATAGGTTACAGTAAAAGTTAGCTATTTTATTTTTATGGAAAAAGTTTCAGAGTGAGAAAGAAGAGCCGTCCAGAAAGGAATGGATGCTTAATCAGCATAAAGGGGAAGATGCAACGCTCTCGGCTCCTCTTTCTACTTCTGAAAACAAGAGCACAGACACTGAGAATCAGGGATTCTTTCTTTTAAAGGAATTAAAAGCAGGGGCTGGTTATGTCTATCTGACATACAAGCCCCCCACTTTTAACAGTGAGACAACATTTAAGAAAGTAAGATTTAAGAATGCACATATATATCGGCATGTGATGAATATAAAGAGCATGATGAAAGAAGCGATAGACAGATAGAGCTAGAGGAAGAAGCTAAGAGATGTAAGATATATTTTGGGATTATATCTATTCGTTTGTGGTATTTTATTGTGGTATCTTTGCTATGGTGGTATTTGTTGGTATTTGTGGTAAACTTGTTAGGGTTATTTATTATGGTGGTGGAACTGATTTCAGAATACTGCTTAATAATGATCTTTACCAGGGTCACAAACAACAACAAATACTGGACTTAATACACCCTAAATAGATAGCTCATGCCCTGCTGTGGTATCTTATATACAATACCACACCACACCCTTTTGGCTGAGTTTCACAAATGTAAAGAATGCAATTAACATTCTGCAGATTCATTTAATATCTCTAGATAAACAGCTCACTTCGGCTACTTTGATTTGAGATATTTCTTACTGCTCATCTTAATCTTCTTAAGCATGCCAAATAAAAGGGACTGAATTGTACTTCACAGTGCAAGTACATTTCTTCTTGCAATAGCTTTCAGTGGTCTATCTGTGTGAAGCCCTGCCAATTGACCATGGCCTCATAAAACTTGCCAAGAAAAAAACTTTTAATACATACAAACACAGTTTTATATGCATGTTGACATTTGATCTCTAATACAGCACCTAAAATGAAGTGAACTATTTAACCTGGGCTACCTAGTATCTTTCACATCACCAGCACCTCACTTAACCTCATATTTACCTAGATCTGTTGGTGGTATTCACGACTCAGCTTGACAGTGAAATCTTCCTCAGCCTTTCTGCCTGCCTTGAACAGTGACAACCGGATAAGGATTCTCAAGACTGCAGCTTTTCTAAGGATCTTCAACCCGTGAGACAGCTTCAGCATGAGCCCAGCAGACAGTCAGCTTGCATGCACTGAACTCCGTCTGCTCAGCAACCAGAGTTTTTGCCTCCTTTGTCCGTCAGTTCCACAAGAGGAATGCCCCTCTACTCTATCTCCAAACCCTTTTCTATGACACCCCCTTTCAATCACGAGCACATCCCCTTGTCCAGATCTACCCACATCACACAATTTTTCTCTGTGCCTTCCTTATTGTGCTCACTGCATTGCTGAAGAGAAACATGTTTCATTTTTCTCTTGCGCTTCCTGCTCCAAAACAAAGCCATGTTTTAGCAGAAAAGAGCATCACATTTTTCAGCTTACCACCCAGTGCAAATCCAGCATGCACGTCTAAAGTCCATTTGTCTTCCCATTTTGGGAGCATTATGCTTGTTCATCAGTGTGCATTCAGCTTATTTCATGAGCTAATATGCACTAAATGTTATTATGGGAATCTGTTACATGTTAATGGGGTTGGGTTAATTAGTATGTTATATTTAGGTTAGTATTATACTTAGTGGAGTTCAGTTCATTGAAATACCATCCTAAAGCAGAGTGCAATTTCAAGCATGTGCTCTGTGCATTGACACCTATTTAATTCTGCCTGAGACTCTCACTCTTGCGTCCAGCAATGAGTTTCACACCCTGGGCCCCAGTTGAAGTTCAAATCCTCACTAAAATGTGCGTGCTGAAATGATGAGTCTAACTTTTGAAATTATAATCATACTCCTACAGAGACAAAACAAAACAGAAGGAAAATGCCAAGAAAGTGACAATAGTGCAGAATGAGTGGATGGGAGGACAGATATGACTCAAATTAGACAGAATGGGTATTGAAAATGTTAGAAAAAGAGAAGAAAGAGAGGAACTGGAAAAAAAGGAAAAGGAACAAGAAAGGGCATACAAAGAGGAGAAGGAAAAAGAGAGGAAGTGAAAGGAAAAAGCAAGAAGGTATGAGGAACAGAAAGCAGAGAAAGAGAGACTAAAGGAGAGGAAATGTGATGAAATAGAAATACTAAGACTGAAAGAATGTAGTTATCAAAGAAAGCGAGAGGAAGAAGAGAAAGGGGAGATGAGAAGTGAGAAGAAGAAATGAGAAGGAGTATGGGTAAAGGGGTCATGAAATCGATCACATTGTTAATAGATGTATGGTACCAATCGAAGCATGTGAACGATGGGAAGAAAAGAGAGGGTCACAGCAGCCCCACATGAAGCTCCAAGGGATACCGAGAATACAGACATGGCCTGATGAGCATCAGACAGAAGGTATAGGCAAAAGGACTGGGGATTTATATAGGCAAATGAGGATGAAAGATGGTTATAGAATTAAAGGGAGTATCGAAGGATCTCCACCAAAAGAAAACGAGGAAGATCTGATGACGTAATAATGGACGAGCATAGACAGATGTCCTTAAGCAGACTCGATCTTGATGAAGAGGAATGGGATGACAGCCATACAAGCTGGGGAATACAGATGTCATATGAAGAAAGGGAAGAAAAAGAAAGAGTGTGATGCAAAGGTGCATGTAGTTTTTTGATAGATCGAAGCATAGAAAGAGGGGTAAAGTGGTCAGACTTAGAAGACCCAGTAGAAAAAACGCCAGCACATACACCATATTCTGAATCACCACAAGCACGGTCACCCTGTGCAGGGGATATATTACTGCCTTATGTAAGTAGATTAAAGTAATTGCCAGGGCGAAGATGAACATTCAAAACTAGCCCCACCTGAGAGACGAGAAACGTTGGTGGATACAAATGTGGACCAGGATTAACACAATTCCAATTATTAGAGAACGGGAGATGATGACCACAATATATACCGTTGCCAAAATTAACAAAGATCATTTGAAGTGTAAGTTACCTAGCTTGACTGCAGGTGAGGGAACATGGATTTATGAGTTAGAAAGAATGACAGTGGGAATGAAGTTAGCAGTGGGTGACATAAAATACCTACTTGCAACTATCCTAGGGGAGAGAGCTGACGATATTTGGAGATGAGCAGGGTATGCAAGTGTAACAGTGTAAAACACGGTACACGATGGAGAGCCATATAATAATTGCAGAGCAGACATTAAGGCTCTGTAATTGTTCTAGTGAGGCTAGAACAATCTTTTACCAAATTCAGGCAAAATGTGATCAACTGGTTGACGACAACAAAGGTTAAATGAATGCATGAACTTGCTCACACCCGCCTGTTACCTGTCACATGTATTACACGCCTGTAAACGATGACCTTTGTAACCTGTAACCATGCTCTAAGCTGTACATCTTCTTACCGTTTGTGCCCTTATACTCCAGGGCCGGTGCGCATAATAAATACTAAACAAACAAATATGGATGGTACTTAGAGTACAATATCCTGACACATTAGACATGGATGCAATTATGACAAGGAAAATGGGTGAGGATGAAGATCCTATTGCTTTTATTCAAGAGATTCAGCTTGAGACCTTAAGGGAACCATTGGAGCAAGTATTAGCATTATTTTATAATGTTCTATGTTAGGGACTGCCTGAGCCAGTGCAACGGCAGATGAAGAAACAGGTAGGGATGGAAGCGAAGCCATGGTCAGAATTACAGCTAAATGTTGTACATCATCCTCGATTATTACAAGAGAAGAATTAGAAGAAAGCTGAGAGTAGACAGCAGGAGGTAGTAAAGGTGGTTCAGAAGAACATTTTTCCAAATTTGCCATAGACAAAGCAGTATTGACAAGTGGTTAAGTTGTGGAAACACAAAAGTTACAGCCATTGCAGCCAAGCGATGTGGGGTATCCTAGAGATCAAGGTGAATACAATTTTTGGCCAAGAGGTAGAGGGAATGGACCAAGAGGAAGAGGTGAATTTCAAAACCCTCAAGGGGGATGAGGACATAATAGAGGAAAGCTGCAGGATTGTTGGAACTGTGAGAGGACAGGACACATGGCCCAAACATATAGAAGAAGATGGGACATTCAGCAGAACTGGCAAGCTCCAAAAGGGGGGATGGGCTATTCTCCACAATATAATACAGAACCAAAGGAATATTATGCCCAAGATCACAAGCAGAATCAGACATGTGCACTAAAAATACAGCAATCACAGCAAGTTCCGTTGCAAGTACAATCACCACAAGGGCAACTACAGCAAATGCTTGGGCAAGCACAACAATTACAGACTCAGCAAGCATATATGGAACAAGAAATGGTGCCACAATGGAATACGAACACAGGAGCCCCACAACTACCCACACCCAGGATAGGGAATGTGACCGTGTTAGGAGGAAATATCTTCACAGGTACAGGGATTAATTTGTATCCATAATAGGATATCCCACAGAGTGACTTTATGTATCTTCAGTTCCATCAGACCCCCCAAGAGGAACCAAGGGTCAGGATAATGATAGGAGGAAATACCTTTTTTGTTTCTTTTAGACACTGGAGCAACTCGTTCGAGGGTTTGAGAGGGAACATACTCAATGTCTGGCATTTAGTTCTGTTTACTGATGATTTACTGATCTCTATAGGACAGCATGATGTGTCTATGCCACTATTGTATTCTCGGCAGACACCAGTTAACATATTAGTATGCAATTTAATGACAAAACTCAACATGATGATATCTTTCACTGACAAAAGGATAGTGTGTTTCACTCCAGGGACACATTAGATGAATGTAAGATAGTTCATATTAAAATTTGCAGGCCAAAAGGCATTACAAGGTGTCCCTTTAGATCCAGAAGTATTTGTGTATGGAGTAAATATTTTGTTGACATGGCTTCCTAGTTTGATATGTAAGCTGTTGAGAATACCTGACACATTTTTGTTTAGGCCAGAAATACCTTTGCCTGATGAGGAAGGACTGATTATCCCCATATAATTGTAGGTAGTGATAGTGAGAGAGGAAATGGGGATTATGCATGGGACAGATGATGAAGGAAGTGCATGGAGAACAGTAATATCCCTTGACGAAGGACTCCGATAAACAGACTTGACAGATGAGGAGCTGTTTAGAGATGAGAATTCAGATGATGAATCTGTATTATCTATACATCTCACTTATTTGATTGATGCTGAGAATAGAGAAATATGACAGAGAATGGAATTGAAGAACCAGTCACTCTTACAAGAATATGTAGAAAAAGTGCCATGCTTTTTATGGACCAGGGTCCATATGACTTGGGTCTAATGAGAGGAGCAGGTGCAGTTAAAATTAAGCTCAAGCCAGGAGACATTTTGCCATGAGCATAGCAGTACCCCATGGCCAGAGAAGCAGATGAAGGCATATTTGAAACCATTTCCACTTTAGTACAGCAGGGAATATTGATAAGGGAATTCTGATATGATATGATATTGCATTTATAATGCGCCTATACACAAGTGTTTCAAGGCGTGACGAGGCAAGGGAGGGGGAACAGAGGGAAGACAGAGACAATGATCCTACTATGTGAGGTGACATTGAAATCACGCAAGTGTTGGGAATCGGGGAAGGGGAAAAGTGAGGGGGAAGGGACAGGGGGAAGTGCAGTACATGGGATAAACAGTAAAATACATAAAAACAATAAATAAGACAATACATAAAAAGTGCAGCCAGCTGGTGGCAAGTGCAAGGGTAAGTGCAGACATCAGGTGTCAAGTGCTGGTAGAGGGCTGTATGGATACAGAAACAGTCCCTGAGTGCAAGGGATCCCAGGGGGGCAGTGCAGGTGTTGGACTGGTGGGGAGGGGACCTGGGCCCGAGATCAGAGGGTAGCCAGGTAACCAGTGCAGTTTCAGATTCAACCAGGAGATCAGCATGGGAGATTTGGAGAGAAAGCAGAAGCAAAGAGGAGATTTGGAGAGAAAGTAGAAGGAAAGAGGAAGGTCTTGAAGTGTTTCTGTAACCAGAGATGGTTCTGCTCAACTTTCGGAGAGGCAGGGAGATTATTCCAGGGGGAAACCCCAGCAGAAGAAAGAGATCTACCACCAACTTTTTGCTTGGAGAAGCGGCTGACCCTGAGGGAGTTGAAGGCGGCAGAGTGAAGAGCTTGGTAAGGAAGATATTTAGGAAGAAACATTGGACCCATCAAAATCCCCATGTAACACGGCTATGTACCCAGTGAAGAAATTAACAGGGGGGTCGTGGAGATGTATTCAGGATCTACATCTCCTAAACAATATAGTTGAAGCAGAGTGTCCTCTGGTTTTCACAATATTAAGTAATATTCCAGCTACAGCCGGGTATTTTACAGTAATAGATTATAGAACAACTTATTTTCAATAACCCTTCATGAGAACTCACAAGATTGAACTTTGTTTTCGGATAGAAACCAGCACTGGAAACATACAAGACTGTCTCAGGGGTACTGTGAGTCCCCCTCAATATTTAATAGGGTCCTTCAGATGGACCTAGGTAACGTACAACTTGTGAGCACAATAATTCAGTACATACATGATAAATCAGTGTGAAGAAAAGTGTAGAAAAGACTCAGTTCAGCTAATGACTGGACTAGCAGAGAAAGGATATAAAGTAGATAAAGATTAATTACAGTATTGCCAGAAAGAGGTCCTGTACATAGGACAGATGATCTCTCAAGAAAGGAGAAAAGGGAGAAACATGACACCTGAGAGATCAGAAGCAATCATGAAGACTCCAAAACCTGAAACAGTGAGTGAAATGCAACAATTTCTAGGTTTACGCAATTATTGCAGGGCCTGTTTTTTTTGTTGTTGTTACAGTTCATGTATTTGACTACTTTTAAAAGGACTGAAGGAAACACAGGTAGGCAAAAGTGAGATACTATGGACAGATGAGATGACTGAATGATTTGAAGAATTAAACAGGCTGATTTGTACAGCTGCTGTGCTAGGAATGCCAGACTATAAAAAGGAGTTGTATTTATTCTCACACTATAATGGAGAAGTAATGACAGCAGTCCTCATGCAGAAGATGACATTAGGGCATGGACATAAACCACTAGCCTATTATAGTGGGATTTTGGACCCAGTAATGAAAGGACATAAACTTTGTGAACACGCGTTAGCTGCTGGTTCTGTAGCTTTCATGATTCAGAAAGCAGCATTACAGTGGGGTGTTTATTGACATTATTCACCAAGCATTCCTTATTTGCCATTTTAGAGAAGTCCTCAAGTACATTGACTATGCAAAGAGCATCTGTATATGAAGTAATTATTTAATTGTTAGATGTAGGGTAGTGAATCCAGCAACATTCATAGCAGAACCAGTAGTAGTGAATACAACAACATTCATAGCAGGACCAGTAGGGTAGAATGACTATATACATGACTGCACAATGTATGAAAAGTTCTATGATGATGTTCCCCATGCTAGAGAAAATGCACTCAGAGGGGGGAATTCTATTAATTGATGGTTCCTCCAAAATTGACCAAATGACAGGAGAAAGACAAATGTGATTGGCAGTAGTGAGGCTAAAAAAGTATGGTGAATATGAAGAAGTGCCAAGTGCGAGACTACCTTCACATTGTTCAGCAAAGGCTGCAAACTGATTGGTGCTTATCGCTGCACTACAGAGACATGAGGATGAGGAAGTGATGGTGTACTCTGACTTCGCCTATGTCACATTAAATGTGCATGCACAATTATCATGCTGGAAAAGGAAGGGTTCAACATGCGTCTCTAATGGATAAGCTCATTGAGGCACTAAAGCTCTGATTGGCTATCACTGTGGCAAAATGTGTAGCCCATACCAAGAGGGCAAACATTATTTCTCATGGTAATGTGGCTGTAGATGTTGAAGCCAAAAGGGCAGCATATTTCCCAAAGATTTCTGATTTTGAAGCAAAATGTGATAGGTAAATCAAATATCAGGACGATGTATGATGGTGAAGGAAGGTTTTAATATGTTGTCCATTGTACAGTTAATTGAGTTACAAGGTCAAGCAGCAACACAAGAAGAGCAGGATTTATGAAAGAGACTGGGGTGTTCTCTATCATTCACAGACACTATATGGAGACAAGGTAGTACTATTATGGAAGGCGGTGCTGGAGCAGCTCCACTACCCCGCGCACACAACTTGAGAGAGTCTTGCTGCCATGAGTGGTTTTCAAAAAATGTGTTACAACACGTGGTGCAGGTTATAGTGAACTGCATCGTATGACAGAGGTGCACAGCAGGGCACACTCTGCGAACAGTGAGAGGAGCAATCCCTAGACCCAATGATCCTTTTTAGCATCTACATATGGATTATGTGGACACGTTGCAAACATGCAATGGCTACAGATACATGTTAGTGGTAGTATGTACCTTTTTCAGATGATGCCAAATGTGCTGCCAAATTCCTTGTACGTGTGGTTTTTCCTGGATGGGGTGGGTGCAAAGTCCTGCAGTCTGATAATGGGACGCATTTTGTAAATTAATTGTTTGAGCAGATAACTCTTTTACTAAATATAAAACACAACTTCTTATTTGCCTGTCTCCCACAGGCAAATTCCAACAACATTGAATTGAATCCATCAGTGGTTAAAACGACTCCTTAAAGAAAGGATAGCAAATATCAAGATAATTTAGAAGAAGGGATGACTGCATTGCCTACTCCTTGCATCATTTTCACTGAAAAAATCAGCCTGGCTCAAATCACCACCTGACTGCTCATAAGTTGACAAGGGACGCCATAAGAGAGTGCCCCTTGCTCCTCCCACTTGAGTAAAAAATGATGCCCACGGTGTAGCAAAAACATTAGGTGATGAGATGCATGATTATTTAATACATTATTTCTCAACAGATCAAAAATCAGAGGGAAGGGTCTAAGAAGATTGAAGAAGTCAGCCAAACAGGTGATCCCACAGATTTACTGAAACAGTCTACTATTGTATCCAGGGGATTAAGTGCATGTAATAAGTTATGTACGCATTTTGAATAAGAAGAAAAAAACATTTTGAAGGACTGTACATAGTAGAGGGGGTCAGCCCCACCACAGTGAAACTTGAAGGAAGACAAGATTGATTGCATTTGAATGATGTAAAGTTGTATAAAGGAGAGACCCTGACCCCTCCTGCACCTGTTGACAGTGAGGCAAGAGAAGAAGTTCCACAGATGATGATGCGATCGGCTACCAAGAGCCAAAACAAAGACTTATCGAAATGAAGACAATTTGCACTTTCAAAAATTCCTGTGTCTAAAGGGGAAAACAAATCAATTGAACAATTTCAGGTAGGCTAAAGAGACAATGCATTGGAAATAAAATACAAAGAGCACATGACACTTTATGTTGACTATAACAATAACATTGCACACATTCTTATATGCTGTTTTTACTTACATTCTTCGATCATACCCAGCTTCAGTAAGACAATACGTTAAAATTGTCAAGTTTTTGAGAAATCCTAACAGCAGTTTTATTATTTTCCGGATCATTATTGTGATTATTTTACAATTTCTAGTATAAAAAATTTATGGTTTATAAAAGTGACAAAATTACACGTTGAATTCAAGAGAATGGGAAATTTCTAAGTCATAGGATACACTGCCAGAAATACTATTGATGAGTTTATTTGGAATACATCTTGTAACCTAATTGTGTACAATTATTAGTTTTTTCTTCCTTACCATGATGGCATTTCAGCAAATAATTATCAATAATGCAGATGATGTGTTTAGCAATGAGACTGCTATACGAATGTATATATGAATGTATTGCTATACCTTACAAAATCACAACTGATATTCACTCTGATTTTTCTAAACAGATTATTCAATTGAAGACGAATGCTAAAGAAAATCATGAGGCTATATATACATATCGTGATAATTTAGCCCATCAAAATGAATAACATGTAGCATCAGCACATGAAGGATGTAGGTAGGAGAATGTCAGATGAGAGCTGCGTTGTGTGTTTTCTCATCCCTTATGCCACGAGCACAGCCAGAACATTTATTGCACGAGAAATAGCTGTACATGATGAAAAGTGTCTCGACCATCTAGCAGCATGCACAACACGGTGGCAATTTGAAGGAAGATGGGGACCGCTATGATCCAGGTCAAGGAAGACATTCCCATATGAAGTAAATACATAAAAATGCAGCAAATGAAAAAAGACCTATACTGGAAAAGCAGAATGCTCATGAATTCCTTCATTGGTATGACTGTAGAGTGGATTGTTGAACAAAAGAGACTGGGATGTACAGATGTATGGGAAATTCCAGGATTGCCAGGATGCTGGGGGACACCTCAGCTATTCGTATAGGGAAGAGTAGCCACCAGAATAGGATGGGAAGACGGAATGCTAGCATGCAGCACACCTTTATTGATGACAGCACCAGTGTACTGCCTGAGTCCCATCCTCTTCTTTTTGTTGCATTCCAGCAGATAAGTCCTATATATTGTTTGCTGCGTGGTTCATGGATTGTTATGCATATGGACAGTGATTAATACTTTTTTTATGACCGTGTATGGTGATGGCACAGCATTACACTGATTAAGCTGTATTGTATAGGCAGCGTGATCGTGCTCATACAAAACTGTATTTCGCCCTACTGGCGAGGAGTCCTCGCATTATGGACTAAGTGCAAGGCTGCAACAGGGCACTATCTACGAGCGGCGCACAGACACAGACCGGGGATGTAAGCCAGGTCTGTGAGCAATTCCGCCCACACCAAGATCCAGCTTTTGTCCCCATTTATAGATATACAGCAGCAATTTTTCCGGGAAGATCGGGCAGTGTTCGACGTGCCTGCGCGCACATGATGTGGCATGCTGATACTGCCTGTAAAGAAAAGGACCACACACTGGCTGCGAGGAACTCAGAAGAACAAACTGCTTCGCACAAACACACATAGCTGCTGTGATATGCTTTTCCTTCAAGAGTAAATTAATCTTATGCAGGCTATCTCACATCGGGCCATGCTCAGGTCGATGTTATACCGACAGACACAACAACCAGAGCAGAGTGGATATATACAAAAAATATATAAAAATAAAAAGTGGCGTAACTAACTGAACAAAGGACTATATATATGATCATTAAGAATTATTAGCAAATATAGCAGCATCCCACTGCAGATGTTTGTCATCACAAGGTGGAGGACACTGAGCCTGGCAGGGGGATGGTAGAATCCTGGAGTGAGGGAAGGCAGGAGGCTGTGAGCCAGGAGGAAGGTGAACTGGAGTTTGAAGCTCCTGACGATGCTGAGGATTTTCTCAATGAGGGAGATTCAGACCTTATCCTCAGCTTCAAGAGGTACCTAGGAGACACGCTGGACCTATCAGTGGCACAGGAAGTTAAGCCCCTTCAGGACAGGCTAGAGGTGCTCAAAACTCTCACCGGCAAGACAAACCAGGCCAGACACACACTGGGCAATGACAAAAGGAGGGGACAATCCAGGCAAGAGACAATGCCATCTACACCTCCAGGACAGGGTTAAACAGCAGGGGAGTCAAGTGACCTGGACCTGGAAGAGGTTGTCCTCTTCTACTCCTGTGGGTCAAGAGAGAAGCCCCAGGAGACAGACAATACTTTCCAGAAGCTTAAAGAGGATTTTCTACTAAATTCAGCGATGCCCAGCCTCTTACCCTCTATCCAAGGGGTGCAAAATATAGGGAACAAGGCTGCAGTACCTGGTTGTAGCCATGCATCAAAGCAAGGATACTCCAAGTGACATAACAAATTAGAGCAAGAGATCTCCAACATGTTTGTGGCCATTAAACACCCTAGGTCATCCGAGCGTTTGCCATCCCACAAAGTGACAGCTTAAATGGCCCAGCACTTGCGCGAGCCTCTGGACAAGGAGGTCTGATATCGCATGAAAGCCGAGTGCCCCAGACCCGAGCTGCCGGGTAAGGTAGCAGAGACACCAGACCTGGACCTGAGGATGCTCAGCTTTATCACAAAAACTTCTAAGGATGCCTGCAAAGTCATGGACAGAGAAGCTTGAAGGGGTATCAAGACAAGCTCCTCCACCGGGCAGATCCCATAGTAAAAACTATGGACCTCGCAGAGAGAGCAAAAGACATGGGGGAGCCTATTGATGCTCAAACATTCGCTAACTGGGCACAAAGGGCAGTTTGCATGCTGGGCAATGTGAATTGCACCCTATCATCGGAAACGAGGAGGCTTATGATGCTCAAAATAGACAACAAGTTTGGGGATTCGGCATCCAATGGGGAATGCAAAACAGCCCCGGGCCGACTCTTTGGAGAAACATTTGCAAAGGAGATGAATGCGTCTGTTGGGACATTTACAGTGCTCGAGAAGGCACAGTCTTCTGTAAAGAAAACATTCCCTAGTCGCTTCAGGTGACGTGCGACCGGTCGATTCCAGGAACAAAAATGGCCTCAGGGCCCTAGAGCCCAATATTGAGAAACAAGGCAGAAATACACCTTCGTCCTGTACCGAGGCAGAGTGGTCCAGAGGTCGCAGAGGTAGCACCTTATACCGACACCAAGGTGAAGGAGCAAGTGAGAACAGTTCTGCATGTTTACCCTTCGGTGGAGTGGAGGACAGCCCAGTATTTAGAAAACTGGCACAAGTTATCAAGTGATGCCTGGATAGTACAGACAGTAGCGGGATTCAGGCTGGTGTGCAGGCCCCACAACGAATGCGAACTTTGCAAGCATAAGCACGACTGCAAGAAGCAGAGCTGGAACAAGTCAGATTGAAAGATGTGATAGAGAGACACCCCACAGAGTGAGGTTGGACCTCAAGGTTGCATGCCTGAAAATAACAACCGCTAACAAGCATCATCCCTTTTTGCATTTCCTCTGGAAGAAACAGGTTTGCCAGTTCAAGTGTCTGCCTTTTGGGTTTTCTTCAGCTCCTTCAGCCTTTACCAAGCTCTTAAGGCCAGTTGCAGTGGCAATTCAAGAGAGAGAAGGGAGGATGAGAGTGTATCTGGACGACATCCTCTTCCTGGCTCAAGACAAAGCACAGCTGTTAAAGCAAGTACAGAATTCTTGATAAACCAGGAAAAACCAGACCTTATCCTCAGCAAGTGCATGGTGTTCCTAGGCTTCATCATAGACACCACCAAGGTGTCACTAGAACTTCCAGAACCCAAGCTTAGACCTATCAAGTAGGAATTGAAAGGGGTGCTCAAGGGGAGGGTTATATCACTTCAGAATCTAGCCAGAGTGGTGGGCCTGCAAGCATCATCAATACAAGCCGTATTTTTGGACACTTTACATTACAGAGTACTTCAGACACTTCAGACACTTACAGGAGGAGTTGTGATATCAACTTTAGTGCCTTTAGACAGAGAAGTAAAATCAGAGTTGCAGTGGTGGCTCCACAACATGGGGCATGGAACTGCATCACCATTTTCGGCGATGTCCCTGACCTAGCTATAGAATCAGATGTGAGCAGGTCAGGCTGAAGTGCAAGATGCAGCCAATTAGAGTTGGTGGCAGATGGTCGCAGGTGGAGTTGCACCTGCAAATCAACTTCCTGGAGATACTCACAGGCTACTTTGCAGTCAAGACACTGACGAAAGTTTAGGCGAGATGTTGCATCTTCCTCAGGATGGACAACACATCAGCAGTTCCCTACATCAACCATCTGGGGGACACCAGATCTAGAATGTGGTGGAATTAGCAAAAGGCTTCTAGCATTCTTGTCTGAGCAACCAGCTCTCCATCATAGCAGATTGTTTGCTGGAAACACAAAGTTTGGTAGCGGATTGGAACCTGCACTACCTGCGAGACTCCAACAAATGGAGACTGCACAGGGAGACATTTCTCAGTATCTGAGACCTGTGGGGTCCACTTCATACAGATCTCTTTGCGTCCTGCCTGAAAACGCAATTACTCAGGTACTTCAGCTAGAGGCTGGACCCTGGGGTGCTGGGAGTGGACACATTCCTTCAAGATTGGGCTGGCCCAATGCACTACGCCTTTCCCCCATTTATCATGATGGCCAGGACACTCGCGAAGAACAGCAGGGGAAAGGGAGAAGCAGTGGTGATAGCGCCCAAGTGGAGGTCGTAAGCGTGGGTTCCAGTACTGATGGAACTTTCTTCAGATTTCCCAATGAGGATACCATCCCAGGGAAATCTACTCTCCGATCGGAGGGGCAACCGCATCCTCTGATTCAGACAAAGAGCCTCTGGCTGTTGGCATGCAGGGTGTTGGGCGATGATGGAATATGCCAGGTATTTTGGGCAAAAACTACTCTCTTTATCAGAGAGTCCTGGTCCCCTTCCACCGTCAGGAGCTTTGGTGACATATGACAGTGTTCGGAGCTTTGGTGCATGCAGCAAGGTATTCCTCACGTTTCTACCCCTGTAGTCCAGGTAATTAATTTGTTGGCATACCTATCACAAGACTGAAAGGCTTTTAGGACCATTTGGAGGGTTTAGTTCCAATATTTCTGCCAGAGTCAACCAAGTGGATGGCTCCCCAGTAGGAGAGCACCTAGTCATAGTTAGGCTTCTTAAAGGCATCAAAATGGTTAAACCACCTACCCCGAAGTATTACATGTTATGGGATGTCAATAAAGTCCTGGACTTTTTATCGGACAAGCAGTTGTCGGTGAAGACAGCCATGCTGCTATGCTTAGTATTGTGCTGAAGGGTGTCCAATCTCAAAGCAGAGACTGACAGTAATGTTTTCTATCCTGAGGGTATACTGTTTAGCATCGCCAGACAGGGTAAAGCCAACTTTGCTGTGATCTCTTATCCATACTATCCGGACAATGCTAGGTTGTGCATAGCTCAGTGTATCAACGTGTATGAGAGGTTTCCTGTGTGTTTTAGACCGCAGGGCATAATACAGCTGCTTATTGTGTGTAGGAAGCCTTGACAGCAAGTGTCAGTGGCTACCTTCACCAGATGGGTGAAAGAGATATTAGCATTAGCCGGAATAGACACTTCAGTCTTTGGTGTGCATTCAGTAAGGGGAGCCGTGGCTTCTCGAGCATTCGCAGTTGGGGTTTCCTTGCAAGACATTCTCAAGGCAGTTGACTGGTCGAGTAACTCTACATTCTGCACTTTTTATTTCAAGCTATTGTCTTCACTGGCAACAACAGTAGTGAGGAGCTTCGAACAAGAATAATGTTTGCCTCCAGTCTTGGCATGAAGACTACCCAGTTGGGGTTTCCTTACAAGACATTCTCAAGGCAGCCGACTGGTCGAGTGACTCTACATTCTACACTTTCATTTCAAGTCAGTGTCTACACTTGGAACAACAGTAGTGACAAGCTTCAAACAAGGATATTGTTCCCATCGGGTCTTGACCTGGAATGAAGACTATCCAGGCGTATAGAACAGGTAGTTTTGATTCTATTAAAGACACAGAGGTGAGCATTATCCAGCCCAGATAAATACATGAAGAGCGGTGAGGTTGTTATCAGAGAAATGGTGGTTGAGTGTATTGATAGTGCGTTCATTTTATCATAGCATATTTCCAACCCCGATTGTACATTCTCTATTACAGGGGATGACCAGAGGTTGCTGTGAGTTTGCATTTGGTGAGAGTACATTTTTGTGTGGATTTGTTGGCTTTTATCCATTATGTTCAGTTCATCAAAAAGAAGACGAAGGGACCCAGGCAGGACATGACATGACAGGGATGCTGGTTCCCGATTGGTTGGATTTTAAGAATGATACCTACCCAATCAGGAAAGGACTCACAGGAGATAGAGTTTTCCTTAGATAGTCCCTATTTCATATATGATAAAAAAAAATATACACTTTTGAGTGTGTTTATATATTTGTCTCATGACAGAAATTTAAGATTTGAAAGGCTGCTGGAGAGTAGCATTAAATAAGTTAAAGCATAATGCTCCCCTACTTGTATTTAATAGAATAAAGCCTCCCTGCACGATACGCCTGGGTAATAGTCATTGCTGCATTTTATATTCTCTTGTAAAACAACACTGGGCCCGCTCTTAGACTGTCAAAACAATACTTGGGACTAAATTATGGTTGATAATACTGCTACTTAACTCCTGTGTCATTGTGGTTGTTGTGTTCTCATCCCCCTGCTTATATATGTTTTTGACAAGTTCAGACATCTCCCAGGATGTTTTTCTGCTCCTTAAAATATGTAATGCATTCCTAAAACGTTCTGGGGGCTCCTGTACTTCCTTGACTTTGTATGATGTTTTGAGCCTCCATAAGCTTTCCAGGATCATGTTTGTAACAGAGACAACGTACCATCCTTTTAAAATAGTCATTGCCCATCATGAGACAATCCTGGTGCATCAGACTTGGGTAATTCATTTCATAACCTTCACAATGTCGTACCAACACGGCCTTGGATACAATTTGAAATTCGGAGTGATCACCATTCATAGAAGTCTATACTCATCTGCGGCTGAGCATGTCATTCTAAGTCCTCCTTCTATAGTTTTGTCGACATGGTTACATGACCTGCTTTTATTCTCAGAGGAATCTTGGAGCTATGGTGGTTGTTTAAAGCAAAATCCCTTTACCCTTGATCTGCTACAACAATTTTAAACCTGTGGAATACTCACTTTTGTTTAGGCTCCTTTTCTTTTCTTCTGCATCTACATTGATCAACTTCTGAGTCATGTTCGTCTTCACTGCCGGATTCCAGCTTCATATCATTGCAATATCAATCTCAGCCCCTTCCTCATCATCATACACCAACAGTTCTCCACGGTCTGTCCTCTGTCAGATTCATTTTTCTCCTTTTTTACAACCTTTTTCATATCTGTAAAAGCTTCTTTACGACACTTCTCTGAAGCCTCTCTCTGAATTACCTACTTCAATATTTGTAGCACCGGAGTATCGGCCCCCAATGATGATCACTACTTAATTTATACTGTTTTATGGTTTTAGTCTATATTTTCTGACCTGATGTCAGTGAAAATGACAGCTTTCGAACGCACTTTCACAAGTTCCTAGTTGAGGCTCTCAAAATTACAAGCCATTATTTAAAGATTTTTAAAAAGCTATTCACTCTCAGTATTGCAGCCTTGTCTACTACAGGACTCGAAGACCCTAATATTAGGACCAGACCAACTCACCACTAACCTATCCTTTCCTTAGGTTGAATTTCATTGTAACTACTAGACCTATCAAAATGAACCTGATGGGTCCTTAAATCAGCAACACGACATGTATGGATGGTAGGCAGAATAAGTCTTACACCAAATAAGACTGACTCAGGAAGTTGGCATCAAGTCTCCTCCAACTGTTTTATTATCAATTGTCTAAAACAGGGAGTTACAACGGACATCAATGGACGTTCGCTTACGTTCTCTCAAAACAAATCACATAAAAATACATGTATACAGCAAAATTGTGTCATACGTGACGTCATACTATGTGGCAAACAAGAAAAACCTACAGGGGGTTATGATACGCCTAAGTATACTTTCTATATAGGGAAGGGTTGTGATTGGGTCTATACATTCAGGTGGACAGCTTATGCCCACCCCTAGTGCAAGTCATCCTCATCAGTTATTAAGTACACAGCATACTATTGGCTCTCACAATATAAAGCCTTTTGTTATATGGTCCTCTACAATTGGTTGCACCCTTCTGGAACATTCGGCTCACTAGCAGCACATAAGTTGGTACCCCAGGTGCCAGTGGGTGGACTTGACCATGTCTCCTTACCCCATAGGCTCAACATCTCTTATTGCTCATGCCTTCTGCCATTCAGGCTATCTTTAAACTTTGCCTTGTAAAGTATTCTTGCTCCTGGGAATAAAAGACAGCATAGGCACATTCCCATCACAGTTCTGGTCTGCCCGCCCAACTCTTATTTCCATCCTTGACTCACGTGACTGAAGACCATATTTCAGCCTGTTTTGCAGCATTTAATTGTCTTTAATTAACAAACTTGGGTCTGAGCTTACTTAAAATATGACACCGATGTCCAGAATTCTATATAATGGCGGCACAGCCTGCAGTCTATTCACTACGAATAGCCAGTCTTTAAGGTTACTTCCTCTACTTGGGTTGCTGCATCTGTAGAGCTATTGAACGGCTTGCATTTTTTGCAGTGCTCTTCACATGTGGAATTTTCATTCTGCATATGAACGTTCACTCGATTATTTATTTAGTCATAAGATTCCATAAAGTCTATACATCCTCTTCTTTAGCCTCTCTTCTCAGTGCATCACACTTGCTTCTTGTGATGTCACTAATTCTCTTTCTCTCATCTTCTTATTCCCTCAGGGATCCCTTGCACTTGGGGTCTGTTTATGTATCCTTACAGTCCCCCTACCATCACTTGGACTCTTGATGTCTGCACTTACCCTTGCACTTGCCACTTGCTGGCTGCACTTTTTTATTGTTTTGACTGTTTGATCCCATGTACTGCTCTGCCCCTTCCCTTTTCCCCTCGAACGTTGTCGCCTCCCTCCTCCACTGCACTTGCGCGATCTCAGTGTCACCTGGCCTAGTAAGATTGTTGTCTCTGTCTTCCTGTTGTTTCCCCTCCCTTGCCTCATTGCGCCATGAAAAACTGGTGTATAGGCGCGTTATAAATGACATATCATATCTCCTCCAAGAGATTGTCTTCTCTATGGGGATACATCATAGAGGGTTGTCTCAATGGATATATCTTCACAAAGGCACAATCACTGGTGTTGTGCATGTTGCAATTTCTGGCTCCCAGCATGTAGGAAGGATGGGGGCTGTACTTCCTGCAGAGGCATTCAGCTGCTCCTCTACAACACTCTCATATAGACCACTTGCAATCTTATATGGACTGCCTACATCCTATATTCTGATATAGACTGCTGTCTGCCAACCCCCTATCCCCTGTGGACCACCTGTCAAAACAGACTTGTATACACCCTATACTAATCACAGGGTCACTAAAGAATAATAATGAGTGTTTCTTTTCCCCCCAGGAAGGATTGGGATAATAGCACCTTGTAAACTGAAGCTTATGTAACAGGGACGTGAAATCTTCCATGTTACCAGATTCTTCGATTATAAATGTCATAAGGACGTGTAATGAAATTACAGGGCACGACATTTAAATAGAGGCTCTCTTCGCTTTCACTGGAGCACCTTTAGATGCCTGTGTAGATGGAGATGCAGTGTTGTTGTAACCCAGTGTGAAAAATTTAAATTACAGTGTTCTACACAAAGAGACCTATGTTAATTTGCACATGAGGTAATAATATATTTTTAAAAACGTGTTCATTTTCCACTTAATAGTCTAATTGTGGCTTCACTGCTCATGTGACATAAGGAAATAACTTCTCTACCCAATTGTAATAACTGACTATAGTTGATTTGCAAAGTTAAAACTATTCTGCCTGAACCGTCAGATAACAGTGTTTTCCTGCTACCAACACAGAACTTAATTAAAGTTGTGACTAGCCTTTCAGATTCATTCCTTCTAAGCTAACTTGCTGTGACGATTGAGAAACATTAATTCATAAGTAGACATGTAGGTGTTATGCTTGTCGAATAGACTGATCATGGGGTGTTATTCGGGAGAGCAGGATTCTGGCTGAATGACATCAACACATTTTGTGTAAATGCAAACGTTGATCTGATTATATTTAATAAAAATGCTTATTATATCAGTAAAAGCTATAAACTACATATAAGATTGATTTTTTAAGGTTTTTGGCAGAAATGTGTGTAAGGCATGCCACATAGCAATGATTAACTTCCCTAAGTAGCACAAGCCATATTTACTTTAAGCATCAATTTGAAAACAAACATGTAAATGTCTGGCCATAACAAATCGTTTAAGGCATGATCTTGCAGGTGAAGTTTCTAGGTGCCATGGCAATCACTCTTCCTCCTTGCACCTGTGTCCATGCTGTTGTGTCCAACTTTCTTCAGGGTATATACAGTCCTTGTGACTGCATCATTTACACAGAGAAGATGACGACAGCAGAACAAGCCCAGCAGCCACAACATAATATATCTGCTGAAGCACACACACCAACTTTCCTCAACAAAGAACCCCCTCTCCTGCGCAGTAGGGACAATACTTTCCCCATGCACATGCCTTTCATGCATCAGCATCCCCCTGTTGCACACACAATAAAGATTGCCCACGCTAATAGCTCAAGAAGTCTTCATTCTATTAAAGACAAGGAGGTGAGCATTATACGTATTCTTTCTTTAGTACTGCCATCTCAGCATTTTAACACTTTAACTTAACTTTATTTTAATATTTTCTGATGTAACAAAAGAAAAAATAAACAGTACGTTCAAGTTCAACATATCATAAAATCTCATAGAAGTGTTCTGAACCACGACTCCCATGATCCTCATGCCTTCAGTAGTCCTGACCCCTGTCTGTCCACCTATCAGCACCCAGTGTGGGGTATAAGCACTGTGAACCCAATGTCCTTTCCTCTTTCTTTGTCATTAGAGTTCTACTTCTGCATATGAACGGTCCTTAAACTCTGGAGCCTTTGAAAACTTGAACTGTTCCTCTGCTGCGCTATCACTTGGTCCAACTGGGACAACTCGCTACAACTTCTCTTTCTCTCATCTATATCTTCTTCAAGGCGCTTTCTGGTCATCTCCTGCGAGAATAGAAAAGGTACCATGAGGGTGGGAATGAACAAAGCTTAGCATACAATATATCACAATGTTACTTTCTTTGTCATTCCGGGTGGGATATAATGCTCGCCTCCTTCTCTTTAATAGAATGAAGACTTCCTGAGCTATTAGCGTGGGCAATATGTATTCTATTACAAGACAGGAGGCTCGCATTATGCTAGTTCAAAGCTTGCTACCACCCTGTTCGGTATATCTGACACTGGTTTGAAATAAAAAAATGTAAATGTCGACTCAGAAGACCAATCTGCTGATTTCATAATGTCTTGAAGTGACACCCCAGCAGCAAACGCTCTAGAAACCATTGCCCCTCTAGCAGAATGTACGCCAAATAAGGATAAGTCTATGCCGGCACATTGCATCACCTCTCTTACCCATCTAGCTATAGTCGCTGTTGCTACTGCATGATATGGTTTCCTACGCGCTATAAGCAGTTGGGTTACTCTGTGAGGCCTAATCTGCGCTGTTGCGCCTCATAATGCATTGCGCTACTCACAGTTTCTTATTTTCTGTAAAGTAAGGGTAGGAAATCACCCTAGAATCGTTTTTTTTTCTCCTGGCGATAGAAAAGGCTCATCCTTCCGGATAAAAAATCTTTTTGTCTACTTCTAGCGCTTTAACGTCTGACACTCTCCTGCATGACACTAGGCATAGAAGCATAGCTAATTTCCCTGATAATTGGGATCGGGATAAGTCTTCGTTCTCAGGCCAACTCAAGAACAAATGAAAAACGTCTCTGACGTCCCACAGGACTGAGTACTTAGGCTCTGGGGGTCTTCTCAATTTGATCCCTTTGAGGAGCCGTAAGACTGCTGGATGTTCCCCGACTGCAGTCCCTTCTACTTTATCGTGGCCAGCGGAGATAGCTGATCTGTAAACTCCTATCGTTCTGTTGACGCTGCCTGCTTGGAACCTCAAAGCTAGAAAGTTAAGGACTTGTACTAGAGGAGCTGAAACAGGATCCAAACTGTGTTCCGCACTCCACAGTGTCCAACCGTTCCAAGCGGTACTATAGCTCCTAATAGTGGAAGGCGCCCAGGAATCTCGGATGCAATCTGCAGCGAGCTCCGAAATTCCTGGCAATTGCCATCTTTTCCTGATACCCTGCATGCTATCAACTGCAACGTGCCCGCTTCTATCATCGGATGGACGTGACCAGTCGGGTCGAGTAGAAGATCTGACAGACTCTGAACTTTTCTCGGAAAATCCATAGAAAGTTCCATCGCTACTGGAAACCAGGGCTGCACTTTCCAACAAGGCAGCACCATCACCAGCTCGGCTTGGTCCCTGCAGACTTTCGCCAGGGCTCTCGTGATCATCACGAATGGTGGGTAGGCATAGTGGACTGCTCCGTTCCACTGATATTGGAATGTGTCGAAACCTGCTGACCCCGGATCTATCCTCCAACTGTAGTACTTTTGAGCCTGTGCATTCAGTCTGGATGCGAACAGATCTATGTCTAGGGGTCCCCATAATGCTTGCAAGAGTTTGAATACCTGAGGATGAAGGCTCCAATAGCTGGAGTCTGCAAGATATCGAGAGTTCCAGTCTTCTACACTGTTCTGACTCCCAGGAAGATATTCTGCCGTGACTGTAATCTTGTTCTGCAGGCAATAATGCCAAAAGTCCTTTGCAAGCTCCGCTAACATCTTGGACCTTGTCCCTCCCAATTTGTTGATGTAGTGGACCACTGAAATGATGTCCATTTTGAGCAACACGCAGCATCTTATCTTGTCTTTCATAAATGCCTGGACTACGAAGGAGCCTGCTAGAAGCTCGAGGCAATTTATGTGTAGGTTTAATTCCTCATTTGACCACTTCCCTCCTGTCTGAATATGATTACACCTTGCTCCCCAACCTGACCTGCTAGCGTCTGATTCTATGATCAGATCTGAAACATCTCTGAATATAGCTCGGCCGTTCCAAGCTTCCATACTCTCCAGCCACCACTGAAGCTCCGTAATGGCTTCAAGATCTAAGCTCACTATGTGATGGTAAGCCAACCCTTCACGTAAATGTCTGATTTTGAGCCTCCGTAAAGCTTGGTAATGTAATTGCCCTGGGAATATAGCTTGAATGGAGGCTGCTAGTAGACCTACTACTCTGGCTAGATTCCGAAGCGAAATAGCTTTTTTCGCTATCACCGCTCTGAGTTCCTTCTTTATCACCCTCACTTTGTGACTGGGAAGTTTTAGTATCGCTTTCACTGTATCTATGGTGAAGCCCAGAAATTCTAATCTCTGAACTGGAATGAGCTGAGATTTTTCCAAGTTCACTAAGAATCCTAGGGATGATATGAGATTGAAAATCCATTGCACATCCCTCGTTAGGATTTCCATTGCACATCCCTCGTTAGGATTTCCTTGCTGGCACCCATCACCAGAATATCGTCTAGATAGATGATCATGTGAATCTCTCTCTCTCTGATAGCTGCTGCTACTGGTCTCATTAATTTCGTAAAAACCCAAGGGGCTGACGACAGACCGAACGGTAGGCATGTGAAACTTCCGAAATACTGTCGCTATTGGAATCGTGAGATATGCATCGTTGAGATCTAGACACGCTAACCAAGCTCCCGTGCGTAGCAGGTCTCGAAGGAGGTGGATGCCCTCCATCTTGAAATGGTTGTGCGCAAGCCAACAGTTTAAATATTTTAAGTTTAGGATGGGTCGGATCTTGTCCCCTCTGTGAACTAAGAACATGTTGCTGAGGAATCCTTTTCCTCCTAGATATTCGCGCTCTATCACATTTTTTTGTACTAACTTTACTAGTTCGCTGTGCAAAAGCACTTTTTCCTCTCGCGGCATGTAAATGGGGTGCGGCTCTGTCACCTGAATTGGGTCGCCCATGAACTGCAGTTTGAGGCCTGTCACTGTCTCCAAAACCCAAGCATCGCTCGATAAAGCTTGCCATTGCGTCACAAAGTGGAGAGTTCTCCCTCCTACTCGTATGGTTGGTGTACTCACTGCCTGCTGCACTGGGCTGGCGATATGAGCCTCTTCCTCTGCGGCCTCTCGCATTCCTTCCCCTGTCTGGGAAGAAGGTATCCTGCTGGCGTCCTTCCCAGTACTGGGCGCGTGGGTCTTGAGGTCAGCGTTGACAATTGAATCGACCGGCGGACGAACGAACTCTGAAGCGTCCAGTCCCGGCAAAAACACGTCCCAGGAAAATCCCAGGAAAATCTTCCTTGTGGAGGGCTGGGCTCTCTCTAGCGCAGAATATGTTCATACAAACTGCAACATTTCTTTAGCGAAGGCTTCCCCGAAGAGAAGACCCTTCACTCCTTCTCCTGCCTCATAATTGGCTAGGTTGCTAAGTCCCCTCTCCTTCTCTCCGAAGAGATAGCACAATTAGAATTACCCAAGAGGCATACTGCCCACTGGGCCCAGTTACCCAATGCTTGGGTATCTACTGGGACTCCCGTATCTTTAGATTTTTCCACCAAGTCCATAATTTTAGCTAACGGTCGCGCCAAGTCCAGGACCTTATCCTGACAGCCTTTCCAGGCGTGATCTATACCCTTTCTGATGTCTCGTGCAGACTTGGTAACAAAGATGATCATTTTAGGATCCAGATCCAGTGTCTCAGTGAGCTTCCCTGGAAGCTCTGGCCTCGGACATTCGGCCCTCATGCGTGATCGAACTTCCCTGTCGAGTGGCTTTCTAATATTCTGGGCCATATAAATCGCCACTCTAGGTGAAGGTGTCCATTCCGATGATCACGGGTGCCTAATGGCTCCGGATCAAACATGTCAGGGCCCAATTTAAACGCACATTCAATATTATTAGTTTTTATTATTTGTTTGTCCCCGCCTTAGTTTTAAGGAAGCAGGGTACGCCCCAGCACCCCCAACATTGCAAAATATCAAACATGGCTAGCAGGGGACACCGACGCAACCCCTGCTCTCCAGTGTTGGTATTTTGTAATATATGCAACCAAATTGCCCCAAAAGCCAAATAACCCATGAAAAATGTGATCAAATTGGTCATTAGATCAATTATTTTTGGTCAAATAGGCTAATACCATTCATAAACCACATCATGCTTAGTACCGCTATCATACACAATAGCATCTGTTAATTCAAGGTGATTAAAATGTAGAGGTGCTCACCACCTCAGAAGATCAGTAGAACACTTGCCATTATTACATCAGTATTGTCTGTATCAGATAGATTCAGGATTATACAATTATAATTTATATTTCTAAAAAATGCATTATACTGCTAATCATGTCTACTATTACTACTACTGGCAGCAGTGTTATAAACATACATGTGCATAATGTTAAGAATGCAGAAATGATAACACTGTTGATGACGGCATTACATCGTCCATTATAGACTAATTAACACACGGTGCCATCACAAATGCATTTTGCGACTAGTAAAAAAAATCTACACTGCATTTGATCTAGCTCAAATGCAATTGCAGATAATCCAAGACCATTTGCGTGCGTGAAAAAATGTGCAAGTGAGGCCCCATATAAGCAAATCCTATATTGAATAGCGTGTCATTGTGCATTTATTTCATATATACTTGTGCATGTACAATGCTTTGCTCGGTGTTGCTGTAATTCTGTAGCTGCAGCCTGTAAAGGCCACCATTTCATCTGCGAGCATTCTTGATGAAACCAGTCTCTGACACATCTTTCAGGGAGCTGATATGCCGACACTAACATTGAGGTTCCATGAAGAGTTGTGAGATCCTTCGACGCTGTGAAACAGTTTAGCAGTGAGGTATCTTTGAACACAGCTTTTCTGCTCTAAGTATATCTATTTCTTGAGCTTTTAAGACTGAAAGAACACTAGGTCTGAACTATTTTATATGTTTAATGTAGTGCCATGTTGATTATGTGTTTATCCTAATATGTGATTGTATTTGCTTAGAGAGCCACAGCCTTGCCTGTCCGATGAGGCCCAACAAGGCCAAAACACCTGGTACTATTGTTCAGAGGACACTTGCCCAGCATGTTGATGCTGGACTGCAAAGGTGGGTGGCACCAGACTGACTGGCAAATGGATATTTCGCCTCTCTTAAGGGTTCAGTGAACTAAATGTTGTTAGGGATCCTCCTTGGTGGGAATGCACCCATAGGACAGGACATTTGGACATGTTTGTTCTCAGTAGAAGGGTTTCCAGACCTTTTGCATATGTGATTGTATGTATGTATGTATGTATGTGTAATGCCCAGAAACTGGTGTCACTGATAAGATTTTTGAATGTTAGAGAGGACCTGGGTTTACATTAGCCGTTGAGTCTAATGTATTTCACTGGAAATCAGGCACTACAAAATAAATGGATAAGTGCAATAAACATAAGAGCACGTAAGTGATTAGACACGTTAAATTATGAATACATAGCTCACACAGACCTAAAACATGAGACCCCAGCAGCAATGTCTTCCTGCTTAAAACATGATGCTTAAGATGTATTTCCAATGATAATGTAGTAGTATATAGCACTTTATAGTGCCTTGGAGTGTGTAGCACTTCACTGAATGCAAAAAATAGCATTTTATAGCACCTTGGAGTATATGGCGCTTCACTGAATGTGATGGCATTGTATTGCCAGCAATAATGTGGCAAACACGTATAGCCAGTCTATGTTGCCAGCATAATATGCGAGTATGTGCCTGGAGACATGCAAGGTACAGGATTTATAATACAGCAAAAAGCAATGTGAAGCTGTAAGTTTAAAAGTGTACCATAATTGTTTTCTCTTCTTTGAAATACCTCATGCATAGGAGACTACATTATTCATCTAACTAACTGACTTAATTAACAATTACTAATTACTAAATCTAACTTATTAACATTATAATGTGATCTCTGTGTGAAAAATGAAGTGTAAATGCATATTCTGAAATTTGTTTTTCAAACGTGCACTGGAATTTATTTCTATTCCTATGTTTGGAGCAAGCAGAGAGCCTGCATACCAAAAAATGAGAGTAGATACAGTTGCGCACTGTGCAACTGGCCTATTGTACTAAAAGAAGGGTGATGCTGACTTCAATTTGATTGGAGCAGTGTATCTGCAGTTTTGCTACGTAAGCAAAATGGGAAGGTGCAGTGCTTTGCTGGGGGAACAAGGGCAGAGAGCGAGTTCGGGGGATGAAGGGCTCTCAGACAGACGTGCCTAGTCTCACTTAGCGCTGGCTTGAGAACTCTATGTTTTCCCCACACACTTCAAACATCCGAGATAACAGAGGCAATCCATGCTGACAGGGCTTGTTCTTCCAAAGAGAGTGAAA
Organism: Ambystoma mexicanum; assembly: GCF_040938575.1. Taxonomy (NCBI): domain Eukaryota; kingdom Metazoa; phylum Chordata; class Amphibia; order Caudata; family Ambystomatidae; genus Ambystoma; species Ambystoma mexicanum. The sequence continues at coordinate 1,514,672,761 of NC_090937.1, read as the reverse complement.
GGAGGTTGTGTGAGAGAGGGAACTGCAAATCTTTGGTAAGCATCCAGATTCGAAGTGAGGTTATCTTGTGCGATTTTTTTATGAATGTGATCTAAAAATACCAGGCAGTCAGAGTAGCAAAGTAAAAGAAAATCCCCTGCATGTTTATTCGTCATGTGTAGAATCATAAAATGTGATGCCTATTTTGAAAAGTGTTTATATACATTGTTTCTGTTTTTTTTTTTCTCTTCTTATTTTATTGCAACATCCTCTTTTTGGAACATCCAAGACTAATATTAATACGATTCAACTACTACAAAACAAAGCTCTCAGAGCGGCTCTAAGCATAAAGAAATCTGAACACATATCCAGTATCAGGAGAGAAAACCATTCGCTGCCAATTGAAGCCAGAATCATTTTCAAAACACTTAGTGTCTTCCATAAATGCTTCACAAACAAAGCGACCAGCTACCTCAACAATGCCATCAAGAAATAAACCTCCTGTAGGACACTAAGATCCAATAAACTGGCCCTCTTGAAAGTACCACAATACAAATACAATACAGTAGAGCAGGTGGAAGTAGCTTCAAAGTCCAAGCCCCGTCACACTGGAATGTACTACCTATCATCATTAAAAATTAGGACACCCTCCTAGGATTCAAAAAAGCGCTGAAAACTATTCAACCAATATTAACCTCAGCTAGTCCCATTCCACTCCAGCACCAGAACGTCCTGGCGATCCGCTTTTTTCATTTAACCAAAATACTAATGTAGTTCCTATGGCCCACATGTCTGTCCAGTGTCTTAAACAAACTCTGACTCACTACTTGACCGATTGGAAGATAGTGCAAGAAAGTTGATTATATGACTGTAACTGTAACATTGCATAAAATGTGTTTATACGACTGTAACTGTAACAATGTATAAAAATGTGATAATTTGACTGCAATTTCACCGTGATACCTTCGGGTCTGGGCGAGTAACCAATGTAATAAATAAATAAATAAACAAATAAATAAATAAATAAATAAATAAATAAATTACAGGTAATGCTGGAATGTAAATGGTAAGAACTGTATCATGACATTGTAATTGTCTGCAATATAATATATATATATATATATATATATATATATATATATATACATATATATATATATATATATATGCTTCAGAGTTTTCATTGTTGTGGGAAATTGCATTTGAGGAGTTGGGGAAGATCCGTGTTCTTTGGTAATACATTTGCCAATTTTCTCATGCAGCTAGAACAATAGATAGAGTAAGCGGTGATAAATAGGTGTATGTGTGTGTTCCCCAATGCATGTTATTTGGGGAAATCCAACATATAGATTACTGGGGGTCTATGAACCAGTAATGAGGCCTTTGGGCGCATAGATCATTGGTGTAAATAAATCAGTGATACCAGCCACAGGCTGTAGGTGGCACTATATGTAAAATTGTTGGTCCTCTTGTGCATAGGTCCATGGTCTCTATATATCACTAGGAGGTATTCTACTAAACAGGAAGGTTTAGTGTATGATGGGGTTATAATGTAGGGAAGGGAAATCATGCTCACCACTAAGTGATACTACCACAAAATACTGCCAACAATACATATTACTGGGGTCCCCAATATAATATTACAAGGTATGGTCTCTAGGATGAGGTGAGGCCCAACCCAATCTAAACATGAGGATAAGGATTTCTAAATTATCACTCTTCTTTTGGCGGTAAGAAAATACTGCCAGACCCCACATTTAAACAAAATAATGTTCAATCCCCATGTTGCGTTAGCCCTAGATGCTGAAAATCTTTCAATAGAGTAGAATTGGACTTTTTATTTAAAACCCTGAAATGGCATGGTTTTGGACCCCCGTTTTTATCCTTGATTAGCGTACTCTATTCTATGCCCAAGTCTGCCATTTTGGTTAATGGACAATTATCTTCCTTTTTCCCTCTATCAAGAGGAACACATCATGGTTGCCATCTTTCTCCAATCCTTTTTATTTTGGCACTTGAACTTTTTCTAGAAACCATAAGGCAAAATGATCATATTATTGGAATCCAATATAAACACCTTCATAACAAAACACAGCCTATGCAGATGATGTTCTTCTTTTCCAGAAAAACCCAGAACAAAGAGCCTGTATCTATTACAGGTAATCTCAAATTTCTCTAAAGCATCTGGCTATAAGTGTACTATAGATACATCAGAAATCCTTCCCCTTCTCATATATTGTACACCATATAATACTCTATCCTTAGGAATGAAATGGTGTCCCAAGGCCATCAAATATCTAGTAATCTATATTTCTATTTCTATTAGTAGCATACGCAAAAAGAATACTGAAATCATATTGGCCAGAATTAAAGAACTAGTAACTTCATGGTCACTCCTTTTTCTCTCCTGGTGGGGTCATTTAGAAACCATCAAGATGATGATTTCCCCTATTATCCTATATCTACTATATATGTCACCTATTCCCCTTCCTCTCTCTTTCTTCAAGTCCATAGACTCCTGCTTAATTGGATTTCTATGGGGGAAAGGGAGGCGTAGAATCTTGCTTAGTAAATTTAAAAAAAAAAAAAAACGCTCCTTAGGTGTTGTCAACTTCCCTGATTTTAGAAAATATCACATAGCTTTTGTTATTAAACAAGTACAGATGTGGTTTACCCAAAAGAATCAGAATGCATACCTAACTGGGTACATCTAGAAAGAGCTATGGCTTCCCCCATTCCCCTAGCAGATATTTAACTTATTAAAAGTATAAATACATGTATGAAATACTCCTATATTCGTCAATCTTCACTTTATCTCAAATTATATATGTTCCCATCTTTGGCCAACATATCTGCTTTTACTTCTCCTCTTATTTGGCTTAATCCCCTTATTAAAGTTAAAGGCAAATCTTTCTTATGGAAGCCATGGCTCTCTATAAACATTAAATATTGTAATCATTTTTTTTTGTGCTAAATGTCCCCATTACTTTCAAAGACTTTGCTGTCAAATACCATTTGCCCACCTCTTCCATGAAACAATATTTGATTATTATTGCCGCTCTTTTTGAAAATTACAAACTACATATTGATAACTCTGATACTCCTGATGTACAAAGATTATTCATACTGAACCCTAATATTATTGCTTCCTTTTATTATAAAACTTTGATGTCAAGTTCAACAGTTGGTTTGCTACACAATGATTGTAAGAATGAGTGCATACTACCGGACCTTCAATTTGACTGGCCTCCACAATGGAAACACATTTCCAAAATCACCTCCTCAGCCAGCTTAACCCAAACCCTGTTTTTCCTCCACCACAGAACCTTTGTTACCCCTGTTTCCCTCTTCAAATGCAGTGTTTCACCTAATGACATTTGCTGAAGTTGTTTTCAAGTCCAAAGTGCTTTTAAGCATATGTTTGTGGAATGTCAACGTGTTAAACCTTTTTGGATTTCTGCATGGCAAATTATCAAATTCATTTTGAAAAACTCAGCAATACTTTTGTTTTGACTTCCTTATCTTTGGAAGTTCCTTTTGGCAAACCTCAGTAGCTAACAAGTATGCAAACCCACTCTTTGATTTACGTCGAATGGTCACATTTAATATAACTTTTGGTGGAACAATATTTGTAATATTCATAGATTAGAACATTGTATAGCTTCCTCTACTGATCTATTATGCAAACATATGTTGAAATGGCAACCTTTTCTTGACTTTCTAGCCAATGCAGATTATTATTAATGTCTAAACTAGCATATTTTCACCATGATTACTATGTATCTCTTCATCCCCTCCCCTCCTTACCCTCTGTTTGTGTCATATCCTGCCAATAAAGCACCTAGGTGAGGGATTGATGTGCCTAAATGGTAATGCTAGTTTGTAAGGGCCGTATACATAATGATCGAATGAATGCATGTAACTCATACTGATATACAATACCTTGTTTCTCTAAGAGACATATAGAGGAATCCGTTGTCAGCTGCCATTTATTTAAAATGCACCCAACATTACTGATCTCAGCTGCTAGTGCGCTCCTCATGATTTGTTGAAAAATATCCTATTGAAAATTTTGTGATGAAAAAAGAATGTTTAATTTTTCCAGGCGAAAATCTATTTGCAGACAAAATATACACTTTCTGAAACTGACATACGAGGCCTCATTACGACCCAGGCGGTAACTTACCGCCTGGGTCGTACCTTTACCACCATGGCGTAAACTATGTTTACGCCATGGTGGTTGGCGGACTTACCGCCCCATTCCGAGGTTGGCGGGGCGGTAAGTCCCCAATTCCCATTTACCCTTCCCCATTCCCATTTTTGCCCCATAGGGCATAATGGGAGTGGGGAAGGCGTTAATTACGCCACTGTAAATTACGGTGGCGTAATTAACGACAAGGTCCCTTAGCGCCATGGATTTTAACACCTGCTAAAAGCAGGTGTTAAATTCTCCATGGCGCTAAGGGACCTCGGAATCAGGCGGTAAGGGTCGGCGCTGTTTACGCCGCCGTAAACCCCTTACCGCCTGGGTCGTAATGAGGCCCATGGTCTTTTTCTGGGCCATGTTTTCCTTTCTTGTGCACAGTGTCATACTGGCATAGTTCAAGATCATGTGCTTGAGTGTTACTCTTTGTATTCGTCTTTAATTGTTGCTACTTTTATTTATTTTCAAAATTCTTCAAAGCCCTGCTAAATTTCCAAATGCCCCCTTTTTGCTGATTCTGTCATTTAGTGATAACACACAGGATTTTCGTGGCTTAATAATGCGTTCTCTGACATTGCAGCAGTAATCCTTATTGAAGGGTGATGATTGTAACGCTCACCTGATTCCCACGGAGGCGCCGGTCTTGGCAGGATGGTGTCTGTGACTTGAAAAGTGAAGTGCAAGACTCGATTGGCTTCCGGGGCTGAGCCTCTTCGCACTGTGTGTCTAACTCGAAGAGTGAGATATCTGCAGGTGAAAGAATATGGGGTTAATGATCTGGGGTTGTCGGGTATCTCTCTCCCTTTCCCTTCCTCGCTTTTCCGTGGAGCCCCAAGGTCAACGTGCTCACCTTAGATAGGTGAATGCTGGACTCTCCATCTGCGTCTGGTGCAGGGTGCCGTTGCCAGTTCCTTCACTGGGTGAAACGTAGGCCTCTTGACATCAGAGGATTGCTACCGTCGTTAACTGCACGAACGGTGAGTTTCCGGACACCTTTTAAGTCCTTACAGTCTTTAGGTGCGTGGGCACGTTAATGTGGAACAGGGCTCTGTATAATGCTTTTTCTATTTGTCTTGCAGGGCTCTTGAGGTAGAAGATGGTGTGAAGAAAGCCGAAGTTCGAGCCAGAGTCTTGGAATGACGCGCTTGGAAATGCGTAAGTAAATGCCGGTTGCCTGCTTTTCAAAAGCTCTCTAACTGTCTCTTTTCCCTTGCAGTTGTGAGTTCGGGTGTTGAAGAGACGCTGGAAACGCCTGAGTATTTGCAGGCGCCCTATTGTGGCGGGCGTGATGGCGCGTAAGTAAAATACCTGTCTAATGTCTCTTCTTTTGTCTTTCAGGTGCAGGATTGCAGCGTTGAAGAAAACCGGAATTCCCGGAGTGCCGGTAAGTAATTCCACACAGGAATAACTATGCTTTTGTCTTCACAGGCGGAGGAGCAGCGTGAAGAGATGGCAGCTGCCGATGGATCAGGTGAGGAAAGCGCTGCACGTGAAGGTTGCCGTGCTAACCTGTTGTTTCTTGTCTTTGCAGGTGCTACTGAAGGCTGGATACAGGAATGGTAAGCGTTTGTTCTTGCAGGTTCAGGATCGGAAAGAAGAAAACTGGAACAGACACGGTGAGCGTTCTGCTGCAGATGCAGAATAACGCGAAGCACGTTTCATCAATCGGGTGTGGTTTAAATAGCCTTGGAGTGATGAGGCGTCTTCCTCCACGGCCTCGCCTAAGTAAGAAAAGAGTTCCTGTTCCAGAAGAGTTCCAGTGTTGTATCCAGGGAGTGGAGCTTGCCCCACCCAGGTAAGAAAGTAGTCCCGGCTCACAGAGGATTCCTATGTGGCTGGTAAGTAAGCAGCATGGTCTGCTGCAGGTAAGTCCACCCAAGCATCTTCATACAAATTATGAGCCCGGCGCTTCCAGTGCCGGGACCAGTGACTTTGATGAGCCTGGTGCCACCGGCGCCAGGACAAGGTCCAAAAGGTCCCAGTGGGGACCAGCTGGTGCCTAGGATGAAGGTTAGGGGCCTGCTTCCAAGGACGTTGGGCTGGTCCTAGCTCCTTGGAAGCAGTGATCATGACAATGATGAGGCGCTACTACTTGTGCCTAAAATGTGGGTGCTTTATTAATATTAATAATATTCTTTACAAAACACGTTATTATGGACCAGTTTGCTGAGTCCAGATTCCTTTTCCCGTCTATAAAATGTTTCACTACTTAACACCACCACCAACACCAATGGGGGGAGGGTACCGGTCAAATACTCTGACCTGTGGAGTCCTGAGATGAAATGGACTACTACTTTCTTACATTAGGGGTTAAGAATGTGGAAAGGAAAGACAAATGTTAGCGCCACATTGCCTTCCTCTTGGAGGGGGTTCTTCCATGATGATTATGGTATCATGATGTGTGTGATTCCCTCAGTCTTTAAAAGAGTCACTGCGGTCCATATGTTATGCCAAATCTACAGAAACTGATTCCGTGTTGCATTCCTACCAGTCCCAGCAAGAAAGCTCAGTGTGGTCACCACCTGCTGCTACTATCTTTGAATAACCTTAAATCATAGGTTTGAATCCCAGCAAGATTTACTCAGTGTTTCATGAGCCAGCAAATCAGTACCAATGATCAGTTTATTTTATTTGGTTGAGTTCTCTCCAATACCAATAGGGTTTCTGTATGTCTGCTCTTTGTGCTTCGTGGGGTGCATTTAGGCCCTTGCAGAAAATCGCTTCAAAAAGAAACCACAAGGAAATATTGTGGAAAAACGGCTGCGCTTTTCTTTCCATGGCACATATGTGTGGCGAGCGCTGAACACAAGAATTTAGATTTCCACTTAACCATGATATGATATTTTATGATAAGTTATTTATAACGTGCTTAATACCCAGATGTTTCTAAGCACGGACCCGGGGATCAAACCTGTGTTGCTCCGTGTCGTTTTGCTTCCAAGGCGAGCACGTTGCTGCTTAGCTATCCTCCCAAGAGCTTATGGTTTCTTTTGCTATAAATTATCGCGCACAAACTGCAGTAAATGAAAGAAATAACGCAGTGTTTCTTTTTCACCTGTCAATTTCAAAGAGATGCTTGACAGTATATCTTTATGTGTCCAGAAACTGACCGTACCTGTAAAAGTCCTCCAGAAGGCTAATTGAAGTGAAACTATGTCCGGCAGAAACCACATTTTTGAAAGTGACATAAAGGAAAAATTAACCCACGTGTAAAACAATGCTTTTGGAAAGCAGGGACATGCCTTTTGAAAGTGGAATGTTGAATGAAGCCTTGTGCTTGCACAGAAATGTGATTGAATATGGGGGTTTGCTCTAAAATTGACATGATATTTATTCCCAAAAAAGGCTTAGTTTCTGTTGAAAGAAAGAAAAAAACAAAACTTGGGAAACCAACAGAACAGGTTTGGCTCAGGCAATTACTTCAAAGGTGCCCTGCCTCCCATGGGAACAGAATTACTTCCTCAAGTAGATCTGCCCCCATGGACATAGGAAAGGGCCAAAGTGTGGAAGTTTGCAACCTCGTCTGACTGCCGGCATTTCTACAGCAAGGAACAAAGGAATCAAGGTGAACTAGCATTTTCACCAAAAGCTGTGATTTCCTTTGACACCCCTCCCCAGCCCTGACTGCTGGTTTCAAGGGGCGTCATGGAAACCCTTTGTTCAGACTGACATAGAGGAGACAAGTTGGATGTGGGGATTTGAAGGACCACCCACACAGTGACAAATGCCCTCCATGGACTTTAGAGAACTTTTTACATTAAGACATTTCTCCCAATACTCTGAATAAGCAGTATTGTTATATTATGACAGTATTTCATGGGATTTTTTAACAAGCAAAATGAGAGCCAGTGTATGTTGCCTGCACCTGGGGAAATGGAATGGCAGGAGAAATGCATTTCTGTCTGAAGTATAAAAGATACAAATATGAAACCTGTTGAAAATATGCAAAATTGCAGGGGGCATATTTGTTGCCATTTGCAGAATTTTAGATATTATGCAGACCTTCCAGGATTTTGCGGCATGAAATGGCAAATTTTGCGGCATGAAATGGCAAATTTTGCGGCAAAAACCTTTATTTATTGCGGCATTTTTGCGGGACATTTTGTATTAACTGGAGGGTGTAAGATTGCCACATTGCAGGAAATAGGCAGAGTGCAAGGCTACAAGAGAGCCAGGGTATCATTATTATGTATCTTCTGTATTAATTTAATAGAAAGAGTCCCAGATGTCTCTGGCATGGCAGAACAGTGTTTGATTTGGCTACATTTCTGGTTTAATGTTCATGCCTATTTAATAGTATTAACTAAATTGATCATTATCAATTGCAATGCTGACAATATTCCCCTTCTATGTTCTCCAATCCCCCACACACCCAACACCTCTCTCACCAACACACATCTCACCAACTCTCCATCACAACTTACATTCCTTAACCTCTCACTCTGTCATACAAATACTCATGTGCTATGTTACACTGTCAAGTCACAATGTGCACTGCCCAGCCCCTGCCACACTCCAAATCATACTCCCAACTCACACCTTACACTCTACAATTCCTCTCACAATATACAGTCCTTCATTCTTTTGTGCTGCTTCTGCCTCTTGCATCCTTTCTCCCATGCTATCCGACTCTTCAGTCTCATCCTTTTTCGCAATCTGCAGCTCACTGCCTATTTCTGGCCAACCGCTTCCCCTCTACTTTCTGCACCTCTGCTCGCTCTCAGATTTCTCACCCACCTCATCACTGCTTCCTCTGCTCTCTTGTGCAGCACTTCCTCCTCTGACCCACTGCTCTCCCTCTGCTTTCTTGCCCATCACTTCACATCTCACCCATCACTCTCCCTCTCTCTCATAGTGTAACCATTTTTTTATTTTCTTTAAATGTAGATTTTGACCCAGTTCCTCAAATAATGGGGCATTTAAAAAAAGAACAGAGGATATGCTATTTTTAGACAACCCATTTTTGGAAATGAGCAGGTTACCTTATTCTCAAAGGTGACCAGAGCATTTCCACAGACTTGAGCTGTAGCGCAAATTGTGCACTGGCCAGCTGCCTTGAATGGTGTTCTGGGTTGTTTGACCGAAGTGTAATTATTTGCGGCGGAATTGACCGTAGTCAATTTCGCTACTAATTGATTTGCACTTCAGCCAAACAACCCAAAATGTACCTTTCACCACCACACCACCACCTCCCCTACTTAACTGGTTGGTCGCTGCCGCTACCCCTGCAACCCTGCGGTGCCAGATCCGTCCCTCGAACACGGGTCGGATCCGACTCCGCAGGGTCCCTTTTTTCTCCTTATTTGCTTTTTTTCCTGTCCCCGCCTCCAATTTTGAGGAAAAAGGGGAAAACACTTCTGCAACCACCCTAGACCAAAAATACTGAACATGGGGAGCGGGTGACACCCACCGCAACACATGTTCAGTATTTATAAAAATCGATTGAATAGTACTGGACGAAATAGGTCAAATTGTAATATTCGATAGATTTTTGTCATCAAAATGGGCAGTACTTTGAATAGAATCGCTCTCCCGACAGTGTTCTGCAAGCTCCCAGCGCCTTTCACAGGGACAGGCCCTCCAGGTGCTTGCCGCTGTAAAATGCGGCCCAAAAAATGCATTTTGATCCTGTTTGAGGAACAGAAATGCAAGCGACAGCAGCGGTTCATACCTTAAAAGAAATGCATGACAGGGTCAGGAAAGACAGTGCAGGGTCATGCAGTGGCAGCCTCACATCCCTTGCGCGTAGGGTTGCCTACAATTTCTGCACATTTAAAAGTGCATCTTGATTGGAAATGAGGGAAGCGCTTTTAAATTGACAGACATGCCACTTTATTTGATCGAGGAGGTGAAAAAGGCCATCTGAATGGGCGCGCATATAAAATGCATTTAAAACAGTAATTTTTTTTTAAAGATGCTGTTTTTGCGCAAAACGGCCGTTTTTGCGGCATTTTGCGCAAAATGGCCGTTTTGGCTGCATTTTGCGGGATCGCAAAATCACTATAAGCTGGAGGGTCTGATTATGGTTCTCCTAAAGATGGCGACATTGTGCCCAAAAGCAATGCTATCTCTCACAAAGTTGGCGATCGGGAAACATGGAATCTGCATATCTGTTTTTATGATGTTGACTACTATAGATTTGAAGTTTTGCTCCATAACAGATTTTTGTAGAAAATAGGCTTGTGAGACGAAGGGAATCATAAAATGCACACACATAAAGTGATGTCACTTCCCTTGGACAAATCAGCTCGGAGGGAGGAGTCGACACCAGTAGCCTGACCTATCCTAGGAGAGGGGCAACTCCATAGTATTTCTGCCCAGATTGTAAAATTCTATGATGTTGAACTGGATATTCCCAGCCCCTTTGATGAGCAGCAATTACCTTTGAGATGGATGAGGATTCAGATCTTACTCATACACCAAATAATAGAGCTGAATTAGGAAATTGACAAAAGTAAGACTGTTTTAATGTCAATTATCTAAAACAGGGAGCATAATGAACATCAACGTAAATGTTTGATCTTCAAACTCAAAGCATTTAAGAAAAAACGGTATTTTTATAAGCAAAATTGTGTCATCAATGACATCTAACCTATGTCTTACCAACGTCATCCCACATGTTACCAACGGCATCCTACGTGGCAAACTACAAAAACCGGAGTGAGTGATTGGTTCTAAGTGAATATCCAAGTATATGCCGGTCAAGTGGCACAGCGAGTAGAGTGCTCGTTTTGATACCCGTGCAGAGCCTGCTAACGCAGGTTCAAATCCCAGCAGGGCCAAACTCAGCCTTTCATCCTTCCGAGGTCAATAAATGAGCACCACACGCCGTGGGTAATAATAAGCAGCGCTCAGATACCTGAGGGTTCGTAGCACTATATAAATGCCAAATTATTATTATTATGATCCATACTAGTCTAAAAAAGTGTAACTATGTGATTAGTTACTTAACATCAGGTGGGACAACTAGGCCCTCCTCTAAAAATGACCACTATGAACGTCACCAAATACATGACTTCCCATTGGTCTACACACCATAGGATCCCTGAATATGCAGGTCCTCTACAATTGGTTGGTACTCTATCAATCTTCAGTATTTTTCCACCTACGTTAGCAGCCTGCAGGCTGGCCGTCCAGATCCTGGTGAGGTTGCCTTAACTTTAGCTTCCCACCAATTAGCATATCAATCCATCATCACCCCAGTGATCTACTGTCAATTAGGTCTTTGAACTTTGTCGTTGAGAGTGTTCTTAACTCTGATAAAATTAGGGTGTGAGCAGCACAGCCTTCCTCCATGTGTAGGTGCGACCATCTTGTTCATCCAACTTCATGCTTCCATGTGACTACAGACCATAAAATTAAACCTTTTAATGTATTTAATATTTTATTCCAATAGACCTCTGACATCTTCTTTGTTATGTTCACTCCTCCTGGACAGGAGTTTTGTTCTTTCACACGATTTGTATCCAAAGTCAGTTCACCCCAGGTTGATAAGACCTTGGTGTCTTGGGGCTTGTCCAACCTTGCCTTTCTGAGCTCCGCTCTGTAATTCAATGTCTGTTTTTAAACTGTGACATACTGAACTGAGGCCTTTTGCTAATGTCCAACCTGCTTTAATACTTTTAGTGGAAACATCCATAAATCTCTCATTCCGATGTATGTATATGTTGGCGCTTGCCGCAATCTATTTTACTATAAGCTTAGAGCTAGCTTCACGATTATTTTGATGCTTGCATTTCTTCTGCATCTGTACACATGTAAAATGATTTAATATCTTCATCTGTTTCTGTGGCATAAGTCTCTACAGCTTGAGCCCAAGATGGCACTTATTTGTATTACTTTCTTGATACCCTATGGAATATCTGAATTCTCTGGTCACTGCATCTTGTTATTACATCTTCAGCTCCATGTAACATATATTTGGCAATGACTAGTAAAACTACCATTCGTCCTTGCCGTTTATTGGTTCTGCCTCTTCAGGGATCTCGTTCAGATGGCCATCATATTTGTTTGTATGTAGATATGGTTTCCTCATTGGCTACCTTGGCTCTCAGATTCTCTTAGGTACTGGCCCTTTCACTGGTACTGGACTGAGTCCATATTCTACTCTTTGTCGATTCATCTGTTTAGTATACGTCTCATACTCTGGTTTCCAGCATACAGGCAAAATGAGTGGGTTGATTGAGGTGGGGGTACTTAGTTCCTTCTCTACAATGTCACTCTGGCTATTTAAGGGGGAGACAGCGAGACACTAGAGATATCAAAGATTGAAAGACTCAAAAACCCAGATTCAGAGGCAGCTGATTTCATCCATGCAGGACCATCCAGATCCAGGCAGAACCACCCATCCAGATCCAGGCATACCCAATCATCCAGGCAGGAAGGAGGAGAGGCAGCTGATCCCTTTTAGGAGAGCCTAGTGACCAGACTCCTTGCCCATCTGACACATCCTGCTGTCCACAGTGACCAACCTTGCCCAGCTGATCCCATTCTGGAGAGCCAAGCTGTCACAGCGACCAGATTCCTTTGCCCGCTATCCAGAGACCCCGCTGGCTGTCCAAATCCCCAAACTCAAGCATACCTTGTAAGTATCACCTCACCCAGTACCCAAAATCTGCATATCCCACTCTTTTCCTCTTGCATCCAATTCAAATCCTATACAAATCCCACTCTTATCGCAAATTGCCAGTATCCTCTGTTTACCCTTTCCTTAGAAGAACCTATGTTAGTCCATATCGGTTAGCATATTTTGTTTCTATTTTTTTCAGTTATCCATGTAAATCCTTAGTATCATTTGAATTAAATTAATTAATTTCCCTATAAGGAGGTAGGCAGTGCAAGCTGGTTGAAATTCGAACTTAACCCACTTGCGCGCAGTGACTTTCTTTAATAATATAGTCATTAAACTATAGCCTCAGTAGAACCAGTCATTGTGCAATTCCCATAAGAAATCTTACACCATTATCCTATAAAGAGTAATCCCTTCCCCGGAGTATCCTATCTGTTCTGTGCCTGCATCACTGTTCCTAAAAAACAATTTCAGATTTTGCTAGCTAAGCCCGTTTTCTGAACTGCTTGTCATTTTAAAGCTTGTGTCAAATAAGAAATTGCAATTCTGCCGCGTGTGTTGTATTGTGCATTATTTTCCTCCCAAAATCGATTTCCTCACCTGTGTTAACGTTGCTTTTGTGCCCTGCTCAGTAGCCTGTAAGCTTCCACATCTCTTTAGTGCAGCCACACAAAGTTCTGTCCTAGCTATCCTACTGCAACTGCAACTGATCTATAAGTAACCAGAAAAATCTAAGTATGCCACGTTGCTACTTTTGAGGGTTTTCATTTTAGTTTCTGGCCTCCTATTCTGGGGTGGTGGGCTGAATCTTCAATCAGACTTTTCCCTATTCTTTCGGACTCCTTGGCACTGCTTTCCATCCACAAAGAATGTAGTCAGAAGGTGTTTGGGGGAAGTGTTGCAGGGGGGTGCACAGCTTGCTTTGCCTAACTTGCCAAAGTTCCTGCTAGATTTATCTCACCATCTGCATCCAGGAGGAACCTAATCATGCCAGAGGCAACAAGTGCTAAGGGATCAGTTCCACATTAATCATTACCCTACTGGTACCAAGGTAAGGCTACTGGCCTACTTATCAATATATTGCCGCCATCAACCCTCTGGTCCATCTTCATCTACTGCCTACAAGTAGCACCGATCGCCTTCCCTTTTTGAGCCACAAAGGTGCGTGTCTGCTGCGAATTGTGTGCTCACCCACGAGCCACATCCTTCTAAGATGGCTGCCATCATGCTGGTGTGCACCGCCCCACAGAATCACAGTGGCTAGACGTGCTGCATGTTACTCCAGGCGTTCAGCCCACATTGCCTCATCGCCCCTCGCTGCTGCCCATTAGACTATCAGCCCAGCCTGGACCCCTGGCCAGACATTCCGCATCAGTTAAGATAATATTGGCTAACCAGCCAACACTGCACCCTAACTGCTTAGGGCCATTCATTCCGAATCGGCTTCCCCACCCACTCAACTCATACTACTTCTACACTAACCCTTGTATGTGCACTAGCCTACTCGGCCAGACGTGCCCCCTGTGCAACATATACATATTTTTGTACTGACATTTGATAGTTGTATCTATCTTATGTGTAGCCTGCAATATGATATCTGCATTTAGCCTTTGTGTGCCCTGCAATTTGATAGTTGCATCTAGCCTATGTGTGCCCTGCAATCTGATAGCTGCATTTAGCCTTTGTGTGCCCTGCAATTTGATGGTTGCATTTAGCCTATGTGTGCCCTGCAATTTGATAGCGACATTAGCCTATGTGTGCCCTGCCTTTTGATAGTTGCATTTAGCCTATGTGTGCCCTGCAATTTGATAGCGACATTAGCCTATGTGTGCCCTGTCTTGTGATAGTTGCACTTAGCCTATGTGTGCCCTACCTTTTGATAGTGGCATTAGCCTATGTGTGCCCTGCCTTGTGATAGTTGCATTTAGCCTATGTGTGCCCTGCAACTTGATAGCTGTATTTAGCTTATGTGTGCCCTGCCTTTTGATAGCGGCATTAGCCTATGTGTGCCCTGCCTTATGATAGTTGCATTTAGCCTATGTGTGCCCTGCCTTTTGATAGTTGCATTTAGACTATGTGTGCCCTGCATTTTGATAGTTGCACTTAGCTTATGTATGCCCTACCTTTGCTAGCGGCATTTAGCCTATGTGTGCCCTGCCCATACTTTGCAGGCCCACCCTGAACCTGCCTATCCAGCCACTAGCTATAACACAACTGTCTTACTCGGCATGTTAGTTTTTGTTTGCACTAGCCCTATGCCGAATTCTGTGGCCTTGCATGTGCTAGCCTAGGCCAGATCCATGCCCATTTTGTACCTGACTAATTCTATGCCTACCATGGACCTGCACCTGTTCTAGACTGTACTAGCTATATGCCCACACTGTGCTTGAACTTGTCCTCTGCCCACCCTATGCCTGATTTAGCCCACGGCCCAATTGCAGTTGAATAAGCCAACCTAGTCCCTCCCTACCATACTATACCAGATACAGCTATGATAGACTGGATATTGTTCATCATGTTCCCATTCTGCCTTGTCCAAGTCGACACACCCTGCACAGGCAATCACTTCCTCACTCTCAGAAACAGTCTTGCAAGATTGGCATGCCTGAGACATTACCCAATCCCATGTCCAACTCCATTCCTCCTACTCACTCCTCCATTCCCTCCCACTTCTAGCCATACTCTCAGCTTCAATGACCGTAACACAATAGGTGAGGAAGAGTCTCCTCCATCAACTCACACAGATGACCTGTTATCACTCCCCAAACTCATAGCTAACTCCAAAACATATCCCATTTTAAGGAATGATAGGACACCCCGCCTAAGAGCACATACTAATGTACTCTGCCACAGCTCTACTCCCACTACCTTGCCCTCCAGACCACCCAAACCCGTGGACTACGGGAAGAACAAAAATAAAAAGTCAGCGCCATCTATAGCAATAAACACCAACAGAAATCCTAGTACTCCCACCGCTCAAACAACCAATCATGCTCCTAAACAACCCAAACTTCTCATCAGCCTCAAAAATGTCCTCATTAACGCCTGATCCCTAGGAGCCCACGCTATTGAAATACATGACCTAATCATCGGACAAAATCTGGACTTACTAGTAATCACAGAAACCTGGTTACACCAAGCTTCTGGACCACTGCTAGCACTGGCTATCCCACCAGACTACACCATTCTTAGAACTGACAGAACCATCTCCACAGGAGGAGGTGTTGCCATCATAGAGAAAAATACCATCCAAATCAGATCAAGCTCTATTGAAACTATCGCAGGATATGAACTACTACTCGCCAAACTTGCCATGAATGCAAATAACACAATCAATATTGTGGTAATCTACAGAACCCCAAGCACTAATAGCCACCCAGAAACAGACATCCCGTTATTACTTGTGCCCTCTTAAAACCTAACACTAAATGCATAATCATTGGGGATTTGAATCTTGGATTCAATGATGACCAAGACCTTAAAGCAGCCGCCCTTCACCTTGCACTCAAAGACATGAACTTCAGCCAACTCGTTAATGCTCCCACCCACATCAAGGGAAGAACCCTTGATTGGATCCTCACCCTCAACACCAAACATCACCTTAGGCCCAATTACTCCACTTAGCTGGACAGACCATTTCTGCCTAGAATTCACTCTCATGAGTGATGACCCCTGCCCTCCTAGGGCCAAAATAATGGATACCATTGAAAGCAGAAATCCCAGGAAGCTCTCACTATAGAGAACGTTGACCCCACCCTGAACAAAACACTAGAAACCTACTCAATCTTCAGTAACGATCACACTGCCATTGCCAAGTATTACCACAAATGCCTCTCCATTGCTATTGATGTAGTAGCTCCTATCACAACTAAAACGTGACGTGTCAATAGAAAAACCAACACCTGGTTCAACGAAGAACTAGTCGCCCTAAGAAGGAAGAAACGTTCCTGTTATAAAGCTCAGTCCAGGCAGCTTAAGGTTACTTCTTAAGTTTACTTCAGTTCTTATGTTACAGTTACAGTTCCAAGATTAAGACATAAGCAAATAGGAGAAAGAAAGACTAAGGCAAAGACACCGGCACCCATCACCCAGGAAGGGAGGGCTCAACTGACACAATATAGAACTCTCATCACAGCATTCTCCCACTCATGCATCAACATTCCACATGCACTCTGGTGACATCATAAATCACATGACAAACCACACCAGACTAACCAAGCACATCACAACACATCTTCCCCCTTACAAAACACACTTGCAACAAAAGCTTCACAACACATCTCCCTCCTATCAGACATTTTCACAAAAGCACGACGCACATCTCATCCAGACCCAAGAGCAATGGAGGTTTCACTTGAAAAGCCCACAACTATGCAATTTCAGAACTCCGCCTATCATTCTCAAACACCATCAATAACAGCACTAATCACCTCCCATCCACCCCTGCCACGAGCAGACTCTAGTCTCCCACACTAGACACAAACCAGCCCAGATCCAAGGCTATACCTAACCCACAATGCCATATCCATCACTAAATAACTTTGGTCCTCCTGCTCGCCCCCGCCACAGGCGAGCCTTCAGGCTGCCACCCTGAAGCACCTACTTGTCACCCTGACGCAATACTAGTCATCAGGATGACAACGAAATCACCATAGACAGATAAGAGGTTCAGTAAAATTCTACAGCTCACTAACACACAACCAGCAACAGGCATGCCTCAGAAATACACCAGCATATACATATATATATATAGGCGGACCAAGCCAATCAAGCAAACCTGACCATACCATGGTGTAAAACTCCTCAAACAGCTTGGAGATGCTGGCCAGTCAACTCCAAGACCATCTTAAAATACATATGGTTGACTCTAACTCTCTTCTAAATGGCAGTACAATACGTTCCCATAATCAAACCCTGACCAGATAAAATAGCCAGGATCAACACATAACACATAAAGATAAACAAATCACCCTGGGATTCTTCACCTCGAACAGCATCTTCATCTTTATCATAGTGTTTACTGGAGGGCGTCCCCTACCAGCAACCCGCTTCATCTGACTTTCACAAGCTGTCCTTTAGGATAAGAATCATTTCTTCAAAGAGTGCACCACTTCCAAAACAAAATTACTAGACTAGACTACCGCTATAGCAAATACATTAGACGCTTACAGTACCATTCACATTTGTGCAACTCTCACTAACCACTAATTAAAATTCCTGATAAGGCGCTACCCTCAGGATTCCCCTTTCTCACAACTAAAACCTACCGAGGCGCTACTTCACTTTAGTTGCATCACAAAACGCAATATCCATGACCCAAACAGCGCTAACTAAAACACTGATAGAGAGCACTTCTAAGTGGCGCTACCACCAAACCAAACTCATCTAAACAGCGAAACTTCCTACTGTTAATACCAACGGAGGCGCTACCTCCCTAGTATCTAAAACTTCTAGTTAAAAATGAATGTTGCACCCACTCATTCTTTTAAACTTCCATATGCATTCTAGATAATATGCTAGTGACATGCCTTCACTTCCATACCTCAAGTGCATGGATATACATGACAATTTTTACATCATCATTTAACATTTTCTTTTTAAACTCCAACATATTATACCTAGCATATGCAATTTTCCTTCACTTCTCGATTAGATTGTCACATATGCCTAAAAGTCCATGTTGTTGTGTAACAACTTACCCCTGAAAATCCTCAAAACGTTAAATAGGTCAATTCACATGGTGTTCATCTCACATCATCATATTGCATTGCATTCCGCTATGCACAATTTAACTAATCAGAAGTCCACATTCCTGCAAATCCTTGAAATATGTTAGGTCCCTAACATATTTGCTAATTTACTAACCACTCACCCCGAAATGAACTCCACATCTAACTTCTGACTCATCTCGCATATTCATCACATTCCCCATATGTATACCGGATGAATACATATAACTGACTGTGCATATTTCCTAAAATGCATTTGTCACTTCACTTCAAACTTCATGCACATTCTGCACTACGACTAACATTCACTTCCCCATTAGTTCCTTTCACTACAAGACTTTGTAATTTGGCATATGCTGCTTAAATTCAACTTTTACCATTAGTCTCAGCACCTTTATTACTAATGCAGCATAAACCATGAATGTTCTCCAAAATATAACATGTTAAAAACAACATTGCAGAGATGCTTCATTAAAATCACAACCCTGTGCTCTGTAAGTCAATGTGCCTTCTGCCCTCAGGCACTGTCAAAATCGAGCACCCACTATAATTTACTTCACTAGCAAATAAACACCTCGTAGATTCGCGCTCTTCAAACTGTCCACATTACCTTGCAATGATGCGGGCTGTAATCTACAAATGACTGCAATGTTTCTCTTTTTTTTTTTTTCCGGCGCTGCTTTTTTTTTTCCGGCGCTGCCTCGCACTCAGCACGGCTGCTGTACCTTTAATCAGGCTGCTCTCTGGTCTTCTGGCAATAACATTCCATTTTCATGAAACCCGATCACACGGCAAGCAAATGCAGAAGCTTTACTCCAATGCAGAGGTATATCTCCATGCCCTGCTGTTCCAAACGTATACATTTTCTTTCCGGGTACGTCATCACGCTTACCCACGTCTCCAAGGCCTTTCCTTTGATGCGGCCTCCTCTTGAAACACAAAACTCCGGAGCTCTGAACACGAAGAAAAAACAGATGGCGCAGGCATTTTTCGTGTGTTCCAACCAACGGCACGGCTGGAACGCAGGGGCTCGAATGGGCGGGCGCCACCCATGGCCCCCAGGGACCCTCCGAAAAATGTGCCCAAACGTGGCATTTTTTTTTTTTTTCGGGTACGTCAACCAAAGCGTTCGATTGCTTCACCGGATCCCTCTGCTACTGAACTGACGTCATCAGTGTCTAAAATGACACGGAACGCAGAAGAACTCCTGCTCTGACCAACGGCCACTTCACAGTGCAGTAGTGTACAGGTTTGCAGTGCCTTTCTCCATTCTTCCTACTTAAGTGCCAGGTTAAACATCAGACTTGTGTACTTCTCGACCTCTCTCATTCTCAAGGAGGCTTTCCCTTTTTAAATTGTCTTCCCTTCTTGCCTTAATTTCTACATTAGCTTTCTTGAAAAAGTCTTTCAACCCCATATTATCACACAGGGATGCTTCTATTTCATGTAGCCGATGGGGCAGTTCCCATTCATGGGAGTTCAGACAATTAGGGAGCCTCTCTTCCACTTTTAAGGCCAATATTAACACTTAGACCCCCGAACTCAGCACTCCCATCCGCTTAAGGGTTGCTATCTGGTATCTCAGTCCAAAGGGGCTTTCTGCTGAGGGCCTTGGACCCCCTCCCTTGTCCTGCCCTGGGTGATGGATTTGCTTACTTGGTTATTTGGGGGCGGTGTCGTCTATGCTTCTGTTTCCTGTTTCTTCCTGCACCCCCCCGCAGCAGGCCACTTCAATCCTCATCTTCTTCCTTAGTTTCCTTGGTTCCATCAGCTTCCTTTGCATATGGGTTCTTGATTTTAAGGAAATCCTCGTCGCCATTGTTATAAAGCTCAGTCCAGGCAGCTTGAGGTTACTTCTTAAGTTTACTTCAGTTCTTATGTTACAGTTACAGTTCCAAGATTAAGACATAAGCAAATAGGAGAAAGAAAGACTAAGGCAAAGACACCGGCACCCATCACCCAGGAAGGGAGGGCTCAACTGACACAATATAGAACTCTCATCACAGCATTCTCCCACTCATGCATCAACATTCCACATGCACTCTGGTGACATCATAAATCACATGACAAACCACACCAGACTAACCAAGCACATCACAACAGTTCCCTTGAACATGCCCACAGTAAACTCCTCACCCCTGACACAGCCAAAGCTTTCAAGGATGCCAACAAAACCTACAAAACAGCCATCATCTCCCACAAAGGTAATTCCTACAACGCCCGCATTAGCAATGCAGCATCTGACTCTAAAGAACTTTTCTCTATCCTTAGAGAACTAGAAAACCCCCTACCAGCCGAAACACCCACCTACGCCAGCAAAGAATGGTGTACCACCATACAAGATGCACTTGCCTCCAAAACTGCTGTTGTCCAGAACAAAATAATCACCAAAATACTACTACTAGCAAATACAAATTTCACCACCCCTAACACGCTCTCCGCCACCAGCGATAAACCCAATACCGTATTCCATTTCACACCTGTCACCCAAGAACTTGTATTTGACACTATCTCCAAACTAAAAGCCTCTAATTGCAAAGGAGGCACCGTCCCTGCCAAATAATCAAAGCATGTGCCTCCACCTTGACCCCCACCATTACCAAATTTGTCAACTCTTCCTTCAACTCCAATACAGTTCCAGCTTGCATTAAAGAAGCCTGGGTTACCCCGCTTCTAAAAAAAAACATTCTGACTAATTATCGCCCCATAACCACGGTCCCTTTCCTACTCAAAATCATTGACAAACTTGCTTATAATCAAATGCAAACTCACCTGGAATCGCATCAGCTCCTCGACACTATACAATCAGGCTTTAGGCCAAACCATAGTACAGAAACAGCACTTTTGGACCTTAAAATCCAGATGGATGCCATTAGAGATTCAGGGAAACTCTGTATACTCCTGCTGCTGGACCTCTCTGCAGCATTTGATCTGGTGGACCATGATGAATAATGCACCTCACTCACTCGAGATTTCAACTTTTCCAGCGAAGCCACTGCATGGATGAAATCCTTCTTAACCGATCGCACATCCAGAGTGTCCATAGGCAAAGAAGCGGCCAACCCCATCCCAGTCCCATAGGAGTTCCCCAAGGATCATGTCTCTCCCACACTCAGCGCACACCAAACTCCTTTTCTCAGCATTAGATGACATGGTTGTCATCTACACCAATTTTGCGGATGACACCCAGATCCCCATTCCACTCACAGGTAACTATGACCAGGACACCGCAACCATCAACAAAATTTACGTCATCATCCAAAATTGGATTGGCACTAAATAGTCTCTGTCTCAATGATGAGAAGACAGAAATCCTCATCGTAGGATCCCCAGCTAAAATAGAGGCTCTCCACCGAGATTACTCATCTATTAATATCGCTGGCACCTGTATTCCAGTGCTGAAGCAAGTGAAAACATTAGGAGTCTACCTCAACGCCAGTCTTACTATGACTAAACATATCAATGCGCTAGCCTCCTCCACAGCCTACACTTCCAAACGTATTGCTCTCTGCCGACAATTTCTGACACCAGCAAACTGCCTTACCTTGGCCAGGGCCTTAGTACTATCGAAATTGGATTACTGCAATGTATTACTACTAGGCACATCCAATACCAACCTCTCCAAAATGCAACTTCTGCAAAATAAAGTCTTAAGAGCAGCCTTAGGAATAAAAAAATCGGACCACATTTCCAAGACAAGGAAGGACAGTCACTGGCTTCCCATCAAAACAAGAATTATCTTTTAAACACTTTGCATTGCACATAAATGTCTGACCAAAAAAGGCCCAATTTACCTTAACAATACTCTTTACCCAAAAGAATACACCAGATCACTAAGATCCAATGACAACCTCCTATTGGCACCCCCTCTCTACAAAACTACTAGAGCGGGGGGCAGCAGCTTCCCTGTTCTAGCCCCTAAACACTGGAACACCCTCCCCATTAACATCAAAAAAGAATCTTCCTTCCCTCGCTACAAGAAGACCTGTGACGTCACAAGCACTAATGCAGAGAGGCTTTTGCGCACACCAATTAATCACACCCCACTGTACCTCCCCTCCCATCAGAATGGAGGCACGAAACAATTCAGTGACTAACGGCCCATCATCAGCGCTTTCATGGACTACATTCTGATGGGAGTGGCTGCAAGCTGCTCCATCACTGCTCACTTTGAGATACAAGGAGCATTGCCATGTGATCTGCAGACATTTGCCTCAGTGAGTGTCACAAATAACACCACGAACAGAGAACACAGTCACTACTCTCCTTAGGTAGGTGGGTGGGGCACAAGGGGGGGCACTGGCCCCCCCAGAAGCGCACCTTGCGACGCCACCGCGCCTCATAACCAAGCTAAATATAGTTGGGCCTTCTACTTACAGATCCAGCCCTGAGGAATCGGGGCCCAATGGAAACAATGTGGGGAAATCCAGGCTTTTCTCAAAATGTAAATGCAGCAGATATGGAAATATATGAAAAAAAGGCTAGTCTATCACATGCGCTCTCGTGGGAATGAAGCGCCTGGCAGCTTTGTAGTGCGAGACTGTGCTTTCTTCGGGATGGCCTCGCTAGCCTAGCGGGGAAGGCACAGGATATGTTCACACCAAGGGCAGGGGTTCGAGCCCATCAGGATTGGACAACCACCTTTGCACAAATGTGCAAGAGAGTCTGCAATTCCACTCAGATGGGTGGACATGTGCAAGAGTCTTTAATTTCACTCAGAGGGGTGGACAGCCACCTTTGGCTAAAATGCCACCTTTTACTAAAAGGTGCAATAGAGTCTACAATTCCTCTCAGAGCCGTGTTAGTGGCGGGGCATGTCTCATTAACCCTTTGCTGTCCGTCTTGCCATCTGAAACCTGCCTGTTGACCCCAAAGTGCAGTGTTGGGTGTGAATATCTGCAGCCTATCGGCACGTTGGAAATCAGGGGCTGTGGCGTTCCTGCAGTGTTTGCAGAAGCAACCCCCTCACCAATTGACCTCATCATCCCTACCCTAATACAATAATGCAAATCCTGCTTGGAAATAGCTGCCAACGTTCAGATGTTTTCCAGATATTTTTTAAACTATGCAATGTGGGCCGCGGGCATGCACAGCACCACTCTTTAGTGGAAGGAGACAGCCCCATGTGCAAGTGGAGGGGCACAGAGACTGAGATAGAAATGTTTGCTCTCTCTCTTTCTCTCTCTTCATGCGCGGCTTCAACTATCCCACTATTTTTACTTTATGCAGCACCTGGTGAACTCTAAAACCATGGAGGGAGACTTTGTCAGCCAACTGCAGCACTTTCTACCTCACCCACCCTACCACATTCTCTCTACGCCCATCTTCTCTACAGCCACCCCACTCTATCTACCCTACTCCCACTCTCTCTACCCCACCCCCACATGCTCTACCTCCACTCTCTCTACCCCCACCCACCTTCTCCCTCTCTCTATACCTCTACCATCTCTACCACCCCACCCCATTCTCTCTACGCCCACTCTCCTCACCACCCAACCCACCACCCCACCACCACTCCTTCCCCCCACTCTCTCTACCCCCCACCCACCATAACCCGATTCGCTCTACCCCCCCCACCCACCCTAACCCCACTCTCTCTTCCACCCACCCACACTACCCCCACTTGCTCTATCCCCCACCCACCCTACCCCACTCCCTCTACCCTCCACCCACCCTACCCCCACCTTTTACTTACACCCACTGTGTACATCATCCTACCACCACTCTTTACCACCACGCTTTACCCCCAATCTTTCTACAGCCACCCACCCTACCCCCACTCTCTCTACAGCCACCCACCCTACCCCCACTCTCTCCACTCCCACCAGCCCAACCCCCACTCATCCACCTTATCCAACTCTCTCCGTTTCCACCCACCCTACCAACTCTCACTACCCCATCCTCCCAGCCTACCAACTCTCTACTCCCACACATGCTAACAACTCTCTCTACCCCACCCACCCTACCCACACCCTCTCTACCCCATCCACATGTGATACCCCCTCTCTCTCTCTAACCCCAGCCTCCCTACCCCTCTCTACCACCACCCATCCTATCCCCTCTTTCCTTTCTAAACTACCCCCTCTCTTTACCCCCACAAACCACCATACACTCTTTTCCTCCACCCAACCTCATCCTACCTCCTCTATTCCCCACCCAACCATCTTAGCCCATCTCCCTATCCCGTCTCATCCTTCCTCTCAAACACTTGCTTATTTCATACCCTCTCACTCTTTATTGCTCGTATTTCTTCTTGCTCATCATCGATTGCACCCTCTGTCAATTACTTTCTCCTTTGCTCTATTCCCCGTCTAATTCAATTGCACACCTGCACCCCGTATTGCATCCTCCTTTCAACCTTTGCACTCTCCTCCTTGCACCCTGGTGCCTATAAATGTAAAAAGCAAAAAACAGCAATAAACACCCAAACTATTGGCACTGCCAGTGCTTGTTTTTAGTGGGGGATGGGCCCAAATGGAATATCGCAGAAGATGCTTGTCAGTCATAATCCACTGACTCTATATAATTAGACATACGTTATTTCAAAGACAAGCCATATTAATTTTGTGGCTGTCTAGTGTTAAAAAAAAAAAAACATTCATATGTTTTTTTTTTAAGTTTAAGGTAGAGGCTTTAACATAATCTATGTGCTCACTCCAGGTTTACTTTCTATTTGTCAACTTCTCGACATTCATTAGGCCAGATAATGCACTTGGGCAAATGAATCAGAATGAAAATAAAGCAATGACGACAATAGTAAGGGTGCAAGCAACATTATAGTTCCATTGAGACTAAGATGTTCCTCCCAGATTTCCCTGGCACTCTCTAATGTCATTCGGGGACAGGGAAATCTGGGAGTGGACAGTGTATTGACATGGATGTAACCACAGTGTGCAGTAAATATGACCACAATTGGTGAGTGTCACAAATAACACCACGAACAGAGAACACAGTCACTGCTCTCCTTAGGTAGGGGGGTCACAAAGGGGGGCACAGGATTTCAGAGAGGGGGCATTGCCCCCCCCCAGGACCCTCCCCAGTGACACCACTGTGGAACTAACTGTATTGTCGGAATCTTTTGAATTGTACTGCCACAACAGCGGTGGCTGCTGTCCTCATTTTGATTTGCTTGATTTTATTTGAATTTTAAAAATGAATAAATATTTCATTGTTACACACTGACCTAGGTTCATAGTCCATTGCGAAACAGGGGTATTCGTTAAGGTGGGTGTGAGACGGGCTGTGTGCCTTCTCAAAGCACAATCCGAAATCAATAAATATAAAAAGCATTTTTATTGTTTGCCACATTCATTGCCAGTGGAAAGAGTCCCTGTCTGGAGTGTGCCGTGTCATAAATTTGTTACAGCCTCCTGTCTTTGCTACTGCTCATTTGTCTTCCTGATATAAGGCCACCGACCACCATGTGTTGGGTTCATACACGTGCCTCTCAAATTGTACATTCCGTGTGCATGTATATCAACGTGGTGTTCATTAACGCAAGAGAACCAGACTCCCTTCAGGAATTAAATACTGACAAGTCACTTGGCTAATGCTGCTGGCAGAACATGGGGTATTATTCAAAAAGTGCTGGCAGAGATCTCAGTTGTTCTTGGGCAAAATGCACAGTGGAAGCCGATTCGTCATTTCGTCTATTCTCTGTCGCTTCTACACTATCACTGAAGTCATTTATCATCCCGCTGTGCCCTGTCACTTCACATTCTGTTCTGAAGTTCTTAGTGTATAATCTTACAATGTGTCAGCATTCATGAAGAAGTTCAGGTCGGTGGGTTGGTTCTAGGCTTAGAAATCAAATGCAATTGTTGTGTGGCATGCGTGGGTTATTGATTAAACGACACTGGTCAGAACTTGCAACTTGATGTCTACTCTTTTGCGCTCTACATTCCCTTTCACATCAAGGGTCTGTTGCATATTATATTGCGCAATGGATAGCTGATATTTATTATCATATATTCTGTTGGGTATTTATCGAGTTTCAGGATATCTTCAGAGCAATGGAGGGATATACACCAATAGGGGTTCCTGGGGTAAACATCCTTAAAGCATACCATTCAGGGTAGCAAGAATGGTTGTCAGTATGAAAAGCTATGCTGCCATAACTTCGGGAGGATAGCTCAAGGGGCAATGGGCTCGCCCGACGCAGAGCACCACAGGATCGATCCCCGGGTCAGCGCTTAGAAACCTCTGGGTATTAAGAGCGTTATAAATAAACTATCATATCAATATCGGATGGTTTGCCGGGGCCAATCATGCATTCGTTTTGGGAGCATGATTACTTCATACATGTGTGTCAGTGGCCTGGCCAGAGCATTATTTGCATAGGTACACACGTCTTGAGAAATGTGCAATTTTTTGAAAATCAGGCATATTGCATAGAAGCAAGTTGATGGCCAACCTATGCTCAGGGGCAACACGCTTGCCTTGGAAGCAAGAGGGCAGGAAGCAACACAGGTTCGATGTCAGCCCTGGGTATTAGGCGAGTTATGAATAAACAATGACAATTTGCCATTTCTCCCCAACTCTGGTTAGAATATCTGATGTAGACCAAATAACCATACTATACCATGCAAGCAAAATCAGTGTGTTCGTTTTGATGAATATAATTTCGTTGTCAGGAAGCTCGGTGTCATTTTTGGAAAATTGCCAAATATACATTGTCAGTGACATGGTGCCATCTCCAGATAACAGGAGTGGAAAGGAAGTAGTTTAGCTTTTGTTCTAGCTACTGATTCATATTCAGAGAACAAGCAAACTTCTTAGGATTATGCACGCTCTTACCATGGAAGGCCTCATTGTTGTCAGGGAGAATAGAATCAACAACAAATGGAACGTTATAGGTCAAAGGTTTGACTGAAAAGGATCAATGACAAAAGGGTCGAATCAAAAGGACCGAAAACAAAAGGGTCGTTTTTTTGTTTGTTTTTTTAAAATATATATATTTTTTGGGAAGGTGGTCCCCCGCAAACCCCTTTTTTTGTGGTAAAAAACACTTTTTTTTACTATGAGAAAACCCCCCAAAAAATATATTTAAAAAAAAAAAAATTCAACCCTTTTGTTTTAGGTCCTATTGACTCGACCCTATGGCATTCGATCCTTTTGGATTCAAACCTTTACCGGACACCCAAATGGAACATACAAGTGGATTGCCAGCAGAATCAATTAATCAAAAAGAACATTAGAACTGAACAATATTGAAGGATGGACGAAATACCCGTAGGGTAGTTTGAGAAACAGCACAAGTTCTAAACATTGAAGTCTGGTTTTATAATTTTTGACATGTTCTGTGAATAAGGTTCCATAGTAGAGCATTGTCAGTGCTAAGGAGATGTTGCTGAACGTGTTCACCACTGAGCTAATGCCCGATTATGCCATTCCTGCCTAATCCCTATTAAAATGTTAATGTTAAATTGGCTATAGCCTGGCAGCACTTAATCAATGGTAACCTGAGCTGAGATATTCCTTGCTTCTGAATGATTTGTATATCCTTACATAGCTGATCACATTCAGCCTGTTCGTCTTCTTCCTTCACAAAAAGTTCTTCAGATGTGTTGCCTTTTAATTGTGTTTTAATATTCACAATGTCATCTAACAATGCAATTGTATCGGAAGCATTGTAATGGGAGCTACTGTACCTAATATCAAACGATGCACGTCTGCATTGTTTGTTTGAACTCAGTATGATATTTTAGGGCCTTTTCATTGAATGATCTGTGCTTAAAAAATTGGACTTGCATGTAAAATCACACGCATGTCCTCGTTTGTCAATTCATGGAACACCATGCAGGGCTTACCCGGGACTTGCGAGGAATCCACGCCGGTCCAACACGTCACTGCCACGTCAGAATTTGTTTCATCCATAATAAGGCTGGGTGATAAATCACCCTATAGACAGGATGCAACAGAAGTATCATGAAAGGATCACTTAATTGAAATAACCTTTAATGCCATAATATTCAGGTCATTGCTTTGGGATCTTTCCAATACATAGAAATCATTGCATTGCTGACTGCATTGTAAAACACCTAATACACCCAAGATGGCGCCCACGATAGACACACTTAGGTAAGCAGAGAGCAAGCTTTAAAAATGTGCAAGCAACGTGGTTGCTAAGCAACGTCCCGATGCTTTGACCAAGAGAAGCAGACGCGGACTACACGAGATGGAGTGCGAACGCTTTTGCGAACCGTAGGTATATGAAAAGAAGTACCTTATATTATCTAGATATAGTCTATTGTAAATGTCAGCATTACTGAGAGCCCCTCCCTCTTTAAAATAGTAAACATGAACCTGACGGATCATGAGTTCTACGAAGACCTTATTAGTAGAAGCATATCGCAGGGGGACGCCATCTCCATGATCACATAACAGAGTACATTTAGAAATGAGAAACACGCTGCTGCTTTGAAGATACATTGTGAGCTTTGAATGAGAACCTGTCACAATAAATATATTGTTAAAATCATTAAGCTAACAATAGGGGCTAATAAGTACCATGGACAATGTTATTTTTACAGTGAGAAAGCAAAGCATAGTTGAAAGAAACAATTCTTGCAAAACACAAATTCATGTACACCAGGAAAGCGAATTGATGAGTGAATATCTGAAAGTATTTGAAGAATGTATTTGAAAGAGGAATAATCTGGGTGTGACAAGGGGACCCAGCACCTTATAAAGCACTATAGTCCCTCTGGAGACTCATCCCCCTTTAACAATACGTCACTCTAATATAATGTAATTGTTCCTAACAGTTATTCGACTTCCCTGACTAAAACAAAATGTCATAAGACCCAGCGCCATACTAATCAAAACGTTAGTGCCCAGAGCTAATTTGATCTCAAATTACGATATAAACTAATACAATTAATTTGAACCTCATGAACCCTAATTAGTTTAAAACTGAAAGAAACTCTTTTTTTATTACATATTTTTTTAGAAGAAGCATCTGAAGTCTTGATCTCCAAACCTGGTGAAGGGCAAATCTATGTTCGAAACGCGTAGTTTATTGATAGGAGACAACTCAGAGGACAACGCTGAGTATTATTTAGTAAAGTTACCAATCAAGATATCTGGATGAATCCAACTTGTTTCAAAGAATTCTTGTAAACAGGATTGTTACTATTATATAGTCATGATGCAAGATTAATGTTGTGAAAACTGTGAAAATTAAATATGAATTGAATTACATTGTCTTAATTAAAATTACATGATATAAATACATATGTCTTTCTTTTTTATAAAATTAGAGTTATAGTGATAACTACACTTAAGCATCAAGAGAATAATTTGAATTATTGAACTGGTTAAACATTATATATTTGCAATTATATTGCATAGAAGAGTGCCCCTATTTATCCCCGGTCATATGACCCGGGACCATAACACCCACAAATGTGTGTGCATCCCTTAGAACTAAAAATACATTTCTTTTAGTGTTTCCAAAAGAACCATATTGAAGTGTGATGACACCACTACCGCCATGCCTACGATTTAATTAAATCACCACTTTCGCACCAAAACCATCCCATGTGTAAAGTTAAAGGATATTTATACCGCACACTATCCACACACTAGTGGTCCCTGGTGCTCCGGCGGATCTGAATAACTAACACACCTGTCAAATGTGTATGCATCGATGAATCCTGAAACATCATGTTAGAGCTTCAGGCGATACATGTCCTTAACAATTTACATGGGCACAAAATACAAAAAGCACAATTTCAAATAACTGGACACATGTCCTATAATGTGCATGATGTGCACAAACTATTTGCTATTGTGGTGTGTATAAAAGCAGTGCAGTGTTGACACACAAGTTATTCAACATGTCAACGAGACAATAAACCCATCCACAAAAGAAATATTAACAAGAGCATCACTAACACAGCCCTGAAATTCCTCACCAACACAATTACCAAACAACCTTCTGAGAGACCCACCCGCGCCATCACCTCCCACCTCCTCACCATGCCTAAATTAAAATGAGGTAAAGCTGGCGGCCGCAGCTTCCCAGTAGTGGCAGCCATACAATGGAATGCCTTACCCCTCTCACTCAGATCTGAATATGAGCTATACTCTTTTCCACACACAAGACCTGTAACTTTGCTCCATCAAGCTGTGTCATCTCAGTCATTGTTATATTGAATTATGCCTACTCATCCATATCATGCAATATGCCAGTGGATAGTTTGACCTGTATACTGTAACAATCACCCACATACCTCAGGGTTACGCACACTTTACAAATGGAAATACAATTAATAAAATAAATATGCTGATAATCGAGCACACACAAAATGAAAGACTAACCATGACATGACAAGGCATGCCATCACCTGCATAGTATTATGTGCACTGAACACAGTCATGGGAGCACATTTATTAATTCATCTATGTATCGGTCACTTGTTAGGCGCTTATACAATTATCAAAACTGTTTCAAAGCACACACAGGCCAACAGGGAAAGTTAGACAATGAATTACAACCGAGATAAATAATCACATTTATAGTACAAACAAACCACTAGAATAACTAGGGGGGAAGATGAACATGCCATGCCTTGTGAGTGTTCAGAACGTGCAAGGACAGAAGGGGTAAGGGAAAAGCTGCTGAGGTACACATGGAGAAGTGCACGGGGTGGAGTGCTAAGAAAAGAAATTAACAACTTAAGTGCAACCTCCCATGGTGAGGCTGAGCCTGAGCAAGTGCCGTGTATAGATAGTGGCTTGGATGAGAGATGTGGGGGGTCACGGTCCGAGGATACATAAGGGCCCTGCACATCAGTCACACTACTGTATGATTAGCAGGGAATAGAGGAGGAGCAGGAAGAGGAGAAGACAAAGGTCTTCAGTCTTTTAGGAAATTTAAGGAGGTTTGTTTGTTTGTGTGTTTGTTTATTTTATTTATATAGCGCTCCAGACCCGGGGGTAGAAGGGCGCTTAAGAAGGCGGTTACACAGTAGGGTATAAACATTACATAGTACAATCAGTTATATAATTGACAAGCATGATTAAACAGTCGGCCAGGTTCTTGGAAAATTTACGAAGGAAGTGAGTGCTGCATTTTGTTCAGTAGCCAACCAATAACATGTTTCCTAAAGATCTGAAAGGAAGCAATAGTTTTAATGTTAAGTGGTAAGGTGTTCCAAAGTTGGGAGGCAAGCACTGTGAAGCTGGCGCCGCCAGCTCTCTTCAAGGTGAATCTAGGTACTGTGAGGCATAAAGTATTGGAGGATCTAGTAATTCTAGTGGCGGATATCATGGTAAATTTGTTGGTGAGGTAAGGTGGGGCTAGGTGGTTTAAGGCTTTGTAGGTAAGGCAGATGGTTTTCAAGTCAATTTTTTGTTTTATGGAAATCCATTTACAGGACTTCCTGATTTCGGAGATGTGCTCTCGCCTAGGGATGTAAAGTGCTGCACGAAGTGCATTGTTTTGGAGCACCTGAAGTTTGTTGATTATAGCTTGGTTGGCACCTAGATACAGGCTATTGCAATAGTCCAGTTTGGACTGAATGAGGGCCCTGGCGAGTGTGAGGCAGTTGTTAGGGGATAGGAAGGGTCTACTGGCCCTAATCAGCTTGCCAGTGTATGCAGTAGCTGAGGCGGTCATATTCATTTGTTTGGAGAGATTGGTGTTGGCGTTGAGGTAAAATCCAAGGGTTTTTACTCTTTTGACAATGGGGATGGTATTGCCATCGATGATGATGTTACTGTAGCTAGGGCTCAGTTTTGACAAGTTACTGGGGGAGCCGACAAGGAGCAACTCAGTCTTCTCATCGTTCAGGCATAGGCCGTGTGTGGCCATCCATGCCTGAATGACGGAGAAGATATCGTTAATCCAGGTGACGTCCATGTTGTAGTTGCCTGAGATGGTAAGGAGTATCTTGGTATCGTCTGCGTAATTAGTGTAGGTGCCACCCAGACGGTCCAGTTTGTCGAATAGTGGCTTTATAAATATGTTGTACAAAGTGGGGGATACACAGGAGCCTTGTGGGACTCCACATGTGATAGGGATAGGGTCGGCTGCTGCTATTGTAGAGAAGACCCTCATGGTTCTGTTCTCTAGAAAGGATTGTATCCATGTGGTGGCGGAAAAGAAGGAGAAGTGTGCTGCGGAAGAAAGGTGTCTGCAGATGATTTCTTGATCAACTAAATCGAAAGCCGCTGAGAGGTCTAACAGGAGTAGGATGGCAGCATTACCTTTATCTTTGATTTCATCAATCTGACTTTTGAGGTCAACAAGGGCAGTTTCTGTTCCATGTTTAGGTCTAATGCCAGATTGACGTATCCCAAGCAGTTGCTTGGATTCCAGATACTCTTGAATTTGGAGGTACGCGACTCTGTCCAGGATTTTTAACAGGAATGGGACAGTGGTGATGGGTCTGTAGTTAGTCGGTATGGCTGGGTCTAGAGATTGTTTTTTTAAGAGCGGGAGAACCCAGGATTGTTTTAAGTTATTGGGGACTGAGTTGTTGGCGAAGGATAGGTTAATTAATTTGGTGATGAAAGGGGATAGATCTCTGGCTGCGTATTTTATGGTTTGGGCGGGACAGCTGTCCCCTTTGCAGTTAGAGGGTTTTAAGGATGAGATGATTTTTTTAACTTCCAATGTAGTGACCTTCTTAAATGTGAAGCCAGCATTTGTTGCGGATGGCATTGGTGAGCTTGGACTGATAGGTTTGCTGCTCGAGAGTTGTTGGCGTTTCTTCTCAATTTTAGTTTGGAGTCATGTAATTTTCTTATTGAGGGCGTTTTGGATGCTGGTGCACCAAGGTTTGTCCTTCGTGCAGGTATCTGGAGGTGGAATGGGATTTTCAAGTTCCTTTAGTATTTTAAAGAGTTCTTTGGTACATGAGCTTGCCTGATCTATCCTGACATTATAGGCATCTTTTTCGTGCAAATTATGTCCCTTTTGTACAGTGAGGTTATGTTTGTAAGATTGGATTTATTTTCAGCTGATGGATTTGTTTTCCATAGGAGTTCTAGCTTGGCTTTCTTTTTCCTAAGTAATTTAAGTTCAGGGGTGTACCAAGAGTTCAGGTGAGCTCTTGGTTTACTTTTGCGTAGTTTCAGTGGGGCAATAGTATCAATGGCATTAGCCATGGATTCATTGAAGGTGTCAATCATAAGGTTTATGTTGGCATTGGCTGGTAGTACATTTAGGGTGGGTAGGACCAGAGGTAGTAGGGCTTCGGCCATAATGTTGCGTTTGTTTCTGGTCGGACAGGCTGGTGCCATTGAGCAATTTTTTGGTGCTACATGATTGATATTGATTTCAATAGGGATGAGGTAGTGATCCGTCCATGCGAGAGATTGGGGGGCCTTACAATTGGTATTTCAGTTGAGGACTGCTACCCAGTCGATGGTTCTGCCTTTCTGGTGAGTGGGAGAGACACTGAGTTGTGCGAAGCCATGCTCAGATTGGGTGTTGGCTAATGATGTAGCTGTGGCGTCATTGGGGTCATTGTAACCTATGTTGAAGTCTCCGAGGATAATAGTTTGTGCTAGAGGCTTGTAGTTTTCAGCAGGTCCTGCTCAAGATGCAGAGGGAAAAGGAGGCTATTACACAGAAGGCAGCCCACCGAGGAAACTGATTGACCACCAGCTCTCTGTTTAGCATACTGCTTCACATGCAGGAAGTTGGTGCCAGAGCAAGCCAGGCGTCCAGAAGGACAGTATTTGATCAGGAAGCATTGAAGATAAGAGTGGTCCCTGGCCCCAAATAGCCTTGTGGATGACCCGAGGAAATTAAAATGAATCCGTGCAGAGACCGTGATCCAGTGAAGGCTATGTAGGGCAGTAGGGGTTGCAGGGTGGACAAAGGAAGATTAAGGAGGAGGATGTTGCAGTAGTGTAGCCTGGGGGGAACCAGAGCATGGGTAACATTGAGTCTCTGGGAGAAGGTGTGGAAGGGTACAGTTACTTCGAGAAGGAAGAGCTGAAAGTGGCACTTATTGGCAATGTAATGAATATGAGGGAAGAAAGAAAGGGTGGAGTCGAAGATGACGCCAAGAATACTGGCTTCAGAGGAGGGTGCAGGGTGAGAGCCCATGGAGGAAAGCCAGAGTTAAGGGAAGAAGTAGGTTGCAGGGGATCCACTAGGGAGGTTCTTGGTTTTTCTTGCGTGAAAGCAGAGGTCATTTGCAGTGCAACACACCCAGATGACGTTGAGGGAGTCAGGGATGAAGTAAGGTCCAAGGGCATCAGTAGGAATTTTGAAGAAGAGTTGTGTGTCATCAGCATAGCATATACATTTGGGGGAGAACGAGGCACTGACGTGTTCCAGCAGGGAAATGTATATGTTAAAGAGACAGGGCTAAAGAATGGAGCCCTGGTGTACGCCACAAGTGAAGGTGGAAGTAGGGGAAGTGAAAGGGCCAAGCATGGTTTAGGAGGAATGGTCGGTTAGGAATGAGCACAGCCAGTCCAGTGCCCACTCCGAGATACCAAGTGGATCAACAGAGACCTTTCATGAGGATGGAATGGTTCACTGTGTCAAATACAGAATAGAGATCAGGGAGGATGAGTACACAGGGGATTTACAATTGAGGGATGAAATCAGCTTGTCATGGGTGTTCAGGAGAGCAGTATCTATGGCTCCAGAAGCTTGAAATCCACAGGGATTTCCTAGGAATTGGGTGATGGAAATGGGGAAGTTGTCGGCTGGGCTGGAAGGGTTTGTGGATGGTATTGTGAGGATGCCTGAGAGAGATGTCAAAGAAGCAGTAGCAAAGAAGTGGTTGTAGAGATCAGCAAGAGCAGATGCGAGAGAGGAGATGTTGCCCTTGATTGTTCTCGGTGGGCATGGGACAACCTGTTTTGAAGAGACCTTCATGGAGTTTCCAACTCTGATGACTTCTTCAGGGGAGACAGGAGCGAAGGAGAAGGGTGAGTGGTAGTGGGGGCAGAGGAGAGGGTTTTGTTGGAAGAGTGCGTGACGAGGATGTTCAGTATGTCTATAGTTTTTCAAAAGAAGTGAGAGGCAAGTGCATTACACAGGGACTGTGAAGGAGTAGGGGCAGAAGATATAGCAGATGGGTTTACAAGCTCCCTGCACATTTTGTAGAGTTGAGCCGTGATGCAAAGCACAAGAATACACATACACAAATACTCACCTCTTGCACTCCTGGAAGGATCATGCTTGCTGCATCAATTCACAGAGGCCGATGTCCGAATGTAATGCTTGCCACCGTGGAAACTGCCTTGGAAGACATGAGCAGACAACACAAAGTAATGTGATACAGCAAGCAAGGATAAATGCATGGTAAATGTAGGATGCAAACAAAAAATGCATGCTCATTGCAGAATTCATTGTGACAGCATACAATTGGTCAAAAACGGCATTAATTTGGATGTAGCAGTACCATGCACCCAGCTGCGGTTAACTTGAAGCTGCAAACACCATGGTGCAGCATGCATGGTACATGCATGGGAAAAAAACAACATCACTAAACATAATGTGCTGGTACACAACATAGCACCCCCAAAAATGTGCATCAATGTTCACATGTTTGTGGCTTGTAACTGGTGCTGCTCACCATAATTGGGGAACCATAAGCAAGAGAGGCCAAATGTGATCCATAACCCCAAAAACATTATAAGCAATTTGAGGTGCCCCTCACTACACATGGTCAAAATGCAATGAGACACACACTACCAGAACCATCAACACCTGTCACAGGCCACAAACATCCGGCCGTGCATCCCACTCCCAAACACCCAAGAAATGTCCACACAGTTGGAACTCCCATGATTTAGAATATGAAACCTGTGGCCCCACCAATGCATAGAAACAACACCATGCCCAGACCTATCACCAAAACCTCACCCTGTGAAATATGCACACATGAAGAAGCAATGGTGACACACAAAACAAATCAATCCCAAGTGATAACACACATTGCAAGACTCCCAGGTAAACACTACAGAAGCATCCATCTGCAAAGGTCCTTCACTCACCAGCACAAGGTGCCCACTTGCCTTGCATACGATGCACACCATCGGTAGACAATTCCCCTAAATCCAATGACATGCATAGTAACATCAGAAAGACCATACACATACATGACAACACATGAATTGATAATGAAAATATGCAGAGAGCACCCACTGCAGTAGCACCACAGGGATCAAGAGGGTGACATGACATAGAGTATAATTTTGCCATGAGTGCAGCAGACCACAATAGAGAGAGGGAGAGAGGGAGAGAGAGTGAAACTGAGAGGAAAGTCCTAGCAAATGCCACACCAAGCAGTACACTGCCTGCATTGGAGATGGCCAATTACATGCATGACACCACAGTATGTGCGGCCATAGATGCATTGTCCAAGGTAGGTAACACAGTGACATGAGTACCACTTTAATAACCATACCGGCATGTTATCATGCAAAGCACATATAGGTTAAGTTACACATGCAGCAAACATGGTGACCAATGACGCATGCTCAACATGCAAGACAGTGCAAATGTATACCCACTGACTGCATCGGCATCATGTGAATACCGCATCACCTGGAACTGTTTCTACAAATTAGGTACAGGAGGGACAGTGCCTGGTGGAGGGCATGGGGCATGGACGTCAAAGGGTGCAGGGTATCTCCCCAGGACAGCTGTCACCGCCAGATCACGGATTACTGAAACCCCATGGGAGAAGACATTACAACAGGCATAGTGAAGTACCATTCACACTGCACACATGTGCACGGGAACACTGAACCCATATTTACCTGCACATGCCATCCTGCGCACCACCATGCAAACATGGAAGTTGACTTCTCTATGCATGCCTGCATGTCCACCACTGCAAACGTCATGGCCTTGAGATGTTTACATCACAACTCAAGGAAAAAAGCATGTAAAATAATAAAAATTATACCGGAAAAAGGCAACTCAAAAATAAAATGCCAAATCCCCTCCATGGTCCCTCTGTAGGCACCAGCAATGCTGCATTGAATCAGAAGGTGGAAGTAGTGCTGGAGGCTCACCATACAGTGCCCAAGCATGGTCCTCAGTGGCAGCAGCCATGCGTGACACTGATGAATGCACCAGCAGACTGAGGACTTGGAGGTCACGATGCACAACCTCACGGGTTGCACCACGATAGTCTCCCTCAGTGATAGCATCTTCTGACAGAACAGTCTCCTACTGGTTGCCTCTTCCTCACGGATTGCAAGACTGTGGGCTCAGGGCTTCCCTGTGTGCCCAACTCTGTGCAAGCAGAGATGCCTGCAGAGACCTCAGATCTTTCTGGTGGCCCCTGATGTCTGCCTCCATGCACAGCCTGTGGAAGTGGCATGTCGACCGCATGACCTGCAGCTGTTGCTCCTCCTGTGTTGCTGGGGGGATCATGGAACTGGCCACCCTATCCATGCCCTCAACCAAACTCTCACAGGCAGCACCCTGTCGGTGTGCGTAACGCAACATCTGCTGCTCCCGCAGTGTCTGCCCAGGGTGCACACATCCCTCAAGTGTGGGGGCCCACACCTCCTTGACCCAAGGGAGCATGGCCATTGCTGTGATGCCACTGTCTCTGGTTGCATGACTTCAACCCTCCCTTGGACATCTGCCCCAGGACCAGAAACCAATACATTGGCCTTGCATCCTTAACCACCACAGATGGGTGTGACACCACTGACTGGCCTTGTGAAGGCACCTAACCCCTTGCAGACTCACAGCCCCAACTGTTCCACCCATAGGTGCACTCAGCTCTGCCAGCATTGAGGACTGCACTTCCGGTTCAGCATCAGCACTACTGGAGTCCAAACAATCAGATTTGTCTGCAGCAAGGCTCAGGATGGTCTGTAGCACCAGTGGATTCTCAAGGCCTAACATGCCATGTCCTCCACTGGTGGTCTGAAGTGCCACAGACTCCTCTTCCTCCTATTTCTCCTCCTCATCTACATCTGGTGGCTCCTCTACTGCGCATGGACAGAAAAAGACATCTGGAGTCATGTGCAACGGGTCTACAGGCAGGATGTGTATCACATTGCTGTCATGCAACAGAATGCTGGGCATGTCACCATGAGACTAACAGCATTCACAAACTATGTACACTATGTACAAGTAGCTGTGTGACCATGGCATATGCAGACTGGCAACGACATTCCCTGCTCAAGTCCATGCTGTCAGTGGACACATTGCCAACAAACAGGGTCCTTGGCAAGCACACTATGGCACATTGCACAGCCAACTTTTGACTGATACCATGGAATCATGTATCATGTGTCTCAGTGACATGCAATTATATGAATGTCAACAGGCAGACACACATATTCACATCCAAGTCCGCATTCATCACATGCCTCTCCAGTGTTGACCTGGCAGAGGGACTGTACACAATGGGAACATGCCGTAAGTGTGGGAAAAATGAAACTGTTCCAGTTTATGTATGACTGTAAGAGTATCACCTAGCCAACGATCCATGAAATGCAGAGAGTAAGTAAATGGATTAGGAGATAGGAACAAGGTACGGTGACCCACAAGAGGGAGACAGGCATGGGAAGTGTGTGCTGAGTGTGGGAGGGTAACAGGGATCAGGCCTCACATCTGTTTGACTCAGGAGTCATTGCCACAGTGGCTGCAGGAATGGGCACATACTAGACATATGCACACTCACTCAGGGCACGCCGTGAGGCATTTGGTTGTCATCTTGGATGTTCTATGAAGCATGGAAGCACCTACGTACATGTGTGAATAGAGAATCTATACACTGCAAGGCAATAAGTGTAACTCGTTTTTCAGGCACAAGCATATGCCTAGCAGAGCAGAGTCACTGACATCAAGGATGCAACTAACAAGAGGGCACGTTGTGGTATAATGTTGCAGGTGTTGGGTGGGTATTTTATTGGAGGATGAATACTGCCACACGCCAATGTTTAAGTGATGTACAACACATGGGTTGTATCCATTCTTGAGTACACTGCACAGGAATCAGTACACCACAACTTGGTTCACCCGGGGCAGTCATTCAAATGCAGCCAGCTGTGCAGCACAATCATACATCTAGGTGGTGACTCACTACACATACTCAGGATGCACAATCTTGGTCACTCACTGGACGTGCCCTCGTAATTTGGCAGGCCTCCCATGCCTTGCACCTGCTTCATTAGAATGAATTGGCTCATAGCCTCTTCATGCTGGGTCAGCTTCTCCTCCTCTGGTGACCCCCCTCCAGTTGCCAGAGCCGAGGTGAGGGTGGCACCCAGTTTGGACTTGGTGCAATGGGTGATATCATTCCAGAGCTTCACTACCTGAACAGCAGTATGCTTTTCAATCCCTAAAACATTGATCTCATCCGTGACATGCTACCAATGCACCATACGTTGAGCAGGTGTATGTGTGCTCCCGGTTGCTGAGACGTGTCACAATCGTGCATGGTCACCTAGTCCATGAGGATCTGGAGTTCTTCATAATGAAAGTTCTTCTTCCTCAAGATGCCAGTGTCCTGTGTTGCCATGGAGATCATCCTGTTCCTGCTGTGCAGGTATTGCCTTCTTGCCACGTGGTGTTGGTGTCGACCCTGAGTGGCTGGGGCCACTCTGGGCTCGAGATGCCAGACAACTAGTGGCATGGGGCATGGCATTACTCCCCGGGGCTGAGAAAGCTGCTTCCACTGCACATCTCTTATCCTTTGGGGCTGCGATAGCTGCTTCAGCTGCATGTCCCTCACCCTTCGGGGCTGGGAAATCTGCTTCAGCTGCATGTCCCTTACCCTTCGGGGTTGGGACAGCCAATTCAGTTGCACGTCCCTTACCCTTCAGGGCTGGGACAGCCACTTCAGCTGCACATCCCTTAGCCTTCAGGGCTGGTAGAGCTGCTTCAGCTGCACATCCCTGGATCCATGGCACTGGGACAGCTGCGTCAGCTGCACATTCCTGGACACATGGGGCTGGGAAAACTGCTTCCGCAGGTGGTCTCTGGACCCTTGGGGCTGGGACAGCTGCTTCTGCAGGAGGTCCCTGACCCTGGCCACCTCTGCCGCCCTTTCCCGCTTGGGGTCTTTGCACTCATGTTCTAGGTGTAAGTGAAAAATGGAAGGCACACCAAGCAATTGTCCTGGGCAATTACACTGAGGAGGCAGTGTACATGAA
This sequence comes from Ambystoma mexicanum, assembly GCF_040938575.1. Lineage (NCBI taxonomy): Eukaryota > Metazoa > Chordata > Amphibia > Caudata > Ambystomatidae > Ambystoma > Ambystoma mexicanum. Next base: position 1,514,632,176 of record NC_090937.1, on the reverse strand, counting down.
GGAAGACGTACTTCTGTTGTCTACCAAGGCTCAAAAGTACCCTTGGTGTCAAAAATATGGGATACTAGCGCACAGGCATCCCAAAAAATAAAAAATATGCATACGCGATACCAGGATAGCTTCTGTAAAACACGATACGCAGTGGCATCCAGCAACACAAAATATATGTAGGCGAACACTGGAAAGCTGCACTAAAGGTAAGAATAGAGGTATGCAATACACAAGGGCTCCCAGAGTTGGTAAAATGCGTAGGCAACTCACTGTTAGCCTCGGAAAATAGAAAAGAAAACATGTGTATGCATGGAGGCAAATCCCCCTCCAAAATGAAAAGGTTTTAGGGTCCCTGAAGTGAACAGATTGCGTGGTGCCCCAAAATTATCCATCTCCTCTCCTTCGCACGGTCAGAGTTGCTTCTACGCGATCTTAAGCATCCCTGATTCTAGCATGCTCAACAGCAGCACGCAGCTATTTCACGTAAGTTACGCACTGAGGCCGTTTCCTCAGATTTCATGTGTCCACGCTGCTCATTTTCTACACGCAAAGTCCCGTCACTCTGTTTCCGGCTGCCATCCGAATAATACACGGAAGATCCAAGCTCCTGCCTCTGTGCCTTTTTACTTGCATCCTACTACCCTGTGCTACCTACTACTTAGCCATCTGCTGCTGCCTGTCCTTTGTGTGTGCCTGCTGCCCACCTGCACTGCATTTGGAGTGCCTGTTGTCCAGACATTGCCAGTGCTCCTGTCCTTGGCACCTCCTCACCTGCTTCACCGGACTACCACAGTACCATACCACCACCACCGCTCCACAGCCCAGATCCAGGACCACCTTGCCCAACCACACCGGCCACTAGAGTTGGCATGTCTGCACCATCATCCCTAGACCAGAACGGCAACCCCATGGCAGCAAATCAGAGGGCTTCAAACTTCACTGCCAGGGTAGCTGATATCCTGGTGGATAGGTCCTGAAGCATTATGATGCCCTCATTAACCTAGTGATGCAACACAGGCAAGGAAGGACATCAGCACATCTGGGACAGGAAATTGGATGTCCTCAATGAGGAGCAGGTGGTATCCCTCACCTTCAAGAACGAGCACAAGTACTGGGAGGGCCTGAAATGCAGGACCCACAGCAAGACCCTGCACTACATCCAGGCTGGTGCCACCGCAGAGGTATAACATGCACACAGGTGCCAGATGTCAAATACCAGCATGCAGGTCCTAGAGGTCAGTATCCATGTGGTACAATGCTCTACGGTGCATGTGCATGTCGTGCATGTTGGCAGGGAGCCCCTTACGCTTGCAGCAAATATGCTTTTGAGACGTATGTTTGTGTGCATGACCCAGACATTTCTCTCCATATGTGCATTGAGATGATATGTATTTTGAATGAGATATCACTTGCATTGTGTGTTGTAGTGCTGTCTTTCAGACCGTGCACATGTTTTGTTACTTGTGTCTGAGACGTGCCAGTGTGACAAATGTGACAGTTGAGGTAGTGTTGCCTGCATCATGTGCATCCATGATGTACATGTGTATGTGCCAATGATGGAAATGTGTGACTGGCCATCACTCATGCCTGGATGCAACAAGTGCATTTGGATGTCTGGCTTAGTCATGTAGAGGGCATTACAGTTCACGGGACTATGATGTGATTGGTCATCACACTGCATGAGATTGTGCATGACATGTGTATGTGTTTTTTGCTGTGGCATGCTGACATGTGCATATGCAAATGATGCATGCGTGTGGAGCATGCCTAATTGATTGGTTGTGACAGTGTCAAATAGCCTGATGTGCATGTCTGGAGTGATGGCCAGGCATTTGTCTGCATCGGTGTGGGTTGCATGTCCATGTGTGTGGGTGTGGCAGTTGATGGTTGTTGCCTTCACTAGTCATGTTCATGTGAATGTTGGTATTGCCATACACAAATTGGTGAAGTACACTGATGTTTCTGTTCTGTGTATGCTTTTCCACAGTTTCATCTCATGAAGAGGGCAGAACCAGTGCTGAGGGGCATAGCAGCAGCAATGCCTCCACCAGACAGAGGCAGAGGGCCCAGCCACGCCCCCATGAAAGCACATCTTTGGTCAGCGATGTGGCTGTGGCAGCGCCATTGACGTTGGGCATGGCCGCTGGGGGTAAGTTCAAGAAGGTGAAGGTGGAGTAGACTGCTGAGTAGTGGTGGGCACAGGTGATGCCATACAGAGGCCATCCCTCGAGGAAGTCTACCCGGAGTCATCCAGGTTGGCGGAGGGAGAGAGGTAGGAGGTGGCCGTTGCAGCCCAGCCCATATGGCCAGGTGGGGTGTTGAGGAGGAAGTGCCTACTGCAGCTCTGTCACAGGGGCATTAGGCTGTGCAGGTCACCTTGGAAGTGCCAGTGCAAAATCTAGTCCCTGGACCATCGGATGCAGCTGTATGCGCCTGCCGGGATGCTTCCACCCACACCCACCACCCAGTGTTGACTGATGTTTCCACCCATCCCAACAGCCCGTTACCATCCGGTGTTGCCAACCAGGACTACGTGCTACCCTGCAGGCCGCCATTTATGATGATGTGCAGGCTACATGTAGTCTGCTTGCACATCATCACAGTTCAGTATGCCGCCTCATCAGCTGGCTTGCAGCATGCCTGTTCTGTGTTGTGCTCCATGATCTGTTCACTGTTGCAACCTCCTCCTCGCCTTCATCCTATGTGCGCCAGTCATCCTCCAGGGTGCCTTCCGGCCCAGATACAACCAGGGCCCCCTGTGCACCAGTCCCACCCACATTGCCCAGTCTGGTGGAGCCAATATGACTGCCTGAGTTGGGAGTCCAAGGTAAATCAGCTGAGGTAGTCACCGAGCCTGCCCAGGCACTTTAAAACCGATTCTCCCCTTCATAGCTGAGCATGACCGAATGGTGGTGGCGGGCACCCTTGTTAATGCTAGGCTGGACTACTGCAATGTGCTCCTAGTAGGTAGCCCTATATATCAGCTAAAGCACATTGCAGTGGCCCAGAATTCAGCAATGCATCTAATTTTTTTCCTCCCTGGAAATCGCCAGTGTCCGATAACGCAGAAGTCTTCATTGGCTGCCGGTTGAGCAGCAGATCCCATTTAAACTACTGTGTCTTGTGTTTAAGTGCACTCATGACTTGGCACCCTCATACTTGTCATAATAAATTAAGACCTATAAACCTACACACAGCTTGTGATCCATGGAGCATGGTCTGCTGATGACTTATTTGTCTAAAACCACTTGGGGCAACAGACACTTTTTGGTGGCCGGACCTCAGACTTGGAATCTACTTCCATCATACCTATGATAGATCGAATCTATTGTCGTTTTTATTATGAAGCTGAACACCTATCTGTTTATATAAATCCAGAATACTTACATTACACTGTTGTGCTTCTTTTGTTAATATTCTGCATCTAGATGCAACTTGCTGCTTGGTTACTATGGATATGCGCAATATACATTTCTAACATAACGTAACCCGCAATGGAGATACAGCAGGCACCTAGAAGCAGTGCACAGGCCGTAACCCCCGACCCCGCTCCGGGGTAGCATCATCAGCTTGTAGGGCGTACACACATAGCAGGCACAGGCCACTGTGGGTGCAGATGGCAACAAGGAGGAGGCTGCATTTTTCAGGGCGGAACATCCAAATTGGGCAGGTGCGTGGTGTGAGGCGGAAGGCACACATCGACCAGAGGAACCGGATGTCTTCTGTGTTCCGCGGATATGGGCAGCAGATCAGAGCAGAGAGGCAGCAGGCTTGGGAAGCGAGGATTGTGTTGGTCAGGGCTGAGATTGCACTATGTCGGGTGAGGAGGCGGGCTGCCATCCTGGAGACCATGTGCAGGGAGGCTGTGGTGATAAAGACACAGATGCTGGAGACCCTGCAAACCCTCTGGGCAAGTACGGAGGTCGGCAGGAGGAGTGTGAATGTGGTTCTGGACTCAACACTGGTGGAAAAGTTAAGTGAGATCACTGTGGTGGAGTTGGACTAGCCTGCTGCCTGTGTACATAGTTCTTTAGGTGTAGGTTTCCTTTCTTTCTTTATTATTTTGTCCAGACTTTCAAGACGTTCCTTCCCCTTTTTTATTGTATGTAGTTGTTTAGGCATAAGATTATGATTTCTGTACATATTTACCATGCACTACTTTTAGCTTCATTCAAAGTTTATTTTTGTAAATATTTCTTTAATAAACATTGTTCTATTTCTTACATTCCACACTTCATGCCGTTCATTTGTGTGTCGTTCTCTTTGCTAGTTCTACTTTCAGTCAGTGCATCTCTCCATTGCAAGTCATGTGCTTGTGTATTGTTGTTGCTAGGATGATTGTGGGTGGCAGGATGCACATGTGCCTGCCATGTGGTGGTGGGTCAATCAGACCACTGGGTCCACATTGTATTTTTAGATTAGCATTTAACTGTGCTACATGACTGTGTGTTTGGCATCAGTGTGGTAGAGGTGGAGGGAGGTTGGCTCACTCTCGGAGTGTTTCACGGTCTCATTCATATCAAAATAGTTTGTTATTGCTGTGTAAAACAAATGTTGTGCAGACGCCTTCACCAGCACGTGCAGTCACACAATGCCTTCTCTCATGTGTTGCTCAACCTCTACTAATGGGATGCAGTAGTGGCCCATATTTGCTCTTCCAGAGTGGCAGCACAAATCTCCAGTCTCTGTGAGTCATTCTCTCTCTGACTGCCCTGCCATCACCCATGCATGGCCCTACCATGTGGTTGTTCCCTGACAGCTATTTTGCCACCTAGCTCACTCATGCTGTAACATGCCTGGCCATGTTTGTGGATCTTGCTACAACTTACGGTAGGTTTTCTTTGGTCGTGGGCACACATTCTGTCACTGTGCTTGGATGCCTTGGCAATGTGCCATGGACAACATGCACATGTTTTTGCATTTGATTATCACATGTGTATGGTGGGGGATGATTAAGGCCTGGATGGGTGTGTGAGTAGATGCTCGACTCATGAATGGACCTCCAGTGATTCCAGTTTGTCAGATTTGCAGACTACAGGTTGGTGTTGCAATTCATGGTGTTGTCAGACCACGGAAGTTCAGGTGAGCAGCAGACATGTATTGCATTGGTATTGTGTCATACTTTCTTGGTGCTGCCTGATGGGGTGTCACAGGTGTGGGGGCATGGGGGTGGTGTCCAGTCTGGAAGGGGCTGCCTGTAGGGTATCCAGTCTGAAAGGGGTTGCCTGTGGGTTGTGTGAAGTCTGGAGGGGGCTGCTTGCAGTGGGTGTGAAGTCTGGAGGGGGCTGCCTGTTGGGGGTGTCCAGTTTTGAGTGGGCTGCCTGTGGGGGGTGAAGTCTGGAGTTGGCTGCCTGTGAGTGGTGTCTAGTCTGGAGGGGGCTGGCTGCTTGTGAGGGGTATCACAGGTAAGGGGCTTGGGGGGTGGTGGGTGGACTACTGTGGTTGATGTTCAGTAAGGGGGTATGTGGACAAGATGGGAGCCGAGGGTGTAGGGGAGACACATGATTTTGTAAGGGGTGTAGAATACACTGACGAGAGGGGCCCGCCTTATCGCTGGGTTGCAGTCTGAACATGTGAGGGAGGGCATGCGTTTTCTTCTGGGGAGCAGCCTGGTATTGCGAGGTGAGGTGCGTGATTTTGCTGGGGTACCGGGTGGGCTTGGAAGGGAGGGCACATGTTTTCTCTGCAGTGCAGCCTGGGATTGCGAGGTGAGGCACGTGATTTCACTGGGGTGCGAGCTGGGCTTGCGAGGGAGGGCATGCGTTTTCTCTGGGGTGCATCCTGGGATTGCGAGTTGAGGTGCGCAATTTCACTCAGTGCGGCCTGGGCTTGCGAGGGAGGGTGTGTGTTTTCTCTGTGGTGCGGCCTGAAATTGCAAGGTGAGGTGCGTGACTTCGCTGAGGTACGGGCTGGGATTGCGAGGTGAGATGCGCCCTTTCCCTTGGGTACTAGATGCAGGGCCAGGGATGGCGTAGAGGCTTGTGCTGTGTTAGTCCTTTCACTTGCTCTTTACTCTGCGTGGGCTGCGTGGGGACGTGTTGTGGGCATTCCTCGTGCAGCTTGTTGTTACTTGTACAATGGCTAGTAATGTATCTTGAAATCCATGAATATGAATGGCGCACAATCATTTTTATGTGCCGCGGCTCGCACAGGGTCCTTCTCGCTGCGCGGCCCTTGGGCCATTTCTGCACCAGATTAGATGAATCTTGCCCTTTGTGTTTGTAATCAGATACTGATTTCAGCATATATGTTGTTAACTATTTTCAGAAAATCCTCAAGATGTCCTAACAAACAAATATATTGGATAGTATTTAATCTTGGATTGTATAGTGTGTGCAAGTCTTTCTAGGATGTATTGCACGTTGTCTTCCTATCTCGAGGGAATCATATCACATATTGAGACAAACCTATACAAGTACACGTGTTCTCTGTCATCTTCAGCAGTACCTTATCTGAACGCAAAGTCTTTGGCAGTACTGTTCAAAACACGACACTTGTTCACCTCACGTATAAACAAGCATTGACAACGCCATTTATTGTGTTTTTTTTCTTCATTCAGACATTTTCTGTTGTATCAGAGATGTTTTGGCACTGGTTATATGTGGCCCTTTAGAAATCTGTTCATCCGTGAATAAACAGGTGTCAATGTCGATAGGTGAAGTATCCCAAACTTTACTTTCACCCATTATTCCTAGTAACCCTTTACATTTGCCTAAGTAGATTTTGCCTCCGAGTGGCTATGCACATTTGTTTTCCTTTAAAGCAAGATACTAGTTCTGAAAACCAAGGAACCCGAGGGTAGGTTGGTAAATGGTACTAAAGCAAATCTCTCAACTGTCCATCATTTACCCACATAGCATGAAATGAAGGCACTAACTGCAACACTGTGGTACATTGGGGAAGAAGAGGTAATGGATGTAAGAGGATTCAATTCAACACTACAGCTAAGTCAATGCCTAGTCTGGGATACTGAATGGAAACCCTTATTGATATATCTTTATGTCCAGTTCAGTACTCTGGATGACCACCCTTGTATAACACCCCCCTCTTAGAATCCCCCTGACCCCACTGAGCCAAGAAGTAGGTTTGTTTTGCAAATTAAAACGTTTATTTGAGAATTTAAACAATATATATATATCACACTTTATAACAAATTAATATCTGATAGTACACTTAGACATATGATGTTGATCAACAATGGGTAATCTGGCACGAGCACACTTCTTTACAATCAATGAGGAGTTAGTATAGGATGGATAAAGTAGCAAAAATACTTTTATGATTTCAAGGGAAAAGCAATGAGGAATAAAATGCAGTACGGAAATACTTGATATGATTTTAGCAAAAGATAAGATAATCACTTTTTCTCTGGCAATTCACCCCCTCCCCTATGTAATGTAAGAAATGGAAGGAGATGGAAAGAGGAGCACACAGTTCTCAGGAATGCAATCAAAGACAATACGAAATTCAGTTCCCCCCCAGCAAGCTTAGAGGAAACAGGTAGGAGTTTGAAACACAGGCACAAAATGCTTTTAAATGTGATGGCAATGGATGGGAAAATGTGCCAACTGATTTTAATTCCCTCTAGAGATTCAGGGTAAGTGGGAGATGCGTGTTGGTATTAGTTCAGGCTCACTTTAGCAATGCTCTAAGAGTTATTACCAAGTTTCAAACAGATTTTAACAAAGGAAAGAATGGAGCTGCTATTTTGACAAGTGGAGAAATTGAGCCAAAATGGCAAATCGCGGTAAATTACGCGAGTGCGTGTCTCGCGATTGCGGAAAAAGTATAGGGAGTAGGAAGTCGGTTCTAGGTTCGTTGGAAAGCTTAGATTCTAAGCTTTCAGAGGAAAGTTCCTGGGACAAACGGTTCCAGAGATATGAACGATTTTGTAAAGGTTGTTTTTCGGATTTAAAGTAAACTCAAAATGACAGGTGACAGCTTGCAGCTGCAGAATTGATAGGTGACATTTGTGCAGCTTTAAAAATGACAGATGACACGATTTCTAGGAGGCAGTTCTACTTAGGTTAAAATAGTTTGGATTAGATTATTTTAACTAAGAGATTGGTTCTGCACAGTTCTGCTAGCTACTCACAATATAAATTTGAAATAGGCCTCGCCACGGATCTGGTCAGGTTTTGGACTGGACTCCGGTTCTGGTCTCAGCACTTCACAGTGATCTAGGTCAGCTCTCTGGTTCTGCTCACAGTGGTCTGGGTCACTCTGGATCTCTGGTCTGGTCTCTGGCAATTGTTCTTGGCAAAAGAATTCAAACAGCTCGCCCGGCTGTGGAATATTTTGCAAATGATTTTAAGGTTGCTGAGGCCTGCTGAGAAGAGTTCTCAGTTTGTGGGTTTAGGCCATTGCTTTAAGTTCTGAAGTAAAGTTCTGGTCTTTGGAGATTGATGGATTTGCAGTCTGGATCTCTGGATGTGAAGTCGTCGGTCAGCATGCTCCGCAGCAAATGGAATTGAATGTCTCTACCTGTCCCAGCAGTCTCTTTTTATGTGTTTTGAAAATGGGTGTGTGCCTGGGCATAGCTAAGCCTGCCTCTCTCTACTTGTCATTGGCCCAATTCTCCCCTCTCCCATGATTGGGGGAAGGAAATGGATTGTCAGCATGATGAAGTCTGTTTATGGGTCAGAGGATCCTCCCCTGGTCAGTTTGCCCACAAATCTATATTTGATTCAAATACATCCTTCCCAGATATACAATTTGTTGAAATTACATGTGCACATTTTATATTCCTTATGGTCCATGCTTGTCCGCCTCTGATCTTCCTGGGGGCTTGCATTCAAAAATGACAACATTTTGCGCTTTTTAACTGGTTTTGCAATATCGGACATTTACCCAAAATGACACACATGTGCGCAAGGAGTATGGACATTAATTGATGAAGTGTCAGATTTTTAACATGCAGACATTTGGAGTGAGACCCTATTTTCCGCTAGCAACCCCCCAGAATACACCACAGGGTCCTAACGCCTCTCAAAATTTTCACAGAAAAATCACAAAAATAATGATATTACTTATATAATTCTGACAAGTCCGCACTATGAGTTATCTATCTTTTTAAAATTATGCCCTGGTCAAAAAGGGGTGTGGCTTCCCACATCACAGGGTGGAATAACTGGTTTATCCACTTCCCCCAAGCTCAGCTGCTAGCAGAGGTACTGCCCCTCCCAGTTTCCCCTAAGAGGAAACCACTTTACGGCCCCCCAATATAACATTTGCCTCAGTCCAGGACAGGCCTTTGTTCAACTCCCTGTAGTCCCCAGCTGCTCCACCCCTAATCTAATCAGAGAGGTGACAACTCCTTTTGGCAAGGGGAGTGGCTGAGCAGGTTTCAACTCCTGTCAGGGGTAGTTGTCAGGCAGAATCCAGTTTCATTAAGCCAGGTTTCAGCTAAATGTCACTTTTTGTTCCCAGTTTTCTACATTCAAATCAAACTGACAATTTTTACATATACATTAAATAATGACTTCCTTCAAGTCATTTCAGAATATAGTTTTACATTGTATCCACCTCTTATCAAGTCTTTCCTTGGTCTGGTTTTGTTTCATTTGTTCAGTTTTACACAAAAGTCTGGTGGATTTAAAACACCGGCTTTCTGATAGTGGTGAGTACTGGTAATGCAACCATTTTTGGGATTAAGAAAATGAATTCCCCACAGTTCTGAGTTGCTTTTTTTTTGGCAATCAGCTTTGCCATTCCCAATGGTTTCAGGCTACTGTGTGTGTAGCCCACTGGTGGTTTTAGGCAGTGACCTCCTGTGCTCACAACATAGGCAAAAATGGGTGGCAGCCTATTCTTCATGTTTTCCCTGTGCACTCTCTGGGGTGTTCTGGCCATCATGATGTTTTCCATGCCAGTACTGCACAGTTTTATTGTAGGGCTTGGATGCATGGGTAAAAACATCCCACAGGGAATACTATATAGGCACTTCTCTAATCTGGTGTCTATGTGTGAAAAAGAGACACGATTACTAAGGTGACGAGACATGAACTATTATGCATCTCATGTTTAAGCATATGATCTCAGCTGCGGTGCTGTGGTGTGGCATGCCAACACTGTAGGAATGTCCAGAAGAGGGTGTAGCTACAACCACAAGTGTCAGACGTTGACATGAGAAGCACTGCAGCCACAAGGAAAGGCAGTCAAAAGCAGCAATGAGCAGCCACTGACACAGAACACCAGAGGATTTCAGGAGGGGGACACAATGAACTGTGGAGGGAACAGGAATCAAAGTGGAATATAGGACTGAGGAAAGTAGGGCAATAGGTAGGATGACACCAAGAGAAGTAGCTGACAACTCGAAACAGGAAGCAGAACAAGAAGAGGGCGGGATCTACAAGACAGCCTGATGGACACTGAATCAAGAGTCGGGTTAAAATAGTGCTGTACTGCAAGTAACATGCCATAATCGGTTTACTAATCCATACAATGGGGTTCATTACGAGTGTGGCGGTAAGCAGTAAAAGTTGCGGTAAGGGCATTTCGCCACTTCTACCACAATGCCGAATTACAGATTTGTTTCTAATTTCACTTCCAGAATTGCCTCTGACGGAGATAACCATCGGCCAAATTGAAACCAAGATTCAAGGGAATTAGCGATAGGACAAATTCCATTGCTGGAATTTCTGATAGAACCAGAAATGATTTTTCATCCATTTTACAAATTGAAAAACAGCTGAATTATCACTGACCATTGGAGGCAATTCAGTCAATAACACAGTGCAGTTACCTGCACCATAAAGGTGGAGGTAAATGTACACAGGTGATGGAAAACGAGCCTCAGGTGCTTCAAATCCAATCAGGAGGAGTAAATATGGCCCACACATTCACCAAACACACATCCAAGCAACATGCAGCCACAATCAGACATCAATTATGGAATACACAACCTGGTACTATTCATCCAGCTACAGCAGCATACAAGACTACAGCAGGGAAGGAGACAGGCACCACAAATGTGCAGGAGATGTGTGCTGTAGAGGGCACCCATAGCACGTGTCTGCCCATCACCTTTGATAATGACAGAGAACCAATTAGTGACACTCTACCGCTTGCACCGTCGCACCATCACGTTTGTGTCACAAGTGGATTCCAGCACACTCTTGGGACGCTGCATGGGATGTCCCAAGCAACTTTCTGAAAGGTGCAGGAACGAGTCCTCGATACACCCATGAAGCATGCCCATCAGCACATCTCCATGCCTACCACCCTGGCGTAGGTGCACGCAGCAAAGGCACATTGCTATGCCATTTCCCGGTTCCCCAACACCATAGATGACGTGGATTGCACATATGTGGCATTAGTGCCTCGCCTGATACCCTGGTGCCACACATGATGTCATGATACTGAGGAACAACACCCTACCACTGTACATGTACACACATCAATGGACAGCATACCTGGCTTGTGGGTAAGTTGTAGTAGTCTGACAAAGATATTGCACTTTGACACACATGGAGAATGGAATGAGAAGTATTGTAACTACAAGTCCCATGATGCATCACCAATAAAGCAATGAATAGGCAATGAGCCATGACTGACTTACCCCAGTACACATATTGACCTCTGTTAGGAAGGATTCTCATAAATGTGCTAATTCCCTTCGCCTTAGAGACCCCCAGCAACTTTGCTGGATTTTGAGGGCTTGATGTTATTTACCTGAAAAGAGTGTGAGCCTTTTTTCCCACTCTTTCCTGTGTTTACACTTGAGTTATTTGAATATGGGTTTTAGATAACTCCATAGACATCATCTTTTCATGTGTGTTACACAGCACCTTCAGTGCAGTGACAAAGGGATGTCGTTTTGACTTCCCCAAGGTTTAAATACCTTACTGGGATAAACTACTGTTCCCAGAGAATGTAAAGTGAAATTGACTTTACTAGTCTTTCCAAATGCCTAGACCCAGCACACACCATCTTACAATGGAGTGCTGGAGGGGTTACATAGTATCCCCTGTGTCTAAATACTCATGTAGCAGTCAAACCCTTTCCTATTGAAATACTGGTGGCAGTGGTTTTACAACGAACTACCATGATTTTTCCTGTCAGCGAACATCACAGGAGCAATGTTTTTCAAGATGGCGCCTTAAGCCCCTTAAGGTCCCAGTCTTCTTTTTTTGCTGTTTCCTTTTGGAAAGGTCCTTCAGTGTTTGTCTCTGCACGCCAAACCAGGTTTGGTCCCTTTGTTCGTGTGCCGTTGGCGGGCTTGAGGATTGAAGACCGCCTCTGCCGTCTGAGTGTCTGGGGTGGGTAGGAAGTGAGGGAGGTGCCCGAAACTCCCTGTGCTTAGTCTCCTAGAGAACCCAAATGCACTCTGGCGTGATTGGCTGGCTGACTTCCAGCAAGGACAGCAACCCTGCTGGGTGAGTGAAAGCTATGCTGGATTGAAAGGGAGAGAACTGTTTAAAAGGCGAGTCTCTTGGACTGGAAAGCAGAGTCGACCACTGGAACAAAAGAACTGAAGACGAGCAGGAAGAGAACGGCTGCTGCATCTCCTAGACCGTTGGTTTGCCCGGTGAAGCCCTGGTGCAGGTCCAAATTGCTAAGCTCCATTCGTCAGAGAAGCTCCTTCAAGAATGGTTTCTTTCTTTGAGTTGGTGGGACCAATCAACTCAGAAGACACCTGGATACCATTCTCAAGGCTGGTTAGGATTAACCAGGGAGAGGGACACCACTTTGTGTTCCTGAATCTACAGTACTGGGACTGAAGTGGCTCCATCTTCTTTGCTTTCTTCAACGATCCCGTGCAGTGCAGGAGTCCCCCAACGTCCTCCGTCTTGACCCCACGAGATCTCTAGGAACTGCCAGGAAACGACGACTTTAGCAGCATTTGTTTCTTCATACAAAGGTACTGTGCCAACCCGAATGAGAGAACGCCACGCTTGCGGTGGATGTTCGTGAAACTTTCCCAACTTGCAGCCATAATCTGCTTGTGACCCCACAAATGATCCTTTTTCGCCTAAACTACTTCTAAGAACTCTTGCAAAGACTTTACCGTTTGATACCAGAACTGCTCTTTCCAATCCTGAACACTATCCCATTGACTTTGGCCTAGGCCTATTGACTTGAATTGAACTCTTCTGGTGAACTGAAACTATTTGAACTGTTTCAAAAGTATATGTGATCTATTCTACTTACCTTGTTCCTTTTCCTCACTTCTAAGTAACTGAACTGCTATTTTGCTCCCATTTCAGTGGAACTCAAACTGTCTCAAAATCTTAGAGTTTTGTATTGAAGTATATTTATCTATAATATTAAGTTGCCTTCTTCTAGTGGAATGTTTTCCAAATGTTTGTGTAATAAATGAATAAGTGTTTTACCAAGAAAACTTGAGTATAAGTGTCTACTTGAACCACTGTCATTGAAAGACCTCTCTGTAACAGCTTGTACTGCTCACATTCACTCTTGAGAATAAGCCTGGCTGCTCAGCTCGCTACCAAAAACGGTGTGGTACAGACTTATACCAAAGGTTGGTTTGAATTGCACCTGTAGTCCTAATTGTATGTGGTGGTCTCAGAGGCTACTGCATGCAATTCTGGCTAACAACCTCAGGTGACTCCACAGGACATCACAACATGTAAGGTAGCAGAACACAATCAGGGACACCAAGCAAGGCACCTGTCACATTAAGTTGGACCTCGCTGTCTGCAGGATCTGTGGCTCTTCACATATCCAGCGGGATTGTGTGAGACTGAGGTAGGCTGGATTCCTCATGCCCGGTTGTAAGGGTGTGAGTAACGCTTTGTTTGCCAACTGCTGTACAGGAGGATAGCCTTCAATCTGTTTGCCCACCTGCTTCTTAGGTGCACACACTCTTCTACTGACATTCCCTATTGGTGCAAACACTCTTCTACTGGCATTCCCTGTTGCCAGACTATGCTTGTGACTGCTCCTCCGGTGCACACACAGGCATTCCCAGTTCCCAGCAAATGCTCAAGACCACTCCTCCAGCCTCAGTCTCACCAGCTATGCCTGCCTGATAACATCCAGCCAGGGAAAAGCCCAGGCTATGTTGGGTAAAGTCGGACCTCGCTGTCTGTGGATGAGATACATACCTACAGAAACTCAATCAGCTTTTAGGCGCCCTACTCGATCTCCATCCTGAACGGTCATGACAGCTCCACTGGACTTCCATACGCCAGCACAGCCATCACAGCAAATTGATGGTTCAGTGACCTATTCTATACTGGTACTGGTAACATACTTCTTGTCTTTCCCATTTCTAACACCATGCCTTCAGAAAGCAATCCTTCTACTCCTCATCTTACTTCCACTCAAAACTACGCTAATCTTATATATCCCCCACTTATTTTCAATGCTGCAGTTATTGATCTTGGACTGTGGAATGCAAGATCGGTTTGCAATGTATCTTGTGCCTTGCTGGATCTTTACCTAAGACACAATTTGCACTTTCTCTGTTTTTGCAGAAACATGGATTCCTACGTACAACACCAATGTCACTGCCTCTCTCTCCACCTCGCAGACCTCTTTTTGTCATACCATACGTACCATTGCTCAGGGAGGGGGTATTGGAATTTTCTACAAATCCTCTTTCTCACTTATCTCTTCGCCCTTGGCTCTCCCTACGCATTCTTCCTTTGACTTGTCTTACAACATCTTTTCTAAACCCTATCATATTTCCTTTCTGCTTATCTCACAATCTCCTTGGTTCCCTTTCCCCATCTGGCTCAGAATTACTTGAATGGCTGTTTTACTCTCAAGTTTCTACTTTTGTTTCTAATTCCTCTATTCTTCCACAATTCCAGTCAGGCTTTCACCCTCTTCATTACATTGAAATTGCTCTTCTCTTTGTTTTGAATTCACTACTTACTGAAAACTATTCCAAACACTCTTTCCTTCTTATTCTTCTGGATCTTTCTGCTGCGTTTTCAAAACAGTTGACCGCTACCTATTGTCACCCCTTTCTTCCGTCGGTTTCATGGAATCAGTAATTTCCTAGTTTCAATCATATCTGTCTCAAAGAACCGTTTCTATCTCATGGGCCAGCACATGTTCTGAATCTTTTATGCTTGGCAAGAACATTCTGCAAAGGTCTGCTCTGGACTCTTTTCTGTACTCCCTCTACACTTCCCCTCTTGATGTGGTTATTTCTTCCTTTGGTCTCACCACTTATTTGCTGTTTTCTCCCTATCTCACTCCTAATACTGGGAAAACAGAGGTTCACTTTTTCCCTGCTAACGCTCTTCCCCCTTTTCTTCTTCCATCCTTCATTTCTTTTCCCCCATCCCAGCTTCCAATCTGTACTATGGCTCGCAATTTGAGGCTTTATCTTGACTGTACCCACCCCTTCTCTCCCCACATGTCTGTAACATCACATGCCTGCAGCGTCCATCGTCTGATCCTATGTCTTGCACTTGCTCCTGTAGGAGAGATACTGTAGATGTAGGGATACTATATAAGAGGAACAGTAAGTGAGCCATGACATTACATTCAGAGGAGGCAGTAAACAGAATACAGACATCAAATAGCTATCCTACATTACAAATAGAAATGCACATTCTTGTAGTAAGAACATTTTAAAATGATCTACTTCAGGGTAAACAGGTTATCTGTCCAGTTTGACTATGTACATATTAACCCAAACTGACCATTTAACACCCTTTCCCATTAATTGATAATTTATCTTTAACAAAGCAGTGCAAACCAGGATGCATGTCAAAAGTAAGGTGTTTTTACAGTGGAGTTAAAACGTGCAGGCACAAGTTTGCTGGCTCTGATTTCATTGCACAAACTGCAAGGAAAATATGCAATCTGGAGAAACCGCCATTGTACCCAGAGGAGATCATTCTTACAAATATATTCACAAAACTATGCTTCCAGAGAAACCAAATCGTTTGATGATGCACATCATGTTAGAGGCAGGGCTTTAGTGAGATTGACAGGGATAGCATATGAATTCAAGAGACAGAAGGGGTGTGGAGAGTTCAGTCGAGAGATGAGCAACTGAGTGGCCGGAGTCATGTAGTGCAGAGAGGCACGATTTTCCAGGCTGCAGATTGAGAAGATGAGCTGTAGACGGAGGGAGGTTGTGTCCATATATCTGGATTGCCTGGGTGCGGGAGTTGCGATACTGCTAACAAAGAAGGGTGTCCTGTGATAACAGCACAGAAATCTTGCTCATAATTAATGTGAGTATATCTGTGATAAGTGAGGTGCACATATGAGAATGTATTCTGAGACAGCCAGAGAGTTGGGTTTTTTTTAATGTAAAGGAATTCAGCACATTTCAAAAGTTATCTGGAGAAATTACATTTTGTTTTGTACTAAGCGTGGTTCCTGTCAAAAAATTCACAATCCAAGGTCGAAGTGGGTGAAACACATGTTGTGTCATTAGGCTGAGATCATGTTGACATTTTCTTTCTTGCTGCTTATTTTTACTGAATCACATTCACATGGTTAATTGTATCGCTATTCAATGTTGCTGTTTATGATCGGTAAGTTAATTTACCAAGATAAATGCACACTTTAACAGTTAGTGCATGTCTTGATACATTCTTCATGGTGCTTGGGTTGTATCATTTGATTTACTGTGGGTTCTGTCGATAGACAGAGTGTGAGTGTGGTGTTTCGGCTGTGCATTTTGTAAGGATATTTGGCGTGTTACAGCATAGAGTACAGCACTACTGCACAGGTAGCAATGTTGTTTGATGCAGCACCACCACATGGGTGTGGTGCATTGCTATATGTGTTGCCAGAGTAACATGGACATATAAGTAAAGACAGGCTATTCAGTCAAAAACGATTTTTACATATAAGATGCAAATCTATTTTTACAGTTAAAAACACATGTGCACATTAAAAAATGCACACTATTTTTCACCTGAAATGCCTATGGTGCAAGAGACACATTTGAAAATTAATAACTAACCTTATTAATAACTAACCTGACTAATAAAACTGCATTTAACATAACCCACTAATAAAAATGTGTCTCCACTGCAGAATTAGGCCTACTCTGAAAGTGAACTTTTAAACACACATTCATTTTTTTTTCTCTGCTGCTCTGTCCACATAACTACAGGAAGCAAAGAGCTCGAAGGAACAGGAAATCAGTTGGTTACAAATTTTTACTGTAGAAATGAGCCATTGTGTAGTGAGGGAGGAGATGACATGATTGATTCTGATTGGAGCAGCGTCATAGCAAGTATCATGCTAGAGGCTGTGATTAGAGTTTTGCTGGGGAAGCTGGAGGAGAGGGGGAGAACAATCGAGATCTGGCAGAGCTGTGAGAAGGACCTGTTTCCTGGCTGAAGCATTCCTGCTGCAAAAGCTGAGAATTCCAGGCAATAACCCCGGTTTGAGAACGACAGACGCTTGTTTTCACTGGGGTTAATCTTCAAGGGAGCCAAATTCAGAAAGAGAATAGCCGGAGAAAACTCATGCTGAACAGATAAGGTAATTACAGAAGTGTGGGAGCTGTGCGAAAGTGTGCGAAACTGTTCAGTCAGTGTATTCGAGGGAGTCCCAGTCCCTTATCAGCATATGTAATGTTACCAATTGAATATATTCTCGCAGTTCTCTGTTCATTTTATCACAAATAATGTTGTACCATTTCATTTATTTCTGTAAAAAAGGGTTAAACTGTGTTTAAAGGAAATGTCTATAATACAAAAATATCTGAAAACAGATAGCTAGTGTGTATTATTTCTCTCTTTCATTTTGCATGGGAAAAGGTTTAAACGTGGGTAGATTTTTAAACAGTGCAATTGTCATTTTAAAACAGATGTGTGCATGATTATATTCAGTATGGACAGTTGTGAGTGACTGTTTGTAGCATAGCTTGTTGGAGGTACATGAGCCAACGGGAAGAGAGACCCTCTGGACATAGTTCCATACCGTATATAAGGTAGTGGAAATTACCACAAAAATACCACACTAGCCCATGGTGGCACAAAACACTAACACTGAAAATGTGGTATCCCTAAAATGTAGGCCTGAGGTCTCTCTATTGATCAAGAACAATCTAGATAAAAAACAAGGGATGTTGGATATTGGGGCCACAAATAAACCAACCACGCAAATTATCGCGCACATTATCTAAATAGGTCTGAATTCTGTAATAATGCAATGTATTATTGTTATGTGTGATCCAATATGAATACAGAGAGTGATTATTGCTAAAGGTATTTTGGCGGTAAGAAAATACCGCAAAGCCCCAAATATCCACAAAATACCCAACAATTTTTACAGCTGAACAAAACTGCTAAAAGCAGTAGTCCAATCTCGTAGATAAGAGTGACAGTTAGCACTGTCAAGTCTTCACATGTACTAAGCCTATTAATATGTATTTAGAGTGGAACCTAAATAGAATACAGGTAATAGAGGGAAATGTTGTCACACCATAGAGGGCATCATCAGAATAATGCAACACCACTTTACCACCATAATAAAATACCACAAGATTATGTAATAGCGCTCTGACAAAATCCCTAAATCTCCTCCACCCCTTCCCCTGGCACTTTTTCCCTTCCCTCTCCCCTGCACTTGCACAATCTCAATGTCACTTAGCCTAGTAAGATTGTTGTCTTTTCCCTCCTGTTGTTCCCCTCCCTTGCCTCGTCGCGCCTTGAAACACTTGTGTATAGGCGCGCTATGAATATCATATCACATCATATCATGCATACCATCCGTAAAGCTTTCCCATTTCTTAGTTTTCAAGCTTTGAAACTGTTAATCGCTTCCTTTTAATTTGTTCCCTACTCTTCTACTGCTCTTCTGCTCTCTTTGAGCTCCCAATTTCCTGCCTTGCCCTTCTAAAATTGGTCTTGAACTCATCTGTTCATCTTCTCTATCTTCTCTCTTTCCGAGATTCTATATCACCCTCCCTTGCTACTCTTGGGTGGTTATCTTTTCACTCTCAACTCAAATTGAATTTCTTAGGTCTCGTCTTCAAGTCCCTCCAGACTATCTTTCTGGCTTAGTGTCCTTTTATACCCCTTCTCATTCCCTTTGCTGTTCTTCTCAATTTCTCCCGGTGGCACCTCGCTCCCCATGTGCTGAATCTTGCTTTAGTACTATCACTCTTTCAGCTCCTGTACACTGGAAATGCCCTTCCCTACTTTATTCCCTTTATTTCTGGTATCCTCTATTTCTTAAGTCGCTGAACTCTCATTTTCTCCAACATGTTTTATTTTATTTTTTGGATTGTTTAAACGTATTAATTTTGTATTGGACCTCTATCGGCTTCTATGTACAGCTCCTTGGCTCAATGCGCTAAATAAAATATAAATAAATACAAATACAAAAACTGTCAAAGCAATTCCCTGCCAATGCATGTTCATGGGGCAGTACATGACCTACCTCAATCGTCATAGAGTCAACTGCATTGATGACGTCAGCAAATAGACAAATACATGATGAATGATGTTGCAAACACTGTGAATGACAGGAACTGCACTCTGTAGGCCAATGCCCCTCTACCACAATTGCTGCAAGGTGTGTTATCCATATGCACAGATGAGCGCACATAGGCCTATGACAAAACAGGCCCATGTGCATGTGCATCGACAGACACACAACCTTGTCTTACACTGTACATTCCATTTCTTGTAGGTGACTTAGGCTATGATATGATATTTATAATACGCCTGTACATAGATGTTTTCTAGGCACAACAAGAAAAGGGAGGGAAGACAGAAGGAGGACAAGAGATCTTACTAGGTTGTGTGGGTTTGAGGCTAAGGATAATCTTGCAGTCCTGTTCTGGATTAGTTGCAGAGGGCGGAAAGAAGAGGAAGGCAGATTGAGAAAGTGGCTGTTGCAGTAGTTCAGCCTAGAGAAAACCTGGGGTCTGGAGACAATGAGCTGCTGGGGGAAAGTGAGAAAGGGAAGAGTCCCTTTGAGCAGGTACAGCTGAAAATGGGACTTCTTGCTGAAGTCCAACATGTGAGGAGAGAAAGAGAGAGTGAAATAGAAGATGAAACCAAGGTTTATTTTCTTGTAGGAAGGTGAAGGATGCGGGTCCAAAGTTTGAGGCCAGAGTGAGAGAGGGAAAACACGGGCATAGGTCCAATGAGAAGGATGTAGGTCTTGGTGGCATTAAGGCAGAGATCGTTGGAGGTGCACCAATACTAATCGTGGATAGGCAGTTAGGAATGAGCGAAAGAGGAGAGGAGGCTGAGGGGAGCCCGAAGGAAAGCTATGTTATGTCATCTGCATAACACTAAAAGTTAGACGAGATGTAGAGAACAGGAGCCAAGTAGAGGTTGAAAACCCAGGGTGAGAGGATAGAGCCCTGGGGAATGCCACAGGTAGAGAGAGAGGTGACAGAGAGAAAGGGACCAAGTTGGACCTGGGAGGAGCAGTCCAAGAGGAAGGAGGTCAGCCACTCCAGTGCCTGATCTGTGATGCCCAGGTTCTCATGGAGTGGATTGATCAGGATGGTGGGGTTGACTGTGTCGAAAGCAGAGGAAAGTCCAAGGAGGATGAGGACAGAAGACATGCTGGATTCAAGGTTAGAGAGCAGATCTTCATGGGTGTTCAGGAGAGCAGGATCCATGCCTCTGGCAGCTCTGAAGACAGACTGAAGGTCATGACGACAACCAGCAGATTCAGTGTGGAGAGTAAGGTGGGAGATGGCAAGCTTTTCTAAAAGTTTTTCCAGGAAGGTGGTGATGGAGATTGGACGATAGTTTTCCGGGCAGGTATGACCGGCAGACGATTTTTTGAGGAAGGGTTGCACAATGGGAGTGCTTAAGGGGGCAGGGGAAGTTCTAGGGACGAAAGAGTGATTCCAGAAATCGCCAAAGATGGAACGAGGATGTCAATATGGTCCTTGGTGGTTCGGAGGAGCAAGTGATCACATGTTTGGACTACACTTTCATAAATCGGACTTGTCTGGAAACCCCATCAGGTGTTGTCAGAGAGAAAGAGGAGAAAGGAGGAGAGGGAGAGATGGCCAAAGGAGAGAGGAAGAGGGAGAGAAAGAGAAGATAGAGGACAGGATGTCCTGAGTTTTAGCAGATAATTGAAAGGCCAGAGCCATACAGAGGGCCTGGGAGGGAACAGAAGATGTAAAGACTGCAACAGGATTGGCCAATTCCTTGCAGAGTGCTGGTAGTTGTTGGAAGCCACAGAGATGTGGACTTGAATGTGTGTTCTCTTCTTGGACATGACAATTAGTCTGTATTAGGCGGCAGTATGTCAGAGGATGCGCCCGAAGCCCTCCACTTCCTCTCAGCCACCCTGCACTTGTGTTTCAGGACAGCGAGGTTGCACTTGGAATTTGGCTTCAGCCAGATTCTCATTAAAGGAGCAGGGAAGTCCAGAGTGTTGGAAATAGAAATATGTAGATTAGAAAGGGTTGGGTGAGGGTGTGAGTCAGCTGCAGGAATAGGAAGAGCAGGGAAAGTAGAGGCAACAGCATCCACTGACACACGCTTCATGGGCCGAATGACTGAGAAGGTAGATGGGGATTTGTCTGAAGGTTAGATAGTTTTGGATGAGAGGAGAGTAGAAAGTTGTCAGTCCAAGAGCAAGGGTTAGAGAGGGGATTGTCTGAGGTAATGATATCTTTCAAAGTATGTCCGGCAGAGTGTGTCAGGCCAGATGGCAGACTAAAAAGAGAGAGAGCGTTGCAGACGTTGTGAAAAAGCCCAGAGGAGTGATTAGAAGCATCCAGGTGGATGTTGAGATCTTTGAGGAGAAGAGGTTGATAGGTAGAGACAAGGAGAGAAGAGGATAGGTCAGCCCTCTCTGATAGGAAGAGGGCAACCTGGCCAGGTGGCCTGTAGATGGTGGTCACAGTTAGAGAGAGGTCACGAGAGATAGAATTCCTGCAGATCAGGCATTCAAAGAAGGAGTAGGCTGCGTAGGAATAACAGAGGCTGGGACCCACATTGAAAATATCAGAGCTACTCCACCTCCAGGTCTGTTGGTTCTGGGTTTGGAGACAATCTTGTAGGCCACATGGAGGACAGTAAACCTGGCTGATGACACATGTGAGGAACACTGATGCACCACAAGAGGGTGCCTATAATGAGGCCCACAGGAGGACCAGGACATGCATTGAGCACACCTTTGGACTACTGAAGGCTAGATTCGATACATCCATCCACAGGTGGTTCACTCATGTACTGCCCTGCAAAAGTGGGTAAAATGGAAGTCATATGCTCCATGCTGCACATGTGCATATGAAGAAACATACCAATGGCCCCAGATAAGGACCATTGCCCCGCCCCTGTCTCTGATGTTGAAGATGTTGCAGGTGAATACAAGGCACCACAGGAGATACGTGGGGAGGAGAAGGAAGGATAAAAAGTAATCACTGATGAATCACTGAATGCACATGTATCACCACCATAGCATAAACACAGTACACATTGTCTAGACTCAACAATTATGTATTTCCTTATCAACAAACCCAAATCCCCAACTCCATCACCCAACCCACACTCTATCCTGATCCCCAACTCCATCACCCACCCCATGCCCTGATCCCCTACTCCATCACCCTCCCTATCTCATGATCCCCTATTCCATCACCCACCCCACACCCTGAGTCTGTCCCATGTGCTTAACCAGTAGCACCTTCTCTTGTTCCCTTTTGTGTGGGCAGGAGAGTACAAGATGTGCAGTGCTGGGAGTGCCTGTGTGCCGTGCTGGACACTGACCCCTCGCTAGGGGTGGCTGACACAGACGTAACTAGCTCACTGCCCTAGAGTTGTTGCATGGCCTCATGTGTTGCTGAGATTTGTTCAGCAAGCTCCCACACCCTCTGGCTGATGAGGGCATTTGTTGCATTTGAGTATACTGTGTTCTGGCACAAACGACAAAAAGATGTGGCCACCGACCTGGAGGCCCCTTGAATCACGTCATGCATAGCCTGTGAATTGCCAATTTCTCCTGTCTGATGGTACGCATTTCTGCCTGCCGTTCCTCAATTTTGTCTATCCTCCCCAAAATTGCTTGTTATGTGGGACCTTGAACTGTTCAACAGGCAGTTGGGGGTCCATACCCTCAATGCCAGATGCCCGGCCTGCCTTCTCTGCATGATCAACCGTGTCCCCGGAGTGCACGATGTGGAGCGCATAGCAAGATGAAAAGGGTGAGGGGAAAGACTGCATGCGTGAGAGACTGCACAGGGGAGGATTCTGGTGAGAAGTGTCTCACAGGTGAACGTGTAGGACTGGAGTTGGAGGCTGTTGACTCAGACTACACTGTGGCAGCGGGTGCAGTGGGCTGGGGACATGCCTGGATGTTGTCAGCACTTGGCCGGGTGTTTTGTACTCTGGTGGAGGAGCCCTGCTGCAGTTGGGGCAGCAGCCTCCAGGATGGCAGGAGTAGGCGGTTGAATTGTATCCGATGGGCATGAGTGACCGGTGTGCCGGCAAGGGGTGGTTGTGATGTGTAATGCAGATTTGTGTCAATCCTTATTACTTACTTACATCGTACTTCCAGTACTTCCAGTACGATGGGCATTGTTTCATTCATGACGCTCTCATCATCCTACTTGGTTGGAATTTAAGGGGGATCATGGCTTCCATTACTCATGATATAATGAACTGCATTATCACATGGATGGGTCATGAATTGTTAGTGTTAATGTGCCTAGATGCATGTCACATTGTGCATGTCTACTGGCTGGCTACAACCTCCAACGAACACACACCCTCCAGGTCCACCATGTGGAGAATGCTTCTGACCATCTCCTCTCATCGGGTCAGCTGTAGAGGGTCTACTGGTCCTCCACCTGTGTGGTTGTTGGCAATTAGGGTGCAGACTCTTGCCTTGAAGTTGTGGGATATGGCCTACAGGGTGCTAACTCTGCCAGTGTTAATTCCACCAGCAGATTTAGCGTGGACTAACCCCGGGATGACAGTAATTCTGCTGAATATGGGTGGAATAACCTTTGTGCACATTTGCAGTGATTTCACCAGATGGAATTAGTGTTACTGCCAACAGTCGGTATGCACTCCCACCAAGTTGTAATAGGGCAGTAATTCCACCACACACCACAGCAGTAACGAAATGTCTGCGGTTGCTGAATTACCACCATGAATTACCACCGTATTACCACCATATCGTACTGAGCCCCAATGTCTTAATCAGATTAAGCAATCTCTCTGACAATTTCCAATAAGTTTTACGTTTATTTATGACAAATGTGTGTTTACTTTTGTGACTGTGGAAAGAGAAGCATCACATCTTATCCCTGGACCAAGTTAACAAAGGTGAGAATGCAAACTTCCCAAGTGACCCCTGCACCTATTTGGAACAGACTTTAAGAAACTGACTGGCAACTAGAGAAGGCAATGTGAGAGATCTATTCTGTGGTGGTGGAGGCTTCCTGGACCAGAGAATTCATAAACAACAGGAGGGTCTCTGAATATCCTAAACCCAGGCTAGCATTGGCATACATTGAAAGAGCAGAAGACAATCATTTTGGAATCGTTTCTGATCTTTTACAGATGCCAGTAGAAGAAGGGAACGTTTGAGAACCTTTGACAATAATTGCTGAAAAGTTGCATATGTATGAGGAAACTGCTGTTTCAAAATAATAATGCAATCTCAGTAGCCACACCAATCACTGTGGACCAATTAGAGCTTTTATTGCAAACACTTGTGGTATACGTGGATTAATAATGTGACTTATCTGACCTTGCCGAGCCATGTTCCAGTCACAACAATCAAAATGCTCTGGTAGCTTCCTGTTGTGAAAATGTTTTGTATTTAGTTGTAGACCAGGACTATCCAGAAGAGGTATGCAATGTTTCTGAGCCCTAGTCATGCCAAACAACATGCATGTTCTCCTGGATTTCTGTGGTGCATCTAATACACTAGGACCAAGCATGAAAGGTGTTCAATATTGTGGAGCCCTTGTCCTGCTTCAATACATTTGGGATGATTGAAGCTTTTCACTATAAAAAAGTTTGCAGTGGACAGGGACCAATAGGAAGAGGTGTCTGATCTCATGAGACCTGGACTCAGGGATTGCAGCCACACTCTCTCCCTGAATGTCTACATTTGCACTTTGGCTTTTTCATATTTTCATATTGTAAATTCTTTTACCTGTGTTACTCTTCACCAGATGGAGGTACTGAAGCTATCTAATCTCCTGGAACTGGATTTGATGCATTTTGGCCCCCGTATTTCTTTTTTAAGTGTTCTAGTAGAATTATTATCGCACTTAGAAATGGGACAACAGTTAAGAAGCACTATATGCATAGCTAAATCGTTATAATGGTTAAGTTTGGATAACATGTTAATATTTTATCCAGAGTGTATTCATGTTTTGTTAATTATATCTCAGTTTATAGAGGGCTTTATTAAAGCTTGTGTATATTGCATCATTGTGAGGTTTAAAACCTATCTGCACTTCTCTCATCCTTTAATTTGTTTTATTGTCTTATTGTATTGTATTTAGTTATAAACTTTAACACATGTACATATTAAGAACAAGATGTCATCAAGTACATTTGTGATGTCATCTTTGATGTCCTGGGTGTTAGTCTTAGCAGTGCATGGTGGTGGTGCGAGTTATGGTTAATTAGCTTACCATAACTGGCGAATTTCTGGGGTTTTTCGGTTTTACTTGTAACCATAACGTCCTTTAACAATGTTTATTTTCACTGAATTTTATAGATTTTGAAGTAGCGCAACTTAACCATAACGTCCCTTTAACAAAGTTTTTTCACTGAATATATATAGGTATAGATAGTATGAATTTTATAGATGTTTAGTAGGATTCCCTTACTTTAAAAACATATAACATATAACATAATGAACCACCTGCCCCACGTTAGTAATTTTGATGTCCGTGGACCGCGCGCATGTCCACTGATGGACTCGGTCAACATCAATGCTATCCAAAATCTCAGGGGGTATCTTACATTTTGTATCATGCAATAAAAACACTGAACATGTTAAAAAAGCAGCACATAGATAAATTACATGCAATAATAAATAAGAAGTGAAAACTGCATATATAAGACACCAACAGTCAAATTACACAGCATATGCAACATAATGGAACATACCAAAAGAAAATAAATATGCCTCCAACAGAATCGCCTTACAGAAAATGCACGGCAAAAATCAACAGCACAACCTACACAGCAGTAACAGCAAAACTTAAAAAGAAACTAGTACGTACACTACATTAATTTCATATATTTATATCAACAGCACAACCTACACAGCAGTAACAGCAAAACTTAAAAAGAAACTAGTACGTACACTACATTAATTTCATATATTTATATCAACAGCACAACCTACACAGCAGTAACAGCAAAACTTAAAAAGAAACTAGTAAGTACACTACATTAATTTTATATATTTATATCAACAGCACAACCTACACAGCAGTAACAGCAAAACTTAAAAAGAAACTAGTAAGTACACTACATTAATTTTATATATTTATAAACTTCGGGTATTAGGTACACTAAAAGTATTTTTTTTTTGTTTTACACAGAAATGTCTAGTACTTTGGAATGGCTAGAAGAACAGTTTACTCGGGATGAAATGAGTGAAAACAGTGATACTAATGGTAGACACTACACTTCCCTAAATAAACCAATTAATAACCAGTACTTTCTATTTTAACAGGCCATACAGAAATTAAAAATAATACAGATACAGACACCTTGGAAAATCATCTGCAGAGTGTGGTTAAAAAAATTGATCTATTAATGAGAAATTTGATTCTTTTAAAAAACTTCGTGGAGGACCATATAAAGGAAAAAAAATAAATATCACTGTCCCACATGTACCTGTAAACATTCTCCATGTCCCACCCAACCGTCCCCAAATACTCCCCAGCAAGAAAAACGTTATGATGAGACTTTAATCCCTTCCTCAACTACCATCCAACATATAAAAATCCCTAATTCCCCTGTATTTGCATCAGTTTCTGCTTCCCCCTCTCTTTCATAATTTTTATATTTTTATACAATAATAAAATATTATGTGTGATGTTACTATACTCCTCTGTGTCTTATATTTTTTTTAAAAAAAGGCAGTTAATCAGAATGGGGTGTCCTAAGGACCCTATAAGTGTATGCACTGTCCGCAATCAAAATGGAGGTGTCCTTAGGACACACAAGATGTCCGCCTGTCTGCAATTATCCAAAATGGTGGTGTCCTAAGCACACTATGGGCCTCATTACACAGAAGGCGGTAAGGGTTAACGGTCGCCGGTAAGGGTACCGGTGACCGTTAACCCTTACCGCCTTACTACGAGGTCCCTTTGCGGGACCCGACCTTAGGGCCATGGAGTAAGGGGGAATTACTGCCCCGCCAACCTTGGAATGGGGTGGTAATTCCCCTTTCCTCCATGGTGGTACAGGTTTGGTACCGGCGGCAATAGCACCATGGTTTACCGCCTACCGTGTAATGATGCCCTATATCTGTTTGCACTGTCTGCAATCAAGATGACGGTGTCCTTAGGACACACATGATGTCTGCCTGTCTGTAATTAACCAAAATGGGCATGCTCTAAGGACACTATACCTGTTTGCACTGTTCGCAATAAAGATGGCGGTGTCCTTAGGAGACACAAGATGTCTGCCTGTCCGTAATTAGCCAAAACGGGGGTGTCCTAAGGACAATATACCTGTTTGCACTGTCCATAGTCAAAAACTGGGGGTGTCCCCAGAACACTAAATCCGTCCCATGTCTGTAATTATTCAAATTAAGGTGTCCTAAGAACATTCCCCCTGTTCGCATTGTCCGCAACCAGAATGAATATGTCCGTAGAACACATAGCCCATTCGCCTGTCCGTAAAGTTGTGACAGACATTTACTTTGTCCGGGGACCTGAACACTGTCCTTAGAACCCCCGTACGCATGTGTATCACACTCTTGGGTCCTATCAATAACGTGCCTGTCTGTAACTGTCTGCTGCACGTGTGTCGCACTGTTAATTAGTTCGGATACCCGAACACTGTCCGTAGAACACCTGTACGCATGCGTACACCTGACCCCGCAAACGTGTCTTCGACGTCATCATGTTACCGCACCCACCCGCTAAGCATGAGTCCTTGTTCGCGAACACCGTCTGGGCCCCCGGACACCCAAAGAGTTTTTTATTTGGACAATCCAGGGTATTTTCCAGTGAAAGTTGACCCTGGCACATGTCCCAGACAATTTCTCTGGCGATCTACATACTTTTGAGAACTTTTTGAGCCCTTTTTTGGTGTTCGAAATGTTCGCGGACAGGGCGGGCGTCCACAAAGCGCGCCCCAGCACCCCTAAAAAGTCCATGTTCGTGGACAGGGCGGGTGTCCAGAAAGCGCGCCCCAGCACCCCTATAAAAGGCCACACCCCAGAGATGCTCCTTATTCTGTTTTTGGGCTTCCAGGACAGAGATTGCTCCTTGTTGCATTGTTGCATTGGATTGTTCTTGCTCTTTCCTGTCTGCAGAACTCTTACATTCTGGTGGTTCCTGACACCATTGTTGGCAATCATGGCTGATGCTGCTCCTGCTACTTCTGACTCAGCACCACCCCCAAACCCTCCACAATCACCACCTCCCTAAGGGCTTGCAGTAGGGAACAGGCATGAGGGTGCCGAGGAGAGTGATGAAGAGGATGACGAGGATGAGGTAGGGGAAGTCCCAACTACTAGTTCTTACAGTGTATCTTAATTAATTATTAATTATCTTGGCTGTGGTGGTTATTTACCACTCTTGATGCAGTACCGAAAGCTTGTGCAAACAAGGTGCGCTGCACTCAGTGCCAGTTGGTACTGAGTTGTGGCAAACCAGGTTTGTACAGATACGGTACTACCTCAATGAAGTGACACCTAAAGTCGTTCCACAGTGGGGCTATTCATAAGGTTGTACCTACGATAATTGTAGTAGGTTGAGTTCCCCTGCAGCATCCTCTGTTTCTGCTCCTGTGACAACAAGAGATACTCCTGTGGGGCAGCGCATCCCTCCCTTGCAGTCCATACGGGATGCTGTAGACTTTACCTTTCAAAGGTCACAGTATTGAGATCATTTGAAGTGCTTTCGAGACTGCGGTCTGAGAGAATGAAAAGGTCTGCCAGCTACCTGAATAAGGCCCACCCAACATCTTCCTCTCTCCACCTGCCCTTTCTTATCCCTGTGGTTGGTGCCCCTTCCTTACCCTCCTTTCCCTTCCTTTCACTGTGTATTTAAAAAAACAAAAAATATAAAACAACAAAAATCCCCCTAAAAAAGGCTTTTTTAAGAGCCGCCTTTCACAGTTTAAAAATAGAAGTGGCAAATAAATTGTGGTGGGTCCTGTTCATTTTTAGAAGTCAGCGGATGGTCCTCGGACTTCTAAAATTTTTGGGGTGCTGCCCTATCAGAATCTTTGCACTATTCTTTCCGGGGAAGTGGTGGCTCTGAAAAGAGCCTTTTTGAGGTGTTTTTTTTGTGTATCAAAAACTTCAAATGGTCAACACCTACTGCAAAATGGATTGCTATAATTCCAAAAAAGGGTCGCAATGCATTTTGTATATTTCGCAGAAAAATCTGATTGCCAGCATAAGTAAGATATACACCATCTCTGCCAAAAATGTGTGTACTACAAAACTAACAGGCCGATTCATGGAATTAATGTGCGCTGAAATTTTCGGCGCAAGCGTGCGAAAGCGTGAGAATCACAGCGCAAGTGCGAAAATCGCAGCGAAACCCGCGCACAGCGATTCATGGAAGTTCGTGCGTGTGTAAATCCCAAGATGTGTGCCAAAATTCTGCGTGGCGCACGCCGGCGCACACGTCGCCAAATAGCATGCGCTACGCGCACAGCGAAATCGCACATAGCGTGGCGCACACAACAAAAGTAGGCAGAACAGGGGGCGTGACACGCGGAATGGGGAACAACGCGTGAAAATGTGGGCGTCACGGCAGAAGTACAGGAGGCAAATGCGCGGAACGCCAACACGCACGTTCAAAACACGTATTCATGGAATCGAACAGGGCTAACGCATGTGAAAAAAAATATGCGCTAATCCGGAAACACGTACGCCAGCAGGAAGTGCGCAAACAACAAACAAGCTCAGACGGCAGGATGAATATACCGTTCCTAGCAGCAGTGGTCGTGGGATACCGCAGGAGGAGGAGGAGGAGGATAGTCAGGCCCAGAATTTTTACACCCAGAACCAGCCTTTTTGGGATGCCTGATGACCAGGTGTATGGGAGGTACAGGTTTCCACCTCACATAATACTCGACCTGGTCAGTGAGTGGGAGGATGACCTCACATCACCCACCCTGTGCTCCCAAGCACTCAGCCCCCTGGAGAAGGTCCTCAATGTACTGCACTTCTTGGCCACTGGATCATTTCAGCGGACAACTGCTATAGTGGGGGGGTGTCACATTCCACGCAGTCACGCTGCCTACACCAGGTGTTGGCCATCATGACTGCACACCCATCAGTCCGCAGGCACATATATCTGCCCAGAACACCTGCAGAAAGGCAGGCTGCTGTCCAGGATTTTCACCGGGTGGTACAATTCCTCAAAGTGCTAGGTGCCATTGATTGCACCCATGTGGCTCTACGTCCCCCAGGGCATCAGAGCACATCTACAGAAACCGCAAGCACTGGCATTCCATCAACGTCCAGGTAGTATGTGAAGCCAAGGGAATCATCACCTCAGTACATGCCAACTATCCAGGGTCCACCCACGACAGTTTTATTTACAGAATGTCAAAAATAAACCGGGACCTAGAAGCTGGGCGGCATGGCGATACATGGCTGCTTGGTGAGTATAAATGCCTCTGCACATGCATGAATGTCAGATACTGAGTAATGTCACAACCCCACAAATGATACCCATCATCACCTCCCCAGGGAACAGTGCCTACCCTCTGAGCACCCACATGATGACGCCAATTCGGAACCCTACCACGCCACCCGAGGTAAGATACAACACAGCCCATATTGCAACCCGGGGCATAGTGGAGCGCACATTCGGAGTGCTCAAGTCACGCTTTTGCTCCCTTGACTGTTCTGGTGGGCAGCTACTATATGCTCCCCCAGTAGTGTGCAGGATCATAGTGGCAGCATGTGTCCTGCACAATGTTGCAACACGCCGGGGCCTGCCGGTGGACATGGTGGTGCACCCCCATCCCCAACCACATGCACGCCCGCTGTGCATTGGAGGGGAAAGGGCACATGGTGAGGCAGCCCGTTCGCAGCTGGTGGCCAATTACTTCACCTAAAATCACACCACTGCGGAGTGCACACAGCCCTGGCACATACCAGCTGACAATCAATGATGATGACATAAGGGACAGTCAACTGTCACTACCATACCAGCCTGAGATTGGTCACCTGGAAGTGCTACATTGTGTGCATCCCTACCTACTTAAACACAACCGATGATGTGTGATAAAAAAGACACACATTCATGCTGCATGAATGCCTACCCCCTTGCAAAATACAACATGAAAATAGTGCCATGTCACCCAACCCCTCCCCATCTCAGCTACCCAACACACCATGGCATGTCATGCAATGTGAAAGCAACCAAATGAATGCACAACACATGACACAAGTGTCACCAAGTGCACTGTCCAAAATGGAAACAGGCCACAGACAATATGCTACCAGTAATCAATAAGAAACAGCACACATGAACAAATACTTACCAGCAACACAATACAGAAACACAGGATGAAACAGTGGCAAAATATGACAGTACAAATTCAAAGTAGTGCAAGTCTTACAACCTGAATACACCAGCACATCGACCCCTTCCATCTGTACAGTGTTACTGCCACGCAAATGTCTCAGTGTACTGCATACAACATGAACTCCATCTGCAAAGTAGACGGCCTTGTGAAGACATGAGGAAGGAACCTGCAAATTAGGAGGAAGACAAGGATGAACAAGCACAGTACAATACACCATGCAGTGTAGAAAACAACAACAATATTCACTAGGAATATCTACACAGTATTCACTACAGACTGCCCACACAGCTCATGGGAGCCCAACGTCACTGTGTAATTCACTGTCACTTGGTCACACCCTTTGCAAGCCCATGGTAATGGGAAGCAGGAGGGGTGTGTGTCTCACGAACCCAAGCATCTAACCCAAACTCAGGACAAGCCTGCATGTGCCCAGCCGGAATACAGTGGATGCCCACGGGAGCCACACAAGGCAACACACTGTAAAAAAAAGAAAAATAAAAAAAAGAAAAAATGGCCATGTGGGGGCCATGTGGGGGCCAGGGGGGGTGTGGGAGGCCACCCAGGTTTGAGGACAGAGTGCACACCAACACCTATCTGCGTGGATGTTACAAAAAAAAAAAAAGACCTCCTTGGGCTCATGACCTGCATGGCTATGCCATTGTGGGAGAACTGCTGTCGCTCTCCTCACCCTCTGCTCCTGCATCAGGAGGTGGTGGCACTATGGGAGGCAGCCCACGCAAAGCCCGGGATGGTCCTCCATGGCAGCAAGCATGCGGGTCTGGAAGGTCTGATTCTGGAGGATTAATGTGCGGAGATCCCCATGCAGCACCTCACGGGTTGCCTGCATTTCTACACGCATGGCCTCGCGTGATGCACAAATCTCCTCACGTGTTGCCTGCATCTCAGCTGAGAGTGAACGTGTGAGATGCTCCAGCTGCTGTTCTGCCCCAAGATTAGTGGAAGCCCCAAGGTCAACCAGAGTCTGCCTGAGGGTATGTAGTTCTTCCCTCAGGGCTTCCCTGTGGGCCTGGGACTCTATTGATATCGATTGGCGCAGAGTCTCCAGTGCCGCCCGTCGGTCCCTGTTGGACGCCAACACGTCTTCCCTGTGTGATTGGCAAATGGAGTCTGTTGCCTGCTGTTGTTGCTCCATCTGACTTTCAGGGGGGTTAATGGAAGTGCCCACCCTCTCTATTGCCTGAGCCATCATTTCTACTGATGCTGCCTGTTGGGTTGCAATACCGTACATGGAGTTTTCCCATACAGTATTGCCTGGTGGCGCACGGCCATTGCGTCGACGGCCACCACACTTGTTTGGGGCAAGGCGACCTGCACCTTGCTGTGCTGGCACTGCGGGAGGCTGCAGGAATGCATTCCCCCTCTGATCTGCTGGCCCAGGAACAGGATGGATCAGATGTTGTGGAGTGTGACCCTGCATGTGTAACCATCAAAGGCGGACCTACCAACACTGACATCCCCATAGAGGGTTCTCCTCCTGGTGCAGGTGGGTTGGACAGAACAGAATCCCTGCCAGAAACACTTATCTGCAACGGCACATAAGTCTCATCATCTGATTCAGCACCCGAATAGAGGTCTGGCGAGGTGCACCCAGAGACACCGCTGGAGAGTATGGCCTGCAGTAACATTTGGGTTCTCACCCACCACCACACCACGTCCCCCACTGGTGCCCGGTCGTGCCAGAGATTCCTCCTGGGTCTGCACCATCTCCTCAACCTCAACAGCATCAAGTGCGTCATCACATGCAAAAACATGAAAGACAACAAATGGAAACAGGCATGAGCACCATAGCACATACATAGGCCGTGACAAGCCACAGATCCAGTACATGATCAACACATGTCCCACATGCCTATAACCCTGCCATGCATGCACTGTCAAAGAGTTGGAAGTGGAGTCAAAAAGGCAGACACTGGGGAGAGCAAGATGGAAAAGCAACACATTTGTAGCATGTTGGGTAGCACAGGTATCACACATCAGGCTATGAGTGGCATGTCCAATACACATACATGACACATGCCATCACACAGATGTCATGTAGCATATCCACGGTAAAGTACAAAACTAGAGCAATATGTCAGTGATTGAGTACTGTCACACATCCATGTGACATCGACATGATGAGAAGATTAATGCTGAATAGTGTTTCAAAATATGCGTGTGCCACACACTGAAACACATCCAGTGTCCAAAAATACTGTCATTGTGGGCTGATCAAAGGTTGGTCACTTTGACATCATAGGAAACATCTTTCATGTTCCACATGCAAACAGCCTCTTATAATCATTTTTATGCAGGGCAATACTTCATCAGCCTGAATGGTGTAATCATTAACATAACCAGGTAATAATAGTGCCCCAGTGTGGCCTGTAAACAATGACCGAAGCATATCACATATGTCGCAATAGGGCATAAAATTGTCTAGCAAAAAGGGTGGAGTGCAAACAATAAGCATGAAAGAAGTCTTACTAAATCAGACCAATGTAGTTGCAAGACAACAGTTCAAGGTAAAGTGCACAAATGTGGGCTTAAAAGGCAACTTTGGCCAGAAGGGATACAGTCATACCCAAATCCAAGGCACGTGAATGTATGGGAGGAAGCACATGGGTGACCCATACCACTCAGGTGCACACACCCTCACCTATCTGAACCCGTCACCCAAACAACATACACATGGATTACACACACACGCATGGGCACTCACCGGACAATGCATCGGAAACAGGTAGTTCTCCCACGCCTTGGATTTGTTCCTCTGTGACGAAGGCCCCAGCAACAGACTCATGTTCAGTGAGTTTGTTGTCCTCTGGAGGACACAAGTGCATCAAGTTCCGGGTCATTAAAGCAAGGCGTTCTTGATGTGCCGGAGTGTGTAGCCGTGTCTGGGGTCTCAGCCTGTCGTGCCAGAGCACCCTTCTTCCTCTTCTTTAAAGGTGGAGCGGCTCTGGTCAGAAGGTGCAGAAGCACCGGTGGACTGGGTAGTAGGAGTGTGGAAATGCACAATGACCATAGGTCTTGTTGCAGGCATTGGGTGCAGGGTAATGTTGGCAGGGGGAACGTCAGTTTGATAGACCTGGACCCACACTGTCCTGGCTGGGAGAGTCAGAGCTGGGGCGGATGGAGCTGCAGCTGCCCCTGCAGCCTCCCCACCCTGCCTACTCGGGGCAGCAGATGACATAGCTGCCCCAGATCCACATGGCTTGGTGACAACAACTTGCACTGCCACACGTGGCCTAGACTTGCTGACCTGGAAGTCAGCCTGGGAGTTATCCTGTGCCAGGTCAGGTGCCACAATGGGCTGGTCCAACAAGGGCTGAGCTGGGATGGTGTCAGCCACGTTTCCCTCAACCATGGGGGGGCGTATGGGTGTCCCTGATTGGTCCTCCACACATGGGGGTATAGGGGCACCCTGCAAATCCCGGCCACGTCCCCTACCGCGCCCACCATGGCCACCTTTTGAAGGTCAGCCACCTTTGCCTCCCTTACCGCTGGGTCACCTCCCAACCATGGCACTGATGTTGTTGTGCATATGGGAGTTGCAGTAAACAATTGTCCTTGGCAATTGGGGGTCAAAGGGGTAGGGTACTAGATGGAATTCATACCCTAGCGCTCTAACAAGGCTGGCTGTGACCCCTGGGGGAAGATGACGCGTCACGCAATGCACAAGCAGCCCAAAATCAAAAAATAACGTGCACACAACCCCTCGCTGACCACGTGCGTGAAAAAATGTACCCGGACTATGCTGTGGCACCGAGAAACACAAAAATAAGCGTACGCGTAATACACGCAGCCTACAATGACCTCTGAAGGGGTACGCGACACACGGGGCAAGCACAGTT
This sequence comes from Ambystoma mexicanum, assembly GCF_040938575.1. NCBI lineage: Eukaryota > Metazoa > Chordata > Amphibia > Caudata > Ambystomatidae > Ambystoma > Ambystoma mexicanum. The sequence goes on along the minus strand of NC_090937.1, from coordinate 1,514,596,685 downwards.
GGTAAATACATGCACGATTCACCATCTGCCTGGAAAAATAACATGAAAAATACACGCGTGTGCACGTTGGCAACACCCCCGCTAAAAGAAGAATTGCACACTGTCTGAGGAGACAGGACAAAAGAAGAAGTGAACGCTGTTTGAGGAAACAGGCCCAACAAAAAATCAGAAAAAAGCTGTCAGAGGTAACAGGGAGTACGAACTTGAAACGCTGTGAAGTAATCGCGCGTGAGCCGACAAGAAGTACAGAATTCACCCACTCGCTCTCCACGAAAAGCACATACAAGGAAATGGCATCCGACTCGTAGCTTTTAAACCGGCCCACACGTACACGTCACATACGCGTGTACGTGCTAAGGCCCTTTCCTCCAATTACACGAGCTGTCACTCGGACGTGCATTTTTTGGACGTGCACAATGAACATGCACCCGTGTTGATGGAAAGACCTGCGCGTCACATCACTTATGCACGTAGGCCCTTTTCTCGGAATAGACGCATCCACACGTTGACGTGCAGTTTTTCCACGCACGATGCCACGTCACGAGGGAAACGCCCATGCGGGTCACGTCACAGAAGCGCTTACGCGCTACGGGCCTTTGTTCCAATGAAACCGCGTATGTGTGCTGACGCGCTTACGTGCGAAGGGCCTTTGCTCGAATTACACGCTGACGTGAAGATTTTCACGTGCCAAATCACTCCGTATCAAGCTGGCCACGCAACAACACACGGAAGACCACGCTCCTGCCCAGAAGGCTGATTTACTGCCCCCCAGAACCCTTTGCACGCTCCCACCTGCCATCTGCTGCTGCCTGACTGCCTGCTGCCCACGTGCTCTGCTATTTGCTGCCTGCCCGTCAGCCAGGGGTGCAGTTGCTGTGACCACCCCTGCTAGAACCGAAGACTCCCAACTGGGATACCATCGCTCCACAGCCCAGCCCCAGGACCCAGTTGCCCACCCACTCCTACCTCTGGGGTTGCCATGTCAGGCACAACACCATCTGGCACCACTGGCAACCCCCAGCCAGAGAGGCAGAGGGCCACCAGCTTCAGTGCCAGGGAAGTTGGTGTCCTGGTGGAGCAACTCCTGGGGCAGTATGATGCCCTCTTTGGAAGTTCACGCGCCGACAAGGAAGGACGGACAAGGTTCTGGATGGACATTGTGACTGCCATCAATGCGGAGGGGGTGGCAGTCCGCGACTTACATCATGTCAAGAAGCACTGGGAGGACTTCAGGTCCAGGACCCTCAACAAGGCCCGGTGCCTTCCTAAGGCAGCGGATGCCAAGGGGCGCCTGGTCCAACTGTCAGATCACCAAATGAGGGTCGTGGAATGCATATGCCCAGGGCTCTACGTCCAGATCCTTGAGAGGCAGACCCGTCTGGAGTTGAGCGGTAAGTGTACATGCATGGTGATTGGACGATGTGCGTGTCGTGGTGTGCCTGTAGTGTGCAGGTTGCACATGTGTTTTTGTAGGGCCATGTAGGGATGTGTATGAACATGGGCGTGAGGCTGCCACATGTGAGTCCTCTCAGGTGTGAGACACATCGATGGTGTATGTGTTGGTAAGCATGCTGGGCAAATGCAGGTGTGGGAGCACACATGTTTGAATTTCTGTGTATGTACATTGGCATTGTTGTGGCATTGATGTTGGTTCATTATGCATGTATCTGCACTGTGTACATGTGCATGTATATGTATTTGACAAGTGTGCAACTGTGATGCAACATGGATGCACATGACACTGATATGTAGAAGGCTGAATGTCAGATGGCGATCTCATCACTGTGACAGTTGGATATGTACACATGCATGTAAGTGTGGTGGCGTGTGTGCATATCTAGTGCACTCCCATTGTTTCATGTGATGTCCGGCTCACCTTTGGCTGTACATGCTGTTGAATGTGTATGGATGCTGCTGCCTGGTGCAATATTGCTGTGGAAATGCTCATGTGTGTGAGTTAAAATGACATGTGTGTCGTGGAGTATGATGCTGTGTCTGAATTTTGACTATGCCACTCATGTACAACTGTCATGTGTGTATCAGTCCAATGTACTGTTCCCTGATGCCTGTGTTTTTTCTCTCCCTGCCTGCAGCGTCAAGAGGGCGGAGAGGGTGCTGTGGAGCACAGGGCAGAGATCGCACCACCAGCCGGAGACGCAAGGCCCGTCTCCCCTCCCAGATTGGCATCTCGTCGGGGAGTGAGGAGTCAGGTGCCGCGTCCCAGGCCGCAGCTGCCGAGGATAGGTCCAAGAGGCGGAGGTTGGAAGTGGACTCCTCGGCAGCAGAAGGGGCAGCTGAGACCCCACAGGGTCCGAAGGAGGAAGATGGCATGGAGTCATCCAGGTTGGTGAGGGGTTGGTGGAGGAGGAGGCTGTGGAAGGGACACACACAGGGTCTGGAGGTGGGGATTCCACTGGTGGTAGTGGTGCAGTGCAGGACCAGGGACAGGAGGCAGCACAGGCTGCCGCAGAGGTGCCTGCGTGCAATCCTGTCCCTGATCCTGTCACTGCATCATCTGGCTCCAGCAGGGATGCCTATGTCCAGACCCGTTTTCAGGGAGGGGATGAGCGCACAACAACTGGCGTTCCTCTCCCTGCGGACGTGGCTATCCGGCACCGGGTTGAGCCTGTCCTGGGTGGGGTGGCGTTGCGTCAACGGGCCATGCGAGGTGACCTGCAGTCTTTTCATGTGGAGACTGCACGTTATCTCGAATGGCTCGTTGACCGCATTGACCTACTGGGACAGCTCACCAGGGCCGGATTCCTCCGTTTCCTGGACCTTGTTCCGACCCCCTCCTTACCTGAACCCCCTATGCACCAGTCGTCCTCCATGCCATCTTCCCACCCATGTATCACCTGGGTTCCCTGTGGAGCTGCCTCTGACCCTGCGGCCAGGCTGGTGGAGGACACATCCCTGCCACAGTCGGGAGTCAGACGTCCAGCAGGGGAGGCCACCTCAACAACTGCACCCCAGCCGGAGGAGGATGTGCAGGCAGCAAGAGCCAGGACACAGGCAGAGGCACAGCAGCAACAAGGTGGGAGCCATGATGGCTCTGGGCCTTCAACATCGGAGGGGCAGGCATCGGCCATAGGGCAGGAGGACCCTGGATTTCAAGTGTCTTCCGTGTGGCAGCGGATGGGCCACGCCATAGATGCAGAGCGGAAACAGGCAGAAGAGGCACGGCTCACAATGGTCAGGGCGGAGAACTCCATGCGGAGGCCCCTGAGGCGGGCCGAGTGCCTCGAGGCAATTTGCCGGGAGTTGGAGGAGAACATGTCGTCGTCCCTCAGGGCCATGGAAGAGGACCACCTCCAGGACATTGAGCGAGAGTTCGATGATGCCCTGGCCCGGGACATCCAAAAGTGAGCCATCGGACTAGCCCGCTGCCATTGTAAATAGTTTTTAGAGTTATGTTTCATTTTCCTTTTCCTTTTATTTGTGGTCAATGGACAATGCCATACACATTTGTATATAGTTTTATTTTTAGGTAGTTTCTTAGGTAGGTTTCATTTGTTTGGTTGGGCTCATGGACCCTTTACATCGTTGGACAATGGATTCATTTAACATCTTTTTTGGAATTTTGCACATGGAGTAATGGATTTTTATTTTGGACCATGGATTGTATATAGTTTGATCATGGATTAATTTGGATTTTTTTTTCCATTATGGAGAAATTGATTTTTTTTTCTCCAGACAATGTATTGTAAATAGTTGGACTATGGATTGATTTATCTTTTTTAGTTTTCATTATGAACATGAAACAATGGATATCATTTTTTTACCTTTCCTTTGGATTTGCGTTGGTGGAGGGAGAGTTATGACTGTATTTCTTTCAATTTTTTTTTTTTGGATTGGTTATCATTTTCATTCACTCATCTTTTTCACATGCTTTTCATTTCATGTTTGATATTTTGGTATGCTTTCATTTAATTTATTTATTTATGTACATAATAGATTTGCATATGTTAGTTTCATGTGTGGGATTCGCTCATTGGGTTGATGCATGTGAAAATGTGGGTTTACACAAGCAATGCCAACCAGTACATGTGTGTGATGGACATGTGTTGATGTACATAGTTGAGTTTTGGTTTGTGTCTTGAGATGGGCATGTCAGTGTGGGGTGGTTTGGGAAATCATTGCGTCTCAAGAATGGGGTGGCGGCATATGGTTTTTTGGTGTAGAAGTGGGCCATGATTGTGCATCTTTATTTCGTGTAGGGGGGGACATGAGTGGGACATGAATGGGGGCCTGCTGGCAGGTGCCCCGCACTGCTGGGGGGTGGGGGTGTAGGGGGAGATGAGTGAGGGCCTGCTGGCAAGTGCCCCGGACTGCTGGGGGGTGGGGGTGCAGGGGGACATGAGTGGGGGCCTCCTGGCAGGTGCCCCGCACTGCTGGGGTGTGGGGGTGCAGGGGGACATGATTGGGGCATGAGTGGGGGCTTGCTGGCAGGTGCCCTGCACTGCTGGGGGGTGGGGGTGCAGGGGGACATGAGTGGGGGCCTGCTGGCAGGTGCCCCGCACTGCTGGGGGGTGGGGGTGCAGGGGGACATGAGTGGGACATGAGTGGGGGCCTGCTGGCAAGTGCCCCGCACTGCTGGGGGGTGGGTGTTCTGGGGGACATGAGTGGGGGCGTGCTGGCAGGTGCCCCACACTGCTGGGGGGTGGGGATGCAGGGGACATGATTGGGACATGAGTGGGGGCCTGCTGGCAGGTGCCCCGCACTGCTGGGGGGTGGGGGTGTGGGGGGACATTAGTGGGGGCCTGCTGGCAGGTGCCCGCACTGCTGAGGGGTGGGGGTGGAGGGGGACATGAGTGGGGGCCTGCTGGCAGGTCCCCTGCACTGCTGGGGGGTGGGGGTGCAGGGGACATGAGTGGGACATGAGTGGGGCCTGCTGGCAGGTGCCCCGCACTGCTGGGGGGTGGGGGTGCAGGGGGACATGCGTGGGAGCCTGCTGGCAGGTGCCCCGGACTGCTGGGGGCTGGGGGTTCAAGGGGACATGAGTGGGGGCCTGCTGGCAGGTGCCCCGCACTACTGGGGGGTGGGGGTGCAGGGGGACATGAGTTGGGGATCAGTAGTGAAAGCTGACATGTGGCTTGGCTGGGGGCATGCCCATGGTGGATGGGCTGCCTGCGGGACATGACCAGGGGTGCAGGGTAGTCCCCTGTGGTGTGGGCTGCCTGCAGGGGCCGTGAAGGGTGTAGAGGGAACACTTTGGAGGACCCTCACTGCTAATTCACATGTAGGACTCCCTGCGCACTCCAGAAATACATGTACCCTGCTCAAATCGCATATGAGACTTCACGCGAACCCCAGTTATACATGTACCCCGCTATCACAGGGCCATTCACGTGTGAAACTTCCCACGCACCCCGGAAATACACGTACCATGCTCAAATCACGTGTGAGACTTCATGCGAACCCCAGTTATACCCGTACCCCACTCGCACAGTGCCATTCGCGTGTGAAACTTCCCCCGCACCCTCGAAATACACGTTCCATGCTCAAATCGAGTGTGAGACTTCACGCAAACCCCAGTTATACACATACCCCCCTCACACAGGGCCAATCGCGTGTGAAACTTCCTGAGAACCCCAGTTATACACGTACCCCATTCGCACAGGGACAATCGCGTGTGAAACTTCCCATGAACCCCAGTTATACACGTACCCCACTTGCACAGGGCCATTCGCTTGTGAAACTTTCCGCGCACCCCCGAAATACACGTACCATGCTCAAATCGCATGTGAGACTTCACGCGTACCCCAGTTATACACGTACCCCACTCGCACAGGGCCAATCGCGTGTGAAACTTCCTGCAAACCCCAGTTATACACTTATCCCACTCGCACAGGTACAATCGCGTGTGAAACTTCCCGCGAACCCCAGTTATACATGTACCGACTCGCAAAGGGCCATTTGCGTGTGATACTTCCCGCGCACCCCCGAAATACACGTACCATGCTCAAATCGTGTGTGAAACTTCCCGGGAACCCCAGTTATACATGTACCCCACTCGCACAGGGCCATTCGCGTGTGATACTTCCCGCGCACCCCCAAAATACACGTACCTTGCTCAAATTGCGTGTGAGACTTCCCGCGCACCCCGGTTATATACGTACCCCACTCGCACAGGGCCAATTGCGTGTGGAAGTTCCCGCGCATCCCCGAAATACATGTACATGGATCCAATCGCGTGTGAGACTTCACGCGAACCCCAGTAATACATGCACCCCACTCGCACAGGGCCTATCTCGTGTGAAACTTCACGCAAACCCCAGTAATACATGTTCCCTGCTTGGCGTTTGCTGTTTGGCAGCCCTGTAAACTGGTCCAGGGTTAGCGCAGCCCTTTGCGCTGAATGGGGGATTTTGATGGTTTTTCCTTGCGCAAGGGGCGTTCTTGGGGGCGTAACTGGCTCTGCTGCAGGGTCGCTGCGCCACTGTGCGCCACAGCTGGTTTTGTTAGCTAAAATCCATGAATACGCTGTGCACGGAAATGGATTGTAGCGCACGCCGCTGGCGCAGAGATTCGCACGTGCACACTGTGCGCCAGCCACGTGCGCCACTTGTGCGCGATATTCTATGAATTACCCCCTTAATATTTTCATTGTGAAAAGAGGACATGCCAAAATCTCTCGAAAAGGGACAAACAGCCTTGTTGACATTGAGCCTCGCTTTCTCTATTTATGGACCAAATCAAGAAGAAGGCAGCCATATTTGTTTCTGAGCAATACGACAAAAGATTACTCAGGACTTTGGAAATATGTCCATAACTTTCCCAAATCCTTCTTTCATTGCACATTGCAAAGAGATTCCAGAGACATGTCCTAAACTGTTCCCTCCACAATGAATAATAATATTGTCTGGATGACACTGTGTCCCCAAAGTAGCACAAAGAGGTACCAGATCCAGCCACTTCATTCCATGCACTTCATGCCAGTGCAATTCCACATGAGGGAATCCAACATGTGCAGCCACTCCACAACGATCTGCATGCACCACCAACAAATTTTTCCACAAGTCTCCCAAAATCCAGACAGTCTGCTTTCTGAAACACACAGCCATAGCTAACTGCTCTCCTCTTAGGAAAAAGACTTTCTGACAAAGTCTCTCCTTACATATCACACCGAGTAAACCTTATTGAGCAATCCGTTGCTCTGCAAAGTCTCAATTGCATTCCTCTCAGCCTCAAAATCCCTGTATGTAATACGCGTGTCGGCAGACAACCGCGGTGTCCGCGGACAAATCGAAAAATCTGAGAGAGGGGAATGAAAATTTAAATAGTGTGCCCCATTTTTTTTAAGCCTTCAGAAACACCTTTCATTTTGTACTTTTTTTTTTTTCCTTATTTTCCTCCAAATATCTTTACATTAGCTTCTCCAAAGCAATCCTTATGTTCCAAAACAGCATGGCATTTCCCATAAAAGATAAAGACACGCCATCTTCTTTAAAGTAAACAACATTACCAGAATCAATGTTGTCATTGTTGCAAAAGAACATGCCAGCTCTAATCATAAAAGCAAACATGCCTCAGTTGATTAAAAACCTAGCAACATTTTGCTGAGGACAAAAAACAGAACTATTGTCCCATATTGCCCTCGTTACCAAAGCAGAAAAAATAACCTGTGCATTTGGAAGTACTTTCATTACTCCCTGAACCAAGTGTTCCAGATCGTCCAACAAAGTAGGGGCACTTACATAGCCCAAATGCAACGCACCACAGTGCAGGACAACCACATGGACTGTTAACCGTAGCCCTATCTTGACAAACTTCTAGCATTGCCTGCATATTGGAACCAGGCACAGTTCTCCCCACTACCGCTACTCCTTTTTCGTCAAAATTGTTAGTCACATTCCTACATTCAGCATACTGCTCCAAACCATTCACAAACATATCTCCAAGCACCAACACCCTGACTTTCTCCACCTATGCCATCTTCACTGTACACAGCCTCTCTCAATACAAAGCAGAACTTCAATGCCTGATTGGCTAATCCCTACAGTCCTCTTTCCATGCTGGATTTCCTGAGAAACCCCGGATGTGGGACGCCCTGACCACGAACACCTGCGGTGTCCGCGGAGCGCGTAACACTGGGGCAGCCCTTCTACCCTTTCCACTTCACTCTCTGCACCATTCCCTCATTGGCTACTGTTAAAAAGTCACACAACCATCCACCAATCACATACAAGAACTCTACATCTAAATCTATCATCACAGTTCAACACTTTAGATGTATGGTTGATCACTCTGAGTACAATTGGGCTGTGCTTGGAACTACTACAAAACTCTCCAAGGTTTTTACTTGCAGATTCATGCACATCCACATGCATGAACACACATTACAGTTATGAATATGTTCTGCCCAGTACATGTACAACTCTGATATGAATGCATATAAACAGAGTAACTGACACTAATCCTGTATAACCTGTAAAAAAAAGCTGTCAATTATCCCATCTGCTATGATCAAGTGTCACCTGCAAACCTGTCTGCTCTTCACATTTTTATTTACCCATATTACCAGCTGTAATGTGCAAACTATTATTTTCTTCTTTCATTCCATGACTTGTGTAACCACTGCCACCTATGTATCCATACTTCAACCATAATAGCATGTAATGCATTATAGTGCATAGGATGTACATTCAATTTCCTTTCTATACCTACTTACCATATATTCTATCATTTGAACTTCCTTTAGGAATGATTACAATAGTAATCAGACACAACACACATAGCTGTCTAACAAAGTGTCATTTCATCTTAAAAGATGGGACAAATAACAGTATAATTATGGGAGTAGGCGTTCTAGTGTGTTATAAAGTGACACGCAGCCAGGAGGAGTACATGCATCTTTATTCATGCACACAGATAGCCAACATAATTTTAAAGGCTCCCAGCTGAAACAACACCAATGCCTCTACAACTGTTCTTCCAATCTAGACAGCTCTCTCATTCAAGCTGTTTGTCCATTCCGTTCTAGAATTTACAACAGCATTCAACTATATATAGGTGCTGTCATGTCTATCACATTGTCAAGACCGGTGGGGGGGTCTGTACTTCCGCTCTCTATATGGTAGAGGAGAGGCACAGAAGACCCCAGCCAAGATTCTCGATTACGGTAGCGATGGACGAGCAATCAAGGCCTAGCTTCTCAGGAGGTGATGCAGGCTGGTTCTTAAGTACAGTGTATCCCCAAGCCCCCACAAAGGAATGTCCACACACTGTATTACTGAAAACACAGTCTTTATATAATTAATATTCAAGGGTTATGTACACTTATCACAACAACGCACTTTGTGCTCAGGAAAACCAATAATGATAAATATCTACAATTCTAAAGTGGTACCACTAATATTAGACCTCATAACAGTGCATTCACAATACTGTAGCAATGGCACGCGGATCAATAAGAAGGAAACCAGCAATAGAGAGAGGAGAGATAACAGAGGGTTGAAACAATAGGCAGAATACTGGCCCCTACCACTGGACACAGTTCTGTGTGGAGATCCCCCCACCTGGGCAACCTGTAAAATAAAGGGATATGACACAAGCCCAGTCCATATATTGTTCAACAGTCTTATTCTCTCCTACAATGTTTTTTACCCCCCCAATGTACCTGGTGGAGTCGAGTTCTTCGAAGAGGCGTCGACAGATCCTTCTTGAATGACCCCCTTTTAAGCAGGAGTCACGGATCGTCGAGAGGCGTCGAGAAACGTCGAAGACCTCGGGGTTCGGCGACGGGGAATCGACGGCCCTTCTTGAATGCCTTCCCTTTCAAGCGGGAGGCACGGGGCGTCGAACGTCCGTCGACGAACGAGGTAGAACGATGTCGAAGAGGCGGCAGCTTCGTCCGAGCGGTGCTCGTCGGCGTCGGGGCGTCGGCGTCCTGCACGGCGGAGGTGTGCGGGGCACCTCGATGACAATAGTTCTGGACCGCAAAGATTGTAGAGACGGGAGCCCAGCAAGGGCGTCGAGTCGCTCGAGTCTTTGAGGTCGTTGGGTGGCGGGAAACCCACCGGCAGGTTTCTCCTCGGCGCGTTGGTCGTCCTCGACTTTCTCCGGCAGGATAAGCGGTCGACGATGCGGTCGAGGGAGTCCTTCGATTGAAACGTTCTTAGGCAAGGAGCGGACGGCTCCGGTCGTCGGCGGCACGGCGTCAAGTGGTTCCCACGGCTGGGCAACACAACTTCGACGGGCCTCCAGCGGTTACACAGACCTGCGAACCCTGGTCGACGGCAATGGACTTCGACAGCGTCGATGTCCGGGTGCTTCACTTCGATCTCCTCGGCGGTCCCGTCTCGGGTCGGCAGCCTTTCGAGGGTCTGACTTCCAGGGCGCTTCGGCGAAGATTCAGCGGTGCTCGATGGTCCCTCGGAGCACGGGAAGAGGGCGCCTTACCAGGTCCTCTCTCGGGTCAGTCCTCGACGATTTCGACAACCTTCAGTTCCGTCGAAGCAAATGCCACAGCAAGTCTTCTTCTTCCAGCTGGACGTCGAGGATCAGCAAATTCAGTTACTCTTGAGTGGAGACTCAGCTTCTGAATGCTTCTGAACAATTTCCAGTGGTGAGAGGTCCCCAGATATACTATTCTGTCTCTCATCCACACTGCTGGCACACACACAGCAGCCAATCACACAGAAGGGCATTCATGCAGTCAGTCAGCCAATCAGGCACACAGTGCATTCAGGCCACACTCCTCCCTTTCAGACACTCACAACAAGGAATGTGGATTGGGACAAGTACCCAGCCATTCAACACTACACACTGCATTCAGGCCAGTTTCGGGCAGGGCTGTCTCAGTCTTTGTCTCTCATGCCAGAAACCAGACAACCACAACAAGGAGTGTATATTGGTCACACACTCCATTCACCCAGGTCCCACCCACAGGAGGTACCCATAACATACAGTCACTGGGAAGGCTCCAGTCAGTCTAGCTGGGCCTTTACAACAACACCATATATGGAACTTCCACCCAACAGCCAGTCAGGGGGAAGGGACAGAGTCAGGGCTTCCCAGGACTTTGGGAAAAACAAGATAACAGGCAATAGAAAGCAAGAGGCCACAGGGGCCATCTTGTTTCCTATCAGGAATCAACTGATTCCAATGGCAGGGCCTGGGTATCCCAAAATGGAGGACACCCAGAGCACCTGTCAAATTCAGCATGGAGCTGCCACCAGCCCATACCCTGCTCTGTGGGCCACCCACAGGTGCCCAAAAACATACACTAGGGGCACAGGGTTGTACCCCTACCCATGGGTGCCATAAGGGTATCCCATGGGTCTGTTCACCAAACCAAAAGAGAGCTGCACTGCCAGGAGTCCCTCATGGACTCCTGGGCAGAAAACATGACAGAACACACGGTAAAAACAGAAAAAGGACAAGGATTCAGAGGCCCTGTCCCTCAGATGCATTTCCGGCATCACAGTCGCCCCCCCCAGACTGAGGTGGAGGGTGCCTAATCTCCCACGGGATAGACACCCTCATCCAGACGGTCAACATACCTTCTGGAAAGGCCATCTGCATTATCGTGACTCTTCCCTGGTCTGTGCTCTATGGTGAAGTCTAGCCCTTGTAGGCTAATCGACCACCTGAGCAATTTCGGATTCTCACCCTTCATCTGCATAAGCCACTTCAGGGGCTTATGATCTGTTTGGACCTTGAAGGTGGACCCCGTAAGGTAGGGCCTAAAACGCCTAAGGCTCCAAACTATACTAAAACATTCCTTTTCAACAGTAGCCCACCTAAGTTCTCTACCCTTGAGTTGTCTACTGATGAATATGATAGGATGTTCTCTCCCTTTGTCATCTAACTGGGACAAGACAGCTCCAATTCCGGTGTCGCAGGCATCCGTCTGGACGATAAAGGGTCGGCTGTAGTCAGGCGCACTCAACACAGGTGCCCTACACAGACTTTCTTTCAAGCCATCAAAGGCCCTCTGACAGTCTTCAGTCCAATTAACCTTCCTAGGCTGTTTGGGTGAAGTTAGAGCTGTCAGGGGTGCAGCTATGGTTCCATAGTCTGCCATGAAATTGCGATAGTACCCAGTGAGGCCCAAAAAGGCTCTCACCTGGGTTTGAGTAGTGGGAGTCTCCCAGTTCTGTACGTCCTGTACTTTACTGGAGAGAGGTTGGATTTGACCCCCTCCTACCTCATGACCAAGATAGGTAACTTTCCCCTGAGCTATCTGGCACTTGGTGGCCTTGATAGTGAGGTTAGCCCTTTTCAAGGCCTGCAACACCTTATCCAGATGTGTCAAATGCTCTTCCCAGGTGGAACTGTAGACGGCAATGTCGTCTAAGTAAGCCACACAAAAGGCTTCCAGCCCACTGAGCGCATGGTTGACCAATCTCTGGAAGGTGGCAGGGGCATTCTTCAACCCAAAGGGCATGACCCTAAACTGGTAGAGTCCCTCAGGTGTGGAGAATGCCGTCTTTTCCTTGGCATGGTCCGTCAGAGCTATTTGCCAATAGCCTGAGGTAAGGTCAAAGGTGCTCACAAATTTGGCAGCACCTATAGTGTCCACGAGCTCATCAGCCCTGGGCAATGGGTGCGCGTCAGTTTTGGTGACGGCATTGACTCCTCGGTAGTCCACACAGAACCTCCAATCCTTGGTACCCGCCGGGGAACTTGCCTTGGGGACAAGGACCACTGGACTGGACCAGGGACTGGTGGAGGGTTCAATAACACCCAGATCCAACATCTTGGCGACCTCAGCCTGGATGTGGTTTTTGACGGTATCTGACATACGATAGCTCCTGCTTTTGACAGGCACACTGTCACCAGTGTCAATTTCGTGCTTACACCACGGTGTAAGGCCCGGTGTCAGTGAAAACAGAGGGGCATACTGCTGGAGCAAAGCCCGGCAGGCCCTCTGCTGCTCTGTTGTCAAATCGGGAGAGAGTTGTACTCCCTCCACTGAGCCATCCTGAGGGTTGCTATGCAGCAAATCAGGAAGGGGCTCACTCTCATCCTCTTCTTGCCCTGAAGCTAGCAAGAGACATGAGACCTCTGCTCGCCTGTGGAAAGGCTTGAGCCTGTTGACATGGAATACCTGGGGGGCTACCCCAGAGGCTCCCATGTCCACCAGATAATTGACTTCGCCCATCTTGGAGATGATCCTGAAGGGTCCAGTCCACTTGTCTGCCAAAGCTCTAGGCTTGGTAGGCTCCATCACAAGGATTTCCTGTCCCGGAGTCCAATCCACTTGCGAAGCTTTCAGGTCATGCCAGTACTTATTCAATTCCTGGCTGGCCTTGAGATTTGCTGTTGCCTGACCCATCATTTGTGTCATCCTCCGCCTGAGGCCTAACACATAGTCCCCCACTTGCTTGGCGGGACCTGGAGGGGTGGCTTCCAAGCCTTCTCGGATCAAGGCGAGGGGCCCCCTCACGGGATGTCCAAAGAGTAACTCAAAGGGGCTGAAACCAACACCCTCTTGAGGTACCTCTCTGTAAGCAAACAGCAGGCATGGCAGGAGGAGATCCCATTTCCTCCTTAGGGGCTCTTCCAAAGCACCTAGCATGCCCTTGAGAGTTTTGTTAAATCTCTCAACCAGACCATTGGTCTGGGGGTGGTAAGAGGTGGAGAACTTGTAGGTTACCCCGCACTCTTTCCACATGGTTTTCATGTAACTAGACATGAAGTTGGATCCTCGGTCAGAGACAACCTCCTTGGGGAATCCAACACGGGTGAAAATGCCCAGGAGAGCCCTGGCAACCACCTTGGCAGTAACAGTCCGAAGGGGTATTGCCTCAGGGTACCTGGTGGCATGATCTACCAAGACCAGGATGAACCGATGTCCACCTGAAGTGGGAGGGTCAAGGGGACCGACGATGTCGATGCCCACCCTCTCAAATGGTGTGCCAACCACTGGTAATGGCTGCAGTGGGGCAATGACCCTGCCTCCAGTCTTGCCAGACAACTGACAAGTTGGGCAGGTCCTGCAGTGGGACTCCACCTCTACTCCCATCCGTGGCCAGTAGAAATGGGCAGAGAGCCTCTGCTTAGTCTTCTTGGTCCCAAGATGACCAGCCAAGGGCACCTCATGCGCCAACTGCAGTAGGAAGGGCCTGTAAACCTGGGGTACCACCAACCTCTTGCGGGCACCAGGTTCGGGCTTGGTGGGCTCACTAACAAGGAGCTCACCCTCCCAATAAATCTTGAATGTCCTAGGCACTTCACCTTGTGCCTGGGACAGGGCCTGTTTCCTCAGGCCCTCGAGAGAGTGGCACTCTCTCTGTCCCTTACAGAAGTCTGCCCGGGAGGGTCCCCCTTCAGCTAACAAGCATTGAAGGTCGGGATGATCCTCCGGGTTGAGAACCTCTCCCACAGGAGAGTCTTCTGTCTCTTCTCCCACAGGAGTTGAGTTTGGGTTTTCCGCTGGACCCAGCCCGTCCGGAGCATGGATCCCATTGGGTGCTGTCGGAACAGCAGGAAGAGAAGGTGTTCCCTCCACAGAGGTGGCCTTCTTGGTCTTCCTTCTTCTTGCCTTAGGCCTCGCCTTTGGCTCGGATACCTGACTCACAGCCAGACCCGGTGTCACCTGTGACCTAGTGACTGCAGCAGCAGTCATGGGAAGACCATCCGAGATCAACCCCAACTCTACTAGATCATTTCCTAACAGAATGTTAGCAGGGACATTGTCCTGAACCAGGACAGGAAGCTTTGCTGTCTTGTCTCCAATCATGAGTGTGACTAGGGCTACAGGCGATAATTTGGGAGGCCCACCAGCTAACCTGGTGGTTTGCAGAGGAGCACCTTCATAGTCCTCTGGCTTGAGCAGGGTCCTGTCCACCACTGTCATGCTTGCCCCAGTGTCTCTCAAACCAGTAGAAGGCTGGCCATTCAAGAGGACACTTCTCAAAAATCTACGGGTGTTCTGTGGGATAGTCGCCAGTACTTCTGCGTACTGGTCCCAGGCCCCAAGGGACACTAAGGAAATCTCTACTGGAGCACCAAATGTGATTCCTGTAGAGGAGGGGAGGACAGTGGCCTCCACCTCAGACACGGGGTAAGGGTAGGTCAGGCTGACAGCCTGTACTCCAAGTGCCTTACCTTTACACTTGGGGTCACCCCTTTTGTGATCCAGAGCCCCACAATCCCAACAAGTGCCAGGAGTGCGGGGTACGGTACTGGAACCACTGGGAGCCTGCTTTGCAGCAGGTGGACCACTACTCTTATTCCCACCCACAGAGGACTTATCCCCACTAGATTTTTGGGTCTTAGGAGAGGAAGGTTTTGGTTTACCCGACTGTGACTGCTTTTGGGACTCCTCAGCTTTCTGAGAGGCCCCCTTTTCTTTGTCCTTGTCCTTCCCACTGGAGTCCTTAGGGGACACCCGGTGGGAGACCCACTTGTCAGCCAACCTAGCCAGCTTAAAGGGGTCCAAAATGTTCTGGTCAGCCACATACTGACGCAGCTCTGGTGAACAGGCTTCAGAAAAATGCTCAAAAAACAAGAGGTGGGACAACTCAACAAAAGTTTTCACCTTGTATCCATCAATCCACCCCA
The DNA here is from genome assembly GCF_040938575.1 of Ambystoma mexicanum. NCBI lineage: Eukaryota > Metazoa > Chordata > Amphibia > Caudata > Ambystomatidae > Ambystoma > Ambystoma mexicanum. Next base: position 1,514,581,172 of record NC_090937.1, on the reverse strand, counting down.
TCATGTTCATGTGCGCAGTACTCACCCAGTCAACCCAAGACACATTCTCTCTTTTCTTAAATTCCCTGAACCTTTTAAGGTATTGGGCAGGTGTCTTGCCAAACTTGGCAATCAAAGCAGACTTCATACACTCATACTGACCCCTTTCTTCCACACTCAGCTTCAGAATACAGTCATATCCAGTTTGAGGCACTCTGCTTAACAAACACTTAGCCCAATCTCTTTTATCTACATCATGAATTGCACAAGCCATTTCAAACGCTTCAATCCATTGGAGGATATCTGAACCCTCCACAAACACACCAACCAAATCTTTCATAAACTTGGTGGCTGGGGACCTGCCACTCTCAATTGGTCTAGCTGAAGTCTCCACTCTAGCTCTCTCTAGCTGGATTCTCTGACATTCAGTGTCCTTGTCTTTGAGCGCAAGATCCCTATTCTTGAGTTCCACTTGCTGTGCCAGCTCCTCTTTCTTAAGCTCAGCTTCTATTTCCAACTTGCGATATTCAAAGGCCAATTTCATCCTTAATAACTCAAGTTCCATGGAATTGCTGGGGTTTGGAACAGAGGCAGCAGGAATGGTGGCATTCCCAGAAACAGATTCAGCGACAACCCCAGGGGCAGAGTCCTCACTGGTTGCATCCCCCCCTTCATCAAGGGTTTCACCATCAGTCTGGTAGTCCACCAGGGCAGCTATCAGCTCAGCCCTAGACTTATCCACAAAGTCCAACTCCCTGGCTTCACAAGCACTCTGGAGAGCCTCTAAGCTCATCCGAGTCAATTTACCATTTGCAATGGGCTCCATTGCCTGTAATGCAGTTATTTGGTACACACCCAAACCTTAATCTAATAAAGTGCGGATATTTTGTAAGTGGCACGGTTATACACTGAGTCTTAAAACCATAAGCATCCCACCGCTGCCACCAGCTTGTCAAGACCGGTGGGGGGGTCTGTACTTCCGCTCTCTATATGGTAGAGGAGAGGCACAGAAGACCCCAGCCAAGATTCTCGATTACGGTAGCGATGGACGAGCAATCAAGGCCTAGCTTCTCAGGAGGTGATGCAGGCTGGTTCTTAAGTACAGTGTATCCCCAAGCCCCCACAAAGGAATGTCCACACACTGTATTACTGAAAACACAGTCTTTATATAATTAATATTCAAGGGTTATGTACACTTATCACAACAACGCACTTTGTGCTCAGGAAAACCAATAATGATAAATATCTACAATTCTAAAGTGGTACCACTAATATTAGACCTCATAACAGTGCATTCACAATACTGTAGCAATGGCACGCGGATCAATAAGAAGGAAACCAGCAATAGAGAGAGGAGAGATAACAGAGGGTTGAAACAATAGGCAGAATACTGGCCCCTACCACTGGACACAGTTCTGTGTGGAGATCCCCCCACCTGGGCAACCTGTAAAATAAAGGGATATGACACAAGCCCAGTCCATATATTGTTCAACAGTCTTATTCTCTCCTACAATGTTTTTTACCCCCCCAATGTACCTGGTGGAGTCGAGTTCTTCGAAGAGGCGTCGACAGATCCTTCTTGAATGACCCCCTTTTAAGCAGGAGTCACGGATCGTCGAGAGGCGTCGAGAAACGTCGAAGACCTCGGGGTTCGGCGACGGGGAATCGACGGCCCTTCTTGAATGCCTTCCCTTTCAAGCGGGAGGCACGGGGCGTCGAACGTCCGTCGACGAACGAGGTAGAACGATGTCGAAGAGGCGGCAGCTTCGTCCGAGCGGTGCTCGTCGGCGTCGGGGCGTCGGCGTCCTGCACGGCGGAGGTGTGCGGGGCACCTCGATGACAATAGTTCTGGACCGCAAAGATTGTAGAGACGGGAGCCCAGCAAGGGCGTCGAGTCGCTCGAGTCTTTGAGGTCGTTGGGTGGCGGGAAACCCACCGGCAGGTTTCTCCTCGGCGCGTTGGTCGTCCTCGACTTTCTCCGGCAGGATAAGCGGTCGACGATGCGGTCGAGGGAGTCCTTCGATTGAAACGTTCTTAGGCAAGGAGCGGACGGCTCCGGTCGTCGGCGGCACGGCGTCAAGTGGTTCCCACGGCTGGGCAACACAACTTCGACGGGCCTCCAGCGGTTACACAGACCTGCGAACCCTGGTCGACGGCAATGGACTTCGACAGCGTCGATGTCCGGGTGCTTCACTTCGATCTCCTCGGCGGTCCCGTCTCGGGTCGGCAGCCTTTCGAGGGTCTGACTTCCAGGGCGCTTCGGCGAAGATTCAGCGGTGCTCGATGGTCCCTCGGAGCACGGGAAGAGGGCGCCTTACCAGGTCCTCTCTCGGGTCAGTCCTCGACGATTTCGACAACCTTCAGTTCCGTCGAAGCAAATGCCACAGCAAGTCTTCTTCTTCCAGCTGGACGTCGAGGATCAGCAAATTCAGTTACTCTTGAGTGGAGACTCAGCTTCTGAATGCTTCTGAACAATTTCCAGTGGTGAGAGGTCCCCAGATATACTATTCTGTCTCTCATCCACACTGCTGGCACACACACAGCAGCCAATCACACAGAAGGGCATTCATGCAGTCAGTCAGCCAATCAGGCACACAGTGCATTCAGGCCACACTCCTCCCTTTCAGACACTCACAACAAGGAATGTGGATTGGGACAAGTACCCAGCCATTCAACACTACACACTGCATTCAGGCCAGTTTCGGGCAGGGCTGTCTCAGTCTTTGTCTCTCATGCCAGAAACCAGACAACCACAACAAGGAGTGTATATTGGTCACACACTCCATTCACCCAGGTCCCACCCACAGGAGGTACCCATAACATACAGTCACTGGGAAGGCTCCAGTCAGTCTAGCTGGGCCTTTACAACAACACCATATATGGAACTTCCACCCAACAGCCAGTCAGGGGGAAGGGACAGAGTCAGGGCTTCCCAGGACTTTGGGAAAAACAAGATAACAGGCAATAGAAAGCAAGAGGCCACAGGGGCCATCTTGTTTCCTATCAGGAATCAACTGATTCCAATGGCAGGGCCTGGGTATCCCAAAATGGAGGACACCCAGAGCACCTGTCAAATTCAGCATGGAGCTGCCACCAGCCCATACCCTGCTCTGTGGGCCACCCACAGGTGCCCAAAAACATACACTAGGGGCACAGGGTTGTACCCCTACCCATGGGTGCCATAAGGGTATCCCATGGGTCTGTTCACCAAACCAAAAGAGAGCTGCACTGCCAGGAGTCCCTCATGGACTCCTGGGCAGAAAACATGACAGAACACACGGTAAAAACAGAAAAAGGACAAGGATTCAGAGGCCCTGTCCCTCAGATGCATTTCCGGCATCACACACATCCTGTACAACTATGTACAAATAGTGTAGTAAAGCAAGACATGCAACATTTCCCCTGTTCCCTTCAGTCTGCAACGCAAGGACCAGACCCTTCATTGCAACCTTTAATTTATTTCAGACTCTCCCATATCCAAGCACCACACAAAAAACCCAGTAGTTTGGTAATCACCTGCAGTCTGGTAAATGAGCTGTGACCCTTTGCCACTTCTCCAGATTTTCTATTTGAACCTTTTCCCCTACAACTATCCTGCAGAGTAATAAGCTGTTGAACCCATCAAACCCTTCTGCTGTATTTCCCACACCTTCACAAATGCATACACTGCATGCTTTTCCCAAAGTTCCTCCCATTTACCCTGTATAAATAGCAAATAAAACACACAATTATTTCTCCTATCTCCTAACGTCCAATAACACCGCCTTAACAAGTCAAGTGTGTTCTGTGTGCTCACTATTGTAATCACTTCTAAAGCACATTCAACTAACAGATTCTAAGTAAAACATACAGAATTTACATAGGCAAAGGAAAGTGCGTCTACATGCTATACACTGTTATCAGAAAGCACTATTACTGCAAAAAATAAAGAAATTCTTGTCTACTTTAACAACAGTTCTATTAACACACATATTTACTAACTTCTTTCTTTCACAATCGCAGTAAAGACCACTCTCCTGAAAAGCAGCAGTGTCTGAAGTACAAACCAGAACTCAGACGAAACATTATCTTTCCATCCAAAAAAGTAAGTGCAATACTGCCATAATGTTCTAACTGTTACTCAAACACTGCAGAATTCTAGTACTGTAGAACAAACAATTGTATTACCATACACTGCACAACATCCCAACCCAAACTTTCTTTTTTCTCCAACAGACCCCAAAGAATGCCTACCAAAAAGTAACTCTGTAGAAAGCAACGCAGAAGTAGAAAACATCAAAATAAAAGTCTCCAAAATAAGCATCCACCTCTAGCAAGATGTGTACAAAAAGTTCAAACAAAACAGCTAATATAGTCACTAAGTGAAACAAAACCAGCTTCCAGTACAGAAACTTTGCTTCCTTTTCAAAATGTAAAACGAAACAGAAAGTGATTATCAAGACTGCAGCTACCACTAGGGCTAACACTGCACCAATAAATCTTGATGTAGCCGCAAGTAAGCATACCAAAAAAAATATTTTGCAAAACATGTTCTGCCACAGAGTCCTTCAAAACCTTATAAAAACAGGAGAGAAATCACGCATTAACCCTTAAAACCTATCATAGAAATGTAATCCTAGAAGCTCACATAGACAGTGCAATCCTTCTCAAAAGGAAATTATTTAAGTTTTAAACAGAATAAACCACTAACAAAACTGACAACTAAACTACAAAAAAGACTTCTCAACAAACAGAATATCAACAGAACATCAACAAAGATAGCTTCACAAACATCTGTGTAGGTGAATGGAGTCACACCATGAGCACAGAACCATATTTGAATGAAGAAGCATACAAACCAAAGCAAATAAAACCAATTGCCATACTTACCATTGCACAAGGGTATGCAAAACTTAATAATACCATTATGCAACAAGAAACGCTGCTCACAAAAAAATAAAAGAACTTACTATCAACTCTCCATTCCACTGAACCAATACGTGCAGTCTACAAATGGCCGTGCACATCAATGTGTAACATAGCCAAAAAAAATTCAAATCTTTAAATAACAATCTTCTACATAGTAAAGCCAAAGAACTACTCAAAGAAATAGAGCATATCCAGAGAAAATATTTTGGAAGTGAAAGCCACTTACAAAATGCAATAGCTTTACAACAGACTAGCAACAACTGTACAAATTGCAACCTTCTACTACACAGAAACAAAAAAGAAATACTAAATTTTAAAAGTACATCTGCTGAAGTACCAAACCACCTTTCTGTGTTGTTGCAGGACTTTTTATAAAATAGACATAACGTACAAAATAGAAGATAATGAAGATTCCAAGTGGTATCAATTAGCTCTCTATCTTATAGCAGAAAATAAATATGAAATTACTGACCTCTTAATACTTTGCAGTTACTGCACTGCAAAACTTGACAACAACCAAACACCTTCACGTGCTATCACAAATAACTTGGAATTATTCCCACTACCAAAACTCCTGCAACAACTTCACTTATATGAGAGCATCATAATTCAAACAGTGCTCCCATTCAAGCAATAATAGGCCTTCATCCAAAATTACCTCCCTCTGATTTAATGAAAGGCATCCGTGGCAAAGTAGTTTATTTGCCAAATGGGTGGCGGGGGCACCTCATACAGGCCTCCCTGGGCCTCCTACAAATGGCTGCGTGAGGTACACCCCCCTCCATTTGGGTACGGTTTGGGCACTCAGGGGCCAGATTGGCACATAAATGTGCCTCTCTGCACCAAGGGGAGTTGGGTTACCAAGGGGAGTTGTTGCTGCCCGCGGATCGAGCTCTGCGCCCGATCCGCGGGCAGCAATGCTGTCACACAAGGTATCGTTGGAAAGGGTCCAACAATACCGTCCGCGATCTCCGGCTTGAAATGCAGCCGGAGATTGAGGCAGAGGGAGAGGGGCTCTTACCTTCACTCTTCACCGCTGCAGCCGAAAATGATTTTACTTTCAATCTCACATAGCCCGGGGGTTGGATTGCAGTTTTGTGCGATCCCTGCTTTGCAGGATCGCACATAACAGAGTGCCTGAAAGGAAGAGGTATCTCATCCTTGGCAACAGGGAGGGAATCCAAGGACAAGATACCTTGTCCTTGGCACTAAATAGGATAAACAGAATGAACAGAATCACAAGAGCTCAAGAAAGACTTACCAATCATAAGAGGAAGCATAGTCGCAGCATCTGGACTGGACTAATCCTTATCAGGGATCAGTGAAGGAACTAGATCCCATTCCACGCGCCCCTGCCAGAAGTAGCAGGACGGAGAGCTAATCTTCCGTAATTCACAGTTGAGCATTATGGGCCGGCGTATGCTCATAGAAACTGTACTTTGTGGAGAAGGGTTTGAGAGGTACAACAATCACAGATTGGCGCACTCACACACTCTTACCTCCACACAGGAGCAGTATCACCACGTACCAATGCTCACAGCTTTTCTACTGAGTGAGAGGCCTGAAGGGGGTGATTCAAGTCCAGGGGGGGCTGTAACCGTGCCCCAACGCCTCCGCAGATACCAGGTGAGCGTAACACTCACACATTGAAATCAGGTAACCATTTTCAAAATATGTCAGCTACCCAATTACTACAAAAGGTGCAAGAAAAAGATGAGGTTTTATAGTCAAGCATTACAAATCTTTTAGCAAACATGCGGGGTACAAAAGAATACTGGTTCCAATGTCACAGAGATGTATGCTGTGTGATAAGAAACCTTGGCCCACCCAGTTGGTTTGTGATATTAAGTTGTGCAGAATATGCATGGGAAGATTTACACGATTTCTCACGCATAGCAAACAAAAACAAAACAAACATAGATATAAAAACACCAGGAGAACTCTGCTCTCTAGATCCTGTAAATGTATCAAGATATTTGCATCATTGCTTCATTGCTATGCTACACTTCATTTGTAATAAAACTGTTCCTCCCCTCGGAGAAGTGAAACACTTATTTTGGAAAAAAGAACACCAAGCCAGAGGAGCACCAACACATCCACATGCTTTTGTGGATTAAAGATGCGCCTAAATTTGGTCAGGTTAGTGATGCCACTGTTCTGCAGTTCATCCAAAAATATGTCACTTGTGAAATCCCTTCACAAACAACACATAGTGACCTTCTTGCACAGATTTTACAATTTCAAAGACACAAATGTGGGGAATATTGTCGTCACAAATATAAAAACAAAGGGTTTCCCTAGACCAGTTTCAACAACATGTCAAGTAAACAACTTCATGTCTTCAGTTAGAAGAAATAGTGTGAAAGGTAAATCACCTAAGAACACCTATTACATAAAAAGAACAGAAGAAAAAAATACATCAATGATTACAATGCAATCATTGCCCTCCTCTGGGATGCAAATATCGATGTGCAGTCCATTGCAGACAATGCCACTGCAGTTGCACAGTATGTCAAAGCCTACGTAACCAAAGTAGAAAAAACAGAGCTTCAAGACCTCTGGATGACATATCATCTGAGAAAACACTATGACAGAAGTTGTACAGTTTAGGCAAATGAGAGAATGGGCTGCTATGAAGCTGCAGACCATTAAACTGGTACTGCCTTGCTATGAAGCTGCAGACCGTGTAACCGGTACTGCCTTGTATGAGAAATCTGAAAATATAGTATGGCTCAGTCTTGGTCCTGCTAAATCTAGAAAAAGAGTTCTCAAATCATATGAAGACATAGAAACAATAGCCAAACATGATCCCAACAGCCAAGACATTTTGAAAAACAATTTACTAGACACATACTAGCCAAACAGGAGTACCACTTTGGAAACCATGGCCCTCATTCCGAGTATGGTGGTAGTCATGGCGCTATTTGCGCAATGACTGCCTCCCATACCGGTACCGACTCCGGTTTGGTTCAATGGGGACTTACCGGTCCATTCCGACCTTGGAGGGACCGGTGAATCCCCATTTACCAAACCATTCCCCATTCCCATTTGAGGCCGTATAGGGCTCAATGGGAATGGGGAGGGTGCAAATAACGGGCCGGCGTATGCCAAGCCTGTTATTTGCACCCAGGTCCCTTAACGGGTCCGTTCTTAACACCTGGTCAGACCAGGCATTAAGGAAGGGACCCGCTAAGGGACCTCATAGTAGGGCGGTAAGGGATTACCGGCACCGGTCTCCTTACCGGTGCACAGTATCCCTTACCGCCCTACTTGGAATGAGGGCCCATGTGTCTATACCACGCAGCCCAAAACTTCACATACAAAAATAATATTAAACCAGATGAAAAGAAAGGTAGATACAGAGTGGCAAATGTGAAGGCAGCTTAGTGAAACTTACCAAACATGGCTTAATAATCGTATCAAATTGTCATTAAAAACTCCTCAACATGAAGAACTGTATTACATGTACCTGCTACAACTTTTTTAAACCATGGACAAAAGAAGAAGATTTATTAGATACTTATGACTCCTATGAAGATGCTTTGCTTTCAAAGCAAAAGAAAGCACTATAACAGACGTAAACTTTACACAGTATAAAACAATGTTGCACAATGAACAGCAAAAATAAGAATAACTCCAGGCCCAACTAGATGCGGACACTCCTGACAATAGTCAACCTTCTCTAACAGGAAGCAAAGAACCACTTGGACAGCCACTAAGAGCAAATGAGGCAGAATTAGCCATGACAGAAGTAGAAAGCACCATGCGTCAGTATGAGCAATCTACAGAAGACTTTGCTGTACTAAAATCACAACTAAACAATGAGCAGCGTAGCATTTTCCAAGAAGTAACAAAACAAATTGAACATGGTGTGCATCATGAAATTAAAAATTGTACCTGGCAAAACTACACACCTATACTGCTATACGTGAGTGGTCAAGCTGGTTCAGGCAACATTTTCTTAATCAAAATCATCAGCAAGCTGGTTCAGGCAAAATTTTCTTAATCAAAATCATCAGCAAGTTTCTCCAACAATTGACAAACAACAAACTGTCAGCTGTTCTAACTGCCTCCACAGGTTTAGCGGTCTAAAACATAGGCGGTGTCACTTAACACCAAATGCTACTCCTTCCAGTAGAACACCAAAACAAATTATACTATCACAAGCTTTCACCAGAATCTGCAATGGGACTATGCAGAGTTTTCAAACAAATAAAAATGCTGCTAGTAGATGAGGTAAGAATGGTTTCCAATCTAATGTTAGCCTTCATTCACCTCAGATTACAAGAGGTACTGCAAACAGACTATGAAGAACTCTTTGGGGGAAAACGCATTATAGTTTTCCGAGATCTTCTTCAATTAACACCAGCTAAAGGTGAACCTATTTTTAAAACTTAAGGGCACAAACTATGCCATAAAACTCTTGGCAGCATAGGAAATGTCAACCTTTGGCAACATTTCCAATACAGAGAATTAACAGAAAATATGTGTCAGTCTGCAGACCACACATACGCCACCATTTTAAAAAAGTATTAGAGTTGGTGTTGGTGTATCTCAAGAAGCACACTATATATTAAAAACCAGGCACATACGGCCATAACTCATGTGCTACTGATGTCATGGAACAATTAGCACACAAAAATGTCAATTGTATGTCCTTGATGCCAACTCTTGCAAGCTGTCCAAAATTTAATTAAACAATGTTAAAAAAGAAATGCAACCAATAGTTAAAATTTGCTCAACAGACAAACTGGACTTACATGGCATGAAACTACCCATGTGTCAACAAGCCACAACAAGGCTAAATACCTTGTAAAACTCTATCTCTAACACAGCTGGTTTGGAGAAAATATTAAAATTATCTTTAAAATGTACAGTAATGCTTAAACGTAGCCTTGATGTGGTCCAAGGACTAGTTAATGGAACACTTGATACAGTTATTGGCCCTCATTACGACCCTGGCGGTAAGTAACGGTCATTACCGGCATGGCGCAATTAACATGTCCGTGCAGGCCAGATACCGCTAAAAGCGGCACATTACGACATCTCGGGCACGAGCATCGCGCCATGCCGGTAATGCAATCACCGCCATGCCGGTAAAGTCCTAGAAACGCCACTTACCGGCATTGTATGCCGTGCAAATAGCACGTCCGCTACCCTAGCTATCGATATTAGCGGTTACCACTAATAGCGGTGACCGCAAATAGCTGGAACCGCAATTAGCGGTGACCGCAAATAAGCGGATCCGGAAGTTGCGTCAGCGCACAGGAACGGGAAAGAGCACGGCGGCCATCTTTAAAAACACAATCTATTGCCATCCTCTTCAACCAGTGGACACCTGACCCCCACAACCTCTACAAACCTTCTCCTACACCCATCAATCATCAGATTGCCTTAAATTCTGGAAAAAAACGGAGATCGGCTGCGGCACGAGCGCTTTTCTAGGGAGGAGCTAAATATGTTGGGTGAAACCCTACAAGAGCATGCCGATGTAGTATTCTCAACAGAGATGAACAGACCGGCGATCATGAGGAAGAAGGCCATATTGGCCATGGTAGCGCAGGGGGTCAGTGCAGTTGGCACTACACCCCGAAATGCAAGACAGTGCAGAAAAAGGTGGGACGATCTACGTCTCCGCGTCAGAAGTATACTGTCAGCAAATAGAAATCTGGGGATGGCGAATGGCGGAGGAGGTGATACGCCCATCAAAATGCAGCCTTGGGAGGAGATATGTGCCGCGACCATAGGCACAGAGAGCATAGAGGGGGTCGGATATATGGAGAGAGGAGCCCCGACATCAGGCGATGCAGGTAGGTGCCTTAAATCCAGCCATGCAAAACTCACTCAAGACCAGATTTGTGGGGAGTGCAATGATGCCTAACAGGGTCAACATGACACATTAGCAGAAGACTGCCTACATGCATTATGCACACCCTTTCTGTAGCCACCCACATGCCTCCATGCCTCTACCACCTAGATGGAGACAACCTGTATGTCACTGCCTCCAATGTGCACCATGTAGTAATCAAAATGAATGCTGCCATCTCAATGCCTGCTCAATGTCTGCAGACCTATCACTAACCCTTTCTCTCCTTTGGTCTACCACAGGCTCTCATTCGGACAGTGCCAACGAATACACTGGCACTACACCTGCCAAGAAGGCCAGGTCCGAAGACCCAAAACACTGTCCCTCCACCTCTGGTGCAAATATCAAACCCCCACAGCAGCCAAAATCAACAAGCACATCACAGTCCACGGCACTGATGTGCAGCAAGTCAGGCACTATGGCACCACCAACGACAACCATCTGCCCAGTGGTGTCTACTGAAGGCACTGGGTCTGCAGGAAGCAGCACAATTGGGGAGACTGTTGCCACCGCTGCCAGTTCAGACAATGAAGAAGGGGATGTTGATGTTGTTGTGGGTCCCCCCATTCCCCCCTTCATTCCCCCTACCTGTCCCCATGCAGCCAGCATGACGATGGCACACAGGAGCAATCTCCTGATGACTCATGGCCGACCACTCCATGCCCAGTGGCAGATGTCCAGGAGGGGAGCAGCTCAATGGACATGCCAGTAGCAGCATCCACAGGCCAAAAAACACAGAACCCGATGCATGAAATCATCACGTGACAAGAACAACTGTCCTCCCTCTTTACACAGCATGTGGCAGAATGGGCCAGCGCAAGGGGGGAAATGCGCGATTGTGCAAAAACTGTAAAGGCAGCTATAGAATCCACCTCCAAGGATATTTGTGCTGAACTAGCCGCGGTGCTGCACGTACTCTCGGAGCTTGTTCAAACTATGAGGGACATGCGTCCTTGTGAGCAGCCCAGTTCCTCCTCGGCTGCCAGTTCTACCCGAACCAGCCCCGTCCGCAGATCGGGCAGGAACCTGTGGCGTACAGACAGGGGTGCTCCAGGTGCTGGGAGAGGGGGTGCCAATAGAGGCTGCCCTGTGGAACAAACCCACATGATGCACTTTAGCACAGGCATCGACAACATGTTTTTGGGAGTTGAGGGGGAAGGGGGAGTGGGTGTGTTGGGGAGTTGAGAGGGGAGGGGGGAGTGGGTGTGTTGGGGAGTGGAGGGGGGGAGTGGGTGTGTTGGAGAGTTGAGGGGGGAGTGGGTGTGTTCACTTTAATTTTCTATTTCATTACACTTTTTGGTTATGCACAAATCACATGTGTGGATATTGTTCATTGCGTATGTGTGCTTTATTGTTGAACAGTCCACAGTATGCTTGTCCCAGACACACCCAGTGCCCCAAGTGCCATCACCATGTGACAAGCCCCGTCCATGTGTGCTAGAAGCATTGGTCAATCAGAGTCTGATGCATGGTACGTCCCTCCTGTGCATCGCGTCCACCCTGAGGTACTGCACCATCCCCACCCTCCTCATCCTCTTCGTCAGGTGGTTGAAGTTTAGCGTCAGGGTGCAGGGGCACATTCCGTCTGATGCACATATTGTGTAGCATTACACATGCCATGACGATCTTTGCAACCTTCTCATGATGGTACAGGAGTGCCCCACCAGACCTGCTGAGGCACCGTAACCGTGCCTTCAAGAGGCCAAATGTCTGCTCAATCACCACACGGGTTCGTGTATGTGCACGATTATAGTCCTCCTCGTGCCAGTTTTCTGGGTTCCGGACTGGGGTAAGGAGCCATCTCTTCAAGGGATACCCTGCATCACCTGTATGTGGGCAACAATGTACGTGTTAGTCATAACATCAGATTTTACCTCATCAAGTGACACCATGGCATGCATTCCTCTCTTACTTTGAACCCCATTTCAATGCCTGAATGGAGTCACACGATGTGACTGCTATATGTGTATTCCTCTTATAGACTGTTTTGCATGCCATAATTCTTTTAGTTTCCACAACCGTGCTTAAAGTAGAAACAGCATAAGCAGCCGTGGATGTACCGTCTGGAAGTTTAAAACAAGAGCCATCACAAAATAGCTCCCCTTGTGGGCTATTCAAAGGCATGTCTTTCAGATCGATTCTGCCTTTAGTCTCCTGTTCTGTCATATAAAGGCAATCGTGTGACGTATCGTCACCATCAACAGTATTTTGTGAGACAGGTAAAAGTTCAGCCGGATTTAATACACAACACCTCTGAATTTAAATGTGGGGGGCAAACAAGATTAGTTCACATCTTGTCAATCGTGCAAAAGTGAGGTGTTGCGTTTGAGTTCTATTCAATAAAATATCTACAGAGTGAGGTACCATTAGGGTTAACGCATAACCCAGGACCATTCCCTCACTCTGTTTTACAGACGCAGCAGCAGCAGCAACAGCACGTAAACATCTTGGCAAAGCGCATGCTACATGATCAAGGGCGGAGGAATAGTAACCGCACGGCCTATTCTTCCCTCCATGCTCCTGCGTTAATACAGCCAAAGCACATCCATCACGTTCATGCACAAACAATACAAAGTCCTTTTCATAATTCAGAGTTCCTAAAACCGGCGCTGAACACAGCGCGGATTTGAGCAAATCAAATGCTGTCTGGTGTTCCAAAATCCATGGCAATGGCAAAGAAATGCCCTTCTTTGTCAAAGCCAGCAATAGTCTTTATTCGTTCAGGTGTCAACCGTCTTCCCTCCTTTGACAGGAGGTAGCCTAAATAGGCGACCTCCTGACAACAATATTGGAATTTTTTAAGTGAAGCTTTGTGGCCATGTTTTGCTAGATGACAAAGCAACAACACGGTGCCTTCTTTACAGGCGCTCTCAGAATCAGCAGCCAAGAGGAGGTCATCTACATACTGCAGTAATGTGCAAGTAGTAGGCAACTCGAGAGTATCGAGCTGCTCTTTCAATGCCCTACTATAAATACTTGGACTCTCAGTGTACCCTTGTGGTGCACGAGTGAATGTAAACGAGCGTCCACCTAGGGTAAACGCAAACAAATACCTGCTATCCTTGTGTATGGGAATACTGAAAAACGCGTTTTTAAGATCAACAACGCTAAAATGAGTGGGAGAAGCCGGAATCATGGTTAGTATCGTTGTAACATCGGGTACAATAGGAAATTTAGGAGCCACAATTTTGTTAATAGCACGTAAATCAATTATAAAACGAAAGGGAATCGCATTATCACCCTTTTTGTATACTGGCAAAATGGGGCTGTTACATATGCTACCCGTAATCTCCTCAATTACTCCATGATGTACAAAATCAGAAACTATACATTTCAAAGCCTGCTCACCTTCAACTGAGATCTTATATTGCGGGATGCGAGGCAATTTTACTCCATGTTTCAAAATAATTTTAACAGGTTCAATTTGAAGAATGCCCACATCATTATCATCAATTGCCCATAAGCATTCTGGAACATTACTAAATTCTGGCGGCAAAGGTCGAGTCAAAAACTGAGAGGCGAGTGATTGCTGAAGTGAAATTGTTAACCGAACTCCGTCCGGAGAACAATGTATTACTGCATGCAATGTGTGAAAGCACCAATCCACGGCAATATGGTTGACATGTAGTTTATTGACTAAGTACAAGTCAGTAGGCAGAGACCCCCAACCATCTCCACAGTATTACAACAACTGACACAATCAAGAGTAAACATTCCATATTATGTCACCGGACTGCAGTCATGGCATTCTTATTACATAACATTCTTATCAAAGCATTTTGCTACCCTAACTGAGATGTAATCACAACACAATGCCTTCAACAAATTTAGCCCCAGCAAGTTCTCCCCACAGTTTGTAGTAAGTAGAAATGGACACTGTTCCGTGAAGGGCCCCAGTGTTATCGGTACCGGTAAAGAGACCGGACAAACTACAGGTTTGCCTGAAAACCCTACGGAAACGTTGGACTGCCCTGACAGGAATATTTGGAACCCGTGAATGATCAATGGAACATTTCTGTGCTCCCGTATCTACTAAAAATAGATGCTTCCTATTTCCCACCGCCATCTCAACTTAGGGGCCTTTCTGATGAAAGGGAATAGGCGTAAGTTCCAAATCCTGCTTCGGGCAATCCTAGCGAAAAAGCATATTATCAAAAGGAAGCTCTTCAGAGAGGTACGCGGCAGAAGGGTGATCAAAAATGTTTCTATTATCCACATTCGAAACTTGCTTATCTTGTGAAGGAGGTTGTTGTGATTCTGGTGCAAACTGACCTCTCCTTGGATCGTCTACCCATGTTGCCAAATGACCTTTGCTGCAAGGTCGGACATTGTGCGCACCAGTGGCCTTCCTGCCGGCAATAGGCACACTGGTTAATGGTTACCAGAGCCAAGGGCGCACTTCCCTGTGGAATGTACTGACCTCTAAATTGATTACACCCTCTAGGGCTTCTAACAATCTGTTGTAATAAAACTTTCGTTTTCAGGTCACCCTTCTTTTTCTCAAGTTTTTCCTTTTCAGTATTTACACGATTTTCATAGTACTGAGCCATATGCAGTACTTCTGATTGAGACTTCGCCTGCCAAGCGCTTTCAGAATACATAATCTGTAACTGGATGTCAGGCAGCAATCCACGTACAAATTTGTCGACAAACAGCCTTTTCCCTGACTTTTTGCCTAAATCTTGTCCACTAAAATCTGAGAATACCTGCTCGAACCGATTGAAGAAATCGGTAGCACCCTCAGACTTTCCTTGGACACAGGCCGTAAGTTTGTCCCAAATGATTCTTTTTTCAGGAACCATAGTTTTCAATTTTACAATAATTCTATCAGGCAAGGTTCATATCACTTGAGGAGGTCGTTCGCCAGCTGGTCTTTCTCTATCTAGCCTAACCATGTTATCCCATGTATCTCCCAACTCAGGTATGTCATCTATAGTCCTAATCTGTTTCCACAAATCAACTGGCAGGAGTACGGGAAATAATAGGTCAATATCACTTAAGGTGAATACCGACGACTGTAAGACCGACTCTATTTCTTTATAGAATCCGGTCGGATTCTTTATTATATTGGGAATAGATTGCTTTATGGTGTTCACTTCCTGTCTTGAAAACGGGACGTGAACAAACTGTGATACATAATGTGCGGGAATGTTCACAGCGACTATACCCTGTGCAGCATTGGCCGCAACCTCAACCTTTGGGACAGATGTCAGAGGGACCTCTCTCATAGGCAACTGAGAAGTAGACAGCTCCGAACGCTTACTAAGCAACAGAGCCAAATCAAGCGCTAAGGCAGTTGAAGAAGTATCAATCGAAAAGGCTCTCTTATAAACACTCAACAATTCTGCGGGACAACAAATCTTTCTTCTTACACACTCATTCTGCAGGTGCTCTACCATCACCTGTATCACTTTCTTTTGCATTTCTAAAGTATACTGACTTATATGTGTCATATACTTCATCTGGAGTTATCGACATATCCGAAATCCATCTTATCGCATCCTTTATACAAATTCGCGCTTCCCCACCTTTTAATTCTCGGTGAGGAGAAAACCGCTTCTGTAAGTACATAATACCTAAACTACCACCATCTGCTTCCTCATTCTGTAACTCTTCCAACTCCTTCCTATACTCAAAAATCCTCTCAACATGCTCATATACCTTCTGCGCAGTATCTCTGGACAACGCTAAGGGGTTCAAATCCCATAACCCTTGTGGGAAATCTACATCATTTAGTCTATTCCACATTATACTCAAATGAGTCCCTAATCCTTCAATAAAAACTTTTTTCTCAGGAATACTTTTTACATTTTCGAGTGTGGAAAAAACATTGGCTTGTTCACCCTTCTCCATACAATGTTTAGCCCAAGCAATCAATTCACTCTTCTTGTCTGGGGACACAGTATTACGAGTCACAACCCTTGGTCTCGCTCCCTGGTCTACTACAAGCGATGCAGAATCACTTGGAAGAAGAAGAGTAGGCATGTTCTGAATATCAACAGGTGAAGGCAAGGGAGCAGGCAAAGGAGCGACGGCTGGAAGAACAACAGGAAGAACAGCAGGGACGACCGGAGGAACTATAGGAGGGGGAACAACAACGGGAAGGGGCAAAGCGCCAGGAGGAGAGACGTATGGAGGTGGCGCGGCGGCATCGGGCCTTCGTTCATGCAAAAGTTTATTAATCAATTCATCTGACGTATGAAAATCTTTTGAAGGGTAGATTTTCTGAATGCCTAATTGAAACGCCATGTCCGTGTTCCTAACTGACTCCAATTGTTTATTTTGATCATATAACCGTGCCTTTTCGACACTTGTCATATGTCTACGCATATGTTTCTTTCTACTCTTTTGTTGCTGCAAAGCTTCTGTTTTCCAACTGTGCAATGCGTCAAATGCTGCAGGTCTAGCCTTTTTCTTTACTAATACAGATATTCTATACGAGGGATTTCAAAACTACCATTGGTTGGCCACCGAAGATTAGAATTATGTGTGGTCTGTCTGTGCCAAATGTCATTAAATGCTATACTACCAAAGCCTTTCTTACAGTACATAGTACATGCCGGCGACCCCCCTCTGTTGCTGCGGAATAATGCCCTAAAGCAGGCAGACAATGCTCCAAATTCAAATTGTCAGGGTTAGATTAAGAATCGGGACACGATTTGCCTGACCAAAGGCTGGGAGGCCCTATCCGGTTACTAAGGACAATGCTAAGGACCCAAGTGTCTGGTGATTTTCCGCAAATTTACCCACCTCAAATATATGGACCCTCGTCAAGACGTCGTCTCGGGCTACAGCTCACCGTTCAGGGATCGGATCGTGCAGTTTCGTCGAGGAATTCGCTTCTCGTCTAGAGTGGCCGTTTCTGTTGGCACCGTCCGATCCCGGTCCGATAGCCGAGCCAACCTTCAACGAGATGAAGTCAATCTTGAGGGTCCCTATTCGGGCGCCATCTGTGGAATCAGAAAAAATACAATATTACGGCTGTTACACCAAGCAAAGGAAAATACACCGACACAGGCTTGTAAAGATTCCCAGAATCTTTATTACAAAACTGAACAGTATTCAACAAAGTACACAAATAGCTATTTGGCCGTCAATACATCACAGAGACCACCAGCAGGGTTCAATGTGAGCAGTGAGCAGAATTTCCTAGCTGGACATCGACGTATTTATACAATTTGTAAAAATGATGTCCAGCTTCTTACAAGTTAATAATACATTGGGCTAGGGTTGCGCCAGGTTCACTTTCCTAATTTACATATCTCATGCATGCGGTTTACTTTTGAATACATTTACTAACACACTCCATTATTCTTTAATTTAACGTTACACTCTTTACATACTGTTTTAATACAGATCAAAGAAATGTTTCGCATTTTATATTCAGATAGCGTTACTGTTCTTGTATACCTATAGTTTAACATTGCTGATTCAAGTAATCCCCTGCTCCCGAGGTCAACAAAGGACAAGGTCTACATGACACTAACATGTAGCCTGAAGGCAGGTTGGACATTAACTCTCCTACAGAGGTTGAAGAGGTTAAGACAAGAACAAGAGCACACGAGACGGCCATTTTAGATTACAGGGTGACTTTGTACAAAACCCCAAAATGGCGGTTTTAACCTAAAATGGAGGCTTGATTCAAGATGGCGGCTTACATCAATTTCTAAGGTCAAGACCTTGTCACAGAGAGTTATTCGCGTACAATTTTAAGCAACTTGGCGTAGGCCAATATACATACAATCGTTATAATAGGAGGCATAATTTAATATCCAGTTTGACACATTGTGAGTGCCCATGCACTGTGTTAGTCCACAATGGTTGTTTTGGTGATCTAGCAGATGTCCAGTGATATCAATGCTTTCATCCTGGCACCATTGCTTCCAGCCTCATGATGATATCTCTGAGCAATTCAGTAGGTGTTATGCTATTTAGGTCGGCCTCTGTGTCAGTGTAGTGGTGTATTGATGTTTTTTACCGTCATGTGACTCCTTTTTACGCAGTGATGGGAGACAGGCCTTTCAGTAGATGGTGTTTGGTGCTGTGTATTGGCTGAAGTCATTGCATGTAGCTGCATTTCGTTGAGGGTGGTTGCAGTCTGATTTGGTATAGTGGACATGCAGATGGCTGTGAAATGGTTGGGACACAGCTTCATTCACATGGTAGGGGTGCTTACATCTCGCATTATGTGGTCAGGCGTGAGCTCAAGTCTGGCCTGCTTTGGGGTATGAGCTTGCACCATTCCCTCTGGTAATCGCAGCCAGGTAGAGTATGCATCCCGCCCCCAATTTCAGCCAGGTAGAGTATGCATCTCTCCCCCCCAACATTAGCCAGGTAGAGTATGCATCTCTCCCCCCCAATATCAGCCAGGTAGAGTATGCATTTCTCCCCCCACCCCAATATCAGCCAGGTAGAGTATGCATCCCCCCCCCAATATCAGCCAGGTAGAGTATGCATCTCCCCCCCCAATATCAGCCAGGTAGAGTATGCATCCCCCCCCAATATCAGCCAGGTAGAGTATGCATCTCCCCCCCCAATATCAGCCAGGTAGAGTATGCATCTGTACCTCATTCACCTACACACTTCACATTACCATGGCCATGACATGCGACTCACCGAGTAGCAAGGATCTCTGCCCTGCATGTCGCTCCATGTAGCGTGGTATTGTGGAGCTCCATAGGACCATTGAATCATGGGTTGATCCGGGGAATCGGGCACACCAATGTGTGATGATCCTGTTCGAGTCACATACCAATTGCACGTTGATTGAGTGGTATAGCTTACGGTTGCCGTACGCTACCTCGATGGCATGTGGGACCACCACTTCCACATGGGTGCAGTCAATGGCACCAATGCAACCAGGTATGCCGGCCAGTGCATGGAAACCAACTTTGGTGTTTGAGATCTCCTGGGCAGACCGTGGTAAAGTAATGTGGTCGCCTGTGTGCTTGAGGAGGGCATCAAGCACTTGGTTCAGCGTACGTGAGAATAATGGTTGTGAAATGCCATGCAAGTGCCCCACTGTGTGCTGATAGGTGCCTGTGGCAAGGAAGTGGAGTACGGACACTACCTTCAGTAGGGGGGGGGGCGGTGCGTGTTTCAATCATGCTGACAATGCCGTCGTGTATCATGTCCACGATGGTGGTGATGGTGTCCGGGTCTAAACGGTACAGGTTGTGGATCTGCTCAGCGGTGACGTTGAATGGACTGGCTCTGATGCGTGGGATTGGGGGCTGCCTGCGTGGTGGCACTGGCTGTGCTGGTGGGGCTTGCTGGCCCTGCCTTGCCCTCCTTCTCCTCCTGCATCTCCTCTGTGCTGCCTGTTGTGCTTGTTGTTGTTGTTGTAGCGCTTCCATTGCAATCAGGTCCTCCAGCCCCAACATTGCTAGTCCTATTGGGATCATTGTGAAGTGTGACTGGGTGTGGGAAGGGGTGGGGTGTGCTCCTTTTGTGCTTGGCCAGTCTGTATTGCCTCCACCTGTGCTGATTATGTGCACCTGTGTCACTTTGGAATACTGCACATGGCCGTTTACGGTTGGTCCACAATGGCGGTATTAGCACCACGGCGGTATGGTACTTTACGGCCTTCACAAGGGCATTAAGAGCATGTCCGCTTGACTCGTACTCATCCCCATTTTGCGCCATGCTGGTATTTACGGCGTGGGAGGTCGCGTGCCCTCGCCCTTGGCGCAGTTAGCGGCACTGTTGATTACGGTGCCGCTGATAGCACTATCTCGGTTCATAATCGGCCCTTGCAGTAAGGGATGCCGGTAATCCTTTACCAGCATCGTTTTTCACTTATCGCCAGGGTCGTAATGAGGCCCATTGGCTTTCAAACATACCCACGTGACAACAACATTCCGTTTGTCAATATTATCTTTGACAAACTGTCAGAAGTTAAAAGGATAGGATGCTCAACAGACGGCAGATGTACGCAGAGAACAATTTTGTCTAACTCTAGCATATGCAGTCACCATTCATATATCACAAGGTCTTACCCTATATAAAGCATTGATAGATATTGGTCGCAGAGTTTTTAAAGAAGGCATGAGCTATGTAGCACTATCATGTTTACGTACACTTGACAGACTTTTTCTAATGAACTTTGATGCAAGGAAAGTAAATGCTGATATTCCTTGCATTCTAGAATACAATAGACTGCGTTCATGCTACACCCCCCATTTAAAAACATATCCTGTTCCGCAAAAGGCAAAACGTTGTAAAAGAACACTACTTCAGACTCAAACTATACAGGATCTCACAGCAATTCCTCCAAAGAAAGTAAAAGAAGCTAATACTTTATCAAGGACCACAACCAAAGAAAAATCTACTGCTCAAATAACTGAACAAACTCTTTAAAGAAGCAACACACACTCTGAACAAATGTCTTGGACACAGAACTGTCAGGTCCATTCAAATTTTCAAATACAACTGGTGTAAATTGCTACGCAAATGTAGAAATAAATATTCTATTCCAATTTCCACCAATCATTGACAACATTTACAATCCTGAGAACACTTACAGTGTTTCTGGAATAAGGCAGGAATTGGACTACTGTGCTGGAATGGTTAAATTCACTATAAACACACACGAAGATCCACAAGAATTTCTAATGTACTTGCTACAAGTACTAGAAAACAAAAACCTACCTATGTGGAAACATAGATGCACTCTTTGGAACCATGTAGCACAAGAAGAAGTTCCTAATGAACGCTTTGTATATGTTTCCATACCTAACTGTGAATCCATTCCATTTCAGCAACTTGTACAAAATTCAAACCATAGCAGATTATGTACTACCTGCAATTACGATAATCACTCCACCTTACAAATACAGACACATAGTGGATATGTAATAGTAATGCTTTTACGTTACAATGCTGATGGTACCAAAAACAACTGCAAGCTGACTGGATTCACACATGGTCAAGTATCACTTGTTAAGAAAACCTTCACAACAATAAGTTTAATCTACCACGCAGGAACCACAACCAATGCAGGTCACTACACTGCATATATAAAAAAAAAAAATGTGGATGGTTCGAATGTAATGATACTACCATTACTCTAAAACAGAGATTACCAGCAAATCTTGTAATCACTTAATTAATATTCTTAAAACCAAAATTGTATAACTAATCTGTGTATGAACATAAACAAAACTTCCACTTCAAAACTATGAACAGTTACAATACGCCAACAGGTATCTAACTGCCCCAAAAATCTGCAACAAGCCAACAGATGAATACCACTAAAATGGAAAAATAAATAAACAAATAAAATACACAACTGGAATCTAATTGCAACAATGCAACCACCACTTCCAAATCAAAAACCTATTCAATTCCTCCAACGGAAATCAATGAAAGAAATGTATTGTACCACAA
Organism: Ambystoma mexicanum; assembly: GCF_040938575.1. Lineage (NCBI taxonomy): Eukaryota > Metazoa > Chordata > Amphibia > Caudata > Ambystomatidae > Ambystoma > Ambystoma mexicanum. Next base: position 1,514,559,031 of record NC_090937.1, on the reverse strand, counting down.
CATAGAACGTTTTTTTTTTAATCCAACATGCATTTTTTCCCCACAGACCCAATGATTTAATAAACAAACACAGGAACTGAGCAAATTGCACATAACACTGGTTTGAACTATAGTACTTCTAAACAATGCACGGTGGTGGCGCGAGTTATGGTTGCTTAGCTGACATAAAAGAAAGGGGCTAAAGAAGTGATGGCGTCAGTGATGGCATCAATGACATGAGTGGTGGCATCTTTTATGTTCGGGGTGGTAGTGGTAGCAGTGGAGAGTGCTGATGGGAAAAATAGGTGATTAGCCTACCATAACTCCCGAATTTCAGGTTTTTTTTAGATTTTACTTGTAATCATAACGTCCTTTTTACAAAGTTTTTGTACAGAATGGCATAGGTTTTTAATATGGCAACGTAACCATAACGTCCCTTTAAAAAAGTTTTTTGTAGTGAATTCATGACATTTTTAGTAGGGCAACGTTACCATAATGACCCTTTGAGAAACGTTTTTTGAATTATTTGAATACATTGGCAGTACTGTAAGTGAATCACAACATAACTTGACCAAAATTTGTATTGATTATTTATAAGGATTCCAATAGTAACACATAAGCATACTGTAAAGCAAAATGTGACTGCACTGCCCATCTTTCTAAAACTTGCACAGTAGCATATGCTGTAGCACAGCATGGCCACATGGTACAAACTCAGACACACTTCACAATAATATGGGTGAGTCGTTGATAGTGCGGAAGGACATTGTATATTGGTGTACGAACTTGTAACTGAAAAAATTCCCGTTCACAACTCAACAGGGCAAGTTTGCAGCACAATAGAAGCAAAAGTGCATAACGAGGTCTTTGAAGCAGTAAACCCCATTGCACCCTAAAAAAAATGGGGGCTGAATGCCATTACAAATACAGATTTTACGGCACTAACCCATTGCGCCAAAAGAAAGGATTTTTTATCTTTAACCTGAACACCTCTGGCGTTCCCTTTTGAATAAAAAAAATCCTTTTCCAAGATGGCCACCATGGAAAGTGAAGGCGGTCGTTGCATAGAAAGTCTTTTGCCGCTTTCCATTACAGCTGCCAGAAAGTAAAAAAGGAAAACGTGTGACCGTTGTGGGCGAAGAAGATTTGTATTTGTTCTAAAATGGTGGTTATCAGCAACACCTTTAACAGAAAGCCAGTGCCTGGTGCACATGGTGACTGCAATGCCATGTTTTGTCCCAACCAGTAAATGGCAGTATTTACCTACCCGACATTGTGGCCAGTAAGCATACCTACAGCGTACCCTTCAGAGACGAAAGGCGCACGGTTGATTTCCTATGTACATGACGACACTTGTGAAGTATGAAAACACTACCACATGTAAAACACAAAGAGGTCTGTTCGTGCGCAATGACCTTTCCATAAATGTGTGGAAAATACAGGGAATATGTTTGACAAAAATATGCATACAGAAGGCAAAGAAGTTTGCACCACAATAGAATGAAGAGTGTATACTGAGGTCTTTTAATCAGTAAACCCCACTGCACCCTAAAAGATTGGGGGATGAATGCCATTAGCTATACAGATTTTACGGCACTAACCCATTGCACCAAAAAAAAGGATCTTTTATCTTCAACCGGAACGCCTCCGGCGTTCACGTTTGAAGAAAACAAATCCTTTTCCAAGATGGCCACCATGGAAAGGGAAGACGGCCGTTGCATAGAAAGTATTTTTCCGCTTTCCATTACAGCTGCCAGAAAGTAAAAAGGAAAACGTGTGACCGTAGTGGGCGAAGAAGAATTGTATTTGTTCTAAAATGTGTGGTTATCAGCAACACCTTTAACAGAAATCCAGTGCCTGATGGACATGGCGACTGCAATGCAATGTTTTGTCCCAACTAGTAAATGGCAGTATTTACCGCCCCAACATTGTGGTCAGTAAGCATACCTACAGCGTACCCTTCAGAGACTAAATGTGTACCGTTGTTTTCTTATGTACATGACGACACTTGTGAAGTGTGAGAACACTACCACATGTAAAACACAAAGATGTTTGTTCGTGCGCAATGATCTTTCCATAAATGTGTGGAAAATACAGGGAATATGTTTGGCAAAAATGTGCGTACAGAAGACAAAGAATTAGTCTTCTAATGTGTGGACAAAATCACAACAAACCCTGTGAAGTGAAGCGCACTAATGGCAGAAATATTGCAAGCAACACCATTACCACCGACCTGGGCACACATTTTTGTGTAAGTGTCACAAGGAGAAATGGGTGAAGCAATGTGTAGTGAGAAGGTATAAGGAAGCATAGCTTTTGAAACGTTTTTGTACAGCAAATACTTTCACTGCACCTGATCTCATCTCAGTGCTCTTCCTATGGAAACAGCAACTTAATCATAACTACATGGCCACTACCAAATCCTCACCAAACTTTGCAAAAAAAGTATATGGCCCACTCTGAATTTGGTGAGGATTCGTCCAGGGGGGGAAAAGTTATAGGGGGGGTCCCAAAACTTTTTTTTTTCCTGTAGACATAATGGGAAAAAACTTTGCGCACAGCCACAGGCCAAACCGCAGGACGGATTTACACCAAATTTGCGGCAGGAGCGGGGGCTTGGTCCCGAAAGCGTGCTTTTGCAAATTTGGTGTAAATCCGTCCAGTAGTTTTTTATAAAATGACCAAAACATAAGGCAACAAAATTAGTGATATCTGTGTTCGCTTCGCGGACGGACTTCCCTGTTCGCTTCACGGACAGCACCCCGATTGGCCCATGGCCTTGCGTCATGTCCGCGGACATGCAACGTGTTCGCTGATTGGACGGCGAGGGGCGTGGAGCACGTCAGATTTTCTGTGGCACCTGCCATCTTGTATTCGCCGTCGACCACTTACAGCGCAGTGAAATGTGGATATAAAATTGTATTTAGTGCCGTGTGTTGGTGTGTAAGAGTGTTTGGGGAGGGTGGGGGAGTATGAGATAGGTTCAATGTTTTTTTTTTTTATGTGCTAGACATTTTTGTTGCGTTCGATTTGTCCACGGAGAACACGGCTGTTCTGACATTTTGTAAATAAACTAAATGGTGGGGTGTTTAGAGGACGGAGTATGTGTCATTTTTGTTCGCAAGGAAGGTAAAAATGAGCTATGAACACTCGCGGTGTACTTAATTGTTCGTAAATACACAAACTGGGGGTGTCCTCAGGACGTTGTCCGTATTGTAATCTGTCTAGTTGAATGTGTTGTAAGAACACTTGCGGTGTCCCGAAATGGTTGCAATTACACAAAATGGGGGTGTTCTGAGAGCGTTGTTTGTATTGTTCGTTGTCAGGGTGAAAGTGTTTTAAGACCACTCCTTTTGTCCGCTAATAGTACAATTTCCAATGGGTGTCAACTGACTTTTTGTCCACTAAAGAAACGATAAATCCGGCTGGTGTGCGCCGACATTATGTGATAATCCTATGACTGGCGCTATGGACCTGGCTGACCTGCTTTTGCGACACTAAATCATATCTCCCGCCCCTAAGCATTCATATTCCCCGCCTCTCTCTGTGACGTTACAGGGTGCGTCATCAAACGCGCCCAGTCCTCTCCAGTGCTAAGTGACTTTACACAGAACCCGGAAGACAACACATATTATGTCACAACACAGCGCGCCACAATTCGGAATATGAAACAGTGATTTAAAAGCAAACAGCAAGATTGTAAATTTTGTAAAGTACATTTATTTGACATCAAATGTTTAGAGAATATTCAGCAATTTGCATTTGTCTTTGTTGTCGATCCGCAAAAGTTCATGTTGAGGCACGCGATGTTCCTTTGCGGTACAGAGGGTGTTAGATCAGCTTACAACTCAGTGCGCCACAATTCGGAATATGAAACTGTGGTTTAAAAGTAAACAGCAGGATTGTACATTTGGTAAAGTACATTTATTTCACATGAAATCTTTAGTGAATATTCAGCGATTTGCTATTGTCTCTGCTGTCGATCAGCAAAAGTTTATTTTGGGCCACGCGTTGTTCCTTTGCGGTAGATAGGCTGTTGGTTTATGATAAAAGCAGTAAATGGTCGCTCTGATAATCGGAAGGTTGCTCCAACAACGAGCCATTAGACCACCCTATTGGTTGGTATGTTGTTTGTAGCCGCTAGTACTGCGTAAGGGCATATTGGTCCTTGGCGATTGTCCCATAAAATGGTGAGGGTCATTAAGTTGCATATTTGGACCTGCACCTGGCAGTTGAAGACCCCATCCGCTGCAGTCTGTAAATCGTGACATAGGCAAAATGGGGCCACATACCTGTTTTAAAAAACATAAATTAGTCTCACCAGCCGATCTTAATTAAAAATCATCATTTTATTTATTAGGGCGTGAAACTATTTGCTATCGAAGATAGTGCAACGAAGTATGTTAATAATAAAATAATAATATGTTCCCATTCATATAGCGCTAAGAACTGTGAGGTATCTAAGCGGTGCATGTGTGATGTCATCTTTGATGTCCTGGGTGTTAGTGTTAGCAGTGCACAGTGGCGCGAGTTATGGTTGCTTATGTTACCATAACTGCCGAATTTCAGGGTTTTTTCGGTTTTACTTTGAACCATAACGTCCCTTTAACAAAGTTTTTTCACTGAATATATATATATATATTATATTGATGAGTTAATACATGCAATATACTTATGAATCCACATATGGAAATAAAGAAGAAACAAAACAAACTGTCCACTAGGGCTGGGCTTCAGAGAAATGAAAAAGATCAAGTCAATTAAAGTAAACAAACATTACAAACCACATTCAAAAATGCAGCCGGGGTAACAATGTGAGTTGGACTTCATCTTCCATTGAACATCAGCCCTCCCCATTGAAATCTTTGGAGAGAACTGATGAAGGTGCTTTCCCAGATCACTTGGAGAGCAGCAACAGAGAAAATAAGAGCAAGTATTGCCACAATCACCACCATTGCTATAGACATGTTACAATTATTGCATGGAGTTAATTCAGGAGATCTCTGAATGTATATGCTTTCTTTGATGTACTTCCCATCTTGTATTGCAGTAAAATCAGGGAATAGCTTCCTGTTGAATGGAACTCCATAATCTTTTCCCTGTCTGTGCTGTTGAACTCACTAGATACACCACAATGTTCCCAACACAGGTCCCTTCTAAATCTTGTTTGGCTTTAAAAGGGACATCAATCATATCTGTTGCAGCCATTACACCATTTTGTAGGCCCTTATTAAGTATCTGCCATCGTTAATACATTGTTAATACATACGTTTGGATAATACATGCATGGCTCTCAACTGAGACTGACAGGCCTTTGGGTTAGTTATTAGATTGCAAATAAATGGCATGTCAATGTGTATAGTCTGCTTCTGAATTTTATTAACGTAAGAGTTTTCAAGAATGTAAATTAGCTCTGAATTTCACATACCTTTTTGTCCATTTTGTGTTTTGTGTGAATGTTTGAAGAATGTGATATGTATCAGATGACTGTGTTGTGCCATTCCTGAAAGTACATATCATCGTCCTATTTACATCATTTTAATCAGAAACTAATATGATTTGTTATGCATGAATACAAATACATATGGAATCCTTAATACCTTTTTTGTTAATACATCTAACATGTTCCATATATACCTAGAATATAGGACCTGGGGAACACTTGCCAAAATAATCTTTAAATTAATCTCTCCAATGGAATGTCCTTGTATGATATATAGTTGCCCAGATTGCCATTCATTCTAGTTTCATTGGGTCAAATAGCCCAACCCATCTAGGGGTATAGAAGTGATAGAAGTATCCATGATGGATGGCATAAGTAGACTGGTTGATTGCAAGGGTTTATGGAGGTTATTTTTTCAGGGAAGTCAGTACCCTCTGACCACTTGAACCACAGAATTCTCCTTAGCTGAAAATCCAGTTTGGGCTATGCAGAACGGTCCACAGATGTTTCTGATCATTCTTAAATGTGGTGGTGGATGCATTTAATCCAAATTAGCAAAAACTGCTTCATGATTAGTTTCAAACTTTGGCCATTGCCGGTCAGAAGTCTTAGATTCCGAATGGACAGCCACCGACATCCTATTTTAAACATTAGACACACTTACATTTTTTCATTAAAATAATTTACAAAAGTAAATGCATTTCTTTCATCTCAGATTGATTACTGTATCACAGCATATACAGGGTTACTTCTGGGTTGTGTACAACATGTAGAGTTGATCAACAATTAAGCAGCAAAGATATTGTTTAAACTAGCCCCCCAAAAAACTCATATAACCCCAGATCTAACACAACAGCAGCTGTTGCCAGTCTAAAAAATATGAGTTCCCGATAGTCTCCATATTAATTTACCATAATCTGCACAGGTTCTTTGATGAACTGCTAATTATTCCAGTTGGGATCTTAGATAAGCCAGGTGTTAGCAACTAACGGGGGTGGTTGTGCTGTCCCAATTTGGATGACCATCTGTGGAATGCATGCCACGTAATCTGCGCCTTACAAGTGACTATTTGAAATTTCACAAAACATGAAAAACAGACCTGCTTTTTTAAGAATATCCTGATAACCACTAATTTCGACAGCAACTGACCATTTCCCCTGCTATCATGCTAACATTCCCCTCTGGAATGAACATTTCTGTTCTACAAACTAATTTAGCATAGTATAGCATAAAATAACTATTATCCAATCTTCTACTCTTGTATGCAAACATGTAAATCTGTATTCAATATTTTTTTCAAACATACTTTGGTAATTGCAAGGGCAAAATAACAGATTATGTATGCTAAGCAGTTATAATTAATATGTTAAAAATCTGCCCTGTCAATCTACTCATTATCGCTGTAGAGAACATAGCAAACCACAACGGATGCAGACGATAGAGTAATTGCAATGTGTATAACTAGTAATCACTCGGGTATATCATTCAATTGCATTGCTACATGAAAACATGACATGCAATTACATGAAATATACAGCAATCTTGATATGACTTATTTAATATACCACTGCATTTTACATATTAGATATCTTTGCATTTCGAAATAAACCCAAAATATATAGTGAGGGTGCTAGTATATTGTAATAAGTGAGACATAAAGGGTCGTTACATGTTTGCCGCTCTTTGAAAATTGCCTGTAAACTTGCTTGTAATTCCGGGAACCAGCAATTTTTCAGGACCTGCAAAACACAAGTTTGCTGGTGATATGATATATAATATGATATGATATTTTATTTATATTGCGCCCATAGACAGGTGTTTCAGAGCGCAACCAGGCAAAGGGAGAGGGAGCAGGGGAGAAAACAAAAACAAACAATCTTACTAGGCCCAGTGACATTGAGAATGCACAAATGCATGGGAAAGGGAAAGGGGGAAAGGAGGAAAGTGCAACGGAAAAAGGGAGGGGGGCAAAGAAGTGCAAGGCATAGGATAAATAATAAGTAAGTCGATAAATAAGTGAATAAACAGGGTGATAAGAGCAGTGATTAGTGCAGCCAGTGAAGGGTGCAGTGCAGGGCAAGTCAGATAGGGTAACGTCTGATAAGTGCAGGAGAGGAGTGGGGGACCTGTAAGGGTACAGATGACAGGCCCCGGTGCAGGCGTGGCCGGGAGGCAGTGCTGGAGGATGTCCGGGAGGGCAGGTAACTGAACCAAGGGGGCCCCGTTGGCAGGAGAGACAGTGCTGAGAAGAGAAGGCAGATCAACAGGGGAGGAGAGTGGCAAAGGCAGATGCGAAGAGGAAGGTCTTAAGGAGCTTCCGGAATCGTAGATGGTTTTCCTCCAGTTTCAGGGTGGCAGGGAGGCTGTTCCAAAGGGAGGCTCGGGCCGAGGACAGAGATCTGCCCCCTGCACGCTTCTTAGAAAAACGGCTGACCCTGAGGGAGTTTGAAGTAGAGGAGCGAAGGGCTCTAGAAGGGAGGTATTTAACGAGGGATAGTTGAAGTTATTTTGGACCCAGGCCCCAGACAGCCTTGTGGACAATGCAAAGGGTTTTAAATATAATCCTTGCATCCACTGAGAGCCAATGGAGGGATTTCAGTGCTGGAGAGATACGATCCCAGTTCTGTTCTGGATTAGCTGTAGAGGGTGGAGGCAGGTAGCTTTAGAAAGAGGCTGTTACAGTAGTCCAGTTTAGAGAGAATCAGAGCTTGGGAGACAGTGAGCTTCTGTGGGAAGGAGAGGAAGGGAAATGTACCTCTGAGCAGATGTAGTAAGAAGTTAGATTTTTTTGAGACTTCAGAGATGTGTGAGGAGAAGGATAGTGTGGAATCGAAGATGACCCCAAGGTTCTTTGCTTTGCAGATAGGGGCAGGAGGAGGGCCGAGGGAGGCAGGCCAGAGAGTAAGGGGGAAGGAAGGAGAGGGTGTTCCGATGAGGAGGATCTCAGTTTTATTAGCTTTTAAGCAGAGATCGTTGGCGGCACACCAATTTGCCTGAAAATGAGTTGTGTGTCATCAGGATAGCATTGGAAGTTGGAGCAGAAGATGGAAATGCAGTAGGCAAGGGTTGCCAAGTATTGGTTGAAAAGCAAGGGTGAGAGATTAGACCCCTGAGGAACACCACAGGTAGAGACGGAGATAGAGGAGAGGAAGGACCCAAGTTGTACCTGGGAAGGTCGATCAGAGAGGAAGGAGGTAAGCCAAAGCCAGAGCCTCATCAGTGATGCCAAGGTTGTCACGGAGACAATTGAGCAGGATGGTGTGGTTGACCGTATCGAAGGCGGAGGAGAGATCAAGTAGGATAAGGACAGAGGGAATTTTAGAGTCCCGGTTGCAGAGCAAATCTTCAGGGATGTTCAGGAGAGCAGTGTCCGTACTTCTGGAAGCTCTGAAGCAGATTGGTGGTCATTGAGTGAGCCGACAGTGTCAGAATGAAGGTTGAGATGAGAGATTGCAAGATTTTCCAGGAGCTTACCCAGAAAGGGGGTGATGGAAATGGGGCGAGAGTTAAATGGACAGGAGGGATCAGCTGAGGGTTTCTTGAGTAGAGGATGTTTCAGGGGGGAGGGGAAAGAACCAGAGGCAAAGGAGAGGTTGCAGAAGTCTGCAAGGGCAGGTGCAAGGGTGTCAATGTGGTCCTTAATGGTTTTGGAGGAACAGGGGTGAACCTGTTTTGATGAGGCTTTCATAGATCAGACTTGTCTGGCAACCTCATCAGGGGAGAAAAGAAGAAAGGCAGAGAAAGAGGGAGGAGGGGAATCTGAGGGAGGATCAGCAGGCAGAGGAGGGAAAGGGAGGGGAGAAGGAAAGGAGGAGAGTGTGGACAGGTTGATAAAGCTATAGTGGCAAGGTCGTTGCAAAGGGCCTGAGAGGCGAGAGGAGATGTGGATACTGTGGCAGGGTTGGCCAGCTCCTTGCAGATTTGAAAGAGTTTGGTTGAGTTGTTAGATGCTGCAGAAACACGGGCTTGAATATGATCTCGCTTTTTGCTAGTTTGCTCTAAGGAGAATTACAAGCAGTGATCAGGCAGTTTAGGATTCTGTCCAAGTATCAAATTGGTTTTCAGGCAAGGATGGGCACTGCCCTTAATGCAACAATTATGGCGCATCTGCTAGTTAAAACCAAAGTACGGAATTCCGGTCCATTGTACATGGCATCAATAGATGTTACATCTGCCTTTGTCTGTGTCATACGTGCACTACTTTGGAAAAAAATGGTTGCCATGAACATACTGTCATGCCTGCGCCATGGGCACATACATGTACGATCAATATGGACCTTATTTTCCATTTACGAGACTTTGGTGCTTTTCTATTTTCCCCAACAAACTACACTTACCACAATGCACTTGGCTATAACCATCTATTCCTGGCCATTCCTATTTGTCATCTTCGGAACTACAATCCCCAGAAGCCCTAGAGATTTGCTCTGCTTCCACCAGCTCAGGAACAGAGAGGGAGGTGGCCGATTGTCTGCAGGTGTGCTTAGCCAGGTGCAACCAATTAGCCTGCCTCTGTGCTGGGCTGGGCGGTATAAAAGCTGCTGCCTGCAGGAGCTCAGTCTCTTGCATAAAGAGTCTTTCCGGCACCTTGTTGCTTCAAGCTACGGATCTTGTATGCGGTTCCTCCTTACTCCGGCTTTGGATCCAGTGCCCTGCCGGGCTCTCTACATTGCAGCTGATCACGCTCTGCTGCTTTCCAGCCTCCGCCCAGTGCCCTGCCGGGCTCTCTGCTTTGCAGCCGATCACGCTCATCTGCTACCTTCCGCCCTGGTCTTCCAGACTCCTGCCCTGCAGCCTGCCTCACTCCGGCTGCCTACAGTCCTTGTCCTTTGGGCTCCCTGCTCTGCAGCCTGCCTCACTCCGGCTGCCTACAGTCCTTGTCCTCTGGGCTCCCTGCTCTGCAGCCTGCCTCACTCCGGCTGCCTACAGCCCTTGTCCTCTGGGCTCCCTACCTTGCAGCTTACAGTCCTCTGCAGCCTTCTACAGTCAGCGGCCCTACTCCTCGGGGCTTTCTCCTTGCTGCCGGTCCTTCTGTCTCCTTGCCGCGCAGCCCGCTTCTCTCCGCTGCCAACAGCCCTTGTACTCGGGCCTTCATACCTTGCTGCCGATCACGCTCCACTGCTTGCTACCTACAGCCTTTGTCCGCTGGGTTCTCAGCCTAGCAGCCCTCTACAGTCCTCTGCAGCCTTCTATGGTCAGCGGCCCTGCCCCCCAGGGCTCACTCCTTGCTGCCCGGCCATTCTGGGCTCCGTGCTGTGCAGCCTGCTTTACTCCACTGCCCTAAGCCCTTTCCCTCTTGGCTCCCTATCTTACAGCCCTGCTCCTGTGGGCGTGCTCATTGCTTTCCTGATCCTCTGAGCTCTCAACCTTGTTCCATACTGTCCTCTGCTATCCAATCCTGTTATTCAACTTTCCCTTCATTTCCTTCTTCTAGTTTGCTATCAACTTCCTTTTCCTGGATTTGCCTGTAAGTATCTCCCCTTGTACTGTTTGTAGACCCTTTTGTACAGAGCTTGTCTGTTGGTTTCCATCAGGCAACCTCTGCCCCTTCCCTTGTCTTGTTTCTACGTTACAGACACCCATAGCTGTTGTTCCAAGCCATGAGCAAACAGCGTGGGCCTCTGTTATAGCAAACTGTGCAGAAGGCTAGAGTTTTTCCTAAGGTCCCTGGAATACTCTTTTTCTATATCTGCATACAACCCTAGAAGGAATCCATTCTGTGGTACCTTATTCCTTGCTAGACTTGCCTACTCTTCGTTCTCATTACTTTCAACTGTGTGTGTACTTATCTGTCCACCTTATGCGGCACAACCACCCAAAACCCTTCCTGGGTGTCCTGTACCTCTCTTTACAGGGTGTCATCCCGTGACACATACCCAAATACATTATACAGTTGTTATCGAAGCTTCATGCAAATACCACCTATCTTGTAAGAGTGAACAATCAAGGTGCAACAACAAATCCGATAAGGATAGATATTGGTGTGAAGCAGGGATGCAACCTAGCGGCCACGCTCTTCAATCTTTACTTATGTGGCATAAATGACATTTGGAACAATCAGATTTCCTATCCGGCAAGGCTTGGGAACTTAAAAATACAATGGCTAGCTTTTGCCGACGATATAGTCATCTTTGATCGCACTCCAAAAGGCCTGCAACTCAAACTAGATTTGTTTGCTTCTTACTGTCAAAGCCACAATCCAAAATGTAATATAGAAAAATCTCATATTGTGGTTTTCAGGAACTTCAAGAGAAAACGCACCACTCAAAATTGGAAAATTGAAAACTTTCCCATAACCATAGTGCCTGCCATTCGCTATCTTGGCTATACAATAACCGATTCCAACTCCTTGGCAATGTAGAAACAGGTACTGAACAAGAAAGCGGCTCCTCTTTCCACTCAAATGCGGATGGTTTATATCAAGTTCTGCAAATTCTCATTGTTGCCATTACTGCAATTTTATACATTGAAAGTGGAATCTGTGCTCCTTTTCACTTTGGACATGTGCCTTGTGAACATTAACAGTTTTCTTGACCAACTACAAGGTTGTATATGGAAGGGGGCATTGCGCTTGGCCAAATCTACTCCCAATATATGATAATAAGGCAGGAATTTGGTCTTACTGCTCTGTCTGCCCGCCACAACTGGCGGCTATTGTCTAACTTTGCCAAAATGCTATACCCTCCAGATAATTCTTTATACGAAGATCTTGGGCAACTAATGGTTGCCTCTGAACGATCCTCCATTACAAATTACCACGCACAAATGGTCCATCTACTAGACAAAATTGCACCAAAATCATCAGATTTGGAATTTAGACCAAATTATGTTAAACTGCGTATCTTTGAGCATGATTGGTGCAAAACGTTGAGTGGAATAGCCAAACTTAAAGGATATAAGGAAGCTGCGCTTTTCAGCACCCGAAGACGGCCACGTAAACCGTATATAATTCAATATCCTTGCAACAAAGTTAGAGAAATTTACTTTCGATTTAAAATGAACCAATCCTTACCTCTGGAAAGAATTGGTAGTTGGAACCCTCTCCTGAAATCTGATAAGGTTTTGGGTTGCAGGTTCTGTAATGACGGGTCTACCATAGAAACATCTAGTTATATTTTGTCCCCATTTTGAAGCAACTCGTATATCAACAATTGACACAGATGGTCTAGGTTCCGAGGCTAATAGGGAATGGCTCTGGATAGCCTGCATGTGGGGGAATAGAATGAGTCTCATATTGTCCCTGTGCAGATTTCTAACAATCATAGACCAAGAACTTGAGACTGTGTATCCAAACATTGAAGGGGTGGAATAGAATTTGTTTGAATTACTATATTAATTTTACTGTTTTCTCTTTAGCATGTGTCAATTGTTTGTTGCTTTATCTGCTATGTGTTTGTGTGCTCTCATTTTTTACATGCTCTTCCATACAGGTTAGGTTATGTCCATGCTATCTTCCAGTTCTTATAACTTGCTAAATGATATTCAAGTGCAAAAAGGAAGTACCAACAAAGATGCACCATACTATCCTTGATTCTAATGTATGTATATATGCTGAAAAATAACATGTCACACAGTGTATAGCATACAAAAGAGTTTTTAATTGTATACTACATAATTTATATTACATTGTATAATAAATGAAAAGGGAATTAACTCGAAAGAAAATGAAGAGACTTTTGAAAATATCAAGCTTATAATATGAAGTAACATATAATGTTAAAAGTTGTGAAAGTTTGTTGATCGAACTAATAAACAACGGTTTGAATAAAAAAAAAACATGATCTCGCTTCTTGGTTCGTACAGAGAGGCGATATTGCCTTTGGAGCAGGCGACAGGCCAGTTTGTCAGGGGATGAGCAAGAGGCCCTCCATTTCCTCTCAGCCGCCCTACACTTAAGTTTCAGTGAAGATAGGTCAGAGTCAAACCAAGTGTTGCACTTAGCTTTGGGCTTAAGGCGGATCCTCATGACAGGGGTAAGAGCATCAAGGGTAGCAGAAATAGAGGAGTAGAGCAGGATCAGGAGTAGAGCAGGGAAAAGGCTGAGTCAGGGTGAGAGTCAGCCTGAAGTGGGGGAGGGGTGAGAAGGAGGCAGCAAAAGCCTCGACTGAAACACACTTCATGGGTCGGATGTCCGAGAAGGTGGGTGGCAGTCTTGGGGCAGGCTTGGTTGGAGGGAAGGAGATGGGAAGAAAAAAGGATAGAAGGGACTGATCGCTCCAGGAGAGAGGAGTGATGAGTGGGGTAGAAAGGGGGAGTCAAGACATCAAGTGTATGGCCAGCAGAGTGAGTAGGGCCGGAGGGAAGGATAGAGAGGGAGAATGAGTCACAGAGGTCGCTAAAGAGTGTAGATGCAGAAAAGGGAGAATCAAGATGGATGTTGAGATCCCCAAGGAGGACGAGTTGAGAGGTAGAGGCCAAGAGGGCTGAGGAGAGGTCAGCCCACTAAGAGAGAAAGGCAGTGACTTGGCCAGGGGGCCGGTAGTGAGTAGCGATAGTAAGGGAGTGGCTGGGAGAGAGAGAGAGCATACAGACGAGGCATTTGAAAGAGGAATAGGTCTGAGTGGGGATGATAGAAGTAGCAATCCACTCAGGGAAGATCAGAGCAACACCCCCTCCGGACCGGGTGGATCTGGGTGCTGAGAGGTGAGGGCACTGATTTAGCTCCAGCCAAGGCCTAGAGATAACTCACGTCCTCATCAGAAAATAAACACTGCAAATACCGGCAATGATATTACCGGTGCTAGTCATTCTGGAATTCTCCTCCATGGAGTCCTGTTGGACTCTATGGAATGGGGATTTACCACAGTTGCAGGCACCTAGATTATCCTGGTAATAAGGGATATCAGACAGGGGTAATGGTAGGTTTAGTTTCACGGGATCTCGCCAAAATTACATCCGGGATATGAGAAACTCATAATGAAGTCCTGAGAAACCTTGTTACCTGTCTCTAATTCATTCGACCAATGCCTTTTATAATGGACTAATCAGTGTATCTCTTTTTGCCCTTAAGTTCCAAGGCTTGTATCATCAGCAATTGTAGGTATGGTCAACACGACGTTAGCCATGGGTCACACTGTTCATAATGCCTGCCCCCAATAACACTGTTGAATGCAAATCATCCTCATTTAAGACCACGTTCAAATTCATTCACAATATTGTGCATTGCTGTATGTAAGTAAAAGCATCCCATTCTTTTAGAATATGAGTTCGTTATCAGTGCTATGCTTGAATAACTAAAAACAGAAACAAATATGGACACAAAATAGAATTTGATCCTGTTTTATTTATGTGCGGATTTGTTTAGCAATTATTTTAATATTTGTATTTTGTATTTTATTTATTTATAAAACGCACCAGGCCCATGGGCATCCGGGCTCATAGTTTGAGTTACAAGCATAGTCATCAGAGACAGTCACTTGACATAGAGGTATTTACACATTTACAAAGTAATATACATACATAATAAGTTGTTATAGTTATTGTACACATCAGATTTGCAGGTAAGAAACGAAGGTGTTCAAATAAGCAGGATAAACAATTAGGAATAACACAGCCAAATTTACAAATATACAGCAGGCCAGGATGGTAAGTCTAGGCGAGTGGGTGGAGTCGGCCGTCTAAATTAAAGGGTGGTTGTGGCAGACACCCATGCTTTGGCTTGCTTTTGAATGCATGGAAGGAAGGTTCAGCTCTGAGGGGGTTGGGTATTGAATTCCAAAGTTTGGCTGCCATAGCAGGGAAGCTAGTTCCCCCTGATCTAAGAAGGTTAAAGTGGGGTATGGATAGGCAGTTGGAATGGGCACTTCTGAGTGGTCTGTTAGCAGTGTGGATGGTAAATCTCTTGGCTAGATAACTAGGTGCTTGGTTCACAATGCATTTGTGCGTTAGAGCCAGGGTTTTTAGGCAAACTCATGTGGGACTGATAGCCAGCGGAGGCTTTTTCTAGTGTTGGAGATGTGATGGTTTCTGGGGATGTTTAGAGCAGCTCTGATAGCATTGTTCTGGACAATCTGAAGTTTGTTGAGGTTCCCTTGGTTGGTGCTGAGATAGAGGGCGTTACAGTAGTCAATCTTAGACATGACCAAGGTTCTAACTAGTGTAGTGCAGTTGGCTGGGAATAGGAAGGGGCGGCAGGCTGTGATGAGCTTGCATGTGTAAGCTGCTGGGGACGATACTGCATTGGTTTGTCTAGTGAGAGAGAGGGTGGAGAGGGTGGAATCGATGTAAATGCCTAGAGTTTTGGTGTCCTTAGTCACTTTAATGATGTTGCCATCAATGACAAAAGAGTTAAATGCAGAGTCAAGTTTGTTTAGTCTTTGATGGGTGCCTAAGATGATGATCTCAGTCTTTTCGTCATTGAGACAAAGTTCATGATTGGCCATCCAAGCTTGGATGACTTGGTAGATGGAGTTAATGGCGAGAGTGTCAGCTGCGTGATCGCTGGTAATGGGTATGATTATCTGGTATCATCTGCGTAATTGGTGTAGATGACACCCTGAGAGTCCAGGATATCGAAAAGTGGCTTTGTGAACACATTGTAAAGTGTGGGAGAAACGCACGATCCTTGGGGTACTCCGCATGTGACGGGTGGGGTGCCGGTTCAGCAGATGCAGACGGGAAGAAGACCCTCATGGATCTGTTGTCCAGAAATGAGCTAATCCAAGCTGTGGCTCTGTCTGAGAAATGGACTGTGGATTTAAGATAAAGAGAGCAACTTTCTCTTCTTCAGGATCACTGTTACACTTCACCAGTGGTTTCAGTATTATTTATGTTGATTTCATTAAAATAAATGGGCAAGGTCAGCCAACCGCCACACCAACAATGTTCTTTTTGTAAACTAGCTTGTTCTGATAGAGATCCCAGTTGCTTCCCCAACTTGTGATTCCAGTTTCTGCCATGGTATGCCACAACGGATGTAATGGAGAAGATGATGAGTAGCTTTTGTAGACAAAACATCACTCAATTTCTCCAGCTACCATAATCCTGTCCCGTGACATGCTCAGAGCCATATTGACTAAAACCCAACTCTCTCCTACAAGAGTAATCCATTCTACTATCCCTAGGTCCAGCATGGTCATTCTTAGCGTTGGTCCCTAAAGGTATCCCTGCATGTTTCTGTCTTCTGATTGCCTAATGACATCTTGCCTCAACCTAGAGATCCTTTCACAGGAACCTACATACAACAGGACCACTGTCTCAAGACCATCTACCATGTGCTCTACTGGAATCTGATGAGTCACTGGTTCCAAACATGATATACTGCTCCCTAACTACTTTCCACAACAAACACTCACTCTACTTCACATAGTTTTGACCTGATACTAATCAAACACAAAATATTAAATGGATTTGCATTTATACACATTCTTATGAAAGGCCAGGCGCATGTTCTTCTACGTAACATGACATCCCATGACTCAGCCCTCTTCATAAACATCATCGCCCAAATAGCAAGTAACGGTTTATCTCTCCAGCATGGAATAGAACATGAACTCTCAAATAACGAATTGTATGATTCCCTAAAACCTCTTAAGAAGGAATGTGATAAGCTTAAAATCACTTGGTATAAATCAAAATACATCATGTGTAAATGTAGTCAGATCATCTCAAATATCCCATTAAAGTAAATATTTACCACTTCATCCAGTTACTCCTTCAAAACAGCCCAGCGCTTTCATACCCTCAAATGCACATCATCTACATCCCAAAACCTATCCACTTTTTTTTTGTTATGTTAGTGGTTTTTATAAATCACACGCTCACCAGAGGCATCATGGTGCTGGGGGAGCATCAGCAACTGAAGGGCCTAGAACAGACATGTTTCGAAAAGCAAGGGTGGTTATCAGTTGCCCGGAGTCACAAAGGCAAATTGTTCCACAGTTTGGCCACTGCGACCGAAAAAGAGAGGCACCCATCCAATCTCTCCGAAAGCGAGGGATGACCAAGAGTTGATCGTCACATGATCTCAAAGGATGAGCCAGTTGATAGTGCTGAAATTTCTCCTGCAGGAATTCTGCTGCCACTCCATAATAGGAATGCCGAACAATACAGAGGGATTTGAAGATAATCCGCTTCTGAACTGGAGGCCAATGGAGTGAGCGCTGAACCAGTGAGATCTGAGAGCCGTAAGGGGTGTTGGAGGCAATACGGCTACAAGGTTTTTCAGGAACTGCAACCAATGGAGGGTGTAGACCGGTTGGCCCAAAATTTGAGATTTGCAGTAGTCGATGCGACTCAGCACCAGGGAGGAAACCACGAGAGGATGGAGCTTAGAAGGGAGGAAAGGCAGGACTTTCCTTAATAACCTGAGCTGAAAGTAGGCTGTTTTATATATCAAGCTGACTTGGGCTGCAGCTGAAAGAGTTTCAGAATATTTGAAGCCTAGATTACTCACTGGATAGATAGGTGAGGGACACAGGCCGAGCGCTGGGGGCCACACATTGGAGAACCATGGTGATAAGGAAGGTAAGGAAACGAGAGGAGTGCATAAGTGGGAGGAAAAACCCACCACCAGTATCTCCATCTTGTCCCATTAAGCTTCAGGCAGTTGCTCCCTATCCAATGACCCACCACCGCCAGACAACCCCTAAGCTGAGACGCAGTGTCCATCTGAGCAAGGTCGAGCTGGATGATGATTTCAGTATCATCAGCATAGGAGTAAGAGCGGAAGCCATGGGAACAGTTGAGCAGCAAAAGAGGCTGCATGTAGATATCAAATTATGCAGGGGACAAGACAGAACCCTGTGGGACATCACTGGAAAGTGTGCGAGGTTGGAAAAGAAACAGTGCAAGAGAGAGGATCTTAGTCCTATCTGTCAAGGAAGAAGCGAACCAAGAAAAAACCTGGCCAGAGAGACCAGCCTGGGAGAGACAGTGATGCAACATAGGGTGATACACTTCGTCGAATGCTGCTGAAAGATCTAACAAAATCAAAGCACCCATCCCCTCCTGCTCTACCAATCTGGTGAGGTCATCCATGACCGAGACCAGAACACTTTCAGCACCTCGGCCAAGGCAAATCCCTGCTTGAAAAGGGTCAAGGAATTCGGAGTGCTCAAGAAAAAATGTAAGAAGTGAAGAAATCAGAGATTAAAAAAATGGCATGGGAAATGGGAGTAGTGAAATGGGGCAAATGTTGGTGACCATAGAGGGGTAAGAGAAGGTTACTTAAGCAAGGGAATAACAATGGATTGCTTTAGTTCTCCTGGAATGAAGCCAGTCAAACAAGACTGATGGAGCAATGTGACCTATAATCTCTTGGAGAGTGCCTAAAGAAATAGCATCTGAAGGGAAAACAGATTTGAGGCTCTTAGTTGCCCTTATAATGAAGTAAACAATGGAAAGTAAGGCCAGCTTTCAGTGTCAACTGCAGGAGGGGGAAAGAAATTCGTATTACTCGTAGGCTGTCCTGTGGCTGCGATCGATGTTCATATATTGCTGACCTTACTGACAAAAAAGTCATCCAGGGAGTCACACAATACTTGTGAAGGGATGATGCCTGCTAAAGAATCAGTCCTGGTGGAGAGACAGCGTACCAGAGTAAAGAGCTGCTTTTGCTTATTCAGTGCACTTTGACTTTGTTGGTGAAAAAGTTAGTTTTAGCAAGTTTTAGCAAGGCAAATTGCCTGATAGGCATTGAAAGAGCGTCTGAATAGGATTCTGTTTTGTGAGGCATAGTAAAAGCACCACCTACATTCAATTTGGCGCTTTTTTTGACAAAGAGATTTCAACTCATCATTGAACCATGACAGCCGAGGGGCGGGATGTAACCTTGCACAGCTTCAGAGGGGCTAGAGTGTCAGAGACAGCCGTAAGGATCTGTGCTATGCAATAGAGGTCCACTACCTGAGTATCATCACAACTAGCTTGGATGTTAGAAATAATATCTTCGTTAGATACCCTTTGCCAGCTACGCTTTAAGGTCTTTTCGTGAGTGAGCTCTACTCGAGGAGTGGGTATGTGAAGCAGAAAAGGGACAACAGAGTGGTCTGACCAAAGAATGGTGAGCAGCAGAAAAGCTGAGACCAACGATGGTGGGACAAAGAACAGGTCCAAGGAGTTTCCTAGCACATACGTAGGGTCATGAACCAACTGCACCTGCTTAAGATTGGCCATAACTTTTTTAAAAAAAAATTTTTTATCGTAAAGCTTCAGTTCAATATATTCTATCGAACTTTTGTTACATTAATTTCAGAAAGAATGAACTCTCCACTTCACATCAATAGATTGTAGACCAAGATTGCTGTTATCAAAAGAAATAAAAGATACAAAAGAAATGAAGATTAGATCAGAAACAGATCATAACAAAAAGAAAATAGATACAGAAAAGAACAGCCTCAGCAGATTCATAAGATCGTATTTGTCGCTCAGAGTGAGACTAGCTGTAAATATGCGTCGAGAAAATTAATTAGACCACAAGAGAGCTTTATGTTATGGCCTGCTACAACATACTCCCACCAGTCATCAGGCATATAGAGTTGAGGTTTAAATTCACTTAGATGAAGTTCACGTAGGTTAGTCAACGTTGGGCATGCTGTGACTAGATGTTTTAGGAACTCAACTTCATATGATTTACAGAAACGACAGTTGTTGGTTGTTGCCTCTTTGTTCTTACGTAGCCAAAGCATTTCGTTGGTATTTAAGGCATTCAATCTGAATCTAAGGAACTGTGACCTGTGGTGACTAGATGGACAGTTCGTTAGATATTTGGTTGCAGATGTAATTTCACCAAACCTCTGATGGTTGGCAGGGAAGATTTGAGTGCTAGGCGAATATTATAGGTTGTTATCCAGTCCCATGCAGCTAGCTTCTTTTTAGCATGTTGGGGACGACAGAGTAGCACTTCTTCAGATATGCCAGCATCTTCCATAATTACATGTAATTTGAGTTTCCATGATGATATTAAGGAAGAGTCATAACCATCTTCTTCATTCTGAAAGATTTTGTATGCAGGAATGGAAGAACCAAGCGACATTTTGCGTAAAGTGGATAATGATTTCCACACAATTGTCATGTAGATTGAGTTTAGGGCTAGTTCATATCTCAGAGCTGACATTGAAATATAGTTAGGAAGGCCTAGCACACGACTCCAAAACATGCCTTCTAATTTTTGCCACAGGTTATGGTTGACATTCCAGGCTGATTCACCACCGAAGATAAGAGTTGGAATTACCTTCTGAAGGTAGAACATTATTACAGGAGCTGTTGAACATTTTCCGTAGTCCTTGTTAATTTTTGCGCCTTGGATACTCAGATTTTTTGTTTTGGTTACCAGGTCGCTAATCCAGGTGGCTTCACAGATTGAATCGTTTACCATTACGCCCAAGTAGCGAATTGACAACAGTTAGGGCATTTTGTTTCGATAAACCATCTGTAGATCTTATCCTTCTTTGACATGGATTGGCCAATACTCATGATCTTGGTTTTTTCAGTATTTAGCAGCAGGTCATTAGCAGTTAAGAACTCGTGTAGACGGAGAATCAGGTGTTGTAATCCAATTTGGGTTTGGTCAACCAACACTATGTCGTCTGCGTAGACCAAGTATTTAACAGAGCATCCATTCAGCTTTGGCGGGAAGCAAAGGGCAGAATCTAGCCACTTTGGTAAATCAGCAAGAAAGAGTTTAAACAAATCTGTTGCTAGTGGGCATCCTTGTTTGACCCCTTTAAATGTTCTTATTAATTCGGTGAGATCGCCCTGTAAATTCACTC
Source organism: Ambystoma mexicanum (assembly GCF_040938575.1). NCBI lineage: Eukaryota > Metazoa > Chordata > Amphibia > Caudata > Ambystomatidae > Ambystoma > Ambystoma mexicanum. The sequence continues at coordinate 1,514,537,899 of NC_090937.1, read as the reverse complement.
TAATTTGGATGGAAGTATTAGAGTGCAGGGCGATTATGGGGTCTAGCAGCATTTCTGGGCATTGCCAAGATCGTAATTTGGCCCATAATTTAGTGCGATTAACAGCATCAAAGGCTTGGCGGAGATCAACAAAGGCAAAGAAGATTTTTTTCTTGGCCTCCAGTGCTGACAAGTTTAAGATTGACAAAATTGTGAGGTTTACATCAACGCCCACTTGGCTCGTGAAGCCCGTTTGGTGACAATCGACTATGCCCGCAGAAAGCGCCCAATTCACTAGACGTTGTCGCAGAATGGAGCCAAAGATTTCCCCAATTGTATCAAGAAGGGCGATTGGGCGATAGTTCGCTGGATCAGCCCGACAGCCCTTCTTGTATATGGGCACCACAATTGCTTTAGACCAGGAGGATGGGAGTTCCTTGTGGTTTGTGATCTGAAGAAATAGCCCGTTGATAAATTTGGCCCACAATACTTTGTGCTTTTTAAGCATAAGATTTGAAATTTGGTCGGGGCCAGCGGCTCACGAGTTCTTTAATTTAGAGATCAGGCTTTCAAGCTCTTTGCAGGAAGGTGTTATGTCCCAAACGGTAGGTGTCACTATGGTTTGCTTCGGGGCCTCACACACTGGCTCTTCATAGATGGCGGTGAAATAGTCTTGCCATTTACTGCTTGGGATTTCATTAGAAATTGATGGAATAGATTTCGAGGAGCCCTTGTTCAGGATTGCCCAAATTTCACATGTGTTCTTGGTGACAAGGAGTTTTAGCATTGGTTCTGCTCGACTTTGGTCAATTGCAATTAAGTGCGATCTTAGCCATTTCCGTCAATCCTTAACTTTCTTTGCCTTTGCACAAGAATTGCTGGGCTCTCTTTTAATTTGCTGTAGGTCCTTCCTTAATGATTTTTTTGCTAATGCTATTTCAGCACTGTAAAGATGTTTTGGAGAAGACCCAAGCAGTCTTGAATTAGAGATTTTTAAGGTATAGGCACTCAGCAAAGGGGCGTATTCTACGGTATGCAGCGCTTTTAAACTCTGGCTTAGAGATGCAATTGCTTTGCCGTTTGTGACCAACCTGTTACCTGCGGCATTTGTTTGTTATTGGAAAGGATATTTTTCTGACGCACAGGAGCAAGCTTCTAGCCAAACAAGCCGTAGCAGATCGTGGTCGCTGTGTAGCAGCGGCTGCACATTAAGAGAAATAGCTTTGTCGAAAAGGTCCATCGAAGCCCAGATGTAATCTAGTGTATTTGAACTGCACATACTGTGGCATGTCAGATTAGGAGGATAGTCGCCATTAATAGATCCATTCATCATTTGACAATTGTGTTGAAGGGGATTGCAAAACCAAGTTTGACCTCTACAAATGACTTCATTGTCGGGAAGCCGAGCATTTGTCCTCGTGGCAGGATCATATCTAAACCAACTACAATTAAGATCGCCACATATTAGTACCGAGACGTTGTGATAGGCTAGAAAAGTTTTGTCGATTTCTGTCAATACTGCATCAATGAAAGATGAAGCTGAAATCATCGCAGGATTCCAGTATCCATTGATTATCAGCAGGTTTGAAGTGTTGTTAGACAATGATAGTTTAACCAATGTACTTTGAACAAATGGATTAGGATTGGAAAAAGCTACTAATGACCACCAGTTCTGTATTTTTAGAAGGGTTATCAGGCCGTAAAAAGGGCGACCTTTGGTATTTTTACCGGCTGGATTTATCAGAATGGTAAATTCATCACAAGATGGTGGGTCGCATAGCCAAGTTTTCTGTAAGGAGATAACAAACACGTTCTCCAGAGATTCTTGAAAGGTGTTGAAAAGATGCTTAAATCCACGCATGTTCCATGGAGTAAGATTAATTCCTGCTGAGCGGAATTGCCTCGTGGTTACTTTCTGGGTCCTTTAGGGAATCTTCTCTCGTTTGTGGCCTTTTCTTCAAATGCTTGATGCGTTGTGGCATTGCGAATGTCTGAAGAGAGCGCTAGAGATTGACGCAGGGCAGATCGTTGATTGATCTTGTGAAGCTCTTCATTATCATGGTTTGCCTTGAAGGATGAAGGGGATCTCATAAGAGCGGGTTCAACAGTAAGATCAAAACCATAGAGCAAAAGATCCTCATTTGCCTGTATTAACAAGTTTTTCACAGCTGCAGATGGTATATGGAGAAGAACTTGGTCGGATGATAATTCCGTTTTGTATTCCACGATTTTGATATCATCTGAGGAAATTGCTCGTAGTGGTGGAATACATGCAAAAAGTTTCAAAATATTTGCTCGATTCAGATTAACTTTGTTGCCATCCGAAAGAATGTTTTGAAGACGGAGTTTCCACTGGCAGGATGTTTTTGAGAAGTTTGTGGGAGCGGAGGCTCGAAGAGGTTGCAGCGAGCTAGATTTCAACTGATTCAGAGTTTGTTTAGGATTTAACTTTAAACTTAGAATTTGTTGAGAAGCCTTCTTGAAGGTGGCAGTGTGCTTTATTGCATTGGACCCAGAATACAGCTTTCTTGGGATTCCAGTGGAAACTGATCTTTCCATCATCAGGGGCTCAATTAGGGTAACCCCAGGGGCCACACCAGAGACATCATTAGTATCGCCAAAGGCGACCGAATAGGTTGATAGATTGCATAGATCGATGGAAGAGTCAGACGTGACATTGTTGGTGGAAATATCACTTGATCCTACTCGCCGGCATTTAGCAGAAATCTTTACAGGCTCTGGTAGATCTCCTGAACCTCTCAATGGACAATTTGAAGCAGTAGAGACTGCATGGATTGGGTTGACTTTCCGATCAAACAGACTTATCTTTTTTGGGGTCGTGATGTTTCTTATACATTTTTTTACATGTTGTTGTACTTGTTTTGGTGGTAAGCTTTTTTTCTTGAGTTGCGCGGCTTGTTTTACAGAAGCTCTTTGAAGCTTAATTTCATTACTCGATGTAATAGTTTTTGCAGGGCCTTTAAATATATCAAAGGAGTTCCCTTATAAGGAAACATGATCGGATGTTTGGACTTCAGCTGGGATCCCAGTTGTTGGGTGTCCTGACCCACGTTTGAGCTATCATGCTGCAACATTTGGTGCTGTGGGCTTAGAAAATCCAAGATGGCCAAAAAGCCCACATGTACGCCAGAATCCAGGAGAACCACGCAGTTTGTGCGCACACTAAAATGGTTGCCTAACTTGCCACCCACCAGTGCGAGCAGGATGGGCCGGGTTGCCATGAGTGAAATGTGTGCCAAAGTAAAAACCGCACTTTAAAATCACCTTTTGTTTCCCTGAATGCCAGCTCAAAATGCCTATTTTCAAACATTGCAACACATCCAAAAATCTCACTGAACACCAGCGGACATCTGGCAGAATGAAGTATGTGTGCATACTAAATCTGGGAAGTTGAAGAGCCCCAAAACAATCTTCATAACAAGATTGGCTGAGCTCTGCAGGTCTGCAGCATCCTAACTGAAACTGGATTTAAAACTACCAAAAATCGAAAATGTTTAAATTAACTGAGTGACCTACTTTTGAGTGTCACATAGTTTGTCACTGTTGAAATGTCATAGTTTTGAACTTAGAATCAGCATTCTAGCTGCATATGTAAAAATTGTCTTGACTTAAACTGGGGAACAAAAAGTGACATTTTATCTGAAACTTGGCCTAATGAAACTGAATTCTGCCTGACATCTACCCCCACAGGAGTTAAAACCTGCTCAGCCACTCTTCCCCTTGCCAAAAGGAGTTGTCACCTCTCTGATTAGATTAGGGGTGGAGCAGCTACAGGGAGTTGAACAAAGGCCTGTCCTGGGCCTAGGCAGATGGTTTATTAGGGTGGCCGTAAAATAGCTTCATCTTGGCAGAAGCTGGGAGGGGCAGGGTCTCTGAGCTTTGCAGAAACTTAATAAACTGGTTTCTACACCATGTGACCTGAGAAGACACACCCCTGTTGGCCAGAATATGATACTAAGAAAGATGTATAACTCACAGTGCGGACTTGTCAAAATTATTTAAATGATACCATAATTCTTGTGAATTTTCTGTGCACGTTTAAAGACGCGTTGGGAATTTGTGTGATGTTCTGGGGCAAAACCCCGCTATTTATGGATACTACAGACTCTGTGTTTAAGCTAGAGACATGGAAAGGCCGTGTATATATGTATAATTTTTAATGAAGAACCAAGGTTGCATAACCCACTAAAATCGAAAATGTTGCCGTTTCTGAATGCAAGCCCTCAGGAAGAGCAGATTTGGGACAGAGACTACATCATGTGATAGGTAATATGTACATGCAATGACAAACCACTATGTATTTGAGAAATGTGTATTTTGATCAAATATAGATTTGTGGGCAAACTGACCAGGGGAGGATCCTCTGACCCATAAAACCTACAGCATCACTCTGACTCACAGTTCCTTCCCCAATCATGGGAGAGGGGAGAATTGGGCCAATGACAAGTTGAAAGAGGGGCTGGCTAGTGATGCTGCACACACACCCACTTTCAAATGACATGAAAAGAGCCACTGGACGCTAGAGAGGACATTCAATTCCATTTGCTGCAGAGCATGCTGATCGACGACTTCACATCCAGAGATCCAGACTTCAAATCCATCAATCTCCAGAACCTGTAGCAGTACCTAGAAAGCAGAGCAGTATCCAGAATCCAGAGAGGCTAGACCAGCAGAGCAGAGCTGACCCAGACCACTGTTCGCAGAACCAGAGAGCTGACCCAGATCACTGTGAAGTGCCGAGACCAGAACCGGAGTCCAGTCCAAAACCTGACCATATCCGTGGCGAGGCCTATTTCTAAATATATTGTGAGTAACTAGCAGAACTGTGCAGAACCAATCTCTTAGTTAAAATAATCTAATCCAAACTATTTTAATCTAAGTAGAACTGCCTCCTAACTGTCACTTGTCAATTCTGCAGCCGCATAGCTGTCACTTGTCATTTTCTAGCTGCAAGCTGTAACCTGTCGCTTTGAACTTTTAAAATTTCAAATCCAAAAAACTACCTTTATTTAATCGTCCGTATCTCTGGAACCGTTTGAGCTAGGAACTTGGTTTAACTTTCCTCTGAAAGCTTAGAATCTCAGCTTTTCAACGAGCCTAGAACCGACTTCTGTAATCACGATTCTCGCAACCGCAAATTTTGCCTCGATTTGCGATTTGGCCCGATTTCTTTACTTGTAAAAAGATAGCTGCTTTTGCCTGAACTACTAAATTTCGTTTGCCTCTTAAGAACCATCCCTGAATCATTGCTAGAGTGAGCCTGGACTAATATTAACTAGATACCACTCACCCTGAACCTCCTGAAGGGAATTAAAAGCATTTTCAGCATATTTCTCACTGCATTGTCACCATATTCAAAGCACTTGGGTCTGTGTTTCAAAACTCCTATCTGTTGTATAAGCTGCTGGGGGGGAATTGAACTGAATTCTATTTGATTGCATTCCTAAGAACTGAGTCCCATTCTATTCATCTCCTTACATTGCATTAAGGGGGGGGTGAATTGTCCAAGAAAGTGATTACATTGTCTTTTGCTGAAATCCTATCAAGTTATTTTCTGTACTGCATTTCATTCCACATTGCATCCATTTGAAACCATAAAAGTATTGTTGCTATCGTATCCATCCTATAACCACTCATCATTGATTATAAAGAAGTGTGCTAGTGCCGGACTATCCATTATTGATTACTGCTCAGATTAAGTGTGATATTCAATTATTAATTTATTATAATATGTGATATATATATATATATATATATATATTGTTTATATTCTCAAATAAACCTTTTAACTTGCAAAACAGAACTACTTCTTGGCTCAGTGGGGCAAGGGGGATTCCAAGAGAGGGGTGTTATATAGGGGTAGTCATCCAGAACTCATGAACTGGACATAAAGATATATCAATCAGGGTTTCCATTCAGTATCCCAGACTAGGCATTGACTTAGCTGTAGTGTTCAATTGAATCCTCTTACAACGTGGGGGCTCGTCCGGGATGTTTGGGTTAGATCTATCACTTGTGCAGATTAATACAGTGTGCCAGCTGACCAGATACACATATCCGGTCGGATCACCACGCTGTGTTACGCTGTAAAGCACTCCTCAAAGGAACGCTCTAAGGAAAAGGTCTGTTTTGCAAAAATAAAATACAAACTTCTGTAAGTCAGGACGGAACTCAAATTCCAGAATGACGACCTTGGTAGATATGAAAATAGCCAGAGAGCACTTCTTACATAAGCTATTTGTGAGAGGTGAGTGGACTCATCAGGACCAGACGGTCTGGTTGCAGGCAATCGCACCCCAGATCACTGAAACAGGGTCAGATATTTGGAGAGACCAGGGTCCCTTACATGTGGCCCTGAGTGAACTATATATGTCCCCTAAGGCCAAGGATGAGCACAACAAGATTGCCAGGGTAGCAGCATATTTATATTTACATATGGGATCCATGCAGGACAAATGTGCTGAAGGCCAAGATCTGGCGAGTAGGCAACTGCTGGCATTACAGAAGGCCCAATCTGATCTGGACTCTTCTGAGCAGAGGCTGCAGAGGAGCCAGGAGTCAGAAAATGATAGTAGGCAGTATATCATTAAAATAAAAGCGGACATGAATATACTGCAACAGGAAAAGGCTGACCAGGATGCCAGAATTCTGGCCTTGCAGAAGGAACGCCAAGACAGTTTGGACTCCCTACTCCAGAGCCAGAAAAAGCTGGAGCAACAGATCAATTTCAACAGTGCATGCACAGAGCAGGTAGCCACCCTGCAAATCCAACTAGACAGAGAGAAAGAGGAGAGCAATAAACTGATCCTGAAAGACCTGGATACCCAGGCAGAGTTTGATCAGGAGCGCCAGAAAGCTGGTGCCTTCCAAAGGCAAAGGGACGACCTGACGGTACAGATGCAGACTCTTAGTCAGGAAAGGGACACCTTAGGCCAGGAAGTCTGCCACTTAAAAAGCAAAATGGAAGAAAATCACCTGGCCCACCAGGGACTGGGTGACCTCCAAAAAGAACACCAGGACTTGCTAGAGCACACCAGGAGGGTGGAGGAGGCTCTGGCAAGACAGGAGCAGGCCAGTAGGGATGGGACTCAGGAGGTAACCCTCCTGCAGCAAAGACTGGCCCAGTGCTCCAGGACCAATCAGGAAACACAGAGAGAGATGGTGGTCTGCGCAAAGGTAAAGGTTGCCCCCGTTTTAGATTTGGAGATGGGGGGCCTAAAAACCTGCCTGCACCAAATAACTCACAGCCCAGAAGGCCCTCGGGCCAGTCACAGACAGGGAGTCGAGGAGGTAGTCCCACAAATGGGGTCCCCCGCTCCCCTGACTATGTAAGTCCCTGCTACAAGGGAAACCGACCAATCCTGGGTTATGTGTGGACTCCTCCAGCCCAAGGGGGGGTATCCAGCCAAGCACCTGACCCGGGGAACCTCCCTCCTAACTTCCCGCAGGAGGGCAGAAATTCTCCAAATCCTGGGCAGAACTTTTTCCCCAGGTATCCACCCAATTTCCAGCCCCAAAATCATCCATCCTTCTTTCCCCAATTCCCTGAGCTCAGACAACCTAATCCGGGAGAGGGTAGGCCAAGGGTGGAGGGGTACCAAAATCTTCCTTCCCGGGATCAGCCCAGGGGAGAAAATAGAGCCCTGTATCAGCCTGAGCGGGTTTCCCAGTTAGAGTGCCAGGTCCAAAATATGGCACGGGATCTGGGTCACATACTGAGGGCTCAACAGAACCCTCAGATGAGCATGCCACCGCAGAATGCCGCAAACTCTGGACCTGGTGCTCCAGAACAATGACGGGGCAGCACCCCGATAACACACCGGTTCCCAGGGAGGAGGCACAAGGGGAAGGGGGGTGTAAAGCCTTAGAGGAAGCTTCCTTCCCAACTTGTAAACAGCCCCTGGAAAACCAGGAACCGGAAACAAAATCTCCTACCCCTGAAAGCCTGCCTCCCAAGGAGCAGAGAGGGGGTAGGAGAAACAAAGGACCCAAACAGACCCACTTTGTGGAGGAGGTACAGGTCTTCCAATTTGAGGGAGAGGGATCCTCAGAGGATCCTGGGGAAAGGACCTTCTCCTTCAGAGATGGGGGAACTCCTCCCAAAGAAAAATGGGTCCCAAGGGATTCCAATCCAGACTGGGGAGATATGGAGACTGAGCTACCGCCGCCCATCATCTCATCCCAGAACCCACAATACCAAAATCCCCTGGTTCAAACCCATCCTGGGGACTGCCTCCAAATAGGGGGGGGCATCCCAGAACCGGAACCAGGGGAACCCACAATGGCTCTGATCTCCAATTGCCAACTTTTTCTTTCAGATTCCCAAGGCTCTCCACAGAATTCTGCCCAAATCTCTTTTCTAGCAATGTCCAAAACCAGAAAGTTAGCCCACCAGTTGTCCAAAAATGTGCATTATCTGTGCCCCTTTGAGGAGAAGGAGGGAAGATACTATGCCCCGGTACAAGTACAGGGGCAGGGTACAATTTTGGCACTGGTGGACACTGGATCCCAAGCTACCCTTCTGTCCAAAAGGGCCTTTGATGAACGAAATGCAGGAAGGGGGGAGAATTACCGTATTCCTCTCACCTCTCTTCCTGGACAACTGCAGAACTTTGACGGGAAGGAAATTCCCGTTGAGGGGACTGCAGACTTGGACATTAAAATTGGGCGACACAAGGTGAAACACCCGTTATAGTAGTGACTCCAGAGGGCACCCCTTGTTTACTAGGGAATGACCTCCTGAGAAGGTTGTCACCCCTAATAGATTGTGTAAACAAGGTCCTCTGTACCCAGACTAGCCGACCGATAAAATTAAAACAGAGTGTCAACCATGTTAGTTTAAACGGCACCTGCCACATGGTTGAACAAAAATCTGACCAAGTACAATTTCACTTCCAGAACAACCAAATTCCAGACGTGACAGTAATAGCAGTAGGACAACAGACTGGTGATGGGGGGTCCTCTCTATTTCTGAAAATCAACCTTCCTTCCAGTTTAAAGTGGTATTCCACACTGGAAGGAAACACCCTGAAATTCTTTACTAATCCACAATCAGAAACTCCCACTCCTATAGTCCAGAAAGATGTGAAATCAGCTCAGAGCCTGGCTGATATTCAGAAAACCGGAGAGCAGTTGTTCATCCCTGTTCAGTTAAATTATGGGAAGGACTCTGTTCTCGCTCGAGTGTGTGTGAACAACGGTAAGAGCTTCATCAGCGAAGCCATGTTCCGCCAACTCCCAAAAGATCCAGCCATTCCCACATTCAAACTGATAGACAAATGGGAAATGGACCTGGAAGCACCCAATTTCAAACATCTCCTGCCAAGCAGGTGTATGCTCAAAATCTCCATTGGCAACAAGAGCATAGTCCACAATTGTTGGGTCGTGCGAGACGTCACTGCCGCTTTTTACTTAGGCAGTGACATTCTCAATCGCTTTGCCATTAGTTTGGACCTAATAAACTTCAAAGCTTGGTCCCGATTAGCGGATAATCCCATGGGCTTTGATGATCTAGAAAAATCATTTGGGTCAGCTCAATTGCTACCTCATGCAGTTGAAATTCAGATCAAAGAGGAAGTCACCATCCCAGAAAGGACCCGACAATTCTCCCTGGAAGTGAAAGTTAAAAGAGGACAACATTTGAAAAACCCTGATGCTTATATACATCTAAATGCTTCTCTCCAACAGCAAGGGTTGGGGGTAAACCCAACTCCATTAGTCAATATAGAACATGACACCATTCCAATAGAGGTGGACAACAGTGACTTAAAGTGTATTACTCTAGCCGCAGGCACCATTATTGGAATGGCGGTTGATGACCGACATTTTTCCATCGATTTAGGAAATGAACTGTTAGGACCAATCCCCAAGGACTGTTTTGACAGTGACAGTGATGACAATACAACACCAGACAGGATTTTTACCCGGCATGGGGGGAACTTCCTGGTGTACACTTCTTGCCCCTATGGTAAGGAAGATGTGACTTGTGACTTCAGGAGGGATGAGGTGATTTTCCAGGTCCATGAGGGTTGCCTTTCCCACCTGAGGCCTCCAGTCCAAATCAGCACTCTGACCAGGGACTTCTCCACCCAGCTGGAGGAGGCCGCTGAGATAGCCAAACCAGAAGTCTTTCCAGGCTTCAGGCAGATGGTTGAAGAGAGAGTCAACCTAGCTGATGCCTGTGTGACTCTGGAACAAAAGCAAAAGTTGAAACAAGTTTTCTTGGATTTCCAAGATCTCTTTGCGGTAGACTCATATGACTGTGGTCGCGCCGACATCCACACAACAATTCCCACGGATCCTGGAATGACTCCAGTGTTTGTGAAGCAATATCGCTTGCCTCTCGCTTCAATGGAGTCCCTTACTGAAATAATTAAGAACCTGGAGTCCCAGGGAATAATCCGTCCAGTTCACAGCACTTTCAATACTCCGGTGCTGGGAATACTGAAGCCAAACAGCCAGTGGAGACTCTGCGCCGACCTCAGGGAGCTCAACAAACGGGTCCATACTTCCCGATGGCCTCTGCCCTACATTGACCAAGGGCTGGCCCAGATCCAGGGGTCACAGGTATTCACTGCAATAGACCTGACCAATGGATACTGGACCGTGCCTGTCAGTAGGGAGGACCAATACAAGCTGGCTTTTACCTTTGGGGGCCAGCAGTACACATGGACCCGGACTCCCTTCGGATACCTCAACTCCGGCAATTAATTCAACATTTTCCTACACAAGGCCATGCCCGACCTGGGTGCAAGGGGTAACCTGGCTTATGTAGATGATGTCCTCATCAAAAGTTCATCTGTGGAGGAACACATAGCGGAAATCCGTTATGTTCTGACCCAGTTGAGGGCCGCCGGAGCAAAACTTTCCTTTCAGAAAGTACAGTGGTGTAGAACCCGTGTTAATTTCTTGGGGCATGAGATTACTCCTCAGGGTCTCTGTCCCCAGGAAAAGAAAGTGGAAGCGCTTCAGAAACTGAAAGACCCCACAACTCTGCGGGAACTAAGGAGCCTCCTTGGACTGACTAATTACAGCAGAAAGTTCATTGAGGGCTACGCAGAGATCACCAGACCCCTGATTCATCTCCTGAAGGGGGGGGTCAAGTGGGAATGGGGTCCAGAACAAGCCGAGGCAGTAAGACAACTCAAAAGAAGCCTCTCACAAGCGCCCTGCCTAGCTTACCCTGTCAGAAACAAGGAGTTCTTCCTGGAGACGGGGTTCTCTAATACGTGCTTGACGGCAGTATTATACCAAAAGCATGACAAGGTCAATAAAGTAATCTCCTATGCGAGCAAAACTTTATCCTCTGTGGAGGACAAATTCAACGAGTGTGAGAAGGCACTCCTGGCAATGGTGTGGGCATTGAAGAATTACCGCCCGTTTATCCAGGGGGAACACATCATAGTGGAGACTCCACACCAGCCTCTGCAATATCTCCAAAGTGACAGAATCCGGGCCGGGAATGTGAGTAATTTCCGAATTACTTCCTGGATTCTGTCAATGCAAGGCTTTCCTGTGGAGGTCAGATATGGCCAAAACAAGAAGAGTCCCCTCCCGCAAGGTCTGGCTGACTTGCATGATTGTGCCAGAGAAAACTGTCTCGAGGACGAAAGTCTAAAAATCAAGGACAACACGGAGGCATACCTTAATTCCCCACACAAAGTCTTTGAAGAGGACAAGTGTGAGGGAATGCCCACTGTCTATGTGGATGGATGCTCTTACCATGTTGACAACGACGGGGAGAAAGAACTGGTGGCTGGCGTAGGGAATGCATGGGTGAAGGAGTTTCCAGAACCCTCCGCTGGATACAAAATTGGTCCCCGAAGTAGTCAGGTGGCAGAATTGATGGCTGTGCATCAAGCCATCCTCACTGCTGTCCAACATCAACTCCACGAACTGGTCATAATCACAGATTCTGATTATGTACGGAACGGGTTCGTGGAGCACCTGGTTAATTGGAAAACCAGAGGCATGTTATGTGCTAACAACAAACCCTTGAAACATGGGAATTTGATCCAAAACATTGATGATCTGGTCACCTCGAAGGGGATGACCATCTATTGGAAGCAGATCAAGGGTCATTCCAAAGTAGAGGGACCAGACAAAACTGGAAATGACTTAACTGATCAGCTGGCCAAAACCGGGGCCATCCAAGGGGAACTAATAGAAATAGAGTCCCTGTTGGGGGAAATCCAGGTCACTGCTATCACTAGGTCCCAGACAAATGCTCACAATGATCTTTCAACTGCACAATGGAGCAAGGAGACCCCTGATGCTGATTTGATTACAGCTCAGAAGGGGGATCCAATTATTGGTAAGTTTTACCAACACCTTGAGGACCCTGAGAACTTTCCCCTGACGGATACCGATTACATTGGGAAAGAGAACCTAAGAGTGTTGATGAAATGTCCAAACATTTTCCGTATCCAAGACGGTTTGCTGGTAAGGAAATCCAAAGCTGGCCACGATCATTGGGTGGTTCCTACCTCATTCCGAAGCCTGATATTAAGCCACGCCCATGATGCAGCTACCGCCGGTCATAGGGGGTTTCATACAACGCTTGAGATCTTAAGAGAGGTTGCTACTGGCCACACATGGGTCAGGACCTCAACCAATATTTGAAGAGTTGTCTTGTGTGTGCACAATTTCAGCCAACATCCCTCACACACCGGGCGCCTCTCCAAAAGAGGGGAATGACACTCCCATGGTCAGATTTACAAATCGACTTTGTAGGCCCCGTGATTCGCTCTGCTAGGGGGAATAAGTACATGTTGACTGTGACATGCTTGTTTACCAAGTGGGTGGAATGTCTCCCAGCCCCAAACTGCAAGGCAGAAACGGCAGCTGCCTTGATGATTAACCACATCTTTTCCCGTTTTGGTCTACCTCAAAGGATTGAGTCAGACAGAGGTAGCCACTTCACCAGTGAAGTGATGACAAAGATGTGGGAGATACTGGGGGTCAAAAGGAAGTTGCATATTGCTTACCGGCCAGCTTCTTCTGGGACAGTAGAGAGATATAACCGAACCCTTGTGAGCATATTAAAGAGGTTTGTGGCAGATTCTGGGCCAAGTTGGGATATCCGATTACCTCTGGTCCTAATGGCCATCAGATCTACCCCTTCATCTGCAACCAAATTGTCACCATTTGAGTTGATGACTGGACGCAAGATGGTGCTTCCGCAGCATTTGCTCTACAGGACCCAAGAGCAGACACTAATAAATGCCTCCACAACTCATGAGTATGTGGAGATTTTAAGGAAACACCTTCAACATACTTTTGCCTATGCTCAGCGGAATCTAGAAAGATCAGCTGAGAGTATGAAGACCCACTATGACCTGAAAACTTCCAGGAAGGAATATCAGGTGGGGGACCGGGTCTATTTATACAATTTCCAAAGGAACCAGGCCAAACAGCGAAAATGTTTGCCTACATGGAAGGGACCGTTTGAGATTATAGACAAGATCTCCCCTGTGGCCTACAAGATCCGCATCCCCAAAGGCGGTTTGGCAGAGGGGGAAGACAAGTGGGTCCACATCAACCAGTTGAAGTGTTGCCATCCCAGGCACACTTTGCAACAACTGGAGGAGTCCTCTGCAATCCCAGAGGGTACCGCTCCAGAGTAATTCAATTCCAACCCTAAAAGATCCTACATATAGCCTATCAAATTCTGTGTTTCTCAAGTTTATGTGTTCCTGTCTCTTAATTTAAAAAAATGTGCATGTTCATATCTGTTGAGTTCTAAAATATATATGCCACCCCACTATATCAATGGTGGGGGAGAAATGTCCATGAATAGGTATTGCCGCTCTTCCTTTGTCATCCTAGGAGAAAGAAAACATGGAGACTGGCCAAGGAGGACGATCCGGAGACCGGGAGCAGAGACGCAAGGGGCCATGGGTACCGCCCAATATTCCCATGAGGACCGGCGAGGAGAACCGATCGATCAATACCGAATGGAGGAAAAGATGCTGAAATGTGCCATTTGCAGAATTGGAAGAAGATTATGCGGACATACCAGTGCGTGGGTCATCACCTTTTGTGCACCCGACTCCCCATCAACTCAAATTTAAAGTGCAGTCGGGTGAGGGGGGCTTTGTTGGGTGTCCTGACCCACGTTTGAGCTATCATGCTGCAACATTTGGTGCTGTGGGCTTAGAAAATCCAAGATGGCCAAAAAGCCCACATGTGCGCCAGAATCCAGGAGAACCACGCAGTTTGTGCGCACACTAAAATGGTTGCCTAACTTGCCACCCACCAGTGCGAGCAGGATGGGCCGGGGTGCCATGAGTGAAATGTGTGCCAAAGGAAAAACCGCACTTTAAAATCACCTTTTGTTTCCCTGAATGCCAGCTCAAAATGCCTATTTTCAAACATTGCAACACATACAAAAATCTCACTGAACACCAGCGGACATCTGGCCGAATGAAGTATGTGTGCATACTAAATCTGGGAAGTTGAAGAGCCCCAAAACAATGTTCATAACAAGATTGGCTGAGCTCTGCAGGTCTGCAGCAGCCTAACTGAAACTGGATTTAAAACTACCAAAAATCGAAAATGTTTAAATTAACTGAGTGACCTACTTTTGAGTGTCACATAGTTTGTCACTGTTGAAATGTCATAGTTTTGAACTTAGAATCAGCATTCTAGCTGCATATGTAAAAATTGTCTTGACTTAAACTGGGGAACAAAAAGTGACATTTTATCTGAAACCTGGCTTAATGAAACTGAATTCTGCCTGACATCTACCCCCACAGGAGTTAAAACCTGCTCAGCCACTCTTCCCCTTGCCAAAAGGAGTTGTCACCTCTCTGATTAGATTAGGGGTGGAGCAGCTACAGGGAGTTGAAGAAAGGCCTGTCCTGGGCCAAGGCAGATGGTTTATTAGGGTGGCCGTAACATAGCTTCCTCTTGGCAGAAGCTGGGAGGGGCAGGGTCTTTGAGCTTGGCAGAAACTGGATAAACTGGTTTCTACACCATGTGACCTGAAAAGACACACCCCTGTTGGCCAGAATATGATTCTAAGAAAGATGTACAACTCACAGTGCGGACTGTCAAAATTATTTAAATGATACCATAATTCTTGTGAATTTTCTGTGCACGTTTTAAGACGCGTTGGGAATTTGTGTGATGTTCTGGGGCAAAACCCTGCTATTTATGGATACTACAGCTAGAGACATGGGAATTTACTGGAGTATGTATGGACAGGCCGTGTATATGTGTATAATTTTTAATGAAGAACCAAGGTTGCATAACCCACTAAAATCGAAAATGTTGCCGTTTCTGAATGCAAGCCCTCAGGAAGAGCAGATTTGGGACAGAGACTACCTCATGTGATAGGTAATATGTACATGCAATGACAAACCACTATGTATTTGAGAAATGTGTATTTTGATCAAATATAGATTTGTGGGCAAACTGACCAGGGGAGGATCCTCTGACCCATAAAACCTACAGCATCACTCTGACTCACAGTTCCTTCCCCAATCATGGGAGAGGGGAGAATTGGGCCAATGACAAGTTGAAAGAGGGGCTGGCTAGTGATGCTGCACACACACCCACTTTCAAAAGACATAAAAAGAGCCACTGGAAGCTAGAGAGGACATTCAATTCCATTTGCTGCGGAGCATGCTGATCGACGACTTCAAATCCAGAGAGCAAGACTTCAAATCCATCAATCTCCAGAACCTGTAGCATGACATATAAAGCGGAACAGTATCCAGAATCCAGAGAGGCTAGACCAGCAGAGCAGAGCTGACCCAGACCGCTGTTCGCAGAACCAGAGAGCTGACCCAGATCACTGTGAAGTGCCGAGACCAGAACCGGAGTCCAGTCCAAAACCTGAACAGATCCGTGGCGAGGCCTATTTCTAAATATATTGTGAGTAACTAGCAGAACTGTGCAGAACCAATCTCTTAGTTAAAATAATCTAATCCAAACTATTTTAATCTAAGTAGAACTGCCTCCTAACTGTCACTTGTCAATTCTGCAGCCGCATAGCTGTCACTTGTCATTTTCTAGCTGCAAGCTGTAACCTGTCGCTTTGAACTTTTAAAATTTCAAATCCAAAAAACTACCTTTATTTAATCGTCTGTATCTCTGGAACCGTTTTTAGGAACTTGGTTTAACTTTCCTCTGAAAGCTTAGAATCTCAGCTTTTCAACGAGCCTAGAACCGACTTCCTACTCCTTATACTTTATCCGTAATCACGATTCTCGCACCCGCGAATTTTGCCGCGATTTGCGATTTGGCCCGATTTCTTTACTTGTAAAAAGATAGCTGCTTTTGCCTGAACTACTAAATTTCGTTTGCCTCTTAAGAACCATCCCTGAATCATTGCTAGAGTGAGCCTGGACTAATATTAACTAGATACCACTCAACCTGAACCTCCTGAAGGGAATTAAAAGCATTTTCAGCATATTTCTCACTGCATTGTCACCATATTCAAAGCACTTGGGTCTGTGTTTCAAAACTCCTATCTGTTGTATAAGCTGCTGGGGGGGGAATTGAACTGAATTCTATTTGATTGCATTCCTAAGAACTGAGTCCCATTCTATTCATCTCCTTACATTGCATTAAGGGGGGTGTGAATTGTCCAAGAAAGTGATTACATTGTCTTTTGCTGAAATCCTATCAAGTTATTTTCTGTACTGCATTTCATTCCACATTGCATCCATTCTAAACCATAAAACTATTGTTGCTATCGTATCCATCCTATAACCACTCATCATTGATTATAAAGAAGTGTGCTAGTGCCGGACTATCCATTATTGATTACTGCTCAGATTAAGTGTGATATTCAATTATTAATTTATTATAAAGTGTGATATATATATATATATATATATATATATATATATATATATATATATATATATTGTTTAAATTCTCAAATAAACCTTTTAACTTGTAAAAAAGAACTACTTCTTGGCTCAGTGGGGCCAGGGGGATTCCAAGAGAGGGGTGTTATATAGGGGTAGTCATCCAGAACTCATGAACTGGACATAAAGATATATCAATAAGGGTTTCCATTCAGTATCCCAGACTAGGCATTGACTTAGCTGTAGTGTTGAATTGAATCCTCTTACACAATTGTTGTAGGGTTGTTGATTTGAGCCACTGCGAGTTCTATGATCGTGGTAGAGTCTGGGCCTCCATGGCCGACTGCTAAATTGCTCGCCATGGGGCCAGACTGGACCGTGTTTTTAGCAAGCACGGCTGGAACCTCTGAACCGTGCAGATGTTGAGTTCCAAGCATATTGTCACGGTTATTGGAGGTTTCCAATGGAAAAGAATTAGCATTCTTTCGCATCCATTTTACTGATTCAAGCAAGCCATCTATCAGGGAGTCGTTTTGGCAGTGGTGGCGAGCTGCTAAATCGCTCAACCTGTCTTGCCATCTCACTGAATTTTCAGCGTTAGACTCCATTTGGACTTGCAAAAAGCCTGAAAATTGCTCAAGTTTGTCTATTTTTGTTGTTAGGTTAAAAAGAGCAGCTCCTTGGTCGCTTATTGTCCCTGTCAGTGATTCAAGGAGTTTTGAAAACAGAGCTAGTGCAACTGCAGAGGCAGCAAGGACATTGTTATGTATTTGCGTAAGGGCTTCAATGGAAATGCCCAATTATTGTGAGATGAAATCATGAGACGTCGAAGAACACACTGAGCTTTCAAGGTTGTATTGCGGATTTAGGGAACTTAAATTTCCAGCATGGACTGGCTCATGAGTGACAGTTCTGGAATGAGCCAAAGAAGCTTGAGGGGTACTTGCGTTCATCGAAGAGTTCACACCCATGGAGGGAGTTGAGGAGGTACCCCTTGCTTTTAGCTCAGCAAATCGTTGCAAGCGACTAGCACGAGCAATCGCGCTCCGCTCAAGATGGGTGTGAGGTAGTTGAGATTCCTGGACAAGAGAATGAACTGCGCAGGAAGGAGGAACCTCCGAAGATGGTTCATTTAAGTTCAACATAGAAGGTTGACCAGGCTCCGGCGCTTGGCAAGCTAAAGTACTGTCGTTGCCAAATTCAAAGTCATCGATCCCGGACTCTGAAGAAGCGTGACCAGCTATCTTCATCACAATAGGATTGGTTAGGGAGCTTGGAAGAGTAAAGACAGAAGAGGAGCATTGAACAGGTTCAAGGGGCCTCGATACATTTTTACTTGCAGATGATGGGATCTGAGATGAAGACAGAATTCCAGAGACAGTAGCAGAAGTCGTGTTTGTTGCAGGAGAGAAAAGCGCTCCCGTCGTTGTTGACGAAGATTTTGACAAAGGGCAGCTTGAAGATTTCATCTGCTGCAGAGTGGCCCTATCAAAGGGAGGGCAATTTGTAGCAGAAATGGGCATAGAAGACAGAGGAGCCGCCAAATGTTGTTTAGAACTCAATGAAGAGGCCAGTTGGATATTCAGCACAGAGTTCGAAAGCCTCAGGAGTTCCTCATCGCTGATCGAGTGTGGCAGAGTCCTTTTGTCAGAAGACAGAGCAATGTTTTGGGTAGTGTCATTTAATTTGACAGCATCAGGCGCTGTGGAGGCAAATGAGGCCAACTCAAAGGAAATTGCGGAACTAATGGGGAGGAGGGCCACAATGTCAGATGAAGGACAGGGAATGAGCTTGGAGTGGGTAGGGGGATTGTCCAAGAATTGTTGCTGAAAGAAGGCCTGATTGTCTAACAGGCAAACCAAGGGAACAATAGAAGCACTAGCCGGAACAGCATTGACGACGCCACAGGTGATAACATCAACTGCCACAGCATGCGTTCTAGAGGACTGTTCGTGAATAGCGGCTCGATTAGGGTCGGTATTAGTATGCAAAGAAGAAATGGCTTGGACTGCAGAAACTGCAGAACGCTATGATGGCTGCAGCGAAGCGGCACCCAAAGTCAATGTTGGAACATTAGCGGAATGTAAAGCCAAAAGAGCCCGTCCAGTGGCTATGCTTACCTTGTCCCCGGCGGCTGCCTTCATCGTGGACCAGGGATTTGGCAGACGTCGCAGCTGAGCAGACTTTTTCCGCGTCTGCAGTCCCTCTGCAGACAGAGTCATATCGCACGAATCCGGACAGAGAAGATGAACAGAAAGGAGTTAGAGCGAATGCAGAGGGCTGAAAACGGGCTGGGACCAGGGTCCTTAGCTTCGCCAACCAGAGCCAAACAGCGGCTCAACAGCGCTGTAGTGGACACGCTATAGAATCACGAAGCACAGCCCTTTCCTCCGCACAGGGCTTCACGCCGCAATGGTGCAGAGCCCTGGATTTTATTTCAGGGCCCAAGGAGCAGGGGGTGTGGCTTCCTTCCGCACTTCAGGTGTCGGGTGTTTAAAGAAAATGAAAGCGCTTCTCCTTCTCCCTATCCTTCAGTAAGCGGTAAGGGGCAATGCAGGGAAGTTTGTTGGAAAAGTAATCAAATGTTCACAAAGTGTACACAAATATCAGTTGCCTCAGTAAGGATAGATATCCAGAGCCACAGCGGCTCAACAGCGCTGTAGTAGACACGCTGTAGAATCACGAAGCACAGCCCTTTCCTCCGCACAGGGCTTCACGCCGCAAGGGTGCAGAGCCCTGGATTTTATTTCCGGTTCCAAGGAGCAGGGGGCGTGGCTTTCTTCCGCACTTCAGGTGTCGGGTGTTTAAAGAAAACGAAAACGCTTCTCCTTATCCTTCGGTAAGCGGTAAGCGGCGATGCAGGGAAGTTTGTTGGAAAAGTAATCAAATGTTCACAACGTGTACACAAATATCAGTTGCCTCAGTAAGGATAGATATCCAGAGCCACAGCAGCTCAACAGCGCTGTAGTAGACACGCTGTAGAATCACGAAGCACAGCCCTTTCCTCTGCACAGGGCTTCACGCCGCAAGGGTGCAGAGCCCTGGATTTTATTTCCGGGTCCAAGGAGCAGGGGGCGTGGCTTCCTTCCGCACTTCAGGTGTCAGGTGTTTAAAGAAAACGAAAACGCTTCTCCTTCTCCTTATCCTTCGGTAAGCGGTAAGCGGCGATGCAGGGAAGTTTGTTGGAAAAGTAATCAAAATGTTCACAAAGTGTACACAAATATCAGTTGCCTCAGTAAGGATAGATATCCGGAGCCACAGCGGCTCAACAGCGCTGTAGTAGACACGCTGTAGAATCACGAAGCACAGCCCTTTCCTCTGCACAGGGCTTCACTCCAAAGATTTGGCTTACCCAGATTGCTGCAGAAAAATTAGATTTAAGATTAAAATTGCCCAAAATCAGCACATTTGGGAATTCCAGATGCAGGTTTGCAGTCAACCCAGGGCATTGATTACAAAAGAGGGTGTCAAACACAGGAGGGTGGTAAACTGTAAGCATGTGAATAGAGAAAGAAGGCAAGACCTCAATGCGAGCCAGGAGAGCTTTGGATTTGATGCTGTGCTGCTCGTTCTGCGCCCGGACCAGCACAGATGGGCTGGACTTTGGCATGACTTTGGCGTGCACGGCTCTATCCCACTGCGCTCATCCACTGCGCTTCTAGGTGGTTATTACACATATAAACACCCTATCACGGCAGCCAGGTACCCCCCACTGCAAAGACAATTAAGAGAGACTCCCGGCTACCCAGTGTGTTGTTGAAACTAAGTAAAGACTGCCTACTTCCAGGCTTGAGACCCTGGGAGGCAGGAGAGGAAGTCAGGCACCTTCCTGCTGGCAAGTCCAGCTACTCGGAAAGCACAAAGAAATAAAAAAAAATAATTAAAACAAGAATGTGAACAAACATTGCTGCACATGAAAAAAACTAGGCGCCCAGTCAGCCGCTGACTCGAGAACCGAGTAATGAAAGGAAATAAATAAACACTGGTTAAAATGCTGCGCAAAGTAAAAGTAATCAGGTAAGTGGAACAAACAAAAAACAGCAAACCCAACTGGATGACCAGACGTACCTTATCTCCCTAGAATAGAGAAAGGGTCTTTTCCTTGGAGACATCAATATAGCTGCTGGTTTAAAAGAATGGCAATATGTTCTGCTGAACACCCCATTAAGGCATTTTCCAAGCAGTCCCTAAGATAACATTCATCAAAAGTGACATCTTCTTCTACATGGTCACAAGATTTATTCAACACCTGCCTACTAAAACAAGAGCTCTTTAACCAAAAGACACAGACAACCAGTGCCTCTTTGTGGACTCGGCTATCCAAAATGGTTGAACAATAACTCCTTTCCCAGCTGCAATAGTATGACTATGCACATTATTTTCAGTACCACAGCTAAGACAGCTTCCAACTATGTTATGGCACACAACAATCCCTAGTCAAGTAAGGGATAATCTGCTAGAGGCTGGAGGTGCTGGCTGACTGCAAAGGCGCCTCCCGATAGTTTGGACCATGCCATCTGGTTACAGTGCCTACAGTCAGATACTTGAGCACTGACCAGGTTCTAAAATGGTTTCCTCTGATGCAGTGAACATTGTGTGAGAGTGAGAAACTACATCTCTCAACACAGGTTAATTGTCAGTGCATCTCTGCTTTTTCCTGAGTATCCCGCTATTGAACATATACTTTTAACCGTTGCATAGATTTTCAACATCATCTTCTCCACTGTTACACAAATGCCACAGAGATTTAGCTCTATGTTTCTGGAAATGGAATCTCTGTATCAAGAGAAGTCGAGGTTGACCTCTTCCTAAAAAAGCACATTCATTGACCCCTGCAGAATTTAAAGTTATGCAACAATTATTCAAAAAGATCAGTGATCTGTCTCCGTCCCATTAGCATAACAAAATACACAGGTTCTACTCTAATCAGTCACTTTGCTAATTTGAAAGCTCTTGGCAATCGCCCACTCTAGACATAAAGTAAGTCATTTCACTGTTGTTGTTCACGAATCTGGATCAAAAGACAGGCCCCACCCTTCAGGTCCTTTCCAACAAACATGGAATTCTTACTTCACTCAAATGTTCATCTTCTGATATCACTGACCTTAAGTAGTGCTTGTAGCATTTAAGCCTCTAAACCATGAAGGAGTATGCATCATGTGGATCTGTCGAGTGGACTTCCTGATGTAATTCAGTCTTTTCTGTTACACCACAGAGCACCATAACCACAAGCCATATGCAGATTGTCTATATGATGGCCTTTGATGGTTTCACCTGGAAACCACCCGTAATCCATAGTTAAGTCTCGGAACATAGGAGGAAACTGTACACAGAAATGTAAATACAACTGTAATTAAAGATGAAGGTCATCAATGCAATTCTCTACTCTCCACTACCCTATCTTAATATTTTTTGTATGCATTTGTCAACAAGTGGAAAGATGAAAGGATACCATAAATTCTCCCGGGTGGGCAAAATACTACTGGCATCTACTGTTGAAAATACACTAGGATGATATTCAAACATGAAATTAAAGAAGGAACTAGCTGTGCATCTTGTCCACAAAGGACTTACTCGATGACTCCCCTTTTTTCCAATGAGAAAGGGGAACGACATACAGCACCCTTAAAGGCAGATGCATGGGCAGGTGATAGAAATGGGTGTCTGGTCAAAGGATCGAATACAAAGGGTCGAATGGTCAAAGGATCGACAACAAAGGATCGAAAACCAAATGATCGAATTTTTTTTTAATTATATATTTTTTGGGGGGTTTTCGTGAAGTGAAAAAAAGTGGTTTTTACCACAAAAACAGGGGTTGGGGGGGATCCCCCCCAAAAAAAAGAAATGTAAAAAAAATAAAAAAAATTAGTTCCTTTGGTTTTCGGTCCTTTGGTGTTGATCCTTTGACCATTCAACCCTTTGGTTGTCGATCCTTTGACCTACAGCCCTAAATATGAGATGATGCATGAAACCTCATCCAGTTGAAAGATAATAACACTGCTGAAAGTCAAAAGGACATTCTTAAAGCTAGGGGGCCTTTTAATACCTAACAAACAAAAGGCTATTAGGGTAACATACAAACAAAAAACAAGAGAAAGCCATGTACAGGATGGCTCATTTTCTGAGAAAAACGATCAGGCCACTGGAGACATGATGCATCGAGAACTGACACAATTAGACCAATGAGAGTCGAGCACAAAGTACTGAAAAACTCAAATAAACGTTGTAAGTGCAAAACAGCTGGATGTAACAGGGTGGAAACCCAATCTACATCGGGTGGTATGTTGGGCAGATTAACCATTCAAGGTGGACAACAGAAATCTAAATATAAATAGCAAGAAGAAAACAGAAGGGGGTATGTTTGTAGATTGCAGGTGAAAATGATGTTGGCAGCATGGGGGAGACAATGATTAAACAAATGAGAACATGAAGAATAGATATTTGTGAAGAGTAATGATATGAACCTGATTCAGAAAAATATATTGCAAATGGCCTATCCGCTCTATTTAAGCGCTAGCATACACTACGCCTACCCCATGGGAAACAACTACTTCTAAATAAATACGGCCCAGGTCAATAAGCAATGACACATATCACCAGTCCTATTATAATAATCTGAGCTGCCTAGTCTGTAGGACCATCTCGAAGGAGCAGTCATGGAAAACTGTACTGAGATAAAGTGAATGCATGATTCAGGAGTTGTACCAGGTACTCTGATATTCAAAGATTGGGGGCCAGAAAAAAACAAGCATGTTTTACTATAACCATTTTGATTAACTGCAATTGCTTGCTCAGCCGAGTGGGTGGGGACAATAATTTGTTGACAACTGCAGACAATTCTTCTTTATGAAATGGCATGTGAACTATGTGTCTCTACCTTCTCTGTGTGCTTCTGAACTCTGAGGACTATTGAACAGGATTATTTAACAGCGACAACCTTTGAACCTGATCGTGACTACAACAGAGATTAAAAGGTTTAATGTTTTGGAGACCAATACAGGATGAATAGCAAATAGAATGGAAAGTGTCGAGACAGAGCCCCAAGTCGTATTATGCTCTGATACTTCTTACTTTGAAAACTAAACAAGATAATGCATCTTAATGGTCATGCAAGAGAGTACTGCTAAAAAGCTCTCTTTTCAGGTTCATGAAATGATTCCATAGATAACAATTCTACATTTCAGGGTTTAGTGGATGTAACCCTGTATGATACAGAATGTTGATGCAATGGAAAGCCAAAAGGAGATTATGATCCCGATGGATGTGCAAATAATAACTGTTCAACACAAACATGAAGACCTGGCAAACATAAGAAGTACGAATCTCAGAATTGTTAGAGCACAGGTTCTGCTAAAAAAAAAGACCAGGGACAGTCTCCATCAGGTGAAAGCAATTTGATGAACATTGGGGGAGTTCACAGAAAACTGGAATCTTGCAAGAGATTTTAATTTGAAATAGAATAGTGGGTCCCTTTTAAACAATATTACAATGCACTAAAGCTATTGTGAGTGTTGGCATATTTTAGGAATTTAAATATAAAGTAATAATTCAGACAGATGTTATGTTTTAAGACCAATGCTCTTTTCAAGCAAAGTAAGGGTAGATCTTTGAAATATATTCAGACTGGAGTGAGTGTTTAAATGTCCCACTAACATTGTGGAGTTATATCCTTGCTTCTAGAATATACGCAAATAAAACACCTAAACAAAATGCTCACAAAGGCATGCAGGAAACAAAGTTCAAGTGGCATTAAAAAGAGGAAAACAACTAAAATGTATTTTGAATGTAAATGGTGTAAAGAGGGCTAACGTTTAATAAGTATTTACATATGGGAGATTATTTGTTGCACCTTCGACTTGTTCTTGTTTCTTCTCTTCTACTACCTCATAACCACGGTAAACAAATGACTAGCAGTACCACTGCAGCATTAGCAGGCTCACCTATAGGCTGGAGACCAACAGAGAGGATTTTATTAAAAATCGTACATTGGTATTATAGAAAAATAATGAATAACCCCTGAATTATGAGGCAGGAGCAAAAGGAGGAATGTTAGAAGCATAGCAGGCACATCAGTTGTGCTTTAGAAATCTTCGAAGAAGACAACCAGGGGTCTCCTTTCCACGGAGATTAGGACTTGGAACTGAGGACTTGGTGCTCTAAAAATTTGATACAAATGTATATTCTGATTGAGAAAGTTAGTTTGGAAGAAATGGCTATATTCAATGGCATTGCCTCAACTCTATTTATGAGATAGCCTAACTGCCATATACCAAAGCAATGGCTATGGCTAATCATTTTGTGACAAAAAATAAGGTTGTAATTTTAATTTTACTTGTTTTGTTGTAAAGCGCATATACACAAATGAAGTGCTTCAACACGCTTCCAGATGGGAAGGAAATACAGAGTAATTCTAGGGCCCTGAATTTTCCAAATGATCTAGCAAAAAATAACTAGCAAACTAGGCCTGACGGCATTACTACTAGTGCAAGTGCATGACAAGAAGGGAGGCGAGGAAGGGGTAGGAGAGGGAGACGAACATACTATCCTTAAACTACCGTACCAGGCCACAACGTTTCAGATAGTGCAAGTGTCTGACTGGGAGTGAGGTGATAAGGTGGGAGGAGTAGGAGAAGAACGTATAGAAACAGAACCTACCGCACTGGGGTTGGCCAATAAGCCTAGTGCATTTAAGGTAATGTAGGTTCACAGAAAGGAAGTGAAAGGAATGGGGAAGCTTGCACCTTTTTTTCTTGAACTCCCAAATCACAGTATTCCCTAATATGCAAGGGTATGTAGCACATATCAAGCAATAGTGCTACTTAACACTAGTGTTCGAAAAATGATATAAGTTCTGGCATGATCATTATCATTAGTAATAATTAATCCTAAGACTGATATGCAAATGGATATTTCCCATCTGTGAAAGGCACAGTGAGTAAAAGCAGTGGCTGCGAACTCTCAAGTGGTTAATAACCACTAAACAGGTTATCATGTCTGTTCTTGCGAGAGAGGGGCGCCCGCTACCTTTGTAAAACTATTTTTTAAGGAACCTGGGATTGGTAACCCTAGGTCTCCTGGGGGCAACCAGACGTGGTCTCCCTCTCACTGTGCTTAGAGAGGCATCAGCTTCACCTCACTGATGATCCCCAACAAGGGTGAAACACGTGTATGGGGTTGCTGGTGGTACTCTCGTTCAGATTGGAATTGCCATTGTATTTCGGTGCTGGACTGCCCCTGGGCAGGACAAAGACTGATATGCAAATGGATATTTCCCATCTGTGAAAGGCACAGTGAGTAAAAGCAGTGGCTGCGAACTCTCAAGTGGTTAATGACCACTAAACAGGTTATCATGTCTGTTCTTGCGAGAGAGGGGCGCCCGCTACCTTTGTAAAACTATTTTTTAAGGAACCTGGGATTGGTAACCCTAGGTCTCCTGGGGGCAACCAGACGTGGTCTCCCTCTCACTGTGCTTAGAGAGGCATCAGCTTCACCTCACTGATGATCCCCAACAAGGGTGAAACACGTGTATGGGGTTGCTGGTGGTACTCTCGTTCAGATTGGAATTGCCATTGTATTTCGGTGCTGGACTGCCCCTGGGCAGGACAAAGACTGATATGCAAATGGATATTTCCCATCTGTGAAAGGCACAGTGAGTAAAAGCAGTGGCTGCGAACTCTCAAGTGGTTAATGACCACTAAACAGGTTATCATGTCTGTTCTTGCGAGAGAGGGGCGCCCGCTACCTTTGTAAAACTATTTTTTAAGGAACCTGGGATTGGTAACCCTAGGTCTCCTGGGGGCAACCAGACGTGGTCTCCCTCTCACTGTGCTTAGAGAAGCATCAGCTTCACCTCACTGATGATCCCCAACAAGGGTGAAACACGTGTATGGGGTTGCTGGTGGTACTCTCGTTCAGATTGGAATTGCCATTGTATTTCGGTGCTGGACTGCCCCTGGGCAGGACAAAGACTGATATGCAAATGGATATTTTCCATCTGTGAAAGGCACAGTGAGTAAAAGCAGTGGCTGCGAACTCTCAAGTGATTAATAACCACTAAACAGGTTATCATGTCTGTTCTTGCGAGAGAGGGGCGCCCGCTACCTTTGTAAAACTATTTTTTAAGGAACCTGGGATTGGTAACCCTAGGTCTCCTGGGGGCAACCAGACGTGGTCTCCCTCTCACTGTGCTTAGAGAGGCATCAGCTTCACCTCACTGATGATCCCCAACAAGGGTGAAACACGTGTATGGGGTTGCTGGTGGTACTCTCGTTCAGATTGGAATTGCCATTGTATTTCGGTGCTGGACTGCCCCTGGGCAGGACAAAGACTGATATGCAAATGGATATTTCCCATCTGTGAAAGGCACAGTGAGTAAAAGCAGTGGCTGCGAACTCTCAAGTGGTTAATAACCACTAAACAGGTTATCATGTCTGTTCTTGCGAGAGAGGGACGCCCGCTACCTTTGTAAAACTATTTTTTAAGGAACCTGGGATTGGTAACCCTAGGTCTCCTGGGGGCAACCAGACGTGGTCTCCCTCTCACTGTGCTTAGAGAGGCATCAGCTTCACCTCACTGATGATCCCCAACAAGGGTGAAACACGTGTATGGGGTTGCTGGTGGTACTCTCGTTCAGATTGGAATTGCCATTGTATTTCGGTGCTGGACTGCCCCTGGGCAGGACAAAGACTGATATGCAAATGGATATTTACCATCTGTGAAAGGCACAGTGAGTAAAAGCAGTGGCTGCGAACTCTCAAGTGGTTAATAACCACTAAACAGGTTATCATGTCTGTTCTTGCGAGAGAGGGGCGCCCGCTACCTTTGTAAAACTATTTTTTAAGGAACCTGGGATTGGTAACCCTAGGTCTCCTGGGGGCAACCAGACGTGGTCTCCCTCTCACTGTGCTTAGAGAGGCATCAGCTTCACCTCACTGATGATCCCCAACAAGGGTGAAACACGTGTATGGGGTTGCTGGTGGTACTCTCGTTCAGATTGGAATTGCCATTGTATTTCGGTGCTGGACTGCCCCTGGGCAGGACAAAGACTGATATGCAATTGGATATTTCCCATCTGTGAAAGGCACAGTGAGTAAAAGCAGTGGCTGCGAACTCTCAAGTGGTTAATAACCATTAAACAGGTTATCATGTCTGTTCTTGCGAGAGAGGGGCGCCCGCTACCTTTGTAAAACTAATAATTAATCCTGGTTAAAGAGGTTTCCTTACTGGGAGAAGTGTAACTGAAAAGTCTTAAATCTTGGCTAGATGCGTACATCATGCAAATAGACAGAAGTCTCAACTTCAGTTCAAAAATGCCAACAAGATGGTTTATAGGGAATGTTCATACAAATATTTAAGAAGGATGGGATTACTGGCGAAATAGACTTCATATGCACTTCAAAAACTGTGTGAGACTGCACGCAGAAAAAAAATGCGTGCTTTGTGTATTTATGGAATTTTCTGTGCACCCCCAACAAGCCCTCATGCAAAGCAAAAAAAAGCCAGTACCTTTGTGGGCTCCCTTGTGTGTGAATCAACGCACCCTTTAATCAGTGTGTGAGGCCACTGACAAGCGGGCCTGCATCTCGGAGACCCTGCGCAGTAACTGGCACCCTGAGGCCATGCGTACCGTTTCACGCAAAGCATTCATTTTCCGACTCAAACTGTGTGCGTACCCCCGTAAACAGTCCCTGCAGACACCCTTAAATCTGACATGCAAACTCACCTCCAGAGTTGCGATTCTTCAGCGCAAGTCCATAAGCTTGATTCTAGGTGGCAGACATTTCGAGGGAACTGCGTGGACATTTCGCAGGCGAGAGGTTGTGTAGTCACATCCATGAATACGCTTTGTCGTGTGCATTTGTGGGCATGCTATTGCCTGCCTGCGGTCCGTCCCTTGTAAAGTCAATTTTCTGGCTTGTTCTTCCCCATTTGGCGTGTTCTGCCCCTTTTCTAGCCCCTAGGCAGGCCCTGCCCACCCCTTGCGTCGAGTCTCGCGTTAAGAGTCGGACAAGACAATGGTTCCCTATCTACCCATTTGTATTTGCATTATGTATTTAACTATTGAACCATTCAACCCCTGGCTGTTGACTTTAGTGACATTCCTAGATGCAGAAGCCTCAGTGTTTAAAATGAAAGTTTACAAAGATGGTGTGCCTCTATTCTAATCATGGACCACAATAAAAAATAAACTCAGGCCTTCCATGTGTTAAACATGATTGGGGAACGGTCCTACATTACAAGATCCATTATACAAAAAAATAATTTCAATTATGATCAAAATGTATAACTCAGTGTAGATATAAACATGATTTTACTACATTATTCACGTTCAATTAAGTATTCTTTTTCAATGAATTTAAGTCTACTTTGCATAAAGTGAGATGTTTCCTCTTTGGGTTGTTTGAGCATTATAAGGTAAAGAGTGACACTTCATTCATATGTCTATTCCAAAATGTCACTTGAACTCTATTTTCATTTTATTTTAGGATATTAAAATCAATAGTAGTTTGATATATCTGTGACAGGTGGCACACATTCGATGAGGAATGTTGGTACATTCAGTGGATAATGTAGGTATGCATCTGTGACAATTTTATAGGTAGGCTATTTTATTTGGCTCCTAGTCATTGGGGATTCAACCAATATTACAGTGACTCTTAATATAGGGGTTGGCAATATTATACTATTCATGTCGTGTAGAGTAACTCCCTACAAATAGCAAAGTCCATTAAGAACTCTGAGTTTTCCCGCTGGAGCACACATGCAATCCATTAATAAGTGTCTTCAAACAGCTACTGTTCGGAAAGATTCCTAAATTCAGACACATGTAAAATGCTTTCTTGGGGTTACTTAAATCCTTTGCTCACATACAACACATTCATATTTCAGAGTATTTGAATTATCTCGAAATATACAGGTATTTGACAGAAAAGTCATGATTCTTGGCCATAATAAACATGATGGTCAAAACCCAGACGCTGGAACACCGACAGGGTAATTCATAGAAAATCGCACAAAAGTGGCGCACGCGACAGGCGCACAGCATGCCCGTGCGAATGTCTGCGCCAGCCGCGTGCGCTAAAATCGATTTCCGCGCACAGCATATTCATGGATTTTCGCATCCAAAACCAGCCGTGGCGCAGCGACCCTGCAGCAGCGCCAGTTACGCCCCCAAGAACGCCCTCACACAAGGAAAAGCCTTCAAAATCCCCAAATAATCGCAAAGGGCTGTGCTAACCCTGGACCAGTTCACAGGGCTGGCAAACAGCAAACGCCAAGCAGGGAACGTGTATTACAGGGGTTCGTGGGTAGTATCACACGCGATTCCAGCAGGGGACGTGTATTTCGGGGGATGCGTGGGAAGTTCCACACGCGATTTCAGCAGGGTACGTGTATTTCAGGGGTGCGAGGGAAGTTCCACACGCGATTGGCCCCGTGCGAGCAGGGTACGTGTATTTCAGGGGTGCGCGGGAAGTTCCACACGCGATTTCAGCAGGGTACGTGTATTTCAGGGGTGCGAGGAAAGTTCCACACGCGATTGGCCCCGTGCGAGCAGGGTACATGTATTTCAGGGGTGCGCGGGAGGTTCCACACGCGATTGGCCCCGTGCGAGCAGGGTACGGGTATTTCAGGGGTGCGTGGGAAGTTCCACATGCGATTTCAGCAGGGTACGTGTATTTCAGGGGTACTGGGGAGTACTACACGTGAATTGGCCGTGTGGGTCCTCCCAGGTGTTCGCTCTACAACCTCCACGGCCCCTGCAGGCAGCCCACACCACGGGGGACTACCCTGCACCCCTGCTCATGTCCCGCATGCAGCCCATCCACCATGGGCATGCCCCCCAGCCAACCCACATGTCACCTTGCACTACTGATCAACAATGCATGTCTCCCACCACCCCCACCCCCAGCAGTGCAGGGGCAGCCACCACCAGGCCCCACGCATGTCCAACACCACCCCCACCCCCCAGCTACCATGGGCAGCCTCCACCAGGCCCCCACTCATGTTTCCCACCACCCCCACCTCCCAGCAGTGCAGGGGCAGCCTCCACCAGGCCCCCACTCATGTCTCCCTCAACCCCACCCCCCAGCAGTGCAGGGGCAGCCTCCACCAGGCCCCCACTCATGTCTCCCACCACCCCCACCCCCCAGCAGTCAGGGGCAGCCTCCCCCAGGCCCCCACTCATGTCTCCCACCACCCCCACCCCCCAGAAGTGCAGGGGCAGCCTCCAACAGGCCCCCAATCATGTCCCCAATTCCCCCACCCCCCAGCAGTGCAGGGTCAGCCTCCAACAGGCCCCCACTCATGTCTCCCACCACCCCCACCCCCCAGCAGTGCAGGGGCAGCCTCCAACAGGCCCCCACTCATGTCTCCCACCACCCCCACCCCCCAGCCACCAGGGGCAGCCTCCACCAGGCCCCCACCCATGTCTCCCACCACCCCCACCCCCCAGCCACCAGGGGCAGCCTCCACCAGGCCCCCACTCATGTCTCGCACCACCCCCACCCCCCAGCCACCAGGGGCAGATTCCACCAGGCCCCCACTCATGTCCCCCTGCAACCCCACCCCCCAGCAGTGCAGGGGCAGCCTCCACCAGGCCCCCACTCATGTCTCCCACCACCCCCACCCCCCAGCCACCGGGGACAGATACCACCAGGCCCCCACTCATGTCTCCCACCACCCCCACCCCCCAGCAGTGCAGGGGCAGCCTCCACCAGGCCCCCACCCATGTCTACCACCACCCCCACCCCCCAGCCACCAGGGGCAGCCTCCACCAGGCCCCCACCCATGTCTACCACCACCCCCACCCCCCCAGCAGTGCAGGGGCAGCCTCCAACAGGCCCCCACTCATGTCCCCTATTACCCCCACCCCCCAGCAGTGCAGGGGCAGCCTCCAACAGGCCCCCACTCATGTCTCCCACCACCCCCACCCCCCAGCAGTGCAGGGGCAGCCTCCACCAGGCCCCCGCTCATGTCTCCCATCACCCCCACCCCCCAGCAGTGCAGGGGCAGCCTCCAACAGGCCCCCACTCATGTCCCCTATTACCCCCACCCCCCAGCAGTGCAGGGGCAGCCTCCAACAGGCCCCCACTCATGTCTCCCACCACCCCCACCCCCCAGCAGTGCAGGGGCAGCCTCCACCACGCCCCCACCCATGTCTACCACCACCCCCCAGCCACCAGGGGCAGCCTCCACCAGGCCCCCACTCATGTCTCCCACCACCCCCACCCCCCAGCAGTGCAGCGGCAGCCTCCACCAGGCCCCCACCCATGTCTACCACCACCCCCACCCCCCAACCACCAGGGGCATCCTCCACCAGGCCCCCACCCATGTCTACCACCACCCCCACCCCCCAGCCACAAGGGCAGATTCCACCAGGCCCCCACTCATGTCTACCACCACCCCCACCCCCCAGCAGTGCAGCGGCAGCCTCCACCAGGCCCCCACCCATGTCTACCACCACCCCCACCCCCCAACCACCAGGGGCATCCTCCACCAGGCCCCCACCCATGTCTACCACCACCCCCACCCCCCAGCCACCAGGGGCAGATTCCACCAGGCCCCCACTCATGTCTACCACCACCCCCACCCCCCAGCCACCAGGGGTAGATTCCACCAGGCCCCCACTCATGTCTACCACCACCCCCACCCCCCAGCCACCAGGGGCAGCCTCCACCAGGCCCCCACTCATGTCTCCCACCACCCCCACCCACCAGCCACCAGGGGTAGATTCCACCAGGCCCCCACTCATGTCTACCACCACCCCCACCCCCCAGCCACCAGGGGCAGCCTCCACCAGGCCCCCACTCATGTCTCCCACCACCCCCAGCCACCAGGGCAGCCTCCACCAGGCCCCCACTCATGTCTACCACCACCCCCACCCCCCAGCACCGTGGGGCACCTGCCAGCAGGCCCCCACTCATGTCCAACTCATGTTCCCCTGCACCCCCACCCCCCAGCACCGTGGGGCACCTGCCAGCAGGCCCCCACTCATGTCCAACTTATGTTGTCCTGCACCCCCACCCCCCAGCACCGTGGGGCACCTGCCAGCAGGCCCCCACTCATGTCCAACTCATGTTCCCCTGCACCCCCACCCCCCAGCACCGTGGGGCACCTGCCAGCAGGCCCCCACTCATGTCCAACTCATGTTCCCCAGCCAACATGTCAACACAATCTAGATCCCCGGTCCCCATGGTCAGCCTCCAAATGCAAAACACCCACCCGAGTATTGCATCCACCCACTCAGAAATGGAAATAACATGATAGAACTGCAATTGCAAGTTTTGAAACGAACACATGTCCCTCACATACACCCAATGGGTGTCAGTGAATCTCCAAACCCGTATCATGATATGCATGAAACCAATGAGATGATACTACACATTGAAGTTTGATCTAAAAATATGTATTAAAGAAAACAAGAATTGAATCCAAAATAAACTAACAGAAATGGGAATGTAAAAAAAGTAAAAAGAAGCATGTCCATGAAAAAATGCAAAACCAAAAATCAGAATCCAAAGGAATGGTGTCCAAAGTCACAGTCCAGAAAAGAAAATCCAATGTGAAATTATAATAGAAAGCCATTGCTCCATGGGTAAATGGTAAAAATAAACGAAAATCCAACAGTGAACTATGTACAGGTGAACAAGCCAGGGTCCATGATCCCAACAAAAGAAATGAAACCTATCTAGCAACACTACCTAATAAAAAATAACTATATACAAAAATGTGGCCCATTGTACAAAAGGTCCAAAGAAAAAGCAAAATCAAATGAAACCTAACACTAACTGCATAACTATTTACATGGGCAGCGGGCCTAGTCCAACGGCTCACTGGATGTTGTCATGGGCCAGGGCATCATCGAACTCCTGTTCAATGGCTTGGAGGCGGGCATGTTCCCTGGCCCCGAGGTCTCGCAGGGATAAAGCAGTGTCCAGCTCCAACTCCCTGCGAAGACCCTCGAGGCACTCAGCCCGCCTCAGCGCCCTCCGCATGGAGTTCTCCGCCCTGACCATTGTGAGCCGTTCCTCCTCTGCCCGCTGCCGTTCTGCACCTATCCGCTGGCCCAACCGCTCCCACACGGAAGCCACTCCCATTCCAGGGTTCTCCTGCCCTCCGGCCGATGCCTGCACCCCTGATGTTGATGGCCCTGAGCCATGATGCCTCCCACGTCGAGCCTGCCGCTGCCTCCGACGCAACTGCCTGTGCCAGCACGACGGCATCCAGGCTGATGGTATCCACCGACGCCGTCGTGCACGTGCCCTGCCCGATGATGCCGTCACATCCTCCATCTGCTGGGGTCCAGTTGCTGGTGTGTCCACCCCTTCAGGACTTCCGACTCCCGACTGTGGCAGGGATGTGATCCCCACCGAGCCGACTACATTGGTTGGGGCAGGTCCACAGGGGGCCCTGGTGGCATCTGGGCCGGAAGACGGCATGGAGAACGACTGGTGCATAGTCTCCACAGAGGAGGAGAGGGTCACCAGATTGGCCGACACATGTAGGAAACCCCCGACCATGGCCGTTCCCAACTGGGCCATGTCGGCACGGTGCTCTCCGTGATGACGTGCATGCTCCTCCCGGGAAGCACGCACCTCATCACGAATTGCACCTGTGCGCAACGCGACACCAATCAGGACCTTCTCCATACAGCCAGGGGTCCCCTCGTACGCAGGTGGAGGGGAGTCAGATGACATGGACATCACCCCTACCTGCGGACGGGCCTGGGATCGGGCATCCCTGCTGGTGCATGGTGGTGCAGTCACAGTGTCAGGGACAGTGACATGCACAGGCCCCTCCACGGCAACCTGTGCTGCCTCCTGCCCCTGCCCCTGGACTGCAAAACTTGCACCAGCAGGGATGCCCCCACCAGGCCCCATGTGCGCCTCAGTAGCGGCCTCCTCCTCCTCTGTGGAAACTACCAACCCGGATGGCTCCACCCCATCTTCCGCCGTTGCAAGACCCTGTGGGGGCTCACCCACCCCTTCCGCTGCAGCCGTGGGGGCATCCCTGCTGCTTTGCTCCACAGAGCCGTCTCCGCCCTCTTCTTGACGTGGCGCTGTGTAGAGGGAGACATAGAACACAAGCATCAGGGTACTGTACAATGTTCCCCTAGACAGGAAGCAATAGCAGATGAGTGGCACTGTCAAAAATCACTTCCATCATGTCCCTC
Source organism: Ambystoma mexicanum (assembly GCF_040938575.1). Lineage (NCBI taxonomy): Eukaryota > Metazoa > Chordata > Amphibia > Caudata > Ambystomatidae > Ambystoma > Ambystoma mexicanum. The sequence goes on along the minus strand of NC_090937.1, from coordinate 1,514,502,907 downwards.
CACAACACATGGCTCAGTGCAGGTAAAACACATGCGGTAACAGGCATGGCGCATGCTATGGACATTAGCATACATGTCCAAGTTATTCTTTAAACATACACTGTTGTTTTGGAACTCACATGCATCATGTGCCATGCCTATCACATGCACACACTTCACCCTAGTTTCATCCATCTGGCCTCGTACACCACAGACACAGTGGATACAAGGATGACTAGGCTGCATCAGTGAACCGTAACATTGCCACAGACATGTGTCATGCATCCCAGGCATTCACAAGTCACAGACACGCTGGTCAGACACACAGACATGGACAGCATATATGTACATGGCATCAGCACCCATCCCTCACCCATGTCCAGGAACAGAGACTGGCATGCTTTCATGTGGCCATTCCGCATAAGGCAACTGTTAGGATTAGCCTTCCTTTCTATGGTTCACCTTCTGTATGCTGTATGTATGTGGTGATGTCATTAGTGGAATGCATGAGCCAGCGTGGAGTGTTTGTGTATGAATGGGTTCTAACCCAGGCAGTTGATCTAAGGAAGCCTGGGTGGTGGGAGCCAGTGGGTTTATCTCATGATTTCCTCCTATCTCCTTATGGACTTGATGAGACCTGATTTGTACCTGTAACTGAAGAACCTGAATAAAGCAACCATTAAGCATGCCTGCAACTGTATCCTGATTATATCACTATGACCCAGACCGGGTCATAACAATTGTCATAACAGCAACCCATGTTGCATTTGAACACATGCACCAACCGTGTGATTCACACATTACTGGTTTCACATGCATGACGTCCCTGCACACACACATGCATACATGGGCTATGTCACACATACAGGCAAGTATCAGACAACCAGCACACTGCGACATGCCCTGTCTCACACAGCAATGCTTGGCCACTTACCGCTCAACGCCAGACGGGTCTGCCTCTCAAGGATCTGGCCATGGAGCGCTGGGCCTACGCGTTCCAGGACCCTCATCTGGATGGTACTCATGCGGCCCCGGCCCCCCTCCACGAGGCGCCGGGCCTTCAAGAGGGTCCTGGACCTGCAGTCATCCCAGCGCTTCTTGACATGTTGGTAGTCGCGGACTGCCACCCCCTCCGCGTTGATGGCAGTCACGATGTACGTCCAGATCCAAGTCCGTCCTTCCTTGTTGGCGCGCTTACTTCCGAAGAGGGCATCATACTGCCCCAGGACTTGCTCCACCAGGACACCAACTTCGGTGGCACTGAAGCTGGTGCCCCTCTGCCTCTCTGGCCAGGGGTTGCCAGTGGTGCCAGATGTAGCAGTGCCAAACATGGCAACCCCAGAGGCAGGAGTGGGTGGGCAACTGGGTCCTGGGGCTGGGCTGCGGAGCGATGGGATCCCAGTCAGGAGTCTTCTGTTCCAGCAGGGGTGGACACAGCAAATGGACCCCTGCAGATGGCTGATGTGCAGGCACCAAATGGCAGGGCACGGTGGCAGCATGCATGCAGGTAGGCAGGCAGCAGCAGATGGCTCGTGGGAGGCTGCTCGGGGATCTGGGGGGCAGTAATTCGGCCTTTTGGGCAGGAGCGTGGTCTTCCGTGTGCTTACGCGTGGCCAGCTTGATACAGAGTGATTTGGCACATGAAAATCCTGCACGTCTGCGCGTAAATCGAGGAAAGGCCCTTAGCGCGTATGCACGTCAGCACGCATATGCGATTTCATTGGACCAAAGGCCCTTAGCGCGTGAGCGCGTCTGTGACGTGAGGCGCGCGGGTGTTTCCCTCATTACACGTGATGACAGAGCACACGTGGATTTCCACCAATCGCGTGTGGAACTTCCTGCGCACCCCAGAAATACACGTACCCAGGCCAATCGCGTGTACGCTCACTTCCCTCCGATTACACGCGATGACACTCGGACGTGCAGTTTCATTTCATTGGCCCAAAGGCCACCATGCGCAGCTGTGACGTCAAGCGCATGGCCGTAGAGAATGGCGCGTGTAAAAATGAAGAGATGCAAGTCCGAGTGCAAAGTGCGTAATTGGTGGAAATGGCCTCACTGCGTATGCGCGTCTGTGATGTGTGTATAAAAGGTGCGTGTAGGACGCCATTTCCTTGTACGTGCTTTTCGTGGAGAGCGAGTGGGTGAAATCTGTACTTCTTGTCGGTTCACACGCGATTTACTTCACAGCGTTTCCAGTTCGTACTCCCTGTTACCTCTGACAGTTTTTTCTCTTTTCCTCTTTTTCCTGGGCCTGTTTCCTCAAACAGCTTCCCTACTACTGTTGTCCTGTCTCCTCAGACAGCGTACAATTCTTCTTTTGGCGGGGGTGTTGCCAATGCGCACACGCGCATATTTTTCACGCTTTTGTTCCTGGCACACGGTGAGTCGTGCACGTATCTAACATCTGTGCTTGCCCCGTGTGTCGCGTACCCCTTCAGAGGTCATTCTAGGCTGCGTGTGACAAGCATACGTTCATTCTTGTGTTCCTGGGTGCCACAGCGTAGTGCAGGTTTTTTTTTTTCCACGCACATGGTCTAGGAGGGGTTGCGTGCACCTTACTTCCCTTTTTTGGGCTGCCTGTGCGTTGCGTGACCCGTCATCTTTCCCCAGGGGTGACATACAGCCTTGCTAGAGCACTAGGGTACGATTACCATCTGGTACCCAAGCCCTTTGACCCCCAATTGCCCAGGACAATAGTTCACATCAACTCCCATATGCACAATGACATCAATGCCATGGCTGGGAGGCGAACAAGCCGTAAGGGTGGCAAAGGTGGCCGATCCCCAAGTGGTGACCGTGGTGGATCCGGTAGGGGACATGGCCGTGACTTGCAGGGTGCCCCTAGCCCCCATGTGTGGAGGAGCAGTCAGGGACACCCATGCCCCCCCCCTGGTTGAGGTTACCGTGGCTGACACCATCCATGCTCAGCCCTTGTTGGACCAGCCCACTGTGGAACCAGACCTGGCACAGGGTGACTCCATGGCTGACTTCCAGGTCAGCAGGTCTAGGCCACGTGCGCCAGTGAACGTTGGTGTCATCAGGCCACATGGATCAGGGGCAGCTAGGTCATCTGCTGCCCCATGTAGGCAGGCTGGGGAGGCTGCAGGGGCAGCTGTGGCTCCATCCACCCCACCTCTCACACACCCAGCCAGGACAGTGTCGGTCCAAGTCCATCATGCTGACATTCCCCCTGACAACATCACACTTGAGATAATGCCTGCACCAACTCCCATGCTGAGTGTGCAATCCCACGCTCCTGCCCCTAGTGTCCAGAGCGGCGCAGGACACTCCGGATCCCCACCACCTTCCAAGCGGAAGAGGGAGAGTGCTCGTCCAGTAGAGGCTGATGCCCCAGACACGGCTACACAGTCCGGCCCGTCAAGGAAGCCCAGCTTCAATGAGGCCGAACTGAATGCACTTGTAGAGTATGTGTCCACACATGACCGCGAAATGGTGATTGTTGCAGGATCCAAGACCACACCTGCACAACGTCAGGCACACTGGCAGACCATTGCGGACATCATAAGTGCCCTTGGAATCGTGAGGCGCACAGCTAATGATTGCTACAAGCGCTGGAATGACCTGAAGCGCAGGGCAAAGAATAAGCTGGCCTAAAGTCATGCCGCAACTCTAGTGACTGGAGGTGAGTCTCCAGCAGACGACATAGAACTCACTCCACATGAGCAGATTGCTGGGACCTACGTCACGGAGGAACAGATCCAAGGCGTGGGAGTAGTGGCAGATTACGAGGCATTGTCCGGTGAGTGCACATGCATGTGTGTGTCATCCATGTGCATGTTGTGTGTGGGAGGGCTTCTGTTTGTGTGCCAGGGGAGGGTGTGTGTGCCTGAGTGGTTCGGCTCACCCATGTGCCTCTTCCTAAACATTCTTGGCACCAGCATTTGGGTATAGCAGCATCCCTTCAGCCAACATTAGACATCCAGCCCAACACCACGCCAGTTGCCCTTGGAGTGTCATCTTGCCACTACACTGTTGCTTATTTACCTCTGCTTATTCAGGCAGATTGTTTGCATACCACCACTTTTACTCGGGGTTTCTCAGTCCTATTGTCACATGTCTGACATGGCTATGGTACAGTGGACTGGCTCAGTTTCGTGGACATGATTAGTTTGGACATGTCCCTGTGCTATAGGACCATTTTTGACTGGCAGCTGCATGTTAAACATTAGAACCATTACAATGAAAATAATCAATCATATGAACAAACTGGACTGAATGAACAATTGGTGACCTCCTCTCCCTCTTCACTTCATGGCTAGGGTACATGCCATCTGTGTGATGGCATGTGTATTTGACCTGCCAATCACAGGCCAATGTGTGATGGCACTGCTAGGCAGCATGCAGCAAATGTGGTCATCTTCCATCTTGGTGTCATCAATGTGTGGCATCTGCCTCCCCATCACACGCAGTGACGGTGCATGCATGGGAGTGTTTTAGTCATGTGGGACATGTGTCAATCAAGTACTGTTTCTGTAGCCTCTCAGCCCTCATTGTGTGCCATGGTGCTAATGCCTGTTTCCATTTGTTTTCTTTTATGTCTTTGCAGGGGAAGACGCACCTGATACTGCTGGGGTTGTGGAGATGGTGCAAACCCAGGGGGGGTCTGAGGGCCGACCGACCACCAGTGAGGGACGTGGTGTGGTGGTGGGTGAGAACCCACAACTGCTGCAGGTCGTGCTCTCAAGGGGTGTCTCTGGCTGCACCTCCCCCGAGCTGTACTCAGGTGTTGATTCGGATGATGAGACCTACCTGCCGTCGCAGGTGAGTGTTCCTGGGAGGGATTCTGTTCTGTCCGACCGACCTGCACCAGGGTTGGAACCCTCAATGGGGATGTCAGTGTTGGCAGGTACGCCTTTGGTGGTTACGGATGCAGGGTCACACTCCGCGACATCTGATCCTGTTCCTGGGCCAGCAGATCAGAGAGGGAATGCAGTCCTGCAGCCTCAGGCAGTGCCGGCACAGCAAGGCGCAGTTTGCCTTGCCCAAGACAGGTGTGGTGCCCGCCGACGTGGTGGCCGTATGCCACCTGGCAATACCACATGGGAGCAATCCATTTACGGTATGGCAACCTAACAGGCAGCATCATCAGAGATGATGGCTCAGGCCATGGATAGGGTGGCCAATTCCCTTGTCCCCCCTGAAAGGCTGATGGAGCGACTACAGCAGGCAACCGACTCCATCTGCCAGTCACACAGGGAGGACATGTTGGCGTCCAACAGGGACAGGCGGGCGGCACTGGCGAATCTGCAGGAAGCCATCTCCATAGAGTCCCAGGGCCACAGGGAAGCCCTGAGGCTGGAACTCCTTCACCTCAGGACGACTCTTGTTGAGCTTGAGGCTTCAACAGACCGAAGGGCAGAACAGCAGCTGGAGCATCTCACCCGTACGCTCTCAGCTGAGATGCAGGCAACTAGGGCGGAGGTCCGGGCATCCCGTGAGTGGGGACCTCTGCACACTCATCCTCCAGAACGAGACCTACCACACCCGCATGCTTGCAGCCATGGAGGAACAGGCTAGGGCCTTGCGTGGGCTGCCTCCCATAGTGCCACCACCTCCGGATGCAGCTGCACAGGGTGAGAATAGCGACAGCAGTGATACTCCCACAATAGGGTAGCCGTGTGGGCCATGAGCCCATGGAGGTGTTTTTTTTCGCAAGATCCACACAGGTGGGTTTTGGTGTGCACCCTGTCCTCGGACCTCCTGGGTGGCCTCCCCAAACCCCCCGGGCCCATTAATGGCCATTTTTCATTTTTTTCATTTTTTTTTTATTTTATTTTTTTTATTTTTTTTGGGACAGTGTGTTGCCTTGTGTGGCTCCCGTGGGCATACGCTGCATTGTGGCTGGGCACATGCAGGCTTGTCATGGATTTGGTTCAGATGCTTGGGTTTTTGTCACACACCCCCCTCCTGCTTCCCTTTTCCATGGGCTTGCAAAGGGTGTGCCCAAGTGACATTGACGTACATGGTGACATTGGACTCCCATGAGCTGTGTGGGCAGTCTGTAGTCAATACTGTGTATACATTCATAGTGCATATTGTTGTTGTATTGTACACTGCGTGGTGTATTTATATGTGCCTCTGCATCCATCTCATCCTCCATTTTTGCAGGTCCATTCCTCATGTCTTCACAATGCAGTCCTCCTTGGAACTGGAGTCCATGTTGTAAGCAGTGCACCTACACTCTTGCGTGGCGCTAACACTGTATACTTGCAAGTGTTCGGAGGGCTGTCATCATCAGGTGGTGAGGCTAGATAATTTTTAAGTCTGTAATGTCATGTTTAAGGTGGGTTGGAGGTTGTGTAGGTGATTGGTATTATTGGTAAGTATTTGGTAATGTGGGCTGTAGGTCCTGCATTATGTGAGCATTTCATGTGTGGACAGGTTTCCATTAGGGACACTGTAGCTGCTGATACTTGGGGCATGTTGTGGGGATTCATTTCTTTCCTCTCACATTGCATGACATGCCATGGTGTGCTGTGTGGCCGTGCCGTGGAGGGGGTGGGTGATATGGCACTGTTTTCATGTAGTATTTTGCAAGTGGGTATTCATTTCTGCAGCATGGAAGTGTATTTTCATGACACTGCATTGGTGGTGTTTGTGTAGGTAGGGATGCACACATTGTGAAACTTCCACATGAACAATCTCAGGCTGCTATGGTTCTGACAGTTGACAGTCCCTTTGTTCGTCTTAATTGTCAGGTCGAGTCATCATTGCTTATCAGATGGTATGTGCCAGGCCTGTGTGCAATCCACTGGGGTGTGATTTCTATGTGAAGTAATTAGCCACCAGCTGCGTACGGGCTGCCTCACCCCGTGCCCTCTCCCCTCCCATGCGCAGCGGGCGTGCATGTGGTTGGGGATGTGGGGGCACCACCATGTCCGCGGCCAGGCCCCGGTGTGTTGCAACATTGTGCAGGACACATGCTGCCACTATGATCCTGCACACTACTGGGGCGCATATAACAGCTGCCCGCCAGACCGGTCAAGGGAGCGAAAGTGTGACTTGAGCACTCCGAATGTGCGCTACACTATGCCCCGGGTTGCAATATGGGCTGTGTTGTATCTTACCTCTGGAGGCGTGATGGGGTTCCAAATTGGCGTCATCATGTGGGTGCTCAGAGGGTAGGCACTGACCCCTGGTGAGGAGGTGATGGGTATCATTAGTGGGGTAGTGACATTACTCTGCATCTGACATGCATGCATGTGCAGTGGCATTCATACTCACCAAGCAGCCATGTATCACCATGCCGCCCAGCTTCGAGGTCCCGGCTTAGGGTAGACATTCGGTAAATGAAGCTGTCGTGGGTGGACCCTGGATAGTTTGCATATACTGAGGTGATGATTCCCTTAGCATTACATACTACCTGCACGTTGATGGAATGCCAGTGCTTGCGGTTCCTATAGATGTGCTCAGATGCCCTGGGGGGACGTAGTGCCACATGGGTGCAGTCAATGGCACCTAGCACTTTTGGAAATTGTGCCACACCGTAGAAATCGAGAGTGGCAGTCTGCCTTTCTGCAGGTGTCCTGGGCAGGTATATGTGCCTACGGACTGATGGGCGTGCAGTGATGATGTTCAAGACCTGGTGTAGGCAGCGTGACTGTGTGGCCTGTGACACCCCACCCACTATGGCACTTGTCCGCTGAAATGATCATGTGGCCAAGAAGTGCAGTACATTGAGGACCTTTTCCAGGGGGCTGAGTGCTTGGGAGCATAGGGTGGGTGATGTGAGGTCATCCTCCCACTCACTGACCAGGTCCAGTATTATGTGTGGGGGAAACCTGTACCTCCATACACCTGGTCATCAGGCATCCCAAAAAGGCTTGTTCTGGGAGTGAAAATTCGGGCCCTCACTATCCTCCTCCTCCTCCTTTGGTAACCCACGGCCTCTGCTGCTAGGAATGGTATATTCATCCTGGCGTATGAGCTTGTTTGTGATTTTAGCGCACTTTTATGCTGCGCGGGTCGACGTACGCCTGCTTCATGCTGGCGTACGTGTGTCAGGATTGGACCCTTTTTCGGCACTTCGTAGGCGAACGTGTGAATCTGCCCGCCCACACCAGGAATACACGTAGCACGCTCTCATAGGCACAGTCGCGGGTAAATATTCCCGCCCACCCCTGTAATACATGTGACCCACTCTCACAGGCCCAATCGCGTGTGGAAGTTCACGCGCAGCCCGAAGTACACGTACCCAGGCAAATCGCGTGTGGAAGTTCACGCGCACCCCCAGAAATACACGTACTCAGGCAAATCGTGCGTGGAAGTTCACGCGCACCCCGAAGTACACGTACAATCGCGTGTGGAACTTCACGCGCACCACGAAGTACACGTACCCAGGCAAATTGCATGGCTGGGGGGTGGGGGTGGTGGGAGACATGGGTGGGCCTGGTGGAGGCTGCCCCTGCACTGCGGGGGGTGGGGGTAATAGGGGACATGCGTGGGGGCCTGGTGGAGGCTGCTCCTGGTGGCTGGGGGGTGGGGGTGGTGCTTCGACATGAGTGGGGGCCTGGTGGAGGCTGCCCCTGGTGGCTGGGGGGTGGGGGGTGGTGGGAGACATGAGTGGGGGCCTGGTGGAGGTTGCCCCTGACTGCTGGGGGGTAGGGGGTGGTGGGAGACATGAGTGGGGGCCTGGTGGAGGGTGCCCCTGGGGGCTGGGGGGTGGGGGGTAATAGGGGACATGAGTGGGGGCCTGGTGGAGGCTGCCCCTGGTGGCTGGGCGGTGGGGGTGGTGGGAGACATGAGTGGGGGCGGACAAGCAGAGTATCAGGGCTGCAGTGAAGTGAACACGGCACTGGAACAAGAGCAGTTTCTGGAAACAAACATATGTAGTTGTGAAATGAAATAGGGAAGTAGCAAAGTGTTCCAAAGGGAAAGTTAAGACAGCAGTATCAATAGTTATTTCCCAGGGCACAGTATGTTGATGCATTAATAGTCCCCAACTTGCAGGCCGATTCATGGAATAATTAGCCCGGCGCAAGAGGGCAAAAACGTGCGAATCGCAGTGGAATTGCGCGAAAAAACCAACTGATGTGCGCTAAAAAAGTGCGCGGTGCACGTTGGCACACAGGCCATCTAACGGCATGCGCCAGGTCACTAAAATCGCACAGGCCACAGCGAAAATCACACATAGCGCGGCGCATGCAACAAAAGTAGGCGGAACACGGGGCGTAACACTCGGAATGGGGAACAACTTGCCAAAATGTGGGCCTGGTGGAGGGTGCCCCTGGTGGCTGGGGGGTGGGGGGTGGTGGGAGACATGAGTGGGGGCCTGGTGGAGGCTGCCCCTGACTGCTGGGGGGTGGGAGTGGTGGGAGACATGAGTGGGGGACTGGTGGAGGGTGCCCCTGCACTGCAGGGGGTGGGGGTAATAGGGGACATGGGTGGGGGCCTGGTGGAGGCTGCCCCTGGTGGCTGGGGGGTGGGGGTGGTGGGAGACATGAGTGGGGGCCTGGTGGAGGCTGCCCCTGACTGCTGGGGGGTAGGGGGTGGTGGGAGACATGAGTGGGGGCCTGGTGGAGGGTGCCCCTGCACTGCAGGGGGGTGGGGGTAATAGGGGACATGGATGGGGGCCTGGCGGAGGCTGCCCCTGGTGGCTGGGGAGTGGGGGTGGTGGGAGACATGAGTGGGGGCCTGGTGGAGGCTGCCCCTGGTGGCTGGGTGGTGGGGGTGGTGGGAGACATGTGTTGGTGATCAGTGGTGCAAGGTGACATGTGGGTTGGCTGGTGGGCATGGCCATGGTGGATGGGTTGCCTGTGGGACATGAGCAGGGGTGCGCTACTCAGGGTATGGCATCATGTAAAATCTCTCTTGCCTGATTAGCAGTATGGAATTATTTCCCTTCAGGGATTTGAGCCTTTTTGACCTCTGCCCTGTTCTAAAATAACCTGCCTATTGCATTGGACATCTGACAGGAGGTTGTGGTGCAATTCATGTCTGCCCGTCTAGCCCTACTCTCTCTATGCTGTGTTGTACTAACCTTTTACATTTATTTGATGATTTGCCTGATGTTTTTGGAATTGACTTGAAGCCATATGATTACTTAATTATTATGCATTGTGTACCCTAGGACATTATCTTCCATAACAAAACTGACCCTAAAAGGTCACCAATTCAGGAAGCTAGGACCCCTTTGGATGGCTCTGTCCTTATCTGCTGTTTGCACACTGGGAAATATATGAAATATGAAGCATGAGACATGATGGAAAGTATCGAGTTGCATTGTATTGTATCGTATCTGTATTTTTCTTTAACTTACTTTACTTTTACTTTACTTTGTATTATACAAGCCTATTCACTAGTACTATATGTTATAAATATGTTTTATATGTTTTATGTGTTGTATTATGTGTAAAGTCCTAGTTATGGACTAAATCACGATAACATTATTATTATTATTATAGTAATGGTTTTTTGCAATGGCAAAATTCCATTTCTGTACACATACTATTACAGTACTTGCAGCCAGTGGCCAGATTCTTTGGTGCATGGTCGTATTATGCTGTGGTGGTTGTGGGCAGTCCCTAGACTCTTGGGTGCATGGGCTACGGCCTCCTGAACCTATTGGTGCAATATGCACAGTGCCAAGGCCAAAGGCCATGGCTAGTGGGCCACAAAGAAACCTATTGTTGCAACATTTAGAGTGGACACTTCGAAGGCCCTGGCCACTGGCCATGCTTGGAGGCCATGGTGGTGAACCCCAAAGAGACCTATTGCCAGAACATGTACAGTGGCCATGCCCAACGGCCATAAAGGCCCAAAGGCCATAACTAGTGAATTTGAAAGAATCCTAGTGTTTTATAATGTATAGTGGGCGAGGCTGAAGACCGTGCTCACTGGCCTGGTGGAGGCTGCCCCTGACTGCTGGGGGTAGGGGGTGGTGGGAGACATGGGTGGGGGCCTGGTGGAGGCTGCCCCTGCACTGCGGGGGGGTGGGGGTAATAGGGGACATGAGTGGGGGCCTGGTGGAGGCTGCCCCTGACTGCTGGGGGGTGTGGGTGGTGGGAGACATGAGTGGGGGCCTGGTGGAGGGTGCCCCTGCACTGCGGGGGGTGGGGGTAATAGGGGACATGGGTGGGGGCCTGGTGGAGGCTGCCCCTGACTGCTGGGGGTAGGGGGTGGTGGGAGACATGGGTGGGGGCCTGGTGGAGGCTGCCCCTGACTGCTGGGGGGTAGCTGGTGGTGGGAGACATGGGTGGGGGCCTGGTGGAGGCTGCCCCTGGTGGCTGGGGGTTTGGGGTGGTGGGAGACATGAGTGGGGGCCTGTTGGAGGCTGCCCCTGACTGCTGGGGGGTAGGGGGTGGTGGGAGACATGGGTGGGGGCCTGGTGGAGGGTGCCCCTGGTGGCTGGGGGGTGGGGGGTAATAGGGGACATGAGTGGGGGCCTGGTGGAGGCTGCCCCTGGTGGCTGGGGGGTGGGGGTGGTGGGAGACATGAGTGGGGGCCTGGTGGAGGCTACCCCTGACTGCTGGGGGGCAGGGGGTGGTGGGAGACATGGGTGGGAGCCTGGTGGAGGGTGCCCCTGGTGGCTGGGGGGTGGGGGGTAATAGGGGATGTCCCCTATGGGGGCCTGGTGGAGGCTGCCCCTGGTGGCTGGGGGGTGGGGGTGGTGGGAGACATGAGTGGGGGCCTGGTGGAGGGTGCCCCTGGTGGCTGGGGGGTGGGGGGTGGTGGCAGACATGAGTGGGGGCCTGGTGGAGGCTGCCCCTGACTGTTGGGGGGTGGGGGTGGTGGGAGACATGAGTGGGGGCCTGGTGGAGGGTGACCCTGCACTGTGGGGGGTGGGGGTAATAGGGGACATGGGTGGGGGCCTGGTGGAGGCTGCCCCTGACTGCTGGGGGGTAGGGGGTGGTGGGAGACATAGGTGGGGGCCTGGTGGAGGCTGACCCTGACTGCTGGGGGGTAGGGGGTGGTGGGAGACATGGGTGGGGGCCTGGTGGAGGCTGCCCCTGCACTGCGGGGGGGGTGGGGGTAATAGGGGAAATGAGTGGGGGCCTGGTGGAGGCTGCCCCTGGTGGCTGGGGGGTGGGGGTGGTGGGAGACATGAGTGGGGGCCTGGTGGAGGGTGCCCCTGACTGCTGGGGGGTAGGGGGTGGTGGGAGACATGGGCGGGGGCCTGGTGGAGGCAGTCCCTGGTGGCTTGGGGGTGGGGGTGGTGGGAGACATGAGTGGGGGCCTGGGGGAGGCTGCCCCTGACTGCTGGGGGGTGGAGGGTGGTGGGAGACATGAGTGGGGGCCTGGTGGAGGCTGCCCTTGACTGCTGGAGGGTAGGGGGTGGTGGGAGACATGGGTGGGGGCCTGGTGGAGGGTGCCCCTGACTGCTGGGGGGTAGGGGGTGGTGGGAGACATGGGTGGGGGCCTGGTGGAGGCTGCCCCTGACTGCTGGGGGGTAGGGGGTGGTGGGAGACATGAGTGGGGGCCTGGTGGAGGGTGCCCCTGCACTGCTGGGGGGTGGGGGTAATAGGGGACATGGATGGGGGCCTGGCGGAGGCTGCCCCTGGTGGCTGGGGAGTGGGGGTGGTGGGAGACATGAGTGGGGGCCTGGTGGAGGCTGCCCCTGGTGGCTGGGTGGTGGGGGTGGTGGGAGACATGTGTTGGTGATCAGTGGTGCAAGGTGACATGTGGGTTGGCTGGTGGGCATGGCCATGGTGGATGGGTTGCCTGTGGGACATGAGCAGGGGTGCAGGGTAGTACCCTGTGGTGTGGGCTGCCGGCAGGGGCCGTGGAGGGTGCAGAGGGAACACCTGGGGGCACCCACATGGCCATTTCACGTGTAGCATTCCCCCGCAACAATGAAATACACGTACCCAGCCAAATCGCGTGTGAAACTTCCCGCGCACCCCTGGAATCCACGTAACCAGCCAAATCGCGTGTGAAACTTCGCGCGCACCCCTGAAATCCACGTACCCAGCCAAATCACGTGTTGAACTTCCCGCGCACCCCTGAAATCCACGTACCCGGCCAAATCGCGTGTGGAACTTCCCGCGCACCCCTGGATTCCACGTACCCAGCCAATTTGCGTGTGAAACTTCCCGCACACCCCGAAATACACGTACCCGGCCAAATCGCGTGTGGAACTTCCTGCGCACCCCTGAAATCCACGTACCCAGCCAAATCGCGTGTGGAACTTCCCACGAACCCCTGGAAGCCACATACCCAGCCAATTTGCGTGTGAAACTTCCTGCACACCCCGAAATACACGCACACGTCATTTTTCAGTCAGCGGGTGTCCGTGTTTGTGGGTACCCCTTTACACGTCATTTGTCCTGGAGGGCCACAGTATAGGACATTCATCATAGCTGTATATAGGTGCTATTTGTTGGCGCACCTTTTGCCGCACATTTTTTACAGGCGCAGGGACGCTACCGCCTGCTTTCTTGTGGCGGTCGTGTTTGTGCCTGTGCGCTGGTTTGACCGGGCACTGTTTTGCCCTATTGGATTCCATGAATACGTGTTGTAGGCGAGCGTGTGGGCGTTCCGCGCACTTGCACCCTGTACTTCCCCCGTGATGCCCACATTTTGGCAAGTTGTTCCCCATTCCGAGTGTTACGCCCCGTGTTCCGCCTACTTTTGTTGCGTGCGCCGTGCTATGTGTGATTTTCGCTGTGGCCTGTGCGATTTTAGTGACCTGGCGCATGCCGTTAGATGGCCTGTGTGCCAACGTGCACCGCGCACTTTTTTAGCGCACATCAGATGGTTTTTTCGCGCAATTCCACTGCGATTCGCACGTTTTTGCCCTCTTGCGCCGGGCTAATTATTCCATGAATCGGCCTGCAAGTTGGGGACTATTAATGCATCAACATACTGTGCCCTGGGAAATAACTATTGATATTGCTGTCTTAACTTTCCCTTTGGAACACTTTGCTACTTCCCTATTTCATTTCACAACTACATATGTTTGTTTCCAGAAACTGCTCTTGTTCCAGTGCCGTGTTCACTTCACTGCAGCCCTGATACTCTGCTTGTCCTCCCCCGCCTTCTGCTCTGCACTGTATATATTGCACTGCATTCCTCCTTGCAGTTCTCTGTTCCCTGTCTGCACCACTTTCTCAATATCAACAATTATTTTGTTACCTGCCTGCAGTTGCTTGCTCTGTGCTGATAGGCAGCGTGATTTAGCTTCCTAGATTCCTAGATTGGAGTTCTGAGTTTCATTGATATCTGTCTGCAGTGCTGTCCTTGTAACTACAGAGTTACAGCTCCTTGTAGTCCTTGTTACCAGTCTGCAGTTAAGTCCTTGTTTTCGAAGACAAGAGTTTCAATCCTGAGTTTTCTTGTCCCTGCTCTATAGTTCAGTCCACTGTTCCCTGATTCCGGTCCGTGGTTTCCAGTCTGCTGTTACAGTCTCCTGTACACTTACTCTTAGATTCTTGTCTCCTTCCTTATGTTCTTGCTTATCATCTTAACTCAGCGTCTCCCCTTGATTACCCCTACAATTTAATGTGTGATTATTATATAGCAAACACTGAAGCGGTTTACATAGAACACATATACGTACAATCTCACCCAACCAGAGTTGGTACTTATTTATCAACCTTAGAAGGATGAAACCCAGCGATCTGGAGTCCACACACAGATCCCAGCAGGGAGCGCTCAACATACTGAGCTATCTTGCCTGCCTCTAAGTTTGTATGTCACTGTGAATCCCATCTGTTATGTATGTGCTCATGAGTTTTGCAACGGGGGGGGCACCAAGTTAAAATGATCATCACTTCACTCATCCGCTGAATTTCGATGGTTTTGTTGCGGTAAATCTGATTACCTTAACTGTGCCTTAACTAATGTTTATTCAGTGAATTTCAAGGGTTTTGTTATACAATAGTTTATTCAAGGGCCACTAGGTATGATATGATATGATAGGTTATCTAAAATGTGCTTAATACCCAGAGGTTTCTAAGCGTGGACCCTGGGATCGAACCTGTGTTGCTTCATGTCGTCTTGCTTCCACGGCGAGCACATTGCCCCTGAGCTATCCTCCCGGGAGGGTTGGTATTCGGCCGTGGCCACTGTACATGTTGCATCAATAGATTTATTTAGGGCTGTTTAGCCAGGCCTTCAGCCATGGCCGCTGTACATGTTCCACCTATAGGTATCCTTGGGGCCCAATAGCTAAGGCCTTCAGCCCTAGTAGTAGTAATAGTAATCCATATAACAGCTCTTGGGCAGACGGCTTATGTGGTGACTGCAGGCAGACTTCTTTAGGGTAGGTGAGTGGGAGGTAGATGATAGGAGGATGTTGGCATATAGGCCATACGCCCAAGAATCTAGGCACTGGCAGAATGACTGCAGAAACATACGGCCATGCAACCAAGACTTTAACCGCAACTATTGTAGTAGCTAGTGTTTGGTGGGCAGTTGGAGAAACAGGTTTGGGCTTATTTGGTGACTGCATGAGGGCTTCTTATGGTAGGGGAGTGGAGTGTAGATGATATGGTAATATTTCCATTAGGGAAAAATATGGTTGGCGCTCTACTTAATGTGCAGATGGTGTTCAAATTGGGAAGGTACGGGCAAATTGTGTGTGTGGGTTGAGGCCACTGGCCAGATTCTTGCGTACATGGCGTGCATGGTATTATGCTGTGGTGGTTGTGGCCAGTCCCTCGTAGGTCATAGGCTGTAGGCCATGCACCCAAGAGTCTATGGACTGTCCACAACCACCACAGCATAATACAGCAATGCACCCAAGAATGTGCCCTCTGGCACACGCATTGCACTAATATGTGTACAGAATGCAATTTGGCCATTGGGAAGAAGCATGGCACTAATATGTGTATACTCATTATGCATACTGTCCAGGCACTGTATACATTTTGTAACACAGTGACACAATGGCATTGATGTGTAAATGGAACTTTTGATTGATGTGCCATTGCAGGCACACATTCTTTTTCTTGCACATGGTAATGCAGGGGAAAATCTTTGCGTCTTTCTCTTTGAAAGAAAACAGCAGAATATGTTAGGTAAGGTACTTCATAATGTTGTATTGTACAAAATGTGACATATTCATGTACTTTGTAGACTCTCATAATTAGTACATTACAAGTACTTTGCTTCAAACAACATTACTGTGCATTGTGCACAGTTGCTGTTTTCGGTTGTATAATCATTGGGTCTGTGGTAAAAAAAGAAAATCATGCAGGATAAAAAAAACAATCTAGTACATTTTTTTGACGTTACGTTTTACATTATGTTTATTGAGTGTGCAGTACTTACAGGACTGTTTTAAGGGCACAAATATGTGCTTTTGCTGTTATAGGCACTGTTGCAGTAGGAGGAATAGACATGGTGTATGTGTTTTGCATTTTGGAAGTGGTGAAGGTATGGTTGTAGTTAGATACCAGTTGACGTATTCAAACTGTTTATCATTTTTCACTTTTTAAGACTATCCTTTGATGCAGTTTGATTCCTGTTGGTGCATTCAAGTACTTTACTATCAAGAACTAATATTGCAATATTGTGGGGGCAGTTAAATACCAGTTGGCGTATTCTAACTGTTGCTAGTTTTACTGTTGTCGAGGGTATGTTTTGACGCATTTTGATTCGTGAAGGTGGATTTTAGCAGTTTCACTACTGGAAGTAATATTGTAGACCTATGGGTGTACTCAGAAAGCAGTTGGCGTATTCTGATTTTTGATACTTAAGTCTTGAAGGGTATCTTCAGAAGCACTTTCATTTTTGTTGGTGGATTTTAACTTCATAGTAATGGAAAGTAATATTGCAGTATTATTGGTGCAGTTAGATTCCAGTTGGTGCATTCTAACTGTTCACAGTTTCACAGTTCTGCAGGGTATGCTTCGAAGCACTTTCATTCCTGTTGGTGGATTTCAAGATTTTAACTAATGGCAAGTGATATTGCATTATTATGGGTTCAATTAGATTCCAGTTGCCGAATTCTTTGCAGTGGTATGGGCACAGTTAGACAGAAGTTGGCTTATTGTAGCAGTTGCTAGTTTTACAGGTGAGTGCCTACAGTTTGTAGACTCTCATACTCAAACAATATTAGTGTGTGTTTTTCACAGTTGTTGTTTCTGTGTGTATAATCATTGGATCATTGGGGAAAGAACTGTATACATTTATGAAAAATGTACAACATGCACATCTGGTGCCATATTGAAATTGTTTTGCATTTCAGAAACAACATTGTAGCGATATGGATGTACTTACGTACCATTTGGGGTATGCTAAATTGTTATAATTTTACTGGTCAGAAGGGTATTTTACTTTTGCAGTTACATACCTAAATTGTTATAATTTTACTGTTCAGAAAGGTATTTTACTTTTGCAGTTACATACCTATTGGTGTCTATCAGGCAGTAGCTTATGCTACTTTTACAGGTCAGTGAGTATTAAGTAGGCATTTGTTAGATTTGCTGGTAATCTCTGTTTCAGAGTAATGGAAGAAGTATCATTATATTCAAATCACCCACATTTTCTTTTTAATGTATGCAATATAGTGACCTGCACTGGTTGTGGCACCCGTGTAATAGAATTTGACTACTGTTGTGAAGGTTTTCTTGCCAAGCGATACTTGTCCGTGTGTGAAGCTGGTAAGATTGCAGTTGTTTTTGGTACCATCTGCTTTGTATCTTAAAAGCACTGCTATTACGTATTGGCTATGTGAGTTTATGTGTAAGGTGGAACAATTGTCTGAATTGCAAACAATGCATAATTTGCAATGATTTGCATTTTGCACCAGCTGCTGAAATGGAATGGATTCATGATTAGGTATAGATACATACACAAAGTGCTCATTATGGACTTGTTCCTGCGCAACATAGTTGCAGAGAGGGCATGCATGTTTCCGCATATATGAAATCTGGAATATTTAATGTATAAGTATAATTTTGCTTTCTAGCACTTGCAATATGTACATTAGATATTCTTGTGGATTTATGGAGAATCTCACCATTCCCGCACAGTAGTCCAATTCCTGAATTATTCTTGAGACACTAAGTGTTGTTAGGATTGTTTGTTGCATTTCTATGAAGCAGGAGCCTTTGCAAACACAACTGGTATGTGCCGTTCAAGTAAATGTTTTGAACCATTGGTAGCAATTGGAACAGAACATTGATTGCTACATTTGCATAGCAATTTACACAAGTTGTGTTTGAAAATTTAAATGGACCTGAGAGTTCTGTCTATGAGTCTCATTTTCTGGAGCTCCACTTGTTTTTTGTGAAGACATATTTCTCTTTGTTTGTGCTTTTGGATGTGCATTTGTGTTTGCACTACACCCTTTTGTGGTTGTGATACTTGATGGAGTAGCAGCTGCTTTCACTTTCTTTGGTGGTACTGTTGGGAGATCGTGTTAGGCAGAATCATATGCAGTACCATTTGGGAACACCACATACAATTAAGACTACAAGTGACAGTACAAATTCACCTTTGGTACAAGCCTGTACTACACAGTAAAGTGGTAGCGATGGTTGAGCAGCCAGACTCATCTCAAGAGTAAAGTGAGCTGTACCAATAGTTACACAAAGGACAGCAGTTACTATGGTTCAAACAAACACTGACTCAAGGTTTTTGAGTAAAATAAAATACATTTATTTACACATCAGTTGTAAAAGAATTCACCAAAGTAAAGCAGTAGAACAATCTGACTCTTAATATACTACACCCTACCCAATAGATTCTGAACAAGTTAAGCTCAAAATGAAGTGTGAGCAAAATGGCACTCCAGCAATTTAAAAGGGAGGGAAAGACAAGGTTAGACAAACGTTGAGCAGCACCAACAAGTAAGTAAGCAGGGTAATCTAGAAAAAGTAACTACAGTGAGGAAATCAAATCAAGAGGCCTGGGCCAAAGTCAATGGACCAAAGTCTTTGCAGAGGATCACACAGTTCAGGGTAGCTTGTGGTTAAGTCTTTGCCAAGAGTTCATAAAAAAGTTGGTTAGAGGAAAATTTACTTTAAAGCATAGAGAAGGACAAGCCTTCGGATGGGCAAAAGGTTTCAAACACTGTCACTGCAGTTGAACGGAACGAACAACCAGGTTTGAACAGTACATTAAATGAAGAAGAAGGCTGTAGCTGAAGCAAACATTCCTGGCAGGTCCTGCAGGCTCACGGTTCCTGCAGTGACTGTTGGACTGACAAGAAGTAGGAAGACTGGAGGGTCCTGCACTGCCCAGGGAAGAAACCAGCAGCAGAGCAAAGCAACAAATAAAATGGCACTCTTTAACACCCAAGCAGGGTCTGGTCCTCCTGGCTATCTGGTTCACTGTAGCTGTGCACAACAAATTCGACTAGAGGAGGGAGGCCTGGCTTGTAGTTTGGCAAACTGGTTGGTCCCGCCAGCTCAAGAGGAGAATATTCCTTGCAGATCTTCCCTGTCAGCAAAGTCTGGAGATTTGGACCCGCAGCAGGGCTTCACCATGAGGTTCAGTCGTGGTAGAGGTCCTCTTCTGTCAGCTTCTCTTCGGTTCTCTCGATCCAGTGGTGGCTCTGCCTTCTCAGTCTCAGAGACCTGCATTTTATGCCATTTTTCCCCATTCACACAGCTTGGCTGTCAATCACACAGCAGGGTGGCTGTCCCGGCGGGACAGTCACCACAGCCAATCATACAGAGTGCGACATGTGTCTCCAAGGAGACCCTGTACAGGGAGTCTCAAACCCCTCCATCACATCCTGTCCCCCTCAGACATTCAGGTGCCTAAGGAGGGCTTCTGCCACCAAAGGATGGCAAACAAAGGAATGAAACCTGGTTTGGCGCGCAGTGTAAAACCCGAGAAAGACCTTTACAGAAAGAAAGGCGAATAAACCCAGCCGGATCCAAATAAAAGTAAATGGGGTCCAGCAGGTTTAAGTTTGAGGCTACTAACCTAGTCTAAAACTGTACCAAGTCTATTTAAATAGACCACAGTAGGAAAAATAGGGCAGATACCAATGCCACCAGCCAAATCTTAAAGAAAGGGGAACAAAATAATGTTCCACGAGAAACAGACAAAAAGGGATAACTGTTAACCTTTTCCAGAACTCTATGTAGGATAGTTTGTACTGGGTCTGTGAATTTAAAAAGACTAAATAAAGTCAATGGCAACTTTACATGTTCTGGGAGACAGTAGTCAGTCCCAGAAAATTGTGAATGAGTTGGGAAGTCTAAATAGACAACCTTGTGTCACTGCACTAGTGTGACAAGGTGATCTGTGACACATAGTAAAAATATGATGCCTGTGGAGTAGGTGAGGCTCCACAGTCCATGAACACATACAAAATGTTAAACACACAGAGCAAAACACATGTAAGAGTGGGAAAAAAGGCTCACACTCTTACCAGCGGGAAAAAAAAGTCCTAGAAATCCAGCAACGCTGCTGAGGGACTCAGTAGGTAATGGAAATTAGCCATTCTGGAGAATTCTCCCTAACAGATTATAAGTTCTGTTTGCATTACTTTTCTTTTAACAAGTTTTCCTTTTTGAGGAACAGGGTGCTCCCCTTTAGAATGCCTTGTTTGCAAGCTCTCTCTCTCTGTTTACTAGTCATTCCCTTACTGTGGGTACTATCTACCGGCCACCTAGTCAGATCTCCCCTTTCCACTCTGAGTGGGAGGATCTCTCCTCTTCCTTCCTTGCCTCTACCACTCAACCACACCTTCTTGGAGACTTCAACATCCACCTTGTCCTTCCTCTGGACTCGTTTACGACCTTTGCGACCTTTGCGACTCTCTCTCACTCTCTATTGTCCACTCTGGCTTGACTCACTCAGCAGGGCACACTCTGGATGTTCTGATCCCCTCAGACCTTCCCCTTTCTATCCCTCTCACCACTCCTCTCTCCTGGAGTGATCACTTAATCCTTTTTTCCCAGCTCACCCTTGCTACCCCTCAGGCCATGCCAACTCCATCACTGCCACCCACCTACTTGGTCATCCAACCCATGAAGCGTGTGTCAGTTGAGGCTTTCGCCGCCACTTTCTCACCCCCTCTCCTCCTTTGGCCGACTCACATCTTGAGACAGCCCTTTCCATGCTCCACTCTGCTATATCTGCTACTCTCGATGTTCGTGCCCCTGTCATGAAGATCCGCCTGAAGCCCAAATCCAAGTGCAGCTCCTGGTACGACTCAGACCTCGTCACCTTTAAACGCATGTGCAGGGTGGCTCAGAGGAAATGGCATGCTTCATGTACATCCTCTGACAAACTGACCTGCTGCCTGCTCCAAAGGCAATACAGGATTTCTGTCCGCACCAAGAAGAGAGCTCACATCCAACACAGCGTCTCTGTGACATCTAACAACTCAGCTGAACTCTTCAAAATCTTCAAGGAACTGGCCAATCCTGCCACAGTCTCTACATCTCTTGTCCCTTCCCAGGCCTTCTGCACGACACTAGCTTCTCATTTCATCCCTAAAACTGAAGACATCTTGTCCAATTTCTCCTCCTCTCCCCTTCCTCCCTCTACTCCCTGATCTTACTCTGGCCCTTCTTCTGCCACCTCTCCTTCCTCCTTCTCTGCTTTTTCCCTGTTCTCCCCAGACAAGGTTTCTAGACAAGTCCGATCTATGAAAGTCTTTTCAAAATGAGTTCATTCCTGTTCTTCCAAAACCATCAAGGACCACATTGACTCCCTTGCTCCTGTCCTGACTGACTTCTGCAACCACTCCTTCACCACTGGGGTCTTACCTTCCCCCCTGAAGCACTCCCTTGTGCACCCTCTCCTTAAGAAACCATCTGCCGACCCGTCCTGCCCGGCAAACTATCGCCCAATCTCCATCACTCCTTTCCTGGGCAAACTCTTGGAAAAGCTAGCCATCTCCCAGCTCAATCTTCACACTGAATCTGTTGGTTGTCTCCATGATCATCAGTCTGTCTTCAGAGCTGCCAGAAGCATGGAAACTGCTCTCCAACCTAGATTCCAAAACCCTCTGTGTCCTCATCTTACTTGATCACTCTTCTGCCTTTGACGTGGTCAACCATGCCATCCTGCTCAACCGTCTCTGTGATAACCTGGGGATCACCGGTCAGGACCTGGCATGGCTGACTTCTTTCCTCTATAATAGACCCTCCCAGATTCAACTTGGTTCCTTGCTCTCCTCTATCTCTATCTGTACCTGTGGTGTTCCCCAGGTGTCTAACCTCTCTCCCTTACTGTTAACCAATACCTGGCACTTCTGGCCCACCGCATTGCCTTGCTCTGCCCCAACGTCCAGTGCTATGCGGATGACACTCAGCTCATTTTCAGGCTACCCTCAGCCACCTCTTCTCCCTCTCTCATCTCTGACTGTCTATCCGCCATCCAGGAGTGGTGTGCCACCAATGTTCTCTGTCGTAATACCATTAAAACTGAGATTCTCCTCATCGGCACACCATTCCTATCACTCTCTGGCCGGCCTCTCTTGGCCCTCTTCTGCTCCCACCTGTGAGGCTATAAAAGTCAGGGCCATCTTTGACTCAACACTCTCCTTCTCTCCACACATCTCTGACATCTCTAAGAAGTCACACTACCAGCTGCACCTCCTCAGAGGTATTCTCCCTTTCCTCTCCTTCCCCCAGAAGCTCACTGTCTCCAGATCTCTGGTTCGTTCTAGGCTGGACTATTGCAACAACCTCTTTCTAAATCTTCCTGCTTCTACTCTCCGCCCTCTGCAATTCATCCAGAACAGGACAGCAAGACTTGTCCTTAGCCACAAGCCCAGGGATCGTATCTCTCCAGGACTGAAATCTCTGCACTGGCTCCCAGTGGCTGCGAGGATTAAGTTCAAAACACTCTGCATTGTCCATAAGGCCTTCTGGGGCTTGGGCCTCAATACTTTCACCTTACTCTTCCTAAATATCTTCCCTCTCGAACTCTTCACTCATCTGCCTCCAACTCCCTCAGGGTCAGTCGCTTCTCCAAGCAACGAGTTGGTGGTAGATCTCTTTCTTCAGCTGGGGCCTCCCTCTGGAACAGCCTCCCTGAAACTTGAGGAGAATCATCTCTTGTTCCAGAAGCACCTCAAAACATTTCTCTTTGCTTCTGATTTTTCTCCTCCTCTTCCCCTGCTGACTTCCTGGCTGGTACTGAAAATGCACTGGTTACCTGGTCACCTCCCCCACTAGTCGCCCTCCTGCACTGCCTTCCTTGCAACCCCTGCACTTTGGGAATGTTTTTCTGTATCCCTACAGTCCCACTACCAGCACTTGACATCTGATATCTGCACTATTGCCACCTGCTGGCCATACTTTTACTTTTGTTATTTATTTTATTATCCCATGTACTGCATTGAGCGTCCCCTTCCCCCGGACTTTCCTCCTTCCCCTTCCCATGCACTTGCGCAATCTGAATGACACCTGGCCTAGTAGGATCGTTTTCTGTCTTCCCTCCGTTCCCCCTCACTTGCCTTGTCATGCCTTGAAACCCTTGTGTATAGGCACGTTATAAATGCCATATTATATCACATCATATCAAGATGGTGTGTGAGGACTGTACATAGTCTATTTTACTCCACGATGCAAGGAATGTCAGCCTTCACTTTGTATCCAATTTGGCCTACAAGTGTATGTAGCCGTGACAGTGCTACGTAAGTCATACCTTCTTGAAAGACTGTGCTGCCAATGTCAATCAATGCCTGGTCTAGGGTTAAACCTTCTGCTTACATACATGTCTTTGAAAGAAGGAATTGTGCTGTTGAGTGTCATATCCTTTTAACTTCTGAAAGTTTGTCCAAGTAGATGTTGACAAACTGAATGTTGTTGTCATGTGGATATGTCTAGAAGCCAACAACTGTACTACGTGCTCCATTAACTAAACCTTGCTCCACGTCAATGTTACATTTTAGAATTACTCTACAGTTTAAACACAATGTCAACATCCTCTCCAAACCAGCTGTGCTGGAGGTACAGTTTTATAAGCTATTTAGTCGTGCAGTGGCTTGTTGACACATGGGGAGTGTCATGTCGAACACTTCCAGTTTGTCCGTTGAGTTAATTTGCACTATTGGTTACATTTCTTTTTTTAACATTGTCTCATTGAATTGTCTAGGGCTTAGTAGGGTTGGCATTAAGGACATATATTTCATATTTCTGTGTGCTAATTGTTCCATGACTTCAGCAGCATATGTGTTATACCCGTATAGCTCATGGAAGAGTCTACTATTTAAGATAGATTGTGTATCCTTAGAAAGAAGACCAATCCAAATGCATTTTGAAATGTTAGCATAGGCGAGGTCCGCAGACTGATGCATGTTTTGAGTTAGTTCTCTGTATTTGAAATATTACGAGAGATTTACATTTCCTAGACTACCAAGTGTGTTCCAGCACAGTTTGTTTCCTAAGGTTTTAAAAATAGGTTCACCTTTCAATGGTGTTAACTGTTGGAGATCTCTGAAAACAATAATATGTTTTCCTCCAAAAAAGTTCTTTGTCGTTCGTTTTAAGGACCTCTTGCCATCTGAGGTGAATCAAAGCCAACATTAGGTTGAGGACTATGCTCACCTCATCTATTAGGAACATTTTCATTTGTTTCAGCATTCTGCATAGCTTCTTAGCAGCTTCTGTTCAAAGTTTGTAGTACTCTAATTTGTTTTGGTATTCTACTGGAAGGAGCAAAGAAACACTTCTTATCTTGTAGGCAGCTAAACCTGTGGGGGCTGTTACAACAGCTGAAAGCTTGTTGTTTGTCTATTTTTGGAGGAACTTGCTGATGAATGTTATTAAGAATGTTTTGCCTGAACCAGCTTTACCACTTACATACAGGAGTATAGATTTATAATTTTGACAGGTAAAAGTTTTAATTTTGCGCTGCACACCATTTTCAATTTCTTTAGTTACATCCAGGAAAATCCTATGTTGTTCATCATTTAGTTATGCTTTCAGCAGAGCAAAGTTTTCTTCAGATTCTTCACATTGACACATGGGGCCTCATTACGAGGTGGGCGGTAAGGGATTACTGGTACTGGTAAGGGCACTGGTACTGGTAATCCCTTACCGCCCTATTACGAGTTCCCTTTGCGGTTCCTCCCTTAACGCCTGGTTTTACCAGGCGTTAATGACGGGACCCGCAAAGGGACTTTGGTGCTAATAACGGTACCGCAATTTGCGGTACCGTTATTAGAGCCTTCCCCATTCCCATTGAGCCCTATGGGGGCTCAAATGGGAATGGGGAAGGGCCCTGGTGAATGGGGAATTACTGCCCCGCCAACCTTGGAATGGGGTGGTAATAGCTCCATTCACCAGGGCAGAGTCGATAAGGATTTGGAGGCAGCCATGGCGCTAATAGCGCCATGGTTACCTCCAAACTCCTAATGAGGCCCATGGTGTTTTTTAATTCAGTCATGGCTAATTCTGCTTCATTTACTATGAGTGGCACTCCAAGTGGTTCTTGGCTTCCTGTAACAGAAGGTTGACTGTCCTCAGGTGTGTCTTCCTTTAGTTGTGCTTGAATTTCTTCCTCGTGTTGTTCATTGTCCAACATGTTTTTGTACTGCTTGATATTAATATTTGGTATACTGCTTTGATTTTAATTGAAAGCATCTTCATAGGAGTAATGGGTGGCAACTAAATCTTCTTCCTTTTTCCATGGCTTAAAATGTTGAAGTTTGGACATGTAGTAAAGTACTATGGGCCTCATTATACGGTAGGTGGTAAGGGATTACCGGCACTGGTAAGGGCACCAGTGCCAGTAATCCCTTACCACCCTACTACGAGGTCCCTTAGCGGGTCCCTTCCCTGATTCCTGGTTTTACCAGGCATTATGGAAGGGACCCGTTAAGGGACTTCAGAGCTAATTGCGGTACCATTATTAGCTCCATCCCCATTCCCATTGAGCCCTATGGGGGCTCGAATGGGAATGGGGAATGGTTCTCGGAATGGGGACTTACCGGGTCCTCCAAGGTCAGAATGAACCGGTAAGTCCCTATTCCGGGAACACAGACCCGAAATGCGGTAAGGGGGCAGCCATGACGCTAATAGTGCCATGGCTACCGCCTACCGTGTAATGAGGCCTTATATGTTGAGGAGTTTTAAATGATAGCATTATATGATAAATCAGGCTGGGTTTGGTAAGTTTAATGAGGCTGCTTCACAAGTTTTGACTATGGGCCTCATTCCGAGTACGGCCGTAGGGGGTTAACGGCACCAGTAAGGATGTCGGTGCCGTTAACCCCCTACCGCCGCATTCTGAGGCCCCTTAGCGGGTCCCACTAGGGACGGCTGGTTTTACCAGCCGCCCTTATTGGGACCTGTTAAGGAAACAGGGAGCTAATAATGGGCCTGCAATTTGCGGGCCTGTTATTAGTTCCTTCCCCATTCCCTTGAGCCCTATGGGGGCTCAATGGGGAATGGTTTTCAGAATGGGGACTTACTGGGTCCGCAAGGTTTGGAATGTCCCTGTAAGTCCCCATTCCGACACCACGGACCCGGACACGGGTTTGGAGATAGCCATACCTCCAAACTCGTAATGACCCACAATCTTTTCAGATTTTCTATATAAGACTGTGGGCCTCATTCCGAGTATGGCGGTAGGGGTTTAACGCCATTAACCCCCTACCACCACATTCCGAGGTCCCTTAGCTGGTCCCACCAGGAACGGCTGGTCTAACCAGCCGTTTTTAGCGGGACCCGTTAAGGGACCAGGGAGCAAATATGTGCTGCTTCCCCATTCCCATTGATCCCTATGGGGGCTCAAATGGGAATGGGGAATGGTTTTCTGAATGGGGACTTACTGGGTCCTCCAAGGTTGGAATGACCCGGTAAGTCCCCATTCAGAGAACCCGGACCCGGGTTTGGAGGCAGCCATGGTGCTAATAGCACCATGGCTGCCTCCAAACTTGGAATGACCCCCACTGTCCTGACCAAATTTAGGAGCATATTTTATCCACTAAAAGCATGTGGATGTGTGATGTTCCTCTGGATTGATATTCCTTTCTCCAAAAGAAGTGTTGCACTTCTCTGAGGGGAGGAATTGCTTTATTACAGATGAAGTGCAGCATGGCAATAAAAGCAGTGGTGGAAGTACCTTGATACATTTACAGCGTCAGGAGAGCAGAGTTCTCCTGGTGTGTTTATGTCTATCCCTGCTTTGCTTTCGTTTGCTATGCATAAGAAGTTGTGCAAATCTTCCCATGCATACTCTACACAACTTAAAGTGACAAACCATGTGGGTGGGCCAAAGTTCTGTAACATACACCATACATCTGCATGACATTGGAATCAGTTTTCTTTTGTACCACGCATGTCTGCAAGAGATTTGTGATAATTGACTGCAAAACGTCATCTTTGTCTTGTACCAATTGAAGTAGTTGTATAACAGACATGTTTACAACATTTGAACCTGTTTTCAACGTGTGTGCAGCTCCCTAACATAGAGTTGCTAGTCAACTTTCAAACAGGAGGTGGAATATGTATTCAATGTTTTGTCTGAATCTGGGGTCTTTAGAATACATTTGTAAAGAGCGGTATTCAGATGCTGCTTTTTGTATGCATCTTTCATCATACCTTCCCCCTTTTCCAGTAGGAAAGAGCAGAGACAAGGCTTGTGCTTCTACATGTTTTTCCCATATGCTGATTGGCCATCCTTTGGCTTGCCGCATTTGATATGTTTCTAATGCATCATCTATGCAGTCTTTGGAGTGCAGTGGGTGAATTGTAAACTGGTCTAAAATATTGGATGCTGTAATAGGATCTACAAGTTCAAATTGGCCAGTTGATGAGGAATCCTAAATTAGTTTGGTGGTTTCCCGTAGGTTTCCTTCAATGTTTATTTCTTTGTAGTTTTCATTGTTCTATTTCAGATATTGGAGTGTTTTTCTAACTTTGTTTAGATCTACTAGTCGTTGCCAATTTATTTTGGCTTTTGTAGATACACCATTCACTAGGATAATCAAAGTTTGATCTATTGCCTTTTGCGCTCCCAGGGTGTCTACATTTTCTTTAAGATCTAATGGCAAATAAACTACTTTGCGCTGAATGCCTTTTAGTAATTCAGAAGGAGGCAACTTGGCTATTTTAGGTTGAATGCATCTTATAGCTTGAAATGGATGTACTGTTTGGTTTATAATTATCTCATACAAATTAAGCTGCTTGAGCGGTTTTGAAAGTGGGAATATGTCCAAGTTATTAGTGATTGCCTGTGAAGGCATTTGGTTATTATCAAGCTTTGTAGTGCAGTATGTTCAAAATATTGAGGGTTTAGTAATTTCATATTTGATATGATATGATATGGAATGTATAATGCCCCTATACACAAGTGTTTCAAGGCGCGGCGAGGCAAGGAAGAGGGAACCGAAGAAAGACAACGATCTTACTTGGCCCACTGACATTGAGATTGTGCAAATGCAGGGGGGGCGGGTAGGCAGTGCAAAACATAGGATCAACAGTAAAAATAAATAAAACAATAGGTAAAAGAGTGTGGCCAGCCTGTGGTAAGTGTAGGGGTAAGTGCAGACATCAAATGTCAACAGCTGGTGGGTACTGTAGGGATACAGAAACAGCCCCCAAGTGCAAGGGTTGTCTGGGAGGCAGTGCAAGTGTGCAGCTGGTGGGGGAGGTGACCTGGGCCCGAAATCAGAGGGTAGTCAGGTGACCAGTGCAGTTTCAGTCCAGAGTTCAGCAGGGGAGACGAGGAGAAATAACAGAAGTAAAGAGGAAGGTCTGGGGGTGCTTACGAAACCAGAGATTGTTCTCCTCAATTTCCAGAGGGAGGCCCTAGCTGAAGAAAGATATCTACCACCAACGCGTTGCTTGGAGAAACGACTGACCCTGAAAGAGTTGGAGGCAGATGAGTGAAGATCTCGAGAAGGAAGATATTTAGAAAGAGAGAGTTTTCTTTTCTGTTATAAGGTAGAGAGCTATTTGAAACCATTGGTATTCCTCATTGTCTTCTATTTTGTACATCTACAGTTTTGGACTCTTTGTCGAAAAAGTTTTGCAAGAACACACACATACATGGTTTGGTACTTCAGCAGATGTGCTTTTAAACTTTGCTATTTCTTTTTTGTACGTGTGTATTAAAAGGATGGCTTCTGTAAGGTTGTCGCTGCTCTTCTCTAAAGCTACTGGATGTTCTAAGTGCTCTTCACTTCCAAAATATTTGGTGGTGTGAATCCACTCACCTGTAGAGAAGTTGCAAAGGTATCTATGTTGATATTGCGCATGTTGCAAAGCACTTTTTGTAGTTTAATGATTCATCTTGTTAGTGGTTTCTTCTTTTTAAAATTAATATAAACAATGTTCTTTTGCACTGTCAATGAGAGCTACCAGGATTAGTTTTCTTCGGTAATTTTTAAGGGTTGAGCGTGATGTATCTGCTGTTTTTATAAGATTCTGAAGGACTCTACGGTGGAGCATTTTTGTAGAATACATTTTTTGGAATACTTTACTGTGGCTATGTTTACATTTGTAGATGCAGTTCTAGCGCTATTAGTAGTTTTATTCTTCTTAATACATTTCTTTTTATTTTCACATTTTGGAAGAGGGGCCATACTTTTTTTTCCTGCTAGCTGGTTCAGTTTTGTTCAATGACTGTATTAGCTGTTTTGTTTGAACATTTGCTACAAACTCTGTTAGTAGTGGATGACTATTTTGCATGTATTTAGTTTTATCTGTTCTATTTTTGCGTCGTTTTCTACAGATTTTTGGTAGGCATTCTCTTCTGACGGAGAAAAAAGGAAAGTATGGGTTTCAAAGTTGTGCAATGTATTTGTGTGCACCGGTCATGAGTGTCTGAATATCAGGGTAGGCATAAATAGAGGGCTGTGTGTTTGTCCAATGGGCTGTTACTTCTGGTTGGGAAGGTTGTACTAGTAGCTGTGTGTGTTGATGTGTGAAAGGTCTGCTTCAGTGTGTATGGCAGTGTACTGTGCATGAATAAGTAAGAACATTATGATGTGTTCACAATACTAGTGGGTGTTACAATACTTGTTTTCAGATGAGATTACAAAGAGTGTACCTGCTGAGGTGCAATGAGTAAGAGTGAAGGAAATGCTGTTGGATCGGATAGAATTGTGTAGGCTACTATACAACAACACTTCACTGTATGAGTAACAGGAATAATACTACTAGACTATTGTACTTGCTTTCTTGGCTGTGAAGAGTAGTTTTCTGCTGGGTTTTATCTGGTTGTAGAGCTGTTCCTGTCTTTCAAGAGGCTGTTCTTCACTGCAACTGTGAAAGAAGAAAATGAGTGGGTATGTATGTTAATGGAAAATAATCCTACTAGGAGAACATATTATTTTACACTGTAGGAGGATGTGTTGGGAAGAAGAGTTAGTAACATTGCAAGTGATTATGAATACGGTTGTAACACTGCTGTTGGTGTAGATGGATTGCCACTAGATTCCTAATAATTGTTTGAAGCAAGCTTCCCAGTGTCACTTGGATATTACAGGCCATGTTGGCCTGGAAAGACAGGTGTTGGAAAAGGTTAGTCTGTATGTGTGTGCAATTGTGCAGCACTGTATGGGAATGGGGACTTGGAAGCATCAGCATCGTTGGTATGGGGGCCACAGATCCTGTGATAAGTATGTCCTACGGGGCTACACATTTTCAAGTATGAGAGTTGCTGTTGCACAATTTGTATTGGAAATGGAGTAGTGCATGCAAGTCCTAGTAGGCTGAGAAAAAGGCAGAAGCCCAGAAAGTTGTACATGTTAGTAAGAAGAATGTTAGTGTGTGAAATTTTATTAACTTTCCCACACATAGATGCTTGCTACATGAGCGCCATTGCTGTATGTTGTTCCTTTAATGTATTTATTAAAATGTACAGAAAGCACTGTTGGAAATGCACACATGCATTTATTTGGTTTCCTTCAAATGGTGCTGAAATGAGTAGTTGTAAACGCAGTGCATTTTGTTAATTTTGTAATCTATGTACTAGCCATGCTTTGGCAACAGACATGCACTTTTCGTTTTCTGTATGCATTGTGGGTTTTTTACTGCAGGTCTGTTAGTGAGAGAAGTGGTTTTAAAAGTGACAGAAGGAAAGAAGAAAATAACAGTTTGCACATTAGAATGGGTTATATGGGCAAACATCCATTATGTGGTGGTAATATATTGAAGTTTCACAAAGGATCTGGTGCTTGAACAAGTTATGTAAATGTTCCCAATGTGTTTTTTCTTTTTAGTGCATTGAAATATGTAGTTTGATACTGATATGCAAGTGGGCATTAAAAGAAAACTTTCAAAGTCTCCATCATTGTAACTACCTGCCACTTGATGTCAGGAGATGGGACACATGAGATTATGATTATTGAGTAGGTTATGCAGGGGAATTGGCAGGAACCCTGTTCACATGCATTTGTAAAAGAGTTGCAAATGTACTCTACAAAATATATGCATACCTGTAGTTTGTGTTGATAGATGCAGATATGGATGAATCTGGAAGTAGACATCTTGAAGAGTTTTACAGTAGTTTTTGATGGGTTTGCTTTGAAATAACAGGAGACTTGTACTCTGAGTGTTGAACAGGACATCTGAAGTGTTGAACTGTGATGACAGAGTTTGATGTAGAGTTATTGGATGTGATTTGTGCATGGGTGTGTCACTGCTTAACTGTAGCCAATGAGGGAGTGCTGCAAAAGTGAAGTGGAAAGGGAAAAAGGGCTGCCCCCTGTGTTCTGGGGGCTGCAGACAACACAGTAATCCATGGGCAGGGCATGCCTCATCAAGGTCTTTTCAGAATGCCTTGCACGGAAATTGGACTTTGGGGATTAGCCAATAAGGTGTTCAGGTTGTGATTTATAGGAAGAGAGGGTAATACTTTTTTCCATTGCTGTGTGCAGTGAAGATGGCAGAGATGCAGAGAGTCAGTGGGCCTCATTCCTAGATTGGGGGTAGCCATGGCGCTATTAGCACCATGCCTGCCTTCAATAATGGTACAGAGTCCGCCCTCATTCAATGGGGACTTACCGGTCTAGTCGTACCTTTGCGGGACCGGTAAATCCCCAATGAAAATACCATTCCCCATTCGAGCCCCCATAGGGCTCAATGGGAATGGGGAAGGTGCAAATAACGGTACCGCAATTTGCGGTACCGTTATTTGCTCCCTGGACCCGTTGCGGGTCCCGCTAAGGCCGCCTGGTAGAACTAGGCGGCCTTAGCGGGACCCGCAAAGGGACCTCGTAGTAGGGCGCAAAGGGATCACTGGTACTGATGTCCTTAACGGTGCCCGGTATCCCTTTGCGCCCTACTCGGAATGAGGCCCAGTGTGTTGATGGTGGGAGAATTCTTTGTAAGTGATCTGCAGAGGTCTGCAGAGGGAAGAGGCATTTCTGCCAATCTTGGATTTCAAGGAGTGGAGGCTTTGTGGTGCGGTGTGCCTGGCCACAATTTGCAAGGAGTGCTTGCACTTTGCAGATATATGGCCAATTTCAGTACTCCTGATGTTGTAGAGGTGCATTGAGGAGCACTGCAATTGGATTATATCAGTGTTCCAAGTTTGCTCAGTGCACTGAAGGACTTGGTGAAGACACTGATGCTGCTTTTTCCCAGTGCAAAGGTGGTTTTCTCACTCATATCACCTAGAGCAATTTAGAACAACCACAATGTCCTCTGTCCTCAGCAAGATGCTGGAAGGTGTCTTGTAAACAGAGGCATGTCTGCACTTTTGTGCAGTGCTGGGATGTTCTCTTTCCACAATGAGAACATCTTTTTTTGTGTGTGAATGTTTTCACTGCAGATGACATTTCTTTGTCTACCATTGGAAATGCCATGTATTCTTTTACAATCTAAGGGATGCTTTGAAGAGTTTCATGTAAGACTGTAAGGAAGAAAAGAAGAGAAAAGGCCAAAATAATACAAAACAAGAGGATGTTGTTTACCATCACCTTCAGAGCCACCACCAAAGAGGAAATCTCCTTCCCTGGGTTAAATTTCTGTCCCCTCCCCTTGAATTTGACGATATGTCCACGGACATCTTGGTAGTCCGAGGATCGCACATGCCACAGTTGGGGCTTTTGTGGATGACAGGCATAGAAATGGGACTGTGGTGGTCAAGAAGAGACTCTTACAGAAGGTCTGTTTGCTGAGAGGAGTGCAGATGTCTATGGCTATGGCTGTGTCTTTCAGGAAGCAGAGCGTGTGGATTTTGGGAGATTCATGGATACATTAGTTGCAGGAGTATGCCGAGCACTGTGCAGTGGTGACACATCTTGGATTTGATCATGTGAAGTGCAGTGGTACAGAGTGTGTGGCATTAAGTGGGTGACCACTTTGGTGACGCACCATCATCGAGCCGTTATTATTGTTCATTGTTGAGGGAATAGTTTAGACCATGTTACTGGAATCTCACTGCAGTTTGCGATGAAGGAGGCATTTGGGAAAGTCATAGACATGTTTCCAAAATCCAGAGTAATTTTTTCTCGCATTGCCCAGAGACAGATGTGGCGGCGTTCCACTTCATTTGGTCCGCAAATGGAGAAAGCGAGGCGCAATGTCAACAAGGCCGTTTGCGCATTTTTGAGAGATGTTGGCATGTCGACCTTCCACAATGAAAACATTACATCTTGTAGCACCAATACTTTTCGCAGAGATGGAATCCATCTTAACGATGCTGGCAATCCTTTTTTTTCCACAATATTCCCAATTTTTATTATTTTTTATTTAAAGTGTTTCATATTGGTTATACATTTTTGACAACCTTTAACCATCATGGTCCATGAGATAAAAAAGAACATATATCAAGTCAAATAAGAACCGAAGCAAATCATATTTCATACACCATATACAGCCCATAGCTATTGGAAAAAGCTGATTTTCTGGTTCTTCCAGATTTTTTTTGATCACTATTAAAAATTTAAACAAGGTCAAGATTATCGATGTCTTCTCTTCTGCAACAACATTTTCAACCAGACATCTCTGGTTCTCTGGCCATATTTAATGATCACCTCTGTCATTAGTTTCCTTCTTTGGTGATCCAAAGCTTGGCAGTCCATTACCAGGTGTTCTGTGGATTCTTTTGAGTCTTCAGCCTGGCCCAATCTACAGATGAATGAATTACAATCTGACTTTCCCCAGTTTTCTATCAGCATATTCTGGTATAAGTTCAAACAAAATCGAAAGAACTGATCCCTAAAGAACCAGTTTGGGAAAACTTGAAGGTGCTTCGGTAAAGTGTTTAATTTCTTGCACTCCTCTAATGGTCTATATTTCTATATATAGTTTCTATATTGTGTCTGAATCCAATCCTGAATAAACAATTTCTTCTTGGTTTTATCTGGGTTATCAATAAGGGATTGCAGCAATTCCTCTATACTGGCTAAGAGCATCTTACATTTCCCCTCCCATTTTAGCAACACAGGCTCCTTTTGATCTCTTAGGGCTTTTTTTAGGCATAGAAAACCTCCTTTCACTTCCCCTGAATAGATTTCCTATTGAATGACAGTGTTTTCATTCAGCTGTTGCCCTTAACGAGGTGAGACCGAGTTCCATCCTCACCTCCTGTATTGGAGTGCTTGTGGGAATGTTCAATGTCCTTTTCTATTTTTGCCCAATTCCCAGAGTTGAAATTAAGGTAGCACTCATTCCGTAAGTTAGAATGGCTGACACTTTGGAATGGTAAAATCTAATCAATGGAATCATTGAGTATCCGCCGTATTTTTTAAGTAGAATCTTCACTTGGCCTGCCAGAGTCTGTGCTTTCCTTACGAGACTCTCCTGTCTCAGTGCTTCAATGGTACTAGTATTTAGGCAGACTCCCAAATAGGTAAGAGAGGCCGCCACTGGATTCTTTATTACCTTCAGGTTCCATGCGTGGTGTTTTGGTTTCCCTTGTTGGCATCCTAATGGAAGAATGAATTATTTATTTGGGTGGATGACTAGTCAATTTTTTTCGATTTAGGACTTTAAGGCAACCAATTGTGCCTGCAACCCAATCTTTCATGGGCATGTGACTTAGTGCCCGGACATCAGGAGGTCCAATCAGGTCCTCTATTATTGGAGTGAAAGGTAGAGTTAAAAGAAAAAAAAAAGAGGTGTGTTAGAGCATGGACCTGAAACATAATACTTTGTGGATGAATGGGGATTTGTAGGTTTGTTGATTAGACATATGTGCAAAGCATCTTGGTACCTAACATGTCCTTGGTTTTCATAATCTAGTGCTTCAATGGTATAGACTGTTTGCTGTGAAATGGAATCGGATGTTACTGGAGTGTAAGCCCATGTTGAATTGCAAACCCCTGCAGATATTGATTAGTGACTGTGAAAGAATGAGTTTAGCATATGCTACTGAAACATTTGTACAATTTACCATGAAAGATGCACTGGGACCTTTAAAGGCTCTTTTTCAGCAAACCACATCTGCTGTTTCAAGAACTACTCAAAAACAAGTGTGAACAATATCAAAAGAATTGTTCTAGACCTAAAGCCTATTCTTCAAAAGTTCATTAACAACACGCATTCCAAAAACAAAGACAGGAGGATACATGAAATGTTGCGTTTTGCAATTCCCTAAACATGTGGGTGTTTGCAAGCATTGGAAAACAAACAACACCATTTTTTTGTTTACTGCACACCTTTGCTCTGTACCGACCAACCCTCAATGCCACATACGTTATTTCATCTGTAAGAAAAGTGCAATATTGTGTTGTACAAGGGTCCAAGCATTGTATGTCCGAGGACAACGGAAACAACAACACCCTTTTTCCACTTTTGTACACATATTCCACCTGATCCACAGCAACCCTCCCCTCTCCAGAGGTTTGTTAAAATATAAGACAAGTTAATGTTGCGTATTTCAAGGTGTCTGTGAACATCCCCACACATTGCCGATGTGCCATGGGTGGCAACAAATATTGTCAAAACAAAACATGCTTTTTTTGCATTTTACTACACATATTACTTCCCATTATCACCACCAATCGTGTTCCTCGACGTGGTTAAATATATAAGACAAATGTGCTCGACGACCTGAGTATTTGGATGTCTGCTAAATTCATCACAAGTTCACAAACATGTGAGCTTCCACGAACATTGCAAAACAAATAACACCCTTTTTTGTACTACACATATCTCCATTCTCTCCACCTTCAGATACTTTTTGATGTAAAATATTATGTTTTGAATATTACCTCACCATCTTCTGCTTGGAATATCAGTAGACGTTGCAAATCCATCATGGCATCAATCTTGACCCTCATCTCGTTTCTCTATTGACCAATCACTGCTGTTACATCAGAAAACTGTACACATCTCCCTGATTGGTCGAGGAGCATCAATGCACACCAAGGCGACAATTGTGTCCTAGGACCAAACTGGGATACTAATAAATATTTTGCACCTATTTTGGGCTTTAAAAAACAAAAATTGCTCTATTAACACCAACGTTTCAAAATAACTCTTTCAGGACCAGGAGGCCCCTGCTTGTGCAACTTTGTGCACAGCTGTCTAGTGGTTCAGGCTGTAGGGAGAACAGAAAGTTATCCCTTTGAAGTCAATCAGGATATCAAACAAGTGTGGCTCTGGCTCTCCCTATAACTCTGCTCCCCCTTGATGAATCTGCACAAGACTTTCTGAAAAACGTCAGCCAGGTCTACATTTTTTAAAACATTTTGAGCAGATTTGTAGAATGCATCAAAGTTATAAACCACCCAAAAAGTGTGTCTCCAATTGAGAAACCAACATATACATAACAAGAGGGCCGCTATCTCAGACCCTGTTTTTAGATAAGTTAGTGACATCAATGTCTCTATAAATCTGAGATGTTTGTGATACTTACGGAGAAACGAAACCCTTGTATTCCCCTTTCTAGACATATTCCACTTGTTTCAACATTTTTGAAATTCCTCCAATTTCTCTGATGCCCAATCTGCACCTTTACAGGATGGCAAAGAACATTATGCAACGCAATGATTATCCATGATCAAGAAATCAGGAAGTCAGACCATCAACCAGAATGAGTTAATACTAATTTTGTTTAACTTTTTGACAATTTTAAAAACAAGTCAGCTCTACGAATTATCATAACATTTGCAAAAACAGGCTTTTGGGGCCCATGCTATCACTCAGCGTGCAATTGTGTTGCTGCAGGTGCAATTTTCTTTTCCAGTTCAACCTAATGGGGATTTTAAACCTGTTGCCCCCCAGCCCCTAAAAATGTGTCCAGCGTTGATGAAAAAACACAAAACTAGGGAAATGTTTGTGTAGACATATCAAATGGTGTCAATGTTATAAGCCTCCCAAAAAGTGCTCTTTCCAGGAGGAAAGCAATGTACCCATAACTACAAGGTCACTTTTACTGAACCTGCAAAATGTCTATACGTCTATAATGGTTCTTTACATTTTGACAAGTTTGCAAACAAGAATGTCACTATCTGTCCTGAATAACTGGGATGTTGACGAAAATTGGTAAATAAAATAACACCTTTTTCTTTTTTCTTGATACATGTCACCCTATCGTCAGTGTTATGTTCACATGTTAGACTAGTTTACTGTTATATTTTTTGAACTTTTTGAACTGCAGTGTTTGCAGGCTATGGGTAAAGTTCACAAATCCAACATGGATTCCATTTGAAAATTGTTGATATTCCACACATTTCCACACATTTCTCAATTGGCCAATACGGGTCTTATCTTGATACCCGTGAAAAGCATGGGACTTTCCTATTGGTTGCGAGGCATCAACGGAATTTGAACCAGGAACAGAGGTGCAGGGGAAAATGTTAGGTGAAGGCGGGGTAACTGTCTGGTGGAGGTCACACCATACACAAAAGTAGATGCTTCACAATGGAAATACATTTGAGGAATTAGTACTCACCTCAAAGTTGTACCTGAGAACATTGCATATTGTAGGGCTGATGATGTAATGTTCTTTATCCAAAGTTTGGTTGCCTGAGTGACAGACTATTGAGTATTTTCAGATTTTGTTAATATCTCCATGAAAGTTATCTGTGGGTGCTGCCTGGTATAGGCTATGAAAGACTGGGCAAGATGTTGTGCCCTTGTATTTTATCTGGAGATATTGTAAGTCCATCTGAGATGAATAAGTGTAGGCTTCACATTGCACTCTAGATATGATATGGGAAGAATAATGTGCACACCGTGTGGTTTGTGTAGTGAATTGGGCAGGAGAAATGTAAAACTATCTGTGAATGGTCACATCCTTGTTTAACTTTGCACATGATGTTAGTAGGTCTATAGAGCAAGATGGTTCCCTTATAAACATGTGACTGAACCAATTAATTAATTAATTAATTAATTACATTTATAAAGCGCTCACACAGCCCGCGGGCATCGAGGCGCTGTTACAGGAATAGTTTTTTTTGTCTTAGTTACGTATTTATAACGCGCTTAAACACCCAGAGGTTTCTAAGCGCGGACCCGGGGATTGAACCTGTGTTGCTTCATGTCGTCTTGCTTCCAAGACGCGCACTCTGCCGCTGAGCTATCCCCTCGGAACCTAAGTAATCCAATTAGTGTAGATATGTAGTACTCCATATCACGTACAGCAACTTCAGAAGGTTCAAAATGCTGTTGGTGGTCTCCTCCTTTGGCTAAGAAACTTCAAACCAATCTCCACAAAAAGTAGAAGCAGAGTCTGGTCCTTAGTGGAATTAAAATTTCATGGCTGGTAATGAAATGTAATAATCATGTGACCCCATATAACTGGAAAGCTCCAAAGGCATTATGTCATTCTGTTAGTCTGCTCACTTGTCCATTTTTGCGGTGTCACCTATAAGTTAGTTGCCCTCTACTCATCCAGCTACTTTGTGGAAAAACTAAGCCTTTCTGCTGGACAGCACAACACCAGAAGCCAGCACACAAGCAGACTGGAAATCCACTGCTGCAAAAAGAAAAGTACTAGAAAAAAAGCCTTTGCTGCTTACGCCCCAAAACTATGGAACAGCCTCCATGTCAGCATCAGACTCACCCCACGCTTCTACAATTCTGTAAAGAACTCAAGACTCACCTATTCAATGAGTCTCTCCTCCTCACCACCTAGTCTATGAGATCGCCCCCACGCCACCTGACTTGCTAGACACTGCCACCCTGTACAGCTGTACCCCTCCTCTGTGCCACCTCTGTACCTACCACCGCTGTATATCTGTTCCATTGTTACCTCTGAAAAGCACTCTATAATGCATATTTACTATTGTGTACCCATGTAAAGTGCTCAATTGTGTATCTGTATTATTTTATACCTCTGTAAAATGCTTGGTTGCTTCTCGAAGCTAGGTCCGCACTTAATACAT
Source organism: Ambystoma mexicanum (assembly GCF_040938575.1). Taxonomy (NCBI): domain Eukaryota; kingdom Metazoa; phylum Chordata; class Amphibia; order Caudata; family Ambystomatidae; genus Ambystoma; species Ambystoma mexicanum. The sequence continues at coordinate 1,514,463,810 of NC_090937.1, read as the reverse complement.
TTCATAACAATAAATACCATAAAAATAACATGGTTTTCAATCCCATTGAAGTAGCTATTTTATCCCAACTTTCTGAGGTTGTTCTAGTGACTGGGTTTACGTACAAGGATTTGGGTCTTGCCCCCCTTGACAGCCACATTTCTTGCATCAGTTGTATGGACTCCACTGATGTGTCGATCTCCCACCATTATTTGGTCGAGTCATCCTGGCACCATTCTCTGAGCATTTGGAGATGGGCAACGTAAACGTACATCCATATTTACGGGCTCTGCCATCCGCCTTTGGTTAGTGGAGCTACAAGGATAAGCCTTGAGACCCTACTTCTCTCCCCCCTCCCTTGTGCTTTTCCCCTGCAATGTATCTAGTTCCCTTCTTGGGACTCATACTGGAAGGGCTTGCAACAAGTAAAGCAATTGGAGCAGAACATTCACCTTGATTGAATTAGTTCTCCCCAGCCACGGGATGGTAAGCTTTCTGCAGCTATGTGTGTCCTCTCTGATTCTAGTAAATATTTTGGGTAGTTAGATTCATAGAGCTTTCTCAGGTATGCTGCCACTTTATCCCCTAGTTATTTGATATGGTTCTTGGCCCACCTATAGGAGTACCTTATTTTCAATTTAGCAATCATCTCTGACAGGGTCGTCAGCTTTAGAGCCTTTGAGGTTATTAGTTGACCCGAAATCCTGAGTAGTCTCTATACCTCTCTAACACACTGTGTACTTCTTCTTGGGAGGTGTCAGGGTTCCTGATGGACAACAAGACATTGTCAGTGAACATTGATATGCTATTTTCCCTACGTCCAAAGCAAATGTTCAAGTTGTCTCTTATTCATTGGGCTAGGGCTGCATGGTCAGTGAGGTCAAAATCCGCACTCTTCCAGTTATAATGTTAAAAATGTTAAAAACTGACAGAATAAAAAAGATACACCCCCAACAGGACCACCAGAACCTCCAATGCTAACCTACTTACAGTTCCCAGATTCAATCGATCCAAAATGGGCGGTAACAGTTTCCAGGTGAAAGCTGCCCAACACTGGAATTCGCTACGACTTGCCCTGAGGACACCCCAAACCTACCCCCTCTTTAGACGTAACTACATTCAGTGGTTAAAGAACAATGACCAATAACTGACCCTACCTTTGGAATCTATGCTTCTATGTAAATATGTATATTAATAAACTGTATATCATTGTACCCTTCCCAACTGTATTATCCCATGCACACACTGTAAATAATGTACAGCACTGTAACCGAGCTGAGAAGAACCTCATTGCTCCTGCGCCCTCATACTCGCGGGTCTGGTGCGCAATACAAATGAATAAAGTAAACTAAACTAAACCTCCAGCTAACCCTATCAAAAGCTTTCCCAGCATCAAGCACCCACAGTATCGCTTGGTCTCCTCGGAATCTATCGCTTGGTCTCCTCGGAATCTCCTGATTTTGAGATTAGCGATGTTCCTAATGTTATCGTAGGCTTGTCTAACCACTTTCAAGCCAGTTTGATTTGGATGCGCTAACCACGGGAAAAGCTTTGTTAGGCGCATTGATAACACCTTGGTGAAAAAGTTCTCATCCGAATTTAGTAGTGTGTTTAGTCTATAGGACCTGCACTGGTCAGGGTCGTTGCCCGGTTTGGGTAGGACTTTAATTGTGGCCTGGTACATTGTTGCTAAAATCTTTCCTGTCTCAGGAATGAGCTAAATAAATCCCTCATAGGTCTTACCAGTTCCCTCGTTTGTAGAAATGTCCCTTCAACAGTCGTTTACGGTATTGTGTGTTCTCGATCACTTCTATTATCTTAGCATCACTATGTGCATGCTATTTGTCTTGTTCTCCCTTTCATGCCTGCTTCTCTGTAGGTGTTATGAAATACTGTGTTTACTTATGGGGCTGCACAAAACACGAATTAAATACAATTTAAAAAAATGCCCCAGCCTTTTTTTTGCTGCCTCCTTCCTTAGTTAACCAAAGAATGCCTTTGGGTGCTATAAGTGATGGGGAACGAGATCACATGTACTATTTGGTACCTCCAGTGTCGAAATCCTTTCACACTCATGCGTATAAGCAGCCATCTCAGCGGGGCGTGTTGTTCCCTCGAATTAGCTCAAGTCTCGGGCAACTCGTCACCTTGGAGGCAAGACGAAGCAGAGCGGCACAGGTTCAACCCCCTGGTCTGCGCTTAGAAACCTCTGGGTAGTAAGCCTGTTATATATAACCACTTTTTTTTAAAAAAGTGGGTTCACCCTACATAATGTTTCTGTTAAGCTTCCTACTGTGGGTCCTTTTGTGGTTGGAGTAGCAATATATTTACTGGGTTCCACAGTGAATGTTGCGAAATTGCGGCACAACAATGCGGCCACCCACCACCAATCATTAAGTGCACCTCCAGCAGTGCAACGTCTACATGGAAGAGGGCGCTGCACGGCCAATCGTGCTATGTGTACGCTCATCTTTCTTTGTTGGTATGCTACACCCCCGGTGTGATAATACAAGTCCAAACATAAAAGTGAAAGCACTGCATTTAAAAGTGCATTTCTCCTGTCTTTCTGTTGGCTCAGCCAGCATTACACGTTAATGTTGCATTGCAGTAAGCGAGCATTGCTCTTGCGGTGGGTTTAGCTGTGGGCAGTAGAGTGGAAGTAGATTTGTCATGACTATTATGCAATTGGCGTCACTGCAAATGAGGCCATAAATAAATGGAGAGGTTTGCACCACAGGCGGTCATTCTTATACCTGTCAATTAGACCACTCGTTACCTTATATATATATAGAATGTAATACAATAGTGTCGTAACCATGTGAATGCCCTTCAAAAGACTCAGCAGCAGGTTGTTGAATAGATTAGGCATGGACATTGTGCCACCGATTTTTTTTTTATCATTGAGAATTATTCCCGACGCACTTACAGCTTTGAAAAGAGACAGCAAGTTTGTAATTTCTCAAGCAGTGATTTGGGGGGGGGGGGGCAGGTGGTGGCGATTTGACACCCACGAGACATTTACTTTAGTGAGAGAGTAGCATGTTTTGAACTTACCTATTATAGGAAAAGCAAGAAGAGCAATCATCTGCTGTCACTTATACAATACAAAAGGAGTGTGAGAGAAAATATAGCAGCAACAAGGAACAATTCCAATCTCTACATACATGTGTCATGGAAGCTTTTACAATAAGTCAAATATGCTACACAGCTTACCTTTTCCTATCTAAACAAAAAGAAGGGTTTAAAGGATTTATGACATGAACCCGAAGGCCAAGACAGTGACTCCCTCCTTCCCCCCACATAAATAAATATCAATCTGTAGTATGCTTTTGCTTGCAAGGAGTGTTGTATTTGAACTTTGCTGGCATGGTCGATAATGGTTTCAATGGGAAAGAAGGGTTTGTGTTGTGGGCGCCATTGGTGACTGGGGTAGATGTGATGTAAGCACTATGTTGCAATGTGCTATGTTTCTAGATAGTTAATGAGAATGGGATGAGTGTTACTATTTGTGGTATTTTGTGCATAGTTGATACATTATAGATTGGAAATACACATAGCAACATAATGACAAGCATGCAGATACAGTGTGAATACAATGTAGTTGTGTGATGTGCAATGTAGTGCCTAGAGATGGGACACAAGGAGCTTTATATGCACACACAAGAAAGAAGATTCATGGATGGTGAAACCACTGTATGGGGAGCAGTATTTATGAACACATGCACAGACATACATACAGCTGGGTTTTCAGGGAAATGTGGTTGGGACCGTTGTGGAACAGGGGATGCATGGTGAACACATGAATACATAGGAAATGTGTATACTGCAAGTCCCTCATAGATGGGATTTGTGTAGGCTGCAAAAGCCTGGGTTGGCGAAATGAACTCTGTGCAACCTGGGCGTCTGGTTGATCAAGGACGAAGGATGGGGAAGGTGGCTAACTGCATTCAGCCAGCTCAGAGAACATCAAATGATCAGTTGCGACCTGGCCACAATGAAGTGCTCATGGTTCATAAGGTTTACGACTTGGTGCTGTGTGGATAAGAGCTGTAATCTTCTTGAGAACATGGGAGTTTGTTATTCAGTGACCAGGGAATTTCGGCCACATGGCAGGGTCGACTTGGGGCCAGGTAATAAACCTGGTGCAAGAGATGCATAAGGGCAGAGGTGGCAAGTGGTTTATGGGTTGCAATAAGGCTCTCAGAGAAATTACCAAGATGTGGACAGAAGCCATGCAATCTGGAATGGTGAACCTAATAGATTAGCATGAAATGAGAGATACCAGAGTCATCAGCAAATGTCGAGACAAAGATGAACCCATCAATCATGGCATTGGCCCCTCCCATGCCTCTATATCACAGAAATGAGAAAAGTATAAAAGTCCTGACAATTGCACCACCCCACCACCATACTGTAGACATGGAAGGCATTATTCACTGAGACAATCGTATTGGCCTTACTCCGGAACAATCAAAGAAGAGATAATCCTACAAAGTCTGGCATACAAGGACATGCTCTAATCACAGAATGATGCAAGCAAATTATGCATTCCCGCATCTGACACATGTAGACGTACAAGACTCGAAGCAGTTACACGAACATTAGGTCAATCTGCAAATGTAAACGAAGAACTTGGATTGGACTCAATAGATACTAGAAAACACATACTCAAATATATCCACTTACACGCAAGCCACATAAAAACACATATAATGTTTGCTTAATGAAGAAGAGCAATAGCGAAAAGCAGACATTTTGGATACAAGGGATGGTGCTGCCATGCTCAAATGAATTGGAGAGCTTGAAGGAGCATCAAATCTGCAGGAAAACCAAACTCACTGAATTAGCTAAATAGCACAGAGATTAACAAATTGTACAGTAGTTGCACAGGGTGCCAAAGTTAGTGAACAAAAGGGAGGTTTGGGCTAGCACTAAGGATCGCACGAGATTAACAGTTCCCTTGTGTCAGACATATTTCTATTAGATTAAAAAAAGGCAATCGTCAAGGACCAGCTGCTCATTAATTAAGACACATATTGAGAGAAGAATAGTTTTAACAAGTCTCCAGCGGACAAAGATGGTATTGGCACCCATAGTAATAGAGGTTGAAACCCTGACAATAGCTGAGTGTAATAATTCAAAACATGGTCTCCTCGCATGTGACTTAAAGTTGAAAGACAAGGGCTACTCATTATCTCCAGACATAGAGAAGCCAAGACCTTCACTCCCTCCAAATTCTCAGACTAAAGGTACAAGATAGGACCCTTTTCAAAGCAGAAGCCCTGACTCATGGCCTAGGAAATCAGAGTTGGTGGGTTATAATTGGGAAAGGCGGTACATGGATGCTGATCCCCCTGCCATAAATTGTTGCTCATGTGCTGATGACGCACAAGTAATCAAGGATGGTGAAGCCAATGCCAACCAAACATTGCTCTCAAATGGTGGTGTTTTGCAACTATTGCATTAACCAATCAAGGAATGTTGAGATGACATATATTCACCATTATCAATTTAGAGTTGGTCCCAGGTGGAGACATCAGATAGAGTAAAACTAATCAGAATGCTGACACATTGCTGACACATATAGTTTATTTACATATATGATACAACTAACTCAATCCCACCTTCCAGTAGGTTTTACTATCCCAGATAAAATTGTGACTTCAGAAGGGACGTATGTTTGCTTTTTAATCCATTGTTTTGCATTATGAAGTCAGAGAGCTTTGAGACTGCTGTGCTTAACTGCTTCCCCTGTTTTACAACAGGCCTTCCATTTTTGGGCCCAGACTTTCCCGGCCTATGTGGTCTGTGCAGGGATGAGATTTTGTGCCCACCATTACACAAGTGTGGGTGTACAAGGTGTGTATCACTAGTTCAAAGGGAACTTGTTTGTTCCTCTCCCTCCTCATATTGTTGAAGTGTCCTTGGAAAAGCCATGTGCATCATACCCAGGGTTAGACCAAATTGAACTTGCAAAACATTGGGATTGTTGTAGGTGAATACGTAACCATCTGATGATGTCACAACCGACTATGGGAAGTGCCCAAAAAGAGGCTGTACTGTAAATGTGAGTTAATGCAAATGTATGCCAAAAGGGGATGGTGGTTACGTGAATTTATCCAATTAGAGTGTGTTAACTTAGGGTGATTGAATTTCCTTGTACAGAGTTAGCCAATCTTGTTTGGGGGATTACTTGGTAACAAAATGTGCGGGAGTGTGTTAAATGTTGCAACAATGCATATAAAGTATGACCATTGTATGGTTCAAGGAGATTTAGGTAACTAATGACTCCAAGAAGTCTCTGAGCCCCTCCTGGCTGTTTGTATGCAATAACCTTGCTTTGCGGGCACATTTGCACTAGCTTCTTAAGAAGTGGGCCTATTTTGGCTAAGGAGATTGGAGGTCCACCCCTACATTGGTGACCCCGACAAGATCTACAGGCTTTCTGAGACACTAGGAGATTCCTGTACGCAAAACAATTGATTGCAACGCTTGCCTGCATGAACTGGTTCTTCTATGGATGTTAAAAGGAGAGGTTTAGAAGCACCCTATTGGTTGAATACTGCTCTGCTCCTTAAAGCATGGTCCTGTAGTACAGCTGTGCAGGGTGAATTGAAGGAACGCCACTTTGGAGCTCTTCAATGAACATTTTAGAATTGCAGGTAAATCAAGAGGGTGATAGGAGAAAATAAGGTTTTCTTTTTGATTTGCATTTCTCTGGAAGGGTAATTAGGTGTGTATGTAAGCAGTCAGATGAGGTTAGGTGGGTTGAAAGTAGTGAAGGGTATCCTTTCTTAACTGGAAAAATACATCAGTGTAGTTCAAAATGTTGTAAAGAGATGAAAAAGAAGTAAAAAAAGAGTACAGAGAATTTGGTCCATGTTGGGCCATAGATAGTTGGGCACTTTGAAACATAATTGACTTGCTGTATAAGCTCCTAACAAGTGGACAATAGAATAAATACACGTCATTGTGTTTATTGATAATATGCTGTCTATTTGTGTAAGGGTGGGAAGTAGAATTAAAAGTGAATAGTTAGTGCTTCTATGTGATTTCATTGAGGAGATGTGATCAACTCCAAACCCATCTTCTTTTTTCTTTTAAGACATTTGGCTACAAATATATGTGGGAGGGAGACTACCAGCACCACCCCCTTGCCACCGCCCAACCTTCATTATTTCCCTTATTCACCCCAACATATATTTGAGGCAAAACTCAAATGCCCAGATGTATTTGATGGATTTGTCTTCAACCACATATCCTGTGATGAAACCTCCCTATCACATTAGTGAGGTGATTGTGGTGAAAGTGAATACAGATGAGTGACTGTTGGGAGGTTTTGAGAAATTGGGGATGTAAAAAGTGGTTCTTTGGTTTGAAATGTTGTCCGTGTGTTTGGCTTCCATGTTTAGATTTCCAGAGTAATATTGTTATAGTAAGGTTTGTTTAGAGTATGGAGACTCCACTTGATCACTTGTTGCTGGAGCTTCTGGATATAAGGTAAATATTTTGAAGTACAATTGAGAATTTGTGTGGTAAACTGTTGAATTCTTGCCATGAAGAGGGGACATGGTATAAGGGAATGTTGGAGAACATGTATACCTTTTTTGTATCCAGGCACAAGAGATCAAATTTAGAGAAACGCTTAAATATTTTAGAATTATGTAGGATGTATGAAAAGGACAGAAAGTCCCATAGCATAAACATTTTGGAAAAGGGCAGAAAAAGGAGGGTGCACAGATTCCTTCTATACCGCCACCATATACGTGCTATACATTATCGCCTGTGGATGAGTATACTTACATTGAGTTGGAACCCCCATTATGGCCCGTGGCCACTCCTGTGGTTACGAGATGGAGACAGGCAACATCTCCTTCAGATACATTCTGGGAGATTGAATACTAAGGAAAGTGGAAGGGTAACTCCTTCAACTGTTAGGGCCGCAGAGAGTTTGAGAATGGGAGGTGAAAGAACAATTCCTCCACCGCAAGGCTAACAGAGAGATTAAGGATGGAGCAGTGAGAGTAAACAATGCTGTCAACAGAAAGGTTAGTTGAATGGTTGATGATGGGTGAAAAGGAAAGAACCTTGCCTCCTACCTTTAGAATAGGGGATAGGTTGGGAATGGTAGTGGAAAATCAAGAGCATAGACATTTGTATATAGCATTGAGACTAGCAGAGGAAGAAGTAGTGCTGTCACAGTAGCAGAAAAGTGAAGAGCTGGAAGAAGGGAATAGGCAGGTAGAAGATGTAGCAGAAGATAAGTGGAAGCATGGACATGTCCTCTTTAGGCTTCATAGGTCAGTTATGTATGCCCATGTGGAACTTGAGAAGGAAAGTGCTGCTTTGGGTACAGGACTCAAACATAGGGAACAGGAACCAGAATAGCCACAGTAGTGCCAATTATGCTTACTTACCCATGGAAAGGAAAGGGATGTGGTAGCAGGGCAAGGGAACAAGGAGGAGGAATGGGAATCAAAAATTGAGCAGAGAGTACAGGGTGCAGCAGTCCCACCTCCCACTCCTGCAGTTGCGGCTATAGAAAGTGTACCATGGGGTCTTAGGACATGCCATGGTGCTCCTATTACCGTAGTAAGCAGTAAGTGAAAGAAAGGGAAGATCCCAGTAAAAATAAAAATAGCTCAATTTCCGTTGCTCAAGAAGTTACTCCAGAAGTTCGAAGGAATGCATATTATGTCCTGTGGTCGCACATGGACTTCAATAATGTGATGAAGACGCTCCCCCCGCTCACTGCATGGGCGGGGAAGTGGATGTTTCCATTGGAAAAACAGACTGTTGGTGTTATGTTAGGCATAGGGGACATGAAAAGTTTATTAACAGCTCCAATAGGGGAACCGTTAGATGATCTTTGAAGACAATCAGGTTATCAAAGAGTTCAGTTAGATACAAACACCCACGATGGATCACCATCTAATGATTACAGGGCAGAGGTATGGGGAGCCCTGCTGGTTATGTATCCTGATCATCAGGAATACATTTGATTCTGGCTAAAGTGATGAAGTTAGAGGTCAATCCTATCATGCACATTCAGTTGATTAATGAAATGTGAAGTGCAGAACAGTTGAAGCATGAGATAAAAATATGGCAATTTTCTACCACATGTTAAAAAAAGGGACATCCCAAAGAAGTTCAGCATGATTTGGATAAGGCATTGGGAATGGAGGTACACATTGTGCATTTATGTAAAAGAAGACATGAAAAGGATTAGGAGAGTACTGAGCAGGCACACAAGGCAGAAGAAAAAAAGCATGTTCAGACAAAAATAGCTAATATGAGTTAATAAAAAGCAGTAATTACTAGCTCCACAGAGAACAGCAGGGTCAATTGGAACAGCAGGGACACATCAAATCAAGTATGACACAGGATTGTATGGACATGTATGCTCCCGATCAGTGACAAATGAGAGTATTTCTGAAAGGAAGAGCAGGATTTACACAAGGATATGGTTCATTTGGCAGGTTCAAAGGAATGAGGTCCAGGTTTAACGGGCAAATAGGAGGTAACAAATGGAGGACTCTATGGGATTCAGTGTTGGTCATGCAGGAGAATGGGACATGTGTCACAAGATTGTCAGAGTAGTCCACAGTATTTTAATTTAGGTGAACCAGTAGATAGGTTCCCATATACTCTCTCCCAAACAAATGCAACCAAACAGCATGCCATATGCTCCTAGGCCCTGTGCAATCACAGCAGGTACAGGGTTGGACAGCACCCGGCGTCTGCGGCTGCACAGACCTAGATGTTTCAGCCAACCATGCCAACATTGGCACGGGTAGAGCTCTGGGAGAAGAATCCTTTACCCCAGATATGGTTACTCATTATGCTGGAGAAAGCGTTTTTGGAGGGAATCCTTTTCTGTTCCCATGTATTCAGATTTGGATAGCCCACATAGATATATAATGTGTCCAGTCCAGTCTGTTACTTGTGATGTGGAGGAGCAACTTCGGATAGGTGTAAAGGTAGGTGATTGATTGTTTTCATTCATAAATGATACAGGTCTACAAAATCTTGCATCATGCAAGGTAAATTCCCCTTGTCAGACACAAAGATGGTCACACAGAGATTCTCTGTCAGTTCCTTACACTGAGGATCTACATATTAAGGTAGGTACACAAACTGTATCTGCTCCTTCATTGGATTGCACAGATACCCCGGAAAATCTCCTGGCAGAGATATCCTAAGCAAGTTGAACATGACAACCCCTTTCAAGGTAAAAGGTACAGCATGCTCGACTCCAGGTGGTATCAGGTGAGAGAATTTTGCATGCATGTTATAGTAACAGAGTGATAAGGGATTCACTGTGCATTCAGCATTGTTCTTTTACAGAGTAATGGTTGTGCTGGGTTGGGTTCCTGGGATCAGAGATCGGACATAGTGGATATTAATTGAATTTCTATTTCGGCCTGTTGAGTCACAGGAGATAGCACATGGTGCTCTTATTTCAATTATTTTGGATCATTGGTCATTAAAAAGGACAGGGTGGTTCTCTCAGGCACTGATGCAGAAGACAGAGGGGTACACAGACTTGAGCATCAATCCGACCATTTTACTAAGGGATGTGTCCGATGAACAATTGTCTGAGGATGCTGAAAAACAGTTGAGAATGTTTCTGAGATTGGGTGTATTGCGAGATAACAACAGAGCAAAAGGAAGTACCACAGACTATGATTATCATTCAAACTAAATCACTATATTGGAAGGAAGATTTGGAGAAGGTGCTGAGTCATCTTTGGACCAGCAATCCTCATGATGTGGGTTATTAAAGAATGTTAGAGCAGTGCAGATACAATTAAAACCTGATGCAATATTGCAGCATGTGAATGAGTACCCCATGTCTAGAGAGGCTGCTGAAAGGATTAATGAGACTATTACGGTGTTGTGGAAGCAAGGCATAATACAACCGTCCATGTCTCCATCAACACAGCCATCTATCCTGTAAAGAAAGTTGTCCAGTTGGAGGATGGTTCAGTATTTGCGCCCTTTGAATAACATAGTTAAGGGGATTTTCTGGTGGTGCCAATGGAGCAAAGAAAGTGAAAGTTCTGATTGAATGTTCTGAAGGGACAGCGACATGTTTTAACAATCTCAAGGATGCGATTAGCATTTCTCTGGTCTTTACATCCCTGAATTAGAAAAAGCAATTATTTGTTGTTGCATTCAGATGGGCAGTCCTGACCCAGAAAACATTGTTAGGACATAAACCTTTGGCTTATTACAGTGGACTCCTAGACCCAGTTATGTACAGCTAGTTTCCATGTAAACAATGTCTAGCAGCAGCGGCTTTTGCTATACAAAAGTCTTTGACCATTACTATGGGTTGCCTGGTGACATTGTATGTGGAGCATGTGTTGTTTTAAATTTTGGAAAGTCCAAATCGACTCAGACAACACAGAGTGACTCTGGATATGATGTTATTCTATCAAATGCGTCCATACATCCAGTATGGTGTCACCTAGTTAATCATCTGACATTTGTAGTAGAACCAGTGAATCATGATGATATGGTCCATGACTATATGACTTACGAAACAGAAGAGGAAAACAGTTTACTAGTTTGTAGCTTTTCAGAATAGTAGTGTTGAGGAGATTCAATAATGCCCCTCACCCTGTTTGGGACAAGCGGAGAATGGGTACAAAGTGGACAAAGACAAATTGCAATGCTGCCAGACAGTGGTAGTACATTTAGGGCAAGTGATTTCACCAGCAGGAATAGAGGTAATGATATGATATGATATGGTATGACATTTATGACGCGCATATACACAAGTGTTTCAAGGTGCAAGAGAGCCACTGCAGTTCAGAATACTCTCCACAGAAATGTTAAGTAGGATGATTTGGAGGGAGGTGAGCTACTCTTTGTTGCTAGTTCCTCAACAATTAATCAGGACAGTTGTGAGAGGCATATGGGTGCAGCATTTGTGGGCCTTGTGGATGGGGAATATCAGGCCAGGATGAATAAACAGTTGCCTTCACTTTATTCTGCACAAGCAGCAGAATTAGTAGCACTCACAGAGATGCTGGAAATGAGCAAGGGGGAGTCTCAAGCAACTGGGAAAGTGAGAAAACCACCACAATGAGATACCAACAATTATTGCTCCTCTGTATCATATCCACCACATCTATGTGGAGCTCCATAAAGGGCCCGAAGGTCAAGGCAACATTCCTCTTATTGTCTTCATTATATTCCCATGGTTGAATTCTCAACACATTATACAATTCCCTGCAAATGAACACACCTGTTCTTGCAGATTTGGTATGACAGGTAATGTAGTTGCTCTAGAGCCACAAGAAATGGCTCTACAGGCATCACTACCTTTCCCGTAAGCTCTTGTCTCCACAGCAAATCTGTGGGCGAAAGGGCACATCACCTCTTTGCCCAGAGCTCTTCTTCATCTTTTAATGCTCTTTCCTGCATCTCTACAATTTGAAGCAAAGGGACCACAGTATACAGGGCTGGCAACAGTACCTGCTGGGACATGGTTTCCAATTTCTGTGAATCTGTGAATCTGTAAATGGCGAATACGTGGCTTCCTTTTATGCTCTGTCAGCAGCATTCTTTGCCAGCGCTATTGCATCAGTACAATTAGTATGTGCATTATATTTAACTTTGACTGCCAGTTTTAAAGATTGGATTAGTCTGGATAACAGTGCATCATGCTGGACATGGGTCCCGTCAGATCTCTTAAACCCTCTCCTTCGCCTGAATGTACTGTGGAGGTTACATATGCAGAGTTTGAGTGAATCGTGACCGCCTTCCCCTTGCCCACCCCTTCAACTTGTAGGCAAACAATGATCTTGACACCCTTTTCATTAGCAAAACATGGTGTACACCACCTGCTCTCGGTGCCTTCAGTGTCCTCCAACCCCATGGCTACAGTCTGCATTGAGAAAGTGGAGGTTGGATGCCAGTTTTCCATAATATCAACTGGCCCTGCTTGGCAATCCCAAACTCCGAAAACAGACTCTTTGAATCCTTCAAATCATGATTCACCATCTCAAGAAATGACTCAAATATTTTCAACCTTTTTTACAGGCCACCACAAGGGAGTGGTAAAACCACTGATCTTTTCAATATTCTTAAATGTATAACAGTATTCTACTGTAATAGAATCCTTCTTGTCCCAGAGTGTCAACGACCATAGCACCTTAATCAATCAATCAATCAATCAATCAATCAACATACCGTTATTGCAGGATACATTTTAAAAAAAACTTAACAACCAACATATTCAAATTCAAGAAATAATATAAGTATAATGCGCTTCAACAGATCTTCCTAAAATAGGAGTGCACAGCCCCACCTAAATTGAGCGTAATGTAACAAACGTACACAATAATACATATGAAATTAAAAATCCAAATAACATGATGTCATTCTGATCTTAAGTACAATGCTTCTTTAATATATTTTAAAAGTACCCATGGCCAGTTCGACTGCAGTAGACATAAAAGAGCGGGGCAAAATTGCCAATCATAACTCCAAGGTTTCTGGCTGAAGAAGGATCAGGGGCAGAGACCAAGGAGGAAGGCCAGAGTGAAGGGAAGAAGGAGGGAGCAGGGGTCCCTATCGGAAGAACCTCAGTTTTAGAGGCATTGAGGCAGAGATCGTTGGAGGTGCACCAGGACTGGATGGCACATAGGCAGGTGTGGATGATGGAGGGTGCAGGAGGGACAGCAGGAAGTTTTAAAAAGAGTTGTGTGTCATCTGATTAACACTAGAAGTTGGAGGAAAAGGAGGAGATAAGGTGTAAAAGCTGAGCAAGGTAGATGTTAAAGAGCCCAGGGAAGATGATAGAACTCTGGGGGACACCACAGGTGGTGAAGGAGGTAGGAGAGGAGAAGGTGTCTCATGGACCCGTTGTATGAGGAAAGAATGGTTGACCATGTCAAAAGTAGAGGAGAGATCGAGAAGGATGAGGAGAGCTGGGGAGTTGGAGTGCAGAGATGCGAGCAGTTCTTCACGACTGTTCTGAAAAGCTGTTTCCATGCCTCTGGATGCTCAGAATCAAGATTGATGGTTGTGGAGACCACCAAAAAGTTCTGTGTGTAAGTTGAGTTGGGGGCAATGCCAGCTTTTCCAGCAGTTTCCCCAGGAAGTAGGAAAAAGGGCCAAAGTTTGCAGCACCGGTAGGGTCTGCTGAAGGTTTTTTCAGGAGGGGGCACACAAGGGAATGCTTAAGGGAGGAGGGGAAAGAACTGGTACTAAAAGAATGGTTGCAGAAATCACTGAGTGTGAGGGCAAGGGAGAACATGTTTCCTTGAAGATCCTGGATGAGCAAGGCGAAACCTGTTTAGAAGAGACTTTTATAGAGCGGACAACTCTGGTAACTTCTTCAGGCATGACAGGGGAGAAGGAGGAGAAGCAGGAAGGAGGAGATTAATGGGCCAAGGGATGCAAGTGGGTGTGGGATGTGTTGGGAGGGTAGTTAACAAGGGCGTTCAGGATGTCCTGAGTTTTGGTGGCAAAGTGAGTGTCCAGTGCATTGCTGAGGGCCTGAGAATCAGAAGGAGAGGAGGATACTGCAGAAGGGTTGGCTAGTTCCCTGCACATTTTGAAAAGTTTGACCATGTTGTTGGATGCACCGATGACCCATGCCTGTACGTGGGCTCTTTCTTGGCATGGATGGAGAGTCTGCATTGCCTTTGGAGCAGTTTTTAAAACTGAAGCAACAGAATCAGTAGCCGATGCATTTCAGACATGAAGTTCATCATCAGGGCTAGCTCTATAGAAAATGCAAAGAAAATACACATTAGGAATCTGGTTGTAGTGCAGTTGTCATATGACAATAGTGTACGTTGTCTGCTAGACATACTTATCCATCAGGGCACTTTTGTCAACAGTAATTAGAAGCTATTTGCAGGAAAAAACAAATAAAAAGAATGCCTATTGAGGGGGATTGGCCTAGATGGCGGGCTAAGTGGATGTGGCTGCTGAGGGCTCTCTTCCTGAGGACCAGTTCAACCCTGCATTTGGGAGAAAAGTAGATTGCTGAGAGGTGCAGGGTGGTAGCAGCGAAATTATAGGAGAAACCTGGCTTGGGCACCCTGCACCAAGCAGTGGAGAAGTGGCTTTCCTGTCATTACAGCGGAGTGGCTGAAATGGAGTGAGAAGTGGAATGCGGATGGGGCAGAGGACCTATCTGCAGGTGGAGAAAGGAGGACTAATGCCAGGGGTGTGCGGATGCGGAAGAGAGTGCCAGCAGTTATCTTGGCCATCAGAGCACTCCGCTGCCTCCTAGGGACAAGGAAGTCTCAGGCCGGTAAGCCTGAGGGTACCTGCAGTAACAGACATCTAACCCCCTTCTGGGAAAGATGTAAGTTGCCCCGGAAGAAGGTTGGAAAGTGGCAGCATAGAGGGCACATGTAGGAGGAGGCTCTGGCCACAAGTTAATGTCAGCGGGAGGTGAAAGCTCCTGAGTTGCGGTCAAAGTGAAGTGCTAAGCTCCTGGTGAGAAGGGCACTGCACGGCTTCTCAAAAGATCAGAATCCATAGCCTGGGGAGCTTGAATACCAGGTGCAAAACAGAAGCACTTGGCTTGCCCGTACTTAGAATGTGCCTTGGAAGAGGTGAGGCCGAAACATGTCTGGGGTTGCTTGGTTTTCTGTGCAGAGGGGACCTGGCCTAGCAGTTCGGGCTGGGCTGCTACCTTCGGTGGCGGCAGCTGCTGACTGATTTGCACATGGCTGGTCCCCTTTTGCAATGGCGCAGACGGGCTAAAAAACGGTGGTGTGGAAGGTTGCCCAGAGCAATTGCCAGTGGTTTAGATTCATTCGAAACCTTCCACCCATCACTTTTGTGGTCAGTTTGTATCTCCTTGTGAGAGAGGGTATGCCCAGACGTGGGTCCCTTGCTCGCTGCGCCACAGGGAACCAGGCTGCACCTCACTGAGGAGGTCCAAAAAGGCCGAAACATGTCTGGGGTTGCTTGGTTTTCTGTGCAGAGGGGACCTGGCCTAGCAGTTCGGGCTGGGCTGCTACCTTCGGTGGCGGCAGCTGCTGACTGATTTGCACATGGCTGGTCCCCTTTTGCAATGGCGCAGACGGGCTAAAAAACGGTGGTGTGGAAGGTTGCCCAGAGCAATTGCCAGTGGTTTAGATTCATTCGAAACCTTCCACCCATCACTTTTGTGGTCAGTTTGTATCTCCTTGTGAGAGAGGGTATGCCCAGACGTGGGTCCCTTGCTCGCTGCGCCACAGGGAACCAGGCTGCACCTCACTGAGGAGGTCCAAAAAGGCCGAAACATGTCTGGGGTTGCTTGGTTTTCTGTGCAGAGGGGACCTGGCCTAGCAGTTCGGGCTGGGCTGCTACCTTCGGTGGCGGCAGCTGCTGACTGATTTGCACATGGCTGGTCCCCTTTTGCAATGGCGCAGACGGGCTAAAAAACGGTGGTGTGGAAGGTTGCCCAGAGCAATTGCCAGTGGTTTAGATTCATTCGAAACCTTCCACCCATCACTTTTGTGGTCAGTTTGTATCTCCTTGTGAGAGAGGGTATGCCCAGACGTGGGTCCCTTGCTCGCTGCGCCACAGGGAACCAGGCTGCACCTCACTGAGGAGGTCCAAAAAGGCCGAAACATGTCTGGGGTTGCTTGGTTTTCTGTGCAGAGGGGACCTGGCCTAGCAGTTCGGGCTGGGCTGCTACCTTCGGTGGCGGCAGCTGCTGACTGATTTGCACATGGCTGGTCCCCTTTTGCAATGGCGCAGACGGGCTAAAAAACGGTGGTGTGGAAGGTTGCCCAGAGCAATTGCCAGTGGTTTAGATTCATTCGAAACATTCCACCCATCACTTTTGTGGTCAGTTTGTATCTCCTTGTGAGAGAGGGTATGCCCAGACGTGGGTCCCTTGCTCGCTGCGCCACAGGGAACCAGGCTGCACCTCACTGAGGAGGTCCAAAAAGGCCGAAACATGTCTGGGGTTGCTTGGTTTTCTGTGCAGAGGGGACCTGGCCTAGCAGTTCGGGCTGGGCTGCTACCTTCGGTGGCGGCAGCTGCTGACTGATTTGCACATGGCTGGTCCCCTTTTGCAATGGCGCAGACGGGCTAAAAAACGGTGGTGTGGAAGGTTGCCCAGAGCAATTGCCAGTGGTTTAGATTCATTCGAAACCTTCCACCCATCACTTTTGTGGTCAGTTTGTATCTCCTTGTGAGAGAGGGTATGCCCAGACGTGGGTCCCTTGCTCGCTGCGCCACAGGGAACCAGGCTGCACCTCACTGAGGAGGTCCAAAAAGGCCGAAACATGTCTGGGGTTGCTTGGTTTTCTGTGCAGAGGGGACCTGGCCTAGCAGTTCGGGCTGGGCTGCTACCTTCGGTGGCGGCAGCTGCTGACTGATTTGCACATGGCTGGTCCCCTTTTGCAATGGCGCAGACGGGCTAAAAAACGGTGGTGTGGAAGGTTGCCCAGAGCAATTGCCAGTGGTTTAGATTCATTCGAAACCTTCCACCCATCACTTTTGTGGTCAGTTTGTATCTCCTTGTGAGAGAGGGTATGCCCAGACGTGGGTCCCTTGCTCGCTGCGCCACAGGGAACCAGGCTGCACCTCACTGAGGAGGTCCAAAAAGGCCGAAACATGTCTGGGGTTGCTTGGTTTTCTGTGCAGAGGGGACCTGGCCTAGCAGTTCGGGCTGGGCTGCTACCTTCGGTGGCGGCAGCTGCTGACTGATTTGCACATGGCTGGTCCCCTTTTGCAATGGCGCAGACGGGCTAAAAAACGGTGGTGTGGAAGGTTGCCCAGAGCAATTGCCAGTGGTTTAGATTCATTCGAAACCTTCCACCCATCACTTTTGTGGTCAGTTTGTATCTCCTTGTGAGAGAGGGTATGCCCAGACGTGGGTCCCTTGCTCGCTGCGCCACAGGGAACCAGGCTGCACCTCACTGAGGAGGTCCAAAAAGGCCGAAACATGTCTGGGGTTGCTTGGTTTTCTGTGCAGAGGGGACCTGGCCTAGCAGTTCGGGCTGGGCTGCTACCTTCGGTGGCGGCAGCTGCTGACTGATTTGCACATGGCTGGTCCCCTTTTGCAATGGCGCAGACGGGCTAAAAAACGGTGGTGTGGAAGGTTGCCCAGAGCAATTGCCAGTGGTTTAGATTCATTCGAAACCTTCCACCCATCACTTTTGTGGTCAGTTTGTATCTCCTTGTGAGAGAGGGTATGCCCAGACGTGGGTCCCTTGCTCGCTGCGCCACAGGGAACCAGGCTGCACCTCACTGAGGAGGTCCAAAAAGGCCGAAACATGTCTGGGGTTGCTTGGTTTTCTGTGCAGAGGGGACCTGGCCTAGCAGTTCGGGCTGGGCTGCTACCTTCGGTGGCGGCAGCTGCTGACTGATTTGCACATGGCTGGTCCCCTTTTGCAATGGCGCAGACGGGCTAAAAAACGGTGGTGTGGAAGGTTGCCCAGAGCAATTGCCAGTGGTTTAGATTCATTCGAAACCTTCCACCCATCACTTTTGTGGTCAGTTTGTATCTCCTTGTGAGAGAGGGTATGCCCAGACGTGGGTCCCTTGCTCGCTGCGCCACAGGGAACCAGGCTGCACCTCACTGAGGAGGTCCAAAAAGGCCGAAACATGTCTGGGGTTGCTTGGTTTTCTGTGCAGAGGGGACCTGGCCTAGCAGTTCGGGCTGGGCTGCTACCTTCGGTGGCGGCAGCTGCTGACTGATTTGCACATGGCTGGTCCCCTTTTGCAATGGCGCAGACGGGCTAAAAAACGGTGGTGTGGAAGGTTGCCCAGAGCAATTGCCAGTGGTTTAGATTCATTCGAAACCTTCCACCCATCACTTTTGTGGTCAGTTTGTATCTCCTTGTGAGAGAGGGTATGCCCAGACGTGGGTCCCTTGCTCGCTGCGCCACAGGGAACCAGGCTGCACCTCACTGAGGAGGTCCAAAAAGGCCGAAACATGTCTGGGGTTGCTTGGTTTTCTGTGCAGAGGGGACCTGGCCTAGCAGTTCGGGCTGGGCTGCTACCTTCGGTGGCGGCAGCTGCTGACTGATTTGCACATGGCTGGTCCCCTTTTGCAATGGCGCAGACGGGCTAAAAAACGGTGGTGTGGAAGGTTGCCCAGAGCAATTGCCAGTGGTTTAGATTCATTCGAAACCTTCCACCCATCACTTTTGTGGTCAGTTTGTATCTCCTTGTGAGAGAGGGTATGCCCAGACGTGGGTCCCTTGCTCGCTGCGCCACAGGGAACCAGGCTGCACCTCACTGAGGAGGTCCAAAAAGGCCGAAACATGTCTGGGGTTGCTTGGTTTTCTGTGCAGAGGGGACCTGGCCTAGCAGTTCGGGCTGGGCTGCTACCTTCGGTGGCGGCAGCTGCTGACTGATTTGCACATGGCTGGTCCCCTTTTGCAATGGCGCAGACGGGCTAAAAAACGGTGGTGTGGAAGGTTGCCCAGAGCAATTGCCAGTGGTTTAGATTCATTCGAAACCTTCCACCCATCACTTTTGTGGTCAGTTTGTATCTCCTTGTGAGAGAGGGTATGCCCAGACGTGGGTCCCTTGCTCGCTGCGCCACAGGGAACCAGGCTGCACCTCACTGAGGAGGTCCAAAAAGGCCGAAACATGTCTGGGGTTGCTTGGTTTTCTGTGCAGAGGGGACCTGGCCTAGCAGTTCGGGCTGGGCTGCTACCTTCGGTGGCGGCAGCTGCTGACTGATTTGCACATGGCTGGTCCCCTTTTGCAATGGCGCAGACGGGCTAAAAAACGGTGGTGTGGAAGGTTGCCCAGAGCAATTGCCAGTGGTTTAGATTCATTCGAAACCTTCCACCCATCACTTTTGTGGTCAGTTGGAAGAGGTGAGGTGACAGAGGTGCTGGTCGACCAGTGAGTGCAGTGGGGGCTCACAGTGAGGACGGAAGTGTTGTCTTCATCCACCTTGAGATGAAACTGTGGAACCTTGGTGAACTTTGGGGTGAGCTGGGCAGGAGGGGCAGCTCAGCAACTAGGGGAAGCAGAGCAATATCTGCCGGATATGAGGGGAGGTGGTTAGCAAGTCAAGGTACCATGTCAGTGGAAGGGGTACTGCTTTGGAGCAGCAGTAGGAGAGAGCTACTCTCAGACTGTGGTGAATCGGTGGTGCGAGGACCCTCTGGACAGCAGAAGAACAAAGGGCCGACTGAGATCCAGACACAGGGGTGTGATGCAGGGAAAGCTGGAAGGCCAGCTCTGGGAGGCTGGACAGTAGTCCTGGGGAGCTGTGACCTAGCCTAGAAGGGGCTGTAAGAAGTGTGGCTACGACCTAGCACAGATGGGGCTGGACGGTGTGCGATGGATTAACCCATGGGATTGCAGGCTCTCCAGGGGAGTACACCTGGATCCAATTGGTCAAGACAGAAGAGGGGGACACTCAGTTGGAGGTGTTGGAAAGGGGTCTCGTCGGTCACAGGCAGGGGAGCTGCACCATCACTCTGACAGCCTCCCAGCGACAGTGAAGCAGGTAGCATGTAAATGGGACTGAAGAGGAGGGGGCAGTCAGGGAAGACCAAGGCACACGAAGTAAAGGACCAGGGAAACACCGGCAAACAATATGTGCTCATTTTACACCACAGGAGGGGAGAAAGTAGTGACAATGGTGCTCACGAAAGAGGATTTGGACTCTGATCTGGCTAGATTCAAAAGTGACATTAAAGAAACAGTCAAGATGGAGGTGGCACATATTAAAGAGAATCTGTCTCAGGCAATAGCGCCAAACAGGAAAGACATTGAGGGTCTAGGATAGAGGATAGCAGGTGTGGAGGGATAATTGACGGATATGGTGGAGAGAGTGGAGAGAGTGACAGACCAATCGCAACTAACACAAACAGCAGAGGAGAGAATAAGGTTTCTGAAGGAGAAATGGGAGAATCCAGAAAATAGATTTAGGAGGGAGACTGTCAGGGTCAAGGACCTGAAGGAAGGAGTAGAGGGCACGGACCTAGTGGCATGTGTCATGGACCTCTTTGAGGGACAAATCAATGGTGGACAGATACAGGAAATGAAAATAGATTGTGTACCAGGTGGGCAAAAGGAAGAATAACCTGGGGTTGACCCTGGCCAAACAGAGATCATTCAGAATTGTGACAATGGAACTTTCCGAGAAAAAGTGTGAAGTACTGCTGTCTCCTCCCGGCAAAGCTTCAGGGTAGGAAATGAGGAGAATATCATTGATAGCGTGGAAGAAGGGTTGAAGCTTTTGGGGATGCTACGGCAGAGGGAGGAAGATCCAATGGAGGGAGAGCAGAGGCGACCAGAAGTGGCTCAAGAATGGTGGGCTACAAAGGCCAATAAAAAGACTTGAAAGGCCAACTACCCATAGGGGTGGAGATAGGGTGCCATAATGTAGGGCCACAGTAATGGTCGGTGGAGAACTCTAGGTTGAAATGATGCCAGTAATCTTTTTATTGGTTAAATGTTCAAATTCAGTGTTATGCACAATGTTTTAAGGAAGCAGTGTGGAAGTACAGGGGGAGGTTTGAGTTGGGTGGAGGGATGGGATAAAGCAGGTGCCCATTCATACAAGGGGTGGACACACCGATAGCCTAAACCAAGGCTCCAGGGATACTGTCAATGACAATGTGCAGATCAGGAAGAAAATGGCAGCATTCTGAGGGGAATGCATTGAGTGGAATAGGTGATAAATTGGGGGTACATTGGTTTAGGGCGTTACTAATCTGATGGTTAAGCTAGAATTGTGGAATGTGATGGCGATGAATAGTCCAAACAAGATGAGTGTTCTGAGTGATGTTGCCAAAAGGGGGGCACATAACATGTGCTTATAGGAGACACACTTAAAATGGGAGGGTAACATGTGGAGATTTTATTGTAGGAAGTATCTCATTCACTTCCAGATGCACGCCTGTAACAAACAGGCAGGGGTGGAAAAAATCTTGTTGCCAGGAGAACTCATTCTGGAGGAGTTGAAAGTCAGGAAGAAGCATCTTGGGAGGTACGTTATGATAAAGGAGAAAATAAAGGGGCAGACGCACACACTAGCATCGATTATGCACCCGATCAGGGAGAGGACCAATTCTTTGAGATGTGGTAAGACAAGTTGGAAGCATTTCGAGAGAGTGAATGTGCTGTTGTGGGCGATTTAACCCAAAGTGGGACAGGTCCAGTGGGGTAAGGGGAAATGCTACAAGAGCACTGTCAAAATAGCTGTAATAAAGATTGGCCGGGGTAGGCCTGTTAGATGTTTGGAGGCTAGGCCACCAGCAGGAGATGGACTACTTGTTCTATTCATCAGTGCACAAAACATATTCAAGAATAGATTATATTCTAGCAATCACAAAGGATAATGATGGGAAACCACGCAACACAAATAGGGTTGATTACTCTCGCTGATCATGCACCAGTGTCTATGGAGATGGACAAGGGGGCCCCCAGAAGAGGGAATAGAGTTTGACGGCTGGAGGATTAACTCTCGAGACATAAAGGTACTAGGAATTTGATAGAAGAGGACATAGGTAATTACATGGGAGCAGTCAAGGAGCCGGGAACCACAGATAGGGATAGGGAGATAGGGATAGATTCAAGGACTGCATCAAATATCATCTAATTGCCATTGTTAAGGAGCTGATGTTGGCAAGTAGGAGAGAACAAAGGAGTTAGAGGATGAAAAAGTCAGACTAGAGGCAGTACACAAGGAAACGGTTGGGAGGGATGGCCAGACACTGCACATGTGAGGGGGCAACTAAGGCAACAAGTTAATCACTCAGTGGAAAGCACCAAACTTACAAATAAGCAGCTCTTCTACGAACACTTGAGAATGAGAGCGGAGTGCCCTCGACCTGAGCTGCCAGGAAGTTAGCAGATACTCCCGTTCTCGACCCTAAGATGGTGACATTCGTCATGAACATTGATGAAGGAAACGTTCACTCCAAATACGGTGGTAGCCTCTTCCTTTGTTGAACCTAGATTTGTCTTTATTAAATAACAGAAATTCAATTAATACACAAAACTTACAAATCCATTATCTCATCCATCTGTTTCAAGAAAATATGTAGATTAGGAAAAAATTCAATACAATGACATTTCTCTCCTTCACAAACTTCACAGAAGACTTTCTTTTTCTCAATAAACAATATAACTAATGAACAAAAATCTATATTGAACAAAATAGAGTACAGCTTAGTGTCACAATACAAGTGGTACCACACCAATGAAACCTAAGTTCCCTCTGCGTGGTGCTTATAAGAGACAAACTCACTACACGTTTCGGGGCTGGATGCCTCTTCTTCAGGTGAAGCTGCTACCAATGATTAGTCTGAATCACTTTACTGCATCAGAAAGAGATCCACTGGATTGAAAGGTTGGATTGTTTAGCCCCTAAGCGGATGAACATTGAGTTTGATTTGAGTTGTTTTTCATGACCGTTTTTATGACTTAATGAAGTGCAATGCAGACAGAGTGTTTATCCTGTGGTTTTGGAATTGTAAAAATGTGTGTCTAATTTAATCAATGAGGACAAGAGTGCACTATTATATGGCCAAGATTGTGGAATCACACATGTCTCTTTTTCCCACAACAGCATAAAACCTCATATAGGGTGTATAACAATATAGATGTTCCGAATTCGACTGATTGGGATTGCTATTAATCAAAAGATTAATGTGTGTGTCATAACTGTCAATGTGACTTTGGAACATGATTACATGGAGTCTTTCTATGAACTTCACTATTCTGCAAGTCAGGGTATTTTGTGTATACCAATATCATTGAATGTTGTCATGAGGTTGGCAGATTTGAAGTCAGTTTCTTTCAATGAATACCACACTAATGAAACCTTGGTTTCTACATAACACTGGTTATATATGAAAAACAAACTTGAGGAATTTTTGAAATCTAGAAAGAATTGACTAGATCTGTATGTAACGGAATAGAGAACTGCTACATGGGTGATGGATAGATAATGGATAACTTCATTAGTTATATCCAATTACTTTAGAAACATTAGTCTTGATTTGGCCGACTCAGTATTTCAAGGACTCACAGGTTAATGAAGTTATCTACATTCTCAGAGTGAGCAATCATGTGACAAAGTCATGTGACCGCATTGCAAGCATGTGACAACACCAGACAGTGGATGCGGGAGGGGAGGCTGTAATCTACAGCCAGGTCCCATTCCCTGCATTGCGCTATGTATCATTTTTATTTGGTAAGTAGAAGAAGCGAGATTCATCAAGCAGTGGGTTAGATTCACTTTAGATAGATTTCATATTCTTTGATCGCGCAATCACATGATGACATCACGTGACTGCATATCGATCAAATGACAACAGGAGGATGTATATTTATAAGCGGATGGGGGACGGGAGGCTGTTTCTTTCAGCCAAGTCATGGTTCCTGCATCACGCTACGTACGATCTCGGTAAGTAAAGCAGAATGTTCTTGTGCAGTCTATTAAGACCAGAAGAAACAGATTATACATTGTATTGATCCCTCTTCTTCCAATCACACTACGAATTGATAAGAGAGAGGCTTCAATAAGGAAGCCAACAGATTGAGAGCTAAGATTCTATCAGTGCACAGGTCACTTAGAAGGTAGGTGTTGTTTTTGAATAAAGATGTCAAGTTGACATATCTGAAACTAACATACTATTGCATGGGACCACATGGACTGAAGGTGACATATCATATCTCTTTCAGCTTTCAATTTAAGCATTTGATCCAGTGAGAGCACAAAGGATACAGAGAGTCAAGGATACCTGGTAAGCACACTGAGTTCTCTCCATGTAGAGATTCATGTCTTGTTTGGAACAATTTACATCAGTAGAATAATTTCTCATATAAAACACTTTTTTGACATGTTCAGACTAATCATTGGTAGAAGATTCACTTGAAGAAGGGGCATCCAGGCCCAAAACGCATAGTGAGGTGTCTCTTATAAGCACCATACGGAGGGAACTTAGGTCTCGTTGGTGTGGTACCACTTGAACGTGACACCACTCTGTACCATATTCAATTTTGTACAATATATATTGACGATTAGTTATATTGTTTATTGAGAAAAAGAAAGTCTTCTGTGAAGTTCGTAAAGGAGGAGGAATTTTTATTTTTATTTATTTTTTTGCTGATCTAAATATTTTCTTGAAACAGATGGATGAGAAAATTGATTTTTAAGTTTTGTTCATTACTTGAATTGAGTTTCTTTTATTTAATAAAGACAAATCTAGGATCAAAAAAGGAAGAGGCTACCACCTCGTTTGGAGTGAACAGGTCTTTCATCAATGTATTTTTTCCTGTGTGGCCAGGATCTGACTCGTAGCACCTGAAATTACTTTACTATGCCATGAACAACTTAAAAGCATTTATGAAAAATATTTTTACATCTTGTGCGCCCGGATTCCAATGCATATTTGGCATTCGTCATGAAGACAGCCAGGGATATTAGGTAGGGCATTGATCGTGCCTGGAGGGGCTGCCAGGACAAGCTGCTAGACCTAGCAGGGCCCTTCGCCAAAATTATGAATCTGGCAGAGAGAGCAAAAAATACCAGTTCTCCAGTAGACGCTCAAGCTCTAGCTAGCTGAATGCTGCGCACAGTATGTCTATTGGGAAAAGCTAACTGCGCACTTTCATCAGAGAGAAGAAGAGGGGTGCTGCTTAAAATAGAGCGCAAGTTAAGCAACTTAGCCTCATACGAGGCAGGAGAGGGAACAAAATTTGTACTCTTCGGAGAAGCATTCATCAAAGAAATGGCTCAATTCGTAGGTACCTACTTTGCTTTAGAGAAAGCCCAGGGCTCAATCCAGAAGATTTTTCTGGGGTGCATTTTTGCGGGAACCGGACAAAATCGGGGTCAATCGCATGGTCACTTTAACACACCAGAGGCCCTCATGCCTAATACGGGGAAGGCAAAGACCAGGAAGGTTCTCCAGAGTACTAGAGGAAGAAGTCATTACAGACAGCAAGGAGCACCAAGCGGTGAGTATGCAAGGCATGAAGTTGCTAAAAGTAGGAGGGAGAACTCTCCTGTTTCTGTGCAACTGGCAAGCACTTTACTTTGATGCCTGCATGCTGCAAGCGATAGCAGGCTTATATCTGGAGTTTATAGGTGGTCCAGTTCAGAGGGTAGAACCCCATCCAATACATATGCCCCAAGAAGAGTTAGTGCTTCTGCCAAGCGAATTGCACAAGCTAGCAGACAACAATGTGATAGAGAAGGATCTGCTGGAATGCTCAAGGTTTCTCAGCAATATGTTCCTAATACCCCTAGGGGAGAAAAATAAGGCCAGTGATAAATTAGAAAAGTCTGAACGAATGGTTGATGTACAGACACTTCAGGGTGGGGGGAATACACCTCCTACTAAACCTTCTGCGAACAGAGGATTGGCTAGCGTGCTTAGATCTCAGTGCCGGATTCCTCCGCTTTTGGTGGGTCAGAGAGATTTGGCACTTTACATGCCTTCCATTTGGACTAGTGTCTTCCCCTTAGGCATTTACCGAACTAATGAAGCCGGTAGCAGCAGCAATACGAGAGAGAGAGATCAGGATCATTATCTACCTAGACGATTATCTACCTAGACGATATACTCATTCTTGCTCAGAGCAAAGTAGCCCTCCAAGAAAACGTATGCTGGATTTACACCATGGTGTCATCTCTAGGTTTTATTGTGAACCTAGACAAGTCCCAATTGCTACCAGTTAAGAGGATAGAGTTTCTAGACACCAAGAAGCATCTCTCAAAATCCCAACGCACAAAGTGAAAGCCATCAAAAAGGAGCTCAGGTCAATCATAACAAAGAAGACTATTTCACTTTGCAGTCTAGCCAGGATAGTGGGACTGCTAGCAGCATCGATTCAAGCCATTTTTCCAGTGCCTCTCAACTACAGAGCCCTTCAAAGACTCAAGATCAGACACCTGCAGGGAGTAATAGGTTACCACCAAGTAGTGACCCTGAATCAGGATATGTTGACAGAGCTTCATTGGTCGCTCTAGAATATGGAAGCTTGGAATGGTCGGGTGATTTTTGGCGACACTCCAGATATAGTTATAGAGTCAGATGCAAGCAGGGCCGGGTGGGTAGCCAGATGCGGGGAATTAGAGATAGGAGGGAAATGGCCCACACAAAAATTGTTGTTGCACATGAAGCATCTAGAACTGCTGGGAGGGTCCTTTGCAGTGTGCACTTTTACCAAAAACTAAGCCTATTGTTGTGTCTTGCTCAAGATGGACAACATATTGGCTGTCCATTATCTGAACAAGTTGGGAGGGACCAAATCCAAGATGTTAGCAGAGCTAGCAAAGGACTTTTGGCATCACTGCCTTCAACATCACATATCGATAACAGCAGAATACTTACCAGGAGTGCAGAACATCGTAGCAAACTGGAACTCACAATGTCTTGTGGACTCCAGCTACTGGAAGCTCCATCCGCAAGTGTTCAATCATCTACAGTATATTTGGGGTCCTCTAAAGATCGATCTATTTGCATCCAGATTGAACACTCAGACTAACAGGTACTTCAGCTGGAGCATAGACACGGGTGCAGTAGGGACGGATGCCTTTTTGCATCAGTGGTCTGGAGCAGTCCATTATGCTTTCCCTCCATTCGTCATGATAACGAGAGTGCTAGCGAAAGTCGAAGCAGCAGAGCTAGTGATAATAATCCCATTATGGAAGTCCCAGGCCTAGTTTCCAGTAGTGATGGAACTTACTTCAGATTTTTCGAGAATGATTCCCCACAGCCAGGACCTTCCACTCGGCCTGAACGGCCAACATCACCACCTGATAGAAGGGGGCAATATTCATCTAATAGCTTGCAGGGTTTCAGGATAAGATGGGAGTTGCCAGGCACTGTGCAGCTCGCTGCTGATTGCATTAGAGACTCCTGGGTGCCTTCCACCATTCAGAGCTATGGCCCCGCTTGGGACCGCTGGTCCAACTGGTGCGCAGAGCGCTGTATTCATCCTGTTTCAGCACCTTTAGTCCAAGTTCTTAACTTCCTAGCTGACAGATTTCAAGACGGGTGCGCCTACAGGACACTCAGAGTTTATAGGTCAGCAATATTGGCGGGGCATGACAGATTAGAAGGTAAACCTTTGGGAGAACATCTAACAGTGATTTGCCTCCTTAAAGGAGTTAAGATAAGAAAGCCGTCGCAGCCCAATATGTGGTACTCTGGGATGTCAAAGAAGTGCTTAAGTTATTATCCATTGGCCAGAGAATGTCGATCTCTCAAGGTCCCAATTATCAGTGGAGCTAGCAATGCTACTCTGCTTGATAGCTTGTAGAAGAGTATGAGACGTTAAGGCATTAGAGATAGATAGGAAGATTTTTTACCCAGAGGGTGTTGCTTTCAGCATAGCAAAGAGAACAACATGAGATTCAAGGATTAACTCCTACCCCTACTTTCCAGACAACAGAATAATATGTGTGGCACAATGTATAAAATATTATGAGCTAGCAACAGCCAGCACTAGGCCGTTAGGTGTGACCCACCTGTTTATAGCACATAGAAAACCATATCACGCCTTTGCCAGTGTGACAATAGCCAGAGGGGGTCAGAGAAGTTATGCAATGGGCAGGCATAGACTTATCCAACTTTGGCGCGCATTCTGTGAGCGGAGCAATGGCATCTAGGGTCTTCACTGCAGGGGTGGCATTACAAGAGATTATGAAACCAGCCAATGGATCTTCTGAGCCAACGTTTCAAACATTGTATTTTAAACCTGTCTCAGAAATATTCATTAGAGTTGTACAGAGCTCTGAACAAGCATAATGCTCTCCTGTCTTGACATAGAATGAAGATTCCCTATGCTTACAGCACAGGGTAGCCTTGATTCTATTAAAGACACAGAGGCAAGCATTATATCCCACCCAGGATACAGCAAGAGGTTTGGAGTTGACATGTATGTGCAGGATGTATAAGTTCTCTGTCGTATTCCCACCCTTACAGTTTTGCTTTTGCTTTCTCTTAGGAGATGACCAGAAGGCGACCTGAGATATGCAGAGGGAATGAGAGTGAGTTTGAATTTACGTTTATGGATCACGTGCCTACATTCATTTTTGCCGGAAGGGCCAGAGCCTCAGTCACCTGTTGGAACATTCGATTCACAGAAGGGTTGAGATGATGCAAGAGGAGTTATGTTTCAAGTTCGGGCAGAGTTTTGATGCCCAAAGAAAGAGAAAAGCACCTGGGCCTAAGACTACATGGACCGGGCCCCGGGCTCTGATAGATGGACTATGGGAGCTTTAGGATTACAGAATACTAAAAGCTCATGAGGATTAGTAGTTTTTTACTTAAACTCTTTAAACATTTGCATTTTTGTTTCATTTAAGTAACAAAAAAGGAAAAGGTTGAGTTTAAATGTTTGAATTTTGAACTGCTGTGAGTTGCAGTAGGAAAGAAAATGAAGCATAATGCTTGCCTCTCTGTCTTTAATAGAATCAAGATTACCTTGCACTGTAAGCATGGGCACTCTTCATTATATGAGATCTTCTTTTCTATATTAGAGAGCTTTTTTACCCTGTTTATGATACTGAAAGATTTTCTGTATGAAGTCACCATGTATTTTTTTACACCAATCATTATGAAAATGAAGATGTGGCACTAATGATGGACCATTTCAGTTCATGTATAATGACAAACAATGCCCTTGAATTTGAGCTAGCTGTCATGATACACTCATTTAAGGGACTCAGTTAAAACCCCATAACGAGATGTATTCTGGAAATCGGGGGACAAGATTAATGGGCATCATAATGTGGCACCATGGAAGTAACCAAAGACACCTATGTTTAGGAATCCAGCCTTATGATAAGATATGATATGATATGGCATTCATAACGCGCCTATAAACAAGTGTTTCAAGGCGTGACGAGGCAAGGGAGGGGGAACAGAGGGAAGACAGAGACAACGATCTTACTAGGCCAGGTGAAATTAAGATTGCACAAGTCCAAGGGAGGGGGAAGGTGTAGGAGGCAGTGCAGTACATAGGATAAACAGTAAAAAATAAATAAAACATGTGATGGAGCACAATGTGTTCACACGGTGGGAAGCAGGGGGATTGAGGAAGCTAGGAGATTTGTACAAGGGGGCAGAGTTTGAGATCTTCAACAAATGTTCCCGGGAATTTGGGGTGGACAAAAGGGATCTGTTTACATATCAGCAACTCAAACACTGGGCTTTCACACTGGCATTGAAGGAGGGGGAGACTAGAACCAGAGGGAAAGGACAGTCTCTAACAGCGAGACTAACAGAGGCCTTATTTCCGCGATTTAAAGAATACTACTCTGGGAAATGAAGCAAATCTTGCTGTAGGTGAGCAGTAAGTGGGAGTTAGACACAGGCAGGCAGTTCATAGACAAGGAGTGGGGCAAGGCCACACAAGGGGTGTTTGAGCCTTAAACATCCACACATAGCCAAGAATTACAATACCAAATATTGCATAGGCGTCACTACACACTGAAGATATTGAACAAAATGAAAGAATCCAACTCTCCATTGTGCTCGAGAGAATGTGGTGGGCAGGGGCAGTTGAGCACATTTGGTGGGTGGTGGGTTTCAGCACATTTGGTGTGGGTCACCACTTAAAACACTTCTGGCAAAAAGTGAAATCGGGGATTAACAAGATTTAAGGATTTAGCTTCGCCTTTGACCTTGCTTGATATTCCTGGGCCACGAGATGCTACGATAAGGGGCTGGAAAGGAGTGTTGTGTTCAAACCTGACCTTAAGCGCTAAGAGTTGTATTTAGAGGTAATGGAGAAAGTGTGAAGCACCCTCAATCCTACGATGGTATTATGTAGTATGGGACATTATTAGCATGGAGAAAACGACAGCAGTCATCCATGATGATCTAGCAAGTTTCGGTAAGGTTTGGTCTCCCATCACGGCATACGCCATTACAGATGCTAATCGATTGTATATCCCTGCGAGGTTGCAAGTACTGGACATGTTGGCGGAAGAGGAAGAGTAAAAAAAGGGGGCAGAATATTGATGAAAACCAAAGGATAGCATAGTGGAAGAAGACCTGAAAGGGCTCAGGGGGAAGTTATAGATACTCAGGATGTCAAAGATAATAGGTTGTGGATATTTTTATCAGCAGCTGGTTCATATGTGCATTGTTACACTTGCAATACAATTGAACAATTGTTTTTGTTTCTAGTGTGATACTTCTTTTTGCTAAAACGGGTATAGTTGAAAAAAAAGAATGCCTATGTTTGTGTTGTGTGACTCTAGTGACAAGTGGGTGGTGTCTAGCACCAATGTGAAAGAAATGAAGAGCAGAATAAATAGTAGAAAAGTAAAACAAAATATATAACTTGTCGGCCATAATGGAGTACATGGAATTGAAGTAAATCTGAAAGGTAAGGGCTTAACATTATTCCTGAGCTTGCGGCTTGTGAGGAAGGTATTGATGGTATGACCCCTAAAATGAGGTCAAGTCTATAGGAGCAGGTTGATAAAAAGAGAGAACCAGCTTACCCAGTCCACAATGGACATACTTGTTCTCCTAGTGAAAATCAGCAATGGCGTGTGAACACTGTGCTTGGATTATCCCCTATTTACGAGTGTATTCGCAGGAGAAAAAACACCAATTGTGTGACATCATCGAGATGCGATGACCTCATCACGATGTTATAGTTGCCCATGTTATAAAAAAAAAATTGCAGCATTAAAGACACCTATAATGATAACGTAATTACAAAGATATATTTTTTAAACCTTAAATGCTGTGTAGGGCTCCACATATATATCCATTATGCCATCTAAGTAGAATCCGTGGCATCTTGTAGGTTAGACAAGAAGAGAAACGACTGCAATGCATGTCTGCTGCAATGTCACCACTCCCATGTAGTTGATTATGCTGTAAAGAAAATATGCTACTGTGTAGCCATCTAAGACAATGGCCTTGAATCCAACATATGTGTCCTATATCAGAGATGATGTAGGTGCAGACGGTATGGTTCATTGTTCAATTTGTTTTATATTGTCAGACGGGCACACCAAGAATAACTGAAACAATACATGACTGTTACAGTGAGATCCATTCAATGGACAATTGTCGCTGTGAGTCTTGGTGGTGATGTGCCAAAATGATGTTGCACAGTATTGGAGATAGCCATTCCTGATGATCAAATGGTAACATGAGAACGTGTATTTGCATAGTACTCAAGGTCATATCTGATCCAGCTGTTTGTCAAGATAGCCAATACAATAATGATATAATATATATGTGAATATATGCAGTATTGAATCCATAACAACTCAATAATTCTGACAATGTAAGTATCCTACTAATGTGATATATTGCACAAGTAAAAAACATACATGACATATTACTGGATAGGCACAGGTTGAACTCAACATGATAAAATATACACATGTACACAAATGCATAGATACACAGAGTCTGTAAAATGGTCTCATGGTGGCATGCACATACATGTTGTATAAGCTAAGCAATAGAAATATGAATACAACAGTAATAACAAACTACTATTGCCTGCTATGCAAGGACATCATAAAGAAAGGGATGATACAAATGATCTTGATGATGCAGGGTGTAACCAAAATATTTGAGTGATGCTTTGAGTGCATATTAAACCTGGCCTGAGTGAATGTGAGTGTATGTTCAAGATGCACAAAAGCTAATGGTAAGGACCTCACACATGGCAGTTACTAGACACTGGGGTTGCCATATGCAATTTCATAGAACACAGCTTAGACATAACTCTTCATTCATCCCTTTGAGAATACAGTATCCATGTCTATCCATAGTGCCTCCCTCTGTTCCAGGGTCTTGTTGATTTTCATATTAATGTTCCTGGTCTCTTTTACCTCAAATATTTGAAACCGATTGTGTGCTATCTTGTGTCTCTGCTGATCCAAATGCCCGGCTACTGCAGATTTGGGATAGTGTAGTCTAATGCTGGACCTCTGTTTGATCCACCTTATTTTGGCCTTTCAACATGTTAGTCTAACAATTAAGAGACTGAAGGGTCATTTTACTTTATATATTACATTAGCTGTACCTGAAAGGATGGCAGCCTAAAAACCAGAGACTACGAACAATCCAAACAATAAAATAACCACTGCATCTCTTTGCATTGGAAAACAAGGTGTACTACATGCATAAAGGTTTTCAGACGGTCTGTAGAACCAAACTGACACAGAGCTCATCTTATCTGTAGACGTTACATCTTTTGTAGCTGAGAACCCGCAAATCAACAATACTATGCATAAGAATGAGTACAGCATAATCCCACTGTCCTCATTGTCTACCATGAGCGGAATATGCTAATCCCCCTATATTCTCTTGACCACATCTATGCAACCCCCATTCCCATAGACACGTGGTCCGCTACATTGACCCTGCCTCAACCAGGTATATGATTGGTGGGTTCTTATCAATAGGTACGTACATTTGGTGCTTAGTATTATTACTAATCCAGATGCCAATGCACTGATGATGTGCACCCTTGCCGTGTACTTCATTTACTGGCATCACCTCTGCTCCTTCTATCCAAAAAAAAAACAAACATTCCAGGTACAGCTCCCCATTATCTCCTCCCGACTCTAGGTGCCCAGGGATGACGTGACCAGGGCACTGCTCTTGAATCTGAATTTCAAGGATTTGTTTCCTCAAATTGTGTGTCTAGCTGTAATTCAGGTGGGGGTGTCTGCCTTGGGATGAGGGCAGTAAAATTCTTTGCCTGGCTTATTGGCATCACAGATCCTTGTGGCCTATTCTCATGTATTAGTCCTTCAAAGGGTGCATCACTTTCTGCTCGTTTACCAACAAACATTCCGTTCCCATCACATTCTCTGGAGCTGGATACAATTAATGTGTGTCTGTGCACCATGGGTGCCTCTGGCCTTGGCTTCTCTCTCTGGGGAATCGGGAAAGCAAATTTGTTTTTGGAGCTGAAATATCAGAGATGCAGCTCCACAACAAGGCCTGTGTACTCTTCTGTTCATCTTGCACTAGACATTACCACCAAAAATGGCTACACTTCTGACAAGTTAATACACTGACCTTGCTTCTACCACACTACCTTGCCGCCTCCATCATCTTTAAATCCTTCCTGCACATCACGCCATCCTTTGTCACTACAAGACAAAACATCAACTAAATACCGATCCTATATTATTGACCTATCTAGGACCTCTGCAACCACAACATTAATACATGTGTTGCTAATTCCGTGTTGCTATATGTAAGTATCTAATATGTGACAATCTTAACTAAGCCAATCTATGTGCTTTCCGCAGCACAACATCCACTCTGCTCTCCCTCTGTTGCACTCTAATAGATTTTCCTCAACCTGAGCCTTTTTGCCTGTCTGCGACGCTGTATATGCATCCGACATTCCCCCTTTAGTTAATTCTCCATTAACTAACTCTTCTTGTTGTCTTCTGTACTCGTTGTTCATAAGTTTCCATGATCTACACACGTGACATAAACTCCCCCTCCCTCGAACACATTCTTCTGCAGTGCCAGTCATGAAACAGCACCCTCTGTCTACTGCTAAGTTGACCCAACACTTGTTATAATTCTCTGGGTTTGGTGGGGGTGTGATCACTGTCCCTGGTGGTCCCAAATGCTGCTCTATTTTTACCATTCTTGGCCTGACAATCCCATCCCACCTGTCAGTCTGGCTGTATGTGCTCTTTGTGAGAAGAGTAGCTTTACTTGTCTTTATTGAAATCATCTTCATGGCGCTCTTTGGCATAGTCTTCGTGCGGCACCTCAGGATCAGTTGACAGGAAAAAAAACATAACTACCAAAAATTATATGATGTGAATAAGCATTTTTACAGCTATCTCTAACCATGTGGGGGCCCCATGAAAACATTGTATCAATCCGGTCGTCTGCATTCAATGCATCTTCTTTCTCCATGGCAATCCTCAAAATGTGATGGGCCCCTAGCATGGGACACCAATCTGTTGCCAGCGTCATTTGGGTTTATGTATGTTCAGCATACAGTCAAATTTTCTTGCAGATGCCCCCGCCATAGCTGTGAGAAAGTCCAGAACATATTGGTTTTTGGAGAGTCAAGAGCCTAACGGCTCCCAAATCGCTCTTTATTGATTTGATGGCCTGCTCTGTCTGGGTCATCATCTGAATCATTTCCTATCTAGTCATCTGCAGCCATTTTACATTTGCTGCAGTCTGTACACTGGGCACCAGAAGGGAAGAAATACGTTTCTGTCTTGGTAAACAACCTGTATTGATTTTGAATCTCTTTTAGTTCCTCTGTCTTTGGATAGGTAATTAGATATCTTCTGACGAACCTCTTAGCGATGAACACACTTAATGGTTAGAGCTTAGTTGGTTCTTGGCAGAGCATATTTATGATAGATGAGAATCAACCACTAAAACCACAGGATGTAGGCTGGTCTGTGACCATACACCCTTCCATGATGTAAATGTGCATTTCTATGGGTAGAGTGCCAATTCCTAGGAAACAAAACAAGCACTCTGCTTGTATTTTAGCTGGTGTTTCATTTAGCTCTGTCCTTGTCAGTTTTGGAATTTAGTTAACGCATATTTCGTCACAGTTCTTATTGACACCTGACTCCACATCTTCAGAAAACCCCAGTAAGCCCCCTGCTTCACAGCTCACTACACCTGCCACCCTTCTATTGTTGGAAAACAATGCTCCTTCTATCTTCAAGAATATCTGCACCTTGCCCCACACCTGTTCTTTCTTCTTGGCACATTCTTGATAGCACCTGGAGACTGCACTTGGATGGTAGCGGTGTGTGGCAAAAATCAACATTACATAACATAACACAGTCCCTGTCCAACATATCACAGGTTGCAAAAAGGTGTAATGTGTTCTTTCTCCTGTCATCTGATGTAATACGCCTTTGTCCTTGATGACGTTTTTGCAATTACAGCAGGATAGACATGGACAGGTATCTGTTCTTCAATGTTTGACCCTTGTAATATTTATCCTTGTTTGGGTATTTACAAGTATGATATGATATGATATGATATGATATGATATGGTATATATAATGTGCCTATACACAAGTGTTTTGAGGTGCGACGAGGCAAGGGAGGGGGAACAGAGGCAAGACAGATAATGATCCTACTAGGCCAGGTGTCATTCAGATCGCGCAAGTGCGTGGGAAGGGGAAGGGGAAAAGTGTGAAGGGGAAAGGAGGGGGGAAAGTACAGTACATGGGAAAGGGGAAAGTGCAGTACATGGGATATTAGAATATTAGGATAAATAATGGCTGGAGGGTGGCAAGTGCAAGGTAAGAGCAGACATAAGTGCTGGAGGGGGACGGTAAGGATACAGAATACAGTCCCCAAGTGCAAGGGTTGGCAGGGAGGCAGTGCAGGTGTGCAAATGGCAGGGCCTGGGCCCAAGGTCACAAAGGGTGGCCAGGTGGCCAGTGCAGTTTCAGCCAGGAATTTAGCAGGGGAGAGGGGGAGAAAAAGCAGTAAAAAAGAGGAAGCTTTTGATTTGCTTCCGGAACCGGAGATCGTTCTTCTCAAGTTTCGGGGAGGCAGGAAGGCTGTTCCAGAGGGAGGCCCCTGCAGAAAAGAGAGGTCTACCACCAACTCGTTGCTTGGAGAAGCGACGGACCCTGAGGGAGTTGGAGGCGGATGAGCGAAGAGCTCGAGAAGGAAAATATTTGGGAAGAGAGAGTTGAAGGTATTGCTGCCCCAGTCCCCAGAAGGCCCTGTGGACAATGCAAAGGGTTTTGAACTTAATCCTAGCAGCCACTGAGAGCCAGTGCAGAGATTTCAGTCCTGGAGAGATACGATCCCTGGGCTTCAAGCTGAGGACAAGTCTCACAGTCCTGTTCTGGATGAATCGCAGTGGGCGGAGAGTAGAAGCAGGCAGATTTAGATAGAGGCTGTTGCAATAGTCCAGCCTAGAGAGAACCAGGGCTCTGGAGACTGTGAGCTTCTGGGCAAAGGAGAGGAAGGGAAGAATACCTCTGAGGAGGTGCAGCTGGTAGTGTGATTTCTTAGTGGCATCAGAGATGTGAGGGGAGAAGAAGAGTGTGGAGTCGAAGATGACCCTGAGGTTTTTAGCCTTGCAGGTGGGAGCAGGAAGAGGGCCAAGAGAGGCCGGCCAGAGAGCTGCAGAGACAGAGGGAGTGGGAGTGCCAATGACTAAAATGTCGGTCTTACTGACATTAAGGTACAGGTCATTAGTGGAACACCACTCCTGGATAGTAGACAGACAGTCAGAGATGAGGGAAGTAGAGGAGGAGGCCGAAGGTAGCCTGAAAATGAGCTGAGTATCATCCGCATAGCACTGAAAGTTGGGGCAGAGAGCGGCGATGTGGTGGGCAAGGAGTGCCAGATATTGGTTGAAGAGCCAGGGAGAGAGGTTAGATCCCTGGGGGACACCACAGGTAGAGAAAAGGTTATCAGAGAGGAAGGACCCGAGTCCTGTTTCCAGACCGGCTGATCTCGAGTTCTGCAGGCAGGAGGTGTCATTCCAGCCAGGTCTGACCTGGCGGGTTTAACACCACCCGCCTGCAGGTGGACGTGGAAACACCGGCACCATCACAAGATGGTGCCGGTGTTTCCACTTCCCCATTCCCATAGAACTCTTACAGATCTTTATATGTTGTTACAGGTAAACAATTGTTCCCTCAACGACGCATTGAATGCCTCTAAGATATCTATACCTATTGTTATTGTTATTGTTATTTTGCATTTATATAGCACCTTATAGACCATTGGTATGGTCTGAAGGCGCTGGTAGGTTGAACACCCTTGGGAACCGAAGTTCAGATCAGTAGAGAGAGTAGAGAGAGTCAAAGGTGAGTGTGAGCACCGGATATGTGTGCAGCAGGTGCGGTATTCGTGTAATAGCTGCTTCTTAGCGGTAGGTGTGGTGGTTGAGAGATCAGGAGTATGTGTTTGTTCTGGCAGGATTTAGGCTGCATTAGGCCTGAGGAGAACACCTGGCTGGGGGGTGAGTAACCAGCAGTGTTTATTTAGAATGATGGGGAGTGTGCGGCAGATGTTGGTATGAGAACAGTTATACCGAATGGTGTCATAGTATCTCTGTGTTCTAGTTGAGTGGTGGTGTAAAGAAGAGGGTAAGCGTATGGTGGGTTATATGCTCTTTCAAACGTTCCCTTCAATTCAAACCATACTATATATGTCACGCAAGTAGGCCTTTCTCCATTCAACTTTATACAGGGAGGGTATTAGGCATAAATCTAAAAACAACTTTGCACAGAGAGGTAATTAGGGAGATCGGTCGGTTCGGCCGGGCACCTATTAGACTATTAGGATATTGGACACACTTCTATATTCAACCTTCACAGCGAGGCTATTGGGCACACTTCTAGATTCAACTTTTCACAGCGAGGCTATTGGGCACACTTCTAGATTCAACTTTTCACAGCGAGGCTATTGGACACACTTCTAGATTCAACTTTTCACAGCAAGGCCATTGGGCACACTTCTAGATTCAACTGTTCACAGCGAGGTTATTGGGCACAGATCAAGATTCAACATTTCACAGCGAGGCTACTGGGCACACTTCTAAATTCAACTTCTAAATGCACTTCTAAATTCAGCTTTCACATGGAAGCTATTGGGCACACTTCTAAATTCAACTTTCCACATAGAGTATATTGGGCACATTTCTAAATTCAACTTTCACAGTGAGGCTATTGGGCACACTTCTAAATTCAACTTCTAAATGCACTTCTAAATTCAACTTTCACATATAAGCTATTGGGCGCGCTTCCAAATT
The DNA here is from genome assembly GCF_040938575.1 of Ambystoma mexicanum. Lineage (NCBI taxonomy): Eukaryota > Metazoa > Chordata > Amphibia > Caudata > Ambystomatidae > Ambystoma > Ambystoma mexicanum. Next base: position 1,514,425,149 of record NC_090937.1, on the reverse strand, counting down.
CATCTTTCCACATAGAGTATATTGGGCACATTTCTAAATTCAACTTTCATAGCGAGGCTATTGGGCAAATTTCTAGATTCAACTTTCAACAGCGAGGCTATTGGGTACACTTCTAAATACAACTTCTAAATGCTCTCCTAAATACAGCTTTCACATAGAAGCTATTGGGCACACTTCTAAAATCAACTTTCCACATAGAGTATATTGGGCGCGCTTCTAAATGTAACTTTCACAGAGAGGCTATTGGGCACACTTCTAGATTCAACTTTCCACAGCGAGGCTATTGGGCTCACTTCTAGATTAATCTTTCCACAGCAAGGCTATTGGGCACACTTCTAAATTCAACTTTTCACAGCGAGGCTATTGGGCACACTTCTAAATTCAACTTTTCACAGCAAGGCTATTGGGCACACTTCTAGATTCAACTTTCCACAGCAAGGCTATTGGGTACACTTCTAAATACAACTTCTAAATGCACTCCTAAATTCAGCTTTCACATGGAAGCTATTGGGCACACTTCTAAAATCAACTTTCCACATAGAGTATAATGGGCGCGCTTCTAAATTCAACTTTCACAGAGTGGCTATTGGGCACACTTCTAGATTCAACTTTCCGCATAGAGTATATTGGGCACATTTCTAAATTCATCTTTCACAGCAAGGCTATTGGCCACACTTCTAGATTCAACTTTCCACATAGAGTATATTGGGCATATTTCTGAATTCAACTTTCCACAGCGAGGCTATTGGGCACACTTCTAAATTCAACTTCTAAATGTACTTCTAAGTTCGGCTTTCACATGGAAGCTATTGGGCACACTCCTAAATTCAACTTTCACAGAGAGTATATTGGCTAGGGTTCAGAATCCTGAGTGTGGTGCATGCTAAGATTCACATATGCTAACAATCACATTTCTGTCTGGATTTGGCGCAGGCTAATCTTTGTGGTTCTCTCGGGGTATGGTACTAGTTAACATTATACTGCAGGCAGCGTATGCTGTCCAGCCATGAATAGGTTTTGGCTGGTGGTCACATATCCTTCTAATAATACATGGTGTAGGTCTGTAGAAGTCTAGGCCATTGAAAGTTAAGTTAGAGTGACAGAAGCTTTCTGAAGTAGAGTAATTGATCTACCCCCCCACCCATGCCAGCACTTACAGTTTTTTCGGTGTCTGGTGGCTTTATTGGCTTCCCCTGCGGACACCTGCAGACACATCTTGGAGCCGCCAATGTTGGAGCGGCCCGTTGCCTTGGGGACCTTAGCCACAGGGGCTGCCGGGCAGGTGGCTGCCCTGGGAGGGTTTATGATATGTGGCTAGGAGACCAATCAAGGTGCCGGGGGCGGGGTGGGAGTCGGGAGGAGGGAGGGGGAGAAGGAGCTGGGAGATGCAGCAGCACGGGCCACAGGCTCCAATGGATGGTGTGGGCTACCAGTCCAGGCCCAGGGGGCTCACTGGCCTGGTGGCACTCACCTGCAACGCTCCGGATGGCAAAGGAGCGTGCAGGGAGACCGCTGGTGGGATACCCAGGAAGAGGGACTGCAAAGCCCAATCAGGCTCCGGGGGCGGGGTGGGAGGTGGGGTGGGAGGCGGGAGGTGGGAGGGGGAGAAGGAGCTGGGGAGATGCAGCGGCGCGGGCCGTGGGATCCAACGGGTGGTGTGGGCTACCAGGCAAGGACCAGGGGGCTCACTGGCCTGGGGGCACTCACCTGCAACGCTCTAAATGGCAAAGGAGCGTGCAGGGGGGCCTGCTGGTTCCAATGGATGGTGTGGGAGGCGGGAAGAGGGAGGGGGAGAAGGAGCTGGGAAGATGCAGCGGCACGGGCCGCGGGCTCCAACGGATGGTGTGGGCTACCAGGCCAGGCCCAGGGGGCTCACTGGCCTGGGGGCACTCACCTGCAATGCCCCGGATGGCAAAGGAGCGTGCATAGGGGCTGCTGGTGGGATACCCAGGAAGAGGGGCTGCAAAGCCCAATCAGGCTCCGGGGGCGGGGTAGGAGGCGGGGTGGGAGGCAGAAGGAGGGAGGGGGAGAAGGAGCTGGGGAGATGCAGCGGCGCGGGCCACAGGCTCCAATGGATGGTGTGGGCTACCAGGCCAGGCCCAGGGGGCTCACTGGCCTGGGGGCACTCACCTGCAACGCTTCGGTTGGCAAAGGATTATGCAGGGGGGCCGCTGGTGGGATACCCAGGAAGAGGGGCTGCAAAGCCCAATCAGGCTCCGGGGGTGGGGTGGGAGGCGGGAGGAGGAAGGGGGAGAAGGAGCTGGGAAGATGCAGCGGCACAGGCCGCGGGCTCCAACGGATGGAGTGGGCTACCAGGCCAGGCCCAGGGGGCTCACTGGCCTGGGGGCACTCACCTGCAACACCTATGATGGATTTTCTTACTTACCCTCACACTGGATGAGTCTAGGCTCTTCCATCAGGGAGTCTCCTGTTTTTAATAAAGCATGCTAGGGCAGCCTTGTGAATTATCATTTTACTTGAGGTCATTGTTCCACTTACCCCTTCCCATTTGTTGTTCATAGATAGAGACCCCGGGACCATTCATTCCATCACACGTCCTGATGAAGGCCTGCCCAAAAAGCTGCACTACACAGCTCCTCGAGGCCGAAACACCATTGTGTCGACGATATCATCATTTGAACAGTGCACATCTAAAGCATTGTTAATGTGCATTTTTGTATATATGTCCATTGATGTGGGTTTATGTTTATTCTTGTGACTGCACAATTGAAATGATCAACCAATAGTAGCAGTTATTTGTTGTTGTTATTGCATTGGGATCCAGCCTGTCTTACTGGATCATACCTATATGTATTGTTTTTTCTAAACATCTCTGGGTGCTCTATCCCCACCAACTTTGTCCAGATGTCATTAAACACATTTTGTGAAAAATAATGCAGTAAGAAGTGACTGTTATATTTGATATAATGTTGGAACTCTGTGACATCTCACTCGGAAGTTTCTGTTAATTTATGCATCTTGAGTAACTACAGCATGATTTTCAGTATAATACAAACTGTAAAGAACTCATCATCATTGGAAAATATCAAAAGTGGCTCAGGACATTACATTGTGATGCCTCTGATAGCAAGACTGTGCCCACGAGTCAATTTATGGTTCCCACAGCCAGTTTTGTCGGAAACAAGTTCCATGGCTCCAAATGGGATCCACTCTTAAATCACACACATACAGGCACATAGGAAATATCAGAAGAACTTGAACCCCCACCAACTACCTGACAGACAACACCACACCACACACATTTTAAACCGCCAATCACCCTGTCTGGTTTAAATGGACAACATATTACCACTGATTAGCCACCCTTTGTAAGTTGATGGAATTAATAATCACATGGCATCCCTATTCTGGTGCATCTGTTCTGTCTGTCTCTTCTTACGGTATGTAAATGTTCTGTTTAGCTTGCAACAAAGTGCATCTCTCTTTTCCTATAGTATATATTAGTGGCATTGCTGGTGAGATTGGAATGCTGTATATTAGCCTTAGGAGTGGATCTCTTTATTTAGAGCACAGGGAGGAATCCCTCAAACTCCATCTCCTCATCCAAGCGTACTTGAGAACCAAGATGAGATGGACAGTACTCGAGTGGAAACTAAAGCACAGAACATATATACTTCAAAACTTGTGGTTAGGAAGGTGTTGGGATGCATGGATGGACTACGCCACTCATTTGAAACTATTGGGGCGCCCACATAATTATTACCACAGAGTGCCCACAAACAGTGATGCAAGCAAGCAGTCATTTATTTAACTGATTGTATGGGTTTCCTGGGATAAGTTGAATATATTTTACACAAATATGGGAATCTGGACTAGGTTTGTTTGCGAAATGATTCCTTTGTGCTGCAAATGGGGCTATTTTTCCTGGAGAGTGGTATGAGACCTTTCAATATAATTATCAAATAATGGATTGGGGTCCGAATGACACCCACATAAAGATGTGGTCCACAATGTCTTGTATAGATAGTGTGTCACCTAGTCTCCACAACTCAGTGATACTCACTGATCCAATCGTGGTAGAATGTTCTCCTGCCATCAGCATACTTTGGAGCCTTTTGTTATTCACGTGCTTCACAACCCACATTCCTTTGCGCCCCGCCACTTCACCCAGTCTCGCGCCATTAATCTTCTTTCCTCTCCCAGCGCCAACAACTGATGTGCCATCTTCACCTGAGAGAGTGTTCAATGCAGTGGCAGCATTCCCACATCATCCTGTTGCGTGCCAGCATACTATGAGCAGACCTCAAAGCAAACACTTATCACATGAGTGGTTCAAGACATGTAAGCACTACTTTTGATTCTTGTTGGATTACATTTCCCAGTCTGTGAGAATGTGTAAGCTATATATATGTTGGCCCAGTACCAAATGCTGATCAGTGTGCTGTAAGTGTGAATGACTACACACGAGGAATTCTAGTGTTCTAAGTTAATGATTTGTGCCACTTGAAGTTTCAATAAACGGGCAAGCTTACACCTTTCATCAAAGTATCTAACAACAGAATTTCGGGGTGTAAAGTGCATCAATATAAATCAGTATGTAGAAACTCATTACAAACATGTAGGTGAAAAAATCACCCTGGCTCCAGAGAGTGTCAATGCATTTTTGAACCAGGACAATATTTGCCCTGAATCTTATCCTCTGCTTTATAAGTACAAGACGAAACAAGAAACACATCGTATTGATAAAGTCTTCTTTTATTACATTGTTTTGCAACGGTGCAATGTTGCACTAATATTAATAATGTATATTAGAGCAACTGCTGCAAGGCAATGCCTCTGTAATGAGGCCCGTGATGGGAGCTGCCCTGGCTATTCTCCAGATTTAATAATTGAAGATCCACTTTAAACATTACATTGAGAAAAGGCTCTCCACAAAGAGTTCAGAAGTGGAGGATTTTAAACCCATGTTCACAGGCAGCCATGTGTGCCCTAAGCTATATAGTAGAACAACGTCAAAGAAGGTTTCCTACTCCGATGTATATCTCCTAAATACACAGAAAACCATAATAAAATGTGTACACTACTTTCCCTTTTATTATTGAGTAGTATTTTAGTGTTTGCAGTTTTTAAGTATGGGTTTGTTTGTTGCCCCCTTGTTTGTCCACTTGTTGGGGTTCACTTGGGGTTGTGCTTTGGTTCCTGGAGCTGCACACTTTTCCAGGGTGCTATTTGTGCCTGGCATGGTGTGCTGTGGTGCTGGGACTGAAGGGGGAAAAAGGCTGGTGGGAAAGGAGGAGCTGCAATTCTCCTCCCAGGAGGAAGGTATTTACTCCATGATGTATTAGATGGGAGGGGGCTTGTGCCCATTTTGGCACTATGTCGTGGGCCCTGATGTGAAGAATTCCCATATGTCATGTGTGTAAAAGCCTAGCTTTTTTGATTTGTGTTATAATACAATGATGTGGGTTTCCGATCTCAGAAAAGTAAGTCTGAAACACTGTTTCATTAAACTCTGTGTCAAAAGCAGAGTGAACACTGGTGCCATTCTCCATTAGTATCCTGATCTGCTGCGCCTGATCTTCAGTGGTTCAGAGCAGGTTCAAGGGTCAATCTGGAATTAAAATCCATAGCTATGTTTTGGTATGGTGGCTGTTTGTTCAAATATGTGTTAAAAACTCCTTTTGATTGTAGTTTGCCAGTACCTACTCTGCAAACTCATTATCAGCTATGAGAGGCAATATGGATTCCAGCTAACAGACTGCCTGAATTTCAATGAACAGGACAAAAGACAGGATGCCTTCCTCTTTTGACTCTCTGGGAGGAAAGTAACTTCTCCCTGCCAGACCCTGCATTTTACAACATGAGATCGCATGGAAGCCTTGTTTTGAATTAGCAATTCCATATCACAGGTCTGCCTCACAATATGGGTTTGCAAACCAGATGGCCTTTCAAGCTGCAGGCTAGAGAACGGGAGCTGTACGGGCAGTCAGAGAGCACAAGTGTATTTGAGAGAGGAAGGGTTCCTGTGTTACTTTTCTGTGGGCTTCTCTCTCCTTCCTGCACCCTCCATTTCCTGTGGCACTGGTACCAAGGGTATGACATTAGTAAAGGGATATTAAGGAAGAGAAATAGAGAGGGGCCCGTCAATGGTTGCATGTATGGACATCCCAGAGAAAATGGATACTGGGATCAACTCAAATCAGCAGTTCTCCTAATTTTGATCCACACTCGTAAGTTGTATCACTCCTTTTGATGCATCAACTTGAATTGCTCGTTGCTTCTATCGAAGCGCAGAAATCCCCACTTAACCTGACTTAACACTGACTCACTGCCTGATATCAACAAGACGCACCCAATTCGAACCAAGTGCGACCCATATCTACAACTCATAGAAGCCTGGCTCAAACCCTTCGACCCCCCACCCAAGAGCTAGAAATGCAAACTATTAAGAGATCCATTCCCCAATATCCATTTTGGGGTCTGGGTAACTGTATACCCTTTTCTACAAGAAACACATCCTTTGAGTAAGATTTTTGCAGGGATTGCCTTGTTTGGCCCTGCAAAAGTATCCAGAGTGCCTACAAAGATTTACATTTGCATGGGTGGGGTTTTATAGTGTATTTATTAGATAGTTGTATACGTGACTTGTTTAATTAAAATATACATATTTTAAAGAACATGGACAACCATGGGCAACCTAATCTTATGATTTTGAATATGAATATGAATTATTTTGTGGAATTGTTGACTCATTGACGTGTTTCATTCCTTGTATGTGCATATTTCATTTTATTCATGCAGTTTATGCTTATGTATGTGTATATCTATTTTTATTATGTATAGATTACAAGTGTATAATGTGTATATTAACCAAAATTTCACAAAATAAAAAAGACAAAAATGAAGAACAGGGATTGGAAATCATTTTATTTTGGAACTTGTGTATTATTGCTGTGTGGGTGGATACTGTCTCTCATTCTCACCCCTCTTAAGAGCATAGAATTCCAACTGGAAATGTTACTACACAAGTTGAAGGAGAAATATATCTTGGCTGTGCCTGTTTTATATTTAAGATTGGGATCACTGTTGGTTTTTAGAAGTGTGAGTGCTGAGTAGGGCATCCAGCTATTTCTCACCATTGTATTCCAGTGGAGCATCCCGTTTTGCACATCTGGTCACATAGCGTTGCCGATCCTCTGAGTGAGTGGGAGAGGCTAATGTATTGCATGAGGCCTCAGGAGTTAGAGAGGAGCTAGGGCCATTGTAGTACTCCACAGTAGTGAGAAAAAGTACAGAGGCAGGAAAGGATGGCCATCATGTCGACATCAAACCATGGGCACTGGAACATCAAGAGTGCATGTTCCACATAGAAGCATGGAGTGGTCACAGCAAGGACACCCATAGAAGAAGTGGCTTCCACCAAGCAGGAGAGCGTAATACTGTGCTCAAAGGAAGGTCTGTCAGAATGATTAATGGGATATACAGCATTCAGCGATGCCAGAGAAGGTTATGAGGAGGGCGAGTGGCAGATAGAGGAATAATCAGTGGTAGAGTAAGCATTTCCTTCTACTGCAACAGTAATCAGACATTGGAGACCCTCCAAGAGACTGCCCTCAGCGTTTCCCAGGTCCTCACACTTCTCCTCACAAAACAAATGAAACTGAATGGCAGGTAGGTGACTAATTTCTGCCGTGCCAGAGTACAAAGATGAGTAGAGTCTAAATCACCTATTCAGCCCTCACATTTCTTCAATCCATGAGTAAACACAATCATAAAGGTAGAACAGGCACAGTTAAAAGATATACTGCCTTTGCCGCCATCTGTGGCAAATTAGACCAAGGGAATGCTATACTCTCAAGATGGGCTGCATTAACAACCCAAACAGTATAAGAGTTTTAAACAAAGGTAGTATGTCCAGTCAAGCTTCTATACAAATTTACAAATATACATAATTTAATTAAACACACCATATACAGTAATAACTAAACAGAAAACACTACCAAAAACCACCCCTGTAGAAAGAACACAGAAAATGAAAGCTAGCAAGATACGCCACGCTGGCTCATATGCAAATCAACCTCAAACAATCCTCCCTCAGAACCCGTCAACCCCCACCTAGCCCTCTCCACTCCACACTCCCTGGACAAGACAGGCCTACATTTTACTTTACAAATGTCACTGAGCTGGAAGACAAAGCTATCCTAAAAGGCTTGAAACCTTCCAGATGTAAAGGCAACATATGCACTGCACACATCACCAAAGACTACTTAGAGGCCCTAGCCCCTTTTATCACCCTCTTCATAAACTCTTCATTCTCCTTGCGTGTCATCCCATCCAGGCGCAAGGAAGCTTGGGTACTTCTCCTTATCAAGAACCCCTCCTTAGACCCGACGATACCCAACAATGATGGTCCCATTTCTCTTGTAAATACTAGACAAAGCCTCCTATAGCCATATACAACACATTTTGGAAGCTAACGACATCCTGGGAATGTGCCAGTCTGGATTCTGTCCAGGCTATGGAACTGAATCCACCCTGCTTGATCTTAAAAATCAGCTGGACAAAATCAGATATAATGGAAAGCCTGCCTTTCTTCTGCTGCTGGATCTCTCTGCAGCATTTGACCTGGTGTATCACAAGATTCTTTGTCGCCGTTTTACCACAGCATCCCACTTCTCTCCTGAAAGCCATATTTCCTAAAAGACAGAACCATCACAGAGTTCACAGAAGATGCCAGCCCCCACCCCCACTGTGATATCCTGTGTAGTACCACAAGGGTACCACCCACGTACTATAATATATTAACCAAACCATTATTTCACCTTCTGGATTCCATCAGTGTATCCTACACTAATTATGCTTACGATACTCAGATCCTCCCCCTCTCCAGCAATACCAAGATGATTCCACCAATCTCTACACGGTCTATCTGACTATCTAGGCCTGGGTGGACACACATTGTCTCTGCCTAAACGAAGACTGAGATCCTCCTGATAGGCTCCCCATCAGTGCTGAAGAATCTTAATGCACAATATGCATCATTCAATATTGATGGCAACACCATCCATGTCTCTCCCACAGTTGGGACCTTGGGAGCTCACCTGGATGCCTCGCTGTCCTTAACCTGACAAGTGAACACCTTTTCTGCCTCAGCCTCATATCCCACAAAACATATAATTGCGTCCAGATCCTTCCTCTCACAGGATACCAGTCTGACAATTGCCTGTGCAATTATAGGATCCAGACTGGACTATAGCAATGCACCCTTTGCTGGAACCGCCTCCTCTAACATCCAACAATTTCAGGTGATATAAAATGACAAACTTCGAGCAGTGCTCAACATTCCTAGACAATAACACATCTCTTCCATAAGAAAAAAGATTCACTCACACCCAGTGTGTGAATGGATACTATTGAAAACCTTGTCAATTACACATAGATGTCTCACCAAAACTGCTCCCCCATATTATTCAAAACATCCAATCCTTCAGACTTACCAAACTGGGCAATACTCACAGACTTATCCTGCCAACCTTCAAGCGGACAAAAGCAGGAGGCTCAATTTTCCTGATAATGGCAGCTAAACATTGGAACACCATGCCACCAGTGGTACGAGCCGAACAATCTTATTGGGCCTTCAGGAAAGCTTTAAAAATGTGACACTTTGTGTAATATCTGAACAGTGTCGCTACCTGTGTTGGAATTGACTTTTTCCTTCCCTTAATATGTGTAACATGTGGTAACAGCGCCTCAATGCCCTTGTGTTTAGGGCACTTTATAAATGTGAAACTAACTAAATAAATAAAAGGCAATAAAAAACAATGTCCACAAAGGATATTTTCTTGAGTTGCAAAAAAGGATTAAAGAGACCTTGGCAGGCTCTAGGACTCAAAAAGGATTAGGGGAAGTTAACAAACAGTAACCCCTTTGGAGTTCTTGGTGGTTCAACAACAGCAAACTAGGCTTCTCAGTGCAGTTCAGCATTTAGATTCAGTAGTCACAGCAGTCCAGAGGCAAGCAGATGTTGAGACAGGATAATTGTGTAAGGGTGCTCTGTTTTGAATCTTTACTTGAGCAATGCAAATAGGGGCATCACAAGTTCTGTTTGACGGTCAAAGCCTAATGACAAAGTGAGGCAAGTACATTTGATATAGTGCTTGAAGGACACAAATCAGGAAAAACACCCCCATCAGTTCAACCATCGACTTGATCAGCGAGGAAGAGGGTGAAGGTTCGAACAGCAGTTTGCGGAGTGCAGAAGTAGCAGTGTTTTTTTGTTGGAGCTAAGGTAACACAGTTTGGCATGGTGTGGATGTGAATATGCCTGAACGTGCAGGACTGCAGTTGCAAGGACAGGGATTTCCAAAGGGAGCTCTGGAGTGTCCTGCTGGTATTGTCAAGGTCATACTGGCTCAAATCCCGGTGTGCAGTGGTCTGACAATGAAACAGCAGATATCCTGGATGAGTAAGCATTTTCTTGGGTTGCAAAACAGGGAGGAGGAGGGCACACACCTGCAAGGGTCCTGCAGAACGGTGAGCCTTTAGGTACCAGTGTGGCTGGCAGAGAAGGAGGCCTTGCTTTAGCAGCTCACCAACAAGGACATCTTCCTGTTGAGTGGCTGTCTCTCTGTGGAGAGCATAACCTGTCCTCGCAAAGGAAAAAAGAGAGGCAACCCCAAAGGGCTACAGTCTTGCCGGGAGCAGCCAAGACAGCCTGGCTGGGTGTATATGCATTACCCATTCACGGCTGAACAGGACTCACAGGACTGACACATGTGTAATATCAAGTTGATGTGGCTTGCAAAATTATGGTAGATTCAGAGCACCATACCCAAAACTCTACTATGGCTTATCATTACAGTTTAAAATGCCACCAGTGTAGTGTTCTCATAGTTATGTATTTTTGGAACATAGATGCATAACCTAAATGCACCTGCTGTGCTGCAGAGACTTGGCTATCAATGCAGCTGTCAAGAGGGCACCTGTGACCAATGAAAAATGCTCTGTGCCACTGCAGAGCAATCACTGCACAAAAGGCCACTGTTTCAGCAGGGCACAGGTGTATACTATGCTATTTTATGTCATGAAATTTAGGAAAGGGAAATTTGAACTGCAGATGGTTCTTCCTAAAATGCAATGATCCCCGTAAAAGACTGCGGCGCCGTTAAACCCTTCATGCCGATTCACACTTTAACGCCTGCTTTTTGCAGGCGTTAAAGTCCAACCCGCTAAGGGACCTTGGTGCTAATTACGGCACTGTAATTTACAGTGGGCCAAAAATGGGAATGGGGAAGGGGCCATGGTGAATGGGGATTTACCGCCCCGCCAACCTTGGAATGGGGCGGCAAATCCGCCATCCACCATGGCGGAATCCGGCATGGACCATGGTGCTAATAGCACCATGGTCCAACGCCAGGGTTGTAATGATGTGTTATGTCTGAGTAGACTGCACCTATCTCAATCTACTGTTTAGCATGCAAACATGTGTTCTCTTAATTCATAGCATGCATCATAGGTGACAGCCTAGTAGATAACAGAAACAAACTTGTACTGCAATGTATACTCACAAGCATTGCATACCAACACTGAAAGAAATATAAAGCTGCTTTTGTATTGCTTCCCCGAAACACACATTACAGCACTAATTATAAATAATGTATTTGAGCACTTTAAAACTAAGGCTTTTTGTTAATTCCATGAAGTTACAATATTTGGTGGATAATCCCTTAAAGTCAGGAGATGGTGAGTTGAGAGGCTTCATGCATTTTACTTTACCGTAGATAAACACTTGACATTAGCAGAGCACAGACCGACCCACTCAGCACAACTCTAAATTTGGACTCATAATGCAGCCCACTCTTTACAAATCAGAGCTTGAGAACTGCAGTAGATGATACTTCTAACTTTATATACATGAAAGAGCAGCGAAGGAGCAGAGAATTAAGCCCTACCATAATGTTTGCATTATCACTCATGCAAATGGAGACAGAGACCTCACAACATTACTTAAACGTGCAGCATAGCAGAAACACTCAAAAACTACAGGAGACATTAATATTCTGTACGTGAGTGTGGTATTTGATAGCAGACCGTATGAGGACAATTCTCACAGTTCTAAGGGCATTGTGCAGTGCAAGAGCAACAGACAGTACATACTCTGAAGTATATGTCTTGTAGGGCATAGGTACATACATGGCTGTCTTCTACACTAATTCCTTTAAATGGAAGCGGGTCAGAACAGAAAAAAGAGAGGTGCACATGGCAAATAAATGTCTGCCTCTTAGACTACTTTGTTAAGCATTGCTACCAACTTGATGCCTTTATCATGGCCTATTGATCTTTTTTGTTATCCTTAGTACATGGAAATTACCAATATGAAAATGTGCAAACATCTTACAAGAAGGTCCACTAAAAACATAGCAGAACTTTTAAAAATCTGCAAGGAAGTCGCCAATCCCACTGCAGTTTCCATTTCACCTCTGCCTTCCCTGGTTCTCTGCACTACACTGGCCTCTCACTACATTACTAAAGCTTGGGACATCCTGTCCTCACTCTCCTCTACACCACTCCCTTCTTACTCACTAGCTCTCATGCCTTCCTTGGCCCCCCCATCCCTTCCCTCCTACTCTCCTCTTTCTCTCCCATATCACCTGATGAGGTTTCTAGACAAGTCAGCTATATGAAATTCTCTCCCACACAGATGCTCCCCTGCTCCTCTAGAACTATCAAGAACAAAATTATCTCCCTTGCTCCAGCCTTGGTTGATGTCTGCAATCACTCCTTTGCCACTGGAACCTTTGTCATGATTTGCTCCCTTCACTCCCATTCCCACCTCTTGGGGGTATTATTTGGGGTTTATTCCCTACTAGTCTCTCCTGCCGAACCTTATGCTACAGTACTGTGGTGAATTGGGAGTGCTAAATACTTATTTTCCATGCTACTTCCCTTCCGGATCCATTCCAGGTTTAAGGCAGCCAGTATGCTGCTATAATCAAAAGACTATGCTTCCTGGAATGCCTGGCCCCTTAATCTCCAAACTTGCAGGACAAGGTTGGGTGGAGGATAAACAATACCTGTGGCTGGCAGGTGCAGCAAGCAGCACACCTGAGGTGTGTGCTCTTTAAACAGCTTTAAGGTCCCTTGTTCCTGGTTCTTAGCTTAGTGTCTTGTTTCTAGTTCCTATTTTCGTACGCCTTTTCCCTGTATTTCAAAATGAATGTGCTCATTAGTGATTTCTGCTTCCTGAAATCCCTATCTGCCTTTCTCTGTTTTGCAGTCAGTGCTTTCCTTTTTCCGTGCAGCCCATTTTTCCTGTGTTGTATATTTCGTTCACTTTGCCCTATTCTGCTGTGAACCCTTGATCGTTTAGTCTCTCCTCATTTATAGATTTGGCATTTTGCCTTTTTTCCCTGGATGGGGCGGGGGAGGTTTTGCCTTTGTAATTTCGTTTTCCCTGCTCCTGTTCCTTTACATTCTCTTGGAATATATTCAAGATGTTCCCTTGCACTTTCCCGTGTGTTTCCTATTAATTAATAGGTGTGGTGTGCTGTTGTAGCTAGCTCCTGTGTGAATGCCTATGTTTTCCTCACTATGTATTAAGTTATCCTCCCATTGCTGTTATAGCCTTTCTGGGTCCCTGTTTGATCAACAGGGTTTATGGGCTTAGCTGAAATTTCAGCTGGTATTTCTCGTCCTCATGAATATTGTCCTTAAGTTACCTTAAACAATACCATCAAGGGTGTTAGCTCACAGATCCTGTCGTTACTTGCCCTGTATGTGGGCCTAGCGCTGTCAGTACCTGTAACAGCAATTGTGGGTAAGGAGCTTGCTCACTTTCTTTGTAATCATAAGGAGCTTCTAAGTGCTTACGAAACATCCCTTTTCATATATTTGTATTGTTATCAAGCTCTACTCGCACATCCTGGGTTTTAGTGTACATGTGTATTGGTTGTTGTGTGCATCTTGTTTTACTAAAAGCTATTCACTGTGTGATCATGTGCACATTTCCCTCACCATATTCACTGCCTTTGTCCTCTCATGACACCGTTCCCTTTACTCCTCAAGCACTCCCTTATGCACACTGCCCTCAAAAAGCCTTCTGCCGACCCTTCCAGTTTGGCTAACGACCACCTATCACCATTAACCCCTTCCTGGGAAACTCTTGGAGAAGCTGGCCATCTTCCAGCTTACCCATCGAACTGAATCTGTTGGTTGGCTACACAACCACCAGTCTGGCTTCAGAGCTGCCAGAGGCACAAAAACTGCAATCCTGAACATGTGTAAAGACTTGATCTATAATCTCGATTCCAACTCTCCTTCTTTTCTTATCCTTCTTGACCTTTCCTCTGCCTTTCATACGGTCAACCATGCCACCCTTATAAATCCGTTCTGTTATACCCTTGGCCTCACAGACCTGGCTTTGGACTGACTGATCTCCTTTCTCTCTGACAGGCCTTCCCAGTTCTTCAGCATTGGATCGTTCATAGATTACTTGCTATGAATATTCCATGTTGGCAAGAAGAACCTATAGCCTGACGCCCTTGTTATGGGTGTTTTTGGTCCTTACCAATGGGAACTTGAGTAGCTCTAGGCTAGACCCTCCTCTTCCCTGCAAATTCTAACCACGTGTTCAGCTGAGGGAGTCTTCTGGTTTTCCACAGTGAGAATTCTAGGTTAAACTCAGCATTTTCAAAGAAAGCAAGCTTTTTTCCTCCACACAACAATAACACTCAGTACACTCTTCAAGGTCAGGAAGTGTTTCTGGGAATGGCGTGAAAAAGGAAAGCCCTTTTTAAGGCATGTGCCACTTGTGGCCTCAAACATGTATATAAAGGAGATAAACACTTTGATTGCATATACTGCTGTTACCCGCACCCCACTGTTGAGGTTTTAGTTCCAAGACTCTCAAAGATAGAATTAGAAAGCTTGTCTGCTGGCTCAGTGAAAGAAACTACCTCGAATACCCCTCTGACTTCGAGTCGTCCAGGAGCATGGACACTCCCACGTGGAAATGACCACGATCGAGGCACAGAGCCAGGTTGGAGGAAAGGCCAGTGAAGAAGGCTAAGCACAGGATCGCCCATTGAAATGATCCATCATCAGCGTCCAAAAGAATGATGAGGCCAGCAGCCCGTTTTTGCCCACAGAAGGGCAATCATTGCCAGGCAGGAAGTCAGTAGCAGAAGGTGGCAAATCACTGATAGGACAAAAGGACAAACATAAATCAAGGTCAGTGAGAAGTGCGAGGCCCCATGCTCGGAGGAGAGGCACAAATATCTCCCAGAACATGTTTGCCCGAATGTGCAAGAACCTCAACATTGGCCACTCCGAAACCGAATAAGCATCACTTGACAGAGGCCATCAAATCATGGAATGTGCTCTAGCTCCCCCCAACCACGACTGCAAAAAAGGAACTGCAAAAATCAATTAAAGTCATCCCATTGACGTCCACAGCAACAAAGCACCGAGCCACATACCCTCCCATGATGCTGCATAAAACTGCCTCATCGATGACATCCCACAAGTCCAGCTCGTCCATGGCTACGTCTCACAAATCCAGCTTGCACAAAACCAGCTCGTCCACAACACCACATAAACCTGAATTGTCAACGTAAAAAGCTGTGGGCAAAGACCACACAAACACAGTCTTGTCACCCCAGCCTACAACCTCTGCAGTGGGTAAAGACACACTCTCAGACCCCATGGAATCATGGAAGGGAGGCCCGTCGCTGACACCATCGATGACAGCACCATGGACGGCAGCACCAGCAATGTTTTAGGCGGCACCGTCAATGGCAGCCCCATCGATGGAAGGACAAGAATTTTCTCATGAAGTGCAGCCTACAAAACCAGATGAAACTTCCCAACCACATCACATCATCCAGGTCTCTCCTATCCAGTAATCTGGTGTAATACCAGAGGAGATATTACAGTACGAGATGGATACCGACTTTGAAGTGCAACATTACCAGTTGGACTCAGATCAGTTGATGATATTACAGGAGGAGCCCCCACCTACAGCATCTACACCTGGCAGGCAGATTTATGAAGGTGGCATGACAGAGGCACAAATGCAAGATCAAGCTGGTCGCACACTGCCGAAGCCACAGGCATAAGCAGGCTGGGTTGCACCCATGGGGAACACCCACTGTGACAAATTGACAACCAGGGCACAAGTGGTCGAGGTATGAATATCGGTTTCTAAACCATCAACCATCCCCACACTACTAGTACGCCAGATGGGATCCGAACAGATTGGAAACACAAATAAATTATAAACCTCCTTGTCAAATTTTGGTAATGGTGGACGGAATGGCAGGCTTGTCTCTGTAAGGTCATGGATCATTGGTTAGTTCAACACAGCAAAAATAAAATCATTCCCCAATGATAAAAAGGGACTGTCCAGTCAAGGTTGTATATAAATATCTACTTTATTATTATCACAACAGACAGTACTAGCACAATACAAAATACAACCCGCCCTGTAAAGGAATGCAGAGGACACACAGTTTCAAGAAGGAAAGGGGATGAACTCTAGGTACTGACAGGAGGGTAGTCGGTAAAGCAATTAATCTCAATAGTCCAAGGATGCTTTGGTTCACTACAAAGAGAGCAACGGGTCATAAGATGTCACTAGGATCCTTCTGAAAATTACCTGGGGACAGAACCGCAATGCACCTTGTGCTTGTAGATGTTTGTGGTGCTCGACAGGGTTGAGTAGATTTCAGGGTGCATTGTAGCTTCTGCAATGGATTTAAAGAAGGGACACAGCTGTGGGTATCAGACGCAAGGCAGTTCAGCAAGTAAGGCTGGACGGACGGCTGTATGCTGGCCTACATGGCAGTTTGGGGTCAGGAATAGTTTTCTCAGTACAGGTTGGTGGGTCTGAAGCACTGATCGTGGCGTCTCAGTTTGCATGAGCGACTGCGGCATGACAACAGTCAGCGGTGCAGGCGGTTAAAGCTCAAAGGGCTCGACTGGCTCGGAAATGTCCTTAAGGTGGATGCTGGTTGATGCTTGTTGGTGCTCTCCTCCTGGCTTCTTTGCTGGGCTTGTGTCAAACTTTAAGGCGGATGGCCCAAAACTGAGGAGAGTGTTTCAGGCAACAGCATTGTCCTTGGTTTGATCAAGAGACTCTCTGGCACTTCCCACATAGGAATCTTGCTTGCTGTGTGCTGGCTGCACATGCGGGTTCTGGAGCTGATGAAGGGTCCTCTGGATTCAGTGTCTGCCTCTGTTCCATGGGAGATGTTTAGAGAAGGTATCTCGTTTCCCTCTTGGAAATCCTAGCCTTCCTTCACTGGCATAAGCTGTAAGGCAGACTGAAACTTCAGCCATGGTCCGAAGGAGTTCTTCTTGTTACTCCTTACTCAGATGATCAGCCAAAAGAGGGGCTCAACCCTCTTTTAAAGCTACCTCAATGAACCAATCCTGCGTTCCCAACCAACAATCGCCTGTTATGCGTGAGGTCAACAGGAAAGGTAAAGCAGTGAACACATGTACTACTAAATCCCACCCATCTTTCTGTCTGTTGTGGATCAAAAGGTCTCTCTAGTTAATTGAGCTCTCTGTAGTTCCTGTTAAAGGCAGGTCTCCCTTGAAGTTGTGGCGAGACAAGACTGTCTGTCTCCATCAAATCACATACTCCTACCCTCTGAAAGGGGTCCCCCTGTGAGGGTTGCCTACTGTAAACTCATATACCAGACATGACAGCTCACAGTCATTGATACTAAGAGGTGGGAGCTGGTTTCAGGTTAACACAGATGCATATGAAACGTGTTGTGCTTTTACTTAATTTTGTTAGCACTGTGTCCAGGCCTCTCATGGTCCTGCTTAAATTAACTCTCATAAGTATGCATCAGTGTCACCAGCAGGGCCAACAAAGGATAGGGCGGATCAATTGAGTCTTTGTCATTTAACTCCTTAAATGCTGAGAGTGTTCCCTCCCAGTGTTGAGCCCTTTTTTGGTGATTTTGTTTTTTTCTTACAAGAAATATCTCAGCCAAACATAGCTTCTTTTCATCCCACATGTAGGTGGTCATAACACCTCCAAGGAATCCTCGTTTGCTGTAGGGAGGTGAGAAAAATGCCAAAAAGAGAGAACATTTTGTGTTTTTTCAGACAATGCCAATAAAATGTTCAAAGGAGCCTGTATTTTTTTCTTTAGGATCTAGGAACAAATGGATTGCAGTTCCGAATTCTCCATTTTCCAAGCTTTCAAGAACAGGATTAGTGGAAACAAAAACATTTTTTGTATAAGTTTACCATCAGTTTTGTGCAAGGTAGGCAATTTTTCCTTTTTTTTGTAGGGTCTGTTTGGAAGGAATGGAAGGGGAAGGTAGGAAAGCTCAATGGGAAGCCAGAAAGACATACATTTCTGAAAAGTAGAGAACATTCTAAGTTCAGGTAAGCGGGATTTGCGCAGTTCAAACAACAGCTATGTACTTCACATTTCTATAATTTGCTAAAATATTGGAAAAGTTAATGAAAAAAAAGTATGTGCTGGACATGTTTGGACTGGTAACATAATGGTTTCTGTCAATATTGAGAAAAGCAATGCATGACTGCATTCCCCAACTCATCTAGTTAGGAAATCACACGTTTTGGTAATGTTTCACAAAACAAGCAATACCATGAGCCAAAAACTGAGCCATGGTATCCACCTTTTTATGCTGACAGACTAAACAGACGTACTTAGCATTTGAAAATAAGGAAAACAAATGTGGTGAAGAATGGCAAGCATACATTTTTTGAAAGAGCACAGGGAGATCTTTTGAAGGGTCGGTGACTGGTGCAGGTTACAAAAGCGCAGTGTGCCTAAAGCAGCAACTAAATGTAGGCCACATTTGGAAAATGAAAGGGATGTTTAACAAAGTGCAGTAGGAAATGTGTGAAAAAGTTCTGAAACTCAAGAGAAAAGAACAAATGTCCAACGTTCCCACATTCCCACAGTTGTCTCAATGAAAATAGTACCTCACATATGTCAATGCAATGACCGGGGCACAAAGAATAGGCTAAATCACTAGTACATCAGGCGCCCTGGGGAAAACAGGTTTCGGCCATCTGGAAAACCCACAGATTTGGGCCTGCGGTGTCGCAGCCACCAAGGAAAATTGGAAACACCATACATTTCTGAAAAGAAGACACCCCGGGGGAATCCAAAGAGGTCTGAATTTCACTAATCGCCCTAGAATCTATTACCCACAAGGCCCGGTAAACGCCAAAAAGTGGCGAAAAAAACTAAATGTTCAGACATTTGTTACCAGGAAACCACTGAAAAACACTGGCAACAAAACATGTCCTACCTTTCCACATTGCCACAGGTGTCCTGCCGAAAACAGTACCTCACATGTGTCAGTGCACTTGCCTGGGTGTAAAGGGAAAAGGCTAAACCACTAGTACACCAAAGTGCCTAGCGATAAGAAATTCTAATGGTATTTGGTGTTGTGGACAACCCACAGATTTGGGTCTGGGGTGTCTCAGCCACCAAGGAAAATTAGAAACCTCATACATTTCTGAAAATACGACACCTGGGTGAACCCAAAGAGGTCTGACTTTTGCCAGTCTCCCTAGAATATATTACCCCCAAGTGCTTTGCTCAATTGGTCATGTGCAGAAAGCATTGGGATCTCTCAGGAGCACAGAGATATGTGCTCCAAACCTTAGAAAAAGTGTCCACTTACTGATTTATTCGACACAGTTTACTTCTTTTTAAGCTGGCGGAAGTGCTACATGACACACCTCCTAAGAGACATCAAATGGGGAGTACAGGAGCATCGCAAGTGGCATTATAAGTGTCTAGGCTGTTGGGCTGACGTGCTGCCTGTTTATTCACCTCTACTCGCCTCCCCGTTGTGGATTGTTTGCGGTTATGTGCTACTGCCGAGTCAACAATTAGAAGCTGCGACTCCCACAATGCGGACGGAACTTGTTCTGAATTTCCCCAATTCTATTGGATCGTGTTGCTGCCACTCACTTGCCCACCCCCCTCGGCCATGCCCACATCGCAGCTGGAATCAGGATTCAAATAGGAGCTGAACGCACATCGCAAGTGGCATCATAAGTGTCTAGGTTGTTGGGCTGTTAGGGTGGTAGATGAGTGGTGGTTCCCTTCTAAATATTTCTGCATTGGAAGGGTTACACATACGGCTTTCCAAATAAGCAAGCTTTTTGTGCTCATTGTATTATTGCTGTTACAGATGTAGCTTCAATGGTGTCTGGGTTGTCCAGCGGCCATCTAACGGAGCCGCCTGCTGCAAATATCCTAAACGATGATGCTATGATATGTTCTGCCAATTCTGCATATTCAGACTCCCAAGAGGGGTTCACTTTCCCTAATTTAAATGAGGAAACCAATATCGACAGTATCAATGTGCCCATATCTTCTGCCAAAAGTGCACCTTTGAACAAGGCTGAGGAGGACTTGCCTACTATAGGCAACGTGTTTCAGATTAGCATTCCCAATTGCATCACACCTGCAGAGGTTTTGAAATTAGAAGAGTCACCTGTGTATGAAAGTGCAGCCACAGGTATTCTTTGTGATATGGAGGCTGCACCTCCTAATGTGAATAACTCACAGAGCACTTCCACTTCGGAAAGTGGTACCGCCACTGATATTCTCGTCGAGGGGCCTTTTGCAATGCATGAATTAAATAAGCGTATTTGTGATTCCATCGGGGTCCTGACCCCTTTGATTGACTGTAAATTCTTGTTTCATTTACCTTCTATGGCCCAATCTCCTAAACCTCGTTTAATCCTTGAACTTTCATTTAAAGAAAGTACTTATGAATCTTCCTTTAACTTAAACAATATCCCGAAGGAGGGGAAGGCTACTTGCAATCTCTTAGAGTAAGACTCCCCTAAACCAAGTAATCCTTTTAGAAACACTGAGTTTGAAGAGTGGCATGTGGAGGACGATATGGATTTACCTCGCACTTCTCCTCCTGCTATCCCCTATTCATTTCCTGTTATTATCAGGATACTAGACTTACTAGCTAAAGGACACGATTTTACACATATGTAGTTAAGAGAGATGAAAAATGTATCGAATTCAATGATGTACAAACTTAATCGTCTTGAAGATTTCATTATGGCAAAAGAGGCCAGCCCTCCGATTCACTGACATTGGGGGTCATTACAAATTTGGAGGTAGCCATGGCGCTATTAGTGCCATGGCTCGCTCCAAACCCAGGTCCGGGTCCTGTCTGACTGAATGGGGACTTAGCAGGTCATTCCGACCTTGGAGGACCCGGTAAATCCCCATTCAGTAAACCATTCCCCATTTCCATTTGAGCCCCATAGGGCTCAATGGGAATGGGGATGGCACTAATAACGTGCCCGCAAATTGCTATTAGCTCCAAGGTCCCTTGACGGGACCCGCAGAGAACGGTTGGTCAGACCAGTTGTTCCTGCTGGGTCCCAACTAAGGGACCTCGGAATAGACCGGTAAAGGTTTACCGGCATCAGCATCCTTAATGGTGCCAGTAAAACCTTACCGCCCAACTCGTAATGACCCCCATTGTGCTTAAGGGTCAGGCCAATTAAGCAATCTAAATGAAAGACCCCTTCAGGTAGATAAGCAAACTCAGTACTGCGATACTCGCACAATTGTTGAGTCTCAACTGCTGAAAGAGGATCCTATTCAACCTTTGGATCCTTGTCCTGTTATATCCCGGATAGCTGGTTGAATTATATTGACCTCATAAAACAGGATTTAAGGGCAATTAAGATGAGTTTAACAATAGGATCCCGACTTGCTTCGTCCCCTCCGATATCTCAAGAACCAGTAACTGCTGATAGTCCTTCTGTTCTTGTGATAATCATTGAAGAGGCTGCACAAGAAGAGGGCAATGAGTATATTCCTAAAGAAAAATCTTTGTTTCTATCGTGGCACTTCAAAAAAACTCATCTCAGAGCAGTTAAACGTGATGAGAAGCGCAAGAAAGAAAAATTGTTTATAGAAACAAAATCCACCAATAGACCATTAGAAAAGGAACATATTATCTTGAAGAGGCAAAGGTGATTCCCCGCCTTCATGACGGTGATGCAATTGACATTGATCAATTGTCTGAGGAGAGTCGTGCTCTTCTTCTTTCTACATTGCCTACAAATAAAATTCAAATAAATAATAGGAATACACCTCTTAGTATCCCAAATGTAGGTGATTGTGATAAGCCCTCTTCTTCTCTTAATAAGCCGAGTATTTCAAATTCAAAGGGAAAGTTTTTTCAGCATTCAGGTCAGATAGGCTTGCCTCAATCCTCCCCCAACGAATACCATAAAAAACAGCCTGATTTGATTAATTTCCTAGTACTGGTATGTAGTCTAGTAACAAACTGGCGAATAAGGTAGAGAACCATGGGCATTCAAAGGTGGAAGTGTTTACTAATAAGTCTACAGATGACAAATTGTTGGTCTCTGAGTTTCTATATGCTGAGGTTTGTAGTTTGGTGCATGGAATTGCTAAATTACCTCATCCCCTTACTAAAAATGATTATGTTATAATTAGCAGACCGGGCAAATGTAGAGGACTTCCTCATTCAGAAGTGAGTGATGCTTTACCTAGTATGATAAGCATCCCTTCAGTCTTAGCACAAAATCCTGTTGTTGTAGATATGCATCCAAGTCCAGCAAGATCGGGGTTCATCTCGCCATGTAGAGTGCTGCTGGGCACCAATTTTGATGACAAAACAAGTGGCTTCATGATGAACTCGTTAAGTTATGCCAATATCATTCACTCCTTGAATACAGCGGTTGAAAGTGGTGTTGTTTCATCGCAATCACTGGCTAAGGAATTGAATTTAACGGGAGTGGAACAGCATTCACAGCAAGATGGGATGACAAATAATGTGAATACTGTATCTTGTGTCCCCAGTATTGGTGTATTAAAATCAATCCCCTCCATTCTATCATTGAACGAGGGGGAATTGACCCTTAGTCTGGAGAAGCACGTTGGAGGTGGCATTGCTCCATTAAACATGCCAATCCAGGCTTCCAACTCTGAACCAATCAGTAATGCAATGGCATCTCCATCCCAAGTGTTTAACATTATTGGATTAGAGGGAAACCCTGATATCCTAAGAGGTGAACAAATCAATTGAAGATATTTCTTGGATGTTATTGCCCGTATACCTTTCTCCATATCCTCACTACTGGGGATTTTGATCGGGTTGCCCTTGCTAGTCTGAACAACTACTGAATGATATGCTATGTATCTAAACATGTTGAATCACATCTGGGGATTCAGATCCGACCTGATGGAATCGGGCTTCTGCTTGTACACATACAACTGCGAAATTTCAGAAGATGAGTTCTTGCAGAAGCCGGTAGTAAGGAATGAGGAATCCCCTCCCCCTTGGAGCATCAGATGGCACATTAGTGGAGCAAAATTGCATTTCACAACTTCTAGCAATGATGGCAGGAAAGCAAGATTTGGCCTGGGTTGAACCCTTACTTCATTCAATCGCAAAAATGCAAAAACCACGACTTAGCAAGTAAGTAAGGAAATCAGGATTTGATATTGTTTCATGGAACTCTTGTGGCCACTTGCTTCTCCATGGGTGGTTGACTTATTTCCTTAGTAAAACTAATTAAGATATTATTCTGCTACAGGAAACGATGAGTGAAATAATCCTGGTAGGTTTTAATACATTTTGTAGCCATGCAATTAAGGGTAATTTGGGACGCCCGATGGGAGGACTTGCGATTGCAATTAATAACAGGATTAAATGTAAATCTGAAATTGTGTATTCATCAGTAAACGTGTTGGCAATCGCAATTGATGTTTATCAAGAAATCGAAGGTCCTCTAATTATACTATCGGTGTATTGGAACCCATTGAAATTATTATTGGAGAACATGTTTGATGATCTATATCTATGTTTAGAAAGCATATATATCCAGAGGCCTTGTTGCAACATTATCATTGCTGGTGATTTTAACTCAATGTGCATAGATATGAAAGGGGAAATGTTGCTTGAACAAAATTCAGGAAAGAGTTTAGCACAGACTCGTGGTAATAAATGGGTTGCTTATTTTGATACGTGGGAGATAGCATTTGTGAATATCTCTGAATCAAGACAGCAACATACATGGAGTCGAGGGCCTGCTGTCTCGACGATTGATTTTTTTGCTTACTCTAACACGTTGCTGCATTTAGCTGCACTGGTCTTCATTTACCCGATTATATCTGGAGACCATGCTCCGATACAGTTATGCCTGGACAGGGCCTACCACTGTTATAAGGTAAGTCATTTGCTTCCCCTTACTGAAGATGCAATTGATAAGGGCCAAACCTATAGTGAATAGAATCCTTAATGCTGCGAAATATGACCCTGAGGTTCAGTTGTTAAAACACAAAAAAAATAAGGAACTCCGCCATCTTAAAAAAATTGTAAATGATTTACTCCAGTACAGGTACCTAAAAAAACAGATTCTTTCAAATTCATAAAAATAAATTGAGATTCTTGCGAATTACAAAACCTTACAATCAAAATTGTGAGATTATTCGCAAAGTATGCAAACATGATTCTAGGGCGGTATGATCCATCATACGTAATACAAATCTTACTTTCTCTGTAACCATTGAGAATACTATATCTGCGCAAACCTGGGCTAATTATGTTTCTGAGAAATTCTCCCGTCCCCCACGCTTCAAATGTGATGGGATTGTGCTGGGGACACATATGAAGTGGGATTGCTTTGATTGGACAGAACATTATATTATTTGGGCAATAAATAAACTTGGCCATTCTAAAGCCCTTGGCCCGGACGGGATTCCTTCATGTGTGTATAAAGCAGACCCCGTTTTATGGGCTTCTATTCTTAAGATCAAATTTGATCTAATAATAAAAATAGGGAATACTCCAGAACAATGGGGCTAATCTATAATTGTCCCAATTTATAAAAAAGGAAATCTAAATGATCCTGAAAACTACAGACCAATCTCTTTAATAGATACCTGTGCTAAGATATTTTCCAGTCTACTTTTACATGACCTAGAGAAATTCATAGCACTGAATACCATCCTCTCCAAAGCCCAGATTGGATTTACGAAAGAAAGGGTGACTGCATTGAATGCAACTTTGAGATCCCATATTATATCTAACCCAAAAAAGAAAGGAGCCAATCTTCTCTACATTGCGAGCATAGATTTGTCAGCTGCGTTTTACTCTGTGGTGATGGATTTGCTCTGGCGCAAATTACTCATCTTGGGGATACCAGAAGGAATACTATTCTGGCTGATGAGGTTGCATTCCGCTATGGCATATAGGGGTAAAATCATCTGAGAGGGAGCAATGACGGAGTCCATTAAAACTTTTATTGGACTCAAGCACTGATGCAACCTCGCAGCGATCCTTTTCAACTTATATTGTGTGACCTCGACGATTTATGGAGTGGGATGGGTATGTATCCGGTTAGATTGGGCAATCTTAGATTGCACTGGCTTGCATTTGCTGATAACTTGATCATCATGGACTCTACACCAGCAGGTCTTCAAGTCAAACTCCAGCTATTATAAAGTTATGCATATGACCTGAATTTAGTACCGAATATTGGTAAAACCAGTATAGTTGTTCTTCATGCAGGTAGAAAATCAAAATCATTTACATGGAAAATTGGTGAGTTGATTGTACAAAAATGTACTGAGATACGTTATCTAGGTTACCAAGTGAGCAGTAATTCATCTATTGCTATATGGAAAGAAAGGCTTAACCAGAAAGTCCAACCACTAGCGAGTCAAATGAAGTTGATTTTTTTCAAAATAGTGCCATTTTTCGCCTAAACCGTAAAGGGATTTTTTAACAATGAAAGTACAAGTAGTTTTAATTTATATCCTTGATATGTGTCCCTTTGATTTTAGTTACTACCTGGATTCTTTACAAGGTCGTCTACTCAAAGGAGCCATGCATTTAGCATTATCCATACCCAATTGTGTAATCAGGCACAAGGTTAGTCATATTTCGCTCTCATGTAGAGTTTTATAGTGTTCTTTATCTAATTACGCCCAGTTTTTAAATCCCCCGAATAATTGCTTGTATAGTGATTTGTATATTTTGATGGAACCAAAAACGGTCTATTCTATTAACAATGATCAAAAACGTATGTAGCTAATACTGGATGTGCTTTCTGTAACTCAATATGACCTTTGTTCTATAGCTGCTTTCGTTAAAAAGAAACTGTTTGAAAAAGATTGGATCTGTACATTAGATCAATTAAAGCAGTATTCTACATGCAAGAGATTGCCATGCTCCCCCTACATAACTATTTTTCCTTGCTCGCTCACAAGAACCTACTACATTCGATTTAAAGGAAATCAATTTCGAACCAAGGAGCGATGTAGATACTGGACACATATGCCACTGCCTATCCAGATGATGAAATGTAGGTTTCCACATTGTAAAGAACCAAATTAAACCTCTAAACACTTGGTGCTTGAATGCCCACAGTTTAAAAAACCTTGTAACTTGTTTTTACTGAAATCTTTTAATCACGATTTTGCCGATTGCACTGTATTTTTATGGGATAGACTTATGTATGGTTCCCACTATCCATTCATTTTTGCACTAGTCACTTCTTAAAGGTTTAGAAAAAGACCTTGCATTTTTTGAAAACTATGAGGGAACATGAAAAAGATGAAACCTTTAATACTTCAATGCTGAATATTGAATATGTTGTCTTAGTAATTGCTTTGTGATCTTTTTATGGATGTATTGATTTTAATGTAATGTATTGTTGTGACACTATTTTTATCTATGATGATTCTCTTTGTAAAGGTTTTATTAACCAAATACAAATAAACAAAAAAGTACAGGAGCTTTATGGGAACAAGGAAGAATACTGTAATATATGAAGACCCCAGTATTACATGGCTTATGGTAGGGCGCCATGTAGTTATGTTTAAGT
This sequence comes from Ambystoma mexicanum, assembly GCF_040938575.1. Taxonomy (NCBI): domain Eukaryota; kingdom Metazoa; phylum Chordata; class Amphibia; order Caudata; family Ambystomatidae; genus Ambystoma; species Ambystoma mexicanum. Next base: position 1,514,398,284 of record NC_090937.1, on the reverse strand, counting down.
TGCTAATCCCATAGGAAGAGCACTTTTTGGGTGGCTTACAACTTTGCTCCCCTTAGATGAATCCTCACCAAACTTTGCAAAACAAAGTATGTGTCCCACTCTGATTTATTTCTGCAGAGTTTGGTGAGGTTTGGTCCGGGGGGGTAAAGTTACGGGGGGGTCCCAAAATGTCTTTTTTTCCTATAGACATAATGGGAAAAACTTTGCTCACGCCTACAGGTCAAACCGTTGGATGGATTTCCACCAAATTTGCGTCAGGAACGGTGGTTTAGTCCTGAAAGCCGGCTGTTAATTTGGTGTAAATCCATCCAGTAGTTTTTTTTAAATGACCAAAACGTAAGGCAAAAAAATGTGTGGTATATATGTCCGCTCCACGGACACACTTCCCTGTTCACTCTGCGGACAGGACACAGATTGGCTAATAGACTTGCGTCATGTCTATGGAAACGCAATGTGTTCGCTGATTGGCTGGAGTGAGGTGCGTCACATTGTTTCGATGCGCCCGCCCTCTTGGATCTGCAGTGTTGCAGGGAACAGATGCAAAATGCAATTTTGGGGAGTGTGTTGGTGTGCAGGAGTGCTTGGGGAGGGGAGCATATATATGCATTTATATATGACCATTAAATAACTCCAGGCTTAACCTCTAGTCCTGCTCTCCAGCATTGTACCTAGTCTTAGGAATCTATCTGGATTGAACAAATATCGAGGAAGGATTTCCAATAAAAACAGAGTAACCTAATATCTTACAATAATTACCTACTTGGATTTTGGCTTGCGATTCAAGTCACAGGTTCATGGATTCTACGGTCTGAAACCGTTGGGGGAATGCTGTAGCATCTTCCTTGTAAGGCTTTTTTATTTCCTGGTCATGTCATCACAATCAGTACGCTACGTTCTGACGTTTAAGGGCACCCTGTGGGCTGTCTTGATGGTTAATTAGGGGCAGTGTCCTTGGTTGTTGCTTAGCAACCACCCGCTTGAGTACCGTGCACAGCTTTCTCTTCCATACCAGACGATAAGTATCGGAGTAGTAAAGTGGAAAGGCATGGTGTGTTGGTGAGGGTGCCAGACAGTTCCTAATAGTATGCTCCCCTGAAGGCACCCTACCCCCATGCATCCCAGAATTCTATCGTAATCAGGTAGCTTAAGTTCCATGGCCACTGTGTTAATCACACGATTAATTTGAAGTTCTGACACATTTGGGTTTCAATTTCTTTCCACGTGCCAATATGCAAATATGGGCAGTAGTGAGCCATACTTCATCTCCCAGTTTGTACACAGGAGAAGGTCTTCTCTTTTGGTTGCATATATCGGTGATTGTCTTTGGGCTTCTAGCCGGTGTTCCTTAGCAGAGACGAATCCTGATTGTATGTACTCTACGTACTGCTCTGCAGAGGCAACATGGCTATGATCCGAGATGTATAGAGTGATAGGCACAGGATGTTGGCCTGTAGAAAAGTGAAAGGGAGAGGTTATGATAGAAGAATGGAACAAGTCATTATGTGCAAATTTGGCTAATGGTAATTTATCGACCCATCCTTTTTCAAGTTCGGTTATATAACATCTTAAATATTGTCCAATAGTTTAGTCGGCCCCTTCACTCTGACAGTTGCTTTGTGGATGATAAGCAGAAGTATAGCCTAGATGGATTTCCAATAAATGACGAACCTCTTTCCAGAATGAGGAAATTAATTGTGAGCCTCTGTCTGTATTGGTGTTCTTGGAAAGGCCATTTAAACAACAGATCTTATGAAGAAAGCAGAGGGCTAAGAAACCATTGCTGGTGCCCTAGTGGTCCTAGTGGCAATTCCACCCGCTCCCCAAGGAAGCAACAAGGGATTACCTATCCTTGGGAGGAATTCTAAGGGGGCTGGGCCACAGACAAGGGGCCAACCCCCTGACACCCCAAAGCATTCCTCTATATGTGGAGTGGAATGTTGTTTTGCCTTTCTTGGGGGCAAACCATTGCAAAACTGCACTAACTTGCCCTCCAAAATCTTATGCCATCTTGTTGGCATTTTTTGAGGGTGGGGGTGGGGGGTTGATTGGCCTGTCCCTCCACTTCTAACCCAAGAACGTATCACTGGTGGCCTTGTGGTCCTTGCTGCTTACCTGGGGTTGCGAAATGGGGTCAGACCCTCAATGATGCCCCCCAGGGAAGCAGCAAGAATCTGCATCTCCCTGTTGGGATTTCTGGAGGGGTGGCGCAAAGGCACAGGGAAAGCCTCCCAATGCCCCCAAGTGTGCCTGTTTGTTTATTGTTTCCTTCCTTGGGGGAAAATAGGTCCAAAACAGCACCCATCCCCCAAAGAAGGAAACACATTTTTTTGATGGGTGGGGGGGGCAGTTTAGCCTAGCGGGGGCACCCCCACAATCTATTCCCTGGTGGTCCAGTGGTGATTGCTGGTTGAGGATCAACCAATCCTCGACCAGAAATCTTCTTGAGTGATGGCTTGTTAGAAAGGGGAGAGCTCCCTCCCTTTCCAACAAGCCCTCACTCAAGGAAGACGGGTTAAAAATGCCCAAGCAGCACACAAAAGTGTAGCTGCAATATTTAAAGGCTTCAGCATGTATATGTCACTTCCTGAGGATGTCGGCGTGCATAGGGTGCGTCAACATCATTACAACCAACCCCCAATCAAAGAAAGGGAAGAACTCCCCTTCACTGCCTGGGGCTCAGAGGAATTGATGGAGCAGCAGGGGGGCGATTCACCCCCCCCAAATGTTAGCAGTGTGGAAGACAAGGTATCTCAACCCCTGCACTGGAAACGTAGTGCAGAGGATGAGATACCCCAATAAATTAGGCTGGGCATAGCAGGGGGAAGATGTTTCCCTCCCCCGTTCGAGATGCCTCGTGCTCTGAAACACTTGTGTACGAGCGCGATATAAATAAAATATCATATTATATCATGTACTCTTGTGTGTCACATTCCAACTAAATGTGAAAGTGAGGACTGTGTCTGTAGGCTGTGTCCACTCAGAGTACACAGGTCTATGTGTATGTTGTGCGGAGAGCATAGAAAAATATTTGCAGATTAGACCCATACATTGTCCAGAGGTTGACCTACCCTCATTCAATTTCATATGAGATTTTTTAAAAGCCCAGGTGAGCGTACACCCACTGTGCAGATGGTGGAATTCCTCACATGCCCGTCAGCTTCAACTTGTGAACCACCACCCTACTGAGGGTCTTCATCAAGGTGAAAGTACCGGCTGAGGCAATCTGACTTTCCATGCTGGGAGCAAAATCTCACGGTTCTCCTCTTGCATGGCCATTAACCATTGAAGAGGCCAGTGGTCTGTCTGGATTGTAAAGTGCGACTCATGGGTTCCAGCTTCTTTATGGCCGACATTACCGCGTAAGCCTCTTTCTCAAGACAGCCCAGTCAATTTCCCTTTTTTTCAATCAACTGCTAATGCAGGCGAATGGTTGCTCCACCGCTTGAAAGTTCAACAGGGCTAACACTGCTCCAATTCCAAAATCACTGGTGTCTGTCTGGATAATGAACTCCTGACCATATTCTGGCACTTTTAGAACTGGGGCCCTGCATAATCCATCCTTTAAATCCTTAAAGGAGGTTTGAAAGGCAGGGGTCAAAGTTATCTTTGCTGGAATTTTCTTGGAAGTTACCTCATTCAGGGGCATGGAAATGGTCCCATATTACTTGATGAATGACCGGTAGTACTCGTTGAGACCTAGGAATGCTCTAACCTGCGACTGTGTGGTGGGGATGTCTCAATCCCTCACAGCATGTACTTTTGCTTTGAGAGGTTGTTTCTTACCTCCACTAACCAGGTGGCCTAGGTAAGTCACTGTGTCCTGCGCTAACTGGCTCTTTGTGGCCTTCACAGTCAGACCAGCATTCTGAAGTTCCTGAAGCACTTGATTAAGGTGGGATAAATTATCCTCCCAGGAGTGGCAGACAAAACATGGTTAACCATCCGCTGAAAAGTGGCAGGGGCATTCTTCAATCCGAAGGGCATCACAGTGACAATGCCCTTCTGGGGTTGAGAAACCTGACCTCCTTCTAGCTCCATCTGTCAAGCCGACCCGCCAGTACCCAGCCGTGCGGTCAAAGGTACTCATGTACTTGGCAGCACTAAGCTTGTCAATGGCCCTCATTACAACCCTGGCGTTAAGGGGTTAACGGCGCCGCAAAAGGTGGTGGCGCTGTTAACCCCTTAACGCCTAATTACGAGGTCCATTTGTGGGTTGGCGATTTTAACGCCTGCTTTTTGCAGGCGTTATAATCCAACCCGCAAAGGGACCTTGGTGCTAAGTACGGTGCCGCAATTTGCGGCACCGTACTTAGCGCCTTCCCCATTTCCATTAAGCCCTATGGGGCAAAAATGGGAATGGGGAAGGGCAATGGCGGCATGGGGAATTACCGCCCCGCCAACCTCGGAATGGGGCGTTAATTCCCCATTCCGCCATGGCGGAATCGGTAAGTTACCGGCATGGACCATGGTGCTATTAGCACCATGGTCCAACGCCAGGGTTGTAATGAGGGCCAATGAGCTCATCTGCCCGAGGAATGGGGTGAACATCTGTCTTCATGACTGAATGGAGCCCCCTGTAGTCCACACAAAAGCGGATGTCAGTCTTCCCACCACTGGTCGTTTTAGGGACCAGGAACAGTGGGCAAGCTCAGGGGCTGTTGGTTAGCTCTATCACATCAGGGGACAGCATCTTGGAAACCTCCTCCTTGATGGTGTCCCTGAGCTTATCAGACCTTATCAGACATCTGGTAAATCCTACTCTTTACTGGCTTGCTGTCTCCAGTGTCCACATCATGGATGCACCAATCTGTGCAACCTGCAGTCCGCAAAAACAGACCAGCAGTAAATGGCAATAGTCTGTCAGTTGCTAGTCTGACTGGTCCGTTGGAAGTTTGACACCTTCAACTGACCCATCTGTGCCTTCAGTGTGCATTAGGTCTGGGAGGGGATAGGTCTCCTCTTTATCTCTCCTTCGTTCACTAATGCCATTACCAAGTCATCCCGTCTATAATGGAGTTTTAGCCGGTTGACATGAAACACCTTACACATCTGCTTAGGTCCTTTCTTGTCAATGAGATAATTTACCTCACTGATTTTTTTACAGCACACTGTAAGGCCTAGTTCACTTGTCCTGAAGGGCACTGGGTTTGACAGGCTCCTTAATCCACACCCACTTGCCTGAAGAATAGACTGTCACTGTGGGCTTCTGGTTGTGCCAGTACTTTATCGGCTCCTGACTGGCCTTTAAGTTTTTCGTCGACTGTTCCATGTACTTTGCCATTCTAGAATGAAGACCAAGGACATAGTACACCACAATTTGTGTAGGCGTTGAGTGGTTGCCCTTTTTCACTAGACTGAGGGGACCTCATAAGGGCATCCAAACAGAAGGTGAAAGGGGCTAAACCCTACTGTGTTCTGTGGCACCTCCCTGTAGGTGAACAGAAGGCATGGCAGGAGAATGCCCCATTTTCTCCTTAGGAACTATTCAAAGCCACCAATCATGCCTTTCAGGGTCTTGTTGAACCGCTCACCAAGCCCATTTGTATGTGGTTGGAAGGATGTAAAAAAAAATGGTAGGTTTTTCTATACTCATCTCACATTTGTATTTATTTATATTTATTGAATCAAAAAGCGCCTTACACCAAAGCACTGACACATACCGGCATGGCGCTATCAACGTGTCCGCCCTCGCAAGAGGGCGCTAATAGCGTACCATTACGAGTATGCGGACACGAGCATAGCGCCATGCCGGTAAACCCCCTACCACCATGGCGGTAAAGATCCAAAAAAGTCACTTACCGCCCTCGACGAAAGTGCAGATTGCACCTCTGCCCTCCTGCTGCATGCAAATAGCGGTCACCGCAATTAGCGGTGACCATTAAATTGCGGAACCGGAAATAGCGTCATCGCACAGGAACAGGAAAGAGCACGGCGGCCATCTTCAAAAACACAATCCATTGCCATCCTCTGCCCCCTGGACCGGTTTGGAGTCGTTAGCAGTTGAAAATCATCCGGGACACCTTCAACATGCCCAAGGCATTCAAAAAAAGCACTGACAGGCAGCACAAAGAAAAATTTACAGCAGAGGATTTGAACATGCTGACCGAGACCCTGGCTGATAATGCTGAGGTTGTTTTTGCCAATGACATGCGGCGGCCGACACTACTTAAAAAAAAAGCCATCTGGGAAGAAGTTGCAGTGAAAGTCAGTGCAGTGGGCACCAGCACCTGCACTGTGCGTGGGTGCAGGAAAAGGTGGGACGACCTCAGACTGCGGGTGATGGGCATCCTTGCCGAAAACCACCGAATAGCCAGTGCAGGTGGAGCTGGTTCACCCATCAGACTAAATGAATGGGAGGAGACCTGTGGAAACCTAATCGCTGTGGAATCCATTGAGGGAGTAGGCACCATGGAGCTAGGCGTGGGTACCACTTCGGATGGAGGTGAGTGTACACATGACAGGATGCTATGTGAATGTACTGTTCCCCCCATATGTGAGCACAGAATCCTCTCATGCATGGACACACATCCACAAATGCATCCATCCCTCAACATGTCAGTGTCAGACCCAAACACAAACACATGCACACATCACCAGAGACAAGTTCCAAACACAACCATGCATGGATGAGGCACTGAACTGGCTCATCACCTGCATCCACAACTACTAGGTCCCAGTGGCCACAACTGCATCATTGATGTATTCTGCATTAAGTACATTGAAACACAACCAATGCCACCCCCCTTCTTGTCCCTGACAGGCTCACATACATATGGTGAGGATGCCGCAAATGCATCCCAGGCACCAGCTACGAGTAAGAGGCCAAGGACACAGGACTCGGAGGACACCCCCACAACATCAAGGGGCAAGGGGGGAAGGTCACACCTGATGAGTGTGAAAGATTGTAGGAGTGCCACTGCCAGGGCAGAAGTAGCTGCACCACAAACTGCAGCCCCACCACCGGAGGTGAACCCACAGCCACCAACACCAGCCACCGAGGGCCCACCATCAGCTGCGGCAAGCTCCGCTGGAGAGGCAGCCGCCACGGCCCCCCTATCTGATCCTGAGGACACTATAGTTGGCCCAATGGAGATGCACACCCCAAGCCCCCCTAGAACCCCACAGCCAGCACCATTCCAGACACCTGGGTCTGATGTGACTGTTGAGGATAACATTCCAGCCATAATGTCCCCCATGGTGGCTTCACCTGCTGCAATGGATGCATCTGAGGGCACAGCATCCAGTACACCATCACCCAGCACTGCCCTCCATCTGCCCACCATACTGCAGCGTCAACAGGAACTGACTGTGCTGGTTGGCCAGCATGTTGAGGAGGCTGCCCATCTCAGGGAAGATATTGTGGAGACGGCAAGGCACTCCACTGAGAGGATGGACGCCTGTACTGACAGGCTGTGTGACGTGATATCCAGGCTCAGGGAGGTCCTTACTCGCATAGCCGACACAATGGACACTTCACAATTTGCATATCCTTTCAGAAAGAGAACGTCCATTGTCTCCTTCCCAGAGCAGACCAAGTGCTCCTCCCCTCTTAATCAACACATGAATGTGAGTTCCTGGTCTAGAGAGCAGAAGGGAGGTGGCTGGCCCTGTGGGGGAAGTTGTTTGTAGTTTTGTGAGTCAGGCTTACTTTAAATGTCATTTTGTCACATTTTTCTTTGTTTGAAATAAACTTGCAATTTTAAAACAAACATCTAGAACACTGATTCCATGTTCTAAACCATGAAGTTTAAATAGTTACAACCTAGGTTACTCTTGATAACAGGTCACTGAGATTTTAGACGTTAGATCTTAATGGTAAAAGTTTACAGTTTTAATGCAGGCTTTTGAAAAAATCCTTCAGGCAGCCGCTGGTACTGCACCCAAATTTTGACAGATCCCACACGCAAGCACTCTGGTGCTGTGGGTGTTTTGATGATAAATTCAGCTTTCCAGTATGTTGCAATTTCACAAGGATTTCTTGAAATCAGTAAAATGTGACCCCCAACAAGAAGATTGGATGTTTGTGGGTGTTTCAGACCAAGATTCTGTATTTTCAGCAACCAAGCAAAGATTTAAAATGCAAGATTTCGGATTTCTTTAAGCCTGCACTGCTTTTCATGCAGGCTCCATATTCACTAGTTGGGCAGCCTAATGACATGTTTCAGGAGTGTGGTCTCCGTCCCACCCCTAATAACATGCATGGTAGATTTGGCAGCCATCTTTTTGTGCTTTGTAGAGGGTTTTGCGGCCATTTGATGATTCTGGTGCCACCAGCACACAGTGATGCCGCAGGGTAGAGCGTAAGTGGGTTAAGACATCCCACAAAGCCCCCCCTCGTGACTTGACTTTTGACCGACCCTCAAGGGGAAGTTGGGAGATTGGGATGTTCAGTTTTTCTTTTTGGTCCAAGTGGAAAAATTGTGTCTGCTTCTCCCATCAGTGTTGGATCGACAGGTTCTCCTTGCCGGTTCCAGATGGAAGTGTGGAGCGATACCCCGGGCCCCTTGGGTCATTCCTTCCAGTCCCTGAGTGGTCCTCCTTGGTTCTGAGGATCCATGGTTTCAGTCCTAGGATGACAAAACAGAACATATTTGTAGACATTTCCCCACCACTATTCATGTAGTGGGGCAGGCACATACATTTGACATTTCAATGACAAACTTTCCCGCTTATAATTATTATGGATTATAACAGATGGAATGGTTTTTTTACAATGTGAATTTTCTAGGGAGCTGGAATGTCACCTTCTGGGTTCCCAGATGAATCCTCTAGTTGCTGCAGGGTGTGCCTGGGATAGCAACTCTTCAGCCGGTTGATGTGGACCCACTTATCTTCCCCTTCTGCCAAACTGCCTTTGGGGATACAGATTTTGTAGGCGACTGGTGAGATTCTGTCTACAATTTCAAAAGGAACCCGCCAGCTAGGAAGAAATTTGTGCTGTTTGGCCTGGCTCCTTTGGAAATTGTACAAGTAGGCCCGGTCTCCTGCTTGGTATTCTTTTCTAGTTGTCTTAAGGTCATAGTGGGTCTTCATACTGTCTGCAGATCTCTCTAGATTTCGCTGAGCATAGGCAAAAGCATGTTGAAGGTGTTTTCTCAGATTCTCAACATACTCATGAGCTCTGGAGGCATTTATTAAGGTCTGCTCTTGGGTTCTGTAGAGCAGATGCTGGGGAAGCACCGTCCTTCATCCAGTCATCAGCTCAAACAGCAACATTTTAGTTGTAGAAGAAGGGGTAGATCCGATGGCCATCAGGACAAGAGGTAATCGAATGTCCCAGCTTGGCCCAGAATCTGCCACAAGATTTTTTAATATGCTCACAATTGTCTTGTATCTCTCATCTCCACTACTAGAGGCTAGCCGGTAGGCAATGTGTAGTTTCCTTTTGACCCCAAGTATCTCCCACATCTTTGTCATCACTTCGCTAGTGAAGTGACTACCTTGGTCTGACTCAATCCTTTGGGGTAGTCCAAAACACGAGAAGATGAGATTGATCATCAGGACAGCTGCTGTTTCTCTGCCTTGCAATTTGGGGCCGGGAGACATTCCACCCATTTAGTGAACAAGCATGTCACGTTCAACATGTACTTGTTCCCCCTAGAGGAGCGAATCACGGGCCTGATAAAATGACTTGTAAATCTGACCAAGGCAGTGTCATCCCCCTCTTTTGGAAGGGAGCACGGTGTGTGAGGGATGTTGGCTGAAATTGTGCACACACAAGACACCCCTTCAAGTATTGGTCGAGGTCCTGCCCCATGTGTGGCCAGTATGCAACCTCTCTCAAGTTTTCTAGTGTCGTATGAAACCCCCTATAACCGGTGGTGGCTGCATCGTGGGCGTGACTTAACATCAGGCTTCGGAATAAGGTAGGGACCACCGACTGCTCATGGCCAGCTATGGATCTCCTTACCAACAAAGCGTCTTGGATTCGGAACATTTTTGGACATTTCATCAACACTCTGAGTTCTTCCTTCCCTATGTAATCGTATCCGTCAGGGGAACATTTTCAGGGTCCTCAATGAGTTGATAAAAGTTACCAATTATTGGATCCCCTTTTTGCGCCGTAATCAAATCAGCATCTTGGGTCTCCTTACTCCATTGTGCAGTTTAGAGTTCATTGTGAGCATTTGTCTGGGACTTAGTGAGAGCAGTGACCTGGATTTCCCCCAACAGGGACTTGATCTCAAGTAGATCCCCTTGGATGGCTCTGGCTTTGGCCAGCTGATCAGCTAGGTCATTTCCAGTTTTGTCTGGTCCCTCTACTTTAGAATGACCCTTGATCTTTTTCCAGTAGATGGTCACCCCATTCGAGGTGACCAGATCATCAATATTTTGGATTCATTTTCATTGTTTCAATGGTTTATTATTAGCACACAGCGTGCCTCTGATTTTCCAGTTAACCAGGTGCTCCACAAACCTGTTTGGTACATAATCTGAATCTGTTATTATGACCAGTTTGTGGAGTTGGTGTTGGGCAGCAGTGAGGATGGCTTGATGTACAGCCATCAACTCTGCCACTTGACTACTTCGGGGACCGATTTTGTACCCAGCGGAGGGTTCTGGGGCATCATTCAACCATGAATTCCCTATGCCAGCCACAAGTTCTTTTTCCCTGTTGTTGTCAACATGGTAGGAGCACCCATCCACATAGACAGTGAGTATTCCCTCAAACCAGTCTTCTTCAAAGATTTTGTGTGGGGAATTAAGGTATGCCTCCATGTTGTCCTTGATTTTAAGACTTTCTTCCTCGAGACAGTTTTCTCTGGCACAATCAACCAAGTCAGCCAGACCTTGTGCGAGGGGACTCTTCTTGTTTTGGCTATATCTGACCTCCACAGGAAAGCCTTGCATTGACAGAATTCAGGAAGTAATTCGGGAATTACTCACATTTCCGGCCCGGATTCTGTCAATTTGGAGGTATTGCAGAGGCTGGTCTGGAGTCTCCACTATGATGTGTTGCCCTTGGATAAACGGGTGGTAATTCTTCAATGCCAACACCATTGCCAGGAGTGCCTTCTCACAATCGTTGAATTTTTCCTCCACATAGGCTAAAGTTTTACTCGCATAGGAGATTACTTTATTGACCTTGTCATGCTTTTGATATAGTACTGCAGTCAAGCATGTATTTGAGTACCCTGTCTCCAAGAAGAACTCCTTGTTTTTGACAGGGTAAGCTAGGTAAGGCGCTTGTGAGAGGCTTCTTTTGAGTTGTCTTACTGCCTCGGCTTGTTCTGGACCCCACTCCCACTTGACCCCCCTTCAAAAGATGGATCAGTGGTCTTGTGATCTCTGCGTAGTCCTCAATGAACTTAAAACTGTAATTAGTTAGTTCAAGGAGGCTCCTTAGTTCCCGCAGATTTGTGGGGTCTTTTAATTTCTGGAGTGCTTCCACTTTCTTTTCCTGGGGACAGAGACCCTGAGGAGTAATCTCATGCCCCAAGAAAGTGACACGGGTTCGTCAGCACTGTGCCTTTTGAAAGGAGAGTTTTGCTCTGGCAGCCCTCAACTGTGTTAGAACATAACGGATCTCCGCTATGTGTTCCTCCACAATTGACTAAAACATCATCTACATAGGCCGGGTTACCCCTTTGACCCAGATCGGGCATGGCCTTGTGTAGAAATGTTTTTAATTCATTGCCGGTGTTGATGTATCCGAAGAGAGTCTGGGTCCATGTGTACTGCTGCCCCCCGGAGGTAAAGGCCAGCTTGTATTGGTCCTCCCTACTGACATGTACAGTCCAGTACCCATTGGTCAGATCAATTGCAGTGAATACCTGTGACCCCTGGATCTATGCCAGCCCTTGGTCAATGTAGGGAAGAGGCCATCAGGAATTATGGACCCGTTTGTTGACCTCCCTAAGGTCGGCACAGAGTCTCCACTGGCGGTTTGGCTTCAAAATCCCCAGCACCGGATTATTGAAGGTGCTGTGGACAAGACGAATTATCCCACGGGACTCAAGGTTCTTAATTATTTCAGTAAAGGACTCCATTGATGCTAGAGGCAAGCGATATTGCTTCACAAACACTGGAGTCATGCCAGGGTCCGTGGGAATTGTTGTGGTGTGGATGTCGATGTGACCACTGTCATGTGAGTCTACTGCAAACAGATCTTGAAATTCTAAGAAAACTTGTTTCAATTTTTGCTTTTGCTCCAGAGTCTCACAGGCATCAGCTAGGTTGACTCTCTCTTCAACCATCTGCCTGAAGCCTGGAAAGACTTCCGGTTTTGCTATCTCAGCGGCCTCCTCCAGCTGGGTGGTGAAGTCCCTGGTCAAAGTGCTGATTTGGACTGAAGGCTTCAGGTGGGGAAGGCAGTCTGCGTGGACTTGGAAGATCACCTCATCCCTCCTGAAGTCACATCTTCTTTGCCAGAAGGGCATGAAGTGTAGACCAGGAAATTCCCCCTATGCCGGGTGAAGATCCTGTCTCGTGTTGCATCATCGTCGCTGTCACTGTCAAAACAGTCCTTGGCGATTGGTTCTAACAGTTCACTACCTACATCTATGGAAAAATGTTGGTCATCAACCACCATTCCAATAATGGTGCCTGTGGCTAGAGTGATACTCTTTAAGTTGCTGTTATCCACCTCTATTGGAATTGTGTCATGTTCTATGTTGACTAGTGGTGTTGGGTTTACCCCTAACCCTTGCTGTTGGAAATGGGCGTTAAAATGAATATAGGCATCAGAGATTTTCAGTATCTGTCTTCTTTTAACTTTCACTTCCAGTGAGAATTGTCAGGTCCGTTCTGGGATGGTGACTTCCTCTCCAATCTGAATTTCAACTGCATTAGGCCGCAGTTGAGCTGACCTAAATGCTTTCTCTGGGTCATCAAAGTCAATGGGATTACCCGCTAATCTGGACCAAGCTTTGAAGTTTATTAGGTTCAAACTAATGGCAAAGCGATTGAGAATGTCACTGCCTACGTAAAATGCAGCAGGGACATCTTGCACGACCCAACAATTATGGACTATGCTCTTGTTGTCTATGGAAATTTTGAGCATGCACCTGCTAGGCAGGAGATGTTTGGAATTTGGTGTTTCCAGATCCATTTCCCATTTGTCTACCAGTTTAAATATGGGAATGGCTGGATCTTTTGGGAGTTTGCAGAACATGGCTTCGCTGATGAAGCTCTTACCGTTGTTGACACACACTCGGGCGAGAACAGAGTCCTTCCCTTCACTTAACTAAATAGGGTTGAACAACTGCTCTCCAATTTTCTGAATATCAGCCAAGCTTTGACCTGATTTTTCATCTTTCTGGACTATAGAGGTGGGATTTTCTGATTGTGAATTTGTAAAGAATTTCAGAGTGTTTCCTTCTAGTGTGGAATGCCACCTTACACTGGAAGGAAGGTTGATTTTCAGAAATAGAGAGGACTCCCCATCACCAGTTTGTTGTCCTACTGCAATTACTGTCACGTCTGGGATTTGATTATTCTGGAAGTGAAATTCTATTTAGTCAGGATTTTGTTCAACCATGTGGCATGTGCCATTTAAACTAACATGGTTGACACTCTGTTTACATTTTATTGGTCGGTTAGCCTTGTATACACAATCTATGAGGGGTGACAACCTACGCAGGATGTCATTCCCTAGTAAACAAGGTGTGCCCTCTGGAGTCACAACTATGACTGGGTGATTCACCTTGTGTCACCCAATTTTAATGTCCAAATCCGCAGTCCCCTCGACGGGAATTTCCTTCTCATCGAAGTGCTGAAGTTGTCTAGGAAGGTGAGAGGAATTTGGTATTTCTACCCCCTTCCCGAAATCAGTTGATCGAAGGCCCTTTTTGACAGAAGGGTAGCTTGGGTTCCAGTGTCCACCAGTGCCAGAATTGTACATTGCCTCTGTATTTGGACTGGGGCATAGAACCTTCCCTCCTTTTTCTCAAGGGGGCAGAGCTAATGTACATTTTTGGACAACTGGTGGGTTAGTTTTGGTTTTGGACACTGACAGAAAGGTGATTTGGGCAGGAGTCTGTTTGATGCCTTGGGAATCTGAAAGAATAAGGTGACAGCTAAATATGGGGGAAGTTTTGGGTTCCCCTGGTTCTTTTTCTGGGCTGCCCCCCCCCTATTTTTGGAGGCAGTCACCATGATGGGTTTGAACCAGGGGATTTTCATGCTGGTTATTCTGGGGTATGATGATTGACTGTGCTAACTCAGTCCCCACATCTACCCAGTCCAGATTTGGCTCCTTTGGGACCCATTTTTCTTTGGGAGGAGTTCCCCCATCCCTGAAGGAGAAGATCCTTTTCCCAGAATCCTCTGAGGTCCCCTCTCCTTCAAACTGGAAGGTCTTTTTTGGTTCTTTATTTCTCCTACCCACCCTCTGCTCCTTGGGTGGCAGACTTTCAGGGGCAGGAGATTTTGGTTCTGGTTCCTAGGTTTCCAGGGGCTTTTTACAAGTGGGGAAGAAATCTTCCTCCAAGGCTGTACACTCCCTTTCCCCTTGTGCCTCCTCCCTGGGAACCGGTGGGTTGTCGGGGTTCTTCCCCCGTCATTGCTCTGGAGCACCAGGTCCTGGATTTGGGGCATTCTGAGCCGCCATGCTCATCTGAGGGTTCTGTTGAGCCCTCAGCATACGACCCAGATCATGTGCCATGTTCTGGACCTGGTGCTCTAGTTGGGACACCGGCTCTGGCTGGTACGGGGCCCTCATGTCCCCCTGGGTTGATCCCAGGAAGGGTAGCTGTCCCTTCTCACAAAATACCCCAGGTTCGGAAAGTTTGGGTACCCCTCCACCCTTCGCCTCCCCTCTCCCGGATTTGGCTGTCTGGGCTCAGGATGGTGGGGAAAGAAGGATGGATTGTTTTGGGGGTTAAAGCTTTGCTGGTACCTTGGGAAGAAATTCTGTCCAGTATTAGGGGGATTAGTCTCCCTTTCCTCACCTTCCCCGAGAAACTGGTCCTCTCCAGGCTGGACTACTGCAACATCCTCTTCCTCAATCTGCCTAACTCCTCCATTTGCCCCCTTCAACTAATCCAGAATTGGACTACAAGACTTAACCTTGACCTCAAGCCCAGGGACCAAATCTCTCCAGCCCTAAAATCTCTCCACCTGCTCCCAGCTGCTGCAAGGATCAAGTTCAAGAACCCCTACGTTATCTAAAAGGCTTTCTGGGGCCTGGACCCCGCTACATCCAACCATCTCTCCCTAAATACCTCCCGCCAGAGCCCCTTGGTCTTCCACTTCAACTTTCAGATCAGACACTTTGCCAAGCAGAGAATGGGGGTAGATCCCTGTCCTCTATAGGTGCCTACCTCTGGAATCGCCTTCCTGCCCCTCTCAGACTTGAGCCAGATCTCCGTAAGTTCCAAAAGCTTCACAAGACCCTCCTTTTCTCTTCCTCCTTCCCTCTCACCCTAGCCTGCTAATGGCAACCTATGCCTCTTGACTGGCTGTCTGTTCCCTTCAGATTCTTACAGGGGCCCAGGTCCTCATCGACGCATCTACCCCTGCACTTGGACTCCCCTGACTCCTTCCCAACCTGCATTTGCCGTTCCGGGCCCCTTTCCCTTGCACCAGCCTGGCAGGGCCTGCACCCCTTGAGCCCTTCCTGCCCTGTATCTCGCACTTAGCATGTGGATCTTCTTCCACTGTGCACTCTGCACTCCCTTGGCCCAGTCCACCTGGCCTCCCCTGGCACTCGCTTAACCCATGGACCCTTCCGCTCTGACCGGTCCTGACTGGCACTTTACCCTCATCCCTGCACTTCTTGTTACTGCACTTGCACGATCTGAATATCCCAATGCCTAGTAGGATGGGTTTTGTTTTTGTCATCCCTCTTTCCCCGACCCTTCTCTTGTTAGGCCTATATATACTGTGACCCCATTTTGTCTATCAATGTTTTTTGTGTGTACAGCCATTGGAAACGAGTGTTGATAGCACGTCAAAATCAATAAAGCCTGCAGAAGCATGCATAACCTTTAATACAGCGAGGCATGTAATCATGCAATACTATGCTTCCATTCTACAAACACACCATAGAGAAAGTGTTGAGAGGTTAGTTTCCCTTTAGCCCTATTTACAGTTCGAAAATAGAAACCGATACTTTCAATACCAGGAAGGGACATTCTTTAAATGCCAAGATGTGCACCACGGTTTTGAAAGATAATGTGATGCCCATATGTTTGTACTATTTACTGAATGTTGAATCACAATTTATTTCTGCCATTCCTTAGCACAGCATGCTGAAGGCATATGTGGGCATGGCATTGTGTCTGACCTTTCAAATATGCATATGCAATTTGAAGCTCATGATTCAATGGGCCTCTTAGCAAACATATATCTGTACTGTAAAGGTCACAAGTGGCAGATCTACTGCTACCAAGTATTTCTATATGAAACGCTATAATGAGGTTATTCTACAGCCAAATGACTCAATACGATGCAATTTGCTGCTGCATAAATTGGGCCTCATCAGGAGTTGGGTGGAGCGGGAAAATGTGGCAGTAACAATTTAACCGCCTGATTTACCGCTACGCTCAGTCAGAGCTGAAGGTGAATGTGCTGGCTGTATGGGCATTCTCGGGGCTATTACCACCAGTAGTATTTGCACTGGCAGTAATAGCGCTACCCAGCCCCATAGAGAACAATGGACCCAATGGGGAATGGAGATTTAATGCTTGCCACTTCTCTTGATCTGGCGCAAATTGCGCTGACCGAGTAGCGGTAACACTAATTGCGTTGTGCAGTAATCCGGCACAATTACTCCCGAGATACCGCCTAACGTGATGAGGCACCTGTTGTCACTGAAACTTTGGAGGATTGGAATCACTTTTAGTGTGTGGTGGCACACGCACCTTCTTAAAGAAGAAATGTGCAGGCTCCTTCTGTTCAGTTGGCATATTTGGAAAAATTAGTGCATCAAATAGTGGTGCATGCCCTTTCTCTACATCCAGCGTATGCCATAGTGTAAATATTATTAATATACGAACATATTTGGTATGGAAAACATTTTTAAATGGTGAGAACATGTTATTTCTAATGTATGTTGGCCATGCTCTAAACCTGTCATTTAGGTGGGCTCCAGTTGTGTAGCTGCAACAGATACATTGGAATGCATGTATAGGTCATTTTACTCAAAATAAGTTCAATTAACCCACATTGTCAGTTACACTCTGGAAAATAGTTGAAGGTCCTGATTCACAAATGTCTACCCTGGTGAAAATTAAGAGATGCCTGTGCATCATGGATATTTAGCTACTTTATACCAGATTTACACAGCCTAAAACTACAGCAAATATGGGGATGCATGGACAATCCCTGCGATGCAGTTAAGCAAATCTTTGTGAATTGTGTTTGCACTTGAAAATCTCAAAGCACATGCAGCATCCCAGCCAGGCAGAAAGGTCCAGGTTGAGGAAAACCTATTACAATGTAACATCGTGGCAGAAGAGTAGAGCTTGTGCCGCAGACAGCACATAAATTGGGCCTCATTACAAGTTTGCCAGTCTGGAAACAAGAGTGCTGGTATGCTCACAGACACCCTTGTTTCCAGACTGGCAAACTAGGAGTCTGCCTGCCGGGGCTGCTGTTTCCAACAGGTCTGAACCTGCTGGGTGCAGTGGTCACAGTAGGCAAACCAGTCACAAAAGCGCCAGCACTGATAGCAATGGTGCCGGCACTTCCGAGTCCACACTCCCATAGAGTACTGTGAGACTATGGGAATGGGGTTTAACATTTTCCGGGCACATGACTTCCCGGCCGCCGGACTTGTAATCTCCTGGTGGCCCTGGGAATTCAAGAACTGGTAAAGTTTTACGGGTCTGGCGGCAAACCACCGGTACCGCCAGCAGGGTTACCGCCAGACTCGTAATGAGGACCATTGTCTTAGTTAAGTCTGAAACATATTAGATATTCACACATAGTAAAAGCTGCATTCCCCACAATTATAGTAAAATAACATACTAAAAGACACTAATGGACACATCCCAGTAGGGAATGAGACCAGGGCCAAGTACACGTGAGGTAAAAGACAAGTCTTTATATAAAGTAAAATGTGGCATGCAGAGGACTCTGCTTACTCCGAACGCGCTCTACTGAAAACACAGAAGATACATGTTATATTACAAAAACACATCATCTATGATGTGTGCTATAGGGGATACTTCAGTGGTATTCATTGGACAACACTGACGGGTGTAATATATAGCATATTAGTACCCAGCGATAGTCAAGCAGAATGCAACACGCATTCTGATTGGCTCTCGCTGGGTCCTTACCCAGCCGAAAATCCTTCGATTCTTGGCTGGGATTCCAGCCGCCTTGTCCTTGGCTGGGGGCGTGGCAGCCCCTCAGCCAATGAGGAGGCTCGAAGCGGGGCCATCCCGCACAGAGCCTCCCACGGCTGAGAGGCTGCCTTCGCCCCCCTCTGGGGACTCAGGTAAGTATTTTTTATTTTTTTTCCTTCCCTCGCTCCTCCCTACCCTACCCCACTTACATTCTTGCTTCTGCATCCCTGGTGGGGTACGATGTCAGCCTCCAGCAGTGTGGAGACTCGGCGCCTCCACACAGCTGGAGGCTTCCATCGTCCCCTACCAGGGACGCAGCTATGTTTTTTTTTCCCCCCTTCCCATCCCTCCCACCCTCACAACCCCACTTACCTTCTGCTTTTTTTTTTTCGGGAGCGGACGCGCTGGGAACACTTGTGTTCCCAGCGCGTCCGCTCCCGAAGGACGCAATGGAAAGAGAAAACTGACTTCTGTTTTCCCTTTCCCGGCGGCCATTTTGTTGGTTGGTTTTTTTTTTTTTCTGTCCCGAAACGCTTTTCAGGACAGAAAAAAATGCTTTCAGTGCCCCGGTCATGCATACATTGCGGCCCGGGGTACTAATAGCAATATGACCCACGCGGCCGGGGGCATTACCGTCTCAGGTAATGCCCCGGGGCCTTCGTTAAGGCCCCCGCGATGGGCCCCTGAGTCGGTAATCCCCCGCCGCTTGGGTCATATTGCTTAATTGGGATGTTTTTCTATGACTGGTTGGTCCCAGTTGCAAGTTCGTTGATCACGTGGCTCAGCTGGTCTCCTCTGGGAGGGGTGCAGGGTCAGGCGATGTCCATGTTGCAGTGATGTAGACTATCTGACATTTGCCCATGTGGCCACACATACCTTGAACATTATTTATACATCATGACATATACTACATATAAGTGAACTTTTTACCTGGTAAAAGTTAGAGTACATGGGTTCAGGTGCCTAATTTAACACAATATTTCAATGACACATTCATAAGATATCCCCTTGGATCTATTGAGAGGATGGTTTATTGTTTGTTAGTACGAAGAGAATATATTGCCACACATGGGATTAGTAGTAGGAGGTGAACTGGGGTAGCACACAGGCGAGGGGCATGCAACTGTTACATCAAAAGGCTTATGGGTGAGGGGGCTTGTGGTCTATATTTTTTAAAGGGGGTCTATTGTGGGCAGAGTTGTCACAATCTGCTACAGTCGGGAGAGAGGAGCTGCAGCTATGTTGAGAACTAATTCCACGGTTTGTTTGGCTCATTTGGCTGTCTACGTGGCTGTCGATTGGAACACTGCCACTTTAACTGCAGGCTCCACCTGGCCTCTACCTGATTTAATTCACAGCACAGGCACGGAGCGGCTGCAGGGTTGTGAGCAGAGTTGTCACAGTCTGCTACAGTCTTCTGCGGTCCAGCGAGAATGACAACATGGCAACTGAAACTAGGCCATTAATACATAAAAAGTCGCTGCTGCATCGCTGAGTAATCCCACAGTTGGCAGAATGATCTAAGGACTTATAGAGGTAAGCGTTCAAGATTCTGTGCTTGTGCAATTGCCTGTCAACATTGCTCTGTTTGCTGAAACACAATGTGTTCCTACCCCCTTATCTACATCATTCACTGCCAAAGCAAATGTTTTCATATGCAAGACAAACACCAAGTCCCCTATAAGAGAGCTACTCATGCGGTCCGGTGGGGTGGGGGTTGACCTTGAAATGTTTGCCCAGCCTTACATGAAAGTCTATCGCTCGCAAGGTTGGACCCACAAAATAGCAAGCCGGTAGAAATAAACACGGCACTGTTTTCCTCGCCGTTTGACATCATGGACAAGGAGCTAATGGAAATACTAATACCACCCTCCCAAGTTGCCCTGAACTTATTGGATTCACTAGGGGCGCTAGTTCAAGAGGATGAAAAGAGTATTACTGGGCCTCCAAAACTTGAGGTGACAACCAACCGACTATTTAATGTGACGGCTGAAAACGAGCCGGTGAGTCCCTCAAATCCACAACATGAAATGTCTGTGGTTATTGAAAATTCATCTGAAAATGATGTCTCCAAGCACAATTCCAATTTGGCCGGACATGTTCACGGAGATGTATTTCAGAATAGAGAGCTTGCATTAATTACAACGAGTAGCAACGGCCCCGTTAGTGATAAGGAACCTCTTCCGGCGATACAGCCCTTGCTTCCAAAAATGTTTGATATTGGTGTTCTTCCAGTACTACCTCAGTGCAGTTTAGACATTCCCTCCTTTGATCTAGCTACAACGGAGTCTCGATTAACAGAAAATTTAAAGGCAGATTACCTGATTGTGAAGGATAATTAACGGCAAGTTATATAAAAACTCCTAAAAACTACTTTACTAAGGTACAAACCTTAACGTCTTTTGATTTAGCACCATCTGATAGACTGCAGAAGAACAACGACCAAGTCACTGACCTAACATGTACACCATGTGTATGCACTGTTCCTTCTACCAAAAGAATGGCACCCTAACAAATGTAATTGCTCTTTATTACCTGACATGAATACAACTGCTGTCTTAATGGTCCAGAGGTCTTTCCATGCTGAATCCACAAACAAACAATGTAACGCTGCTCCAAATCTAAAAAATCAAAAAATATTAGAAGACCAGCAAAAGGAAACATCGACGTCTCAGGTAGAGGTGGACCATAAACACATTTATCATCAGCAGCATCTTTACAAATTCATAATAATGTTCTTGCGTCTACATCTTTGGCACTTATTACATTTGTTAAATTATATGAATCTTTAAATGAAACTATTCAAGATCAAAGTAAGTAAGTAAACATGTCTGCTAAATTTTCAAATATGGATTCCTTCAAGGAAGCTCTACAACAACGGCTGGTTAGAGAATTGGATCTCACCCTAAAATGGCAACATCGGTTGAGTGACATGGCATTCAAGGAACAGGCTTTTTTTTAATGGAAGCTATTCTTGAATCATTAAAATGGATTTGTGACTCAGAAAAGCCTTGTTTTCGACAATGTCATTGCTCAAGGATGAATGATAATACTCATCAAAAAGAGACTGGAGAACTTTTAAATGAAGATCATTCAGTAAAGCATTCAATGAGACCAGTCATCGGAAAAAAGGCCTGTGAGCTACACTTAACGAAATGCCAATCACAGCTTATAGTCATTTCTTCAGAAAAGAACTCGACATCTGAAAATTCCACTGCATTGAAGCAAAATGCTGAAGAGTCAAATGGAGTGGCTCAAATAAACCATATGATAAGTACCAATGATGAGACAGATATCCAGGACTTGGCTAGCGATGTTCCACGAATTCAACATGACACAACGCAAAAGACAAAGTCAAAAAGTAATGCTACTACGAAGATGGGTGTTGCTGGAAAAATTATTCAACCGGGGTTTTCGTTGTTTGGGATCTTTTCTGGTTCTACAAAGACTCTCCAGATTGATGACAATCCCCAACACAGGTACCGAAGAAAAAAGAAAAAAAACAAAAAAAAACAGACCAAAACGAATTCACAGAAATGCTCCTTGTCAAACACCAGGAGATTTATAAGAAATCTGTCTATGCCACCAAAACAAGGTCTCTTTGTAGAAAAAATAAAAACATCTGTGGCCCATAATCATAAGGAAAGTGCTACTATAAGCATAACACAAAAAAGGCTGAGGTAAAACATAATTCTAATCCTCGCAAACGGCCAAGAATGGTGTCTCGTGGATCAGCTGCTGATGGTTTGTCTGCTTCGATTGACTTGTGTGATCTTTCCACACACTCTGACGATGATGATGAACCAATTGACTGTGAGAGAAATATGCCTTCAAGGTGCAAGAGCCGAAGCTAAGTGTGGTACGTTCCTCCAAATCAACAACTCAAAATGTACAATTACTCTTGACTGTGCCTAAGGCGATCCCTTTGGAAAAAACCTCAAATAACTTAAAGCCATCAAGAATGGAGGCACATCCATCGACCCAAATGGAGTTTGTTCATGAAACAGAACAATTACCTATGTCCTCAACCTTAAATCCTAAATTAACTTCACGGCAACTTCAAAATCAACAAAGTTCAGACATAAAAAAGTAAGGTGACCCAAATACCAAATTATCTGATAACAGATGAAAATTAAGTCTGGAGAACATGATGAGAATGAGGTTAATCTGAATTGTAGTAATATTTTGAAACTATGTCATTGCATTCCAGTGCTGAGAACAATTACATCTGATGACATACAAATTGTCGAATATGTATCTGAAAGAGCTTCTGATAAAGTTGTGTTACATATGAACTCTAATACTGTAAAGAAATCTATAATGGACGCAAAGGAAGACATCTTATTCTTTGGGTTTGAACTAACGGAAGAAGAAGTTCAAAGTCCTTCTTGTGAAGTTGGAATGACCAGTGATAACATGAACCTGACCCTGAACGAACAAAGTAGACTCATTCACCCTGAGATCGATGCTCAACAATGATCAGTCGCACCAAAAATCAAATAATCATTACCCATCTGAAAATAAATATGCTTGTTCGCATCAAAAACAACAATAGCTTGTATGACTACAAGAAGAAGTACAGTGTGGCCTATTAAGTTGGAATACAAGAGGTTCTAACCATCTCCTCAACGAATTCTCACTAAATTTGGAAAATAATGTTGCCATCTGTTTACAGGAAACCTGGTTGCGGGGATGCACCAATGAAGGATGGTTATACAATCTTGCTAAATTGGGCAAGGAAACATAATTAAGGCCGACCATACTCAGGTTTACTAATGATGATAAAGATAGATAATTGGTGGGAAATAGTTGAATCTTTTAATCCAAATATTTTCGTTCAAGGCACACTTATGGAATCTAAAGCTACACAGCCTTTGCTTAGAACTCAACTTCTCATAATAAATACATAGTGGAACCCAGTTGTGATCTCTACAACCAAGTACCTGACCTCAGTGACTACGCTAATGGACAGATGTTTGCTTGCCACTCCAAACTTGTATATTATCATATGTGGCAATATGAATAATTCTTGGTTTGAGCAAGGTATCTTTTCATTACAGAATATATCTCGGAGAACTTGTCTGGAAAAACTAGACAGAGTTCAGAAGTGGGAAAAGGCCCTTGTATCAAGCAACTGTGTGATGGTGAACGGAAATATCAAAGGTGATATCCCTCCTAACTTCACCTGGCATCGCGACCACAGTCATAGTATCTTAGACTACATATGGGTTTCTAACAAATTATTCGATAAAATCACCGAGATGATCGTGATGCCCAATTCAAATAGTGATCATGATATATTAAAACTGACCTGGGAGATGAAATGTAAGCCTTTTGAACAGATACATAGTTCCTCTAGCAGTGAATTCTGGTGGTAACAGACTTAGGATTAACGATTCTCAAATAAATGAAATATAAAGGAGCATGGAGTGTGGTCTCGGTAATGAGTCGATGCAAGTTAATTATGTGCCTCTATTGACAAAATGTATAGTCCAATCTTCTCGTGGAATAACGCCAGCCGCATTGAATAAACACACCTTTAGCGATGCAGTCAGGTTAAAAAAAATGGCATTGCATAGAGACTTAAGACAAATTAAAAAGAATGGCAATCTAAAAAATAAGACTCTATGTAAGCTCTATCGGCAAAGATATCAGAACTGGTTAAAATCCTTTGTGATAACACGTGTTCAAGAGCGGGCAGAACATATTTTACAGCTTATTGCAAATCATAGACCTAGAGAAGTATGGGCAAGTTTGAACAAAGGATCGGGCCATCACAACACAACAATGTTTAATGAAGTTTCAACTATTTCTTGGGAAAATCATTTCTCACAACTATACCAAAAATAAGTCATCTATCCCAGCTACATTTGTGTCTGAATGGCCAGGACCATGGAATACATGTGAAGCAATAGACTCTATTATAACAGCAATACTCCACTTAAAGAATTCACAAGCTGATGGCCCAGATCTCATTTCAAATTTAATGCTGAAGGCACTATAGAACAATGGGCCACGTTTATCCATGCATTGTTCATGAAGATCTCTAAAGCAAAGACAGTGCCTTCTTCTTGGTTTGTTTGTTTGTTTGTTTGTTTTATTCACTTATAATGCGCTCCAAACCCGAAGGTAGCCGGGCGCAGCAGTACAGAAAATGCGAAGCTTAGGTTGCAGGGTAGGGTCATGGGATACATACACTGTACAAATACAAAATACAAAATATAGATGCAAAATATCACAGGAAGGCCGCAGTTGCGGTATACATGCAGAATAAATACAAAATATGCTCGAGACAATCTATGTACAGGTACTGTGTGGGCGAAAGCTCATCGGTCAGGTGGCCAAAGAGAGTGGGACCATAAGATCATGATGAAGTGTAAGTTCTAGGGTGGGGTGAAGGATAAGTGGGCGCCAATAGGCTATTCATTGGCAGTCCTTAGCAGATTGATGTAGTTAATTCTGAATTTAAGGAAGGGCTGTGCCTCGCGTAGAGGATTAGGCAATGAGTTCCATAATTGAGCTGCTTGCACCGGGAAGCTACTACCCCCCGCCTTAGATAACCTGAATCTAGGAATAATGAGGCTGTTGGCATTTGCAGTTCTAGCGGGGTGTGAGTAATTTCTTTTTGTGAGTTTATTGCGGAGATAGCTTGGTGCTGCATTGTTCAGGGCTTTATGAACCAGGGATGCTACTTTAAGGTGGATTTTGTTTTGGGAGGATAACCAATTGTTTTGACGCCTGATGTTTGAAATATGTGATCTTTTGGGTACACCAAGGGCGGCTCGTAGGGAATTGTTTTGAAGAATTTGAAGTTGGTGGGTAATGGATTTGTTTGCTCCGATGTAGAGGGCATTACAATAATCAAGTCTCGAAAGGATTAATGCTCTCGCTAGGATAAGGCAGTTGTTATCGGAGAGAAAGTGCTTGCCTGCTCTAATGAGCTTGCATGTGAAGGCGGTGGCAGATGCCAATGACTTCACCTGCTTGTCAAAAGAGAGGGTGGCATCCAGATAGAAGCCAAGTGTCTTCACCTCTTTGGAAACCTTGATAATATTCCCGTCAATTTCAAATGAGGTGTAGTCCTGACTGAGTTTCTTCATGTTAGAATGTGTCCCTAGGATGAGCAGCTCTGTTTTGTCATCGTTCAGGCATAGACCGTGGGTTGCCATCCATGCCTGGACCATGATATACACCCTATTCACCAAGGCCAAATCCTTGTTGTAGTCCCCGGAAAGTAGGAGGAGAATCTGGGTATCATCTGCATAGTTGGTGTGGGTGATACCAAGATGGTCCAGATCATCAAAAAGGGGCTTAGTGAATATGTTGTGGAGAGTCGGGGAGACGCATGAGCCCTGAGGGACTCCACATCGGATGGGGATTGGGTCCGCCGCTGCCGAGGGGGAGAACACCCTCATAGTCCTATCACTGAGGAAGGATTCAATCCAAGATATGGCCTCCTTGGAAAAATGTGCGGCTGAGTCTAAATGGCTGCAAAGTACTCCATGGTCTACAAGGTCGAATGCCGCCGAGAGGTCCAGCAGCAAGAGGAGAGCCATTTTACCTTTATCTCTTATTTCATCTATTTGTGCCTTTAGGTCGATGAGGGCAGTCTCTGTACCATGTTGTGGACGGAATCCTGATTGGCGCTCACCTAAGAGTTTATGTTGTTCCAGGAAACTTTGGATTTGATTGTAGGCGATCTTATCCAGGATTTTGAGCAGGAAGGGGACTGTTGTAATGGGGCGGTAGTTTGTGGGTATAAGAGGGTCTAGCGTTTGCTTTTTGAGCAATGGTAGTACCCAGGGTTGTTTTAAATTGGTGGGTACCGTGCCGGACGTGAATGAGGAGTTGACAAGTTTGGCGATAAACGGGGAGAGATCTCTAGCTGCGTCTTTTATAAGCTGGGCAGGGCAGGAATCGCCCTGGCAGTTAGACGGCTTAAGAGAGAGGATGACTTTCTCCACCTCGAGAATCGATGTTTTGGAAAACATGAATCGTGTGGCTGTGTCCTGGGTCTTAGGGGTAGGGTCTGTAATGAGGTTGTTAGTCTTGGAATGATGAGAAAGGGAGGCTTTCTTTTTGGTTATTTTTGTTTGGAGTAGGGAGATTTTATTGGATAAGGCTAGCTGAATGTTGGAGCACCAGGTTTTGTCTTTGGTGCATGTATCCGTAATGGGGATGGGTGACTCTAGTTCTTTGAGGATGGTGAATAGTTCCCTCATGCTTGAATTGGCATTGGAGATCCGCTTATTAAAGGAGTTCTGTTTGGCCAGATGGATTTCTTTTTTATATTGGGAGGAGATTTCTGTTAGTTTCATTTTATGGTCTACTGAAGGGGTGAGCCTCCATGCTGTTTCGCAGCTCCTCTTAAGTAGTCGCAAATCCTTTAGTTCGGGGGTAAACCATTTATTTAGGTGAGATTTGGGTTTACTTTTTCTGAGTTTCAAGGGTGCGATGTTGTCGAGGGTAGTTAGCATAATTTTATTGTACTCGTTGACTAGTGTTTCTGGGTCTAGATGATCTGCTAATCCGTTAAGTGTAGGTAGAATGGCCGGGATCACTGTGTCTCTGGTGATGCTCTTTTTGTTTCTTGTTGGGCAAGGCGGGGCCATGATGGAGGCTGGTGGAAGTGGTCTGGAGGTAGATAATTCAAATGACAGGAAGAAGTGGTCTGACCAAGGTTGAGGGATAATAGCTTTGATGTTGGCAGTGCAATTGTAGTCTACTAGCCAATCAAGGATTCTTCCCTTATTATGTGTAGGTGCAAGAGTTTTTTGCGTCATGCCCAGATTTGAGAGGGAATTGGCAATGATGGTGGCATTTTTATCTGAAGGGTCATTGAAGCCCAGATTGAAGTCCCCTAGGACAAGTAGTTGTGAAGAGGTTTTAAGGTTATTGGAGAGTGAATTATGGAGATCCTCCTCGAAGGTCCCTAAGGGACCAGGTGGTCTGTAGATGAGATGGATCGTCAAAGTTTGGGAGCTAGCTAGTGGGAGTTTGATGGTAAGTGATTCACATGAGTCAGCTGCTATTGTAGGTGAGATTCTCATATCTAAGCTGGTCTTTGCGATGATGGCAATGCCACCGCCGCGCGTGTTAGTTCTATCTTGCCTGAATATCGTAAAGTCTTCTGGGATGGCTAAGGAGAGTAGGGGTCCTGCTGCGTTGTGCAGCCAGGACTCGGTGATGGCGATGAAGTCCAGATTGTCGAGCACTATCAGATCACGGATATCTGTGGCATGTGCTGTCAGGGATCTTGCATTTATTAGTCCTCCTTTGAGTAGGTGGTTTGACGGATGAGGTGGTACAGTTTTGGTCTGGGTAGTGGGAGGAAGTCTCCTATTTTTTGGGGGGACGTTGGTATTGGGCTTCTGGGTATTGGATCTTTTGTTGTTAGGAGGTAGGGTTCTAGTCAGAGGCTCATAAAGTTTCGAGAGTCTAGCTCTAAGCCTGGAGTTTCGACAGAGTAGACTACATGGGTTGCTGGGAAACTCGGATAGTGGATTCAGATCCGGGTGTTCCATACTGGTAGAGAGGGTGGTCATGGTGGAATGTGGTGGTCTTGTGAGCATAGTAGGGAGGCTACTGTCCTCTCTATGGTGGAAGATAATTGCAGATAGGTACAATAGCAGGCTGCAAGGTGTGATACTCATGATGTGGAACTGGATACACCGGGCACGGTGGGCCTAGATCAGCATAAGCAATGACTAAGTTGCACAAGGCACAGTGGGCATAGATTAGCATAAGCAATGACTAGGTTGCACAAGGCACAGTGGGCATAGATTAGCATAGGCAATGACTAAGTTGCACAAGGCACAGTGGGCATAGATTAGCATAGGCAATGACTAAGTTGCACAAGGCACAGTGGGCATAGATTAGCATAGGCAATGACTAAGTTGCACAAGGCACAGTGGGCATAGATTAGCATAAGCAATGACTAAGTTGCACAAGGCACAGTGGGCATAGATTAGCATAGGCAATGACTAAGTTGCACAAGGCACAGTGGGCATAGATTAGAATAGGCAATGACTAAGTTGCACAAGGCACAGTGGGCATAGATTAGCATAGGCAATGACTAAGTTGCACAAGGCACAGTGGGCATAGATTAGCATAGGCAATGACTAAGTTGCACAAGGCACAGTGGGCATAGATTAGCATAGGCAATGACTAAATTGCACAAGGCACAGTGGGCATAGATTAGCATAGGCAATGACTAAGTTACTTTAAGTCAGGCGAGCGGGAGATACACGGGCGGCAGCAATAAATGTTGGCAAGCAGGCTGCACGTGCTGAGTGCACATAATGTGGGCGGTGGATGTGCCATGCAGATGTAATATGCAGTGTGCAGGGACACAGGTGAGGCTTCAAGTGAATGCAGCAAAAGGTCACAAGTCTTACCGGAGTGTTACCGGGGATAGTTCCAGACCGTCAGAATCTGCTTTGCAATAGGCGGCATGTGTACATTGTCTGTAAGGCAGAAAGGGTGCCTAAAAGTCGCACTGTGAGGAGTGGAGCAGAGTCCCGCGCCGTGCCGCTAGGTGCGGACAGGGGCAGACAGGGAGGGCCTTTGTTCTGCGGGCCTTAGGTCGAGTGGGGCCGGCTTCCGCCTCCGGTCCTCGCGATCGGGGGATATGCAAATGAGGTTGCTAGGCAACCAGGGAACGCTCACGACGCGTTCAAAGCGTCGGCCATTTTGGGTGAAGGCCGTGAGTGGCAAGCGTGGGTCGTGGATCTGCCGTGTAGAGTGCCCAGGGTGCGATCCCAGGCAGGGCAAGGGGTGGAGGCCACGGATGCGAGCCTCAGGTGGAATCAGCCGTTATGCCGGGATCGATCCGGCAGTGGTGCGGATGCTGCTCCAGCAGCTCCGGTCCAGGGAGCAGCACGAGGAAGGTGCTGCAGGGCTCCTGCCCGATTCAATAATGGCAGAGGGCTGGAGGGGCAGACAGGGAGGGCCTTTGTTCTGCGGGCCTTAGGTCGAGTGGGGCCGGCTTCCGCCTCCGGTCCTCGCGATGGGGGGATATGCAAATGAGGTTGCTAGGCAACCAGGGAACGCTCACGACGCGTTCAAAGCGTCGGCCATTTTGGGTGAAGGCCGTGAGTGGCAAGCGTGGGTCGTGGATCTGCCGTGTAGAGTGCCCAGGGTGCCCAGGGTGCGATCCCAGGCAGGGCAAGGGGTGGAGGCCACGGATGCGAGCCTCAGGTGGAATCAGCCGTTATGCCGGGATCGATCCGGCAGTGGTGCGGATGCTGCTCCAGCAGCTCCGGTCCAGGGAGCAGCACGAGGAAGGTGCTGCAGGGCTCCTGCCCGATTCAATAATGGCAGAGGGCTGGAGGGGCAGACAGGGAGGGCCTTTGTTCTGCGGGCCTTAGGTCGAGTGGGGCCGGCTTCCGCCTCCGGTCCTCGCGATCGGGGGATATGCAAATGAGGTTGCTAGGCAACCAGGGAACGCTCATG
Organism: Ambystoma mexicanum; assembly: GCF_040938575.1. Lineage (NCBI taxonomy): Eukaryota > Metazoa > Chordata > Amphibia > Caudata > Ambystomatidae > Ambystoma > Ambystoma mexicanum. The sequence continues at coordinate 1,514,368,594 of NC_090937.1, read as the reverse complement.
ACGCGTTCAAAGCGTCGGCCATTTTGGGTGAAGGCCGTGAGTGGCAAGCGTGGGTCGTGGATCTGCCGTGTAGAGTGCCCAGGGTGCCCAGGGTGCGATCCCAGGCAGGGCAAGGGGTGGAGGCCACGGATGCGAGCCTCAGGTGGAATCAGCCGTTATGCCGGGATCGATCCGGCAGTGGTGCGGATGCTGCTCCAGCAGCTCCGGTCCAGGGAGCAGCACGAGGAAGGTGCTGCAGGGCTCCTGCCCGATTCAATAATGGCAGAGGGCTGGAGGGGCAGACAGGGAGGGCCTTTGTTCTGCGGGCCTTAGGTCGAGTGGGGCCGGCTTCCGCCTCCGGTCCTCGCGATGGGGGGATATGCAAATGAGGTTGCTAGGCAACCAGGGAACGCTCACGACGCGTTCAAAGCGTCGGCCATTTTGGGTGAAGGCCGTGAGTGGCAAGCGTGGGTCGTGGATCTGCCGTGTAGAGTGTCCAGGGTGCCCAGGGTGCGATCCCAGGCAGGGCAAGGGGTGGAGGCCACGGATGCGAGCCTCAGGTGGAATCAGCCGTTATGCCGGGATCGATCCGGCAGTGGTGCGGATGCTGCTCCAGCAGCTCCGGTCCAGGGAGCAGCACGAGGAAGGTGCTGCAGGGCTCCTGCCCGATTCAATAATGGCAGAGGGCTGGAGGGGCAGACAGGGAGGGCCTTTGTTCTGCGGGCCTTAGGTCGAGTGGGGCCGGCTTCCGCCTCCGGTCCTCGCGATCGGGGCATATGCAAATGAGGTTGCTAGGCAACCAGGGAACGCTCACGACGCGTTCAAAGCGTCGGCCAATTTTGGTGAAGGCCGTGAGTGGCAAGCGTGGGTCGTGGATCTGCCGTGTAGAGTGCCCAGGGTGCCCAGGGTGCGATCCCAGGCAGGGCAAGGGGTGGAGGCCACGGATGCGAGCCTCAGGTGGAATCAGCCGTTATGCCGGGATCGATCCGGCAGTGGTGCGGATGCTGCTCCAGCAGCTCCGGTCCAGGGAGCAGGACGAGGAAGGTGCTGCAGGGCTCCTGCCCGATTCAATAATGGCAGAGGGCTGGAGGGGCAGACAGGGAGGGCCTTTGTTCTGCGGGCCTTAGGTCGAGTGGGGCCGGCTTCCGCCTCCGGTGCCAGGCTGTGGTTGTTCCAATCTTTAAAAAGGGCAGTCAGGCACCCGATTGCCCTTTTGGATACGATTGGGAAAGTCTTTCCCTCATTTTTGGAGAAGAAACTATCGATATGGGCTGATAGCACAAAGAGGACAGACTGCCGGTAAACTGGCTTCACTAAGGTGTGGGGATTGATGTTAATCTTGTACTCTTAAATATTTTGAAATTGGATGCACTTAAACATAAAAGGAATCTATTTATAGCATTAATTGATATGCATCATTCGTTTGATTCCATTAAGCAAGATATCGTATGGAAGAAACTCTTGACGTGGAACTGCCCTCTTGACATTCTCCATCCTGTATGGGACTTGCACACCAATACATCGATTTGAGTATGTTTAAACAATCTTGGCAACTTAACAAATGAAATCATAACACAAAAAGGTTTAAAGGAAGGATGTCCTTTAGCTGCTCAATTATTTAAACCATTTATCTCTGACCTTCCAAAAGCTTTGAGTTATGTGAAATGTTTTCCTCCAAAGGTTGACAGGCAACCATTAAGTTGGGCTACGTATGCAGACAATCTTGTTATTATAGTTTGTACTCCAATTGGCCTTCGAAGACTTCTTAATACACTGAATCAATATCTAACACAAAATGAATTGATGATAAATACAACAAAAAACAAAATCATGGTCATGGGTTCGATGTCGGGAAAGAGAAATTCTAATTTCAAATGGTATATCTCTGTTGAAAGGCTGGACTGTGACTCATCAATTAGATATCTAGGGGTCCTGTTCAATACCTCGATCCGTGAATGGCCATGATACCAAGATTTAAAACATCGAATGACCACACTAGCCCTGCAAGGGTCAAAGTTACATAGAGAGTATGGGAAATTTACTTTAATTCCAATTCTGACATTTTACCGTCAGAAAGTAATTCTGACAATTACTTTTGGGGCAAAAACAGGATGGAACCTAGACAAACATATTTGGCCCAATTTGGAAGGTCTATTTTAATGAAAAGTGCTGTGCCTCCCAAAGTATATCTCGATGATTGCAATTCGTCATGAATTGGGACTGGACGATCTTCACAGTATAACACTGTGGAAAACAATGGCTTTATTGAGAAAAATTATTCTTAGTTATTCAGACTCACCCTATATATATACTAGCTTTGTCTCAGGGCTTTCCTCATATTGGGCTCTTGAAAGAATGGCAAAGCGAAATTGAAACGATCCTGGCTGTAGCAGATATAAAAGTAGATACCCTTCTAAATCTTCCATAAATAGCAAAAAAAAAGCTCAGACAATGGTGTTGGATAAAAAATTCAGAGAGAAGAACCATGCTAAGCACCTCACTTATACTGGGATAACCTCTATAACCTCGATCACCAGCCAACATATTTGACAAAATTTCCCTCGAGACAACATTGTATCCAATTTTTACAGTTGCGTCTCAATGCACAAAATACAAAGAGGTGTTGTGGATGCGACAAGATAAATATACTGTGGGATGTATCAACCCACTCATCCAAGCCCTGCAACATCACTGTGCCTTGCTGGCAGCAGAAACATCATAATGGCCGCCGGAAAGCATGCTGCAGTAAAAATCTGAAAGATAGGCCGCCATCCACTTTTGCCTATCTTAGTGAGCACAAGAGATCACTGGCCAAAACCACCATTGAGCTATCCACCAAGCAGCCTGAAACCACTTGGAAATAGCAATGCTGATTGCCAAAAGAAACACAGAGCTGTTAGGGAATCTGTTTATTGAGTGTCAAAAATGTGCTAAAATCATGGCTCACAATACCACCAAACGATCCAACCTTCTTGTTGGGTGTTCCACATTACTCTACTGCCAGAATCCACATCAATACAACATCAGCAGGAATCATATGCTTTCAGAGCAAAATCCCCCTTTAAAGATACTGATGGAAAGACAGCTGTCAAAATGGGTGTAGTACCGTTACTCGCCTCTGTCAGGTGCTGGCGATTTATAATTTTAACAGGAGAATTGGTGTTTCAGAAGTTAAATATGCCAAAGAAGAGAATTCCATCAACATGCCATATAGAGTGCCACACATTGATTTAATGTGGAAAAAGACTGGATTTAAAGATATGTTGCTTATTTTAAATGTATGAATGTATTTTTTTTTTTACAAGGAACTATGTTGCAATTAACCTGAAGGTAATCTGATTTAATAAAAACTTTAAAGAGGCTTTCTTTCCCTGAGAACCCTTCACACATTGGGCCTTCCCACCAACAGGGAGGATGTCGAATGGACATGTTAATCAAATGAGAGGGGATTCCTCTGCTGGCAGGAGAACGGGGCAATAGAGTCTTTCAACTGAATAAAATATGCTGATTTGGGTGTGACTGGTCAACAACTCCTGGCAGAAAACAGGACATGTGACCTCTGAGGCAGCCAGATCCTGGAGCTGGAGAAAAACCATTGTGTGAATTGAATTGTAAGCAAAGGTATGTTTTATAAAAATGCCTATAACAAAGTGTACCAAGTTGAAAAAAATATGAAATTTTGAGGTTCTTAAAAGGAAAAATTCCCTCACGATTTAAGACTAAGCTGGACGCTGTGTGATGTTCTGAGACCAAACCCCGGAATTATTCATATTGCAGCTGCAGTGTTTTTGCTATGAACATAAGAAATGACAGAAATATGCTCAGAGAGGATATGCATGCATGTATCAAATTTGGAGCTGAATGAATATTGGGAAACCCACCAAAAGTGCGAAATATTGTCATTTCTGAACCCAAGCTCGTAGGAACATGGAACTTGAACAGAGACATGCCTTAATTAATCTGTGATGTGTATATGTATTATGAACAACTTGTGTATTTGGGAAATATGTTTTTTGGGAAAAATAGAGTTTCTATGAAAAAGCAAAGGGGAGGGATATCAGTTAAGCCATAAACACATCATCACTCTGACTCATTCTGACACGCTGATCCTTTCTCCAGTCAGGGGACAGGGAATTCTCTAACCTATCAAATCCTTAGAGGGTTGGGCATAGAGAATCAGCCTACCCACCCACTTTGGAAATACATAAATAAGGACTGCTAGGTCAGATGAGGAACACACTGTTTTCCACTACTCAACTATTCTTGGCGCAGCACCCTGCCGGAAGACTCCAGAATCCAGATAGATCCAGAGACCAGACTCTAGAACCACAATATAGCTCCCTGAAGATAGGCACAGTGTGAGACAAAATATATTTTAGAAAGAATAATCAAATGTAAAATGGTTTCCACTCCTAACCTAGGTGGGTGGAGAACTATAACCCATGCCAAACATTTTAAGACAAGAATGAGGGACTGATGCATTTTTAGACAGTTTTCAGCACCATCTCGCAGTGAGATAATGAATGTTGTTAGGTTAAAAATGTAATTGCATAGGAATCCAACAAGATTCAGATAAGGTCAGGCAATTAATAGAAGCTTAGATACATTTAACTATGTTCTTATGGAATTGTGCCATACAAACTACTTTGAGAGACCAGCTGTAATATCTTTGCACTATATCATAAGAGTATTTATATTTTCCAATGGTGTTAAGCACCAGATAAACTTGGCATAAACTCATAAAAGAGATAAGGAGCAGACATTGCTGCATGGAGATGTTCTTGGCAGGAGATGAGCACTGTCATAGTTGTGTCCAGCCAAGTCTAAAATAAGCATATTAATTGCATGCGTCAGAGAAAATTATGGATGCCAGATATGCTAATGAAAAATAGTTGTACATATGATAAAGTTATCCAACTGTAATGAAGGAATGCTTACCCTCTGACTAATTTGGCCTATCAGAGCATATCATTTTAGAAGGTGTTCATTATCATACAAGTGTTGCATAATCAAAGAACATCTATAAAGATGGGTTACAAAAAAGGACTGCAGAACAAAGACAGGGAGGCCCTGTCCCTCCAATGCATTTCCAGCATTAAAGTAAGTTCACTTCCGCTTCTTGCCCCTGAGTTACCGACTACCCTCTAAAATCTCATGCCATATTTCGTATCAAAAATAAATCACATACAGACAGTCAACACAACCCTAGCCATTAGTTCATTAACTCTAATCAAGCTATGATGCTCCTCTTTAGCCCTATCACACTCTACCACAGATCTTGGGATTTCACTCACGATAACATATCGCAAGTTTCTCTGCCAAAGCCATAGAGGTGGGACAGCATTCAGGTCTCGGCTACTGCACCAATCAACATCACAGACTATGAATCGGCTCTTTCTGCCATTTACCAGCAACCTCTTTCCTCATTTATCTCAGAGCCATACAACAGACCCAATAAACGTGTCAAAAGGGTTCCATCTAAAGTTCTTTACATTGAAATACAAAGGAAAATCCAAAAAACAATCAATGTATTCTGAGCTTGCACCTAGATGCTCTTTGCTTACATGGAGTTGAGAAGTGTTAAAGTTAAAATGCTGCCTTACAAATTGGTGGGGTGGGTGGAGAAAGTGCAAACACATTAAGGAAAACATTATGCAGCATGAGGAAAATTACTTACTACTTGATGAATACTTACTACTTGGTGACCACCTCAGTGCTGCTGAAATGTACTCTGCCACAAGTTGCAGTAGCTAGAGCACGAATGTAACATGCCTGATCTACTCCAGATTTGTGAATGAGCACAACACGGATTGCCATTTGACAAGGGCATGAAAGCCCTGGCTTTTTTGATATGTATTAAATAATACAATGATGCAGGTAATTATATACCTGAAAGGGTAATCTGCTTATCAGATTCCCCTTTTATAAGATCCATGCCAAACAGCATATTATCTATGTAGCCTGCATTGCAGCACCTACTCTACTCATGGCACAAAGAATGTCCAGTGGTCACAAATGCCCACATTACAGCTGCCAAGACTTCCAAGTCCCTGTGGTACAGAGGTGGCATTAAGACATGCCCCTCTGTATGCAAAACTATGATGATCATGAGATGATCATGAGTACCCCATGCTAGTGGCAGGGTAATCTCTAAGAATAAGCTATGCCTGAGTTTAGGCCTATTGTATGGTGATACTTATGATCATGATTGCCACATCACCATTGTTATTGCACATGTGTAAGAACCTGTGAGTCAGCTCTGCTGTGGAATGGAATTTGTATTTGGGTCAAACAGCCGATACTGTCAAACGCTGAGACAGAGACCCAGAGGACTCAACCTCTCTTTGACTCTGTTTTGTGATGGCCGGTAATCCCCTCCACCAGAAAAGCCACACATCAGACAGCTGTCCTAGGTCCATATATCGAAGGAGCACACCCATTCAGGAGGAGTGCTCTGGACACTGGAAGAAACTTTCCACCGTTTTGTTTCTCACTGTCTCTCTATGCCTTTCCTGTTTGTCCACTTCCTCTGAGCAAAACACTTTGAATGCAAGATCAACAGGGCAAAGTCCAAAAGACCAGTGCAGCCAGGAGCAATGCTTTCTCTCCAAAAGCAGGGTAGCTTTGGACCAATCACCTGAGGGTGTGTGCCCCCAAAAGAAGGCTTTTCACACCCCTTCAGCAGAATTCCCTCAGTTACTCAAGGATTCTTTAAGGCCAAACAGATGTACTGAACATTCTCACCTGGACTTCCTTTGGGACAGTTGCAATGTCAAAAAAAGAACTCCACAGGAAGTGAAGAAGGAGCTATCCAAACCAGAAGGAAGATCTGTCGCTAACCACTCCCAGGGAACATCAGGAGTGGCCAGTGCTTTGGACCCAGACCAAACATTCTAAAACAGATCTTCTGTGCCAGAAGAGAAGACCCTGAACTGGCGATGCCTGCACTCGAGTCAGTTGCGAAGGCCTAACAGCAACTGGAGGGCCTTACCAGTTCAAGCTCCCTGTTCTCAAACATTGAACACGTCAGTCCATGATCCCTGCATTCTGAAAAATAGGGAAGGCATTGATGCTGGAATCTGCAATTCAGCGTGGTAAAAAGGTGGAAACTTATCAGCTGTGGAAGTAGCATGGGGAGGGGGCTTCTTTAATAGTCACACAGTTATTTGATTTAGGCTGGAGAATGCCCTAAATAACATTGTCTCACATTAAAGAAACATAGATAATAAAGATGGCCAGCTGCGGTGTCAAGGGCGGAGCGTTAGTGGAAACAGAGCTGTTAGGCTGCTGTGGCTCTGGTGTACTCAAGAGCGTGTTTGAGCTATAAACTGCATCCCGATTTTGTTATTTTTGGGCAACGAGCGAGACTGAGAGAATAGGTTGCTGTGAAGTGCTTTGAACTGCCGGAGCTGTGTGTTCCTTTAATGCTTTCGACAAGCTTAGCTCCTCCCCCTGCCTACAGAGCAAACCAGGAAGTTAAAATCACGACATCCAGCCCTTGCGGCGTGAAGCCCGGCTGTGGTGTCAAGGGCGGAGCGTTAGTGGAAACAGAGCTGTTAGGCTGCTGTTTGGCTCTGGAGGTGAAGGAAGAGTGAAGCCTCCACTGCGTGCCCCGGCCGGGCTGGTTTGAAAATTGCGGATAATTCATCATCACACCAACCTTTGTGGAGGAAGCAGGACTTGGACGAAGTCATGCCTTGCTGTGGGAGCCAGCGTGATCTTCGGGTGCACGATTCAAGACTAAACCAGGAGATGAGCGTTATTTGAGCAATTCGCTCCTTCAAATGACTTAAACTCCCATTTTATGCTTCAAGTACGATAACTCAGCCAATCCACAGGGGCTGCAGTAGTCCATCACTGTGCTTTGTGTGACTGTGACTGCGGGGCATGACCCTTTGAGCAGTTGAGCCAATTGGTGTGCCATGGACACTTGAGACGGCATACATGTGAATTATGTAATAGCGAGCTGTGCGACTGTGACTGCGGGGCATGACCCTTTGAGCAGTCGTGCTTACATATACAGTTTACAACTAGACTGACAGGCTTGACTGTGACTGCGGGGTTGTACCCTTTGAGCAGTCGAGCCAATTGATGTGCCTTGGACACTTGAGACGGCATACGTGTGAACTCTGAAATAGCGAGCTGTGTGACTGTGACTGCGGGGCATGACCCTTTGAGCAGTCGTACTTACACACACAGTTTTCAGATAGATAAATAGGCTTGACTGTGACTGCGGGGTTGTACCCTTTGAGCAGTCGACCCAATTGATCTGTTTTGGGCATTTAAAGCGGCTTACTTGTGGTCTCTGTAATAGAGCCTTTTTTTAATCCATTTACTTAAATATCTTCCAAAAATAAATGTTACATTTTCTGATTTACATTTCTAACTGCATTTGATTGTTAACTTTGGTATGCAGGTCTTGGAGAAGATAATTTGATGAACTGTCAGAAGACATAAAGACCAAACCATCATAGTGGGTTGGCTTAACAATCTGATTGTCCTTCGACTTTGGAAAGAAAGTGCATTATGGCATACAAACTAACAACAAGCATGCCACTGAAAATACCGCATTTAGTATTAGTGAGAAAGCCATCGAACAAAGGTGATTCAGAACCCATTCAGCAGAACTTTTACTCAGCCACTTCAACCACACCAACGCGAACATCATTCACTTCAAAATCAAAATGTACTTTTGCAAATCAAATGAATGATTCTATTGTTTCCATCTCATCTATGCCCACCTCTCATTTAGTTGATTATAACAAATCTGGTGGGCCTGAGATCAATAGTTTGCCATTCCCTGTGAGCACACAATGTGACAAGTGAAACAGCTCCTATTGCGACATCAGTACCAGAAGTGCCACCGCTCTCATCTTTAGCACCTGTAATCACAGAGAGACTTGGTAATAGAGATGAGCGGAGTGGTCCATTGTCCCATCTTACACAACTTGTACTATCGATAGCCCGTAACAATGAAGCTGACAAACAACTCGCTACGTTAAAGAAACTCAATAATGAGTTGTTTGGTCTAACTAAAGTTAAGTCCACTAACGTGGTGCCAAAGCATCCAGCATGTGTTCTATCAACCATGCCCACCAAACCTTTCAGCGCACAAATACGTGAACCAAATGCTTTGCCTATTGTAACCAATGCTAATGCTTCTCTTCCAAAAGTGCATGTACCGTTAACAGATGGTTTGATAGCACAACATGTGTTCGAGAATTTTAAGCAGAAGGTAGATGAATACTTAGCTGCAAATATTGCTAGGATGCAAAACACCACCCCCACGGTGGTGGCGACTGTTAATGGACATAATTCACAACGTTTCTGTCCCAAAGAACAACAGATGCAGGAGGAAACATATAATGATCACTGTAATACAAACACTAACAATTCGAAACTAACATGGAAACCACCAAACCACAACCTCCAATCAGTGTCACACCATATACACCCACGCAGGGCACTTTTCCACACCTTCATTTTGAAATGTAGAGATGGGAATTTCCCATCCTATGACTTGAATCGACAAAGCGTGTTAAACATCTTTGGAGACATCCCTGATCTATGTAATGTATCAACACAAGATATTGATCAAATTGAATTCATCTCAGAGGTGTCTCAAGCAATTGTGAGGTTATGTCTCCCTTCTGGAGTGGTGCGAGACTCCATTTGGAGATGCAGAATGCAACTGTTTGACATGGATTTCCTCCTAGCTGAAGAGCCTTCTGATGTACGCCCTAAAGTCCAAAATGTCTAAGTGAAACCAAACATTTATCGTGGAGTAAATCAAGACAATGTAGCTGTCCAAAGTTGTGCCAAACAAGATTATTAACCACCAATAAGTGCTGCCCCTTTCAAAATAGCAAGTTGGAACACAAGGGGCAACTCCCACTTGCAGTCTTCCATTTCCAAATTGGCTATTCTTTGCCAGGTGTTAGCTTTACAAGAAACCTGGCTCATTGATTGCCCACTGTGGGACATATATGAGATTGCTCTTCTTCCTTCCAAGTGGGGGCAGACCGTCCTCTGGTCTCCTTGTCGCAGTACACATTGAAAGTGGCCTGCATGTCAAGCCTTGGACTTCTTTTGGGGCGCAAATACAACTAGTGCAAGTTGTCAGTCACACGCAAATAATCGCATTCATTAACATCTATAGAAACACCACTGTTATGTCCGATGACATCTTCTATGATGGCCTAGCTGGCATATTAGACATAACAACGATTAATAATATCATCTCAGAAACTATCATGCAGGTGATCTCAATTTGGACTGCTTGAAAAAGACGAACAGCTCTCAGAATGCCCAGAGATGTACAACTTCATGCAAGACCATAACTTTCATATGCTTAATGGTGCAATTGTTGGAGATATACCTTCTCAACACACTTGGCAGCGTGGGTCTACCAAAAGTACAATTGATTACATCTATATGAGTGCTCGTTTATTTAAAAATGTAATCAAACTTGACATCTGTGACCACGCACATAGTGATCACAGGTTTCTAATTGTGCACTCTACTTGGAATGTAGCACCAATCAGAGACAAGCAAACCTCACATGCAGAGGTCACAGTTAATGCCGCTAGAAATCGTCTTCAATGGAATTTTAACACTCTATCTAGTCTTCAAAATAGTGTGGAACGAAATGATTTGCAAGCTGAAACCAAGGAATACTCTGATCTACGCAGTCCATTTAGGAAGACCATCCCAATGCCTCGGTCCAACAGAATAGGACACCCACATATTTCTAATGCAGAAATACATTGCATTAAAGCAGACTACAAAAATCTCAAAAAGAAATTAGCGGCATCCCTAGATCCATCATGGTGCCAATACCTAAAAACAGCCAAATGCCGCTACAAAAATTGTCTAAAGAGTAGAAAGGCAGCTCAATTCCAATGAGATAGTGAGGCCATGCTAAAAGCCATGTCTAATAAAAATTCTGCCAATATGTGGCAGTTACTGAATGACCACAAACGTCATCTGCAAGGCGACGCACAAATCAATAGCGTCAAGGAAGTGGACTGGATTTCCCACTTTTCTTCACTATATGCTGACTCTGTATTCTCACAAGTTGTCTATTCACCTTCCTCTCCCTCTATGTGGCAACTACAAATCTCTGCAGAAAGAATACGTGCCATAATTATGTAAGCAAGTTCCTACAGGGCGATGGGTCCTGATTGATTTTCGAACCTTATGTTCAAAACCCATCCTGATGAATGGGCGAATATATTCCATCTTTATAAAAAATCTTGTCCTCTCGAACCATCCCCCTCTCTTGGAAAACGTCCATTATTGTTCCTATTTTTAAAAAAGGGGATCGAAGTGTACCTGCCAACTATCGGCCGATAGCCTTATTAGATGCGCCAGGAAAAATATTCACTAAATTAATCCTTTGTGAATTCAATGCCTGGACTCTCCAACATCACCTACGAGACCCACATCAAACAGGTTTTGCTGCAGGCATGGGAACCACTATAAACTTGTTTGCCCTCAATTCTATCAAATCACAATGTCAAATGCTTAAACAACAAGTCTTCTTCGCTTTTGTGGATCTCAATGCCGCTTTTGACTCAGTGAGCCGGGTACTTCGGCTGACTAAATTGTCTAGAGACAATTGTCCAGCGACATTATATGATATCATACACTCACTACATTCTCAAACCTCCATCAGAGTACGACTAACCTTAGATGGCTTATTGTCTGAACAAATTAGTACATTTCGGGTTTGAAGCAAGGTTGTCTTCTGGATTCTGCAATATTTAACTATTTTGTTCATGACGTTCGATCTGCTCTGATAAAGGTAATGTCAGATTCTCCAAGACTCAAAAATCAATCCATCCAATCGCTGATGTATGCAGACGACCTGGTTCTTATATCCAAAACTCAAGTAGGCCTGCAGCGTTTACTGGAGGCGTTCTACAGCTATACTCAAGACAATGAATTGAAAATCAATTTAAGCAAAACCCAAATTGTAGCTTATTCACCCAAGCGTCGAGGTCCACTATCATATGTATGGACATTTGATCAGCTACCCATACAAATGGTACCCCAGTACACTTACCTAGGAATCATTTTTGAAGGCCAGTACAATACAAAAGCCCATATAGCACAAGTAGAGACAAAACTTACATCATTTGTCTTTCAAGCTAAAATAATAATGTTTAAATATGGTAAATTCTCCATAATGCCTGCATTTTTGTTATGGAATATGAAAGCAATTCCTGCTCTTTTGTACGGCCTTGAAACACTAAATACAAATCTAAACTTTCCATTTGATAAATGGGAGGCTAAATATTGGCACCATATTTTACATCTACCAAACTGCGTACCAATAGCCTGGATAACATATGAACTGGGGTTGATTTCTATGAACGCAATATATCAACGACGTTTGTGTGCATTTTTTAGGAAATGTTTGATTTCAACTACCTTGAATGTTCTATTGAAAACCCTCACAGATTACATATTTACCACCAGTCAACCACACACTAAACAATGGCTTACAAAGGTCTCCCACATATTAAATGCGGCAGATGTGTCATTAGATCTATTAATCCAGAATCCTGATAAGGATAAATCAAAACTGTTTGATCTGGATTGGATAACTACCAGAAATGTATGTCTTTCATACCACAATGCAGAATTATCCCGATTTCCTCACAAAAAAGCACAAATCTTGCCATCCTACTTGATTCGGTGTCTGTCTCATAGAATTTGTAACGATATTCTAAGACTACGTTTCAATTTATGGAACACCAGGGATGTGCAAGCAAAGCGGAAACAAATAGCCACAATTGACAACTACTGCCGTTTTTGTTTGATGGGAGACGTGTGTGAAACTCGGGAGCACATCATATCAGAATGTTGTGCCGTACGAGCTTTGCGTGAAATACATTACACAAGACATTGCAAATATTTGTGTCTTACACATCAAGAACTGTGTTGGTCATTAATTATGAGTGTTCGCAACTTACCCTTACAAATCGCAACCATCAACTTTTTAAAATGTTTAAAGTTGGAGACTATTGATAACCAAAATTGACATTGCACAGGGAACAACATGATTATTTATGTGGTCTCATATGTGATGAATTAATTCACTTTGTTGTTGATGTTTTGATGTTTTTGACCTCTTCTTTTTCCATTTTTTCCTTTTCTTTTAGCAATCACCACTTTCTGTTTTGATGTTATTATACATTGGTTGTATGATTAGGCACTCCTTTGCCCGCCCATGGTTTTAGTGGTTTTGCAGAATGTAAGTTAATTGTAATGTAAAAGATATTAATATATATTTCTTTGGTTCTAAAATTGATATGTAAAAATGTATTTTTTGTAATTGATATTTGAAAGGTTGATTTAATTCAGCTGACACAAATAATAAAAAAATAAAAAAATAAATAAAGATGGGTCACAGATAAGTTTACAAGATTTAGCATTAGGCTGAGCAGTGGCAAACAGGCCTCAAAGCATGTGTTTTCAGAAACGTGTGCTTGTCTCTTTAATTTGCTTAGAAGCTGCAGAGTCTGGTGGCAAATTACAAATCCCACGATCCCAGGATCGCACGGCAGGAAGCAAACAGCGTTTGTTACATTCAAGGTCATAAACCAGAGATCATGGGTCCCATGAATGCACAATCATTTTATAAGTCAGCATATTATTTACAAAGCCTGGTCTACTGACGGTTTCAGAAAACCTATGGAGGTTTAATATTGACCCTGAATACATGTCAGTCTGCAACATTTACACAGGTTGCTCTTGGTCAAGGCTCTGACAGTGTCAAGGTATAAGACTTTGTCATGAGAACGCAGATCAGATGACCGTGCAGTTGAATAAAATTTTGCTGGTCATCTTAAATGTTTCAATGAATTGGCACTATGATGTGGGAATTGGGGATTGGATTGTGACATCACAACAGGGATCTAGGGGTGGTGCTGTAAGAATGGCTAGACCCAATCATACAAGCTAATGGATGCCCTTCTATGGGGGTGTGATGTGATTTCATCAATTAGCTTTGTGTGGTGAGACATGTAATGTTGCAAAGTGACTGATGTTAATTCATTTAGATGATTATAAAAGCTTTTGATTTATGGGCAGTTGTTTGAGAGCACCTTTTCATGCTGTTCTGCATTCTATTTGAATATTGCTGTCTGGTGGCAAATTACAAATCCCACGATCCCAGGATCACACGGCAGGAAGCAAACAGCGTTTGTTACATTCAAGGTCATAAACCAGAGATCATGGGTCCCATGAATGCACAATCATTTTATAAGTCAGCATATTATTTACAAAGCCTGGTCTACTGACGGTTTCAGAAAACCTATGGAGGTTTAATATTGACCCTGAATACATGTCAGTCTGCAACATTTACACAGTTTGCTCTTGGTCAAGGCTCTGACAGTGTCAAGGTATAAGACTTTGTCATGAGAACGCAGACCAGATGACCGTGTAGTTGAATACAAATCTGCTGGTCATCTTAAATGTTTCAATGAATTGGCACTATGATGTGGGAATTGGGCATTGGATTGTGACATCACAACAGGGAGCTAGGGGTGGTGCTGTAAGAATGGCTAGACCCAATCATACAAGCTAATGGATGCCCTTCTATGGGGGTGTGATGTGATTTCATCAATTAGCTTTGTGTGGTGAGACATTTAATGTTGCAAAGTGACTGATGTTAATTCATTTAGATGATTATAAAAGCTTTTGATTCATGGGCAGTTGTTTGAGAGCACCTTTTCATGCTGTTCTGTGTTCTATTTGAATATTGCTGTCCCAGCTGTGTCTGAATAAAACAGTACATAATTCTTGCCTGGCGTACACTGCTTTTTGACAACTTTTGTAATTTTTACTGCTGAGTTCCATGGCAACCTCCTGAACATTTTTGGAGGCCCCAGCAAGAGCCAGCTTTCCCGACCAGGCATGAGGATTCCAGCTGTACTCCAGGAGGAGTGTGGGATAGTGTTTGCTGACCAGTCCTAAAAGCTGAAAAATCGAGAAACCCTACAGTCGCTAAGTTCCTGAAGGTCCACCTGGTCAGAGCGCTACCTTTGCTCTGAAGGGATACTGGCCTTTAAAGGAAGACTCAGAGCTTGAGAGGAGTGGAGAATCTGCTAAAAGTATACGTGAGTGTAGCCATGCATGAATATGCAGAGAGGGGTGTGATTATTTTGATGGTGTATAGGACGCACCTTCAAGAAGTGGAGGGCGATTGGTCATAGTAGTCTTAGATCTTTAGTCCATTTGTCTGATAGGGAGTAAGTGGACGGTGGCACATCTGCATTAGAGCAGAGAGTTGCGCAGTTAGTGACCAAAGTGTGGAATTGTTATCAGGGATGCTCTGGGGAGGGAACATTCGATAAGAGTATTATCTACAGTATGTAGGTATACCTGTCGGCTACTTATAATGAAGCAAAGCTCAAAAAAAGGCAAGACATTTTTTAGGGTGCTGGAAACTGTTCAAAGAAAATTAAAAAGAGACAGAGAAGGGAGTGGCGGAGGAAAAGGGGAGTGTACCAACCCATCCATTTGCAATATGCCCACTGCTAAAACCAGCTGCAGGATATACAAATCCTAGGCAAGTATGGCAAGATAAGAAGGGAACAAACATAAAGAAAGATGAGTGTGAAACTCACTCTGGGAATAAGGATGAGAAGGGAAAAATAAATACGGAGTGGACATTAACAAGACGCAGCAGAAACTTGACTCACTGTTCAGGGAAGCAGTAAAATCAATGGAAAGGGAGACAGAGAAAAAAGGGAAGAAACAAGGAAAGACAGCAGATGAGCAACTATTGACAGCGGGATTCATACAAATTAAAATAAAACATGGTAAATGGGGACACGACTTGGACAACGGGCAACTATATACGTCAGCGGGTGATCACACTATATCAGATTGTTATTGTTATTATGTTTATACCGCGCCAAAGCCTGTAGGCATCCAGGCGCCGAGAGACAGATACAGTGACAGAGAAAGCTACATGCAAAGATTCATACTAATTGAAAAGATGTGTTTTCAATTGTTTCCGGAAGGCGGAAAGGTTCTCTGTCTTACACAGTGATACAGGCAAGGCATTTAATGCCTTGGCTCCTTGGGTGTGAAAAGTCCATCCGAGTCCACAAGCTCGTTTTACCCGGTGCAGCACCAGTAACGAGTCTTCTGCTGTCCTCAGATTTCTTTTTGGCTGGTAAGTGCTAACTACATCCTTCAGATAGACGGGTGCATTGATGCATTTATTTATGCATTTAATACCTCACCGTGGTCTTTGCCATCGGCGCAACAACTCTGAGATCGTACCATCCCTGTGAAAACAAAAGAGACATTGTTAGGGAACAGGGTTGTGGAGCAAGACGCCGAGAAGACAGAGAAAACGGAGGGAAAGAAAGAGACAGAATAAAGATGGAAAAGACATTATAACTCACCTGGAAGACAGCAAGCAGAGTTAGAGTCACAGCCGGTCTGGACCCAACATAAGGGCACATGGACCAGTAAAGCAACTAGGTCCACGGAACACCCACACCAATCACGCGCCCCTTCACAGAGACGCATGACGGAGAGTTCAATGCACAAAAACGTAAGGTGAGCAATAACCCCAAGGGAGGAGATTTGGACTAGAGGGATTCCACCCATCACAGAACCAGTATCTTAATCCTCTATTCTCCTGGTATAGGTGCTACCCAATGTCTGGCACATAACCAAGCAGAGAGGGGTCCAGGATAGCGCCTAGACCTCCATCCAGTATCATGTGGCGCCCCCGTGGATACCAGTTAAGCGTAACAATGGTGCCCTATAATTTTGTACGTGAAACATGCACTGTGAACAATACTAGAAAGGACCAAATCAACATTGATAATTCAGAGATCTTCAGGATACGTAATGATACTGACAAGCTCTGCAATAGAGGTGGTAAGGCGTGCAACAATAAACCCAGCAGAATGCATAGCAGAAACACATTGATGAGGGAGTTTATATGCATGATATTTGTTACATGCAAAGACATGTGTGAAGGTAACCCCATGGTAAAAGAGGAATGGATTGAAGGGGGGGCATGATCTTTATTGGTAGAAGCTCAACTATCAACCAAAGTACAGGACAAAGACATTCAGGATCAGCAGTAGTAGGGACACAAATAGGGAATACACAAGGAAGATGACTTGATAGTGGATTCCCAGACACAAATACCAGCAAACTACTATGCACAAGCTGCAGAATTAGTGCCATTAATTGAGGTGCTAAATATGTCAGAGGGTCAAGCAGTTAACATCTTTTCTGACTCTGCATATGTTACATCCACTGTGCATTCAGGACTGGCATGGGGGGAAAGGAGCGGGTTAAAAAGAAATGATGGCACACCAATAAAGCATGCCGTACTGTTGAGTAACTTATTAGAAGTGTTACCACTCTGAGTAGAATTGGTTTTTAATAAACTGAAAGGCCCATACGGGAGGGCAAGGTTTAATATCATTGGGTGATGAAAAAGCAGATAAAGCAGCAAAAGAAGCAGCATATCTGCCAGAAGGAACACATGTTTTGTTCCCTGGCAAAGGAATAAAAAATACCTCTTATGGCACTGATAAAAACTAGCAAGAAAAAAGATGCATTGGCCGACAATTTTAATGCAACCCTAATAGTTCAAATAATAGATTGCAGGGGGAGCACCAAATGATCAAAAATAATTGTGGAAGAAAATAGGGTGTTTATTGTGCCCAGCAGATTTAATTTGGCAGCATGAAAGCACAGGCAAGGTGCCAAAAAGTTGTTGAAAGTGTACTCGAACAGCTCCACTGCCCTGCTCACGTATTGAAAGAGCATGTGGCTGAGGGGATAAGTGAAGACTGGTGTGTTCCAAACTTATACAAGATTGTTTCAGAATTTGTAAACAACTGTATGATATGTCAATAAATTCCTGCCAGATCACACTTCAAGAGTTATACGGGGAACAATACTGCGACGGAGGGGCCCTTCCGGCTCTTGCTTATAGACTATGGGCCTCATTACAAGTTTGCTGGTCCGGTAACTATGGTACGAGTAAGCTTGCTGGTACCATAGTTACCGGACCGGCAAACTACAAGTTCTGCTTGCGGGTGCCTTTTTGCCCACCTGGTCGGACCTGGTGAGTGTACCGGCACCCGCAAGCAGACACTGCCGGCACCACCGGCACCATTCTGACTGGTGCCGGTGTTACCATCCTCCCCATTCCCATTAAGCCCCATGGGGCAGCTCAAATGGAAATGGGGAGTAAAAATTTAAGGCCCCTGGCAGTGGGGAAATACAGGGTCCGCCAGGCTTGTAATGGCCCTGTATTTTCCCATTGCCAGGGGCTGGAAAAATGTGCAAGTTCCGCAGCAGCATGCCAGTTTTACTAGCAAGACTACTGCCAAACTTGTAATGAGGCCTTATGTCAATATGGAGGAAAGATGTACCCTCTTACCGATACATGCTTGTGGTGCTGTGTCCTTTTTCACGTTGGCTTGAGGCTGCTCCCTCTGCCCATAATGATGTTCATTCAGTGGCAGAATTTTTGGTGAGGAAGGTGTACACAAGGTGTGGGATTCCAGATGAAATTCATTCTGACAATGGTCAGCATTTCACAAATGATTTAATTAAAGAAATGACAGCCCTCCTGGGGATAAGGCACAACTTGTGTATGGTTTATCACCCTCAAGCCAACGGTTTGGTTGAAAAGATGAATGGCCTGTTAAAAATGTGCTTAGCTAAGCTCACGCAAACGCTTGGAAAATCCTGGTTGCACTGCTTACTTCTTACATTTTCACTTTGCGCGATTCCCCTGGAGGAGATCATCATCTCACTCCACATGAGATACTTGCAGGTGGGAGAATGCATGTGCCCATACCTCCATCACATACAATCTCTAGCACTCAGTCCCGTTCTAGCATTCTGGGGGGGTGAGTTTCATACGTATCTCACCGAACTTACAAAACCACTTCAATACATATCCCTGCAGACAAGGCAGAGAGCTCACACAGAGCAAGTAGCACTTCTCTATTGGGACAGTCTGCATGCAAAAAAAACACATCAGGAAGTGGAAAGAGCAGCGTTTCACAGGTCCATTGTGACATATACAACACCGACTGCAGTGAGGATTGAGGGACGCTGAGGATGTGTTCACATCACCGACATGCACAAAGACTTTGAAACTGCCTCCCATTGACAAGAGGAGCAGAGGAGCAGAACACAGCATAATGGGAAGTATTTTCAAACTTTCGTTAACTTTCTTTGTAGCAATAAGACTTCATAAAAGGCCATCATCGAGGAAGGATAGAGTGTTATTAATGAAAATGGGCCTCATTATGGGTCCGCTGTTAACTGTGCTAGTACTACTGGCAGGTTACCGCTGGACCCGTAATTATTTACCAGCGCTTGACTTCCTGGGAGATTACAACACTGGCGGCCCTGAAAGTCAGGCGCCGGCAAATTGGGACTGGTAACCACGGAAGCACCAGCAACGTTATTAACAGTGCTGGTGCTTCCGTGACAGGCCTGCCTACCATGGCTACTGGGCCTGGAAGGGTCAAACATGTCAGGCACAGCGGCTCCGGCAGGCAACCCTGTAGTTTGCCAGTCCAGAAACAATGATGCTGGTAAAATTACCCGCACTGTTGTTTCAGGACTGGCAAACATAGAATGAGGCCCACTGTCATTATGATGAGACGGTAGAAATGTGCAGTGGTACACAGTTAAATCACAGTTTGAATAGAGGAAAGAAGAGTTTAATGGATGAAAAGTGTTTTCATCATGACACTGAAAAAGGGCACATTTTATCATCTGGAAATGTCTGGCACGATGAAATGTTGCACATGGCAAGAGAAAGGGTGAACGGCACATACTGCATCTTCTCGGTCATCACAAATGTAGTAGGAACGTCCACACTTTCCTGCCTCAGTGCGTGTCTTATGAGGAAGCAGGGTGCTTAATGTACCGATCTCTCTGTAAAACTAGGGGTTTATTCCAAGGAGCGAATGTCACAATACAGAGGGTGGAAGAAGGAGAAAATGACTATGCTGATAATAACGTGAAAATAGCCGAAAAAAGGGAGGCTAAAAATATGATAATGGAATATATAACGGAAGGTTCTAAAAGGGGGGAGCTAAAAATAAGTCAACACAACAAATTGGAGAGCATAAATAAGGAAGGGAAAGCATTCCCTGGTGCCACAGAAGACCATTAATACGAATAAAAGGGGTAGTGTTGTATGATGGCAAATGAGACGGGGGACTAATGCAATGTTGTGCTGAAGGGTTGGTGGGATATGAACAAACAATTATAAATAGAAATGTAGAAAACAGTTTTATCAACAGTTATCCCATCTTCCAAAAATCTATGAGTCACATACAAAAAAATGTATGTTTTATTAAGATTTTAAAGGTAAAAACTCACATGAGAAAAAGTGCATGTTTAGTTATAAAAAACAATTCTAAGAAGAAATACAAATATAACAATGACACAACACATATTTCTAAAAATAGAAGTTTAGAAAATGCATCAGTTATTCACGAAACCTCAGGGTTCTGTCCTTTCTTATGAGGTTCAGATCTCATAAAGATCTCTAGATTAATTTTACAACCTGGTATAGCTCCAAATCAAAAACTCAACATGTTTCAGTCCTCTCTATTGTGATGGGACTTTCGTCAGGAGTAGTCCTAATATTAGATTCATGAAGAATTGTAACAAAATCTTCTTTTACTGAAGCACCAATCAACTGTCTCAAGGTATAACTGTTGATAAAACGAAAAACAGAATCAACAAATTGCATGTATTCCTTCGACACAAACAAAGTGTCAGGGTGAACTTTTGGTTATTAGATTACTTGAGCTACCTTGTGAAGTCGGTCCCTCAAAGGAGGAATGGTCCAAAAAATAGACGGATTGTCTGAAAGGTGTCATTTCTTCCACGAAATTCTATAAATAAATGTATAAACAAGGGAATCATTAGGTTGGCAATCTACCTCGGAGCGGGGGTATTCACATGTTTCACTGTGTCAGTCACAAGTGGGTAAGTAATAATGTTATAAACCCTCTATCAGGTGTCCTTGTTATTGTGTAGGAGAGGGATGACATTTCTATCTCTTCTGGTAAAATGTATACTTAATGACTTATACACATCATGTTTACCTTTCCCCTTTGGGAACAATTCCAAACATTCTGCCAGTGTATATCATAGTGCGTTTAGTGTGGAGGGGCTGACGTAATCGACTGTAGACTTGTGTCCGTCAACTATCGTTTCTGAACCAATGGCATTAAGACACAGCATTAAGTCCTAGTGAAGCACGCCACCTGCTAGGCCCGAAGCATCTGCTCAATGCCAGAACCCATATCAAATCTCTGGAGGGTCTCTAGCCAACTCTAAACAGGAGTTACAACCACGACCCATTCCAGTTAGCCCAAGAACTGCCGCCTCATTGACTTCACATTGATGCACCTTCACCCACTGACCACTGACCAAATTGCTGGAGTGTCATTTGCCGACCACTCCCAGTGGCTAAAGCTTGACGCTGCCTGGCCAGCTGTGAAGCATTCTTCGGACTGACCCAACCATAGGGCTCAATGGGAATGGGAGAGGGAGCTAACAACAGGCCGATTACGAGTGGCCCGTTGTTTGCTCCCTCTTCCCCTCACAGGACCCGTTAATGACGGCTGGTTTTGCCATGCGTCCTTACCGGGTCCCACGAGGGGACCTCGTAATGTCGCGGGACAGGTTTAACTGGTCCGCCTCCATTAGCGGAGCCAGTTAACCCATTACGCGAACCTCGTAATGAGGCCCAGAGTCAGTGATTTTGACCAGTTCTTTCAGTTGGTGGTGCACTGCACTGAGGATGGATTTATGAACGGCCATCAACTCTGCATTCTGAGTGCATTGGTATCCTGTTTTGTAACCAGCTGAGGGTTCTGGGGTTTTATTCACCCAGTCATTCCCAATATTAGCTATCAGTTTGTGTTACCCCATTGTTATCAACATGGTAGGAGCATCCATCCACATAAACTCTGGGTATCCCCTGAAATGTAGCTTCTTCATAAACCTTGTGTGGGGAAGTTAAATATACCTCCATGTTGTTCTTGGTCATTAGCCTTTCTTCCTCAAGATAGTTTTCTTGAGCACAGTCATGCAAGTCTGCCAACCATTGTGCTAGAAGACTCTTCTTGTTTTGCCCATATCTGACCTCCACAGAAAGCCTTGCATGGACAGAATCCAAGAAATAATTCTGAAATTACTAACATTCCCCACCTGGATTCTATCACTTTGTAGATATTGCAAGGGTTGGTGAGGAGGCTCGACAATTATCTGTTCCCTCTGGATGAATGGGAGGTAGTTTTGCAATGCCCACACCATGCCCATGAGTGCCTTCTCATAGTCACTGAATTTTTCCTTCACAGAGGACAAAGACTTGCTTGCATGTGCAATTAATTTGTTGACCTTGTCATGTTTATGGTGCAACATCACTGTTAGGAAAATATCTGAGAACGCTGTCTCCAAGAAGAACTCTTTGTTCTTTATGGGGTATGCCAAACAAGGAGTCTAGCAAAGGCTTCTTTTCAGTTGTTTAACTGTATCAGTTCTTCCAGACCCCTCTCCCACTTGACTCCAACATTTCATAAATGGACCGTGGGTCGAGTGACCTCTGCATAGTCTTCAATGAACTTCTGACTTTAATTAGTGAGTCTAAGAAAGATTCTTAATTCTCGCAAAGTGGTGGGGTCTTTTAATTTCATTAAGGCTTCCACCTTCTTCGGGGTGATCTTGTGCCCTAAGAAGTTCACTATGGTCTTACACCACTGTACCTTCTTAAAGGACAGTTTTGCTCTGGATTTCTGCAACTATATGTCCTCCACAGCCGCGCTCTGAATCAGAACACCCTCTACATAGGCCAGGCTTCCCCTTTCGCCCCTTCACCCAAAGTATGTAGAAAGATATTGAACTCATTGCCAGAGTTAATATATCAAAAGGGGGTTGGGTCCACGTGTACTGCTTCCCCGAAGGTAAAGGCACACTTGTACTTCCCTACTCAGTGGTACTGTCCAGTAGCCATTGGTCAGAACAATGGCAGTGTACACCTTTGACCCTTGGATCTGTGACAGCCACTGATCGATCTAGGGAAGTGGCCATCTTGACATGTGGACCAGTTTGTTCAACTCCCTCAGGTCTGCACATAGAGTTCTTTTGATGTGAGTATCCCCAGTACCAGGGTTGTTGTACAGTGGATTGGACAAATTATCCAACAGGGATTCTAATAACTCCATGGACACAAGAAGTAACCAGTATTGTTTCACAACTACAGGTGTCATCTAGGGGTCCGTGGGAATAGTGGTTCAATGATTAGAGATGTGTCCACAGTCGTATGCGTCCCCTGAAAATATATCTTTGAATACCAGGAGGACCTGTTTCAGCTTTTATTTTTGCTCCTTGGTTTTACAGGCATTGGCAAGATTGTTCCTTTCCTCTACCATCTGCTTGAACCCTGGAAAGACCTCAGGCTTGGTAATTTCAGCGGTATTCTCCAGTTGGGTAGAGTGATCTCTTTTGATGATGTTGACTTGGAGAGTTGGTTCCAAGATTTCAAGGTAGTGGTCTTTTAATCTGAACATGACCTCCTCCCTCCTGATTTCACAGGTCACCTCTTCCACCCCATAGGAGCAGCAAGAGTACACCTTGAAAGTCCCCCCAAAATCTTTTGTAGAGGAATATAGTTGCTGATGTTAAAACAGTCATTTGGGATTGGTCCCATGATTTTATTACCTAAATCACTAGAAAAATTTTGGGAATCAATGCCATTCCAATAAAATTGTCTGCGCCCAAAGTGATACTTCGAGGGTCGCCGTTATCCACCAATATTCAAATGGTGTCATGTTCTAGGTCTACTAGAGGTGTCAGATTTAAATAGAAACCTTCTTGTTGGAGATGAGAATTACAATTTATATAGGTGTCCTGATGTGTGAGGTTCTGTCCTCGCTTAATTTTGAGGGGAATGGTAAATTGTTGCATCTGTCCTGAGATGGTAACCTCTTCTTGTACATGAACCTCAACTGCATAAGGTAGCAGTTGAGCTGAAAGTAATGCTTATTCGGAGTTGTTAAAGCCCATGGGGTTACCCTCAATTCAGGAACAGGCTTTATTATTAATTAGGTCCAAATTGATTGCAAATCGGTTGAGAATGTCACTTCCCAGATAAAAGCTGGAAGGGACATCTCTTACAACCCAACAATTATGCTCTATGTTTTTGTTGCTAATGGACATTTCTTGGAGAAGATATTTGGAGTTCAGAGTTTTCAGACCTACTTTCCATTTGTCAATCAATTTAAATGTGGGAATGGGCTAATCTTTTGGGAATTTCCTGAATAATTCATTGCTGATGAACCTGCTTCCATTATTCAAGCACTCACTGGTGAGCACCGGCTCCTCCCCCTCTTTTAACTGAATGGGGAAAAACAACTGTTCACCCTTTTTCTGAATGTCTGTCAGTTTTTTTGCGGGTTCTTCCTTGTCAGATTTCACAGGAACTAAGGTTTCTTTGGATTTTGGACTGGTGTCAAATTTTATGGTGTTCCTTTCCAGTGTGGATTGCCACTTAAAACTGGGAGGAAGATTGATTTTCAAGAAGGGCGAAGGGTTCCCATCACCAGTGTGTTTTCCTACAGAGATGACAGTGATGTCTGGGACTTGGTTAT
The DNA here is from genome assembly GCF_040938575.1 of Ambystoma mexicanum. Classification (NCBI taxonomy): domain Eukaryota; kingdom Metazoa; phylum Chordata; class Amphibia; order Caudata; family Ambystomatidae; genus Ambystoma; species Ambystoma mexicanum. The sequence goes on along the minus strand of NC_090937.1, from coordinate 1,514,343,929 downwards.
TCTTGAAATGGAATTCTACTTTCTCGGAAAGTTGTTCAATTAAATGACAGATACCATTCATGCTTCCATATTTGGTACTCATTTTTAATTTTATAGGCCGGTTAGTCTGCGTCCAGAGTACCCTGTTTACACAGTCGATCAGAGGTGATAGTCTCCTCAGGAGATAATTTCCCAGTAAACAAGGTGTGCCCTCTGGAGTCACAACTATCACCGGATGTTTCAGTCTATGGGGGCTCAGATGGGAATGGGGAAGGCCTGGGCCCGGGTTCCCAGAGGGAGGAATTACCGGGCCCTCCGTACTCGGAATGGTCCGGTAATTCCCCATTCTGGGAACTCGGAAAAGGAGCCCGGTTTGGCAGCAGCCATGGAGCTAATAGCTAATAGCTCCATGGCTACCGCCAAACTCGTAATTAGGTCCTCTATGTCAGGTATGGGTTTGTGGAGCACCTAATTACTGGAAGAATCATGGCAGTCCCTTCGACAGAAATGTCATCCCCGTTCAAATGTTGGAATTGTCGAGGAAGTGGTATGAAGGGAATTTTGTGGCCCTCCCCCGTCCTGAGTTTAGTTGGTCAAAGGACTTTTTGACAGGAGGATGGCTTGGGATCCAGTGTCCACCAGAGCTAATAATTAACACTGACCCTGCACCCTTACCAGTCTATAAAAATGCCCTTCTTTCTCCTCTGGAGTGCAAAGAAAGTGTGTTATTTGCCAGCCTGGTGGTAATTGTTTTGATATTGATATCCGACACTGTGTGATCTTGGGTGATTTTCTGTGTCAGATCTTGAATCTGTAAAGAAAATGTTACAACTGGCAATGTGCGGATTTTGGGAATCCTGTTTCCCCCTGATTCTTTGCTGCCCCCCTTTGTTGGAGGCAGTTCTCAGAACCTGTTTGGGGAAAGGACCCCTCCATTTCAACCTTGTATGGCTCACATTTTGGGGGTTGAATAGTTTCTTGTTTTGGTCTCCTAACATACTCAGGGTCTTTTGGTAAACCCCCATTCTGGAAAGTGAAGATTTTCTTACCTGAGTCCTACAGGGACTCTTCTCTTTCATAGGGGATGATCTTTGGGTTCTAATATTTCTGCAGTATAATAGTCACTTTTAGTCTGAGAGGTGTTTAGGGGATCTGTCTGGGTGAGAAAGGAAGCTTCTACATTTATTGACATCTCCCCTGCACCGCGCCCCGTCCTTCGGAACCTGTGATTTGTCAGAGGTTCCCACCTGTCATTCTCCCCTGCCCTGGGTGTTGGGGAATTCTGGGAAGGAGGGTAAGGGAGAGGATTGGACTGAACCCTCCCTGAGCATGCGCCCCAGGTCGTTGGTCAGTTGCTGGACCCCGTTGATCAAGCTGTAAGACCTTTTCTGTCTTGTAGGGAGGTCTCAAGTCAAAAATCTGCTGCTCCCAAATAGGGAAACTATCCCTTTTACCAGAGTAGCTTGGGTACTGGAAATTTCCTCTATAATTTTCAATCCCAAATCTCCCTTCTCCCGCGATCAGGGATCTATTGTCCTGGAAGCGGGCAGAGAGAGGTGGATTATTTTGGAAGTTCTGGTTCTGGGGATATCTGGGGAAAAATTTCAGATTAGGAGGTGGAGTGACACTTCTCTTCTGAGTGAAGTTTGGAGGGAAGTTTCACGGGGCAGTACTTACCCAATGGATCCCCTCTGCGTGGCCGGTGGAGTGTATACATACCCCAGGATTGGCTTGGTACACTTTTACCTAGGGTTTACATAGGTAGCAGGGTCTGAGGGATCTTTGTGCTTGGCCCCTGCCTGACTGCTATCCGATTGGACCAGTGTTCTCTTCTGCCTTCCATTTTACTAGTTGACAGGAGGGTTTCTTTTAGGCCCCCGATCTGCAGTTCCAAGGAGGGGTAGTTCTCACCAGCATAGGGATTTTGGGGGTGTTTTTATTCTCACTGGGCTTTTGGACCTCCTAGATCCTGGTGGCTTGTTCAATTACCCAGCCCTGGGTCCTGTGCTCATGAAAGTCGCACACCAGCTGAATAATTGTGTATTTGGTGAGTGCATGGAAAAACGTGATCACAAACTCCCCACTTTTTTTATTCATTGGCCAGGAAGTCGGAGGAAATGTGCGCTTTAGCTCAAGCACAAACTCCCTAGTCGCCTGATCCTCCCCATATTGAAAATTATATGCAGCCTTATGGGCCCCCTGTGGTTTTCTGTGTTAGGAAAAATGCTTTAAAATGGCTGCCTTATATGTGGATCATTTATAATGATCCTGGTTGGTCCTGCAAACGATCTGGATTACTCAGGCGATTAAGACCTATGCAATTCACAGAATTTCTGATCTAGAATGATGGCATCTTATGCTCATAAAGTTACAGGTGCTCCCATACCGAATGCTTGGCATTCTTGTAGTGTGGGGTCAGGACGCTCTTTATGGCCTTGATATATCTTATTGCGTATTTCACAAAACCCTTGCTCTGTTTCCCTGTCTTTTTCTTCCTCTGCACCTGAGTCAATTAATTTTCTGACACAAAGCTAGCCTGTGTAGCCATTACCTGTCTTCTAGGTACTTCCTAACTCTATGAGATCAGAAAATCTCCTAGAGTCATAGGATCTGGACACCTCTCTCCTGGATCACAGTGAGCTCTCAGGGTAAGTTTCCAGGTAGTTACATTTAGGCTGAGGATTACACTCAGTCTCTTCTTCCTTCCTTTAAGGTAATCTGGGGAAATCCCCCCACCCCCTGAATGGATGGAGATTTTTAATATGCTCTTCCTGGCTTGAATCTCTCCTTTTTCTTTTCCAGAGAAGCGGGCCAGGTGGTCTCTTTATATCCTCATCTTCTGCAAGTCTAGGGGCCTCATTACGACTTTTGCGGAATGGCTTAACGTACTCCGGAATGGAGGCGGACCTGTTAAACCCATTCCGCAAAATTACGAGGTCCCCTCGCGAGACCCGGTAAGGACCCCTGGCAAAACCAGGCATCCTTACCCGGTCCCGCGAGGGGACCAGGAGCTAACAACGGGCCGGTCTGAATCGGACCGTTGTAAGCTCCCGCTCCCATTCCCATTGAGCCATATGGGAGCTCAAATGGAATGGGGTCGGTCCGGGCCCAGGTTCCCAGTAGGAGGAATTACTTGGCCCTCCAAACTCGGAATGGCCCGGTAATTCCCCATTCAGGGAACCCGGACCCAATTTGGAGGCAGCCATGGCGCTAATAGCACCATGGCTACCTCCAAAGTCGTAATGAGGCCCTAACTCCCTGATATTGTCATCATAGGAGTTTTGAGGGTCAATTTCCTTTTGGCCTCCCAGGACAAACTGGTCTGGCCACCTTCCCTTCTGTGTGGGAGAGATGAATACCCATCAATATCAGACAGGGACTGGCCTTCTAGATCAGTGGGGCTCGGCCTGGGTAAGTCTAACTGCCTTGAGTCACCCTGTTCCTGACAAGTGGCATGCATGAGGTTGGCTCCCAGTTGTACATGAGAGGCTGTAAATGACTGGCATGAGGCCTCTGCTGGAAGGGGTGCCTCACTTTGATCAGTGGGCCTTGTCCCATATCCTGATTGGTCAGGGTGCCCTGTTTATAATGTTGAATTTTCCTTGTAAGACTCTCACACCTGTGTCTCTCTTTACTTATTTCCTGCTTTTTAATTCTGACACTAAGACCTGATAAGTGTCAAGCACTCTGCTCTGAGCTACCACCAATCTTTTCTTCGCTTCACCTCATGCTGAAGTGATTCATTCTCTCTCTGTGAGCCTTGTATGCTGCATGCATATGCAAGCACTCTTCCTTCAGGAGAATAATCTCTTTCTTTTGCGCATCCCTACAATTTACTCCCTCTAATAGGTCAGCTTCTATTTATCTTACGCGGTCTACTAGCTCATTACTTTCTTCTCTAATTCTGGTCAGTTCCCGAGTACCTGACTGTTCCTTCTCAACATTCACTTTTGACCTGAATGCATCTTGGTGTTTGACCAGTTGTAAATTCCAATGTTTCAGAATATTTATATTCTGCCGCATTTCATCATATTCCTTTCGTGAGTCTATCTCTTTAATGATGGACTGACTATTTTCCCTTTCCATTTCCCTAATTTGTTGTTTGAGGTCCACAATATCATCTAACAACCCTCTGTTATGACCAGTGTGGTCATTTAATTGGGTATGTGGGAGACATAAAGTGTCTGCACCTTCAGTTCATGCATTATGCAGTGCAGCAAAATCTATCTCTCTCTCTCTCTCTCTCTCTGCATGACTTGCTGATGTGATTTGAGCTCATCTTCTAGTTGCTCACAGAGCCTTTCATGTTGTAACTCAAAACATTTGCTCTGCTGTACTTTATCTCCAAGCTGTGTGAGTTCTTTCTAAGCCTGTTTCCAGGCCTCAGTCTGCTTCAACACAACACCCTCACTAATGTGCACTCGCTCTTCTACTAACTGCAAATGGAAGTATACATAAGCTGTGAGCTGAATCATATGACTCAGTTCTTCATGAGTGTTGTGGGCATATAAAATGCCTCTAATGCTTTGTGCAATATCCCACCTTCACACCAAATGGCAGTGCTCACTGAGGTGACAAGTTGCTCCATTCTAGTTTGCCAGCTCTGGGCTTCGCCCTAAACAAGTTCCCCTTGAATGAATACTTTAGCCGGGAGGTGCTTTCTGGCATCACACACTTCTATGGTAGTCATTTTATAATGGCACTTTGCAACTTTTGTTAAACTTTATTTGTACAGGGGCAAAAATTACACTGTTCTTGCTCCATTTCTACACCCAATACCACATACAAAATCAATTCTTACTCAATCTCCTTTTTATCTTAACACTCTACACAGTCTTGTTTTTTCTACAACTATACACCTCCATGGAAACTAAGGGGTCAAGTATTAGAGTGGCCTTTAACAATGCACAACAACATTATATCTACCACAATGCAGTTACACCAATATCAATATTGTATTTATTTGAATGATAAATAATGGAGATCACACTACAATAAAATATGCCACCTTATTTGTGGCTCACAATTAAACTTCTTGCTACACAAATAACGCATGCAAGTTTGTTGGGAAAAACATTAATCACAATACTTCACATTATACAGATTTGACTTCCAGATATAATCCAACTGATCAATGAACAAATGTTATTTTCATATCTACAGATTTGCAAATTCGACTTTCCTGTCCACTAAACAGGGTAGAAAATTAACATATAGATTGGTACAAATGATTATGGCAATTATGATTTCACCAATACTTTTGGTTTATAATAAAAACAGGGAGATTTAGTTGTTTGCTTTCAGACTCCACTTACTTAAAGGTATGTGTTGGGGATGTTGGACAGTAAAAATTGGTATGATTTAAGAATTTGGGTTTTCAGACCCCCGACCACTTTAGGGCCTGTGTTGGGGAAGCTGGACCAATGGGATTAGTCAATTAAATGACAGTATATATGTTGCAGTGCACACTGGGAATTTCAAATTTTAACAAATATCAGCCAATGGTGTTCTGCCAAGGGGAATTAATTAAATTAATATGATTAGTTAAATAGGCTAAGGATCTACAAAGCCCCTTCTGCCCACTAAAAGGGGAAAGGATTTAAGTCAAGCAGATTCCCCTGCCTTTGGTTTCAATTGCCTCACATCTACTTACATTGAAAGCCTCTGTTTAAGGTTCAGAAATGCCAGCTGCATTGCAGGACCCTCTAGGAGGACAGGGCAGAGGTCTGGTCACTTCACTCCCATGGATTGTCCCCAGCTCTTCACCATAGGACCCAGTCAGCCTTCCGGCATTCCCAGCAATAGGCAGCTCCACCCAGAACAGTTTCAGCAATCTCCTTTGGTGTTTCCTTGTGGTTGTCAGATGGTAATTTAAAGCAGCTCTCCCCCTTCGCTCATAGTGAATCCACTTTATATTCCAGTGATGACACCATCACGATCTTAATATTTGGCATTGACCGGCAGGAGTTCCCGGCAATCATGATTGGACAGTTACCATTCTCTCTCCTATCAAGTCCAGCTTCTCTCTATGGATTGGTTAAGTCTGAAACAGACATATGGCAACTCTCATTTGAAATCCCCATTTTTGTCTATGTCACCTTTTTGGCAAAAGGTAGTTATGTCGCAAAACTTCATAATTTTCTAGCGAAAACCACTATATATATATAAATATATAGTGGTTTTTGCTAGTAAATTATGAAGTTTTGCCACATAATTACCTTTTGCCATATACTATATATATATATTCTGCTTCAGCTAGTTATAGGGAATTTAATAAAATGACAGCCGGGTCTGCACCATCTTAGAAAAAAGCATAATATGCACATACAATTTACTCTCCACATACCTAATTTTACTCTCCACCAGTTTGCCAACTCTCAAATTTGCAACATGTTCAGAGCAGCCACAAACACCATTTAGCTTGCCCTTAGATTTCCTTAAGTCACGGGCGGACACACTTTATCTCAACAAATTGCCTTGAAATTATCTAAAAAATGAAACATACATGTATACATGTATGCAGTGAGTCGAGTCGTGTGGTTTCTGAAAACATGTAACATTTGTGACAGTCCATTTAAACAAATGGGGAATCTTATTATTTGTAATTATGTGCTTCCCTTCCTGCAGGCCATTTGCTATTCCTGTCCAGCATGTGAACAAAGCTTCCTGGACTGTGTTTTTATTAGCCTCTTTGGTGTTTGAAGTGTAGGCTGCAGGTTGTAAATACTTGGGATGCACCAGCCCATACAGAAATCCCCCACTGCAGACAATGTGCTAAGCTGGCCATGATATGTCACAAGGCCCTGCACACATCTCGCATCCTATCCTTCTACTTTCCTGTATTTTTTCAGAGTTCAGCCTTCATTGCAGCCCGTTTTGAAACCTGTACCTACATTCTGGTCGTGTGCCGGCTAGGCCGTCTGCCCTGCACAGAAATGAGCTTTCAGAAGCACCAAGTCTGGGGGCACATAGTTTTTAACACCCTCCAGGTAGGCTACTTTTTATTGGGATTCAAGTCAGTTTTTAAGTGTGGGAGTGATTTGTAACATTTGCCCAGAGACCCACCAAATGTCCTTGTTTGAAGGGAACTCAGGGATTGCATTTCCTACATGAGCCTTTATTCTTTGACATAAAGTATGTTTTACTGATCAGGGTTTTATTTGATTTTGCACTGAAAGTATTAGGACTGTTTCTTTCAATCATTGATAAAATACACTTTTAATTATCTGCTGTTCATTTTTCTGCTGAAAAGTGGGTCTGAATTGTCACAGTCCCCCACCTTTTGTTGGTTGACAGTTTCAGTAAAAAATGCTGCATTTCTGTCTCGGCCAGCAATGTGATGACCGTTTCCAATGTGCGCATGGATTACATTTGCATTTTAGCTTTCTCTGGAATTCATCTTAGCACTAATCCACAAAGCCTGCCTAAATGACCCATTTTAAGCGTAAATGTTCTTTTGAGAAGGCTGGCAGGTCTTTTTTTCCAGTGGGCCCTTCAGTACCATTGGTTTGGGGACTTTGATTACACCCCACACATTGCACCCGCAAATATGGTGATAATGGTACCCGCATCAATCACTAAGTTAATTTCAGAATAAATCAGGAAGCATATATTTGAAATCTAAATGGGTGGAGGTTTGATTAAATGAGCACGTCAAAGGGATATTAGTCATGGCCATGTAGAGTTTCTGATAGCCGGTTGCTATGGTGTGGATAATAACAGTAATACATTGCTTGCAAAGTGAGTGGGCATTCAAATGCTAGAGAATGGAATGGATGTGAGCATTGAACTAGCGCTACAGGGGGGGGAGTCTTTTGATTATAATGCTAGGTATAGAGGAACCATGCCTTTTACTTGGAAAAAGGGATTTTCACATTTCTTGTTATTCTACAACTTCATCTTGCCGTGTTTAACATAAGGAATTATCCTTTTTTTCTATGTGCCTTTAAAGGTGCATAAGGTTTAAAAGCAATGCCAGACTCCAGCGCATGGAGAACAGCTATTTAAAACAATCGATACACAATATGATTTACGTAGTGTTTTGATGACATGGAACCTGAGAAAATCAGGATATTTGCAAATAGAATTGTGACTACTGGGCCTGATTTACAATGGTGCAATCACATTCAAAAACGCTTTTAAATCAGGCCCTACTTTGTTTTACTAGTTTAATGGGGATTTCACAAACATATTTGTGATAAACGATGTACTTGAAACCACAGAAGGTGTGCTTTTATGTCACTTTTGGGACATGTGAATAGGTCCGTGCAGTGGATCATATCGGATCCCATTGTGTTCCATAATGGCAGAAGAGTTGCCTTTCTTTGGCTTTTCTAGGAGACCACTTGATTGATGAAGCAGGAAAAATGACACAGAACACATGATCAGGGTAATGGGCTGAGAAATCCATTGCGAAATTAGCCCTCTCATACCTCATTTGGGGCGAGAATACAGAAACGTTGCACAGGTTGCACCATATTAGCACTGTGGCAAAGTTTGCACTTGTGCAAAATTCATTGGAGCCGTATTCGGAAACCTTTGCACCAAGACAATTGCCCTTTTTTATGGTAGATAAAATGTTAGTAGTGCAAAAAAAAAGGTAATTTCAAAGTATTTTTGCAACAGGGCAGAGTTCGCCCTAGTGCTCATATGAAGTGTCACTGTGCATGTTATTAGCACGAGGGCAAACTTGCCCAGTTTCAATAATCCAGAGAAAAGGCATGCGTTTTTCACTAGGGCACGTTTTGCTCTAGTGTTTATACCATTAAAACTGCACTTATCACGGCGCAGATGTTTTCAAATAGGAGCCACACTAGGGCAAACAACATCCTTGTGCTAATATGGTGCAGGTTTGCACTTGCACCAGTGCAAGGTTTCTGTAATCTGGCCCCGGGTGTCATTCTTAAGGTATTCCAGACAATCAGCCATGGCTGGAGATGACTTGACGGCATAGAGGATCCATACTTTCCAATAAAGGAACATTTCCGGTATCTGCCTCTTTTTAAACGTCCCCCTTATGCCAGTGGGTTTGAAAAAGGTCCCATTTCACTAGCTGAGTGTGACTGTGGTCTGTCATATGTATCACATATGATGTCTTCATTGTAATCTGGATATGTTTCTGTATATTGATCTAGCCCACCAGGCATAACCATTGCTCATTGTATTTCCAATAATTAATTTAATTCCAGGAGAACATGCAATAAGAATTTCTGCAGTAGCTTAAATCGTGTCAAAATAAAAGTCTTTGCGTTTTCAAAGCAGACAAGTGTCTTCTATCGTTGCCCAGGGGGCGATGTATTGCATGATAATGGGGGAGGCAGGAGCGAGCAGAGTGGAGAAGAAAAACGAGCCTGAATGTGACGTGTCCGAATGAGTGCCTACTGAGGCGTTAAAGGTTAGTGGAGAAGACTGCACTGAGCTGCACGCTTATATTGCAGGCCTGTTCCCGAGAACCTGCTGACTGCGGAGGTTCATTGAAATCTTCATTACAGGGGGTCGATGGACGTGCGGCCATCTGGGGCTGGTTCAGAATTTTATTTTCGTATTAAGAATGTCTTTTGAACTATTGTAAATGACCGACATGTTATGCATCTTCCCACAGTTCAAAGAAACCGTATCCGTGCTTGTGTTGTTTTAGCACCAATGTGAAAAAGTCAGCCCTTCCTCCAGTCTCCATCTCCCACACATAGGTACAGAGATGCACACTCAACGTGATTTGCGCCGTATTATGAGTGCACAGACTGCCACGTGCACTCGGTTTTTGTGAGTGGGTGTGTGGGACTGGTGGGTGCGTGCGCATATTTCCTGCAGACAGCCAGCCTATGAATGCAATAGTGTCTGTTGCACTTACGTCAATAAGAACGTCATTCTACTGTACGTGACGTCCATCAATAAGAACGTTATTCCACCCATTTTCAACTGCATCCACTTTCCAGTGACATGTCTTCATGTGCTGTCACTGTAATTGTTATTTTTTGCAAAGCCATAGCTGGTCCAGTCCTCACCCATCAGGATGAAGGTTGGGCAGGGCTTGCAGCGCCAGCTGGAGGCGTGCAGTAAGGGTTGGAGCTGACTGTGACATGTTGTCACATTCAGTTCCAATCCCTTCTTCCTTGCAGATCATATAGAGGAACCAGGAAGCTCTCCAGCTGTGGATGTAAGAGAAAGTGTATGAGTGAGTGACTGGTGGGTGAATGAGTAGGAATGTGATAGTGTGGTCTTGAATGTTCTGGGTGGGTGGGTGCTTGCCTGTGTAGAGAATGCAGTGAGAGTGGATGTAAGAGAAGGTGTATGAGTGCCTTCAATTGACCCTGCAACGCATGTTTAAAACATAGGTAACACGTCATAATAAATAAGCAAAGTTCAAATCTGACATTTTAATATTCATCCGTTTATTTAGATAGCCTATCATCTGTGTGCATGACACCTTTAGTTGCTTATTTGGAACTTTAGAACTTTAGAACTTCATTGTCAAAAAACAGGATCATTGTCCCCTTCAATATAGGATGTAGAGCAAGAGAGTCTACATTTGTCCAGGCCATGAACTATAGAAAAATGCAGTCTATTTGACTAAATGTTGGCTCCTTGTGAAGGTTAACACAGTTTAGGAGTTCCCAGGAGACCACCCAATACACTGAGTCAATCCACGGCTATAGAAAAGTGAATCTGGTTTGTAGGCATTGGGACTCTGATGTTTGGATAGTGAAGTATCAATGTTGAATAGCCAAGATATGATATGATATGGCATTGATATGATATGGCATTTATAGCGCACCTATACGCAAGTGTTTCAAGGCGCGACCTTCTCAAGGCAGCATTCTCCGCAATTTTCATATCCATCTAGGCATGAAAATTCTCGATTTTTGTGTTTCGGTCTAGAAATGCAATTATTCAATGTTTCCTCTTTTTCCTAACTTTATTCTCCAAGCCAAAATCAATGTGTTTCAACACTGATCAATCGTGACAATTCTCCTTTGATCTAAATAAAAGATTTAAAAACAGTACAGAAAGGACATTATTACATTGTTAAATTTGACATTTAGACACACCAGCTTAGGATGTTTACTATCCCAAATGGTTTAACAATGGCATTAAGACAAGTCTATTCATAGAAGCAGTCAATACTCATGTCAATCAATAGGGTTGTAAACATCATTATTCATAACTATAGGGGACATGGTTGATGGGGATTCTGATGGACACCTAGGATCTGCCAATTGAAATTCATTTAAGCTACCTTTGTGACAGTGATTGCCTGTTCACATGGCACTACTAAATATCTTCCACAATGGGATGTATGATCCACAGTTCAACAAGCCTGCTAATCAATATCCTAAATACTAAAACAGGATCCTTTAGTATAACCTTGTTTAGATCCCTCGAGGAGTAATGTAACTATTGGACCTCTATGATGTCCCTCTAGATAATAGATAGCCAGCCTTTGGTGTGGCAGATCCATTAGGCGTACATGTTAAATAGAGTTTCCTTGGGCATCCTTTGGTCTGTGTTATGTTTTGGCAAATGTGTCATCACAAACATATTTGCTGGCAGTCTGCTGTATGTTACAATGTAGGGGGAATAACTTCATTTGGCCAGTTTATGATTACGCTTGATACACCTAGCTCGAGGGATGTACCAGACGTTATGGTTTCTCAAGTCCAAGTTAAATGTCCAAGCACAGTGAGGGTGTTTAACAAGGTCCTCAGGGCCCATAACTCCCAGTATGGCCTGAAGACCCCGATAGTGGTCTATAAAGCTATGTCCCTTTAATAAAAGAGATATGGCCTGCTGTCTGAAGTGGTTGCTATGAACTGGCTATATCCCAGCATCTATGTATGAGGAAGGAGGGGAAAGGCTTAGAAAAAGCTGCCCTGAATATGCCAGGCATAGCCAGCAAGACTGCTCCCAATAAGGGGGGCATCCCCCTCTATGTAAGGAGTGATGAAAGGGGAGTGGGCGATTTCACATGCCTGGGACACATCTGTCAGGTTTGGCTTGGGCCAAGAGGAGTGCCACACTGATAGCCAACACAGCATGCCTGTGAAGAGAGGGAGCACTGCGCTGAGGGCTGTTGCTGCATGGAGGCACTCCTGTGATGACAGGGAGTGCCACACTGAGAGCCATACATGTGCCACTGAAATCATGGCTGTCAGTGCAGCATTCCCTTGATGAGGGAGCGCCATGTTGAGAGCCATGCTGTTGGCGCAGTAAGTCCACGGGAATGGCAAGGCGTCCTTCAATGGACAATTCCTGGGCTATGTAAGTGACTTCAATGCAGCACTCCAACTAAGTCAATGCCTAGTCTGGGATGCCCAATGGAAGCCCTTATTTATATATTTTTATGTCAAAGTTCTTTAAATCTGGATGATGAACCCTTATATAACGCCCCTCTCTTTGAATCCCCCTGACTTCACTGAGCCAAGAAGTAGGTTTGTTTTGTAAATGAAAGATTTATTTTAAGAATTAAACAATATATATATAATCACACTTTTATGAACAAAATAAGATCTGAATATCACACTTATGAATATGGACGGTAATCAACAATGGGTAATATTACAAAATTAACAATCTCTTTAATCACTTAGGAGTATGAATATGAAGGATACTGTAGCAGAGAATACTTTATGTGATTCAAGGAAATGCAATAATGGGAAAGAATGCAACATATACATAGACTTGATATGATTTCAATCAAAAGATAATATGGTCACTTTTTCTCCTTGACTATTCACTCCCCCCCTATGCAATATGAAGAGATTGAAATGAGGGCGCACAGGTTTTCAGGAATACAACCAAAAATGCAGTTCAATTCCAGTTCCCACCAGCAAGCTTAGAGAAAACAGGTATGATTTTAAAACACAGGTCAAACCGCTTTTGAATGTGATTGCAATGGATGGGAAAAATCTGCTAAATTGATTTTAATTCACTAAAGGAGATTCAGCACTAGTGAGAATTACTTTGGATTGGTACAGGTCAACACTAGCAATGATTCATGAATGATTATCAGATTGAAAACGAATCTCAGCAGTTGAAAACCAGAAACAGCTATTTTGAAAGAAAATGAAATTGAGCCAAATTGCAATTCGCAGCCATTTTTCCACATGCATAAATCGCGATTACGGAAAAACTACAATGAATTGGAATGTCATTTTGGGTTTGTTGGAAATCTTAGGATTTTAGCTTCGCTTCTAGGACGTGTGGTTCAAAAGTTACAGAGGTTTTTGTGAAGGTAGATTTTCAGAAACAAAGTCAAGATTTCAAATGACAGATTGCGCATTACAGATTTGGAATCAACAGGATGGACACAAGATTCTATAATGCAGTTCTGAACAAGTTGAAATGGATGGAAGAGGATTACTTTAAAATAAGAGATTGGTTATAGACAGTTCTAGACTAGATACTCACTCCTAGGCTTTGGAATGGAATGGGCCTCGTCAAAGATTTGGTCAAGGGGTTTGGCTTCACTCTCGCCCCCGGACAGGTCTCAGGCCCTCTGGGTTCTGCGTTCAGCACTGCACGGCGGTCTGCGGCCTCTTGAACTGGATCTGACGGGTCTTGGATTACAGCACTGCTTTCTGTGTCTGGACCTTGGTTCTAGCACAGGGTTCTTAGCTAGAAGCAGAGAGCTCAGCCCGGCTGTTGAATGTGAGAATCAGGTTTGCAAAAGATTCTGAAGCCTGCTGAAAAGGATTCAGCTTTTGGTTTAGGCCTCTCTGCTTCACGGTTATAGAGTTTGGGTTCTAGAGTTCTGGTCTCTGGATCTAGATCTGGAGTCTGGAGTCTCTGTCTGGATATTGTCTGGATCTGGTCTGGCAGGATCTGGTATGGCAGATGAGATGAGGTCACAGGAATCGGTGAGTAGTGGAAAGGAGTGTGTCCTATCTGTCCTAAGCAGTCTCTATTTATGTGTTTCCAAAGTGGGTGGGCAGGCTGATTCTCTATGCCCTACCCTCTAAGGATTTGATAGGTTAGAGGATTCCCTGTCCCCTGTCTGGAGAAAGGATCAGCATGTCATGAGGTGTCATCATGATGCTGCCATTTACAATCTAGGGAAGATACTCCCTTTGCTTTTACTTAGAAAATCAATTTTCCATAACTAACATATTTCCAAGGTGCACAACCTGTTCATAATACATATACACATCACAAATTACTTAAGGTACATTCTTGTCCAACTCTGATCTTCCTAAGAGCTTTAGTTCAGAAATGACAACTTATTTGTGCTTTTGGTGGGTTTCCCCATATTGGTTCTGCACCAAATTTGATACATGCATGCAGATCCTCCCTGGGCATATTACTGTAAGTTCTTATGTCATTGCAACAACACTGCAGCTGCGATATTAATTAATTCTGGGGTTTGGTCTCAGAACATCACACGGCATCCAGCTTAGTCTTAAACTGTGAGTGAATTTTTCATTTTAACCGTCTCAACATTTTACATTTTTGCCAGCTTGATTCACTTTGTTATAAGCAATTTTATAAAAGAAATATTTGCTGGGCTACCTGAATCCACAATGGTTTGTCTCCGCTCCCAGAGCTGGCTGACTCAGAGGGTCACAAGTCTTGTCTCTCGCAGAGCAGTTGTTGACCAGTCACACCCAAATCAGCATATTCCTATTCATCCCAAAGCCCCCATTGTCTTGACTGAGAGCAGCAGGCCGGGGTGCCTTGGCTAGTTCCTGTTCACACTAGTCTGTCAATCTCTTGGCCAAGGGCAGAAGGAAGCTTCTTTTGTCCAGGGAAAAGGTGTGGAATCTGTTTTATCCCAGTGTGGGAAACTTTTTAACTCTGCAACCAATGTCTACAATTTGTCTTTTCTTACAATATAACCCACATTTTTAATACATACATTAAACAATTGCTTCCTTCAAGTCAGAATATAGTTTTAAATTGTCTCCACCCCTTAGGCTTCTGATAGCAAGTATTTCTTTGGCATAGTTTGGGGTTTCATGTTCAACTTTACAAGGAACATGGTTTAAAACAGCAGCTTTCTGATAGAGGTGAGTAACGGTATTGCACCCAATTTTGACAGCTGTCTTTCTATCCGTATCTTTAAAAGGGGATTTTGCTTAATAGCATATGATTCTTGCTGATATTGTATTGATGTGGATTCTTGCAGTAGAGTAATTTGGAACACCCAACAAAGAGGTTGGATCTTTTAGGTGCTTTGTGAGCCATGATTTTAGCACATTTTTGACAATCAAGAAAACGGATTCCCAAACAGCTCTGTGTTTCTTTTGGCAATCAGCATTGCTATTTCCGAGTGGTTGCAGGCTACTTTGTTGGTAGCCCAATGGTGGTTTTTGGCAGTGGTCCCTGTGCTCACTAAGATAGGAAAAGGTGGATGGTGGCCTGTTTGTCAGGTTTTCACTGCGCATTTTCTGGTGATTTTGAGCGAGCAGCATGCTTTCCAGTGGCCATTCTGATGTTTCTGCTGCCAGCAATCCCCAGTGATGTTACAGGGCTTGGATTAGAGGGTTGATGCATCCTACAGCTAAATGGATTTTCCAAGCCATATTGGCTCTTAAAGCCTTGAAAGAGGCTACATGAGGGAGTACCAGGTGGCATAATATTGTACATATCTTTGGCATAAGAGGTTTACTCAGGATATACCTTGACATATGAGTTGTTACCGTTTTTGTCATTCGGGAGTACATTACCACAGAAATCAAATTTAAATTGGAATACATTGTGATGCTGGAAATGGATTGGAGGCACAGGGCCTCCATATCCTTGTCCTTTATTGCTCATCATGTTTGTTCTGTCTTGTTTTCCATGGAGGAGTTCATGTGGGACTCCTGGCAGTGCGGCTCTTCCTCTTTTTGGTTTGGTGAACAGACCCTTGGGATACCTTTATGGCACCCATGGGTAGGTGTACAGCCCTGTACTACTAGTGTATGTTTTTGGGCACCTGTGTGTGGCCAACAGAGCAGGGTACGGGCTGGTGGCAGCTCCGTGCTGAATTGACAGGTGCCCTGTGCATCCTCCATTTTGGGATGCCCAAGCCCGGTCATTGGAATCAGTGGATTCCTGAGATTAAACAAGATGGCCCCTGTGGCCTCTTGCTTTCTATCCCCTGTTACCTTACTTTTCCCGAAGTCCCGGGAAGCCCTGACACTGTCCCTTACCCCTGACAGGCTGTTGGGTGGAAGTACCATATATGGCGGTGTGGGGAGGTCCAGGCCAGACAGGCTGGGGCCTTCCCAATGACTGAATGTTGTGGGTATGCCTGTGGGTGGGACCTGGGTGAATAGACTATGGGATGAATACGCATTCCATGATGTGGATGTCTAGTATCTGGTGATTCACACAATGACTGAGACAGCCCTGCCAGAAACTGGTATGAATGCATTTTGTAGTGCTGAATGGCATGAGTGTCTGGATGGAGAAAATTGTCCTGAATGCACTGTGCACTTGATTGGCTGCCTGACTGCCTGAATGCCCTGCTGAGTGATTAGTTGCCTGAGTGTGACCTAGCAGAGTGAATGGGAGATCAACAGTATATCTGGGAGCCTCTCACTGCTAGAATTTGTTCAGAAGCTGAAGTTGAAACTGATGCTTAACTTTCAAGCCTACTGGAAGAAGAAGTAATGCTGCTGCTGACCTTCGCTAATCTGAAAGCTGCTGTGCCTTCAAGGAACTGATCCAAGAGAGGACCTGGCTAGGAGACCTCTTCCCGAGCTATGAGGGACCATAGTGCACCAGCTGATCTTTGCCAAAGCTCCCTGGTAGACAGACCTACGAAAGACTGCTGACCGGAGAAGAGAACCGCCAAGGAGAATGAAGAGAAGCCCCGGACAGCCGTCCGCTGTCGCCGACCAGAGCCACAGAGTTCCCTTTGCCTAAGAACATTTTGATCCAAGGACTCCCTTGTTCATCATCATCGACCGCTTTCATCCTGCCGGAGAAAGTCAAGGCCACCAACGACCGAGGAGCATCCACTGGTGGGTTTCCCGCCACCCGAAGACCTCAGAGATGCTGACGAAGTTACTGAAGCCAGCCATGGCCTGTCCCATTTGCCGATGCCAGATGGTGATGACCTGACGCCCTTATTGGGTGAAAGTTCTTCGTTGACTTTTTGCGGCAACGAAAACTCGTCATCGAGGGACCCGCACGCCTCAGCTTGCAGGACGTTTTCGACCGATTGTCAACGAGCACCGTAAGAATCGAAGCTGCTGCTGCAATGATAGTGTTCACCCTTTTTCCTCATGGTATCTCAGCGATCCGTGGCTCTTGCCTTAAAGGGAGCCGCTTAAGAAGGATCCGTCGATGACCTGACCTTGAACTCTATTATTCCAGGTACATTGGGGTCGTAGAACTATTTAGAAGAAAATAAGACTCTTGTGAACAATATATGGACTGGGCTTGTGTGATATATCTTTATTTACAGGTTGTCCAGATGAGGGGATCCTCATACAGAACTTTGCCTAGCAGTCGGGGCCTAGTATTCGGGGCCTAGTATTCTTCCAATTGTCTAACCAACTTGTTTTCCGCCTAAGTCTATGGTTAATATCGTTTTACTGGGTTGATTTGTATGCTATTTGAACTGAGTACAGTGTATGCATTTTAATGGAATCAGATTCATAGAGGTACCACCTAGAACTGTATATATTTACTATTTTATAATTGTCGGAGCACACAGTGTGTTATTGGGAATAAAGAACTGTGTTTTCACACATAGTGTGTGGACATTCCTTTGTGGGTGCTTGGGGACTACACTGTACTTAAGAACCAGCCTGCATCACCTCCTAAGAGCTAAGCCTTGATTGCTTGTCCATAGCTACCCTATAGAGAATCTTGGCTGGGGTCCTCTGTGCCTCTCCTCTGCAATATAGAGAGCAGGAGTACAGACTCCCCCTCCAGTCGTTACATACATCAAAGATCGTTTTATATTTTAAACTGACTTGAACATTATGAAGTTCCTCCGAGTTCACATCTGTACCTTTAGGTGCCCGAGTTCTTTTTAATGGGATCAGATAAACTGTAATAATTAGGTGCAATTTGATGATTTGACATCTTTTCTTAAGGAACCAACTACATTGTGAATGGAAATAATAATGTTTCAAATAATCTAGCGAGCGAAGTGTGAGCAAAGTTCAATTGCTGCATTCTTCAGAGCTCTGCTGGCTGTTGGTAGCATCAGTAAAGCCCCACCTCCTTTATCTGAAACCTATAGGACAAGCTGCTGTAGAGCATAGCTGGAGTTCTCTGCTCGTGCAAGCATAGAGCAGTTCTATAGTATGAGCATTGGCTCGTTTACTTCCGCACACAAGAGCACCACAGATTGTTGCCAGTCATTGCAGGATTAATACATGGTATAATTGACCTAGGCCCACTTTCCATCCCCAGAGAGTCTTAACTAGTTGGAGGTTCTCACCCCTTACGGCATCTTTCATACACCGTGTTAAATTATGTCACGATATAAATTCAGAAGTCAATCTTGACCATGGCAATAATACCCTTGACTGCAATGTGAAGGAGCCCAATTGTAAACTCCCATTACTGGTATAGACTGGGAGGTCGTGACCATGGATTCCTTGGACACCACAGCAAAGTTAAATGTGCAATGTAAGATCACAGAACTCATTCTGCCAGGTGTTGAATTTGTATACAGTGGGTGCTCGTTTACTTCCGCACACAAGAGCACCACAGATTGTTGCCAGTCATTGCAGGATTAATACATGGTATAATTGACCTAGGCCCACTTTCCATCCCCAGAGAGTCTTAACTAGTTGGAGGTTCTCACCCCTTACGGCAATTTTCATACACCGTGTTAAATTATGTCACGATATAAATTCAGAAGTCAATCTTGACCATGGCAATAATACCCTTGACTGCAATGTGAAGGAGCCCAATTGTAAACTCCCATTACTGGTATAGACTGGGAGGTCGTGACCATGGATTCCTTGGACACCACAGCAAAGTTAAATGTGCAATGTAAGATCACAGAACTCATTCTGCCAGGTGTTGAATTTGTATACAGTGGGTGCTGGAAAACAAAGCTCTGCGCACAACTATGAGACTTGTGTACTATGTTTGAACACATCATCTAGCTTTGTATTAGGGGAGGAATCTCCATTTCTTCTCATAACTGGATTAGGTGATGGATGTACCAAATATCTTGATATTGGATAAAGAAGACAGTTTCCATTTCATGGCAAACCCCCACTGTGGTGGGGAAATTACAATGTCTGGGTTTACCTTCCTATGGACTATAATCGCTGCCACTGATAACAGCCCCAGATTGACCTCATGTTTATGCCCGGTCTCATAGGCTGGACTTTGCTGAATAAGAACTAAAGATAAGTCTTCTAATCCAGGCCCTTGACACGCTTCTGGCCTTGCAATTAATGCTAAAGTTGCTACTGAAGCTATTTGAACAATTAAGACACATGGTTGAACACCAGGGGGCCTCAATGGCCTCTGGTAGTTCTATTTGCAACCAACTGCTTTCAAATAGAGCTGATGGAAATATTGTGGAAGGACAGTACGTTTTAATTATGGAGACTACTGAGCAAAGTATTTCCACACAGTTGTCTATGGCTCCAATCTAAACCGTCCTATGACCACAATTATAGAAATTATACAACAAGATGAGATATCCATTTCGTCTCCTAAGAACATGGAGCCACATCTTTTGTCAGGTGTGGCTTCTGTCCCAATCCAAGAATCTACTAGAAAAAGCAAGAGTTCCATCAGAAAGGATAAGAAAAATAAGGTCACAAAATTAAAACTGATATAAAACTGTGATGAAATTTGCCTCCATTACATGAGAGGTGGAGTCCAATAATTATAGTTTGGTTGAAAATGAGAAGGGACTTTCTGAGATAAACTGACATTTTGGCAGCAAAACAAGAAAAAGTGAAAAGGAAAGAGCAAGCACATTTTCGAAAAGAAAAAAAAGATGGTGTCTTGAGGCATTCTTGGGCTCTGAAGAAGGATAAATGGAAATGAATTGCACTTTGGTGCATGAGCTATCAATAGTTTATAGTTTGGAAAATGTAAGGGTGGAGCCTTGGCTACTAAGCCTAAAGACTTATTGGAAAATGATGGGATGTGGTAAGGTAATCAACCGGTGCCAATGTAAGCATATGAATCATTATCTAGAAAGAAGAGGAAGAGTAAGTGCAGTTCAGGCGAGACAGGATTCATACTGGTCATGGTGACCCTCATTATGTGAGCAAACCCCTTAACCTTTGAAAACCATTATGTAAGATATTTTGGGATACAATAATATCCTTCTGAAGTGAGTGTGCATTCTTTGAATTTTTTTTAACAAATTCCAATGTTCTGTTTGTTCAACAAAAGACTTGGTGCTGGTTGAGTTTTTGAAGCAGGAAGCATTGAAGAAAGTAAAAATATTTTTTTAGGCTGCATTGAGTACTCAAATTGTCGTAAAACATGTAGACCAGTTGCACATTTTAAGATTTTCATCAGGCCAGTTTTCGAGGCAAATCTTAATGATAAGTTGTCAGGGGGAAAAAAACGAATTATGCTAAGCTGCTAAATAATTCTTTGCATATTTCATGCTGTACTATTAACCCAACCAAGAGGGTAATTTTTCCTCCCCCAAGCCAAAGCCTAATGATTAGGAAAACGAAGATTATTGGAGAAGACTACCAGCAATTTTAACAAACTATCTAACTCATTCCTCCTAATACCAGTATTGATTGTCCTTCTTAAAGTGAATACATAATCTAATTTAATAGCAGTATACTATAAAGCATCAAGACCCAGAACATACAAAATGTAAAGGATTAATAATTACACTCTGGTATAATTGTCTTAATACTTTGAACGCAGGACTGCATTTGTCACTATATAGGGTGTGGATCTGTGTAGACAAGGCTTTGAATGGTGATAAATAATGATAAACAAAGCCCTGCAGTGGATTTACAACTTTCAACTTACCTGCTATACATAAGTAATAATGTTTTTCCTTTTTCATTCGATGCCATGCTATGTCTAAGAACCTGTAGGTCAGATTGCTTTCCGTTCACATCTTTGTGGAATTGAAATGAAATATATATATATATATATATATATATATATATATATATATATATATATATATATATATATATATATATAGTGAAAACACTTTGTTAAAGGGACGTTATGGTTAAGTTGTGCTACTAAAAACCTATGAAATTCAGTGAAAAAACCCTTGAAATTTGCCAGTTATGGTAAGCTAAGCAACCATAACTCGCACCACTACCGTGCACTGCTAAGACTAACACCCAGGACATCAAAGATGACATCACAAATGTCATTGATGACATCAAAGATGAAATCACAAATGCCATTGATGACATCACTGATGACATTACAAGTGTGGCTCCCCATTTTTCCTTTACTGACATATCTAGGCCACATGGTTTTCTTCAGTAACAGTCAGGAATTAAAAGTGGAAAAGGTAGTATATTTGTAGACCTATCCTTCAAATATGTTCTTACAATAATTCCCTTAGGGTCCAGTCATATCATATGAAACATATACATAGAGGAAGACACAAGCTTGAAAGATAGCAATCCTTTCTGTGCATTAAATTAATCAGTAGAGTTGTCAGCACTTTCTGATAGTTCTGTTGTTTTTTTATTACTGTACTATCCCTGTATAAGCTCCTATTTTTATATCTTGTATTCACACTACTTTCATTAGAGTCCAGGCACATCATGTGATATATATACACATGGTAAGTAGCAGCTTTGAAACAGAACAATCATTTATCTGCATAAAGGTAATCAGTAAGTTTATGAACACTTTTTGCTACTACTGCTGCTGTTTTTCTCTCACTTCAATTTCTTTGTATATACTCATATTTGTATGTGGTGTTGTCTCTTTGTGTTTTGTCTATAATAATGCAATTATGTAGTAAGTGGGTTTTATTATCTACTTATCACATGTTTCTTAGTATTCAAAAGTCTAATAAGAAAACAGTTATCATTTCACTATTTAACATGGCAAGCTTATGAATATTGCATCTCCATCATGATTGCTGCACACAATGCCTACGTTTCTACATGAGCACGTTAGTATACTGGATGGACTAATTAGCCCTTGATATTTATTCCAATGATCCTTCACACTTTTTTTTATTAACATTACAATAAGAAACCCTTGTACAGACTTTTCATGAAAGGTAAATGTACATGTGATGTCATCAGTGATGTCATCAATGACATTTGTGATGTCATCTTTGATGTCCTGGGTGTTAGTCTTAGCAGTGCACGGTAGTGGCGCGAGTTATGGTTGCTTAGCTTACCATAACTGGCGATTTCAAGGGTTTTTCGGTTTTAATTGGAACCATAACGTCCCTTTAACAAAGTTTTTTCACTGAATTTCATAGGTTTTTAGTAGCGCAACTTAACCATAACGTCCCTTTAACAAAGTTTTTTCACTGAATTTCATTGGTTTTTAGTAGCACAACTTAACCATAACGTCCCTTTAACAAAGTTTTTTCACTGAATTTCATAGGTTTTTAGTAGCAAAGCTTAACAATAGTAACTTTGACTTTATGTACATGTAATATGGAACATACTGAACCACTTCTACTGAATGTGATGCCCGCAAACTTTTTTGATGTCGCAGACATGTTCGGACAACAGTACCACTACCTAAAAAGTCTGGGCGGGGTATGTTTAATTGTTATATTACAACATGATAACATTTAAAAACTTCACAAAGTAGTACACATACATATTATATGTAGTAATACATAAGAAATGTAACCCATATAGGTACCACACTAACCATTCATTTAAGTACAATATGTTTTAAAATGGAATATACCAAGAGAAGATAAATTGGCTTCCAACATAATTACCTCACAGACACTCCACAACTAAGACCAAGACCAGACCTACAGAGTACTCAGAACATATCTTACCTGAAATAGTAAGTGTACATCATTTTACTCATATCTTTATAAACTTTCTTTACTGGATAAAAAAAAAAAAATAATATATATTTTTTTTTTCTCACAGAAATGTCTAGTACTCTGGAATGGCTAGAGGAGCATTTCCCACATGACGAAATGTCAGACAATAGTGAAGCTAATGGTACACACTTTACAATATAAACCATTTAATTGTTATTATTTTATATATATTTAACATATATATTTCTTTTTGTACAGAGCATACCAAAATAGAAAATATCTCTGAAGAAACTGTTATGGAAAACACGCTTGACAGCTTAAAAGAAAAAATGGATTTATTATTGAGCACTTTTAATAATTTGAAAACTTTTGTTGAGCGTCATTTTAAAACAAACACCTCATACCATTGTCCTACATGTACTTGTCCCCCCTCACCATATCCCAGTCAATTATCCCCAAACCCTCTCCAAAATCCAAAACGTTTTGATGAGACTTCCAACCCTACTTCACCTGATACCAATCATGTTGAAACCCCTAATTCTCCTGTTTTTGTTTCTGTTTCTGCCTCACCTTCTCTGTCATAAATTATTAATATATGTGAAATAAAGTTACATTTTTATATTGTGTTGTAATAAGTTCCCATTTTTTATTTTTTAAAAAACAATGTAGATGTCCGCAGACAACGCAGGTGTTCTGAAATGTTCATAAATAAACGAAAATAGAGGTGTCCTAAAGAACACTATACCTGTCCGTACTGTTCGCTAGCAAGTTGAAACTGTTCTAAGAACCCAATTGGTGTCCTGAAATGTTCATAATTAAACGACAATGGAGGTGTCCTAAAGAACACTATACCTGTCCATAATGTTCGCTAGCAAGTTAAACTGTTCTAAGAACACAATTGATGTACAGAAAAGTTTGTAATCAAACGAAAATGGAAGTGTCCTAAAGAACACTATATCTGTCCGTAGTGTTCGCTAGCAAGTTTAAACTGTTCTAGAACACACGCGATGTCCAGAAATGTTCGTTTGATGTGTGACGCACTTTTAATTAATTCAGGACCCCAACACTGTCCGTAGAACATCAACGCACATGCGCAAACCAATGTCTGTGCATTTGGTGTCCTGCGGACAGGAGCTTCCTTCGTGGACATGTTCGCGATCGGATCATGTGAACGCACCAACGCTAACCGTGTGTTCTGAATGCGGACACTGTTCGTGTCCCCGAACAAATTAAAAGTATATTTTCGAGTAATCCACAATATTTTTCCATAAAAAACTCATCATGGCACAAGTCCAACATAGTAATCCTGAGTTTCTACATATCTTTTGAAACTTTTTGAACCCTTTTTTGTGTTCGATCTGTCCGCGGACAGCACGCATGTCCGTGAACCGCGTACAAGCACCACTATAAAAGACCACGCCCTAGAGCTTATTCTCATTGTGTTTCTGGCTATTCTTCAGAGCACAGCTATTTCTCCTGCAACTTGCTGACTACACTATCGAGATGGCATCCCTGGCTGCAGAACTGCCACCTGGTGCTGCACCTGCTCCAGCACCACCACCACCCTCTCCACCACCACCACCTTCCCAAGGGCCTGAAGAGGGGAACAGGAGTGAAGATACAGAGGAGGAAGCAGAGGATGATGAAAATGAGGTAGAGGAAATCCCTACTACCCGCAGGAGACGTGAGTCTTGGGTCATTTATGGGAATGGTCCTAAGGCTCGTGCGAACCGTGTTATCTGCAATGAGTGCAAAATGATACTCAGTCGTGGAAAGCACGGTTCGTACACCTTTGGGACCACGACCATGAAGTGACACCTGAGGTCATTTCACTCTGGGCTATTCACAAGGTTGTACCTTGCGAAGAACGCAGTAGGTTGATTTCCTCTACTTCATCCTCCGCTTCTGATCCTGTCACCACAAGTACCACCTCTGTGGGACAGCGTCTTACTCAAGCTGCCTCACAGGCCATACAGAATTCTGATGACCCTTACCTTTCGAGGGTCACAGTTGTATGTATGTACCGTGACACAATACTCTGCAGGGGGGAGCGACTTTGGGGTGCTTTTGAGACTATAGTCTAGAGCACGAGAAGACCTGCTCACTACCCCAATAAAACCCACTCTACATCTTCCTCTCTCAGCTCGCCTTTCTTATCCCTGTGGTTGGTGTCCGCCCTTTACCCTCCTTTGCCCTCCTCTCCTAGTGTGTCGTGTCTAAAAAAAAACCAAAAAATACAAAATTACAAAAATCAAAAAAAAATAAGGCTCTTTTCAGTTAAAAAATAGAAGTCAAAATAAATGAAGCAGGGCCCTTTGTATTTTTGAGAAGTCCGCGGACAGTTCCCGGACATCAAAAAAATTGGGTTGGTACCCTATCATAACCATTGCAATTTTCTCTGGTAGGAAGTGGTGGCTCTTAAAAGAGCCTTTGGGAGGTGTTTGTATGTCAAAAATTATAAATACTTAACACCTACTTCAAAATAGATGCTGTAAATCTAAAAAAGGTCGTAATGCATTTTGTATATTTGTCAAAAAAATGTGATTGCCAGCATAAGTAAGATGGACTCCATCTCTGCGAAAAATGTATGTACTACGAAACATAATATTTTCATTATGAAAATAGGACATGCCAAAATCTCTTAGAAAGGCACAAACAGCCTTATTAACATTGCGCCTTGCTTTTTCCATTCGTGGACCAAATGAAGAAGGACAAAGCCACATTTGTCTTTGTGCAATCCGTAAAATAT
The DNA here is from genome assembly GCF_040938575.1 of Ambystoma mexicanum. Lineage (NCBI taxonomy): Eukaryota > Metazoa > Chordata > Amphibia > Caudata > Ambystomatidae > Ambystoma > Ambystoma mexicanum. The sequence continues at coordinate 1,514,318,319 of NC_090937.1, read as the reverse complement.
TACTTGAGAATTAGGAAACATGTCCATGACCTTCCCAAGTCCTTCCTTCATAGAAAAATGCAAAGAAGTTCCAGACACATGTCCTAAACTATTCCCTCCACAATGAATTACAATTATGTCTGGATGTTGCTCTGTCTCCAAAGTAGCACAAAGAGGTAGCAAGTCCAACCACTTCATTCCACGTACTCAATGCCAGTGTACTTCCACATGTGAAAATCCAAGATCTACAGCTACTCCACAGCTTTCTGCATGCACCTTCAACCAATGTATCCATGAATCTCCCAAAATCTAAACAATCTGTTTTCTGAAACACACAGCCATAGCTATCTGTTTTTCTCTCAACAAAAAGAGTATCTGAGAAACTCTCCCCTGGCACAACAAAAAAAAGATAGGACGCTCAACAGCTTGATTCCTTCTCTTCAAAGACATGTATGTACGCAGAGAACAATTTTCTCTAACTCTTGCATACGCAGTCACATTTTCAAAAAATCACAAGGTCTTACCCTAGACATGATAGCAATGATAGATATTGGTAACAGAGTCTTTAAAGAAGGCATGAGCTACGTAGCACTATCACGCTTATGTACACTTGACGGCCTATTTCTAATCAACTTTGATGCAAGTAAAGTAAACGCTGATATTCCTTCCATTTTAGAATACAATAGACTTCGCTCACTATACACCCCCCATCTAAACACATATTCTTTCCACAAAAAGTAAAACATTATAAAAGAAAAATAAATCAAACAGAAATGCAACAGGATGTCAATGCAAATTGTATGGGAGCGAGAGGTCCACAGGCCCCCTCGTGTCGTATGCTCCTCAGTACAAGGCTTGGACCGCGTGCCTCTGGTAGTGGGATTGCCCCTTGCCCTTATGTAAAGTTAACCACGGTTGACTGCTACATAGATGGGACTACTGAGCAGGACACGGGGCATCCATCTTTTGTGCCCCCTTTCGACTCCATCTTGGGTAAACAGACCTCACTGTGATAGTACAGCAATGCTCAGCTCCCCTTCCACCGCAGCAGCCAAGGACAGAGATACACACACAAGGCGCGCAGGCAGCTGGCTGGCCCCCACTCTTGCACTCCCCCTGCGAAGGAAAGCTCTGCGCTTCCATTCTGACGCTGAAGCTGGAGAAAGTTGCAACAATCAATATGCTACAGTTTTCTTCCTCTGAGATCACTGTTCGTCTGAGAACCGGCATGTGAACCAGGATGAGCTAAGCACTTTCGGCTCGATTCGTCCTCATAAACGTGCAAGCCACCCACCCCCATTAGAACAATTTATTGCCATCCTGACCCTGCACGCCCTGTAAGGTATTTCTTTCAAGTGCCAGACCCTCGCCTGTGCTGCGGAATCCACCCAATACACTCCTTACTAACCTTAAGCATTTTTACTACTATATATGCTTTTACTTGCACTAATGAGTTTGAAGCCTAGGAAAAGATGTGAAACATAGCCTGATTCTTCTACATGCACAATAAGGTCAAGGACTTCAATTAAAGCCACAAATGGCTTTGGTACTGACAATAATCATTGTGTGTGACTTTTGTAGAAATGTGACAAGTAGCATAAAATGTTTTAAATAATTTGTTATTTAGTGTATAACATATTAGCTTAGGTAGTGACCACAGTGACCGGACCCTGACCTGCATGGAGCACAAGATGTTTGACGTCCGTCAGCTACTCAGCCAACCAGGAGGAAGAGATGCCACCCACACCTACAGCACCACACCGCTTGGCCAATCGGGTCCATTTAGCATTTTTTGTTAGCGTTACTTTAACTAATATAAATATGAATCTGATGTAATGATATTTTTAGAGTTTTTTTGGGTTATTTCCTAGCTGGAGAAATAAACCATCCTTTGAACTCTTGCAGCCGGGTCTCAGTGCCTCTTTCCCCGATAAGGGGTTGTGTTTGCTATTTTATTTTTTCTCTCACACATAGTAAGACGGGGAAAGGCACCTACCAAATCCTCCAAAGAGAATAAAAGAAACAAATACTTCATGAAATACCACAAGCAAAAAAGAATCATTTAGGGAAAATAAACCAGGTACTTCTTCAAAGAACAAAGACAAACTCCAAAAGAAGTAGTCAGATACAGAACTACCTGGTCCATTTAAACTCTCAAATATAGGTGGTGTAAGTTGCTATGCAAATGTAGCAATGATTATTCTATTTCAATTACCACCAATTATTGACAACATTTACTTACTCAGTACAGAGCTATTGTGTTTGCAAATGTTAGTACTTCACAGAAATGCAGAAAACAATCCTGATAACACATAAAGTGTTTATGGAATAAGACAAGAATTGGACTACTGTGCTGGAATGGTTAAATTCACTATAAACTCACAGGAAGATCCACAAGCATTTCTAATGTACTTACTACAAGTACTACAAAACAAAAACATACCTATAAATGAAATCTTCCACATTTCATAGATGTGGAAACATACATGCACTCTCTGCAACAATGTGACACAAGAAGAAATCCCCAATGAACGCTTTGTATATATATCAATACCTAATTGTGAATCCATTCCATTTCAGCAACATGTACAAAATGCAAACCATGGTAGATTATGTTCTACCTACAATTCAGATAATCACTCCACATTAGTAATACAAACACATAGTAAATACATAATACTAATGTTTCTACGTTACAATGCAGATGGTACCAAAAACAACTGCAAGCTGACTGCATTCATACATTGTCAAATATCACTTGGCAAGAAAACCTTCACAACAATAGGTATAATCTACCACGCAGGAGCCACAACCAATGCAGGTCACCACACTGCATATATAAAAAAGAAATGTGGATGGTTTGAATGTAATGATAGTACCATTACTCTCAAGCAGAGATTACCAGCAAATCTTACAAACGCTTATTTAATGTTCTTAAAACCAAAATTTGATAAATAAATTGTTCTTAAACCTTAACTAAACTTGTAGTAAAAAAAATATAAACTGTTAGAATATTCTAAAAGCTATATAACTGCCCAAAGATTCTACAACAACTAATCAGATAAATGAATACCACTAAATTAGAGCAAAAAATAACAGTTAGAATACGCCAATTGGTATCTAACTGTCCCAAAATTTTAAAATATCTAAACAAATAAATCAATACCACTGAAATATATCAATAAATAGACAGTTGGAATACGCCAACTGGTATCTAACTGCTCCAAAATTTTATAATATCCAAACAAATAAATAATATGTTACTGCTCCAAAAAAATGCAACAACCCAATGTATAAACCAGTAGCCAGAAGCAACAAGTGAACACTGAAAACAAACAAACAAATAAACTGTAGCATAACAGAAAAAGGTTTTTTTTTTTAATCAAACATGGATTTTTTTTTCTCCAACAGACCCAATGATTTTAGCAACCAACACAGAAACTGAGCAAATTGCACAGTACCCTGGTTTGTAATCTACTGAATATGAGGGCCCAAAAAAAAAAAATGTTGATTACACAATGTAATAAGTCATTACAAAATACTAATACTAACATGCTATTTTCTTTTATCACAGAAATCAAAAAGTAATACATGCACTCCATTTACTAAACCAAACAGTAAGTATATTATACACGCTATGCCATAGCCACAACCATTGCAGCATATCACACCCATAATATCTTATAGCTTTGTTCCTTATAAATTTGTTTTTGACCCAAAGTTATAAGCAACTATAACTGTGATATGCTGCGGTGGTTGTGGCCAGGGCATTGAGTGTTGAGTGCATGACCAAATGGTCATGCACCCAACACTCTGTGCCCTGGCCACAACCACTGCAGCATATCACACCCATACACTCAAACATTTCAACTATGGCCTATGGAAACTTTTAATGTCTGCGGACATTACCAGTGTTCTTAGAACACTTTCAATTTACCAGCGAACAATACGGACAGCGTCTTCAGGACACCCCCTACAAACATTTCAGAACACCATGAGAGTTCTTAGAACACTTTAAATTTGACAACGAACATTACGGACAGCGTCTTCAGAACACCACCATTTTGTATATTTGCAAACATTTCAGGACACCGCGTGAGTTCTTAGAACATACCCCCATTTTGTTTATTTGCGAACATTTCAGGACACCGCAGGAATTCTTAGAACACATTCAGCTTGCCACAGAATAATACGGACAGCGTCTTCAGGACACCCCCTATGAACATTTGAGGACACTGCGTAAGTTCTTAGAACACACCCCCATTTTGTTTATTTGCGAACATTTCAGGACACCGCGAGAGTTCTTAGAACACATTCAGCTTGCACAGAACAATACGGACAGCGTCTTCAGGACACCCCCTACCAACATTTGAGGACACTGCATGAGTTCTTAGAACACACCTCCATTTTGTTTATTTGCGAACATTTTGGAATACCGCGAGAGTTCTTAGAACACTTTCAACTTGCCAGAGAACAATACGGACAGCGTCCTCAGAACGCCCCCATTTTGTTTATTTGCAAACATTTCAGGACACCGCGAGAGTTCTTAGAACACATTCAGCTTGCCACAGAACAATACGGACAGTGTCTTCAGGACACCCCCTACGAACATTTCAGGACACCGTGAGAGTTCTTAGAACACTTTCAACTTGCCAGAGAACAATATGGACAGCGTCTTCAGGACACCCCCTACGAACATTTCAGGACACCGCAAGAGTTCTTAGAACACTTTCAACTTGACAACGAATAATACGGACAGCGCCCTCAAAACACCCCCATTTTGTTTACTTGCAAACATTTCAGGACACCACGAGAGTTCTTATAACACATTCAGCTTGCCACAGAACAATACGGACAGCGTCTTCAGGACACCCCCTACGAACATTTGAGGACACCGCGAGAGTTCTTGGAGCACACCCCCATTTTGTTTATTTGCAAACATTTCAGGACACCGCAAGAGTTCTTAGAACACTTTCAACTTGCCAGAGAACAATACGGACAACGTCTTCAGGACACCCCTTACAAACATTTCAGGACACCGTGAGAGTTCTTAGAACACACCCCCATTTTGTTTATCTGCGAACATTTCAGGACACCGCGAGTGTTCTTGGAACAGTTTCAGCTTACTTGCGAACAAAACGGACACATTTTGAGTCCTCAGAACACCACCCGTTCAGTTTATTTAGAACATTTCAGAACACTCACGATGTCCGCAGACAAATCGAACACAAAAAGAACGTCCACCACATAAAAAAGTGCAACATTTAACCTATCTCAAACCCTCCCATCCTCCCCAAACACTCCCACACCACAACACACTCTACTAAATACAGATTTCGAACAAACTTTCACCGCGCTACCGAAAATATGACGTGCTTCACGCTTAACACCGTCCAATCAGTGAACGCGCCATATGTCCGCAGACATGACGTAAGCCACTCGGCCAATCAGGACACTGGGCCTCATTACGACCCAGGCGGTAAGTTACCGCCTGGGTCGTAACTTTACCACCATGGCGTAAACTACGTTTACGCCAAGGTGGTTGGTGGATTTACCGCCCCATTCCGAGGTTGGCGGGGCGGTAAGTCCCCAATCCCCATTTACCCTTCCCCATTCCCATTTTCGCCCCATAGGGCATAATGGGAGTGGGGAAGGCATTAATTACGCCACCGTAAATTACGGTGGCGTAATTAACATCAAGGTCCCTTAGCGCCATGGATTTTAACACCTGCTAAAAGCAGGTGTTAAAACCTCCATGGCGCTAAGGGACCTCGGAATCAGGCGGTAAGGGTTGGTGCTGTTTACGCCACCGTAAACCCCTTACCACCTGAGTCGTAATGAGGCCCACTGTCCGCGGAGCGAACAGGGAAGTGTGTCCGCAGACCGAACACAGATATCACACATTTTTTTTTACCTACTTTTTGGTCATTTTAAAAAAAAACTACTGGACAGATTTTCACCAAATTTGCAAAAGCACGCTTTTGGGACCAAGCCGCTGCTTTGGTCCAAATTTGGTGAAAATCCGTCCAGTGGTTTGGGCTGTAGGCGCAAGCAAAAAAAAATTCCCATTCAGTCTATGGGAAAAAAATACATTTTGGGACCCCCCCTATAACTTTTCCTGCCCTAGACAAATCCTCACCAAACTTTGCAAAAAAATTCAGAGTGGGCCGTATACTGTTTTTTGCAAAGTTTGGTAAGAATTTGTCCAGGGGGAGTGAAGTTATAAGCCGCCCAAAAAGTGCTCTTCCCATGGAAACACCAACTTAACCATAACTACATGCCCACTACCGTGGCCATGTAATATTTGGATTTTATGTTTTTATTATTTATCTAGACTTTCTAATGATGAATGTTTTTTTGTAATTTCTTTTAATTGTGGACATGTGTAAAGTTTTTTATTTCTAAAAAACTATACCACATTAAATTTTAATTAAATTAAATTAATTAAGCTGTGTGCCTGCCGAATTTCCATCAAATCTCATTCCTTATTTCAAGAATTGACTTTTGTATTGGCAGCATGGGAGGTGTAGGGACACTGTGAGCAATGCCATAGCGGAGGCAGTAAATAGTAGCAAGGGGTTCATGTGGGGAATATAGACATCATGAATGGCTGGTGCACATTACAAATGAAAGGCACACATTCTGGGCAATGGCATTATTTTTAAAATGGTCTAGTTCAGGGCAACCGATCATCTGTCCGGTTTGCACTATGTATTTGAATACTAACATGAACTAATTAATTAACAAACCTTTCCAATAATTTGTAACCTGTCATCAGCGAATCAGTGCAAAAATGGGCTCATATGAGATGTCAAAAGTGAGGTGCTTATCTACAATGGAGAAAATACATGTAAATATATTTTACTGACTGTGTAATTTCTTCCAGCATGGCACAAACTACGAGGCTGAAAGATACACTGTTGAAAAACACCACTGTATGCGTAGGAAGCAATTGTTGCAGATAGGTTGGCAAAACTATTGTATTGAAGAGAAAAATACTCAGGCAGCTCGGATGATGGGTGCACGTCAGAAAGGGAGGCCCGTCATGTTTATTGACAGGGTTAGCATTTAAAAGCAAGGGAGAGACTGGGTGTAGTCAGACTGTCAGAGCACAACTTCAGAAACTTCCTGAGAGGCTGCAGGAGACTGGGGAAGCAGCTATCCTGCCATAGAATGTGTTTCTTTCCTGTGGGCTGACGGAGTGTGTGGAGGACATGACACTTCTTTTGAATATACCGGTGAATAAGTGAGGGCATCCCTGGATGGATATGGTTTAGTTAGCAAGGAGGAACTCATTTCAATGTCGAAAGTGAATGCAGTTTTAAAGCTACAAGGTTTTTTTATTAAGCATAACTTCTGCCAAGTCCCATGATTCAAGGTCAGCGTTGAGCTGACTGCAGTTCATTCTATTATTGAGTTGTGCCTTTTGAAATTGTTTTTTTGTGTCTTTCTTCTTGCTTCTCCACATTCGCACTCACAAATGTGTCCATGTATACATTTTACATTGCATTATCAGTACGTTTTTTGTCACGATAAAGACACATTACAAAGATCACTATGTGTTCTCATACACTTTTATGGCCTTTGGGTTACGTCATTTAATCTATTGTGGGCCCTGTAGTTAGAAAGTGTGTGAGTGTGCAATATTTCATTTTGCATGTTTACAGCTGTACAGATCTGTCATCAAGTCATTAGCCCAACCTCGTAGATAAATTGCTGGGAAAAACGTGACACTGTCCAAATACAAGTGTTATAAGTCTGGTAACTTTCACTTAGGAAGGCCCCGAGATGAAATACACATTTTAGGGTATACTAGGAGGAGAGCATTATCACTCTAAATAGGGCATTACCATGATAACACTATTCCATTTCACCACAATAAGAGAATACCACGAGATTAGGTGTATCTTCCAAAGACAATGGGCCTCATCACAACTTGGTAACGCTCTTAGCGCCGATTTTGAGGGTCCGTCAGATCACGACTCCAAATACCGCCGGCGCCATTACAGCCGGCGCAAGGACAGCCGGCTGTACAAGCGCGGGCCATAACAGCGCCAGGAACCATTAGCGCTAAAACATCAGCAATCACGGGTCCGGCGTAAGCGCTATTCGGGCCAGAAAAGCAGTGGATAATCCGCCGAAAATACCTCCAGCAAAAAGCTGGAGGTAACAGAACACAGCTACTTACAAGGAAAGGAAACCCAGTATACAACTGTCTAATCACAATTAGCAGTGTATACTTTGTCTATATCCGGGAGGATAGTGATAGGGGTACAAGGAGACAAAGTTGTGAAGCAGGTACTAGAGGTGTCTGGTATAAACACTCTTAGTAAAACCTTAGGAGGGACCAAAAAAGGTTAAAAAGGTCAGTATCAACTTTTAATAATAAACAGTCCGTCAGATTTAAAACATCCAATTAAATAGATCGGTCCGTAATACAGAAATTGTCACTTCCCATGTAGACAACAACAATAGGGAATACATAGCAGGCTCTAATGGCCAGTTACAAGTAATGTTGTAGCAAAAATACGACCACTGAGGGTACCTATCAACCTAGATAGTAAGGTACCCACCCAAATATGGGTAAATGTGTCATAAATTTAACTCTCTGTTTAAAGTTCAGAGATATGTCTCGACATGTTTCTGTTCCTCTAAAACAAAGTGTGGATTATTCATCAGGAGGGAATAAATTACAGTATAGCCTATTAGACAATTGGGGTGGTAAACAGTACCACTACAGTATCCTAGCACCTGCAAAAGATAAAAACAACAGACATCAAAGATTAGCTACTCAATAGTTAGATACTTTGGAAGGTTCAAAAAATGAATGAACTGGGCAACCTGTCAAGGGAGATAAATACCTGATAAGGTGCCTGTGGGGGCTCTCTACTAGTATCAGTAGGTCTAGGGTGGTGAACATCACGGCCCTATAAAGGAAAAGAAAATAGTCTATGGCCAGTAATTCAGCTATAAAGAAGCCTAGTAGTACACACAATACAACAGCGAAGATGGGAAAAGAGGACATCATGTGTCTAAGCGACAAAGCGTCTAATCGTGGGAAAGAGGAACCGTAACTGGTGAGTCCCGCATACCAAAAAAAAGGGGGGAACACATGCGAACAGGCAGTGGATGGGCGAGACATGCTGAGCAACAATGGAGGCAGTGTCGACGTCCATAAGGTGCAGGGCCAACCGAATAAGGCAAATTGGAAGTAACATACCACTATGTAACTGTGCATAGAGGGGAGAAGAGTAAGACCGGTGTTATAATGGCATGCTTAACGGACGACAATACGGGACAGAGTGACTCCGCAGGGAGCATCGTACTCTGATCACAGTCGGGTGAACAAGATAACCAACAAGTGCCCAGAGGAATCCTACCTTGGTAAGCCCATAGGAGTGTACTCGGGAGCAAATCACAGCAAACAGCACTGCAGATAAAGTAAATAATGCACAAAAGTATGATCAATGTAAAAAATACGATTGGGTTGTATCAACGGCAACCCGGAGAAAAATCGGAGAGCGCGCAGCAAGAGGCTGTTCGTCTGTATGTAACATAACTTACCAAGTGCGGGGGAGTGTGCGGCAAGCAGGTATCTCGCCTACGAGGATCTACAAGGAGTATCCAGAAACAGCGCGATGCAGCCGATGCAGGTAGGTTGTCAAGGGAACCCCAGGGTAGTCCTATTACTATGTTAGTGTATCCTTAAAAGGATGCCGTGAGTGAATGAAACCCGGCGGCCATTTTACAAGGGAGTGAAGGAAAAAATGATATAGGATGGGGTAATTCAAACGTCTATGAAAAGTGCCCAAATCGGATGGTGAAGCAAGGGCGGCTAAGAGGGAGGGGTCTCAAAAATTCGGAGGGAACAGGGTGGTCGGAAAAACTAAAAAAGCCCAATGAATTAAAACCATAAAGCTCCAGGGTGGAGTTTCCAACTGTAACATCATCATCAGGTATTTGCATGTAGCAATGTATACAAAGATAATTATAAGGCTGCTAGATGTTGTGCCAATTAATCGACTGGTTGAGCCCCGTGACATCACTATGTAGGGTAAAAATCATCTTTTGTTCCATTTTCAACAGTTTCTTTTCACATGCTCTGTTATTAGCTCCTTTCAGAGCCAGTAGAACCGTCCAGGTGAAGTCTTCATATTTATGTTGCAAAAGGTTGAAGTGTTTCACTAATGGAGCATTCTCAGTCCTGTTCTTCAAACAGCTCCGATGTTCCATTATGCGAGTTTTTACTTTTCTGATAGTCTTACCGACATAATGTAATCCACATCTACAAGTAATCATGTATACTACAAAGTCAGTGTTACAATTAGTGAGGTTCTTTTGGGTCAAGGGTTTTGAGAGGCCAACATCAACTTCTTTAGTTCTCGTAGTTAATTTGCAAACGCCACATGTGCCGCAAGGATAATGTCCAGTGGTTTCTGGGAGACCCCAAAGAGAGGTCAATCTGGGTTCTGAAATATTGACCGATTTCAATTTGCTCTTACTAACTACATTGCCAATGGTGGTACTTCTTTTATAGGCGAATATAGGCCTTCGGATAGATTGAGTAGCGGTTCTAAAGATTTTCCAGTTTTTCTTTATGATGATGGTGATTTCAAAACTCTGGTCCGTAAAGGTGTTCACACAGACAATGCGATCCTCTTTAGGTTTCATTGGTTTGGGTTCTAACAAGGCCTCTCGATTATTGTTAAATGCCCTTTTGGCTGCTTTTCTTATTAACTTTTTGGGATAGCCTCTTTGTTTGAGCTTTTTATTAAGTGTAGAAGCCTCAACTTCATAAGTTTCTTTATCAGAACTATTCCTCTTGAGACGTAGAAATTGTCCAAAGGGAAGATTGTCGCGTAGATGTTTAATATGGTGGCTAGAATAATCAAGAAGGGAATTCTTATCAGTTGGTTTATGATAAGGTTTTATTTTTAAGACCCCATTAAGGGGAAAGATAGTTAAATCTAGAAAGTTAGTAGACTCACTGCTAGAAGTCATCGTGAATTGTAGATGGGGATTGAGACTATTTACCCAGGTGAAGAAATTGTTGGCATCATCCTGCGAACCCTTCCACAATATTCCGGTAACAGAACACAGGCCACAGCAATAAGGGCCCAGGTGGAACCAATGCAAATCAGAGGCCTACAAAGGACCCACCCATGCACAACACACCCTCCCCAACACCATTACATCAGCAGGAGCAGGGAGGAGACAGCAATGAGGGCCCAGGTGGAACCAATGCAAATCAGAGGCCTACAAAGGACCCACCCATGCACAACACACCCTCCCCAACACCATTACACCAGCAGGAGCAGGGAGGAGACAGCAATGAGGACCCAGGTGGAACCAATGCAAATCAGAGGCCTACAAAGGACCCACCCATGCACAACAAACCCTCCCCAACACCATTACACCAGCAGGAGCAGGGAGGAGACAGCAATGAGGGCCCAGGTGGAACCAATGCAAATCAGAGGCCTACAAAGGACCCACCCATGCACAACACACCCTCCCCAACACCATTACACCAGCAGGAGCAGGGAGGAGACAGCAATGAGGACCCAGGTGGAACCAATGCAAATCAGAGGCCTACAAAGTACCCACCCATGCCCAACACACCCACCCCAACACCATGCTGCCATTTGGAGCCGGGAGCCTTGATGTCGACGTCTACCTGCTGCGCCTGGAGCTATAGACGCCAGTCAACCAGGCCAGGACCCTGGGAGTGCAGGGGGCAGTGGGGATGAGGAGAAGGAGGAGGAGAGCAGCACCAGCAAGGCGGCCAGCCATCCCCAGGGTCAGGCCAACACCCTGGGCTCTGACTGATGGTCAGTTGGTGACAGAATATCGGCTGGACAGGGCAACTATCACCCAGTTGCTGGACACAATCCAGGGTGACATATGCAGCCGCATAGCCACCAGCACGGCAGTACCTCCCCTAGTGAAGCTTGTGTCTGTGCTTCAATTTCTTGGGACTGGCAGCTACCAACATGAAGCTGCCTACAGAAACCGTAAACAGTACCATTCCCTCAACATGCAGATGACATGTGGTCCTGACCTCACCTTCAGCCACTACTGTGCCCGCTACCCAGGATCCACCCACGACTCCATGTTCCTACACAACAGTACCCTGCCAGCGTACATGGAAAGGCACCGAGGCCAAAACACATGACTACTGGGTGAGTACAAATGTATACCTCAAAGCATGTCAATCCACAACTGATGGTGCCTGTCACAGAATCCATCATTCCCAATAGGCAGCAGCATCACTGCAACATACACATTCAAGCACCTTGCACTATAAACCTTGGACATGTCCAACAAAGCAGAACACACCCATGCAGGATGTAAGACATGTGGCGGCACAGTGACATATGGAAGCCCCACCACAACAAAGCCTCCTGTGTGAGTAGCACCATGGCTCCCAACACTGACACAGTACAGAAATCCCACCCTGCCCATCCGACAGTAATGAAATTCCAAACCATGAGCTGGCACATCCACGAATGCTCGACACATAAGTAGGCCGAGTAATGACAATGCACATCCCACAAACACTGTCCCCAATATGGCCATGGAAATGCATGGAGAACAGTACAGAATAGTGAAGAGCAGCAAATGCAACTGTAGCCAAATGGATTTGCAATAACACATGAGGCAGCCACTTCTGTCAAGCAGAAGTAGATGGAAGGGCCCCCTTATCCAGCGACAAGTGAATGAGTACTGTTACATACAGAAACATATGCGTACCAAGTGGAGAGTACCCCATTGATTCAATCGTGCCCGTAGGACAGCACACTCCACAATGTTATAGGCCAAATGACAAATATGGTAAAATCAAACTGATGCCAGGGTTCTGTACACCCACTGGATTTACCTTGTCCCCATACCGGCTTTCTATCCCCTGCAGGTGATTCTGGATATCCCCAGTACACGTGGCTCAAGACCCCTGTGTGTCACCCACACATGGCAGAGGAGCGGGCATACAACCTTGGCCATGCCCGTACATGGATCTGCGTGGAGAGGGCATTTGGACTGCTGAAGGTATGCTTCCGGTGCCTCGACCGCATGGGAGAGGCAATGATGTATGCACCAGAAAAAGTTGGAAAAATTGTACTGACATGTGCCATGCTGCACAACATCTGTTGTCACAGAAATGTGCCACTGCCCCCTGATGCTCATGTGCAGCCACCTGAGGATGGTAGTGAGGGCGATGAAGTGCCAGAAGGTGTTGCACATGCACAAAGGGTTGGGCTGAGGGAGGGGAGGTTGGCCAGACAGGGATTGATTGATGGATTCTTTTACAAATGGGTAATGGGTAAATTGTAAATATGTCAATTCAACATTAAATTGCATTTGTAACAATCACTACTGTCCATGCATTGTGATTTTTGTAACGTGATTTATTTTCCGTCCAACGAACCCCTCTCCCCCCAGTAAACACCCAGCACACAATCCCCTCTCCCCCCAGTGAACACCCAGCACAAAATCCCCCCTCCCCCAGTGAACACCCAGCACACAATCCCCCCTCCCCCCAGTGAACACCCAGCACACAATCCCCCCTCCCCCAGTGAACACCCAGCACACAATCCCCCCCAGTCAACACCCAGCACAAAAATTCCCCCCTCCCCCCAGTGAACACCCAACAATCCCCCCTCTCCCCAGTGAACACCCAACAATCCCCCTCCCCCCGTGAACACCCGACAATCCCCCCTCCCCCCAGTGTACAACCCCCAACTGTGCAGTTGCCTCATCAGGCCAACAACAATGATGCCATGCACCACTAGGATGGGCGCGGGCGCTTCCCTCTCCCAGGCCCCTCCGGTGTGCGTGCCCTCAGGTGGCGCATGGACCGGCGCCTCGGAGATGGCTCTAGTGAACCCTCTGTGGTTGTGGTGGAAGTAGAGGGTACAGAAGTGCTGGCCATCATGTGCTGACGCATGAGGTTATTGGCCTCACGTTGCTGTTCTGCAAGTGCTGACACTGGCTCTGTAAACTCACAGACTCGTTGCCCAAAGCCTGTCAGGGCAGCGGTGCATTGTTGTACGACTTGCCGTGTACGCGCATTGTCCCGCGCCACATATTTGCACCCATGCCTGATGGAATGACTGACAGCCTTTATGTGCCTGCTCTGCACCTTTGCATTGGCTTCAATCCGGGCCTGTTTAGCCTCGATGATGTCCAGTCGGCCCATGATTGCTGCCCCAGTGATGAAGGGCTCCCCTGGTACGTCACGTGGTGGACCGCGAATTGGGTGATGTCAGGGAGGGGCTGTATGGCGAGAAGCCACCAGCCTGGACTGGGCTGCCTGGCTCAGATTGCTGGTCCTCTGGCCTCCCATAGGACGATGTGTCCACATCTGGCTGCGGTGTGCTGCAGCGACGCACAGGCACATGGCGAGTCCCTGCCCGCTGTCTGCCTGGGCTTGGGCTTCCCTGGGGTGTTGACACCCCTTCTCCATCACTACTACTGTGAGAGTGTAGTGCGGCGGCATGATGACCACGTGGAGGTGTTGCTCCCACGTCGGGCTCCAATTCAGGCCTCTCTCTCTCGGCATCGGGGCTGTGGATGGTGGCTTGGGGTGAGCTGTCGGTCGCCTCCCTGCAGCCATGTGGCTGCTGCTGCTGTCTGGCGGGGCTGCGTTGGGGTGAGGTGGGTGTTCCCCTGGGTTGTCTCCCTTGGGTGCGGCGCCTTTGTGGTGTGCTGGTGCTGGTGGAGGCACGGTGCTGTGGGCGCGTTGTCGGTGTGGCCTCATCCCCATCATCACCGGGCTGTTGGGATCGACGTGTGCCTGTGGGGTACATAGGGGGTGGTTTGAGTACAAATTCTACATACATTTGTATGATGCAGGTCATGCCAACAAGTGTGATTGAAAACAGTACCAATGACGCACTCAACTTGCATTCTGTTCAGTCAGTCTTGTTGTGGATGTGCATGGAGGTACACTGCATGGGAACACGTGGTTGGGGTGGACTGCACTCAGGCTTTTGTGGTTGTGTTGATGCACAGTACCACTCTACGTAGCTGTCGTATGGCTATGGGAGTCTATCCCCTGCCCCTGTCATTCATGCACTGCACATACGGGGTCGTCAAGGCAGCACTACCGTTCTAGGGATGTGGGCCTCACTTACGGGTGTATGCAGTGCCTCAGACACATGTCTTCACTCTCATTCAGATGCATGTATTTGGGGATGGGACTCACCTGCCGTTGGGTCGATGCCAGTCCCTGCCTCCGCTCCACCAATGCCCTCAATGGTTCTGACGTCGATCAGGCCCGTCAATTTCTCCTCCCATGGTGTGAGGTCGGGTGGGGGTGGTGGTGGCCCTCCTCCTGTGGCCCTGCTTGCACTCCTGTGCTGGGAAAGGATGCCTCGCACTCGCACACGCAGGTCATTTAGCCACTTGCGGCAGTCCTCCCCATCCCTGACCCTTTGGGCGACGGATAGCCATATTTGGCCTCTACGATGGGCACTGGTTTTCCGCTGCTGCAGCTCATTATGGTATGTCAGTGCCTCCTCCACAAGTACCTCAAGCTCCTGGTCACTGAACTTGGGTTTCCTGACCCTGTCCAGTGCAGACTTGCCCCTAGTGCGCTCTTGACTCATTTTCCAGCCTTGGATTGCGTGGATGGCTTCTAGTAGCTGTGATATCCGACAGATTGTGATTTCCAAGATGGCCGCCGCTTTATTGCCCGTTCCGGCAGTGACGCGTTTCTCGCGCGCTATGAGCACGACGTGGCGGTAGCGCACGGTGCGCCGGATTTTAGTGTCATCTCAACATTTATGTGGTCTATTATGTTTCACCTAAGAGACAGGACATCATTAGGTTCATTTTATATGGATATCCAAATTTATGCCAACCAAATTTAAGTTTGGACTAAGACATTTGCTGCTATGAAACCCAGCACCATGATGGTTTGTAGATCAGGACAAAAAAATGATTTATATGATAATTAAGGAAAAGGGATATTGAAATAGACTTAAAACAGCTGCAATGTTTGGATTTTCCAGATAAAGATTATATTATCCTGCAAAATAAATTATGCCAAATGTATAAAAAATGCCTGAAGCAATATAAGCAACATAAAAAAATAAATAGGACATGTTATTAATAAGGAACACACACACAGATGATGGGCTCTTGTGAACTATGATGATAGCTGTCTAAACCCAATAAACAATATTACAGAAGCTAAGTGGACCGCACATTTTTCTATGGTCTTCAAAAAACCACTCTTAGAATTGGAGGTTGAGCCCAATAGATTTAACACCTCATGGGCGGTTGACATGTCATGTGACGATATCGAACGTGCAATTTTGGCACTAAAAAATTCACGTACAGCAGGTCCTGACATGATCACTAATGTAATGCTCAAAAAGCATCTGAAAGACTGGTCTCATTTTATTGAAAAGCTGTTTCGCCATATCGCCTATTCAAGGCGGATTCCGCAGTCCTGGTCAACGGCAATCATTATTCCGATCTATAAGAAGGGCAGTTGGGACGAGCCTGCTAACTATCGCCCAATTGAGCTTCTGGACACAATCAGTAAGATCTTTGGGTTGAATCTTAGACAGAAGTTGGTGAATTGGGCCCCCAAATCGTTAATCTTGGATGTGCAGAAAACTGGATTCAAGAAGGGTGTCGGAGTAGATGTCAATTTGACGATATTGTCCATTTTGAAACTTGAAGCCGTAAAATTGCATCTTGCATTTATTGAAATGAAGCAGGCATTTGATAGTATCAATAGAGGCCTGCTTTGGGCTAAATTGGCAAAATGGAACTGTCCGGCAAATATTATCGATCCCATCATAGCTCATCATGTCAATACCTCGATCAGAGTCTGCCTAAACATTGCTGGTGAGCTATCAGACCCTATACCGACAGCCAAAGTGTAAAGCAGGGGTGTCCCCTCGCAGCTGACCTATTTAAATTGTTTCTTACTGACCTGCCTATCCATCTGGAACAGTTTAAGTGTTTCCCTCCAGAGATTAATCATGTCCCTGAAAACCATCTAGTATATGCCGACGACTTGGTTTTAATTGACCAAACGCAGGTCGGTCTTCAACGTCTGCTAGCAGGGTTACATGACTATCTAGTTTCCAATGAACTTGTAATAAACACCTCGAAAACTAAAATAATTTCTATTGGGAGTGTGAGTAACAAGAAAGATAAATCGTTCAGATGGTCAGTTGATGGTGAATTCCTTGCTTCTGTTCCATCGATTAGGTATTTTGGGATCCAATTCAATAACTCAATTTGTGAACATCATTGGGTTATGGACTTGAGGAATAAGATGTCAAAGCTTGCTTTTCAAGGCGCCAAGATAAATAAAAACTACGGCAAATTTTCAGTAGCTCCTGTCTTGAGATTCTACCTCCAAAAAGTGGTGCCAGTTATCACTTTTGGGGCTGAGGCAGGCTGGAACATCATCGAACAATTACGGCATGTGTTGGAAGGTCGATTTTGGCGATATGTCTCGAAAAGTCCCCAATCAGTTTTAATGGTGACTTTTTAAGGCACGAACTGTCATTGGATTCGCTGTTCAGTAGAATCGTATGGAAATCCATGTTGATGCTGCAAAAGTTCTGTCTTGAATCTCCTGGGCCGGCATATTGAATATTTGTGAACAAATCAGGCTTGGAGTGTTCAGGCTTATTAAATGTTTGGACTCAGCGAATTTTTGCATTTTTGCATGCATCAGATATTGATAAAGAAGACTTGCTGCTAAGCCCGCAACTCACAAAAAAAGAATTTGAGGCGTGAGCTTGGATCATTAACCAGGAGAAGCAAGTTACTTTACTTTCTACTAAGTCGCATGGGGGCCCCCAGAAAAAATTTAATGTGCAGTCCAAGTACTTGCTTCTCTGTCGATCTCGCCACCACCAAACTCAATTTCTTAAAATATGCACGAATATCCTGAAATCGAAAGAGAATTTTGTGGCAACATCACGATAAATCAGTTACTGACAATCTATGTCGGTTTTGCCACTCAGCGAAGGAATCCTTACAACTTCTAGTAACTGAATGTACCCAAACTTCTAGTCAACGAACGTTACATCTTGGTAATTTTGTTCGGTTAGATGGTGATATGGTGGCCCACGATCCTCTCGGGCAGCAATATTAATCTTGTCTGTGCGATAGTGAATTACTTTGATATGCTGTTAACAACTGATCCCTAAGTATTTTGCGACAAAACCAGAAACATTGTGTGTATTGCCCATATGAACTCAATGTTAAGGATTCTGTTTCTAGCTGATGTTGTGGTGTGGCTGTCTAATGGATCCTATTTTATTTTATTTTATTTTATTATTTGTCGTTTTCTTTTGAATTTGAAAATGTGTTGGTCGATGTTCATTTGATTACGAGGTACTTGAAACAAAAGCTTGAAGCTTGTGTTCAAAACTGTAGTATGTTTTCAATAAATGAATAAATAAAAACTGTCTAAATGACAATCTCCTCATGTCAATTTCGGCTGAAATTTGTGCAACTTATTTTGAGGATAATTTTCCTGCCACTGACTCTGCTACATTTTGAAAGGATGATAGAACATTCATATTGCATGGTAGGTATTCAATATTGGAATACTAGAAGGTGATGATCATTTTAAAATCCTTGAAACAATCAGAGAGCCTAGGACCTGGTAGGTTGGCAAATATCACCCATATTCAAAATTGTGTGTTTTGGGCTAATTTTGCCACACCCTTATTTAATCAAATCTTACAAACTAGAGAGATGACAATTTTCTGGAAAGAAGTGTAGGCGGTGTGAACCCAGTGCATATCGACATATTGTGCTACATGACATGCTTAGTAAAGTCTTTGACGATTAGATCTTGAAAAGGCTGTATATATGGAGGGATACAAACCAAATACATAGGTACACTCAGATCGTGTTTTAAATAATTGTTTGACAATTCACAATCTGTTGCTTTAAAATGTATTAGCTTGCTCTGCTTTCAGAAAACAAAAACTGCTGCTATTTGTGGGTTTCATTGATTTCTCCAGAGCCCCTCTAGCTAGCATAACTCTGAGACACACCTTGACCAATTCTAATGAAATTAAAATGATCTGTAAACATCCAACAACACTGGAAACAAGTAAACATATCTTATGTCCTGCTCAGTGATTGCACAATGCCAAATTAGATTATTTTGAAAGTTTGTTTATTCCATTAAGTCTTTAAATAAGGAATCAGGTTGGGCTCTGTACATTAATGCAAGGCATTTAAGCATGGATATTGTCATTACTCAATACAAAAAGCATCTCAGAGGCAGGCCAGATATTGCAGGTCCCAAGTTTTGATTGATTGAACTGTTGAAAGTATGGGGATGCCGTGTAATATACAAGATGACATTACTTTGATGCACGTTAGATTCAGATTTGTATTTTTATATACAATTGTATTGTATGATTGTGTGCAGTGTTTTATCAGAAGAAATATGTAAACTAACTTTCTTTGGGGCACCAAATTGCACAACAGTCCAAGTATAAGAAGATTTGAGATCAGCTACATCAGAGGAAGAGGGAATAAAAAAGAGGCGTTTCTGCATTCATCTGTTAAGCATTCATAGGAGTGAGCCAGTGGCAAACATGTGAATGATTGAACAATCACCTCATTAACAATAGGTATGCCATTTTAGTCTATTTCAGAAGTGATCGTGGCTGTAGTTGAACTGATATCAGGCATGGGTTCTACCCCAGGGTACTACATTTCAACAATTCATTTACAATCCTGCCAAGGTGTAAGTGGCTGCCTTGGTTGTGAATTATTTTTTATTTATTTTTTATTGTTTATTTGGTTATTCAAAAAACCTTTTACACAAATCATGAAGAAAATAACGCACCTTAAAATTGCTAGAAAAACATACACAATAATAGATATTATGCATACAGACAGCACAATCTCATTAGACTAAATACACAATTAACATGCAACTAATTCATCAATAAAATCATCAGCAATTTACCATTTTAAAAAATATTTCAAATTATTTCCATATATGATTGGCCAAGGCAATTATGACCAATGACTATCCAGAATATAAGGTGCTCCAAAATGGATCTAATTTGATATGTTCGAAATCTCTTACAAACTGACTATAACCTTTTTCAGACATCTTGTGAAGCAATGAAAAGCCAGTTAGCACATGCCTAGAAGTTTACATTTTAGAATCGTAATTTTACCCCATGCTCCCAAATTCTCACAAGTGTGTAATAAATTAAATCTTAGGTATATAATAAATCTCTTAAGTCTCTTATCCTGCTTTTTGACAATATAAGTAAAAGGGGTAGAAAACAAAAAGCCTTGTCTAGCATACTCACAATATTTCACTTTAGCAGACAACTTCTCAATTAACATTCTTCTATCCCAGTGGCCAAATGAAAAGGAGGTTAAGTTTTAAAATAATTCTCTACATGAAAGTTATGAACTTTCTTTATTCAATTCTCAAATTCACTTGATGATTTTACTGTGTCTCCGTCAACATTAAGGAAAACAGGTGCAAAAGTGAGCCAGTGTTTGTATCCTCCGCCAATATTTTCAATTACCAAGAACTACCAGTTATCCTCCATTGAGACAATAAAGAATTGAGGCCAGGTTCACAACATATTGCCCCGACAGGGACACTATTTGGCACGTCAAGTATATTCCTCCAATTGTTTCCCTCTCGTTGGCACCACCATTGCACCTAATTTTCCCAAAATACTTCAAGTCTATATACACTTGGTACAATGGTAGAATGATACAGTTCAATGCATATATCAAGCGAGAAACCTCCTCCAGAAGTAATACAACATTTAATTAATGGTGTTTTTAAAGGATTTTAGGCATCATAAACACAGACAGTGTCTTGCATGATAGACGGGTGCTAATAAGCATACCTAGATAAACATATTCATCTACAATATCCAGAGGTACAACATTAATTTTCCATTTGAACTCAAAAGCGCTTTTATTCCCCCCCCACCAATTATCATAATCTTCATCTTCTTCTCATTTATAGTCAAATCATTAGCTCTGGAGCATTCCACCAAGTCATCGATACTATGTTGTAGACCAATTGGGGTCCTATACAGGAGGATTGTGTCATCTGCATTAGCGAGCCAGGGCAGCGTGTAAGCACTGACATGAGGGTGATAGCTGTAACAAGTAATTAGTCTATCTTCTGTATCCCTCACATGATGATTATATAGCAATGGTGCTGACATGCAACCCTGATTTACTCCATGATTTGTCTTCATTATAGGTTAGACACGACGGTCCATGTCAAGCCTAATGCTGACAGTCATTTCTTGAAACCATTGCTTTATAAAATGTAACAATGACCTTTCACATCCACCTTCTTCAATTTTGTTACATAATCTAGGGTGAGAGACAGTGTCAAATGCAGCAGAATAGTCTTCAAAACAAATATATAATTAGCAGCCTGTGTGGTGAAGAGTGATCCTAATTAGGAAGCGTAGCATCTATATGTTATGAAATGTCCCTAAGCTGTTCCTTAACCACATTTGTTTTCTTGATAAAAGTCAGGCATCTGCTACCCATTTATTTCATTTCAGGAGCAAACAGCTAGAGAATACCTTAGATATAGTGTCAGTTAATGCCAAAAATCTGTAGTTTTTGGGATCCAGTCTCCTATCGTTGTTAAATATTGGCACCAAATTAGCTTTCTTTCATCTTACAAGTATTAAGCCACCCTTACCTATTTTCTTAAATAACACATGGAGAAAATTGACCCAGATTATTGGACAGACTTTTATGAACACATTCAGAATGCCATTATGCCCAGGTGTCCTATAGGATTTAAGATTTTTTATAATTATATATCGGTCTTCCACACTGAAGTCATAACTGCACCCCAGGCTCTGCAAGATCGTTATTAACTTTGTGTATGCTGGCTCAATATGTTCTTCTCTATAGAAAATACCTGCAACGGGGTTAATCTCAAGATGTACAATCCCCTTAACATTTTTTTAATGGGGCAGATGAGCATGCAGGTATTACCTTAAATAGTAGAAAGCAGTAATATTGTGCTGTACATTGCATAGAAGGGATGAGGATTTCCGAATACCACGATAGGGACTCACTACAATGATAGGGCAGATAGAATTATAGACAGGATAGATGCATCATACAAGGGCAGAGAAACCAATGTATGGCAGATGCACAAGGTAAATTTAACAAGAATAGACAGACATGAATAGATAATCAACATGGTGACGAAAAGCGCAGATGTACAGCTATTTTCCTGGCACAGAGGCTGCAGTAGGCCTACGAGTGGAGAAGGCCTCACACAAGATGCTGAATTCATGAAAACACATTTATTGCAGTAACTTTTAAGATGCTCAGACAGTAGTTTGTAGCAGGTGCCAAGGTCAGACACATGGAAGGGAGTAATGGATGTGCAGAAAGCAGGGACAAGATGACAGTTCTCTAGACAAGAAGCAGTGGACTCCCAAGTTAATTAAAGGTTCAATAAGAGCACAACCTGCCATTGATGTCCAGGTGCATGAGCTCAGTATGCCAAAATACTCTATCGTGGATAGATGAAGTGTGTCTCAAGTGGTCACAAAGAGTAGAACATGCATGTTAAAATTAGCTAGAAGCTCTGTAAATAGGAAGAAATCCATTCTCCCACACAGCCCACTATCACGTGATCAAGTCATGAAGAACACTGGTTATTCATAATGAGCCAAGTACAGATAAAAAAAACCTGTTGTTCTCCCTAGCACACACACAGACACAAGATGATAAACAAGGCCAAATACAAAGAAACAAATAGGCCACATCACCTGGGAATGATAAGGAGTAGTTTTAATTGGAATTAGTTCAGACCATGGACTTCTCTCTTCTCCTACCCTATGTTTCATTCACATTTTGATGTCTCGTCAAAGTGTCCAAGGTTGGTAAGTAAGTGGCGAACCAATAGAAATCCCTCTTGCCACACAGCTAGTGATGAATTACACAAGCCAATTAGTGGCCAATGTAATGATGTAGTGAAACAATTATCTATGATGGGCTGCCCAGAAGGGGCCATCAGATATGTTTAGCCGATCCTAACCACTTGTACGTTTTGAAACTGATATAGCATTATGACATCATTGCTTACATATTCTTAGTATAAAATCTGCTCACACACTTTGTAATATTGAGAGCTGCTTGTATGCTGTCCCAGTCGAGATTATGGGTTTTGAATAAAGGTGAGTTTTACAGTACATTCTGGGTACTCCATTATTCCATATGTTTTTTTTCTACTGCAGCAAATTGGGCCCATCTCTACATTTGTTCACAGAGGATGGTTCCCTAGGACTTTTGAGGACTATCAAGGAGTCCTTGCCATTACCCTTGAAAAGGTGGCTTGTGGAGAGCTTGAAGAGAAAGTTGGGATTCAGGGACCACCCCCTCCTACCAAATTCATGATAAGACGGAAGGCCAGAAATACTGCAACCACCCATTCTATTTCGGATGAATCCCAAGTGCACCAATGATCGACAAATACACTGAGAGTTACGCTCTCAGCCAGCCATACAGACCAAGTATAGTACAAATCTGTCCATGTGTTGGAGAAGAGCCAGTGATCATGGATAGAGATACCTATATGGACATTCTCGACTGAGCACCATGAAATCATGTTGCTGACAGCATTGGCGACACCACGACACAGCAGCGTTAGATATGAAGTACACGTGCAGTCCGCACTGCACCACACAAAAACACACTTGAATACAGAAAGAACACAAATGCACAGTTCTATAGTTAGAGATCAGATACATATACAAACTGTCATTGCTTTTAATGTTTTGTAAATAGCCAAATGAAGTAACGCAGATCCTGAGCGAGCTTGCTGATGCTTAAAGCCAAATAATTGTATGGATATTCAAGAGTATATATGGAGCCTGACCGAACCACATACAGCTAACCTATCGGGAATGTAGTATAACATGGACAACGTAGAAGCCACATTAGGAAAATTACAGCAGGCCTCAAATCATCAAGCAGGAGATGAGCTGCGCAGAATCAGGCTGGACAGAGAGTAAGCCAAGAGAGAGAGAGGGCCCTCAGCCAAGAACAAGAGATATTAAGACATTCCAATCCTCAGGTGACTAAAGGACAAGCTGCAGAGAAATTGAATAAATCCTCATAATTCGGAGCTGAAGAGCTCGATTTTGCGGTCTCTAAACAAGTGGTGCAGCTGAATCATACAATGGACAGTGATTGGTGGTGAGAAAGGGTAGCCAATCCAAAGGCAGCCAGACACAGGCTGCAACAAGTGTGCAACACGTGTTGCAAAGGTGGTGCACACAAGTTACAAGACAGACACATAATCGTTCACATCACCTTGAAAAGGTGCACAGTCGGCTGAGAACCATTTCTGGTCCCAGGCCTGGAGGAATCAGTACTAGCGATTCACAGTTTAGCGCTCCAGGAGTGGGAAGTGACGGGCAAGAACTAATGGTAAACCCACTACTCTGCAACAATGCTATAGTTAGTAAATTGGCAGTGGGACTGCCCAGCCACCTGACATGTAAGAGCGAATAGAACAACAAATATAGGTGACCATATAAGTTACTAGACTCCTGACGGCCAATTGCACACAGTGATAGATTTTTGGAGAGTGAGGAATGACGGATTAGTGATGTCATTTTGTACCAAAACTGGCCTGCAATCCAGAAGAAGCCAAGACTTACTGGAATCCATCTGTATTCTTGTATCGATCCATGTTGGTTTTGTGTGTAATAAACCACAGTTTGAACTTGCCCTTGACTCTGTCCTCTGTGTATACTGGGGAGGGAGCTAGGCTCTCCAAGTCCACAGACTTACAGTATTGCTTTGGCATCCTTGGGAGTCTGCCCCAACAAGTTGGTAGCAGTGTCGATGGTTTGCTGCGTCAGCCCGGCACAAAGTGTCTCCCCTGCTGAGGAACCTGAGAGGCTGCAGGATCCTCACATATTTCAAGAAGACAGAGACGCATACCCGTGGAAAGGCTGTTGGAGGCCAGCTTGGAAATCATCCTGTATCAAGTCAGTGAGGAGTCCAGGCAGACCAGCACGGGAAAGTGAGCACGTTCTGGGGGACACGACAGCCGAGCAGCGCCAGTAGGCTGTAAGTATTGACCTAGTCGAACAGCAACTATGGGTGTGAGGGAAGGTATCGAATATTGTGGAGTAGTGTTTGGTATCGTCAAGTATTGTCAAAGTACTCTCAGAGTTAGAAGGGACAGGAGTGGAGGTAGACGTCCTTTTTCTATATCTAGGGCACATTTGAGTTTCAGAGGTAAACGTTTCTGGTGAATAACCTAGACTATTGACTCGAGGTCACGGATAACATAAGTTATGTAAATAGTGGATTTCCTGTGAGTTGGGTTTTTTAGCTCGGGTCATAGATGACAGTATGCCCGTGAGTGTTAGCAAGGAAAGCTGGCCTATATTGTGGAAGGTTGACTGGTTAAGACTCCTGGAGTGAGACTTTTTTCACGCTAGGTGATGCAGCGGGTAAAGTTCGACCACAATAGAATATTGGTATACTCTGCTGTGGGGTTACGTGTATTTTGGGAGTAACAGTCTGTAACAGTGTGCATGCAGTATTTGATTTTTCAGCACTACCTTGGATAGTAAATTTGGTGATGTCAACCAGAGGTTTGCATATAGGAGACAGAGAGCAAGAGTTGGAGAGGAGGTGAATGAGTGGTTGTGCGCAGAAAGCACATGCGCAAGATTGTGGGTTTGCCTGGGGAGGCAGTGATGGTGAGTTTGTAAAGGGGCGGTGCACGCAGCACGTCTTTTAAGTTGTAGAGCCAGGAAGGCTCGTAGTAACCTGTAAAGAGTTGTTAATAGATTTGACCTTTCTCCCTAAACAGCGGATTGTCAAAACCCTTGAATTGATTTCAGGTAAAGGAATGAAAATGTTTGTTTGTTTGTTTAGTATTTGTTTGTTTAGTATTTATTATGCGCACCGGACCCTGGGGTATAAGGGCGCAGAAAGTAAGAATATGTACAGCTTAGAGCATAAGTTACAGGTTACAGTTACAAGTTACAGAAATTACCAGTTACAGGTGCAAGTTTACAATACAAGTTTACAATCGTATGGTGCAGATGCTGTGTAGCAAACAGGCGTAAGCATTATCATAGGTTCAATTAGCAGTTACTGTCGTTAGCCAGTTAATTACAATTTGCCTGAATTTGGAAAAAGAGCGTTCTAGCCTTGCGGTAGTGGGTAATTCGTTCCACAATTGAGCAGCTTTGACTGGGAAGCTAGCTCCGCCTATGGTGGTCAGTTTAAAGCGTGGTACTTGTATGCGATTGGTGTAGGCAAGTCTGGTTTGTCTTGTGGGGTGTGATCTAGTGAATCTGTCCTTTAGGTATTGAGGGGCTTTGTTATGTAGAGATTTGTGTGTGAGAGATGCAGTTTTGAGTCTGATTTTCTCATGGGTGGAGAGCCATTTGTGTTTCCTTCTTATTGCTGTAATGTGTTCTCTCCTGGGGATGTTCAGTGCCGCTCGGAGGGCCTTATTTTGCTGTATCTGGATTTTGTTGATGATGGATTTAGTGGCTCCTATGTATAGTGCGTTACAATAATCTAGTTTAGAGATGATAAGGGCTCTGGCTAGTGTTAGACAACTGTGCTGAGAAAGGAATTGTTTCCCTGCTCTAATGAGCTTACATGTGTAGGCTGTTGAGGAAGCTAGGGAATTTACCTGTTTGGAGAATGTAAGGTAGAATCAAGGTAGATCCCTAATGTTTTAACTTCTTTGGCAACTTGTATGCAGTTCCCATCTATGGTAAAGGAAGAGTAATTTGTACTTAGTTTATTGATGAGGGGTGCGGTGCCTAGGATAAGAAGCTCAGTTTTATCATCGTTCAGGCATAGGCCATGGGTTGCCATCCATGCCTGAATGATGCTGTATATTTTGTTCACCATAGCTAGATCTTTTTCGTAAACCCCTGTGAGTGGGAGGAGGATCTGGGTATCGTCAGCATAGTTAGTATACGTGATACCCAGATGGTCCAAATCATCAAACAGGGGCTTAGTGAATATGTTATATAGCGTTGGTGAGACGCATGATCCCTGTGGCACACCGCAGGTAATAGGGATGGGGTCTGCAGCTGCTGTAGGTGAGAAAACCCTCATGGTGTGGTCACTAAGGAAGGATTGTATCCATGCTATAGCCTCAGTGGAGAAGTGTGCTGCTGAATCTAGGTGGTTACATAGGACTTTATGGTCCACTAAATCAAAAGCGGCCGATAGGTCTAGTAGCAGGAGGAGTGCTAGTTTTCCAGAATCTTGTACTTTGTCTATTTGGGCTTTCAGGTCAATCAGTGCAGTTTCTGTGCCGTGAAGAGGGCGGAAGCCAGATTGTCGGGAGCCTAATAGTTGGTTTTGTTCCAGGAAGTTCTGGATTTGGATGTATGCCACCTTGTCCAGTATCTTCAAGAGGAACGGAACCGTAGTAATAGGTCTATAATTAGTGGGTATAGTGGGGTCTAGAGTAGCCTTTTTTAAGAGTGGGAGCACCCAGGACTCTTTTAAGTTACTGGGGATAATGCTTGTGGTAAAGGAGGCATTAATTAACTTGGTGATAAAAGGTGCTAGATCTCGTGCGGCATCTTTGATGAGTTGTGCTGGACATAAGTCTCCTTTGCAGATGGACGGTTTAAGACCGAGTATTGCTTTCTCTACTTCTAGTATGGAGACTTTGGAGAAGTGGAATTGCCTAGTGGGTTTGGAGTTAGGAAGTGTCTTAATAGGCGGTAATATATTGGGTGCTAAGGTCTCGCGTTTTAGTTCTATTTTCTTTTGGAGGTTTCGGACTTTGTTAGAGAGGGCTTGCTGGATTTCAGAGCACCACTTTTTGTCTTTGAGACAGTTATCTTGAGGTGTTATTGGGTTTTCCAGTTCTCTGAGTATGGCGAACAGTTCTTTTGTACTTGATTTGGCTTGTGTGATTCTGTTATTGTAGGTCTCTTGTTTAGCTAGGATGATTTCTTTTTTATAATGAGAACAGATGTTGACTAGTTTCAGTTTATTTTCTGGACTGGGGTTAGTTTTCCACGTATTCTCCCATTTCCTTTTTTCTAATCTTAGATTTTTTAAGAGGGGGGTGAACCAGTTGTTCAGGTGGCTCTTTGGCTTGCTGTTTCTGAGCTTGAGTGGTGCGATGTCGTCAAGGGTTTTGTTCATGATGTTGTTAAATTCTTCCACTAGGCTGTTAGGGTTAAGGTTGTCAGGTAGAGCGTCCAGAGTGGGCATGATGCCGGGGAGTAGTTTGTCTAATGTCATGTTTTTTTTGTTTCTGGTAAGTCCAGGAGGTGCACACGGTTGTTGCAGTTTGGGGGTGGTAGTGTCCAAGGAGAATGAAATTAGATGGTGATCTGACCAGATTTGGGGTGAGATGGAGAGATTGGCTATATTGCAGTTGTGGTCAGCAATCCAATCAAGGGTTCTCCCTTTGATATGGGTGGGCTCAAGCACTCTTTGTGTGTAACCCAGTTCTGTTAGGGTGTTGGAAGCTGCTGTGGCTTGTAAGTCGTTGATATCATTAAAGCCAATATTGAGGTCACCTAGTAGAATTGATTGAGTAGTATCTTTGAGGTTTTCTGATAGGATGGTAGTTAAGTCTTCTATGAAGTTCTTGATAGGACCTGGAGGTCTGTATATCAAGTGAAGGTTAAGAGTTTGTGAGTTAGCTGTGGGTGTCTTGGTGGACATTATCTCACAAGATTCAATGGTTGGTGAGGGGGTGAGTCTCATCCCGAGTTTACTTTTGACGATGATGGCTAGTCCGCCACCTCGAGCTCCGCGCCTATCCGATCTGAGGATAGTATAATTGTTGGGCACAGCTAGGGATAGTGCTGGGCCTGATGCCTCATGCAGCCAAGTTTCTGTAATGGCTAGGAAGTCGTAGTCTTCTGTCAAGATAATTTCAGATATTTCTATGGCGTGGGCGACTAAGGATCTAGCGTTTATTAAGGCTCCTTTGATTTTCGGTGTGTGGTTAGGGTGTGTAGCAGTATTTATTGCGGCATTAGGAGGGGCATTTGTTTCTTTGTTTGTTTGGTAGTTATTATACTTAATGTAGTTATGGGTGAATGGTTTGCGAGTGGGTTCCTTTTTGGCTCGAATGGTATTAGTTTCGTATTTGATGAGTGGATCAA
Source organism: Ambystoma mexicanum (assembly GCF_040938575.1). Taxonomy (NCBI): domain Eukaryota; kingdom Metazoa; phylum Chordata; class Amphibia; order Caudata; family Ambystomatidae; genus Ambystoma; species Ambystoma mexicanum. The sequence goes on along the minus strand of NC_090937.1, from coordinate 1,514,289,190 downwards.
AGATTCTGGGTAGTCTTGCTCGTAGTCTTAGGTTTCTGTCAGCTATGTTACATTGTGTAGTGGATCGTTGTGTTGTGGTTGCTGTAGGGGGCGACATGGTGAGACGTTCCCAAGGGGCGAGTGAGGAGGCCAGGTATACTAGATAGGATAGTATAAGGAGCATTGTATAATGTGTGAGCATCCTGTATCTAGAATGATGGCTAGAGTTATAGTTTTGGGTAGAGTGCAGGCAGAGTAGCTGCTAAGTCTGCTATGTTGTTATCTTGTGTGTGAGGCATATGGTGTTAAGTTGCGGTGATCCTAGGGCGCAGACAGATGGCAGTATGGTGTATATATGGACATGGGCAATACAATTACTGTGGTCTATGGGCGACCAAAGGGCACAACACAATTACTGTGGTCTATGGGCGACCAGAGGGCACAACATAATTACTGTGGTCTATGAGCGACCAAAGGGTCAGGGGAAGTGCGGAAGTGGGAAGTGCGGGGTGGCATGCTCCAACAACACCTGTTTAAGACACACCCACCCTACAGGAAGAAGATAAGTAAATATAGCATTGAATGGTCCAGAAGCACACAGCCACCTTGCAGAGGTTTCTCCAAAGACTTGCAGCAATCACTACTTACAAATATGCAGGGTGCTTATAAGGGGAAGAAGTTAGCAAAGCTCATGGCTATATTGAAGAGGGCGAGGTGGATGCAACCAGGCATCAGTGGATGCTGATCCAACAAGAGGTGAAGGAGCTAGAGGCTCACCCCTCCGCTCCGCCACACGTCCCTCTGAGTGTAGCATCCGATGACATAGATGATGAGCAAGGGATGTATACGTTACAAAAATTAAGAGCCTTGCAGGAACCAAGGACAGCAGAGGGGTACTAAAATCTGGCATATAAGCCACCAACCACCATATTCAAAGGAGGAAGGGCTGAGAGGCGCAGGGCAGCTAACAACTGAACGAGATGCGAGCAGCGAGGCTTAGAAGGGCACAAAGGAGGGGCTTGAGAGCATAGCAACAAATGAGTGGATAGGAGGGCAGATATTCCTGAAGATGGAAGGGTAGACAGATGGTGAGACAGCGGTGGCAGCTAAGGCAATGGAAGGTCTGAAGGGAAGCATCAGACTGGGCTGAAATAAAGGATGGGACAGATAGGAGGGAGAGGGAATGAGAAGAGAAAATAGAGAGAGAGGACAGGGAGAGGAGGAGAGAAGAGAGGTTAGAGAGAGTAGATAGGGAATAAAGGAAAGAGGAGTAGAAGGAACAGATGCAGAGGGAAAGAGAAGAGAGGGTCGAAAGGGATCAAAAGGAAAGGAAGAGAGTGTAGCCGGAGCAGCGGGACAAGATGAAACAGGAAGTGAAAGAGCTTGAGAGGTGGAGGGAAGTAGCAGAGCAGGAAAACCGCAAGTTGGTTGAGAGGGAACAGAGGAAGTTACAGGTGGACAGACTGGCAAGGTAATGCGCACGCAAGGAGAAGGACGAGCGAGCAATAAGGGCAGTGAAGACACAAGGAACAATGGACATGGGAAATGACAGACTTGAGGGGACCTATGAGCAGAACCAGATAGCATGAGCTCATGGGGCAGGAGCACAGTGGAAAGAGACGGATAAGGCTTAGGGGTTTGGGGGGAGGAAGTAGATATGACTTGAGTGACATTGGGCCTCATTACATGGTAGGCTATCGCCATGGTGCTATTAGCACCATGGCTACCACCTTACCACCTTCCAAGTCCGGGTTCCCGGAATAGGCCTCATTACACGGTAGGGCGGTAGGGGATTACTGGCACCGGTGCACTTATCGGTGCCGGTAATCCCCTACCGCCTACTGTGTAATGAGGCCCATTGTGTAAAAGCAAGAGGAAATATCGAGTACCACCAAAAGGAAATACACCAAACACGGGCTTATAAAGATTCACAGATCTTTAATACTGCGCAGTTTACAAATAGACAAAATCAGATAGCTATCTGGCCCTCAGTACGTCACAGCGAATACCAGCCCTTCGGTGTGAGAAGTGAGAGGTACTGGACATCTGGACATTTGTACATTTATACAATTTCAGTAATAATGTCCAGCCCCTCTGCAAGTTAATAATCAGTGGTCTAGAGTTTGTGCCGAGTTCCCTTATGGCTTATGCACACGGATTATCTTTGGTTTACATTCAAAAAAGTTACAATGGCAACAGTGTATTCCCAGATTTAGCAGTAAGCCTTAGCACATATCCCTTCACAGTGTGTTACAGCCAGTGTCAACGTTCAATATTTGCATTAAATTGATTTCGATGTATGTTCGTGGATGAGGATTATTGGTGCAGACAATCCTAAAACCACAAGTCAGGCATGGGACAAGGTCTCTTTACCCAGTCTAAACATTCGGCCCACGGATAGTCTAAATATTAACTAGGTGCAAGGGTCGGGAAGGCTCGGTTACAAGTTGAAAACACAGGCCACCATTTTAGAACTCAGAGTTACATTTGAACAGAAATCAAAATGGCGGATGATCCTAAAAATGGTGGCAAAGTTGATCTAAAATCGGAACTTTGCAATGTGGTTTTCTTCGCAGAGCGACTGGGCTCAGGCCAATATATATAAGAAAGGAGGCACAATTTGATTTCCCTTTTAACAATTGACCTCAGCATGAAACCTAACACAGACTTGACATCTAGGAAACTGAGCAGGCAATTTTTGCAGTAGAATGAGCTAGGCATCCAACAACGAAGACAGGAACAGTGGGTGAGAGAGGGTGGAGCAATATCAATCCCAGTCAACGGGGTCAGGGACAGACAAGCAGGTGACATGGGAGTACAGAACGCACACAGAAGGAGAATGAGGGGGCAGCTCAGATGAGCAGGCCTAACTGGCGAGTGACTTGCACACCATAAATGATGGCACTACATATGTGGACTGGCTTAGAGATCTCCCAGGACGAAGGAAGTGGGAAACAGCCATAGCCTGCTCAAGGGGAAGTTAAAGAGAAAATATGATGACAGTGTCCGGGTACCCATTCTAGAACCGATAGATGTATATGCAGGCATCGAGAGTGAGAGCAGACAGGTCAGATAGACTAGAAGCACGCAGGGGGAGGAGGTGTTCACACAGATGCCCTTATTGGAGAGGAGAGGGGTGTGACCACAGTATATACCATGGAAACACTCTGACAAGGAAACATGAAGTGTAGCCTGCCCTCCTTAAGCGTGGCTGCTGGGAAGTGGATTTATGAAATGGAGAAGATGACAGCAGGAAATAGGTTAGCAGTGGAGGACATCAAGGGACTCTTCGTGGCGATCCTCGGGGATGCTGCTGATGATGTATGGAACAGAGCGGGGTTCCCTGGGGTGACAACACAAAACACGTTGCACAATAGTTCATTGTTAGCAAACTGCAGAGCTGCCGTATGGCGTGTATTAAGGAGACAATTACCAGACACATCAGATATCAAGGAATGTGGGACAAAACAGTATCAATATTTTTTCATATACTATGCCAGGGGCTGCCAGAGCCTTTCAGAAACAATTAAGGAAGTTGTTAGGCGTGGAGGCAAAAGGGTGGCCAGAAATAAAGCTCACAATAGTTCAACATTGTAGGCTATGGCAGGAGAAGCTCAAGAAGAAGGCAGAGGACAGGAAGATAGACAAAGCAAAGCTAGTACAGAAGAATTTAACTAGGTATGCGATGGAAGGGCGGTACTAACCAGCCTACCCAACAGGGACAACAGCAGCATCAACCACAGAAATTCACACTCTCCATGGGGTGAGCGTTCATGGGGTGGGTGAACACACAGCAAGAGTTTCGAAGACGGGGGGCAACAGAGAGGTTGTGGGTTCAGGCCACTGTTTCATCACAATCAATGAGGATTTCCAGGAGTGTTTCGGGATATGGCCAGCAGTGGCAGCAGTGCCAATGGGACTCTTCAGGGAGTTTCCAAGGGCAAGGGAGGGAGCCACCACAGTGTTGGTCATGTGGGCAATTAGGACACATTTTCGAGAGTATGTAGCAGCAGGGGATGCAGCAGAACTGGGAAGCACAGGTCCAGCAACCATACCAAGGGGACCAGGATGACTACTATACACATGACCAACAGCAGCAAGGGCAGATACAGTGCACACACCAGCAGATGCCGCAAGCACAAGTACAAGCACCACAAATGCAAATGCGGGTATCACAGATGCAGGCCGCAGTACAACAGTATCTACAAGAAACACAGGGCTGTGAGAACACACAACAGTTGGCACAGATAGAGAGCAATGACGCAGCAGCACACATGGACTCCATGGCAATGGTTCAGGTTAGACAATTCGGAGGGGTTACCATGGTGGAGAACAATCCCTTTACAGGGAATGGTATGTCCTTATACCCTCAATAGGACAGCCCACAGATCCATTCTGTCGATCACACCAAACCCTGTAGAGGAGCCTCACATAGGAGTGGCGATAGATGACAAAGATTTTTCCTTTCTTGTAGACACATGGGCGACTAGGACCAACATTCGGGAAGGAGGTTTTAAATTTTCAGGCAATGCCATGAACACTCAAAGATTCTCTGGGACTCGGAAAGTGGTTCTTTTCACAGACTATGGGCCTCATTTCGACCCGGGCGGTATGTGGTGCCGGCGCTGTTAAACCCATACCGCCCTATTATGAGGTCTTGAAATTTTCATTCACAGACAAGGGGATAGTGTGCTCCACACCAGGTATATACAAGGTCAATGTAAGAGAGATTGCTCACACTTATTATGGACAGAGAGTACTGAGGGGGGTGCCAGTGGACGAGTAGATGTTCCAGTACAGGATTGGCATTGCTATTACATGTTTTCCAGGTATTACAGACAAGATGTGACAGGTTCCAAAGAAGTACCTATTCAGGCCTGAGATACCATTAGATGAGGAGGAGGGAACAATAGTGCCAATAAGTGGGGTGAAATATAGCCCCTGAATGCCAGAAATAAAGAGGCCAGAGTCAGTTGTACATTCCCATTGAAGTATAAGACCATCACAGAAATGGTTATGTCAGACATGAGGCCTATTGAACCAAAAACAGGCCTGAATCTGAAAGGAAAGAAAGTGGGCTTAAATCTCAAAAGTGCAAAGATATGCACAATGCATTCCAGCAAGGAAAAGAAAGACATGTGGCTGACAATGTTGTTTTACTAAATACATGGAGAGCTGCACTTTTACATAAAGAGACAGACTGCAGTATGTACAATATCTTTATGCAACATGAGACTGTGATCCCAAAATCATAATTTTAACCAAACTTATTGCATTTACAAGAAATAAAAGTATTTCCTGTTTTTGTTTTTCCTCTTCCAAATGATGTTATGCAGAGAGAAGTGTTCACTAGACTTTCAGCGTTTGAACATGGTTTTCTCATATAACTGCCCTATACATATGGACAATCCAGAAATGATATTCATGTATTTTGCAACTGTGAGATTAAAGAAATACAATACACCCGCATATAGGGCCCAGATGCTTTATAAAATGTCATGTAACATGCATTGTGTGTGAGTTAAAAAGCCATTGCTTGCAGAATGTTTACATGCAGACTGTCAATTCTCCTAAAGATGAAACTTAACCTCCAAGATCTTTCCTCTACTGTCCTGGAGAGAGAGGTCTGCTTGTCAACCATCAATCAGGGCCAACACTTAAAATTATAGAAAGATATACACTGCTTAGATTTAAACCATGGTGGAAACAGATAAGGCCATGCCTGTTCTTTCAGCAGAAGTGACCTTGAGGTCACAATTCCCATAAAATGTCCATTGGAGTTGCAATCAAGGCCATCACAGGCCATGAAGGGGGAGACAAACATAAACATGAGCCAGCAGCTGGTTGATCACATGCTTAAGGGTTAAGAGATCAAAGGAAAAGGCTGGAGTCTAGTTAATGAAAAAATATATAGTATTTCATAAAAAGGGCAGCGTATATGCCACAATGGACATTCCAGACTTTTATTAAAGGTGACAGTAACCCCCTTTGAACAATTTTTGTGTGCTAAACATAACTAAAGTTATGAATGCAAATGGTATTTGGGCCTTCCCTTGATTTCGAGAGATTTGAAGGTTGATGTGAGGGTGAAGGAAATAATGCACTTGGGAACTATGAAGTGGCATATTTTTTCACTGATAAGGCTCCTCAGTAAATGTAGTAAAAATGTATCTCTGCATAGGAAGGGCGTACCGACTTCAGCTAAGCATCATCTGATTTGCATTAACATGTAGTTCTTAAAAATATATTCATACATGTAAAGATTTGAAAAATGAGGGTATTTGCCATGTTGATAGAGTTTTGAACACGACGAGCCCACATGTCAGTTTGGGATGTTAATGTTAATGTTAATGTTAATGTTAAAGGATATTTGTACCGCGCACTATGACCACCAGAGTGGTCCCCATACGCTCTGACGATTCTGAAAAAGGGAAGGGGGAGTGAGTTTGTGGGAATAAGCTGGAAAAGTGCAAGAGAGCAGTGATGTGCTGTTGGCAGCCTCAGCCCAGTGGGTCCATTAGCTTGGCTTGGGGTGTTTTACGGCCCGTAGTCGCCATGTGGTGTTGTGCGAGTCTATGTGTGGTTTGTTTTGTTGTTGCAGTGTAGTGACATTTGTGCAGATTGTTGTGTTTTAGGCTTGTGGCTGTGCTTGGTTAGAGTTTGAGAAGTGTATGCAGAGGGGTTAAATTGTTAGTGGATTGCTTAATTGGCATTGCTGTCCTTGCAATGATGTCTAGATGTGATGCTTGCTGTCATTCAAGATTCCATCTGAGTGTGGCACTTGCTAATCTTCAATATCCTATCTAGATGTGAGGCAGGCTAGTGATCATGATTCCATCTAAGTGTGGCACATGCTAACATTCCCATTTCTATCTAGATGCGACACAGGCTTAAGTTAAGAATTCCATCTGAGTGTGGCACATGCTAACATTCACATTTCTATCTATATGCGATGCAGGCTAAAGTTAAGAATTCCATCTGAGTGTGGCACATGCTAACATTCCCAATTCTATCTAGATGTGACGTAGGCTAAAGTTAAGAATTCCATCTGAGTGTGGAATATGCTAACATTCCCATTTCTATCTCGATGCGATGCAGGCTAAAGTTAAGAATTCCATCTAAGTGTGGCACATGCTAGCATTCACACTCCTATCTAGATGTGACACAGGCTAATCTTCACAGTTCTCTCTAGGTGTGCCACTCGTTAACATTGGCAAGTATGTTATCATGTAATGCAGGCAACATTTACAGTCCAGCAGTGAGTAGATTTAGGCTGGTGGTCACAAATCTCTCTAAGTATGCATGGTGTAAGTCTATGGCAGTCTACATCATGGACATGTAAGGTAGGGTGGCGGGGGTTTTCTGGAGCAGAGTAATTGCTCTACATCCCACCCATGCCACACTTACAGTTTTTGTTGGTGTCTGTTAACTGTTGGCTCTATTGGCTTCCCCTGCAGACACCTGCAGACACTACTTGGAACCGCCTCTGTAGGTGCCGCCCTTTTCCTTAGGCCCTTAGCTGCAGGGGCTGCCAGGCAGTGGGCTGCCAGGCAGAGGGCTGCCTTGGGAGATTCAGTTAAGACCGGAGAGCCAGCCAATCATGAGTCTAGGGAGGGTCGGGAGGTGGGCGGAGGGAGGGGAAGAGGAAGGGAAAAGAGTCAGGGAACAAAACAGCATGCAGGGCCTGGGGGCACATGGAGACACAGCACCAGAAAAAAAGGTCCAAATGTGACAGGGGGGGTCACATCAGCTCACCTGGGTACGCCTCATTGTTAATGGCATTGTCCCCGGGTGTAGCTGCCTCTAACAGTGCAAGCCCAAGTAACCAATCACGAGTGGAGGGAGGGCCGGGAGGTGGGCAGAGAGAGGGGAAGAGGAAGGGAAAGAGTAGGGGAACAAAGCAGCATGTGGGGCCTGTGGGGACATGAAGACAAGGCACTAGATCAAAAGAAGGCCCAGATGGGACAGGGGGTGTTAGGCAGAATCATATGCAATACCCTTTGGGAACACCACACACAATTAAGACTACAAGTGTAAGTACAAATTCACCTTTGTTACAAGCCTGTACTACACAGTAAGTGGTAGTGATGGCTGAGCAGCCAGACTTATCTCAAGAGTAAAGTTCAAACAAACACTGACTCAAGATTTCTGAGTAAAAGAATATACATTTATTTCAACATCGGTTGTAAAACAATTCACTAAGTAAAGCAGCAGAAAAACCACACTCTTAATTTATTACACAACATCTGATTAATTCTGGACAAGTTAAGCTCAAAATGAAGTGTGAGAAAAATGGCACTCCAGAAATTTAAAAGGTAGGGAAAGACAAGGATATACAAAATTAAGCAGCACCAATGAGTAAGTAGGCAGGGCAATCTAGAAAAGGTTTGTTACCATGAGGATTCAAATCAATAGGCCTGGGCCAATGTTAATGGTACAGAGTCTTTGCAGAGGATCACACAGTTCAGAGTAGTTTGCGGTTAAGTCTTTGGCAAGAGTTTGAAATGAAGTTGGTTGGAAGAAAATTTATTTAAAAGAGTAGTGAAGGACAAGCCCTCAGATTGGCGAAAGATTTCAAACACTTTCACCGTGGTCGTACGGAACGAACAACCGGGTTAGAACAGTACCTTGAATGGAGAAGAAGGCTGTAACTGAGGCAGAAGTTCCTGGCAGGTCCTGCAGGCTCACGGTTTCTGAAGAGACTGTCGGACTGACACGAAGTAGGAAGACTGGAGGTTCATGAACTGCCCAGGGAAGAAACCAGCAGCAGAGCAAAGCAACAAATAAAAGGTATGCTCCTTAAAACCCAAACAGGGTCCAAGCCTCCTGGCTATCCGATTCACTGCATCGATGCACAGAAAATTCACCATGGGAGGGAGGCCTTGCTTGGTGTTTGGCGAACTGGTTGGTCCCACCAGCTCAAGGGAAGAAGATTGCTTGCAGATCTTCTCTGTCATCGAAGTTTGGAGATTCGGACCAGCAGAAGGGCTTCACCAGGAGGTTCAGTCATGGTAGTGGTCCTCTTCTTTTAGCTTTTCTTCAGTTCTCTCGATCCAATGGCGACTCTGCCTTCCTAGTCCCAGAGACCTGCTTTTTATGCAGTTTTCCCCCATTCACATAGCCTGGCTGTCAATCACACAGCAGGGTGGCTGTCCTGGCAGGACAGTCACCTAGCCAATCAAACCAGAGTGTGACTTAGGTTTCCAAGGGAACCCTGTGCAGGGGGCCTAAAACCCCTCCCTCACATCCAGTGCCACAGATTCTCAGGCGCCTAAGGAGGGCTTCTGTGCAGAAGCCCGCCAAAGGACAGGGAACAAAGGAACCAAACCTGGTTTGGTGCGCAGAGTAAAACACGAGATAGACTTTTACAAAAAGAAATGGTGAATAAACCCAGCTGGAACCAAATAAAAGTAAATGGGGTCCAGCGGATTTAAATTCGAGGCTACTAGGATAGCCTAAAACAGTACCAAGGCTATTTACATAGACCACGATAGGAAGAATATGGTAGATACCACTGCCACCAGCCAAATCTTAAAGAAAAGGGAACGAAATAATGTTCCTTGAGAGACAGACAAAAGGGGATAACTATTAACCCATTCCCGTAATCTATTTAAGATAGTTTGTACTGGGTCTGTGGATTTAAAAAGACTAATAAAGTCAATGGCAACTTCACATGTTCTGAGAGACAGTAGTCAGTCCCAGAATATGGAGTTTAAAGTGAGAAGCATGAAAAAGACAACCCTGTATCACTGCACCGAGGGTGATGTGTAACACACAGTAAAAATATGATGCCTATGGAGTAGGTGAAGCTCCACAGTCTATGAACACAAACAATGTTAACCACACACAGCAAAACACATGTATAAGTGGAAAAAAAGGCTCTCACTCTTACCAGTTGAAAAAAAATGTATCCTAGAAATCCAGCAAATCTGCTGAGGGACTCAGTAGGTAAGGGAAATTAGCCATTCTGGAGAATTCTCCCTAACACTGGGGCCCATCAGCTCACGTGGGAATGCCATGTTGTTAATGGCATTGTCCCACGGTGTAGTTGCATACCTCTAACAGTGCAAGCCCAAGTAGCCAATCACGAGAGGAGGGAGGGCCGTGAGGGTGGGGAAGAAGAAGGGAAAAGAGTCAGGGAACGAAGCAAAATGTGGGGTCTGGGGCCCATCGAGACATGGCACCAGATCAGAAAAAGGCCAAGATGGGACAGGGAGGTCACATCAGATCACCTGGGAACGCTGTGTTGTTAATGGATTTATATTCCTCCAACTGTCCTAACTCACACCCCTCATCTCCTTGTCCGATTAGCACACAGGTGGGAGGTGGGTAGAGAAATCCAACCAATTCCTTTTGTTGGAATCATGACAAGTTTGTGATGACATTTGTCCTATAATCAAACCAGTTAGCATTAGAACTGGGCTTTGTCACTTATTCTGGCAGGCAACCTGCTGTTGACCTTTTGTGGGAAACATCCCAGTAGAGAGGATCTTGCATTGGAGACAGGAACCAGAAGACATAGAAGCTGACTGGGACCCCTTGGAGGATTCAGAGGAGACTATCCTTGACTGATACCCTTGCTGTCCCAGAGGTGCCCTGCTGTTCCCTGATGTCCGTGACAAGGCCTACCCTGTAAGTAAAAACTATCCTCAAAGCCATAGAGTGTATAGGCCCTGCATTTTCAAGCATTGTTTAAGTTATTTCCCCTTAGAAAAATATCCTGTTTGTCTTTGTAGATTCTTAGCATATTTAAATCAATTAATTCTCCTATTGAAATCACAGGATGTGTTTTGTTGGCATTCAAGACTAACAAGCTCTTTGCAGTGTGTTTTGAGCCGGTATAGGCATAAGGATCTGCCAAAAGAATGAATCACAAACCCTGCTTCCACATGAGGTGCAGGGGGGAAAACGAAATTCCCCATTGATCCCCTTCATTTTAAATAAGAAGTGTGAATCCTGGTGTTTCATTTGCATGAAATTGCCCCTTTATTCCCATTGTGCTTTGACCAAAACAAGAAAGTCCTGCCTATTCTTGTAAAGGGGTAGCAAAACACATGTTCTCATTGCTTTTCTTTCACTCATATTGTACCTGGGGTAATCAGTAGAAAGATGATTTTCCCCTCAAATCGCTTTTTTCAAAAAGTGAATTTTATCAGAATCGCAAAATGATTTACCCATTGTGTTCCCAATCTCTGCCACTGGCTGTCAATTCAGAGGGGTCAATTCTAATTGATGTTTGGAGGGTGCGGGTTGCTGGGAGAAAAAGTAGTATAACCAAATCAGTAATCACTGTGTGTCTGACTGTCTATTTCGAATAGGGAAGCGTGAATCAAGGGACTGTGCGGTGTGTGGGGTACCTGAAACGGTGGGACATTTTTTGATTAGGTGTGAAAGACATGTTACGGAGAGAGAATTGATGAGGGTTCGGTTGAATGCGTTGGGAGTGGCTGAGCTGAGTGAGAGGATTTTACTGGGAGGTGATGGGGAGAGAGGCAGGAGGAGGAGTAGTGTGATGTTGGATTTTGTGAGACAGACGGGGAGGTGGGAGGAGTTGTGAGCTTAAATGGAGCCAAATAATAATTAGTGGGTGCGGTGCACATCATCCTATAGGATGGGGAAGCGCCTGCGTGGGTCCGCCCACGCTTCCGATAATTAAGAAGAAGAAGAACTGTGTGTCTTGAATTGTTCTTTTTATGTATAGGTGGATGATTTGACAGGAAAGCTGTGGGACATTTTGACTGCATATCTCAGTATTATCTCTGTGTTGGTGCATTTATGGAAGTCATTTCTGTTCTTGTGTTGCCACAGCACTGGTGGCTGATGTTAGTTTGCTTGTCAAATTTGGTTTGAATAAATTAATACATCTATATTCTTACTACACACCGGCCTAGTTGCTAGTCCATTGTGGTACCGGGTATTTGTTGGGGTTGGGTGCAAGATAGGTTGAAGGCCTTACCAAATAGGACCTGAATCAATATCATAGTGATTTGTTGAGCACCACATTTATCCGGGGAAATTAACTCCCTGGGATGAGTGGGACAACGTAATAAACCGCGACAAAAAGAAATAGAGGCAGTGGTTGCGAGAGACGACTGGATAGCGCTGCAAAGAATTGACAACACAGGGTGAGCATGGAGAGCAATGATCACAGTGGCAGAGGGCTGCTGGTTGACCACAGTGACAGACAATGAGCTATTCAGGGAAGAGAGGTTGGAGACAGAGATTGTGTTCCAGATGCGTGTGACTTACTGGTTAAGGATACACTACAGGGAGGTACCACCGTGGATGGCAATGGCACTGGAAACATCACCCTCATTCTGTGAGGAGGATCTGGCCAAGGTGCCCAGCACCCTATAGACAAGTCCTTATGATGTGATACTCTTAAAGAGCATAGGCGGGGTGGAAATAAAAGGGAAAACTGGAGCAATTTTGCCGAGAGTAAAACAGTACACATTCACAAAAGAGGCAGATGAAGGCATCTATGAAACCATTGCCGCGAGAGAATCATTCTTGTACCATCAGAGTCCCCATGTAACACAGCGGTATACCCAGTGAGAAAGGCAAAAGGGGGGTTGTTACATTTTATACAGGATTTAAGGCCTCTTAATCACATTGTACAAGCAGAATATCCTCTGATTGCAAATTCAGCGACAATCCTATGCTGCATCCTGATGGAAGTTGCCTGCTTCATTGTCTTTTACTTGAAGAATGCATCCTTTTCAGTACCACTAGACCCAGATTCATGAGACTTGATTACCTTCATGTATAGAAACTGGTAGTGGAAACATACAAGACTTCCTCAAGGGTACTGCAAGTCACCATCCATCTTTAACAGAGTGATACAGATGGACTTGTGCAATATACAAATGGAGAGTACAGTGTTACAGTACATATATGAAATTTGATTTGTAGCAAGACAGAAGATCAGTGCAGACATGACTCAGTTCACATGTTGACAGTATTAGTCGACAAGGGATACAAGGTAGACAAGGTCAAGCTACAGTACTGTCTGAAGGAGGTGCTATGTATGTATTGGAGAGGCACTCTCCCAAAATGGCCGACAGATTACCCCAGAAAGAGCATAGACAATATGCAAGACAGCCAAGCCCATGACAGTGATGGAAATGCAACTGTTCGTAGGATTGTGCAACTACTGCATAGCATGGGTCTTTGACTACAGTACGTACACAAGGCCTCTGTTGGGAGCACTGAAGGAAGCACTGAAGGGAGACAAGACACTGACATGGAGCATAGAAATGACTGATGCATTTGACATGCTGAAAGAGGAGCTATCACAGCACCAATGTCAGGGATCCCGGACTACAATAAGGAATTTTTCCTATTCTTTCATACTGATGGTTTGGTGATGAGCGGAGTACTGACACAGATGACAAGCTTAGGACCCAAACCAACTCATATTGAACATAGTTCCCCCAAAGCCACAGTCCCCCCTTTCGCTTTCTCCCCATGTATTGAAACTGTCATCTCACAAATCATCACCAGCATGAAGTCCACCTATTGCCAGGGGGCTGCTTGTCACTCTAGTCTCTTTATCAGCTGCATTGACGTGCTCTGTCCATGGGTTACTAAACTCGTCAATCTTTAATTTGCCGAGAGGTCAATCCTGCTGTTCCTCAAATAAGCCTGGATTACCCGTCTTCTGAAAAAAGGACAATCTCAATCCTTTTTCTGCAGACAACTATCGTCCCATGACAAATGTTCCTTTTCTTCTAAAGATCCTTGATAAGACGGCATATATACAATTTCTGAGTTTTTCTAACACAATAACATACTCATCATCCATCAGTCAGGCTTCAGAGTGGGTCATGACACTGAGACTGCCATGCTGGACCTTAAGGCGAATGCATTGAATATTATTGACATTGGTCAACCAGCACTTTCGATGCTTTTGGACCTGTCCTCCGTTTTCGATCTTGTGGATCATGTCATTCTAGAGGACAGACTTCTTACCATTTTTTTGTGCCAACATTCTTTGGTCCTGAGCCCGAATTTCAGGTTGAAATGCTAGGGTGTCGCAAAAGTGTGGGGAAAAAGAGGCAATGACCCCTACCTCTTGTTTCAAACAGCAATTTGGTTTTCTCATACACAAAAAAGTGTGCCGCATTGATTCATGGTGCTTCAAACAACTTTATCTTTGAACTTCAAATAATGAAAAAGAGAAATTTGAAAAAAACACTGATGTGGTGGTGCCTTCTCTGCAAACACATGAGTTTAGAAACCGCTAAAGTACGGTAGTGCCCTTTGAATTACACGTGTTTCAGCACTACAAAGTGCCTTTCTCAAATCAGGACAATTTCTATCAAGCAAAAAACAAATGACACTCATTTCCATGTGCATTATGTATCATGTTCAAAAGTCATGGGTTTGAATCCCTCCTAAAAAGTGTGTGTCCAGTCTCCTCGCGTTTGCTAATTTTTGTGTGTGAGGTAACAAAATTGCTGTTTCTTACCATTGTAGTTTGCTCCCTCCAGGCTTCCCAAGGGATTGCCTCCTTTCTCGGCCGCCATAATGCTAGAGTAACCACTGAGGAGGCTTCTTCTCGGCCTATTCCAACTATCTGTGGTGTCCTGCAGGGGCCCTGTCTTTCCCCTTCCCTATTTAATATCTACATTATTCCCTTCTTGAGACTCTTAGATGACCTGGGTGTCCAGAATACCAATTATGCTGATGATACCCAGGTTGTCATGAAACGTACAGGTTCATATGCTCAGGACCTGGCCAACCTTAATTCCATCTACAGCGCCATCTACGCCTGGATGGCTACTAATTCCTTGGCTTTAAATGCCAAGAAGACTGAACTCCTGATTGTGGCCTCCAGTCTGAAACTTAAAAATCTACAACAGGAATATAAGAGCTTTTCCATCTCTGGCACTATCATCCCAGTAGCCAAAAAGGTAAAGACTCTTGGTGTCACCGTGGATGCAGAGTTAACTATGAGTCAGCATATTGGCCAGATTCGTTCTTCCTGTGGCTCAGTCAATAAATTACTTCATAACATTTGACCTTTTGTATCACACAAAAATGTAGCCATCCTTGCCACTGCCCTTGTTAATTCCCACTTGGATTACTGCAATAGTCTCCTGAGTGGCTGTTCTCAGCTCAATTTGTCATCACTTCAGATCTCTCGGAATGGAGCCATTTGTGCCATTTCTGGCCTTTCTAAATGGGCTCATATTACAGCCTCCACGCGGGATCTTCACTAGCTTCCTGTGAAACACAGAGTCACCCACAAGCTCCTCACACTGTCGCACAAATGTTTATTCATTCTAGCTCCTAAATATCTCGGGAATCGCCTTGCGCAGTCTCAGGTCAACAAACCAACTCAATCTTGTGCAGCCAAGATTCAAATTTGCCAAAGTTGGTGGTCGTAGCTTAGATGTTCAAAGCCTGATTGCCAAGAATGCACTTATGTATAGCCTTAGACCTATTTCCACAAACACAGAGTTTAAAAAAAGGCAGAAGACCTATCTCTTCAACCTTCCCCCTGATTAACCCAATCTTGCCTTCTGTTGCTTTGTCATGCTCCCCTGACACTGAATCTTCTGTTTCTATCCTTCATTTGCTTGTCTTGGATTGTTCATTTGTGCAATCTAATGTCCTCGGGCATGTGGCGTGGTATATACAAATAAAATAAATTTATAAATAAACCCATAGCATACTACAGTGGGAAGCTTGACCCAGTAATGAGAGGAAATTATCACTGCGAACAAGCCTTGACAGCTGCAACTTTCGCAGTGGAGAAATCAGCAGCAATTACCATGGGGTTCCCTACCACTCATTACCTGGAGCACACCCTGTTTGTGATACTTCAGAAGCCAAAGTGCACACTGACAACACAAAGAGCATCAGGGTACAAAGTGATACTATCCAACGCTTCACGGAAGATAGTGAGGTGCAGAGTAGTAAACCCAGCAATTTTTATGGCACACGTTTTACAAGAAGGAGACTATGTCCATGACTGTGTAGAAAATATACAGGCATTCAGTGACACGCACAAAGTACATGAGGATGCACTTGAGGGGGAAAGCATTGGCGGTTCTTCAACTATTGACCAGACAGATGGGGTCAGGCATACATGTACTGCAGTGGTGAGGGTGAAGGAAGATGGGACGAGTGAGGTAGAGGCAGTACGTGATTACCATCCTTTATTCAGCACAAGCAGCAGGACTAGTGGCACTAATTCTCGCATTGGAGCACAGCAGAGACAAGGAAGTGACAGTATACTCTGACTCAGCTTATATGACATCAACGGTACACTCAGGACTGGCACGGTGGACAAGGAGAGGGTTCAGAAGGGCAGACCAGACACCAGTACAGCATGCACTTCTATTGGGCAAACTCATCAAAGTAATTGATTATCCAGCACGGGTAGCCATAGTGAAGTGCCAAGAACACACTAGAGGGGAAGTTCCTATCTGAAGCGGAAATAAAGCAGGTGACTTTGAAGCAAAGCATGTAACATATTTTGGAGAACAGTTAGAAATGGATGCAGCATCATATGCTCAAGAGTGTGTCAGGATGGTACTGAAGTAAGGGTATAATGCACTGCCAGAAACACAGATTAAGAAATTGCAGGCAGCTGCATCCAGGGAAGAGAAAGAGTTGGGGACTAAAAGGGTATGTACAGTATCTCCAACAGATACCCTATATTGACAGAACAACACAGGGAAAGTGGTCATGCCACTAGCAATATTGAACACTGCATTGACACAATTGCACAACCCAACACACATAGGAAAAGAGGTTATTGCTGCCCACATTGGAGAAACATGGTTCTGTCTTAATTTGGCGGAACAGGTCGCTGAATTTGTAAGTTACTGTTTGACATGCAAGCAATTCGTAGCATGGTATACCTTGAGAGTTGTGAGAGGAGACATACCTCGACCAGTAGGCCCATTCCAGCATTTACATGTCAACTACGCTGAGTGTGTCAAGGCTACCATTAGATGATAGCGGTTATGTGTCCATTCGAAGTGAGGGCCATTGTAGACCATAGGACCTCACACACGCCCCATCTTGGGACCACTTCCCTGACCAAAAATGTTGCCGCTCTGAGAGTGTCAGCTTGTGAACAGGGACCTGCCTCTATCCACCTGGAAAATATTAAAATGCATCATCTCTACAAAAACATAGTTGGTTGGCATACTTTTTCATGGGCAATATGAAATAAATGACTTTTATAGGTTGACGCCTTCCTAACCAACCTTGGACACTTGAAAGTTCATGAAGATAGGAGTCAGACTTAAAGTGTGGGGGGCATAGACTGCTTTTCTTCCAATTAAAAGATCCAGTCCCTCATCCTCAGGCCATATGACCAGGCAATCCCTTTGAACTTGGCAGTGTGCTGTGATTTGTGTCTATTTGTGATTTTAGGGACTATTGCAGGTGGCACATCTGTGCTCGCATGTAATGAATGGCCAGTGTTTTCCATGTCTAGATCACATGCAAAAAGACTGTATGAATTAATATTAATGTCATATTTTCTCTTGCTGCTGGGGACACTCTTGGTTATTCTTCATGGAGTCTTTTGGCTTGCTGTTATACTGCACTTGGCTATCAACGTTTGTTTGTGCCTTTCTGAAACATTAATTAAACTAGGAGTATGCTGCTTGCGTCTTGGCAACCATTATCTTGTGCCTTCGTTCTGCCGTCCCCATCCTCCCTTATTTCCTCATACTGTGGTACTTACTGCCAGCTACTCTCTAAGCGCTATACGGATATGTGTTTTTGTGGATTCAACCTTTTGAACTTTTCGAAAATGCCTTGAAGCCTTTGCTATTTCTGAGACATGATGTGGCTTCCATCTTTGAAAAAAATGGCCATCCAATTACACTCTTGTTTCCATGTTAGCGAGATGCACTCACGTGTTGTTTATGTGGTATGTACCTTATACATTGGTCATGTTAATGTTCTTTATGTCTTACGGATGCTATGTTAGTATTCTTCATGTTTAAACACATATTTTACCTAGTGTACATGTTCTTCATGTGGAGTCCATGTATTTTATGTGTCTAATGCATTCACATTTACTGTTACAACATTTGTTTGAATGCTGTTGTGATGATCTTCAGCTCACATTGTATACAAGCCCTGTTGTACCTGTGCGGGATAAGGGAGAAAGGCTGTCTCAGGAAGTAATGTCTCTCATCTTTGTGGTATTGGTGCGGGAGAGGAGTAACAGCTATGGGTGCCTTATTCATCTACCTCCCACCAAGTGCCTAGCCTTTTCCTGAGAAGTTCAAAGATTGCTAAAAGCATCATTTGTATTTTTTACAAGTACCTTGATGCAATGTATCTCTGGATAAGGGAGCACAATTGTTTATGTTTATTTAAATTTGTTTGGTGTATAACTGTTTTATATGTTTACTGAAAAGTGCCTTGAAACTGAATTTCAGTAATGTTGTGCTTAATCGATGATTTGTACTACTACTTCTTCTACTACTACTACTACACTACTACTACTGCTACTACTACTGCTAAATCCTGTTGTGGGTAAATTATGAATAATGGTGTGAAGTTGAGAATTTCTGAAAATTATGTCCGAAGGGTGTCATGCAAAATCTTTAGGCACTGAAACAATCTGGGTCAGACCCATTATCTGAATGTGGCAAAAATGGATGAAGTTAAACCATGTTAAGGCTCAGACTTGGATGTAACCAACAACTGCAGTATTAAGATGACTGAGAATGTTTTGACCTAGAGCATCAGCAAATGTTTGATCACATGATTAATAGATCTAGGACGATAGTAGGCAAAGCATAACTAATTAATAATTCATGAACAGGGATTGTGAGTGTGGTAAGGTGAGTAGAGATTCCAGTATCTTGAAAGAGTTGATGGTAAGAAAAGGTAAAGAGAAGAAAGTTAAAGCAGCCTCTGAAGCTCACAGTGGCGCCTCCTCCAGAGGTGAAGGAGTGATTGATGAGTTGGGGCAGGAAGTTTGGTTTGATAGCAGAGACTTTGGCAAAGCAAGACACACATATGAACCATGCCTCAGTGAGGGATAACAAGTAGTAGTTGTTTTCAGAAATTAAATTCCAAATGTCGGTGTGATTATGGGTTAGGAGGGAAGATTAATGTGCAATGTTTAGATCTTTGAGAAGCCAAGGGCTGTTTCCTTTTGGTCTGGAACAAAGCTGTTTTGGTTGGTGAATTTAGTCAGCAAGGGGAGAATGAGGATATCTGAAATATGAGATTGCTAGTGGATTTATTAGGGATACCTATACGTGAGATAGGCATCAGTAAAATGCAATGAGATAAAAGGCATTCATGCAACTAGCTAAGCAAACAAGTAGGTCTTGAGTTTCCCTTTGAAAATATCAAGGAACTCAATACAGCGTATTTCTAAGGAAAGGTCATTCCAAGCCTTCAGTGCAATAACATAGAAGGCAGCATTGGCGGCCTTCACCGTCCTACATCTTGGAATAGCCAGATAGTTCTGCTGGCTGGATCTAAGTAGTCTAGTCTGAGTTTCACTGGTTAAAAGTGCTCCCAGGTAAAGGGGCATTTTTCCCTGAAGACACTTCTGCGTAATGGTGAGGATACGAAAGAGGATTCGTGATTGGATGGGTAACCAATACATGCTCCTTCCTTCATCAGTGACATGATCTCTCCGGTCAAGCATCTTTACCACTCTTACCGCACCATTTTGGATTACTAATAGTCGATCTTTGCGCCTATAAATGCTTGCGCAATTGTTTTTGCACTCTTTTGCGTTATGAATGGTCTAAGATGGGCAAGGAATTTTGTGTAGTAGGCACAAGATCATATCAGACTGCTTACATGTGGTTTCATGGTAAGGTGTTGATCAAACACTACTCCCATAGTTTTTACTTTTTTCAAAGGGACGATTATTGTATCTCCTAATGCAAAGTTCTCGTAGTTAGGGGCCAGTTCCTGTATAATATGAGGGGAGCCGATTACCAATAATTTGGTCTTCTCTCTATTAAGTGCTAGCTTATTAGAGATCATCCAAGACTCCACTAGGGAATAGATCTTATTGATCAGGAGAATGTCTGCATCATAGTTGCCAGTTAATGGGATGACACATTGTGTGTCATCCGCATAGTTTGTAAATATCACTCCCTCTTGGGTCAACACAGCAAATAAGGGAGCAGTAAATATGTTGTATAAGCATGGTGATTTACAAGCACCCTGTGGTACTCCCATGGCAACGTTGATGCAGGTTCAGCTTCCTTAAAGAATATCCTACTTTCTCGATTGCTAAGAAAAGAGGAGATCCAGTTGACTGCTAGAGGTAAGAAACTAGCTACTTCCCTCAGCCTGGTGGACATGATGGTATGGTCCACCAGGTTGAAGGCAGCTGAGAGGTCGAGTAGCATCAGCAGGGAGGCTTTATCGAAGTGCGCAAGGAGCTTGGATTTATGTTCCTAGAGAGCCGTCTCTGTGCCTAAGCCCACTCGAAAGCCTGACTGATGGTCATGTAGGACTGAGTATTTATCAAGATGCATGGCTATTTGCTCATAGGCTACACGATCCAGAATTTTCAAAAGAAAACTGGTGTTAGTAATAGGCCTATCATTTTTTGTGAAGTTCACATCAAGGCCAGGTTTTTTTTAGGATCGGCATGCCCCCAGGCATCTTTTAAATCCTGAGGGACACTCCCGGTAACCAAGGAAGCGTTGATAAACATGCAAATCGCATTAAGCAGTGTGGGTGGGCATGTTTTAATCATCATGGCTGTATGAATGTCATTTTTGCATTTAGTAGTTTTGAGATGATTAATTATTCTGGCCAATTCAGTTGTGGTAATTGGTGAGAAATAGAAAACGGGAATGTCAGGGCATCTTATATAGAATGTTATCAAGTTTATCTTGCAAAGCTTTTTGCATGGTGTTATACCAAGCGCTGTCCTTGTTGACCAGATCTTCATTCATGCAGCCAGTTAATTCCTGCTCCTTCAATATTTTAAAAAGTTCTTTAGAATCTGATTGGGCCTGTGTTATTCTATTGTTAAATTAATCTTTTTTTTTTCCTGAATAATGGCAGCTCTGTACTTTTTAGCTGCTGTTTTATAATCTATTAGAGAATCTTGGATTCGAGTAGATTTCCAGATATGAAAACATTTGAGAGTGAGTGATTTTAGGCTTTGGAGTTCACAATGGTAAACAATATACAACAATGCAGTGCACTTTTTTGGGAAGCTCCAATGTGAACACAATAGAGTGTCATTTATAAAGAATACAGTGAG
The DNA here is from genome assembly GCF_040938575.1 of Ambystoma mexicanum. Taxonomy (NCBI): domain Eukaryota; kingdom Metazoa; phylum Chordata; class Amphibia; order Caudata; family Ambystomatidae; genus Ambystoma; species Ambystoma mexicanum. The sequence continues at coordinate 1,514,267,979 of NC_090937.1, read as the reverse complement.
CTTTCTTAGGTGTAGCTAGATGCAGAACACGATAATATAGACAAATATCAATGTGCTTCTTTGGTGAAGCCTAGATTTGAACACAGTAAGATTTTTTATTTTTATTTTTATTTATTTTATTTATTTGTTACACGCCCAGACCCTCAGGTGTCACGGCGAGGTTATAAGACAGCTTAGAAAATAGTCATGTTCAAACAAAACATTGGTTACATTGCATGATATAGGTTACAATATATTAACAACACTAAACAGTGGCCTAAGTATTTACAACAGTATCCGGGGGAAGGTGTCCTATCCTTGGGTGCTAATATTGGTTGAATAACCAGGTTTTAAGCTGTTTTTTAAAGATCGTGAAGGAGGATGCTTTTTTGATGATGATAGGAAGGGAGTTCCAGTGTTTGGGGGCTAAGGTGGTGAAGCCCCTGCTCTTGTGGTTTTGAATCGGGGGGGGGGGGGTCCAGGAGGAGTTTGTCATTGGATCTCAGTAGTCTTATGTTAGTTTTAGGGTGCAGGGTGTTATTGAGATAGATAGGTCCTTTTTTTGTAATGCATTTGTAGGTCATGCATAGTGTTTTGAAAATGATGCGGGCTTTGATGGGGAGCCAGTGTACATCTTTCCTGGTCTTGGAGATGTGATCTGATTTTTTTATGCCTAGCGCTGCCCTCAGGACTTTGTTTTGCAAAAGTTGCATTTTAGCTAGGTTAGTGTTGGAGGTGCCCAGTAGTAAAACATTACAGTAGTCCAATTTCGATAGTACCAGTGCTCTGGCCAGGGTGAGGCAGTTTGCTGGGGTCAGAAATTGTCGGCTGAGTGCAATTAATTTAGAAGTGTAGGCCGTGGAAGAGGAAAGTGCATTGATCTGTTTAGTCATGGTTAGGCTGGCATCGAGGTACACGCCCAGTGTTTTTACTTGTTTAGACACTGGAATATTGGTGCCATCGATGTTGATGGTTGAATATTCTGGCTGCAGGGTAGCTAATTTGGCTGGAGCTCCTACGATGAGGACTTCCGTCTTCTCATCGTTGAGACATAGGCTGTTTAATGCCATCCAGTTTTGTATGATGGCGTAAATTTTGTTGATTGTTAAGGTGTCCTGGTCATAGATGCCTGTAGGGGGAATAAGGATCTGGGTGTTGTCCGCAAAGTTTGTGTATGTGACCCCCATGTTGTCAAGTGCTGAGAACAGGAGCTTGGTGTATGCGTTATACAGCGTAGGAGAAAGGCAAGAGCCTTGGGGCACTCCTATGGGGACTGGGATGGGGTTTGCTGCTTCTTTGCCTATGGACACTCTGGAGGTGCGGTCGGTTAAGAATGATTTCACCCAGGCAATGGCTGCCCCAGAGAAGTTAAATTCACGGGCAAGTGAGTTGCAGAGTTTGTCGTGGTCCACCAAATCGAATGCGGCTGAGAGGTCCAAAAGTAGGAGAATGCAAAGTTTCCCTGAGTCTCTAATGGCATCCATCTGGATTTTAAGGTCCAGGAGAGCTGTTTCAGTGCTGTGGTTAGGCCTGAAGCCTGATTGTCTGGTGCCGAGGAGCTGGTTTGATTCTAGATGGGTTTGAATTTGTTTATAGGCTAGTTTGTCGATGATTTTGAGTAAGAATGGGACCGTAGTTATGGGGCGATAATTGGTTGGAATGGTGGGGTCTAGATTTGGTTTTTAAGAAGTGGTGTGACCCAGGCTTCTTTAATGCAAGTCGGAACTGTATTGGACTTGAATGAGGCATTGACAAATTTCGTAATGAGGGGGGTCAGTGTAGGTGCGCAGGCTTTGACTAGTTTTGCTGGGACAGTATCTCCTTTACAGTTGGATGCTTTTAGTTTGGAGATAGTGTCGAGCACGAGATTGTGGGTGACTGGTGTGAATTGGAAGGGGGGGTTGGAGTTGTCGCTGGAAGGGATACAGTGATTAGGGAGGCAGGGGTTTTTTGTAGCTAGGAGTGATTTTTTGGAGTTGATTTTGTTTTGTAACATAGAGATTTTGGAGGCAAGAGCATCTTGTATGGTGGTACACCATTCTTTGCTTGTGTTTATGGGTGTGTCGGTAGGAAGTGGATTTTCAAGTTCTCTGAGAATAGTGAAAAGCTCTTTGGAGTCGGATGCTGCATTGTTGATGCGAGCATTGTAGGCGTTGGCTTTGTGTGAAATGATAGCTGATTTATAGCGGGTATTAGCGTCTTTGAATGCTTTAGCTGAGTCCGGGGAGGGATGTTTGTTATGGGCATGCTCGAGAGAACGTTTTTTCCTTCTAAGGCCGATTAATTCCTCGTTGAACCAGAAGTTGGATTTTTTGTTGAGGCGCCTTAGTTTGGAGGTTACAGGTGCTATGGTGTTAATCGCTGTGGAGAGGCATTTGTGGTAGTGCTCAGCGATAATTGTGGGGTCATTGCTGGGGATTGAGTGGGTGTCTAGCAGTTTGTTCAAGATGGGGTCGAGGTTCTCAGCTGTGAGCTTTTTAGAGTTTCTGCTTTCGATGAAGTCCATAGCTACGTTCTTGGGAATGCAGGGATCGTCGTTGGTGATAGTAAATTCTATGCAGTAATGGTCTGTCCAATTCAGTGCGGTGATCGGGCCTAAGGTGATGTTGGTGTTGAGGGTGAGGATCCAATCGAGGGTTCTGCCCTTGGTGTGGGTGGGGACATTGATGTGTTGGTGGAAATTCATGTCATTTAGTGCCAGGATGAGGGCGGTTGCTTTGGGGTCTTGGTTATCATTGAAACCTAAATTCAAATCACCAATGATGATACATTTCTTTTTGGGTTTGATGAGGGGCGTCAGTAATAGAGGGATGTCTGTTTCTGGGTGGCTGTTTGTGCTAGGGGTTCTATAGATGACCACTATGTTGATTGTGGTGTTTTCATTCAATGAGAGTTTGGCGAGTAGTAATTCGTACCCTGATATTATTTCAATGGAGCTTGATCTAAGTTTAATAGTGTTTTTAGCAATGATGGCTACACCGCCTCCTGGAGTGGTGGTTCTATCAGATCTGAGAATGGTGTAGTCTGGCGGAATAGCCAGAGCTAGCAGAGGGCCTGATGCTTGATGTAACCAGGTTTCAGTGATTACTAACATGTCAAGGTCAAGTTCGATAATGAGGTCGTGGATATCAATGGCGTGGGCTCCGAGGGAGCGGGCATTGATGAGTGCATTTTTGAGACTAATGGGGGGGTTGGGTTCCTTGGTGGGAGTATTTATAGTTGGTGGGCCACTTAGTGGGGTAGTTCTGGTTGCTTTAGGCTGGGGGTGTTTGTCGTTAGTTTTGTGTACCATGGGTTTAGGTGATCTGGGAGGCTGGGTCTTGGTAGTGGGGTTGTGGTGTGGGAGCCTTGTGCGAACTCTTAGACGGGATGTTCTGTCATATCCTAGGATAGGGTGTGTTTTGCGATTGCTTAAGGGGTTGGGGTGTACATGTGGACCTTCAGTGATGGTTGATGCGTGGTGGTGTTCCTTGCTGGATTCATGGGTGTCCTTGAGACTGGATATGAGAATGGAGGAGGATGGGAAGGGAGGTGTGGTAGAGAGGAAGGGGGTAGGACAGGGGATGGGATGGTGTCTTGGGCAAGCTAGTTTGGTGAGCCCAATGCTGAGGGCGAGGAAGTGAGAGCCAGTGCAGGGGGTGTCCGCTCGGACAAGGCAGAAAGGGAACATAATGCACAATATCCAACTTAGCATGGCTAGGGATATAGAGGGGTGGGGTGAGGTGAGGCTTGGCTCGCCTTATTTACGCCAATTGGGCTAGATATGGTGGTCAGCAGTGAAATACTGGTTAGGCTAACAGCAAGAAAAGTCCTAGGAGGGCTTGTGAGTGGTCAGGTGCGACCATAGGTCACAACACTAAGTCACAGTAGTCACTAATCGACCAAGAAGGCACAACACAGGATCACAGTGGTCACTAAAACGACCATAAGGCACAACACAGGATCACAGTGGTCACTAATCGACCATAGGGCACAGCATGAAATACATAAACATATAGAGAATAATGTACTTTCTTGGGGATGCCAAATTCTCAAACTCAATAGGCACCATATAGAACAATCTTAACTTGGAGTCCCCATAGATGTTAAAAATGAAGTAATGTGTTATCTCATTGTTGATCCCTGATAGAAACTCATGTATGTGCTAATGTGCAGAGCAGCAGGGGACTCTGAATTAAGAATGTCATCACCTCCCAGACTTCCCAAATATCCTGTTTATTGTTGCAATAAATTGGAACATGTTTACTTTGTCTTAACTATTGTTTCTCACTGGATTTTAAGGGTTTTTATTGTGCTACATCTTCCTATATTCCATGTTACTATAAATAGTTAAAAAAAGGCTATGTTCCATATCCTCTCCTAGTAACTGGCAAGATCCAATCAGCATTGACCTTTTGCCATAGCCAGTAGCAACAGTGTTGCCCACTGTCCACATTGCAACAATTAGGCAATAGAGAGTGTTCCTCTGGCTCTGTCCTACAGGCGTAGCTCATATCCATAATACTAGTATATAACCGTATGCCACTATCAATTGCAATGGCCACTGTTCATGATGCACCAATTAGTCAGAAAGAGACTCACCCACTGAACATGGCCTTCGGCATATGGCCATGACTCCTGAACCCATAACTTGTAACCATATCCCATGCACCCTTTCCTTCAGCCAGGGATAGTAGAACATGCCCCACTATTGTACAGTTCCGTTCATTTTAGCATTAGTTTCCCCTAAAGAATTCCTGCGGAAACCTGTCACGGTCACCTCGACACCACCTTTTAATACCAGGTTAAACATTTCCACATTATATCAGCATATACCATGTTCCTCGGTCGTTGGAAAACACTTGAAAATGTAAGCTTGGACCATCCCCATTGCCATTCTTCATGTTCACTCCTCCTCCTTTGTAGGCCCTCTCACATCTCCCCAATGTGTAAATCCTCCAGGAACCACTAATTTAATCCCTTTTGACCTGTGTTACACTACTTTGCATTGCATCTTGCGACATACCCGTTGAAATCCTGTGGAAATTCGATAGTATTACTGTGGTAAAATGAAAACTATCTGCCACTAAAAGGACCCTCCAGTCATCCACAAACTTTCCAACTACCCATATGATCTCCCCTCCAAATATATGCCCTAATGTGAAACCGCCTCTTTTTCCTCCAAATATAATTTTGAGCCCTTTTCCTTTTCCGCTTTCAGCACAATTACCACTGGAATGTCTCACATAGAGACAGCTTTACATTCTGCCAATAGCCTTAATGCTGCAATGCACCATGGGAGAAATATTAAAGGTTATTTGTCCTGGGGAAACCCCTTCTCTGTCAATCCTTTTAATTAGCACATGGAGATAGTTATTGGCCTCTCTCAGCCAATCATAATTTTCAGAGTGTAGTCAATAACTATTGATATTAACTACTTTCTGAACATTCTGACTTCAAAAACAGACAGGGAAACAATAATGCAATTTAAAGGCAAAACAAATTCCACTTTAGAGCAACTTCTTGATTTTACTGCAATATCCTATTTAAATACCAAAGAGAAAGCTAAAACGTGGGACAATGCTATTACTTCTCATAGAGAAACTTTTTTACACGACCCCTAAGGCATGCTCATGTAAAATCTTCTCCAATTTAACCAAGTTTTCAATTGAAATGCTTCACTTATAAAAAAACAAACTGATGTTAGAATACTACAAAAGAACACCATATTTAATTTACCAATGATTTACTTTTGCTAGTACCATCATGGCTTTTAGAGCTTGTGAGGGGTCATTATCGCTTGAAATAATGACAATACCCCCGATGTATGGTCCTAAGTGCGAACATGGTGGTGGGTCATTATCACGTGCTAATGAGCCCTCCCTTGGTCTATAAGGCTGTTATATATCTGGATGGATTTCATAAAACCGAAAAAGGAATATCAGTGATGCTTTGTGCCCAACTTTAATCTAATTGGAAGCAAATCTATTCAACATTTTTCCACTAAGCATTGACTTGAAAAACGTTTTTTCTACGGAGAAAATTAGCAGGAGAAGGCCAAAAACTGCATTTATTTGAGTTCTTAAGTGTTGAACCGTTTTAACAAATTTTCCTCTGAATTTCCAGTTCGGAGGGGTGAACTGCTAATTCACCCGAGCATGCCGGAATTGTGGGAGCGTCACTGACATGGCACAATTATCTGTCAATGAGGAGAGGGTACATAGTGAGAGACTTTAATATAACCCATTCATAGACAACAATGGATTCATGACCACATACTAAAAAAGGACTCTTTCAGTGCATCCCTTACACAGTAGACACATGGGACTTGTAAGATGTCTTATTTGCCTAAGGTGCACATGCCTTTTGCATCTTGCTCTACTTGGCCCACCAATCTCGTACACTCCCCATCAACTTGCCAATCATTCCTGCACTGTGATGTCTGGGAATTGGCCCTCTACTCCATGACAGCCCCATGTTTCTGAAGGCACCAACATATGCTACCCCCATCTTCCGGGCAGCTTCCGCAGTGTTGCTGTTTAAGTCCCGAAAGGAAATCGCAGTGTGCTTTTCTGTTTCCCTATTGGAACAAACAAAAAAAGTTTCCAAAAGTAGTGGACGCTCCTGTCACTGGCCACTCACTGGGAATACCAACCAAAATTCAAGAGACTTTGTAAGGTAAGTAAGCAATTAGGAAAAGAACAGTCATAAAAAACGTATAACAAATCACTATTTTTTAATAAAGAAATAAATTAAGCAATCAAAGTGAGACCATTGCGTTTCAGGAGATACTCCCATCATCAGGTGCATATTTAATGTGATGATTCAATTATCAAAATCTAATAAAAAATCAAAGAAATGAACACAATTTAAGTAATGCATATGCCACATTAAGTTCATAAATCAACATAAATATCATCATCTTGCATGGTTATCTTAATCAATTTACCTGGATCTATGGGAAAACCTATGGGCGCACACCGATCAAGTACAGCAAGTACTGTTTACTGTCCCGGCTGCCGGCGTTTTGATCCTGAGCTGCTGGGCTGCCGGAAGAGCTTACTCTTGGGACTTGCGAACGCTCTACTGCAGAGTATACTCTGACAGTCTGGTGTTTATTTACTGAGAGGACGTCTTTCCCAGTGACACCATTCCGACTGGATGACAGAAACAAAAAAAGGTGACTGTTGTGCACGTTGTGCACTTTAGAGTAGTTGTGCACGTTGTGCACACGGAACACAATCAGTAGTTAGTATTGTGCCGCTATTACATGTCAGCTGCCATCTGAAATCATTTTTCTCTCATTTTGTTCAAAGACTTGAAACCACGGTGACTCCGCCCCCCCAGCGCACAAGTCCCGCTGGATTGAGAATAAATACATACGCAGCAGTGCACACGCAGCAGCGCACCCGCGCGCGCACCGATCAAGTACAGCAAGAACTGTTTACTGTGCCGGCGTTTTGATCCTGGGCTGCTGGGTTGCCGGAAGATCTTACTCTTGGGACTTGCGAACGCTCTACTGCAGCGTATACTCTGACGGGTTGATGTTTATTTACTGAGAGGACGTCTTTACCAGTGACACCATTCTTCCTGGACAACAGAAACACAAAAAAAGGTGACTGTTGTGCACTTTGTGCACTTTAGAGTAGTTGTGCACACGGAACACAATCAGTAGTTAGTGTTGTGCCGCTATTACATGTCAGCTGCCATCTGATATACTTTTTCTCTAATTTTGTTCAAAGGCTTGAAACCACGTTGACTCCGCCCCCCCCTGGCGCGCACGTCCCGCTGGATTGAGAATAAATACACACGCAGTAGCGCACCCGTACACGCACCGTTCAAGTACAGCAAGTACTGTTTACTGTTCACGGTGCGGGGTGCGGGTGCGGGGATACCGTGTTACTGGTTACCAGAAGATATTACGGTTTTTAAAGCGGGTGTTAGCTATAGTACCCACTCATACTTATATGCATTAAGTGCTCCCAAGTGTATGTTTTGACCACAGGATGGGAAGACAGCTATAATTTCACTGCTGCTTGTTGATCTGGTGGGGTGGGGGGAGGCTTGGGCCACTTAGAGTTTTACATTACCTGCTGAGTAATTGGCTGGTGTTCACTTTGAAGACGGTGGTAATAGTGAGCGTAGCTCTGATAGCATGGTCAAAAAATTGCGAAACAGGAAAAGGTGTCTAAATGGGTCTCCATCTATGCTAAGTGAGGGGAACATGTCAGAGCATGAAGCATCACAGGAAACTATAAATCACACCAAAAAAAAGGGAGATGTGCTTGCAAGATATCTTGCGAAATTGAACCTGTCTCAGCTACTCCTATGCCGAATACAACTTTGCTGGAGCTGGGGCACTTAAAGAATGTACCAAATACAAATACAAACAAAATTGATACTACAGCTCAAGTTCATACCGAGAATAATGATGGTCTTAATTACCAAACAACCCTGATGTGCAATATACCCATTACTGATAGCTCGCTTCTGGGCATGGTAACCGATGGATATAGCATACCTATTGTGGACACCTCACTGGTTGCACCAGTGGTTCTTGCTGAATTGCACAGCAGAACGCGTCTATCAAACGGGCCATCAACCCCAGCGGCTAGCTCACATGGTTTGAGGGGCCAAGTACACTTTCATGCAGCTATTGTGGCAAATTTGAACCAAATAAAGGAAACAAGAAAGAATGAGATAGGCTCGGACGCAAAAGAGACAAAACAAAAATGCTAGTTCACCTGCACATGAGTTACGGTGTAATCCAACTGATATAACTCATCCACACTCACCTGTTTTAGGCTCCGACCCATTCCTCCCTAAACGAATTTCTGAGATTCCATGACAACCAAATTCATCATTGCCACTCTTCCTTCTTGAAGATACCTTAGTGGATCTCAATCAACAAGAATTACAGAACTTCCCGGTACTAGCAAGGATTCTGAATTTGCTGGACAAAGGGCACGAATATACACATGGGGCAATTGGTGCCCTGAGCTTAGCAACCTCAGAAATCAATTCTAGATTGAGTAGAATAGAGGGTTTTTTGATGGCACAAGAAAAATGTCATACCTTCTGGGCTGATCAGTTTGTTAATGGTAAATCATGGAATGAGAATAAGTTGGCGGAATCCGTAGGAGTACCAAATGTGAAAACTATACCTCCTTTGAAGTCACAATCCACGCAAACCACCTCCTGGGGGAAACCTGATAGTATAGAAATAATCTCAGGTTTGAGTAATAATGAAAATAAAACAAACCAGCTCCCCCCATATGCAGAAATTGCTAAATTGCAACATGAGAGAATTTTGGTACTAGAAAAGATATTGTTGGCTGCTAATCTAGGTCCCGTTGAGGTTAGGGGTGGACAATTGGATGGAGATGAGGAACTAAAATCTCCTGTACTGAAAATCACTCCTGATAGTCCTACGGCCCTAACGGATTTTATTGACCTAAAGGAAGGGTCTTTCTCCCATTGAATCCCTGGCAGAAGTCTGCAATGATAAACAGTCAACCTTTTGCGTGTCTCGCAAAGCAAAAAAACTTCATGCAAGAGTATTGAAAAGGCAGACCAATATAGGTGCTCAAAGTGCCAGCACACAATTGGGGACTAACACAACAAATAGATACAATAAAAAAAAAAAACTTAAAAAAACAGGTAATGCAACAAAATATATATAAAAAAAATAACATTAAAGCAAAGGACGAAACGATAATTGATCTAACCCAGCTTAACATGAAAAGTCAGGAACTTTTAGGCATTGATGAGAGTAATGACAATGCGAGCTCATCATCAATGTTGTTCAAGGGGTTGAATAAGGAACAAGAACAGGGAGACGGTGAAAAAACTGTTGAACCACTCAAAGAGAGTGTTATAATACCGACCCCTCTCTTGATACAAACACAGTTACAACGGTTTTTTGAAAAAATGGATAAGAAAATAACATCTCTAACTCAACACTCCCAAGGCCCTGCAATTAACACTGATGGTTTTGATCTATTCACTAATGAATTAAATGGCAGTGAGTACCCCCAGGTGCAAAATGTTGATAAAGAAAAGGTGCACCCACAGGTGTCTGGGGATGCTAATTCACAGGAGACGCCTGCTTGCTTAAATGCTTGTGAAATGGAGCACTTTATCAATGCTAATTCTCCATCTGATGGACAGGGAGCTGATAGAATCCCAAATTACAAGGAAGTTTCACCCGAAATGAAATTGGTGATGGGTTGGACGGTGGATTCCACAAAAACCGATAAACCCAATTTAAATCATGCCTCATTAATGAAAGTGGTACACCAAATACCAGCTTTGCGTAACTTGGTGTCTAATGACATTGATTGGATTAGACTTCCTTATGTGCCTAACTGTCGGATGCTTTTGCAAATATCAATCTACAATAATATCCTCATTAGTATGGAAACATGAAAAAGATTTTCAAATGCTTGGTTATGACTTATCTATGTATTACTCAATGGAAGATGCAACATGTTTTGTTGAATACCAGGCCCCGCCATCTCAAAGTGAGTTTAGCGCACATGTACGAGAGACTGAGTTTGCAAGTATGCATGAAAAAATTAGAGTACAATCGGAATCAGTGGCACGAATTGTCACAAGCCTTGCTTGGCTTGAACCTCTAATGAAAACATTAATTGGTGTGTTGCCAGGTAAAGAAAAGTTATAAAATAATGCACTGGTGATAAACTCATGGAATTGTCGTGGGTTTAAGAAAACTATGGTTTCAGAAAATCCAACATAGTAATTTACCTGCAATAATTATAGTGCAAGAAACCATGGCACTTCAGATCATTTACTTAGAAGGCTATACGGCCTTCTGTGCCCATGCTGTGAGAGGTTTATTTGGGCGTCCATCTGGTGGGCTTGCTATATTTGTGAAACACAGATACTGGGCCTCATTACGACCCTGGCGCTAAGGGGTTAACAGCGCCGTAAAAGGCTGCGGTGCCGTTAACCCCTTAGCACCTAATTACGAGGACCCTTTGCGGCTCCCGACCTTAACGGCTGATCTGGACCAGCCGTTAAAGTAGGGACCCGCAAAGGGACCTTGGAGGTAATTACGGTAACGCAATTTGCGTTACCGTAATTACCGCCTTCCCCATTGAGCCCTATGGGGCAAAAATGGGAATGGGGAATGGCCAATGGTGCATGGGGAATTACTGCCCTGCCAACCTTGGAATGGGGTGGTAATTCCCCATTGCACCATGGCGGACTCGTTACAATACAGGCAGCAAACATGGTGCTAATAGCGCCATTGGTTAACGCCGGTGTTGTAATGAGGGCCACTGTGTTAAGGTACGCCAAGTGTTTATTTCCACAGACATACTTGCTATAGAACTTACCTCAAGTGCTCAAATGTACCCACATATGTTACTCATTTGACTTTATTGGAATCCGACTGTAATGTCTGTAGACAGCAGGATCGACAAACTAAATCATGTAATGACAGACGTGGTCGCAAACTCTCAAAATATGCAAATCATTATAGGTGGTGATTTTAATTCTAATTTCACTACAAGTAGTGTGGGGTCTGAAATATCAAATTATCTATATGCCATGTCCTCATATGAAAGGGGTCAATTATGGACAAACTTTTTTGAACAATGGGACATGCAAGTAATACCATTTGCTCAAAAAGAGCCATTGCATATGTGGTCTCATGGATCTAAAATCTCCACGATTGACTATATAGTGATTTCTGAACCCCTAGCTAACACAGCGACCACGTGTAATATCATATATTCCCACCTAAGTGATCACAGCATTTTGGAATGTTGCCTTGAATGTAATGTTCCAGTGTATAACTTTATAGCTGCTCTGTCCCTATTGGAAATAGATCGGAAGGCTTTATCCATTAGATGGAATACTAGCCTATACAGGCAATTAAACTATTTGGTGAATAGGGACATTGTTAAAATAAATGTTCAAATGTTGTCTACAAGTGATGTTAAGTCCTGTGAAACAAAGAATGATACTATGATACGTGGGCATATTGAAGCGCTAGCAAATCAAAAAATAATTGAAAAACAGAAGAACCATAATGGTACTTATAATGCTGCAATCGCGATTAGAAAAAAACAAAAAAACATTGAAAAACACAACTTGCTTAAACACTTTAAAGGTAGAACCTCCTATTCTAATGAAAAAAAGAAAATTCTGATAAGATATAAAAATGATCTTAAACAACTAAAGTTCAATAAATATATGAAAGCCAATCAAAAAATGATTCATAATCTTATCAACAAAAACACCAGAGAGGTGTGGGCGATGCTGAAAGATCCGCTGTTGAAAGGAATGCCTACATTATGTTCGGCTGTGAGCGGCAAAGCTTGGATTGAACTATACCAGAACAAATATGCTTTGCCCCAGAAATGTAGTAATCTTCAAACTTCAGTTACTATGACAGATTTGCCAACACAATGTCCATGGTATTTAGATGACATTGTACAGATAATAGGGAAACTGAAACCCTCCAAGGCTGCTGGGCCTGACGGCATGCCTCCGTGTGTCGTAAAAGACGAACCGAAGTTATGGGCAGCAATAATATTAAGGCGTTTGGAATGTGTATTTCAATCTAAAACTGTACCATCATCTTGGCTATCCGCCATTGTAATACCAATAGATAAAAAGGTTGCCTGAATGATCCTTGTAATTTTAGACCTATAGCCCTTATTGATGTTTCCGCGAAGACCTTTGCATCGCCAATCCTAAGAGACTTAAATGTCTTCACTGTTAAACAGAACATTCTTTCTCGTTATCAAACAGGAATTTGTAAAGGAATGGGCACGCATCTAAATGCCAGCAAGTTGACACATGTATTAAAGCTCACTAGGCAGAAAGATCATGGACCTATTTATATGGCCCTCTTGGATATATCTGGGGCATTTGACTCAGTAATAAGACAAATATTATGGCAAAGAATGCAAGCGCTACTGATACCATCGCATCTTATAGCTATGATAGTACTTTTACATACCAATACAAATTATAGGATAAAAATTGACAAAACTGGAAGTTTAACTCCTCCGATTGTCACCCATACAGGAGTAAAGCAAGGATGCAACCTTGCAGCCATGCTTTTTAATCTGTACTTAACTGAGATAGGTACCTTATGGCCAAGCTCCAATTCCTTTCCGCTCAAAATGGGTGATCTGGCTAGCATTTGCAGATGACCTAATATTATTTGACCTAACGCCGTTTGGACTACAAAACAAATTGCAATCCCTAATTGACTTCTGTGACAACCATAATTTGAAGCTAAATTAAAAAAATCGAATATTTTGGTCTTTACAAACAGGAGAAAGATAATTCATTATCCATGGAATATCAAAGGGATGATCATTCCTTGTGCATTGGGCATGATATACTTAGGGTATAATTTGACCAACTCGGACTCAATTGACAAATGGCAGGTAGCAATTGCAACTAAATCCTTGCCATTGATTGCACAAATGAAATTAATACACTTGAAGATCTGCCAATTCTCATTGATTCCGTTGATCGAATTTTACACATTTTTAAGGTTGAAGCAATCCTTATTTATGGCTTGGATCTATGCTCTCTTGAAATTGGGTCAGTCTTGAATAAAATCAAGGCAAAATATGGAAACAAGTGTTGCACCTATCGCCATCTTTACCAAACGCCATAATAATACACGAACTGGGACTTACGTCCCTAGCTACGAAATATCTATGGCGAAAATTGGCTAATTATGCCAAAATACTAGACCCTGTTCCAAATTCTTTTTATGAAGATCTTCGAAAAATGCTAAATCATGGCTACCCAAAATCTGTTTATGTTGCTGGGCAATTGTGCGAAAAGAGCCTAGAAATGATTGCAATGGACACAGCTGACCTAATTAAATGGCCACAAGTCGTGAAGAATAAATTATTGCAACATGACTGGGCAGTGACATCTCATAAAATTGGGAATTATACAGCCTATAAGGAATACGCAAAATTTTGACACAAACAGAAACCATTGCTTCCTTATATTAGACAGGTTCCCTGTCAAAAGATACGCATACTATATATGCATTTTAAATTCAATCTTCTACCCCCATTAGTTCGTACAAAAAATTGGTCCAGCAATGTCTTATTATCTGAAGAGGGTTGCAGATTCTGTAAAACCCAGATAAACAAATCTTTTAAACATCTTGTGTTATATTGTGTTTATTTTGCAAAGGAAAGGCAAAGATACCTGGGGAAATATGTGGTTGAAGCAGTTACTTATAAATTGGAACTGTTGTGGATATAATGTATGTGGGGATAGAGCACCAATTGATTATTGATCTGTTTCATCTTTTATCTGTTATAGACTTGAACATAGTACATCTTAAAACTTGAGAGGGCTATACATAAGAGTTATGAAATGATATTCTAACAACACAAAAATTACTTGCAAATGCATATGAATTGTACTGATGAATTTATAGGTTCTTGCTTTAGTTTATTATTTTTAAGCTGAATTGTTTCTTTGTTGTTTTATGTTAGTATGATGTATTTATTGTTGGTTTTTTATTACTTTGTTGTTGTTTCTGCTTGTTTTTCTTACTTTCCCTGTTACAAATTGTTTTTAAATGATGTTGTAAAGATATTTTGTATCGAAAAACAGCAATAAAAAAAAGTGTAAAAAAAAATGACATTTTGAAAGTTCAATCAGCATGATTAATCCTCATGCGGGATGGGAAACACTCAACAAATCTTATCCAGAATCTTAGCTCCCATCTGAAAAAAACACAAGAAGGAATGAGAGGACATTAAATCAATAATCGAAAATATGAGAAAGTGGCTCAAATACTAGTTTCACTAAGAAGTTATGATAGTATGAATCCAAAAATTGAAAGCTTATGGGGAAACCTAAAGAAGATTGAATGATACTTGTTAAATCAAATTGTCACGGAGTGGAAAAGTAATTCAACATAGGCCAATACTATCTCTAACAATACATTCTTACGTCCTAATCATGGGTAAAATGGCAGTTGATTCAGGGAAAAGATATAGTATGATGATTATATGTAAAATCAGTCAAGAGCAGTACTGTCAATAGACCAAAAATGAAGCATATTTGTGAGAGAAAGAGTTTAACATAGGACAATTAACGCGATTGATGCGATGGCTGAAACTCAAGGAGAAAGGAAGCAAGATAGCAAAAAAATGGCTAGTATTTATATTTGTTGTGTGTGGTAGCATAAGCATGTTAAGCGTGATGACATGCAGAAGATGCCATAGGTGACTTGTCATTGTTGCAGTTATGTAAAAACTATGCGATACCAGATTGTAATAAGTCTATGGGAGAGTATTGTATCCAACAGAGAAGATCACAATGTATGGTGCATGATAGATATTGAGACGTATAGGGAACCAAATCAATATATTTGATGTGTCATAAAAAGATGAAGATAACTAACATTCACAATCTGATAGTTGCCCCTGAAATGTTAGAACACTAAACATAGATGATAAATGATATTCAAAATATTGTATATAATGTTACCATAAATGACAGATTTAACAATTTCATCAATGATAAAATATGCTGTACAAACAAAAATCTTGATCTATTTTCTATAGGTCTAAGATCACTAAATATCAGATTAAAACTCAACATCTCCCTCTTTAACCCTCTATGCTGGATAGTTGAAATCAATAGCTAACATGCAGATACTTGTTCGTCCATACATCTAATGTATAACACTAAATGTCTGCATGCATTGCTCATACAGTAGTACTTGTTAATAACATCTGAAATGAATCAATACTGGTGAAGATGTATTATAGATCAATTAACATAACAACAACAAACAAACTAAACAGGTTACACATATGAATGTTTGTGGCCTGTGAAGACATTTAAAATTGGTGTAGAGAGATATTACATACACATTCTTCTGCACATTCAAACTCAGATTAAAGATTCAGAGTGTGAACATTATAGAAATGCAGTGAAGGTAAAGTCCTCATTCATGCCCAATGGGTCAAGGGAATCCAATTCATGGATCCAAAATATTTCTCTCTGCAATATTTTTGGGGATAAGTTACCTCCTCATGTTGGTGTGTGAATAAGTTCAAGAACCACAAATCTCAAATGAGCAATAGAATGTCTATGTTTGCTAAAGTGTCAAAATAATGGTGACGTCTGGTTTATGGTATGAATATTGGATTTATGTTGAGTTAATCATTCTTTAACCTTCCCTATTGTCTGTCCAAGATAGAATTTACCACAGGGACGGGTGAGATAATAGACAACATATCTGGAATTACATGTTGCATAATGTTTGAATTTGATCTTACGTCCTGTGTTGGGGTGTCTGATATTGTCTCCTTCACTTACATTATTGCAGTGGCTACAATTCAGACATGGAAATGTGCCATATTTTGATGTTTGCTTGGTAACTGTGTTTCTTTTTGCCTTCATTAAATTATCCCTGAAATTCCTACTTCGTTTGAACGCCACCATCAATGGTTTGGGAAAAGGTTTAAATAACATGAAATTGTGAGATTTGAAGATATTGCTTGAGTACATCATAATGTGAATGAGAGGGGAATCCTTACTCTTAGGTTTGGACACCAATAATGCACTCCTGGTGTGTGTGTGTGACGGTGTTCTCTGTTGATCAGGGTACCCTCTATGAGGGAACCATTCTACAAGTTTAGAGGACTCTTCCAGGTTAGTGTCATCATTAGAAATAATTCAAATAAGTCTCAAGAATTGACTGAAAGGCATATCATTCTTAAGGTATTGAGGGTGAAATATAAAGTAGTGTAAGATATTGGTATCTGTTGGTTTGCAAAAGATGGTTGTGACAAATTCTTGGTCTCTGAGTGAGTTCTCTTTGTCTATGAAGTGTAGATGAGTATTTGACCATTTCAATAGTGAAGTTAATCCTTGGATGACAAGAATTTATATAATCAACCAAACTTCAACAATTCCGTACAGCTGGCATTCCAGATGGCAAGTATATCATTGGTATATTGTTTTGAATATATACATTTTTTAGACCAGCAGTCATGTGTAAGGATGTTTTGGGTCTCAAAGTAATACATGAAGAGATTATACTAGGGCCATAGCAGAGCCTGTGGAGGTCTCTGAAATGTGAAGATAGTAAGTCTTGTTGAAAATAATTGGTTTATAAGATAATTCTTGCAAATTCCAAAGTAAAAACTTAACTGGCTTGAAATATATCCTCTTGAATAAGTATCCACTCCAAAGTCCTTTACTATGCGGGACAGAAGTGTATAAACTCTGCTGATCTTGTGAAAAGAGTATACAGTCCACATCTAGGTTATGTAGGACACTGAGTAAACTCAGGAAATGAGTAGTATTTCTTAAGTATCGAAATTGTTGGGTGGTAAGGGTGACTCATGCTCAAGTTGATTAAGTAAACAAAAGAGCCATTCAGCATCAACATTGGATTATTCCAGAAAAACAGATCTTCAAAGAAGTCCAGTGTTTATTCTCGATATTGGACAGCCGACACATGTTTTCGACCAGCAGGTCATTTTCAAGGCCTAGGTCTTGTAACAGGATTGCATTGTATCTGTGAATGGAAGCTAATTCGTTAAAAAAAAAGATATGAAGTTGGCTGCTTGACTCCGCAAAATTGCAAAAGAAATCATAGACTGAGAAGTAGTCCCCTTCAGTGGGCTCAGCGATAGATCTGTATCAGATAAAGAATATATACCCGTGAATCGGTCAATCTAACAGTCATGGGGATCAATCCCTGCATCTCATGTAAATTACACGAAACTAATTGAATTTTGAGAGGGGTCACAAGCACACATCACCTATATTTCGAATCCACAGTCTTTAATTCCTTCATATATCTTAAGTAGGTTAGGTGGATGTTCGTTGCACCAGAGGTTGTAGCAGTTTATCAACATATTTGGATAAATGGTCAAAAATATTATCCGTGCCAGCCACAACAGGTATGAACGGATGATGGGTGGGATTCTTATGGATCTTTGGTAGTGCATAGAACCAGCAATATTGCAAAATCCTTAATCATGCTCTTGTTTTTTTTTTCTGGTGATATATTCATTGTTGAATGCTTTTTCCAAAGTGGAGGAGATAATAGTTCTTATACAATCTGCAGGATTCAGATCCATTTGTACATATGTGTTGGTATTTCTGAGAAGGGCACACATTATTTATGTAGAAGTCAGTATCCATGAAAACTATAGACCCTCCTTTATCTGCTGGCTTAATTGTTATTGTTTCATCTTCTACCAACTGTTTAATCAACCTATGTTGACTTTTTTTTTAATTGTATTGCCTCTGGTTACAGTATTTGATAGAATTAATTTCTATTAACATTGAATTGAATTTTGAAAAGGGTTTCCCTACAGATCCAGGTGAATTGATTAACATATGAAAGAAAAAAATGTATGTGGAATATTCTGCCCTGCAACTGAATCCTCTTTAAATCCATATTTGTTTGGTATTCCATGTTTCACAGTCCTGGTGTGTGTACTCTATCACCTGCTTTTTCCCGAATGGACTGCAAAAGGCATTGCTATACTAAATCAAACTCACTTGCAATATCATGCATGCCACTCTGACCTAATGCCAGAAACTGCATTACCTTGTCATGTTCTTAATTCCAGCTTCATGCCCCAGGCCTGAAATGTTAATCCTGGTAGAAGAATATGTGTCTGCTCCATGAGCATGACTGGCACAGGTATATGGATAGGATGGATAGATTGTGCCTACCCTATACAATCCCATTTCTATGTTGGGACATGAGGGTCCATTAAGTCATGACATCAGAATTTTGAGTGAACAAGCAGTTGCAGCATTGTGATTCATCATGTTATGTGCCAACAATGACCATGCAACATAAGACAATGGGCATCAATATAAGTTTGCCGGTCCAGAAAATACAGTGCCAGTAGCAATGTACCAGCACCCTTTCCAGACAGCTAAACTAAGGGGGTAATTCATAGAATTCAGCGCACAAGTGGCGCACGCGGCTGGCGCACAGTGTGCGCGTGCGAATCCCTGCGCCATCCGCGTGCGCCAAAATACATTTCCGCGCACAGTGTATTCATGGATTCCAGCCACCAAAACCAGCCGTGGCGCACAGTGGCGCAGCGACCCTGCAGCAGCGCCAGTTACGCCCCCAAGAACGCCCCTTGCACAGGGAAAAGCCATCAAAATCCCCAATCCAGCGCAAAGGGCTGCGCTAACCCTGTACCAGCACGGCAAGCGGGCCTCGTGTATCACTGGGGTGCGCGGGAAGTACCTCACGTCATTCCAGCTGGGTACATGTATTTCAGGGGTGCGCTGGAAGTTCCACACGTGATTCCATCAGGGTACGTGTACATCAGGGGTGCGCGGGAAGTTTCACACGTGAATTCAGCAGGGTAAGTGTATATCAGGGGTGCACGGGAAGTTCCACACGTGAATGTCCTGGGTACGTGTATTTCGGGGTGTGCGGGAAGTTTCACACGCGATATCAGCAGGGTACGTGTATTACTGGGGTGCGCTGGAAGTTCCACACGCGAATGTCCTGGCTACATGTATCTTGGGGTGCGCGGGAAGTTTCACACGCAATATCAGCAGGGTACGTGTATTCCAGGGGTGCGCTGGAAGTTCCACACGTGAATGTCCTGGGTACGTGTATCTTGGGGTGCGCGGGAGGTTTCACGCGCGATATCAGCAGGGTACGTGTATTTCAGGGGTGCACTGGAAGTTCCACACGCGAATGTCCTGGGTACATGTATCTTGGGGTGCGCGGGAAGTTTCACACGCGATATCAGCAGGGTACGTGTATTCCAGGGGTGCGCTGGAAGTTCCACATGCGAATGTCCTGGGTACGTGTATCTT
Source organism: Ambystoma mexicanum (assembly GCF_040938575.1). NCBI lineage: Eukaryota > Metazoa > Chordata > Amphibia > Caudata > Ambystomatidae > Ambystoma > Ambystoma mexicanum. Next base: position 1,514,248,176 of record NC_090937.1, on the reverse strand, counting down.
GGGGTGCGCGGGAGGTTTCACACGCGATATCAGCAGGGTACGTGTATTTCAGGGGTGCGCTGGAAGTTCCACACGTGAATGTCCTGGGTACGTGTATCTTGGGGTGCGCGGGAAGTTTCACACGCGATATCAGCAGGGTACGTGTATTTCAGGGGTGCGCTGGAAGTTCCACACGCGAATGTCCTGGGTACGTGTATCTTGGGGTGCGTGGGAAGTTTCACACGCGATATCAGCAGGGTACGTGTATTTCAGGGGTTCCGTGGAGTACTACACGTGAATTGGCCGTGTGGGTCCTCCCAGGTGTTCGCTCCACAACCTTCACGGCCCCTGCAGGCAGCCCACACCACGGGGGACTAGCCTGCACCCCCACTCATGTCCCCCTGCACCCCCACCCCCCAGCACTGTGGTGCACCCTCCACCAGGCTCCCACTCATGTTCCCCTGCACCCCCACCCCCCAGCACTGTGGGGCACCTGCCAGCAGGCCCCCACTCATGTCCAACTCATGTCCCCCTGCACCCCCACCCCCCAGCACTGTGGTGCACCCTCCACCAGGCTCCCACTCATGTCTCCCATCACCCCCACCCCCCAGCACTGTGGTGCATCATCCACCAGGCCCCAACTCATGTTCCCCTGCACCCCCACCCTCCAACACTGTGGTGCACCCTCCACCAGGCCCCAACTCATGTCCAACTCATGTTCCCCTGCACCCCCACCCCCCAGCACTGCGGGACACCCTCCACCAGGCCCCCACTCATGTCCAACTCTTGTCCCCCTGCACCCCCACCCCCCAGCACTGTGGAGCACCCTCCACCAGGCCCCCACTCATGTCTCCCATCACCCCCCCAGCACTGTGGTGCACCCTCCACCAGGCCCCAACTCATGTCCAACTCATGTTCCCCTGCACCCCCACCCCCCAGCACTGTGGGGCACCCTCCACCAGCCCCCCACTCATGTCACCCATCACCCCCACCCCCCAGCACTGTGGTGCACCCTCCACCAGGCCCCCACTCATGTCTCCCATCACCCCCACCCTCTAGCACTGTGGTGCACCCTCCACCAGGCCCCAACTCATGTCCAACTCATGTTTCCCTGCATCCCCACCCCCAGCACTGTGATGCACCCTCCACCAGGCCCCCACTCATGTCTCCCATCACCCCCACCCCCCAGCACTGTGGTGCACCCTCCACCAGGCCCCCACTCATGTCTCCCATCACCCCCACCCCCCAGCACTGTGGGGCACCCTCCACCAGGCCCCAACTCATGTCCCCCATCACCCCCACCCCCAGCACTGTGGGGCACCCTCCACCAGGCCCCAACTCATGTCCAACTCATGTTCCTCTGCTCCCCCACCCCCCAGCACTGTGGGGCACCCTCCACCGGGCCCCAACTCATGTCCAACTCATGTTCCCCTGCACCTCCACCCCCCAGCACTGTGGTGCACCCTCCTCCAGGCTCCCACGCATGTCTCCCATCACCCCCACCCCCCAGCACTGTGGTGCACCCTCCACCAGACCCCCACTCATGTCTCCCATCACCCCCACCCTCCAGCACTGTGGGGCACCCTCCACCAGGCCCCAACTCATGTTCCCCAGCCAACATGTCATCACAATCTAGATCCCTGGTCCCTATGGTCAGCCTCCAAATGCAAAACACCCACCCGAGTATTGCATCCACCCACTTAGAAATGGCAATAACATGATAGAACCCCAATTGCAAGTTTGGAAACAAACACATGTCCCTCACATACACCCAATGGGTGTCAGTGAATCTCAAAACCCATATCATGATATGCATGAAACCAATGAGATGATACTACACATTGAAGTTTGAACAAAAAATATGTATTAAAGGAAACATAAATTGAATCAAAAATAAACAAACAGAAATGGGAATGTAAAAAAATAAAAAGAAGCATGTCCGTGAAAAAATGCAAAACCAAAAATCTTAATCCAAAGGAATGGTGTCCAAAGTCACAGTCCACAAAATAAAATCCAATGGAAAATTATAATTGAAAGCCATTGCTCCATGGGTAAATTGTAAAAAAAAAAGAAAATCCAACAGTCAACTATGTACAGATGAACAAGCCAGGGTCCATGATCCCAACAGAAGAAATTAAACCTATCTAATAACACTACCTAATAAAAAAAAACTATATACAAAAATGTGGCCCATTGTCCAAAAGGTCCAAAAAAAATGCAAAACCAAAGGAAACCTAACACTAACTGCAGAACTATGTACAAGCAGGGGCGCCCCCAAGGGGTGGCCAAGGGGGGCCATGGCCACCCTTATAAAAATGCTGGCCCCCCCACCGGCCACCCTGTGAAATTTGAAAAAAAAACTGTTTTTTCTTTTTTCTTCGCACTGAACTGTGCATTGAAAATAGCATGCCCAGCAGTTCAGTGCGAACAAAAAAAGTATTTTATTTTTTTGCTTTTTCTTTTTTGCTGCGGTTTGCCAAAGCTCGCCGCCCACAGTGGACACACATGGAAATAAATACAGCCTGAGCCTGGAGGCGCGCATTTCTGCTTTGGCAATTTGCTCGTGCTTCCCAGGCTGTATTTATTTCCAGGTTTCCAAAGTTCTGGTTGCATGTAGGTTGTTGTGCCGTCTGCGCAGCACATACTGTGTTGTTTCACACCATGACCAGGTTGGCAACCCGAAGCTGCATCTGGAAACTCACAGGGACTGTAACTAGCCAGGTGCTTTTCGATGCATAGACACATTGCTGTAATTCTCGAGGTCAAGCATAATGCAAACAGCCCTATTTTGGACAGCTGGAAGCTCGCCTTCTTGGAGATGTTTAGGAACATAGCAGAGCAGTATAAAACACAAGATAAAGGGACCGCCTGTAACTAGAACGTTCCATGCTGCCTACTTAAGATCTGACATGGTGTACAGACAGACAGTGGGAGGATTTCACCAATCTCTGTACCTATGGTTGCAATGGCAGAAGCGTATCAAAAAGTAACCCTCCATGGCTAACCTACTATACTGACTTGGGTGCGGTCACCAATGGAAGCAGAAAGAGAACTACTTAGCTGGCACCCTGATCTCTGTTCATAATAACAGTGCATCCAGGGCATTGCCGCCTCAATAATCCCCATCGCCCAGTCCAGGAGACTACTGTAAGTATGCCACTGTGTCAAATGCTAATTATGTTGCGGATGACCTCTACCCCTAAAACATACTCATGTCCTATGCACATCCATAATGACAGCTTCAGAACCATTACCTCTGAGTCAATAACTGCAGCTGTGAAATGAAACATTGATATGAGCTTATAGTTTATGGGCCCTCAGGATGGATCTAAATTGTGTTTCTTTAATGATGGTAGGACTAGGCTTTATTTCACAAGTTGTTGATAACTAAGCATTATTGCTCACAGCTACACAGGCTATTATGAGCCCAGAAGCCATGCAGGTCCATGGCAGTAAAGCTATTAGCAACTGGCCGCAGTGCCAGGTGCTAAGCTGAAGTGCCAGTTTGGGGGCAAAGTTAACATGCTGCCAATATTTTTGGATTGGTGGCACTGCAAAAGGAGATGGAGACCTGTGCTGCCCTGCGGCGCCGAGAGATTTATTTCCACCACACTTCACAGAGCTGAGGTAAGCAGAGTGTGTCTGTGTGGCACCCTGACCTGGTGTTGCTTTATTGGATGATATATGTCCAACTGAGCCAGACTGCCGAGCCTTTTTTTGCCACAATAGAATCATAACTTAGTCAGTTGGGAATCTTTCCATTTATGGTTGTCAGCAGCCCTGTTTCTTGGCCCGGGCGCACAACAGACCAGATGGCAACTCAATGTCACTTGGCACCTTGATTAGGAAAGTGGAGTTCGTTGTGTGTCACCATGCAGACAGTAGTCCATGGCAAATCAATGCAGTGATGTGTGCAGCAATAATTTGTGTGCTGCACAAGTCACCACCCTGACCCTGTTGGTTAATGGTGTCAATGTGATGCTCCCTTATGCAACAGTGCATATACCTGTTTTTGTCTGATGTGCCTAATGTCCATATAGGAGCACACCGGACTGTTTTGTGTATGTGACTCTGACGAGCATGCCATACTGTCCCCACACTTAAACAAGAAGCAAAAGAGCCCTTGTATGGTGTACCCCATTTGAGTGGCTGATGTTGCAGCCATTTTATACTCGCATCCAAAAATGTAAGCTGTCCAAATGAGCATGTATGGTTCAAGGTACAAACATTTTAATGTTAGGGTGAGTATTGTGAACCCTGATGTGAGCAACAAGACATCCATCAGTTATGCATTTAGAGATTCACACATACAATCCTTTTATCACAGAGTTGTTTATCAAATGTAGAGATCTCTGATCACTGTTATAGTCCTGAAAGGCTCTGTGATTTAATGCAAAGTATACAGGAATCCTCATTGGTGCTATTTGTCCCCTTTCCCACTCTCAGAGAGGTATTTTGAAAGAGCACAATAAGAGTGTACCAGACTGTCCATCTTGGAGTTATAACCTTCTATCAGAAAATAATTCATATGGTTAGTCTAGTATTGCCCCTTGCGAAAAATACAAGTGAGGTGATACGAACACAACACCTGCAACACAGGGCCAGGTCAGTGGGCCCTCAGACCCCTATAGGCTGTTCACACCGCAGTGTGCCAGTACGGACAGTTTAAAACTGCATTCAGGCAAGGCCTTCCCTAAGAGCAGGTGACAGAAAAACCATTTACTTGGGCAGCAACAGCTGTGTTTTCACATTAGAATTCTTCTGTAAAGTACTTGAATTACAATGTAATGAGACCAGCTTCATTTATATAGCATTATTTATTCATATTGAGGAGGGGTTTTGTCGCACAGCAGAGGTGTAGTTTGGGAGTGACATGTGCCAGTCAGTGGGGTGGGGGCGCATTCTGAGGTTTCACCTTGGGCACCAAGTTTGCTCGAAACTACCCTGGCTGTCAGGCGAGGTGTCTCTTGAATGTGCATATGAAACGTGGCTCCCATATAAATGACTAGGGTATTTTCTATAATTTTTGCAGCTAGGCTGTAGCAGTTCTGTTTTTTTTTTTTCAAAATTACTTTTATTGATTGTTTTCAAAGCGTATGTAACTGCACCTCTCTTGAACAGTGCTCAAAAATTAATCTCGGCAAAAGTATCAGTTTGGGTAACATTTAAAATTTAACTTGATTTTAACTCCCACCTCCCTCCCTTATTCCCCCCTTGTCCCGCAATGGAGACGAGACAGGCCGTGAGTTTTGGTCCTTGGGTCACGGGCAAGTTGTTCAATGAGTGTACTTGGGGCTCGGGCTATTCATTCATTCCTTTGTAGGCTTTGAGGAAGGGAGCCCATTCCCTTTCCCTGCTAGGGGATATATTGTGCATGGCCCCCGTAATGTTTTCCATTGCGTAGAGTTCTCTGGCTTTTCTGGCCCATGTTTTCTCTGTCGGAAGTTCCTTCTCTTTCCAGCCTATGGTGATACAGACCCAGGCGGCCAGCAGGAGTCTGTATCACCAGTGAGTCATATGCAGAACTTTACCCTGCGCCCTTCTTGTTCCTCAAGTCTGAATAACACCAGCTTTGGGTCCCTGACCCTGGTAATCACTTCTATTTTCCTTATCCAGGCCAGAACTTCACTCCAATACGTTTGGGATTTGAGACAAGCCCACCACATATGCCAGTAATCGGCAGGGCTTCCACACTCCCTCCAGCACAAGGGGCTAGCATGACTGAACATCTTTGAGAGTCTGAGGGGGTCGTACTGCCACCAGTGCCTTCAGACCATGCAGTTTATATTGCGTTGAGATAGATCTTTGTTGCACCATTTCACACATCTTTGACCACAGTTGGTCTGATAGTGGGGGACCTAGATCTTTTTCCCATCTCTTTTTTAGATTCTCCAGGTTGTTTTCCTGTTCCACTATCATGGATCCGAATAGACGGGAGGTGAGGCCTTTACTCGAGTGGGTGTCGCTAAGTATCCGTTCAAAATTGGTGAGGTCTCTTTGAAGCTCATCTTTCCACTCACTCTGATTTCGTGAGCATACCTTTCAGTTGCAGGTATTTGAACACATCAAAGGATCTCATATGCAGTCCTGCCTCCAGGTCCTGGATTGACATGCATCCATCTCGCTTTAGGATTTGCCCCACTCTTTCTAAGCCCGCTTCATACGATTCCTGATACCGGTACTGTTCATGAATTCTGTCTCTGATGGGTGGAGCCCAGATACAGCTCAATGGGGCTAGGCCAGGTTGTAAGACGTTCGATCTCTTTTTTGTTCCACCATAGTTTCAAAAGGGGTCCCATCAGAAAGTGCTGCAATATACTATTAGGGAAAGACTTCATAGGGGCCCATAGCCACTCACACAGAGGCACCGGTCTAAGTGGGTAGTTCTCGATGGCCAGCCACTGCTTAGCAGTTCTGTTTTTAATATTAAGGACCCGTACTTGAGAGACCTGATGGGGTAGAAAGTATCATACCTGTTACTCTTTTCTAACAGATTTGAAATTCTTAGTTTTTGACACATGGTGAAACTGTGACCAAAAAAAAAGGCCATGGAACCTGAAAAAAAGTGGACCACATTTGTCAATGACAGTTTGGGCCTTTTTTGCATCTATCTTAAATGCGTAATAGAGTACAGATGCTAGCGGTCAATGGTCGAAGTGTACCCAAAGAAGCCCCCACTGCCCACAAACATCATTACCATGCCCCCTCCTATGTGCAGTTATGTGTTTGTAGTTGTATTTTTTGATTTATAAAGCGCCTTACACCAAGGCACTGTACAGTGGAACAACTTAATACATAAAAACATAAACAATATAACGGTGGAAGCAAAATTACAATATGAATCATTCAACAAAACAGTGAAAAGAACAATTAACTGAAGGGGAAAGGGGGAATGGGGGAGTGGGACTGGGTTGAGGGGGAGGGGTGATGATGAGTTGGAGGAGGGAAAGGGAAGGGAGAGAGAGGGGAGGTGGGAGAGGGGAGAGAGATAGTCAAGGGGAAAGAATAAGGAGGGAGGGGATGCAGAGGGGGGAGGGGGTTTCAAGGAGGAGAATAGAGGAGGAGAGATTTAAGGGAAGTGCGGAATGAGGAGAAGGTCGAGGTGGAGCGGATTGCGAGAGGAAGGGAGTTCCAGTGCAGAGGCGCTAGGAGTTGGAAGGAGCGGAAACTGGAGGAGGCACAGGGGGATGGAGGTACAGTGAGAAGGAAAACGTCAGCGGATCGAAGGGAACGGGAGGGGGGTAGAAAGAGAGAAGGGAGGAGAGATAAGGAGAGATTTGTGTGCCACCCCAAAATTTCCTATGGCCTCACCAGGCCACCCCTATAAAATATTCTGGGGGCGCCACTGTGTACAAGGGCAGCGGGCTAGTCCGACGGCTCACTTTTGGATGTCCCCGGCCAGGGCATCATCGAACTCCTGCTCAATGTCCCGGAGGCGGTCCTTCTCCATGGCCCTGAGTGTCTGCAGGGCTGTCGACGTGTCCACCTCCAACCCCCTGCGGATTGCCTCGAGGCACTCGGCCCGCCTCAGGGTCTCCGCATAGAGTTCTCCGCCCTACCATCGTGAGCCGTGCCTCTTCCGCCCGCTGTCGCTCCACATCTATGGCGTGGCCCAACCGCTGCCACACGGAAGACACTTTCTGTCCTGGGTCCTCCTGCCCTCCGGCCGATTCCTGCCCCTCCGATGTCGAAGGCCCCGAGCCTTCATGGCTCCCACCACGTTGCTGCTGCTGTGCCTCTGCCAGTGCACTGCCTCCTGCTGCCTGCACATCCTCCGCTGGCTGGGGTGCAGTCGTTGATGTGGCCACCCCTGCTGGACGTCCGACTCCCGACTGTGGCAGGGATGCCTCCTCCACAGGGCACCCAGGTGACTGATGGGTGGGAAGAGGGCACGGAGGACGACTGGCGCATAGGGGGTTCAGTTGAGGAGGGGGTCGTAGCAAGCCCCATCAAACGGAGGAATCCGGCCTGGGTGACCTGTCCCAGTAGGCCGACGCGGTCAACATGCCATTCGAGATGATGTGCTGTCTCCTCATGAAAAGACTGCTGGTCACCTCGCATGGCCCGTTGATGCAATGCCACACCAGTCAGGACAGGCTCAACCCGGACCCAGATAGCCACGTCCGCAGGCAGAGGAAGGCCAGTTGTCGTGAGCTCATCCCCTGCCTGAAAACGGGTCTGGACGTAGGCATCCCTGCTGGTGCAAGATGATGCAGGGACAGGATCAGGGACAGGATTGCACACAAGCACCTCCGCAGAGGCCTGTGCTGCCTCCTGTCCCTGGTCCTGCACTGCACCACTAGCACCAGTGGAATCCCCACCTCCAGACACCGTCTCTGTTGCTTACATGGCCTCCTCCTCCACCAAACCCCCCACCAACCTGGATGACTCCGTGCCATCTTCCCCCGTTGGGCCCTGTGGGGTCCCAGCTGCCCCTTCTGCTGCCGAGGAGTCCAACTCCAACCTCCGCCTCTTGGACCTCCCCCCAGCAGCTGCGGCCTGAGATGCGGCACCGGACTCCTCACTCCCCGACGAGATCACAACCTGGGCAGGGAGCCGGGCCTTGCGTCTCCGGCTGGCGGTGGGATCCCCGCCGCTGTGCTCCACAGCACCTTCTCCCCCCTCTTCATCAGTTGACGATGCAGACAGGGAGAAATAAAACACAGGCATCAGGGCACTGTACAATGGACACATAGACACATGACAGTTGTACATGAGTGGCATTGGCAAACCTCAGACATGCCATCACAATCCCCAACACACATGTCATTTTAACTCGCACACATGAGCCATACCACAGCCATATCGCAACTGCCAGCACCATCCATACACATACAACAGCATGACCAGGCAAAGCTGAGCCAGACATCACATGCAACACAGGAAGTGCACTACACATGTACACACACCACCACACTTGCATGCATGTGTACACCTCTGCCAAGTGTCGCAGTGTTCAGATGGACATCCATGTCAAATCTGCCAATCAGGCTTCCACATCCCGCTGTCACATGCATCCATGTTGCATCACTGTTGCACCCTTGTCAAATACACACAAATGCACATTTACACAGTGCTGATACATGCAGCTGAAAACAACATACATGCGTGACATCACGAACATGTCTACGTACATACACATTCATCCAAACATGTGTGCCCACACAACTGCATTTGGCATGCAAGCCTACACACACAAGCACCATCCATGTCTCACACATTACGGCCCTCGCATGTGTTAGCCTCACGGCCCTGTACACCCCCACCCATACTCGACCCCATACAAACAGATGTGCAACCTGCACACTACTGAAACATCACCAAATGCACAGCTCACAATCAGGATGCATGTACACTTACCGCTTGACTCCAGATGGGTCTGCCTCTCAAGGACCTGGACGTGGATCGCTGGGGATATGCGTTCCAGGACCCTCATCTGATCTTCCGACAAGTGGCCCCGGCGCCCCTTAGCATCCGCTGCCTTCAAGAGGCGCCGGGCCTTGTTCAGGGTCCTGGACCTGAAGTACTCCCAGTGCTTCTTGACATGTTGGAAGTCGCGGACTGCCACCCCCTCCGCGTTGATGGCAGTCACGATGTCCGTCCAGATCCGAGTCCGTCCTTCCTTGTTGGCACGCACACTTCTGAAGAGGGCATCATACTGCCCCAGGACTTGCTCCACCAGGACACCAACTTCCCTGGCACTGAAGCTGGTGCCCCTCTGCCTCTCTGGCCGGGGGTTGTCAGTGGTGCCAGATGTTGCAGTGCCTGACATGACAACCCCAGAGGCAGGAGTGGGTGGGCAACTGGGTCCTGGGGCTGGGCTGTGGAGCGATGGAATCCCAGTCGGGAGTCTTCGGTTCCAGCAGGGGTGGTCATAGCAACAGCACCCCTGGCTGATATGCAGGCAGCAAATGGCAGGGCACGTGGGGAGCAGGCAGTCAGGCAGCAGTAGATGGCAGGTGGGAGTGTGCTCGGGGCTCTGGGGGGCAGTAATTCGGCCTTCTGGGCAGGAGCGTGGTCTTCCGTGTGCTTACACGTGGCCAGCTTGATACGGAGTGATTTGGCACGTGAAAATTCTGCACGTCAGCGTGTAATTCGAGGAAAGGCCCTTAGCACGTAAGCGCGTCTGCACGCATACGCAATTTCATTGGACAGAAGGCCCCTCAAGCGCAAGCGTCCCTGTGACGTGACGCGCGCAGGCATGCATGGGCATTTCAGCGCATGTGAATAACTGCAAGTCCGCGTGTAATCCGATGAAAGGGGCCATGCGCGTAAGTGACGTGACGCGCACGGGCGTTTCCCTCAGCACGGGTTAAAGGTGAGCGGGCCCAGCAGTTCGCTGTACGTGCCTTTCGTGGAGACCGACGTGTGTTGCTGCTTCCTGTTGTTTCGCGCGCCATCACAACTTCACAGCTATCAAGGACGTATCTCTTCTTTTGGCGGGGGTATTGGCTATGCATGTTTTTTTGCATCGCGCTAGTCAGACGGTGAGTCGCACACGCTCTTTTTCCCACTGCGGGTGCCCCTGTGTATCGCACCCATTTTCGATGTCATAGTAGCCTGCGTGTTCCACGCGTACGCGTTATTCGTGTTACTGGGTGCCACCGCGTACTGCGGGAGGTTGAATCCACGCACGTAGGCTGCAGGGTTGCGTGCACGGTTTTACTGCAGTTTTGGGATGCCTGAGCGTTGCGTGACCCGTAACTACATCACCGGGCTCACATACAGCCTTGCAGGTGCAGTGGGGCTGTTAACATCTTGCTTCCCACACCTCCCATTGGCACCACTCCATCTGTGCCGGCACTACTACATCTGTGCCATGGTTGGGAGGCCACCAAAGGTGAGGGGCGCCTCAGCTGGGTGTCCTCCCCGTGGCGGGCGTGGTCGGGGACGTGGCCGTGGTGACCAGGGAGTAGGGGTCTCCAGGGTGTCCAGGGTGGCCACAGAAGGGGAAGGGGCAGGGGTGCGCCACTTGAGCACAATGTTGTGCCATGTGTCGGTGCAGTCATGCCACCACCCCCTGTGGTTCCGGGGGATGCAGCTTCTGCATCTGGCACTGGCGCCCGTGTGACCCGGCAGTCTGTTCCATCGACTGCCACGGGCCCAAGGGTAGTGGTAGCTGCAGGTGCAGCTGTGGAAACCGCCACCCAGGCTCAGGGTCTGCCAGCGCAGGGTGCGTTGGCACTTGAGGAGCCCTTGGTAGATCTCCAACAGGCCAGGAGGGAAAACATAGGGGCAGGCCGGGCTGCTCAGACCAAGACACATGTCCCTGGGGCAGTCATGTCATCTGCTGCCCCGAACAGCCGGGTGTTGGCAAGTGCAGGGGCAGATGCACCCAACAACACCCCGGTTGTGAATCTGCCAACCAGGACTGTTGCGGTCAATGACCCTGCCACAGCTGCTGTTGCTGCGCCGGGTCCATTAGAGGGCACCCAGCTGCCACTGACACAAGTCAGGCCTTTGGTCGTCCCTCCACCTGCCACTCCCTCGGCTCAATCCACCGAACCCACTGGCCATACTGGTCAGGGCGGCATTAGCCAGCCAGGGTCTGCGCCACAGTCCAAGAGGAGGAAGGTTGCACCTGCAGCACAGGCTGGGACCCCACACACAGCCACGACCTCCTGCACGTCGAGGAAGAAGCCTTTCTGGAAGCAGGAACTGGACTTCCTCGTGGACTACGTGCGGGGCCACAGCCGTGACATGCTAGTGGGTGCCAATAGTCAGACTACGGCTGCCCAACGTGACACCCACTGGAAGCATGCTGCGGAACATGTCAGTTCATTCGGCCATGAGGGGCGCACGGCGCAAGAGTGCAAAAAGCGTTGGAATGACATCAAACGCAGCACTAAGGCTAAGCGTGCCTCTAATTACAACTTGACTCTGATGACTGGCGGTGGGCCTGCACCAGAGGAGGAAGTGCTCACTCCGCATGAGTCACTCGTTGCGGAGTTCATACCACCTGAATTGGTCGAAGGAGTGGGAGAGATGCTGGACTTTGATGCCCAGTCCAGTGAGTGTTGATGCGTATTTGTTGAGGACGTGTGTGTTTCACTTGTGGGATGTGTTGTGCATGATTGCCACTACATGTGACGTGTACATGGTTCTGATGTGTAAGTAATGCAATGCTTCCGTGATGCATGTCTGCTCTGCCTGCATGCGGGGACTCCATGTAGGCATGCTCCCTTGCCCCTCCTCCACCACTCTGCACCCCAGTTCCACCTTTGCACTGGTCTGCTTCAATCTTGCCAATGTGTACTTTCTTGTTCATGCGTCCTGTGTAGATGCTAACTTCCAGCGTAGAATCTGCCAGACATATGCCGTGTGGTACAGCCTTAGTACTTGATGCAGGGTATCTCACTTGTACTGTGCATAGGTCAGATGTCCCGCACGGACATGAGTGCACATTCATGCTCCATGTGCATTGCACGCATGCCCCTATGTGTCCTTGACTGGATGATCACTGTAATACAAGTCCTTGGTTACATACATTGCCTGGCATCTCATCAGCCTTCCCATGTCAACTGTGGCTCAGTCCTGCATTGCACACATGTTTAGGGTCTGACAATCTGTGTGGCTCACAGGCCTCAGCCTGTTCAATGGCCAATGACTCTGTCCAACTGTTGTTGTGTCTTCTTCACACATGGGCGGCATCCAGAGTTTTCATCATGTGTCCTGCTTACTGTCCCAGCATCATTTGCAGTGTTGTCACTTGAATCACATTAAGCTGTTGATGCCAGTCAACACTGCCTGTCAATACACAGGTGTATGGTCAGCCTTTTGATACCATGCTAGGCATCCCTGCTTTGGTACTGGGGTGGAGGGGTGCTTGGCTTCTAGATATGGTACACATTGAATGCACAATGCACGTGATGTCTGAATTTGACATTGCACTGCCTTCAAATATCCTGGCACACACCAAGGAGTCCTTGTACATGTAGGTAGTGAGTGGCGTACACATTTTCTGCACTGCATAGACCCACTTCCATGGAAACTGCCACCTTTCAACAGGTCTAATCACAGAAGCAATTCAAAGTTGACCCAGCATGCATGCCAGGTTATATGTTGTGTGTCACATGTCTGCCTGATGCGTTTGCTGTCGGTGTGTGTGTGTGTTGTGTGCTTCTGACATGTGTAGTGACCTTTTTTCTCTCTATTTTTCAGGTGATGACGCAATGGAGGCAGAGGATGGTGTTGTAATGCAAGACACAGGGTTGTTACCACTACATCAACCCGGCACTAGTGGGGGTCGTGGGGTGGTAGGCCACGAAAACCCCCAAGTGCTACAGTCCATCTTGTCTCTGGCTGCCTATGAGTCCAGCCTTGATGACGACTCTGACGTCCATGTTGAGTTGGATGAGCATCAAGTCCATGTGTCAGGGGTGAGTGATTCTGATGTGGACACTCCTCTGTCCGTGACACCTGCACTGAGGGATCAGACAGTCTTGGTTCCTCCGCCCGTGGTGGATCGGGACGCAGGGTCACCCTCCACACCAGTCACTGATGTGCCTGGGACATCACGTCGACGGGGGCATGTAGTCGTGCAGCCGCGGGCGGTGCCAACACAGCGAGGACCCCCGGTCCTTGGGTCCCGCAGGGGTCAAGCCCGGCAACGTGGTCGCCGCGCACAACCGCAGTATACTGAGTGGGAGCAAGACATGACTGCCAATTCCGAACGGCAGGGGGCAGCAATGGAGAACATCGCTGAGAGCATGGAGCGTGTGGCCCGATCTGTGCTCCCCCCCTGCTAGGCAGGTGCTTCTCCAGCAGCAGGCGGCACGGTCCACTGCCCGCTCGCTCAGGCTGGGCATGGCGGCCTGAGACAGGGCACGCCAGGCTGAAATGTCGTCTCTGCGTCAAGCAATTGCTGCTCACGCAGAGGCGCACATGGATGCCCTGACGGAGGAGTATGCTTCGCTCAAATCCACTCTGGGTGTCCTTATGATGTCCCAGAGGCAGCAGGCAGAGGAGAGGTTTGCACAGCTTGAGCGTACCATCTCGGCTGAGCTACAGGCTTGCCGGGAGGTGCAGCGGTTGTCCAGCCAGTCCTTGCAGGAGGAAATCCGTGTTACACGTGCTACCTTGCAAGAGGAAGCACGTGTATCAGGTGAGGTTCTGCATGCAGACCTACGTCAGACTTGCTGCCGACGAGGGGAAAGCTGCAGTTAAGCATGGCCAGGCTACTGTGCCACATCCTCCTTTACAGGATGAGCCAGACTCGGACGACCATCTATCTCCCACATAGGTCGGGCTGTGCGTTGAGCCCATGGAGGTTTTTTTTTTTTGGCTCAGCATCATCGCATGTGGATGTTGAGCAGCACCCTGTACCTCCCCCCTCCTGGGTGACTCCCCTCCCCCCTGGGTCGTATGTGGCCATTTTTGATTTTTCTTTTAGTTTAGTTAGTTAAGTTTCTGTTTGATAGTTAGTTTAATTAGGTAATGTAGGTTTTCCATAGTTAGTGTAATTAGTTAATATAGTTTAAAATTGCTTGTCTATTGTGCTTTCATGTGACGATGCGGTGCTTTGTGGCTTTTGAAGGCATCCACTGTCTGTTCCAGCTGGGCCTTTCAGGCTTGTAGGTGTAGATCTCTCTCCGCGGCAGGGACCTCCCTCTGGAACAGCCTTCCTGCCTCACTGGGACTTGAGGAGAACCATCTCCGGTTCGGGAAGCACCCTCAAGACCTTCCTCTTTGCTTCTGCTTTCTCTCTGCCTCTCCCTTGCTAAATTCTTCACTGGAACTGCACTGGATCTGCACTGGGCCACTCTCACCGACCTCGGTCCCTGGCCCAGCCACTCTCCACTTGCACTGCCTCCCTGGCAACCCCCGCACTGCGGGACTGTCTCTCTATCCCTACAGCCCCCCCTTCCCAGCACTTGTCTGCACTTACCTTTGCAGTTGCCACCAGCTGGCCTATGTATTTGTTTTTTGGTCTACTTACCCTGTACTGTACTCCCCCCCTCCCTTTCCCCTTGCACTTTTCCCTTCCCCCTACCCCTGCACTTGCACAATCTAAATGACACCTGGCCTAGTAGTACCGTTGTCTGTCTTCCCTTGTTCCCCCCTCCCTGCCTCATCGCACCTTGAAATACTTGTGTATAGGCCATATCATGTCATGTCATATGTGTGCCTTTTGGTCACACAGGATATCTTGTGTTTAAGTAGCTAGGGATGCAGACAATGTGGCACTTCCATGGCAACTATCTCAGGGTGGTAGGGTTGTGACAGTTGACTGTCTCTTTGTCATCATCGATTGTCACCTGGTATGTGCCAGGCCTGTGTGCACTCCGCAGGGGTGGGAGTTTAGGTGAAAAATGTGGCCACAAGCTGGGTCCGGGCTTCCTCGCCACGTGCCCTGTCCCCTCCCATGGCCAACGCCTGTGCCTGTGGTTGGGGATGTGGGGGCACCACCATGTCCACCGGGACGCCCTGCCGTGTTGCAACATTGTGCAGGACACATGCTGCCACAATGATCCTGCACACTACTGGTGGTGCATAGAGTAGCTGCCCGCCAGAGCGGTCAAGGGAGCGGAAACGTGACTTGAGCACTCCAAATGTGCGCTCCACTATGGCCCTGGTTGCAATATGGGCGGCGTTATATCTTACCTGGGGTGGTGTGGTGGGGTTCCGGATTGGCGTCATCATGTGGTTGCTCAGAGGGTAGGCACTATCCCCTGGGGAGGTGTAAATGGTTGTGATTATTGGGGTTTGTTTATTTGTGTGTGTGTGTGTGACATGCATGCATGTGCAAGGGCATTTGCACTCACCTAGGAGCCAGGTGTCACCATGCTGCCCAGATTCCAGGGCCCGGCTCAGGGCAGACATTCTGTATATGAAACTGTCATGGGTGGAGCCAGGGTAGTTTGCATAGACAGAGGTCATGATTCCCTTTGCATCGCATAACACCTGTACATTGATGGAATGCCAGTGTTTGCGGTTTCGGTAGATGTGCTCAGTGGCCCTAGGTGGACGTAGGGCCACATGGGTGCAATCTATGGCACCGAGTACTTTGGGGAAGTGTGCCACCCTGAAAAAATCCAGGACAACGGCCTGCCTTTCTGCGGGTGTTCTGGGCATGTATATGTGCCTGCGGACTGAGGGGCGCGCTGTCATGATTGCCAGTACCTGGTGTAGGCAGCGTGACTGCGTGGCCTGTGAGACCCCCCCCACTATGGCAGTAGTCCGCTGAAATGACCCAGTGGCCAATAAATGCAGGACATTGAGCAGCTTCTCCAAGGGGCTCAATGCTTGGGAGCAAAGGGTGGGGGATGTAAGGTCATCTTCCCACTCCCTGACCAGGTCTAGGATGATGTGGGGTGGAAACCTATACCTGCCGTAGACCTGATCGTCAGCCATCCCAAAAAGGCTTGTCCGTGGTGTGAAAATGCGTGCCCTGGCTATTCTCCTCCTCCTGCGGTGTCCCACGATCAGTGCTGCGACAAATGGGGCATTCATCGTAGCTGTATATACGTGTTTGTAGTTTGCGCGCACTTTTATACTGTGCGCGGGGACGCTTCCGCCTGCCTTCGTGTGGCGGATACATTGACGCTTGTGTGCGTCTTTTGCCGTGCGCGGGTTTCCCGTATTCAAATCCATGAATACGGGTTGTTGGCGTACGTGTGGCCGTTCCGTGTAGTTCCCTGCAGTACTTCCCCAGTTACGCCTTCTTTTTCACACGTTATTCCCCATTCCGCGTGTTACGCCCACTGTTCCGCCCACATTGGTTGTGTGCGCCGCGCTATGTGCGCTTTTGCTGTGCGCATAGCGCACGCCGTGTGTGCCTGCGTGCGCCATGGCAGGATTGGGTGCACGGACAGCGGGAAACACGCGCAGCGTCTTCCTTGAATCGCACACGTGCGCGTGCGCTGCGTTTCTCGCGCTTGCGCTACCTTGCGCCTGCTTGCGCTGTGATTTTCGGCGCACGTTTGCTCCATGAATCGACCCCTAAGTGTCTGCCTATAGGGACACAGATCTCCTGGCAGTCCTGACCTTTGAGGAATTCAGACCCCTACCAGCAGTGTTTTCAATGAAGCACCGGCACCATTTGCAATGGTACTGGTGCTTCAGTGACCCCATTACCATGGAATACTATGGGACTCCACAGGAATGGAGATTTGCCATTCTACCCTCTGCCATGATATCTCGGTGGTACCGGGATGTCAGGCAGCTGAAACAGTGTTACAGGATTACTGGTAACCCACCACTTACTGGCAGGTTTTACCGGCAACCCCGTAATGAGGACAAATATGTATGCAGCCCTATGGAACCTGTCCTGCCTTATCTTCTTTTCTTCAAGTAGGATTGTGCTCCATCAGGTACCATGAATGCGGCCCTTGCATGGGTGGCCCAAAAGCCGAATGAGCAAAAACAATTCAAGGAGCAATAAAGAGTGCATGATTTGCAAGAAGAACAAGGTTTTATTACATTCAATTTCGGCCAGGAAAAAGGAAAGCTTAATTTGAAATGCCAACGTTAATTGGTGCTATATAAAGAAAACATCACATGTAGTAAGTTGCTACAGTTGCAAAGCAAATGTAAATCCTTAAAATCCCATTGGTTAACATCATTAGTACCCTAAGGATAACCATACAGTTGTTGGCCCTATTAGCCCAATTCTACTTTGTGACCTAATAAATACAACCCTTGCATCAGTGACCTGATGTCTGAGACTGCAGAACTCCTCTGTCCCCATGGTTGAATATGTTGGGTACATTTGTAGAGAATGGTTAGCCTTGTAAGAAAAAACACTAAACCACCATGGTTTGGAAATTATTTTCTCTGATTTATGGTTTTCATTTACCATGCAGTTCCGACTGAGTGATATTTTATCCCTGGGGGCAGAATAACCACAACCTGCTCAGATCCTTTTAGCCAAAGTCCAACACTTTGATATGTCCTTCACCACTGAGGTGCTGAGCCAATGTCTGGAATACAAAACTGTTTTCATGTCCTTGTTCAAAGCCTGGGATAATACTAGTCCCTACTACATCAACCAATAACTGTGCAGCCTTTCATCCCACCTCCAAAAACGTTGACACCATCTGTACTCTGGCTGGGGGGAGAAGGAATGAAATGTAACTCACTAACTATAAACTAAAGTTAAAGCCACAGCCTAGTCATCAGGTGCCACCAAAGGTTATAGCTTCTAAGGTGGCCTAATGCAACTTGGCACAACTCTCGCTAATATAAGCCAGGGTCTGCTAAAAATCCATGTGTGCATCTTCCTTAATACTTGCACTGACTGACTACTAGAAACTAAATACAAAGGCTTTCTTCAATACAAGAGAGTGCTTGCCACAACGTTTCCTAAGTATACACATGCCACCATCCAATCCAGCTACTGCTCACTAGCAATAACCCATTATTCCACTCGTGCCTACACCCTAAAATACGTTCTACAGTGTGTCTGAACTAAATGCAGTTTACACATGGTAAAACAAGTTGCACACAATGGCAATAAATACTGGCACTAGACAGGATATTTATCCATGCTATAAGAGCTTTTTTAGTTTGTACTTTATCTCGTGTTTGGGACATTGGACTTGCATCCTATCATTCCCCCTCTCGTTAATCCATTAACTAATCTTTTAGCTGCTTCCTTCTCTTCCAGTTCCCATTCCCTTGCTCAATCAAATTTGGCCTTTGGCACCTCCATCAACGCACAGCACTTCCCCCTCCTCAAGTGTGTCTTCCCTCATGTGTGTGCCTCCTTCTGATGTACTCTCATATACAGCACAGTTGTACACTCTATCTTGTGACTGCACTGGTTTTGCTGCAAACGCTGCTGGTTTGAATATGTGACACCTCACTGTGTGAATGGACAGGTTTGAGAGTATGACCTCATATCCCAAAGCTCTCTGTGTAGTGAGTGTAGACTTTAACTTTTCTCGAATAGCAAAAACTGCATGTTCTACATACAACGTGATGGGGCATCCCATTGTTATCATGGAGGACACCTCAATCACGAAAGTGGCGGCTGCCAAAGATTGCTTCCACTGGAAATGACCCTGCATCATGGAGTCCATATGTGCTGAGTGAGAACTGCTGTCATTACCTGGCCATCAGAATGTGAGAGCAGAGGATTGTAATGGTGTTGCTAAAATTGTAGCCTTGATCATTGTGACTTTACAATCCTGAAAATGTGGTTCCATCTCATCAATCCATTTGTTTGACCCTTTTGTTTTGTGTGCTTCTTTTAATCCCTGTACCAGAGCCCTGATATAGGTGGAGTAATCCAAGATCCATGACCTTCAGTAGTTGCACAGTCCCAGGAACTGTTGCATATGTTTCACTATTGCTGGTTGTGGTGTGCTGTTTATTGGTGTTGCTATGTCTGGGGTAACTCTTCATCCTGCTGATGATATTATTTTCCCCAGGGACACTGTTTTTCTTCTGACAATCCTGCAATTTGTTCTTGTCCACTTTGTACCACTTCTCCGTGAGTAACTGTAGAAGGTGCACAGAAGACTTCATCTATTGCTCTTCTGTGGAGCTACAAACTAATAGATCATCTACATATTGGATCACTGTACTCTGTACCTGTGGGTTTTCTAGATCCATCTGTTTTACTTTTTTGAAAATGCTTGGGATTCACAGTACCCATGTGGAAAAGGAGTGTGTCGGAACCTCCGCCCCTGATAGGTGATCACAGTCTGATACTGGGAGTCTGGGTGCAGTGGGATGGAAAATAATGAATTTTTGAGATTTATGAAAGTGAAATGGGCTGCATCAGAAGGTATATTGCACAGGATGGGTGCAGGATTGGGCTATACTGGGAACTCTGCCTCAACTATGTTGGTCAAAGTACAGATGTTTTGCACCATTCTCCAAGATTAACCTTTTCTTTTTTCACAGGAAAAATGATCTGTGTTGCATAAGGATGCTAACAATAATATATTGCCTACGGATAATGCAACAATTGTATCATAGATCCCTTCATCAGCTTCTCTGGACATGGGGTAATGTATTGCTTGGGTGACGCTGCACCTTGTTCAAGTTTGAAGCAAACTGCTCATATGCTCTTTAATAACACTACATCATGAGGGTTACTAGTCAAATATCAACTTGGTATATTTTTTGTGTCTTTATATAAAAGTGATGGTGGTGTTTTAGCAACTAGCATGATGTCAGGTACTTATCTGTGCTGTATTGTTTTGAGTTCAACATTTTTATTCAGAAGAATTGCCAACAGATACGCATTCATGCAAACACAATAATCACAATAACCACCTATCACAAAGATATAAAGTACCAATATTTCTTGCGCGCGTGCTCTCCCTTGGATACAGTTTTTGCCGGAAGGCTGGTAAGTGAGATGCAGCTCCTTCGACACGATCCCTGCCGCTTAATTATGTCCGTTCTCCACTCATTCACCTAACTCTGTGCTTCGGTTCTTTTTCCTTTTTCTGCTAATTGTTCAATTGTCAACTGACATCGGATTATCTGGGCTACTTTGAATTGGCTGATCTATTGTATCTTTGTGGGCAACATTCCCCCCTCCTTTGTGGATTTTTGCGGTCTACCATTATTAGTCATTGCAATTGCAATTAACATTAAGGTATTTTTTTTACTTTCATCACACAATGTGTTTTGCGTAATATTTAAGACCTTTTCGGATGGGTTATGTGCTTTAACACTTATTGGCATATTCAATGTATTCCTGTCTAGTTCTGGAATTGTTCCCTAGAGTTAACCGCACTATTGGTAAGTGCAATACATTGGCAATATTGGTTTTTCGGTTTCTGTCACATTTATCTTTGGTAACAATCATGGCATCTTGCAATAATTGTGACTTTGGGCATTAATTCTGGTTGTACAGATTATTCATCTTGGACATGGATCATCGGTAAATATACCTTGATATTTTAGAATTATTATTGGTGGTTCAGCCAATTAACTTATCCAGGGTTGCTAAGTCACCGCACCGCACTTATTTTCTTATCATGTTGTTTTGTCATCCTTCTCATTGGTTTCGGAACCGGGTGGATGTCTTTTGGAAACGGTAATTCATTGAACCAATTTTAATTTTTTCTTTATCATTAATGGTTATCCAATCATATTGATTCTGTAATACTGTAATGATTTAAACCGTGCTGTTATGTATCACACATTCATGTTTTTGGCCATTTCCCCCCTTTCGACCCCTATGTGTTTGCCCAATTGGTATGATGCGTATACAATGGTGAACATGTTAATGGCTTTAAATTGTAATTTGATGCACAGCCTTTGAAGCAGAGCTCTACTCGAAACACGTGTCAGGCTGTGGAATGGAATTAAAAATATAACTCAACTGTTTGATGTATTTTTTGCAATTTAAATGTGGGACTGGCATGATCTTTTGCGAGGTCTTGAATAATGCTTTGCTGATGAAGCTTCTTCTGTTATTCAAGGATACACTGGTGAGAACAGGCTCCTCTTACTCATTTATGTGAATGGGGAAAAACAGCTGTTAACCCTTAATCTGGATGTCTGTCTAACTTTGCGCTGGTTTTTCATCATATTTTCATGGGATTTGGGTTTTCCTCTGATTGTGGATTGGTATAACGCTTCAGAGTATTTCCCTCCACTGTGGAATGCCACTTAAACCTGGAAGGAGGTTGATTATCAAGAATGGAGAAGGGTTCCCATCACCTGTATGCTCTTCTTCAGTGATGACAGTGATGTCTGGGACTTGTTTGTTCCTAAAATGGAATTCTATTTCGGCAGACCGATGTTCAATCATGTGGCATGTGCCATTCAAACTCACATCTTTTGTTGTCTGTTTTAATTTAATTGGCCCACTTTTCTGGCTACAGAGGACCTTTGTTCATGCAGTCAATTAGTGGTGATAATCTCCGAAGGAATTAATTCCCCAAGAGACAAGGTGTGCTTTTAGGAGTCATGACTATCACCGGGGTTTCACCCTATGAAGCCCAATAAATATCTCAAGAGCCGTAGTCCCTTTGATGGAAATATCATTCCTATTGAAGTTTTGGAGTTGTCCGGGAAGAGGTTTGAGGGGAAATTTGGTGACTCTCCCAGTTCCTGAATTTAGTTGCAAGAAGGCCTTTTTGGACAGGAGGGTGGATTGGGATCACGTATCGAGCAGTGCCAATAATCCAATCTGACACTGTACCTTGATGGAAGCATAAACTCGTCCTCTCTCTCCTCAGAGGGACAAAGAAAATGTGAATTATGTGCCAGCATGACAGTTAATCTTTTTATATTGAACTAAGCCACTGTGTGATCTTGGACACTTTTCTGTGTCAGAGTCCAGGAATCTGTAAAAATGAAACCGGAGGGAATGGGAAAATGCCTTTTTCCCATGATTCTTTGCTGTCCCCCTGATCCTGGAGACAGTTACCTTAAACTGTTGGGGAGGAGGCTACCTCTATGATTTATGGGTCATCTGGGTGACATTGTTTGGGGTTAAGAGCTTCTTGCTTTGGGTCGGATTCCATAGCTACCCTGTCAAAAACAGGGTGTTTTGGGATCCATTTTTCCCTGGGAGGGATCCCACCATCTCTGAAAGCAAAGATTTTCTTCACAGAATCCTCCAGGGATTCTTCTCCTTTGAAAGGGATGAGACAGACTTCCTCCACAAAGTGAGTTGTCTTTGGCTTTCAATTTCTCCCACTTACCTTCTGTTCTTTAGGGCCTAGCTCATCAGGGTTAGAATATTTATGTTCAGACTGATTTCCAGGGGTTTAGTTCTTGTGGGAAAGGAAGCTTCCTCTAGTGCTTCGATTCTCCCTTCCACCTTGGCCTCCTCCTCTGGAACCTGTTGGTTGTTGGAGATTTATTCCCATCAGTGCTCCCCCCAGGAAACCAGATCCGGGTGTTGAGTTATTCTGGGCAGCGGTTCTGCTGAGCCCTCAACATGCAACCCAGGTCTTGGGATAATTGTTGGACTTATCACTGCAGCTCTGACATATTTTCTGGTTGGTAGCAAGGTCTAGATTCATACCTTTGCTGCTCCCAGAAGTGGTAGTTGTCCCATCTCTCAGAGTAGCTCGGGTATTGGGAGTTTCCCTGTTAACCCTCCTTCCTAGGTCTCCCTTCACCCTGATTTGCAAATCTATTGTCCTGGATGCAGGAAGAGAGAGGATTATTCTGGGAAATAAGCTTAGGTTGGGGGGTTGAGTATTTCTCCCCTTCTGACGGAAGGTTGGAGGGATGTTTTGAGGGAAGTTTAACGGGGCGCTACCTACCTGGTTGGTCCCCCCTTTCTGCATGGGGGAGTGTAGACATACCCCAAGATGGGTCTGTTACCTTTGTATCGCAGACTGATGTAGGACCCAGAGTCAGATGGAGTGCTGTTCTGGTACCCTGCCTGGCTACCACCCAATTGGGTTGGATCCGAAGGTCTCTTCTGTGTTTCATTCTGCTGATTGGTGGGAGGAATATTTTTAGGCCCCCCATCTCCAAGTCCAATGGAGGAATATTGTTCATGCCCGCTACCTTTGCAGCGGCAAGTGTATTTGATGTTTATGTTTTCTTCTGTTCATACTTTCAGGTGGATTTTGGACCTCATTGATCCTCATAGGTTGTTATTATACCCAATCCATGGTCCTACGCTCATTGAAATCCCTTACTAATTGGTCATTGTGTATTTTGGGAGCGCATGAAAACAGGTGTCAATGAACTCCCAGCTGTTGGTGTTCACCCACCTAGAAGTCTGTGCAAATGCTAATTTGAACTCCTGCACAAACTCTCTAGGCGCTTGGTCTTCCCCACACTGCAGGTTGTATGCCACCTTGTGGGTCTCCTGTGGCTTCCTATGTGTTGAAAAGTGTTTAAGAGTGGCCGCCTTATAGGTAAAGCATTTTTGGTGATCTTAGGCCTCCAGCCCTGCAAAGAAGCTGGAGTATTCAGGGGAGAATCCACTTAGCGAATTCTATACAATTCCCATCATTTTTAATGCCAAATGATGTCATCAAGTGGTTATAAAGCTCTAAATGCTCCCATACCGACTATTTTGAATTCTTACGGTAGGGAGTCATGGAGTTTTTTATGGCGTTTATCTGCTGAATTGGGTATTTCACCAGACCTTTCTTCTGTTTAGCAGACTTCCTTTTCTGCTGCATCTGAGAACACTCATTCTCTGACTCAGAGCTGCTACTGTTGGTGTTCCATTCCCTGTCCGCTAGGTGCTCCCTACCTCTATGAGAGCAGGAATTAAGGGGTCTGGCCTCTTCTCTCCTGTGGTTCTGAGGGATCTCTAGGTCATTTGCCTTATACTCTCCTTTTCGCACCAGAGAGAACTCATCCTCCTCATCCCTCCGTCAAGGGATGGTGGGGAATTCCCCCACCAATTCCCCCACCTCCCTGAATGCGTGGAAGTTTTTTCAAATGCTCTTTTGAGGTCTAAACTCTGGTTCTTCTCTTTCTATAAAGTAGACCAGGTGGTCCCTTTGTAATTTCATTTTTTTTCTGTCAGTCTAACTCCATGATATTTTCATCATAAGAGCCCTCTTGGTCAGACGTACATGCCAGGGTTTTTTATAATTCCCAGAGACAACTGGTCGGCCACCTTCCCTTCTCCTTGGTAACCCTGAACCCTCATCGATGTCAGATAAGGACAGCTGCCTCATGTTTCCATGTTCTTGAGAAGTGATATGCATGAAGTCAGCTGCACTCAGTACATATGACATGGTGAGTTGGCTTGAGGTCCCTGGTAATGAGGTCATCACTCCGTAATAGGAGGGTTCTTTCCCATACCCTGATCGGTCGGGGTGACTCAAAGCCTGTTTGTATTTGGGTATTTCACTTTCCAATCTCTCACATTTGTTTTTCTTAGTCCGCATCTCCTGATGATATGCAGAGTTCTGAATTTTCAATTCTGAAATCAGTGCTTGAGTGGCTTCCGACCCCGCTGAGCCAAGAAGTAGGTTTGTTTTGCAAATTTAAAAGGTTTATTTGAAAATTAAACAATATATATCTATCACACTTTTATAGTAAATTAATATTTGATAGCACACTTGTGAGGATGATAGTGATCAACAATGGATAATGTTACAGTGGTACATTCTTTTTGATGGCTTAGAAGTGATATAGAGAGGATGAAGTAGCTGAGAATGCTTTTATGGCTTCAAGGACAATGCAATGATGAATGAAAATGCAGTACAGAAAATAAACTTGATATGACTTCAACAAAAGACAATGCAATCACTTTTCTTTGACAATTCACCCCCCCTCCCCTTTATGCAAGGTAAAGAGATGGGAGGAAAGCACACAGTTCTCAGGAATGCAATCAAATATAATTCAGTTACCCCCTAGCAAGCTTAGAGGAAAACAGGTAGGAGTTTTAAACACAGGCAGAATCCTTTTAAATGTGGTGGCAATGAAGTGAAAAATATACTCAAATTGCTTTTAATTCCCTATAGGAGGATCAGGGTGAGTGAGAGATACTTAAATTAATTCATGATCACTTTAGCAATGCTCTATGAATGATTGTCAGGTTGCACCCGAATTTCAGCAAGGAAAGCAAGGACAAATATTTTTACACGTGGCTGAAATTGAGCAAAATGTCAAATCACGGCAAATTTAGTCGTGTGCGTCGAGCGTAATAACGGAGGCACTATAAGGAGATACGGCCGATTTAGTAAAGGTAGTTTTTCGGATTTGAAATTTTAAAGCTCAGAATGACAGATGACAGTTTTCAGTTTTAAAAATGACAGAATGACACGATTCTAGGAGGCAGTTCTAATAGGCTAAAATAGTTTGGATTAGATTATTTTAAACTAAGAGATTGGTTTTGGCACAGTGCTAGCTGGGTACTCACACTAGATTTTGGACTGGAATGCGACTTCGTCACCGATCGGGTCAGGATTGGCTGGACTTCTGATAGAAGTTCTTCACAGCGATCTGGTCTCTGGTTCTCTTTGGTTCCAGATACAGCACTGCATTCGGATACTGCTACAGGTTCTTGCAAAAGTTCTGGGCAAAGAATTCAAACAGCTCGCCCGGCTGTTGAATAGTTGGTTGGTTTTGAGGCCTGCTGAAGAGGATTCAGCTTGTGGATTCAGGCCTCTCTGCTACAAATTCTGGAGTTAATTTCTGGTCCCTGGAGATTGATGGATTTGAAGTCTGGATCTCTGGATGTGAAGTCTGAAGTCTCCCGGCAAAGCGTCCCACAAGAAAGTGGAAAGTGAATCCCTCTACCTGGGTTTCAATGTTCCTTTTATGTGTTTTGAAAATGGTGTGTGCCTGGGCCTAGCTAAGCCTTCCCCTCTCACTTATAATTGGCCAAGCTTTCCTCTCTCCCTTGATTGGGGGAAAGAAATGGAGTGTCAGAGTGATGCTGTAGGTTTATGGTCAGAGGAACCTCCCCTTGTCAAATTGCACACAAATCTATTTCTGACCCAAATACATATTTATCTATGTACCATTTTTCTAATATTATAGGTCCAGTTAACATATTTTCTGTAGCACCAAACCATCCGATCCCTGTCTTTGTACGATGTTGTGTCCACTAATGACAGAATTCTCCCCTTTTCATCCAGATAACGACCTCTAAACCTTTCCAGATTTTACACAAATGTGCACCAGGGATATGGGTTTCAGATGATAAAGTGTCAGATTGTTAACATGCATACATTTCGAGTAGCAACCTTTATTTCCGCTACTATCCCCAAGAACATACCACAGTGTCCTAACACCTCTTAAAATGTGCACAGAAAAATCACAAACATGATGATGTTATTTATATAATTTTGAATTGTCCATCTTTTTAAAATCATGCTCTGGTCCCAAAGGGGTGTGGTTTTCCAAAGCACATGGTGGAGTTTCTGGTTTATCCACTTCCCCCAAGCTCAGCGTGCCCTCACAGGCACTGCCCCTCCCATTTTCTCCGAAGAGGAAGCCATTTTACGACCCCCCCAATATAACATTTGCCTGAGTCCAGGACAGGGCTTTGTTCAACTTCCTGCAGTCTGCAGGTACCACTCCCCTAATTCAATCAGAGAGGTGTCACCTCCTTTTGGTGGGGGCAGCAGGATGCAGCCAGGCCTGGGAAGAGTTGTTGAGCCAGTTCAACTCCTGTCGGGGGTAGTTGTCAGGCAGAATTCAGCTAAATGTCACTTTAGTTCCCAGTTTTCTACATTCAAATCCAACTTACAATTTTTGCACATGCAGCTAGAATGCTGATTCTAAGTTCAAAACTATGACATTTAAACAATTGCAACCTATGTGACATTCACAAGTAGGTCACTCATATATTCTAAACATTTCGATTTTAGTGGCTTTAAACACAAATTCACTTAAGCTGCTGACATCCCCAGCTATTTTTTAAATATACATTAAATAATTACTTCCTTCAAGTCATTTCAGAATATAGTTTTAAATTGTATCCACCTCTTAGCAAGTCTTTCCTTGGCCTGGTTTGGGTTCATTTGTTCAGTTTTACACAAAAGTCTGGTGGTTTTAAAACGCTGGCTTTCTGATAGTGGTGAGCACCAGTATTGCATTCATTTTTGACATTAAGAAAATGACTTCCCCACAGTTCTGGGTTGGGTGGCAGCCTATTCTTCATGTCTTCCCTGTGCACTCTCTGGGGAGTTCTGGCCATCATGATGTTTTCAATGCCAGTAATGCACAGTTTTATGGTAGGGCTTGGATGCCTGTGTACAAACATCCCACATGCTCTCTGTGCTGTTTCAAGGTGTTCAGATCTTGGTGCATCTGATTGAACTCACCCTGATAATAAACCCAAGTAATAATTAAATGTACTCTATGCAGGCTCTATTGTGAACAACCTGCTAATTTAATTTGTGCTGGCTTGCACTAAGATTTTCAATACATTATTTATATTCACCTTGCAGTACAGAACATTGAGCCTCTCTCTCTGCATTGTCTTGTTGCTGTGTTTTCAACTCAACTTTTAGCTGTTCAATAATATTTCCTAATTTTAACTCCAAATGTTTGGACTGTTGTGTTTTCGCTTAAAATTGTTTCAGCTCTTTCTGGGCTTGATTCAAAAGCTCAAACTGGTTTTGCATGGAGGCCACACTATCCTGGTGTCATTCTTCTATGATCAGCATATGGAAATACATGTATGCTGTGAGTTGAGCCATTTTAACTTTCTCATCTTTGCTGGTCTGTGTCATGTAAAAGTGTGTGAGGGCCTGATGCAACAGGCAAAGAGAAACAGTGTCCACGATCTGTGGAACACTTGCGCCCGTGCACAATCAGGATATTGTCAAAAGACAAGCAAAATATGTAGAAATATACTCATCATATAATGAGGCAAATTTAGGAGACAGTGGGTTGTCCACATATATATTCCATATACAAAATACTCATTCAATTTGGTTTTTTCATGTTATTTTCAGATTTTTACTTAAGAACCAGTTTACCTGTAATGTGACTACTAGTTGACAATATTTAAATCATATTATACAATATAGTATTTCAAATGTAACAACTCATCAAAAACCAACCAGCATTAGTAGTGTATCAAACATAAGAGAATTTTTACAAAAAAAAGGAAAGAAAACAAATTTGCACAAAAGCTCAATGCGTTTCGAGATTTGATATCCCTTCTTCAGGAGCAGGGTTTCATATTGGTCCAATTGACTTTCTCTTAAAACAAATGCTCTGTAGGGTATAATAAAAAAAAACATTTTGATTAGCTATTCTATACTGCTCCAAATCCTTCATGAATCATATTCCCTGAACTAGCATATTCCTACCTGTCTTGGATGCCAACTGTGGATCTCTAGTGGTATAGCGAGGTTGGAGGTCCATAAAGGCAATTTCTCCAGGTATGTAGAGAGTCACTTTAAATCTAGATAACCTAGAGAAATTAGTATAGGGTCCCTTTTAGTCCATGTGCAATATTTTTCTCATACAGAGGTCACATACACAAACGGCTGATGCTATGGGGGGTCTGAATCCTGCATGTCTTTAGGTGGTCAGGCTATGCGGTTTTCTGATAGCTTCTCTTATTCGCACTGCATGGCCTGTAGCTTAGCCCGCGAAAACAGTAGTCACCGGGTACTAGGTATTCTGTAAACGTGAGTTTAAATGTACCCAAGTTGGAGATCATCGGTAAGAAGGGAATGCTATATCATAATCCTGTTGAATATTTCCATTTGCAGAAAAACAGTGAGATTGTCGTGCCTGTCCCCAGGGGGAGTTTAAATGCCACAAGGGTGTAACTAAACTCTTTCAAACTCAATATGAAGACGGGGAGTCTTAATCAAAGGGCCCCTTGACACTGTAATAAATCTGTAGATAGCAAGTCAAGAATAATGCCATGCGTAAGGGAATGATGTGGAGTCCTCTGATCAAACAGGGTATCTCCCATTTCTAACCCGCTTCCCGCTACTGCAGGCAGAGTTGAAAAGTTTGTATGCAGCGTCTCTATCGGCGTGCTGTGGTCGTATTCCAAAGCAAGGAGAGCTTTGAGACTGTGACACTGTATTAATTCTCTAACTAACAAGGCAGAGAAAATAGTATAAATATGTGGAGGCGATGAGGCCTCCTTATCTAACAGGATAACCCTAATTTTGTACACGCTTACCACTGTTGATGGCAAAGTTAGAATGTTGGTGTGCAGCATTATCTATTGGAATGCTATGGTAATGTTCCCAGGCAAAGGGAGTCGTAAGGCTTGTTCGTGGCTATATGGCTTCCTTAGTAACTGGTCTCTAGAAAAATCCTTGCAAAAATTCTTACTGGTCGTATCCTTCCCCACCTGCCAGCGCTGGTCCTCCCGGATCAGGCTAGGTTTGTCCCGGGCCACTCTACCCAGTGCAACCTGAGGCGCTTGTTCACTTTAATTCACAACGTCAACCCGGAGATTCCAATAGCCGTAGCAGCACTGTATGCGGAGAAGGCTTTTGATTCCATCGAATGGCCCTTCCTCATCGAGGTGCTCTGTCATTCCGGGTTCGGGTTGCAATGCATACAGTGGATTAAAATACTATATACAACCCCCAGGTCAGCCATATCCACTAATGGTATAATTTCTGAATATATTCACCCTACACATGGCACTCGCCAGGGGTGCCCCTTCTCGCCTGTCCTATTTGCTTTTGCTATGGAGCCCTTGGCGTGTCACATTCAGGAACTACATGCACATAGGGGCCTTTTGGTGTGCAAGCATTGTGCTGTGATCTCCCTCTATGCTGATGATACCCTCTTGTTTGTTAAACACCCACAGCTGAATTTAACTCCACTGACTGAGGAAGTGGTCCGGTTTGGGGAACTGTCCGGTCCAAGTCAGAAGTTCTTCCACTGACTCCTGCTGTGCCGCAAACAGATGTGGAGGGCGGCTTCTGTTGGTGCCCACAGGGGAAATGCTATCTAGTGGTGAGGGTCTCCACCGTACCAGATACCCTGTACAAAGACAACTACATACAAGCCCTGGAGGAACTGGAGCAGAGGGTTGAGGCATGGATACTGCTTCCCTTGTCCCAGGCAGCCCGCATCGCATTGGCTAAGATGGTCATACTCCCTAAACTGTTATATATTTTTAATAATGTCCCATTGTGGCCCCCGGTGTGCTTTTGGCGCGTGTCAGAAAAATGATGACCAAACTTGTTTGGGCAGGTAAACAGCCTAGAGTATTGTACGAGATTCTTACCAGGCCATACGAACAGGGTGGACTAGAGTGCCTGGATATGTTTTTATATTATCTCACAGCATAAGCACAATACATTGCCCAGTGATGCTCTCCTGGCCTTGACACTCCTTACACCCATCTCGCGGCAGCAATCACCTTTCCAGACGTGCCCCTGGGGTTGCTGTGGGGTTATAGGGATTCCACTCCAAGGGGGGAGGTTCAAGCACTGGTAGTGACATGTAAGGCTTGGGGTAAGTTGTGCCAGTTGCTCGAGTCTTGTCCCTGGTATCAAGCTGCCCTCCCAAATTTTGATATAGATGGGGTCCCACTCACTCACGAAAGATCCTTTAAGGAGCTCTTTTCACGGTTGGGGGTACAAACTCTCTCTGATATCGTCCATAATGGACAGATGGTGCCCTGGGAGGAACTCAATACCAGGGGGGAGCATAACGCGATGTCTTTGCTTCATTACTATAGGCTCAGAGGTGTACTTAAAGCTATATGGCCGGAGTTTCCCCGAGCCCGTTCTTCTCACCCAGCCCTGAATTATATTGTTCAACCAAGTCATCCAGCAAACTGGTGTCTACTATTTATAAACTGGTCAGGACTGGGAGGCAATCTGGTAATTACAGGTACAAACATTTATGGGGGATTGCCCTTGGTTAGCATTTGACCGAGCATCAATGGAAGGCTTTCGACATGCAGACTCGGCACATATCCTTAAACGGCCGATACAGGCTGACTCATTTCAAATTCATCCACCAGGCCTACTACTCTCCTGCCTCCCTCTGTAGGTTCTTTCCCGGGAGATCTTCGGCATGCAAGAGGTGTGGCAGCATGGATGCAGACTTTTACCATGTTGCTTGGTCCTGCCTCCACATAAGGCCCTTCTGGTCCAGCATAGAAGCAGCAATGAGCGTGATACTACCTTCGGTACGCTCTTTTACCCCCGAGTTTTGGTTGCTAGCTCTGACAGACGGTGACAGCTGCGCAGAAAAGAAACTATTGAGCATGGCTTCTGTGTTGGCTAGGTATCTTGTTGCCAGAAACTGGGGGAGACCCAAACCACCCACCTTTTCTAAATGGCTGGGGTTTATGAACACCGCTGAGTGAAGGGAGACTGGATATGCCTCTACACTCCCCAGCTCCTGTCGTCCCCTTGACTACTGGCTACCTTTGAGACAATATATGTCTGAAGTGCGCTCACCAGCTCACTCCTCTACATCTGTTCAGGGGTTTGATCGCTAGCACAATCTCATGCTGGGAATGTTAGCCGCTTTGTGGGACTAGGGACTGGATACTTTTAATTTTACCCTCTCTTGTTGTGCACTGATGGCATTACTGAATTATATGGGTATCCATGGTTTCAACGCTTTGGGATGGGTGCGGGAGGTTGGGTGGGGATGAAGGGTCGGAGGTTTGAAGTTGGCCTGTTGTTGTTGCTTAGTTGTTGGTTGAAACTTAATAAAGAAAGTTTTAACCAAGTAACTGGTCTCTAGGAGGTGTATGGTAAAATGTGGGTGACATGAAGGATCATGCAGTAAACCATATAATACATTTGATTCTATGAGTGAATGGTTTCTTGTGTCCAATAAATCTTTTCATATATACATTGATAAAAGTATTGTAATGGAAAGAATCTTGGCTGTTTTGCAACCGGTTCCATAGTAACCGTAACCCTGGAAGCGTCTCTTTGTATACGGACAGCACATCAAAACACGTGACATCATTATGTTCGAGTAGCTGCCTCTTAGATATTTATTAATTGAATGTATCTGTAAGTACCCATTAATCGTTATTCTGGAATCAGTGTAGCTATACAGTTGGCTCTAGTTGGATGTGTAGTGAAACACTGATAATATATGCAGATCAATCAGAAAAGACAGTAGGCATCCACGCCCTCACTCTAAGTGGACAGCCACATTATCCATTTAGGGTATTCGTTAGCTTATAGGTAGACTCATGGTGCTGCCTCAATGCATGTCTCGAGTTACTCAGAAAGGATAAAACAAGTAACAACATTTGCTTTCGTTTTCATATCGTGAAAAAACATTTTTTGTCATATCTCTAAACTCCAAGTTCTCAGCTCATATGTTCCGCCTCCTGAATTATAGGGTCACTGGGGTTGTAATGCCGTTTTTTCACAGTTTTTCCAGCTCGGTTACTGCCGGACTTGTAATGAGGCCCAATGTCTTTGTTCATACCTTGTGGTGTAAGACTATCTAATTTGTCTAACCAAAACAGTTTCCGTTGGTCGAGTTTCTTGACATGTTTCCTCTTCTGGGGGATCTTTGTACCAAAAATCTAAATTGAGCAACAGTGTGTCTTTTTTCAGCATAATGTCTTGCTACTGGTGAATTTGTATTATTTGTCCGGATGTTACTTTTGTGCTCATCGCACTGCTCTTTTATTTTCGTTGCTGTTTTGCTCACGTAGTAAATCCCACAGAGGCAGATTAGTGCATAGATTACGGACTTGGCATTGCATGTTGCAAAGTCTTTCAATTTGATTTTAGATCCAGTTCTTGGGTGTCTTACATAGTTGCTACAATGTACACATGGGAATATACCAAGCTTTTAGTGTGTAGGGTTGTCTGCTTGCTTTTTCTTTCCACTTTCACTAGGCTGTCTTTTTTTTTCCTACCTCTTTTATATGCTATTAGTGGAGGTTCCGGGAATTATTTTTGTGATTGAGGATCCATCTGTATAATTCTCCAATTCTTCTTAATTAGATGAGTAATCTGGTGACTTTCACTCAAATATTTTAATTTATAGAGGAAAGGAATGTCCTTACTATGTGTTTTGTTTTTTAGTAGATCCTCACAAGAAGTGAGGGTGGATCGGACCATAGCGGCTTAGATCACTTTCTCAAGCTATCCCCTTTCTCTGTATTGGGAGGACATCTTCTCCATTTCAATGGTCAACAAGGATTCTTCAGAGGTTATACGTTTCGCACAAAGAAACTGGCTATAAGGGAGATTATCCCTGAGATGTTTCGGGTGATGAATCATATAGTGCAAGCTATTATTCACATCCGTTGGTTTGTAAAACACATTAGTGATGAAAGAGCTATCTTTCAATTTCATTTCAACATCCAGATAATGTACTGTGGGCCTGGCCACCTCCATTGTGAACTTGATGTGATAGTTCACTAAATTTATGTTTGTAAGGAATGAGTCTAGTTCCTCCCTTTGTCCTGTCTGGATGGCAACAATGTCATTGAAGTATC
This sequence comes from Ambystoma mexicanum, assembly GCF_040938575.1. Classification (NCBI taxonomy): domain Eukaryota; kingdom Metazoa; phylum Chordata; class Amphibia; order Caudata; family Ambystomatidae; genus Ambystoma; species Ambystoma mexicanum. Next base: position 1,514,214,425 of record NC_090937.1, on the reverse strand, counting down.
TCATCCAGACGATTAATCTGGGACCCCAGTGGTGATGATTTGTTATGAATTTTGCTTCAAGATGATACATGAACGAGTTGGCGTAGGCTGGGGCCATGGCGGAGACCATATTGGTGTCTGAGGCTTGTAAATAAAACTGTTGCCCAAATCGAAGAAATTATTCATCAAGATGATCTCGGTAAGCTCCAGTATGAACTGCTTTGATGCTACACAGCGTTCTTTCTTCAGTAATGCCCACTCTAGTGCTTCTAGTCCTACTGTGTGTGGAATGAACGTGTACAAATTCTGTACATCAAATGTTACCAGAAGATCATTCTCTTGGAGATTGTACAAATGTTGGATTATATTCAGGAAGTGTGCAGTATCCCTTAAGTAAGTCTCAGTTTTCTGAACTATTGGTTGTAATCCCTGGTCAACATAGATAAAAAAGTGGGTCGAAAATACTTTCCCTACTGGCTACAATTTGTCTTAAGGGTGGATTGGGTAACTGTTTGTGAATTTTTGGTAGTCCGTAAAATGCAGAAGTAATTGGATTGATTTTGTGTAGAAAACAACATTTTTTTTCACTAATCCATCCATTGTCAAGGGCCCTTTGCAATGTTGTTTGTATTGTTTCCATGATCCTCTGTGTGGGGTCTACATCAATAGGGATAAAGGTATCAGTGTCATTAAGGAGTGTAAGACATGGGCCTCATTAGAAGTTCGGCGGTAGCCTTGCCTATACAACCGGCAGGCTTCCGCCAAACTTCCGAAAATTTCCGGCACCCGCAAATGGACAATTAGTGGATTATTATGGCCTTGTTGGACCCGGTCATTGCCCTTTTGTGGGCGCCAGAAGGGAATGCTCCCCCTTCCCATTTGAGCCCCATAGGGCTCAATGGGAATGGAGAGGTGGATGCACTTAAAATGAGACTATGCTCTCCTCTGTCCGAACCTGATCTGTATACAACAGACCTGCGGCATGCCACTCCGGTTAATACACTGCTTTCCCTCCAACTTCATTATACCAGAGCGGCTGGCGCCCAGGTGCTATGCTGCCTGGCCTCTCCCCTTGCATCCACATCCTTAGTGCCTCTCTGGTAGCCTTGATGATGGAGAATCCCCACAGCCTTTTCTTCCCTCAAAGCCACATAATCTCTTTCACCCCATGTGGCACTGCCAGAGCAGTCTCAAGCTCCAGCCAGCAAGGTGCTGCCCATTGAGAAACATCCGAAAACCCATCCAACCCTTGTTTTAGAGTGAACGCGCAGGAATAACTCTAAAACTGAGGGAAGTTCGACCCACTGTCACAATTTATTAGGTGGTCATTCTTGACTCAGGGAGTTCCTTCCCCCACAAGCAAGGTTGCACACACCCAAATCGCTTATAATGATTCAACTTTAGTGAGCCCTCAAACCTGTCTTGCACCACCACAACAAATACCCTCTGTACCACTAATGAGCTTGGAACCAGGACAGTTTATAGTAAGAATATATATTTATTTAAGGTTTGAAACAGAAAAATAGCAACCAAAACATCAGCCACCAACACTGTGGCACTACACAACATCACAACTGCAAATGACTTGCATCAATTGACTGACTTGTATTTCTAGTGAATTTACAGATGCTACAACACACGGGTAAAATGTAGAGATTGTACATCAAACACACACATTTCTTGGGTGTTAACAATAATGAAATTTGAGCAGTCCTCCAGTGATTGCTTGGGTTATCACAATGCTCTTCTCTCCCAGGAACACCCACCCCCTGGCATCAGTTATGTATGACTCCTTAATATGAAGGCAAGGTACAGGGAGTGGGAATACAGTAGCAAAATTGTTTTGGCTTTTTATTAAAAGGCAGAGTTTGACAAATAGACACAATGAAAAAAACAAATTTTGGGTTTTCTAATTGAAAGAGAAAGTCAAGAATGGAACACAATGGAAAAATTGTTTTGGGCTTTTAATTTTTTATGAAATACAGGGCTTAGGGAAAATTATTTTGGGATGCAAGTAAATAAATGGGAAATGTCATTTTGCACACTCTACATTCAACTGAATGACAGCGTTTTAGGGTCACTTGTTTTGGGATTATGGACACCACCCTTCGGTATAGACAGGGATTTCAGAAAAGTAGAGTCACACAAGTATTTTATTATCTATACCGTTTTGAAATCTTACAACACTCATCCCGTGATTTTCTATATGGGAATTACTTGATTTAACTTCAATTCAATGCGCTAAGGGTCTACACTGCTTGCCCCCTTCCCACAATATAATGGGATGCCTTAAAACAGGCTGTTTCCAACACAATTCAATTTACATGGATAGGGTGAAAAATATACTCAAATTGCTTTGAATTCCCTATAGGAGGTTCAGGGTGAGTGAGAGATACTTAAATTAATTCAGGATCACTTTAGCAATGCTCTATGAATGATTGTCAGGTTGCACCCGAATTTCAGCAAGGAAAGCAAGGACAAATATTTTTACACGTGGCTGAAATTGAGCAAAATGTCAAATCACGGCAAATTTAGTTGCGTGCGTCGAGCGTAATTACGGAGGCACTATAAGGAGATACGGCCGATTTAGTAAAGGTAGTTTTTCGGATTTGAAATTTTAAAGCTCAGAATGACAGATGACAGTTTTCAGTTTTAAAAATGACAGAATGACACGATTCTAGGAGGCAGTTCTAATAGGCTAAAATAGTTTGGATTAGATTATTTTAAACTAAGAGATTGGTTTTGGCACAGTGCTAGCTGGGTACTCACACTAGATTGTGGACAGGAATGCGACTTCGTCATTGATCGGGTCAGGATTGGCTGGACTTCTGATAGCAGTTCTTCACAGCGATCTGGTCTCTGGTTCTCTTTGGTTCCGGATACAGCACTGCATTCTGGATACTGCTACAGGTTCTTGCAAAAGTTCTGGGCAAAGAATTCAAACAGCTCGCCCGGCTGTTGAATAGTTTGGTTGGTTTTGAGGCCTGCTGAAGAGGATTCAGCTTGTGGATTCAGGCCTCTCTGCTACAAATTGTGGAGTTCATTTCTGGTCCCTGGAGATTGATGGATTTGAAGTCTGGATCTCTGGATGTGAAGTCTGAAGTCTCCCGGCAAAGCGTCCCACAAGAAAGTGGAAAGTGAATCCCTCTACCTGGGTTTCAATGTTCCTTTTATGTGTTTTTGAAAATGGGTGTGTGCCTGGGCCTAGCTAAGCCTTCCCCTCTCACTTATAATTGGCAAAGCTTTCCTCTCTCCCTTGATTGGGGGAAAGAAATGGAGAGTCAGAGTGATGCTGTAGGTTTATGGTCAGAGGAACCTCCCCTTGTCAAATTGCACACACATCTATTTCTGACCCAAATACATATTTATCTATGTACCATTTTTCTAATATTATAGGTCCAGTTAACATATTTTCTGTAGCACCAAACCATCCGATCCCTGTCTTTGTACGATGTTGTGTCCACTAATGACAGAATTCTCCCCTTTTCATCCAGATAACGACCTCTAAACCTTTCCAGATTTTACACAAATGTGCACCAGGGATATGGGTTTCAGATGATACAGTGTCAGATTTTTAACATGCATACATTTCGAGTAACAACCTTTATTTCCGCTACTATCCCCAAGAACATACCACAGTGTCCTAACACCTCTTAAAATGTGCACAGAAAAATCACAAACATGATGATGTTATTTATATAATTTTGAATTGTCCATCTTTTTAAAATCATGCTCTGGTCCCAAAGGGGTGTGGTTTTCCAAAGCACATGGTGGAGTTTCTGGTTTATCCACTTCCCCCAAGCTCAGCGTGCCCTCACAGGCACTGCCCCTCCCATTTTCTCCGAAGAGGAAGCCATGTTACGACCCCCCCCAATATAACATTTGCCTGAGTCCAGGACAGGGCTTTGTTCAACTTCCTGCAGTCTGCAGGTACCACTCCCCTAATTCAATCAGAGAGGTGTCACCTCCTTTTGGTGGGGGCAGCAGGATGCAGCCAGGCCTGGGAAGAGTTGTTGAGCCAGTTCAACTCCTGTCGGGGGTAGTTGTCAGGCAGAATTCAGCTAAATGTCACTTTAGTTCCCAGTTTTCTACATTCAAATCCAACTTACAATTTTTGCACATGCAGCTAGAATGCTGATTCTAAGTTCAAAACTATGACATTTAAACAATTGCAACCTATGTGACATTCACAAGTAGGTCACTCATATATTCTAAACATTTCGATTTTAGTGGCTTTAAACACAAATTCACTTAAGCTGCTGACATCCCCAGCTATTTTTTAAATATACATTAAATAATTACTTCCTTCAAGTCATTTCAGAATATAGTTTTACATTGTATCCACCTCTTAGCAAGTCTTTCCTTGGCCTGGTTTGGGTTCATTTGTTCAGTTTTACACAAAAGTCTGGTGGTTTTAAAACGCTGGCTTTCTGATAGTGGTGAGCACCAGTATTGCATTCATTTTTGACATTAAGAAAATGACTTCCCCACAGTTCTGGGTTGGGTGGCAGCCTATTCTTCATGTCTTCCCTGTGCACTCTCTGGGGAGTTCTGGCCATCATGATGTTTTCAATGCCAGTAATGCACAGTTTTATGGTAGGGCTTGGATGCCTGGGTACAAACATCCCACATGCTCTCTGTGCTGTTTCAAGGTGTTCAGATCTTGGTGCATCTGATTGAACTCACCCTGATAATAAACCCATGTAATAATTAAATGTACTCTATGCAGGCTCTATTGTGAACAACCTGCTAAGTTAATTTGTGCTGGCTTGCACTAAGATTTTCAATACATTATTTATATTCACCTTGCAGTACAGAACATTGAGCCTCTCTCTCTGCATTGTCTTGTTGCTGTGTTTTCAACTCAACTTTTAGCTGTTCAATAATATTTCCTAATTTTAACTCCAAATGTTTGGACTGTTGTGTTTTTGCTTAAAATTGTTTCAGCTCTTTCTGGGCTTGATTCAAAAGCTCAAACTGGTTTTGCATGGAGGCCACACTATCCTGGTGTCATTCTTCTATGATCAGCATATGGAAATACATGTATGCTGTGAGTTGAGCCATTTTAACTTTCTCATCTTTGCTGGTCTGTGTCATGTAAAAGTGTGTGAGGGCCTGATGCAACAGGCAAAGAGAAACAGTGTCCACGATCTGTGGAACACTTGCGCCCGTGCACAATCAGGATATTGTCAAAAGACAAGCAAAATATGTAGAAATATACTCATCATATAATGAGGCAAATTTAGGAGACAGTGGGTTGTCCACATATATATTCCATATACAAAATACTCATTCAATTTGGTTTTTTCATGTTATTTTCAGATTTTTACTTAAGAACCAGTTTACCTGTAATGTGACTACTAGTTGACAATATTTAAATCATATTATACAATATAGTATTTCAAATGTAACAACTCATCAAAAACCAACCAGCATTAGTAGTGTATCAAACATAAGAGAATTTTTACAAATATGAAGACGGGGAGTCTTAATCAAAGGGCCCCTTGACACTGTAATAAATCTGTAGATAGCAAGTCAAGAATAATGCCATGCGTAAATGAATGATGTGGAGTCCTCTGATCAAACAGGGTATCTCCCATTTCTAACCCGCTTACCGCTACTGCAGGCAGAGTTGAAAAGTTTGTATGCAGCGTCTCTATCGGCGTGCTGTGGTCGTATTCCAAAGCAAGGAGAGCTGTGAGCCTGTGACACTGTATTAATTCTCTAACTAACAAGGCAGAGAAAATAGTATAAATATGTGGAGGCGATCAGGCCCACTTATCTAACAGGATAACCCTAATTTTGTACACGCTTACCACTGCTGATGGCAAAGTTAGAATGTTGGTGTGCAGCATTATCTATTGGAATGCTATGGTAATGTTCCCAGGCAAAGGGAGTCGTAAGGCTTGTTCGTGGCTATATGGCTTCCTTAGTAACTGGTCTCTAGAAAAATCCTTGCAAAAATTCTTACTGGTCGTATCCTTCCCCACCTGCCAGCGCTGGTCCTCCCAGATCAGGCTAGGTTTGTCCCGGGCCACTCTACCCAGTGCAACCTGAGGCGCTTGTTCACTTTAATTCACAACGTCAACCCGGAGATTCCAATAGCCGTAGCAGCACTGTATGCGGAGAAGGCTTTTGATTCCATCGAATGGCCCTTCCTCTTCGAGGTGCTCTGTCATTCCGGGTTCGGGTTGCAATGCATACAGTGGATTAAAATACTATATACAACCCCCAGGGCAGCCATATCCACTAATGGTATAATTTCTGAATATATTCACCCTACACATGGCACTCGCCAGGGGTGCCCCTTCTCGCCTGTCCTATTTGCTTTTGCTATGGAGCCCTTGGCGTGTCACATTCAGGAACTACATGCACATAGGGGCCTTTTGGTGTGCAAGCATTGTGCTGTGATCTCCCTCTATGCTGATGATATCCTCTTGTTTGTTAAACACCCACAGCTGAATTTAACTCCACTGACTGAGGAAGTGGTCCGGTTTGGGGAACTGTCCGGTCCAAGTCAGAAGTTCTTCCACTGACTCCTGCTGTGCCGCGAACAGATGTGGAGGGCGGCTTCTGTTGGTGCCCACAGGGGAAATGCTATCTAGTGGTGAGGGTCTCCACCGTACCAGATACCCTGTACAAAGACAACTACATACAAGCCCTGGAGGAACTGGAGCAGAGGGTTGAGGCATGGATACTGCTTCCCTTGTCCCAGGCAGCCCGCATCGCATTGGCTAAGATGGTCATACTCCCTAAACTGTTATATATTTTTAATAATGTCCCATTGTGGCCCCCGGTGCGCTTTTGGCGCGTGTCAGAAAAATGATGACCAAACTTGTTTGGGCAGGTAAACAGCCTAGAGTATTGTACGAGATTCTTACCAGGCCATACGAACAGGGTGGACTAGAGTGCCTGGATATGTTTTTATATTATCTCACAGCATAAGCACAATACATTGCCCAGTGATGCTCTCCTGGCCTTGACACTCCTTACACCCATCTCGCGGCAGCAATCACCTTTCCAGACGTGCCCCTGGGGTTGCTGTGGGGTTATAGGGATTCCACTCCAAGGGGGGAGGTTCAACCACTGGTAGTGACATGTAAGGCTTGGGGTAAGTTGTGCCAGTTGCTCGAGTCTTGTCCCTGGTATCAAGCTGCCCTCCCAAATTTTGATATAGATGGGGTCCCACTCACTCACGAAAGATCCTTTAAGGAGCTCTTTTCACGGTTGGGGGTACAAACTCTCTCTGATATCGTCCATAATGGACAGATGGTGCCCTGGGAGGAACTCAATACCAGGGGGGAGCATAACGCGATGTCTTTGCTTCATTACTATAGGCTCAGAGGTGTACTTAAAGCTATATGGCCGGAGTTTCCCCGAGCCCCTTCTTCTCACCCAGCCCTGAATTATATTGTTCAACCAAGTCATCCAGCAAACTGGTGTCTACTATTTATAAACTGGTCAGGACTAGGAGGCAATCTGGTAATTACAGGTACAAACATTTATGGGGGATTGCCCTTGGTTAGCATTTGACCCAGCATCAATGGAAGGCTTTCGACATGCAGACTCGGCACATATCCTTAAACGGCCGATACAGGCTGACTCATTTCAAATTCATCCACCAGGCCTACTACTCTCCTGCCTCCCTCTGTAGGTTCTTTCCCGGGAGATCTTCGGCATGCAAGAGGTGTGGCAGCATGGATGCAGACTTTTACCACGTTGCTTGGTCCTGCCTCCACATAAGGCCCTTCTGGTCCAGCATAGAAGCAGCAATGAGCGTGATACTACCTTCGGTACGCTCTTTTACCCCCGAGTTTTGGTTGCTAGCTCTGACAGACGGTGACAGCTGCGCAGAAAAGAAACTATTGAGCATGGCTTCTGTGTTGGCTAGGTATCTTGTTGCCAGAAACTGGGGGAGACCCAAACCACCCACCTTTTCTAAATGGCTGGGGTTTATGAACACCGCTGAGTGAAGGGAGACTGGATATGCCTCTACACTCCCCAGCTCCTGTCGTCCCCTTGACTACTGGCTACCTTTGAGACAATATATGTCTGAAGTGCGCTCACCAGCTCACTCCTCTACATCTGTTCAGGGGTTTGATCGCTAGCACAATCTCATGCTGGGAATGTTAGCCGCTTTGTGGGACTAGGGACTGGATACTTTTAATTTTACCCTCTCTTGTTGTGCACTGATGGCATTACTGAATTATATGGGTATCCATGGTTTCAACGCTTTGGGATGGGTGCGGGAGGTTGGGTGGGGATGAAGGGTCGGAGGTTTGAAGTTGGCCTGTTGTTGTTGCTTAGTTGTTGGTTGAAACTTAATAAAGAAAGTTTTAAACAAGTAATTGGTCTCTAGGAGGTGTATGGTAAAATGTGGGTGACATGTAGGATCATGTAGTAAACCATATAATACATTTGATTCTATGAGTGAATGGTTTCTTGTGTTCAATAAATCTTTTCATATATACATTGATAAAAGTATTGTAATGGAAAGAATCTTGGCTGTTTTGCAACCGGTTCCATAGTAACCGTAACCCTGGAAGCGTCTCTTTGTATACGGACGGCACATCAAAACACGTGACATCATTATGTTCGAGTAGCTGCCTCTTAGATATTTATTAATTGAATGTATCTGTAAGTACCCATTAATCGTTATTCTGGAATCAGTGTAGCTATACAGTTGGCTCTAGTTGGATGTGTAGTGAAACACTGATAATATATGCAGATCAATCAGAAAAGACAGTAGGCATCCACGCCCTCACTCTAAGTGGACAGCCACATTATCCATTTAGGGTATTCGTTAGCTTATAGGTAGACTCATGGTGCTGCCTCAATGCATGTCTCGAGTTACTCAGAAAGGATAAAACAAGTAACAACATTTGCTTTCGTTTTCATATCGTGAAAAAACATTTTTTGTCATATCTCTAAACTCCAAGTTCTCAGCTCATATGTTCCGCCTCCTGAATTATAGGGTCACTGGGGTTGTAATGCCGTTTTTTCACAGTTTTTCCAGCTCGGTTACTGCCGGACTTGTAATGAGGCCCAATGTCTTCGTTCATACCTTGTGGTGTAAGACTATCTTATTTGTCTAACCAAAACAGTTTCCGTTGGTCGAGTTTCTTGACATGTTTCCTCTTCTGGGGGATCTTTGTACCAAAAATCTAAATTGAGCAACAGTGTGTCTTTTTTCAGCATAATGTCTTGCTACTGGTGAATTTGTATTATTTGTCCGGATGTTACTTTTGTGCTCATCGCACTGCTCTTTTATTTTCGTTGCTGTTTTGCTCACGTAGTAAATCCCACAGAGGCAGATTAGTGCATAGATTACGGACTTGGCATTGCATGTTGCAAAGTCTTTCAATTTGATTTTAGATCCAGTTCTTGGGTGTCTTACATAGTTGCTACAATGTACACATGGGAATATACCAAGCTTTTAGTGTGTAGGGTTGTCTGCTTGCTTTTTCTTTCCACTTTCACTAGGCTGTCTTTTTTTTTCCTACCTCTTTTATATGCTATTAGTGGAGGTTCCGGGAATTATTTTTGTGATTGAGGATCCATCTGTATAATTCTCCAATTCTTCTTAATTAGATGAGTAATCTGGTGACTTTCACTCAAATATTTTAATTTATAGAGGAAAGGAATGTCCTTACTATGTGTTTTGTTTTTTAGTAGATCCTCACAAGAAGTGAGGGTGGATCGGACCATAGCGGCTTAGATCACTTTCTCAAGCTATCCCCTTTCTCTGTATTGGGAGGACATCTTCTCCATTTCAATGGTCAACAAGGATTCTTCAGAGGTTATACGTTTCGCACAAAGAAACTGGCTATAAGGGAGATTATCCCTGAGATGTTTCGGGTGATGACTCATATAGTGCAAGCTATTATTCACATCCGTTGGTTTGTAAAACACATTAGTGATGAATGAGCCATCTTTCAATTTCATTTCAACATCCAGATAATGTACTGTGGGCCTGGCCACCTCCATTGTGAACTTGATGTGATAGTTCACTAAATTTATGTTTGTAAGGAATGAGTCTAGTTCCTCCCTTTGTCCTGTCTGGATGGCAACAATGTCATTGAAGTATCTCATCCAGACGATTAATCTGGGACCCCAGTGGTGATGATTTGTTATGAATTTTGCTTCAAGATGATACATGAACGAGTTGGCGTAGGCTGGGGCCATGGCGGAGACCATATTGGTGTCTGAGGCTTGTAAATAAAACTGTTGCCCAAATCGAAGAAATTATTCATCAAGATGATCTCGGTAAGCTCCAGTATGAACTGCTTTGATGCTACGCAGCGTTCTTTCTTCAGTAATGCCCACTCTAGTGCTTCTAGTCCTACTGTGTGTGGAATGAACGTGTACAAATTCTGTACATCAAACGTTACCAGAAGATCATTCTCTTGGAGATTGTACAAATGTTGGATTATATTCAGGAAGTGTGCAGTATCCCTTAAGTAAGTCTCAGTTTTCTGAACTATTGGTTGTAATCCCTGGTCAACATAGATAAAAAAGTGGGTCGAAAATACTTTCCCTACTGGCTACAATTTGTCTTAAGGGTGGATTGGGTAACTGTTTGTGAATTTTTGGTAGTCCGTAAAATGCAGAAGTAATTGGATTGATTTTGTGTAGAAAACAACATTTTTTTTCACTAATCCATCCATTGTCAAGGGCCCTTTGCAATGTTGTTTGTATTGTTTCCATGATCCTCTGTGTGGGGTCTACATCAATAGGGATAAAGGTATCAGTGTCATTAAGGAGTGTAAGACATGGGCCTCATTAGAAGTTCGGCGGTAGCCTTGCCTATACAACCGGCAGGCTTCCGCCAAACTTCCGAAAATTTCCGGCACCCGCAAATGGACAATTAGTGGATTATTATGGCCTTGTTGGACCCGGTCATTGCCCTTTTGTGGGCGCCAGAAGGGAATGCTCCCCCTTCCCATTTGAGCCCCATAGGGCTCAATGGGAATGGAGAGGTGGATGCACTTAAAATGAGACTATGCTCTCCTCTGTCCGAACCTGATCTGTATACAACAGACCTGCGGCATGCCACTCCGGTTAATACACTGCTTTCCCTCCAACTTCATTATACCAGAGCGGCTGGCGCCCAGGTGCTATGCTGCCTGGCCTCTCCCCTTGTGAACGCGCAGGAATAACTCTAAAACTGAGGGAAGTTCGACCCACTGTCACAATTTATTAGGTGGTCATTCTTGACTCAGGGAGTTCCTTCCCCCACAAGCAAGGTTGCACACACCCAAATCGCTTATAATGATTCAACTTTAGTGAGCCCTCAAACCTGTCTTGCACCACCACAACAAATACCCTCTGTACCACTAATGAGCTTGGAACCAGGACAGTTTATAGTAAGAATATATATTTATTTAAGGTTTGAAACAGAAAAATAGCAACCAAAACATCAGCCACCAACACTGTGGCACTACACAACATCACAACTGCAAATGACTTGCATCAATTGACTGACTTGTATTTCTAGTGAATTTACAGATGCTACGACACACGGGTAAAATGTAGAGATTGTACATCAAACACACACATTTCTTGGGTGTTAACAATAATGAAATTTGAGCAGTCCTCCAGTGATTGCTTGGGTTATCACAATGCTCTTCTCTCCCAGGAACACCCAGCCCCTGGCATCAGTTATGTATGACTCCTTAATATGAAGGCAAGGCACAGGGAGTGGGAATACAGTAGCAAAATTGTTTTGGCTTTTTATTAAAAGGCAGAGTTTGACAAATAGACACAATGAAAAAAACGAATTTTGGGTTTTCTAATTGAAAGAGAAAGTCAAGAATGGAACACAATGGAAAAATTGTTTTGGGCTTTTAATTTACATGAAATACAGGGCTTAGGGAAAATTATTTTGGGATGCAAGTAAATAAATGGGAAATGTCATTTTGCACACTCTACATTCAACTGAATGACAGCGTTTTAGGGTCACTTGTTTTGGGATTATGGACACCACCCTTCGGTATAGAAGACAGGGATTTCAGAAAAGTAGAGTCACACAAGTATTTTATTATCTATACCATTTTGAAATCTTACAACACTCATCCCGTGATTTTCTATATGGGAATTACTTGATTTAACTTCAATTCAATGCGCTAAGGGTCTACACTGCTTGCCCCCTTCCCACAATATAATGGGATGCCTTAAAACAGGCAGTTTCCAACACAATTCAATTTACATGGATAGGGTGAAAAATATACTCAAATTGCTTTGAATTCCCTATAGGAGGTTCAGGGTGAGTGAGAGATACTTAAATTAATTCAGGATCACTTTAGCAATGCTCTATGAATGATTGTCAGGTTGCACCCGAATTTCAGCAAGGAAAGCAAGGACAAATATTTTTACACGTGGCTGAAATTGAGCAAAATGTCAAATCACGGCAAATTTAGTCGCGTGCGTCAAGCGTAATTACGGAGGCACTATAAGGAGATACGGCCGATTTAGTAAAGGTAGTTTTTCGGATTTGAAATTTTAAAGCTCAGAATGACAGATGACAGTTTTCAGTTTTAAAAATGACAGAATGACACGATTCTAGGAGGCAGTTCTAATAGGCTAAAATAGTTTGGATTAGATTATTTTAAACTAAGAGATTGGTTTTGGCACAGTGCTAGCTGGGTACTCACACTAGATTGTGGACAGGAATGCGACTTCGTCACTGATCGGGTCAGGATTGGCTGGACTTCTGATAGCAGTTCTTCACAGCGATCTGGTCTCTGGTTCTTTTTGGTTCCGGATACAGCACTGCATTCTGGATACTGCTACAGGTTCTTGCAAAAGTTCTGGGCAAAGAATTCAAACAGCTCGCCCGGCTGTTGAAGAGTTTGGTTGGTTTTGAGGCCTGCTGAAGAGGATTCAGCTTGCGGATTCAGGCCTCTCTGCTACAAATTCTTGAGTTCATTTCTGGTCCCTGGAGATTGATGGATTTGAAGTCTGGATCTCTGGATGTGAAGTCTGAAGTCTCCCGGCAAAGCGTCCCACAAGAAAGTGGAAAGTGAATCCCTCTACCTGGGTTTCAATGTTCCTTTTATGTGTTTTTGAAAATGGGTGTGTGCCTGGGCCTAGCTAAGCCTTCCCCTCTCACTTATAATTGGCAAAGCTTTCCTCTCTCCCTTGATTGGGGGAAAGAAATGGAGTGTCAGAGTGATGCTGTAGGTTTATGGTCAGAGGAACCTCCCCTTGTCAAATTGCACACACATCTATTTCTGACCCAAATACATATTTATCTATGTACCATTTTTCTAATATTATAGGTCCAGTTAACATATTTTCTGTAGCACCAAACCATCCGATCCCTGTCTTTGTACGATGTTGTGTCCACTAATGACAGAATTCTCCCCTTTTCATCCAGATAACGACCTCTAAACCTTTCCAGATTTTACACAAATGTGCACCAGGGATATGGGTTTCAGATGATACAGTGTCAGATTTTTAACATGCATACATTTCGAGTAACAACCTTTATTTCCGCTACTATCCCCAAGAACATACCACAGTGTCCTAACACCTCTTAAAATGTGCACAGAAAAATCACAAACATGATGATGTTATTTATATAATTTTGAATTGTCCATCTTTTTAAAATCATGCTCTGGTCCCAAAGGGGTGTGGTTTTCCAAAGCACATGGTGGAGTTTCTGGTTTATCCACTTCCCCCAAGCTCAGCGTGCCCTCACAGGCACTGCCCCTCCCATTTTCTCCGAAGAGGAAGCCATTTTACGACCCCCCCAATATAACATTTGCCTGAGTCCAGGACAGGGCTTTGTTCAACTTCCTGCAGTCTGCAGGTACCACTCCCCTAATTCAATCAGAGAGGTGTCACCTCCTTTTGGTGGGGGCAGCAGGATGCAGCCAGGCCTGGGAAGAGTTATTGAGCCAGTTCAACTCCTGTCGGGGGTAGTTGCCAGGCAGAATTCAGCTAAATGTCACTTTAGTTCCCAGTTTTCTACATTCAAATCCAACTTACAATTTTTGCACATGCAGCTAGAATGCTGATTCTAAGTTCAAAACTATGACATTTAAACAATTGCAACCTATGTGACATTCACAAGTAGGTCACTCATATATTCTAAACATTTCGATTTTAGTGGCTTTAAACACAAATTCACTTAAGCTGCTGACATCCCCAGCTATTTTTTAAATATACATTAAATAATTACTTCCTTCAAGTCATTTCAGAATATAGTTTTACATTGTATCCACCTCTTAGCAAGTCTTTCCTTGGCCTGGTTTGGGTTCATTTGTTCAGTTTTACACAAAAGTCTGGTGGTTTTAAAACGCTGGCTTTCTGATAGTGGTGAGCACCAGTATTGCATTCATTTTTGACATTAAGAAAATGACTTCCCCACAGTTCTGGGTTGCTTTTGGCAATCTACATTGCCATTCCCAATGGTTTCAGGCTACTGTGTGTGTAGCCCAATGGTGGTTTTAGGCAGCGCCCTCCTGTGCTCACAACATAGGCAAAAATGGGTGGCAGCCTATTCTTCATGTCATCCCTGTGCACTCTCTGGGGAGTTCTGGCCATCATGATGTTTTCAATGCCAGTAATGCACAGTTTTATGGTAGGGCTTGGATGCATGGGTACACACATCCCACATGCTCTCTGTGCTGTTTCAAGGTGTTCAGATCTTGGTGCATTTGATTGAACTCACCCTGATAATAAACCCATGTAATAATTAACTGGCTGTTTTCAGCTTTCAGTTATTCTACCTGTAATTGAAAAGTCAAAATGTACTCTATGCAGGCTCTATTGTGAACAACCTGCTAATTTAATTTGTGCTGGCTTGCACTAAGATTTTCAATACATTATTTATATTCACCTTGCAGTACAGAACATTGAGCCTCTCGCTCTGCATTGTCTTGTTGCTGTGTTTTCAACTCAACTTTTAGCTGTTCAATAATATTTCCTAATTTTAACTCCAAATGTTTGGACTGTTGTGTTTTCGCTTAAAATTGTTTCAGCTCTTTCTGGGCTTGATTCAAAAGCTCCAACTGGTTTTGCATGGAGGCCACAATATCCTGGTGTCATTCTTCTATGATCAGCATATGGAAATAAATGTATGCTGTGAGTTGAGCCATTTTAACTTTCTCATCTTTGCTGGTCTGTGTCATGTAAAAGTGTGTGAGGGCCTGATGCAACAGGCAAAGAGAAACAGTGTCCACGATCTGCGGAACACTTGCGCCCGTGCACAACCAGGATATTGTCAAAAGACAAGCAAAATATGTAGAAATATACTCATCATATAATGAGGCAAATTTAGGAGACAGTGGGTTGTCCACATATATATTCCATATACAAAATACTCATTCAATTTGGTTTTTTCATGTTATTTTCAGATTTTTACTTAAGAACCAGTTTACCTGTAATGTGACTACTAGTTGACAATATTTAAATCATATTATACAATATAGTATTTCAAATGTAACAACTCATCAAAAACCAACCAGCATTAGTAGTGTATCAAACATAAGAGAATGTTTACAAAAAAAGGAAAGAAAACAAATTTGCACAAAAGCTCAATGCGTTTCGAGATTTGATATCCCTTCTTCAGGAGCAGGGTTTCATATTGGTCCAATTGACTTTCTCTTAAAACAAATGCTCTGTAGGGTATAATAAAAAAAAACATTTTGATTAGCTATTCTATATTGCTCCAAATCCTTCATGAATCATATTCCCTGAACTAGCATATTCCTACCTGTCTTGGATGCCAACTGTGGATCTCTAGTGGTATAGCGAGGTTGGAGGTCCATAAAGGCAATTTCTCCAGGTGTGTAGAGAGTCACTTTAAATCTAGATAACCTAGAGAAATTAGTATAGGGTCCCTTTTAGTCCATGTGCAATATTTTTCTCATACGGAGGTCACATAAACAAACGGCTGATGCTATGGGGGGTCTGAATCCTGCATGTCTTTAGGTGGTCAGGCTATGCGGTTTTCTGATAGCTTCTCTTATTCGCACTGCATGGCCTGTAGCTTAGCCCGTGAAAACAGTAGTCACCGGGTACTAGGTATTCTGTAAACGTGATTTTAAATGTACCCAAGTTGGAGATCATCGGTAAGAAGGGAATGCTATATCATAATCCTGTTGAATATTTCCATTTGCAGAAAAACAGTGAGATTGTCGTGCCTGTCCCCAGGGGGAGTTTAAATGCCACAAGGGTGTAACTAAACTCTTTCAAACTCAATATGAAGACGGGGAGTCTTAATCAAAGGGCCCCTTGACACTGTAATAAATCTGTAGATAGCAAGTCAAGAATAATGCCATGCGTAAGGGAATGATGTGGAGTCCTCTGATCAAACAGGGTATCTCCCATTTCTAACCCGCTTACCGCTACTGCAGGCAGAGTTGAAAAGTTTGTATGCAGCGTCTCTATCGGCGTGCTGTGGTTGTATTCCAAAGCAAGGAGAGCTGTGAGCCTGTGACACTGTATTAATTCTCTAACTAACAAGGCAGAGAAAATAGTATAAATATGTGGAAGCGATCAGGCCCCCTTATCTAACAGGATAACCCTAATTTTGTACACTCTTACCACTGTTGATGGCAAAGTTAGAATGTTGGTGTGCAGCATTATCTATTGGAATGCTATGGTAATGTTCCCAGGCAAAGGGAGTCGTAAGGCTTGTTCGTGGCTATATGGCTTCCTTAGTAACTGGTCTCTAGAAAAATCCTTGCAAAAATTCTTACTGGTCGTATCCTTCCCCACCTGCCAGCGCTGGTCCTCCCGGATCAGGCTAGGTTTGTCCCGGGCCGCTCTACCCAGTGCAACCTGAGGCGCTTGTTCACTTTAATTCACAACGTCAACCCGGAGATTCCAATAGCCGTAGCAGCACTGGATGCGGAGAAGGCTTTTGATTCCATCGAATGGCCCTTCCTCTTCGAGGTGCTCTGTCATTCCGGGTTCGGGTTTCAATGCATACAGTTGATTAAAATACTATATACAGCCCCCAGGGCAGCCATATCCACTAATGGTATAATTTCTGAATATATCCACCCTACACATGGCACTCACCAGGGGTGCCCCTTCTCGCCTGTCCTATTTGCTTTTGCTATGGAGCCCTTGGCGTGTCACATTCAGGAACTACATGCACATAGGGGCGTTTTGGTGTGCAAGCATTGTGCTGTGATCTCCCTCTATGCTGATGATATCCTCTTGTTTGTTAAACACCCACAGCTGAATTTAACTCCACTGACTGAGGAAGAGGTCCGGTTTGGGGAACTGTCCGGTCCAAGTCAGAAGTTCTTCCACTGACTCCTGCTGTGCCGCGAACAGATGTGGAGGGCGGCTTCTGTTGGTGCCCACAGGGGATATGCTATCTAGTGGTGAGGGTCTCCACCGTACCAGATACCCTGTACAAAGACAACTACATACAAGCCCTGGAGGAACTGGAGCAGAGGGTTGAGGCATGGATACTGCTTCCCTTGTCCCAGGCAGCCCGCATCGCATTGGCTAAAATGGTCATACTCCCTAAACTGTTATATATTTTTAATAATGTCCCATTGTGGCCCCCGGTGCGCTTTTGGCGCGTGTCAGAAAAATGATGACCAAACTTGTTTGGGCAGGTAAACAGCCTAGAGTATTGTACGAGATTCTTACCAGGACATACGAACAGGGTGGACTAGATTGCCTGGATATGTTTTTATATTATCTCACAGCATAAGCACAATACATTGCCCGGTGATGCTCTCCTGGCCTTGACACTCCTTACACCCATCTCGCGGCAGCAGTCACCTTTCCAGACGTGCTCCTGGGGTTGCTGTGGGGTTATAGGGATTCCACCCCAAGGGGGGAGGTTCAACCACTGGCAGTGACATGTAAGGCTTGGGGTAAGTTGTGCCAGTTGCTCGAGTCTTGTCCCTGGTATCAAGCTGCCCTCCCAAATTTTGATATAGATGGGGTCCCACTCACTCACGAAAGATCCTTTAAGGAGCTCTTTTCGCGGTTGGGGGTACAAACTCTCTCTGATATCGTCCATAATGGACAGATGGTGCCCTGGGAGGAACTCAATACCAGGGGGGAGCATAACGCAATGTCTTTGCTTCATTACTATAGGCTCAGAGGTGTACTTAAAGCTATATGGCCGGAGTTTCCCCGAGCCCCTTCTTCTCACCCAGCCCTGAATTATATTGTTCAACCACAGTCATCCAGCAAACTGGTGTCTACTATTTATAAACTGGTCAGGACTGGGAGGCAATCTGGTAATTACAGGTACAAACATTTATGGGGGATTTCCCTTGGTTAGCATTTGACCGAGCATCAATGGAAGGCTTTCGACATGCAGACTCGGCACATATCCTTAAACGGCCGATACAGGCTGACTCATTTCAAATTCATCCACCAGGCCTACTACTCTCCTGCCTCCCTCTCTAGGTTCTTTCCCGGGAGATCTTCGGCATGCAAGAGGTGTGGCAGCATGGATGAAGACTTTTACCACGTTGCTTGGTCCTGCCTCCACATAAGGCCCTTCTGGTCCAGCATAGAAGCAGCAATGAGCGTGATACTACCTTCGGTACGCTCTTTTACCCCCGAGTTTTGGTTGCTAGCTCTGACAGACGGTGACAGTTGCGCAGAAAAGAAACTATTGAGCATGGCTTCTGTGTTGGCTAGGTATCTTGTTGCCAGAAACTGGGGGAGACCCAAACCACCCACCTTTTCTAAATGGCTGGGGTTTATGAACACCGCTGAGTGAAGGGAGACTGGATATGCCTCTACACTCCCCAGCTCCTGTCGTCCCCTTGACTACTGGCTACCTTTGAGACAATATATGTCTGAAGTGCGCTCACCAGCTCACTCCTCTACATCTGTTCAGGGGTTTGATCGCTAGCACAATCTCATGCTGGGAATGTTAGCCGCTTTGTGGGACTAGGGACTGGATACTTTTAATTGTACCCTCTCTTGTTGTGCACTGATGGCATTACTGAATTATATGGGTATCCATGGTTTCAACGCTTTGGGATGGGTGCGGGAGGTTGGGTGGGGATGAAGGGTCGGAGGTTTGAAGGTGGCCTGTTGTTGTTGCTTAGTTGTTGGTTGAAACTTAATAAAGATAGTTTTAAACAAGTAACTGGTCTCTGGGAGGCGTATGGTAAAATGTGGGTGACATGTAGGATCATGCAGTAAACCATATAATACATTTGATTCTATGAGTGAATGGTTTCTTGTGTCCAATAAATCTTTTCATATATACATTGATAAAAGTATTGTAATGGAAAGAATCTTGGCTGTTTTGCAACCGGTTCCATAGTAACCATAACCCTGGAAGCGTCTCTTTGTATACGGACGGCACATCAAAACACGTGACATCATTATGTTCGAGTAGCTGCCTCTTAGATATTTATTAATTGAATGTATCTGTAAGTACCCATTAATCGTTATTCTGGAATCAGTGTAGCTATACAGTTGGCTCTAGTTGGATGTGTAGTGAAACACTGATAATATATGCAGATCAATCGGAAAGACAGTAGGCATCCACGCTCTCACTCTAAGTGGACAGCCACATTATCCATTTAGGGTATTCGTTAGCTTATAGGTAGACTCATGGTGCTGCCTCAATGCATGTCTCGAGTTACTCAGAAAGGATAAAACAAGTAACAACATTTGCTTTCATTTTCATATCGTGAAAAAACATTTTTTGTCATATCTCTGAACTCCAAGTTCTCAGCTCATATGTTCCGCCTCCTGAATTATAGGGTCACTGGGGTTGTAATGCCGTTTTTTCACAGTTTTTCCAGCTCGGTTACTGCCGGACTTGTAATGAGGCCCAATGTCTTCGTTCATACCTTGTGGTGTAAGACTATCTAATTTGTCTAACCAAAACAGTTTCCGTTGGTCCAGTTTCTTGACATGGTTTCCTCTTCTGGGGGATCTTTGTACCAAAAATCTAAATTGAGCAACAGTGTGTCTTTTTTCAGCATAATGTCTTGCTACTGGTGAATTTGTATTATTTGTCCGGATGTTACTTTTGTGCTCATTGCACTGCTCTTTTATTTTCGTTGCTGTTTTGCTCACGTAGTAAATCCCACAGAGGCAGATTAGTGCATAGATTACGGACTTGGCATTGCATGTTGCAAAGTCTTTCAATTTGATTTTAGATCCAGTTCTTGGCTGTCTTACATAGTTGCTACAATGTACACATGGGAATATACCAAGCTTTTAGTGGGTAGGGTTGTCTGCTTGCTTTTTCTTTCCACTTTCACTAGGCTGTCTTTTTTTTTCCTACCTCTTTTATATGCTATTAGTGGAGGTTCCGGGAATTATTTTTGTGATTGAGGATCCATCTGTATAATTCTCCAATTCTTCTTAATTTGATGGGTAATCTGGTGACTTTCACTCAAATATTTTAATTTATAGAGGAAAGGAATGTCCTTACTATGTGTTTTGTTTTTTAGTAGATCCTCACAAGAAGTGAGAGTGGATCGGACCATAGCTGCTTAGATCACTTTCTCAAGCTATCCCCTTTCTCTGTATTGGGAGGACATCTCCATTTCAATGGTCAACAAGGATTCTTCAGAGGTTATACGTTTCGCACAAAGAAACTGGCTATAAGGGAGATTATCCCTGAGATGTTTCAGGTGATGACTCATATAGTGCAAGCTATTATTCACATCCGTTGGTTTGTAAAACACATTAGTGATGAATGAGCCATCTTTCAATTTCATTTCAACATCCAGATAATGTACTGTGGGCCTGGCCACCTCCATTGTGAACTTGATGTGATAGTTCACTAAATTTATGTTTGTAAGGAATAAGTCTAGTTCCTCCCTTTGTCCTGTCTGGATGGCAACAATGTCATTGAAGTATCTCATCCAGACGATTAATCTGGGACCCCAGTGGTGATGATTTGTTATGAATTTTGCTTCAAGATGATACATGAACAAGTTGGCGTAGGCTGGGGCCATGGCTGAGACCATATTGGTGCCGGAGGCTTGTAAATAAAACTGTTGCCCAAATCGAAGAAATTATTCATCAAGATGATCTCGGTAAGCTCCAGTATGAACTGCTTTGATGCTACGCAGCGTTCTTTCTTCAGTAATGCCCACTCTAGTGCTTCTAGTCCTACTGTGTGTGGAATGAACGTGTACAAATTCTGTACATCAAACGTTACCAGAAGATCATTCTCTTGGAGATTGTACAAATGTTGGATTATATTCAGGAAGTGTGTAGTATCCCTTAAGTAAGTCTCAGTTTTCTGAACTATTGGTTGTAATCACTGGTCAACATAGATAAAAAAAGTGGGTCGAAAATACTTTCCCTACTGGCTACAATTTGTTTTAAGGGTGGATTGGGTAACTGTTTGTGAATTTTTGGTAGTCCGTAAAATGCAGAAGTAATTGGATTGATTTTGTGTAGAAAACAACATTTTTTTTCACTAATCCATCCATTGTCAAGGGCCCTTTGCAATATTGTTTGTATTGTTTCCATGATCCTCTGTGTGGGGTCTACATCAAAAGGGATAAAGGTATCAGTGTCATTAAGGAGTGTAAGACATGGGCCTCATTAGAAGTTCGGCGGTAGCTTTGCCTATACAACCGGCAGGCTTCCGCCAAACTTCCGAAAATTTCCGGCACCCGCAAATGGACAATTAGTGGATTATTATGGCCTTGTTGGACCCGGTTATTGCCCTTTTGTGGGCGCCAGAAGGGAATGCTCCCCCTTCCCATTTGAGCCCCATAGGGCTCAATGGGAATGGAGAGGTGGATGCACTTAAAATGAGACTATGCTCTCCTGTGTCCGAACCTGATCTGTATAGAAAAGACCTGCGGCATGCCACTCCGGTTAATACACTGCTTTCCCTCCAACTTCATTATACCAGAGCGGCTGGCGCCCAGGTGCTATGTTGCCTGGCCTCTCCCCTTGCATCCACATCCTTAGTGCCTCTCTGGTAGCCTTGATGATGGAGAATCCCCACAGCCTTTTCTTCCTTCAAAGCCACATAATCTCTTTCACCCCATGTGGCACTGCCAGAGCAGTCTCAAGCTCCAGCCAGCAAGGTGCTGCCCATTGAGAAACATCCGAAAACCCATCCAACCCTTGTTTTAGAGTGAACGCGCAGGAATAACTCTAAAACTGAGGGAAGTTCGACCCACTGTCACAATTTATTAGGTGGTCATTCTTGACTCAGGGAGTTCCTTCCCCCACAAGCAAGGTTGGAACCAGGACAGTGTATAGTAAGAATATATATTTATTTAAGGTTTGAAACAGAAAAATAGCAACCAAAACATCAGCCACCAACACTGTGGCACTACACAACATCACAACTGCAAATGACTTGCATCAATTCACTGACTTGTATTTCTAGTGTATTTACAGATGCTACAAAACACGAGTAAAATGTAGAGATTGTACATCAAACACACACATTTCTTGGGTGTTAACAATAATGAAATTTGAGCAGCCCCCAGTGATTGCTTGGGTTATCACAATGCTCTTCTCTCCCAGGAACACCCAGCCCCTGGCATCAGTTATGTATGACTCCTTAATTTGAAGGCAAGGTACAGGGAGTGGGAATACAGTAGCAAAATTGTTTTGGCTTTTTATTAAAAGGCAGAGTTTGACAAATAGACACAATGAAAAAAACGAATTTTGGGTATTCTAATTGAAAGAGAAAGTCAAGAATGGAACACAATGGAAAAATTGTTTTGGGCTTTTAATTTTCATGAAATACAGGGCTTAGGGAAAATTATTTTGGGATGCAAGTAAATAAATGGGAAATGTCATTTTGCACACTCTACATTCAACTGAATGACAGCGTTTTAGGGTCACTTGTTTTGGGATTATGGACACCACCCTTCGGTATAGAAGACAGGGATTTCAGAAAAGTAGAGTCACACAAGTATTTTATTATCTATACCGTTTTGAAATCTTACAACAGTCATCCCGTGATTTTCTATATGGGAATTACTTGATTTAACTTCAATTCAATGCGCTAAGGGTCTACACTGCTTACCCCCTTCCCACAATATAATGGGATGCCTTAAAACAGGCAGTTTCCAACACAATTCAATTTACATGGATAGGGTGATTTTCTATAGTGAAATTCATTTGAGTTGGATTGAATAAAAATGTGCCAAGGGTCTCCCCCGTTTCACCCTCCTACCAGCTATTGAAGATGCAGATTAAGGCTGGCAGATTCCCTCCCACACTTTTGTTGGCATTTAGATTAATCTACTTGCATGTGAGGCCTTGGTTATGGGGCATCCAGGGAAACAGCAGGGCTCCTCTGAGGACAGCACACATCTGGTGAAAGACTTCTGTAAAGGGTTATCCCCAGCACCCAGACTTCCTCTGGATCCTCAAATGGCAGGCCCAGCTAGCTTCTAGATTTCCCGGTCTCCGTCTCTGCTGCAATGTTTACGGCCTTGATAGCTCTCTCTGTCTCTCTACTAGTTCTTTGCAAGAGTCCAGAAGTAAACTACCACCAGCAATACAGTGGTAAAGTCAAATGAAAAAGTTCCAAAGAAAGGTCCCAAGAGTTGAAAAATCAAAGAAAAAAGATCCCTCTCAGATTGAAAACTGATCTCGTATAGGGCTGGTGGCACTCCATTATTATCATAATTACCTTGTTACGAATTGGCCAGCTCTCCCCTTCTCCTTTGCCCCAATGTGCCCACTGCCTGCTAATAGGACAAGGAGTTAGGGGGTGTGAATGATGGAGGTTGAGGGAGAAGAAAGATTCATCATCCCAAAATGACAAGTGGGTTTATCATTTTTAGCGTCCTTAAAATCTAACGACATTTTTCAGATAACTGCAGGCACATATATATTTTTGAGTTATATATTTTATGGGGAGTCAGAAAATACCAATTACATGTTGACATGCCCTTCCTGGGAGGAGCTACCATTGTTATTGATTTACTACTGAGCCAAAATAGTCTCAAATCTGCTCCTTTCTGATTGAAACCTTACTCCCATAACCTATTGTCACACCAACTTTCTATTCCCTCAGAATTTTGGGAAGGCCAGAATCATAATTTTCATTACAACTTAAATTGAATACATTAAATAGGATATATATTTACATGCTTTTGGTAAGCTTTTATCCCCTCCAATATGAGTCCAGGATGGGCTCACTGGGACATACAATTCTCTTTTAATTAAGGAAAAGGTGGCCCAATGTTAATCATATGGCAAGGCATCCCATGGGTCTGTCAGTTTCACATAACCCCCACCTATTCCTAAGTTGTGTTTCTCCATTGTCATCATATCCGTACATCTTCTTTTCAGCAACCTGTTTCATACACAATGTTCGATCATCCCTTAGTGGCTCTGAAGCCATTTCTAGTGGTCGAGTTAGCCATGAAAAGGTTATTTCTGTTGACCACTAATGCACAGTTAATGGGGAGGCCTGAACGTAAAGGTCATTTCTGCTGGCTATGTTATATGCAACTCCCACAATTTTGATCTAATTCTCCCTTCATTATTTGTATTTATAACTTAACCAGGCCTGCTTTCCCTGGGGGGCGTAGCCCACAGGTCTTGAGGTCAACGTTTCACAGGCACAGGCTTTTCAGTTCAGTCAGGAAATCAACAGCTGCATCCATACTTCAGAATATACAGCTTTAAACCGACAAGATGTGCTTACATGTAACATTTTACCATTATATTGGGGCATGTTGTTTAAAAAACAATCTTTCTTGACAGACAGTTTGGACAGATATAAGATCACTTTAGGTATTATTCACACATAGGCCACAGTTACATATGAAAATCCAACAAGTAGGCCTTTCCATTTGAATGTCAGTTTATTTGTGAAAAGTAATTGTCTTTCTCCAAAATATGTCACGTTGCTCCACTTTTTAAATCTAAGGGACAATTCCCCTGGTATTTTTCACAGGCCTATCTTTTCCATGTATATTTTCCCACGTGTACTGGTGCACTTTTGAATCTGTCAAAAGGTGCCTTTTCCCGGTATACAAAAAGTCAGCATCTGCAGCACCACATGTTATTACACATTCATTGACATATCCATCAGTTTTTACCTATCAGTTATATTCCCTTTCACTTGCGCACCGGTCAATTTTAGTGGAGTTGGATATGCCCATTTATTTCCATTTCACTAGGCCTTATGTTGAAAAATACTGTTTTCTACTGGCTTTCAACTTTCAATGGAACTCCTCATTAGCCAGCTTCAGTCTCACAACAGGGCCTAGCATGGCCTTTCCATCTCTGTCACCCCACAAGTCACCCTCACTTCCCCGGGTCTTTGACTTGGTTGATCTGTAGAAAAGAACAAGGGAGAGTGGGATTTTTGTTTTCTTTTTGCTTTGGCTCATTCCACAAATGTCCTCATTGGAGCTCTTTTCCTGTCCAGCGGGAGTCGTGCTCTGGTCTGCACTCCATGCTTTTCAGATTTTGGGGTTTGGTCTTGGAACCCCTCCTTTTTTGGAACCTCCTACCCCAAGGCTGTGAAGGTAATGAGTTATTGAGTCTGTAGAGAGTAAAAGAGAGATTAAGTATTTTATACAGTACTTTTTCACAGGTAACTAGGCATACAACTTGAACAACAAAATAACATCACATAACACCTTGGCATTTATTTCCCTTACATGAACATTTCTACACATACAACCCTCACTGGGCTCTTAAATCAGTTGTAAAGTATGCCTGGGATGACAGTTCTTCAACTGATTGATACGAACCTATTTCTCTTCCGTATATTCTCCTTTAGGGATGCAGATCTTATAGGCGACACGTGAGTTTTTATAGACAATTTCAAAAGTACTGTGCCAAGAGGGGAGGAGAGGAACTTCCACTCCTTGGTCTGGTTCCTTTAGAAATTGTACAGGTAGACTCTGTCTTCTACTTCGTACTCCTTCTTGGTAGTCTTTAAGTCTAAGAAGGCGTTTAGTTCTTCTGCCGACTGTTCTATATTTCGCTGAGTGTAAGCAAAAGCTTTCTGAAGGTGTTTCCGTAAATTCTCAATGTACTCATGGGTATTGGACGCATTGATGAGGGTCTGCTCTTGAGTTCTGTAGAGCAGATGCTGAGGTAGCACCATTTTTCATCCAGTCATGAGCTGAAATGCAGACATTTTGGTTGCAGAAAACGCGTGGACCTGAGGGCCATTAGGACAAGCGGCAATGGGATGTCCCAACTTGGTCCAGAGTCCAACGCAAGCTTCTTCAAGATGCCCAACAATGTTTTATTGTATCTCTCAACTCTCCCACTCGGGGCTTGGCAGTAGGCAATGTGGAGTTTTCTTTTTACTTCCAGTATCTCCCACATCTTGATCATCACCTTGCTGGTAAAATGACTTCCTCGGTCCGATCCAATCCTGTGGGGAATTCCGAAATGAGAGAAGATGTTATTGATCGTTAGGGCAACAGCTGTCTCTGCCTTATAATTCAGGGGCGGAAAACATTCTACCCACTTGGTAAACAAGCATGACTTTGTCAACATGTACTTGTTTCCTCTAGAGTAGCAAATCAATGACTTGCAAATGCAACCAAGGCAATGTCATTCCACTTTTCTGTAGAGGAACTCTGTGTGTAAGAGAACTTGTCTGAAACTGAGCACACACAAGACGCCCCTTTAAGTGGATGTTGAGGTCCTGGCCCAGGTGTGGCTGATTTGTAACCTCACGCTAGATTTCTAATGTTGTATGAAACCCCCTGTGACCAGCTGTGGCTGGGACAGGCTTTGAAATGAGGTAGGTACCACCCACTGGTCACATCCAGATATGGATTTCCGTACCAACAAACCATCTTGGATTCAGAACATTTTGGAACACTTGATAAACACCCGGAGATCCTCCTTCTTGATATAATCAGATTCTGAGAGAGGAAAATTCACAAGGTCTTCAATATGTTGATACAACTTCCCAATAATTGGGTCCGCTTTTTGTTCAGTAATCAGATATGCATTGGGGGATTCCTTACTCAACTTGGCCGCTGAGAGTTCATTATTGGCATGTGTTTGGGACCTGGTGACAGCAGTGACCTGGATTTCCCCCAGCAGGGATTCAGTTCTTGGCCAAGGCATTTCCAGTTTTGTCTGGTTCCACTTTTGTAGAGTGACCTCTAATTTCGTTTCCAATAGTTGGTCATCTCATTAGAGGTTACCAGATCATCAATTGATTAAATTAATTCCCCCAAAAAACAAGTTTATTGGTTGCACACAGCATGCCTTGATTTTTCCAGTTAATCAGGTGTTCCACAAAACCATTCCTGACATAATCACAGTCAGTTATTTGAGTTGGAGGTGTGCTGCAGTGATGATGGCTTGATGTACCGTCATCAACTATACCACCTGACTACTTCTGGGACCTTGTTTGTACCCAGCAGAGGGTTCCGGGGCATCATTCACCCACCAATGCAAACCACTCATTATTTTTTCCTGTGATTGTCAACATGCTAATAGCACCCATCCACATAAACTGTGGGTATCCATTGACATGTGTCTTTCTCATAGACTTTGTGCAGGGAAGGAAGGTATGCCTCCATATTGACATTGGACCTTAGTCTTTTGTACTCGAGACAATTTTCTTTAGCACAGTCATGCAGCTCAGCCAATACTTGCGCTAGAGGACATATCTGACCTCCACAGGAAAACCTTGCATGGACAAAATCCAGAAAGTAATTTGGGATTACTGATGTTCCCTGTTCGGATTTGGTTACTTTGTAAGTATTGCAAGTGTTGGTGAGGAGTCTCCACTATGATATGCTCCCCCTGGATGAATGGGCGGTAATTTTTCAATGCCTACACTGTTGACAGAGATTACTTTGTTGACCTTGTTGTGCTTTTGGTATAATACTGCTGTTAAGAAAGTATCTAAGAACCCTGTCTCCAAGAAGACATCCTTGAACTGTGTGTGGTGAGCTAAACAAGGGGCTTGGGAAAGGCTTCTCTTTAGTTGTTTTACTGCCTCAGATTGTTCCAGGTCCCCACTCCCACTTGACCCAGCGTTTAAGATATGGACCAAGGGTTGAGTGACCTCTGCATAGCCTTCAGTGAACTTTATACTGTAATTAGTGAGTCCAAGTAGGCTACTTAGTTATCGTAGTAGGGTCTTTCAATTTCAATAATGCTTCCACATTTGTTGCCTGGGGACTGAGATACTCAGGGTTTATTTCATGCACTGAGAAGTTCAAATGGGTATTACACCACTGTGCCTTCTGAAAGGACAGTTTTGCTCTGGCTTTCTGCAACTGGGTCATAACATAGCACATTTCTGTGATATGTTCCTCCACAATTGAGCTCTTGATCAAGGCATAATCTACATAGGCCAGGTTTCCCCTTTCACCCAAATAGGACATGCCCTTATGCAGGAAGATGTTACAATTTTTGCCAGAGTTTATGTACCAAAGGGGGTTTGGGTTCAAGTGTACTCCCAAAGGTAAATGCAAATGTATACTGGTCTTCCCTACGCACAGGTACCGTCCAGTAACAGTTGGTAAGGTCAAGGGAGGTATACACCTTTGACCCTTGAATCTGGGCCAGTCCCTGATTGATGTAGGGAGCATGTGGACCCGTTTGTTGAACTCCCTTATGTCTGCACAAAGTCTCCATTGACCATTGGGCATGAGTATCCCCTGTACCGGGTTGTTAAACGTACTGAGGATTGGACGAATTATCCCACGGGATTCTATATGTGTAATAATCTCTGTGAGTGACTCCATGGACATGAGAGATAACCTGTATTGCCTCACAAATACTGGATACCATTGCGGGATCTGTCGGTATGGCAGTTTAAAGTATATCTGTTCATCCACAGTCATATGAATCCATGGTAAAGATATACTGAAAATCCAGAAATACCTGTTTCAGCTCCTTTTTGTGACCCTCAGCCTCCAGGCATTAGTGAGATTGATTTGTTCTTTGACTATCTGCTTAAAGCCTGGAAAGACCGAAGACTTGGCAATTTCAACGGTATTCACCAGTTGGGTGGAGAGATCTCGTGTAAAGGTGTTGGCCTGGGCGGAAGGTTCCAAGAATGGAAGTCACTATTGACTCGGAATACCACCTCATCCTTCCTGATGTCACACATCATGTCTTCAACACCATAAGGGATACCGTCATTAATATGCAAGCAGTCATTTTGAATTGGTCCAATGATCCCATTACCTAAATCAATAGAATAATGTTGGGCATCAACCGCCATTCCAATAAAGGTGTAGGCACCCAAAGTAATACTTCTAGGGTCACTGTTATCCACCAATATTTGAATGGTGTCGTGTTCAAGGTCAACTAGAGGTGTTGGATTTAAATACAAACCTTGCTGTTGGAGATGATAATTCAAATTTATATAGACAGCCTTTTTTTGAAGTTCTGTCCTCGTGTAATTTTTAGGGGAGTTGTAAATTGTCGCACCTGTCCTGTGATGCTAACCTCTTCTCTCACTTGAACTTCAACCACATACGGCAGCAATTGAGCTGACCGAAGTACTTTCTCAGTATTGTCAAAGCGTATGGGGTACATACGTGCCACATGCATTACATGCATTAGGCAGCATCTCCTGCGAACATGCGTCGTTCAACACTGTGGCCTTGTCCTGTGAGAGCTATACTGCAGAGGATCCAAACCTCAGATTTTATAGGCTCGGAAGCGTGGACATAGTAAACGCGTTACGTGTCTTCGGGCATCATCTCCTGTGAACCTGCATCATTCAACACCACAGCCTTGTCCTGTGAGGGCTTTTATGCAGAGGGTCCAAACCTCAGATTTCATATGCTCAGAAGCATGGACATAGCAAACAACTATGTTTCATCAGGCAGCGTCTCGTGCGAACCTGCATCTTTCAACACCATGGCCTTGTCCTGTGAGGGCTTTGCCGCAGAGGGTCTAAACTACAGATTGTATACGTTCGGAAGCGTGGATGTAGCAAACGTGCTACATGTCATCGGGCAGTGTATCCTGCAACCCTGCGTCGTTCAACCCCGCTACTTGTCCTGCGAGGGCTTTGCCGCAGAATGGCAGAACCTCAGATTTTATAGTCTTGGAAGTGTGGACGCAGCAAATGTCCTACGAGTCGTCGGGCAGTGTCTGCTGCAAACCTGCATCGTTCAACAGTGCAGCCTAGTGTAAACGAGTGGGATTGACCTCTGACTGTCCCATAGATTCAGAGTTCGCTCTCGAATAATTTAAGACAAGATAGCTGCACCTTGAGGTGGATGGGGGTGCAGGTTTTCTTACTCCAACACCAATCAATAAGGACAACTCAATGGTTTGGCAAAGGGGAGTCCGTTTAATGACAAGTACAAAAAATGGGGAAACATGTGAATCATCAATGATGCGACAGCCCGTCTCGCTTCAACTCCCAAGAACTTCATTCAAACAGTAACAGTTATACCCAAAGTTTGTCATCATTGACGTGTAACACTCAAAAATTTGTCATGCAATTCTATTGGTTGGAAAAGGTAGCTTAAGTATAGGTGCTATATCTGTATATGGTAACGGAGAGTGAGGATTGGATAACTCTTATCAGATGGGCGTATATGCCCTTTCCTCTAACATTACTCATGCAAACGTCACTAAAAGTACAATGTCTCATTGATTCTACTAGAAATAGGACCCTAGATTATTTCGTCCACTGTGATTGGTTTGACTACATCCCTAAGCATAAATCTCCACTTTAATTAGCAGCATGTAGAATGGACACCAAGATACAGGATGCCCCAAGATTCACCCAGCCTCCCTTCCATCAATCAGTACTCGAATGGCTATGTGTTAATTAGTTGGCTGAGGTTGGCCTCAAAACTGTAGCTTCTTGTCAGGAAAAGTTATGGTATCTTCTGCTTTTGGGTGGCATCACACGTTGGTACCTCTTCGTGCTTGGCTGATCATGTGTTAGTACACCGTGAATCTGCTTAGTTTTCCTTCTATTTGTGCATTTGATTTTCTTTTTTTTTCGGCTTGCCACATGCCTGGGCCCCCCTTATCTTGACCTTCACGGGGCAGGCTGCTCTGCCCCGTGAAGGTCAAGATAATTTTGATTCTCCGAAGTTACTGTCCGCCTCCCTCTCTTGGTTTGAGCTTGACTTCCCAGGCGTGAGCTGCTTCTTGCTGAATTTCAATTCTTGCTTTGTGATGGCATACGAAACCTGGCCTGTTTGACCCTTAGTAACCTGGGTTAGTTCTGCTTTTGTATAAAGTGGATTCGCAATTATATAATGTGCTTCATTGAGGTAGATATATAGTTGGCACTTGCCGCTCTATTCTTCTAATAAGTATAGAAGGCCGCACTGTTTTCTTAGCTTCTTGCATTACAAGCATATGTACATGCGTTAGCTGGTTGAATATTTTCATCCTGATTTACTGTTATGTTACTTTATATTTCAACATGGTCACTTCTTCTATGTCCGTGATATCCTTATCCGTGGCATTTCTTCGTTGTGTGTCATCTTTTGGTTGTCGTTCGTTCATCTGTACGTCTGTCCAGACCCTTGTGACGTCACCATTTGAGTTTCCTCTGGGACAGTGTTTAAGCAATCTTCATTTCTTGTCATTTGCTGGTAAGGTTGCCTCAATGGATACTTTACTGCCCATGGTTCTCTGGTTATTGGCACTTCAATAGGTATTGCTCTTCTGATTGGCACTGGGCAGAGCCCTAGTGCGGCTCTCTGCTGGTTCATTTGCTCATCATACGTCACATATCTTGGTGTGAACATTCCTGGTACTTCAAAATGTCGACTGGAGTGCAGGCCATATTTGGGACCTCTTCTACACTCCCCCCTCTGGTCGGTTCATCGACCACTTCCGCTTCCTCCTTGGGATTCGTCTCACTTGGTTCTTCTGTATTCATCTCTTCTTCATCTTCTGGGTTTGTACATGATGGTTTGAAGGAATGTCTCTTTGGCGTCCATATTTTTATCACTCCTTTCAGGCTTCCTGCTGTTTTTACATGTTCGTCTTTATTCCATGTCATTAGCTGACATTGTTCATTTGGGCTGCAATAAATCCACATTCCTTCATAATTTCTGCATTTCCTGGGATACAGAAACTTTGTTCCTTCTGCTGCGTACTTGCAGGCCTTCACAAATTCTCTTATTTCTTCATCAGTCATGTCTTTGACCTTCCATCCTGGCTCGACATCAATCATGATCTTCATCCCTATGGCTTTCTTCGGAGTCATCTGGCATTGTGATGTTATTATCTTGATGACACAAAATCCTAATAATATCCTCACTAGCAGGGCTCCCAGGATCTTGAATGTGTCTGTCATCTATTGTGGGACCCAGGAAAACAGTGATCCAAACTAGCTGTCATCATCAACTTCGTCAGCTTCCTCGATCATCTGGTTCTGTAGCTTTGTTAGCATACCTATGGCCTCTGTCAAGGTTCCATTTTCCTCGTCATGAGATGGTATGAATGTGCAACATGATTCTCCAATTTTTGCACAAACTCCTACATCCATAGCTGTGATCATGTCAAGTACATATCTGCTCTGGAGAGTCATCAGTCGTATTGCTTTTAACTCTTCCTTAATCGCATTGAATCCTTTTATGGTCATGTTGATGGTCTGCAATAACTCCCATCTGGTTATCTGCAACCATTTAGTGTTTGCTCCAACCTGGAATCTTGGCATGAGGATTGTTGTGAACACTGATGAGGTGAGGCTGAACAGCCTGTGTTAATATGGGATTGCATGAAATGCTTCTTCTGATTTGGCAGAGAAGTAATTCTCTCTTTTCATTCGGGATACCTGCTCCACAGATCTCCTTTTCCTCAGGTGAGCATCTGCTTTCGGGAAACTGTCAATATTCAGGTCACCTTTCGGGATCACTAGTGCTGGAACGTGGACGTTCACTATTGTGCATATGCCTTCCCAGTTCTTTGGCAGTCTTATGTACGCTTTGGATCCACACGCCCAATAATGATCCATAATTACTGCAGTTCCGTGAGTCATTCCTGGAGCTTCAAAAATTCATCCGCAGTTCTGATTCTCTCCCATATTTCTTGTGCCATTGTTCCTCTAGCACAATTTCGGGCTTTCTAGTGGCACTATCTGCAAGGGACCTCCTCTGTCTTCGACCCATGTCAGTCATTTTG
Organism: Ambystoma mexicanum; assembly: GCF_040938575.1. Taxonomy (NCBI): domain Eukaryota; kingdom Metazoa; phylum Chordata; class Amphibia; order Caudata; family Ambystomatidae; genus Ambystoma; species Ambystoma mexicanum. The sequence continues at coordinate 1,514,181,437 of NC_090937.1, read as the reverse complement.
TGAGTGTCGGCCATAGAGGTTTGCACAACCTCTGTGAGTTTTCTATTGCTTCCTTGCAGGCTCCAAGGACCATCCATGCTCGGCAGATCACTACCCCTTCTTCCCATCCATTTGGAGAAAGCACTGTTCCACAAATCTGCATTTGGCCTCCGTTTCCAAATTTGAGCCTCTTCTGGAGTTTTTCCTTGGACATTCAGTCTCGGGTTTATTTCCCATCTTATTCCTGCTCCTTTAACTTCAGGCTTTTCATATCTGATCACGTGATTCCTAGTGTGAGCTCTATTTCTTGTGTTGATGTCTTGAACATAATCTTCATCGGGGTAATCTGTCTCGATTGCCCATATCAATGAGGCATCCCTCCCCATGAACTGGCCTCTGGTGTTGCACATTGCTAATTTTGACGGACAATGTGCCGTCTGTACATCTATTTCGACAGCCACAAAGATCTTGGATTTCCCCATGCTTTATGGTAGAAGTGCACAAACGAAGCACTCCCCTTCCGAACTTCGTCTTCCAACTTCGTTCATGTGCTGGTACCAAATGTTGTTCCCTAGATGTGCTGTTCTGTCCAGGTAATCGTTCAGTTCATTATTATCTTCATGTAGGCTTCTCTTGATTCTTAGTGTCTTCCTGTAGCTTGCCATAACTACATCCCTAAATGCATCTGTGTGGCTTTTTCTTGCTGGAGGACTCTCAGGTATTGTGTTCCATGGTGCAGGTCTCTTTATCTACATCAATGGGGTAGGTGGAGGTTTTGTGGTTCTCTCCTTCTCTTCTTGCATCCTTTTCCTGCCATTTATAAGTGCCTTTATCAACCACCAGCGTGACGCTGGCCTAGTGTGTGGCTGTCTTGTAGGCCTGGTGCTTGTCCCTTGTGTTGGACTATGCGCGTTGGAGAGTACAGCTTTTGTTGTTATGTTATTAAGTTCCTCTTGTCGTTTTCTCGCTATGCTCAGTTGTGGAAATAGAAGGTCTACTAACATGTGTGTCCTTGTGGAGAGTATTTCTGCAGCCACTTCTGTTTTCTTTAGGTCTTCTGACAGGACTGCTTCTGTTGGCTTTCCACTTACTTTGTCTCGTTTTTTCTCACTATCTCCTGTGAATGTTTTTTCAGTAGGCAGTCTCATCTTCTCTGCTGCTTTCGGTTGTAGTTCTGTGGATCTTGCCATCTGGCCTGGTTCGTGTGCATTCAGTGTGTGTGTGTGTGCAAGTGTCAATGCTTTGTCTTCATTCTTTTCGTGCCGACCCTGTCTCCGGCTTTCATGCTCATTCATTACCTCAAGTGTGTGTGTGTATCACTGCTATTACATTCATTTCCTGTTAATTTACTTTATCATTGGACTTTCTCGGCACTGGAATGACTATACAAGGACTGGGTGCTTTTTTGGGTTTCATGCGTACATCATCAGGTGGGTACACTGAAATTGGAACGCTTCATGCACCAATGAAAAATGCACTTCTGATCGTCAATGACAGCAAAATAATGATAAACACAATACATAAGTACATTATAGTTCGATATGCAAGGAAACAGCATTTTATTCCAGAGAAGCAAGGGTGCCCCTCTGCTTGTGGGAGGACCAGGTTACTGTTCTGGGCCCCCCATCTCGATCATTAGCCAAATGTCACTGTTATCCCCCAAGTATCGCTCTTGGACAGTTTTAGTGTCAAGTGCTTCACATGTGTCCCCCCTCTTGCGGAAGGTAATTGTCTCTTGATACAGGATTCAGTTCCTTTGCTACTATGAGAAAAATAGATTAAAATAACACTTTATTGAGACACCTTCTCTGTGCAAGTTCAAAGTGTGCAAGTTCTCGGTTCACTCCTTTAATCTGTTTCAGTCCTGTGGATGTGTTGGACACTGGTCGGTGTGAAGAAATAGAGAAAAATATCAACAAATATGACACATAAGGTTCTTTACTCGGCTCCCTCGATCTGTCCCTCGGAGGAAGGTTTCATCAGGATCTCCTAAGGAGTCAATGGACATTAGTATTTTTAATTTGAGCTATGATGGCACGCAAGAGCATGTTGAGCTGAGCATTCTTCACTGGATCTCCGAGGAATGTGAGTACGTCATCGTTGGTTGGTCTTCCCACTAGCTCTGGAAAGTTCTCAATGAGGTAAAAGAAGACATGGTATGCAAATCTACTGCCTTCCAGTGATAGGGATATTTGTCCAGTCTTTGTTGAGATTCAGGATCATATATTCTTTCCTTGATGTATACAATGTTTGCACTGTCCAGTCACGTAGAGTGCAACCAATATGCTTATTTTGTTTAACAGATGACTTAACTGTTCAGTGTTTGCTGGATCTCAAAGGAAGGTCAGTGTATCTGTGGTTCCTCCGACAATAGATGGCCACTCTTCGATTATGCGAAAGAAAAGTGTATTGATGAGTTCATCTGGTATCACCTGGGGTGGAAGCATTTGTGTCCTTATCACTGCACTCCGGGAGTACGATGAAGGTTTCCGCAATGACAGTAAGCAGGTGTCTGATTACTTTTTCGTTGTCGGGATCTTGAAGAAAGTCTGTGACACAGGTGACCCTTACTACCAGTGAAGGATAAGATATCAATACTAAATGGAAGTAAGTAACCACGTCCTTTGTGATGTCTCTACTGTGGGATACGATAAGTGCTGCCAAACAAAGTCTCGGTTCTGGATAAATTGAGATGCTGTGTCTGTTTCCACTTTGGCTATATTTGGTCAAAGGTTTGTTATAGTCTTTTCCTCATCAAGGCTTAAGTTTGACTTGGTTCACATCAACAGAAGGTGTTGCGGCTTATATGCGCAATTTCTTCACCCTGCAACTAGGATGCACAGAGTGTCCATTTTATATGTCAATTTTTTGCTTGGAGGAAGTGTCCAAGTTAAGCCACAACTTGCAAAAAGGGTTTTTGTCTTTACTTTGCTGCTCATGCGTCCTTCTTCCTTGTCATGGATCTCGTCTGAACGTGCTGTGGTTCTTCCCCATTGTCTGTAGTCTCTTCGTGGTGGGGTACAGGCAGGGGGCTTTCTCTGATATATGGCTTAATGTCATTTAAAAAAATCCATGCTCTCATGCCCTTTAGCTTCACAGCTGATGGAGTGTAGTCCTCCATGATGAAAGGACCATTGAATCTTGGCTCGTCCCACCTTTTCCTCGTGTGGTTCTTCACTAACACAGTATCTCCAGCAAAGATGAGTGGAACACGTAGACCGTGATCTAAATCTGTTGCAGTGTCTCCTTATGTGTTTTCATTGTCGTTGCAGCTGGTCTGAAATTTACAGTAAGGCTGGATGTCATGCAGTTCAGGTACTTTTGCATTTCAGATCCTAGGACCTCTCGGGTTGACTGGGCATCACATCTAGCTCTGTCTCGAGGGGATGGGGGGGTTCCCATTTTTCTCGTATGGCATAAAATGATGGTCGGAGCCTGGTTGGTTCTGAAGAGCATACAATGCCAATGGAAGGCAGTGAAACCATCTCCTCTTTAGAGTAAGTTTCAACTTGGCTATCCTTTCCTTTAACAAGCCGTTGAGACTCTCACAAAGCCCATTACCTTCTGGATGATATCCCGACGAGAATTTGTGCTTTATACCAAGCAACAAGCTAATCTGTTCAAAGACGGCATTGACAAAATGGGCCACATTATCTGATATCATTACTTCACCCCCCCCCACCTAGGGAACACTTCCCTCACTCGGAATTTGGCCGCACAGGTAGAGTTTGGTTGTGTACACGGACCTGCTTCTATCTATCTATCTAGAGAATGGACACACCACGACAATTAAGTATCTGTACCCGTTGCATACTTGAATCATGTCAACATAATCGACATGCAGATGCTGAAAAGGCCCATTTGGCTGTGGGATGACTCCTCTCATTACTTTTAATGTGTACCCAGCTGTGAATTGCTGGCAGATTATACAGTTCACCATAAAAAATGCAACATGCACAGCTAAATTCGGTATGAACCAGTCTTCCGCGAGCGTTGCTGGTAGATTCTCTTTTGTCAAGTGCATCGAGTAATGTAATTGCTCCAACGCTATATTTAGTAGGGCTACAAGCATTACTGGTTTTTCTCATCCTGCGGTGCCTCCCCTTGGAGTTCCATCAGTTGCATTTGCCCAAGATTGTTATAGGCTTCAGGTGTGGTTCGTGCTACCATCATCCTTTCATGGGTGCACGCCACTTCCACTTCCATAACCGCCTCACTTTTGATGCCATACGCTTGGCTTCTGTGTCTGCTGCGTGGTTTCCTCGTAACACAAAATGTGTCCCTTTGTGTGGGTGGCGAATTTCACAACCGCTATGCCCACTGGGAGCTGTAGTGCCTTAATCAGCCTGTCCAATAAGGCTGAGTGCTGCACAGGCGTACTGTCCGCTCAGAGGTAGCCCCTCCTCTTCCAGCGCACTAAGGCTGCGTGAACTGTGGACGTCACATAGGTGAAGTCACTGTACACTGTTACTTCCTGGTCTGCGTGATTCACAATGGCGTGTATCAACGCCAATAATTCTGAAGCCTGTGCTGAATAATGAGATTGTATTCAAGCACTAACAAGTACTCTAAATTCTCAGTTTTCTATGTGTTTCATCAATGCGACGTCTGTATATCTTTGTCCGTCAACTTGATCGATTCTCGAAGACCCGTCAATAAAGACAATCTCCCCTCTCACCAGGGCATTTTCGTTCACCCTGGGGATTTTGTCATAGAAATCTTCATAATTTGCACAGTCATGTATCGGCTCTCCTTCAGTGACTGGCTCTGCTATGAATGTAGCTGGGTTCACTATTTTGCATAGGACTATTTTAATCAATGGATTAGATATGATCACTTCATAGGCAGAATCTCTCTGAGATGTCAATGTGCCCTTTGGTTTCTCTAGAATGCAAACAATGCGTGCTCGACAAACAAAGTCATGGAGCAGCCCATTACAATGGTGTTCGCCTTCTCTATGGCAAACGCTGAGGCAGCTAAGCTTTGTTAACATGGGAAGTGTTCCTACATTACTGGGTCCAGATTCCCAGTTTAATATGCTATAGGCTTGTACCTCAATGAAGTTTTTTGAGCAAGCACTGCCATCATGACGCTGCCCTCTGTGTGCGAAAACAGGTACAATTCCTCTACATAGTTAGGAATCCTGACAACTGGAGCTGTACAAATCGCTTTCTTGAGTTCAGAAAACCCTTTCTCCATCGTCTCAGACCATTCAATTTTTTCCTTTGTCACTTGGGCCTTCTTTAGGGCCTAAAGTAAAGGCTTAGTGTACAAGCTGTAATCAAACACCCGTGCCCTAACATAGGTGCACAGGCCTAGAAATCTCTGCATTTGCTTTATCGTGTGTGGCTTAGCTGTGTTCAATATGGCTTCAGCCCTTTCTGGGGTCGCCTTCTTGCCTTCATGTGAGATTATTTGGCCTATGTACAGCATTTCCTATTGACAGTATTGTAACTTTTCCTAGTCAACCTTATGTCCTTTCTCAGCCAGTATAGTCAAAATCTGGACTGAATCGTGACTGCACTGCTCCTCTGTGATGCTGCAGATAAGGATGTCATCTACGTACTGCAAGACAACAATTTCTAATGCGATATTGTTTAAGTCCATCTGTAGGACTCTCTTAAAAATAGATGGGGACTCACAGTACCCCTGTGGTAGCCTCGTGCTCTTCAGACGCATCTGTCTGAATGTGAATGACATCAGATCTTGTGAGTCACGATGCAACGGGATTGAGAAAAATGCATTTTTCAAGTTAATCACCATGAAATAGTTTGCCTCAACGGGTATATTAAATAGGATTGTAGCCAGGTTAGAGACTAAAGGGAACTCTGCTTCAACAACATTGTTTACTGCTCATAAATCCTGGATTAAATGCCAAGACCCTCCCTTTGATTTCTTGACAGGATAAACTGCCATATTACATGGTGATTCTGATGTCACTAAGATGCTCTGGTCCATCATGGTGAAAATTGTATCCGCAATCCCTTCATCCGCCTCTCTGAACATAGGATATTTTCGGTCTCTCTGTAAAATGATTCCTTGTTTTAGTTTAATTTTAACTTCTCCCACCCCCTTCAAGAGCGCTACATCACAGGGTCCTGTAGTCCACACTGAGACAGGTACTTTAGCCATATCCTCATCAAAATATTCCGGGCGTTTCAGTGCCAACATCATTCTTTGAGGCACTTCTCTTTTGAATATTTTTATCCAAAATATGAGACTCACTTCCACCCTTGTCTCTTCCATGTCTGATTGTTCTTCCAACAGATCGTTATTGGTGACGTCAGTCACTCGATATCCCTCTTCGATGGCGATAATCGCGCTCCATTGTCTGACTTCATCATCGTATCCGTCGACCAATGCTACTTTCCCTCGCAATGCTACAGCACGTATCATCAAGGCAAATACTTGTCCATCCTCTTCATGTATAGGTATTCTTGGTCTGAATAGAAACTCATCAGGGGTTCTCATGGTTATATCTGCAATGCCTGGCAATGCTGCCATAAGCACACGCATGCCATATGTGAACATTTCTGGCTCTAGCGGTATAGCTCTCATGGCTATGTGTCCTGAGTATGCTCTAATTATTTTGCATACGTTTGAATAATGCATTCCTGGAATGGAGCATACTATGCCGTCCTCCGTGAACGAAATCGTCATGTTCAATTTTGTCATTAAGTCTCGACCCAAAATGTTTACTGGGGTCTGACATGAATACAATAAGGGCACATTCATTTTGCATTCTCCTATGGAGACTGGGAGTACGTCTGTAAAGGGAACTCGACTGTGAGCTCCTGTAAAACTCTGAGTATCTATGGCCTCACCGGGCAGGGAAAACTTGCCTTCACGTATGCACAAGCGGGTTGCACCCATGTCCACTAGGAAGGAATATTCTTTACCACCTATAATGACATTCACCCTAGGTTCCCTATGAGGGTCTGGTGTCACTGATAGGATAGAGCATATAAAGGTTTTCAGTGAGCTGACCTAGTTCATATATAAATTTGGCCCACTGTGCACTTGTGGATTTTCCCCATTCCCAGTGTTGCTTCCCCTTCCAGGGTTCTGGACCTGCCCTGTACTCATCGTGTGTGACACGTGCAACGGTGTCTGTTGGGATTGTCCTTATGAAATATTCCCCATGTTCTGTAGTTGCACCCCTTGTTGCGCTCCTGGCGTTTGCTGTTGCACCATGTGATTCTGTGCAATGCCCTGTTGTGAGACTGCAGGTGGATTTGCTGTGCCTGCTCCCATTCCTTGGCCATTCTGCCACATGCCTTGACTTCTACACATGCGCGTCAAGTGTCCTGTCATTCCACACAGCCAACATACTCGTGGAGGTCGGATCATTTGCCCATTTAGCATATCTTGGTTACCATTTTGCATGTTTTGAAAGCCACCTTCATTACTTTGGAAACCTCCCCGATTGCTCTGCCATCCTCTTCCCCTAATTCCTCTTCCCCTTTGGTAAAACCCTACGTTACCCTGGTTGTTCTGTTGTAGATTAGCCACTTGCTGCACGTGTTGTTCAGCTGTGTTAGTTAGCATGGCTCCTTCAAGAGCATACTTTGATAATTTCTTTTGCACCAGCTCCGCTTCCTCACCCTTTCGAGTTGCCTCCTTTTTTCGATTCTTTTCTTGCAACATTCTACAGTAGTGTGCGATAGTCAACTGTATTTCAGCCCAAGGCTTAGCCTCAACTCCTACCAATTTCTTAAGCTGTTTCTGCACTGGTTCTGGCAATTGTTGGCATAATATGTGATAGAATACAGGTATAGATTTTGTCCAAGATTCATGCGTTTCGAGCACCCACGCGTCTTGGAAATTCTGTATATAAATTAACATTTTTTTCGAGTCATGATAGCTCCCATATCAGAAGTGTCTGGGTAAAGCACTCGCAGCGCTTTCCATACTGCTACTCTACAATTGTTAAATGGCACTCCGTCATGTGCAGCATTAATTGTGGTTACACCAGGGTATCCTGCCCTTGTCCACACATCGTCTGCTCTCTCACCAAGTATGGTGATCAGGAGAACTTTAATGTCCCCTATAGCTAACGTGTTTCCTCCTGTCATTTTTTCTAACTCATGTATCCATTTTCCAGCTCCCGATGTCAGCATTGGAAGCTTGTTTTTCAAATGTTCTCGATCCATGTGTGGCCATGGAATATATTGTGGTCTTGCTCCCCCCTTTTATAGTAGCGGCAATTGCAATGCACAGTCTTCTTTCTCTTCTCTCATAGCTCTCCTGTCTATCGCCGGGGTAATATTCCTGCATCGCTGTCTACATAGGCTGGGGACAATACCCCCCCTCTGACCATGGGGTGTTCCTTCATGTCTGTCAGACTCTGATGTCCTTGGTGCGGTCTCGCTAGTATCTGACCATCGTAGCCCTCTTTCCCTTGGGAGTCGTCTTTCACACCTTCTCCCTTCTTCATTTGCCTCGTGCACCTCCTCTTCGGAGTCAGACATTGGTTGTTCCCAATTCAGGCAACTCCTTGTGTCATCATCGTTTCTACTGATTTCTAATCTATCCAGGGACAGTTTCCTAACCCCACTACTTCAGGTGACATCCTGCATATCATATAGCTGAGTGCTCTCCAGGCGCTCGTCCTCCCCCTCCTCTTGGGGTAATTTCTCTATCCCCATTTTCATCATATATTTTATAGATCGTTTCCCCGATGCTTCTGGTGTCAAAGACATCTTCAATATTTGCCCTAGGTGTATCTGGTACTGAATCGTACACAGGGAAGAATTCTGTGATGTCTTCCGTGTCTACAACTGTATCGGATTTTTGACTTCCCTCTCCAAATATTCGAGATCGCGTGCCCTCTGTCTACGCTTACGTTCAATATCATCATCAAATTCTTTGCGCTTCCTCGCCTCTTCTCTGACCCTTTCTTCTTCCCTTCTCTTTTCAGTTCTACGTTCATCTGCCTTTCATATTTCCTCATCTCTTCATCTCCTTATCCTTTTTTCACGAACCCTTTGCTCTTCTTCCAACCTTTGCTGTTTCTGTCTGTTTTGGTCATAGGCTGCTCTCTGTTTGCGATCGAGCTGCTTTTCTTGCTCTTCGCGATTTAACTGTTCTTGCCTCAGCCTATTTTTCCTTTTTATCCTTTCGTCCCTTAACTCCTTTTCTGTCTCCTTTCTCTGTGCCTCATCTAACCTCTCTTTAGGACTCACATCATCACTTCCTTTCCCATTGAGTTTCAATAAGATTTGTCCTACCATCCATTCGTCTTCACTCATCAGTTCTGTCTTCACTTCCTTTCCACTTCTTTCCCTCTCTCTCCTTGTAGAGAGATGCACTTGTCTGTGCCTGATCCTTTCTTTCATCATTGCGTCTCCCCGTGTCCCCGGGACTATGGAGGTAATATTTCCGTCCTTTTCTCTCCCTTGATTGTCATCACCACTATGTGTAGGTGACTCATATGCGGGGTTGCTGTACCCTGTGGCTGCTTTGAGTTCCCTTAGCGGGTATATTCATTCGTCCTTACTTTCTTCAGTTTTCATTTCGGGCGGAGCAAGTGGCGTGGTAGCATCTCACCCCCCTCAGTGCATACATTTAATGTACAATCTGCAGGAAGTTCTTCCTCCTTTGTCTGTTCAAACATTTTCCAGAGTTCTAGAACAGCAAGACGTTTCTCTAGTTTCTTGCCTGTATTTTGGCATGTAAATATATTGTCATATGTTGTAAGACCTCCATATGCAGCAAGCACTCAATGGCATAGTAGCCATCTTGTCCTGATTAACTTGTATCCAGACACCTGCAAATACCTCTCAATCTCTTGAAGAAAGGAGGGTAACAACGCCTGCAGGTCTTCCATCTGGGCCAAAATATCATCTACATAGGCTGCCACCTTCACCTCCACCCCCTGGACCCAAACCCTGGAATATCTCCCTAACCCGAATACTCAGCAGGGGCTCTGACGAGAGCACAAATAGTAGTGGTCATAGCGGGCATCCCTGATTCATTCCCAGCTTCAAGGTGAAGAATGGCAACATCACACTATTAACATGCACCGTTGATCTGGGATGCTGAAAAAAAGGAAACAACTAAGTCAATAAAGTCCAAGCCGTGCCACTTCAAGGCTTCCATTACGAAAGGCCACCCCACTTTGTCGAAGGCCTTCTCTGCATCTAATGTTATAGCCCCCTATGGTATATCTGATACTTTTGCCAAATCCAATATGGTGCACAACAGGATAGTGTTCAACCCGGATTGTCTCCCTTTCACAAATCCAGTCTGGTACTTGTGGATCAGGACTGGCAAAAGACAAAACCATGGTGAAGATTTTCACTTCAGAATTAATCCAAGATATCAGATGGTAGTTTTTCACTAACTTGGCCTTCCTCTCCAGGCTTCTGGATGAGGTGAATGGTGGTTTCATAAAAATGATCCTTGGGGGTGTTCCCTGTTAATGTAACCTCGATACAGCTCTATCAGTTTAGGTGCGAGTAACCCCACAAATGTATGGAAATATACCATTGGCAGTCCCTCTGGACCAGAGGCCTTCCCCATTTTCAAATTGGCTAAGGCCTGTTCCACATCCTCCCTCGTATAATCCCACCCTTGAATAGCCAGAACCTCTTTGGGTACCCCGTCCTTATTTGAAGCTTGATCCTCGTTAAAATACCTGGCAATTTGGGTCTGGCTAGGTGAGGATTCGGGCATGTACAGAGTCTGATGAAAAGCTGCAAATTCCATAGAGATTTCCTTGTCTGATCTAATGATCACATTACCTCCTTATAAGGCAGTCACCCTGTTGGTCTGCTGTCTTGCCTTCAAGTAATTTGCTAATAGGTTCCCCGCCTAGTTCGTCCCACCATAAAATTTAGAGATAGACTTGAGCAGCAGTCCTGCTGCTTTATCAGAGGAATGCTTACTGTATTCTACTTTACCCATCATCATAGCCTGGAACCTCTTAAAAGACTCTGCCCTTGCGGTTCTGTTCCACCTTGCCACAAACCCAACGAAATGGCCTCAAAGCATTGCTTTGTATGCCCACCGAGACCCCCTCTACCATATTGCACTGGAAAAAAATCATCTGGAAAAAATTCTATCTCCCCACCCACTCACACCCCACAACCACTGGTGCGTGGTCCGAAGTAAGGATTGGGGCTATGTCCAACCCTTGTATCGGCAACATCAAACCCTTACTACACACAAACACGTAATAAATTCTGGAATATGATTCCTGGGGAGGAGAGAAGAATCTAACGTCCTGTGCATCCGGATTCCACAACCTCCACACATCTGCTAATGTATTGTACTGCACAAGACTCTCAAATCCCCTGTGCATCGTGGTTGTACTTAACGGAGCATGGGACCCTGTACTGGATCTAACGGCAGGTTACACTCCCTCCTGCCCCCCATATCCAAGACTCCCCTTCTAACCTTTGTAAATCCAAATTCAGGGAATCCCAAAACCCACTATCCTGCTGGTTTGGTCCATATACATTCACTATGGTTAGCAGGCCATCATCAAGCTTCACTCTAGCTATTAGCCAACTCCCCCTCCTCCACGAGCACATCCTTCACCTGGAACCGACAGTTCGTATGCAATAACACTGTACCGCCCCTCTTTTTGACCCACTGCCTCTGATGCAACCTCATGCTCTACCCATTGCTTACTCAACATATTGCACCCCGCACTGAAGGGGCACCTGAGGGACCCTCCCGTATGGAAACAAGGCACAATCACCACACACGAACTTACGCCAGACACAAGATTGTATTCTCAATAACTAGGGTTTATTGCAAAGCAAATAGTCTCAGTTGGCCAACTGGGTCCCGCGCCCCGCAACGTGTGTTTCCAGACCCCAGGGAACGCAAGAGAATGAGAATGAGAATCATACAACAGTTACATATATACAAAGCAAGCATCTTACAATCAGTGGTGACACATTCAATACCACCCATAATGTATTTCCTTTGAATTGGGTACGATGATTGACAATTGTGACGAGTTTGACACCTTCAGATATTTATTTAGCACCAGTTTGCAATTTCATGAGCCTGCAGACAAAAATCTTTGTTATAAGAACAGACTGCTTCTGTTCTCTGCAAGCAAGCTGTGTGCAGGGGAGAGACACATTCCAGGCCTCGCTATCTCCTAGTTTCTATTTGTGTACTAGGGATCAACTTGCTCTTCAGGGCTCTACAGGGCTCAGGAAAGGGGGGCCGCAAAGAAGAGCATAATTCAAGCCATTTAATGTTCCCGTCTAACATTTCTACTGTATCGAGACTAGCTGGCACCTGTGTACTGATTAAAATGCCTCGCTGCTTACTTCCAAGGACTTGTGAGGAAGGAGACCGGGCATTTCTGTCTGGGTTGCTGCGTTATGTTTCAACAAGTCTCTCGCGGCCTTGCACTTTACATGAACAATAATGTACTAATGGAGCAGAATACGTTTTCAGCAAAGCAGTTTTCACAGAAAGCAAGAGGCAAACTTTAGAAAACAAAATGGCAATTTCAGTCACTTAAAAATGGCCGTACTTCAGTCAAGCTTATGGCATGAGAAAGTTGGTCTTCGGCCAGCTAAGTACATTGCCTCATGATTGAGGGGTGTCTACTTTTTCTGGACTGACAAAACCTCTTTTTGGCTGTATGCCAAATGCCTCATCCGTACATTACATCCTCTTCCGACCAAGTATCTGATTCTGATTCTGAATCTTGCACACTACTGGTCTCCTCCTCATTGTCATCAATAATGCTTGACATGAATTCTTTTACTGTCTTTAATTCATTATTACTGTGAGAACTTGATTTAGTAGTGCTCTTTCTTTCTACCATCCGTACACACTCTTCGCTTATTTCAGTACATATTATGGGTAAGTAGTGTATGCAACAACAACATGTCATGAATATTCCTAGCACTGCTAATAGGATCGCAAATAATTTCCATCCCCATGAGCGTAATGCCTCCCAGAACCAGGAGCTTATGTTTAATTCCCAACTCCCTTCAGGGGGGTGAAGGTCAGAGCTTAAAACGTGCAACGTTCTTATCGCTTCGAAAATCGTAGGGGGAGGAGTCGCTTACAAATATGCAACAGGCTGATCCCATGGTTTTGCAAACTCCCCTTACGATCAACCAGGATTACATCAAGGATTACATCAAGAGCCATTCTATTTTGGAGTGTCATCAATCTAATTCATTTTTCCTCTAATGTAATATTGTATAATATATCTGTTGTTCCATTTATTGTTTTCTCTAGTATTCTGGACAGTATATTATAGAAGTTTATTGCCTGGCCCCAAAATGGTATGTATGATTTTGCTATGTCCTCTGTGATCAAACCTCCTTCCTCATTTCGCCGTGGTCTTGACTTAGCCAATTTTGCTATGTCTGCTGTTCTTGAAAGGAATACCCCCGGGAACAAAAATCCCAAGTAACAAGTACCTCCCCAGTTTCTAGATAACCAGGGATACGCTTTTTCTCCACATATAAAATAAACAGGATCACCTACATAAACTGGCTCTACCTCCTTATTAAGAAATGCTATATTCATACATCTAGTGAATGTCCCCACCAATAGGAACCCTTTTTTCTCAGGCAAAAGGGGACAGAGCGTGGACTGGAATTTACTGTATAGGAGGGGGCACTGTATCTTTATTTCCTTCTGGGTTCATATGAAACGTCATTACAGATGATTTATAGGGCACAAATAGTCTGCCTTGTGGCATCACTACTGGTGTGATCAGTTGTGCTTTGTGAAATATAGAACAACCTACAGGTTTCATAATAATTTCTTCAAATCCATTCATATTTGTTCTATCTAATTGGCAGTTTCACTTTCGTTCCATTTACTATAATATAATGCACTCAAGGATGCATAACATGCAGTACTCAATGGCTACGGCTGCACATACCAACCAATTCCTTTCCCACCATGCTGCGGCAAGTGGGCACATACCCAACAATTATTCTTTCACAATATTGAGTGAGTCATGTTCATTATTAGCAGTAATGTGTTATTCCCATAACCTTCCCTGTGTCTTTCTTCCATTGGGGACAGAGTGTAAGTAATTACATGAACCAGGCTTTGAGTAGTGGCAATGTTCCCAACAGGCAGGAGTACTTCTAAGGGGTGTATTTCTTCCAAGTACCATAATACCAATATGGTCATTATTGGGGCTAATATACTCATTACGCACATCACTATCGTTAAGATCAGCATACAATTTTTTCAGCAATGTTTTTTCTGTAACCTTCCAGTCTCTATAGCTAACTCATTATCAGCAGTGGTACAGGAGGGGGCAAAAGCTGGTTCTGGCATTTTTCTCTCGCTTTTCATCTTCTCCACCGATGTTTGTTGTGAATGTCTCTTCTCGCTGCACTCATTCGAATGTCAATAAGTTCAGTAAATGTCAACTGTTTGTTCTGCCAGTTCTTAGCAGCCTGGATTTGCTATACGTTGGGCAAGATTTCTGTGCATATGCACATTGCTCAAAGAACTCCAGAGCAGTTATCAATTGCCTTCGTACCATGTGAGCCCCTCTTGTCCATAAGGGGTGATCTGCACATGGATTTGTTTTAGCACTGAGGAGCATCGCTCTTGGGATGTCCGATTTGCACAACCCTCACGCCAGTTTCCTCTAGGCCTCCGGTTCCTACTTCATCTGCAATAGGAAACAGAGACAACAAAGATCAAAAGAAATGAAGATTTGATCACTCCTTCTTCCGGCTCCGCAAATTATACCGCCTTGCTCCTCGTATCGTGTGATCAATGAATAGTGCAGGTGCACTTCCAGACTCGAGCTCGGAGTCAGCCTATGGCGCAATGCCAGGTGATGGTGGGTGCCAAAGTGATGATGCAGATTTCGTTACAGGCTGTGGCGCAATGAAAGATGGTGGGCGCCAAAGTGGTACACGTTTTGTGTCAGCCAGCAATGATGCAGGTTCTGCTGGACAACGTTGGGGCACTCTTTGCCCTTCCTCCTTTATAGCAATTTTTTCAGGCTTCGTTCCAGGCTTTATTTCAGGATCAGACAGATTTCATGGCAAATAACTGGCAACAGTTTCTTTCATTTCTGGGACCTCTGACTCTTTCTGGTCATCTCGATCAGGCAGTTTCTCGGGCGGTGATGGGACCTTTTTAGCGTATGTTGCGTGTATCTACACTTTCCTTCCATCCACACTAACGGCGGTCTGCGTTGTTAAAAGTATCTGGTAGGGTCCATGCCATCTGGGTGCAAGTGATGTTTTTCTCTCAAAATTCTTGATCAGAACTCATTCTCCGGGTTCCAGTGCATGCCCTGGACCAGTGTATCTGATTGGTAATGCCCCCTGCACCTGCTGATATATCAAATGCAATTTTTGAATTAACAGATTACAATAAATGCTGAGGACAGGATATTCAAGCTCCCTTAGCCGCTTTGGCTGCGGTGCACACCAAACATTCACCGGCCTCCCCATCACTATCGCATACGGGGAGAGCCCAGTTCTTGCCAGCACAGATGTGCGCATGCACAGTAACACTAGCGGTAATGCATCGATCCAGCTCAACTTGTTTCATGCACAAATTTCGATTATTTTGGCCTTTAAAATGCTGTTGTGGCGTTCAATAAGACCGGCACTCATGGGGTGTCTAGAACAATGGAATCTCTTGTCAATATGGAGACCTGCGCAAATCTGTAATATCACTGCGCTCACAAAATGTAGGCCATTATCTGACCATATGACACGGGCAGACTAAATCGGGAGAAATACTCTTTTAACATTACTTTTGCAGTGCTCATCGCGGTGAAGTCTTTTAATGGATATGCTTCCACTCACTTACTCAATACACATATAACCACAAGAACATACTTCAAGTTTTGGCATCCCTCCCTCTCTATGAAATCAAAATGGATTACGTCAAATGGCATAGAGGGAGGGCCGAAAAAAATGCCTGTTGGAGTCACCGTTCCCTTCCCCTCATTGTGTCGTAGGCAGGTGATACAATTCTGGACCAGCCTCTTGGCATTTTTCTTTATGTGTGTGTTCTCCCATACTGTAGCTAAATGCTGAACTATCTTTTTGGCACAAATGTGTGTAGGGCTGTGGGCCATTGTGACCATTGCAGTTACATAGGAGTTGGGCAGCATCCAATTTGTACTCTTCTTGTCTACCCAGCAACCTTCTAGATCTAATTCAGCATAGCCCTCAGCCCACCCTCGTATTTCATCAGCAGTAGCCTCTTCCTGCATCTCTTTGACAGTAGCAATCCCATCTTCTATCATGCAGGGCACTTCTTCAGACTGTACTGTCAACATTTTGGTATTCAAATCAGTGGCAGTTTGCTTCACAATCCTGTCTGCAAATGCGCTTCCCTCTCCCACTTTACATAGTACATTTTTATGCGCCTCGCACTTCACTATTGCTAGGTGCTTCGGACACTTAAGTGCAGACAGTAACCGTACAATCAAAGGGCCATGTTGAATTCTGGCCCCATGTGATGTCAAGAAACCACTTTCAGCCCAAAGTCAGCCACAGTTATGAACCACGCCAAAGGCGTATTGGCTGTCAGTATATATGTTTACACTCAGATTTTCAGAAATCTCACAGGCTCTAGTCAACGCTATTATCTCTTCGGCTTGTGCAGAGTTGTATGGGATTCTTTTGCTTTCTACAATACTCTTCAACGAAGTGATAGCATAGGCAGCAGTTGATGTGCCATCAATTAATTTAAAACAGGAGCCGTCACAAAACAGTTCTCCATCTGGCTCTTTTTGTCGGGTATCTGTTAAATCAATTCTTCCTTTCGTTTCTTCCTCAGTAGCCATTAAACAATCATGGAGAGGTGATTCATTCTCACCTAGTTCTTCTGTGGGCAGTGGCATTAATTCTGCAGGATTCAAAGAGCTACACCTCATAATTTGGATGTGTGGTGCAAAAAGGACAATTTCGTATCTAGACAATCTAGCAGGGGTGAGTTGTTGCGTCTGCGTTCTATTTAATAGAACGTCTATGGCATGTGGCACCATCAAAATTAAGGTGTGCCCCAATACCATTCCTTCGGTTTGTTTCACTGACGCAGCAGCCACTGCAACAGCTCGCAAAGAACATGGTAGTGCGCGCTACAGGGTCCAGCGTGGACGAAAAATAGCTGCATTGCCTATTTCTTCCACCTTGTTCCCATGTCAAAACAGCCAATGCACAGCATTCACTCTCGTGTACAAACAATCTGAAAATGTTCTCATAATTTGGTGTGCCCAAAACTGGAGCAGAACACAATGCAGTTTTGTGCAGATCAAATGCTCTCTGACATTCTTGATTCCACTGCAAAGGCATCAGAGCATCCTTTTTCGTCAATGCCACCATTGGCTTCACAATCAATGCAACGTTTAGAATCCACTGCCGGCAATATGGAACCATGCCTATTATAGCTCCTTTCTGTGTTTTTGGAATAGGCATAGAAGAAATACTCGCTATCCTCTCTGGCGTCAGTCTTCTCCCCTCTCTTGAAAGTAGGTAGCCCAAATAAGCCACCTCCTTTCAACAATATTGGAATTTCTTTAAGCTTGCTTTATGGCCATGCGCTGCTAAGTGTGTTAACAGTAAAACAGTGCTCTTTTTACGAATCTCCTCTGTATCAGCAGCGATCAATAGGTCATCTATATACTGTAACAATACACAACCTGCCGGTAATTCTAGCATATCTAGCTGTTCTTTCAATGCTCTCCTGTAAAAACTCTGACTCTGTGTAGTACTGTGGAATGCGCTTGAATGTAAATGATCGTCCTGCTAATGTGAAGGCAAACAGATATCTACTTTCCTTGTGTACTGGAATACTGAAGAAGGCATTTTTCAAATCAATAACATTAAAGTACTCTGCCGAGGCAGGAATCATTGTCAAAATTGTGGTGACGTCTGGAACCAATGGGAATTGAGGATCTACTACCTTGTTTAGTGCACGCAGATCAATTATGAAACGATATGGTACCTCATTACCTCCTTTCTTATACACCGGGAGAATGGGACTGTTACATGTACTGCCTGTAATCTCTTCAATCACCCCCAGTTTTACCAAATCAGAAACAATACTTTTCAATCCTTTCTCTCCTTCTACTGAAATTTTGTACTGTGGGATATGCAGTAACGTTACTCCTTCTTTCAGAGCAATTTTTACTGGCTCTATTTTCAAGCATCCCACATCATTGTCATTCATCGCCCATATACAAGTTGACACTTCACTCAATTCTCCTGGCAGAGGTTTGGACAGAAATTCAGACAGTGGTACTGGGGGTCAACTTGTTCTCCCGGGCTCTACAGGGCTCAGGAAAGGGGGGGCCGCAAAGAAGAGCATAATTCAAGCCATTTAATGTTCGCTTCTAACATTTCTACTGTATTAACAAGACTAGCTGGCACCTGTTACTGATTAAAATGCCTCACTGCTTACTTCTAAGGACTTGTGAGGGAGGAGACCGGGCATTTCTGTCTGGGTTGCTGCGATATGTTTCAACAAGTCTCTTGCAGCCTTGCACTTTACATGAACAATAATGTACTAGTGGAGCAGAATAGGTTTTCAGCAAAGCAGTTTTAACAGAAAGCAAGAGGCAAACGTTAGAAAACAAAATGGTGATTTCAGTCACTTCAAAATGGCGGCACTTCAATCAAATTTATGGCTATATATTTCTAATACTAAACACAAGAGGCGGTTGGTCTTTGGCCATCAAAGTACATTGCCTCATGATTGAGGGGTGTCTACTTTTCCTGGACTGACAGCACTTGATAAATGATTTTCTTGTATTAGCACCCAACCTTCTCAAATGAGTCAACACTGTTTGTCTTTTATTAAGCGACCAGAGACCATTCATGTTCCAGGAAACAAATGTCACCATACCTCTCATGTCTCCCTGAGTGTTACCATCCCATTACAATTAACCCTACCCATCCATCAGAGCCTCTTCTGCTGACTGATACCCACTCACCCTCTCCATCCTGGCCCTCCTCCTTCCCAGACCACTCCTCATCCCCAGCCCACCCCTCCATGCCTTAGCCTGACACGTCTGAGTTGTGCGCACTCCATGATTGGTTATGTGCTGCTGGAAACTGTGTGTCCCAGTGTGTGCCTTTCAGAATGGGGTACCTGGCATGTACTGTCAACCTGGGATGAACACTAAGTATTCATGTGCTTACATGTTGGTTTCTGTGACATTTTTTAAATTGATCACCTGTAAGTTGAGAAATTGTGCACTAGACGGCCATACTTCTTTGCACAAATGTATCTTAACACATTGTGCATGCTCGAGGAAGATACACGTGCACATCTGACTGGACTTAAATCTGCAGAGCCTAAATGTTGCTTAGGCGAAGGCATCATGACAGTACAGGTGGCAACGGTCTTGTGTCTTGCCCATCATGTTTTGAGTCACTGAACGTTGTACCAAAGTAGACAGTTCAATACCATCCGCTGCTGTGCATGTAATTGATTGATTGATTGATTGGTTATTGATAACACGCTTAATACCCAGAGGTTTCTAAGCGTGGAACCGGGGATCGACCCTGTGATGCTCCGCGTTGTTGCGTTGCCCCTGAGCAATCCTCCTGAGATAATGGAAAACTGCTGGAAAGTGATGTATTTGCTGAAGTCGATTTAACTTATTCCTGTACTGAGAATGTGCCAAAGTGCATAGTAGTCAGTGTATTACGTGTTGTTTAATGGTTGTGACTCTGGATGCAAGGTATGCTTATATTGTTCAGGTATGTTAACATCAGTGGGCCTCATTACGAGTTTGGCGTTAGCTGTGACTGTTTTACAGGCACGTCTACCACCAAACTCGCTACTGGCACTGTCACTCGTGATTGGGCAATAACCGGCCCATTAAGAGTTGAATGGGCCGGTAATTGCCCATTCGCGGGTGGCTGTATTGCCGGTCTCCTGATCCCCATTCTGCTCCATAGGGCAGAATGGGGTGGGAAGCATGGTTGCACCGGCACCGTTAACAACGGTGCCGGTGCAATCACGAGTTCTGCTTGCGGGTGCCAGTCTGCATGCCTGGTCAGACCTGGCAGGCTGTGTGGCACCGGTGAGCAGAACTCGTAATTCGGCGGCACGGTATGAACAGTGCCGGTGCCTTACCGGCACCGTTCATACCATTACCCCTGACCATATAATGAGGCCTTGTCTTGCCTTTTGTGTGCCTCTGCTTTCCCCAGAAGCTATTCCATTACTCACTGTCTGTTGTTTCTTGTTTGCAATAATCTTTGTCCTTCGATGCAGAAGTATAAAATGGACACATTACCCAACATTCACCTGTTTGGGACATCAGACCGGAGCCCAGGGTATGCAGTTCTAAGTGTTATGCAGATGACAGAAACACAGTGTGGCTATTACCACCATCTCCTCTTCATAGGTAATTACAATTTAGCCTTTTTTAAATGATGTATTGTGTTTGGTTTAAAACATTTCAAACCTTTACAATTTCATAAAACTCATGTTCAAATTCACTTTTAAAAGAACACAACCACATATTACATATCAATTCATCAAATCTCTCTAAAAACCACAACATTTCTATACACATTGCAATACTTCAAAACCAGTCCAACATCGAATGCTTCATAGTTCGTTAACAAAGGTTAGCATCTTTAAACATCTCACCACTGTCAAAATCAAAGAGGTTGAAGAACCATTTAGCATTGCTAACCATACCATATCCCATCCACTCTTTCAATACACGATACACAATTGCCAAACATCTGGATACATTGATGAAACATCATGTGCTTAAGATTTTCGACAAAACCCGACTGCACACAGAAGTGGCATCATAAGGTCTCCTCTACTGACTGACTCCTAATACTCAGTATCTCATTCATGGGTAAGACATTAAAGGGAAACCTTATAAAGTCAGTCCTATACATACAGTCTCTCTCTCTCTCTCTCTCTCTCTCTCTCTCTCTCTCTCTCTCTCTCTCTCTCTCTCTCTCTCTCTCTCTCTCTCTCTCTCTCTCTCTCTCTCTCTCTCTCTCTCTCTCTCTCTCTCTCTCTCTCTCTCTCTCTCTCTCTCTCTCTCTCTCTCTCTCTCTCTCTCTCTCTCTCTCTCTCTCTCTCTCTCCCCTCTCACGGTCGCTGTCTCTCTCTTTCTCTCTCTATATATATATAGGATTCAGCATTCCCAGCTTTCTTAGGTATAGCCTTAACTAGTGCACGTACACGATATGTATTCAACTAATCACCAGTGTCAATCCTGTCATTATGGCGAATCATAGATTTGACTTTGACAGGGTTCCTTAAAAGGGTCAAACTCACATCTAATAGGTGAATATAACAAACTTTGCCAATTCCTCTACTGGAGAATTTTTCACAGAGTTGCATTGTTTCCCAAATAAAAATACAGCAACACGTAACACTTCAGTGATGCCACAATATGTCATGATATAACTTAGCCGCATATCTCAGTTATTTGCATGTGCAGCACCCAATGCCCAGGACACTCGCCTCCTCAGTGACCAAATCTGAGAGGGTATCCTTTTGGCAGCAAGTGGTAAGGTGCCCTGGTAGGTTGCAGAGCAAAGGCTTCAATGAAGTTGTGCTTCCTGCGGGTAGGCTTTTGGGGAGACACTTCCCTAGCCATTGTCACATAGATAAAGTGTTATGTACTGCCCATTGTTTCTGGTGCGGGATAGAGAACCACAATTCTTCAAACCTCGCTTTCTCCGGAACACACATGTCATCTGGGGCCTAGCAGATGTTAAGAATCTGGGTCTGAACTGTCAGGGAAAGAACTTATATCCGTTGAACTCTGTAAGGGGGTTAGAGGGAAGAGGAGAGGGGAACATTTGAAAAACCTCCAAGGCAAATGGTACGAACACAAGAAAGGTACAGAACTTATTCAATAACTGTTTCAAAGCGTTATGTCGTATTTACGTGTATGACTTCGATCCAAAAATAAAGTTTTTTTTTAAAAAAAAAGAAGAGTATGTGGGAGAGGGCTGTTTGTGTTTTACACCCATTATGATTACTCATGATTGGCAGCTGTTGGAAGACGATGCACAGATATTAGTAGTTGACATAACTGCGCACTCGCATCAGTATTTGCTCATCACGCTTGTGTGGCCCAATAACCTTATTTGCACCTGTCCCTTAACTGTTACTCTGCAGTTGGTAAGCTTGACAGAGTTAGATCCGGTGTTAGGCGGAAACCTGTGCAGTTCCCTCTGGGACCACTACAAAGGATTTAGGACTACAGGTGTTTGGCAGTAAACCCACTTGGTAGCAGTCTGTACCACACAGATTCACTTGGTAGCTGTGGCTGAGCAGTCACACTTCCCTCAAGAAGAGTTAGGCAGTATGTGGAGTATACAAAATAGGGCAATCTACACAGTAGAACAAGCAAACACGGAACAGAACTTCGGTGTAAGGATATATAGTTATTTATTTATAAAAACACGTCTATGGAAAACACACTGGCACTAATACGGCAAACAACTTCAATCACAATTACTATAAGTAGATCAATCCCCCTAACAATAGTTCGACAAGTCTAGGTTCAACAGCACCACTTATTTGCAGACAGAGGTGAATGCTTTAACCTAGATGGCACTCTAGTATTCGTTAGGACGGGAGAGAAAAGGCAGGGTATGAAATCAACTCGGTACCAACACTTTTACGAACAAATGCAAGGCAAGTAAGGCAGGGTCTACTGTAGATCGCAAAGTTCAGAGGCCAGGCCCACTCGGCGAGAGGCAAGGCGATATGTCCAAGAAAGTATCACAGTGGAAATGCACTTCGAGTCTTTGTCGCAAATTGTTATAGAAAGATTGGACCAGTTCATAACAGAAAGTTAAAAAGGCTTGAAGGCGACCCAATGGAGAGGCAAGGATTAAGACACCTCACTCTATCCAGCAAAAAGGGAAGCCAGGCGGACACAGTACCTTGTTTGTGGAGAGACAGCTCCGGCGGGGGCAGTTGTTCCTCGTGGTGGATGCAAGTCGGGGCTTTGCCAAGAGAAGAGATGATCTCGTCGTCGAAGGAAAGTTGAAGATCGTTGCACCACCAGGGAAGAGACCAGCCGCAGAGTGCTCCATCACAAGTCACCACCTTTTGGTCACGGTACAGGGGATAGTGGCTATCCGGTTGCCGGGGTGCTCAGACCGGGCAATTCGACCACTGCGTCCTGGAACGAAGAAAAAGCAAAGGGGACTGGTTGTTCCCACCAGTCAGGGGAAGAGACTTTCCGGCGGGGAGATCTCCTCTGTCGTCGGGAAGTGGTGAGTCGGTTCAGCAGGGCTCCACCGGAGGTGTCATTGTTGCAGGTCGGCTCAGCTTTACCCTCATCGGATTCTTAGGTCCTGTGGTGACTTCTGAAGATCTAGTCCCAAAAGCCCTGGTTTTATGCAGAAAACCCACATTCATTCAGCCTAGCTGTCAATCAAAACACGCTAAGCGGTGAGCGGGGTGGCTCACCACGTGGGCCAATCACACCAGAGTGCAGGGTGCCTAAAACCCCTGCCACACCCCCTGTGGTACCCAGACAGAATGGCACCACTTTGGAGGGCCTCTGTGCAGAAGCCCACCAAAAGTTGAACAAAGGGCTCAACCTTTGGTTTAGGAGTCACAGAGACGAACACAGACGCCATTTTAAAAACCGAGTTCTGGCAGAAAATACCAACCGATAAGATAAATAAACCGGTGGTATGTTGGAGATTGACGAGAAAAAGTATTAACCTCCAACAATGGGAAGAATCGCATAGACTTATATTCGGGGTCGAATATAACAAGTAGTTTCCACTGCCACCAGCCAAAACTCGACGAGGGCCGACGGGACAGTGCCCCCTCGAATAACAGACCCAGGAGTAATCGAATTACCCCTACTAGTACGTCCACAATAGGATGGTTTGTACTAGTTCTGTTAGTACATTTAGGTCTAATAAAGCCAATGGTGACTTTACATGCCCTGGGAGACAGTAGTCAGTCCCAGGGTTTGGAGTCTATGATGGGGATCCTCTTGGACGCCCCGGTGTTACGGCATGGAGGGTGCGGTGTAACACACATAGAAAAACATATGAGACCCTATGGAGTAAAGGACCCCATAGCCCATAGAACACATTGACATTCAAAGGAATTACACACATTCATGTCCAAGAGTGGGAGAAAAAGAGTCCCACTCTTGGCAGGATGGAAAAAAAAACAAACTCCAGAAATCCAGCAGAGCTGCTGGGGGACTCACTAGGTTAGGAAATTCAGCCTAAACAGAGAATTCTCCCTAACAGTCCCCCAGCATCCCCAGCCCCCCAGCAGTGCAGGGCACCTGCCAGCAGGCCCCCACTCATGTCCCCTTGTACCCCCACCCCCAGCAGTGCAGGGCACCTGCCAGCAGGTCCCCACTCATGTCCCCCAGCACCCCCACCCCCAGCAGTGCAGGGCACCTGCCAGCAGGCCCCCACTCATGTCCTGCTCATGTCCCCCAGCACCCCCAGCCCCCAGCAGTCAGGGGCACCTGCCAGCAGGCCCCCACACATGTCCCACACATTTCCCCCAGCACCCCCACCCCCCAGCAGTGCAGGGCACCTGCCAGCAGGTCCCCACTCATGTCGCACTCATGTCCCCTTGCGCCCCCACCCCCCAGCAGTGCAGGGCACCTGCCAGCAGGCCCCCACTCATGTCCCCTTGCACCCCCACCACCCAGCAGTGCGGGGCACCTGCCAGCAGGCCCCCAATCATGTCCCCTTGCAACCCCACCCCCCAGCAGTGCAGGGCACCTGCCAGCAGGCCCCCACTCATGTCCCCCAGCACCCCCACCCCCCAGCAGTCAGGGGCATCTGCCAGCAGGCCCCCACTCATGTCCCCCAGCACCCCCACCCGCCAGCAGTCAGGGGCACCTGCCAGCAGGCCCCCACTCATGTCCCACTCATGTCCCCTTGGACTCCCACCCCACAGCAGTGAAATGGCGATCTCATGACACAAACCAAAAGTCAACTATGTACATCAACACATGTCCGCCACACGAAGGCAGGCGGTAGCGTCCCTGCGCATTAAAAAAATTTGCGCTAACAAAAAGCACGTATATACAGCTCTGATGAATGTCCCATACTGTGGCCCTCTAGGACAAATGACGTGCAAACGGGTACGCGACAAACACGGACACCCGCTGTGTCAAAAATAGTGTGTAATTCAGGGGTGCGTGGGAAGTTTCACACGCGATTGGGCCTGGGCGAGCAGGGTATGTGTATTTCAGGGGCTCGCGGGAAGTTTTACACGCGATTGGGCCTGTGCGAGCGCGGTACGTGTATTACAGGGGCTTGCGGGAAGTTTTACACGCGATTGGGCCTGGGCGAGCGGGGTACGTGTATTTCAGGGGCTCGCGGGAAGTTTTACACGCGATTGGGCCTGGGCGAGCGGGGTACATGTATTACTGGGGTGGGTGGGGAAGTACAGGAGGCAAATGCGCTGACCGCCCACATGCAGGCGCCAATCCGGAAACATCTGAAAATCCAAAAAAGACGCGCTAATCCGGAAACATCCGGAAACATGGACCCGCGCAGCATAAAAGAGCGTGCAAACAACAAGCAAGCTCAGACGCCAGGATGAACATACCGTTCCTAGCAGCAGTGGTCGTGGGATACCGCAGGGGGAGGAGGAGGACAGTCAGCCACAGAATTTTCACACCCAGAACCAGCCTTTTTGGGATGCCTGATGACCAGGTGTATGGGAGGTACAGGTTTCCACCTCACATAATACTCGACCTGGTCAGTGAGTGGGAGGATGACCTCACATCACCCACCCTCTGCTCCCAAGCACTCAGCCCCCTGGAGAAGGTCCTCAATGTACTGCACTTTTTGGCCACCGGATCATTTCAGTGGACAAGTGCCATAGTGGGGGGGGGTGTCACAGGCCACGCAGTCACGCTGCCTACACCAGGTCTTGGCCATCATGACTGCACGCCCATCAGTCCGCAGGCACATATACCTGCCCAGAACACCTGCAGAAAGGCAGGCTGCCTTCCAGGATTTCTATGGGGTGGCACAATTCCCCAAAGTCCTAGGTGCCATTGATTGCACCCATGTGGCTCTACGTCCCCCCAGGGCATCAGAGCACATCTATAGAAACTGCAAGCACTGGCATTCCATCAACGTGCAGGTAGTATGTGATGCCAAGGGAATCATCACCTCAGTATATGTCAACTATCCAGGGTCCACCCACGACAGTTTCATTTACAGAATGTCTACCCTAAACCGGGACCTAGAAGCTGGGCAGCATGGCAATAGATGGCTGCTTGGTGAGTATAAATGCCAGAGCACATGCATGCATGCCAGATATTGAGTAATGTCACAACCCTACTAATGATACCCATCACCACCTCCCCAGGGGATAGTGCCTACCCTCTGAGCACCCACATGATGACGCCAATTCGGAACTCCACCACGTCACCCGAGGTAAGATACAACACAGCCCATATTGCAACCCGGGGCATAGTGGAGCGCACATTCAGAGTGCTCAAGTCACTCTTTCGCTCCCTTGACCGTTCTGGTGGGCAGCTGTTATACGCTCCCCCAGTGTGCAGGATCATAGTGGCAGCATGTGTCCTGCACAACATTGCAACACGCCGGGGCCTGCCAGTGGACACGGTGGTGCCCCCACATCCCCAACCACATGCACGCCCGCTGCGCATGGGAGGGGAAAGGGCAAGGGGTGAGGCAGCCCGAACGCAGCTGGTGGCTAATTACTTCACTTAGAATCACACCCCTGTGGAGTGCACACAGCCCTGCCACATACCAGCTGACAATCGATGATGACATAAGGGACAGTCAACTGTCACAACCATACCAGCCTGAGATTGGTCACCTGGAAATGTCACAATGTGTGCATCCCTACCTACAGAAACACCACCAATGCTGTGTCATCAAAAGACACATATGCTGCTAAATGCATTACACCCTTGCAAAATACAACATGAGAACAGTGCCATGTCACCCAACCCCTCCCCAGCACCGCCACCCAACACACCATGGCATGTCATGCTATGTGAGAGCAAACAAAGCAATCCCGAAAACCTGACACAAGTGTCACAAAGTACAGTGTCCCTAATGGAAACTGGCCACACACAATATGCTCCCAGTAATGTTGAACTAACAACACACATGACCAAATACTTACCAACAATACAATGCAGCTCCACAAGCTCAAACATAACTAAAACATGACAGTACTAAGTTAAAGTAGTCATAGTCTTACAACCTGAATATGCCACCACATCGCCCCCTTCCAACTGTAGTCTTGCAGGCTTAAAAACTTGTCTGTGTACTGCATACAACATGAACTCCATCTCCAAAGTAGACGGCCTTGTGAAGACATGAGGAATGAACTTGCAAATTTAGAGGGAGACATGGAAGCAGAAGCATACATAATTACAACATACAGTATACAATACAACAATAATATACATAAGGAATATCTACACAGTATTGACTACAGACTGCCCACACAGCTCATGGGAGCCCAACATCACTGTGTACATCACTGTCACTTGGTCACACCCTTTGCAAGCCCATGGAAACGGGAAGCAGGAGGGGTGTGTATCTCACGAACCCAAGCATCAAACCCAAACTCAGGACAAGCCTGCATGTGCCCAGCCGGAATACAGTGGATGCCCACGGGAGCCACATAAGGCAACACACTGTCAAAAAAAAAATAAAAAAAAAATATCAAAAATCAAAAATGGCCATGTGGGGGCAGGGGTGGGGGGAGGCCACCCAGGAGGTCCGAGGACAGGGTGCGCACCAACAGCCACCTGTGTGGATGTTGGGAAAAAAAACACCTACATGGGCTCATGACCTGCACAGCTATGCCAATGTGGGAGAACTGCTGCTGTCACTCTGAACACCCTCTGCTGCTGCGACAGGAGGTGGTGGTGCTATGGGAGGCAGCCCACACAAAGCCTTGGTATGGTCCTCCATAGCAGCAAGCATGCGGGTGTGGAAGGTCTCCGTCTGGAGGATTATAGTGCAGAGATCCCTATCCAGCACCTGACGTGATGCCCGGATCTCCTCCCGAGTTGCCTGCATCTCAGCTGAGAGCAAACGTGTGAGCCGCTCCAGCTGCTGTTCTGTCCTCAAGTTAGTGGAAGTCTCAAGGTCAACAAGAGTCTCCCTGAGGTGATGGAGTTCTACCCTCAGGGCTTCCCTGTGGCCCTGGGACTCTATTGATATCGATTGGCGTAGAGTCTGCAGTGCCGCCCGTCTGTCCCTGTTGGACGCCAACATGTCCTCCCTGTCTGATTGGAAAATGGAGTCTGTTGTCTGCTGTAGTTGCCCCATCTGCCTTTCAGGGGGGACAATGGAAGTGGCCACCCTCTCCATTGCTTGAGGCATCATCTCAACTGATGCTGCCTGTTGGGTTGCAATAACGTACATGGATCGTTCCCATGCGGTATTGCCTGGTGGCGTACGGCCACCACGTCGGCGGGCACCACACCTGTTTGGGGCAAGGCGATCTGTGCCTTGCTGTGCCAGCACTGCCTGAGGCTGCAGGACTGCATTCCCCCTCTGATCTGCTAGCCCAGGAAGAGGATGAGATGTTGTGGAGTGTGACCCTTCACCCGTAACCGCCAAAGGCTGACTAACCAACACTGACATCCCCATAGAGGGTTCTACCCCTGGTGCAGGTGGGTTGGACAGAACGGCTACCAGTCATTTGGTCGACAACCAAATGGTCGAATTTTTTATTTTACATATTTTTTTTTTTTTAGCGGTGTTCCAACCCCAACCCCCCTTTTTATATATTAATTTTTTTTAACCAAACAAAACAAAAAAATATATATAAATAAATAATAAAAAAAGCGACCATTTTTTTTCTGACCATTTGGTTTCGACCAAATGGTCATTCGATCTTTTTTTTTCGACCAAATGAACGGACACCGGACAGAACAGAACCCCTTCCAGAAACACTTACCTGCGACACCACATAGGTCTCATCTGAATCAGCACCTGAATAGAGGCCTGGGGAGGTGCACCCAGAGACACCTCTTGACAGAATCGTCTGCAGCAAGAGTGGGTTCTCACCCACCACCACACCACGTCCCCCACTGCTGGACGGTTGTGCCTCAGGTTCCTCCTGGGTCTGCGTCATCTCCTCAACCTCAACAGCATCAAGTGCGTCATCCCCTACAAAAACATGAAAGACAAAAAATGGAAACAGGCATTAGCACCATAGCACACAAATAGGCCTGACAAGCTACAGAACCAGTACATGATTTACACATGTCCCACATGACTATAACCCTCCCATGCATGCACTGTCACAGAGTTGGAAGGGGAGGCAAAAGTCAGACACCTATGACACCAAGATGGAAGAGCAACACATTTGCTGCATGCTGGGTAGCACTGCCATCACACATTGGCCTGTGAGTGGCATGTCCTATACACATAAAGGACAC
Organism: Ambystoma mexicanum; assembly: GCF_040938575.1. Lineage (NCBI taxonomy): Eukaryota > Metazoa > Chordata > Amphibia > Caudata > Ambystomatidae > Ambystoma > Ambystoma mexicanum. The sequence continues at coordinate 1,514,152,090 of NC_090937.1, read as the reverse complement.
ATGCCATCACACACATGGCATGTACCATAACCATGGTACATTCCACAAGTGCATCCATATGTCAGTAAATGAGTACTGTCACCCATCCATGTGAGATGGACATGAAGAGATGAAAAATGCCACATAGTGTGAAAAGATACGTCATGTGCCACACACTGCAACACATCCAGTGTACAAAAATGCAGTGATTGCAGGGCCATGTACACATCAATGGTTGTGCACTTCAACATGACAGGAAACAACTAGCATGTTCCACATTCAAACAGGACCAAAAACATCATGTGATCAGGACAATACTCATTCAGCCTGAATGGTCAAATCATTGAACCACCAAGGTGACACATGTAGGCCAATGTGGGGTTCTTCAATGACAGAAGCATGTCACATATGTCACATATGAGGAATGTGTTGCAAAAGTGGGAGAATTGAAACAATCAGCCTGAAAGAACACTGAAAAATACAAACAATGTTGTTGCATGACGCCACCTCAAGGGCAACTGCCGTAATGTTGCGCTAAATTACTACTGTGGGCAGAAGGGATACTGTCACACCCAAATTCAAGGCCGCAGAATGTTTTGGATGAAGCACATGGGTGACCCATACTACTCAGTCACACACACCCTCACCTGCCACTCAAACAGAACTCGTCACCCAAACAACATACACATGCATTTCACACACATGCATGTGTCATAATCGGGTAGTTCTCCCACATCTCGGATCTGTTCCTCTTTGACGAAGGTCCCAGCAACAGACTCATGTTCAGTGAGTTTGTTGTCATCTTGTGGAGACCCACCGCCAGTCACCAGAGTAGTGGCATGATTTGAGGCCAGCTTGTTCTTTGCTCTGCGTTTCAGGTCGTTCCACCGCTTGTAGCAATCATCAGCTGAGCGCCTCACAAATCCAAGGGCACTTATGTGGTTGGCGATGGTCTGCCAGTGTGCCTTACATTGACCAGGTGTGGTCTTGGACCCTGCAGTCACCACCATTTCGTGGCTATGTGCCAACACATAGCTCAAAAGTGCATCAAGTTCCGAATCATTGAAGCAAGGCTTCCTTGAGGTACCGGAGTGTGTAGCCATGCCTGGGGTCTCAGCCTATCATGCCAGAGCACCTTCCTTCCTCCTCTTTAAAGGTGGAGCAGAGCCAGAGTGGCTTACGCCGCTCTGGTCAGTAGGGGCAGAATCACCGGTGGACTGGGTAGTAGGAATGTGGGAATGCACAATGACCATAGTCCTTAATGCAGGCATTGGTTGCAGGGTAATGTTAGCAGGGAGAACGTCAGTTTGATGGACTGGGACTGACATTGTCCTGGCTGGGAGAGTCAGAGCTGGGGCGGATGGAGCTGCAGCTGCCCCTGCAGCCTCCCCACCCTGCATACTTAGGGCAGCAGATGGCATAGCTGCCCCACATACACGTGGATTGGTGACAACAACTTGCACCACAACACGTGGCCTCGACTTGCTGACCTGGAAGTCAGCCAGGGAGTCATCCTGTGCCAGGTCAGGTGCCACAATGGGCTGGTCCAACAGGGGCTGAGCATGGATGGTGTCAGCCACGTTTCCCTCAAACATGGGGGGGGCATGGGTGTCCCTGATTGTTCCTCCACACATGGGGGGCATAGGGGCACCCTGCAAATCCCGGCCACGTCCCCTACCACGCCCACCACGCCCACCTTTTGAGGGTCGGCCACCTTTGCCTCCCTTACTGCTTGCTCGCTTCCCAGCCATGGCACTGATGTTGTTGTGCGTATGGGAGTTGCAGTAAACTATTGTCCTGGGCAATTGGGCATCAAAGGGGTAGGATGCCAGATGGAATTCGTACCCTAGTGCTCTAACAAGGCTGTTGGTGACCCCTGGGGGAATATGACGGGTCACGCAACCCACAGGCAGCCTAAAATCAAATATAAACGTGCACGCAACCCCTCGTAGACCATGTGCGTGAAAAAATGAACCCGCACTACGCTGCGGCACCCAGAAACACAAAAATAAGCGTACGCGTAATACACGCAGCCTCCAATGACCTCTGAAGGGGAAGGCGACACACGGGGCAAGCACAGTTGCTAAGTTTGTGCGGAACTCACCGTCTGCCTAGAAAAAGAACGTGAAAAATATGCATTTGTGCGCATTGGCAACACCCCCGCCAAAAGAAGAATTGTACACTGTCTGAGGAGACAGGACAAAAGGAGAAGTGAACTCTGTTTGAGGAAACAGGCCCAAGAAAAAAACAGAAAAGAGCTGTCAGAGGTAACAGGGAGTACGAACTAGAAACGCTGTGAAGTAATCGCGTGTGAACCGACAAGAAGTACAGATCTCACCCACTCGCTCTCCATGAAAAGCACGTACAAGGAAATGGTGTCCTACACGCAGCTTTTAAACCGGCCCACACGTACACGTCAGAGATGCGTGTACGCGGGCGCTTTCATCCAATTACACGCGATGACACTCGGAGGTGCAGTTTATCTATGTGTGCTCCGTCATCACATGCTATGAGTGAAACGCCTGCGCGCGTAATGTATCTTACGCGCCTACGCGCTAAGGCCTTTTGTTCAATGGAATCGTGTGTGTGTGTGCTGAATTACACACTGACGTGCAAGATTTTCACGTGCCAAATCACTCTGTATCAAGCTGGCCACACGAAAACACACGGAAGACCACGCTCCTGCCCTGAAGGCCATTTTCCTGCCCCCAAGAGCCCCGAGCACGCTCCCACCTGCCATCTGCTACTGCCTGCCTGCCTGCTGCCCACGTGCCCTGCTATTTGCTGCCTGCACATCAGCAAGGGGTGCAGTTGCTGTGACCACCGCTGCTGGAACTGAAGACTCCCGACTGGGATACTATCGCTCCACAGCCCAGCCCCAGGACCCAGTTGCCCACCCACACCTGCCTCTTGGGTGACCATGTCGGGCACACCACCATCTGAGACCACTGGCAACCTCCAGCCAGAGAGGCAGACGGCCACCAGCTTCACCACCACCAAAGTTGGTGTCCTGGTGGAGCAAGTCCTGGGGCAGTATGATAACCTCTTCGGAAGTTTGCACGCCGACAAGGAAGGACGGACCAGGATCTGGACGGACATCATGACTGCCATCAATGCGGAGGGGGTGGCAGTCCGCAAATTTCAACATGTCAAGAAGCGCTGGGAGGACTTCAGGTCCAGGACCCTCAACAAGGCCCGGCGCCTCTTGAAGGCAGCGGATGCTAAGGGGCGCCGGGGCCAGCTGTCGGAACACCAGATGAGGGTCCTGGAACACATATGCCCAGTGCTCCACGTCCAGGTCCTTGAGAGGCAGACCCGTCTGGAGTCGAGAGGTAAGTGTACATGCATACTGATTGGAAGCTGTGCGTGTGGTGGTGTGCCAGTAGTGTGCAGGTTGCACAAGTGGTTTTTTAGGGCCATGTATGGATGTGTATGTATAGGGCCGTGAGGCTAACACATGTGAGTTCTCTCATGTGTGAGACACATGGATGGTGTATGTGTGGGTAAGCATGCAGGCCAAATGCATATGTGTGAGCACACATGTTTGAATGACTATGTATGTAAGTTGGCATGGTAGTAGTGTCACACATGGATGTTGGTTCCAGCTGCATGTATCTGCACGGTGTACATGTGCATGTGTGTGTATTTGACAAGGGTGCAACAGTGAGGCAACATGGATTCATGTGACACTGATATGTAGAAGGCTGATTGCCAGATGTGACATGGATGCCGATCTCATCACTGTGACAGTTGGTGGAGGGGTACACATGCATGCAAGTGTGGTGGCGTGTGTGCATGTCTAGTGCACTCCCTGTGTTTCATGTGATGTCTAGCTCATCTTTGGCTGCTCATGCTGTTGTATGTGTATGGATGGTGCTGGCCGTTGTGATATGGCTGTGGAATAGCTCATGTGTGTGATTTCAAATGACATGTGTGTTGGGGATTGTGATGCCATGTCTGAAGTTTGACACTGCCACTCATGTGGAACTGTCATGTGTGTATCAGTCCATTGTACAGTGGCCTGATGCATGTCTCCTATCTCTCCCTGTCTGAAGCATCAACTGATGTAGGGGGCGGAGAGGGTGCTGTGGAGCCCAGCGGCAGGGATCGCACCGCCAGCCGGAGACGCAAGGCCCGGCTCCCCTCCCAGATTGTGATCTCGTCGGGAAGTGAGTAGTCTGGTGCCGCGTCCCAGGCCGCAGCTGCCGAGGGTAGGTCCAAGAGGCTGAGGTCAGAGTTGGACTCCTCGGCAGCAGAAGGGGCAGCTGAGACCCCACAGAGTCCGACGGAGGAAGATGGCATGGAGTCATCCAGGTTTGGTGGAGGAGGAGGCCATGCAAGGGTCAGAGACGGGGTCTGGAGGTGGGGATTCCACTGGTGCTAGTGGTTCAGTGCAGGGGCAGGGACAGAAGGCAGCACAGGCCGCCGCAGAGGTGCCTGTGTATGATCCTGTTCCCGATCCTGTCACTGCATCATCCCGCACCAGCAGGGATGCCTATGTCCAGACCCGTTCTCAGGGAGGGGATCGGCTTACACCAACTGGCCTTCCTCTCCCTGCAGATGTGGCTATCCGGCACCGGGTTGAGCATGTCCTGGGTGGGGTGGCGTTGCGTCAACGTGCCATGCGAGCTGACCTACAGTCTTTTCATGAGGAGACTGCACGTCTTCTTGCATGGCTCGTTGACCGCGTTGACCCACTGGGACAGCTCACCAGGGCCGGATTCCTCCATTTTCTGGAACTTGTTCCGACCCCCTCCTCAACTGAACCCCCTATGCGCCAGTCGTCCTCCGTGCCATCTTCCCACCCATGTGTCACCTGTGTGCCCTGTGGAGCTGCCTCTGACCATGCGGCCGGGCTGGTGGAGTACACATTCCTGCCACAGTCGAGAGTCGGACGTCCAGCAGGGGTGGCCACCTCAACAACTGCACCCCAGCCGGAGGAGGATGTGCAGGCAGCAGGAGCCAGGGCACAGGCAGAGGCACAGCAGCAGCAGCAACAAGGTGGGAGCCATGATGGCTCTGGGCCTTCAACATCGGAGGGGCAGGCATCGGCCAGAGGGCAGGAGGACCCAGGACGGGAAGTGTCTTCCGTGTGGCAGCGGTTGGGCCATGCTATAGATGCGGAGCGGCAGCTGGCGGAAGAGGCACGGCTCACGATGGTCAGGGTGGAGAACTCCATGCGTAGGGCCCTGAGTCGGGCCGAGTGCCTCGAGGCCATTCGCAGGGACCTGAAGGTCCAGATGTCATCATCCCTGCGAACCCTCGGGGCATTAGAAGAGGACCGCCTCTGGGACATCGAGCAGGAGTTCGATGATGCCCTGGCCCGGGAAATCAGAAAGTGAGCCGTTGGACTAGCCCGCTGCAATTGTAAATAGTTATATAGTGTTAGGTTTCCTTTTGTTTTTCTTTTCATTTGGGGCGCTTGGACAATGCCCCACCTTTTTGTATATAATTGTTCATTATGTAGGGTTTTTGTAGGTTTCCCTTCAATGGTTGGGCTCATGGACCCTGGATTTGAGCTTTGTATATAGTTCCACAATGGATTTCACTTAATTTGCCTTTTTTTTAACCATGGATCAATGGATTTTTCTTTTTTTTCACTTTGGATTTGTTTTGACGGACAGACTCTTTGGACCCATTTACTTTTGGATTGATTTTTATTCTGGTTTTACACATCTTCTTTTTCATATTTTGGACATGCAGCTTTTTATTTATTATTTACATTATTGTGTGATTTCATTTCATTCCCTTGCGTTTGTGTCTAATACATTTTTATTTGATACTTCATTGTGTGGTATGCTTTCCTTGGTTTCCTGCATGTCATGATGCATGTTTTCTCATTCACCTGCACCCATTATGTGTGTGTGATGGACATGTATTGATGTGCATACTTGCCATTTGGGATGTTTCATGTGATGGGGATTTCAATGTGGGGTGTATGTAATACTTGGTTCTGTGTTTCGAATGGGGTGGCGTGGGGTGGGATTTGGGTGGCCATTAGGCCCATGATTGTGGATCGTGATGACATGTTGTGGGGGACATGAGTGGGGGCCTGCTGGCAGGTGCCCCGCAATGCTGGGGGGTAGGGGTGCAGGGGGATATGATTGTGACATGAATGGGGGCCTTCTGGCAGGTGCCCCACACTGCTGGGGGGTGGGGGTGCAAGGGGACATGAGTGGGACATGAGTGGGGGCCTGCTGGCATTTGCCCCACACTGCTGGGGGGTGGGGGTGCAAGGGGACATGAGTGGGGGCCTGCTGGCAGGTGCCCCACACTGCTGGGGGGTGGGGGTGTAAGGGGCCATGAGTGGGACATGAGTGGGGTCCTGCTGGCAGGTGCCCCACACTGCTGGGGGGTGTGGGTGCAAGGGGACATGAGTGGGACATGAGTGGGGGCCTGCTGGCAGGTGCCCTGCACTTCTGGGGGGTGGGGTGAAAAGGGACATGAGTGGGGGCTTGCTGGCAGGTGCCCCGCACTGCAGGGGGGTGGGGGTGCAGGGGGAAATGAGTGGGGTCCTGCTGGCATGTGCCCCGCACTGCTGGGGGGTGGGGGTGCAGGGAGACATGAGTGGGACATGAGTGGGGGCCTGCTGGCAGGTGCCCCGCACTGCTGGGGTGTGGGGGTGCAGGGGGACATGAGTGGGACATGAGTGGGGGCCTGCTGGCAGTTGGCCCGCACTGCTGGGGGCTGGGGGTGCAGGGGGACATGAGTGGGACATGAGTGGGGGCCTGCTGGCAGGTGCCACGCACTGCTGGGGGGTGGGGGTGCAAGGGGACATGAGTGGGGGCCTGCTGGCAGGTGACCCACACTGCTGGGGGGTGGGGGTGCAAAGGGACATGAGTGGAGGCCTGCTGGCAGGTGCCCCACACTGCTGAGGGGTGGGGGTGCAAGGGGACATGAGTGGGGTCCTGCTGGCAGGTGCCCCACACTGCTGGGGGAGGGGGTGCAAGGGGACATGAGTGGGACCTGAGTGGGGCCCTGCTGGCAGGTGCCCCACAATGCTGGGGGGTGGGGGTGCAAGGGGACATGAGTGGGGCCTGCTGGCAGGTGCCCAACACTGCTGGGGGGTGGGGGTGCAGGGGTACATGAGTGGGACATGAGTGGGGGCCTGCTGGCAGGTGCCCCACACTGCGGCGGTAGGGGTGCAGGGGGACATGAGTGGGTGCCTGCTGGCAGGTGGGTGGGGGTGCAGGGGACATGAGTGGAACATGAGTGGGGGCCTGCTGGCAGGTGCCCCGCACTGCGGGGGGGTGGGGGTGCAAGCAGACATGAGTGGGACATGAGTGGGGGCCTGCTGGCAGTTGCCCCACACTGCTGGGGGGTGGGGGTGCAAGGGGACATGAGTGGGACATGAGTGGGGGCCTGCTGGCAGGTGCCCCACACTGCTGGGGGGTAGGGGTGGAGGGGACATGAGTGGGACATGAGTGGGGGCCTGCTGGCAGGTGCCCCGTACTGCTGGGGGGTGGGGGTGCAGGGGGAAATGAGTGGGGTCCTGCTGGCATGTGCCCCGCACTGCTGGGGGGTGGGGGTGCAGGGGGACATGAGTGGGACATGAGTGGTGGCCTGCTGGCATGTGCCCCGCACTGCTGGGGGATGGGGTGCAGGGGGACATGAGTGGGACATGAGTGGGGGCCTGCCGGCATGTGCCCCGCACTGCTGGGGGGTGGGGGTGCAGGGGGACATGAGTGGGACATGAGTGGGGGCCTGCTGGCAGTTGCCCTGCACTGCTGGGGGCTGGGGGTGCAGGGGGACATGAGTGGGACATGAGTGGGGGCCTACTGGCAGGTGCCACGCACTGCTGGAGGTGGGGGTGCAAGGGGACATGAGTGGGACATGAGTGGGGGCCTGCTGGCAGGTGCCCCACACTGCTGGGGGTGGGGGTGCAAGGGGACATGAGTGGGACATGAGTGGGGGCCTGCTGGCTGGTGCCCCACACTGCTGGGGGTGGGGGTGCAAGGGGACATGAGTGGGGGCCTGCTGGCAGGTGCCCCACACTGCTGGGGGTGGGGGTGCAAGGGGACATGAGTGGGACATGAGTGGGGCCCTGCTGGCAGGTGCCCCGCACTGCTGGGGGGTGGGGGTGCAAGGGGACATGAGTGGGACATGAGTGGGGGCATGCTGGCAGGTGCCCCACACTGCTGGGGGGTGGGGGTGCAGGGGGACATGAGTGGGACATGAGTGGGGGCCTGCTGGCAGGTGCCCCACACTGCTGGGGGTGGGGGTACAGGGGGATTTGAGTGGGGGCCTGCTGGCAGGTACCCCGCACTGCTGAGGGGTGGGGGTGCAGGGGAACATGAGTGGGACATGAGTGGGGGCCTGCTGGCAGGTGCCCCGCACTGCTGAGGGGGTGGGGGTGCAAGGGGACATGAGTGGGGGCTTGCTGGCAGGTGCCCCGCACTGCTGGGGGGTGGTGGTGCAAGGGGACATGAGTGGGACATGAGTGGGGGCCTGCTGGCAGTTGCCTCACACTGCTGGGGGGTGGGGGTGTAAGGGGACATGAGTGGGGCCTGCTGGCAGGTGCCCTGCACTGCTGGGAGGTGGGGGTGCAAGGGGACATGAGTGGGACATGAGTGGGGGCCTGTTGGCAGGTGCCCCTGACTGCTGGGGGGTGGGGTGCTGGGGGACATGTGTGGGGTCCTGCTGGCAGGTGCCTCTGACTGCTGGGGGTGGGGGTGCAGGGGGACATGAGTGGGACATGTGTGGGGGCCTGCTGGCAGGTGCCATGCACTGCTGGGGGTCCAAGGGGACATGAGTGCGACACGAGTGGGGGCCTGCTGGCAGGTGCCACGCCATGCTGGGGGGTGGGTGTGCAAGGGGACATGAGTGGGACATAAGTGGGGGCCTGCTGGCAGGTGCCCCACACTGCTGGGGGTGCAAGGGGCATGGTGGGGGCCTGCTGGCAGGTGCCCCTCACTGCTGGGAGGTGGGTTTGCAAGGGGACATGAGTGGGACATGAGTGGGGGCCTGCTGGCAGGTGCCCCACACTGCTGGGGGGTGGGGGTGCAAGGGGACATGAGTGGGGGCCTGCTGGCAGGTGCCCCACACTGCTGGGGTGTGGGGGTGCAAGGGGACATGAGTGGGGCCCTTCTGGCAGGTGCCCTGCACTGCTGGGGGGTGGGGGTACAGGGGGACATGAGTGGGACATCAGTGGGGGCCTGCTGGCAGGTGCCCCACACTTCTGGGGGGTGGGGGTGCAGGGGGACATGAGTGGGGGCCTGCTGGCAGGTGCCCCACACTGCTGGGGGGTGGGGGTGCAGGGGGACAGGAGTGGGGGCCTGCTGGCAGGTGCCCCGCACAGCTGGGGGGGTGGGGGTGCAGGGGGACATGAGTGGGACATGAGTGGGGGCCTGCTGCCAGGTGCCTCACACTGCTGGGGGGTGGGGGTGCAAGGGGACATGAGTGGGACATGAGTGGGGGCCTGCTGGCAGGTGCCCCACACTGCTGGGGGTGGGGGTGCAAGGGGACATGAGTGGGGCCCTGCTGGCAGGTGCCCCACACTGCTGGGGGTGGTGGTGCAAGGGGACATGAGTGGGACATGAGTGGGGCCTGTTGGCAGGTGCCCTGCACTGCTGGGGGGTGGGGGTGCAAGGGGACATGAGTGGGACATGAATGGGTGCCTGCTGGCAGGTGCCCCTGACTGCTGGGGGGTGGGGGTGCTGGGGGACATGTGTGGGGTCCTGCTGGCAGGTGCCCCTGACTGCTGGGGGTGGGGTGCAGGGGGACATGAGTGGGACATGTGTGGGGGCCTGCTGGCGGGTGCCCTGCACTGCTGGGGGGTGGGGGTGCAAGGGGACATGAGTGGGACATGAGTGGGGGCCTGCTGGCAGGTGCCCCTGACTGCTGGGGGGTGGGGGTGCTTGGGGACATGTGTGGGGGCCTGCTGGCAGGTGCCCCTGAATGCTGGGGGGTGGGGGTGCAGGGGGACATGAGTGGGACATGTGTGGGGGCCTGCTGGCAGGTGCCCTGCACTGCTGGGGGCGGGGGTGCAGGGGGACATGTGTGGGGGCCTGCTGGCAGGTGCCCCACACTGCTGGGGTGTGGGGGTGCAAGGGGACATGAGTGGGGCCCTGCTGACATGTGCCCTGCACTGCTGGGGGGTGGGGGTACAGGGGGACATGAGTGGGACATCAATGGGGGCCTGCTGGCAGGTGCCCCACACTTCTGGGGGGTGGGGGTGCAGGGGGACATGAGTGGGGGCCTGCTGGCAGGTGCCCCACACTGCTGGGGTGTGGGGGTGCAAGGGGACATGAGTGGGGCCCTGCTGGCAGGTGCCCTGCACTGCTGGGGGGTGGGGGTACAGGGGGACATGAGTGGGACATCAGTGGGGGCCTGCTGGCAGGTGCCCCACACTTCTGGGGGGTGGGGGTGCAGGGGGACATGAGTGGGGGCCTGCTGGCAGGTGCCCCACACTGCTGGGGGGTGGGGGTGCAGGGGGACAGGAGTGGGGGCCTGCTGGCAGGTGCCCCGCACTGCTGGGGGGGTGGGGGTGCAGGGGGACATGAGTGGGACATGAGTGGGGGCCTGCTGCCAGGTGCCTCACACTGCTGGGGGGTGGGGGTGCAAGGGGACATGAGTGGGACATGAGTGGGGGCCTGCTGGCAGGTGCCCCACACTGCTGGGGGTGGGGGTGCAAGGGGACATGAGTGGGGCCCTGCTGGCAGGTGCCCCACACTGCTGGGGGTGGGGGTGCAAGGGGACATGAGTGGGACATGAGTGGGGCCTGCTGGCAGGTGCCCTGCACTGCTGGGGGGTGGGGGTGCAAAGGGGCATGAGTGGGACATGAATGGGTGCCTGCTGGCAGGTGCCCCTGACTGCTGGGGGGTGGGGGTGCTGGGGGACATTTGTGGGGTCCTGCTGGCAGGTGCCCCTGACTGCTGGGGGTGGGGTGCAGGGGGACATGAGTGGGACATGTGTGGGGGCCTGCTGGCAGGTGCCCTGCACTGCTGGGGGGTGGGGGTGCAAGGGGACATGAGTGGGACATGAGTGGGGGCCTGCTGGCAGGTGCCCCTGACTGCTGGGGGGTGGGGGTGCTTGGGGACATGTGTGGGGGCCTGCTGGCAGGTGCCCCTGAATGCTGGGGGGTGCAGGGGGACATGAGTGGGACATGTGTGGGGGCCTGCTGGCAGGTGCCCTGCACTGCTGGGGGGCGGGGGTGCAGGGGGACATGTGTGGGGGCCTGCTGGCAGGTGCCCCACACTGCTGGGGTGTGGGGGTGCAAGGGGACATGAGTGGGGCCCTGCTGGCAGGTGCCCTGCACTGCTGGGGGGTGGGGGTACAGGGGGACATGAGTGGGACATCAGTGGGGGCCTGCTGGCAGGTGCCCCACACTTCTGGGGGGTGGGGGTGCAGGGGGACATGAGTGGGGGCCTGCTGGCAGGTGCCCCACACTGCTGGGGTGTGGGGGTGCAAGGGGACATGAGTGGGGCCCTGCTGGCAGGTGCCCTGCACTGCTGGGGGGTGGGGGTACAGGGGGACATGAGTGGGACATCAGTGGGGGCCTGCTGGCAGGTGCCCCACACTGCTGGGGGGTGGGGGTGCAGGGGGACAGGAGTGGGGGCCTGCTGGCAGGTGCCCCGCACTGCTGGGGGGGTGGGGGTGCAGGGGGACATGAGTGGGACATGAGTGGGGGCCTGCTGCCAGGTGCCTCACACTGCTGGGGGGTGGGGGTGCAAGGGGACATGAGTGGGACATGAGTGGGGGCCTGCTGGCAGGTGCCCCACACTGCTGGGGGTGGGGGTACAAGGGGACATGAGTGGGGCCCTGCTGGCAGGTGCCCCACACTGCTGGGGGTGGGGGTGCAAGGGGACATGAGTGGGACATGAGTGGGGCCTGCTGGCAGGTGCCCTGCACTGCTGGGGGGTGGGGGTGCAAGGGGACATGAGTGGGACATGAATGGGTGCCTGCTGGCAGGTGCCCCTGACTGCTGGGGGGTGGGGGTGCTGGGGGACATGAGTGGGGGCCTGCTGGCAGGTGCCCCACACTGCTGGGGGGTGGGGGTGCAGGGGGACAGGAGTGGGGGCCTGCTGGCAGGTGCCCCGCACTGCTGGGGGGGTGGGGGTGCAGGGGGACATGAGTGGGACATGAGTGGGGGCCTGCTGCCAGGTGCCTCACACTGCTGGGGGGTGGGGGTGCAAGGGGACATGAGTGGGACATGAGTGGGACATGAGTGGGGGCCTGCTGGCAGGTGCCCCACACTGCTGGGGGTGGGGGTGCAAGGGGACATGAGTGGGGCCCTGCTGGCAGGTGCCCCACACTGCTGGGGGTGGGGGTGCAAGGGGACATGAGTGGGACATGAGTGGGGCCTGCTGGCAGGTGCCCTGCACTGCTGGGGGGTGGGGGTGCAAGGGGACATGAGTGGGACATGAATGGGTGCCTGCTGGCAGGTGCCCCTGACTGCTGGGGGGTGGGGGTGCTGGGGGACATGTGTGGGGTCCTGCTGGCAGGTGCCCCTGACTGCTGGGGGTGGGGTGCAGGGGGACATGAGTGGGACATGTGTGGGGGCCTGCTGGCAGGTGCCCTGCACTGCTGGGGGGTGGGGGTGCAAGGGGACATGAGTGGGACATGAGTGGGGGCCTGCTGGCAGGTGCCCCTGACTGCTGGGGGGTGGGGGTGCTTGGGGACATGTGTGGGGGCCTGCTGGCAGGTGCCCCTGAATGCTGGGGGGTGGGGGTGGGGGTGCAGGGGGACATGAGTGGGACATGTGTGGGGGCCTGCTGGCAGGTGCCCTGCACTGCTGGGGGGCGGGGGTGCAGGGGGACATGTGTGGGGGCCTGCTGGCAGGTGCCCCACACTGCTGGGGTGTGGGGGTGCAAGGGGACATGAGTGGGGCCCTGCTGGCAGGTGCCCTGCACTGCTGGGGGGTGGGGGTACAGGGGGACATGAGTGGGACATCAGTGGGGGCCTGCTGGCAGGTGCCCCACACTTCTGGGGGGTGGGGGTGCAGGGGGACATGAGTGGGGGCCTGCTGGCAGGTGCCCCACACTGCTGGGGTGTGGGGGTGCAAGGGGACATGAGTGGGGCCCTGCTGGCAGGTGCCCTGCACTGCTGGGGGGTGGGGGTACAGGGGGACATGAGTGGGACATCAGTGGGGGCCTGCTGGCAGGTGCCCCACACTTCTGGGGGGTGGGGGTGCAGGGGGACATGAGTGGGGGCCTGCTGGCAGGTGCCCCACACTGCTGGGGGGTGGGGGTGCAGGGGGACAGGAGTGGGGGCCTGCTGGCAGGTGCCCCGCACTGCTGGGGGGGTGGGGGTGCAGGGGGACATGAGCGGGACATGAGTGGGGGCCTGCTGCCAGGTGCCTCACACTGCTGGCGGGTGGGGGTGCAAGGGGACATGAGTGGGACATGAGTGGGGGCCTGCTGGCAGGTGCCCCACACTGCTGGGGGTGGGGGTGCAAGGGGACATGAGTGGGGCCCTGCTGGCAGGTGCCCCACACTGCTGGGGGTGGGGGTGCAAGGGGACATGAGTGGGACATGAGTGGGGCCTGCTGGCAGGTGCCCTGCACTGCTGGGGGTGGGGGTGCAAGGGGACATGAGTGGGACATGAATGGGTGCCTGCTGGCAGGTGCCCCTGACTGCTGGGGGGTGGGGGTGCTGGGGGACATGTGTGGGGTCCTGCTGGCAGGTGCCCCTGACTGCTGGGGGTGGGGTGCAGGGGGACATGAGTGGGACATGTGTGGGGGCCTGCTGGCAGGTGCCCTGCACTGCTGGGGGGTGGGGGTGCAAGGGGACATGAGTGGGACATGAGTGGGGGCCTGCTGGCAGGTGCCCCTGACTGCTGGGGGGTGGGGGTGCTTGGGGACATGTGTGGGGGCCTGCTGGCAGGTGCCCCTGAATGCTGGGGGGTGGGGGTGCAGGGGGACATGAGTGGGACATGTGTGGGGGCCTGCTGGCAGGTGCCCTGCACTGCTGGGGGGCGGGGGTGTTGGGGGACATGTGTGGGTGTCTGCTGGCAGGTGCCCCTTATTGCTGGGGGGTGGGGGTCTGGGGGAGATGTGTGGGGGCCTGCTGGCAGGTGCCCCTGACTGCTGGGGGGTGGGGGTGCAGGGGGGCATGTGTGGGACATGAGTGGGGGCCTGCTGGCAGGTGCCCTGCACTGCTGGGGGGTGGGGGTGCTGGGAGACATGAGTTAGTGATCATATTGCAACGTGAAATGTGGCTTGGCTGGGGGGCATGCCCATGGTGGATGGGCTGCCTGCGGGACATGGCCAGAGGTGCAGGGTAGTCCCCTGTGGTGTGGGCTGACTGTAAGGGCTGTGGAGGGGGTAGAGGGGACCCCTGGGAGGACCGACATTGCCATTTCACGTGTAGGAGTCCTCGCGTACCCCCGAAATACATGTACCCAGACCAATCGCGTGTGAAACTTCCCGCGCACCCCTCAAATACATGTACCCAGGCCAATCGTATGTGAAACTTCCTGCGCACCCCTGAAATACACGTACCCAGGCCAATCGCATGTGAAACTTCACGTGCACCCCCGAAATACACGTACGAAGCCCAATCGTGTGTGAAACTTCCCGCACACCCCTGAAATACACGTACCCAGGCCAATCGCGTGTGAAACTTCCCGCGCACCCCTGAAATACACGTACCCATGCCGATCGCGTGTGAAACTTCCCACGCACACCTGAAATACACGTACCCAGGCCAAACGCGTGTGAAACTTCCTGCGCACCCCTGAAATACACGTACCCAGGCAAATCTCGCGTGAAACTTCCCGTGCACCCCTGAAATACACGTACCCAGGCCAATCAAGCGTGAAACTTCCCACGCACCCCTGAAATACATGTACACAGGCCAATCGCGCGTGAAACTTCCCGCGCACCCCTGAAATACACGTACCCAGGCCAATCGCGTGTGAAACTTCCCGCGCACCCCTTAAATACACGTACCTAGGCCAATCGCACGTGAAACTTCCCTCGCACCCCTGAAATACACGTACCCAGGCCAATCGTGTGTGAAACTTCCCGCGCACCCCTGCAATACACGTACCCAGGCCAATCGCTTGTGAAACTTCCCGCGCACCCCCGTAATACACGTACCCCACTCGCACAGCCCCTTTCACGTGTGAAAGTTCCTGCCAACCCCGTAATACACATACCCTGCTGAAATCACGTGTGAAACTTCACGCGAACCCCAGTAATACACGTACCCCACTCGCACATGCCCTTTCACGTGTGAAACTTCACGCGCACCCCAGTAATACACGTTCCCTGCTTGGCGTTTGCTATTTGGCAGCCCTGTAAACTGGTCCAGGGTTAGCGCAGCCCTTTGCGCTGAATTGGGAATTTTGATGACTTTTCCTTGCGCGAGGGCGTTCTTGGGGGCGTAACTGGCGCTGCTGCAGGGTCGTTGCGCCACTCTGCGCCACGGCTGGTTTTGGAGGCTAAAATCCATGAATATGCTGTGCGCGGAAATCGATTTTAGCGCACGCGGCTGGCGCAGACATTCGCACGCGCACACTGTGCGCCAGCCGTGTGCGCCACTTTTGTGCAAAATTCTATGAATTACCCTGTTTGTCTTTCTGGAATTCTATACAATAATTGCTAGACTCATTAAAGGTTTATTTTAGGCACACTTCAGGGGTTGAGTCACCGATTTAGTCTGTTCCTAAACACCTCACATTCACATGCAGACAACTTCCAAAAAGCATTTAGAGTAGAATAAGCATCAATTTCAGAGTATGTATTTTTCTTTTTTTAAAGTTGCAGATAAAGCCTGTTTTTTTCTGCCGTTGTCTTTGTTCCGATCATCACAAGACATTCCATCTCGGTGTCCTCGGTCACTTTACAACGTCCTTGTGCCTAAAAGCTTGTGTACAGTGTGATAATGTTTGCCCATAGCACATAAAGCGGCCATTGATTCCATAGTGCCACAATAAATGCCTTGTTGTAATGTGTCTTTCTTTCCTATCTCCAAGGCATGTTATTCAGGATGTTTGGTTGCATGTATGAAGTAAGGAGTGCTCAGAGTACGAGATGCGCTTTGAGTTTGCTTCTTTCCCTGCACTACTCTCAATTCTTTAATACACAGTTATGAACCCTTCCAATGGAATGTATTTTGACAACCTATGAAGCCTGAAAAGTAGATCCATGCAAGCTTGACATATGGCAACATTTGCACCAGACCTGCAGATGAACTGGCCTGCTGTTCACAGTTACCAGTTTCATTGTATGCGCTACAGACTGCAATTTGCTTTCTGACATTAAGAACATTCAGGCATGTAATTGCTAATTTTACTATAGCCGGTAAGATATCTCAGTGGGTTGAGCGCTTACTTCTGGAATGTGTGTGTGATCTACAAGTTGCAGGTTCGGATCCTAGCAAGGCCATCTCTGCCTTTCATCCTTCTGCGGTCGACACATGAGTACCAACACAGGTTGGGTGATATTATATCTGCATTTGTTCTATATAAAGCACTTAATCGTAGGTGCTATACAATAACACATCATTATCATTTGACCTTGGACGTCTGTTGCATTCAGTTATTTGGTAATATGGGCCTATAGATACTGATATTAACGATGCATATGGTGATCCATTCTTGTATGAAATGTATATCACATTATAGTGATAGCGTAACCATATTCTACATAGTGGACTTAGGAACAATGCTATGTGATGCCAGTACTTGTAGCGTCAAGGGATGAAAGGTTGCATGCCATCACATCCTGTGATGTCACTTTGGGGTGGGGTCAAATGACATCACTTCCTGTGATGCCATCAGAGGCCAAGGGGTATGTGATGTCACTTCCGCTACCCCAGGCATTTTGGTGAAATGACGTCCATGGTGAATTCTCTTTTGTCTGTGTGAGTTAGACCATGTTTAGTCAAAAATCTAAAAGCTGTAACTTACTGATATTTTTGGCGTATTTGGTGAATGGTGACCTCCATTCTTAGCAAGTAGTGTTAAAGATTCACAGTTATGATTTGCGATAGTCATAGACTGATCAGACACTGTTGCAGGCATCAGTTTACCTTTTTTCTAGTGTAGGCTTTCTATTTCCAAACTTTTATTACATACTCAGTCACAAACTCGTTGACATAGGCCACCTTACATTTAAATGCGTGCAATATCCTCCACAAGGAAATAATATGCTTTCCCATATAATGTATGTGTGATCAATACCTACTTGCCTGTGTGCTGTCAATAACCACAACAGATGTAGAATGCCATGCTAAGTTTTCTTGGGGCATTTTAAAGAAACGTCATGTTTAACAATATTGGCACTTCTGCTCATTTGTCAGCTTTCTTGCATCTGCAGTACAGTATATTGTAAAATGAATTCACTCTCAATACTAAGCATGCACTTTACACTTCAGCTGAAATCAAAGAAAACCATTAGCTATGTTTGTGTTCCATTAGCTACGGTGGTTACTTTCTGCACTTTACGAGCTTCTCATATTATTGAGTGTTGCACTTCATTTTACGCCCTTTTGCAGATGGGACAATATATTTCAGTCTAGAGGTCGATTTCAGATGTGGACATTGATTGCTTCTTGCTGCATTATGTATTTGCTCGGTAAAACGCTTGAGATTGAAATTTGTCAGGAAAAAACAACAACAGCAACATCCCTGCAGTCACAACTGAGAAACAAGGAATATTTTATTTTTATTTTTATTTTATTGTTTGAAACGTGGACCTAGCTTGAAAGCAGTGGAGAGCTGTACAAAATGTGAATAGCCATCATTTGGTCTGGCATCTTTAAAAAGTAGTTTAGTACTGTGGGTTGAAGTCTGTGTGTCCGTATGTGCATTCGGCTGAAGTCTGTGTGTCGGTATGTGCATTCGTTGGGATTAACCCATGGTCAGGTGTTGTTGAAAAAGCCATGTTTTGAGAGATCTGTTGAATTGAAGAATTGAGAGGGATTGTTTGTGCGTCCTCCCTTTGTACTTTAATGATGCCTTTCACCACAATATATGCCAGTACATATACATGTTGACGCAGATGTGCCCTTATTTTTCATTCTGGCTGCACCATCAGTATGCCCATATAAGAAAATACTTAGGTTTGCTTTGAGCATAATGCCAGAAATGATACTATAAGAATGTCAATATGTCTCAGTATCCCCACAAAACATACCCTTATTGGTTTTGCCATTAACAATGCAATGTCAGAATAAGGAAAGATGTCCAAGTTGGCTGAACCAGTGTAGGTCAGTCTAGACACACAGTAAAAATTATCATGTTTTCTTTATCATCAATGCCTAATAAACAATATCATACCACAGTAATACATGGCTAGTCTAGCTACACCAAAATGCCTGTCTAGCCATATAATAATACTTATCCTGCTTGCTTTATCGTACATGCCCAGTACAAAATGACATGCCTGCTCCCTGGATCCCAAAGTGCCTCACACATACTAATAAGGAATGTTTTTATGTATGCAAGTGAAGCAGTGAGGGAGAAGGGGTCAACCATGGCATGTTTACTATCTATCCATCATAGATGGCCAGTTAAAAATGCCACACCTTATCCTTGGAATGCAGACACCTTGCACGCACACCCAGTGCATTGATTATTATGAATGGTTATTTGTGTGTGTGAGGCACTGGGAGGCTCAGGGAGCTGGAAGGTCATGTTTTTTACTGGGCATCTATTATATTATTTATTACTTATGGACCATAACGCATCCCATGCCTGTCCCATGGGCCCCCCAGTCCCTCACACGCACACATAAACACATTGTTATTATGTGTGCATGTGAGGCACTGGGGGTCACTGAGAACAAGCTTGACATTATTTACTTAGCATCTCTTCCCAGTAAAAACTGCCACGCCTGTCTCATGGTTTCCCCAGAGCCTCACATGTGCACATACTCACATTCATAGCCAGCCATTCACTCACCTAAACACCTCCTCGTATTCACTCACATGTGCTGTGCACCCAGAATACTCACACTGCATTCTCCACATACATGCCCAGGACATCAACAAAAATTGCATCCTCATTCACACAACGCACACACTCATACTCTTGCACATATAAACCATTCACACTCAAGCATGCATATACGAATATATACATACATACAAAATCACATCTGACATGTATGCAAAAACACATACATACATTTAAAAATTAAAAATGGGTTCTTATCTGATTTGAACAGGAAGGTCTGTCTTCTCTCCATTCCTCCATCTTTGTGCTGCATACAGGCTGGAACCAAGAAGCCTGGAGTCAGAATAGTCAGAGCATCCCCTTCACGCGCCAACCAGTCACAGTGGGTCACTGTCCAGCCCTGTCCAGCCCTCAAGCTTTAGTCAGGATGTGGGCTGAGGCAGGGCCCCCTTGGGAATTTGGTATTGGGGCCGCCAGCTCTGCGTGGGCTGTGGGGGCCACTGCTATTCCAATGGAGATACTGAGTGAGTGGGATGCAGAAATATAAAATGATAGGCATATAGGGGAGAATGTAGAGATCAGATAGTCAAAGATTAAGGACCTTGGTGCAAAGATGTGTTGGAAACCTGAAGATTACATGCACAAAGACTGACATGGCTAACTCTGCCTTTCATCCTTGGGATGTTAATATATCGGGTGCTAATACATCATTAATAGTACATGGCTAGAGGGGTAATACTCACTTTATGATTAGCACTATAGAAGCTATTGACTTGACAGATAATGAGAGACAGAGGAAGAGTGCTCTAGAGATAGAGAACGAGACAAGATGGATGGAAAGTGAAGATACTGGGGGATTGCACCGTGGCTTCAAAGGTTGATTCTGCAAAGATGCTTTGATACCCTCCTCATTGTTCTTAGTTCTTGCTTTTCTTCACGCTCTGGACATCTGTCTTTCCATCATAGGATGGTGTTATTAAGGGTCTTGCCACTTAGTCCAGATCAATACACATTCCCACATAGACTCCTCATCTTCTGCATTCCACAGTTAGGACGCCATGCCTCCCTTTCCCCAGAGGGTTCATGTCATGCTCTGCTTCATATGGCCTGTGATACCAGCACAAGGTCACCAATTCTTGCTTGCTGAGCCTCTTGCAAGTGGGTTGGTGGGAAGGCTCAGGTATGTGCCAGGTGTGACCATTTCTGGAGCTGGATTGCTGCACGTGTAGTATTTGGTAACCCCTTGTACACAATTTCCTCTTGTTACACTTTGCCCCATATGGCGTTTTGAGAGGTGCCTTATTTGCTTACAGTTATTTATAAAGTTATGTTCTTTACTCTTAGCAGTTATCATTTTTATGGTTTCATTATTTCCCTCCCCCACTGATCCCCCTTGCTCCCTATCCTCACCATAGGATTACTCATGTGGGTGCCCCTATTTGAAGGACTTCCACAATGAGAGGTGCCTTTCTAATTTCCGTCCTGTGCCTAATTTGACCTTCCCATACCCTTTTGTACTCTCATTGCATTCTTTAAAATCCCCAGAAAATGTATTATCTTAGATACCAAATATCTGTCTGTTTCTTGGGATGCAGGCGTCCTCGTGTTATCACGTTTCTCCACATATTTAGGATTTCTAGAGGTGTTTCCTTTTGCACCCATGGTGACCCCCTCTCCCACTTCTACCAGTACTATATCTCTTTTCTATTTCCATTGTGTTGTACCTTAAGGGGTGCAAAACACTCCACCTATTTCATGGGGGTCATTACGAGTTTGTAGGTAGCAATGGTGCTATTAGCACCATGGCTGCCTCCAAACCCGTGTCCAGGTTCTCAGAATGGGGAGTTACAGGGTCATTCCAACCTTGGAGGACCCGGCAAGTCCCCATTCTGAAAACCATTCCCCATTCCCCATTCGAGCCCCCATATGGCTCAATGGGAATGGGGAAGGAGCTAATAACAGGCACGCAAATAGCGGGCCCGTTATTAGCTCCCTGGTTCCTTTACGGGTCCCGCTAAAGGGGGCTGGTAAAACCAGCAGGCCCTAGTGGGACCCGCTATGGAACCTCGGAATGCAGCGGTATGGGGTTAATGGCACCGGCATCCTTACCGGTGCCATTAACCCCCTACCGCCGTACTCGTAATGACCCCCTATATCTCTCTAGCAATCATTCTGCTTTCCCTATCTCTATGTTGACTCTTTAAGAACCTCATGGGCCTCATTCCGTGATTGGTGGTAATCATGAGGCTATTTGCACCATGACTGCCACCAATAACGCGTCCGGCACCGGTCTAGTTCAATGGGGACTTACCGGTGTAGTCTGACCTTTGCGGGACCGGTAAGTCCCCATTGAAAATGCCATTCCCCATTCCCATTTGAGCCCCCATAGGGTTCAATGGGAATGGGTAGGACGCAAATAACGGGCTTGTGCATGTCAAGCCTGTTATTTGCGTCCTGGTCCCTTAGCGGGTCCCGTCCATAACGGCTGGTCAGACCTGCCGTTACTGGCAGGACCCACTAAGGGACCTTGTAGTAGGGTGGTAAGGGATTGCCGGCACCGGTCTCCTTACCGGTGCCCGGTATCCCTTACGGCCACCTTATAATGACCCCCCATGTTTTCATTTGCGCCCCGCTGTGGCCATGTGTGACAGAGTGCTAGCCAGTGAGTGCACGATTTTTAGTACCAGAAAATGATATGGGTATTCCTGCTAAACAGACCCTCCTTTCAAAATGCTCAATGCCAACATTATACTGCACATGTGTAGCTTGCTGTAACCAGTCTACTGATATCTACAGCGCTAGCTCTGTGTGGCACAGAGCAGGCTCACATGTTACCTGTTCATATCTGAATGCTGCGGGACACAAAGTCCCTGCAGGCAGAGGTGACATTTATACCTGTCTGCCCCTATGAAGTACATAATGATAATTGCACAATTTAGGCAGTCTGGTGGCACATTAATCTTTAAATATAAGCAATGCATGGTGTCAATATGGTGACAGCTAAGGACTCGCAATTATAATCATATAGCCTCATCATTTGATATCACACCAGTGTAATCTTTATGAGTAGGGCTGACCTATGACAGGACAGATGTGTATAGTGCTTTGGCTGACTGTATTCACAGTTACCATGGGGAACAATTTCTGGAATGCAGCCACATTGATTCTTCAGCAGGAAGGGTCACACCTTCTCCCATAGGATACAAACATACACCAGGATGATTCTTGGCAACAGTGCTTCGGAGGCAGCACTGACATAACAAACCCAGCTTCTTACCATGGTTCTGATCATGGGAGTTCCTTCAAAGCTAGAATGCTTTTGAAGTGGGTGGAGTTAAAGTACCCATCAGGTTAGGACTGGCAACTTGTAGCCTTCGGGAAAAGTGCAATTTTCTGGCCCAAAGGGCAGCAACACCAACTTCCAGAACAATTAAACTCAATACCAATATCTACCACTCCCACACGTTCTCACATTATTGGCATTACTTTCCTTACATGCAACATATTTTTCAGTTATTTTTGAGGATGGTTTCACCCCAGGAAATTCTCCAACATACAACGTTTTTACCGGGATAATACAATTGATGACATGTGAAATCTGGGTTTGAGCCTAGGTTTCAACGTGCTCCAGTTTGCAATGTGACAGCTGGCTTTTTATTTTATTTATTTATTATATACAGGAGGAACAATACTCTTTTGATCACAAAAGGACATACAATAGATAAGAAATATGATTTTACGGGAAGCAGTGAACTTCGTACAATGGGAGGAGTTTGAGAGACATTCTGAACAGGATGTGGAGGGGAGTAAATGGAACCGTCACCACGGAAAATACATAAGTGGACATTCATTGATTAAGGACAACCAGCATTGGCCATTTTTAAGTGCAGGTAGGCGGTACAGCAGGTTGTGCTCGGAATGTGACCATGATGGGTGAAGAGCTTGAGTGGAGACAGACGAAATGAGTTACAGAGGCAGGTTGGAGGTGAGGGAAATATGTAGGCTAGCAGGCATTTGAGAGGTAGTTTAAGAGGGTAACTCAGCGGTAAGGAGGTAGGCTTTTAGTTTGGTTTTTAAAAAGTCTGTGTGGATTGTTGCTCAGATGTCTGGGGAAGAGAATTCCATGCAAGTGGGGCACGAAGAGTGAAAAAGCAAAAGCGAAAGAAAGCACGGGGGGGCAAGGAGCTACAATGGTAGGCGGGGATGTGGAGCAGAGGTCACGAGGTTTGTAGCTTTGGATAGAGGAGAATAGATATAATGGGGCCTTACCATGGAAAGATTTGCGAACCGGAAGAAGACATTTAAATCTGGACCGGTTTGGCATCATCAGCCATCCAACCTGGGGACGGTACAAGGAAGTAGGTGAAAACTGAGGGAGTTCAAAGAGAGTCCTGGTTGCAAAGTTAATGATCTTGTTGAGAGGACAGAAAGCATAGTTGGAGAGCCCAAAGAGGGTGCTGGCACACTATTTCAGTTTAGAGAAGACAAGAGTTGTTAAGAGATGCCTGGGGTGTTGAAAGGAATGAGGTGTCTGATTGTCCTAATATTTAGTAGATTGAAGCAAGCTCCTGTTTGGGAGATGAAAGTAGTGAAGGTGTGAGAAGTGTCACATATAATACCAAGGTTTCTAGCTGAAGATTAGGGGAGAGTGTCAGGTGGGAACTAGAGATGAGGAAGAGATGAGAGAGAGCTTTTGGCAGGGAAGAAGAGCACCCCTGTTTTGGTATAGTTTAGCACCAGAGAGTGCAAAGCCATCCAATATTTAATTGCAGCGAGACAGTTTGATATTTTTATAGAGAGAAGAGAGGAGAGTTCAGGCTAAGAGAAGAATATTTGGGTGTCATCCACAAAGAGATATTACGAGAACCCAAAAAAGGAGATTAGTACCCCAAAAGCAGAGGTGTAGATTGTAAAGATTAGCAGACCCAAGACATGGCTTGTGGAAGACCAACAGTTACAGGAGTGAGCTGAGAGGTTCTTTTGCTCCAGGGGACAGATCATTGGCAAGATGCAAGATAATATTCAATCCAGGCAAGGGCTTGGTTGTGACTCCCAAGAAGAAAGAGTATTAAGGAGATCTGAATGATCGACAGTGTCAAAGGCAGCAGACAGGTCAAAGACATTTTGGATAGAGAATAGGTTGCATTGCTGAGCATAGGCGACAAAGTTGGAGACATTCATTAGAGCAGTTTCAGTGTAGTGTCAGGAGTGTAAACCTGCTTGTAGGGGGTCTCGAAGGTTGTGCATGTAAGACACTTTAACACAACTGTTTCAAGCACTTTAGAGCAGAGTGGAAGGAGAGACACAGGGAGAAAGTTAGCCGATAGGATCTAGTCGAGGGGAATGACTGTGGCTGTTTTGAAAAAAGAGGTAAAGCAAGCAGAGTTGAAGGACAGGTTGAAGAGTTCAGTGAGGTGAGAGGCCACTAAAGAGCCAATATGCTGATTAGCTGAGGAGAAATAGTGTTTGATTGGGCACAAGAGGGGTGAGTCTCAAGCAGTAGAAATAGGACTTGGTCAGTATTAGTGTGAGAGATAGAGGCAGAGGATGATGGTAGAGTAGGCTGAGTGTAAAATGTAGCAGGATGGAGTGTAAGGAAGGTCAGGAGAGTATCTCTAATTTTGGAAATGCTTGCAGCAAACTATTCAGCTAGTCATTAGCTTTGAGAGTGGAGCTGATAGTCATAGACATATGAGGAGTGAGTTTAAGGTGCCCGGTAGCTGGGGAGGATGGTTGTATTGAGAGTCCATGATGGTTAGCTAGAATTCCCTTTTCACTCTATCTTGAGTGGACTTGAGTGAGTTCAGGGCAGAGAGATAAAGTTGAATTTCCTCATGCAAGTGGGTATGGTTTGAGCAGCAGCCGATGCATGTTTGTGCAGAGAGAGTATGAATGGGGTGTGCCATGGTTGAGTATGCTGAGACTTAGGGGTGAAAGTAAGCAGTGGGAAGTGAGAGGAGACTGAGTTATATCTTAGGCATTAGAGGCTGGAGAAGGCAGCATTGGTGGAAGAGGCATCAGGTGTGAAGGAGGAGAGTGAGAACTGTAGGTCAAAGAGAAAGGGGGAAATGGCAGAAGGATTGCATTTCCTTTTAGTAATAGGTGAAGCAAGTGGTTAGGAAAGATCAGAGGATGGATAGGAGATGGTGTTGGAACAATGGAGTCATCAGCTATGAAAGGTGTGACAATAGTATTAGTGGCTGAGAGAGAAGTGGAGATGAATAAGAGGTCCAAAGAGTTACCCCCTGTTTGGGTAGGTAGGTTATGGATAGAGTGGAGTGTGTAGATGCTAAGAACAGATTGAAGTTCCTATTTCTGAGAAGTGGTTGGAGAGGGACTACCTGTATAAGATGATGACAATGGGATCCTTATATAACTATCATTCAGCATTGGTAGATGTCCTTGTACAACGTGGAACAAAAAAGCTCCATTGAGTCAGTTATGTCTCTGATCTAAGTGTGAAACTGGGGCTGTCCTCGATTTCTTCCATCATAAGCTTAGGGAATTCACTTCCAAAAGCATATTTTGTACAGAAATATAAATACTGGTGCTACCAGCTGAACTTATCATTGACAGACCCCACTGGTATAACGGCAAAGTTTCTCTTGGTTAAATCCCACTGCCCCTGAAAAATATCTAGTCTCTTGAAGACAAGGAGGTGAAAATCCTGTACTTTAAGGCTGCTTAGTGGTCTTGCCATTGGCAGCAGGCACCAGCACTTGGGGTGGTGGTGATACAGCCATATGTACAATCTGTGAAATGGAGATACACTATCTTTTATTTTCTTCTGCCCTTTGTATAACAATCTGCGGCATAGATGGCTCTTCCCAATCTATACAAGCTTAAATATTGCAACTACTTCTTGGCAAGAAATATTTCACAACAGTTGGCATAATATACCACAGTGGTGCCACAAACACTGCAGGTCACTATACTGCATGCATTTAAAAAAGATGTGGTTGGTTTGAATGCAACACTACTTCTGTTACTGTAAATCAGAGATAACGAATGCCTATTTAATATTCCATAAACCTAAATGTAGTCACTGACCTGCGAAACTATCAACAGTTGGTGCACTTCCAACATTCCCTTAAGTACTGCACACTTCAAACAAACATACTGTGAAAGTTAAACTCACATACATGTAGAGCGTTTTTTTTAATACTGTATAGATTGTTTTGCACAATGACTCAATGATAACGCAAACAGAAAAAAGAACTGCAGAACACACAGTAATGTTGTTTTAAAAATAGTACATAGAATGTACTGATTATGAGCGTCTACAATGTTTAGTCACTGACCTGTAGAACTATCAACAGTTATAATATGCCAACTGGTGTCTAACTGCATCCATAGTCCTGCAATGCTACTTTTGAATAGCAACATAGTTAGAATGCACCAACAGGTATCAAACTGCTTAAAATAATACCCTTCAAAAGTATAAAACTATCAACAGTTAGAATACGCCAACTGGTATCTAACAGCTTCCATAATACTGCAAAACTACTTTTGAATAGCATAATTAGAATATGCCAACAGGTATCTAACTGCTTCAAAAATACACTTCAGAACTATAAAACTATGAACAGTTACAACACGCCAACTGGTATCTAACTGCATCCATAGTACTGAAATGCTACTTTTGAATAGCACAATCGTTAGAATACACGAACAGGTATCTAACTACTTCAAAAATATCCTTCATTACACTTCATTGCAAATAAACCATTACAATTCTTCCTACTGCAATACTGCTTGTGACAACAAATACACTTAGTTCTGCACTTTAAACTTTCCCGTAGGTACTGCACACTTCAAATAAACATACTGTGAAACTTAAACTCACATAAATGTGTTAGTGTTTTTACTCCTGTATGGATTTATTTTTCCCAAGGTTCCAATGATTATGCAAACAGAAACAGCAACTGTGCAGAACACACTTTCATGTTGTTTGTATTTGTATTTGTTTATGTGTAAAGCACACCAAGTCCTGCAGCATCTGGGCACATTTCTTAAAGTTATACAGTTAATTATACACATTACAGGCTTACATATAAGCATTGTACATTACGTACAAATTATATGGATTATCACTGGACCTTGAGCTATAGCAATAAGCAATAGACCTATTCACA
Source organism: Ambystoma mexicanum (assembly GCF_040938575.1). Classification (NCBI taxonomy): domain Eukaryota; kingdom Metazoa; phylum Chordata; class Amphibia; order Caudata; family Ambystomatidae; genus Ambystoma; species Ambystoma mexicanum. Next base: position 1,514,125,133 of record NC_090937.1, on the reverse strand, counting down.
AGAGACAAGTGTAGAATTACCGGATTAGACCGCATGTAGCGAGCAGGAGCATCATGGTAAGGGGTGCTAGTGTTCTTGCGCTAGTAGCCAGATTTTGACTTTGGTTCTAGAAGAAGGGTAAGATGGTTCAGATCTGGGTGAGATGGGTAGGGTGTTCCACAGTTTAGCGGCGAGCACAGGGAAGTTGTTGCCCCCTGCTATTTGTAACTTGAACCTCAGGATCTTGAAGCAGTGTATTTGTGCTGCTCTAAGAGGTCGGTTGGAGATGTTGCGAGAGAATAGATTGGACAAGTAGCTCGGTGCAAGGTTCTTGAGGCATTTGTGCATAAGTGATAATGGTTTGAAGGCAATTCTTTGGTTAACTGATAGCCAATTAAGGTTGTGTCTGAACTCTGTGATATGTTGGGTTCTGGGGATTTCCAACGCTGCCCTGATGGGATTGTTTTGTAGTACCTGTAACTTGCTTGTGTTCCACCGGCTAGTCCCAAGATAGAGCTGGTAACAGTAGTCAAGTTTTGACAGGACGAAGGCTCTAGCTATGGTGGTGCAGTTGTTATTGGTTAAAAACGGTCTGCATGCAGTGATTAGTTTGCATGTGTAGGCCGTTAAGGAGGTTATTGCATTAGTTTGTCTGGCTAGGGTTAGAGATGAATCTAAATCGATGCCAAGATTTTTTACATCTTTCGAGGCCTTGATGAGTTACCATCTATGATGAAGGAGTCAAACTTGGCGTCTAGCTTACTGAGTCAACGTTGTGAACCGAGAAGGAGTAGCTCTGTCTTATCATCATTAAGACAGAGACCATGCTGCGCCATCCAAGCTTGAATGACAAAGTAAATGCTGTTGAGTGCTTTGGAGTCTGCTTCATGTTCACCGGTGATGAGGATGAGGATTTGGGTGTCATCTGCATAATTTGCATAGGTGACAGCTAAATTGTCAAGGTCGTCGGAGAGGGGCTTTGTAAACACGTTGTAAAGTGTGGGGCACACGCAAGAAAAGAGCCTTGGGGGACTCCACATGTAACAGGTGCAGGTTCAGCAAACGCTGATGGGAAGAAGACCCTCATAGATCTATTCTCTAGGAATGGTTCGACCCAGGTAGTAGCTTTGTCAGAAAAATGTACTGCAGAAATAAGAAGGTTAAATAAGACTTGGTGATTGACCAAGTCGAATGCTGCTGACACGTTCAGTTGTAAGAGGAGGGTGAGTTTGCTACTGTCTTTGAGTTCTTCAATTTGAGTTTTCAGGTCAATAGGCCTGATTGCATGAGGCCGAGGAGGTTATAGGTTTCAAGGTGCTCCTAGATCTGCAGATAAGCTGCTTTATCCCAGATTTTCAGTAGAAATGGGACCATAGTAATGGGTCTGTAATTGGAGGGGATGCTCGGGTCTAATGATGGTTTCTTAAGTAATGGGAGGACCCAGGCATCTTATTAAAATTATGTATTAAATACAAAAATGAATGAATTAAACAAAATCACACAAGAAACCAAATAATAAATACAAGTCTAGATGTCCAAAAATAAGAACAAAAATGAAGGCTGAAATCAATAAAATCCAAAGTAAAATGGCGTCCATAAAACAAAATCCAAAGTTCCAAAAAAAGAAAAACATTCCACCATGGGTCAAAAAATGCAAGTAAATCCAGGTCCATAACTATATACAAAAGAATATCCAAGGGTCCATGAGCCCAAAAATCCAAAGGAAAGCTAAACAAAATCCTACCCAATAAATAACTATATACAAAAAGGCGGGGCATAGTCCATGCACCCCAAATAAAAATAAAAATAAAAGGAAACCTACACCTACATAACTATTTACAAAGGCAGCAGGCTAGTCTGACGGCTCACTCATTGATGTCCCGGGCCAGGGCATCATCGAACTCCACTTCAACGTCCCGGAGGCGGGCCTCTTCCCTGGCCTCGAGGTCTTGCAGGGATGCAGCCATGGCCTCCTCCAACTCCCTGCGAGTTGCCTCGAGGCACGCAGCGAACCTCAATGCCCGGTGCATGGAGTTCTCTGCTCTGACCGTTGTTAGCCGTGCCCTCTCCGCCCGCCGCCGCTTTGCATCTATTTGCCAGCCCAACACTCCCAATCTTGGGACCTCCTGCCTGATGGACAATGCCTGCCCCTGGAATGTTGATGGCCCCGAGCCATGATCGCTCCTACCCTGAGCATGCTGCTGCCGTGCACGTGCCCTGCCTGTTGATGCCTGTATGTCATCCTCTTGCTGGGGTCCAGTTGGTGGGGTGGCCACCCCTGCTGGACCTCCAACTCCCGACTGTGGCAGGGATGTGTCCTCCACCAGCCTGGCCGCTGGCTCAGGGGCAGCTCCACTGGGGGCCCAGGTGATACTTGGACCAAAAGATGGCACGGACGACGACTGGCCCATGGGGGGCTCAGTTGAGGAGGGGGTTGCAAGAAGTTCCAGCACACAGATGAACCCAGTGCGACGACCTGTCCTAGTAGGTCAACATGGCCAAAGAGGTATTCGAAATGACGTGCACTGTCCAGACAAGACCCCTGCACGTCATGCCGAATACCACATTGGCGCAACGCCATCCCAGCTAGGACAGGCTCAATACGGTCACGGATTGCAACGTCCGCAGGGAGAGGAAGGCCAGTTGTTGTATGCGCATCCCCTCCCTGAAAACGGGTCTGGATGGAGGCATCCCTGCTGGTGCCGGATGATGCAGTCACAGGATCGGGGACAGGATTACACACAGGCTCCTCCGCGGTGGCCTGTGCTGCATCCTGTCCCTGCCCCTGGACTGCACCACTACCACCAGTGGAATCCCCCCCTTCCATGGCCTCCTCCTCAGCCAAACCCCCCACCAACCTGGATGACTCCTTGCCATTTTCCTCTGTAGGCCCCTGTGGGGGCTCAGCTGCCCCTACATGGACGTGGCACCATTCTCCTCACTCCCCGAAGAGATGACTACCTGGGAGGAGAGCTGGGACTTGCATCTCTGGCTGGCAGTGTGATCCCTGCCGCTGTGCTCCACAGCACCGTCTCTGCCCTCTTCATCTGTCGACGCTGCAAACAGGGAGAGACAGAACACAGGCATCAGGGCACTGTACAATGGTCAGATACACACGTGACAGTGCACATGAGTGGCAGTGTCAAGCTTCCTAGATGGCATCACACTCCCCAACACTCATATCATTTGAACCCACAAACATGCACAAATTAACAGGAATCATGCAGCAGGCAGCAGCATCCATACACATACAACAGCATGAACATCCGAAGGTTGACACGATGTCACAAGCAACATGGGGAGTGCCGAACACATGCACACACGCCACCAGACAGACATGCATCTGTACATCTCCACCACCTGTCACAGTGCAATCATCAGCAACTATGTCACATCTGCCAATCAGTTTCCTACATGTCTGTGTCACATGCATCCACAGTATCACTCACATGTCAAAAACACACACACACATGTACGCCGTGCACGTACATGAAGGTGGAACCAGCATCCATGTGTCACACCCCAACCATGCCATAGTACATACACAGAAATGCTAACATGTGTGCATCTCCACATGCAGTTGTGTTTCATGCTTTGGAACACATATACCATTGATGTGCATCACACATGACTGGACTCACATGCAGCACGGTCATGTCCCTGCACATACACATCCATACATGGCCCTTTTCAGACATATGTTTGCACACTCCTGGCACACCTCAACGTGCACTGCGTCCAATAAGTACGCATGGACACTTACTGCTCGACTCCGGATGGGTCTCCCTCTCAAGGACCTGGCGGTGAATCGCTGGGTTAATGCGTTCCAGGACCCTCATGTCGTCGCTGGTAAGGTGGACATGGCACCTCACTGCATCCGCTGCTTCCAAGAGGCACTGGGCCTCCCTGAGGGTCCTGGACCTAAAGTCCTCCCAGTGCTTATGGACGTGTGGTAGGTCGTGGCTGCCACCCCCTCATTGACGGCAACCACGATGTCCATCCAGATCCTCCTCCGTCCATCCTTGTTGCTGCGTATTCTTCCGAAGAGGGCATCATATTGCACCAGGACTTGCGCCACCAGGATGCCAACCTCTCCTGCTGTGAAGCTGGCAGCACTCTGCCTCTCTGGCTGGGGGTTGCCAGTGGTCTCAGATGGTGTTCCCTTCGACATGGCAACCACCGAGGCAGGTGTGGATGGCCAACTTGGTCCTGGTGATGGGCTGCAGAGCGATGGAACTGTAGTCGGGAGTCTTTTGTTCCAGCAGGGGTGGTCACAGCAACTGGACCCCTGCAGATGGCTGACATGCAGGCACAAAATAGCAGGACACATGGCCAGCAGGCAGGCAGGCAGCAGCAGATGGCTCGTGGGAGGCTGCTCGGGGCTGTGGGGGGCAGAAAAAAGGGCCGGAGCATGGTTTTCCGTGTGTTGTCGCATTGCCAGCTTGATACAGAGTGATTTGGCACGTGAAAAAACAGCACGTCAGCGTGTAATTCGAGAAAAGGCCCTTAGCGCGTAAGCGCGTAAGTGACGTGACATGCACAGGCATTTCCCTCGGCACGGGTGCATAGTGAATCCGCACATACAAAAACAGCACTTCCGGGTGTCACTGCGTGTAATTGGAGGAAAGGCCCCTAGCGCATAAGCGTGTAAGTGACATGGCATGCATGGGTCTTTCTGTGGGCAGGGTGTAAAGCTCCGCGTAGGATGCCATTTTCTTGTACGTGCTTTTTGTGGAGAGCGAGCGGGTGATTCTTGTATTTCGTGTCGGTTCACACGAGATTACTTCACAACGGTTGCAGTGCTTACTCCTTGTTTACTGAGGCAGCGTTCAAGTCATCTTTTGGCGGGTATGTTGCCAACGTCCCACATGCGTCTTTTTCACATTATTTTTCCAGTCAGAAGGTGAGTCACGCACATATTTTTCCACTGTGGTTGTCCCCGTGTGTCGCATACCCATTCAGAGGACATTGCAGCCTGCATTTAACACGCGTATGCTTTTTTTGTGTTTCTGGGTGCCACAGCGTACTGTGGGTCCTGAATTCCACGCACGTGGGCTACTGAGGGGTCATGTCTACGTTAAATTTTGTTTTCGTAGTGCCTGAGCGTTGCGTGACGCGTCATTTTCCCCCAGGGGTCTCAGACAGCCTTGCTAGAGCACAGGGGTACGTATTCCATCTAGTACCCTGCCCCCTTGATCCCAATTGCCCAGGACAATTGTTTACTGCACCTCCCATTCGCACAAAAACATCAGTGCCATGGTTGGGAGGCGAACAAGTGCTAATGGAAGCAAAGGTGGCCAACCTCCAAGAGGTGTCCGCGGTAGTTGACGTGGCCAGGATGAGCAGGGTGGCCAAAGTGGCAGTGGTGGCCAATGTGGGCAGCGTGACCCAAGAGGCCAGTGTGTGGGGGACCAATCAGGGATGCCTATTCCCCCCAATGGGTCGGGGAGATGCAGATGACAACATCCCAGCTCAGGCCTTGTTAACCCGGCCCAGATTGGTCACGGAACTGGCCCTGTTAACCTGACCCAGATTGGTCACGGAACTGGCACAGGATGACTCACAGGCCGACTTCTGTATCACGATGTCAAAGCCACGCGTGGTGGTGAAAGTTGCTGTCACCAGGCCACGTGGATCTGGGGCAGCAATATCATCTGCTGCCCCAAGTAGTCAGGGTGAGGAGGCTGCAGGGGGAGCTGCAGCTCAATCCACCCCGGCTCTGAGTCACCCAGTCGGGACAGTGTTGGTCCCAGACCATCACACCAAGGCAGTTGTGCCGCTTGGTCCTGCAACAGCACCCAGCAGCCAATGCCTGCAGTGAGACCTTTGGTCATCGTGCCATTGCCTGCTTCCAGTGCTCAGTCCACCTGCACTTCAGTCCCTACTGACCAGAGTGGCGTAAGCCACTCAGGGTCCACACCACCTCTCAAACGGAGGAAGCCTGCTCTTGCGGAACAGGCTGGACCCCAGACACGGCTCGCCCCTCCGGCACGTCAAGGAAGCAGAGTTTCAATGATGTGGAACTAGACGCACGTGTGGGCTATGTGTTGGTCCATGGCCGCAACATGCTGGTGACTGCATTGTGCAAGACTACGACTGCTCAACGTACGGCCCACTGGCAGTGCATCGCGGACCAGATTAGTTCCCTTGGATTTGTGAAGCGCACAGCTGATGATTGCTCAAAGCGGTGGAATGCGCTCAAACGCCGAGCAAAAAACAAGCTGGCTTCCAATTATGCCTCTACTCTGGTGACTGGCAGTGGGTCTCCACCAGAGGAGGATGAACTCACAGAACATGAGGCAATCACTGAAGAGTTTCTTCGCAGACGATCAGATCCAAGGCGTGGGAGACCTACAAGATCTTGAGGAAATGTTCGGGAGTGGCCATGCGTGTGTGTGCAAACCATGTGTATGTTGCTTGGGTGATGTGTTCTGATTGAGTGCCAGGTCAGGCTGTGTAGTCATGACTGCTATAGGTCACCCATGTGGTGCCTCCAAACCATCCTCTGCCCTTGGGTTTGGGTTTCACAGTATCCCTACTGACCGCAGTGAAGAGGGAAAATGAGATGATCCCTTCACCCGAATGTCATCCAGATCATGGCCTATGATGTCACGACACAAGCACACACCGTGAGAGGAATTCTACCCGCTCACTGCTGCCCCAGATGTCAACATCTACCATGGCCACGCCCCACACACCCAGGGAAGCTGCGCATCAATCAAACCATGTGCTGGTACCTCAGGTGGAGCTGACACCGACCATATGGATCAACTCGATTAGACAGCACCCACAAATACCACCATCATGACGACATAGCCAGCAGACCAAAAACACAGGTTCCACCAAGCACATTGGTCATACACACACCAATCCACACAAAGAACATACTCAGTGCTATGATATAGAGGACCACTCACACTGACACATGCTTTGTTGTTATTTTTCACATAGGCCAACTACAGCACCACAGAAATGCAAGATGCCAGAAGAGCTTGTGTACATGCTTGCAGACGATTCCTCGCCACTAAAACCATGAAGATGTAACCCTGTATATGGACTAATCATATGAATCTGTCGCCCCTTGCAACCCCAATTTTATGGACTATGTACTGCCACTCTTATGCCAGGCGAAGGTAGGCCACAAAGCCAGAGTCCCCTGGCCGGAGCATCTCAGACAAAGCTCAAGGTGCTGATCACGCAGAACGAGCCCTGACGAGAGCCCACAGCCAAGGCCGCGATGTTGCAATCTACATACCGCTCTCCCCGCGCCAATGTTACACCTGCCACTGCTAAACGCTCCTCAGAGCCGAAATACAAATCAAATGCTCATAATTCAGCGCAGGTGTTACTAAAGCTTTGAGGGATGTTAACAGGGGAAGAGGAAGAAGCGGTAAAGAAGGTAGGTGAAGAAGAGACAGAACACATACAGAGAGGGTGTGAGGTAAGTACACGGGAGGAGGGAAGAATGACACAGGAAGAAGAGGAAGTGCTGGAAGCGAAATTAGCAGAGCTGAGGGAAGCACAGAGCGTGTTGATTAGACAGCTTGAGCAGGAAGAGCGAGAAAGAAAGGTGAAGAGGAAGGAAGGTAAGGAGGACAAGGTGGGATTAAAACAGCAAGAGGAAGAATGAAAGAAATGAGAAGAGGACCGCATAAGGGGGATTGCAGAAAGAGTGGCACGCATGGAGAAGCGTGAGGTCAGGAGGAAAGAAGAGGAACGAGAAGAAAATGACAGGGTGATGGGATTATGGAGGAAGAAGATTATATCAGAGAGCGCGCGAAAGTACGAGGAAGGGAGAATTATAGAAAGTATACTGGCAAGGAAGGGCGGAATATGGAGCAACAAGGAGGACTAGGCAAGGGTATTAGAACAGGTAAGCAACGCAATAATGAACAAACTTTGCAGGGCAAGAGCAGAGGTAGGTGATGAAGTAAACAAGCAAAGCAATACAGCACTAAGAGAGACACGCAAGGAACATGGGGCCAAGACATACGCGTGTGTAAATAAGGAGGTATCGATAACACCGGCACAGGGGGGCATGGACAAGACAGGTAAGTACACAGACATAGACTTAGAGACTGTAACACTGGGGGGAAAACGCCCAAGCACCTGGTTAACATTCTCAGATGGATTTTACAGTAGGAGGGAGAGGGATCTTGCTGAGGACGGAGTGATGGAAGTGAGGCGGGGCAAATTATACATAACACGCACAGATTGCAGGTCATCGTGGGAATGTGAGACACGAGAAGAAGAAAAAACAGGGAGGGAGAGCAAAAGACAACTAAAAGAAAGAACACCACAGCCACTGACACCACCAGCACAACACACGCCATATGTTAATAGACTCAGAGACCTCCCAGGACGCAGAATGGAAGAATCAGCTACTACTCACAAGAAGGGTCAAGTGGGTCAACAGAGAAGGCATAAGAGCATAGAAGATGATAGAGTAACACAACACATTGCTGACTTTCTTGAAGAACTTTCTGACATGGAAGAGGAGAGCGAATACAAGCCCACATCTCCGCACAGACGAACGCCAGGGGAGGTAAAGGAGTACACGCTAATGCCATTGCTACAGAGAGGGGGAGCAAGGCCACAATATGTCCCATGGAAACATGCAGACAAAGAACACATTAAATGCAGCTTCCATCGTTGAGTGGAGGGGCCGGGAAATGGATATATGAAATGGAAAAACAAACTGCAGGACAAAAACTATCAGTGGGCGATGTCAAGGGGTTGTTAATTTCCATACTGGGCGACGCAGCAGATGACATTTGGAAGAAGGCGGGATTCCCAGGGGTGACAATAAGTGACACGTCACATGATGGGGCGCCATTTGCAAATTGCAGAAACGTGCTATGGCAGGCACTGAGGGTGCAATATCCAGACACTTCAGACATAGGGGCAATAACGTCACGCAAAATGTGTGAGAATGAAGATCCTGTTGATTACATCTAGGAAATTCAGGAGAAGTGGAGCCTGGAAACGCGGGAATCGTGGGACAAAACACTAGCAATTATTTACCACATACCACATACAGGGCCTTCCAGAACAAGTACAGAGACAAATAAAGAAATTGGTAGGAATAGAAGCAAAGGCATGGCCAGAGATACAGCTGACAATAGTGCATCATTGTAGGCTATGGCAAGAGAAGATGAAACATAAAGAGGAAGACAGAAAGGCAGAGTAGGCAAAATTGGTCCAAAAGAAACTGTCCCATGGAAGGTGCGCTAATAACAGGCCCCACCCAGGTCACTCCGGCACCAGACACTACCCAACAGCACCAACAACAAACAGCATCACTACAGCAAGCAGAAATGACGACACAGCGAATGCCACCACCTCCGCCATACACAGCCCAACATCAATACGCCACACATATGGGGGTGGATACACACAAATGGGAAATGGTTACACAAACAACTACAGGGGGAGGGGTGGACCAGCGAGAGGGAGGGGATTTGGACCAGCAGCACCACAGCAAGGAGGAGGGTTCCAGGGGCACAACCAATATGGACATCAGGGGTACTTAGATAGCTCTGGAGGATACCCGTGGCAAGCACAGGAGCCGCCAACGTGCTGGACATTTGGGCTAGTAGGACACATATCACGCAAGTGCAGAGCAAAACCGGCACAAGCAGGGTGGGGAGAGCAAGGGCAACAGGGTTACAATGGGGGACAATAACACTATCAACAACAACAGCCACAACAGGTGACAGAAACACAAATACAACATCAAGCACCACCTCAGTAGCAACTACAAACATACACGACACCACAACCACAAGTGCAGTACCAACCAGCACAACAACAGGCACAACAGCAAGTGGCCACAACACAACAACAACACATCCAGACAGTACAACAGCTCACACAAATACAGGACAATAAATTACTACCCACAGACACACCAATACAACAGACACAATTGGGGAGGGTGACAATATTGGGTCACAACCCATACACAGGGAGCGGAAAGTCCCTATACCTGCAATAGGACAGCCCACAGACGTCCTTGATGTGTCCCATCCTATCGGTAACACCTAACCCTGTGGAAGAACAACGAATACAGGTGGTGATAGGTGACAAAACATTTTCTTTCCTAGTTGACACAGGGGCCACTAGGAAAGGTCCTGTATTTGGGAAGGGAAGTTCAACTTGTCAGGCGAAGCCATGCACACTCAAGAATTCTCTGGGGCTCAAGGGCTGATTCCTTTTACTGATAACATCTCCTTATCTGTTGTAGATAATAACTTATCTCTACCACTGCTATACTCAAAACAATCGCCACTAAACATACTGGGGAGAGACATTATGAGCAGACTGAACATGACAATATCCTTCACTGACAAGGGAATAGTGTGCTCCACACCAGGCATACACATGCTCACAGCATTACACACACTCCAGGCTTACTGTGGTAAAACAGTAGTGAGGGCAGAGCCAGTGGACGTGGACCTCTTCCAATATGGAACAGACATGGCAATAGCATGGATACCAGGAATTAAAGGCAAAGTGTGGAGGAGACCAGCAGCATACCTTTTCAGACCAGAAACACCCACTAGTGAGGAGGAAGGGTCAATAATATCAGTAGACATCGAGAGTATTGTGGCAACCACAGACTACATTGCAGTCCACACCCAGGATGGGGAAGGGAAAGCATGGAGAGCAGTAACAGCACTAGCAGAAGGATGCAGGCTAATGCAGGTGCCAGATGAGGAGCTGTTCTCGGAAGAAGCAGGAGATGGGGAGATGGTGTTCCAGATGAACGTCTATATATGGTTAAAAGTGACATACAAAGAGGTAGCACAGAAAATGGCAATGGCACTAGAAGCACCCACCCCTAGATTTAGCAGCTGTACCCACCTCTCTATGGACCACTAGTGCATATGAGGTAGGCTGCATAAAAAGCATTGGAGGAGTACAAATAAAGCTAAAGAAAGGTGCAATGCTGCCCAGGGTGAAGCAACACCCACTATCTAAAGAAGCTGATGAAGGGATCTATGAAACAATAACTGCCCTAGTGGATAGAGGAATATTGGTACCATTAGAGTCACCATGCACCACTGTGGTGTATCCTGTGCACAAGGCAAAGGGAGTGTCCTGGCATTTCATACAAGACTTGAGGCCTCTCAACCACATTGTAGAGGCAGAGTACCCAATAACAGCTAACCCAACCACCATACAGTGTGGGATACCAGCAGAGGTGTCGCAATTCACTGTGATCAACCTCAAAAATACATTTTTCTCTATACCTCTACACCCTGATTCTCAAAACTTAACAAGTTTCACATACCGCAACACAAAGTGGAAACACACTAGACTACCCCAAGGGTATTGCGAGTCACCATCCATCTTTGACAGAGTAATACAAATGGATTAGGAAACATAGAGATGGAAAGCACGGTGCTGCAATATGTAGATGACATCATCATCTGCAGCACCACTGAGAAGTGCAGGAGGGACTCTGTAAAGATTCTCACAGTACTGGCTGAGAAAGGATACAAGGTTGACAACAGGAAACTGCAGTACTGTCAAGAACAAGTACTTTATATCGGGCAGATCATTTCACAAAAGGGAAGGAACATTGCACCACAAAGGGCACAAGCAATAACAAATACCCCACAGCCGCAGACAGTAAGAGAACTGCAGCAATCCCTGGGCCTATGCGACTACTGCAGAGCATGGGTCTTTGACTACAACTCATACGTAGGACCACTAATCGAGGCCCTTAGAGAAGCACAGAGGGGTGCAAGGAAGTTGGGATGGACACGAGAAATGAGAGAGGCATTCAATGAATCAAAACACACCATTTCAACTGCACCAGTACTAGCTACCCCCAACTACGAAGAACAATTCTACATATTCTCACATTGTGATACTGCAGTAATGAAAGCAGTACGAACACAAAAGACAAGCATGGGACACAAACCAGTGGCATTTTACAGTGGCCATTTGGATCCTGTAATGATGGGTCACTTCCCGTGTGAACAAAGCCTAGCTGCAGCAGCTTTTGCAGTAGAAAATTCCTCCTCAATCACAATATGATGCCCCACCACACTGTACCTGGAGCATGCCATCTTCGCAATATTGAACAAGCCAAAATCCACACTTACCACTCAAAGAGCTACAGGGTACGGGATTATACTCTCCAGACCAGAGCTGAGAATAATAAGGTGCAGTAATGTTAACCCAGCACGGTTTATAGCAGAAGAAGTGGAAAATGGAGAGCATGCACATGACTGCACACAGGCAATTGAAATGTATTCAGGTACCAGGAAAGTGGAAGAAAATGCCCTGGAAAGGGGGGGATAATGCACATTGATGGGTCATCAACAATTGATCAAAGCGATGGGATAAGAAGGACAGGAGCATCAGTAGTGTGATTGAGGGAGGACTGGACTCAAGTTCCAGTAAAATGCGTCAAATTACCAAAGCACTATTCAGCGCAAGCAGCAGAGCTAGTAGCGCTCATTTTGGCCTTAAAAGAAAGCAATGAGAAAAGAGTAACTATATACTCTGACAGTGCATACAGTGCATATGTTACATCAACAGTACACTCAGGATTAATAAAATGGCAAAAAAGAGGATTCATAAGAGCAGATGGTACTCCGGTACAACATGCTCTCCTACTGGCTGAATTAATTGAAGTAATTAATTACCTGGATGAGGATGCACTGGTGTAGTGTCAGGCACACACTAATGGTGAGACCCAATATCAAGACGTAATGAAACAGAAGACGTACATGCAAAATATGCTCCGTACTTTGGCGAGACATGGACCCTCCCAGAAAAACAAAAAGATAAAGGGGGGGGGGTAAGACAGATGTTGATGAAGGATGGGTACACACACATCCCAGAAACACAAACTATGGAGCTGCAGGCAACAGCACCAACGGCAGAGAAGGGACTATGGGTCAAAAGAGGATGCACCATGTCCCCCACAGATGCATTATGGTGACATAATAATACAGGGAAAGTTGTGATGCCCCTGGCCCTATTGAAAACAGCTCTGACCCAATTACACTGGGCCACGCACACAGGGAAAGAAGTAATTGCTGCACGGATAAAAGAATCATGGTTCTGCCACAAGCTAAACTCACATGTTGCAAATTTCATTAGCAACTGCCTCACATGTCAGCAATTCACGGCCGGTCACATGCTGCAAGTGATCAAAGGTACAATACCCATATGTCAAGGTTACAGATACATGATTGTAGTAGTGTGCCCATTCTCAAGGTGGATTGAGGCAGGTCCATGCTCTCATGCAGATATGTTCAGAGAGGCCAAATTCTCGGTAAGGGAAGTGTTCCCGAGGTGGGGAGTATGCGATGTGCTGTGGTAAGACAATGGCCCCAACTTTGTCAATGAATTGTTTTAGCACATAACTGGCCTCTTGGGAATTAAACATAAGTTTGCATGCACGGATCACCCACAAGCAAATGGTGTCTGCAAATGCCTCAATGGCCTTCTAAAAGAAGAAATGGCAAAGATCCAATAAACAACCAATAAGAGTTGGCTGTACTGCCTCCCTTTGGCCTTGTTTGAGTTGAGAAACAGACCAGGGTCGGACCACCACCTCACACCCCACGAGGTGGTGACCGGACATCAAATGCACCTTCCACTCACACCACCATCAAGAGCAATAACTGATTGTCACAACACAAGTACTGTTTTTGGTGAAGAAATGCATGAGTATGTCTCTTCCTTGGTTACAAGTGCCGCTTTTATCTCTCATCAGATCCAACGGACACAGGGCGGGTCGAAGAACAACCAACAGGGAGAAGCAACCAACAAGGAACAGGAACAGACTGCACAGTGGACAGTGAAAGAGGGAGACCAGGTTCTTCTGAAAAATTATCGCAGAAAGTGGAACACCCCTAGATTCACCTGGCCCCACGTTATGGAAAAGATAGCCCCTAGAGCAGTTAAGTTGCAGGTTAAAGACGTGTGGACACACATCCATGACATCAAGCCCTACAAATCACAGACCCCCCTTACCTCAGCGAAGGGACCATCGCTTCAGCAACGACAACTAACAACAACACAGTACAGACACCGGATACCCGAATGGACATAAACGACCAAACACCCATAGCCCACTCTATGATTACGAGATACCAGACAAAATAAATAAGTTATCTAAAATTAACTCCCACCAGCCACCAGTTAATGAAGAACATTGTCAAAACAATCTGCAATATACACCACACTGTGTAAACACGTGCATGCTCTCTTCCTTTTTTTGTCTCGCACATGCAGGTATTGTGCATTGCTATTGTATATGCAATAAAAATATAAGGAACATACGTCACTTAAACATACGTCACTGCCCAGGGGTAAATGCTACCCGCAGATGAAAACACCCCAGAAGCACTGTCGCACCAGTTTGTATACATTATAAAAAGGCCAAAATACTTAAGACGAAGGAGAATATGTGTATATTATAACACGTTCCTTATGATAATAGTACAATCATTTCCACATCTCCACGCAGAGATAGGACAGTACGGAAAGCGTGGGAAGAGCTTTTCGCCTGGGCATTGAATGATTACTTGATACACAGGGCTTGAATACAAGTACTAACAATAATAATGCACATTTTGGATGGTGGAGCCGAGTATGCCAGGAAGAAACGACTATTCCACTATACATCTCAACTCCAAAATCATTGAATCTCAACTATTGAAAGAAACGGAAAGTATTCTGCAGTTGGGATACAAATTATTGGAAATTACACACTCGAATAAACAAGCGGACTTAGCAAGAAGAGTAGATAGGGAAATAAACAACCCTAAAAACTCAAAATCCCTGAAAAGAGATTCTCGTATTCATTATGCCAGCAGGATGGCTCATGTTTGCTCGTCCTATAATGATCAAACAATGAATACGCATAGACCACAAAGCTCTAATCAGGGGAGAAAAAAAACGCTTGTTAGACAATGGGACAAAGAAGGAAATATGGAACAGCATTCAGTACAAAGTGAAAGGCTTTCCCGTCTGCTGCGAAATGACGAAGCACCAAGCAATCACGGAACAACAGGGGCTAAACAAACAGAGCCTTGGTCCTGGTCCAAGACAGACAGGACCTCTCGTCGAAACCATTAGCCACGACCAGCGGTCGATTCGACCAACTTCCCGCCAAGCCAGGAAGAACCGATTGGGGGGAAAACACCCCTAACAAAGCTGTTAAAATTAGGATGTTGGAACATAAGGGGTTTCTGGCATCTAACTAAACCAAATGATGTCAATTTAGGTCACTTTGACATTCTCTGTCTCCAGGAGACATGGTTGACCACCAAACCCCAACTAGACGGATACGAAATGATCTTCACGGACGCCAAGAAAGGAGTAGTAGGACGCCCGTCAGCCGGACTCTTAAGCATGATCAGAGCCGGATCTGGAGTTGATCTCCTAGAAATCTTACCATCACCACATTGGATCCAGTCATTAATCCTAAAACGAAAGCTCTCGACCACTGCACTTAAAGAGGGTATAATCCACTTAATAAACATCTATTGGAACCCTGAGATGACAACAAATGACAAATTCATCTCCGTCCTTCGGAACTTGTTGGGCGAGGCACAAGGAAAAAACCTGGACCACAGTACAATCATTAACGGTGACTTTAATGCAGCGTGCAAAGGGATCGGCCACCATCAAAAAACCCTGGATCGAAAATCCCTTGTGAGGAAAAGGAGGAAGCTCCTTGATGAGCTAATGGCAGCTAGAGATATGCACAACCTCCACTGGTATCGTCCCAAAACAAATCTTCAGACCCCGACATGGCAAAGAGGGGAGCAACAAGGGACGATTGACCATATATTTGTCTCAAGAGACCTTCTTCCGGAGATTCACTCCTTTAAGATTGTACCAACAGCCTTTAGTGATCACAACCTTCTAATCACAGAAGGCTTGGCGTCCAGGGCCCAACTGCCAATGTGCTTCCTACCTCTCGAGACGACAGAGAGAGGAAAACGAGTAAAAACACGAGGAAAAAGGTCTCCGGGAAATCGAAGCACAATATAATCGACTTGAGTATGAGAACAAGACAGACGCAAAAACGAATGGGGAGGGCTTAGACTACACTCCACTGCTTACCAGGTTCTTGATGTCCTCAGCTAAATCATCTAATCCGCAGAAAGGTCACTTACACTCATATAGCAAAGTCCTTGTAGAAAAAATACAGCTGCACAGGAGACTCAGAAGACTCTATCAAAAGTCACCTTCTCCAGAAATTTTGGCAAACTGGACAAAGGCAGTTCGGAATTACAAGAGCTGGCTCATATACTATCGCCATAAACTATATAAGAGTGACTCCGAACAGATGCTGTCTGCCATCTGCGGAAATAAGCCGAAGGACTACTGGAACCTGATTAAGGCGTCAGCAAACAAGACCAACAACAACATACAAAACAACGTGGGAGAGGCCCGATGGATAGACCACTTTTCTGAACTATTCGCACCTATTCCAACTGCAAATAGCAATCAACTGTTCACCAGATTGAGATACAAAGATAGAGTGCCCTGGAACATCCCAGACGAGAAAGAGTCAATTCTCACCAAACTCAAGAAATTGAACAACTCAAGGGCACCTGGGCCAGATGGCATCAGCAACCTGGAACTTAAAAAACACCCGGAGCTATGTGCCAGTATCATGAGCAAGATCTTTTCAAATTGTAACCTCACTAAAGAAATCCCAGCGTCCTGGAAGAAAGCAAATATTTTCCCAATATTCAAGAGAGGTGCTACTGACGATCCCAACCAATATAGACCAATTGCCCTCTTGTATGTGATGGGGAAGGTTTTTGCGTCCCTTATACTAGACGCATTCCAAAACTGGATTCGCTCTAACCATCTAGCGGGCTCTTCCAGAACGGCTTTATCAGAAACTCAGGAACTACTACTAACATCCTTTTACTGAGCTCTTTGAAAGCCAAAGTTCTACAAGGAGGACTCCCAATCTACGTTGCCTTCATTGACCTGGTCCAAGCCTTCGACCAGGTCAATAGACATTGTCTTTGGGCAAAACTGGAAGCCAAAGACTGCCCGGACTCAATCTTGGAACCAATAAAAGCTTTACACCAAGGAACTTCTATTCGAGTACGCCTTAGTGCAGAGGGGCGTCTGTCAGAAAAAATCGAGACATCAAGAGGCGTAAAGCAGGGCTGCCCCTTGGCGCCCTCGTTATACAACTCCTATATTGCAGACTACGGTGAATCAAGTGCAACGATCAGGCATTTTCCACCATCACTAGGAGGCTCTAAGATCGAGCGATTACTGTATGCCGACGATACCATTCTGATGGACTTGACCCCTATCTGCCTACAACGCCAACTAGATAATCTGGTAACATTCATGGCAAAGGACAACCTAAGGCTAAATAATGACAAAACGAAAGTTCGCATCCTGGGACAATCTGCAAAGAGGAAACAAAAATTCTCATGGCACTGCGAAGGTCATAATTTAGAAACAGTCCTAGCATTCAAATATCTAGGATTCACGATCAGAAATGATAAGGACTAAAAAACCATGCAAGAAACACTCTGGTCAAAATTGAAGAGCTTCACTGTGCAAGCAAAGGCTGTGGATAGAAAGTACGGCAGATTCTCGATTATCCCGACACTGAGATTCTACAAGGCCAAGGTGGTTCCGGCTCTGATATATGGCATGGACGCAATGCCACTGGCTCCGAATTCTATCTGGGAGAAATACGAAAGCTATTTTTGGCGGTACGTCCTAGGCCTGGCGAACTCTACCCCAATAGCTTTAATAAGAAGAGAACTCTGTCTATCCTCTCTCTTAGCAACAAAAATAAGAGCAACTCTCTTGCTGTATCGTAAAGTCATCAACGCACCCGAAGCAAAAGTTCTAGATCTCATCCGAAAAGAAATTCAAGACGGAGACAACTGGATGCTCTCCAGATGGGAACAACTAAACCTGTCCATCTTGAAAGAACTAGACGTTACCGTGGAGACACTGATAAAAAATCCGAACAAAGCGTCAAAGAAATTGTTCGAGGCGGATTGGATCCACACTCAAGAAGTAGCCAACAACTACTCCTTGACAGTTAACATTCCGAGTGTTCCAATGAAGCTAGACGTGGTGTGAGGTTACCTCCACAAATTCCCAGACAAGGACCTAAGCCGAACGTTCCTTCGGCTTAAATTAAACCAACTGAAAACCAACTAAATCTTGGCGATACGTAAACAAGTCCAATCGAACACCTGCCGCTTCTGTAAACTTGAGAACAAAATGGAAACCACGAAGCACCTGATACTGGAATGTTCAGGCCTTGAGATTGAAAGGCATCTCTTCCTTGTGGACCCATTGAGAAACCATTCCACCTTAGATGTGGAAGACCTTTGGACAATGCTGACCAGCGGGGAGAATAAGCGATGTGTTATCAGAGTGACTCTGTTTCTTAAAGCGTTGAAATTGTAATAGAGTCTGTGATGGGAAGGTCAACCCCTAAAGACTTGTCAAAATCTGAAGTTCGTTCTTAAGTGAGCCTCATGACTCAAGATAAAACAAACAAGGAACTGAACTTAATAAGGACTGAAACATAAGTTCACATCCTCTTTTTTTGTAAAAATTGTCATGCAATTAAATCAAAAATAAAAAAAAATTACAAGAAATAATGCACATTTTGAGAGATTTTCAGGTGGGCACCTATATCATCTAAAGTAAAGTAGCAGCAGGACCGCAGCAAGGGTAAGAGGGACATTCCAGTGGTAATAACAACTGTAATAACGATTTTTGGGATATTTTTCACCACTGGTCTGATTACTGCCGCTCTCTGGCAGGCCTACTATGCTTTCTATGTGATGGCATCTCCCTCTACTAACATTTCTACTACCATGGTTGCAAGGAGCACGGTGTCAGGTGGCACAAGTAGCATTGGGACAAATATAAAAAAGGATACATGTAGTGTTTCCATTCATGTACATGGGGTGGACACTTACCTCACAGAATCCGCACACGTTTCTATGCACATGTCCAAAATTGGTAAGGACACGACAAAGGACAACTGCTATGTGTGCTCATTGATCCCTTTCACCATGAGCGCCTCAAGAACGTTTGTGGCAACTGAAGTATCTGCAAAAACTGCTGAATGCTTGCTATATTTAGCATTGTTCCAAACACAAGGACGATTTCAAGGGAAAAGAGCAACACTAAGATGGAAATCAAGGTCAACCTACCCCTATGAAGATATCTTCATCAAAACATTACTAATGTATGATGAGTCGTGGCAGCAGACCAATGGGATCAAGTACATAACAGATGGACCCGACAAAGGAGAGACAGAAGAGGTTACACTGAATTACCTACCATGTTAGTGGAACAGAAAAGAAGTTGCAGGTGAACTAGGATGCTGGGAAAGGCCACTAATATTAATATATGGCAAAGTATACACAAAAGACGGATGGGTGGATGGAGTTGTAGAAAGTTAAATGTTGACTTTGGCAAAGTCACCATTGATGACAGTGCAAGAAGAAAACGCCAAATGCTGCAAGGAATGGACAAAGAGTGCAGCACTGGTGACATGGATAGATAAAGATGAGGAACCCATAATAATACTTCCACTCACAGCACCAACACTGTGTTACCAGCATGATGGAGAAGTTGATGTTGGAGCAAATGAAGGTTGCAAGAGAACAATAAATCTTCCTGAGGGGGGGGTGTAGGAACAGGAATTTTGATGGAACACTATTGGGCCTGCAGAGCGAAGGCATACAACACCTTGCCACCATTGTGGAATGGAGTGTGCACTATGGTACACATCAACGTACCATCAGTAGCAGTATCCCAAAAGCATGCCAACATGGCAAACTTCCCTAAGATGGACGAAGGAAATAAAAGGAAGAAAATATCACTGAAGATGGTAGGCAGCAAGCAACGGAACGACACTACACACTTATCCAGAGTAAAAGACAAGGAGAACCGCTGACAGGAAACTACCTGTGGGGAAAGTCAGAAACAGCTCTGAGTGACATTCCACCAGCACACAGGCTGTTTAGCAGAGCGGCAATTTTCTTTTCCTCCATCATACATCCAGGGGTGCAGGCATATGCAAATGCGAAGTTGCTCCAGATAACAAGATGGGAGCTAATGATGACAATCAACTCCACAGTTAACGGATTCCACGCAATAAAGGAAGAATATATAGCGATTAGGATGGTGGCCCTACATAACAGATATGTGCTGGACCTTCTGACGGCAATGGAAGGAGGTGTTTGGCAATAATTGGAAGTTCATGTTGCACGTTTATTCCTGCCAACGACGAGGACAATGGTACGTAATCTGAAGCAGTATCACAGCTGGCCAAGATGCACGCCAAGATGGAAGAACATGCAAAGGTAGTGAAGAAGGACGGTAGCTGGTTCTCTTACATCCGGTCCTGGATGCCATCATGGCTCTCAGATGGCCTTAAAGTTGTGGCAGGATGCATAATTTTAGGAATGGCTTTTCTGATGGGGATAAATGTATGGAAGGCAAGATCAAAGCGTACTGCTGAAGAAATGATCGGCATGCACGTCCTAATGCCAGCTGAAGACGACCAACACACAGACGCCATTATTAAGGAACGTGAACAGCTGCGCCAGCAGATAGTAGAAACAGACTTGTACCCACCACCAATAAAGGTTGAGAACCCAAGGAACCCGAAAAGCTAAATTGGAAAATGGCTTTATTGCAAACCCAGTGGCGGATATATGTACTGGTCATTTGAAGATCATGTGGACCGGTACAGACACTTGGCAGGAATAACAAAGGTATGGCAAGTACGATGGGACAAGAGAGTGGATCATTTTGTGGTTGACAAGTCGACCAGAGGGTGGACTGAAGAGGGAAAATGGGATGATCCCTTCACCTGATTGTCATCCAGACCATGGCCTATGACGTCACAACCCAAGCACCCACCGCAAGAGGAATTTGACCCGCTCACTGCCTACCCAGATGTCAAGATCCACCGTGGCCACGCCCCACACACCCAGGGAAGCTGCACGTCAATCAAACCATGTGCTTGGACCTCAGGTGGAGCTGACACTGACCATATAGATCAACTCGATTAGACAGCACCCACAAATACCACCATCGTTAGAGATGTCATGACGACATAGCCAGCGGACAAGAACGGACATGCCACCAAGCACATTGGTCATACACTAATACACATGAAGAACATACTCAGTGCTATGACGTACAGGACCACTCACACATGCATCATTATTATTTTTCACATAGGTCACTACAGCACCGCAGAAACACAAGACGCCAGGAGAGCTTGTGTACATGCTTGCAGACGCTTCTTCGCCACTAAAACTATGAAGATGTAAACCTGTATATGGACTAATGCATATGAATCTCTGTCGCCCCTCGCGACCCCAATATTATGGACTATGTACCGCCACCCATAAGCCAGGCCAAGGTAAGCCGCAAAGCCAGAGTCCCCAGGGCAGAGCAGCTCAGAAAAAGCTGCAAGGTGCTGATCACGCAGAATGAGCCCTGACGAGAGCCCACAGCCAAGGCTGCAATGTTGCAATCTACATGCCGTGCTCCCCACACCAAGGTTACAACTGCCACTGCTAAATGCCGATATACAAATCAAATGCTCATAATTCTGCTCTAGCCATGGTCTCAAAACATGTGACCAGGCCGACCTGATATGATGCCAAGCCCCAAGGACCAGAGAATCTCTGGGGTCTCACGTCTGGGACACAGACTGCAACAATGAAGTGACAAATTGGACACTGACAGCAATGGGAAAGGCACGCACACCAGCTAATAGTCATACCTGTCCATTGTCCGCCACTGACACATAGTCATACTTTGTTGCCAGCATCAGGTACACCATGAGCTGAGAACAGCGATGGGCCCAGGCTTGTGGGTTCGCGGGTGGACCAATCAGAATACCAGGGGCTCACCATTGACGCCACTATAGTTTAGCCAATCACTAATTGTCCCCTTGTAACAATTCTCTTGTAGCAACAATTAGGGACGGCCCAAGCGTACCACCTGACCGTTTCTCCACCACTAACATATTCCTCTATATGTGCCTATACTGACCCTACCACTCATGGAAGGTTTTGGGACTTGTTCTCCCAGGTGACGCAGGTAGTTGCGTCATACAGCTAGAAAAAGGGCCTGCGAGCCCACCACGAATGAGATGTCTCCTGGATGCCTGTGATCTGAGAGCTTGACCCTGTCTGTTTTGTGCAATAAACAGCAGTAACCCTTTGCTCTTGTGTGTGTCTCATACTCCTTTGGGATGTGGGAGGAGTTGGGGCCTCTCCAACCCCTGATGTCCGTGGACGGCCCTGCTGACCCCTGGCAAATTACCCCGACAGCAGAAAACACTTTGCACCTGATGACTGCACTTGCCCTTCAACTGGCATCATGCCACAACATTGTTAATACTGTTTTTCTTTTCATTCTGCCTGATTGATGAAATCATTTGCATGATAAACACAAATGTTTGTGCCGTTCGGCCCCAAATTTACCATACTTCAGACATAGATTTCACCCCACAATGCATTTGTCGACTTTTTATGGAAATGATTTCATCAATTAGGCTGATTGACTTTTGTGCCCCTAAACATGCACTGCACACGATCACTTCGAATCCCTGTTTGAATGTTCAAAATGGCAATTGACTTGTGTCGTGTCCAAGTGACCTACCATACATTGATGTATCCATGTGCCTACCATCACTGTATCAGTAAACACTGGTGTTGTTGCAGCATGTGACACATGTGTGTTTTGTCACACTCTTTCGCATGTTCTATTTCATGATGTGCGTCTCACATGGATGGGGGACAGTACTGATTTACTACTATTTGGGTGTCCTTGTCAATTCTGCCATGGCTATGCAACGTGCCATCTGTGCGCTGGAATGTGTCATGTTTGTGGATTGTCCATGCCACTCACAGGCTAATGTGTGATGCAGGTGCTATGCACCATGCAGCACATGTGTTGCTTTTACATTTTGGAGTCATCATTGTCTGCTTTTAGGGTCCCCTTCCACTTCATTGCCAGTGAATGCATGCCAGAATGAGTGTCATGTGTGACATGTCTCATTAATGTATTCGATGTGCAGATTGTGATGCCTATGTGTGTCGGCTATGCTGTTCATGTCTGTCTTCATTACTTTTGTTTTATTTTTTTGCAGGTGATGAGGCACTAGATGCTGTTGAGGAGGAGGAGATGGCACATGGGTAGGAGTACTCAGAGCACCAACAAGGCACCAGTGGATTATGTGGTGTGGTGGTGCAGGAAAATCCATTAGTCCTACAGACTATCCTGTCCACGGGTCTCTCTGGGTACACCTCCGATGACCTCTATGGCTCAGGTGCTGAATCAGACATTGAGACAAATGTCCTGTCGCAGGTGAGTGTTTCTGGCAGGGATGCTGTTCTGTCCAACGCACCTGCACTGGGGGTACACCTCTCAATGGGCCATTCAGTGCTGGAATGTCCGCCTCCGGCGGTTACGGATGCAGGGTCACACTCCACTATATTTGCTCTTGTTCTTGGGCCAGCAGATCAAAGAAGGAATGCAGTCCTGAAGCCTCAGGCAGTGCCAGCACAGCAAGGTGCACATCACCTTGGCCCAAACAGGTGAGGTGTCCGCCAATGCGGTGGCCGTGAGCCACCAGGCAATACTGTGTGGGAGAACTCCATGTATACTATTGCAGCACAACAGGGGGGCATCGTGTGAGATGATGGCTCAGGCGTGGATAGAGAGGCCACTTCTATTATCCCCCCAGAAAGGCAGGTGGAGCTCCAGCAGCAGGCAACGGAGCCCACGTGCCACTCACACAGGGAGGACATGTTGGCGTCCAACAGGGACCGACGAGCTGAACTGGAGACTCTGCACACAGCCATATCTGTAGAGTCACAGGCCCACAGGGATGCTCTGAGGTTAGAACACAGGAACCTCAGAGATACTCTGGGTGCACTTGAGGTGTCCCAGAGTACAAGGTCAGAACAGCAGCTGGAGCAGCTAACATGCACAATCTCAGCAGAGCTCCAGGCAACCCATGAGGAGATCCGGGCATCACGTGAGGCCTTGAAGGCAGAAGTCCATGCTACCTGTGAGGTGCTGCATGGGGATCTACGGACCATCATCCTGCAGAACCAAAACTTTCAGACCTGCATGCTTGCTGCTATGGAGGAGCATGCCAGGGCTTTGTGTAGTCTGCCTCCCATACTACGCACACCTTCTAATGTACCACCAGAGGGTGACGACAGCGACGGCAGTTCTCCCACTATCGGGTAGCCGGGCAGGCCATTAGCCCAGGTAGTTTTTTTTCTCCACATCCACGCATGTGGATGTTGGGGTGCACCCTGTACCTCCTCCCTCCTGAGTGGTCCCCCTCCCCCCGGTCAGCCCATGGCCATTTTTGTTTTTATTTTTCATTTTTCATTTTTTTTCTCATTTTTTTAATTTTGATAATTTTTTATCTTTTTTATTTTTCATATTTGAATATGATTTTTAATTTTCATTTTTAATTAGAATTGGAATTTTTCTTTTTCATTTTTTCTTTTCAATTTTTGAGTTTATTTTTTCATTTTTCTTTTCTTTTCATATTTCATTTGAATATTTCATTTTTATTAGATTTTTCCTTTTTTTCATTTTCATATTTTCATTTGAATTTTTTTAGTTTTACTTTTCATTTTCATTTAATTTTCATTTTTCATTTTCATTTTTTATTTTTCCTTCCCTTTTTTGATCATAACTTTTTTTCGGATTGTACATTCATGTTACAGTGTGTTGCTTTGTGTGGCTCCCATAGGCATCCACTGTGTGTTCCAGCTGGGCACATCCAGGCTTGTCCTGTGTTTGTGTTTGAAACTTGGGGTCCTGACACATATGCCACTCCTGCTTCCCCTTCCCATGGGCTCGCAAGGGTGTCACCGTGTAACAGTAATTTACACAGAGGCAGTGGGCTTCCATAAGTTGTGTGGGCAGTCTGTAGTCCAAACTGTGTATACACCCCTAGTGG
Source organism: Ambystoma mexicanum (assembly GCF_040938575.1). Lineage (NCBI taxonomy): Eukaryota > Metazoa > Chordata > Amphibia > Caudata > Ambystomatidae > Ambystoma > Ambystoma mexicanum. The sequence goes on along the minus strand of NC_090937.1, from coordinate 1,514,100,148 downwards.
GGATTGCTGATGGTTTCTCCACTGCATGGTTGATTTGTATATTGTATTCCATACTTCCCATTATGTATATTTGGATGTAGCTTCTTCATGTCTTTTAACTTGTCTGTCTCCATTGCAGATGCAGTTCATGTTGTATGCAGTACACTGCCACATTTACCTATAAGCAACACACTGGAGATGGAAGGGGTGGATGTGCTGCCTTTGCAGGTTGTTTCACTTGCACTATTATGATTGCTTACTGTCATACGTTGCCACTGTTGGGTCATGTATTCATGTTTTGTCTTGCTGGTAAGTATTTGTTCATGTGTGCTGTTTCTTTTTCATTGGTGAGAGGGAATTGTCTCTGGCCTGTTTCCAGTTTGGACGGTGCACTTTGTGACACATGTGTCATGTGTTGTGCATTCATTTGGTTGCTTTGAAATTGCATCCCATGCCATGGTGTGTGGGCAGCTGAGATGGGGTTTGGGAGGGTTTGGATGACATAACACTATTTGTGTGTACTATTTTGCAAGGGGTTAGTCCTTCATGCTGCATGAATGTGTGCCTTTTACTGACACAGCATTGGGTATGTTTAAGTAACTAGGGATGCACACAAAATAGCACTTCCAGGAAAGCAATCTGAGGTTGGTATGGTTGTGACAGTTGACTGGCCCTTTTGTCATCATCATCAATTGTCAGCTGGGAGGTGTCAGGCCTGTGGGCACTCCGCAGGGGTGGGATATTAGGTGAAAAAAATTTGCCACAAGCTGGGTACGGGCTGCCTCACCACATGCCCTTTCCCCTCCCATGTGCAGCGGGCGTGCATGTGGTTGGGGATGTGGGGGCACCACCATGTCCACCGGCACACACCTCTGGGCTGCAGCGTTGTGCAGGACACATGCTGCCACTATGATCCTGCACACTACTGTGGGTGCATATAGCAGCTGGCCACCAGAGCAGTCAAGGGAGTGAAAACGTGACTTGAGCACTCCGAATGTGCGCTTCACTATGCATTATACATTCTGAATATAAAAATATCATGACTGGACCCCGGATAGTTGGCATATACAGAGGTGATGATTCCCTTGGCATCACATACCTCCTGCACGTTGATTGAATGCCAGTCCTTGCGGTTTCAATAGATGTGCTCAGTTGCCCTAGGAGCACGTTGTCATGATCTCTGCTTCCAAAAGGTCAGGGTTTTCCCAACTCCCTTGGAAGCAGATCCATAACCCAGGTTCCGAGTGCCAACCAGTCCCAATTGGGACCTTTTGGACCCAGTCCTGGCGCCAGTGGCACCAGGCTCATAAATATGCCCAGTCCCAGCGCTGGAAGCGCCGGGCTCATAATGCTTGGGTGGACTTACCTGCAGCAGACCATGCTGCTTACTTGCCTGCCAGTTGAGCCTCTGATCCTCTTCTGTTTGGAACTACTTTTCCTGTTGGGTGGGGCTGGAGCCACTCCCTAGATTCAGAACACTGGAACTCTTCTGGAAGGCAGGAACTCTTTTCTTACCAGGAACTCTTTTCTTACTTAGGCGTGGCTGTGGAAGGAGACACCTAAGCACTACAGGAGGCTATTTAAACCACACCCGGTGGATGAATCTTGCTTTGCGTTATTCTGCACCCTCTGCAGCAGAACGCTCATCGTCTTCTGCATCCGGTCCTGAGCCTAAGGAAAAAGGCTTACCATCCTGAATCCAATCTTCAGCAACACCTATAAAGACAAGAAAGAACAGGTTAGCATTCCGGCATCTGAAAGGCAAAGGCTTACCTACTCTTCACGCGCTCCGGAGGTCTACACACTGCATTCCGGCATCTGAAAGACAAAAGCTTACCAACTCTTTGCACGCTCCGGAGGCCGTCGGCGCTGCATCCCGCATCTGAAAGACAAAACAAGGTGCGTTTAAAGACATTGGGGACCTTTAATACTCACGTGCCATTACTCCTTTCCACATCTAACCCAGTGGGTATCCCGGCACCCTGCAGCCGCTCCGAACTTGTACCTGCAAAATAAAAAGACAGTTAGAGCGCATCGTGAAGCTGGCAACAAGCGCTTACTTACGTGCTTCCAGGCGCTTCTATCCATCACACGGGCTCCATCTTCAACTCACTTCAGCCCGTCATCCGCCATCGCCGGAACCCTGCAAAACAAGAGACATCATTATTAAAGACTTTAAAGACATTTGAGTTACTCGAAACTTACCGTTCGTGCAGTAAACGACGGACAGTAGTCCTCTGAAGTCAAGAGGCCTGCGCTACCTATCCAGTGAAGAAACTGGTTACAGCACCCTGCCCCGAGGCAGATGGAGAGCTCGGCATTCACTTACCTAAGGTGAGAGCGTTAACCTGTGGGGGTCTACAGGAGAGGAGAAGGGGAAAGAGATAGGTACACCCCAATAACCCCAGTTCATTAACCCTGTATTTTCTATCTGCAGACATCTTACTCTGCACGTCAGGCATACAGGGCACAGAGGTCCAGCCCAAAGAGCCCACCGGGTGCTGCACATCACCTTTGAAGATACGGTAGTAGCCCAGTCAAGACCGGCGCCTCTGCGAGAATCAGGTGAGCGTTACAGAACGCAAAGCCTACCGCAAAACTCTCGCCCAGGCGCTATGGAAACCTCGGATACTGACCACCTAGCCCGGTTACTTGGGGAACTAAGGGCAGAAGTGCATGCAGCTCGTCAGGAAACGAACGCTCTAAGAAGGGAACTAATTATTTCCAAGGAGAGAACAGATGATCTTGCTAGACAATTGCTACAGTCACAAGCCGGACAGACCCCGCTACCCGTATCAGGGGCAAATCTTCCTTCAACATCCTCTATGAATCCAGTGCAGATCAACCTACCTGGGAATGTACCTCTGGCTCCGCCCGAACGATTTTCTGGTGACCCAAAGAGGTTTGCGGTATTTATCAATCAGTGCCGGTTGCACTTCTTATGCCGGCCAGCAGCCTTTCCAACTGATCAAGCTAAAGTAGCTTTTGTACTTTCGTACCTTAGTGGCAATGCGGCAGACTGGTCGATCCCTCTAGTTAATCAAGATGATCCGGTTCTCCATGATTTTCAAGCCTTTCAGCTTAGTATGGAAAAACTGTTCGCAAGACATGCACAGGGGCAGGCCTTGGACAATGAGCTTCTTTCGTTGCGACAGGGTAATCAAGACCTTTTGGCTTATATTGCATCTTTCAATAGACTAATAGTGGAAACTCAATGGCCTGAGGACAAAAGGATTACGCTGTTTTATAGAGGTCTACGTGGGGAGCTCAAAGACGTTTTAGCCCAAGTAGTGAATCCCCCACAAGACTGTTCGGATTATATAGACTTGGTCGTTCAAATAGATCACAGACTGCAGAACAGGAAGGCCGATCGTTCCAAGTTTGATGCTCGAGTATTTTCCAAACCGCCAACTCCTTCCAAAGGAGTAGACTCCGGGGAACCCATGCAAATAGGGGGTCTGAAAGGTCCTCTAACACAAAGGGAGCGGGAAAGGAGAAAACAGTTGCAATTATGCCTATATTGCGGAAACTCAGGGCACTTTCTTCGAGACTGTCCGGTGAAACCTGCCAAGAAGGCAGTAGGAGCTGCAGTTACCACAGTTACAAACTCTGAGCAGGGAAACAACCTTGCCCGACAAGAATAGAGGTCCTCTTGCCGAGCGTGAAAACCAGTTCCGTGACCTCGCATTTCGTGATACCTATGGTCCTCATTAGCCCTGATAATCCGGATCGATTACATGCAATTGAAGCTTACGTCGACAGCGGTGCCATCGGCAATTATGTGGATCATGAAATGGTTTTGAGGATAATCTAACTCTTTGTCCCAAGGCTGTAAAGGACGTCATTACTACGGTGGATGGTACGGAGATAGCCTCCGGGCCAGTAACGCATACCACTCAAGAGGTGACGCTAGTAAGTCAAGATGGACACCACGAGAAGATCGTGTTCGATGTGATCAAGGCCCCTCAGTTCCAGATTATTCTAGGAATACCTTGGTTAGAGAAACACAATCCTCTGATCGATTGGCGAGCAAAAACGGTCCAGTTTCCAGAATGTGTCTCTACTTGTAACCCTCCACCTGGTGTTGCACTGGCAGCAATTTCTTCAGAGACTCCCCAGTTACCTCCCGAATACCTAGAATACCAAGATGTTTTCCGGAAGGAGCAGGCTAACTCTCTACCTCCTCATAGGTCTTATGACTGCCAGATAGACCTGATACCTGGATCTACTCCTCCTTGTAGTAGAATTTATGCCCTCACCGAGCCTGAGAACCTTCACCTTCGACAATACCTGGATCAATACCTAGCAAATGGGTTTATTCGTCCTTCCAAGTCCCCTGCCTCTTCAGCTTTGTTCTTCGTTCCAAAAAAGGAAGGAGACCTTAGAACTTGTATCGATTATCGTCCCTGAACCAGATCACCGTTAAGAATAGATATCCGTTACCTTTGATCCCTGAACTCCTGGACCAAGTCAGAAAAGCATGCATATATACAAAGCTGGATCTTAGAGGAGCTTACCACTTAGTACGAGTAAAAGAGGGCGATGAATGGAAGACGGCCTTCCGCACCAAGTATGGGCTATTTGAATATCAGGTCATGCCCTTCGGACTTTGCAATGCCCCGGCCGCCTTTCAATATTTTATGAACGATGTCCTCAGAGAGCTCATAGATGTGTGTCTTGTTGTTTACATCGACGACATTCTCGTTTATTCTTCATCGGAATCTGAACATCGGAAACACGTGAAAATGGTCCTCGAAAGATTGCGTCAACACAAACTTTTCGCTAAGTTGGAAAAATGTGTTTTCAACGTGACTGAAGTTGAATTCTTGGGATTCATATTATCACCTGGCGGAGTGCATATGGATTCAAAGAAGGTCGATGCAGTTCTCAAATGGCCATCACCATCCTCCGTAAAAGGTGTGCAAAGCATGTTAGGCTTCGCTAACTTTTACCGCAGGTTTATCCCCGAGTTCTCTCGAATAGTCCAGCCCATCACTGCCTTGTTAAAGAAAAACAAACGTTTTGAATGGTCTACCGAGGCGGAACAAGCTTTCCAGGATTTGAAGACTAAATTTATCTCTGCACCAATCTTAAAACACCCTCGCCCCGAACTCCCCTACATCGTGGAAACTGATGCTTCAAGTCTTGCCATGGGGGCAGTTCTATCACAAAAGGACTCGGTAACCAATCAGTTGCATCCCGTGGCATTTTGGTCCCGCAAATTCTCGCCTCCTGAAGTCAATTACATGATTACTGACAAGGAACTTCTGGCTATCAAGTCTGCCTTTAAGGCTTGGCGGCATTATCTGCTGGGGGCCCGACACACCGTTACTGTGATTAGGGATCACCGAAACCTGCAATATTTGAAAACCGCAAAAGCCCAATCCTCTAGACAACTCAGTTGGGCATTATTCTTTGCCGAGTTTGACTTCATAATTACCTATCGACCTGGTACAAAGAACGTTAAAGCCGATGCCCTTTCTCGGATGGGAGTGGAAGAACACTTGATCAACCCTAAACCTGTACCAATCATTCCTGAACAAAGAATTCTGGGTGTAATCGCCACAGAATCCATAGAGGAAGTTAAGGATAAAGCCAGGCAACTTGTAACTCCAGCAGACATACAGAATTGGCATCTGCAGGGAAAGGACTTTGCAGTAAAGGACAATTTATTGTATTTCCAAGAACGATTATACCTACCCAGCACAGATTTACAGAAAAAAGTAATCTCTTGTTATCACGACTCTTTAATGGAAGGTCATCCCGGTATAGCCAAGACCTCAGAAAAGATCAAGCGCTACTTCTGGTGGCCGTCTTGGAAAAAAGATATCAGAGACTTTATAATGTCCTGTGGAGTATGCGCCCAAAACAAGAGTCAAAAGGAAAGACCAGCAGGCCTCTTACGCCCTATTGACATCCCACCTCGCCCTTGGCATACACTTTCTATGGACTTCATCACCGATCTACCTCCATGCTCCAGATACAATACGATTCTAGTAATCGTGGACTTATTCTCCAAGATGGCGCATTTCATTCCGCTCAAAGGCTTGCCAACAGCAGCAACTCTGGCCCGAGAATTTCTCGAAAACATCGTCCGACTGCACGGTTTTCCTTCGGTTCTAATTTCGGATCGAGGTAGTGAATTTATTTCTCATTTTTGGCAAAGTTGCTGTCGGTCGGCTCAAATTGATGTGAGACTATCGACCAGTCACCACCCTCAGACCGACGGACAAACCGAGAGGACCAATCAAACTCTGGAACAGTATTTACGCTGCATGCTGCAACAAACTGAAAAAACTTGGAAAGATATCCTTTGGATAGCCGAGTATGCCTACAATAACTCTGTCCATTCGGAAACTGGAAAAACCCCGTTTTTTCTTTTGTACGGCAGTCACCCTCGAACCTCGGAGTTGGATCCCCTCCAAGATCTTGAAACACCAGCAGTAGACTACCTGCATTCTACAATCACCCAAGCCTTTAAGGAAGCTGTTTCTCACCTTCAAAGGGCTAAAGAACAATACAAGAAAGGAGCAGATCAACATCGGAAGGAAGCCCCTCACTATCAAGTAGGGGATCAAGTCTGGTTATCCACCAAACATCTATCTCTAAAAGGGCCACGCACATTCAACCCAAGATACCTTGGTCCCTATTCCATCACTACCATAGTAAACCCAGTAGCGGTCAAGTTGGACTTGCCCCCGCACATGAAGATACATCCGGTCTTCCACGTCTCTCTATTAAAACCCGTGCAACCTCAAACCCGACTAACCAAATCTCCAAAACCTATCCTAGTTGATGGAGAACTCGAGTTTGAAGTCAAAAGCATTATGGACTCCAAGATCTCCAAATCTAAACTATTCTACCTAATTGACTGGAAAGGCTACGGCCCCCAAGAGAGATCCTGGGAACCTGCTGAATATGTCCACGCTCCTCGCCTAATCAAAAGATTTCACCGAACATTTCCTGACAAGCCAAAACCCAGGGAGAAGCCCGGTTTGGGAGGGGCCTTGAGGGGGGGTACTGTCATGATCTCTGCTTCCAAAAGGTCAGGGTTTTCCCAACTCCCTTGGAAACAGATCCATAACCCAGGTTCAGAGTGCCAACCAGTCCCAATTGGGACCTTTTGGACCCAGTCCTGGCGCCAGTGGCACCAGGCTCATAAATATGCCCAGTCCCAGCGCTGGAAGCGCCGGGCTCATAATGCTTGGGTGGACTTACCTGCAGCAGACCATGCTGCTTACTTGCCTGCCAGTTGAGCCTCTGATCCTCTTCTGTTTGGAACTACTTTTCCTGTTGGGTGGGGCTGGAGTCACTCCCTAGATTCAGAACACTGGAACTCTTCTGGAAGGCAGGAACTCTTTTCTTACCAGGAACTCTTTTCTTACTTAGGCGTGGCTGTGGAAGGAGACACCTAAGCACTACAGGAGGCTATTTAAACCACACCCGGTGGATGAATCTTGCTTTGCGTTATTCTGCACCCTCTGCAGCAGAACGCTCATCGTCTTCTGCATCCGGTCCTGAGCCTAAGGAAAAAGGCTTACCATCCTGAATCCAGTCTTCAGCAACACCTATAAAGACAAGAAAGAACAGGTTAGCATTCCGGCATCTGAAAGGCAAAGGCTTACCTACTCTTTGTGCGCTCCGGAGGTCTTCACACTGCATTCCGGCATCTGAAAGACAAAAGCTTACCAACTCTTCGCACGCTCCGGAGGCCGTCGGCGCTGCATCCCGCATCTGAAAGACAAAACAAGGTGCGTTTAAAGACATTGGGGAACTGTAATACTCACGTGCCATTACTCCTTTCCACATCTAACCCAGTGGGTATCCCGGCACCCTGCAGCCGCTCCGAACTTGTACCTGCAAAATAAAAAGACAGTTAGAGCGCATCGTGAAGCTGGCAACAAGCGCTTACTTACGTGCTTCCAGGCGCTTCTATCCATCACACGGGCTCCATCTTCAACTCACTTCAGCCCGTCATCCGCCATCGCCGGAACCCTGCAGAACAAGAGACATCATTATTAAAGACTTTAAAGACATTTGAGTTACTCGAAACTTACCGTTCGTGCAGTAAACGACGGACAGTAGTCCTCTGAAGTCAAGAGGCCTGCGCTACCTATCCAGTGAAGAAACTGGTTACAGCACCCTGCCCCGAGGCAGATGTAGAGCTCGGCATTCACTTACCTAAGGTGAGAGCGTTAACCTGTGGGGGTCTACAGGAGAGGAGAAGGGGAAAGAGATAGGGACACCCCAATAACCCCAGTTCATTAACCCCGTATTTTCTATCTGCAGACATCTTACCCTGCACGTCAGGCATACAGGGCACAGAGGTCCAGCCCAAAGAGCCCACCGGGTGCTGCACATCACCTTTGAAGATACGGTAGTCGCCCAGTCAAGACCGGCGCCTCTGCGAGAATCAGGTGAGCGTTACACACGTAGAGCCACATGGGTGCAATCAATGGCACCTAGAACTTTGGGGAAGTGTGCCACCCCGTAAAAGCCCTGAACCACGGCCTGCCTTTCTGCAAGTTTTCTGGGAATGTATATGTGCCTGCAGACTGAGGGGCATGCAGTCATGATCGCCAACACCTGGGGTATGCAGCGTGACTACGTAGCCTGTGAGACACCCTCCCACTCAGCAACCAGTGCTAGGATGATTTGTGGTGGAAACCAGTACCTCCCATAGACCTGGTCATCAGGCATCCCAAAAAGGCTGGTTATGGGTAAAAAAATGCGGACCTGGTTATCCTCCTCCTCCTGTGGTGTCCCACGACCACTGCTGCAAGGAAAGGTATATTTATCATAGCATATGAGCTTCTTTTTTGTTTGCGCGCACTTTTATGCTGCTGGCGTACGTGTTTCTGGATTAGCAAGTCTTTTGTGGTGCACAGGTTTCCCCTGTTCGATTCCATGAATACGTGTTGTTAGCGCGTGTGTGGGCATTGCGAGGATTTAGCAGCGGTACTTCCCCGTAACACACACATTTTCACGTGTTGTTCCCCATTCAACGTATTCCACCCCCTTTTTAGGTGTGTGCTCTGCCCTGTGTGCACCTTCACTGGCCGTCTTGCGCACATCTTTTGGTATGTCGCAATGACGTGTGCGCCACACGCCGATTCAGTGCACATCTCAGGTAAGCCATGCACGTTGCTATTTTCACGCTTGCGCTCCCCTTTTCAGCGCACTTTAATTCCACAAATTACCCTGTCTGTTCCTTAGCATCCTCAGCAAATCTTCCCATACCTCTCCTACCAAAAAGGAGTCTCTGCCATCGTTGCTATCATCCTCTCCATATTTGGGTAGTTTAAAAAAAAATGAGTCGGGATTGCTGGGAACACCCATGCAACCCGCGCTCACATTACAGTGAAGAAAGGTGTAGGGGACATCCCCGCAGCCCCTGCTGCCGTTCTTCACTGTAATGTTTTTGAATGGCATATTTGTTTTAGGCTATATGAGATTTTCGTATAGCCAAAATTCGGTCAAATATGCCATCTTTTATTCCCAGTATTTTTGGGTGATTCCATCCTTTCCCACCTAGACTATGACTACTCCTTTTACTTGGGTCTACGGAATACCAGCCCAGGAAACTCCAATTAATCAAAAATGCTGTCGCCCATCTCCTCTGTACCCTCACACCAAAAAAACATTTTAGCCCTTTACTCAGAGTACTACACTGACTCCCATTCAGCCATGTGGCTCCCTTTAACCCTATAAAGTCACGTGCATCACTCAACACACCATCCACAAAACCAGACCAGAATTCCTCCAGGACAATCTGACATGTTACCAACCAACCAGAACCTCAGATCTGGTTCTGCTCTTCTCCTTGCTATAATATGAAATCTATAGTTTATCTAATTCTGACTACTGCAAATTATCTACATGTCAGGTACATTGTTTGAATTAGTATTCAGGTTATCTGTAGGTTATTGAACCTTTCTTTGGCTGTTGTCATGGAGTGTATTATTGGTAGTGTACTATACTTCCATCATTTTTTGCAGTTTATAAATTGTAAAAGTTAAGCTACATGGAGTACTATTTATTTACATGTATACGTATGTATTAAATAATATTTATAATAAAAAATAAATAATAGGTAGCCACTTTAGCCACCCTACTCTAGTTTTAGATGCACCATCTAATGTATTGTAGCATGTGTATTCTTACCCATGTTACTATGTCTTGTGTAATTGTATCCATTAAATAAATCCTCACCTAGTGTACGGCCATGTATACTCTGCTCTCGTTGTGTCTCGTTCTATCCGCTCTCCTCATCTGTCTTACATAACCACATGAGCTTCCATTGTTTGTATTGATCTCGTAATGACCATTGTATCACTACTGTCTGTTTGGTCAATTGTATTCCGTACTCATTTTTAAAAAAATCTTATAACCATGGCTAGACAAAAAGGGCGGTGATTGGTGTATCAGAATCGTGCCTAGCAACAGCAATGGCTGTGTGTTTACCTGCAGCAACTCGACACCTGCATACAGGGCAGCGACTCTACCCATTGGGATAAGTGTCAACCTTTGCAGCCGCAGCTATACACTGGCGAATGTCACTTTGTGTGTTTGCGGACGTGTGGTAGCCGTGGCTATCAGACATTTTGGTGGAGCAGTTTCCTAGACACATTGAGTGTTATGGGGGATTGGGAGGTAGCAGGGGAATTGATTAGGACCACGTGGAGTGAGCGGGGGCTGGTATTTTGGAGTTTGGGTAAGTCGAACCACATTCTTGCTCATAGTTTTTCTGTATAGCCACGGCTAACAAATCCATGAATGGACTTTTCCACAACCGTATCTATAAAAAAGCATGTGCATGTGTGCGTCAATGCTTTTCGTTATCTTATTGGTTGTTATTGTAGGTTCGGCTATGGTAGCAAATACAAAAAAAGTTTCATTATAAAAGCAATTACCCAAAAAAATAAGAGGAATTAATCTGAGCAAGTAACATTTCATTTAAAGCAAAGTTAACATCACCATATTTAATAACAGCAGCAATTCATAACATTTTTAAAACAAACATTTGATTGACCCGAGCTATAGAGCCAGTAATGTTTTTGATATATATATATGAGCCTTCAGAAAATATCCAAGTGTTGTCCGACATTTTGCCAAATGTGGAATGCAGCAGCAGTCATAACCAGGGATTTTGCCCCATAGATTGTGCTCCAGAACTGGTCTGATGTATAGTACACACTCGCGTGATAGCTCTTCTCATAGAGGGCATGGGGCAAACTGCATTGGGTAAGCAGGCACCTCACCAATTAAACAGCCGTGTTACATATGCAGCACCAGCGCTCATTTCTTTTAAGTCCAGACCAGACCCCTGGATTTACGTAGACAAGGCTTAAAGAAAGGAAAAAATTGACCAATTGGGGAGAACAAACTTTGACCAGATAGTGACAAGGGGTGCCTATGTTCATTCCCTGAGTGAAGTAGAGGTGGATTGTTTGCTTCTTTGCAAGATAGTCAATAGATTGGATGCAATCGTAGTCCTTTGATTTCTCATCAAAGTCTGTCGATATACTTCCCCCAGAGAATACGGCAGTCCCTTCATGCCTATATTCAGGCAATGGATCAGGACCAGATGTTGCATGTCAGTGAACCATACACTGCAACCAAAACATTGTCTGTGGAGCTTGGTTAGGTCTAAGAGTCTTCCTCCTCCCTCAACCCTGAGGAATATAGCACCCCACAATTTTCAAACAACCAATAGCCATAATATGTTTAAAGAGGACAGCCTCAGTTCTAGTCACATGGCTTGAACTGGTTCAGACTTCGGGAGGCCCAGCAAAGATCGTAAAAGCTTACCCTCAAGTCTCTTAAGCCAAGACAACAATCCTAGGGGAAGTGTTTCCAGGGCAACATCCCAGGAACTATCGATAGCATGTATGCAGAATGTTTTACCTCAATTTTCTGTCAATCACGTTTTTCAATGACAGACAATTCATCCACGCAAAGGAGGAGATAGCTTTTGCGTGGCACATAATGCCTAAACTATGGGAAATGTGCATCCCCAAGTATTTATAGGTCTCAACCTGTTATAGGCTATAACCACCCAATCACCAGGTGAACCACTTCCCCTGATGTGCCCCCTTGCCTATAGTCATGATCTTCGTCTTTCCTATATTTACACGTATACCATTTACATCAGCATATTCCACCAGGGCATCAAGCGAATGCTGGGGGTCCAGTGGTGTGTGTTAGGAAAGATTTCTTAATTGTGGGTAATTTTGCTTCCATGTGGCAACCCCTAAACATTTTGCTGTTGTTTTCACCATGATCTCGACTTTGCCAGAGAAGTGCAGCCTTCTGCCGCACTCCTCTGGGCTTTCGCTCCATTCTTACAGGGAAACTGACATGCCCTTAAGACAGTCAGTACCGGGAAACGTTGTTTTCCGTAGTTTCTTTATCATGTTACAGCTTTCGTGCAACATGGCACAAGAGGGCAATGTAAGCTAAGTTACTGTTCTCTTGGGTCACTAGTCTTCTACAGGCCCTAGATACTCTCTTTGGATTGTAAATGAACGGTGCAAGTGAATCACGGACGGGATTGGTGGCAGCGATTGTTTCTTGTGTTTTTGAGCTCCTTTTGGCGTTTTAAGCGCATTTCTCCCGCCTAGCCCAAAATGGTGGCCTGGCTTCCAAAATGACCAGACCACGAGGCTCTTTGTCCTGTCTGCTAACCATCTTGCCCCCTTCACTTCCCCCAGGTTGAGCTGACCCGGGGCCTTCGTTATTTGGGCATGTACATTCCCGCGAAACACAGATGCTTTTGCGGGCTTCTACAGGCCTTGTGTGTGCCTTCAGGATGGGGGCTGGGATGTCTGGTCCCAATACACATCCTGGGCGCCAGAGAGTCTAGGGTGGTGTGAATGCCTGGGACCCCCCTGGTCCGTGATAAGGTCCACATATGGTGTGAGTGTTTTATGAGCGGATCTCCCATTGGGTCCCCTCCGTTTTAGCGCAAAGGGAACCGTGGATAAGAGGGGGCTAGAAACGCCACTACCTTGTCCATCTCCTGAGTTCTCACGAACAAAGGAATACAGGAGCCAAGTATCCTGCAACCACGAGGCTGAACCGAGGAATCGCTGGTGACCCGCTGCACTGCGGTTGCTTTGTGAAACCCTTGAGGACCGAAGGGCTGTGGATCTTACTGTTTGCTGTGGCGAGTGGAAGGAGAAGGAGAAGTAGAAGAGGGTGTTGAGGTGCGTGTGCCTATACCTTTAACAGCAGCAGCTGACCTGGTCACCTGACTCTGGTCACAAGGTATATAAGGCCGCCTCTTTCACCCTTGTGGCGCTAAGCCCTGAGGACCGAAGGGCTGTGGATCTTACTGTTTGCTGTGGCGAGTGGAAGGAGAAGGAGAAGGAGAAGAGGGTGTTGAGGTGCGTGTGCCTATACCTTTAACAGCAGCAGCTGACCTGGTCACCTGACTCTGGTCACAAGGTATATAAGGCCGCCTCTTTCACCCTTGTGGCGCTAAGCCCTGAGGACCGAAGGGCTGTGGATCTTACTGTTTGCTGTTTGGCGAGCGGCGTACGGCGATATCGCACAGGTTAACTGCTACCCGAGAAATGGATCCATCAAATCTACATACGTCTAAGGTGCCACGAAGGACTAGAGCACAAGTAAGACAAACAGCGACGACTACCATGACCCAAGCAAACATCATCAGAAGCAACAAAAAAGTGAGTGAATATTTTTCTTGCGGGTCGCAATCTGGTAATACTGACTTAACTGATGACAACGCTGCCACACAGTTGGAAGAGGTGTTTGAACCCGTGCAATCCACGGACGAGGTTGCACCCATTAAGCAGAACTCGCCATCGTCCCTGGCTCCTCCAGTGTTGGCTGAACTCAATTCACCCCCCCTAGCCGCCCCATTTCTCCATGTACATCAGGCGGAGGAAGAGGGGTGCATAGTTATAACATCCTCGAACGAATCGAAGAGGGCAAAGAATAACCTTGATTTGGTGAGTAATACGAGCACATCTAACCTGGATGAGCCGACTAGCAGTGGCGCCATGCCGCCAGCGTTGTGCGTGGCGGCTGCTGCTGGTGTGGCTGGAGGCGTCCCGGTTACAGAGGGGGCCGCAGCGGCCTGGTGGTCCAGTGCAGCGTCTGACTCTCCTGCCGCGGAGCTCGTTGATGACGCAGGTGGGCCGGCCGGGGGGGCGCGCCCTTCAGCGGCAGCCAAGGTCACGTGTGGGGATGGTAATATGGGCGTCCCGGGTCTGGTGTTGCGCCTGGGAGATCTGGCTGCCGCGGTGACTGACGCAGCAGCGTCTGCTTGCCCCGAGTTCCATACGGGGCTGTCCAGTGGAACAGACAGTGCTAGGTCTGCCAGTAATAACGCTTTGAACGACAGCCCTTGTGGAGAGCCCAGTGAGACGACCGTTTGGCATCAGAATTCGAGCCCGCTTACACCCCACGTTATAGAAGCTGCCCCGTTGAGCAATGACAAAAGAAACTCACTAGAGGTCGTCTCGGCCGTGTTACAGAATCTGATTAACTTAAATAAATCCAGATCGTGTAAACGGCCATCTGTATCTACCAAAACAGCCAAAATATCTCCAAAAGCCCCTCAGAAAAGAACATGTACGAATGTCACCGAATTAAATCGTGATATATGGGGATCGAGCAACTACAAAAGAAGCAAAGCATGCACTGCAGAATCGCCTGAGAGCCTTTTTCAATCTCAAGATGGTAACGTTGTCGATTCCCAGAAAAGAATACCGATCCCACACACGAGCGGTCACTCTAATAACAAGAAATCCCAGTTCGGTGTAAGGGAAAGTTCAACTTGTGAAGTGACGTCTGATGATTCGGAAACGTCAGATTCCTTGATGGGAGACCGTCCCTTCCCAAAGATAAGGAGGAAATGGGCCGGAGGGAGGCGTTCTGCTCCTGAGACAGAGAGGAAGATAGCAGAAGATCGAACTGCGCCTTGTGTTCATGTACCCTCTAGCGATCTCATGATGACGCTTACATCGGCAATGGCAATCTCGATGGCACCCTTTACTAAGTTATACGAATCCTTGAGCGACAATGTCAAGGACGTCACTACGTTACTAGCCTTGTTGAATTCAAAACTGATCCATCTTGAATCAATGCAAGAGATAGAGAGACATAAACAAGAAGATGTATCGCATCAAATTTTGGCTGGCATCACAGCAGTAAAAGAGGCAAAAAAGAATGACATGATTGATAAAAAAATATTCGCTGAGGTTGCAAAGGAAGCCTTGTCCTTGTTTCATAGATCACATGTTATCAAAAAAACCGAAGACCGGCTGGGCGACGAAAATCCAGAAGAGCCGGGAAGTAAAGCCCTGCCCCCTAATGTGGATACATTTGCAAGTTCCTCACCGTCGGCTAAGATGTCGCCTCTACGTTCAGAACCAATCCACCAATTGAAGCAAGTCCTCCAGGATGATAAGGCAGTTGATGCTGTATCAAGTGAGGTGATTAACATCTCACATGAATCACTGAAAGACAGATCATATACGCTGGAAATGGAGGCGCATAAACAAATGACTGTGAGTGAACCTCGGGATAAAAACGTTGGCCAAACATCTTCTCTTGATATTTCCTTTAACACAGCATTTCTGCAAACAAAAAATGCATTCAATCCAGCTTTAGGGGACGTGCAAATGGCCTCTGGCGCTTCTATAGTACAGAAAACTACAGAGTTGGCCCCGAGCTGCAACTCGCAAAAGTGGCAAGTCCAAA
This sequence comes from Ambystoma mexicanum, assembly GCF_040938575.1. NCBI lineage: Eukaryota > Metazoa > Chordata > Amphibia > Caudata > Ambystomatidae > Ambystoma > Ambystoma mexicanum. The sequence continues at coordinate 1,514,084,437 of NC_090937.1, read as the reverse complement.
GCCTGTAGGCTTGTTTTCCATCTTCGGAAGCTTAGACAACGAAGTGCATTCGCCTGTACATGCTGGCAGAAAGTCTGGTAACGTACAATTGAAAAAGCAAAAAAACATGCCTGCCAGAAAAAAATCGCAACTAAAAGGAGCTCGCAAATTTCTGCGGAACTTAAACATGTTCCAAATAGTTGACAAGGCCATTACTACCAGCTTGAAATTAGCGGATACTATTAAGGAGACTCAAAATGCTCATCATGAATTGGATGACTTAAAGTCCAAGGTGTCGCAGAGTCCGTCGAATGATGATGACTTAGTCATACAAACAGAACTCTTGAACATGTCAGTGTATGAAGATAACAGCGATCCTGATGATGAGGCGAATAAAACTGCTGATGACATATGCGCCGTTCAAGAAGTGGGTACTTCTTTAGCTGGTAAAAACTTGAGTAATAACCCTCAGAATCCAGCCCCAGAAAATCAAAGTTGTCCTAAGTTGGAAGCACAGCAACGTGAAACTCCTTCAACTTGCCCCAATCGAGTAACCAAAAATAGAATTTGCGAGATTATGCCACAGGTTAATGAGGAGCCTGACATAATCAGAGAGCAGAGGAGTCCAGTTTTCCTGACCTTGCATGCGAAAAGGGAAAGACAAAGGCTTCAAGGCCTACTTATGTCTCAAAAATCTGATGTAACTGGGCCATTTGCCAAAAAAAAAGAATCCTGTTCAGAGGTGTCCCCTGTTTTTGACGCCATTACAGAGAAATCCCAGAAACTGGTCTTTCATAAGGCCTCCCCGGCGACACTAAATCTGAAAAATAAGACAGCGCCACATGCTCTTAGACAAACAGAACCCTCATTGCTGATCAAATTAGTGCTTGAGCGTCTGGAGGGCGAGGATAAACTAATTTTGAACAGATCAAATGTGTTAAAACTGCTTCACTATGTACCTCGACTTCGCTCTTTGGAGTCGAAAGACTTGAAAATAATCGAATTTCCTGAGGAATGTCGCACCGATAAGGTGATTATACATGTAAATTCCAACTTAATCGCAAATGCAATCTTGGAGGCGAATGAAGAACTACTATCAATGGGCTTCGACACGTATAAAGCGAGAAACCCGGAACAGCGAGAAAATGATAAAGACGCGACGATAACTGAGCTTGGCGATATCCAGTTTCCCATGAAATGCACGTCTAAAGCTCACGAAGAGGTGAGTAAACTAGCTCAAGGAGAATCAAATCGGCAGGTCCATCCTGAACAGATCGATCGCTCGTGCACGGCCCAGTTTCCATCTCTTCCGTCCCAAGGCTTTACGGCGGCAGAAAAGAACCCGCATAGTCGAATTGTCCCAATGGAGAGAATTAAAATTACCATTGAAAATGGGAGATGCCCAGGAAATTACGTGCCACCACAAACAAATAACCAAAGGGAACCCGAACGGGCGGAAGACTGGAAATGGATGGCTGTGGCCTTGAATGCTCATTCGATCATTTAACGCCCAAATATTATTACCGAGCAGGAATGTTACTTTGCCTCATGGAACACACGCGGTTTTTTACATCTTCTAAACAACAATTGGGCACAAGATCTTCAATTTATTTGTTTACAGGAAACCTGGATGTGCGAACTACCAATCGCTCCAGAGTACGAGTGTGCACTATATCCAGCAATTAAAGCCGAGAAGGGTCGTCCAGTTGCAGGCCTGTTAACAATGATCAAAAGATCATTGGGCTACCGACTGCACAACTCAGTCAATTACACTGCATTCATTCAAGTCTGCGAGATACGCAAAACTGCTGCTGCTGCCAATGCTTGTGACGCGATCTATATCATTAATGTATACTGGAACCATCAACGGACTGGTTCACTGCCATTCGTCGACCAAATTACTGCAATCCTTGATAAGTTGCTGGAATCAAGCAGTGGAAGCGCAGTGATAGTTTGTGGTGATCTAAATATCGATTTCTTCAAACCTCAGAATTCCTCTAAAAACCGCTTGGCAGAGATATGGAGAGAAGAGATGGAAGTGAGAGGGCTCGCGATGTTAAACGGTCACACGCAGGGTGACATTCCAGCTAAGTCCACATGGCAGCGCAATGGGCAAAGTTCCACTATCGATTACTTGTTTGTATCCGATACGTTGCATAGAAAAATAAAAACTATGAAAATCCGCTCAATGCCCAACAGTGATCACGATATGCTGGAACTTAGATTCCTTGACACGAAAGGCCTGCAATGCAATAAGTGGAACTCCAAAGTATTGGTGGAATCCAATCGCCTTCGCTTAAAACTGAAAGAACAGGACGTGGTGAAGATAAGCCGCCAGTTTAAGGCAACGACGAAAGAGGTTGAATATACGCCAATTCTGTCTCAGTTCAAAAGCAAGAATCTTGGTCTCAAAAACCAGTCATTTGCGAAAAAACATAGCTTTGACCTTACGATAATGCAACGGAAAAGATCCATGAGAGCAGAGATTCGAAAAAACAATCAGGGCCACAAGTCTGAAAGAACTGCAAAAAACAAAGCGGTTAAACAAGCCTATAAAAACTGGCTTAAAAGTCATCGAGTCGTACTACAGCAAAACAATGCCGAAGCAATGATGAAGATGCTCAGGAATAAGAACAGTGGCGAGTTCTGGCGTACCATCAACTGCATGGAAACCTCACAAATGGCTCTGCAAGCGTGCCCAGTATTAGAAAAGGAGTGGGTCAAGCACTTTACAGACCTATACTCCAAAGACGTTGTTCCAATTGTGCCAATCTCCAACATAACATCATGGAACCTACACTTTACCAAGGATGAAATCCGAGAGATAATTGTGAGAGCTAAAAACTCTCGTGCGCCCGGTCCTGACGGGTTATCTAATTGTATGATCAAACAATTTCCGGACCTATGGACTGATATATGTTATGATCTATTTACGAGAATCAACTAACAAAAGCAAGTCCCAACCTCTTGGAAGACTGGCATTATTGTGCCGATCTTCAAGAAGGGGAATAGAGCATCACCAAAAAACTATCGCCCGGTGGCCTTACTTGATGTGTTGGGTAAGATTTTTGCATCTCTCTTGCAAGTGCAACTGACTAACTGGGCCAAAACAGCGAAAAAAATAGATGAACGACAAGCGGGCTTTGTGAAATTTTTTGGATGCTCGCTAAACCTGCTGATTCTAAATCTGCTTAAAATGGAAGCCCTAAGAACGAACACGAGAGTGTATCTTGCCTTCGTCGACTTTTCTACGGCCTTCGATATGATCGATCGTGAACTGTTGTGGGAAAAACTAGAGTTGCCCGGTTGGCCTACTAGCGGCAATTAAAGAGCTCCACACAAACACCTCAATTGCCATTCGGTTGGATCCTTCAGGAACGTTGTCCACCCAAATCAAGACACTGAAAGGAGTGAAGCAGGGTTGCCCACTAGCAGCCGCGCTTTTCAGTCTATTCATCTCCGATATCGGTGAAGCGATTCAAACAGTGAGATCCTTTCCACCTAATCTCAAGGGATCGAAGATAAACTGGCTGCTGTACGCAGATGATTTAGTAATCCTGGATTTAACACCTATCGGGCTCCAACGCAAACTTGATGCTGTACAGAACTACGTTTACCAGAATAATTTGAAGATCAATACATCTAAAACAGAAATATTGGTGCTCGAGAACTTGAAAACGAGTCACAATTCAAAAGGCTCAAAGTATGCATGGTCTCTAAATCAAGGGAAATTACAGATATCAAAAAGTGTAAAATACCTTGGCATGACACTTAATTCCAGTATCTGTGAGGAGCCTTGGGTGGCCGATTCAAAAAGGAAATGTGGCCAGTTGGCCTGTCAAGGTCTGGTAATTCACAAAAAATACGGGCAATTTTCAATGATACCATTACGCAACTTCTATGAACAAAAAGTAGTACCAATTCTGGTATATGGTGCAGAAAATGCCTTTGGTTGTCCATCAACACATTGGAGTTCACTAGAACATATGTTCTGGTCAAAGACCCTAAATCTACCACCTGGAATCGCAACTGCCTGTATACGGTATGAATTAGCATTAATCTCTTTGCATGCGAGAATATGCTGGAATCAACTTGCACTATTTCGAAAAACGTGTGTAGAAGCGGGAATATTTCAATTCCAGATATTTCACAAGGCGGCACCAGGAAGTCCAGATATCCTTTCTCAATGGATAAAACGCTGTGAAGATCTTCTGGTGATCAACAACATCAGCTTGCAAATGCTCCATAGTAATCCTGCGGCCGCAAAAGTGCGACTATGGCGTGCTGACTGGATAAATACATGTCGTGAGCGATTGATGGCTAATGCGATGACAGACTCTCCTATGGAAGCAAGAGGGTACAACATCTTGCAAAAATATTTGTCCCGCTTTCCAAACGCAAATGCAAGAAGATTATTTTTACTGTTCCAGTTGAATGCATTAAGAACTAAAGAGCGAACCAGTTATTGGGCGTGTAATGCGGGACAAACCTCTACTTGTCGCTTTTGTAATAAGGAGCTAGAGTCCTTAAAACACTTAGTCCTCTTCTGCTCAGCTCTAAGAGACGCTAGATCAATACATCTGGGCCAATGGTCAGATGCAAATCGTTCTGCGTGTGCAGAAGAGTGGTGGCGGAAAATGTGGAATGGACTGGACATGAAACTAATCTTGCCCTTGACTCCCTTTCTGGCTATTATCGTAGCGAAATTAAAAGAGAATGCAGGTCAATAAGGAGCCGGAGAAAAGGGTTGAGAACTCTTAAAAACCATCTTTAAGGGGAAATCTGGGTGACTATCTCTGTCCGAAGGTATGGGGAGAACGAAATCGATCCAGTCGGGGGCATTGATAAATGATGACGGAGTCGGTAAAACTCTTGTTTTGTGTAGATGTTTGTGCAATATTTTAAAGGTTTGTTTTAAACCAATAAAATTAAAAAAAAAAAAAAAAAAAAAAACCTTTTTACCTCTGATCGAACGAGAAGGCCTGTACTGGTACTTCGAACCCTTGGAATAGTGGTAACAAATATTCTCGGCATCTTCACCATCTCCTGCAACCCTGAGGAATATAGTACCCCACAATTTTCAAACAACCAATAGCCATAATATGTTTAAAGAGGACAGCCTCAGTTCTAGTCACATGGCTTGAACTGGTGCAGACTGCGGGAGGCCCAGCAAAGATCGTAAAAGCTTACCCTCAAGTCTCTTAAGCCAAGACAACAATCCTAGGGGAAGTGTTTCCAGGGCAAAATCCCCGGAACTATCGATAGCATTTATGCAGAATGTTTTACCTCAATTTTCTGTCAATCACGTTTTTCAATGACAGACAATTCATCCACGCAAAGGAGGAGATAGCTTTTGCATGGCACATAGTGCCTAATCTATGGGAAATGTGCATCCCCAAGTATTTATAGGTCTCAACTTGTTATAGGCTATAACCACCCAATCGCCAGGTGAACCACTTCCCCTGATGTGCCCCCTTGCCTATAGTCATGATCTTCGTCTTTCCTATGTTTACACGTATACCATTTACATCAGCATATTCCACCAGGGCATCAAGCGAATGCTGGGGGTCCAGTGGTGTGTGTTAGGAAAGATTTCTTAATTGTGGGTAATTTTGCTTCCATGTGGCGACCCCTAAACATTTTGCTGTTGTTTTCACCATGATCTCGACTTTGCCAGAGAAGTGCAGCCTTTGCCGCACTCCTCTGGGCTTTCGCTCCATTCTTACAGGGAAACTGACATGCCCTTAAGACAGTCAGTACCGGGAAAAGTTGTTTTCCGTAGTTTCTTTATCATGTTACAGCTTTCGTGCATCATGGCACAAGAGGGCACTGTAAGCTAAGTTACTATTCTCTTGGGTCACTAGTCTTCTACAGGCCCTAGATACTCTCTTTGGATTGTAAATGAACGGTGCAAGTGAATCACGGATGGGATTGGTGGCAGCGATTATTTCTTGTGTTTTTGAGCTCCTTTTGGCGTTTTAAGCGCGTTTCTCGTGCTTAGCCCAAAATGGTGGCCTGGCTTCCAAAATGACCAGACCACGAGGCTCTTTGTCCTGTCTGCTAACCATCTTGCCCCCTTCACTTCCCCCAGGTTGAGCTGACCGGGGCCTTCGTTATTTGGGCATGTACATTCCCGCGAAACACAGATGCTTTCGCAGGCTTCTACAGGCCTTGTGTGTGCCTTCAGGATGGGGGCTGGGATGTCTGGTCCCAATACACATCCTGGGCGCCAGAGAGTCTAGGGTGGTGTGAATGCCTGGGACCCCCCTGGTCCGTGATAAAGTCCACATATGGTGTGAGTGTTTTATGAGTGGATCTCCCATTGGGTCCCCTCCGTTTTGGCGCAAAGGGAACCGTGGATAAGAGGGGGCTGGAAACGCCACTACCTTGTCGATCTCCTGAGTTCTCACAAACAAAGGAATACAGGAGCCAAGTATCCTGCAACCACGAGGCTGAACCGAGAAATCGCTGGTGACCCGCTGCACTGCTGTCGCTTTGTGAAACCCTTTCTACCTCTGATCGAACGAGAAGGCCTGTACTGGTACTTCGACCCCTTGGAATAGTGGTAACAACTATTCTCGGCATCTTCACCATCTCCTGCACGTAAGCCTTCGGAAGTGTCTCTGGGCCATCCAGCAGACTGACCAGCCTACCCAGGAGTCTTGCTCTGTAACCACCGTCAGGTTGTGTTGTATTACGAGTCCTTGTCACTCTCACCCGATTCGTACACTTGGCATTCCCAGGCCTGAAGTGAGTAGTGTACATTAGGCTGAAATACACACGGCCGCTCCGTTGCCCTGCTCTTGGTAACAAACTGTGCGGGTTCACTGCGTTTGGGAGATCCTCAACTCAACTTCTGCTGCTGCAGAATCTACACGACACCGAGACGTACCCTGCTCATATCTGAACCTGCCAGCACTGAAACTGACGCGGAGAAGCCTGGGTCTGCCTGCATCGGGGACCGGTGAGTAGCATCGCTAGGAACTGGTCGCCCTCCTGCAGTAGCCCATCTCTTTTCCCCCATGTGTCTAACAGCACACCTTTCCGTACTCGCGCTCTGCTTCTGCCCACAGGGGAGGCTGCGCTTGAGTCGCTGAGCTCTGTTCCTCTTCAATTGTTCATTGAACTAAACTGCCTGATTCCCTCGAAGAGACTCCCCTTTTGCCCGTTGGCACCAGCGTGTGCAGGTACTTTTGAGCACAAGGCTCCACTCTTCGTAGGGATTGGACTTCCTTTTAGTTAGGTGCCTCTCAAGGCGGACTGTGTCTAATTATTATTCGCACTGCCTGTTTTCCTGCCCATCTAGGTGGTCTCCACATTTCGTGCGTCTAACTTGTTAGACTCGTTTGTATTTGTATATATATTGTATTGGTTTGGTATGTGTTGGTTTACTTGAGTTTTATTGTGATTTCTCGCTACGGTCAATGTTACAAAGGCCTTGTAATAAATGTGTATATATTTTTAATATAACACCTGCTTGGAGTAATTTGTAAGTGTCCTTGCTTTGTGTGCTCATTGCGGGCTTTCAGTCACCCTCACCCCTCTTGAGACCTTGTCTTGACCGCTGCCCTGATTGGTCTGGCTTGTCCAGAGGTTACCCTGTTCCAAGAAACTAGGCTGGCCTTCTGAACCTCTGCCCCTCCAGGACAGAGTTCAGAAATCCGTCTTAACAAATTGGTGTACAGCGGTGGGATATGCATGAAGGTATCCAGTGTTGCGCACGAGCGAAGGCATTTCAAGTTATTCCTACTAGGACACGTAGTAAATTGTCGTAGTATAACTTTTAAAAGGCCATAGTCCTATCTAACAGTATTGAAACAAATACCTTGTTAAGTTTAAATGCTTCTAAATCCGAAACATTGAAAAAGATGTGTGCGGAGAGAGGTGTCTCCTCTCAAGGCACCAAAATGGATATGATCCAAAGAATCGTGGCGTGGCAAGAAGCACAGCTTGACGCTATAACTTCTGAGGACAGTGCGGAAGGAGGTGGGGCTGCTCTCACTGGATGAACCGACGGTTCTGCCGCTACACTGGCCCACCGCGACCACGAGGAAAGGGAGGATGTGATGTCTAATGTTTCCTCTGCCAGTGTCGATGGGGAGGCCCGGCTTGAATTCAAGAAGCAAGAGCTGCTGTTTAGGCAGAAGGAGCTTGATTTCAACATAGCCAAACTATAGGAAGAGCTTGAGTTCAATAGGGTCAATCTAAAAATCAAACAGGCAGAAAAACAGAAATACAGGGATCACCAGTTGGAACTGGCCAAGCTTCAGGTTGCAAATGGATCCAAGGGTCCTGGACATGGGTCTGGGGCCTCCTCTCATCCACGGTTTCCAAAAGATCTGCTCAGTGTGTATGAGGAAAAGAATGACATTATGGATTGGCTGAATACGTTTGAGTATGCATGTGAAGTTCAACAAGTTGACAATGCTGATGAGATTGCCTGGTTTCTCAGCAGACTGCCCCTTTCTTGCTGTAGTGGCATTATGGAAATGTCGAAGGATGAGCTAGCGGATTTCGCAATGTTAAAGCAAACTCTCATATTAAAGTTTGGAAAGACTCCTGCCCAATATTTAAAGCGATTCAGAGAGTATAAGAAAAAAGTAGGTGGTACTTGGGTATCTTATGTAACCGAATCCTTAAAAAACTTGACTGGCTGGGTCGAAGGTTATAAAGTTTCTACCTTTGAAGGCATGATAAGTTTTGTAATGCTGGAACATATTTTTGCATCTTCTTCCCTGGAGCTTAAGCAGCATTTGGCCGATTCGAAGGAGATAGATCCTAAGAAGCTTGCCATTGTCGCAGATTTATGGGTGTCACATTGAGTGTACTCATCCTGGTAAGCAGGAGGAAGGGAAAAAGTCCAAAGATAAGGAGGGTGGGGAATCTGATAAATCTTCTTCTCAAAAGGGCCACAAAAAGAAAAATAAGGATAAGACACAAGAGAACTCACAGCATAGTGGAGGTCACCCTCCTAAACAGAACTCTGGTTACAATAAGCCTCCCTATGTAAACAGACCCAATGGATCTTGTTTTGCTTGTGGAACAACTGACCACTCACACCACCATCAAGAGCAATAACTGATTGTCACAACACAAGTACTGTTTTTGGTGAAGAAATGCATGAGTATGTCTCTTCCTTGGTTACAAGTGCCGCTTTTATCTCTCATCAGATCCAACGGACAGAGGGCGGGTCGAAGAACAACCAACAGGGAGAAGCAACCAACAAGGAACAGGAACAGACTGCACAGTGGACAGTGAAAGAGGGAGACCAGGTTCTCCTGAAAAAGTATCGTAGAAAGTGGAACACCCCTAGATTCACCGGGCCCCACGTTATGGAAAAGATAGCCCCTAGAGCAGTTAAGTTGCAGGTTAAAGACGTGTGGACACACATCCATGACATGAAGCCCTACAAATCACAGACCCCCCTCACCTCAGCGAAGGGACCAACGCTTCAGCAACGACAACTAACAACAACACAGTACAGACACTGGATACCCCAACGGACATAAACGACCAAACACCCATAGCCCACCCTATGATCACGAGATACCAGACAAAATAAATAAGTTATCTAAAATTAACTCCCACCAGCCACCAGTTAATGAAGAACATTGTCAAAACAATCTGCAATATACACCACACTGTGTAAACACGTGCATGCTCTCTTCCCTTTTTTGTCTCGCACATGCAGGTATTGTGCATTGCTATTGTATATGCAATAAAAATACAAGGAAAATACGTCACTTAAACATACGTCACTGCCCAGGGGTAAATGCTACCCGCAGACGAAAACACCCCAGAAGCACTGTCGCACCAGTTTGTATACATTATAAAAAGGCCAAAATACTTAAGACGAACGAGAATATGTGTATATTATAACATGTTCCTTATGATAATAGTACAATCATTTCCACATCTCCACGCAGAGATAGGACGGTAAGGAAAGCGTGCGAAGAGCTTTTTGCCTGGGCATTGAATGATTACTTGATACACAGGGCTTGAATACAAGTACTAACAATAATAATGCACATTTTGGATGGTGGAGCCGAGTAAGTCAGGAAGAAACGACTATTCCACTATACAACTCAACTCCAAAATCATTGAATCTCAACTATTGAAAGAAACGGAAAGTCTTCTGCAGTTGAGATACAAATTATTGGAAATTACACACTCGAATAACCAAGCAGACTTAGCAAGAAGAGTAGATAGGGAAATAAACAACCCTAAAAACTCAAAATCTCCGAAAAGAGATTCTCGTATTCATTATGCCTGCAGGATGGCTCATGTTTGCTCGTCCTATAACGATCAAACAATGGATACGCATAGACCACAAAGCTCTAATCAGGGGAGAAAAAAAAAACGCTTGTTAGACAACGGGACAAAGAAGGAAGTATGAAACAGCATTCAGTACAAATCGAAAGGCTTTCCCGTCTGCTGCGAAATGACCAAGCACCAAGCAATCACGGAACAACAGGGGCTAAACAAACAGAGCCTTGGTCCTGGTCCAAGACAGAAAGGACCTCTCGTTGAAACCATTAGCCACGACCAGCGGTCGATTCGACCAACTTCCCGCCAAGCCAGGAAGAACCGATTGGGGGGAAAACACCCCTAACGAAGCTGTTAAAATTAGGATGTTGGAACATAAGGGGTTTCTGGCATCTAACTAAACCAACTGATGTCAATTTAGGTCACTTTGACATTCTCTGTCTCCAGGAGACATGATTGACCACCAAACCCCAACTAGACGGATACGAAATGATCTTCACGGCCGCCAAGAAAGGAGTAGTAGGACGCCCGTCAGCCGGACTCTTAACCATGATCAGAGCCGGATCTGGAGTTGATCTCCTAGAAATCTTACCATCACCACATTGGATCCAGTCATTAATCCTAAAACGAAAGCTCTCGACCACTGCACTTAAAGAGGGTATAATCCACTTAATAGACATCTATTGGAACCCTGAGACGACAACAAATGACAAATTCATCTCTGTCCTTCGGAACTTGTTGGGCGAGGCACAAGGAAAAAACCTGGACCACAGTACAATCATTAACGGTGACTTTAATGCAGCGTGCGAAGGGATCAGCCACCATCTAAAAACCCTGGATCGAAAATCCCTTGTGAGGAAAAGGAGGAAGCTCCTTGATGAGCTAATGGCAGCTAGAGATATGCACAACCTCCACTGGTATCGTCCCAAAACAAATCTTCAGACCCCGACATGGCAAAGAGGGGAGCAACAAGGGACGATTGACCATATATTTGTCTCAAGGGACCTTCTTCCGGAGATTCACTCCTTTAAGATTGTACCAACAGCCTTTAGTGATCACAACCTTCTAATCACAGAAGGCTTGGCGTCCAGGGCCCAACTGCCAATGTGCTTCCTACCTCTCGAGACGTCAGAGAGAGGAAAACGAGTAAAAATCTCTGAAAAAGGTCTCCGGGAAATCGAAGCACAATATAATCGGCTTGAGTATGAGAACAAGACAGACGCAAAAAGGAATGGGGAGGTCTTAGACTACTTCTTACCAGGTTCTTGATGTCCTCAGCTAAATCATCTAATCCGCAGAAAGGTCACTTACACTCATATAGCAAAGTCCTTGTAGAAAAAATACAGTTGCACAGGAGACTCAAAAGACTCTATCAAAAGTCACCTTGTCCAGAAACTTTGGCAAACTGGACATAGACAGTTCGGAATTACAAGAGCTGGCTCATATACTATCGCCATAAACTATATAAGAGTGACTCCGAACAGATGCTGTATGCCATCTGCGGAAATAAGCCGAAGGACTACTGGAACCTGATTAAGGGGTCAGCAAATAAGACCAACGACAACATACAAAACAACGTGGGAGAGGCCCGATGGATAGACCACTTTTCTGAACTATTCGCACCTATTCCAACTGCGAATAGCAATCAACTGTTCACCAGATTGAGATACAAAGATAGAAAGCCCTGGAACATCCCAGACGAGAAAGAGTCAATTCTCACCAAACTCAAGAAATTGAACAACTCAAGGGCACCTGGGCCAGATGGCATCAGCAACCTGGAACTTAAAAAACACCCGGAGCTATGGGCCAGTATCATGAGCAAGATCTTTTCAAATTGTAACCTCACTAAAGAAATCCCAGCGTCCTGGAAGAAAGCAAATATTGTCCCAATATTCAAGAGAGGTGCTACTGAGGATCCCAACCAGTATAGACCAATTGCCCTCTTGTATGTGATGGGGAAGGTTTTTGCGTCCCTTGTACTAGACGCATTCCAAAACTGGATTCGCTCTAACCATCTAGCGGACCCCTTCCAGAACGGCTTTATCAGAAACTCAGGAACTACTACTAACATCCTGTTACTGAGCTCTTTGAAAGCCAAAGTTCTACAAGGAGGACTCCCAATCTACGTTGCCTTCATTGACCTGGTCCAAGCCTTCGACCAGGTCAATAGACATCGTCTTTGGGCAAAACTGGAAGCCAAAGACTTCCCGGACTCAATATTGGAACCAATAAAAGCTTTACACCAAAGAACTTCTATTCGAGTACGCCTTAGTGCAGAGGGGCGTCTGTCAGAAGAAATCGAGACATCAAGAGGCGTAAAGCAGGGCTGCCCCTTGGCGCCTTCGTTATACAACTCCTATATTGCAGACAACGGTGAATCAAGTGCAACGATCAGGCATTTTCCACCATCACTAGGAGGCTCTTAGATCGAGCGATTACTGTATGCCGACGATATCATTCTGATGGACTTGACCCCTATCGGCCTACCACGCCAACTAGATAATCTGGTAACATTCATGGCAAAGGACAACCTAAGGCTAAATAATGACAAAACGAAAGTACTCATCCTGGGACAATCTGCAAAGAGGAAACAAAAATTCTCATGGCACTGCAAAGGTCATAATTTGGAAACAGTCCTTCCTAGCATTCAAATATCTAGGATTCACGATCAGTAATGATAAGGACTAAAAAACCATGCAAGAAACACTCTGGTCAAAATTGAAGAGCTTCACCGCGCAAGATTCTCGATTATCCCGACACTGAGATTCTACAAGGCCAAGGTGGTTCCGGCTCTGATATATGGCATGGACGCAATGCCACTGGCTCCGAATTCTATCTGGGAGAAATACGAAAGCTATTTTTGGCGGTACGTCCTAGGCCTGGCGAACGCTACCCCAATAGCTTTAATAAGAAGAGAACTCTGTATATCCTCTCTCTTAGCAACAAAAATAAGAGCAACCCTCATGCTGTATCGTAAAGTCATCAACGCACCCGAAGCAAACGTTCTAGATCTCATCTGAAAAGAAATTCAAGACGGAGACAACTGGATGCTCTCCGGATGGGAACAACTAAACCTGTCCATCTTGAAAGAACCGTGGAGACACTGATAAAAAATCAGAACAAAGCATCAAAGAAATTGTTCGAGGCGGATTGGATCCACACTGAAGAAGTAGCCAACAACTACTCCTTGACAGTTAACATTCCGAGTGTTCCAATGAAGCTAGACGTGGTGCGAGGTTACCTCCACAAATTCCCAGACAAGGGCCTAAGCCGAACGTTCCTTCGGCTTAAATTAAACCAACTGAAAACCAACGAAATCTTGGCTATACATAAGCAAGTCCAATCGAACACCTGCCGCTTCTGTAAACTTGAGAACAAAATGGAAACCACGAAGCACCTGATACTGGAATGTTCAGGCCTTGAGATTGAAAGGCATCTCTTCCTTGCGGACCCATTGAAAAACCATTCCACCTTAGATGTGGAAGACCTTTGAAAAATGCTGACCAGCGGGGAGAATAAGCGATGTGTTATCAGAGTGACTCTGTTTCTTAAAGCGTTGAAATTGTAATAGAGTCTGTGATGGGAAGGTCAACCCCTAAAGACTTGTCAAAATCTGGAAGCTGTTGAAGTTCGTTCTAAACTGAGCCTCATGTCTCAAGATAAAACAAACAAGGAACTGAACTTAATTAGGACTGAAACATAAGTTCACATCCTCTTTTTTTTGTAAAAATTGTCATTCAATTAAATCAAAAATAAAAAAAAAATTACAAAACATAATGCACATTTTGAGAGATTTTCAGGTGGGCACCTATATCATCTAAAGTAAAGTAGCAGCTGGACCGCAGCAAGGGTAAGAGGGACATGCCAGTGGTAATAGCAACTGTAATAACGATTTTTGGGATATTTTTCACCACTGGTCTGATTACTGCCGCTCTCTGGCAAGCCTACTATGCTTTCTATGTGATGGCATCTCCCTCTACTAACATTTCTACTACCATGGTTGCAAGGTGCATGGTGTCAGGTGGCACAAGTAGCATCGGGACAAATATAAAAAGGGATACATGTAGTGTTTCCATTGATGTACATGGGGTGGACACTTACCTCACAGAATCCGCACACGTTTCTATGCACATGTCCAAAATTGGTAAGGACACGACAAAGGACAACTGCTATGTGTGCTCATTGATCCCTTTCACCATGAGCACCTCAAGAACGTTTGTGGCAACTGAAGTATCTGCAAAAACTGCTGAATGCTTGCTATATTTAGCATTGTTCCAAACACAAGGACGATTTCAAGGGAAAAGAGCAACACTAAGATGGAAATCAAGGTCAACCTACCCCTATGAAGATATCTTCATCAAAACATTACTAATGTATGATGAGTCGTGGCAGCAGACCAATGGGCTCAAGTACATAACAGATGGACCCGACAAAGGAGAGACAGAAGAGGTTACACTGAATTACCTACCATGTTAGTGGAACACAAAAGAAGTTGCAGGTGAACTAGGATGCTGGGAAAGGCCACTAATATTAATATATGGCAAAGTATACACAAAAGACGGATGGGTGGATGGAGTTGTAGAAAGTTAAATGTTGACTTTGGCAAAGTCACCATTGATGACAGTGCAGGAAGAAAACGACAAATGCTGCAAGGAATGGACAAAGAGTGCAGCACTGGTGACATGGATAGATAAAGATGAGGAACCCATAATAATACTTCCACTCACAGCACCAACACTGTGTTACCAGCATGATGGAGAAGTTGATGTTGGAGCAAATGAAGGTTGCAAGAGAACAATAAATCTTCCTGAGGGGGGTGTAGGAACAGGAGTTTTGATGGAACACTATTGGGCCTGCAGAGTGAAGGCATACAACAGCTTGCCACCATTGTGGAATGGAGTGTGCACTATGGTACACATCAACGTACCATCAGTAGCAGTACCCGAAAAGCATGCCAACATGGCGAACTTCCCTAAGATGGACGAAGGGAATAAAAGGAAGAAAATATCACTGAAGATGGTAGGCAGCAAGCAACGGAACGACACTACACACTTATCCAGAGTAAAAGACAAGGAGAACCACTGACAGGAAACTACCTGTGGGGAAAGTCAGAAACAGCTCTGAGTAACATTCCACCAGCACACAGGCTGTTTAGCAGAGCGGCAATTTTCTTTTCCTCCATCATACATCCAGGGGTGCAGGCATATGCAAATGCGAAGTTGCTCCAGATAACAAGATGGGAGCTAATGATGACAATCAACTCCACAGTTAACGGATTCAACGCGATAAAGGAAGAACTAATAGCGATTAGGATGGGGCCCTACATAACAGATATGTGCTGGACCTTCTGACGGCAATGGAAGGAGGTATTTGCGCAATAATTGGAAGTTCATGTTGCACGTTTATTCCTGCCAACGACGAGGACAATGGTACGTAATCTGAAGCAGTATCACAGCTGGCCAAGATGCACGCCAAGATGGAAGAACATGCAAAGGGAGTGAAGAAGGACGGTAGCTGGTTCTCTTTCATCCGGTCCTGGATGCCATCATGACTCTCAGATGGCCTTAAAGTTGTGGCAGGATGCATAATTTTAGGAATGGCTTTTCTGATGGAGATAAATGTATGGAAGGCAAGATCAAAGCGTACTGCTGAAGAAATGATCGGCATGCACGTCCTAATGCCAGCTGAAGACGACCAACACACAGACGCCATTATTAAGGAACGTGAACAGCTGCGCCCGCAGATAGTAGAATCAGACTTGTACCCACCACCAATAAAGGTTGAGAACCCAAGGAACCCGAAAAGCTACATTGGAAAATGGCTTTATTGCAAACCCGGTGGCGGATATATGTACTGGTCATTTGAAGATCATGTGGACCAGTACAGACACTTGGCAGGAATAACAAATGTATGGGAAGTACGAGGGGACAAGAGAGTGGATCATTTTGTGGTTGACAAGTCGACCAGAGGGTGGACTGAAGAGGGAAAATGGGATGATCCCTTCACCTGATTGTCATCCAGACCATGGCCTATGACGTCACAACCCAAGCACCTACCGCAAGAGGAATTTGACCAGCTCACTGCCTACCTAGATGTCAAGATCCACCGTGGCCACGCCCCACACACCCAGGGAAGCTGCCCGTCAATCAAACCATGTGCTTGGACCTCTGGTGGAGCTGACACTGAGCATATGGATCAACTCGATTAGACAGTACCCACAAATACCACCATCGTTAGAGATGTCATGATGACATAGCCAGCGGACAAGAACACACATGCCACCAAGCACATTGGTCATACACTAATACACACGACGAACATACTCAGTGCTATGACGTACAGGACCACTCACACATGCATCATTATTATTTTTCACATAGGTCACTACAGCACCGCAGAAACACAAGACGCCAGGAGAGCTTGTGTACATGCTTGCCGACGCTTCTTCGCCACTAAAACTATGAAGATGTAACCCTGTAACCCTGTATATGGACTAATGCATATGAATCTCTGTCGCCCCTCACGACCTCCATATTATGGACTATGTACCGCCACCCATAAGCCAGGCCAAGGTAAGCTGCAAAGTCCCCAGGGCAGAGCAGCTCAGAAAAAGCTGCAAGGTGCTGATCACGCAGAATGAGCCCTGACGAGAGCCCACAGCCAAGGCTGCAATGTTGCAATCTACATGCCGTGCTCCCCACGCCAAGGTTACAACTGCCACTGCTAAACGCTCCTCACAGCCGATATACAAATCAAATGCTCATAATTCTGCTCCAGCCATGGTCTCAAAACATGTGACCAGGCCAACCTGATATGATGCCACGCCCCAAGGACCAGAGAATCTCTGGGGTCTCACGTCTGGGACACAGACTGCAACAATGAAGTGACAAATTGGACACTGACAGCAATGGGAAAGGCACGCACACCAGCTAATAGTCAGACCTGCCCATTGTCCGCCACTGACACGTAGTCATACTTTGTTGCCAGCATCAGGTACACCATGAGCTGAGAACAGCGATGGGCCCAGGCTTGTGGGTTCGCGGGTGGACCAATCAGAATACCAGGGGCTCACCATTGACGCCACTATAGTTTAGCCAATCACTAATTGTCCCCTTGTAACAATTCTCTTGTAGCAACAATTAGGGACGGCCCAAGCGTACCACCTGACCATTTCTCCACCACTAACATATTCCTCTATATGTGCCTATACTGACCCTACCACTCGGGGAAGGTTTTGGGACTTCTTCTCCCAGGTGACGCAGGTAGTTGCGTCATACAGCTAGAAAAAGGGCCTGCGAGCCCACCACGAATGAAATGTCTCCTGGATGCCTGTGATCTGAGAGCTTGACCCTGTCTGTTTTGTGCAATAAACAGCAGTAACCCTTTGCTCTTGTGTGTGTCTCATACTCCTTTGGGATGTGGGAGGAGTTGGGGCCTCTCCAACTCCTGATGTCCGTGGACGGCCCTGCTGACCCCTGGCAAATTACCCCAACAGCAGAAAACACTTTGCACCTGATGACTGCACTTGCCCTTCAACTGGCATCATGCCACAACATTGTTAATACTGTTTTTCTTTTCAT
Organism: Ambystoma mexicanum; assembly: GCF_040938575.1. Taxonomy (NCBI): domain Eukaryota; kingdom Metazoa; phylum Chordata; class Amphibia; order Caudata; family Ambystomatidae; genus Ambystoma; species Ambystoma mexicanum. The sequence continues at coordinate 1,514,066,612 of NC_090937.1, read as the reverse complement.
TCTGCCTGATTGATGAAATCATTTGCATGATAAACACAAATGTTTGTGCCGTTCGGCCCCAAATTTACCATACTTCAGACATAGATTTCACCCCACAATGCATTTGTCGACTTTTTATGGAAATGATTTCATCAATTAGGCTGATTGACTTTTGTGCCCCTAAACATGCACTGCACACGATCACTTTGAATCCCTGTTTGAATGTTCAACATGGCAATTGACTTGTGTCGTGTCCAAGTGACCTACCATACATTGATGTATCCATGTGCCTACCATCACTGTATTAGTAAACACTGGCGTTGTTGCAGCATGTGACACATGTGTGTTTTGTCACACTCTTTCGCATGTTCTATTTCATGATGTGCGTATCACATGGATGGGGGACAGTACTGATTTACTACCATTTGGGTGTCCTTGTCAATTCTGCCATGGCTATGCTACGTGCCATCTGTGCGCTGGCATATGTCATGTTTGTGGATTGTCCATGCCACTCACAGGCTAATGTGTGATGCAGGTGCTATGCACCATGCAGCACATGTGTTGCTTTTACATTTTGGAGTCATCATTGTCTGCTTTTAGGGTCCCCTTCCACTTCATTGCCAGTGAATGCATGCCAGAATTAGTGTCATGTGTGACATGTCTCATTAATGTATTCGATGTGCAGATTGTGATGCCTATGTGTGTCGGCTATGCTGTTCATGCCTGTCTTCATTACTTTTGTTTTATTTTTTTGCAGGTGATGAGGCACTAGATGCTGTTGAGGAGGAGGAGATGGCACATGGGTAGGAGTACTCAGAGCACCAACAAGGCACCAGTGGAGGATGTGGTGTGGTGGTGCAGGAAAATCCATTAGTCCTACAGACCATCCTGTCCACGGGTCTCTCTGGGTACACCTCTGATGACCTCTATGGCTCAGGTGCTGAATCAGACATTGAGACAAATGTCCTGTCGCAGGTGAGTGTTTCTTGCAGGGATACTGTTCTGTCCAACTCACCTGCACTGGGGGTAGACCCCTCAATGGGCCATTCAGTGTTAGAATGTCCGCCTGTGGCGGTTACGGATGCAGGGTCACACTCCACTATATTTGCTCCTGTTCTTGGCCCAGCAGATCAAAGAAGGAATGCAGTCCTGCAGCCTCAGGCAGTGCCAGCACAGCAAGGTGCACATCACCTTGCCCCAAACAGGTGAGGTGTCCGCCAATGCGGTGGCCGTGAGCCACCAGGCAATACTGTGTGGGAGAACTCCATTTATACTATTGCAGCACAACAGGGGGGCATCGTGTGAGATGATGGCTCAGGCGTGGATAGGGAGGCCACTTCTATTATCCCCCAGAAAGGCAGGTGGAGCTCCAGCAGCAGGCAACAGAGTCCACATGCCACTCACACAGGGAGGACATGTTGGCGTCCAATGGGGATCGACGAGCTGAACTGGAGACTCTGCACACAGCCATATCTGTAGAGTCACAGGCCCACAGGGATGCCCTGGGGTTAGAACACAGGTCCCTCATTGATACTCTGGGTGCACTTGAGGTGTCCCAGAGTACAAGGTCAGAACAGCAGCTGGAGCAGCTAACATGCACAATCTCAGCAGAGCTCCAGGCAACCCATGAGGATATCCGGGCATCACGTGAGGCCTTGAAGGCAGAAGTCCATGCTACCTGTGAGGTGCTCCATGGGGATCTACGGACCATCATCCTGCAGAACCAAAACTTTCAGACCTGCATGCTTGCTGCTATGGAGGAGCATACCAGGGCTTTGTGTGGTCTGCCTCCCATACTACACACACCTTCTAATGTACCACCAGAGGGTGACGACAGCGACGGCAGTTCTCCCACTATCGGGTAGCCGGGCAGGCCATTAGCCCAGGTAGTTTTTTTTTCTCAACATCCACGCATGTGGATGTTGGGGTGCACCCTGTACCTCCTCCCTCCTGAGTTGTCCCCCTCTCCCCGGTCAGCCCATGGCCATTTTTGTTTTTTATTTTTCATTTTTTTCTCATTTTTTTAATTTTTATAATGTTTTATCTTTTTTATTTTACATATTTGAATATGATTTTTAATTTTCATTTTTAATTAGAATTGGAATTTTTCATTTTCATTTTTTCTTTTCAATTTTTGAGTTTATTTTTTCATTTTCATTTTCTTTTCATATTTCAATTGAATATTTCATTTTTATTAGATTTTTCCTTTTTTTATTTTCATTTTTTCATTTGAATTTTTTAGTTTTACTTTTCATTTTCATTTTATTTTCATTTTTCATTTTTATTTTTTATTTTTCCTTTCCTTTTTTGATCATAGCTTTTTTTTCGGATTGTACATTCATGTTACAGTGTGTTGCTTTGTGTGGCTCCCATAGGCATCCACTGTGTGTTCCAGCTGGGCCCATGCAGGCTTGTCCTGTGTTTGTGTTTGAAACTTGGGGTCCTGACACATATGCCACTCCTGCTTCCCCTTTCCATGGGCTCGCAAGGGTGTCACCGTGTAACAGTAATTTACACAGAGGCATTGGGCTTCCATAAGTTGTGTGGGCATTCTGTAGTCCAAACTGTGTATACACCCCTAGTGGGGATTGCTGATGGTTTCTCCACTGCATGGTTGATTTGTATATTGTATTCCATACTTCCCATTATGTATATTTGGATGTAGCTTCTTCATGTCTTTTAACTTGCCTGTCTCCATTGCAGATGCAGTTCATGTTGTATGCAGTACACTGCCACATTTACCTATCAACAACACACTGGACATGGAAGGGGTGGATGTGCTGCCTTTGGCAGGTTGTTTCACTTGCACTATTATGATTGCTTACTGTCATACGTTGCCACTGTTGGGTCATGTATTAATGTTTTGTCTTGCTGGTAAGTATTTGTTCATGTGTGCTGTTTCTTTTCATTGGTGAGAGGGAATTGTCTCTGGCCTGTTTCCAGTTCGTACGGTGCACTTTGTGACACATGTGTCATGTGTTGTGCATTCATTTGGTTGCTTTGACATTGCATCCCATGCCATGGTGTGTTGGGCAGCTGAGATGGGGTTTGGGAGGGTTTGGATGACATAACACTATTTGTGTGTACTATTTTGCAAGGGGGTAGTCCTTCATGCTGCATGAATGTGTGCCTTTTACTGACACAGCATTGGGTATGTTTAAGTAGCTAGGGATGCACACAAAATAGCACTTCCAGGAAAGCAATCTGAGGTTGGTATGGTTGTGACAGTTGACTGGCCCTTTTGTCATCATCATCAATTGTCGGCTGGGAGGTGCCAGGCCTGTGTGCACTCCGCAGGGGTGGGATATTAGGTGAAAAAATTTGCCACAAGCTTTTTACGGGCTGCCTCACCACATGCCCTTTCCCCTCCCATGCGCAGCGGGCGTCCATGTGGTTGGGGATGTGGGGGCACCACCATGTCCACCGGCACACCCCTCTGGGCTGCAGCGTTGTGCAGGACACATGCTGCCACTATGATCCTGCACACTACTGTGGGTGCATATAGCAGCTGGCCACCAGAGCAGTCAAGGGAGTGAAAACGTTACTTGAGCACTCCAAATGTGCGCTTCACTATGCATTATACATTCTGAATATAAAAATATCATGACTGGACCCCGGATAGTTGGCATATACAGAGGTGATGATTCCCTTGGCATCACATACCTCCTGCACGTTGATTGAATGCCAGTGCTTGCGGTTTCAATAGATGTGCTCAGTTGCCCTAGGAGCACGTAGAGCCACATGGGTGCAATCAATGGCACCTAGAACTTTGGGGAAGTGTGCCACCCCGTAAAAGTCCTGGACCACGGCCTGCCTTTCTGCAAGTTTTCTGGGAATGTATATGTGCCTGCACACTGAGGGGCATGCAGTCATGATCGCCAACACCTGGGGTAGGCAGCGTGACTACGTGGCCTGTGAGACACCCCCAACTATGGCACTTGTCTGCTGAAATGACCCAGTAGCCAAGAAATGCAGTACATTGAGCAACTTTTCCAAGAGGCTCACTGCTTGGGAGCACAGGGTGGGTGATGTGAGGACATCCTCCCACTCAGCAACCAGTGCTAGGATGATTTGTGGTGGAAACCAGTACCTCCCATAGACCTGGTCATCAGGCATCCCAAAAAGGCTGGTCATGGGTAAAAAAATGCGGACCTGGTTATCCTCCTCCTCCTGCGGTGTCCCACGACCACTGCTGCAAGGAACGGTATATTTATCGTAGCATATGAGCTTCTTTTGTGTTTGCGCGCACTTTTATGCTGCATGGGGCCGCTTACGCCTGCTTCCTGCTGGCGTACGTGTTTCTGGATTAGCGCGTCTTTTGTGGCGCACAGGTTTCCGCTGTTCGATTCCATGAATACGTGTTGTGAGCGCGCGTGTGGGCATTGCGAGGATTTAGCAGCGGTACTTCCCCGTAACACAAATATTTTCACGTGTTGTTGCCCATTCCACGTATTCCACCCCCTTTTTAGGAGTGCTCTGCCCTGTGTGCACCTTCACTGGCCGTCTTGCGTTCGGGATGTCGCAATGACGTGTGCGCCACACGCCGATTCAGCGCACATCTCAGGTAAGCCATGCTCGCTGCTATTTTCACGCTTGCGCTCCCCTTTTCAGCGCACTTTAATTCCACAAATTACCCTGTCTGTACCTTAGCATCCTCAGCAAATCTTCCCATACCTCTCCTACCAAAAAGGAGTCTCTGCCATCGTTGCTATCATCCTCTCCATATTTGGGTAGTTTAAAAAAAAATGAGTCGGGATTGCTGGGAACACCCATGCAACCCGCGCTCACATTACAGTGAAGAAAGGTGCAGGGGACATCCCCGCAGCCCCTGCTGCCCTTCTTCACTGTAATGTTTTTGAATGGCATATTTGTTTGAAGTTTTAGGCTATATGAGATTTTCGTATAGCCGAAATTCGGTCAAATATGCCATCTTTTATTCCCAGTATTTTTGGGTGATTCCATCCTTTCCCACCTAGACTATGACTACTCCTTTTACTTGGGTCTACGGCATACCAGCCCAGGAAACTCCAATTAATCAAAAATGCTGTCGCCCGTCTCCTCTGTACCCTCACACCAAAAAAACATTTTAGCCCTTTACTCAGAGTACTACACTGACTCCCATTCAGCCAACTGGCTCCCTTTAAACCTATAAAGTCAAGTGCATCACTCAACACACCATCCACAAAACCATACCAGAATTCCTCCAGGACAATCTGACATGTTACCAACCAACCAGAACCTCATATCTGGTTCTGCTCTTCTCCTTGCTATAATATGAAATCTACAGTTTATCTAATTCTGACTACTGCATTTTATCTACATTTCAGGTACATTGTTTGAATTACCATTCAGGTTATCTGTATGTTATTGAACCTTTCTTTGGCTGTTGTCATGGAGTGTATTATTGGTAGTGTACTATACTTCCATCATTTTTTGCAGTTTATAAAATGTAAAAGTTAAGCTACATGGAGTACTATTTATTTACATATATACGTATGTATTAAATAATATTTCTAATAAAAAATAAATAATAGGTAGCCACTTTAGCCACCCTACTCTAGTTTTAGATGCACCATCTAATGTATTGTAGCATGTGTATTCTCACCCATGTTACTATGTCTTGTGTAATTGTATCCATTAAATGTATCCCCACCTAGTGTACGGCCATGTATACTCTGCTCTCGTTCTGTCTCGTTCTGTCCGCTCTCATCATCTGTCTTACATAACCACATGAGCTGCCATTGTTTGTATTGATCTCGTAATTACCATTGTATCACTACTGTCTGATTGGTCAATTGTATTCCGTACTCATTTTTTAAAAAATCTTATAACCACGGCTAGACAAAAAGGGCGGTGATTGGTGTATCAGAATCGTGCCTAGCAACAGCAATGGCTGTGTGTTTACCTGCGGCAACTCGACACCTGCATACAGGGCAGCGACTCTACCCATTGGGATAAGTGTCAACCTTTGCAGCCGCAGCTATACACTGGCGAATGTCACTTTGTGTGTTTGCGGACGTGTGGTAGCCGTGGCTATCAGACATTTTGGTGGAGCAGTTTCCTAGACACATTGAGTGTTATGGGGGATTGGGAGGGAGCAGGGGAATTGATTAGGACCACGTGGAGTGAGCGGGGGCTGGTATTTTGGAGTTTGGGTAAGTCGAACCACATTCTTGCTCATAGTTTTTCTGTATAGCCACGGCTAACAAATCCATGAATGGACTTTTCCACAACCGTATCTATAAAAAAGCATGTGCATGTGTGCGTCAATGCTTTTCGTTATCTTATTGGTTGTTATTGTAGGTTCGGCTATGGTAGCAAATACAAAAAAAGTTTCATTATAAAAGCAATTACCTAAAAAAATAAGAGGAATTAATCTGAGCAAGTAACATTTCATTTAAAGCAAAGTTAACATCACCATATTTAATAACAGCAGCAATTCATAACATTTTTAAAACAAACATTTGATTGACCCGAGCTATAGAGCCAGTAATGTTTTTGATATATATATGAGCCTTCAGAAAATATCCAAGCGTTGTCCGACATTTTGCCAAATGTGGAATGCAGCAGCAGTCATAACCAGGGATTTTGCCCCATAGATTGTGCTCCAGAACTGGTCTGATGTATAGTACACACTAGCGTGATAGCTCTTCTCATAGAGGGCATGGGGCAAACTGCATTGGGTAAGCAGGCACCTCACCAATTAAACAGCCGTGTTACATATGCAGCACCAGCGCTCATTTCTTTTAAGTCCAGACCAGACCCCTGGATTTACGTAGACAAGGCTTAAAGAAAGGAAAAAATTGACCAATTGGGGAGAACAAATTTTGACCAGATAGTGACAAGGGGTGCCTATGTTCATTCCCTGAGTGAAGTAGAGGTGGAATTTTCGCTTCTTTGCAAGATAGTCAATAGATTGGATGCAATGGTAGTCCTTTGATTTCTCATCAAAGTCCGTCGGATATACTTCCCCCAGAGAATACGGCAGTCCCTTCATGCATATATTCAGGCAATGGTTCAGGACCAGATGTTGTATGTCAGTGAACCATACACTGCAACCAAAACATTGTCTGTGGAGCTTGGTTAGGTCTAAGAGTCTTCCTCCTCCCTCAACCCTGAGGAATATAATACCCCACAATTTTCAAACAGCCAATAGCCATAATATGTTTAAAGAGGACAGCCTCAGTTCTAGTCACATGGCTTGAACTGGTTCAGACTTCGGGAGGCCCAGCAAAGATCGTAAAAGCTTACCCTCAAGTCTCTTAAGCCAAGACAACAATCCTAGGGGAAGTGTTTCCAGGGCAAAATCCCAGGAACTATCGATAGCATGTATGCAGAATGTTTTACCTCAATTTTCTGTCAATCACGTTTTTCAATGACAGACAATTCATCCACGCAAAGGAGGAGATAGCTTTTGCGTGGCACATAGTGCCTAATCTATGGGAAATGTGCATCCCCAAGTATTTATAGGTCTCAACTTGTTATAGGCTATAACCACCCAATCGCCAGGTGAACCACTTCCCCTGATGTGCCCCCTTGCCTATAGTCATGATCTTCGTCTTTCCTATGTTTACACGTATACCATTTACATCTGCATATTCCACCAGGGCATCAAGCGAGTGCTGGGGGTCCAGTGGTGTGTGTTAGGAAAGATTTCTTAATTGTGGGTAATTTTGCTTCCATATGGCAACCCCTAAACTTTTTGCGGTTGTTTTCACCATGATCTCGACTTTGCCAGAGAAGTGCAGCCTTCTGCCGCACTCCTCTGGGCTTTCACTCCATTCTTACGGGGAAACTGACATGCCCTTAAGACAGTCAGTACCAGGAAACGTTTTTTCCGTAGTTTCTTTATCATGCTGCAGCTTTCACGCAACATGGCACAAGAGGGCACTGTAAGCTAAGTTACTGTTCTCTTGGGTCTCTAGTCTTCTACAGGCCCTAGATACTCTCTTTGGCCTGGCTTCCAAAATTACCAGACCACGAGGCTCTTTGTCCTGTCCGCTGACCGTCTTGCCTCCTTCACTTCCCCCAGGTTGAACTCACCCAGGGCCTTCCTTATTTGGGCATGTACATTCCCGCGAAACACAGATGCTTTTGCAGGCTTCTACAGGCCTTGTGTGTGCCTTCAGGATGGGGGCTGTGATGTCTGGTCCCAATACACATCCTGGGCGCCAGAGAGTCTAGGGTGGTGTGAATGCCTGGGACCCCCCTGGTCCGTGATAAGGTCCACATATGATGTGAGTGTTTTATGAGCGGCTCTCCCATTGGGTCCCCTCCGTTTTGGCGCGAAGGGAACCGTGGATAAGAGGGGGCTGGAAACGCCACTACCTTGTCGATCTCCTGAGTTCTCACGAACAAAGGAATACAGGAGCCAAGTATCCTGCAACCACGAGGCTGAACCGAGGAATAGCTGGTGACCCGCTGCACTGCTGTCGCTTTGTGAAACCCTTTCTACCTCTGATCGAACGAGAAGGCCTGTACTGGTACTTCGACCCCTTGGAATAGTGGTAACAACTATTCTCGGCATCTTCACCATCTCCTGCACGTAAGCCTTCGGAAGTGTCGCATGAAAAACTGCATACATTTGGTAATGGAAACTTCCTGAAATTTGTTGACAATCTAGCTACTGATTCAGCTCTTAGCCACAACCATTAAAGAGGAAATACAAACCTCTGTTTTGGCTGTCAAGTACTTTTCAATCATTCTAGATTGCACACCAGATGTCTGCCCTGTTGAACAAATAACGTCCATGGCAGTGTTTGACTCTGATCATTGTGAAACTGTGCATAAAAGAACATTTCTTGGGATTTCTGCTAATAAACGAGACAACTAGAGCTAGTATGACTGACATTTTTCTCTGCAAACAAATATCATTGCCCATTGAAAACGTGCATGGCCAAGGTTATAATAATGGAAGCAATATGAAGGGGAAAGAAAATGGTATACAATGAAGAATTTTGTATGTAAATTACATATGCTTTGTTTGTTCGATGAAGTGCGCATTCTTTAAATGTGTTTGTTAATGATGCAGCTAAGTGTTGCTCGGAGGCAACTGCTTTCTTTGGTGCACTGTAGTTATGTGTATTTCTCTGGTTCAACACACCATTGGGAAGTTCTAAAGTGCCATGTTAAAAATCTTACATTGAAACCACAGAGCGACATAGGATGGGAAAATCAAATGTATGACTTGACTCCACTCTGCTATCAGCTGGGTGATATGTATGATGCACCAGCTGAGATATAAAATGACACTACGCAAACATAATCATCTGGTGATATCTCTCACATAGATGCCCAGGGTCTTGCAAAGGGTATTTCTAGCTTCAGGGTTGTAGTTTCCATTGTGTGGTCTAACATTCTCTTTGATATAAATGTGACAAGCAAACAACTGCAGGCAGAAACATGTCACCTTTGTGGCGCTATGAAACAACCGGAAGAAACCATGACATTTTTTAGTGGGTACAGGATGAAAGGTTTGAGAAAGCACTTGTTGATGCATGTAAACTTGCTAAAGATTTGGACATTCCTGCATGCTTTGAACCTGATCATTCTGTCTGTGTCTGAAGGAAGAAGAAGCAGTTTACATAAATTCACATATGAGGCAGATGATGAGCCTATTGAGAGCCCCAAGGAAAAAATGAAAGTGAACCTTGTATTTGCCATCATTAACACAGTGCTTCAATCTGTAGATGAGAGATTTACTCAAATGCATCAGATTTGTTATGTGTTTTTGCAAGGCAAGTTCCAAATTGTTCATTACCACAAGATGTGGTACACAATAACAATTTGGCACAGAGTATCCCCAACACATTTATTGCTCTCCAGATTCTCTTGTCAATACCTGTTTCAGTGACAAGTGGCATGCAAGAAGCTTTTGAAAGCAAAGGTTGATCAAAAGTTATATTAAATCTTCGATGATGCAAAAAAGACCTGTAGGGCTAGCAACTCTTTCGATAGAGCATGACATTGCTCAAAACATTGATATCAAGAAACTTGTGTATACAATTGTGAAAATTAAAGCTTGAAAAGTTAATTTCTAAATATGTGCATTTTCACATGTTTAACACATCTGGTATGAAGTAACATTCAGGCCTAGATATGTGAGTTTCATATGCAAATGATTGTTGAATTTATACATATCATACCTATCAATTAGCAGAAGCTCCTTCATCACTGCAGGAGCAGTGCCCGCACCTCATGCGGACCCCTTACTGCCTTCAAGGTAAGCCTGAGGGTTCCCTTTAATTTATCTGCGTGCTCACCGTCGCATGCACTACATGTATGCATGACCTGAGATGCCCTGATTTTCCCCAACCGCTTTCATATTATCAGCATCCATCAGTATATTTGTTGTAATATCTATTCAGGATCGGTGCATTGCAGTTGTGGTGTACTTTATCTGACCTGACCCTTTTCACAAAGCTTTACTTCTAAGATGGCCACTGTGCTACGCTGAGCTGCTTCCTACCCTGCTTGTTTTTCAGCCCTCGTAGACTCCTCTGGGATTGATTACCATCTTCCTCTTTGACCAATCACTGAGCGCCGGCAGGCGTGAATGCCGGCCTTCAAACAAAGGCGCTGAACGAAGCTGCATTTCCCAGAGCCTGTCCAGAGCATGCCAGAGGCCAAGGCCTGTTACCCTGCTCCTTCACCATCAGACTCACACCTTCTACAATAGACTGCCGCATCTAAGGTGAGAGAGCAACCTCAGCTAACTAGGCATCTATACCTCTATGTCCTACCGACGCACTCAGCACCTGCTGAACCTTCAAGTCTAGCCCCTGGCACCGTGCTAATCCATACTAAACTGCTGCACACCCACCAGCGTTGTGCTAGCTGTCATTATTTGATACTTCTTACCTCTGCACCGTGTTCTTCCTTTGTGACAATATCCTGCACTACAATCTGTTTCCTACTATGTCCCGTGATTCAGCGGTTTGTTTCCTTTCAGATTTAATGTGTCTCCAAGTATGCACACCTGACTTTTCTGACTACTATACCTGGCTCCATCACCTTATTCAGTCTACCATGTTACTCCACATGCATCACAAATTATTGACTTGCCTGACCACTTGAGTGTGCCCACTGCTTATGTATACTTGCACCTACTAAAATTTGATGAATATTACTCTATTTGATGTGCAACTTACCTGCACCACTGTAAATGTTCCATGCTAACTTTTGCATTCGCATTTTACTTGACTACCGCATTGCTTCTATTCCATCCAAGAGTGTTCCATAGGTACCTATCTTTTATGTCAGTCTTTTAATACCTAGCGTATCTGCTCCCTTCAGCTCTCTAGTGATACGCTGCTGCTGCATGCACTTAACCTGATTTGCCCTCCCCTTGTTTACCTATATTACAACATGCACAGCGTCAACCGCTTTTACTGCTACCATATGCTACTCTGCTCACTCACCTTACTGGCCTCTCCACTTATCTCCTACTGTAGCACGCTACCTAACCAGTACTCCTCTGTGAAATATTATCCCACCATGCCAGATTTTGCGTGTCGCTATGGTTCTAATCTGTCACTATTCCAGACTGTGCTTACACCTACCCCCTTTCCTTCCTGAGGACCCCAGCACAGCATCAGCACTGCAACCCTACAAAATGCACCACCCATTAACCCATATCTGAACGCACCCGCCCTTTGCAAGAACACTTTGCAGCCACACCCAAACAACCGTGTGTCCTACACACTAGGAACCTCAGATTAGGCTCCAGATTTCCCTGTATAGCAAGCCAATCCATCATTCGCATTACCTCACCTAAATCACCATCCACTTTCAGATCCTCGCTCCACAACAAGAATCTAACAGGTACTATAAATACCTCGCATATGATTATTAATGCTAGGTCTCTCACCGCTCATGCACTGCATATTGCGGACCTCATCACAAACCAGGACTTAGATTTCCTAGGTCTTACTGAAACTTGGCTCCACACAGCTGCAGGACCCCTACTCTCGCTTTCATTCCTAATGACTACACCATCATTAGATGTGATCGTAACACTAACAAATCTAAAGGCAGTGGTATTGCCTTCATCCATAAAAAGTCTCTCGATCTGAGAACCATACCTAATCAGCAGATCCCGTCAGCGGAACTACTGCCGGTCAAACTCCCTATCTCACCCAACCCAACTGGCACCCTGCATCTCATCTATAGGCCACCAGGACCCGTCACCACCTTTACCGATGATATTACATCCATCCTAGCAGACAAAACTAAGACCAAGGGCCTCATTACGAGGTATGCCGGTAGCCATGCCGCTATTGGTGGCATGGCTGCCGGCAAAACCGCATCTGTGTTCGTGTCCTCGGAATGAGGACTTACCGGACCATTACGAGTTTGGATGGCCCGGTAATTCCTCACTCGAGGACATGGACACGGTTCATCCCCATTCCCATTTCAGCCCCCATAGGACTGACTGGGAATGGGAGAGGGAGTAAACAACGGGCCAACTCCCTCTTCCCCTCGTGGGACCGGGTATGCACGCCTGGTTTTCCCAGGCGTGCTTAACGTGTCCCGCGAGGGGACCTCGTAATGTGGCGGAACGGGTTGAACGGCACTGCAGCCTTTTACGGCGCCGTTTAACCCGTTCCGCCAGGGTTGTAATGAGGCCCCAACTGTCAAATTATACTATTAGGTGACTTCAATTTGGGCTTCCAAGACCCCAATGATTTCAAAGCTCCAGACATTGCTAGTTCTCTTACGGACCTAGGCTTTTCACATTGTATTGTTGAACCCACTCACAACAAGGGAAGAACCCTTGCTTGGTTGGTAGACCTGAACTTTAGTATCAACTTAGTGGCTAACTCACCTTGCGCTTGGTCTGACCATCATACCATTATTTTCAATATCACAGCCAACAATCTCCAAACCAGACATCGCCCCATCTATATGTACCAGAAACAAGAGAGACATAACCAGAGACAAACTACTCCCCCACATCTTACCAACACTGAATAATGCATTATTATCTTGCTCAGACCCTACAGCCTTAGTAGACATCTACAATGTCACCATTCTCAAAGCAATGGACGCCATTGCCGCAGTAAAATCAAGATAATCTAAACCATGTGCTCACCTCAATTTGTGGTTCATGCCACATCTGAGAGTACTATGCAAAGAAAAAAGAAACACTGAAGCTCGCTGGAAAGGTCACCCCTCTCCTGCCAATAAGGATAGCCTCTTTATAGCATCACTCAATTATAAAGAGGCAATCCTCCAAGCTAAAAAAAGATACTTATAATAAGAACATCCTACAAGCTGAATCTAACACCAAGGAGTTATTCAACACCGTCCCCACCTCCTGACACCTGCAACAAAGATAGTACATGGCGTGCACATATACACAAATCACTTCTAGACACAATCTCAACACTCCATTCTGGAATGAATGCCAACAAAAAAGTAGTCTTCCGTCTAACTCACAGCTTAACTCCACCTTTGGTAAAACTAACCTCATTCAACATACACATAAACCCTTCAACTTCTCACTACTAACCATCCCAAAGGTAGAAAACATCATTAGCAAACTTAAACCCTCCAACTGTCATGGCGACTCCTGCCCAGCTCCCATCATAAAAGAGGCCTCCCATGAACTAGCCCCGTTTATCACGGCTCTAATAAACTCTTCATTCAGTACAGGCACTGTACCTCTCAACCTCAAGGACGCATGGGTCATACCCATGCTCAAAAAACAACTTTAGACCCATGTACACCCACTAACTACAGGCCGATCACAACCGTACCATTCCTGCTGACAATTGTAGACCGAGAAGCTTATTTACAGATCCAAGACTATCTGGAATGTAATAACCTCATCGGACTCAGACAATCTGGCTTCCGTCCCAGGCATGGAACGGAAACTGCCTCTATCAACTTAAAAACCCAATTGAGGACATCAAAGATAACGGCAAGATCGCCTTCCTATTACTACTAGACCTATTGGCAGCATTTGATTTGGTGAATCACCAAATTCCATGTTGACATCTCAAAATTGCAGCCCACTTCTCAGACAAAGCTACCACCTGCATCAGATACTTTTTGGTCAACAGATCCATGAGGGTCTTCTCTCCCTCGGCCTCTGCCGAACCATCTCCAGTTAAGTTTTCTAGAACACTGTTTGAAATTCTGACATGTCCTTTGAGTAGGGGGGAAGGTTTATGTGGAAATGAATTACAAATGAAAGCAATACCTAGCTAGGCAGGGATATTCTGATTCAATGTGTTTCACCAAATGAAAGCTTTATTCAGAGACCTCATTCCTTTTTCAATCCATAGTGGATGGCCGCTCACCGTAAACTAAATGTATAGATGGTGAAGCATGTAGTTCGAAAAGTCTATTCAAGTAAATGTAGCATAGAAAAGTGATGTGACCAGTGTATTGATCATTATTCATTGAAGTTGGAATTTAATATTCACAATTTGTTTATATTTAAATTGAATTAGTTATTATTATTAATGAAGAAACCTTCTGTGCAATGTGTTTGTATATTGTCCTGAAAAAGGGGTGGATGGAATTCATATTGTTAAATTGGGCGGTCCACTTTCAAACAAATAACTTGATCAAATGCATGAAAATTGTGCGCGCCTGACTTTGGGTAGTTCCCTGCATCCTGCACGGTATATAAAGACCTAAAAAGTATGGTTCCTGTGGAGAATGTCTTACTTAGGAAGCTTTTTAGTCATGTAAGTGAATACAGTGATGATTAGGACATATGTGTATTTAAAGGCTTTCTTTTCATTATTTTATTATTTTTACAAAGAAATGTATCCATAAATTGGTTACATCTAAACTCATAACAAATCACATATCGTTTAAAATATGAAATACACTATGTGCAGAAATGCAAAGCCTACAAATCTACACAAATAGAAAACATTCAATGTACACAGGAAGTTTATACACGAGGTTTAAACACTAGAAACCGCTTAAAACGTTTACAGAAATATCAATTTGCATCTCAATGTTTAGCATACACTGCATTGTATATAAGACAATGGAGGTTAAATGAGCCTTAGTTTAGAATGGTGGCAAGTCATTAGCAAACATTGTGTTGAAAGTGGAACAGTGCAACTTACTATGGACTCTATTAAATGGTCGGCATCTTAATGCAACTCCATTTCCTCACCATCATCAGGACGAAATCGTTTACAAAGAACAAGAAAGCTAAAGCTATAGAGAGTAAGTACAACACTGGAGCGCGATATTACTTACTAGGCTAAACAATAGTCGAATAATACTCACATATTATTATGTGCTTAAAATATTTCTGTACAGTTTTATTAATTGAAAGAAGCAATTACGTGCACCTAACACTTAAGCAATTAGTGGCATCACGGAACCAAACCTCCAGTGGAAAATGTTATGCGTTAATACTTCTCACATGTTCTGACTATATTAGTTTCTTAGACAATGAACCAAACTATACATGACACAATCAGAGCTCCTAACATTGTCGAAATGTTTGTACCGTAAATCATGGGGAATTCAAGGAGCAGTCTAACACGGTTGGTCGAGCAACAATATTGTACTTCTCATTGATTTATTCCAGGGAGGGGTTTTGAAATCATCTCGTGCCTTTTCAAAGCTAGTGGCTGCCTCTCAGTCAGTACTATAGGGGACACCCAGGGCCTCATTATGAGTATCCCGGTGTGGAAATATGGTGGCGGTAAACCCGCCGACACCGTTGTTTCCATACCGGGTTCTCTCGAGTACTGCAGGCAGAGGTGTCATTCCCACCAGGTCTGACCTGGCGGATTTAACACCACCCGCCTGCAGGCGGACATGGAAACACCGGCATCATCACGAGATGGTGCTGTGTTTCCACTTCCCCATTCCCATTGAGTCCTATAGGACTCAATGGGAATGGGGATTTACCGAATTCCGCCTCCGGAAATCCCGGGTCACCGGGGTCGTAATGCCACGGTAATTCCGGGAATCAAGGAGGCAGAATGATAATATGAGTATGGCGGTAACCTGCCGGAATTTCAGGCACGGTTACCGCCGGACTCGTAATGAGGCCCCCTGATTTAGATAGCAGCCAGACTAACCACAGTTATTATCAGGGACATCGTTATAATGAAAAAAAAGCGTGATACAACCGAAGATACACATTGTTTAAGGTGTACAAACTGTGTCTTATCTGTGCACTATTTTGTTTAAATTGTAACATGTCTTTATTTGTTTCTGTTTTCAACCCATTATTGCAGCAGGCTTCTTATCAGCATCCGAGCCCTTCTTTCATGCACCTCTACAGGCGAGTAACATATAGATCATTCGCCTCATTAGCGCAATTTCCATCACACATGTCTATCACTATCATGTAATGCAACAAGCAGCAACATTTTGGGGCTGATTCATAGAATTATTTGCACCGAAAAATAGGGATTTGTGCACCATTCTGCCCGAAGATCCCCATTGGTTAGACACGGATTTGTGGGCAGAATGGCGCACAAATCCCTGTATTTTCGGCACAAATAATTCCATTAATCTGCCCCTTAATCCTGAAGTCAGATATGATTAAAATAGAACAAAAGAAGAAGCTTACGTTGTCTACACGCGAAAGTTTGCTAAGTCCTCCCGCCTTTAGCAGTCTGCTGGATGAATGGTCAAATGGTGGTAAGGCCTGTCTTGTTGTGTATACCCTTTTTCCTCATGGGGGCTCTCATGGTAGCTTAAATCAGCTGCTGTAACACCTCTTCCCATTGAAGTAGCATGTCTTATTTGTGTGTTATCATTGAGTACTGATGGTACAGTTCTATCTCATCGTTGTAAATCTAGTACCCAGGAGTTGCTGTTTGGTGGTTTCTCAGATGTTGATGCATTGGCTATTTTTCTAACCGCTAAGATGTTTGGCTATTTTTCTAACCGCTAAGATGTTAGCTAAGCTTATTAATTCATCTAGGCCCATTTTACCTTTTGTTTCTGAGTTGAGTCCCACTAGGCAGTCGCCCACTCTCCAGGTCATCTGTCCCACTACAGCAGCTTCTAGTATTGTTCGAGTTCCTTCCCAAAACCTTTTGGTAATCCCACAACAGGTATATCAAGTCTGTGGGCCTCATTACGTCTTCACTGGTCTGGACTGCTGTGATTCCGCGAGGCGGCGGTAACATAGTTTCCGCGTCTGCAAGGTTGTGGAAAGACTGGCCGATTACATGCTGTCGGTCGCGCGATCCACACGGACGCGGAAACGGTGTAACCGCTGTCACGGAAAAACCCACGGAAATGGACATAACGGCGTAAAACCCATTTCCGCCACCGTCGCCACGGACACGGAACTGGAAATACCATGATCGCCAAAACAGGAAACACAGAGAAGGCCATCAAATAAAACACAATCCATTGCCACCCAGAGTCAGCACAAGCAAAATCCACACCGTGAGAAGCCAAAAGGGACCACCAGCATGTCTGCCAGGATTCCAGCCCAGAGGCAGCGCAAACAGCGCTTTAGCGAGGCGGAGCTAACTGTTCTGGTTCGAGCACATAGTGGAGCATGCTGAGATGCTGTTCAGTGCCGATCAACGGCGTGTTACACAGCAGTGGAGGAAGGAAGTGTGGGCGGAAGCAGCACGCAAGTGCACCACTGTGGGTGTGACTGTGAGGAGCGTAAAGGACTGCCACAAGCGGTGGGATGACCTCAGGCTGAGGGTGCGGGACCTGATCTCCACACACCGCCAACGCAGCAGTGGGACAGGTGGAGGACCCTCTTCCCCACTGAGGCTGCAAACATGGGAGGAGCGCTGCAGCAGTGTCCTCCACCTTGAGGGCATCCATGGGATCGGGGATGCTGAGGCAGGAGTGAGTCCACTTGCAGATGCTGGTAGGTGCGCAAATTTGAATGCCATATGAGTGTATGTTGAGGCCAGGAGTGGCCCAATGATCCCATTAACACCCCCCCAGGCAGTGCATGACTGGGCCAAAGGACCCATTAACAACCCCCCCAGGCAGTGCATGACTGGGCCAAAGGACCCATTAACAACTCCCCCCCCAGGCAGTGCATGACTGGGCCAAAGGACCCATTAACAACCCTCCCCCCAGGCAGTGCATGACTGGGCCAAAGGACCCATTAACAACCCCCCCAGTCAGTGCATGACTGGGCCAAAGGACCCATTAACAACCCCACCCTCCCCAGGCAGTACATGAATGGGCCAAAGGACCCATCATGAACCCGATGGTGACCCACATCACTACAATGCATTACCGGCAACACGCAGATGCATTTAAATGCTACTATTTAATGATCAACCTGTATGATGCATGTGATGCACCCATCAGGCACCACCACATAACTAAATGCATGCCGTATCGAGTGACAGTGATACTGCACAACAGGCCAGGCAATCAGCTCCTGCATGTGTGCAAGCCAGTGCCCCTGCCCAGGAGGATGCTGCCAGCACTTCGGCATCTCTGCCCTCAGTAGCAACTGCAACTGCAACACATGTGCCGGCCACCATCTCCACCATCTCCACGCTGCCTGATGCAACACAGGTGCCACAGGCATCCATCATGCCATTGCAACCCACCACAGAGAGCATCTGCACTGCAGAGGAGGCAGCATGTAATGACAACAGTGCCCCGGCAGTGCAGTCTGATACAGGGCCACAGGGGGAGGTGCCCACCCTGGATGACTTGGAATCGTTCCATCAGCTGGAGTTCAGCCCCACATCACTCCACAGTCCTATGAGGTCACCTACCCCCTCAATGGCAGAGCTAAATTCCTGCATTCAGCGGATGGAGGAACAGCAGGCTACCCTCACCCAGCTTTATCGAGAGGCGGAATGGGCTGCAGAGGGAGTGCAACAGCACATCTGTACGTCGCCTCTCAAGGTCCATTGAACGCTTTGCCAGCAATATAGTCACCCTGGCACGCCATGTGCGGGAGGGCAATGACAACACCTCGAGGATAATTGAATCCATGTTGATGGGCCAACAGGCAAATCTTGCACATATGCCACCTTTTCCAGATTCTGTGCCATCCAATACCACCACCCCATCCAGCCCCACCCCTGCCAGTCCACGGAGGCGCTTGAGTCATCTAACAGGGCTCTCGGGCAAGGATGTACAAGCACATAAGCACACATGGAAATGATGGGTATGTGTGTCGGTACTGCAGGACACATGTGGACTAGAGGGTGTGAGGGGGTGGGTACGTTTGGGTGGTGGGGGAGGACCATTAGGGGGTTGGAGTATTGAGGCCTGGTTGGGGGTGGGTACATTTGGTAGGTGGGGGAGGACCATTAGGGGGTTTGAGTATTGGGGCCTGGTTGGGGTGGGTACGTTTGGGAGGTGGGGGAGAACCATTAGGGGGTCTTAGTATTGGGGCCTGGTTGGGGATGGGTACGTTTGGGTGGTGGGCGGGCACGGGTGTACAGATTCCCTAACCATTGCACCTCCTTCCCTGTTGTTAATTCATCAATACATCATCATTTCAAAAAAACATACATGAGTAGACATCCATCATTTCATTTCCAGTACAACAATTCATTTATTGGCATCACCATATCCATGCAATGCTGTGAATGTGCTGTCTCTCAAAAGTAAATGCGAATCAGTGCATCCCGTGCTCATTGTCCATCTAGTGGACATTGACCAACGCATTGGTGTGCATGTGTACTCTGCCCTGCGGGTGATATTGGCTTGTGAGTATGGCATTGTGCAGTGATGTGCACACATGGCAGAGACAGTCCACCGTGATAATGTAGTAGATGCAGGACGTCTCATGTACAGGCATCATGTGCATTGGTAGGGCAGTGTTGCATATTGTGGGTGGGTGTTTGCAGTGGCTCCAGGTGTATGCGCCAGCAGCCATTCAGGCTGTGTGTGTCATGTAGCAGGGTGTGTACGGGGACACTGTGGCAACCTGTCATGTGTTGCTTTGTGATGTTTGGGTTCTGCTGTCTATTCAGTTGATGGGCGGGGGGGTGATGCATGTGCAGTCGCAGCGGCACACTCACATTGCTCATTGCCCTGGACACACACACACCACTTCCAAAGGGCCGGTGCATTGGCATCTGTACTCACCCAATAGCAATATGCTTTGTCCAGCATAACGTTCCATTTACCGTGGCAATGTGGAATTCCGCAGCACCATTGAGTCATGGGTTGAGCCCGGGAAACGTGTGCAGCAATATGTTATCACTTGCGTGGCATCACATACCATGTGTACATTCAGGGAGTGGTACTGTTTCCTATTGCGGAACACCATCTCGATTGCAGATGGTACTGTCAGCTCAATGTGGGTGCAGTCGACTGCACCTATGCAATTTGGCATGCCTGCTATGGCATGGAAGGCCAACTTGGTGGCAATTACCTGGTGGAGGGTACGGGGTAGGGCTATCTGTTCCGACACATGGTGCAAACGGGCCTCTAGTACCTGTACCAGGATTTTGGAGAAACAGGGTTGTGATAGGCCGTGCAGCTCACCAACTGTGTGTTGATAGGTGCCGGTGCCAAGAAAATGCAGAACAGACACAACCTTCAGGAGGAGGGGGGTGGCGGTGCTGGTGTCTATGTGGCTGCTGATGCCATCCTCTATCATGGCGGTGATGTACAAGATTGTTGGACGGTCCAGCCGGTTTAGTGTGTGGATCTGTCCTGGAGTAAGGTTCCAGGTTGAGGCCCTGATGCGTGGTATTGCAGGCTGCCTGCGGGGTGGTGCCGGCTGGACAATGGGGTTTGCCACGGGTACAGGGTTAGCTGGTTGCCGCCTGTGCCTCCTACGCCTCTGCCTCCTCCTCTTCAACATTACTGCCAGCATGTGCAGTGCTGCCTGTTGGTTGAGTAGGTCCAATGCTACAAGAGCTGCTGCCTGCATGGTTCTGTTTTGTGTTGGGCTGGGTGTGGCCCTTTTGTAGGCTCCCAGTGGCCTGCTGGGTCCAGCTGGGCTGATTTGGTGCACCTGTGCCCTGGTTCAGGTCAGCAGGCACTGTTTAACGTCATATTCGCGGTGGCGGCGGTACCGCCACCGTGATCACGGTTTTAATGCCATTTTTCAAGGGGTGTTTCCATGTCTGCACTAGTTGTGATGCTCGCAGTGTTTACTAGTGCCGGTAACAGAGGGGTTTCCGTGCAGGCGGAATTTACGGGAGCTTTTTACGGTGGCGGTTGAGGGTAGTGCTATTTCCGGGTCTGCAGGTCATGATTGGGCGGGCGCGGAAACAGTGCCGGTAGGGTTATATCGGCGGCATTGAGTCCGCACCGATGTCCTTGTAATGAGGCCCTGTGTTTTGCAATCGACACCTGGGACTGAATTACAGCAGACAGGTCACATCTGCGAAAGCCTATGTGGGGTCAAATGTGGCCTATGTAGCAGGTTATATTGGATCACTCTAAATCTCTGTTTGCGAGACCCCTTTTGAGGAGGCACGTGTATGTTGTACCATTGTATATCAACTAGTTCAATGCCTAAGACCTTCTCCCATTCATGATGAATCTTTAGTTGTTCCCATGTGTATGTTTGTATTATGGCATCATATATGGAGGTGATCATGCATTGGCCCTCACTCTTCTCATATAGTGTCGACAATATCTGATCCTGTAAAGGCTCTTCAGGGAGATCACCCATTGTGTTTAGCAATACTTTTCATAGTTAGAGAAGTCAAGAACAGGCCTGACTGGATGGGATGCCATATCTATCCTGTAGATCCGTAAATGAGCGTACATTCCATTCTGGTAGTTTGAAGCCAACATTCATTTGGAGCAGAGAATAAGGCGCTCCATCAGTCACCTTCTTAACTGTCTGGGCCCATATCTGGGCTGCCATTTGTACAAGCATCGGGGCAGACTCATTGCCCAGTGGAGCCCACAGTGCTGCCTTCATTTTGAAAGGCTCGATTGCTGGTCTTAGTAGTGTCGACTCTGATGTCTCCTTGTATGATAGCTGATGCCCACCTTGCTTCATATTGCCTGGATGTCCCTGTCCTGTCATTTTTGTGTTTGTCTTGCCATGTAGTTGTGTGTCCTGATGCCTGCTGGTTTTTCGGTCCTATGCAAATAAATAAATAAAATAAATAAAAACTAAACTTGAAGTTGCAAGTCTGCGTAGTAAATGTCATAGTCTATGAGATGTAGTCCTTCGTTACCCACCGGCCTATGTAGTGCTCTCAAGGCTATCTTGCATCTGCCTTCAGCCCACAGTAATGTACGTATTTTGATGTCCTATTCCTTAAAGAAGGACATCTGAAATGTTATTTTGGCAAAACAGTGCAAAAGCCGGGGTAGAATGAGCTTCTTTGTCATGATTATTTTGCCCATCAGTGAGAGGGGCAGCTTCTTCCAGAACCCAATGGCTTTGTCTAGCCTTTGTAATGCCTTGTTTGTATTTTCTTTATACGTGCCTTGCAGTGTAAGGTACATGTCTATTCCTAGGTACTTAAAATGATCAGGGAACCACAGTATCCGTCTACCGGAAAGTTCCAATGATGTGGTACGAGGTTCGCTACCCAAAGTGACAGCGCAAATAGGTCCCAGTAATACAGATTCCTGACAGTTTTACAAAATATTCAAATTTCTCTAAAACACAAGATAGAGAGTTGGATGGATTATTAAGGTACAGTACAGTACCATGTTGTCCACATATAATGATATCAGATGGATTTCACCGTTCACAATTATGCCTATGTCTTCATATTGTGTCTGCAGCGGGAATGCTACCAGTTCTTTTGCTAACTCAAACAATATGGGCGAGAGGGGGCAACCCTGGCGCATATGATGATTTACATCCCACGCTCCCAAGATAGTTTTAACTCTTGCAGAAGGGGAACAGTACAATCATTCTATCCATTGTAAGATGGTGTCCCCTAGGCCGAATCGTACCAGTAAAGCAAACATACAGCTTCAGGCCAAAATATTGATTGCCTCATTCGCATCCAGCAATACTATTCTCTCCTTCGTGTGTCTTCCTGAGGTCTTTGCTATAATATGATGAATTCTGCAAAGGTTATGAGTACTTTCTCCTCCCAGAATGAAGCCAGCTTGATCCTTATGGACACATTGCATAAGTAAATGTTTCAGTCTATTACCTATCAAACTATCTGTCCATAGGATCTTTATCTGGTTTCAGTATAGGGATTATTAGGGTTTCCTTCTTTGAGTTAGCTAACTGTACTAGCTTGTAGGCATGTCATTTTCAGAAGTGGGTGTAACAACTGGTTGTTGTATTTTTTTAAATAATAACCAAGAAAAGAGATAGGAATCTACAATGTATAACGATTTCTGGGGTGACCCACAACTTCCCCCAACTACTCCTGGTCCAGACAAAAAATGGATTCGGTAGTCGCTATCTAATAATACAAATGTGGTTTATTTCATAGAAAAATACACATCTAAAATATATTCAAAACACCCATACAACACTGTTCTAATACACAATCCGGACAAAACACATACATACACATAAGATTTACACATAACATAAAGACACAAGACACCCACTAAAATGATTATTTAATTACTGGGTCTACATAAAAAAGAAACATGTTTCTGTCTTTAAAATATTTTTGGTAGGACATTCATCAGCGGTTATACTGTTCCAGTTCTTATTAGGTTTACAAATTAGTGTGTCTTGGGTGGAATTTCGCTTAAAAACAGATTCTAAAAAAAAAGGGTTTCATTTGCCCAAATCACGATCCATGCGACACACCAATGGAGAGAAAAAGAAAAGAAAACAGGAGTCACCAAATTATTCATATTGGAAATGAATAAATATATCAGTCACGATGATAACATCCACATGTGATTGATCATCGTGTGCATTGGTGAACAACCAAACATTATTATAGCCAGATATCTGCTCCTCATTCACGGTAGAAATGCATTTAATGGAGGAAAGAATTCATTTGCCTTTCTCAATAGAACCATTGCTTCTTCAAACGCCCCCAAGGTGGGCCAAAAAAGCAGCACTGCAAAAAACAAACATACATCTTAATAATATCCGGTCACCTAAAAATCCAATTGCAATAACTCATACCTTGGTATGTGCACGCAAACTTTACTCAAAGGGGTCAATGGACATAGATGTCTTCATCCGCCAAAGTCGAACGGGTATCACCAAATTAATCTGACACCAACATTGTAAACTCTTGTTCCTTTAGAACAAAGAAAGAAGTTCTCCCTCAAACATTATTGCCACATTATATTGCAAATATCGAAAATATCCAGAATTCAATATCCCAACACATTTTTGTATACATAAGATAACTTTCTAAATACCGTTCTAAATGCACTTATAAAGAAACACTGGACATGGAACCACACATGTCTATTGGCCCTACCTCGAGAGAAAACAGTTAGAACATTTGTCAGTGTCATAGATACAAAAACGCGATGTTCTGACTGATCTTACCTTAGCAACATGAAAAATGTTCTCTGCGGCAATCGGTAAGAAGATTCAAACGACGGATCTGTGAACATACAAACATTATTCAAATTTTTTGGACATCACCATTTTACATTAGGGGGGTGTCCTCTGAGTTAAACCTTACAGTAAGATAACAGATAGACATGCTTTGTTGCATTTCTCCAGACACCATGCAAAACATATTACTTGTAACTTGCTTTTTGGACAGTTTTAAGACTTAAACGAAATAGCAGCATAAAAGAGCACTATGAAGATAGTGCTAATGCATTACAAGACAAATTTCTAGAATGAGTGTACCCTAGGAAACTGGTGATGGACTCAGCCAATTGAGCATATAATAATAACCGAGAGGCCCTCCCAGAGAAAGCCCCCAAGAAACTGAGGGTAAAGATTGGGATTTTTGGTTCATTAACACATTCTCTAATTTATCCTATAAAATCAAAGACGTGATTGCCAAAACATGGTAGAAAGTTTACAACAAGGACAAACCTGCTCCTTTAGTGGCATACAAAAAGAGCCAGTATTTGAGAAATCCAGCTATTCAGAAATGATATAACCAAGAAACATCAGGGCATAACAAGACAAACCACGCAGTGGGGTTTACCTCCCATGATTGGTCACTATCTTTGTGGCAATATGTCTTGTGTCAATACACGATAAAGACCAACAGAGTAATTGCAATAGTGAAAATGTTTTGTACATTATCACCTGTCTTTGTGGGTTACATTACATAGGCAAAACTAATAGAAAATGTAAGACCCGACTAATCGAGCATCGAAGTTGCATCAAGGCGAAAATCATACAGGCTCCCATGGTCAAACATGACATTGAACAATGCCACACTTATGAACATTACACATGGGTCATTCTAAAAAAAGATTCATGGTTCAAGCAATGAAGAAATTGATCGAATACTTGTCAATTTCAAACAAAAGATGATTTTTAAAACACAAAGCCATATTCATGGCTTAAATGAGGAGATTGAGTGGCAGAATGTTAGTTCCTCCTTGACAGACCTTTTTCTCCCTATTTGGTATCCGTTGATGCAATGGTGTTGCTAGATTGGGGTGGCCCTAGCTCATATCTTTGGGTTACAGGTATGCACAGGCAATTTATACTGTGTGCCCAGTTTTTCTTTATAAGGGTATTTATAAAGTTATCTTATGAATACAAAAATGTGTTAGGATATTGAGTTGTGGATATTTTCGATATTTGCAATATAATGTGCAATAGTGTTTGAGGGGGAACCTCTTTCTTTGTTCTAAAGGAACAAGAGTTACCAATGTTGTTAGGGATAATTCTCCAGAATGCCTAATTTCCCTTACCTGTTGAGTCCCTCAGCAGCTTTGCTGGATTTCTAGGATTTATTGTTTTCACCTGGTAAGAGTGTTAGCCTTTTTTCCCACTCTTACACAGGTTTTTGCTGTGTGTTGTATATTTTTTACTCATGGGCTAGGGAGTCTCACCCACTCCATAGGCATCATCTTTTTCACTGTGTGTCACACAGCACCTTTAGTGCAGTGACACAGGGTTGTCTTTTTAGACTTCCCACTTTCAACTCATTTTTCTGGGACTGACTACTGACTCCCAGAACATGTAAAGTTGCCATTGACTTTACTAGTCTTTTTAAATTTACAGACCCAGTAGAACCTATCTTCCAATAGAGTACTGCAAGGGTTAATAGTTATCCCTTTTTGTCTGATTCTTATGAAACATTATTTTGTTCCCCTTTTTGTAAGATTTGACTGGTGGCATCGGTATCTACAATTTGTATTCTACCGCGAGCTATGAAAATAGCCTCGGTACAGTTAGAGGCTAGGGTGGTAGCCTCAAACTCTAATCAGCTGGACCCCTTTTATTTTTATTTGGTTCTGGTCAGGTTTATTCGCCATTTCTTTTTGTAAAGGTCTTTCTTGTGTTTTACTCTGCACGCTAAACCAGGTTTGGTTCCTTTTTTCACCGTCCTTTGGCGGGCTTCTGTTCAGAAGCCCTCTTTAGGTGCTTGAGTGTCTGGGTGGAGAGGATGTGAGGGATGGGTTTGAGCTCTCCTGCACAAGGTCCCCTTGGAGACCCAAGTTGCACTCTAGTGTGATTGACAGCCAGGCTGTGTGAATGGGGGAAAACTGCTTAAAAGCAAGTCTCTGGGACTT
Source organism: Ambystoma mexicanum (assembly GCF_040938575.1). Lineage (NCBI taxonomy): Eukaryota > Metazoa > Chordata > Amphibia > Caudata > Ambystomatidae > Ambystoma > Ambystoma mexicanum. The sequence continues at coordinate 1,514,040,113 of NC_090937.1, read as the reverse complement.
AGAAAGCAGAGTCGCCACTGCAATGAGAGAACCAATGAGGAGCTGATGGAAGACGACTGCTGCAACTACTGCACATCCCGGTGAAGCCCTGATGCAGGTCTGAATCACCTGAAACTCTGATGACAGAGAAGATCTGTAAGGAATCTTCTTCCCTTGAGCTTGGTGGGACCAACCAGTTCGCCAAAGACCAAACGCTGGCCTCCCTCTCCTGGACGAATTTTCTGTGCATCACTGCAGTGAACTGGATAGCAAGGTGGAACAGAAACTGTTTGGGTTTTAAGGAGTGCATCTTTTATTCAACTCTTTCCTCTGCTGCTGGCTTCTTCCCTGGGCAGTGCACGACTCTTTCAGTCTTCCTCCTTCTTGTCACCACTTCAGTCACTTCAGGAACCCCTGAGCCTGTAGGAACTGCTAGGAACAACCACCTCGGCTAAAGCATTCTTCTTCATTTAAGGCACTGTGCAAATCCGGTCATTTGTTCCGTCTGACAGCGGTGAAAGTGTTTGAAATCTTTCGCCTCTCCAAAGGCTTGTCCTTCTCTTCTCCTTCGAATAACCTTTCCTCCAACCAACTTCGTTTTGAACTCTTGGCAAAGACTTAACCGTAAACTACTCTGAACTGTGTGATCCTCTGCAAAGACTCTGAACCATTAACATTGGCCCAGGCCATTGACTTGAATCCTAGTTGTAGTAAGCCTTTTCTAGATTGCCCTGCCTATCACTTGTTGGTGTTGTTGATTTTGGATAACCTTGTGTTTTCATCCCTTTTAAATTGCTGGAGTGCCATTTTGCTCACACTTCATTTTGAGCTTAACCTGTCCAGAATTGATTGGGGGTTATTGTAGTGTATTAAGATTGCGATTTTCGATGCTTTATAATAGTGAACTGTTATATAACTGATGGTGTAAATACATGTATATTCTTTTACTCAGAAACCTTGAATCAGTGTTTGTTTGAACCATAGTAATTGCTGTCCTTTGAGTAACCTCTGATACTTCTCACTTTACTCTTGAGATAAGTCTGGCTGCTCAGCCATCGCTACCACTTTACTTTGTAGTACAGGCTTGTATCAAAGGTGAAATTGTACTTACACTTGTAGTCTTAATTGTGTGTGGTGTTCCCAAAGGGTACTGCATATGATTCTGCCTAACAAATGTTTGTGTCGAATTAAACTGGCGATACCCGTTCGACTTTGGCAGATGAAGACATCTATGTCCATTGACCCCTTTGAGTACTGTTTGTGTGCACAAACCAAGGTATGAGTTATTACATTTGGATTTCTCTTTCAGGTGTGGTGTTGTTTTAGGTATGTACAATTGGATTTTTAGGCAACCAGATGTTCTGAAGATGTGTGTTGTTGTTTTTTGCAGTGCTGTTATTTTGGCCCACATTGGGGATGTTGAAGAACGAAGGTTCTATTGAGAAGGGCAAATGCATTCTTTCCTCCATTAAATGGATTTCTACTGTGCATGAAGAGCGCATATCTGGCTATAATAATGTTTGTGTGTACACACATTCACACAATGATCCATCACATTTGGATGTTATCATTGTGACTGATATATGTATTCATTTCCAATATGATTAATTTGGTCACTTCTGTTATCTTTTTTTTTTCTCTATGGTGTGTCGTTTGGATCGTGAATTGGATAAATGCAACCCCTTTTTTTAATTAGAAAAATGTTTTTTAAGAGCAATTCTACCAAAGACACACTAATTCGGAAACCTAACAAGAACTGGAACAGTGTAACCCCTGATGAATGTCCTACCAAAGTTGTGTTCAGGACAGAAACATGATTTTTTTTCCTGTAGACCCAGTAACTAAATCATCATGTTAGTGGGTGTCTCATTGTCTCTTTATGTTATGTGTACATCTTATGTTTATGTATGTGTTTTGTCTGGATTGTGTATTAGAACAGTGTTGTACTGATGTTTTGAATATATTTTTGACTTTTCTATGAAATAAAACCACATTTGTATTTTTAGATTACAATTACCGAGTCAATATTTTCTGGGCCAAGAGTAATTGGGAGAAGCTATGGGTCAACCCAGAAATCATTATACATTGTAGATTCCTATCTCATTTCTTTGTTATCATATGTTGTCTTATCCCAGACAGTGGAGAGAGGTTCACCCTGGAGTGGGTGAAACATTTGGGGTATCTGTGTACCTATATTATATTGATGTTGTATTTTTTTAAACATTCAGTAGGAGGACCATCAACTCTGGGAGTTTTACTAGTTGACTGTAGTTCCTGTGTCGTAACTGGTCTGTTAAGAGTTTTGAACTGCTCCAACTTAATCTTTCATCACTGTTAAGGTGTCTTCAATTTCTTTCATTGAGACTTGTTTTGGTCTATTAGTCAGTTTCTCATAATAGTATTCTAACACCCTGTTTATGCCTTTTTGTGTAAAGCATATATCTCCTCTAGCTGTGCATAGGCAGACAATATACATGTTTAACAGTAGCCAAGCAGAGCAGCCATGTCAGCGTTTTACCAGCCCTCTCTCCATATCCATGGACAACTTTACTGTGTGTTGCTCTGTCATTGTTATCCAGTCTTTGACATATTTCCATGTACTGAGATCTAAGCACCTTTAATTCATCTTCTTCTCACCTCAATAGATCATCTGAATCCTCTATGCCTCATGCATTTCGTTCTAATTGCTCAAGTTGTGTCATCAGCGTCTAACATACCCCCACTAATGTGGAAATGCATAACTCTCTGGATAATTACTTCAAATGATTCCCGTAAAACCAAATTGTCGGGGGCTACCAGAGTATTACCTTCAAAGGAGTTGTCTATAGCGTGGCGCTATAGGCTGTGTCTAGTAGCTCTGCAGGGTTGAATTTCTAAGTAGGGATTGGGGGGTCTCAATTGTTTTCTACAGAGAGTGATTATTAATGGTGAATGATAGGATGGGGCCCTGTATAGATAGTCCGCCTCTGTGAACAAGTGCAGATGTTATCTACCCATAAGGAAGTGCTCCATTTGAGTGTGTGTACTCTGTGAGTGTGAATACAAGGAGTACATGTGGGTGTTTGAGTGCAGCGTTCTCCAAATATCAATCAAATCAAAATGGGACATTACCTGGAGTACTACTTTAGTGGTAATAGAGGGTTGCACCCATGTCAGATATAGGCCCTCATTACAACTCAGGTGTTAAGGGTTTAACAGCGCCGTCGGCACCGTTAACCCTTAACGCCTGATTCACATTTTAACGCCTGCTTTTTTCAGGCGTTCAAATGCAAGACGCTAAGCCACCTTAGTGCTAATTACGGCACCGTAATTTACGGTGCCGTAATTAGCGCCTTCCCCACTCCCATTATGCCCTATGGGGCAAAAATGGGAATGGGGAAGGGGCCATTGGTGAATGGGGAATTACCGCCCCACTCACCTTGTAATGGGGCGGTAATTCCGCCATCCACCATGGCGGAATCGTAACCTTAGCGGCATGGACCATGGTGCTAATAGCACCATGGTCCTCCGCCAAGGTTGTAATGAGGGCCATAGTCTATAATTTGCCAGTTCCAAGGTGCAGTTAAAGTATCCACGCAAATTGAAATTGTCTCCCTATCTATGTCATATATATGAAATGCTTGTGAGAAGAAGGTTGCCATGTTGACATTAGGAGCACATACATTGATCAGAGTTTCATGTGGTTTATATAGCCAGCTACTATGACCATTCTGCATTCCTTGGCTTGTGGGGGATTCCAGTCTGAATGTGGTAGTGTTAGCAATCCAAACCAGTACACCTCGCATGTATGCTGGGTATGTGGACCCAAAGCATTGATCACCCCATCTGTGCAGTAGCTTAGTTTGTGTCTTTGGAATTAAGTATGACTCCTTCAGCATCACTCTAAAACATGTCCTTCTCAGGATGTATTGTTTTATCCTACAACTATTTAGAAAGACGTTAAGGCCTCTCATATTCCATGTTACTATTGTGTCATTCATATCATAGGTTATTTAGTCCCCCACCCCTAATATTAAGCTCACCTTACCTAGTATACAACTCCACTCCTTGTCTAATACCCCCTTTTATTACGCAAATATTGTTCTTTGAGGATACCAGCATTCTAGATCATATTTACGTGTGTAAGCTAGTAGCGGTGTGAACAATTACAATGGGCAGTAACCTCATAGTGCACAAAAAGAACAAAAATAACAGTTGGTGTAACAGTTCTCAATAGCCTATGCTATTAGATCCGCTCACGTGGTTTTGCGCCAAATCCTGTTATCCGCCCAGGGTCCCTGTGAAGGGAGCATCCACTCAGTACAGTTTCAGTGGGCTGCACTGTGTCATTGTGGAAGAGCAGTAACATGCTCTTCAATGTCAACCAGGTTGTAGGGCAGTGGGGTAATATTGCATCATGGGGGCACCAGTTGGGGGACTTGCTTCAAGTCAGCGTTTTTCGTAGGCATCTGTCACTGTGCTGTGAGTCTCTTACAGATGAAGAGTTGTCCAGTCCCACTTGGTCCCCTATCCACTTCTAGGGGATTGTTTCTTAAATAATACCACTCAAGGTTTCTGGGTCTTTAGCTTGGTGTGCAGTGTGGACTTTAGGTGTTGTCAGTGGATTCTAGTGTTAATGGTTTTGATTGCCACCTTTGCAAAATCTCAGTGGAGGGGCCTGTGTAGGCCCGTGCCTGTTCACTGCCATTCCATTTCGGGGGGGATTGTGGTTAGTAGGGTTGGGTTAGTAGTGTTTAGCCAGTCTTGTGCAGACTCTGGTGCCACAAATAAGTGACATGTTTAGCAGGAAATATGAGCATGTATCTTATCTGTAATTGCCGTAGAATGACTTTGTTCTTTTCAAAGGAGCATTGCCTTTGCTGTACATGTACTGTGTGAAGGATTCCAATTGGGCATCACACACCGGACCAGGACCTTTGCTCTCAGCCTTAGATGTAGCGCACAATTAGAATGCTTTTTCTTTATTTTCAACTAATTCAAATTAAACCGATACCTGACCCGTCTCACACCCCCTTTTACAAATACCCCGGGTCACAATGGATCATGAACCAGGCCGGTGGGTGTTAACACACTATTTAATTATTTTAATTTCAAAGAAAATCACACAATTTATATATTGGCAGCAATCACCACGGAGTGATAATCACAATGAATAACTACTTAAATACACTTGGGTAACCTTCTACAAGCACATGTCCAAAGAACAAATGAATTGGAGAATTTTTTGAATTAGCACCAGAGTTAAGATTTCCCCCTGCAATGTTCCTTCAACCCACAATTAATCTAATGCTGAGTGGACACAAAATAAGAGGTAAAATGTAAACCCTTTGCAATGGCCTAAAATGACACTCGTATTTTAACAAATAATTTGTAATTAATAATAAGGTACATATGTTTTATCACAGTCTTAGGGCTATCATATCTCTAGTAATTATAAGGTAAGGTATCACAAAAGGCACACAGTTCACAAAGCAGGTTGAAATTGAAAACACAGTGCAGTAAATCACTGATGGAAAAGTTGAATTTTTTCTAAATTGCCGTTTTAAATGACAAAAATATTTTTTTCTGAAAAACTGGTGAAATACGTTGAATTGGAATGAGGTCTTTGGGCTGAGGGATAGATGCACATTAAAGGGACAATATGGAAGTGAAAGGAGGACTATAGCTGAAGAACTGGATGAGATGTGCAAGATAAAAAGAGGTTCCATTTTGGAAAAATGAAACCGTTAAAGAGAGAAATCGGTTTGGAAAAAATAAGACATACTTTGCTTATACTAGTTTTAATGGCTAAGAAAAGAGGAACGCCACTCGTGAATATGAAAGTTACGCTGCAGTTGTAACCCTTCCGGTAGTGTACCTCTGTTCTTTAGGGAAAATCTATTTGTTTAATCAACATATTGCTAAGGAGTTACAAGATGGGGTGAATGAAAGAATGGCGCTAACACCAGGAATCACGGACAAGATGCACAGATTATTCTGAGAGTAGGACAAATTACCAAGGCATAGATAGGGTTGCTTATAGAGTGGAACAAAGACAAAAGGATCAGGATGGGGTAGGCTATGTGTTTCTATGGGATGGGGAAATACTCACAGTCCACACTTGAATTTGGGATTTTGGGACAGTCAACCGGGTTCCGCCCCTTCAAGCAAACAACTGGGCAAGTCTGGTCGCTGGATGCTAAAGGTACAGCTGGAAGCAGGTAGTGGACAAACATGTAGTCTGATCACAGATGCTCCCCAAAAGAGTAGCACAGCGTTTCCCTTTTGTTAATGGGATTTTTAGTGGGTTTTTCTGGATCAAAGCCTTGCTGGGATAGGGTCAGCTATGCTTTGGCCTTGTAGTGGAATCTGGAATCTGGCAAGATGAATGTAGAATATTAGGAATGCAGGCGCTGGAAATTCAGGAGAGAGTCTGTCACTAGAGTTCTGTCAGCCACCCTTATTTATAAGACACGGTGACATCATAGAATTATGTGTGGGCAGAACTGAGCTAGGCCTACCCCCAAGACCCGGATAGGTCAACCAACATTGGTTGCCTCCTCTAGGAGGTGAGTCAGTTTATGGAGTTGGACTTTATGATGTGCAAAGCCTTCCCACAGACCTTTTTGACAAAAGGCAGTCTTAACATAATTTACACATTTGTAGAGTTGTAGCACTTTAACAAATCACATGGGCAGATTAAATATTTTACTCAGAGTGTGCCAGTCCAACTCTCCAGTTTGTAAGACTTTGTTTCGTCCACTTAGCAATTTTTCATGTTTTAAGTAAGAAATATTCGGGCTAAAATTCTATAACTTTATACATGTGTATAGATTATTATTTGGCATATCAGTATTGAATTTCAAAGTGGCATCATGTACACTTTCCTTAGAATATGCAATTCTCTGCCATTTCTGTTCCCAATATGGCAGTGAATGCTACAACTTCTTAAATTAAAAAAACACCAAATTAAATTTACACTGTTCCTCACTTCCTCACTTCACAGGTTGGTATCCCAGAATCTCTATATTAAGAGGCTTCTGCCCAGACAAAAGTCTGATGAGCCTGTGATATGTGACCTCCTGGCCCTATTCAAAGTTTTCCAACATACCAGTTACCACTTATGTGTCCCAGCAGTTTATGATGGCTCTTTTTGGGGGAAGGCCTCAGTTTAGCCAGCAGAAAGACCTGTTCTAGAGCTTTCAAAATCCAGCAAATGCATGTTAATTGCTTTATTTTATTTTATTTTATTTTATTTCTGAATCAAAAGCAAGCCTGTTGAATAAAACATCCCATATATGTTCACCAGCAAAATCCCCTTTACATTGCTAGGCAAGGACACGTTTTTATTCAACATTGTACTTTTAAAACAGGCATTTTCTTTTGGTTTGCAAAAGCCCATTTTGAAACATGGTAAAAGCTTCTAGGATTTTTCTTTTAAATTTGTTTTTTCTCTCTTCCACCTGTCTTCCCCATATTGTTTTGCAGCCCTATTCAGTTTGTTTGATCCAACAGTTTGTTCAAGCCACATGTTCACTGAAATTTACATATGCCCATAGAGCTAGGATTTTTTTTTTTTTTGTGTTTAATTGTATTACAATTTTTACAAATTCTGTCCAGATTTTTCTGTCTTTATTTGTTGTTTCTAGTTGTGACTGTTGTGCAGTTTTCTGTTTGTTGCAAAGTTTGGAGCTTTCTTTTATTGTTTTTTTCCCTCTAGCTTCAATTTTTCCAAAAAGTTTGCTGTTGCCACAGTCAAAGATGTGGAATTGCCACACATTAGCACGTTCCACAAAGTTTCTTCGTTTGCCGTTAGGTGCCGAGCTCTAAGTGGATTAAGATAGATAGTTCGCAGCTTTTTTGTTCCTGAACAATGAAGGAGGAGATGGCGTAATGTTTTGTTTTCCATCATCTCACAATATCGACAGTTTTTAGTAGTCGACTGTTTTCTTCCAAAAAGAATCTCATTGGTTTTCAGTAAATTCAGCCTTGCTCTCAAAAAAGTTGTTCTCAATCGTTTGTCTGGAAACTTTTTTAAGTAGTTTCTGACCTCATCTATTTTTTGGGTGTTCATTATGTGATGTGTGTAAGTTGTGAGATCTTCTGCTTTGTCTAAAGTCTCAATCCAGTCTTGTATTTTAAGTTTTCTCTTTATTTTTCCCGGGATCCTTTCTATATCCCATTCAGAACATCCGATTTTAGCCACCTGTTCCAACAGTCTGCTGTACCAACTTGTTAACATCGGGTTTTTTTCGCTCCTCATCTCTTGGAGTATTATCTCCAGAATTTTTGGTCTAGGGTGTCTTATGATTTTACCCAGGAATAATAGGCTGTTTCTCGTCACCACGGATTCCAATGATTGAAGGCTCAGTTCACGTCGGATAATTGCAACGAGAGTGGAGTTTGGCAGTCGTAGCACTCTACGCCAAAATGTACCTTCAAGTTTAGCCCATAGAGTCTTCGGCAGATGTAACATAGCTTCTGCTCCATAGGTCAGAGTTGGACAGACCTTTGCTCTGTAGAAGTTTATTAAAGGAAGAATTGAAAATTGCCCACATTTTCTATCCAACGATATTGCCTGTGCTGCTAAGTATTTTGTTTTGGCGATGAGATGTTCTTGCATCGTTTTATCGATTTTACTGGACGAGAGTTTCACCCCTAAGTAAGTACAGCTTTTGGCTATTTCCAGTTTCTCAGAATTTGCGAACCATTGCGATCTTTTTTTTGGTCTTGTTGGTTTTTCTAAGATCAAGATTTTTGTTTTTGACGTATTAAGTTCTAGGTCGTTTTTTTTTTCAAGTAGACTGTGAGACTGTCTATTTGTCTCTGGAGTCCAATTGCTGTTTGGTCAAGCAGTAGAATGTCATCTGCATAGAGCAGTCTTGTCACCTTTGAATCGACTATTTGTGGTGGAAATGATCGAGTGTCATTTACGGAATCTGCTATATCGGCCATGTAGGCCTTGTACAGCGCCGGCGCCAGAGGGCAGCCTTGTTTCACACCTCTGGTCGTTTTTATGTTTTCAGACATCCAGCCTGCTTCGTTGAGCCGGATATTAATTGACGTTTCACTGTATAGCGCTTTCACTGGATCAAGAATGGATGGAGGACATTTTTGTTTCTCCAGTTTTTTCCACAGTTTATTCCTATTCACGCGGTTAAAAGCTTGGACCAGATCAATTGAAGCAATGAATATTGGTGGATGCCCCTCAAAGACTTTTGGTTTTAATATACTGATCAACATAATGTTTACTGATGTTCCCAAGTTCTTTTCAAATCCTGATTGGAAGGGGTCAGTTGTTTTTGCCTCTTTTTGCCATATCTGAAATTCATCCAACAACAGGGATCCGAAAAGTTTGCCGAGCACGTCTAATAGTGCAATCGGCCTGTAATTTCTCGGATCGTCCCTTGAGCCCTTTTTATAAATTGGGACGATGTTTGCTGTCTTCCACGTTACAGGGATGGTTTTCGAAATCCTTGATCTTCTGAAGATTTCTGATATTAGTGGAGCCCAAATTTCTGCATCCTGTTTCAAGTGGGCGTTGGAGATGCCGTCTGGGCCAGGGGCACGGGAGTTGTTCAAATTCTTCATCTTTGTCAAAATATCATCCTCTGAGCATACTATCCAGGTTGCGTCATCTTGGGTAGTCGCTGTTGCTTCTTCTGGGATAGGATCTTTGTGTAGGTCAGTATAATATTCACTCCATTTTTTTTCTGCAACACTGTTTATAGTCCTTGTATCCATAGGCGTGGTTTTGTGTTTTATGATTGCCCAAAAATCTCGTGAGTTTTTTTTACAGACTGCTCTCAGCATGTTCTCTGCATCCACTTGATATAATTTCCAGCGTGTCGATTGTATCCACGATTTGTACAGTCTTTTAGTTTTGGATGCCAAGTCTACGTTTGTCTGTGTTGGGTTTGTTCGTGCAAGCCGAGTAGCCTTTCTTAGATTTGATTTCTTTAACCTCAGTTCTTCATTGTAAATATGTAAATGTGTTTTGTCATCTGCTCGTATGCGTCGTGGATGTAGATAAGGGATCAAAAGAGGGCTGTAATCCAGATTTTCTTTTGAAGTGTTTGAGGTTTTTTGTCCATTATAAGCTGCCGTGATAGAAATTATGTTTTCTGTTGTAATTTTCAATCGGTTTCCTTGTTGGTTTAGTTCCAGGTTTTTTGGCATAATCACCGGCATCCTTTTTTTTGCTGACCACATTGCAGTTAGTAGATTGTGGTCACTCGCCGTGGTTTTCACTACCTTGAAACTTCTGGTTGAGAGATATAGCTCTTTTGAAGCAAAGATATAATCAATTGTGCTTCTTCTGCCAGCACTTTCCCATGTTGGAATTCTGGATTTGGCTGATTCTAGGGAATTTAGGTTGTACAGATCCCACGATTCCATCAGTTTTGTCCATGCTACACCTCTCGCTATTGATTGTGCATTGCCCGTATTATGAGTTGTCCTTTCCATCTCAAATGCAGGGCAGGTGGCATTTAGGTCGCCACATATCAAGGTCTGCTCCATGTCGTACCTCTCAGTTGCATCTGTTAGAATTTTCTCCACGTTATTTATGAAACTCTTGGTCTTTGTCACCGTTGGATTCCAACAGACGTTTAGTAGTAGGATAAGATCCTGCTTGAGTTTTTTTTGCGTAGAGTCTTCTTTATTCCATTCTAACAGTATTGCCTGAATTGTCAGAGATGATATCAGGTTGTGAACTATTCTGAGAGCACCACCGCTTTTTACAGCTGTCAACAGGCCTGAGGTAGGACGTCCTCTTTCTCCTTTTTGTGCCGGAGAGAGTAATACTTCAAAGCCATCCAGGCTCGGCTGAGATAGTAACCAGGTCTCCTGTAAACTTATCAGGTCAAATAGGCCAAGGTTCACATCTCCTGAATAAGTCAGGTGGATGTGGCCTCTTGTGTTCCACAAGCCAATAATGATGTTTTGGTCTGGTTCTTCAGCCGCATGATGCTCTTTTAACGTCTCTCCATCTAAGTTGTCAGAGGGACGATTTGGTTGCTATTTCCTCACGTATCTTGTCAACGCCGAAGGGATCCATGCCCATTTGTTAGGGTTCTTTTCTGCTAGGATTTCTTTAAAACCTTGCTGTTTGACATTTTGTAACCCAAAAGATAAGGGTTTTCTCGCACAGCTGAAAGTGAAGTTTCTTAGATTTCCCAGATTTGGCTTGATATTAGCCTGTCATTCAGGGATATGCTCTCTTCTGCTGAAGCACAATGTGACTATGGACGGGCATGGCAGGGCCCTATTGATGAAAGCAATGTGATATGAAATTGACAACAATAGTGTCAGGGCAGCATCCCTTTTAGTGTAAAATATTCCCTTTTCAATGGGAACTTTTTGCAAGCAGCAAGGCAGTGCTGTCTATTTGCTTCTTTTGGTGCACACATAAACACACACTGGCACCTTTCTTGGTGTGCTCCCTGTTCGAACTTGCCCAATAGGTGTTTGGAAAGATGGTGCATCCATCCTTTGTTTGCTGCCAAACACAGTGTTGATGCAATGGTGCTCCAAGGAGCCAGCACAGCCATTTTGCTGTTGAATGCAGAAGTGCAGCTTGGTTATGGATGGGAACTCGGCTGTGTAGGTCAATGTAGCCCACAAATCTCCCCCGACTCATCTGAGTTCCTTGTCGAGGGAGAGTATGGCAAAGTGGGGTTCGGCGGATGGAGTCCTTCCATCAGGGAGCGGTACATCCTGATCCTCCCGTTGTCTCTTGTTGGTGCATGGAGCGCCACCCACAGCTTTCTCTTGGGTCTTTGTTTGTGGTGTGGAACGACACCCCAGCTTCTTCTTTGATCTCTTGTTTCCATGTCCCCGGGAGATCCTCCTTGGTCTATGACGAGTGCAGCCAGTATGAATCTATTAACTAAATACAAACCGGTTACTACATTTTCCCACTGAATGCCTTCCAGGAAGGATGACAGCAGTGGAACACACATGCATTCAATAATGACAGTATTTAGAAAATAAAGACAAATGATCACTCACAAGACACAGATTACTATGGATTTGGTTAGAATTTTGGGCAATCCCTTTCGTCCTGACAATGAAGAAAAATACTCCCTGTCAAATAATTATACCTCTAAACCTATCTGTTCCCTTCTGTTTCTTCTTTTTTTGGTTCTCATTCTCCAGTAGTCTCCTCTATTTGATCTTCTCTTGGCTCCTCAATTTGCTGCAAAGTGTGCCTAGGGTGACAACTTTTTAAATGATTAATATGGACCCATTTCTCTTCTGTCAGCTCTTCTTTGGGGATGTGGATTCTATAGGTGATAGGTGAAATTGTCTCTACAATTTCAAAAGGACCACTCCAGCTCAGTAAAATGTCCACTCCTTGGTCTGGTTCCTTTCGAAATTGTACAAGTAGACCCTGTCGCCTACTTGGTATTCATTTTTGCTGGTTTTTAAGTCATATTGCGTCTTCATCCCCTCTGCACAATTTTCCAGATGCCGCTGAGCGTATGCAAACGCATGTTGAAGGTGTTTTCTTAGATTCTCAACATAATCATGTGTTGTCGAGGCTTTTATCCGTGTCTGCTCTTGTGTTCTGTAGAGCAGATGCTGTGGTAACACCACCATTCGCCCAGTCATTAGCTCAAATGGAGACATCTTGGTCGCAGAAGAAGGTGTACATCTGATGGCCATCAGGACAAGCGGTAATCGGATGTCCCAACTTGGCCCAGAGTCTGCCCAAACTTTTTTTAGAATGCTCACAATGGTTTTATTGTACCTCCGAACTCCCCCACTAGGGGACTGCCGGTATGCAATGTGAAGTTTCCATTTACCCCCAAGTATCTCCCACATCTTTGTCATCACTTCGCTGCTGAATTGAGTTCCTCAGTCTGACTCAATTTTTTGGGGTAGGCCAAAATGCGAGAAGATGTGGTTGATCATCAGGGCAGCTGCGTTTTCTGCCTTGCAATTTGGGGCCGGGAGACATTCCACCCAATTGGTAAACAAGCATTTTACTGTTCACATGTACTTGTTCCCGTTAGAGGAGCAAATCACGGGCCCGAGGAAATCTACTTGTAAATCTGGCCAAGGCAGTGTGATCCCCTTCTTCTGGAGGGGAGCTCGGTGTGTGAGTGATGTTGGCATAAATTGTGCACACACATGACACCCCTTCAAATGTTGGTCGAGGTCCTGCCCCATGTGTGGCCAGTATGCAACCTCCCGCAAGACTTCTAAAGTAGTGTGAAACCCCTGATGACCGGCTGTGGCCGCGTCATGGGGATGACTAAGCTTCAGACTTCAAGATGAGGTAGGTACCACCCACTGGTCACAGCCAGAGATGGATCTCCTTACCAACAAACCGTCTTGGATTCAGAACATTTTGGGACACTTCATCAACACTCTGACATCCTCTTTCCCAATGTAATCGGTATCCATCAGGGGAAAGTTCTCAGGGTCCTCAATATGCTGATAACGTTTTCCAATACTCGGATGTCTTTTTTGTACCGTGATTAAATCAGCATCTCGGGTCCCCTTACTCCACTGGGCAGTTGAGAGTTAATTGTGAGAATTTGTCTGGGACCTAGTGATAGCAGTGACTTGGATTTCCCCCAACAGGGACTCAATCTCAAGGAGATATCCATGGATGGCTCCAGTTTTGGCCAGCTGATCAGCTAGGTCGTTTCCAGTTTTGTCTGGCCCCTCTATTCTAGAATGACCCTTGATCTTCTTCCAACAGATGCTCATCCCATTAGAGGTGACCAGATAATCAATATTTTGCATTAGCTTGCCATGGTTGAACGGTTTATCATTAGCACATAGCATGCCTCTGATTTTCCAATTAACCAGGTGCTCCACAAACCCTTTCCGGACATAATCTGAGTTGGTGATTATGACCAGTTCGCGGGGTTGGTGTTGGACAGCAGTGAGGATGGCCTGATGAACTGCCATCAACTCCACGACCTGACTACTGTGGGGACCGATTTTGTACCCAGGGAATCATTCACTCAGGCTTTCCCAACGCTGGCCACCAATTGCTTTTCCCCGCTGTTGTCAACATGGAAGGAGCACCCATCCACACAAACTGTGAGCGTTCCCTGGCACTTGTCTTCTTCATAGACTTTGTGCGGGGAATTCAGGTACCCCTCCATGTTATCCTGGGGTTTGGCACAATCATGCAAGTCAGCCAGACCTTGCACGAGGGGACTCTTCTTGACTAGGCGATATCTGACATCCACAGAAAAGCCTTGCAATGACAGAATCCAGGAAGTAATTCTGGAATTACTCACATTTCTGGCCCTTATTCTATCACTTTGGAGGCATTGCAAAGGCTGGTGTGGAGTCTCTACTATGATGTGTTCCCCCTGGATGAACTGTAACGCTCACCTGATTCCCACGGAGGCGCTGGTCTTGGCAGGAAGGTGTCTGTGACTCGAAAAGTGATGTGCAGGACTCGATTGGCTTCTGGGGTCGAACCTCTTCGCACTGTGTGTCGAACTCGTAGGGTGAGGTTTCTGCAGGTGGAAGAATATGGGGGTTAATGGTCTGGGTTGTTGAATGTCCCTCTCTCTCTCTCTCTTCCTAGCTTCTCCGTAGAGCCCCCAGGTCAACGTGCTCACCTTGAATAGGTGAATGCTGGACTCTCCATCTGCGTCTGGTGCAGGGTGCCGTTGCCAGTTCCTTCACTGGTGAAACATAGGCCTCTTGAACTCAGAGGATCGTTACCGTCGTTAACTGCATGAGCGGTGAGTTTCCAGACACCTTTTTAGTCTTTAAAGTCTTTAGGTGCGTGGCATGTTAATATTGAACAGGACTCTGTATAATGCTTTTCCCTTTTTGTCTTGCAGGACTCTTGAGATGGAAGATGGAGTGAAGCACCTGGAAATGCGTAAGTAAATGCAAGCGCTCGAACTGTCTTTTTCCCTTGCAGCTTAGTTTGTGCTGAAGAGACGCCGGAGTATTTTCAGGCGTTCTATTGCGATGAGCGCGATGGGCGTAAGTAAATACCTGTCTAATGTCTCTTCTTTTGTCTTTCAGAAGTTGGGTTGCAGCGCCGGAGTCCGCGGAATGCCCGTAAGTAATTACAATGCTTTTGTCTTCACAGGCGGCGATGCAGCGTGAAGAAATCCGGAATTCGCGGAGTGCCGGGAAGTAATATCAATGCTTTTGTCTTCACAGGCGGAGGTGCAGCGTGAAGAAATGGCCGCAGCCGATGGATCAGGTGAGTAAGCACTGCGAGTAAAGGTTGCCTTGCTAACCTGTTGTTTCTTGTCTTTGCAGGTGCTGCTGTTGACTGGATACAGGAATGGTAAGTATAATTCTTGCAGGTTCAGGATCGAAAGAAGAAAGGCTGGAACAGACTCGGTGAGCATTCTGCTGCAGATGCAGAATAACGCGAAGCACGTTTCATCTATCGGGTGTGGTTTAAATAGCCTTGGAGTGATGAGGCATCTTCCTCCACGGCCCCGTCTAGGTAAGAAAAGAGTTCCAGTTCCAGAAGAGTTCCAGTGCTGTATCCAGGGAGTGGAGGTTGCCCCACCCAGGTAAGAAAGTAGTTCCTGTTCACAGAGGACTTCTAAGTGGCTGGTAAGTAAGCAGCATGGTCTGCTGCAGGTAAGTCCACCCAAGCATCTTCACACATATTATGAGCCCGGCGCTTCCAGTGCCGGGACCGATGGTTTTGATGAGCCTGGTGCCACCGGCGCCAGGACAATGTCCAAAAGGTCCCAGTGGGGACCGGCTCGTGCCTAGGATTAGGGTTAGGGGCCTGCTTCCAAGGACATTGGGCTGGTCCTGGCTCCTTGGAAGCAGTGATCATGACATGAACGGGGCAGTAATTTTTCAATGCCAACACCGCTGCCAGCCGTGCCTTCTCACAATCATTGATTTTTTCCTCCACAGAGGGTAAAGTCTTACTTGCATAGGAGATTACTTTATTGACCTTGTCATGCATTTGATATAATACTGCTGTCAAGCATGTATTCGAAAACCCTGTCTCCAAGAAGAACTCCTTTTTTGACAAGTCACTTGCGAGAGGCTCTTTTGAGTTGTTTTACTGGTTTTGCTTGTTCCGGTCCCCACTCGCACTTGAACCCACCTTCAGCAGATGGATCAGAGGTCTTGTGAGCTCTGCGTAATCCTCAATAAACTTCCTACTGTAATTAGTCAGTCCAAGGAGGCTTCTTAGCTCACGCAGTGTTGTGGGGTCTTTTAGTTTTAGGAGTGCTTCCACGTTCTTCTCCTGGGGACAGAGACCCTCAGGAGTTATCTCATACCCTAAGAAGTTGACACAGGTCCTGCACCACTGTGCCTTTTGGAAGTACAGCTTTGCTCCGGTAACCCTCAACTGGGTCAGAACATAACAGATTTCCACAATATGTTCCTCCACAGTTAAGTTTTTTTTTCTGGACATCATCCACATAGGCCAGGTTACCCCTTTCACCCAAGTCGGGCATGGCCTTATGTAGGAAGATGTTGAATCTGTTGCCAGAGTTTATGTATCCAAAGGGAGTCCGGGTCCACGTGTACTGCTGCCCCCCGACGTTAAAGGCCAGCTTGTATTAGTCCTCACTACTAATACGGGCACAGGTCCAGTACCCATTGGTCAGGTCAATGACAGTATATACCTTTGACCCCTGGATCTAGGCCAGCCCTTGGTCAATGTATGGTAGAGGCCATTGGGACATGTAGACCCATTTATTTAGCTCACTAAGGTCTGCGCAGAGTCTCGATTGGCCATTTTGTTTTAAAATCCCCAGCACCAGATTAGTAAAGGTGCTGTGGACTGGACAAATTATGCCAAGGCCCCAAGGTTTTTGATGATTTCTGTCAGGGACTCTATGGATGCGGGAGGCAAGCAATCTTGCTTCACAGACACGGGAGTCATTCCAGGGTCCATGTGAATTGTTGTAGTATGGATCTCGGTGCGACCACAGTCGTACGAGTCCACAGCAAAGAGATCTTGAAAATCTAAGAATACCTGTTTCAACTTTTGTTTTTGCTCCGGAGTCTCACTGGCATCAGCGAGGTTGACCCGCTCTTCAACCATCTGCCTGAAGCCTGGTATGACCTTGGGTTTTGCTATCTCAGCGGCCTCCTCCAATTGGGTGGCTAGGTCCCTGGTTAGAGTATTGACCTAGACAGAGGGTTTCAGGTAGAAGAGGCAGTCATCGTGGACCTAGAATGTCATCTCATCTTGCCCGATGTCACAGGTCACCTCTTCCTCACCATAAGGGCAGGAGGAGTACACCAGGAAATTCCCCCCTTGCCGGGTGAAGATCCTGTCTGGTAAGTCATTTCCTAGATACATTGAAAAATGTCGGTCATCAATCGCCATTCCAATAATGGTGCCTGCGCCCAGAGTGATACTCCTAAGGTCGCTGTTATCCATCAATATTGGAATGGTGTTGTGTTCTATATTGACTAATGGTGTTGGGTTTAACCCCAAACCCTGCTGTTGGAGATGGGCATTGCGGTGCACATATGTGTCAGGATTTTGCAGTTTCTGTCCTATTTTAATTTTTTATTCAAGTGGGTATTTCCGGATCCATCCTGGGATGGTGACTTACTCTCCAATTTGAACTTCAACTGCATACAGCAGCAATTGGGCTGACCGAAATGCTTTTTCTGAATCATCAAAGTCCATGGGATTTAGCCCTAGTTGGGACCAGGCTTTGTAATTTATCAGGTCCAAATTAATGACAAACCGATTGAGAATGTCACTGCCTAAATAGAATAATTGTTGAGCTGGTTTCTCATCACTTTTGACTTTAGGATTGGGATTTTTAAATTATAAATCAGTATAAAATGTCAAAGTATTTCCTTCCAGTGTGGAATTCCACTTAAGACTGGAAGGAAGGTTGATTTTCAGGAATGGAGATGAGTTCCCATCACCAGTTTGTTGTCCTACAGCAATTACTGTCATGTCAGGTATTTGATTGTTCTGGAAATTAAACTCAATATGATCTGATTTTTGTTCAACCACGTGGCATGTACCATTTAAACTAACATGGTTGATGCTCTGTTTTAATTTTATTGGCCTGTTAGTCTGAGTCCAGAGGACCTTGTTCATACAGTGTATTAAGGCAGACAACCTGTGCAGGATGTCATTCCCTAGTAGACAGGGTGTTCTCACTGGAGTAACGACTATGACCAGTTGTGTGTCGCCCAATTTTTATTTCCAAATCCGCAGTCCCCTCCTGGAGTTGTCCAGGAAGAGGGGTGCGAGGGATTTGGTATCCCTCCCCACTTCCTGAATTTATCTGATCAAATGCCCTTTCTGACAGACGAGTGGCTTGGGATCCAGTGTCCACAAGTGCTGAAATTGAACATTGCCCTTGTACTTGAACTGGGGCATACAATCTCTCCTCTTTCTCCTCAAGTGAGCTAAGGTAATGTGCATTTTGGTCAAGCTGGGCAGTCAATTTCTTTATTTTGGACTCTGACACAGTGGCATTTTTGACAGTTTTCTGTGTCAGAGTCTGGGGATCTGTAATAAAAATGTGACATCCTGAAATAGCTTGGGATTTGGGAATCCCCTGTTTCCCTAATTCTGTGCTGCCCCCTTTTACTTGGAGGCAGTCACTAGGACCAGTTTGTGGGGACGATCCCTCCTTTACTTTCTTTACTCAGAGAATGGCAATTCTGGGGTTCAGGGAAGGAATTACTCCATCCCTGAAGGAGAAGATTGTTTTATCATAATCCTCTAAGGATCCATCCCCTTTAAATTGGGGACACTAACTTCCTCCCCAAAATGGGCCTTGTTACTGTCTTTATTTCTCTTACCCATCCTATGTTCCCTGGGTTGCAGATGTGTCCAGGGGTGTTTCATGGGTGAGGAAGGAAGCTTCCTCTAGGGCTTTATACCCCATACACCCCCTGTGTCTCCTCCTCTGGAACCAGTGAATTGTCAGGGTTCTCTCCCCGTCATTGTTCTGGGGCCAGACCCTTGGTTTGCGGGGTTCTGAACCACAATGTTCATCTGAGGGTTTTTTTGAGCACTCAACATGCGACCCAGATCCTGGGTGAGGTTCTGGACCTGGCAGTCCAGTTGGGACACCCGTTCTGGCTGGTACAGGGGTCTTTGTTCATACCTAGGTAGTTCACAGGAAGGGTAACTATCCCTTCTCCCGGAGTACCATGGGTATTGGGGATTTTGGTAACCCTCCACCCTTGGCCTCCCCTCTCCCGGATTGAGTTGTCTGGGTTCCTGAAACCGGGGAAAGAAAGGAGGGTTGTCCTGCAGGTTGGGGTTTTGTGGGTACCGGGGAAAGAAACTTAACCCGGGATTTGGGAGATTACTGCCTTCCTGAGGGAAGTTAGGAGGGAAGTTTCATAAGGGAGTACTTACCTGGCGGGGGTTCCTGGGGCTGGGGGAGTCCATACATACCCCATTACAGGTTGGTTGCCCTTGTATCTGGGACTTATATAATCAGGAGAATTAGGGGTCCCATTAGTGGGATTACCTCCCAGATTGCCACCTGTTTGTGATTGGCTTGAAGACCTTCTTGGCCTCTGGTTTTGCTGGTTTGGGATTGGTGCATTTTTAGGCTCCCCCATTAGGCACCCGTCCATTTCAAGTTCTAAATCACATTTATTCACACCCCCTCATCTATTCCTCCTCTGCCTTCACTTTCATTGTCTGACTTTGTTATTTACTTCTCCACCATGGTGATGCTTTTGTGCTCTTCGGTTGCTTTCTCCACTTATTCTCTAACTTCTTCCCCTTCTCTATCAATGCCCAATTCTCACCCCCTTTCTGATGCTGACATTTCCTCTCATCGCTCTCAGGCTCATCCTACTGCTTCTTCTTCAGATACAATATGTTCTTCCTTACTTCCCAAAGTCTATATTTCTCTCCTTCCTTATCTTATTGCTCTCTGTTATTCTTAATTACTAACTTCTGCCTTTGCATATTTTTTCAAACATACTCCTAATCTTCTCATAAAAAAAGTAATGCAAATCTTCTTCACCTTTGAACTATTGTCCTGTCTCTCTTTTGCCTTTTCTCTCTAAACGTATTGGTTGTATAGTTTATACTCAAATGTCTGCTACCTTAATTCACTTCTCTATTGTACCCTTCCATGAATCTGGATTTCATTCTTGTCAATCAATTGAATAAGATCTTCTCTTTGTCTCTAATTCATTTCTTTCCACACGTTACACTTCTTGTTCTTCTGAATCTGACGGCAACATTTGATACTCACATCCAATCTTTTGTGCTACTTGTGCCAAGTTGGCCCCATGCTTTTTCTACTTAACAGGTTTAATTTTGATCTTTGTAAGCATACCTACTCTGTTTGTTTCTTGGGTTTGTCCATTGTCATCTGTTTTTCCACTTCATTATGGTGTTCCAAAAGGATTGGCACTGAGCCCTCCACTTTTCTTTTCTCTCTTTCTGCAATTGTCCTTGCATTTATTATATATGTTGCCTTGCACAGCATTTCTATGTGGACAACGCTCCAATCTTTCTTTCAATTTCTTTGTTTTCTTTGTTTTCTGATATGATACTCTCTACTCTTTTAACCCGCTTGCTATCCATTCGCCCGTGAATAGAGGATAATTATCTACATCTGAACCCATGTAAAACTGAGGTTATTTTGTTCCTGCTAGCACTATTTCTTCTTATTCCTCCTGCACTTCCTCCTCCTTCTATTTCTTTTCTCTATTGTCTTTTTGTATCAATCTATTTGTTCGTAATGTTGATGTCATCTTTTGTGCTCTCAAATTTACTCAGTTGCCCACTCCTGCTGTTTCCATCACTTTAACATTCAAGCCACACAGGCAAAGGGCACGATGTTAAGCATTGCAGGTTCAAAGGAAATGGTACATGATCGCACGTTGAAACTTCCATTATGCACTATGCAACGTTGCTTGATACACCTCCACCCTTAAAAGATGCCCTCTGCGGCAAAGCCCATGCAGGCAAAGGGCACGGTGTTGAGTGCCACAGGTGGCAGGAAATGCTGCTCGATCGCCAGTCTAAACTTCTGCTGCGCACTATAAACTGCAATGTCACTTGATCCACCACCACCCTTAAAACCTGCCTACTGAGCCCTCTGCGGCGAAGCACACACAGGCAAAGGGCACTGTGTTGTCTACCGCAAGTGTTTGGCACAGACGTTGCGAGAGCCAGAAAACCTCACAGATCTCCCGAAATGGCAATCTGCACTGCACACCAGCCACTCTCAGCGATGCCACCTTCCATAGGCTCCTGGCCTAGGCCGCTTCTACCAGCTGCCCTCATCTACCCCAGAATTAGAGGTAAGTGTCTGCACAATGGTATGAGGAGTCCACTCTACCTCAGCTGTGCCTCTCACATCCCCACCCCCCCAACATTCTTCCTGCCTCCACTCACACCCTAGCACCTCCAGTAAGGCTGCAACTTGCCCTCCATCCACTCGCGCCTTGCACCACAGGCTTGGCCCATGCCCAATGCACCACCATGTACCACACCACGTAGGTTGCCCATGCCAATGTGCAGTGCACCTTGTAATCCTTCTCTCTCAAGCTGTGCCTAACACCAGACACTCGGCTCTTGGTACCTCCACGCACCGTACTAAGGCCTGCGGCCCTTCAGTGAACCATATCCTGCATCTTGCTGATGGCACAATTACACACCGTGACACGTTCCTCACTTGCCACCCACCCTTGAACTGTGCCACGCAACCTATGCACAGTTCCACTGCACTCCATTCCACGCATTCAGCCCATGCTCCTTCTGCACATCGTCCCTCACAACCAGGTCATCCTATCTTTACGCACCATGCCACACACTCTGCCAATGACCCAGCTGAGCACCGGCCGCAACCTCAAGGCCCTGCTGCGCTGTATCCAGCCTGCCTCAATTCCTACTAAACCCCACACCGTTGCTGACTTTAAGTCTCAGCTTGCAGCCTGCACATCACAGTCATGCTTGCCATCCTCACCTCACCCACCGCTGCCAGCCTTTTGCAGCATCCGCATAGAAGTGCAAGCCTTCAAGTATAATATGTGCACTGATTCATGCACGCTCAATAGTCACCCATGCACCTGACATCATTGCCCGATTATTGCCAATGACCTTGACTTGCTAGGTGTCACTAAGACCTGGCTCCATGATGCCGCTGGCTCTGCTCTCTCCATTGCCAGGCCACCCAACTACACCATTCTTTGCATTGATCAGATTGCATGGAAAGTTGACCAGGGTCGCTGTTTTATATAAAGATCCCCTTGCCATCTGCAACAAAGCCTCCACCCCTCCCTAATTGCCAGTCGCTTGCAGTCAAGCTGTCCTTGGCACCCACCTCCACGATCATGATGCATATTGTCTACCATTCTCCTGGCCCACCCACCACTTATGAAGATGACTTCACACAAATCTTCTACTCATGAGCAACCTAAAAACCATCTCCAAAATCATTGCACTAGGGGACTTCTACCTCGAGAACTCCCTAGACAAAGATGCCACATCCCTTGACAGCACCACCTCCACCCTCAGTTGCACTCAAATAATTCAGAAGCCCACATATGCTCATGTGTGCACACTTGACTGGTTACTTGACCACAATTGTGCCATCACATCTCTCCAACACCCTTGTGCCTGGTCTGATCATCACTTCATCACATTCCCTACCCCACCCCCAGACCAGCTCCACCCCCCTCCCATCCACCTCCACTGCAATCACGTGTGGAGTTCGCCAAGGTTTCTGCATCTCCACCACTCTCAACAACATATATTCTAAACCCCTCTTTGTCCTCCTTGATTCTCTCAATATCAGGTATAAAATTACACCAATGATACCCGGATCCTCATCCCCATCACTGGTGATCACTGCCAGGACTCCCGGAAATCAACACCATATACAAAACCATCCAAGACTGGATGGTTTCCCATTGCTTGTGTCTCAACAATGAGAAAACGGAACTCTTTCTTGTTGGCAACCCCTCACGGCTCGCCAAGCTCAGCCCAGAATACCAGCTGTTTACCATTGGCAATCACCCCATCCAAATCTCATCAGCTGGCAAAACGCTCAGCTTCCATCTTGATGCCTTGCACACACTGTCCTGTCACGTCAACACCACTACCTCATTGGCTGCCTACGAGAATGAAGTCATCAACACGAACCTACCCTTTCTCTCAACTGACAATTGCCTGAACATTTCCATTGATATAATTGGCGCTAAATTCAACTACTGTAATGCTCTCCTGGCAGGCACATCATAGCGAAACCTGATCAAATTACAATCCATCCAGAGTAACGCCTTGAGAGGCGCAGTGAGAATAACCAAGCAAAACTGCATCACTGCCACCAGGAGAGCAGCACACTCTATTCCAGTGCGAGAACAGATCAAATTTAAGATCTTCACCATCACCCACCACTGCC
This sequence comes from Ambystoma mexicanum, assembly GCF_040938575.1. Lineage (NCBI taxonomy): Eukaryota > Metazoa > Chordata > Amphibia > Caudata > Ambystomatidae > Ambystoma > Ambystoma mexicanum. Next base: position 1,514,016,816 of record NC_090937.1, on the reverse strand, counting down.
ATGAAAACACCACCCCAAGCTAACTGTCCGTGAGACTTTCCAAACCAGCCTCAGGCAGGCCCACTCAGACTGCTTATACTAACCGCTTAAGTACTCTTAGGTTCAAGCATGCCAAAGCCAGAGCCTCCAGCTTCCCCGTCTCCGGGGCTACGTTTTGGAACTCCCTTCTCCCTGCCTATAGATCATAGCCCTCCTACACTGTGTTCCGAAAGAGAATGAAAACTCACCTATTTCATTAGCAGCCCTTGTCCTGCTGTGTGTAACATAGTAAACTGAAATCAGCGCCTAGACGCCCACGGGTTTAGTGCACTATAAAAATGTATAAAATGAATACAAAAATAAATAAAATTCACAAGGCACACTCTTTTCTATTTTTTTCATGGCACCAAAATTCTAATCTAATCTATCTAATAGATTTATCATGCTTCGTTTTCACGTTGTAGTGCCGTGTGGCGTAATGGGCTGTATAATTCAATAAACTACCAATACAAATATATGCTTAACCGTGGAACAGGCTTTGTGGCTAACTCAGACACACTTGAAGGCAAAATGTGTATTTAACCAAGCAGAACCCATCTGCAGCACACTGGTAATGGGTGCTTCCGACCTGCAATCATCGACAGCACAGCCTCTCTGCTTTTCATCTACTTCACTCTGCCATTAACACTTTTCTCAGCCCCTTTCTTTTTTTAGAGCACTGCGAGGCAGAATTATTGGCAGATGTAAGACCACTTTACCTGACTTTATCTTACTGTTGATTATAGAGGAGATGGAGATATGCTATTGACTTTCTATTTTTGTTTTTTTTTTCTTTTACTTTTAGGACTGAAACATCACTGAGACTTGTGGTACAAGTTCAGTCACAACACATATAATTTGTTGTTCTTTCATGGCCAAGTTCAATGATACATGTTTTACAAATTTGGTTTGAGTGATACTTTTAGTGTCTAGTGTGTTTCTCAGCGCTCTGTATTTGCAATACATCCTTTGATTCGGTTATGCTTCACCATGCGCCAAAGAAACAGAACTGATGTGTAGGCGGTGCCGGTTAGTTATGAAAAGCAGCTTGTGGATCTTTGAACGTGTGCAGTGCTTGCAGTTCCTAGCCAGTACATGCTACTAGCTACCAGGGGCGTTGCTAGAGGGGGGCCAATGGGGCTATAGCCCCTGATCTTTTGGTTGTAGCCCCGGATAGAATCTCAGGAGCTACATCCAAAAGACTAGCTAGCCCCCAGTCCCAACAGTTCCGACATCAGCTTAGCCCCGGGTCTTTTTCAGACCTAGCAACTCCCCTGCTAGCTACAGCTCACCAGTAGTTTTGTTCAGTGAGATATTATTTATTTTGCCTGCAGGGATTACCATTTGCACAAAATATGTGTCATCCATAGTAGCTCGAAATTGATGAATTTGGAAATAGCGTGGAATGTGGAGCCTTCATGGGAGGGTGTGGATGCTTGGCTGTCATTTATTGTAGAACCATACAAGAGCTGGGAAGTGGATGGCAGGAGGTTATTGATAGGCCGGCAAGATGGCTCTCAGGTAATCTCCAAAGATCTCCAAAGATGGTCACTCGTTATAGAACTGTCGTGTTTTGTTCATGGTACACTTGCTTGAAGGGAACACTGTTGGCTACTCGGTATTTGGCACTTTACAAATGGCACAAAGGTGGTTAAAACAGCATATGGACCTGGTGAGATTGGTGATGTCGAGGTGTGGGAACACAGAGCAAGAGTTCAAGTCCGCAGATGAGTGGATATGTGACTGCTGGTAGATGGCCTGGAAGGCTGGGCATGCTGGATTGTATTCAGCAGAGGACAGTGATTGTGGCTCACTCACGCCACATATGTCCCTAATTCAGAACCTACCCTATTTTATTGGCTGGTTTTTAGTGTTTAGAGCAATATTGTCGATTTCTCTTTCCTTCAGTGTGTTTTTCTGGGTATAGGGACGCGGTCAGGTATATGTTCAGAGAATTCTTAATAAAAGAGGCCTTTTGGAATCAGAAGAACATGTTAATCATAGGCCACATTTAGAAATAGTGTAGAGTAGCGCAAAGTGACAGTGCTACAAAAGTACACTTTGCGCTGCGCTAAAAGGTTTTAGCCGATTCACAATTGGGACTTTGAGCTGGGCCTACCTACTCCGTTCCGTGCAGGAGCGCTTTGTGCGACACCAAGCGCAATGCACGGGAAGCGGCAGTGCAAGGAACTAAATAGAGGGCGGACAATGCAAAATCTCCATTCAGGAGGAAAATAAGGTAGAACACGGGCATCGGGAGACCGGCACCGGACAAACAACTAACACACCCCCATCAAGCGCACAGTGAACACTATTCACAGAAGCTATTGCGCAATCTTACGTCCACCCATCACAAAGCACAAAATGCAATGACAGGCCACACATAAAAACTATGTAACCCAAACGAATTTAGGAGTGCCACAATGTCGAATCCTGCATTGCTAGCACTGATCCTACTACATGGAAGGAGGAGGGCCAGAATCTTCCTTTCATGAACAACACAATTTGAGATGAAAGACGAGGAGGTGCATGTACGATACTGCTTCCAGCCCCATGTCATCCTAGACCTGGTCAGGGATTGAATGACCCGGTATACCCCACCATCTGCTCACAGGCTGTAGCACCTTTGGCTGAAGCAGCTTTACACTCCCTGGCCACTGGATCATTCCAGCATAATTACATCCATTGTTGGGGGTAAACCACAGCCCACACACTCTAGATGCCTCCACCAGGTTTTGTGCTGCATCCTAGCACGTGCACATAGGCAAATTAATATGCCACACACAGTGCAGGCAAGGCAGAGAGTGTGCCATGATTTCTATGCAGTTGCATACTTTCCCTGGGTCCTGGGAGCCATTGATTGCATCCATGTAGCACTGCACCCCCCAACCAGACAGACATTGCACATCTATTGCAACTGGAAATATTGACATTCCATCAATGTGCAGGTGATTTGTGATGCCAAGGGAAACATCATGCATGCCACTGCAAATTTCCCATAATGCATACATGACAGCTACATATTGCACCATGCACCCATACACTAAGACCTGGCATTGGGAACTTTTCAGAACAGCTGGCATGTGGGTGAGTATCTACTATCGCCCACAAACACCAGCAGTCACATGATACACAGAAATACATGAAATTACAATACAGGCAATTAATTACCATGTTCTCCTTTGCAGAGGACAATGCCTAACCGCTGTCACCATTCCGGTTGACACCCATCAGGAATCTGCCACCCCAGGTGAGGTGCGCTACAACGCAGCACACATAGCCACTAGGGGCAGAGTGGAGCACACATTCAGGAAGCTTAAATTACGCTCCCGCTCTCTTGTCCTCTCAAGTGGAGTATTGCTATATGCACCCATGTCGTATGCCGGATCATCATACCATGTTGTGTCCTGCATAATATTGCCTCACATTGCATCACATCATAGAAGTAGAGCTGCAGGGGGGCTTATGCCCTAATTAATTTATCCACAGGCACCACCCATTCCCTTACTAGGTCAAAGGGCACTTGGACAGGACACATGCAACCAGCTATTACAATTCTACCTCGCTTGAATAACAACTCCTGTGGAACACACACAGTAACGCCACATCACTGATGGCCTTCAAAAATGCAATAGAGCTAATCGAGCATGCCCGTAACAACAATGTCTCAGTAGGGCAAATTACCCCATCACAGCAAAACTCATTGATATCCTTCACATAAAGTGCACAAAACCTGTCTGCACTCAAGTCAAGTTGGTAGAAAATGTTCCCTATTGCCACGGCATGGCCAAAAGTACTGACATTTAAAAGCCAGCACCTGGCATAATGGCTCAATCATATATGTACCCCTAAGTCCCATGCAACAAGTGCAAGAAAAATTAATCATCTGACTGCCACCTTCATGCTGGGTCCCTCTGAACCTTTGCTGCTGGTCCTGCTTACCACCATTCAACACTGCCATGTATGTGCTCCTGCAATGGGAGAAAGCACCTGGTGCCCACCAACCACCTCCTCATGCATGTCTCACATACCCTTAACATGTATCTTGTCCTATCATGAAGATGTCCTCCAAACTACCAGAAAGCAATGTAGCCACTCTGTGAAACTTGAAGGTGTCTCACCCGCCAGTCCCAAGGGGATCTGTCATCCATTGTGGCCAGGACATGGCCATCGCTATTGGAACCAGTTCCCTGGCGTGGACAAGTGCGGGAGGATCACCTGGACGAGGGGTCTTGAGGGAGTGGAAGTGGGACACCGAAGGGTGACATGCGGTAACTCCTTCCCTGTAACACCTTTTCCCAAGTGTAACCCCCCCACCCTTTTCCGACACAAGCCCTTTCTCACGGATAGTTCACCGTGAGCAACAATAAACTAACACCAGAGTTGAATGCCTGACATGTCGTAACACAAGGGTCAGGCAGAGTAATGCAATTAATGATAATTATACCCTCTTGACTTCCATTACCCTTCCCCACACGGATAACAGGCAGAGCACGAAAGCACTCTGAGCAAGGCAAAACACACAGGGAAGCAGCAGTTATGAGATGGCGGTTTACTATGAGGAGAAAGATGCTGAGACCAGAAGGGGTTGCAATTAGGGAATTGCCCTTAGCCTTTTCAGAGAAAGAAAACCATTACCGTCACAAGCCCTCGAGGATAAGAAACATAAAACTGGGAATTACAGGTGTAGAAAGGTGTATTGTGTGCCAAAGTTATGCTCCAGTGAACCGCTTTGTCCAGTGCTGAAAACGTGGGGAACGTAGGCCAACAGCCTTAACATCCTGACTGATCATTTTGTGAACACTTCTTTATTTTTCATGAACATTCCCCCACAAGATTTGTAAATTAGCGGTAAGGATTGGCAGTAGTTTTTTTTTTTAGTATAAGTACTTTTATTTTGACAAGACTCCACTAGGACTGCATTATTATTATCTGATAGTCGTAGATTGCTCCTATCCTAGATTTAGGTTTAGGTAGGCCTTCATCACACCTTTGATAAGGTTCAATAAACACATTTGAACTGTGGTCACTTGTTTCTGTCTTACTTTCATACAATGCCTTCATTACACCACTCAGACATATAATGCATTCCTTACATCACGCACATCTCAGATTAAGGTTTAGATAGGCCTTCATAACACCCTTTGATAAAATGCCTTCCTTACACACTCAGAGAATACACAAACAAAACTAAATGTGGTAAGGTTCCACACTCCTCATAATTAACAGTCCTTGATCACTGCAATGGGAACACAGTAGCAACATTTCACATGACACATGAGAACGCCATATAGGCATCTGACATCCACAGATCACCAGTGATGCACTGCATATTTCACACTTCATGTGTTCATGCATCATGGACTGGGAAATAAAGGAGGTCTCAAAGTAAGTATCAAAGCAGCTCCATGTCACACTTCTCCAACTAGCCCAACTCTTTTTCCATGAGAAAAATTGGAAATATCACACAAAAGAGGCCCAGGGTGCAGAGGCCTACCAGGAAATTAAAAAGTCTCCCCTATAAGCCAGTCCACCCCTTATCATAGAGTAGCTACTTGACATTATCCATGTCAGGAGACAGCATGCAAGGCTGACATGGCAAGATTACAAATGTAATGCCACACAAAAAAGAAGCTACTGCATCAGCCATCATCACACAGGAACATCCAGAGGAGACTTAATCCAAGCGGAAAGTAGTAGAGTTGTAACCAGTATCACAATGCACATCATGCATAGCTGATCATGGAGACATGCACACACACAACTATGTAGGACAACTCACATCTTTATTGGCAGTGACCTTCACCCAGTCGTCACCATATGCAATTATACATGCTCAACGCAATGAGTCCGGCCACTGGCTGCAATTACTGTAATAGTATGTGCACAGAAGTGAAATGTGGCTAATGGAACAAAACAAAAAAACATTTCAATAGTATGTGTACAGTAGTGCATAGACCAGGCCTTTGGGCAGACAGTTTATGTGGAGAGTGCAGGCATTGTAGTAATGGGAAGTAATAGTGCATTATTATGGTTGCCGTTAGATACCAGTTGGTGTATTCTAACTGTTCACATTTTCACAGTTTTGCAGGGTATGTTTTGAAGCACCTTAATTCATGTTGGCTGATTTAAGTTTTCAACTATTTCCAAGTGACATTTTTTTTATTATGGGTGCAGTTAGATGGCAGTTGCCAAATTCATTGTAGTGGTATGGGCACAACAGTTGGGAGTTTTACAGGTCAGTGAGGACAGTTTGTGGACACTCATACTCAGCACTTTTTAAGTACTATGGGTGAAATAATATTAGTGTTTCCCATTGTTCTTTTTGTGTCTGTAATCATTGGGTCATGGGGGAAGAAACTGTATAGCAGTGCAACTGATGTACTCATGGGCCAGTTGGTGTATGCTAAGTTTGTACAGTTTCACTGGGCAGAGGGGAATTTTTTGTGGGTAGTTACATATCTGTTGGTAGCTATCGGGCCGTAGGTTATGCTACTTTTACAGGTCAGTGACTAAATGTAGGTTTCAGGAACATTAAGTAGGCATTTGCTAGATTTGCTGGTAATCTCTGTTTTATGTAATGGAAGTATCATTGCATTCAAACCACCCACATTTCGTTTTAATGTATTCAGTATAGTGACCTGCACTGGCTATGGCACCTGTGTGGTATATTATGCCTACTGTTGTGAAGGTTTTCTTGCCAAGCGATTCTTGCCCGTGTGTGAAGCTAGTAAGTTTGCAGTTGTTTTTGGTACCATCTGAATTGTACCTTACAAGCATGACTATTACGTACTGGATATGTGAGTTTATGTGTAAAGTGGAACAATTATCTGAATTGCAAACAGCACATAATATGCCATGATTTGCAGTTTGCACCAGCTGCTGAAATGGAATGGATTCACAATTAGGTATAGATATATACACAAAGCAGTCATTAGGTAATTGATCCTGCATCACATGGTTGCAGAGAATGCATGTATGTTTCCACATATATGAAATCTGCAAGATTTCATTTATAGGTATGTTTTTGCTTTAGAGCACTTGCATTAAGTACATTAGAAATGAGTGTGGTTATGGTGAATCTCGCCATTCCCGCACAGTAGTCCAATTCCAGCCTTATTCCTGAGGCACTGTACGTTTTCTCAGGATTGTTTATTGCATTTCTATGAAGGGGGGACATTCACAAACAAAACTGGTCTGTGCCATTCAAGTAAATCTTTTCAACAATTGGTGGCAATTGGAAGAGAACATTAATTGCTGCATTTGAATAGCAATTTACACCAGTTGTGTTGGAAAATTTGAATGTACCAGACAGTTCGGTGTTTGTGTCATTTGCTGGAGCTCCACTTCTTTTTTTTAGAAGATATACTTCTCTTTCCTTGTGCTGTTGGATGTGCATTTCCATTTGCAGTACATCCTTTTGTGGCTGTGCTACTTGATGGAGTAGTAGATGCTTTCAAGTTCTTTGGTGGTACTGTTGGGAGATCTCTTATAAGTACTGTTTGCTTTACTTTTCTTTTGACAAGTTTACCTTTTTGAGGAACAGGATACATATTGAGATGCGATGTGTAGAGTGCACATAGTCTGTTGTACTCTACGGTGCAGGGAATGTCAACCTTGACTTTGTATCAAAATCTACTAGAAATAGTCCTTCAAGTGTACGTAGCCATGACAGTTCTACGTAACTCATACCTTCTTTAAACACTGTGCTGCCGATGACAATCAATGCCTGATCTAGGGCTGGACCTTGCAATGTATTAATAGTGATTGCATATGCAAGAAACCGAGAAAACTGTTCCCTACGTACATACATGTCTTTGAAAAGAAGGAATTGGCTGTTGAGCATCCTATCCTTTTAACTTCTGATAGTTTGTCAAAGTGGATGTTGATAAACTGAATGTTGTTGTCACATGGATATGTTTGAAAGCCAACAACTGTTCCAAATGCTCCATTAACTATACCTTGCTCCACTTCAAGATTACATTTAAGCATTACTCTACAGTTCAAACACAATGTTAACATTTTCTCAAAACCAGTTGTGTTGGAGATGCAATTTTCTAAGCTATTCAGTCATGCTGTGGCTTGTTGACACATAGGAAGTGTCAGACTGAGCACTTCTGGTTTGTCCACGGAGTTAATTTGCACTATTGGTTGCAATTTTGTTCTTAACATGTTTTCATTGAACTCTGCACAGCTTGCTAGGGTTGGCATTACAGACTTACATTTCACATTTGTATGTGCTAATTTTTCCATGACATCAGCAGCATATGTGTTATGCCCATGTAGCTCATGGATGAGCCTAGTATTTAAGATAGACAGTGCATCGTTATATAGCACACTGATACGAATAGTTTTCAAAATGTTAACATAGGTGAGATCTGCAGACTGATGCATGTTTCGCCTTAGTTCTCTATATTGGAAATGTTGCCAGAGATTTACATTTCCTCTGCTGCCATGTGATTTTTATGGCAGAATTTGTGTCCTAAATTTTTAAAATTGGTTCACCTTCCACTGGTGTTAATTGAAGATGTCCAAAAACAATAACATGTTTTCCTCCAAAGAGTACTTTGTAGTTCGTTTTAAGGACCTCTTGCAATCTGAGGTGAATCAAAGCCAACATTATTTCGGAGACCATGCAAACCTCATCTATTAGGAGCATTTTCATTTGTTTCAGAATCTGCGTAGCTCCATAGCAGCTTCTGTTGAAAGTTTGTAGTACTCTAATTTGTTTTGGTGTTCTGCTGGAAGGAGTAGCAGTCGGTGTAAAGTAACACCACCTATGTCGTAGGCAGCGAAACCGGTGGGGGCTGTTATAACAGCTGAAACCTTGTTGTTTGTACAGTTTTGGAGGAACTTGCTGATGATTTATATTAAGAATGTTCTGCCTGAGCCAGCTTCACCATTTACATACAGGAGTACATGTTTATAATTTTGACAGCTACATGTTTTACTTCCGTGCTGTACACCATGTTCAATTTCTTTAGTTTCTTCTAGGAAAATGCTATGTTGTTCATCATTGAGTTGTGATTTCAGGGTTTATAGTGAATAAGTCGAATTCAAAAAAGTCGAATGCAAAAATGTCGAAAAAAGAAATTTCAAATGTTTTTTTAAACTTTTTTTATTTAATGGGGGGGTTCCCCCACAGCCCACCATTTATTTTTTACTACCTAAAGCCAAAAAACATACAAATTAAAAAAACACATTAAAAATGTTTTTTCAACATTTTTGGATTCGACTTTTAGGAAAATGCTATGTTGTTCATCGTTGAGTTGTGATTTCAGGGTTTATAGTGAATAAGTCGAATTCAAAAAAGTTGAATGCAAAAATTTTGAAAACATTTTTTCAAATGTTTTTTTATTTTTTTATTTAATGGGAGGGTTCCCCCAGACCACCATTTATTTTTTACTAGCTAAAGCCAAAAAAACATACAAATTAAAAATAACACATTCAATTTTTTTTTTCAACATTATCTTTTTTTACATTTTTGGATTCGACTTTTTGCATTCAACTTTATGACTGATTTCAGTAGAGTACAGTTTTCTTCAGATTCCTCATACTGACACATGGTGTTTTCGACTTCAGTCATTGCTAATTCTGCTTCATTTACTATCAGTGGCTCTCAAAGTGGTTCTTGGCTTCCTGTAACAGAAGGTTGACTGTCCTCAGGAGTGTCTTCATTTAGTTCTGCTTGCACTTCTTCCTCTTGTTGGCGTTAATTGTGCAACATGTTTTTGTACTGCTTGGAATTGATATCTGTTATACTGTTTTCATTTGCATTGAAACCATCTTGATAGGATTGATGGGTGTCCAATAAATCTTCTTCTTTTCGCCATGGTTTAACAAGTTGTATTAGGGACATGTAGTGAAGTTATCTATGTTGAGGAGTTTTAAAGGATAGCTTCATATGATTAATCAGGATGAGGTTGATATGTTTAACCAGACTGCCTTCACATTTTTTGACTAGGTATTTTTTTTTCATCTGGTTTAATATTATTATTGTACGAGGAATGTTGAACTTTGTGGTATAGAAACATGGTTTCCAAAGCAGTACTCCTGTTTGGGTAGTATGTGTCCAATAAATAAAATGTCCTGGCAGTTGGACTCATTTTTGGCTATTGTTTCTATGTCTTGGTATGATTTGAACACTCTTTTTCTGGATGCAGCAGGACCAAGGTTTAGCCAGACTATGATTTCTTATTTCCCATATATGGCTGTGCCTGTTAAATGGTCTGCAGCTTCGTAGCAACCACATTCTCTGTGGTAGAGCATTTTTATGCCAAAGCTGTATAATTTGTGTGACAGTGTTTTGTCAGATGATATGTCACCCAAGAGGTCTTTGAGCTCTGTTTTCTCAGCTTTGCTTGGGTAGCCTGTGACATATCATGCAACAGCAGTGGAATTGTCTTAAATGGACTTTATATCTATGTTTGCATTCCACAAGACAGCAATGATTCCATTGTAATCATTGATGTACTTTGAAACTTCATTTCTTTTAATGCAGTATGCGTTTCTAGCTATTTTGCCTTTTACACTCTGTCTAACAGAACACATGAACGTGTTTACTTGTCCTTTTGCTGAATCTGATCTAAGGAAAACAAACCGGCATTTGGTGTAGTATTTGCCTTTGTTTTTATATCTCTGTCAACCATATTTGTCACATTTATGTCTTTGGAACCATAAAATGTGTGTATGGAGGTCACTATGTGAGCTTTCTGAAGAGATTTTGCAAGTTACATATTTGTAAAAGAACTACAAAAGAGTGACATCACTGCCCTGACCAAATGTAGGAGAATCTTTTATCACAAAAGCATGTGGATGTGTGGTGCTCCTCTGGATTGATATTATTTTTCTCAAGAAGAAGAGTTGCACTTCTCTGAGAGGGGAAATGTTTTATTACAGATAAAGTGCAGCATGGCAATACATTTACAGGGTCAAGAGAGCAGAGTTTTCCTGGTGTTTTTATGTCTCTCCCTTCTTTGTTCTGGTTTGCTATGCATAGGAAGTCATGCAAGTCTTCCCATGCATACTCTGCACAACTCAAGGTGACAACCCATGTGGGTGGGCCAAGGTTCCGTAGTATACACCGTACATCTGTGTGATGTCGGAACCAGTATTCTTTTGTGCCACACATCTTTGGCAAGAGATTTGTGAAACGTGACTGCATAACTTCATCTTTGTCTTGTAACTTTTGAAGTAATTGCGTAGCAGGCATGTTAAAACATGTTTGTGTGCAACTCTGTAACATAGAGTGGCTAGTTGTCATGATGCCTACCCCCGGGCATCAGGACCAAGCCCATGAGCTCCGGGAGCAGGCATCCAGATTCTTATTAAAACCCCAACAGCCCCGGCTGGGGGCTGTTTGGGTTCAGTCCTGGCGCCTTAGGCGCCAGGCTCATCATAGAAATCAGTCCTGGCGCCATAGGCGCCAGGCTCATAGACCTTACTTACTTGATGCAGACCATGCTGCAAGTGAGTCCAAGCCAACGTGAGGCCTGGATGGGACTATTTTATTACAGGGACTATTTTTTACTTGGCCGTGGTTCTGAGGAACTTCTTAACTGGAACTACTTTAGAGGCTATTTAAACCATGCCCGAACAGCAGCACACGCTTTGCGTTATTCTGCATCCAGCAGAGTAATGCTCACCATGCCTGCAGTCAGCATCCTGTCTTCTGCACGCCCCCCTCGAATCTGGAGCTCCTAAAACAAAGAGGAAAGAAAAGGACAAGGTTAGAAAACAAACTATTTTCGAATTCCTCACCTGATTCTAGATCCATCTCACCTCCGGACCTGAAAAGAACGTCATTTCATACGCGCTGCATATCCAGCTGCAGCGCTGCGCCATACTCACCAGTCCTTGCAACATCGTTCGATTCGGCGCTGCCTCCATAATTTCTTCGCCGAACTCTGGCACCTGGGGGACAAAAGAAAACAACAAGGTGAGCCGAGAAAACCAACAAATATAACTCTTATCACCATAGACTTACCTGATTTACCACCGGAGGCATTATTCTATAACTCTCCACCTGCAAAGAGAGAGAAAACAACACGTTAAACACGTGCAACATTTACCGGACAGCGTAGGGTAATACAGACCTTTACCTGAGCGCCACCATCTACCACAAGAGCATCTTCTCACGAACTCAGCTACAAGACAAGGAAGGAAGGGGGAACAAGCGTGAACATCGGACATATTGAACTCTATGAACTTGATACTTACTGTCCTCGCCAGGAATCTCAGTGTTAATACTCTCCGGAACTCTCCCACACCTTCAAACCAGTGAAGTAACTGGAATCAACGCGCCCCTGCAATCCATGCAGGATGGAGAGCTCATCTTACAAGAGTATCAGGTGAGATTGCTGAGAGGGCACTTCGGAGGTGATTAGTGGGGAGGACTGTGGGGGGGTGCCATCACTTGAATCCACGGGTGGCTAAATCCATCTCTCCACTTGCAGGAGAATACTTCTACGGGTCAAGCAGACAAGATTAGGAGGGCCAGTCCAGTCAGTCATCTCTGCACTACGCATCACGTTGGTGTAGACCGCAGCCGTCCGCTTCCGACCGACGCCCCTGTGGGAGCCAGGTGAGCGTAACACTAGTTTACTTTCAAACAGAAGGTGGAATATGTATTCAACGTTTTGTCTGAATCTGGGGTCTTCAGAATACATTCATAAAGAGCGGTATTCAGATGCTGTTATTTGTGTGGATCGTGAATTGTGTGACAGTGGGTGAATTGTGTACTGGTCTAAAATATTGGATGCTGTAATAGGATTTACACGTTCAAATTGGCGAGTTGATGAGGAATCTTGAATTATTTCAGTGGTTTCTCTTAGGTTTTCTTCAATGTTTATTTCTTTGTGCTACTCATTGTTCTCTTTTAGATATTGTAGGGCATCTCTAACTTTGTTTAAGTCTACTAGTTGTTGGCAAGATTTTTTGTCCTTTTTAATTAGACCATTTACTCGGATAATCAAAGATTGATCTATTGGCCGTTGCACTCCCAAAGTGTCTACATTTTCTTTAAGATCTAATGGCAGATAAACTACTTTGCCAGAAATGCCTTTTAGTAATTCAGAAGGTGGAAACTTGGCTATTTTAGGCTGAAGGCGTATTGTCGCTTCAAATGGGCTGACTCTTTGGATTATAATGCTCACATACAAATTAAGCTGTAGCAGTGGTTTTGGAAGTGGGCATATTATTAGTGATTGCCTTTTTGGCATTTGGTTATTATCAAGTTTTGTAGTGCGGTATGTACAAAGTATCGATGTGTTAGTAATTTAGTATTTGTTTTCTGCTTTTAAGGTAGGGAGCTAATTGGAACCATTGGCATTCCTCATTGTCTTCTATTTTGTGTGCTATATCTATTGTTTTGGTGCTCTTTGTAAAAAAAGAAAAAAAAAATCAGCGACAACACACACATACTTCGTTTGGTACTTCAGCAGATGTGCTTTCAAACATTGCTATTTCTTTTTTGTACATTGTACATGTGTATTAGAAGGTTGGCATCTGTGAGGTTGTTGCTACTCTTTCAAAAGGTACTGCATTCTTAAAGTGCTCTTAACTTCCAAAATATTTGCTTTGGATGTGGTCTATTTCTTCCAGGAGTTCTTTGGCTGTGCCATGCAGGAGAATGTGATTTAAGTTTCCAGTTCTAAAGCAGGACTCTTCCCATAGTCCAGCCTCTGGAGAAGATTCCATATAGTTTAATAGTGTGTTGCTAACATTTTGATGTGGCGGAAGGTGCTTCTGCAAGCAGGCCCAGAAATGTAAACTAATGAATGTCTTTGTAGTCCTGTGTATTTGCACACTGGACAGGAGTACATTGTTTGCAACATTTTCATTCTCATTTTCTCTTTTGCTTTCACATATTGATTGAGGAATGGAGAGTAAGTTTGTTGGGGACATTCGTTCAATGAGGATTTTTTCTTTCTGCCATTATGGTGTTGTGAACCATTTCATATCTTCACCCACTGCTAGGTATGCCAATTGGCTTTGTATGCTCTTGTTTGTATGCTTCTTCTGTGAAATATGGCTCTGTGCTCGTTGTGTGAATCCACTCACCTGCACAGAAGTTTGCAAAGGAATCTATGTTGACATTTTGCATGTTGCAAAGTACTTTCTATAGTTTAGTAATTCATGTTGTTAGTGGTTTCAATCTGTTTAAAATTAATATGAACACTTTACTTTTGAGGTCCATTGTGCTGACAATGAGAGCTTCCACTATCAGTTTTCTGCGGTACGTTTTAAGGGTTTTGCGTGACTTCGCTTCTGTTATTATAAGGTTCTGAAGGACTCTATGGTAGAACATTGTTTGTAAAATATATTTTTAGGAATGCTTACCTGTGGCTAAATTAACATTGGTATATGCAGTGCCTGCGCTACTGGCAGTTGTATCCTTCATAATGCATGTTGCATGCTTTTAGTTTAATCTGCTCTGTTTTTGCTTTGTTTTCAATGGAGTGGGTTTTTGGTAGGCATTTTATTTTGTCTGTTGGAGAAGAAAGGAACGTGTGGGTTTAAAAAGTTGTGCAATGTATTTGTGTGTACCGTGCATGGGTGTCTGAATATCAGGGTAGGCATAAATAGAGGGTTGTGTGATTGAGCAATGGGCTGATACTTCTGGGTGGGAAGGTTCTACTAGTACCTCTGTGTGTTGATGTGTGAAAGGTTTGCTTCAGTGTGTATGCCAGTGTTCTGTGCATGAATAAGTAAGGACATTACAATGTTTGCACAAAACTAGTGGGTGTTATGATACTGGTGTTCAGATGAGAATACACAGAGTGCACCTGCTGAGGTGCAATGAGTAAGAATGAAGCAAATGCTGTTGGCTTGGATAGAATTTTGTAGGGTACCATACAACGATGATGCACTGTCTGAGTAACAGGAATAACACTACAGTACTGCACTTACTTTTTTGGATGTGAAGAGTAGTGTTCTTCTGGGTTTTATCTTCCAGTAGAGACTGTTCTGTCTTTTCAGGAGAAAGAAGTTAGTGGGTATGTGTGTTAATGACACAATAATTGCACTAGGAGAAAACATTATTTTACATTGTAGGAGGATTTGTTTGGAGGAAGAGTTGGTAACATACCACGTGATTACAAATATGCTTGTAACACTGCTGTTGGTGCAGACAGGTTGCTACTACATTCCAGTGCCAGGATATTACAGGGCATGTTGTCATGGAAAGTCGGGTGTAGGAAAATGTTCCTCAGTATGTGTGTGCAATTGTACAGCACTGCATAGGAATGGGGGCGTGGGAGTATCAGCCTAGCTGGTATGGGGTCCAGTGGTGCAGTAATAAGTATGCCCTATGGGGCTGCACTTTTCGATGTGGGTGAGTCATTGCAGTACTTGCATTAGAAATGAAGTAGTGCAAGTTCAAGTAGGGTGAGAAAATGGTAGAAGCCTAGAAAAATGTACACATTAGAAAGAAGAATGTTAGTGCGTGGAATTTTATTAACTTTCCCACACATAGGTACTTACTACATGAGTGCCTTTGCGGTATATTGCAGCAATCCTTTCCTGTTGCTTTCATTTATTTAGCAAACTTTACAGATAGCACTGTTGCCAAAGTATAGATGCATTTCTTTGCTTTCCTTGAAATGGTACCTGAAATGAGTAGTTGTAAGCGCAGTGCATTGTGTTAATTGTGTGATCTATGTACTTGCCATGCTTTGGTAACCTACATGCAGTTTTCGTTTTCTGTGTACATTCGGGCATTTTACAGCAGGTGTGTTAGTGGGAGAAGCGGTTGTAAAAGAAGCGGTTGTAAAAGTGACAGAAGGAAAGAGTCTACATAAGAATGGGTGATATGGGGAAGCATGCATGTTGTGGCAATATATTGAAGTTTCACATAGCATCTAGTACTTGACCTTGCTGTACACATGTTCCCAATGTGTTTTCTTTTTTTTTTTGCCAAATTTGAAATATGTGGTTTGCAACTGTTATGCAAGTGGGCATTAAAGGAAAACATTGAAAGTACACAACATTGTAAGTAACTGGCACTTGATGTCAGGAGATGGGACAAATTAGACTATGATTATTGAGTAGGTTATGCAGGGTAAGTGTTCATATGCATTTCTAAAAGAGTTGCAAATGTACTCTACACAATATATGCATACCTGTAGTTTGTGTTGATGGATGCAGATGTGGATGAATCTGGATGCAGACATCCTGGAGAGTTTTACAGTACTTTTTGATGGATGTGCTTTGGTATTTACAGGAGACCTGTACTCTGATTGTTCAGCAGTACATCTAAAGTGTTGAACTGGGATGACAGAGTTAGATGTAGAGTTCTTGGATGTGATTGGCAGATGCTTGTGTGACTGCTTAACAGTAGCCAATGAGGGAGTGCTACAAAGAGTGAAGTGGAAGGGGAAGAAGGGCTGCCCCAGTGTTACAAGGTTCGCGGACATCGCAGTAGTCCGCGGACTGGGTGTGACACATCCAGGGGGGTCGCAGCATTCCTGGCACGGGAATGGGACTTTGGGGATTAGCCAATCAGATGTTCAGTTTGTGCTTTGCAGGAAGAGGGGGTTAGACTTTTTTTCATTGCTGTGTTGGTTGTGTAGTAAAGATGGCTGGTGGTTGAGAGATGCATAGAGTTACTGTATGGTTAGTGGGAGATTCCTTTATATGTGATCTAGAGAGGTAAGCGGAGGGAAGAGGCGTTTCACCTGATCTTGGTTTTTAAGGGCTGCAGTCTCTGTGGTACAGTGTGCCTGGCTGAAATTTGCAGGGAGTGCTTGCACTTTGCAGAGACATGGCTAGTTTCAGTACTCCTGATGTTCTGGTGGTGCACTTTGGAGGAGAAAATTTGGGTTACATCAGTGCTCCAGTTTGCTCAGTGCACTGAAGGAGTTGGTGCAAGAACCCATGCTGCTTTTTACGAGTGCAAAGGTGTTTTTTTCACAAATACCACCTAGAGCACTATGGAATAACCCCAATGTCCTTAGTCCCCAGCAAAATGCAGGAAGGTGCCTCATTAACAGAGGCATGTGTGCATGTTTGTGACATGCTGAGATGTTCTTTTTCCATAATCAGAACATTGATTCCCTTAGTGTGCACTATTTCACCGCAGATGACATTTCGTTATCTACCCTTGGAAATGCTATTTTCTTTCGTAATCTAAGGGATTCTTTGCAGAGCTTGATGTAAGGCAGTAAGGAGGAAAAGAAGAGAACCCCCCCATAAATATAAAACAAAAGGTATTTGTTTACAAGCACTTTAAAAAAGGCTCTTTTCAGAGCCACCACCACAGTGGAAATCTTCTTCCCTGGGTTACATTTCTCTCCCCATCCCCTTGAAATTGACTATTTATCCGCGGACACCAGAGTAGTTTGTGGATTGCACTTGCCACATCCGGGCTTTTCAGGATGGCAGGCATGGAAATGGGACTGTGGAGGCCAGTGGATTGACCAATAAGATTTTCTGCGTGTGATGTGCATGGAGAGAGTGTGGCATTGGGTCTGTTTGGTGACAGGAGTGCAGATGGCTATGGTTATGGCTGTGTCTTTCAGGAGGCAGAGTGTCTGGATTTTGGGGGAGTCGTGGATACATTGGTTGCTATATGAAGAGCACTGTGGAGTGGCTGCACATCTTTGATTTGATCATGTGGATGTGCACTGTTATGGAGTGATCAGCATGAAGTGGGTGGATTTGGTTCCCCTTTGTGCCACTTTGGTGATGCACAATCATCCAGCTATTATTACTGTTCATTGTGGAGGGAACAGTTTAGGCCATGTTACCTGAATCTCACTGCAGTTTGTGATGAAAGAGTCACTTGGGAAAGTCATGGACATGTTTCCAAACTCCCAAGTATTTTTTTCTCACATTGCCCAGAGAAAGATGTGGCTACGCTCTTCTTCATTTGGTGCGCAAATGGAGAAAGCAAGGCACAAAGTCAACAAGGCTAGTTGCACATTTTTGTTGGCATGTCGTCTTCCACAATGAAAACATTACATTTCGTAGCACCAATATTTTTCACTGTGCTTCAGGCTTTTTTACTGATGCTGGCAATCAGCTTTTTCTGCAAAATATCCAACATGCTTTGCAGCCCTTTTTGCACAAATGGCATGCCCTTCATAGTAGGTGTTGCCTACTTTATCTAAAAATGTTTCAAAAAAACTTCCAAAAACAACAAAAAAGGCTCTTTTCAGATCCATCACTTCCTCCCATAAAAGAGTGTAATAGTTTACATGCTGCCACAACCCACATTTTCTGGACTACCGCAGACTTTGCAGGCTGCGCAGAGGGCCTGCACCAATTTAAACTGTGAAAGGTGGCTCTGAGAAGAGCCTTTTTTCATTTTGTGTTGTTTTATAAATTTGTGGGTGTTTTTTACATGACACACAAGGATGGGAAGGGAGGATAGGCTAGAGACACCAACCACAGGGATGAAGGGGCAGGTGGAAAGAGGAAGATGTTGGGTGGGCCTCATGGAGATAGGGGGCACTTTCCCTCATGCTCCTGAACCGTAGCATCGAAAGCACTCTGGAATTGCAGAGTACTGAATCACAGTACATACACAGTACAGTGACCTTTGAAAGGTAAGGGTCTGCTATATTGTGTTTGACCTGTGAGGGTAGGTCAAGGATCCACTGCCCCAGAGGAGTGCCCTTTGTGGTGACAGGAGCAGATGTGGAGGATGCTGTAGAGGAACCCAACCTGCTACCCTGTTTGAAGGTGGCGACCCTCCAAACTGCTCCCTTGTGGCTCGACCTCAGGTGTCGCCGCATGGAGGTGGTCTTGTAGCTGTGCAGCCCATGCTTCCCACGACTGATTACTCAGTGCAGCTAACCTTGGCCACACAAGCCTTGGGTACCCCCCGAATGGTGGTAATGAGCCTCCACACCCAAGACTCACATTGGCAGCTGGTAGTGGGGACTTCCACTACCTCATACTCTTTTTCTTCTTGATCCCCCTCTACATCACCATGCCAGTTCCCCTCCCCAGGCACTCCAGAAGATGGTGGTGGTGCTAAGGAGCCAGCAGCAGCAGAAGCAGCAATGGATTTCATTATTAAGGAAATTAACAATTCAGCAAACCAGCAAACCAGCAAGCAGCAATCTGGATCAGTGTTCTTTCCTGGGTATCCCAAAACAGAATGAGGAGCAGCACTGGGGTGTGGCCTTTTGTAGGGGTGCAGGGAAGCGCTCTGCGAACAGTGGCGCTCCGCAGACACTTCAAACCCTAAGTTGGGCTAAACAAGTTGCAAAAAGTCTCCAGATCACCTGGGACATGGTCTACGATCAATGCAAGGGTGAAGTTTCACCACAAAACACCTTAGAATGCTCATAAAACCATGTTCTATGTATCTGGGGGATAGACAGTGTCTGCGAATAAGGACAGACGCTCAGCGTGGGTGTGGTCGAATGGTGATGTCACCAACCTTCGCAGATGGGACTGCTATCCGTAGGACACCTATTGCATAGGATGCGATATGCGCATGCACCTGGCTGACAGGGGCGGGATCCCCAAACTAATTAAAGTATGTCATGTGCAGCAGACCTTGCTGACAGGTGTGGTGATCGGTGGGCACGGGGGATCAAATGTGCATGCGCCTAGGTGTCCATAAAACAGTGGCGGCATCCCTGAACTAATTAAAAGTGTGACACATGCAACGGAACTTGCGGACAGGTGCAGTGTTTGGAGGGCACAGGGGATCAAATGTGCATGCGCCCAGGTGGTCACAGGACAGGTTGTGGGTCCCTGAATCATATAAAGGTACATCATGACTTTGTGGACATGTCCAGACAGGTGCTGTGTCTGCAGGACACCTCCATCTTGATTGCGGACATCCCAGACAGATGCAGTGTCCGTAGGACACCTCCATTTTGATTACGGACAGCCCGGACAGTCACGGACATCTAAAAAGGCGTTTTAAAAAAGAAAACCACACACAGCAACAGTAAACACACAGAACTTTATTAACACACACTAAAAATATAGCATTAGGAAAGGGAAGGTGTAGCAGAATGGGAAACAGGGGATTTTGGGTTTTGCAAAGGCTGGTCATGAGGGGAGGAAGGGATTGGGGTTGCATCATAGCATCTTTGACTACAGGGAATTTGTGGGGATTGTTGGCTGAGACAGGGGAAAGGGGTACAGGTACAAGTGGGGCAGTGTTACTTAATATTAATATTGTTAAAGTAACCATTCATATAATAGGCCTTGGACTGTACTCATAGCCTTAGTTCCAGTACATGCTACTACACTACTGCATTATAAATTGTCAAAAAATAGTGTATAATTAGTGACATCCCTATTTATAAACATCCAAAACTAATTTGATTTAAAATTCGCCCAATACCTACACCCAATTGCGTGTGCCTTTTGCCGTTAAATAATCAAAAATGTAGATACTCCATTTAAGCAGTATTTATGAGTGCACACAGCATTCTATGCAATTGCCAAATCCCTATCAGTAAATTAGATCATCCATCTAATCCACGTAGTGCTTAAGGTATAATAGCCAAGCCTATACATCATGAAACTAAAATAATAAAAACAAAAAACAGACTACAAAGACTATATAATCATACTCATCCAAGATGGCGACCGCCACTTGAGTCGCTACTACGAGCAACCTAGCTCGACGAGGCCGCTGGAGAACACGAGTGACTGGAACTCCCAGGTACCCCAGGTCCCCCTTCTAACCCATTTAATATACACTTCGAGCGGTTTTAAACAACGCGGTTTTCCGCACGCTCGCAATGTACAAAATGAGTATCTAGCCTAATGTAAACCTAGGCTTCCATTTATATATACCTATTAACGATGCCCAGAGTAGGATTATAATAACAAGGAGCAAATATTTCAACAACGCCTTCTTTTATTCTCTCTAGCACTCTGCTATTAGCTATCAACACTGACCATTCGCTGGAAAACCCCAGGCAAGGTGAGTTGCCTCTCTGCCCCATGGCCCCATACAACCCCCCAAAACAGCGCCAGTGCCTTAAAAAGCACGCGGTGCATGGCGGCAGTGCGTTCTCTCCCCGGGCTTCTCAGTTCCTGGATTCCCTTATCCCCGCCTCCCAATGGCCCTGATTGGACAAGCCTTCCCCTCCACCACACAGGCCTGGAGACCTGCGAACAGCGCGGCACCAGCGCCATTCGCTGGAAAACCCCAGGCAAGGTGAGTTGCCTCTCTGCCCCATGGCCCCATACAACCCCCCAAAACAGCGCCAGTGCCTTAAAAAGCACGCGGTGCATGGCGGCAGTGCGTTCTCTCCCCGGGCTTCTCAGTTCCTGGATTCCCTTATCCCCGCCTCCCAATGGCCCTGATTGGACAAGCCTTCCCCTCCACCACACAGGCCTGGAGACCTGCGAACAGCGCGGCACCAGCGCCATTCGCTGGAAAACCCCAGGCAAGGTGAGTTGCCTCTCTGCCCCATGGCCCCATACAACCCCCCAAAACAGCGCCAGTGCCTTAAAAAGCACGCGGTGCATGGCGGCAGTGCGTTCTCTCCCCGGGCTTCTCAGTTCCTGGATTCCCTTATCCCCGCCTCCCAATGGCCCTGATTGGACAAGCCTTCCCCTCCACCACACAGGCCTGGAGACCTGCGAACAGCGCGGCACCAGCGCCATTCGCTGGAAAACCCCAGGCAAGGTGAGTTGCCTCTCTGCCCCATGGCCCCATACAACCCCCCAAAACAGCGCCAGTGCCTTAAAAAGCACGCGGTGCATGGCGGCAGTGCGTTCTCTCCCCGGGCTTCTCAGTTCCTGGATTCCCTTATCCCCGCCTCCCAATGGCCCTGATTGGACAAGCCTTCCCCTCCACCACACAGCCCTGGAGACCGTGGTCCCTCTCCCCAGCCCACCCGCTTCCTGGTTCCCCTCTGCCCGCCTCCCAACACGCCCACTCCATCCGGATTGGTTCCCAAATCCCACATCAAGGACACCCCAGGGCAGCCCTCTGCCCGGCAGCCCTGCGGCGAAGGACCCCGAGGCAAAGGACGGCCCCAAGATGTGTCCGCAGGTGTCAGCAAGGGAAGCCACCAGACACCGACAAAACTGTAAGTGCTGGCATGGGTGGCGGGTAGAGCAATTACTCTACTCCAGAAAGCTCCTGCCACTCTAACTTACCTTTCAATGGCCTAGACGGCTATAGACCTACACCATGCATTATTAGAGAGATATGTGACCTTCAGCCTAGACCTATTCATGGCTGGACAGCAAACACTGCGTGCAGTATAATTTAACTAGTACCATACCCCGAGAGAACCACAAAGTTTAGCTCGCGTTACATCTAGATAGAAATGTGACTGTTAGCATTTGCCACCCTAGTATGGAGTTCTGAACTTTAGAAGTGCATTTAGAAGTGCCCCATTACCCTCTCTGTGAAATGCTGAATTTAAAAGTGTACCCAATAGCCTCTTCGTGTAAGTTGAATTTAGAAGTGCATTTAGAAGATGAATTTAGAAGTGTGCCCAATAGCCTCTCTGTGAAAAGTTGAATCTTGAAGTGTGCCCAATAGCCTCTCTATGAAATGCTGAATTTAAAAATGTACCCAATAGCCTCTTCGTGTAAGTTGAATTTAGAAGTGCATTTAGAAGATGAATTTAGAAGTGTACCCAATAGCCTCTCTGTGAAAGTTGAATGTAGAAGTGGCCCAATAGCCTCTCTGTGAAATGCTGAATGTAGAAGTGTCCTAATAGCCTCTCTGTGAAAAGTTGAATTTAGAAGTGCATTTAGAAGATGAATTTAGAAGTGTACCCAATAGCCTCTCTGTGAAAAGTTGAATTTAGAAGTGCATTTAGAAGATGAATTTAGAAGTGTACCCAATAGCCTCTCTGTGAAAAGTTGAATTTAGAAGTGGCCCAATAGCCTCTCTGTGAAATGCTGAATGTAGAAGTGTCCCCAATAGCCTCTTTGTGAAAGTTGAATGTAGAAGTGGCCAATAGCCTCTCTGTGAAATGCTGAATGTAGAAGTGTCCCAATAGCCTCTCTGTGAAAAGTTGAATTTAGATGTGCATTTAGAAGATGAATTTAGAAGTATGCCCAATACCCTCTCTGTGAAAAGTTGAGTTTAGAAGTGCATTTAGAAGTTGAATTTAGAAGTGTAGAGATTGTCTAAAAGGGCACGTTTGAGCGTGCCTTGGTTGAATTTTGATGTGTGCCTAATATCCTCTCGGTACAAAGTTGATTCTAGAAGTGTATATAACACCACCCCTCTGGCATAGCGGGATTTGACAGTGTACCTAATAACGTCACTGTGCCAAAGTCTTGAAAGTCTACCCTATGGTGAGCGGGTGAAGTGGATACCCTATATCGGGTGAAGGATGGGACGGGTGAAGGGCGTGGATGGGACGGGTGAAGGGCGTGGATGGGACGGGTGAAGTGTGTGGATGGGACGAGTGAAGTGACGTGGAAAGGGTGAAACGGTAGAACGGATGAAGTAGGCAAATGAACGAGTGACGTACTTGGAACCGGCGAAGTGGGGGGAACTAGTGAAGTGGGTGTAACGAGTGAAGTTGGTGCAAGAATCGAACGTGCAAAGATGACATATGTGGATGGCTGATGCATGGAGTAAGGATAACTTGGGTAGAACGAATGAAAGGAGCAGTGTGAAGATGACTTATCCGTATGGATGACGCATGGACAAATGATAACGTGGATAGAACGAATGAAAGGAGTAGTTCATAAAATGGTTGGAGTGCATGGAACGGATGGGAGTGCATGGAACAGATGGGAGTGCATGGAACGGATGGGAGTGCATGGAACGGATGGGAGTGCATGGAACGGATGGGAGTGCACCGAGCGGGTTGGAGTGCACCGAGCGGATTGGAGTGCACAGAATGGCGGGACGTACATGAAATGGTTTGGAGCGCATGGAACACCTGAATGAGCATTGAAAGGAACGGTCTGAGTGCTTGAAACGGTCGTAATGCACGGAACAGTCGGAGTACATGGAACGGATGAAGTTCATGGAACTACTGGAGTGGGCGCGATCTCAAGCACCTACAGTAAACCACCATATTCACATCGCCACGCTTACTCTCTTCTTTACACCACCACTCAAATAGAACACAGCGATACTATGACACCATTCGGTATAGCTGTTCTCATACCAACATCTGCCTCATACTCCCCATCACTCTAACTAAACACTGCTGGTTACTCACCCCCCAGCCAGGCGTTCTCCTCAGGCCTAACGCAGCCACGATCGGTCTGGATAATTCCTGCCAGAACGAACACATACTATTGACCTCTCAACCACCACACCTACCGCTAAGAAGCAGCTATTACACGAATGCCACTCCAGCTGCACACATATCCGGTGCTCACACGCACCTTTGTCACCCTCTACTCTACTGACTTGAACTTCGGTTCCCAAGGGCGTTCAACCTACCAGCGCCTTCAGACCATACCAATGGTATATAAGGCGCTATATAAATGCAAAGTAACATAACATAACATAACCACAATGATAGTGTTATACTAAAGAATACACATCGGGGTCCTCTTTCGCCGAGTCGAGTAACCTCCCCGAATAAGGTAAGCCCACAACAAGCGTCAACTATGATCATCTCCGTTTTTTCTGGATTACATCGGATACACTTACCAATAAGCAAATTCGAACTGTAATAGTAAGGAAACCTTCTTTGTGGTTTATTACAGGCATAATTTGGTGCTTTACGTGTTAATTAACAAATGTTTCTTCAAAAACGGTTACGAGTCTCCATTTTGACGGACCCCCTCCAAAAGGACTTATAGCTTCAATATAAGTGGTAAGCCCATGCTTTTTACCCCATGCACTGAACTGCTTGAGCAGAGCCTCCATGCCAATATGCTAACTAAATTATGCAAATATAATTTGTAGGTCATTCTGAAACTCAACTTCGAATCCACTATCGACCAAGAGGACAAACCCCTGCTATATTCAGGAACCTACCTCTATAACAACTACTCGCCCAGACAAGACTAGGTAATTAATTATCCTAGTACTGTTCGATAAAATCAAATTATCTTAGAAGTTCATTAGGCACTTATAGCTTACACTCTTCTTTCGTCTTCCATATCAACAGCCTACAGAAAGAACATTCAAGTGCATTATTTTCGCTGCCAACAGGAAGAACTGTCTAAATGACATATGTATTAGTAACATTTCCTGATATTGTCTTTTGCGTTTTTTTTACTGTTTTTTACTGATTGACTGTAACTTTTTAGATACAGTGACACTACTCCTGAAGAAAGTTCCTAGAATAATCAGAGAACTGAAACATGTCGAGTCTTCCCAAACTAGTCTAACACCCACTAGTTTTGATAAAATTACCTTCTATAAGAGGGCCTTTAGATCAGGGTAAGGTCGTAATTATTCCCTACAAAGATCTCAAAAACCTACCAATAGCACAATAGACATTTGTTATCAGATTATATTTAAATTCATGTGTCACAACTAAATTGTCTGTTTTTTAGACGGTGTATATGTTTTACTGTATGAAGTAAATGGGATTTTTCCATCGCTTCTTTTACAAAATTTGTTGAACTGTGTATTTTCTAATGAAATGAATATTAAAAGATGATCGATGAAGTATTTTCTACAGCCTTGATTTAATGCCTATAAACTGTAGAATGTTGGATATGAGCTAACTACCTCCTATGTTTATTATACTTAATATTGTCCATCATATGTCTTTCTATAAATGTCTTTAACTCTGCAAACCTGTTGTTTAACTGGCATTTTTTGCACAGAGGATTCTTAGTTCATTTTCCACATTTCCACTTTGGTTGTCTCTGTGCCCATACTCTTGTACATTGGCTGTGCTTCTGGCTCAGTGACTTCATTTGCCGTATGTACTAGTAAAAAAGAAGCATGATTCAGTTACATGTGAAGCAATGTGCATTAATGTTCATAATTCAAAAATTGTATTGTGTACCATTGGAGTGGATTTGACATTGTCACTCATTTAATCATGTGGGAAATTCTACTCAAGCCACTCCAAGGTGCTTCCCATTTCGGTCAGTGTAAAAAAAAAATTCTTTTTGGTAGTCATGAACACAGAACAAACTTGGAATAAATGTAGTGTACTTAAAACTTTTTTGTACGGTTGTCCTCTTAGAACGTTGCACTTCCTTCTGGCAGTTGATTCTCCCTGTGGATGCAAAGAAGCACTGAGGTAATATTGTTGGGTGCACAGGTTATTTTTCTGCTTGGTGTATTCCATTATGTTGCACAACCTAAGTAATTGCACTGCTGTACAGAATTTGTAGACCTAGTTAATTTTTCCTTCTAGTACAAATATGTGTTGCTCTTCAAACATCTTCTGTTTGTTTGCTAAATGATACAACAATGCAAGACAACCCCAGAGCTTTTGGGCAGTGTGGATGCTGCCCGAGGTCCACGAACGGTCGCACACTCCACGGACTCTGTGACAATCCCATTGCGCCAGGTGGAGTCAGTATGTTGTATGGTACATGTACACAAATTAAGGCTATACTGGTAAAAACCTGAGAAATTCAGTGAAACAACTTTGTTAAAGGGAGGTCATGGTTAAGTTGCGCTAATAAAAACATCAAATTCAGTGACAAAACGTTGTTAAAGGGACGTTATGGTTACTTTGTACCAATACAAACCTATGAAAACCAGTGGAAAAAAACTTTGTTAAAAGGATACCATGGTCAGAAATTCTCCAGTTATGGTAATGTAAGAAACCATAACTAGCGCCACCACTGTGCACTGCTCAGACCAACACCCATGACATCAAAGATGACATCAAAAATGTCATTGATGGCATCACTGATGACATCACATGTGCATTTATTTTTCATGAAAAGTCCCTACAAGGGCATGCGATTATAATTTTGGCAAAAAACTCTCAGCAGTGATTGGGAGACATATCATGAACTACTTAATCTATTAAAGAATGTACTCATCTAAACAACATTGTATTGGAGTGCTGTTGTAAATACAGGAACCTAATCATACATAAACATAGGCAATGGCTGCAGCATGCACCATAGAAGTACAATATTTACAATCTTGTAATTTTGGATAGTAAAATAATGAATGCTACCTTATCAGAGTTTTGAGTAATTTTAAACATGTAATAACTAGCTAACAATTCGAGACTTACCACACACCTGTGCTAGTACAAACAATACATATGACGACCCACAATACATACAAATCAGAGGCACAAACATGGAAACAAAGTAAGGAAAAAAGAAACAGCATCACCAGAAAATATTAATAACATTAAAGTGTATCTTTATGTATTCAAATTAATTATATATACATATATATAGTTCACCCTGGAGGTCGTATGGGGTAAAAAAGTAGAAAACTAAAAATCCATGCACCCTCCATGGTCTCATGGACACCAATGCACATGAAGAAGGGGGATGGCGGTTGAAAGAGGCTAGGGGTGTGTGGGTACGTGGCCAATGGCATCAACTGTGTGGTGCAGTTGGTACTTGCATCCTTTGTTGGATCCTGGGATGGTGCACTCAGGCCAAACATGGTTAAAGCTTAGTCCTCATGGAATATGACCACTCGTGAGAAGGATGCATGCATGAGTGACCCATAGCTGAAGGTCCTGATGAAGACTGTCACGGGTGGCTGTAGACTCAGCCTTCATAATAGCTCTTGACATCTACAATTGCATGTTGAGCCTCTTCTGCAAGGTAGCTATCTCTTGGTGGTGGAGGTCCATTGTGGGACACATTTCATAACGTAGGATTGCTTCAAGGAATCTGTGGCTTTAAAGCTGGATTACCTTGAGGACAAAATCTCCTCATGCAGTGTTTGAAGGTGTCCATCTCCTGTCGTAGAGAGTCCACTGAGGCCAAGAACTCATCATGCAGGGATAGCCTCAAAGCCAAATCCTCACTGCAAAAACCTGCCTCAGTAGTTGCATGTAAGCAGTGTGTGCAGCAATCAAGGAGATGATGCTGGCTGCCAGGTGATGAATGTCACTTGCCATCTCTGCCAGGACCTCACTCCATTGTGCACTTACAGGCAGCAACTCCTCCTCCCACTCTAAGTGTCCAGCAAGCACTTATCCACCATGTGTGCAGGACTTACCAAGCGAGGATGCAGAAGCCCGGGCCAGTCACAGTGAGTGCACAGTTATTGGCTGGCGGTCTACAACCCTCCAAATTACACCAGCTTCTGCTACTGGCTCCATGATGGGCAAAGGCAATCTTGCAGACATTGAACCCATAATTGATGCAAGGCTTTCTACTGACAGGCTAAGGGTCTCCTGGTTCTCCTCATCAAGATCAGCAGCCTCAAGGAACTCAAGGAGCTCCTTGGCATGTGGACAACTCAGTGGTGGTCTCTCCACCATGTCCCTATGCATGCCTTCCACATCAGATTTGGCAGCTTCATTGGAAAATGAGTTGGCATTCCTGCTGATGATGGTCTGAAATATGAGCAGATTCTCACCTGGCACGACACACCAGGCTGCCCAGGTGGATGGTTGTGCCTCATCCTCCTCAGCCTCCTCTTTATCCTCCTCATCCGCTGTGTCCCCACCTGCACAAAGGCAGAAAACAAGATTCAGAGGCTACCTACCCAGCTGGACATGCATATGTGAAATCAAATGCATACATACAAAATACATCAGATATTGAAACTCTGCATTTTGAAATGCGTTCTGAAATGTGGAAGGCACCGCTAACTAACATGCAATGCTCTGTGCAATCATGTTGGTACATATTATGTCCTGCTTCAAGCCATGGATTGGAGGTGTAGGTGACCATGCATATATACATACAAGTGTGAGAGTGTATTTGTATTTTGTATTTATTTTATTTATAAAGCGCACCAGGCCCAAGGGCATACAGGCACATAGCAAGGGTTACAGACATAGTAGGGGCACATCACTGAGGTGCCCGGTATAATACAAATTACATACAACAGAGTACATGCAATAAATAGATAATTGAGGCTAACAAACAAATACTATACATAATATCGACAGTGAGGAAGAACATCTATCAGTACTAGAGTACTAGAGTAGCGAGTCTGAGTAAGCAGTTGGTGCAGGGAATCAAGGCTGTTCTAGGGAGGATAGCCAAACTTTGGCTTTGCTCTTGAAGGCCAAGAAGGATGGTTCTGCTCTGAGTGGGTTAGGTAATGTGTTCCATAGTTTTGCAGCCAGGACTGAGAAGCTGCTCCCGCCTGATTTCTGGAGGTTGAATCGGGGAATGGAGAGACAGTTGACTTGAGCACTTCTAAGTGGTTTTGTGGAGGTGTGTAGAGAGAGAATCTACTGGCCAGATAGATTGGTGCTTGATTTGTGATGCTTTTGTGGGTTAGTGCTAGCACTTTGAGTGAGACTCTTTGGGAGACTGAAAGCCAGCAAAGACTCCCTATGGAGTCTGAGATGTGGGAGTTCCTGGCGATGTTTAATGTCGCTCTGATGGGATTATTTTGAATGATTTGTAAAGTATTGATGTTACATTGGTTAGTGCCGAGATAGAGAGTGTTGCAATAGTCTATTTTAGAAAGGACTAGGGTCCTGGCTAGGGTAGTGCAGTTGGCTTGTGATAGGAATGGACGGCAGGCCGTGATGATTTTGCAGGTATATGATGCAGCAGAGGATACTGCATTGATTTGTCTGGAGAGTGAGAGGGAGGATTCGATATAGATTGCAAGCATGTTTGTGTCTTTAGCTACTTTGGTGGGGTTGCCATCAATTGTGAAGGCTTTAAAGGACGGATCTGATTTGCCAAGTCTTTGGTGGAACTTAGGATAAGAATCTCCGTCTTTTTATCGTTCAGGCACAATTCATGTTGTGCCATCCAAGCTTGAATGACTTGGTAAATGGAGTTGATAGCTAGAGTGTCAGTTTTGGGATCACCAGAGATGGGGATGAGTATCTGGGTGTCATCAGCCTAGTTGGTATATATGACACCCAGATAGTCCAGTATGTCAAAGAGAGGTTTTGTGAATACATTATAGAGTGTTAGGGAAACACACAGTCCTTGTGGAAAACCCCGCAGGTTCCAAAGAACCAGCACCAAGTGCTGTCTTTGGAACAGGTGTCAGGGGGGTAGCAGGCGATTCAAGTTCCTTAAGTATTCTGAATAGTTCTTTGGTGTTGGATTGGGCATGTTCAATGCATTTTTTGTACTCATCTCTTTTGGCCTGCAGTGTGGCTTCTTTGTAATTGAGAGTAGCTAGCGAGACACTGGTTTTATTTGTTTCAGTTGGGTGACTTTTCAAACGTGATGTCAAGACCCTTTTTCCTTGCGAAGGGATCTCAATTGTGGAATGAACCAGGAGTTGAGGTGGGCCCGAGGTTTGGGTTTTCTGAGTTTGGTAGGCACGATGAGGTCTAGTGCTTGCAGCATGGTCTGGTTGTACGTGTCTACCAAGTCTGTCAGATCAGAGCATGTGGATGAGAGATCGTTGTGCGCGGGGAGGATGAGAGGGAGTAATTTAGCGCAAGTTATGTTGCTCTTATTTCTTGTGGCCGTGGCAGGTGTGATATCCGGTGCAGTGTGGGTGATTTTAGTGTGGATACTAAAGGTGATAAGGTGGTGGTCTGTCCAGGTACACGGTTGGTTAGATACAATGTTGGTGTCGCAGTTTAAGGTAGCTAACCAGTCGGGAGTCCTGCCCTTGGAATGTGTTGGCAAATCGACTTGTTGTGAAAAGCCTAGGTTGAGTAGCAGGTTGTTGATGTTGTGTGCAGGTGCCTCATTGGGGTCTAGGTAGCCTAGATTGAAGTCACCAAGTAGAATGATACAAGTGTGGACGGTCCAACAGTGGATGGATGGAGTTTCATTCTAAATTGCAGATCCCCTAATCGACTTCAGCCATGCCAACTTGAAACATGTGGCAGTATCACATTTTTACCTGCTGACCAAACATGCATGCAGGTATTTTTGTTTCCAGAAACCCCATCAACAACTTCACTACATTGGCCAAGTCCATATTTGCTGTTGAACATGCTCACATGCACTATGTGTGAGGCGAGTGCAACATGGATATGACCAATGTGCACTGACTACTGAATAATTGACACTGCAAATATGGAATCATCATCACTCAAACAAATTTGGAACAACTACTGTCACTTCTGTCTGGAACACACCCTCATGCAACTTCTCACTGACATTGTCGCTCAGTCTCACAAGGGCTAGTGAATGGATGACTCTGACAATGGCCCGCATTAAAAGTGTGGCAGTCTGGAAACTTGCTGGTAATTCCGATTACCAGCACACATTCCAGACCATCGCATAGTGAGAGGGAATGCCAGTAACAATGGTGCCAGCAACAGCATAAACTGTGCCACTGTTGCCAGTAGCACAGGTAACAATAACTACGGGACCCAAGTGAAGCTGTACCGGAAAATCCGGCACCACAAAAAGAAGGTGGCATTACAACCCCAGATTTGCCAGAAACACTGGCACAAAAATGTTGGTGCCTCTGGGAAAACCGTAACAAAAACACCGGCACAGGTGTGCAGGTACAGGCCACAGGTGCCCCCAATTGACTCACCTGCACACAATGAGCACAGGTAATTCAGAAAAAGACCACACACACCCTCCAACACAACCATGCTACCAATTCGTAGCAGCAGTTATGGACATAGATGTGCTGCATACAGGAGTGCAACACTATGAGCTCCTGCAACAGTAAAACAGTGGCAACAGGCCGACAGGCAGTGGAGAAGGAGGAGGAGGATGATGAGGATGAGGATGCTGAGGAACAATGGGCAGCAAGCTGTGCCCCGGAGGTGTGCACCCATACCCTGCACAAGGGCCACACCTTGGTCTCTGACTGACAGGCAGCCCCACACACTCTACCGCCTGAAACAGAGAGACCATCCTTACAATAGTGGACCTCATTCAGGACAACATCCAGAGCATCATTGGCAGACGTACTGGCATAGCCCCATGTTGAAGGTTGTGTCTGCGCTGCATTTTCTTGC
This sequence comes from Ambystoma mexicanum, assembly GCF_040938575.1. Classification (NCBI taxonomy): domain Eukaryota; kingdom Metazoa; phylum Chordata; class Amphibia; order Caudata; family Ambystomatidae; genus Ambystoma; species Ambystoma mexicanum. The sequence continues at coordinate 1,513,984,909 of NC_090937.1, read as the reverse complement.
CACAGGCACATTCCAGCACAGAGTTTGGGAGCTGTATGGACTCTCCCAGCCGGCATTCTCAAAAGTGTTTGGGCAGGTCCTGGATGCCCTGCTGAGTCATGTGTCACAGCACATTGCCCTACCAATCACACAAGCACATGTGAACGCCACCACGGTCTGATTCCATGCACTTGCAGGCATGCCTAATGTATTGTGAGCATTGGACTGCACACACATAGAGCTAGTAGCTGGCCACACCACAGAGGAGGTTTATCAGAACAGAAAGCTGTACCACTCCATGAATGTGCAGGTCGTCTGTGATGTGGACCTGACAGTCACACAATGCTGCGCATGCTTCCCGGGATCAACACATAATTCCATGGTCCTGCACAATAGTACATGGCGCATTATGGTGGACAGCGGACATGGTTATTGGATGAGTCAACAGATCAACACACACACCTCATTGCATGTGCACTGGGGCAGAGAGAGGATGCTCACTGTCACCTGTGCATGGCCCACAAGCACCATGCAAATGCTGGGACACAATCTGCATGCAAGAGTGGGTGCCCATGACTGGCATGTACTACATGAGTACACAGAAGGACACACCAGCTAAATATGGCCATGGATAGACAGGTACATGCAATGCACCACAGGTACCAGAATGCATCACCCCCATGTCACAAATCATAGCATATCCTCACTATGCCTCAACCACCAACACCAACCTATCTATGGGAGTCAGAACCAACACATGCCCCAAAGTGATTGATGGGCCGAAAGTGCAGAGACCCAGATGCATGTGTCACACATCCACATCACAACATGCATGAACTGCCCAGTCACCTCAAAGGCATAGCCCACCCGCCTATGTCCCTGTCCATGCAGTTGATTCCACTACCCATTAATACCATGGCTATTAATACCTGTGAGACATCCACAGAGACACCAGTAATCAGCGTACAAACGTGCCCCCACCAGAATAAGGGTGACAACTGAACAGACCTCTGGACTATTAAAGGGATGGTTTTGTTGCCTTCACTGCTTTGGTGGGGCACTGATGTACAGGCCAGTGAAAGTGGGGAAGAACAACCCAGCCTGTGCCATGTTGCACAATATGTGCATCCGGTGCAACATTGCTCTTCTCTCGGACATGGACTTGCCTCTGTTGAACGATGATGATGACAGCGAGGAGGATGCAGGTGCAGAAATGCAAATACACCACCACAGAGATGGGCGTGCAGCCACCACAAACCCGTACCTAACTACTTCTGAGCACTCAGCACATGTAGAACACCCAGGGCACACACTGCATGTGAATCAGTGCACAAATAAAGCATCCCTACACACATAATGATTGTCCAGACATGAACCATGTGTATGTTTGCATGAACAAACAACAGGAAATATATGGCCCGCAACCCCCTCCCAACCCACACCCCCAACTACCCCCTCCTGACTACCCCCTCCCCATCTAAACCCAAGTAACCCCTTCCCAACTATCCAATCCCCAACCACCTCCTCTACAGGCTCCTCCGTAACCACCCCCAACTACCCTCCCCGACTAAGCCTCCAAAATACATCATCCCAAAAATACTCCTTGGGTAGCAACAGTGTCACATCATGATTGGAACCGGCTCACTTTCATGGCTTCTTAACACCTGCCTGCCCTTTTGATGTGAGCCTGACAGGCACAGGTATCTGAGCCTCGGGCTGCTCTATTGTGAGCTACCAGGCGTGGAGACGGGGCTGAACCTTCCATGTCCCTGTGCTCTATTGCCACATGCAGAGAAAGGGTGAGTGCCTCAGCCAGTGCCGATATTGCCTCATTCCCCTCCCGGATCCTCTGTGCGAGCAAGACAGTCACGCATGATGATCATCCCAGAGCACATTCACTGCACCGGCTGGTGGCCTGCATGCTCTCCCGGATTAAGCTAGTCTCCCACATCAACCTGGCCTCCATCAGGTGATGGTGCATGTGCCCCACCATCTGCTCGTGCTGTTCCTCAATGTGCCGTTGGCATGCATCCATGTCTCTGATTCTGGGGATGGGTGGTGGAGGTGTGCTGTGGATGTCGGAGGGGCTGAATGAGGGACAGTGGTAGAGGGATTTTCAGTAGTGCCTCTGTTGTGTCCCGGACATCCTGTCCAGCATTGTCATATGCATATGGGAGGCTTGTGTGTGGGGGGGATAATGGCTGTTGTGTTGCCAACGCTCTTGGGACAGCAGTAGTTGTGATAGGGTCTGCAGGCTGTGCCTCTGTTGGGACAGCAGGAGTTACGGCAGGAGCTGCAGGCTGAGCCTCTGTTGGGGCAGGTGGCATGCTCACCTGGCCTGTGCCTTGCGTAGCCAGTGCTGGTGTTGCCCTTCACCACTTTAGCATGGTATGGCGCTCCTCCTCTGTGTGCTTGTCCATGAGGTGCTTGGTCCACCTTAATGGCTGTTAGATGATGTGTCTGTGGGGGTGAGATGGGCATGCCATTAGTCACTCTTGTGCCATCCTATGGCCTTGCTACATGCAGTTCAGACAGTGTGTGACATGATGCTGGTGTATGGTGTCTACAGTTCATGCATTGAAAAATCATATGGCGCATATGTCACAAGTGTTACGAGATGCCACTAGCAAGCAAGAAGGTGCTTGACAAATCAGAAGATACTGTTGTACTGGGCCTTGTGTCATTGTTACTGTGCATGTGCAGTGAACAGTGCCATGCAGGGGAGGGAGGAGTGAGGGTACCAGGATTGGAGGGGATGTATTGCAGGGGTTGGGGCAACAGAAGGCTGGGCACATGTTAATGGGGACCACATTGGCAGGTCCAATTGATGTGAGTGAGGGAGGGGAGTACAGTGCGAAGGATGGGGTGGTGCAGATTCTGGTTATTCCAGGGAAGGGTGGATGTGGCCAAGTTCTGGTGAGGGGTGCTGCTCAGGGATGCTGGGGGTGACTTGTCGAGGATGGGCTGCCATCAGTATGACTCATGGGGGACCAGGCCCAGACAGACTTGTGTATGGGACAGGTGGTCTTGCCAGTGGACTTTGCGGTCACAGGGAGCCTGTGCAGTGATTCCAGGGGTTGGAGGCAAGCAGTCCCAGGACAGTCCTTGGGGCCTAGGTTTAATCATACGGCACTATTCTGGATTTACATGAGAGGGTGAAGGGAAATAGGGCTGTTGCTGTTGTCAAGGCCAGTGGGAACATGTGCACTGGAGACATTGGGTTTGTGGGGGTAGACAAGCTAAGGGTGGGTGCATCTGAGGTGATGGTACTGTAAGGCAGACCTCTTGCCATGGTCTGTGATGTGTGGATGTGAGGTGTGGGATGAGTCAAAGTTGATTCCATGGTCTGTAGGCTCTCAGGAGGGTGTAGAGAGGTCACCCACGGAGGGTGGCCAGGGAGTGGGTGGGTTACAGGCTTTATGGTGAGGGGCTTCTATGTCTTGCTGGGATTGAGGCAGGAATTGTCATGAGGGCACGTTGCATGATTAGCAGTCATTCACTCATATAGGTGGCAGGATGGGGTGGTAGTACAGGATGGGAGTTTGTAGGTGGGAGGCGTATCATCAGCATTACACTGGGTGTGGGGTGCAATGGTGGGGACCAAGCGGCCAGTGGGGCAAGGTAGGTGTTGGGGAGCCATGGTGATTGAATGGTGCCTTGAGGGATGGCACATGTGGGGAGTGAGGTGTGGGAAGGGCACTATTTCAGTTGGGAATGTCGGTTTGACAGGTAGGTAGTCAACCATTGGCCACTGTATGAGTTGGATGTGGTCTTGTGTCATGCAGTTGGGCATGTCTCCGTGTGTTGTGGACTGCATCTGCCTGCCCACTATGCTTGTCTTATTTTGGTGTGGCATGTTGTCCTCACCGCCCTCTCCAGATGTCCCTACTCCAGCCTCTGCTGCTCTGACTACCTTGATCTCTTCAAGTTGTAGCACACTGCTTCACTTCTCCTCGCATGGCTTGAGTTTGATAGTTGAGCCTGCCCCACCACCAGTGGCCAGGCATGCCTTGCAGTGGGCTGACAGCAGGCGGCATACCCTTTATTTATTTGATTTATTTTTGTATTTATACAGCACACAAAAGCCCTCAGGCATCTGGGCGCTACAATCCAGTTACATGGAGGCCATGAGCAGGGAAAGATCCTTAGATCGAGATTGGGCATTTGTACATATGGATAGGTAGAGTACATAAGAATAGTTAAACATATCCGTACAAACATGACAATGTAATGTTTGTTCATAGGTTGCAGAGACAAGTACAATTTCAGCAGCTAGACTACTGATTTGAACGTGATGGCTGGGTGATAGTTGACTAGTTTAGGCAAATAGCCAGGTTTTTAGGGCTTTTTCGAAAGGCACCGAATATTCTGCTCTTAGGGGCTGCGGCAGGGCGTTTCAATGTTTTGCAGCGAGGACTTGGACTCTTGAGCCTTCGGTTCTTGTTCGCTTTAATTTAGGTTGTCTCAGCTTGTGGGTGTAGGGTGTTCTGGTAGGCCTGTCTGTTTGATGTATAACCATTTACGAGCTAGGTATGGTGAGGCCACTTCTGATATGCACCCGTGGTGAGTGTCTTTAAGAGGATTGTTTGATGTATTGGAAGCCAGTGTACTGCTTTCCTGGCCTCATATATGTGGTGATGTCTAGGTAAGTTTAATGCCGCTCGTGAGGCATTATTTTTAATTGTCTGGAGCTTGTGTATGTTATGTGAGGATGTGTTGGCAGAAATGAAGTTGTAATCATGCACCTAGCACTGCTTGTGCAATAGTTAAGCAGTTATCTTCAAATAGATAAGGTCTGGCAGCGATGAGTTTAGTGGCATGAGCTGCAGATGAGGATATGGAATTTACTTGAAAGGAGAGGGAGAGGGTAGCATCTAAGTAAACCCCAAGGGTCTTCACAGCCGGTGATACTGAGATCATCGTCCCATCTACGCTGAAGGCAGTGTAATCTGCGTCCAATTTGTTTAGGACTGACTAGGAGTAGTTCTGTCTTTTCATTGTTGGGTCAAAGGCCAAGGGTTGCCATCCCTGCCTGAATGGTGCTGTAGGTGGTGTTTTAGCAGGGGAGAGTCTTCAGTGTAGTTGCCTGATAGAGGGAGGAGGATTTGTGTATCATCCGCGTAATTTGTGTAAATAGTACCCAGAGTGTCTTGGAGGTCGAAGAGAGGCTTAGTAAAGATATTATACAGTGTGGGAGATGCACACGAGCCTTGGCATACCCCTCAAGTGACAGGAGCGGGTGTAGCACTAGCTTGGTCAGAGGAAACCTTCATAACCCGACCTTCAAGGAAGGAGGTGCTCCAACCCGACCTTCAAGGAAGGAGCTGCTGCTCAGTGAGGGAAGATGGCTGCAGAGGTGAGATGGTGACATAAGATGCAGTAATCTATCAGGTTGAAGGCTGTGGATAGGTCTTAGAAGAGCAGCAGAGCCAGTTTCCATTGTGTCTAATATCGTCCATTTGTTTTTTTCAGATCAAGAAGTGCCATGGCCAGGGCGGAATCCTGATTGTCAGACACTTAAGATTTGGTTTGATTCTAGATGGTGTTGAATCTGTATGTAGGATTTTGACAAGGAACGGGACTGTGGTGATGGGTCTATAGCTGTTTGGGATGGCTGGGTCTAGAGAGCTTTTTTTAACAAGGGTAGGACTCAGGCTTCTTTCAGCAGGGATGGGACTATTCCTGTTGTTAATGAATCATTGATACATGTTATGATGAAAGGGGCCAGTTCTTCTGTGCAGTCTTTGATGAGTGAGGCTGGGCAAGCGTCTCCTTTGCATCTCGAGGGCTTAAGGCTTTTCAGTGTCTACAGTGGTTGTATTGTTAAATGTAAATTTAGGAGTGTCACATGTTCCAATATTGATGCTTTGATTTTTAGGGGTGTTTTGTGGTGTAGGTTTCATGATGGCTTGTTTGACAGCTATTTTTTCTGTAGCATGTCAATTGTTTGCAGCATGGCATTTTGTATACTGGTGCACCAGTCTGGTCTTTGATATCAGATGAGGCTTGTGGGATGGGTGATTCCAGTTCTCTGAGGATGGTGAATAGCTTGCATGCGATAGAGTTGGAATTCGGTATTCTAGAGTTATACATAGAGCCTTTGGCTGTGGTGATGGCCAGTTTGTACAGTTTGACCAGGATGTTGAATTTCTGTTTGAGGATGTCCGTAGGGGGGTTTTTCCAACATGTTCCTGCTGTTCTTTTCTTGGGCCTGAGGTCAGCTAGCTACTGGGAGTACCATGCATTGACGTGAGCCGCGGGTTTCGCTCTCTCCTGTGGGTTAATGGGGCCATGGCGTTAACAGCATCAGGAGGTGTGCTGGTGTGGAGCTCAGCTAAGACTTGAGGGTCGGGGTGCAAGTTGATTGCAATTTGAGTGGGTCCAGGAAATGTAGGATTTTTTCTCTGGTGAGTTTTCTTGACTTACAGGCCATTGTGGGTTTTAATCGCTTGGCAAAAGGTTTTGTATATTTCTTTACCAGGATGGCAAAAGTGATTATATGGTGGTCAATGGATATGATGTGTTTTTTGTATGGTGATATTGCATTTGAGGTTGACTATCCAATCAAGCGTTCATCTTTTAATGTGTATGGGGTTGTTGATTCATTGACAGAAGCCTAGGGAGAGCAGTGAATTGGCAACTGAGGATGCTGATTGGTCGGCGTGGTTGATGAACCCAAGATTGAAGTCCCACAGCAGTGTTATTTTCCAGGAGAGCTTGAGGTTGTGACTTAGTGCCTGGAGGATGTCTTCTTCGAAGGTGTTGGTGGTACCCGGAGGTCGATAGATGATAGTGATTATAATAGTGTTAGTCGGGGTAATTAGTTTTAGTGATAAGATGTTGCAGGCTTCGTTGATTGAGGTGTTGTGCCTGATGAGCAGGTGTTATTTAGTTATACAGGTGCTCCCTTCACCTCTGGAGAGTAGTCTGTCACTTCTAAAAATAGTGTTGTCAGGAGAATGGCCAGTGCTAGAGCAGAGCCTGAGGCTGCATGATGCCATGTTTCTGTGATGGCTACACCACCTAGGTTATTGGCTGTTAGGAGGTCCAGGATATCTAGGACGTGAGCAGGGAGTGAGCGTGCATTGATCAGTGCCAAGTTGAGGGTGCTTTTGTGGGTGTTATCCCCTTCAAAGTTGGGGGTAGGAAGAGAGGGAGGTGCTGTGGTGTGTGTGAGACAGTGAGCTGGTATAGGAGAATGAGCTAGCAACAGGTGCCTGTGCAAGGCTAGGGCATGGGCTAGCAGCAGGTGCGACATAAAATGCACCAGCAGGTGCAGTGCTAGGGCATGGGCTGGCAGCAGGTGCAACACAAAGTGCAGCAGCAGGTGCAAGACTAGGGCATGGGCTAGCGGCAGGTGCAAAATAAGGTGCAGCAGGTGCAGGGCTAGGACATGGGCTGGCAGCAGGTGCGACACAAGGTCCGGTAGTGGGTGCAAGGCTAGGGTATGGGCTTGCAGCAGGTGCGACACAAGGTGCAGCAGCTGGTGCAAGGCAAGGGCATGGCCTAGCAGCAGCCGTGAGACAAGGTGCAGCAGCAGGTGCAAGGCTAGGGTATGGGCTAGCAGCAAGTGCGACATAAGGTGCAGCAGCGGGTGCAGCGCTAGGGCATGGGCTAGCAGCAGGTGCGACACAAGGTGCAGCAGAGGGTCCAAGGCTAGGGCATGCGCTGGTAATGGGTATAAGACTGTTATGGTAGCCAACATTTAGAGCATCATTGTTGTGTGGATTGACAACAGAAACACTGTTCATGCTGGCAGTCATGGATTGGGGATGTGCAGAGGTACCTAGAGAGATGAGTGGTGTGACATAAGTGGTCAACATGGTAACAGGTGATGGAGGTGGGGTAGTAGATACCGTGCAAGGCAGGAAGGCAAAGTTAGAAAAGGTGGGTTCATGCAGACAGATCGTAATGCCAGTGGAGCAGGTCGGCATGGTCCCTCGTTGGTCCATATTGGTGGAACTGGGTAATTGTGGCATGGATGTTTGTGAACATGATGAGCATTGTACCGATGGAGCAGTAGTGGGTGAGTATTTTGCATGTTGCAAGTTCTTTTGCCTAGATAATTTATGTGCTCACGTGGCAATGGGTTGCGCGTAGGTGGACTGCAATGTTTGACAGTTGCCTGCAGCCTGTGAGGCTGAGGCTTAGGCTCATGACTTGGGGCTGGATTGCATGCAGGGAGGAGGCGGGATCTTGTTGGGCACAGGTTCTGCTAGTGCAAATGGGCACATAGGTGGCACCATTGCGTGTTGGCTCTGTGCTTCATGTGGGCTACAGTGGTCATGGTCTGCCTGTGTACAAGCATACCATGGTTTGGGATGCGTGCTGCATGATTGTTCATGGTGGATGCCATAGTCGAGAGCATGTTAGATGTTGGAAATGCACTCTGTCTAGCCGCTCTGGAACATTTGTTTTGCAATTGCTCATGCGCCCCTTCTGGGGGATGTAGTTTAAGTGTAGTGGCTGGCTTGGCGGGCATCCGTGGGCTGGCGATAGTAATGGGGGTGAGAGCAGCTGCCAAGGCCATGTATGATATGCTGCTGCAGTGTTAAGGCTCTGGGGAAGGGTTGGTGATGTGCGAGCTGCGGAGGCGTGCAGTGTACCATTGGATTATGCATGTCTGCTCTCGCTCATCAGCCATGCGCTCTTCATGACATCAGGCTGGGCAGAGTGGAGGTAACCACTGGAGTAACTTTGCTGAAAATGTTGGGGGGGCAGGGGTAGGGAGGAGGTAGGACGGGTGGTGACTAGGGATTGGTTTGGCAAATTGTTTGATAAAATTTGGTTGAATGGTAGATTTGACTGAATTCGGTGACTACCATTAGTTTGAAGCCGTAGATACCGAACATAAAGAGCTGGGGTTGTGGGGGGAGTCCCCTGCTTCACATGTTCGGTATTTTTGATTTTGGCGGTTGTGGGAGTGTCCCCCGCTTCCTCAACATTGGTGGCAGGGGACCCAACAATAAAAAAAGAAGAAAAAGTGACCCCTCAGCATCAGATCCGATCCTCATTAGATGGATGAATCTGACGCGTGGATGGAGAAAAGGTAAGTAGGGGGGATTATGGGTGTACTGGTGGTTTGGGGGGGATGGGTTTGGTTTTTTGTACTGAGGTAAAAACATATTCACAGCAAAAATGACTAAGAACAATTTTGCTGTGATGTTGTACCTCAGTCAAACAACCAAAATCCCTGAGGGATAACACTAGACTACTACACCAAAAGAGTACATTGCTGCCGCTCTGTTATAACTTTCATAAGACTGGTGGCCTATCTTTAAAATTCAATTGGGCCCCCACACATCTCTAGCCGGCCAGCCATGCACTCAGTGACACAACATAACTTTCACAAACTTAATTCCAATAGAACATACAAACAATGCATTATTTATCATTCATTCAGACACAAAAGTCAACACACATATGCTTGCATACACTCTCACTCACACACATATGCACCCAGCACCTCCATTGACATACACTTTCTGCACATAACATTGACATCTACATATACAATAACACATGGAAACAGTGGCACAACGTCCATTGAGCAGACCAGACTGATACCTGAAATGTTGGACTTAGTTGACTAAACCTAGCTGAACTAAATAACATGGCCGAAAGGAACACATTCACTGGAATGTCAGCAATTCCCTTGATTATTCCTTTCATTCAAAGGCAGAATCCATCGGTTAATGCAGTACAGTGGGTCATGCTATTGTGACTTTGCATGCAGAATGGGGAGAATAAAACTAAAGCCATACTCCAATTGCTCAACATATTTCTATGACAATGGGCCTCATTACGAGTAGCCGGGCCGGTAAGGGAAACCGGGCACCGGTACGGAGACCGGTTCCGGTAATCCCTTACCACCCTACTACGAGGTCCCTTAGTGGGTCCCTCCTTTAACACCTGGTCTGACCAGGCGTTATGGACGGGACCCGTTAAGGGACCTAATTAGGAAGTTTGCATGTATTTTGCCTCAGAGGGCTTGGACAGAGCTCTAATAGATGAGGGTCATGCATATGGAATGATCCTGCAGTTTTATTTTTTGTTGTTGTGTGTTAAAATGCCATCTTCCACTAATGTCACCAAAAAAGTAGATTGGGACAGGGGTGGGCGATTTTGGGGTGCCAATGAGACCATGTGGAATTCCACGCACTGCATTTCTTTGCTAACCCCCCTCCGCCCCCCCTTACAATGGTGGATACTGCCATGCTTAGTTTGGTAAGTGAAGCAGTTTTTGGTGGCCTGTAACCTGAACCATGACACCCATTTACTAATTTGCACCAAACCGTCCTGAAAAAGTGCCTGCAAAACTCGAAATACTTTTTGCCAGTTTGGTGAAGATTATTTTTGGCAGCAGGGGGAAAAGTTATCCACGGCTTCTAAAAGTGTGCTTTTAACACAAAATCCCATACGGTTACTTCTGTGCTCCTAGAGCAAAAACTGCTTAACAAAAGTTCACCATGTTTTGAAGGCTTATACCACTCAAATGTATTTCACAGAATTTGCAGATTATGACAGTTTTGGGTCACAGGTTTGCTGAGCTTGACTCTTTCCACTCTACTTGGGGAGGGCGCACATTCTGCCAACTTCCTTTTGAAAATAGGATGGTGGTGCTTTAGTAGCATCTGAAAAGTGATAAGACTAATTTTAGAGGTGTTGCAGAGCTGTGGCTTGCTACAGAGAATGCACCCTTTGTTATTGTTAGTGTGTCTTCATACCTGGGGCATTCATGTGTACTGTGTGCTATGCTCACATTGTTCAAATGTGACACACGCCCTCACTAGGGTCAGCCCGCAGCACAGTCCCCAACAGACATACACAAAAACAATAATACATTATATTTAAAAAAAAATAAACTCTGATCTGCTTTCAAATACCGGCCGGGCCACATCTCATGTTACACCGAACTAAACTCTTCACACTCATGCACCTCCAGACAAAAACCAGCAAACTGAATTAGCTTCCTCGTGCCTGTCTGTGTGTTGCATGAACATAAAGCCAGAAAGCGATTCTCTGCGCTGCGGCCCCTGGAAGTGCTGCTGCTTGCGTGGCAGCACAGGCGCCAGGCCCTGCAACACCCAGTCCAGCACCCTGGCTGCTGACTTTGAGTCAGGCCAGCCAGGGTGAGGGACTGAGCCACGCAGGGCATCACAGCCCTTAATGTGTTGCAGCGTGGCTGTCAGGCATCTCAGCATTATGTAATGAGACAGCGCAAGCCTTGCTGGGCACCCCAGCTAGGCCTGCGCTGTCCAATTACATAATTGAAGACTGCAGCCCCCTGCCCTCCCTCCAAAATTTGGAGGGACAAAAAGGCATGCCACAGAAGTTGGGAGGGACAAAACCCCATGTCCCTCCCTATAATTACGCCCATGGAGGTAACAACATTACTGGGACAAGAGGTCGGTTTGTGAATGCTGCGCTAGACTCACAGGAGATTTCAGGAATGGGATGGGTGGTGGCATAGGAATATTTTGGTGCCAACACATGCGCATATTTACAGTACAGTTTTCTGCATATGAGATCCGAGAGCTGTGTTTCTCACAATTATAAAGAGATCTAACATACGTTTCTGTGTTTACAGAATGGCTATCATCTAGGGTATTTACATAGGCATATTTTCAGTTTTTTAAATTACTGATAAATGGTACTGAATTACAGAAGTAGCGTCTAAAAGGCATGACATTATGGTAGCTAAAATGTAAACTCTGTGCGGTATAATCAACATTTCCTTGTGCACAGACAGTTCCATTGTTGCTGTTAGAGAGTAAGGCAGTAGCAGGCGCATCATGCTTAACAATATTCAAATATAGATAGTTTTGGCAGTAACAGAGTGTCTGGGACCAAGGTCCAATAGTGTTAGTAGACTGTACCTGTTGCGCAGCATGGCTAACTTTGCGGTCAACGCGTCTGAGACCGGCAGACACTGATGAAAGAGGCCTTGAGTGTAGGCCTTCAGTGGGGACTGGCTTCACCTGCCAGAGCAGGGGGTTGGCTGCTTCAAATTCAGACAATGGACAAATAATGGTGCTGCAGGCCCAGGGCATCCTGGGAGACTGGTGTGCATCAGGATACGGTGGCAGCCATCTTTGAAGTTGCTACTGGGCCTTCAAATTCTCTTTTTGCTGCCAGGCTGATGGAGTTGCAGGTCTCCCTGTTAGGAAGGGGGACCTGTCACACATTGAAACTGGTGGAGACTGATGAAAGAAGCCTTGAGTGTAAGCCTTCAGTGGGGCAGAGCTAGTTCTTCCCGGAAGGTGTTCTTTCGAATTTGTGTGCTGCAGTGATAATCTGTTGCAAACAGATCTCCAGCATGTTGTACAATGTAGTCTATCAGGATGGTTAGCTCCTGCTCAGTTTAAGCATGGCTTCCACTGTCATCTCTCAGGGATGTGAGGTGCCATGCCTGCTCAGGCAATGTGGGGTCTTCGTGTCCAGATTTGAACAGGAATTGGTGATTTTAAGTGGATTGTGTTTTCTAAAATTACCCAGTGTTTCCCAAGTGTTGACAGACAGTGCCTCTGGGGGGGGCGAAAGGTAAAGTGGGTACCAGCGACGGGGGCTGGGTAGCATCAACACTTAACACGAATGCCCAGCATTAACGCCAGGCCCCTTCAACCTCGAGTGGGTGCCTAGTGGCTTCCTGGAACAGGCAAGGGTTTACAGACCTTTTCAATACGAAATGGCTGGAAGGTTTAACAATCGCATGCTTGCAGGAATTATGGCTGACTGAAACTCCTATTTCAAGTTACTATGAAGTGGCCCTGAACCCCGCAATAAAATTGGCAAAAGGGCGCCCGATGGCTGGTCTGCTAACACTAGTAAGCAGGGCTTCGGGTTTCAGGATTTCAAAGTCCATCAACCATTCCCCATTCATCCAAGAAACCACGATCATAAAACACAAGATGGGTTCAGAGCATCCAGATGAAAATATTTCTAAATGTATATTGGAATTACCAGAGGGCAGGGCGACTGGATGTCATGGACCACATTGTAAAAATTTTGGACGCCCTATATGAGGCCAAGGCAAGGGCGAATATCATGATATGTGGAGATTTGAACATTGACCTCCTCAAGCTTGCTGCAGATGATAAAGAGGCGCAAGCTAAAGAATGGCTTGAAGAAATGGATTTGAGGCAACTGCTAATGCTGAACGGGAACACTGCGGGGGTTTTGCCACCAGCTCCAACTTGGCAGCGTGCTGATTCAGCCACCACAATTGACTATGTGTTTGTGTCAGTCGACTTACATGCCAGAATCAAATCTTTCAAAATCAAGAATCAAACCAGTAGTGACCACAACATGTTAATAACAGAGGTTACAACGTTCACTGAGGAGGGTCCATTGAAGTGGAAAGTATCCCATCACTGTCGCTGCAAACAGGGTTAGGCTTCGACTTGAAGACGCGAGATTGCCCAGTTGTCAACTGCCTATTGCCAGCACAGCATCGGACTGGAATATGATCAGTTATTGCTTCAGTTTAAGACCAAGAACGTGGAACTGAAAAACTTAAACCACATCCGTAAGCACTGGTTTGACCCAGAAATACAGATACATAAACGGCAGATGAGACAGACCATTCGACAAGCTAAATCACTAGATCCAGTATCTCGAAAAATGGAAATTAAAGCGGCAAAGCAGAAGTACAAAAACTGGATGAAGGCTCACGTTCACTTGACCATCCAAAATGACGCCGAAACAATGTTATCTGTGTTAAAGAATAAAAACACAAGGGACTTTTGGAGAATAATTAATAACATGCAGGTGCCGCAAAAGTCCCTACAGACGTGTTCGGTGACAGAATCAGAATGGATTTCTCACTTTGAAGCCTTATATAAGGGCAATTGGCCATCGGACAGTGTAAGATTATTTAGCGTGTTTTTTTAATGCAGCGCCAATGCATGGGTTTAATATATTGCTATAATGCGGTACAGCAAGCTATGTGTTGCCAGTGCAACATGGACATGTCAATGAAGACAGGCTACTCAGTCAAAAACACATCCATTTTTTTTCACATTCAAAATGCACACCATTTTTTTTTCACCTGAAATGCCTCTGTTGCAGGAGACACATTTGAGGATTAATGAACTAATATAATTAACAGTACTAACATGATCCTAACTTCTTAATAATATAATGTGTTCTCCAAGTGCAAAATGAGGCAGGCTGAAAGTCATTTTAAACGGACATTCAGGATTATTTTTTTTCCTTTCTCTTTCTCTGTGCTTTTCATGGTCCTTGCTAAAGAAACAACACTTGAATAAGCAGGAAATTAGTGGATACAGTTTCTTACTGAAAAGTGAGCTATTGTTTGAAGAAGGAGGGTATGACATGATAGATTTTTATTGGATGCACGTCACATGAAGGGCTGCAACAGAGGTCTCTTGGTGCATCTCGGGGAGGAAGAGAGGCAGAGGACATTTTGCACAGCTCCGGGAAGACTTGGCTGGAGTTTCTATGGGGTTTCCTGATTGAGAGGTGTCATCCCAGTCCATTGCTGACTTTCCCAGGCTGGAGATTCCAGTCAATAAGCACCGGCTTGAGAGACTGCAGATCAGAACTGCATGTCCTCGCTGGGGTGCTTTGAAGGAAAGCCTTGAGCCATTTAAAGAAAGCGACCAGTTCGGGGAGTTCGTGTGCTGAACAGCTACAATTTGCTGGTAATTATCTTGTATAAAAGTGAGGGTGCGGTATGTGCATGAGACCTATTTTAGACAGGCAGTGTAGGGATAGCTTTTCACTGTGTTTAAATGACACATTTTAATGTTGCCAGCTGAAGGCAAACCAAACAATGTAATTTTTCTCTCTCTTGTGCAAATATGAAATGAAATTCGTAGTGTTCTTGCATTTTGTCTTTCTCATGTTTTTATTTCAGAGAGGATTGTCTCACGAATTGGTAATGTATCATTTTAAAATGAAATTGCGATAACACACAGTCTGCCTAAGAGTATTCTTGTTTCTGTTTCATTTGGTGTCTAAAAAAAATATTATGCCATAGAGGGAATGACGCTTAAAGCGCCAAGTTTCGATGCAGATAAAGTAATGTTATGAGCAATTATAAATAGCTGTGTGCGTGGTTCCACTCAGTGTATATATGTGTGTGTGATTTCTGAGTGGAACATAATGAAATAGTTTGCTGGACGTATATGAGTCAGCAGAAAGAAAGTGTAACGCTCACCTGATTCCCGTAGAGGCGCCGGTCTTGACTGGGTGTATACCGTATCTTCAAAGGTGATGTGTAACACACGGCTGGCTCTTTGGGCTGGACCTCTGTGCACTGTATGTCTGACTCGAAGGGTAAGATGTCTTAGGTAAGTGAACGCTGTGCTCTCCATCTGCCTCGGGGCAGGGTGCTGTAACCAGTTTCTTCACTGGATAAGGGGAGCAGGCCTCTTGACTTCAGAGGACTGCTGTCCGTCGTTTACTGCACGAACGGTAAGTTTCGAGTAATTCTAATGTCTTTAAAAGTCTTTAGTAATGATGTCTCCTGTTTTGCAGGGTTCCGGCGATGGCAGATGACGGGCTGAAGTGAGTTGAAGATGGAGCCCGTGTGATGAATAGAAGCGCCTGGAAGCACGTAAGTAAGCGCTTGTTGCCTGCTTCACGATGCGCTCTAACTGTCTTTTTATTTTGCAGGTACAAGTTCGGAGTGGCTGCAGGGTGCCGGAATACCCACTGGGTTAGATGTGGAAAGGAGTAATGGCACGTGAGTATTAAAGTTCCTCAATGTCTTTAAACGCATCTTGTTTTGTCTTTCAGATGCGGGATGCAGCGCCGAAGGCCTCCGGAGCGTGCGAAGAGTTGGTAACCTTTTGTCTTTCAGATGCCGGAATGCAGTGCGAAGACCTCCGGAGCGCACGAAGAGTAGGTAAGCCTTTGTCTTTCAGATGTCAGAATGCAGCGCAAGGCGTTGGTGACAGCCGATGGACCAGGTAAGTGAGGCGCTGTCACTGAAGACCGTAATGCTAACCTGCTCTTTCTTGTCTTTATAGGTGTTGCTGAAGACTGGATTCAGGATGGTAAGCCTTTTTCTTTAGGCCCAGGATCAGATGCAGAAGACACGATGAGCGTTCTGCTGCAGAGGATGCAGAATAACGCAAAGCAAGATTCATCCATCGGGTGTGGTTTAAATAGCCTCCTGTAGTGCTTAGGTGTCTCCTTCCACAGCCACGCCTAGGTAAGAAAAGAGTTCCTGCTTTCCAGAAGAGTTCCAGTGTTCTGAACCTAGGTAGTGGCTCCTGCCCCACCCAACAGGAAAAGTAGTTCCAAACAGAAGAGGATCAGAGGCTCAACTGGCAGGCAAGTAAGCAGCATGGTCTGCTGCAGGTAAGTCCACCCAAGCATTATGAGCCCGGCGCTTCCAGCGCTGGGGCTGGGCATATTTATGAGCCTGGTGCCACTGGCGCCAGGACTGGGTCCAAAAGGTCCCAATTGGGACTGGTTGGCACTCGGAACCTGGGTTATGGATCTGCTTCCAAGGGAGTTGGGAAAACCCTGACCTTTTGGAAGCAGAGATCATGACAGTGCCCCCCCTCAAGGCCCCTCCCAAACCGGACTTCTCCGGGGGTTTTGGCTTGTCAGGAAATGTTCGGTGAAATCTTTTGATTAGGCGAGGAGCGTGGACATATTCAGCAGGTTCCCAGGATCTCTCTTGGGGGCCGTAGCCTTTCCAGTCAATTAGGTAAAATAGTTTAGATTTGGAGATCTTGGAGTCCAGAATGCTTTTGACTTCAAACTCGAGTTCTCCATCAACTAGGATGGGTTTTGGAGATTTAGTTAGTCGGGTTTGAGGTTGCACGGGTTTTAATAGAGAGACGTGGAAGACCGGATGTATCTTCATGTGCGGGGGTAAGTCCAACTTGACCGCTACTGGGTTTACTATGGTACTGATGGAATAGGGACCAAGGTATCTTGGGTTGAATGTGCGTGGCCCTTTTAGAGGTAGATATTTGGTGAATAACCAGACTTGATCCACTACTTGATATTGAGGGGCTTCCTTCCGATGTTGATCTGCTCCTTTCTTGTATTGTTCTTTAGCCCTTTGAAGGTGAGAAACAGCTTCCTTAAAGGCTTGGGTGATTGTAGAATGCAGGTAGTCTACTGCTGGTGTTTCAAGATCTTGGAGGGGATCCAACTCCGAGGTTCGAGGGTGACTGCCGTATAAAAGAAAAAACGGGGTTTTCCCAGTTCCCGAATGGACAGAGTTATTGTAGGCATATTTGGCTATCCAAAGGATGTCTTTCCAAGTTTTTTCAGTTTGTTGCAGCATGCAGCGTAAATACTGTTCCAGAGTTTGATTGGTCCTCTCGGTTTGTCCGTCGGTCTGAAGGTGGTGACTGGTCGATAGTCTCTCATCAATTTGAGCCGACCGACAGCAACTTTGCCAAAAATGAGAAATAAATTGACTACCTCGATCCGAAATTAGAACCGAAGGAAAACCGTGCAGTCGGACGATGTTTGAGAAATTCTCGGGCCAGAATTGCTGCTGTTGGCAAGCCTTTGAGCGGAATGAAATGCGCCATCTTGGAGAATAAGTCCACGATTACTAGAATCGTATTGTATCCGGAGCATGGAGGTAGATCGGTGATGAAGTCCATAGAAAGCGTATGCCAAGGGCGAGGTGGGATGTCAATAGGGCGTAAGAGGCCTGCTGGTCTTTCCTTTTGACTCTTGTTTTGGGTGCATACTCCACAGGACATTATAAAGTCTCTGATATCTTTTTTCCAAGACGGCCAACAGAAGTAGTGCTTGATCTTTTCTGAGGTCTTGGCCATACCGGGATGTCCTTCCATTAAAGAATCGTGATAACAAGAGATTACTTTTTTCTGTAAGTCTGTGCTGGGCAGGTATAATCGTTCTTGGAAATACAATAAGTTGTCCTTTACTGCAAAGTCCTTTCCCTGCAGATGCCAATTCTGTATGTCTGCTGGAGTTACAAGTTGCCTGGCTTTATCCTTAACTTCCTCTATGGATTGTGTGGTGATTACACCCAGAATTCTTTGTTCGGGAATGATTGGTACAGGTTTAGGGTTGATCAAGTGTTCTTCCACTCCCATCCGAGAAAGGGCATCAGCTTTACCGTTTTTTGTACCAGGTCGATAGGTAATTATGAAGTCAAACTCGGCAAAGAATAATGCCCAACGGAGTTGTCTAGAGGATTGGGCTTTTGCGGTTTTCAAATATTGCAGGTTTCGGTGATCCGTAATCACAGTAACGGTGTGTCGGGCCCCCAGCAGATAATGCCGCCAAGCCTTAAAGGCAGACTTGATAGCCAGAAGTTCCTTGTCAGTAATCGTGTAATTGATTTCAGGAGGCGAGAATTTGCGGGACCAAAATTCCACGGGATGCAACTGATTGGTTACCGGGTCCTTTTGTGATAGAACAACTCCCATGGCAAGGCTTGAAGCATCAGTTTCCACGATGTAGGGGAGATTGGGGCGAGGGTGTTTTAAGATTGGTGCAGAGATAAATTTAGTCTTCAAATCCTGGAAAGCTTGTTCCGCCTCGGTAGACCATTCAAAACGTTTGTTTTTCTTTAACAAGGCAGTGATGGGCTGGACTATTCGAGAAAATTCGGGGATAAACCTGCGGTAAAAGTTGGCGAAGCCTAACATGCTTTGCACACCTTTTACGGAGGATGGTGATGGCCATTTGAGAACTGCATCGACCTTCTTTGAATCCATACGCACTCCGGTAGGTGATAATATGAATCCCAAGAATTCAACTTCAGTCACGTTGAAAACACATTTTTCCAATTTAGCGAAAGGTTTGTGTTGACGCAATCTTTCGAGGACCATTTTCACGTGTTTCCGATGTTCAGATTCCGATGAAGAATAAACGCGGATGTCGTCAATGTAAACAACAACACACACATCTATGAGCTCTCTGAGGACATTGTTCATAAAATATTGAAAGGCGGCCGGGGCATTGCAAAGTCCGAAGGGCATGACCTGATATTCAAATAGCCCATATTTGGTGCGGAAGGCCGTCTTTCATTCATCGCCCTCTTTTACTCGTACCAAGTGGTAGGCTCCTCTAAGATCCAGCTTTGTATATATGCATGCTTTTCTGACTTGGTCCAGGAGTTCAGGGATCAAAGGTAACGGATATCTATTCTTGACGGTGATCTGGTTCAGGGAGCGATAATCTATACAAGTTCTAAGGTCTCCTTCCTTTTTTGGAACGAAGAACAAAGCTGAAGAAGCAGGGGACTTGGAAGGACGAATAAACCCATTTGCCAGGTATTGATCCAGGTATTGTCGAAGGTGAAGGTTCTCAGGCTCGGTGAGGGCATAAATTCTACTACAAGGAGGAGTAGATCCAGGTATCAGGTCTATCTGGCAGTCATAAGACCTATGAGGAGGTAGAGAGTTAGCCTGATCCTTCCGGAAAACATCTTGGTATTCTAGGTATTCGGGAGGCAACTGGGGAGTCTCTGAAGAAATTGCTGCCAGTGCAACACCAGGTGGAGGGTGACAAGTAGAGACACATTCTGGAAACTGGACTGTTCTTGCTCGCCAATCGATCAGAGGATTGTGTTTCTCTAACCAAGGTATTCCTAGAATAATCTGAAACTGAGGAGCCTTGATCACATCGAACACGATCTTCTCATGGTGTCCATCCTGACTTACTAGCGTCACTTCTTGAGTGGTATGCGTTACTGGTCCGGAGGCTATCTCTGGCATTCGTAGTAATGACGTCCTTTACAGCCTTGGGACAAAGAGTTAGATTCATCCTGAAAAACCATTTCATGATCCACATAATTGCCGATGGCACCGCTGTCGACGTAAGCTTCAATTGCATGTAATCGATCCGGATTATCAGGGCTAATGAGGACCATAGGTATCACGAAATGCGAGGTCACGGAACTGGTTTTCACGCTCGGCAAGAGGACCTCAATTCTTGTCGGGCGAGGTCGTTTCCCTGCTCAGAGTTTGTAACTTTGGTAACTGCAGCTCCTACTGCCTTCTTGGCAGGTTTCACCGGACAGTCTCGAAGAAAGTGCCCTGAGTTTCCACAATAGAGGCATAATTGCAACTGTTTTCTCCTTTCCCGCTCCTTTTGTGTTAGAGGACCTTTCAGGCCCCCTATTTGCATGGGTTCCCCGGAGTCTACTCCTTTGGAAGGAGTTGGCGGTTTGGAAAATACTCGAGCATCAAACTTGGAACGATCGTCCTTCCTGTTCTGCAGTCTGTGATCTATTTGAACGACTAAGTCTCTATAGTCCGAACAATCTTGTGGGGGATTCACTACTTGGGCTAACACATCTTTGAGCTCTCCACGTAGACCTCTATAAAACAGCGTAATCCTTTTGTCCTCAGGCCATTGAGTTTCCACTATCAGTCTGTTGAAAGACGCAATATAAGCCAAAAGGTCTTGATTACCTTGTCGCAACGAAAGAAGCTCATTGTCCAAGGCATGCCCCTGTGAATGTCTTGCGAACAGTTTTTCCATACTGAGCTGAAAAGCTTGAAAATCATGGAGGACCGGATCATCTTGATTTACTAGAGGGATTGACCAGTCTGCCGCATTGCCACTAAGGTACGAAAGCACGAAAGCTACTTTAGCTTGATCAGTTGGAAAGGCTGCTGGCCGGCATAAGAAATGCAACCGGCACTGATTGATAAATACTGCAAACCTCTTTGGGTCACCAGAAAATCGTTCGGGCGGAGCCAGAGGTACATTCCCAGGTAGGTTGATCTGCACTGGATTCATAGAGGATGTAGAAGGAACATTTCCCCCAGATGCGGGTAACGGGGTCTGTCCGGCTTGTGACTGTAGCAATTGTCTAGCGAGATCATCTGTTCGCTCCTTGGAAATAATCAGTTCCCTTCTTAGAGCGTTCGTTTCCTGACGGGCTGCATGCACTTCTGCCCTTAGTTCCCCAAGTAACTGGGCTAGCTGGTCGGTATCCGAGGTTTCCATAGCGCCTCGACGGGAGTTTTGCGGTAGGCTTTGCGTTCTGTAACGCTCACCTGATTCCCGTAGAGGCGCCGGTCTTGACTGGGCGTATACCGTATCTTCAAAGGTGATGTGTAACACACGGCTGGCTCTTTGGGCTGGACCTCTGTGCACTGTATGTCTGACTCGAAGGGTAAGATGTCTTAGGTAAGTGAACGCCGTGCTCTCCATCTGCCTCGGGGCAGGGTGCTGTAACCAGTTTCTTCACTGGATAAGGGGAGCAGGCCTCTTGACTTCAGAGGACTGCTGTCCGTCGTTTACTGCACAAACGGTAAGTTTCGAATAATTCTAATGTCTTTAAAAGTCTTTAGTAATGATGTCTCCTGTTTTGCAGGGTTCCGGCGATGGCGGATGACGGGCTGAAGTGAGTTGAAGATGGAGCCCGTGTGATGAATAGAAGCGCCTGGAAGCACATAAGTAAGCGCTTGTTGCCTGCTTCACGATGCGCTCTAACTGTCTTTTTATTTTGCAGGTACAAGTTCGGAGCGGCTGCAGGGTGCCGGAATACCCACTGGGTTAGATGTGGAAAGGAGTAATGGCACGTGAGTATTAAAGTTCCTCAATGTCTTTAAACGCACCTTGTTTTGTCTTTCAGATGCGGGATGCAGCGCCGAAGGCCTCCGGAGCGTGCGAAGAGTTGGTAACCTTTTGTCTTTCAGATGCCGGAATGCAGTGCGAAGACCTCCAGAGCGCACGAAGAGTAGGTAAGCCTTTGTCTTTCAGATGCCGGAATGCAGCGCAAGGCGTTGGTGACAGCCGATGGACCAGGTAAGTGAGGCGCTGTCACTGAAGACCGTAATGCTAACCTGCTCTTTCTTGTCTTTATAGGTGTTGCTGAAGACTGGATTCAGGATGGTAAGCCTTTTTCCTTAGGCCCAGGATCAGATGCAGAAGACACGATGAGCGTTCTGCTGCAGAGGATGCAGAATAACGCAAAGCAAGATTCATCCATCGGGTGTGGTTTAAATAGCCTCCTGTAGTGCTTAGGTGTCTCCTTCCACAGCCACGCCTAGGTAAGAAAAGAGTTCCTGCTTTCCAGAAGAGTTCTAGTGTTCTGAACCTAGGGAGTGGCTCCTGCCCCACCCAACAGGAAAAGTAGTTCCAAACAGAAGAGGATCAGAGGCTCAACTGGCAGGCAAGTAAGCAGCATGGTCTGCTGCAGGTAAGTCCACCCAAGCATTATGAGCCCGGCGCTTCCAGCGCTGGGACTGGGCATATTTATGAGCCTGGTGCCACTGGCGCCAGGACTGGGTCCAAAAGGTCCCAATTGGGACTGGTTGGCACTCGGAACCTGGGTTATGGATCTGCTTCCAAGGGAGTTGGGAAAACCCTGACCTTTTGGAAGCAGAGATCATGACAGAAAGGCCTCTGGAAATAGTTTCACTAATGTAAATAAATTAGTGATTATACCACATGTTATTGTGAATACTTTATGGAAGCATAGCTCACTGGTGTAGATAAATCAATGATAACAGCCATAAGTGGCATTCCATATGAAAATGTGGTGTTCTTGAATAATGTAGAAGCCTGAGGCCTCTAGAGATCACAAGAACAGTCTAAACAAAAGAAAGGAGTTTTGTATATAAAACAAAGAAATTACGCTCATCACTATACCACAACGAAATGCATGCCAACTAAATGTATCTGTGTACTGAAATAATGCATAGCCACGATATCACTATAATACCAAACCCAATCTGAATGCAAGG
Source organism: Ambystoma mexicanum (assembly GCF_040938575.1). Lineage (NCBI taxonomy): Eukaryota > Metazoa > Chordata > Amphibia > Caudata > Ambystomatidae > Ambystoma > Ambystoma mexicanum. The sequence goes on along the minus strand of NC_090937.1, from coordinate 1,513,962,254 downwards.
AGTGATTATTGCTGAATTACTTTATTTTTGGCAGTAAGAAAATACCGCTAGGCCCCAAATCTACACAAAATACCCTACAACAGTGAGGATAAACTGACTTTTTCATCTCGTGCACTCGCATTCTGTAAAAGTGACATTGTGTCCATAATCTCGAGGCCCAAAAATTCCAGGGCTTAACTAACTACACCATCAAACAATGCCCAGAGATTTGGGCTGAGATTTGTGTAGTATTATTCGAAAGAATAAACAACTCAGGTCAATCGCCTAAATCATAGAAATCGGCAATCATCGTACTGATATTTAAAAAGGGGGACAGATTAAACCCGAGAAATTATCGCCCAGTGGCATTGCTGGACGTATTGGGAAAGGTCTATGCAACCACTCTACAACAAAAGCTGGTAGAATGGGCAGTAAAAATGGAGCGTGTTGATGCCCGACAGAGCGGCTTTGTCAAATATGTTGGCTGTTCCCTAAACTTGTTACTACTCAACTTGGTTCAAATGGAAGCCTTAAGAACAAATACAGTAGTATATTTGGCGTTTATCGACTTTTCCAGTGCCTTTGACACTGTCGATCGATAGCATCTGTGGTCGAAACTGAGGCGGTGGGGATGCCCAGAAGATCTAGTAGCAGCAATTCAGGAGCTACATACTGACACATCTATTAAGATCTGCTTAGACCAATCTGGGGCATTGTCAACGGCCATTAAAAAACATAAAGGCGTAAAGCAAGGTTGCCCGTTTGCTGCAACTATATTTAGTTTGTTTATATCGGACATAGGTACCTCGATAGAGACTGGAAAATCATTCCCACCGAAAATAAACAAATCTCACGTTAGCTGGCTCCTTTAGGCCGACGACCTGGTTGTGATGGACACAACACGAATCGGACTTAAAAGAAAACCCAAGGCCATATAGAGCTATGTAAGTGAGAATCGGCTGCTAATTAATACCAAAATAAGCGAGATCTTAATACTCAAGAACTCGAAAAAAGTAAAAAAATTCAGATGGCTCCTAAGTGGCGAACCGATGAAAATATCGCATAGCGTTAAATATCTGGGAATGGTACTGAGTGCTTGCATTAACGATGGCCATTGGGTGAGTGATACAAAAAGGAAATGCACTCAGTTAGCGAGTCAAGCCCTAATTATGAAAAAGAAATTTGGGAAGTTTTCGCTTGAACCTCTGTGACTGTTTTATCAACAAAAAGTCATCCCAGTACTGATATATGGAGCTGAAAATGCGCTGGGTTGCCCTCACGAAGTATGGTCATCTCTAGAGAACCAGTTCTAGACGAAAGTGCTGGGTCTACCGAGAGGGACAATGGTAGCTTGCATTAGATACGAACCATCCTTTATATCACTGCAGGCAAGGATTACCTGGAATTGACTATCCTTGTTTCGAAAGACCCAAGCCTGTGAAAACATCCTACAGTTTAAAATCCTTCACAGAGCACCGGTTAAAGGTCAGAACTTAGTGGAAATGTGGATACAAAGATGTGAAAACCTATTGGTGGAATTCGACATCAAGATCAACATGCTCCACGAAAATCCAAATGCTGTAAAACTGAAAGTCTGGCACTTAGACTGGGTGCGAACTTGCTCGCAAAGAGCCTTGGCGAAACTGATGATTGACGTACCTTCGGAAGCACGTGCATTTAATATGGCGCAACGCTGCATTAACCTGTTACCAGACCCCAATGCACGAAGACGCTTCATGCTATTTTGTATGAATTTATTTAAAACCAAAGAGCGCCTACAAACGTGGAAGGGTAACAAAAACGTAAACCTTAAGTGCAGATTCCGTGCAAAGGAAAGGGAATCATTGAAGCATTTGGTTCTATTTTGTAATAGCCTTTGCAGTGAAAGATCTCTGCACTTGGGTCCGTGGAGCGCATCCCATCCTTCCCTGTGCGCCGATGAATGGTGGGGCCACATGTTTAATGGAACTGCCTCAAGTTTGTTAATTCCACTGTCACACTTTCTAACGATAATTGAACTTCGGTTAAGTACTGTCCCTGGTATTTAGGAAGCGAAATGTGAACTGGGAGCGGTAGGACTAAAGAAGCTGAGAGGTCCTGGAGGAATGGAGGTAAACTATGTGATGAATGTTATTTGTTGATTGTTGTTTTTGTTAGTCATTATGTGTAAAAGATTTTAACACTGAATAAAATAATTTAAAAAACAATGGTGGCCAATGAAATTCCTGTTCTGTTTCCGGCAGTGGCATGCCTTAAAGCGGTTCCACCAATTCACCACTAGTTGGATGCTGTTTCCATCATGTCAGTCACACCGTTCCTACCATGCCGGAATGCGCGTTCCCACAAGGTTGTACTCTCCCAGTGATTACATGGTTACGGTTGTTGGAAACAGTGCCCCCAGGTACATGGAATCACTGGCAAAATACTGCCTCACTTGTAATGAGGGCCAATGTCCACAGCTTAATGTCATTCCATGAGAGTCAAAATGTGTGTTCACGATGCACAAGCATGACACTGCGGGTTTGTCCAATGACATGTGTCATGCAGGCATTGGCACATATGGGTGTATTAGCATTGTTAAAGACTCCTGTATACCATGATATGTGCTGTAAGATCAATCTCAAACCTAAATATATTGTCTGCTCCCAGATGTATTGTTGTATATAAAGACTTTAACTATTCCTGTGTGCAACCTGAAAATGGAAAATTACTTTTAAAAGGCCCAGATACCTGGGTTGGGTGCGCTATATACATAAATAAATAAATAAATAAATAAATAAATAAATAAACAAACAAACAAACAAACAAACAAACAAACAATGCCAGCATCCATATTCGAGGATGCACAACATGCAGTGGACGTGCCCATGGATGCATTAATGTAGTACTCATGGAGGGGTGAGAGGGGCCACTACCAACTGTACATCAACATGTGATAGCATATAATGTGTTGAGGTATGAATACATATAATGCACATATGGCACTCACCTGATGTGGCTGCATAGATGTCCGTGCCTCCAACATCAACCACCTTTTTCACTGTTTATGAGGCTAATGGCAACCTCTTCAAATGGAGTCAGCTTTGCAGAATGTGGTGATCCTGGAAAGAGGCCCCTTTGCTGCTGAGCGCCTCTCTCCTTGGTCCATCACATTAGATCCCCCATCCTCTTCTGGACCTCTTCTGCAGTGTGCCTCTCCGCCCCACAGGCATTTATCAAGTGTGTGACCTCCTGCCACATCCTCCAACTCTGCTTCACAGGAAGGGTACTGCCAGCCCAAACATACAAGTCGACCTGGTTTTCATTAAAGTAATCAGTGAGGATTGTTAGCTCTTCATCTGAAAGGCACTTCTTCCTTAGTCATCTTCACCTGTGCCTCTTCATTGGGTGCTGCTTGTTCCTGCTCTGCTGTCACTCTGCAGGCTGGCCCCTCTTTGACCTAGTGGGCTTAGGTGGTACCGGGGAACCTGTAGGCTCACAACTACATTCAGTAGGTGGACCCTTCTTCTGCCCTCTTCCCCATCCTCCTTCTCTCCACGGAGCCCTACCACTAGTGGTGCAAGTGGCGTCCATGGCAATGTACCCATAAATTCTGGTGCCCAATCTGTGTCATACCCCATAAATATTGCAGGCTCTGTGCATGCAGAGGAAATCTGCATCATACCCCCTGAATATTGCTAACTCTGGGAACACAAGGGAAGTCTGAGTCATAACCCCTGAATATGAAGTCATGTTAATTACAGCTTTACTTGCATAGGCGTTATACTTGCATCACATAATTTACACAAATGGGACCCTTTCTCTGAATTGTTCACTGCATGAAGTGGAGACACCTGTGCCTTTCTGTAGTTACTGCCTCATACCACATCTTGCCTTTTCCATCCTTACTTCGTCTCCAAACCTCAACATCTCCTGCTGCCTGGTAGTGTGTCACTGGATGCTTACCACTAGCACTGCCATGGAGTGCCTGTTCTTCCCCAAGAGCCTGATCCTTTTTGCCTCTCCTGTCAGGCTCTGTGACCAACTCATCTGCCATTTAAGAACGTCCACCTCTCTATACTGCCACCACAGCGCCACAGTACACAGAGTCAGGGCCCAGCTTTACCCACCAGCCTCAGGTGCATCATGTTCACACAATTGACAAACACCCTCAAGGTGAGGCTGTCAACTTCTCAGCTGGAGAAGTTGGCAGCCTGGGTGATCAGGTCCTGGCAAATTATGATGCCTTCTTTATGTCGCAGAAGCAGCTTGGAACGTGTGGGCATCAAAAACTAGGTGGACATCGGGGCTGGGAGGGAGTGGCAGTTTGTATAGTGGACCAAGAAGCCCTGGGATGGATATAGGATCCAGAGCCAGGTGAAGGCGGCACTTGAGACAGGTGACTCTGTGCAGGTACACAGTGAAATCTGCCATTGGGTATCAACTGTGCAACTCCAGATCCTGGAGAGGATAGACCCAGAGGTTGCATCCAAGCTGACGGTGAGTACTCACAGGGCGAACATTTCCACAGATGTTTTATGTCCTGCATGTGCATGCTTGAATTGAGCAAGTTAATCCTTTTGACTATCAGGATCTACATTGGGACATGTCAGGCCACTGAATGAGGGGGCATCCGTGATATGTCATCATGATATTTGTTCATGTTCAGAGCAAGAGCATTGCTGCTTGATCAATAGCAATGGGTGCGTGTACCTGTTACTTGCTTTCATGTTGGACTGTCAGGGTTGTGTTTTGGTGGATGTGGTTGGGTGGAGATGTGCCTATAGTGCTACGGACACATGTGACCAGGTGCCCTATCCATGGCCCTGCTTGCAGGATTCATTTGAGTCACTGCTCCATTGTGTTTGTGATGTGAAATGAGTGGTCATGGGTATGTGGCCTGATATCAATGGTGTATGTTCACATGTGCATGTCCCATCATTGTGACTGATGCTGACAGCAACTACTGCTACTATTGACGATATTACACATACATTGGCACTTATGATTGATTCCTATGTTCTTTTTTCCATTTCCAAAGTTGTAGCAGCTGGAGAAGAGGTCATGAGCAGTGCTGTGGACCTGCAACCCAGGGACTAGGCCTCCAGATGCAGGCACAGACCCTCGGCACACATTGTTGTTTCCACCTGTAATGACAAGGAATGAAGAGAATGACCAAGTGGTGCTGTGATGGTTGCTATAGACGTTTCTTCAACATAAAAATAAACCTATCTATTCATACCTTCAATGGGGTTTCCCTACCTAAACTAAAGAAACCCGGGTGCTCATCAGGAAGTCTGTGAAAGTCCAAATTAAAAGGCACCATCTCAGTCAGAAAGGCTCCTACTCTATCACTGTCACTGCAATAAATCATACAAGGTTTTGCCCCTGCTAGTAACCCAGGAGAAGGACTCCATTCTCCTGAATGTGAAGTGTCCCAAACCTTCTCAGGCTTTTCAAAACAAACATTCCACAAAGGATCTGGATTTCTTATAACCCAAAAGAAACAAACATCTCTACAGGATCCTGGTGGGGCTAGGAGAAGGAGTCCCTTTTCCTAATTGGTTCCCCACTGCCTCTTACAGTTCTCAAAGCTACTTGTAACTCCTTTACAGAGGGTTTCAGTCTCCACTTTCATTGTACTCTTTATTCTAACCCCACTGGGACAAAAAATATGCTCCCCGAGTCCCTCACAACTCCCCAGTGCCACACCTTTCAGGAGTTGGCCAGGAATCTGTGGTTCAAAGGGATTTACTGTTTCCTTGGTTTCTTCACATTCACAATCTCTGATGTTCATGGTTCCCAGGATGTGACTGGGTTCCATTCTGACACAGAAGGATACAGAAGCATTGGATGCTCATATTATACAAAAGAGAAGAGAGCAACAAAGACAAAGACAAGGATGTTCTTCTTATTTCAATAGTGAGTGTTGACCCCATGGATTGAAGGGACTGGACTCTTGGCAATATCTGGTGTTGACCAATCATAGGGTTGGCAAAGCCATTTTAATAGAGGGTGGTTGTTTTTTACTCTTAAGATCAGCCCTAGATAATTTGTGGGTGTGCACAGGAAGGCCTCTCTTTCCCTCCTGCTTTGGATGTTACCTCAGTGTCAATGATCATCTTTAAAGGCTGTTTAAGAACTCTTTTCATGCCAACAATTGTCTCGAAGACGCCTGGATGGGAGTCCTGTTCCCTCTGCGGATTTCAAGAAGATAACCCCTAGAATAACGTTTCAGGTAGCTGAGGTTGACGTTTTAAAGACTTTTTCAATTCACAACTGCTGAGGTGAGTGTTACTTGTAGTTAACCATTCTTTATGCTAGATTGCTCAGTTAGCATTTCTTTGCATTAGCTTGTTGTTGCCTGTATTCCAAAGGCTCACTTAGCTTTCTTTCAGCTCCCTCCCGGACTTTTAACAACTCCTGTTACCTGCCCTTAGTGTCGGTATACTTCACCAGTTCTGCCGAGGACCTTGTAATGTTGAATAGATTTTCCCTCAGTGGGCCCTTGTTTCCTGGGCCCTGTACTGTGGGCTGTTCTTTTGACTCGACTGTCCCTTCTGTATGTGTAGTTCAGCCACCACTACTCTGGATGCTTTTCAAGTCTATCTATGTGACTTTGTGACAGGCTTGGGGCTACCAGTGTTAGGGAGTGTTCCTAAAGTCCTACTGGTAGTAAGACTTTAGTAAGCTAACCCAGTGGTTTGTAGATCTCCAACTCTGTGTATCAGTCTGTACTCAAGACCTTGGTAGAGTGGCAGAGCAGTCAAGCTTATCTTAAGGGGAAGATGTGAGCTGTAGGTAAGTACAATGAACCTTAGCTAGACATGCACAGCAAAGACTCTCTTACACCTATAATTTATATTTAATTATATATTTATTATATATACACGAGAATCACTTTAAATACTTTAGACGCTTACACTAGAACACTTCGGAATATTGATTTTTTTTATTATTTATATAATTTACAATTATGTACAGAAACAATGTCAGAAAAAGCACAGAAGGAAAAGTAAAAAAAAAAAAAAACTAAAAGAAATCATTAAACACATTCCAGATCTTCTCATTTAAAGTCAACTTACATTTCAATTTGTAAATCATTGTTTCTGTTCTTGACAGGCAGTGCATTTCCTGCACCCATTCCTCAAATAAAGGAGAGATCGACTTTTCCATCCTTGAAGAATTTACCGCTTAGCCACAATGGAAGCTCTAAAAAAACATTTTTTAAGGGTGGAGCTGACATCAGCCCACCCCGAATCATCACCTAGGATCATCGTCCTAAAATCCAGGAAAGACACTCCACCCGAAATCCTATCACACACATCACAGACTTTATTCCAAAAATCTCTGACCCGCACACAGCCCCATAGTATGTGTTCCAATGACCCAACTTCCTGAACACAACCCCAACAATCAGCATTGTCAGTCATGCCTCTTTTATGTAGTGTTTCAGGAAACCAATACACGCGATTCAGAATCTTAATTTGTCGAGACCTTTCACTTAGATTCAGCAAACACAAGGAGACATTACTGCACATATTCTGCCAGGCACCAATATCAATCTCAGACCCAATTCTCTCACTCCAAACTCCCCGTAAATTGTCATTACTTCGATAATGTGACACGATTAGCTTGTACAGTCTACTGGCCAGACCACCCTCCTTCCCATTAGAATCGGCCAAAAAAATATTCACACTTCGGAATATTGAGAATACACTTCAAAGAGCATGTTCACTTTTTTGTTTGTTTGCTGTTACATTTGTAGCAACGTTTAGAAAGGGAAAAGACAATGTTATTGTATTTTCGGTAATTACGCGCACCTGTGTTCTTTAACAGTTCATACAGTAATACATTTACTCTGCAAACATATATAGATAAGTCTCTTAAAGGGAGGAAAATGGTTAGTTAGTGTAACATTAGCCTGGTACAAGGTTCTAGCGAAATTTTCTTCACACAGCAAGTCTTTTAACTCCAGAAACGCAACTCTAGCTAAAGGCAGGTTGGAGAGGGCTCAAAGACTTGACGAGCGACAGAATATGAACAGTTTCTGTGGATTTCTTCCTGTCTCTAGTATTATAAAAGCAGCTTGTTAACAACTAACAAGGGAGACCTATTAATAACTCAATAAAGGGACACAAACATTGGCTTGTATCGGAGATAAGAGGGGGTGACCGTGCACACCTCCAATGCTCTGGAATCAGATAAGCAATACCTTTTCCCCACAGTACCTTAGATTAGAAGAAAATGTTTGTCCTGGATACTCCACAACGTTTCAACTCTGGACCTGACCTCCGGATTCCTTTGTCTGGTGACTGAACGCTGGACAGTGGATGGGATATCTCAGCAGCAGTCTCGATGGAGGACCTGTGGAATGACTTTCAGCAACTTCTTGGTTCAATCTGCAGTATTGGCGCCTTTTCTGCAGTAGCAACTAAGGACAGGGATTGCACGGTCAATCTTCGCTACCTGCAGTCCAACACTCTGCTGAGGGGGTCTGGGTGAGTTGGATGGGATCTCTGGAGGGTCCTTATGGGTTCAGTAAAGATTTGGATGGATTCAGTGTCTCTACAGCGATGCACCCAAAATGAGCTGCAGGTATCCTGGAATTGGGTTTCTGAAGCTCTGGAAACTCCTAATACCTCGGTAGATGGCTCAATTCAAAGTTTCATCTTGGGACTGGTTACTCCCACCAGTAAAAGGGAAGGAGTCATCCACTTCACAGCTCCTCTGTCGCACAGAAAACAGGGTCAAGACAGCAGTGGTCGCTTCATGGATTTGCAAAAGGGCTGCAGGCATCTATGGTTGTCTTCTTTTTCGGTTTCTTCAGTGGTTGACTTGCTTTTCACTCCTAAAGTCTCACATTTTATACAGTTCCAGCAAACACTCCTCTGCAATCTCTCTCAGCACTTCACATAAAGGGGCAATTGGCTGTCCAATCAGGACAATCAGACCCCTAGTGGGAGCTGGTCATATTCAGGCACTCTGGCAGACAAAGGACAGTGGGTGGAAAACTTTGCCCCCACTTTTTGACTGTCCAGATACTCTGGAGTCTTGGCTGAGATACGCAAGGGTTGCTGCCAAAGGCAAAACACACACACTGACCTCCTCCTCCCAGAATGGTAGAAGACGTTCTAACAACAAACAACCACGCTAGTAATTGCAAAAAAAGAATGGAGACCCCAAGTTGGTACTTGGGTGCCCGTATAGTGCACTACAGAGGCTATGGTCACAATAAAAACTATACAATATGATATGATATATTATTTGTATCGCGCTCGTACACAACGTGCTTCAGAGCACGACTAGGCAAGGGAGGGGAACAGGGAAGAACACAACACAACAACAATCTTAGTAGGCCCAGTGACATTGAGAACGTGCAAGTGCATGGGAAAGGGAAAAAGTGCATGGAAGAGGGAGAGTGGAAAGTGCGGAGCAGAGGTGAGCAGAAATAAATAATAATAAATAAAAATAAATAGAACATTGAGGCAATAAACAGTGGTAGTGCAGCCAGCAAGTGGCAAGTGCTGTGTTTAAGGCACCAGACTGGGTAAGTCTGATAAATGCAGAAAAAGAAGAACAAAACAAATGGGGGGGTTTGAATGGGTACAGATACAGTCCCCAGTGCAAGGGGTGTCTGGGAGGCAGTGCAGGAGGGTGGCAGGGTGAGCGGGTACCTGGGCCTAGGCGACAGACAGTGGCCAGGTGCACAGTGCCAAGAGAGAGCACATCAGCAGGGGAGAGGGGGAGCGAAGGCAGAAGCAAAGAGGAAGGTCTTGAGGTGCTTCCGGAACTGTAGATGGATCTCCTCAAGTTTTAGAGTGGCAGGGAGGCTGTTCCAGAGGGAGGACCCAGCCGAAGATAGAGATATACCCCCAGCATGTTTCTTTGACAAATGATTGACCCGGAGGGAGCTAGAGGTAGAGGAGCGAAGAGCTCGAGAGGGGAGGTATTTGCCTTGGGATAGCTGAAGGTATTTTGGACCCAGGCCCCAGAAAGCCTTGTGACAATGCAGAGGGTTTTGAATGTAATCCTTCCATCAGACAAAGGTCATTTGGGGCACACCAATCTTGAATGGCAGTTAGACAGTCAAAGATGAGAGAGAGGCGAGGAGGTGGTGAGGGCAGCTGGAAAATGAGTTGAGTGTCATCAGTGTAGCACTGTAAATTAGAGCAGAAAATGGTAATGCAGTGGGCGAGAGTTGCCAGGTATTGGTTGAAGAGCCAGGGTGAAAGGTTAGACCCCTGGGGAACTCCACAGGTGGAGAGGAAGATATATGATAGGAAGGACCCCAGTTGGACCTGGGAGGGATGATCAGATGAAAGAGGTCAGCCAGGCCAGAGCCTGATCAGTGATACCCTCACGGAGACGGTCGAGCAAGATGGTGTGGTTGACTGTGTCGAAGGCAGAAGAGAGATCAAGAAGGATGAGGACAGAGGGAATGTTTGAATCCAGGTTGGAGAGCAGATCTTCACGGATGTTCAGGAGAGCAGTTTCCGTGCTTCTGGCCGCTCTGAAGCCAGACTGGTGGTCATGAAGACAGCCAACAGAATCTGAGTGAAGGTTAACCTGAGAGATGGCCAGCTTTTCCAGGAGTTTGCCCAGAACGGGGGTAATGGAAATTGGGCAGTAGTTAGCCAGAAGGATCAGCTGTGGGTTTCTTGAGAAGAGGATGCACAAGGGAGTGCTTCAGAGTGGAGGGGAAGGATCCTGAGGCAAAGGAGTGGATGCAAAAATCAGGCGAGGTTGTCAATGTGGTCCTTGATGCTTTTAGAGGAGCAGGGAGGAACCTGTTTTGACAAGGCTTTCATAGATCGGACTTGTCTACCGACCTCGTCAGGGGAGAAAATAGGAAATGAGGAGAAGGACGGTGGGTGGGTGGTTAAGGGGGGGTCTGCAAGCACAAACTGAGATGGGATAGGAGGGGCAGGGGACGAGAGGGTGGACAGGATGTCCTTGGTTTTGAGATAAAGTGTGAGGCAAGGGCATTGCAGAGAGCCTGGGAGGCAAGAGGAGCGGTGGAGACTGCCGCAGGGTTGGCAAGCTCCTTGCAGATTTTAAAGAGTTCAGCCGAGTTGTTAGATGCTGCAGAGACACGGGCTTGAATGTGGGCTCTCTTCTTAGTGCGGACAGAGAGTCAGTATTGCCTTAGTAGAAGGCGACAGCCAGTTTGTCAGAGGATGAGCAAGAAGCCCTCCATTTCCTCTCAGCCACCCTACACTTACGATTAAGTGTAGCTAGGTCGGAGTCATACTAAGAATTACACTTGGCTTTTGACTTCAAGCGGATCCCCATGACAGGGGCAAGAGCATCAAGGGTATCAGAGATAGAACAGTAGAGTCAGCCGGAGGAGGAGGGGGAGAGAAGGTGGCAGCAAAAAGCCTCAGCTGACACACACTTCATAGGTCGGATGTTCGAGAAAGTAAGTGGCAGTGTTGGGGTGGGGTTGGCTTGGGGGGAAGAGAGTGAGAGATGGGAGGAGAGAAGGCACTGGTCACTCCAGGAGAGAGGAGTGGTCAGAGGGATAGAGACGGGTAGGCCAGGGGAGATCAAGACATCATGTGTTTGTCCTGCAGAGTGCGTTGGGCCATAGATTAGGATAGAGAGGGAGAGGGAATCAAAGAGGTCACGAAAAAGCAGAGATGAGGGACAGGGAGAATCGAGGTGGATGTTGAGGTCACCAAGGAGGAGGAATTGAGTCGTTGAGGCCAGGAGGGAGGAGGAGAGGTCAGCCCACTCAGAGAGAAAAGAGGTGATTTTCCCAGGGGGCCCGTAGAGTGTAGCAACAGTAAGAAAGTGGCTAGGAGAGATTGAGAGCCTGCAGACAAGGCATTTCAAAAGTAAATTTGAATGGGAATGATAGTGGCACGAATCCACTCTGGAAAGATGAGGGCTAAGCCCAATCCAGGTCGAGTGGACCTGGGTGCGGAGAGGATCTTGTAGCCCTCACGGAGTAGAGTGTCAAAGCTTGTGACAGAACTGGCCGTGAACCATGTCTCGGTAACACCAAGGACATCAAGGTCCATTTCTTAAAGGAGGTGACAGATGTCAGAGGAGTGTTTGACAGCAGAGCGAGAGTTGAGAGTGGCAAGATTAAGAAGGTTGTCGGCCTTAAAACCTTCCGGGGAGCGGTACAAATCAGAGGTATGCCCTGCGGAGTAGTGGAGGTAGCCTGAAGAGTGGCAGAGGAGGAGCAAAAGTGGTTAAGGTAGCCAAGGAGTGAGAGGAGGGGACATCAGGAGATAAGAGCAAGTTGATGAGGCGAATGAACCGCATATCGAAGAGGAGGAGATTGGCCTGATGACCTTGGACCATGACAGTGGCATTTAGGTAGACATTAAGGATGACTCTGGAGGAGTCAAAAGAAGCCATGAGGGCATCCCAGTGAGTGCCGCCATTAATGGGAGAGGAGGAGATAGGACAAAGCACAGAGATCATATGGGGGGTCCATAGATCCGGCGAAGGAACAACGAAGAGGATGTCAGTGAGGGTCTGTCTGGAAGTGGCGCTGGTATAGGTATCAGCGATAGGGAGATCAGGGTTGGAGGCCAAGATATCCTTTTGAAATTTCTTTTTTCCAGACTTAGTTAGAAGGGAACGATAGTTGATAGAGAAGCAGTTGGAGAATATGGGAGAAACAGAAAGTGCCCTGAGTGGGAAAGAGAGGAGGCAGAGGGAGGAGTAAGCAAATAAAGCAGTATTGAATAGTCGCTGGGCTAGCAGGTTACAATCAATGGGCAAAGTTAGATGCAAAAATACACCCAAGTTTGACTTTCAAGTAAATGCAAAAATACACCCAAGTTTGACGATAGAGGTGAGTATAGATAAAGCTTTAAATGAGTGCATAACAGTGGGAGTTTAGAGTACCCTCCGAGAAGGAAGTACAGGTAAACCAGTCAGGAGGGAACTAACCCAAACAGAATATGGTAAGAGTGTTGTAGCAGTCCAATAGTCCAGGGGTAGCAGCCTCATTAAGGGTTTGGCTGTTGCAGATATCACATGTTGCATCCTGTAAAGCAGACAGGGAAGCTGATAGGGCCTTAGAAGTGGGCCTTGGAATGACTGGGCCGGCTAAAAGCCTGCCGGTCCCTCATTGGTCTATAGATGAAAACTCCCCACCAATCAAGGAGCAAGATGGAGGATGGTGCCCAGATATTTAAAATTAAATAAATCAAAATGCCAAAATGTTCATTTGTTTTACAAAAAAATCACCAACAATTTTCGGGATGGTGCTGGGGTGCAGGATAAATGCACCTACCTCGCCCTGAGTGTCAGGGACAGCATGGGCACTGGGCAAAGCTCCACTGATGGAAAACGAAGGTTCCAGGAAAAGGAAAGAGCGCTTGTGTCCCACACGCTCCGTCGCGTAGTGAAGAATGAAAGCAGATTTGAATGTGGAGGGGCCGGCTAAGCCTGCCAGTCCCTCATTGGTCCATAGATGAAAACTCCCCACCAATCAAGGGGCAAGATGGAGGATGGTGCCCAAATCAGAAAAGCCAGAAAAAATCACATCTAACAATAGTTGGTGGAACATGTCCACTGTCACCAGCCATAACTAGGAGATTGTCTATGATACGATATGATATGATAAGTCTGTATAACGTGCCTGTACACAAGTGTTTCTAAATGCAACAATACAAGGAAGGGAAGACAAAAGGAGGGCAAAAACACTATCTTTCTATCAGGCATTGGGGGTCATTCCGAGGTTGGTGCTAAGGAAAAAACGAATACCGGCATCGATTACCGCTATGGGACATTCTGACCTACCAGACCGCTATTAACGGCATTGGATAGTACGGAGCCGTTAATAACGGTCTGGGCGTTGCACACGCGAACCACCATGCCGTAATTAGCGGCATGCCGTAAACTGGAGCAGATTCCAAGTGAGGCGGAGATGCAAATAACGGCCTCATGAAGTCGGAAAAAGTGCTTACCGGCATGCCATGAATACCGGCATCGCAGACCTAGCGTTTAATGCCCTGAGCAGTGTTCCCAAATGCCACAGGTGCACACGATCAGCACAGTTGGAGGATATGGAGTCTGGCCCTGTACAAAAGGAGCTCACCCACACACCACACCCCCTCCCACACCAAGATGATCCCAATAGTAGTAGCATTACAGGAGCTGGAGGACTTGCTTGCATTGCCACAACATCAACAACAATAACAGCCGCCACCACAGGGGAGACTCAGGAGGAGAATGAGGGTGAGACAGGCCCAGCATGCCCCACCAGTGCAGCCACCATTACCATGCCAGCAGCCCCCAATCCCTCGCATCAGAGCCAGTCCTTTCAACCTAACCCCAGAGCAGATCCACACCATGTACCGTCTGGACCGGGACACCATCACCACCATAGTAGACCTGATACACGACGACATAGTGAGCCTCATTGAAATACGCACCGCCATCCCCCTTCTACTGAAGGTAGTGTCTGTGCTCCACTTCCTTGCAACAGGCCCCTACCAGCACACAGTGGGGCACATGCATGGCATATCTCAACACTTTTTTCCCGGATACTAAACCAAGTGCTGGATGCCCTTGTCAAGCACACAAGGGACTACGTATCCCTACCACGGACTCCCAGGAGATATTTGATTCAAAAGTTGCATTCCATGCACTGGCAGGCATGCCTAATTGTGTAGGTGTACTCGACTGCACCCACGTGGAGTTGGTGGTCCCGCATGCCATGGAAGTGGTGTACTGCAACCGCAAGCCATACCACTCCATCAATGTGCAGATGGTATGCGACGCCAACAAGATCATCACACATTGTTGTGCCCGATATCCTGGATCGACTCATGACTCTTTGGTCCTGCGGAACTCCACGTTACCACGCTTCATGGAGCGACATGCTGGACGAAGTGCCTGGCTGCTTGGTTAGTAGCAGGACTGGCACATGGAATTGAAAAGGGGGAGAGATGCACACACCACCATGCTGCCAATGTTGATGTGACTGCACGATGTGCACATCACCAAACATGTCGGCCCAAACCATCACATACCGTACAAGACACACAAGTCCCATATCAATGAAGTGAGATCCACACCTATGACAATATGACTAACAGCAAACCACCCCACATCCCACGACACGTGCACCACCCATGATCGACCCTCACCCTCCGTAACGCCATCCTGCACCATGCAGTTCATATGCATCATGTTGCTGTCTCCAGCATAACACCATCATCCCCGGGAGTGCTTCAAACTGAACTTACTAGGGAATCCACTGTCCAGCACAGGGCCGGCACAATCACAGGAGTGCTGCATGTCTGGGAATGCCAATGCTGATTGCCCAATATTGCACAGACTACTGCCAACGCTCCGTCAAAGTAAATCTCACAGGACACAACACCACACTATTTTGACACTAACACAGCTGTATGCATACACCATGCATGTGCAACAAGACGGCAGTGCACACCATGTATCATCTTGAAGATGCAACCCACACCATTAGACCATGACACAAGACACATGGAGGGACAGAAAAAGGCGGCAATACATCCAGGGACATGTGCATGTGAGCAACGATAACTTGCAGGCATGTGTGACTAGTACAGCTGTCCTTCATGATTCCCCTGACATTTACCTTCATTTTCCTCTCATACAGGTGATAGTGGCTGTCCCTTGAAGCCGTGGCTCGTCACCCCTGTCCGAAACCAACAGAACAGGCACGAGGAGGACTACAATCGTTCCCATACCCGTACCCGTGTGGTCATTGAGCAGACCTTTGGCCTGTTGAAGGCACGATTTCGCTGCCTCAGCCGGTCGGGTGGGGCACTCCTCTACAGGCATGAGAAGGTGGCCAAGAGCATCATGGCATGTGTAATGCTGCACAATATGTGCATCCACCGGAACGTGCCCCTGCCCCCTGACATTGAACTGCTACCACCTGATGAAGATGAAGGAGAAGATGAAGATGTGGCCAGGAGGGACGCACAGGAGGGACGTGCTGTGCGCCAGTCAGTGATTGCACAATATTTCTGACACACATGTCAGCAGAGGGTGACATGATAGTTGGACAGAGGGCACTGGGTGTGGGGGTACATGTACACTATGCACTGTATATGAATGAATGACACATGTGCATTGATGAATGTCCACTCAGGTCTTCTTTTTCAAACAACTGGTGTATTGAATGTAACAATACACAAAGAACATGCTTACACAGTTCTGTAGATAAAGGACAGATACATATACATAAAGCTTTTATTATTTGTCTGATTAGCCAAATGCAGAGACACAGAATGCGTAAGTGACAAGACCCTCCAACACCCTCACACCCCACCCCCTCCCCCCACAACTCCCCCACACACCCTCCCCCATCCCCCCACAACTCCCCCACACACCCTCACCCCCTTCCCCTCCCCCCACAACTCCCCCACACAAGTCCCATTGAGTCCACAAAGCCTACATGAGGCTGCCATAACATTCACTAGGCACTCACAGAGCCAGGGGGTGGCATGTCCCGTCGGCGCTGTGCACGGACCGACCTGCTGAGCGAGCTTGTTTGGGTGGAACTTCAGGATGATGGTGTGGCCTCCCGCTGAGGTTGTGGGGCGGGATGACCTGCCTCCAAGGCATCAGCGATGTGCCCTAGAACCTGCTGGAGGGCTGAGACCTCCTCACAGAGGCGGTTGGTGTTGTCCGTAAAGGACTGGACCAGTGCTGCTAACTCTGTGCGCCACTCCTCTCTGGCCTGACGGTTGTCCAATACAAATTCACAGACGAGTGCAGTGAGCAGGTTAGCCCGCTGCAGCCCTGCGGCTGCACCTGTGGGTGTGCTAGGAATCTGGCTGTCATGCCCAGCCTGCTCATCCTTCCAAACACTTAATACTGGACTGAGATATCCCTGGGTGTGTTCATGGCCAAACTGCTCTGGGGTGTTGGTGTTCCCGGTATCGCTCAAAGATACGTGTGGGGATGCAATTTGGGTTGGGGTATGGACCACATCAATTGTATCATCCTCCATGGTGCCCCAGATCTCCTCCTGGCTGTGCAATGTGTACCTGCGGTGGCTTGGTGCTGGGACATGGCGCCCCCTGGCTTGTCCCATGGAGGTTGACGGATGGTTGCTGTCCTCCTGGGACCTCTTACTGGTTGTGGCCTGCTCTTCACTGTCATGCTCACTACCTGTGGGGGTGGAAGAGAGGGATGGCATGAGTGATGTTTGATAGGCATCATACATACATTGGGACAACTGCTCATCCACACAATTGTGGGTAATAGCCATTTGTGTTGGGAAGGGCAAGTCATTTCATACATGGGTGGTAAAAGCAGCCATATGTCGGCGTCACTCATGTTGGCCAGGAACAGTGCTGTCTGACATGCTTACTATTTTGGTCATGCACGCTGTGTGCCTTGTGGAATTTCTGACTTTGTGTGGTATGTGTCATGTACGATATTGCCTGGCAGCAGGCATCAGCATGTGTCTCAGTTGCTTCGGCCTACTTTACAGGGAGTGTGTGTGTGGCCGACCATGGCATGACTCTTTGGACAACCAATTGGCATTGACTTTCATCAGATTTGGAATAGCAGTGTTTACTTTGGACACTCACCTCCATCAGCAGATGGCGTGGCGCCACACTCCATATCGCCTACGCCTTCAATGGATTCCGAGCCAATCATGGGGTGAGCTTTATGGGTTAACTAGGTCCTCCTCCAGTTTCCATGGACTGGGTGCGATTGACCAATAATATGTTGCGCACCCTTAGGCGCAGATCGTCCCACCGCTTACGGCAGTCTTTCACTGTGCGGGGTATGTTGCCCACTGCACTAACCTTCTGGGCAACAGGTGCCCCGATCTCTTTTTTATGCAGCACTGCCTTTCTCCTCATGTTGCTGCTGAAGACTGTGCCTGTATGCTTGTGCAAAGTGTCCACAAGCATCTGGAGCTCGTCCTGATTAAATCTTTCCTTTCCGAGGCGGGCAGATTCCTTCTTCAGAGCTTTCGGCATTCTTGTCTTGTGGGAGGTACTTTTCAGTCGATCAGCAGTGTCCCAGGGGTCCTGTGTGCTGAGGATGGCAATGGATTGTGTTTTTAAAGATGGCCGCCATGCTCCTTCCCGTTCCTGTGTGATGACGCTATTTCCGGTTCCTCTTATTAGCGGTGACGTAAATAGCGGTGTCCGCTAATTGCGGTCACCGGTATTTATGGTCATCGCTAATGACGCATTGGACTATGTCGGTAGTGTAATCTGCACTTAGCTTGATGCCGGTATGGGCTTTTTGGGAGCCTTTTGGGGCGTGGCGCTAGGTACCTTACCGGCATGCTGCAAAGCGAAGTCGTAATAGTCTTCTATGAGCGGACTGGTGCCAGCACGGACACGCTATTTGCGCAATGCTGGTAAGGGGCGTTACTTACCTCCAAACTCGGAATGAGGGCCATTGTGTCATTCAGATCATGCAAGTGCGGGGGGAAAGAGGGGGAGAAGTACCAGAGGGGTGTGGCAAGTCCAATGGGACGCGTAAGTGCTGCCAGGGAGGTTGCTCATAAGTGCAGGGAGTCAGAAGACCGTAGGTTCGCAGATACAGTTCCTAAGTGGTTTGGAGGCCCAGAGGTAGCGCAAGGGCATCGGGTCGTGCAGGAGCCTGGTCCTGTAAGTTTCAGTGGGTGGCTAGGTAACCAGTGTGCGCAGCAGACAGGTGCCTCAGAAAGGGAGAGGGAGAGAGAAAGTCAAAGTGAAAAGGAGGGTCTTGAGTTTCTTCTGGATCCTTAGGTGGCCCTGCTCAAGTTTGAGAGAGGCAGGGAGCTGTTCCAGAGGGAGGCCCCTGCTGAGGACAGAGATCTACCCTTCAATCGCTGCCTGGAGCAGCATCTGACCCTCCAAGAGTTGGAGGTGGATGAGCGAAGGGAAAAGAAAGTTGGATGTAGTGTTGTCCCCGGCCCCAGAATTCCTTGTGGACAATGCAGAGGGTCTTGAACTTGATCCTTGCAGACAAAGGGGGCCACTGGGAAGGTTTCATGGTGGGAGAGATGCAATCTCTGGGCCGGAGGCCAAGGAAAGGTATTTCAGTCCTTTTCTGGAATAGTTGAATAGGGCGAAGAGTAGGCAGATTTAGAAAGAGTCTGTTGCTGTAGTCCAGCCTAGAGAGAACCAAGGCTCTGGAGACAGTGAGCATCTGGGAGAAAGTGAGAAAAGGAAGAATACCACTGGGGAGGTGCAGCTGATAGTGTGACTTCTTAGAGACATTAGAGATGTGAGGAGAGAAGGAGAGGGTGGAGTCTAAGATGACACCAAGGTTTTTAGCCTCACAGGACGGTGCAGATAGTGGGCCATGGTGGGCGGCCAAAGTGATAGAGGGTTGGCGGGAGCAGGTGTCCCAAAGAGGAGGATCCAGGGCTCATTGGCATTAAGGCAGAGATTGTTTGAGGCATACCATAGTTCCTGTAGTAACCAGTAAGTCCTAAGAAGGCTCTAACGTGAGTTTCAGTAGTTGGAGAGGCCCAGTCTTGTACAGTATGTACTTTACTGTATAAGGGCTTGATCTCCCCTTCTCATACCTCATGACCAAGGTTGACCAATTTACTCTGACCAACTTGGCACTTACTAATCTCGATGGATAGATTGGCCTGTTGAAGGGCCTGCAACACGTCACAGGTGGTCAAGATGTTCTTCCCAGGTAGGGCTGAACACTGCAATGTCATTCAAGTGTGCCATGCAGAAGTTCTCTAACCCATTCTGAACATGGTTAGCCATTTTCTGGAATGTGGCAGGTGCATTCTTTAAGCCGAAGGGCATGACCAAGAACTGATACAAGACTTCTGGGGTTGAAAATGCAGTCTTCTCCTAGAACTGGTCAGACATGGCAACCTGTCAAAAGCCACTTGTCAGGTCAAAAGAACTGAGGAATATTGCTGAGTCTAGCTTAACTACCCGTTCATCTGTCCTTGACAAGGGGTGGGCATCAGTCTTGGTAACTGCATGTAATGCCCTATAGTACACACAGAATCTAAGTTCTTTAGTTCCTGCCTTTGGCACTAACACAACTGGTCTAGCCCATGGAAGTGTGGAATATTCAATCACTACAAGGTCAAGAATCTTATTGACCTCTTCTTTTATGTGATTCCTGACATTGTCTGGCATCTTGTAGCCCCTGCTTTTTACAGGTACACTATCACAAGTGTCAATGTAATGTTGGCCTCAAGGGGTCAAGCTTGGTGTATGTGAAAACAGAGTGGAAACTTGTGTTTACACAGCCTTGCACTCCTCCTCTTGATGCACTGTCATATTAGCAGAGAGTTTCACCCCTTGTACTGACCCATATGAAGGGTGTCCCCTTAGAAGATCTGGGAGAGGCTCACTCTCCTCTTCTTCTTGATCAGAAGCAAAGAGCAAAGTTCCTATCTGCGGTCTGGAAACATAAGCCTTCAGATGGTTGGCAAATAAGGCCCGTGGGGCCTCCTTGGGGTTGGTCAAGTCAATGAAATAGTTGACCTCTCCATGTTTTCCTACAATTTTGAAGGGTCCTGTCCATTTGTCCTGTAAGACTCTCTGTCTTACTGGGACCATTATGAGAACTTGTTGGTCTGGAGTAAACTCCATCATGTTTGCCTTCTGGTCATGCCGTTACTTAACCAGAGCTCGAACACATTTAAAATGATCAGCAGCCTTGGTAACCAGGGATTCCCTCCTCACCCCCATGAACATGACGGCCCGAAGAGTCAACAGCGCACAATGACACTCACTATTTGGACAGCCCCCAGGAGGGCTAGTAACATGTACGTATTCGGAAATGTACTCCCTTAGACAGCCATTCAAACCTTATCCAGTGAATGGACTCACATGCCTGGATGGACAATGTTGACAAATGCAGAGAAACAAATGTGCTGATGTCATTAGTGACACCACGACGTAACCACCTTAGTCATGAAGTACACTTGCAACCATGCACGGAGTTACACAAACATACATGTGCATACACAAAGAACATGTTTACACAGTTCTGTAGATAAAGGACAGATACATACACATAAAGCTTTTATTATTTTTCTGATTAGCCAAATGCAGAGACACAGAATGCAAATTGACCAAAGGGATGCAGAGCAAGCTTGCAGATGCTTATGGCAAATAACCTTATGGAACTACAGTATCATGTAAGGAGTCTGGAAGGACCAAAGATGACTAACCTAAGGGAAACACAGCACAGTATAGATGTGTAGAAATGATAGTATATCTATAACAGGGATTACATGAGGCCACAAGATGCAGGACGTGAGATGAGGGAAAGCAGAACCGCGCTGCACAGAATAGCAGACCATGGCTACCAGCCAAGGTCAAAGACAAGCAACACATTCCACAC
This sequence comes from Ambystoma mexicanum, assembly GCF_040938575.1. Lineage (NCBI taxonomy): Eukaryota > Metazoa > Chordata > Amphibia > Caudata > Ambystomatidae > Ambystoma > Ambystoma mexicanum. The sequence goes on along the minus strand of NC_090937.1, from coordinate 1,513,940,990 downwards.
CTAACTTTGACCACAAACTTTACTACATCGTTTTTCATCTTGCAGAAGCTTCGAATCATCGATTTATTTACTGCCTTTGAAAGTGTTATGTTCATTTACTGTTTACTATAACACCCTCAATATAGATACAATTGGACTGAAAACAACGTATTTCTAACTTTTAGAACTCTGACTCAGTCCACTTGCATCAGCACCTACAAAATCACAGGCACACACGCTTCTGCGCACGCTTCTGCCGAGTGCTGCTCGGCTGTTGGAGGGTGACCACCAACTTTACTACGTCGTTTTTCATCTTGCATAAGTTTCGAATCATCGATTTATTTACTGCCTTTGAAAGTGGTATGTTCATTTACTGTTTACTATAACACACCCAATATACTCATAAAGATACATTTTGGATTGAAAACAACGTATTTCTAACTTTTAGATCGCTGACTCCATCTACTTGCATCAGCAACCTACAAAATCATGGGCTGGTGCTCTTCTGCATACACGCTTCTGCAAGAGTGCCTGCCGAGTGCTTTTCAGCTGGCCAGCTGATAGTGATCAGCCCTCCGCAGGCACAACCTGGCTCTCAGTATACTGCGAGATTTAATTTGTTTCAACTGGTTTAACGTTACACTAACCTCATTCCATGAATGTTTAAACTTTAAAAATGAACATGCCACTGAATCCAAAAGAAAGAGAAACTGAAATGGAAAACCCGGCACTTGATATTCATAGAGCCACGCAGGTGGGAAAACAAGCTAAAACGCAACGAAAAAAGCAATACACTGTCTGTAACGACCGACATTTGTCAACTTTGGTTCCCTACTGCAGCTTACTGCATCCATACTCCATCTGTGCCAGCAGTACCTTTAAATCAGCAGATTCGCAGTCTTGTGGATATTCTCTGTGCAGTTGCACGCTGCATTTCAAAGTATATTACTTTGTCCGCATTTCCGGCCTGATGCCAAAATGGCAGGCGCAACACAGACCTGAAATGAGGATGCATCTAATTACTAAGCAACTAGCCTATTCATTGAACAATCATCACCGCCGGCAGGTGGAACCCGGCATTCGGAATAAGGCCAAGGAAAAAGGCCCTGTCCCACCCTGTGAGCAACACTTGTACGCTCCCTCGAAGGGTGAGAGGGCTGGAGCCTGTCTCTTGCTACTGCGACACCTCCTGAACCACCACCGGCATGGCCAGACCGTGATTCCTGACCTTGACTGCAGCAACGATCCATCTAAAGAAACCCAGGTGGTGAGGCTAACTCGACCCCCTACTGCATCCATACCCCATCTGTGCCAGCAGTACCTTTAAATCAGCAGATTCGTAGTCTTTTGGATATTCGCTGTGCAGTTGCATGCTGCATTTCAAAGAATATTTCTTTGCCTGCATTTCCGGACTGACGCCAAAATGGCGGGTGCAATGCGGCCCCAAAACGAGGCTGCATCTAGTTGCTAAGCAACTCGCCTATTGATTGACCAATCGCCACCGCTGGCAGGCGGAAGCCGGCATTCGGAATAAGGCCAAAGGAAAAGGCCCTGTTCCACCCCTGTTCGCCCGGGGCACACCGGCTGACGGCCATATCTGTGACTTTTGCAAAATCTATCATAATTTGCCGCATCTAAGGCAGTCTCTTGTTGACCAGCCCTCGTCCAACATTTAACGTGAGTGACACTGCACACTAACCTTGCCCACACATTTACGCTCGGCCCATCTATGGCTGCAGTATACCACCCCGCGAAGCTCCAGGTCCCTGTTCTAAATTTCTGCCATCAAACAGCTTTGCATTATATCACACGTATTTTGCCTCTGGATTGAATGACGTTCAGCTGACCTGTGCTATGTTAGTTTAGCCCTCTCACCAGGACTCCATTACCCTGCGCCGCTCTGTTCAGCTGATCTATACACGATGGCCTACCTGCCGGCTGGGTCGCTCTCACCCTTCCCACGCATCCCTACCAGCCTTGGCCTCTGCGCATTGTGTCCGGTTGCGCCTCCACTCATATGCTAAACAATTCAGATTGCGCACTGCGTGGCACTCAGCTGGTGTATGAAGTGAATCACCCTGACCTATGCCATACATCATGCTGCCTCCCCATGCCCTGGCATCTCACTGTGTTGACCGTCAATGCTCTTGTGTATTCTGTTGTGTTGCTCCTAGCCTGCCTTGCATATTACTGAGTTTGTACCAACCTGCAATACCGCTGTTGTTACTCTTGTGTATTGCATTATGTCCCACCTAGCCTGCCATGCATACTACTAGGCTTCTACCAACCTATACAACTGACAACATTTACCCTGCCCCAGCATCTTTTCATGCCGTCCTGCATTGCACCTGCTGATTTTGGACTGTTGTTTCTAGCTTGCTGATACATTGACTAGTCTGTCCTAGCCTATTCACCCTCTTCACCTCTATTAGGATTACCCCACACGTCACTAGGACCCGTCATCCAGACTCCACAATAGCCTTTGCTGTCTCCAGCTCCACCTAACTGAGCACCTCCTGACTTACCAGGGCATCATTAAGGCCCCACCGGCATACCCTCGGCTGCAACTGCCAAGACACCCACCCTACCCTCATGGCAGTCCTCCACAGAGCTATGCTCAATCTATCTCGCCTAGCAACTTCCTCCCGTCACTCCAAGCAAAAAAAACCTAAACACCTGTGATCAATCATCTTGCCCGTGACACCCCTGCATACCTACTCGGCCCCACTGAATGGATCCAATGCTTTGCCACACCCCCCACACCACTGGTACTGTGCCTTGTGAACACCAGTAATCTGAGGCTAGGATCCAGATTCATCACCCATACAACACCCACTAGTTGGCCCCCCCAAACCTCAATTTTTACCTCCAAATCCAAAATGTGCCTGCCTACTAGTCAGCCTTCAACATCCACAGAAATAATTAATCTGCCTATTCACACCACTTCCCCCTCTAGGCTACCATCACCTATTGCCTTATCAAGCCTGCGCAAACCGCAGCTATGCCACCATCCATTAAAGGCACACTGATCAATGCACAATCTTTAGTGGGCCACACACCCAATATTGCAGATCTCATAACTGAAAATAACTTGGATTTTCTCAGTATCACTGAAACCAGGCTTCACCAGGCAGCAGGCCCTGCACTCTCCCTAGCCCTACGAAAACCTATATCCCACTAACTTGGTCGACCTCTATAACCGCACCTTAGAGTCAGCCTTGAACAGTATTGCTCCTCTAAAACTAAAAAAAGCCAAACCTGTTGCCCACATCAACAACTGGTTCAAACCAGAACTAAAATTCTTAAGGCATGAAAAAAGAGTGGCAGAATCTAACTGGCATAAAGCACCTACCATACATAACAAGGCACTGTTCACTAGAGCAGCGGCTTCCTACAAAACTGCTATTCCTACCACAAAGAAAGACATCTACAACAGAATCCTTAATGCTAAATATAGGACCAAGGAGCTCTTCAGCATCCTAAGGGAATTTGAATCCCTAGCCCCACCTTCAGAAGATTGCACAAAAGACGCAGCCTGGTGCACCAAAATACAACAAGCCCTAGCGAACGATATAGTCTTGCTCCAAACCAAAAAATAAGCCAACAAAAACTGCCTTTAGAGCAGCTTACCCGATGAACATTCTCCAAAGACTCAAATACCTCAGTGCCCACCATTTACATTCTCCCCGGTCACGCACAAGGAAGTGGAAGACATCATCAGCGGCCTTAAGCCTTCAAGATGTCAAGGAGACACATGTGCTGCCCCTATATTCAAGGAATGTGCTAAAGATTTGTCCCCATTCATCGCCACAATGCTAAACTCTTCCTTTAAGGCCAGTCTTTTTCCCAACAACCTCAAGAAAGCCTAGGTCATGCTTCTCCTAAAAAAAACCTAAGTTAGGTCCCATTATTCCTACTAATTATAGGCCAATCACAACCGTCCCCTTCCTCTTAAAAATTCTGGACAGAGTTGCATACCTGCAAATCCAGAAACACCTGGAGGACTACAATCTTCTTGGTCTCCCAATCTCTGGTTTTTGGCCCAGACATGGCTCCTGGATCTGAAAATACAGATGGATGAGGCGAAAGACAAGGGCAAAGTGGCCATGCTCATCTTATTAGACCTCTCAACTGCATTTGATTTGGTCGATCACCAGATTCTCACTGAACATCTAACCACTGAAGCGACATTCTCTACTAACGCATCCAACTGGATAAAATCATTCTTATCCAACAACACCACCAGCGTGTTCTCATCCTCATGTTCAGCAGCCCCGATCCCCACCCACTGTGGGGTGCCCCAAGGCTCTCACCAACGCTTTACAGCATATTCACAAAATCTCCTCTTCGACCGTTTCGATAACATGAGTGTCATCTACACAAACTACACAGATCACACCCAGGTTCTCATCACGCTGTCAGGGTGCTACAATGCTGACTCTAAGCTAATTAAATATGTCTATTCAGAAATACAGGCATGGATGGCTGCACACAGACTCTGCCTCAATGACGAAAAAACTGAGCTCCTTATTGTCAGCACCCAGGCTCGCCTTACCAAACTGCTCTCACGGTATATGTCCTTCAACACTGATGGACACCCGAACAAAGTTGCAAAGGAGATAAAAACCCTAGGTGTTTATCTTGATTCCACATTATCCTTAAAGAAACAGGTAAGCTCCATTGCCTCATCAACAGCTTACACTAACAAGTTAATCAACACCTCTAAATCATACCTGTCCCCCATTAGTTGCATGATGTTAGCTACAGCTCTTGCACTCTCTAAATTAGATTACTGCAACACGCTCTTCCTTGGGACCTCAAACAGAATCTCAACAGACTCCAAGTCCTACAAAACAAATCCTTAAGAGCAGCACTAAACATTCCCAGATCCAGCCATATTACCAGCATTAGACAGAAATCTAACTGTCTCCCAGAGCACAATAGAATCTCTCTTCGCGCTCTGGCTATCACCCACAAATGTATTGCCAATTCTGCACCCAAATATCTCTCAGACAAGTTCTCCCTATACCAGCCAGCCCGACCCACCAGATCCTCCCAAACACACCTACTATCATTTTCCAGGTTTAATCTAAAAACTGCAGGTGGTGCGAGCATCCCCGTTCAAGCCGCCAACGTTTGGAACTCCCTACCTCTCACCATTAGAACAGAACCCCCCTTCAGTGCTTTCAAAACCAGGGCAAAAACCTGGCTTACAGATAAGTCTAACATCTGAAGCCCAGGCTTCCAGTGGTCTGGTATCATATCTGCAATATGCACTTTGTTTTCCCTTATCTGTTTCATATCTGCATTATTCTAATTGTTATGGCCTTAACTGTACCTATCTGAATGCCAGATCTCTCTGTAACCTTGGTCTACCTACTTGCTGACTTCTATGTATGCCTATTGTTGTAAGTATGTTTCTGCAACATGTTAAGTTTTCCAGTGCCCAGTTACCTCAGGGTTAGGTGCACGATACAAATAATAAACAAATACAAATACCAAAATACTCTTAAAGCCAATGAACTGTTTTTTAAAAAGTTAATGAAGGAAGCGAGCGCACAGAAAGAACAAAATTACATTACACATCTATCTGCGACAACTCCCGCCAACCGAATTTACGATCACGGATTAGGACATTCTGACTTGCAGTATACATATTGAAATGGCGCTGCCAAAGGAACCAATAAAACGTAAGATCCCAGATGACAAGCCCACAATATATATTACCAAAGTGGATCCTCCAGGCGTAAAGAGAGTATTGCAAAACATCCCTTTGTACTCCACCATTATAAAAAACAGCTTCATGGAACCAAAACAAGCGGCAAATTTAGTAGTGAATAACTCTGCCACTGCAACAATACCAGTGATCAGTCTCGACTCAAGTTGCAATACTTCCAACTTAATCGACCTTGAGGCATACGAAAACAGCATGATTGTGAAATCTATTTTTTCACCGATACAATCTGGCATTCTAAATCAGAATTTACAAATGGATAACTTGATCCTGAGATGCATAAGTCCCCAATGAGCCTGCAAAACTCAAACTTGTCAAAATCACTGTAATTATTTGAGAACCGAAATGCATCCTTTAATAGTAGCTCAACACACTCGGAAACCACCTTTTCAAACCCTGTGGCTTGGCCGTCTTTTGGATTACGACCATGTTTGAACCCATCCTACGAAATAACATTTATGACCATGAACACACCGCTTCTTAGCTTAACAAAGCTATTTGAAAATGTGGATAAAAAAATGGTTGAATAGCAAATAATTACCCAAATGATATGCTCAAGACTTGAACCAATGCAACAACTATTACTAAAGCAAACTGAATTAGATAAATTGATGAGTAACCAACTAAATCTCAGTCATGATTTAATGAAGAAATGCGATGAAATGCTTATCCTAGTATATAATAATGCACCTTTACTGAAACAATTTAACAACAGTACGAATACGACTAATATTGCCAGAGAACTCATTAACCTTGAAGGTGTAAGTAGGATTCATGCAAAAAACAAGGGGGGTCCTCGAGTCCCTCTGCCAGACATTAGTCTTGATTAGAGAGACTTACCTAGAGTCTTTTGCTCACTTTCTTTCACACAGGAGAAATATCCAAAACATATCAGTCTTTGTCCTGCCCTAGGGCGGACCAGCACCGAAATGCTAGGCAGTTCTCCTCTGAACAATAGTACCAAAAGCAACCACAGGCACGTTTCGGTCTGGTTGAACCTCATCAGTAGGGTGCAGCATGATTATTCGAGCTATAAGTGATGAAGTCAAAGGAAACTGTGCAAATCTGTTATCAGCTAAAAATAGAGAGAATAAAGAAAACACTACTCCTGTCGCTGAAGCACTTTATGATGAATTTGCAAGATCTAAAGGGAAAACTACGAAAGTAGCTCCTGCCCCGATTATCTTACAAGTAAGTCAGAATAAAAACAAAAATAAAAGCAATAATAATAAATACTAAACACAAGGAAAAAAAAAGCATGAACTCATATACAAAGAAGTTTGTAAGTCAAATAACCACACTGGATGATATTGTGGAAATACACAGAATAAGTAACAATGCGAATAAAGCCTAACAAGAGATAATAAGTAAGTTATGGCAAGGAAACCTCTGAAGTAAAGAAAAGAAACTACATCACGAACTATCCCTGATGAGGAATTAATGAATTTATCAACATACTCAACAAACACAATCCTTGAAATAACTGAAAATGAGAGATATTCGTCCAGTGATGATGATGAATAAAGAAGATCTTGCCCGGAAAGAAAATCAAATACTAAAATATCTCAAAATACAAATGCGGAAACTAACCCAAGGAGCGTGCTAATAATTGAACAAAGAAAACCAAAAGGGAAAGTTAAAGATACCCAAGAAACAACCAAGCCAAACAATATAACAACTGATTCAAAGCACCAAAAGCCCTAGAACCATGTAAACGCAGATAAAACATCTAACCGAAGAATCTTGAAAATATCTGATGCCAATTTCAAAAAAGCCTGACACTGAAAATGGAAACAGTAAAGATGCAAAATGTGAATAACTAAATAAGACCGATATTCTAACAATAACCATGCTAGCTAGAGACAGAAATACCACTATACTGGCAGGCTTTTGTTCCACAGACGAACTAAAACAAATTGAATCACGAGACATAGAGGCAATATATATATATATAATAATAGAAGAGTGGATACAATATCCACTATTCCTTCTCACACTGTAAAGGAGAAAATATGGAAATACAAAGATGCCATGACTAAACTTGGATTTGAGATATGCGCCAAAAGACTGTATTCTACTGCATATAATAAGGATGAAAACTAATGATCGAATGAAGAGAGCAATGATAATAAGAATACCAGAGAAGTACCAAATAAAGACAGATTGCCTAAATCCAAATGGTCTCAGCTCCAAAGATCTATTGCGAAAATGAACCATGAAGATGAGTATTAGGGCCAACCAAAATCAAGTCAATTTAAAGCCATTATTTGGAACAGAGACCCCCTTGAAAACTATAATCTACTACTGTTACCTGAGACATGGATTACATCGCAGCCAATGATCCCAAACTATAAAATATGCTGGAATCCAGCAATAAAACAAAAGAAAGGAAGACCAGTGGTGGGCGTTTAGTAGCACTGTGCCTAGACTTTGGGGGTAGAATAACTCAGTGTTTAACACCTCACCCTTGTATTCAAGTTGAATTTAAATCCGAAAATCATCCTTTAACTAATCATGTGGCTGTTATAAATTTATATTGGAACACCTCAAAAATTCCAGATATCATCTTCATAAAGCATATAACAGATATATTAGATATTGTTCAAAATTAATCTGTACAATAAACCTTAATAATTGCTGGTGATTTAAACACCAGTTGTTAATCAAAAAATCATAATTCACTACTGTCTATAGGGAAAGCATGAATGGAACTCATGAAAGAGAGAAACATCACAATTATTAATGGAACTATCAAGTCTTGTGTCTAAATACCACCTGGAAAAGAAAAGTGACCAACTCTATAATTGAGTATGCTTTTATATCTTCTCAAGACTTAAATGGAATTCAATCATTTAAAGTATTAGACTCCTCCAAGAGTGACCATAACATGTTAGAAATAATATGGAATCCTATGATTACAACCGACAGACCAATGTAAGCCAGTAAAATATCTTTAAACAACAGACGTAAAAGAGTGAAATGGTCACCTGCAAAAATAGATCAACTTTTGATAAAGGTCATTCAGGAAAACACGCATTTAACTGATAAATTGAATACAGTTGATATGGTTCCTTATAATCACTTTCAAGCCCTCTTCCACACTCAAGTTCGGACACACAGACGACCAGATTATATTCATAAACATATAGCTGAACCAAATATCAAAGCACTAAAGTTACAATTGAAGTAGGAGTTACAAAAAATACTGCATATGCCAGAAGGAACACTAAAAGAATCTAAAAAGATAAAGCCAAAGTATAAAAATTGAATAAAATAAATACTAGCAGGTCAGAAACAAGAAAATAATGAAAACATGCTGAAAGCACTATGTTCGAAATTGTGCTCCAGAATACTTTATGTTATGTTATGTTACTTGGCATTTATATAGCGCGTTATCTATCATAGGTATGACCTCAAAGCGCTGGTAGGTTGAATGCCTTTGGGAACCGTTGTTCTGGTCAGTAGAGAGAGATAGTGTCGTAGGGTGCGTGGGTGCACCAGATATGTGTGCAGCTGATGTAATTGCCGGATGGTAGCTGCATCCTAGCATTAGGTGTGGTGCTGAAGATATCAGTTGGATGTGTGCAGTCTGGTGGCTGGACACCGAGACTGGGCTCTGGTTGCGTTAGGCCCGAAGGATGCATATGTGAGCAACTAGGCCGGAATGTGCTTGGCTAGCTGTGTTTTATTAGGGTAATGAGGTGTTCATGGGGTCGTATTCATATGTGAACAGCTAGGGTTATAGCTGTGTTCTAGTTGAATGATGGTGTATAGTAGTGAGTAAACGTAGTGATGTGATATGTTGGTTATCTTTAAAACGTCCAAGACCAGGCACGTGAACAGGGTGGCAGGGAACAGGGCGACACACGGACACATAGAGACATGTGGTTGGGCTTACAGTGACAGGAGGGGGAATACGTATATATAGCAACAGCATGGGGAGCAGGAAAGCAGGGTACACAGTGATACACGTGTGGGGCATGTTAACATTTACATTCACATTTCTATCCAGATGTGATTCAGGCCAATGTTCACAGCTCCATCCAAGTGTGGGACATGCCGACATTTGCATTTCTATGAAGAAGTGACTCAGGCTAACGTTCACAATCCTGTCAGGGTCTGGCGCATGCTAATGGTCACAAATTTAACTGAGTGTGACATTGCCAAAATTCAGAATCCTGTCCGGGATCCGTGCAGGCTAATATTCACAATTCTAGCTAAATGTGGCATTGCTAACAATCACGATCCTGTCTGGGTCTGGCATAGGCTAACGTTCACAATTCTGAGTGTGGCATTGCTAACAATCACAATCCTATTGTATAGGATGCAGCTACCATCCGGCAATTCTCCTCTGCTTTGGATTTTCGACTTCTCCCCCCTTCCATGCACTTGTCCCCTCCCTATCTCCCATGCACTTGTGCGTTCTCAATGTCATTGGGCCTAGTAAAATTGCTGTTTTGTTCTCCCCTGTTCCCCTCCCTTTCCTTGTCATGCTCTAAAACACTTGTGTACGAGCGCGATAGAAATAAAATATCAATATCAATATCTATAAGTGATGCAGGCTACTGTTTACAAATCTAACTAAGTGTTAACAAATCTAACAGCATTGCTAACATTCATAGTTCTGAGGTAAGCTAGTTTTCAGAGGTAGAGTAATTGCTCTACTCCCCGCCCATGCCACACTTACTTTTGGGTTGCTGCTGGTTGATGGCTGGTCGCTGGCTTCCCCTGTGGACACCTGCTGACACTTTCTTGAGCCGCCTCTGTTGGAGCCGCTCCTTTCCTTGGGGCCCTTAGCAACAGGGGCTGCCAGGCAGAGGGCTGCCCTGAGAGGTCAGTTAAGAACAGTGAACCCATCAATCATGGGAGGAGAGAGGGCTGGGAGGCAGGAGGAGGGAGGGGAATGGAAGGAGAGAACACGGAAGGGGAAGCAGCAGCAACGCTGCATATGGGGCCTGGGGTCTCAGAAACAAAATATGCCACCAGAATCAAGAAGGACCAGAAGGATCAGTGACATGACGAGCACTCACCTGGCAGGCAGGAGAAAGTATAGTAGGGCTGACACCGTTACTTAGGTCAGTGTGAGTATATCAGGGTAAATCGCTAGGAGGGTGGGTGCCATAGCTAGAAGCAGTAGATTGACTGCAGTGTGTACATTTCTCAAAGGTGCAATTTTTTCGTGCATTAGAGTCAACAGTTTTGAAAAGAGGTGCATAGACAATGTCAGCAATAGTATGCATGATGGTAGAGAGCATCAAGGATAGACTTGCCTTAATACGTCCAAGGGCAGGTGCCGATAGCATTTGCTTGAATGGAGTGTCCATATGCAGTTGTCAAGCATGGGTGGCACAGGGCACAATCTCACCCTGGCTGTGATTATGGCTTCTATTGGTAACCGCCATGAGGGAGTAGCAGTGTTAGGTAACGTTGCCCCGGGTTTAAGTGGAGGGCGATCAGAACAGGACACAGTGTGCTCACAGGTGGACTTTGCATACTCTGGATGGTTGCAGGTACATGGGATGCAGCCTTGCCCAGGTGCACGACCTCAGCCTGAGGTTCTGGGCTACGTGCAGCCAAGAGGGCAGTAAGTGGGAAGGTTGGCAGATGATCAAAGATGCCTGCTTAAGGTGTCAGGGTGGCGTGGTATCATTTCTAGCAACTGGAAGTGTCAGTCGAGGTTGTTTCAGTAGGCGAGACTGTCACCTGTTAGTTGTCAGGCAGATTGTAGTTGTTGTTTTGCGATGTAGTATGGCATATGAATCGCTCATGCGCTGAAGCAGGTGCTTGGGAATGCAGCAGTTGCACTTCCATTGACTTTACGGTGCATGGTTGAGTCGGCTCCTCGCTAGCCTGCTGCTTTATGGACTGCGCATGCGGGATGTAAAGGGGCTGCTGGGGGATGTAGTTCACTAGAAGCAGGGGTTTGCAAATAGTTTGTTTTGGGATGGCTTGCAGGTAATGCAAGCGTGAGGAAGGGTGAGGGTGGAGGAGTGGAAATGTATTTTGCAGCAACAGAGTGATTGGTAAAGGTGCAGCATGTAAAGCAAACAACATAGGATCTATATTGCAACCCTAAGCAAGAGTCTTAATTTCAGCCTGCAATCATCCAGAATGGGTTGAATGTAGTATTGCAGGGCGTGAAGTGTAAAATATGGGTAGGGGTGAGTTATTTGCCTCTACAACTGATTTTGTTGTTTTCCCATATGCTGTGCCGGTGGGAGTGGAAGTCCTCTTTTTCTGTCCCAGGTTTCTTATTTACTAACCGTTTTACTTGCATTGTATCTGCATCCCCACAGGTTTGGACTTCCTTAGGTTTTTGTTGTTTCTTTCCTCTCCCTCACTTTCATTATCCCCTTTTTGGATTGTTGGCCTCACTTTCTCCCCCTGTGTCCTGATCTTTCTGGCCCGAATGCTTAATGTCATGGGTTCATCAGTCTGACATGTTTCATTGGAGGTCTCCATGACTTTGCTAGGGTGAATAGATTCTGCTGTAGTTTGATTTACTTTGTCTGCTGGCGAATTTTGCAGTTGCTCCATGCTCCCCCATCTTAAGCATTGGTGTGGGCGCGGAGTGGATGAAGGTACTGAGTAACAATCCCAAGACATGTCAGTCGTGTTATTTAATTCGGCAGAGTCAATCTGCGCTAGATTAATATCAACTACTTTAGCCAACAGTATTGCAAGGTCTCTCTGTTCCTTGGCCATGTTAGAGCATGATACAAAGACTGAATCTACAGTTGCTGCCACCAAACTCAGCTGTGTGGTAGTGACACCCTCCACACTATTTATTGTGTTTTCCTCTGGTGAGAGCTATGCTGTGTAAGGGGAGAATTTCGTCTTTGGTCTCATCAGTGTTTAGCTGTTATTTGTTCCACTATCAGCATCCATAATTATAGCTTAATCTATGATATTCCGTGCAGAAGCTGATGCCCCTCTATAGTACGACTGATTATTATTATTATTAAGGATTAAATTCAAAACCCTCTGCATTGTCTACGAGGCATTCTGGGACCTTCAACTCTCTGTTCCTAAATATCTCCCTTCTCGTGCTCTTCGCTCATATGCCTCCAACTCCCTTAGGGTTAGTCGCTTCTCCAAGCAGCAAGTTGGTGGTAAGCCTCTTTATTCTGTCAGAGCCTTCCTCTGGAACAGCCTTCCTGCCTCTCTGAAACTTGAGGAGAGCAATCTCTGGTTCTGGATGCACATACAACCTTCCTCTTTGCTTCTGCTTTCTCTCCTTGTCTCCCCTGCTGATCTCTTGGCTGAATCTGAACTTGCACTGGTTACCTGGCTACCCGCTGATCTTGGGCCCAGGTCCCCTTCCCGCCAGTTGCACACATGTACTGCCACCCTGGCTGGCAACCCTTACACTCGGGGACTGTTTCTGTATCCCTACAGCCCCTACTAGCATTTGACACCTGATACCTGCACTTACCTTTGTACTGGCCACCAACTGGCTGCACTTGTATTTGTTGTCTTTATGTACTTACTGTTATCCTATGTACTTGCACTGCCCCTCCCCTTTCTCCCTGCTCTTTTCCCCTTCCGCCCTCCCCTGCACTTACACAATCTCAATATCACCTGGCCTAGTAGGATCGTTGTCTCTGTCTTTCCTCTGTTTCCCCTCCCTTGCCTCGTTGTGCCTTGAAACACTTGTGTATAGGCACATTATAAATATCATATATTAGTATTATTATTATTATTATTATTATTATTATTATTATTATTATTATTATTAAATTTGTATAAAGTGTCACATGGCCATGGGTCTCAGGGCACACACAGAGACAGAAGACAGGTACAAGAAGAGACAATGGTCAGAGCCATGTGTACTCAGGAGACCCCCGGCCGGCCCATATAGCCGAGGTTTGCTCCGAGAGTACTACTTTAAGATGAGATAGCTGCACCTTGAGATAGATGGGAGTGCAGATTTATTACTCCAACACCAATCAAAAAGTACAACTCAATGGTTTGGCAAAGGGAGTCGGTTTAATGACAAGTAAAAAAAACGGGGCATTATGGCAATCAGCATTGATGAGATAGTCTGCCTCGCTTCAACTACAATGAACTTCATAAAAAAACACATCATTTATACAGAAAATTTGTCATAAGTGACGTGTAACACTCAAAAGTTAATAAGCATTTCTATTGTTTCAGAAAAGGTAACTTTAATATAGGTGCTATATCTGTATATGGTAACGGAGTGGGGGGATTGGGTAAACACTGTCAGGTGGGCATCTAAGCCCATCCTTCAAAACAACTACTGTAGACGTCACTAAAAGTATGACGTCCCATTGGTTCTACTACTATAGGACCCTAGATTGTATGGTCCATTGTGATTGGGTTGGCACCAACCCCATGCATACATTTCCACTTTACTTAGCAGCATGCAGAATGGTCAGCCAGTTGCAGGGTGCCCCCTTCAGTTACCCAGCCTTCCTCCAATTAAGGTTACAATCAATCATCACTTCAACAACAATGTGTCAATTATGTTACTGTGGTTGGCCTCAAAACTGCATCTTCTGTCTGGGAAAGTTCCAATGTCTTCTCCTGGGCGGATGCCACGTGTAGGTGTGAATTCGTACTTCTCCTCGCTCGGATGGTCACGTGATTCAGACACCGTGAATTTTCCTAGGTTCTCTCAATTCATGCATTTAATTCTTATTCGGGTTTGCCACCTGCCTATCCTTCCTTATCTTGACCTTTCAGAGACAGGATATTCTGTTCTTAAGTTTCAATTAGATGTAGCTACTGTTCGTTCCTTCTATTGGTATGACCTTGGCATGAGTTGCATTTGGTGAGTTTTGATTCAGCCGTCTCTTCTCATTTTGCTAGAATAAGAATCTTGTCTTGTTTGGCCTCTAGTATTCTGAGTTGATTCTGCTTTTCGTGAAAAGTGTAATCACACTTATAATAATGTGCTTCGTTTTGAGGTAGATTATGTACAATGGTGCTTGCCGTGCTAGTCTTCTACTTAGCATAGCAAGCCACACTGTTTTCTTAGCTTCTTGCAGTTTCAAGCTTATGTACAGGTGTTAGCTGGTTGAATATCTTCATCCTGCTCACAGCTTAACTCTTGTACGCTGTGATAGCTTCCTATCACTTTAAGCTCACAATCTCTTTTCTCATGGCGTTTTGTCTCCTTGTGTCATTCTTGGTTCATCATTTGTTCTATCCTCAAGTCCGTCCGGGCTCTTGTGACGTCACCATTCGTCTTCCATTAAGACCTTTTTGTTTTCTTCCAGGACGGTACTTAGGCAATCTAAACTCTGTCTCATTTGTTGGTAGGGTTTTCTCAATGGATACCTTACTGTCCATGGTTGTCTGGTTATTGGTACTTCAATTGGTGTTGCTCTTCTGATGGGTACTGGGCAGAGCCGTACTGCGGCTCTCTGCTGGTTTATTTGTTAATCATACGTCACATATTTTGGTGTGAATGTTCCTGGTACTTCAAAATGGGTGATGGGAGTGCAGGCTTTATTTGGGACCTCCTCTACACTCCCTCCTCTGGGCGATTTATCAACCACTTTCACTTCCTCCTTTGGGTGAAATTCACTCGATTCTTCTATATTTATATTCACTCCATCACCTGGGTTCATTCATTCTTCATCTTCTGGATCTATACATGATAGCTTGAAGAAGATTCTCTTTGGAGTCCATATTTATATTACTCCTTTCAGGCTTCCTGCTGTCCTTACATGTTCATCTTTATACCATATCATTAGTTGACATTGTCCATTTGGGCTACATTAAACCCATCTTCCCACATAGTTTCTGTGCTTCATGGGATAGAGAAACATTGTACCTTCTGGCACGTGCCTGCTGGCCTTAACAGAGTCTCTTATTTCTTCATCAGTCAGGTCTTTGGGCTTCCATTCTGGCTTGACATCAATCATGATCTTCATCCCTATGGCTTTCTTCGCAGTTTTCTGGCATTGTGAGATTATTATCTTGATAACACAAAATCCTAGTAATATCATCACTAACAGGGCTCCTAGGAAATTGAATATGTCTGCCATCCATTGTGGGACCCAAGGGAATAGTGATCCAAACCAGCAGCCATCATCAACTTTGTCAGTTTTGTTGATCATCTGGTTCTGTAGCTTCATCAGCATACCTATGGCTTCTGTTAAGGTTCTATTTTCCTCGTTGTGAAAAGGTATAAATGTGTAACATGATTCTCCTATTTTTGCACAAACTCCTCCATCCATGGCTGTGATCATGTCAAGCACATATCTGTTCTGGAGAGTCATCAGTCGGATGGGTCTTAACTCTTCCTTTGTGGCATTGAATCCTTGTATTGTCGTGTTGATGGTCTGCAGTAACTCCCATCTGGTTATCTGTAACCATTTAGTATTTGCTCCAACTTGGAATCTTGCCATGAAAATTGTTGTGAACACTGATGAGGTGAGGCTGAACAGCCTGTATTCATATGGGATTGCATGAAAATCCACTTCCTTGATCTGTTCCTCGACGGAAGGTTCTTAGAATCTCCTCAGATAGCTCCTCTGATGGTTAGAAAGTTCCACTTGGAGTATGATTCTGTGTAAGCGCATTCCCATCTGTGCAATATTAGCTGGGTCTCTGATGAAAGTGAGGACTTCAACATTGATTGGTCTCCCCACTAGCTCTGGAAAGTCAGTGACAGAGAACATTATGGGCAAATCTGGTGTCTTCTGGTGACAGGGACATCTGTCCTGTCTTGCTGAAGTTCAGGATTATATATTTACTCCTAAATGTGAACAATGTCTGCATTGTCCGGTCGCATGGAGTGCATCTAGAATTACGATTTTATTTAAAAGGTGGCTTAAATGTTCTGTATTTGCTGGGTCTCTAAGGAATGTGAGAGTATCTGTTGTTCTCCCAATAATAGTTGGACAGTCTTCGATTATGCGAAAGAACGGTGTGTTGATGAGCTCATCTATTTCCGCCTGTGTTGGGAACATTTGATTCTTTCTCACTGTACTCAGGGAGTAGGATAAATTGTTCGGCAATGACAGTGAGGAGTTGTCTTATTGTCATTTCGTTTTAAGGATTTTGTAGAAAGTTATTGTCACTGGTGAGCCTCCCTACCAATGACAGGTATGATCATAGCACTAGATCAAAATAGGTTATTATGTCCTTCGTGATGTCTCTACTGTGGGACACCATAAGTGTTTCTGAATAGTGTCTCAGTATTAAACGAATCACGATACTGTATTTGCTTCCAATGTGTCCTCGGTCAAAATTTGGCATATTCTTTTCTCAAAGCTTAAGTGTGCCTCAGTCCAAAGTTCGAAGTCATCAGACTGTGTTGTGGCTTGTGCGTGCAATTCTTTTCTTCACCCTGCAACTCGGATGCACCGAATGTCTGTTCTTTACGTCCTTATCCCCCTTTTTGCTTAGAGGAAGTGTCCAATTTAAGCCACGATTTGCAAAAAGGTCTTTGTCTTTGCCTGGCTGGTCATGCGTCCTTCTTCCGTGTCATGGATCTCATCTTCACGTGCTGTGGTTCTTCCCCGTCGCTCGTTGATTCCTCTTGTTGGGGTGCAGACAGGGGGCCTTCTCCGATGTAGGGTTTTATATCGCTGAGAAAAATCCAAGCTCTGCTGCCTTGTAGTTTCACTGCGGACGGATTGCCGTCCTCTACTGTAAAAGGACCGTTGAACCTTGGCTCGTTCCACTTTTTCCTTGTATGATTTTTCACAAGGAAGGCATCTCCAGGGAAGATGGGTGGAACATGTAGACCTTGAACCTGGTCTGTTGTAGCGTCTCCTTCTGTGTTCTGTGCTGGTCTGCACCCTTTTCGTCGTCGCTGCAGCTAGTCTGAAATTAAAGTAAGACAAGATGACATGCAGTTCAGATAGTTTTGCATTTCAGACCTAAAACCTCTCCTGTTGACTGGGCATCACATCTAGTTCTATCTTGGGGTGTCAGAGGAGTTCTCATTCTTCTTCATGTGGCGTAAAATGATGGTTGGACTCGGGTTGGTTCCGAAGTGCATACAGTGCCAGTGGAAGGCAGTGCAACCATCCCTTCTCTAGAGTAAACTTCAACTTGGGTATCCTTTTCTTTAACAAGCTGTTGAGCTTCTCACAGATTCCATTACCTTGTGGATGATACGCCGACGAGAACTTGCGGTTTATACCAAGCAGCAAGCCAATCTGCTCAAACAGTGCATTGATAAAATGGGGGCCATTAGCTGACCTCATGACCTCGCACATCCCCGACCTGGGGAACACTTCTCTCACTAAAAATGTGGCCGCACAGGTAGAGTCTGGATGTGTACATGGACCTGCCTCAATCCATCTAGAGAATGGGCACACCACAACAATTAAGTATCTGTACCCGTTACATACTTGAATCATGTCAACGTAATCAACATGCAAGTCTTGAAAATGCCCATTTGGCCTTGGTATGATTCCTCTCATTACTTTTAATGTGTGCCCCCCTGTAAATTGCTGACAAATTATACAGTTTACCATAAAGAATGCAATGTGCGGTGCTAAATTCGTTCGCTGCTAGGTTCTCTTTTGTCATGTGTGCCGGGTAATGTAACTGCTCCAGTGCTATTTTTAATAGGGCTACAGGCATTACTGGATTACCAGTGCTGTCTTGTCGCTACAAGCTGTCAGAGGGGTTTAAAGAACACACTCGACGTTTCTACAGGTTCTTCTCTTCCTGTATTGCCTCTGCTTGCCCCAAATTACTGCAGTTCATGTAACCATCATTCGCTCGTTGGTATGGATAACTTCCACTTCCATGATCGTCTCACTTTTGGATGCCATACGCTTGGCTTCCGTGTCTGCTGCTTGATTCCCGCGTGAGATAAAATCTGTCCCCTTTGTGTGGGCGGTGCATTTCATGACCGCTATGCCCACTGGGAGCTTTAGTGCCTTGATCAGCCTGTCCAATAAGGCTGCGTGCTGCACTGGCGTGCCATCTGCTCGGAGGGAGCCCCTCCTTTTCCAGTGCGCTAAGCCTGCGTGCACTGTTGACGTCACAGAGGCGGTGTCACTGTACACTGTTACTTCCTGGTCTGCGTGATTCTCAAGGTGAATATTAACAAGAATAATTCTGCAGCCTGTGCTGAATAATGAGATGGTATTCGTGCACTAAGAAGCACTCTAAACTCTCCATTTGTTGTGTGCTTCATTACAGCAACGCCTGTGTATCTTTGCCCATCATTTTGGTCGATCCTCGAAGATGATATCTCCTCCTGCCAAGGCATTTTCTTTCACCCTGGGGATTTCATCATAGAATTCTTCATAATTTTCACAGTCATGTATGGGCTCTCCTTCAGTGACTAGCTCTGCTACAAACATAGCTGGGTTCACTTTCTAACATCGGACTATTTTAATCGATGGATTTGATATGATCACTTCATAAGCAGAAGCTTTCTGAGATGTCAATGTGCCCTTTGATTTCTCTAGAATGGCAAATAGCGAGTGCTCGATGTACAACTTCATTGAGCATCCCATTACAATAGTTGTAACCTTCTCTATCGCAAATGCTGCAGCAGCTAAACTTTATTCACACGGGAAAGGACCCCTCATAAATGGGTCCAAGTTTACACTGTAGTACACCAGGGGCTTGTACTCCAACGTGGTCTCTGGGTGCGTACTGCCGTCATAACGCTGCCATTTGTGTGTGAAAACAGGTAAAGTTCCTCTGAATAATTGGGGATCACTAAAACTGGTGCTGTGCAGATGGCTATTTTGAGTTCAGCAAGCCCTTTCTCCATGGTCTCAGACCATTCGATCTTTTCCTTCGTCACTTGGACATTCTTTAGGGCCTGAAGTAAAGGCTTGGTGTAAGAGCTGTAGTCGAAGACCCATGCCCTGACATAGTTGCATTGGCCTAAAAAGCTCTGAATCTGCTTTATCGTATGTGGTTTAGCCGTGTTAAATATGGCTTCAGTCCTTTCTGGGGTCACCTTCTTTTCCTCATGTGAGATCAGCTGGCCTATGTACAGCACTTCTTGTTGACAATATTGTAACTTTTCTTTCTCAACTTTATATCCTTTCTCAGCCAATATAGTCAATAGCTGAACAGAATTGTACCTGCATTGCTCTTCTGTGATGCTGTAAATTAAGATGTCATCCATGTATTGCATGGTGACACTTTCTAGTGCAATATTGCTCAAGTCCATCTGCAGGACTCGGTTGAAAATAGAAGGAGACTCACAGTACCCCTGTGGCAGCCTCATGCTTTTCAGACGCATTTGTCTGAATGTGAATGACGTCAGATCTTGAGAGTCACGGTGCAACGGGATTGATAAAAATGCATTTTTCAAGTCAATCACCGTGAAATATTTTGCCTCAATGGGTATGTTACATAGAATTGTAGATGGGTTCGGGACTAGATGGAACTCAGCTTCAACAATATTGTTTATTGGCCTGAGATCTTGAATTAGCCTCCATGACCCCCCTTTACTTTTTTTCACAGGGTAAACTGACGTATTGCATGACGACTGTGACGTCACTAAGATGCCTTGCTCTATCATAGCAGAAATTGTCTTAAAAATCCCCTCATTTGACTCTCTGGATATGGGATATTGTCGGGCTCTTGGTAGGATTGCTCCTGGTTTCAGTTTAATCTTCACTTCTCCAACCCCAATCAAGAGACCTACGTCATAGGGGCCTGTAGTCCATACTGAGAAAGGCACCTTGGCTATGTCGTTATCAAAATATTCATGACAATTTAGTGCCAACATCATTCTCTGAGGTACTTCTCTTTTAATCATCTTTACCCAAAAGGTGAGACTCACTTCCACCATCGCCTCTCCCATATCTGCGTGTTCCTCAAAGAGACCGTCATCGGTGACGTTAGTAAATCGATATCCTTCTTCAATGGCGATTACTGCGTACCATTGTCGCCCTCGTTGACATAGCCATCAATCAAGGCTACTCTTCCTTTCACTGCAGCCCTGTGTATCATCAAGGGAAATACTTGTCCCTTCTCCTCATGCATCAGTATTCTGGGTCTGAATAAGAACTCATCTGGGGTTCTCATGATTTTGTCTGCAAGGCCTGGCAATCCTGCCATAAGCACACGCATACCATATGCGAACATTTCTGGCTCTAATGGTATGGCCCTCATGGCTATGTGTCCTGAGTATGCTCTAATCATTTTACATACAATTGAGTAGTGCATTCCTGGAGTGGAACATACTATGCCCTTCTCCGTGAACAAGATTGTCATGTTTAACTTTGTCATTAAATCTCAACCCAAAATATTTACTGGGGTCTGCTGAGAATATAATAAAGGTACATTCATTTCACATTCTCCTATGGAGATTGGAAGTGCATTTGTGAAGTGAACACGACTGGTAGCTCCTGTAAAAAACTGAGTATCTATGACCTTGCTGGACAAGGAAAACTTGCCTTCACGTATGCACGAGCGTGTTGCACCTGTGTCAACTAAGAAGAAATATTCTTTATCACCTATAACGACATCCACCCTAGGTTCCCTATGAGGGTCTGGTGTCACTGATAGGATAGAACACATCAGGGTTCCCAGTGAGCTGTCCTATTTTATATACAAATTTGGCCCACTGTGTGCTAGTGAATTTCCCCCATTCTCATTCTTAATCCCCATACCAGGGTTCGTGGTCTGCCCTGTGCTCATCATCTGAGATAGTTGCAGCGGTGCCTGTTGGGATGTCCTTGTGGGAAATTTTCAATGCTTTATGGTTGCACACCTTGTAGCGCTCCTGGAGCTTCTTGTTGCACCGTGTGATTCTGTGCACCACCCTGCTGTAAAACTACAGGTGGATTTGCCATGCCTGCTCCTGTTCCTTGGCCGTTCTGCATCATGCCTTGATTTCTGCATGTGCGCACCAAATGCCCTGTCATTCCACACAGCCAACATACTGGCGGTGATCGGATCATTTGCCCATTTGACATATCTTGGTTATCATTTTGCATATTTTGAAAACCTCCTTGATTAGTCTGGAAGTCTCCCTGATTGCTCTGCCATCCTCTTCCCCTAAATCCTCTTCACCTGGGATGAAACCCTTTATTGCCTTGATTATTTTGCTGCGTACTAGCGACCTGCTGCATGCTTGATTCAGCTGTGCTGGTTATCATGGCTCCCTCAAGAGCATATTTTGACAATTTCTTTTGCACCAGTTTCGCTTCCTCACCTTTTTGAGTTGCTTCCTTTTTGCGAATCTTTTCCTGCAGCAATCTAAAATAATGTGCGATGGTCAACTGTATTTCAGCCCAAGGCTTGGCTTCAATTTCCACCAATTTCTTGAGTTGTTTCTGTATCGGGTCTGGTAGCCCTTGGCACAATATATTGTAAAACACAGGTATAGATTTCGTCCAACATTCATGAGTCTTGAGCACCCGTGTCTTGAAAATTCTGTATGTAAATTAACGGATCTCCAGATTCCTTCATCGTTCGCGTCATTATAGCTCCCATATCAGAAATGTCTAGGTAAAGCACTCGTATCGCTTTCCATACTACTGCTCTATAATTGTTGAATGGAGCTCTGTTGTGCGCAGTATTAATTGTGGTTACGCCAGGGTAGCCTGCTCGTGCCTACACGTCATCTGCTCTCTCACCAAGTATAGCGATTAGGAGACCTTTGATGTCCCCTATGGCTAACGTGTTTCCTCCTGTCATTTTTTCTAACTCATGTATCCACTTTCTGGCTCCCGATGTCAGCATTGGCAGCTTGTTTTTCAAATGTTCTCGATCCATGTGTGGCCATGGTATATATTGCGGTCCTACTCCCCCTTCTCGAACAACAGAAATTGGAATGTGTAGCTCTCTCTTTTTCTACTCTCATTGTTCTCCTGTCTAATGTAGGGGTAATATTCCTGCATTGCCGTCTACCTGGTAATGACCTTAGTCTGTCCACATAGGGCGGCAAAGACTGACGGGCCCTGGAGACCCTCACATATGGAAACAAGGCACAATCACCATACATGAACTGATACGCCAGACACGAGGTTCAATTCCCAAAATCTAGGTTTTATTGCAAAGCAAATAGTCTCAGTTGGTCGACTGGATCTCACGTCTCACAACATGTGTCACCCAGACCTCGTGAGATGCAAGAGAGCGAGCATTCTACAACAGTGACATATATACAAAAAGACCATCATATTATCAGCTTGTGACACATCTAAACCGCCCATAATGTATCTTCCTGAGCAAAGGTTCGGTGATTGACAATTATGATGAGTATGACACCTTCTAAGACATTTATTTAGCAACAGTTGCAATCTGCGAAGGTGCAGAAACTAGTCTTTGTTACAGGGAACATAATGCTCTTGTTCTGTGAGCGAACTGTGTTCATAGGAGAGACACATTCCAGGAAATGCTATCTTCTAGTTTCTATTCATGAGCTAGAGGTCAGCTTGATCTAAAGTGGCCCAGCAAGGGGGGCCATTAAAGAGAGTATAATTCATGCCTCTAACAGTCTATTTCCACAGTTTCTGCAGTTTCAGCGAGACCAGCTGGCACCTGGCTTGGTGATTAAATGCCTCTCTACTAGCCTTCAAAGACTTGTGAGGGAGGAAAACAATGTATTTCTGTCTGAGCTGGTCTCTCATATATAACTTGTGACCTCGCTCTGTGCTGGAGCAGAAGGAAATTAAATTCATTTGTTTTTTTGCAAAGCGTTTGAACAGAAAAGCAAGAGAAAGCAAAATGGCAGATTCTGCGGGTACAAAATGGACACTCTATGGTTGTACTGGCGATGCTGGGCATATGATGCGGTTGGTTTTTGGCCAAAATAATGTACCGTAACAAACCCTCCTCTTGGCCGTAAGCCAAACGCATCAATCAGAAATCGCATCTTTCTCTGACCATGTGTCTAATTCTGAACTATGCATACTACTGTAATCATCATCATCAATATCAATCAATATCAATGGACATGCACTATTTCATAGTTTGCATTTCGTTATTTGCATTCGTATCCACTTTGGGAGCTCTTTTCTCTGTTATCATGTGTATGCATTCATCACTTATTTCAGAGCAAATAAATGGCAGGCAGTTTATGCAACAACAACATTTCAGGAAGATTCTGAGTACCGTTGCTAAAATTGCAACTAGTTTCCATCCCCATGAACACAGTAACTCCCAAAACCAGGAACTTATATTCAATTCCCAACCACCTGTCACGGGATGTAGGTCAGAAGTCAGAATGTGTAACTTCTTTATTGCCTCAAAAATCGTAGGGGAGGAGTCACTTACAAATAGGCAACACGCTGACCCCACGATTTTACAAACACCTCCACGGTCAGCCAAAACTATATCAAGAGCCATTCTATTCTGAAGTGTCATTAATCAAATTGCCTTTTCTTCTAGGGTCATTTTATACAATATATTAGTCGTTCCATTTATCATTTTTTCTAAAATTCTTGACAATCTTCTTATATTATATGAGTTTATTGCTTGGCCCAAAAATGGTATAAATGATTTTGCTATGTCTCCCGCAATAAATCCTGCTTCATCATCCCGCCGAAGCCTTGATCGAGATGATTTCGATATAATTGATGTTTGGGAAACGAATACCCCAGGGAAATGGATCCCTAAGTAACATGTTCCACCCCAATTTCTAGGTAGCCAGGGATAAGCTTTTTCTCCACATACAAAATAAACGGGGTCACCTACATATATTGGTTCTTCTTCTCTTTCAAGTGCTGCAATATTCATGCATCTATCAAATGTCCCTACTGAATAAGAACCTTTCTTTTGTAAGCAAAATGGAACAGTGCAAGGATTGTAATTTATTGTATACGAGGAGGGCACTACATATTTGTTCCCTATTGGGTTCATGTGAAACGTGATTTCAGTTTACTTATAATGCACATAAAGTCTATCTACTGACGTTAGTACTGGTTTTATTAATCTTGCTTTGTTAAATATGGTACAACCTACGGGGTTCATTACCACTTTTTCAAATTCTTCTATGTTTGTCTTGTCTAATTGACCTGTGTCACTCTTATTCCACTTTCCATAAAAGAGTGCACTTAGTGAAGTATAGCATGCTGTATTAAGGGGCAATGGCTGTACATACCAACCTATTCCTTTTCCGCCATGCTGGCATAAATGAGTGCAGACCCAGCAGTTAGTCTTGTTCAAGATTGAGTGAGTCATATTCATAAATAAAAGCAATGTGTTATTACCATAACCTCCCTGTGCCTTTCTTCAATTAAAGGGAGAGTATAAGAGAGTACATGGACTGGACTGTCTGTGACAGATGCCTTTGTGGCAGGCAAAAGAGAACTCCATGGATGCACGCTCTCCAAATACCACAATACTGGGATAATCGTACACAGAATACACAAGAGTGGTGTAATCATCAGTATGAATTTCTTACAGCAACTCTTTCTAGGTTTTTTTACAGTCTCTGGGACTCATTATGACCCAGGCGCTAAGGGGCTAATGGCGTCGTAAAAGGTTGCGGTGCTGTTAACCCTTTACCACCTAATTACGAGGTCCCTTTGCGGGTCCCTATCTTAACGGCTGGTTTTTACCAGTGGTTAAGGATTGGACCTGCAAAGGGACCTTGGAGGTAATAACGGTACTGCAATTTGCAGTACCGTAATTACCGTCTTCCCCATTCCCATTGAGCCCTATGGGGGCAAAAATGGGAATGGGGAAGGGCCAATGGTGAATGGGGAATTACCGCCCCGCCAACCTTGGAATGGGGCGGTAATTCCGCCATCCACCATGGCGCAATCATTAAAATACCGGCGTCAACCATGGCGCTAGTAGCGCCATGGTTAACGCCTGGGTCTTAATGACCCCCTCTATATGTATTACATCATCAACGTTGGGACAGGAGGGGGCAGAAGCAAGTATGGGCATCGTGCGTGATTCTTCTTTTCCAACAATGTTCGTCGTGAATACTTCTCACCGCAGCGCTCGTTGAAACACCAAAATGTTCAAAGACATTATCATAGTGTTTTAGGTCAGTGCCCGGCAGCCTGGATTGCTAAACGTGTGGCAAGATTATCGTGCTTTTTTTTTGCACATTCTCAAAAGACTCCAGAGCAAACATCAATTGCCTTTGTACCATAAGTGCCCCGCTTGTTCGCACGGGGTGATCAACAAATGGATTTTTATTTTCAAAGATAGCACCGGGAAGCCGCGTTCCAGAGCTCCCAGATTGGTAAAGCCCCCATGCTCCATTTCCCTAGGCCTCCGATTCCCAATTCATCCGTGATGGGAATAGAGGCAACAGCAGAAACGCGAAGATCAGATCACTTTCGATTTTGAGAACGTAGGTTGTACCTTATCGCTGCAGGTACTGTGTGATCAATGAAGAGTGCAGATGCACTTTCAGATGTAGGCTCAGCGTCAGCCTGTGATGCAGCAAGTGATGATGCAGGCTTTATGTCAGCCTGTGGCGATGCAGATTCAGCTGGGCAAAGTTGGTGCACATTTAGCCCTTTCTCCTTCTTAGCAATCTTCTCAGGCTTACTCTCAGGCTCAGGAAGAATTTGTGGCAGAGAACTGGCAGTGGTGTCTTTCGAGTCGGAGGCAGCTGTTTCTTTCTGGTCATTGGTGTCAGGCAGTTCTTTTAATGGCAATGGAATTCTTTTCGTGTGGGTGGCATGGATCCACGCCTTACGACCATCCACATGAACTGTAGTCTGTGTTGCCAGGAGTATCTGCTAAGAGCCCCGCCACCTCAGTGCAAGTGATGATTTCCGTTTGAAATTTTTCACCAGGATCCACTCGCCTGGCTGCAGACAATGCCCCGGGCCTGTATATCTGACAGGATGAGCCTCCTGCACCTGCTGATGAATCAAATGGAGCTTCTGCGTTAAAATGTCACAGTATGTACTAAGCACAGGGTTTTCCACTTCACTCAGACGTCTAGGCTCCGGTGCACATCAAACATTAGCAGGTCTCCCCATGACAATTTCGTATGGGAGAGTCCAGTCCTTGCTTGCACAGACGTTTGCCTGCACAACAAAGCTAAAGGCAACGCATCTGTCCATTTTAATTTACTCCCTGAACAGATCTTACTTATTTTATTCTTTAAAATGCTGTTTGGACGCTCAACAAGACCGGCACTCAACGGATGCCTCGCAGAATGGAATCGTTTATCAATCTCAAGGCCTGCACAAATCTGTAATATCACAGCGGCAACAAAATGTGGGCCGTTATCTGACCATATGACATGTGGCAGGCCGAATCTGGAGAAATACTCTTTTAGCATTACTTTTGCTGTGCTTATTGCTGTGCAGTCCTTTACTGGGTATGCTTCCACCCATGTACTGAATGCGCAGACCACCACCAAGGTGTATTTAAGATTCTGACATCTTTCCATTTCTATGAAATCAAAATGGATTACTTCAAAAGGCATAGAGGGGGGGCCTAAACTGCCTGTTGGTGTGGCTGATCCTTTCCCAATATTATGTTGTAGACAGGTCATACAATTCTGAACTAGTCTGTCAGCATTTTTTCTAATGTGTGGGTTCTTCCATACTGTAGCCAGATGCTGAATCATTTTTTTCGCACATATGTGTGTGGGGCTGTGGGCCATGGTGGCCATGGCAGTTACGTAGGAGTTGGGCAGCATCCATTTTCTATTCTCTTTGTCCACCCAGAAAACTTCTACGTCTAATTCTGTGGAACCCTCAGCCCACCCTTTTATTTCATCAGCAGTTGCTTCCACCTGCATCTCTTTGACGGTGGCAATCCCATTTTCTATCATGCAGGGCACTTCTTCTGACTGTACTATCAACATTTTTGTGTGCAAATCAGTGGCAGTTTGTTTCGCAATTTTGTCTGCAAATGCGTTTCCTTTTCCAACGTTACATGTTATTTTCTTATGCGCCTCGCATTTCATTATTGCTAGTCACTTTGGACACGTGAGTGAAGACAACAATCGCGCTGATGTTAGAAAGCTCCTCTCAGCCAAGAGTCGGCCAAAATTGTGCACCACCCCAAATGCATACTGACTGTCAGTATACATGTTTACATTTAGATTTTCAGAAATTTCACATGCTCTTGTTAACGCTATTGTGTCTGCGGCCTGCGCGGAATTGTATAGAATTCTTTTGCTCTCTACACTACTCTTTAGTGTCGTGATGGCGTAGGCAGCAGTTGATGTGCCATCGGGTAATTTAAAACAGGAACCGTCACAAAACAGTTCTCCGTCTGGCTCTGTGGGGTGTCTGTTAGATCAATTCTCCCTTTTGTTTCCTGTTCAGTAACCATTAAACAATCATGGGGTGGTGATTCATCCTCACCCGTTCCTTCATTGGGAGGGGCCATTAACTCTGCAGGATTCAAAGTGGAACATCTCCAAATTTGAATAAGTGGTGCAAACAGGACAATTTCATATCTAGTCAATCTAGCTGATGTGAGATGTTACGTCTGCGTTCTATTTAAAAGAACGTCTACTGTGTGGGGCACCATCAAAGTTAAGGAGGGACCCAAAACCAATCCCTCTGTTTGTTTTACTGACACGGCAGCCATGGCGACAGCTCGTAAACAACTCGGCAAAGCGCATTCTACAGTGTCCAGCGCGGAAGAAAAATAACCGCATGGTCAATTTCTTCCGCCTCGTTCCTGGCTCAATACAGCCAGCGCACAACCGTCATTCTCATGCGCAAATAATTTAAAATCCTTTTCATAATTAGGTGCGCCCAGAACTGGAGCTGAGCACAGAGCAGCTTTGAGCAGATCAAATGCATTCTGACATTCCTCACTCCATGGCAAAGGCAAGGCAACATCCTTTTTTTTCAATGCCACCATTGGTTTCACAATCATGGCGAATTTCGCTAGCCACTGGCTCTGACCACTTTGTGTGTCTTTGGAATAGGCATACCAGAGATGCTCTCTATCCTTTCTGGTGTCAGTATTCTTCCCTCTTTCGAAAGTAGGTAGCCCAAATAGGCCACATCCTTTCGACAATACTGGAATTTTTTCAATGAAACTTTATGTCCATGCACTGCTAAATGTGTTAATAACATGGCGGTACCCTCTTTGCAAATGTCTTCTGAGTCTGCAGCAATTAACAGGTCATCAATATACTGCAGTAGTACACAACCCGTTGGTAGTTCTAACATGTCTAGTTGTTCTTTCAATGCTCTGCTATAAATACTTGGGCTCTTTGTGTTACCTTGTGAAATTTGTGTGAATGTGAAAGAACATCCTCCTAGCGTGAAGGCAAATATATATCTGCTATCGGGATGTACTGGGTTGCTAAAAAATGCATTCTTAAGATCTACAACACTAAAATGTGTTGCAGATGCTGGAATCATTGTCAAAATGGTGGTGACATCTGGGACCAACCGAAATTGGGGATCAACTACTTTATTCAATGCGTGTAAATCAATTATGAAACAATATGGTATCTCATTACCTCCTTTCTTATAGACTGGGAGAATCAGACTATTACACGTGCTACCAGTAATCTCTTCAATCACGTTTCTTTTAACCAAATCTGAAACAATGCATTTCAATGCTTTCTCACCTTTCACCAAAATTTTATACTGGGGGATACGCAGCAATATTACTCCCTCCTTCAAAACAACTTTCACCGGCTCTATTTTCAAACAGCCAACATCGTTATCATTCAACGCTTATATGCAAGTCGGTACCTTACTTAATTATCTCTGTTGGCATGGGTTTGGACATGAATTGGGACACTGGCATTTTCTGTGGTGAGATTGTCAAAAACACTCCATCAGGAGAACAATGAATAACCGCACTTAGTTTTTTCAACAAATTTAAATCCAACAGATTCTCGCCACAATTTTGTATCAAAAGGAACGGCCAAGACTCAGTGAATGGACCTAGTGTTATAGGCACTGACTGTGACACGGGACAAATTACTGGGGTGCCTGCAAACCCTACTGAAACATTCTTCTGCCCTGACAGTGATATCTCTGGAACCAAGTGATGGTCTATTGAGCACTTCTGAGCACCTGTGTCCACTAGAAAAGCATGCTCTTTATTCCCAACTTTTATTTCTACGTAGGGTCCTTTCTGATCAACGGGAATAGTCACTTGTTTTGACCCCTGTCTTGTGCTGATGTAAAGTCGCCAGAATAGTATGTATTTGGTTGAGTATCAAAAACATTTCCATCTTCTGCTCCATTCTGCTGATTTTGATTTTGGCTCTGATTCTGGTTGTTATTTCCTTGGTTATTCTGATTTTGTGGCATCCCGGTGTTTCTATTTTGCCCCTGTGTTCCCGGGTGACCTCTGTTCTGTCTTCTCGGGGCATTCCCATTTCTATTCTGCAAATGTGGGCACTGTGCTTTCCAATGTCCCTCTTCTTTAGAATACGCACATTGATTTAGCCCAATTGGACCTCCGTGCATGTTGGAGTAATTCCCCCTCCCTTGTGCATTTCCTCTGCGCCTATTATTACTCGCTACCTGCTGTAGTAACACTCTCATTTTTAAATTCACTCTATCCCTCACCTCTTTCTGTTTCTCTGAATTGACTCCATTCTCATAGTAGTGTGCCTGTGTAATACTTCACTCTGTGATTTTGGTTGCCACACGCTTTCAGATGTCATTATCACATTTTGGATTTTCAGTAACAACCCTCTCACATATTTGTCAACAAATAGTCTTTTCCCAGGTTCAGTGCTTAAGTCTTGACCACTGAAATCTGCAAATACTTCTTCAAATCTATTAAAATAGTCAGTTATATATATTGCACTGGCCCTCTCTCCTTTCTCTCTCTTGTTAAGCACTATAGCTAGATCAAGGGATAGAGCAGTCTTTCCAGTTTCGGATGAACACACTCTCTTATATACTGTCATTAATTCAGAGGGACAGCAGTCATTTCTCTCAACATATTTATCTTGCAAATGTACAACCATTACTTGCAATACTTTCCTTTGCATTTCTATCGTATACAGTTCAAAAGTATCATACACCTCCATTATAGGAATACTAGCATCCATAATCCATCTAAGCGCTTCTCGCGTACATATTTTAATTTCTTCAATAATAGGTTTTGATGGTGGGAAAATTCGCTGTTGTACATATGTCGCTGACCCTTGTCTCCCTCTTTTTACCCCCTTGAACCGAAACCCAGGAGCAGAAAACATCTCTGAATATAATTCATCAATTTCATCTTTATACTCAAATAACCTGTCCACATGCTCCTTCATTTCTGAATTACTTTCCCTCAATCGTGAAAAGGCATTCAAATCCCGCAACTTCTGCCGCGGCACCATACCAGTTAATTGCTTCCACCTCTGCATAAGATACTCTCCCCTACATTCCAACAGTATCTGTTTTTCGCGAGCTTCTTATAATCATACATTGAACCCAGCGTCAATCCCTCGTCATTGCCTTCAATGTACATTTCTGCCTGTTCTTTCAGTTCTCTCTTCCTCTCCCTACTAACCAAACTACGGGTTATTCTAGTGTTCCCCCTCTGGGCAGGCCCCGCCTCTCCAGTGCTGCCCTCTCTGATGGCGGATGATTCAAGCTTGGTAGGTGGAGGGGGAAATGGAATCACGTGTTCAGGAGTGGCTGCGCAGATGGAACAACTGGAAGGGTGGGTGGCAACATGGACTGCGGTTGAGCAATGGGTACTGATGCGATTGTGTCAATTTTACTTTTAGGGAGTTCTTGCCTTTTTTCATTTAAAATCTTATTGATTAGTTCATATGATGCATGTAACTCTTAATGAGGATATATTTTTTCTATGCCTAATTGAAGACTGCCCTTCTGATATCCTCATCCCATTGTTTTTCTTCCTGTTCTAGCGCTCTGTCTGCATTAGATTTGTGCCTACGCACATGTTTCTCTCTCCTTCTTAAATGGAGGTTAGCTTCCTTCCTCCAGTCTCTAATGACGTCAAATGTTGCAGGGCGTGCTTTCTTGCACAGCAATACTGATTCCAAATGCTCTATTCGCGTCATCTCAAAACTACCATCCTTTAGCCATTGCAAATCTTCTACGTGTCTGGTTTGCTTATGCCAAATTTCACAAAACATTATTGCCCCTATTCCATACTTCACATACATCTCAAATGCTGGCGTTCCTACGAGTGGCGCAGCCTGGCCCGTTTCCAAAGATTGTCTACCGCAGTGAAAAAATCCGACTAGACAGGAAGAGAATTTCCCAGGCATGTTTGATGTTATTCGTACCTTACCCTGGGCGTTTGATCTTGCAAGATCAACTCTTAACCAATGTCAGGGCTGTGTAAGAATCGGGGCATGACTCACCTGATCAATCAGTTCGTCTCTCAAGACGCAATTCGTCCCTATACAGATACAACCAAGGATCGTCGTGACTGCGTATCTGGCTCAATCTGCCCTCGCCTTCTTGCTCTCTGGGTGGGTGCATCGATCAGGGACCAGTTGTGTACAGATCTGCAAAGGAGTCTCTCTTCACTTTTACAGGGGCACCCCGAACACCTCTTGATCCTGGCTCGACGGCCTCGTCCTCGATTAATTTTTTCTGCCTTCTTCAAATTCCCACGTACACGATGGAGCAAATGTGGGAGGGTCCCTGTTCGGGTGCCATTTTTTGATGGGCCCTGGAGGCCCTCACATATGGAAACAAGGCAGAATCACCATACACAACTGATACGCCAGACACGAGGTTCAATTCCCAAAATCTAGGGTTTATTGCAAAGCAAATAGTCTCAGTCGGCCGACTGGATCTCACGTCTCGCAACTTGTGTCACCCAGACCTCGTGAGATGCAAGAGAGCGAGCATTCTACAACAGTGACATATATACAAAAAAATACCATCATATTATCAGCTTGTGACAGATCAAAACCGTATCTTCCTAAGCAAGGGTTTGGTGATTGACAATTATGACGAGTATGACACCTTCTAAGACATTTATTTAGCAACAGTTGCAATCTGCGAAGGCCCAGACACTATTCTTTGTTACAGGGAACATAATGCACTTGTTCTGTGAGCGAACTGTGCTCGTAGGAGAGACACATTCCAAGACATGCTATCTTCTAGTTTCTATTTGTGAGCTAGAGGTCAGCTTGAACTAAAGGGGCCCAGCAAGGGGGGCCGTGAAAGAGAGTATAATTCATGCCTCTAACGGTCTATTTCTACAGTTTCTGCAGTTTCCGCGAGACCAGCTGCTCACCTTCAAGGACTTGTGAGGGAGGAAAACAATGTATTTCTGTCTGAGCTGGTCTCTCATATGTAACTTGTGGCCTCCCTCTGTGCAGGAGCAGAAGGACATTAAATTCATCTTTTTTTGCAAAGCGTTTGAACAGAAAAGCAAGAGAAAGCAAAATGGCGGATTCTGCGGGAAAATGGACGCTCTATGGTTATGCAGACGATTCTGTACTGGCAATGATGGGCATATGATGTGGTTGGTTTTCGGCCAACATAATATACCGTCTATGCTATGGTAGGGTATTTTCTAGACTAACAAGACACCTCTCTCTGACCATGTGATACTTCTTCAAATCGGTCAGGCTGCGTGGCAGACTATGATGCTCTCAGTGCAGATTTGCATTTGTCTGACAACCTTATTCTTTTTTCCCTTGGGAGTTGTCTTTTGCTTCTTCCCTCTTCATCATTTTCCTCGCGCTCCTCCCTTTCAGAGTCAGACATTGTCTGTCCCAAACTAGTGCGACTTCTCGTATCCTCTTTGTTCCTACTTATTTCTAATCTATCTAGGGATAGCTCTCTATTCCCACTACTTCGGGAGACATCCTCAGTGTCATACAGCTGAGTGCTCTCCAGGCGCTTGTCTTCCCCCTCCCCTTGGGGTATTTGTTCTAGCCCCATTTCGTCATATATTCTATCGATCATCTCTCCGATGCTTCTGGTGTCGAAGTCATCATCAATATTTGCCCTAGACGTGCCTGGTGCTGAATCGTACTCAGGAAAGAATTCTTCACAGTCTTCCCAGACTACAACTCGAGCAGGTTTTTTAACCTCTTTCCCCAGATATTCAAGATCGCGTGCTCTCTGTTCTACGTCGTCATCAAATTCTTTGCGTTTCCATGCCTCTTCTCTGACCCTATATTCTTCCTTTCTCTTTTAATTTCTACGTTCATCTGCCCTTTGAATTTCCTCATCTCTTCATCTTTTTATTCTTTTCTCACGTATCCTTTGCTCTTCCTCTAACCTTTGCTGTTTCTGTTTGTCTTGGTCATTGGCTGCTCTTGGGTTGCGATCAAAGCTGTCTCTCTTGTTCTTCGCGATATAGCTGTTCTAGCTTTTGTCTGTCTTTCTTTCTTATACTTTCGTATCTTAAATCCTTCTCTTTCCCCTTTCTCCGTGGCTCATCTAACCTCTCCTTTTGTTTTGCGTCATCAATTCCTTTTGTCATTGAGTTTCAATAAAAATTGTCCTCCCATCCATTCGTCTTTTGCAAATGCCATCTCATCAGTTCTATCTTCACCTTCCCTTCCATCCTTTCCCTTCTCTATCTTTGTCGAGAGATGCACTTGCCTGTGCCTGATCTCTTCTTTTGTCATGACCTCTCTGCTTGTCCCTTGGGACTGCAGAAGTAATATTCTTGTCTTTATCTTTCCCTTGATTTTCATCACTACTATGTGTAGGTGACTTATATGCAGGGGTTCTATACCACATGGCTGCTTTGAGTTCTCTCAGTGTGTATAATCCCTTGTCCTTACTTTCTTCAATTTTCGCTTCGGGTGGGGCAGGTGGCGCGGTAGGCGTCTCACCCCCCTCTGTGCATACATTAAGTATCCAAGCTGTTGGCTGCTCTTCCTCCTTTCCCTGTTCATACATTTTCCACAACTCGAGAACAGCAAGGCGTTTTTTTAACTTCTTGCCTGTATATGTTGCATGCAAATATGTCGTCATATGTTGTAAGACGGCTTTAAATAAAGACCCATTGTGTGGCCATGGCATAAGCATCTTGTGGGCGGTTCCTTTAACCCACTCGGTACTGTATTCTTTAGCTTGGGTGCGTTTTTTGGCAACTGGCGGTAAAGAGAGTGACAATGGAGTCATGTCTTCCGTGCTTAAATCTGTTCCCTTTCCTCGTATAAAACACTTGTCAACATTTCCGTGTGGCTTTAACAACTTCTAACAATATGAGCGAGCACCAAACATTGCAAGCTCCAATCCAAATTTTATACCTTCTGATTTATTAAGAAAACATCAATTCATGTGCGATTTTATGTCAGCTATTAAATCGCATAAAATTTGAATCGGTTTTCTCTAAGAATTTTTTTTTTACATATGACGTCACAAAAAAACACGCAAGACAGACGCTTGACAGACTAGATAGACACCAGCTGGACACAGATATCTCTGCCTCTAATCATTACCCCTTCATGGAGTGTAAATGTACCCCTTTCACAACGCCTTTAAATGTTATGGAAGTCTATATGTTCCCCATTATGTGAGACTCTGGGTACACGTTTCTTCTAGCCGCTATATTAAAGCATAGGAATAAGGCGAATCATCTCACTTCTCGGTTGTCTGTACCGGTAACCTCTCTCTTCTCGGGTGTCTGCCCCGGTAACCTTTTGTTTACCTTTATTACTCTCGAGTCACTATCCCCTTATACATATATACAGTCTTCTCTACTTCTAACTATATTTCGTTTTTTCTCCCGCCTCCCTCCGTAACCTTTTCCCGTTACTTGTTCTATAGCAGGCACTTTTGACAGAACATTAGTCTTTTTCACTCACCGTTCGCATGGTTCTTCTCTCAACCCTCGGGATCACCGCCTTTGTTACTACCTTCTTCGGTTTTTAGCCTGTTCAGCTGCCGGTAGGAATGGGAAGGGATGCGTGGGGAACACAGGTCCCTTCAGGCCCTGACTGCAGTCTCTTTATGCTACCATGGTCTATGGGGGCTTCACGGTTTACTCAGCTGAATGGCAAAGGACTTGTAATATTGCCAAAGACCTAGAGTTACTTTATGTCGATGGTCAATAGGTGTCTTATTCAAATAAATAATCGATAATCGATAACCATTCAATCTCTGCTACCAAGTGTACTCAGGAGACCCCTGGCCGGCCCATATAGCTGAGGTTTGCTCAGAGAGTACTTTAAGACGAAATAGCTGCACCTTGAGATGGATGGGGGTGCAGATTTATTACTCCAACACCAATCAATAAGGACAACTAAATGGTTTGGCAAAGGGAGTCCGTTTAATGACAAGTATATAAAACAGGGAGTCATGGCAATCAGCAGTGAAGCCATAGTCCGTCTCGCTTCAACTCCAATGAACTTCATAAAAAACATATCATTTATACTGAAAATTCATCATAAGTGACGTGTAACACTCAAAAGTTAATAAGCATTTCTATTGATTCGGAAAAGGTCATTTTAATATAGGTGCTATATCTGTATATGGTAACAGAGTCAGGGGATTTGGTAAATACTGTCAGGTGGGCATCTAAGCCCTTCCTTCAAAATGACTCCTGTAGACGTCACTAAAAGTATGACGTTCCATTGGTTCTACTACTATACTTAGCAGAACGCATGATGGTCAGCCAGGTGCAGGGGGCCCCCCTCAGCTACCCGGCCTTCCTCCAATTAAGGTTACAGTCAATCATCACTTCAACAACAATGTGTCAATTATGCTACTGTGGTTGGCCTCGAAACTGCATCTTCTGTCTGGGAAAGTTCTGATATCTTCTCCTGGGCGGATGCCACGCGTAGGTGTGAACTCGTGCTTCTCCTCGCTCGGATGGTCACGTGATGCAGACACCGTGAATTTTCCTAGGTTCTCTCAATTCGTGCATTTAACTATCGCAACAATCGTTCCACCCCAATAACACTGTGCCCCCTTCATGCCCCTTGTTTACTTTTTTCTGGTAGACCTTGATTAGGGTTCCCCTTCTCTCACCTATGGCTAAAGACAATAATTCCTTTAGCCCATACTAAAGGATGTATGTGCAGAGACAAAGGACTACTGGCTACATTCTCTCTGATATTACCCGAGCAAGGCCCAGTGGAATACATCAGCCTGAACTGGATTATACCATGGATTGTTGTTAGAAAACTGGAATGAAGGACCTACGCCCCTCAGCTGATGAGGCAAGATCGGATGCACTTCTCTGGAAGGAGTCCCCACATTCATCAGCTTACGCTTAACCAGAATTACATCAGTATACATCACTTCCATGTGTAAGGTGTTTCTCCCTGTATTTGTATTTGTTTCTGTAGGAGTGAGTGAGTAGCTACCTGTAGGAGACCTGAGTATAAGAGTGTACCACTTTACTGCACATATATGCATGAAATATGAGTAGCCCAAACAGGAGCTTGGGGTGGGGGTGAGGTGGCTGCTAGGTGGGAGACAACCCAGTGAGGGCTCTGATGTGGGTTTGCCCTGCAGTCCAGCAGTAGCTCGGGCATCTTAGACCAAATAAACAGGCACAAACTCATTCATGTTGTTTAAACATGGTCTGCTGTTGTTTTATGTAATGAAAGAATGTTCAATCAATAATACATACACTGGATCTCTATTAACCCATTAGGATCATAACAGAGTTGCTCCCGCCTGTCACATAAAATAGCTAACTATTTGTTAAATAGACCATAACATGGATCCATAAGGTCCACCTGTGGAATTAGTGTTTTACGTGTGGTAAAATAATCACTCCTTGCATTAGGCTCCAATGAGCATGACCGCTTTTCATCTGTTAAATAACCAACCTTTTCTGTCACAGGTTTCCCTTGAGAATGATTGCTTTCACATTTGATAACTAACCATTCATGTCACAGATTTATCTTGAGAATGAACGTTCTCACATTTGATTAATAAATAACCTTGTCTGTCACAGGTTTCCCCTGAGGATTAACACTTTCTGATTTGATAAATGAACAACCTCTTCTGCCACAGATTTCTTTTGAGAATGAACACTCTCACATTTGATTAATAAATAACCTTTCCTGTCACAGGTTTTTCCTGAGGATCAACATTTCTCATTTAATAATTAACCTCTTCTGCCACAGGTTTCTTTTGAGAATGATCGCTTTCACTTTTGATGAATAAATAACTTTTCCTGTCACAGATTTCAATTGAGAAAGATCGCTTTCACTTTTGATAAATAAATAACTTTTTCTTTCATAAGGTACCCTGAGAATGAGCACTTTCTCATGTTTGATAAATAAATAATGTTTCCTGACACAGATTTATCTTGAGAAAGATCGCTTTCACATTTGATGAATAAATAACTTTTTCTGTCTTCAGATATCCCCTGAGAATGAACACTCTCACACTGTGACACCACTGAGCTCATATCCTCCTCTTCCCTGACGAAAATACTTATTACCTCACAGAGTAGGCATGAGTGCCGATCTACGACGAGATATATTTATTTGCCCCGAGAGCGGTGGCAACTAACAAAACAGCTTGATACTGCACACGACTCAATAGTTTGAGGAGGGGTTCAGGAGCAAATCAGGACACTGGACCCTCACCAGTGGACCAACCCATATAGGGCGCCAATGGGACTTCAAGTGTGGTGTCCACATGGGTCATTAATCCCCACCTCTGCACCACATGCGGGAACACGACTCACAAGTCGCTGACCCGGCGCAGTGAATATTTCAGCAAGTACTTCTCATTCCAACACTGCCAGCATGTTGCCCTGGAATGGCGCACGCACGGCACAAATATCCCCGCTACACTTCTCCCCCACTCCTACCTGACCAGACCAGGCTGTGCCACTCCTGACCTGGCTCTCCCTGGCACTTACAAGCGGTGGGGCCCGGATGCAGCGCCTGCCAAGTGCTGCCTAGCTCTCCCTTAGGATTACTCTCTCTCGACCCTTGGTGGGGGAGAGAGTGAGAGCTGTCAACCACCTGATAGGCTGTTGGCTTATGAACCAGGACGGGTGTCCCCGACTCGACAGAGGGCCTCGGTGC
This sequence comes from Ambystoma mexicanum, assembly GCF_040938575.1. Classification (NCBI taxonomy): domain Eukaryota; kingdom Metazoa; phylum Chordata; class Amphibia; order Caudata; family Ambystomatidae; genus Ambystoma; species Ambystoma mexicanum. The sequence continues at coordinate 1,513,902,510 of NC_090937.1, read as the reverse complement.
CCTCCAGAGAAGTCTAAGACTTCCGCTTCCTCCTGTCCCTGCTGGCCGTTTTCCCCGGTGACCTCCTTTTGGGCTGTTATGCCCTATAAGGCATTACCATCCGCAATCACCAGCAAGGGAGCCCACTGAGCCCCTGAGGTGGAATCACCTCATCGCTGGCCCCACTCCCCCTGCTGGTGGAGCCTACCATCTCTGTGTCTTAGAATTTGCACACCCAAACCACCCACCGTTGGAGGGGATAGACATAAAGGAAGGACTGTAAACAAACCAGCCTGTCCGCAGAACGGGACTCAGCCCATTGCGTACTGAAACCCCACGGGAAATGGGGTTTACACATGTAAGACCATGTGGACAGACTCATAGTCTGAATGAATGGGCTCATTGTTTGGCAGGATGCAGAATAAATGTGCTTGAAGGCATAGTTGTACGTTTTCTCAAACCTTCTTTCGAAGGACCCGGGATCTATAAAGGTAATGAGTCTGGAGGGCAGATCAGGTCCCGTAGGTTGGTTTTCATTAAAAGAAGGATGCTACCGTCCTTGACTGCAAGCAAATGAATAAGCCACATTTGTTTGCCGTCAGCCTAATTTGAAGCATGGCCCTCATTCCCCCGACAGTGGTAACAATCACTGCTATGTGTGTGCTCCTCTTATGCTTTCATAATTGCATTTTAATTATTCTACATATTCATTTCATGATTCCTTTATAGGACTTCATTTCCTAGAACACAATTGTTGTGTGTCCATGTCACACGTTATCTTCCCCCCTCTCCCTCAATGAATCATATCTATCTTGCTGATCCCTCTGTCCTTACACTGTTTCTCTCTGCATACATTTGCCTCTCATATAGTATATTCTTGACTCAGTCACACTTGGAAACTATACTTGACAGTTCCTCATATCAGGTAGTGAGAATGTTTTTTGGGTATAATATTACATGGGTTTATGAAGCTATATCTTTTTTATAATAAAAACTGTATGTGGCTTATAAGTCTGAGAATGTCAATATATGGCCGATTTGGGAATATGATGCAGCACTACCATATTATTGCAATGCCTAAATATGTGACACTGCAGCTATCAGATACAAATTAGGCCTGGCACATGAGTTGGCAGTAATGGCCATATGGGACAGCATTGGTATAAGTGTAATAAAGAGGCATGTTCAACTCGCTATAACGGAATGCACTTATCAGCTTCTAGAGTAGCACGAAAAAAGGGGAGGAGCTCTTTCTGATGTTTGTGAAATAAAATCTAATACAATCCATAATAAAACTAAATTTATAAATACAGGGGCACAGGTAAGTATAATCAAACTTAGTGATAGTTTGGAAAGATTGTGGACTCAATTAATACATATAATATATGCCTTTTTAAGGGTCTGATGTGCAAGCACCAATCAGCTCAGTGTGGGGAGATGTGTTCATGTTTCAATGTTACTAATGTCATTCAGCTTGACTATTATACAATTCTTAGATTTAGTGGTCTTTCTTTGACAGTGCCTTTTCGTGCAGTTCTGTTCCATGATCTGTTTGAATTTGCTATACCAGCTGCTTCTAGGCCCTGCAACAAACTGTGTAACTTCTTGCACCGGTGTACACCCATTTTTGGAGGCCCCTGGAGATATCTCAACAGAGGAGTGCGGGACAGCGTCCGTTGGCCAGAACGAAGAGCTCGAGTACGAGGAGGTTTGTGGACGAAGAGTTTCCGAAGGTCCACCTGGTCGGGTGCTGCCTTCACTCCGACTGAAGTTCAGGCCTTTAAATGGAGACTCGGAGGTAGAGAGAAGTGATGAATCTCCTAAAAGTATATTTGAGTGTACCCATGCACGAAAGTGCAAGGGGCAGGAGGGATTATTTTTATGTTGTTTAGAACGCACCCTCATTTATTGTATTAGTCTTAGATGTTAGGTCTGCCACTCAAATAGGGAGCAGGTAGACAGTGGTACATCTGCATTAGAGCAGATGGTTGCATAGTAAGTGGCGGACCTTGTTAGAGAAGAGCTACGCGTAGTGCAGGCAACTGGTATCGTTGGATCATTTTATTTCTTTGGGGAGGAATTCTTTTAAGGGACATGCGTGCATGTGTTTTGTGAGTATCAGCAGTTTGTTTTAGTGTTGTGAAAATAGTTGCAGTGCCGCATAGCACAAGTAAATGATGCAGTCTATTGAGAGGAGGAGTAACCTCTTTTTCTAAAATATTAACATAGGGCACCATTGTTAAGGTGGAGGCCTTGCGGAAAAGGCGAATTCTGTACTAATACGATATAACAATGTGGGTCTCTGGAGAAAGCCTTTGTGTGCAAGCATTGAGTGTGATGTGTGAAAGGGCAAGGCCTGTGGAGAAGGCATGAGTGAATAAAAATAGGGGGATCGAGTAAAATGGTAAGTATAATATTGAGTGAATGGGACTGATTGAGTGTGTGTATAAAGGTTTAAAATAATACAGGGAAAGAGGGAAAAGGGAGAGAAGAATATTTCAATAAAAAGGATTAAGGTGGGGCAATGACGTCCTATTGGATGAATGCCCCATTTAATCACATGTGCAGAAAATGTCCCCAATATTGTGATAAAATATCAACGTACCATTTTGAGTGGGTAAATGCCACAGTGGGGATGTATTATAAAGAATGGCCAGGGGAGGGAACGTTCGATAAAGATATTATAGAAAGTATTGGCAGCTACATACAAAGGGGCAAATACAAGATATTATATGGCTTTGGAAATTGTACCCTCCTCCCTATACAATATACCCATGATTAAAAACAGCTGCAGGTTATACTAATCCTAAACGAGTGCCTCAAGACAAGGAAGTTACACATAAGAAGAAAGAAGAGGGTGACATGAGCATTATTAGCAAGGATGAGAAAGGGAAGAGACAATATTTAAATGACATAAAAAAGAGCATGCAGCAGCAACTTGGCAGTGTGTTCAAGTGTAAGTGGTTTCAACCCAGCACTCCACCTAAGTCACTGCCTAGTGTGTGATGCCCAGCTGGAACCCTTATTTATATATTTTTATGTCAAATGTTATTTTATTTTTTTCAGGACAATGTACCCTTATATAACGCCCCTCTTTTTGAATCCCCCCAGTCTCACTGAAACAAGAAGTAGGTTTGTTTTGCAAAGTTAAAAGATTTATTTGATGAATTGAACGATATATATATATATATCACACTTTTATGAATATGAACAATATCTAAATATCACACTTATTAATATTTATACAATGATCAGCAATGGGGATATCACAACAATCAACACTCTCTTTAATCAATAGGAGTATGGGTGAGAAGAATAATGTGGCAGAGAATAACTTTGTGTGGTTTCAATGAAATGCAATGATATGACATTAATGCAGCACAGAAATAAAACTTGATATGAATTCAATCAAAGACAATGTAATCACTCTTTCCCCCTGTTATTACTCAATCCCCCCTAATATGCAGTATGAAGAGATGGAATGAGGGAACACGGGTTTCAGGAATATACAATCAACAATGCAGTTGAATCCCAATTCCCAGCAAGCTTAGAGAACAGGAATGATTTTACACAGATCAAATGCTTTTAAATGTGGTTTGAAATAAATGGGAAAAATACAAAAAAATGATTTTAATTCGCTAAATGGGATTCAAAACTAGTGGGAGCTGCTTTGGATAGGTTCAGGTAGACAATAGCAATGATGTTTGAATGACTGGCATATAGGAAACTGAATACAGACATTGAATGCAAGAAATAGCTGTTTTTATATGGAATGAAATTGAGTCAAATGCAAAATCACGGCAAACTTTTCAGCGCACGAGAAATGCGATTACAGAACAAATATAAGGAGTTGGAATGCGGTTTTTAGTTTGTTTGAAATCTGAGGATGTTAGCTTCAATTTGACATTTAAAAGTTACAGAGGTTTTAGTAAAGGTCGATTTTTCTCAGAAAAGAGTCAAGATTTCAAAATGAAAGATGCGCTTTGGAAGATTAGGAATAAAGATTTCTTAACACTAGGGAGTCTATGGAGCTACACAACAGCACAGCCACCGATCCAGAGGCGCCCCCGGATGGTTTCTATCTCCCTGAGACGCTTGCCTTTCTCCAGCAAATATATATTTGAGCAAAGATAATTATCACTACAATTATCACAGGATTATATGGATTAGAGAAGGATTCAGGATAGACAAACGAGATTCTACAATGCAGTTCTGGATATGTTGGAATGGGTTGGATAGGACAGTTCTATGCTAAATTCTCACAACTATGGTTTGGAATGGGCCCATCAAAGATCTGGTCAAAGGTTTGGCTGGAATTCGCTCGCCACCGGACAGGTCTCAAGCGCTTGGTACTGCTCTCAGCAAGGCACTCTGGTCTGCAGGGCCTCCTGGACTGGATCTGACGGATTGGTTCTGGATACAGCTCTGCTCTACTGGTTTGGATCTCTCGGTTTTAGCAAGGGTTCTTGGCAAGAAGCAGCCAAAACAGCCAGACGGTTGAATTGGTTGGGCCCCGTGGAAGTTTGGGGTTAAAATCAGATTGCAAGATTTTAAAGGCCAGCTGAGAAGGGTTCCGCTTTTTGGATTGGTCCTTTTGCTTCAGGGATCTGGAGTCTGGATATGGTTTCTTCCGGCAGAGCGCTTTGCCAGTCGATCAGTTGATGGGTGAATGTGTGTGTGTGTGTGTGCCCTCAACAGTCCCTATTTATGTATTTCTCAAGAGGGTGGGTAGGCTGATTATACTATGCCCAACCCTCTAAGAAACTGATTGGTCCCAGTATTCCCTCTCTCCTGATTTGAGAAGGAAACAGTGTGTCATGATGTGTCATGTTTATGGTCCAGGGAGAAAAAACTCCCCTTTGTGTCTAACCAGAAAATCTATTTTTCATTAAACAAAACATATTCACAATATCCCATCTTGCTAATATTACATATTTACATTACAGATTAACCCTTTAAGTGCCATGGGTATTTCTCCCCAGTGCCAGGGCCTTTTTTGGTGATTTTGGTATGTGGCCATTCAATGGCTTGTAACTTTTTTGTTACATGAGCTATCTCGGCCAAATTTGGCTCCTTTTTTTCCCACATGTAGGCAGTCGTAATGCCACCCAGGAATCCCAGGTTGCTGTAGGGGGGTGAGAGAAAATAAGGAAAAGGTATGGAAATTGTGGGTTTTTTCAAAAAATGCCAATAAAATAATGTACAAAGAAGCCTGTGGTTTTTTCCTTGTAAGAGCTAGGAACAAATGGTTTGCTGTGCTGAGTTCCCCAATGTGTTGGCTTTCAGGAACAGGTTGAGTGGAAATGGAAAAAAAATATTTTGATGTGGTTATCAACCGTTTTGTGAGAGGTAGGTGATTTTTGCCATTTTTGCCAATTGGACATACATGGCCGGAATGGAAGAAAAGGGCAGGAAAGCCAAATTGGAGGACAGAAAGGTATATATTTCTGAAAAGTAGACAAAATTCCAAGTTTAGGAAGGGGTGATTTGCATAGGTCAGGCAACAACTAGGTAGGGGAAACTGCCATCGAATGGGGGAAAAGCGGGAAAATGACTGAAAAAAAAGGTATGTGTTGGACATGGTTGGCTTGGTACGGCAATGGCTTCTATGAATTTTGAGAAAAGCAATGCTCCACTACATTCCCCCGACTCTTGCAGTTAGGAGAACATACCATTTTTGTAGTGTTTTTACAAAACAAGCAATACCACAAGCCAAACACTGAGCCATGGTACACAGGAGTTTTATGCTCACGGCCTGACCAGACGCACTTAGCATGTGTAAATTGGGAAAACCAATGTGGTGAGGAACGGCAGCCATACATTTTTTGAAAGAACACAGGCAGACCTTTTCAAGGGTAGGTGACTTGTGCAGGTTACAAAAGTGTATGGTGGCTAAAGCAGCGATTAATTGTAGGTCACATTTGGGAAAAGAAAGGGTTGTGAGACAAAGGGCACCAGCAAATGGGTCAAAACGTTATGAAAACCACACGAACACAACACATGGCCTACCGTCCCACGTTCCCACAGGTGTCCCGATGAAAACGGTACCTCACATGTGTGGGTGCACCTACCTGGCCGCCTAGGTGAAAGCCGAAAACACAAGTAACCCCAAGTCTGTTTTCAGAGCGGAATCTCAGACATTCTGGCGACTGGCACAACATACAGATATGGGCCTCGGGTGTCCAAGCCACCAAGGAAAACAGGGAACCCCATGCATTTCCGAAAAGAGGACACGTGTGGGAATCTGCAGAGGTATGATATGCCCAAATCGCCCCAGGATTTATTACCCAGACACCCTCGCAAAGTCCGAAATGTGGGAAAAAATACGCATTTTCTGCACAGTTTGCTTGACTCACCCATCGAAACACGCCCCCAACAACACATGGCCTACTGTCCCGCGTTCCCTCAGGTTTCCTTATTAAAACTGTACCTCACATGTGTGGGTGCACCTACCTGGTCGCCAAGGGGAAAGCCTAAAACACAAGTAACCCCAAGTCTGTTTTCACACCGGAAATGTCACACTCTCACATCATACAGATATGGGCCTCGGGTGTCCAAGCCACCGGGGAAAACAGGGAACCCCATGCATTTCCGAAAAGAGGACGCCCGTGGGAATCTGCAGAGGTATGATATGCCCAAATCGCCCCAGAATGTATTACCCAGACACCCTCGCAAAGTCCGAAATGTGGGAAAAAATATGCATTTTCTGCACATTTCGCTCGAGTCACCCATCGAAACACGCCCCAACAACACATGGCCTACTGTCCCGCGTTCCCTCAGGTGTCCCGATGAAAACGGTACCTCACATGTGTGGGTGCACCTACCTGGCCGCCAAGGGGAAAGCCTAAAACACAAGTAACCCCAAGTCTGTTTTCACACCGGAAATGTCACACTCTCACATCATACAGATATGGGCCTCGGGTGTCCAAGCCACCGGGGAAAACAGGGAACCCCATGCATTTCCAAAAAGAGGACACCTGTGGGAATCCGCAGAGGTATGATATGCCCAAATCGCCCCAGAATTTATTACCCAGACACCCCCGCAAAGTCCGAAATGTGGGGAAAAAAATGCATTTTCCGCACATTTTGCTCGACGCACCCATCGAAACACGCCCCCAACAACACATGGCCTACCGTCGCGCGTTCCCACAGGTGTCCCGATGAAAACGGTACCTCACATGTGTGGGTGCACCTACCTGGCCGCCAAGGGGAAAGCCTAAAACACAAGTAACCCAAGTCTGTTTTCAGAGAGAAATCTCAGACATTCTGCCGACCGGCACAACGTACTGATATGGGCCTCGGGTGTCCAAGCCACCGAGGAAAACAGGGAACCCCATGCATTTCCGAAAAGAGGACACCCGTGGGAATCCGCAGAGGTATGATTTGCGCACATCGCCCCAGAATTTTTTACCCAGACAGTCCGAAATTTGGGGAAAAAAACACATTTTCCGCACATTTAGCTTGACGCACCCATCGAAACACGCCCCCAACAACACATGGCCTACCGTCACGTCAAGTATTTTCCTCAAACATATATGTTCTCCAGTTTAAAATCCACATCTCAGTCTGGGCCCGCCTCCAAGGCTTGGCTGAGCCAGAGAGTAACTTGAGCTTCTTCCTGCCAGGACTGGTTTCTATTGACACCCCAATTTAGCATTTCCTTTCAGTTCAAGGGAGTCCTTTGTCTCCACTCACAGCAACAGGCCGAAGTCCCCCTCCCAGTTCCTTTCACACACCACTGCCAGTTCCTCAGCAGAGCACAGGGGAAAAGATTCCTTTGTTTGGGAGAAGGTGTGGAATGTCTTTGAAGCTCAGTGTGGCTAACTTTACTCACTTTTAAAACAGTGTTTAAATAGTCTTGTCCTAAAATACAAATTACATTTTTACAAATATATCCACAAATCTGTTATTTCCAGCCTTTTTAAAATATAATTTTGAATTGTATCCACCGCTATTGCTTTTGATAGGAGTTCTTTTCAATACTTAGATCTTAATGTAGAAGTTTAAATGACAGTATAAGTAAATCGCCAGCTTCTGACACAGGCGAGCAGCAGTATTGCGCCCATTTTTAACATATTTTTCCAAGCAAGCATCCTTCAATGTGGATTTTCTTCTAATAAATGTACTTCTGATGACATTGTACTTAGGTGGATTCTTGAAGTTAAGTGTTGATTAACACCCAACAAGGAAGTTGGATCTTTTGTGAGGTTTGGGAACCATGATTTTTGCAAATTTAACAGCCAGAAAAATGGATTTTCAAGCAGCTCTGTGTTTCTCTTTACATGCAGGACTGCTTTTTCTGAAATAGTTTCATTTTCCTCTGTGAGCAGCCAAATGATCGGTTTTGGAAGTGGTCTCCTGTGTTACCACTGACATAAGCAAAAGTGGATTGGCGGCCTATTGTTCAGGTTTTCGTGTGCACTTCTGGGTGATTTCTAGCACGCATAATGCTTTCCGGTGGTCGCTCTGATGTTCCTGATGCACACAGCACACAGTAATGTTGCAGGGCCTGGACTAGTTGGTTAAAACATCCCACACAGGAAGCAGAAAAAGTAATGGAAAGGGAAATAAAGGAGAAAAGAAAGGAACACGAGAAGGCAACCAATGAACAGGGGTGGACAGTGGGACGCATAAAGTTTAAAATAGACAATTGGGACAAGACTCGGGCAATAGTGAAACTGATAAGACAGAAGAAAGGCACAACATATCAGACTGGGAAGACAGTGGTCACAGCGATTATGAGGATGACGAAACAGACACACGCAATTTGAAAGACAGGAGATGGGAAAGGAGAAATAATGAGAGAGAAGAGGAGGAAAGAGAGGAGTCTCTGTGTGACTGGGGAAATAGGCATCGGAGTAGGAAAACGAGAATAGCTGTAGCTAAGAGAAAACAACATGGAAATACATGCAGAGCTCACACACAGAAGCACCTTTTATAGAAAGCGAGGGGCAAGGCTCATTTCATACCAGGACAGACAATGGACAGAGACAATTTATTTTACCTTCATTAATGGCGGGGGCGAACAAGTGGATTTATGTTTTTGAAAAGGAGACAGCAGGAATCCCATTAGTCCTAGGAGATATAATAAGTTTTTTGTATTGGCCAGGGAGAGAAGTGAAAAAAAATTGCAACATGCTGGATACGATGGGTTAAAATTAAGCTTTAATATACTTGATGGAGCACCCTTTTACAGCTATAAAGCACATGTTTGGAAAGCTCTAAGTGGGGCATATCCAAATACGTCAGACATGGCTTCTATATTAGCTCGTCAAATGAAGCCTGATGCGGACTACGCAGAATACATGTGCGCCATACAAGAAATGTGGACACATGAAAATAAACAGTCATGGGACGAAAAAATATCCTTGTTTTACCACATCCTAGTGAGGGGGCTCCCCGCAGATGTGGTGACCTCTTTAGAAAAGATCATGGGAATTGAGGCAAAGGGGTGGCCAGAGATACAGGCAACAACTGTACACTATTGCAGAAGGAAGCAGGAGAAGCATAAGGGGACAGTCAATAATCGAACAAAAGTGGAAAAAAAATGAGTGCCAAATAAAATTGCGAAAATACGTATGGAGGGAGCAATACTCACAGGACCAGTTGTTGTTACACAAGCTCAGCAAGGAGCGCTTCCAATGGCCAGAGTAATACAGTCAGGAGGCTACACTCAGGTGCCACCAAACCACAGTGGGGAACGGTACAGATGCAGCAACAACCCGCATTCATAAACGTGCAGAAGCCAGGGGTCATGCAAGCAGGTGGAGGAAATGGGTACATGGACAGTATCAGAATGGGTGAGGATATTATGCTCACAGAAGGGGAATGAGATACTAGGGAATGACATCACATTTTGGAGTACAGTGCTTCACATGTGGGAATTTTTGACATTTTGCACAAACATGTCCACTTATTGCACAGTCACGGCAACAAAAATAGGCATACGTGCAGCAGACCCCTCAACAGGTGCAGGTAATGCTGCAGCCACAGAAACTACAGATACAGGCCACGGAAACACAAGGAATTTCTACCCTGGGATAAGTGCAGGCACAGTGAGTGTACTTCAGGTGCCAGTGCAGACACAAATACCAGAAGGGGTTACAATTCTGGTATAGAGCACTGTGCCCCAATACACGGGAGTGACAGTGGTGACCAGTAACCCATTTATGTCATCCGTGAACATATTTTCCCAATAGGGATGGCCACAAGGAGTGAAAGTGTGTCTTGTTCTAGCAGTAACTGAAGACCCTGAGGAGGAACCGGAGGTTGCAGTTCAGATGGGACAGGGGGGATTTTTCTTTCTTATAGAGAAGAAGGATTGCCATGATCTACAACAGTTTGAACACACACTGCTTTCTTATAGAGAAGAAGGATTGCCATAATCTACAACAGTTTGGACACACAAGGCTTTTCGGGGACAATTTTGAAAGTTCTTCTGGCAAAATATCCCTTCATGACAATAGGGACACAGCATATTGTAGCACCATTACTGTATTCAAAAGACACCCCCATCAACATTTTGGGGGGTTTACTCAGCAAATTAAATGCCACAATTTCATTTTCGAGAAAGGGATGGTGTGCTCCACATCTGCAATTTATCCAGCTTGGGGCCACTGCTAATTTGGGCATACAAAGCACAATGAGAGGGATACCCACACAGATAGAGGTGATTATTTACAGGGTACACATGCTGTTAGGATGGTTGCAGGGATTGAGAGGAAGGTATTTTGACTGTCTAACACATTTTTGTTCAGGCTCCAGTGTTCCTCTACTGTTAGTTGAGGCACACACACTGTACTGCACCTGGAGAAGATGTACGGAAAGACAAGATTATGCTGGTTGCTACTGATGAGAACAACTTGGAATGGTGTTCAATATATGCATTTATCCCACACTGGCATTGACAGGATTAAGTGACACAGAGTTGTTTACAACACAAGACAATGAAGAAGGAGAGGTAGTGTTCGAGGTGAGCATACCTTGTCCAGTACACATAAAAGAAAGGGAAGTGCCCCAGATGACTTATATAACAAAAAGGAAGGCACAATAATTGCAGGAAGATTTGGAAAAGATGCCAAAAAGGTTGTGGAAAACAGGACCCAATGATGTAGAAATACTTATAGGGGCTGAGGCAGTACACATCAAGTTAAAAGAAGGAGCACTATTGTCACGAGTAAAGCGGTACTCACTTTCTCGGGAAGAAGATGAGGGTATATATGAGACACTGCATGTCCTGTGGCAGCAAGGCGTGATACAGGTGAGTTCCTCACCTTGCAACACAGCTATCTTTCCGATCAAGAAAACAAAGGTTTGAGATTTTATACAAGATTTACACAGTCTAAACAGTATTATTGAGGCAAAGAATCCATTGGTCCCCAAAGCCCCAACAATGCTTGCAGCATTCCAGAGGACAGGCGCACTATTTCACAGTGACTGACTTTAAAAACACCCTTTTCTCTGTTGCACTACATCCAGAATCCAGGTATCGCACTGCTTTAACATATCGGGGGACCAGATGTGAACATTGTAGAATGCCACAGGGGTACTGTGAAGGGCCTCACATTCTTTACAGAGTAAAACAAATGGATTTGAGCAATTTACAGGTTGCAAGCACAGTGATACAGTATGTTGACAACTTACTGGTATGTAGAACAACAGAAGAGGAGTGTAGGAGGGAGTCAGAAACACTTCTGACTTTGCTAGCAGAAAAAAAAACAAAACAGACAGCGAGAAATTACAATACTGTCAAAAAGAGGTGGTGTATTTAGGTCAGATTATGTCATCAGACGGTAGAAAAGTAAATCCAGAAAGAGTAGAGGCAATGCACAAAACTCCACGACCAAAAACAGTGAAAAAGATGCAGCACTTTTTGGACAGAGCATGAATTTTTGATTTATCCACGTACACCCGGCCATTGTTGCAAGCACTAAAAGAAGCACAGTAAAACACAACACACAAAAAATGGACCGCTGAACTGGCTTTGATGAGCTACAACATGAGTTAGCGCATGCATCAGTGTCAGCAACTTCCAATTACAGCACCTGTTCTCACATTCATATGGAAAAGTAATGACAGCAGTAATGACATAGAAATTGCATTTTACGATGGGTCACTGGATTCAGTGAAGCAGAGACATTTCCTATTTGAGCAGGCACTCGCTGCTGCTGAATCTGCTATAGTGAAGGCTTCCACGATAACTAAGGGGTGCCCAGTAGTTTTGTACATGGAACATGCATTATTTGCAATACTGGAGAAAATGAAATCAACACTGACAACTCAGAGATCTTCGGGGTATGAGGTAATACTATCCAACCCTGCAATAGAAGTGGAGAGATGCAGGACCATACACCCAGCAGAGTTTATTGCAGAGAAAATGGAGGCAGCGGTCATGTGCTCTCCTGAACATCCGTGAAGATCTTCTCTCCAACCTTGACTCTAACATTCCTTCTGTCCTAATCCTCCTCGATCTCTCTTCTGCCTTTGACACGGTCAACCATACCATCCTGCTCAACCGTCTCTGTGATAACCTGGGTATCACTGATCAGACTCTTGCCTGGCTGACCTCTTTCCTCTCTGATCGATCCTCCCAGGTCCAACCTGGGGACTTCCTATCATTTATCTTCCTCTCTACCTGTGGTGTTCCCCAGGGGTCTAACCTCTCGCCCTGGATTTTCAACCAACACCTGGCAACTCTCGCCCACTGCATTGCCATTTTCTGCTCAAATTTCAAGTGCTACGCTGGCAACACTCAACTCATTTTCAGGCTGCCCTCAGCCACCTCCACTCCCTCTCTCATTTCTGATTTCCTAACTGCCATTTAAAATCGGGGGAGACATGACAAGATTGGACACAATTTGGATACAAAAAGATGGGGTTATAAAGAGGAATGGGAGGCCCAAAATGTTTTAGGTATTAATTAATTAATAAAGAGGGGAATAATGTTAGGTATTAATTAATAAAGAGGGGAATAATGTAATAAAGATGCAAGTTCAATGCAGTATAAAGGACCACATTTAATCACTGCGAGATTAGCAACGTAAAGGGGGAGAGAGCTCTTTCTGATGTTTGTGAAATAAAATCCAATAAAATCCATAATAATGTTACATTCATAAATACAGGGGAAAAGGTAGGTATAATCAAACTTAGTGTTTGAATGAAACGTCTTAAAATCTTGCTTTGCAGAGAACGTGGGTTAGCTTTTTGTGTGCAGAAGAAGCCGCTGTGGCTGGTGACAGACCAGTACTGAAAGAAGTGTACAATGGTTGTTGTTTTTCTAGGTCATAGATTGGAGTTTACAGGTTCCACCAACGAATAATGAATGCATGACCATTTTATAATTCAAAATCACTTGTACCTTACAACTTTCAAAAAAGAGAACCAAGCCAGTTTTAAATTTCCCTGTAGTACATTTTCCCTGCAAAAAGGGTTAATGTCACCGACATGCAACGTTTGGGTAGCATTGCATCTGTGTTTCAAGGCTCTGATGGTGACATGGTGGTAAGCGCTTACCATGTGAACAGAGATGAGACTACTAGGGAAGTTGATTTCATTTCCCCTGGTAATCTCAAATGTTTCAATTAACTCACTTTTTGCTGTGGGAATTGGGGGGTAAGATTTTGGCATCACATATTGCAATTGAGGGTGGTGTGGGAAGGTCGTGGACCCAATTAAAACATGTAATGTATGCTTTTCTATAAATGTCTGATGTGCAAGCACCAAACAGCTCGGTGTGGGGAGATATTTTCATGTTGCAATGTTGCTAATGTCATTCAGCTTGACTATTATGAAAGTCTCAGATATAGGGGTGTTTATTTGACAGTGCCTTTTCACGCAGTTCTGTTCCACGATCTGTTTGAATTTTCTGTACCAGCTGCATATGCGCACTGAATAAAACTGTGTTACTTCTTGCACCGGCGTTCACTGCTTTTTGACTACTTTTGTAATTTGTATTGGTGAGTGCTGAGGCAACCACTGATACATAGGTATTCAGGTCTACATGAATTCAGGTCTACAAAGCTGCTCTCTGCTCCAACTTTCAGTGCTATGCGAATGAGACCCAGCTCTCTTTCATTGCTCCCCTCAGGTGCCTCTTCTACCTCTCTCATCCCGGACTGTCTCTCAGCAATCCAAGAGTGGTGCACTGCCAATGATCTGTGCCTTAATGCCAGACAGATTGGATCGGATCACCTGCACCCTCCTTTCCTCTCACTCTCTGGCTGCTCACCCTGCCCCCTCTTCCTGCTCCTATCTGCGAGGTTTACAATCTCAGGGTCATCTTCCACTTCACCCTCTCCTTCTCTCCTAATATCTCTGATGTCTCTAGGAAGTCAAACTACCAGCTTCACCTCTCAGAGGTATTCTTCCTTTCCTCACTTTTCCCCAGAAGCTCACTGTCTCCGGAGCTCTGGTTCCCTCTAGGCTGGACTACTGCAACAGCCTCTTTCTAAATCCACCTGACTCTACACTCTGTCCTCAACAACTCATCCAAAATAGGATTGCAAGACTTATCCTTGGCCTCAAGGCAAGTATCACATCTCTCCAGCACTGAAATGTCTTCTCATGGGCTCACAGTGGCAGCAAGGATCAAGTTCTAGACCCTCTGCATCATCTGCAAGGCTTTCTTGGGCCGGGGACCGCAATACCTCCAACTCTACCGAAATATCTCCCTACTCAAGCTTTCCACTCCTCCAACTCCAACTCCTTGAGGGCCAGTCACTTCTCCAAGCAACGAGTTGGGTGCCTCCCTCTGGTACAGCCTCCCTGCCTCCCTGAAACATGAGCAGAACCATTTCTGGTTCCTGAAGCACCTCAAGATTTCCTCTTTGCTTTGGCCTTCTCTAATCCTCTCCCTGCTGATCTCCTGTATGATCCATACACTGGTTACCTGGACACCCTCTGAATTCAGGTCCAGGTCCCTGTCTGTCCAGCTGCAAACTTGCATTGCCTCTTGCCACCCTCTGCACTTGTGGTCTGTTTCTGTAACCCTACAGTCCCCTCTCCTGCACTTATTAGACACTTGCCTGCACTTGTAAGCATCTGCACTTGCCACATGTTGGCTGTATTACTAGCTGCATTATTTGTTGTTTCCTTTGTGCTGCACTTGTCCATCCTCCACCCCCCACTTCTCGCGCAATCTGAATGTCACTAGGCCTAGTTATATTGTTATGTGTGTCCTCCCTCTGTTCCCCTCTTGCCTTGTCGCGCCATAAAACACTTGTGTATAGGAGCGCTATAAATGCCATATCACATCATATCATACTGACCCATGATAGTTTTTCTGCTTGTGATCTTAGCATATCATTACCACACCCATGACATATTAAGTCTGCAACACAGTTATTGCATTGGTGGAAACTAAAATAGCCTTTTGTCTGATTTAGTACTATTTCAATTTTGATAATCGTACTCTTACAGTTGGGATATCACTAGGGACTAGGGTCACTAAGGCCATATGATATCACCTCTTGATGTCATTGGTGTCAAAGATCATGCAATGTGAGTAACATCCTTATTTTTTTTTTACAATTGTACATTGCTTGCAAGAGACGATGAACGTTAGCATGTACGTGTAGTGATTTCCATTGAATGCAATTTTATATGTCCCCGAAAACAAATGATTAAATACAAGACAAACTCGCTTTAACTCTTTCACTTTTCTATGTAAATGATTTCTGCAAATATGCTATGCAAGTTGTCTTTACAATAGATTCCTATCGGATTCACCAATTCTTGACGAGATGCAAAACCAGGGTGGATCCCATAGGAATCCGTTTGTGTAGCCAGGCTTGTAAATCGAATGTAGGCATGCATTGGAGAGCACTCATGAGAGAAAGGCAGTGAGCTCAGCGAGATATTCTCCCTGTTCTGTGCCCAGACACTGTCTCATCAGTGCTGCACAATTAGGGCCCATGTTAATTATGCCTCAAGTTTACACCTCCATTTAAAGCTTTGCCTCATTTAAAATGAGGCTGTTAGCGTGATATCAGCAGATTTGTGATACCACTTCCTCTGCCTTTGGCATTTGGAAGTCCCATTCAGGAGGTCGGAAAGAAACAAGGGCTATTATCATGAATGCCTGTTTTTGTCAATTGCCTCCAAACTAGTAAAGAGGTCAACCAACTTTTCCTGTGAGTTTACGTTGAGATTGAGACCATTCTCGCACACCTGCAGCCTTTCACGTGTAAGCGTTGTTGACTAATTATAGGATCTTCGACATTTGCTGTGGTTAGCAAAATTGTTCAAGGGAAGAATTCTCTGAACCCGGAGTAGAGATTTAACAGATCGATCATACTCTATGGAACTCAAAGCAATATAGCTGCACTGGGTGCACAACTGAAGACCCACTAAGTAATTCATTAAGACTGGCTTGCTTTTTGCCCCTCTAGCCAGAATCCTCTTACTATAATTCTCTGATTGTCCACTCCCAATGTCCTTCCAAGTGAGTCTTTCCTTTTAAGTGTATCCTTAATAGTCTTTCCTTCTAAGTGTATCCTTAATAGTCTTTCCTTCCAAGTGTATCCTTAATAGTCTTTCCTTCCAAGTGAATCCTTAATAGATTTCCTTCTAAGTGTATTCTTAATAGTCTTTCCTTCTAAGTGTATCCTTGATAGTCTTTCCTTCCAAGTGTACCCTTAATAGTCTTTCCTTCCAAGTGTATCCTTAATAGTCTTTCCTTCCAAGTGTATCCTTAATAGATTTCCTTCTAAGTGTATCCTTAATAGTCTTTCCTTCTAAGTGTATCCTTGCTAGTCTTTCCTTCCAAGTGTACCCTTAATAGTCTTTCCTTCCAATTGCATCCTTAATAGTCTTTCCTTCTAAGTGTATCCTTGCTAGTCTTTCCTTCCAAGTGTACACTTAATAGTCTTTCCTTCCAAGTGCATCCTTAATAGTCTTTCTTTCTAAGTCTATCCTTAATAGTTTTTCCTTCCAAGTGTATCCTTAATAGTCTTTCCTTCTTAGCGTATCCTTAATATTATTGCCTTCCAAGTGTATCCTTAATAGTCTTTTCTTCCAAGTGTATACTTAATAGTCTTTCCTTCTAAGTGCACCCTTAATAGATTTCCTTTTAAGTGTATCCTTAATAGTGTTTCCGTCTAAGTGTATCCTTAATATTCTTCCCTTCCAAGTGTATCCTTAATAGTCTTTCCTTCCAAGTGTATCCTTAATAGTCTTTCCTTCTAAGTGTATCCTTAATAGTCTTTCTTTCTAAGTCTATCCTTAATAGTTTTTCCTTCCAAGTGTATCCTTAATAGTCTTTCCTTCTAAGCGTATCCTTAATATTATTCCCTTCCAAGTGTATCCTTAATAGTCTTTTCTTCTAAGTGTATACTTAATAGTCTTTCCTTCTAAGTGCATCCTTAATAGATTTCCTTTTAAGTGTATCCTTAATAGTGTTTCCGTCTAAGTGTATCCTTAATATTCTTCCCTTCCAAGTGTATCCTTAATAGTCTTTCCTTCCAAGTGTATCCTTAATAGTCTTTCCTTCTAAGTGTATCCTACTGGTAGAAGTCTCTGCTGCTTCAGAGCTAGGGTTGTGTTTGCACTATCTCAAAATACAGCACGTGCAAAGTGAATTACATGTTACTTACTGCATGCCGTAACATTAACTCACCAGACTATTTGGGGTAATAATTACTCCTCGTTTTGGAGTTCCATAATGTAATGTTGGATAAGCAGTACTACTGTTGCTTGCAGTGATTCCACCTTGGCCAGTGCTGGCATTGTAAGTTGAGGTATACCTGTGACCTGTTGGTTTTGATAATATATGGGTGCTCAAACCAATAAAAACAATCAGCATTCCTAAATACCAACAATTTTACCATTAACACCTTTGTAATGGGGCTTTAATCATGGTACACGTTACCTAAATGTAAGATGACATCGGGGTCAGTCGGTTGGTCCATCAAGAATCCTCTACCCAAAAGGGGCGATTGGTGCAGTGCTAATGGATAAGCATATTTTTTTTAAAAAATAAACAAAATAAAAAATGTAAGTATGTTACAATTGCTTTTGGTAGCAATGCACATTTAAATCACTATCCCTTGCTACTACATGCATTGCACTTTAAATAAACTCAGAGTGTTGCATTCTATTTGTTCTCTAATTGACTTGGCTGAACAGAAAATATATGATACATTTCAACATTTCAAAAAATGGAAAAATAGCAGCTGTCAGGAAAATGCAATCTTAATCTATATATGCCTATATGAGTCAGAATATTCTGCGCATGGAGGCTTTAAAAGTATTTGCATGATGCAGAAAGAAAGAAAAAAGAAAAAGGGCGAAATAGCAAATTCCCTATGAGCTACCACTGCCAGCTATACATCACCTTGGCTACAAGTGAACAAAAGTAGAAATCTAATGTGTTATCAGAGACACAGGAGGTGCACTTTGCCGTCCATGTTTTCAAAGTCATCAATCTAAAGGGAAAAGGAGCAATTGACCCTTCTTGATTTGAAACATAAAAGGGGCCCTGTGGGCTTTAAGCAGCAATCAGCATCTGGTGCTTCTTCTGTTCATGCAGACACGAGTTGTGCTCCGCCGTGATTGACAGCCTCTTTATGGCAAAGAAGGGAGGGGGGAGGGGGCAGTGGGAGGCAGCAGGCTAAGCCGAGTGGAGGCGAGAGAAAATGCACACAAGCTGGGCTAAATTTTATATTTCACACAACTCACAATTTTGCACATGAAATGTAATTCTGATCACTTGCGATGGTAAAACGACATGACTAGCTTTGAATAATATTCATGAACATTCTTTTTCAATTTTTAAAGCAAGTCACCGTCCAGGTAAAATAAAGTAGAGCAAATGGGCCTTCATTTAACATTAAGAAAATGACAAAGTACGTATAACATTTGATATGATAGATTATTTATAACGCGCTTAATACCCAGAGGTTTCGAAGCGCGGACTCGGGGATCGAACCTGTGTTGCTCCGTGTCGTCTTGCTTCCAAGCAAGTTTCCCCTGAGGTATCCTCTCGAGACTCGTCTGAATTAGTACTTTAGAGAGAATTACTGGGGGGGGGGGGTGGGTGTTGGATTGGGGGGGCAGAACGAAGAGTAAATGTGTATCCAGTACTTGCAGCTAGTATTTACAGAGGTCCAATGTACAGATGTACTTATAAGATTGCCATTACCAGGAGTAGTGGTCGATTGGAGGGGATAGAATGGGTGGTGAGGTACCCCTTCACCAACTGGCAAGTGGAGCCTCTGGCAGGCCTTGGAAAATTCCGTTCGTGGAATGTATTGGAAGGATGTGGGGAGAGCATTCCAACCGAGAGATGAATGTAGTGAGAAGGAGCATTAGCATGAACAGCCACACGTGTGTGGGGACAGGAAGGCTTAGAGGGGGCTTCAAAGTGTCTGTGTACATCAAGGTAGCAAAGGATTAGGTCGAAGGCAGCTCTCGTCCTCATTTTGATGTGGTGGGGCAGGAGAGAGAAATGTCTGTAGAATGAGGGATTGCTGGGGTCTGTTTATAACATGGAATATGACTGTGGATGTTGAGCGACTGGCTGGGCTGATACCTGATGAGAGATTGAGAGACTGAAGAGGGAGAGGTGAAAGGAGTTGGAAAATACAAATGCTTTGAACATGTGGGGTACTGTAGGAGATGGACAGATGGTGATTGGGTGGGTATTCAGCGTGAAAGATGATAGTGATTGGGATAGCGACAACATGGCTGGGGTGGCAGGAGGTGTGTAAGTGATTTAAATCCGGCACACACCCAAGTCAATGCCTAGCGTGCAATAGACAACTGAAATCCTTATTTATTTATGTCTAAAAGTTCTTATATTCTGAACGATGTACTACTCATATCACACCCCTCTCTTAGCCCCGTCCCCGTCCCCCCGGTCACATTGAACCAGGAATCAGGGTGGTTTGCAAAGTTAAAATATTTATTTATGTATTTACAAATTAATCACACTATGGGCCTCATTACACGTTAGGCGGTAAGGGTTTACCGGTAGCGGTAAGGGCACCGGTACCGGTAAACCCTTACCGCCTTACTACGAGTTCCCTTTGCGGGACCCAACCTTAATGGCTGGTTTTACCAGCCGTTAAAGTAGGGTGCCACAAAGGGACCTTGGAGCTAATTACGGTACCGCAATTTGCGGTACCATAATTAGCGCCTTCCCCATTCCCATTATGCCCTATGGGGGCAAAAATGGGAATGGGGAAGTGCCTTGGTGAATGGGGAATTACCGCCCCCGCTCACCTTGGAGTAGGGCGGTAATTCCGCATCCACCAAGGCGGACACGGTAAAATACCAGCGGCAACCAGGGCGCTAATAGCACCATGGTTACCGCCTACCGTGTAATGAGGCCCTATGTTTTAATGGGTACACACTGATCACCAATGGGGTGATGTAACACTATACAATCTCTTTAATACACAACGAATAATATTCAGTAAAACAATTCAGCACAGAAATAATACTTTTGAGTGTGTGTTCAGATCAAATAGCAGTGTGGTTACTAGTTCCCCCTGCACACCCCTCAACCCCCCAACAGGCAAGTTAAATATATAAGAGGAGAGAGCAGGTATTCAGGGATGGAAGAATTAAAAAAAAATCAATCCCAATTTCCGCCAAGCAACACAAGAGAAAAACAGATTTGATTGCCAAACGGCCAGAATGGTTTTAAAGTTATCTTGAGAATGGATTGGATAAAACACTAAATATGGGTTAAATTGCTGAAATTGCTTAAATTCCTATGGGAGCCACTTTGGATAGTTGCACACAAACACTAGCAATGATTTGATACTAAGATACTTAAAAGTAGGGTCAGGAGCAATCATAAGCTGTTTTACATGTGTCAGAATTTCCCTAAAACGAAATTTGCGTCAAACTTTTCAGAGCGTGATAATCGCGATTACGGGAGAACTATATGGATTTGGGATGCTGTTTTAGATGCTAATTAAAGCTGTGGATGTTAGCTACAAGCAAGCGTTGAGGGGCACAAATTGAGGGAGTTATGGGCGTTTTAGTGGAGGTCGTTTTTTCGATATAGGTGCAAGAATGGGAAAACAGGAATGCGCTTTTAAAAGGACAAAAAGGATTTCTTACACTAGAGGATGACTATGAATAAATGTATAACACACAGGAACACAGCCACTTGATCAGGGCGACTGCCTGCAGTGGAGCTTGCCTACTTCAGGTGAAAAATATCAGCGCAAAGATAGTTATAACAATACTAGCACAGGAGGAAGATAGGAGGGATAGGATAGAGAGTTCAGTAAATTCAAAAGTACTTCTAAGAATGCAGGTTCTGAATACAAGAAAGGATGGATTTAAGATAGGGATTGGACTAAGCAAGGTGCATATGCTAGTGACACATTTCTATCTATAGATACTCACTAGATATGTTTCAAATGGAACCGTCAGGATTCTGGTCAGGGATTCTGATCAGGGATTCTGGTCAAGGATTCTGATCAGGTTAGACTGCTGGGCACATCAGAATTTGCCAGCGTCAAGGTGCTCTGGACACTGCACGCAGGACTGAACTGGATCTGCAATGCACTCTGGTCACAGCACAGGATTGGATTGAACTGCCCTTCTTGAAGATAATTATTTTAGCAGGCAAGCAGTACACTGCAGCCCGGCTGTATATGATGCTCCCCTAGGTGGTGGGATTCTGGTTCTGGAATATAAGGTCTAGCTGAGAATGGTTCAGCTATGCAATGGGCCTTTCTGCTTTGCCGAGATTCTGGAGTCTGGAGCAAGTAAGAGGGATAGTTCTGCAGCAGGGTGCTCTGCCAGAATCAGGATGGTGGGTGAATCTGTGTGTCTTTCTGAGTGCTGAGCTGTCTCTATTTATGCTAATGATAAAGGAGGTGTGTTTGCTGGTTTAGCTTCAGCTCGCCCCATTGACAGGGATTGGTCAGGATCTCCTCTCAGCCTTGATAGGAGGAGAAAACCGTGTGTCATCTTTATGAGGCTTAGAGTCCCCCCCTGGCATCTTAAACACAACATTTAATTTTTTTACAATACATATTTCCACATGTGCAACCTCTATAACAACCACCTATACAGATTACATATGTTGTACAACAGCTACTCCTCCACACCCCGTAGCTGTAAGATCTTGTGTCTGCTTTTCCCAGAATTCCGCCCTTTTCATCAGGAACACAATGTCCCATTTATCAGCACATTTCTACAAGTGTTCACGTATAACGTGGGCATAAGTGTATAAAGTTTCATACTTCTAGCAGAAATACATTTGGTGTAAAATCACAATTTCTGCCGTTTCCTTACAAATTATGTCACACGATCTTGCCGCCTCTTGAAATGTGCAGCCAAAAATTAGATTTACCATTCTGTTATTTTTGGGTTCTTGACAGTTTTCAGTGGCAAGTTATATGTAATTAAACAAAATGTTGTTTGTGAATGTCCAGCCACAGATGGTTGCTTGTCTCTGCCTCTTTTTGTCTCCCTTCAGTTCAGGAGCAGTTTCCTCCCCGTTTCCTTCGCAGAGGCCATTTTATGACTGTTCACACCTGGCATTTCCTTTAGCTGGAGGATGTCCATTGTTTAGTCCTGGGCTCACCAGCAATTTGCACCTCCCCTTGAGTTTCAGCTGGGGGGAAGTGTCCTCCTTTTGTAAGGAAAGCTGTTATTCCATTTTAGGTGGTTTTAGCCAGGCTTAAATTTAAATGTTATTTCTGTTGCATTTTTCCTGAGTTTAAAAAAAATCTTGTGATTTCCAAATATCAGCTAGAATACTTATTCAAGATTTTAAACCATGGGATAAAAACAGTTACAACATCGGTTACTCTCAGCTACTGGCCACTTAGATTGCAACATTTGATTTCAGTTTATACAGGTTTTAAAGTTTTAATGAAGCTTCTGACATCTGTCATTCAGGCGGTCGAGGGTACTGTGCCTAGATTTTGACAGATTCCACAGGCAGGCAACTTTTGCTGTGGGTGTTTCTTTGATACTTTCAGCTTTTCAGAACATTGTAAGTTCACAATGATTTCTTGACCTAAGTGGATTGTAGTACCCAGCAAGAATTTTGGATGTTTAAGGGTGTTTTTTACCGGCAATCTGCAGTTTCAGCAACCAAGAATAAGGATTTAAAGCAAGATTTTGGATTTCGTTCAGCACAACACTGCTTTTCCGTCTGTGCTCCATTTTCACTTGTTGTGGAGCCCAGTGACATATTTCAGGAGTGAGATCTCTGTTCCACCACTGGCAACATGCGTGGTCGATTGGGCAGCCATCTTTTTGTGCTTTGCAGAGTGCGATTTTCAGAGGTTTTGGCACGCACAAGGGTTTTGTGGCCATTTTGATGTTTCTGGCACCATCAGAACACAGTGATGCAGCATGGCAGAGCAAATGTGGGTTGAATCATCACACAGAGCTCCCCCTCACAACTTGAGTTTGACCGCCCGTCAAGGGGAATTCAGGAGATTGGGATGTTCATTCTTTCTTTTTGCTCCAGGTGAAGAAAGTCATCTGATTCTCCCAATATTGAGTGCTGGATCGACATGTTCTCCTCGCTAGTTCTGGATGGGAGTATGGAGCGATACTTCGGGCCTCTTGGGTCTTTCCTCCCTTTCCCTGAGTGGTCCTCCTTAGTACTTAGAATCCTTGGTTGCAGTGCTATGAGACAGAACAGAGCATGGTTATGGAATTTTCCCCACTACTATTCATGTAGTGGGGCAGATTCATACATTTGACATATCAATTACAATATTCCCTGCCTGTAGTTCCTATGATTTTAACAGGTGTAATGGTTTTAACAGTTGGAATTTTCTAGGGATACGGAATGTTCCCCTCTGGGTTTCCGGTTGGCTCCTCTATTTGCCGCAAAGTATGCCTGGGATGGCAACTCTTCAGCTGGTTGATGTGGAACCACTTATCTTCCCTCTCTGCCAAACTGCCCTTGGGGATGCAGATTTTGTAGGTGACTGGTGAGATTTTGTCTACAATTTCAAAAGGACACCGCCAAGTTGGGAGAAATTTGCGCTGTTTGGCTTGGTTCCTTTGGAAATTTTACAAGTAGGCCCGGTCTCCTACTTGGTATTCTTTTTAAGTTGTCTTAAGGTCATAGTGGGTCTTCATACTGTCTGCAGATCTTTCTAGATACCACTGAGCATCGGCAAAAGCATGTTGAAGGTGTTTTCTCAGATTCTCAACATACTCATGAGTTGTGGAAGCATTTATCAAGGTCTGCTCCTAGGTTATGTAGAGCAGATGCTGGGGAAGCACCATCCTTCATCCAGTCATCAACTCAAACAGAGACATTTTTGTTGCAGAAGAAGGGGTAGATCTGATGGCCATCAGGACAAGAGGTAATCAAATGTCCCAACTTGGCCCAGAATCTGCCACAAACTTTTTTTAATATGCTCACAATTGTCTTGCTGTAGCTCTCAACTCCACCACTAGTGGCTGCCGTAGGCAACGTGTAGGTTCCTTTTGACCACAAGTATCTCCCACATCTTTGTCATCACTTCGCTAGTGAAGTGGATACCTCGGTCTGACTCAATCCTTTGGGGTAGTCCAAAACGCAAGAAGATGTGATTGACCATCAGGGCATCTGCTGTTTCTGCCTTGCAATTTGGGGCCGGGAGACATTCCACCCATTTAGTGAACAAGCATGTTCCAGTCAACATGTACTTGTTCCCCCTAGACAGTGGAGTAGCTTTGCATAAAATGTTGGGGGGGACATGACAACTGAATGAAAGGGGTGGGTGGAAGAAGGGCGGATGTGGCTCTGAGGGATCGTTTCACAGAAATTGTTTGTAAAAAATGTCAGTGAATGGTAGATTTGACCAGATTCGGCGGTCACAACTATTAGTACGAAGCCGAAGATACCAAACATGAAGAGTGGGGGTTGTGTGGGTGTCCCCTGCTCCCCATTTTTGGTATTTTCGGCTTCAGAGGTTGTGGGGGTGTCCCTGCTTCCTTAACATTGGAGGCGGGTACCCCAAAAAAAAAGAAGAAAAAGAAAAAAGGACCCTGCGGAGTCAGATCCAAGCCAGAGGGATGGAACTGAAACCACAGAGTACAGGAGAGGCAACGGACGGAGAAAAGGTAAGTAGGGGGGTTTGTGGGTGTAATGGTAGTTTGGGGGGACATGGGTTTGGTTTTTTTACTGAGGTAAAAACATATTAATTGCAAAAATGACTACGGTCAAACAATCCAAGTCCCTAAAGTATAACACTAAACTAATACACCACAAGAGTCCATCCGTGGCGTACCTTTAAAATTCAATTGGAACCCCCACACATCTTCAGCCGGGCCTGCCATGCACCCAGTGACATAACATAACATTCACAAACTTCATTCCACCCAGAGCATACAAACAATGCATTATGTATCATTTATACAGACACAAAAGTCAACACACATATGCTTGCACACTCACTCACTCACACACAAATGCACCCAGCACCTCCATTGACATACACTGTGTGCACACAACATTTATATGTACATACACAAGAACATATGGAAACAGTGGTGCAACGTCCATTGAGCAGACCAGGCTTTATCACCCCTGAGCATTGACATTTTGGGCTATGTTGATTTGACCTAGCTGAACTATAAAGCTGTGGTAGAAAGGAACAGATTCACTGAAATGTCAGCAATTCCCTTGATTTTTCCATTCATTCAAAGCCAGAAGCCATCGGTTAATGCACTGCAGTGAGTGACCAAGTATACTTGGTATAGATTTTTAAATGCATATATCTCCAAGCTTGGGTTCTGCACAGTATTTTATATGTGTACGTGCTTATGGATTTTTTCTATAAGATCCTGACTTATTAAAATTACGGTATGTGTTCCTGTGTTCAAATTACTCCAAGCAGTGGAGTACCAAGCAAGCAGGAGAGGCAGGGGGAGTGGGGGGCAAGCTTCCCCCATGGCTCTTTTATGAGCCAGACTGGGACTTTTATCAGTGGGACACCTCTGCTGTTCGGCACCTCAAAGAGGGTGCCCAACGGGAAAGGTGTGCCGCTGGTAGGACAATGTGTCCCGAGCAGTTCCTGCTCAGCACGCGCATTGGCCTGGCAGTAGGACACCTTGACCATTCCAAATGGTTGAGGTGTCCCGCTGCCAGGACAATGCCCGAAGGAACTCCGGGCAGCAGAGGGTGCTCACGTTACTCTGTGTCAACAGAGCATTGCAATGTGAGCTATTAGTCACTGATGGGAGGGAGGGGGACATTGTCCCTTTAGAAATGTGAATTGGAGGGAGTGATCAGAAGTGAGAAGTGTGCATAATGATTCATGCTTTATGAAATAATGACAATGGGCCTCATTACAAGTTTGCCGGTCTGGCAGTAATGGTACCGGTAAGCTACTGGCACCGTTACTACCAGACTGGCAAACTCCGAGTTCTGCTCGCTGTTGCCTTCCGGCCTGCCAGGTCTGACCTGGCGGGCGTACCGGCTCCTGCGAGCAGACACTGACGGTAGCACCAGCACCATTCTGAATGGTGTCGGTGCTACCGGCCTCCCCATTCTCATTGAGCTCTATGGGACTCAAATGGGAATGGGAGTAAGAATTTCCTGCACCTGGCAATGGGGAAATACAGAGTGCGCTAGGGCTGTAATGGCCCTGTATTTCCCTAATGACAGGCGCCGGAAAAATGTGCAAGTTCTGTGGCAGCCTGCCGGTTTTACCGGCAAGGGTACCGCCAAACTTGTAATGAGGCTTACATTAATCTGCATGATGCTATTGTGACTTTGCATGCAGGATGGGGAGAATAAAACTAAAGCCATACTCTCATTGCTGAACATATTTCTATGACAATGTATATAGTGTATGGTTAGTTTACTATGAAAGGCTAGTTTATTATGTAATGTGGTTTTCCTCCAAGGCATTGTTATAAATAATTATTTAAGCACATGAAATGTAAAGCAAAACCTTAGTAAATATCTATATCAACTAAACCTGGGAAGATTTGCACAGTAGATACATTGTCCAAATCCCAGTTTCACCATTTAACCAAAGTGTTTGATCCTGGCCAAATCATTTAATCACATTGTGCCTTATCTGCAGCTATGTAGCTGATTCTGATGCACTTCAAAGCTTATGTTAATAAATCATGATATTATAATAAAAAAAAGCCTAATGACTATAGAGTTTCTCCATATATAACAATAGTGCAATTTAGGTATTTTGCACCACAAAGTTATTTGTCACTTGTCTTTCTTATGACAACTTATTCTAAAGTCACTTCCATGGTGCCTCCAAGTATCAAAGACTGATGATGCTCCTTGCAATGTCCTTTTCTCTTAAATCACTTGTGTTGGTGCAATCCATATGCTAATTAAGAGGTTTGCATGTATTTTTCCCCATAGAGCTTCGACAGTGCTCTAATAGATGAGTTTCCTGCATTAGTAATGATTCTGCAGTTTTATCTATGTTGTTATGTGTTAAAATGCCATCTACCACTAATGTTACCAAAAATGTAGATTGGGGCAGGGGTGGGCGGTTTGGGGGCGCGAATGAGACCATGTGGAATTGCAAGCACTGCATTTCGTCACTTACAACCCCCACTCTTACAATGTTGGACACTCCCATGCTTAGTTTGGTAAGTGAAGCAGTTTTTGGTGGCCTGTAAACTGAACCATGACACCCATTGACTAATTTGCACCAAACCGCCCTGAAAAAGAGTCTGCATAACTCGGAATACTTTTTGCCAGTTTGGTGAAGTTTATTTTTGGCGGCAGTGGGAAAAATGACATGGGCCTCCCAAACGTTTGCTTTTAAAACAAAAAAATCCCATACGGTTCCTAATGTGCACCTAGTGCAAAAACTGCTTAACAAAAGTTCACCATGTTTTGAAGGCGTATAGCGCTCAGGTGCCGGGCCCCGCATCACCAATTCAGCATCCTGGCTGCTGACTTTGAGTCAGGCCAGCCAGCATGAGGAACTGAGCGACGCGGGGCATCCCGGCCCACAATATGTTGCAGTGCGACTACCAGGCATGTAATGAGACAGCGTGAGCCTTGCTGGGCACCCCAGCTGAGCTCACGCTGTCCAATTACATAATTGATGATTACAACCCCCCTGCCCTCCCTCCAAAAGATGGGGGGACAAAAGGGCATGCCACAGATGTTGGGGGGGACAAAACCCCTGTCCCGCCCTATAATTACGCCCATGCCCCTAGGGGAGTGAATCACGGACACAATGAAATCGACTTGTAAATCTAACCGAGGCAGTGTCATCCTCCTCTTTTGGAGGGGAGCACGGTGTGTGAGTGATGTTGGCTGAAATTGCACACACAAGACACCCCTTGTGTGGCCAGTATGCAACCTCTCGCAAGATTTCTAGTGTCATATGAAACCCCTGATGACCGGCTGTGGCCGCATCATGGGCGTGATTTAGCATCAGGCTTCGGAATAAGGTAGGGACTACCCACTGGTCATGGCCAGCTATGGATCTCCTTACCAACAAACCGTCTTGGATTCAGAACATTTTTGGACATTTCATCAACACTCTGAGGTCCTCTTTCACTATGTAATCGGTATCCGTCAGGGGGAAGTTCTCAGGGTCCTCAATGTGTTGATAAAACTTACCAATTATTGAATTCCCTTTTTGAGCCGTAATCAAATCAGCATCTGGGGTCACCTTACTCCATTGTGCAGTTGAGAGTTCATTGTGAGCATTTGTCTGGTACCTAGTGATAGCAGTGGCCTGGATTTCTACCAACAGGGACTCGATCTCAAGTAGATCCCCTTGAATGGCTCCGGTTTTGGCCAGCCGATCAGCTAGATCATTTCCAGTTTTGTCTGGTCCCTCTACTTTAGAATGACCCTTGATCTTTTTCCAGTAGATGGTCATCCCATTCGAGGTGATCAGATCATCAATATTTTGTATTAATTTCCCATGTTTCAATGGTTTATTATTAGCACATAGCATGCCTCTGGTTTTCCAGTTAACCAGGTGCTCCACAAACCCGTTCCGTACATAATCTGAATCAGTCATTATGACCAGTTCGTGGAGTTGGTGTTGGACAGCAGTGAGGATGGCTTGATGCACAGCCATCAACTCTGCCACTTGACTACTTCGGTGACCAATTCTGTACGCAGCCGAGGGTTCTGGGGCATCATGCACCCATGTATTCCCTACGCCAGCCACAAGTTCCTTTTCCCCATTGTTGTCATGGTAGGAGCCGCCATCCGCATAGACAGTGGGCATTCCTTCACAGTGGTCTTCTTCATAGACTTTGTGTGAGGAATTAAGGTATGCCTCCATGTTGCCCTTGATTCTAAGACTTTCATCCGCGAGACACTTTTCTCTGGCACAATCATGCAAGTCAGCCAGACCTTGCGCGAGTGGCCTCTTCTTGTTTTGGACATATCTGACCTCCACAGGAAAGCCTTGCATTGACAGAATCCAGGAAGTAATTCGGGAATTACTCACATTTCCGGCTGGATTCTGTCACTTTGAAGATATTGCAAAGGTTGGTGTGGAGTCTCCACTATGATGTGTTCCCCCTGGATGAACAGGCGGTAATTCTTCAATTCCCACACCATTGCCAGTAGTGTCTTCTCACAATTGTTGAATTTTCCCCCATAGACGATAAAGATTTACTCGCATAGGAGATTACTTTATTGGCCTTTTCATGCTCTTGATATAATACTGCAGTCAAGCATTTATTTGAGAACCCTGTCTCCAAGAAGAACTCCTTGTTTTGACAGGGTAAGCTAGGCAAGGTGCTTGTGGGAGGCTTCTTTTGAGTTGTCATACTGCCTGGGCTTGTTCTGGACTCCACTCCCACTTGATCCCCCTTCAGAAGATGGATCAGGGGTCTTGTGATCTCTGCATAGTCCTCAATGAACTTTCTGCTGTAATTAGTTAGTCCAAGGAGGCTCCTTAGCTCCCGCAGAGTTGTGGGGTCTTTTGATTTCTGGAGTGCTTCCATTTACTTTTCCTGGGGACAGAGACCCTGTGGAGTTATCTCATGCCCCAATAAATTGACACGTGTTCTGCACCACTGTGCCTTTTGAAAGGAGAGTTTTTCTCCGGCAGCCCTAAACTGTGTCAGGACACAACGGATCTCCGCTATGTGTTCCTCCACAGTTCAGCTTTTGACTAGAACCTCGTCTACATAGGCCAGGTTACCCCTGTCCCCCAAGTCGGGCATGGCCTTGTGTAGAAGGATGTTAAATTCATTGCCGGAGTTTATGTTTCCGAAGGGAGTCCGGGTCCAAGTGTACCGTTGCCCCCCGAAGGTAAAGGCCAGCTTGTATTGGTCCTCCCTACTGACAGGTACAGTCCAGTACCCATTGGTCAGGTCAATTGCAGTGAATACCTTTGACCCCTGGATCTGGGCCAGCCCTTGGTCAATGTATGGAAGAGGCCATCAGGAAGTATGGACCCGTTTGTTGAGCTCCCTTAGGTCAGCACAGAGTCTCCACTGGCCATTTGGTTTCAAAATCCCCAGCACCGGATTATTGAAGGTGCTGTGGACTGGACGAATTATCCCACGTGACTCAAGGTTCTTAATTATTTCAGTAAGGGACTCCATTGATCCAAGAGGCAAGCGATATTGCCTCACAAATACTGGTGTCATGCCAGGCTCCATGGGAATTGTTGTTGTGTGGATGTCGGTGTGACCACAGTAATATGAGTCCACTGCAAAGAGATCTTGAAAATCTAAGAAAACGTGTTTCCATTTTTGCTTTTGCTCGAAAGTCTCACAGGCATCAGCTAGGTTGACTCTCTCTTCAACCATCTGCCTAAAGCCAGGAAAGACTCCCGGTTTGGCTACGTAAGTGGTCTCCTCAGGCTGGGTGGAGAAGTCCCTGGTCAGAGTGCTGATTTGGACTGGTGGCGGAAGGCAGTCCTTGTGGACTTGGAAGATCACCTCATTCTGCCTGAAGTCACAGGTCACATCTTCCTTACCATAAGGGCAGGAAGTGTACACCAGGAAATTCCCCCCACGCCAGGTGAAGATCCTGTCTGGTGTTGTGTCATTGTCGCTATCACTTTCAAAACAGTCCTTGGGGATTGGTCCTAACAGTTCATTATCTAAATCTATGGAAAAAAGTTGGTCATCAACTGCCATTCCAATAATGGTGCCTGCGGCCAGAGTGATACTCTTTAGGTCGCTGTTATCCACCTCGATTGGGATGGTGTCCTGTTCTACGGTGACTAGTGGTGTTGGGTTTACCCCCAACCCTTGCTGTTGGAAATGAGCATTAAGATGGAAATAGGCATCAGGATTTTTCAGTTTCTGTCCTCTTTTTATTTTTACTTCCAGTGAGAATTGTCAGGTCCGTTCTGGGATGGTGACTTCTTCTCCAATATGAATTTCAACTGCATAAGGCAGCAGTTGAGCTGACCAAAATGCTTTCTCTGGGTCATCAAAGTCCATGGGATTACCCGCTAATTGGGACCAAGCTTTGAAGTTTAGTAGGTCCAAACTAATGGCAAAGCGATTGAGAATGTCATTGCCTAAGTAGAATGCAGCAGGGACATCTCGCACGACCCAACAATTATGGACTATGCTCTTGTTGCCTATGGAAATTTTGAGCCTACACCTGCTAGGCTGGAGATGTTTGGAATTGGGTGTTTTCAGGTCCATTTCCCATTTGTGATAGAGCAACGTACTGTAATGTTGACGGTATTGAAGAGTTATCTAATATGGAAGAGGACGACAAATACACTGACATATTGCCACACAGACGGATACCGGGGGAAGTGAGGCAGTACCATTTAATGCCACTCCTAGAGGGAGGGGGATACAGACCACAATACATCCAATGGAAACATGCAGACAAAGAAAATATCAAATGCAGACTCTGTCTCTGAGTGGAGGAGCTGGAAAGTGGATATATGAAATGGAAAAACACACTGTGGGCCAAAGGTTAGCAGTGGGTAATGTGAAAGGGTTGTTAATTTCAATACTGGGGCATGCTTCAGATGACATTTGGAGGAGGGCGGGATTCCCAGGGGTAACAATAAATGACATGTCACACGATGGAGCACCATTTGCTAACTGTAGGCACGCTCTATGACAGGCATTGAGGGTCCAATACTCAGACACCTCAGACATAGGAGCAATAACGTCACACAAGATGCCACAACAACAGGTGGTTACAACACAACAACAACAGGCCCAACCAGTGCAGCAGCTTACACAAATACAGGACAACAGAACATCATCCACTGACACACCTATACAAAATACACAGCTGGGGAGGGTGACAATATTGGGTCATAACCCTTACACAGGGAACGGACAGTCACTATACCCACAATAGGACAGCCCACATATGTCTTTGATGTGTCCCATCTTATCAGTAACACCTAACCCTGCGGTGGAACCATGCATACATTTTCCTTCCTAGTTGACACAGGGGCCACCAGGTCTTGTGTAATGGAGGTAAAGTTCAACATGTCAGGTGAAGCTATGCACACTCAAGAATGTTCTGAGGCTCGAGGGTTGGTTACCTTCACTGATAACATCTCCTTATCTGATCATGACATGTCTCTCCTACTGCTATATTGAAAACAATCACCAGTTAACATACTAGGGAGATCTCTCATGCTGACAAAGGAATAGTATGCTCTACACCAGGCATTAACATGCTCACAGCACGCCACATCCTGCAGGCTTACTGTGGCAAAACAGTGGCCAGGGCCGAACCAGTAGATGGAGACATCTTCCAATATGGAACAGACATGGCAATAGCATGGCTACCAGGAATAGAGGGCAAAATTTGGAGGAGACCAGAAGCTTACCTTTTCAGGCCGAAACACCGGCTAGTGAAAAAGAAGGGGACATGATATCAGTAAGCATTGAGAGTATTGTGGCAGTAACAGACTACATTGCAGTACATGCCCAAGATAGGGAGGGAAGAGCATGGAGAGCAATAATAGCACTAGCTGAAGGATGCCGACTAACATAGGTATCAGATGAAGAGCTTTTCCCAGATGTTAACGGAGATGGGGAGATGGTGTTTGAGATGAGCATCGACATTTGGTTGAGAGTAACATACAAAGAAGTAGCACAAAAATGGCAATGGCACTAGAGGCACCTGGCCCTACAGAAGTGCCATTTTATGAGGATGACTTAGCAGCAGTACCAGCATCTCTATGGACCACTAGTCCATATGACGTAGGTTGCATAAAAAGCATTGGAGGAGTAAAAATAAAGTTGAAAAAAGGGGCAATGCTGCCTAGGGTAAACCAGTACCCACTATCAAAGGAGGCAAACGAGGGGATCTATGAAACAATAACAGCCCCAGTGAATAGAGGAATACTGGTACCATCAGAGTCCCTGTACAACACTGTAGTGTATCCTGTGCGCAAGGCAAAGGGGGGGTCATGGCGTTTCATCCAAGATTTAAGACCCCTCAACCACATTGTAGAAGCAGAATACCCTATAGAGGCTAACCCAGCCATTATACTATGTGGAATACCAGCAGATCATCACAGTTTGCATTGATTGACCTCGAAAACGCCTTCTTCTCAATACATCTACACCCTGACTCACAAGATTTAACAAGTTTCACATACTGAAATACAAAATGGACACACACAAGACTGCCACAAGGGTACTGCGAGTCACCATCCATCTTTAACAGAGTGATACAAATGGATTTGGGTAACATTGACATGGAAAGTATGGTGCTGCAGTATGTAGACGACATCATCATCTGCAGCACCACAGTGGGGAAGTGCAGGAAGGACTCTGTAAAAATGCTCACAGTATAAGCCGAGAAGGGGTACAAGGTGGACAATGAGAAATTGCAGTGCTCCCAAGAACAAGTGCTCTACATAGGCCAGCTCATTTCACAAAAAGGAAGGAACATTGCACCACAAAGAGCACAAGCCATAACAAACACACCACAGCGACAGACAGTGAGAGAATTGCAGAGTTTTTTGGGCCTATGCAAATACTGCAGGGCATGGGTTTTTGACTATAGCTCATACATAGGACCACTGCTTCCGGCCCTCAGAGAAACACAGATAGGGGAGAAAAAGTTGGGATGGACAAGAGAAATGACAGAGGCCTTCAATGAACTAAAACATGCCATCTCAACGGCACCAATACTAGCCACACCAAACTATGAAGAACAATTCTACATATTCTCATATTGTGATAGAGCAGTAATGAAAGCAGTACTGACACAAAAAACAAGCATGGGACACAAACCAGTTGCATTTTACAGTGGACATTTAGATTCTGTAATGATGGGTCACTTCCCGTGCAAACAAAGCCTAGCGCAGCCGCATTTGCGGAAGAAAAATGATCCTCAATAACAATGGGCTGCCCCACCACACTGTACGTGGAACACGCCATGTTTGCAATATTGAATAAACCAAAATCCACATTGACCACTCAAAGGGCGATGGGTTATGAAATAATACTGTCTAGACCAGAATTGAAAATTGTGAGGTGCAGTGACGTAAACCCAGCACGATTTATAGCAGAGGTGGTGGAAGATGACAACTATGCCCACGACTGCACACAGGCAATTGAAATTTACTTGAGCACAAGGAAAGTTGAGGAAAATGCCCTAGAGGGGGGAGAGATAATGTACATAGACGGATCCTCAACAATTGACCAGAGCGATGGGGTGAGGAGAACAGGCACAGCAGTAGTACGACTGACAGATGATTGTTCTTACGTTCCAGTAAAATGCGTCCAACTACCACAACACTATTCAGCACAAGCAGCAGAGCTAGTAGCACTGATTCTAGCACTCCAAGAGAGCAATGACAAGAGGGTGACAATATATTCTGGCAGCGCATATGAAACATCAACAGTGCACTCAGGGTTAATAAAATGACAACAAAGAGGGTTCAGAAAAGCAGACGGCACTCCGGTGCAGCATGCTCTACTACTTGCTGAGCTAAT
The DNA here is from genome assembly GCF_040938575.1 of Ambystoma mexicanum. Taxonomy (NCBI): domain Eukaryota; kingdom Metazoa; phylum Chordata; class Amphibia; order Caudata; family Ambystomatidae; genus Ambystoma; species Ambystoma mexicanum. Next base: position 1,513,867,701 of record NC_090937.1, on the reverse strand, counting down.
TGAAGTAATTGACGACCCTAAAGAAATAGCCCTGGTGAAATGTCAGGCCCATACAAACGGGGATGATCCAATATCAAAAGGTAATGAAACAGAGACTGACATGTTAACTATGATACATACTTTGGCGAGACATGGACCCTCCCAGAAAAACAAAAAGATAAGGGGGGGCAAGACAGATGTTGATGAAGGATGGGTACACACACATCCCTGAAACTCAAATAATGGAATTACAGGCAGCAGCACCTATGGCAGAAAAGGAACTATGGGTCAAAAGAGGATGCCTTCCCACACACAGGAAAAGAGGTGATTGCAGCACGAATAAAGGAAGCCTGGTTCTGTCCCAAGCTAAATTCACATGTTGCAAACTTCATTAGCAATTGTCTCACATGCCAGCAATTTACGGCCGGTCACATGCTGCAAGTGATCAAAGGTACTATACCCCATCCAGAAGGACCCTTCCTACACTTACATATTGACTATGTTGACATGATCAATGTATGTCAAGGATACAGATACATGATTGTAGTAGTATGCCCATGTTATAGGTGGATCGATGCCGGTCAATGCGCTCATGCTGACGCCTTCAGAGCAGTGAAATTTCTGGTAAGTGAGGTGTTCCCGAGGTCGGGAGTATGCAAAGTGTTGCGGTCTGACAACGGCCCACACTTTGCCAACAAAATGTTCCAACACATAACTACCCCCTTTACCACCCACAAGCAAATGGCGTCTCAACGGCCTCCCAAAAGAAGAGATAGCAAAAATTCAACAAACAACCAAAAATAGTTGGTTTTACTGCCTCCCCTTGGCCCTGTTCGAATTGAGAAATAGGCCAGGGTCGGACGACCACCTCACACCCCACGAGGTGGTGACCGGATGCCAAAATGACCTTCCACTCACACCACCATCAAGAGCAGTAACAGATAGCCATGCTACTTACAATGTCTTTGGTGAAGAAATGTATGAATATGTCTCTTCCTTGGTTACTGGTGTCGCCTTTATCTCTCAACAGATTGAACGGACACGGGGCGGGTTGAAGAACAATCAACAAGGAGAAACAACAAACGAAGAACAGGAACAAACTGAACAGTGGGCAGTGAAAGAAGGGGGCCAGGTCCTCCTAAGAAACTTCAACAGGAGGTGGAACAGCCCGCGCTTCACCAGGCCCCACCAAGTAGAAAAAATAGCTCCTAGAGCAATACAAAAAAAGGAAAAAAACATGTGGACTCACCTCCACGACATCAAGCCTTACAAAGCACAGACCCCCTGCACATCAACGACAGGGCCAACGCATCAGCAACGACAACCAACAATAACAACGACACATCCCAGACACTAAATCCCCCAAAGGACATAAAGGACCAATCACCCATAGCCCATCCTATGGTAACGAGATCCTAGTATAAACTAAACCCCGCCCCATCCACCACCCAATGAAGAACAGTGCCCAATGATATGCAATATACACCACACTGTGTAGACACGTGCATGCTCTCTTCTTTACTAATGTATACATCATTGCCCAGGGCTAAATGCTGCCCTCGGACGACAACACCCCAGAAGCATTGTCACACCAATTTGTTTACGTTATAAAAAGACCAAAACACTTAAAGAAAAGAAGAATATGTGTGTATTATAACACAGCAATTTGATAATAGAGCAATTTTTCCCACGAACCATTACCCGCCCTAAGAAATAGGACGGTAAGGAAAGCGTGGGAACAGCTATTCACCTGGGCATTGAATGATTACCTAATAGGGAGGGCTTGAAAAAAATATACTAACAAAATAATGCATATTTTGAGAGATTTTCGTGCATGCATCTACATCACCTAAATGAAAAGCTACTGCAGGACCGCAGCAAAGGTAAGAGCGTTATGCCAGTGGTATTAGCAATTGTATTAAAGATGTTAGGGATATTCTTTACCGCTGGTCTAATTACTGCTGCTGTCTGGCAGACACACTATGCTTCGCATGTTATGGCATCACCTCTACTAACACACACCCTACCATGGCTGCAGCAGGTACGGTGTCAGGTGGTACAAGTAGCACAAAGAACAACATAAAGAGAGATAAACAGAGTGCTTCTATTGATACCCACGGGGTAGACACATACTTTACAGAATCCGCTCACTTCTCGAACAACATGTGGTACCAGCACATGTCCAAAATTGGTAAAGGCATAACTAAAGACAACTGCTATGTGTGCGTGTTGATCCCATACGCCATGAGCGCATCAAGAACATTTGTGGCAACTGAAGTACCTGCAACATCAGTGGAGTGCCTGATATACTTGGCCCTGTTCCAAACACGAGGACGATTTCAAGGAAGAAAAGCAACACTAAGATGGAAATCAAGATCCACGTACCCCTATGAAGACAACTTTATAAAAATCCTACCCATGTATGACATCTACTGGCAGCTGACACAAAGGCTCCAGTACATGACGGATGGACCCGACAAAGGAGAAACAAAGGATGTCACATTGAACTACCTACCATGCGAATGGCATGCAAAATAAGTTGCTGGTGAGCCAGGATGCTGGGAAAGACCTTTAATATTAATATATGGAAAGGTATACACTAGAGAAGGGTGGGTGGAAGGAGTTGTAGGGAGTAAAATGGTGAACGACAAATGCTACATTGAAGGGACGAGGAGTGCAGCACTGGTCACATGGTTGGATAAGGACGAGGAATCAACAGCAATACTTCCACTCACAGCACCAACACTGTGTTATCAGCTTGGCGGAGAAGTGGATGTTGGGAGAAACGATGGTTGCAAAAGAACAATGAAGATTCCTGAGCGGGGGTGTGAGAACCGCAGTACTGATGGATCACTATTGGGCCTGCGGAGCAAAGGCATACCACAGCTTGCAACCGTTGTGGAATGGAGTATGCACTATGGTACACATCAATGTACCATCCTTGGTAGTACCACAGAAACACGTCAACATGGGGAACTTCCCTAAAATGGACGAAGGGAACAGACAGAAGAAGAAGTCAGTGAAGAAAGGAGAAAGCAAGCAACGGGACGGCACGACCAGCCTGTCCAGAGTAAAAAGACAAGGAGAACCACTGACGGGGAACTAATTGTGGAGAAGGCCAGAAACAGCTCTGAGTGACATCCCACCAGAACACAGACTGTTTAGCAGAGCAGCGATTTTCTTTTCCCCCATAATACATCCAGGGATGCCAGCGTATGCAAACGCGAAGTGGCTCCAGATTACCTGATGGGAGCTAATGATGACGATAAACTCCACCGTTAATGGATTCAACATAATAAAAGAAGAACTGAGGGCAATACGGATGGCAGCGCTTCAGAACAGGTATGTGCTGGATCTCCTGACAGCAAGGGAAGGAGGTGTTAGCGCAAAAATTGGGAGCTCATGTTGCATGTTTGTTCCTGCCAACGACGAGGACAACGGCATGCTTTCTGAGGCAGTATCACAGCTGGCCAAAATGCACGCCAGAATGGAAGAAGAAGCAAAGGGAGAGAAGAAGGATGGTAGATGGTTCTCATACATGTCGTCCTGAATGCATCTTGGCTTTTAGATGGTCTTAAGATTGTGGCAGGATGCATAATTTTAGGAATGGCCATTATGATGGGGATTAAGGTATGGAAAGCAAGATCAGCGTGCACTACTGAAGAAATGATCGAAATGATCGGCATGCACGCCCTAATGCCAGTTGAAGATGACAAACACACAGACATCATTATAAAGGAACGCAAATGCTTATTCTAGCAGATAATAGAAGCAGATTTATATCCACCATCAGTAGAAGTAGAGAACCCAAGGAACCCGAAAAGTTACGTTGGAAAGTGCGTTGATTGCAAACCCGGTGGCGGATGCGTTTATATGTACTGGTCACTTGAAGACCACGTAAACCAGTACAGACACTTGGTAGGAATAACGAAGGTATGGCGAGTAAACAGTGACAAAAGAGTGGATAATTTTGTGGTCGACAAGTTGACCAGAGGGAGGACTGACGACGGAAAATGGGAAAGTCCCTTTTCCCATTCTCATCCAAACCATGGCCTAGGACGTCACGGCCTAAGCACCCACCGCGAGAGGAATTTGACCCGCTCACTTCCACACCAGATGGCAAGATCCACTGTGGCCATGCTCCACACAGCCAGGGAGCCTGCCCGTTAATGAAACCACGTGCAGGAACCTCAGGTGGAACTGACATCGATCTTATGGACCAACTCGATTAGACAGTAACCACAAACGCCATCATCATGAGAGATGCCATGACGACATAGCTTACAGAAAGAACATATGTGCCACTATGCACATCGGTCACTCATACACCAACCTACATGAAGAACATACTCAGTGATATGACATAAAGGACCATGTACACCCACAGACATGCATCGTTATTTTCCACATGGGCCACCTACAGCACCGAAGAAATGCAAGATGCCTGAACAGCTTGTGTTTACGCTTGCAGATGCTTTCCCGCCACTAAAGCCATGAAGACGCCACCCTACATATCTACTAATGCAGGTGACCCTCTGTCGCCCCTCGCAACCCCCATGTTATGGGTCATGTACCGCCACCCAGAAACTAGGCCCAGGTAGGCCGTAAAGCAAGAGTCCCCAGGCAGAAGCTTCTCAGACAAAAACTGCAAAGCGTTGACCACGCAGAACGAGCCCCAACGAGAGCCCACAGCCAAGGCTGCAATGTTGCAATCTACATGCCTTCCTCCCCGCGCCAAGGTTACACCTGCCACAGCTAAACGCTCCTCAGAGCCAAAATACAAATCAAATGCTCATAATTCTGCTGAAGCCACGGTCTCACCACACATGACCAAGCCAACCTGATACGATGCTAAGCCTACGGGACAGAAGAGCACTGGGGTCTCACATCTGAGACACAGTCTGCAACAATAAAGTGACAAATTGGACACCTACAGCGATGGGAAAGACACTAGCCACTAGTCAGACCTGTCCATTGTCCGGCACTGACACATATCACACATTATTGCCAGCACCAGGTACACCGCGAGCTGGGAACTATGATGGTCCCAGGCGTGGGGTCTTATGGGTGAACCAATCAGAATACGAGGGGCGCATCATGACACCAATATAGTCTAGCCAATCACCAAGTGTCCCCTTGTAACAAATGTATTGTAGTAATTGTTAGGTATGGCCCAAGCGTACCACCTGACCCTTCCTCACCCAATAACACCCCTCCCATACTAACCATACCACTCGGGGAGCCAACCCGAAGTGGCGCTAGGTTTTGGGAATAGTTTTCGCAGGTGACGCATGTAGCGCATCATACAACGGTAAAAAGGGCCTGCGAGCCCACTAATGATGAGAGCCTCCCGGATGCATCTGGTCTGAGAGTTCGTCCCTGCCTGTTTCTGTAGATACTGCTGTAATAAACAGCAGTATCTACCTTGATCTTGTGTGTGCCTCACACTCATTTTGGGACACGGGAGGAGTTCCGCGGGAGGAGGTCTGCGGAGGGCCCTGCCGCCCCCCGGGAAATTACCCCAACACCTTTGTCAAGCTCCAGTCTTAAGAGGCCCTTACTACAGCCAAAACCTACATTGTGCAATCAGATGCTTCCAATGCAGGTATAGTCGGAGTTCTGAGTCAGCTGGATGAGAAAGGTTGGGAGTACCCCATCTACTTCATCAGCAGAAAGCTGAAGGAACCAGAAACAAGGTGGGCAACCATTGAAAGAGAATGTTTTGCTAGTGTACCGTCACTGAAGAAGTTTAGACCATACTTGTATGGATCTATTTTTGTGATTCAGACTGACCACCAACAATTGAGATGGTTAAAGCAGATGAAGGGGGAACATCCTAAATTGTTAAGATGGTCAATCAGCCTAAATCAGTTTGATTTTACCATTGAACCCAGGTCAGGGTGTAATCACCAAAATGCTGATGGTCTCTCCAGAATGTATGACCGACCGGAGTAATGAGATTCATGCAGGGGTGGATTAAATCCTCCTGTCCCTTAGTCTGGGGGGGGGACAAGTGTTAGGGAGAATTCTCATAAATGTACCAATTCCCTTCTCCTTAGAGACCCCCAGCAACTTTGCTGGATTTTGAAAACTTGATTCTTTTACCTGGAAAGAGTGTGAGCCTTTCTTTCCCATTCTTTCATGTATTTTGATGTGTGTTTTACTCTTGTGTTCCTGGATTATGGAGTTTTATGATACCTGCATAAGCATCTGTTCAAGTGTGTTACACAGCACCCTCAGTGCAGTAACACAAGGATGTCATTTTAGACTTCCTGAAGGTTTAAATACTTTCTCTGGGATAGACTACTGTTTCCTAGAGAATGTAAGGTTAAATTGACTTTGCTAGTCCTTTTAAATGCCTAGACCCTGCACACACTATCTTCGTATAGAGTTCTTGAGGGGTTACCTAGTATCCCCTGTCTCTAGAAACTCATGTAACAGTCAAATGCTACCCTTTCCTAACAAAATGGCTGGTGGCAGTGGTTTACAACAAACTACCATGATTTTCCTGACCGGGAACACCGGTAGCTAAAAATCATGGGAGCCATGTTTTTCAAGATGGCACCTTAAGCACCTTTGTTTAAACGGGTCCCGGTCTTCTTTTTTATCATTTCTTTTTGGAAAGGCCCTTCTAGAGTTTGTTTCTGCACACCAAACTCCATTTGGTCCCTTTGTTTCCTTGCCTTTGGCGGGCTTCAGGACTGAATTCGGCCTCTGGTGTCTGAGTGTCTGGGGTGGGCAGGAAGTGAGGGAGGTGCCCAAAACTCCCTGTGCTTAGTCTCCTAGGAGACCCAAATGCACTCTGCCGTGATTGGCTGGCTGACTGTCCGGCAAGGACAGCCACCCTGCTGGGTGAGTGGCAGCTAGGCTGGAATGAAAGGGAGAAAAACATTTAAAAGGCAAGTCTCTTGGACTGGAAAGCAGAGTTGACTACTGGAACGAAAGAAGCGAAGACGAGCTGGAAGAGTACGGCTGCTGCAACTCCTGGACCATTGGTTTTCCCGGTGAAGCCCTGCTGAAGGTCTGAATGGCCAAGTTAATCTCGACAGAGAAGCTCCTTCAAGGACAACTTCTTCTCATGAGTTGGTGGGACCAATCACTTGTAAGCCACCTGGATACTATTCTCGGAGCTGGTTAGGGTTAACCAGGGGGAAGGACACCAGCTTGTGTGCTTGACGACAGCTACTCGAACCGAAGATCTTTCATTTTGCCAGCTTGTCTGACCCGTCCCTGTGCAGTGCAGGAATCCATCAACGTCTTCCCTCTTGTCCCACGACTGAGGCTCAGGAACAGTGTAATCTGCAGGAACTGCCAGGAACCAACATCTTCAGCTGCATCTTTTCTTCATATTAAGGTTCTGTGCCAACACGATTGAGAGAACTTACCTCTCACGGTGAAAGTTTGTGAAAATTTCTCAACTTGCAGGACTAATCAGTTTGTGACCCAACATGTGATTCTTTTTCGTACAAACTACTTCCGAGAACATTGGCAAAGACTGTACCATTTACTCCAAGAACTGATCTTTCCTATCCAAGACACTAGCCCATTTACTTTGGCCTAGGCCTATTGAACTGAATCGAGTCATCTAGTGAACTGAAACTGTTTTCTCTGCCTAAGAAAGTATTTGTGTTCTATTCTATTAACTTGTGCCTTTTTACACCCATTCAAAGTAACTGAAATGCCATTTTGCTCCTATTTTAGGGAGCCTAATTTACTAATTAACGTATTGGTTTGGTATTGAAGTATATTTGAGTAGAATATTAAGTTACATTCTTCTAGTGAATGTTTTCGAAATGACTGTGTAATAAATTAATAAACCTTGAGTGTAACTTTCTAGTTGATGTAAGAACTCTGTATAACATCCTTGTACTGCTCACATTCCCTATTGAGATAAGCCTGGCTGCTTAGCTCGCTACCACAAAACTGTGTAGTGCAGACTTATACCAAAGGTTGGTTTTGCTTACACCTGTAGTCCTAATTGTATGTGGTGGTCCCAGAGGGCAGTGCATGCAATTCTGCCTGACAGGGACACATATTTAGAAGTGGATACGTTGATGGTCAGCTGGCAGAGGGGTTTACAGAGAGTAAAGAGTGGTTGAAAGGAAAAGTAATGAAGAGGGATGTCACAATGATTTTGAGTGGAAAGGGTATATAATTGATCAGTGACTGGTCTGGGAGAGTTGTATCCAACTGTAGTTGATTTTCAGTGGTCATATTGGGGAGGTTAATTTACATATAACGATGGTTGGGACAACCTCCTGGATAGATTCAAATCAAGATCAGAGAGGAAAAGATTTCATTGCTGGGTGTTTAGTAAGGAAAAACAATAGTAAACGAGGTGTGAGAAAGATGTTGGATGGGGAAGTGCAGGGAGGGTGATAGTGTGTACTTGCTGATCATTACAGCACTATTACTACTTTATAGTCATCAAGGAAAGTGGGGAAAGGTATCAAAGGCAGCATACAGGCAGTGCTTGAGGGGTATGTCCATTTTTCAGTGATGGTCATCAAGACGATTTTGGGTGAATAGGGTGAGTAGGAAAAGAAGTTTTATTTAAGAGTTATTTTTGTATTCTAGATGACCAGTGTTACTTTAGAAGGGTGGGGTTGAGTATGTGAGTGGTTAATTTGGTTAGGGTCTGTGGGGCAGAAGCTATGGTAAATAAGGTCAGAATGAGTAGAGTAGGATTGTGATGAAATGACTACTGCTTTTGATGAGTGCAAGCATGAGTAAGCTGCTTACTCAGTCTTTACACTACTAACAGACCAACAATGGTCCCATTGGTTAAGGTGAAGCAAGCACAGTCAAGAGATATACCCTTTAAGGTAATGTGGGTCGAGGGCAGGCTATGCTCTTAAATGGGTGTGAATATGATTGACAGTAGCAACCCAAACAGCTTTAGTACAATACTCTAAAATAAAGGTATGTCCAATCAAGATTCTATTCATATTGTAGGGTGACAGAAAATCCCATGGTTATTTAATTGCTCATGTAAGCTATTATAGCTGTGTTGGGCAGCAATCTAATAATTAGTCCTGCCCCACCAGGAAACATTGGAGTTGGATGTGTTTTTTTCTTTTGTTGGTTGCTCTCCTTTTTAGAATGTCTTTGTCCAGAAGCAGTAATGTAGGTCGGGGCATCCATACTTTTGGTAGATTGAGGGACAGTTTTTCTTTACCCTATCCCTATTAGATAGACGTTGCACCATACGCTGCATAGGGATAGGCACCCCTGTGTAGGGACAAGGTGTTCTTCCAACAAGGGTTAGACAGTCACACAGTGTTGGTTCCACCTCCTGCATTCCTTTTCCTTCGCAATCATTATTTCGTGACATGAGCTTGCAGTCATTTTTCTCCTAAGAATCGTTGGTATTGTGATACAACATTGCTGACATAACGGTTATGGAATGAACGTTTTCCTATCTCTCACTTGTGAATTACCCTGATGTTTCATATCAAGCTAAAATTTACCCTGGCACAGCTCCTACACCTATTCTTACTGATGTTCCATCTACAATTCAGGAGAGAGCACATGCATGGAAGAATATTGGCACAACTGCAAAGCAACTTATAAAATGGCATCAGCCATGGCCATCCCTACTCCCCAGGAGCCACCACCACCAACACCACCACCGCCAGCTGGAGGGCCTGGACAACGGAAAAAGCACAACGATGCAGAATAGAATCAAGAGGACCAGGAAGATGAGATTGAAGAAATTCCTCCCTCCAGCACCAAGAAAGAATCATGGGTATGGAAATTGGTTACCATCGTTGGTGGTGTACCGAAGGCTAAGGCTACCAAGGTGAAACGAACTGAGTGCAACATTTATCTCATTCGCTGGGCAGTACTCTTATGGGACTACAATCCATGCGACAACACTCTGAATCCAACTACCGGGATGCTGTCAGAAACGCTGTTCCTTTCTCAGGAAGTAGAAGGCTGTCTTCCTCTACCTCATCTTCCTCAACTGCTAATGCCACCACACAGGCCACTCCTATGGGACAGAAGTTCCCACCAGCTACCTTACAAGCCATAAAAGAGGCTATTGATTGATATCTTTCCAAGACAACAGTACTCTGTATATACTGCAACACACCATTCTGCAGGTGGAGCAGTTCCAAAGGGCTTTCAGAGCTGTAATCAAAGAGCATGAGAAACACAGCCCCTACCTTAAATCTAACACACACCAAAATTTGCCATATGCACCTACCCCTCATATCAGTGGTTGGTGCCCTTTCTCTCATTTCCTTTCCTTCCCTTACTTCATGGCATCTCCTGCAAAATCAAAATCTAAAAACTCCAAAAAAGGAACCACCTTTCAAAGTTAAAAATAGAACTAACAAAAATAATCATATAGACTCTTATAATCTACTTTACATTTCTCAGTAAAGTAGTTAGACTCAAAAGGATTCTCCAACATTTCCATTAGAATTTGGTATTATGCTACTGGAAATAATGGTAGGTAGACACAATAAGATTCTCCAATATTTCCATTTGAATGTTATATTATGTCAATGGAAATAATGGACAATTATATACTAGAGAAAAGATAAAATGACAGGTTATGGCCAGTGGCCAGATGTTTGGCGACAAATCAGGACATCATAGCACCACCTGATCAGTGAGGGCATTCTTTAGGGCAAGGAAGGCTGCCTCAGTGACTTCCCTTCTCCAGGTTCATTTCACGGTGACTTAAGTGTGAAGAAGATCTGAGAGTGGTGCAGCGATCATTGAGAAATAGAGAATTAATCTGCTATAGTAGCCCACAAAGCTGAGAAAGGCTCGTACTTACCGGGTGTTGGCCAGGAACATCAGTCTCTGAATCACCTCCATTTTCTTGTTGTCGGATCACACCCTATCCCACAAAAAATCCCAGGTATTTAATGTGAAAGTTGGCCATATGGGTTTTCTTAGGGTTGAAATGGAGTCCTGCTTGCTGTAATGGCTACAAAATAGCTCCCAGATGTTTCAGGTGCTCGCCCCAGGTTGGACTGTATACAATGATGTTGCCCAAGTAAGCCCCCACATATTGTTCATGGCCTTTTAGTACTGTATTCATTACTCTCTGGAGGTTGCCGGGCTCTATGGAGGTCAAAAGGAAGTATGGTAAATTGGTATAGACCTGAGGGGAATCTGCCAGTATCCCTTTGAGAGATCTATGGTGGTCAGATACTTGGCTCTACCCTGGTTGTCCAGGAGGTCTTCGATTCGGGGCAAAGGGTATGCATTAAACTTGGAGAACTCATTTTAGTATGTATTGATATAAAGTTGGAATCTTTACATTTATTTTCTATTTGGGTCTTTATTGTTTTTATAGTGGGCAGCTGCTGCTAGGATTTGTGCACTCGAGATGCTCTGGCTACTGAATTAATTTGGGTAGAGTAGGGTTCTTTAATGTTTCATTTTGCCAGCTGCCATTAAAAAAGAGATTGAAAGTGAATCCAACTACTTGGACTCTCCCTTACGACCAGGAGGATCTGGTGGCCCTGATAAAGCAATCCAATTTTTCCAGAGCACCTGGACCTGGCAGTATATCCAATGGGATGCTCAAACTAAACCTTGAACAATGGGCATTGGTTCTGGTTAAGGTGTTCAACAACAGGCAATCAGCACGCACTATACTGTTGTCTTGGAAGACCACAAATATAATCCCTATCTTCAAGAATGGAGACAGGGAGGATCCGACCAACTACTGCCCAATCGCCATCGTAGACTTTCTCGGGAAACTATATGCAACGCTACTGTTGAAAAGGTTGATGACTTGGGTGTTTAGTACCGGCCGCCAATACCCTTTTCAATCAGGTTTTATTAATGGGTTGGGGTCCTCGCCACCAATCTTTTTGTTACCACTTTTGAAGGATAAGTCACACACAAAGAACACCAGAATCTGTCTAGCCTTTGTCAATTTGATGAAGGCCTTCAACAGCATAAACAGTGAACGTCTGTGATCAAACTGGTCTCATGGAACTGCCCCTCGGACCTGGTGTTCCAAGTAAAGGAGTTACATACAGATGCCTTGATCAGAGTCTGACTGAACATAAACCGCCTTCTGAGTGAAAAATTCCAAACGGCAAAGGAAGTCAAACAAGGCTGCCCATTAGCACTGGCCCTCTTTTAATGTATATATGTCTGACCTGGCAGCTTTTATGGCCCAGACTAGATATTTCCCCCAAAGAATTGGAGGTAAAGAGTGAGTCAACTACTATTTAGAGAGGGCATGGTCCTAGTAGACTCGACCCTGATAGGTCTGCAATGACAATTAGCTTGCCTAGAAGAATACACTAGGCTAAATTACTTGAAGATCAACACAGAAAAAAACAAATATCCTAACATTGTAGAAAGGTCCAAGGAAAAAAAAGCGAGGCATTTACATGGAACCTAGACGCAGCAAAGATCAGGCTGGATAACCCTTTAAAATACCTTGGAATACAGATCATCAACAGCTCATTTGAAGTTCAGAATGCCCAAACCCAAAAAAAGAAAATGACTGCTTTAAACAACCAAGTATTTATCTTGAAGCGCAGGCTTTCTCGGTTTTCCATCAAACCTCTCCTAATCTTTTATAGAGCAAATGTGGTTCCAACTATGATCTATGGAGCAGCTGCCCTCCCACGAGTCCCCCAAAAAATCTGGAACAGACTGCAGGGTTTGTTTTGGACGAGAGTGCTCAACCTACCAAGGTCCACACTGATTCAGACTATCGGAAGAGAGCTAGGCCTGATTTTGATGAAGGCTGTGGTGGACTGGAAGACCTTGTCTTTCTATGGGAAATGCTCAAAGGACTTACCTGCCCCCATCCTGGCTGCTATAAAAACAGAAATTGGTAGTGGTGAGAGTTTAGTGGGGGCATTGTGGGAATCAGACTGTAAATCCTTGTTGGACATTTTGGGCTAGTGTGAAGAACTATTGGCAAACCCAGCAAAGTAAAAAAGAAGCTCTTGGAAAAAGACTGGATCGCTACCTATTAACTGTTTCCACACTTGTCAAACAAGGCAAAAAGAGCCTTTAGCCAGGTCCCATTGTACATTTCCCAACCACCAGTTAAGAGATCAATTTCTGAGGATTAGACTGAACCTCTGTAGTACCATGGAGATCATATCTGCAAGAGCCGGGCTGCAGCAGGAAGAATCGACCTCCAGATTTTGCAAAGGCAATGGCGTAAATATCTACCACACCTGTTCACTTCATGCCCGGCATTAACTGAAAGGCAAACAAAGTATTTTCCCAAATGTGTGGCGTAATGTGCATCAATGTTGGCTGTCGATTGGTGGGAGCTACTTTTGAGAGGGGAAAGAACCTTGTTGTCTATTGCAGCAGTAGAATATGTAAAGGACCCTTTGGGCCAAGACCCTGTGGGTGGTGAAGAGTTTTGAGAAGTGTGACAGGACCAGGGAAGTCCATAGGTTGGGAGGGTGCTCTTCTCTTTTCATTCTTTATATTTCTTTCATCTCATCTTCATCAGTGGGAAATTTAGTTTTAATATTGTTTCAAGACATGTGTTGCAAAAAGATGTTGTGTTAAACTAATCATATAATAAAACACGTGTTAAAAAAGAATACAGGAATAGTATAAATTGTGCAAACTCCTATTATGTCAAAAAGAAATAGAATGTATTTTTTCGGTGCAAATTGCTCTAATGAATGCATGAAAACTATGAGTTCAGCAATGCAATTTCAGCCCACAAATATTATTTGAAGTATGGGATTATTATTGTGCCTGCTCTTTTCATGTAAGGTTGGAGATGCAAATATTTGCCATTGAATTTGTTTTAACATATTTGTAGTGACAGCAATTGCTTTGATGTTGTAAAATAGGTCTTCTGTAACTATGCAGGGTGCGGTTTCACCCCATGATGCTCTTGTCATATTTCAAACACATTACTTTGCAGTCATGCAGATTGGGTATAGGTAAAATGAGAGGAGTTTGGATGGAGGTGGCTGGAACAGAGGAAGCAATAGAAGTGGAAAAGAGTGACACAGATGTGCTTTTCTACAGCAGATACCTGTGCACAGATTATAGGACATGGGTTTGTATATTTTGATGAAAAATATCCTTCCTAGAGGGTTCCTCCACATTGTTGTAATGGAACTAGATGAGGAGCTGAATAAAATTAGAGGTTGCCAAAGTTTGGGATGCTTGATTGGAAGCTTCCATCTGTAACAGCTTACAATGAAACCACACTGAACTTCTTTAGTGTCCTTTTTACTGAATTGCTACTTGTCACAGAAATACTGCCAGCTATCAGTGATTGATTTCTGGACACACTGATGAAACCATGGAGTAAAGGTAAATATTTAGCATACACATGCACATCTTCATAACTTTCTTTCTTTGCTTTCTCCTCTCTGTGCAGGATTCATGTAAGGTGTGAGCAAGTGATATGCAAATTCCCCCAGAAAGTGACTAAGTCCAATGCAACTTAGACATATCTGTGTTGTTTATTGTATATATGTGTTGAAATATGTTAGCAGGATATGTAGTCAAAGATTTTTAAGCTAGTGATTGATGTAAAAATCTAACAAAAAAGAACAAGTAACAAATGTTTATTTTTCACCAAACTGGTGTTTCTTAATTAGGGGATGGACAAAGTCTAAAACAATTAATAAAAATGAGGGTTTTGTTTGAAGAATGATTTGCCAAATAATTTGCCATTGGAGTCTTCTGCCTTTGATGTTGCTATCTCGTTGAAAATAGAATAAATGTAAACTATGATGGCCGTTTTCCTTTATGTTGTGATTGTACTGTTGGTATTATGCAGTAGGCATATGGCTTCCGGCCCCATTTTGTCAGAACCATAGGTTCTATGTTCCCTCCTTTTCTCTTTACGTTATCAGCCAGGAGAAGTATTTTTGAAATTGGTCCCAACACATCCATACATTTATCTTGTTATGATTTCCAAGATGCATCAAGCCGTTTCTTGATGTACTTAGTACACTTACCCATGCAGTTGAGCATTCTTGCGTCTTTTTAGATGTTTCAGCCATGCTTTTTTGGCAGATGTGGTCTGGGACAATCATTCCATAGTTTGTTTCTGGCTTTTTGACCAGTGGGGCTCTCAACCCCTTCATAAGGTACGCTGCTATCTTTGTTGGTGACTCCCATTCTGATGACCAGGGATGAATGAGACTGCCTTGGTCTAAGTTGTCTCCATTCTCCTTCTCATTTAACTCAGTCTTGCTTTTCTTGAGAGCTCTTTTGCCTTTATCGTCACTGGAAGATGACAGCATTTCCGACTCCTCTTCAAAGGAATTGCTCCAGTGAGCTATCATTTTTCTCGACCGAGCTGGGTGAGGATATTTTCTACCATGTGATTTCTTTTTTTCTCAATTTCAATGATTTTCTTTTGAGATATGTCTCCTTCTGTGATGTAGTCTGTGGTGTGTGGCCATCATGGACATCATGTGCCCATTGGGCTTTCTTTCATCCCCCTTATTCTCTTCCATACTCTCCTGGGAGAACGTTAACCAATTCTGCATGAAGGATAGATGCTGTCAACTATGTCTCAAACTAGTACCTAATGCCTTCTGGATGGTCTGCCCAATACTGGGATGCAGCCTTTTTGGCTTACATGTGATTTTACCTGTTCTCTGTAGCTGTGAGTGGTGGTTCTGCAGAATCAACCTCCGCCAATTAAAGGTGCTTGCAGTAACAACCACAGTCCTGTAACATCTGGTGCACTGGAGCACTCCATTCGAAGAGTCGTCAGAAACGCAAGAGAGGTTCAGATAGGAGCCTTCATTTTTTGTGGTATTGTCTTTTGAGAGTTATAATGTTAGTTATTTTACATTTTCCTCACCAGTTGGACATTTCAACTTGTTGAACCATGAGGACAGAGGTAGCATTGATGACGATGCCATCTGGGTCCCCAATCCATCACCACCAAGATGTAGACGGGCACATATTGTACATCGCACTAACACCACAAAACTAAAATAAATGGGGTCATGTATTAAATGCATGGAAATTGACACTGCGTCCAGCACCTGATTCTACCAATGTGACACCACCAACCCTCAATGAATGCTCTACTGCTGCTGCATTGTGAACTCCACATGTTCCAATTTTATCAGCTCTCAAAGTCTAAGTTATGAGAGCCATGTTTGATCTA
The DNA here is from genome assembly GCF_040938575.1 of Ambystoma mexicanum. Lineage (NCBI taxonomy): Eukaryota > Metazoa > Chordata > Amphibia > Caudata > Ambystomatidae > Ambystoma > Ambystoma mexicanum. The sequence goes on along the minus strand of NC_090937.1, from coordinate 1,513,851,614 downwards.
GCCCACCACAGTGTAGCTGTGGGAGGTGCTGCAAATAAGTATTGGGACAAGTTAATAGCTGGCTGAATTCCAGATTAAATGTCATCCTCAGTTTTTGTTTTAACCCTTTAAATGCCAGCGACGAGCCGGCTCGTCGGTAAAAACCGCTCCAGGTTGCCACCGACGAGCCGGCTCGTCGGTGGCACTTAAGGGGTTAATGAGGGGGCAAATGCTGGCGGGTTTGGGCGGTGAATACCGCGATTTTAAAAAAACCCATTGGCACTGGGGGGGAACCTCAATGGCACTTAAGAGGTTAAGTGGCAATTTTTGACCACCTTCTTTAGAAAAACAAAAGGTTATGTGTACGTGGATGAAACACTTATAGCATTAGACATAATATTATTTATAGGTTTGCTTACAAAAAATGTGTATTTCTAAATAACAATGTAGGCTATGATTGCAGAAGTCACAATGTGCACATGCTGACTCTGTTCCTCATGTAAACATCTGTGGATCTTTTGACAAGCAGATAATAAGTGTTAGGGCATATTTACAGCTTCATTTGCAGTGGAAACTCTAGGAGTGCTTTTGTTGTGTTGTCTAGAGCTTGCTCTATGATAAAATATTGTTTACCCTCTTAAAGATTTCTATTTGCAGATTCAGGAAGATCTATATTTGTAACTCTTTTTTTCTATGCATATTACTTTTCAATAAAAATGAAGAACATGTAATGAAATCAATATTACCCATGGGTTTGAGGAATTAATGTCTTCTTAGTCTAGGGGCGTAATATATTGCACATCTGTGTTGCAGAAAAATATCAATTAACAATTATCCCTGAGTTGGTGGGGGGCATTACCATATCAGGTAAATCCCCAGGGCCAATAGTAACAGGGCCAACCGAAGCAAGGGCCTTAACAAAAACCCTGGGGCATTACCTGACCCGGTAATGCCTCCCTGGCTTTGGGTTTATTGCTATTAGGACTCTGGCCCATTAGACTGGGGTACTAATAGTGTCTTTATTTGGTTGCAAGACACACCGGCATGTATCTACTGAAAAATATGTCCGCCATGGAATGGGATACAGAGTCTGTTCACCCTTTCGATGGCTGCCATTTAAAACAGGAGGAGTTCATGTGCAATTTCTGTGGTAAGTTTTTGTGGAAATGGCCTTCAAATAAGCTTTTGCAAAGATTGGGTACCTCAACATTAATTCATCATTCTTTCCATGATCATTGGGCTGATGTGGATGAATTGTGTAGGAATAGTATAGAAGGTAAGGGATGGTGATGCGCTCAGCACCAATTAAGCAGTTAGGGTCACTTGAGTAAATAAATTAAATGATGACTTTAATTCAGTTGTGAACAGCTGACACGTGTTTCTACACGCTGGTCGATTTCAAGGCTGAAAGTCCATGAGATACGGATTGACAACACCGCTTGAGAAGAGTGTAATTTAATGAAGCTCACAAATTCTTAATTATGCCGCATAGGCTAGTAGCCATATATTGCTCGTTCAATCGAGCATCAGGAACAACCTTTGGGATAATCCCTCGCTGAGGTCTCGCTGAGGTCTCGCTGAGGGATTATCTCTGAGAATGTTCCTGATGCTCGATTGAGCGAGCAATATATGGCTACTAGCCAATGCAACCTTCTCAAGCGGTGCTGTCAATCCGTATCTCACAGACTTTGAGCCTTGAAGATGACCAGCGTGTCGAAACACATGTCGGCTGTTCCCAACTGGGTTAAAATATACAGTGTGCAATGATGAAAGCTGTAGTCAGTGGCCATAGCTAAAGGCCGTAGCAAGTGCCCATGAATATGTTAGAATATACAGTCTTCTTGGCCAAAGGCTGTAGCCGCTGGTTAGTATTATTTTGAAGACAATAGCTGGTGGCTGGTAAGTGTATAAAATATACAGTGGGCACGGCTGAAGGCCCTAGATAGGGGTTGGTTAGTGTTCTATAATATATAGGCTGGACCGAAGTCCATCACTAATGGCAGGTTAGTATTTTAACATGGCCAAGAGATGTACAAACTGTTCATGGTCAAAGACCATGGCTAGTGAGGCCCATTTATATATTAAAATATGTAGCGGCCACAGCCAAAGATTGTGGCCACTGGTCTGTCTCAATAAAGCCCATAGTTAGTGGCTGATTAGTTTATATAAAATTCAGTGGACACACTGAAAGCTGTAGCCACTGGTGAGGGTCAAAGTCTATGGTTGGTGGTGTAAGTGACTTCAATCCAGCAATCCAACTAAGTCAATGCTAGGATGGGATGCCCAATGGAAGCCCTTATTTAAATATATTTATGTCAAAGTTTGTTAAATCTGGATGATGAACCCTTATAGAACGCACCTCTCTTTGAATCCCCCTGACCTGACTGAGCCAAGAAGTAGGTTTGTTTTGCAAATTAAAAGATTTATTTGAAGAATTAAACAACATATATATATATATCACACTTTATGAACCAAATAATATCTGAATAGCACACTTATGAATATGGACGGTAATCAACAATGGGTAATATTACAAAATAGACACTCTCTTTAATCACTTAGGAGTATGAATATGGAGCATACTGTAGCAGAGAATACTAATTCAAGGAAATGCAATAATGGGAAAGAATGCAACACAGAAATAAACCTTGATAAGATTTCAATCAAAAGATAATACGGTCACGTTTTCCCCTGTGACTACTCACTCTCCCCCTATGCAATATGCAATATGAAGTGATGGAAATGAGGGCACACAGGTTTCAGGAATACAATCAAGAATGCAGTTCAATTCCAGTTCCCCCCAGCAAGCTTGGAGAAAACAGGTATGATTTTAAAACACAGGTCAAAACGCTTTGGAATGTGATTGCTTTGGATGGAAAAATATGCTAAAATTATTTTAATTCACTAAAGGATATTCAGAATAAGTGATAGTTACTTTGGATTGGTTCAGGTCAACACTAGCAATGATTCATGAATGATTATCAAATTCGAAACGAATTCAGCAGTTGCAAACAAGAAACAGCTATTTATACAAGTGGTGAAATGGAGCTAAATTGCAATTCGGGGTAATTTTACCACGTGCGTAAATTGCGATTTTGGAAAAACTATGATTGGAATGTCTTTCTGGGTTTGTTGGAAAGCTTAGGATCTTAGCTTTAAAATGACAGTTAAATTTCGCTTCTAGGACGTGTGATTCAAAAGGTACAGATGTTTTTGTGAAGGTAGATTTTGCAGAAATAAAGTCCAGATTTCAAATGGCAGATTGCGCGTTACAGATTTAGAATCAACAGGATGGACACAAGATTCTATAATGCAGTTCTGGACAGGTTGAAATGGATGGAAGAGGATTACTGTAAACTAAGAGCTTGGTTATGGACAGTTCTAGACTAGATGCTCACTCCTAGTTTTGGAATGGAATGGGCCTCGTCAAAAATCTGGTCAAGGGGTTTGACTTCACTCTCGCCACCGGACGGTCTCAGGCCCTCTGGGTTCTGCGTTTAGCACTGCACGGTGGTCTGCGGCCTCTTGAACTGGATCTGACGGGTCTTGGATCTGGGTTCTAGCACATGGTTCATAGCTAGAAGCAAACAGCACAGCCCGGCTCTTGAATCGTTTGGTTAGGCCCTGTGGAAGTTTAGGGGTTAGAATAAGGTTGCAAAAGATTCTGAAGGCCTGCTGAGAAGGATTCAGCTTGTGGTTTAGGCCTTTCAGCTTCAAAGTTCTGGATTCTGGGTTCTGGACTTTGGTTCTAGAGTCTGGTCTCTGGATCTGTCTGGATTCTGGAGTCTTCCGGCAGAGTGATGCCCAGGAATCGGTGAGTAGTGGAAACAAGTGTGTTACCTATCTGTCCTAAACAGTCTCTTTTTATGTGTTTTCAAAGTGGGTGAGGAGGCTGATTCTACATGCCCAACCCCCTAAGGATTTGATAGGTCAGAGAATTTTCTGGGTTCTGACTGGAGAAAGGATCAGCGTGTCATGAGGTGTCATCATGATGCTGTGTTCATGGCTTAGCTGACATCCCTCCCCTCTGCTTTTCCATAGACAATAATTTGTTCATAACAAACATATTTCCAAGGTGCACAACTTGTTCATAATACATAGACACATCACAGATTGATTAAGGCACGTCCCATGTTCCTACGAGCTTGGGTTCAGAAATGACCACTTATTCGTGCTTTTGGTGAGTCTCCCGATATTGGTTCTGCACCAAATTTGGTATATGCATGCAGATCCTCTCTGGGGATATTACTGCAAGTTCTTATGTTCATGGCAAAAACACTGCAGCTCCGATATTAATAAATTCTGAGGTTTGGTCTCAGAACATCACACAGCGTCCAGCTTAGTCTTGAACTGTGAGTGAATTTGTCATTTTAAGAATCCCAAAGTTTCATATTTTTGTCAGCTTGGTAAAATTTGTTATACACAATTTTATAAAACATATATTTGCTTTCAATGCAATACACACAACAGTTTGTCTCCGCCCCCAGAAGCTTGGCTGCCTCAGAGGTCACATGTCCTGTCTCTCCCAGAGCAGTTGTTGACCAGTCACACCCAAATCAGCATATTCTATTCATCCCAAATAATCCATTGTCTTGACTGAGAGCAACAGGCTAGGGTGCCACTCCCCAGTTCCTGTTGACACCAGCTTGTCAATCTCTCATCCAAGGGCAGGGGAGGCTTCATTTGTTCAGGGAAAAGGTGTGGAATCTGTTTGATCCCAGTGTGGGAACACTTTTTAACTCTGCAACCAATGTCTACAAATTGTCTCTTCTTACAATATAACACACATTTTTAATACATACATTAAACAATTGCTTTCTTCAAGTCATTTCAAAATATAGTTTTACATTGTCTCCACCCCTCAGCAAGTCTTTCTTTGGCATAGTTTGGGGTTCCCTGTTCAACTTTTACAAAGAAATGGTTTAAAACGCTGGCTTCTGGTAGTGGTCAGTACCGGTATTGTACCCATTTTTGACAGCTTTCGTCCAGCAAGCAATCCTCAAAAGTATACTTTATCCAGATATAGATACACTTCTGTGGACCTTATATTTATGTAGATTCTTGCAGGAGAAAAATGCTGACCACCCAACAAGGAGATTGGATCTTTTTAGGTGGTTTGTGAGCCATGATTTTTGCAATTTTTGACAATCAAGAAAATATTTTTTTGGAAGCTAGCTCTGTTTCTTTTGCAATCAGCATTGCTATTTCTAAGTGGTTTCAAGCTGCTTTGTGGGTAGCCCAATGGTGGTTTTAGGCATTGATCTCCGGTTCTCACTAATATAGGCAAAAGCGGATGTCAGCCTATTTTCAGGTTTTCACTGTGTATTTTCTGGTGATTTCTGGCGAGCAGCATGCTTTCCCTTGGCCATTCTGATGTTTCTGCTGCCAGCAATGCCTTGTGATGTTGCAGGGCTTGGATGAGTGGGTTAAGACATCCCACACGCCCCCCCCTCTTGTGATAGACGTTCTTCGATGGAACTTCGAAAGACTGGGATGTCCGCATCATCTCTCCGTATTCCACAAATGGCAAAGTTCAGCATCTTTTCCTCCATCAGGGGTGGATCGATCGGTTCTCCTCGCCAGTCCTGACGGGAGTATTGAGCGATATCCCGGGCCCCTCGGAACTTTGCTGTCGGTCCCCGGGTCGTCCTCCTTGGTCAGTCTCCATGATTTCTCTCTCCTAGGATGACAAAGCAAAAAGGCAACAACATATTTGTAGACATTTCCCCACCACTGTAAATGTAGTGGGGCGGGCATATACATTTTGTAATCAGGAGAAATTTGCATTCTTATTATTGTATTTTATAGACTATGTGTGGAATGGTTTTAGAGTTGGAATTGTATTGATCTGGAGTGGCCCCATTTGGGGTTCCAGAGGACTCCTCCAGTTGCTGCAGAGTGTGCCTGGGATGGCAACACTTTAGCTGATTAATATGGACTCACTTATCTTACCCCCCCCTGTCAAATTGCCTTGGGGGATGCTGATCTTGTAGGGGACTGGTGAGAGCTTATCTACAATTTCAAAAGGTCCCTTCCAGGTAGGCAGACATTTTCGCTGTTTGGCCTGGTTCCTTTGGAAATTGTATAGATAGACTCGGTCTCCTACATTGTATTCTTAAAGTTTCAACACACTCATGAGTTGTGGAGGCTTTGATCAATATCTGCTCTTGGGTCCTGTAAAGCAGACGCTGGGGAAGCACCATCCTGCGTCCAGTCATCAACTCAAACAGTGACATTTTAGTTGCAGATGAAGGAGTAGATCTGATGGCCATTAGGACAAGAGGTAATCGGATATCCGAACTTGGCCCAGAATCTGCCACAAACTTTTTTAAGATGCTCACAATGGTTTTGTTGTAACGTTCTACTGCCCCACAAGAGGCTAGCCAGTAAGCAATATGTAGCTTTCTTTTAACCCCAAGTATCTCCCACATCTTTGTCATTACTTTGCTGGTGAAATGGCTACCTCTGTCTGACTCAATCGTTTGGGGTAGTCCAAAAAATGAAAAGATGTGGTTGATCATCAGGGCAGCTGCTGTTTCTGCCTTGCAGTTTGGGGCCGGGAGACATTCCACCTATTTAGTAAATAAGCATGTCACAGTCAACATGTACTTATTTCCCCTAGAGGAGCGAATCACGGGCCCTATAAAGTCGACTTGCAAATCTGGCCATGGCAGTGTCATCCCCCTCTTTTGGTCGAGGGCATGCCCCATATATGGCCAGTATGCAACCTCTCTTAAGATCTCAAGTGTTGTATGAAACCCCCTATGACCGGCTGTGGCCCACCTGTGATGTACATTTTGCTCAAAATTCACAAGAGATCATCGATCCACCAGGAGGACCCATCATAGCTGCAACTGATAGTTTGCTGGAACCCCTAGCCAAATATCTTGATCAAATCCTACAACCACTTATACAAGACACAGAGATGTACATCAAAGACACTACACACTTTTTGAGGACACTAAGGGATACTGAATTTGCCAGAGAAAGAGATACACTCTTTACTATGGATGTTACATCTCTGTACACTAATATTGCACACAAGGCCGGACTGGAGGCGGTGGCATGGCTTTTGCTCAGGTCGGACAATTGCCAAGGCGACACATTTTTGTCTTAACACTACTCAAAGTAGTACTGATGAATAACTTCTTTAGATTTCAGGATAATTTCTATCTACAACTCTCAGGGACCAGTATGGGTGCCGCTATGGCACCAGCCTACGCCAATACCTATATGTATTACCTGGAATCGGAAAATGTCCTTACATCTCAAAGATGGACACGCCACCTGACACTCTTTGTCAGATATATTGACAACATTTTTGGAATTTGGTCTGGCCCTGAAGATGAGCTGAACAACTTTGTTTACCATGATGAATAACATGCATCCACGGATTAAGTTTACTACACTCACGAGCAAATCAAATATCAGTTTCCTCGATGTGGAGGTCTACGTGAAAAATGAGACTCTCAAGACCAGGATATTCACAAAAACCATGGCTAGGAACAGTTTGCTACTAGCTACTAGTTTTCATCCCCACCGGATGATAGACAGTGTACCACTGAGCCAGTTTTTGCGGTATCAAAGAAACATCTCGGAAGATACTGAGTTTGTAAGGCAATCTGCTACACTACATGAGAAATTCAAAACTAGAGGATACAATCCTGCCAAAATTACTGGCATTGAAGAAAAAGTATCTTCCATAGAGCGGGACACTTTGCTAATCTCAAAAAATCGCCCAAAGGATGACCGCTTGGTTTATGTGACAACATACTCTGCCCAGAGCAAGAAAATCAGGGACATTATCCAAAAAAATTGGCCCATGCTTCTGACGGACCCCCTAACCCAACCACTCTTTCAACAACTCCCAACCTTCGCCTACCGTAACAGCAAGGCCTTGAGAAGCAGCCTTGTTAGAGCTGAACCCTTGAGATATCAATCCTTGTCTAAGACATTTAAGGGGACACAACCCTGTTTCAATTGCCAGCATTGTAGTAACATCTTACCTGTCAATACCATTTCACACCCACACACAGGCAAGCCAATCTCACTGAAACACTCGTGCACTTGTGATTCCACTAATGTGGTGTATGCTCTGAAATGCCCATGTGGGTTTTACTACGTGGGCATCACTATGAGAAAGGTTAAACTGAGATGGAAAGAACATACGTCTAACATAAGGACTAAAAGTCTCAGATCACCTGTGTCAACGCACTTCATGGAATTTAGACACTTGATTGCTCAACTTAAATGCTTAATTCTAGAACAACTGAAGGTTGGCCCCAGAGGGGGTGATATCCATAAGAAACTGCTTCAGAGGGAAATTATATGGATTGACCTGTTAGATTGCCTTACCCCTCGGGTTAACAATTGTGAATTTGACCTTATGTGCTTCTTATGATGTGGTATAACTGTTGCCATTGTCCAGTGATTTGTTATCAAACCATCCAGTGCATAAAACTGTGTCTGATTATTAAGTCTGACAATCTGATATGTAGACAATTGATGAATGACTAGACTTCATAATTGATTGTTTGCAATACTGGTTAAAAGACATAATTATTTCAGAATGTGAACAGCCTATAGACCGACAGTATGTGAATTGTCCACAATTGGGCATGTCATATGAACTGGTATGAGACAGCGCCCCAATAATCTCCTTTACACCCTTATCGTATTTTTAGTGCTATTTTTGAACTGGATTTTCTGAGCCGTAATCAAATCAGCATCTGGGGTCTCCTTACTCCATTGTTCAGTTGAAAGATCATTGTGAGCATTTGTCTGGGACCTAGTGATAGCAGTGACCTGGATTTCCCCCAACAGAGACTTGATCTCTATTAGATCCCCTTGGATGGCCCTGGTTTTGGCCAGCTGATCAGCTAAGTCATTTCCAGTTTTGTCTGGTCCCTCTACTTTGGAATGACCCTTGATCTTTTTCCAGTAGATGGTCATCCCATTCGAGGTGACTAGATCATCAATATTTTGAATTAACTTCCCATGTTTCAAGGGATGTTGTTAGCACATAGCATGCCTCTGTTTTTCCAGTTAACCATGTGCTCAACTAACCTGTTCCGTACATAATCCGAATCTGTGATTATGACCAGTTTGTGAAGTTGATGTTGGACAGCAGTGAGGATGGCTTGATGCACAGCCATTAACTCTGCCACCTGATTACTTCGGGGGCCAATCTTGTACCCAGCAGAGGGTTCTGGGGACTCAGTCACCCATGCATTCCCTATGCTGGCCACAAGTTCTTTTTTCCCATTGTTGTCAACATGGTAAGAGCATCCATCCACATAGACAGTGGGCATTCCCTCGCACTTGTCTTCTTCAAAGACTTTGTGCGGGGAATTGAGGTATGCCTCCATGTTGTCCGTGATTTTTAGACTTTCGTCCTCCAGACAGTTTTCTCTGGCACAATCATGCAAGTCAGCCAGACCTTGCGCGAGGGAACTCTTCTTGTTTTGGCCATATCTGACCTCCACAGGAAAGCCTTGCATTGACAGAATCCAGGAAGTATTTCGGGAACTACTCATATTTCCGGCCCGGATTCTGTCACTTTGGAGATATTGCAGAGGCTGGTGTGGAGTCTCCACTATAAGGTGTTCCCCCTGGATAAATGGGTGGTAATTCTTCAATGCCCACACAGTTGCCAGGAGTGCCTTCTCACAATCGTTGAATTTTTCCTCCACAGAAGATAACATTTTGCTCCCATAGGAGATTACTTTATTGACCTTGTCATGCTTTTGGTATAATACTGCAGGCAAGCATGTATTAGATAACCCTGTCTCCAAGAAAAACTCCTAATTTCTGACAGGGTAAGCTAAGCAAGGCGCTTGTGAGAGGCTTCTTTTGAGCTGTCTTACTGCCTCGGATTGTTCTGGACCCCATTCCCACTTGACCTCCCCCTTTAAGAGATGAATCAGGGGTCTGGTGATCTCTGCGTAGCACTCAATGAACTTTCTGCTGTAATTAGTCAGTCCAAGGAGGCTCCTTAGTTCCCGCAGAGTTGTGGGATCCTTCAGTTTCTGGAGTGCTTCCACTTTCTTTTCCTGGGGTCAGAGACCCTGAGGAGTAATCTCATGCCCCAAGAAATTAACACTGGTTCTACACCACTGTGCTTTTTGGAAGGAAAGTTTTGCTCCGGCAGCCCTCAACTGTGTCAGAACATAACAGATCTCTGATATCTGTTCCTCAACAGTTGGACTCTTGATGAGGACATCATCTACATAAGCCAGTTTACCCCTTGCACCCAGGTCGGTCATGGCCTTATGTAGGAAAATGTTGAACTCATTACCGGAGTTGAGGTATCAGAAGGGTGTCGGGGTCCATTTGTACTGCTCGCCCCCAAAGGTAAAAGCCAGCTTGTATTGGTCCTCCCTACTGACAGGCACAGTCCAGTATCCATTGGTCAGGTCTATTGAAGTGAATACCTGTGACCCCTGGACCTGGGCCAGCCCTTGGTCAATGTAGGGAAGAGGCCATCAGGAAGTATGGACCCGTTTGTTGAGCTCCCTAAGGTCGGCGCAGAGTCACCTCTGGCCATTTGGCTTCAATATCCCCAGCACTGCATTATTGAAGGTGCTGTGGACTGGACGGATCATCCTGCGGGACTCACAGTTCTTAATTATTTCAGTAAGGGACTCCATGGACCACAGTCATATGAGTCCACCGGAAAGAGATCCTGAAAATCCAAGAAAACTTTTTTCAACTTTTGCTTCTGCTCCAGAGTCACACAGACATCAGCTAGGTTGACTCTCTCTTCAATCATCTGCCTGAAGCCTGGAAAGACTTCTGGTTTTGTTATCTCTGCGGCCTCCTCCAGCTGGGTGGAGAAGTCCCTGGTCAAAGTGCTGATTTGGACTGGTGGCTTCAGGTTGGAAAGGCAACTCTCATGGACCTGGAAAATCACCTCATTCCTCCTGAAATCACAAGTCACATCTTCCTTACCATAAGGGCAGGAAGTGTTCACCAGGAAGTTCCCCCCATGCCGAATAAAGATCCTGTCTGGTGTTGTATTTTCCTCACTGTCACTGTCAAAACAGTCCTTGGGGATTGGTCCTAACAGTTAATTCTCTAAATCAATGGAAAAATGTTGGTCATCAACCGACATTCCAATAATGGTGCCTGCGGCTAGAGTAATACTTTTTAAGTCACTGTTATCCACCTCTATTGGAATGGTGTCATGTTCTATATTGACTAATGGTGTTGGGTTTACACCCAACCCTTGCTGTTGGAGAGAAGCATTTAAATGAATATAGGCATCAGGGTTTTTCAATTTCTGTCCTCTTTTAACTTTCACTTCCAGGGAGAATTGTGAGGTCCTTTCTGGGATGGTGACTTCCTCTACAATCTGAATTTCAACTGCTTAAGGTAGCATTTGAGCTGACCGAAATGCTTTCTCTTGTTCATCAAAGCCCATGGGATTATCCGCTAATCGGGACCAAGCTTTGAAGCTTATTAGGTCCAAACTAATGGCAAAGCGATTGAGAATGTCACTGCCTAAGTAATAGGTCGTAGTTAGGTCTCGCACGACCCAACAATTATGGACTATGCTCTTGTTGCCAATGGAGATTTTGAGCATACACCTGCTTGGCAGGAAATGTTTGGAATTGGGTGTTTCCAGATCCATTTCCCATTTGTCTATCAGTTTGAATGTGGGAATGGCAGGATCTTTTGGGAGTTGGCGGAACATGGCTTCGCTGATGAAGCTCTTACTGTTGTTCACACACACTCGGGCGAGAACAGAGTCCTTCTCTTCATTTTACTTAACAGGGGTGAACAACTGTTCTCCAATCTGCTGAATATCAGCCAGGCTCTGAGCTGATTTCACATCTTTCTGGACTATAGGAGTGGGAATGTCTGATTGTGGATTGGTAAAGAATTTCAGAGTGTTTCCTTCCAGTGTGGAATACCACCTTAAACTGGAAGGGAGGTTGATTTTCAGAAATAGAGAGGACCCCCATCACCAGTCTGTTGTCCTACTGCTATTACTGTTACGCCTGAAATTTGGTTGTTCTGGAAGTGAAATTCTACTTGGTCAGATTTTGTTTCAACCATGTGGCATGTGCCGTTTAGACTAACATGGTTGACACTATGTTTCAATTTCATGAGTCGGCTAGACTGGGTCCAGAGGACCTTGTTTATGCAATCTATTAGAGGTGACAACCTTCTCAGGAGGTCATTCCCTAGTAAACAAGGGGTGCCCTCTGGGGTCACTTAATTGACCGGGTGTTTCACCTTGTGTCGCCCAATTTTAATGTCCAAATCCGCAGTCCCCTCGACGGGAATCTCCTTCCCGTCAAAGTTCTGAAGTTGTCCAGGAAGACAGGTGAGAGGAATTTGGTATTTCTCCCCCCTTCCTGAATTTAGTTCAAAGGCCTTTTTGGACAGAAGGGTAGGTTGGGATCCAATGTCCACCGGTGCCAAAATTGTCCCCTGCCCCTGTACTTGTACTGGGGCATAGTATCTTCCCTCCTTCTCCACAAGAGGTCACAGATAATGCACATTTTTTGGACAACTGGTGGGCTAATTTTCTGGTTTTGGCATGGAGAGAGAAGAGATTTGGGCAGAATTCTGTCCTGGGAATCTGAAAGAAAAAGTTGGCAACTAGAGATAGGAGAAGTTTTGAGTTTCCCTGGTTCCGGTTCTGGGCCGCCCCCCTTGCTCCTTTTGGAGGCAGTCACCAGGATGGGTTTGAACCAGGGGATTTTGATGTTGTTGGTTCTGGGATGGGATGATGGGTGGCGCTAGCTCAGTCCCCACATCTACCCAGTCTGGATTTGAATCCCTTGGGACCCATTTTTCTTTGGGAGGTTTTCCCCCATCTCTGAAGGACAAGATCCTTTTCCCAGGATCCTCTGAGGATCCTTCTCCCTCAAATTGGAAGATCTGTATCTCCTCCACAAAATGGGTCTGTTTGGGTCCTTTGTTTCTCCTACCTCCTCGCTGCTCCTTGGGTGGCAGACTTTCAGGGGTAGGAGATTTGTTTCTGGTTCCTGGGTTTCCAGGGGCTGTTTACAAGTGGGGAAGCAAGCTCCCTCCAAGGCTTTACACCCCCCTTCCCCTTGTGCCCCCTCCCTGGGAACCGGTGAGTTGTCGGGGTGCTGCCCCCGTCATTGTTCTGGAGCACCAGGTCCAGAGTTTGGGGCATTCTGTGTCGGCATGCTCATCTGAGGGTTCTGCTGAGCCCTAAGCATGCAACCCAGATCCTGTGCCATGTTTTGGACCTGGCGCTCGAGCTGTGAAACCCGCTCAGGCTGATACAGGTTTCTGTTATCTCTCCTGGGTTGATCCTGGGAAGGGTAGCTGTCCCTTCTCTGGTAGTACCCCGGGTTGGGAAGATTTGGGTACCCCTCCACCCTAGGCCTTCCCTCTCCCGGATTGAGACAGGATGGATGATTTTGGGGATAGAAATTTTGTGTATACCTGGGAAAAAGTTCTGCCGAGGATTTGGTGAATTTCTGCCTTACTGGGGGAAGTTAGGAGGGAAGTTCCCTGGGTTAGGTGCTTGGTTGGATCCCCCGCTTGGGCTGGAGGAGTCCACACATAACCCAGGATGGGTCGGTTTCCCTTGTAGCATGGACTTACATAGTCAGGGGAGTGAGGGACCCCATTTGTGGGACTACCTCCTTAGCTCCATGTCTGTGACTGGCCCGAGGGCCTTCTGGGCTTAGAATTATTCTGTGCAGACAGGTTTTTAGGCCCCCCATCTCCAAATCTAAAATGGGGGCAACCTTTACCTCTGCCACCTTAGCAGCGGCAGGGGTGCCGGTCGGTTTGGGCCTTTCAGAGCATTAGTTTTATTCTCTGTGGGCTTTTCCACCTCATAGATTCGGGTGGCCTGTTCAATGACCCAGTCTAGTGACCTTTTCTCATGAAAATATCTCACTAGCTGGGTCATGATGTAGTTGGGTAGCGCATGGAAAAACGTTTTAACAAATTCTTTGCTATCCGTGCGCACCCTTTTGGTAGTCTGGGCAAAAGCACGCTTTAACTCCTGCACAAATTCTTGTGGGGCCTGATCCTCCCCACATTGTAAATTGTAGGCTGCCTTGCAAGCCTCTTGGGGATTTCTATTAACAGAAAAGTGTTTTAAGATGGCTGCCCTATATGTGGGCCATCTTGAATGATTTTGATCTTCCAGCCCTGCAAAGAAACTGGACTATTCTGGGGAGAATGTCCATTTTATGTACTGCATGCAGCTACTGCTGTCTTTCAAATGGAAAGTCTCCATCATTTGCTGAAAGAGCTCTAAGTGTTCCCACACAGAATACTTGGCGTTCTTGTGATAAGGCGTGATGACACTCCTTATTGCTTTAATCTGTTTTAAGGGGTCCTTAAGCAAGGCCCTTTTTGCCTTATTGGCCTTCTTGGTTCGGGTAACCCTGGTCCATTCATCCTCTGACTCAGAAGCACTGCTCCAGAGGTGCCTGTCTGATCCTCCAGGTTTTCCCGGATTCTGTGAGCCTGGGAATGGCTGGCAGAATGTGGGGACCTAGTCTCCTGTGTCCTGGGATGCTCAGAGGAGTCTTCTGATTCCTCCTTGCTGCCAGGATTTGATGGGTACCCCCCCCCACTGACCTAAATGGGCAGAGGTTTTCAGGATGCCCTTAATGGGCCTACTCTCCCGGGGTTCCCCACTAAATTGCACTGTACTTGGGTGCCCATACCCGGATGCCCGCCCATCCATTCCTGGGAGGTACTGGCCTATGAGCCCCATACTTCGGACTGGATAGTAATCTGCCATCCCTGTTGCCATTGGCTCGTGCGCCCCAGGGGAAATGGGGATGGCAGAGTTCAGGGACTGGGAGAGATGGAGGCCTCTGGTACTAGGGCTCCTGAGGTTATGCTTAGGTGTTTCCCTTTCCCAGCGAACCTCATCTCTATCAGCCCCTGCTCCCTCTTGCCCTGCCAGAGCCTGTGCTTTCCTTTCCTCATCAAGGCCTTACTAGACTCTATCAGTCTCTCCTGCATGGCTACCTGTTGCTGGAGCCTATCATTGTGCTGGAAGAGAGCCTCATTCTCTCTCTGTGCTTCCTGGTTGGTCCTGGAGTACTGGGCCAGTCTTTGCTGAGGAGGGTTACCTCCTGAGTCCCGTCCCTACTGGCCAGCGCCTTTCTTGCCAGAGCATCTTCCACCCTCCTGGTGTGCTCCAACAAGTTTTAATGCTCTTTTTGGAGATCACCCAGTCCCTGGAGGGCCAGGTGATTTTTTTCCAGCTTCCCTTTTAAGTGGCAGACTTCCTGGCCTAAGGTGTCCCTTTCCTGAGCAAGAGCCTGCCTCCATGTATTGCTCTCATCTTTTTCTTTATCCAATTGGCTTTGCAGGGTGGCTACCTGCTTTGTGCATGCCCTGTTGAAATCTATCTGTTGCTCCAGATTTTTCTGGCTCTGCAGTAGGGAGTCCAAACCTTCTTGATACTCCTTCTGCAAGGCCAGAATTCTGGTATCCTGGTCTGCCCTTTCCTGTTGCAGGATACCCATATCCTCTTTTATTTTAATTATATACTGCCTACTATCATTTTTTGACTCCTGGCTCCTCTGCAGCCTCTGCTCAGAAGAGTCCAGATCAGATTGGGCCTTCTCTAATGCCAACAGTGGCCTACTTGCCAGATCTTGGCCTTCAGCACATTTGTCTTGTATGGCTTCAATATATACATATAAATATGCCGCTATCCTGACAATCTTGTTGTGCTCATCATTGGCCTTTGGGGCCATATATAGTTCACTCAGGGCCACATGTAAGGGACCCTGATCTCTCCAGATGTCTAACCCAGTTGCAGTGACCTGTTGTGTGATCGCCTGCAACCACACATTCTGGTACTGCTCAGTCCACTCACCTCTCACAAATAGCTTATGTAAGAGATGCTCTCTAGCTATCTTGATATCTACCAATGTTGCCATTCTGGAAATTGATTTCCTTCCTGACTTACAGAAGTGTGTTATTTTATTTTGCAAAACAGACCGTTTCCTTAGAGCGTTCCCTTTTGAGGAGTGCTTTTACAGTGTAACACAGCGTAGTAGCCTTACAGGATGTATGTATTCTGTCAGCACTTTATTAAGCTGCACAAGTGGTAGATCTAATCCAGAATCCCCGGCTACCGAGCCCCCAATCTGTAAGTGACTTCAATCCAGCCATCATTGCTAGGATGGGATGCCCAATGGAAGCCCTTATTTATATATTTTGATGTCAAAGTTTGTTAAATCTGGATGATGAACCCTTATATAATGCCCCTCTCTTTGAATCCCCCTGACCTCACTGAGCCAAGTAGTAGGTTTGTTTTGCAAATTAAAAGATTTATTTGAAGAATTAAACAATATATATATATATATATATATATATATATATATATATATATATATATATATATATATATATATATATCACACTTTATGAACCAAATAATACCTGAATAGCACCCTTATGAATATGGACGGTAATCAACAATGGGTAATATTACAAAATGGACACTCTCTTTAATCACTTAGGAGTATGAATATGGAGGATACTGTAGCAGAGAATACTTTATGTAATTAAAGGAAATGCAATAATGGGAACAAATGCAACACAGAAATAAACCTTGATATGATTTCAATCGAAAGATAATATGGTCACTTTTTCCCCTGTGACTACTCATTCCCCCTCTATGAATATGAAGAGATGGAAATGAGGGCACCCAGTTTTCAGGAATACAATCAAGAATGCAGTTCAATTCCAATTCCCCCCAGCAAGCTTAGAGAAAACAGGTATGATTTTAAAACACAGGTCAAAACGCTTTGGAATATCATTGCAATGGATGGAAAAATATGCTAAAATGATTTTAGTTCACTAAAGGATATTCAGAATAAGTGATAGTTACTTTGGATTGGTTCAGGTCAACACTAGCAATGATTCATGAATGATTATCAAATTGGAAACGAATCAGCAGTTGCAAACAAGAAACAGCTATTTTTACAAGTGCAACAGCCATTTTTTCAAGTGGTGAAATGGAGTTAAATTGAAATTCGCAGCAATTTTTCGCGTGCGTAAATCCCGATTATGGAAAAATTATAATGAATTGGCTTAGGATTTTAGCTTTAAAATGACAGTTAAATTTCACTTCTAGGACGTGCGGTTCAAAAGTTACAGATGTTTTTGTGAAGGTGGATTTTGCAGAAATAAAGTCAAGATTTCAAATGACAGATTGCGCATTACAGATGCAAGATTCTATAATGCAGTTCTGGACAGGTTGACATGGATGGAAGAGGATTACTTTAAACTAAGAGCTTAGTTATGGACAGTTCTAGACTAGATACTCACTCCTAGCTTTGGAATGGAATGGGCCTTGTCAAAGATCCGATGAAGGGGTTTGACTTCACTCTCGCCACCAGACGGTCTCAGGCCCTCTGGGTTCTGCGTTCAGCACTGCACGGCGGTCTGTGGCCTCTTGAACTGGATCTGACGGGTCTTGGATCTGTGTTCTAGCACATGGTTCTTAGCTTGAAGCAAACTGCACAGCCCGGCTGTTGAATGGTTTGGTTAGACCACGTGGAAGTTTAGGGGTTAGAATCAGGTTACAAATGATTCTGAAGGCCTGCTGAGAAGGATTCAGCTTGTGGTTTAGGCCTTTCTGCTTCAAAGTTCTGGATTCTGGGTCTGGAGTTTGGTTCTAGAGTCTGGTCTCTGGATCTAACTGGATTCTGGAGTGTTGCGGCAGAGTGCTGCGCAGGAATCGGTGAGTAGTGGAAAAAAGTGTGTTCCCTATCTGTCCTAAACAGTCTATTTTTATGTGTTTTCAAAAGTGGGTGTGGAGGCTGATTCTGCATGCCCAACCTCCTAAGGATTTGATAGGTCAGAGAATTTTCTGGGTTCTGACTGGAGAAAGGATCATCGTGTCATGAGGCGTCATCATGATGCTGTGTGTATGGCTTAGCTGACATCCCTCCGCTCTGCTTTTACATAGAAAATCAATTTTTCATAACAAATATATTTCCAAGGTGCACAACTTGTTTATGATACATATACACATCACAGATTGATTAAGGCATGTCTTCTGTTTGCGCTTTTGGTGAAATCCCAATATTGGTTCTGCACCAAATTTGATACATGCATGCAGATCCTCTCTGGGCATATTACTGTAAATTCTTATGTTCATTGCAAACACACTGCAACTGCGATATTAATAAATTCCGGGGTTTGGTCTCAGAACATCACAAAGCGTCCAGCTTAGTCTTGAACTGTGAGTGAATTTGTCATTTTAAGAATCCCAAAATTTCATATTTTTGTCAGCTTGGTAAAATGTGTTATGCGCAATTTTATAAAACATATTTGCTTTCAATTCAATACACACAACGGTTTGTCTCCGCCCCCAGAAGCTTGGCTGCCTCAGAGGTCACATGTCTTGTCTCTCCCAGAGTAGTTGTTGACCAGTCACACCCAAAATAGCATATTCTATTCATCCCATTGTCTTGACTGAGAGCAACAGGCCAGGGTGCCACTCCCCAGTTCCTGTTTACACCAGCTTGTCAATCTCCTATTCAAGGGCAGGGGAGGCTTCCTTTGTCCAGGTAAAAGGTGTGGAATCTGTTTGATCCCAGTGTGGGAACTTTTTAACTCTGCAACCAATGTCCACAAATTGTCTCTTCCTACAATATAACCCACATTTTTAATACATACATTAAACAATTGCTTCCTTCAAGTCATTTCAGAATATAGTTTTACATTGTTTCCACCCCTCAGCAAGTCTTTCTTTGGCATAGTTTGGGTTCCCTGTTCAACTTTTACAAAGAAATGGTTTAAAATGCCGGCTTCTGGTAGTGGTTAGTACCAGTATTGCACCCATTTTTGACAGCTTTCTTCCAGCAAGAAATCCTCAAAAGAATACTTTATCCAGATATAGATACACTTCTGTGGACCTTATATTTATGTAGATTCTTGCGGGAGAATGATGTTGACCACCCAACAAGGAGATTGGATCTTTTTAGGTGGTTTGTGAGCCATGATTTTTGCAATTTTTGACAATCAAGAAAATATTTTTTTGGAAGCTAGCTCTGTTTCTCTTGCAATCAGCATTGCTATTTCCAAGTGGTTTCAGGCTGCTTTGTGAGTAGCCCAATGGTTGTTTTAGGCATTGATCTTCTGTGCTCACTAATATAGGCAAAAGTGGATGGCAGCCTATTTTTCAGGTTTTCACTGTGCATTTTCTGGTGATTTCTGGCGAGCAGCATGCTTTCCCGTGGCCATTCTGATGTTTCTGCTGCGAGCAATGCCTAGTGATGATGCAGGGCTTGGATGAGTGGGTTAAGACATCCCACAATGGCATGTTAGAGTTTTAAACTATACAGTGCACTTAGGTGAAGACTGTGGCAGTGTCTGTGACAGAAGGTCATGATTAGTACCCATTTGTGTGTACAAACATGTTTGGTCATGCACACTGACCATGGCTGAAGGCCACCCTTAATGCCATTTAGTGTTGCAATATACGTAGTGATATTATCAGTGATATGATCTGTGACGTCATCATTGTGGTCAGAGGCTGCACGACTGAGGGTGCCAAGTTAAGGTGGCTTCAGCTGAATATATAGGAAAATGTACCACTCTTGAGTTTGAACAAATCTTTGGAGAAGTGTGAAACCAAAATAGAGATATATTGTAAAGCATTTTTTTAAAAAGAGAAAAGTAGAAGTAATAATTCAAAAAGCTTTTGGTATGAAAAGAAAATTGTTCATTTTTGTATTGAAATTACTTAAGGTGACTACACCACTCTATAGAAATATAGAAACAGTTCATGTACTGACATGTGACAACCTTTGTGACATGTTTGGCAGAGAGTGGAACCACACTTATCATACAGAAAGATGTTTTTAATGAGGAGAGTTACATTCAAGAAAATCATGTGTCTCTTGCTATTGATGAGAGTGGGCGTAGCTATGAAGTCCAACATGGTGTGATTTCTAAAAAAGAAGCAATGCTAAGGTCTAAAAATACAGAAATTGAATGTTTAGGTCAGTCTACACCAAAACCTAAAAAGCAAAGTGACGTATGGACATGCAATCTGTGGTGCAATAATATTGTAAAGTCGTAAAGACATTTTTGCAAGTTTTGCACAACAATAATAATGTTTAAAGACAGATCGAGATGCTACAGAAAATAGATGACTGTGAAGTTTGTGAATAAATAGGAATTCTGGGTCACTCTCTAGCTTGTTTTGATAAAACTAGATGTAGCAGTCAGTTTCATCATATACAGATCCTGGATGCACATCATACTAAAATGAGATACTATATGAGTCCAAAACACCAACTATGTCTCTTGCACATTTAAATCAAACATGTTTCTGCATTCAGTGCATTCAGTGTGGCTTGATGCCTCTTGGTACTTTCCCCTAGTCTCCGAGTCCCAGAGTAAGCTAGAGCTTGGAGCGTTTGGAGGCATTGGAAGTGTTTGGATATATATCCAGAGGTCCCATACTCGGGAGAAACTGAGAAACTGGAAACATTGCTTTTGGGGTGCCAAAGCCCCATAGTTTTCTTCTAAAGATTCCTATGGCTTCCTAAGCTCGAGTACCCACCCGAAGGCGTGTGAGGAGTGGTGAAGGAGTCGTACCAAAGCCCAAAGCCAGA
The DNA here is from genome assembly GCF_040938575.1 of Ambystoma mexicanum. Taxonomy (NCBI): domain Eukaryota; kingdom Metazoa; phylum Chordata; class Amphibia; order Caudata; family Ambystomatidae; genus Ambystoma; species Ambystoma mexicanum. The sequence continues at coordinate 1,513,831,032 of NC_090937.1, read as the reverse complement.
GGTATTGAATCCCTTTCCTCCATGCAAGTTACTAATCATAAGTGCTTTTTCACTCTGGTAACTCTCTGGTGATTCTCTTCAATTTGGAGTGAGAAGGAGAAATTTTGGGTAACTGTGCACCACGCTTTGCAACACAGCATCATCAGCTATTTCAGTGGCTGGCATTTCCCCTCAAGCCATTCTTGGCGCTGATTGTCTTGGCAATGCAGCACCACAGTTACATCTATAATTCGGCTTGGTGAGCCAGGGTCTGTGACTCTGGAGGAGGTTTAGGAGCACAGACATCCAACTGATACCACCTACGGAAGCGCTCCACAATAATAGTTAATCCATCTTGTCAGATTAAAGCCCTAGTTTCCCACCTCTGCCTGTGGTAACTCTCTAGGTTGAAGCATTGAATAATTAATCAGGTGGTCCGGGTGAGTGCTGATTCACCTTTTGTCAGCAGATAAGTGAGTGACAATACGGCCTTGCAGCGGTATTCCCCCAATTCACCCCCGCACGAGGCACCAAGTTAAAATCTTGGAACTAATTGAGGCTCTAAATACTTCCGACCTGTCTCACATGGAGGAAGCCTCCCACTCAGTTCTGGTAACAAAAGGACTGCAGGACAGCAGTGTACCCAACAGGAAAGTGTTCTCCATGTGATAGAGCAAAGGGACTTACCATTGTCCCAGAGCATGGGAAGGTCAAGGTTTCACAATAAGGCATGGGTCGAGGATCCTAGTGTAAGTGATGAAGTGGAGGCTTTTCACAGGGGGTAAAATGGAGGGGTGAGTGTAATCCCCTCTTTAATGTCTGAGGATGAGCCCATAATACCATCTGAAAGGACAAATCAGAATGTGGGTTTCACCACAGAGGAATTTCCTAAAGGGGGCTCAATGCCTGGCTCCAAGACAAACATGCCTCCTCAAGCCAACACCCGGGCTATTGAGGGGGGGCATTGGTGGCCAACAAAGGCTAGGATAAAGAGGGGAAGTCCTCAATGATGGAGTCTGTTTGTGTAGAGGACTGCTTGTACTTGGAAGATGTGTTCAATATACCTGACTCTCCGGATTACGCAACTGGCCTGGGTGGCGTATGTCAATCAATGTTTTCATCACCTCAACCGTCTCTGTTGTTAGTATCCAAGTTAGAGCAGCAGCATTTGGCATTAGCAAACCGACTGGCAAAGGATGTTGAATTGCTCAATACGACACGCTCGTTTCAGGGAAGGCTGAGTGCGTTTAATGAGCTGGTAACTTCTCCCCCCGGTGGTCAGGTGTGCCTGCAAATCATCTGGAGTCCCTTGTTCTAGCAGGCATTGCCACCTGCCCAAAGGAAGGGTGGCATTTTACATTTCACAAGGAGAACACGAAGGGAGCAAATTGATCTTTCCAACCAAACCTCCCGGGCAGGAATCTGCAGAGGGAATTCTTACTTGATAGAGTGGTATCGCTGTAGTAGGATTCTGAAGGCCAGACCTGTAGAGGAGGGACAGGGAGCTTGATGGTTGGTGACCTTCCCTCGAGGGTCCTGCCCTTGATCAAAAATCCAAAAACCTGCTGGCATGTCAAATGGGGCATCCCTGCGGCTCGAGGGCTTTCCTCAGAAATCTTATGCTCCCTAAAACAGGTAAAGAGGTGACGACCCAAAAGAGGTTCGGTCATGCAACTGCAACAGGAGAGTATAGAGACATCGGGTGCTTGCAACAAAAAGAGGTCCCAGATGAGGATCTACAACTGTTAATGAACCTCTCAACTTATTCAGAAGAATCCTCTATGGTAGAGAGTGATAGGACAAATGTAACTTTTGATGTCGAGGACTAGGAGTCCAGCTAGGTGGTCCCACAGGAAGAGAAAAGAGTAAGGGAGACAAGACATGAAGGTCATTGAAAGCTGTGGGGTGACTTGTGGTGAGGTTGCCAATTTTCCATACAATGGAGCAAAAAAGACGTTTGGCTGGGAAGGAGCCATCCCTCTGTGCCTGTAGCAGGACAGACATTACGGAAGTTTTGCCCTCGGAAAGAAAATAGGATACCTGCAATCAGAGCTGGGGAAGATACAGGCTTGGGTTTATTACTATCTAGCGGTTGATACTGAAAAAGGATGGTCTAATAATGAATAGAACAAACATCTTAAAACTTCTCCACTGTTCCCCTAGACTCGGGTTTATCTCCCAGGAGGATATAAAGATTGTGGAATTTGTGGAGGAGAAGAGACTTCACTGGGTGGCCCTTCACTTGTCATCAACTTTGGTGAAGAACTGTCTGCTGGAAGCTGCAACTGACTTCTTACCCTTGTGTTTTGTGTTGTCAGAGGGGAGATGTTATGGCCCACTGAGTGGGATGAATGATTCTTGTGTGAGTGAAGTGAAGGCTTCCATGGTTGACAAGATGGATACTACTTCAGCCAGGGAAAAGATGGTCAATCCAAGGAAGGCGTCAAGCTCCGGGAGGGCTGATGGAAAACCTCACTTGTCACATCTGAATGTTGGAAGGGAGGAGAAAGTAATTTTAAGCAGTATCATGGGAATGGAAAAAGGTTTGGCTCTAATGAGGACTGGGGTTGGTTAGCAAGTTCATTAGTGTGAAGGTCGGATTTATAACTCTGCAAAGGAAGAAGGAGTCCCTTAACTTTGGCTTTATGGAACGCCAGGGGCTTCACACATTTATTCAATGAAGGGGGGTTAGATCTTGACGCCCTGGATGGTGGCCAAACCAATTTGTCTGGGTTTTGATATTTGTTTCTCTCCTGCAATGTTGAAAAGTCAGGTCGGCCCTTGGCGAACCTGATCACATTTGTGAGAAGGGGGTGCTCATGTATGATCTTAGAGGTCAAACATGTGTAGCCGTTTCTGCAAATGGTGGTATTGTTGTGGGTGAGAGACAAGGAGGGGGTGGAACACATTTTACTGCTCTTCAATGTGTACTGGAATTCAGTGGGCATTGGGGATGATGTTTTCTTGGACCAAGCTATATATGCACGGAATTCAGCAATGGTGGAATATAACAATCTCTTAGTTTTGATATGTGGAGATCTTAACATTAAATGCCTTGATGCGGGGGGCCTACAATTACCCAAAGATAAACTATCCAAGAAGGCAGCGTGTTGGGTGTCTGAATTAAAAGAGAGGAACATCTTGATGGTAAATTGGCAATGTGAAAGGGACATTCCGCGGAAAACAACTTGTTCCACAGCTCACTTGGACTACATGTTGGTGTCCAAGGAAATGTATGATTGGTTAGGGCACTTAGCTGTAACCCTGATGGCAACAAGTCATCATTGTTTGCTAGAAATTACCTTTCAGGGTTTAATTAAGGAAGTGATGGTTTCAACTGATGGCCTCTTGCAAGTCAATCAGTAGCATAACCGCCAGAGAATTCACCGGAATGAGGTTAGTAAGCTCTCTAGCAGACTGGAGGGAATAATGTTGAATAATGGTGGGGGGGTTGACCACTGTAGTGTATTTCTGGCTTTCCAGCTGAAATCTTCCCTAGGGGTTAAACTAGATCAGAAGAGGGTACATCTGGTAAGTAACGTAGTGAAACAGATGAACAGAGAGTAAAGGTCTCATCTAAGAGCTATAGATTGGCAGCAATCCGATGATAAAGTCAAGCAAAGAAAATCAAGGAAACATTGGTATAGGAATTGACTGCTAGATCCTAAGGCTCAGCAGTTTCAAGAAGATGTGGAAACCATGATGAGGGCCTTGGCAAATAGAAACACTAGTGATCTCTGGAAGCTGCTTACCAACAACACTATGTGTCAGTTGGCTGCTATGACACTAGCGGTGCCAGAGAGGGTCTGGCTTGGTTTCCAGCTGGAAAGAGCTTGGTGCCTTGGGTAATAGCCTTTGACAGGTGGGACATATTTAATCAGATAAAACGCTTGAAAACGCTGAGGGCCGCAGGTCCTGTTGGTTTAAATAACTATATCGTTAACAGAACCCTGAGGAATTCTTGGATTTTTGTTTGATCTTGTTTACACAAATAATTGCAGCAAGAGATGTCCCCTCATCATGGAGGACTGCACTGGTGTTCCCAATTTACAAAAAAGGGGAAAGGGACAAACATGAAATTACAGGCCCGTTGGATTACTGTACTCCCTTGGAAAAATGTTTGCCTCAATATTATTAAGACATCTTAATATATGGGCCCGGGTGTCGGGGCATTTTGAAATAAGGCAAGCAGACTTTGTTCCAGGGATGGGAACCAGTTTAAATCTCTTTATTCTCAATATCCTTAAGATAAGAGCTAGTGATGTATATATGGCTTTCATTGATCTGGCACAAGCCTTTGATAGTATCAACAGAGAGATACTGTTGGTGAAGATGTCTACCTGGGTTTTTCCTCCTGATCTTTTGAAATCTATAAAGAGCCTCTACTCGGGAACGTCTATCCATGTAAGATTGACTGCCAAGGGGTTACTTTCAGCCTTGATTCCAACACTTAGTGACCTAAATGGGGCTGACCCTTTGCACAGCCAATCTTTAATCTAGTCCTGTCAGACATGGCTTCAAGTCATGAAAGGGTTAGATACTTTCCTCTGCAACTCTATAGGCAGAACATTCCCTGGGTCATGTACGCAGATGATTTGGTGGTGATAGATCGTACACCAATATGCCTCCAAAGGAGACTCACTCATCTGAATTTGTATTTTAAGACCAATGAGTTGAGAATAAACACAAACAAAGCAAACATGGCAATCTTAAGTAGTCATGCTACATAGGCACTCAGAAGATCGAGAGTGTAGAGTCCATAATTTACTTGGGTGTCTTAATTAACAACAACATAAAGGAAATATTATGGACAGTTGAGCTGAAGCATCAATTTATGAGATTGGCAACTCAAACCATAGCAATATTAAAGAAATTTGGCAGATTTACACTCGATCCGATTCTATCCTTTTACAAGCAAAAGGTTTCTCAAATTTTATTATATGGAGCAGAAACAGCTCTGGGGAGTCCACCTACTTTTTGGAATTCGCTGGAAGTGATTATTTGAAGCCGTAGGTTGGACCTGCCTAATTCCTTGCTGGTTTCGCTAATCAGATTTGAATTGGGACTTCAGTCCCTTAAATCTATGGTGAAGTGGAAGTCCTTATGTCTTTACAGGAAAAATATTGTGGTGAACAGCTGCCGGGCCCTGGATAATTTGGAAAGTGACAAGAATGACTCAAGGGTTTTGAGGGATGGGATTGTCGATTCATGGAAAATCAACCGTACAGAGGATTTAGAAGCTTTGGGTGTAATGGAGGATACGCTATTGAATATCCAGGATAAATCTAACATCCAACTGAGAAGGCTAGATTGGATTGAGACCATGGAGGTAAGAGATGCATATAAAATAACCATCAGTTTTAAGAGGGAGCAAAGGGCCATTAATCACCTCCCAAGGCATCTGGTAAATGTCCCTCTAATAGACAGAGGAATGTGTTTTTAAGAGTGAGGTTAAACATTCTCCCTACAAAAGAAGTTCTCTGGACTAGAAGGGACAAAGCAGTTTCCTCATCTTCTTGTAGGTACTTGTAAGGCTCAGGTAGAAAAAACAAAACATCTTCTGCTGTACTGTGGGTCCATTGCAGAGACAAGGAGGAAGTTTCTAAGTGATGTAGTGTTGGAGTATAAGACTCTGAGGAATGAGGAATGGTGGGACTGGTCCTTGCTGGGTGAAAGGATACCAGGGGTTCTGGTAGTCACAAAGTTTTTCATTGAAGTGTTGGAGCAAAAATGAGAGTTGGAGAAACGTCTAATGGTCTAAGGTAGGAAACGGTGGAAGGAGGTCGAGAGAGCAGGTCTTTTCATTGATACTTTGAGGGATCTGGGTCTCTGCCCAGACTGTACGAATGCTTGGGCGAAAGGGGACCGATTGGTAGGAGGATTAACATTACGGCTATCTAATTTTTCTTTTGCCTCTTGTATTTGTGTGTTTTTCCCTCTTTGTTTGCCTTCCCCTACTTTTTAAGCTTTTATTGTTATTTTAATTTTATTTTAACAATGCTTTAAGGATTATGTAAGGATTTGTTTCCTCTTCTTTATTCATTTTTGAGGGAGAGAATGAACCATGAAAGGTTTGTAATAAACTGTAACATGTTTAATAAAAAACAAACACAAAAAAAAACACTTTTGACTGGAACTGTCGAAAGTTTTGTTTGTACACTGCAAATGATATATATAATTAATCAAAAAGATTATGTAGATGAAACACTTACAGGAAGTGGAAATACGCTTTCAAGGGATCTTATTGCAACGTTTGAGTTGTCTTCTACTGAAAGACCTGGCATTTCTTGCGTATCTAGTCGACGTAATGCAACGAGTGTACATTGAGGAGAAAATTAAACATAGTGCAGAAGATGTTTGACAAGAACTGTATCTGAGGCACTTTATGTTTGTAGACACTGTGTTGGGTTTTACAATCATACAAATATTACTGCAAGAAGTATCTTGAGTGGCATGGTAGTGCTGATATCCCTGTTGTGGTTCAATAATTGAACATGTTTGAAGTGATTGACATGGAAACTGTTCATCCGTTTCAAGTTATTGTTAGTTTGCAAACAAAGATATCAAACGTGGCAAAAAATCTTTAGTGCAAGGTGTGAGAGGCAAGGTTTTGAATTTACCTCTCAATTTGGAAGAAAATGCCAACATTTTAGGAGTGAAGTGTAACATTGCAGATTCTTTGCTTGTTTTAGTGAATGCTGTTGGCAGAAAAGATAAGAACATTTGGCAACAGCGTATAGATATTGGAAAGAACAAAAACATGTTGGAGTTTCTATAAGCAGACAATGATTTATACAAAGTCAGTGTGACTGTAAGAGAATTGTCTATGCTTGATGTTGAGTTAACATGCAAAAGCAGTGAAGGTCAGTTCCAACGTTTATCTGTTGCAGAAGGGAATAGTTTGTATAGACAAGGAGGAACACAATTGTATAGACACAATTTATCCTCTAAACTCATGTGGAGTCATGGGTGGCAGTTTAGAATTGTATCAAATGAAAGCAACGAAAGGTGCACCAATCAATGTCTGGGAAAAGACATTAGAAGCTCATTCTTTCCCTATGCTTTTTCCTATTGCTCAAGGAGGCAGATTGAATGATGTGAAGGTTGCAGTTTCTTCTTCATAATATCATTGTGCAAGAATGTATTCTGAAGAATCCCGATTCTGCACCAATGTTGAATATACATTTCACTTATTGTATGAAAGTACATTTACAACATTATGTTATGCTGTTGCTCATACACTTCAGACCAGGGATAGATTTCAACATGTTTCTGCATGTGAGATGCTGCAATAGGTGAACGAAAACAATTTAAGTTTTAGAGGGTAAACTTATCAATATTCTTGCTACAATGAGAGGACCCAAGGAATATTGGTATAGGAGAGACTGCGAGGTTAGATGCATAATCAGAAATGTGGGCTCTCCAACTTGGTTTGTGACTTCAAGTTCCGCTGAGTATGTTTCTGATGATCTTGCAGAGTGGATTTATGAAACTAATCCAAAGAAAGAAGACATAGAACACATGACACCAGGAGAATTGTGTTCCATGTACCGTGGAAGTGTATTGCGATTCTTTCATCACAGATTTTTTTGCCATGTCACACTTTATATGTAATAAAGACAATGGACCACTGGGCACTGTGGAAACTTTCTTTTGGAGGAAACAGTACCAGGCACGTGGAGCTCCAGATATACATATGCTGTTGTGGATTAAATATGCTCCTCTGTTTGGGAAAGAAAGAATTGGCTGTCTGATGGAGCTTAAGATGCTGATCTATGAATCAAGGTGGAAAGATTTCAAAGGCACTAATGTGGTAAGTACTATAATTAAAAATACAAACGAAAGCAAAAGTACTATAGTAGAAAATTGACTTTCCAAGGCCTGAAACTCCAGTTGGTCAAGTGAATAGTTTGATGTCATCTGTTTGAAACCATGTTACTGGTAATTCATAAAGACATTGTCATGACTACTGTGAGGGGGCACAAGTTGTGCCACAAGCAGGCTCCCACCAGAACCCTGAGGGCCTTAAAACCACAACAAAATGGCTCCTGGACCCAGTCCTGGTGCCTTTTGCACCAGGCTCATATGTAGGAAGAAGGGCTGTTCAAACTAGGTCCCATTTATGAACATGGGCCTTTAAATCCAACATGGAAGCACCCACACAGTCTAATTCTAAGAACCAAGCCATGCAGTCTAGTGTTTTGGGTGTGACAGGCCTGGAACTACTTTCCATGGTACTACTTTACCTGGGCTATATAAACCGCACCCTGACTGCAGAACAGTTATGACTGCAGTTATTCTGCAGTTATTCTGCACCTAGCAGCGTGACACTCACCGTGTCCAGCTCCTGGTCTTCAGCATCTTCCTGTAATCCTGAAAGAACAAGAACAAGATTATTCTGTCTTACATGAGAAAACACCACCCAGCACTCAGCATCTCAACTGGGCTCCAATCTGTGGAAACTGAGAGAAGAAGAAACATCACTCACCTGTGAGTACTAGCTTAAGGACTTCCGACGAACCGCTACCATAGCTGCTGATCGAACATTGATACCTGCAATAATGAGAAAGGGAAAAACAATATTAGAACACGCGCTTCCAAAACATCGAATTCCATTGTCTTACCTGAATACCATCACGCTACGCCAGGCTTCCATTAGGAGTACCACAGCAACATCTGCAAAGGAAAAGAGACATATTCAGGTTTGCTTTCAATATTAAACAACTGCACAGCGCTCTACTTACCTTAATGGATTCCAGGGGCCTGTTTTTCATCGCGCTCTCATGCACTCACTGCACCACAGCTGCCTGTGAGGAGAAGAAGAAGAAAACTAGCTTTAAAAGACAATAAAGACACTGCGCTTCGCGCTTTCTCTTACCTAGAAACATGCCTCTCCATCCGGCACGCCAGCATCAAGACCTTCACCCCTGAAAAGAAGGAGATAAAGGCATTAACAAATTCCCACCATAAACAGAACAAAGACTTACAATTAACAAACCTACATGCCTACCAGCAGATTCGGGGTCACAGCAGGCCTGGGCTCAAGGAAGGCATACTGCACCAGTGAAGCAACTCGGGCAGCTTGCCAAAAAATGTTAAGCGCCCCTGCACAAGAAACGCAGGATGGATAGCTCACCCTACAAATAACTAAGATTCATTATTCAGCACTGGGCGACTACGCATACAGGGTTCCAGATCTCAAAGCCTTCCATACACCCCCGGGGATATCAGGTGAGCGTAACAGAAATGTCTACCATTTAAAAAGAAATAAGGAATGCTAATTAATTAATTATTAAAATCTTGATGTACAGTATATTGCTGTTGATACAACAGCTGTTTCTTGTTCAGTTACAGCATACATGACAAACCTAAAAAGAGCAATGCAGCTCTGGTATGGGCAGATTTATCAGCAGAAAAAAGTCTTATTCTGAAACTATTAAGCTTTGGTCTTTAGAGAGTGTGGTAGCTATAAAGCTGCAGAACAACTAAATAGTTTGCCTCTGTATGGAAGTAGCATTAATGTACTTTGGTTAAGTCTTGGCTCAGCTAGTACTAGAAATCGGGTATTAAAGCCTTTGAGTGAAATTCAACAGTTAGCTGGAACAGTATCTACCAGTACAGAGATTCTGAAAACCAACTTGATGGATACATATTATCCAAATCGATCTGTAGAGTTGGAGGATCTTTTTTTATATGGAGCAGCAGAACGCTACTCATCTCGAAATATTGAAGCAAACAGTGACATAGAAGTACTGTTTTTCTAGTGAAATATGAGTAGGCAAGTCTCATCAAAGACATAAACCTGTCTTGACAAACTGCAGAAAAAAACGAAATATTAACATTTGTTGTCTTTTGCAGTTGCTCTTCCCAAGGCGTGCAGAGAGTGATTTGCTTGGAAGTTGTGAAACATTTAAAGAATGGTGTTTTGCTAATAAAAGCTTAATGACATATGCAAAATTGGAGGAGTGCATGGAGTTACTGGAGAAAGAACTACATCAAGAAGACTTTTTGGCAGCTGAATTGGAAAAAGATACTCCTGAGGGAAGTCAAGATTCTGCAGCAGGAAGTCAAAATCTGCTTGGTGAGCCAATTATTGCCACGGAAGAAGTAGGAAGTGCAATGCAAAAAACTAAAGTTGCAGATGCAAATAATGATGAAATAGTTAGTGAACTTAATATAGAGGAAAACAAAGTTTATTATAAAGTTAAAGATTGGTTCTTACAGCATAACTAGAATAAAACTTCTTGTGTCCAATGCAAACCTGTATTGTTGTATGTAAGTGGACAAGCATGAACAGGTACATCGTTTTTTAATTCATGCAATAAGATCTACGATCCAAAATGTAACTGATTGCTCTTTGTCATGTATTGTAACAGGTCCAACAGGTTTAGCAACATTGCATTTAGGAGGTGTTACTTTGCATCAACTGCTGAAGCTATCAGTGGAAGCAAAGGATTGCTCGGTGAGACTCTCACTGAGCTTGGAGACACCTGGTAGTGTAGTAAATACTACGTCACAAATTAATATTTGTAATATATGATGGTCTTATCTGTGTACATTTGTTCATTCAACCCGATATGGATGAAGAAATAATGATATCCACATTCATTGAAGTTTTCAAATTATAAGTATGATATTTATTCAGTGTTCATCAGCAGAGGCCCTTTGCTGATGCATTTCGGACACTTTGTTCTTCATGAGGGCGTGTTCTAAAACAGATGAGAGGTCAATAATCCTCTATTGCTCTTACTTCCAATATCAAGTATTAAAAACTGAAGAGATTAACAATTTCACAAATAGGAAACATACCTGTCAAAAAGAAATCATGTCTATTAGGATTTCAAACTCCATTATCAATATGTCTTTCCTTAATCAGACATCTTTGCACCCTTGCTGTGTACTGTAAATAAAACGAAATAAGACAAAATGGCTGTTCCATGATAACAAGCTCTATATAAACCTGTCAATTTATATGGCAACATTTTACCTGACTTGAATCTAATACCTTGGTTAGGTCCAGAACACCTGTCATGTATCAAATTCAAATGTAATAGCTAAACAAAAGAGGTGATGGCTGGAAGGTTTAGAATAAATCTTAACCTCTGGCATTGCTCTGGGCAACCCTCCAGACCATTGTTCTTCGCCTGCCAAGCCATTACAAAAGGGGAAAGACCATATGCAAATCAGGCTTGGTCCCACCCCGAAAGGGGTAGTCCAGCCCAAACTGCTAGGTCACATCCCTTCTGCACAAGACCACAAGCATCCCCATACATGTTTCAGCCTTGTTGGGCGTCATCAGTGAGGAGTAGCTTGGGTCTCTAGGCCAAGCAGGCACGGGACCCACGTCTGGGCATACCCGTCCCACTCGGGTTGACAATAGCAAAACAAAAGAGGTGATGGCTGGAAGGTTTAGAATAAATCTTAACCTCTGGCATTGCTCTGGGCAACCCTCCAGACCATCGTTCTTCACCTGCCAAGCCATTACAAAACCTTCCACTCATCACTTTTGTGGCTACAGTTTGTCTCACTATGTGAGAGAGGGTATGCCCAGACGTGGGCCCCCTGCTCTCTGCGCCATAGGGAATCAAGCTGCACCTCACTGAGGAGGCCCAACAAGGTCGAAACATGTCTGGGGTTGCTTGTGTTTCCGTGCAGAGGGGACCTGGCCTAGCAGTTCAGCCTGGGCTGCCGCCATTGTTGGTAGTTCCTGACTGATTTGCATATGACTGGACCCCTTTTGCAATGGCGCAGACGGGCTATTAAACGGTGGTGAGGAAGGTTGCCCAGAGCAATGCGAGTGGTTCAGATTCATTCAAAACCTTCCATCCATCACTTTTGTGGCTGTATTCAAATGCAGAAAACCTGGCACATGGTTAGAATGCTGCAAAGAGTGACGTTCCCCTTCTCTCTCTGGTGTTTCTAAATCAGGGTGAAAAATACAATAATCTAATGTATGTACGCTCGTGAACCACTTATATAGATTGTACTCATTGTTAGATAAAATAATATGCTGCAGCATTTTGGTTGGGAGCTGCTTACCTCTGCTTAGTTATACTCGCTTCTTGCAAAACAGTGAGAGGGTCAGCCGTGATGTGCTGATGCAGCATTGAGGCTTCTTCAACCTTCAAAGTGCTTGAGTTGTAACGTAGGTTAAAGCAGTGTTGCACACATGTGTTTTGCAGAGGGTGACGGGTAGCTGGCTTCCTTGTCCTATTCAAGGAAAGCGCGTATATATAACGTGTGTAAAAATTGATGCTGTTCAGTTAAAAGTGGCATTATTCCAAGGAAAATCTGCCCGATTCACTTAACCTACTAAAGATGGATGTATTCATATCCTGAAAGTGGGGTCGGCGTCTCTGCATCTGTAGCAATGTTTTTTGCCAATGATGACGGGACGCCGTGGCCATCGTTAGGGATAAATATAGATGCATCATTGCGTGAAAACGTGATATCGCATGACACTAATTGCAATGTATGGTGGGAGTTGTAGTTTATGGCCATCGTACATGGTTGCGAGCCCTTAGATTAAACGACTCGACGTGCCGTTATTGAGTATCTGCATCTTATCTATGTCTTCAATTGCATATTCATACAAGTCGTTCAGTTCTCATATACTCAAAACGTACATATGGAACGTTGGCTGATACATGGAGTCTTCAAGTAACATAGTAACATATATTAAAGTAAATGAAAGATTAGGCCATAGAAAGTGTACAATAGGTGATGAAAACCATGTTAGGTTAAACATTTTTGACAAACAGCATTTAGACACATTGGGGCTCATTCCGAGTACGGCGCTAACCAATGGCGCTATTAACGCCTTGGTTGACGCTGTACCTGGACCGGCAGCGCCTTGGTGGATGGCGGAATTACCGCCCCATTCCAAGGTTGGCGGGGCGGTAATTCCCCATTCTCCAAGGCTCTTCCCCATTCCCAAATGAGCCCCCATAGGGCTCAATGGGAATGGGGAAGATGCAAATAACGGTGACCATTCATTACGGTCACCGTTATTGGCTTGGAGGCCCCTTTGCGCCCTCGACTTTAACACCTGCTCAAAGCAGGCGTTAAGGGCGAGGGCGCAAAGGGAACTCGGAGTATGGCGGTAAGGGATCACCGCCACCGGTCTCGTTATCGGTGGCCACTATCCCTTACCGCCATACTCGGAATGAGGCCCATTCTTTCTTGTTACGTGTCCTCTCATCTGGGTATGCGTGCAACTATAGTAAAAACTGGCTCTCGCACATAATATTAATTTCTATTGTCATCTTTCTGCGATCATGTTGTCAGGATAAGTTAGCCCTCCTGGGTAGTTAAATCTTGATATTTAAATACAATGATGCTATTATTGTCCTGTTGCGAGTATGATTGAAAAATCAACAAATTCCTGGGTAGTTCAAACTTGATATTTAAACATGATGACGCTATTATTATCCTGCTATTATTATTGTTGCGGATATGTTTGAATGTAAATGAGCTGCTAGATATCAAGGCCATGCATTCAAATTGAGATGTCTGCTGTTACTTGCTCATTATTATGTGTCATAAAAACCCTGTGGGTAGATAAACATGGTGTTAAATGCAACCTAATAATGAGGCACAGTTGTATTAGATATACTGCCTACCTGTGTGACTATAGTGATCTTTGTACAATTTGTATTTTCTGTCATCGCACATAGCAGTAAAAATAAAGGCAATGCACAATCATTACAGAAAACAATGTAGATCAAGTTCTTCATTAAGGCCCGCTGGAGAGACAGTATCAGTGTAAAGTCTGTCAATCCAGAAGGCCTCCCTCTGTCAAGCCTTTTTTGTCAAATTGGACCAGAGGTCTTTGCTGTTGATCACTTCTAATATTTGGAAGCAAATTTGTGCAAGTTGATGTTTGAATTCATGCCTTGCAACTGGTGAAAGTCGGTTGTTAGTTCTTATGTTGGATTTGTGCTTGTTCCACCTTATCCGGGACTTATGATTGGTCTGGCTACTGATGCTATCGGTGGAGCATGATTATAAAGTAGAGTATGGAAGCTTGTATCAACTGCAGCACAAGAAGTAGACAAAGTTCTTCGAAAATTAAATACCTTGATTCTAGATGAAGTAAGCATGGCGTCTAACTTGATGCTAGCTTTCATTCACTTGCGAATGCAAGAGGTTTTGAAGACTGACTACAACAATTAATTTGAAGGTAAGCATGTACTTGTTTTTGGAGACTTGTTACAATTAACTCCTGTGAAAGATCAACTTGTTTTCAAAATGCTCCAATCTAAAGATAGTTCACAAATGACAAGAAAAGGAAAAAGATAATTAGTGTAAAAGTGTGTCAAAAGGAGAAAAATGTAAAGGGTAAAATTGCCAAATCTCCTTGTAGTTACTTAGGAATCCTTTCACTAACAAGTACTAGTAGTAGAAATACTAAATATAAACTTTTTTTTAGGTGAATATTCGTGGCTACACACTGCTGATAGCTCTGTTTGGTCACTTTTAAATGGGCGCATTTTATCATACGATGCAAGTTATGATTGAACATTTCATTACCGTGGATAGGAAGATGCGCAGCTGTAGCACGTGATATTTCTGACTGGTGCATCATGTGCAAAGATGCGTAGCCGCGTTGAAGAAGCTTGATATCCCATTGCATGATTTCACACGTGTGGAATTTGTGACATGGCATGGGTATAGCTGCAGCAATACATCAAAGCGTATGATTGGTCCGTTTGTTGATACGGCCAGGAATTATGTGTAGTCTCACAGCAATAGCGTGTGATATGATTGGCTGGTGCTACATTAAAGCTTGACGTCCCATTCAGTGATTTCACATGTACAGATTTTATCATACTGCGTGGGCGTGGCCGTGTCAATATACCACGGTGTGTGATTGAGCTTTTTGTTGACACAGCTAAATGGAGGAGCGCAGCCCGTGATCCAATTGGCTGTGTAAAACAGGCGTGATGCCTCTTAGCCATGTGGACACAGCTTTCAAAGTGAGTGGGCCTTCCCTCGATGTGGCTACAGCCACGTGCAGGTGCATCTTCTCATTGATTTAAGCAATTGGTCAATAATTTAGGCACAAACAAGTTATTGTGCTTGGGTGTACCCACGCATACAGAAAACACATTCTGGTTCACTATATCGCGTAACTGTGGTTATACTCCTCTCCCAAATTCCTCGTTCCTGTTTTTTGGCATTGCTTTTTGTCTCTTGTTGGGTGAACTTCTTTATAAGCATTCAGGAACTTTTAAAAGGAGTACCTTGATGCATGTATTCCATTTTATTTTTACTTTTCTTCTTCCTATATGTTTGTCCTTTGTTTTGTGCTTTGTAGTTTGTGATTATTTGTTATTTTAGCTAGTTATTTTTCTTAAAGTTTTTTATGTTAATTGACATAGGGCCTCATTACAATTGTGCCTGTCCGGTAACAACGGCGCCGGTAAGCCTACTGACACCGCTGTTACCGGTCTAGCACAGTACAACTCTGCAGGCGCGTGCCGATCCACCTGCCAGGGTCAGACCTGCTGGGCGGTACGTCACCGGCTCGCAGAGTTCTCATGGGATCACAATCACGGACCTCCAACACAATTTCCAGCTATTTTCCACCAACTAACACCCAACCTCAGTCTATCCTGCCGGAACCTTATCTTTCTAATTTTATCTTGATGTGCAAAACATGTCACAGCTTGATCAAGGAGGGAGGTGGCACACTAGACGCTTGGGGTAAGGCTATTTCAGAACATACGCCAATTGACAACATTGCCCATTCATTAAAAAAAAATAGAAACAAATGTACAAAATACAATATTTAAAACATAAATATGTTCTTTCTTTAACCTTGTGTTATATTTATGAATCCTAGTGTTTTTCCCTTCCCAGTTTTTACCTCTTTTTTCTTACCCCCTAAAATTGTCCTTTTCAGGTCCAACATTTCCGTTATAAAAATAGACAATACAATCACATGCTGTATATGTGGATCAAAGACATTTAATTGGCCTGTTCTATACAGTGAGTGTTAAAAAAACTAAACAGCCTTATTTATTTATACTGGGGAGTGTAGGGGACCTCTAGTTCTTCAATCGTCAACCTTGGGCAAGCAATTTTCCTGTTGGCATAGACCATCAATTGTGTTTTGTCACGGTTAATGATTAACCCATCACAGTCTGCAAATGCCCAAAGTGCTTCTGTGGATCTACGTAAGCCACTAAATGTGTGATCTAAGATAACCAAATCATCTGCATATGCCAGGACGGCACAATGATAGGTGACAGTTATGGACAGATCTTACAGCAATCAGTAAATCGTGGACAAGTAGATCGTATATTAGGGGGACCGTAACACACCCTTGCTTAACCCCTCTATTTTGTGTTATTTGCTTGGTCATATGCCCTTGAGAATCTAATTTAAGGGATACACTGGTGTTATAATCTAATTTATTTATTTATTTATTTACATTTATATAGCACGCAAGCAGCCCAGGGGCATTGAGGCGCTGTTACTTGCAATAACTTAGTTACATGGTACAGGCATGGTAGCAATTGTTGACACATTATGAATGTTACAGGAAATCATACTGTTATTACAGATATTGCTTTGGTCATATAATACAGTATACATGAAAAGTATTTGTGCTGATGTGTCTGGCCTTATGTGAAGAGGGTAGTCTTCAGCGTTTTGCGGAAGGTCGTGAGGGAGGCCTCACCACAGATAGTGGGTGGTGGGCATTCCAGTGAGAGGGCATGAGATAAGGGAAGCTGGATCCGCCCGCTTTTACCCTTTTTACTAGTGGTACAGAGAGCATGTTGGTGTACGGTGATCTGGTTGGCCTGGTAGTGGAGACGGGGTGTATCCTTTGTGAGAGATATGCAGGAGCAGTGAGGTGAATGTACTTGTGGATCAGTGTCAGGGCTTTGAATATGATCCTTTCTTTTATTGGGAGCCAGTGGGCTAGTTTTCTGGCCTCAGAGATGTGTTCTCTTTTAGCAATGCCTTGGGCTGCCCGGAGAGCACTGTTCTGTATTACTTGTAATCTCTCTAAGTTTTTATTGGAGGTTCCTAGAAAGAGTATGTTACAACAGTCTAGCATAGAGCCGGTGATGGCTCTGGCTATGTTGGTGCAGTTCTCTTTGGAGAGAAAGGGTCTGACTGCATTGATAAGTTTGGCATGATATGCAGCTGCAGAGGCTATTGCATTGACTTGTCTGTCCATGGATAGGCTGGAATCCAGATAGACTCCCAGAGTTTTGACAGAGTCGGAAACTGGAATTTTAATGGAATCAATGGTGAAGTGGCTGAATTGGGCATCTAGATTTTTTAGAGTGTTGGGAGAACCTACCAGGAGGAGTTCCCTCTTGTCAGAGTTGAGGCATAGTCCGTTGTCTGCCATCCAGGCTTGGATGGTGTTGTAGAGGTTGTTGAGGGTCAGGGAGTCAGTGTTGTAGTTACCTGTGAGAGTGAGGAGGATCTGAGTGTCGTCGGTGTAGTTGGTGTAGGAGTCGAGGATGAGGAAGAGGGGGCGTGTAAAGATGTTGTATAGCGTGGGGGAGAGGCAGGAGCCTTGGGGCACCCCACAGAGTATAATGGTTGGTGATGCGGCGGCTAGGGCAGAGAATACTTGCATGGTTCTGTCTTGTAGGAAGGAGGTGATCCACGCTGTGGCTTCTGGGGAAAATTTGACAGTGGAGGAAAGGTGGTGACATATGACGCCATGATCCACGAGGTCGAAGGCCGCTGATAGGTCAAGGAGTAGGAGAAGTGCTGGTTTACCCAAGTCTCTAGCATCGTCCATATGGTTCTTCAGGTCAAGTTGGGCTGTTTCGGTCCCGTGTCTGGGGCAGAAGCCAGATTGGCGGAGTCCAAGGAGTTTTCTTTTTTTTTTTTTTTGAGGAGGAAAGGGACAGTGGTGATGGGTCTGTAGTTGTTGGGGGAGGTGGGATCGAGCGTTGGCTTTTTCAGAAGAGGGTGGACCCAAGCTTCCTTGAGGGAGGCAGGGACTTTCCCTGTGGTAAAGGAGGCATTTACAAAGGCTGTTAGGAAGGGAGCTAGTGTTTCCGTGCAGTCTTTGATAATGGAGGCTGGGCAGGCATCACCTTTGCAGTTAGAGGGTTTGATGTTCCTCATTATGTTGATGATGTCTTTTTCCTGAATGGGTTTGAAGGAGAAGGATAGGGGGGGATCAGGGGCAGGCGGTGGGACCGGGATGTGCTTGTTCGGTAGGGCTTGTTTAGTGGCTAGTATTTTGTTTTTGAGGAGGCTTAATTTGGTTTGCATGACCTTTTGTATTTCGTCACACCAGTCTTTGTCTTTGGTGAAATTCTGGGGGGCGGGAGTCGGTGTCTCGAGCTCTCTGAAAATGGCGAATATTTCTTTAGTTTTAGATTGGGCTTCCGAGATTCTGGATTCAAAAGATTTGGCCTTCGCTTGGGTGATTGCCTTTTTGTATTTGGTGGAAAGGGCTTTAAAGATCATCTTATCTTTTTCAGAGTGGGACGTTTGCCACTGTGTGAGTGCGGCTTTTTTCTCGTTGCGGAGTGTGAGTAGGTCAGGTGTGAACCAAGAGTTGGAATGAGTAGTGGATTTGGATTTGCGAGGTTTGAGCGGGGCAATGGCGTTGATGGCTGCTTTGATGGCAGTATCATAGGTTGATGCGAGTGTTTCAGGGTCTGAAGAAAAAGGTGGTCTGAAGGCTGGACCTTCGAGGAAGGGCAGTAACCTCTCCTTAGTGAGCTGGTGGGAGCTTCTAGCGAGGCAGGGAGGGAGTGGTTGAGGTGAGGGGGTAGCTGGGGAGCTTGTGGTGAGGATGCTAAAGGTGATGATGTGGTGGTCAGACCATGGGGTGGGTGTGTTTCCTGTGATGATGAGTGGACAGTTGTGCTAGGCTATCCAGTCAAGCGTTCTGCCCTCGGTGTGAGTTGGGCTAAGTATGGTGTTCTTGTAACCTAGAGCCTTGAGGGCAGAGTCAAGGGATTTTGCTGCTACGTCCTTACTATCCTGGAGCCCTAGGTTGACATCCACAAGGAGAATGGCTTTAGACTGTTTTTTGAGGTTGTCAGAGAGGAGGTGGTTGAGAGAAGCTTGAAAGTCTCCTGTTGGGCCTGGTGGGCGTAGACAGTGTGCACAGTAATTGTGCATTGGGGGAGAGGGTTATTTTGACTTGGAGGTAGTCGCTGTTGTTGTTCAGGGATTTCTCTACCTTTCTGACAGGGAGGCAGTCTCTGGCAATAATTGCTACACCTCCACCTTTGGTGCAAATTGTCTAGTGATGGAGTAGCCAGGGGGTAGGGCGAGAGAGAGCGCAGGGCCGGAGGCCTCATGTAACCAAGTTTCTGAGCTCATGAATAGATCTAAGTCTTGGGAGGTTAGGAGGTCGTGGATGTCTAGAGCATAGGCATTGATGGATCTAGCGTTAATCATGGCGCATTTTAGGTGGGGTTCAGTAATGGCTGGGGGGTTTCATGATGAGAGAAGGTGGTGTGGAAGGGGTAGGTGCACTGTGAGTGTTAGTGGAGATGCACATTACAGATTTTACACTGGGGGGCTCATTTTCAGTGGTGGTGGACACATGTGGCATAGCATTTGGCACAATAGAATTCAAAATGGTGGTAGAAGATTTGCACATCACAGATTTTACACTGGGGGGCTCATTTTCAGGGGTGGTGGACACATGTGGCATAGCATTTGGCACAATAGAATTCAAAATGGTGGTAGAAGATTTGAACATCACAGATTTTACACTGGGGGCTCATTTTCAGTGGTGGTGGACACATGAATAATCACATTTGTTATGGAGGTAGTACAGTTATGTGGAGGGTAAAGTACTTTGTTGGTTGCTGTATTGGTAATACTAGTAGTGGATGCGGCCTTTGAGGTTGTGCGGAGGAGCCTGGCCTTATCAGCGAATATAGAGGGTTGTACAGTACGTGAGCATAGCCGTGTATTATGGGTGCTCGTGGGGGTGGGGTATGAGCTGAAGGCGCAACCTGAGAAGCCTTGAACAGGCACATGGGTTGGAGAGAAGCTTGCTAGAGTAGTGCTTCTTACCTTGTAGATGCTGCCAGGGCATAGGGCAGACGGCAGACGAGCAGCGAAGAGCTGCAAAGAGCACCAGAGGCCTTTCCTTGCGGCCTTCCCTGCTCGGCTTCACCTCTCGGCCCCCTTCCCCTCCATATAAAGCAGGAGGGGAGGAGCGGGTGGGGCGGGGCAGCGAATCTGGACACGGGCCCGCGGCAGTGATTTTCAATGCACATTTTGTTGATTGTGCAGCCATAGAAACGGGGGCCATCTTGTCTGGTGCTTCAGCGCACACAGCATGTATCGTAGACAAAGGGGAACACACGGCCGATCCGAAGTGAAGGAGGACAGCTGATTCAGCGCTCAGCTGGTCGGGGATACTTTGTGCTCACAGCAGAGCTGCAAAGAGCACCGGAGGCCTTTCCTTACGGCCTTCCCTGCTCGGCTAAGATAGTATAAAAGACCATCAGGACTTCCACTGCCTTAAGTTTAGCCCACAGCTTTTTTCTGGGTATAAGATCAAATGCTGTTTTAAAGTCCACAAATAAGGCATATAAAGGTGGATTGCCCTTGGATCTAGCTTTTTGCATAGTGTATCCATAATGACCAGGTTATGTGCAGTCGAATACCCACGTCTAAATCCTGATTGAAATTGACAGAGAAGACCTGACTTATCCACCCAAGCCTGAAGCTCATCAAGCAATATTGATGCAAATAGCTTGCCTGTACAATCAAGCATAGACAGCAGTCTGTAACTGCTATAGGTATTAAGAAGGCTGTCTGGCATGACAGTGGTATTATACCTTCCACTAGAACCTTGTCAAAAGGGATTTTTAATAGTCCTGCCTAGAATTCCGGTTGGCTCTTAAACGTTATATTTGGCAGGCCATTAGGTCCGGGTGTGCGTGAGGATTTAAGTCACTTGATCTTAGATAACAATACATCATAGGTCACTCTAAAGGGAAATCCAGTTATCTTTACCTGCTTTTCGATTTTCCAGAAAATATTCACAAAGTTGTTCTCCTATGGTGTTGATTATTTCTATTTTATCTTTTCCCCTTGCCTCCCCCAAAAGCACCCAGATATTTCTGTTTTTTTTGGTACATAGTACGTGGACAGTTTTCTGCCAGCAATTTATCTTATCTAAATATCTCTACCCTTTAATACGGGATCTACATTTATTCTTAATGGCTCGACAAGCAGTATAAAGGCCTTCAATGTAAGACATGATTTCTTAGTCATACAAATTTCAGTTCTTTTCCTGTCTCATGGCATCTCTAATATACTGATCATAAGATTTATCTTTTCAGTGATCATTTCCTATCTTCCTCACAACTGAGGTTGCAAGTGTACTTGTAAATAATGAGATCCAATGTTCGATGGCAACCACCGACATGGATCCAAATACATCATAATTAGGCATATTCTCCATTGATACTACATTTGCCGCCTTAATTATATTTGCTTCTGACCATTGTATACAAGATGCATCATAGTTTAATGTCATATCCCTCATTGGTTTAGGATCATAGATAATGTTGTCAACTTCAAACGTAAAGGTCAAACATTTGTGGTCACTCCACAGATTTGTATTGATCTTCATGTCCTTTACACAAGAAGCAACTACTGGACTTAGAATAAAATACTCCAGAGTGCTCCGAGATTTAACATTTCTTCACATATGGTTCCCTGGATAATCACTCATTGTTCTCCCATTAACCACTTCTAGATCCCAAGTATGAAAGAAATTCAGCCAGCCCTGTCCCTCTGTGTCAATTATGGAGTGAGTCATTAAGCTCTTGGTTTTTAATGGGGGATTAGTAGAAGTCAACTTCATCTCATGAATGTGGCAATTAAAATCTCCCATAATTATAATGGCATTATTCCCAGAGAATGTAGAGCATCTTGCAAAGACTCTCTCCAAATTTCCCCAGGAGGGTTATAAAGGCTGATCAATATTTTCTGCAATAGACCACCACTACACCCTTCAATTTCAACGGCTATCATATTGTCATCAGAACTAGTGGCCTTACGACATGATTTAACCATTTGTGATATAGCAATAACCAAGCCCCTGTATGGACGACCCCATGGCCCTTTTTTGGCCATTGATTGAAAGATCTAATACCCATCTAATATCATAAGCACAGTCAGCCACTTCTCCTGCAAACAAAAACAGGCGTGGCTAACAATATGTGGGAGGGATCCTTCAGGGTCAAAGAGGTGTGTAAACCTATACAATTCCACGAGATAATGGTATAATATCAAGGCTTGTGCACAACAACCAATAGTGAGTCTGTTAACTACTTCAAAATATTCTGAATGTCTGTCATCTGGATTTCCTTTCCTTGCGCAAACTGAGTGATAGCCTTATGTTTTTCATTACAGTGGTGGTTATCCCCTGTGGAAGCTGTGGATAAAACTCCCCAGTCATTGCCACATTCAGTCACGCATGCATCTTTGGTAGCAGCGGCTATATAACCGTTTAAAAAAAAAAAACACATATGCACATATATATGTGAGCACTAGTCTTATAAATATTTATTTTAGGATACATTGAGTGTAGTCTTTTTTTACACAGTTACTGTAACACTTTAATAATTTTCTATTCATTAACAGTACATATAAATGTGAACACTTCTAAAAGTTAAGTAAATATGCAAACAATGTTTTTTTTAATTACAGGTTTATATGAGGGGATTTGATGGCACACATTTATTTTTATTTCACTTTGTACACATGATAAATAATTTTTATTAACCCGAGTTTATGTATCATTTATGTGTTATACATGTCAATTATTTATGAAATAACAAAAACCTTGAATTTCGAGGAAAGAATTACAGTATAGCTTTTTGAAAAATACCAAGTTTCTCCAAGTTATAACACACACAAGATTCTATACACAGCATGTGTGACACATTTCCCAAGGCAGCACTGCTAATGGACATGACCTCTCAGAAACAAGCACATAATAGGAACAAGAGCTGTATTTAAAGACACAACAAACATTTATAATTCCCCAATTAGATAGATTGATATGGAAGGAAAGAAGTGTTTAGTCTTTTTTACCCCAAGTTGTGACACTCCTGGTGCTATAGGTATCCGGTGAATGATCTGTAGCTAAATAATTACTTGAAACAAATATAACCACAGGAAACAGGGTGCCCTGGTCAGCACTAACGATTAAGACTGTTGCGAAAACACTGACACAGAGCTTTCAACGTACCTTTATGCTATAGGAAGCTTGCGTCATGTATGCACAATTTAGAGAAAAGAATCTAAGCATGTTTTTACGTGCAATGTCCACACGTATCCGTATCTAAGCTAAATACCTCATGAACTCAGATGGTGTGCCTGGAACCGAAGCGCCATAGAAGCCTGGTACTTTTTTAAAATAATGTCCAGCGAATGCTTGACTCCCATACGTTCCTTTGGTGAGAGGCATTATGGGAGTCATGGGAGTTTTTTGCTGATGCCTGATCCTAATAGCATGCCTCCTCCTGAAACCACCTGCGGAATCGGGGCAAAAACCGGGCCAGGCTTCCAAGGGCACCATTTGTCAGGGATCCATGTCAGGGCATGCACCCATGATATTTCCTCCACAACATTGCCTTTCCAATGGACCAGATATTGCAAAGAGTTCCACCAAATATGTGAGTCCACAATGTCCTGAACTACGTATTCATATTGAGAACCCATGTGCGGAATGCCGGAGACAAGGTCCGAGGATATACTTCAAACAGGGGAGCAGGCTTTAGAAGGGAGGCATGAAAAACAGGGTGTTTTCTATCTTGTGCGGTTAACCTTAGTTTCATGGTCACTGGATTTATGATACGGGAGAATGGAAAAGGTCCAATATATATAATGGTTTCAGCTTCTTGGAACAAGCCGGGAGTTTAATATTTATTTATTTATTTGTGTATTTATTCATTTGTATAGTACACCTAATACAAGCGTATCTGGGCGCATTGCATAGTTTATATTACAAGACGTTGACATTACATTTCTGGACATACATTTTGTTACCGTACAGATGGTTATTTCTAGTCATTTCATTAAATAACAATATATATATATATATATATATATATATATATATATATATATATATATATATATATATATATATATATAGTCATTTATTTACAGTGATAGATCAGAGCATAGTCGGTAGTAGTACTATAGTTACCACTCATGTGCGAAGAGTCAAGTTTTCACCATTATTCGGAAGGTCCAGAAGGAAGGTTCAGCTCTAAGAACTGGAGGCATAGAGTTCCAGAAGCTATTACCCACGCTTTCTGTAGTTTGCATCTGGGGATCTTTATACAGGTGCACCTGGGTAGAACGTGTAGGTCTATTAGTTGGGGTTTTGAGAATTTGTTGACCAGGTATTTAGGAGCTGGCTGTATTAGATAGGCATTTATGTGTCATAGGTAGAGTTTTTAAGGCAATTCAGTCTTGGACTGGAAGCCAGTGGGCAGATCGCCTGGCAGGTGTGTTGTGGTTGGCTCTCGGTATATTAAGAGCTGCTCTTATGGCATTATGTTGGAGAATTTTTCATTTTTTGCGACTGCTAGTACCTAGGTACAGGGAGTTGTAATAGTCGAGCCTCAGCATTATCCAAGCTCTGGCTAAGGTAATGCAGCTGTCTGCTGATAGAAATGGTCTGCAGGCATTTATTAGTTTTGAGGTGTGAGCCGCTGCTGATGCCATGGCATAAACTTGTCTTGTCAAGGTAAGGAATGAGTAAGTAGATCCCTAGAGTTTTAACTTCTTTGGCCACTTTGATAGTACTGTTGTCAATGTTGAATGATTTGTATTGATTGTCTAATTTATTCATTTTATTTTTTTAGATCCGATAAAGAGTAACTCCATTTTGTCATCATTAAGACATAGGCCATGGATAGCCAACCTAGCTTGCATGGTATGGTATATTTCGGTCAGTAGTTTCAGATCTGTGTCATATGAGCCAGTAATAGTAATGAGGATTTGGGTGTCGTCTGCATAATTAGTGTAGGAGACACCCAATTCATCTATGTGGTCATAGGGCGGATTGTTAAATATGTTATACAATATGCAAAACAAAGAGGGGTCTGGGAATCTCTCTACCAGCACGAAGACAACCCAATTACCTGTTCTTGGGTGAATAACCCTTGGGAGAGACTCTACCAATCTTTAGCTCACTGTCCCTTTCGCAGAGAATAAATCTCCCTACATATAAGTCTTTGTCCTGCCCAGTGGCAGTCCAGCACCGAAATGCTAGGCAATTCTCCTCTGAACAAGAGTACCAACAGCAACCCCATACAAGTGTTTCAGTCTTTTTGGGCATCATCAGTGAGGTGAAGCTGTGCCTCTCTAAGAACAGTGAGCAAGGTGTCCACGTCTGGATCGCCCTGGTAACGTAGGGTGAGATCCAAATTTAATATATGCAAAACAAAGGGAGGTCTGGGAATCTCTCTACCAGCACGAACACAGCCCAATGACCTGTTCTTGGGTGAATAAACCCTGGGAGAGACTCTACCACGTCTATAGCTCACTGTCCCTTTCGCAGAGAAGAAATCTCCCTGCATATCAGTCTTTGTTCTGCTGAGGGGCAGTCCAGCACCAAAATGTTTGGCAATTCTCCTCTGAACAAGAGTACAAACAGCAACCCCGTACATGTGTTTCAGCCTTGCTGGGTATCATCAGTGAGGTGAAGCTGTGCCTCTCTAAGAACAGTGAGCATGGGGTCCATGTCTGGATCGCCCTGGTAACTTAGGGTGAGACCCAAAGTCACTTTATGCAAAACAAAGGGGGGTCTGGGAATCTCTCTACCAGCACGAACACAGCCCAATTACCTGTTCTTAAACAGTGTTTATTACAGACGTGATGAAAGGAGCAAGCTCCTCTACAGCGTCTTTAATGATTGTGGCTGGGCAGATGTATCCATGACATTTCGATGGTTTGAGGCTAGAGATTATTTTCTTTACTTCGATTACAGATATAGGGGTAAACTCAAACTGTGTGTTGTCTTTTAATGGATTGACACTAGGCTCTGTGAATTTGGAACTGTGTGTCAGGCTGAGTTATTTTTTCTCGATTTTCAATTGATGTAGTATAATTTTATCCAGCAAGACTTTCTGGATGTTGGTGCACCAGGTAGAGTCTTTAGTGCAAGATTCTTGTGGTGGCACTGGGGATTCTAATTCTTGGAGGATAGTAAACAGTTCTTTCAAACCAGAGTTGGCATTAGCAATTCTTTCATTTTAGGTAGTACTTTTAGTTTGGATGATGGCAGTTGTATAGTGGTTTGAAGCAGTGGTGAAGATAGCTTGTTAGATTGTTTTTTGTTCTCCAATTTCCTTCTACAGTTCTTTTGGTACTACGCAAGGTTTTAAGGTTAGTAGTGTACCATGTGTTTAAATGAGCACATCGTTTAGATGTATGCATTTTCAGCGGGGCTACTTTGTCTATGGCCTGATGTAAGATATCGTTGTAGAGCTCTAATAATGATGAGGGGTCCTTCTTGGCCACGTTAGAGTGGTTTGTGATAGGGTGTAATAAAGGCAGTAGTCTTTCAATTGTTATGTTGCGTTTGTTTCTCGTAGGTGCTGGTGGTGCTAGGTTCAGACAGGAGTCTGGACACGGTATGTCCTGAATGGTAAAGGAGATTACATGGTGGTCCGACCAGGTGCAAGGTGTGTTAGACAGAATTTTGATGTCGCAGTTTATATCTGCTAACCAGTCCAGTTTTCTACCTTTACTATGTGTAGGGGTAATATTATGTGTGTGAAACCATATCCAGTTAAGGTATTAGCTAGTGTTAGGACATAGTCATTTTTGGCATTGTTAAATCCAAAGTTGAGGTCACCTAGCATCAAGATTTGGGAACTTGGTTTGGAGTTCCAAGTGAGGAAGTATGATATCTTGCTCGAAGGAGGACATAGGTCCTTGAGATCTTTAGATGAGGTGTATAGTCAATGTACGGGAGGCCGTAAGCAGTAGTTTAATAGAGAGAAGTTCTCCAGATGGGAATCTCTGGGTAGTAAGTTCTCTTAGACCGATCTGGCTTTTTGTATTGACAGCAACTGCTCCACTTCTAGGAAGCCATATCTATCCATTCTGATAATGGTATAGATGTCAGGAATGCACAGTGAAAGAAGTGGACCTGCTGCTGCATGGAGCCCAGTTTCAGAAATTGCTAGGATGTCCAGGTTATTAGTTACAATGAGGTCTGAGATATCAAGGGCATGAGCCAGGAGACATCTGGTGTTAATGAGGGCATCCTTGATTGGAGGGGCAGCCGAGTTGAGTACAGCTGTTGGGCTGATGATACTTGCAGCCGTATGTTTGTGTGTTTGTGACGGTTATGTCTTAATCAAGGTTAGGTTTTGTACAATAGGTTGAGTGGTAGAGGTCATGCACAAAGTCCTAAAATCGAGGGAAAATGTTTGGGCATTTGCTTAATAGTGTTATTAATACAGACTCTAGTGGTGTTGTATGTATCCCCTTTAGTACATGTCGGGTTGTTCTGTTTCTTAGGGCTTTTAGAGCAGTTAGTCAGTAGCCGCGGTGCAATTGCGAGACGTGATCTTAGTCTGCCGTTCCTTAGGTGAACGGGGCAAGGTTTATATTGCGTGGGCCTAGAGGCATATAGTAAGATCGATTGATAGGAGTGAGCGAGCAGGAGGTATTTAATGTTAACTCTTGTTTCATTTTGTTTGTAGTTGTAGCAGGCTAGAGTGCAGGGAGGAAAGCGGTAGGTGCTCTTGGCCATGATTGTAGTGGTGAGGAAGACATAGTGAGTGTTACATAATGTGTGGTAGCCTTTTGTGAAGGGCAATCATTACTAGTGTTAGATTTAAGGATAGAGAGTTCCATTACTGAGCAGGCTCAGTTATTGCATTTCAAGATGCATCGGCACCTAGTCTGTGGTTTTGTACTAATGGTGCGTATCGGTCACCTAACAAGCGCAATGCATTTAGTATTGACAAAAGTATGTGCATACAAGTCCTGGCCTGAGACCTAAAACATTGTGCAAGCTAGTTATGCAAGGTAACAAATCAGCATTGTATAGACAGTGCAATGGTGCTAGGAAAACCTCATGATGAAGGAAGCAGAGGAGTCGGAATGCGACTCAAGCAACAAACTGTGCCTTCTTAATTGGGTCAACTAACGTAGCAAATAATGTTTGTAAAATGGATACATTTGTCATTAAGGCTGTCAGAAACGATAAATAGAATATTTTCATCCTTGGTAACGGCAGTAGTTAATGCTAACATAGTTGCCAAGTAACAACTTTGTCGATAGGACTAGCAACCTAGGGCACAGTTTTCCAGTAATGGCACATACTAGCTATGTATACTGAGAATTGTGAAGGGGCACCAGAGTAACTCATGATTAGTGGATCAATATGATCAGTGGAAAACCATACTAGACTGTTTACCTTAAATACAGGTGCAGATCATCTACTTTTGTCTGCATGCTGGCAAGCATGTTCTTGAGCAGTTCCGAGATGTTTTTCGCTAGCCTTAAGTCCTGAGACAATCCAACCAATCTGTTCTTGAGTGGTAGGTACTCTATGTTCAAAGGAATTTATCATGGGAATGGAAAGATGATGCTATAACTGCATGCAACATGAAATGGGGTGTCCTGTAAGGAAGCATGATAGGAATCATTGTAAGCAAATTCTTCTTTCACTGTATGTCCATCAGGACTCACCAAAGCTGTAAGGATGCAAAGGTAGACATTCCTCCTATTCTCATGTTCTCCTCATGCTGTTGTATACTTTTGAATTTCCCCTTACTCCACATTGCCCTACTTTCTCGAGTGGTTCCACAATAGCATTCCTATAGGTAGTTTCCCATATGTAGCTCAGGGGGGATGGCCAGGAGGTGATCCCATCCATTTTCTTCCCCTTCTTCCATATTTCCCATAAGTCGCTCAGGATCCCATGCCTCCACACCTGGTGGGAGGCTTCCCTTTATCCACTCACAACCATTCCCCTACTATAACTGGGGCTAGTCATTGGTTATACTAGGGAGACCCATTGTTTTTCTATGTCCCCCTCAGGTGCAGTACTAGTATCCTCAGTTGGGGCACCATATAGTAATGTTCTACATCCGTAAACCCTGACCCACCCTCCTCCTTAGGTAAGTATAGAGTCTGATTACCTATTCTGTTTTTTTTCCTAGCAAGAGGAATTTGAGCAACCACAACTTGATAACACTCAGGGTTCCATTGGGGATGTCGACCGATAACATTTGAAACAAAAATACGGTTCTGGGCATTATATTAATTTTTATGGAATTTATTCTCCAAAGCCAGGGCAAGTTTTCTTTCACCTGTCTTTTAAGGTCTTTGTAAATAATCTTCAATAGGGGACGGGACACATCTAGTTATTTTGACCTCCAAGTAATAAGTACCCTCCATATCCACTTGCAATATGATCTTCCTCCCAGGTCACCCACATATGTCACACCCAAAACGTCTGATGAAAAGAAATAAAAGACACTTTTACCTATTAATTTTAAATCCTGTTGGTCATCCATATTTCTCAATCTCCCTAAACATGTTGGAGATGGTGTGGAGTGGATCCTGTCAATGGTGGAGGATGCTGTTGGTGAAGAGTCTTACTCAAGACCCCTGCCTGTATGCCTGTGATGTTTTGGTTTGATTGGTTTCTTTGTTCCAGGGGTTCCAAGGTTAGAAATAACAGAATGGGGGGAAACCAGACACCTCTGTCTTGATCCCCTTTCCAGGACAAATCTCTCTGACCTCTTACCATTGGCCACCACCTGCGCAGTGGGTTGTGCATATAAAGCTTCTAAAATGTTCCTTGTTATCTGGCCAAACCCCACCCATTTCAATAGTATAAATAGAATGGGCCATGTGGATCACATATGCAGCCTGTCTGCCTCAAATAAAACCCACCTTGTATGTGTGTATCAGTCTTGGTAGGATAATGTAGATCCCAATATCCTTGTGAACATTAATCAACAGTTAAAGGGAGGTCAGTTAGTAAGAGGCACATTCAAGGGGATCCCTCCCTTCCTTCAATGTCACAATGATAAGGACTTTCCAAAGGATGGGAGAATGTCTCCTTTGTCCATCATATTATTAAATACGTTGGTTAGACGTGGCACCAGGGTGTCCATTAAGTGCTTCTAAAATGAGAGTGTGAACCCATCTTCCCCTGGTGCTTTCCTAGACCACATCATAATGATAGCTTCAACAACATCCTCTCTGTTTATGGTTGTGTCTATTCTATCTGTCTCCGCCCATTTGTATAGTTTCTGGGAAAGCATATGACTGGCTAGAGAACAATGTGGTGGTTCTAAATTCGTCTTTATATACACAGTTAATCTCCTTTTGGAAATGGTACGCAGTACCAGAGAAATACTTAATGAAATATCCATCGAGATCCTTTCGTAATTCAACAATGAGATTCCGGTTTAACGTTTTGAATACCTATGAGATACAAAGCATTCATGCCAAAAATTAGATGATTTACAAAACTTGTAGACATTGTAATATACCTGATACAAAGGAATCACTATTACATCTGTTATTGATTTGTCCAAGACTGATGAAGCAAAGGATTGAATATTTCTCAAAATTTGTTAATGATACATCAAATGTAAATAGAGACAATATTTGGTACGAGATGCTTCACGGTAACTCAACGATAATGAAAATACGAGTTAATGAATTCCTGAGGCTAATATGTGATGTAACATGAATTACTGAAATACGTGAAACGAACTGAAGGATTATATGAGATATGTTATGAATTACTTTTATAAGTATTGTTTAAAATGATGAAGTTTTACGTGTTTTAATGTGATGTAAAATGGTCTTTTAATGTTTGGTAATTTTAAGAAAGGTTGTTTGTTTTAGTAAAGTGAATTATTATCTTAAGGTATACACTTTAGTTTGTATAGGATTGTAATGAGTATGATTAGTTTGTATTGGTTTAAATTGTGTATTTTAAAAATGTTTTGTAAAAAGAATTTCATGAATAATTTTGTAAAGGTTTATAAAAACCAAAACAATAAAGATAATAATAATAATAATAATAGTTTCTGGGAAAAGATCATGGACCCTACAACAATCCCATGTTGTGACTCTTTCTTTATCCTTAATGTTACCTAGTCTCCCATCTAGATTCTAGGCCCTGAGACTTTAGACTACCATAGACCCCATCTTGTCCACTTTCTTGTAATACCTTTGCTTCATGGAATATATTTTATGAAAAATCTTTCTAATGCTAACTCCTTCAGTTCCCGTGTATTCCCCTGCAGATCGTCTAACATCTTTTCCTCTATGACTGCGCCCCCGCAAATCTTGTCCTCCATTTATCTTGTCTCCCCTCTATCAGGAGTCATTCTCAGTTCCTTCTTTAGTCCACCTTTATCAGTAGGCCCTGATGAATTGTCAATTTTGCTGCCTCCCATTGCACACTATCCCCGTTATCATTTAGCTTTAAGGTCACTCTTGAATACTGCATCCTTTAGTAAGTAGTGATTGCACCTGCAGAAACTATCTCTGTCTCTCAACTCTTCTCTGTTTATCTCTATTCTTACCATTTTGTGGTAAGACCAGGATTCCACCATTATGATGCTCAAAAGAGCTCTGTGTTCCTGACCACTTTCCATTAGAATGTTTTATATTCTCATTTAGGTACAATGTGGAACAGAGAAGAACACGAAATCCCTCTTCTCTGGATTCAGGTCTCTCCAGATATCAAACAGGAGATGCTTATCAAGATGAAGTCTAAGTGTCATGCTTCCTCTAGTATTCCTTCCATGTCTGGCCCCTTATGAGTCTTCTACCCAGACCTGGAGCCTGCATACACATTAATATCCCCTATGATAATAAATTCTGCTATGTCAATGGTCCCCCCCAAGACATTGCCCCCAAAGGTGTTTGGGACCGGATTTGGACCGTATATGGAGATACATGTTATGCTTGCTGAACACATCCTTCCTTTGAGGTCGAACCTCATCCATTCACACCCCCTTAGCACTTCTATGCCCTCTATATTTAACATTGTTCTCAGAAGGATTTTCACTCCACCCATCTTACATTTACCAAATTGGTTTGTCCTATATTTTTATTAGGGATAATATACGCCCCTCTATTCCTGTTCCAGTCTAGTTTCCTGCAAGAATAAAACAATGTGTTTCTCTCGATCTCCCTTCCAACTTGTTTGTGGAGTGGAGCCCTTTTATATTTAAGGAGGCTACTCTTAGGAGATTATTTTGTCCCCTATGAATTCTAGACTGCATTGTTGGGCCTGGCAATTATTCCTTCCTCTATGGCCTGACCTGCTGATTGTGTATAGCATCCTTGTACTCTCAGCATCAACAACATAACATCCTTATGAGGTATCCTCTTCATAGCCTTACCCTGCCACTACAACACCACCTCAAAATATCAGCAACTAATAATATCAATGTAGCACTTTCCCCTCAATGAGAAGCCTGCCTTATCATGGGCTGCTAGTTAAGTATTCTGCCCGCTCTCCACCACACTCCCTAGTAATTTCATCACCCCTCCATGTAATTTCTATAACATGACCTGGTTTATTGAAAAGCCACCCTCAACACGAGAAGTTCTTTCCCTCCCCACTCAAGTGCTTATTCAACAAACAGTTTAACAGATTGTTTTTTAGCCTTATCTTAGACACATATCATGCCCCTTGGATCACTCACCCCTGCGCTAACAATGAACCAAGAACCAGGACAGTGTATGGAAAATATATTGGTATGTATTTAAATTAAAAGTTATAGAAATTGAAAACAAAAATAAACTTTATCTGTGGCACAACACAATCAACTTCTCTCAGCACAAATAATTCACAAAATTGAGCTAAAAAGAACACCATCACAATTCTTCACTTTCTGTAAATTTCACTTCACAAAATAATAACACTGATCAATAAAGAAGGCACTTATGTAATGTTGTGCAATATTGATTTTCCTGCAGGCTTAAAATGCTAGCAGGAGGATTTCAAATTGATAATGATGATTTCGCCCACACTTTTGGTTTAAAATAAACACACAGTGATTCATCACTTTGTTTTTCAGAACCCCCTTGCTTTGGTCTAGGTTGGGAAGTCAGACAGAAAAATGTGAATGTTTTGGGCAATTTTAGATTTCAGATCCCCCATATTGAAGGCCTGTGTTGATGAAGCTGGAAAAAAAGGTTGGACTGATTTAAGAACAAAGACACCCACCACTCTTCCGGAAAGAGGTCAGGGTCAGCTGGACAACAAGGATTACCCAATTAAATTAGAGGCTATAATTTTCAGTGCACACTGGGAAGTGAGCTTTGTTCACAAAATTCAGCCCGTAGTGTCCTGCCGAATGGGGAGTTAATTTAATTAATATTGTTGGTTAAATAGGCTAAGGATGCACATAGTTTTGCCCCCTCTGCCCACTGTAAAGGGAAGAGATTCTAGGCATGCAGACTATCCCACCTTTTGTTTTCACAGGGCTCAGTTCTACTTACATAGCAAGCCTCTGTTTAAGGTTCAGGAAAGCCAGCTGCATCTCAGGACACTCTGGAAAGATAGGGCAGAGTTCTGGTCATGCCACTCTCAAAGATGGCCTCCTGCTCTCCACCATAGGACCCATAAAAAGCACAACAGTCATGAATATGTAAGTTGTTAAGTACATCCCTAATTTCAATTTCAACCTGCTCACCAACTCTCACCAACTCTCACACTTGCAACATCTTCAGATCATCCAGAAACCTAGTTTAACTTCCCCTTACTGTTCCCGGAGTCACAGGAAGAGGAATTTTATATCCCCAATATCACCTGAAAATTACATCAAAAATGATGCATAGATGAAATAAATCTGCCTTATGATGGCTGAGAAAAAGGCCTAAATGATAATAGTTTGACTTGACACAAAAGGACCAGGAGGAGGGGGGGGTCTCATACCTGAGTATACCCTTATATGTTCACACATTAGAAAACTCAGGTCTATCAATTCTGTAGGAGTATTTGAATAAAGTATTTTTCTTTTTTAGATTCGATTCGCCCTCCTATGAGGTACTTAGAATTCCTTTAAAAACTGTTTGAAAGGTGAAAAAATATATTTTTATTAAGTTTCTCTATCCACAGGGTGTTAAAAAGAAATACATATGACCGTATTCCTAGTGGATACTTGTATTTATTTGTCTCAGAAAGTAGTAACCAGTTATTTAAGTTTTTTTCAAGAGTTCAATTCTCCCGTGTTTTTCTTCTGTTCTGGTCTTTTTCATAATTTCTCAGAGTCCAGTTCAGAAATCTTAGTGATTCACATCTTTTTTCAGAGGAGTCATAGATCAGGAAGTCTGGCGATTTTTGATTATTTACTCATCTAGGACTATTCCTGATATTGAAGCCACAAAAAGCCTACCGGTTTCAGTGGCAAGGAGGCCACATTCATCAGGGCGGAGTCCAGTCATTTGGTCGACAGACAAATGGTCGACGCAATTTGGTCGAAAGACAAATGGACGACATTTTTTTTTAATTATATTTATATTTTTCAGGTTTTCGTTTAGGAAAAAAAGTTTTTTTTAGCCAAAAAAGGGGGTTGGGTAGGACCCCCCAAAAACCCCCAACAAAAAAAAAAAGTGAAAATACAAACAAAAATTCGACCATTTGTCTTTCGACCAAATTGCGTCGACCATTTGTCCTGTCGGCCATTTATTTTTGACCAAATGACCTGTAACCCATCAGGGCAGGGCGGACACGTCAAGATTGATGTGTCAATGTATGAGTAACTAGTTAGATGGTACCAGGGGATCCCACCTAGTTCAAGAGGTCCCCACTTGTATCCGTGTGGTTGGAAAGATTAAGTGCTGTACTTCCCAGGGAGGCATGAAACAATGGTCATGCTTTGGAATCTTCTCTGTTTTATTCGAAGTTCCCAGACGGAGAGTCGGCTCACAAGCGATGCCGGTCCGTATGCAGTTGTTTATGGCTGATGATAATAGTCCTTTTAAATAAATAGTGAATCTTCATGTGGGACACATGGTCCTGCTCCTGCTTCTGGACATTTGATTTCACTGGGTCAGGCTGTACCTTTATCAGTCTCCTTTGTGTCGGAAGCTTGCTCTTTGAAGTGGATGCCCCAATTTTGACACATATTGGTCGTGCTCCAGCCAAGGATGACTTTTCTTGATGTCCATGCTTTCAGAGCCAGCATGTCTGGAGAGCACTGAATTTCAACACCTTCAGCAGGACATTTTTATTGTGGTCCTTGTCAAGTTTTGCCCAAAGCCAGCAAAAGCGTCTGCCTTGGGCTGACATTCTTTTCATGAAGAGAAGGTGGCTCTTAAAATGTCACTGGACTTTTGTGGGTGAAACATAATACGCATTGCTCTTTGACAACCAACAGATCATGTTTTGTTTTTCTGATATTTTTCTATGAGTAGTGATATTTTTTCACTTTTACTTTTTCAAAAAAAACGTTTTTATTGCACCCACATGTGCAGGCCGTTTTTGTTTTCAATGTTTACAAATCCTGTGTTCCATGTGACATGGATCTTCGATGCCTCCTTCTTTTGTAAATTAAAATGCTGCTTATCCATTGGTAATGACAGGTAGGCCCCTTTCCACATGGTTCTTTAACTTTACTTGAAAAACAAATGCCATGCCGTTTTTGTTTCAGTGTTTAAACTCTTGCTATTCATGTAAAAGGGACTTCTGTTTGGGGCCTTTAAATGCACCCCACTATCCCCATAGTGATAACACGATTACAATGTCAGGCTATTCCATTTTCCTATTGCACTACCTCCAACTTCTCCTAGTTACTGGATCCCTACTATTGCAATCCTCATCTTTTAACTGGGGAGAGAGTGTTGACCTTTTTGAATTCCTGGGCTCTGGAATCCTTTTTCTCGCCACAGAAATGTCCATCTTCCCTTCCCAATGATCTCTCATTGCTGTAAAAAAAAAAAAAGTCTGTGCCACTTGCTTTGACTCAGATAGATGTGGGAGGGTCTAACTGGTCTCTACTCCATTAGTAATCCTAAAGCCTTTGCAACTGAACTCAAAAATCAAGGCAAAAGGAATGTTCCACCTGTATTGCACCGCTTTGGTGTTTAGCCACGTTGTGAGCTGATTGTAAGATGCCTACACGCTCTTCTTCTCATGTGTTTCAGGCTTGAGATGTTCTGTAAAATCTGCACTTCCAATACTTCACATTCCACTTTTCAGGACCTTATCAGTCCTTCAATTTGTTGTTTGAAGGTAAGCATTTTACTACCGCCAATCTCTGCCCTCTCCCCAGTCACCTCCTCTATGTGGTATCACAATCTGAACATCCTTCAACCCTTCATCATTAAAGAACAAATATATGATTCCTTTGACTTACCCCTAAACTTCTGTTGGGATTTCCCCACCTGTTTTTTTCAACCCTATGATCTTCAGTTTATTTCTTATTTCTATTTTTTTCAGGCTGTCCACCTTGAGCTCTAGTTCTGTTTCTTTTATTTCTAGATAAATTGACCTGTAGACCTTTACCATTGAACCTGTTGGGAGAATTGACTCTCCAAACCACTCTTCTGGCGGCAAAGACTGAGTGTCCAAGAGAGAGTCAATCACTGCTCTCTAACTATCCACAGGTAATTTGTAATTGACCTGCTGCTTTAGCAAGACCTGTTTCTCTGCCAGCCCCATTGCTTCCCAGAGTGTCACTGTGCTGGAGCATCCCTCTAGTTGTGTGCAACCCCCCCCATGTTTGGAGCACAAGAGCAAGGACTAATCTTAGCCTTGAGCCTCTTGATTGTAACTCACAGCAACCTTAGAGTCAGGACAACCAGGAGCACTGTTTTTCACTGGCTTGTACCAATCAAACTGTCTTTGAGACTGAGTTCACTGCCTTCTGCTGGGAAATCTAATAAAAAGAAAGTATGCAGAGCAACATGCTATTTTAAAGGAACACAAACACACACACACACACACGCACACAAACTTTATGTCGGTAATACAAAACATACCATAAAAACCACAGCAATGATCAACAATCCACAATATTACAGTCATAATTGCATAAAACCAACCAGCAGGGGGCGCAGAAGCTCGGTCACCTGAACCGGCGCCTCCTCACTTCAGGCAGAATCAGACTAAATTATTCAATAATTACAGCAATTCTTTTTCTAACTTGTCTCCGTTCCTGATCCTAGAGCCCAGGGGCTCCTCCGGTAGTGATTTCACCCGGAATCGGACTATCCTTCATCCAGTCCGTGCTCATCTCCTTGGCGTGGCCTCTTTCCGCTATGCTTTCGGCGAGGCAGCACCGGTCCTCTGTCTCAGCCTGTCCGCCTCCACGGCCTGGGGCTTCCTGAATGCTATGGCAGGAGTCGCTTCTTCTTCCTCCCTGACCCCGTCTGCGCTCCAGAGCTGAGCCACTTCCTGCTGCAACACCACAAAGGATCAGCGGATCCCAGCTTGGCCCCCTGCGTGGCCTCTTCCCGCTCAGTCACCAGCGCAGATCCCAGCGCGGATCCACATCTGAGGATCCCAGCTTGCCTGCTGCAACACCATAAAGGGCCCCACATCAGGAGATTCCAGCTTGGCCCCCTGCGTGGCCTCTTCCCGCACAGTCACCAGCGCGGGCACTCCCCTCCTCCACAGCCAGCTCTACAGTCCTCAATGTCACTGTCCTCCCTCCTCAACGGGCCTGGGAGTCCATTACACCGAGGGCCCCACTTTGCCTGATCACTGCTCTGCCCGCCGGCGCAGCCTCTTCCTCCTCAGCTCCTGCGCGGGCATTTCCCCTCTATGCCTACCAGCCCTTCTCAACAGCTGACTCTCCGGTCCTGAGTCACTGCCCGCCCTCCTCCTCAGACCGGGGCGTCTATTGACCTGTCCTCCATCCTGACCCAGGGTCTCTGCGCCTACCAGCCCTCCTCTTCAGCCGGCTCTCCGGTCCACAGGACCACTCTCCGGATCTCTATCCGCCATCCTTGTCCCGGGTCGGGACTGCTGCCAGGCCCCCACCTACTCCCTTCAGCTTGCGCTCTCCCAGGATCATGCAGCCAAGATCATAGCCTCTACAGCTGGCTCTCTGGCCTACTCCGGACCACAGAACCACTCTGCGGATCAATGTCCATGATCCTGGTCCCGGGTCGGGTCTGTTACAGTGCTCCCACCTACTCCATTCAGCTCACGCTCCCACAGGATCACACAGCCAAGATCAGAGCCTCTACAACCATCTCTCCGGATCACAGGACCACTCTGGACCACTGGACCACTCTCCGGATCACTCTATGCCATCCTGATCCCGGATCGGGACTGCTGCTGGGCCTCCACCTACTCCCTTCCACTGACGATCTGCCAGGATCACGCAGTCATGATCTGAGCCTCTACAGCTGACTCTCAGGACCAATGTTCCCTCTAATTATTTTTCCCTAAGGGCGGAAATGCTTAGATTTCGTGTGCAAATTATTTTCCATGTATGCAAGTAAATTACGAGGTAAGCTACTTTGTGAGCATGCGTAGTTGGTCAGCTACCATCTTCAAAGAATTTGGAACAGAATTTCTCCTTCCCAACCACTGCAATTCTTTACAAGTCAGTGTAAACGGTGCATATTGAATACATTGAATATGTTTTTTCAAACATATAGGCTTAAAAAAGAAACATATTTTATGTTGTTATAAGGAGAGCTCATCAACCAGTCCAAGACTTCAAGATATGCTATAGTTCCTTACCAAAATGACTACTGTGCAGAAGCTGTGTATGGTTGGGATAAACAATATGTTTAGCTGTGGACACTGCTTAGAGACAATGCAGAAAGTGTGTAAAACCTTTTGAAAAAAATACTCATGTTTATTACAATAACGCAAAAAAGCAAATATCACTTATCACTGATGTGGTTGTCAAAAAATTGAGACAGGATAATATTTTTGCAAATGAAATAATGGCAACTAAAAGGAAGTCGTTCAAGGGCCAGGAGAACATGCCTCAAAATGTGTGTAAGGACGATAATTACATTTGAATAACTGCACCACAGAATATGATGATCAGAATTCCTGGGCCTCTGCTTGCTATCCACCTTATGTGGTCCTGTGAGATGTGACATTTGCTCAAAACCAGCCTTTACAGCTAAGAGGCATATACACAATCCACTGTTATTCCTTAAAAACAGGAACATGTGCCCAACACAAACGGGAAACCATGAACATATATGAACCTACCTGCTGATTCTACCCGAAGTTCCATTGATATTTGTTTTTGAATCAGTGACATGCAGAGCAGTGGCATTAGTAGA
Source organism: Ambystoma mexicanum (assembly GCF_040938575.1). Lineage (NCBI taxonomy): Eukaryota > Metazoa > Chordata > Amphibia > Caudata > Ambystomatidae > Ambystoma > Ambystoma mexicanum. The sequence goes on along the minus strand of NC_090937.1, from coordinate 1,513,791,804 downwards.
AACTCAAATAATAAAACTGCCCAATCTCAAGAGGAATTCTGAGATGAAAGAACATATTTTAATAAACATGAAATATCCCTTCTGGCAAAGCTAATTACTTTCTTACTCTGTGAAAAATCAGTTGATTCGGAGTAGGGAGTAACATCATATCAGAGCCCTCCTTGTAACCCTGACATAGGAAGTGATATGACAGGATACAAAATGCAGCTTACAGTTCTGCCCACCCTTTCTCACCACAGCCTAGACACAATTCCACTAGAGTCTTGTGGAGGTTTTGTCTGGAGTACCATTGAAGAAAATCACATATATTTGCCTTTTAATTCAACAGCAGCAAAGTTCATAGGTACAACAGATTGCATACTTTATTCTTTAACTAGGGACCCCTCTTATGAAATTCACTGTTATCAGTTGGACAGGATACATGGAGATGCTAGAGGCGATAAACACAAACACATTATCATATTGAAAAGCCCTCAGCAACTGAGCAGAGAAAATAAACCGAAGGCACAGTTTCCTAGACTGTTCCTAGAGTATCCTATCCTTCAGAAAACAAACACATTCCCTTCACTGTACTGCCTTGCCAAAAGGGCTGATTTGTTTTTTGAACTTTGTTGATTTGTTTTTGACCCCAAAGGAGTATTCTCCTGTGCCTCCTGTGCCCTTCCATCTGTACCCCACTCCGGCTCCTGTGCTAGCCTCCCAACCAGTTGACAGTACTCTGTAAACATTGAGGGATTATTTGCAGACCCACAATACTTTGTAATGCAAAACATATTTAAAACCTCACCATGATATTATGTGCCATTTAAGAAACTGCAATCAATCTGTAAGTGCACAATTACTATGAAGTGTATACAAGATAATTTTCAACATACCTCACATTTAAATTGTTGGGTGGGATTATACAAATGCTCAGTGAAACTGTTTTTGCATAGCAGCGAGTTAGCATATAATTCTTTAAGGTCTATGCCACATCTAGTAATCTGTATATCCGTTGCCCTAATACTATGAACAAACGATGACAGGCATAGCCCATACCCATTATCCCTTGCAGGCCAGGTAAATTATATTGTAAGCTCTCCACTTATAATGCAGACATGCCATTTGCCTACAAAAAATCCTTAGAGGACAAATTAATATTTGAGTTTTAGAATGCATTAACTTGCAAGGGGGCCCCTTCAAAATGCTTGTGTGACACATGTACAAGGAATAGGAATCATGGGATCTGGTTACACATGCAAGTAGCCTGGTTACTTGCACTCAGTATCTGATATTTGAGCTGACATTTGGACTACATAGTCTGGGTGACGCTTTTGCTAAGGCACCATGAGTAACAGAAAGTCTTGTGCTTAAACATCATTCATATTAGAAACATAAAACAAGTGGATGTAGGTACAAGTCTGGTAACCTTTTGTAGAGTCGAGGTAGGCAGAGTCAAGGTTGTCTGGTAATATATCTGAATGAGGTGTAGGGCGGAAGTTTGAGTCATAAGGTATAAGTGTGGTAGAGTCAAGTATAGGAGTCATGTGTAGGGAGGGGAGATAATTTGGTTACTGTGTGCTGACATCTCTTAATTATATCTTCTGTTCAAGCAATCATTTTTTCATATTAGTTTTTAACCTATTGTGGATGTATTCTACTTTTAGGATTTTGGGGCTTTTAAGGTGAAGCTTGCATAGTAGGGCACTGTAAAGAAGCTAGACCAGAACATCAATACTAGTTCATATAATGTATCTTCATTTTGAGAGAAATCAAATATTAGGTACCTGCTGAGCCTTGTGCATTATTACATCTTTTTGAATAGGTGGGAATTGTCTGTGTGCGCTGCTCAAATTCTTCTGAGCGGCACCCAGAACGAAGTTGGGCAAGCGCACATTCGCACAGCTTAGAGGGAACATTGCTCAGGACCACAGGTCCACTCTGGACCACAGGACCACTCTATAGATCAGTGTCCTCCACCTATTCCCTTCAGCTCGTGCTCTGCCAGGATCACCCTCATGGCTCCAGTTTGTGCTCAGCCTCCACGGGCAGGGATCCATCGACCTCGTCCTCCATCCCGGTCCAGGGTAGGGTCTGCTGCTGGGCCTCAACCTGCTGTCTCACCAGTGCAGATTCTTCCAGGAACATGCTCATGGCACCTGTTTGTGCCCTACATGGCTCCTAGCGTACCACCTGCCGCCCAGTCTCTGCTGCTGAACCTCCTCCCGCTTCCTCATCAGCGCGGGTTCAGCCACGAACACGCTCAAGGCTCCTGTTTGTGCCTACCTGGCTCCTTGCCTACCACCTGCTGAATGCTCCTCATCACACTTGGCCTGGACACAAAAACCACTATCATCTACACCGCTGATCGTGCCTCCCTGGCTCCTTGCCTACCACCTGTTGCCTGCTCCTGATCAAACCCCGGCCCTGAGACTACAGCCACTACTAACTACTTCACTGATACAGACCTCAAACCTGGCTGGCTCCCTACCCCTGCCTGCCAACCCTACTTAACTCCATGGCTGTTTTATCCACTGACTATCTCCTCCCTCCTCCTCTGCCTCCCCTACCTGGATACCACCAGATTCCTCTTCTGCACGGACACAGTGGTCCTCCACGACTGCTCTCTCTGAGGATATCTTTGCCAACCTACCCCTTCTCAGCGCTCTTCTTCTTTTAACTTCTCCTCTTGCTCCGCTAATCCTTCCTGCGCTATTCAAAGCTTCTTCGCCCCTTCCTATTTGACTCCCCATTACACCTTCTCCCTCTCCTCCTTCCTTCTTCCTCTACACCCACTTTCCCTTTCCATCCACTTTATTCCCTCAACATACCTCTCTCTTTCCCACTGTTATGCGTTCTGCCATAACTCTTTCTCACTGTCCTCATCACTGCTCCCTCCCCCTGCTTCCCTCACCCTGCCTTCCACTTCCTCTCCTACTCTCCTTCTCCCTCATCCTCATGTCCGTTCCCCTCTTTAATCCCCTTCCCTACTCTTCACGCTCTTCACCTACCCCCTCTCACCATCCTAATCTTCTCCACCCCCCCACTGTTCAACCCTCCAGTCTCATGAACATTGCTCTCTGGAACACCAGATCCCTCTTCAATAAGACCGCAGCAGTTTTAGACATGTTCTTTCATCTCAACCTTCATTTCCTATGTCTAATTGAAACCTGGATCCCTCCTCACAACACTACTGTCCCTGCTTCCCCTACCACCTCTTCTTCCTCCTTCTCACATATCTCTCGCGCTACTGGCCGTGGCGGAGGTATTGGCCTCCTCTTCCAACCCAAATACCTCTCCTCTTCCTCCTCTCTATCTCTTCCTTCTTTCCCTTCCTTCGAATTTCTCTACAAATCCTTTTCCTCTCCTCACCCCATCTCCTTTCTAGTCATATATCGGCCCCCTGGTCCTCTTTCCTCCTTCTACGATGACCTTCGTTCACCTCCTCTCTCTCATCTCTCCCTCTCTCTCTCCTCTAACTGTACTTCGTGACTTTAATCTTCACCTCCCTTCTCCCATTCACTCCTCTCCCCTTTTCTCCATCCTCGACTCTTACCTCCTTTCCCCTCTTCCATCCTCCCCTACTCACTCCTCTGGCTCCACTCTTGACCTTATCTTCAACTCTTCCTACCCCTCTGCTACTGTCTCCACACTACCTATCTATCTCTCCGATCATGCTTTACTCTCCTTCTCCCTTACTCACCTGGCCCATCCTTCTTCTCCTAAGCCCTCCCCTTCCTTCTTTTCCCTCCCTCTTTCTTCACACTTGTTCTTCTTCTCTCCCCTCTCTCCAAGATTTCTCTTCACTATCGGCCAATGATGCACTTTCTGCTCTCTCCTCTTCTATCTCCTCCTCTCTTGATCTACTTCACCCCTTTTCCTTCTTCCGTCCAACCCGGAAACCCTCTCAACTGTGGCTCTCTCCTCAACTTCTCTCCATGCGCCGTTTCCTCTGATGTCTTGAGAGACTCTGGCTCAAATCTCCTTCGCTCTCCAACCAAACCGCATACTTCTCTTACCACTCTCTTTATGACTCTTGCCTCTCCTCAGCAAAACGCTCTTACTACTCTAAACTTCTCCAATCCCAAGCCTCCCACCCTTGTCGCATCTTCCATACTCTCTCTCATCTTCTCTCTCCTCCTACCCCGATCCCTCCACCTCTTCCACCCTTTCTCCTTCTGACTTTGCAAACTTCTTCTCCTGCATGATCCTTGCCCTTCGGCTAAAAATCAATTCCTCCTCTTACTCCCCCTTCCCCTTCTCTCCTCTCCCCCTCAACCTCCATGTCCGACTTCTACCCTGTCTCCCCTTCTGACGTTTCCATCCTCCTCTCCAAGGCCCACCCCTCGTTTGCTCCAACTGACCCTGTCCCCTCCCTCCTTATCCCTAAGATCTACCCCCTTCTTATTCCCTACTTAACTTCCTTTTTCAACATGTGCCTTTCCTTAGCTTCCTTCCCTTCTGCTTTCAAGCATGCCACTATCATCCCAATTCTGAAGAAACCTTCTGCTGATCCCCTGCTCACCTCTAACTTCCGTCCTATCTCACTTCTCCCATTCCTCTCTAAGCTTCTCGAGCGCCTTGCCTACTCACAGCTCTCTACCTTTGTCACCAATCTCTCTCTCCTACCCCCCTCTCAATCTGGCTTCTGTCCTAAACACTCTCCTGAAACAGCCCTCACCTACATCCTTAACTCCCTCCTCTCCGCTCGACACTCTAAACAATCCTCTGTCCTTATTCTACTTGACCTCTCTGCTGCCTTCGACACTGTCGACCACCCCTTTCTTCTCAACACACTTTCTTCCTTCGGATTCAAAGGTTCTGTCCTTATCCGGCTATCCTCTTACCTATCCTCCCGCTCCTTTACTGTTTCCTGGGGAGGCCGTTCCTCTCCTACCCAGTCTCTGGAATATGGAGTTCCCCAAGGTTCAGTGCTTGGCCCTTTCCTTTTCTCTCTCTACACCTCCCTCCTTGCCCCTGTTATCTCCTAATTGGGCATATCTTACCATTTCTATGCTGATGATACTCAGCTCTTCCTTTCCTTCTCTTCCTTCGCTACTGACCTCCACCTTAAACTCTCTTCCTGTCTTACTGCCATTAAAAACTGGATGTCTTCCCACTTTCTTTCCCTCAACACTGATAAAACTGAAGTAGTTTTCTTCCCCTCCAACTCTCTTCCCCTCCCTCTCCTCCTCCTTTCATTAATTTTCCTCCTTCTAATCTCCCTATCTCTGACCATGCTCGCAATTTAGGCATTCACTTTGCCTCTTCTCTCACTTTTTCCCATCATATCTCTCTCACCTCTCATGCCTGTCGCTACCACCTCTTTAATATTCGCAAAGTCCGCCCATCTCTCACTTTCCATGCTACTCAACTTTTAATCTCCTCCCTTATCTTCTCTCGCCTCTTCTACTGCTCCTCCTTACTCTTTGGACTACCTACTTCTCATCTCACCCCCTCAAATCTATCTACCACTGTGCCAATCTGTCTCCTCTGTCTCCTCACCTTCTGTGACTCCATCTCTGCTTCCCTTTCCTCCCTTGGCTGGCTTCCCTTTCACTCCCAACTTAAATTTCATTTTCACTGCTTAGTCTTTAAATCTCTCCATGGTTTTGCTCCCCCTATCTCTCCTCCCTCCTCTCTTTCTACACTCTTCCTGCTCCCTTCGCTCTTCTGACCACTTCCTACTCACTGTTCCTGCATCCCCTTGTGCCGCCTCCCGGTTCTGCTCCTTCCAGCTCCTATCCCCCCTGCATTGGAACACCTTACATCTCTCTATCCACTCTATTCCTACCTTTTACTTATTCTGCACATCCCTGAAATCTCTCCATCTTCATTCCCCACCATGAAACCCTTCCCCCTTCTTGCTCTCCATCCCTCCTTTTTTCGTTTCAACTTGATCATCTCCCTCCCCTCCCCCTGCCACCCTATTCTCACCTTTTTACCCATCCTATTCACCCCTCTTTCTCCTCCTCACCCCTCTCTCTCCCTTTCAGTTCTACCTCACTACTTTCCCTCTTCCTTTCAGTTTAATTGCTCTACTTACTGTTTTGTTGGACTGATTCTTAATTGTAAATTGCTTCTACTGTTATACTCAGTGGTCTAAGTGTACGAAAAGAAGTAGTGGAGCTATGTTCCCTGCTAGCCTGCATCCACTCCCCACAAACCCCATCGCCACACCACCTCCCACACACAATACACACCCCCAAACACATGCAAGTGATGTTTAAGGGAACATTTAGTTCAGCGCACTGAAGTTCAAAGTTTCAACTGCTTCCTACACTGTTATTTTAAAATAAAAGTATAGGAGCAGTAAAACTTTAAAAAAATGTAAAAAGTAGAGGAGCGCCGCTCCCAACCGCTCCCGCTCACTTCGACCACTGGTTATACTGTTATAATGTTAATGTTATATGTATCCTGTTGTTAAAATATGCAGCGTTTTAGAGTAAAGCGCTATATAAACATGATAAATACAAATACAAATAAAATAGTATACCAAAAACATTAAAAACATTAAAGCACTGCCAAGATAGTCAGCTTCAAACAAACCTTAATAAAAATTTCCTTAGGGAGAATGAACGCTATAAAAAGGATCAACGTGCCTACCACACATAAACTGAGTCTGCCTATAACAGATAATGGCTCATAACAACAGAATTCCTAGCCCTGCAAGACTGGTTATAACGTATGCTCTCTAATGGATGAGAATGGGGACAAAATAATACAAAATGTGCTAAGTATTCTTTAGCTGATACACATAATACACAAGATTGATCCTCTTTCCCCTTGGATCCGGCCGCCACCACTGCTCTCAAATGAATGCAGTTAACACTCACCCTTGCAATAAGTATACACTGAGAAGGATTCTGAGCCCAATACAGATACTTCTAGAGACCTGGGGCCATAATATTCATGTATCTCCTATTAGCAGGCCTCATGATCTCCAATGATTCTCTCTTCTCTCTAAAAAAGTGACGTACACTAGCTTCCACAGTTTTTACGACATTGGAAGATATAAGGTCTACCGTGTAAAAGCATTGAATTGCATCCACTGCCACCAGTGAGGCTTTCACATACCTGAGTCAGGGGATATTCAGATGGGAGTCCCTAGGCACTAGATATTTAATTAGCTCATAAATCAAAGTCACTTTACTATTCCCCCGGAATCTCGGTCAATGACTTACAGCATGGGGTGTGATAAGATCACTAAGAAACCAGGACCCCAGATCCTGGTGCACTGCAAAATTAGGGGCTTACCTAGAAAGCCCCAATATTCTCTTTAAAAAGGTGTTCTTCACCACATGAACACACCCAATCTTGCCATAACCCCACAACTCCATACTGTACCTAGCAACAGAGGTGGCTTTGCCATTTTAAACTTTGAACACAATCTCAATGGGCTTCAGAGGGATTTGTGAAGTCCCATTGAAATATAAGGCCAGCACAGAAATGGTGATGTCAGATATGAGGCCTATTCAACCAAAAACAGTCCTACATCTCAAAGGAAAGAAAGTGGGCTTAAATCTCAAAAGTGCAAAGATATGCGCAATGCATTTCAGCAAGGAAAATAAAGGCATGTGGCTGTCAAGGCTGCTTTACTAAATCCATGGAAAGCTACACTTTCTACTTAAAGAGACAGATAGCAGTGTGTACATTATCTTCAATGTAATACCAGATTGTGATCCCAAAATCTCTAGTGAAACCAAGCTTCTTGCATTTATAATAAATAAAAGAACTCCCTTTTCCCTCATCCTAAATGACAGTACACAGAGCGAAGTGCCTACTTGGTTTAAGGTGAACATGGTTTTGTCATATACCTGCCCTACATATGGACAATCCAGAAGGGATACTCATGTCTTTTGCAACTGTGAGTTTAAAGAATACATTACACATGGATATAAGGCCCAGGTGCCTTGTAAAATGTCATGTAAAATGCATTGTGCATGGGATAAAAGCCATGTATTGCAGAATTTTAAATGCAGCCGGTCAGTTCTTCTGAAATGAAAATTTAATCTCAAAGACCTTTCCTCTGCTGGTCCTGGAGAGGGAGGTCTGGTTTTCGACAATCAATCAGGCCCATTGCTTAAAAATATAAAGAAATACACTGATTTTGATGGAAACCACAGTGGAAATAGAAAAAGCCATGCCTGTCTTTTCAACAGAAGTGACCTTGAGGTAACAACTCCCATAAATTGTGCATTAAAGAGGCAGCCAGGGCCATTACAAGGCCAGGAATGGAGAGGTTAAGATAGACATGAGCCCACAGCTGGCTGGTGGTCACATGCTTATGGGGAAAGGCGACTTAAAAGAACAAAGGTGAGGGCCAGAGTGAGCGAGGCATGTGATGCTGGAGTTAGTTCATAGAAACATGTATTTGTTTTGCATAAAAAAGGGGCGCGTATATGCCACGACACTCATTCCAGACTTGTATTAAAGGTAACAGTAGCCCCCTTTGAACCATGCCAAAAAGATTGTTATGTGATAAACATAACAGAAGTTATTAAGGAACATTTGGGTGAAGGACAAAATTGACATGGGAACTATGAAGTGCCATATTCTTCATTGTTACAGCTCCTCAGCAAACAAAGAAAAACTGTATCTCTGCATAGGAAGGGCGTGCTGAACAGATGAGTATTGTCTGATTGGCCTTAAAAAGTTGCTCATAAAAATGTATCCATACATATAAAGATTTGAAAAATGAGGGTACTTGCCATGTTGATAGATTTTCAGAGTTTGAACATGCCAAACCCACATGTACGTTTGGGATGACAAAACTTTCTCCTCTGAAGGCTTTCCTAACTCACACCCCTCACCTCCTTGTCCTATTAGCACACAGGTGGGAGGTGGGTAGAGAAAGCCAACTAATCCCTTCTGTGGGAATCCTGACAAATTTGTGATGTCATTTGCCCTATAACTAAACCAGTTTGTATCAGAACTGGGTTTTTCACTTATTCCCGGGAGGTAACCTGCTGCTGAACTCTTGAGAGAAACACCAAAGCAGAGAGGCCCCAAATCTTGCATTGGAGACAGGGACCAGGAGAAATAGAAGCTGACTGGGACCCCTTGGAGGAGCCAGAGGGGACTGTCCTTGGCTGACACCCTTGCTGTCGCAGAGGTGCCATGCTGTTTCCTGATGCCAATTACAAGGCCTCTGCTGTAAGTAAAACTATCCCAAAGCCATAGATTGTCATAGGCCATGCATTGTTTCCAAGTATTGTTCTAACATTTCCCCATAGCAAAATATCCTGTTTGTCTGTATAGATCCTTAGCATATTTCTTAAAGTAAATCAATTAATTCCCCTATAGAAATCACAGGATGTGTTTTGTTACCATTCAAAACAAGCTCCTCCCAGTGTGTTTTGAGCCGGTATAGACATAAAGATTTGCCAAAAGAATTACATCCATAACCCAGTTTCCACTTAAGTGTGCAGGGTGCAAAATGAAATTCTCCATTGATCCCCTTCATTTTAAATCAGAAGTGTGAAGCCTTGTATTTCCTTTGCATGTGTGGTGGGAAAAAAATAAATTGCCCCTTTGTTCCCATTGTGCTCTGACCCAAACCACAAAGCCCTGCCTGTTCTTTTTTAATGTGGCAAACCTAATTTTCCCATTGTTTTCCTGTCCCTCATATTCCCTCTGTGGTAATAAGTGAAAGAAAGAAATATGTTTCCCTTGAATCCCTTTTGCAAAGACTGCATTTCTATCAGAACCAAAAATGATGTTCCCATTGTGTTCCCACTCTCTGCCACTGGCCTTCAATTCAGAGGGGTCAAGTCTAATTGATGTTTAGAAGGTAGGGTTTGCTGGGAGAAAAAAGTATTATAAGCAAATCAGCAGTCAATGCCTGTCTTGAATTGTTCTTTTTCGTTATTGGTGAGTGATTTGAAACGAAAGCTGCAGGAAATTATGACTGCACATCTCATTATTAACTCTTGCTTGTGCCATTATTGAAGTCATGTTTGTTCTTTTGTTGCCACATCACTGGTGGCTGATGTTAGTCTGTTTGTCAAATTTCCTTTAGTAAATTAATAAATATATATTCTTACTGCACAATGGCCTGGTTCCTAGTCCATTGTGGCACCGGGTATTTGTTGAGGTTGGGTGTGAGACGGGTTGGAGGACTTATCAAATTGAACCTGAATCAAAATCATAGTAGTTTGTTATGCATCACCTTGATTGAGGGGAAAGGAACTCCCCGAGTTGAATGTGACTGCGTAATATACTGCAACCAAACTGGTGGCTCTTCCGGGATTGGCAAAGAGTTTTCACTTGTGACAGTGAAGTATCAGAAGACTATTCATTTGCAGTGAATGGAAAATTGTTTTGCATTGTGAAGGTGCTATTCAGACTTGTACCATGGGCTGCAGGGTGGTGTATAGATAGAACAGTGTTGATTTGAGTTGTCATTGTGAGCAGAAATAAAGCAGGAACAGGGTTGAGATTTCTGGACTTGCATAGAGAGCAAAGTAGGTTCAGAACACATTTTAGAATGAGTACCGTAGAAACCAATATGGGCAGGAAGCAACTTCTATCCAAATTAAAGGTGTCTGGGCAGAACAGGAGCATGAAATGTGGCAAGCTAGAATGATGCAGGAGGTTACCTCTGCAAATGTTGATATGTGGCAGGATAATGGGCTGTTACATCAGGCCCTGACAGACTTTTATATGACACAGACCAGCAGAGATGAGCAAATAAAGATGCCTCAGCTCACAGCATACATGTACTTCCATATGATGATCATGGAAAAAAGATACAAGGATAATGTAGCCTCTCCGCAAAACCATTCTCAGCCTTTGAATCAACCACATGGAGAGTAGAAACAATTAGAGGAAAAAGCGCAACAGAGCCAACATTCAGAGTTGAAATTAGAAGACATTCAGCAGCTAAAAGATGAGTTAGTGACACAACAGCAAGCACATTTAGAGCGGGAGGCTCAATTTTCTGCACTGAAAGAGGAATATCAAGAAGGTGTTGACAACCTGAGAGTGAGTCAACAATTAAGTGAGCAGGTTGTTCACAATAGATTCTGCTTACAGGACTTTTTTTCAAATTTCAAACGCAGATTAAACAAATGAAAGAAGCCAGATGATCATTAGGGATGTCAATTACCCGGGGGAATTTGATCAGATGCCCAAAGATCTGAACACTCTGACACAACAGAGAGAGCATCTCAGGGAAGAGAATAGAAAATTGTGTCAGGAGAAAAGTGTCCTGTTTCAGGAAGATCGCCTGTTAAGGACGGACATGGAGAAAAGTGGGTTATGTTCTCAGGAACTGACTGAAATGAGGATAAACAATGAAAAATGAATGGAACATGTTAGGCAAGCAGCATTTGACATAGAGCAGGAAACAAAGGCCACAAGTGGACAAAGGGAGGAGATTAGTCTCCTGTTAATAAAGAGGTCAGAATATGCACAGACAATGCAAGCCTTATAGAAGGAAAATTAGTATTGGCACAGAATAAAGAGCTAGAAGCTATCCAAGCACTGGTATCAGAGTTGTAAACTCAGGCCGCTACATATCACCAATACATAGGGGCTGTGAAAAACAAATCTGAGGATTGGAAAAGGAAATAGCCAAATATAAACAGGCTCTGTGGCACCCCGGCCATTTAGAGTATGGAAAGGCACCCTCTGATGACAGAGTGATGGCTGCTTTACCAGGGACATCAAGCCAACTCAACACCTTATATGCACAGGGTGCTGCTAACTTCATGCCTGCCCCTTTTTCAAGAAGAGGGAAACATGAGGCAGCTGGACTCAACCAGGCCTAATCCAACTGAGCCGGAAAGCCAGTTCTTATCAGATATTGACAGGTATTCATCTATACAAAGATTGAAAAATACCCTAGCAGGTACTTCTGGCCAGGAGGGCCCCTATGATGAAATTATCAGGGAGTTGACCGGCAGAAACTACGTTTGCAAAGGGACAACCTGTTCTGCTTTTCAGACAGAAAAGAACTAGAGTGCAGGCCTCAAAAGTTTATTTTAAAAGCCTTCACACATCCAAGGAGGTGAGGGGTATTCTCCACCATACACAAAAAAAGGGATGAGGAAGATAAGTACTCCCCTGTGTGAAAAGATGAGTACAAGGGAAATGACCCTGAGAGCCCACAGCACCACAGGAGAGAAGAGACTAGACCGCGTCATTCTGGGAAGTATTCCCAGTCTCATAGAGCTAGGGAGCACAAAGAGCACAGGGAGTGTACAACCAATAATAGCAACTCTGAGTCAGAGGGCAAATAGACTCAGGTGCAGCGCAAAAGAAAGTCTGCCAAACAGAAAAGAGGTCTTGTGAAAGACCGAGTTCGGCAAATAAAGGCCATAAAGAGCTTTATGACCCCCTACTAGATGAATGCCAAATACTTAGTATGGGAGCATCTAGAACTTTAAAACCAAATGATGACGTCATTTGGTATCAAGAATGAGAAAAATTTTATAGAGTACCCATCTTGTGGTATGTATGGACTCCCCCGGCACAAGGGGGTGATCCAATCAGGTAAGTAATGCCCCAGGAAAACTCCCTCAAAAGGGAATTAATACTCCACCCCCAACCTAAGTTTCTTTCCCAGATACCCTTGAAACCCCAATTTCCAGAGCAATCATCCTCTCTCTCCCTGCTTTCAGGACAAAAGATTCCCAAATTAGGGAGAAGGAAGACCAACGGTGGGAGGTTATCAGGGAAACTCTCAATAAACAAACTACTCTGGGAGAATGGACAGCTACGCTTTCTGGAAGCAGCAAAGGTATGAATCTAGACCCCCATAACCAACCAGAAAGGATGTCTCAACTGGAGTGCCAGGTCCAACATTTAACACAAGACCTGGGGCGCATGTTGAGGGCTCAGAACAGCTCAACACCTGGGTATAGTAGCTCGGAAGAATGACGGGAAGAAACCTCTGACAACCAACAGGTTCAAGAGGAAAGGGGCCCAGGGGGAAGCTTTGTTTTTCACCAGAACAAAACCCCTTGAAATGTCTGAACCCCAAAACAAATCTTCTACCTCTGAAAAGCTGGAACCTAGGGAACAGAGGGTAAGTAGGAGAAATCCTGAGCCAAAGAGAACCCACTTTGTGGAGGAAGTCTGCATTATCCCTTTTGAAGTGAAAGAATCCCTGGTGGATTCAGGGAAGAACATCTTCTCTTTTAGGGATGGAGGGATCCCTCTGAAGGAAAAATGGGTCCCTAAAGACTGTGATTTAGACTGGGTAAGTATGGAGACAGGCCCAGAGCAACATATTCTTAAACCCCAGCAATGTCACCCAGATGACCCTGAAAGCAATGAGACATCCTCCCCCCAAACAGGTTTGGGTACTGTGTCCAGGAAAAGGGGGACTTCCCCAGCCCATTTGTTCTTGGGTGCAAAATCTTCTTAACAGATTCCTGGTCTCCTGGTGTCCAAGATCAAACAGTGTCGGAGTTCAAAATAAAAAAAATGCCAAGCTGGCACAAAATGGCCATTTTCTTTGTCCCCTTGGAGAAAGAGAAGGAAGGTTGTATGCCTCCATCAAGGTACAGGGTCAATGTGCATTATTAGAGCTGGTGGATACTGGATCTCAAACCACCCTCCTGTCCAAAAAGGCCTTTGACCAACTAAATTCAGGAAGGGGGGAGAATCACCAAATTCCTCTCACACCTCTTCCTGGAAAACTCCAAAACTTTGATGGGAATCATATTTCCGTCAAAGGGACTGCAGATCTGGAGATCAAAATTGTGTGACATGTGGGATAGTCTTCATTCCAGAGGGCACACATTGTCTACTGGGGAATGACCTCATTTGGAGGTTATTACCCCTGATTGACTGTGTGAACAAGGTTCTCTGGACTCAGACTAACCGGCCAAATTAAAACAAAGTACAAATTATGTGAGTTTAAATAGTACGTGTGACATGATTGAACAAGGGTCTTACACAATATAATTACACTTTAGGGACAATCAAGTCCCAGACATCACTGTCATCTCTGAAGGGTAACAAACTGGTGATGGGAACCCTTGTCCATTTTTGAAAATCAACCACCTTCCCAGTTTAAGTGGCATTCCACACTGGAAGGAAATACTCTGAAAAGTTATACCAATCCACAGCCAGAAGCAAACCCAAATCCCACGATAAAAGATAAGAAACCAGCTCAAAGTTTGACCGGCATCTAGAGAAACAGTGAACAGCTGTTTTTCCCCTTTTACGTAAATGGGGGGGGGGGGTATTCTCACCAGAGTATGCTTGAATAATGGAACAAGCTTCATCAGCAAAGCATTATTCAGGAAACTCCCAAAAGATCACAACATTCCCATGTTTAAGTTGATTGATAAGGGGGAAATGAGCCTGGAAACTCCAAATTCCAAACATCTCCTGCTGTGCATGCTAAATATTTTACATGGGCAAAAAAAGCATAAACTATAATTGATGGGTTGTGAGAGATGCCAACTCTGCCTCTACTTAGGAAGTGACATTCTCATTCGATTTGCAATTAATTTGGACAAAATTAATTATAAAGCCTGGTCCCGACTGGGGGGTAACCCCATGGGCGTTGACAACACTGAGAATGCATTTCAGTCAGCTCAATTGCTGCTGTATGTGGGTGAAGTTCAAGTGGGAGAAGAGGTCACCACCCCAGGACAGGTGCGAAAATGTACAGTTCCCCTAAAAAGTAAGTGAGGCCAGAATAAAATTTCGAATTATCACCTCCAACAGAAAGGTTTGTATTTAGATTCAACACACCTAGTTGACCTAGAACATGACACCATTTGAATATTGATGGATAGCAGCGACCCTAGAAGTGTCACTTTGGGTGCAGACACCTTTATTGGAATGGGAGTTGATACCCAACATTAAAGTATTGATTTAGGTAATGAGATCATTGGACCAATTCCCAATGACTGTTACAATTTTGAGGACAACATACATCCGGAAAAGATTTTCACAGGGCAAGGGGGGAATTTCTTGGTGTACTCTTCCTGCCTTTACGGTGTGGAAGAGGTGACCTCTGTCATCAGGAAGGAAGAGGTGGTATTTCGAGTCAACAGTGACTACCTCCCATCCTTGAAACCTCATGCCCAGGCCAACACCATAACAAGAGATGTCTCCACCCAATTGGAGGATATTGAAAAAATTGCCAAACCCAAGGCCTTTCCAGGCTTTAAGCAGATGGCCGAAGAACAAATCAATCTCATTGATGCCATTGAGACCGAGGAGTAAAACCAGAAGCTGAAACAGGTGTTTTTTCCTTTATGGTGTGGAAGAGGTGGCCGCTGACATCAGGAAGGATGAAGTGGTATTTCGAGTCAACAGTGACTACCTTCCATCCTTGAAACCTCATGGCCAGGCCAACACCATAACAAGAGATCTCTCCACCCAATTGGAGGATACCACCAACAATGCCAAACCCAAGGTATTTCCAGGCTTTATGCAGAGGGTCGAAGAACAAATCAACTTTGTTGATGCCTGTGAGCCTCAGGAGCAAAAGCAGAAGCTGAAACAGGTGTTTTTTGGATATTCAGGACATCTTTGTCGTGGATTTGTACGACTGTGGACGCAGAGAGATACATTCATCCTCCATACCTATGGACGTTGTGATGGCTCCAGTGTTTATGAAGCAATACCAGTTGCCTCTCGAATCTATGGAGACACTCACAGAGATGATTAAACAAGTAGAATCCCTGGGGTCATTTGTCCAGTCCACAATACCTTTAACAACCCGGTAGTGGGGATACTCAAACCCAATGGCCAATGGAGACTTTGCATAGACCTTAGGGAGTTAAATAAATGGGTCCACATGTCAAGATGGCCCCTTCCCTACAACGATCAGGGACTGGCCCAGATCCAAGGGACACAGGTGTATACTACCATTGACCTGACCAATGGTTACTGGACAGTTCCCATTAGTAGGGAAGACCAGTACAAGCTTGCCTTTACCTTTGTAGGGCAGCAGTGCACATGGACCTGAACCCCCTTTGGATATATAAACTCTGGCAACTAATTGAATATCTTCTTACATAAGGCCATGCCCGACTTGAGCGAAAGGGGAAACCTAGCCTATGTAGATGATGTCTTAATCAAGAGGTCAACTGTGGAGGAACACATAGCTGAAATACGCTATGTTCTGACCGAGTTGCAGAAAGCTGGAGCAAAATTGTCCTTTCAGAAGGCACAGTGGTGTAAGAGCTGCATGAACTTCTTAGGACATGAAATCACCCCTGAGACTCTCAGTTCCCAGGCAAAAAAGATGGACGCATTAAAAGACCCTCCTACTGTGCGTGACTTAAGAAGCCTTCTTGGACTCACTAATTATAGTAGAAAGTTAATTCAAGACTACACAGAGGTCACACGACCCTCGGTCCATTTATTAAAGGCCGGGGTCAAGTGGGAGTGGGGTCCAGAACAATCTGAGGTAGTAAAACAACAACAAGAAAAGCCTTTCCCAAGCTCCGTGTTTGGCTTACCCCATGAAGAACAGGGAATTCGCCTTGGAGACAGGGTTCTCGAATACTTGCTTAACGGCAGTATTATGCTGAAAAAACAACAAGGTCAACAAAGTAATCTCGTATGCAAATAAGACTTTGTCCTCTGTGGAGTAAAAATGCAATAATTGCGAAAAGGCACTCCTGGCGACGCTGTGGGAATTGTACAATTACAGCACATTCATCCTGGGGGAGCACATCATTGTTGAGACTCCTCACCATTCCTTGCAATATCTCCAAAGTGACCGAATCTGAACAGGGAAGATAACTAATTTCAGAATTACTTCCTGGATTCTGTCCATGCAAGACTTTCCTGTGGAGGTCAGATATGGCAAAAACAAGAAGAGTCCTCTAGTGCAAGGTTTGCCTGACTTGCATGACTGTGCTCAAGAGAACTGTCTCGAAGACGAAAGTCTAAAGACCAAAGACAATCTTGAGGTGTACATTACTTCCCCGCACAAAGTCTATGATGAAGACACGTGTGAGGGGATACCCACAGTTGGGAATGCCTGTGGGAATAATGCCTCAGAGCCCTCTGCTGCGTACAAAATAGGTCCCTGCAGTAGTCAGGTGGCAAAGTTAATGGCGGTATATCAAGTCATCCTCACTGCCATGCAACACCAACTCAAAGAACTGGTCATAATCACTGATTCAGATAATGTCAGGAATGGGTTTGTGGAGCACCTGATTAATTGAAAAAATTGAAGCATGCTGTGTGGAATAACAAACTGCTCAAGCACGGGAAATTAATCCAAGCAATTGACGATCTGTTCACCTCTAATAAGATGACCATCTATTGGAAAAAGATCAGAGGTCACTCCAACATAGAGTGACCAGACAAAACTGGAAATGACTTGGCTGACCATTTGGCCAAAACCAGAGCCATTCATGAGGATCACATAGAAACCGAATCCCTGTATTGGGAAATCCAGGTCACTGTTGTCACCAGGTCCCAAACGCATGCCCAAAATCAACTCTCAACTGCTCAGTGGAGTAATGAAACCGCAGATGCAAATTTGATCACTGCACAAAATGAGGGCCTGATTTTTAGGAAATGTTATCAACATATTGAAGACCCTGTGAATTTCCTTTGACAGAATCCGATTATATCAGGAAAGAGAATCTCCGGGTGTTGATTACATTTTCAAAAATGTTCCGAATGCAAGATGGTTTGTTGGTACAGAGATCCATATCTGGATGTGACCAGTGTGTGGTATCTACCTCATTACGAAGCCTGATGTTAAGTCATGCCCTTGACGTGGCCACTGCCAGTCATAGGGGGTTTAATATAAGCTTTGAAATCTTCTGACAGGTCGCATACAGACCACACGTGGGTCAGGACCTTCACCTATACTTAAAGGGGTGTCTTTTGTGTGCTCAATTTCAGCCAAGATCTCTCACACACAGAGCTCTCCTACAGAAAAGAGGAATGACACTGCCTTTGTCGGATTTGCAAGTCATTTTGATCGGTCCAGTGATTCGCTCCTCTGGAGGCAACAAGTACATGTCAACCATGACATGCTTGTTTCCCAAGTGGGTGGAAAATAACCCCTGCCCTACTGATCAATCACATCTTCTCTCATTTCGGAATTCCCCATAGGATTGAGTCAGACTGAGGAAGTCATTTTAATAGTAAGGTGATGACAAAGATGTGGAAGATGGGGGCTAAAGAGGAAACTCTACATTGCCTACTGTCCAGCCTCGAGTGAGGGAGTTGGGAAGTACTATAACACAATTTTGGGCATCTTCAGAAGTTTGTGGCAGACTCTAAACCTAGTTGGGACATCCGATTACTGCTTGTCCTGATAGCCATCAAATCTACACCATCTTCTGCGACAAAACATTTCTCCAATTGAGCTCATGAATGGATAAACAATGGTGCTACCTCAGAATCTGTTCTGCAGAACTCAAGAGCAGACCCTGATCAACACGTGCACAACTCATGAGTATATTGAACATTTACAAAGCAACTTCAGGACGCTAATGCTTACTCTCAGCAAAATTTAGAAGTCGGCAGAGGGGATGAAAACCCAGTACGACTCAAAGATTACCAAGAAAGAGTATGAAGTAGGACACAGGGTCTACCTGTACAATTTACAAAGGAACCAGACCAAGGGGTACCACTGGACCCAGAGATGTTTCAATTTGGGACTGACAATGCCATTGCATGGATGCCAGGCATTGCACGGAAGGTGTGATGGGTAACAAACGAGTATTTTCTCCGGCTAGAGACACCACTGGATGAGCCAGAGGGAACTATAGTGTTTATTGAGATATAGGCAGTGTTGGCACAAGAGGATTGGATTGCAGTGCATGCAGTGGATGACACAGGAAGGGCATGCAGAGCAATAATTTCAGTTGCAGAAGGGTGCAGGCTAACAACAGTGACAGATGATGAGCTATTCAGAGAAGAGAGACTGGGATTGGAGATGTTATTCGAAATGAGTGTAACATTTTGGTTGCAAATCCAATACAGAGAGGCACCACGGAGAATGGCCTTGGCGCTGAAGGTGCTGCCCCCATTCTGGGAGGAGGACATGGCCAAGATACCAGACAGTTTATGGACCACAAGTCCTTATGATGTAGGATGCATCAAGAGCATAGGAGGAGTGAAGATTAAACTGAAACCAGGAGCAATATTGCTAATAGTAAAGTAGTATCCCCTAACCAAGGGGGCAGGTGAGGGCATCTATGTGACAATCAACATCCTCATTGAGAGAGGCCTTCTGGTACCATCAGAATCTCCATTCAACACAGCAGTGTATCCAGTGTGCATGGACATTGCATTTTATTTAGGATTTAAGACCTTTTAACCATATTATAGAAGCAGAGTATCCAGTAGCAGCAAACCCGGCAACAATTTTTTGAGGCTTTCCAGCGGAAGCCACTTGTTTCATGGTCATTGACTTAAAGAATGCATAATTTTCAGTACCATTACATCAAGACTCATAGGACTTAACCAGCTTTATGTACCACAAACAGAAGTGGAAACAAACTTGTTTGCCACAGGGGTACTGCGAGTCACCATTTATCTTTAACAGGGTGATCAGATGGATCTGAGCAACATAGAGAACGAGAGCACAGTTCTATAGTACGTGGAGGACATTTTGATTTGCAGCAAGACAAGATCTATGCAGACAGGACTGTGTTTTGAGCGTGTTGGCAGACATATGATACAAGGTGGACAAAGCCAAACTCCAGTACTGTCAGAAGGAGGTACTATACATTGGACAGATGATATCCAAGGATGGCTGGGCCAATGCCCCAAAAAGAGCAGAGATGATACACAACACACCCCAGCCAAAACAGTGAGGGAAATGCAGCAGTTCCTGGGGTTCTGCAATTACTGCAGAGCATGGGTTTTCAACTACAGCACAAACACAAGGCCACTATTGACTGCATTGAAAAATGGCCCAGAGGGGAACAAAGACACTGACATGGACCACAGCAATGATTGAGGCCTTTGAGGAGCTGAAGCAAGCAATAAGTACAGCTCCAGTGTAAGGGGCCCCAGACTACAAAAAGGAGTTCTTCCTGTTTTCACACACTCATAGTGTAGTGATGAAAGTGGTACTGACTCAGAAGGCAAGCATTGGGCATTCAGCCAATGCTGTATACTACAGTGGACAGCTTGACCCAGTGATGAGAGGGCATTATCTGAGTGAACAATCACTTGCTGCAGCAGCCTTCGCAGTGAAAAGGTCATCAGCAGTAACGATGGGGTGAACCACCACTCTTTACATGGAGCACGCCCTTTTTGTGATCCTGCATAAGCCACAGAGCACACTGACCACACAAAGAGCATCAGAGTACGAAGTGATACTATCAAATGTAGGACTGAAGATAGTAAGATGCAAGACAGTAAACTCAGCCTTATTTTTGGCAGATGTCCTCCAACCAGGAGACTATGCACATGACTGCATAAAGAACATAGAGATGTTCAGTGAGACACGTAAGTTGGAGGAAGATGCACTTGAGGTGTGACGCGTACTGTGCATTGATGGTTCATCCACAATCGACTAGACTGATGGGATCAGAAGGACTGGGACTGCAGTGGTAAGACTGAAAGAGGACGGGACAAGTGATTTAGTTGTGAGTGCACGGCTACTATCTCATTATTCAGTACAAGCAGCAGAACTAGTAGCTCTCATATTAGCACTAGAACACAGCGTTGGGAAGCATGTGACAATATTTTCTGACATCGCTTATGTCACATCAACAGTGCATTCAAGACTGGCGCAATGGCTCAGGAGGGGGTTCAGGAGGGCAGATGGGACCCGAGTGCAGCATGTGCTCTTGTTAGGCAAATTGATTGAGGTTATTGCATATCCAAATGAGGTGGCACTGGTGAAATGCCAGGCCTGCACAAAAGGGGACGATCCTATTTCAAGAGGGAACAAAGCAGCAGATTATGAGGCAAGGTGCACGGCATATTTTGGGAGATTGTGTGAACTATAAGAAAGACCAAGGGCCCATGGAGGAGTGAGGAACATGGTGATGAGGGAAGGGTACAATGCACTACCAGGAACAAATATTATGGAATTGCAAGGGACCTGCACCATAGGAGGAGAAGGAGCTATTGGTAAAGAGAGGATGCTCAATTTCTCCAACAGACACCTTATGGAGACAGAACAACACAGGGGAAGTGGTCATGCCACTACCATTATTTAAAACAGCATTAGCACAATTGCATTATCCAACACACACAGGGAAAGAGGTAATTGCTACAGGCATTGGAGAAATGTGGTTTTGCCTGAATATGAATGAACATGTAGGTGATGTAATTAGCAGTTGCTTGACCTGTCAGCAGTTTACAGCAGGCCATAACTTGAGAGTTGTGAGAGAAGCCATACCAAGACCTGTAGGCCCATTTCTGCACCTCCACGTAGACTACGTGGACATGATCCAAGTTTGCCTGGGGTATTGCTACTTGATAGTGGTGGTTTTCCTGTTTTCCAGGTGGATAGAGGTGGGGCCATGCTCCCATGCTGATGAACTCAGAGCAGCAAAGTTTCTGGTCCAGGAGGTTTTCCCAAGATGGGGCATTTTTGAGGTCATGTTATCTGACAATGGCCCTCAATTCACTAACAAACTGTTCCAACACATCACAGACTGGCTAGGCATCAAGCACAAATTTGTCTGTGCGTACCACCAATGTTAGTTAACTCCTGAATGGACTCCTGAAGGAGTGGATTGCCAAATCGCAGCATAGCACCAAGAAAAACTGGCTTCTCTCTTTGCCTTTGGCACTTATTGAGTTGTGCAACAAGCCAGGGTCTGAGCACCATTTAACACCCCATGAGGTGGTGACAGGACAGCACATGCATCTTCCCCTGGCTCCTCCCACAAGTGCATTGAAAGATTTTGAGAACAGTACAGATGTGTTAGGTCAGGGAATGTGTGCATTTTTCACTTCCATGGTTTCTAACACTTCCTTTATCTCTCAGCAGATACAGTGGATCCAGGGCAGGCCGAAAGACAACAAAAAGATTGACTCTGATGATACAGAATCAGAAAAAGGACAAAAATATTTAGTGAAGCTGGGGGACGGAGTGCTCCTCCGCAACTTTCTAAAGGACCAAGCCGCCGATCATGCCACAAATTTGGTGAACATATGTCCAGCGGTTGAGGCTGTAGGCGTGAGCAAATTTGTTTACCATTATGTCTATGGGAAAAAAAGACATTTTTGGACCCCCACTATAACTTTGCCCCCCTTGACCAAACCTCACCAGACTTTGCATACAAATTCAGAGTGAGCCATATACTTTTTTTTGCAAAGGTTGCTGAGGATTCATCCAGGGAGAGCTAAGTTACAAGCCGACCAAAAAGTGTTCTTCCTAAGGTTCAACAACTTAACCATAACTACATGGCCGCTACCGCAGGCCATGTGATATATTGGCCGCACCACCTGCAGTCTATTCACTACGTATAGCCAGCCTTATGATTAATTAATCTACTTGTGTTTCAGCATCTGTACATTTATGAAACTTCTTGCATTTTCTTCAGTGCTCTCTGCGTGTGCAATGTTCATTCCGCACATGAAATGTTGTTCAATTCTTTAGTTCGCCATCAGATTGTATAAGGTCTAGAACAGAAGATTCTGCATTGGCCCATACTATTTCAGAGAAAGTCCTAGTGCTCCTATGATAGACAGGTATGTCGAGAAGTACCCACTCAGCCAACCCTCCAGCCCAGGAGCAGTGCAAACGTTACCCAGTGTGGACGAGGAGCCTCAAGATGCCACTAAGGAGACTTCAATTGACAGTTTTAATTAAAGCACCAAGAAGCCACGTTACAGACGTTTTTGGAGACACCACGACATAGCAGTAATAGACATCTGGACACAAACAGACACCCAAATACACAAAGAACACATGCGTAACAGTTCTATAAATTAGAGGACAGACTCATATACATACTGTCTTTGCTTTTATTATTTTGTCATTAGCTAACACAGCAACAGAGAAAATGAAAGAAGCAATAGATACTGAACAAGCTTGCAGATGTTTATAGGCAATTAACAATATGGAGCTGCAGGAGCACCTATAAAGAGCCATGTGTGATGGGGCGCGCCCATGCCTCGGACCATCCTGTAATACACGTCCACTCACACACGCTCTGACACATTGAGGGAGACGTCCGTGTGTTCCAGGGTCCCGGCGGCAACTGCCTCCCGGCCCGTCTTTATTTTAAACGTGCATGCGTGGCCATAATTAGGCTCGCGCATGCGCACAATTTACAAAGACTTAACATCCCTTTTTTCTTCAAACAAAATGGAAACCATAAATAACATATACCTTTAGCAATGCATCAACTCACAATAACAACTTATACAAAGGATACATTCGACTTTTGCAACAAACGGTCAGTGGGTGGTGGCAGTCACCTGTTCAGTCTCCTGAGTCCAGGACGTAGTCCTTGAACCGAATAGGAAGGTTGCGACCGTGTCGCGTTGGGTACTTCCTTGTCACTTGAGGACCTGGTGGTGGGGTACGACTTCTTGGTGGAAGAGATGCAGCTGGGCTCTCGTCGTGGGTCTCGGCGTCGTCTTCAGGTTGTTCCACTGTCGGCATTCTTGCCTCCACGGGCCGGAGGTCAACTTTCTTGAAGAATGATCGGTTGCGGGTGACCGTCCCCTTTTCACTTGCCGCGGTAACCATCGACCCCTTAACGGTTGTGGTTCATAGGGTAGGGAGAGTTTTCCCTCGGGCCTGCGGTTTCGTACTAGCACCGAGTCTCCTACCACTATCTCCTTGTCCTGCAATCCTCTCCTTACACTCTCCTTGTCGTTATGCACCTCTCGTTCTTGTCTCACCCTATCGTTGTCGATCACTCCCGGTTCACAGCCCTCTGCTTCCGGTAAGAGACCTCTCAGGCAGCGGCCAAACAGAGCTTCGTCAGGGGCTACTCCGGTGGATTGGTGAGGTGTCGTCCGGTACTCCCTGAGAAACTCAAAAAGACTCCTTTTCAGTTCTGTTCCACTGTTCGCCGCTATGCGGAACACCTTGTTAAGTGTCCTCATTAGCCGCTCTGCTTCGCCGTTGGCCCAAGGCCAGAGCGGCGACACTTTTCTGTGCTGTATTCCCTTTTCTCCTAGATATTGCGCAAATTGGTTGCCCGTGAAGGGCGGGCCATTGTCCGAACAAAAGATCTCTGGGAAGCCGTGCGTGGCAAACATCTTTTCCAATGCGAGAATCGTGTGGTCCGTAGCTGTTGACTCCGCTAGTTCCACCTCCGGATACCGGGACCACTGGTCTAATACTGCTAAAAAGTACATGCCCCGGCCTGTCGACCCAAAGTCAGCATGGACCGTGCCCCATGGTCTCTCACTCCTTTCCATCGAGTTGATCGGTGGTGGTCTTTCGAGGGGGCCTGATGCTTGGCACGGCAAACACCCTCTTACATATCTCTCTACCAGGCCTTCCAAATCCGGGAACCAGACACTGGTGCGCAGTCTCGCTTTCATCTTGGCCACACCTTGATGGCCCGTGTGGGCCAGCTCCATGACTCTCGCCCTCAGCGAGCGGGGTATTACAATCTGGTCTCCTCTCAGCAGCAGTCCATCCTCCGATATAGATGGCTCCTCACGAACCTTCCACAGCGCCTGGATATCCCTCTGGGCGACTTCTTCTCTCCTGCTGCCACTTTGGAGGACGCCCCTCCACTCTCCGCTCCGGATCGCCTCTCGGATGATTCTGAACACCTCATCATTCGCTGATTGCTGTGCCACCACTTCCCTGGCCATTGCCAGTGGCATGGCCCCCTCAACCACATTGTGAAGGAACTCCTGGCACTTTACCACTTCTTCATGGCCACCTTCCCTCTCTGTGTTGGGGTGCCGGGACAAGTAGTCCGCCAGATTGTTTGTTCCTGGTCTGTATACCAACTTAACCCCATACTCCATTAGGGCGAGCATCCACCGTTCAATCCTTGGGGGAGGCTTCGATGACACGCCAGCTAAGATCGGCAGAAGCGGCTTATGATCAGTTACTACCGTTACGGGCTTGCCTAGAACATACAGTCTGAAATGTCTGCAGCCCCACAGGATCGCCAATGCCTCCCTCTCTATCTGAGAGTAGCGTTTTTCAGTCTCCGTGAGAGCCTTGCTCGCGTAAGCAATGGGCCGCATTTCACCTCTGGCATCTGCTTGCACCAGAACCTCCCCCAGACCTACCGGGCTGGCATCTACGATGATCTCGGATTCCACAGTGGGGTCAAAGTATGCCATTGTATCTTGGTCGGACAGTGCCCTCTTGATTGCACAAAATGCATCCTGCTCTTTTTGGTCCCAGACCCAGGCAGCGTCATTCTTAGTCAGGGCCCGGAGAGGTTCAGAGAGCGACACCAGCCCCTTGATGAACCGGCCACAGAAATTGACCATCCCCAGGAAACTGCAGGCCTCTGTCGGCGTCCGGGGAGCAGCGGCCTCACGGATGTCTTTGACCTTTTCTGGGCCTGGGGACACCCCGCTTGCGTGAAACACAAATCCAAAGAACCCAATGCGGTCCTTGAAAAACTCGCATTTCTCTCGATCCAAAGTGAGTCCCAGATCTTTCAGCCTCTGCAGGGTTGCCTCGAATCTCTTCAAATGTTCGGCGTGTGAGGTGGCAAAAACCAAGATGTCATCACTCATATTTATCACTCCCTTGAGGCCTGCCAGAGCACTGCGGATGGCATTTTGAAAAACCTCAGCGGCGGAGGATATTCCGAAGCTGAGGCGCTTGAATTGGAACAGACCCTCGTGCGTGGTAAAGGTGGTAATGTATCTTGAGTCTGAGTGTAGTTCAAGCTGGTGATACCCTGCTCTCAAGTCCAGCTTGGAGAATATTCTGGCCCCCTGTAGTTTACTGATTATATCGTCCAGGGTGGGCGTTAGGTGACGTTCGCGCTTTATGGCCGCATTGGGCAGCCGCATGTCCACGCAGATGCGTACTGCGCCAGGTTGTTTGCGTTTTGGCGCCACAACGATGGGCGAAACCCACGGAGTCGGCCCTTCCACTTGTTCAAAGATGTCCATACGGACATGTGATTTGAGTTCATCCTCAACCTGGGATCGAAGATGAAATGGAATGCGTCGATGTTTCAGTGCTGTCGGACGGATGGTTTCGTCGATGTGCAGCCGCACGGTGTCAGCCTTCATCTTTCCGATGCCCCAAAATGTGCTCGCAAACTTTTCTAAAAGCAGATCGACATCACTTTGATAGACCTCCAGAGCAAAATGCACTATGTCCAGTGCTTCCGAGGCAGCACAACTCAAAAGTGACCGCGGGCTGACGTCGGTAACAAAGAACCTGGCTTTGATCGATTTATCCCCTCGGGAGACAGAGGCCATGAACACCCCCTTGATGGGCAATGGAGTGTCACCCCCAAACGTGCAAATGTTGGCCCTAGACTGGTCCAGCGGAGGCGGGCCTGGAATAGCTTCATAGTGTTCCGTAGCCAGCACGCACACCGAGGCTCAGGTGTCTACTAGCACTTTTGTGGGAGTCCCTTGTATGTCAACAACACACGTCGGTTGTCTGCGCTTCTTTGTCCCCGTGGCCAAATTCGAGATGAAGAAGACCTCTTCCTCCTCTTCCTCTTCTTCTGCTAAGTTCAGTCTTTGAGCGTCTTGCTCCAGTGCCGCGACACTGCGTTGTCTCCTGAAACCACCACTCACCCTGGCTGGTCCCCTCTGCGTAGCAATTGGCGCAGCAGCGCAACACATCCTGGCATAATGCCCAGGCATGTTGCATCTTCCGCAGACCCTCGATTTGGCTGGACATTCTTCTGAATGCGGCAGGTCATATCCACAGTATTGGCAGATGGCGGTACCACCTTGAGGATTGGTCGCATCCTGTTTCTTCTGACTCCAGCGTGATTTCGCCTGAGGTTGTTTCCCAATGGCAAAAGCTTCTTCCTGTTTTCCCGGGCGCACTGCGGCGTCCATCTTCGCCCCTCTACTTTCGGCGAGTTTGTGAACTCTTCCATTGTCCAGTATTTGCGTCAGGGATATCCCCGGCTCCCTCAGGATCTGCCTCCGTAATTTGCTTGAGCTACAGCCCTGGATCAGTTGATTGCGAATTATCATCTCTGCATCTGCCCATCTGCAGGTGCTGGCAAGCTGTCTCGGGCGTGCACAAAACTGATCTAACGACTCGTCGTCTCTCTGTTTCCCACCTCCCATGACAAACCTGTCATAGTCAACGTTAGACAGAGGGATGAAATGATCCTTGAGCGCATTTTTTACCGCATCATAAGTCACTACTGGCAATGTGAGGGATTCGTATATGCGTAGTACTTCTGTGCCCGCCGAATAAAGCAGCGTCGCCACCTTCGCATCGTCATCTGTTTCTCCAGTGGCAGCGAAAAACATATCAAGTTTCTTTATCCAAAGAAGCCATCTCGGGCCTAATCTTGATGGTGGGCCTGATGTATCAAATTCTTGCATGGGTTGCAGAGATGCATGCTGTCTTCTCACCCCTCTTGCAGCTGCAGGAGCTTCTCCGTCACTGTCCGTCATGGTCGCAGGTCGCACAGGCACCTCAATCCTTGTTAGAGGCCGCAAACCTGGCCGAGACTGTCGCTGACGTACCTTACTGCTTGGGCTGAGACACCGTGATGATGGCTTCCTACCTGTTGTTCACCTGGACTGAGTGTGCCCCGTTTCGAATTGCAGTCCTCCTGACTGGAGAATTGCAGAGTGTCCAAAAATTGAAGAAATTGCCTTCTTCAGCATGCAGACAGCGCACGAGCGCCCTCGCGGGCCGCTACTGTCGTACATGCCGAAAACAAAATGGCCGCCATCACTCGTGTCGAGTTCGTATCACACGTGAAAGAAATCGCCCGTGTACAACACATTCACACATGTCAAGCTTTCTTACTCAGTGTCCCGCCTCGTCGCCAATGTGATGGGGCGCGCCCGTGCCTCGGGCTGCCCTGTACTAACACGTCCACTCACACACACACTGACACATTGAGGGAGACGTCTGTGTGTTCCAGGGTTCCGGCGGCAACTGCCTCCCGGCCCGTCTTTATTTTCAACGCGCATGCGTGGCCATAACGAGGCTCGCGCATGCGCACAACTTACAAAGACGTAACACCATGTACAACTAACATATGGAGGATATAGAATAGTACTGAAGAGGGAAAATGCGACGATCCCTTCCCCCGATTCTCATCCAGACCATGGCCTAGGATGTCACGACCCAAGCACCCACTGCACGAGGTATTTGACACGCTCACGGCCACCCCAGACGTCAAGATCCACTGTGACCACGCCCCACACAGCCAGGGAAGCTGTCCGTCAATCAAACCACGTGTCGGCGTCTCAGGTGAAGCTGATACCGACCATATGGATCAACTCGACTAGACAACTACCACAAAATACTGCCATCGTTAGAGATGCCATGATGACCTAGCCAGCAGACACAAACACACGTGCCACCAAGCGCACTGGTCACACCCACACCAATCCACACGAAGAACATACTTGCTATGATGTAGAGGACCACTCACACTCACACCTGCATCATTGCTTTTTCACATAGGCCAACTACAGCACCGCAGAAACGCAAGATGCCAGAAGAGCATGTGTACATGCTTGCAGACGCTCGGCGCCACTAAAACCATGAAGATGTAACCCTGTATATGGACTAATGCATATGAGTCTCTGACGCCCCGCATGACCCCCATAACATGGACTATGTACCACCACCCATAACCCAGGCCAAGGTAGGCCACAAAGCCAGAGTCCCCAGGCCGGAGCAGCCCGGACAAAGCTGCAAGGTGCTGATCACACAGAACGAGCCCGGACAAGAGCCCACAGCTAAGGCCGCAATGTTGCAATCTACATGCCGTGCTTCCCACGCCAAGGTTACACCTGCCACTGCTAAACGCTCCCCAGAGCCGAAACACAAATCAAATGCTCATAATCTGTCAGCCATTTCTTGCATATGTGCTTGCTACTGTGTAACCATGAGCCCACTGGGCACCCACCTGTAATCTTAAGTCTGCGTAGTTTCTGTAACAGCGCCTCGATACCTTATGGGCTGCAAGTGCGCTTGATAAATGCAAATAAATAAAATAAATAAATAATTCTGCTCCAGCTACGGTCTCACAACATGTGACCAGGCCGACCTGATACGATGCCAAAGCCCATGGACCAGAGAGGCGCTGGGTTCTCACGTCTGGGACACAGACGGGAACAATGAAGTGACAAATTGGACACCGACAGCGATGGGAAAGACATGCACACCAGCTAATAGTCAGACCTGTCCATTGTCCGCCAATGACACATAATCCTACTTTGTTGCCAACACCAGGTACACCGCGAGCTGGGAACAGTGATGGTCCCAGGCTTGGGGGCTTGCGGGTGAGCCAATCAGAATACGAGGGGCCCACCATTGACGCCATTATAGTTTAGCCAATCACTAGTTGTCCCCTTGTAACAATACTCTTGTAGCAATTAGTAGGGACGGCCCAAACGTACCACCTGACCTTCCTCCACTACTAACAATCTTCTCTATATGTATCTATTCTGACCTTACCACTCGGGGAGCCAACCCGAGATGGCATTAGGTTTTGGGGCAGGTTTTCCTGGGTGATGCACGTAGTCGCGTCACACAGCTAGAAAAAGGGCCTGTGAGCCCACTTTGATCGAGAGGTCTCCCGGATGCCTGTGACCTGAGAGCTCATCCCTGTCTGTTTTGTGCAAGAAACAGCAGTAACTCTTTGCACTTGTGTGTGTCTCATACTCCTTTGTGACGCGGGAGGAGTTGGGGCCCTCCCAACCCCGGAGGTCCACGGACGGCCCTGCCGGGCGTTGGGAATTTACCCCGACAATCTGCTGAGAGTAAGCGAGATCACAGCGAGGTCGCTTGCATCAAGATGGCCCGGCAATGCAGCCCCCTCTGCCGTTGCCCCCTTTGGAGTACTACAGGACCATCACAGAACTGCGAGAAGACCAAACTGTGCAATCCGGAGATTGGCCGTCGGGAGCCGAATTGAGAAGTATCCCGCCTGCGGTTGGCGAGTGTCCAGGTGTGGTCCAGACGAGGGGAGGTGGCGAGCTGATTGAGAGGGGTGCCCGCAGTCGAGCAGCACCGGCAAGTGAGAGCACGATGTGAGTTTGGCACACACAACCAGCAATACAATGCCATGTGGGAGGTGGGAGAAATTGTAACTAGGGTGGCAGGTGGCTCTTACAGGTGCAGCAGTTCTTGGGGTTCTGCAATTACTGCAGAGCATGGGTTTTCAACTACAGCACAAACACAAGGCCACTATTGACTGCATTGAAAAATGGCCCAGAGGGGAACAAAGACACTGACATGGACCACAGCAATGATTGAGGCCTTTGAGGAGCTGAAGCAAGCAATAAGTACAGCTCCAGTCTAAGGGGCCCCAGACTACAAAAATGAGTTATTCCTGTTTTCAGACACTCACGGTGTAGTGATGAAAGTGGTACTGATGCAGAAGGCAAGCATTGGGCATTCAGCCAATTGTTTACTACAGTGGACAGCTTGACCCAGTGATGAGAGGGCATTATCTGTGTGAACAATCACTGGCTGCAGCAGCCTTCGCAGTGAAAAGGTCATCAGCAGTAACAATGGGGTGAACCACCACTCTTTACATGGAGCACGCCCTTTTTGCGATCCTGCATAAGCCACAGAGCACACTGACCACACAAAGAGCATCAGGGTACAAAGTGATACTATCAAATGTAGGACTGAAGATAGTAAGATGCAAGACAGTAATTGAGCGGTGATCAATGTGTAAGGTGTAGCAAGGGTTGGCACGGAAGCCATCCACTCTAGGGTTTCAGAGCAGACTGGGTGGGGCTTCGAGCACCCACGTGTGACTGGTGGATCGTGCTGATTGGTCGAGATCACGGACACCCGCATAAGGGGGTGTGGCATTCCTATGAGTTGGCATTGTAGATCAATGAATAGATGAACATTCCTATCGATTGAGTGTTTTAGCTCTGTGAATAGATGACATATTCCCGCAGGATGTAGCTAGATTGTTTCTGAGTGCGGAAGATAATTGGTTGGTTAAGCTCCCCTAGAGAGGGGGCGTATCACATGCAAAGTGACGCAGCATGCGCAGTCCTATTATAATAACGAAGTAATTGATGGAGTATTCAGACATGGTAGGAAGACAGCTGTGGGGATAACGGGGAATAAGACTGTTAAACATGGCGCACATTCATTCCTTGCTGTAATTATACGTACCGGTAACCCCTTGTGGTAGTTGGTGACGTCACCCATAGGTCTTGCATAGGATACCACAGTCTTTTCTTTTCCTCCAAAGAGTGGTCGGGGCAGGGACACGCGGTAAGGGAGGGGTGAATGGGAGAGGTGGCCGCGCACAGAGACCGCCGGCACACACACCCAACAACGGGAGTCGCACAAGGAGGTGGTTCAGCCGGTGGGAGGAGGAGTTAGAAGTGCGTTGTAGGTGCACCAAGTAGCGGCGGCAGAGGAAAGGTGGGGCAGCTCAAAAGCACGCCGCGCGGGACATGCAGCCGCTGGGGGCTTCGTGCTCCACGGGTCAAAGGGGGCCCTAGCTCTTGAAGGAAAAGCACAAAGGAAGGCGATCTTACTGTACAAATGAAGGAGGCAGTGACGCACCGCACAAAAGTATCATAATAAAGAATTGCTTTTACTTACTTACTTACAGCGGAAAATCGGAAGACCCCAATTTACGGGGCCAAGTAACAGTGGTGGTGAGAAAGTAAAGCTTATAAAGATGTCTATATATTATGGGATAAGGGCAGGGTAAAGGGCCAGAACCTTAACAACACCACTCCTGCATATCTGCGCCACACTAACACTGCACAGAGATACAATAGTAAAGTACAGTATCGAATGGACGCAAGGGACAGATAACAAAATAAGGATACCATGGCTGCCCAACGGCAGTTTTGATATGACCACCCAACATTCACTGCTAGCGTATCTACATAACACATATAAGGGGAAGAAATTAGCGAGCCACCTAGAAGTTTTCGACCTCTGGGAAATGGGGCACCAGAGATGTTCACAGTGCAGGGAGTAAAAGAGGAAAAGGTAAACGGAGAGGGTGGGTGCAGCGTTCCCCAAAATACACCCTAGGCTGAGGAAAGTGAGGAAGAATCAGAATGATCATTCACAGTTACAGAGGTGAAAAAGGAAGGCGAGGAAGAGACACCCATAAATAAAGAAGTAAAGAAGGAAACAGAGGAGCTATATCTAATGAGAGAGTTGAGGGAAGCTACACGATCACCACTAACAGCAGCTGAAGGATACTCCAACCCTGCATACATCCCACCACCATACGCGCCGGCGCCGGCAGACAGCTATCAAAAGGGGGTGGGTGCAGGGAGTACAACAGATGCGGAAAAAACACAGGCTAGCACAGGGGGAGAAAAAAGGGCACAAGTAGATTTAGCAAGTATAGGACCAGACAAATGGATTGCAGCACAGGTGCTACTGAAGCTTCGAGGAACATTAACGGCGGAGGAGGTAGAAGCGGAAAGGAGGGTAGGTAAAGAAGAGACAGAATACACACAGATAGGGCATGGATTAAGCACAAAGGAGGAAGGAAGAATGATGCAGGAGGAAGAGGAGGTGTTGGAGGAGAAATTAGCAGAACTGAGGGAGGTACGGAGCGCGCTAATCAGACAGTTCGAGCAGGAAGAACGGGAAAGGAAGAAGAAGAGGTGGGAAGTAAGGGAGACAAGGTGGGGTTAAAACAGCATGAGGAAGAGCGAAGGAAGCGAGAAGAGGACCGCATAAGGGGAATTGCAGAAAGGGTGTCACGCATGGAGCAGCGGGAGATCAGGAGTAACGGAGAGGAATGAGAAGAAACTGACAGGGAGTTGGACTATGGAGGAAGAAGATTATATCGGAGAGTGCAGAGAAGTATGAAGAGGGGAGAAATATAGAAAGTATACTGCCAAGGGAAGGAGGAATATGGAACAACAAGGAGGAAGAGGAAAGGGTATTAGAACAGGTAAGTGACTCAATAATGAATGGACTTTGTAGAACCCAAGCGGAGGAAGGTGGTGAAGTGAGCAAGCAAAGCAATACAGCGCTAGGAGAGACGCGCAAGGAATAGGAGGTGAAGACATAAACATGTAGCAATAAAGGGGTAGTGACAACACCTGCCCAAAGGGGCACGGAGAAGACAGATGAGTACACAGACATAGATTTAAGGACCGTCACAGTGGGGGAAAACGCCCAGGCACAGGGTTGACATTCTCAGATGGATTTTGCAGTGAGGAAGAGGAGGGATCGTGTGGGGGACGAAGTTATGGAAGTGGGGAGGAACTAAGCAAACTGTACATAACACGCACAGACTGCCGGTCATCATGGGAATGTGAGACACGGAAAGAAGAAAACACAGGGAAGGAAAGTAAAAGACAACTGAAACAAGGAACACCACAGCACACACCATATGTTAATAGACTCAGAGACCTCACAGGACGCAGAATGGAAGAATCAGCTGATACACACAGGAAGGGCCAAGTGGGTCAGCAGAGGAGGAACAAGAGAGTAGAAGGTAATAGAGGGCCGCAAAATATTACTGATTTTATTGAAGAACTTTCTGACATGGAAGAGGACATCGAATACACTCATACATCCCCGCACAGACGAACGCCTGGGGAGGTGAAGGAGTACACTCTAATGCCATTACTAGAGAGAGGGGGAGCAAGGCCCCAATATGTACCATGGAAACATGCAGACAAAGAAAACATCAAATGCAGACTTCCATCATTGAGTGGAGGGGCCGGGAAATGGATATATCAAATGGAAAAACAAACGGCAGGGCAAAAACTAGCAGTGTGTGATGTAAAAAGGTTGTTAATTTCAATACTGGATGACACAGCAGATGACATCTAGAAGAGGGTGGGATTCCCAGGGGTAACTAAAAACAACACATCACATGATGAGGCGCCATTTGCAAAAGGCAGACACACACTGTGGCAGGCGCTGAGGGTGCAATACCCAGACACTTCAGACATAGGAGCAGTAACGTCACGCAAAATGCGTGAGAATGAAGATCCTGTTGATTACATCCAGGAAATTCAGGAGAAGTGGCACCTGGAAACATGGGAATCGTGGGACAAAACACTAGCAATTTTTTTACCACATATTGATTCAAGGTCTCCCAGAACAAGTGTAGAGACAATTAAAGTAATTAGTAGGAATGGAAGCAAAGGCATGACCAGAGATACAGCTGACAATAGTGCACCATTGTAGACTATGGCAAAAAAAGATGAAACAGAAAGAGGAAGACAGAAAGGCAGAAGAAGCAAAACTGGTCCAGAAAAAACTGTCCAAATATGCCATGGAAGGTGCACTGATAAAAGGCCCCACCCAGGTCAACCCGACACCAGATACTACACAACAACAAACAGCAAGCACCAAGCAAGCAAATGCCACCACCCCCACCATACACATTGCTGGGGCGCCCCACCAATACGCAGCACAGATGGGAGGTGGATACACTTAAATGGAAAACGGGAGCGGTGGGCATATGAGAGGGAGGGGATTTGGACCAGCAGCACCACTGGGGCACAACCAATATGGACAACAGGGATACTTAGACGGCACTGGAGTATAGCCATAACAAGCACGGGAGCCACCAACGTGCTGGACATGTGGGCTGGTAGGACACATGTCGCGCACATGCAGAGCAAGACTGACACAAGCAGGTTGGGGAGAGCAAGGGCAAAAGGGTTACAATGGGGGAAACCATTCTACCAACAACAACAGCCGCAGCAGGGGGCAGAAATACTAATACAACCGCAAGCACCTGTAACGCTCACCTGATTCCCGCAGAGGCGCCGGTCTTGACTGGGTGAATGCCGTATCTTCAAAGGTAATGTGTAACACACGGTTGGCTCTTTGGGCTGGACCTCTGTGCACTGTATGTCTGACTCGAAGAGTAAGATGTCTTAGATAAGTGAACGCCGAGCTCTCCATCTGCCTCGGGGCAGGGTGCCGTAACCAGTTTCTTCACTGGATAAGGGTGCAGGCCTCTTGACCTCAGAGGACTGCTGTCCGTCGTTAACTGCACGAACGGTAAGTTCTGGGCACTTGAAATGTCTTAAAAGTCTTTTGTAATGATATCTCTTGTTTTGCAGGGTTCCGGCGATGGTGGATGGCGGGCTGATGAGAGTTGAGGATCGAACCCGCGTGAGGAATAGAAGCGCCTGGAAGCACGTAAGTAAGCGCTTGTAGCCTGCTTCACGATGCGCACTAACTGTCCCTTTTATCTTGCAGGTACAAGTTCAGAGCTTTAGAGAAGCTGAAGTGTGCTGGAATACCCACTGGATTCGGCGTGGGAAGGAGTAATGGCACATGAGTAATAAAGTTGCCCAATGTCTTTAAACGCACCTTCTTTTGTCTTTCAGATGCGGGATGCAGCGCCGAAGGCCTCCGGAGCGTGCGAAGAGCTGGTAAGCTTTTGTCTTTCAGATGCCGGAATGCAGTGCGAAGACCTCCGGAGCATGTGAAGAGTAGGTAAGCCTTTGTCTTTCAGATGCCGGAATGCAGCGCGAGGCGTTGGTGACAGCCGATGGACCAGGTAAGAGATGCGCTGCCACTGAAGACCGTAGTGCTAACCTGTTCTTTCTTTGTCTTTACAGGTGCTGCTGAAGACTGGATTCCAGGATGGTAAGCCTTTGTTCCCTTAGGCCCAGGATCAGCAGCAGAAGACACGATGAGCGTTCTGCTGCAGAGAATGCAGAATAACGAAAAGCAAGATTCATCCATCGGGTGTGGTTTAAATAGCCTCCGGTAGTGCTTAGGTGTCTCCTTCCACAGCCACGCCTAGGTAAGAAAAGAGTTCCTGCTTTCCAGAAGAGTTCCAGTGTTCTGAACCTAGGGAGTGGCTCCTGCCCCACCCAACAGGAAAAGTAGTCCCAAACAGAAGAGGATCAGGGGTTCAACTGGCAGGTAAGTAAGCAGCATGGTCTGCTGCAGGTAAGTCCACCCAAGCATTATGAGCCCGGCGCTTCCAGCGCTGGGACTGGGCATCTTTATGAGCCTGGTGCCACTGGCGCCAGGACAGGGTCCAAAAGGTCCCAATTGGGACTGGCTGGCACTCGGAACCGGGGTTATGGGTCTGCTTCCAAGGGAGTCGGGCAAGTCCTGATCTTTTGGAAGCAGAGATCATGACAGCACCCCCCCTCAAGGCCCCTCCCAAACCGGGCTTCTCCGGGGGTTTGGGCTTGTTAGGAAATGTTCGATGAAATATTTTGATTAGACGAGGCGCGTGGACATATTCTGCAGGTTCCCAGGATCTTTCTTGGGGACCGTAGCCTTTCCAGTCAATCAGGTAAAATAGTTTAGATTTGGAGATCTTGGAATCCAGGATGCTTTTGACTTCAAACTCGAGTTCTCCATCAACTAGAATAGGTTTTGGAGATGTAGTTAGTCGGGTTTGAGGTTGCACGGGTTTTAATAGAGAGACGTGGAAGACCGGATGTATCTTCATGTGAGGGGGCAAGTCCAACTTGACCGCTACTGGATTTACTATGGTAGTGATGGAATAGGGACCAAGGTATCTTGGGTTGAATGTGCGTGGTCCTTTTAGAGGTAGATATTTGGTGGATAACCAGACTTGATCTCCTACTTGATATTGGGGGGCTTCCTTCCGATGTTGGTCTGCTCCTTTCTTGTATTGTTATTTAGCCCTTTGAAGATGAGAAACAGCTTCCTTAAAGGCTTGGGTGATTGTAGAATGCAGGTGGTCTACTGCTGGTGTTCCAAGATCTTGGAGTGGATCCAACTCCGAGGTTCGAGGGTGACTACCGTATAAAAGAAAAAACGGGGTCTTCCCAGGCCCCTCCCAAACCGGGCTTCTCCGGGGGTTTGGGCTTGTTAGGAAATGTTCGATGAAATCTTTTGATTAGACGAGGCGCGTGGACATATTCTGCAGGTTCCCAGGATCTTTCTTGGGGACCGTAGCCTTTCCAGTCAATCAGGTAAAATAGTTTAGATTTGGAGATCTTGGAATCCAGGATGCTTTTGACTTCAAACTCGAGTTCTCCATCAACTAGAATAGGTTTTGGAGATGTAGTTAGTCGGGTTTGAGGTTGCACGGGTTTTAATAGTGAGACGTGGAAGACCGGATGTATCTTCATGTGAGGGGGCAAGTCCAACTTGACCGCTACTGGATTTACTATGGTAGTGATGGAATAGGGACCAAGGTATCTTGGGTTGAATGTGCGTGGTCCTTTTAGAGGTAGATATTTGGTGGATAACCAGACTTGATCTCCTACTTGATATTGGGGGGCTTCCTTCCGATGTTGGTCTGCTCCTTTCTTGTATTGTTATTTAGCCCTTTGAAGATGAGAAACAGATTCCTTAAAGGCTTGGGTGATTGTAGAATGCAGGTGGTCTACTGCTGGTGTTCCAAGATCTTGGAGTGGATCCAACTCCGAGGTTCAAGGGTGACTACCGTATAAAAGAAAAAACGGGGTCTTCCCAGTTCCCGAGTGGACAGAGTTATTGTAGGCATATTCGGCTATCCAAAGGATATCTTTCCAAGTTTTTTCAGTTTGTTGTAGCATGCAGTGCAAATACTGTTCCAGAGTTTGATTGGTCCTCTCGGTTTCTCCGTCGGTTTGAGGGTGGTGGCTGGTCGAAAGTCTCACATCAATTTGAGCCAACCGACAGCAACTTCGCCAAAAATGAGAAATAAATTGACTACCTCGATCCGAAATTAGAACTGAAGGAAAACCGTGCAGTCGGACGATGTTTTCGAGAAATTCTCGGGCCAGAGTTGCTGCTGTTGGTAAGCCTTTGAGTGGAATGAAATGCGCCATCTTGGAGAATAGGTCCACGATTACTAAGATCGTATTGTATCCGGAGCATGGAGGTAGATTGGTGATGAAGTCCATAGAAAGCGTATGCCAAGGGCTAGGCGGGATGTCAATAGGGCGTAAGAGGCCGGCTGGTTTTTCCTTTTGACTCTTGTTTTGGGCGCATACTCCACAGGACATTATAAAGTCTCTGATATCTTTTTTCCAAGACGGCCACCAGAAGTAGCGCTTGATCTTTTCCGAGGTCTTGGTCATACCGGGATGTCCTTCCATTAAAGAATCGTGATAACAAGACATTACCTTTTTCTGTAAATCTGTGCTGGGCAGGTATAACCGTTCTTGGAAATATAATAGGTTGTCCTTCACCGTAAAGTCCTTTCCCTGCAGATGCCAATTCTGTATGTCTGCTGGAGTTACCAGTAGCCTGGCTTTATCTTTAACTTCCTCTATGGATTGTGTGGCGATTACACCTAGAATTCTTTGTTCGGGAATGATAGGTACAGGTTTAGGATTGATCAAATGTTCTTCCACTCCCATCCGAGAAAGGGCATCAGCTTTACCGTTTTTTGTACCAGGTCGATAGGTAATTATGAAGTCAAAGTCGGCAAAGAATAGTGCCCAATGGAGTTGCCTAGAGGATTGAGCTTTTGGGGTTTTCAAATATTGCAGGTTTCGGTGATCTGTAATCACAGTAACGGTGTGTCGGGCCCCCAGAAGATAATGCCGCCAAGCCTTAAAGGCAGACTTGATAGCTAGAAGTTCCTTATCAGTAATAGTGTAATTGATTTCAGGAGGCGAGAATTTGCGGGACCAAAATGCCACGGGATGCAACTGATTGGTTACTGGGTCCTTTTGTGATAGAACTGCCCCCATGGCAAGGCTCAAAGCATCAGTTTCAACGATGTAGGGGAGTTCTGGGCGACGATGTTTTAAGATCGGTGCAGAGATAAATCTAGTCTTCAAATTCTGGAAAGCTTGTTCCGCCTCGGTAGACCATTCAAAACGTTTGTTTTTCTTTAACAAGGCAGTGATGGGCTGGACTATTCGAAAGAATTCGGGGATAAACCTGCGGTAAAAGTTAGCGAAGCCTAACATGCTTTGAACACCTTTTACGGAGGATGGCGATGGCCATTTGAGAATTGCATCGACCTTCTTTGAATCCATACGCACTCCGCTAGGTGATAATATGAATCCCAAGAATTCAACTTCAGTCACGTTGAAAACACATTTTTCCAACTTAGCGAAAAGTTTGTGTTGACGCAATCTCTCGAGGACCATTTTCACGTGTTTTCGATGTTCAGTTTCCGATGAAGAATAAACGAGGATGTCGTCAATGTAAACAACAACACACACATCTATGAGCTCTCTGAGGACATCGTTCATAAAATATTGAAAGGCGGCCGGGGCATTGCAAAGTCCGAAGGGCATGACCTGATATTCAAATAGCCCATACTTGGTGCGGAAGGCCGTCTTCCATTCATCGCCCTCTTTTACTCGTACCAAGTGGTAGGCTCCTCTAAGATCCAGCTTTGTATATATGCATGCTTTTCTGACTTGGTCCAGGAGTTCAGGGATCAAAGGTAACGGATATCTATTCTTAACGGTGATCTGGTTCAGGGCTTGATAATCTATACAAGTTCTAAGGTCCCCTTCTTTTTTTGGAACGAAGAACAAAGCTGAGGAAGCAGGGGACTTGGAAGGACGAATAAACCCATTCGCTAGGTATTGATCCAGGTATTGTCGGAGGTGAAGATTCTCAGGCTCGGTGAGGGCATAAATTCTACTACAAGGAGGAGTAGATCCAGGTATCAGGTCTATCTGGCAGTCATAAGACCTATGAGGAGGTAGAGAGTTAGCCTGATCCTTCCGGAAAACATCTTGGAATTCTAGGTATTCAGGAGGTAACTGGGGAGCCTCCGAGGAAATTGCTGCCAGTGCAACACCAGGTCGAGGGTGACAAGTAGAGACACATTCTGGAAACTGAACCGTTCTTGCTCGCCAATCGATCTGAGGATTGTGCTTCTCTAACCAAGGAATTCCTAGAATAATCTGGAACTGAGGGGCCTTGATCACATCGAACACGATCTTGTCATGGTGTCCATCTTGACTTACTAGCGTCACTTCTTGGGTGGTATGCGTTACTGGTCCGGAGGCTATCTCCGTACCATCCACCGTAGTAATGACGTCCTTTACAGCCTTTGGACAAAGAGTCAGATTCATCCTCAAAACCATTTCATGATCCACATAATTGCCGATGGCACCGCTGTCGACGTAAGCTTCAATCGCATGTAATCGATCCGGATGTTCAGGGCTAATGAGGACCATAGGTATCACGAAATGCAAGGTCACGGAACTGGTTTTAACGCTCGGCAAGAGGACCTCTATTCTTGTCGGACGAGGTCGTTTCCCTGCTCAGAGTTTGTGACCCTGGTAACTGCAGCTCCTACTGCCT
This sequence comes from Ambystoma mexicanum, assembly GCF_040938575.1. Lineage (NCBI taxonomy): Eukaryota > Metazoa > Chordata > Amphibia > Caudata > Ambystomatidae > Ambystoma > Ambystoma mexicanum. The sequence goes on along the minus strand of NC_090937.1, from coordinate 1,513,751,624 downwards.
TCTTGGCTGGTTTCACCGGACAGTCTCGAAGAAAGTGCCCCGAGTTTCCGGAATAGAGGCATAATTGCAGCTGTTTTCTCCTTTCCCGCTCCTTTTGTGTTAGTGGTCCTTTCAGGCCCCCTATTTGCATGGGTTCCCCGGAGTCTACTCCTTTGGTAGGAGTTGGTGGTTTGGAAAATACTCGAGCATCAAACTTGGAACGATCGGCCTTCCTGTTCTGCAGTCTGTGGTCAATTTGAAAGACTAAGTCAATATAGTCCGAACAGTCTTGCAGGGGATTCACTACTTGGGCTAACACATCTTTGAGCTCTACACGTAGACCTCTATAAAACAGCGTAATCCTTTTGTCCTCAGGCCATCGAGTTTCCACTATCAGTCTGTTGAAAGACGCAATATAAGCCAAAAGGTCTTGATTACCCTGTCGCAATGAAAGGAGCTCATTGTCCAAGGCCTGGCCCTGTGAATGTCTTGCAAACAGTTTTTCCATACTGAGCTGAAAAGCTTGAAAATCATGGCGAACCGGATCATCTTGATTAACTAGAGGGATCGACCAGTCTGCCGCATTGCCACTAAGGTACGAAAGCACGAAAGCTACCTTAGCTTGATCAGTTGGAAAGGCTGCTGGCCGGCATAAGAAGTGCAACCGGCACTGATTAATAAATACTGCAAACCTCTTTGGGTCACCAGAAAATCGTTTGGGCGGAGCCAGAGGTACATTCCCAGGTAGGTTGATCTGCACTGGGTTCGTAGAGGATGTTGAAGGAAGATTTGCCCCTGATGCGGGTAGCGGAGTTTGTCCGGCTTGTGACTGTAGCAATTGTCTAGCGAGATCGTCTGTTCGCTCCTTGGAAATAATCAGTTCCCTTCTTAGAGCATTCGTTTCCTGACGGGCTGCATGCACTTCTGCTCTTTGTTCCCCAAGTAACTGGGCTAGCTGGTCGGTATCCGAGGTTTCCATAGCGCCTGGGTGGGAGTTTTGCGGTAGGCTTTGCGTTCTGTAACGCTCACCTGATTCCCGCAGAGGCGCCGGTCTTGACTGGGTGAATGCCGTATCTTCAAAGGTGATGTGTAACACACGGTTGGCTCTTTGGGCTGGACCTCTGTGCACTGTATGTCTGACTCGAAGAGTAAGATGTCTTAGATAAGTGAACGCCGAGCTCTCCATCTGCCTCGGGGCAGGGTGCCGTAACCAGTTTCTTCACTGGATAAGGGTGCAGGCCTCTTGACCTCAGAGGACGGCTGTCCGTCGTTAACTGCACGAACGGTAAGTTCTGGGCACTTCAAATGTCTTAAAAGTCTTTTGTAATGATATCTCTTGTTTTGCAGGGTTCCGGCGATGGTGGATGGCGGGCTGATGAGAGTTGAGGATCGAACCCGCGTGAGGAATAGAAGCGCCTGGAAGCACGTAAGTAAGCGCTTGTAGCCTGCTTCACGATGTGCACTAACTGTCCCTTTTATCTTGCAGGTACAAGTTCGGAGCTTTAGAGAAGCTGAAGGGTGCTGGAATACCCACTGGATTCGGCGTGGGAAGGAGTAATCGAGTAATAAAGTTGCCCAATGTCTTTAAACGCACCTTCTTTTGTCTTTCAGATGCGGGATGCAGCGCCGAAGGCCTCCGCAGCGTGCGAAGAGCTGGTAAGCTTTTGTCTTTCAGATGCCGGAATGCAGTGCGAAGACCTCCGGAGCATGTGAAGAGTAGGTAAGCCTTTGTCTTTCAGATGCCGGAATGCAGCGCGAGGCGTTGGTGACAGCCGATGGACCAGGTAAGAGATGCGCTGCCACTGAAGACCGTAGTGCTAACCTGTTCTTTCTTTGTCTTTACAGGTGCTGCTGAAGACTGGATTCCAGGATGGTAAGCCTTTGTTCCCTTAGGCCCAGGATCAGAAGCAGAAGACACGATGAGCGTTCTGCTGCAGAGAATGCAGAATAACGCAAAGCAAGATTCATCCATTGGGTGTGGTTTAAATAGCCTCCGGTAGTGCTTAGGTGTCTCCTTCCACAGCCACGCCTAGGTAAGAAAAGAGTTCCTGCTTTCCAGAAGAGTTCCAGTGTTCTGAACCTAGGGAGTGGCTCCTGCCCCACCCAACAGGAAAAGTAGTCCCAAACAGAAGAGGATCAGGGGTTCAACTGGCAGGTAAGTAAGCAGCATGGTCTGCTGCAGGTAAGTCCACCCAAGCATTATGAGCCCGGCGCTTCCAGCGCTGGCACTGGGCATCTTTATGAGCCTGGTGCCACTGGCGCCAGGACAGGGTCCAAAAGGTCCCAATTGGGACTGGCTGGCACTCGGAACCGGGGTTATGGGTCTGCTTCCAAGGGAGTCGGGCAAGTCCTGATCTTTTGGAAGCAGAGATCATGACAGCACCACCACAACCCCAGCAACAACTACAAACCGACACGCCACAACAATAGGCACAACAGCAGGCAGCAACAACACAACAACAACACGTCCATACAGTACAACAGCCCACACAAATGCAAGACAATAAAATACCACCCGTAGACACACAAATACAACAGACACATTTGGGGAGGGTGACAATACTGGGTCACAACCCACACACAGGGAGCGGACAGTCACTATACCCGCAATAGGACAGCCCACAGACATCTTTGATGTGTCCCATCCTATCGGTAACACCTAACCCTGTGGAGGAACCAGGCAATGGCGATAGCTGACAAAACATTTTCCTTCCTAGTTGACACAGGGGCCACTAGGTCCTGCATTAGGGAGAGGAAGTTCAACTTGTCAGGCGAAGCTATGCACACTCAAGGATTCTCTGGGGCTCGAGGGCTGGTTCCTTTTACTGATAACATCTCCTTATCTGTTGGAGATCACAACCTGTCTCTAGTGCTGCTATACTCAAAACAATCGCCAGTAAACATACTAGGAAGAGACATCATGAGCAGACTGAACATGACCATATCCTTTACTTCCAAGGGAATAGGGTGCTCCACCCCAGGCATACACATGTTCACAGCACAACATATACTCTAGGCTTACTGTGGCAAAACAGTGGCGAGGGCCGAACCAGTGGATGGGGACTTCTTCCAATATGGGACAGACATGGCAATAGCATAGCTACCAGGAATTGAGGGCAAGGTGTGGAGGAGACAAGCAGCTTACCTTTTCAGGACAGAAACACCCACCAGTGAAGAGGAAGGGGCTATGATATCAGTGGACATAGAGAGCATTGTGGCAACCACAGACTACATTGCAGTCCACGCCCAGGATGGGGAGGGGAAAGCATGGAGAGCTGTAATAGCACTAGCAGAAGGATGCAGGCTAACACAGGTATCATATGAGGAACTGTTCCCAGATGGAGCAGGAGATGTGGAGATGGTGTTCCAGATGAGCGTCTATGTTTGGTTGAGAGCGACATAAAAGGAAGTAGCACAGAAAATGGCAATAGCACTAGAAGCAACCACCCCCACCCAAGTACCCTTCTACGAGGAAGATTTAGCAGCAGTACTCGCCTCTCTATGGAACACTAGTCCATATGATGTAGAGTGCATAAAAAGTATTGGAGGAGTACAAATAAAGCTAAAGAAAGGTGCAATGCTGCCCAGAGTGAAGCAGTACCCACTATCCAAAGATTCTGATGAAGGGATCTATGAAACAATAACTGCCCTAGTGGATAGAGGAATATTGGTACCATAAGAGTCACTGTGCATCACTGTGGTGTATCGTGTGTGCAAGGCAAAGGGAGGGTCCTGGCATTTCATACAAGATTTGAGACCCCTCACCAACATTGTAGAGGCAGAGTATCCCATAGCAGCTAACCCAGCCACCATACTGTGCTGAATACCAGCAGAGGCATCATGCTTCACTGTGATCGACCTCAAAACCCCTTTTTCCAATACCCCTACACCCTGATTCACAAGACCTAACAAGTTTCACATACCGCAACACAAAGTGGAAACACACTAGACAACCCACAGAGTAAAACAAATGGACCTGGGAAACATACAGATGGAAATCACCATGCTGCAATATGTAGTTGACATCATCATCTTCAGCTGCACTGAAGAGAAGTGTAAAGATGCCTATAGAGCTGGTTGAGAAAGGATACAAAGTTGACAAGGGGAAACTACAGTACTGTCAAGAACAAGTGGTCTATATTGGGCAGATCATTTCACAAAAAGGAAGGAACATTGCACCACAAAGGGCACAGGCAATAACGAATACACCACAACCGCAGACAGTAAGAGAATTGCAGCAATTTTTGGGCCTATGCAACTACTGCAGGGCATTGGTCTTTGACTACAGCTCATACATAGGACCACTGCTCGAGGCCCTTAGAGAACCACAGAGGGGGAAAAGGAAGTTGGGATGGACAAGAGAAATGACAGAGGCATTCAATGAATTAAAACACGCCATTTCAACTGCACCAGTACTAGCTACCCCAACTACAATTTTACATATTTTCATGTTGTGATACTGCAGTAATCAAAGCAGTACTGACACAAAAGGCAAGCATAGGACACAAACCAGTGCCATTTTATAGTGGTCATTTAGATACCGTAATGATGGGTCACTTCCCATGTGAACAAAGCCTAGCTGCAGCAGCATTTGCAGTAGAAAAATCTTCCCCAATCACAATGGAATGCACCACCACACTGTACGTGGAGCATGCCATCTTTGCAATATTGAACAAGCCAAAATCAACACAGAACACTCAAAGAGCTACAGGTTAGGAGATTATACTCTCCAGACCAGACCTGAAAATAGTAAGGTGCAGTAATGTTAACCCAGCACGATTCATAGCAGAAGTAGTGGAAGATGGAGAGCACACACATGACTGCACACAGGCTATTGAAATGTACTCAAGAACAAGGATAGTTGAATAAAATGCCCTAGAAGGGGGAGAGATAATGTACATAGATGGGTCATCAACAATTGACCAATGCGATGGGATAAGAAGGACAGGAACAGCAGTAGTACGATTAAGAGAAGACTGGACTTAGGTCCCAGTGAAATGTGTACAATTACCACAACACTATTCAGCGCAAGCAGCAGAGCTAGTAGCACTCATTTTGGCATTAGAGGAAGGAAACAAGAAAAGAGTGACTATATACTCTGACAGTGCATATGTTACATCAACAGTGCACTCAGGATTAATAAAATGGCAAAGAAGAGGATTCAGAAGAACAGACGGTACTCCAGTACAACATACTCTCTTACTGGCTGAACTAATTAAAGTAATAAACTACCCAGAAGAGGTAGCACTGGTACAATGTCAGGCCCACACTAATGGGGAGGACTCAATATCAAGAGGTAATGAAACAGCAGACGCACATGAAAAACATGCTGCATATTTTGGTGAGACTTGGGCTTTCCCAGGAAAACAAAATGATAAGTGGAGGGTAAGACAGATGTTGATGCAGGATGGGTACACACATATCCCAGAGACACAGATTATGGAACTTCAGGCAGCAGCACCAATGAAAGAGAAAGAACTATGAATCAAAAGAGGATGCACCATGTCCCCCACAGATGCATTATGGCGACAGAATAATACAGGAAAAATTGTGATGCCCCTGGCCCTAATGAAAATAGAACTGACCCAATTACACTGTCCCTTGCATACAGGGAAAGAAGTAATTGCTGCACAGATAAAAGAATCATGGTTCTGCTCCGAGCTAAATTCACATGTTGCAATTTCATTAGCAACTGCCTCACATGTCAACAATTTATGGCCGGTCGCATGCTGCAAGTGATTAAAGGTACAATACCCCTGCCTGCAGGACCCTTCCTGCACCTACACATTTACTACGTTGACATGATCAATGTATGTCATGGCTACAGATACATGATTGTAGTAGTGTGCCCATTTTCAAGGTGTATCGAGGCTGGTCCATGCTCTCATGCAGATGCGTTCAGGGCAGCCAAATTATTGGTGAGGGAGGTGTTCCTGAGGTGGGGAGTATGCGAAGTGCTGCGGTCAGACAATGGCCCACACTTTGCCAATGAACTGTTCCAGCACGTACCTGCCGTTTTGGGAATCAAACATAAGTTTGCATGCGCGTACCCTCAATGGCCTCCTAAAAGAAGAGATAGGAAAAATACAACAAATATCCAACAAGAGTTGGCTGTACCTCTAAGGGCTGGAGGTAGAGCTACCAGAAAGAGAGGGATCCAGAACCACGAACCCAAAATGCGAGGGGAGTAGAGACCATAGCGCCACTCCCTCAGGACGGGGAAAAAGAGTGGATATGCTTTGATGGAAATTCCTGAAATGAGCCACGCCCAAAAGGAATAGAAACCCCTCTCTCACCTTGCACTTCCCTCTGTCTCACTGGAATCAAAGAACCAGGAGGGGGGACGTGTGGGGTAAAATATAGTGCCTAAATGCCAGAAATAAAGAGGCCAGAGTGATTTGTGAAGTCCCATTGAATTATAAGGCCAGCACGGAGATGGAGAGGTCTGACATGAGGCCTATTGAACCAAAAACAGCCCTAAATCTAAAAGGAAAGAAAGTGGGCTTAAATCTCAAAAGTGCAAAGATATGCACAATGCATTTCAGCAAGAAAAAGAAAGACGTGTGGATGACAATGCTGTTTTACTATATACATGAAAAGCTACACTTATTACTTAAAGAGACTGATAGCAGTGTGTACATTACCTTCAATGTAATACCAGATTGTGATCCCAAAATCTCCAGTGAAACCAAACTTCTTGCATTTATAATTGTTAGGCAGAATCTTGTGCAGTTCCCTCAGGGAGCACTACCCAGGATTAGGAATACAGGTGAGAGCAATAAATCCCCTTTGGTATCAGTCTGTACCACAAAGATTTAGTTGGTAGCTGTGGCTAAGCAGTCAGACTTATCTCAAGAGGGAGATTAGCAGTATTCATGGTTTACACAATAGGTATCAAAGTACTATGGAACAAGGAAACACTGACCAAAGCTTTTGCATCAAAAAGAGAATACATATTTATTTTATACACATCTAGTTCAACACATGAATCACAGTTGATAAAGCACGTTAAGTTTAGTCAAGGAAAATAATATACAACTCCCTATTCAATTGTAGACAAGTTTGCGGTAGAGTGAAAACTGAGCAAAACGGCACAGTGAAAACCAACTACAAATGGCACTCTAGCAATTTAACGAAAGGGAGGGAAAGCACAAGTTAAACTGAAATATCTTCAGACACCCCCTAGCAACACTTCCCTGAGGTTCTGTGAACAAGTAATGCACAGTAACACTTTAGCAGAAAGACAAGTGAATGAAAACTGAGCAAAATGGCACTCCACAAGTTAAAACAGTAGGAAGGAAGAGGGGTTTAGAAGATTCAGGTGCATCAACACATTTCTCATTGAAAATCAATCTAGTGAGAGCAGATCTAACAAATCAGCCAGAGTCAATAGGCCTGAACCAGAGTCAGTGGTACAGGACCAAGAGTTTAGGAGCAAAAATGTTCTTGTAGCTGCAGTCAAGTCTTTGGTAGACAAATATTGAAAAGGTAGATGTGAGGCGAAAGACAATGTTAAGAGAGAGGGTGGCCAATCCAACAAGTAGATAAAGTATTTAAAACACCTTTAGGGCTACCACGGTGAAAGGGAGGCCTGGCGGAACGAGCGAGATTGCCTTGCCTTGTAATGCCCTTTCTGCGCTCACACATATGGCATACTGATATTTGCCTATGAGGCCCCTACTCTTTATTCTGTGCTGAGCCTTGCAGGCACGGCTCACCCAGCACATCTGTACTGCCATTGCTGCCATTATTGTAATTGCCATGTACATCTATCCGTCATTGGAGCTTGTCCTACCGACTTGGTGTCGAGAATAGGCCTGAAATTAGCCAAAGCCATATATCCGCCAAGCCTTCCTGGGTGTTTGTTGTAGATAGTGTACTCCCAGCCACTTTAATTTGTGTCTCAGACCTGCTTCACTTTTTATCCGATGCCGCCATTAGAACCTAATGCTCTAACTCTGCCTGCTAGCTGCTACAACGTCCCAGTGACTGTTTTGCTAATACCTGCTCTGTTAATTGCTGATAATTTTGATACTGATAATCTCCATTTCACCTGTTATTGCCTTGTCATCAGCCTGATCTTTGCCATGCTTATTTAATGCTGTTGGCTGATCTATGCTAGTTATTCTCTAGTCGCACCTACCAATTTGCGTCAATTACCCATAATTGAATCACATATGTGCTATACCCTTTTGGATTTTGGAACTGGAAGGATGTTAAACCAAGTAATACTACTCTGCATTATGGCTGCTATCATGCATGTGAACCCTAGATGCCAAGACTACACTGCCTAGTCGCCAGTACCTCCCCTAGACCCTAGCTTGCCTACTCCTACAAATACTCTGCCCACAAACCTATCCACACATGTTAGAGCCCTAGAGACAGTATCCTATGCCTCTCTACCATGTGCCATGTCCAATAGAAATGACAGACCTCGTGCTAGATTAACTAAACTACATGAACTTTTGAGAAGATCATTACTGACCACTAATCTTAAACCTCACTGTAAGACTAGCCTGAGACGTAGTTATTCAATGTTGTCTCCTCCCACGGCTAACTTGAATTTGAATACCCATCAGATTAATAACAATAAACTTAAGTCCGGTAATAACAATTCTGTCAAACCCATCCCAGTTAAAAAAGCATCTGTGACCCCCCCCTTAAAGCAGCACTTCTGAATGTAAGATCACTTGTTGCCCATGCTACTGACATTGCCGACCTAATCTATGAAGCCAAATTCGACTTCCTCGCAATCACGGAAACATGGCTCCATGATGCAGCAGGACCTTCACTTATGCTGGCCATCCCTGATGGCTACACTAGACCGATACAATGCACGAGGTGGCGCTATTGCCATTATTTCTAAAACTAGACTGGGACTTAGACTAGCACCTACCCATCTGTCTCAATCATGTGAAGTTCTTACTGCCAAATTTCAGAAAAATAACTCACAATCACTTACGATCCACCTAATATATAGACCGCCTGGCCCTCTCGGTTCCTTCGAGGAAGATTTGCATAACATAATCTCGAACAACCTCAAACCTACCTCGCAACTAATCCTACTAGGAGACTTTAATTTAAACTTTAATGACCTAAGGGATAAAAACGCAACATACATAGTTAATACCATTAACGCACTAGGCCTCTCCCAAAAAGTCAATGAACCTACCCACATAAAAGGAAGAATACTGGACTGGATAGTAGACTTTAACTGTTCTGCTACTATCTCCTCCATCCTGCCGTTATCGTGGACAGACCACTTTCTAATACCATTCCACCTCTCCACTATAAGACCCACTCCCATGGCTCAGCCATTAGCGCCACCATGCTCTACTAGAGGTAAAAAAAGTATCACTGCAGAGAAAGTTATCCCTGCCATCTTGCCCATCCCCAATGCACTGCCAGAAAATCTTGATCCAAGTATCCTAGTTCAGGAATTTAATAATATTATGCTCACCACTTTGGACAAAATAGCTCCTGTCAAACTCAGACCTACTAAACCATTAGCCCACTTAAACAACTGGTTCACACCTCAACTTAAAGACCTCCGTATATTAAAGAAGAAAAGTGAAACCAACTGGAGACTATGCCCTTCTAGCGAGAACAAAGCTAAATTAACTTCCCTTTCTTCACATTATAAGAAGGAAATTTGCCAGGCAAAACGTAATTCCTATAATGAGCGTATTGCCAACTCTAATTCCAGTATGAAAGAACTCTTCTCCATGCTCAAGGAACTAGAGTCACCAATTGCTGTACCTGATGTCTGCACGAAGGACAAATCCTGGTGTACAGACATCCAACATGCCCTAGCCAATAAAATGAACACAGTCCAAACTAAAATTCAGCAAAAAAAAAGAAGTACTGAACTTACAGCACTCACATAATATCCATTTGCCTAATGCCTCACCACTGGCGCACAATACGACTTTCCATTTTTCTAAAAAGTCTACCTTGGAGATAGAAAAAAATATCTTGTCATTGAAGCCCTCAAACTGCAAAGGAGATATCTGCCCAGCACAATTAATAAAAGATTTTGCCAGAGAACTTTCACCATTTATTACAAAATTGATAAATGCCTCATTTGCTACAGGTACCATCCCTGCTAACCTTAAACAATCATGGGTGCTCCCCCTCCTCAAGAAACCGTCATTAGATCCTCTCATCCCTACTAATTACTGGCCCATCACCACGGTCCCATTTCTACTCAAAATATTGGATAAAGCTGCCTATATCCAAATTCAAAAACACCTTGAACTGCATAAACTCCTAAGCAATAGACAATCTGGTTTCCGGCCACAGACAGCATTAATTGACCTAAAGTCACAAATAGATGAGAAGAGAGACAAAGGAAGGACAGTACTCCTGCTCCTACTTGATCTCTCTGCCGCATTCGATTTGGTCAATCATAAGGTCCTTTGTCGACACCTTGATTCTGTGGCCCACTTCTCCTCTGGAGCCATCAAATGGATTGAGTCCTTCCTAAGTGAGAGAACCATGAGAGTCTTCTCCCCGTCGGCAGCCGCTGACCCAACACCTACCCTATGTGGTGTCCGTCAAAGCTCCTGCGTCTCGCCAACCCTCTACAATATCTTCACTAAGCCACTGTTTGACGATCTGGACGATCTGGGTGTCATCTACACTAATTACGCAGATGACACTCAGATTCTCATCCCGCTTTCTGGGGATTACACTACAGACACTGGATTAGTGAACAAAGTTTACCTTATCATCCAAGCATGGATGGCTACTCATGGCCTGTGCTTGAATGATGATAAGACTGAGCAAAAAACTAGGCCAAGAATTTTCCTCTTTTAATATTGATGGGAACTCCATTAAAGTCTCGAAGGATGTAAAAACCCTTGGTTTCTACTTGGATTTCACACTATCCTTTGACAAACAAGTTAAATCCCTTACCTACTCTAATGCTTACACTTGCAAGCTACTCAGAGCTGGTAAGCCTTTCCTCTCCGACAATAGTTGCTTGATCTTGGCCAGAGCCCTAATACTCTCTAGAATTGACTACTGTAATGCCCTATACAGTAGTGCTAACAAATACACCATCCAAACACTACAGAACAATGCCCTAAGAGCAGCCCTAGGCAATAACAAAAAAACCACATCTCCTCTGTGAGACGCCAGCATAAATGGTTATCCACATCCAATAAAATACAACTAAAAACCCTCTCCTTGACCTACAAATCCCTCAATAACATAGCCCCCAGCTACCTTATCGATAGACTCCAAAGAAGAAACTCTCTCAGACCTACCAGAACGGGGAATGCTAATTATCGGAACATGTCTAAATATAAGCTCATTATCATCGGTGGCAACAGCTTTACTGTAAAGGCTGCTAAATTCTGGAACTCACTGCCTCAAGATCTGAGAGCTGACCAACCCTACATACATTTCAGAAAAAATGTTATAAAACACATTATCGCCACTGACCCCTAGCTCTCTGCACCTGTTGTGAACCAGCCTCTCTCTGAAGAGACCTTTTTTACCTTGCATTAACAGTGTATTTGGCGCCACTTTCAAAGATAATGTGCTTTCTAGTCTTCCTGTGCGCTATCTAGTCTACATGTGAACTGAAGTGATATATGAAGAGCCTTACTTTTCTATTATATATTTCTGTACATTGCTGAGTGTTTATTTTTGTAATTATAGGCCATTTTTTACTTGTTCCCATTATTTTTTGTATTTTGTGTATATCTTGTAAGTATGTACATATTGTATCTTGTGCTTATTTTGAAACTTTGTAAGCTTTGCATTTCCTCACTGCTGCGCCCTTTTACTTAAGAGTCTGGTGCGCCTAACGAATGAATAAACAAACAAACAGCAAACAATGTACCTTAAGCATGAAGAAGTGGCTCTTGCGGTGGCGGTTGTTCCGGGTAGTTGCTGCAGGTTGAGGGGTCCAGCAGAGGAAGAGAGGCTCTCGTTGTGGAGGAAGGTTCGAGTCGCTGCACTACCCAGGGATGAAACCAACCGCGGTGCTGCCAAACGAAGTTTAAAAGGTACGCTCATTTTAGTCCGTGTCGATAGCTGCCTGGCTCTCCGGTCTCCAAGTGCTGGGTACTGTCGATTCGACCAAGGCAGGTCTGATGAAGCGATAGGTGAACTGGTTGGCCCCACCGGCTCAAGGAAAGGAGGATCTTTCGATAAAGATCTCATCTCGTTGTGTGGAAGAAAAGTGGTGAGACGATCCAGCAGGACTTCACCGGTGGTGTAGATGCTGAAGATGTCTGTGGCTTCTCTCCCCTTCGGTTCCGTAGTTCCAGTGGCAACGTCTTGCTCTTAAAGTCCTCAAGACCCTGTTTTTATGCAGAAAGAGACCCATTCATACAGCCTAGCTATCACTAACACAGTGGAGTGGTCTTCTTGGAGAGAGAAACTCCAGCCTATCAGGTTAGAGTGCGACCTGAGTTGCTGTGGCAACTCTGTCCAAGGGTTCTACTCCCCCTCCCCAACAACAGACCCACCCCAGACTCAGAGGCACCGAAAGGAGGGCTTCTTGGCAGAAGCCCACCAAAAGAGCAAACAAACGATCCCCGACCTGGGTTAGGAGTTTAGAGTAAGACACGAGAAAGAATTTGTATTAATGTTCTGGCAATTAAAACCTACCGGAGTAAAGTTAATAATAAAATAAGCCGGCGGTATGTTAGAGGCTGTCAGTAAAATTGTTAGCCTCGAACAATGGGAAAATCCCATAGGAAAATATTTGCGGTTGAATATTTATGGTAGTGTCAGGGGTCTTGACCCACGTTCAAGTTATTATGCTGCAACATTTGCTGATGTGGGCTTAGAAAATCCAAGATGGCCGAAAAGCCCACATTTGCGCCAGAATCCAGGAAAACAGTGCAGATTTGCTCACACCAAAATGGTCGCCTAACCTGCCACCCACCAGTGCGTGCGTGATGGGCCAGAAGCGCCATGAGTGAAACGTGGTACCAAAGGAAAAACAGCAGTGCCAGTTAGCTAAAAAAATCGCTTTGAAATCACATTTGTTTCTCTGAAATGCAAGCTAAAAATGCCTATTTTAAACATTGCAAGATATTCAAAAATCTGACTGAACACCAGCAGACATTTGGCAGAATGTAATCTTGTGTGCATACAAAATCTGGAAAGATGAAGAGCCTAAAGCAATGTTTATAACAAAACTGGCTGAGCTGTGGATGTCCGCAACTTAAGTGAAATTGGATTTAAAACCACTAAAATCGAAATGTTTAAAATAAATGAGTGACCTACTTTTGAGAGTCACATTGGTTGCAACTGTTTAAATGTCATAGTTTTGAACTTAGAATCAGCGTTCTAGCTGCATGTGTAAAAATTGTAATTTTGATTTAAATGAAGAAAAACTGGGAACAAAAGTGACATTTAGCTGACGCCTGGCTTAAAGAGATTGAATTCTGCCTGACAACTACCCCCGACAGGAGTGGAAACTTGCCCAGCAACTGCATTCCCAGGCCTGGCCTCCCTTCTGCTGCACCACCAAAAGGAGATCACACCTCTCTGATTGAATCAGAGGAGGGGCACCTGGGACTGCAAGGGAAACAGAACAATGAACCTTCCTTGGCTCAGGCAAATGTTAAATTAGGGGGGTCGTAAATGGCTTCCTCTTGGAAGAAACTGGGAGGAGCAGTGCTTCTGGGAGCCACCTGAGCTGGAGGCGGGGACAGACAGAAATCCCCCCATGTGCTTTGGAACCTAAAACACACCCATCTGGGCCAGAGCATAATTTTAAAAAGATGGATAATTCATAGTACAAAATTGTCAAAATTATATAATAATATCATTTATTCTTGTGATTTTTCTGTGCACATTTTAAGAGGTGTTAGGACTCTGGAACGTTCTGGGGGGTAGTAGCGGAAAATAAGGTATTACTCCAAATGTCTGTATGTTAAAAATCTGACAATTTATCATCTGATGCACATACTCCTTGTGCATGTTTGTGTAAATTCTGGAAAAGTTTAGAGGTTGTGTTCTGGATGAAAAGGGCAGAATTCTGTCAGAAGTGGACACGACATCTTACAAAGACAGGGATCAGATGATTTGGTGCTACAGAAAATATGTTAACTGGACATATAATATTAGAAAAATTGTACATAGATGAATATGTATTTGGATCAAAAATAGATGTGTGCGCAAATTGACAAGGGGAGGATCCTCTGACCCATAAACCTACCTCATCACAATGACACTTCATTTTCTTCCCCAATCAGAGGACGGTAGATTCTCTAACCTATCAGGATCCTCAGAGGGTTGGGCATAGAAAGTCAGCTTTCCCACCCACTTTCAAAAGACATAAAAAGAGCCACTAAGACCCAGGAAGGGACATTCACTTTCCACTTCAAACGGATTTCTTGCAAAGCATTTTGCCGGACCAGACAATATCCAGAAGACTCCAGAAACAGAACTTAGAATCCAGACTTCAGAACTTGCAGCAGAGAGGCCTAGTCCAAAAGCTGAATCCTTCTCAGCAGGCCTCAGAATCCAGCAACCTAACCAAACTGTTCAACAGCCGGGCGAGCTAGAACCCTGTGCCAGAACCCAGAAAGCAGTGTTGTATCCAGAACCACTTGATCCAGTTCCAGAAGACCAGACCAGACCCAGACCAGATCACTGTGAGCAGAACCGGTACCAGAGACCGTCCGTGGCGAGAGAACCGCAGCTAAGCTGTTGACCAGATCTGTGACAAGGCCCATTCCTTCCAAGACTTGGAGTGAGTATCCTGAAAACTGTGCCAGAACCAATCTCTTAGTCTAAAATAATCAGATTCAAACCATTTTAACCTGTTCAGAACTGCATCATAGAAATCGTGTGTCCATTCTCTGATTTCAAACCTGTGAAAGTGTCAAGTGCCATTCTGAATCATTATTTCATTTCTGTAAATCTACCTCCATTAAGTCGTCCGTATCTTTGGAACCGCATATGCTAGGAACGAGATTTAACTTTCATTTTTAAGATAAGAATCTATGCTTTCCAACAAGCCCTAAACCGACTTTCTACTTATAGTTTTTCCAAAATTGCGCTCGACGCACTCGGAAAAAGTGCCACGAATTGAAAACTAGCTCAAACTTCTTCACCTGTCACAAATAGCTGTCTTTTGCTTTGCATTGTTGAAATTCGTTTTCAACCTGATAATCCCTCATGAATCATTGCTAGTGTAGACCTGAACTAATTCAAAGTAGCTGTCACCTACCCTGAATCTCCTATAGGGAATTAAAATAATTTTTAGCATATTTTCACTTCTTTGCAAATCACATTTAAAGTATTTTTGCCTGTGTTTTAAAATCATCCCTGTGATCTAAGCTTGCTAGGGGGGAACTGTATTGGTATTGCAGTTGATGGTATTCCTGAAAACTGTGTGCTCCCTTTCCATCTCTTTACATTGCATAGGGGGGGAGTGAATTGTCACAAAAGAAAAAGTGATTATATTATCTCTTGTTGAAACCATATCAGTTTATTTCTGTACTGCATTCTTTTCCATTATTGAATTTCCTTGAAACCATAAAAGTATTCTCAGCTACCTTATCCTTTCTATACCGACTCCTAAGTGATTACAAAAGCGTGCTAGTGTAATATTATCCATTGTTGATCACTGTCATATTCATAACTGTGCGATCAAATATTAATTTATTTATACAAGTGTGATATATATACCTTGTTTAATTTTTCAATAAATCTTTTAATTTGCAAAACAAACCTACTTCTTGGCTCAGTGAGGTCAGGGGGATTCAAAGAGAGGGGCGTTATATAAGGGTTTATCATCCAGGTTATAACTTGTCATAAACATATATAAATAAGGGCTTCCCTTGGGCATCCCAGACCAGGCATTGACTGAGTTGGAGTTCTGAATTGAAGACCCTTAACAGTAGCAACCACTGCCACCAGCCAGAAACTTTAGAGAGCGGGACTTTAAGGTACCCCCTCGAAAATGAACCCAAGGGAAAAACTATTAACCCTTTCCAGTACCACCATACTAAGATGGGTTGGACTGGTTAAGTTCATAAGATTTGCCTAGTAAAGTCAATGGGGACTTTACATGCCCTGGGAGACAGTAGTCAGTCCCGGGGTATGAAGTCCATGTTTGGGGGACGCTACGACACCCCTGTGTCACAGCATGGAGGGTGCTGTGTAACACATGTGAATAAAGATGGTTCTTATGGGTGAGAGAAAATCCCATAGGCATTAAACACAAAAATAGCCTAGAACACACATAGCAGAAATGCATAAGAGTGGGAAAAAGAGTCTCACTCTTAGCAGGTAAAAAGAAACAACCCTTCAAATCCAGCAAAGCTGCTGGGGGACTCTATAGGTAAGAGAAATTAGCCATGGGGTGCTCCCTACCTTTCTCATCCAGTTGACTGAGTACAGCACCTATACCTATATTGGAAGCATCTGTTTGTACAATGATGGTTTGGTGGTAGGCAGGAGCTCTGAGAACTGGAGCTTGACAAAGGGTTTTCTTCAGGCATTCAAAGACATGATTGCACTCCTCATTCCATTTGATCTTTTTATGGAACTTAGGAGAGGAGATTACATTCAGTGGAGAAGCTGTGGACCCATAGTTCTCAATGAAATTCCTGTAATACCGAGTGAGGCCTAGGAAGGCTCTCACCTGGGTTTGAGTAGAAGGGGTTGTCCAATTTTACACAGCTTCAATCTTGCTGAGCAAAGGCCTTATTTCACCACCTCCTACCTCATGCCCAAGGTAGACCACTTTACTCTGACCAATCTGACATTTGCTTGCCTTTATGGTCAGATGGACCTGTTCAAGAAACATATCGTAGGTGGTCAACATGTTCTTTCCATGTCAGGCTGAACACTGCAATGTCATCCAAGTATGCCATGCAGAAGTCCTCCATCCCATTCAGAACCTGATTAACCATTCTTTGGAATGTAGCAGGTGCATTCTTTAGTCCAAAGGGCATCACCTTAAATTGGTATAAGCCAACCGGGGTGGAGAATGCAGTTTTCTCCTTGGCATGGTCAGTCAGGGCTATTTGCCAATAGCCTGACGTGAGATCAAATGTGAT
Organism: Ambystoma mexicanum; assembly: GCF_040938575.1. Taxonomy (NCBI): domain Eukaryota; kingdom Metazoa; phylum Chordata; class Amphibia; order Caudata; family Ambystomatidae; genus Ambystoma; species Ambystoma mexicanum. The sequence continues at coordinate 1,513,734,606 of NC_090937.1, read as the reverse complement.
GAGGAACTTGGCTGAACCAAGTCTACCACCAGCTCATCTGTCCTTGGCAAAGGATGGGCATCAGTCTTAGTAACTGCATTTAGAGCTCTATAGTCCACAAAGAATCTCAACTCTTTGGATCCTGCCTTTGGTACTAACACAACTGGGCTTCACCATGGACTAGTAGAGGGCTCTATCACCCTAGATCAAGCATCTTGTTGACCTCTCCTTTGATGTGGGTTCTTACATTTTCTGACATTCTGTAGCCCCTGCTTTGACAGGTAAGCTGTTACCAGTTTGGATATCATGTTGGCCCCAAGGGGTCAAACCTGGGGTCAGAAAGAACAGAGGGGCAAATTGATTCAACAAAACTTTGCACTCCTCCTGTTGCTCAGGTGTCAGATTAGAAGAGAGATTGACTCCTTCTATTTTCTCATCTAAAGGTTTGCCTCTGAGGAGGTCAGGTAGAGGTTTGCTCTCCTCCTCTTGAGTTGAAGCTAGAAGCAAAGCTCCCAGTTCTGGTCTCGAGACATAAGCTTTTAGACGGTTGATGTGAAAGACTCTAGGAGCCTCCTTAGGATTGCCTAAATCCACCAGATAGTTCACCTCTCCTTTTTTTCCCACAACCTTGAAGGGTCCCATCCATTTGTCCTGCATGGCCCTCCTCCTTGTGGAGCACCATAACAAGAACTAGCTGGCCTTGAGCGAACTCAACCATGTTGGCCTTCTGGTCCAGCCAATGCTTGACCAGAGTCTGACCTGCTTTCAAGTTATCGCTTGCCTCAGCCATCATGTGTGACATTCTCCTCCGGAGTCTTATCACATAGTCAGTAACTCTGACTGGTGTGGGGGAAGGAGCACTCTCCAACCCCTCCTTGATCAGGGCCAATGGACCTCTAACCGGTTGGCCATAGAGAAGTTTGAAGGGACTGTAACCCACTCCCTCCTGAGGGACTGTGTATGCAAAGAGAAAGCGCTTCAGTAGGAGATCCCACTTTTTCTTAGGGGGTCTTCTAAGGCACCTCTCATGCTCTTCATGGTTCTGTTGAACCTTTCTAACAACCCATTTGTCTGAGGGAGGTATGCTGTTGAGAACTTGTAGGTAACTCCACGGTTTTTCCACATGGCCTTCATATAGTGGGACATTAAATTTGACCCCCTGTCGGATATTACCTCCTTAGGAAACCCAACCCTGGTAAAAATACCAAGGAGGGCCTTAGCCACAGCCGGAGCTGTAACAGTCCTCATAGGAATTGCTTCAGGGAACCTAGTAGCATGGTCTACTACAACAAGTATAAACCTGTTGCCTGAAGAAGTTGGAGGATCAAGGGGACCAACAATGTCGATTCCTACCCTCTCAAATGGTACTCCCACCACAGGGAGAGGCACTAAGGGTGCCACGTTCTTGGAGCCACTTTTACCAGATGTTTGGAAAGTGTGGCAACTCTTGCAATACTTCTCTACCTCAGCCCCCATTTTAGGCCAATAAAAGTAGAGAGAGAGCCTTTCCTTGGTCTTCTTGAAGCTCAATTGACCAGCCAAAGGTATCTCATGGGCTAGTTGCAAGAATCTGGAGTCTGTTCACTTGGGGCACTACAAGTCTCTTGTAGTCTCCAGGGGTTGACTCTGTCGGTTCACTATAGAAGAGGCCATCTTCCCAGTGTAACCTACACTACCCAGGCCCTTGCCCTTCAAGCTGAGAAGCTGCCTGGTGGCGAAGACCTTCCAGAGTTGGACATTCTCTTTGTCCCTTACTGAAGTCTGCCCTTTGGGGTCCACCTTCTGCTAGTAAAGACTGAAGCTCAGGATGGTCCACAGGGTTAAGATCTCCAATGAGTCCCTGGCCTCCTACTAGATCTGAGTCCTTATGCTCTAGTTCAACCACACAGGGATGTACCTCACTCTCAGCCTCAGCTGGAGGAGGAATCACAGGTGTGATTCTGGATAACCTAGGATATTTCCTGGTTGGCAGCACTGGAGTGCTTTCTGCTGTCTTTTTCCTTGAAGTCTTGGGTTTCCCCTTTGCTTCTGGTTGCGTGGGAATAGCAGTTAGTAACTCCAGTGGGGTAGGAGTGATTTCTTTTCTATCAACTCCTCAGGAGAGCCTTAGAATCTAATTCTTTTGAAACAGCCAAGTGTTGTCTGAGCTCAGGAGAACAGGCATCATAGATAGACTCCATCATAACAAGATTTCTCATTCCTTCATAAGTGTTAACTCTGTAACCCTTAATCCATCCCTCTAAGTTTTTCAAACATTCATTCACCCAAGTAGCCCAAGGGGTACTATCATGCTTTTTGATGGTACTAAACCACTTAAGGTACTGTGAAGGAGTCTTCCAAAATCTAGCTATCAAAGCTAGTTGTACACATTCATAATCCATCCTATCCACCTCCCCCAACTCAATTACCACATCAGATGCAACAGGGGGAGCCTAGAGAATACCCAGGGGATCAACTGATTCCCTGTGATATCCAGGAGCCCATGATTATATTCAAACATAGCAAGCCAATCTAATACATCCAACTTCGGTTCATACATACCCACAATCTCATTAGGCATCCAGGGTCTTTTTGGACTGGAAGATCTAGAGGATTCGGGGAGCGAAGCATTTTCCAAAGACAATTTCTTCATCTCAAGCTCATGGTTGAGCTCCATTTCTTTGAGCCTTAGTTCTTGATGACTCTGGGCACTAATTCTTTTGAATTCAAGTTCAAGTCTCATTTTTTCTAGAAATATAAATTCAGGATTTAATGTGGGACCTGATAAGGGTCCAGTAGCTACAGGTTGAGGCCCTTGAGCAGGCAGAGGACCAGAGGGGGTGACATTGTTATCCTCCTCTTTCTCATCTGACTCAACAATAACATTTTCAACATTATCCTCATTACTGTTTGCCACATTTGCTGGAGTAGTAGGACCTACAGCACCACTATCCAGACTTTGTTTCTCTAACAGTCTATCAATCATTTCTGTTTTCTTGCCTTTGACAGGAAGACCTTTCTGTCTGCACAAATCTTTAAGATAAACAGCAGTTTTTGCAAGGAGGATCTCCTGACTATAACTTTACATACTTGACTTTGTTAAAATAAACTTTTTGTGATTGTTAACCTTGTGGTTAATTGAACTAGTAGCACACTAAAATGTAAATCCAATACCTTTATCCCAATGCTGCCACCAGTGTTAGGCAGAATTTCGTGCAGTTCCCTCAGGGAGCACTACCCAGGATTAGGACTACAGGTGAGAGCAATAAATCCCCTTTGGTATCAGTCTGTACCACAAAGATTTAGTTGGTAGCTGTGGCTAAGCAGTCAGACTTATCTCAAGAGGGAGATTAGCAGTATTCATGGTTTACACAATAGGCATCAAAGTACTATGGAACAAGGAAACACTGACCAAAGCTTTTGCATCAAAAAGAGAATACATATTTATTTTATACACATCTAGTTCAACACATGAATCACAGTTGATAAAGCACGTTAAGTTTAGTCAAGGAAAATAATATACAACTCCCTATTCAATTGTAGACAAGTTTGCGGTAGAGTGAAAACTGAGCAAAACGGCACAGTGAAAACCAACTACAAATGGCACTCTAGCAATTTACATGCCCTGGGAGAGAGCAGTCAGTCCCAGGGTATGGAGTCTATGTTTGGGGGTCACTACGACACCAGTCAACTGGATGAGAAAGGTAGTGAGCAAAAAGCAGATGGCTGCGAACTCTCAATGTGGTTAACAACCACTGAACAGGTTATCATGCCTTGTTCTTCCGAGAGAGGGGCGCCTGCTACCTTTGTTGAATTATTTGAAGGAACTTGGGGTTGATCACCCTAGGTTACCTGGGGCAACCAGACGTGGACTCCCTGCTCACTGTGCTTAAAGAGGCTCCGCTTCACCTCACTGATGAGGCCCAACAAGGCTGAAACACGTGTATGGAGTTGCTGTTGGTACTCTTGTTCAGATAGGAATTGCCATAGCATTTCGGTGCAGGACTGCCCATGTGGGTGGGACAAAGACTGATATGCAAATGGATATTTCCCATTAGTGAAAGGTACAGTGAGCAAAAAGCATATGCTGCAAACTCTCATCTCAGAACAGGTTATCATGCCATGTTCTTTCTGGAGAGGAGCACCAGCTACCTTTTTTGAACTGGTTGTCAACAATCAATCAGGACCATTGCTTAAAAATATAAAGAAATACACCGTGTTTGATGGAAATACAGTTGAAATAATTAAAGCCATTACTGTTGTAAAGACTGGTGGGGGGTTATCTGTACACCTGCCCTCTATATGGCAGAGTAGAAGCACAGACCAGCCCAGCCAATATTCTCTATATGGTAGAATGGATGAGCAATCAAGGCTTAAGCTCTCAGGAGGTGATGCAGGCTGGTTCTTAAGTACAGTGTAGTCCCCAAGCCCACAAAAAGGAATGTCCACACACTATGTTATGTGATAACACAATTCTTTATATAAATATGGTACAAATATATACACAATCGATAACACACTTTGTGCTTTGGAAAATCTAATATGGTAAATATGTACAATGTCTATGTGGTACCACAATTCACTCTTTACTCCTTTAAAAGGCCCCAACTGCTGACAGTTCCAATGGAATACAAATCAAATAGTAATGTGAATCAACATCAGACATGGTAAGGAAGACAAGTTGGGCTGAACAAATGGCAGATAGTACTTTAGCTACTAATACACAGTTAATTTAAAATAGTCGTGTTTCCTGGTCAAAAATGTTCCACTACCCCAATGTACCTGAGTTAGCAGAGTTTCTTGGATGGTTCATCGCCGGATACCTTGAGGGTGAACTCCCTTTAAAGCAGGAGCCAAAGGGTGTCAAGTGTCCTCGAAGAAGGTGAACCCTGGTGTTGAGAGTTGTTGATGAAAAGAGTTTGATGCTGCAAAGATGACTCGATGAAGAACATAGGCCCAACAGTGGGTGTCAGGTGTTGGCATCAGATGTCGGCATTGGTGATTGTGACTCGATAATAGTTGTTTTTAGGATCTTCCTTGTCGGCTACTTTTTGGACTTCCGGTGGTGGGAAACCACCCGGCGGATTCTCCTCGGTTTGTCGACGACCTCGTCTTTCTCTGGAAGGACAAAGCGGTCGATGGTGATGGCAAGAGAGTCCTTCATTTCAATGTTCTTAGGCAAAAGGTGGAGTGGTGTCGTCGAGCAGCATGGTGTCAAGCTGTCCCAGCTACTGGGAAACATGACTTCGCTGGTTTCCAGTGGTTACGGAAATCCTCTGAACCCTGGTTGACGGTAATGGACTTTGACAGCCTCGATGTCCAGGTGCTTTACTTCAGATTTCTCAGCGGACCCCGTCTATGGTCGACAGTCTTTCAGGACTGGCTTCCAGAGTGCCTGGATGAAGATCAGCTTCTGCACGATGTTCCCTCATAGCTTGGGGAGAGGTCTCATAGCTAAGTCTCATAGCCAGGTCCCCTCCCAGATCAGTCCTTGACAGACTCGAAACCTTTCAGAACGGGTTGAAGGAAAGCAGCAGCAATCTTTCTTCTTCCAGCTGGGCTTCAAGGATACGCAGCTTCAAATTTCAACTTCAGCTTCTGAACCATTTGGTAAGTGAGAGGTCCCCAGATATACAGATATGTCCCTCATTCACACTGCTGAGCCAGGCTCAGTCAGCCAATCAGTCAGAAGGGCATTCATGCAGGCAGGCTGTCAATCAGGCTCACAGTGCATTCAGGCCATTCACTTCTACCCAGGCACCCATAACAAGGAATGTGGATCCGGGCAAGCACCCAACCTTTCAGCACACCACACTGCATTAATGTCAGATTTGCCAGGGCTGTATCATTCTTTGTGTCACACACACAGATACAAGACACCCATAACATTGAATGCATATTGGTCACACACTCCATTCAACCAAATCCCACCCCAAGGTTGTACCCACAACATACAGTCACTGGGAAGGCTCCAGCAAGTCTGACCTGGACTTCCCCAAAATACCATATATGGTTCTTCTACCCAACAGCCAGTCAGGGGAAGGGACAGAGTCAGGGCTTCCCAGGACTTTGGGAAAATGAGGTAACAGGTAATAGAAACCACGAAGCCACAGGGGGCATCTTGTCTCCTATCAGGAATCCACTGATTCCTAAGGCAGGGTCTGAGTATCCCAAAAAGGAGGATACTCAGGGCACCTGTCAAATTCAGCACGGAGCTGCCACCAGCCCATACCCTGCTCTGTGGGCCACACACAGGCGCCCAAAAAAATAAATACACCAGGGGTACAGCGTTGTACCCCCACCCATGGGTGCCATAAGGGTATCCCAAGGATCGCTGTTCACCACAACCAAAAAGAGAAAGTACTGCACTTACAGGAGTCCCACATGGAGTCATGTGCAGAAACCAAACCAGAACACACCTGATAAGGGAGTACAGGACAAGGACACAGAGGCCCTGTCCCTCCAATGCATTTCCAGCATCACACCTGTCCTTTCAGCAGAAGTGACCTTGATGTCAAAAATCCCATAAGGTGTACATTAAAGCGACAGCCAGGGCCATTGCATAGCCAGGAAGGGAGAGGCAAAGATAAACATGGGCCTGCATCTGTCTTGGCACATGCTTATGGGCAAATGAGACTGAAAAGAACAAAGGTGGGGGCCAGAGTGAATGAGGCATGTGATGCTGGAGCTAGTTAATAGAACAATACATTTCTATTGCATAAAAAGGGCAGCGTATATGAGACAACGCTCATTCCAGACCTTTATTTAGGGTGACAGTAACCCCCTTTGAACCATGTTAAAACGTGTTTTGTGGGATAAACATAACAGAAGTTATTAAGGAAAATTTGATTTTGGCCTTTCCTAAATTCCGAGAATGTTGAACGTTGGTGTGAGGGTGAAGGACAACATTAACATGGGAACTGTGAAGTGCCATATTTTTCACTGATACGGCTCCTGAGCAAAAGAATAAAAACCATACCTCTGCATAGGAAGGGCATGCCGACTTCAGATTAGAATCATCTGATTGGCCTTAAAATGTAGTTTTTAAAATATAGCCATACATATACAAATTTGAAAAATGTGTGTACTTGCCATGTTGGTATTTTTTCAAAGTCTAAACAGGACGAGCTCAGATGTCAAGTGGGGTTGACAAAGCTGTCTCCTCCCAAAGCTTTCATAGCCCACAAACCTCATCTCTTTATTCTATTAGCACACAGGTGGGAGGTGGGTAGAGAAAACCAACCAATCCCTTCTGCGGAAATCATGACAAGTTTGTGATGTCATTTGCCTATAAGTAAACCAGTTTGCATCAGAACTGTTTTTTTCAACTTATTCTGGTACCTTGCTGCTGAACTCTTGCGAGAAACACCCAAGCAGAGAGGCCCCAAATGTTGCACTGGAAACAGGGACCAGGAGACAAAGAAGCTGACTGGGACCCCTTGGAGGAGACAGAGGGGACTATCCTTGAATGACACCCTTGCTGTCCCAGAGTTGCCCTGCTGTTCCCTGATGCCCATTACAAGGGCTCTCCTGTAATTAAAACTATCCCAAAACCATAGATTGTGTAGGCTCTGCATTGTTCTCAAGTATTGTTCTAGTATTTCCCCATAGCAAAATATCCTGTTTGTCTCTGTAGATCATTAGCATATTTAATTAAAGTAAATCAATGAATTCCCATATAGACATCACAGGATGTGTTTTGTTAGCATTCAAAACTTACAAGCTCCTCCTAGTGTGTTTTGATCCGGTATAGACATAACAATTTGCCAAATTAATTAATCTAAAACCATGTTTCCACAAGCTTGTGCAGGGTGCAAAACAGAATTCCCCACTGATCCTGTTAATTTTAAATCAGAAGTGTGAAGCCTTGTATTTTCTTTGCATGTGTGGTGGGAAAAACTAAATTGCCCCTTTGTTCCCATTGTGCTCTGGCCCAAACCACAAAGCACTACCTGTTCTTTTTAGGTTTGGCACAATTAATGTTCCCATTGATTTTCTTTCCCTCATGTTGCATCTGCGGTAATAAGTGAGAAAAAAATGATTTTTCCCCTTGAATTCCTTTTGCAAAGAGTGCATTTCTATCAGAATCCAAAACGATTTTCCCATTGTGTTGCCACTCGCTGCCACTGGTCTTCAATTCAGAGGGGTCAAGTCTAATTGATGTTGGGAGGGTGGGGCTTGCTCTGAGAAAAAAGTACTATAACCAAATCAGCAATCACTGTGTGTCTTGAATTGGTCTTTTTCTGTGTTGCTGTGTGATTTGAAAAGAAAGCTGCAGGATATTGTGTCTGCATATTTCAGTTTTATCTCTGTCATTTTGTCGGAAGTCATTTTTGTTCTTGTGTTGCCACAGCATTGGTAGCTAGTGTTAGTCTGTTTGTCACAGTTGGTTTAAATACATTAATAAATGTATATTCTTACTACACACGGGCCTGGTTCCTGTTCATTGTGGCACCGGGTATTTGTAGAGGTTGGGTGCGAGACAGGTTGGAGGCCTTACCAAATTCAACCTGAGTCAAAATCATAGTGATTTGTTGTGAGCCACCATGATTGGGGGAAAAAAAACTCCCTGAGTTGAGTCTGATCGCGTAATAAACCACAACAAAACCAAGATATCTCCGAAATGACATCAAGTCAAATGGGAGGGAAACTGGGTGTAAAAGGTCCTCCCCATAAGACTGCCCCCTTCTTTAATATTCCCAATCATTACGAAGGGGTAGTACTGTGATTTTACTTTAGGAATACTGTCCAATCACATACTTGACCATTTAGATTGACAAAATGATATACACCGCAAAAGGGAAGGGGTTATGTTCTACAAAAGGTCCAACACACATTCACTAGAAAGACTCACTCACTGATGGAGAGGAAGAAGGAAAATTGATAACAGCACTAAAGAGAAGGAATAGATGTGTTCTCCTATTGGACCTATTTTGGATTATAACCAGAGTGAGGCCTAGTAGGAGCTATGTTGCCAGGCCTTTTTTCAGAGGAAGAGACAGCAGGCAGGATGTGGAAGAATGCTGATCCTAACATGCTGACTGATGCCCAACTTTTCCTAGAGGGGGAAAATTGAAACAATCTCTAATAGGGTGCCCACCTGCCTGTAAGACAGCCAAAAGAAATATATATCTGAGTATGATATAAAGGGGAAATACTCCTGAGGCAAGTGACACTATAACGGGAATTGGATGAAATCCTGGTTCCTGTTATTTGATAGTACTGAGGGGTGGGGAATTTATAAATTGATTGTGAATCACAAGAATTTAGGGAATATTTTGAAAGTGTATGAGTTTCTGGAAAATATATATTTTATAAACTGGGTCCATATTGTGTGTATACTTTGAGATCCCCACACTCTTTCTTTGTGTAATGAAGTCTAGCACAAAAGAATCATTAGGGGAGTTAAATGGACATCTCATTGTTTGCATACCTAGAAAAAGAATTTAATAGAAGTAATGCCTGTGTATACCATCAAGTAGAATACTGTTATTAATGCTGAGTGGCTCAAGACAAAAGGGAGAGCGTGATTATTTGCTACAGAGTTTCCTACTTTTAAAGGTACCCATTGAAAGCGATAAAGGTACACTTCTACATGGTGATTAAATAGAAACAACACTGAAGTGAATCTAGCCTATGTACATGTTGAGTATATATTTTCCTCCCTACATGCCATTTACATACAGGTAGATACAATAGTTTGTTGCAATTGTGTTTTTAGAATGCTATTAAAATTCTGACATCTCTATTGAGAATGGGGGGGTTATATTTCCAATAAAGGTGAAGTATAGAAAATTGGATATGCAGGGATGCTTTAAATGATATATTTTTTTTTAACAAATGAAGGTCATATCCTGTATGCTCATGCATTTTTAATCAATGGTGTATGCACGCAATAAGGTAAACAAAACACATAAGTAGTGATGTGTGTGTGTCTTCCACAAGTCTCTATTTCTATAATTGTAGCATAGCAAACTGAGGAAATGTGTGTTTAGTAGTTCCTATCATTGCATTAGAATGTCATGAAAGTATAACTTGTTTATCTTTAAACTGATTAAATCCTTTTTACATTCGTAAAAAAAACTAAAACCTCTGTGCAACCCTGTGTGTTTCTCGTCCTGAAAGGTGTGGGAGGCCGTAAGGAACCCATGCAGTTAAATTTGGGCTCCCAAATTCATGAAAACATCATTATTAAATAAAGGAAAATCACGTGAGCCTGGTTTGGGGTGGGTGGACTGTTCCCCTGAAATAGATTTTGCGTGATTAACACATCCTGCAATTTGAACCAACAGACCCAATGGTGCTGCCTTTCGCAATCAACTGAACCTTTGAATCAATGTGCTTGCAACTTCGAACCAGTTCAATGCTACACAATGACCTTGCAGAGCCCATCAACTCCTCAGCGTGAATCAACTGCTCATCATCAGCCCGTGATTCGAACCACTGGAGAGTCACTTGCGTAGTCGAACCAGCAGTTAGCTAACAAATAAAAGCTGGTCAATATCGAACCGCTGCTTTGCCAAAGATCTTTAGTGTCACTATCTGACTCAATCCTGCAGTTACCGTACGACATGAACTTCCTCAACATTGAACCACTGCTTCGGCGAACCTCCAACATGGAACATACGGATCATAGCTTTGACCCATCAACAAACCTCGACTCAAACCTTACACAGCGAGTACAACACATCTCGAACCGGTTCAACTCTGAACCAAGGCTAGTGAGCACTCTGACCTGCATTGCGCACCACCTTCAAACTCCTCAAAACTATCACATTCGACCTGACTCAGTGCCAAATCGCCACTTAGAACAACATGACTCGCTCACCCGTACAGGGGTGTTGCAAGGTCTGGAAAAGATCCTGGGCTATGCTAATTTCGGGACTGCTGGGACTGCTAGCTTGCCTTTTTGCCTTTTTGTTGTAGCCGCTGAGCTTCTATAAAGGGCTACAACTAAAAGACCCAGGGCTATAGCCCCCTTGACCCCCTTAGCAAAGCCTCTGCACCCGGACCTGGTTCGATCTATTTGCAAAACAGCACACAGGCACTATTGACCCATATCTGCCCTGTGGTTCATCTTCAGGCCATAGAGACTGGTTAGGTCACTTTTGCACTGGTTTTACTGCAAACCATATTCTTTTTATGAACATGGTGGATTTGACTTGTCTTTCTCCCTGGTTCAATACACAGAGTACCTCATCTTGCGTATTCTGTGTTCTTTTCTCGGTGGTTGGTTTTGTGATGTTTTTCTATTATTGCAGATGGCTTGTTTAATGTAAGTACATATTTTTCTTAGACCCTTCATTGGACATCAACTTTATTTTGGACTGTGAAGCATTGCTGTTTGTGTTGCTAATGGATCACATTTACACCCCTCTTGAGATTATAGCCTTGACTCAGTCAACGTTACCACAAAAGACAAATGAGGAATACATCTTAACTGTACCTGTTTTACCTTTGTGATTGGGATCTCTCTTGTTTTATAGCAGTCTGAGGGCCGAGTAGGCCCTTTAGCCGCAATTTACCATTGTAGTTCAGAGAGGCAGCCGTCATTTCATCACACTCACTCGACCTCTGTATTTAGCTGTCTGACCAGCCTCCTCTCCTGGATCTTTGGTGTCACCCTCCCTTGCCATCACCAACCTCTGCTGGCCTTATGGTGAACAGCTCTCCTCCTACCAACGCTGTGACAGCTTCTTTGCACTCTCGCTCTCTAGCCCAGTCCCCCAGCCGTCTACCCTTTCTCTCCCTGGCCGCCTCGCCTATCTCCCTGTCTGTTATTCGCTTCCTCTGTGCCCTTCCAGCTTGGTAAAGCCGTTTCCATGCCCACCGGCCCGCGCATGCTCACCTACTCTCTTAGTACTTGCGAGAAAAAAAAGCCGGCCCATTAATAACGCATCCCCTAACCCGGCGCTCATTGACAAGAATTGTCCCCCTTTTATCGTCTCCCTCTACTGACACACGGCGCCCGGCAGCTGCTCCCTGCGCGACACCCACCCAACCACAAATACACAATACATCACACATTGTCCGCGCCGAGCTGTGCGCATGCGCGGCGCTGCCTCGCCCCCTGTCACTCCATTGTATCACTGGTCCTCGCTCACTATTTGGCAGAGGAGCTGGGTCAGCTCCCGTATCCTGGAGGGGAGGCCAGTGCCAGCCGTGGAAAGCGCGAGGACCCGGGGATTACAGGAGGGCTCAAGCAGAGGCGAGCGAGGGACGACCTATAGGAGGGTTTCAAGGATCAGCTGTGCACGGGTATCAGCAGGACCAGGGAGCATAAGGAAACCACGGGAATTTTGGCATCAGACGAGCATCTTTGGAAGTGAGAAGGGGAGTCTGAGATTGGAGACGGTGTCTGTAGGAGTATTCTGCACCTGGGGGAGTCCGATAGACGGAGACACACTTCAGGCGGAGGAAAGTGCTGTAAGGCAGAGGTGAGTGCATCCCATCCATCCGCTACAGTGCACACGCGCTCTTGCAGGAGTGAATGTCTCAGCGTGCCTCACCTTTGAACATAAAGGGGCAGTGTCACGCCACACCCAGCCAGGCGTGGGTTTGCATCGGAGCACATCTCTCCCGAGTGTTCCTGAGTGTAGCCTGGAAACCCTCCACATTAGTGATGGGACTAGGGCATGGCTTTGTTGCTCCTCTGAGCAATGTGCGTGAGCAGGCACCTGCTTCTAGCAGAAAACTCCCGGTTCTCTTCACACTGACAGGCTGCTCTGGGAGAGCTCAGCTCCGCGCTGGCTACCTTGCAGTGACCCGACCGGGGAATCGGCGCTATTCGTCCTCTAGGCCTCTCCGGCAGTGGGCGAATGATTCAAAGATGCCGGGTGTGAAGCCCAGGCTGCCGCTTATCTGACATCCGAGGGGTGGAGGGAAACAAAGGGCTGCCAAGCGTTGTTTGCACTCTGCTCCCTACCCCCAAATGGCAGCTCTCGGCTTGCAAGCGGCGTGCTCTCTATAGGTCCCTGCTCTGTGCCGTTATACTGTTAGTACTCCCTGCTGTTTCCTGTGCTGATGCTCGTGCTCCCTGCTCCAGAGCATCCACTGTCCCGACGCTTACTCCTCGTGTCTGCTCTCTCTTTCTATACTCTCTGCTGCCTGCCCTCTGCTGTCTGAGGTGCTTGTCCATTCCACACAGCCCCCTGCACTCTGCACTCTGTTACCTGCTCACCTGACGCCTGGCACTTGCTCTCCTGCCATCTGATGTCTTTCTCCTCGCTGTCTGCTCTCCTCGTCTGCCTCCTCCTGTTTTCATCTTTATAGAAGGTTGCTCCCTGTTTCCCTTTCACTTTAATTAATCACGCTGTTTGCTTTCCCTGGTACTTGCCGCACCCTTCTCTTGATACCCAGCTGCCTTCTCTCTATGCTGAACCGCGGTCTGCTGTACTGAGTGCTGGGTACCCTACATGGGGCACAAAGAAGAGGGGTTTCCTTTATTAAGGATCGCATTTTCATGCGCTGGGACATGCACACCGTTCACTCCGTTTAAAGATGGACAGAGGAAACCGGCCGCTTTATTAGCAGATTGTAATGAGTTCATGGGACAGTCGCTTGTCTACCGTCTCTTCTATAATAGTGGTCCGTCCTTTGCTGACGCTCGCAGTATCATTCAAGTACAGACAACTTGTGTCCTCCTTCCTTGCTTCCTCTTTCTCTTCTTTGTCTTCCTGCTCTTCTTTACTCCCCTCTCTTCGAATCCATCCCCATCTCTATTCTTATTCAACCTCTCTTCGCTTCCCTCTCCCATTTCCTTTCCATCTTCTGTTCCCAATCTTCCAGCCCTTCCCGACCTCTCTACTCTCACCACCCTCTTCCCTTCTCTTTCTTCTACCACTTGTGTCCCCCGTCCTTCCCTCTCTTCACCTCCCTCTAGTTTCTTTCCTATTTTGCTTCCCTTCATCCCTCTCTTCACCTCCCCCTCTTTCCTTACATTTCTTGCTTCCCTCACTTCCCTCTCTTCACCTCCCTCTTTTTTAATTGCCGTTCTTGTTCTCTTCCTTACCTCTCTTCTCTCCTACTCCCTCTATTCCCATACCTTTCTTGCATCGCTGCATTTCCTCTCTTCTCTTCACCTCCCTCTATTTCTTTACCTTTTTTGCTTTCCCTCCTTCCCTCTCTTCTATTCACCCCCTCTCTCCTCTCTTCCCTCTATGCTTTCCCCTACATTCCTTCTTCGCCACCTCTTACATTCCTTTCATCTCTACCCTCTTTGCCCATTATACTGGATATTGAGGGACATGGGTTGAGTCTAAAAAAGAAAAGTGGGGCGACTCCTTACCAAACCAATTGAATGTGGTGTCAGCAGAAATTAGCATATCAAGGAGCCCTCTGAAAAAGATGGGGGTACTTCTGAAAAAAGGTGGGGACTCCGTCCACCCTCGTGTACCCTCGACTTGAGCCCTGTTGAGGATACGTTCTTCTCTATCATAGATTATAGCTCTCCTCTCCTGTAGGATATTGAGGCTACGTTCTTCTCTGTCATAGACTATAGTTCTCCTCCCCTGTAGGATATTGAAGATATGTTCTTCTCTGCCATAAATGTTAGCTCTCCTCCCCTGTAGGATATGGAGGATCCGTTCTTCTCTGCCATAGAATTTAACTCTCCCACCCTGTAGGATATTGCGGATACATTCTTCGCTGTCATAGATTTGAGCTCTCCTCCCCTGTAGGATATTGAGGGTACGTTCTCCTCTGTCACAGATTATAGCTCCCCTCCCCTGTAGAACATTGAGGATACGTTCTGCTCTGTCACAGATTATAGCTCCCCCACCCTGTAGTATATTGAGGATACGTTCTGCTCTGTCACAGATTATAGCTCTCCTCCCCTGTAGGATATTGAGTCTACATTCTTCTCTGTCATAGATTATAGTTCTCCTCCCCTGTAGGATATTGAGGATACATTCTCCTCTGTCATAGATTATAGTTCTCCTCCCCTGTAGGACATTGAGGATATGTTCTTCTCTGTCATAGATTATATTTCTCCTACCCTGTAGGATATTGAATATACATTCTCATCTGTCATAGATTATAGTTCTCCTCCCCTGTAGGATATTGAGGATCCATTCTTCACTGCCATAGGTTTGAGCTCCCCTCCCCTGTAGGATATTGATGATACCTTCTGCTATGTCACATATTATAGCTCTCCTCCCCTGTAGGATATATAGGCTACATTCTTCTCTGTCATATATTATAGGTCTCCTCCCCTGAGGGATATTGAGGATACATTCTCCTCTGACATAGATTATCGCTCTCCTCTCTTGTAGGATATTGAGGATACGTTATTCGCTGCCATAGATTTGAGCTCTCCTCCTCTGTAGGATATTGAGTATAGATTCTCCTCTGTCACAGATTATAGCTCTCCTCCCCTGTTATACAGGATATTGGGGATACGTTCTTCGCTGCCATAGATTTGAGTTCTCCTCCCCTGTAGGATATTGAGGATACGTTCTGTTCTGTCACAGATTATAGCTCTCATCCCCTGTAGGATATTGAGGCTACGTTCTTCTCTGTCATAGATTATAGCTCTCCTCCCCTGTAGGATATTGACGATACATGCTGCTCAGTCACAGATTATAGCTCGCCTCCCCTGTTATACAGGATATTGTGAATACGGTCTTTGTCATATTTTCTACGCGTCTCAGACGTGGAGTAATGTTCACATATAGCATACACTTGATTCCATACATTAACAGGAGAAGCCAGTTTTGTTGGCTTCTGTTCTGTCTGCAGAGCGGCACTTGGTTATCCTGACAATGTACCACGCGCTGTCTTTCTTGGCTGTGCCAGCAGCATTGACTGACTTGGCACTCTGCATGTGTTCGAAACTCCCAGACACGAGCTTGCATTGGCCGATTGCAAAGTGGACAGCAGAAGTTACTATGCAATGAGGTCATGTGTGTGTTTCTACAATAGGTGCTGTAAACCTCACCGTGACCTATCTGCCAGACGAAAGGCATCATATATCCATTTCATATGTCCACACAATTAAGTTTCTAGACAGTATTCTCTGGGGTTCATTTCATTAAGGAAAACAGATGCATGAGGTGCTGTTCCAAACATGCACATTAATGAGGACATTATTGTTGGTATGCCTTGTCAAAGACACATGGTAGTGACACTCAAGGTCTCCTACCTCACACAAACCCTCTCTCATACAGCATCGCCTCTGGAACAAGTCGGTAGGTCTTTCTTGAACAGCTAATAAATTCACTATTTCCAGACTAAGCGAGCTGTCTCAAATATTGTTGACGATGAGCGAATGCATTCTTCTTTTAGCTAAATGATTTGCTATTATACATTATACCTAACATGTTGATATATGCATTTAAAAAAAAGAAAAAATGAATTGTTATCTCCTGCGGATTTATTATGTTTTGTAATTGCTTCTTTTTTTTATATATCAATACTTTTTGGTAAAAGTTGCCCTTCATATAATTAATTATTTACGCTATCAATTATGTATAGCTTTTATTATTATTATTATTGTTATTATTATTATTATTATTATTATGCTGCACCATGGGATTAATCCGGGGGCAACTCTTGGCTGTTGGAGGAAGGAAAACAGCCGCCCAGAGTGTTGTACCAAACTTCCTTCATGAAGTAGTCTTTGACCCACAGACCATGTTAGTATCTCTCTCCACCTTATTGTGCAATGCCAGTACCACTGTGCAAGAGAACAAACAATGACTGGTAACTTCCCAGCCACGTCAACCTTTTCCAGACGATGCCAGAATCCAAGGTTTTCCACAGTGAGTAGAGCAAGACATCGATTGTTAACATTATATCCAACGTTCCCAAATAAACTAAATACAGGTGGGAGGTGTGCTTCACTTAATACTACAGCCTCTGCTTCTCTGGTGCCGTTCTCCTTGGCTACCTAATCATAACCACAAGGCTTATTTCCATCTGAACTCAGCACAGCGCTCCATCCTCATGGGTACGCAACACAGCCATGCTGCCAGCACCTCATGGCCAGTTGTCGAAGTGTACGAAAATAAGTAGTGGAACTATGTTCCCTGCTGGCCTACCCCGTTCCCCACAAACCCCATCACTACACCCCCTCCCACACACAATCTAAGGCCCCAAACAAACACACCTGCTGTCTATGGGAATGTTCAGTGCAGTGCACTGAAGTGCAAGCTTCAACTTCTTCCTACACTTTCAATTTAAAACAAAACCATTCCAGAACGGTTTATTTTTAAAATAAAAGTATTGGAACAGTAAAACTTAAAAATAAAAAGTATAGGAGCACTGTTCCCGCCCACTTCGACCTCTGCACATGGCTCTCAGGTAGGCGCTCCCGTGATGTGGGAGCGTTGTGCTCAGAGCCTGCTCCCAACGCTGCATGTCTCTAAGTGCAGCGCTCCCTACCAGCACGGGAGCGCCACATGCAGCCATGGTTGTCAGTGCAGCGCTTCCTCTTTACTGGAGCGCTGCGCTGAAGACCATGCAGTCTGCGCGGCTCTCTAGATAGGCGGGCCACACCTGATAGACGTGCCCCGGGTAAGGGATTGGGGTGGAGGCTCTCCTTCCAGCACTGCCCTCATGCTGCCTAGGTTGTCAAGCACAGAAGAGGCGCGGGGATGTGTACTAAACCACCCCCACTACTTGCCTTACTAGGGTGTGGGGGCGACTTGCTGACCCCATGTTTCCTTCACCAGGCTGCCTCAGGCAGACATGGCATGGCAGCTAATTAACCCTTGCCCCTCCTACTGATCACTTTTGGATGTGGTTGTTTGTACTAGACAGTTCCCAGCAATCACTCCAGGTGGAATTCCTTTTTTTAAAAACACTTATTTATACATTTTTTGGGGACATCCTCGGGCCGTACCGTGTGTTATATAGACCGTGAAGACCTTGTTAAATGCCCTTGCTGCTTTTGGGCCTTTAACTTGCTGGTCAATGCCCATAACTCCCAGTGCGGCCCTCGGGCTAGGTTGATAAAGCTTAAATCAAGCACCTGAACGTTTTCTGATGCCAGGAGATATTAAGAAAAACTCGCCCTCATATGGATTAGTTTTTTTTACTGTGTTTTTCAGTGTGATCACTGAATTAGGAACACCTCTGAAAAGTTGTCTTAATACAGAGATTGTGCCAATATTTAAGATGTGGAAACGAATCGGCCAGAGAAGTATTTCCCAAATGTGCAGCTAATTTTTATAGCAAAAATAATGTTAACCCATTTAGGAAATTGCACGTTAGAAAATAAAATATTCTCATACCTCCAATGCGGGTTTAGAAAAAAATAAAAAGACAATACAACACTGTTTCCTTTTAAAAACTATTATGCATACATATTTCACTCAGAAACATGTATCACTGTAACTGGGGTTCATAGATTTTAGAATGGCCTTTGGTGATGGGAAAAGGGAGAAGCTATGGCACGATTTAGAGCTCCTGAAGGCCTCTAACCCATGACTGACACTTGCAAATTTTCTGTACAAAAATAATCGGCCAGAGGTAAGGTAAGGGCAGCATGGTGAATGCACAGACTATGTTCAAGTTGATAAAGGGTTAAGGCGAGGATGCGTCCTTGCTCCCATCCTGCTTCTTTTATACACTGCATTTTTAGCCACGGCAACACAACATCTTAGTTGTTATGCACCAAACATCAGAAGTAAACATTGAAATGCCTATGTATGCAGATGACGTGGGCTAGCATCCACAGTTGTGATGGGTATGACGACAGCCAAAATCCTTGGAAACTTATTGCGATGACTGGTCATTGGAAGTCAATATGAAAAACACAAGCAATATGATTTGTCATGAATTAAAAATAAATAAAAAAACAGCATTCTTTAGGAATAAGAACGCTGGGGTCTTTTGTCATTTATAAAGACATTTGGAGACAAATCAATTATAGAAGTCAGAGAAGTATATCAAATCGAGACAGCAGCAGCAGCACTATAAAGGGAAGAGTCAGCGGCTCACGTAAATACCCAAGAGCTGGATTTAATAGAAAAGGGTATCCTTAAAAACTTGTTGGATTTAGCCAAAAGTGTGTTGAGTGTGGGTCTAGTGGTTGTGTGTGAGAGAGCGTCATGACCATGTCAGGACAACTCTCTAATAAAGGGGGCTCTGCCGGCACGCAAAAGACAGTGCAGCAGAGCTCCAGGAAACGGCAACTCGTGTCTGTGTGGACCTCTTTGTGGGGAGGTCGCAACCACGTAATCGTGGCTTGTGTGGGTCGGCTTGGCTTGGGTGCCCCCTGGCCGAGGCCAACACTTGCTGGGTGCCCCCAGCAGAAGAGAACTGCTCGGTGATTCGGGCCAATTAGGGTGGTCCCTGGTCCTTGCTCGCGCCGTGCTCTCCGCCGTGCTATCCGTGTCGGGAGTTCCCGACCCCTGTGGAGGCCCGTCCCGGTGACCGGGGACGGGCCCTTAACAAAGTGCACCAACGATTCCACTTTACTTGAAAGTAGGTATTCAACCAGGGCAGTATAATCTATGGTTAAATATGATGCCGTTTTGGCCTCCGATCAACACGGTTGATGAGTTAAAATGCCTTAAATCGTGTACAACAGGTGGAAGGAGCACAATGGAAATGAATCATGCAAGTCAAAACTAACCTATGGAACTGGAAATCGCTATGTATATGGGATCGGATCCATACATAACCTGGAATGCTAAAAGGGGAAATCAAAACTCTTTTTAAAACATGGGTTCTGAGACACTTTATTAACAGTCCTCTGGCAGGCCCACACACATTGATATATATAGAGAATTTAACACTTTGTGTGCTTTATTTAAAGTACATTCTTTGCCCTAGGAAACATGTTCTATAGCCCCAATTCCATTTTTACTTTTTGTCAGTGGTGGAGTGAAAGTGTTATTCGACACACTCTGATGCATGAACACTATGGGGGTCATTACGACCGTGGTGGTAAGGGGTTAACGGCACTGGTAAGGATGCCGGTGCCGTTAACTCCTTACCGCCACATTCCGAGGTCCCTTATTGGGTCCCACTAAGGCCGGCTGGTAAAACCAGCCATCCTTAGCGTGAGCCGCTATGGGACCAGGGAGCTAATAACGGGCCCGTTATTAGCTCCTTCCACATTCCCATTGAGCCCTATGGGGGCTCGAATGGGAATGGAGAATGGGTTTCAGAATGGGGACTTATACCGGGTCCTCCAAGGTTGGAATGACCCGGTAAATCCCCATTCAAGGAACAGGGACCCGGACACGAGTTTGGAGGCAGCCATGGTGCTAATAGTGCCATGGCTACTTCCAAAATCGTAATGACCCCCTATGTCATTTAGCTAGTGAAACATTCAACCATCTGTATTGCACTGCTATTGTTATGCAGCTGTGAGAAAGCAATTCCTTAACCCCTTTATTATCAAAAACCAAACTTCAGGCCCATTGGAATACTAACTTTTTTTCAAAACATCAAAAGACCATGATTTGATAACCACAATGGCAAAGTCTTTGGGCACAGCTTGGACTTTGTGTATGAAGAATAAAACTTTATCTGAATAAGAACATTTGTATTTGCCTATTTCTGATTTTTTTATTTCTATGTAATTTTATAAACTGGTTTGCTCTTAGTATGGATGCATTGCTTTTATGGATTTTATATCCATGCATTCTATATCTCTGTGCTTTATAAAGGTTATTTATTTTGATTGATTAATAGAAATACACTAACTGCTGTGTCACCGTCTTCCTCCCCAAATATATACTGTTCCCTCCCTGCAAAATAAGGTGAGCATAACTCTTCCAGAAGATTCTCTCTGGGTTTCCAGGATCCTCCCACATCTCCTCCCAGGTTTCATTTCTTGAACACTCACTTTGATATACTGGCACTCTCTGGTGTCTCACTCATCTGCCCAAATCTCTGGCGGGGGACGTTGTGCTGTTCACACACTCCAAATCACTGAAAGTATCACACAGCACTGTCTTGGTCCAGGGCCCTCAGGCCAATCTCCTCTTCTGTGATAGACTCTTTCCATGCCTTTTCAACATCCTTTCCTGTCCTGCTATCCCTTCTTACCCCTCTCTGGCTCCTCTGCCACCTCCATCCTCTGCCACCCCTTCAGCAGCCTGTGCTTCTTCTCTGGCCACCCTATTGCCTCCTTCATCCACCACCCCTCTGGCACTCTCTTTTCCATATCTGACTACTCTGCCTTCTCGTCCATCTACTCTGCCCATCGCCAGGCACCTCCAACACTTCCTCCAGGTGCACCTCTGGCCTTTACCCTTACCAGGAGGTCCATCAAATGTGGCAGCCTGCTCCACATTGCTACTCTCAATTCTTGTTCAGCTGTCAAACACTCTTCTGACATCTGCTGTCTCCTCGAAGAGCTTGATTTGGATGTACTTGGTCTCACTGAGACTTGGTTCATGGCAAGCTCTGTCACAAGTTTCGGCACTCTCCTTCCCGATGGCTACAAGATCCTCTCCAAACCCAGAACCAACCGTCCCAGTGGGACTGTAGCCTTGATTTTCCCAGAGTGGATCCCTGCTTCTATCATTCCAATGCAGCAGTACTCTTCCTTTGAATGCCGATCTGCAGTTTCTCTGCAGTAGATAGTGGCCTCTCTCTCACTGTGGCCACTATTTACTGGCTACCTGGCCAGGTCGCCCTCTTCTTTTCTGAGTGTGCGGATCTCTGCTCCTCGCTCCTTGCCTCTACCTCTCAACTTCTCCTCCTCAGAGACTTGAACATCCACCTGGATGCTACCAGCCCTTCTTCAGGACACTTTTGCAATCTCTGCAATTCTCTCTCTATCTCTATTCTTCCCTCTAGCCTTACTCACTCTACAGGGCACATCCTGGATGTTCTCATCCCCTCAGACCTCACCTCCTCTAACCCTCTCACCACTCTTCTCTCTTGGAGTGATCACTTTCTTATTTCTTCCCACATCTCTCTCTTCCCCGCAGGTCAAGCTGACTCCAGCACTGCCACCTCCCTTTTCGGTCATCCGACCCATGAAGTGTGTGTCAATTAGGGCTTTTGCTGCTACTTTCTCACCACCCTCTGCACCTTTGACTGGCTCACACCCTGACACAGCCCAATCTTACTTTCATCTCCATATCTTTAACACTTTGGATGTCCATGCCCCTGTCATGAGGATCCCATTTAAGCCCAAATCCAAATGCAACTCTTGGTACACTTCCGACCTCGCCTCCCTTATATGCAAGAGTATGGCGTTGGAGAGGAAGTGGAGGGCATCGGGTGCACCCCATGGCAAACTGGCCTGCTGCCTGCTCCATATGCAGTACAGTCTCTCCGTCCTCTCTAAGAAGAGAGCCTACATCCAAGCCTGCATCTCTGTGGCACCTAACAACTCGCCGAACATTTCAAAATTTGCAAGGTGCTGGCCAATACTACTGCAGTCTCTACCTCTCCTGCTCCCTCCCAGGCCTTCTGCACAGCCTTGACTTCTCATTTCACTACTAAAATGCAGGACATCCTGTCCACCTTCTCTTCCTCTAGCTCCTCTTCCTCCTTCTCTACCACTCCTGGCCCATCTGAGGCCATCTCTCCTCCTCCTTTCTCCTCTTTTCCCATATTCACCCCTGACAATGTTTCTAGACAAGTCCAATTTATGAATGTCTTATCAAATCAGGTTCTCTCCAGCTCATCCAGAACCATAAAGGACCACATCAACACCCTGCTCCAACCTTGGCCGATTTCTGCAATCACTCCCTTCCCACGGAACTTCCCTTCCCCCTTTAGCACTCTCTTGTGCACCCCCTACTGAAGAAGCCTCGGCTGATCCTTCCTCTTTGGCAAACTATCGCCTGATCTCCATTACTCCTTTCCTGGGAAAACTCTTGGAAAAGCTGCCCATCTCCCAGCTTAATCTACATACTGCATCTGTTGGTTGACTCCATGACCACCAGTCTGGCTTCAGAGCTGCCAGAAGCACGGAAACCGCTCTGCTGAACACCTGTGAAGATCTGCTCTCCAATCTTGACTCTAATATCCCTTCTGTCCTCATTCTCCTCAATCTATCCTCTGCTGTTGGCACCGTCAACCATGCCATCCTTCTCAATCGCCTGCGCGACAACCTTGGTATTACAGATCAGGCTCTGGCCTGGTTGATTTCCATTCTCACTGACCGACCCTCTCAGGCCCAACTGGGGTCTCTCACGCCTTGAAACACTTCTGTATAGGCGCATTATAAATGGCTATTCCACCACTACCTGGCACCTCTTTCCCAATGCATTGCTACTTTCAACTCCAATTTTCATTGTTATGCGGATGACACTCAGCGGTCTTTCAGTTTCCCCTCAGCCACCTCTGCTTCTTCTCTCATACCAGACTGTCTGGCCACAATTCAGGAATGGTGTGCCGCCAATGATCTCTGCCTTAATGCCAGTAAGACTGAGATCCTCCTCATTGGGACACCTGCTCCATCCTTTTCTCTCTCTCTCTGGATGCCCACACTGGGCTCTCTTCCTGCTCCTTCCTGTGAAGCTAAGAACCTTGGGGTCATCTTGGACTCCACCCTTTCATTCTTTCCTCACATCGCTAATGTATCTAAGAAGTCAAACTATCAGCTGCACTGCCTAAGAGGGATTCTTCCTTTTCTCACTTTCCCCCAGAAGCTCCCTGTCGTCAAAGCTCTGGTCCTCTTTAGGCAGGACTATTACAACAGCCTCTTTCTAAATCTTCCTGCCTCTACTCTACAACCTTTACAACTTATTAGAACAGGACTGCAAGACTTGTCCTTGTCCTGAAGGCCAGGGATTGTATCACTCCAGCTCTAAAATCTCTTCACTGGCTCCCTGTGGCTGTAAGGATCAAGTTCAAGACCCTCTGCGAAGTCCACAAGGTTTTCTGGGGCCTGGGACCACTCTACCTCCAACTTTGTCTTCCAAAACATCTTCCTTCTTAAGCTCTCTGCTCATCCACCTCCAACTCTCTGAGGGTCAGATGCTTCTCCAAACAGAGAGTTGGGGGAAGATCTATCTCCTCGGCTGGGGCCTTCCCTTGGCACAGCCTCCCTGCCTCTCTCAAACTTAAGCAGAACCACCTCCAGTTCCGGAAGCAACCCAATACCTTCCTGTGAGACTAAGAACCTTGGGGGTCATCTCCGGCTCCACCCTCTCATTCTCTCCTCATATCTCTGACATCTCTAAGAAGTCTAACTATCAGCTACACATCCTCATAGGTACCGTTCCCTATCTCACTTTCCCCCAGAAGCTCCCTGTCTCCAGAGCTTTGGTCCTCTCTAGGCTAGACTATTGCAGCAGCCTCTTTCTAAATCTTCCTACCTCTACTCTTCGACCATTACAAGTTATCCAGAATAGGACTGCAAGACCAGGGATCATATCTCTCCAGCTCTGAAATCTCTTCACTGGCTCACCTTGGCTGCAAGGATGAGGTTCAAGACCGTCTGCATCATTCGCAAGGCTCTCTGGGGCCTGGGACCACTCTACCTCTAACTTTCTCTTCCAAAACATCTTCCTTCTCATCTCACTGCTCATCCACATCCAACTTTCTGAGGGTCAGACGCTTCTCCAAACAGAGTTGTTGGCAGAGCTCTCTCCTTGGCTGTGTCCTCTTTCTGGAACAGACTCCCTGCCTCTCTCAAAAATGAGATGAACCACCACTGGTTCCGGAAGCAACTTTAGACCTTACTTTTCACTTCCGCTTTCTCTCGTCGTCTCTCCTGCTGATGCACCTGACTGCTCTGCTCACTGGTCACCTGGTCACCCTCTGAACTGGGGACCAGGCTCCTGCATGTCCAGTTCCCCTTGCACTTCCTCCGGGCTCCCCAGCACTTAAGGGTCTGTATCTGCAACCCTACAGTCCCGTCTCTCTGCATATATAAGCCACCCACTAACTGCACTTATGAGTTAAAGCACTTCCCTTACCCCCTGGAACTTCTCCCCTTCCCTCTTCCCTGCACTTGCGCATTCTGAATGACACAAGGCCTAGTAAGACCGTTATTTTTTCCTCCCTTTGTTTCCCCCTCCTTGTCTTGTCGTGCCTAGGCACACTTGTGTACATGCGCGTTATAATGTTTCCAGCCCTGATCACTGTCCTAACGCTGGTGACTGGGAAATCAATTACTGCATATGCAGCTTTTGTGCTGTCCCCAAATCTTTCCATTTGTCACTGTGTCATTAACAGCATGGTGAGAAATTCCAAACTCATGTATCTATCCTATCACCTCTTCTGGAGAAAGACAATGCTTGGAACTATAGATGGTACTCAGTACTGTCCTTGATAACTCTAAAGCAGAGGGGTTGCAAAGGCAGCATCAGACGTTTTAATGGCCGGGAGGATAGCTCAGGGGCAACGTGTTTGTCTTGGACGCAAGACAACACATAGTAACACAGGTTCAAATCCTGATCTCGTGCTTAGAAATTGGTCTCTGGTATAATGTACGTTATAAAAGAACAATTAGAAATTATATACAAGCAACAAATGAAGTTGCCTATGTTTCCAAATGTAATCCCTGGTGATGCTGAAACGATAGCTCTTAAATTACACCCCTGCATCAGTTAATGTGCCGCAGCATGCCTGCGCGAAGTAGACCCTTAGTTTTGTAATGGAAGATGGCCTACACAACGTGAGGATACTTGACAGATTTCAAGCCTTGAATCAAGTACTTTGCTGGAATCTATGGCACTCTGTGAGCCAGTCTCTGTGTTGTACGGATGTGGAGTCATCGAAGGATCTACAGTGGTTAAGCAGAGCATAGCTGTCATTTTCAAAAATTTCACACATGTCAAGGTCTTGGACACAGTAACTAGCAGTAAGGCACTTCTTAAGGCTGTTGCAGGTTTTATTTAGGACTAATTAATCAGATAATTAGAATAGACAGTGGCAGAGATGTTGTTTTTTGATTAGTGGTAGCATGCAGAGATGTTGCTTGAGATCGTAAAAGAGGAGACTATAATTTTACTGATTAAACCAATCCCGACTTTGCAGACTAATGAATGTGAAAGAATGGACTCCCATGCAACACTGATGTGCGAGGGATGAGTGTAAGTTATCTGTAATTTGCATCCAGGCTTTTTCTTTTGTTATTTGTCATATCATGGATCTGCCCTAAAGAAGCAGTGGAGCACTTACTGGGATTTTCGCTTAATGTTGGAGGATCATCTCACACATGCGCATAAAGTATCATTGGACACTTGAGAAAACAGGATTTGATGCAGCGAAGAGAGGGGACATCTAATTAGGAAATCATTGAGCAGAACGTAGTATAGCTTTCCTTTTAATTAAAAAAATAATTAAACATAACAATAATTTACATGTAGGGAGATAAATTGACTTTCCCAAGACCGTATCATTTTAAATCAAGTGCTAAGGTTGTGATTCGAATCAGTATGATACAATAACCTAAATCAAATTCAAATCTACATTGAACAAAACCAGATTCTTGGAGATAGACAATCCAAGTTCAGACCCAACCGTAGCATGGAAACAGCCCTCTTAGATTTGAAAATTCAGATAGACAACATCAGAGATTCAGGCAAACTATGTATACTACTGTTGTTAGATCTATCCGCACTATTTTGCCTTTGTGGACCACGACAAGCTATGTGCCACTCTGGCAAATGACTTCTGGTTTTCTAAAGATGCCACTCTCTGGGTGAAATCTTTTCTAGCTGAACGTACCTCCAGAGCAAGCATCGGCAAAGAAGCTGCCGATCCTATACCAGTCCCCATTGGGGTTCCTCAAGGGTCCTGCCTCTTGCCCACTTTTTATAATGCTTATACCAAGCTCCTCTACTCGGCCCTATACAATAGGGGTGTCATCTACACCAACTTTGCAGATGACACCCAGATCCACATACAGATCTCAGGGGACTATGAACTAGATACCATAAACATCAACAAATTCTATGCCATAATCCAAAACTGATGGCTTTCAATAGTCTTAGCCTCAACAATGAGAAAATGAATGCTCTTCACCCTAATTTCTCTACCATCAACATGGACGGTGTATCGATCTCATTATCAAAACAGATCAAAACCTTACGAGTTTATCTAGATTCTAATCTAACCATGACCAGCCATGTAAATGCACTGGCATTATTTACATCCTATACTTCCAAACTGATCATCCTTAGCCAACAGTACCTTACGCCAACCAACTGTGGGCCTCATTACGACCCAGGCGGTAAGTGATAAGTTACTGCCTGGGTCGTACCTTTACCAAGATGGCGTAAACTACGTTTACGCCATGGTGGTTGGCGGACTTACCGCCCCATTCCGAGGTTGGCGGGGCGGTAAGTCCCCAATCCCCATTTACCCTTCCCCATTCCCATTTTTGCCCCATAGGGCATAATGGGAGTGGGGAAGGCGTTAATTACGCCACCGTAAATTACGGTGGCGTAATTAACAACATGGTCCCTTAGCGCCATGGATTTTAACACCTGCTAAAAGCAGGTGTTAAATCCTCCATGGCGCTAAGGGACCTCGGAATCAGGCGGTAAGGGTCGGCGCTGTTTACACTGCCGTAAACCCCTTACCGCCTGGGTCCTAATGAGGCCCTGTGTCACCTTAGTGTGAGCATAAATACTTTCTAAGTCTGATTACTGTAATGCACTCCTACTAGGGAATACTAACGCCAACTTAGGGAAACTACAACTAATGCAAAACAAAGCGCTTCAAACAGCTTTAGGAATCAATAAGTCTGACCATGGGCCTCATTACAACCCAGGCGGTAAGTTCCCTACTTTACCACCATGGTGTAAACTCTGTTTACACCATGGTGGATGGCGGATTTACCGCCCCATTCCAAGGTGAGTGGGGCGGTAAATCCCCATTCCCCATTTACCCTTCCCCATTCCCATTTTTGCCCCATAGGGCATAATGGGAGTGGGGAAGGCGCTAATTATGGCACCGTAAATTACGGTGCCGTAATTAGCACCAAGGCGGGTTAGCGCCTTGCATTTTAACGGCTGCTAAAAGCAGGCGTTAAAATGGTAATCAGGCGTTAAGGGTTAACGGCGCCGACGGCGCCGTTAAACCCTTAACGCCTGGGTTGTAATGAGGCCCCATATCTCTAACATCCAAAGGGAGACCCACTGGCTACCTATTAAGGCAAGAATCATATTTAAGTCATTGTGCATAACCTACAAATGTCTGTCCAACTACGTGGAGGACTGCAGCAGGGCTTCACCGGTACTCTGGGTTGCAGCAGCCGTCTTCTTCTCTGCTCCTCTTTGGTTCCTTGTAGTTCCAGAGGCGACTTTCCCTTCTAGCTCAAGAGTCCTGCCTTTTATGCCAAAATCCCCTATTCACACAGCCTGGCTGTCAATCACTCAGCAGGGGGGTTGTCCAGCCCGGAAAACCACCTCAGCCAATCACTACATAGAGTGACTTGGGTCTCCAAGGAGACCCTGTGCAGGCGGTGACTACACCCCTCCCTCACATTCAGCCCACCTAGACATCCAGACGCCAAAGGGGGGCTTCAGGCGGTAAACTAAGGAGGCAAACTTGGTTTGCCGCGCAAAGAAAGACCCAAGAAGGATGTTAACAAAAAGAAATGGCGATTAAACCAGCCAGAGCTGAAATAAAAAGTATTTGGGCTAACAGGTTTAAAGTTTGAGGCTACTGCAATAGCCTAAAACAATACCACGTTATGTTATATAATCGCGGTAGGAAAATTAGGGTAGATACCACTGCCACCAGCCAGTCTTAATGTTAAGAGAGCAAAACAATGCTCCAAGAGGCACAGATAAAAAGGGCTAAGATTTAACTCTTTCCAATACTACATATAAGATGGGGTGTACTGGATCTGTGGTTAAATGACTAGGTAAAGTTAATGGCAACTTTACCCTTTTCTGGGGGACAGTAGTCAGCCCGAGAAATGGAGTCGGTGGGAAGTCGAAATGACAACCCTGTGTTACTGCACTGAAGGTGCGGTGTAACACACAAAAGTGTGGGGCTACTGAAGTGGTGTACTTCAGAGGCCACAATCACAAAAACAGATGAAATACACATGGCAAAACACAGGTAAGAGTAGGGAAAAGCTCACACTCTTACTAAGTGGAAAAAAATAAACTCCAGAAATCCAGCAAAGCTTCTGAGGGACTCACTAGGGAAATTAACCATAGAATGAGAATTCTCCCTAACAAAGAGGACAATTGGATCTAACCACAAGACCCTCCTCGATGTCCCCCGTTTCAAAAGCTCTAGAGCAGGAGGGAGTAGCTTCCTAGATTTTCCCCTAAACATTGGAACAAGCTCCCACTTAAAATCAAAAACAAAGTATCCTTCCTCTGCTTTAAAAAATTGCAAAGAACTTTGCTATTTAACCAATACTAGACAACCACTCCTGTAGGGTAGACCTATACCTGCTAGTGTAAATAATATAAATGTATTAACCTTGCAATTCAGTACATTTTTGTATCTGAAATTGGGTAAACTGTATTATAAGCTGTCTGCAACAACGCTGTGATACCCGAGGGTCTTGGCGTTTAACAAATGTAATATATAAATCAAAATAAATAAAGTGGAACACATCTACACCTATACAATTCTTGCCTCTGACCAGGGCCGGTGCAAGGAATTTTGCCACGCTAGGTGAACTGTCAGATTGCTGCCCCCAACCCCACTCCAGATCCTAACCGTTCTCAACCAACTGTCCTCCAATCAACCACACCCCCCAAAGCCTTGTTTTCACGAGGTGTGAATTGCACTGCAGGAGATGCTGACTTCTAGGCCATCATGCATACAAAGAAATCAACAAACAAATGAGGGACAATTCAAAACAGCAGCTGCAGGGGCCCTGGCAGATTTGGAACCATACCACCCAAACAAAAGAAAAACAGTTTGTGCCTTTTTGTAGGCATGGGAAAGGCATTTGCCAGGCACTGCCGTAGTGGTATTAACTGGCCATTGATGGTAGCAGGTGCAAATGGTGCGAGTACCTGGGCATATAACTGCAGTGCATGGCAAATGCCTAATACCTATAGACAAGTCAAAACTGTTGGCTTTGCCAATGCTTGTTTTTAACAGGACTTCAGTGAGGGACAGCATAGTGCTTATAAATTGAGTGGCTGTAGGCAGGCCTGGTAAGACATTTTCATTATTTCAGTAGCGCATGTATAGCTCAAATTAAGTGAATAACTCTCAGAAGAGTGCATTGATAAAACATTGGCAGGCACTACAAGGTCAACGTTGTATGGTAAGGCTTGTGTAAAGCAAGCTCAAAGACATCCCAGGAGTGGATGCGTTTTAGACAGGAAGTGGGTTTGAATGGCCAAAGGGATTAGCATGGCCTTGGGTAGTCAATGGGTGGTTCAATAAGCAAACAACACCAACAGCCTTTGTGTCCCTCCTCATACGCAGGCTTATGCTTCCCACTCAGATGCAATAGATCATATTATAGGTGGTGCTTTCCAAAACAAAAAATAAATGCTCTCATCACATGGCCTGCGTGAAGTCCAGGACTGCAAGACAACTGCCCCTTCTGCCTGCCACCTCTATCACCATTGTGGCAGGCCTGGGCCTGACTGCATTTTTTTCTTTAAAAAATTGTAACCAAATCGACCAGAACGTATCAGTTGACTGAAGGCCCGGGGCTCGAAAATAAATGGCAAACGAGCATGGTAGCCTCTTTGCATGCTGGGGCACGGGGGAGTTGTAGATGTGGGTATTTTCTCAGCATCCCCCCTACACTGATTATTGTGGGTTGCTGTGGACCATGGTAACCCTAAGATTTGCATACTGCTAAGCCACCTCGCTCCTTCCTTGTAGCCAGGCAGCAGTCAGACTCGGAGGGGACACTGGAAGCTTAAATGACTACACATGTCCCATGCAGGCAGATGGGGCAACTCGGCCCACCCAGCATGACCATTGCTGAGGAGACTAGATTTATCTGGCAGTGGATTATCGGATGAATAGGTGAGAGGGCAACGGGTCAAGGAGGGGGAGCATTGCTGTGAGATGTGGGAAGAAAACAGTGGGAACGGGACAGTAGGACAAGAACAGGAAAAAAGAGAAAGAGAAAGGGGCATTGGAAACATGGGGGGATCAGACAGGGGGACAACCACACACCCAGGATAAAGTGATGGTAATATGTGCATAAGGCATAGGGGCAGGCAAGTTGCAGCAGAAGGAAGGAGTCGGGCAGAGAGGTGGACTAAAGGACACAGGGATCCAGAGTGGAGACAGAAGGCCATATATACTAGAGAAATGGACATGGCACCTCAAGCACAGTGTTGTGGACACGCAGATGGGGCAAGGGAGCATGGCAAAAGGACAGAGGGTGCTTAGGCCGAGACAGGGCAAAGCCACAAATGCACTTGGACAGAAAGACGAAATGAGGGAATGCAGTGGGTACTAAGGGCAAGGGAGAGTGTGAGTAAAGAAGGACATGCACCGACGGCAGAGAACGTGAGAGGTGTGGGGCAGTGACAGAAGAGCAGAGGTGAATGGGACGAGAACACAGGAGCACGACACAGAGGGGGCACCCAGGCAGTGACAGGAAAATTGGCATGTTGCATGCAAGAATAGAGTTGGTCTGCAGCGGCGAGGACCATGCAGTGTGCAACTGAGAGAGGAGAGCAGGTGTGACAAATCAACTTCCGGGGCCCCAGTGGTCCAGGGATGAATATCTGTTTCTAACCATCAATCTACCCCACACCTCTAGTACACCAGAAGGGATACAAACAGATTGAAATTCAAAACCTTCTTGTCCAATTTTGTTAACGTGGACGGAACGACAGGCTTATATCCGCAAGGTCGTGGATCGTTGGTTAGTTGCAATACAGTGAAAATACAATTATTACCCAATGATAAAAAGGGACTGTCCATTCAAGGTTGTATAAACATTTCTACTTTTATTATTACTACCACAGACAGTTCTAGCACACTACAATTACAACCTACACTGTAAAGGAACACAGAGGACAGAGTTTCACAAAGGATAGGGATGCACTCTGAATACTGACAAGAGGGTAGTTAGTAAAGCA
The DNA here is from genome assembly GCF_040938575.1 of Ambystoma mexicanum. Lineage (NCBI taxonomy): Eukaryota > Metazoa > Chordata > Amphibia > Caudata > Ambystomatidae > Ambystoma > Ambystoma mexicanum. Next base: position 1,513,702,744 of record NC_090937.1, on the reverse strand, counting down.
ATCAGTTTTACAATTCAAGGTTATTTGGTTTGAACACCAAAGGGGCAAAGGGTTGTAATTGTCTGTAGGGGCCTTCAGAGAAGGACCAGGGGAACAGAACCAAAATGTACTTGGTGCTGAAGGAGTTCTTGGTGCTAGACAGTGGAGAGGCACTTCCAGTATGCTTTGCAGCCCATGAGGCAGAGTTAGTGGTGGGAGAAATCTGCTGGTACCAGGCGGCAGGCAGTTTGGAAAGCGAGGCTGGACAGATGTCTGCAGGCTGTCCGGCGTGACGGCTCAGGCCAAGAATCATTGTCTCTGTGCGGGTTGGCGGATCTGGAATGCTGGTTGAGGCCTTTGGGACAGCTCTGGTGACTGCAGCATAACGACAGTCAGCGGTGCAGCCGGATGCAGTTTGAGGACTCAACTGTCTCAGAATTGTCCTTAAAAAGATGGATGCTGGATGATGCTTGTGTGGTACTACTCTTCGCTCTTCGCAGGGCTCATGTCCTTTCAAGGCAGACGGGTCAAAGCTCAGGAGGGTGTTAGCAGGCAACAGCCTTGTCCTTTGTCCAGAGACTCTCTGGTACTTCCCACCTAGGAAGCTTGCTGTCAGAAACTAGAAGGGCATGCTGTGTGCTGACTAGGTACCAGTTCTGGAGCTGCTGGATGGGTACTCTGAGTCTGGTATCTCCCTCTGTTTCCTGGGAGATGTTTAGGGGAGTGATCGTGCTTCCCTCTTGGAACTCCTGGCCTTCCTTCACTGGCGGAAGATGTAAGGTAGGCTGTACCTTCAGCTCGGGTCCAAATTAATCCTTCTTACTCCTTGTAAAGTCTTCAGATGATCTGATCAGTGAGGGGCTCAGCACACTTTTAAAGCCAAACAGGGTCCTGGATTTGTGTAGGTCAAGCCTAACTTAAGTGAGCCAATACTGGGTTTCCACCAACAATCTTCAGTGATGGTTCAGGTCAGAATCAGAGCACTTTGCAGCAGACAGGGGTAGGATGCCAACATATACTTCTAAGTCCCACCAATCTTCCTGTCTGCTGTACATCAAAGTGTCTCCCTGAATCCTAGGTGGTGCTAGATCACAACATAGGCCTCTTTTGAAGTAGGGGTTTTCAGGCAGACTTTCGTCTCCTACAATTCACATAATTCCCTGCTCTGAAAGGAGTGGTTCTAGACAGGACATTCACTACCCTTTCATACCAAGGCGGGGTGTTAGTACCAAGTTGACACATTGCATTACAAAGAGGTGTTGGCGTCTGGTCTCCATTCTCACTTCCTGCACCCAGGCCTTCCCTGAGGCCTGCTAATTAACATTCTTCAGTATTTGCCACAATGGAGATGCAAATCCAAGGGACTTTGAAATTCTAACCAGGCTGCCCGCTGCAGTCAGGTGTCAGCTACACATGACAGGGGAGGGCGGTGCTGGTAAATTGTGTTCTCCAAGAGTACATGACTATTTTCTGCTGTGCAGTGAGCGTGGAAAATATGTGTGGGAATGGCCCCACCTATTTTCGGAGGTTGATCTCCCATCATTCATTCTTTTAAACAAACATAAAAAGCCAAGGCAAGCGCACTCTTCCCATGCGGATGGTAGAATCCCTCACAGCAGCGGTTGAGTGTCATGGCGCGACAAGGGATAGAGTCATATCCAGGACTGGTACACACTTGCATCAGGGCACACAGATTATGCACTCTATGCTAATGCTGTAACTCATACAGCAAAAGCGCTATAACGATAATAAAATAACAGTAAATGCTTAAAAAGCTGATTCCATTATTTTCCATAATATTGCCATAACCCGCAGCAGCAGACTGGAGGCCACCCCGACCTTAAGGGACTGTTACTGTTAGAGCTTGCAGCCTGAGCCATTGCCAGCCAGCCAGGCCTAGGCATAACATTTAATTAAGACAGAGAGAGGGTTGGGGGCAACGCATGCATGATGCACCATGGTGTTGGTCGGAAGTAGTCAGCACGGCACCTTGGTCCTCACCTGCATCGGACTGTTACTCACTCACTCTCTCAGCACAGCTCAGCCGGGGCACGGCCCAGGGCTGCTCTCACAGGCACAGCAGCGGTGCCGCCACCAGTAGGAGTCGGCTGACCTAGTACGGGCACTGTCCTTGTGCACCTCACACCAAAAGGCTGCTGCAGGCCTGCAGCTAGGGCAGAGTGCGCAAGCGGCCACCACATCTGACGGTCTGGACCAATTCAAATTAACAGGTTCAAGGGGCTCAGCCAGGCTGCAGAGCGCACTGCAACATTCACTGACTCATACCATTGAGTCTACGATTGATCGAGGGGGCTGGGGCGATGCTTCGTGGCATGCTAATGCACAGGTGCCAGCTCTGCAACGTCCATGCCACTCATGACCCTGACCCGACCCCAAGTCCCAACCTTCACAGCACCACCTAATCTGCTGCTGCTGTCGCCAGCTTGCAGGCAGTGTAACAACAGGGCATGGTCGTTGCTATCACGACAGGCAAGGCAGTAATTAGTATGAAGGTGTTAACACAGCATTTTGCCACTCTAGAATTTCCAACATATAGGCAAGCACCTAACCTTGCCTAGTGACAGCACCAGCCCTGCCTCTGACTACATAAAAGGCGCATAGAGTTCTGCAACATGGTGTCCCGGTCCCATACCCGGACACTCTGGTGCAGGTTAAAGCCCATTGCTTCTTGTGATTGGGTTAGAGTGTGAAGCTTTTTGCCTCCCTCCGAATGACACCTTGAAAGCGGCCCCAGCATCCCTTCAATCAACACATATTGGATTTCCATCAGTCATGCTCTGTGAGCTCACTCTCAGGACTGCTTTGCCAGGAGTCTTCATTATCTTAACTGTGGGTCCATCACTTTCTCGATACTTGGAGGCTATGAACCTGCAACGCTAATTGCTAAATTCCCTGTTTTCTCATAAGAACCAGAAAGCCTGGCTTCTAAATTGTACTCTACGCGTGAAAGCTAGCACCTCTGTTCTAATTATAGACAACTATTCTCACTCAGGTGCTGCATTATGTTGACTCAGATCTGCTGTATACACAGCTTTAACTTTTAATGTATTTGTAAAAACCGACATTTTTGGGAGTACTGTTAAAATATACTTAGAACGTGTTTACTTTTAATTCTTTAACAATTTAAGTCCGTATTCTTTTCAGAAGATGGGATTTGGCATTTCTTCTCAAGAAAATTACGTATTCATGCTTTGAAATGATAAGTGATTGAGATGCTGAAGTATTCCAGTGACTTAAACACCTGTTGCGGTGGTCTTTGTACTATCTGCAGTCCTTGATTTGAATCCCAGCTGAGCTATTTTTCCCTATGCTGTCGGCAAAGAGCACCACCTTAGTGGGTTCTTGTTATATTATATTCCCAACCCGAGAGGGTAGCTCCCACGGCACCTGGACGGGTGACACCGGATAGACTGGAACACAGGCGGCACGCACGTAGACTGAGCCAACTCCCCCAGACAATCCCACCAACACTTTCGCCTGTCCCTTAGTTACCGCCAGGTACCACAGTGGTGTGGAATTGACGAGATATTGGAAATCACTGCTCTACCTGAGAGGTTGACATTGGCAGGTGCACTGGCCACAGGAGTTTGAAGGGAGGATAAGGGGAGCTATGAGAGAGCATGTTAGAGGTGGGGGCCAGAGGAGTAAGGAACCTTGTATGCCAGTCGAACCCAGATCAGGACAGAGCCGCACCAGGGGAGACTGCACAAGCCGAGCGCCTGAATTCAGCATAGAGACGCAAACTAACCAACCCTACTAACAATTTCCCTTTCTACATACACCTCTCAAACTCCAAACCAAACACAACCAAAACCTACAGCACAACAAACCGCACAAACTTCACTACATTGCAACAACAAAACAAAAACATGCAGTCTTGCACAACATTACACGATGACTACCGGCCGCAAACACCCCAGGCCCAGCCAACGGACCCACCGGGCTGAGGCCGCCAACAGCACATCACTGCTCTCTTGCACTTTTCCTGCCTCCTCCCACTAACTCAACCTCCCCTCCTCTTTCAGAGCTGCCAGAGTGCCAGGGGACCACTCCGGTGGTGATAGTGCGCGATACAAATGTCCTTTAACATTAACATTATATACTGTCATGCAAGGCTTAGTTAATGGAGTAATACAGTATTGTTCCAAATCCGACCTTTTATCAACCAAAACTGTAATCTGAAACAGATAAGAGCTGTGTCATCAATGTACAGCCTGACTCATGCAGATTTGCACTTGAGAAAATCAGGAGACACCTGTAAGCATTTTAGATGCGCTCCTGCTGTCTTCTGCCACATTCACAGGCTCTAAGACTGGAGCAGATCTCAATACGCCAGGAGAATCATTGAGATGCGCATGTGATGAAGTCGAGGCCATCACAGACATGTCCTGAGAAGCTCATGACCTGCCCTTGGTTTAGGCTTTATGAATCATCGTAAATAGGCTAGTAGGTGTACATCTGAAAGGATCAAGGGCCTCTCGTGAAGTACTCCAGTGCACATTGTGTAGAATCAGGCCCACAAGGATCAATTCTGAACATACTGGCTTCTCACAATGGAGCAGAGGATGCACTTTTTTTAAACCCTGATTTTTGGGAATGCACAGGTGACCGTATTCACAAGGTGATCTGATTATTTCCAGTGGGCTACCCTTCAGAGCAGAAGATGCCCAGCTCCCCAGCACCCACACCACTGCCCAGTGATGGGTCATGAAACGGACCTTCATTTTGAAATGCTAAAAACAGATGTCAATCATTGTTTGAGGGATAACAATGCAAGTAGGAACACATGAATGGCGTGTAATTGCTTCAAGTGAATCTAGACGGCGGATCCCTCTGTGCCCGTTCCAAACAAGCATAGAAAGCACATACAGCATTGTTTGACGTGTTTATGTTCTATGCATTTTACAAGACATCCCCTGTGAATTCCCCTCTGATGTATGAATCTGCATGAATGCTATGAAGAAGGGCCTCTGCACATGTGCACATCTGATGAGCGCATTCAGATGCACTTTGTGAATTCGGAGCAACGTTTGGTGTAAATGAACTGGATGCATGTGCACATCCCATCACTTGTGTGAACAACGTTTTGAGAATCCTAGCCACAGTGTCTGAAAGAAATAGTCATATGGCAAATTCGTCCAGCAGTTCAAAAGTTATGAACCATTGAATACACGTTGATTTTCACAAAGCCCATTCATTTTCTTTTTGCTTAGAGAAAATTGCTGGATGAATTTGCGCCAATTAGGGAACAAGTTGCGCACCACGCTACATAGATGGGCCTTTGATGTTTTGGTTTAGAACAAGGTGCTCCAGCACTAACATCTTTTGTATATCTCCCATGGTGCACTGCAGATACTGAGGATGTTCAGGAATGAAAATCCACCGTTTATCTTTTCCTCAATGCGGGTTGTTACTATAACACTGTACATGTGTGATACATTCACATGAACACAGACTGAGGGTAACAAAAAGCTCTTTACCAAATGTAGGCTAAATCACCAACGGGGTCCTTTAACAAAAACAAGTGGGTTGCTAACTGTTACAGTTTTAGTGATTTGCTGTTTCATTTGAAAAGCACACTCTTCACCTTGGAAAGTGTATTCCTTGCCTCTTAGGCAAAGTCTGTTTGTACTTACCTGCGTGTAAAGTTTTTTTTCTATGGGACAATTTAGCTATACCTGCCTACAGATGGAATCTTTTAACTATGGGGTCTTGAATATAAATGTTTGATGAAAAGTTTATAGCAGTTTGTATTGCTAGAGCTGTCAATGTTACAGGTACAAATGTTGAGTTTATCAAAGACGTTCAGGAATACCAGTCTGACAAGCATGCTGTCATGGCAAGAGCATATGCCCTCATCATCGCCCTATTGCCTCTGACCTAACTCAAACTCTCAGAATGAGAGACAGTGTCCCAACACCTACAAGACAGAATGTTGGATTTGCAAAACAAAAACAGTTAGCAGCAGGGATAAGAAAGACTGTGGGCCTCATTACATGGATGGCGGTAAGGATTTACCAGTACCAGTAAATCCTTACCGCCTTACTACGAGGTCCCTTTGCGGGTTGGGGGATTTAACGCCTGCTTTTTGCAGGCATTAAAAACCAACCCGCAAAGGGACCCAGGGAGCTAATTACGGTACCGCAATTAATTAGTAATTAGCGCCTTCTCCATTCCCATTATGCCCTATGGGGCGAAAATGGGAATGGGGAAGGGCAATGGTGGAAGGGGGAATTACCGCCCACCAACCTTGGAATGGGGCGGTAATTCCCCTTTCCGCCAAGGCGGTGCCGGTATTTTACCGGCATGAACCATGGCGCTAATAGCGCCATGGTTCTCCGCCATCCGTGTAATGAGGCTCTTAGAATTTAGGTTGTAGTACGTGAGGTTTGAGGGAGAACCTCCTGACATGTATGCAGATAGAACTCAACAGTTGGCTGAGCAGGGAAAAGAGAAGCGTGCAGTTAGATCGTAAACAATTGGAGATAGAGGTTGTCCTTGAGACCCATGTGAATGGTTCTGATTCCGGGGAGAGTTATTGGTCTTCCCTTTTCCTAAGTTTCCTAAAGACCTTTAAACTTCTCAGAGACGATCTGAGTTATTTGTTAGCTTGTGAGTTGAGTACTATGATAGTTTAGATTCAGGCCAGGTTTCCCTTTACCAGACGCCCTTGCAGTGCATGTAATGTAATGCTATTCTGGAGTTGGGTGAGTCTAAAAGAATCAAGTATGGCAGTAAGAAAGTGGCTATCATTCTTAAATTTCGGCCTCCTATAATCTCCCTTATTTTCTAACTCACATTCTTCCCACATCTCCCCCTTCACCCCAATCTGTTACCATTGGTCTAGCATAGAGTCAACTTCATAAAACGTGGGGGGGGCTCATTATAGAGATGAGGAGCAAATTGACTGCCTCATTTTAAAGTGACAAGACACTAGAATAATGTTTCATTCATGATTAATGTTGTTCAGAAGCTACAATGCAAAGGGCGCACTTATGAAATTAAGTTAGCTACAGCCTCTTCTGAGAGACAGAACCCAAAAAATGAGCCAGGGTTTCTCACACACCAGGAACATTCCCTTGAACTGGCCCAGGAACTGTATAGTAATCAATTTTACACTCACAGCAAGAAATGTTAAGAACCCTTTTGTGACAATATTAAAGACTTTCTGCAATCATGAAAATTGGTACTTTACAACAGTGTAACACGTTACTTTACAGAACTATAGTAACTAAGTGATGAGGAATCTGCAAAATGTAAAGGTGCATTACATCTAATCACCAGTAGCAATACCCCCTAAACATAGTGGAAAGAAGAGCGAAAGAAAGCCAATAGTTTAGGATGACATTTTTACACAATTTGGAAAATGTTGTAGTGTATTCACCTGGATATTTGAAATTAAAATATTGGTATGTGTCTTCAAATGAAGTATCACAGTGCTTGATCTGGTAATGTCATGAATTAATGTCACATAACTTCAAATGAAGCTCCATATTGTACCAGTTAAGTCATCTTGCAGTGCACTTTTTTTTTTTTTTAATTTGTGTGTAATCTTTTTAGATTTTTACAAAATGGTTTTTCGTCGTTACGAAGTAGATGGACACAAAAAAAAAGTTATCACAAGAGCTTTGGTTGTCTAAACTTTGATCGTCTAGACTATGCAGGGAGATCTAGATCTCCGTCTAGCTCATGGATGCAAATTCACGTTGGCATCAATGAGGGTTGGTCTTTTCCATGGCGATGATTAGAAGTTTAGCCGTCGGAATTAGCCATCTAGTTCGAGCTCCTGTGATTAGACGGTTCCACCACGTATCTTCATCATCTACTAAAGGGTTTATGCGCAGAGGGCCAAAGAAGGCATCTCTTTCTTGTGCAATCGCCGGGCAGGCCATCAGGAGGTGTCTTATAGTTTCTATTGTTTGTGAATTTTTGCAGAGTCGACAAGTTTTGTCCTTAGTTGCTGCTCTGATAGCTAAGATTTCCTGGGTGGGTAGAAGATTGAGACAAGCTTTTAGTAGAGTTTTCATCAGCAGTTTACTAGGATACTTTGTGCAGTACTCCATTGGCTCTCTAAGCTTGTTAGGAGCAGGTGGCAGATGGCTTAGCAGTTTGTTTGATACTGCTTTTTCGTTTGTGTTTATCCAATCTAGCCATTCCATTTTCGATTTGATTCTTAAAGGATTTTGGAGTAGTTCTTCTTCTGAACACGCGATCTCCTGCAATGTTTGTTGTTGAATTTCAACGCAGTGTTTTAGCATCTGGTTGTTTCCTTTGGTAATTTCTTCATTAATCATGCGGTATATTTGGAGGCTCTCCGGGTGTCGAATCTTTCTAAATAGCTGCATTGTGCTTTGGGCCACTATTGCAGTCAAAGAGAGCAGGCCGAGTTCTCGTCTTATTGCTGCAGACGATGTGGATTTTGGAAGTCCAAGTACTGTTCGCCAGATAAAGCCTTCCAATTTAGGCCAGAGAGTGGACGGGATTGAAGGTGTTGCATCCATGCCGTATACCAGGGACAGAATTACTTTTGCCTTGTAAAACTGGATTGCAGGTAACAGGCTAAATTTGCCATATTTCCTATCAACTGCTCGGAGCTGGGCTGTTAGGTGTTAAGTCTTTGTCCATAAAGATTGTTGCATACTAGATGCGTTCTTAGAGCTGTCAATTTTGACCCGAAGGTATTTAAACGCTGAGACGACTTCGATTTTTGACTTGAAGAGGAACCACTGCAGGCTTTCTTTCTTCTTATTTGCCTTTTTCTGCATAATCAAGATTTTAGTTTTTGATTTGTTTATCTCCAAATTGTTGTCCTTGGTGTACTGTGCGAGGTTGTCCAGTTGGCGCTGGAGTCTGACCTGTGTGTGGTCCAGGATTATCAGGTCGTCGGCAGATAGAAGTCGATTGACCCTTACGTTGCCGACTTTGGGTGGAAATGACCTGATCGTATCTTGAGAATCTTTAAAGTCACCTAGGAACGATATGAAAAGAGCGGGCGCCAGCGGGCAGCCCTGTTTCACTCCACGGTGGGAAGGTATACGGTCGGATAGTAGGCCTTGGTTGTTCAGACGGACAGACACTCTGGTGTTCGAGTGGAGGGCGATTATGGGAGCCAGGATTTCACCGGGGCAGTTCCATGTCTTTAGTTTATTCCATAGTTTAGGCCTGTCAACTCTGTCGAACGCCTGAGATAGGTCGACGAATGCAAGGAAAACTCTTGGTGCGCCCGCCAAGACTTTGGGCCTCATTACGACCCTGGCGGTAATCGCCCGTCATTACCGCCATGGCGTAATGAGCGTTTACGCCGTGGGACGATGGCGTAAAGAGCGCCACATCACGACCCTTCGCGCACGAGCATTACGCCATGGCGGTAATGCAATTAACGCCATGGCGGAAAAGGCCCCTACCGGCATCGCTAAGCGAGCAAGGTGCCCTTCCGCCAGCGTAAGTAGCGGCCACCGTAATTAGCGGCGGCCGTAAAAGGCCAAACCGGAAATAGCGTCATCGCGCCGGAACGGGAAGCAGCCCGTCGGCCATCTTTAAAAACACAATCCATCGCCATCCTACCAAACAACACCAGACCCAACCCTGACACCTGTCCCAACCAAACACCCACCCATCCAAGTTCCCGAAAATACCAAAATCCGTGAAAAAGGCATGTGACCGCCAGCGCCAGGAGCGATTCAGCCGGGAGGAACTCTGCATGCTAGCGGAGACCCTGCAGGACAACGCAGGTGTTGTATTCTCCCCTGAAATGACCAGGACAGCAATCGGGAAGAAGAAGGCCATCTGGGCCCTGGTGGCTGAGCGCGTCAGCGCGGTGGGGACCGTACCCCGCACCCCACAGCAGTGCCGGAAGCGCTGGGATGACCTGCGCATACGGGTCAGAGCCGTCATCTCGGCAAACCGCAACCTTGCCCAGGGAACCGGTGGAGGGTCGGAATCCCCCCTGAAACTCCAACCGTGGGAGGAGATCTGTGCTACCACCATTGGCATGGAATCCATCGAAGGCGTTGGAGGGATGGAAAGGGGAGCCCCGACATCAGGCGATGAAGGTAGGTGCCTCATACAAGACATGCCATAGTCACAGCAGTCCAATCATGTGTAGCACAAGGTTGCCCTAGAGTGTAAATGCAACACAAATCAATACTGCCCATAGCCACATGCGAGCACCACCCTGCATACACTGCTGGCACCCGCATACCTGCATCCACATACCACACCAAAAGGAGACAACCTGCATGGCACTGCCTGAAATCTGCCTCATCCACTGGCCAAAATAATGTCAACCATTGTCATTCAGAAGTCCGTAGACCCATCAATAACGCCCTCCCACCTTTGCTCCACCACAGGCACAGAATCACACCCAGAGGACCAGGACACCCCTGCGCCGAAGAGAGCGAAGTCCAACGACAACCTCCCTGCACCCTCAACCTCAGCTGCAGTGAGGCAGACCCCACGACAAGCAGGTCCCACTGCAGGCATACCGGAGGTCCCACCGGCAAGCACCCCTGTTGGCAGCAGGCCAGCAGCAGCTGCTCCACCTCCACCGACATTGCCTGCCACAGAAGGCAGGGGGTCAGCGGCCAGCAGCAACATCGGGGAGACAGCTGCAACAGCTGCATGTTCTGACTCGGATATGGAGCAGGAGGTCAGAAGCCCCACTGACCAACTACATTCCCCCTGTTTCTCAGATGCCAGCCCCCATGAGGGCGACACACAGGGGCACACTGAGGCAGAGGAGTGGCCTTCCACCCCATGCCCTGTCCACACTCCACAGGAGGGGACCAGCCCCTCCATCACTCCACCTGCACTGGCCATGGGCCAGCACGGCCAGCCGTCCCTCGAGGACATCACTCAGCGGCAGCATCAACTGTCCGCAATGCTGGATGAGCATGCCGCGGAATGTGTGGGGGCTAGGTTCAGCATTGAACAGGCCACGGAGACACTAAGGGCGGAAGTGGCCCAGAGCACTGCCACCCTGAGGGATGCCATGCAGGCCATGTCCAGGGACATCTGTGCCGAACTTGCGGGCTTGCGTCGTGCGGTCACTGACCTCACCCACACACGACAGGAGCTGCATGCACAGGGGCAGCCAGGGACATCCTCCACTGCCAGTTCTGCGCAGAGCAGCCCCGTGCGCCGTTCTGGACGCAACCTGCGCTCCACAGCCAGGGGTGCCCCGGGGGCCGGGAGAGGGGGCTTGTGACGGCCTGTGGACACGGTCACAGGCATCTGTTGACAGCTACATGGGGTGTGTTTGGGTGTGCAGGGGGGAGGTGGGAGGTGGGAGGGGGTGTGTTGGGGTGTGCAGGGGGGAGGTGGGAGGGGGTGTGACACGACAGTTCATAGTTCCAATACACTTTTTTCTTTCAAAAAAAGAAATGTGTGGACATTTTCATTGCATATGTGTACTTTATTGGTGTACAGTCCACAGTGTGCATGTCCCAGAGACACACAGTGCCCCAAGTGCAGTCTCCATGCGATAAACACCAGCCGTGTGTGCTAGAAGCAGTGGTCGATGATACTTTGGCGCATGGCACGCCCCTCCTGTGCATCGCCTCCTCCATGTGGTGGCGCCCCATCTGCACCCTCCTCATCCTCATCGTCAGGTGGTTGCAGTTCTGCGTCAGGGGGCAGGGGCACATTCCGTCTGACGCACATATTGTGCAGCATGACACATGCCATGACGATCTTTGCCACTTTCTCATGGCCATACAGGAGTGCCCCACCAGACCTGCTGAGGCTTCGGAACCGTGCCTTCAGGAGGCCGAATGTCTGCTCTATGACCACACGAGTACGTGTATGTGCACGGTTGAAGTCCTCCTCGTGCTGGTTCTGCGGGTTCCGGACTGGCGTGAGGAGCCACCTCTTCAGGGGATAGGCTGCATCACCTGTATGTAGGCGAGAATGTATGTGTCAGTCATGTTGTCTGATCAGGAACTGGCTGGCATGGAACTGTTACCTTGGCTCACTTCTACATGCACTAATTGATTCACACTATGCAACCAGTATATGCTCATTGCTGCCATGGCCTGTTTTGCATGCCATCACCCTATGTATGCAGAGGGGTTTTGTGCATTGTGAGTGCCCTTCCTCTGTATCCGTTCTCTGTGTTACTCACAGCCAGGTGGAGTATGCATCTTCCCCCCCCCTTTCTGCCAGGTGGAGTATGCATCCCCCCCCCTTTCTGCAGGTGGAGTATGCATCTTCCCCCCCCCTTTCTGCCAGGTGGAGTATGCATCTTCCCCCCCCCCTTTCTGCCAGGTGGAGTATGCACTGGTACGTCATTCCCATGCCCACTTCCATGACATTGCACTCACCGAGTAGCCAGGATCTTGGGCCTGCATGTCGCTCCATGTAGCGTGGTATTGTGGAGTTCCTCAGGACCATTGAATCATGGGTTGATCCGGGGAATCGGGCACAACAATGTGTGATGATCTTGTTGGAGTCACAGACCATTTGCACGTTGATAGAGTGGAACTGTTTCCGGTTGCGGTACGGTACCTCCATGGCACGTGGAACCACCAATTCCACATGGGTGCAGTCGATGGCACCAATGCAACCGGGTATGCTGGCTAGTGCATGGAAACCCACTTTGGTGTTTGCAATCTCCTGGGCAGTCCGTGGTAATGAGATGTGGTCGTCTGTGTGCTTGAGGAGGGCATCGAGCACTTGGATGAGTGTTCGTGAGAATAATGGTTGTGAAATGCCATGCAGGTGCCCCACTGTGTGCTGGTAGGTGCCTGTGGCCAGGAAGTGGAGTACAGCCACTACCTTCAGTAGGGGGGGGATGGCGGTTGGACTTTCTATCATGCTGACGATGTCGTCGTGTGTCATGTCTACGATGGCGGTGATGGTGTCCCGGTCCAAACGGTACAGGGTGTGGATCTGCTCAGCAGTGAGGTTGTTTGGATTGGCTCTGATGCGTGGGATTGGGGGCTGCCTGCGTGGTGGCACTGGCTGTGCTGGTGGGGCTTGCTGGGCCTGCCTTGCCCTCCTTCTCCTCCTGCGTCTCCTCTGTGCTGCCTGTTGTTGTTGTTGTTGCTGTTGTAGTAGCACATGCATTGCTATCAGGTCCTCCAGCCCCAACATTGCTAGTCGTATTGCCATCATTGTGGAGTGTGACTGGGTGTGGGTAGGGGTGGGGTGTGCTCTTTTTGTACTCCCCTGAGTCTGTATTGCCTTCACCTGTGCTGTTTCTGTGCACCTGTGACAGCTGCATTCACTTGAATTGGCCCTTTACGGTTGGTTCGCGATGGCGTTATTTGCACCATGGCGGTAAGGTACTTAGCGGCCTCGGTGATGGCGTTAGGTGCATGTCCGCTTGGGTCGGCATTTGCGTACCTTTCCGCCATGGCGCTAAGTACGGTGTGGGCGGTCGCGTGCGCGCACCCTTAGCGCAGTTAGCGGCAGCGTTAACTACGATGCCGCTATTGGCATCGTAGTTTACGGTCAGGAGTCATGATCGGACCTGGCGGAAAACGATGGCGGTAACCATTTACCGCCATCGTTTTTCACTTACCGCCAGGGTCGTAATGAGGCCCTTTGTCTTTAATGATACTCAGGATCATTATATTGGCTGCAGTGCTAGCGTTTTTCTGGAATCCAGTTTGTAGTGGGTCAGTAGAGGGAGAAAGCCGTGCCCATTTCTGAAAGTAGCTCAGGAAGATTGTGGCGAAGACCTTACCTATGACATCCAGTAGGGCTATAGGTCGATAGTTGGAAGGGTCCTCTCTGACGCCCTTCTTGAAAATGGGGACGATAACTGCCTGGGTCCAGGAGTCGGGTAGTGTCCTTCGGTTTTTGCAGTCTTTGAAGATCAGACTCAATACTGCTGACCTGGGAATTCTTGTAGATCGGAATTTGCTAACCCGTCCGGTCCAGGGGCCCTTGATAGTTTCAGCCTTGTGATGACTTTTTTTATCTCGTCTTCGTCTGAGATGTCCACCCAATTTCCCTCTAGCGATCTTGTTGGAGGGTCGATAGACTTTAAAGGTGAGTCAAAGAGTTCTGAGAAGTGTTTGACCCAGTTTTCTTCAGTAAGTTAATCATAGAAGCCGAGCAGGGAAGGCCGTGAGGAAAGGCCTCCCATGCTCTTATCAGCTCTGCTGCGAGGACCGCGATCGCATCAGCTGGGAGCCGAAAGAAACGAAGTCGGAACAACCATGTGTTCCACACACACGGCGCCATTCGCCGCGTGTCTCACGGCTCCGGAATCACTCAAATGGCGTCCATGGTTGCCATGGACGCCATCCCAACAAAGAAGCCAGCCGACATCACCGCCGCGGGCCCGAGCGCCCATTTGCTGCCTCTCTCTGCCTGCCCCTCCCCTCCTGCTTTAAACGGAGGGGGAGAGGGCCGAGAGGCGAAGCCGAGCAGGGAAGGCCGTGAGGAAAGGCCTCCCATGCTCTTATCAGCTCTGCTGCGAGGACCGCGATCGCATCAGCTGGGAGCCGAAAGAAACGAAGTCGGAACAACCATGTGTTCCACACACACGGCGCCATTCGCCGCGTGTCTCACGGCTCCGGAATCACTCGAAATGGCGTCCATGGTTGCCATGGACGCCATCCCAACAAAGAAGCCAGCCGACATCACCGCCGCGGGCCCGAGCGCCCATTTGCTGCCTCTCTCTGCCTGCCCCTCCCCTCCTGCTTTAAACGGAGGGGGAGAGGGCCGAGAGGCGAAGCCGAGCAGGGAAGGCCGTGAGGAAAGGCCTCCCATGCTCTTATCAGCTCTTTGCTGCTTGTCTGCCGTCTGCCAGAAATCTATGCCGCACTCCGGAGGTAAGAGCCAGAACCACAACTCACCTCGCTCATACCCATGCCTGCATAGTAGATTCATCAGATTACGCACCCGCACGCTGCAGGCCACTCTCTACTCCCATCCCCTACCCACGAACACCCGCAATGCCCGGCTAAGTTCGCGCACCTCACCGCCCTCGCCATATGTGATCACTGCAAGACTCATCCGCCCAAAGCCTACAGCGTCGATGAATACAGACAATAAAGCAGACAATAAAGTACTGTACCACATCCACAGGTGTGCCACAACCATACTAAACATGTCACCACTTGTGCCCACTTCTACTGAAAGTGAGCCCCCCAGTGTAAAATCTATGGTTAGCAATTCTTCTACCACCATTTTGAATGCTACTGTGCCAAATGTTTTACAACCTGTGTCCACCACTTCTGAAACTAGGCCCCCCAGTGTAAAATCTGTGGTTAGCAATTCTTCTACCACCATTTTGAATGCTACTGTGCCAAATGTTTTACAACCTGTGTCCACCACTTCTGAAACTAGGCCCCCCAGTGTAAAATCTGTGGTTAGCAATTCTTCTACCACCATTTTGAATGCTACTGTGCCAAATGTTTTACAACCTGTGTCCACCACTTCTGAAACTAGGACCCCAGTGTAAAATCTGTGGTTAGCAATTCTTCTACCACCATTTTGAATGCTACTGTGCCCAATGTTTTACAACCTGTGTCCACCACTTCTGAAACTAGGCCCCCCAGTGTAAAATCTGTGGTTAGCAATTCTTCTACCACCATTTTGAATGCTACTGTGCCAAATGTTTTACAACCTGTGTCCACCACTTCTGAAACTAGGCCCCCCAGTGTAAAATCTGTGGTTAGCAATTCTTCTACCACCATTTTGAATGCTACTGTGCCAAATGTTTTACAACCTGTGTCCACCACTTCTGAAACTAGGCCCCCAGTGTAAAATCTGTGGTTAGCAATTCTTCTACCACCATTTTGAATGCTACTGTGCCAAATGTTTTACAACCTGTGTCCACCACTTCTGAAACTAGGCCCCCCAGTGTAAAATCTGTGGTTAGCAATTCTTCTACCACCATTTTGAATGCTACTGTGCCAAATGTTTTACAACCTGTGTCCACCACTTCTGAAACTAGGCCCCCCAGTGTAAAATCTGTGGTTAGCAATTCTTCTACCACCATTTTGAATGCTACTGTGCCAAATGTTTTACAACCTGTGTCCACCACTTCTGAAACTAGGCCCCCCAGTGTAAAATCTGTGGTTAGCAATTCTTCTACCACCATTTTGAATGCTACTGTGCCAAATGTTTTACAACCTGTGTCCACCACTTCTGAAACTAGGCCCCCCAGTGTAAAATCTGAGGTTAGCAATTCTTCTACCACCATTTTGAATGCTACTGTGCCAAATGTTTTACCACCTATGTCCACCCACTCCCCAGCCACTACCGAACCCCATCTTAAATGCGCCATGATTAACGCTAGATCCATCAATGCCCACGCTTTAGACATCCACGACCTCCTAACCACCCATGACCTCGATCTACTCATGATTTCTGAAACATGGCTTCACGATGCATCTGGCCCGGCACTCACCCTCGCACTACCGTCTGGATATTCCATCACCAGACAAGATCGGCTATCCAAAGGGGGAGGTGTAGCAATTATTGCCAAAGACTGCTTTTCTATCAGGAAAGTAGAGAAATCCCTGCACAACAGTGACTACCTCCAAGTCAAAATTAACCTATCTCCCCAACGTACCATTGCTGTCCACATTGTCTACCGCCCCCAGGCCCAACAGGTGACTTCCAAGCCTCTCTCATCCACCTCCTCTCTGACAACCTCAAGAAACAATCTCAAGCCATTCTCCTGGGGGATGTTAACCTAGGTCTCCTGGACAGGAAGGACCCAGCAGCCAAATCTCTTGACTCAGCCCTCAAGGCTCTGGGCTACAACAACACCATATTTAGCCCAACCCACGCCCAGGGCAGAACCCTTGACTGGATTGCGCAACATAACTGCCCACTCATCATCACTGGAAACCTTCCCACCCCATGGTCAGACCACCACATCATCACCTTCAACATCCTCACCACCTGCTCCACCACCCCCCCACCCCAACCACTGCCACCCTGCCTCGCCAGAAGCTCCCGCCAACTCACTAAGGAAAGGCTACTGCCTTTCCTCCAAGGCCCAGCCTTCAGACCCCCTTTCTCCACAGACCCAGAAACACTCGCAACAGCCTACGAAGCTGCCATCAAAGCAGCCATTAACTCCATTGCCCCCCTTAAACCCTGTAAAGCCAAACCCACCACCCATTCCACCTCCTGGTTCACCCCAGACCTCCTCGCACTCCGCACTCAAAAAAAGGATGCCCTCACTCAGTGGCAAATGTCTCATTCTGACAAAGACAAGATGACTTTTAAATCATGCTCCACTAGATATAAAAAAGCAATCACCCTAGCTAAGGCCAAATCCTTTGAATCCAGAATCTCTGAAGCCCAATCCAGCACTAAAGAAATCTTTGCCATTTTCAGGGAGCTAGAGACACCTGCGCCTGCCCCCCAGAACTTCACCAAAGACAAGGCCTGGTGTGATGATATACAAGCAGCCATGAAAAATAAACTGAGTCTGCTCCAAAACAAAATACTAGCCACCAAGCAAGCCCTACCCAACACACACACCCCTGTCCCACCACCAGCCCCGGACACCCCCCAACCCTTTTCATTCAAACCCATTCTAGAAAAATACATCACCAACATAATGAGGAACATCAAACCATCCAATTGCAAAGGTGATGTATGCCCAGCCACCATTATCAAAGACTGCGCCGAAGCATTAGCTCCCTTCCTTACAGCCTTTGTAAACGCCTCCTTTGCTACAGGGAAAGTCCCTGCCTCCCTCAAGGAAGCCTGGGTCCGCCCTCTCCTAAAAAAACCCACCCTTGACTCCACCTCCCCCAACAACTATAGACCCATCACCACTGTCCCCTTCCTCCTCAAAATACTGGACAAAGCAGCATACCTGCAGGTTCAACATTTCATTGAAGAGAACAAACTCCTAGGACTCCGACAATCAGGCTTCCGCCCTAGACACGGGACCGAAACCGCCCTACTTGACCTGAAAAACCAAATGGACGATGCCAGAGACATGGGCAAACCAGCACTTCTCCTACTTCTTGACCTATCCGCGGCTTTCGACCTCGTGGAGCATGACGTCCTATGCCACCACCTCTCCTCTACGGCCAAATTTTCCCCTGAAGCCACAGCATGGATCACTTCCTTCTTACAAGACAGAACCATGCAAGTATTCTCGGACCTAGCATCCGCCTCACCTACTATCATACTCTGTGGTGTGCCCCAAGGCTCCTGCCTCTCACCCACCCTCTACAACATCTTCACACGACCCCTTTTTCTCATCCTTGACGCCATGGGCATTTCATACACCAACTACGCTGATGACACACAGATCCTCCTCACCCTCACTGGCAACTACGACACTGACTCAATGACCCTCAACAACCTCTACAACACCATCCAAGCCTGGATGGCAGACAATGGACTATGCCTCAACTCAGACTGAACTCCTCCTGGTAGGCTCACCCGACACGCTGAAAAATCTAGACTCCCAGTTCAGTCACTTCACCATAGACTCCATCAAAATACCTGTCTCAGAATCAGTCAAAACACTTGGCGTCTACTTAGATTCCAACCTATCCATGGTTAAACAAGTCAACGCTATAGCCTCTGCAGCTGCATATCACGCCAAACTAATCAACGCAGTCAGGCCCTTTCTCTCCAAAGAGAACTGCACTAACATAGCCAGAGCCATCACTGGATCTAGGCTTGACTATTGTAATGTACTCTTCCTAGGTACATCCAACAAAAACCTAGAGAGGTTACAAATCATTCAGAATAGCGCTCTCCGGGCAGCCCAAGGCATTGCCAAACGAGAACACATCTCGGAAGCCAGAAAACGAGCACACTGGCTCCCAATAAAAGAAAGGATCATCTTCAAAACGCTGACACTGACTCACAAATGCTTTCACCTTACTGCCCCCGACTACCTCTCCCAAAGGATCCACCCCGTCTCTACTACGAGGCCAACCAGATCACCATATACTAACATGCTTTCTGTGCCATTAGTAAAAAAAGCCAGAGCTGGCGGCTCCAGCTTCCCATATCTCGCACCCACTCACTGGAACGCCCTACCTCCTATAATCCGAGGTGAGGCCTCCCTTTGCACCTTCCGCAAATCCATAAAAACCATCTTATTCACATAAGATTCCTCGCACCAGCTGAATACATCTCCTATGTTCCATTGCATAAACTGTTTGTAATGACCAACTGTACCAACCAAAACAGCAGCTCTATGCCTGTTGAATACATAATGTACTGATGAATGCTTCTTTGCCTGTAACTAAGCTCTTGCAAGTAACAGCGCCTCAATGCCCATGGGTTACTTGCGCGCTATATAAATTTAAATAAATAAATAAATAAATTAGGGTTTTGGGATGACAGTTTGTTTGGTTGACCATAGACCAGAAGTCCAGAGATTCTTTGGTGGCTAAAGCCTTGAGCATACTCTCTGCATCTGATTGGTAAACGTCACGTCTTACATTTCTCAGCCATTGTTTGTAATTTTTCCTCTCAGTATGGTAAGATTCCCACAAGGTTGTTGTGTTCAACGCAGCTGCTTCTTTCTTTAATTTCCTTAAGGATCTGCGTTTGTGTACCAGGGTAGCGTTATACACATGGTTATGATTAGACCTTAGATCATTGGTGAGCTTCCGTGGTTTTTTAAAAGGAAGGAGCAGAGGAATGTAGCTGTCTCTGAAAGATTGCGTCTTTCGCTTCAATATGAGTTAAGATTTTGTAGTTATCAGTCAGAGTTTTGATGTCTTTGAAGGACATACACAAACGGGTAGCCTGGGGATTTGTCCTGATCGATGGTTTGTAAAATAGATGGTCGCGCACACTGGTGTTACATTTAACGTTCAATAGGTTGTGGTCGCTAGCCTTTGTTCTAATTATTTCGAAGGAGGTTATGCGCTGGTAGACCTTTTCAGAGACAAAGATGTAATCGAGGGTGGCTAATGAGCTATCACGTTCCCACGTAGCTATCAGCATTTGGTCGCTCATAACATTGGCTGCGTTGTGGAGGTTCCTAGAGGTCATTAATGCTAGCCATAGTTTTCCCCTTGACTCCGCCAGAGTGTAGGGAGAAGCATTTGTCTTTGGGGCGGTTAGGGCAACACAGTTTGTGTTTAAGTCCCCACAGATAAAAATGTTTAGGGTTTGATGTTTAATTCTGATTTCGTCAATGATATTGGCGGCTGCATCGCAGACATTTTCTGGTGTTGTTTTTTGAGGGTTCCAATAGGCATTGATGATAGCAAGGGGCTCTCGAGAAGGTTTTCTTTCCACTGCGATTTCGTCCGTGTCATGTGGCAAGGACAGCCAAGAATCCATAGGTTGCTTCTATTTTCTTGATGATATGTATGCCTGAGCCTATGCGGAAAGCTGTTAATAGGCCAGATGACGGGCGACCCAGTGGGCCTTTGTAGGCAGGAGAGATCTCTATGTTGTAACCATCCAGTGTCGGTTTGTCCAACAACCAGGTTTCCTGGAGGCAAAGGAATGCAGTGCATTTAATTCAAGAGGAATAATATACCTGAAATAAAAATGTGATACTTTTATTAAGGCTTATTGTGATTACACAGTGATCTGTACATGCAAAACACATTGTCAGTGCTCATTTTCTTAGCTCTCAAGTGAATCCTGTGATAAGCTTATTTCCTCTGCTGTATCCCTGCACACAAGAGCAAGAAGGAGATTTCCCATGGCTATTTGGAGTGAATACAATTTTGTCTTTTTTTTTTTCAAATTCAATTTTATTAATTTTTATTTTTAACATCAGAAGTGAACCGCTGGGTGGGTTCATAAATATCATACATGTATACTACTCAGGACCCCTGCATCTCACCTTGACAGCATTTTAACAATAAAATACACGTCACTTTCTGATGGACGAACAGTATAATTGCCTTTTCCCCCCAACCCTCTCTTGTCCTTGCTCATATAACTTCCAGGTTGTAGCAATCGTTATAGCAAACTAAAGTGGACGGTGTGACGTAGTTCGATGATCATTGTTGGTGCCTTGAGTTACAGGCATAGTTTGTGACAGGCATGGTTAATTGCCGGTCTGATGTTCAGTATTGAATTCCTAATTGGGCAGGGTGGTTGGCACTTTCAGTGTCGTGGTGAGTCGTTTGCGAACAGACCTGTGATGTAATGCCACGCAAAGTTGCTCCAGGCTTCTTCGGTTTGTGCAGCTTTGTCATGGAGGGCCGCAGTTATTTTCTCCATTGTGTATCTGTTCATGGCAATTTTCAGCCAGTCCTTTTCGTCGGGTAGTTTTGGGGATTTCCATTTGATAACTAGGCCTGCTCTTGCTGCCAGTAGCAGGGGGGACACCAGTCATTTCACCCGCACCAATTGGTCGTCTATTTCTTCAAGGCCAAAAAGCATCAAAAGGGGGGATGGCTCTCTTTCTATGCTGTCTATTTGCTTAATCCATCCCAGGACCTCTTGCCAGTAAATGCATACTTTCGGGCACTTCCACCACATTGCCGCCAGCATCTCGGGTTAGAGGTTTGGGTTGTTTGTCTTTTAACATGAAATCATATTAAGTTCACAGAACAAAGAACAATCTGTAAAATACCTATGCATTAATGAAATGTCCCCACCCACAAGGCTGCATATTAGGAAACAATGTTAAAGGATATTTGTACCATGCACTATCACCAACGGAGTGGTCCCCTGGTACTCTAAAATCATACACATTTAAATTCCAGCAAGACTGAATCCATGGAGGCACGAGCTGATAAAAATCCAAACACTTTACATAGCAACATGGCCTGTGAAAGCATGACCTATCTTTAAAAGAAAAATAATTGCACTTACCATTCCAAACTCTGAAAGGACTCAAGTAAAACAGACCATCTGGAGCCATGAACATCTTTTCAAACAAAGGGGGCATGACCACCTAACCTATTAATCATTAACTGAAAGTCATGCCCGAGCACACAGTTTGAGAATTTAAGAAAATGAACATTACGATTAACAAGCCTCTTAAATGCTATGAAAATGAAAAGTGTGTTATAACCGTGAGATTGTCCATTATCAAATGAGTCTAAATTAATCTGCCTCTACATTTGTAGGATGAATAACAATTTATCAAATCAGACATAATTCATGTGTATTCACACATTTTCATGTTTGATATCACTGCATTCATCAGGACTTTTGGAGAGAAGTTTTGGATTGCATTGATATGGTAACTAGTATGACACTGCCTCGTACTTTTCTGTCAGTGATTTTCCTTTCAACTGATAGTCGAAGTGTGGAGATGTGGGATTGTTCGGAATGGATTGATAGAGCATTGTTGATGGCCATAAAACAAATAATGAAGGTGTGGAAATCCAGGAAGAAGCCACATTGCGAGAACTGGGTGTCGGATATGCGGACGCTCTCTTGGTATGAGAAGACTCAGGCAGTTTGACAACATCGGGAAACTGAGTACGAGGAGAGATGGGGGTCATTCAGGGATTTATTTGGATGAGGTGTAGGCTTTGCTTTATTTTGTGGATATTGAGGTTGGGGAATGGTAGGGGTGTATGTTTTGTCCTTTTTTTTGTGTTTTGTGTTGTCACGTCTTGCCATGAGATAGGAGGGTGAGGATGTTTTCGGATTTCATTTTGAATAGCTTTTACTTTAGTAGTAATTTGCATTTTGTTGCACTGATGTATATGGAGTAATCTTTTGCTTGTTCCCATTCTGTTGCTACTCAGTTGTATTATGTTTTGTATAATTATTAAATAAAGTTGATAAAAAAAATCACTTTTCAACAATGTGTAATGTTGGCAAGATGGAATATGGAATAAAAATTATTTTGAATTCAAAATTATCCAGAGCAGGCAGCTCCTACATTTTCACATGTATTGAAACTATATCCAACCTATGAAGATTGAGGGTTGTTTTGTCTGGGAGTGTCTGACTATTAAGCAGGCCAATGTAAATACTTGACCAAGCAAAATGTGTGAGGTAAAGATGACAATGTGGTTAAAATTACCATTATACAAGTGGGCTACATTGCGTGTCAAAAACATCCCATAGGATTTATTGCAGCCGATACATCTTCTGTATATGAATAACACTGAATTGGTTAGTTGGGGCCTGGGAGGCAGAAGTGATAGACACATTTGCTGTGGAGAGAGGGGGTCACCATTGATGTGTCCTGGCACCTATCCTGTTCTGCATATACATAAACCTAATCATCAAAGCACTCCTTGCTAATGGAACAGTACTTCCAAGGATGTGGGGTGACTGATTTCCGGCATTCTTTTTTGTGGATGATGCAGTCCTCCTGTCAACAACTCCAATGTGACTGGGTCTTGCCCTGAAAATCTTTTCAGAAAAATGCAGAGAGTTGGGCCTAGAGATTAATAACTCTAAGACCAAGGCCATGATTTTTACCACCAAGAAATTAGGGCATAAAGCCCTACATTTAGAGATGGGTGACTGAAGATTGGAACAGGTTGAGTGGTATGTCTATCTGGGTATTTGTCTCTCTAGTGGGGGAAATTGGACTGGCCAACTAGTAAAAGCAAACACCATACAGCAGAAAAATAGCATGGCCTTGAAAATCTACCATGCATGGCATGGGGGGAGACATAAAAACAGCCCTAAAATTATATCAGCTCAGGTAAGGGCAGCAGTAGTGTTTGTAGCTGATGTTTGGGGTCACATAGATGCTGTGTCCTTGACCGTCACAGAAAATATATTTCTGAAAAGTAACTTGTTGTTGCCTCAAGTACACCAGTATTACAACTCGCATGGATTGCAACCTGCCCCCTCTCAGAGAAGAAGTTGTGATCAGACCAGTCTATTACTGGCTCCAAGTGTGGGGAAGACAGGAGCTGAGGGAATTTTGAGAGGCTCTAAAATATGTAATGTCACTGGGGGGCAGGCAAAAGATCTGCTGGTTCGCCCATGTGAGAAAATGGCTTGCATATCTGGGTTTGTTAGATTTTTGGGACAACCCATTCACCATGGAAGGAGTTGCAAAGACCAAGTTTGGGATGTATTGACCCACTTTTTGCTCTGCAATGCTGCATCACTGTGTTATGATGGTGCCAGAAAACAGCAACATGTCCGCAAAACCTTTGTGCTCACCAAAGCCTCTGAAAATCGAGTTTTGTAAAGCACAAAAAGATTGCTGCCAATCTGCCACACATGTTATCAGTGGTGGATCAGAGCTCTCACTCCGGAAATATGTTGCTGGGCTCCACAACAAGTGAAAATGGAGTACAGAAGGAAAAAGCAGTGTGTTGCTAAATGAAACCCCAACATCTTGCTTTAAATCCCTTTTTCTTTGTTGCTGAAACTGTAGAATGCTGGTACAGAACAACCTCAAACATCCAAAATTCTTGCTGGGTGCTACAATTCACTTAGTTTAAGAAATCATTGTGAACTTACAAAGTCCTGTAAAGCTGAGAGCATACAGAGATTTCCACAGCAAAAGTGGCCTGTCTGTGGATCTGTCAAAAATCTCTGGGTGCAGTACTCTGGGCCGCCTGAATCACAGCTGTCAGGAGCCTGCCTGATTAAACTTTAAACTTGTATAAACTCTGAAATCAAATGTTTGCAATCTAAGAGGCCTGTTACTGAGAGTAACCCATATTGTAATTGTTTTGATCCCATGGTTTAAAATATTGAATGCTAATTTAGCTGTGATTTGATACAACAAGTTTGTTTTAAGCTAAGGAAAAATTCAACAGAATTAACAGTTGAATTAAACCTGGCTGAAGCTACCAAACTGGAATAACAGGTTTCCTCACAGAAGGAAGGCCTTTCCCCCCAGCAGGAAATCACACAGAAGTGTTCATTATGGGGTTAAGAAAGAACCTGGGCTACAGAGGCATGAGGAACAATGACCAGCTGCAACTAAGGAAATATGAGGTGTGAAGACAGTCGTAAATGGCCTCTGCCAAGAGCAAGCAGGGAGGAAACTGCTCCTGAACTGCAGGGAGACAAAACGAGGTGGACCTAAACAGCCATCTGTGGCTGAACATTAACAAAGAACATTCTTTTTAAAGACTTATAACTTGCCAGTCCAAATTGTGAAAAATATAAAAGTAACAGATTTGTGAATCTAAATTTTGGCTACATGTTTCAAGAGGTGGCAAAATCGTGTGACATGTTCTGGTAAGATACGGCAAGAAATGTAATTTTACGCAAAATGTATTCCTACTAGAAGTATGAAACTTTATATACTTATGCCCATGGTAAACACGCACACTTGTAGAAATTTGCTTAAAAACTGGACATTGTGTTCTGTGAAAAGCAGAGACAAGATCCCACAGATATGGGGTTTTGAGAAATAGCTGCTATGTAAAATATGTTATCTGTATATGTGATTGTTATAGAGGTTGCACATGTATAAATATCGATTGCGCCAAAAGTAGATTTTGTGTTCCTGGGGCTGGGGGTGGATTCTCAGCCTCACCAAATCACACCATAAAGGTGACACTCAGTTTGTCTCCTCCTATCAAGGAAGAGAGTAGACGCTGACCCAATCACCTGTCAAAAGGGGCAAGCTTAGGTTAAACAGGCCCACAACCCCCCCCCTTTATCATAGCATAAATAGAGACAGCTCACTACTCAGGAGGAGAGACAGATTCACTCACTATGCTAATCCTGGCGGAGCACCATGCTGCTGAACTCTACATCTTCCTTGCTCCAGACTCCAGAAACTTGGCAAAGCAGAAACCCATTGCATAGCGGAACCATTTTCAGCTAGGCCTCAAAATTCCAGAACCATAATCCCACAAACCTCAGGGGAAGCATCACAAGATAGCCATACTGCTTGCCTGCTGCAAATAAATATAAGTAAATATCATCATAACCAAGAGGGCAGATCCAATCCAGTCCTGTGCCGTGCTGTGACCAGAGTGCATTGCAGATCCAGTCCTGTGCCATGCGGTGACCAGAGCGCCTTGCAGATCCAATCCAGTCCGATTTGCCGAGCCGTCTGTCCTAACCAGATCCAATCCCCTGACCAGAATCCTGACGGTTCCATTTAAAAACATATCCAGTGAGTATCTATAGGAAGAAATGTGTCACTGGCATATGTATTTTGCATAGTCAATCCCTATCTTAAACCCATCCTATCTTGTATTCAGAACTTGTATTGTTAGGAATATTTTTGAATTGGCTGAACTCTCTATCCAAAATATCCTATCTTCCTCCTGTACTAGTATTGCTAAAACTATCTCTGCATGTAGGGGGCTTTAGTGTAGGGGGCTATTTTAGCTTGATTTCGTGGAATTCTAGGGGGCACACCCATTTGGCCCTGGATAAAAAACTATGTAGGGAACTTGAAAACTTTGACTTTTTTTTAGTACAGGAATCCTGGGCTTGTGGACAGCTGTTTTGGGATGGTTATGTGGTGCTATGCCTTCCTGGGACTTGTGGATCTAGAGGACGTCCCAAGGGTGGCCTGGCTTTGGCCTTTCGTAATTCTAATGCAATTGAAAAACTAGCCGAAAAACATCTGTTCACCTCATGCCAAATTGTTACCTTTTTTTTGATTACACAAAAAGGTAGAGTGGGTTTAATGGTCATCAATGTTTATTGGAATAATGCGATATATGACGACCACAAACTGATGAATTTGTTAGATGAATTAGATGTTCTGATGGATGAATGGTTGGCATTCTCTGCTGGCGGGCATATAATAATAGCTGGGGATCTGAACTCTGACTGTAACTTATCTAACTCAGAGATTGAATGGTGTTTACTGGACAAGGGTGTCAATGGTTCAAAAAAGGGTTAAAGATTCTGAAGTGATGTGTGTCCAACCTATTGTTGCAAGTCATCATGCTATGTTATCAATTGATTTGGCTCTAGAGAAGAAGGTCCACAATGATAATGTAAATTGGGGACCTATAATTGTGAATACAAAGGGAACTAGGGTCAAATGGAATACTCTAAAGTTTATTAAATTTAACAACACGATGTGGCATGACTATGAAAAGAAATCATTAGAACAAAAAAAAGTATCATACTCGATAGCTGCCTTTGATGGTTTGCTAGCTGACCGGTTGGTCCCTTTTCAGAATATCAGCAATACTGTAATGCAAAAAAAAGGACACATAAACATGTCTTTGATCTAGAAGTTAAAGAACATAGAGCTTGGTTGTACAAGCAATTACGTGCCATAAAGAAACTTGATCTACCAACAGATGAGTATAAAAAAGCGGTGAGAATTTGTCGCCAGGCCTATAAAAATTGGAGTATTCAGCATTGCGCAAATCTTGAACAGAAGAATGCAGAAGCTATGCTTGGTGCTATGAAGGAGACCAATTCTAGTAATTACTGGTCTCTTATCAATAGCACTGAAGCATCTCAAGAGCCGTTACTTACTAATCCGATTGGGGAATCTATATGGTGCAACTTCTTTGAGAACTTATATGCCTTGTCACCCAACGTCATGCCAGCAGTTGAATATAAAGAATATAAATGGTGTCTTGACATCTCAGTGGTCAAAATAAGAGCAATGATCAAGAAGCTAAAACCCTCTGACACTCCGGGTCCCAATAACCTTACATGCGCCATACTGAAACAGAGTCCTGAGCTATGGGCCGGGATATTGCATCTAATCTTCAGCGATGTACTCTTGTCTCAAACAATGCCTGATTCCTGGAAAGTTTCCTATGTGATACTTATATTTAAAAAAGGAAACCGTCTATGTCCCAACAACTATAGACCTATATCAATAATTAATATATAGGCTAAAATGTTTGCCTCAATTATTTTGGAAAACTTGTTGTTATGGATGGAGGAGAATGAAATTCTTGATGTGAGGCAATTCGGGTTTCGAAAAGGCATAGGGACCGATGCGGGTTGTCTTTTTGTATCTATTTTGCAAAGTCAAGCTAAGAAATCTAACTATGGACCTCTTTACGCGGCCTCTATGGACTTATCTGCAGCTTTTGATAAGGTTGATGGACCTATATTATGGCAAAGGCTTGATACATTGAAAATTGACAGAGGGTTGCTGGCGATGATTATTCATCTGTATTCGAATACAAAGTTAAAGGTAAGGCTTAACAACTCAGGGCTGATGTCCAGAGAAATTAAGGTGATGAATGGCCTGAAGCAAGGCTGCGCCTTGGCGGCCATCTTATTTAACCTTTATGTATCCGGCGCAAATGCTAAAATTGCGTCCGTAGGTTTATTAAGTCCAAAAATTGGTGCTTTTCCGGTCAATTGGGTTGCTTACGCCGATTATTTTTTACTGTTAGATCGCACAAAGATAGGCCTACAAAGACTAATCGTGGCATTTGCAGATTTTATTAATGAACTGAAATTAAAAATAAACCCCGCAAAAACAGTTATCATTAATTTGGGTCAAAATAACAAAGCAAACAGAAATCCTATATGGGTGGTTGAGGGGTCTAAGATAAGGCTCCAGAAGGCTTTGAAATATCTAGGGTATTCCTTTGCTAGTAACATGACATTACATTTTTCCAAAAAATGCTTGGAATCGAAAGCAAAGGTGGCGAGCAATCAGTTGAAGGCAATTGAAAGAAAATTTGGGAAATTCACCATGTCCGGTTGCAGAGACTTTTACCTGCTTAAGGTCATTCCAAGGTTAACTTATGGTTTAGAATTTAACCCAGTAAAAATTACTCCGTACCTGAAAAGGCTAGAAGCTATTATGTGGAAAAAAGTACTGTATTTCATACCGAAATGTATTCCTGTAGAAATGATAAGGTACGAATTCGGACTGGTTTCGCTTGAAAGTATAGTGGAATGTAAAAGAGTCATGTTGTATAGAAAATGTATGCTGGCAGGCTCCAACTCATTATATAATATCTTAAGGGAAGGTGTTAATGAGAGATTTATGATTGATTTCCAATCTGATGTAGAAACAATCTTGGTAAAGATTGGTGCTTCAAAGCGCTGTCTATTTGAGAAACCAGCTAAAATTAAAGTATTGTTAAAGGCTTTTGACTTGGTCACAAACAATGCTGCAATCATGAATTCAAAACTATACAACCAAGTCGTTTCTGTATGGAAATGGTTTCCTATACTTGAATCTTACCTGACAAAATATCCATCAAGGAAACTTCGTAACAACATAATGCGATTCAGGTTCAATGTGCTTAACACTAATGAGATTAGCTTTATAAGAAAATTAAACATTGTGAATAAGAATTTATGCAGGTTCTGTGAACAGCATGAAGTGGTGGAAACACTGGTACATCTGTTATTGGTTTGTCCTGTGCTAGTGAGCGAAAGGTGTGCTTACTTCTCGGAATTCGTATTTGATACTGCAAACGTTTCTAGGGAGCGCTTATGGTTCGAAATGATGCATGGTACCAACATTGCCCTGAAGTGTAAAGTGGTTGATTTTTTAATGATTGTCTGTAAGATACACTAAATTAGGCCTAATTTGACTATGTAAGTGCAGTTTTTGCTTCGAATTTTATGCTAAGTATTGTTTTACTGAAATTGTGCAAGGTTAGAATTAGAAATGCTAATGTGATGTTTTATTTTATTCTGTTTGTTTTAAGATTTTATTGATGTTCTGTTTTGTAAAGGTTTAAATAAACCAAATACAATAAATAAAAAAACTATCTCTGCACTGATCTTTTCTCATCTGAAGAAGGCGAGTTTCCTCCGCAGGCAGTCATTCTGATCAAGTGACTGTGTTCCTGTGTGTTTTTTGTTTTGTTCATAATCATCATTTAGTGTAAGCAACCCTTTTATCATTTTAAATGTGCATTCCTGTTTTCCATTCTTGCGCCTATCACGAAAAAACGACCTCTACTAAAACGTCCTTAACCCCCTCAGTTCTTGTGCTAGAAACAAAATGTCAACGTCTGCTTGTAGCTAACATCTGCATCTAAAACCACATTCCAAATGGTTCTCCTGTTATCGTGATTTTCTCAAAGTGAAAAGTTTGCAGAGAATTTTCGTTTTGTGAAATTCTTATATGTGTAAAACAGCTTTTAATTGCTTCTGACTTGAATTTTAATATTTCAAATTGTTTCTTGGTATTAAATCATTGCTTGTGTTTGTGTGCAACTATCCTAAGTGGCTCCCATAAGAATGTATAACAATTTCAGCAATTTTGACCGTATTTGGTGTTTTTGGCCAGTCCATTCTAAAGATAACTTTAAAAGCCATTCTGACAGCTTGACAGTCAATTCTGTTTTCTCTTGTGTTTGAAAGGGGGGAAGTGGGATTGATATTCTGTCTGATTTTGCCATTCCTGAATACCTGCTCTCTCCTCCTATCTCTTTACATTGCCTATTGGGGGGTTGAGGGGTGTGCAGGGGAAACCTTTAAGCACGGTGCTATCCGATCTGAAGGCACACACAAGTATTATTTTCTGTGCTGAATTGTTTGCTCACTGTTACTCCTTGTGTATTAAAGAGATGATTCCATGTTACCTCACCCCATCGGTGATAAAACTTTCAAAACATAAAAAAATCTTTACCTTTGCAAACCAGCCTGATTCCTGGTTCAGTTGGCCCGGGGGGGGGGGTCCAGGAGAGGGTGTGATATGAGTGGTATATCGTTCAGAATAAAGAACTTTTAGACAAAAATAAATATTTCAGCTGTGCACTACATGCTAGGCATTGACTTGGGTGTATGCCGGATTGAAATCACTTACACAAGGTGAAAGCTGCATTTGCGAGATACAAGCTAAATAGGAAGTCAATTTTGTGTCTTGCCTTGGCCAGCGGACCACACTGTCTCTACCTGAAACCAAACGCAGGCTTTTAAGAATTCTTGGATACAATAACTTCAGCATATGCTCCTTCTTTGTAACTGAGATTCCGACCAGGTAGCCTTCCAGTGCAGGATTATACCAGCCACTGGGGCAGGAGCCTCAGAGGTGAATGCCCGCTATGTGGGGCAAATACAGAAACTACTCTCCATTTCTTGCTAATATGCAAAGGCCTAAAGGCATTTGAAGCCCCTTTCTGGCTATTTAGTATTTCGACAATGGGTGATTCCATTCAGTTATGCAGATCCTCTGGCAACTTGAATGCTGTTCACTTTGCAGCAAAGTACATCCATAGGGCCTGGCTGTGAAGGGCCAAAGCAATGACAAGTGACTGGTGAAATCTGCTTTGAGGGCAACGTTTAATGCACCCATATTTCGTTGCTGTGGGTGCCCTAATTTATTAGATATACCACTGAATTGTGGCAGGGCACCATGTGGCCAGTGTAAATCTCTCCAGAAATGCTTGCATGAAACTTGGTTGGTCCCTGCTATTGGCCTAATGTGGAATTCTAAGACTACGATCTGTGTAGACAACAGCTAGTGATGGTTTTTAGATATTTTATAGGAATTCATGTTTTATTTTGTCGTCTGTACTTTTATTAATGGTGACATGAGTTTGATATATTATCGTTTTTAATAAATTGTAGTGTTTTATGGTTTTATGGCAACTGCCAAATACAAGCTTTGTTAATAAAACAAACAAAAAAACAAACAAGTGGAAACACAGAGTATAAGGATACATCGTGAATCAAAGGCTGCATAGAAGGATAACACATGTTCCAAATTGATGAGAGCTGAGCTTGGATATTATCTGGAAGGCTGGACCTTATTCATGAGAAATCATGTAACTGGGACAGACCTGCTTTCCAAGAGGTAGGAGAAGCTGAGTGGGATTTTCCTTTGAACAACCGAGAGGGTCCTTCCCGGCTTAGTGCCTTAGATAATTATTCAAAAGTGAATGTAAACATTCCACAATCCAATTACCTAAGCCCCCTAGGACCATTGCCCTGCTACGCCCCTGGAGTGGGAGGGAACTGGGGAGGTAATGCCACTACGGGGAACCCATGTCAAATAACATTATTTGATAATGTATTGGAAAATGTACTTTGTTTTAACACTGTATTCAATGTCAAGCGACATTTCATTGCATTAAGGACCAATAGCATTTTTAAGTGCTATGTGTGCCATGTAGAACTGATAGCATATATGTGCGCCTAAATCACAGTTAAATCAAATCAAATTCTACCTAGAATTTTTTCACAGGTGAAGTCAACAATTTAGGCAGTTATTCAAATGGCTACTTTCCATAGCCTCAAGGGGAATGGCTTGTGCCCATCGCTCCCTCAGTTTACCCCCCAGTTTTCACAAATCTCCTCCTTGTGCAACCTGTGGGGTCTATCTTTGTGCAGTGTTTCCTTCTCTTCTACTCCTCTTGCTTGCCCTTTCACTTCCCTCTATCACATCCACTGTGGTGCTCTCAAGTTCCCCCATCTTCCCTAACTGCTTTACTATGTCCTATCCTACTCTTCTCACTAAGACTGTTAGGAAGAAGCTCAAGAAGGACACCCTAAATGCCCTCAGCCTAATCTCCTACTATTTGATATTGTAGGAATGCCCACCTGGTACAAACTAACAGACTTCACATGATCCCAGACAGGCCGGTACCTCTCCAAGGTTTTCCACCCTCATTTTGGGCTATTATTTTATCCCTCCCTACACCTTGCAGCACAAAGCATGTGACCCAGAATTGAAGGCTAGAAAGCCCTGCTTTCTGATATTTCTTGATCAATCGGGGGCTAACAGGTTTACGATCAGTGGTCTGGAGCTGGCTGGTACTTTTTGAATTCAGAGGTCTTAAAGCTAAGGCATTTGGTTGCTAAAACTTAGATTTTGGACTGGAGGGGGTTGTATGAGCATGCCCCCCTTCTCGTGGGATTGTATCATACAGAGATGTTCAACCCTCCTCCCGTGGCCTTGAAGGCTGGGAACTTTTGAGACAATGAAGGGTTTATGGATCTCTGTGGCTCTGGCCTTTCTCATCAGTGCCGGGGATACAACCTATGCCTTTCCTCGTGTTTGCAGCTTCTGATGCTTGTTGCTGCACCGTGTTTAGGCCTTTCATTGAAATATTGCTGCTAATATCTAAGAGGATGTTTGTTCCTGCATGTGCACTACATCTACAAAGCATACAATAATGTGATCGTGTAGAGGGTTGTACGAGCATCCCCCTGATACCTGGTCTCTTACATTACATCTCACAGGCCTACGCCTTATCCAGAACCACTTGGGTATGTGGTTGGTCGTGTGCCCTTCCAAAAAATAGGCACCCCCCACCTCATTAACTTCCTTCCTTCTCCTGTTATTCCTTCTATCACTTCTCTGGCTCCTCTGCCACCTCCTTCTTCATCTTCTCTGGCTCCTATGCCATCTACAACTGCTCCTCAATCCTCCACATCTCTGGCTCCCTTGTTTATCCACTCACCTCTCTGGCTCCTCTTCCGGCTCCTCCTTCCGACTCCTCCTTCCACCTCTCTGGCTCCTCTGGCACTTCCAATGGGTGCTCAGCTCCCCTGTATTCCCCGCAGAAGTCTTTCAAAAGTGGCAACCTGCTCCACGTGGCTACTCTCAACTCTCACTCTGCTGTCAAACACTCCTCTGACATTTGCCACCTCTTTGAACTCCTGGACCTTGATGTTTTCGCTCTTATCGAGAAATGATTCAAGGACAGCTCTGTCACGAGTTTTGACACACTCATCCTCGAAAGATGCAAGATCCTCTCTGAGCCCAAGCCCAAAAGGCCCAAAGACAGTGTGGCCCTGATCTTCTCTGAGTGGTTCCCTGCTTTCATCATCCCCACTCAGACCAGGTCACCCTCTTCCTCTCTGAATATTATGACCTCACTTCCTCTCTCCTTTTCCTATACTTTTCAGCTTCTCCTCCTTAGGTATCTCAACATGCACCTGGACTCCCCAGGCTCCTCTGGGCTTTTTCGCAACCTATGCAACTCTCTCTCCCTCTCCATTCTACCCTCTTGTCCGACTCACTCAGCCAGCCACACCTTGAATGTTCTCATCTCTTCAGACATGCACCTCTCTAATCATCTCACTACTCCTCTCTCCTGGACTGACCACTTTCTTCTTTCTTCACACTTGAAGCTACCTGTTCCCTTGGCAAAGGCCCACCCAGCGCTACCACCTCCCTTTGCAGTAATTCAACCTATGAAGCGAGTCACAGTGTCTGCCTTTGCCTCCACTTTCCCTCCTGCAGCTGACTCCCATCCTGAAACAGCCATTTCCAACCTTCACCTTCCCATCTCTAACATTCTGGATATCCTTGCTCCTGTTATGAGGATCCGCTTGAAGGCTGCCACCAAGTGCAATTCTTGGTATGTCTCAAATCTGGCCGCTCTGAAACGTAAGTGCAGACTAGCTGAACAGAAGTGAGTAGCTTTGGAAGTCACAAACTGACATACTAACATGCTGCCTGCTCTAAAGGCAATACAGACTCTCCATCTTCTCTAAGTAGAGGGTCCCTATTCGGGGCTGCATCTCTGCGGCCTCTAACAACAGAGCCAACCTTTTCCAAATCTGCACAGAGTTTGCCAATCCTACTGCATTATCTACCTCTGCACAGCTCTGGCTTCTCATTTCACCCCTAAAACCTGGGAAATCCTATCCACACTCTCCTCCTCTTCTCTCTCCCTCCACCCCCCGCAGGCCCTCCTTGACCGCCCCCCTCCCTTCTTCTCCTTTTCTCCTCTCTCTCTCTGCTGTAACACCTGAAGATGTTTCCAGACAAGCCCGGTCTATGAAAGTCTCATTCAAACAGGTGACCCCCTGCTCCTCCAGAACCATTAAGGACAACATTGGCTCTCTCGCTGCAGCCATGGCCAATTTATGTAATCACTCCTTCAACAACTGATCTTTCCCTTCTCTTCTTAAGCACTCCCTTGTGCACCCCCTACAAAAAAAGCTTTCTGCCAACCTCTCCATTCTGGCAATCTATCACCCGATTTCTATCACTCTTTTCCTGGGAAAACTCCTGGAGAGGTTGGATGTCTCCCAGCTAACCCACCACACTGAATCTTTTGGTTTTCTCCATGACCATCTTCAGAGCATCCACAGGCAAGGAAACTGCACTCCTGAACACCTGTGAAGAGCTGCTCTCCAATCTTGACTCTAGATTTCCCTCTGTCCTTATTCTTCTCAACCTTTCCTCTGCATTTGACATGTTAAATCACAAACATCCTGATTACTCGTCTTCACAAGACCCTTGGAATCACAAATCAGGCTCTGGTGTGGCTGACCTCCTTTCTCCTGGAACGACCTTCCCAGGTTCAGCTTGAGTCCTTTCTCCCCACCACCTCTCTCTATCCTCTCCCCCTGGATCTTCAATGTCTACCAGGCCTCTTTGGCCCACCTGATCTCTACCTTCTCTTATAACTTGCAGTGTTTTGCTGATTACATTCAGTGCTCTTTCAGTCTACCCTCATCCTCCTCCTCTCTCTTCACTGACTGTCTATCCACTATTCAGGCAGTTTGCACCTCTAACGATCTCTGTGCTTCAATGACAGAAATACTGAGATACTTCTCATTGGGACCTCTGCTCCCACTTTTCCACTCTCACTCTGGCCGCCCTCCTTGGGCCCCATGCCCTCACCACTTGTGAGGCAAACAACCTTGGGGTCATCTTTGACTCTACTCTCTCCCACACTCCACACATCATAAACCTTGCCAAAAATGACAATTTCCAGCTGTTCCTTCTCAGAGGTATTCTCCATTTTCCCACCTCCCCCAGAAACTCACTGTCTCCAGAGCCCTGTTACTTTCTAGTCTGGATTACTGCAACAACCTCTTTCTAAATCTGTCTCTATCACTACTCTTTGCCCTCCTCAACTCATCCAGAGCAGGACCGCAAGACTTATCTGTGGGCTCAAGCCCAGGGACTGCATCTCGCCGGCCATGAAATCCCTCCACTGGCTCCCGGTGGCTGCAAGTATCACGTATAAAACATCTACATCGTCCACAAGGCTTCCTAGGACTGTGGCTCTCACTACCTTCAACTCTCTCTTCCTAAGTACTGTCCTCCTAGGACCTTCATTCATCTCCATATAACTCTCTGTGGGTGAGTCGCTTCTCCAAGCAGAAAATGGGGGTAGATCGCGCTCCTCTGTAGGTGCTTCCCTCTGGAATGGCTCCCCCTGCCTCTCTCCACATTGAGCCGGATCTCCTTAAGTTCAAGAAGCTCCTAAATACCTCCCTTTTCTCCTCTACTTTCTCGCTGCATCTCCCCTGCTAACCTCACCCTTGCTCCTGCTCCATCTACTGTCTGGCTGTTCATTGTCCCCTGAGTCTTACAGGACACCAGCCCTCCCCTGACCAGTCCCCCTGCACTTGTCACCTGGCCCAGTTTTCACTGCTGCCTCGCTAACCTTGCACTACCGGGCTTGGATCGCCCCATGTAGCCACAGCCTTCCTTGCACTTAACTCAGGGCCGTGCTGCTCTGGGTGCACTTCTCCCTGTACCCTACCCCCTGCATGTCTTCTTTCACACTTGCACAATCTCAATGACACAAGGCCTAGTAGGATCATTGTCTTGTCATCCATTTGTTCCTCCTTCCTTGCCTTGTTGCACATTAAAACACTTGGGTATAGGTACATAATAAATAAAAAATGAATCAATCAATCAGTCATTCTTGATAGGCTGTGACCTGTGAAATCAATGAACACTTAAAAAGAGACATTGGGAAATGAAAGGGAGTTTAGCTGTGTACAGTTCAATCCCAGAAGAAATATGCCAATGTAAATTATATCTTTTCCCTTGACATTGCACTGTATGGGAAGGGCTTTGCACCTGTTTGTCCCTATATCTGATGTGAAGTAGAGGGGTATTTAGAACATCCTAAATCCGTTTTCCTATGTTGGATGGGTGAACCAATGTAACCACATGTATATATATTGTGTCTATATAATGTTTGTGCTGTATGCAAAAAATGATATAAAACAAGCAATATCCTGTTCTTTATACATTGAGATAACTGCCTCACTGAACTATTCCTGCAGTATTATATGCCACTCATTATAGCTTGCATCCAAATTAAATTCACATACTAGCAACCAAAAACACCCTATTTACATGGGGAATAATGTTGATAGGTCTCAATACTTGTTATTGATACTGGACAAAAAATAATTTTCCAAAATGTGTTATAGATTGCAAGGAAATTAATGCGATGTATACACTGCTGAAATTCGCAAGTGGTGTCTAAGGACATTAAATAGAATTGTGTTACTTGGTAATATAAATTAAGAAATATGTAGCTGGATCAAAGAGTGATTATGCCTGACACCATTGTAGTGAGATATCAGTGCAGGCTAACTCTAACTGTGCAAACACACAACCAACATTCATGTATCCTGTGGCAACTTCCCTGCATTCATTGAGGTGAGCGGACCACCATTTCAGCTATAAAAATAGCTTGTTTCTTGTCCCAGAATTGTGGGGTGGTATTGTATATCAGGTAGTGCTATATCATGGATTGCACATAGTCAAAATAGTAACATATCAACAGATATCTCAACAGGGCATAATGTCTCTCCCTTGCCACAGGTCCACAAAGTACTTGTGTTTAAACTCTGTTGGGTGTTTACCAAAGCTTGGTTATCATTTCTACCCAAATGTAAGTGGTGGATCCTTAGCTATTTCCAGGTTTCCTGTCATTTATTTCGACTCTAGAATATCTGACCACACCATAGATCACTCTAGCTGCAGGTTGGAGTGCCTTATGCATGGCTTCTGACTTCAAGAAAAACATGTTACTGCGCAGCAGTCATCCCAGAACTCACTTAGCCTCTATTATAGTTATGGGAATTAAGTCACAATAAGAAAGTTGTTATTTTTCACAGCGCACAGCTGCAACCAAGCTGCAAACATTTTGCATTCCAGTGGGGGCTCAGCCACTGAACAAGAGACATTGTTTCTAGTATAGTGTTGTAGACAATAATTTCTTTCAGCTAAATGTTCTAGAAAACAGCCTTCTTAACACCACTAAGTTATCTTGTGATCCATTTATGGCTTGCACTGTTTTGGATGTACCATTCCAATTCGTGACAGTTCACACTACTGTAAGTGTCCTACAAATGTCCCAGGCAAACGGTTTCTTGGCAATGTCTTTGAAGGGAGGTGTGTATTTAAGTGCACCACTCTCACCCAAGAAGGTGGCGGGTTAAGCTCTTTCCAAGTGTCATCTTGCTAAGCGAGCAACGTCAAGGTCTCAAACACTTGCAAGATCTCGGAGAAAGAGGAAAACGTGTTCCTCCCTTAAACCTCCTATGATAGATAATTCCTGTCACTCCTCCTGCTTCTATATGAGAGGATATAGTATGTATGCCTTTGCAAAGGACTCCTGTACTAGGACCACACTCTTTCATCATCTGACTCTACTGAGGGCCCTATTAATAATAAGTAAGGAAAATCTGATCCTCAACAAAAAAGAAAAACAGGAGAATACTGCAAAATATCCTTGTCTTTCTGGACATGATTACAGAATTCAAATGAGTGACTTTTC
This sequence comes from Ambystoma mexicanum, assembly GCF_040938575.1. Taxonomy (NCBI): domain Eukaryota; kingdom Metazoa; phylum Chordata; class Amphibia; order Caudata; family Ambystomatidae; genus Ambystoma; species Ambystoma mexicanum. The sequence goes on along the minus strand of NC_090937.1, from coordinate 1,513,664,540 downwards.
TCAAAGAAGAGATAGAGCAACATTCAATTGTTGGCGTTCCTTTAACTCATTTTGTTTTTCCATCAAAATGTTTGATCTCTTATTTTATGTTTTGTTTTCTTTTTTGTATGAACTGGTTTAAAGTAAACATCACAAAAATATAGTATAAGAAATCATGTACACTAATTAGAATAGCATGCATTTAATCAACACATCATAATCAATTCATAAAATATATTGCTGGCCAATTAAGGCATACAAACTTTAAATGTGACTAAAACAGAAGGAACATTAATAACAAGTTGACCAAGAAGGATACCTGACCACTGCTATTGTCAGGGGACCCTGAGTTCTGTACGGGATTTTAATCAGGCACTCACCCAGTCTAGCATGTAGCACACAATGAAACCCTTATTTATTTTTGTCTGTAAGTTCAATATTCTGAATGATATACCACTCATATCACACCCGACTCAAAATACCCCCAGGTCACACTGAACCAGGAATCAGGCTAGTTTGTAAAGGTAAAGATTTATTTATTTATTTAATATTCAAATCACACAAAAGTTGAATATATATGTGTGTGTGTATATATATATATATATATATATATATATATATATATATATATATATATATATATATAGATTTTGGGGCAGCAATCACCCAAAGGGTGACATTAAAATTCCAAAATAAGCAAAGCAATTGAATTCACTTATACTAATGTAGAATAGACACACAGGAAAAGGAACAGTTTTGCTTTATGAGCAGATAGCGTTTAGGTTAATATTCCCCCTGCAAAGTTCGTTTAAATACTAATGAGCAATCCTACACCAATGTGAGTATCCAGCGGGTATTCAGGAATGAAAGACAAGTTCTAAAGTTTATAGGCAATCTTCCCTCCCACAAAAAGAGAGAAAACTGTTTTTGCCAAATTAAATTTTTAAACTGACAGGTGAGAATTGCTTTGTAAAATAATGCAAAATGGTCACACATGCTTAAATGGAGAAAAATTCTAAAGAAAAGCAACACTAAACAAGTCCTAACACACATGAGCTATAATATAAACAACAGTACACACTTTAGATCAGAATGGGATGGAAGAAGCACTATGAAATGGAACAAAGAAACGTGGAAACTTTTGAACTTTGCAAATTCGCTGCAAACTTTTACTATGCGATATTGGAGAAAAACGTGGTGGATACTCAATTTACTTTAGTTACTCAAAATCACTAAGGAATTATGGTTCTGTAACACAGATGAGAGAAAAGTCAGTGCAAGAAGGATTCTAACAATATTATGGTTCTGAATTAAAGATGGGATGGGTTGAGATTGGGATAATATAATACAGATATGCTATGGGTTACTGTTCTACCTGTTATACTTATAGTCCTTTATACTTAAATTGGACCGTCAGCTCTGGTCATTGGGTGGATCAGGTCTACCGGCAGCAGGCACCTCTGGAGGGATTTGGATCAGCCGCGCGCTTCTGGTCAATTTTGGACTGCGCCTCAGGCTGGATTAGGATGGCCCTTCTGGTCACTGGACACGGCAGATTAAAGGATGCACGTTTCAGCAGGCAAGACTTAATGGTAGCAAGCCAAGCTGAATCAGAATTATTCTTTTAAGTTCTGGAGGTTTGCAATTGGGTCAAGCTAGCAACAGTGCAGCAATGCTAAGTCTGGATTCTGCAAATAAATCTGGATCTTCTAAGAGTTCTGGAGTCAGCTACAAGATGAAGAGTTCTGGGATAAGGTGCTGCACAGACATCTGGATGGTTTCTGGAAGCAGTGTGTTCTGGAGGCAGTGTGTCTTTTGTGTAGTGAAACTCCTATATTTATCCATTACAAGTTTATGGCATGGTAAGAACTTCAAAAACACCCCCCCCCCCCATGTCCGTGAATGCCTACAGGCATGTGCTTTGTCCTGGTTGGAAATCTGAACAGAGCTGTCATCTTTATGACAGGATTTAGGAACTCCCACCTTGATTTTTATCAAAACATAACTCTTGCACACATGTACATTTCTAGCATTATGTACCCTAATAAAATTAGACACATATATTTCATATTTGATTGTCTATATCACATTCAATCCCCATCTGTCTGTGACCTGTCTTTCTCATTCTATGTATTTTTATCAATTTTCACCATAACGGTTTGGATTCATCATTTCTAATTCAATACATCTCTGGGGGCTGATCAGTGGATCATGTATATACAATTTTAAGCTTGCAACATTGATAGTTTTGCCACAATCAGTGTTTTAGTGTATTTTTGGTTCCTTATGTAGTAAGAACTCCTACCACATCTTCAACTGTCTAGCATGAGTTCAGATTTATACGTTTGTATTTTTTACTTGTCTACTTATTTTGGCTGTCATGTTAAATGTCTTAAAGTTCTGAGGCAAAAATAAGTAATTCCATTCAAAATCCAAGCCAGGTTTTTTTTTTCTTACTTCCAAAGTGAGCAAATGGCCAGTCCTTTGAAGTTCACTGAGAAATCTCCTCCACCTCCTGCCCCTCCTTTAGGAGGAAGGGTGTCCATGCCTTCCTTTGCCCTTGGGTCAGCCAGGAGACGAATGTCTAAAGCTTTCTTTGTTTTTCATTATGCGGGAACCATTAAGCAGCCATTAAAGCCTTCCTGTAGCAACTGAGTGTCAAGCTGAAATGTGAATCTTCCCAGGCTGGGCTGTCAGATCAGAATTAAATAGTTGATTTTCTTCAGGCTGGATTCCTATACATTATAGTCTTTTCAGTTCACATATAAAATACAAGCACAGTTTGTAAGGGATTTGGACATTTTAAAAGAATTATCCCTTCACAAACATGCTTTAAATAGGCAGATTTTACATGTTTTAATCATGAAACAGAAACACTTTTAAACTGGGTTTGACAGCTCATTTCCTGATGCAGATGTCAGTCAGTGAGTCCTGGATTTCTCTGACTGCACTGGAGAATCCATGATTTCAGCACACTTTCCTTTAATAATTCACTGGGGAAAATGACTGAATTTAGCGCCAAAGCTGCCAGACAGGGCGGCCTGGATTCCTCTGACTGCATGCAGAATCCATGATTTCAGCACACTTTCCTTTCAATAATTCATTGGTGAAAATTTAGCACCAAAACAGCACTTTGAAGATTTCCATTGATGAGGAGGCTGTATTTAAGGGCATTTTTGGATTTTAGCCCACTTCTGTGGCCTTGTTTCAGGTGACAGGTGACAGATGACAGATGACAGGTGACAGGTGACAGCATTGATTGCTGTTTTTACACCAACGTTGCCTTTGTGTGTGACAAGGTGTGCAGCTCTTTTGTGGTTTGTGAACTATGGCAGTCTCGTAGATTTGGCGCGCACAGGGTTATTTCCTCCATTTTTGACAGTTTTCTTTCCCGATTGGCAAAGGGGTGCAGTGTGGTGCATTGGTGTGTATAAACATATTCCACAGTTCTCTGAGTTCAAGGTCCCCTCATTATGCGTACATCTTCCCTGGTGAAGCAGTCTTTACCCGTGAACAGTCGCACAAGAGAGACAAACATGCCTCAATGTTTCAATTTGATACGGCACACACTCTACACAGATGTTCCCAAATGTTTAGGTTGCCTCTATTTCCTAGTAGCTCTCTTGTCAGAAACAAACAAAGTAAGGGAACACCTCAAAGACAGGGAATGCCAACTCAGAAATGTTTCGAAGATAAGGTGAATTGTGCATACCATAACAATAGCTTTTTAAGTCATTTATCACTGTATTAGCACCACCATGTTTAAGCATCCGATGTAAATATACACTTAGTAAATCCGCTGGGGGATCAAGTATTTTTAGAAGCAGAAGAAACAGCTTCCATTGAGCTCTTGTTTGGAGTGTTGGTAAATCCAATCGACACCTCACTGCATTGCAGGCACACAATTAGGAAGTGAAATGATTCTTCTCCATAACTGACCCTCTAGACGGTCCTTTTTTACCCAATCCTCCAATTGCCAGTGCTCCAGGCCAGAGATATTACTAGTAACTATATTTCTTTATGATATTTAATTATCTGAAGAAAAAAATAATTCAACATAGGTTCTATTAATCTTCTTCATTTGAGGTGAACAAGTAATCATTCTACATTTCAATGTATTATATAACACTTCAGCATTTAGATTAATTAAGACTGAGAATCCTAAATATGTTTATTGTTTCACAACCTCCAATTTTGCATAATTAATTTTGCAGTTGTAGCTCAAAGTTGAGGGCTTAAAACAAATAATGTTTAATTGCTCACTATTTATCATCATATTGTTACCTAGAGCATATTCCTGTAAAGAAGATAATCAGAAATTGAAGGCCTACTGGAGATTTATCTAACAAAACTAAATCATATATCTATGCCACCCTTTTAATCCTCAGTGACCTAACCAAGAGTGAAAGAGTTAATCTTCTCAAAGTCATCCCCCAAGTTAGAAAATAGACATTAAACAGGCATAGTGAAAAAATGCAACCCTGACAAGGCTCAGGATACATTAAGTCTAATCTGGATATGAGTATCTCTATGCAGATGAATAAGGATACCCCACTATCTTAATCCATGTTTGAGAGTATAAGTAAGGCATGGTATCAAACAGTAACACCAACATAACTGATCACAGTTCAAGTGTGTTTATTGAACTTCAATTAGGTTTGAAAAACACCTATCTAATCCCGAGTCTCTCTGGCTTTTCTAGCATGAGGATGCAGTTCAAAACCTCACATTAGGGCCTTCTGTGACAAAGTCTCTTTGCCATTCAAAGTCTCTTATTTCAGAGGGCCTGATGCTACACAACAAACATTACAGTTCCATTCTTCTCAGGATTTCTTTCACATGTACAACTTCTCAGGTGATTTACTGTTCACCCTGAGTCCCCATTCACTGGGCTCAGACCCACTTTAACAAAAACCTTTAATTGGTCTCCATCCACCGGGCTCGGACCAAATGTATCTACATTTCCAAACTGTCTATACCTCATAAAAATCAAAGACTTTCGACTGTGCAGAGGATGCTGCTTGACCTGTCACAGGAACACTTCGATTCATAATTCTGTGTTTTCTTCTTAATCAAAACCATTTTAAATTTCAATTGTGCCACTTCTCAGCAGGATACATTACAAAAACCTTCGAGTTAGCACCGACAGAGTGCCAGACCACTCTGTCATAGGTATTGTATCTTGCTTTTAAACTTCAATCTCTCATCCGCAGTTCAACTTAGCTTGTGTCTTTTATCACACGTGTTTTCACAATTTTCATTCCAGCGCGCGCCATACAATGTTGCTGCTAGCAACCTTGGCTTCAACACAGACCGGTCTTGTATCAGTCTCCCCAACTCACCGGCTGTGTTGATTTCACTGACGCTGCTTTGTTCTGGAAGCCAAGGATGGTACCACTGAGGATGCTGGTTCTCCCCACCTCGATTATTGATGCGGGGGGGGCCCGGGTATCTCCAACACAAAATGCAGGATTCTTCAGCTGCATACATTTGCCTGTATGGACAAACACCCAAGCCTGTGTCCGTTGGAGTGCTAGATGTTCCTACATATTTCCCCATTGGTACTCATTCAAGTGATCATTTAATCCATCAATGGAGCACTAACACCCGCATTTCCGTTCACTGATCCTTGCCAATGTCTTTATTTGATCTTCTACAATGACTGTGACACAATCTAGGAAAAAGATACCTAATCCTATTGCTTCAAGTCTTATCTCCCTTCCCCACAGTTTAAAAAGCAAGCATATGGAAGTGTGACTATCCATACACACACTTCCAATGTGAGTGGACAACAACCAAGAAAAATTAATTGTGTTGCCTGTAAGGATTGTGAAATTACCACACAACAAATTGTATTATTCCCATGTGACTATCTGTCTGTTGTTTGGCAGCCAACACACTGATGGTGCACAACAAAAAAATAAGCATGTATGCAGGGCATGGGGCAACTGTTATGCCACAGAATTATCCACATGCACCTGATTAAACTTTCAACATTCTATTCCTGCTAGATACCAGCTAATGAGTAATTTCATAGCAACGGTACCGGTGGCGCACAGCAGATACATATCGCCACAAATACCAACTAAGCAGTTACTTGGCCGTACCTTTTACAGCACCCCGTGTGTTTGTGTATCACACCACTCAAAGCCCCCTACACCGCAGACAACTGCAAATGTGATTCAGCACAAGTACGAACACGTTAGTGCTCTGACCCACTGACAGGAACAGAGTATTCCCACAGGTGCATCAATGGTGCATGCTCCCAATAGCAATCCTGATTAAACGTCCTGAAACATAAATGAGGGACTATAATTCAAGCTTAATCGGCTAGATTCAATGGTGGCCGTCTTCGCCCATCTATGGTGTACATAGGTTGATAGTGGCATTTGTAAACTGCAGCAAGTGGATTCCAAGAACCATTACTGTCGAGTATCTCCATTCTCAAAAGTTTTCAAAACATTAGTTTATTCCATTATACAGAGACATTCAAGCTTTGATGGACCATATTTAAACAGTAAATCCAACTTTGCCATGGCCTACCAAGTTGTTTCTCCAAGTCTCCTCCTCTAGGATGTGGCATAACTTTCTACAGCACAAACCATTTCAGCGCTCTAGCATTGTGCCCACTCACACTGCAATGGTCCACCAATGCTGTGTGTGCCACTGTGTTACAGATACACAATCTGTGCTCCGAAATACGCAGTTTAATAGGTTATATGATTTTGTCCACATACAATAGTCTACATGGTATTCTATGATGCCTACTACACCTCTGCTGCAATTTAATGTGAGCAATAACATTCCATTTAATATTCCCAAATTCAAAGGAGTTCCTTGTCATTTTGATAATTATTAAATAGGCCAATATTTGGTGAGCTCTGTTGATTGTGATATACCAAGTTATAATGGCATCACAGATAATGTGACCAAGTATTTTCTGAAGTGACTTGATTCTACGATTAACTAGTTTTTAGTCCTGTGTGAATTAGTGGTGTGTAGGCTTACATATGCATTTTAGAGTTAAATGCACTTTATGTCTTACAATGAGCAGATCATTTTTATGTGGGTTGTCCATAATATTGGGCTCTGTGTGGAATGGTAATGTATAACTATGAGCAATATATGTTTCTGGTATAGATATTTGAGTTTTCGAAACAAATTATTAAATAAACTATTTTGTTAAGTTATGCAGGTAATAGTACCGAATACACTGTGGTCTTTGATATGTGTGTACACTGTCAATAGGACAGTCACTCATATATAAGTCAGGGTAGAAAGTATTAAAGTCACCTGCCAAAAATACTATTATATGGTAATTAAAATAATTCCATTTCTATTTGAGGATCACTTGGCAAACAGCAACCATGGACACACATTAGGCCATCCAGTTAGACCAAACCCCAGGCCACCTCTAATTGCTCTCCAGAGAGGCGGCTACAACAACCTTGCAGAACTGGCTGAAAAAAAAAAATTGAAACCATCAATGTAGTGACACTTGTGGAGGCAAACTACATGAAGGAGAATGTGCTCACATTCATCAAACCTGGGGGCTGTATGCAACAAGGTTTTAGGGGCCCAGAGAATTAAAGGATAATACTTACATTTGTGATTTTGTAAAGATTTATTTTATTGAGTAAACAATCATTTATTTCTGGTTGCACAATTGATGGCAACCAAGAACAGGCAAGTTCAGTAGGGGTGTTTTGTGGGTCATCATCTACAAACTACTCTTTCCTAGGGGTACTCTTATTACCCAAGCAATTAATTTGAATCCATTTACAATTTTGACGAAATAATACCCCTTGGGCCTTAATATAAAACGTTTGCTTCTCGCAAGGCACCAAGGGGAGTCTCTATTGGAAGAAAACAAATTATACCTCAACTGATGGAAAATAAAACATACTTCCTTTAACATCTCATATATACTTTTTGATGTTGCATGGATCAGCACAATGTCGGTTTTCAAATCAATAAACTTGACAAGCTCAATGCCCATCATATTAATGTACCTTAGACTTGTGATCTCATGAAAAAGAGATGGAATGTTAGCCATGTTGAATACAATTGAAGATGTTTTAGAGAGAATACATTCCAAGCCAAGGCACCAAATACCAGTTTGTATATTTGAGATTATTTATATTCCTAAGCAGTGGTATATTTAGGCTTTCGGCTGCACTAGGCCCAAATAAATGAATACGCCCTCACACCCCAACTTTACTCCACCTCTGCCAGACACTGCAACTTCACCAGATTCTGCCCCTTCAACTAACTCTGTCCGCATTGTCCAAAGTACACCCCTTCACTCCCGTTATCCCCCCATTTTGGCTCCATAAAATTATAAGGACATTTTTAAGATAGTGTGGATTAGAATGTTATTGCTTCCTCTCTTCTAATTCAAGCCTGTCATCTTCCATTTTATGTTAGTTGAAAGTGTTTTTCAGATTTCTGATGCTCAAGATTTGGAGAGGCAGTGTGCTCTACAGTTGAGTGAAGTAGAGGTAATTGCTATGGCTTACTGTCTACTTTTGGTATGTTTGAAAACAATCTTTTAGAGGAAGCGATAAGAACATATGCTGTGCGCCAATTGGACACAAGTGACAGAGAAGTTTGGAATTAGCAATTTTTGTTTCAATTATGATATCTGGTTTCTCTCACAAATTGCCTGCTGTCACTCTATAAGAAGCACCTAGATTGGTCTGCAATATTAAAACAACATACCTAAATGTCTACATACTGTCTTGTCAAAAAGTAAAGTTTACATATGAAATATATGCAAGAGGTACAGGCCCATTTTATGAAATTGTTGAATACAGATAACTCAAGCCCCTTCTCATGGTTACAGCTCTAGTATTAGCAGGGGCAAAATGGAAATAAGGCAAGTTACCATCTGCAGCCAATACCACTCCAACCCCTTGAGATGTAATGCCATTAAAATATGGCATAATCACAAGTGGAATGTGTAAACTCTGCCTTGGCATAAGCACCTCAGTCGAAAAAATACAGTTGGAGAAGGTTCTTGGAATCTTTGGCTGTTCATTCTCACAGTTTAGTAATGGATAAGGGCAACCCGGAACATTCACATGTGGAAAGCAAGACCATTCCTCATAGCTGTACAATGCAGGCACATTTTATAACAAATGAAGTGGTACATACAGTTTACATCATTGCTGTTTGTGCAATTGTTCAAAGTACACAACACTCCAAGAGTCAAATTGAGCAATGGATCGGGCGTCCCAGCACAATATTACTTTTGTGGGTGTGGTTTAGGCAATTTAAAATGTTTAACTCATAGAGTTGGTTGGACAGTGCTGTCCTTTGAAGTACTGTTAAATCCTACCTTGTATTTAAAATATACTTAATGTAAAGATTACTTATAAGCACCACAGTTATGTGTTGTGTGATACACGTTGCAGTTGGCTCTCCTGGTAGTACTGAGCATGCAGCAGAATGTAATCAAAGACACATAATAAACCCTGCAGGGATGCCATTTGCCTGCTTAGCGTTGAGTAGCTTCTGTAAAGATGGCTGAATATATAGTGTTACGGGACACCATTACAGCTGTGAAACCGTATGTACCTTTGGCACACAGCTGTTGTTCTCACCCTTCTATGGCTTTGGGTATCCTTTCACAGATTTCTTGATGCACTTGTGCATTCAGATTTACTCATCACCATTTTAACTTCTCTATGATGTATGTCATGCTTTGGCCCATTGTGCGGCCTCAGACATCCGATTTGTGGGGCGGGGGAGGCAAATTAGTACTTGCTTCTGAACATTATCTGAGTGCCAACTGTGGAAACTCTGTGCTTGACTTAAGCATAGGAATGCGTTAAATATTGTAAAAATTATGCATCATTTTGAACCTTTCTTTTTTTAGGTTTTTTTTTAATATAAAAGTGATTGCTTAGCACAGTGTATGTGTGTATTGATTAGAAAGAACTCCAAAGATAATGTGCAGTGGCACCAATAAAACCAATGAGGTTTTGGCTAATTTGCATATCAAAGAGCATTTTGGGAAGATAAGAATGTTGAAAGTAGTTTATATCTGTCATATATGTCTATGAGAGTTGTAGGACTGAATCACAAAATACCCAAAGCACGCTGGGTTGGTACGTGTTTGCTTTTTAAAAATGTTTAAACAAAATTCACCCTAACAATAAACTGGGGGTGACTGCTAACACCTCAAACGACCTTGTTGTGAATCAGCCAGTCTTGGAAAACCAAAATTGGCTTTATAAATACAAGATGACAATCAGTACACTGAAAATACACTACATAAAAATGCTGCTATTTCCTACCCTAGGCCCGTGCCTAGTCAGCCTTGTTTTAAATACGTCTATGTTCCCAAGGATATAAGTTGTGACTAAAAGCTTGCTCTTCACTGTTCAGTTCTTTGCTCAAGTTTTATCTTATATCCACCTTGTTGGGCTGCATGGCCTTATCTGACAGTTCTAGGTGGTTATGTGCAATGAACTAATTACATGTGGAGGTATGGACTGAATCTGTGATGTGTCCACTCCAGTTTTCTGATTCAGTGTTGGCGCCTGGACTTAGCCACTAATATTGACAAAGAAAGAGGCAATATCTCCATCACTCGTGGTGGTTGGTTGTTTATTTCAAACACTTTCAGCACACTGTGGATAAGGACCACAAGATTATTTAAAACAATCCAACAACCAAAATGTAAACAACATGTGACTCAATGTAAAACATAAATCAACAGCCATACTTAAGGACATGCCTCAATTTTAAACACATTTCACTTTTGAGGTCATAGCACACTTACCCCTCCCCTTACCTGCAGGGCTTTGCCCCCCAGATCATTAATGATAAGTGTTGGTGGGGTCATAACCAATGAGCTAATATCAAAGCAAATAGCAGGAGAATTGATCATCACAGACTCATCTTCCATGCAACTAGTTCCCACATGTTGACACTGTTTTAGATAGGAATTGAAGCATCATTTTTCAATAACAAATGGCTCTACTCTTTCACTTTAGCTTGTATCGAGCTAAAACTACAGTTGTGGATTTCCCTTCCAGCACATGTGTTGTCATCAAAATCGTACTAGCGAATTAAGCACCAAATTCAGCTCGGGCTGGGTCAGCTAACTCATCAAGAGTAATACAAAATGAGTGCAATGAAGAGAATGATACGTTTGAATTACATTTTAGGTGCTCTGTAAACATCAAAGGTGGAGTTGCACACTTCAAGTCACATTCCCCCATGATGTTTAGATTGGCAAGGAATGATGGTGTAGTTGAAGGCAATTAACTATCCTGCATCACTTCCTGGGATCCTGAGTTCACCGTGGCAATGGTGTGGAAGCCCTAGCTTGTTTATTTTAATTAACTAATAGAATGATGCAAGTAATTCCATCTCATAAATGGTGATCTGCTAACCAGCCCACCCTTTCACAAACTCTGTATCGTCCAATCTACATAACTATAAGAGTTGCTATCCTGGTAGCAGTTGTAAACTTTAAATATAAGCCATACCTGAGTTTAGGGTATGGTGGCAAGCATCTTGTATACTTATTACAACAACATCAATTTGATATCATATGTGTGTCAGCGTTGTGATCCCAGCTCAGCTGTGGGAGTGTTATGTGCATTCTTGTCATACGGCCTGGCTCGACCAAGTGACAGGGCATGGGACTGAATGGCTATGCCTCTTATTTTGATCCTGAGGTTGGGTAATACCTCTCTCCAGTGAGCAGCCTCCCAGCAGGATCATAGTTTTATTATAAGGTTAGAAAAGGAGGCGGTTATTGCATGATTGGAGAAAGCATAGGGCAAGGTGAGTTGGAAGAGCAGCAGGAACGAATGCATTATAGGTGAGTACCACAGTGTGGAGAGCTAGGGGTACTCACAGGTGCAGCAGAGAGGAAGGCAAAAGCAAAGGGTCATAGGCAAAGAGGCAAAGAAGCTGGTCAATTGCTGATCTCACTGTTTACTGTTCCACCCTTGAATTTAGAAGTGACATTGCACGCTATTCCCTAGTCAATCAGTGGTTGGTCTCTGAATTTGCCTCTGGTGTCACAGTTTAAAAGGCTTGGAAAGTCTTGCAGAGAGTTTAAAAAGGAATCAGTTCAGCTCAGAAAAGTTCAGTTAGCCAGCCTAGGGCCAACCCAAGTGGTAAAATGAGGATTTACGAGACACCCCACACAGACCGTTGCGAGGGAGGCCAGACGGACACAGTACCGTGAAAGTGGAGAGAATCCTCCAGCGGGGGCAGTTATTCCTGGCAGTGGATGCAAGTTACTGCGACGTCCAGAGGAAGAGAAGATCTCAACGTGGAGGAAAGCTGAAGGTCGTTGCACTGCCAGGGAAGAAACCAGCCGCGGAGTTCTCCGGTTAAAAGGTACTACCCTTTTATTCGCGGTAGTGGAAAAACGTGGTATCCCGGTTGCCGGGGTGCTTGGCACAGGCAAGGCGGCCACGAGATGATCCGGGAAGGCGAAAAGGCGGGCAAACTGGTTATCCCCACCAGTCAAAGGAAGAAGACTCTACGGGGTGAAGAACTCCTCTGTCGTTGGAAGAAGTGGTGAGTCGGTTCAGCAGGGCTCCACCGGTGGTATTGTCGTTGCAGGTCGGCTCAGCTTCTCCCTCTTCGGATTCTTTGGTCCTGTGGTGACATCTGAAGTCCCAGTCCCCAAAGCCCTGCTTTTATGCAGAAAACCCCCATTCACCAGTCCTAGCTGTCACTCAAACATGCTAAGTGGTGAGCCGGGCGGCTCACCACTGGGCCAATCACATAAGAGTGCGACTTGAGTTGCCGAGGCAACTCAGTCCAGGGTGCCTAAACCCCCCTCCCACACATCCTGTAGACCCAGACAGAGTGGAACCACTTTTGGAGGCTTCTGTGGAGAAGCCCGCCAAAAAGTGGAACAAAGGGCTCGACTTGGGTTGGAGTTATAGAGGCGAACACAAATGCCATTTTAAAACCGAGTCCTGGCGAAAAGACCCAACTGGGGAATAAATATTAAATAAATAACCCAGCGGTATCTTTAACATTGCACCGAAAAGTGTTGCATTTAAAATGAATGGGAAAATCCCATTGAAAATATTCTTAAGGAATCTTTTGCGTGGTAACCACTGCCACTAGTCAGAAACTCGATGAGGGGGGACTGCACAGTGCCCCCTCGAAAAACAGACCCAGGGTCAATCTAATTACCCCTACCAATACTTCCACAATATGATGGTTGGTACTGGTTCTGTTCCCAATTTAAGACTAGTAAAGTCAATGGTGACTTTACATGCCCTGGGAGACAGTAGTCAGTCCCAGGGTATGGAGTCTATGTTTGGGGGTCACTATGACACCCCTGTGTTACTGCAATGAGGGTGCTGTGTAACACACTTACCAAAAACCACATGAAACCCTATGGAGTAAAAGACCCCATAGCCCATAAAACACATCACAAAGTCAAAGGATATCTCAGATCATGTCTAAGAGTGGGAGAAAAAGAGTCTCACTCTTTGCATGAGAAAAAAATAAAACCCAAAAAATCCAGCAAAGCTGCTGGGGAACTCACTAGGTTTGGGAAATTAGCCTTAACAGAGAATTCTCCCTAACAGTGTTCCCATGAGATTCTCTTGTGGCCTTTACATAGAAACTGGGCCGCCAGTAGAGCAGTACTATGAGTTGCTGTCTGAAAGTCGGTATGTATATCCATTGGGATTAGTCCTTGGTCAGGTGTTGTGAGGGGAAGGTTGCCCAAAAAACAGAAGATAAAAAAAAATCTGCAAGGAGAAATAATCACTAGACCTCTTTGCAAGGGAAAACAAAGGTTACATACAAAAAGGGTCTCAGACAGTCCTGTAGAACTGAACTGACACAGAGCTTGTCTTATATAAAGATGTTACATCTTTTCATAGCAGAAAACATGAAAATTAACAATACTATGCATAATAATAAGTACAGCATAATCCCACCACCGTCATTGGCTACCACCTATAGAACATGCTAATCCCCCGATAGTCCCCAACCAATTGGCCTCATCTATACTACTCCCATACCCTTAGACACTTGGTCCCCTACATCGTCACTGCCAAACACAGGTATATCATTGTTGGATTCTTATCAATAGGTTTGTAAATTTGGGACCACAACGTGATGTGCACCCTCCTGTTCCAGACATGATCAGAGAAACTTGGTGAGGCCATCCCTGCTTTTGATGAGACAATAATCTTCCTCATTAACCCAGACACCATGGCACACACAGGCTGCACCCTCGACCTTGTATTAAATGTATTGTCATCACCTCTGCTCCTCTTGTTACAAACCGCAAGTCGTTCCAAACACAGATCCCCACTTATCTCCTCGCAACTCCAGGTGCCCAGAGAGGACCTGTCCAGGGCGCCGCTCTTGAGTCTGAATTATAAGGATTTGTTTGTTTAATTGTGTGTCCAAGTGTAATTCATATGGGTGACCTCCCCAGGGTGAGGGAAGTAGTGTTCAACATCTTTGCCTTTCTCTTTGGCATCACAAAGTCCCATGCCTTATTCTCAGGAATGTGTCCTTCAAAGGGCCCATCCCTTCCTACTCTTCTACCAACTAACATTCCATTCGAACCACGTTCAGACCACGCTGTTGCATACAATTAGTGCTTACCTGCAGACCCTGGGTGCCTCTGACCTCGGCTTCTCTTTTGGGGGACGTAACAGGGATTTGTTTTTCAAGCTGAACAACCTATTGTTAATCGTGTTTTAGGCCTTAACATCACATCACGTTATCCTATGTCACCACAATACACCAAATAAACACTGGGTCTATAATACTGCCCTATCTACGACATCTGCAACTGCAACAATAATATGTGTTGTTGCTTTGTTGGTTTAATATGTGTGAAAGCTAACTACAACAATGCATGCTTCCGCCACACTGCCTTCAATCAATAGGTCTTTCTCAACCGGAAAAGATTGGCCTGGTTGGGATGATGCACATGCATCCCAACAGTTATTTGAAAATCACTGCTTTGAGAGATTTGCAAATTTGGAGAATTTTGTTAGTTTTCCGATCTGAAACTGATATGTTACTTTCACCCTATTTTTTGGAATTCAGTTTGTGGAACGTAGACAGAGGTAGGGGTGAGTGTGCCATCTGGACCCATGATCCAAGCCTGTGACCTTCAGGGTGTGTACAAATCACTCCAACAGGTGGACTGTTTGTGAAAAATAAAGATGCAACGTGTGTGCAGGTGTTATTGAAGTGTACATTGTCACAATTAAACATATAAAAAGGAAACTTATCCACCGTAAGAAACACTATTAAGAGAATTTGCATTGTTCATACAAGCCTATTGCATTCCTACACGTTCCAGACACTCCTATTGATTAAGACATTTTAGGCTTAAACACATTCTACCACATCTTTTCAAATGCTTTATTTATTCATTCCCTTGTCAAACTGTTCCTTATCTCTTGAGAGTATACAAGGAAGGTTGAAGATGTACATTGGTCGATATTGTGAGTGTACAGAATACTTTATAAACATTCTATAAGGAAATTAATGTTGTCCTTCTGGCATTGTGTAGGACTTTGAGAAAACAGCCAAAAAAAACAAAGGCGATGGTATGATTCTGTTTATTGTGCAAATGTTCCTGATTTGAATTGGTCACATTGAAGAATGTCAATAGACCACAAAAAAAAATAATTAAAGGGCTCAGAAATGAGCACTCAAATTGACTCCTCTGAGCAGCCATTTTAGATTTAAAACTTTGACACCTGCAACAACTAAGGGAAACACATAGCTGGACACCTGACATTGTGCTGCTGAGGCAACACCCTGCTTCAAGGTAAATGGACCACCACATTTATTGCCATCGAGTTCTTGTTCTTTCTCTCGCTTTCTCCCATGCTCTCTAGAGGTTCAGTGCAACATCACTTATAGTTGTGTTAGTGAGTTAGTATGAGTACATGCATACATATGATTGTGTTCTCCCAGGATTGCATGCATGTTCAGAGGTGTATGTGCTTTGGTGTGTGAGGGAAAGATGTAGAGTGTTGATGGTGTGTATGGAAGCCGATGCCGGCTGGTGCTCAGTTCCTCTGTATGAGTGTCTCAGTCAGATAATGTGCATTAATAACGTGGAAAATGGGCGTAGAGATGATGACACCAACAGGCATTCAGATGATCACTAACTATATATCAAAGTGCAAGCATCAGAATGGATATCCAATATACACTGATATTACACTGGCATTATCGCAATCAACCCCCCTCCCCTCCCAAGACTAGATATCAGAGACAACCCCACCCTTGGGCAAACATAAATGGTTCAGGTATTAAAGATGACTCCACCACATTGCAAGGCATCACAGTGCAAATATCAAAGTTGGCTCTACCTAGGACAATATATCACAGCTGACCCCTTAGAGGAGCAAATGCAAAAAAGCAAATACCACTTATGCCCCCCCACCTTTGTACAAATATCAAACAACCTCTTCTAGTAGCAAATGTCACAGTGCAACTATCACACTGAAAATGATATAGATGAATCCCCACCCAGGAGATCACATCACAGATGCCCCAGCCTAGGAGAACATATCACAGTGCAAACTGCACCCTCCTAGGGAAAAAAGGATCAGAGTGAAGTTTTCACAGTAGGCACCAAGATCTAAGGCCTGTTCCAGTAGTGGTGTGATATTTGAGAGTAATGTGGTACTTGTGTGTTTGTGCTCCAGCACAGTTGTGCAGTGTCATGCCAGTGAACATGAAAGCACGTGCCACCCTTTGAGTTTGCCCTTCTCGGATGCCTTGACAAAGCTGCACTTTGTAATTCAGGTATTGTTTGGGAGGTAATCCAGTGCATCCAGTGCATTAGCTGGGCAGCAAGAACCAGCAAATAATTCTCAAAATACCAACTCTGAGGATAAGGTCAGTGTGTGCACCACTGTGGGAGATTGATGCTGTTAGAATGTGGGCTCTAGGTGTGGATCCTCTGCAATGGTTGCCTGGTGTTCCTCGTTACATGATTCTAGGATGAACCAATTGTGGCTCTGGGGGCACTGTGGATCCTGGGAGTTGTGTGCCTGTATACTTATGCATGTACACAACTAGAGACATTTGGGTATGTTTGGAGGTGCAGGTGCATGAAGGAAGTTGTGTATGCAAGAGTTCTGCAACTGTGGGGTGGGTAGTCACATATGCAGGGTTTTCATGTTTAAATGTGTCCTTGCAGTGTTTGCGCACATGCATGTAGGTGTGTGTATGCTTTCAACTTTGTCTGTGTCTGCTGAAGTGTGTGTGTGTGCCTTTACCAGTGCCTACATTTTTGCCTAGAGGCGTTTTGACATGCACATGGGTTTGTGCATGTAAGGATGTAGGCATTTGTATGCAGAGGTGTGTGAAATTGTGCAAGGTTGTATGTTCAGCATGCATACATACTCACACATATATCTGCACCTACACACACACATACACACACATGCTGGAGCGTTACTTACACACCAGTCTGAGATTTCTATGTGGCGGTGAGTGAGTGTGTGCGTTTGTGCATGCTCTGATTTCGGTCCTGCACACACATACACACTCATACTCACACACATGCATGTCCATGTGTCCACACATCAAATGAACAAAAAACAGTAGTTTACAATTAAATAAGCAACATAATGCACATGTTCCTTTCCTCCTGAAGAAACCAGTCTGTTATCCCTTTTGATCATATAGCCAAAGTTCTTTGTCAAAATGTATCCATAGCTTATGTCTGTTAACACATCAAGAAGCATTAAAAAAAGAGGATGGTCACAACATTGATACAATGTATATTCTTTCAACAGCATCCTATCTTTCACAGCTTTCTACAGTGAACAAAAGAACACTACTATATCACTGTTTCAATACACCACACCTAAGTACAATCCAAAAAGGTTCTCCGCCTTCTTTCTGGATGTTAACCAAACGGCTGCAATCCATTCACGTTTCTTTGTAACAGGTTCTGCTGTAAGTTAATGACTCATTCCACAATGACTGCTCACAGGACTCAATGGGAATTATCATTAGGGAGTCCGTTTCCAGTTCTACATGTTTCCATTGAGCAAGCACTGATGAAGACTTCCACGATTGCAAAGAGATGCTTTTGCACAATACTACACCTTACATGTTTGATTGTGTTTGCAAAGTAACATCATGTGAGGTGGTATGCCTTTCCAAAATCATTGCGTACTCTTTCAGTTTGGCTGTGTACATCTTTCTTCTGCTATTTACAAATATCTCGAGATACAACCATACAACAAATAAGAGACGGTATTGAAGAAAAAGTATCACACTGCATTGTTGTCTGCTCTCTCTAAATTGCCATCATTAAATATATGCATACATTATACCATACATACAGACAAAAGCAGCTATGTAAAATTACTATCATGTAGTCATTAGGTATGTTTTTGAATTAGCTTAATGTGTATTACTATTAAAACTAATTCATTGCGAATTTGTTATCTTTTAAAGCAGACATCAAGCCTGTCAGATATCACTGCTTAAACGTTATGCACTGGCAAGGCGATTCTTCTAAGTATTCCTTATATATCAATATGGAGACTTTTCTGCATGGATACATTCCTAGAATACATATCATCACCTCGTGGCCTGAGTTGTTTTTGAGGGCTCCTATTGGTGACTTGATTGTTTTGTTACCCATATGGATGGTGCAATGGCCATAATGTGTAGATTCACCATGTTGCAACCCTGGACCCAGCAACTCTTCTGCAGTCTGCATGCCCTAAATAGATCAGTAGTGTTTTATTCATGATTCTGCTTAATTCTGTCTCTCTCTGACTTAAACTGTGGTATAAAGATTCACCGGTCACTGAAACTGCAGCAGAAATGAAAAATGCATGATTTAAATGAGGATTGGCCCAGAACTCACTTCTCTTTTAAATCTAGTTCCATGAGCAGGTCTGTGATGGAGTTATTATGAGGATTTGGTAAATGCAGGGAATACGTGAACACTTTGTGAACAGTGTTAACCAGCTTCTTTGCGATAATGGTGTCTTGAAGACGACAATGAGTCACGTAGTAAGCAAATGTACACGTCAATTGTTAACTGTGTTTGCATCAATGCTAATTTCTCTAAATGCTCACAGTCAATGTGTTTAGTAGTACATCATTAGTGCTCTGCCATTGTGCCTTTAGCTTATGTCTTCATATCTGATTTGTTAATGAAGAGGTCTGCATGTTCACTTAGATAATGCATACAGCCCAGCCTTTGAGGACAGACCATTTGGGAACTCCAACAGTAAGGTGGGTGGGTGGGGTGCTAGTGTCTGGGGCAAGGTATGAAGCAAAACAAGTGAGGGCCTTACCTCTGATGCCACGGATCAATAATATAGAAAGAAGGTCAGAATGGTCAACAATATTGAAGGCAGCAGAGAGGTCATGAAGAATAAATATATATGAAAGTTATGCATGCCAAGTGGAAAAGATAAAGTTGCTGCCATTGAGGAGAGCTGTCTCGCCTCGCTGTAATGCAGAGGTCAGAAGCCATATTGAAGAGGTTCCCAGGGATTATGAGTATCAAGGAAGCCAGTGAGTTGACTGAATACTATTTGTTCTTGGATTTTTTAATAATGTGTTAGAATGGAAGCAGGGTGAAAGCTGGCAGGCCAGCTAGGATATATACCAGGTTTCTTAAGGAGAGGGGTGACAGTAACTGTCTTATAGGATGAGGGAAATGTGGTAAGTAAGATGTGGATCAACACTGAGGGTTATGTGTTTCACAATGCATGGGGACGTTGGGGGCACAGGGAGGGTTAGCAATGAAGAGTAGGAAAATGATAGGATATGGGTTGATGTGGGCAAAGGAAGACTTAGTTGCAGGACAGGAGGGTTGGAGTGTTGGAGAAAAGTAAGCAGGTGCAGGCGGAGGGGATTAGAAGGTTGTTTTATGTCCTTCGTCCACTTCTCCTCACTCTCTATATTTCAGCTCTTGTCGCCCTGATCTCCTCTTATGGCTTGTCATATCAACTATTTTTTGATGACACTGAGATCTTCTTCTCCTTTCACGCCTTATCCAATGGGCTGCTGTCCAAAATTTCAAACTGTATCTCTACCATGAAATTGTGGATGGTGTCTCACACACTCATGCTCAACTCCACTAAGACTGAAGTTATCTACTTCCCAGCCAAACAGGCCATTTATTTATTTGTTTATTAGTATATCGCCGACTGCTCGCAAACATGGGGGCGCATATGTAGAGACAAAGACAGACGAAAAATGACAAAACAAGCGACAGGACGTGACAATTGCAGAGGGATTGGGGACAAGCGGTGGTCAGGAATATTACGAGTGCTTATTTAAAGAGCATAGTTTTAAGTTTTTTTGCGAAAAGTGTAGAGGTTTGTTTCCAGCCTGAGACAGGTCGGTAGTTTGTTCCAGCTAGCTGCCGCGCGGTTTGGGAAGGCTCTCCCCAGTCCGAGTTCTTTTTTATGTTTCAGTGTTGTTATCAAGCCCTTAGCCTCTGATCTTAATGTCCTGGTGGGACTGTAGGGTGTGAGTTTAGCCTTTAGATATGTGGGTGATTTGTCATATAGACACATATGTGTTAGGCATAAGGACTTGAATTGTACGCGGTCCTCCATTTTCAACCAGTAGAGGTCACGTCTGGCTTCAGTGATATGATCTTTTGTTGATTTTTGTTTAATTACCCTGATCGCATTATTTTGGATCAGATGGAAACTGTGCATGCTTTGCTTGCTAGCACCTGCAAGGAGTGCATTTCCATAATCTAGACGTGATAAGATGGTGGCTCTAGCAATAATGGCACAATTCTCTTTACTAAGTAGGGGTCTGATTGCTTTAAGAAGTCTAATCTAGTAATTACAATTTTTACTAACATACATGGTTTGAGCATCTGCATTAAGAGATGCTTCCAGGGTCATACTGAGTGTTTTGACCTTACCCACTACTTCAATGCATGATTTGTTGATTTGAAATGCCTGATAGTCGGCAGAGAGTTTGGCGCACACCTGAGTGGATCCGAAGACTATTAGCTCAGTTTTATTGCTGTTAAGACACATCCAATTGTTGTTCATCCACTCTTCAATGTTTTTGTAGAGGGTGTTCAATGTCATACTATCTTTTGCGTAGTCCCCACTCAGTTCCAGGACCAGCTGGGTGTCATCAGCGTAGTTGGTAAAAAACACCTGGAGTTGTTCTAATAACTCACACAGGAAGCGTATGCATAAGTTAAAGAGCAGGGGTGACAAGCTAGCTCCTTGTGGAACCCCACATAAGATGTTGTGTTCGGAGGAAAATTTGTCTCCCCAGTGGACTCGAGAGATTCTATTTTCAAGGAAGGAGGATAGCCAGCTTATTGCTTCCTTGGAGAAATTTGCAATTTTGGTGAGTGCTTGTTGTAGTAGCTGGTGATCTAACAAGTCGAGGCAGTACTTAGATCTATAAGCACTAATAGGCCAGTTTTGCCCTTGTTGATGATTTCCAACATTTTTGTTTGTAAGTCTAGGATTGCTGTCTCTGTACTATGTACAGCTTAAAACCCAGATTGTTGTGGATGTAGAATCTTGTGTTTTTCTACGATTCCTGGAGTTGTGCTGTTGCTATCTTATCCATGACTTTAAGTGTGAAGTTGCAATTCGTGATTGGCCTCAGGTTGTTGGGGTCATGTTGGTCTAAATTGTTTTTTTTTATAAGCGGAGTAATAGTGACATTTTTTATGTTTTCCGGAACCGTTTTATCTCGGAAAGATGAGTTTACAATTTTAATGAATAGTGGGGCAAAGATGTCCGGGTGTTCGAGAATTATCTTGGGGGGGAGATTGTTTTCTACACAAGACAATGGTTTCATGGATGCTAAAGTTTTCATCATGGCATCGACGGAGATTTGTTGGAATTGGAATTTCTCTTTTCCCTTAATAGTCGTCAATTCGACTAGGTGGTAAGATTGGGATTTGATCTCAAGAGCAAAGGCAATACGTTCCCTAGCTTTGGTAATTTTATTAGCTAAAGCTATCTGAGTGTTTTCACATTCGGTTTGGGATGGAGTGAAATTGGGAGCCAAGGCCTGAGGTTTATCTATAGATTTAAGGATGTCAAAGAGTTTACTGGCTGAGTTAGAGGATGCTTCAATTTGGCTATTGAAGTAGTTCTTTTTGGCCTTGTTAATGTTGTTTTTATAGGATTTTTCTATTGATTTCCAACTGATTTTATTATCATATGTTGGATTTTTTTGCCATTGTAGTTCACTGTATTTTTTTTCCTTTTTTAGGTTGGTTAGCTTCGGTGTGAATCATTTTTGATGGTTGATATTAGGCCTAACTGTTTTTTCGCGACTAGGAGCTTTCTGGTTAATCAATCTGAGCATATGTTGGTCATATTTGCTAATAATAGTGTCACAGGAGTCCTTTTCCGTAATGTCAGCAAGAATGCTGTTGACGCAGAGTTGTAAGTCTGTACTTTCAATATTTTTAAAGTTTCTTGAGAACACTTTCCTTGCTTCATTTGCAGGCTTTTTTGCTTGTTGAGGTGTAAGTAGATTAAAAACTACTTTATAATGGTCCGTCCAGATGCTAGGGGTAGTAACAAAATTGTTTGTCTCGATGTTATTAGAGATAACCCAGTCTATTTTGTGACCATTGGCCATGGTAGGATCATGGTTCAACACAATAAACTGGATTTCTTGAAGTTTTTTTTTTTTAGTTGAATTGCTTCCTTGTCTTTTGAATCTCTATCTCGCTATCTCTTCTTCTCCTCCTCTTCTTCTCTTCTTTCCTGACTACCTTCCTAACTTTGTTCTGCTCGTAACCTTGGTGTCATCGTTGACCCTTCACACAACTTCTCGCTCTTCATCCCCAAATCTTCCACTGCAGCAAGACCTCCTCCATATCAGAACAATCCATCATCTTCTTCCTTTTCAATATGGCTAAACAGCTAATCTCCTCCTTAGTCTTTCTAGATCTGACTACTGTGCCAGTCTCCTCTATGGCCTTCCCAACTATGCTTTTGTACCTCTGGACAAAGTCACTTTTCTGCTTTTTCTCGCTTTACCCATGCCTCCTCTGGCTGTCTTCAGATTGGCTGTCTATCTATGAAACAAAGGACTAAGTATAAACCTCTTCTTATCATCTTCAAATCTACCCATGGACATGCCCGACCCTACCCATCTGCTCTTCTCACTGCCTACCCCCCTCAGCCTTTGTTAAAATCATCCTGAGAGAAACAACTTGCCACCACTCAAGCCCCCTGTGCTCCCTCATGTTTTCGTTCTCTCTCCTTGTCCGCATACTCTGCCATGCTCTCCCTCTCCTTCTGCATACTATTCCAACTCTACCATTATCTAAATCCAAACTCAAAGCTCTTGTTCTTCGTGAAGAACCTGGTTCTTAGCATTTTACGCTACTGCATACACCTGTTTCCACTCTCCCTACCCTTCATGGACAACCAACAGCACTTTTCCATGACCCCTCATCCTTAATTCAGCACTTTCTGCACCATACTGTTCCTATGTTGTTCTGTCTGCCCTTGTCCCTGATGTATGTTTCCACCTTCTCCTGCAACATCTGGTCTTCAACCATTGTAAAGTACCCATGTCGGCTGATCTGTTATCAATGGTAAATTCTGTATGTGTTTCCCTGGGATGTTTATAAATGAATAAATACAACTTTCTCCATCATTACTAACAGTTCATATTGCCATGGGTGTCTGAAAGATCCGTTGGTGACCAGGGGAGGTCTGAATGTGCAGTAAGTAAGTATCAAATGTGTCTGAATAGCCTGTAACTGCTTAAGTAACAGCACAGCATTGTTGGTGTAAGGGTTGTTGGTGGACGCAAATATCATGGCTTGTGGAGTAAGAAGAGATGTGCACTGGACAATTCTGATTAATTGGATTCTTCTCTGCAGGAGTACAAGGATGTGTAGGGGTAAACAGGCCCACACAGCCCTCACACTTCTACAAACCAAAACACAATGAATCATAAAGGTAAAACAGGGAAAATCAAGAGATATACCTTCTTTGCCTTATGTGGTAGCATGGCACGAGGGAAGGCAATACTCTCAAGAGGGGTGTGAAGGTAAACCAGTAAGAACCCAAATAACACAGTATCGCAGTCCAAAAGGAAGTGGATTTCCAATCAAGGTGTTACACAAGTAAACCACTTTAAAAAACACCATCTGCACATAGAATGAAAGAGATGTCTATCACAAAATCCCACCCCAAAGGACGAACAGAGAAAATGCAACTGAAGATGCAACTGACTGAAGAAAGCAGCTCACTGAGTGTAGTTCCATGGGTGGTAGGTACTGCCATAAAAAGGATATTTTTCAAAAACAGGAGCAATCATGACCTATCCAGTCTCTAGGGTACAAGTGGATCTTGGCGGCAGGTCAGTGTCACAGTACCTGCATTCAGTATTTGGTGGACTGATGCATAAGATCATGTACTGAATGATAATATGAGTTGATCAGGCTCAGATAGGGGATTTAGGATTGTGGAGTACCTGGCAACAACAGGTGTTGAGTAGGGGCAAATGCGGGAGCTCTGTGTGGTTGAAGGGCAGTGGTTGAATGATTCAGTTCAGGGTGGTCCTAACAATGCTTTGTAGTTGGCCCGACCGAGTCAGGCTTTATTCACTGGGAGTTATCGGGGAGTGATGTTCGAGAGGTTTGAGTCAGCAGGCGATGGTCATTGAAGTTGTGATCAAGGATGCGTTGATGTGCACTCAATGCAGCAGAACATTTTGGGGCTAGCTTGGCCGAGACATGGTTGTAACACCCGGGTAGAGTCAGCGAGTGACCCTCTAGAAATTTGGTTCAGATACCAGATTTGTGCAGTCACTGTGCACAAATCAGGTGACCTTCTTCGCTAGGACACGTTTCAGTGCAATAGTTCAGTTAGTAGGAAGGATGCAGACACCAGCGCTAGCACCTTCTCTAGTGTTTAGGATGTGGTGAACACAGAGTGACCGGTTTGTGCGATAGAGCCTAGAGTTTCAGCTGGTCTGACACTCTGGTTGCTGTGAGGCCTCCTCAAAAGACTCAAGTACAGGATTCTCCAGTTCAGGTTCTGCTCTTCTTGCTCATAAGATTCATTGCAGAGTGGTTGGTCCTGTTTCACACCACTGGTCACTTCCAAAGTTCCCTTGAAGTGGTTATGGAACAGATCTTCCTTCTGTCCTGGACAGCTCATTCTTCACCTCAATCTGAGGACTTTGGACAGTACAATTCTCCCAAAGGAAGTCTAGCTGAGAATGTTGAGAACATCTCTTCAGCCTTACAGGGTCCTTGAGGAAGTGAAAGAATTCTACTGAAGGGGTGAGCGACCACTGCATTTAAAGGTGCACATCCTCAGCTGTTTGGTCTAATGTTAGCCTGTTTTAGGGGGCCACTCCCTGCTCCCGGCTGGATTGGACTTTGCACTGTTGATGTCACAATGAAAGTGCTTTGCTACAGATGAAGTGGAAAAGATAGGAATTGCAAAGAGAGACAGCAAGAAACACAATGGTGGATGGGTTCTTCCAGTGTCCACAGCACACCTCCTTATCCTGCTCCCACCCCTTCCCTCATACTGACAACAAGGACCTTTGGTCATGCAGCACCCTGGTGTGAGTCAGTCCTCCTGAATGGGTGTACTCCTTTGATACCTGGGCTCAGGACACCTGCCTGCTCTGCAGCTGTTGTGTGGCCGTATTTATCCCATTTCACCCCAATACACATCCCCTTCCACAGCAGAGCCGACTCATAGGAGTTGACACACATGAGACCTCAATTGAGATGAGGTGATCATGATCTTAAGTAGTACCATGCACTGTGCTTAAACTCAGGCTTAGCTTATTCTTAGAGATTATCTTGCCACCAGCACGGGGTACTCATGCTCATCAACATTTTGGCACAGGGGGCATATCTTAAATGTCACCCCTGTGCTGCAGTGACTTTGTTGTCACTACAGCTGTCATGTGGGCATTGTGTGACTTTAGAATCTGCTTTGTTCATGAACAGAGTGGGTGCTGCTGTTAGGGAGATGTCTCACCCGAGTGCTAAATTCCCTCTACCTTAGAGCCCTCCAGCTCTTTTGCTATATTTTGGGGCTTTGAACTTTTTATTTTCAATGTGTTTTACTTTTGTGTTCTTTGGTCATGGAGTTTTAAAAACAACTCCAGTGGTATCATCTTTTTCTGTGTGTCACACAGCACCTTCAGTGCAGTGGCACAGGGGTGTCTTTCAGACTCCCCAAGGTTTAAATACCTTCTCTGCGACTGACTACTGTCTCCCAGAGCATGCAAAATTAAATTGGCTTTACTCGTCTCTTTAAATTTACTGACCCAGCACACCCTATCTTACTATAGAGTGCTGAAGGGTTTGCCTAGCTTCCCCTGAGTCAAAACACTCATGTAACAGTAAATTGCTACCCTTTCCTACTTTAAATGGCTGGTGGCAGTGGTTTAGATCAAACTGCCATGATTTTTCCCAACCGCTAACAACGGTAGCTAAAAATCAGGTCCCCTGACCTATCTGTACAAACAGACTCCGGTCATCTTTTTTTGCCATTTCTTTTAGGAAAGATCCTTCTTGTGTTTGTCTCTGCGCCCCAAACTAGGTTTGGTCCCTTTGTTCATTGGACTTTGGCGGGCTTCAGTGCTGAAGCCCTCCTCTGGCGCCAGGTAGTCTGGGGTGGACATGATGTGAGGGAGTCGCCGAAGCTCCCTGTGCTTAGTCTCCTGGGAGACCTGAATCCACTTTGGCGTGATTGGCCGGCTGGCTATCTGGCTAGGTACTGTGCTTATCTTTTCGGCCATCGAGAAAGTGCGTGAAACTTTTCTAAACTACGAAGGCTTGTCCTTCCCCAAACATTCGTCAAACTTTTCGCCTAGCCACATCTTTTAAAAATCTGTGCCAAAGACTTAACCTTTATATACCACAACTGTGCTATCCTATACAAAAGACTCTGAACCATTGACTTTGGCCCAGGCCTATTGAGAAGAAATGCTGGTTGTATTTAACTGAAACCTTTTGCCATGCATATGAATGTATTTGGGCTGTCTATTCCTATAACCTTGTCTTTTCCCTCCTTCATTAAGTATCTGAAGTGCCATTTTGCTCCCACTTCATTTTGGAGCTAAACTTGTTCATTCACTTACCATTTGGATGTTTTTGGTGTATTAGTGTTTGTTATTGAGCTGCTTATACTAGAGTAATGTTTTCTAAATGACTGAGTAAATAAATGTATATTCTTTTACCAAGAAACCTTGAGTAAGTGTTTACTTGAATAACTGTATTTATTGGCCCTTTGTGTAACTTGTTCTACTGCTCACTTAAAGTCTTGAGATAAGTCTGGCTTCCCAGCCATCCATACCACTTTACTGTGTAGTACAGGCTTGTACCGAAGGTGAAATTGTGCTTTCATTTGTAATCCTAATTGCCTGTAGTGTTCCCCAAGGGTACTGCAGGTGATTCTGCCCAACACTGGTGTACAGCGGTGAGGATAAAGTATACTTGTTACATTTAGAATGCTACTTTTACTTTTGTTCAAGTAATGCTCCCAAGTCAAAGCAACACTAGTAAAGCAATTGTTTTATCATCACTGATATGGAAAGCTACAGACAGGAGACCCTAGTGACTTTAACTGTTGATCAATTGAGAGATATGTGTAAGCTAGGAATCTCACTGTAAAAGGCAAAAGGTTGAATTGATAGAAAAGTTTTTAGAATACCAAAGTCTGAGGAGTGGGTCTGAGTGGGTACTACAGAATAAAGCCATTCACGCCACCCGCGGCCTTCAACGATCTGATCACATCTCAGCAACTAGATGCAATGTCCACTGGCTGTCGATCAAAGCTTGTATTGGCTTTAAAACTGACAATTGCACA
The DNA here is from genome assembly GCF_040938575.1 of Ambystoma mexicanum. NCBI lineage: Eukaryota > Metazoa > Chordata > Amphibia > Caudata > Ambystomatidae > Ambystoma > Ambystoma mexicanum. The sequence continues at coordinate 1,513,636,737 of NC_090937.1, read as the reverse complement.
TCGGTGCATATACAATGACGCACCCAGCTACCTCAACAACAGCATCACCCAGAAACTCTGTGTTTGAGCATTAAGTTCCAGCTCAAGCATCACCTTACTCACTGCCCGTTCTAAGAACAAATGAGCAGGAGGTGTTAGTTGTTGTGTTCCTGCTCCAACACTCTCAAACTCTCTCCTGGCTGACATCAGAAATTAACAATCACACTCTTCCTTTAAAAAGGTAATAAAAACCTGCATTTTTTTTCAAATACAGTGCATTTTACCTCTCTACTTTGTGCCATTGTCTATTGTACCAAACACCATGATACCCCATAGTCAGGGCATTACAAAATCTTATAAATAAATAAAGTATAAATAAATAAACCCTCACACTTTTTTCAAAAGAACAAGGGACCCGACACTTCCCTAACTTTATAATGATTTGAATACCTACTTGGGGAGGACAACCTGATGCTAACTGTTAACCTGCATCAGTGTTTTTAGTAAATAGGTATACTGAATATTGAGGTCCAATAGCAACGAAAAGCACATCACAAAGAATATTTATTGCAGCATGAGCTTCACAAACACAGTGAATTATATATAGAACACCACAGTGTGTTTGTGAGTTGTGGATTACAGCAAACATGTAAGATCTACAGAACACTGTACATTCACATTATACACAGACACACTCACAATTTGAGGCAAAGGGAGATGGGGCGATTTGCCCCGGAATGACTCATGTATCCTCTTTCGTAATTACATAGTTTAGCTGCATGAATTACAATCAAATATCCACAGAGTAACAACAATTTAGTGTGATTAAAAAGTATACATTCAACACGATATGATTGTGTCTTGGACTTAAAGGCACAGTTTCTTTGGGTGACACATAGTGGAAAATAGTTTGAAGAGCAGGACATCTATTAGAGCCAAGATGGATTCCCTTCAGACTTCAGGACTGCATAGGAAAAGTAAAAAAAAAATCTTCTTAAACAAACATTACCACCAATAAAAATGTATCAAATGATATGATCATACCACTCTACCTATCACATAACATATACTGTAATGTCATTGATATATCAACTTCAACTAACTACACAATGCATTTGATAGTTCTATACAACCACACTACTTTGTCTAACACTACATACTACAGCCATCAACATGAAGTGCAGTGTCCCTTTTCAAGCCCGTAATGTGTATGGGCCAATTCCAAGAGTGCTCCTTGGCTAAATAGGGTGCACATCACTGTCTGCTGTACTATACAATTCACAGTGACCTGGTGCAGATCAATTTAAGTGTTTTTACTGCAGCAAAAGGACTGCTTGAAAGATGACAAGTTGGCATCTGCGATAATTGATGTGCTACATGCTTTGTTGACAGCAGAGTGCTGGCTAAGTACTCCATTAGCCTTACCGAATAATGATTGACTATTTAAAATTGTTGTGTTTATTCAAGCTCATTGATTTAAAGACAACGTCTTTCCTGTACTATCGTCAATTATCTCTCTGCGACTTGTGTTGCTGATGCTTTTTGAGTAAAGGAATGGTGTTTGTCTTCAGTCAGATTTGAGCTGCAATCACAGAAAGTAACAGTAATTGAGAGGAAGGGACTGTTACTTGCATATGCAGCGAGTTCTTTTTATGCATACTATTTTTCAATTTTTCATAAAGAACCCATTACCTAACTCAGATTTGAATTTGTATTTGGGGTACTATATATAGTCCAAACCTAACAAGGCATCAATTAAGTGCTGTATATGTCGTTGATGGTAACAGCAGATCTAGTGAGTAATGGATTACATTATGTGGAATGGGCTGTTCTGGTCATGGGGTGGGATGTGATGCAGGAATGCACAGAGTCCAGGTGGCACCAATGTTTGCGTGAACTTTGTCAGTATACTCAGGAATCATTTGCTGAATGGCAAAGATCTGAAGTAACAAGATTTTATTATGAAACATATTACAATATTTCTATGTGCAGCCAAACAGTTTACAGTGGGCCTCGTTCTAACTTTTCCGGTATCCTGGCAGTAGAGCTGCCAGGAAACTGGCAAATGTAGATACCGTTTCTAGCACTCGGTCCGGTGGATTCCGTGTGCCAGAGTGGGGGTGTAAATCCCCATTCATGGAGTCCCATAGGGGATTTGCCGTCATTAACGGCACCAGCAGTGCCGGTGCCAGTAAGGAGGGCTTTTTTTGCCGGTAGGGCACCTAGCTTACCTCCAGCTGCAGGTAACCCAGGTGCCCCACCAGCAAACCTGTGGTCCGCCGGTCCGGTAAAGTGCCGGTATCCACAAATCCACGAATACAAGCGCTTTTTTACTGGACTGGCCAACCTAGAATGAGGCCGATTGACATATGTGCATCTTAAAAAAGATGCCCCATTCTGTACAGCTGACAGTTCTTGTACAGTACAGTACAGTTCTTGTATGTGCTCCTGTGGACTGCATAACTGGATTTATTTATTTATTTATTTATTTATTTATTTATTTGCCATTTGTAGAGCCATCCAAGCCCAAAGGCATCTGTGCCCTGGTTACATTTATAGACATGGTAACAACACTGATGGTCAAAGTACATTACGCGTAGGAAGGCACAGACCAGATCTGTGGTACTACCACTTAAATAAGCAAACAATTGGGCTACTGGATACAACAAGGTGGCCAACACAGGTTTAAGGGTCTTGCACCACTATTACCACACTTTGAGGCTTTTACAGAAGGGCCAGCAGGATGATTCCAATCTTAGTGCAAGTGGGAGTGTGTTCCAGTGTTTATCTGCCACCACTGGGTTGTCTGCTTGAATCTGGCGAGGTAGAGGAGGTGTCAGTGGGCAGCCCGGGTGGGTCTGTTGTATTGTGATTTGGGGAATTTGCTCAATATGTATAAAGCGGTGGTGTTAGCCAGAAATGTATGCGTAAGTAAGAAAGTTTTTTAAACACAAAACAATCACGAACCAGCAGCTAGTCAGCATTCCGTCTGAAAGATGAGAGGTGCTCTTTTTTTTTAATATTCATGGCTGCTCTTAGGTTATTATTTTGTATTACTTTGAGTTTTTCATATTGCAAATGGTAGAACCTGCCAAGAGGGTGTTGCAATAGTGGATCCGGGATAAAATCAGTGCTTTGGCTACTGTCATAAAGCTCTCGGAGGACAGGAAGGGTCTGCAAATATTGATGAGTTTGGATGTGTATGCTGCCACAGAAGTGATTGTGTCCACATGTCTCATTAAAGAGAGCGAGGAGTCCAAGTAGAACATCAGAGTTGTTGCTTTTTTGGCGACTGGAATCAGGTTCCCATCTATGACAAAGAATTTGTAGTCATCATTTAGTTCATTTAGTTGTGATTAAGGCATAGTCAATGTTGAGCCATCCAGATTAGGATAATTTGGTATAATTTGCTCAGGAAATTGGAGTCAGTGTTAAAATTGCCAGAGATGGAAAGGAGAATCTTGGTGTCATCCGCACAGTTAATGTAGGTGACACCCTACTTGTCCAGTAAGTCAAAGAGTGGCTTTGAAAGATATTATGCAAAGTTGAGGAGATGCAGGAGCTTTGGGGGACACAACAGGTGACTAGGGCTGGGTGGGCCAACTCATTATGAAAGAAGACCCTCATTGTTTGGTTGGAAAAGTTATATCCAGGCTATTGCTTTGGGGGAGAAGTTGGCTGCTGAAGAGAGGTGTTGGCATAGGATTTTAGGGTCCACTGTATTGAATGCTGCAGAGAGGTCAAGTAGGAGGATGGTGGCCAGATTTTCATTTGCTATGATTTTGTCCATTTGGATTTTAGGTTCAGGAGTGCTGTTTCTGTTCCATGACCTGGGCAGTAAACAGATTGGCGCAGGCCAAGGAGGTTGTTGGTTTCAAATTATTTTTGGATTTGCAGGTATGCTGCTCTGTCTAGTATTCTGAGTAGGAAGGGCACTGTCATAATAGGGTAGTAGTTTGTGGGGATGTTTGGATCTAGTGTAGGCTTCCTTTAGGTTGGTGATGTTGCCAGAGGAGGAGATGTTAATGATGGCAGCACAATGCAAATGCCTATCTAATTAAAGATATAAACCATTGGGATAGCCAATGCTTGTGTTTAACAGGTATTGCAAGTTAAGAATAGATGTCAATATGCACATTTTTTTAAGTTTAAGTGGCTGAAGGCACACTTGGTTTAGACATTTGTATTACATCAGGAGCAGATTTACAGCTGGATGTATGTCATTATCTTTCAGAAGACTTCTCAGAGGAAAATGACAGCTGCAGAGAAGCTATACTTGGAAGTTACTTAGTGATAGAGCTAGCATAAATAGATGTCAGACGGATGGAAATTTGTTGTGAAGGTGCACATAGTAGTGGACATGTCCATAGGGATTAGCCTGTAGACTGGCCGCCATGGTGTCTGGATGATCAATGAGTCGATAAAAAGGCACATAATACTCACACACAGTCTGTCTGTCCCTCTTCACTTATCATCTTCCTCCGGACTTTTACTCGTAAAGTGTATTTACTAAAAGATAAAAAATGTTGTCATTTTTGGAGAGTGCAGGCAAACATTATGAAACAGGAGTTATTAAAATAGATGGGGAATGTCTGGGGGCAATTATTAAATATTCATATGTTTCAAACCTTAGGATGATTTATCACAGCTGTGTTTTTGATATAAATCTCCCTCACATAAAATAACAGGCTTCTAGAGCAGAGCCAGACTCAGAACCACAATCACAACTAGGAGGTTCTGACACAATGTAATCTTTTTAATTTTAAATTTGTATTGTGTTACAGTCATATAGTTGAGTTTTCACATGGTAAAAAACAATTCATTATTCACAACTCATAAAAACATATTAGTTAATGTCCAGCACAAGATTAAAAAATCAAAACGTACAAATCAACCCACCAAACCCCGGGGCATTGTATCATACAATTCAAATCTCTTAAGCACTTTCACAAGTTCGATAGATAGAAAAACATCATGCCCCATGGACAGGCGATGCCAAAAACATCTAGTTTCTAGCCAATGCAGTTAATCAACAAATCGAGTGAATGACTGGATTCTTAAGTCTCTTGTTCCTCAGCACTCATTCCTAATGTGGAACAAGGACTGGCCTATTATCAATTTACATAGCGGGCAAAAGTTAATCATAAGTCTAATCCTCTGTCTACTTAACAGTATCTCTCCAGTGGGGAGCAATTTTAAATGGAATCTTAGCATGGCATGTCTTTCTCCCCTATCTGGAAACTGGCTAAGCAACTGTGTAAGGGCTCCCAGACATTTATCCTGAATAGATGGGTTCCTGTAAGGTTTCAGCAACCCGCATTACATATATAGTGTTTAGCCAGTCTATTTACTTCAGTGTTCGTACACAACCCATTACATTGGTATGCAGGTCATCCTCAGTTCTCAGGAGGCGCTGCAGGATGGGGAACTCCTTCATCGTCAGTTTTTTTCATGAAAACATTCATACCTTTAAGTTCTTCTTGATAAAGGTCTGAGTACAGTGTATTTTATTGTGGCCATTTAACTAGACTATATAGCTGCAGCAATGTCCACTCTAGACACACCTCCAGTGATTTCATTCCCAGTTAGTAACGAAAATAGACTATCGGGAGGGAAAGTGGAAGCATCAGAGCTTTTTCCAAGCCATTCCCTCAAGATAATCCCAATCCAATTTCCATGCCTGGGATTCAATTTACATACCATACAAGAGAGTAGGAATTACTTTCCCTTGTAGAATTTAATCATGGGTGTCAGATAGAATTTACAGAAATGTGTTTTGATGTTCTTTATTTGCGCAGCTAGTTGGTCAATTGTACCTTGCAATTTAACGCTTACTAAAGCAACATTGACATATGCTGTTAATCTGAAAACCAGATATTTTGTTTCCAAAACAGTCTTAATAACCATAGATTGTCAATCTATGAGACTTTCCCTTCTTTGTCCTAGTGCCGATCCTCACTATGTTGGGCTTACCAGGATTGACTTCTAACTTATTAGCCAATGCATACTCACTCATGGCAAAGAATAATTGTTGGATTCCACAAGGGGAAGGGGTGAAATCCATGAATAAGATGTCATCGGCATAAGCCAGCCAACTCACCTTCTGCTTACCAATCCTTGGGATCACCAGGGCGCTCTTGTTTAAAGTATGTTTTAGGTCTGCTAAATACAGATTAAAGAGGCAGGGAGCAAATATGCATCCCTACCTTACTCCTCATTCAGTTGGTATGGGCTGGCCAATTGTCCCTTTCCATCCATTGTGACTAAGTGATTCATATCTTTATGTAAGTATATGAGGATGACCAGGAGCCCAGGTGGAATGCCTCATTCTTTCAGCTTCCCCCACATTTTCATCATGTTTACGGTATCGGAAGCTTTGGTGAAGTCCACCATTGCAACATATAGCAGAGGTCTGCCAGCCGCCATGCATTATCCATGAGCATGTTCACTATCAATCCATTGAAGGTTGTCGATAAGCCATGCCTAACGCCAATTTGTGCTTTGTCAAGTATATTCTTCTCATTAGCCCACTTTTCCAAATCTCGCAAAACCGCTTCTGCGAAAATGTTACTGTCTGCGTCGAGGAGGGGGATAGGTCGATTGTTGTTGGGATTCGTTTGTTTGATAGCCCGTCTTGAAAATGGGAACCATCACTGCACACTTCTAACTCACAGGGCATTGCCTTCTCTCAATACAGTTCATAAAGAGAAGATGTAACACTGTAGTTCAAGTCTCAACATTGGCCTTTAGGATGGAGTTTGAAAGGCCATTCGGGCCTGCTGCCCTTGAGCGGGATGCTTTTTTATCAAGTCCCTTACGATATTTAATGAGACACAATGAGCCCAGGGAGCACCCCTTAGGGGACTCTCTCCCTTGTGCAAGTTGTTATTGAATAGTGACCCAAATGTGAGCTCTGCGTATCCTCTGTTACACAATTGCTCTGTGCAGTGGTTTGGGTTGACTTCCCATCATTCATTAAAGACCAATAACTACGGCCATTATTTGTGACGAGGGCGTCCAGCATTTCCTCTACCTGTCGCTGATATCTAAGATGTCTATTTGCTCTATTCCATTTTTGATAAGGGGCTAGTAATATGTTTTTCTCTTTTATGAATACATCTTTAACTCTAACTATCTTTCTTAAGAGTCTCAACTTTCTCCTTAATTCTCTCTTACACGATGCCTCAGGGCTGATTCTGTGCGCTTAACAAATGCGAATAAATAAATAAATAAATAAATAAATACAGATCTAGGTTCCTTCATCCCATTCGGATTGATGAGACATCACCTTTTTTGCCCTCCACATTGTCATTTATCCAAATTCCGCAGGAAGTGTCTAAAACTGTTAGGTTTGCAATCCACATATAGCTCTTCCTGCGGAATATGTTTTATTGCATTTTCCAGATTTTTTTCAAGCCTTTTCCGTTCTAATAAAATGTAACCAGATGGTTTTTCTCTTCATTAATAATCATATCTGTATGCTGACCACCTACATCCAAATACATCCCAGCCAACGTTTTTAGAGTTATGATCACTCTTTTCTGTTGCTTTTATCAGCAACTCATTACAGCATTCAAATACATTTCTTGAGAGCAGTATGTAGTCAATAACAGATTTTGTTTTGTTTCCCACCTAGGTATATTTCAGAGGGAGGTTGCCAACCACATTACCGTTCCAGATCAACAATTCCCAGTCAGCACAGAATCTTATCCACTTCCTGCACCTTTCTTCTGTTGGACTAGTGCCACGAGCATTATGTTTTTGGCCTAGACAGTTTGAATTTCGGTCCCCTGCTATTACAATTTGCATTCCCCCATCGTCACTCATACAGTGTGATAAAATCTCTGAAATGTGCTCCAGAAAATCGTCCATCAAAGAGCGAGCAGGGTCATAGTAAATATTCGGGACTAACATGCTCGTTGTCATGTTACCAATTTGATGGTCCAATTTTAAAACGAGAATTCCATAATTGTAATAGACAATTATTTCTACTTTCCGAAAACTGGACTTCCTAGTAGTGATTAGCAGACCATCAAATGGGCATCCACTGCCTTTGCTACTGGCTGCTTGGCGTGTTATACTAAAGCCACCCATCACAATATCCAAAACCCACCAGGTTTCTTGAAGTAGTATTAAATCATATTATCCAAAAATGTCAACACGCGCATTCTCTTCCATGAAACTTCTATGTCCCTTTGTGTTCCAACTCAAAACATGAATTCCTTTATTTGTCACAGCAAAGCTGCACTTTCATCTAGTTTCTGAAGAATTTGTGTCAAGATTTCTGGTAATAACGCCCACATTCTCCTCTGAGGGTCTCTACTTCTTTGCTTCTGTTTCCGTGAGCTGCTGTGGACTGGGCCTTAGGGGCTTTCTCTCTATCCTTCTGCCCACCAACCCCATGTTCACCTTTTTCTTTTCCTTATGTTTAATAATCAAGATTTTGAAAAAATCTTTCCAAAAAAGAACCTGCGACTGACAGCAGGGCATTTACTTCCAAATGCGATTGCAAGCCCACTTCCACTATTTCAGTTACGTTTTCATATGGGAAGTGTATATACTCTATTTCATAGGTGGAAAAGAGGTCAAGGTCAGGTTGTTAGGATGGATTGTCGATTCAGTACTACAGGTTCTTCAGTGATTGCAGTATGTTCTATTCACAAATGGTGTGCTCCTAAAAGGAGTATGGGAGACTATCTAAATTGGTTACCTCTTGTCCTGTCTGGCTGACATCATTTCCATGTAAATCCATGACATTCCTTTCCATCAAATTATTCAGGGCTAATGTAGTCACTGCCTGAGAATGAGTCAGAAGTGCCCTTGACTGAGTAGGCACAGTGGCCATAGATACTTTTTGGTTTAGGGGCAGTTGGTCATTCCAAGATGAATTTGCATTTATTTTATGTTACCCTATTCGAAAGATCTGAGCCCATTGTTCTCGTGGTAGAGCAGAAAGGGCAGTTGTTGTCTCACCTGTCTGCCCTATCTCAGGCTCCAGCTGTTTATAGTTTATCTGGGTTTACGCATTAGCATCGGACGTCTTCTTTTTGGAATTGTACACGCTTCCTTTCTTTCTGATTGCCTTGGTCTGTCGACAATCCTCTATATCTGGTTTATCTAGGGGATTATTAGTTTAAGATATTTGATCTTTCTGTAAAACATCCCCATTGCCCAACTTGCAGTACTCGATTATTTCTAAAATATTCCTTAAGATACTACCATTACTTGTCACTCTTGCCATACATATTCCCCACTACTTCGTTCAATTTTTCATAGATGGGCAGTTCTCCTTCCATTCTCATATCTTCATATAAATCCATGAATCTCATGTACTCTCTTGATCCCTTGAGATGTTTTCCTTGCTTTTTTTTGTTTTTCGAATTGTTCCTTTTGTTCCCAGTTCCTCTCTTCACATACCTATTAGTGTTTTCCTCCAATATTTACAAGGCCTGGGTCTGTTTAACCAAGTCACTTCCCTTCTCTTTTTCCACAGCATCTCCTCTGTCCTTTGAGCGCTGTTCTTTTTGGAACAGTACAGTATTGCTCCCGTTTTTTGTTATATTCTCAGTCTCAGGTGTTCTTTCAGTCATATTTATTGGGGTTTCACTGATACTGTCTCTGGAGGATGGCCCAGGGGCAACGTGCTCGCCTTTGGATGCAAGACGTCAGCGCACCACAGGTTTTATCCCTGCGTCTGCGCTTAGAAACCTCTGCGTATTAAGCGCCTTATAAATAACCTATCATATCATAAGAGTTCTCAATTTGTCATTTATTGATCTAGACTTAGCCTCTTGTATTTCCAGTCTATGTGAATGCAGAGTGATGATGTCTTTCTAGCATACTTGATAGACTTTTCATTTTTTGAATTAATCCATCTAAAGAAGTCGATGTTGTTGTCTCAAGCCGTGCATTTCTAGTGCATTGTTTTCCGATTAACTCATTCGTCATTTCCAGCGCCAGCTATATTTATGCTGATTATGCTGATCCCCTCGTCAAGCAGAGAGCACCCTACGTCAACTCCTTTAGGGGTCTAGGACGAGCTAGGAAGCCGAATTGTGCTGCTCAACTTATTATCTGCCATGATTAGACCTGGTTCACGCCCATTCTCCAAGGGGATGTTCTGCGTTTTCCGGGGAGCGGAGGCACTAGTACAAGATCATATTTCTCCCAGCTCACTCTGGATCCCCTCTTTTATAGTCAGGTTGTGCTCCTTTAATTCTGCTGGATTGAAAACCGCATGCATGTGATTAATTTTCTCTGTGCTCTTTGTTTGCACATCCCGCTAATCCGTCATTACTTTGAATGTATTTTGTTTGTTTTATCCATGTACTCTTCAAAGTTCTTATGCTTACTCTTCGTATTCCTAGCTGACCTCGCCATGTATAGTTTATTCCCTCGCGTTTGTCTCCGTTCACAGATTTCACCTTTCCCACTTCTTTCCGCTCCTCAATATAGACATGCAGCGAGTAAGACTACGAAGATACAAAAATCAAATCAACAGATATGATAGGTTATTTATAACACGCTTAATACCAACTCGAACCGCTGGAGCATTGCATCACTCATCAACCCCAACCAGTGGTACTCATAATTTTGAACCTCACTTAATTGTCAAGTTAAATCAAATCAAGTTTATTTTTGAATAAAAATTCCATCAAAAACATAAAATAAAAAAATAGATGAAAACAGTAAAGTCGGAAGCATGTACAAGTTTCAAATACACCCACATGTTAGTATTACATGGGTTGGTATTGTATGGTACGGTCATGTTTATATGTATAGCGCCTATACACAAGACACGTGTTTCAAAGCGCTCAAGGAGGGGTGGAGCAAAGGGAGAAAAACAGTAATTCAAAGCCCTTGAGTTTCTGAATAATACAAGCATGACACAGGACAAAAACAAGTGCATAAATACAATTAGCAGTGTAGCCAACAGCAAATAGGTGCAGTTTTTCCAAGAGCATAGATGCACAACCATGCAGGAAGGGAGACGAGACAGAAGAAATGATAGACGATCTTCAGGCATGGTTGCGATCGTGCAAGTGTACAGCAGGTACAGGGTGGTGGGTGCAAGTGCAGGAGGTTTGGGAGAATGTTTGCGACCAGTTAGACAGGAATTGTAAAGTGCTGAGCGATGTAATTCCATGGCTCATTGACCAAGTGCAGTAGCAATGGGGCAAGTGCAAGCCCTGAGGCAAGTGCTGGAGTACTGGTGAGGGTGCCAGGGACCTGTGAGACTCTGAGGTATTCCCGGCGGCCTGTCGGCATGCTGTGTGGAGAGGGGTGGGTAGAGGGATAGAGTGAAGAGAGGGGTTAGCAGAGCAGAGGGAGAGAGCTGGAAGAGTAGAATAGGAATGTCTTAAGGAGTTTCCGGAACTTAGGGAGATCACAATGATGTTACAATGATTTTAAAACATTTCATTAATACACAAATGAAAATATTATGATGGCAGTAGAAATTTCTGAGCATACAAAGCCTGCCAAATATAAGACAATAAACGGGACCAATCAATGGCATATCTTCCCTTCTTCTATTATAATAGGTGTCAGTGTTCTTGCACTAATTATAGTATAAGCCATACAAAATAAGTGCATGAGATTCTGTACTGGTGCAGAAACAAATTGACAAGGCTTTTTAGGTTGGTTGGCACATCCAGTCAACCAAAAAATACTAACACCTGTGTGAAGAGGGCCGCTAATGGCCACTGCACTAACGTCTTTGCTGTTAAATCAGCTGTGTGACAAGGGTGAGTGGTAACCCCCATGCTGCTTTCCATCTTGGCTGCATGATAGCCTAGCTCGTACTGATGGAGACGTTCTAAATCAGGGATCATTTGATTCCCAGTATGAGCCTATGCTGATGCTACAGTATTAATTGCCTGCAAACCTCGCTCTTTCCATGTTTTAATCTTGGTTTGAATTAGGTTCTTGAATAATTTGGATTTACAAGTAAATGCGGGCAAGTCTGCCATCATGTCCCGTTTTCCTGGTAATCGTCGAATCAAGCTCTCAGCCATGCGTGCCAATAATAACATTCTAGCTCAATTTAGTGAGTCCAACTATATAGGTATTGGTTTTCTGAACATGTGACTACTGAAAGCCATATATGCAAATAAGCCACTAGGATCTCTGCGTCTCTACGTCGCTACCTCTGTATATGTAACCATGTATCCTGTACCAAGACTACTTTTGGTGGGTGGCTTTCTTGTAACCCTGAATTAAGCCTTCTTACGTTCCGTTTATAGCGCCTTGATGCCCGTGGGTTGTAGTGCACTCTACAAATGGAAAATAAATAAATACAAAATAAAGAGGATGAAGCAAGGCTTGGGTGGAGTAAAGCGATTTAGGAAAATATGTAAGGCTCAGCCTGTGAACTTGATACTGAAAGAGTTCAACAGTAAAGGGAGTGCTGTTGCTATGAATGGAGCAACACTGTGGGGGGTTTCAGATGTTGCTGTCAAAAAACTACTTCAAAATGATTTTTATCAGAAAATGACCTGGTTTGCTATGTTCAGTCTCTAATTTTGGGAACCATATGGAGTTGGGTTTATCTTTCATTGAAGACTAATTGAAACTTCAACCTACTATTCACTGGCTTTGAGTATGGTCAAACCCTAAGACAGGGATAACACATTGGGCCTCATCACGAGTTGGCCGGTAACGCCGACGCTAATAGCACTGGCGTTAATAGCCCTACCGCCAAACCCAATGGCGCTAGTAGTGCCGGATCACGGGTTTGGCAGAACGGGTATTGCCCATTCCCCATTGAGCCCATTTGGGAATTTGACATTGGGCTCAATGGGGAATGTTCGCACTATTACCGCCGGCAGATTTCCCGCCGGCAGTAAACGCGCCGAAAATCAGCAATTTTTCAGTGGAGCTGGGGGGAAATCAGCCGAAGCCATGATTTGGCAGGCCCTTGAAAAGCGGCGGTGACAGCGCTACCACCACATTTAAGGGCTACCTTCAAACTCATGATGAGGCCCAATGCATTTGAAGGGCATATTAAATAAATCGGGAGCAAATTGTTTACCACGGCTTCTGCACGTTAACATGCACTTTAAGAAATTAAATGCGCCAAGTCACTTTAATGCTCCTTTCAATCTAGATTGTAACATGGCAAATTAACTGAAAGCATGGCTGGTTGAATACATGCAAGATTCACGTGAGCCCAGAGAATTACAGAAGCCTTTTAGCTGTACACACATCGTGTTATGGTCTGCTCTGTGCAAAAGTATTTGCTGTGGTCAAACTATTTATATGAGAGATGTGATCATCAGAGCTAGATTGAATTATTTTCACCTAACTATGGCATGCTTTGGATCCAGTGAGCTAAAATGTGGTTGTAGACCCTCCAGAGTGGAAGGAATTCCATAGAACAGGGTATCTGACCCATGTTCGTTCTCAGTAGAGGAGCTCCCACACTCCTTTGAAATGTTGTAAAACTTGGGAATTCACCCTAAGTAACCGAGGGTAGTACAGACGTTGACCACTTGTTAACTGTTACTTAGAGATGCTCAGCTTCACCTCACTGAGGAGGCACAACAGGGCCAAAACACGTGTCTGGGGTTGCTGATGGTATTCTTGTTCAGAAGACAATTGCCTAGCGTTTCGCTGCTGGACTGCCCTTTCGGGTGGGAGAAAGACTGATATGCAAATGGATATGATCTCTGAAGTGTACAGTGAGCTAAAATGTGGTTGTAGACCCTCCTGAGTGGAAGACATTCCATGGAACAGGGTATTTGACTCATGTTTGTTCTCTGTCGATGGGCTCCTACACTCCTTTTTTAACTTCTAGGACTATAGTCTTACCTTGGCCCACAGTACCATAATAGGTACATGAGGTATATCGCTTGGCTGTTTCTGTTTTACTTGATTGGGATCATGGTCAATTTGTAGAAATATGAGGGCTTAGTAGGTGGTTTAGCCATTACTCATCTTTGTACTCCTGTACAGTCATGTTGTCACACTTGTGGCAGTGGTTTGGATTTACAACGTTTTAAAAACCTTTGTACTAGGTACCTCTAATTGATGTCATGTACAAGCGTGATGGTCTCAAGTACTTACACTAAACATGTGCTACAGGGCCATAGCCCTATCAAACAAATTCTATAAGTAGGTGTTGAAAGAGATGTTACAGTTATAAATATGTAATCTGTGTGCAAAGGTGTGTATTTACTATATTTATTTATATGAATTTATAAAGCACTCAACGGCCCTTGGGCATCGTGGCACTGTTACAGGTTACTTGCTTAGATGAACACGAGTTAGGTACATTTACATATTTTAAATGTTATATCTTTTTACAATTGTACATGTTGCATATTGATTACAGTATGTCATAATTTACAGAGGGGGTTTCTACTCACAGACAGGTGAGATGCTTTGCACCCAGGAGCCACAATAGGATTTCGCGTATTGGGCGGGGTGTGATTGTGGTACATTGTCTAGTGGAAGAGTTGGGTTTTCTGAGCCTTACAGAACGCTGTGTGTGAGGTTTCTTTTCTGTGATCTGGTAGTAGTGCGTTCCAGTTTTTTGGGGCTAAGACTGCGAAACTAGCACCTCCTTCTTTGGATCATCTGAAGGTTGGGACCGTGAGCTGGTTGCAGTGTTGGGCTCTCTTGGGCCTTTCTGAGGTGGCGCGGTGAATGGTTTCTGAGAGGTAGGGCAGTGCTGTATTAGCGAGGCATGAGTGTGTGATTGAGAGGGCTTTAAAAAGGATGCATTCTTTAACTGGGAGCCAGTGGGCGTCCCTCCTTGCTTGGGAAATGTGCTCCCTCTTAGGTATGCAGAGGGCAGCTCTGATGGCTTTGTTCTGTGTGGTTTGGAGTTTCTTGAAGTTTTTTGATAATGTGCCTAGGAATAGAACATTACAGTAGTCTAACCGTGCACCTACCATGGCTCTGGCTATAGACAGGCAGTGTTTTGGGGAGAGGTATGGTTTGACCTTGTTTATGATCTTTGTAGTTAGTGCAGCCAATGAGGCAATGGCGCTAACTTGCCTTGACATAGACAGGGTGGCGTCCATGTAAACTCCTAGAGTTTTGGCTGCCGCTGATGTTTGCGATGGCAGTGTTGTCAATGATGAATGATGAGTATTTGCTGTCTAGTTTGTTGAGGATTTGTTTGGGACCTACCAGGAGTATTTTGGTCTGTGAAAACAAAATCAAAATATCAAGGCTGAGTACCCCCAAAAGGAAATACACCGAACACGGGTTACAAAGGAACATACAAAGTACTTTATTTTATACTGAATCCAGTTAAGAACAGAGCGAAAATCAGATAGCTATCAGCCCTCAGTGCAACACAACAAACTCCAGCTTGGTTCAGTGTGTTCAGTAAGAGACACTGTACATTAGAATGCATTGGTTTTTTATACTCTTTGTGAGCGCGATGTCCAGCCCTACTTCGGGTTAATATTCCACTAATACATCACCAATCTAGGGTTCATGCCAAGTCTCACACATCCGCATATAACTGGTTTGCTTTTAATACATATATCAACAAGCCTATACAGCAACTGTGTATTCTTGGATTTCCCATGCAGGTCTTCTCAAACATTAATACAATGTAGTTTAAACAAGTGTTCTACGTTCAGTATTTGAATACATTGTTCTTAACATATGCTCGCAGATTAGTTTCATTGCACGAGTAATCCTTTACACACAGGTCAACGAAGGACAAGGTCTCAGTTCACGACCTCGACAAGTGGCCTGCAGACAAGTTACATATTAGATACATACAAAGGTCAAGACGGCCATGTTGTATTTTGGAATGACATCGTCCACCATTTTAACTCACAGGGTGACTTTACAAAAGCAAACCTAAAATGGCGGATTGACCTAAAATGGCGGCTTACATTGATTTTAAGGTCAGGACCTTGCAACACGGATTTCTTCACAAGCGACTTGTGAGCAGCTTGGCGTAGGCCAATATACATATATTTATTAGTTTTACTGCCTTTGGAACTTTCGTTTTTTTTAGAAAGAGAACATTTACCTGCCTCTCACAGCACAGCACTGCGAGCAGAGTGTGTCTCTTGCTGTGCTCCTGTTGCTTCCTGGAGGAGGTGGAGCAAAGCGGTGACACGTGACTGATCACGTGACACCACCTGGCCTTATCTTCAGCCGTGAGCCGCCCGAGCGGAGTGTTTTACTACTTTTGGAACTTTCGTTTTTTTTAGAAAGAGAACATTTACCTGCCTCTCACAGCACAGCACTGCGAGCAGAGTGTGGCTCTTGCTGTGCTCCTGTTGCTTCCTGGGGGAGGCGGAGCAAAGCGGCGACACGTGACTGATCACGTGACACCACCTGGCCTTATCTTCAGCCGTGAGCCGCCCGAGCAGAGTGTTTTACTGCCTTTGGAACTTTCGTTTTTTTTAGAAAGAGAACATTTACCTGCCTCTCACAGCACAGCACTGCGAGCAGAGTGTGGCTCTTGCTGTGCTCCTGTTGCTTCCTTGAGGAGGCGGAGCAAAGCGGCGACACGTGACTGATCACGTGACACCACCTGGCCTTATCTTCAGCCGTGAGCCGCCCGAGCAGAGTGTTTTACTGCCTTTGGAACTTTCGTTTTTTTTAGAAAGAGAACATTTTTACCTGCCTCTCACAGCACAGCACTGCGAGCAGAGTGTGGCTCTTGCTGTGCTCCTGTTGCTTCCTGGAGGAGGCGGAGCAAAGCGGCGACACGTGACTGATCACGTGACACAACCTGGCCTTATCTTCAGCCGTGAGCTGCCCGAGCGGAGTGTTTTACTGCCTTTGGATCTTTCGTTTTTTTTAGAAAGAGAACATTTACCTGCCTCTCACAGCACAGCACTGCGAGCAGAGTGTGGCTCTTGCTGTGCTCCTGTTGCTTCCTGGAGGAGGCAGAGCAAAGCGGCGACACGTGACTGATCACGTGACACCACCTGGCCTTATCTTCAGCCGTGAGCCGCCTGAGCGGAGTGTTTTACTGCCTTTGGAACTTTCGTTTTTTTTAGAAAGAGAACATTTACCTGCCTCTCACAGCACAGCACTGCGAGCAGAGTGTGGCTCTTGCTGTGCTCCTGTTGCTTCCTGGAGGAGGCGGAGCAAAGCGGCGACACGTGACTGATCACGTGACACCACCTGGCCTTATCTTCAGCCGTGAGCCACCCTTGCGGCGTTAAGCCCTGGAGGTAGTAAGGGCTGGAGCCGCTGTTTGGCTGTTCGGCTGTGAGTAATCTGGTCTACTGCTACTAACTTTTGACCTACGTCCTTCTTAAAGCTTCCAGGGTACGGGGTGGAGAGTCGGACTCTGGCAGCTCCACTAGCCGCCGGGCGTTCCCAACCCTGCAACTGAGTGCGTTTTTTAAACCCATTCTTTAAATGTGGATATTTCCAATAATTATGCTTCTTAGCTGACCCAATTATAATTATATTAGCGGCCGCGAGCTGATCTCCCCTCAGGGTGTTCTTTTTTTTCTAATCTAATATTTTTTAATATATTTCTTTTCTGGTTTTTTTCTTTTTTTATAATATGCCCGCACTTAGAAGCGGGTTTGAAACCGCGGTGTGTCAAGCTACTAAGATAGTAGAGGTCCAATCAGGCTCTCTGACTCATTGTGAGGCACTTATTAGTATTGACCACACTGAAAATATGGCTGCCTCGATTTTATTGGCTGAGAATATTAATGAAAATTCTAATATTAGAGCTGAAGGGAGCCCGAAGGGATATCCCACCATAGATCCTGCAATTTTGAATGTTGTAGCCTCGACTGAGGTAAATGTGGACATACCAGACATAGAGGATACGGGGGCTAATAGGAACATTCCAGACTCCAGACAGGAACTTACAGATGAGGAATGTCTTCAACAAAGTCGAATTGGTACTAAAAGGGTAGTTCAGTATCATGCGTCCACTCCTCTTCAGAAGAGGATTATTACTGGGAAATTACAGGCAGGGGATAATCAATGCTTGGATCCCCTGATATGGAAGGGGAAACAACCATGTGGAACTTTGCAATTCACTCACATTTCGCCGGCAATATTTATCTTTGGGAAGGATAATAAGGATAAGGTGCAATGTGCCCTCGATTCCCCTCAGTCGGGGAGCTCTAAGCAGTCTGGCGGGGGGGACCAATTTAAAGAGACCCCCATTCGTTCTAAGTATAATCTTAATCAGCCTATTGGGGAGAGTGATTTGGATGATTCCTTCTTTATTACGGCAGATGCTACAGGTCATTTGCTGAGGGAAATTGTTGATCTAGAGATACCAGTAGGTAGATTTTTGTCCAAAGATAAGGGGGTGAGGAGCTTATCAGAGGGTGCGCCAATTGATACACTCTCACAAAATAGAAACACTCCTATAATGTGGAAACAACAAGAGGGTAGGCACCTATTCCCTATTAGACCGATTATAAAGACATTTATACCACCTATATATAGCAAGACCAGCTATACCCAAACTGATAAGGAAAGGGATTACTTACCCATAACTGTAGATAAAGCTACCGACCCTCAGCGAACCATATTGGAAAGTCGTGGGGTAGACGAAGATAAACAGGAGTCTCCTGGTTTGAGAAGGGAGGAGAGAGGAGATTACCTGATACCACTTCTATCCAATTTACACATTAGTTTGAATTTGGCTTTGAAAACCCTAGGTGAATCCCAAGAGACTATTGGTTGCTCTATGGTAGGGCAACAAGCGGCCTTTAACCAATTAGTGACTCGTCTGGCTTTCTTGGAGGGTATAGTGGAGGCTAAGAACATTAATGAACAGATTACTAAAGAAAAGAGTCTACTTGATAAATACAGAGAGGAACAAGAGACTAGGTTAATGACCATGGATGCTAAGATTACTACTCTGTTGGAAGTTATGCTTACAGGAGATCGCCCCACCTCGTCAAATATAGTGGTAGAGGATTTAGTCTCTCAGGGTAAAGGAGATAATAAAATCAATAATGAAAACTATGGAAAGGATCTGAGCTGTCCAGATAGTCCTTCGGTCCTTCTGGATGCCATAATAATGGCAACAGAAGGGCCTATTCAGGAACAGGACACGGAAAAGTCCAGCGCTCAGATGCAGGTGAGAGAAATTATAAAAGAGGGGGAATGTTTAAACATTAGTAGTGAGGGTTCAATAATCTCCCAACATACTTCCTCTAAAAAAGGGCAAAAATGTAAACAAAAGACAAATGTAGAGAGGAAAAATTAGCAGTCCAGGTATTAGAAATAGGTTCAAACATGAAAAATGATGTAACAGCTCCAGTAAATAGCTCGGACTACGATATAAATGAGATGCCCCAATCCCCTGTCGGTAGACGAAAAAAGACAAAAAAGCAGGTTAGGATGTCCAAAAAAAGCAAAAACATGCCTAACATAAAAATTAAAGGCAGAAATGCGAATCTCAAGGGAATTAGAAATATCCCGCTTCAGGAAGAGCCAGATGATAGGGGGAGCCATAAGGCATCTAATAAGGAAGAGGATCAGGTTCGGGGGGAGCCTATTAATTAAGACTCCCAGCCCAGGGGGGAAATTAATACCGACCTAAGTACGGAGGAGAATAATATACTAAAAGTTGGCCTAGAGCGCATACAAACTAAACAAACAAAGATGACAGCTTTTGGCAAAATAATTAGTACTAAACACGCTAGAACATCTGTAGGCACACAACAAATTGGGCACCCTATTATTTCCCAAGAAATTCCAGTAGTAGTATCTCCGAATATCACCGCCTTACAAGGGCTGATGGTGTTACCTGAGAAGGGGATTGATTCCACTAGTAATAATACGGGAGATACCCCCCAAGATATACATCTCTCCAAAACCCAAGATCCTCAAGAAAAGGCTGTGTTCAAATCTAGTGTGGATCACATAAAGAAGCAATCTATTCCGGCCCAGCCCCCTTAAAGATCTGTACAGGGAAGTTACTGGGTTGGATTAATAATAATAAAACAGACTCGCAGGTTTATTTAAATAGAACCTACCTTCTAAGCCTGTTTAAAAAGATTCCCTTATAACGAGCAATTACAACAGATGATATAGACGCCATCTTTTTACCTAACCATAATAACCATCGTATGGTAAG
The DNA here is from genome assembly GCF_040938575.1 of Ambystoma mexicanum. NCBI lineage: Eukaryota > Metazoa > Chordata > Amphibia > Caudata > Ambystomatidae > Ambystoma > Ambystoma mexicanum. The sequence continues at coordinate 1,513,616,708 of NC_090937.1, read as the reverse complement.
TTGTTTTCATTCAGCGATGGTAGCAGACATGGTACGTGCTCAAGAAAAGAATCTTAACTCTTTGGGTTATGATATATATACTTTAGTAGATGACAAAGAGGTTGATAAGTTTCTTCAATATAAGGAAACAGATAACATCCAAACCCAACAAATCCCACAATTAGGTAACAATAAACTAGAAAACTTTGGTCCAGGGTTGGCTTTAATTTCTAGCCTTCTAAATAGTGTCCAGGATTGGTCATGGTTACAGCCAGCGCTTAAAACCTTGGAGACACTCAGACAGGATAGTGGGCGTTCCTAACAGCTCTAATATTGATGTGATTTCCTGGAATTCATGCGGGGGAGCACACCTCAACACGTTTTTGAATAAAAGGGATAATTATGTGCACCCCCGTATTTATTTTTTTCAGGAAACCATGATGCTGTCTGATATATATATATATAGAAGGTTTCTATACTTTTTCCTCTTTAGCATCGCGTGGACCTTTGGGCAGACCTAGTGGTGGTCTGATTATTGCCATTGATCGTAATTTGGGGTTTCACGGGGAGGTGATCTTCAGGAGTGATTGGCTCTTGGGTATTATTCTCACTTCGGAGAATAGGGTAGAGCCGATCCTCATGTTGAATCTCTATTGGAACCCGTTAAAAGTGGCTATTGATGAAGTGGAAGATACTCTCAATATGATTCTGGGAGGATGGTTCGAGAAAGGGTTTGGTAATCGTATTATCTTGGGAGGGGACTTTAACTCGGCCTGTGCTGAGGGTTCCACATTAAATGAAAAGGGGGTGATTCCTAGATTGCTCCTTCCTCATATCAAAAGAGGTATATGGTGGGATAATTATCTTGATCATTGGGACTTGGGTCTTTTAGATCATGCCCGGGATTGGAACTTACCGAAATTTACTTGGAAAAGAGGAAGTAATATTTCTAGAATCGACTTTTTCTATGTTTCAAATAGCTGGAAGCAAGCCTGTGGAAACTTGATACTTATGGAGGTAGAACTGGGTGATCATATTCCCTTATGTTTTTCTCTTTCCATTCCCAATGTGGGTAATTATATTAATCCCACGCTGTGTGGTCTAAAGGCTGGAAATAATGGGAGAAAGGTTGTATGGAATAAGAAAATAATTACGAAATTTAATAGTCTGGTTTTGGGTAACCTATCCAGAAGGCTGCCTCATATTATTAGAGGTGAAGACATCGAATTGGGGGGATTCTTCTATAATACTATATTGTCATGTGTTTATAAAATTAGTAGCACCAGTGAGAGGGAGGTCATAAAACCTAGGATGAGGGTGGGTGACTCCAGAATTCAAACCTCCAAGCGTAGTAAATACAGTAAAATTAAAGCCTTGAAGAAACTGCCCATTCCCTTTTTCGAATTACAGCTTAGAAAGAAAAAAATTATATTGAAACACAAAAATCTTATCAAATCACTGAGAATGGATCAATATCATGAAGCACATCAATTGATGATGCATAATCTTTGTAAGGGCAGAGATGTTAAATTTTGGGCAACTATTAACTCTATGCTCATGCCTGCAAAAGACAAACTTGACTGCTCGATCCAAGCAGAAGTGTAGAGTGCCTTCTATAAGCAAAAGTTTGCATTACCTGTTTACTTTACAAGGGAACAGGATTTGGATTTAGGTCCCCCCGTGGTGGAAGATTGTGGGTGGGATTTAGAGGATATCAAATGGGCCATTAATAAACTCAAACCTTCTAGAGCACCAGGCCCGGATGGCATTCCCCCCTTCGTCATAAAGACATCCCCTGGAATATGGGCTGATTTGCTCAAACCTATATTTGATGATATTTTTAAATACCATACTATTCCTAAAACTTGGGTCCAGAGTATTATTGTCCCTATATTTAAAAAAGGGGACGTTCTTAACCCTCAGAATTATAGACCTATAGCCCTTTTAGATGCAGCTAGTAAGGTCTTTGGCATTCTACTTTTAAGGGACATCAATAAATTTACTAGAAGGAATGCCTGCTTCAGTAAATTTCAGGTTGGCTTTAGAGAAGGCTTGGGAACAGACTTGAACGGAAATATTTTGGCTCATTTAAGAGATACAGTCCATCAAGCTAAAATGGGCGAAGTCTATATGGCATCCTTGGACCTCTCTAACGCTTTTGACGGGGTCATTAGAGATAGACTGTGGACCAAAATGTTAGCAATGAATTTTCCACGTAAGACTGTTCAACTCTTGGCTCTTTTACATAGAAATACCTCTGTCAGGGTGCGCTTATCCTACGAAGGTTCCCTTTCTGATGCCATAGAGACTGAGGTGGGGGTTAAGCAGGGCTGCTCACTTGCACCCACGCTCTTCAACCTGTACGTCAGCGATGTGGAGGATATATGGCGGGGTCCTTCCATCGCTCCCGTTAGGATGGGTAGTTTGGTTATTGAGTGGTTGGCCTTTGCGGATGATTTCATTCTTTTTGATCGTACCCCACGGGGTCTTCGTAGAAGGATGGATATTTTCTATCAATATGCTATGATGAATATTCTTTCCCCCAATGCATCGAAATCTCGAACGATTGTAATCTCTAAGAAGAGAGTTTTCAAATCTTATGTCTGGAATATGGGGGACAATCTGGTGGAACAGGTGCAGGCCATAACATACTTAGGCTATAATTTTTCTAACAATTCTAGCCTAAAGAGGTGGAAATTGAGCCTTGCAGAAAAAGCGTCTAAATTAAAGACTCAAATGAAATTTTTGAGGGTTCGAGTATGTAAATTTTCGCTCCTACCTATTAGACGTTTCTACCTTGCTAAATGTGAGCCGGTTCTTTTATATGGTCTAGATATTTGCACCAAGGATATGAGTTCCTATTTAAATGTGGTTCAGGGGAAATTATGGAAAGAAGTAATGGGCCTTTCCATGGCAATCCCCAATGCCATTATCCGGCACAAACTATGTCTAGTCTCACTCAAAGCCAGATATTTGTGGAGACAGCTTTCCTTTTTTAGAAAAATGAATGATCCTTGTATAAATACCCTGTATGAGTTGTTGAATAGGGTGATTAAATCTGGGTCAGTCCAATCAATTAAGGGATTCAGCGACAGAATGAATGCTCTGTTATATATTTTAGGCTCTAGTTTAGACGACTTGGTGCAACGACCCGGCCTAGTTAAGAAACTGTTATTCAAGGCGGATTGGGTGGATACAGTCAATGAAATAGAGTCTTATGCAACCTATAAGGAATATGCTAAATTTTTACATGCAAGGGAATGTATCCTGTAAGAGGATTCAATTCAACACTACAGCTAAGTCAATGCCTAGTCTGGGATACTGAATGGAAACCCTTATTGATATATCTTTATGTCCAGTTCATGCGTTCTGGATGACTACCCCTATATAACACCCCTCTCTTGGAATCCCCCTGACCCCGCTGAGCCAAGAAGTAGTTCTGTTTTGCAAGTTTAAAAGGTTTATTTGATAATTTAAACAATATCTATATATATCACACTTTATAATAATTTAATAATTGAATATGACACTTAATATGAGCAGTAATCAATAATGGATAGTCTGGCACTGGCACACTTGTGAATAGGAACAGAAGAATAAGGTGGTAGAGAATGCTTTATATAAGTTCAGATGGATGTAATGTTGAATGAAATGCAATACAGAAAATACTCAATATGATTTCAACAAAACAATGTAATCACTTTTCTCTGGCAATCCCCTCCCCCCTTTATGCAATGCAAGGAAATGGAAGGAAAGCACACAGTTCTCAGAAATGCAATCAAATGTAATTCAGTTCACCCCAGCAGCTTAGACTACAGAAGTTTACAACACAGGCCCAAAATGCTTTTATATGTGCTGGCAATGAAGTGAAAAATACGCTAAAATGCTTTTAATTCCCTCTAGAGGTTCAGGGTGAGTGAAATCTAGTTAATATTAGCCCAGACTCACTTTAGCAAGGATCTAGGAGTAAATAGCAGGTTAAATGAATTTTTGGCAACTGAAAGCAAGAAAACTGCTGTTTTCACACGTTGAGAAATTTGCAAATCGCGGCAAATTCGCGAGTGCGTTTTTCGCGATTGCGGCAAAAGTATCGGGGGTACTAGGTTCGTAGGAAAGCCACGATTCTAAGCGTTCTGAGGAAAGTTACTGCAAGTCTCTAGGACAAACGGTCACGGAGATATGAGCGATTAAATAAAGGTAGTTTTTCGGATTTGGAATGTTAAAATTCAAAGTGACAAGTGCAGCTTGCAACTAGAAAATGACAGGTGACAGCTTTACAAATGACAGGTGACAGTTAGGAGACAGTTCTACTTAGATTAAAATAGATTGAATTATATTATTTTAACTAAGAGATTGGTTCTGCACAGTTCTACTAGGTACTCACACTATATTCTTGAATTAAATGGGCCTCGCCACGGATCTGGTCAGGTTTTAGACTGGACTCTGGTCTGGTCTCTGCACTTCACAGTGATCTGGGTCAGCTCTGCTCTCTCTCTAGCCTCTCTGGATTCTGGAGATTGATGGATTTGAAGTCTGGATCTTTCTGCACAGCTTTCTCTAGAGATTGATGGAGGTAAAGTATGGATTTTCCCGGCAGAGCGTCCCGCAGCAAATGGATTTGAAAGTCCCTATCTGTCCTGTCTGTCTGCTTTTATGTGTTTTGAAAATGGGTGTGTGTGCAGCATCACTAGCCAGCCCCTCTCCACTTGTCATTGGCCACTTCATACTCTTCCCCTTGATTGGGGGAATGAAATGAAGTGTCATCATGATGAGGTCTGTTTATGGTACAGAGAACCCACCCCTGTCAACTTTACACACAATCTATATTTGCTCAAAAAACATATTTGCACAGGTACACATTTGTTTAAAATTACATGCACCCTTCACATATCACAGGAGGTATACCCTGTCCAAATCTGCTCTTCCTGGGAACTTGCATTCAGAAATGGCGACATTTGCACTTTTTAACTGGTTTCGCAATATCGGACATTACCCCAAATTTACACACATGTGCGCAAGGAGTATGGACATTAATTGATGAAGTGTCAGATTTTTAACATGCATACATTTTAAGTAATACCCTCTTAACTGCTAGCTTGCCCCCAGATCATGCCACCGGTTCTAAAAACCTCTTAAAATGTGGGCAGAAAAATCACAAGAATTATGGTATCATTTAAATAATTTTCACAAGTCCTCTCTATGAATGATCCATCTTTTTAGAGTTATGTTCTGGCTACAGGGGTGTGTCTTTTCAGGTCACATGGTACAGAAACCAGTCTTTCCAGTTTCTGCCAAGCTCAGAGACCCTGCCCCTCCCAGCTTCTTCCAAGAGGAAGCTGTTTTACGACATCTGCAATAAACCATCTGCCTGGGCCCTGGAAGGCCCTTTGTTCAAGAGGAAGCCATTTATGACCACTTCCATAAACCCTCTGCCTGGGTCCTATGTTTAGCCTCTAGCAGTCCCTTGATAATCCAATCAGAGAAGTGTCAGATCCCTTTTGGTGGGAGCAGCAAAAAGGACAGCTAGGCCTGGGAACACAGCTGTTGTGCAAGTCTCAACTCCTGTCGGGGGTAGCTGGTGGGCAGAATTCAGTTCCTTAAGCCAGGCTTCAGATAAAATGTCACTTTTTGTTACCCAGTTTAAGTCAAGACAATGTTTACATATGCAGCTCGAATGCTGATTCTAAGTTCAAAACTATGGCATTTCAACAATTGCAACCTATGTGACACTCAAAAGTAGGTCACTCATTTCTTTTAAACATTTAGGTTTTTAGTGTCTTTCAGTCCAAATTTACTTAAACTGCTGAAATCCACAGCTCAGCCAGTCTTGTTATAAACATTCAAGTCACTTCAGAATATAACTTTTCATCCTCTTTCCAGATTTTGTATGCCCACAAGACTTTATTCTGCCAGATGTCCGCTGGTGTTCAGTGAGATTTTTGGATGTGTTGCAAATAGGCATTTTGAGCTGGCATTCAGAGAAACAAAAGGTGATTTTAAAGTGCGGTTTTTCCTTTGGCACACATTTCACTCATGGCACCCCGGCCCATCCTGCTTGCATTGGTGGGTGGCAAGTTAGGCAACCATTTTAGTGTGCACAACTGCGCGGTTTTCATAGATTCTGGCGCACATGTGGGCTTTTTCGGCCATCTTGGATTTCCTAAGCCCACAGCACCAAATGTTGTAGCATAATAGTCCAAACGTGGGTCAGAACACCCAACAAACCCCCCCGCCCGACGGCACTTGGATTGAGTCGAGGGGATGTCGGGTGCACAAGGGTTTTGATCCACGCACTGGTATGTCCGCATAATCTTCTTCCAATTCTGCAAATGGCACAGTTCTTTTCCTCCATCCGGTACTGATCGATCGGTTCTCCTCGCCGGTCCTGATGGGAATATTGGGCGGTACACCGGGCCCCTTGCGTCTCTGCTCCCGGTCTCCGGATCGTCCTCCTTGTCCCGTCTCCAGGTTTTCTTTCTCCTAGGACGACAAAGGAAGAGCGGCAATACCTATTCATGGACATTTTTCCCCCACCATTGATATAGTGGGGTGGCATATAAATTTTAGAACTCAGCAGATATGAACATGCACATTCATTTTAAATTAAGAGACAGGAACACATAAACTTGAGAAACACAGAATTTGATAGGCTATATGTAGGATCTTTTAAGTTAGAACTGAATTAATCTGAGACAGTACCCTCTAGGATTCCAGAGGATTCCTCCAGTTGTTGCAGAGTGTGCCTGGGATGGCAACACTTCAACTGGTTAATGTGGACCCACTTGTCTTCCCCCTCTGCCAAACCGCCTTTGGGGATGCGGATCTTATAGGCCACAGGGGATATTTTGTCTATAATCTCGAAGGGTCCCTTCCATGTAGGCAAAAATTTTCGCTGTTTGGCCTGGTTCCTTTGGAAATTGTATAGATAGACCCGGTCCCCCACCTGATATTTCTTCCTGGAAGTTTTCAGGTCATAGTGGGTCTTCATGCTATCAGCTGATCTTTCTAGATTCCGCTGAGCATAAGCAAAAGCATGTTGGAGGTGTTTCCTTAAATTCTCCACATACTCATGAGTTGTGGAGGCATTTATTAGTGTCTGCTCTAGGGTCCTGTAGAGCAAATGCTGAGCAAGCACCATCTTGCGCCCAGTCATCAACTCAAATGGTGACATTTTGGTTGCAGATGAAGGGGTAGATCTGATGGCCATTAGGACCAGAGGTAATCGGATATCCCAACTTGGCCCAGAATCTGCCACAAACTTCTTTAATATGCTCACAATGGTTCGGTTATATCTCTCTACTGCCCCAGAAGAAGCTTGCCGGTAAGCAATATGCAACTTCCTTTTGACCCCCAGTATCTCCCACATCTTTGTCATTACTTCACTAGTGAAGTGGCTACCCCTATCTGACTCAATCCTTTGAGGTAGACCAAAACATGTAAAGATGTGGGTAATCATCAGGGCAGCTGCAGTTTCTGCCTTGCAATTTGGGGCTGGGAGACATTCCACCCACTTGGTAAACAAGCATGTCACAGTCAACATGTACTTATTCCCCCTAGCAGAGCGAATCACAGGGCCTACAAAGTCGATTTGTAAATCTGACCATGGCAGTGTCATCCCCCTCTTTTGGAGAGGCGCACGGTGTGTGAGGGATGTTGGGTGAAATTGTGCACACACAAGACACCCCTTCAAGTATTGGTCGAGGTCCTGCCCCATGTGTGGCCAGTATGCAACCTCTCTTAAGATTTCCAGTGTTGTGTGAAACCCCCTATGACCAGCGGTGGCCGCATCATGGGCGTGACTTAACATCAGGCTTCGGAATGAGGTAGGAACCACCCACTGATCGTGGCCAGCTTTGGATTTCCTTACCAGCAAACCGTCTTGGATTCGGAACATTTTTGGACATTTCATCAACACTCTTAGGTCCTCTTTCCCAATGTAATCGGTATCCGTCAGGGGAAAGTTCTCAGGGTCCTCAAGGTGTTGGTAAAACTTACCAATAATTGGATCCCCCTTCTGAGCTGTAATCAAATCAGCATCAGGGGTCTCCTTACTCCATTGTGCAATTGAAAGGTCATTGTGAGCATTTGTCTGGGACCTAGTGATAGCAGTGACCTGGATTTCCCCCAACAGGGACTCCATCTCAATTAGATCCCCTTGGATGGCCCCGGTTTTGGCCAGCTGATCAGCTAAGTCGTTTCCAGTTTTGTCTGGTCCCTCTACTTTGGAATGACCCTTGATCTTTTTCCAATAGATGGTCATCTCATTCGAGGTGACCAGATCATCAATGTTTTGGATCAACTTCCCATGTTTCAAGAGTTTGTTGTTAGCACATAACATGCCTCTGGCTTTCCAATTAACCAGGTGCTCCACGAACCCGTTCCGTACATAATCCGAATCTGTGATTATGACCAGTTCGTGGAGTTGATGCTGGACAGCAGTGAGGATGGCCTGATGCACAGCCATCAATTCTGCCACCTGACTACTTCGGGGACCAATTTTGTATCCAGCGGAGGGTTCTGGGAACTCATTCACCCATGCATTACCTACGCCGGCCACCAGTTCTTTCTCCCTGTCGTTGTCAACATGGTAAGAGCATCCATCCACATAGACAGTGGGCATTCCCTCACACTTGTCTTCTTCAAAGACTTTGTGGGGGGAATTAAGGTATGCCTCCATGTTGTCCTTTATTTTTAGACTTTCGTCCTCGAGACAGTTTTCTCTGGCACAATCATGCAAGTCAGCCAGACTTTGCGCGACGGGACTCTTCTTGTTTTGGCCATATCTGACCTCCACAGGAAAGCCTTGCATTGATAGAATCCAGGAAGTAATTCGGGAATTACTCACATTCCCGGCTCGGATTCTGTCACTTTGGAGATATTGCAGAGGCTGGTGTGGAGTCTCCACTATGATGTGTTCCCCCTGGATAAACGGGCGGTAATTCTTCAATGCCCACACCGTTGCCAGGAGTGCCTTCTCACAATCGTTGAATTTTTCCTCCACAGAGGATAAAGTTTTGCTCGCATAGGAGATTACTTTATTGACCTTGTCATGCTTTTGGTATAATACTGCTGTCAAGCACGTATTAGAGAACCCCGTCTCCAGGAAGAACTCCTTGTTTCCGACAGGATAAGCTAGGCAAGGCGCTTGTGAGAGGCTTCTTTTGAGTTGTTTTACTGCCTCGGATTGTTCTGGACCCCATTCCCACTTAACCCCCCCCTTCAGGAGATGAATCAGGGGTCTGGTGATCTCTGCGTAGCCCTCAATGAACTTTCTGCTGTAATTAGTCAGTCCAAGGAGGCTCCTTAGTTCCCGCAGAGTTGTGGGGTCTTTCAGTTTCTGAAGTGCTTCCACTTTCTTTTCCTGGGGACAGAGACCCTGAGGAGTAATCTCATGCCCCAAGAAATTAACACAGGTTCTACACCACTGTGCTTTCTGAAAGGAAAGTTTTGCTCCGGCGGCCCTCAACTGGGTCAGAACATAACGGATCTCCGCTATGTGTTCCTCCACAGATGAACTTTTGATGAGGACATCATCTACATAAGCCAGGTTACCCCTCGCACCCAGGTCGGGCATGGCCTTATGCAGGAAAATGTTGAATTCATTGCCGGAGTTGAGGTATCCGAAGGGAGTCCGGGTCCATGTGTATTGCTGGCCCCCAAAGGTAAAAGCCAGTTTGTATTGGTCCTCCCTACTGACCGGCACGGTCCAGTATCCATTGGTCAGGTCTATTGCAGTGAATACCTGTGACCCCTGGATCTGGGCCAGCCCTTGGTCAATGTAGGGCAGAGGCCATCGGGAAGTATGGACCCGTTTGTTGAGCTCCCTGAGGTCGGCGCAGAGTCTCCACTGGCCGTTTGGCTTTAATATTCCCAGCACCGGATTATTGAAGGTGCGTGGACTGGACGGATTATTCCCTGGGACTCAAGGTTCTTAATTATTTCAGTAAGGGACTCTATTGATGCGAGAGGCAAGCGATATTGCTTCACAAACACAGGAGTCATGCCAGGGTCTGTGGGGATTGTTGTTGTGTGGATGTCAGTGCGACCACAGTCATATGAGTCTACCGCAAAGAGATCTTGGAAATCCAAGAAAACTTGTTTCAACTTTTGCTTTTGTTCCAGAGTCACACAGGCATCAGCTAGGTTGACTCTCTCTTCCACCATCTGCCTGAAGCCGGGAAAGACTTCTGGTTTGGCTATTTCAGCGGCCTCCTCCAGCTGGGTGGAGAAGTCCCTGGTCAGAGTGCTGATTTGGACTGGAGGCTTCAGGTGGGAAAGGTAGCCCTCATGGACCTGGAAAATCACCTCATCCCTCCTGAAGTCACAAGTCACATCTTCCTTACCATAAGGGCAAGAAGTGTACACCAGGAAGTTCCCCCCATGCCAGGTAAAAATCCTGTCTGGTGTTGTATTGTCATCACTGTCACTGTCAAAGCAGTCCTTGGGGATTGGCCCTAACAGTTCATTACCTAAATCTATGGAAAAATGTCGGTCATCAACCGCCATTCCAATAATGGTGCCTGCGGCTAGAGTAATACTCTTTAAGTCGCTGTTATCCACCTCTATTAGAATGGTGTCATGTTCTATGTTGACTAATGGAGTTGGGTTTACCCCTAACCCTTGCTGTTGGAGAGAAGCATTTAGATGTATGTAAGCATCAGGGTTTTTCCAATGTTGTCCTCTTTTAACTTTCACTTCCAGGGCGAATTGTTGGGTCCTTTCTGGGATGGTGACTTCCTCTTTGATCTGAATTTCAACAGCATAAGGTAGCAATTCAGCTGACCTAAATGCTTTTTCTGGATCATCAAAGCCCATGGGATTATCCGCTAATCGGGACCAAGCTTTGAAGTTTATTAGGTCCAAACTAATGGCAAAGCGATTGAGAATGTCACTGCCTAAGTAAAAAGCGGCAGTGACGTCTCGCACGACCCAACAATTGTGGACTATGCTCTTGTTGCCAATGGAGATTTTGAGCATACACCTGCTTGGCAGGAGATGTTTGGAATTGGGTGCTTCCAGGTCCATTTCCCATTTGTCTATCAGTTTGAATGTGGGAATGGCTGGATCTTTTGGGAGTTGGCGAAACATGGCTTCGCTGATGAAGCTCTTACCATTGTTCACGCACACTCGAGCGAGAACAGAGTCCTTCCCATCATTTAACTGAACAGGGATGAACAACTGCTCTCCAATTTGCTGAATATCAGCCAGGCTCTGAGCTGATTTCACATCTTTCTGGACTATAGGAGTGGGAGTTTCTGATTGTGGATTAGTATAGAATTTCAAAGTGTTTCCTTCCAGCGTGGAATACCACTTTAGACTGGAAGGAAGGTTGATTTTCAGAAATAGAGAGGACCCCCCATCACCAGTCTGTTGTCCTACTGCTATTACTGTCACGTCTGGAATTTGGCTATTCTGGAAGTGAAATTCTACTTGGTCAGATTTTTGTTCAACCATGTGGCAGGTGCCGTTTAAACTAACATGGTTGACACTCTGTTTTAATTTTATGGGTCGGCTAGTCTGGGTCCAGAGGACCTTGTTTACGCAATCTATTAGGGGTGACAACCTTCTCAGGAGGTCATTCCCTAGTAAACAAGGGGTGCCCTCTGGAGTCACAACTATGACCGGGTGTTTCAACTTGTGTCGCCCAATTTTAATGTCCAAGTCTCCAGTCCCCTCAACGGGAATTTCCTTCCCGTCAAAGTTCTGCAGGCATCCCTAGGGACCCATTTTTCTTTGGGAGGAGTTCCCCCCTCTCTGAAGGAGAAGATCCTTTTCCCAGGATCCTCTGAGGATCCCTCTCCCTCAAATTGGAAGATCTGTACCTCCTCCTCAAACTGAGTCTGTTTGGGTCTTTTGTTTCTCCTACCCCCCCTCTGCTCCTTAGGAGGCAGACTTTCAGGGGCAAGAGATTTTGTTTCCGGTTCCTGGGTTTCCAGGGGCTGTTTACAAGTGAGGAAGGAAGCTTCCTCCAAGGCTTTACACCCCCCTTCCCCTTGTGCCTCCTCCCTGGGAACCGGTGAGTTATCGGGGTGCTGCCCCCGTCATTGTTCTGGAGCACCAGGTCCAGAGTTGGGTGCGTTCTGCGCAGGCATGCTGATCTGAGGGTTCTGCTGTGCCCTCAGTATATGACCCATATCCCGCGCCAGGTTTTGAACCTGGCGCTCTAACTGGGACACCCGCTCTGGCTGATACGGGGCCCTGTTTTCTCCCCTGGGCTGATCCCGGGAAGGGTAGCTATCCCTCCTTTGGTAATACCCCGGGTTGGGAAGAGTTGGGTACCCCTCCACCCTTGGCCTCCCCTCTCCCGGATTCAGTGGTCTGGGCTCAGGGAATTGGGGAAAGAAGGATGGATGGTTTTGGGGCTGAAAGTCGGGTGGATATCTGGGGAAAAAGTTCTGCCCAGGGTTTGGTAAATTTCTGCCCTCCTGTGGGAAGTTTGGAGGGAAGTTCCCTGGGTTAGGTGCTTGTCTGGATCCCCCCCCTTGGGCTGGAGGAGTCCACACATAACCCAGGATGGGTCGATTTCCCTTGTAACGTGGACTTACATAATCAGGAGAGCGAGGGACCCCATTTGTGGGGCTGCCTCCCTGGCTCCCTGTCTGTGACTGGCCCGAGGACCTTCTGGGCCTAGCATTATTAGGTGCAGGTAGGTTTTTAGGCCCCCCCATCTCCAAATCCAAAACGGGGGTGACCTTTACCTCTGCCACCTTGGCAGCAGCAGGGGTGCTGTTGGCTTTGGGGTTTTTCTGGGCATTGCTTTTATTTTCTATGGGCTTCTGCACCTCATAGATCCGGGTAGCCTGTTCAATGACCCAGTCTAAAGATCTTTTCTCATGAAAATCCCTCACAAGCTGGGTCATGATATATTTGGGCAAGGCATGGAAAAATGTATTGACAAACTCTCTACTATCTGTGCGCACCCTTCTTGTGGTCTGTGCAAAAGCCCGCTTTAACTCCTGCACAAATTCTTGTGGGGCCTGATCCTCCCCACATTGCAAATTGTAGGCTGCCTTGCGAGCCTCTTGAGGATTTCTGTGAACAGAAAAATGTTTCAGGATGGCCGCCTTATAGGTGGACCATCTTAAATGATTTTGGTCCTCCAGCCCCGCAAAGAAACTGGAGTATTCCGGGGAGAAGGTCCACTTTACATATTGAATGCAGCTTTGGCTGTCCTTCAAATGGAAAGTCTCCATCATTTGTTCAAACAACTCTAAGTGCTCCCAAACAGAATACTTAGCGTTCTTATGGTAAGGCGTGATGACGCTCCTGATCGCCTTAATCTGCTTTAAGGGGTCCTTAAGCAAGGCCCTTTTTGCCTTATTGGCCTTTTTGGTTCGGGTAACCCTTGTCCATTCTTCCTCAGACTCAGAGGCACTGCTCCCAGAGGTTCCCGTCTGTTCTTCCAGGTTTTCCCGGATTCTGCGAGCCTGGGAATGGCTGGCAGAATGTGGGGACCTGGTCTCCTGTGTCCTGCGCAGTTCAGAGGAGTCTTCAGATTCCTCCTTGCTGCCAGGATTTGATGGGTACCCCCTCCACTGACCTAACTGGGCAGAGGTTTTCAGGATGCCCTTAATGGGCCTACTCTCCTGGGGTTCCCCATTGAACTGTACTGTACTTGGGTGCCCATACCCGGATGCCCACCCCTCCATTCCTGAGTGGTACTGGCCTATGAGCCCCATGCTTCTGGTTGGATAGTAATCTGCCATCCCTGTGGTCCTGTGCTCGTGTGCGCCAGGGGACATGGGGGTGGCAGAGTCCAGGGACTGAGAGAGATGAAGGCCCCTGGGGTTAGGGCTCCTGCGGTTATGGTCAGGAGTCTCTCTTTCCCAGCGGACCTCATCTCTATCCGCCCCTGCTCCCTGTTGCAATGCAAGAGCCTGCATTTGTGCTTTCAGTTCCTCTGTTAAGGCCTTACTCGACTCTATCAGTCTCTCCTGCATCGCTACCTGCTGTTGGAGCCTATCATTGTGTTGACAGAGGGCCTCATTCTCCCTCTGTGCTTCCTGGTTGGTCCTGGAGAACTGGGCCAGTCTTTGCTGCAGGAGGTTTACCTCCTGGGCAATGTCCCTACTGGCCTGCTCCTTTCTTGCTAGAGCATCTTCCACCCTTCTGGTGTGCTCTACCAAGTTCTGGTTTTCTTTTTGGAGATCACCCAGCCCCTGGTGGGCCAGGTGATTTTCTTCCATTTTTCTTTTTAAATGGCAGACTTCCTGGCCTAAGGCGTCTCTTTCCTGACTAAGAGCCTGCATTTGTGCCGCCAGGTCGTCCCTTTGCCTTTGGAAGGCACCAGCTTTCTGGCGCTCCTGATCAAACTCTGCCTGGGTATCCAGGTCTTTCAGAATCAGTTTATTGCTCTCCTCCTTCACTCTATCTAGGTGGCCTTGCAGGGTGACTACCTGCTCAGCACATGCCCTATTGAAGTCTAGCTGTTGCTCCAGCTTTTTCTGGCTTTGCAGTAGGGAGTCCAAACCTTCTTGGTGTTCCTTCTGCAAGGCCAGAAATCTGGTATCCTGTTCTGACTTTTCCTTTTGCAGCACATCCATATCCTCCTTTATTTTAGTGATGTACTGCCTACTACCATTTTCTGCCTCCTGGCTCCTCTGCAGCCTCTGCTCAGAAGAGACCAGGTCAGATTGGACCTTCTGTAATGCCATCTGTTGCCTATTTGCCAGATTTTGGCTTTCAGCACATCTATCCTGCATGTCTCCCATATATAGGTACAGGTATGCTGCTATCCTGGCAATCTTATTGTGTTCCTCTTTGGCTTTAGGAGCCATATATAGTTCACTCAGGGCCACATGTAAGGGACCCTGATCTCTATATATATCTGACCCTGTTTCAGTGACCTGTTGTGTGATGGCCTGCAACCACACATCCTGGCCCTGTTCGGTCCATTCACCTCTCACAAATAGCTTATGCAAGAGGTGCTCTCTGGCTATTTTCATGTCTACTAAGGTCGTCATTCTAGAGATTGGTCTCTGTCCTGACTTACAGAAGTTTGTATTTTATTTTTGCAGAACAGAACTTTTCTTGGAGTGTCCCTTTTGAGGAATGCTTCACAGCGTAATGCAGCGTGGTGATCCGACTGGATGTATGTATCCCGTCAGTTAGCACACTGTATTAATCTGCACAAATGGTAAATCTAACCCAACGTCTCGGCTCGAGCCCCCAATTTGTAAGAGGATTCAATTCAGCACTACAGCCAAGTTAACGCCTAGTCTAGAATACTGAATGAAAACCCTTATTGATATATCTTTAGGTCCAGTTCATGCGTTCTGGATGACTACCCTTGTATAACACCCCTCTCTTGGAATCCCCCTGACCCCACTGAGCCAAGAAGTAATTCTGTTTTGCAAGTTTAAAAGGTTTATTTGATAATTTAAAATAGATATATATATCACGCTTTATAATAAATTAATAATTGAATAGCACACTTAATCTGATATGATAAAGATCAACAATGGAGAATCTGGCACTAGCACACTTCTTATAATCACCAATGAGTTGAGATGAAATGGATAAGGTAGCACACTGGTAAATAGGAACAAAAGTATAATGTGGTAGAGGATGCTTTATGTAGGCTCAGGTGGATGCAATATTCAATGAATGCAGTACAGAAAATACTCAATATGATTTCAACCAAACAATGTAATCACTTTTCTCTGGCTATTCACTCCCCCCCTCTTTATGCAATGCAAGGAAATGGGAGGAAAGCACACACAGTTCTCAGAAATGCAATCAATGTAATCAGTTCAATCCAGCAAGCTTACAGAAAACAGATAGGAGTTTTGAAAACACAGGCCCAAATTGCTTTGATATGTGCTGGCAATGAATGAGAAATATGCTGGAAACGCTTTTAATTCCCTTTTAGAGGTTCAGGATGAGTGGTATCTAGTTAATATTAGTCCAGGCTCACACTAGCAATGATGCAGGGATAGTTAGCAGGTTAAACGAATTTCTGGCAAATGAAATCAGGCAGCAGCAGTTTTTTTACATGTGAAGAAATTGCAAATCGCGGCAAAATTCGCGGATGCGCGTTCCGCGATTGCGGTAAAACTATAAGGGCTGGGAATGCGGTTCTTGGTGCGATTCAAAGCTACGATTCTAAGCTATCAAATAAAAGTTATTGCAAGTCTCTAGCTCAAACGGTCGCGGAGATATGAGCGATTTAGTAAAGGTCGTTTTTGGTTTTGTAAATTTTAAACGCACACTTTTTCAAAATGACAAGTGACAAATTTTTGCAGCAAGAATGACAGGTGACAGCTAGGAGGCAGTTCTACTTAGTTAAATAGATTGAATTAGATGAATTTAAACTAAGAGATGTGTTCTGAGTTTTGCTAAGTACTCACAAGAGATTTTGAACCGGAAAGCGGCTTTGTCACGATCTGGTCAACAGTCTGGTCAGGTCTTTCCGGGTTCTGCTCACAGCGCCTGGTCTGGTCTCTGCTAGGCACAGCACTGCTTTCTCTCTAGTCTGGTCTCAGCTGGGCACAGCACTGCTTTCTCTCTGGTCTGGATAGATTGAAGTCTCTAGTTTGGCTTTCTGGAGTTTGATGGAGGTAAGTATGGATTTTTCCGGCAGAGCTTTCAGCGGCAGATGAAAAATGAATGTCCCCTATCTGTCCTGTCTGTCTGCTTTTATGTGTTTAGAATGTGGGTGTGTTCTAGCATCACTGACCCTACCTCTCTCTCAGCTTCTAATTGGTCAAACTTCCATTCCTCCGCTTGATTGGCAAACTGAACTGTGAGTCAGATTGATGTCATTTTACAGCCTGCAGAAAGTCCACTCCTCCTGTCAACTTACACACAAATCTAGATTTGAAACAAATACATATTTGCAGAGGTACATATTGTTTTAAAATCATATGCACCCATCATGCATTACAGGAGGTATCCCCTGTTCAAACTCTGCTCTTCCTGGGAGCTTGCATTCAGAACTGGCACATATTTCACTTTTTAACTGCTTTTTCAATTTCCGACATGGACCCAACTTTACATACATGTGTGCAGGGGGTAGGGACATTAACTGATGAAGTTTCAGATTTTTAACATGCACACATTTAGAGTAATATCCACTTTTCCGCTAAAACCCCCCTGAACATACCACCGGTTCCTACCACGTCTTAAACTGTGGGCAGAAAAATCACAAGAATTATGGTATCATTTATAAAATTTTCACATGTCCGCTCTATGAGTTATTCATCTTTTTAAAGTTATGTTCTGGCTCCAAAGGGGTGTGGTTTACCCTCAGCACAAGGTTGAATTTCTGGTTCTTTCCAGTTCTGCCAAGCCAGCTTGCTTCTCACAGGCAGTGCTCCTCCCAGCTTCTCCAGGAGGAAGCCACTTTTTACGACGTCTGTAATAAAAAACCTTTGCCTGAGTGGAGAGGGCTTTGTTCACTCTCTGGCAGAGCACAGGAAATTCAATTATCAGATAGATGGCATATCCTTAGCCTGGGCAGCAAAAGGAAGGTTGGCCTGGGAACACAGTGGTGACTCAAGTTTCACTGCTGATGGGTAGTTGCTAGGCAAAATCAAGTTCCTTAAGCCAGACCTTCAGCTAACTTTTTGTTGCTTTTAAAATAACTTGTAATTTTACACATGCAGCTAGAATGCTGATTCTAAGCGCAAAACTATGACATTTCAACAGTTACAAAGGCATGTGACACCAAACATAGGTCACTCATTTAATTTAACATTTTCGATTTTGGTGGTTTTAAATCCAGTTGTAGTTAGGCTTAAGCTGCTGACTCCATAGCATTTTTGTTATAAGCATTGTTTTTGGGCTCTTCATTTCCCAGATTTTGTAGGCACACAAAACTCCATTCTGCCAAATGTCTGCTGGTGTTCAGTGAATATTTTGCACATGTTGCAAGGTTTGAAATAGGCATTTTGCTTGCCTTCAGAAAAACACACAGAGTGGTTTTAAAACGCCGGCTTTTGGATAGTGGTGAGTACTGGTACTGCACCCATTTTTGGGATTTTCTTGGATTAATGCATTCTAAACAGGAATGGTTCTTACATGGTAGTAAATCCTTGCTTAACATTGTTTTGATGGGGCTCCTTACAGTAAGATGGTTATGTGGAACCCCACAAAAAGGGTTGAATCTTTAAAGTGGTCCAATGAGTCACGATTTCAGCAACTTTTTGACATCAGTAAAAGTGGATTTTGTTAACAAAGACCTTTCTTTACCCTGGTGGGTGGCAAGTTAGGTAACCATTTTGGTGTGCGCACAACTGCGCAGCTTTCCTGGATTTCGGCGCACATGTGGGTTTTCCGCCATCTTGAATTTCCTAAGCCCACAGCACCAAATGTTGTAGCAGGGTAGCTTAAACGTGGGTCAGGACACCCTACAGTATCCTTCATGGATGTCTGAATACGTTTGGATATGTAGTGACTGCAGGAACAGTGGCTTCCCCACTCAGCACTTAGCGCTCTGTTATGTGTGAATGGGTGGAAGAGGTAAGTTGAATGATAGGCCGGAAGATTCAGCTCAACAGTAATTTTGAAGGAGCCCGTACTGTAGAAATGGCTGGTACACCTTGAAGTACAATATTATTGTGTGTACGTTATGTTCTGTCTTTGCAAGCCACTACAGAAGTGGTACTGTTAAATAATAGGCATCAATAAATACTCAATGCATTCATTGGCGTCTTCTGCATTATTTTGCACCCCAAAGAAATATTGGATTAGATAAACATGCCTAAAAGAAGCACAGGATACAATAGCACACTAATAAATAACGAACACTATAAGAGAGTACGCTCAAGAATGCCAGTATTTTTGCAAAATCCCCAGTAATGTCATTAAGCTATATAGTTTCTGATAGTGGGAAATAATGGACACCATCAAATGACCATCCTGTACATCAGAGATCTCAACAATTGGATGTACACTTATGTCTTAAGTGAAAGAATAACCTGTACATATATTACAACAATACATTATGTATACATAGTAGTGTCTACTGTATACAGCACAATACAGTAGGTAAAGCAGATCAAAATCTGATGCCTTTTTGATTGTGAGGTCACCAAGTTAGTGAGACCTTCGCCCAGACTATATCCCTACTCCCCAATGAATGCATGATAGCCCAGACAGTCATTAATTACTGCTTCCACTTATGGTACAGTGAACCTAATGTGCTTAAATATTTATGTACTTATAAGGACATCTACATCACCTACTCCTTCTCTTCTCAGTGTGTTTGAGGCCAGCACAAGCAACTGCAGGTGCTTCGTTCCCTTAGAACCGCAAGGAGCCTTGGAAGGTTCTGTTCATCATGTACCAGAGATAAACTGGGGCCAAAATAGCTTAGAACTGTGTTGGTGAGAAAATAAGCACAGACAACAGGTGTCTAATAAGATGCTTCTCCTCAAGTTTCAGAAACGCAGGCAGGCTATTCCAAAGGGAAGCCCCGGTTGAAGAAAGAGATCTACCATCAAAACATTGCTTGTAGAAGCGACTGACCCTCAGGGATTTGGAGATGAAGGAGCGAAGATCTCGAGTAGGAAGGTATTTCCAAAGGGAGGGTTGAAAGTATTTCAAACCCAGGCCCCAGATGGCCTTGTGGACAATGCAGAGGATCTTGAAATTAATCCTTGCAACCACTGGGAGCAAATGAAGAGATTTCATGACTGGCCAAGGACAAGTCTTGCAGTCCTGTTCTGGATGAGTTGCAGAAGGCGGAGAGTAGAAGCAGGCAGATTTAGAAAGAGGCTGTAGTGCAACCTAGAGACAACCAGAGCTCTAGAGAAAGTGATCTTCTGGGGGAAGGAGAGGAAATGAAGAATGTTCATGGTTAATTAGACAGATCTACAATTCAACTGTGTTTACATGAACTTGGCCTAAAACCTCTAGAGATTTCCCAAGCTTTGTGCGGTCAGCCTTTTCTGTTTCATGTTTTTCACTGGTAGGCGTTGTATTCTTGTGTAACTTCCTCTTGGATATTTCTAACTGGTTTCTACATGGCCATCCTGATAACATATTTGTATATTTGAACTGTCCAAAGGAAGATGTATTGGGGATTTTTGCTGCTCACAGTGCACTGCATAATGCTTTATCTCTCTGCCTGTGCGTCTGTAGAGTGAGCCCTGCAATCTCCACCAGGTCCCTCCCTCCTCGCTCCTCTATCACTCACAATGCCCTGCCCCCTTTTCCCTTGCTCATCACATCTTTGACATTTTTTCTCTCATCAGATCAATATCCCTCACTCCTGGTCCATACGTTTGCTCATTCTTCAGTGGCAATCTTGACATCGGTGCCCGTTCCTTTTTGCATCTCTCATCTCAGGTCCGACTTCCAATGCCTATATCATTGCAAAGAATACGGTAATTGTCAATGTTTCCAAATTTAAAAGCCTCTACCCATTTAGGGTCATAAAAGGCTAGTGTAGCACCATAACGGAGAAGTTATGGTATGATAAAAAAGAGCCAATGCTGTCACCTAGACTTAACTTATGGGTGACATTTCACATTCTATTTTAGTTGTGTAAATCAAAGTTTTATTTGCCAATCATATTAGCAAACCATCCACTTGTAAAGTATTATCACAATGGGGCTCATGTTCATTAGAGCCGTACCATGCATGGAAGGAGTAAAAGCATTGCGTAAGGCTTTAACTCCTTCCAATAACGTCACAAATCAGTTTTATGCATGTGTATGGCTGAGTGGAGTGGCAGAACACAATTTGAATATCCGACGCCCCCTCTTCCTCACTGTCATACTAATGCTCCAGCATTTAAGCCGGCAAGCAGTTTCATGCCGTTGCAAATGCTGGAGAGCCCTAAGGGGTCAGCCTGCTTTATGCCAGAGCATAAAGCAGACTGACCCCATGGGCATCCATTGTACACGCTGCCTCCCCGACATGGGCAGGGTTTAATTGCAATTGTGAGCACTGCTTATCATGCACACATGGTAAGCAGTGTTCACAATTGGAATTGAAACTGGCCTGACAAGTTTACATGTTGGACAGGGTATAATTGTCATTGTAAGCGTTGCTTGCCATGGCAAGCATCACTCACAATTAAATCTAAACACTGCCTGGCATGCAAGCATGGTAGGCAGCGTTTACTCACTTTACATGGCAGAGTGCAAAAGTGCAGGGCAGAATGCATTGTACGTTTTGCCCCAAAATTCTGCACTCTGCCGTGCAAATGACAAAATGTAACGGCGGGAAGCAGCCTACATGTATGTCAATATCGCTCCCCACTGTTGAAATCAGATTTTTACAAACCTGAGCTCCTGTGTTTTGTTTCATATATTTAATATAGCTGTTCAAATGCTTTCTGAAATGGTGAATAAACTAATGTTCTCATTTTCTCTCAAGAGCACAATCTATTTGTGTATAGACCACAACTTTCATTTGTAAACAATATATAGTAACATTTCTTTCACTCCAATTCGGCCATCCTTATACACCCTACTTGGTGATATCCCCTCCATGGCTGCTGTTAATTAATTCCTGACCTTTTTATTCCCTCCCGCTAGGTTCATTCCCAGAGCACCTTCATACTTTTCACTTCAAAACTGATAAAACAAATGCTAATAATGACGGTGATCCCTTTGCAGCAAATCGGTGAGTGTACTGGTCTAGGGAAAATACAGTACATGTTTTAACTCTGGCCAACACCAATACATGTGCCCTTGCTGATCATAAGAAAAGATAGCTCGCCAAGAGATAACATCCAATATCCTGCGAACTATTTACAAATCATGGAACATGCTTCACTGTATGTGTTGTTTCTGCTTGTTGTCACGGATTCATTCAAGTACGCAAGAACGCAAGCTACAGGATTATTCATTAACTTGCTGCTTGCCCTGTGCATCACTGCATCAGTACTTTAGAAAGGAGATATGTTTTCGCTAGCTTCCTTCATTCAGACCCCGAACAATAAACAATATTGCAGCTGTAATCCAATGCCACTCTAGTTAACGCATGATGAAATCAGAGAATGCCCTCAAACGGTTCCATCTCTTTCCTGTCAATACATGGTTTGGTTCAATTAGCATTTCTTCATGAAGTGCAACACATCCAACAAGCGCATATCTATTAAGCTACAGACAGAACAGAGTGTGAGTTCACTGTATTCCGGAGCATTTGCATTGATCACTGAGCACTAGAAATATTCACCATGACACACAGTTGTGTACACATTGATCATTGTACTAGTTAGAGCACAAGCACATTCACCTCTACAGGAAGTCGGGGGAGGTGACCAGGCAATTGTAACATAGCTGAACAAATCTTACAAACAGTTGCATACAATTCTGAAACATATACCGTCTAGTACAGTCTGCATGTTCATTATAACATTTACAGGTATATCTATGTCTGTGTGATGTACTGCCTGCACGAAACCTCTTTGCAATACACTGACGTTTTATATTACATGACAGGCATGCTAAATTTCAAAACTGCTGGCTGTTATTTCTACAATTGCATTCTGGAATGTGAATGTCCATTACCATAAAATCACATAATATTGAGCAACATTGGGATCATTTTGCAAAACCCCTGATTTAAAATGTAAGGTGCGAAAAGCAAGCTGTTATCCATCTATGCCTTGTTTGTACACTACATGGCATTTTGCTTATTTTGCACGATTAAGGGATGGAGCAGAATTTACATTTCGGTTGTGCATTCCTTCTCCACCTTTCAATGTCAAATGCTTTTGCGTGTGCTAGAGATTTTCATGCATGTGTAACTGAATAAGATTCCCATAGCTACTGCTAGAACAATAGGGATTCGATAGAAATACATTGTAAAATGCTGTCTCCATTATCAAATACACATAATGGTACCAGAGAAAGTTTGCATAGAATAATGGTGTGTCTATACATATAGTTACATCAGTTATACTCCAGGTGTGAATGTGGGGTTATGCATTTCTAATATACGTGAATACAATTTAAATGCAGTCTAGAATGAATTGCATCACAATTCTTCAGGTTTGGGTCTGGAAAACAGTGCTATCAATTTAGAATGCAGAGCATGTCAGCCCACTCACCCAAGATATGAAACTGGTTTTGTGATTTTCTAATACAATAATGCATACCCCTACTAATTCACTTTGAAAGCCAGATCATTGTGCAATGTGAGGAGGGTGGAGAGGATATTATTATATTAAGATTATTTTCCATAGGACTGGCGTTAGGGTGATTAACTCCTTAGGCAATATGACCCAAGGAGGGGGGCATTACCAGTTGAGAAATGCCCCCGGGCCATAGTTAAAGGCCTGAGCGAGGTAAGGGCTTCAACAGAGGCCCAGGGCATTACCCGACTAGCAATGCCTCCCCGAGGGTCACATTGCCGTTAGTACCCCGGCACTTCACACCAGGGTTCTAATTGCAATTTTTCTCGAATTGAGAAACGGCTCTGCAACCTTTACTCGACTCAAGAATAAAAAAAACTGCCCTCCATTGATCGGGGAGAAGGGACTACATGTAGTGATTATTAAAACATAATGATTATTGCTGTTGCCAAATCTCTCACTACCCAACTATAGAGCTAGATGTCATGGTGCATACTCCCAAACCTCTGGAATTGATGGGCCCACCCCAGCCACTGGCACCCATAAGGGCTTATCAAGCCCCAAAAGAGTGTCTTAGGACTTCCTGGACTCAGTCATGGTGCCGTTGGTGCCAGGCTCATAATATGTGCTGAACTGCATGGGACTACATACTCAGCCGAGTGAGGCTGAGCCTTTCTGCCTACCATGGGTGTGGCTGAGGGACTACTTTACCTGAAATGGCAGGGTGTGGTTAAGGGACTACTTTACCTGGAACTGCTTACAAGGCTATTTAAACCACACCCTGCATATAGAACACGCTTTGTGCTATCCTACACTCCTGCAGCGTAAC
This sequence comes from Ambystoma mexicanum, assembly GCF_040938575.1. Classification (NCBI taxonomy): domain Eukaryota; kingdom Metazoa; phylum Chordata; class Amphibia; order Caudata; family Ambystomatidae; genus Ambystoma; species Ambystoma mexicanum. The sequence continues at coordinate 1,513,592,868 of NC_090937.1, read as the reverse complement.
ACCCACTGTGTCTGTCCTGCCTCGAACTTCAACAGCCACGCCCGTCCAAGAGATCACGATCCATCGGCACCTGAGAAGAAAGGAGAGAAAAGAACAGGAATTAACACAGCAATTGGGGCCTTACCTGAAGCATACCATCCAGAAGGCCGCACTTTACGCTGCTCTCCGGACTGCCGCACCCGCCGAGAGAAAGGTATCTGTATGGACAAATAATACTCACCCGGAGTCTTCGTTCTTTTGGGACTTCCTCTGAAGCGGTCCATCCGATCGCTGCTCCGGAGCCGCGCTGCACCTGCATTGCAGAAAAAAGACAAGAACAGCAGGTTAGTCACGAAAATAAACCATATATAGAAGCCTTCAACGCCATCCGAGCTAATACTCACCCACAGGAATCCTGCTTTGCGTTTTTAGGAAGAGGCAAATCTTCATCTGAAAACCGCCCAAGGCCGCCCCTGAAAGAAAGGATCGACAAGTCAACACTTGGGCAATAAGAACATTTAACAACTATACCAAGCACCAATTGGCATAGAGACTTACCTGCTGAGTCCAGCTATTCAAGACTCCGCTTCAGCCCAGCAGGACCAGTGAAGTAATTTGATCCAGGGAAGACTGAGCATACCGCGCCCCTGCTAGATTGCAGGACGGAGAGTCCACCATTATGAAACCCAAGGTGAGGCAGGAGAAGGGAGGGGCATTAGAAACTTATAGGTGGTGGAAACCAAACCCATACCTCACGGCTGGCTAATATCTTGTTTGATGTTTTAGGCAAAAGCCCCTGGGAAGTGATAGTGAGAGAGAAGAGGCGCGCACACGCACCCTATTCACACGTGCAATGCCAGAGAAGACTTCATTTGTGCAGCTTCGAGCAACGCCCCCGTGGAGACCAGGTGAGCGTGACACTACAAGTTTCTTGTGGTAGGCTTACCGTGGTAGCTATAATAAATAATGCTGGCCACAGCGTAGTAGACGCATCTTCTTGGTAAGACAGCCCTCTGTGGTAGTAACCATCACTTGCAGTCAAAAGCCCCACAGTCACAACTCTGCAAAAATCGGATAGATTTACGACGGTGGTACACCTCAATGCACTACGTACATCTAGTATGAACCTAGCTCTAACTTATTAAAACATAATCAGCTTGTGTCCCAAACTCGTAGCTAAGTCTAATGTAATGGCACATCCCAATTCTCTGTAAAGCAATAACATGACGTGAAGTCCCTCGATTTTAAAGAAGCAGACACACAATCTGTAGGGGGGAATCTCAAGCCAGCAGCTGCACTGTCTAACTGCGTTTTGTTAAAACATGGTCATCTCGAGAAAAGTAACCCACACGGGGTGCATGAGAAGGATACGCCTACTAGATTGAATGACTAACTAGAACGCTCATCCGGTGTTCATACGTGCAACAGTAATATTTGACCAATGAAATAACGTACGCATGGGGAGTACACCGGCCTCCTAGACCATGATTGTTTTGAGTCCCTAGACAGGTCCCTTTGTTTTCATTCAATTAGAAAAACCCTGTGGTCTAGCTGTTGGATGTCATGGTCAAAACGAGTGCAATCATGTATTCTTTGAAGTCCAACCTGAACCCTGGGTTTCTGGTCTCTTCAGAGATTAGTCTCTGTTAACAACATGGATTTAATTTTTGTTGTCATTTGAATGTGTATTTTTTAGAATATCTAAACTTTAAGTGGACTTGCAAAGGCAGGGCTGCTCATTAACTCAGAACACCTGTTCACTGGGTTCTTTGTTGTACAGGTTTTATGGGGTTTTCTGATGCAATGAATGTGCCTTCCCCCAAAGGACAGGAATGCCAGATGATAGCCAGGCTTTAAGGTGCAACCTGGGTTATGGAAAGCTAACATCTGTGTGTTCTGTTAACTTCTATATCCTCATTGAAACCTCAAATGATTTTGTAAGCATGAAGGTTTATTTTTCTTCTTTTGTAATGACAAAGTGCAAACCATTCCCACCAAACAGCATTTCAATAGATTCATCCGTTTGTGTTCAACATGCCCTAAATAGGACTCATTTTGCAAGTTTAACACAGCCAATAACATAGACACATTTTACTCTGTGATGCTTCCACCTTACTGTTTTCCTGGTTTCCAATTGGTGCTGTTTTTTCTTTTGCTTTCAGTGCATGTTTTACAATATGACAAGACACCACATTGAATGTTTGCAGACAATTTTCTTTATTAATGTTTTCAACACTTCTGTCCGTATGCCCAAATGTTCTTGATATTTGGCAACATCTGTTACGTTTGTGAAGTGTTGTCTGTCATGAAAGAAGGTATCTGGTGAACATGTTAATAAATACAACAACACATTATTTTGGTGCCTGTTGCTTTACATTGAGGCTGTTTCCTTGTCTTGTGATAGGTGCTGTATGACATGTATGGCAACACTTATTCACTTACTTTGTTGGGGCAATATTTCTCCACACAGTTGAACGATATATGTCACACTCGAAGAAGCAGTTCAAACGTTAAGCATCTGTAGCTTTAGTTGATCATTTTTGTTTTCTTTTATCTTGACATTCTCTAAAACAACTTTGAGTTCTGTGTTAACATTTTTAGATTACTCTTTGAGGTATGATGTGAGTTTGTTTATTGCAAAATGTGCCTACATCGTAACTTGTTGACAAAATATGTGATGGCAATTAATAGCAGCATATTGAAGAGACATTTGCTGGTAAGCATGAGCCAGCCCTTCAGCTTCACATTCTAACTCTTTGAACTATTACTTTAAATGTGTATATATTTGAAATGTCTTGTATCAGTGTATCACATTTTTCATTGTAGTCCTTTACAGATTTCAAATGTCATATTTATATGTATCAAATGAGACATGCATGAGGAATTGAGGGCCAACCCTTTATACATTGGTGTTGGTCATTCCATATTAAGTCCATGCAGTGATGCACACAAAAATTTCAGTGCCATTCTGATTATAGTGGTTTGAGTGCATGACTTTTAATAGCGATGCCCGGTGATGATGTTAGTCCTAGAGCGTATGATGGCATTGACTGCCATGTGATATACCCTATAATGTGAGCATGTATCCATATCATTGCAACACAAAGCAAATGATGGAACTAACACGGTACAAGATGGCAACAGCTTTCTCATGGTGTGAGCAATAGGACATTGTATAGCAGTGCCTAGCAAAAGCATATCCAATGTCTGTGTGTAAAGATAACATGTGTTATTTGCCAAATCTTTTTCACGCTATCTCTCATGTGTGTCTCCATGTTACACCAGTGAGGAACAAAGATAACAAACAAAGATTGACACATATAGACCATCTTTTGCACAATCTCGCTGCAGAGCCACCGATATCAACATTAACATTAACATTGAAAGAAACACTTCTACAGAAACAGTGCTCCTTCACCAGATCCTTAAAATGAAATTCTATTTAACTATCTATACCCAGCATATCATCCAGAGAAAGTCTGCCCTCTCTCTACCAATTCTCTCTCTCTCTCTCTCTCTCTCTCTCTCTCTCTCTCTCTCTCTCTCTCTCTCTCTCTCTCTCTCTCTCTCTCTCTCTCTCTCTCTCTCTCTCTCTCTCTCTCTCTCTCTCTCTCTCTCTCTCTCTCTCTCTCTGTGTCTCACTCCATGTCTCTCTCTATCTCTCTCTATCTCTCTCTATCTCTCTCTATCTCTCTCTAAGTGTGTTTTATTATGGTTACAAGTAAATTGTAAAGGCATACTGTCTGTATAGTCGGTGCTTGGATTCTGACAAACATTTTAAGGAAACAGACTGCAGTGTCTGCAATTGCATTATTCTTTTTTTAAAAAATCTTTTGCACTGAGGCACATCATTGCATTTAATCGGAGCTTGACTGTTTCCAAGAAGGATGCCTATTTGAAAGACAAACTGATATGTGTTCTCCTGAAAATAAGCTGCTGTAAAAAGGACATTATTTAATTGCACTTATATTGCAAACTGAATTGTTTTAAAATTATATAATTTCCATTTTCAGAGACCGCTTCTGGTATACAGATCAGAGCGTATTATTTTGGATGAATTTGATACAGTGATATTGCATTTATTTGAATATATTAATTGCAGACTTGTAGAGGACGTAGACAAACTGGACCATTGGGATTGCTGGCTGCTTTGCAGAAAACTAAATAGAATGTTGGGAACATAAGAATGATTTCTGATCGTTATATTTGTCAAATATGTCTATGATAAAATAGTTGAATGTTTGAATCACAAAGTACATATTGCACACTGGGAGTAGCTCTCATATTTCGCAGCACTCACATTAACAGTAACATTTTTGTAACCATAATCTGCATATACCTATTTGAAAAAACATCCTGATTTGTATCTGAGGATAAAATAGCAGTGACATCTATCATATCATTGGAGCGCAGGGCTGTCTTCTTCCATGTTTGTAGAGATAAAGTTTCCTCTCTCATATGAGGAGGGCCCACAGATTTGTGTGTATGGCCATTCCTCAATACCCAGAAGTGCATTTTCTAAATCCTTAAGCCAAGGAAAAATATGTAACACAAACAGCAATGTCTTGGCCGAACACAGATTCCTACAAAAAATTGTGAAAGGGAGAACCCTTGACTGGGTAGCAGACCTAAATTGCAACATTAAAGTGAATGAAATCCTACCTCAACTATGGACTGATCTCTACCTCTTTCCTTCGAGTTTACCATCAACAAATTACCAAGCAAAACCTGCCTTATAGCAGCACCATTTCACCAGAAATAAATGCGACATTCCCTCCGAGGCAATTATGCCTCTCATAATCCCTACCTTAAACTCTCTCCCTAACTTATTAGCAGTGTAAGTGATTTCAATCAGGCACACACCCAAGTCTCGCCCAGCATGTAGTGTGCAAATGAAACCCCTATTTTTATCTATAAGTTCAATATTCTGAATGATATACCACTCTTATCACACCCTCCTCAAAATACCTCCCAGGTTACACTGAACCAGGAATCAGGCTAGGTAATTATTTGTTTATGTATTTAGAATTAATATCACAGTATAGTTTTAATAGGTAAAAACAATCACCAATGGGGTGACAGGAACAATGAATAATATCTTTAATGCACTAGGAATCAAGTAATGAACACAAAAAGAATGCAGCAAAGAAAACTACTTTTGGGTTGGTTTGGAACAGATAGCAGTATGGTTAGAGGTTCCCCCTGCAACACCCCTCAACCCACCAATAGACAATTTAAATAGATGTGAGGAGAGAGCAGGTACTCAGGAATAACACAGACCAAACCACATATCACTCCCACCTTCCCCCTTTAAACACAAGAGAAATACGGATTTGACTTTTCAATTGTCAGGATGGCTTTGAAATTGGCTGAGCAAAAACACAAAATATGTTTAAAATGCTTAAATGATTAACAATTCGTATGGGAGCCGATTCGAAAAGATGCAAGCAAACACAAGCAATGATTTAATCAAAAGGAAACAGTTGGGATCTCAAAGGCCAAGTGGGAAATAATTTAAAGTAATTCACACTTGTAAATACATTTCCAAATATCAATTTGCTGCAAACTTTTACTTATGTGATTTTTGATATAATGGGTCAATCTCACTGTTTCGCAATGTGATTTAGGTACAAGTGGGATTTTACTTCTATCTTAAAAACGGAGGGAGTTATAGAGGTTTTAGTGAAATGTGTTTTTCGAAAATAAATACACAAATTTCAACAAGGACTTCAGTTTAGAATCAGAAAATATGGCTTATGCTTTCATTAAAGGCTAGCACGTTCAGGCTAGGCAACCAAGTTGGGACGAAGTAAGCTCTGAGACTAATTCATGACGTCAGTAACATATCCCCATCACCTTTCCCAGCGGCACCAGTCCAAACACTCAAAGTGGGATTTATGGATCAGAATTACACAAATAAAGATGACTATTAAAGTGGTGCTTTCGCAACTAGACAGAATAAGATAGCACTAAAGATTTGACACTGTTACTGGCTGGCAAAGTAAGGATAGTTCAGAGATCAGAATGGTACAAGATAATTAAAGGTATACAATAGTTGTCTAGCGCCCTATTAATACTCACAATCCACTTGGATTTTAACATTTTTGGACAGTCACGGTTCCGGTCAATGGATTGGATCTATCATGGAAATATAGCACATCAGGCGTGGGACTGGATCAGCTAGGCCGGTCACCGGAACTGCACAGGATCTGCCCTCCTTTTTTCTGGGTATTTCAAATCAGCGGGATGGCAAGTTCATCAGGCAAGCATTATGGTAGCAAGCCAGATAGTTTCAGGATGCTAGTTTCAGTATGCTTTCTCACACCACAGCGCCTCACTGAGTGGTAAGGATTATTTTGAGGATTGAGGCCTTGCTGAAAATGTTTCAGCTATTGCTTGGCCTGGTCCTTGGCATCTGGATCTGGAAGGATGTTGAATGCTGGATGTTGAATGCTGGATCAGAGTGCTTCGCTGGAATCAGAAGAGTGAGTCCCTATGTGTTGTCAACTGTCTCTATTTATCCTTTCAAATGACATCACACAAATGGGTGTATGGGCTGGCTTAACTAAACTCGCCCCTGTGGACTGGGGCCTCATCTCCACCTTGCATCTGAGTGATTGGATCAAGGACGGATGATGTCACATTTATGGTTTGGCTTTTACAGTCCTTAGAAACCACCCTAGCCACTAGGATCAAAATTGAGTTTTGTCTTAAATACATATTTATATATGTGTAACCTCTATGAACATTACATACAAGGATTCCATATTTTATGGAGTATCTGTTCATCAAAATCCTGCAGCTGTGAGATCCTGTTTCGCCTTTATGCAGCATTTTGTCCATTTCTCCATGAAAACAATTTACAACCTTTCTCCAAATGTCCACAAATATATGTGTTTACCATAGGGATGTGTGTGTAAAGTTTAACAATTCTAGCATAAATACAGTTCCCATCAAATCACATATATTGTCATTCCTGTTCAGAATATGCTACACAGTTCCACCATATTTTGAAATGTAGTGCCAAAATTTAGACTAACAAATCTGCCCTTTTGATATTTTTCACCATTTCTGATAACAAGTTATGAGTCTATAAAAATTGTTCATTACATGTTCTTAGCAGCACATGGTCTGCCTTTTGTCTCTCCCTGGAGCTCAAGGAGTAGCCCCCATCTCCGGGAACCTTTTGCAAACCAGGTTTACAACCTCTTCACGCGTCCATTTCCTAGCCTGGAGAAGGATTGTTCAGTCTCTCCTGCAGACAAAAGTCTGTCCTACCCCACAATTATCATATGTCAGTGAGTATCAGGGAAACCTGTTTTTCCATTTATTGCAGACCCAGCCAGGCTAATTTATTCTTAATTTATTGACTTAATATCCAGCAGAAAACAAACTTGTTGCATCAAATGACATAGATAAATTACTTTCTTAGATTCAAACCTGTGGGATCAAAAACAACCGAAATCTGTGTTTCTTTCAGCAACAATCCTTTTATAATTGCTAATCCGACAGACTTTTAGTTTAAATAACTTTAAAGCTTAATCAGGAAAGCCCATTTGATAGGAACTGTCATTCACAGGCAATCCAGTTTTGCTGAGGAGGTTTTGCTCTTAAGATTTCAGGACTTTGTACATTCACAGTGCTTCCTTAGGTTAAATGGATTTCAGCGCCAAGCAAGATTTTGAGTGTTGAGAAGTGTTGTGTACCGGCATTTTGGAGTTTTAGCAGCAAAGTAAATGTCATTTACAGGCAAATTCTGGAGTTTCACTTGCAAAGCGCTGCTGCTCCCTCTGCACTCTATTTGTATTTGTCATGGAGCCCAGTGGCACTTTTTCTGCAGCGTGTGCTTATTCCATCACACACGCACCATGGGTGGCAGGCTGTGCAGCCATCGTTTTGTGTGTGGTGTGCACAAAAGTTTTGCCACCATTTTTGCTGTTTCTTGCACCATAGATAGCAGAGCGTTGCCACATAATATAGCAGAGTGGGTCAATACATCCCACAGTAGACAGTTATAACTCTACCATGTCTAAAGCCTTAGACATAGTTGCACCTTTCAAAATGTGCAAAGGGAAACCAAGCGCACACGTGAACTCTTGGTTTACCCTGGAGTTAAAGACGCTTTGTTCTGAATAAAGAAAATTTGAAACACTTTGGAAACACACCCCCACCCCAGAGAACAAAAATAACCTAGCCAACATCTCTACTATATACAAAGGAGAGATCATCCGTGATAAACCTGACACCTTTAGCAATAGAACAAACCAAGCTGCGTCCAGTACTAAAGAGCTCTTTATCATTTTGAGACAAATGGAGATGGCTAACCTGCCTTCTATGACTCATGCTTAAAAGACAAAACCTGGTGTACCAACATTCAGAATGTGGTCACTAACAAAATTGCCACCTTGCAGATAAAAATATCTGACAAACAGAGTAACCTATCCAACCTGGCCGCTACTAAGCCGGCTTAAATTCCGCTTACCCAACAGTCTCAAGGCTTTACATTTTCAAATGTATCGGTACCAGAGGTTCAAAAGATCATCGCCTCTCTGAAACCCTCAAGGTGCCAGGGAGATAGCGCTCTGGCACGGCTTATCAAGTATGCTGCCAGAGACCTGGCCCCATTCATGACTAAATTAATTAACGCTTCATTCTCAAGTAGTACAGTACCCAGTAACTTGAAGGAATATTGGGTACTCCCACAGCTTAAAAAACAATCCCTAGACTCTACCATCCCAATTAATTATAGACCAATTACAACGGTCCAATATTTGCTAAAAATCTTGGATAGAGTTGAATACTTGCAAACCCAAGACTATCTAGTAGCCAACACACTTCTGGGGACTTGCCAATCTGGCTTCAGACCGCAACATGGGACTGAAAAGGCCCTCATTGACCTAAAATGCCAGATTGACAAGCTCAAAGACAAAGGAAGACTTGCAATCCTGCTCCTCTTGGACCTGTCGGCACCATTTGACCTGGTTGACCACAGGATACTATGTGATCAACTCACCACAGCGGCCCACTTCTCCTAGACAGCTATCACATGGATGCAATCCTTCTTAAACAATAGGACCATGCGAGTCTTCTCACCATCTGCAGCTGACCCTATTCCTATCACTTGAGGCGTGCCCCAAGGATCATGCACATCCCTTACTTTGTATAATATTTTTACAAAGCCCCTGTTTGATGAACTGTACCGTCTGGGTGTCCCCTACACAAATTACGCAGAAAACACTCAGATTCTCCTACCTCTAATAGGCATCTATGATAGAGATGAACGACTTGTGAACAAAATCTACACAATCATTCTGGCATGTATGGCCTCCCATGGCCTCTGCCTGAATGACGACAAAACAGAACTCCTCCTGGTGGGCTCTACAAACAACATAAATGAGTCTGTAATATGCAACCTTCAATATAGATTGCAACAATATCCCAGTAACCAAATAAGAAAAAATTCTAGGCTTCCATCGTGATGCTACATCCAACCTAAATAAACAAGTGAACATGACTACCTCAGCTACTGCTTACACGCGTAAGTTGATAAGGGCCTGCAGACCTTTGGTATGTACAGAAAGCTTTCGCATTCTAGCAAGAGCACTCATATTGTCCAAACTAGACTATTGTAACAGCTTTTCTTAGGTGCCAATAAGTCTGTGCTCAACAAACCTCAAATACTGCAGAATAATGCACTTAGAGCAACATTAAATATACCCAGTAGAGCACATCTCAGCTACAAGAAGACACCACAACTGGCTATCCATAAAGGAACAAATCAAACTCAAAACCTTGTGTCTCACCTTTAAAGCTCTGAACCATGCAGCCCCACCTTACCTCACTGAAAAATACACCATGAGATTATCCACGCGGATCACTAGATCTTCCAACACATACTGTCTGGTGATCCTAAGGTATAACTTAAAAAGATCATGGGGGGTGCAGTTTCCCTGTTATGGCCGCTGAACTGTGGAACATCCTCCCACCTGCTATTAAATCAATCCAGATATTCTCCAACTTCAGGAGAAATGTCGTCTCCTGGCTACTCAGTAAGAACTAGACAACAGTAATGATTAGCCTGAAGCCCAGCAGTCATGAACTTCAGCTCAATAATCAATGAAACTGTTTAGATAATCCTATTTCTGCCTCTATGTTTTCCCGTCACCTGCTCTGTCTGCTCTCTAGGCACGTTCGTAATGTACTGATGTAACTGTAACCTTACTGGAATACCTATTATACCTTCTTCCGGTAACAATTTATATTTGACTGAAATGCCTTTGTATGACCAATCTGTATTAACTATAATTTCCATGCTGTAACTACTTGCCTTACTTTAGATCCCCCAGATACTTCAGGGTCGTCAAACAAACAAACACTCTTTGTGAAATAACATTGCCACCATCATCCACCTGTTCAATTGAAGTTATGATAAGAGTGTTAGAGATTGGTGGAATGAGGGAAAGTGTTTTATTTCTCATGCACTCAGCATGTTCAATGTATTGTAACTGCCTGTGTTGCCTAAGGCTGACCACTTTCTATTATTTTTTCCCCTAACATGTTCAGTGCAATTTTACTTGAACGCAACCTGGAACAGCCATGTAGGAACTAAGAACTAGCGGTCCACTGTGCAGGGGGAATTATATAATTTGTCATACACATCTGCCTATATCCTGAGGCCCATTGGTGATGTTTTGTACGTTTTTATTGAAGTTAGTGTTAGAGTGATCCTGATTTGAGGAGCAAGAAAGAGTATTTTCTTTCTCATTTACACTGCATCGAGCTGCATTTTAGCGTAAGGCCAAGGACAGTTGTTTTTTTTTTTCTATTTCCTTTAATTAGCTTCGTCAAGTAGACTGAATCACAATATGATGATGAGTTGGCACAGTAGACATGCACAGCGAGAGTGCTTGTGGTGCATGTGAGGAATTTGACCATCTGAATGTGGAGTGTGCGCTCATCCTGGCTTTTTTAAATGTTGTGAGAAATAGAATGATGGGAGATCAACCTATGAAATTGTGTGGGGCTAATCCGCTCACATTTTCCTATGCTCGCTGCACAACAAACACATAGTCAAGTGTACTCTGGGGAGACACGGCCTAAAGGCACAGTCCTCCCTATCACATTTAGCTGGAATGTGATAGCCATGGGTACATCAAAGCATCTCAGGAAGGGGGAAGGCAACATCTTCCTACTCCCATGGCCAGCCTAATTAAATATCAAAGACCCCATAGATCCACCATTTCCTGTTGTCAAAGTTCTGCTAATGATGAGAGTTAAAATGAAAACAGGCCTGCAAAGAGGCCTGTTCACAGGACTAACAAATGGCATCAAACCCCAACACCTCTTTGATAAGCAAAGTGTCAACTTGAAGCTAGCTCCCACCCCTCTGTATGAAGTGAATGTCATGTCTGGGACAACTGTTTACAGTAGGCAAGCCAGATACTTCAGGGTCATCAAACAAACAAACACTCTTTGTGAAATAACATTGTCACCATCATCCACCTGTTCAATTGAAGTTATGCTAAGAGTGTTCGAGATTGGTGGAATGAGGGAAAGTGTTTTATTTCTCATGCACTCAGCAGAAAGTGATCCAGCTCACTAGGAAATGAAAAAAAAGTGCAAACTTTATGGATGCTCGTGGGGGCTCACAACTGCTTTAATATAGTTGGCAGGGGCTAATACTTAGCCCCTAAATTGCATAAAATGAATTCTGCAATCTCTAGTTATGTGGGTAGGTCGGATAGTATAAGCAACGACAGAGTACTGGAGTCCAGCTCAGTTCTGATAAATGGCACCCCTCGATTCTCACTTGCGTCAGAGTTCAGTTAATTAGTGCTGTGTCCCCCTTAGGAGGCTTGCACACCTTCCACTGGATATACCTGTAGGACAATGTTTTTTTCACTTTCTAGGGCCTGTAAATAAGTAAACTCGCCCCATATGGCGGAGATGTTAGAACATTCTATGCATCCAGCAATGGGCATTCAATACTCTCTCTGCTATAACGGTGTGCCTCATGTTATGTCACCTCCTTTGGCAGGCTCCTATTCCTGATGGTAGCCGTGAGCCATGGTGGCTGATGATAGTCTGAGTAACCTGAAAACGAAAAGCCATTTGATAAAGGTAATATTGGCTTTTGAGATGCAAATGAATCTTGGCAAAGCGCTGAAGGCCTATGTTATTCCTCATGTAAATATGGCTGACTTCACACAAGGACAAGGAAAAAGTATCCTTTGGATTTGGGATAAGTCAATGATTTCTGCTCCAGGTTTAAGAAACTGAAGGGTCGTTGTCCTATTGCTGACATAGCCAATCGAATAAGGTGAAAACTATGGTCTTCTCAATGTGTTGTTGGACTAGAATGATAGGGCCTCATTACACGGAAGGCGGTAATCCAGGGTGCTATTAGCACCCTGGACCATGCCGGTAAATTACCGGCACCGCCTTGGTGGAAAGGGGAATTACCGCCCTATTCCAAGGTTGGCGGGGCGGTAATTCCCCCTTCCACCATTGCCCTTCCCCATTCCCATTTTTGCCCCATAGGGCATAATGGGAATGGGGAAGGAGCTAATTACGGCACCGCAATTTTGCGGTGCCGTAATTAGCACCAAGGTCCCTTAGCGGGTTGGTTTTTAATGCCTGCAAAAAGCAGGCGTTAAAGCACCAACCCGCTAAGGGACCTCGTAGTAAGGCGGTAATGGTTAACGGTCACCGTTACCATTAACGGTGGCCGTTAACCATTACCGCCTTCCGTGTAATGAGGCTCTAAGTGTATATTTAATGGCTGTTTTTAATTAATGTCGTACACAATTTGAATTTGAAATGGTGCAAATAGTTCCCCGCATACCACAAAGTCTGTCTACAGCATCGCAATCTCAAACTGTGGACCCGGAGAGTCTCCGTAGCCTATTGTAATGGTGTGACGTCATTCCCTATGTATTCAGGAACTTATAGTTCCATCGATCGTGACCAATATGGAAATGGGTCTTCGAGTCAATGCAGCTAAACTAAACATAAAATGTGGGCGAGTATGGGACATGTTCATTGCATGTGGACTATGCACATGGTATAGCCTGTATGCATGACTTTTGTGTTGCACTGCTGCCCCCTCACCATCAGGTCAGGGTTGCATTTCATTTGTAGGTTCACTGGACGGTATTGCCTCCTGTTGTATAACACTGCTCTAATTCCTGTATGGGCATCCAAGCTACAGGCGTTGTAAGAGGATTCAATTCAGCACTACAGCCAAGTTAACGCCTAGTCTAGAATACTGAATGAAAACCCTTATTGATATATCTTTAGGTCCAGTTCATGCGTTCTGGATGACTACCCTTGTATAACACCCCTCTCTTGGAATCCCCCTGACCCCACTGAGCCAAGAAGTAATTCTGTTTTGCAAGTTTAAAAGGTTTATTTGATAAATTAAAATATATATCACACTTTTTAATAAATTAATAATTGAATATCACACTTAATCTGATATGGTAAATATTAACAACGGAGAATCTGGCACTAGCACACTTCTTTAATCACTAATGAGTTGACATGAAATGGATAAGGTAGCACACTGGTAAATAGGAACAAAAGTATAATGTGGTAGAGGATGCTTTATGTAGGCTCAGGTGGATGCAATATTCAATGAATGCAGTACAGAAAATACGCAATATGATTTCAACCAAACAATGTAATCACTTTTCTCTGGCTACTCCCCTCCCCCCCTTGATGCAAGGCAAGGAAATGGAAGGAAAACACACAGTTCTCAGAAATGCAATCAACTGTAATTCAGTTCAATCCAGCAAGCTTAAACAGAAGTTTGAAAACACAGGCAAATGCTTTGATAGGTGCTAGCAATGAATGAGAAATATGCTGGAAACGCTCTTAATTCCCTTTTAGAGGTTCAGGATGAGTGGTATCTAGTTAATATTAGTCCAGGCTCACACTAGCAATGATGCAGGGATAGTTAGCAGGTTAAACGAATTTCTGGCAAATGAAATCAGGCAGCAGCAGTTTTTTTACATGTGAAGAAATTGCAAATCGCGGCAAAATTCGCGGATGCGCCGAGCGCTATTACAAAGCGTTTTGGGGTCCTAGGAAAGCCTGGGATCTCAGCTTCCAAATGAAAGTTATTGCAAGTCTCTAGCCCAAACGGTTGCGGAGATATGAGTAATTTAGTAAAGGTCGTTTTTGGTTTTGTAAATTTTAAACGCACACTTTTTCAAAATGACAAATTTTACTAGAAATGACAGGTGACAGATAGGAGGCAGTTCTACTTAGGTTAAATAGATTGAATTAGATGAATTTAAACTAAGAGATGTGTTCTGAGTTTTGCTAAGTACTCACAAGAGATTTTGAACAGGAAAGCGACTTGGTCACGATCTTCAGTCTGGTCAGGTCTTTCCGGATTCTGCTCACAGCGCCTGGTCTGGTCTCGGCTAGGCACAGCACTGCTTTCTCTCTGGTCTGGTCTCTGCTAGGCACAGCACTGCTTTCTCTCTGGTCTGGTCTCTGCTCTGGATAGATTGAAGTCTCTAGTTTGGCTTTCTGGAGTTTGATGGAGGTAAGTATGGATTTTTCCGGCAGGGCTTCCAGCGGCAGATGAAATTGAATCTCTCTATGTGTCCTGACTCTCTGCTTTTATCTGTTTCTTGAGAATGGGTGTGTGTGTTGCATCACTAGACTTGCCCCTCTCATTCGTCATTGGTCAGGCTTCCATTCCTCCGCTTGATTGGCAAACTGAACTGTGAGTCAGATTGATGTCATTTTATGATCTCTTGAAACGACCTCCCTTATCATCTGTGCACCCAAATATATATATGATCAAAATCCATACTTCAGAGTTACACAGTTGTTTGAAATTACATATACATGGTGTGGCTGAATTTAGCCATGTCTATGTCCAAATCTGCTCATTCTCGGAGCTTGCATTCAAAGAGTGTACATAATTGACTTTTTAACTGCTTTTTCAATTTCCGACATGGACCCAACTTTACATACATGTGTGCAGGGGGTAGGGACATTAACTGATGAAGTTTCAGATTTTTAACATGCACACATTTAGAGTAATATCCACTTTTCCGCTAAAACCCCCCTGAACATACCACCGGTTCCTACCACGTCTTAAACTGTGGGCAGAAAAATCACAAGAATTATGGTATCATTTATAAAATTTTCACATGTCCGCACTATGAATTATCCCCCTTTTTATAAAACCATATCCTTGCTGCAGGGGTGTGTCTTTTCAGGTCACATGGTACAGAAACCAGTCTTTCCAGTTTCTGCCAAGCCAGCTTGCTTCTCACAGGCAGTGCCCCTCCCAGCTTCTCCAGGAGGAAGCCACTTTTTACGACGTCTGTAATAAAAACCTTTGCCTGAGTGGAGAGGGCTTTGTTCACTCTCTGGCAGAGCACAGGAAATTCAATTATCAGATAGATGGCATATCCTTAGTGTGGGCAGCAAAAGGAACATTGGCCTGGGAACATAGTTGTGACTCAAGTTTCACTCCTGATGGGATCCGTTGCTAGGCAAAATCAAGTTCCTTAAGCCAGACCTTCAGCTAACTTTTTGTTGCTTTTAAAATAACTTGTAATTTTACACATGCAGCTAGAATGCTGATTCTAAGTGCAAAACTATGACATTTCAACAGTTACAAAGGCATGTGACACCAAACATAGGTCACTCATTTAATTTAACATTTTCGATTTTGGTGGTTTTAAATCCAGTTGCAGTTAGGCTTAAGCTGCTGACTCCATAGCATTTTTGTTATAAGCATTGTTTTTGGGCTCTTCATTTCCCAGATTTTGTAGGCACACAAAACTCCATTCTGCCAAATGTCTGCTGGTGTTCAGTGAATATTTTGCACATGTTGCAAGGTTTGAAATAGGCATTTTGCTTGCCTTCAGAAAAACACACAGTGGGTTTTAAAACGCCGGCTTTTGGATAGTGGTGAGTACTGGTACTGCACCCATTTTTGGGATTTTCTTGGATTAATGCATTCTAAACAGGAATGGTTCTGACATGGTAGTAAATCCTTGCTTAACATTGTTTTGATGGGGCTCCTTACAGTAAGATGGTTATGTGGAACCCCACAACAACAACAAAGACCTTTCTTTACCCTGGTGGGTGGCAAGTTAGGTAACCATTTTGGTGTGCGCACAACTGCGCAGCTTTCCTGGATTTCGGCGCACATGTGGGTTTTCCGCCATCTTGAATTTCCTAAGCCCACAGCACCAAATGTTGTAGCAGGGTAGCTTAAACGTAGGTCAGGACACCCTACAAGCCCCCCCACGTGACTGCACTTTGAGTTTGGGTCGATGGGGAGTCGCGTGCCCAAGGGTTCTGACCCACGCACCGGTCTGTCCGCATAATCTTCTTCCTCTTCTGTAGATGGCACAGTTCAGCATCTTCTTCTCCATCCGGTCAGATCGATCAGTTCTCCTCGCCGGTCCTGATGGGAAGATTGGGCGGTCCACTGGGCCCATTGGATCTTCGTTCCCGGTCTCCGTATCATCCTCCTTGGCCCGTCTTCAGGTTTTCTTTCTCCTAGGACGACAAAGGAAGAGCGGCAATATCTACTCATAGACGATTTTTTTTTCCACCACTGTTGAGATAGTGGGGCAGCATATGCATTTCATCGTAACGAAATATTACATTCTTATTTTGAAAAAAAAAACAGCATCACTAGAGACAGTTTCATGTAAATCACAATATTTTAGAGACTAGATGTGGTAGGTTTTATGATTGGAACTGAATTAGTCTGATACAGTACCCGCTAGGATTCCAGAGGATTCCTCCAGTTGTTGCAGAGTGTGCCTGGGATGGCAACATTTCAACTGGTTTATGTGGACCCACTTGTCTTCCCCCTCTGCCGAATCACCTTTGGGGATGCGGATCTTGTAGGCCACAGGGGAGATCTTGTCGATGATCTCAAAGGGTCCCTTCCATGTAGGCAAAAATTTGCGCTGCTTGGCCTGGTTCCTTTGGAAGTTGTATAGATAGACCCGGTCCCCCACCTGATATTCCTTCCTGGAAGTTTTCAGGTCATAGTGGGTCTTCATGCTATCAGCTGATCTTTCTAGATTCCGCTGAGCATAAGCAAAAGCATGTTGGAGGTGTTTCCTTAAATTCTCCACATACTCATGAGTAGTGGAGGCATTTATTAGTGTCTGCTCTTGGGTCCTGTAGAGCAAATGCTGAGGAAGCACCATCTTGCGCCCAGTCATCAACTCAAATGGTGACATTTTGGTTGCAGATGAAGGGGTAGATCTGATGGCCATTAGGACCAGAGGTAATCGGATATCCCAACTTGGCCCAGAATCTGCCACAAACTTCTTTAATATGCTCACAATTGTCCGGTTATATCTCTCTACTGCCCCAGAAGAAGCTGGTCTATAAGCAATATGCAGCTTTCTCTTGACCCCCAGTATCTCCCACATCTTTGTCATTACTTCACTGGTGAAGTGGCTACCTCTGTCTGACTCAATCCTTTGAGGTAGACCAAAACGGGAAAAGATGTGGTTAATCATCAAGGCCGCTGCAGTTTCTGCCTTGCAATTTGGGGCTGGGAGACATTCCACCCACTTGGTAAACAAGCATGTCACGGTCAACATGTACTTATTCCCCCTAGCCGAGCGAATCACAGGGCCTACAAAGTCGATTTGTAAATCTGACCATGGCAGTGTCATTCCCCTCTTTTGTAAAGGCGCCCGGTGTGTGAGGGATGATGGCTGAAATTGTGCACACACAAGGCAACCCTTCAGGTACTGGTCGAGGTCCTGCCCCATGTGTGGCCAGTATGCAACCTCTCTTAAGATTTCCAATGTTGTGTGAACCCCCTATGACCGGCAGTGGCCGCATCATGGGCGTGACTTAACATCAGGCTTCGGAATGAGGTAGGAACCACCCACTGATCGTGGCCAGCTTTGGATTTCCTTACCAACAAACCGTCTTGGATCCGGAACATTTTGGGACATTTCATCAACACTCTTAGGTCCTCTTTCCCAATGTAATCGGTATCCGTCAGGGGAAAGTTCTCAGGGTCCTCAAGGTGCTGGTAAAATTTACCAATTATTGGATCCCCCTTCTGAGCAGTAATCAAATCAGCATCAGGGGTCTCCTTACTCCATTGTGCAATTGAGAGGTTGTTGTGAGCATTTGTCTGGGACCTAGTGATGGCAGTGACCTGGATTTCCCCCAACAGGGACTCAATCTCAATTAGATCCCCTTGGATGGCCCCGGTTTTGGCCAGCTGATCAGCTAAGTCATTTCCAGTTTTGTCTGGTCCCTCTACTTTGGAATGACCCTTGATCTTCTTCCAATAGATGGTCATCCCATTCGAGGTGACCAGATCATCAATGTTTTGGATCAACTTCCCATGTTTCAAGGGTTTGTTGTTAGCACATACCATGCCTCTGGTCTTCCAATTAACCAGGTGCTCCACGAACCCGTTCCGTACATAATCCGAATCTGTGATTATGACCAGTTCGTGGAGTTGATGCTGGACAGCAGTGAGGATGGCCTGATGCACAGCCATCAATTCTGCCACCTGACTACTTCGGGGACCAATTTTGTATCCAGCGGAGGGTTCTGGGGACTCATTCACCCATGCATTCCCTACGCCGGCCACCAGTTCTTTCTCCCCGTTGTTGTCGACATGGTAAGAGCATCCATCCACATACACAGTGGGCATTCCCTCACACTTGTCTTCTTCAAAGACTTTGTGGGGGGAATTAAGGTATGCCTCCATGTTGTCCTTTATTTTTAGACTTTCGTCCTCGAGACAGTTTTCTCTGGCACAATCATGCAAGTCAGCCAGACCTTGCGCGAGGGGACACTTCTTGTTTTGGCCATATCTGACCTCCACAGGAAAGCCTTGCATTGACAGAATCCAGGAAGTAATTCGGGAATTACTCACATTTCCGGCCCGGATTCTGTCACTTTGGAGATATTGCAGAGGCTGGTGTGGAGTCTCCACTATGATGTGTTCCCCCTGGATAAACGGGCGGTAATTCTTCAATGCCCACACCGTTGCCAGGAGTGCCTTCTCACAATCGTTGAATTTTTCCTCCACAGAGGATAAAGTTTTGCTCGCATAGGAGATTACTTTATTGACCTAGTCATGCTTTTGATATAATACTGCCGTCAAGCACGTATTAGAGAACCCCGTCTCCAGGAAGAACTCCTTGTTTCTGACAGGGTAAGCTAGGCAAGGCGCTTGTGAGAGGCTTCTTTTGAGTTGTTTTACTGCCTCGGCTTGTTCTGGACCCCATTCCCACTTGACCCCCCCCTTCAGGAGATGAATCAGGGGTCTGGTGATCTCTGCGTAGCCCTCAATGAACTTTCTGCTGTAATTAGTCAGTCCAAGGAGGCTCCTTAGTTCCCGCAGAGTTGTGGGGTCTTTCAGTTTCTGAAGTGCTTCCACTTTCTTTTCCTGGGGACAGAGACCCTGAGGAGTAATCTCATGCCCCAAGAAATTAACACGGGTTCTACACCACTGTGCTTTCTGAAAGGAAAGTTTTGCTCCGGCGGCCCTCAACTGTGTCAGAACATAACGGATCTCTGCTATGTGTTCCTCCACAGATGAACTTTTGATGAGGACATCATCTACATAAGCCAGGTTACCCCTCGTACCCAGGTCGGGCATGGCCTTATGTAGGAAAATATTGAACTCATTACCGGAGTTAAGGTATCCGAAGGGAGTCCGGGTCCATGTGTACTGCTGGCCCCCAAAGGTAAAAGCCAGCTTGTATTGGTCCTCCCTACTGACAGGCACGGTCCAGTATCCATTGGTCAGGTCTATTGCAGTGAATACCTGTGACCCCTGAATCTGGGCCAGCCCTTGGTCAATGTAGGGAAGAGGCCATCGGGAAGTGTGGACCCGTTTGTTGAGCTCCCTGAGGTCAGCGCTGAGTCTCCACTGGCCGTTTGGCTTCAATATTCCCAGCACCGGATTATTGAAGGTGCTGTGGACTGGACGGATTATTCCCCGGGACTCAAGGTTCTTAATTATTTCAGTAAGGGACTCCATTGATGCGAGAGGCAAGCGATATTGCTTCACAAACACTGGAGTCATGCCAGGGTCCGTGGGGATTGTTGTGGTGTGGATGTCGGTGCGACCACAGTCATATGAGTCTACCGCAAAGAGATCTTGGAAATCCAAGAAAACTTGTTTCAACTTTTGCTTTTGTTCCAGAGTCACACAGGCATCAGCTAGGTTGACTCTCTCTTCCACCATCTGCCTGAAGCCTGGAAAGACTTCTGGTTTGGCTATCTCCGCGGCCTCCTCCAGCTGGGTGGAGAAGTCCCTGGTCAGAGTGCTGATTTGGACTTGAGGCTTCAGGTGGGAAAGGCAGCCCTCATGGACCTGGAAAATCACCTCATCCCTCCTGAAGTCACAGGTCACATCTTCCTTACCATAGGGGCAGGAAGTGTACACCAGGAAGTTCCCCCCATGCCGGGTAAAAATCCTGTCTGGTGTTGCGTTGTCATCACTGTCACTGTCAAAACAGTCCTTGGGGATGGGTCCTAACAGTTCATTTACAAGATCAATGGAGAAATGTCGGTCATCAACTGCCATTCCAATAATGGTGCCTGCGGCTAGAGTAATACTCTTTAAGTCGCTGTTATCCACCTCTATTAGAATGGGGTCATGTTCTATGTTGACTAATGGAGTCGGGTTTACCCCCAACCCTTGCTGTTGGAGAGAAGCATTTAGATGTATGTAAGCATCAGGGTTTTTCAACTCTTGTCCCCTTTTAACTTTCACTTCCAGGGAGAATTGTCGGGTCCTTTCTGGGATGGTGACTTCCTCTTTAACCTGAATTTCAACTGCATAAGGTAGCAATTGAGCTGACCTAAATGCTTTTTCTGGATCATCAAAGCCCATGGGATTATCCGCTAATCGGGACCAAGCTTTGAAGTTTATTAGGTCCAAACTAATGGCAAAGCGATTGAGAATGTCACTGCCTAAGTAAAAGGCGGCAGTGACGTCTCGCACGACCCAACAATTATGGACTATGCTCTTGTTGCCAATGGAGATTTTGAGCATACACCTGCTTGGCAGGAGATGTTTGGAATTAGGTGCTTCCAGGTCCATTTCCCATTTGTCTATCAGTTTGAAGGTGGGAATGGCTGGATCTTTTGGGAGTTGGCGAAACATGGCTTCGCTGATGAAGCTCTTACCGTTGTTCACACACACTCGAGCGAGAACAGAGTCCTTCCCATCATTTAACTGAACAGGGATGAACAACTGCTCTCCAATTTGCTGAATATCAGCCAGGCTCTGAGCTGATTTCACATCTTTCTGGACTATAGGAGTGGGAGTTTCAGATTGTGGATTAGTATAGAATTTCAGAGTGTTTCCTTCCAGCGTGGAATACCACTTTAGACTGGAAGGAAGGTTGATTTTCAGAAATAGAGAGGACCCCCCATCACCAGTCTGTTGTCCTACTGCTATTACTGTCACGTCTGGAATTTGGCTATTCTGGAAGTGAAATTCTACTTGGTCAGATTTTTGTTCAACCATGTGGCATGTGCCGTTTAAACTAACATGGTTGACACTCTGTTTTAATTTTATTGGTCGGCTAGTCTGGGTCCAGAGGACCTTGTTTACGCAATCTATTAGGGGTGACAACCTTCTCAGGAGGTCATTCCCTAGTAAACAAGGGGTGCCCTCTGGGGTCACAACTATGACCGGGTGTTTCAGCTTGTGTCGCCCAATTTTAATGTCCAAATCTGCCGTCCCCTCAACGGGAATTTCCTTCCCGTCAAAGTTCTGTAGTTGTCCAGGAAGAGAGGTGAGAGGAATTTGGTAATCCTCTCCCCTTCCTGCATTCAGTTCATCAAAGGCCCTTCTGGACAGAAGGGTAGCTTGAGATCCTGTGTCCACCAGTGCCGAGATTGTACCCTGCCCCTGTACTTGTACCGGGGCATAATATCTTCCCTCCTTCTCCTCAAGGGGGCACAGGTAATGTACATTTTTGGACAACTGGTGGGCTAATTTTCTGGTTTTGGACATCGCGAGAAAAGAATTTTGGGCAGAATTCTGTGGAGAGCCTTGGGAATCTGAAAGAAAAAGTTGGCAACTGGAGATCAGAGCCATTGTGGGTTCCCCTGGTTCCAGTTCTGGGCCGCCCCCCCCTTTTTGGAGGCAGTCCCCAGTATGGGTTTGAACCAGGGGATTTTCTTGCGGTTGGTTCTGGGATGAGATGGGGGGCGGCGGTAGCTCAGTCTCCACATCTCCCCAGTCTGGATTTGCATTCCTAGGGACCCATTTTTCTTTGGGAGGAGTTCCCCCCTCTCTGAAGGAGAAGATCCTTTTCCCAGGATCCTCTGAGGATCCCTCTCCCTCAAATTGGAAGATCTGTACCTCCTCCTCAAACTGAGTCTGTTTGGGTCTTTTGTTTCTCCTACCCCCCCTCTGCTCCTTAGGAGGCAGACTTTCAGGGGCAAGAGATTTTGTTTCCGGTTCCTGGGTTTCCAGGGGCTGTTTACAAGTGAGGAAGGAAGCTTCCTCCAAGGCTTTACACCCCCCTTCCCTTTGTGCCTCCTCCCTGGGAACCGGTGATTTATCGGGGTGCTGCCCCTGTCATTGTTCTGGAGCACCAGGTCCAGAGTTGGGTGCGTTCTGCGCCGGCATGCTGATCTGAGGGTTCTGCTGTGCCCTCAGTATATGACCCATATCCCGCGCCATGTTTTGAACCTGGCGCTCTAACTGGGAAACCCGCTCAGGCTGATACGGGGCCCTGTTTTCTCCCCTGGGCTGATCCCGGGAAGGGTAGCTGTCCCTTCTCTGGTAATACCCCGGGTTGGGAAGATTTGGGTACCCCTCCACCCTTGGCCTCCCCTCTCCCGGATTCAGTGGTCTGGGCTCAGGGAATTGGGGAAAGAAGGATGGATGGTTTTGGGGCTGAAAGTCGGGTGGATATCTGGGGAAAAAGTTCTGCCCAGGGTTTGGTAAATTTCTGCCCTCCTGTGGGAAGTTTGGAGGGAAGTTCCCTGGGTTAGGTGCTTGTCTGGATCCCCCCCCTTGGGCTGGAGGAGTCCACACATAACCCAGGATGGGTCGATTTCCCTTGTAACGGGGACTTACATAATCAGGAGAGCGAGGGACCCCATTTGTGGGGCTGCCTCCTTGGCTCCCTGTCTGTGACTGACCCGAGGACCTCCTGGGCCTAGCATTATTAGGTGCAGGCAGGTTTTTAGGCCCCCCCATCTCCAAATCCAAAACGGGGGTGACCTTTACCTCTGCCACCTTGGCAGCAGCAGGGGTGCTGTTGGCTTTGGGGTTTTTCTGGGCATTACTTTTGCTATCTACCGGTTTCTGCACCTCATAGATCCGGGTAGCCTGTTCAATGACCCAGTCTAAAGATCTTTTCTCGTGAAAATCCCTCACGAGCTGGGTCATGATATATTTGGGCAAGGCATGGAAAAATGTGTTTATAAATTCACGGCTATCCGTGCGCACCCTTCTTGTGGTCTGTGCAAAAGCACGCTTTAACTCCTGCACAAATTCTTGTGGGGCCTGATCCTCCCCACATTGCAAATTGTAGGCTGCCTTGCGAGCCTCTTGAGGATTTCTGTGAACAGAAAAATGTTTCAGGATGGCCGCCTTATAGGTGGACCATCTTATATGATTTTGGTCCTCCAGCCCCGCAAAGAAACTGGAGTATTCCGGGGAGAAGGTCCACTTTACATATTGAATACAGCTTTGGCTGTCCTTCAAATGAAAAGTCTCCATCATTTGTTCAAACAACTCTAAGTGCTCCCAAACAGAATACTTAGCGTTCTTATGGTAAGGCGTAATGACGCTCCTGATCGCCTTAATCTGCTTTAAGGGGTCCTTAAGCAAAGCCCTTTTTGCCTTATTGGCCTTTTTGGTTCGGGTAACCCTTGTCCATTCTTCCTCGGACTCAGAGGCACTGCTCCCCGAGGTTCCCATCTGTTCTTCCAGGTTTTCCCGGATTCTGCGAGCCTGGGAATGGCTGGCAGAATGTGGGGACCTGGTCTCCTGTGTCCTGCGCAGTTCAGAGGAGTCTTCAGATTCCTCCTTGCTGCCAGGATTTGATGGGTACCCCCTCCACTGACCTAACTGGGCAGAGGTTTTCAGGATGCCCTTAATGGGCCTACTCTCCTGGGGTTCCCCATTGAACTGTACTGTACTTGGGTGCCCATACCCGGATGCCCACCCCTCCATTCCTGAGTGGTACTGGCCTATGAGCCCCATACTCTTAGCTGGATAGTAATCTGCCATCCCTGCGGCCCTGTGCTCATGTGCGCCAGGGGACATGGGGGTGGCAGAGTCCAGGGACTGGGGGAGATGAAGGCCCCTGGGGTTAGGGCTCCGCGGTTATGGTCAGGAGTCTCTCTTTCCCAGCGGACCTCATCTCTATCCGCCCCTGCTCCCTGTTGCAATGCAAGAGCCTGCATTTGTGCCTTCAGTTCCTCTGTTAAGGCCTTACTCGACTCTATCAGTTTCTCCTGCATCGCTACCTGTTGCTGGAGCCTATCATTGTGTTGACAGAGGGCCTCATTTTCCCTCTGTGCTTCCTGGTTGGTCCTGGAGAACTGGGCCAGTCTTTGCTGCAGGAGGTTTACCTCCTGAGTCCCATCCCTACTGGCCTGCTCCTTTCTTGCCAGAGCATCTTCCACCCTTCTGGTGTGCTCTACCAAGTTCTGGTTTTCTTTTTGGAGGTCACCCAGCCCCTGGAGGGCCAGGTGATTTTCTTCCATTTCCTTTTTTAAGTGGCAGACCTCCTGGCCTAAAGTGTCTCTTTCCTGACTAAGAGCCTGCATCTGTGCCGCCAGGTCGTCCCTTTGCCTTTGGAAGGCGCCGGCTTTCTGGCGCTCCTGATCAAACTCTGCCTGGGTATCTAGGTCTTTCAAAATTAGTTTGTTGCTCTCCTCTTTCTCTCTGTCTAGTTGGATTTGCAGGGTGGCTACCTGCTCTGTGCATGCCCTGTTGAAATTGATCTGTTGCTCCAGCTTTTTCTGGTTCTGCAGTAAGGAGTCCAAACTGTCTTGGTGCTCCTTCTGCAGGGCCAGAAATCGGGTATCCTGGTCTGTCTTTTCCTGTTGTAGGATGCCCATATCCTCTTTTATTTTAATGATATATTGCCTACTATCATTTTCTGCCTCCTGGCTCCTCTGCAGCCTCTGCTCAGAAGAGTCCAGATCAGATTGGGCCTTCTGTAATGCCATCTGTTGCCTATTTGCCAGATTTTGGCTTTCAGCACATCTATCCTGCATGTCTCCCATATATAGGTACAGGTATGCTGCTATCCTGGCAATCTTATTGTGTTCCTCTTTGGCTTTAGGAGCCATATATAGTTCACTCAGGGCCACATGTAAGGGACCCTGATCTCTATATATATCTGACCCTGTTTCAGTGACCTGTTGTGTGATGGCCTGCAACCACACATCCTGGCCCTGTTCGGTCCATTCACCTCTCACAAATAGCTTATGCAAGAGGTGCTCTCTGGCTATTTTCATGTCTACTAAGGTCGTCATTCTAGAGATTGGTCTCTGTCCTGACTTACAGAAGTTTGTATTTTATTTTTGCAGAACAGAACTTTTCTTGGGGTGTCCCTTTTGAGGAATGCTTCACAGCGTAATGCAGCGTGGTGATCCGACCGGATGTATGTATCCCGTCAGTTAGCACACTGTATTAAGCTGCACAAGTGGTAAATCTAACCCAACGTCCCGGACGAGCCCCCACTTTGTAAGAGGATTCAATTCAGCACTACAGCCAAGTTAACGCCTAGTCTAGAATACTGAATGAAAACCCTTATTGATATATCTTTAGGTCCAGTTCATGCGTTCTGGATGACTACCCTTGTATAACACCCCTCTCTTGGAATCCCCCTGACCCCACTGAGCCAAGAAGTAATTCTGTTTTGCAAGTTTAAAAGGTTTATTTGATAAATTAAAATATATATCACACTTTTTAATAAATTAATAATTGAATATCACACTTAATCTGATATGGTAAATATTAACAACGGAGAATCTGGCACTAGCACACTTCTTTAATCACTAATGAGTTGACATGAAATGGATAAGGTAGCACACTGGTAAATAGGAACAAAAGTATAATGTGGTAGAGGATGCTTTATGTAGGCTCAGGTGGATGCAATATTCAATGAATGCAGTACAGAAAATACGCAATATGATTTCAACCAAACAATGTAATCACTTTTCTCTGGCTACTCCCCTCCCCCCCTTGATGCAAGGCAAGGAAATGGAAGGAAAACACACAGTTCTCAGAAATGCAATCAACTGTAATTCAGTTCAATCCAGCAAGCTTAAACAGAAGTTTGAAAACACAGGCAAATGCTTTGATAGGTGCTAGCAATGAATGAGAAATATGCTGGAAACGCTCTTAATTCCCTTTTAGAGGTTCAGGATGAGTGGTATCTAGTTAATATTAGTCCAGGCTCACACTAGCAATGATGCAGGGATAGTTAGCAGGTTAAACGAATTTCTGGCAAATGAAATCAGGCAGCAGCAGTTTTTTTACATGTGAAGAAATTGCAAATCGCGGAAAAATTCGCGGATGCGCCGAGCGCTATTACAAAGGAACCGCAAGGACTATCTCTACCGTTTAGGGGTCCTAGGAAAGTCTGGGATCTCAGCTTCCAAATGAAAGTTATTGCAAGTCTCTAGCCCAAACGGTTGCGGAGATATGAGTAATTTAGTAAAGGTCGTTTTTGGTTTTGTAAATTTTAAACGCACACTTTTTCAAAATGACAAATTTTACTAGAAATGACAGGTGACAGATAGGAGGCAGTTCTACTTAGGTTAAATAGATTGAATTAGATGAATTTAAACTAAGAGATGTGTTCTGAGTTTTGCTAAGTACTCACAAGAGATTTTGAACAGGAAAGCGACTTGGTCACGATCTTCAGTCTGGTCAGGTCTTTCCGGATTCTGCTCACAGCGCCTGGTCTGGTCTCGGCTAGGCACAGCACTGCTTTCTCTCTGGTCTGGTCTCTGCTAGGCACAGCACTGCTTTCTCTCTGGTCTGGTCTCTGCTCTGGATAGATTGAAGTCTCTAGTTTGGCTTTCTGGAGTTTGATGGAGGTAAGTATGGATTTTTCCGGCAGGGCTTCCAGCGGCAGATGAAATTGAATCTCTCTATGTGTCCTGACTCTCTGCTTTTATCTGTTTCTTGAGAATGGGTGTGTGTGTTGCATCACTAGACTTGCCCCTCTCATTCGTCATTGGTCAGGCTTCCATTCCTCCGCTTGATTGGCAAACTGAACTGTGAGTAAGATTGATGTCATTTTATGATCTCTTGAAACGACCTCCCTTATCATCTGTGCACCCAAATATATATATGATCAAAATCCATACTTCAGAGTTACACAGTTGTTTGAAATTACATATACATGGTGTGGCTGAATTTAGCCATGTCTATGTCCAAATCTGCTCATTCTCGGAGCTTGCATTCAAAGAGTGTACATAATTGACTTTTTAACTGCTTTTTCAATTTCCGACATGGACCCAACTTTACATACATGTGTGCAGGGGGTAGGGACATTAACTGATGAAGTTTCAGATTTTTAACATGCACACATTTAGAGTAATATCCACTTTTCCGCTAAAACCCCCCTGAACATACCACCGGTTCCTACCACGTCTTAAACTGTGGGCAGAAAAATCACAAGAATTATGGTATCATTTATAAAATTTTCACATGTCCGCACTATAAATTATCCCCCTTTTTATAAAACCATATCCTTGCTGCAGGGGTGTGTCTTTTCAGGTCACATGGTACAGAAACCAGTCTTTCCAGTTTCTGCCAAGCCAGCTTGCTTCTCACAGGCAGTGCCCCTCCCAGCTTCTCCAGGAGGAAGCCACTTTTTACGACGTCTGTAATAAAAACCTTTGCCTGAGTGGAGAGGGCTTTGTTCACTCTCTGGCAGAGCACAGGAAATTCAATTATCAGATAGATGGCATATCCTTAGTGTGGGCAGCAAAAGGAACATTGGCCTGGGAACATAGTTGTGACTCAAGTTTCACTCCTGATGGGATCCGTTGCTAGGCAAAATCAAGTTCCTTAAGCCAGACCTTCAGCTAACTTTTTGTTGCTTTTAAAATAACTTGTAATTTTACACATGCAGCTAGAATGCTGATTCTAAGTGCAAAACTATGACATTTCAACAGTTACAAAGGCATGTGACACCAAACATAGGTCACTCATTTAATTTAACATTTTCGATTTTGGTGGTTTTAAATCCAGTTGCAGTTAGGCTTAAGCTGCTGACTCCATAGCATTTTTGTTATAAGCATTGTTTTTGGGCTCTTCATTTCCCAGATTTTGTAGGCACACAAAACTCCATTCTGCCAAATGTCTGCTGGTGTTCAGTGAATATTTTGCACATGTTGCAAGGTTTGAAATAGGCATTTTGCTTGCCTTCAGAAAAACACACAGTGGGTTTTAAAACGCCGGCTTTTGGATAGTGGTGAGTACTGGTACTGCACCCATTTTTGGGATTTTCTTGGATTAATGCATTCTAAACAGGAATGGTTCTGACATGGTAGTAAATCCTTGCTTAACATTGTTTTGATGGGGCTCCTTACAGTAAGATGGTTATGTGGAACCCCACAAAAAGGGTTGAATCTTTAAAGTGGTCCAATGAGTCACGATTTCAGCAACTTTTTGACATCAGTAAAAGTGGATTTTGTTAACAAAGACCTTTCTTTACCCTGGTGGGTGGCAAGTTAGGTAACCATTTTGGTGTGCGCACAACTGCGCAGCTTTCCTGGATTTCGGCGCACATGTGGGTTTTCCGCCATCTTGAATTTCCTAAGCCCACAGCACCAAATGTTGTAGCAGGGTAGCTTAAACGTGGGTCAGGACACCCTACAGCGTGCAGTTCAGAGCCGATAGTGCGTTTGTGAAGTGGACTGTGGGGTAGGACGTTGCCACACCACATCTGGCATGGTGGGCAGCAAAATGCGAATTTCCAAAGTGCAACAAGCACCTGCCCCATAAGTCTACAAAATGTGAGCTGGGACATGCTATGCATGCTATAATGTGCCCAATGCCCAAAAGTGTCGAACATATGCCAGCTTGTGCTGTGGTGGCGTGGAATTCAGATATGTATTCCACACTTGATGTCTGCCTGGATCCAGTGAAGTGGTCTGCTTTGACCAGGGCAATAGGTCAATTGGGGAATTAAAAATACAAAATGCTTGTGTGCGTCCGTTCTTTGGCTCAAAGTGGGCCACTTTTCTGGTCAATGTGGGCCAGTTTGATGAGGTACTTCAATATGCAGCTAATAGTTGTGACCAGTGTTGATGAATACATATTCTTTAAAATGCACAATGTGCATCAGATTTTATCTCTCCCTTTAACTCCCCCTTGGCTACTATTCAAACAGTATTGCCAAAGGAATGAAGCCCCATTTGCAACGGTGGGCCAGTTTTCCGCTGGTGCCCGAGACAATTTTATGCCCCAGTCCGACCCCGGCTTTGGCTCTCAGTTCAGGCGTTAAGGTGTTATTAACCGGACCTCTGTCATCGCCACAGGAGTTGATCTTCCGCAACGACTGGATGGACTTCTCACCACACATCTACACCTTTGAGCTGGCGGGTTCTTTTGCCGATTCTGCTGTGCAAGCTTCTGCAGGTTGATGAACAGGATGAGATCATGTATGTCCAGGTTTGCAACTGCAGGGGGACATATGTTGGCGCAGGTTATTGCCCCAACATATCCATTGGTAAGATATTGAGTCCCAATGCGTGTTTCTTTACCAGAATGCAGTTGCATATGTCTCTCGGGTGGAGTTAAATATACCAACTTTTTTGATACTTTTCTGCATGTTGATTTGTGCTATTTTGATGTCTTTTCAACTTGTTATTGTATTGTATTTGTATTTGGTTATTTACATAGCGGTCTTTCCCCACTTTTGTGGCCTCAATGCGCTTTTTCGTTTGTTGAACGCCCTTGGTGACGTAAGTCAATGTGGTTGGAAAATTCTAGGGGGTTTAGCTTAGGGGATGTGTGTGTGCATGTTGCCGTTCTAGGACTTGGGTGGCTGGCAAGGCTCGATTTAAGCAGCCCAAGAAAGTTCAGACACATGGGTGGGTGCTGTTGAGGTTTGGAGATAGATTGCTATTGTTGAGAGGGTCTATGTGAGGCCAGCTATACCAAATTCCTTTCAGGTGGTGGTCACTGTATGCTAGTGGCAGAGGTGTTGAGGTACCTCAGTTGTTTCAGTCTGGACAGCTATGTGTGCACTAGGCTGGATGCGCTTAGCTGTAGCCGTATTCTATCGTGCATGAATGCTTGGCCATGCCTGTGGCCTGTGTCCACGCTAGTGGTGAGAGATATACGTGCCATAGGCTGCAAGCTTGCTCAGCTGGGGCAATATGTGTCCAGGTCAAGAATAGAGAGGCTTATACCAGTGGGCCTAGCTTTCATAATGTAGCAGGTATCCACGTAAGCAGAGATGGAGGCTACACCTAGATTCAAGAGTCCTGTATAGTGGGAGGGAGGCCTACACCTAACAGTGAAATTTGTCTTAAATTGGTGTCCTTTCTTGGCGTTAAATAAATTCTCTAGTGCACTTTCCACATCATTGTATAGAAGAGATAGCTCGTTTGTTAATTCTTCTGGACGTGTAAACATTGAAGGAATTATGCCCACATTATGTAATCTCAGAATTAGATCAGAAAGATAAAAGTGGTGGGAATTCTGTTACCGCCACATTTTGCAGTTCACAGTGAATTGCTAACGAGGCCCGTTTTACTTTGCAAAATGACTGTAGGAGAACAGCATTAAATAGAATGGCCTGCTTTCAGCAATTGCTTTGTGTTTTTAAACTGTAGATGGCCACGCACACGGTTCCAGACCGACAGCCGGAATTACCAGACTGGTGCTGACATTTGACTGTCAGTTGTATTTAGCAATGTGCTGAGTACTTACTTCAATGCCTGCCTGCATGCACGCGCACTGCTGCATCGCCGTGTGTGAATCAATCACGTCTAAGCGACTATTCAAGTGGGTATAGCAGCACTTTCGCACGCCAACCACCCGTGAAAAAAAAGGAACCCTTCTGCTGATTTTAAATTGCGTGACGCACGCGGTAGTCTCTCGTATATAATCGTCATCCAAATGTATTATTTCAAGAATTGTTTTTATGCATTGTTTATGACATCACCACCAAACCGATGTGCATTATGTTTTGCAAGCATGAGCTCAAGGCTGGATCTTATTATGCTCAGGTTATTTTAAATGGAGGGAACCTATGTCTACACTGTGGCTGCCGCATTTGTGTGCCTGGGCTATGGCAGAAGATAGCAATACATGTCTTTAAGTCTGAAAATAATGTAATGCAAAAAGCATGTAAAGGGGCAGTTCCATGTTAAAATCAACAAGGGTTATATACAGTCTTTGCTTATTCGACTATTTACACATATGCCATTAACAGTAAAACGTGTGGTATGTAAAAGGCGTTAACTTGGGCTTCATTACACGTTTAATAATAATAATAATGTATTTCATATATAGCGCAAAACACCCACCCAGAGCGCTCAAATAACAGAAGACGTTATCATCCCACAGAGTGGTATTCATTTTATCAAAGGATGAAAGGCTGAGTTGACCCTGCCAGGATTTGAATCTGCCACAGCATGCTGCACACAGATATCAGGGGCAAGCGCTCAACTTGCTGTGCTATCTGACCAGCTTATAGGTTTGGAGGTGCAGTGCTAGTATGCCAACAATCATAATTACAGACACCACCGGTGACAACTGTTGAATCTCCATCTGATTATAAACTGTGCTTGACCCCAGTCCGATGTCAAATAAGACTTAATTGAGGAAATGAGGCATGACCTCCAGACAAAATACCACTTGTATGTGACATCGAAGTAGAATCATCAAGGTTTTCTTCTACTGGAAGATGTTGCCGCAAATGTATGTGGGAGGAGACCACCCACAGCCTGCTCACCAAACCCTCTAGTTTAATTATTCATCTAAATCCACCCCCTGCAAAATCCTTTGTAAAACATTCAAAGATTCCTACCACGAAGAAATCTACTGTGTCAAAATAACTATCCCAATTTTCGAGCCATAATACCTCCATGCATATACTGGAGGAATGATTGCATAATCAGCATGATGGAATGACAAACTGGAGGTAGTTGTGTTACCTCCTATTTTCTCTGTTACCTCCACACTCTCTAAATGGCACAATGTGAGGAATTTTAGAAGTCTTGCATGGTTTTACCACCTTTGTGGGTTGAACGCCTAATTCAGAATGCATATCTGGTTACCCCATGCCATAACAGAACTTAAATCTTTCTATGATCCTGACACCAATACTGGAATAGTCATTATTCTCCCACCCCCCACAAGAGTGGGAGTAGGTAGTTAGATGAAAAGTTAGACAGGCAAGGGAGTTCTGATTTATGGCCACAATATTATTTGCACAATATTTGTTAGTATTCGTTTCAATCCATGGTTTCGATACAGTGGCTGGATTGTACATGCTAGTAGAAACAGGGCATATTACAGAAATGGTATTTGAAGGCTTGTAGGTGATAACCAAGTATGGACTGCTGTTGGACACTAACACGCATTAGCAAATGGAGGTTGTTACTGACCTCCTCTGAACAATAGGAAGGTACAGAGTGCAGTCAGCAACTGCTGATATTGACGGCATTCTGACTCAAAAGCAGAAAGGGAAATCTCCATGAAATTTCGAGGCAAGGTTTCAAGAAGATACTTCCTTTCTGGGAGGCACTTTTTGACAACATACTGTTTAACACACCATGAGAAAGCTAAAGCGTGAACATATGCGTTCACTTTCTCATAGACTGTTTACTCGTACATGATGGTTAATGCATGCTCATGTTAAACCAGTCCAAATTAACTAAGTTTAGAATTGAAATACTCTACTTATGAAGACAACCTTGTTCTTAAAACTCTACGGGATAAAACCACATTTAATTTACTAACATAGTGTGTCTATTTACTCGCTTCACTATTACAGTGACTTTTTGACTCCACCGCAAAAATTTCAAAATATGTACTGGTACTACCGTTATGTGTTAATAGTCTTATAGACCACGGAAAACGCCATCGCTTGGGATAAGGACCCCTCCCACACGTTCAGCCTTCAGATTCACCTTGGGCAATAACTTGATGGCTAAAAGAAATTTAAACACTCCTAGTACACCTTTTTTCTAATCCTGTTTGTTGGGACAACTCGGGTGGGTTTATGTTTTTCTAAAGTAGTGTGTTAAAGATAGAGTTAAAGGTGCAGGGGAGAGAAGAGAAGACAACCTTGACACATAGGTTGTACTACATGGAAGAACAAAGACGAAGTTCCCAATTCGGGTACTCGCAACCCATGCACACTATCCTTTATCTGGAAAAACAAGCCAATAACTTGTATAGTTTAAGCAATTATTGATTCAAAGTGGTCAATAATATGTAACTCACATACTATCATATGTGATATCTGGTGATCAAACAGTTTTCAGGAATAATACTTCAGTCAGATAGTTATCACAAAATAATCTTTTTTATTCATGGTTTATGTTTATGTTTATTATTTGATAATGCACACAAAACCCTGCGGTAGCCGGGCGCAGCAGGTACAAGGATACTTAAGCTTAGGTTACATACATGTGATAAGAAACATTTCAGTATAGTGCATACATGTCAATACAAGCAGTTGAACTGGGAACTAGCATGTTACAGTGTAGAGAGTACAAACATACAAAAGGTAGAAGGGTAAAAGCAAAAAACAGTCTTAGAGCTGGGTTTCAGAGGTAACACGGCATTTAGGTACAGTGAGGATTAGTTGTCGCTGGACCAGAGCCAGTTTTTTACCTTGCGTCTAAAGCTGGAGTAGGGTAGGTTGGCTCTCAATGCAGTGGGCTGTGCATTCCAAGCCTGGGCAGCTCTGACAGGGAAGCTTACTCCGCCCGCTTTAGACCGTCTAAATCTAGGGGTTTCTAGCAGGAAGTGGTTAGAAGCCCTAGTGTGGTGGCTGGAAGATTTTCTGGACAATCTGGCCGAGATGTAGGGGGGTGCTGTGTTGTTGAGCCCTTTATGGGTGAGAGATAGTGGGCCTCATTACGACCCAGGCGGTAAGTTACCGCCTGGGTCGTACCTTTACCACCATGGTAACCACCATGGTAACCACGTTTACGCCATGGTGGTTGGCGGACTTACCGCCCCATTCAGAGGTTGGCGGGGCGGTAAGTCCCCAATCCCCATTTACCCTTCCCCATTCCCATTTTTGCCCCATAGGGCATAATGGGAGTGGGGAAGGCGTTAATTACGCCACCGTAAATTACGGTGGCGTAATTAACAACATGGTCCTTAGCGCCATGGATTTTAACACCTGCTAAAAGCAGGTGTTAAATCCGCCATGGCGCTAAGGGACCTCGGAATCAGGCGGTAAGGGTCGGCGCTGTTTACGCCGCCGTAAACCCCTTACCGCCTGGGTCCTAATGAGGCCCAGTGTCTTGAGAAGGACTCTGTCGCTAATTTTTAGCCAGTGGTGGTCTTTCCTGATGTTGGAAATATGTGCTCTACGGGGTATGTCAAGGGCTGCTCTAAGAGCGTTGTTTTCAAGGATTTGCATTTTATTTATGATAGCTCCTGCATAGAGGGCATTACAATAGTCCAATTGCGACATTACTAGTGCGTTGGCTAGCGAGATGCAGTTAGTTTTGGAGAGGTACGGTCTGCAGGTCGTGATTAATTTACAGGTGTACGCTGTAGAGGATGCCAAGGTGTTGACTTGTTTTTTGAGAGAAAGAGTGGAATCAAGGTAAAAACCTAGTGTTTTTACATCGGATGCCACCTTGATTGTGTTACCATCTATGTTGAAATTGCGATAGTTGGGACTAAGTATTTTTAGGTTAGAGTCGGAGCCCAAGATCAGTATCTCTGTTTTGTCGTCATTTAGGCAGAGGCCATGGGAGGCCATACATGCCTGAATGAGGAGGTAAATTTTGTTTAATAGAGCTGTGTATTCGACAAAGTTGCCTGATAGTGGTATGAGAATCAGCGCATCGTCCGCATAGTTGGTATAAGTTACCCCTAATCTGTCAAGTTTGTCGAAGAGTGGCTTAGTAAAGATATTATACATTGTCGGGGAGACACATGAGCCTTGTGGGACACCACAAGTGATATGGATTGGGTCCGCTGCAGCTAGAGGGGAGAACACTCTCATCGTACGGTTAGCTAGGAAGGATTATACCCATGCTATAGCTTCACTTGAAAAATGGGCGACAGACGCTAAGTGGTTGCATAATACTGCATGGTCCACCAGGTCAAAGGCCGCTGATAGGTCAAGGAGGAGGAGAATAGCTGTACTACCTTTATCCTTGAACTCGTCGATTTGTGTCTTGAGGTCGATTAGGGCCGTTTCAGTACCGTGAAGTGGTCTGAAGCCAGATTGCCGTGAACCTAATATTTGGTGTGACTCAAGATAGTTTTGGATCTGGAGGTAGGCTACTCTGTCAATGATTTTAAGGAGAAATGGGACCATAGTGATGGGCCTGTAGTTCGTGGTGATTGCTGGGTCAAGTGTCTGTTTTTTGAGTAGGGGCAGTACCCAAGATACTTTAAGGTTTGTGGGTACAGTACTCGTATTGAAAGAGGCGTTGATAAGTTTCGAAATGAAGGGTGCTAGATCTCTGGCTGCATCCTTGATGATTTGCGCAGGGCAACAGTCGCCTTGGCAGTTCGGTGGTTTAAGGGATAGAATAACCTTTTCAGTTTCCAAGATAGAGATGTTGGTAAATCTGAAGGGTTTACAGTTGCTTTGGGTGGAAGTGCTAGGTATCTCTTTCAGTGGGGTGGTGTGAGTAACACTAGGGCTCAAGGAGGCTTTTTTCTTAGCAATTTTAGATTGAAGGGTTGTGATTTTATTTGCTAGGGCATTTTGGATGCTGGTGCACCAAGATTTGTCCTTGGGGACATTGTCTGTAGGGGCAATTGGGTTTTCCAATTCCCGGAGAATAGTGAAGAGTTCTTTGGAATTCGAGTTGGCTTTACTGATTCTTTCATTGAATGTGTCTTTTTTAGTTTGAATTATTTCCTTCTTGTATCTATTGGCGAAGTTGGCAAGTGTGGTTTTATTGTCAGCAGAAGGAGTGTGTCTCCAGATAGCTTGGAGTTTGCGTTTTTGGATGCGCATTTCTTTGAGTTGGGGGGTGAACCATGAATTAAGGTGAGCTTCACGTTTACTTTTGTGGAATTTGATAGGGGCAATCAAATCTAGAGCTTTGGCCATGGAGCTGTTGAAGGACTCAACTAACTCGCTGGGGTTGGATTCACTGGAGCTGGCAATGAGAGCTGGTAGGAGAAGTGGGAGTAATTTTTCAGCCGTGATTTCTTTTTTGCTTCTCGTTGGCATAGGGGGTGCTATTTTATTCTTGTTAGGTTTGGGAGGCTCTATGCTGACTGTAAAGCATATAAGATAGTGGTCCGTCCATATTTGAGGTAGAATACTAGAAATGGTGATGTCACAGTTATGGTTAGCTATCCAATCTAGTGTGCGTCCTTTTATATGTGTAGGAGCCAGGACTTTTTGAATAATGTCATGATTGACTAGAATGGATTGGATAGATTGGGCTTGTTTGTCCTCGACGTCATTAAAGCCAAGGTTGAAGTCACCTAGTAAAAGGAGCTGGGTGGAGTCTTTAATGCTATTAGTGAGGAGACTAGATAGGTCTTCCTCAAAGTTGCCTAGTGGGCCAGGTGGTCTGTACACTAAAAGTATCGTTAGTGTGCTATTGTTGGAGATCGGTATTTTAGCTGATAGGAGTTCACACGATGTGATTGCTGGGTGTGGGGTGAGTCTAGCAGCTAGCTGTGTTTTAGTTATGATGGCCAGGCCGCCTCCTCTAGTGTTAGGCCGGTCCACTCTTAGGATATTATAATTGTCCGGGATGGCAGTCATGAGGGCAGGGCCAGCTGCATCATGGAGCCAGGTTTCAGAAACAGCGAGGATATCTAAGTTGTCCATAGCCAGTATGTCGGCTATTTCAGTATTGTGTGCTATAAGGGACCTAGCATTAATAAGGGCTCCTGATAATGTAGTAGTTGTAATGGTATCTTTGGCCAGTCTGGGACTAGGGTGATTGGGTCTTCGGGACCACCTTGTGGTTCAGGACGATTTGCTGTCGCTGAGGCTAGGAAGTTAGAGTTAATGGCAGTAGAGGTGCGTGTGGGGACTGGTGGACTGGTTCTTTTATTTTTGATGTCATAAAGTCGTGGCAACCTCGCTCTAAGTCGCAGGTTTCTCTCTTGCAGATTGCAAGGGGTAGGGTTGGTGAGGGCCATTATTGTGGTGATGGTTAGAATGGTCCAGGCTAGGGACCAGGATGTATATAGGAGGCAGGTCTGGAGAGTGCGCATGTTGGGCGAAAGGACACAATGGCAGGTATATTAGACTGATCTAGTAGGGACTGAGATACAATTATCCTGATGCTTTAGCACCAAAGTTTGGCAGTCTTAATCAGGGCTAGCATGCCTATGTGCTTCAATGGGGCATCACAGGGTATCACAATTAAACTAAAAAGCACAGGGCAACATCTAGATTTGGGCATCAAAGGTAGGCTACAATACGCATGACAGCATCTAGATTAGGGGCATCACAGGCCATCACAAGGCATTACAGTTAAACTAAAATGCACAGGGCAACATCTAGATTTGGGCATCAAAGGTAGGCTACAATACATAAGGCAGCATCTGGATTAGCGGCATCACAGGGCATTACAGTTAAACTAAAAAGCACGGGGCAACATCTAGATTTGGGCATCAAAGGTAGGCTACAATACGCATGACAGCATCTAGAGTAGAGGCATCACAAGGCATTATAGTTGAACTAAAATGCACAGGGCAACATCTAGATTTAGGCATCAAAGGTAGGCTACAATACATAAGGCAGCATCTGGATTAGCGGCATCACAGGTGGGCTTAAGTACTCAGATGTCGCACCAGAAAAGCGGTGATGCACAAATAGGTTTAAAAAGCATTTTAGGCAGCATCAGGATACTGTAGGTTTTGGAAGGATGCAAGGCATAACAGTGCTAGTATGCCGACGTAGTGTCAGTGCGCAGTGGGCATAAGCAACAGAGTGCAGGGTATTGGCATTAGTAATTATAAAAGGTTGAAGCCCCAGGCAGACAGGGTTGAGCAGATTGAAGATAGGTTAGGGCAGAAGTCGGTTGCAGCAGATGTTATGTAAGTTTACAGAAGCTGATCAGATAATGTCAGTGAGCTGCGATGCAAAAGTTACCTTAATGGTCATGTGCAGGAGGACCAGGGGTTCTGGCAGATTGGCAGAGTCGGCAGTAAACAGGCATGGAAACAGGAGATGGCCTTGTTGGCAGTGGGCCTTGGGTGAAGTGGGCCGGCTTCGCCTGCCGGCGCCCAATGGGAGGACAGATAGGCTGGGGCAGCCAATCAGGAAGGCTTGCCTCAATAGGCAGTGCAGGCAGACATCAGGAAACGGGTGGCCATTTTGGAGCTGTGAAGTACCTTGTGTACTTCAATGGTGATTTTCATGTAAGGACAGCCAAATGGCTGTTAACAGGCAGCGGACTACCCTGGCCTTGCTTGGGTAGTGAATCGCTTCTGCTGCTGATGCGGATGTGATATTTTAAAATAAAAATGCGGTCGAGGCGGTGCTATGGAAACAGCGCTTACCAGAATTCAGGCATTAGGATGGAGTCCTTGGTGCTGGATGCCCGCTGCTCCTGCAGGTCGGGATCAGGTCCTAGGAGCTCCAGCTCCGGTGCCGTGTTGCAGGGCAAGAGTCCAGGCATGGAAACAGGAGATGGCCTTGTTGGCAGTGGGCCTTGGGTGAAGTGGGCCAGCTTCGCCTGCCGGCGCCCAATGGGAGGACAGATAGGCTGGGGTAGCCAATCAGGAAGGCTCGCTCGAGCCTCAATAGGCAGTGCAGGCAGACATCAGTAAACGTGCAGCCGTTTTGGAGCTGTGAAGTACCTCGTGTACTTCAATGGTGATTTTCATGTAAGGACAGCCAAATGGCTGTTAACAGGCAGCGGATTACCCTGGCCTTGCTTGGGTAGTGAATCGCTTCTGCTGCTGATGCGGATGCGATATTTTAAAATAAAAATGCGGTTGAGGCGGCGCTATGGAAACGGCGCTTACCAGAATTCAGGCATTAGGATGGAGGCCTTGGTGCTGGATGCCCGCTGCTCCTGCAGGTCGGGATCAGTTCCTAGGAGCTCCAGCTCCGGTGCCGTGTTGCAGGGCAACAGTTAATTCCACTGTGATGATACCAAGAGAGCCCAACGCATTTCGAGTGTCATTCACTCTTCATCAGGGGCATATGATTTTCTAAAGAAGAAGTTTATATAACATTCTGTTAGGATAAATAATATCAACAAATATAGGCAGTTCTATAACATTTCAAGAGTGTCAAGAATTTCAAGAGAAACTGAACTCCATAGTTAGATCATGATGTTAATTAACTTCAGCAGAGTTCAATTCATCCATTACATATTTTTTGTAATCCCAAAGCAAAGAACACAGTGGAATTAACTTGAAAGAGTGGGTAACTCTTAACTTATGTCTATTCATTACTCACAACCTATACCATAATGTCTGATCAGGTTCCAAAAAATTAAATACAAAGAAAAATAGTATGCAAAGTATCTAACCTTGTGATTTTAGATTAAAAGAACCTTATTGTCTAGTAGATAGTTCAAGTGGCTCACAGTCTCTTCGTGTTGAGGTTTCAAATTCTGCGCGGCCAATAATGTTCGTGGTAAGATAAGGTGGCCCTTTCAGCCCCAGTCTCAGAGAAAAACAACCTGCATGGTAAATCAAAGGATGGAAACGCCTTAGGGGACATGAGTCTTCTGTGGAAGAAAGCGAAAGGATGGGATTGGGTCTGTTCGGTCTGTTGAGGTTGATATGTGGCCTTTATGAGCAAACAACTATTGAAGTTTCTCTAAACCAGCAGAGCGTATTGTAACGGTCAATACCAATATTTAGGGGAGTCAGAAGGGATGCGTTTTTGCCCCTGGCCTGTTTAACCTGTACATGGCAGACATCGATGAGTACCTTCAGCCCAAGGCTTTGATAAATCCAAAACTTCATGTTCTCCGTCCACTTTGGCTTGCATATACTGATGACGATTTGATAGAATCCCCATAGAATTGCAGCATCTTCTTAAGGCTTTTCATAATTTTGCAAGAATTAATTTGTTAGCTATTAATCCCTCTAAAACCAAGGTGATTATCATGGCACCTTGTAGGAAAAGGAAAGAGTATACATGGCATTTGGGCACAGAGCCGGTTAGTACGCCTAATTCTCTCCTATATCTGGACTTCCTTATCACAGCAAATAAAGACAAAAATTTATATGCTCTAGGCTTTTTGGGAAAACAAATAAGCTGACCTATCAACTATGAAGAGTACATTCCAGATTTGGGAAATGTTCCATTCTGCCTACAATAAGATACTATGAAACAAAATGTGTCCCATAACCCTTATATGGGATTGAAATGTATGATCTTGTATTAATAGATAGTTTGTCTTTTTTAGAGGCCCGGGTGTGGTGGAGAGTTCTTTGTGTACCAAACTCTGTTCCACATACATTAATAAGATATGACCTTGGTCTTGTGTCAATGAAAGCAAGGGCTCAGTGGTGGTATTTAATATTATACCATAAAATTCAATTACCATTGAAGGATTCACTGTGAGGATTTAGAGAGAATTACTATGGAAAGTGGGTAACAAATACTGACTGAGCTGGCTCAGTACGGTACTGAGCTATTAAATAAATGTGGTTCTAACCTTTTAGAACTGAACAGTAATCACTGCAAGTTGAAAAATAGTCTGCATGATATGGACTGGATAGAGAACCTAGAGGGACCTCATTAATACACAGCGGTCTCACGCTTGCGAGGGGATCATACGAAAAGAGGCATAATGGCCCTTTTCCCACGATTTATCCTCATAGTGATGTGCATCAATCCTTTTTGAGATTCAGGTGGAATCTTATACACACAAAAGAAATTGTAAAATATATGGTTTTTCAGAGAACCTGACACTAGGTTGCAGATTCTGTCACATGAATGAATCAGAGGGAACCTTGAAACATCTTTTAGTGTATTGTCCTAATTTACAGGGCTGGCATTTTAATATATTTGGGAAAAATTGGTTTAGATGGTTTTAGTTTAGATATTATATGCAATAGCTGCTATCTGGATCTGTGACGTCTGTTGTTTCTGTAATGCTTTTTAGGGATTTGAAAATTTTAAATTGAAAGAGTGAATGTTGAAGTCTACCTTTTGCTTTGTCTAAAGAATGAATGGAATTTGATATCAAGTTTGCATGAAATGTTAATAACTTTGCATGGAATGTAAAAGGTTAATTTTATAACAAATACACAAAAAAAAATGTAAGGCACAGTATTTTTCACATGTCTATCATTTCACTGTATATTTTCCAATGTATACTGCTGCAGTTTTGAATCTGTCAAAAGGTGCCTTTTCAAAGTTTACACAAAGGCAGCATCTGCAGCACCACATGTTATTTCTCATTCATTGGGCATATCCATACGTTTTGGGCTCTCAGCTAGATTCCCTTTCACTTGCACACCTGTCCATTTCAGTGGAGTTGTAGGCCCATTTCTTTCCATTTCACTAGGCCTTACGTTGGAAATCACAGAGTTGTACCGGCTTTGATATTTCAATGGGACTCCACATTAGCCAGTTTCACTCTCACAACAGGGCCCCGTCTGGCCTCTCAATTTCTGTCACTCTGGGGTTGTCTTTTCACCCCACAATATCAGTACGAAAATGCATTTAGACATATTCTGTTTTAGACAGTCTTTTCAAATTTGATTACTTGTTT
Source organism: Ambystoma mexicanum (assembly GCF_040938575.1). Lineage (NCBI taxonomy): Eukaryota > Metazoa > Chordata > Amphibia > Caudata > Ambystomatidae > Ambystoma > Ambystoma mexicanum. Next base: position 1,513,551,027 of record NC_090937.1, on the reverse strand, counting down.
GCTTGTATAAATGCATAAGGGATGTATACAGTGTAAACGTAGCTCGCAAGCAACAAAGCACAGTTTAGAAATGAGAATGCAAATGCTATGTGTATAGTATAGCAATAAGTACAATTAAATAAGACAGTGACTGCTGCGTCAAGATGGTGGTTGCCTAACATGTGAGATAGCAGGAAGAGACAGCATGCTTTTTCCTGCATCTTTTATTTTTCCAAGTTGGTGTTGTGGCGGATTCTGCTATTGCATTGACCCCCAGAGATGTGTAGGTATTCGACAAGGTAGAAAGATACCTAGGTTACCACTGCGTACGCAGGCTTTTTTTCCAGGTGATGTGTGCTTGAAAATTAACCGATGCAGTTGTACGAGGACTTGGTGGCAATTATTTCAGCTGTATAGTGGTGCATGTCATTCTGTCTGGGGGACAGGCGAAAGTAGCCACGCCTGTGAGGAGGCCATTGAAAATGTCCACTTGCAAGAAAACCATTGCTTTGATAGTGGATCTGACGTTGAAGTTGTTTATGGAAGTTTTAATGTTGCACGGGCGTTTAATTGGTGAAGTTGATGTTGAAAGAGATCCCTGTCAATGGTGGACCTGTAGAATTCTGTGTGGACGGGTGTTGAAACACTATTGAGTTTGACCTCGCTCAACCAGGTCTGCAGATGGGTGTGCGGGGAGGGGCTCCCCAGGAGTGGGAATTCTGCTCCAGTTGGAAGTAGTTACCTTTTTATTTAATTCTTCAGAGTTTAAATATTAAAATGAAACGTAAGAACACACGTTGACGTGTGATGTCATGGCATGGCAGTGCCAATAGTCACCAAACGGATGCCAAATATACCCACACTCTTTATAGTCAGAGAGGCGTTGCTAGACTGGTCCGAGGGAGGGGCTAGATCACCTGTCTTCTGGATGTAGCCCAGGATAGAAGCTCAGGGGCTACAACCAAAGGGCTAGCTGGCCCCGAGTTCTGACAGCCCTGACATTAGCGTAGCTCCAGATCTTTCCAGATCTAGCAACAACCCTGCAGTTATAGTTGACCCAAATCGTCCTTTAGGAATCAATTGATCATGTGAATGCGATTGCGAACGTCCAGCACCTCAAAAAAATTGAAAAGTGCCTTCATGTGTAGGAGATTTATTGACAATGCTTGCTGTTCGACCTTTTCAGAAATATGTGTAATTGTTATCATGAAATCATTCAGTGTATGGATGTACCAAGCAGCTTAAAGCTCACCCATGGACCTTCGGCTTTAAAGATTCTTTTATATTTAATATATTTAAGATTCTAAAGGAACAAGCAAGCACTCCCGCTCCTCTAGACTCCTTAGTTAAAGATGATGGGAATCAGTGTCAATTAATACAAGATGGCCTATATAATAAACTACAAAACATTCGGTCAACAATGCTAGATAAAAAGCATTCCTTTAAGCAAGGTTGCAAACAAAGGGTTCAGTCATGACCCCTCAGTTCCCCAGTTTGACTTCCATACAATCACGGTGAGTGAGCTACAAAAAATCATTGAGCAAATGAAGCCCTCACAATGTAGAGGAGATGCTTGCTCCTCTATGAATATAAAGAGGCGTCCCCGCGGCTCTTAGATGCTGTGTGCACATTTATAAACACTTCCTTAAAGGAAAGCAGGGTCCCAGATGAGATTAAATCCGCAATCGACACCCCTTTCCTCAAGAACCGGGTTTGCCAATGGACAACCCACTCAACTTCCGCCCCACACTCCCTTCTTACTTAAAATTCTGGATAGGGTTGCATATGGTCAGCTGGAGGAACATCTGGAGCAATATCCTATTCTCCACCCTAACCAGTCAGGTCTTAGAAAAAAAATCAGGACAGAAACAGCTCTCTTGGAGCTCAAACTAAACTCCTGGGAGAAATGGATAGAAGTGGCTTGTCTTTGATTATCTCATTAGATCAATCAGCAGCCTTCGATCTAATTGAACATTCCACCCTCATTCTCAGATTACAGGAGGTTGCTAAACTCTTCTCTGCCTCAGCAGCTCGGTGGGTTGCTTCATTTCTGAAGCATAGAAACAGCAGAGTCTGCTCGGCCTCTGCTGAAGCCACTCCGATATCAGTGCTGTATGGGGTCCCTCAAGGGGCAAGTATGTCGCCCTGCCTCTAAAATTTGTTCATGGCTCCCTTCTTCTTCATGCTAGAGAATGGGAGGGTTGCATTCTCAAACTATGCAAATGACACCCAATGTGTCATCTCACTAACTGGACACCATGAGACAGTCGAGCTGGAGGTAAATAGAATCTTCACACTGATCAAAAGGTGGATGTTGGAAAATGTCCTCGCTCTGAACCGTAGCAAGACAGAGTTATTGATTGTTGGCAGTTCCAAGGCTCTCAATAAACTCAATCAAGCCTATAGCTCCTTCAAACTAGAGGATGATGTCATCTCTCCTCTACCGAAAACAAAACTTCTAGGGGTAACTCTGGATCCGACCTTGAGTATGAAGGCCCATGTCTCTACTGTAGTGGTAGGGGTAGTATACTACGTTAAACTACTCTCTCACCTGAGGCCCATGATCTCTCATGAAAGCCCTGAGACAATTGCCAGGGCAATAATTGGAGCAAAGTTTGACTATTGCTGCAGTCTTCTGCTAGGCATTAGTCAACTACAACTGCAAAGATTGCAGGTTGCTCCAAACTAGGCGGTCAGAGTAGTTCTCAGACTTCCTAAGCACAGCCACAAAACAGAGGCTAGGTTATCTCTTAACTGGCTTCCTATCGAACCCCAGATTTCTTTTATGGTGTTGGTTATTACATTTAAATGTAAGCTTCAAGTCATGCCCGTTTATCTACAAAACCATATAAAAAAGAAATTTAACAAACAAACTCTCAGATCAGGAACTCAAAATCTGATAGTGCAGCCTCGATGCATGACTGCAAAGGCTGAAAATGGAGCGTTCAATGTAAAGGCTCCTTTTCTGTGGAACAGACTCCCAGCCAAACTAAGGAGTCTGATCTCTCTCCAAGCCTTTAAGAAAGAACTTAAAACACTTCTCTTTGCTTGATATCACGATATTTTCGAGTGTTAACTGGATTCAGGAATTACATCTCTCTGTCTCCTAGTACATCAGTCTTTACAGTAACTTCCCGATCTGGTACTTGTGGGGCCCCAGTTAAAAAAATCCTTTTGGGTCACTACTTCTTCATCTTTATGGGCTGACCATGTGTCTTTTTTGTTGCCTGTTAACATTGTCTTTGTCTGCGCCTTTGTGCCTGAGGGCCAATAGTGCGCATTACAAATGTAATGTAATGTAATGTAACGGTTTTCTTTTGCTTTTAAGTTATATTTTGATCTTAGCAAGCCTTTCCCTCGGTTGCTACTTCCAGGTCCTGTGAGCTCTTGCAGAGTGGAGCTGACAGTTCACACGGACAGCTCGGAGTTATTGCATTAAAGTCTTGCATACTGTGAGATAAATCCAGGGTAGGGTTGTCAGTCCAGACGCCGGTGCATGTCCTAGTGTAGAACCCTGTTGTATATTCAGAGCCATTGGTCCATGTTTGTAGAGATTGCCAGATGCAAGTTAAGTCTTTCATTCTCTATTAAATGCCAGTATCTCCCTGGTCGTTCAAAATGCAAAGAGTTAAAGAGCAGATTGCGATGATGCCTTGTTAATGACATTCAACAATAAACACTTCTACACGTTAGTGTGGAATACTGCCAGCGACACTTCTGCACTTTTACGCTAGCAAATGGAGATTGGATAATGATAACAGTAGCACAAATATTGATAAGAAATGTTATTTATTTATTTTACATTTTTAAAGCACTCACACAGCCTGCATCGAGGAGCTGTTACAGAAATAGTTTTGTTTTTTAGTTACGTAATTGTTTTTTTCTCTTTATTTATAACGCACTTATGTACCCAGAGGTTTTTAAGCGTGAAGCCGGGGATCAAACCTGTGTTGGTTCTTGTCGTATTGCTTCCAAAGCGAGCACGTTGCCGATGAGCTATCCTCCCTGGGAAGTTAGTAAAACAGGAAATGTAGGTGTTGAAACGTATAGGGCTTAATAGGCCCATAATGGTTTCTATTTAACGCCTGATATTGTTATTGTACTGTTATATCTTAAGGGAAGGGAACCTGGAACAATAGGTTGAGCCTGAGAAGTGACTCCTCACGGGGCACACATGCCTCTAGTCACGCGAGAATAGGCCTTGCCTTCAACTAGCAGTACTGCTTAAATCTTGATTACAGATGTGTCGGTTGTGGTGCAGAGCAGTTTAAGGTGTGGAAATGAATATAAGAAGTCATTTAACTGATACAGCCCACATGGGTGATGCTAATCTCCGTCTTGGCTCCACTGCAGCGGCGACTAATGGACTCGCCACGGTCCGTTGCACAGGGCCCTTTTCACTTCGATAATGAGCCACCGGGCTAATTCATGTCTAGTCAGAATCCCATTTCCTACACACTGAAACTCAGCTGTGACCTTCTCTGGCAGATTACCCGGTGGTCCCTCCTTATGGAAATGTGATACTCAAGCCAATTGAGGCAGTCATTGTCTATTTCAAGAAAATGTGCGCTGAGCAATTGTACACCTCTCGGTAATGTGCCATTTCCAAGCAAATTTGCACTTCGAATGATGCAAAGTTTTTCAAGTGAGGCCCAAATTCTGTTTGCACTATCGTGGTCCTAGTGCTAATCAGGCCCCAGATGTTCACCTCACCTCACTAACACAGGATGAGTTTCCCTTTGCCTCCCTAACCTGAGTACCCTTCAGGTAACCATGTGTATCCTCTCTTGCCTTATCCGTCACAAGTTAATTAAAATATCACAATTCAAGTGTCACTCCCTGTGAGGACATTCACAGTGTTATCGAGTCTGCTGCAAAGATATGCGTGTACATGACAGGTCACAATTTCCTGTGCCTGTAAGACATATTAAGGGGTTAAAGGCATGGTGCAGAGTGTGTGAGTAGCATGCAGGCACGGGCTTTTGCACTGACACTAAATAAGTCTGGTCTCATTCTAACTGGACCGGCCCAAACCATCAAACCAGAAACATATATTTCCCAAATGAATGCCCATGAAAGGAAAGAACCAACATTCTTTGGTTGAAAATGCAGATCTAATAAGTAGAGGCATTCATTCATCAGGGTTAAAGGAAGCATGATTAATGTTCTTATGGGGTTCTGGCCAACATTGGTTTGCATGTCTGGACATGTGTTTTTACTGTGAAATTACACTATTCAGTGGATATCACGGGTAAAGGAACATAATGTATGTTTCTACTTGGTACTGGCTCACATTGATGGGAACAAACTGGATATATGTCTTTTCTGTAACATGCCAATTTTATTGGGCATCAAGGGTGATGGTATCATAATGAGTACCCCTAATTGGCAATGACCCACATTGGCGGGACCAGTCTGCACACATTTCTATACTTTGGCAAGGAATTTTTCATTCTACATCAAGGTTAAAGGCAGCATGGTATATATTCTTATGTAGTAATGGATCGCATTGGTGGAGCCATCTGGACATATGTATTTACAGTGGCATGGCATGCTTTACAGGGCTCCAAGATTAAAGTCTACATGATTAGTATAATTATGTGACTTGACTGGCCTAAAATTGTGGTGCCAGTTTGGTGATATGTTCTTTCTGTGGCATGGCATTTATTATCAGCATGTTATGGGTTATTACCTGGATTGACCTGTCTAATGTGGCATGTCATTTTGTACAAGGTAAAGCCTATATATTTATATTTCTGAGGCTTGTGGAATCTGCTTAGACCACATGCTGTGCATAGGCTGACATCTAGTGGAAGCTGCAGAGTATTACAGTTTGTTTTTCGAAACTCAAAAATGGGCATCGACGCAGGGCGTGCCAGTAATACTATCCCTAGTGTGAAGTCCACTGTACCCATGATCCCTCACGCGTCTAGGACTCTCAGATTGTTTTTTTCCACCATACTGGTCGGAAGCATCCCACGGAGTTCCTGGCCTTAGCCAAAATTTTGCTAAAATATCTTAATATTTCCCCATTTCTCCACCCCAACGCCGAGCCACCGAAGTTCGACACTCGAGGTCGGCCCGGAGAAGGAATCAACCGTCGACAGCTGCATGACAGACTTGGGCCTCGGAAGGCCTCTGGCCTCGGCCTGGGCCTTAGAAGTCATCTGGCCTCGGCCCTGCAAGTAGGGAGAGTGGGGGGTGGCACATACTCTACACTGTTTAATGTATAGGTACATCTTCTATATATATTCCTTCAATCATTAGCCCGCTGCCACGAGGTGTGTATGGAGGGTACCCCTTTCCAATTTTGCCCCAAGTGCAACCGCAAGTACCCTTGGGTTGACAGACACGCCACGTGCAACCTCTGCTTGCCGAGGGGCCACCCCGAGGCGAACTGCAGAGCGTGTAGTAGGTTTAAACCGAAAACACTAAAGGACCGTTTGATCAAGCGTTGGGCCCACCACGCCAGGCGGCAAGAGGCCATGGCAGCGGAGGGCGCCTTCAGCGATAGCAGCGACGCCGTGCTTTTGGACGGCGAGGGCAACGTGCCATTGAGAGACAGCCAAGCGCAAGTCCCCAACCTCTGAAGGTCGTCCGGCAGGGCAACTATGGGGAAAAAACCTGGCGACACAAGCGCTACCCACACCACTTCCGCCAAACATAAGTCCCACCGAGACTCGACGTACACATCGAAGTTCTCGGAAAGAGGCACACAGAAAACGGTCCACCGAATCAGTGTCCTCTGGACGTTCTCGATCTAGATCGCCTCATGACTCCAGGCAGCCATCCACTGTTGCCAAGAGTGCCTCGCTCCCTAGGGTAATGGAGGTTCGATCGTCGGAAGACGAAGCCGACCTCTATCCCCAGGCCGCACTCCAGGAGTTGGCGTCAGCAGACCGCTTAATGGCTGTTCCCGAGTCCCAACCTCCACACTCTAGAGATAGGAACACTACCCCTGAACCTCGACGCCAGACGTCGAAAGGCTCCGAAGGGGCAAACAGGGTAAACACTCTTCCACCCACGGGGAGGGGGGAAAACAACTAAAGATGCATTCTGTACCTTCTTCCACACCTCAGAAGCAGTCAGACAGGCAAAAAACAGACAGACAAGTCTCAGTCCTCATTTTAAAGACCCCTGCACAAACACATAGGTCCAGTCAGGACAAGACAGGGAAACTCTCCCAGGAAAGAGTCATTCCCAGCTCAAAGGAATGGTCTAGTGACGACATAGACAGAGTTATGTCTAGGATGTCGTCTTTGGCAGACTTCTATGCCAAGAATCCTGAACACTTCCTCTCATATTCTAGGGACCCGATACCCCCAAGTAAGAAGTCCCGGGTTGAAGCACCAACACGGTCTTCGGAACCTTTCTGTATACAGCCCTACTCTCAATATAATGAGGATCCACCCTTTATTGAGGATCCTGATTTGAGCATGTTGGGAGACCAATCTGGGACGGGCTACTATGGGGATGATGAGGACCAAGAGGAGGAAGAGGATGACCCAGAAATCTACAGGGTAGATTCCCCAGTAGACAAAGATCCCCCAGTTAACGACTCTCCGGTCGACAACCAACCTCTCCTGAATGAAGTTCTGTCCAGAGCGGCAGAACACTTCCACATTGAAACCCAGGGAGCACAGGAAGAGAGGGACTTTTCTGAAGAATTAGTGGGAGAAAGGAGACCTGTTGCCCAGGCCATCCCTATCCTTAAGTTAATACAAAGGAGGATAGATCCTTCCCATGTAAATCCCAACCTCACCAGGGCGGTAAATCCCAGGATAGAGAAACTTTTCAAGGCAGCCCAATCAGACCCGCTGTACATAAGGAGGCAACTGAAACCGGACTCCCTGGTAGTTACGAACACACAAAAGAGGGCGGGAACACCCCTGTCATTGTCCGAAGCTCCTCCCAACAAGGAGAGCAAGAATATTTATGGCTTGGGTAGGAAAGTAGCCTCCACTTCCGCCTACCAGGCTAGGATCGCCAACTCCACCACCCTACTGGCGAGTTACAACTGCCACCAGTGAGAGGAAGTCGCGGCACTCATAGACTCTGCCCCAGAACCCTTAAAAAGCCAATTGCCACGGGTTGCATTGGAGGGAATCCGGTTGAATCTTAAAATCAACCTTTGATGCCGCGGATAACGCCAGCAGATTGATAGCAGAAAGCACTGTTATCAAAAGACATGATTGGTTACGCCAATCTGCGTTCAAACCCAAAACACAAGCATCATTGATAGACAAACCGGTGGAGACAGATCTACTGGGAAGGCGGTAGAGGACGCCCTGAAAAATGCCAAGGATGAGTACGCGACTCTCAAATCCCTAGTCCAATTAACCAACCAACCCCCAAATCAAAGAGGGAATGGCAATTTTTGTCGCCCACGCGGACAGAATTCCCAGAGAGGAATAAACTATTCCCATGGGCAGGGTACACCAACAACAACCAGCAGTCTACCCAGAGTTATGGCAGAGGTGAACTCGCGATAGAACTCGTCCTGGGACACCAGGTAAACAAGGGTATTTATTCAACTTACTTCCTTGTGCCAAAAACAGATATGACAATGCGCCCAGTATTGGACTTAAGGCCTGCAAACAAGTAAGTCAAGCCCCAAAAATGTTGCATGGCTACTCTCCACCTTGAAGCGCAAGTATCTTTTGTGCGCTGGGAACATGGAAATATGAAAATAAGCATCTTTAATGTCCATGGGATTTCATGGCAACATTGGACATTAAAGATGCTTATTTTCATATTTCCATGTTCCCAGCGCACAAAAGATACTTGCGCTTCAAGGTGGACAGTCAGCACTACCAGTTCAAGGTACTGCCCTTTGGGATAGCCTCGACTCCAAGGGTATTCACCAAGGTACTGGCGGTGGTGGCGGCACACCTACACAGGGAGGCAATCCCAGTGTACCCTTATCTGGACGACTGGCTCATCACGGGGGAGACCCCAGTAATTTGCAGAACAAACATTCAAAGAACGATCAACCTCCTCTTCGAATTAGGTTTCTCCATAAACGAGAAAAAGTCAAGTCTTGTGCCAAGCATCTCCAAACAGTTCCTAGGAGCTGTCCGAAACACACAAGAGGGGTTGGCCTTTCCATCAGAGGAAAGAATTCGGAATATACTTCTGCAAAATCCGCAATATCAGGCCGGTCACCAGATAACGGTACGCAAAGCAATGCGTTTGCTGGGCATGATGGCATCATGTATTCACCTGGTCCCCCACGCACACCTGTGCATGCGTCCCATGCAAGAATGGTTGGCGAAACAGTGGTCTCAGGCAAGTGGTCAGTGGGACGATCTAGTGGTCGTTTCGACAACACTTGTACAAAGTCTTCAATGGTGGACAAGAGAAAATCTGTCCAAGGGGAAACCCTTTTATGATCCCGAAATACAGGCAGTAGTCACAACAAACGCATGCCTGTCGGGGTCGGGAGCTCACCATCTTCACCACACAGCTCAGGGTCTCTGGTCTCACTCAGTGGCCAAGAATCATATCAACCTGCTAGAGCTTCTGGCAGTATTCAGAGCGCTTCAAGCGTTCAAGCCCTACCTGTTAACTTGTCAGTGCAAATCCGGACGGACAGCACTACAGCCATGTTTTACCTGAACAAGCAAGGAGGGACTCATTCGCCAAATCTGTCCAAGCTTGCCCAGACAATTTGGATATGGGCACTCAGACGAAACATCTTCCTGTGATCTCAACATGTTCCAGGGGATCTCAATTCTCTGGTGGATGCTTTGAGCAGAGACCCCCTCCCAGAGGAACACGAATGGTGTCTACACAGAGAAATTGTAGAAGATATATTCTCTCAGTGGGGTTTCCCCACTGTAGACCTATTCACCACAAGCAAAAACAGACAGTGCCCAGGATTCACATCCAGGTTCCCCCACCCTGACTCACAGGGGAACGCCCTGTGGATGAACTGGTCAGGGATGTTTGCGTACACTTTTCCACCAACACCTCTCATCAGGAAGGTGGTCAACAAGATGAACACAGAATCGATGACGCTCATCCTAGTTGCTCCCATGTGGGTGAGACAACCGTGGTTGCCACACAGACTAGCGGTGTGCGAACCCATCAAACTCCGGGCTGGTACAACCTACTGTCCCACACCAGGGTCAGAAAGTGCATCCTCAACCCAACTCAATGAACCTGGCAGCATGGCTCCTGAGGTCATAGAGTTTGGACATCTCAATTTGCCGCAGAGATGTATGGACATCCTAAAAGAGTCTAGGAAACCAAACACGAGGCACTGCTACTTTGACAAATGGAGAAGATTGATTATCTGGTGCCAGAATAAGCAAATCCACCCTGTTGATTGCACTCCTTCCACAATTGTCACATACATGCTCCACCTGCTGGACGCAGGGTTGGTTTTTAACTCACTAAAGGTACACCTGGCAGCTCTGTCAGCATACACCACCTCCCATTCCAAGGTGTGTGGTGGAAAGTACCAGTGGTTAAAGCCTTCATGGAAGGAGTAAAGAGACTTCACCCTCCAATTTCAAACCCACCACCAGGATGGGACCTTAACGTGGTGCTAGCTAAACTCATGGGCCCCCCATTCGAGCCCATGCATAAAATCAGTCTCAAACACCTCATTTATAAGACAGCCTTCTTAGTAGCTATTACATCGATAAGAAGGGTCAGTGCAGGATCCTTTCTTTTGTAAGCGATATTCAATCAACACTACAGCTAAGTCAATGCCTAGTCTGGGATGCTGAGGAAAACCCTTATTGATGTATTTTTATATCCAGTTCAGTACTCTGGATGACAACCCTTTTATAACACCCCCCTCTTAGAATCCCCCTGACCCCACTGGGCCAAGAAGTAGGTTTGTTTTGCAAATTAAAAGGTTTATTTGGACAATTCAACAATATATATCTATCACACTTTTATAATATATTAATATCTGATGGTACACTGAGACATATGATGTGGATCCACAATGGGTAATGTTACAGTGGTACACTTGATTACTTAGGAGTAGTATAGAGGATGAGGTAGCTGAGAATGCTTTATAGTTTCAAGGAAATGCAATGAGGAATAAAATGCAGTACAGAAATACTTGATATGATTTTAGCAAAACATAAGATAATCACTTTTTCTCTGGCAATTCACCCCCATCCCCTATGCAATGTAAGACATGGAAGGAGATGGAAAGAGGAGCACACAGTTCTCAGGAATGCAATCAAATACAATATGAAATTCAGTCCCCCCCAGCAAGCTTAGAGGAAACAGGTAGGAGTTTGAAACACAGGCCCAAAATGCTTTTTAAATGTGATGGCAATGGATGGGAAAATGTGCCAACTGATTTTAATTCCCTCTAGAGATTCAGGGTGAGTGGGAGATGCGTGTTGGTATTAGTTCAGGCTCACTTTAGCGATGCTCTTTGCGTTATTACCAAGTTGCAAACGGATTTTAACAAAAGAAAGAATGGAGCTGCTATTTTGACAAGTGGAGAAATTGAGCCAAAATCGCAAATCGCGGTAAATTTCGCGAGTGCGTAAATCGTGATTGCGGAAAAAGTATAAGGAGTAGGAAGTCGGTTCTAGGTTTGTTGGAAAACGGTTCCAGAGATACGGACGATTAAATAAAGGTAGTATTTCAGATTTAAAGTAAACTCAAAATGACAGGTGACAGCTTGCAGCTGCAGAATTGACAGGTGACAGTTGTGCAGCTTTAAAAATGACAGATGACACGATTTCTAGGAGGCTGTTCTACTTAGGTTAAAATAGTTTGGATTAGATTATTTTAACTAAGAGATTGGTTCTGCACAGTTCTGCTAGGTACTCACAATATCAATTTGAAATAGGCCTCGTCACGCTCTGGTCAGGTTGGACGGGACTTCCGGCGGTTGGTTCTGAAGTCCCAGCTATCTGGGTCAGCTCTGCTCTCTGGGTCTGTCAAGCACCGGATCTGCTCACAACGGTCTGGTTTGTGGTTCTCTCGGGTTCCGGATACAGCACTGCTTTCTGGATACTGCTACAGGTTCTTGAAAAAATTCTTGGCAAAATTCAAGCAGCTCGCCCAGCTGTTGAATAGTTTGGTTGGTTTTGAGGCCTGCTGAAGAGGATTCAGCTGGTGGATTCAGACCTCTCTGCTACAAATTCTGGAGTTAATTTCTGCTACAGGTTCTGGAGATTGAGGGATTTGAAGTCTGGATCTCTGGATGTGAAGTCGTCGGTCAGCATGCTCCGCAGCAAATGGAATTGAATCTCTCTACCTGTCCCAGCAGTCTCTTTTTATGTGTTTTGGAAAGTGGGTGGGTGCGTTGGTCATAACTAAACATGCCCCTCTCACTTATCATTGGCCAATTCCTCCTCTCTCCCTTGATTGGGGGAAGGAAATGTGAGTCAGAGTGATGCTGTAGGTTTTATGGTCAGATTAACCTCCCCTTGTCAGATTGCACACAAATCTATTTCTGACCCAAATACATATTTATCTATGTACCATTTGTCTAATATTATAGGTCCAGTTAACATATTTTCTGTAGCACCAAACCATCCAATCCCTGTCTTTGTACGATGTCGTGTCCACTGATGACAGAATTCTCCCCTTTTCATCCAGATAACGACCTCTAAACCTTTCCAGATTTTACACAAATGTGCACCAGGGATATGGGTTACAGATGATAAAGTGTCAGATTTTTAACATGCATACATTTAGAGTGAGACCCTATTTTCCACTAGCAACCCCCCAGAATACACCACAGGGTCCTAACGCCTCTTAAAATGTTCACAGAAAAATCACAAAAATAATGATATTACTTATATAATTCTGACAAGTCTGCACTATGAGTTATCTATTTTTTTTAAAATTATGCCCTGGTCAAAAAGGGGTGTGGCTTCCCACATCACAGGGTGGAATAACTGGTTTATCCACTTCCCCCAAGCCAGCTTGTTCACAGAGGCACAGCTGCCCCCCGGTTTCCCCCAAGAGGAAGCTATTTTACGACGCCCCCAATATAATATTTGCCTGAGTCAAGGAAGGTGCATTGTTCTGTCCCTTCCAGTTCCCAGGTGCTCCACCCCTAATCTAATCAGAGAGGTGAACTCCTTTTGGCAAGGGGCAGCAGGATGCAGCTAGGCCTGGGAAGAGTGGCTGTTGATCCAGTTTCAACTCCTGTCGGGGGTAGTTGTCAGGCAGAATTCAGTTTCATTAAGCCAGGTTTCAGCTAAATGTCACTTTTTGTTCCCAGTTTTCTACGTTCAAATCAAACTGACAATTTTTACGTATACATTAAATGATTACTTCCTTCAAGTCATTTCAGAATATAGTTTTACATTGTATCCACCTCTTAGCAAGTGTTTCCTTGGTCTGGTTTTGTTTCATTTGTTCAGTTTTACACAAAAGTCTGGTGGTTTTAAAATGCCGGCTTTCTGATAGTGCTGAGTACTGCTAATGCAACCATTTTTGGGATTAAGAAAATGAATACCCCATGGTTCTGAGTTGCTTTTTGTCAATCAGCATTGCCATTCCCAATGGTTTCAGGCTACTGTGTGTGTAGCCCAATGGTGGTTTTAGGCAGTGCCCTCCTTGTTGCAGAGTGTGCCTGGGATGGCAACACTTTAGCTGATTTATATGTACCCACTTGTCTTCCCCTTCCGCCAGACTGCCTTTGGGGATGCAGATCTTATAGGCAACAGTGGAGATCTTGTCTATAATTTCAAACGGTCCCTTCCATGTAGGCAAGAATTTTCGCTGTTTGGCCTGGTTCCTTTGAAAATTGTATAGATAGACCCGATCACCCACCTTATATTCCTTTCGGGTAGTTTTTAAATCATAGTGGGTCTTCATGCTCTCGGCTGATCTTTCTAGATTCCGCTGAGCATAGGCAAAAGCATGCTGAAGGTGTTTCCTTAAATTCTCCACATACTCATGAGTTGTGGAGGCATTTATCAAAGTTTGCTCTTGGGTTCTGTAGAGCAAATGCTGGGGAAGCACCATCTTGCGTCCAGACATCAACTCAAATGGTGACATTTTGGTTGCAGATGAAGGGGTAGATCTGACGGCCATTAGGACCAGAGGTAATACGATTTCCCAACTTGGCCCAGAATCTGCCACAAACTTTTTTAAGATGCTCACAATGGTTCGGTTATATCTCTCCACTGCTCCAGAAGAAGCTGGCCTGTAAGCAATGTGTACCTTCCTTTTGACCCCCAGTATCTCCCACATCTTTGTCATTACTTCACTGGTGAAGTGGCTACCCCTGTCTGACTCAATCCTTTGAGGTAGACCAAAATGGGAAAAGATGTGGTTAATCATCAGGGCAGCTGCTGTTTCTGCCTTGTAATTTGGGGCCGGGAGACATTCCACCCACTTGGTAAACAAGCATTTAACGGTCAACATGTACTTGTTTCCTCTAGACGAGCGAATCACAGGGCCTACAAAGTAGATTTGCAAATCTGACCATGGCAGTGTCATCCCCCTATTTTGGAGAGCCGCATGGTGTGTGAGGGATGATGGCTGAAATTGTACACACACAAGACACTCCTTCAAGTATTGGTCGAGGTCCTGCCCCATGTGTGGCCAGTATGCAACCTCTCTTAAGATTTCCAGTGTTGTGTGAAACCCCCTATGACCGGCGGGGGCCGCATTATGGGCGTGACTTAACATCAGGCTTCGGAATGAGGTAGGAACCACCCACTGATCATGGCCATCTTGGGATTTCCTTACCAACAAACCATCTTGAATTCGGAACATTTTTGGACATTTCATCAACACTCTTCGGTCCTCTTTCCCAATGTAATCGGTATCCGTCAGGGGAAAGTTCTCAGGGTCCTCAAGGTGTCATGATGCCTACCTCCAAGGAGCCAGGTCCGACCCAGCAACCCCAGAGGCAGGCATCATTCCCCCCAGGGAAGTGCCAGCCTCCCTGCCAGTAAAACTCCCTTTTCACGCACATGGGAATATTCCTGCAAGCCAGAGAAGCCAGAGTAGAGGGGCCCTACCTGTCCATCCTCAGAGTCCTCTGCTTCACCATTGAAGAAGCATCAGCACTGACACAAGGTGTTGGTAAAACTTACCAATAATTGGATCCCCCTTCTGAGCTGTAATTAAATCAGCATCAGGGGTCTCCTTACCCCATTGTGCAGTTGAAAGATCATTGTGAGCATTTGTCTGGGACCTAGTGATAGCAGTGACCTGGATTTCCCCCAACATTAGATCCCCTTGGATGGCCCCGGTTTTGGCCAGCTGATCAGCTAAGTCATTTCCAGTTTTGTCTGGTCCCTCTACTTTGGAATGACCCTTGATCTTTTTCCGGTAGATGGTCATCCCATTCGATGTGACCAGATCATCAATGTTTTGAATTAACTTCCCATGTTTCAAGGGTTTGTTATTAGCACATAACATGCCTCTGGTTTTCCAGTTAACCAGGTGCTCCACGAACCTGTTCCGTACATAATCCAAATCTGTGATTATGACCAGTTCGTGGAGTTGATGCTGGACAGCAGTGAGGATGGCCTGATGCACAGCCATCAATTCTGCCACCTGACTACTTCGGGACCAATTTTGTATCCAGCGGAGGGTTCTGGGAACTCCTTCACCCATGCATTCCCTACGCCAGCCACCAGTTTTTCTCCCCGTCGTTGTCAACATGGTAAGAGCATACATCCACATAGACAGTGGGCATTCCCTCACACTTGTCTTCTTCAAAGACTTTGTGTGGGGAATTAAGGTATGCCTCCATGTTGTCCTTGATTTTTAGACTTTCGTCCTCGAGACAGTTTTCTCTGGCACAATCATGCAAGTCAGCCAGACCTTGCGTGAGGGGACTCTTCTTGTTTTGGCCATATCTGACCTCCACAGGAAAGCCTTGCATTGACAGAATCCAGGAAGTAATTTGGGAATTACTCACATTTCCGGCCCGGATTCTGTCACTTTGGAGATATTGCAGAGGCTGGTGTGGAGTCTCCACTATGATGTGTTCCCCCTGGACAAACGGGCGGTAATTCTTCAATGCCCACACCGTTACCAGGAGTGCCTTCTCACAATCGTTGAATTTTTCCTCCACAGAGGATAAAGTTTTGCTCGCATAGGAGATTACTTTATTGACCTTGTGATGCTTTTGGTATAATAATGCCGTCAAGCACGTATTAGAGAACCCCGTCTCCAGGAAGAACTCCTTGTTTCTGACAGGGTAAGCTAGGCAAGGCGCTTGTGAGAGGCTTCTTTTGAGTTGTCTTACCGCCTCGGATTGTTCTGGATCCCATTCCCACTTGACCCCCCCTTCAAGAGATGAATCAGGGGTCTAGTGATCTCTGCGTAGCCTTCAATGAACTTTCTGCTGTAATTAGTCAGTCCAAGGAGGCTCCTTAGTTCCCGCAGAGTTGTGGGGTCTTTCAGTTTCTGGAGTGCTTCCACTTTCTTTTCTTGGGGACAGAGACACTGAGGAGTAATCTCATGCCCCAAGAAATTAACACCGGTTCTACACCACTGTGCTTTCTGAAAGGAAAGTTTTGCTCCGGCGGCCCTCAACTCTGTCAGAACATAACGGATCTCTGCTATGTGTTCCTCCACAGATGAACTTTTGATGAGGACATCATCTACATAAGCCAGGTTACCCCTCGCACCCAGGTTGGGAATGGCCTTATGTAGGAAAATGTTGAATTCATTGCCGGAGTTGAGGTATCCGAAGGGAGTCCGGGTCCAGGTGTACTGCTGGCCCCCAAAGGTAAAGGCCAGTTTGTATTGGTCCTCCCTACTGACAGGCACGGTCCAGTATCCATTGGTCAGGTCTATTGCTGTGAATACCTGTGACCCCTGAATCTGGGCCAGCCCTTGGTCAATGTAGGGCAGAGGCCATCGGGAAGTATGGACCCGTTTGTTGAGCTCCCTAAGGTCGGCGCATAGTCTCCACTGGCCGTTTGGCTTCAATATTCCCAGCACCGGATTATTGAAAGTGCTGTGGACTGGACGGATTATTCCCCGGGACTCAAGGTTCTTAATTATTTCAGTAAGGGACTCCATGGATGCGAGAGGCAAGCGATATTGCTTCACAAACACTGGAGTCATTCCAGGGTCCGTGGGAATTGTTGTGGTGTGGATGTCGGTGCGACCACAGTCATATGAGTCTACCGCAAAGAGATCTTGGAAATCCAAGAAAACTTGTTTCAACTTTTGCTTCTGTTCCAGAGTCACGCAGGCGTCAGCTAGGTTGAACCTCTCTTCCACCATCTGCCAGAAGCCGGGAAAGACTTCTGGTTTGGCTATCTCAGCTGCCTCCTCCAGCTGGGTGGAGAAGTACCTGGTCAGAGTGCTGATTTGGACTGGAGGCTTCAGGTGGGAAAGGCAGCCCTCATGGACCTGGAAAATCACCTCATCCCTCCTGAAGTCACAAGTCACATCTTCCTTACCATAAGGGCAAGAAGTGTACACCAGGAAGTTCCCCCCATGCCGGGTGAAAATCCTGTCTGGTGTTGTATTGTCATCACAGTCATTGTCAAAACAGTCCTTGGGGATTGGTCCTAACAGTTCATTTCCTAAATCAATGGAGAAATGTTGGTCATCAATCACCATTCCAATAATGGTGCCTGCGGCTAGAGTAATACTCTTTAAGTCGCTGTTATCGACCTCTATTGGAATGGTGTCATGTTCTATGTTGACTAATGGTGTTGGGTTTACCCCTAACCCTTGCTGTTGGAGAGAAGCATTTAGATATAAGCATCAGGGTTTTTCAATTTTTGTCCTCTTTTAACTTTCACTTCCAGGGAGAATTGTCGGGTCCTTTCTGGGATGGTGACTTCCTCTTTGATCAGAATTTCAACTGCATAAGGTAGCAATTGAGCTGACCTAAATGCTTTTTCTGGATCATCAAAGCCCATGGGATTATCCGATAATCGGGACCAAGCTTTGAAGTTTATTAGGTCCAAACTAATGGCAAAGCGATTGAGAATGTCACTGCCTAAGTAAAAGGCGGCAGTGACGTCTCGCACGACCCAACAATTATGGACTATGCTCTTGTTGCCAATGGAGATTTTGAGCATACACCTGCTTGGCAGGAGATGTTTGGAATTGGGTGCTTCCAGGTCCATTTGCCATGTGTCTATCAGTTTGAATGTGGGAATGGCTGGATCTTTTGGGAGTTGGCGGAACATGGCTTCGCTGATGAAGCTCTTACCATTGTTCACACACACTCGAGTGAGAACAGAGTCCTTCCCATCATTTAACTGAACAGGGATGAACAACTGCTCTCCAATTTGCTGAATATCAGCCAGGCTCTGAGCTGATTTCACATCTTTCTGGACTATAGGAGTGGGAATTTCTGATTGTGGATTAGTAAAGAATTTCAGGGTGTTTCCTTCCAGTGTGGAATACCACCTTAAACTGGAAGGAAGGTTGATTTTCAGAAATAGAGAGGACCCCCCACCACCTTTCTGTTGTCCTACTGCTATTACTGTCACGCCTGGAATTTGGCTATTCTGGAAGTGAAATTCTACTTGGTCAGATTTTTGTTCAACCATGTGGCATGTGCCCTTTAAACTAACATGGTTGACACTCTGTTTTAATTGTCATTGGTCGGCTAGTCTGGGTCCAGAGGACCCTGTTTACGCAATCTATTAGGGGTGACAACCTTCTCAGGAGGTCATTCCCTAGTAAACAAGGGGTGCCCTCTGGAGTCACTACTATGACCGGGTGTTTCACCTTGTGTCGCCCAATTTTGATGTCCAAATCTGCAGTCCCCTTGACAGGAATTTCCTTCCCGTCAAAGTTCTGCAGTTGTCCAGGAAGAGAGGTGAGAGGAATACGGTAATTCTCCCCCCTTCCTGCATTTAGTTAATCAAAGGCCCTTTTGGACAGAAGGGTAGCTTGGGATCCAGTGTCCACCAGTGCCAGAATTGTACCCTGCCCCTGTACTTGTACCGGGGCATAGTATCTTCCCTCCTTCTCCTCAAGGGGGCACAGAAAATGCACATTTTTGGACAACTGGTGGGCTAACTTTCTGGTTTTGGACATTGCTAGCGAAGAGATTTGGGCAGAATTCTGTGGAGAGCCTTGGGAATCTGAAAGAAAAAGTTGGCAACTGGAGATCAGAGCCATTGTGGGTTCCCCTGGTTCCGGTTCTGGGCCGCCCCGCCCTTTTTGGAGGCAGTCATCAGGATGGGTTTGACCCTTGGGATTTTGGTATTGTCGGTTCTGGGATGAGATGATGGGCGGCGGTAGCTCAGTCTCCACATCTCCCCAGTCTGGATTGGAATCCCTTGGGACCCATTTTTCCTTGGGAGGAGTTCCCCCATCTCTGAAGGAGAAGATCCTTTTCCCAGGATCTTCTGAGGATCCCTCTCCCTCAAATTGGAAGACCTGTACCTCCTCCACAAAGTGGGTCTGTTTGGGTCCTTTGTTTCTCCTACCCCCCCTCTGTTCCTTGGGAGGCAGACTTTCAGGGGCAGGAGATTTTGTTTCTGGTTCCTGGTTTTCCAGGGACTGTTTACAAGTTGGGAAGGAAGCATCCTCCAAGGCTTTACACCCCCCTTCCCCTTGTGCCTCCTCCCTGGGAACCGGTGGGTTATCGGGGTGGTGCCCCCGTATTGTTCTGGAGCACCAGGTCCAGAGTTTGGGGCATTCTGCGGTGGCATGCTCATCTGAGGGTTCTGTTGAGCCCTCAGTATGTGACCCAGATCTCGTGCCATATTTTGGACCTGGCGCTCAAGTTGTGAAACCCGCTCAGGCTGATACGGGGCTCTATTTTCTCCCCTGGGCTGATCCCGGGAAGGGTAGCTTTCCCTTCTCTGGTAGTACCCCTGGTTGGGAAGATTTTGGTACCCCTCCACCCTTGGCCTCCCCTCTCCCGGATTAGGTTGTCTGGGCTCATGGAATTGGGGAAAGAAGGATGGATGATTTTGGGGCTGGAAATTGGGTGGATACCTGGGGAAAAAGTTCTGCCCAGGATTTGGTGAATTTCTGCCCTCCTGGGGGAAGTTAGGAGGGAAGTTCCCCGGGTCAGGTGCTGGGGGAAGTTAGGAGGGAAGTTCCCCGGGTCAGGTGCTTGGCTGGATCCCCCCCCTTGGGCTGGAGGAGTCCACACATAACCCAGGATTGGTCGGTTTCCCTTGTAGCGGGGACTTACATAGTCAGGGGGGCGGGGGACCCCATTTGTGGGACTACCTCCTCGACTCCCTGTCTGTGACTGGCCCGAGGGCCTTCTGGGCTGTGAGTTATTTGGTGCAGGCAGGTTTTTAGGCCCCCCCATCTCCAAATCTAAAACGGGGGCAACCTTTACCTCTGCCACCTTGGCAGCAGCAGGGGTGCTGTTGGTTTTGGGGTTTTTCGGCGCATTATTTTTATTTTTTCGATGGGCTTCTGCACCTCATAGATCCGGGTAGCCTGTTCAATGACACAGTCTAAAGATCTTGTCTCATGAAAATCTCTCACGAGATGGGTCATTATGTATTTGGGTAAGGCATGGAAAATCGTATTGATAAATTCTCTGCTATCCGTGCGCACCCTTCTGGTGGTCTCCGCAAAAGCACGCTTTAATTCTTGCACAAACTCTTGTGGGGCCTGATCCTCCCCATATTGCAAATTGTAGGCTGCCTTGCGAGCCTCTTGAGGATTTCTGTGCACAGAAAAATGTTTCAAGATGGCCGCCCTGTATGTGGACCACCTTGAATGGTTTTGATCCTCCAGCCCCCGCAAAGAAACTGGAGTATTCTGGTGAGAAGGTCCACTTTACATATTGAATACAGCTTTGGCTGTCCTTCAAATGGAAAGTCTCCATCATTTGCTCATAGAGCTCCAAGTGTTCCCAAACAGAATACTTGGCGTTCTTATGATAAGGCGTGATGACACTCCTTATTGCCTTTATTTGTTTCAATGGGTCCTTAAGCAAGGCCCTTTTTGCCTAATTGGCCTTTTTGGTTCGGGTAACCCTGGTCCATTCATCCTCCGACTCAGAAGCGCTGCTCCCAGAGGTGCCCGTCTGATCCTCCAGGTTTTCCCGGATTCTGCGAGCCTGGGAATGGCTGGCAGAATGTGGGGACCTGGTCTCCTGTGTCCTGTAATGCTCAGAGGAGTCTTCAGACCCCTCCTTGCTGCCAGGATTTGATGGGTAGCCCCCCACTGACCTAACTGGGCAGAGGTTTTCAGGAGGCCCTTAATGAGCCTACTCTCCTGGGGTTCCCCACTAAATTGCACTGTGCTTGGGTGCCCATACCCGGATGCCCGCCCATCCATTCCTGGGAGGTACTGGCCTATGAGCCCCATACTTCTAGCTGGATAGTAATCTGCCATCTCCGTGGCCCTGGGCTCATGTGCGCGAGGGGACATGGGGGTGGCAGAGTCCAGGGACTGGGAGAGATGAAGGCCTCTGGTACCAGGGCTCCTGAGGTTATGCTCAGGCGTTTCCCTTTCCCAGCGCACCTCGTCTCTATCAGCCCCTGCTCCCTGTTGCAATGCAAGAGCCTGCGCTTTCAGTTCCTCAGTTAAGGCCTTACTAGACTCTATCAGTCTCTCCTGCATCGCTACCTGTTGCTGGAGCCTATCATTGTGCTGACAGAGAGCCTCATTTTCTCTCTGTGCCTCCTGATTGGCCCTGGAGTACTGGGCCAGTCTCTGCTGCAGGAGGGTTACCTCCTGAGCTGTGTCCCTATTGGCCTGCTCCTTTCTTGCCAGAGCATCCTCCACCCTCCTGGTGTGCTCTAACAAGTTCTGGTGTTCTTTTTGGAGGTCACCCAATCCCTGAAGGGCCAGGTGATTTTCTTCCATTTTCCTTTTTAAGTGGCAGACTTCCTGGCCTAAGGTATCCCTTTCCTGACTAAGAGCCTGCATCTGTGCCGCCAGGTCATCCCTTTGCCTTTGGAAGGCACCAGCTTTCTGGTCAAACTCTGCCTGGGTATCCAGGTCTTTCAAAATCAGTTTATTGCTCTCTGCCTTCTCCCTATCTAGGTGGCTTTGCAGGGTGACTACCTGCTCGCACATGCCCTATTGAAATCTAATTGTTGCTCCAGCTTTTTCTGGCTCTGCAGTAGGGAGTCCAAACCTTCTTGGTACTCCTTCTGCAAGGCCAGAAATCTGGTATCCTGGTCCGCCTTTTCCTGTTGCAGCACATCCATATCCTCCTTTATTTTAGTGATGTACTGTCTGCTGTCCTTTTCTGACTCCTGGCTCCTGAGCAGCCTCTGCTCAGAAGAGTCCAGATCAGATTGGGCCTTCTCTAACGCCATCTGTTGCCTATTTGCAAGATCTTGGCCTTCAGCACATTTGTCCTGCATGGCTCCCATATATAGATACAAATATGCCGCTATCCTGGCAATCTTATTATGTTCATCTTTGGCTTTAGGGCCATATATAGTTCACTCAGGGCAACATGTAGGGGACCCTGATCTCCCCATCTATCTGACCCTGTTTCAGTGACCTGTTGCGCGATTGCCTGCAACCAGACCATTTGGTCCTGATGAGTACACTCACCTCTCACAAATAGCTTATGTAAGAAGTGCTCTCTGGCTATTTTCATATCTACCAAGGTCGTCATTCTGGAATTTGAGTTCCTTCCTGACTTACAGAAGTTTGTATTTTATTTTGCAAAACAGACCGTTTTCCTTAGAGCGTTCCTTTGAGGGATGCTTTCACAGTGTAAAACAGCGTGGTGATCTAACCGGATATGTGTATCTGGTCAGTTGGTACACTGTATTAATCTGCACAAGTGGTAAATCTAACCCAGAATATCCCGGCTCCGAGCCCCCACTTTTGTAAGCGATATTCAATCAACACTACAGCTAAGTCAATGCCTAGTCTGTGATGCTGAGGAAAACCCTTATTGATGTATTTTTATATCCAGTTCAGTACTCTGGATGACAACCCTTGTATAACACCCCCCTCTTAGAATCCCCCTGACCCCACTGGGCCAAGAAGTAGGTTTGTTTTGCAAATTAAAAGGTTTATTTGGACAATTCAACAATATATATCTATCACACTTTTATAATATATTAATATCTGATAGTACACTGAGACATATGATGTGGATCCACAATGGGTAATGTTACAGTGGTACACTTGATTACTTAGGAATAGTATAGAGGTTGAAGTAGCTGAGAATGCTTTATAGTTTCAAGGAAATGCAATGAGGAATAAAATGCAGTACAGAAATACTTGATATGATTTTAGCAAAAGATAAGATAATCACTTTTTCTCTGGCAATTCACCCCTCCCCTATGCAATGTAAGAAATGGAAGGAGATGGAAAGAGGAGCACACCGTTCTCAGGAATGCAATCAAATACAATACGAAATTCAGTTCCCCCCCAGCAAGCTTAGAGGAAACAGGTAGGAGTTTGAAACACAGGCCCAAAATGCTTTTTAAATGTGATGGCAATGGATGGGAAAATGTGCCAACTGATTTTAATTCCCTCTAGAGATTCAGGGTGAGTGGGAGATGCGTGTTGGTATTAGTTCAGGCTCACTTTAGCTATGCTCTATGAGTTATTACCAAGTTGCAAACGGATTTTAACAAAAGAAAGAATGGAGCTGCTATTTTGACAAGTGGAGAAATTGAGCCAAAATCGCAAATCGCGGTAAATTTCGCCAATGAAATTTCATTCCCAAACGGTTCCAGAGATACGGACGATTAAATAAAGGTAGTTTTTCGGATTTAAAGTAAACTCAAAATGACAGGTGACAGCTTGCAGCTGAAGAATTGACAGGTGACAGTTGTGCAGCTTTAAAAATGACAGATGACACGATTTCTAGGAGGCTGTTCTACTTAGGTTAAAATAGTTTGGATTAGATTATTTTAACTAAGAGATTGGTTCTGCACAGTTCTGCTAGGTACTCACAATATCAATTTGAAATAGGCCTCGTCACGGTCTGGTCAGGTTGGATGGGACTTCCGGCGGGTGGTTCTGAAGTCCCGGCTATCTGGGTCAGCTCTGCTCTCTGGGTCTGTCAAGCACCGGATCTGCTCACAACGGTCTGGTTTGTGGTTCTCTCGGGTTCCGGATACAGCACTGCTTTCTGGATACTGCTACAGGTTCTTGCAAAAATTCTTGGCAAAATTCAAGCAGCTCGCCCGGCTGTTGAATAGTTTGGTTGGTTTTGAGGCCTGC
This sequence comes from Ambystoma mexicanum, assembly GCF_040938575.1. Taxonomy (NCBI): domain Eukaryota; kingdom Metazoa; phylum Chordata; class Amphibia; order Caudata; family Ambystomatidae; genus Ambystoma; species Ambystoma mexicanum. Next base: position 1,513,526,994 of record NC_090937.1, on the reverse strand, counting down.
TGAAGAGGATTCAGCTGGTGGATTCAGGCCTCTCTGCTACAAATTCTGGAGTTAATTTCTGCTACAGGTTCTGGAGATTGATGGATTTGAAGTCTGGATCTCTGGATGTGAAGTCGTCGGTCAGCATGCTCCGCAGCAAATGGAATTGAATCTCTCTACCTGTCCCAGCAGTCTCTTTTTATGTGTTTCGGAAAGTGGGTGTGTGCGTTGGTCATAACTAAACCTGCCCCTCTCACTTATCATTGGCCAATTCCTCCTCTCTCCCTTGATTGGGGGAAGGAAATGTGAGTCAGAGTGATGCTGTAGGTTTTATGGTCAGATTAACCTCCCCTTGTCAGATTGCACACAAATCTATTTCTGACCCAAATACATATTTATCTATGTACCATTTGTCTAATATTATAGGTCCAGTTAACATATTTTCTGTAGCACCAAACCATCCGATCCCTGTCTTTGTACGATGTTGTGTCCACTGATGACAGAATTCTCCCCTTTTCATCCAGATAACGACCTCTAAACCTTTCCAGATTTTACACAAATGTGCACCAGGGATATGGGTTACAGATGATAAAGTGTCAGATTTTTAACATGCATACATTTGGAGTGAGACCCTATTTTCCACTGGCAACCCCCCAGAATACACCACAGGGTTCTAACGCCTCTTAAAATGTTCACAGAAAAATCACAAAAATAATGATATTACTTATATAATTCTGACAAGTCCGCACTATGAGTTATCTATCTTTTTTAAAATTATGCCCTGGTCAAAAAGGGGTGTGGCTTCCCACATCTCAGGGTGGAATAACTGGTTTATCCACTTCCCCCAAGCCAGCTTGTTCACAGAGGCACAGCTGCCCCCCAGTTTCTCCCAAGAGGAAGCTATTTTACGAAGCCCCCAATATAAATTTACCTGAGTCAAGGAAGTTGCATTGTTCTGTCCCTTCCAGTTCCCAGGTGCTCCACCCCTAATCTAATCAGAGAGGTGAACTCCTTTTGGGAAGGGGCAGCAGGATGCAGTTAGGCCTGGGAAGAGTGGCTGTTGATCCAGTTTCAACTCCTGTCGGGGGTAGTTGTCAGGCAGAATTCAGTTTCATTAAGCCAGGTTTCAGCTAAATGTCACGTTTTGTTCCCAGTTTTCTACATTCAAATCAAACTGACAATTTTTACCTATACATTAAATAATTGCTTCCTTCAAGTCATTTCAGAATATAGTTTTACATTGTATCCACCTCTTAGCAAGTCTTTCCTTGGTCTGGTTTTGTTTCATTTGTTCAGTTTTACACAAAAGTCTGGTGGTTTAAAATGCCGGCTTTCTGATAGTGGTGAGTACTGGTAATGCAACCATTTTTGAGATTAAGAAAATGAATTCCCACAGTTCTGAGTTGCTTTTTGGCAATCAGCATTGCCATTCCCAATGGTTTCAGGCAACTGTGTGTGTAGCCCAATGGTGGTTTTAGGCAGTGCCCTCCTGTGCTCACAACATAGGCAAAAATGGGTGGCAGCCTATTCTTCATGTTTTCCCTGTGCACTCTCTGGGGAGTTCTGGCCATCATGATATTTTCCATGCCAGTACTGCACAGTTTTATGGTAGGGCTTGGATGCATGGATAAAACATCCCACACTTTACAGTTCATAAAGATAAACTGGTTTTACGTACCCATCCTAGGTTCTCACCTAAGTTTATTTCTAAATTCCACGTGAACCAGTCAATCGAGCTTCCGGCTTTCTTCCAAGACCCACAAAGCTTGGCTGAGGTGAAACTACACACTCTAGATGTGCGTAGGGCGGTCCTATACTATGTAAACAAAACCATACCGCTAAGGAAAACAGACCAACTGTTTGTCTCCGTAGCTACAGCCAAAGAGGGGGATCGCGTCTCTAAAGGTGCCATCTCTAAGTAGATTGTTAACTGTATCCAGCTGTGTTACTCCCTTTCTGAAAAAACGTTGCCTTTCACGCCAAGAGCCCACTCTACAAGAGGCATTGGGGCCACTCTGGCTTTCATTGCAAATGTACCCATTGACACCATTTGCAAAGCAGCTACTTGGACCTCTATTCACACCTTTACTCAGCCCTACTGCATTGACACCCATTCCAAGACAGATACTCAAGTGGGACAAGCGGTTCTAAGACATTTATTTGCTCATGACCCTTCTCACATCGCACCTCCTTCTTCTAATACTGCTTGCTAATCTATGCACAGCATGTGATCTAAGCAGATTCCACAAGCCTCAGAAGAGATACATTACTCACCGTAATCGTATTTCTGATGTTGTATCTGCTTAGATTCACATGCGACCCGCCCTTCCTCCCCTCTGAGAGAAGGCACATGGATGCTTGTAATCTTATCTATCTATCTATCTGCTTGGATTATCTGTACTCACGCTACTCCTCATGCTACCTCATGTCAGAAAAAATACAATCTGAGGGTCCTAGACGCGTGAGGGATCATGGGTACAGTGGACGTCACACTAGGGATAGTATTACTGGCACGCCCTGTGTCGACGCCCATTTTCGAGTTTCAAATTGTAATACTCCGCAGCTTCCACTAGATGTCGGCCTATGCACAGCATGTGAATCTAAGCAGATACAAGCATCAGAAATCGGATTACGGTGAGCAATGTATCATATATATAGTAATACTGGCCTATATTGGTTTAGCCTTCATGGACATAAATAAACACAACCAACGTGAGTTTGCTCTTTATACTGGAATAAGGCATCATAGAAATGATTTGTAAAATGCTCCTGTGCACTGTTGGTGACTTTTTTCATTTGCTGGCACTCCGAACCAGTTCCAAACTGTGCCTGTTTACACAGTTTCCCACAGAAAGTAGTCTGAAGATGCAGTTTAAACGTTATACTTTAACTTTTTCCACATTGGGTGAACTCCCTAGAAATCCCTTTATTGATGTGTGCTCCATCTCTATGCACATTATCTTCCACATATTCATTGTAAAAATGGACTCCCCTCCAATTAAACATTGACCAACGGCCTCTCTGCAGTATTTAATTAAACATGTGTCAACCTTTTCAAACTAATTTCTTGTAACATAGTTTCTGTTACACTTTAAGGAGATTAAATTATGGGGACCGGTTAATAGTAGTATGCTAGTTTTGCAATGCCCGATTTAAACACAATGGCACATGAAAGCAAGAATCTTTGTTTTTGTTTTTAATACTGACTAATTCTATACTAATTATATGCATCAACAACACGACAATTTCTTACATTTGATTAAGCAAGAAACTAAGTGTAACAGGCAATCACAGTGTGTTAACAAATATTATAAGGATTAAATTATCCCCTATGGTAGGTAAAACAAAGATATTGCATGCCATCTCAGAGTTTCGTACCCTTATAAAGGAACTTGGCATTCAGTAGTGTTCTTCTATTTGGTTGCAGAATGACTATTTGGTCGCAGAACTCCTAGTTGGCTTGCAATATCTTCATGAAATATGGTATGGAGTATGTTATTATATATATATAATACAATAATTCAATATATACCAATGGAGATATTAACAGTATTAATCAATAGATGCAATTCTTACTGATTAAGTACTGCTTGGTGCCTTGGTGTCTCGCTGCCTTCTTCCCTCCTTGCCTGTGATTATGATTTTGCTGCATCCACTCCGGACACGCTGCAAGGAAGCAAGTCAAAAAGCGAGCGTGGACCCTTTAAGAAGGTGAAGTCACGTATCTGCAGCTCAAACTTTGTACGAACTTTGTGAGCTTGTGAGCGTTGCCTGGGACTTTGTCAGTTTTTGGACCCTTTTTTTCTTTTTTTCTTCAGAGTCCCACCTCTTCTTCGATCAGATTGGTCATTACTATTTAAACATTGCGCACGCGCATCCGCGCGCGTGTACCTGACCCAAGTACAGATTAAGTACTGCTTGGCTGCTTAGCTGCGCAGCCAGCAGTCCAGGCGACCGTCCCTTTTTATTTTTCATATATCGTTTTTTTTTCTTCACTTGTATTAGTAAGCTAACTTCAAAGGTTGCCATTGTCATTGTCATTGTCATTTTTGATTTGGTTGTTCTATAGCCAACTGTTTGCTATTTTGCCGTACATATTGTTTTGTTCTGTCTTGTTTTGTATATTAAGAGCAGCTATCTTCCTTAGGCACTGTTGCACGCGCCTTCATGGCATACTCCCTCAAAACGGGCATGCCCGTAGCCTTCCAACCAAATGTTATAACCATGTCGCTTGCACGTGCCTCATGCTCCTCTTATAAATCATGTTCTTCCTACAAATTACTTTGTCCCCTGCTCCCATGACTCCCATCATGAAGAAAGTGACGTCACCAATACGGTTTCCTTTGAATAATGGCCCCTTTCATACACCTAGAGTTTCACTCCCATGTACTTCAGTAGCCCATATTGCATCCGGGCCCCATCCAAAACTTTCAGCCTTACCCCTTTCAGATAACACCATGCTTCACACCCCCTACTGCACCTTCCACGTCTGATAGAGGGGGTCATCAATGCTGTGGCCCCCCCAAACCTCTTCCCCTTGTTCCGATCCTGACCTCTCGCTGTACGCGGGTCAGTTCGAGTCGCTCACTTCCATGTTTCTTGGCTCACACAGCGTCGCCGAAATCACTCCAGGTTCAGCATCCTCCCCTGGCTCCCCAACAGTATCCTTTGCATATCCCACACCAAGGAGGGCGCGTGCCCCAGTACCAATTGCATCTATTGTCCCTGCTACCCCCTCCCAACCCCCCTTCCCACGCTTGATGTTACTCTGGCTCCCATATGCCATGCAACTGAATGTACTGACCCTATCCAAGCTGTATGATGGGCTAGACGCCAAAATTGTGGAACAATCCACCCAAACTCAACAAGTGCTATCTTTTCTTGAAATATTGTTACAGCACTTCAGTTTAAGTCCTCAACCTCCCTTAAATTCGGATATTGTCCCAACAGATGATGTTTCAATCATCACTATCGGCTCTGTCAGTTCCCCACATTCTCCACCTGTTTCCACTCTTCCTACTTTTGCGAATATCATCATTACAGAAGTAGAAAGTGGCGATGCTGCCGGTATTTTACCATCACGTGAGTCATGGCTAAGCCTTCCCTCCATGCCAGTTGCCGATGCTGTACCCTTTACACTGCCTGCCCTAACAAAGACAAAATGACTCCCAAGGTGCATTGCCCGCCTCTCAAAACAAAACCAAAATCGTCGATCTTTGAGATTTCCAAAACATACCATCAAATCTTTTTTCAACACACTGAACACCAATATGGACAGAACTATACCAGCCAAAGTAGTAGCTTGCACACCTCTAGTACCTGCTACTGCATCTTTGGCTATCTTGCCATCCAGACCTGTCTTGCAAGAGCCCATTCTCCTGCCCCAAGATCTGGCAGCACCCCTGCTACCTCCTCCGGTTGTCCCCTCTAAGGAGATCGTGGTCACTTTGCCTCTCACTCATGCTCCCCAGCTCCCGCACTCACGCCACAAAACCTGGCCGCGCCTCCAGTGACTATACCCCTTCCATTCATATCTTACCCCCCACTGGATACTCTCATCCGGGAATCGGATCGCACGAATGCACAGAGAGCACCAGAGAGCACCAGAGACTGCCGACAATATATTACCACTGGTACCCAACCAGCACATTGCGCTTCACTCTGCTACAATGAACCCAAATGAGGCCTGTGACCTTACCATTGTTCAAATACATAAGTCTGTAGATTCCTACTTAGTGTCACGTTCCAAGGCCCCTCCAATATAATCACTTTTTCTCTGGCAATTCCCCCCCCCCCATTTGCAATGTAAGAAATGGAAGGAGAGCACACAGTCTTCAAGAATCCCAACAAAATGCAATACGAAATGCAGTTCCCCCCTAGCAAACTTAGAGAAAAACAGGTATGATTTTAAAATAAAGGCCCAAAATGCTTTGAATGTGGTCGCAATGTAGTGAAATGATGCTAAAATTAATTTTAATTCCCTGTAGGAGGTTCAGGGTGAGTGATATCTAGTTTATATTAGATCAGGCTCACTTTAGCAATGCTCTATGAGTAACTATGAGGTTAAAACGAAATTTAAGAAAAGGAAAGCAAGGAGCTGCTGATTTTGATACGTGGCTGAAATTGTGCAAAATGTCAAATAGCGACAAATTTAATCGCGTGCGTCGAGCGTAATTAAGGAGGCCCTATAAGGATAAATTTCGCTCCTAGCACAAACGGTTCCGGAGATACGGCCGATTTAGTCAAGGTAGTTTTTCGGATTTGAAATTTTAAAGCTCAGAATGACAGATGACAGTTTTCAGTTTTAAAGATGACAGAATGACACGATTCTAGGAAGCAGTTCTAATAGGCTAAAATAATTTGGATTAGATTATTTTAAACTAAGAGATTGGTTTTGGCACATTGAGTACTCACACTATATTTTTGAAATAAGCCATCAAGGTCTGGTCAGGTTGGACGGGACTTCCGGCGGGTGGTTCTGGAGTCCCGGCTATCTGGGTCAGCTCTGCTCTCTGGGTCTGTCAAGCACCGGTTCTGCTCACAATGGTCTGGTTTGTGGTTCTCTCTGGTTCTGAATACAGCACTGCACAGTTCTAGTCTCTTTGGATCTCTGGTCTCTCTGGATCTCTGGTCTCTGGAGGTTGATGGATTAGAAGTCTGGAGTCTCCCGGAAAAGCGTCTCGCAAGAAAGTGGAAGGTGAATGTCCTGCCTGTCTTTCAGTGGTCCTTTTTATGTCTTTAGAAAGTGGGTGTGTGCATGGCATAACTGAGCCTGCCCCTCTCTACTTGTCATTGGCCCAATTCTCCCCTCTCCCATGATTGGGGGAAGGAAATGGATTGTCATCATGATGAGGTCTGTTTATGGGTCAGAGGATCCTCCCCTGGTCAATTTGCCCACAAATCTATATTTGATTCAAATACATATTTCCCAGATACACAAGTGGTTGACATTACATGTACATATTACAGATGAATTAAGTCAGGTCTCTGTTCAAGCCCTATGTTCCTGCGAGCTGGGATTCAGAAATGACAACATTTTGCGCTTTTTGGTCGGTTTACCAATATCGGACATTTACCAAAAATTACACAAATGTGCGCAAGGAGTATGGACATTAATTGATGAAGTGTCAGATTTTTAACATGCAGACATTTGGAGTAAGACCCTATTTTCTGCTAGAAACCCCCCAGAATACACCACAGGGTCCTAACACCTCTTAAAACGTGCACAGAAAAATCACAAGAATAATGATATTACTTATATAATTTTGACCAGTCCGCACTATGAGTTATCTATCTTTTTAAAATTATGCCCTGGTCAAAAAGGGGCGTGGCTTCCCACATCACATGGTGGAATAACTGGTTTATCCACTTCCCCCAAGTTCAGCTTGCTAGCAGAGGCACTGCCCCTCCCAGTTTCTCCCAAGAGGAAGCCACTTTACGCCCCCCCCCAATATAACATTTGCCTGAGTCCAGGACAGGGCTTTGTTCAACTTCCTGCAGTCCCCAGGTGCTCCTCCCCTAACCCAATCAGAGAGGTGTCATCTCCTTTTGGCAGGGGCAGCAGGATGCAGCTAGGCCTGGGAAGAGTGGCTGAGCCGGTTTCTCCTGTCGGGGGTAGTTGTCAGGCAGAATTCAGCTAAATGTCACTTTAGTTCCCAGTTTTCTACATTCAAATCCAACTTACATACAGCTATTTTTTATATATACATTAAATAATTACTTCCTTCAAGTCATTTCAGAATATAGTTTTACATTGTATCCAACTCTTAGTAAGTCTTTCCTTGGCCTGGTTTGGGTTCATCTGTTCAGTTTTACACAAACGTCTGGTGGTTTTAAAACACCGGCTTTCTGATAGTGGTGAGCACCAGTTTTGCATCCATTTTTGACATTAAGAAAATGAATTCCCCACAGTTCTGGGTTGCTTTTGGATATCAGCATTGCCATTCCCAATGGTTTCAGGCTACTGTGTGTGTAGCCCAATGGTGGTTTTAGGCAGTGCCCTCCTGTGCTCACAACATAGGCAAAAATGGGTGGCAGCCTATTCTTCATGTTTTCCCTGTGCACTCTCTGGGGAGTTCTGGCCATCATGATGTTTTCAATGCCAGTAACACACAGTTTTATGGTAGGGCTTGGATGCATGGGTAAAAACATCCCTCAAAACCTCCATTTCTAGCTTACCTAAAGTGTATGATATCATAGCCCTGAAGGAAACCTGGCTCTTAAATTCACCAGCATGGAATCATTATGAGATTGCATTGTTACCAGCGATTGCAGGCTCCAAGGGTCATCTCTCCTTGGGCCTCTTGGTGGGTGTCAACATGTCAAAGGGCCTATCGATTAAATCTTGGGATTCAGTGTCTTCTTATATCCAACTTGTGAAAATCTCATGCCCATCTCACACACTAGCCTTGATTAATGTTTATCGCAACCCTCTCGGTCTAACAGCCACTGCCTTCTATAGTGGCATGTCCAGGCTGCTTGACCTCATAACCATCACCCCAGGCATCACAGATACCATCATTGTTGGAGACCTCAGCCTTAACTGTTTACATCCTAAAGGCAAAAACACCATTGCCAAAGCTAAGCGTTGGTCCACATTGATGCTCGAATGACATTTTCATATGACCAATGGCTCTATACAGGGTGATATCCCAGCTCACCCGACGTGGCAGAGAGAAACTACATTTAGCACCATTGACTATATGTACACTCATACCAAGTTGAATGGCCACATACAATCCTTTGAAGTCATTCCCCAAATACATAGTGATCATCATTTGTTAGTTCTAACCATAAACTGGATTTCTGCACCTTTAGTCCAAAACTTTTTTGTGCAAAACCTAATTGTCAATAATGCCAAATCCCGTTTTCGTTGTCTGACACCAACCTTTTAGCCTTTTCTAAATTGGTCATTTGCAATAATAATTCCTATAATCCAACACAGTATACAAACCTTTTGTTCACTTTCAAAAGACCAATAAACACGACCAATCGTCAAGGAACTCTGCACAAACATTCCTTTAACCCCCTGGTTAAAGCCGTGAAGACAGATTTCAATTTGCAAATCAAATTTGCCCTCTCGTAACCAACAACTAAAATCTGCTAAATGCAGATATCGCAACTGGATGTGGCCACATCAAGCCCATATTCTACAGCATGATAGCAAATACAGGCTTAGATTAATAGCAAAAAAAACACAGCAGAAACATGGGCTGTCTTCAACCAGTGTGTCCATCGGACCCAACCTATTATGAAAATACTTAATGTGTCTGAGGCACAATGGATCCAGCACTACACCCATTTGTATGCGGACCACAACTTTTCCAACGTTGCCTACAGACATGAGGGTGAGGGCAAATGGGTTCTGGAATGCTCTCCGACCATTCTTGAGATATATATCAAGCACATCAGTCCCTCAAGAGCCATGGGCCCGGATGGCTTTAGCAATTTTATGTTTAAATCAGATCCCATCATTTGGGCTAAAATCTTAAATGATCTATTCCAGCAGATAATTACATCACGTTGTATCCATACCTTGTGGAAAACCTCCATAATAGTCCCAATCCATAAAAAGGTTCATCGGACCCTCCCATGTAACTACAGGCCCATTGCACTGCTAGATGTGCCTGGGAAGCTCTTTGCCAAACATATTCTCTGTGACTTCATCAGCTGGACAAAAAACACCTTTAAAAGAGATCCTTTTCAGAAGGGCTTCCTAGTAGGCATGGGCACAAACATTAATTTGCTGTGCCTTAATGCGGTTGAATCCCAAGCGCAGACGTCAAAGCAGGCAATTTACTTTAACTTTGTAGATCTCCACACAGCCTTTGACGCCATATCTCGCCCTCTGTTATTCTCTAAGTTGACAAAAGATAAGTGTCCTCATACATTGCAGCAAACCATTCAAGCGTTACATTGTGACACCTCAGTACGCATCAGACTAACTCTAGAAGGGTTGTTGTCTTTGACAATTCCTTCTGCCCGTGTCCTTAAACAAGGCTGCTTACTCGCTTCGGCCATTTTCAACTACTTCATGCATGACGTACGTCAGGTTTTTGAGGCAATACCATCAGACTCTCCCAAAATAAATAATATCCAAATCCAGACTCTTATGTATGCAGATGATTTGGTATTGCTCTCAAAAACCCTGAGTGGTCTTCAAAACCTCCTTAATGCATTTAATAGTCATATAGTAAAAAACGAATTGCAAATGAACACAGCTAAAACCCAAATTGTCCTCTATAGACCAAACCACTCCTCTAGACATACATCATCATGGACAATTGACCAAATTCCTCTAGCAACAGTCCCAAACTATGTCTACTTCGGAATGCCATTTGATGGTAATGCCTCAGTTTCTGGCCATTTACATGTGGTAAAACAAAAACTGAATACATCCATCTCCCGGACCAAAGTCATTATTCATTGTTATGGTGCCAAGGATTGCCCACCACCCAACTAATGTGCAAGATCTCACCACACACAACAGAACTTTGCTTGACTAAAACAAACCAAAAGAGTTAGGCTCTGTACTCTCCAAGAACAATGCATTTGAAATATCTGTTTGCCTAACCAAAATGTCATGTTTATAGTTAGCAAACGGCATACATATAACAAAATGTACTGAATCTTAGTTGTCAATTTATTTGCTAGCATTGCATCACAATCAGTTGTGCTAACACCGGATGTATTACAATCCAGTTATGTTTTGTTGGAAGAGTACAGAATCAGTAAAATTGCTTATGATTATTTTTTTCGGTTTGAATATTAGGAACCAATTGTTTTTAAGAATGGTTTTCATGAAGAAAGCAATCTCCTGTTAAACCCAACATTGTTTTCCATTCCTATCCCAGAACCTGTGTTTAGTTTAGATGTGGGTAAACCTGGTTCTGAACATTGTCTCTATTCCTTGACTACACCCAAAGACAATGATTTTTTCTTGTGTATATATGTTGTTCATTTGATTTTTATTTACAATACATGTAAATAAACACATGTCCCCTGAATTAAGGGGTTTACAACAGCTGTTATGATTTATTCAGATATATTCTGTTATTTCCTTTAAATGTGAGCGTAATTTGAAATACTTGCATGCTGGGAATAGAGTGATTATCTTTAACACCACCACAGTTCCCTGTAAACAATACAACATTCTACAATTCGTGAATGGTTTAATTCTTTTGGTGGCTCCCATCCCCCCAGTTATACATACTTGTACCCAGCCCAAGGTTCCGCCTGTAGGGCTCCCCCTTTTGTTACAACAGCCTTTACCATGAAGACAGCTATCCTATATTGGAAACAAAAAGCTATTCCATGCATCCTATATGGCCTTGAATCCCAATCGCCTTGGTCGACTAAAACCTTAGATAATTTGGAAGCCAAGTTTTGGAAAGCGATTCTCCAGCTTCCCCAATGCATTCCAGTAGTCTATTTGCGCTATGAATTAGGTTTAACCTCCTTACATGCACAGTACTCATGGAAGGTATGCGCGCTACTCCGCAAATGCTTGTTGTAAACGAGTGAAAATAACATCCAAAAATTTCTCTCTGATTATATATTCAAAACCAACCACATCTTCATTAAATGCTGGTTGCGAGCCGCTTATACCATTTTAGCCCAAGCTGAAATAACCCTTGAGATGTTGCTTACCAACCCTGACAAAGTTAAGAATTGAATCTATCACTATGATTGGATTAACACCAGAGACAAATGCCTAAAGTACAAATCGGCCATTCCTGACAAATTTAAACATAAATGTTTAGGCTCAATAGAACCGTACCTCCTTAAGTTTCCATGTAAAAAAATACGGTCTGGAATTCTAAGGATGTGCCTAAATCGGTGGCATACTCGTGAATTGCTTGTTCAACGCAATCACATCTCATCAGATCTAGAACACATATTATCTCTGTGTCCAGCTCTAATCAGTGAGCGTCTAAAGATTTTCTCAGTCCACGGCAATCATCTTGGGATCCTAGATCCTGGACAAAGATGGTCCACCATATTATGTACCACGAATATTTCTCTTTAAATAGCAATAGTCAATTTTGTACATGCTGTGATTTTAACCTTCTGAATATTTTATTTCAAGTTGTATTTGTTTTAACAATTTACCTTTTCTTGGATTTTATTCTTTTGTCACATGTAAATGTATTGTAATAGATATCATATTGTATTGTATTGTATTGTATTGCTGTTTTCTTCTTAAAATTGTAAAGTTTTGTATTGAAAAGTTGATTTAATTCAACTCTATCAAAAAAAAAAAGAATCACTACATGTAACCAACCACAACAGAAAACCTTGGAGAAATCAATTACTATTTTCTTCACGGTTTGTTCATAAGAAAGGCGCCTTGCCCTTCCACACTGTTATATCCTGGGTAGTAGCAATAATCAAGGTTCTAGGGGCCTATACATTAGCACCTTGATTTTCAGTCAGTCTTGTTACATCAGGACATGCAATTGCCCTCCTCTCAGTTGCCCTCTTGTTTCCTTTCCTCACATCATTAAAATGGATTACATATACAATATGGCAATTTTACAGCAGTGGACTTTGCAAGCTGTTGAGTATTAGCCGTGTGTTGTTTATTTAATCATACACATTAGTTTGTAACAAGTTGCTTCTTGTTTCAGCCTCCTACATGGTGTCTAGTCAAAGGATCGAATCAAAAGGGTCAACAGGTCAAAGGGTCGACACCAAAGGGTGGACAGGTCAAAGGATCACATTTTTTTTAATTATATATATTTTTTTGGGGTTTCGTTTAGGTGAAAAAGTGTTGTTTAGCAAAAAAAGGGGGGTTGGGGGACTCCCCCCCCCCAAAAAAAAAAAATGTGAAAAAAAAAAATTGATCCTTTAACCTGTCGACCCTTTGGTGTCGATCCTTTGACCTGTCGACCCTTTTGATTCGATCCTTTGACTGGCAACACTCCTACATATTTAGCAATTAATTGGTGACATATTAATTATTGCATTTTCTAACTGGTAAAACATCAAATATTGTATTCTTTCTAGTGATGAATTCATAGGCAGCTTATTTCGAATACAGCATTTATATATCTGTGGAGCAACAGCTGTGCAACATTCTCTTATAAAGATATGCAAAAATGATTTCCAGGATATGATATTCACATGGCTAGTTTAAAAATGATGAAATATGTTATGCCATTTATTCAACATAAACATACAATCTGAGCCCAATGGATACTTAGCCATTATTTTGTGAAAATTACTGGATTAAAAAACTCAGTACTGTGGTATCCTTCCCTGCTCTTCTCAACAATTGTCAATATCTATGTCAACGTTCCAACCTTTTAAAAAATATAAAAAGTGTTTTCAACATATGTTTCTTCTACAGTGACTCACTGTTTTACCAAACCTCCAGTACATCACCCCATCCTCTGTATCAGTCACATCACTTTACCTTACTTGTCACCATCCACAATTCACACAGCCGATCCTCACCAAGCACAAGCTTATCAAGTAGTCAGCCTAAGTTCCTTTTAGAACAACTCACAGAAGACGTGATCAACATCACCATCATTCTGTCAAAACCACACTACAGAGATTTCAAAACCCTTGTAAGGCAAGTCCCCCTCACCGCCCCAAGTATCAACAAATCAATCTAAAAGAGCTAAAAAAGAGGAATACACGACATATGAGAAAAACAAAAATATTTTTATAACATCCTAGGCAGGGAAATATCTAAAAGGCATTCAACTACAAAACATAAGATTTTTTTTTATAATGGCAAATTACAGACAAGAAAAGAGGGAGTACCAAAATGTGTGTTTTCCCATAGATGCAATAGGAAAGAAATGTTGCTCATGCCTACAGCCTAAACCGTTGGATGGATTTTCACCAAATTTGCACCTGGAGTGGCACTAGGAGCCCGGAGCGGCGGCTTGCAATTTCGGTGTAAATCCATCCATTAGTTTCTTTTTTAAACGGCCAAAAATGAGGTAAAAATAAATTAGTGATATCTGTGTTCGGTCCACAGACTTACTTCCCTGTTTGGTCTGCGGACGGGCCTCTATTTGGAGCAAAGGATGGTGTGATGTCTGCGGACATCGGACGTGCCTGCTGATTGGATGGTGAAGAGCGTGAGGTGTGCCATATTTTCGGAAACGTCGGCCATGTTGGATCCGCGGGCACCGGCCTACAGTAAAGTGGAGCTGTGCCTCTCTGTGAACAGTGAGCAAGCAAAATATATGCATCGTTAAAACAGCATAACATTAGACTCTAATTATCGTCTTCCTGGTACACACAATAACTTAATGTCAGCAGAAGAGTCCTTTAGAATCAAGAGAAGCCTGTTACAAGTCCCTAAAATCATTTGACTGGACGCTACATTTAATAGCCAATTAATAACATTTGAAGGTAATAAGATAAACCCATATACCCCATGAAAATGAACCATCAGAAAAATGAAACAGAATAAAGTATAGTGGAAATAATGCTATTGTTTAGCCACTTAATTTTTTTCTCACACAAACCTATTTGCTGTTTATCCTATATGTCTATATGACCTCACACAGTATCAGTGTGTTGCTCAAAAAGGAACCAATGAATTAACCCTACACCACAGGAACCACCTGAGTTACTAGTGGAATCCTGGTGACCAATGTCACTACAAACAGATACATGGTTAATGTTTCTTTGAGTACTTTACATGTACTACACAGAGTAGTCTTACGTATTAATGATGAATGAATCACGTTTATTCGGACCATACAATTCCATCAACGTTACAACAGATACAATTGCCACAGAATACAAACATTGAATCAACAGTGAATATCATGCTTTGATTTAGGTTGATATATAATCCATGAGCAAATCTAAATAAAACCTACACAAACCTGCCCCAATACTCGTTATTTGGAGTTCGAAAATCTATATCAGATAAAGCATAGGTCCAGTAAGACAAATGCAACATAAACAGAACATTCTGGAAATCTAAAATAATTAAGTCAAGGCTTGCTAACTAACAGTCATTATCTAGCATTCTGGCATAATCCCTATATTCATTCCAGTATTAACAATTAAGATTGAATATTCAATAAGGCTTAGTGGAATCTTCATAATAACCAGGTTTTTAGGGACCGACTGGATTTTAACAAATAAAGCAGAACTGGTTTATATTGCTTTAAGGACATTGGTCTAAGGGGATGACTCAATACATGCCGGTGATATACGCTGGGCAAAATACAATTAGATAAAGCGGTCTTGCAGTTTGGGTCAGACGGATTGGTTGTATTGTTTCCCGTCTGCTTCACAATGATTGCATTCGGGTAGATAGTGTTATATCTAGTTCGTGTAATAAGAACACAATGTTTTCTTGCCCTAAACTGGGTTACTATCACTCCGAAATGATTAGCACTCTGAAAGGATTTTATAACTCCTGGTGGCTCGTTTCTCCAGTTCCAGTTGTTCTCTTCCCAACTTATGTCTCGATCGGACGGCAGCAATAAGGAAATAGGCCGTAGATTTTATTATGGTCAAATCAGAAAAGGGGATATTACAATTTGCCTCCTGCAGGGCATTTTCAATAAAATCATCCATGGCATCCTCAAAACATGTTTTTGCTGTGCATCATGGAGGAGATAATTACCTTGATCAGCACCGCTTTGTCTTTGGTTCGAACTCTCAACCCTAACTTTGCAGGTTCTAGTCTCAGGACATTTTTGAGTGGTGAAACATCCAATTCATCGTAGATCACATTATTGGGTGTTGATTGTGGTAAGCCCAGAAAGTATAAGTATTAAGTAAAACAATATTTAATGGACACAATCCAGATAAATAGGAGGGCAGAGTGAACATTCATTGCATTTTAGATTGTTCACACTTCATTATAGAAGTATCTGTCCATGTGCTTATTAATCCAAAACCACTGCCTGTGGCCTCAGTGGGTATGTCTTGAGCAGGAATGGTACTAAACAGTCATACAAACTGTCTTATTGAATGAACCTTCTATAGCAAGTGTTCTGTTGAGAACTGCATTGTACACCACATATCAGTGGCGGTGCATGTGCTGTCAGTTCAGCGTAATGGGCATTTTTGACAATAGAAAGTTCTCTTCTCATTCTTCCTCACTCTCTCACTCCCACCCTTACCCACCCCCACACACGCTCTGTCTCACACATATCCTATCACTAGTGAGTTTTAAATCAAACTTCTTCATGATAGGCCATACCATAAATGTGCTTATATGAGGTCATATATTTTGCAAATATTACAAATGCATTTCAGCACTAATTGGCTCCCTTAAATAATTGCTGGGACTGTTTTCACTTTTGAGCATATATTTAACAGAAGCTCTGGCTTTTAAGATTGTCTTCACTAGGAAAGGTACCGTTTGTTCGCTTGTCAGAGATTACATCTATTCGGTGGATCATAGGTCTAGAAGAATCAATGCAATTCACAAATAGCCTTTCTTCTTTAATTTGTACATATGTTTTATAAAATGCCCTTAATTTCAAGAATGACAGCATTTGTCTATGATTAATTCACTGTTTGCCAGGATTGGGATATGAAACAGAGCAGGTCAACTGCAAGATAATAACACAACGTATAGAATTTAATCATCCCTACTGAAACCTTCCTTCAAAAATCAATTGCACAGTAAGGATTGGATTGCTGGACAGAACGGAAGTGTGGCCTTGCTGGCGGATGTCTCTGAGGAGGAGTACTCTAGAGAGGGATGAGAACACAACATGATAATGAACAATACCAAAGCACGCATCACACCTGGACATAATCGATGACAGGGAGATATGGTATTCTTTGATATGATATGGTAGGTTTTTATAACACGCTTAATACCCAGAGGTTTCTAAGCGCGGACTCAGGGATCAAACCTGTGTTGCTCCGTGTCGTCTTGCTTCCCAGGCAAGCATGTTGCAGCTAAGCAATCCTCTTGAAACATATCTTTCTAATGGAGGCCAGTCTTATGATATGTATGCTTGGTTTAGTGGTAATCTTAAAAACACTGGAAGCGATAAAGGATAAAAGGTACAGTAAAACACTAAGCAGATGAATATATATATATTAAAATGTTTTGCCAAACGGTAGGGCTCCCTACTGTGGCGCTCCCTGTTGTTAGAAGTGACTTCTGTGAGCCACACCTGGCATGGGTCTCGTGGATGCCTGAGTGAAATGATTGATCTAAATTATGGCTGCTGTCTGCTATAATCTGAAGGTTCTCTGACACCACTCTATTATAGAATGCTGGTGTGGCTTTAGTCTAGCTATTCATTTGCATGCACTGCATCTCTGAAATTAGGTACCACCCTTATCACTTGTGAAAGCCTCTACCGACTAATTATATCTAAATAAAAGAATTGTAAACACGCACCATGCTACTAAGGATTGGTGCTATCATTATTTTTTTTGTGTGTTCCCCTTTTCGCCTCACCTCTTTTGAAAAAACAACAGAACAACAGATATATACTTCAGTGCATGTGGTAGTGGTCCTGTACTTATGGTTAAGTTGCTCAATGTATAGCACTGGCTATTGGTCACATTATAGGAGTATAGCGGACACTGGACCAGGATGCAGGCTAGCTGCAGTGGATAACAGGGTTGATTTGGTGGGGCTGGGTTCATGGTTGAGCCTCATTCGTAAGGCAATTCATCCACGACTTGCAGCACCAGCATGCGCTGCTGAGACCAACACACATTAGTATGAGTTGCAAAAAATATGTTTGTAAAAGGAGGTTTAGCGTCCTTTCAAATATGTTAAAAGAGGATTTTTTAATAACTCATATACAGTGCCGTAACATCATGAAACGTGCCCACTTATAATAACCATTGAAATTCAGTGGAAAAACATTGTTCAAGGGACGTTATGGTTAAGTTGCACTTGTAACAACCTATCAAATTCAATTTCAGTGAAAAAATATTTTTGAAAGGGATGTTATGGTTAGGCTCTAATAGTAAAAACCCATGAAATTCAGTGAAAAAACATTTGTGAAAGGGATGTTATGGTTAGGCTCTAAAAACCCATGAAATTCATTGAAAAAACATTTGTGAAAGGGATGTTATGGTTAGGCTCTAATAATAAAAACCCATGAAATTCAGTGAAAAAACATTTGTGAAAGGGATGTTATGGTTAGGCTCTAAAAACCCATGAAATTCAGTGAAAAAACATTTGTGAAAGGGATGTTATGGTTAGGCTCTAATAATAAAAACCCATGAAATTCAGTGAAAAAACATTTGTGAAAGGGATGTTATGGTTAGGCTCTAAAACCCATGAAATTCAGTGAAAAAACATTTGTGAAAGGGATGTTATGGTTAGGCTCTAATAATAAAAACCCATGAAATTCAGTGAAAAAACATTTGTGAAAGGGATGTTATGGTTAGGCTCTAAAAACCCATGAAATTCAGTGAAAAAACATTTGTGAAAGGGATGTTATGGTTAGGCTCTAATAATAAAAACCCATGAAATTCAGTGAAAAAACATTTGTGAAAGGGATGTTATGGTTAGGCTCTAAAAACCCATGAAATTCAGTGAAAAAACATTTGTGAAAGGGATGTTATGGTTAGGCTCTAATAATAAAAACCCATGAAATTCAGTGAAAAAACATTTGTGAAAGGGATGTTATGGTTAGGCTCTAAAACCCATGAAATTCAGTGAAAAAACATTTGTGAAAGGGATGTTATGGTTAGGCTCTAATAATAAAAACCCATGAAATTCAGTGAAAAAACATTTGTGAAAGGGATGTTATGGTTAGGCTCTAATAATAAAAACCCATGAAATTCAGTGAAAAAGTGTTTGTTAAAGGGATGTTATGTTTACAAAGTAAAATCGAAAAACCCGAGAAATATGCCAGTTATAGTTTGCTATGCAACCATAGTTAGCGCCACTGCCATACACTGCCAAGACTTCCACCCAGGACATTAAAAATCAGGGGTGTTGCTAGGTCCGGCAAAGATTCGGGCTACGCTAATGTCGGGACCCGGGGCTAGCTAGCCTTTTGGTTGTAGCCCCTGAGATTCAATCCGGGGCTATAAACAAAAGAACCGTGGCTATAGCCCCTTAGGCCCCCCCCAGCAACGCCACTGTTAAAAATGACATCACAAATTCTGTTTGCCATTAGGCAAATAACATTTGTGGCACTGGTGTTCTTCTTGGATTCCCCAGCAATAGTAGGAGCATGTTGCTTCTAGGAATCAAAGAATTGATGGCAGTGTTATAACAGACAATTATTCACCCAGGGCCCTGAACTTCTCTTCAAATCTGGAGATGCAAGAGCTCATTGAAAAGCAAGGCCATGTTTGTCCCCTATCATATGTACTACAGGAAATAGAAAACAGACTCCAGCAGCACTGTCTTGCCATTCTCGAACAATGCGCTTTTATTAGCTAAACACGACTTTTGTAAGTTTTTCGTGGCAACACTGAGTGATGAATGCAGAATATTGACACATCGATTCATGGAATAAATGTGCGCCGAAAATCCCGGCGCAGAGGGGCCAATACGTGCGCTGCGCCGAAAATCAGCGCAAAGCGCAGGGAAACCAGCGCACGTCGATTCATGGAAGTCCGTGCGCAAGAAAAGCAGAGGACGTGCGCCGAAAAAGCGCGCGGCGCAGGCCGGCGCACAGGTCAACCAACGTCGTGCGCCACGGCCACTGCGCCATCACTCCGAGCGCAGCGCACAGCTCTAAAGTAGGCGGAACACAGGGCGGGACACTCGGAATGGGGAATAAAATGGGGCACAACACTCGGAATGGGGAAGAATGTGGGCGGCACGTGGAAAGTTCAGGAGGCAAGTGCGCGGAACGCCCACACGCGCGCATACAACACGTATTCATGGAATAGAATAGGGCAAAAAAGCGCACGCTCAAAGCAGCGCACAGGCACAAACAGGCACAAACACGACCGCCACAAGAAAGCAGGCGGTAGCGTGTCTGCGCCTGCAAGAAATGTGCGCTAAAAGGCGCGCCAACAAATAGCACCTATATACAGACATGACCAATGTACAATACTGTTGCCCTCCTGGACAAATGACGTACAAAGGGGTACCCACAAACACAGACACGCGCAGAGAGAAAAAATAAACGTGTGCGTGCATACCGGGGTGCGCGGTAAGTTCCACACGCGATATGGGCTGGGCGGGTACGTGGATTACTGGGGCGCGCGGGAAGTTCCACACGCGATATGGCAGGGAACGTGGATTCGAGGGGTGCGCGGGAAGTTGCACACGCGAAATGGCCGGGTACGTGGCTTTCAGGGGCGCGCGGGAAGTTCCACACGCGACATGGCCGGGTACGTGGATTTCTGGGGCGCGCGGGAAGTTCCACACGCGATATGGCCGGGTACGTGGATTACTGGGGCGCGCGGGAAGTTCCACACGCGATATGGCAGGGAACGTGGATTCGAGGGGTGCGCGGGAAGTTGCACACGCGAAATGGCCGGGTACGTGGATTGCAGGAGTGCGCGGGAAGTTGCACACGCGATATGGCAGGGAACGTGGATTCGAGGGGTGCGCGGGAAGTTGCACACGCGAAATGGCCGGGTACGTGGCTTTCAGGGGCGCGCGGGAAGTCCCACACGCGATATGGCAGGGAACGTGGATTCGAGGGGTGCGCGGGAAGTTGCACACGCGAAATGGCCGGGTACGTGGATTGCAGGAGTGCGCGGGAAGTTGCACACGCGATATGGCCGGGTACGTGGTTATCAGGGGCGCGCGGGAAGTTCCACACGCGATATGGCCGGGTACGTGGATTCGAGGGGTGCGCGGGAAGTTGCACACGCGATATGGCAGGGAACGTGGATTCGAGGGGTGCGCGGGAAGTTGCACACGCGAAATGGCCGGGTACGTGGCTTTCAGGGGCGCGCGGGAAGTCCCACACGCGATATGGCAGGGAACGTGGATTCGAGGGGTGTGCGGGAAGTTGCACGCGCGAAATGGCCGGGTACGTGGATTGCAGGAGTGCGCGGGAAGTTGCACACGCGATATGGCCGGGTACGTGGTTATCAGGGGCGCGCGGGAAGTTCCACACGCGATATGGCCGGGTACGTGGATTCGAGGGGTGCGCGGGAAGTTGCACACGCGATATGGCAGGGAACGTGGATTCGAGGGGTGCGCGGGAAGTTGCACACGCGAAATGGCCGGGTACGTGGCTTTCAGGGGCGCGCGGGAAGTCCCACACGCGATATGGCAGGGAACGTGGATTCGAGGGGTGCGCGGGAAGTTGCACACGCGAAATGGCCGGGTACGTGGATTGCAGGAGTGCGCGGGAAGTTGCACACGCGATATGGCCGGGTACGTGGTTATCAGGGGCGGGCGGGAAGTTCCACACGCGATATGGCCGGGTACGTGGATTCGAGGGGTGCGCGGGAAGTTGCACACGCGATATGGCAGGGAACGTGGATTCGAGGGGTGCGCGGGAAGTTGCACACGCGAAATGGCCGGGTACGTGGCTTTCAGGGGCGCGCGGGAAGTTGCACACGCGATATGGCAGGGAACGTGGATTCGAGGGGTGCGCGGGAAGTTGCACACGCGAAATGGCCGGGTACGTGGATTGCAGGAGTGCGCGGGAAGTTGCACACGCGATATGGCCGGGTACGTGGTTTTCAGGGGCGCGCGGGAAGTTCCACACGCGACATGGCCGGGTACGTGGATTTCTGGGGCGCGCGGGAAGTTCCACACGCGATATGGCAGGGAACGTGGATTCGAGGGGTGCGCGGGAAGTTGCACACGCGATTTGGCTGTGAGCTCCCAGGCATTACCTGTACACCCTCCACGGCCCCTGCAGGCAGCACACACCACAGGGAACTACCCTGCACACCTGCTCATGTCTCCCACCACCCCCACCCCCAGCACTGTGGGCAACCAGCCAGCAGGCCCCCACCCATGGCCAACCCATGTCTCCCACCACCCCCACCCCCAGCACTGTGGCCAACCTGCCAGCAGGCCCCCACCCATGGCCAACCCATGTCTCCCACCACCCCCACCCCCAGCACTGTGGGCAACCAGCCAGCAGGCCCCCACCCATGGCCAACCCATGTCTCCCACCACCCCCACCCCCAGCACTGTGGGCAACCTGCCAGCAGGCCCCCACCCATGGCCAACCCATGTCTCCCACCACCCCCAACCCCCCATCCACCTGGGGCACCCTCCACCAGGCCCCCACCCATGTCCCCCTGGCCCCTGGTCCTGACGATACACAATAATGGCAGTAATGACCAGCATACCCAGCACAAACACCCAGGCAAGGATTGCATGCACCCACATAGTGAATGCAATCACATGACACAACCCCAAAGGCAAGTAAGCAAAAGAACACATGTCCGCCACACACACATACACAATGGGTGCAAGTCAATGTCAGAACCCATATCATGGCATGTAAGAAACCAAAGAAAAAATGACACAAGTGTAAGATAATATCAAAATGTATTAAAAATAAAAATAAAGTAAACTCTGACAACTATCTGGTAAAGCAAATAAAAGGTCCATGTCCGGGAACAAAAATTAGAAACCAAAAAACAAAGGATAGAAAAATGAATAGATTTTGTCCAAAGTAAACACATGTAGAATGAAATGAAAGATAAACCATTACGACATGGTGTGACCAATATGAAAGTTAATAAATTTATCTCACAAAAAAAAACTATATTTACAGGATTGTTCAAGGGTCCATGAGCCCAACCCCACAAATTAAACCTAATACTAACTATTTAAAAAAATATGTACAAAGAAGTGGCCATTGTCCAAGCGGTCCAAAAAAAAAAAAAAAATAAAGGAAACCTAGCACTAACTAACTAAAAAACTATATACAAAGGCAGCGGGCTAGTCCTGCGGCTCACTTGGTGATGCTGGCCAGGGCATCCTCGAACTCCACGTCAATGTCCTGGAGGCGGGACTCAGTCCTGGCCCCGAGGTCTCGCAGGGACAACCCCATGTGCTCTCCAAATTCCCTGCGAGCCTCCTCGAGGCACTCAGCCCGCCTCAATGCCTGATGCATGGAGATCTCCGCCCTGGCCATGGCGAGCCGCTCCTCTTCCGCCCGCTGCCGCTCCGCACCTATCCGCTGGCCAAACTCCTCCCACACGGAACACACCGCCATGCCAGGGTTGCCCTGCCCTCCGGCCGATGCCTGCCCCTCCGATCTTGATGGCCCTGAGCCATGATGCCTCCCACGTCGAGCCCGCTGCTGCCTGCGACGCCACTGCCTCTGCCAGCACGACGGCATCCAGGCTGATGGTAACCACCGACGCCGTCGTGCACGTGCCCTGCCCGATGATGCCGGCACATCTTCCATCTGCTGGGGTCCACTTGCTGTGTCGTCCACCCCTGCTGGACCTCCGACTCCCAACTGTGGCAGGGATGGGATCCCCACCGAGCTGGCTGCATTGGTCGGGGCAGGTCCACAGGGGGCCATGGTGGCATCTGGGCCGGAAGACGGCAAGGAGAACGACTGGTGGATAGCCTGCACAGAGGAGGAGAGGGCCGTCAGATTGGCCAACACATGCAGGAACCCCCCGAACATGGCCGATCCCAATTGGGCCACGTCGGCACGGTGCACTTCGTGATGACGTGCGTGCTCCTCCCGGGAAGCACGCACGGCATCACGAATCACAGCCGTGCGCATCGCGACCCCAATCAGGACCTGCTCCACGCGGCCAGGGGTTCCCACGGCCGCAGGTGGAGGGGAGTCAGTTGACATGGACATCCCCTCTACCTGCGGACGGGCCTGGGACGGGGCATCCCTGCTGGTGCATGGTGGTGCACTCACAGGGTCAGGGACAGCGACATGCACAGGCCCCTCCACGGTGACCTGTGCTGCCTCCTGCCCCTGGCCCTGGACTGCACCACTTGCACCAGCAGGGATGCTCCCACCAGGGCCCATGTGTGCACCAGTGTCGGCCTCCTCCTCCTCTGTGCAAACCACCAACCTGGATGGCTCCTCACCGTCTCCCGCCGTAGCAGGCCCCTGTGGGGGCTCACCCACCCCTTCCGCTGCAGCCGTGGGGGCATCCCCGCCGCCTTGCTCCACAGCGCCGTCTCCGCCCTCTTCTTCACTAGCCGCTGCGTAGAGGGAGACAAAGAACACAAGCATCAGGCTACTGTACAATGGTCCCCTAGACAGGAAGCAATAGCAGATGAGCACCCCTGTCAAAGTACACTTCCATCATGTCCCTCCACAACACATGGGTCAGTCCAGGCAAAACACACACAGTAACAGGCATGGTGCATGCCATGCACATTTCCATGCATGTCCAATTGACTCTTGAAACATTCAATGAAATGTAACTCACATGCATCATGGCTCATGCATATCACATGCACACACTACACCTCAGTCACATCCATCTGGCCACAATCACACCAAACACAGGCAAAACAAGGGTAAGGTGGGTGCGTCACTGAATCTGTGCATTGTCACACACATGAGTCATGCATCCATGGCATGCACAAGTCACAGACATGCAGGTCAGGCACACAGACATGGCTACCATATATGTACCTGGCATCAGCACCCATCCTCACCCCCATCCATGTCCAGGTACAGAGACTGGCATGCTCTCATGTCCCAAATCTGCATAGTGCTCCCCATGCCGCATTTCTACACATGCAACAACCATGTGGGTCACACATCACTGGTCGCACATGCATTACCATGATGTCCCAGCACACATACATGCATACATGGCACATGGCACACATACAGGCAAGTATCATAGAACCAGCACACCGCAACATGCCCTGTCTCACACAGTGATGCTTGGACACTTACCGCTCAACTCCAGACGGGTCTCCCTCTCAAGGATCTGGGCGTGGAGCGCTGGGCGTACGCGTTCCAGGACCCTCTTCTGGATGGAACTCATGTGGCCCCGGCCCCCCTCCACGAGGCGCCGGGCCTTCACAAGGGTCCTGGACCTCAAGTCCTCCCAGCGCTTCTTGATCTTCAAGACGTTGCGGGTTGCCACCCCCTCCGCGTTGATGGCAACCACACAGTCGGCCCAGATCCTCTCCCGTCCTTCCTTGCTGGCGCGGGACGATCCAAAGAGGGCATCATACTGCCCCAGGACATGCTCCACCAGGACACCAACTTCGGTGGCAGTGAAGCTGGTGCCCCTCTGCCCCTCTGGCCTGGGGTTGCCACTGGTGCCAGATGTAGAAGTGCCCGACATGGCAACCCCAGAGGCAGGTGTGGGTGGGCAACTGGGTCCTGGGGCTGGGCTGTGGAGCGATGTAATCCCAGTTGGGAGTCTTCAGTTCCAGCAGGGGTGGACACAGCAACTGGACCCCTGCAGATGGCTGATGTGCAGGCACCAAATGGCAGGGCACGGTGGCAGCAGGCAGGCAGGCAGGCAGGCAGCAGCAGATAGCACGTGGGAGGCTGCTCAGGGCACTTGGGGGGCAGTAACTCGGCCTTCGGGGCAGGAGCGTGGTGTTCCGTGTGTTTTCGGGTGGCCAGCTTGATACGGAGTGATTTGGCACGTGAAATTCCTGCACGTCAGCGTGAAATCCGAGGAAAGGCCCTTAGCGCGTAAGTGCGTCAGCACGCATACGCGATTCTATTGGACCAGAGTCCCTCATCGCGTAAGCGCGTCTGACGTGATCCGCACGGGCGTTCCCCACTCAGCACGTGAAGACGAGCACACGTGGAAATCCTGCACGTCAGAGTGTCATCGCGTGTAATTGGCCAAAAGTGCGCGTACACGCCATTGGCCTATATACGTGTATTTCAGGGGCGCGCGGCCACTTACACAGGCAAGTACGTCAGCGCACCTGTATGCCTGCAGCGTGGGAATTTCCACACGCGATTGGAGTGGGAACCCGATTCCAGGGGTGCGAGGCTCACACGCTGCCTACTACACGCGCAAGGCATTAATTTGCGCACTTTTCAATAAACAAGCCAGATGCCAGGATGAACATACCGTTCCTAGCAGCAGTGGCAGTGGGCTACCAAAGGAGGATGAGGAGGAGAGTCAGGGCCAGAATATTCACACCCAGAACCAGCCTATTCGGGATGCCTGATGACCAGGTGTATGGGAGGTACAGGTTTCCAGCACACATCATACTGGACCTGGTCAGTGAGTGGGAGGATGACCTCACATCACCCACCCTGTGCTCCCAAGCACTCAGCCCCCTGCAGAAGGTCCTGAATGTACTGCACTTCTTGGCCACTGGATCCTTTCAGCGGACAAGTGCCATAGTGGGTGGTGTGTCACAGGCCACGCAGTCACGCTGCCTACACCAGGTCTTGAACATCATCACTGCACGGCCTTCAGTCCGCAGGCACATATATCTCCCCAGGACTCATGCAGAAAGGCGGACGTGCATCCAGGAATTCTATGGTGTGGCTCAATTCCCCAAAGTGCTTGGTGCAATTGACTGCACACATGTGGCTCTACGTCCACCCAGGGCAACAGAGCACATCTATAGAAACCGCAAGCACTGGCATTCCATCAACGTCCAAGTTGTATGCAATGCCAAGGGAATCATCACATCAGTATATGCCAACTATCCAGGGTCCACCCACGACAGCTTCATCTACAGAATGTCTACCCTATGCCGGGACCTAGAGGCTGGCCAGCATGGAGATACATGGCTGCTTGGTGAGCATGAATGCCACTCCACATGCATGCATGTCAGATACTGGGTCATGACACAACACCACTAATGATACCCATCACCACCTCCGCAGGGGACAGTGCCTACCCTATCAGCCCCCACATGATGACCCCAATCCGGAACCCCACCACGCCACCCCAGGTAAGGTACAACACAGCCCACATTGCTACACGGGGCATAGTGGAGCGCACATTCGGAGTGCTCAAGTCACGCTTTCGCTCCCTTGACCGTTCTGGCGGGCAGCTGTTATATGCTCCCCGAATAGTGTGCAGGATCATAGTGGCAGCATGTGTCCTGCACAACGTTGCAACACGCCGGGGCCTGCCCGTGGACATGGTGGTGCCCCCACATCCACAACCACATGCACGCCCGCTGCGCATGGGAGGGGAAAGGGCACGGGGGGAGGCAGCCCGTACGCAACTGGTGGCCAACTTCTTCACCTAGGAATCACAGTGCTGGCTAGTGCACACTGCTCTGGCACATACCATCTGACAATCAATGATGACTCTACCTGACAATGTCTGAAAAGTACTTGACAATGAACTGTCAGATACACATCAGCCTGAGATTGTTAACATGGAAGTGTCAATATGTGTGCACCCCTAGCTACACATACACCAGCTATGCATCACAACGCAAAGACACAACTCCATCAATCTAAAATGCATTCCCACAGGCGATTCACTACATGACAACATTGCCATGTCACCCACTCCCTTCACAGTCCCGCCACTGAGGACACCATGTCATGGTATGTGACAGCAAACAAACTGGCCATCACAACATGACACCAGTGTCACAAATAGCAGTGCCCCAAATGGAACATAGCCGCACTTGAGCAGCTAACCGCCCTGGAGCCACTACTACACACCTGTGTAAGAGTAATTTCTATCAAATTACACACCAACCCACCCTGAAGCCCACCCAAACAAGACACATTGCATGTAATCAATGGTAGTCTCATTACCTGATTCAGCTGGTATGTCCTCACCGTCCAGATGTACAGTGATGGCGCCATGCAAAAGTGTCAGTGCACATCTACCGACATGTAGTGTGACTCCAGAGAGTATGCCCTTGTGAAGATCTGTGTGAAATACCTGCAAAACATGAGCAACATATGTAAGTAGAGGCACATATCATACCATCATGCATAGTTAGGTGCAACAACAATGAACACTATGAATGTCTACACAGTATTGACTATGGACTGGCCAACAGCTCATGGGAGTCCAATGTCACCGTGTAATTTGCTGTCACTTGGGCACACCCTTTGCAAGCCCATGGAAAGGGAAGCAGGAGGGGTGTGGATGTCTGCTACCCAAGCATCGAAACCAAACTCAGGACAAGCCTGCATGTGCCCAGCCACAATACAGTGTATGCCCAGGTACCCACACAAGGCAACACTCTTGCAAAATAAAAATGAAAAAGAGAAAAAATGGCCATGAAAGGGCCGGCGGGGGGGGGGGGGCCACCTATGAGGTCCGAGGACAGGATGCACGCCACAATCCACCTGTGTGGATCATGGGAAAGGAAAACACCCCATAGGCTCGTGGCCCACACGGCTACTCTGTTGTGGGAGATGAGTCGCTATGGCTCTGCCCAGACCCTGCAGCTGACTCTGGAGGTGGGGGAGCTGCCTCAGAAGATGGTGTGACAATGGGAGGCAGCCCACGCAAAGCACGAGTTTGCTCCTCCA
This sequence comes from Ambystoma mexicanum, assembly GCF_040938575.1. Taxonomy (NCBI): domain Eukaryota; kingdom Metazoa; phylum Chordata; class Amphibia; order Caudata; family Ambystomatidae; genus Ambystoma; species Ambystoma mexicanum. The sequence goes on along the minus strand of NC_090937.1, from coordinate 1,513,498,732 downwards.
TGGCTGCAAGCAGGCGGGTCTGGTAGTTCTGGTTCTGGGTTATAATCATGCGGAGGTCCCCATGCAGTAACTCCCGGGATGACCTGACCTCCGCACGAGTTGCCTGCATCTCGGCCGAGAGCGTCCGTGTCAGACGCTCCAGCTGCTCCTCTGTCCTTCTATGGGATGAAGCCTCAAGCTCTAACAGGGTCGACCTGAGGTGACGGAGTTCTTCCCTCAGGGCTTCCCTGTGGCGCTGGGACTCCATGGAAAGTGATTCCCCCAAAGTCGCCAGTGCCGCCCGCCTGTCCATGTTGGACGCCAACATATCCTCCCTGTGTGCCTGGCAGATGGACTCTGTAGCCTGCTCCAGTCGCTCCATCAGCCTTTCTGGGGGGACAATGGAAGTGGCCACCCTATCCATGGCCTGTGCAATCATCTCGGATGATGCTGCCTGTTGGGTGGCCATACCGTAGATGGATTGCTCCCATACGGTATTGCCAGGTGGCATACGGCCACCACGTTGACGGGCACCACACCTGCCTGGGGCAAGGCGGACTGCGCCTTGCTGTGCCGGCAAGGCCTCAGGCTGCAGGACTGCATTCCCTCTCTGATCTGCAGCCCCAGGAACAGGATCAGAGATTGGGTGGTGTGGCCCTGCATCCGTAACCACCGGAGGCTGATCTGCCGACACTGACATCCCCATTGAGGCCAATGGCCTGGCTGCAGGTGGGTCGGACAGAGGAGATTCTCTCCCAAGAACACTCACCTGCGACTGCACATAGGTGTCATCCTCCGAGTCTACACCTGAATACTGCTCAGGGGAGGAACCCCCAGAGACACCCCTCGACAGCACGGCCTGCAGCACTTGTGGGTTTTCACCCACAAACACACCACGTCCCTCACTTGTGGTAGGTCGGCCCGGGTTGCCCTCCTGGGACGGCTCCACCACCACATCCCCAGCATCAACAAGTGCTTCGTCCCCTGCAAAGACATGAAAGAGAAAAATGGAAACAGGCATTAGCACCATGGCATGCAACAAGGGCTGATGAACAACATAGGCAGTAGTCCTACGACACATGTCCTACATGACTGGGAGTCCTCCTATGCATTCACCATCACTGGGTCTGTAGGGGAGGCTCAGGGCATACTATGTACTGATTGGAGAGCAACGCCTGCTCACCTTGATGCCTAGCACTGCCATCACACATTGGGCGGTGATTGCCATGTCAAAGGCACATGCCATCACACACATGGCATGTGACATAGCCACCAAGTGAAGAGGGAGAGGAGGGCTACTTTTTTGGATTTCTACCACTCTGGTCCTGACATTGCATCGTCACATCAATTAGTATACATGTTGTACATGGATCTGCTAGTCCAAATTGGCAACGATGCACAGTGCCTTGTCTAGATCAACATAATGCAGTAAACATTGTGATTCCACCTCCCCAACACCTGTAACGGAATAAATTTGCATTCGTGAAGCACCGGTCAAGTAATGTTTGTAGGTGCAGCGGAGCACTGAGGGGTGGTGGGGCAGAAGGGGATGCCAGTCAACAATACTACTGGTGCTGGTGTCATTCATGTCACGCAAGTGCAGGGGTGGGTGGCACAATGAAGTGCAAGGGGGAGTGGCGGATGGAAGTGCTGTACAAGGTAAGTAGGACTTGACGTCAAGGGCAGATGGTGTTAGGCGCAGACAAGTGCTGGGGGGGTGGCCTATAGGGGAACAGAGACAATCATGCTGTGCTGTGGGCTCGGAGGGGACAGGGGAGGTACACACTGCCTCTGGCTCGGCAAGGTCCTTTCAGATTTCTATGTGTCCTGCAGAGTTGTCACATGCCGCAGATATGTGCCCTTGGATTGGGGATCTCATCTTGGTGAGAAGGGTGAGGCGCTATTGCCTTTGGAGCATGTGGCAGGCCAGTTTGCCAGAGGATGGCCATGATGCAGGACATTCCCTCTCTGCCACCCGGCACCTGTGGTTTGGGTTCCCAAGATCCGAGTCATGCCAGGACTCTGCATTGGCATGGGGCTTCAGACAGGTGGTCATGACCGTGGCTAAGACATCCAGTGTACCTGACATGGAGTGGAGCATGGAGTGGGCCCTGTCAGGATGGGAGTGAGCCTAAGGGGGAGCTGGATGGGGGGGAGATTTTGGCAGCATGAGCCTCGACTGACACACACTTCATGGGTCGGAATACCAAGAAGGTGTGTGACAGTGGTGAGGGTGGCTTTGCCTGTGGGGTGTTGAGGGTGAGCTGGGAGGAGAGGAGAATGTGATCACTCCAGGAGAGAGGAGTGCAGAGATGGACGGAGAGGGGAAAGTCAGATGAGATCAGAGCATCAAGAGTGTGCCCTGCAGAATGAGTAGGGACAGACGGGAGTCTAGAGGGTGAGAGGGAGTTGCTGAGGTAACAGAAAGGTCACGTGGGGGCGTCAACAGGCATGCAGGTGGATGCGTACCGCACCAAGGATGAGGAATTCTGTGTCTGGGGACATGAGTGAGGAGGAGAGGTGAGGACACTCAGAAAGGAAGTAGTACATTTGACCAGTTTTCCAAGACACAGTACGCACTGTTTGGAATGTCAAGGTGTGGTGGACAGAAACCTCACACAAGCCATTCCAGAGTGGAGTAGGTCTAAGTAGGTGTGACAGTGGCAGGAATACCCTCAGGGAAGCCAAGGGCACACCCCCCCTGCACAGTAGTGGCGGGCCAAGGAGAGGGTCAAGGATGCAGACAGAGCTGGCCGTCAGACATGTTTCCATGAGACCAAGGATGTCAAGGTGCATGACCTCATGTAAGTGACAGTTATCGGAGGAATGCCTGATGCAGCCGCAGTGAAAGGAGTGTAATTGTGGAGGAGGTTGACAGCCTTGTAGGACTTACGGGGAGTGCTAGAGATCAGAGGTGCCGCATGTGTAGGAGTTGGAGTGGGAGGCGGAGAAGGTTCATGGGAGGGTGCAGGGAGGCAGTGCAGGATTGATGAGGAGAGAGGAGGGGGGACAGCAGGAGAGGTAAGGAAGTTGATGAGATGTGGGTAGCATTTCTCAAGGAGATTGAGGTTGGCCTAAGGGCCTTGGACTGAGACGCTCCCATTACCATGCACATCATTAGTGGTATCTGAGGATTGGAAGGAGGCCAGGAGTACACCCCAACGGGTCCCACCTATGATGGTGGAAGAGGAGCAAGGAGAGAGGACAGGGACCATGTGAAGGGTCTATGGGACAGGCAAAGGCATGTATGAGCAGATGTCAGTGAGAGTTAGCTTAGAGTAGGCTCAGATGCACTGGTCAGCAATAGGGTGGGTCGCATTGGAGGGCAGGCTGCCCTCATTTGACTTTTGGCAAGCAGGTGTCGTGCGTAGGGCACGATGGTCTGAACTGTAGAAGTCATGGAAGATAGACCATGAAGAGCAGCATGGAGTGTGAGGGAATGGGGCTCGAAACCAGACGGTACCAAAGGACCCAGGAAGGAGGTGGATGTCAAGGCTACATCCACATTATGACTGCATGTTGGTAGGCATTTATATACAGAGGACGCATTAGCATGTGGTATCATTGCATGTCAGGCATGTGAAGATGAAACTTTAATGGCTGGGGGAAAGGAGAGGAATGGTATGTAAGACATCAGATGAATAGACAGGGGAGTATGAGCAACAATGTAGTGACAAAATTACTAATCAAGGGCAACTTCCATGGTGTTGGCCCATATGTGCACTGTTGCCAGTAGGGATAGTGCTGTGGCCAGATGGTGTTGCACTGAACATACTGGATGAGGCACATGGGTGCCACTGTCAACTCTGCCACACACCCCCTTGACAGGCACCCAACATGAATGCTTCACACACACACCATGCACATGGATGATACACACATGCATGTGCACTCACCGGATGATGCCTCGTAATCAGGGAGGTCTCCCACACCTTGGAGTTGTCCCTCGGTGACGTAGGATCCAGCTACGGACTCGTGTGGTGTGAGTTCTATTTCCTGTGCTGGGGACCCACCTCCAGTCACCAAGGTTGCGGCATGACTTGAGGCCAGCTTATCCTTTGCCCTGCGCTTAAGGTCATTCCAGCGCTTCTGGCAATCACTAGCTGTGCGCCTCACTACTCCAAGGGCACTTATTCTGTCAGCAATGGTCTGCCAGTGTGCCTGGCGTCTGGCATGTGTGGTCTTGGACCCTGCAACGATGACCATTTCCCTATCATGATCTGACACATACTGAACAAGTGCATTAAGTTCGGCGTCTGTGAAGCTTGGCTTCCTTGATGGGCCGGACTGTGCAGCCGTGTCTGGGGCATCAGCCTGTGCCGGACGTGCACTCTTCCTCTTGCGCTTGGAAGGGGGTGGGGATCCAGAGTGTCCTACGCCGCTGTGGACACTAGGGGCAGGAGCCGTGGTGGACTCTGTACTGGGTGTGTGTGATTGCCCACTCAGCATGGGAGTAGGTGCAGGCATTGGGGGTAGTGGGATGGGGTCAGGCCTGATCTGAGGTGCATGAACTAGGACCGACACAGTCTTGGCAGGGTGTATGAGAGGTGGGGTGGATTGAGCCACACCCTGGCTACGGGGGCCAGCAGATGACCTATCTGGCATAGATGCGCGTGCCCTGATGACACCAATGTGCACCGGTGCACGTACAGTGGACCTGCTGACCTGGATGTCAGCGATGGAATCACCCTCGGACAGGTCTGGTGCCACAATGGCCTGGTCCGACATGGGCTGATCAGGGTTGGTATCAGCCACATGACTCTCAACTGGGGGGGGGGGGGGGGGGGGGCATGGGTGTCCCTGACTGTTCCTCCAGACTGGGGGGAACAGGGGCGCCCTGCAAGTCACAACCACGTCCCCTGTTGGATCCTCCACGGCCACCACGTGTGGCTCGGCCACCTTTGCCACCCTTACGGCTTGCACGCCTCCCAACCATGGCACTGATGGTATTGTGCGTATGGGAGTGGGTGTGCACAATTGTCCTGGGCAATTGGGTGTCAAAGGGGTTGGGTACCAGATGGTATTCGTACCCTTGTGCAGTGGCAAGGCTATATGACACCCCTGGGGAAAGATGACGGGTCACGCAACGCACAGGCACCCCAAAAAAGTTAAGGAACGTGCACAATACCCCTCCTAGACCACGTGTGCTGATGGAAAACCCTGCACTACGCTGTGGCATCCAGTAACACAATGAACGTATGCGTGTCACACGCGGCCTAGATTGACCTCTGAAGGGGTAGGCTACACACGGGGCAAGCACAGATGTTAGATACGTGCGTGACTCACCGTCTGCCAGGTAAAAGAGCGTGAAAAAATAGCACTTTTGGTTGGCAACACCCCCGCCAAAAGAAGAGGTGTACGCTGTCTGAGGAGACAGGACAACTGTAGAAGGGGACACTGTTTGAGGGAACAGGCCCAGGAAAACCAGTACAAGAGGAAAAAGAGAAAAGAGCTGTCAGAGGTAACAGGGAGTACGAACTGGAAACGCCGTGAAGTAAATCGCGTGTGAAACGACAAGAAGTACCGAATTCACCCACTCGCTCGCCACGAAAAGCACGTACAAGGGAATTGTGTTCAACACTACCTTTTATACAGGCCCACACGTACATCGTCACTTACGGCGTGTACGTGCTTGGCCCATTTTCACCAATCACACGCTTTGGCACTCCTGCGTGTAGGTATCTTTTCACCAATCACACGCTTTGTCACTCCTGCATGTGGATCCTTTTTCACCAATCACGCGCTTCGACACTCCTGCGTGTAGCTCACTTTTCACCAATCACACGCTTTGTCACTCCTGCATGTGGATCCTTTTTCACCAATCACGCGCTTCGACACTCCTGCGTGTCGCTCACTTTTCACCAATCACACGCTTTGACACTGCACGTGCAGGTAACTATTGACGCACATATGCTGGTGACGGGTTTTCGCGCGATGCGGGTTTTCGCGCGATGAGTGTGGGGTTTTCTGGTGCAAAATCACTCCCTATCAGGCTGTCCACGCGTTCTAACACGAAAGACCACGCTCCTGGCCAGGAGGCCGAATTTAAGTCCCCAAGAACCCTGAGCACGCTCCCAACTGCCATCGGCTGCTGCCTGACTGCCTGCTGGCCACGTGCCCCACAGTGCTGGTGGGTGGGGGTGGTGGGAGACATGGGTGGGGGCCTGGTGGAGGGTGCCCCTGGTGGATGGGGGTTGGGGTGGTGGGAGACATGGATGGGGGCCTGATGGCAGGTGCCCCTGCACTGCTGGGGGGTGGGGGTGGTGGGAGACATGGGTGGGGGCCTGGTGGAGGGTGCCCCGGGTGGATGGGGGTGCAGGGGGACATGATCAGGTGTGCAGGGTAGTCCACTGTTTTGTGGGCTGCCTGCAGGGGCCGGGGAGGGTGTACAGGGTACACCTGTGGGGGCCCACCCAGCCTATTCGCATGTGATAATTCCCACGCACCCCTGTGATACACGTACCCTGGCCAATCGCGTGTTGAACTTCCCGCTACCCCTGTAATACACGCACCCTGCCTGTTCGCGTGTGATGATTCCCGCGTACCCCTGTAATACACGTTCCCTGGCCTATCGCGTGTTCTACTTCACGCGTCCCCCTGTAATACACGTTCCCTGGCCCATCGCGTGTTGAACTTCCCGCTACCCCTGTAATACACGCACCCTGGCTGTTCGCGTGTGATGATTCCCGCGTACCCCTGTGATGCACGTTCCCTGGCCTATCGCTTGTTCTACTTCACGCGTCCCCCTGTAATACACGTTCCCTGGCCCTTCGCGTGTTGAACTTCCCGCTACCCCTGTAATACACGCATCCTGGCTGTTCGCGTGTGATGATTCCCGCGTACCCCTGTGATGCACGTTCCCTGGCCTATCGCGTGTTCTACTTCACGCGTCCCCCTGTAATACACGTTCCCTGGCCCATCGCGTGTTGGACTTCCCGCTACCCCTGTAATACACGCACCCTGGCTGTTCGCGTGTGATGATTCCCGCGTACCCCTGTGATTCACGTTCCCTGCCTAGTCGCGTGTAGTACTTCCCGCGTACTCCTGATTTGGAGATTGCCCGCTTTGCTTTCCTTGTTTGCCTGCCCTGTGAAGTGGTCCGGGGTTAGCGCAGCCCTTAGCGATGATTTAGCGCTTTTGATGGCTTTTCCGTGCGCGAGGGCGTTCTTGGGGGCGTTACTGGCGCTGCTGCAGGCTCGCTGCGATTCTCTGCGCCACGGCTGTTTTGGGAGCTTGAAATCCATGAATACGCTGTGCGCGGAAATCTGTTTTAGCGCACGTGCCTGGCGCAGACTGTCGCAGGCGCACGCTGTGCGCCAGCCGCGTGCGCTACTTGTGCGCTGGATTCTATGAATTACCCTGTTAATGTATGGCTGTGTGGGTCTGCATATGTATAGAACAAAACAGCTTCAGGATTGGTGGGAGTTTAGGGACAATAACAGAGTACTTTGTGTGTGTATTTATTTGGATTTCTAAAATGCCTTTGACAAAGGCGTTGCACAAAATATAATGTAATGATACAACATTATGTGAAATAATGACAAAGGAAAGTAAGCAGAAGGAGTAGAATGAGAACAGATCAAAAGAAAACCATGGTACAAGCAGGAAAATAACAAATCTCGTTTATCATAGATGCCTACAGATAATCCTAGATCGAATCACGAATCGCCATGAAATGGACTACATAGCATAAACCAAATCCTAGGTATTTTTGAAATTCAAACAACTTTGGTGACTGAATATTTCTGGCACCAAGAATCACTGTACAAAATGCACATTGCTGTCCGGGTCAACCACATTGTTGGATGATTTAATACGTTCTCGAGTTCATGATATAATTGATACATTGAATGTGCTTTGGTGGGGAAGTGGCTAGAACAATGAATGGGGTCAGGACAAATCCGATTTTTTATATACATTTACGGATCTATATATATTTTTGATCCATCAGTGCAGTTGTTGGGGGCCTTGAGAGGAGGGTATAGCACTGTATCACTCTGGGACGGCGTCCTGTTGGACATGGCGTTGTTAAGGGTGCTTTTTCAGCAAGTCACTCTAAAAAGACATCCTTCATTTCAGGGGTTAGTTTGTTCCAATGATCGGTATCCAGGATGGAGTAGGAATGAAAGCAAGTGACAGAGCAGAGAGGATGGGTGAATGGTAAGGTTAAGAAGAGCTTGGGAGAATAGTGTCTATGGATTGCTCTATATATTCATCCAGATAGCTGAAATGTCCACACATGGTTTTAGACACCAGTACATGCAATTTGAATAGAGAGACATTTTGCTTTGATAGCCATGCTGAGTATAGGTGGTGAGTGGAGGCGGCAAGGATGACATAAGGTTGTCAAGAGTATGGATAGCAATATTGTATACTTTTTTAAGAGGAGCATTGGAGTCGATGGGAAGTTGCCAGAGGAGCCTGGAGCAGTTCTATTGTCTGCTGATGATGAGGTAGGTGAAACCTGTTTTGGTAGAAGGAAAGGTGAGATGGAGACACATTTTTTGGAGAGCCAGGAATAATATCTGGCAGTAGTAACAGTTGAAGTGATGAAGTACGTACATTTCACATCTTGTCAAAGGTAACCCCATATTCTGTGCACTGTCATGGATGTCAAGTGGAAAGGATGTAGGAGAAGAGACACCATCTTTAGAGTTCCAGGTTCGGGGTAACATCACTTCACTGTTTAATGTATATCAGATAGGGATTTGAGGGGACAACGCTGATGGTTGAAGTAGGGGAATTAGACGATTTACCAATTATAGGCACATAAATGATATATGACAAAAAGGAGGAGACAAGTTATCTCTGAGAGGGAATGTAAACAATTGGACCGAAGATTGACCTTTTCAGGACCCCATCAGGCAAAATGTGGCATTCTCATTTGAGTATTGAAGTATGCCAGTTAACAGAAAATAAGAAAACAGCCAGATGACTGCACCACAGGAGGCAATGATGTTGTGAAAGACAAGTTGTCAGAGAGTCCGAATGATGAAGGGGATGGGCAATTGTACAATGCAAATAGAAGACAGAGTATAGAGTTTAGGCCTAGTAAAGAAGCAGTGGGTAAGTGATGCCTCCACTATGTTCCTGCTGCAGAGGTCATACTGGATATGGTTATTGAACCTATATGCCTTTAGGAAGTCTCTGCTGCAGTTGAATACTACAAGTAAAAGAATCACGAGGTTCCAAAGAGATGATGTGATAGTTGGCTGCATTGTTGTAGCCGCCCAAGGGTTTCTTCAAGATGTAGATAGGAGTTTTCCAGATGAAACAGGCAAGGAAGATATGAGCAGATAGGGACAGGTTTAAACATTGGTTTGAGCTAGGAGCATGTTAGGGGTGCCAGTTTCCTGAATGTTGGTGGTGCAAAGGGACCAACAGGGGAATAGGTAGGTTTCGAAGCCTGGAGGATAGGTTTCAGCTTATCCAAGGTGGTCGGTGGCAATTCTGAGAGTAAGGACAGGATGCAGGTAGGGGTGTTGGGAAGAAGGAGGGATGAAGTGACAGAGAGAAGCTGTACTGTATTGTAGAGATTCTGAGTGAGGAATTGTTCGGAGTGCTTGGTTCAACTTAGGAAAACACACACAATGGCCCTCATTACAAGTCAGGCGTTAAGGGTTTAAAGGCGCCGTCGGCGCCGTTAACCCTTAACGCCTGATTAAGAGGTCCCTTGTTTTAATGCCTGCTTTTTGCAGGCGTTAAAACCCATGCCGCAAAGGGACATTGGTGCTAAGTACGGTGCCGCAATTTGCGGCACCGTACTTAGCGCCTTTCCCCATTCCCATTATGCCCTATGGGGCAAAAATGGGAATGGGGAAGGGCAAATGGTGAATGGGGAATTACCGCGCCACTCACCTTGGAATGGGGCGGTAATTCCGCCATCCACCATGGCGGAATCCGGCATGGACCATGGTGCTAATAGCACCATGGACCACCGCCTGACTTGTAATGAGGGCCAATATGTTTAAATTGTCTGCTTCAGCGTTCCAAGCCACATCTCACTGGTGAGATTGAATAATGCCAAACAATGTCTTGATTTGCGTGTGCCCTCATGCAGAAGTGTTGCGTTCTAACAGGACTGCCACGTTTGTCATAGTCCCAAGCACGATTTGCATATAGTTTTAACTCTCATTCTTTAATTATATGACAATTCTAAAAAGGATGGACTGAAAGACTGGCTATAGCACATTGCCAGTGGTTATTATTAATTAAAGGTTTTTCAATTGATATCATTTCATTGTTGCAATGGCTGCTCTGGGTGCCAATATATGGTCCCCCTGGTGGCTGTGTCTTTAGCCTAAAGCCTCATAATAGTTCAGTGCTGAACAGTGCTATCCCAAAGAATTTCCCCAAAAAGTTATCAGATCCGTTCTATAAAGCTGGTTAGCACATGGAGATCATTATTGTCCTCCTCTTCAGCCAATCATAATGTTTACAGTGCAGTCAAACAGGACTGGTATTTACTGCTTTCTGAAGCACGCAGGGAAACAAATATGCAATTTCCAATCTAAGATGATTTTCAACAAGATTCTTCACGTCTGGGAGATATATTGTTTACTTCCTTACCAACACTCCAAAATAAGAATTGCTACTACCACCATGGGTTATGATATGATATGATATGGCATTTGTAACGCGCCTATACACAAGTGTTTCAAGGCGCGACGAGGCAGAGAGGGGGGAACAAGGGGAAGACAGACAACGATCCTACTAGGCCAGGTATCATTCAGACCGCGCAAGTGCAGGGGTAGGGGAAGTGAAAAGTGCAAGGGGAGGGGGAAGGGCAGTACAAGTAAGTAGAATAAAATAAATAAATAAAAGGTTAATAGCTTTATAGACCTCGGGAGCGGTTATTAGTGTCCCTTCCCAAACTTATGGCCCGAGCTGCGATAATGGCTGCGTCCTCAGTCTATATGTGGTTTCTGATCTTGGGTGTCATTTTACTACGTGCCTGCGAGGAGAACGGAACGCCACGGACTAGATATGGGGATTATACCCAAATATTGATGTCAAGGGTGGTCGCACTACCGTTTAAATAGTAAGTATTTGTCCACTTCTGAAGAAGGCCAATGGCTGAAACACGTGTTCCGTACTGGATATCTGTAATGATGTAAAATTAGCGAATTGGAAATTTTGACCAGTGAATACAAGTAAATTCTTAAACTGGTGCATATAGCATGGTGGCATTCAATCTTACTGTTTCTGCTCTAACGCCTGTTCACTGACAATAGGGAAGTGCCTGGTTCGCATGGTGTCATGTGACATGCAAAGCGGAGAGTTCTAGAACGGTAGTTCTGCCCAATTGTGAAGCATTCAGCATCCGAGCGTCGACCATTTGGTTTGTCACAGGGGACCCATGGGAGTGACAGCAGCCTGGGACGACACCCATCCTCGAGGGTTTCCACTCTCACGCGGTACATAGGTCATTTGCTTATTCTCATGGAGAGACTGTTGGTTTCAGCACTTAATCATGACTGGAGGTTGTTGATGCACATTCGCAGAGCGCTGCACTTTGCAACATACTAGTCGTGATTTCTAACACATGTAAGCATCTGTACTAGTTGTTTTCATCATGCAAGCTAGCAGCATTTTAAAAAAAATGACAAAAACAACAGTGGGCCTCATTACGACCCTGGCGGAGTGGGTTTACGCCAGCGGTATTCGCGGCGGACCCTTCCGCCCTACTACGAGTTCCCGTAGCGCCATGGAGCCGTTTTCCGCCTGGTTTTTCCGGGCGGAGAAATCCATGGCGCTACGGGACCTTGTTGTTAATTACGCCACCGTATTTTACGGTGGCATAATTAACGCCTTCCCCACTCCCATTATACCCTATGGGGCAAAAATGGGAATGGGGAAGGGTAAAATGGGGATTGGGGATTTACCGCCCCGCCAAGGTCGGAATGGGGCGGTAAATCCGCCAACCCCCATGGCGGTATTGGCAGCTTTCCGCCGTGCTCCATGGTGCATTTTGCACCACGATCTCCGCCAGGGTCGTAATGAGGGCCAGTGTCTTTAATATTGACTCAGTCTGCATGGGTCATTGAACACTGAAATAACTTAACAAATTGGTTTCTAATGACAAATATTTTGCTTTCACAGAATGTGTGGCCATTGCGTGGCTCGGGTAGTTACTGATGCATACCAACGCACACCCCAGGCATTACATTTGTTTTCTGTTGGTCCACAAAGAATGAAATTAACTCTAAAGTATGCTTTTTAAAAAAAAAATGAATTATAGTAATTATTCAATGTGATACTAAAAGTTGGAAGAAGGAAATTATATGACACCAATTAAAGTTAAATATAGCACTGCAGATAGGTGTTTAATTATAAAGAAGGTATGGCATTGGGAATAAATCTACTGGAACCACTCATTAAATAGATAGTTCCTGTGAAATTCCTGTGTATGTATGTCGCTTTTGTTCAATCGTAAAGTTGTGCCTAAATAAATAAGGACAATGATTAATTATCCAACACTAGATTTCTCTCCTAATTGCATATAAAACATGTAAAGCGTGTGCTTGGCAAGAAATGGCCTTTCAGCTGACTGTAGGAGAGAACTTTGTTGTGAGTTCTTCAGCCAAGAAGATACTGGACCCAAGCTCCTGTGAGCAACGTTTATTGTCCGTAGGTACTCATCAGGTAAGTGACATACAAGTAGGTTTCATGGAGAAGTACACTAGCACACCCATACCTTCCAGCTCCAAAATGTAACTGCCACTTTCAGAATGCTCGGACAGTCACAAGCGCACCACATTCCACAATGACATCACAACATTCCGGCAGCTCTGCAACGTAAACCCCAACCTAAGATCACAACACCCCTCCCTCCGTTCCCACTCAAGCCAACCATACAGATGAAAACAAGACCAACATCGGCAACTCAATCGACGCATCCCCACCAGCACATTGGACAGCAAGGATGAGCTCCCTAACACAGTGAACGTGTGCCCACCACACAAACCAAATGAAAGAACCAACACAAGGCAAATATAAATCGGTAGAACCACAACTGCAAACAAACGGAACCCAGCTGAACACTACAGGGCAACCAAATAAAATCCATATGTGCAGCATAAAACAAAAAAAATACACATACTAATCTCACAGCGCAAAATGTGGAATCAGAACGACAGCGCTGCAGACACCAACAGAATGACAAAAAAGCATAATAGACTCCACGCTTCCTCCTGTAGGAAATACATGAAACAATATGTGACAAAACAAACTGCACAGATGCCCCCCTCCTGTAACACCTCATAAAACTAATCACAGGCGGCAAGTGCCTTTAAATGCCAGTGAACGCAGCACCTCACTGCAACCCAGGGGTCAAGTCCTAAAAATGAAAGTGGGTGGACTCATCAACAAGCGCAATGGGATGTGACATCGCCAGAAATTAGCATATCAATGTGAAATATGCATATTTCATTAAATTGGCTTTGCATAACCACCCAAATGGAACAGGACAAATGGCATTTGCCTTTCATGAAATCAACACACACACACACACAACCAAGAGAGGATATTTTCTTCTAATAGTGTTTTTGAAAACGTTAAAAGGTGTGCATGTTTTAAACTCCAAGAACCAATAGAAATATTTCCCTGGGACTTGCAGTACCGAAATAGGACATTTCTCCTTTAGTTGTTTGGTATTTTCCATCAAGTTATATAGTTTAGTGGTGGAGTGTCCAGCCTACAAATCTGCCGACTGCGGTTTGATCGATGAGGTCAGCTTTAATTCAGAAATTCAAAGAGGACATTCAATGTTTCTCATTTCAGCTGGGGGGACTCCGTCCACCCACGTGTACCCTCGACTTGAGCTTGCTGCAACCGTTCCCCTGAACCTTAAGAACTGAAATGCACTACATGTCCTTACACACCAGTAAATGCAGCACCTCACTGCATCCAATACCAAACCATACACCAAACACACAGATAAAAATCACACAAAGCATCCCCCCAATGCATCTCCCAGTAACCAGGCACACTGGAACATGACCAATGCAGGCATTGCACTACAGCCTTAGCAGGTCCATGCCCTGAGCCTGACGTCTGGCAAAGAAAGCTTGTGGAGAAAAACTGCAAAAAAATCACCAGAAACACACATCACCTCAAATGCAAATTCTAAGGACGCACCCTGCCATCCTTCAATCCGGTAGCACCACACTGCGAATCCTCAGAACCCAAGCAGCCATCCTGAACCACGGCTGTACCTCATTGCAATTACTCAGAACCCACCTGCCCGTTCTGAGAGTCTCCCAAAATGTAACTTTCTAGCCTGGGTAAAACCCCTACAAATGATACACAAAACTACACAAATACAAGTAAACAAAAGTAATATACTTTACCACAAAAATCTTGAAAACGTTGTTGCTGAGCATTCCCCGCAACCACACGTCCTCAGCCCAAAAGACAGTGAATGTACCAAACCCACATGTATACATTCCTCCCAAACATGAGTAGAAATGTCCCAAAAACAGATTCCGTGCATCCCAACACCCATACATCTAAAACATATTCGCCAATACCTCCAAGCGCCCTGAATTCCTACTCAGCATTCCAAAATACTAATTGAGACTACCATAAAAGGCCTCAACGTAACCGTGAAAACATGCCTTAGATTCAAACGTTTTCCCACTACAGCCACCTAAACATCTTAATCCTAACCCCTCATCAAGCCACACATAAGCCCAAACAACAACTCCCACAACTTGCCATTCCTGCTCCATGATGCAGAGACAGTTCTGGAATAGGACCCACAAATCAGGTTCAAACTCTTGAAAGTTACTAATATACCAATTGCACTCTTGACATAAGTGATCCACCTCCTCACCGTCATTGCTGCACATGACAGAGGAATTTCCCCAATGGAGCCTACAGCCACATCACTCATATCCATTATGTTCCATCCAGCTCCTTATCACTCAAACCAGAATATAGTGCCGACACTACCATGCCACACTCCATCTAGGACAATGGGAGTGCAGCATTCATGCACTCTAGTGCCTTTGTGGACCATTGACACAGTGATGCACACTGGAGCCTGCATGTCGTGCTCTGCTGCACAACGTTTCAATGGCAACTGCTGGTGTTTGACTTGGTGCCCTCGTGTGGCGATGGGAACACGCTTCCCCATGCCAATGTCATCATTACTCCCCCCAGCAGCAGTCACAAAATACCTCCTATGGAGCCCTCAGGGAGTTTGGGACCAACCTAACCTGCCTTTTCCTGGAACTTAACTTTCCACCAGTTCCAGCATGCAGGGTCCACCACACATTGTCCGGCCTGGTCCCTGCTGGCAAAACCTGGGTGTAGATGGGACCTCTGGAGCGCAGTGTCTGTTCCCTTGCTGCTCCCTTCACCACAACACCTGTTGCATAGCACCCCTCCTGGGAGCATGGTAGCTCCCAGGATGTTGTACTAGGAAACGTGGCAGTAGCCACCTGACCAACTTAATAAAAGTTCAGAGCCGCTTCCGGCTCCTGCTGGGCAACACCATCCCTGGGTGGTCCCACCACCATTTGACCATGGCTAATGATGCGACGCCAGCCTGGGTGCCCCCAGAGCTGGGCCGCTGTTGTGCGCTGGCTGCCCCTGGCCACGTGTGGAGCTCCGGTGTTCCGGAGCGGGTGGGGTGACCCCCACCCATGAATGTGCGGCGTGATCGCCGCACCCAGAAACCACGTCGGGTGCTCCCGACATGAGAATGGGGCCTGCCCGGTGACCCGGAGCAGGCCCCGCAACAATGGCGACGAGGATCACCCGGACCCGCGGGTGTCAAGCGGGCATCCGGATGACCATCTGGGTGTGGATGCACTGGGGCTGGCCCAGGGCTCCGTGTATGTCCACACGGGCCGCCTGGTGCCCCCAGTGTGCAAAGTGTGGTGTCGGCCGCAAGGAATTGGCAGCAGGATTTGCTGCATGAGGTGGAGCGTCTGCTCCCCCACCATGGTGGCGGTGTTGGAGGCAACGCTGAAGGGTGCGGCGCTGACCCCCACCCCGTGAGCTGCAGCAGTGCCCTGCGGCTGTCTGCCGCAAGAAAATCTTGTGGGGAGGAAGAGCACATCCGCCGCAGGGGAGCGGGTGGTGGAGTCGGTTGGACAAAGGGAAGTCGCCAAACAGCTGAGGCAGCCCGACCCATGAGCGGTGCCGGCTGCAGCACGAAGGAGTGTTGGGGCCGCCTAACAGCTGCGGCGCCCCCCAGGGAAGGTGAATCTGTGCTTTGTTCCCCGAGGTGGAGGTTCAGGCTGGCGGCTGCGCTGCAGCGTGTAGGCGTTGCCCCTCCCCCACCATGAAGGTGGCCTCTGCCACTACAAATACGGAACAGCGAGACTGGTGGCAGCTTCGGCTGCCGCCGTACTTTGAGATGAGTGGTGCCGGCCACATGGGGATGGGCGTCTGCCCCGACCAATACCACCAGGAGTATGGAAGCTGTCCCCCATGGGGAGCGACGCCAGCTTTGGGAACTGCGGCCCCGCCGGAATGAGGAGAACGCGGGTTGTGGCCTGCAATAAAGAAGCCCTGCCCCCATCAGGGCCCGCAAGGGCAATGTAGCGCTCGCTCCGAGGAGCGAGCAGAAGAGATGCCCGGCAGCCCCTCCCCCAACCGCAACAAAGAGGTGAGCTGCCTGCCCCTCCCCTGCATTTCGGTCAGCAACAGTGGCCGGGATGCAATTGAAGCGGCAGGAGCCACGCGGCAATGTTCCCCGCCCCCGTGTTGAGAGGAGAAGTGCTCTGGTGAGTGCCATGAGCATAGGCAAACCGGGCCTGCGGCGGTGGACAACAGCAGGATGCAGCCCCGCCTCACAGTAGTATGGCAGGTACCCACCCCGCATCATCAAGGTGGGTGAGGGTCAGGAGAACGTCAAGGCCTCTGGCATCTGCCCCATCCGCCTTCAGGACAGAGCGAGGCCAACATCAAGTGGGGTGGGGAGGCATACAAATGAACATGTGGGAGGGCAAGCAGGGAGCCCCACGAAGGAGAGGAAGTGCAATAAGGGGCCTGCCGCCAGGGTGCCTGGATGCAATCACAGGCGCCATCAGACCATGGACTTGGCCGATGTGGCCCCTGGTCCTCCCTAGGTGTGGCTTTTCCGGTTTTGTTGACTTTAGTGAGGCTCACTGTCCTGTGCCCCCATCGTCCCCAGTGATCAAGAGGGCGGGCGCAGGATTCAAAAGGGTAATCCCGCCAAGCCCACCAAGATGGACTAGCATGAAGGGTCTCCACACCCAACATGTGGAGAGGGCTGCATTCATCAGCCAGCCACAGGGTAGCGGCTCCCCAAGGGAGTGCTTGTGCGCCCTCAAGTAAGACCAGCTAATGGAGCCACATGACACCTGCCCCGGGTGGAAAGGGAAGTGAAGGAAGCGGGTTCTGCCACCCTGCAACGATTTGCCCTCCAGACTGTGGACTTGGCCGGTGTGGCCCCTGGGCCTCCCCAGGTGCGGCTTTGCCGGCCCTTTTTGATGTTGGCAACTGTTGCTGGGGACACGGACTGTTTTTCCTGCAGATCCACAGGTGCGGAGGAGGGCGTCATCATCGACATCCCCATGAAGATTGGGAGGCCTGCGGAAATGGACTTGTTCAAAATGGCCCAGTGGGGGGGGCAATGTGATGTCGTGCACACCTGCACATTCAGAATGCCAAGTGTGGTTTGTGATAGATGAGCCACTCACCCAGGTTAATAAAGGTTGTGAAAAACATAGCAGAGTGGTTGTAGTAGTAGGAATGTGTGTTTGTGTAAGGTTTTGGTTTGTTATAAAAAAAGGAGTGGTGTTGCATAGCGCCCCTCCTGGGAGCATGGTAGCTCCCAGGATGTTGTACTAGGTCACGTGGCAGTAGCCACGTGACCAACTTAATAAAAGTTCCAAGCCGCTTTCGGAACCACCATCAGGCTCCAGTGTCGTTCTGTCAAGCACCATGCTGGTGCTGCACTGCATGCCCTGGGCTCAAGGATGGGACCCAGCACGAGGACGGTGCCCCTGCCGGGCAATGCTGTCCCTGGGTGGTCCCACCACCATGTGACCATGGCTAATGATGCAACCCCGGCCTGGGTGCCCCCAGAGCCGGGGCCGCTGTGCGCCGGGTGCCCCTGGCTACGTGTGGAGCTCCGGTGATCTGGAGCGGGTGGGGTGACCCCCACCCACGAATGCGCGGCATGATCGCTGCACCCAGAAACCACGTCAGGTGCTCCCGACATGAGAATGGGGCCTGTCCGGTGACCCGGAGCAGGCCCCACAACAACACCTATTCCTGCCACCTATGGAATGCCTTGAGACCACCTTGTTGACAAAATGTGTGGCTCCTCTCCCAAGAAGACACTGAACGTAGGCTCCTGTAAGATATGTTTATTGTTGATAGGTACACATCAGGTAAGTGACACACACTCAGTTTCATGGACAAGTGTACTGGCACATCCACACCTTTTAGCGCCAAGATGTAACTGCCACTTTCAGAATGCTCCAACAGTCACACACACACCCCATTCCACAATGACATCACTACATTCCAGTAGCTCTGCAATGTAAACTCCAACCTAAGATCACAATAGAAACTTAAGTGCTACCAATTCTTGAACAAATTCATTTATTTGTATTTTATTTTTAAATGTATAAAGCGCCCTAAGCGGCCCTCGGGCATTGTGACACTGTTACAAGCAGGGCTTACTTAGGTACACGAAGCAGAGGGAAAAACAAATGGAAATACAGCCTGTCTGTGGTTTCTGGTTACAATGAACCTAAGGCCAGACAAGTGTAGTTCAAACATGACATTTTACAGTGGGTGGAGGGCTATGTGATTCGATGGTTACAGGGGAACCGGAAACAACACAACCCTTCCTAAAACAGAAATCTGGGTGTACCCGGGGGTGTGGAGAGTACTAGTTAAAGAGTCTCATTTTGAGTGCTTTGCAGAAGGACAGGTGGAAGGTCTCATTTCTTACTGTAATAGGGAGGGCAATCCATTGCTATGGAGCTAGGAATGGGAAGCTGGAACCGCCTGCTGTGGCCCTTTTGAAGGTGGGGATTTTTAGCTGGTTGGCGTAGCAAGATCATTTGGGTCAGGCGGAGCAAGCTCGGACCACATTTTGTGAGAGGTAGGAGGGGGCTGTGAGTAGGAGGCATTTGTGGGGTATGGCTAGGATCTTGAACATGGTGCATTCTTTGACGGGGAGCAAGTGTGCTTGGTGAGGATACAAACATTAATCACAAATGATGTGCAGAATTGACTACAGTATGTCCTATTAGTGCAGATAACCATAGTTTTATTTAGATTGTGTGTGTTGTAATGTTGTGATAATACCAATACAATGAAAACAAGCTTTGGCTAACATTTACTATTCATGTTGACTCAGATCTCTATGTCCTCCTGCACGTTTCGATGGTGTGTCACAATTTGCCGCAGTGGAGTTCTGTGTCACATGGTCACACACACTGACCCAAGGCACATGTTCTGTATTGAAAGGTATGCACACAAATCAAGCACTGACTGCATCACCCAACTCTGGCAACTACACCAGCCTCCTTAAGGAAAGCTCACAATGTAATGCACAATGACCCTCTGCTCCACTGTGCTGAACACCAATGCATGGAATAACCCTGGTGCATACTGCACCTAAAGGACGTAGGCATGCAGGCAGTGGTCAAGTGCATGAAAAGAAGTAGTGGAACTATGTTCCCTGCTGGCCTGCACCCACTCCCCACAAATCCCATCACCACACAAAGCCCTCCCAAACACAATACAAACCCCCAAACACCTACAGCTGCTGTTTAAGGGAACTTTCAGTGTAAGTTTTAACTTCTTCCTACACTTTCATTTGAAAACGAAACCATTCTGGAACGGTTTCATTTTAAAATAAAAGTATAGAAACAGTAAAACTTAATTTAAAAAAGTAGAGGGGGACCGCTCCCAAAAGCTCCTGCTCCCTTCGACCACTGCATGCAGGCAATGGTAACTGCCTGCCTGACTCTGGCATGTGATCTAATAACAGCCCTGACTGTGTTGTCATTTATTCAACAAACCGACCCTTATGTGACGTCCCAGTCAGTGGTAGCGCATGCGCGAGCCTCGTTTTGGACCGCGCATGCGCAGTTTAATAAACCGCTTCCGTGCGGGCAGTTTCCGCCGGGACGCGTAGCAGGCAGCATCGCGTCCCGTGTCTCTCTGAGTGTGTGCGTGCGTGCATGTATGCGTGTGCGCCACCCGAGGCACGGGTGGCTATACAACAACTGGCGACGAGGCGGGAAACCATCGCAGCGTTCGCTTGATGAACACAGCGTGTTTTACATCAGCGACGCTACACGGTGGTGAGTCACGGACCCGGCGGGAACAAATCTATGGTGTCCTAGCGTCTGGTATGCAGCAGTAGCGGCCTGAAAAGGTGCTTGTGCGCTGTTCATACCATATTCACCGAATTTTTGGAACTCTGGCAGTCCTCTACAACCCAGAGGACAGCCCACATCGCATAGCTACTGCACAAAAGGTGGCTGGAAAGCACAGCTAGCAACAAGGAAGACACACAGAGCTGGAGGGGAGCAAGGGCATGCTGAATTCCACCGTACAGTAACGTGAGGTACGTGCAGTGCCCACTCAAGTCAGGTTTGCGGCCTCTGAGCCATAAGGAGGTGCCTGTGCGACCTGTAAACATGGTGGGAAGTGACGGAGAGGCGGAAGCTGCAACTGTGGTGGTGAAAGCACAACAGGGATCGTTCGTTTGAGGTGTCCGGTCCCCCTTCGAAGTTGGGCTCAAGATGGTTGCTATGGATAAAAAAACTTGATATGTACTTTACAGCGACTGGGATAACCAATGACGATGCGAAGAGGGCCACTCTTTTGTACTCGGCAGGTCTGGATGTCCTACGCATATATGAATCCCTGAACCTGCAGGTAGTCACCTATGATGCCGTCAAAACTGCTCTGGAAAATCACTTTATACCGCTCTCTAACGTCGACTACGAGAGGATTCTCTTCTGTGGGGAAAAACAGCAGGAGGAGGAATCACTTGATCAGTTTTGCGCTCGACTGCGGCTCATGGTCACCACGTGTCGATGGGACAATGAGGAATCGATGATTAGGAATCAAGTACTCCAAGGGTGTGGCTCAGGCAAACTACGAAGGCAAGTGTTGAGGGAACCGGGCTGGACCCTGCAACAAATCCTAGACAGTGGTAGAACCTATGAACTGGCGGAGTCGAGAGGTGCCAAGATGGACGCAGCAGTGCATCCTGGGAAATCGGAAGAGGCATTTGCTATCAATAAACAGACCGCGTCGAAAGACAAGTGGGGTCAGAAACGACAGGAAACTCGTTCCCCGACAGGGTCTGGATCTATCTGCCAGTATTGCGGATATGATTTGCCCCACTCTGAAGAGTGTTCGGCCAAATCGAGGTCATGTGGCCTATGCAACGGACCAGGACACTACGCCCGAATGTGTTGTGCCCCAGCTCCCGTGTCAATACAGAGGGGCCCGGCCAGGGTACGAGGGGGTGGTTTGAGAAGGCAGAGGAGCATTGCGGCTTTGGAGCAAGAAATGCAGAGACTTCAGTTAGCTGAAGAGGAAGAGGAAGACAAAGTATTCTTCATCTCGAGCATCGCCACTGGGGCGAAGAGTAAAAGACAGCCCAAATGTGTTGTGAACATTTAAGGGGTGCCGACACAAGTGCTAATTGACACAGGGGCCTCAGTATGCGTGCTTGCCTCGGAACATTGCCAGAAGATTCCGGGCCCTCCCGCGCTGAACATTTTGACTGCGAGGATTTTCACATTTGGCGCAGACACTCCGCTCCCCATCAAGGGTGTGTTTGTAGCGCCTGTATCCAGGGTCGGAAAGACCATAAAGGCCCAATTTTTCATTACAGATGTGAGTCCCCAATCTCTACTCAGCTGTGCGGCATCCGAAGCCCTGAACCTGGTTCACTTTGCACTATAGGTCTATCAGGTGGATATTGAGACACTGCTGGACAGGTTTGCGGGCATTTTTGAAGGAGTTGGGAAGTTGAAGGCGCCCCCGGTACGTCTGCACATTGACGACACGATCAGACCAACAGCCCTCAAGCACAGGCGGATTCCGTTTAATCTTCGAGAGAAAGTGGAAGAAGAGCTCCGGTCGCTTGTCAGTATGGACATTATCGAGAGGGTGGAAGGACCGATGCCCTGGGTTTCGCCCATTGTGGTGGCGCCCAAACCAAAACAGCCTAGGGCGGTGAGAATTTGTGTAGATATGCGTCTCCCCAACGCCGCAATTAAGAGAGAGAGACACTTAACTCCGACCCTCGCTGACTTCATTGGGGAGTTGCAGGGGGCGAAGGTTTTTTCAAAATTGGATCTACGGGCGGGCTATCACCAGCTTGAGCTCCACCCAGACTCTAGATTCATCACGACTTTTACCACACACGAAAGCCTTTATCAATTTAAGCGCCTGAGCTTCGGCATTTCATCGGCCGCCGAAGTCTTTCAGAACACTATTAGGGGGGTGCTGGTAGGCGTTAAAGGCGTCTTGAATATGAGTGATGACATCTTGGTATTTGCCGACTCGAAGCAGAACATATGAAGAGGCTCGAGAGCACGCTGAAAAGGTTTAGTGATCTGGGACTTGCCCTACACCGTCAAAAGTGTGAATTCTTTAAAGACCGGATAGGGTTTTTTGGATTTATGTTTCACGCCGCTGGAGTGTCACCGGATCCAGCTAAGATCAGAGACATTCGAGAAGCTGCGGCACCATCATCCCCCACGGAGGTAAGGAGCTTCTTGGGGATGGTGAATTATTGTGGGCGCTTCATCAAGGGTTTGGCTTTCTTGTCTGAACCCCTCAGGGCACTGACCAGGAATGACGCCGTGTGGAGGTGGGAAAGGAAGGAACAGGAGGCATTTCAAGCCCTCAAGAATGCTCTGTCCGATGGGGACACCATGGCGTACTTTAACCCTTCCGTGGAATCGGAGATTGTTGTGGATGCCAGTCCCGTGGGTGTTGGGGCAGTACTATTGCAGCCTGATGAAAGGGGGGACATGCGACCCATCGCTTATGCAAGTAAAGGTCTCTCCAACACCGAAATGCGATATTCGCAAATTGAAAGCTAGCCATTCTGTGGGGCTGTCACCATTTTCGCCTGTACATCCTGGGCAAGCCTGTCATAGTGGTGACGGACCACAAGCCGCTGCTGCCCATATTGGCGGGGGTGTCTTCGAAGCCGCCGCCCAGGATCGATAGGTGGATGTTAGCCCTAATGGAGTATGGGGTTTGACTAATATACAGACCGGGAACCAACAACCCGGCAGACTATCTCTCACGGCACCCCAACACAGAGAATACAGACAAGGACGGTGGCGTGTCCGACTGCCAAGGGTTGCTCTGTCACATGGTGGATGGGGCGCTACCGGTGGCGCTGTCGAGGCTGGCTATAGCGACGGAATCATCCAAGGATGAGGTGTTTGGCATCATCAAAGCGGTCGTGAGAAGTGGCGACTGGAGAGAGGTGCTGCGTAACAATTCACAGCGACAGTCAGATGCCCAAAAGGACCTGCAGGCACTCTGGAAGGTACGGGATGAACTGTCAGTCTCAGATGATGGATTGATTCTAAGAGGGAGGCAGATTGTGATCCCGCAGGCGTTAAGGATGCGTGTGTTAGAGCTGGCTCATATCGGGCATCAAGGGGTCGTCAAGACCAAGGCGAGACTTCGGCCCAAGGTCTGGTTTCCTGATTTGGAGGGGATGGTAGAGAGTTTCGTGAGAAAGTGCTTGTCATGTCAGGCAGCCAACCCAGGAGACAAGGCCCCACCTATCAGTTCTATGGAAGGGAGTGAGAAGCCGTGGGGAACCGTCCACGTGGATTTTGGCTCGACTGGTCGGGGCATGTATCTTCTGGTGGCGGTGGATCAATGGTCGAGGTATCCGGAGGTGGAGGTGGTGGAATCCACAGCGACGGAGTTTACAACGAGGGCCCTAGACAAAATTTTTGCGATGCATGGATTCCCAGAGATACTTTGCTCGGACAATGGACCGCCATTTACCGGTAGCCAGTTTGCCGAGTATCTCCAACACAGGGGGATCCGTCACCGCAGGGTATCCCCGCTATGGCCTCGAGCGAACGGAGAGGCCGAAAGGATGATGCGTACCTTGAATAAGGTACTGAGGATTTCCGCCAGTGGGGGTGAAGATCTTCTGAAAAAGCTTGTGGAGTTTCTGCGAGAATATCGCACCACGCCTCACCAATCGACGGGGGTTGCCCCTGCTGAGGCGCTGTTCGGGCGTTGCCCTCGGGGAATGATACCAGAAGTAGAGGGCAGGAGACCAGGAGTCATAGGCAATGACAAAGTTCGAGAGGAGCGCGCCATGCGCAACCAGAAAGAGAGCGAGAGACGAGGTCTGCACGACACCAGGGTGTGTGTCGGAGACTCCGTGTTAGTTCGGAACCGGCACCCCGAGGGTGAACTGTCTCTACCATACGAGCCTCGCCCGTGGAAGGTCACCCACGTGAAAGGAACCATGGTGACAGCGGCCTGTGAACGCGGCACTGTCACCCACAACAGGTCTTTCTTCAAAAAAGTGGACACATCACCAGAGGCTACAGGTCTAGAGGAGATGCCACACCAGGACACGATCCCCGAGGCTCCAGACGAGGATCCCACCAGGGCCATCGCCCCTGCGGACCTCAGTACCAGTGGAACTTTGCCGGGCACCTCGAGGTACCCCGTGCAGAGGGACCGGAGACTGCCTGCTCACCTCAAGGACTATGTCCTGGACTCAGGGGACTGAGCCGAGGTCCCAACGGACCGTCACCAGTGATGGGAGTATCCAGTTTGTGTTTACCAGTTTTGCGTTGTTAGAGCACCATATTGTTGTACTGTTTTGTCGATGGAAAAAAAAAGGGATGAGACGTCCCAGTCAGTTGTAGCGCATGCGCGAGCCTCGTTTGGGACCCGCGCATGCGCAGTTTAATAAAGAACATGGCACTAATGAAGCCGACTGAGAGAAGAAAATCTACAGGCTGCACCGTGTTATGCAGATTACTTGTGATGGAAAGAGGGTGGGTGACAGAGACATGAGTGCCCGCATCACTCAGATATATACATCTAGGCCCTGAAACACAAATAAAATCACATTTTACAATATGCTAAATTCGCACACATACAAGTCGAATATGTCATGCAAATGCTCACATTGGCTGCGTGAAATGTACTTTACCCATTTGTGTAATGTTGCTTTTTAAAATGTTTAACAAAAACCCACCTATTCTTTGGTCATATCTAATATGGGTGAGTTGCCGACAGGTAAATCGACAATCGCATTATGTTGACACTGTCTGCTGAAACATATGGCTACCCGTGGATGATTGATATGCAAGTAATAGTTTGCATATGTTCCTATTGTAATTGTTATGACTGTCATTGTTTACTGTAATAGGATATTTAATTATTATAGACCCATAGATCAGGTTGCAGCAAACCCGGGTGGAATCTAATGATCCTGGCCTGGCCTGGCCTGGCTTAGGACAAAGCTGTGCACTGCTCATACCTACCTCCCACTTCTCACTGTCCCGGGGCTCCTAGGCGCCTCCTGCCTACTCCCCACTTCCTGCTCAGTTTCGTGTGCGTTCCCTGGCCCCAAGCCGTCACTAGAGATGGGGGGCAGGTCTTCATAGAGATTCCTGCCTTCCATTTCCATAACAGCCATGCAGGGTGAGTATTTGTTTCAGTAAACAGGTCACGTTCTTTCCACCACCCGTCCTTGGAAACAAATGCATTGCTAGAATGTTGTAATGTCAGCAATGAGCCACGTGACACGTGCTGAGTCACATGTGTGGGGTCACATGCCTGCGCATGTGACCCGCATCAATAAAGGTGCCATATTGTTGGGGGGCACTTTCCATGCCCCGGATGCGGTGCCGCAAGCCCCGCCAAACATAGCACACAGAGACACGGTGTTGCTAGTTCGGGCTTCCCGGTCGCTCTGACGCGGCCGGGAACGCCCCCTTTATTTAAACAGCACGCGGCGGCGTGACGTGTCACGCCGCCGCGTTCGCCCGTCATCGGGCAACGCCACACTCCTCCTTTTCCGGGAGGATCAACAAGCAACACAAACCTTTCAACTTTATTAACCCAATAACCACACTTATGAAAACTTCACTGCACACCCAGAAAACAGAACCCCTTTAATTGCAGCCACCCCCATTGGAATCCCCAAACTCACTGGCCACCTGTCCAACAACATAGTCACTGAGGTAGGCGGGCTTCCCACGCCCAGATCGCTGGGGGTACCTCCGGCCTACCTCCGGCAATCGATGTCCCTCTGTTGCTTCACCTCGGAGGGGAGACTCCGGCACCTCGTCCTGGAAGCTGTCGTTGAACGATGTGTAGGGAGGATCAGGTTCAGGGGGGGTTTCAGTTCGCGAATCCCCCAACTTCTTGAAGAAGCTGACGTTCCGGGTGACGGCCGACCTACCATCAGAGGCCGTGACCATGGAACCTTTCACCGCCACAACGTCCAATGGTTCGGGTTCGTAGGGTAGTGAGAGTTTGCCCTGGGGATGTCTATTCCGGATTAGAACCTCATCCCCTGGTTCAAGCCTCTGAGGTTGAAGGCCCCGTCGAAGATTTTCCTGCTCGATCCGAAGCCGTCTCTCAACCTCAACTCGCTGATCATCAATGACCCCTGGTTCCCTGTCCCCCGCTTCCGGCAGCAGTCCTCGGGGGCATCTCCGGAACAGCACCTCCGCCGGGGCCACTCCGGTGGCGGCATGTGGAGTGGTACGGTACACACGGAGAAATTGATAAAGGGCCCGTTGTAGGGACTGGCCTTGTCCCTGA
Source organism: Ambystoma mexicanum (assembly GCF_040938575.1). Lineage (NCBI taxonomy): Eukaryota > Metazoa > Chordata > Amphibia > Caudata > Ambystomatidae > Ambystoma > Ambystoma mexicanum. The sequence goes on along the minus strand of NC_090937.1, from coordinate 1,513,471,951 downwards.
GCAATTCGGAATGTTTTATTCAATGTCCGCATCAGTCTCTCGGCATCTCCATTTGCCCGGGGCCACAGTGGGGACACCTTCCTATGATGTACTCCACAGCTCTCCATCAGCTCAGAGAATCTCTCGCTTTGAAACGGCGACCCATTGTCGGAACAGAGTGTGTGGGGAAAACCATGGGCCGCAAAGATCTTCTCAACAGCGATCACCACATGCTCGAATGCCACGGACTCCACAAACTCAACCTCTGGATATCTGGAGTATTCATCTATTATCACCAGGAAATGAGTCCCCACTGACGTCGAGCCAAAGTCCGCATGAACGATCTCCCAAGGCCTCGTGCCCCTAGGCATGGCCTCGATGGCAGGCTCCCGTTGGAGAGGGGAGGCCGCTTGACACCACACACATGCTGCCACGAACTCGTCGACCTTTCTCTCCAGCTCGGGAAACCAAACCTTCGAGCGGAGTCGCGCCTTGGTCTTTGCGGCCCCTTGGTGTCCGTGGTGGGCGAGCCTGATCACCTCAAGGACCTTTGATTGTGGAACAACAATGCGGTCCCCCCGGAGCAGCAGCCCGGAGTTAGAGAATGATAACTCTTCCTTGACCTTCCACAACTGTTCCAGCGATGCTCTAGCCTCTGGTGTGCGTCCGGCCACTGCCTCCAGAATGGACTTCCAGGATCCGTTGTGCATCGATTGTTTCACTATCTGAAAACACTCATCTCCTGCTGCTGCCAGCTCCAGTTCCACTATGGACATCGCATTGGGTGTTGCCGCCTCCACAACCATGCTTATATGACTGTCCGCTTCCTCTTCACAGGTATCATACCCCTCTCCCCCACTCGCTCCAGGATGGCGGGATAAGTAGTCCGCCGCATTGTTGGCTCCTGGTCTGTAGACAAGGGTGACGGAGTATTCAAGTAGGGCAAGCATCCATCTCTCGATTCTTGCCGGGGGTTTAGATGAGGACCCTGCCAGTATTGGAATCAGTGGTTTATGGTCTGTGACCACGGTCACCGGGTGCCCCAACACGTAGAGCCGGAAGTGGCGGCAGCCCCATAACACCGCCAAAGCCTCCCGTTCAATTTGGGAGTATCTCTGTTCCGTGTCTGTGAGAGCCTTGCTGGCATACGCCACCGGTCGAATGGTCCCCGTGATGTCTATTTGGGTCAACACAGCACCCAGCCCGAAAGGGCTCGCATCGACCACAATTTCCGACTCCAGCGCTGGGTCGAAGAATGCCATAGTGTCCTCCATGGTGAGAGCACCTTTGATGTCTTCGAAGGCAGCTTGTTCCAGGGGGCCCCAGTGCCACAGCGTATCCTTCTTGGTGAGCGCCCGAAGAGGTTCCGACCTTGCGGCCAGATTCTGGATGAAACGCCCACAGTACGTGACCATCCCTAGGAAGCTCCTCACCTCCGTTACCGACTCAGGTGCTTTCGCCGCCTTAATGTCTTGGACCTTCTTCGGATCTGGCGACACCCCGCCCTCCTTGAAAATGAACCCAAAGAACTCGATAGACGAGCGCAGGAACTCACATTTCTCCCTGTGAAGGGTGAGGCCCAGCGACAGAAGGCGGTCTAGAGTCTTTCCCAGTCTCTGCATATGGTCCACCTCGGTCTTGGCAAACACCAGAATATCATCGCTGATATTAAGGACGCCTTCCAGATCTGCCAGGGCGCCCCTGATGATATTCTGGAATACCTCGGCGGCCGACGACACTCCAAAACTCAGCCGCTTGTACCGATACAACCCCCGATGAGTAGTGAAGGTAGTAATGTACCGGGACTCAGGGTGGAGTACGACCTGATGATAGCCAGCTCGGAGGTCCAGCTTGGAGAACACACGAGCCCCTTGGACCTCAGCAATAATGTCATCGATGGTCGGTGTGAGGTGCCGCTCCCTCCGGATGGCTTTATTGGGGAGCCTCATGTCCACACAGATGCGTACTGAGTCAGGTTGCTTAGGTTTTCTGGCAACCACAATCGGGGACACCCAGGGTGTCGGGCCCTCCACTTTCTCGATGATATCGAGGTGCACCAAATTGTCCAGTTCTTTGTCCACCAGTTCTCTTAGATGGAAGGGCACTCTGCGGTGTTTCAGCGCAACAGGTTGCACGGACTCATCAATATGCAGTCGGATCGGTTCTCCTATCATCTTACCGATCCCATTGAAGAGTTTAGCGTAACGGTCAAGGAGGTCATTTATGTCCTCTCGGTGCACGGCGTATGCAAATTTTACGATCCCCAAAGCTTCCGCAGCCGCACAACTGAGCAGGGTATTGCTACTGACTGGGGTTACGTAAAATCGAGCCTTGATGTGCGACCCATCATGCTCCACCTTCGCTACAAACGCCCCATCCAGTGGTATGGGATCTTGACCACCGAACGCAAATATACGGGCTTTCGGCGTTACCAAACTTGGGGGGGGGGTCTAAGAGAGTCATAATGTTCTCTGGCCATCACATTAACAGAGGCACCTGTGTCCACCAGGACTGGGACCGGGGCGTTGTTGATCTCAACGATACACCGTGGCTGCCTTCTGCTCTTCCCTTTGAGCATCTCCACACTCGAGACAAAAAATATGTTTTCCTCGTCCTCTTCATCAGCCACCTCCGCCTGCGGATCACCCTCACCCTGTTCCACCTGGGCTACGCTGGGCTGCTGGTATTGGCGAGGGGCCCATATCCGCGCCTGACCTCTCGGTACCATCACGGGCAGGGCTGCACGGCACACCCTCGAGAAGTGGTCTGCCAGTCCACACCTCCCACAGACCTTTCCAGCCGCCGGGCACTCCGCTGTGTGAGGGAGGTCATAGCCGCACTTTTGGCATGACTCACCGGCTCTTCCTGCCCTGTCTCGGGGCCCTCCGCCCGGACGCCTCACTCCTCGGCCACCTCGCCACACGACGCACACCTCCTCCGACCTCACTGAACGAGACCCAGACTCCATCTTGACAGCCCGGGCTTCAGCTACCTCATGGCACCGGCCTAGCTCCAATATGCGTGGCAGCGTGATGCCAGGCTCCCTGAGGACTTGTCTCCTGAGTTTCCCCGACGAGCATGCTTGAATGAGCATGGTGCGGATCATGTCGTCCGCATCCCCCCATGCACATCCCAGAGAAAGACGGCGTAGGCGACCATAGAAAGTGTCCAGCGTCTCCTCCTCCTTTTGCTTGGCCGAGAGCATGACAAACCTCTCATAGTCCGTGTTCGCAAGAGGGAGAAAATGAGTAAGGAGTGCCGCCTTGGCCGCATCATACGTGTTGTTGGCAGGCGTAAGGGACTCAAAAATGTCTTGGACTGCGGATCCAGCCGAATACAGCATAGTGGCGATTCTGCTGTCATCATCCGTCACGTGTGCCGCTCTGAAGTACATATCAAGACGACTCACCCATCTCCTCCAACGAGGCCCCATGCTTGAGGGTGGACCTGACGCGTCAAACTCTGGAATGGGCTGCAGAGCTGCGTGAGCGGTGGGCACCGGTTGTTGAGCCATGATGGGGGGTGCAGGTTGGCCCAGCAGCAGAGTCCCTGGGGGTGCAGCAGCCGGCTGTTGGGCGGTCCGCGGGGCAGCCCCCTGTCCACGATCCTGGGGTTGCGACGTTGATGAAGTGTCGTCGTCTGAACCGTCAGATCCGTCCATGGACTTGAGCGCACAGGCAACCCCACCTCCTGCGTTGGGGGCCGCAACTCAAACCCACGATCATTCAGGCGTTCATGCAGCAGCCTCAATCTGGTCACCCCAGCACACCAGCAGTCCCCAGGGGTTAAATCCGGCAAGACCCACCACGCCAGGAGTACCTGATGATGAAGGAGATGAAGAAAGAGGTGCACCGCACCCTGATGATGAAGGTGATGAAGAAGCTGACATGCAACCACTATTGACTGTCCAACCGAATTTAGGAAGTTCCAAAAATTAAGCCTGGAGCATGGACTGGTTTCAGGCAGGCCCAGTCATACCAATCCTTCTCCGAGCTTCCACACGACGTATGAGTCCCAGAAAAACTCAAAAATCCATAACAAGGATATGGGCGTGCAGATTGAGCTACCCGCTCTTAATGTGTCCAAAAATTAGGCTCATAAAACGTTTCTGCTCCAAACCGGAGCCTGAGAAAGATTTATGGCCTCGAGACAAAATGGCCGCCGGCCGCGTGTGCGTCCTCGCGACCCGGCCTTGATCGGAGCGAATCTTCGATCCGCTCCGTTACGAAAAATATTGTGAATTCATTCACCGCCGGGCCCGGGTCTCCTCTACACCTCGTCGCCACTGTTGGGGGGCACTTTCCATGCCCCGGATGCGGTCCCGCAAGCCCCGCCAAACATAGCACACAGAGACACGGTGTTGCTAGTTCGGGCTTCCCGGTCGCTCTGACGCGGCCGGGAACGCCCCCTTTATTTAAACAGCACGCGGCGGCGTGACGTGTCACGCCGCCGCGTTCGCCCGTCATCGGGCAACGCCACACATATCATATCATATCATATCATATAAAGGTGCTGAGCGGGCTTCCGCGCGGCAGTTGGAGCAGAGACCTTTGTCTGTGTGGTTCGTGCAGCCTAGAGCTGCGCATGACCAATGGGCTTATGAGCACAGCCTGCCCGATAGGGCATCATCACAATGTAGGGGCCGGCACCCCCTGGCCCCCTACCATCTGCCTACAAGTTGCGGTCCACAGATCTGTGCACTGCTCCCAGTGTGCACAGCGTGGCCCGGTCCCATGCAGCATGGCCTACCACAGTGGGAGACTGGGAAAGAAATGAATTATTGTTCCCGCCTGGGGGAATGGAGCTATGGGGCGAGGATCGCCACTGCATGGCTAAAAACCTCCCAGCTAAGGGAAAAGAACAGCACAGCTTTCCCCACCACTGCCTCAAAGGAAGATTAATCTCCCGCCTGCGAGAGGGATAGCAGCCAGTTTGCCTCCATCAAAAATGAAAATACTGGTTCCTAGGGGAGGGAAAGTGGCATGTTCAAAGCCACCTGACACAATGAAAACATGGTAGTCTCCCACCCAGAGGGGGGAAAGCGGTGCTGCTGCCATCAGGTAAGGGGCTAAGACTGATAATGCTGCTCTCGCCTTAGGAATAGAGGAATTCGGGCAGCGCCATGCACATTACTGCTCTCCTGCCTGGGGAGAGAAGGAGAGAGAAGCGGCTCGGAAGAGGACCTCTGTCACGAGAACATGATGACTCTCCCATCCGGGAGAAAGCAGGGGTTTCGTGACCTGCGAGCCGTAGAAGAAAAGAAATGAACTCCAGCCTGGGGGAGGTTTAGCGGCTCCGACACTGATAGCGGTCTCCTGCCTGGGGGAGAGAGAGCAGCGCTGGTGCTGGGAATTACATTATGAATGCAACTTCCACCTGGGAAACCTGCAGAGGTAGACACTGCTCACACCTCGGAGGGACAAGTACATTTCTGCAAAGGAGAAAAGCAGCCCCTTTTGCCACAGTAGTTTTAATTCCTGCCGGGTGGAGGAAAGTGGCCCATGCCGCCACATTTGTTTGAACTCCTGCCTAGGGGCGTAGAGCGGCTCATGCCGCCACATTGGTTCAAACTCCTGCCTGGTGGAGAATTCCGGCGGTCCCTCTGCAGTAGTTTGCCAAGCTCCTCCCTGTGGAGAACACATAGGAGTGGGCTGCCCTCTGGACACTTGGTTGAGGCACTCCTGACTGTGGAGAGGTGCACTGCCTCAAGTAAGGCACTTCTGTCAGGGGCATAGGCGCACTGCCTCAAGGAAATGGCACTCATGTTGGGGGGGGGGGTGCACTGCCTCAAATCGAGGCACACCTCACTGTGGGAGAAGTGCACTGCCCAAAGAAGTTCCTGCCTGTGGGAGAAGCCTTGGAGGAGAATAGTGAACTATGCCGCTACAGTGACTGAAGTGCCTGCCTGGGCGATGGGCCTGTGGGGGAGGAGAGTGGCTTGGCAGGAGCCAACGCAGCAGTGCCTTTTAGTGTAAGCCACAACTGTGACCCTGCCTATCCTTGCAGTCAACAGCCAGGAGCAGGTCATACAGCTGGGCACGCAACAAAGTCAGCCTGACCGCGGCTCTCCCCTGAGAGAGTGCTTGTGTGGTGAGGCCGGAGGTGAGCCAGGAAAGACAGCACGGGCCAAGTGTGCTGCCGTCAACTTCTGCGTGTGTGTGAATGTATACCAGGACAACGAGGCGTGTTAATAATGCAGTTTTACTGCAACCATGACAAGCTTAAAGTGTACTCAGTAGCAATGTGTTCTGTAAACTGTTTTCCTGCGTATGACTTTCCCGTGTAAATAGGCCGGGTAAAGTATCTTGGTCATCAGTGCTGGCCAGAACTTCAAGTCGGTCAAGTATTTACCACCATCACTCATGACATAATAAACTGCACCACCCAAACTCTTATAGATAGTGTGTACAGTGTGCCTAAATGAGAATGTGTTTAGTAGTGTTCCAAAATGACCCACAAGGTCAGTGTGAGTTTTAGTGGTTATTGTAACGCATGGTGAAGAATAGCTCAGGTTAGGTTTGAATTCTGAGCCCCCACTTAGAAACCACTCTCTGGTATTAAGCACATTATCACAATTACAATTGTAATGCCAGCTGATGTTCTTTTTATGGTGTGACTTTCTTTGTTTTACCCTTGGCATGCGATGTTGTAATGTCAGCAATGAGTCGCATGTTTGGTGTCACATGCATGAGCATGTAACCCCCATTAAAAAAATGGTGCTGAGCAGGCTGCCACTCATCAGTTGGAGCAGAGAACTGTGTCTGCATGGTTTTTTTGCAGCCCAGAGCTGCACATTACCTATGGGCCTATGAGCCCAGCTGGGGCGTCTTCACCACGTGGGAGTCGATGATCCCGGCTCCCTAACATGTAAGCACCCCTCTTTTTAAAACTGGTATGCTAACAGTAATGCAATAATCACCGTCCTCGTGGGCTTCTTGGCTCGTTAGCGACCGGTGAAATCCATGGGCGGGAGGGATTATTGCTTAAATACATGTAGGCTATTATTTTTCTTTTTAGAATTAACCATAACAACTATCCCTGAACACAGACAATATAATTCTCCAGTACTGCAACGGGTATGCCACACATCTGTCTTCCCGATTCTTAGAAATAGCTCATGCGCTAATTCATTTCAACCACTCATGCGATATTCCAGGCTTGACTCGTGGTCAAAAGACGAGAATGCTAAAGCAGAGCTAAATACTCTTGAAGTAGCATCACACGAGTTTCGTGGTGCATTTTCTGCAACATCTAAGAACAGCATAACACTGCACAACATGCATTTAATGTGGCTTCTTTTTTTCCATTGTGTATGTATTGTGAATTCTGGTGGTGTGTTTCCAGTGTTTTTCAAAACAAACATATGCAACCTTTCTTCAAGTATTTATCCATGTTTTTATATAACAATGTAGACAACAATATTTTCACAGTGTTTACCAAAATAAATGTTGCTTGTATTGATGCATATATTACATGCATGTGCAGTGTATTAGAAACATTTCAAAGGTAACAGCTAGGACTCTGTGGATATACAGCAGAAACAAAGACACAGAAGAAGGCAACGAGTGAAGGTCGTTGGGAGAGAGTGCAAGAGGTGGGAGTGAGAAAGAATGAAAGAGCGAAAGAGAAGGAGCGTGATGGTGGGAGAGTGAGAGGGAGGGACGCTGCTTCAGAAATCAGGTCAATGGAAAGATGGGTAACATTTTTACAGATCAAGACAGTTGGCTCTCTTGTCTTGCCCTTAAAAGTGTAAATAACCTGCCCAGTCATAACCTACCAGATGAAGCTTACAAACTTGCATTGTTCCACAGCTGGAATCGGACCATAGCTAATCATATTGAACTTCAAAGAGCCTTCTCTGAGTTTATGACACACACTAAGAGAAAGGGCTCAAGCCTTGGGCCCCTGAGCAGAGACATTCTGAGAGGGTCTGTGTGGCTTCTTCTTTCTGCCTTTCAACCGTGGACACACCCACAAAGTAAGTTGGAAGTTGTGTGTAATCTAACTGGTCCACTCAGTCCTGCCGAGCTCAGGGTGATCAAGTCGTGGTTTCACAAACAGTGCAGCAAAATGAAAAGGGAGTCACCATGCCTTCTGCAGGCTTACCCTCATAATATGTTTGCAATCTTATGTCTATGTCACAGGGCGTTGTTTAGGAAGAGGAAAGAGGGGGAAGTCCACTGTCATGGCGAAGCCAAGTTGCTATTTGAGAAATTGTCTCATCAGAGCAATGGAGACATTTCTTTAACTAGATGTACACATCTGTGAGGCTCCTTGTTGGGAGTAGCCTGATAAATGGTTGCGGCATGGGCTATGTAGCTGTCTGTATTAAGGATTCACATGCTCCATCATTCGCACCACCGCCATAGGTCTGTGAAGGGCTTGGAACTGCAAATGGTTGAGTGTATTTGTTTTCATATCTTGTCCAGATGTGTGGGTGCCAGTCCTAAGGCAAGTCTCAAATTCTGTGCTCCAGGCTAGAGTGCCTCCATGTTTTTGGAGATTGGGCATTCTTGTGCATATCTTAAAGAATTGTGATTGGGCAAAACATGCCTTGTACCATGTCATTTCTCTCATGGTCATACACACTAAGGCATGTGCCAAGGTGTTCTCAATAAGTTTAAATAAATGGTTCCTGGGAATTAAATGGTCATAATAAGATCTTTTTTGAGGTCCAAGGGGAGAGGGTTAAGGAGGGGTGGATCAAAAGAACAGTGCTTCCTTTTCTAACCTATAATATCGAAGTATTGTGATAAGGTCACATTCTTCTGAGGAAAGGAAGAAAACAACCTGCCGTAGCTACCACTGGAGACCTCCCCTTCTCCTGTACTTACTGTTAAGGCATGTCCATCCCCAGCATACACACATACATACTGCATGTCATATGAACCTATGGGAGGGTAAAAGTAAAAGGAGAAATGGAGCGCATGGCCCGAAAAACATGGCCGGGACTTTAATGAGCCTGTGGCCAGATCCAAACCCACCAACAGGAGAGGGAAGACAACAGAGGACAGAGAAGAAGTTAGGAGGAACACATCTCTTATTGGCAAATTCTGTATGCTTCCCAAATGGGGCCCAATTAATATGATGTGTGGTCATCTTCTTTACCCCACTTCTGTGACATATGGGATAAAAATTGGGATATAGAGCTAAGCACCAATTCAATCCACTCTTAGAGAATAAAGACAGATTTGTTTCGGTTTTTAGTTTCTTCTCACACACAGGGGTTCATGATTCAGCCCTTATAGAGGGAGTGGGAGATAGATCCCCTATAATAGAACCCCTCGGACAGAAAGAGGGAGACAAAGATTAAATCACCCAAGTAGTAGTGTGAAGGTATTGAGGTAGAGAGAAAACTGATATAAAATCATAGGTTTGTAGCCCAGACTTTAAGCCCGGTGAGGAGTGGATCTCAGAGGCTACAATTGAGGTGTCAGCTATGGCCAGTCCCTTGGTGATCCTATTAAAATAAATCCCTTGTTGAGGAACAGATTTTTTAAAAGAGGCCATTAGCCAACGGGTGGTAGAGGGACAGAGAGCATAGGCCCGACATGCAGACAGTATTGCTCAGCTCATCATAACATTGGCTGGGACCAGGATACACCTTGTGTGTTGCAGACATTATTTTCAGAGGGAGGTCCCAAGCTCCTTTTATTTACACATTTTGAGAGTGTGGCTGAAGTTGCAAATTGGCTTACTGATAGATGGTGTTTGTATCTAGGACCACTACTAACAGGAGAACTGAAACTAGCCTAACAGCAGTTACACCAATGGGTGACACTGGTGTTCAAGGCTAAAGAACATCATTCTTGAACAGGTAGGCCATGATGAGGAACATGTCAAGCAGGTTAAGAGCTGAAGAGACCACAAGAAAGCTGGCTTATCACATCTGAGGCCGACTACACACATGGTTGGTAACTAAGATGTGGCAAAAGGCACAAGAGACATTGATTGTTTTGTTTTAATCGTGTATTCCTTAAGGATACCTACAATGACCAGTAAGGCAACTCTTCAATCCCACCATACAACAAGCAAGCCGGGTTTGACAGGTACACATGTAAGGGCCAGATAACACACCTCAATGATGCATGCTGCTAGTCCAGCCTCAAAACCACAGACCAGAGGGAGCAAGACGGAAACCCCACACTGGACGGTGGAAACTTGAAGGGGATTCCTACCAGAGGAAGAATAGATCAGATTTAGCTCCTTCAGCCTATGATTACATCGGTAAAAACACCTGAGCGAACTATACGCGAGAGACCTGCACAATGTTTTTCCGATAACGCCCTGACTGCAAGAATGAATAAGGATGTTGGGGTATTGTTGCAAACCTGCGAAGAATTACCTACAAGAGATGGGGAAGATGTATCCATCGCTGATGAAGTACTTGAAGAAGCCCTTTCTTGCCCCCCCAATTCAAGGAGATGTTAGGTCAGAGTAATGCCCCAAAGAATTCTGGGTCCCTATAAAGACAGATAGGTGGTGCAGGAAGAGGTACAGGCTGATCTAATTAATGAGGATCAGATTTTAACTGGCTCAGAGGTGGTCATAATGTGCGTGGATGCGGACTATCCTCAAATCAGGATCCACATAACAAGAGATGTTGAGGAATAAGAGCTCAATGGGGCCATTAAAATAGGACTACTTGAGGCTATAGTCCTGGTCAGGAAGTGGATGAAGGTGAGGCCAGAGACAACAGAATACCTGGGGGAACCTCTATCTGGAAGGACGAAGCCTGCAAAGGACTCTTTATGAGCCACCAGCCCACAGACTAAAATGATGGTCAGAATATCTTTGAGGGAGTGCCCACATAGGGAATTTACTGTCCCCAACAGTCACAAAGGGAATGTTTTAGACATTATCTACCACTGAAAACTGGAACTGACATACCTTTTCATGGATGAAAAAGGGTGAATATTATCAAACTAAGTTCAATCATTCTTTTTCCAAGGAAGATAATTTTCAAATAAGAAACCAGAGACCAAACCAATCATTTTCCGGAAATAGAACGTTAAGTGCAATCAAATGTGACAGGGTGCCATTTTGCAAAGGTATGGGGGAGAGCATCCTGGAGGTGGTGGTCGGGGTGGACACCTCGCTAAGCCGTAGGTAACCTGAGGCGTTCTCCCATACTTGTTGTTAAGACTCACCCTTCTCTAACATGCACACATGCACGCTACAAGTCCCATGAACACGCTGGAGGGGAGAGGTGAAAGGGAAAATAGAGCACCTGGCCCAAATGGCACCAGTAGAACTTTAAAGGGCTTGTGACCAGGTCCAAACCCCACAACAGAGGAGGGAGGAAAACAGAGAAGAGATAAATTGAAATGAGGTCCGAACCCGTGACCAGGGAAATCAAGGCATGCAAATGCTATCCAGTACTACCGTAGATTAAACCAACAAATGAAAGCACGTACCTGTGTAAGGAACTCACTGTGGCAGCAGTAAAGACAGGTACAACTGATCACAGTTCAAGGGTGTTTATTAAACAGTCTGAATGGGTGAGAAAAACACCTAATCTAAATTTATAACATTTCGACAAGGACCCTTACTCAAATTGAAGAGTCAGTCCTGCTACTAGGTCTGTCATATAGCCCCACTCACGCTTATGACTATACATCTGCCAGGATAGATCTTTTCAAATTTACACGCAAACTGAAATTGACCAAATTTTATGCCACACAAGTTGGGGATACCAGACATAAAAAGGATCAAGATAAAGAAACTGCATCAATTTTGTCAGAGAGAGATTTGGGTACCCTGCTATGTTTAGATGAACTACAAGGGAATACTGATATATGCACTGGATATACAGATACTGTAGACAATGATACATTGGCCGAACAGTTTGGAATCAACGCTAATGTTAGCTGTTTCAGCAACTTTAGACCCAAATCGGTCTTTTGTCCGAACATTGAATGTAGTCCAATTGATATCTTTGAAAAACTAGTAATGAAGGATTTGAAAGAATTGTCAACCCTCAATTCTGATGCTATGAAATTTAAGAATCTGAAAACATCACAAGTCAGCGCCTTGGAAACACTGCGTAAAGACCATAATATTGTTATTCGACCATCGGATAAAGGGGGTAGCATAGTTATCATGGACAGTATCAACTATAACAAGGAAGCCATCAGACAACTGAGCAATACATCATGCTATGAAAAAGTTTACAGATCTATCCTTAATACCACTAATCAGGAATTCCACACTCTGTTACATATTTGGAAAGAGCAAGATTTAATAAATGAGGATGAGTATTTCTATTTGAAGAACGTCCATTCCACTACTCCTCTCATTTATTTTAATCCCAAAATTCACAAGAGTTCTATAGATCCCCCTGGACGTCCTATTGTATCCTCGATAGGCAGCCTTTTGGAGAACACGTCGAGATTTTTAGACCATTTTCTCCAACCTTTTGTATTGAGTTTGAACTCATATATTCGAGACACTTCTGACTTGCTAACAAAGCTTAATGATGTTAATTGGGAATCTAATTTTCTTTTGGTTTCCCTAGATGTAGTCTCTCTTTACACTTCGATACATCATCAGTATGGGTTAAATGCATGTAAGCACTTTTTAGCGAGTAGATCTGTGAGCTATCGCCAACACAATCTCATGCTATTAGACATGTTGAGATTCTGCTTGGAACACAATTACTTCCTGTATGATAATGCTATCTATAGACAAATACAAGGCACGGCTATGGGGTCATGCATGGCACCAACCTATGCAAATCTGTATATGGGATGGTGGGAAACGACAGTGGCATGGAGTGAGGAGATGGAAGAATTCACCAAACACATAGTGATGTGGTATCGTTTCATTGATGATTTGTTTCTAATATGGGACGGTACTGAAAATGAATTGGAAAAATACATCTCTATTTTGAATTGCAACCCATTTAATCTGGAATTGACTAGTACTGTCAGCAGAAAAGAATTGGTCTTCTTAGATGTGTTGTTTAAAATAGAAGAAAACATGATAAAATCTACACTCTATAGAAAGGAAACTAGTTCGAACTCTACTCTCCATGCCAAAGTCATCATCCCACATCACTCAAAAAATCCATACCATATGGAGAATTCTTGAGAGCCAAACGTGTCTGTAGTCAGGAGAAAGATTTCCAGGAAGAAGCCAAAAATATCGGCAGAAGATTCGTAAGCAGAGGATACTCTAAAAATACAGTGACAGAATGATTTGAAAAAGCAGACAAACTTTCTAGAAGTATTCTGTTCAAACCCAAAATTAAACCTAACAATGAGAAAATCAGGTTCATAACAGGCTTCAACCAACAAGCCCAACAAATAAGAGTCATAATGCAAAAACATTGGAACATTCTAACCACCGATAGAGATCTGTGTAGAGTCTTAGAGATAAGACCGAGTGTTACTTTCCGCAGAGCCCCCACACTAAAAAACATCTTGGCGCCAAGTATGGTAGTGACTAAGAATGAATCATCAAGTTGGCCCTTAGGAGAGAACAAAATGGGTTTCAGAAAATGTTGTAAATGTAAAATATGTAATTTTGTATCTAAGAGACCATTTATTGGTGTTGATGGCAAACAATGGAAACACAAACATAGAATAACATGTCAAACGAAGTTCGTTGTGTATGCCATTACCTGTAGTTGTGGCCTGAATTATATAGGATCCACAATAGGCCCGCTCAAACTGCGCATCTTGCAACATTATAGGGCTATAAAAAATGGAGATCAAACCTATCCACTGGCAACACATTTTGCTGAACAACACAGCAATAATGTAAAAGAAATGAGTTTCCAGGGACTAGCCCATATACCACAACATAAAAGACTTGGCAATAGAGAACTCAAGTTACGTCAACTAGAAGCCAAGCTCATATGCAAATATGATACTCTGAAACCCAATGGTCTAAATATAGACTCAGAGATGTATGTGTTCCTATATGAATGAGGAATTAAACATTGATATCCAGGTGCTAATCTATATCAACCAACACACCTTGATATGTCCATTCATTCTGCATATATGATTATCACAAGTTTACAAACTATTGTCTATAGTTATGATACCGATCTAGGTAGACCCTCCCTCTTATTGGCTTTGTGTATTATATGAATCAACACACTTCGATATTCATTTAAATTTATGGATATCTGGATGTTTTACAGCCATACTTTTGCACTGAATAGGAACTTAGGTCTCAGCTTTTGTCTTATATTGTATTTTAATGCATTAGTCACTTTGTTCGATATGGTGACTTTTCACCAATCGTGATATTGTTTTAATTTGTCATTGAGAATCAGACTGTCTATACCACAGATGCTCGCCCCGTGTAGTGAACACCATTGTTGTTTTTATATGGCCATACACTGGTATTGCCATGTTGCATTTATATTGTGCATATATAGGGGGCCTTCACTTGAAGGCTTATTTTACTATACAGAAGCAGGCATAGTGGTTTTAGGGCAGTAGCAGCACACATTCATTTTAGGGCATCTTATGCCACTAGCGGGAAGAGAGCAGCATCGTGAAGACATTTTTTCTATCACGGTTAAGCATTAAATTAAATAGGCGCACTAGCGCTTTTACTTGTGGTCACTTCTTTTAACATTGTAAAGCAAGTGAAGGTGAAGGGCTGTTATGGCTTATCGTCAGCTGGCATACACCCAGTATAGTAATGGGGAATTAGGCAACTCACAAATGTGGGCAAATATGTATTTACACACTGAATAATGGCGGATTTGTTGCAATCAGAACCATAGAGTTCTAAACAATTAACTGTTATGTAACTGTCAACTTTTTTTACGTTATGTAAGCTGCACAGCTGTGCAGACCCAATCACCTTCAGTGCAAGGGTATAAAAACACAAGGAAAGAAACGTTTGGAATCATACTAGCCTGAGGAAGCTCGCGAGCCGAGCGGAACGCGTGGCGTTTTCCACCCGCTGTGGGTGAGTGCTGCATGACACCTGGTCTGCTTAGGTATTGTTATGTATGCTTTTTATACTATGTTCACTCTTTTTGGATAAATAAAATGAAATTTTGAACACAATTTGAAGTGGGCATTTTTTGGTAGGTGTTTGTGGGAGAGCTTTCTCCTCCCCAGCACCTTTACCCTTCTGTTTAACAAATATATATATATATATATATATATATATATATATATATATATATATATATATATATATATATATATTGCCAATCCTTAAATCCTTAACACTAAGTTACAAAGGAGTGTGGGATAATTTGAAAAGTCTCTTGCCTTAGAAGGCCTGCTGGATCATAACAACAAACAAACAAAAGTTCCTTTGGTGATCTTGCACGTTAGGCTATTGCTCATGGCCCCTAGGATCTCCCTCCGACAGCAATGTGGGCCTCCCTCTGTCGGGTTCACTACAGCCTTTTAATTGGAATATCAATACTATCACGATGCAGGATTTACTTCTGTTAGCTTTTCCCTTGGTATCCCTCCATCAGGTTCTCATCAGAAAGTGTAGTTTCCCTTCTCCTAGCTTTCTCTTGGCAATGGGTCAGAGACTTTCGATTGTACAAGGGATTTGACGTGACCCTTGTAAACCACTCTGACACCTCATGGCGCCCCTTCCTAGGGCCTTCTGGTACTTGTTGTTGAAACACCAAAACAAATAGAGCCAACAAGAGTCCTTCAAATGAGCTCTCCTGTTGTGCCTGTCCACTCTGCAGCTGGCCCTTCTCTGGGCTTTCCCAAAAGTTCAAACATACACAAGTTCTTTATTCAAGAGTTTTGTGCATTCACATAATGTTGCCGATTGCAACTTTGGGCTCAACACAGTTTGGTTTGCTATCAGCTTTCTCTGACTCACCGGCTGTGTTGTACCCGTTGGTTTGCTTTTGGAGTCAAGGACGATACCACGGTAGCCAGTATGCCTCCCTGCCTGTGCTATCAATGCAGGAGGCCCACGTGTACCATTGACATCTTTTAACTACACACATCAGCTATAAATCCTGGTCTTATGTTCCCTTTTTTCCTGAAGGCTTCATGGGTGTGGGTTGAAAAGGGCAAGAGCACTTCTCTCCTTGTCGTTCTTTCAGCTTTTGTCGACTTTTGTTGTTGTTTGAACTGCTGTCCTGGAATAGCTACTTCCTCGTGTGATTGGCCTTGCTCGTAGTGTGCTCTCGTGCTCTGCCTTTTATCTCTGTGGGTGATTATTATCAATTGCCTTACTACCTGACCCTTGTGTTTGGACATGTCTGTTAAACGGCTCTGGTGTTAGTCCATTGTCTTTCACAGTGTACAAACGTGTTCATGTCGGGGTAGAGCTTCTAAGTCTCCTACAGGGTAGGATGGGGAAAAGGTGTTACAAGGAAGGTGGTATCATGTCTCAACCTTCAGTGTCCAACTTCCACTCCACGAAGACCCCCCTCATCCAGGTGATCCTCCCCCACTGGTCCACCCCCAGGAACTGGATCCAATAGCAATGGCTGTGTCCTGGCCACCTGTGTGACAGATCTCCTGGGACTAGCGGGTGAGTCACCTTAAGGTTTCTCACACCTGACTGTCACAGTCTGTCAGATGATAGGAAAAAAGACAGGAGAAGGAGCCACAGCCTCACTCACAGAGTCAAGACATAATTGCACCTACACTTAAAATGAAGGGAGGCCTATTTGAAAACTTGATGTCTTTAAAGTCATAGAATGTTGCACTGAACTGTAAGCGATATTCAATCAACACTACAGCTAAGTCAATGCCTATTCTGGGATGCTGAGGAAAACCCTTATTGATGTATTTTTATGTCCAGTTCAGTACTCTGGATGACAACCCTTGTATAACACCCCCCTCTTAGAATCCCCCTGACCCCACTGAGCCAAGAAGTAGGTTTGTTTTGCAAATTAAAAGGTTTATGTGGACAATTCAACAATATATATCTATCACACTTTTATAATATATTAATATCTGATAGTACACTGAGACATATGATGTGGATCCACAATGGGTAATGTTACAGTGGTACACTTGATTACTTAGGAGTAGTATAGAGGATGAGGTAGCTGAAAATGCTTTATGGTTTCAAGGAAATGCAATGAGGAATAAAATGCAGTACAGAAATACTTGATATGATTTTAGCGAAAGATAAGATAATCACTTTTTCTCTGGCAATTCACCTCCCTCCCCTATGCAATGTAAGAAATGGAAGGAGGTGGAAAGAGGAGCACACAGTTCTCAGGAATGCAATCAAATACAATATGAAATTCAGTTCTCCCCCAGCAAGCTTAGAAGAAACAGGTAGGAGTTTGAAATACAGGCCCAAAATGCTTTTTAAATGTGATGGCAATGGATGGGAAAATGTGCCAACTGATTTTAATTCCCTCTAGAGATTCAGGGTGAGTGGGAGATGCGTGTTGGTATTAGTTCAGGCTCACTTTAGCAATGCTCTATGAGTTATTACCAAGTTGCAAACGGACTTCAACAAAAGAAAGAATGGAGCTGCTAGTTTGACAAGTGGAGAAATTGAGCCAAAATCGCAAATCGCAGTAAATTTCGCCAGTGCGTAAATCGTGATTGCGGAAAAAGTATAAGGAGTAGGAAGTCGGTACTAGGTTCGTTGGAAAGCCTAGAATCACAGCTTTAAAATGAAAGTCCTAGCCCAAACGGTTCCAGAGATACGGACGATTTAATAAAGGTAGATTTTCGGATTTAAAGTAAAACTCAAAATGACAGGTGACAGCTTGCAGCTGCAGAATTGACAGGTGACAGTTGTGCAGCTTTAAAAATGACAGATGACACGATTTCTAGGAGGCTGTTCCACTTAGGTTAAAATAGTTTGGATTAGATTATTTTAACTAAGAGATTGGTTCTGCACAGTTCTGCTAGGTGCTCACAATATCAATTTGAAATAGGCCTCGTCACGGTCTGGTCAGGTTGGATGGGACTTCCGGTGGGTGGTTCTGAAGTCCTGGCTATCTGGGTCAGCTCTGCTCTCTGGGTCTGTCAAGCACCGGATCTGCTCACAACGGTCTGATTTGTGGTTCTCTCGGGTTCCGGATACAGCACTGCTTTCTGGATACTGCTGCAGGTTCTTGCAAAAATTCTTGGCAAAAATCAAACAGCTCCCCCGGCTGTTGAATAGTTTGGTTGGTTTTGAGGCCTGCTGAAGAGGATTCAGCTGGTGGATTCAGGCCTCTCTGCTACTAATTCTGGAGTTAATTTCTGCTACAGGTTCTGGAGATTGATGGATTTGAAGTCTGGATCTCTGGATGTGAAGTTGTCGGTCAGCATGTCCGCAGCAAATGGAATTGACTGTCTCTACCTGTCCCAGCAGTCTCTTTTTATGTGTTTTGAAAATGGGTGTGTGCCTGGGCCTAGCTAAGCCTGCCCTCTCTACTTGTCATTGGCCCAATTTTCCCCTCTCCCATGTTCCCCTCTCCCATGATTGGGGGAAGGAAATGGATTGTCATCATGATGAGGTCTGTTTATGGGTCAGAGGATCCTCCCCTGGTCAATTTGCACACAAATCTATTTCTGACCCAAATACATATTTATCTATGTACCATTTTTCTAATATTATAGGTCCAGTTAACATATTTTCTGTAGCACCAAACCATCCAATCCCGTTCTTTGTACGATGTTGTGTCCACTGATGACAGAATTCTCCCCTTTTCATCCAGATAACGACCTCTAAACCTTTCTAGATTTTACACAAATGTGCACCAGGGATATGGGTTACAGATGATAAAATGTCAGATTTTTAACATGAATACATTTGGAGTAACAACCTTTTTTCCGCTACTACCCCAGGAACATACCACAGGGTCCTAACACCTCTTAAAATGTGCACAGAAAAATCACAAGAATAATGATATTATTTATATAATTTTGACAGGTCCGTACTATGAATTATCCATCTTTTTAAAAGTATGCCCTGGTCAAAAAGGGGTGTGGCTTCCCACATCACATGGCAGAATAACTGGTTTATCCACTTCCCCCAAGCTCAGCTGGCTTGCAGAGGCACTGCCCCTCCCAGTTTCCCCTAAGAGGAAGCCACTTTACGGCCCCCCCAATATAACATATGCCTGAGTCCATTGTTCAGTTTCCTGTAGTCCCCAGCTGCCACTCCCCTTTCAATCAACAGGGCCATGTGACCTCCTTTTTGTGGGGCAGCAGAATGCAGCCAGGTCTGGGAACACAGCTGTTGATCCAGTTTCAACTCCTGTCGGGGGTAGTTGTCAGGCAGAATCCAGTTTCATTAAGCCATGTTTCAGCTAAATGTCACTTTTTGTTCCCAGTTTAAATCAAACTTACAATTTGTACATATACATTAAATAATTACTTCCTTCAAGTCATTTCAGAATATAGTTTTACATTGGATCCACCTCTTAGCAAGTCTTTCCTTGGCCTGGTTTTGTTTCATTTGTTCAGTTTTACACAAAAGTCTGGTGGTTTAAAAACGCCGGCTTTCTGATAGTGGTGAATACCGGTATTGCAACCATTTTTGGGATTAAGAAAATGAATTCCCCACAGTTCTGAGTTGCTTTTTGGCAATCAGCATTGCCATTCCCAATGGTTTCAGGCTACTGTGTGTGTAGCCCAATGGTGGTTTTAGGCAGTGCCCTCCTGTGCTCACGACATAGGCAAAAATGGGTGGCTGCCTATTCTTCATGTTTTCCCTGTGTACTCTCTGGGGAGTTCTGGCCATCATGATGTTTTCCATGCCAGTACTGCACAGTTTTATGGGTGGCTGCCTATTCTTCATGTTTTCCCTGTGTACTCTCTGGGGAGTTATGGCCATCATGATATTTTCCATGCCAGTACTGCACAGTTTTATTGTAGGGCTTGTATGCATGGGTAAAAATATCCCACAGAACTGACAAAAATAAAAAAAATTGCTGACAGTTGAAGACAAAGCTGGACTCTGTGCTATGTTCTGAGACCAAACCCCGGAAATGTTCATATTGTAGCTACTGTGTTTAGGCTATGAACATAAAAAATTACAGAATTGTGCTCAGATGGGGTGTGCATGTATGTCTAAAAATTGGTGTAGAAATAATATTGAGAAAACCACCAAAAGCGCAAAAAGTGGTCATTTCTGAACCAAAGTTCTTAAGAAGATGAGAGTTGAACAGAAATGTACCTTACTTAATCTGTCATGTAATTTATGTAGTATTAACACGTGGTGCACCTTCTAAATATGTTTTTTTATGAAAAATAAGATATACTGTACAGAGAAAAGGGGAGGGTCTTTCCCCTAAGCCATAAACATGGCACATGATGACACAGGATGACACGCTGATACTTTCTAAAATCAAGGGCCAGGGAATCCTCTGACCTATCAGATCTTTAGAGGGTTGGGCATAGAGAATCAGCCTCCCCACCCACTTGGGAAATACTTAAATGGCGACTGCTGAGGACAGATAGGACACACACTTTCCACTTCTCAACTGATTTCTTGGCGAAGCACCCTGCAGGATGATCCAGACATAGATCTGGAAACTAGACTCCAGAACCAAGCTCTAGAACCAAACTCTAGAACCTTGAAGCAGAGAGGCCTAAGCCACAAGCTGAACCTTTCTCAGCAGGCCTTCAGAATCTTTTGCAACCTGATTCTAACCCCTAAACTTCCACGGGATCTAACCAAACCATTCAACAGTCTAGCTGTGCTGTTTTGCTATTCTAGCCAAGAACCCTGTGCTAGAACCAAGATCTAGACCCGCAGAGCAGAGCTGTAACCCAGAACCCGTCAGATCCAATCCAAGAGGCTGCACAGACTGCAGTGCCATGCTGAGACCAGAGTGCCGGAGACCTGTCTGGTGGCGAGAGAGAATCCCAGCCAAACCCTTGACCAGATCTTTGACGGGGCTCACTCCATTCCAAAGCTATAGGAGTGAGTATCTAGTCAAGAACTGTCCATAGTCATCTCTTATTTTAAAGTAACCTATTCCAACCATTTCAACCCATCCAGAACTGCATTATAGAACCTCTTTTGCCTATCCTAAATTCTCCACTCCTCCACATAATTCTTGATAATTGTAGCAATAATCATGTTGGCGCTAAGATATATTTTATGGAGAAAGGCAATGGTCACTTTCAGACAGAAACCATCCAGAGGTGCCTCTGGATAGGTGGCTGGGCTGTCGTGTAGTTTGCGGCTCCATAGACTATTTAGTGTTAAGAAATCTTTGTTTCAAATCTTCAGTAGCGCATCTTTCATTTTGAAATCTTGACTCTGTTTCTGAAAAATCTACTTTCACAAAAACCTCTGTAACTTTTGAACAGCACATCCTAGAACCAGGATTTTGAAGCTAAGATCCTAAGCTTTCCAACAAACCTAAAACAACATTCCAATTCCTTATAGTTTTTCCGCAATCGCGTTTCCCGCATGAGGAAAAGTTGCTGCGAATTGCATTTTGGTTAAATGTAACCTAGCTGTTTCTTGTTTTCAACTGCTGAAATTCGTTTTCAATCTGATACTCATTCATGAATCATTGCTAGTGTTGACCTGAACCAATCCAAAGTAACTCTCACTTATCCTGAATCTCCTTTAGTAAATTAAAATCATTTTAGCATATTTTCCCTTTCATTGCAATCACATTCAAAAGTATTTTTGCCTGTTTTAAAATCATACCTGTTTTCTCTAAGCTTGCTGGGGGAACTGGGATTGAACTGCTTTGTTGATTAATATTCCTGAAACCTGTGTGCCTTCATTTCCATCTCTTCATATTGCATAGTGGGGGGAATGAGTAATAACAGGGGAAAAAGTGATCATATTATCTTTTGATTGAAATCATATCAAGTTTATTTCTGTGTTGCATTCTTTCCCATCATAGCATTTCCTTGAATCATACAGAGTATTCTCTGATACCTTATCCTTTCTATTCCTACTCCTAACTGATTAAAGAGATTGTTAATATTGTAATATTACCCATTGATGAGCACTGTTCATATTCATATGTGTGCTATTAAGATATTATTCTATTCATAAATGTGTGATATATATTGTTCAATTCTTCAAATAAACCTTTTAATTTGCAAAACAAACCTACTTCTTGGCTCAGTGAGGTCGGGGAGATTCAAAGAGAGGGGCGTTATATAAGGGTTCATCATCCAGATTTATAGAACTTTGACATAAAAATATATAAATAAGGGCTTCCATTGGGCATCCCATACTAGGCATTGACTTAGTTGGAGTGCTGGATTGAAGTCACTTACACATTTCTATGTTGATGACACGTTCTTACTGGATTGGACCCCAGTGGGACTCTAGCATTCAATCAACATTCTTGTAAAGTATACTACTTTAAATCATCTGTTAATACATCAAAGCAAAATTAAAATCTACCAACTAAATTGTAAAGGCTTTAGGGTATATGGGTGGAGATAAATTGGATAAGGTGGACAATTATCCATACCTGAGCCACCCCCTTTATAATGTTCCCAGTTTCCTTCACTATAGGTCTCACATATCTCTCAAGGCCATCCGGAGGTGTAAGGTGGTCAAAAGCTTTATAAACAGGATTGGTGGTAATTCAGTAGAGGGTTGTCGAGAGGTATATATTGCACCATTTATTTTGTATGGGTTAGAAACCCTTGCAGGAAAATATGTCAGTTGGGTGGATACTTAAGAGGGGAACATATTGAGATCAATGCTGGGCCTGCCGGTTACGGTCGCTCAGGTGACTAGAATTGGGAGTCACATTGTTGCTAACTATGTGGAAGATGGTTCGTTTAAAGCTTTGGTTGAAGATAATTTTAGCGGATCAGACTGCAGCATTGTCTATTATCTTATTACAATTCATTGAGTATTCAAGAATTAGGCCCAGAAATGTGGCACATATTGAATTGATGAATACAGTACAATCCCACTTGGATGCTATTGTCCTAGAGATGGATGGTGTAGAAAACTTGTTTCTTTTTCTGCAGCAATTGAGTAAGTAGTTAAAATGGGATCCTGACTGGTCTATTGACTTGCTAGCCACGAAAAGTTGTTATGCTGAATATATACTGCAGGGAATCTCTCTGCACTTACTTGTCATGCACTTACTTGACTATAATATGTACCCAGTCATTGAGATGCTTTATTTTACACCTGCAGCTTAATCTCCTACTGGTATATGATATTACAGGAGCATGGACCAACGTCCCCGTCATCAAAGGCTTTGTCGCCTTTGTAAGATCGAAATCGAAACAAGTAGGCATATATTACATTTCCTGTGATAACAACCACAAAATGACATTGGTGGGGCGTTAGCGCTGGCGTGTTTGTGAGGCCGGTTAACGCTGGGTACTTAACATGACATTACTGTCCCATCATATTACCTTGAATGAAAGTTGTGAGGAGAGGGGTGGTCTGTAATAAGTTCCATGATTGCATGAATGATTCTGCTGAAGGGGGAGGTGTGGCACTGATCATTTGCCTCCCCATTCCCTGAAGGGGGTAAGGCATGCTGGGAGTTCAGAGCCCCTACCGGCAAAAATAGAGTTAGCGGACCCGGAAAAGGTGTTCATACATTGCTACCGGCACCTTTAGTTCCAGACCAGCTCACTCGTAATGAGGACAATACTTTCCCAGAGAGACTGTACTGAACCTTCTGTTTGTTCATCCCTTTTTCTCATTACCCACCCTTGGACACATGTAGGTACGAGTTCTCCAGGAAACTCTTAGGGCCTGATTCACAGAGCATTTTCCAATGGGATTGCGCCATTATACAACGGTTCTGTGAAACAGGTCCTGAGTATTCTATTTCTGCACCATAATCTTGTTAGTAATAACAATTTGGTTTATATCAAAAATCTGGTGTGCGACCATCTTCTTTATCACAGGTTTCTGACAGTATGTTGATCTATATACATTCATTGACCTGAAAAATTGCTTTGATTGTATCACTTGTGCATGATCTAGCACCTATGTGTTCTATGCATGTGCTTTATATGCCTGCATAGCAAGGGTACATTATCCTAGAGATGCAGCTAGTGAAACCATTAACATTTAACAACAGGGAATACAGGAGGAAAATATATTGGTGTTCCTGTTCATACAACTAAGCACTAACTGTCCCAACAATGAATTGCAGGATACGGCCAAGAGCTTTCTGAGGCTGTTGCTGTCCATGCTTCTCTTAGCTGATGTTAATGAACAATTACTTGGTGTTCCATTTGGGAATACGCAGCTCATTAGGGGCATTAAGTGATGTCTTAGGGCAAAGTGCCATTTCCTTTTTTTGTCACTTTTTTTACTAAATCCACATGTGAACTTGTATAGACAGATCCGGGAAGAGGTAATAGTAATGGATAGGTCCCACAGAGGCCCTTTAATTTCATATCTGAGTACTAGCCTGCAGGTATTGGGACTTTATTATTATCATTGTTTGTGTATGGTGCAAATGTTGCTTGGAAGCCCATCTCAGTTCCGAGTCTTGCAATGGGTCCTATTGGGTAACCTTAGTGCTGATTGTGACTTGCATACGTTACTAACTCAGGTAGCTTCGACAAAAGGTATTCCATGGCTGGAACCAATGATTACCTGCTATTTTAGGGTCCAAAACTCGTTCTCTACCTCATAGCAGCCCGAATGTACCTTCTTAAAAGTCCTGTCATGGAATTCATTTGGTTATGTCAATCTCATGGGTTGGTTTTCATCAATTCTGCCTGAGGATCAACCGACGATCTTAATACTACAGGAACCCATGAAAATGAGCTCTTTTACTATACCAGGGTTTACTACGTATTGTATGTCTGCAAAGAAGCCTCTCCAAGGACGACCGAGTGGGGGGCTCACAATAGCAGTCAACAATTTGGTCGATCTACACTCAAAGTGGATATGGGAATCAGTGAGCTTATTAGGTGTATTTGTAGAGACTTTCTCAACTAAACACCCGTCATTTCTAATAATATCATTATACTGGAATCCTGCCAGTGGCACGATTGATGCTATGTTGGATGAAATTGATGATTGTCTGGAAAATATATCCAGCAAACATCAATCCCTAGAAATTATCATTGGGGGAGATTTTAATTGTGATTGTACAGATCCAACTGTATTTGGAGCATCCAAATCCTCCCAAATATCATGTGGAAGGGGTGCGAAATTTAGAGATTTACTTTATGATTGGGACATGGATATGATTGTAAGTGACGATATGAAGTCACACACTACATGGTCACGGGGTTCTAAAGTATCGACGATTGATTTCATATACGCCACTCGAATCCTTGCTTCTCTTTCGTCACCCTTACAAACCAGAGTGATCATGCACAGATTTCTTGTACGCTGAAAGTGCAATGTAAATGTTTGACCCCTGAGCCAGCTTTGGCTTTAGTAGAGATTGATTGCCCCCAAGTTTCCATTAGATGGAGTCAAGGCCTGTGTCATCAATTTGTTAAGCATGTTTTGCATAAAATACGTCTATACAGTCAAATATCAAAATTAAGACACCTTCGATACATTTTTACTCTGAATTGATCAATAATGCACTTGCTCTCTTTAGTAAAAGGTATATTAAGAAAAACCATCCCTATCCCTTTGATTTTACTTGCAAGCTTTTAAAAAGAGAGAAAAACAAGGCATTAAGACAACTTCAAATAACTGACCATGGAGTATTGAATTGTAGGAACATGCGGTTACATATTTTGAAGGCATACACACAGAATCTCAGACATGCTCGTATTCTAAAATTTAATAGGGATAACTGTGACCTGATAAGAGCAATATCATCATATGACACTCGCACAATTTGGCGCACAATTAAAAGTGGCGATAAAAGCGCTGCATTGGCCACATCTTACTGCATATCAGATCAAAAAATGCATGATTATATAACAGCAAAATATCATATTCCAAAAAAATTCTTGTCTGTTCCAGGTGTACAGTTGTGTTATAGTAGGATCGCTCGCTTGGAATGGTCACTGGAAGATCTTTAATGGGCCATTTCAAGATTATCTTATTCTAAATCGGCTGGCCCTGATGGGCTTCCGCCTTGCCTTTACAAAGCATTTCCTGAGTTTTGGGCGGGAATTCTGAAAACCAAATTTGATGCTATTATTAACACCGGTTCTATCCCCCCCTCTTGGACCACCGTGAATATTGTTCCAATATTCAAAAAAGGCGACCCTGCCCTACCACAGAATTACAGGCCAATCTCTCTGATTGATACCGATGCAAAATTGTTTGCAATTCTCCTCTTATATGACCTGGAAAAATTCATCGAGGCAAATAACCTCTATTCAAAATACCAAACAGGCTTTAGGAAGGGCATGAGTACTGCTTTGAATGCTGCTATCATGGCTCATATGATAGAGGGTACAAGAGGAAACAATTCTTACTCTGTTTATGTGGCCATGATCGACATGTCATCAGCATTCGACAATGTGGTACGAAACCTGCTGTGGAATTTAATGAGGGCCATGGGAATACCTACAGTGTTACTATATTGGTTCATTAAATTCCACACTAATACCTCGTACAAAATTTAAATCTCACTTGATGGCAGAACTACAGAGCCAATTAGAACATCCATTGGGCTTAAGCAAGGCTGCAACCTTGCGGCAACATTCTTTAATTTATATTTTACAGATCTTGACAAGGAATGGGATCATAGTAATCTTTTTTCTGTAAAAATTGGTTCCCTGCGTATGAAATGGATTGCATTCGCAGACGATATCATTTTTTTTGACCCCACTCCAGCTGGGTTGCAAACAAAGCTCCAACTTTTTGAGAACTTTGCAGTCGCACACAATTTGACACCAAATCCAGCAAAAACGGCTATTATGAAATTTGGCACAAAACAAAATAGCAAGGGATATCGATGGGAGATTATGAAAACTCAAATTCCATTCGTTTCAAGAGCTATTTATTTGGGATATAATCTCACTACTCAAAATTCAATCAAAGCATGGACGGACTTTATTAGAAATAAAACACGTCCTTTATTGTCCCAGCTAAAAAGGATTGCACAAAATACTGTAAATTCTCATTAACACCGATGATTGACTTCTTGACGTTAAAAATTGAAAGCGTCATTTTATATTCCCTCAATATGTGCCTATGCGACTTGAGTGCAACCGTAGATTCTATACAGGGGTCATTGATTAAATCTGCCATGCATTTACCAATGTCTGTACCAAATGCAGTGATTCGCCATGAGTTTGGGCTTGTGGCATTATCTGGACGCTGGAAATGGCGGCAATTATGCAGTTATGTAAAAATTAATTATCCTCCAAAAAATTCACTATATGAAGACATGAAAGGTATGTTAGATTCCTCTAATGCGGCTTCCTTCAATCAATTCCACCATAAAATGCAACCATTACTGAAGTCTCTATGTATTACTATTGAAGATGTCCATCAGCGTCCAGGTTATGCTAAAAAGAAGCTATTTGAACAGGATTGGCGGCTAACAATAGAAAGAATATCTTCCTACAAACTGTATAAAGAATATAGCATGTTTGTTAAACAATGTATTCCAAGATTTGACCATGTTCTGTTGTTTCCATGTAACCATACTAGAAAAGCGTACATATGGTACAGAATGAACCTATATCATACCAGGGAAAGAACAGCTAATTGGGATACCAAAGACGAAAATAATCAAATCAAATGTTGTTTCCCTTCTTGCAATGAACCCATTGAAACTATGAAACATCTTATTTTGGAATGTCCACACTTCAATTCAATGCGAAGCAACCGATTGATGAAATTTGTGAACATTGATTTTGAGGACTGTTTGCAATCGTTATGGGATGCGAATGATGCAAGGTACACATAAACCCCTGTTTTTTGAGTTGCTCAGTCTGTGCAAGTACATAGAAAAAGAGCTTTTCAATTTTAAAAAAACTAGAGGATACCAATAATTAGATGTGATATCCTGTTTTTTTAAGCTGTGCTATAAAAGTATTATGTTTCTGTAAATTAATGTAAATGTAAATATTTTATTTTTCTAAATCACTTTTGAAAAGGTTCTACATTTTGTACAAATAAAAAAAAAATGTCCTATTTGGGTGTATGTCATGTTCGGTCAAAGGCATTTTACAAGGATCCTAACCTGTGGTGGGATTCATTGCAGTTCACATAGAGTGGGAGAGATGTGGTTGAACTTGCATTCCCCGGTGATGAGGGTCATAATTGCATGGTGGGCCACTTTACGGAGTTTCCCTCATTTATCTGAGAGATAATCAGAGACTGCACTACGGTTTGGAGTCCTGGCATGTCTGGAAGAGTTTTACCTTGTGAACCAGGGTGATTTGATGCCAGGCATTTGGACCTTTTCAGCTATGTGTTGTACGTACTGGTTTCCTCCCCCAAAGAATCTGAGAGATTGTTTTTATTGTTGATGAGTTTCGATTTAAATACTTCCAAGTACATATCGTCCACCCATCTTTGAGTGTGAGCCTGCATGGCTGTGGACCTCTGAGAATGAATTCTGTCTTGGTAGGGTTACGTTTCAAGAAAGCTCTTGACATCCATGTTTGAATGGTAGCAAGGTATGCACAGAGGTGAGCAATGTCCCTGTGACTTTAAACCTACAGGTATAGTTGATTACCATATTGGGGTATTTAAATGTTTGAGTTCATTAGAAGTGTCTAGAGAGTTTCCATGTATAGATTGAAGAAGACGAGACAGACGGTGAAACCCTGGGGGACACCACAAGTCACGTGACTGGGGGCCATCCACAGATATCTCATCTGGACATCCTGTCTACCAGATAATTATGAGGAGAACCATTGTATGATGATGCCAGCAAAGCACATTTTGTTGGTAACAGGGGACAGCAGTGTGTCACTGTTAACTGTGTTAACTGTGACTGAGAGATCGAGGAGGACAAATAGGCATGAGTCCACTTCATAGAAAATGTGAAAGGTGTCAATGATTACCTGGTTGGTGGCTGTCTAAATGTTGCGTTTGGGGCAAAAGCTGGATTCATAATCCCAAAGCAGGCTATTCACTTTTAGCGAGTAGTTGATTGAAGAGAGACTACTAAAAGGAAAGGTGGTTTTTCAGATCCTCTAGGTGGAGGATGTTTTTTTCAAGAGGTGGTGTATGAGCCCTCTTTTTAGTCTCTCTGGAAAAGTCCATTTGCTAAGCGATGTGTTGACTATCCGGAGAACGGCAGTCATGGTGGGACTTCAAAGATGTGTAAGGATGCTCGCCAGGATAATGTTATCCATGTAGGAAAAGGGATGGTGATAGGATAGGTAACTTTCCAGATGCTCAGTAAAGAGGGTGTTTTATTTTCAAGAGGGGCATATGAGCCCTTGTATTAGTCTGGCGGGGAAAAAAAAGTGCTTTTGCTAAGAGATGAGTTAACACCCCTTAGAAGGGCAGTATTGGCAGGACTGCTAAAATGCTTGATGTTGCTCACTTCGGCCTTTGAGTTTAGCTTGTAAAGAAAGCAGGCCACGAATGAGAATAGCAGTAGAAATGTAATCATGTGGGCCAAACAGAGAAGTGCAAAAATAGAAGCATTAACAGCAGATTTCAGGGATGCAAGTTGAGTTAGTGGGAGACCAAAGAGTGCAGTAGAACAGTAAAAAAGGTGTGATGAAATTAAGGAAGATATCAGTAGCTCAGCAGCATAGCAAGTCAGAAGGAAATTGACTTTTCAAATGATATATACGTGAAAGCGACAGGTGCAGGAAGATATAGAAATGTGATGTTTGAAAGATAAAGCAGTGTCAAAGTAAAGTCCCAGATTACAAGCAGTAGATAATAATAATAATTTGGCATTTATATAGCGCTACAAACCCTCAGGTATCTGAGCGCTGCTTATTATTACCCACGGTGTGTGGTGCTCATTTATCGACCTTGGAAGGATGAAAGGCTGAGTTTGGCCCTGCCGGGATTCGAACATGCGTTAGCAGGCTATGCACGGGTGTCAAAGCGAGCGCTCTACTCGCTGTGCCACTTGACCGGCAGATGATATAGGAAGTTGAGAGGAAGGGAATGGAATAAAGCGAAGAGGTAACGGAGAAGGAATGGTATTAGAAGGGAAGAAAATAACTTCATTATTAGCAGTATTAAGTGTAAGATAATGAGAAACATCCAGGATTTAATAGCAAGTAAACAAGAAGACAGTTGAGTCTGTATGTCAGATGAAAAGAAAGAAAAAGCTGAGTGTCATCAGCGTAGAGATGATGTGATAGATCAAAGGAAGAAATGACTTCAGCCAGGGGTGGAGTATACAGAGAAAAAAGGAAAGGATCACATACAGATCCTTGTGGAACACAGTGAGCAAGAAAAAGAGAGTCAGAGGTTGTCCCAACCCAGAAACTGAAAAAGTCCTATGGGACAAATAAGACGTAAACCAGCAATAACAGAGCCAGAAACACCAAAGGATGAGATGCTAGTGGAAGTGAGTGATCAACCGTGTAGAATGCAGCGGATAGATCTAATAAAATAAGAATGGAGGGTTGCTTAGAGTAACGTTCTGTAAGTAAATAATTCAAAACTGATAGTAGAGCCGTTTCAGTAGAATGGAACGAAATCCTGACTGAAACCGGGGGAGAACAGAGGTATTAAACACAAACGTAGCATCTTGAGAGTAGACAAGGTGTGCTATTAGTTTAGAAATATAAGGTAGGAGAGAAATAGGACGAAAGTTAGAAGCAGCAGAGGGATCCACAGACAGCTTTTTTAGAATAGGAATAATTGAAGCGTGTTTAAAAGATGATGAAAAAATAGAGGCCATAAGACGATTGTTAAAAAAGGACGTGAGGTAAGAATGGAGGGAGGGATCGACTTTCAGAATAGGAACAGAAGGAATAGGATCAGTGGGGACAAAAGTAGGATTATCCCAAGTCAGTAAAAGTAATTAGTAATAGGAGTAACACAAGAAAGAAAGGCTGTAGGGAATGGAGTGGGAGGAAAATGTACAGTTTGTGTAGACGAAAAATTAATGGTGAGGCTAAGAGACACCACCCTTGAAGAGAAAACTAAAGCCAGGTCAGAAGCTGATAGAGTAGAATTGACTGCATAGTCTGGATTAGGGGGAGACGGAGACGAGAAAGATTTTGGAAGAGGCGCCTGGGAGGAGATGATTGTGTGGGAAGAAGTTCAGAAAAATAGGAACGTTTAGCAGAAAGAAGATAATCATAGTACAAGGCATGATATGATGAATATGAGTTATAATCACCCACAGAACTAGAATTAAGCCAGCTTCTAGAACACAACACATGGACTGAAGGTGAGTGGAAAGCCAAGGCTTTTAAGATGGGTAGAAAACAGAGGAAGGATAAAGAGTATCAAGAGATGAAGAAAGTGAAGAAAGGAGAGCAGAAGCTACCTTGTCAGCTGACAAGGCATGCAAATGTAGAATCAGAAGGTAGGGCAGAGATACATGATGAAAGAAAATGTGGGCTGTTGAAACGTCGCAGATCACACCAACGAAATGGAGGGGGAAGAAATAGATAAGACTGGAGGTATGGGAAAAATTGAAACAGAAAGGAAGTGGTGATCAGAAAGATAAACAGTCAGAGATGAGACAGAGGAGGTTGGGGAAGTAAAAAATGTGATCAAGACAAGAACTGGAGATGTGTGAAGAAGGTGTAGAAAGTGGAGAAAGTAAAAATCCAGAATAGCAAGAAATGGAAGAGTGAACAGAAAAAAGATGAGTATAAGAGGAGTAGTAGACGGGAGGATAGTGGAAAGAAGATTGTCAATATCCTCACGCAAAGAACCAACAGCCCGAGGGGGGCAATACATGAGTAGGAACGAAATAGAGTAAAGATTACAAAAAGCTGTGTAAGAAAATACAAAAGAAGAATAACTAGGAAAGGGAGAAGAAGAAGGAACAGTTGTGAAACATGAACAATATAAGAAGCCAATGCCGCCACCGCGAGCAGAGGAGTGCGAGGTACGACAAAAGGAAGTATGAGAAGTAGTCAAAGATGCAGGAATGGTAATATTATATGAAGGGAAGTTTATGGTCATGAAGTGGAACAAAATTACCAGCATAAGGCTGAGACTACCATGAGAACCAGATGAATGTACTGGCTGTGCTTGCAATGGAAGAACAGGCCAGGCTGCCATGAGCCGCGACAGGAGACCAACTGTGTAGGCAGGTAGCAGTGCTCGGAAACCTACTCTATGGTGGTCCCATCTGCAGACAGCCGCAGACAGCATGCAGACGTTGCCTGACTTCCTCTGGAACTTGCCAAGGCATGATATGATGCAGGAATATTCGGTATGTCTGGGCCGCTGGATTGGGCTGGGCAAGGAGGTGGGCCACAGACGTCATGCCGCCATGGAAACGGGATTGCTGGTGAAAGTACCGGAGGAGCGGGCTGCAAAGTTGAAGGCTGTACGGCAGTACGGGAGAGTAACAAATCAGACAAAAATGCCATTTATGCATTATTTCCCACAGCTCAATGTATGTGGGCTCATCATTAGGATACTCACACTGTTGCCCAGCATTTGTGTGATCACACATGCCACAGAGAAGGAGAAGACATGGGCATTGTTGATTTAGGGTGTTTGCTGCCTCTTTGTGGAAGAGTGTGTCCTCTCCACTAGTATACGTGGAGACATTGTGCAATGGTTCAATGGCAATTTCATTGCCCATTATTTTATTATCAGGAACTCTAATAATAATAATAATAATAATAATAATAATAATAATAATAATAACAACATATTGTGGGGAGGCTGGCACACAGTCTTCTATACTGGGAAAAATATGTTTGACTAACCTCAGAGATCAACTGGAAAGTGGTTGTTTAAATATTTACTATCTTTGTAAAGTGAAAAATGGCCTATGGCTCAGTACATGATGCTTTAAGGACCTGATTTACAAAAATGTTTTCAATGGGACCTAATTTCCCATGTTAAAACATTTTTGTAAATCAAACCTTAAATGCTCTGTTTTCCTTATGAGAGTTTTGCAAGGAGGGTAGGTGGCCTTACTCGCACTTGCAATACATGGTGAACTAGCTATCTATTCTGAAAAGCTTTGTCATCGATCTCCCAGCTTGCCTGGAAGTTATTTGCTGATCTAAAAAGGTGAAGGCAAAAAACAGGTATTTCAGCATTTAAGGACTGCAAGATACTACAGTGATGTAAACATGTCATGTGATTCCAAGTGACTAAATGTACAAGTGGTTTCAATGTATTGTTACAATGACACATTGTTTAGTTCCAGTCGAAATTTGGTATCAGGGTCACACTTTTGGCGCATTTGATTCTGGAATTGCTAGCAATTATTATTATTTTTTTTTTTTTTATTAAAACAAAAATTTTGTTTTTGATGCATACGCAACTTTACAAAATTTACATCGAGATTCAATACACCTCTTAAACACACATATAAGCACATAGATATAAATACAGAAAAGGCGTAATTGAAATATGTACGAAGGAAAAATAGTTACGTTTATAAAACTCTAATTTCTTTAGCAAAATCATTCGTATACACAATATACATACTATAAAATAAATCTCATTACTTTGCAAAGTTAAGTCTAAACTACATGCGATTCAAGAGCTGCATCTATAATTTTCACTAAACGGACAGTCGCAAGAATTATCGAGTTACATGACCCCCACATACATCTGGTCCAAATTAACTCTCTACTGCTTGGAGTATTGGTGGGACTAAAAGAGGAAATGATTTTTAAACGTTCCATTTCAAAAGTTGGACAAAACAGAAAAAGATGTTTTAAGGTCTCATTGATTTCAGGCATTTTACAAAATCTGCATCTAGTATCTACAGCAGTAGTCTCTTTGTTTGCCCAATGTTTCATTCTCCTCTTGGTGTGCAGCAGATCTAAACGAAAGCGCATATATATTACACGAGTTTCTTCACTCGGTGATAGTAATAGATATTGCAGGCGAGGTGTTTGAGCGTGTCTATAATTTGCATATTCAGTAAATGAAGAATACTGTGTTAATTGTTCGCACGTTTCGGCCCAATCATTCCAAAATAAACACTTATGAGCTGCGCAAAACCTCCTTTGTAAGT
This sequence comes from Ambystoma mexicanum, assembly GCF_040938575.1. Taxonomy (NCBI): domain Eukaryota; kingdom Metazoa; phylum Chordata; class Amphibia; order Caudata; family Ambystomatidae; genus Ambystoma; species Ambystoma mexicanum. The sequence goes on along the minus strand of NC_090937.1, from coordinate 1,513,438,068 downwards.
CGTCTGCTGCTATGTTGATGTTGTTTAGAATAAGCTGTATTCGCTGCTGGAAACATGCAATGGACCTAGGCTTGGATTCCCTCAGCATAATGAAAAAATCTTCATATAAAGAGTTTTCTTCTGGAAAACTCATGTTATGATAAGTTTTCAACAAACGCCAATTATATCGAGAAGCCAAAGAATTCAAGCCTAGCTCATGTCGTACAATTGCGTTGGGAAGGGACGCAGGAAGGCGTAAGGTTGCTTTCCACAACCCAGCTTGTACTTTATTAAAAAATGAAGAAAGATCTATTAAATTCAGGTCCAAACCATATAAGATGATGGCCTCTACCTTTTTTAAGTAAAATTCAAATAAGGGTACTAGGGAAAATTTGCAATATTTGCGTAAAATTAATCTCATTTGATTTTGTAGAGGGAGAACTTTTTCCGCAATTGTCTGTTGCCAAAACACTGCAGAAGAATTGTTTGCCAGGTTGTACCCTAAGTAAGTTGTCTGAGCAACAATGTTAATATAGTTTGAATCCAAATTCCATCGAAACTTTCGTAGCTTTTTTTTAGAAGATAGTATGGGAATGCTCGATTTCAATGAGTTTATGGTAAGGTTATTTCGTTTACAATATAACTCAAATGTTTCCAGAATGAGTACTGTCAAAAAGTAACACATCGTCTGCATATGCAAGCCAAGACAGACGAAGCTTACCTAACTTGACTGTCCCTTCAATATCCGAAAGATATAAGTTGAACAGGACTGCTGCAAGATTGCAGCCCTGTTTAACGCCAATAGCAGTCGGAATAGAATGTGTTAGGTGGCCTTTGCTAGTAATACAAACTCTGATTGTGGTGTTATGATGTAGAAGCGCTATTAGCGCCACCAGACCCGGAGGAAACTTAAGATCCAACATTTTAGTCCATAGCCTGCTTTGAATAACACAATCAAAGGCAGATGATAGATCCAATGAAGCAATAAAAATTGGTCCATTAGTAGAGGTGAGAGCTTCAGCAATTAAATGTGCTAGAATACTTGCATTCAATTGAGTTCCCATTTTTTTTCTAAATCCTGTTTGGACTTTGTTAATACTGTTGTTTGTTTTAATATGTTGCTCCACCTCATTGAGTAGCAGAAGCGCAAAGATCTTAGCAGCGACGTTGAATGGATTATCCATGGGACCTTTTTTGTGGAGAGGAATAATAATGGATTTAACCCAAGATATTGGCAGAGTTTTACTTTTATAAATGGATTAAAACATCTTCAAAAATACGTTAGCCCAGAAAATGGGATTGTCTTTTATAACGCATGGCGGAAGCCCATCCGGGCCTGCACACTTTGAGGATTTAAGCTTTGTGATTGCTAACAAGACATCTTGGACGTCCCATGGACAAGTCATTGGAATAAATTTTACTAAATCAAGAATATTTACTTGATTGAATCTCTCCGGTAGATGATATTTTTGTTCAAAGAATGTATACCATGAGTTGCCATCTATAGCCGACTCCATGGAGGAGGGAACAGAGTACTTGGATGCTCTAAGAAGTTTCCAGATGTCCCGAATATTGTGCTTACAAATAAGACGCACCATATTCTGATTCCCCGTCAAATTAAATGCAATTCGGGCCGATTTTAACTTGTTTTTGAAGTGTCTCAAAACTATTTTTTTAGCTTTAGACAAGTTGTACCAATTTGTCCTACCATATTCATTCCTTATTGCACGCAATGCAGAGTTTTTCTCCTTTTTTAATTTCGCAATGGTTCTTTCTAAGATACTGCAAGGTCGTGCAGTATTCAGATTATTCTCGGCAGAGTCAGCCAACGCTCTCAGGTGATGTTGTATCATCTGACTATTCCACTGCGAGATAGCCTGAGAGGAGATATCGTCTGATGAGTTATCAGGCCACCAGTCGCGATTAACTAAAAAAGTCAGTCGACGACATGTGGACATGTTCCAACTGATGGAGATGTACGGTCTATCATACTGAACTAAGCCTAGCGAATGTACCCTATCAAATGGTTCAATGTTTACCGCTAATGAGCATTCTAAAATGGCATGATCTCCATAAGGCGGAAAATGGGACTTAATTGACGATAGTAGGCCCGAAAGGTGATTTGAGCTGACTATGTAGTCGATGGTGGAGAAAGCATTCCCCCTATGCCATGTAAATGAAGCTTTAAGGCAAGCAGCTTTAATTATACATAGGTCCCAGCAAGAGAAAAAATTGGCCCATCTTGAGCCATTCGCACAAGAAGTTTTAACGTGGTGTGCCAATTCAAACAGACGGGAATCGTTAGGATATGTGTATAAATAGGAATTAAAATCGCCACCAATTAATATCTCAGCTGTTGGGGCGATATGACAAATGTCCATTAGAGCATCGTTTAACATGGTTATAGCATCAACAAGCAGTATGGAGATCGGGTTCCAATAAAGGGAAATCAACATTACTCTACGTGGTATGTCCATATTAATAGTCACATCTACCAATAGAAACAATCGGGTAGAGACTCTATGATTTATTACAAAGTTGAGATCATTATTTAATAGAATGGACAAACCACCTACCGGGCGACCGACTGGCGGTTGAATAGCTAACTGATTGACGGCCGTAAATCCGTCTAGTTGAAGGTCGTGAACACACATAGTTTCTTGAAGCAATAAAATAGAAGGCAAGATTTTAATGGCCTTGTCATGGAACCGTGTTAAAAGGTTATTAAAACCACAACAATTCCACGAATGAATAATGGGGTTTATGCATTACGAATTTGCTTCAGCAATAGGCAGAGAAGACCCTAAAAGTGATGAGGCATTAGGAGTGGGCAGAATCCCCACTAAACCATTTAGGGCCAAGGTCAAAGAAGCCAATTGTGCCAAGATCTTTGCATTTTCCGATTGCTCTGATGGCATTTCCTTTTTACTGTTGTCTTGTTTCACCCCCAAAGGCGTGAATTCTGAGAGACTAAGTTGCGTAATGAAGGAATTTTATACAGAGTATTCAACAAAAAAGTGCGGTTAATGGGTACCTTACCATTAATCTGAGGATTGCTAGACCATCCAATTAAGGTCTGGTTTTCCTCAGAAATCTCATTCAGAAACATAGGATCTATATTGGTGGATGTTATTGACGGTAAAGGCAACCTCATGTTAACGGGTTGAAGAACTTGCTTCAACCCATCCTGCTTTTCTACCAGAGACGAAGTCCCCAACGCTGCTCCAGCACATGTGGATACTGGGTTGCGCACGGCCTGGTCAACAGATATTTCATGTTCCACTTTAGACATAGTGAGTAAGGGTTTAGCCGACTCAACCGAGACAGCATGTTTTTCTTGGCTCGGCATCGAGCTCTGCGTTTGACGCTCATGGAATTTAAGCACTGATGTGGCATAAGAAGGTTGATAAATCGTTATCGGAACTGATGCCACATTCGACGCCTCTGAAACAATTATGTCATTCTCAGAGGTGCTTGAAGCCACATGGCAGACTGTTTTTTTATTCTCAATCGGAAGAAAAAACCTATTCAAATTTACTTGATTATTAGCTGCCTGTGGTAATTTGCCCACAACACCAGCAAGGCTAGGGGAATCACTCCGAGTTTCAACAGATCCTTCCGATCTTGGGTGGAGATCAGAAGTGAGAGAGCCCTTCTTTTTACCTTTCCGTGTGTTTTTGGGGGCCTGCCATTGAAGTGCAATCCGACTCTCCTCATTTAATTGACTAGAGTCAAAAAGCACTTCTGCATCTTCAATGTCCGCCAACTTCACAACCGCATCAGTTGTAACACCATTGGTTGCCGAGTTTTGCAAGGAGGAGGCTGCAATGCTGTTATTGCCTGAGCAATTCGTGTTTTTTTTCGTCTTATTTTTGCGTTTTACCGCTCTCTGATAAGCTTTTTTCATTTTGCGTGAGGCATGATACATATGATTAGGCCCCTCCGAGTCACAAATTTTCTCGTGAGAAACAGACTGGTCCATTAACGCTGTAAGAGCGGACGGACTGTCGGGAGTAGATTCAGCCACAGTAGTGGTCGGAGGAATCTTTCCAAATTCGCACATTTCCACATTGAAAAGTTTGGAGTTATACATGGTTTTCTCAATTTGTAGGATTCTATCGTGCTGCAGTTTGGCTACTTCAGCCCACTCTGTAGAATGGGATATAGAGATTGATGAAGCCTCTGCAGATTCTTTACCCACTGCTTTTGCAAATGAAGTGGGCAGACCATGAATAAGTAGTGGTGACTCAATCGTTTGCGTGCTTTGGGAAATTGAGGCATGCGTGAAAGAGGTCATCGGCATACTCCTCCTTACAATATCGACCATTCGTTCACGGCAAGATGCGTGAAATTTGTGGCAGGCCTCTTGTGCCATAATGTATCCCTCAATCCTAGCCAACTGTAAAGAATTGGCACTAATTGAGTCCTTCAAATCTTTCAGAACTGCATGAGTAAATTCATGTCCTTTGTCTAAGAGATTAAGGATGCGAGTAAACACTGGAAATGAATGAATTTCCTGTGCTAATAAATTGGGGGCGTTCCTGTCATTCGCAAAAGGAGAACTTGAAGTTTGAGGAAAAACAGACTCAGAGGGAAACCCAGAAGGAGGCGGTTTAAATGGGGATTCATGATTCGATTGTTTTTCGCAGTGTGCCTTGTTGTGGAATATAGGTGCATTGGGTAATGAAATGCTCGTATCACTTTCAAACAAGTGCGCTTGATTGTTTGACTGAGAGACATCTATAGTAGGCAGCAGGCTAGAATGAAAATGAACCTGTTCATGTAGGCCACGTGAGGCTGCAGCTGGAGTAGAAGGGCCCAGCGAAAGACTAATACGTCTTTCTAGTGCCTCAATTACGCCGGGAGCCAACATGGAGGTATCAGAAATCACGAGAGGAGATTTACACATTTCTCCTAAAAATACTTCTGCATTGTGATCTTCATCATTGGCTGTTTTCAACGAAAAGGGCGTATATATATTTTGCTCATGTAACGGCTCAATCAGATGAGTGCCTTTTACAAAATGCTCACCACATTCCAGTGAGGCATTTGGAACGACAACCTGCAAAGGGCTGTCAGGGGAAGTAATATGTGAGCTTTCTGTATTTAGGGGAGCCAAAGACAGCTTCATCTTGGCTGGAATCTTACCCGTATCCATCAAACATTTACCGTTCCTTAAAGTAGTAAATGAACACTCCATTTTTCTGAGTAGCTGCACTCTGTCAACTTAACAAGACAAGAACGTTAACCAGGTTGAAGGGCAAGAAAAAAACAATGCTATGCTCTCTCACTGAGCCTCAGATACAGGTGGATCACAATACCTCACAAAACCCAAAATTGCTCAGTGAAACTCTCAGCTCGCCCAACGCAACGCGCCGCACACCGCGCAGCGCGGATGCGCTGGAGGGCGGTGATTAAGTACAGCAGGCCAGGGACAAAGGGGCGGAGAAAACGGCCCACAGATCACCTATACGAGCGAAAAGAAAGAAGACTATATAAGTATAATACTTATAAATTATAATAAGCAATTTACACACAGTCCAGAGAGTCCGTGCTTAGGAGTCTTTACTTTCAAATGGGAATCAGTAACCGGAGGCACAAAGAGTCACCTGATTCACGCGAGTCAGGCAGAATGGGTGTCCCACAGATAGACTTCCTCCCGGCGACGAGCAGCGCGGATACACTAGGCGCTGGAAGTAGGAGAGCAAAATCCGATGCTCAGAGTTCAACACAGCACAACACGGCGCTGCACAGCAAACAGCCCTTTGCGGTCCTTCGCGGTGCGCAGCGCGGATGCGCTGGAGGGGGGTGATTAAGTACAGCAGGCCAGGGACAAAGGGGCGGAGAAAACGGCCCACAGATCACCTGATTCATGCGAGTCAGGCAGAATGGGTGTCCCACAGATAGACTTCCTCCCGGCGACGAGCAGCGCGGATACACCAGGCACTGGAAGTAGGAGAGCAAACTCCGATGCTCAGAGTTCAACACAGCACAACACGGCGCTGCACAGCAAACAGCCCTTTGCGGTCCTTCGCGGTGCTAGCAATAACAAGATGAATGTTGTAAACACAGCCCAATATATGTAATGGCTTTACCTGTGACTGTGCCTGCATGAAAGGTGTCCTTTAATGGGCCTGAGTGCTACTGAGATAGGAAAGGCTAGGGATGTTACACCGAGTTCCTAATCAAGTGGCCATATGACCGGACCATATGTTATATCGTGTATGCATAGAAGTTCAAGAAACTTTGTTCAAAATCAAGAGAGGGATAGAGTGTTCAGCAGGAGTCAAAGCGAGCAATCTCGTTCAAATCTAGCAGGAAGGAAGGAAGGAAGGAAGGAAGGAAGGAAGGAAGGAAGGAAGGAAGGAAGGAAGGAAGGAAGGAAGGAAGGAAGGAAGGAAGGAAGGAAGGAAGGAAGGAAGGAAGGAAGGAAGGAAAATATGAGGCAATGGCGAAAGAAGGACAAAGAGTTGGAGGAGGAGAAGAGGAAATAAGGGGGAGGCAGGGAATAATTCATGTGAGGAAGTTAGGAGTGGAGGGAGAATGAAGAAGGAAGGAGGACATTGATCTAGGAAAGGCAGGGACAAGAAGGGAGGATGGGAGGGATGAATAGATGAAAGAATGCAGAAGGAAAGAAAAGGGGAGGGGGAGGCAGAAGGGGAGCATGGATGGAAAGGGGGAAGCGAAGTACAGAAGAAAGGAAGGGAGGAAGAACAGAGGTAAAATGGTGGAGAACGGGTTGAGGAAAGGACGAGAGGGGGTGGTGGGGTGGAATGGAACAGTGATAGGAAGGTATGGCGTAAGACACATATGGAGTAATGAAGGCATGAAGGGAAGGAGGGAGAAATAAACGGAAGCAGCGAGGGATAGTGAAATGGGGAATGGAGGAGAGGATGGGATTAGGGCAGAGGGAAGGAAAGTCGCAAGAGAGGCGAGGAATGAGATTCGCCCAGGAAGATATGAAGGGAGAGATATAGGATAAAGGGGAGAATGCAAGGGAGGATAGAAGAAAGTGATGAAGGGAGGATGGAATGAAGGAACACAATAATCGATAGAATTCGAAGAAAGAGGGCTAATAGGGGAATGCCTGAATTGTATTAATTAAAAACAAACAAAAAAAAATAGATTTGTCAAGCTGAAAAAGCACGTTTGACTATCCATCAGTGAGAGAGATGTTTTGAAGCCATTGATCAAATTCACCCATTGCGTACATTACCCTGCTGCAGTAAATCAGTAGTGCTGGGTTTCCCTGCAAGGATCATTGGCACTGACACCATCCAGTTGGTCACAGATGATTTTGCTCTTACTAGGTGGTAGGAGTCTTTAGGAAAACGTCCTGGGACAGACGAACTCTGCTAACGCTGTACCCAGTCCCCGTAGGGAGCAGAACAGCCAAAGGACTTCCTTCTCGTGGAGGTACTGATTATTGAAGTCTACGGGTTCTTTCATTGCTGTTGAACCCTGATGGTTGCAGCCAGAGTGAGCGCCTATTGGCTTACAAGGGAATTGAGTTGGGAAAGGGAACACGACGGTTCGCAATTCCAGATCCTAATGTGTTCATGCTGATGGTATGGGTCTGAGAAATGAAAGAGAGTAAGTGCCTATATGAATCAGGGTACTGTGTGCCACATGGAAAGCAGAAAAGGTCATCATCAGGATCTGGCATCGCGAACCGTAGTGTTCACTTTCCCAACCCAATTCCATTTTTGCTACCATTGTTAAGGTCAGTGAAGGACCGGAATTGTGAACACCATACATTCCTTTTATTGTTTGTTGTTTCTGTGTATATACTTCCGTAACATCTAGTTCACAATCTGCGCTGATTAGCACATTTCAACAAACCTTTTAACCCACCTCCCCCTTCACTTCCTGTAGGGTAGATCACGACTTGGCTCCAGAATAAGGCTGTCAATCTCTCAAAGCCTAAATGTCTGTGGACTTCAGCACCATTTGGTGCCCCCTTGCTACACTTTTTTGAACTTTTGACTATGACTCATTTTCCTGACGTCGACCTACTAAAAGGTCACCCTTTAGCCTGGCTTTTGTAGAACTACCCAAGGTCTCTCACCTAGATAAGCTACAGTACTCACGCTTTTATGGGTTGTTGAAATTGGATACGATTGTATTGTATACATAGGATACCAACATGTATGTAGATATATTCCATGTTTGTGTATCCATGCCTGTACTTACTAAATGTTGCATTGTTTTGCACTAATTGGTTTACTTGCAAGAAGTAAGGATTATTGTGAACTTCTTCTTTTGTAGTTGTACTTGATGTTGTCCACCTTTGTTTTCGACTGCTTAATTTGTACACTTTTGCAGAGGAAATGAGCTACGCCACCCTCCGACAAAAGAATTATGGTCTATAAAACATGTTATTTAAAAAGCAACAGCAATATAAAACGCTGTACTATATTGAGTGTTTTTTTGTATATTGTACGGTGGTTCATGATGGCATAAAGTAGTGTTTGTAGTGTATGATTTTTTGTCACAGTTGAATGAATTTGCATTTGAATAATTACAATTACTAACTACCACAGGCAGGACCACCCCCCCCACCCCCTAGTGTGAATCCATTCATAGCCCACAGTCCTGACCCTGTATTGGGCCATCCCGCCAGTTACCCATGGTCTGAGAAGGGGACAGGGTTAGTGTAGCCAGAAAGAGATCAGCACAGTTGAGGAAGAATTCCACCATATTCACTCTGTACCTCTCTTTCCTTCCTGTCTACTCAACTTCCTTTGGCACAAAGATTTTTGGGTATAATGGAAAGAGGCGAAGGCCAGATATGACTAGGACATAGAATGTACCCCTTAACGCAGGCTTGCTTTTGTCCAATCACCAGTGGACATTTCATATGAGAGAGGATTTCATATGAGAGAGGGAGGTCTCTCACCCCTTCCAAAGCCCCCAGCCGTTAAGGTGAACAAGGAGTATTCCAAGGGAGAGCCATGCTCTGCTCCCTACCCACTCCCATGGCACATTGTAGTAAAACATGATGAGTACCACGACCTGCCACTATCCACCAAACCTACCGGGGCAGTGAGAGATGAACATGGAAGGATGCTCCTTCTTATAAAGCCCTGAAAGTGGCCTCACTGCATCTTAAAAGACACAATGTTCAGGTTTCCCTGTTCCACCACATTCAATGGTCAAACCACATTTGAGCCATGTTTACCGCACTCAAACCAGAAGGACATGCAAGTGCTACTTTTTTTTACTTCGTTGAACTTCAAGCTACTGCTGATTTTCATCCATCAAACTGCCTCTTCGCCGCATTGTGCCAAACAGAGCACATCTCAATATAGCTTGCGGTTGTAGCCAAACTCAGCCTCTTTGAACCCTGCATTGGGTCATCAAGGAAACTGGGCAAACCTGACTGACTCAACTTTAGTCGCTGGAGCATCACATCACAAATAGATCTGAAACAACTGTCTTGAACCAACTTGACACTTAAAATTACCTTTGGGAGTCATCAGAACGTCATGTCTTGAGTTCTGCACTCGACCTGCACTGAGCTCCACTTTGATAATAATAATGATGATGTGTTATTTATATAGCACATATGCTTAAGTGCTTTAAATAGAAAACATATACATAAAATATCACCCGACTGGTGTTGGTACTCATTTACCAACCTCGGAACGATGAACAACTGAGTTGGCCTTTCTTGGGATATGAACCTACGACCTGCAGATCGCACAAAGATCGCAGCACCTAGCGCTCAAACCTGCTGAGCTATCTTACCAGCTTTGAACCGACTGTACACCAGTTGATGCTTGGACCAACATATCTTACTTCACATGAACCTTATTAGATTAGCACAGCAGTACATCCTTAGTCCTGATTCAATGTTATCAAACTGCCAAACATTGGAATATGGTCATCTTCAGATGCCCTATCACCCTATTTCACTTTTGGGGCCCTAGAGACTAGTAACCAACCCTTGATGCATGTTTATCTTCAATTGCATATCCTTTTGATCCAGTGTCACATTTCTAGCCTTCTCTAGCCTAAATAAAATATCCTGAATTCATCTTATTCTGCATTTCTGCCTTCTTTTACATGGGTTGTTTTTATAGATGTTTTATGAGTTGTCTGTACACTTGATTTGTTTGGTAAAGGATTTATATGTTTATGGAACATTGATTGGACCATCTTTTATTTTGGAGCAGTGTTACTTTTGTTCCTACCAGAGCACATTCACTTCCGTTCTGAGGGTATAGCCTTCTCACAGCCCATGTTACCAGAAAAGGCGAAGGAGGCACATCTCACAGCTGTGCATGTTTTCCCTTTATGATTCAGATCAATGTTGGTTTGTAGAAGTGTGTAGGCTGAGTAGGCAGTTTAACCACTACTCATTCTACTACTCCTTTAGAATAGAAGTATTTCATCATAGATCCCACTGGTGGTTGGTGTCCTAGTCGGTTTGATGATTCAGGTTGCAAATGGCTTGAGTCTCCATTTTACAATAGTGCGTTCAAAGGCTCCAGCAGGTCACAGTGTTGCTCAAGTTAGTTGCTCTCATGGAGCTTCTGGTTCAGGCTGTTTCTGACATTCAACTGTAATGGATCGAGCTTGCACCTGTTTGGCTCAAGAAGCAGCAAGAGGTTTGAAGTTTATTTAGAGTGTAAAGGTGTTGGGTGAAGTCAAAGTGGCTCAAAGATGGCTCAAAGTGGTGACACAGGATTATAGTAGCTCCTGGGGTTCTAGGGTGCTGTGAGTCCTAATCCAGGGGCTCTAGGAAAAGATGAGTGGGTCCTTCTCATACAGTCTAGAGAGTCTGGAATGCACCTACAGAGGTTTCCTCATTTTCAGTGCTGGGGCCCCTGGTTTAAGGCTGGCATTGTTATGTCGGTGCTTCCTTTGAACATTGACAAGCAGATTTCCTACTGAGAAAACCTGTGTTTTTGGGGAAGTGATACCCTTCCCCCTGGAATTCAATAAAGAGATAATTCTGGCTATTGACTCACTGCGCTGAATATAGCCTGAGTAGACATGAATTCACATTGACCTGGCATAGCTTGGATCTGGGTTTATGGACATGATATGTCCATGATATCAAATCATTGTTTTCTGTCATAAGTGTGTACTGTTATCAGTAATTATACCCCAACCAGACATGGCTTATGTTTAGAGGTTAGCCTGCCAACATACTTATTAAGGTAGGCAATTACTATAATTTAGATCAAAGTTGCAGGAGGAAAAATGCTACTACTGCTGTTTTCCACCACTAGACCTCCACCCATGCCAACCAGTAGGGCTCCACCCACACTCACGAGAAATAAAAAGAGTATCACTGCGGAGAGACTCATCCCGAACTTACTCCCTACACTCAACACACTCCCTGACAACTTGGATCCTGAGACTCTGGTCGAGGAATATAATAAAATTATGTCCACCTCCCTGGACTTAATCGCCCCTCTCAAACTCAGACCAAGCAAGCCCAAAATACATTTGAACAAATGGTATACACCATTCCTTAAAAACTTAAGACAGCAAACAAGAAAGTGTGAGGCCACTTGGAAAAAAGTCCCATCAGTAGCCAATAAAATTAAACTCACTAAACTAGCGGCCCTGTACAAAAAGAAATCTTCCTAGCAAAACGTACCTCTTTCGACTCCCGTATTTCCCAAGCCAAATCAAACATGAAGGAACTATTTTCTATTCTCAAAGAAGTAGAAACTACCATAGCACCACCAGATACCTGCATTAAAGACAAGAATTGGTGTACCAAAATCCAAAATGCCCTAGCCAACAAAATTGCCACTCTACAAAACAAAATCTCCTGTAAAAAAAGCCTCCTTGAATAACCCTTACTTGTCCAAACCACCTGAAAAGCCGTCCTCAAGGGAACCTATCCACTTCAACTTCACCAAAGTGACCATACTTGAAGTTGAAAAAATCATCCAGTCTTTGAAACCCTCCAATTGCCAGGGTGACTTGTGCCTGGCACAGCTTATTAAAGACGCTGCCCGCGACCTCTCCCCATTCATCATAAAGTTAATCAACGCCTCCTTCTCCACTGGATCCATCGCAACCAATCCAAAACAATCCTGGGTATTACCCCTACTAAAATAACCCACACTTGACCCAACTACTCCCACAAACTACAGACCCATAACGACTGTGCCATTCCTTCTAAAAATCCTGGATAAGGTTGCCTATGTACAAATTCAGAAGCATTTGGAAGAACATCGCCTACTAGGAGCCAGACAATCAGGCTTCCGTCCCCAACATGGGACTGAGACAGCCCTTATCGACCTTAAAACACAGATTGATTTGCTTAGAGATAATGGCCAAGCTGCCTTACTCCTCCTCCTCGACCTCTCTGCAGCTTTTGACCTGGTTGACCACTCTGTCCTATGCACACACCTACACACATCCGCCCACTTCTCCACCGAGGCCATTACTTGGATTAGATCATTCCTTAACGGCAGAACCATGAGGGTTTTCTCGCCCATAGATGCAGAAGACCCCATACCCATCCCTTGTGGCGTACCACAAGGTTCCTGTGTCTCCCCCACACTGTACAATATAGCCCCTTTTCGATGATCTGGATCATCTCGGTATCACCTACACTAACTATGCAGATGATACGCAGATCCACCTTCCTCTTTCTGGAGATTATGGGAAGGATTTGGCCTTGGTGAACAGAGTGTACATCATCATCCAGGCATGGATGGCCACACACAGACTATGCCTGAATGATGATAAAACTGAACTCATCACCTTGGGTACTACTGCCAGCCTAAAGAAATTAAGCCCTGCCTACTCATCTTTCATGATTGATGGCAACACTATCAGGGTGGGACATGAAGTTAAAACATTGGGCTTCTACCTGGACTCCAATTTCTCCTTCAATAGACAGGTGAACTCACTAGCCTCCTCTACGGCCTACACGTGCAAATTGATCCGCACAGCAAAACCTTTTCTATCTGACACCAGTTGCTTGACCCTTGCCAGAGACCTCATACTGTCCCATCTGGACTACTGCAATGCTCTTTATCTTGGGTCCTCCAAAGCTACCACTAGCAAACTACAAATTCTCCAGAATAACACACTTAGAGTGGCTCTGGGCATCTCTAGAAGAGATCATATCACAGTATACAGCCAACAGAACAATTGGATCCCCATCAAAGATAACATTTCCCTAAAAACTGCTTCACTCACCCACACGTCCCTCAATAACGCTGCTCCTATCTACCTGATCGACAGATTTCACAGACAGACCTCTCTGAGACCGACAAGAACAGTATACAGTAACTGCCTCTCCGTCCTCAACTACAAACGCTCCACTATAGGGGGCAACAGCTTCCCAGTGAAAGCGGCTAAACTGTGGAACTCCCTACCACCTACTCTCAGAATGGACCTTCCCTACCAAAACTTCCGATCCAAGATTATTTCCTGGCTGAAAACGCAAGTTCTCTAAACACACCGAGCCCCAAGACCTGTATCTCGCTTTTGACATCTGGACATATTGTACGCACTTGTGCTAACCTGTATATTTAAGTATATTTTCCTTGCTTTTATTATTATTGTGTATATGTGTATGTATATATCATTTTGTTGCAACTAAGCCTTGCAAATTCCTGTAACTGCTGCACCTTGTTACCCTAGGGTATTCTGGCGCATAACAAATAATAAACAAACAAACAAACATGTGACTTTGAGACACAGTGCCTATCCCTAATGCACATTTGACCTGTATAAATGTCTCGTGCCATGTGATAGTAGAAAGTGCAGACGTCAGTAGACTGGTGTAGCACATGTGCATGGATGCACTATGCTTTTGGCATGGAATTGTCATGAAAAGTGTCTGTTTAGCAGGCAATTCCTTTAGACCAGTATTACCTGTGTAATTTTATGATAATGAAAAGAAAATGGAAAAAAAAAAACAACTAGGGCTTTTAATCCAGTGCCAGTTGGAATTCTGGAACAGTACCTTATTATCAAATTGGTTGTTATTCTTATTGCTAACCCTGTTTTTGTGCCATATTCTTTACTGGCCACTTTAGGGGAGGCATGGTATCACAAGTATGACACTTACACAATAGTTACAGTTTGTGAAACGTTTATTGAAATTGCTTGGGTTGGTGTAACTCCTTCTTTGCCCTGTAACTAAGGTGTGAGTAGTCTCGACCATCAAATAATAAATAACGCAGTCCTAGTTGAGCCTGTCAAATCAAAATGGCCTATACTAACAAATCCTAATGCCTGCCTTATGTATGCAAAAGAAAAATCAGTGTTCAAATGAATAAATGTGGTTGAACCAACACTCATTCCATGTTTGACCTCACAGAGTAAGGCTATCCATGTATCCATGTAGGCAGGATTACACACTTTGACTCGGTTTGCAACCAAATACACAGTTACAAAATATGGATTGAGGCACGCATGACCTTCCACCTTAAAGTGTATTTTCTTGGCTTCCAAAATAATGTTTCAACCAAAAAGTTCACAAAGGTCCCCCTCTGTCGGACTCAGACCGTTCATGATACAGTTCAACACAAACCTCATAGGTTCCCCTCTGTCAAACTCAGACCTCTCAGGATAAAGTTCAACACAAAGTTTTAAGGGTCTCCCTTCCCCAAGCTTATTTCACTTTGGGTCGCCCCCTTTCAGTCTCGGACCATTTTCAGATGCCGAAAACATTCGAATGTGCATGGATTTTTACTTACTGACCACTGCGGGACCACTTTGACTCAAAGTTTACAGTTCAACTTTCACTCTCCACTTCTCTACGAGTTAAACCTCTTTATTTCACGTTTGTTGTTCATTTGCTTAATCACTTTAAATAAATTACTTTTCACTAAGACTTTCAAGTGGGCTACTTCCTTTCGCTGGTCCACTCTGTTCCTTAGTATTGCTTGCTTTTCAGCTGTCTTTTACTTCAAAGTTCATTCACAGGTTTGCCTTTCCTCTCGTCTCATTCACACCCTTTCAGCCTTCACTTGTGATATAATGTTGCTACTTCAAACATTAACACATACCAGTCTTTCAGGTCGCTTGCCAACTCACCAGCTGTGTGCATCTCTTTCTTGGTTTTGTGATTCCAAATTCACGAGTCCAGGTTAATACCACAGGATTGGCCTCACCTCTGCCGTTCACCCGGCAGGGTCACTGATGTCTTTAAAACACAATGTTATCTTCACTTCTGGGATTTTGCCTTCTTTTGTGTTCCTCGTGGCCTGTCGGAGGTAAAGACCACCAGTAAGGTACTCTTGGGGTGCTCAACTCACTGCTCTCATCCCTTGGCTCGTCGCTCAGCTCCAGTAGGTTTGTCTTTCTCAGAGTGTGTCTTTGGGTTCTGCCTTTTATTTGTTTGATGTGTATGCACTTAGAGTCAAGTGCCTGACTTTGCCTGACCTGATTAGAGGAACATGCCCAGTATGATGTTTGAAAGTTAATGTTATTATTCTCAATTACCATCTTCCTCGGCCTAGTGTTTGTGTAAAAACGGGGAAGTTGGGACCTTGGAGCATCCTAAAACATAGGATGGGTTGGATAAATAAATAGGGGGTAATACTGTGTCTTACCATCAGCTGCCTCACCCCCACTCCCTGAGGATCCCTCACGTAGGTGATCCTCCCACACTAGTCCACCCCAGGGTCTGGATCCAAAGGTGTTGTGCATTCCCTGACCACCAGAGAGAGATCCCTGGGGACTAGCGGGTAGGACACCATCTGGTTTCTCACACCACCTTCCTTCCTCTTTAGTTTGGAAATTGTAATTTAAGACAGACGTTTATGGTATTACGGGTGAATTCCTCCTCTTGGCAGGTGGGAACAACCTGTCTGAATCCTGGTGCTGCCTTCATTGCGTTTGCAATGTGGAAATAATGGTTGGGTCTCAATTTGGCCTGCACCTAAGTGAAATTGGACTGAACCATTGCATGGGCACTGTCCAGCCTCATCAATGGAAACCTTTCTGGCATCCTAAAACACTGCTGCAAATTCGGCAACCTGATGCTGCCATTTCACACCACGAGGACAGACCTGCAGGAAACCATGTTCTGCTCCTGAGGACATGCCAACCCACTCCTGGATCACACCAATGCCTGCTTCTGTATACTGCTCCAGAGGGGACCGCTTTTGGTTATGGATCCAAATCCAAGCCATCTTCACCCAGTGCACGAGCCATAGGTGATTGAGCCTGGGTCAGGAGTCGTATCTGCAGTCACCTACAGTATGGGGACTTATTCCTTATATAGCTAACAGACTAATTAGGGCATTTAAACATAGTTGATTCATTCACCTGCCTGTAACAGACAGAACTCTTAAAACGCTAGGGATGGACTTCTAAAACATTGTTCTTTTCTGTTAAGGGAAACAAGCCATTTGTAGGCTATTCTTTGTCGTGCCATCCCCAAATGTAGGTGCCTTCCAGTATATATAACTAACTGTGTTGAATTTTAAATTGGTAGGTAAACCATTTTGGTGTTAACAGACTGTTGATTTACATATGATTAATAGTGATTTTATTTACCAGTAGTGGAATTGATTATTGTTTCAATAGTCTGATTTACTTGTGCGGACCTCTGTTATGTAACCAACATTGCTCTTTGTAACTGTACTTCATAGCAAGTCGTTATTCTCCTGAGCTTAAGTCTGACTTCTCAGTAATTCTACCTTTGCTACTTGGGTAAAAGGATTAATTGTATACTGGTCACTTCTTTAAGATGGCTTCTCCGAAGTTCCTCGACACAGCAAGTTCTGAAAAGATCCTCTTAACATGCTTTTGCAAGCATTGCATTTCCCCAAGCATTTAAACTTTTATTGTAGTTATTTATTTATGTTTATTAAGTGCATGTAACTGGCCCTGAGGCATAATAGCGCTAACAGGACGTACAACATACAATCATAACAGATAAAAGCAGGGACTCTGCCTGGGAAGGGGTAGACGGCCCTCAGGCCAAGCCTGGTCATGGTGCTGTGGATAGACTAGGGTTCATCCAAACAGCCTGGTTTTCAAATCCTTCTTGAAAGTAGAGAATGATTAGCACAACCTCAGATCGAGAGGCAGCGCATTCCAACTCTTAGGGGCCACTTAGCAAAATTACCCCTGGTTGACCCCTACCAGTTTGGACCATAGCGTGCTGAGTTGCCCTGTATTGTATGATCTTAGTGTCCTCCTTGCTGGCAACAATGAAAGGCCATTGGAGAGATAGACTGAGCTTAGTCCAAATAGGCATTTGTGTGTAACAAACACGAGGCGGAAGGTCACTCTACTGGCTATAGGTAGACAGTGGAGATCTCTCCTAGCATCAGCAACATACTCGTGCTTCTTCAGCACTTTTACTGTGCTGACAGCATTATTTTAGATCACCTTGAGACACATCATTTCTCCTTTCCCTATGCCCTGCAGCAAACAGACCCTACAATCCAACTTGGCAACCATAATGGCCCTCACAATCGTGGCACAGTTATCTTGTGACAGAAATGGCCTTGATGCACAAGTAGTTTAAGGTAGTAGGAGGTGGAAGATACCTGAAAGCTCACATGGCCCTTCATGTTCAACTCCTGATCAATCACCATCCCTAATGTATTTACTGGAGATAAGGTACATCCTGCTATGACCAACTCCTTGTAAACTGGGGCTAGTTTCCACAGGCGAGAGTCTGTCCTTATCATCTTTTAGTGCAAGATTGTTCTCCAGCATCCAGGATTGAATCAAAGAATAAACCCTATTGATGGACTCAGTTTCCCTGCTGTAATCCCCTGACAGGGGGATGAGACACTGAGTATCATCTGCATAGTTGGTATACATAACCTCATTAGCATCCAGGAGTTGAAACAGCAGAAATGTGAATAGATTGATCAGTACAGGGGACATACCGGATCCCTTGCAGCACCCCACAGCGTACCTGAAAGTCATCTGCTCTCCCAGTGTCAGAGAAGAGCCCTGCCGTCCATTCAGTCAGAAAGGATTCTATCCATTTGGCTGCTGCTGGTGAAAAGCTGGCAGAATGCACCAGTCTGATGACCAGCAGGGCATGATCCACCAGATCAAATGCCACAGAGAGATCGATCAACATGAAGAGGATAGTTGATCCCTACACTATCCAGCATTTTGGCCTTGAGATCAGTTATCTCAAGTTTGGTGCTATGGGCCCTGCAAAAGCCCAACTGTCTCTCCTCTAGGATCTGTAATTTTTCTAAATGTTCCTTCACCTGAATATAAGCCACCGGATCCAAGTTTTCAACAGGAAGGGTGAGTTTGAGATAGGTCTATATTTCGATATAGGTTCGAGATTGGTCGGGATCCACCGTTTTTTTTTAAATAGTGGGGAAATCCATGTTTGCTTAAGGCATGGTGACATTGAGCATTCGTTAAAGGAGGTGTTCACCAGTTTTGTAAGCAAAGGGGTCAGTTGAGTGGCACATAATTTGACCACTGAGAGGGGCAGATACCTCCTTTACAAGAAGTGGGCTTGAGGCGATCAGCACACTGCTCAAATAGCTCTCTGTGATTGGCGCAAAATAGAGCAGTGGGCGTTGTTCATCTTGGCTAAGGGTTAGTTGCCTGTTAATTATTTTGCATGCAACTATTCACCTGGATTTTCTTGACTTTAATATTTAGGGTGTCCTAAATGGCCGTACAACATTTTCTGTGTTTGATTGTCGTAGATGCCTGTGGTCACAGGGACTCAAGTTCTTTTTTAAGCACTTCTTTGGAGTCTGACTTTGCTTGTATTATCCTTTGGTTGTATTCCTCTTTCTTCGCTTTCAAAATAGCTGCTTTATGTTCTTTGGCTGCCTTTGCATAAGCGTCCTTATTTATATTTGAAACACTTGTGTATAGGTGCGTTACAAATGCCATATCATATCATATATCATATCATATCATATCAGAGTTTGAGGCTCTCCATTCAGCAAAAGCTTTGCGTTTTGCTATTTTACATGTTTGGATTTTTTTGTGTCTCTTTTCAACCTACAGCACATTTTATCTGGAGCTAGCATATTAACTGCCGATTCCATCATATTTTGATAGGATTCTGCAATTTGTTTAGCCATATCTAGGTTAGGTATCTTTCTTAATATTGCCTTCAAGGAGAGGTACCAAGGCCTCCGGTGTACGTTACTGTATGTTTCTAATAGTTGAGAGCACTTTTTTTGCTTACATTTTCCTATTCTGAGAGCCAGCTTTTACTTGAAAGTGTATCAATTTGTGATCAGGCAATGGATATGGCATAATTAAGCCTAGGTTGGACATGGTAACCTCAGTAGTCAAGGCCATTCTATCTTTATCATTAGAATCTCCTTAAAGCATGGCCTTCATGCAGGATTTGAGGCGTCATGTTAATTTCTTTTATAAAGCACAGGCTCGCTGAGGCATCTTGGCACTAATGCAAACCAGAGGGATTTAAAGACCAACTAACAAAAGGAATAAAGATATTTTCGAACAGAAACGTTTTTAACAGGTGACAAAAGGCAAGATTATTTTCTGTAGCCCTAAGAGGGGCTGGCAGAGAGTTCCATAATTTAGTGGCTGCCACAGAAAAGGAACAGCCCCCACACACTCAAACTGGTAGCGAGGGATCACAAGAAGACAGCAGCCCATAGAGCATACTTCCCGAGATGGCACATAGGGGCAACATTTTTCCTGGAGATATTCCGCTACTAGACCATAAAACGCCTGATGAACTAACACAAGTGATTTAAATTGGACATGTTGAAGAACCAGGAGTCAATGCAATGATCGGAGGACAGGGCAAAGTTGGGCACCATAACAGGTACCAGTACAGATCTGGCAGCATAGTTGTGGAGAAGCTGCAGTTGATAAAGGAGGTACAGAGGCTGAGCTAAGAAAAGGGAATTAGAATAATCCAGCCGACTGAGGACCACTAAGGGCTTCAGTCGGACAGGAAGAAAAGGGAGAACCTTATGAAGAACACGCAGCTGAAAGAATCCTGCTTTACAGACAGCCCCAACTTGGCATCCATCAATAAGGAGGCAGAGAGGATTGCTCCCAAGTTCTTTACCTCGGAAACCAGAGAGGGGCATTGCCCAAGCTCCATATGCCAGAAGGCTGGGACCAGGTTAGAGTGGACTAGTGACCAATCGCCCGTCGACCCTGTGGGGGGTAAACCACCAGGAACTCGGTCTTGTCCCCATTCAGTATTAGCCAGTTACTGCCCATCCACTCGCTCAGGGCCAACAGGCAACTCCAAAAATGAGATGCGATTCCCGGCTGGGTAAAATCCACCCGGATGATGATTTGCGTGCCATCAGCATAGGAGTAGCACCTGAACCCGAAGAAGCTGATGAGCTATTATGTCCCTCAGATGAATCGAGAAGTCTGGCATGTGTGTGGGAGGTCGATAAACAAGGGTGTTGTCTATGGTTGTATAAGGATGCATTAGGACCTTTGCATACAATGTATTACACCCTTATTGCACATTTAGCTGAACCTCATGGGTCAAGAGGCTAGACCGATGTATCAGGGTAAACCCCCCTCCCCGGCCCGAAGTCCGGTCTGCCTGCAGAATTGAGTAGCCGGCAGGAACAGCCAGTGCTACTGCTGGATCTGCTTCTTTGTGCAACCTTATAGCACAGATATCCACGTTGTTTTCCACTACATAATCAGCAATTTCTATGGCGTGACACACCAGTGACCTAGTGTTGATTAATACACACACCAACAGTCTAATCATCCTCCCCATTCTCCCATGTTGGGAGGATCCCAAGGTCTTTATTAAAGGTATTTCCCCACAGTACTAGAGGCAGATATGTGGTACCAGACCCAGTAGCTGGCAGACCGTCAGGTCGCCCAACGCGACACAGATGCTAACCAGTGATTACCAGTCTCTCCAAACATGCCGGTGCTAATGCGCCGCTGACGTGCTAAGAAGAGCCGGTGTTGCCGATAAGTGTAGTTCTCAGGTACTACAAAACTCACAGGCTAGTTAGCAGAATTGAGCAAGCTGCAGCTAGCGCAGCATAGAGCCCAAAAAAGGTTCAGGTAAGTGGCTGAGGTCAAGAATGCCCCCAGGATCAAATCTAGATGGATGCGGGTAGTAAGTACACAGTAAAATAATAATAATAATAATTCTGCATGTATATAGCGCTACGGACCCTCAGGTATCTGAGCGCTGCTTATTATTACCCATGGTGTGTGGTGCTCATTTATCAATCTTGGAAGGATGAAAGGCTGAGTGCGTTATCAGGATGTGCACTGATGTCAAAGCAAGCGCTCTACTTGCTGTGCCACTTGGCCGGCATTAGGATCAATTCAATGCAAATTATGATGAATTCGCTCAGTCACCTCAATAGTAATCCAGTCCTTATTGCTCGGAGAAAGAAAATAGACACACACGCTCGTTACACTTGGCAACAGAGTTTTTCTCTTACATACATGCAGCCTAACTGGTGTGCGAGGGGTGCAATGAGATAAATATACACCCGGCGCCAACAGCCCTCTCCAAACGCGCCAGCGCTAATGCACCACCAACATGTTAAGGAGAGCCAGTGTTGCTTATTAAGAATCTTGTACATAGAACATGTTTTGATGCTTCGAGCTCAAAACACCCTTATAGGGATACCTTAGTTATCATTACAGAACATGCGTTGGAAAGGTAGCTTTTTTGACAATGTGCTCAAACTTTGTTACCTTTAGGGTGAACACTACCCCGGTACAAAATTGGCACTCAAGCGTGTATCATTTGCAGTATTTATTTTTTAACACTGTATTTGCCTAAGTCCTCATATGATGCAAAATTAAGATTCCACCTGGTCAACATGTCTGCAATGCTACCTTCGTACACGGAGAACTGAAGCAATTTGAATACAATTTAGAATTGTTTTATTAATTGTATAGAATTGCTGAAAGAAAAGCAAATGGTCTAGAATTATGGTTTATGAAATGACGTTAAATCATGAACTTTGCAAGCCTTATTTGACATGGTGAATAATAACTGATCCAATCTATACCTAAGCATCATGATGAAATGTTTCGACACAATGTATGGGCATTTAGATGTTGCGTGCAAGGAGGAAATGTGCAACTCCTCGAATTCACAATGGTGTAATGTGCATTGTCTATGTAGCCTATGGCTTGCACAGCTGAGCAGGGCAATGCAAGTAAATACACATGCATTAGTAGGTCGTCAGTGAACAGATGTGCATAGCCACAGACTACATAGAAAATACACATTACAACACTGTGATTTTGAAGAGTTGCGCATTTCCCACTTTCCACGCCTAACTCCTACATATGTTTAAAGGACCTGAGCTATGTCGGCTATAGTGGTGGCCTGTTTGTAGCAGCATAACTTGATCTCTGTTTTCCAGAGCCAGCATCTCCAAGGTGGATATTAAAGTGTATTTACTGAGGATGTGAAACGTAAATATAGTTCAGCTGCAGTCATAATGGGTATCAGCAATGTTCATAAGGTGGTGCAACCAACCCAGTCATCATGTTTGATGTATGTTTGATTGCCCACATTATGTATGCACGTGTTTGAGCTGCATGTATGGGACTGCACAGCGTTTTAGCATCCATTTCTGATTAGGGGCCTGATTCATGGATTTTTTGCGGGGGGGGGGGGGGTAGGAACTTTGCGCATCATTCTGCACGCAAAACCCCCTTCGTCAATTCATGGAGTCGACTTTGCGAGCCTTTTCCGTACACACTGCAGGGACTTGGTGCTGGTTCAGTGCGTGTCTGCGTGCAGACAAGCTCTTTGCGGGAGACTCCATGCATAGTGTGGGTTGGGCATACACAGGTGTCTAAATAGGGGGCAGAACATGCAGAATGAGAAAGAACAAGAGAAGTTGTGGGCATATCGAGGGAAAGCCCACGTGAGGAAATCGCACACCAAACAACTGTGCAAAACCAAGCGTATTCATGGATCTTACCACGCAATGTCATGTTGGGGAAATCAGCACGCGAAGCTTGCAATCTCACTGCCACCTGTAGCCATGCCTAAAGTCCCAATTGCATAGGGATCTCTGCTCAAAGGTAAGATCCAAATGGGAATTTAGGGATGCGTGCATGCAGTTGGGGATCCAATTTGAGTTATGGGTGCGCATAGTATATGCAGTGTAGCGGGGTGCAACCATAGTTTACATGGGTTTGCACTCAGATTTACCAGGGACGGACTACAGTTGCGAGAAATGGTACACATTTTGAGTGGGTGCTGTGAATAGTTACGGTGGACCCCACACAGTTTCGCCAGGGTGCTGCTTTAGTTGGGGTGTTTGCACGCAGTATTGCCAGCGTGCATTATTTTGTGGATGAGAAGTGCGTAAAGCTCGGTATACGTGGCTGGAATTGCTTTACGCAGGGGCGTGTTCTGGGCATTTCCAGTCGCTAGTTGCGCATAGGGTTACTTTGCAAAAAGTATTCGATGAATACACAGAGCACACATGAAAAAACATGCACACAGGGACACGCAAAGTCTTTTAAATTTATTTAAAGAAAATAAAGTGCCTCAAGGGGTTTATGCCATTAAATGTCTCTCTGCCCAAGTGATCTATTGGAGAAGGATTCTCACATGATGTGGCAGGCGTATCACTGAGTCCCACTATGCAGGGAAGACCTCATGAAGCACAACCTTGATTGATGATTAATCTAACAGTGTTTCTTTTTCTTACTGTTTTGCTGTAAAACAATAATAGACTACATTGCTGGCAGTTGGATTGTGGGGACCACAATCTCATAGAGCATGCCAACATGCAAAGTGAGATATGCACTTTGAGCACAATTTGAGACCGTGAAACCATGAGTGGTGGATGTCACGTGAACGTAAACAATGCTGGGCTTCACTTGCAAATGTGTGACCCACATTTCTGTAATGGTGGCAAAGAGATGATGGCTGGAAGGTTTAGTATAAATCTAAAACCGCTGGCAGTTCCTCTGGGCAACCCTGCATACCATTGTTCTTCACCTGTCAAGCCATTACAGAAAAGAGAACAACCATATGCAAATCAGGCTTGGTCCCAACCCCCAAAGGGACAGTCCAGCTCGAACTACTAGCAGAAGTGTAGCCAGGATTGTCTAACAGGTAGGTCCTGAGGCTAATTTAGTTGGGCCCACCACAGTGACACTAACATCTGTAAATGCCCACACAGCGCTGCTGAGTGGGCATTTACATATTTTGGGTGAGCCTTGCCCATACCTCAGGACCTACCCTGTCTATGCTTCTGACTACTAGGTCACAGCCCTTCTGCACAGGACCAGAACCATCCCCTAGAAATGTTTTGGCCCCATTGGGCATCAGCAGTGAGGAGGAGCTTTGGCCTATAGGCCCACGAGACATGGAACCCACCTATGGGCATACCTGTCCTCCTCTGGGTAACAAAGCAAAACCAAGCGGTGATGGCTTTAAGGTTTTGAATTAATTGCTCGGAGCAAACCCTCCAGACTATCGTTCTTCACCTATCAAGCCATTACATCAAGGGGAAAGACCATATGCAAATCAGTCTTGGCCCCACTGCCAAAGGACTGTCTATCTTGAACTACTAGGTCGTGTCACTTCTGCATGAGACCACAAGCCTCCCCAGACATGTTTTAGCCTCATTGGGCCTCATCAGTGAGGAGTAGTTTAGGTCCCGAGGATCAGCAGGCATGGAAGTCACTTCTGGGCATACCAGTCCCACTCTGGGTGAAAAATCAAAAGAAAGAGGTGATGGCTGGAAGGTTTAGAATGAAACTTAAGTTAAACGAATGTGTTGCAACTGCTGGAGGACACGATTAAAGAAGCATAATGCTCACCTCTTTGTATTTAATAGACTCAAGACTCCCTGAGTTAAAAAAAAAAAAAAAAGCTTCTGAAATCTTCATTGTTACAGCCTTCTGATTCTTCACCTTCTTTTTAACTAAATAAACTTATCTGTTGAACTGTCTACATTTTAGTATACAGTGGAAACATGTCAACACGTGCAACAATGGATGCCCGTTTTTTTTTTTTGCTTCCAAAACTGTTAGCCTCATTGACTCTTTCAAAGCCACTGTTCACAGTGGAACCTTTCGAGGGATTTTTGGGTGTGTAACACCTACTCTTCGAAGGTTCTCTTCTCTGATTGCAAGAAGAACCCTAACAGATTCACCTGCTGTGTCTAAAATGCTGCAATGCATCCATGAACTTGATGAAGTGCCCGAAAGCAATGTATAATAGCGGTCATCGCTGTAAGTCGAATGAAATATTGAAAAAGGTTGCCAAGATATCATGAAACAATATGTATTTTAGGTTGTGACCTAAGAATAATAAGTAACAAAGGAATCTATGAAAGAGGTATGGTATACATGAATTAAGTGCAGATGGGGGTCACGTTTTGTTAATATGCAACTGACCCCTGCCCATACGCCCCAGATCAAATAATCACATTCCAGTAATATAGCTCATTGGATTTATGCTGCTGCAGTTATCCTTGTGTAATATACAGGACACATATCACTTCATAAAAGCAAACAGATATATGGCCCATGCTGAATTATCAAGTCCACCCCCAACATCTGATAGGTGTGCACCCGAATTGTTTGATTGTAAAAACAATTGAATATGTCTTATACTTTTCGGACAGAAAGGTGCAAGGTTTATTTTTAACAAAACCATATGTTTCTGCTAGCAGCACTCTGCTGAGATCAGTGAGGCATTCATATGTTTATGTGTCTTCCCAACTGAAGGTCCCATGCATTAACGGTGTAACCCTGCACCGGAAGCGGCAGATGAATTTAGGAGAGGAGAAGAATGGTGATTCTGCTGGCTCTGCTGCACCCAGAAGGACCTCATCTCAATGCTGAGGTTCAGTGCTTGGTCCAAGGACACCAGCTCATTTTAAGTGCTGAGCATTTTACCAGCATTGCCGTCTGGGGTTTAGGGGGTTGAGGCGTATTAACTAGGCTCTTTTGGAAGGCGTCACCAAATGATACAAGCAGAACATTTCTGTCATTCTACTGCCGGGGAAACCTATACACCATGAGAGATCGAGTACAGGAAAAATCTAAATTTTAATGGAAAATCCTCATTCTGCCCCCATGCCTCTCCCCCATACAGAGGTGACAGGATCTACTCCAGCACGCCATTTAAATGCTGGTGTAAAGGGTTTGCATTGCTATGGAATCTGCCAGATTTGTATGTCAGGCAAAAGCAGGAAGATTCTATAAGAATCCATTTTAAACGCTTCCTGCCGTGCGTACTTGGCAATAAGTGTTTACCCAGTGTGTGCCTGGGAGTGCAAAACCAATCCAACACTTTCTCATCATAAATCATGTTAACTGACCATGTTTAGGCTCATCTGAATAAGTGTCATCTGACTTTCTCTCCTTTAAGGAGAAAATACACGACTTTAGGAGCATGTCCTGAAGCCAGAACAAATGAGGGTACCATGATGCCAAATAATATTGTTGGTTGTCTACAGAGGCATTGATAGGGGGTGCTGGGGTGCTATAGCCCTGGGTCTTTTGGTTGTAGCCCTGGATAGAGGCTCGGGTGCTACAACCAAAAGGCTAGCTAGCCTTGAGTCCTGCCAGTCCCGACATTAGTTTAGCCCCTTATATTTACCAGACCTAGCAACACCCCTGGTTGTCTGTATTGTTGGGAAAAAGACAGAGGAAGTAGCTGCCGTCTAATTGCTTGGCATTGGTACAATGAGGTGACATCTCCAGGACGGTTGTCAGAAAATGCGTCTTTGGATGTTTTGAGCTCTCAGCGGTCACTGTGCCCAAGCTCTAGTTGACCAGTGCTCAATGGCCAAAGATACCTCTGCAGATACCTCCTGGCCAACACTTTGCTTCACAATGAAAAATAAGTAATCTGGGCCAACGTCAAAGTCAATGAAAAACAAGTCAATGGCAGGGAGAATTCTCTGTTTAGGCTGAATTTCCTAACCTAGTGAGTCCCCCAGCAGCTTTGCTGGATTTCTGGAGTTTTTTTTTTCCCATCCTGCCAAGAGTGATACTCTTTTTCTCCCATTCTTGGACATGAATGTGGTTAATTCCTTTGAATGTCAATGTGTTCTATGGGCTATGGGGTCTTTTACTTCATAGGGTCTCATATGTTTTCCTATGTGGGTTACACTGCACCCTCCGTGCCGTAACACTGGGGCGTCCTAGAGGATCCCCACCATAGACTGTCCATTCATGTCCAAGAGTGGGAGAAAAAGAGTCTCACTCTTGGCAGGATGGAAAAAAACAAACTCCAGAAATCCAGCAAAGCTGCTGGGGGACTCACTAGGTTAGGAAATTCAGCCTAAACAGAGAATTCTCCATAACACTCGCCCCCCCCCCAGACTAAGGGACAGGAGGATTTAATCCACTCCTGGATGAATCTCATACCTCTAGTCGATGACATACATCCTAGAGAGACCATCAGCATTTTGGTGGTGATACCCTGACCTGTGCTCAATGGTGAAATCAAACCCTTGCAGGCAGATCTACCATCTCAGTAGTTTTGGGTTTTCCCCTTTCATTTGCATTAACCATCTCAAGGGTTGGTGGTGAATGACAAAAGTAGAACCATACAAGTATGGCCTAAACTTCTTCAGAGCCCACACGATAGCAAAGCATTCTCTTTCGATTGTTGCCCACCTTGTTTCAGGATCCTTCAGCTTGCGGCTGATGAAGCAAACAGGGTGCTCCCTACCTTTCCCATCCAGTTGACTGAGTACTGCACGTATTCCTACATTTGAAGCATCTGTCTGCACAATGAAAGTTTGGTGGTAATCAGGAGCTCTGAGTACTGGGGCTTGGCAAAGAGCCTTTTTCAGGTTTTCAAAAGCCTGATTGCACTCCTCGTTCCATCTAACCTTTTTAGGAAATTTGGGCGAGGAGATGACATTCAGTGGAGAAGCTATGGTCCCATAGTTCTCAATGAAATTCCTGTAATACCCAGTGAGGCCTAGGAAGGCTCTCACTTGGGTCTGAGTAGTAGGTGTTGTCCAATTTTGCACAGCTTCAATCTTACTGAGCAAAGGCCTTATTTCTCCACCTCCTACCTCATGTCCAAGATAGACTACCTTACTCTGTCCAATTTGGCATTTACTCGCCTTTATGGACAGATTGGCTTGTCCAAAAGCCTGCAAAACATCTCTCAGGTGGGTTACATGTTCTTCCCAGGAATTTCTGAACACTGCTATGTCATCCAAGTATGCCATGCAGAAGTTCTCCATCCCATTCAGAACCTGGTTTACCATCCGTTGAAATGTAGCAGGTGCATTTTTCAATCCGAAAGGCATTACCTTAAACTGGTATAAACCAACGGGGGTAGAAAATGCAGTTCTCTCCTTGGCATGGTCTGTCAGGGCTATTTGCCAATAGCCTGATGTCAAGTCAAATGTGCTGAGGAACTTGGCTGCGCCGAGTTTATCCAGCAACTCAGCTGTTCTTGGCAAAGGGTGGGCATCAGTCTTGGTGACTGCATTAAGAGCTCTATAATCCACGCAGAATCTAATTTCTTTAGATCCGGCCTTTGGTACTAACACAACTGGGCTAGACCATGGACTAGTAAAGGGCTCTATTACCCGAGATCAAGCATCTTGCTGACCTCACCTTTGATGTGGGTTCGTATGTTTTCTGACATTCCGTATCCTCTGCTTTTGACCGGCAGCCAGTCACCAGTGATTATGTCATGCTGGCCCTAAGGGGTCAAGCCTGGTGAAAGCGAGAACAGAGAGGCAAACTGATTCAACATAGATTTGCACTCTTCTTGTTGCTCGGGTGTCAGATTTGAAGAGAGATTTACTCCTTCAATTTTTCTGTCTAAAGGTAAGCCTCTGAGGTGATCCGGAAGAGCTTCACTTTCTTCTTCTTCCTCTGATGATGCTAGAAGCAACGCTCCTACATCAGGTCTTGAGACATACGCTTTGAGTCGGTTGGTGTGGAAGACTGTCGGAGCCTCCTTTGGTTTGCTTAAGTCCACCAGATAGTTGACCTCTCCGAGTTTACCCACAACTCTGAAGGGTCCCATCCATTTGTCTTGCAAGGCCCTTTGCCTTGTGGGGATCATAACGAGAACGAGCTGGTCTTGAGCGAACTCAACCATGTTAGCCTTTTGATCATGCCAGTGCTTGACCAATGCTTGTCCAGCTTTCAATTTATCGCTTGCCTCTGTCATCATGTGCAAAATTCTCCTCCGGAGACCTATCACGTAGTCAGTCACTCTGACTGGATTGGGGGAAGGAGAACTCTCCAACCCCTCCTTAATCAGGGCCAATGGACCTCTGACGGGATGACCATAGAGAAGCTCAAAGGGAGAATAACCTACTCCCTCCTGATGGACTTCTCTATAAGCAAAGAGAAGGCATGGCAGTAGAAGGTCCCACTTAAGATTAAGGGGTTCCTCTAAAGCACCTATCATGCTCTTCATGGTTAGGTTGAACCATTCTACCAACCCATTGGTTTGTGGGTGGTAAGCCGTTGAGAACTTGTAAGTAACTCCACAGGTTTTCCACATGGCTTTCATATAGTGGGACATAAAGTTTGACCCCCTGTCAGAGATTACTTCCTTAGGAAACCCGAAGCTGGTAAAAATACCAAGGAGGGCCTTAGCCACAGCCGGGGTTGTAACAGTCCTCATAGGAATTGCCTAAGGATACCTAGTAGCATGGTCTACTACAACAAGTATAAACCTGTTGCCTGAAGAGGTTGGAGGATCAAGGGGAACAACAATGTCAATCCCTACTCTCTCAAATGGGACTCCCACAACTGGGAGAGGCACTAAAGGTGCCACATTCTTGGAGCCCACCTTACCAGAGGTCTGGCAGGTGTGGCAGCTCCTGCAGTGTTTTTCTACTTCAGCCCCCATCTTCGGCCAATAAAAGCAGAGAGAGAGCCTTTCCTTAGTCTTCTTGAAACTCAAGTGACCAGCCAAAAGAATCTCGTGGGCTAACTGCAAGAACTGTGGTCTGTTCTCTTGGGGTACTACAAGTCGTTTGTAGTCTCCAGGTGCAGACTCGGTCGGTTCACTGTAGAAGAGGCCATCTTCCCAGTGCAACCTGTATTTCCCAGGCTCTTGCCCTTCAGCCTGAGCTTCTGCCTGGTGGCGAAGACCTTCCAGAGTTGGACATTCTCTTTGTCCCTTACTGAAGTCTGCCCTGCTGGGTCCACCTTCTGCCAGTAAAGACTGCAGCTCAGGATGGTCAACAGGATCCAGATCTCCAATGAGTTCCTGGCCTTCCATTAGCTCCTCTTCAGAGTCTAATTCTACCACACAGGGTTGTACCTCCCTCTCAGCCTCAGCTGGAGGGGGAGTTACGGGTGTAACTTTGGACAACCACGGGGAAGTCCTTGTTGGCTGCACTGAAATGCTGGCTGCTGGTTTCGGTATAGAAGTCTTTCGCTTCTGATTTCTTGGAGACAGCAGCTAACAATTCCAGTGGAGCAGGAGTGATTTCTTTCTTCATCATCTCCTGGAGAGTACCTCGCATGGTTCTCTCCCTTGCAGGTCTGGTTAGCTCCTGTAACCGTTTACTAGGAGGTCTGGAGGTATGCGACACTACTCCGAGAGTTTTCAAATCGTTACCCAACAGACCGCGTCCTGGTACCTCACTCTGTATGCTGACAGGGATCTTCACAGTCATGTCGTTACACTGGATGAGAACTGGTAATTGGGGAAGCATCTGCACAGGCCCTCCAGCTAACTTGGTGAGGCGTTTGGGTGCCTTAGCAACATCCTCAGCCTGAAAAAACGATTTATCCACCACAGTTATGCTGGCCCCAGTGTCCCTAATGGCAGGAGTCTCCTGACCATTCACCTGGACACTGTTCTTATAATACTCTTTAGTATTATCGGGGATAGAATTATAGACATCTAAATTCTGTTGTTCCCACAACCCCAGAGATACTAAAGAAACACTGGCTGAGACTCCAATGGGTTCATCAGCCAGCAGTAGAACATTTCCACTTGCCATTTGGACTTCCTCCTCTGGAGCGAAGGCTAAGGAGACAAGCTGGACCCCTGAAGGTTTACCCTTACATCTGGGATCTCCATTCACGTGGTCAGTCGAGCCACAAACAAAGCATTTACCGAATGCTTTCTGGAAAGTTGGCTTGTTCTGGCCTCCTTCCGGTTTGGCACCAGAAGACACACTATTCTGCTCCGGTTTTCCTTGTGGCTTACCCTTATGGTTTTGTTTGGGGCCCTCTTTGGAATTTGAGTTATTAGAATTCTCTTTTGAGTCTTTCTTAGGCTGTTTTCCCTCATCCTTTTTCTGAATTGCCCCAGAATCCTTATGAGTAGCCCTGTTGGAAACCCACAAGTCAGCAGCCTTAGCTAGCTCCCTGGAATCCAATTTCTTCGAATCAGCCAATTGCTGTCTGGCCTCAGGAGAACAGGCATCATAAATAGACTCCAACATAAAAAGATTCTTCATACCCTCGTAAGTGTTCACTTTGTAACCCTTAATCCATCCCTCTAAGTTTTTCAACCCTTCACTCATGCAGGTAGCCCAAGGGGTACCATCATGCTTTTTGAGGGTTCTAAACCTCTTAAGATACTGGGAAGGGGTCTTCCCAAATCTAGCTATCAAAGCTAGTTTCAAACTTTCGTAAATCTTCTTATCCACCTCCCCCAACTCCATTACCACATCAGTCGCAACAGGGGAAAGCCTAGAGAACAACCAGGGAAGTAACTCATTCCCGGTGATCTCCTGGAGTCCATGATTATATTCAAACAGTTTCAACCAATCCATAACATCCAATCTTGGTTCATACATACCCACTAATTCCTTCGGCATCCGGGGTCTTTTGGGACTGGAGCTTCTAGAGGAACCAGAGGAGAGAGAAGCATTTTCCATAGACAACTTTTTCATCTCTAACTCGTGATTACGTTCTATTTCTCTGAGCCTTAACTCAGCTTGCTTCTGCTCAGCCTGGGCATTCATCCGTCTGAACTCTAGCTCTTGGTTTCTTTCAGATTGAGCCAAAAACCGTTTGTATTCTAACTCGAGCTTCATTTTTTCCAGTACAAAATAAGCAGGGTTACATGTGGGACCTGTTATAGGCCCTGTAGGTACAGCTGGTAAGGCAGACAGAGTGGCAGGGGAGACAGTTTTGTTAGCCTCTCCTTCCTCTTCAGCCTCTTCATCACTATCATCAGAACTTTGATTTAGATCAACACCATTACTGTTATCTACATTTGCTGGAGAAGTTGGTTCCTCTGAACCAGTACCCAAACATTGGTTTTCCAGCAATCTCGCTATCAGTTCTACTTTCTTGCCTCTTACAGAAAGATTCTCTTGTCTACAGAGAGCTCTCAAACTCTCAGTATTTTCACCTGACAAGGATTCTTGACTGTAAACTTCCATAGTAGACATGTTTTTGAAGGTTGCTTTTTAGTGCTAAGCTTTGTGGTTAGTTATCCTAAAGTGTTGAAAAGCACTCTAAACTGTATACTCGATACAAATCCCACCGCTGTACACCAGTGTTAGGCGGAAACCTGTGCAGTTCCCTCATGACCACTGCAAAATATTTAGGACTACAGGTGTTTGGCAGTAAACCCACTTGGTAGCAGTCTGTCCCACACAGATTCACTTGGTAGCTGTGGTCGAGTTGCCGTGCTGAGCACCCCGGCAACCGGATAGCCACTAACCCGTACCACGACCAAAAGGTGGTGCCTTGTGACAGAGCACTCCGTGGCTGGTCTCTTCCCTGGTAGTGCAACAATCTTCAACTTTCCTTCGACAATGAGATCATCTCTTCTCTTGGCAAAGCCCCAACTTGCATCCACCACCAGGAACAACTGCCCCCACCGGAGCAGTCTCTCCACATACAAGGTACTGTGTCCGCCTGGCTTCCCTTTTTGACGGTTAGCGTGAGGTGTCTTAATCCTCGCCTCTCCATTGGGTCGCCTCCAAGCTTTCTTAACTTTCTGTTCTGAACTGGTCCAATCTTTCTGTGACAATTTGCGCCAAAGACTCGAAGTGCATTTCCACTGTGATACTTTTTGGGACATTTCGCCTTGCCTCTCTCCGAGTGGGCCTGGCCTCTGAACTTTGCGATCTACAGTAGAGCCTGCCTTACTTGCCTTGCATTTGTTCGTAAAAGTGTTGGTACCAAGTTGATTTCATACCCTGCCTTTTCACTCCCGTCCTAACGAATACTAGAGTGCCATCTAGGTTAAAGCATTCACCTCTGCAAATAAGTGGTGCCGTTGAACTTAGACTTGTCAAACTATTGTTAGGGGGATTGATTTACTTATAGTAATTGTGATTGAAGTTGTTTGCCGTATTAGTGCCAGTGTGTTTTTCATAGATGTGTTTTTATAAATAAATAACTCTATATCTTTACACCGAAGCTCTGTTCCGTGTTTGCTCGTTCTACTGTGTAAATTGCCCTATTTTGTGTAGTCCACATACTGCCTAACTTTTCTTGAGAGAAGTCTGACTGCTCAGCCACAGCTACCAAGTGAATCTGTGTGGGACAGACTGCTACCAAGTGGGTTTACTGCCAAACACCTGTAGTCCTAAATCTTTTGCAGTGGTCCCAGAGGGAACAGCACAGGTTTACGCCTAACACTGGCCAAAGATACCTCTGCAGATACCTCCTGGTCAAAACTTCGCCTCACAATGAAAACATGTCATCTGTGTAGCCATTGAACGTTTCTATCCTTTATGCCCCTTTAAAGCCCATTATGATTTAAAAGTTGGTCCAGTAAGCCCGGTGAATGTTGTAACGATTCATATGCAATTTTACTTTAACGTGGTTCCAGGCACCAGAGGGATTTATTGATCAACAATAAAAGAGCAGTGTGCCTGAAGTTTATAATGTTCACTTAAGCAGCTATAGAGGGAGCTGAGTTTAGATGTTATGGACTCTGACTATTAGCGGATGTGCGGAAGTACACTTTGCATAGACAAAATGAGGTTGACGATGATGATGATCATGATGATATTATTTGTGGGATTGTTTACATTAGCAAAGTCTTAATATGGCAACTAGCCAGTGTGGGTGGAGGACATGGCCTGTAACACTCTGACAGCCTGAGCCTAACCAAGGCTGTTGGTGGTTACCAGCCATGTCCGACCCCAACAAGGAGGTGATAGCCATTTACACACTGGGATCAATCTCCTCTAAAAAAAAGGATGGTTGCTGTGATAGGAAAAGGGACATTTCTACTGCGTGATCGTGCGTCGGACGAGTGTCGGGACTGGAGCTCAAAGCTCTGGTTCTGTAGGTAAGTTGGGAGGGTGGATTGGTGTGGGCTGGGAAAAAGGTAAGGTTTGTTTTTGGGATTGGGGATAGTGTGGGGCTATGAGGAGTCAATAGGGAGAGACTCCCTGTTGCATCCCCACAATCAAGATGGTGCCACCCTGGGAAGGGCCTCGGGTGGCTGGAAGCACCAGGCAGTACACAGAGTGCAAATATTCCCTGTGAGGCCAGGCATAGAAGGAGAAATGTTGCTCTATGCTGAGGGAAGTGAATGAGCGGTCAGAGATAGATCAGTTTATGTATACATGGAGTGAAGACAGATGTGTCATAATCCTTGATTAATTTACCATTGTGTAGTGTTAAAAACACCAAATATTAACCCTTTAAAAGTTATGCGGGCAACATAAAATATGCAAGGCAGTTTAGCATAGAATTGCCAACTGCTGCCCAAACGGCTTTGGGTAGTGTGTTTCACACAGAATATACAGAAAATGACTCTGTTATAATGATGTGTTATTTATATAGCGCCTTTATCCAAAGCGCTTTACTGAGCACTTATTCACATACAATATCACCCAACTGAAATTGCTGAAATTGGTACTCATTTATCAATCTCGTCTTCTTCTTCTTCTTAATTATCAGATGCGTGGGCAATCTCTGAAGGATGAAAGGCTGAATTGGCCTTGCCGGGATTCAAACCTGCGACCTGCAGATCACAGCAGCAAGCGCCACCCGCTGAGCTATTTTACCAGCTGTTTATGTCAGAGATTGAAGCATCCTTTAGTCCACACGTTTCATGGCTCTTCTCACTACTCTCCCACACTTTCTTGTTGTGTCCTTTTTGTTTAGATATCTCCAGGCATTGCCTTTGCTGGGTATCCAGTCCTACCTGTCCTAGACACTGCAGACCGCATCGCTGCACCTAATTGCTCAATATGAGTTCCCGCTTTACTGTGAAAAAAGTCAGCAGAATGTAAATAGGTCGACTGCTGGTGGTATTTTGAGTAGTCTGACCTAATTACAGGATTACAGTTATGGCAACAGCAATGGAAGTTAAATACAGTTGTCACCTGTTGCCTTAAAAAAAAGAAAACAACAACAAAAACACCACCACAAGTATAACATCTACAGTGGTGGCCATTTTGGAAATCATAATTCATTTAAATCACAGCTCAGTGCCATCAACCTGTAGATCATGAGCAGAAAACAGGAATTAGGGGTTCTGGAGGAAGAGCAGATGAAGGAAATTACGTTCAATGAAAATGATCTTAACCTTCTTGTGGATGAGACTTCGAAGGAATTTCCCTGTCTTTTTGGTGTGAATACCTACATTACTGTAAAAAAACAAGACCGCTCTAGCAGTGCTTTGCAGACAAGGTGGCAGCAATGGCTTTCCACCCCTGCTCAGATGATCACAGGTAGTCGAATGACTTGAGTCGAAGGATAGTGTACCAGCACACGAAGGTGAACATGGCTACTAGTGGCCGAAGAGTGCAACTGCTGGTCCTACATGTCGGAGAGGACAAGGTGACTGGGAGCCTGAGCCCACTGTCAATGCTATGCTCAGAATCAGGAGCCAGGAAATTGGTGCAGGATCCCAGATTAATATTTGCGAGTACACACAATTCATAGACAAGCCTGTTACAATATTGAAGTTGGCTCTGCCAATCATGTTCCAAGTGGGAATAGGCCGCAGCTGAGACTCAATATCATCATCACATCCCTGGATTGCCTTGACCATTTCCTTTGTGGGAAGAGTTCTTGAAATCAAGATAGGGGCTGCTGCAAACTGAATGAGGATGAGGCGTCCTTGGATCAAAGCAGGATCCTCTCCTACACAGTTCTTTTGTTGATGATCTTCTGGAGAACAATACTCTCAAGCTGGAGTGAGGCCATGGCAAACAATTACTATTACTTGGAGTATCAGCCATAGCAATATTGTTGGGGGGTAGGAGGGCAAGTTGTTGCCCATTTGTCAGAATTAAGAACTTTTTTTATAATGTTCTGAAAGGGAGTTGCCTGCACCAAGAACGTTTGGGGACATCTTTGCACCCATTTCTGTTTTTGCACTTTGTCTTGTGGAATCTGGCTCCTAATCAGGATATGATTACAAAGACATATTACGCATCTGCATATCCTCTCGAGGAGAGGATCCGAGGCATCAGAGAGTTGCCAAACTGTATCTTAATTTTGGCAAAGGGTTTTAAACGCACCAACTTAATTTACAGGTCGTGCAGCAGTGCTGGGTGAACTGTCCATGCAATGTGGTCAGATGGGGAATCCATTTTACACAAGAAAACTACTCGTATTAGTTCTACTTTTTTCCTTAATTAGAAATTCATACTTTAGCCGATATAACAGTATGAAACATGAAGTATGAAATACATTCTAGAAGAAAAGGAACATAACTATATACAGTTGTACAATGGGTTCCATTTTGGTTACCTATTTCCTGGGACAACTATATTTTATGTTTGAGTTATTTTTAAGAGGTGTGTTTGTTTCATCTATCACAGAACTTGCTTTGTTCCAGGCTGGGTGAAAAGTGAGACTAATGTGTAGGCCCCCTCCAGCGATGGGTAACTATTGCTGGTATGACTTACTGGACCATGGTGTCTCCATTCGCTGAATCATACAATGTGTGCATGGAATTGAGCAACTCTCGCATGGCTGTCTAACCCCAGGTCTCGAGATTGAGGACCAGAATCCTGATGGGTTTTCAGGAAATCCCTCATTAATATTCATGAGAACAAATGTGCATATAGTTGGAATAATTGAATGCAAATGCATCTCATGAATATTAATGAGGAGTATCCTAAAAATCCAACATGTTTCTGGCCCTCGAGCCCTGGAGTTGGACAACCCTGCAGCTTTACTTAAAATGTAAATGGTAACACTAGGTCTGATTATCCCGACTGGTCCTTAGCATTGTTAGTGTCACTTGCCTGATTTTTTCAGCCCAAACTGTTGCGTTTTCTTTGAAACAGGTCTAAACTAGAACCATGTGGAAAGGCTTACCTAAACTAAATATAAATGTGAGCATTTGAACTATTGCTGATTTCTATGCTTATGTGCAGGAATGTTTGGAGGAAATTGCTTCTCGAGTTTGAATGTCAACATCTTGAGGCATTTCAGGAATGGCAGATGGCCCTGTCTGAAAGAGACTGGTACTGCAGCAATATGTGTATTTGTCGTGCTGTGCTGTTGGCACATTTATTTTTAAGCCGATTGCTGTTACACCGTCTCTTGTATAATTGGATTGGTGCTTTTAGTGCCTCATTGTGCTTTATTACAATAATGAATGTGTTTTACAATGTTTGAAGTTATTGAAGCAATGTTGGTTACTGAGACATTATGGCTGCAGCGCCAAACAATCAAACCCAACCAATGGTGGGTTACACTAGCAGGGCATATGTTATGGTTGTTTTTAAATCATAATAAATGTGTGGGGTTTGCTATTTTGAGTGGCAACGATAGTGTTAATTTCACAACATTAATTTCAATGAATTTGAATGTTTTTTTGTGTTTTTGTTAGATAAACGTTTCAACAACGTCTCTTTAACCAAAGATGTTTCTATTTTTTTATGGATTATAATGATACACACTATCCTACCGATATTGCCCATTGAGCATGGGAGCAACTCAGAGCTTCACGATGTGACCATCTTCGGTAGTGACCCAGCCCAAGGCATGGATGTGCCCTCTGCAGATGTGACATCTATGCAGGGCTTGTATCCATGCTCAGAAGCCATTTTGTACCCAATGTACCAATTAAGCATGGTCTTCACAGTATTCACTTTGCCTGGCCACTGCCATCCACCATGATCTAGAAACACAAAACCATAAAATGTGTAAAACGACAATGGCTGCTGTGGAGTGGGCAGGGTCTTGGGCATCACGGTACAACCTGAAGTAGACACTGTGAAGTGGTGACTACCACATGTGCTCAATGGGCATGGACAGCAGCTAAACTCAATAGACACTTTACCTGGGGCATTGCCTGGAACCTGAGACACGTGTTAAGAACAGTGCAGGCCTGAGCAGCCTCTTTGTCTGGGACATGGCTATCAACCATTCCGCTGCAACCCGCAAGCTACCATGTCTGCCCACAGGGTGTGACCTTGGGTGTGGCTCAGTGGGTACTTTGCTTGGGTAAATATAGTTAGCTATTCCTTGGCACAACCAGCCAGCTGATGGCCCCATAGGCACGGACAAGTAGCCACTTTTGGCCATAAACTAGGTTCTTCCACGCAATCAACAGCCATTCACACTATTTATTTATTTATTTAATTTATTTAAATGTTTATAGAGCGCCACATGCCCTTCCGCATCAGAGCGCACAGAGAACATGACAAGAAAAACAACAGAGAAGCATGGGAAAGAAAATCATAACTAGAGTAGGCAACAGTAGAAAATGGCCAGATTAGTCAAGACTTAGGTTAAAAGGTTGAGTTTGAATTGCTTTCTTGAAAGAGATGAGGTTGCTAGCTAAATATATAGAAGCAGGAAAGAGAATTCTACAGAAGGGGTGCCTGAACATCAAATCTGGTCCCTCCAAGGCAGGCCAGTTTGAATCCTGGTTGGATGAAGGTTGGCGCCATAGAGGAACGAAGGTTCCTGTTGTTGGGATTAGGCTTTACGCGATCTGAGAGATAAGCCGGGCATTTTTGAGAGTGACATTTAAAGGGCAGTATAAGAATTTTGAGAGTGTTCCTTTGCTTAGCTGAAAGCCAATGCAATGCTTTTCTGGCGATGGAAATGTGTACACTTCGAGAGAGACCCAAGGTTGTTTTGGGTAACTTGCAGGGCCCGAATATTGAGAGTTGTAGTACCCGCCACAGACTATTGCAATAGTCGAGTCTCAAATTGAAGAGAGGGTTGGATAGCAAGGCACAATTTTCAACAGTATTGAAAGGACAAATGTAATTTAAGCGTCTGGTAATGAGATCATATGTAGAATGGATGTAAGAAACATGAGGCCTCATAGATAGTTCCTCATCTAGTCCTACCACTAAGGTTTTTTTCTTTATTTGAAACAGCAACAATATTGCCTGCAATTCGAAAGCTGGAATACTCGAGCGCCAATTTACTCAGACTTGCTTTAACAGCAACAATCCCAAGTTCTGTTTTCTTACAGTTGAGTGCTAAAGAATTACATGTCATCCAGGACTGGATGGCATTGTAGATGATACTTATAGCACCAAGGTCTTGCTCATAATGACCGCGGAGCTGAAGAACAACCCACTTTGCCTTACAAAAGGCAAGTCCAAGCCACCCAAAAGGCATGATATGATATGATATGATATGGTATTTGTAACGCGCCTATACACAAGTGTTTCCGTTCATTACAAGCTCAATTCATGGCAGGAGACCACTAGCCACTAGCCCAACTAACCATGTCATATAATTGAAGAGGCGACTGGACATGGCATGTGGCCGTGAAGCAGCACCTTCATTAGCCAAAGCAATACATGGGTACCCCCAAGCCATTTGGACAAGGTCACCAACAGTGGCCATTGGGAATGGCCATGGCAGGATATCAATCTCCTTCAGACCAACCTTAATTAGCCAAGGCAGTCAAACGGCTCCCCCAAGCCATTCAGACAAAGTCATCAAAAGTGGCCATTGGAAGTGGCCCTGGCAAGGCACCAATCACCTGCAGACGCACAGACTGTGGGTGGGCCTTGGCATGTGGCTGCTAGACCAACCAAAATGTGGTTTTCCATATTGCACCCCTCTGGGTTCTATGCTCCATTCACCAAGTTTTAACCTGCACTGTGCCGCATCTGTG
The DNA here is from genome assembly GCF_040938575.1 of Ambystoma mexicanum. Classification (NCBI taxonomy): domain Eukaryota; kingdom Metazoa; phylum Chordata; class Amphibia; order Caudata; family Ambystomatidae; genus Ambystoma; species Ambystoma mexicanum. The sequence goes on along the minus strand of NC_090937.1, from coordinate 1,513,398,206 downwards.
CAACACTTTCCTCACAACCTAGCAATACCCCTAAAAGGAACAGGATGTAAGATAGAGGGTGCTGAGGTACCGTTAGCAGATTTGTGGCCTCTTAACGGTGGCAGAAACTCAGAACTGCCTTCCTGATTGGTCAATTACATCAGTGCCCAAGAGACCCAACAACCCATTGCAAGTTCATCAGGGATTCATCAGCAGCAAACACGTGTCATATTCTAGCAGCCGGGATGCACTATCTGTACAATATTAATACACTACTGCATGAGGTTTGTACAGGCGAGGAGGATAGCTCGGGGCAACGTGACTTGGAAGCAAGAAGACATGGAGCAAAACAGGATCGATCCCCGGTCCGTGCTTAGAAACCTCTGGGTATTAAGCCATTATAAATAACCTATCAATGAATCCAGCCTACTCTCTGGAATAAACCTACACATTAGCAAGCACACTCGCCAAAAATTGCATTTTGTGGGCTTGTTATCAGGGTATAAGAAAGCAGTTTCTTCTTTTTTTTTTGTTTTTTTTTGTTTAACAGCAGCCACGGAGGCGGCCGAATAGTTGCTATTGAGTCTCGCTCCTAAGAATTATTTTCAAAAATACTCAGATGGTAATCGGCATTCCTTTCACAGAGATGGCCTACCCCTAATCCGTTGACATCATCGCGACCCCATTACTCAGAGACAGAATGAGAGCATCGTTATCTGGACTTGTGTCTGTCAATCACCACATGATGACTCTCTGCAAAGACGCTGGATCCCCTCTGCTGAGGGGCTGAGAAGGAGGAAAGGGGGAGCGTAATCTCTGGAATCAGACACACTCGATGGACTATGTGAAGGGTCCCTGGTAATGCTAGCGACTGTCCCAGAATACCCCTGGGAGCATGCATCCAAAGTCACCAGAGGTGACCTGCAGCTAATAACAGGTGGCCTTAACTTGTGGGCAGTGTAGGGAAGCAAACACCTGCCAGAGTAGGCCATTTAATGAGAATCACTGAAGACCTTTATGTTTGGCAATGTATGTATTTATACAGGGGGACTTTGCTATTTCTCACATAGGTGTATTGGGTTCTATGAAATTTTACAGAATGATTTTGACCAAACTACACTTTTGAAGGTTTTCTTCTACTGATGTTACTACTTGCTTTTTCTACAAAATGCAGGGGGGAACACCCCTTTGTGAGGAATTTGACCATCCACATGGGGAGTGTGTTCTCACCTGGGCTTTTCTGAAGTTTTGTAATGAAAATGAATAATGGGAGATCAACCTCAGAAAATGTGTGGTGTTAATCTTCACATATTTTCCGCTGCTCACTGTACAACAAACAAATAGTCAAGTGTACTCTGGAGGACACAGCCTACAGGCACAGTCCTCCCTATCACATTTAGCTGGAATGTGACAGCCATGGGCGCATAAAAGCATCTCAGGAAGGAAAAGGCAACACCCTCCTCCGGCCATGGCCAAACTAAATAAAATATCAAAGGACCCATGAATCTGCCCTCTCTATAGGTTCTGCTGGTTGCAGCACATACTGATGAGAGTTCATTGAAGCAGGCCTGCAATAGGCCTGAGCGCAGATCGGGTAAAAGGAGGCAGGACACTAACACCTCTTTTATATGCAATGGGTCAACTTGAAGCTAGCTCTCAACTCTCTGTATGAAGGGCAGTGAATGGCATGTGAATTGTGGGAGACAGAAGTCTGGTCTTACCACACACTTCAAGGGTGACCTGCGCTTTGATCAAGAGTCACAGAGTCACAGAGAGGGCAATTAACCAGATAGACACTTTGATCAACAACAGACAGGAAGATGGGTGGGACGTAGTAGTACATGTTGTCCCCCTTACCTTTCCTGTTGCAAAGCACTCTGGTTACGACCTCACACATAAAAGAAGATTGTTGGTGGGGAGCCAGGATTGGTTCCTTAAGGTAGGCTTAGCCTGTACCAATCACTGTGACTCATTTGGCTTTAAAGGAGGGCTGTGCCCCTCACTTAGCAGATCATCTGGTGACTTTGAAAGGGGTAAGAATAGGGACTCATTTGGACACTGGCTGAAGCTACAGTCTGCCTTTCAGCTTCCGCCAGTGGAGAAAGTCAGTATTTCCAAGAGGAAAGCAAAAAAACATCTCCCAGGAAACAGAGGGAGATACCAGACTCAGAGGACCCGTTTAGCAGCTCCAGAACTGGTACCCAGCCAGCACACAGCATGCCCTGCAAGGTTCTACCAGCAAGCTTCCTAGGTGGGAAGTGCCAGAGAGTCTCTGAACAAAGGACAAGGCCATTGCCTGCAAACACTCTCCTCAGCCTTGGGCCGTCCTCCTTAAAGGACGACTTGAGCCCTGCAAAGAAGCTAGGAGGAGTGCCACATCAAGCATCAACCAGTGTTCATCTTTTAAGGACATTTTCGAGGCAGTCGAGCCCTCGAACCACAACTGGCTGCAGTCATTAAAGCCGTCGGAAACACCTCCACTAGCGATCCAGATCCACCGACCAGCATAGAGACCGCGATTCTTGACCCAAGCCGCTGTGTAGGCCAGCCTGCGGCCGTCCGTCCAGCACTGATTGGTGAACTGCATGCCACATGATAACCGCAGCTGCCTCCCGGCTAGAGTTTTGTAGCAGGAGCTACAAAGTGTCCTGGAACTGACTCAATGCTGTTGAATGCTGTCGAGCATCGAGATCATCTCAAGCACCAGGTACATTGTGGTTCTGTCCCCCTGGTCCTTCTTCGAAGACTCCTAGTGACATTAATGACCCCTTGCTCCCTTGGTGTTGAAACCAAAATAACCTTGAACTGTTAAGACTGATTGCTTTACAGACTACCCTCCTGTCAGTATCCAGAGTGCATCCCTTTCCTGCATGAAACTGTCTGGCCTCTGTGTTCCTTTACAGGTTGGGTTGTATTTTGTAGTGTGCTAGAACTGTCTGTTGTAATAATAATAAAGTATAGATTTTTATCCAAACTTGACTGGACAGTCCCTTTTATCATTGGGTAATAATTGTATTTTCGCTGTGTTGCAACTAACCAACAATCCATGACCTTCCAGAGATAATCCTGCCATTCCGTCCACGTTACCAAAACTGGACAAGGAGGTTTATAATTTACTTGTGGATCCCTTCTGGTGTACAAGAGGTGTGGGGCTGATTGATGGTTTAGAAACGCCTGGACCACTGGATGCCGGGAAGTTGATTCATCACACCCGTGCACCCACCTACTTCTATACACTTTACCCCAATTTACCATCTGCAATTTGCAGAAAGAAAAACACGAAAATATGCGGCTAAAAGATCATTCAGCGAAAGTGTAGGTAAAAGTGGGCTATACTGTTTATTGAGAGGATTGCACCTTGTGATTAATTCCCCATTGAAAGTGATCCAGTAGGAAGCACTTACAAAAGACCTGACGGAATAGGAGAAGAGGAGGGCAGTGAAGCTGGAGGGGCAAGAGCCGCGAGGGTAGGTGGAGTGTGTCAGGAGAAGCAGTTGCACAGAAGCAGCAGCACATGGAGCGAGAGCGGGAGAGAGAGTGCAGATTACTAGTGGGGTTATGAGGGAGTCTGATGCAGGAGCGTCAAGCCATGATAGACTATGTCTCATAGGTCCTGATTCAGGACTTGGACTGACCTGCCTGCTGTTGCAGTGAGAATCCTTGGTGCAGAACCTAATTAGTCATCTGTCAGTGGGAAGGTCACCACAAAATGTAATGGTGAGACGAATGCAATAACCTTTGATAATGAGAAACGCAAGATACACCTTATTAGTGGCAGGACAACATATCAAGTATTAATGAGAAGGTCACAATATCCAGTTTTCATGGCAGCGTTAAAAAAATCCCTTAAATGTAATTTGAGACACTGTAGGCCTAGATAAGGAAACTGTAGACCAGACAGTATGTTTTGGCCTGGATTACAAATAGCGAGCTGCAGGTTCTACCACAGTGAAAATGTGTATGATATGATATGATAGGTTATTTATCACGCGCTTAATGCCCCAAGGTTTCTAAGCGCAGACTCGGGGATCGGACCTGTGTTGCTCCGTTTTCTTCTTGCTTCCAAGGCGAGCACCTCGCCCCTGAGCTATCCTCCTGAGTCCAAAAAAAAAAGGGTAATGAAGAAGTGGCTGGGGACTATATCACTGTCACTAGAACATGAGAAAAGAAGCAGTTTATTGCTATATGCCTGAACACGTGTGGAACCTAGAGAATCTGGGGAATACCAGTAACCCCAATAGAAAGTGAACCTGAAAATAATTCTGTTTTTACCTTATCCTTATACTGCTATCTTAGATTATTCCTGATGTGGAATTCTTAGTTTATTTGTAAATGGACACCTATTACCCCACAATCCGTAGGTATTTTTTGCAACCTTGACGTTCTGTCTAGGAACAAACTTTTTTTCAAACCATCACTTCGTGTGCCACATGTTACATTGTCCTGCCACATACTGCATCACTTTGCGCCTGATAAATATCCTGCAAGTGTTCTTCTATGCAGAGAGCAGCTCACGTCAGGATACACATCTATTTCATCTGTTGTTTATGGAGCTCACGTTTGGGAGTAGGTTCCAGGACAGGAGTGAAATTCAAATGCATAGAGCTCTGCATGTATATTTGTGAAACAGGTGGGCAATGGAGAGGGAAATGAAACTGACAGATCAAGGTGTGTTTCCGTCAATGGAGTGTGTATTTGGAGGCTCAGAAACGAGTGACTTCAGAGCAGAGAATGAATGCATTGCAAAAATGAAGTGAGGAGCAAGGAAGAGTGACTAGCAGACACTGTGTGGAGGAAGCGAGAAATAGAAAACCCACAACTGCAGCAGAAATATACATATCACAGATATTGGGAAGTGACGAGAAAGTCACTGGAAATGTACTGCAGTATCTATAGGTGAAGAGACCCTTATGGAAAAAGGCAGCCATATTAAACCTGCCATGATTGTAGTGGGCACCAACATTCTGAGCTTCTACACGGGCCCTGAGGCAAAGGTTAATTGGACGACAGAAGATAATACAGTATAAACAGTCCCTTCTCTTTACAAGATAGTCACGAGTGAGAGAAGAGAATGCACTCAACATTCTAGAGAAGGGTTCAATAGACAGAGATGAAAGCACAAGGCAGAGGCTAGCTATTGGAAGGAAGATTAGCTATCACAGTCGCCATAGGGTAGGGATTTCTAAGCGTTGGCTCTACATATGTTTTGGACTACAATTCCCAGAATACCACACTATGTACTATGCTGGCCAGGGCTAATGAGAGATGTAGTCCAAGACATCTGGAGAGCCACGGGTTGCCGGCCCATGATGTTGGGGTAATGTGAAGAGTGAAAAGGAAAGGGGATAGTGGGGCTGTGGCGTTCTTATTCTACAGAGGTGTGTGATGTGGCAGGCAAAAGCGTGGAGGAAGCATAACTGGAACTGAAAGGTGGGTTTGAAAGAGTGTGACAGTGCAGATTGTGACGTTGCCCCTTTAAGGGACCGTGACATTGCATGCCGCTGCGTGCATTATAAATAAAGGTGGCATTCCCGGCCACGACAGTGCGAACGGGAAGCCCGAGCAGACAAGACGTGTGCGTGTGTCTGTGTGTGCTTGGGGGTCCCTGAAGACTCAACAGTGGCGACAAAGGTGGGATACAATGCCTGGGCCCGGCGATGAAAGTCTTTTAAATTTTTCTTCCGGAAACGGAGATCATTGAGGAACTTCGTTTCACACCGTAGGCCGTGCAGTAACCACGCGGCAGGCGGCCATTTTGTATTTTGGGCCATGGACACTCACAGAGCTCCGGTTCGGTCTGTGAGAGGCATCCAGGCCCAAATTTTGGAAAAACTGTTTGCAGGCACCTATACCTGCACATCTATGCCCAGGTTTTGGATTTTTGGGGATTTCTGCAAAGGAAAGCAAATCCCTCCTGGTGAAGCAGGAAGGTGTGAGGAGACAGTCGAATGCAAATGTGGCAATGCTAGTGTCCATGGTGAACATATTTGAAAAGATTTACAAATCCCAAATCTCATAACGTTTTAGAAGATGTAACGGCAGATTTAAACTAACCCCTGGTAGGTATATGTGCGACTGTCAATGGGTCAATTTATTCTGTTCATAACTCGATCAAGCAAATGTTTAGTTTCTTTCACCTGTCAGCTTGGTGGACTTCGTCTAGAAGTTAGACAAACACGTCTTCCTTCCTTTGTTCTCGCTCGTTCAAGACATTAAAAATAAATATTTTAAGCAAGGTTTATCGTGGTGTTGTAGAAATGTCCCCCGCTACAAAAATTACAAGCAACGGTGGGTCATCTCAAGACACTTATATTGCATCATGCCAGGACATAATACTGGGTTGAAACCGGTTTTTCGAGCATGGAGGAGCTTATCATGCCAGCAATAAAAGTATAAATGTTATGTCATGTATTAAATAGAAATATAAGTTTTACAACTTCTCTGTTGGGGATTCAGCAAGCACCAACAAAAAAAAAAAAACATGAGTGTGTGGTTGGATCAGAGGATAAAGTGACAGCCATTTCCGGGTCATTCACATTTTTGTTGGGTTGATCCACAAATATTTCAGGGTCACTTTTTATAAAGATTTTCTCAAATAAGATTAGGCAGTTAAAGCAGAACACAAGGAAAGTGCCCTGCATTGAAGAATTAGTTACACGCAGGAGCATGGAGTAAACATAGGAAATAGGCTGAGGTCCTGAGTGACGAAAGCGTTTAACAATGGCTCAATTCCATTGAAAAACGCTTTGTAAATCAGGCCCTGCGTTTACAACAGGAGTTATCTTAAAACATTGCTCAACTTTCTACTGCTGTGGCTCTACTGTCCCACTTTCCATAATGGCCTGCACTTTCTAGAATGTCAGCGTTTTTAATGGCAAAATAATCCTGCCACATGCTCAAAAATGTGCAGCTGATTAATACACACACATGCCATTATAATCCAGTGATATAATGTCGCACAACAACAAACACACATAACTGGAAAAGTTGGCAAGCTTGCCAATAAAATACTGACACATTATATCAGTTCATATACGATACAATTTCACAAGCAAACCGAATGCATGATATAGTTCAATTGAACTTAATACGTGTATTAAGCATATCTCAACAGTAGTAAGAATACAAAGATACAATCAGGTGAAAGAGTAATTATCACAGTGTACATATATTTCCAGAAATGTGTGGAACAGTGCCTCGCTGTATTTGCTCGTTCATAAAGAGCATTTCTGCTTCTATTGACTCTGGATCGATGATATATGAGGTCTGGCTCTATCCAGGACCTATTATTATATGCATGGCTGGACTGTGCTGCTCTGTGAAGCATAGCATGCTTTTAATTGTTTTTTTCATCCCAATTTTGCTTTATGATTGATGCCTTGCATATTGGCGTTCTAATTGGATCGGGTGTATGTTGCAAAGTGTGATCACGCACAGCCTGAATTAGTGTATTTTTAATTTGATAAAAATAACTGAAACGTGAAGTATGTCTCATAAGATTCACAATTCGTACACCACTAGTGAGAGCGCAAAACACTGTGGCTGAGTTCACCCCTGTCTGGGCCTATCAGGGCCGGGAGGGCGCCACAACTTTTTACGACAAAGGTATATCATACCGCTTCCTAGCATGAACCCAACTAACTTCCTACCAACTTTTGTACCGCACTCGTCGACCATCATTGTGACCCCTTTCCTTAAGCCTTGCACTATTCCTCTCACTACTAGTACACTTAAATCACCTACCTCCAATCTCCATGCAGCCACTGTAATGGTCCCCACACCACTGATTCGTGCACTCTCCTGTGCACCCGCCATTGGCCACCTAAGTCTAAATAGCCTGTCGACTTGAACAGCCATAACAAACTCCCTTAATTGTGAACCGCAAACACTATCTCGAAGATACCACCACCTTCAGTCATGACTCTCCAGTAATGGCATACTCTGGGCCACTGTTACCAGCACACACAAAAAAAATAAAAAACATGCACTCACCTGTTAATACCCACTCCAAACATACATCCAAGTCTCCTTCACAGAGACATGTTTGCCACTTGTGAAAGCATCATGAAGCAAGACACAGACAACAGATTCAAAGTTCAAAATGAAATGGTTTATTACCTCAAATGCCAGGATGCTTGTAGGCCTTACTTGCCCTATGCTACAGTGGGATTTCCCTTACTGAACAAATCTAAGAAAAGTCTGAGTCAGAAAGTTCAACTTAAAAGTTTGTCTGTTTCCAAAACCTATGCTTGTCCTCACAACCAAAGATAAATATGTGCAGGGATATCAACAGCAAAAGAAAGGATGATCAAAACAAAGTTCTGAGCTCCTTCCAGCTACCAGCTTCCTCTTCTGCTCCCTTCCCCAAGTTCAATAACGTTCCACTAAAGTCTTGGGATTGCCTTTACCAAGTACACAATAGCTTCACAAATCCTTGAGGTCCACTTCCCCAAGTTCATTGCAACACAGTTCCGCAAACCCTCGGGGTTCTCTTCTCCTTGTTAAAGACAACATAGTTCCAAAGAAAAGGGTCTTGAGGTTCCCATCCTCAAGACAGTATTACTATTCATCTAGTCTCAGGATTCCTTTCCCCAAGAATTCAACTTGTCAACTTGCTTGGTCTCAGTCTTTCAATGTTTAACACAACCCCACATCAACTTGACACTCCTTATTGATTGGAATAGCAGTTGAAGTATATGACACCTTCTGAGTTTACCCGAGCAATTTCCTTGGCTTTCGCAATACTTCAACAATATCTTTGGCATTCACAATTGAGGATTTCCTGGTCTAGGCGCAGTTATCAGTCCACACGGCATCGCCATAACAGGTCGTGCAACCAGGAACTCTAGGCCCTTCAGCCCACACAGGTTCTTCTGTATTTGGCCCTGTGTATAGATTCAACCACTTAGCTTCTTCTTGTCGGCCTTTTGGCTTTATGTGAAGGTTCACACTCACTTGGCTTTTTCTGGACAGCCTCTTGGTTTTGCCACAATGTGTCACATATCCCCTGCCACTCTTTGGCCTTGCCGCACTCTAATCATGCATAAAGTTCACTTCATGGTGGTTTTGTTTCTTCCCACCTTGCCATCATGCTCTTTCACAAACTTCCAAACTTGCTCTCTTATTTCGTACATTGCTTTCAATTAATCAATTTCACATTTGTATCTTTTATCAGAGCGTAATTTGCTGCTTACTTTGCTGCTTCAGGTCTGTTCCAATCTGTTCATATTATTTAGCTCAATCGGCATTTGTCTCGGTCTCATGCAGCCCCTAGGAGTGCCCCGGCTTTGAGTGACGTTCTTCTTCGCTCACTAGTCCTTGGCGTTCCTTTTGGGCAGCTGTGTTGTTCCACTTCTGCTCCACCTGCCAGCTTGCCTTGCACTGCAAGCCCCACTGCTGAAGCTTCTCTGCTCCCAACGGCAGCTCTGCTCTCCTTCCGTGGATGCTGGTGGATACTTTGTTTCTTTTGCCTTTCTCGCAGCTCTGTCTGCCAATCTCTTACCATGGAGGTCCCTACACTTGTGGATTCCTTCTGCCCCGCCTGGTCCTGGGATCCACAATCCTTTGGGTTTGTCTGCCAGCATTCTGGCTCTCCTGCAGGACCCACCACAGGTGCCTCCTTGCAAATAGGATTCCCAGTTAGCAGTGCCTGACTGCAATTAAAGGGACATGCCTGACCTTTACAATACGTTGCATGCATCTTCCTTGTCTCAGTAATAGAGTTGTGAAATGTGTTACTGGTGTTCACTACTCCTAGTCTCCTCTTCCTCGTCCCAGTATTGTAATAGGTGCAATTAGTAAAATTGAGGGGAGCCATTTTACAGTAGCCCATGAAGGCTGTGGGAGGTTTAGGTTGGTTCCCATAGGGGAAAGGGGGATACCATGTTTCGCCTGTGCGTACCCTCTACCCAATCCCCTAAGACTCACCAACCAGGAGATCCTCCCTCTCTTCTCCACCCCCAGGTTCGGAATACAAAAGCGATGGCTCTTCCCTGGCCACCTTAGAAGAGGACCCAAGGAGAGTAGATGTGAGGACACTCTCAGGTTTCTCAATCAATATTCTCCATCTCACTCTGCTCGCACCCTACCCACACCTCGTCCACTGCCTTAATGTGCATTCCAAAACCTGATGAATGCAGATTAACATACTCAGGTATTTGTGTACTGCTTTGTTTATTAATGTATTTATAGCAACAATCTTGTTAAAGCAATGTCTGCAATAAAATAGTAATAAAATAACCAAAACTAGTATCCTGACTGGGCTTTGTAGGCCATGACACACAATGTATCATAGAGGTGAAGATCCACAGTTGGGCCAACAACATTCTTGCCTCTAAAGGAGCTAATGTAACACATAGGAGCCAAAACTAATGATGGCACTCAAACATAATTTAGCCAATGATTCATTAACTTCCATAATCAGTAGTCAATTGATATGTTCTGGTTTCAAAACACTGCCTTTCACTCTACAAGCTCTACAATAGTGGGAGCCGACATCTCACCATCCAGATGGGTTGGCCTACAAATCCTATGGTCACTTACCACTTACTATTTATTTATTTTGCATTTTTAAAGCGCTCACACAGCCCACGGGTATCGAGGCGCTGCTACAGGAATTGTTTGTTTTCTATGTGCGTAATTGTGTTTTTTGTCTTAGATGCATATTTATAACGCGATAACGCACTTAAATACCCAGAGGTTTCAAAGCGCGGATGTCTTGCTTCCAAGGCGAGCACTTAGCCGCTGAGCCAGCCTCCCGGGCACTATGATGGCTTGTTTGAGATGTAGGTCAAAATGGCTGGAGTGTGACACAATGGCATTATTAGCCAACACTAAAAATGCATTAGTATATAAATGAATAAATGGAGAAATAATAAAAACAAGTTTTCGTTTGTGTTTGTGGAACAAGCGATCAAAAGGCGTACTGTGGATTCACTAATGTGATTCTTATATAGTGCCACATGCATTATCCATCCACCTTCTAAGTGCTGTAATAACATGTCTGTGTCCTCATTTATGTTCTAATGGCATTCTGTCAGCCTCCTGACAGTCATAAGCTATTTACCCGGACATCAGAGCTTGAGTAAAAATCTATTCTGTTCAATCTCTTCTGACTACATCCACTACCTTAAAGCATCACAGGGAATCTCTTTCACTTCCACCACAGAGGACAACAGACCTCCTGAGCTTTGGAAGAGACCTTCATTCAATACAAATACAGAAAAAGCAACTTTGGATAACATCTTATTTCTGAAATAAGGTATATTTTTATAAACATCCCAAATACAATATAAGTCATAACATTTATCATTAGATAATGTATCCAACCCCCTGGTGCCTTTTACCTGCTTACTGCTTAGTGTTGTTATGCATAGTGTAATGTGATGTGTAATGTGACATTCACATTTCCAGTAGTCTGTCATTACCTCATGAAGTAGATTTTATGTTTTTGTTGACGATTCCTCTATTGGATGGGTCCAGAAGAAAGACTGCAAGTATCAATGGAACATAACACAAAGAAGATTTTTCTGCAGTTTTGATGAGTCAACCAACCCTAACTGAGGTAATATGGAGGTCACACCATCTATGCACTGGTTATGGTGCTCATTTCTATCATCATAACTCTCTCCCCAACATTAAAATGTTTGTAACTTTGAACCATATATAACCTGGGCAGCCTCAGAATTAGGATGTGAGGATAGAATCGCTGCAACATCAGTCCTTCTCATGTGATCCAGTAGCTTCCGTGAACCCGGAATAGGTTTTGTCTGAATCTCAGTGTGAGGATGATCGTGCACATACTGAACTCCCAAATACACACACATCCAGAGATAAATATATACAAGCACAGCTGTTATACTATATCAATTTAAATCTCTTCAGAGCCTTGTGTTGCAGCGAATTAGGGTCATGCTCTATCAAATTCATACACAAAGTAATCATTCCTTTCTCTACAAATGTGTTATTCCAAAAAACCCTCTTACCCAATTACCTCTTTGAAATATTTCCATGTCTTATGCATTGAGAATGCATACCTCAGATGCATTGTAGAGACGCATTTTTAGAGCATATTTTCCAGTACTTGGCAGTTAAACACCTGCTGAGTAGTTCTTTATCATGCAAACAATACGAGTTCCTTCAAGCACATTTGAAATTAAGTCATTTCTTCAGGGATTTTCTTTGTGGTTACGTTAACTGTGTTCAGTAAATATATCACACATGCATGAATATGTAGAGCCTTCAAGTAAATACATAAACGTGTGGCTCCTACATTGTATCAATCCAAATGGACACATTTCAATAGGAATGATACATCATGTGGATTTCTCTGCAGAGACTGAAGTTGTGAATATAGTGACTGCATTGCTTGAGGTCACTGGATGACAGATGTGAATGCACTCTGCTATGGATGGAGTCCCTGTGGCAAGTCTGGATTGGGTGAATATTATTCAGTGCATTTAGAACAAGAATATTCAATACTAAGATAGGGAACAAAATACGAAAACCATCAAGAATATGTGTTGCAGTGTGTTAGACTCAATGGATAGAAGATTAGCAATGTCATGACATTATTTATATGACAAAAGTAGATTTTGATATTCCATTAACAAATCCCATAAAAAGTGGATACATTACACACAACATTGTGAAAGACAACAGTTTTTACTTTTTATAAATAATGGCTAGACATGTGCCAGAAACTGCCATCGTATGACCCGGAGATACCGTTATGGCCAATTAGTAAGATAATTTGCCATATTTTACAATTATATGTCCAGATAATTACATCGTAAAGCACATTATATGGCTGACATGCTACCATACATCAGGAATTGCCATTGTATGTTCAGAGTCTAATATCACTGGTGGTTATCACTGTTATAATTGAAATGACTGAGGGCATGTTCATATCAGGGCCATTTTAACATTTGCTGGGGCCTGGGGCACAGACAGCCTTGCCACCCCCATCCCATGTCCTTCTCCCACCCCGCCGAAACACATGTCACCCCTCCCCCAAAACCCATGCTCCTCCCAAACAGAAAAAAATAAGGGATTACATACTGTGGGGATTAATCAAAGGCCCCAACAAACAGAACTGAAGAGCCCACTGGAAATATGACCTGCCAGCCTAAAGACAAAAACCTTCACACTGACAATGGGCCTATTAAAGCAGACAGTGGGGGTTTCTGCAAGTAACACAAGGAAGTGCTATGTGAAAAAATCCAATCTGTCATCACAAATGGACAAGCAGCCCTCTAATTCAAAGTGGAAGAAGGCATTCATAGGTGTTTGCTGTTGTAAAGCAAGAAATGAGAAACATTTTCCACTGCTCACATAAAGATGTCAGAGAAAAGACTTAGGTCCTCATCACGAGTTGGGGGGATGCTTCTGGGGCTATTAGCGTTACCGCCCAACCCCGGCACTATTAGCACCGGGATTGGTAGGACAGTAATTCCCCATTGGGCCCATTCGGGAATTACCATTCCCCATTGGGCCCAATGGGGAATTTTTGGCACTACTGCTGCCGCCGGTATTAGCGCGTGGTAATAGCACCAAACAAAAATTGGCAAATTCATAGTGGCAGCTTTAATAAAATTACCGCCACATTTAAGGGTTACTGCCAAACTCGTGATGAGGCAGTTAGTGTGAGTTGGCAAGATGTAATGCATATTATGCTTCACATGCAAAATACCGGCAACAATTGAAAAGAAAAGGCCACTTTGTTTACATGGGTCACATGTACATTTCATGTAGGACTGAGGCAGACTCTTTTGCTTGTTGTTGGGCAGACTTCAAAAAACACTCCCCTACTGCAGGCTTGTTGGCTTTCTGGTCTGGTAATAGAGTTATTTTGAAGCTCATACCTCCCAGCTATTTACGAGCTGCAGCTCACCAACTTCAAACAACAGAATAGCAAATGGACTAGCCAGTGTGTGACTAGATTGTGGGGAGGAGCTGTGCAATCATTAGAAGGTTTGCAGATTGAAATGATGGTCAACTTCAGATAACAGGTCACACACTGGCCAGTAATGGCAAATGACCTGGAGACAGGAGAGCTTCGATTTGCATACATAGGACCATTTCACATTAGTTTAAAAGGACTATCATAACTACAAGTCGCAATGCATTTTTTAGGTGTCATTTTTTGAGATAATTTCCATGCGATTTTGTTGAAATAAAATGCATCCCCTAGCGACTTAGGGAATTGTAATCGAAAGCTAACATGTGTTGCTGGCCTGCTCTGTTTGTAAAGGTAAAGATTTATCTACTTATTTAATATTCAAATCACAAATACATTTAATATATATAGCCGTCTGGCAAGAGACTCTCACTGGGAGAACTTTGACTTTTTATTGCTACAAACGAAAATAAAGGTTGTTTTATAACGTGCAACCGGAGTAGCAGTCTTTGTCGTTGCTTACACGTGATTTATTGGAACATTTGTGCGTGGAGTGCTGCTCGCCTGAATTTCGTCTTTTGATGTCTTTCAACATTGGAACATATATATATATATATATATATATATATATATATATATATATATATATATATATATATATATATATATATATATATATGTTTGGGCAGCAGTCACCTAACGGTGACAATACAATTCAAAATATAAGTCAAGCAATTGAATTACCTTATAATGATGCAGCATAGAAAGTGTGGAATGATTCAACCCACTTGTTGCTCTATCCTTGAGGCATCACTGTGTTCTGATGGTCCCAGAAACATCAAACTGCCTGCAAAACCCTTGTGCGTGCCAAAACCTCTGAAAATTGTGCTCTGCAAAGCACAAAAACATGGCGGCCAAATCTACCACACATGTTTTCAGTGGTGGAACAGAGATTTAGCTCCTAAAATACGTCACTGGGCTCCACAAACAAGTGAAATGGAGTACAGAGGGAAAAGTAGTGCTCTGCTAAAGGAAACCCCAAAATCTTGATTGAAATCCTTTTTCTTTGTTGCTGAAACTGCAGAATGCCGGTATAAAACACCCTTAAACATCCAAGAATCTTGCTGGGTGATACAATTCACTTAGTTCAAGAAATTATTGTGAACTTACAATATCCTGAAAAGCTGAAAGCATCAAAGAAACATCCACAGCAAAAGTGGCCTGCCTGTGGAATCTGTCAAAATCTGGGCACAGTACCCTCGGCCGCCTGAATGACAGCTGTCAGAAGCCTGCATGATAAACTTTAAAACTGGTATAAACTGAAATTAAATGTTGCACTCTAAGTGGCCTGTTGCTGAGAGTAATGTATGTTTTAAGTGTTTTTATATGATGGTTTAAAATCTTGAATAAGTATTTGAAAACACAAGTTTGTTTTAAACTAAGAAAACATGCAACTGTGGGATGTATTTACCCATGCATCCGAGCCCTACCTCAAAACTGTGCAGTACTGACATGGAAAACATCATGATGGCCAGAGCTTCCCAGAAAATGCACAGGGAAGTGCATGAAGAATAGGCTGCCATTCATTTTTGCCGATGTTATGGGCACAGAAGGAAACTGCCTAAAACCACCATTGGACTACCCACACAGTAGTCTGAAACCATTGGGAATGGCAATGCTGATTGCCAAATGCAACCTAGAATTGTTGGGAATTCATTTTCTTAAATCCCAAAAATGGGTGCAGTACCAGTACTCACCACTATCCAAAAGCCGGCAGTTTAAAACCACCCTGTGTTTCTCTGAAGGCAAGCCAAAGTGCCTATTTCAAACATTGCAATATGTGCAAAATATTCACTGAACACCAGCAGACATTTGGTAGAATGGAGTTTTGTGTGCCTACACAATCTGGGAAATGAAGAGCCCAGAACAATGTTTATAACAAAACTGGCTGAGCTATGGAGTCAGCAGTTTAAGTTGCACTGGATTTAAAGACACTAAAATCGAAAATGTTAGATTAAATGAGTGACCTATGTTTGGTGTCACATGCCTTTGTAACTGTTTAAATGTCATAGTTTTAAACTTAGAATCAGCCTTCTAGCTGCATATGTGAAAATGTTTAGTTTTATTTGAATGCAGAAACTGGGGAACAGAAATGACAGCTTAAAGAGATTCCAATTTGCCTGGCAACTACCCCCATCAGGAGTGAAACTTGAGTCACAGCTGTGTTCCCAGGCCTAGCTGCCCTTTTGCTGCTCACACTAAGGATATGCCATCTATCTGATAATTGAATTACCTGTGCTCTGCAGGAAAGTGAACAAAGCCCTGTCCTGGCTCAGGCAAAGGTTTTATTGGCAGGAGTCGTAAATGGTCGTAAAAAGTGGCTTCCTCCTGAGGAAAGGGGAGGAGCACTGCCTGTGAGAGCAAGCTGGCTTGGCAGAACTGGAAAAACCAGAAATTCAATCTTGTGCTGAGGGTAAACCACACCCCTTTGGAGCCAGAACATAACTTTAAAAAGATGGATCATTCATAGAGCGGACATGTGAACATTTTATAAATGATACCATAATTCTTGTGATTTTTCTGCCCACATTTTAAGAGGTTTTTCGACCCGGTGGCGTGTTCAGGGGGGTTTTAGCGGAAAAGTGGATATTACTCTAAATGTATGCATGTTAAAAATCTGAAACTTCATCAGTTAATGTCCCTACTCCCTGCACACATGTATGTAAAGTTGGGTCAATGTCAGAAATTGAAAAATCAGTTAAAAAGTCAATAATGTGCCATTTCTGAATGCAAGCTCTTAGAAACAGCAGATTTGGACAGAGACATGGCTAAATTCAGCCACACCATGTATATGTAATTTCAAACAACTGTGTAACTCTGAAATATGTCTTTTATTATCAAATATAGAATGTGTGCAATCTGACAGAGGAGTGTCCTATCTGCAAGCCATAAAATGACATCCCTCTGACTCACAGTTCATTCCCCAATCAAATGATAAATGGAAGTTTGACCAATTAGAAGCTGAGAGAGAGGTAGGGTCAGTGATGCTAGAACACACCCACATTCTAAACACATAAAAGCAGACAGACAGGACAGATAGGGACCTTCAATTCCATTTGCTGCAACGCGCTCTGCCGGACCATACAACATCCAGAGATCCAGACTTTACCTCCATCAAACCTCCAGAGAGCCAAACTAGAGACTTCAATCTATCCAGAACTAGAGACCAGACCAGAGGGAGAAAGCAGTGCTGTACCCAGAGAGAAAGCAGTGCTGTGCCCAGAGAGAGACCCGAGCCCAGTCCAAAACCCTGACCAGATCCATGGCGAGGCCCATTTCACTCAAGAATATAGTGTGAGTACCTAGAAAACTGTGCAGAACCAATCTCTTAGTTAAAATAATATAATTCAATCCATTTTTAACCTAAGTAGAACTGCAGCTTAGCAATTGTGTTATCCTGCCATCATTTTTAAAGCTGAAAAAGTGTGCGTTTAAAATTTCAAATCTGAAAAACGACCTTTATTCAATCGTTCATATCTCCGCAACCGTTTGTGCTAGAGACTTGCAGTAACTTTCATTTTGAAGCTGAGATCCTATGCTTTCCTAGGACCCCAAAACGATAGAGATAGTCCTTGTGGTTCCTCTGTAATAGCGCTCGGCGCATCCGCGAATTTTACCGCGATTTGCAAATTTCTCCACATGTAAAATCAGCTGCTGCTTGCCTTCCATTTGCCAGAAATTCGTTTAACCTGCTAACTATCCCTGCATCATTGCTAGTGTGAGCCTGGACTAATATTAACTAGATACCACTCACCCTGAACCTCTGAAAGGGAATTAAAAGCATTTCCGGCATATTTCTCATCCATTGCTAGCACATATCAAAGCATTTGGGCCTGTGTTTTCAAAACTCCTATCTGTGTTTTAAACTTCTGTTGTCTAAGCTTGGGGGGGGATTGAACTGATTACATTGATTGCATTTCTGAGAACTGTGTGCTTTCCTCCCATTCCCTTGCATTGCATAAAGAGGGGGGGAGTGAATAGCCAGAGAAAAGTGATTACATTGTTTTGTTGAAATCATATTGAGTATTTTCTATACTGCATTTCATTCATTCAACCTTGCATTTCCTTGAACCCTATAAAGCATTCTCTACCACATTATCCTTCTGTACCTATTTACCAGTGTGCTACCTCATCCATTTCATCTCAACTCCTTAGTAATTATAAAGAAGTGTGCTAGTGCCAGATTCTCTGTTGTTAATCTGTATCATATCAGATTAAGTGTGATATTCAATTATTAATTTATTATAAAGTGTCATATATATATCTATTGTTTAAATTATCAAATAAACCCTTTTAACTTGCAAAACAGAACTACTTCTTGGCTCAGTGGGGTCAGGGGGATTCCAAGAGAGGGGTGTTATATAGGGGTAGTCATCCGGAACGCATGAACTGGACCTAAAGATATATCAATAAGGGTTTTCATTCAGTATTATAGACTAGACGTTGACTTAGCTGTAGTGTTGAATTGAATCCTCTTACAAATTGGGGGCTCGAGCCGAGACGTTGGGTTAGAATACCACTTGTGCAGCTTAATACAGTGTGCTAACTGACGGGATACATACATCCAGTCGGATCACCACGCTGCATTACGCTGTAAAGCACTCCTCAAAAGGGACACTCCAAGAAAAGTTCTGTTCTGCAAAAATAAAATACAAACTTCTGTAAGTCAGGACAGAGACCAATCTCTAGAATGACGACCTTGGTAGACATGAAAATAGCCAGAGAGCACCTCTTGCATAAGCTATTTGTGAGAGGTGAATGGACTGAACAGGGCCAGGATGCGTGGTTGCAGGCCATCACACAACAGGTCACTGAAACAGGGTCAGATATATATAGAGATCAGGGTCCCTTACATGTGGCCCTGAGTGAACTATATATGGCTCCTAAAGCCAAAGAGGAACACAATAAGATTGCCAGGATAGCAGCATACCTGTACCTATATATGGGAGACATGCAGGATAGATGTGCTGAAAGCCAAAATCTGGCAAATAGGCAACAGATGGTGTTAGAGAAGGCCCAATCTGACCTGGTCTCTTCTGAGCAGAGGCTGCAGAGGAGCCAGGAGTCAGAAGATGATAGTAGGCAGCACATCATTAAAATAAAGAAGGATATGGATGTGCTGCAACAGGAAAAGGTAGAACAGGATACTAGATTTCTGGCCCTGCAGAAGGAGCACCAAGACAGTTTGGACTCCTTACTGCAGAGCCAGAAAAAGCTGGAGCAACAATTAGACTTTAACAGGGCATGCACGGAGCAGGTAGCCACCCTGCAAAGTCATCTAGATAGAGTGAAGGTAGAGAGCAACAAGCTGATCTTGAAAGACCTGGATACCCAGGCAGAGTTTGATGAAGAACGCCAGAAAGCTGGTGCCTTTCAAAGGCAGAGGGACGACCTGGCGGCACAAATGCAGGCTCTTAGTCAGGAAAGAGACGCCTTAGGCCAGGAAGTCTGCCATTTAAAAAGAAAAATGGAAGAAAATCACCTGGCCCACCAGGGACTGGGTGATCTCCAAAAAGAACACCAGAACTTGTTAGAGCACACCAGGAGGGTGGAGGATGCTCTAGCAAGAAAGGAGCAGGCCAATAGGGACACAGCTCAGGAGGTAACCCTCCTGCAGCAAAGACTGGCCCAGTTCTCCAGGACCAACCAGGAAGCACAGAGGGAAAAGGAGGCTCTCTGCCAGCACAATGAGAGGCTCCAGCAACAGGTAGCGATGCAGGAGAAACTGATAGAGTCGAGTAAGGCCTTAACAGAGGAACTGAAAGCACAAATGCAGGCTCTTGCATTGCAACAGGGAGCAGGGGCGGATAGAGATGAGGTCCGCTGGGAAAGAGAGACTCCTGACCATAACCGCAGGAGCCCTAACACCAGGGGCCTTCATCTCCCCCAGTCCCTGGACTCTACCACCCCCATGTCCCCTGGCGCACATGAGCACAGGGCTGCAGGGATGGCAGATCACTATCCAGCTAAGAGTATGGGGCTCATAGGCCAGTACCACTCAGGAATGGAGGGGTGGGCATCCGGGTATGGGCACCCAAGTACAGTACAGTTCGATGGGGAACCCCAGGAGAGTAGGCCCATTAAGGGCATCCTGAAAACCTCTGCCCAGTTAGGTCAGTGGAGGGGGTACCCATCAAATCCTGGCAGCAAGGAGGAATCTGAAGACTCCTCTGAACTGCGCAGGACACAGGAGACCAGGTCCCCACATTCTGCCAGCCATTCCCAGGCTCGCAGAATCCGGGAAAACCTGGAAGAACAGACGGGAACCTCTGGGAGCAGTGCCTCTGAGTCCGAGGACGATTGGACCAGGGTTACCCGGACCAAAAGGGCCAATAAAACAAAAAGGGCCTTGCTTAAGGACCCTTTAAAGCAGATTAAGGCGATCAGGAGCGTCATCACGCCTTACCATAAGAACGCTAAGTATTCTGTTTGGGAGCACTTAGAGTTGTTTGAACAAATGATGGAGACTTTCCATTTGAAGGACAGCCAAAGCTGTATTCAATATGTAAAGTGGACCTTCTCCCCGGAATACTCCAGTTTCTTTGCGGGGCTGGAGGACCAAAATCATTTAAGATGGTCCACCTATAAGGCGGCCATCTTGAAACATTTTTCTGTTCACAGACATCCTCAAGAGGCTCGCAAGGCAGCCTACAATTTGCAATGTGGGGAGGATCAGGCCCCACAAGAATTTGTGCAGGAGTTAAAGCGTGCTTTTGCACAGACCACAAGAAGGGTGCGCACGGATAGCAGGGAATTTATTAATACGTTTTTCCATGCCTTGCCCAAATATATCATGACCCAGCTCGTGAGGGATTTTCACGAGAAAAGATCTTTAGACTGGGTCATTGAACAGGCTACCCGGATCTATGAGGTGCAGAAACCGATAGATAGCAAAAGTAATGCCCAGAAAACCCCCAAAGCCAACAGCACCCCTGCTGCTGCCAAGGTGGCAGAGGTAAAGGTCACCCCCGTTTTGGATTTGGAGATGGGGGGGCCTAAAAACCTGCCTGCACCTAATAATGCTAGGCCCAGGAGGTCCTCGGGTCAGTCACAGACAGGGGTATTACCAGAGGAGGGACAGCTACCCTTCCCGGGATCAGCCCAGGGGAGAAAACAGGGCCCCGTATCAGCCTGAGCGGGTTTCCCAGTTAGAGCGCCAGGTTCAAAACATGGCGCGGGATCTGGGTCACATACTGAGGGCTCAGCAGAACCCTCAGATGGGCGTGCCGGCGCAGAACGCACCCAACTCTGGACCTGGTGCTCCAGAACAATGACGGGGGCAGCACCCCGATAACTCACCGGTTCCCAGGGAGGAGGCACAAAGGGAAGGGGGGTGTAAAGCCTTGGAGGAAGCTTCCTTCCTCACTTGTAAACAGCCCCTGGAAACCCAGGAACCGGAAACAAAATCTCTTGCCCCTGAAAGTCTGCCTCCTAAGGAGCAGAGGGGGGGTAGGAGAAACAAAAGACCCAAACAGACTCAGTTTGAGGAGGAAGTACAGATCTTCCAATTTGAGGGAGAGGGATCCTCAGAGGATCCTGGGAAAAGGATCTTCTCCTTCAGAGAGGGGGGAACTCCCCCCAAAGAAAAATGGGTCCCTAGGGATGCAAATCCAGACTGGGGAGATGTGGAGACTGAGCTACCGCCGCCCACCATCTCATCCCAGAACCCACAGCAAGAAAATCCCCTGGTTCAAACCCATCCTGGGGACTGCCTCCAAAAAGGGGGGGGCAGCCCAGAACCGGAACCAGGGGAACCCACAATGGCTCTGATCTCCAGTTGCCAACTTTTTCTTTCAGATTCCCAAGACTCTCCACAGAATTCTGCCCAAATCTCTTCGCTAGCAATGTCCAAAACCAGAAAGTTAGCCCACCAGTTGTCCAAAAATGTACATTACCTGTGCCCCCTTGAGGAGAAGGAGGGAAGATATTATGCCCCGGTACAAGTACAGGGGCAGGGTACAATCTCGGCACTGGTGGACACTGGATCTCAAGCTACCCTTCTGTCCAGAAGGGCCTTTGACGAACTGAATGCAGGAAGGGGAGAGAATTACCAAATTCCTCTCACCTCTCTTCCGGGACAACTACAGAACTTTGACGGGAAGGAAATTCCCGTTGAGGGGACTGCAGACTTGGACATTAAAATTGGGCGACATAAGTTGAAACACCCGGTCATAGTTGTGACCCCGGAGGGCACCCCTTGTTTACTAGGGAATGACCTCCTGAGAAGGTTGTCACCCCTAATTGATTGCGTAAACAAGGTCCTCTGGACCCAGACTAGCCGACCCATAAAATTAAAACAGAGTGTCACCCATGTTAGTTTAAACGGCACATGCCACATGGTTGAACAAAAATCTGACCAAGTAGAATTTCACTTCCAGAACAACCAGATTCCAGACGTGACAGTAATAGCAGTAGGACAACAGACTGGTGATGGAGGGTCCTCTCTATTTCTGAAAATCAACCTTCCTTCCAGTCTAAAGTGGTATTCCACGCTGGAAGGAAACACTCTGAAATTCTACACCAATCCACAATCTGAAACTCCCACTCCTATAGTCCAGAAAGATGTGAAATCAGCTCAGAGCCTGGCTGATATTCAGCAAATTGGAGAGCAGTTGTTCATCCTTGTTCAGTTAAATGATGGGAAGGACTCTGTTCTCGCTCGAGTGTGTGTGAACAACGGTAAGAGCTTCATCAGCAAAGCCATGTTCCGCCAACTCCCAAAAGATCCAGCCATTCCCACCTTCAAACTGATAGACAAATGGGAAAGGGACCTGGAAGCACCTAATTCCAAACATCTCCTGCCAAGCAGGTGTATGCTCAAAATCTCCATTGGCAACAAGAGCATAGTCCACAATTGTTGGGTCGTGCGAGACGTCCCTGCCGCCTTTTACTTAGGCAGTGACATTCTCAATCGCTTTGCCATTAGTTTGGACCTAATAAACTTCAAAGCTTGGTCCCGATTAGCGGATAATCCCATGGGCTTTGATGATCCAGAAAAAGCATTTAGGTCAGCTCAATTGCTACCTTATGCAGTTGAAATTCAGGTTAAAGAGGAAGTCACCATCCCAGAAAGGACCCGACAATTCTCCCTGGAAGTGAAAGTTAAAAGGGGACAAGAGTTGAAAAACCCTGATGCTTACATACATCTAAATGCTTCTCTCCAACAGCAAGGGTTGGGGGTAAACCCAACACCATTAGTCAACATAGAACATGACACCATTCCAATAGAGGTGGATAACAGCGACTTAAAGAGTATTACTCTAGCCGCAGGCACCATTATTGGAATGGCGGTTGATGACCGACATTTCTCCATTGATCTTAGAAATGAACTGTTAGGACCAATCCCCAAGGACTGTTTTGACAGTGACAGTGAGGACAATACAACACCAGACAGGATTTCTACCCGGCATGGGGGGAACTTCCTGGTGTACACTTCCTGCCCTTATGGTAAGGAAGATGTGACGTGTGACTTCAGGAGGGATGAGGTGATTTTCCAGGTCCATGAGGGCTGCCTTGCCCACCTGAAGCCTCCGGTCCAAATCAGCACTCTGACCAGGGACTTCTCCACCCAGCTGGAGGAGGCTGCTGAAATAGCCAAACCAGAAGTCTTTCCAGGCTTCAGGCAGATGGTGGAAGAGAGAGTCAACCTAGCTGATGCCTGTGTGACTCTGGAACAAAAGCAAAAGTTGAAACAAGTTTTCTTGGATTTCCAAGATCTCTTTGCGGTAGACTCATATGACTGTGGTCGCACTGACATCCACACAACAACAATCCCCACGGACCCTGGCATGACTCCTGTGTTTGTGAAGCAATATCGCTTGCCTCTCGCATCAATGGAGTCCCTTACTGAAATAATTAAGAACCTTGAGTCCCGGGGAATAATCCGTCCAGTCCACAGCACCTTCAATAATCCGGTGCTGGGAATATTGAAGCCAAACGGCCAGTGGAGACTCTGCGCCGACCTTAGGGAGCTCAACAAACGGGTCCATACTTCCCGATGGCCTCTGCCCTACATTGACCAAGGTCTGGCCCAGATTCAGGGGTCCCAGGTATTCACTGCAATAGACCTGACCAATGGATACTGGACCGTGCCTGTCAGTAGGGAGGACCAATACAAACTGGCTTTTACCTTTGGGGGCCAGCAGTACACATGGACCCGGACTCCCTTCGGATACCTCAACTCCGGCAATGAATTCAACATTTTCCTACATAAGGCCATGCCCGACCTGGGTGCGAGGGGTAACCTGGCTTATGTAAATGATGTCCTCATCAAAAGCTCAACTGTTGAGGAACACATAGCAGAGATCCGTTATGTTCTGACACAGTTGAGGGCCGCCGGAGCAAAACTTTCCTTTCAGAAAGCACAGTGGTGTAAAACCCGTGTTAACTTCTTGGGGCATGAGATTACTCCTCAGGGTCTTTGTCCCCAGGAAAAGAAAGTGGAAGCCCTCCAAAAATTGAAAGACCCCACAACTCTGCGGGAACTAAGGAGCCTCCTTGGACTGACTAATTACAGCAGAAAGTTCATTGAGGGCTACGCAGAGATCACCAGACCCCTGATTCATCTCCTGAAGGGGGGGTCAAGTGGGAATGGGGTCCAGAACAATCCAAGGCAGTAAGACAACTCAAGAGAAGCCTCTCACAAGCGCCTTGCCTAGCTTACCCTGTCAGAAACAAGGAGTTCTTCCTGGAGACAGGGTTCTCTA
This sequence comes from Ambystoma mexicanum, assembly GCF_040938575.1. NCBI lineage: Eukaryota > Metazoa > Chordata > Amphibia > Caudata > Ambystomatidae > Ambystoma > Ambystoma mexicanum. The sequence goes on along the minus strand of NC_090937.1, from coordinate 1,513,373,561 downwards.
ATACGTGCTTGACGGCCGTATTATACCAAAAGCATGACAAGGTCAATAAAGTAATCTCCTATGCGAGCAAAACTTTATCCTCTGTGGAGGAAAAATTCAACGATTGTGAGAAGGCACTCCTGGCAACGGTGTGGGCATTGAAGAATTACCGCCCGTTTATCCAGGGGGAACACATCATAGTGGAGACTCCACACCAGCCTCTGCAATATCTCCAAAGTGACAGAATCCGGGCCGGAAATGTGAGTAATTCCCGAATTACTTCCTGGATTCTGTCAATGCAAGGCTTTCCTGTGGAGGTCAGATATGGCCAAAACAAGAAGAGTCCCCTCGCGCAAGGTCTGGCTGACTTGCATGATTGTGCCAGAGAAAACTGTCTCGAGGACGAAAGTCTAAAAATAAAGGACAACATGGAGGCATACCTTAATTCCCCCCACAAAGTCTTTGAAGAGGACAAGTGTGAGGGAATGCCCACTGTCTATGTGGATGGATGCTCTTACCATGTTGACAACGACGGGGAGAAAGAACTGGTGGCCGGCGTAGGGAATGCATGGGTGAATGAGTCCCCAGAACCCTCCGCTGGATACAAAATTGGTCCCCGAAGTAGTCAGGTGGCAGAATTGATGGCTGTGCATCAGGCCATCCTCACTGCTGTCCAGCATCAACTCCACGAACTGGTCATAATCACAGATTCGGATTATGTACGGAACGGGTTCGTGGAGCACCTGGTTAATTGGAAAACCAGAGGCATGTTATGTGCTAACAACAAACCCTTGAAACATGGGAAGTTGATCCAAAACATTGATGATCTGGTCACCTCGAATGGGATGACCATCTATTGGAAAAAGATCAAGGGTCATTCCAAAGTAGAGGGACCAGACAAAACTGGAAATGACTTAGCTGATCAGCTGGCCAAAACCGGGGCCATCCAAGGGGATCTAATTGAGATTGAGTCCCTGTTGGGGGAAATCCAGGTCACTGCCATCACTAGGTCCCAGACAAATGCTCACAACGACCTTTCAATTGCACAATGGAGTAAGGAGACCCCTGATGCTGATTTGATTACTGCTCAGAAGGGGGATCCAATAATTGGTAAATTTTACCAGCACCTTGAGGACCCTGAGAACTTTCCCCTGACGGATACCGATTACATTGGGAAAGAGGACCTAAGAGTGTTGATGAAATGTCCAAAAATGTTCCGAATCCAAGACGGTTTGTTGGTAAGGAAATCCAAAGCTGGCCACGACCAGTGGGTGGTTCCTACCTCATTCCGAAGCCTGATGTTAAGTCACGCCCATGATGCGGCCACCGCCGGTCATAGGGGGTTTCACACAACATTGGAAATCTTAAGAGAGGTTGCATACTGGCCACACATGGGCCAGGACCTCAACCAATATTTGAAGGGTTGTCTTGTGTGTGCACAATTTCAGCCGACATCCCTCACACACCGGGCGCCTTTACAAAAGAGGGGGATGACCCTGCCATGGTCAGATTTACAAATCGACTTTGTCGGCCCTGTGATTCGCTCGGCTAGGGGGAATAAGTACATGTTGACTGTGACATGCTTGTTTACCAAGTGGGTGGAATGTCTCCCAGCCCCAAATTGCAAGGCAGAAACTGCAGCTGCCTTGATGATTAACCACATCTTTTCCCGTTTTGGTCTACCTCAAAGGATTGAGTCAGACAGAGGTAGCCACTTCACCAGTGAAGTAATGACAAAGATGTGGGAGATACTGGGGGTCAAAAGGAAGTTGCATATTGCTTATAGACCAGCTTCTTCTGGGGCAGTAGAGAGATATAACCGGACAATTGTGAGCATATTAAAGAAGTTTGTGGCAGATTCTGGGCCAAGTTGGGATATCCGATTACCTCTGGTCCTAATGGCTATCAGTTCTACCCCTTCATCTGCAACCAAAATGTCACCATTTGAGTTGATGACTGGGCGCAAGATGGTGCTTCCTCAGCATTTGCTCTATAGGACCCAAGAGCAGACACTGATAAATGCCTCCACTACTCATGTGTATGTAGAGAATTTAAGGAAACACCTCCAACATGCTTTTGCTTATGCTCAGCGGAATCTAGAAAGATCGGCTGATAGCATGAAGACCCACTATGACCTGAAAACTTCCAGGAAGGAATATCAGGTGGGAGACCGGGTCTATCTATACAACTTCCAAAGGAACCAGGCCAAGCAGCGCAAATTTTTGCCTACATGGAAGGGACCATTCGAGATCATAGACAAAATCTCCCCTGTGGCCTACAAAATCCACATCCCCAAAGGTCCTTTGGCAGCGGGGGAAGACAAGTGGGTCCACATAAACCAGTTGAAATGTTGCCATCCCAGGCACACTCTGCAACAACTGGAGGAATCCTCTGGAATCCTAGCGGGTACTGTCTCAGACTAATTCAGTTCCAACCATAAAACATACCACATCTAGTCTCTAAAATATTGTGATTTGCATGAAACTGTCTCTTAGTTATACTGTTTTTTTATCAAAATAAGAATGTAATGTTTCGTCATGATGAAATGCATATGCTGCCCCACTATCTCAACGGTGGTGGAAAAACGTCTATGAATAGGTATTGCCGCTCTTCCTTTGTCGTCCTAGGAGAAAGAAAACCTTGAGACGGGCCAAGGAGGACGATCCGGAGACCGGGAGCTGAGACGCAACGGGCTCGGGGTACCGCCCAATATTCCCATCAGGACCGGCGAGGAGAACCGATCGATCCGACCGGATGGAGGAAAAGATGCTGAACTGTGCCATCTATTGGAAGAAGATGAGGAAACATCCCAGATCTTGCGAGTCCCATCAGTGAAACCGAATGGCCATCGCAAGAGGGGGGCTTGTGGGATGTATTGACCCATGCATCCGAGCCCTACCTCAAAACTGTGCAGTACTGACATGGAAAACATCATGATGGCCAGAGCTTCCCAGAAAATGCACAGGGAAGTGCATGAAGAATAGGCTGCCATTCATTTTTGCCGATGTTATGGGCACAGAAGGAAACTGCCTAAAACCACCATTGGACTACCCACACAGTAGTCTGAAACCATTGGGAATGGCAATGCTGATTGCCAAATGCAACCTAGAATTGTTGGGAATTCATTTTCTTAAATCCCAAAAATGGGTGCAGTACCAGTACTCACCACTATCCAAAAGCCGGCAGTTTAAAACCACCCTGTGTTTCTCTGAAGGCAAGCCAAAGTGCCTATTTCAAACATTGCAATATGTGCAAAATATTCACTGAACACCAGCAGACATTTGGTAGAATGGAGTTTTGTGTGCCTACACAATCTGGGAAATGAAGAGCCCAGAACAATGCTTATAACAAAACTGGCTGAGCTATGGAGTCAGCAGTTTAAGTTGCACTGGATTTAAAGACACTAAAATCGAAAATGTTAGATTAAATGAGTGACCTATGTTTGGTGTCACATGCCTTTGTAACTGTTTAAATGTCATAGTTTTAAACTTAGAATCAGCCTTCTAGCTGCATATGTGAAAATGTTTAGTTTTATTTGAATGCAGAAACTGGGGAACAGAAATGACAGCTTAAAGAGATTCCAATTTGCCTGGCAACTACCCCCATCAGGAGTGAAACTTGAGTCACAGCTGTGTTCCCAGGCCTAGCTGCCCTTTTGCTGCTCACACTAAGGATATGCCATCTATCTGATAATTGAATTACCTGTGCTCTGCAGGAAAGTGAACAAAGCCCTGTCCTGGCTCAGGCAAAGGTTTTATTGGCAGGAGTCGTAAATGGTCGTAAAAAGTGGCTTCCTCCTGAGGAAAGGGGAGGAGCACTGCCTGTGAGAGCAAGCTGGCTTGGCAGAACTGGAAAAACCAGAAATTCAATCTTGTGCTGAGGGTAAACCACACCCCTTTGGAGCCAGAACATAACTTTAAAAAGATGGATCATTCATAGAGCGGACATGTGAAAATTTTATAAATGATACCATAATTCTTGTGATTTTTCTGCCCACATTTTAAGAGGTTTTTCGACCCGGTGGCGTGTTCAGGGGGGTTTTAGCGGAAAAGTGGATATTACTCTAAATGTATGCATGTTAAAAATCTGAAACTTCATCAGTTAATGTCCCTACTCCCTGCACACATGTATGTAAAGTTGGGTCAATGTCAGAAATTGAAAAATCAGTTAAAAAGTCAATAATGTGCCATTTCTGAATGCAAGCTCTTAGAAACAGCAGATTTGGACAGAGACATGGCTAAATTCAGCCACACCATGTATATGTAATTTCAAACAACTGTGTAACTCTGAAATATGTCTTTTATTATCAAATATAGAATGTGTGCAATCTGACAGAGGAGTGTCCTATCTGCAAGCCATAAAATGACATCCCTCTGACTCACAGTTCATTCCCCAATCAAATGATAAATGGAAGTTTGACCAATTAGAAGCTGAGAGAGAGGTAGGGTCAGTGATGCTAGAACACACCCACATTCTAAACACATAAAAGCAGACAGACAGGACAGATAGGGACCTTCAATTCCATTTGCTGCAACGCGCTCTGCCGGACCATACAACATCCAGAGATCCAGACTTTACCTCCATCAAACCTCCAGAGAGCCAAACTAGAGACTTCAATCTATCCAGAACTAGAGACCAGACCAGAGGGAGAAAGCAGTGCTGTACCCAGAGAGAAAGCAGTGCTGTGCCCAGAGAGAGACCCGAGCCCAGTCCAAAACCCTGACCAGATCCATGGCGAGGCCCATTTCACTCAAGAATATAGTGTGAGTACCTAGAAAACTGTGCAGAACCAATCTCTTAGTTAAAATAATATAATTCAATCCATTTTTAACCTAAGTAGAACTGCAGCTTAGCAATTGTGTTATCCTGCCATCATTTTTAAAGCTGAAAAAGTGTGCGTTTAAAATTTCAAATCTGAAAAACGACCTTTATTCAATCGTTCATATCTCCGCAACCGTTTGTGCTAGAGACTTGCAGTAACTTTCATTTTGAAGCTGAGATCCTAGGCTTTCCTAGGACCCCAAAACGATAGAGATAGTCCTTGTGGTTCCTCTGTAATAGCGCTCGGCGCATCCGCGAATTTTACCGCGATTTGCAAATTTCTCCACATGTAAAATCAGCTGCTGCTTGCCTTCCATTTGCCAGAAATTCGTTTAACCTGCTAACTATCCCTGCATCATTGCTAGTGTGAGCCTGGACTAATATTAACTAGATACCACTCACCCTGAACCTCTGAAAGGGAATTAAAAGCATTTCCGGCATATTTCTCATCCATTGCTAGCACATATCAAAGCATTTGGGCCTGTGTTTTCAAAACTCCTATCTGTGTTTTAAACTTCTGTTGTCTAAGCTTGGGGGGGGATTGAACTGATTACATTGATTGCATTTCTGAGAACTGTGTGCTTTCCTCCCATTCCCTTGCATTGCATAAAGAGGGGGGGAGTGAATAGCCAGAGAAAAGTGATTACATTGTTTTGTTGAAATCATATTGAGTATTTTCTATACTGCATTTCATTCATTCAACCTTGCATTTCCTTGCCTTGAACCCTATAAAGCATTCTCTACCACATTATCCTTCTGTACCTATTTACCAGTGTGCTACCTCATCCATTTCATCTTAACTCCTTAGTAATTATAAAGAAGTGTGCTAGTGCCAGATTCTCTGTTGTTAATCTGTATCATATCAGATTAAGTGTGATATTCAATTATTAATTTATTATAAAGTGTCATATATATATCTATTGTTTAAATTATAAAATAAACCCTTTTAACTTGCAAAACAGAACTACTTCTTGGCTCAGTGGGGTCAGGGGGATTCCAAGAGAGGGGTGTTATATAGGGGTAGTCATCCGGAACGCATGAACTGGACCTAAAGATATATCAATAAGGGTTTTCATTCAGTATTATAGACTAGACGTTGACTTAGCTGTAGTGTTGAATTGAATCCTCTTACACAACAGAAATAACATTTAAATGTGAGCCTGGCTAAAAGCCACCCACACTGGAATAACAGCTTTCCTCACAAAATGAGGACACTTCCCCCCAGCTGAAACTCACGGGGAGGTGCAAATTGCTGGTGAGCCCAGGAATAAACAATGGAAATCCTCCAGCTAAAGGAAATGCTAGGTGTGAACAGGGAGGAGACTTCTCCTGAACTGAAGGGATTCAAAAAGAGGCAGAGATAAACAACCATCTGTGGCTGGACATTCACAAACAACATTTTGTTTAAATACATATAACGTGCCACTGAAAACTGTCAAGAACACAAAGATAACAGAATGGTAAATCTAAGTTTTGGCTGCCCATTTCAAAAGGTGCCAGAACTCTGTGACATGTTCTGGGAAGAAACAGCAGAAAATGTGATATTACACAAAATGTATTTCTGATAGAAGTAGGAAACTTAATACACGTATGCCCATGTTGAACGCGCATATTGGTAGAAATGTGCTCCTAAATTGGACATTGTGTTCCTGATGAAAAGGGCAAAATTCTGTGGAAAGCAGACACAACATCCTACCGCGAGAGGGCTTGGAGGAGTATCTGCTACACAAAATATGTAATCTGTATATATGATTGTTATAGAGGTTGCACATGTGGAAATATGTATTGTACCAAAAGTAGATTTTGTGTCCAAGAGGCTAGGGGGGGACTATAGGCCTCATAAACCCACACCATAAAGGTGACATAAAGGTGACACCCTGTGTTTCTCCTCCTATCAAGGAAGAGAGGAGATCCTGACCAATCATTATCAAAGCGGCGAGCTTAGGCTAAACCAGCACACACACCCCTTTTATCATAAGCATAAATAGAGACAGCTTAGGACTCAAAAGGACAAACAGATTCACCCACTATCTGAATGCTGCCAGAGCAACCTGCTGCAGAACTATCCATCTTACTTGCTACAGACTCCAGAAACTTCACAAAGCAGAGATGCCCATTACATAGATGAACCATTTTCAGCTAGGCCTTAATTCCAGAACCAGAACCAACCCCAGAAACCTAAGGGGAGCATCAAAAAAGAAAGCTGGGCTGTGCTGTACTGCTTGCCTGCTGAAATAATTATCATCAGAACCGACCCAGTCCGATCCGGTGTGCCCAGCAGTCTGTCCTTACCAGAATCCCTGACCAGAATCCTGATGGTTCCGTTTGAAACATATCTAGAGAGTATCTATAGATAGAACTGTGTCCCTAGCATATGAACTTTTCTTAGGCCAATCCCTATCTTAAATACATCTTATCTTGTCTTCGGAACCTGCATTGTTAGGAGTACTTTTGAATTGTCTGAACTCTCTATCCTATCCCTCCTATCTTCCTATCTTCCTCCTGCGCTAGTATTGGCTGTGTTCCTGTGTGGTATTTGTTTATTCATAGTCATTCTCTAGTGTAAGAAATCCTTTTTGTCATTTTAAAAGCGCATTCCCGTTTTCACATTCTTGCACCTATCTCGAAAAAACAACCCACACTAAGATGTCCATAACTTCCTCAGTTATAGTGGTAGAAACAAAAATTTCAACGTATGCTTGTAGCTAACATCCATAGCTTTAATTTGCATCTAGAACCGCATCACAAATCCATACGTTGTCCCGTAATCGCGATTACCGCGCACTGAAAAGATTGCTGTGAATTTCATTTTAGGGAAATTCTGACACGTGTAAAGCAGCTTTTGATTGCTTCTGACCTTAATTTTAAGATTTCAAATGGTTTCTTAGGGCCTCATTATGACCTGTACGGAATGCGTTTAACGGCGCCGGTAATGGTGCCGGCGCCATTAAACGCATTCCGCGCCATTACGAGGTTCCCTCGCGGGACCCGATGTGGACGTCTGGTTTTACCAGACGTCCAGAGCGGGTCCCACGATGGGACCGGGGAGCTAATAATGGGCCGGTCGTAATCAGCCCGTTGTTAGCTCCTGCACCCATTCCCATCGAGCCCTATGGGGGCTCAAATGGAAATGCGGAAGGTCTGGGCCCGGGTTCCCTGAAGGAGGAATTACTGGGCCCTCCAAACTCGGAATGGCCCGGTAATTCCCCATTCAGGGAACCCGGACCCGATTTTGGAGGCAGCCATGGTGACAATAGCGCCATGGCTACCTCCAAAGTCGTATTGAGGCCCTTAGTGTTAAATCATTGCTAGTGTTTGTGTATAACTATCCAAAGCGGCTCCCATAAGAATTTATACAATTTCAGCAATTTAAACCATATTTAGTGTTTTTACCCAATCCATTCTCAAGATAACTTGAAAACCATTCTGACCACTTTCCAATCACTATACTGTTTTTCTCTTGTGTTGCTGGGGGGAAATTGGGATTGATATTTTGTTTGAATTCTGCCATTCCTGAATACTTGCTCTCTCTTCTTATCTCTCTACATTGCCTATTGGAGGGCTGAGGGGTGTGCAGGGGCAAATTTTACCCACACTGCTATTTGATCTGAACACACACATAAGTAATATTTATGTGCTGAATTGTTTAGCTCACTATTACTCCTTGTGTATTGAAGAGATTATTTAGTGTTACATCACCCCATTGGTGATCATTGTGTACCCATTAAAACATAGTGTGATTGAATTGTGAATACATAAATAAATATTTTAACTTTGCAAACCAGCCTGATTCCTGGTTCAGTGTGGCCAGGGGGGTTCCAGGAGAGGGGTGTGATATGAGTGGTACATCGTTCAGAATAAAAGAACATTTAGACACAAATAAATAATGATTTAAGTTGTGCATTACACGCTAAACGTTGACTTAGGGGTGTGCTGGATTGAAATCACTTACAAAAGCACAGGAAAAAGAACACTTTTGCTTTGTGCACAGGTGGTGTTTAGGTTAATAGTTCCCCCTGCAAAGTTCGGTTTAATACAAATGAGTAATCCTACACCAATGTGAGTAACCAGCAGGTATCCAGAATGAAAGACAAGTTCTAGAGTTTATAGGCAATCTTCCCTCCCCAAACAAGAGAGGAAAGCCATTTTTGCAAATGACACTTTTAAACTGACAGGTGAGAATGGCTTTGTGAAATAATGCAAAAGGGTGCAAAAATGCTTAAATGGAGAAAGGTTCTAAGGAAAGCAACACTAAACAAGTCCTAACACACATGAGCTATAACATAAACGACAGTACACACTTTAGATCAAAATGGGATAGAAGAAGCACTTTGAAATGTGCAAAAGACACATGTAACTTTGGCTAAATTGTAGATTTCCGGCAAACATTTACTATGTGATATTGGAGAAAAACAGATCAAATGCACTATTCCACAATGAACAAATTTAGTTGTGGATGTAGCTAAGGACCTTAGGTATCAGTGAGAGTTGAAATGTTGTTTCTATCTTTAAAATTGGCGAAGTTATAGAGGTTTTAGTGAGAAGCGTTTTTGCAAAATAGGTGCGAAAATGAAAACCGGAATTTGGTCTTAAAAATGACAGATGTGTTTTCTTATACTATATTAAAGACTATGAAAAAGAGCATGCCACACATGAAACTTTACAGCTATATGGCCAGAGCAACCAGTCACGTGGTGGATACTCAATTTCTGGGATTTACCTTAGTTACTCAAAATCACTAAGGAATTATGGTTCTGTAAAACAGATGAGAGAAAAGTCAGCAGAATTAAAGATGGGATGGGTTGAGATAGGGATAATACAGTGCAGATATTCTATGGGTCACTGTTCTTCCTATTATATTTACAGTCCTTTTGTAATTAAATGTGACCATCAGCTCTGGTCATTGGGTAGATCAGGTCTACCGGCAGCAGGGCACCACTGGAGGGATTTGGATGAGCGGCACGGTTCTGGTCAATTTTGGACTGCGCCTCATACTGGATTAGGATGGGCCCTTCTGGTTACTGGACACGGTAGATGACAGGATGCAAGTTTCAGTGGGCAAGCCTTAATGGTAGCAAGGCAAGCTGAATCAGAATTATTCTTTTAAGTTCTGAAGGTTTGCAATTCGGTCAAGCTAGCAAGAGTTCTGCAATGATAAAGTCTGGATTCTGCAAAGAAATCTGGATCTTCAAGGAATTCTGGAGTCAGCTACAAGATGAAGAGTTCTGGAATAAGGTGCTGTGGGTAAATCTGGAGGGGTTCTGGAAGCAGTGTGTCTTATGTGTAGTGAAACTCCTATATTTATATATTACAACGTTTATGGTGTGGGCAGAACTTCAAAATACACCCCATGTCTGTGAGTGGCTACAGGCATGTCTTTTGTCCTGGTTGGCCGTCTGAACAGAGCTGTCACCTTTTGACAAGATTTAGGAACTCCCACATTGTTTTTTTACCAAAACATAACTTTTGCACACATGTCCATTTCTAACATTATGCACCCTAATAAAATTGGACACATAGATTTTATATTTGATTGTCTATATTCACGTACACTCCCCCTCATTGTGTGAGCTGTCTTGGTCATTCAATGGATTTTTATCAATTTTACCCATAACAATTTGGATTAATCATTTCTTATCAGTGGATCATGTACATACAATCTTAAGTTTGCAACAGTAATAGTTTTGTCACAATCCATGTTTTGGTGTATCTTTGGTTTCTTATGTTGTAAGAACTCCTACCAAATCTTCAACTGTCTAGCATGAGTTGAGATTTATAAGTTTGTATTTTTCACTCGTCTACTTATTTTGGCTGCCATATTAAATATCAGAAAGTTTTGAGGCAAAAATAAGTAATTTTCATTCAAAATCCAGGCATGGTTTTTTTTTCTTACTTCCAAAGTAATCAAATGGCCAGTCCTTTGAAGTTCACTGAGAAACCTCCTCCACATCCTACCCCTCCTTTATGAGGATCGGTGTCCAAGCCTTCCTTTGTCCTTGGGTCAGCCAGAGGACAACTGTCTGAGGCTTAATTTGTTTTCATTATGCGGCAACCATTAAGCAGCCATTAGCCTTCCTGTTTTCAAGGAAGTGTCAAGCTGAGATGCCAACTGTCCCAGGCCAGGCTGTCAGATCAGAATTAAATAGTGGATTAACTCCAGACTGGGTAACTGTTTAGATGACAAGGCAATATTCACAATAAAGTCTTATCTTCAACACATATGAAAATAAGCACAGTTTATACAGGATTTGGACATTTTAAAAGAATTAGCCCTTCACAAACATGCTTTAAATAGGCGGATTTTGCAATTTTAATCAGGAAACAGAAATACTTTTACCCTGGGTTTGACAGCTAATTTCCTGATGCAGCTGTCAGGCAGGGAGGCCTGGATTCCTCTGACTGCCTGGAGAATCCATGATTTCAGCACACTTTCCCTTCCATAATTCTCTGGGAAAATGACTACATTTTTAAAGGCATTTTTGGATTAGGTCCATCTGTGGCCTTGTTTCAGGTGATAGATAGCAGTGATTCCTGTTTTTACACCAACCTTGCCTGGGTGTGTGCCAGGGTGTGCAACTCTTTTGTGATTTATGATCCCTGTGCAATTTTGCAGATTTAGTGCGCACAGGGGTTATCGCCTCCATTTTTTGCAGTTTTCTTTCCCCATTTTCAAAGGGGTGTAGTGTGGCGCATTGGCGTGGATAAAAATATTCCACATATCCCTCCAAACTCCATTGTGATGTCCAGTCATAGGGGAGTTGGGCACATTGTATTATTTTTCCTTCGGTCCATGTGAAAAAAATCTGGTTGTTTCTCCAATCAGCGATGGATGCGACACCTCTCCTTGCTGGTTCTGGTTGGAAGTGTGAAGCAACACTCCGGGCTCTTGTTTATTTTTTTTTCCCTGTCCCCAAGGAGTCCTCCTTCGTGATTAGCTGGTTCTTAGTTCAGTGCTAGAAAACAGAACATAGCACGGTTATGGAAATTTCCCCACTACTACTCCCTGAGGGGTATAGTAGGTCAGATGCATGCATTGAATACAATTTACTATATTCCCCGCCTATACTTAATAATGGTCTTAACACTCTCCTTGCACGTACACAATTAACATTTTATAATTCTTTTTATGTCAGTCGGCTCCTCTATTTGCTGCAAAGTTTGCCTGGGATGACAACTCTTTAGTTGGTTTATGTGGACCAACTTGTCTTCCCCCTCTGTCAAATTGCCCTTTGGGATGCAGATTCAGTAGGTGACTGGTGAGATTCTATCCACAATTTCAAAAGGACCCCGTCAACTTGGGAGGAATTTGTGCTCTTTTGCTTGGTTCCTTTGGAATTGTACAAGTAGACCTGGTCTCCTACTTGATATTCCTTTTTAGTTGTTTTAAGGTCATAATGGGTCTTCAAGATGTCTGCAGATCTTTCTAGCTTCCGCTGAGCATGCACAAAATCATGTTGAAGGTGTTTTCTCAGATTTTCAACATACTTATGAGTTGTGTAGGCATTTATCAAGATCTACTCTTGGGTTACTTAGAACAGATGCTGGGGTAGCACCATCCTTCTTCCAGTAATCAGCCCAAATGGAGACTTTTTTGTTGTGGAAGAAGTGGTAGATCTGATGGCCGTCAGGATAAGAGGTAATCGAATATCCCAACTTTGCCCAGAATCTGCCACAAACTCTTTTAATATGCTCACAATAGTTTTATGTACATCTCAACTCCACCACTAGAGGACTGCCAGTATGCAATGTGTAGTTTCCTTTTTACCCAAAGTCTCTGCCACATCTTTGTCATCACTTCGCTAGTGAAGTGACTACCTCGGTCTGACTCAATCCTCTGGGGTAGTCCAAAACGCGAGAAGATGTGATTGATCATCAGGGTAGCTGCTGTTTCTGCCTTGCAATTTGGGGCCGGGAGACATTCCACCCACTTAGTGAAACAAGCATGTTACAGTTAACATGTACTTGTCCCCCCTAGAGGAGCAAATCACGGGCCCGATGAAATTGACTTGCAAATCTGACCAAGGCAGTGTAATGCCCCTCTTTCGGATGGGTGCACGGTGTGTGAGTGATGTTGGCTGAAATTGTGCACACACAAGACACCCCTTCAAGTATTGGTCGAAGTCTTGCCCCATGTGTGGCCAGTATGCAACCTCTCGTAAGATTTCTAATGTTGTATGAAACCCCCGATGACCGGCTGTGGCTGCATCATGGGCGTGACTTAGCATCAGGCTTCGGAATGAGGTAGTGACCACCCACTGGTCATGGCTAGATATGGATCTCCTCACCAACAAACCGTCTTGAATTCGGAACATTTCTGGACATTATATCAACACTCTGAGGTCCTCTTTCCCAATGCAGTCGGTATCCGTCAGGGGAAGTTCTCAGGGACCTCAATGTGTTGAGGAAACGTACCAATTATTGGATCCCATTTTTGTGCCGTAATCAAATCAGCATGTGGGGTCTCCTTACTCCACTGGGCAGTTGAGAGTTAATTGTGAGCATTTGTCTGGGACCTAGTGATAGCAGTGACCTGGATTTCCCCCAACAGGCACTCAATCTCAAGTAGATCCCCTTGTATGGCTCCGGTTTTGGCCAGCTGATCAGCTAAGTCATTTCCATTTTTGTCTGGTCCCTCTACTTTAGAATGACCGTTGGTCTTTTTCCAGTTGTTAGGGAGAATTCTCATTTCATGGCTAATTGCCCTTACCTATAGAGTCCCCCAGCAGCTTTGCTGGATTTGAAGGGTTTATTTATTTTTACCTGCTAAGAGTGAGACTCTTTTTCCCACTCTTAGGCATCTTTGCTATGTGTGTTCTAGGCATTTTTTCTGTTTATTGCCTATGGGATCTTTTCTCTCACCCATAGGAACCATCTTTATGCACATGTGTTACACAGCACCCTCTGTGCATTGACACAGGGGTGTCGTAGCGACCCCCAAACATAGACTCCATACCCTGGGACTGAAAGGGCATGTAAAGTCCCCTAAACCAGTACAACCCATCTTAAAATGGAAGTGCTGGAAGGGGTTAATAGTTTTTCCCCTATGTTCATTTTCGAGAGGGTACCTTAAAGTCCCCCTCTACAAAGTTTCTGGCTGGTGGCAGTGGTTACTACCTTTTATATTCGACCGTGAATATTTCCCAATGGGATTTTCCCATTGTTCGAGGCTAACACTTTTACTGACAGCCTCTAACATACCGCCGGTTTATTTTAGTACTAACTTTACTCCGGTAGGTTTTATTTGCCAGAACTTTGATATAATTTCTTTCTCGTGTCTTACTCTAAACTCCTAACGCAGGTCAGGGATCCTTTGTTCGCTCTTTTGGCGGGCTTCTAGCAAGAAGCCCTCCTTTCAGCACCTCTAAGTCTGGGGTGGGTCTGTTGTTTGGGAGGGAGAGTAGAACCCCTGGACAGAGTTGCCATAGCAATTCAGGTCGCACTCTAACCTGATAGGCTGGAGGGTCTCCCGCCAAGAAGACCACTCCACTGTGTGAGTGACAGCTAGGCTGTATGAATGGGTCTTTTTCTGCATAAAGGCAGGGTCCTGAGGACTGGAAGAGCAAGACGTCGCCACTGGAACTACGGAACCGAAGGGGAGAGAAGCCACAGACATCTTCAGCATCTACACCACCGGTGAAGCCCTGCCGGATCGTCTCACCACTTTTCTTCCACACGACGAGAGGAGATCTTCAGTGAAAGAGCATCCTTCCCTTGAGCTGGTAGGGTCGCCCAGTTCACCTATCACTTCCTCGGACCAGCCTTGGTCGAATCGACAGTGCCCAGCACTTGAAGACCGGATAGCCAGGCAGCTATCAACCCGGACTGCGATTAAAAGGAGCGTACCTTTTAAACTTCGTTTGGCAGCACCGTGGCTGGTTTCATCCCTGGGTAGTGCAGTGATTCGAACCTTTCTCCACGACGAGAGCCTTTCTTCCTTGGTTGGACCCCTCGACCTGCAGGAATACCAGGAACAACCACCACCTCAGGAGCCACTTCTTCATGTTTAAGGTACATTGTTCCGCCAGGCCGCCCTTTCGACGTCATAGCCATGAAGGTGTTTTAAATCCTTTAACTACTTGTGGGGTTGGCCGCCCTCTCTCTTAACATTGTCTTTCGCCACGCATCTACCTCTTCAATATTTTTCTACTAAAGACTTGACTGCAGCTACAAGAACATTTTTTGCTCCTAAACTCTTGGTCCTGTACCACTGACTCTGGCTCAGGCCTATTCACTCTGGCTGATTTGTTTGATCCGCTCTCACTAGATTGGTTTTCAATGGAAAATGTGTTGATGCACCTAAATCTTTTAAACACCTCTTCCTTCCTACTGTTTTAACTTCTGGAGTGCCATTTTGCTCAGTTTTCATTCACATTCACTTATATTTTGGCTAAAGTGTGACTGTGCATTACTTGTTCACAGAACTTCAGGGAAGTGTTGCTAGGGGGTGTCTGAAGATATTACGGTTTAACTTGTGCTTTCCCCCCCTTTCGTTGAATTGCTAGAGTGCGATTTGTAGTTGGTTTTCACTGTGCCATTTTGCTCAGTTTTCACTTTACCGCAAACTTGTCTACAATTGAATATGGAGTTGTATATGCTTTTCCTTGACTAAACTTAACTTACTTTGTCAACTGTGATCTATGTGTTGAAACTAGATGTGTATAGAATAAATATATTCTCTTTTTGATACAAAGCTTTGGTCAGTGTTTCCTTGCTCCATAGTACTGTACTGCATATTGTGTAAACCCTGAATACTACTCATCCCCCACTTTAGCTAAGTCTGACTGCTCAGCCAAAGCTACCAACTAAATCTTTGTGGTACAGACTGATACCAAAGGGGATGTATTGCTCTCACCTGTAGTCCTAATCTGGTGTAGTGCTCCCTAAGGGAACTGCACTGGATTCTGCCTAACACCAGTCGATGGTCATCCCACTAGAGGTGACCTGATAATCAATATTCTGTATTAATTTTCCATGTTTTGCTGGTTTATTGTTAGCACATAGCATGCCTCTGGTTTTCTAATTAACCAGGTGCTCCACTAACCCGTTCCGTACATAAACTGAATCAGTGATTATGATCAGTTCGTGGAGTTGGTGTTGGACAGCAGTGAGGATGGCTTGATGCACAGCCATCAGCTCTGCCACTTGACTACTATGGGGGCCGATTTTGTATTCAGCAGAGAGTTCTGGAGCATCATTCACCCATGTATTCCTCACGCCGGCCACAAGTTCCTTTTCCCCGTTGTTGTCAACCTGGAAGGAGCACCCATCCACATAGATTGGGGCATTCCCTCACACTTGTCTTCTTCATAGACTTTGTGTGGGGAATTGAGGTACGCCTCCATATTGTCCTTGATTTTAAGACTTTCGTAATCGAGACAGTTTTCTTTGGCACAATCATGCAAGTCAGCCAGACCTTGCGCGAGGGGACTCGTCTTGTTTTGGACATATCTGACCTCTACAGGAAAGCCTTACATTGACAGAATCCAGGAAGTAATTCGGGAATTACTCACATTTCTGACCCGGATTCTGTTGCTTTGAAGATATTGCAGAGGCTGGGGTGGAGTCTCCACTATGATGTGTTCCCCCTGGATGAACGGGCGGTAATTCTTCAATGCCCACACCATTGCCAGGAGTGCCTTGGTTAAAGTCTTACTCGCATAGGAGATGACTTTATTGACCTTGTCTTGCTGTTGGTATAATACTGCAGTCAAGCATGTATGTGCGAACCCTGTCTCCAAGAAGAACTCCTTGTTTTTGACAGGGTAAGCTAGGCAATGTGCTTGTGAGAGGCTTCTTTTGAGTTGCATTACTGCCTCGGCTTGTTCTGGACCACACTCCCAATTGCCCCCTCCCTTCAACAGTTGGTTCAATGGTCTTGTGATCTCTGTGTAATCCTTAATGAATTTTCTGCTATAATTAGTCAGTCCAAAGAGGCTCCTTAGCTCCCGCAGAGTTGTGGGGTCTTTTAATTTCTGGAGTGCTTCTACTTTCTTTTCCTGGGGACAGAGACCCTCAGGAGTTATCTAATGCCCCAATAAATTGACACAGGTCCTCCCCACTGTGTCCTTTGGAAAGATAGTTTTGCTCTGGCAGCCCTCAACTGTGTCAGAACATAATGGATCTCCGCTATGTGTTCCTCCACAGTCAAGCTTTTGATTAGAACATCATCTACATAGGCTAGGTTACCCCTTTCACCCACGTCGGGCATGGCCTTATGCAAGAAGATATTACATTCATTGCCGGAGTTGATGTATCCGAAGTGAGTCAAGGTCCAAGTGTACTGCTGACCCCTGAAGATAAAGGCCAGCTTGTATTGGTCCGCCCTACTGACAGGTACAGTCCAGTACCCATTGGTCAGGTCAATGACAGTGTATACCTTTGACCCCTGGATCTGGGCCAGCCCTTGGTCAATGTAGGGAAGAGGCCTTCGGGAAGTGTGGACCTATTTGTTGAGCTCCCTTAGGTCAGCACAGAGTCTCCAATGGCCGTTTGGTTTCAAAATCCCCAGCACCGGATTATTGAAGGTGCTCTGGACTGGACAAATTTTCCCACGGGACTCAAGGATCTTAATTATTTCTGTATTGGACTCCATGGATGCGAGAGGTAAGCGATATTGCTTCACAAACAGAGGAGTCATGCCAGGGTCCGTGGGAATTGTTGTATGGATTTCGGTGTGACCGCAGTCATATGAGTCCACCGCAAAGAGATCTTGAAACACTAAGAAAACCTGTTTCAATTTTTGCTTTTGCTCCAGAGTCTCAAAGGCATCCACTAGGTTGACTCTCTCTTCAACCATTTGCCTGAAACCCGGAAAGACTTCTGGTTTGGCAATCTCAGTGGACTCCTCCAGCTGGGTGGAGAAGTCCCTGGTTGAAGTACTGACTTGGACTGATGGCTTCAGGTGGGTAAGACAGTCCTGGTGGACTTGAAAGATCATCTCATCCCTCCTGAAGTCTCAGGTCTCTTCTTCCTTACCATAAGGGCAGGAAGAGTACACAGGAAATTCCCCCCATGCCGGGTGAAGATCCTGTGTGGTGTTGTGTCATTGTCGCTATCACTGTTAAGACCGTCATTGGAGATTGGTCCTATCAGTTCATTACCTAAATCTATGGAAAAATGTTGGTCATCAACCGCCATTACAATAATGGTGCCTGCACCCTGAGTGATACTCCTAAGGTCGCTGTTATCCACCACTCTTGGAATGGTGTTTTGTATTGACTAGTAGTGTTCGGTTTAATATAAACATCAAAGTCTGTGGGATTACCCGCTAATAGGGACCAGGCTTTGAAGTTTATTAGGTCCAAACTAATGGCAAAGCAATTGAGAATGTCACTGCCTATATAAAATGCAGCAGGGACATCTCACATGCCCCAACATTTATGGACTATGCTCTTGTTGCCTATGAACATTTTGAGCATACACCTGCTAGGAAGGAAATGTTTGGAATTGGGTGTTTCCAGGTCCATTTCCTGTTTGTCTCTCAATTTAAATGTGGGAATGCTGGACATTTTGAGGGTTTTCGGAACATGGCTTCGCTGATGAAGCTCTTGCTGTTCAAACACACTCAGGCGAGAACAGAGTCCTTCGCCCCATTTAACTGAATAGAGATAAACAACTGTTCACCAATTTTCTGAATGTCAGCCAAGCTTTGAGCTGATTTCTCATCATTTTGGGCTATAGAAGTGGGATTTTCTGATTGTAAATTGGTATACAATTTCAGAGTATTTCCTTCCAGTGTGGAATGTCACTTGATGTGCATTTATAACGTGCCTTTACATAAGTGTTTCAAGGCACGACAAGGCAAAGGAGGGGAAAAAGAGGGAAGACAGAGACAGCGATCCTACTAGGCCAGTTGACATTGAGATTGTGCAAGTGCAGGGGAGGGGGGATGGGCAAAGTGCAAGGGGAAAGGGGAAGGGGCACTGCAGTACATAGGATGACAGTGAAATAACTATAGAAAAAATAAATAGAATAAAAATAAGTGCGGGATGTTTTTACCCATGCATACAAGCCCTACCATAAAACTGTGCAGTACTGGCATGGAAAACATCATGATGGCCAGAACTCCCCAGAGAGTGCACAGGGAAAACATGAAGAATAGACTGCCACCCATTTTTGCCTATGTTGTGAGCACAGGAGGGCACTGCCTAAAACCACCATTGGGCTACACACACAGTAGCCTGAAACCATTGGGAATGGCAATGCTGATTGCCAAAAAAGCAACTCCGAATTGTGGGGAATTCATTTTCTTAATCCCAAAAATGGTTGCATTACCAGTACTCACCACTATAAGAAAGCCGGCGTTTTAAAACCGCCAGACTTTTGTGTAAAACTGAACAAATGAAACAAAACCAGACCAAGGAAAGACTTGCTAAGAGGTGGATACAATGTAAAACTATATTCTGAAATGACTTGATGGAAGTAATTATTTAATGTATATGTAAAAATTGTAAGTGATTTAAACTGGGAACAAAGAGTGACATTTAGCTGAAACCTGGCTTAATGAAACTGAATTCTGCCTGACAACTACCCCAGACAGGAGTTGAAACTGGATGCTCAGCCACTCTGCCCCTGGCCAAAAGGAGTTAACACCTCTCTGATTAGATTAGGGGTGGAGCAGCTGGGGACTACAAGGAGTTGAACAAAGGCCTGTCCTGGACTCAGGCAAATGTTATATTGGGGGCGTCGTAAAATAGCTTCCTCTTGGGGGAAACTGGGGGGCAGCTGTGCCTCTGTGAACAAGCTGGCTTGGGGGAAGTGGATAAACCAGTTATTCCACCCTGTGATGTGGGAAGCCACACCCCTTTTTGACCAGAGCATAATTTTAAAAAGATAGATATCTCATAGTGCAGATTTGTCAGAATTATATAAGTAATATCATTATTTTTGTGATTTTTCTGTGAACATTTTGAGAGGAGTTAGGACCCTGTGGTGTATTCTGGGGGGTTGCTAGCGAAAATAGGGTCTCACTCCAAATGTATGCATGTTAAAAATCTGACACTTTATCATCTGTAACCCATAACCCTGGTGCACATTTGTGTAAAATCTGGGAAGGTTTAGAGGTCGTTACCTGTATAAAAAGGGGAGAATTCTGTCATCAGTGGACACGACATCGTACAAAGACAGGGATCGGATGGTTTGGTGCTACAGAAAATATGTTAACTGGACCTATAATATTAGAAAAATGGTACATAGATAAATATGTATTTGAGTCAGAAATAGATTTGTGTGCAATCTGACAAGGGGAGGTTCCTCTGACCATAAAACCTACAGCATCACTCTGACTCACATTTCTTTCCCCCAATCAAGGGAGAGAGGAGGAATTGGCCAATGATAAGTGAGAGGGGCAGGTTTAGTTATGACCAACGCACACACCCACTTTCCAAAACACATAAAAAGAGACTGCTGGGACAGGTAGAGACATTCAATTGCATTTGCTGCGGAGCATGCTGACCGACGACTTCACATCCAGAGATCCAGACTTCAAATCCATCAATCTCCAGAACCTGTAGCAGAAATTAACTCCAGAATTTGTAGCAGAGAGGCCTGAATCCACCAGCTGAATCCTCTTCAGCAGGCCTCAAAACTAACCAAATTATTCAACAGCCGGGCGAGCTGTCTGAAGATTTGCCGAGAATTTTTGCAAGAACCTGTAGCAGTAGCCAGAAAGCAGTGTTACCCCCAGAATCCAGAGAGGCTAGACCAGCAGAGCAGAGCTGACCCAGATCACTGTGAGCAGAACCGGTGCCTGATTGACCCGCCGAGCAGACAGAACCGCAGCCGGACGTGTTGACCAGATCCGTGACGAGGCCTAGTTCAAATTTATATTGTGAGTACCTAGCAGAACTGTGCAGAACCAATCTCTTAGTTAAAATAATCTAATCCAAACTATTTTATCCTTAGTAGAACTGCCTCCTAGAAATCGTGTCATCTGTCATTTTTAAAGCTGCACAACTGTCACCTGTCAATTCTGCAGCTGCAAGCTGTCACCTGTCATTTTGAGTGTACTTTAAATCTGAAAAACTACCTTTATTTAATCGTCCGTATCTCTGGAACCGTTTGGGCTAGGAACGAGATTTAACTTTCCTCTGAAAGCTTAGAATCTAAGCTTTCCAACAAGCTTCCTACTCCTTATACTATTACCGCAATCACGATTCACGCACTCGCGAAATTTACCGCGAATTGCGATTTTGGCTCTATTTCTCCACTTGTCAAAATAGCAGCTCCATTCTTTCTTTTGTTAAAATCCGTTTGCAACTTGGTAATAACTCATAGAGCATTGCTAAAGTGAGCCTGAAATAGTACCAACACGCATCTCCCACTCACCCTGAATCTCTAGAGGGAATTAAAATCAGTTGGCACATTTTCCCATCCATTGCCATCACATTTAAAAAGCATTTTGGGCCTGTGTTTCAAACTCCTACCTGTTTCCTCTAAGCTTGCTGGGGGGGAACTGAATTTCGTATTGTATTTGATTCCATTCCTGAGAACTGTGTGCTCCTCTTTCCATCTCCTTCCATTTCTTACATTGCATAGGGGAGGAGGTGAATTGCCAGAGAAAAAATTATTATCTTATCCTCTGCTAAAATCATATCAAGTATTTCTGTACTGCATTTTATTCCTCATTGCTTTTCCCTTGAAATAATAAAAGTATTTTTGCTACTTTATCCATCCTATACTAACTCCTCATTGATTGTAAAGAAGTGTGCTAGTGCCAGATTATCCATTGTTGATCAACATCATATGTCTAAGTGTACTATCAGATATTAATTTATTATAAAAGTGTGATATATATATATATTGTTTAATTTTTCAAATAAACCTTTTAATTTGCAAAACAAACCTACTTCTTGGCTCAGTGGGGTCAGGGGGATTCTAAGAGGGGGTGTTATACAAGGGTTGTCATCCAGAGTACTGAACTGGATATAAAAATACATCAATAAGGGTTTTCCTCAGCATCCCAGACTAGGCATTGACTTAGCTGTAGTGTTGATTGAATATCGCTTACAAAGTGCAAGGGCAAGTGCTAGTACAGATGCAGGATTGGTTCAGGATAACATTGTGCTAATTAGATACTGAAGCAAGGATTTAAATCAAGGTGTTTTCATGCTATGCTCATTAATGTGGACACTAGGCCCCATATCCCAATTCATCCTCACTGGAACATGGCAGCAGACCCCAGAAGTGCTATGCAAATAATAACCTACAACACATCACATCAGGATCCCCCAACCCACAAGGCCACGCTGCCCCACGAGGCCCGGGCAGTTTGCCACTCCCACTGGCACCCCCCTTCTGATGGTTCTGCATGGATGATGAATGTGTGTACATTTCCCAATTAGATGAACATTTGTATCCATCGCCTCAAGCCTTGAGGAGGATCGACTGTGGCAGGCAGGCTGTTGGCAGCAATGTGAACATGCTGATCATGGGGGCAGACAAACAATAACAATGCAGCATCCTGCTACACTACACACCGAGAGAGGGCAGAGTCTGAGCAGTCCCCTCAGGCCATCTACTTTAGTCTGCCACCTACACAGGAGTGGAAGCGTCTGATCCAAGGCAGGCAGAACTCAGGATAGAAGCTAAGTCGTTCTGCCTCTCAAAGCATGGACCCTAATGCTGGTTGGCTCTGAGGCTTGCAATGTTGCCTCACTCACTTTCGTACCAATGACCGCACCCAGCAGTCAGGGAAGGCAGAGAGAACAGTGACAAATGATTGGCTCACTGCAAGGAGGGACAGAACCATCAGACAACAAGAGCACTTCCATGTCAATTATAATTACAGTTTCTTTTTTATTAGAGATATGCACCACTTATAAGAGAAAACTATTGCATTAGAGTTCAGATAGGGAGACATGGCATATGAGGAGGGACACACAGCTTGAAGTTGCTGTTTGTTTATTTTCCTTCCCTTTGACTGCTAATCCCTATGGCCATTCTCACCGAGTTCCTGCCTCTCCCCACCCAAAACTCTTTCAGCTCGAACCTTTCCATCAAAAGTTGCTCTCAACATGTTTTTTCAAAGCAGTCTTCTGCGAGTTAATGACATAATTGGTGTTGTAAACATGCTACTGGTGTAATCAAAACAAAACCAGGTGCCTTCAGCCACTCTATTTATAAGCACTGCACATGTATTTCACAGAAGTTCTGTTAGAAATAAGCATTGGAAAAGCCAATAGCTTTAGCCTCTGTATAAGTATGAGGCATTTGCCAGACGCTGCTATTAGATACCCAGGATCTTGAACTATTTTGGACCTGCTACCATCAATGGCCAGTTAATACCACTATTCAGTGCCTGGCAAGTACCTTTACCATGCTTACACATAAGTTCATCTGGTTGGCATGGCCAATGCTTGTTTTCTGTGTGTAAACTGTGTCTGCATGCATTCATGTTCTTTTCAGTGTCTAAATGATGATGTAAATGACGTCATAAAGTAATAAAGAATGCAACATGTTTTCTGGCCTCGTGACTTGGCCACGCACCATGAAGTTCCATCCACCCTACCCTAACCCCCCAAGTAGTGCCACCCCAAATCCCCCACCCCTGCTAGGAAGCCGGTGCCTACTCCCCTCCCCCCACAAGGTTTGGAAACTCTCATGCACCCAGTAGTGTTACCCTATAGGAGAAACACTAAGAGGGCCATTTGCATTCAATGTGTACATTTCCTGGAAGTGCCTGTTACATTTTCTTGCAAGCAGGTTCACTGCAAAGTGCAAAAGGGAGGTGTACAATTGTGGCAGACACACTTCTATGATTCCCTTTTTCACTACACAGTGCAAAGTGAGTACCCGCTGCCTGCCATTACATATGACAGGCAGCATTTACACTGCATTCCTATGGAATATGCATTATTTTTATTGGTTTGGAAAGCGTTTGGACAACATATGATTTTGTGGGTTTTATTCCTCCATTATCATGTCATGCTGGTGCAAAACCAAGTGTTCTCTGAAGGCAGAGGGGAAAAGGGAGGTGAAAATGTTACACCTGTTAGGTCTCTTTATTTGCTCGGCACGTTTATAAAAGTATTACGATAGGTATTAAACCTTTATTCCTGTCTTTAACACTTTTATTTACAATCAGGGGCCATTAAAGGATGTTTATTTGTTTATATACAGGAAGGAACAATGCTCTTTTGTTGACAGAATAACAAACAGTAGATAAGAAACAATATTTTGACGGCATCAGTGAGATTCTTACAATGGGGTGACTTTGAGTGACATTCTGACCAGGCTGTGGAGGGGAGTAAATGAAACATTCACCGGACACAATATACGTGTAGACATACATAGATTAAGGACAACCAACATTAGACATTTTTATGTGCAGGTTGGCGCTATGGCCAAATGTGTTAGGGATGTGACCATCATGGATGAAGTGCTAGAGTGGAGTCAGATAAAGAGAGGGACAAAGGCAGGTTAGAGGTAAGGTAAACATGTGAGCTTGAAGGAATAGGAGCAGTCGACTAAGAGGGTAACTTGTAGCGAGGAGGTAGTCTTTTGGTTTGGTTTTCATTAAATCTCTGTGGACTGTTTCTCAGATGTTTGGGGGAAGAGAATTATATGCAAGTGGAGCAAGAAGAATGATGGAGCCAAAGCGAGAGGAAGCACAAGGATGGTGAAGTGACACAAGGGTAGGTGAAGTGACACAAGGGTAGGCGCAGATGCAGAGCAGGTAGAACAGGTCATATGTGGTGATGCCTTACCATCTATAGATTTGTGAACCATTTAAATATTGACCTGTTTTGCACCATTAGCCATCCAGCTTGGATACGGTGCGAGCAAGTAGGTGTGAACTGAGGGAGTTCAAAGGGAGTCCTGGTTGTGAAGCTAATGATCTTGTTGAGAACACAGAAAGCATAGTCGGGGAGAAAAAAGAGGATACTGGCACAATGGTCCAGTTTACAGAAGACAAGTGTGGTAAAGAGCTGCTTGGTGGTGTTGAAAGGGACGAGGTGCATAATTTTCGTAATTTTTAGAGAGTTCAGGCAAATCTGGAGGTGAAAGTAGAGATGTTTTGAGAAGCGTCATGGATGACACCGATGTTTCGAGCTGAAGAAGAGTAGGGTAGAGTGCCAGATGGGAACTGGATAGGCAGTGTGAAGCCATACAATTTTTAATGGCATAGAAACAGTTTGAAATTTTGATAGAGATATCAGAGGAAAGTTCAGGTAAAGAGAAGAAGATTTGGGTGTCTTCTGCACAAAGCTGATACGGGAACCCAAAGGAGGCGATTAGTGCCCCAAGTGCAACAGTGTAGACTGTAAAGAGGAGAGACCCAAGATAGAGCCTTGTTGAACTCCAGCGGTTAGAAGAGTCAGTTGAGAAATGTTGTTTCCCAGAAAACTGGGAATTGACAAGATGCCAGGTAGTATTCAATCCAGGCAAGGGCTTGATCATGAATCCCAAAAAGAAAGTATGTATTAATGAGACCAAAGTGATCAACAGTGTCAAGGACAGGTTAAGAAAAATTAGGATAGATGAACGGTTGCAGTGCTTAGCATAGGCGATGAAGGTTGAGCCATTCAAGATAGCAGTTTCTGTGGAGTGACAGGATTAGAAACCTGATTCATTAGTGTGACTGCAGTGAGATATAGGGGCAAAGAATGATGGTAGTTTAGGTACAGTATAAACTATAGGATGCAGGAGTGTGGAAGGTCAGAAGAGATTCTCTAATTTAATATATGTTTGCATTGATGTATTTAGCATGGTCATTAGCTGTGAGAGAGGAGTTGACAGTCATAGATTTAGGAGTGAATGTATGGTGCCCTGTATCCGCCAAAGATGCTATGAGTGACAATCAATGAGGGTGAGTTAGAATTCCCTTTTTGCTTGACCAAGTAAGGACTTGAGAGAGGTCAGGGCAGAGAAGTAGAGATGCAGTACCCACTGCAAATGGGTATGCCTCCATTTGCACAGCAGCTGAGTGTTGTCTGTGTGGAGAGAGAGTATGAATTGGTTGAACCATGCTTGAGGATGCTAAGACTTAGGGGTGCAAGTTAGAAGTTGGACGTGAGAGAATGTGTCCTGTAGTAGAAATTGGAAGCTGGAGAAGGCCGTGTTTGTGGACGAGGCAAATGTAGGACAGAAATAAATGGAGGAATGGCAGAAGGTTTGTATGTCCTTTTAGTAATAGGTGAAGCAAGTGCTGAGGTGAGGTTAGAGGGTGCAAAGGAGATAGTGGTGGAAACAATGGAGTGATTAGATAGGGATGTTGTGACAGTAGGATTTTTGGCTGAGAGGGGGAGATGAAAAAGATATCCAAAGAGTTATCCCTTGTGTGGGTACATAAGTTATGAATAGAGCGGAGAGCTTGGTCACTATGAAAAGACTGAAGTTCTGAGTAGTGGTTGGATATTGAAGGTTAAAGCCCTCTTGGTGAATTAGGTGATGTTTAGTGGAAAGATAATCAAGGAGTTGTCCAAGTTCATCAAACAGTGGACCAGTATGACCAGGAGGGTGTGCAAGGAAGGCATGGCATCAAAGTAAGACAGACACACATGATCACAGTTCAAGGGTGTTTATCAAACTGTAAAAATGATAACCAAATCTAAACCTAAATCTAAGATGGGAGTAAGCTACGACCATGAAATAATAATAATACAGTACTAGTGGAGTGGTGTCAAATAAAAATGGCCTATACTAAAAACTATTGCCAATCCTTACCGCTATGCTACAAAAGAGTGTGAGATAATGTTCACAAGAAAAGAAAGAAGTGTTCACAAATGTCAAGATGTTATGGCCGTGGTCTCCCTTCCCCACGTTTTTATATGGGACAAGGTCGGACCCTGGAGCACAGCACACTCCTGGGCTCCTCCGGAACGAGCTCCAGTTCCTTTTCTCAGTATCTGGGCCTTCTGTGCAAACGTCTCTTTTCATGCAAAGTCTCTTGTTTCAGAGGGCATGATACGCCAAAACTACAAAATAAATGTTCCTTGTGTTAACCTTTTACACCAGGTGATTACCCTTCACCCGTGGATTCCCCTCAGCTGGGCTACGATCCTTCTCTCAGCCGTCAGTCTCCTCACTCAGTCAGGCTCAGAACAACCAGGGCACTTGCCAATTTAAACAGAGACTTCCGAAGGGCAATCTCGTCTTGCTGTGTTATTCCGTTAGCCTACGGCAATCTCGGGCTTCATACCATCACAGTTCGCAAGTCATTCCCCTCAGCCTGAGTACATGGGAGGTAAAGCCCAAAATAAGCTCAGGACAAAGGGCTATCAGTGACAAAAAAAACCAAGGAGGGTTGTCCTGACTGAAACAGTCAAAGTTAATTGCAATTTGTTTGGATGCAAATAAAATCTGATGTGTGTCTGATCCCCTGTTATAACTCTTATTTGTACATATCCAGGGGATGGGTGTGAAAGCACCAAGGAGTAAAAATATACCACATGCACTTAGTTAGTATAAAACTGGGAGCCTTTTTTATTTACTCTCCTCGGTCAAGTATTCACTTTTAGACAAACAGAAATTGCATAAACCCATATGGAATAGTACAGGAATTGCATTATACAATACTTCAATTGCTCGCACTTTACAGGTATTTGCAGTTTCTCCCTTGCTGCCACTGGCACCTGCTTGGTGTGTAGCTATTCCCCCACCACCCTCGGGGGGCCATGTTTTTTGTTTTTTATTTTATTTTATTTCACAGACTCGAGCTGTCCCTGCCCACCGCTGGTCTCCAGTTTACCTAAACCCGCAACCCTGGTTCTCCTTTACTTGGACTGCCCAGGCGCTGGGGATACTACTTTCTACTCCAGGTAACTTTGCCGCAGCAGTCCTAGACTGCCTGTCATTCCATTCACGGTCCCTGCCCCTAGTTGCATCACAGGGGTCCTCCCCACACATGAGCCTCATTTTCTCCTTCACCTGTCTTCCAGCTCCTCCTTGCCAGAAGCAACCACCATTTTCCACTAGAGATATCCACCGGAATTCCATTTTAGCCACTTGGCTACCACCCAGGACCTAGTCCTGTGTAAGGTCAGTACTTGACCAACAATATGAGTCTACCAGAGTTCTCCCGTTTTAATTAGTGTGTCCTTGTGTATGTATCTTACTAGCTCTATATATGGAGTTTTTATATACCATGCCTTGCCATCACATAAGGTGTTTTAACCATAGCACCCCTTCCTCTTTCACAGGGGTTCTCCAAACCTTGGCTCCATGAAGAAGGCTGTGACCCAGTGTTTAGCCGAAACGTCCTGGGACCCTTCCACCCCTTTGGGTTGTTAGGTCCCCCTTTACAACTTGGTTTTGATTTATGTCAGTGACGTCGATCCACTTTGGTCATCCTCTAGCCTGGCTTCTGTCAGACCTATCCAAGGTTCTGTGTTTAGAGCAAAAAAATGTTCTGTTGGTCTTACTAAATTGAGGTAAACGTGTTATTTACCTGTTGTCTATCTAAGGTGATTAATGAGAAGAACATGAAATGTACTAAATATGAGAAGAAATCTGCTTGTACATAGGTTTTCCTCTAAGAATGTCACCTGATGGTATATTCATGCATCAATCTGTTTCTGCTCTGTTTAATGCTGACCGCATAATTCTTCATACATCATTGGTTTTCTGAATATGCGGAGCAATTGAAGTATTGTATAATGCAATTCCTGTACTATTCCATATGGGTTTATGCAATTTCTGTTTGTCTAAAAGTGAATACTTGACTGAGGAGAGTAAATAAAAAAGACTCCCAGTTTTATACTAACTAAGTGCATGTGGTATATTTTTACTCCTTGGTGCTTTCACACCCATCCCCTGGATATGTACAAATAAGAGTTATAACAGGGGATCAGACACACATCAGATTTTATTTGCATCCAAACAAATTGCAATTAGCTTTGACTGTTTCAGTCAGGACAACCCTCCTTGGTTTTTTTATTCCCCTCAGCCTGGCGCAATCTCCTGCCTCACAATATCAACAATTCTGCAATGTGTCGAGGACTCTTGATTGTACAAGGGATTTGGCTTAACCCTTGTATGACTAACTTAACACCTTAAACCAGCCTTCCCTATGGTGTCCTGGTACTTTTAGTTTCTTTGTTCACAATTTTCAACACAGTTTCTTTGTTCAGGAGAGGGGAACCAGCCGGAGACCATCGACTGAGCACCCACGTGGCGCCGGAGCACTCTATCTTTGGTACCCAGTTTGTTCACAAAAGACATTTTTTCTATTTATCTGCTTAATGTTGCTTAATGTTGCCATCGCAACCTTGAGCCAAACAAAGTCTGGTCGACTATCAGGTTCTTCCAACTCACTGGTGGTACTGCACTCGTTGGCACTTCCTTTGCCACTGGAGTAAGGATGGTTTCACGATGGTAACCATGTCTCCCCACCCTGGCTATCAGTGCGGGTGGGTGCCATGTAACGCTGACATCTGTCACACCAGGGGACATCTGCATCTTGGAATGGCTTATTCCTTGTGTGTTTGGGCTTTTATCCCTATGGGTAATGGAAAGGGTAGTCAAGTGTGTGCAGTTGTCGGCAATTGCCTAACTCTTCCTGACCCTTGTGTTGGGAAATGTCAGGTAAATGGCTCGGGTATTACTCTGCAGTCGTTCACACTGTGAGAAAGTGTTTGTGTTTGAAAAGGGCACGTGGTCTCTAAGTATCCTACTGGCAGGATGTGGACAAGTTGTCATAAGGAAGGGGGTACCGTGGCTCACCCTTTCGGTGTCCCACTTCCACTCCTGGAAGACCCCCCATCCAGGTGATCCTCCTGCACTGTTCCAACCGCAGGAACTGGATTCAGTAGCGATGGCCATGTCCTGGCCACCTGGATGTCAGATCCCTGGCGACTAGCGGGTGGGACACCTTCAGGTTTCTCACAGGTTATAGATGTCGATGGTGTGAACGTAGTGTGGTAGCGCAATATCAGAGATCATGATTCCAAAAGAGGTAGGAAGGTACAGGGTACTAGCAATTTGTGAGTAGTAGAGGCAGGAAGAGAGTAGTGGTCCGGCACCTGCAAATCTGCTAGTCTGACGCAAAGAGTGAATGAAGGATAGTTTGGAGTCATATAGGGCCATGAGAGTGTCAGTGTCAGATGGAGAAATCCAGGTTTCAATTTTAGCAAGCAGGTCTAGAGGATTAGAGCTGCTATGAAAGTAGTCAGTGATAAATGACATTTTGTTACATTCAGGATGGGCATTCTTGAATTCCATTTTCACTTGATGCAGTAAGGAAAAGTAGAAAAGTTGAATCTCAGAGAAAGAGAGGCAAGGTGAATAGTTCTTAGGGATGGTGTGGTTAGCTTGTCAGCTTTGTTTGTTGGAAGTAGGAGGTGCAAGAGAGATGGCGTAGTGTGAGTTCCACAATGTGGTTTTATGATGGGGATAGCAAAGGAGGACATTGTAACTCTATTGGAGAAAGCTTAGAATGAGGTGAGTAGGAAGAGGAGGAGGAGCAGCTGGAGTTAATGCATAATAGTTGAGTACTGCAGAGTGGAGAGAGCCCCGCAATTAGCAAGCAAGGGGTACTGACTAGTGCAGCAAGGATATAGGCAAAAGCTAAGGGTCATAGGTGAAGAGGCCAAGAGGCTGGTCAATGGCTGGTGTTCACCTGTCCCTGTTTCACCTGTAACTTGGGTGCCCCTAGCTTGACAGCCCTAGGGAATTCAGAAATGGTGTTACACTCTCTCGTCACCCAATCACCTAGTACATCAGTGGTTGGTCTCTCTTATTTTGTCCATGGTGTTGCTGGGATTTTAAAATCAACCATGATCCTTATGAAGTTCTGCTGGGATTTAGAAAACAACAACATAAGAATCTTTCTAGGTCCAGAAAAAAAGGTTGTTGTCGTTATTTTTATTGTACGCTGTCCAGAAAAAATCTAACCACATTTATTAGAGGCTAATCCCACTGAACAAGCAATTAGGGTTGTCAAAAATGTAAAACAGCAGGAACAATATGTTGCCAATATGTTGCCTACAATTTCAGTTAACTCAGTCCCTGTCAACTGAACAATGTGATAGTGGAAAAAAGAGCTTGGAGCCATCTAGGTGGCCATTGAGGAATTGGGGCATAATTTGTGCAGGTTCAGGTGGGTGGATCGATTCTAAGTACACTTTAAACATTGGAACCTTCTTACATTCCCTGAGGTGTATGTATAAGTGACCAAGCAAGCAAGAAGAACCTTCATTTTTACACAAGTTGGCATATGTATTAACTGAATTCCTGTATCCAAGAACACAGGGCAGATGCCCTGTATTTGTCTTAACTAAGAGAGAAATTAGAAGAACGTTGTCAACCTACTATTTCCGAAGCACTTCTTGTTGGCTAGTCTACTGGATCCAGCAATGGCAATTACTGGGACTTACCATCTTAACAGACACTTATTCAATTATGCAATTATATTTAACCATAACTCGCTCATTGCTACATGAGAGCTAATCAAAAGCAATTCTTGTTACAGCCAGCATACAAATTGAAGGAGAATGCATTACTCTGTCTTATCTGTGTTAAAGCTAAGATTGAAATATGATAACCAGTGGGTCTTTTGAAATCCACTAAAGTACCATTACATCCCTGGAGCAATTGCCACAGAGACTATTGTGGACATTCTCCTCCAAGGAGAAATCCTACAATGGTGGTGTAGACTATTATAGTAAGATGGGCTATATTCTCCCTTAGCAAGTTTAACTACACCAAATAATATGGGAAAACATTCTTCCAAAATGCTTATCTGCATGACGCTCCCATAAATATAATTGTGGTCCATGCCACAATGCTGACCCAACGTATCTTGTTGGCCTTGTGCTAAGTTATTGATATACAAAAGGACCTCGCTTCAGGACATCATCTACAGAGCATTGGCCATGCTGATTGCATCAACCAGTGCTATAGAAATGTATTCGCTTCAAAGACCAATCAGTGTAACCCCCATTGAAAATGTTGAGGGAACCTACAAGAATGCTTCAATTTTTGCAACCAATCGTTTGAATGCACCTGTGGACAATACATAAAACAGCTGCCTGTGTGTCCCAATGCTTCCTTTCACGCCTATGCTGCTGATGCCCTAATACACGGTATACAGACCATCCATCAACTAAATCAGCTCCAACCATCACAAAAGAATGCACATAGCAAATGTCTGACAATAGACAGACCCTTGAACCATCATATAGAGAAAGCAGCAATGTGTGGCTTGCTTTTAAGAACCTCCCATTGTGAAACCTATCTAAGAAGTTTGCACCGTGGTTTATGGGCCCTTTCTGCTTAACCCACTGACTGTTCCCTTCGGAAGTGCACCTTCTTCGTGGCACATGCAGTGCCACGAAACCTCTATACTGAAGCCATATCACAGAGGACACCTGCCACAGGGTCAATATACCACACTACTCCAAATGCACTTACTTGTGAACAGGACTATACGTCCCACTAACGCACTGATAGGTTAGGAACAATGGTCTGGGGGACTGTTTTTAATTCAAACTAAAGCATTTGTTTGGAGTCCAATCATTCCTCTATACCAATAACTTGAAAGACATATGTGATGCATTCCAATGTGTTTACTGTGGATTCATGTAATATTGCGTTTACCTTCACTTATTACTTATAACAAATTAAACCACAATTTTACTGTCAATGTTTTGTGTCTTGTATCCACATAATTTGTTCACAAATGAAGTAGTGTTCCTTATTATAATATTAAAGAATGCCCTACACGTTTTTACAATAGGGCAGTGTCTGAAATGTCCGGCATCTGGTGTACGCGTCTTAAATGCAGATAGTTAGATGTTTACAATATAGAGAATAAACAAATATGAAGTAGGCATGAGGGGAAAGATACATCGACCTAAACAACGTCATTATTATAATATTGCAGCAGAATATTTCCCGCGTGATGCATTTATGTTTGTCTTTTATGTCTCAATGTAGGATGTATCCTCTTAATAGTTGTATGCAAATGTATGATTTGTGCATAGCAGTCAGCTATTTACTACTCGCATATATTATTTCAAATTTAAAGTTCGGTCTCATACTATATTGGCTAGCACCTCTACTTGTATTATTTACACAATTGCAATCCCAAAGTAACTCATTTCTTAATAATGGCAATCTCACCTATACAACTAGGTTGTGCACAGTCACCTTTATGGTGTGTCAGTTTATTTATTTATTTATTCATTTATAGAGCGCTCAAAGCCAGAAGGCAACTAGGCACTGTTACAAACCTATGAAGAAGGTTACAGGTTATATTTTGGAGCATCATAGTTACAGAGTTATACACATTACACAATATACAGTTAAATACAGTTATATACACACGTAGTACAGATATTGAACCTAGACCAATGCATCTACTGAGGTAGATCTGTCCTGAAGAGTAGGGTTTTTCGATTTTTTCTAAACGACCAAAAGGAGGTGTCGTTTCTGAGATGAGTGGGGAGGGCGTTCCACAGTTTAGGAGCTATTGTAAGGAAGCTTGATCCTCCTGCTTTCTGCCTTCTGTACTTGGGGGTGATGAGCAGATTGGTATATGGGGAGCGGGTTGATCTGTTAGTTTATGGTCAGTTCTGTAGGTATTCCCTTTGGCGATTATCTATGAAAAAAGAAAACAGACATGTTTTTGTAGAGGTGAGAAAGCCAGTAATGGGTTACCAACATATGTAAAACCTGTCTTTATTCAATGTTAACTATTCCATGCTAATTCATCAATTATATCGCAGATACATGTTTTATCTAATCTTACTCTGATTGCCTAGTGGTGATAATTTATTTTCTTTCGGGTCAAAAAATTATTCAATCATATAGCATAAGGATAATTTCTTGAACAGTGGTTTTGCTATGAAAATAATAAATAAATAAATAAATAAATACACACATAAATACATAAACTAGTTCTACTGGTGCAGTACATTTTAATTTGGGTGGTTCGTTGTTAGTCCCCTTATGATATGCCATGCTACTTCAGTCTGAATGGGCTAAGGTATTTGTGCAGGGTCTAACTGGCTGTTGGTTGAATTTTCTGATGCAATATATATCGAACGTGGACAGTAAAGAAATAAATAAATACATTGGGGGCTTTGAAACACAATGTCCTTGATGTATAAGCGCCTTACAAATCCACAATAAATAAAATAAATTAAATAAATAAAATGTCATTGGTAATGTCAACATTTGTGTCAGCATGGCAAAGGCACATCCCAGGCACTGCCTTAGTGGTATTAACTGGCCATTGTTGATAGCAGGTGCAAAATTCTGTGAGTACCTAAGCATCTAATCGCTATGCCTAGCAAATGCTTAATACTATACAAAAGTTAAAAAAAAAGTTATTTTTAACAGAGCTTCAGTAAAGGACATGCACAGTGCCTATACATCGACTGGCTGAAGGCAGGCCTGTTAAGGCGTTTCGATTACAGCAGTAGCAGGTTTACAACACCACTTAATTATCTCTCCAAACACTCCTTTGTAACTACACTGGCAGTCACTTTGAGTGCACGTTTGATGCTAAGACTTGATTAAAGCAAGCTCAAAGAGTTCCCATGATGTTGTGTGCGGTGGTCAGTCAAAATCTCATAAAAATAATCTCGAATAACAATAAGGTAAAAAAAAAAGACTGAAAACATTTTTTTTTAAAATTATATATTTATTTTGGGGTCCGGGATTAAAAAACAAATGGTAAAAAAAAAGGGGGGGGTTGGGTGGGGGGGGAACCCCCCATTTCGAATAAAAAACGTCATTAAAAAAATGTGACCTTTTTTTCAGCCTTTTTTTTCGAGATTTATTTTTTCGAGATTTGTAAATTCAGTATTATGACCATAAACCGTTGTGTGCGGGGGAGAGGCAGGAATGGGTGGGAATGGTCATAGGAATTCACATGGCCATGGGCAGTCAATGGGTGGGCACATAACCAAACAACACCTACAGACTGTGTTTCCCTCCTCATATGCCATTTGTCCCCATCTGTACTCTAATGCAATAGTTTCAGTTTATGGGTGGTGCAAGAGAACAGGCCACAGTAAAAATAAGAACTACATTAATTACATTATTTACTGTAAAACAAATAATAAACAAGCAAAAATGAATACTGAACTGGCGTCTCACCCTTTATGCTCGCACCCAACGCACAAGTTAAATTCACTGTTTAATGAGCACAGTTAAAATGACATTGGTGGAACAGATAGAAACCAGCAACCCGGTTGGTTGAGGAGTCACCCAGATGAAGAGGCATTCTCCCAGTTGATGAAGCGACTTCTGGGTTCGAACCCAGGTCCCAAATCTATCACATGTATACAAAGTAGGCCCTCAATCCTGAAGTTACTGAGTTTACTGAGAACAATGGGCATCTGAAATCCTATCGGCTGGAAAGGCCACTTACGTCACACTCCTCCCTCCCCTTTGTAGGGCGTTTGTGGCCAGGCCCTTTCGAATGACATTTAGACACCTACTAGTGAAATGATAAGCAGTGTAGAAGGCAGTGTCTACTGTGTATCATAGATTAACGGGGACCAAATATTGGTGAAATTGTGTCAGTGAGACAGAGGATTTGGACGATAAAAAAGAGTGCTTTGTACAAAGGTCATGCTCAGGTAATCTATTAGCATGTTTCATAGGCTCTCTACAACATTTGTGCAAGGCATGGGCCTTCTCATGGCGGATGCCTACCAGGGACAGCATCAGGGCCATTTAACCCTTTCAAATGAAATGGACACTCTACCGTTAGCAGTGTGGCATGTCACTCTGGCAAAAAAGCTTAAGAGCTTTTCCTAAATTGTCATTACAGGCTTCAGCTCCCTGCTAGCTGCGGTTCTTTGTTCGTTTGTGCACCAGGCAATAAACAAGTCCCTTGATTATCTGCATGCCACACACCCCTCCATTACTTTATTGTGGATTTTGCAACAGAGTTAAGACTGCAGCTAATGCTGTGGGCAATCATATATTATTCATCAAGGATGACACAGTCTTATACTTGTGTTGCTCTAATAGACTTCAAATCCATCAAGACATAGGTTAACATATTTTGAAAAAAAAAAGATAATTACTCAAGATTCCTGCTTATTTCCTATGTACAGGGGCATAACAGAACAATTTGGCAGCATCTTTTAAAACTCAAAATGATTTCAAAAAGCTCGTTCGATTCTGCAAATTGAGGTCACATTATGTACAAGCATCAACTCTCCAATACATAACGCCTTGTTTGGTTAAATTAAGCCCCCTAGCCCTCTAACCATTAAACAGCTTCAAGGGCTATCTCTCAAAAAGAAAACGTGTGCGCGCGTGGAAGCCCAACATGTTCAAATGTCCATCCATCAAAACGTGACAATTCTCAAAACACTTTCCAAGGTGCTCAGGCTGCCAAGCAACTGCAGTCATGCCAAGTGAAAGAAAGTCGTGCAGTTAAGCACTCCAGCTTGTAGTGCTGCGAACTTTAAAGAGTAAAAACGCGTTGCAAGCTCTGAGTTGCTGACCACTTTGCAACTGAGCACGGGAGAACAGATTAAAAAAAAAAAAACAAGTGTTTTTTTTCTCTCATTTCTACGAGCTTTAAATCTTTAATATGGGTAAAAGTTTGCTTGCTGCTGCTGAGTCTGCCGGAAACTATAATAGGAGCCCCCTTCACGAGATAAAGATGGGCGGTAGGGATGTGGGAGCCGATCCTGAAACAAAGAACTCGTTATAACTCCACTGTCAGCATTTTGTTAAAAAAAAGAAAGAACTGGAAATTGCAGCACCATCCCAGAAATGTCTGCCGGTGCAGCTGACATTTCCTGAGACATCTATTGAGATGAACCTTGTTTGCAGCTGGAGGTGCAGGGCCTTTCAGGTTTTTTTTAGTTGAACTGGGCCCTGAGCCTCAGTCTTTTCACAGAGCAAAACTCCTCTTGAATGTAATACTTTAAATGTGTGCTTTGCAGCACGCAGTTACAGGCGACTTTTCCCTTAGGCTGTCACATTCCCTGTGCCTTGCTGAATCCAGGAATGTTCTTATTACCCTGTTGCCTTTTTACACTGGTTTTAAGTCCATGTTCACCTTGCTAACACTATGTTAAATAATGGGTGCATTCCTCTAATTGAACAACCAC
This sequence comes from Ambystoma mexicanum, assembly GCF_040938575.1. Taxonomy (NCBI): domain Eukaryota; kingdom Metazoa; phylum Chordata; class Amphibia; order Caudata; family Ambystomatidae; genus Ambystoma; species Ambystoma mexicanum. Next base: position 1,513,336,737 of record NC_090937.1, on the reverse strand, counting down.
ATTGGGAGTTTTGATTATGCAGTTACTTCAAGCCAACGTTGTTGTTAAAAAGGATTATGCAACTTCTTAGTGTACTGGTTGTGTGCAGATTGGTGGCTATGCAAACATTACATTAGTTGCTAAATCCATGTTTCCACATTGAGAACAATGATTGTAGTAAACATTGGGCGACTTTGGAAGCACACACCATTCACATGTTTGCTGGGAATAGGGAATATGTGTCTCCTGCTATTACCCTAAACTTGGTCATCTTAAAACCAACAATTACAATCAGCTACTTTTGGCTCTCAAGGTCAACTCTTGCATTAAACATACGCACATGTGATATTAACTTTGAGTGGTTGAGAGTGTACATAAAGAAGAATTAGCACATGTCTAAATATAATGGATCCTACATAACGGGCACACAGTTAAAGTGTGCATCTCATGTGGAAGTACGATTTGCAGTGCTCTGTGCACTCACTACTGGTTCCTCAATGGTAGCTCCTGTTTACTTGGTAATGCCGGACAACCATAATCTGGTTTTAGCTCCTGCTCACTGAATCACAATTTCGGACCTTGTACATGTATGGGTCATTAGCTGGATCATATGACAAAACAATCACATCAATAACACAAATCACTGATTATGTTAACTGCAAAAACATGAATTCAGTTCATGCGCTTTATTTAATCTATGCATGGTTGTACATAATCACTTCCTGTGGTCTTAGTTTCTCTGTCTCAACCTCATTCTAGAGGTTAGATCATGTCTATTTTCAAAGAATTGATGTCTGTCCATGTTTGTTTCAGCACATTCTTCTTTCAAAAGTGGAGTCATGTTCACAATTCATTTTCTCCAAATTCATTTTGTTGAAAGTTGCTTGAAATTCTTATACCTAAATAGTCATATTGGCCAACCACTTCCAATGGTGAATCAGAGACAAAGGCGATTAGTCTTATTTGACAATATATATGAAACGACTTTTGATTTTTCCACATTAATAACTAAACCCTTCTCTAGACAATATTGACAAAATATTTTCCTGAGCAATCTCTGTTTGAGTCAGCAAGACGGTGTCACCTGCTAATAGCAATATAGGGATGGGCCTGCTCTACAACACTTGCACCTCTTTCCTAATGAAAGTAAAGTGCAGGCTTGATCCAGTATACACCCCTACCTCACACAAACCCTGGCACTGATTACCCAAGCATAATCACCCTTGGTCCCATAACAGCCACTACCTATATTGTCTTGGTGGAAGAGTTTTAATTGCACCACTAATTCAAAGTCAATTCAGAAAAAGTGCTTCCTATAATTCGTTCCTGATAACTGAATTAAATCCACTGTTTGAGACAACAAAGAGAAAAAGATTTTATTCCTTAACCTTGGCATCGTTTTTTAAAATCAAATATAGCCTGTCTAGAGTTTCCATCGATTTGATATACTTGGCATGTATTGTAATTTGGACTTATCGTAAATCATATTCCCATCCCCATCAATCAATCACATGAAATGATAGAGAATGAGTTCCTCTCGTTTTTTTAATGTCTTTAGAAATGCTTGGTTTTTTAGTTTTTAGTTTGTTTGTTTTTTTTATCTCTCTTGTTTATGTTGTAACTGTTTGTAGTTTGTCGTAAACAATTGTTTGTCATTTATGCTTTAATATTTAGTGTTGTTTAATGATTTGTTTTTAAATTTGTGATTCTTCTGTCATATGCTTTGTAATTATTTAATTTTGAAAGGTTGATTAAATTCAACCATATCAAATAAAAAAAATAAACAAATACAAAAAAATATAACCTGAAGGCCTGTTCTTTTGAACCCATGCCCGACCTAACACCTGCCTGGACCTCTTAAAGGAATGACAGGTGCACAGTTTCTCAAGTTCAGTTATACAATGTAATGCTATATGAATCTGCATCCACCACTTTGTTTGGGTACAGTACCTTCAGAATCTGCGTAACTCTGAGCAATGAATACCTCTCAGTTGGTTGATGGTATCCTATTGAGTCTCATCCAAAATAAATTCAACAAAGGTAGCAGGCGCCCCTCTCTCGGAAGAACAAGGCATGATAACCTGTTCAGTGGTTGTTAACCACATCCAAAATAAACTGGTCCTTCTGATTAGAATAGTCAAAACATATTCTTGTCTGTTAAGATGGATTTCTGAACTCTGACCTGGAGGGGCAGAGGTTCAAAAGGCCAGCCTAGTTTCTTGGAACAGGGTAACCTCTGGACAAGCCAGACCAATCAGGGTAGCAATGGCGGCGGTCAAGACTAAGTCTCAACAGGGGTGATGGTGACGGAAAGCCCTCAATGAGCACACAAAGCAAGGACACTTACAAATTATTCCAGACAGGTGTTATATTAAAAATATAGACACATTTATTACAAGGCCTTTGTAACATCGACCCTAGCAAAGAATCACAATAATACTAAAGTAAACCAACACATCATGATCAATACACTATATATACAAGACCGAGGGGTCCAAGGAGTTAGGAGCACGTAATATGTAGACCACCTAGATGGGGAGGAAAACAGGCAGTGCAAGTAATCATTAGACCCAGTTCGACATCTGAAATACACCTAACTAGGAGGAAGTCCAAGCCCTACGAAGAGAGGAGCCTAATGCTCAAAAGTACTTGCACGGGCATGTGCCGATGGATAAAGTATGGACTTTTCAAGGGTCTCAGGCATTTAAGGAAGGTGAATGGAGCGATGCAGAACAAGTCCTCACTACTCAAGCAAGGCCTCCACTGGTGGGCAGAGACAGGGTGAGAGTGCAGAATATAGTCACTATTTCACAACAGCGGTAGAAAAGAAACAGGCTCCTGCGCGAGGGGCCACTGGTTGGGGTATGGACTACTCACCGGTCCCCGACGCAGGCAGACCCAGACTTCTCCAGTTCAGTTCACGTTGCTGGCAGGTTCAGCTACGATCATCAGGACGGCTCGACACCGTGTAGATTCCGTGCAGCAGTATGCAGGGTCGAGGGTGTCCCAAATGCAGAGGACATGCACAGGTTGTTACCACAGCAGGACAACACGGCAACCGCGTTTACTCTGGTCCGGGCGCACTCGTCCCACTTCAGACCTGGGAATGTCAAGTGTACATAATTCGGTGTGAGGGTGCCGTGGACGCAGAGCAAGCAGTAGACCAAGTTTCGAGGGCTTCCCCGAAACGACGGCGGTGACAGAGCAAAACGTCCTGCGTAAGCTGGTCAGCCCACTGGTTGGCCCCTGGATGCTTCCGAAGAAGCTTACTTGCAGGGTTTGATGAAGGTGCCGGGAATAGTTGATCCCACTATTCCAATGGGTCGAAGCGCCTTCGCAGACCTTCTATGATGATCAGATGCAGAGGGGTCTCGCACAACGACAGCAGTTTAGGGTGCCAAACCTTCAGCGGGTCACCAGCGGTTCCTCGACTCAGCTTATTGTTGCAAGATACTTGGCTACTTATCCCTTGTTCGGTGTGAACTCAGGAGATCGACATGGTAGTGGTGTTTTCATCCTCCTCTTATCCAAAGTTCCCTTCGCACCAAAACAGAGAGGACCCAATGGAAGATCTGCTCACAAACACTCACACCATATGTGGACCTATCACGGACCACGGTGGTCCCAGGCATTCAGGACACTCCAGAATCTCTGGCACCCAGGATGTATATTGGGAACAGACATCCCAGCCCACATCCTGGAGGCACACACAAAGCCTGCAGAAGCCTGCAAAAGCATTGGGTTTTTTGCGGGAAAGTGCATGACCAAATAAGGATGGACCCGGGTCGGCTCGACCTGGGGAAGGTGAAGGGGCAAGACGGTCAGAGGACAGGACAAAGAACCTCGTGGCATGGCCATTTTGGAGCCAGGCCACTCATTTGTGCCATACGCGGTAAGCTCGGATAACATGGCGAAAAAGGGTTCAAAACACAAGAGAAACGATAGCTGCCACCAGTCCTGTCCGTGACACACTTGCACAGCTCATAATAAGTCCAGCGAGAGTTTCTAGGGCCTTTGGAATGACTAGAGACCCAAGAGCGCTGTAAAGTAAGTTACAGTGCACTCTTGTTTCATGTTGAACAAAAGCTGCAACATGAGGAAAGGACTAAGGGAAACAAAGTCTCCCAGTACTGACTGTTTTAAGGGCATGTCAGTTTCCCCATAAGAATTGAGCGAAAGCCCAGAGGAGTGTGGCGGTAGGGTGCGTTTCTCTGGCAAAGTCTAGATCCGGGTGTAAAACAGCAGCAAAACTTTTGGGGGTTGCCACATGGAGGGAAAATTACATACAATATGAAATCTTTCCTAACATTGTCCAATGGATATTGCTGAAGAGCTCAAACAAAGGCAAAGTAAACAACTCAGGTCTATCAATTTGGCTGCTTGGTCCTGCCAATGTACAATATTCTGAGATGTAGTCCACAACTATTCTTGACTCGAGCTGTACCTGAGCATGTATGTGCCTGAGAACATTATGCTCATGTGTGGTTTCGAAAGGGCTTGCTTATGCTGGTGATTTGCCACTTTTGGGGAAAATGAGATTCCTAGTGGTGAAATGGTATCTATGGGTTGACTCTATTATAATGGCTATGTATTATAGGTAATTTGGGGCAAAATAAATTGCATTATATGTAGATATAATAGATTTCTGATGTGATCAAAATAATCCCTATGTTCAAATACTGCTCTCAAATACAGTAAGCCACAGTGGTGTCGAAACTAATGCAAATTGGAAAACTGTGGATAGGTTTGTTCAATGTGAAGGGAAGGAGCAAGTATGATATGGAGAATAATTCATGGTACAGTGCAAATAGTGTCAGGAAAAACAAGTGCCAAGTGTTTTGCAACAGAGGCCAAATAGTACTGGTACAGGTACAGGTGCAGGTATCTGAAGTCGAACCAACAACTCTGTCTAATAGATCAACAGTTTTTCTATAGGGAAGTGTTTCAGTTATTTCCAGAACTGAAGACATCTCTCCATATATCTCACAGCATCTCGGAGGTCATTCCTCAGAGACACCACCACTGAGGTTAGAGCTCTGTGTCCAAAATAATATATTCAAAATGGGCCACCAGTTTGAGATCCAGATGACCGCAGGACCCTAGAAGGGATACATTTCAATTGACCATCTGCCTGAGATAGACCATACGATGTGAATAAGATGATGAGCCTGCTTCGACAGACAAACAATGAAGAGAAAACAATGCAGAGGTGATGTGATCACAAGGTTTCAGGGAAAAAAGTCGCATATCTACTTCCTTTTTTTACTATCTATGGGTGCTGGATACGGTTTTTTTGGTAGGTTTAGGAGAATAGAGTTTCAATAGTGGGAGGGATGTCAAAGACAATGCCATGGGGTGTCTCAGAAAATGTGAGGTTGGGTGGAGTGTCTAAAGTAGTAGACAAGATGAAAGGCTGGGAAGTTGAGATTGACAATCAAAATACATTATCTTTGCCTTCAGAGTGTAGACATATACTTGGTCTGTAGGACGCATCCTGAACTATGGTGTACATGATCAGGTGGGTCAGTCAGCTTAAATGCTATTTATGCATCTGCTGTACATGGATTGGTTTGGATTAATTCACACCAAGCGTGTCACTGATTTTTGTTGAATAGTTTACAGCCTCAACTACAGATCATATTCCCTTTTTCCAACTTACAGCTATGCTCTTGAATCTGTCCCTGACTGCCATCTATGACCATGCCCTGCCTTGAAGAAGGCCTTGTGTGACATTGCTATCTCATCACACTGCTGGCCGAAACTAGAGTTGCATGAACAAATAATGTAACAAAATGGGACCACTATACCTTAGGTAGATACATAGGTGTTAATACATTTTCTCGACATATCCTACAGAGTAATGGTGTACAGTGTTTACTTAGCTAACGTCCACTGGATTTGTACACCAGTGCAGAGAGATTATTTTCTTCCTTTACCTTCTAAATTCAGCCTTTTTTCTATTGAGTATATTTTACTGGTGTGAGTATGGTATGTTGATTAACTGTTGGTATGAGTGTTTATGCATGAATGGTGGTCGGATTTTGATATGATATGATATGATATTTTAAGATAGCGTGCCTATATAGTGTTTTAAGGCGCGACAAGGCAAGGTAGGAGTACAAGGGAGGACAAGACAACAATCTTACTAGACTCAGTGAAATTGAGATCACGCAAGTGCAGGAGAGAGGGAAGGGGGATAGTGCTAGGGGCATTGGAGGATTGGAATGTTCTGAACACAGGATCAAGACAAAAACAAGTAGTGCGGCCAGCTGGTGGCAGGTGCAAGAGTTAAGCACAGACAATGGGTGTCTAATAAGTGCAGACTGTAGGGTTGCAGGTACATACCCAAGTGCAAGGTTTACCAGGAGGCAATGTGGGTATGTAGCTGGGTTATCAGGGCCTGGGCCCGATTTCAGAGGGTAGATAGGGGCCCAGTTGCAATAGCAGAAGTAGATCAGCAGGGGAGAGGAAGAGAGAAAAGGCTGAAGCAAAGGGGACGTTCTTGAGGTGCTCCCCAGACCGAAGATGGTTCTCCTTAAGGGTCATAGAGGCAGGGAGGCTGTTCCAGAAGTAGGCCCCAGCCGAAGAAACACATCTACCACCAACTTGTTGCTTTGACAATCAACTGACCCTGAGGGAGTTGGAGATGGAGGAGCAAAGAGCTTGAGTAGGAAGGTGTTTCAGAAGGGGGAGTTGGAGGTATTGTGGCCCCAAGCCCCAGAAGGCCTTGTGGGCAATGCAGGGGGCATTTTAACTTAATCCTTGCAGCCATTGGGAGCCAATGATGAGATTTCAGGGCTGGAGCGATACAATCCCTGGGCAAGTACAAGTCTTGCAGTCCTGTTCTAGATGAGTTGCATAGGGTGGAGAGAAGTAGCAGGCAGATTTGGAAAGAGGCTGTGTGGGGTGAAATAAAGCCCCTGAAGGCCAGAAATAAAGAGGCCATAGTCATTTGTAAATGCCCACTGAAGTTCAAGGCCAGCACAGAAATGGTGATGTCAGACATAAGCCCTATTGATCCAAAAACAGCCCTAAGGAAAGAAAGTGGATGAATTTCAAAAGTGCGAAGATATGCGCAATGCATTTCAGCAAGGACAAGAAAGACATGTGCCCACCAATCCCTGGACGGCTGCACTTTTACTTAAAGAGACAGCAGTGCATACATTATCTTCCATATTATACCAGATGGTGCTTCAGTCATCGAAATTGAAATCAAGCTCCTTGCATTTACAAAAAATAAAAGAATTTCATGTTTGTTTTTCCCTTATCCAAATGACAATATGCAGAGAAAAATGCTCACAAGACTTACACAGTTTGTACATGGTTTTCTCATATAACTGCCTTATACATATGGACAATCCAGAAGTGATACTCTTGTATTTTGAAATCGTGAAAGTAAAGAAACATAGTACATATGGATAAGGTCCAGGTGCCTTAATAGATCTCATGCAAATTGCATTGTTTGTGAGTTTAAAAGGACATTGCCTGCTGGGTACATGAGCCAGTCATTTCTCCAAATATGAAACTTAACCTCCAAGACCTTTCCTTTGCTATCCCGGAAAGAGTGGCCTGTGTGTCAACTATCAATCAGGGCCATTACTTAAAAATGTAGGAAGAAATACACTGCTTAGATGGAAAGCACGGTAAGGACTGATAAAGCAACACCTGTTCTTTAAGCAGAAGTGACCTTGAGATGACAAATACCATAAAAAGTCTCTTAAGGTTACTATCAATTGCTAGAGAGTGAATGGGGGAGGGTGACCTGGTTGCTCCAGTGATGGAGTGGTTTGGTTGCAAAAGTCGGCCAGGGCAGGTGCAAGAGTGTCAATATGTTCCTTGATGGTTTTGGACAAACAGGGAATAACCTGTTTAAATGAGGATTTCATAGATCAAACTTGTCTAGAAATCATCGAGAACAGAGGAAAAGAAGAGGAAGAGGAAGAGGGAGGTGATTCAGCACCCCACCTGATGATTGGTAGTACTGTCTACATGTATGATTCTTGATTTATGTATTTATGTGTATATACTCTTGCCAAATTGCAGTTTTGCTTAAAACAATTGGCACTGAATTTATGTTTTGAGTATGTGATATCAATGCATTGCATATTTGTGATTTTAGTTTTTGGAAACTTTTGAAGCATTTTGAAACTTTGTCTTGTTGATGCATGTGTGAAAAGCAGCAGCATGACATAGTATGCTTTATGAGATCATCTAATTGTTTCAGATGCATGTTAAAATGAAAGGGAGAAAGGAAAGAGAGGAATACAACAAGTTAGAAGGGTCAGTTTGGGAAGATAAGCTCCAGAGGTGTTGTTAAGTTACCTGAATGATAAGAATGAGGTATTCAGCCTCTGGGTCATATGTGATTTATCTAAGCATGTTTGGATCGGGGAGGGTGTCACGGATTAAAGTAATGCACATAACCAAGAGGTCTATTAGAATGGGAATAGAGGGCTTGTTGATATTCAAAGTCGTAAACCATATTGGTCTTCATAAGGGTTGCTTTCAGAGTCAATATTGGCAAGCAGCTGTTGTGTCATAACATTTGCTGATATATCACTAATGGGGCGGGGTTGATTATAGGGCCATGGGAGTATGCTGGTGATATTGCTTGTTTTTAGAAATAGAGGGATGCATTTTTTTAAGCCAATGCAGGAAGATCCCTGAAATCATGCACTTGACACAGATTATTTGTGAGAGTTTATGAATGGTTTGCTTGATAGTTGTAGCTGGGCTTTGATATGTTCAGAAGAAACTCTCATCATGTTACCAAGGCCAACACACCAGATCTACGCATAGGGGAGCAGAAGGTGAAACATGCATATAATCGTAGTGCCGCAGAAGGTCTGACCAAGCCAGGAATGGATTGCTTGATGGATTTCTTTCTTAACCTGAAAAGAGAGTCCAGGTAGTCAGCTGTAGCTTGGAAGGCTGACAGGAATGAACATGATTCATTGGGATACCTAAGTTCTTTATACATATGGAAGTTCTCAGCCGATGGGTTGGGTGCTTGGAAAATGCTGTCCCAAAAGAGGTGGGAGCCTTTGAGATGATGAACAGCATGCACATCTGCAGGCAGGATGTGTGGTTTTCCATCACTTGTATTCAACCGCTCTGCTTTTAATTGTCACTGCAATAACATTAGTGACAAACAGAGTTTAGATTTGGAGGGAGGCTTGAGTGTCTTATTGGCAACAGTGGCTAAACCCCCCAACGTTCTTTTGTGTTCTAGGCAAAGCTTGTGTTAAAGGCGTTCACGATTCACTAAACTGATGTCAGGATGAATGAAAGTCTCTGAGAAGAGTGCAGTGAACACACTCCTTATTTGTCTCACAGAAATGTTGAACATGGACGTTGTTATTCACTAGGAGAGTTTTAGACAATGTTCCAACTCCAGTAGCTATATCCTCTTAGACAGGAAGTAGCATCAGAATAACGTATATGTTGGGAATTATTCAGATCAGTGCCCCAGTCTCTCTGAAAGTACATGTTGTAAACGATGGAAAATGGAGCAACTGGTAACTACGTTTCAAAGAACCTTAGCGGAGTAACTGTTAGTAGAATCGGTGCATGCAATGACCAAGTTTACCCTCATCACCCACAACGGAACTACACTTCGAAAACGTTTAAGAAACATGGAGTAAATCTTAACGACCTGAAACCTAATGCAGGACTCATTGAGAGTCGGACCTGTGGCAACTGACCTAGTGTCCAGCCTCTGCCATCATGGACCAAAACGCCTATCCCCAAGCAGATCTAAAAGGGTCCATCCTTTACTATAATCTCCTTGTTGCACCTCGTGTTTCTGTTATCGCAGGCTTATTACACACAACTTCACCTGCCAGGGCCGCTCCCACAAACGTACAGCAACATGGCGCTCATTCTACCTCACCATGCCGTGCAAACTATCCCTGCCTTTATGGTTGAGAATACCTGTTCAGGCAGGGACGTCATTTCACCAAAATGCCAGGGTTAGCTGAAGTGACATCATACGACCCTTGACCCCCTGATGACATCACAGTAAGGATGTCATTTGACCCCACCCAAAGTAATATCGCGGGAAGCGATGGAACACAACCTTTCACCCGTTGACAAAACAGGAAATGGCATCAAATAGCATTGTACACTACAAAAATATGGTTACGTTATCACTATAAGGTAATGTACATTTCATACAAGAATGGATTGCCATATTTATTGTTAAGATTAGTGTGTATAGGCCCATATTACCAAACTACTGTGAATGCAAGCAGACGTCCATGAGCAAATGATAATGATGTGTTATTATATCGCACTTTTGCTTAAGCGCTTTATACAGAAAGAAATATACACCCAATATCACCCAACCTGTGTTGGTACTCATTTATTGACCACATAAGGGTGAAACGTTGAGTTGAGGCATTTAAGAACAGACTAAATCAGTGACTCGCCCCTGAAGTGTGCCTGAAATAACCCTTTAATGATTCTGAGAAATTATTGTATAGAATTCCAGAAAGACACATTATTTGGTATTCCTATTCTTTCTTATTTAGGGTCAGTGCTGAAAGTGTTAGACTTGTGGAACTCCTGTTCTTATTTTTCTTCTTTTTTTTAAGAGGCCTGAACAAGAAAGCCAGCCACTCCAGAAGTAAAGAGCCACATGGTGCTGGCCACAGCCCAGTAGCTTGTGTTGCAAAAAAAAAAAAAGAAAAAAAAACTTTTTTTTTAGAGGTCGCAACGGAGACCTCATTGGTCGCCAGGGAGACCTCTGGCGACCCCTATATGACTTCCCTGTGTTCAGGTAGCAACAGTGTTTCCATAGGAAGACACCAGTGCCTGCCCTGATCCATAGGGACCCTACAGTTACTATCTCCTCAGGGCTACACGTGATGCACTGACTAAAAGTGTCCTCTCACATTTCAGTCGAAGTTCAATGCGTCACCTACTGGACACTCCAGGGCATTGGATAAGGGTTTCTACAAATGAAAACTTCGGCCATCAATGCAAAAGTACTTTTAAAGGCACACACATTATTGTATGTTGTGAATAACGGTTTTGCCCTCAACAGTCTTTGGGCCCGCTTCATGGAATATTTGCCAGGTTCACAGTGACTTTGCACTGCTGAAAAGTGACTTTGCACTGCTGACACAAACCCTGATTCATGGAACCGTGCAAATTGTATTTTTGCATAGTAAAGTCCAGGCAAAGTCGTCACATAGTCATTTTTTGAAGTACAAAATGACTTTGCCCGGACAAAATACACTTTGCACAGTTCCATGAATCAGGGTTTGTGTCTCCAGCACAAAGTAACTTCTCAGCAGTGCAAAGTCACTTTGAACTGTGCAAATATTCCATGAATTGCCCTTCAAAAGTTGATGTTGTTCATGCAGGTAAAGAATAACAAGCCATGTATGATATGATATCACATTGATAACGCACCTTTACACAAGTGTTTCAAGGCGCATCTTCTTAAATGTCCGAGTGACATGTGAAATGTTTTGCTAACATTGAGATGGGCCTTTGGCAGCGAGCTACTGATCGAATTTCACCTGTGTTTTAAAACAGAACTATAGATAAGAATTCCATGGTTCAGAAAATCACACCTGGTAGTGCTAGCTTCTCAGTACAAAGATCTGTAATCCACTTCCTCCACAGATTTTCTAAATTGCGGGCTATCTATCTGGACGCCTTTATTCCAAGCTCCATCTGCAAAAGCTTACGTAAGGACGCCCTTAAGTACATGGTGCACTCTTCCCTGACAGTCGTGCTTGCACAACCAGAAGGTTACACTTGCAGTGTGATAATCCGAGCACATCTCTGGCAGCTAAACCTTTCTTACACGACAAACAACCCACGTAGGAGAGTGTTTTGCCACGCACCTCCCAGACCTATAATAGACAAAAGGTCTATTGTGCAACAAGGTCACAACGAAGGCGAAGTGCAACGTATACCGACGCCAATTGACATACTATCTTCATGAATAGTAATAACACGGAAAAGTGTGTTTTGTTGTTCAAATGCAAGAAGACACCCCCCAGAAAAAAAACATATCAAGTGCATGGTATAGAACAATGACAACACAGAAAGGCCTCGGATCGTTTTACAATGAATATCTGAACTGGCATTCATACTAGCAAGATGGGACATTATTTAATTATTCGTTTCATTCACAAAGCAATCCTTGTTATGAAATGTTTTGACATGAAAAAGGTGCTAGCCATCAAGGCAAAAGTACTTCTAAAGGCGCAAAGCATTGCGTTATGGAGTGACTGGGGACCATGGAACACAGCTTGGCTCTGTAAAGTCTTAGAAGCTCAAAGGTTAATGTTGTTTGCGGAGGATTGGAAGCACGGGCCATTCATCTTCTTAAATGTCCTGGTCATATTGACGGATGTGTTGCTACCTGTGAGAATACCCTTTGACAGGGAGTGACTTTTGATTCCTTCAGACTTGCAGGTTGAATTACCTGCACAGATTACGCAGTGCCACCGGCCGAATGCTGATCTGAGGAGCGGTCTACATTGCCAGAGTTCTCCCCATTTGAGTCCTTACATTTCAGTCAGGCATACTCCTGGGAAATCGGGCAAAACAAATAGATATACATAAAAAAGAAACATGTGGCATTAAGTCCACAGTGAGTTCGGTGAATATGAGGTGGATCCCAGTGAAGTGCCTTTTACAGGTTTTGCTTTAGAGATTTTGTAAAAGCATCTAAAGATGGCTGACATTCCTTTCAGAAATAACCTAATACATTGCTTTTTATTTTAAGCATAAAAAAATGTCCCTGCTTCTGGACCACTGGCCTATGTGTTCAGTAGAAATCCGATTCCGTGCTTTTATTTATTTATTTATTTCATGTTTTACCACCTGTTATGTTATATCTTACAAGACACCATCCTTGCAGATGCCCTTAAAGGTCCTGCCAAACTAAATATTTCTCTTGTAAGAAATGCTCCTTTGCATGCCCTTGTAATTACCTGATGGCGATATGGACAATGCATTTAGCAATACCTTGGAGAGCAATCATGTGTATTTCGATTTACACAGACATTGCCAGGGAGATCATCTTTACGAACGAACGCAAGTCAGGTTAATATAGATTCAGAGCATGGCAGTAGTGCAGCAAGGTCATTTTTTTATTTTTATTTTGGATTCATAATGGAATGGTTTGGACTGTATTGATATGGAGGGACAAGCATGTTCAACAAAACATGGGTAGCACGCACTTCAGTATAGTAACAGTGGAACGTTATGTGGACAGACACAAAGACACTCTACATTTTCCCTGCTAATACTGTAAGCAATTCAAAAATAAATTGGGACATCCCTGTGACCCCCTTCCATTACCTCTTCTTTTCTTCCAGCACCTGTCCTGAAAAACAATTCTGTATTGGTTGAATTCTACTCTCCATCCCATAAACAATCCTCTCCAACCGTTTCTTCAGCCATATTTAACTGGAATCACCCTTGCCCTTCCCTGATTGCCCTACTGGATATATGCATGTGTGTGTGCATGTGATTCAGCAAATAATGTACTGAGTGCTTGGGGTACAGTAATATTTGTTGTGCAAAATTGTGAAATTTCTGAAGCTAACCAAGAGCTTTGGCGAGCTGATTTGCTCAAAAGGACATGTTTCGCCAAAAAATTGTCTTTGTCTTTTGAAGCTATGTATAATGTAGCAGTGACCTGTAAGACAAGATAAGTCTTGGGAGGATAGCTCAGAGGCAACACGCTCACCTTGGAAGCAAGACGACACTGTGCAAACGCAGGCTTCGATCGCCGGGTCTGCGCTTAGAAAACTCTGGTATTACGCATTATAAATAACTCTTTACAAGTGCAATTTACTGGCGCACAATATGTGCTTTCACACAATCTATTGGCCAGTGGCTTTGAGCCGGATGTGCCTTTCCAGGGCTGGCTAGCGGGTGATGCTTTGCTATGTGTTTCCTGCTGGGTAAAATGGCCTGCTACTCCCACATTTCAGGTAGAAGGGGTTTTTATCATTCCTGTGTACCCACTAAAACATTGATTTTTTTGCTTTTTAAATATAATGAGGCAAGAACATTGGGCTAAATATTTGGAGTCTCCTTATGTCGACAAATAAATGCAGTCAGATCTGCCTCTGCATACACGTGCAAACTTATTGCAGCTTGCACACCGTTTCTTACCACCCCTAACAGTGTCACACTAGCCAGAACTCTCATTATGGCCACAATTGACTATTGTAGTGCTCTTTACTTAGGTACCAGCCAAGAGAACCTGAACAAACTTCAAACAACCCAGAACAATGCCATTCGAGTTGCCCTAAACATTCCCCGCAACCACCAGATCTCAAAATCCAGAACTAACCTAAAGTGGCTACCTGTCAAGCAGAGAATTTCTCTAAAAACACTCGCTCTCACGCACAAATGTTTGGCTAACAAGGCCCCTCTCTACCTTTGTAGTTGGCTGTCTCGCCACTCGACCTCCCGACCTCTAAGAACGGCCCAGACCCACTGTCTAGCGATCCCGAGTTTCAAATTGCTAAAAGCGGGAGGCACTAGCTTCTCTATCCTAGCTTCTAAGCTATGGAACTCCCTCCCCGTTACAATTAGAGCCGAAGACTCATTCAATACCTTCAATTCCAAAACCAAATCCTGGCTATTCGACTAGCACTAAGACATGCTCGGCGCCCATGTCTTACATACGCTAGCCCGCTGACCTCCGTTTCCATTTACTTTACACCATATGGGTATATCCACTGCTAAGCCTAGCATAACTGTAATCTTGTAACATATGTAGATAGAAACACTGCTTAGTATTCTGTTAATATAATTTTTATGTCTGTATATATGCATTATTGTATATCTGTAAAAATTGCGCCCTGATGCCTCCGAGCCTGTTGGTGTGCGCGTTATAAATAAAAGAAATACAAATTCAAATACAAATTAGATGCTGAAAAGACATTCACCGTCGAGTAGTAGCCACAGCTCTTTGAAGTTGTTGCTAGACTGCACCTTGGTCATAACTTTATTTCTGAAATCAAATTATCAGGGCATCCGGCTGAAGTGTACAGTGGGAGCTTTGTCTCATAGTCACTTATTATTACTTTTGGTACAAATCAAGTATACCCCCAACCCTTTTTATTCATGGTAGCATTAGAACCACTGCTGCTTGCAATCCATCATGACATGGATATTAAAAGAATCCCAAAAGCAGCTGGGGTATTCCTTTTCTTCTCTCTGCTGATGTCATGTCTACTGGCAAACACCTGAAGACCTAAATAAATAACTTAGTAACTTTAATTTAACTATTTTAGTGTTTTATGGGATATACAATAACTGGTACAAATGTGAGGCCCTTCCCTGCATGCTACTCTTATTTTAGAAATTAGTTTGTGAATTGGTGTTTTAAATGGGTGGATCACAATATAAAATATGTGGCCATCAGGCATTATCAAGTATTAAATAGTCATACTAAAAGTCATTTCTGTGAACTATGGCACAAGATACACATTCATTGGCTTAATTCAACATCTAGCGATAGGATAGATATGAGTGTAATAAGCTGACTGGTCTACATCTTCAGTTTCTCATGATTGTCCATTACAAGAAATAATGATCTATTATCAAGGCAGATATCTTCCAATTGTTATGGAGATGGTCTACATCTATGTTTAATATAAATACACTTCAGGCGCATTCACCCTGTGGTGGCCAATATCTGCCGGATATCAAACATAACTTCTTTGTAGGCCAGTTCTCTGAAAAACCCCAATTATACTCTGTAGTTCAGGTTTCCCTGACTAAAGTAACATAGAAAGATGGAGTTAGAAAGATGTACTAAGGAGCCACAGAAGTTTTCCCATGCTCTTGTGTGAACTGCCCACCCCAGTCACAAATGTATGAGAAGTCATCCATATTTCCATGTTCTCGCCCCCAGATTGAAGAGCAGTCAGTTTATGACACTTAGAAATACTATCTCATGTCAACCTGGATAAACAACAGTAGTTGTCAAATAATGGGTAGATTGGGTGGTAGGGACTGAATATATTCAATTCAGGAATTCTTGATGCAAAGTAATCAAAGAATGGAGAAAAAAAAAACATATGCATGTATAGTTGTTTTTTAAATGTGCCCTGGCATTGTAACTATATCCCCAGCCACGCTAGAGATAGAGAAAGTGTCAGAGTTAGAAGTGTGATGTATTTATTTATTTATTTATTTATTTATTTATTTATTTATTTATTTATTTATGTTTTTGAATTTATAAAGCACACAACGGCCCTGAGGCATCGTGGCACTGTTACAGAGGATTCACCTGGGTACGAGTTACCAAACATAGGAGCAATATTACATCGGCAGAAGAGATGAATGCGATAAAGACAGTAATTGACTCATAACAATGTTACAGTGGGTATGTTCCGTGTTTACAGGGGAGCTACCTCAGGTACAAAGAGCTTTGTTTTCAACACAGTGAAGGAAGTTTCATTTTGGAGAGTGAGTGGCAGAATGTTCCAGTTTTTTGGTGCTATTACCGTAAAACTAGCCCCTCCAGCTTTGGCTCATTTATAGGCCGAGATTGTAAGTTGGTTTGAGTATTTAACCAATTTAGGTCTGATTGCGAGTTGAATTTATTTCTGCCAAATACAGGGGTGCTGCGTGAGAGAGGCATTTGTGCGTGATGGCGAGGGTTTTGAAGATTATACGCTCTCTTCTATTCACTAAATAATAATATCATGGGCACCACGGAGAAAGCTCACTTTGTTTAAAATCTTACACAACTGGCACTCACACCCTTCGAAACTGCACAAACCTCGCTCCTCGCAAAAGCAAGTATGTTCAAGAAGTGATGATGATAATAAGGAGTTAATATACATGATGTGTTGTTGTTCAAGGTTTACAGGTTTCTGTCCTGATGTGTGGGGCATTATTCTGACCCGTACAAGGATAAGCCTATGCAGAAGCGGACAGGTTACATTTTCATGATGTTTCAAAAGTTGAGCAACTACATACACATGGAGGTCAGTGGATAATGACAGGATTGATTACAGAAAAGTTAATATCCTCAAATTGTGGAAGAGAGATTCAGCCCATAAAATGTATGTATAGGCTAGCTAGGAATGAATCATGTATTTCATCTATAATCAAGAATCTGCCTTATTTGAGATTTGGAAACGATTTCTGCAATGTCCACGAATACGGTGAATTTACTTGAGTTTGCAGCTACCATCTTTCTTAATATGTTTAATCACTGATAGTCTTCTGATCACTAAATTATGGGAAATAGCTATAATTTCACATCACATTTCCAAGGTGGTGTGCTTCTTATTTAGTTATGTATGACTCATTTAAGGTTCATATTTGTGTTCCCTATTAAGCTATTCTTCATCTTTTGAGAATTCAAATAATCAATTCTGCTCTCAGACCTTCAGCTCTTTGTCATGGTTAGTCATTGTTAGTCCTAGGATATCATTCCCTCATCATTCCAAAAACTCTCCAGACACAAAAGATGTCTTCACACATGAACATATGGATGATGGCAAATCATTTTAAGATCAACCCAACTAATACTGTTTGCATTTGTTGCAGTGCAACATCGTTTAAAACCTTATCAGTTCCATGGCCTGACAAGATGGGTACTTTTCAGCACAATCTTTTATAGTAAGGAACTAGGTAAAAGCATTGTCAATAGCCCCATGCTAGAACTGCAGGTAAGAACAATTGTCAGAAGCTACATTGTCCAACTACACACTCTATGACACATCTTACCTCACCAGTCCTTCACTTACAGGACCACAGCTGTGATATCCTTAGTCGTACCAATTCTAGATTACACAAACAACCTATCTAGGTATCTAGGACTCCAAGAGTACCTCATGGCAAAACACTGCAGACAGGTTGATGAAAAGGTTCACGCATATCTCCCCTGCTCTTCATATGCTTCACTGGCTCGCTCGTTTCACAAGAATCTTGCAGCACTGCACACCTTCTCGGACACTAAAGTCGAGGGTCTCTGCTGTAGTCATTGTCCCTGGCTACAACAGAAAAAGAAAGGAGGATCCTCATTTTCCAGATACATTTTGGCTTTCACTACCTAAATATCTTCTCATGGAAGTGACTCATCTAATGCTTAGAACAATCCTCAAAATGTGTCTCTTACACTAAGCCAATTGGAAATATAGCAGTGAATATTTAACAAGCCAAAGCATCACCACTGTGCCTCAAGACACAACTCAGTCAGGTGTGTAAACACCTCAACTATTGTTAACTTCCCACAATTGAAACAGGTCAGCTTCACACACGCTTAATGGGAATACAATTCCAAAATAGTGTTGCCCAGATGACTACCTACCCACCTATGCCAAATCAAATCAGACCACAGACCATCAGACCACAGTATCCAAAACAAAGTCAAGTTGCCACCACCGGGTTGAAATATTTCTCAGATCATGTAAATCATTTAATTTCCCAATTTCTAACATTCCTCACTAATTACTCACCACTAAAATCATTCAACTGTACTCCATATTCACCCTTCAATGTATGTTTGTTTGTTTATGTATTTGTTACGCGCACCGAACACGTGCGTAACTGGGCGCAATGATAGCATAAAGTGAGTTCCCAGCTAGGTTACAGAAAAGGCATGTTAGATAGGATACAAAGGTGAACAATATAATACAGAAGACATAAGTGGAGAACGAGCAGAACTATATACAGTAAGCTAGTGCAATGGTTGCTGAGCTGGTTAACGTGAGACAGGCTATGTCCTACTAAAATACGAATCAGAACCTGTCCTGCTTCTATAAACATGTCATTGCATTCCAGGGTGTTGGGACCACCCTCGTTATCGAGACCCGACCTGAACCTGTTATGACGCAGTTTGGCGCAGATGTGCCCTCATCAACACCACAGATTGCTGCACCTGTGTTTCCCTCTTTCCCACAAACACTCCCTCCCCAAACCTCCCCTACCCTTTGAAGCAGGGCCAACCTTATTGCTAAAAGCGTGCTATATGAGACCACTTGCATTACATTAATTCAAGTTATATGTTGCAATGCATCTTGCAATCAGAAATCATTGTCAGACTCGCACCACAGCCCCTTTATACAGATCTTCCTTAAGAACACAAGTTCTGATCCCATTATTTTGGCCCACTGTACACCACACAGAGGGTTAATACACACGCAGGAACATGCTGTACAATGAGCCCGCGTATTGACTGAAAATAGCATTTTAATATGAATTATGTGCTTGAAAATGACTTGTCATTTGTGTACGCTCCATGGAACATCAATTAAATTAAAACGAAATAACTACACAATATTTGATGAAAAACTGTAAAATGAAAAACAAAAAGTAATAACTTTAACCATTTAAACAAAGGTTAATGTAACCACCAATAAAATGGCTCCTACAGAGAATAATGTTGAACAGTTCTGAAATGGAAAGAAATAATTAAGTGTTGCACTCGTCTTCTTCAACAGGCTATAGGTTAACATTTCTTTTGAGTCCGGCATTTTTGCAAAATATTCAAGGCTGTCTCCTGCTTGTCCACCCATATTTTCCTCGAGCTATATATCATTCAATGGGGACAGTCCCATGTGGTGTGCCATGTGATATTTAACGAGGTCCCAATAACTCCAGAAAAGGCTTCTCTAGTCCCCCAGTGGAACACACGTCAAACTAGAAGAAGGTGCTTTCAGCCGCTGCACTGGATATACCAGGTGACTTCCAATTGGTAGTTATTCTGATACTGATGTTCTGCTTCACCTGGTTCTGCAAGGGCTTGTGAGAGTTGGAGCTGAGGGATAATCTACACCCTTAGTTTCATCAGACTGTAGAAAGTTACTGTTTAATTGTCCTTCCTGTAGACAAGCTGTGGTGTGAGGAAGTCTGATCAGATGAGCAGATTAATCCGATTGGTTCTTGAGATGAAGGTCCTCTGGAGATTTTCAGTGCTTAGCCCTTGTAATCAGGAAGTTGTAGCCCAACATTGGTCCAAAAGCTCAGATACCACTCCTGGTATCTTCCTGTCATCAGTTTCCTTTCAGATGGGCAATCTCTGGCCAACTTCAGCCAATTTGGGCACCCATTGTGATAATATGTTTGTTTCCCTGGCGCACAACAGCATTAAGGACTGTGATTGGGTGTCTTTTTCCCTCTTGGGTAGTTGTGGTAATTCCATTTCTTTTCAGTCTGTGAAACCTGTATTCTAGTGAAGTCCCAACAATGTATTTTCATATCTGTCAGTGGGTATAACCCAAAGAAGCTAACAGAAAAACACCGAGACTGAAAATAACCAATTTCCCAACACATTTAAAAAAGAACATAAAATATGTTTTGAAAAGTGGCCTAAAAATTGTGGTTTTCCTTCTTTGTGTATTATTTTCGATATTTTAATGTAGAACCCTGTCAGTGCACTCTTCTATCATTCAATCTTTTCACCTGATCCTGAATCTTCTAGCAGCTACTCACCAGTGGTGGCTGCATACACAGGGCCCCGAGAGTGTGCAGGGAGAAGATTAGTTCTCTGCAGTGTAGTGGCAAATCAATGCAGAGCAGCAGATTCTTTATGTGTGAATAATTAATCTTCCGTTCTGCAATGCTGAGTCAAGCAATGTGCTAGCCTGGGTTTGCTGCCAACAGTGCTGTGCAACCCTTCAGAGTGGGGCGCGCCCCATTTTATGCAGCTTTTCCCCATTATAGAGTGCGTGGAGCCTATAGCTCCACACACTCTACGTAACCCATCCTCAATCCAGGAGGCTGGTGTGGTGCTGGAGGGGTGACCCCACACTATTATAATTGTGCACAAACAGCACACCAGTCCACAGGATCAATGGCAGGCTACTGAGGCTAGCAGCATAGCAACAGGTTGTTTAGTGGATTGGCATTGGCTGTTTGCCAGCCAACGACAATCCGAGTGTGGGTGGGGTCTGGGCATGGGCACACACGTGTGCCTTACCTTCTTGTGGTAAACAAGTAATGTTTTAGCTTACTTTCTCCCGTTTCAGAAAATGTCTAAAATCCCACCCTAGTGAGAGGATGAAGGCATTTGAATGAACGCCAGTAATAGCATGACAAAATGACATGTTTCCATCATTACTGGTTATCTGTATAATGAATATCTTTATGCATGCACAGTACCAGCTATAATACACAATCACACTTAAGAATAATGTACCACCATTAGTATGTAAAACCTAATACTTTTTATGCCATATTTCTGTGAGTTTGGACATTTTGGAAGCAATTTTTCAAACATTTTCACAGGGGAGAAACCCCCAGCACTTCCTTTGGTGTGGGGGTGGGGGGCTTGATATCAAATTCGGCTGGAAAAATGTACACCCCACCACCTTTCAAAGTCACCAGCCGCCACTGATTCCCACTACCCTGTGGGACTGGGTTGGGGAGTTGGTTTCCCCAACTGTGATCACCAGCTGGTAGACACAGGAGGGTGTAAGAAGTTAGAGCATGTAGCATACCAGTTCTTGCAGTCTATCGTCCAAAATGGTTTCCCATGACTATTCCGAGCTCTTCACAGTGGTCAATGCTAAGTGCAGTCAATATTAGACCTCTCAGGAGGGAACCCCTCAACTAAAGGTACCAAGGTAGTATGCGCCTGAACGTGTAGTGTTCATGTTTACAGTCAGGCCGTTAGCTGAGGTTTGGCGTTTTTCGGTGTGAGGATGTGAGCCTCACAACAGGGCAGATGGAAGTTCCCACATGATGCGACTGATACCGTTCTGAAGGAGGAAGGGCTGTATTGGCCCTGCGGGTGCTTCAAACCGCTGACTGCAGGTCGCACACAGACGTAGCAAATTACTGATTAACTCGCAGAGCCAGAATAACGCTGCTTCTCTTTTCCCTGACAGGGGAAGAAAGAACATTCCAGTCCCCGGGATGGCTATTGTGCCAGGAGTGCATGCACTGCATGTGGTCAATTCATAAAGGTCAAGCGTGCGGGGGCGGGGAGAGGGGAGTGCAGGGTGCTAAGAATTCCTTCCTGTGCCCTGAGAAGGACTGCCGGCCGGATTGCTCTTTCCCCTGGGGCTGGCAGCGGACATGAGGGCCCAGAAGCGGGAGAAGAGATGCAGCGAGGCAGTGGATCAAAGTGCAACACATTGCGAATTCTGTATTCGGCCCATATGTGTTCATTTATTTTCTATAACTTTACATGTATTGACTCTAAAAAAGAAGTGAATGTTTTTTTCGGATTGTATAGTGGTATGGCTACCCTGGTTTACAAACGGTGTAACTTGCCTCCCATGAAGATCTTTCGTGTGTACTGCAACCACATTCTAACAACATATGTTACTTGTTTTAAAGCAAACTTTACTATAATGTGCTGCCCAACCAGCGCTCCTGAATGCAAAACCATGGAACGTTCGTCCTATGCGTATTAACTCTCAGCTAACCGCAGTGGAGTAACGTTGCTGAAAATGTTGGGTGGGACATCTGAAGAAAAGGTGCCCCAGTCAAATGAATGGGGACAAAATGGTGTGCCATGAAAGTTGGGGGGTTCCAACCCCCCTAAAATTACGCCCATGGCTGACCGCCTGCGGCCTGTCCGCTGTGGCTGAAAAGTCAATGAATAAGGCTGTGGTTTCTTAGACGGGTGGGTACAAAAATGAATCCCTAAATTCATTCAAAGGGTTACAATGTTGCTAGCTTCAAATGTTATCTTATGGAAACCATCATTGCAACGCTTGTAGGTTGGCTTTTTTGAGTGCAGGTATTATATGGTGTCAAGGTTTGGGTGTTGGCAAAGAGTGCACGGTTATGCAGTGTGGGATGTGTTTGTGAGTGTCCCTATTTGTTTGAGCTTGTGTTTGTATAATTGAATATACACAACCGTGATGATTATCTAATTTATGTTAAGGATGTGCTGCACATTTGTGCTGCCACCATGCTTAAAGTGTATGGGCCTCATTACACGGTAGGCGGTGA
The DNA here is from genome assembly GCF_040938575.1 of Ambystoma mexicanum. Lineage (NCBI taxonomy): Eukaryota > Metazoa > Chordata > Amphibia > Caudata > Ambystomatidae > Ambystoma > Ambystoma mexicanum. Next base: position 1,513,313,850 of record NC_090937.1, on the reverse strand, counting down.
GCCATGGCGCTATTAGCGCCATGGCTCATGCCGGTAAAATACCGGCACCGCCTTGGCGGAAAGGGGATTTACCGCCCCATTCCAAGGTTGGAGGGGCGGTAAATCCCCTTTCCGCCATTGCCCTTCCCCATTCCCATTTCTGCCCCATAGGGCTCTATGGAAATGGGGAAGGCGCTAATTACGGCACCGCAGTTTTGCGGTGCCGTAATTAGCTCCGAGGTCCCTTAGCGGGTTGGATTTTAACGCCTGCAAGAAGCAGGCGTTAAATCCTCCAACCCGCAAAGGGACCTCATAGTACGGCGGTAAGGGTTAACGGTCACCGTTGCCATTAACGGTGACCGTTAACCCTTACCGCCGTCCGTGTAATGAGGCCATATGTCTGCTTGAGAAAGGTACGCAACAGTACTGATGTAAAATGGAACGCTTTTCAGAGGTAACAGCAGAACAGATATTAAGCAGGGGCGGTCGGATACAAAGAGGCACAGAGGAGGGGTACAGACATGCTGGATGGTGGGAAGGAGAGGGGCAGGCAGCGTCTACCGAGTCAGTTGGCGCAAGGGGCGACGTGATGGCCTAGGTGTTGAGGTGGAGAGACTCCTTGAAGAGGTGGTTCTTGAGTTCTTTTCTGAATTGTAGGAGCGTGGGGGCAAGTCTGATGCAGCGGGGAGGAGGTTCCGTAGTCTTGGGGCGTAGTGTCCCCGTTCCCTTCAGATCCATTTTTGTGAAGTAGACATTGTTTTGTTGAAAGGCACTTGTTTGCCTTCACAATGAACACCATTCTGGATATATTTAGGTGGACAGGTGTTCCCTGGTACTAATACATATTGGAGCTTCTATGACAAAGGACAGGAGAGAGACTTAATGAAAAGGTTGTTTGTGTTCCATAATACGACCGCTTATCTTATCTAAAGTGTGAAATAATTCTATTTGGTTTTCTCCCCAAAGAGAAAAATCCTCTTTTTGGAGATGCTTGTTCATACATTCATGTAGACCAAATATGCCGTACATCAATGCGAATGAAAGTGTGAATTTAAAATAAATAAATAAATACACATTCCATATGTGGAAAATGTGATATGAATGCTAGACGCAAATATGAAGATGTGGGCGCACAGGCACATTAGTCCCTGTACTTATATGTGAGACTCTTACCCCCTCATGTCACAAAATGTTCATATATGAAATGAATGCATACCAACTGCCAGCACGTGTGTTTGTGCATGATGCACGCATAAAAAACAGGCATCAGCAATGCCATGTTATGCCTTTTGTGTATGCACGGGGCAGGCGTTTTCAATGCTCTGCCATAATGATACTACCTGGCCATAAGATGTCAACAGCTGGAAAATGGTTTGAGTACCTGGGCATGTGACCAATGCTTATCTCGTATGGAAGCCCAAGGGATAATGGCTGTATTTGCTCATTCCTGTTTTTAACAGACCTCAGTGCTTATAAATCATGTGGCATCAGGCACACTTGTTTAAGTGAATTTTATTAAGCCAATGATGAATGTACCGCTGCACTTAAGCCTCTAACCCTCAGAAGTCTGCTTAGAAATAACACTGGCGTGCGTATACAATAAAAAAGTACGATGGTGCTGCTCGAGATTGTAATAATAGGATATGTTAAGGCGTACCTGCGTTCATCCGTAACGAGCTTGAATTTCGCTTGAGGTCAAACATCGCACCTGTTAAAATCAAATAGTTAATGAATTGCATTTCTTTGCCATAACGTGTGCTCTGCGAGGTGTCTCGGGAGTCTTCTCACCCTGCGTGTGATGCTGAAGCAGCACTGTGTTTACGAGTGCCATGGTTACGCTCAAAGTAAAGCAGACTATGAAATCACTGCCGAACAGAGGTGTCCTCTGAGACAGCATTTCTAAAGAATATGGAGATTGCTTCCGGTGCATGTAAAAATACGAGCACATCCTGCATTTCGGGTTTAGGATGCTGCATTTGCAAAGTGCAATGTGACTGCGTTAAAAAGCACACAGTGTATTCTACAGAGAACATAGATCCACATATCATTGAAACCGCCGATCAGGAACTAATTTAATGCAAACGTCAATTGTATTGTTTGTCTCAGGTGGAACAGCACACAGTATTTTACTGCACATTTAGCATTATGATTCAATCAAATATTTATTTAGTGATTTTACAATCACATTTGTACTGTAGAAAACACAATCACACATATTAAATGGATGTATTGTCTTATTGAGACATAAATAAAACATGACAATCAAATATCAATCACCCAGTTGTGATGAGACACAACATGAAACCTAACTCTCAAATTTAACAAAACTAAACAAAGTATTCTAAAAAAAGGCACAAAAGAGTTGCATAATTGGCCCTAGGTTGACGCGTGTCACTGTGTTTCGGTAGAGACAGATATACTGCCTTCTTCAGGCCCATACCCTGGAGAAATTAACATAACTACAGAACATGTCAAATGGTTAGGCAATACTGGGTTTCTCACCAGATTTGTATTTGAATTTTATTATATTTATAAAGCGCTCCAGGCCCAAGGGCATCCTGGCGCATCACTTTGGTTACAGCATGGTATAAGCAGACAGAACATTACAGTAAGTTACAACTATATACATACACATAAGGTACAGGATAAACAGTAACATATTTACATAAAGGTGAGGCTGGCGGCTATCGCATGAATGGAGGCTAGCAAGTGGTCGGGGGGAGTCTTGGGCAGAGAGACAGGTTTTGGCCATGTTTTTGAATCTCTGGAAGGATGGTTCCGCTCTTAGCAGATTGGGAAGTGAGTTCCAGGGTTTGGCAGCCATTACAGGGAAGCTGGTCCCGCCAGATCTCTGAAGGTTGAAGCGTGGTATGGTTAGGCAGTTAGTCTGAGCAGTTCTACAGGGTCTGTTAGAGTTGTAGATGGAGAATCTATTGGCCAGGTAGCTGGGTGCTTGGTTCGAGAGGCATTTGTGAGTGAGAGCAAGTGTTTTCAAGGACATATGTTGTGTAACTGAGAGCCAACATAAACTACGTCTGGTGTCTAAGATCTGTTGGTTCCTAAGGATATTTAATGCAGCTCTGATGGCATTGTTTTGGATGGTTTGTAGCTTGTTTAAATTACAAAGGTTGGTGCCAAGATAGAGGGCGTTACAGTAATTGATTTTTGACAACACCAGTGTCCTGGCTAGTGTAGTACAGTTGGCAGGAGATAAGAAAGGACGACTGGCTGTGATAGGCTTGCAGGTGTAGGCGGCTGCAGAAGAGACAGCATTAGTCTGTCTGGCCAGGGTTAGAGTGGAGTCAATATAGATAACTAATGTTTTAGTGTCCTTGGAGACCTTGATGGTGTTGCCATCAATAATGAAGGAATTGAACAAAGGGTCTAGTTTGCTGAGTCTTTGGTGGGAGCTGAGGATGAGGAGCTCTGTCTTTTTGTCATTCAGACAGAGTCCATGTTGCACCATCCAGGCTTGGATAACTTGGTAGATGGAGTTAACGGCAAGAGAGTCAGTAGTATAATCTCCTGTGATAGGAATGAGTATCTGGGTGTCGTCAGCATAATTAGTGTATGTGACACCCAGATAGTCGAGAATATCAAATAGTGGCTTTGTAAACACATTGTACAAAGTAGGGGAGACACACGATCCTTGTGGTACCCCACAGGTGACTGGTGAGGGTTTAGCTGCCGCAGAGGGGCAAAAGACCCGCATGGATCTGTTGTCTAGAAGTGAACTGATCCAGGCCGTTGCTTTATCCGAAAAGTGGGCAGGCAGTTTGAGGTGTCAACACAGTATTTGGTAATTTACAAGATCGAATGCTGCTGAGAGGTCAAGTAGAAGTAGAAGGGCAAGTTTGCCCTTGTATTTTAGGTCTTCGATCTGAGTTTTAAGGTCAATGAGGGCAGTTTCAGCACTGTGCCGCGGACGAAACCCAGATTGCCTCAGTCCCAGGAGTTTGTTGGATTCAGGGTATTCTTGGATCTGTAAGTAGGCAGCTCAATCGAGGATTTTTAGTAGAACATGCACTGTGGTGATGGGCCTGCAGTTAGTAGGTATGTTAGCATCCAGAGATGGTATTTTCAGGAGAGGGATAGCCCAAGCGTCCTTCAAATTGTCAGGTACAATCCCGGTGCTGAAGGAGGAGTTTAAAAAAGTGGTAATGAACAGAGCTAGATCATGGGAGGCCTCCTTAATGATAGGCGCAGGGCATAGGTCACCCTGGCAGTTGGAAGGCTTGAGGCTATTGATAATATTTTCAACTTCAGTAATGGAGAGGGGTGAGAATCTGAATGATTTCAGCAAGTCAAGGCTAGGGTTGTTTTTGGTTGAATGAATGTTAGGTTGTGGGTTAAATTGTAAACTGTGTTTTGTCATTGATTTTGGCATGGAGAGAGGCTATCTTCCCAAGGAGTGTGTTTTGAATATTGGTGCACCAGATGCTATATTTGGTGCATGTGTCAGGTGTGGTGACAGAGGATTCCAACTCTTTTAGTATTTTGAACAGCTCTTTGGTATTGGATTTGGCTTGTTCACTGCGTTTGTTATGAGTGTCTTTTTTCACCTGGAGTATAGCTTCTTTGTAATTTACAGTTGCAAGAATAATACCAGCTTTATTAGTTTCATTGGGGTTACTTTTCCAGCGCGCCTCAGAATTTCGTTTTTCTTTACGTAGAGTTCTAAGCTAGGGCGTAAACCAGTAGTTAAGGTGAGCTTGAGGTTTGGGATTTCTCAGCTTACAGGCGGCAATGTGGTCAAGGGCTTTTAGCATAGTCTGATTGAAGGTGTCGACCAGGAAAGTTGGGTCGGTGCATGAGAGTGCCTGTTTGTTGAGGACCGGTACGATAAGAGGGAGTGGTTTTTCACAAGTTATGTCGTGCTTATTTCTAGTAGTGATCGAGGGTGCAACGTCTGAGGTTGTACTAATAGTTTTGGCTGGGAAGTTAAAGGTGATTAGATGGTGGTCGGTCCAAGCACAAGGTTGGTTAGATTTCACATTAATTTCACAGTTTAAGTCAGCTATCCAATCAAGGATTATACCTTTGGAGTGCATAGGTTTATTAATATGCTGAGTAAAGCCTAAGTTACTGAACAGATTGTTGATAACATGGGCAGCGGTATCATTGGTGTCAGAGAGACCCAAGTTGAAGTCACCTAGAGCAACGATTTGAGATTTGATTTTACTGTTGTCTGCAAGAATATTGGATAAATCTTCGGCAAAGGTGGATAGAGGCCCTGGGGGCCTGTAAATTAGGTGTAGTGTAATGGTGTGTTTTGGGGTAAGAGCTAGTTTAGCTGTCAGCACTTCAGCAGATGAGATTTGATGCACGGAGGAGATACGGACATTTGTGGAGTTTTTGTGGATGATGGCAATGCCACCTCCTTTGGATTGGTTTGTATTGCGGTTGTGTCTGATGATGTTATATCCTGTGGGGATAGCTAGTGAGAGTAGAGGCACTGAGGCAAGTTTTCAGTGATGGCGATGAAGTCGAGGTCATGAGTTAAGATAAGATCAGCCTCATCTAGTGCATGAGCCGTAAGGGATCTAGCATTGATTAATGCTCCTTTGATTAGGGGTTTGGGAGCCGGCTTGGTGATCACATCAAAGGTAATTGACTATAGTAGGTGTGGGTGGAGTTGTGTTGGTCCTGGCATTAGGCTGTAAGTGGTTTTGTTTTGAGTGGGGATCATATGGTGGTGAGACACATGAGTGAGTCTGGTGCCAAGTCTGGAATTCCTCACTGAGTTCGTGCATGGTTGGGTAAGTGTCGGTCTAGTGGCAAAATGTTGTAGCCAGAGGGCGGGGTTGTTAAGGTATGGATTAGTGTGGGGAGAGGTAATGGCCATAATTGTAGTAGTATGATCGAAAGGGTTGGTCGGCGGAGCAGTGCTACGGTTATGGACAAGTGAGGTGAAGAGTGTGAGGTAAAGGGTGGATGCCACCGCTAATGCGAATAGCTTGAGGAGTGGTGGTAGAATAGAGTGATTGACAGCTGAGGAAAAGTTTTGCCAGTACATAATGACTATAGTTCTAGCTGAGAAGGGCTAAAATGCAGTTTCACAGAATGCAGTTACTAGCACAGAAAGCAGTTTCTACTAAAAATGGCACAAAGAGCAATTGCAGTAAGTCACGTTCTAGTAAAGTTCAGCTAAGTAGTATTTTGATGCAGATGCTTTAGAGATCACATCAACCCAATCCCTACAGCCTTAGTCACCTAATGGCTCACAAATTAGCTATTTGTATTCCTATATATTGTAAATATATGGGGTGGGGATTTACCATCCTGAACATAGGGCTTAAGTTCATGTCTCGGAACCAAAGAAGGCACAAAGTGCTCTTTGTTGAAAAGATTAAAGCAAAAATAAAGGGACGCTATAGTACACATACCTAAACAGTTTGTAACGCAGGTGCACACTGTGATGCAGCAGAATTGTATTTCTAAGTTCGGGAATCAGGTGCATATGTCACCTGAAGGACTGAAGTTATGTTTTCTGGAGAGATGGGAAAAACAGAGAGGTGTCCTTACAGGTCCTGTTGTATAGAGAGCTAAGAGCATGGCAAGGTAGAATAAACAGAGAGGGGAAGGGAAGCAATATTACTTTCACTCACGTATACACAATACATGTCAGTGTTCAGCAGACCTTTAATTGTACAGGCTACTGCTCAATGATGTGTTGAAAAAGTTCACTGGTTGTTCGCTGTAGGAGCACATTAGTGGAGGATCTATTGAGAAAGGAGAAAGAAAAGAGAATGGAGAGGGTATTTTAAAACCTTGTCATTTTACATGGGGGTCGGTGTCTCTAGAGGGAACGTGGTAGCCGTCTCAAAGTAGACCTTCACATTGTGTACTCACGTTTTGTTTTGAGGTCTGCACGTTTGTAGCATTCCGATAGGTGTTCGTTGAGAGCAGCGCAACAGAACTAGATTAGGAGTGCTCGGCGGGCAAGGTGTTCCACGGTTTCCTAGGGAAGAATGGAAGCCGGTAGCGGATTAGTCCACTTTTTAATTACGTGTTAATGGGCGTGATGACACACTATTTGTTACGCCATGTATAGCTTTTCAGTGTTGTCCTGCCATTTCATAACATGTTAGAAAAACAAAGAGTTGTTATTGGTTATCAGCAGGTTATTCACAACATCTCCTAGTGTGCAGTGTTAGTTACTGCCTCGTTGTATCAATCAGAAACATTTTTTGTCTTGCATAATGTTTAGCACTTCAGGTGCTGTTAATGGGTATTCACTTCACCACATCTATATTGCAATGACAAAAAATTCAGACAAATCAGAGCGGGGGCGGATTCCATTAATAGTTGGTCATGACACATCCTTTCTATTTAAAGCGGGGTATTTCCTAGTAGTTTACAAATTGCTAATTTCATATAGAGAGCGATACATGTAGCAAATACAATAAAATACAGTACGTAGTATATTTCTGTGTTACGTTGTTAGACATGTACAGCACGATGTTGTGACTTCTAAGGTCACAGGAGTTGCACAGCAAATTGCGATACACCTTGCAGCCCATGATTTAACGTTAAGAATACAAAAGGATTACTGCAAATTGGGTCACATACTGTTGAATATTCAAAATAACAATTTGTAGTGTCATACATATAGACCCAAACAATAGTGGATATTTGTAGGCCTAGGTACAGAGCAATCTCGGGCATTTTTTAAACCAGAGTAAAGATCAACTGTACATATAACAAGTATAGGATTTAGAGCATGGGTTATTCATTCAAACCATTAGTGTCTGTGCCCATCCAATAGATCCCTCTTGTCTTCTTCTGTAGGAGATTTTCCATCACATTTATTTGGGGATTTTACAGTGTCTAGCACCCACCTTCAGTTATCCTCAGGGGATTGTCTATGGAGTAGATAATGCTGGACCTCTGGGTGCATTAAGTACCTTGCACCTAGTTCTCAACCTATGTCTGTTACTCACGTATTGATACATCTTGAGGTTTGTCCTACATAGCGTACATTGCAGGGGCATTCTATGGAGTTTACCACTCTCTAAGTTTTACAATTTGTGAAGTCCAAGGGCCTCCATTCTTTTTGTCCAATGTGGAATGATAGCGTTTTGGTGGTAAATCTGCAAACCAAACATTGTCCATGTGGGCAGTGTCCTTCTAGTGGATTCAGGTTCCACAAGGTGTTCCAAATTGGTTCTTTTACAAAACCTGAATGGACTAATTTGAATTGAGATTGGCCACATGTTTCAGGTTATGTAATGGTCACTGAAGGTAGTTCTAGATTTACAATGGGCCAATGTTTGATGAAGTCTTTTACCTTAGAAGTCAATATTGACCAAAGCACATCCTGTATTTCAGCTTTAGGGTGTGTCTGTTTCAGAGTGCAATAGCACTGAATTAGGGCATTAGTCACCTGACTAGATGCTCACACTCACCAGCAATTAAAGGTCTAATTTCCCTCTCAGGCATCTGACTAAGACAAAAGCATCACATGTGATGTAAAGTTCTATTTTACAGGCCAGATGACAGGAGCTTTATAAAACAGCCACATTTGGGAACTGGGTATGCTTACAATGTAATGTAAACTTTGTCTCTCATCATCCATTTGCTCACATTTTGATAGCAATGATAATCTTTCAAATCTTAGCTCTATCTGGGAAGAATACTTCATAATCAAAGCTCTGGTCTTGTAAACAAGACTATACTGGGCAGCACATGCTAGGTACCCAGTCATTGTACTGCTCTTAGAGTTCAATATAAGAAACCGAGTTCAATTTTTTTAAGCTCTATGTAGAACATTTAATTTTTGGAATGTCCATGCAAGGATATTCGCTATACACTGTTTATCTCTTTGTGAAAACTTGCTATCTGGTAATGGTGTAGAAGCCCTGGCTTTTTTGATTTTTTTTTAAGATAAAAATGATGTGTGTATTCCATTTCAGAAAGAGTGTCCATGGGGGAAAAGGGAGCGGGTGTTGGTGTCCCGCAGGGTGTGATTCTCTGCTTTCAGTTGCTTTCAGCTGCTCCGCATCTACAGAGCTGTAGCTGACTCCGGAGCTAAGAGCCGCCCATCTCCAAGGACTTTAAATCTCCATCTATCCCCTATGAAGGCAAAGCCCACAAGAGAAAAGGGAGCGGGTGTTAGTGTCCTTCAGGGTGTTTGCGGACCCATGGGTCGAGGAAGTGTGTTTAGCAGGGGGTAGACTCACCCCTCTGTTCTCTACCTTACGTTTCACCTTAGGAAACAGAGGTGTTGCCTGAATCACATTGAAGGTCCACAGAAGGAGTTAACCCCATGATAAGAACTTTCCTGAAGAAGATGACCTCAATCAATACGGTTATCGAAACCGGTCGACCCACCTATGCATGAGCTTCCTCATGTAGATGACGATGTCCAACTTAAGGAATTGGCACACGTTATAAATAAGTTTCTCTATGACTAGATAGACTCATATCCTCTACGTCTTTTGTTTTCCATCCTTTGAGGGCACATTGTTTTACATGATCAGTACAAGTTATGAGATGACAGGCTTACTGCTCAAACTGGTGATTACAACATAGACAGAAATTTCTGACAGCAGTACCGCTTGTGTCACTCATGAAAGAGGCATAATCTGATGTATATTGTCCTCACGTAGCAACCATATACTTGTGTCTGACCTTTTAACAATACATCTTGTTGGCATATGTGTATACTTGTTGGATAGGGAGTATCTGCTTGCTATCCCTTTTAGATAGGCGGCACACCACCATAACCCTAGGGAGAGAATCCTGGGACAGGGATAGGGTGTTCTTCTTAATCAGGACAGCCTGTTTGTGTGTTTTGTTCAACAAAGAGAGCATTGTTGTTTCCTCTGCTGAAACCTTTCTCTGATTACCGTACTTTGTGCTACCACATACTGTTCCAATGGGAGGACTATAATAATGACCACTTGCTCCTCATTTAAGCCTAGGTGCTTTTTTAATAAAATGGCAACAGATTACACAATTATTTTTATGCCAATCTGAACCTCATGTTTCAATAAGCTTTGATTGGCCATTTTAGTCAAACATCACCTGATTTTTATTGAACATAAACACTTCCTGTACGCATGACTTCCTATGCTAATTAGCATGACTAGGTGTTTTCCACTTTTTCTGAATCATCTGAAAAATGTGGCAACCATAAAACTGGACAAACAAGTTTCTAGAAATGACGCATTTACTTTCCAGACTTCTGCTACATTCTGTTCAAGGCCATCTTGCTCTGTTTATCTACTTCAACCTACTGCCAAATTCAATTTATAGAAATCCTTTCAACACCATAGTTAGAAACTGTATATTCGAACCATTTAAACTGCTGAATCACCTCATACTGGCTTCTGTCCAATGTGCTCCCTTTTCTGCACACCACACTGCATTAATTTGTTTTTAGCACTTTTTTGTAAACCTTCATGGAGTCTTCAGGCCTATAGCCATCTGTCATGCAACAGCTGTCTTTTGCAGACCTATATTCTACATCAGAAATCTATATTCTGTGTTAATGTTGTGCGCAATGTAAGCATTCATTTATGGTTTATGTTGCCCTAAATAAGTGTGTCCAGTATCACCTATTCCCTAATGTACCTGCCTGTAGACAATGCTCCTGATTTGTATAATGGTCAACCGGAGGGAGGGCTATAGGCCCTAAATAACATATTTACCTGTCTGTCACCTAGAGAGAGAGAGAGAGGGGATGCTCCTCTGCAGTGTGTTTTACAACATAACATAGGTAACTATTATCTTGCATGTAGCATTATGTTGTGTTAACAGACACACCACCTTTTTGATTGTGAAACAGTAATAATTGATTGATGCTACTGATGGACACAGATACAACATTATATCTTTGCTGGCACAATATGTTTAGATTGTATATTCTTGTCATGATATCTGAACAGCCATTATTTTCTTCCACCTGCAGGAAATAAATGCAAGTCAGTGTTTGTGATCTTTTGGGATTGCACACAGTAGCCTGTTGACCATGTGCATGTACATTTATCATGATGAGGAGGCGCACTGACCTAGTGTCCAGATATCTCCATAGCTCGAAGACGGTAACAATAAAAGAAAAAAAAGTAGAAATACAAGCTATCAAGTGTTGAGCCAGGAAGTTGTCAATTTTTTCTGGTTTAGAAGATTCTTTTTTTTGGACCAGTCTTCTTAACTGATATTTGATTCTCGTCTCAGTATTTATTGACTGTTATTGAAATGCTGCAACACGCGTAGGACTATTTCCCTACACTTCCATAAGATACTGAGGTATTTTGATCACGTGCCATTGGAGGAACATAAGGCATAGATCAGCTCTGCAAACCTGCCTCCGATGTCAATTTATATTGTTGCCATCCGAACGCTGGTCGTTGGCAAGAACATCCCATACATTAATTAATTCCAGGCCTGATTGTCAATTATGTCTGTGCTTAATGTAAAACAATGAACACAACATAACTCAAAAACTGTGTTTGCCACATACTGTTCGCCCACACACGATGCCCCACACGCACATATATTGGCTGCACACATGCCTATACATACACTGATTTGCACAAACACACACACTGCCCACATACATCACAGAGACACCTGCACTCTGCCACTCGCACCAACACTGCCCACATACACACTGCACTGTGATTACACACATACGTGCAGACTGCCCACACACACACACACTCCACACACCAACACATGGCACACACACATACACAATGCTTTGAGTGCTTTGCCATTTCAGGGAAATTCATGCCACTTATGGTGTGTACCTGGACATTTGAAGACGATCCAAGTTACAAGTGCTTGAACATCTGTAGCCAATAGAGAGGGCGTTATCTTCCTAATCTGCATTGTTTAGGCATTATGAATAATGTAACTAGCAGTAAAAATCATTGTTGACCTCAAAGCTACTTTGGCACATATATTTTCTATCACCTCTGTGTTAATTACTCATTGCTACAAAGTTATTTTCAAATGTATAACTTAAACAGTTATAACTTGGAAGGACAAACATAGTTCTGTGATAAAGGCACACTCCGAAAAAAAAGCTCTATTGGGGCTGTCCGCATTTTGTTTTACCCTGGATTTAGGAAAGCATTTGTGCAGAATCTCTACTGCTAAGCACTTTTCCTCTTAATTCTTGCCTTTATTAGATGTTTAACTCTCCAGGTAAGTCATCGAATTCTGTTCCAAACAAAACAAGACTGAACGCACAACAGTTCGTCATCTCCCGTTTTGGATTGAAATAGGACAACATCATGACGGAAAAAGTACAAAAAAAGTAACATTGCTCTGCCAGACATGCTCTTTACTGGAAGATGAGTCCTGTAGTGACTTGGTTCTCCAACATGCCTAGAGTAGCTCTTTGGCTTCAGAGCCACTAACTCGCAAGACGATGTGCCTCACTCAAAAGACAGGCTTTTATGCTGTCCCATGAGAGGTGGCAGAGACTCTCCAAGAAGAAGAAAAAAAAAGAGAAAAAATAAAGAGTCCAAATGTGTAATACTTCCTTGAACCCGAAACAAGATGCTTGCTCCATAAAAGCAGGGGAATCAGAGGGTTAGTTGGGGTTGCTACAGATGGAGTTGGATTTAACTTGACGTGAATGGAGCATGAGTAAAAGTCAGGGGGAAAAACAAAAACGGGCATACAAATTCCGCCATCATGTCATTGAGAACAATAGTCATAGATCAGCTCTGCAAATCTGCCTCCTCTGTCAAACTATATTGTTGCCATCCGAATGCTGGTCATTGGTAAGAACAGCCCTAACATTAATTAATTCCATGCCAGGTTGTCACAGTAGTTACACTTGATCATTCATTTCAATACAATATATTTCAAGGCTGCTCTTAAAATAAACGTTGGCACATGCCTGATTATTTTTTCATAAGTGAACAAAATTCCACTTTTCAAATTGTCCAAACTATCCCGTGAGGTCAACTTTCGCTGATTAAAGAGTGGAGTGGGTGTTGCTGTAAATAATTAAATGCTATGTGGTTATGTTTAAGGTGTCCATTTCTATATTAGGGAGCATTTCATTGGATGGTGAATGTTTTTGATCATATCAATATTCATGGGAAAAAAAATAAACACCTTTGTTAACGTGCAGTTAAGTTGGGCAGCTTTGACACAACAAACCCCTTGAAATTCAGTGGATGTGGGAAGTCATGACCAGTTTTATCCCTTCTCTTATAACATGTATGTGATCATGGGCTCTGCAAAGGGAACTGGCCGAGTGAAGCTAGTCATGCCTTCTCACATCCGCCGAATTTCAGGGGTTTTGTTTGCGTTAAATCTGCACAACTTAACTTCACCTTAACAAAGGTGTATTCAGTGTATTTCAAAGGTTTTGTTATTCCATCATTTTTTTACAAACCTTCAGCTGTGTCCACTATACATGTTCCCCCAAAATGTTTCTTTTGGACCCACTAACGGGGTCACAGCCTTTGGGCCCTGGCCTATGAGCATTTGGCCCTGCCCACTGTATCTTTTAAAACACTACGTTTCTTTCCCTCTCACTAACCATGGCCGTTGTCTATGACCATTGGCCCTGGCAGTCGGCCATAGCCTCTTTACATGTTCTCCCAATAGCCTTTTTCCAGTCGCACTAGCCATGGCCTTTGATCATGGTCAGTGCTCACAGCCTTTGGCTCTGGCCACTCCACATTTTACTCCAATAGTTTTCGTAAATAGGCCCACTAGCTATGACATTCGTCCTTGGCCAGTGGCCCCAGCCGTTGGCCGTGGCCATAACACTTGGTTTCCTATGGGTACAATAGCCATGGCATTCATCCATGGCCAGTGGCAGCAGCCTTTTGTCGTGTTCTCTTGACATGTTGCCACAACAGATTTAATCGTGGCCCACTAGCCATGGCCTTTGGCCACCATGTCCACTTTCCATATTGCACCATTTGGTTCTTAAAGTAACCCAGTAGCCATAGTCTTTGGCCACACACATTACCACCCAACTTACTGTAGCTGTAACATTCCACATTATTTTGTATTAATCAAATGTTTTACTGTCTTTAAAAATAAACCTGTCTCTTCATGTGACTCACTTCCATTCCCGATCCTGTTTTCTACGATAACCCATATTATGTGAAGAGGACCCTGGTCATGAAAAAATGTTCAAGCTCTGAACTTGGTCCTGAGCAACCCCATTCCAAAGCCCCTGATTTTACATTGTGTCGTTTTCCCCTTCCCAACCTTTAGCTTGATGGCATTTCATCTTTTTACGGAAATAACCTGTATTATCTCTCAAATCGAACTAGAAAAATATACTTTTCAGAAATGTCTATTTCTGAAAAACCTCTCTGCTGCAAAGCAGCATGGTAGACAGAGCTATAGTTTTGGGAGAAGGGGGCACCCCCTTCCACCTCAAATATGTGTACAACTACTGGACTGAGTTGCCCCAGACCACGCCAGGAAATTGAGTCAATGCTTCCAGTTGTTTAATCCAATTCTGTCCAGCTGTTTGGTTGTGCGCTGCGCAGGAATGTGGACTTTTTCTCTAGGGAGAAATTAATGGGAGTAGGCCGAAAACAGTGTTTTTTTTTTTTGGCTTTCTTATTAACTTTTATATTTTAGATGAATCTTTTCCTAAATGTTCAGTCTCGCGTTCCCGTGACAAATATTTTATTTCCTAGATATCAGCCAAATCCATCATGCAATTCAATTTTCAGGTTTTCTACGGAATGTGATACTCAGCTTAACTATAGTGCAGCGAAAACTGCACTATATTTCGATCAAACGTAAATATATTAATGATATGCATTTCTATTTCATCTGAATCAGAGCTTCATTTTAAGAGGTTCCACATTAACCATGCTAATATGGTGACCCTCATATATAATTTGAGAATCCCATCATGGATATAGAAATGTGACATCCAACAACAATGTAAACTAGATTTTAAGGATGTGGGTGCACCAATATTTAGACTTTCAAAATCATATTTCCTACTAAATGGTCTGTCCTGATATCTTTAAAATAAACTTCAGCAGCCAGGTGCCATCCTTTACAGGCCAAACAATTTCTTAGAGCATGTTAATAAGGTCTCTGTCCCAATGCAAACTGCATCTAGTCAGTCTTTATTTGCATACCTATTTATTTAAAACATGTGGGCTCTTTATCTGTATTGAATATTGATTGTGCTGGGATCTGTTTCAATTCTTGGTGTTGTGAGTGGGAGAGCAGACCTGGTGAACCAGTGATTTCACTAATTAATAGCAATTGCATATTGATAACTTACATACATATCTGCACATGGTCCCAGAGCAAGAGTCCATGAAGCATATCCCATGAAGACATGCAGGCACCTCATAAGAAAGGAAGAGGAAGGTTAACATGTTTCCAATGTGAAGTCGCAATGCTAGCTGTCACTTGAACAGCCACAAGAGTGAGAATGGTAAGTCAGTGCCAACCTTTGACTCCCATGGGAAAGGATGTGAAGGATTCTTTTTTGTTGCCACACTGTGTACATCTCACAGTATGATTGCCTAATTATGATGGAATCGACCCAGTCTGGACGATTCAAAGAAGACATGGCCAATGCGCAACCAAGTTGTATTTAATTTAATTGTTCCATTTCTAAGCACAGATCCAGGATTCAAACCTCTGTTGCTCTGCATGACCTTGCGTCCAAGACCAGCACGTTGCCCCTGTGCTAGCCTCTGTTAACTGGAAACATGTTAACCTGTCAAATACCCAATCAAAACTGCATAAAACTAGATGTCCATCCCATGAGATCATTACCATGAGATAGACATTAGAATGGTCACAAGGCATAGGACAGGCCACTAGTGCTAGGTATTGTATTGCATCACCTATAGCACAACAAGACTGTCCAATCAGCGAATGTGACTTTACATGCATCTTGAAACATTGTGTAAGAATACATTCCACTTGTCACTATATAAACCGCCATTTAACGATGTAAACTTGAAAGATGTGTGAATTGTTCCCCGCTGCAGTTGGATGTCTTTTGTATGTCTTGCGTGCACTTTATTGACTCATTGTAGTATTTTTTCAATATTGATTTTTGGGCCTTACCCTACACAACCTGTACATACTTGAATCAAAGAACTGTGCCAAGCCTCATTCTTTAACTGTAAATTTAGTGCTGTGGGATACTAACATATGTGAGATCTTTACAATTGGTTTACAATAACTTGAATTTGAATTCTGCAGGTCTGGGTTTAGGGAAACAGTTTTAAATTTAGAATGCATCCACCCAATCCACATGTATTTCATGGTATGAGAAATTACACAATTAAACAAGAGAAATTACACAATTAAACAAGAGAAATTACACAATTAAACTTGCTCTCATTTCCCATCCCTTATTAAATATAAATGGCTTTCATAGAATACAAATGATGAAACATATCTTCATTAGGCTCTAGTGTGGAGCACATTTTTAATAGCACTTATTAAATGCTACACTTTTAGTGCTAGGAAACGTTCCCTATTTTACACAGTGCACGCAGTACTTGGAAAGCAGTTTTATGTCTATTTGAATGTAATCTGCTTTGGCTTCAAATACAATGAAATCAGCATATAATTCACACTAAAAAACTACAATGTTTTCTATATGCAGTCAAATCTTACTAGGATTTTAATATAATAGGAAGCACTGATACATACTTACTCTCTTTTTTCGAGTTGTAAAATTGTATGTCTTAAACAAAGCCACTGTGTTGGTGATAATTAAGGTATAGATAATTCCTTACTGTGGCGATAAACCACGAGACGGCAGGCCAATACCACTCCAGGTAATGCCCCTGGGGCCATAGTTACTTAACGAGGCCCCGGGGGCATTACCGTGGTAGGTATTGGCCCACTGTCAAGGGGCTTATTGCCATTAGTACCCCGGCCCGTTAGACCGGGATACTAATGGCATTTCTTTTGGTTCTGAAACGCTGCCGCATTTTGGAACATAATTTTTTTTAATGTCAAATAAAATGGCCGCCGGGAAAGGCAAAACGTAGTCCATTTTCCCTTTCCATGGCGGACATCAGGAGCAGACACAATGGGAACAGAAGTGTTCTCAGCGCGTTTGTTCCTGAGAAAAGAAGAAAAAAGAAGGTAAGTTCGGTTGGGATGGCAGGGAGGGGATAGTTTGCAGTGGGGTGGAGGAAAAGAAACGTACCTGAGGCCCCGGCGGGGGACACAGGCATCCTGCAGCCATGGGGATGCGCGTAGCGGGGATTGCACCGTTTCGAGCCTCCTCATTGGCTAAGGGGCTGCCAACCCCCCCGCCGGGAACAAAGCCAGGCACGTACTTGCATCCACGGGATTACACCGTGGTATGGCTCGGAAGTGAGCCAATCACATTAAGTGTATCCCGTGAACACAAGTCTGCCGGGTACTAATAAAGAATACTTTTCTAAGGACATTCTTCTTCCTTGCTTGTCCAATTCCCAATGAAGCCAATACACTTTTCAAAGGTAAGTCACGTCAAAACCTTTGCAAAGTGTACATGGTGTGTTATCACAATGTTTACAGTGGTACTTTATTTTGTAAAGCTGTTTTTAAGTCTTGTCTTCCAAAAATGTAAAATGTTAATTCTTAGAGCTAAACATGGGGCCTCATTACGACCCAGGCGCTAATGGGTTAACGGCGTTAATAGCACCATGGTCTTCCGCCAGGGTCGTAATGAGGCCCGTGGGGTTCCTGATGCTGTTAATCTAGTGTCAAAACTGTATTCAGTAAAACTTTGTGGACAAGTTGTTGACATGGTTTGTGCAACAGTGTGCATGCTTAAAAACAGCACTAACAGAGATGAAGAGTTTAACATTACATCTAGGCATCAAGTGCATGCTTAAAGTGTGATCCCATAGTGTTATAAAGACGTTTCATTATAAATAAAACTTGTCCTTTGTGGGGCGCATTTAAAGGCCCTAAACAGAAAACTCTTTAAACTGAAAAAACGTATTTAAACACTGTCACCAAAAATGGCCGTGCTTTGCTTTCCCTGTCACATGAGTGACAAGCAGTTGGACACTTTCACCCAAAAACGGCCCTGCGTTGCTTTTATTTCACCTAAATGACAAGAAGTTATGCACTGCATCCAAAAACGGCCCTGCATTGCTTTTATTTCACCTGAATGACAAAAAGTTATTCACTGCATCAAAAAAAAAATGCCTGGTTTTACTTTTAATTCACATGAGGGGCAAGAATTTCAACACTACAACCAGACATGGCTTTTGCTTTCCATTTCACTTGAACAGCAGCCCTTGAAACACTGCAAATGAAAAATGGCTTGGCTGTTTCTTTTGTTTATGTCAAATCAGAGAACCGTGTGGACGGGGGCCTACTCAGAAAATAAAAGAGGATCCAAAGGTCAAATCCTCCCATCCACTGCACACTATATAGTACTGTCAAAGTCAGTTAATGAATAAACTCAATGTTTTTTTTTACATTTACTTATCCAGTAAGTGTATCCAACAAGACATAATACTCCAAGTTATATATAAAAATATACAGTTTTAATTGTAGAGAGTTTTCGGCAAAAACAATCTGCATGTCCGGTATCTTTGGCTGATGAGTTTCGAGGTCTGAGCCTCTTCTTCCTGAGCCTTCCGGACTGCAGGGAAAATATCATATACAAGGACATGTCAAATACTGCTTCATACAACTTAGTGTACAATCTATACAGTTCCTGAGATCAACAGTATTTTGTTTACAAAATGTGGTATATTACATCATAAATCGGAATGGACATTGTGTATATTAAAGGAGCCATCTGGATGTGTCCCAGTCTGTCAAAATTAAAACCACTCTGAGTTATGGCTTCTATAGAGATCCAACTAAATAAGAGTGATGTTCTGCCAACTAAAGCAAACGGGTCAATTAAATTCAGAGTGTTTTTTTAGTACCTTTCCTTAGAGCCACCTCATGGCTTGTGTGCTCTCCATGGAGGAAGATAGGTCATCATACATCTTCATTCTCTATATATAAAAAAATGCTGACAGCGTGTTCCTAAGGAGAGAGGACACCTCACTATTAGTTGTTCACTGCGTGGTTTAAGAATCAACTGTACTCTGTAATTTGAGTAACAGCTACTAATCTGGTGCATATTAAAAAGTAAGATAAATGGCAATTGATATCGGCCGCTAAAGAATATAGAAACACTCACCATCGGCAGTGGTGTAATTACTTGAAGATCTCTGTGAGAGTAAGTGGCACTCCTGGAGAACTTAGTTCCAGGTACGGCTCTGCAGCTCGCGGTGCAGGTCGTTCAGAGTTCTCTAAGAAATTATAATCACTGGAATGAATACATGTACCTATTACTTAACTACACGTTCTACCTACAGAAGCCTCATTGTATAGAAATCCACTTCACTAATATCACTTACCCCCTTGTGCTTCTCTCTGCTTCAATTTTCATACAATGTGAAGGTAGAAGCTGTCTCGCTCGGTATTCGATACACAGCGCATTCAAATAACCGAACGTGTGTTCAATCTGCAGAGAAATAAGTGATAAACTATGGTTTGTCCCAGCCTACAAATGCGGGCTAAGAGGTTATGGGCTACAAGTGATCCCTTGCCAGTAATCATAATTCTCACCAGTCCGAAACTATATAGACCGCTCTTCAACAGTGTATTAACGGGAGTGCTGGTGTTGGTAACCATGGCAACATCCTAACTGTTGACCCGTGGCAGGCGCCTTCTTGATTAAGTTTAAAGACTGCAGAGTGTCAGTCTTGTTATCTCTTTATCAAATTGTTCCTTTTTCTGTGTTGCCATTAAATACTGTGTGAATTGTAATAGGATATCTTAACCTTATTGTTTTGTAGAGATTAGTGCATTTTGTGATGCCACAACATTGGTGGCTGTGAAATTGTTTGATTTTCCTTTTTCACTAAATAGTACATTAATAAATATCTGCTTGATACACACCGGCCTGATTTCTGGTCCATTGTGACACAGGGTGTTTGGGGAAGTTGGGTGCGAGACGGGTTGGTGGCCTGCTTAAAAAAAAAGAACCTGTGGTTTACTAAAAATAAAAACGATTTATTGTAAGCCACATTCATTGATGGGGAAGGAGTCCCTGTTTGGAGTGTGCTGTTTTATAAAACCATGACACCTTGTTGCATAACAACACATGACTCACTTCTATTTGGTATCAATAACCATGATATTAACATGTTTACTACATCATTTCTGTATGACACTGGCACGTGGACAGAGGGACGTCCTCATGCAAATCCATATGAAAATAAAAACCTTGCACTTGGTATTGTTAACATTAAACAGTATTTTAATATAACAAATTGGAGCCTGCACCACCCGCATAAAAGCCTGCAAATAATGAACCTATTACAGGCTACTTGTGACATCACTACTGACGTGTATTGCAACACTGGCATGACCTTTGTAGTTGTAATCAGTTATGAAAGTTGCATTGTGATATCACAATCCCAGCTGCTTGAGCTAGCATAGAGAGAAGCCCAGGATCCTTTGCAACGTTCAATTATATCTGTAACAAAGTTTTCGTATTCATTGATTCCTCTAAAATATATTTATCCACGTTATAACCATTAATTGATACAGAGGTGTTCATGGTAGTATGTTTATTTTATGTACTGCAGGAATAACAGACAAGCTCAAGCATATATATGCATGTTATATTTTATTTTTAGCAACAAAATGTTGAAATGCATTTTCTTCCACTGCTTAAAGTGACTGAGCCTCATTATAAGCTTGCCCTTCCTGTAACAACGGTTGTTAAAGGACCGGCAGACTTCAAGGTCTGCTCGAGGGTGCCTTTCCGGGTACCGGCACCCGCGCACAGACCATGTCGGATGCACCGGCACCATTCACTAAGTGTACCGGTGCATCCGGCCTCCACATTCCCATTGAGTCCAATATTGTCTGGCGCCCGTGAATGAGCAATTACTGGGTACGCCGGGGTCATAATGCCCATTCCCAGGCACCAAAAACAAAATGATTCTGGCGGCAGCTACCGGTCTTATAATTATGGCCCATTGTATTCAACACATATTTGCAGCTTTATATTAAAAAAATGTAGCGAAACAGAATGATTCATTGATTTGATGTAAAAGTAACTGGAAGATGTGTACACTACATTTAGCAAGATGCAAGATATTAAAAGGGATGTTAGTGTATGGCCATGTATTATAAATGATAAGCTGTTTCCCCATACATAAACATGATATTTCAAAGCACCTCATTTGTTCATGACCTTATAAAGGAAGGCAGCCTTAGGCTTTGTTCCTCTATTTAGTCACGGAATTCCTTAGTGAATTTCAATATTGTTATAGGTAGAGTAGGGGGGTACTTTGTCGCATATGTCATTATTTAAGGTACATTATCATACCCTAAATTATCGACTGCTGCCTGCTTTGTAATTGACCCAATTCATTTCTTGGCATTCTGTGAAGACATCCTGTATTTTCTGCAAGCTCACTACATAGAAAGGTGTGCACATGGATGGGGATTTACCTGTAAATCACAGTAAATCGGGACAGTACAAAACTATAAGATGAAATCAATCTTATAACAATGTAATAAAAGCAACCCTTTAAACTGGAATCGATAGCCATATAGGTACTGAATAGCAGCATAGCATGCCGATTGAAATCTTATCTCTGCCCTTGAGAATAAACCACAAAGTAATAAAGTACTCCATTTCCAGACATGTCTGTCAGCACAATGTGATGCTCAGAGATAACACAGAATTGCCAATCAGGCAGCCACGCACACATATCACTCGGATTCACAAAATGGATCTACCTGCACTGGGGTTACTTGTTGGCATGCACAAGTGATTTGAGTATCTGAGAGTCAGGTTTGTGTTTGACATTGCCATATACTTTCACTATTTTATGGAAAGGGAGGATGACCTGCTGTTAGCATCAGCAGGCTCCAGCTCTCACAAACATGATTACTGCAAAATCCTTCCTTCTGAGGCTTAAAATGACTTGCCTTCAGTATTTCAGGATAAGGTTGTGGAATGTACAATAAGTCCATCAAACCTTGCAAGAGGGTTACTGCTAAGGGAAATGCAATACCGAGGTCTGAACCGATAAGACCTTAGCAGATCAAAGCTCATCTCTTGGGCTAAACCAAGACTTTGAAGCCAGGCACCCAAAAACACATAAAATTCAATAGACCAAAATAATGGACACTCCCCGTTAGGGAATGAGACCAGGAGCTAAATTGTAAGGATAACATATTTTATGTAATATAATTAGCAAACAAAGAACTCTGCTGACCGAGCGCGATCTGCCAAACAATACACGGGCAGCACATATCGGTGCCAAAACGCTAGAGAGTACAACATATCAGTTTGGATTCATCAGCCCCTATGCACAGCCTGCTCTATAGGGGATGCCAGGCTGAAGTTGTCTGCTGCTTCACAGTCTGTCTGGTGGCAAGTGGGTCAGCTGAGCCCATCTCTGCGGTGAAGGTCAGGTTGGATATGCAGCATATCTAGCTAACTAAACTAAATAACAGGAACTGACAGAGAGAGAATAATGGTGGCCATAAAATATAATTGCATGAATGGGGGTACTTAGAGAACATAGGCAGATATACTTGCATTCCGACCCCTGCAACAAGGGTTTCCTGGATTCTGGGACCCCACTCCCAGATGTGTCCCCCTGGGAGTTTGATGCACCTGATGCCTCATGATACAAACAGACATGTGTTAGTTTTGGGGATAATATACTGCTGCACAGAATTAAGTCTATGGTGGGTGTTCTGGAATGGGCAGTGTGAGGGGGTCAGGGATGTAGCCACATGAAAGAGAGTGTAGGGCAAGGGTCTAGTGCACCATGGCCTGGCTGGGTGGAGGTTGAGAGAGAATGGGCAGGTTAGTGGAGATAGACACAAGGACTGGGACCTGCTCTGGTCTCATGCCCTGCAGTGATTTCATTCTCTGACAAATTATTCTAAACAATTGCAAAAGTGAATGACTGGACTTCCGTGAGAACAAGGCTCACACGGAGCTGACAGGGGGTGCCGGTGACTTGGGCTGACTGGGCAAGGTGCTGAGGAAGGGAGAGGTGGAGTTACAGAGGGATGATTTTTGGGCCTAGATGGCATCTGGTGTAATACAAAATGGAGTTTCTGAGCACAAACATATGCTCAGTTATTTGCATGATAGCTATTGTTCGTTCGTGTGGATGAGTGCCCTGGGGGTAGGGGTGTCTCCCCCCTTAGCTTACATGTGATCTATTCACTGCAGGAATGGTGATGGTGGTGGAACAACACCACGTCTCCCCCAACAACTTGCATATAATGTAAAAGGTTGCTTTAATGTGACAGGCCACAGCTTACAAATAGAATGCTAACCTGGAACCAAAACAATTAATTCATTAAAACATTCATTAATTCCTAACCCTTGATTACTCCCCTCAATTCATCTCACCCTTCTTAGCCCTTGTCCCCCATCTTCTCCCCGAGGCCAAGCCCCTCCTTCCATACCTCTTCATTCTTCTGCTGGCACCAGGGCAACCCTGTTTGTGCAAACAGTGCTACTCCATCCTTTAACGCACTAATACCCCTTTTATGTTCCACCCACCCCTTTCACTCCTCCCTCAAATGCTCCCCTCGACACCAATCTCGCTCCACCTACTCTCGACTGCACAGCCTGGCTGACCTGCCACAACAGCAACAACAAAATACCATTTAACACATCAATGCTCCCCTTAACGCTGCAGCCTGTCACAGCAATGCCACCAAACCCCACTTATACTGGTGCCACTCCTCTATTCTCAAGCACCGGAAAATACTACTAATACCAACAAAAAACCCACTAAAAACTCCCCATAGCAAAAAACAGGAGGGAGGGCGGGAAACACGACTTCTGCCCCAAACCTTGCTTGCTCCAGAACCTTCCTTGGCTCCTTTCCTAATGGCGGGGGGAGGGGGAGCAATCTGCCACACCAGCAGAGCTCGTTGGTTGTGCAGGTGCAGTGCCCAAATCACCCTGGGGGAATGCATACACATACCCCTCCGCAGCCCCCTTGGGTTAAACTGCACTAAAAATAAACAGACTTGCATATAGTGGAAAAGCTTGCTTTAATGTGACAGGCCACAGCTTACAAATAAAACACTAACCTGGATCCCTGGCCTTACAGATTACTGGTCTTTAACAATAAACAAAACAAATGAATTTGTTAAAACCCTAATTACGGACCCTTGATCCCTCTCCTCAATTGATCTCACCCTTCTTTCCCCTTTCTCCTCCATCTTCTCTCTGAGGCCACACTCATCTTCACTCTTCCTGTATGCCCCAGGCTAGCCTATCCATGCAAACAGTGCTACCTCCTTCCTTTACCTTGCTAATACCCCTTTTATCTGTCCCCAACCATCCTCCAAAGTGCCATGTCCCTGAGACACATAGGTGTTCTTTCTGCCCCACCCCCCACTCACCTCCATACTTTTATCAATTCCTCCACCGCTATCATCGGATCCAGCAAATAATACTGATTACCCAGCACTAACAAATGCACGCTATCCTCTTGAAACAAATCAAAATCCTCATACTTAATGTCCTAGTGTGCCAGCGTCCACACCCCCCTGGGCCTGTAAAATGTTACCAATTCCCTGTTCATCTATTTCCTTGTCCACTCAACTGCTGCTTCCTTTACAGCCCACCCCCTGCCCCATAATCTCTTTGGCATCAACTATATCCAGTACAAAGAAACCACCGGCCAAATTTCCCTCAACCAGCTCAAATCCCTCTTCACTTTCTTAATCAAACTGACCCGTGGCTCCTTAACCAAGTAATTCTACCCCATATGCAAAAATAGCACTGCCGGTACCCCATGCTGCTGCATTCAAACAGGCCAACATGGGCAGCAACTGATCCTGCCTAAGTCCTCCCACCTCTGACCATCTCAACAATGCCATCTCATAACTACACTCCAACTGGGTACCATACATTCTCTTCTCTGCATCTCTCCCCACCCATTTCACTATGGAGTAGCTGCAGATCCATATCTAAGAAACCTTACCACTCCTCTGAACCATATCGGCAAGGGAAAAGAAAATGAGCTACCGTGCTGAACCACGCCCCTCCCCACCCTCAACTAAACGCTCCCTGATGCACACTTTATACTTAGCAGATTTCCATTAACCTAAAGTCTTCAAAACCCTCTCAGTCAAAACCAACTTACTCCCCTCCGACGCATGTCCAATCCTAAAAGAATGAGTACCAAATTTGTCATCCCTCTCACCTAATGAGGCAAAGCCCTTCCTCATCGCCCCGAGAACCTGACCCGCCATTACACCTCCTCCATTCTCATGTTGGAAAACCAAATCTTTGCAACCTGGGCATCTCCTCTGCCACACTAAACCATCCTTTAGTGGGCACAAATCCTTACTTCTGCAGTTCAAATGCACACAAAGACCCTTTCACAGCTGATCCATCTTTGATTTACTGATCCCAATATCCATAATGTCTTCCAACAGAAAAGCGTCCCCCCATCAAAGTCCCCTTCCCCCCACCCTCAACATCAACTCTGACATTCAGAAAGCCCCAAATAACAACCAAGTAAAGCATGCTCTAAACATGTGCCTCCCCAGCATATGCCCACAGCTGCATTACACAATCTACCCAACAATTCCACGCACCATGCCGGTCTTATGTCCATTACATTCTCCTTCTCCCTTGCCCAGTCTTCCAGCATCCTATGTGCCGTCTCATGGGCATTCTACTTCTTCCAATGCAATGTCCAACTGCTATCTAGTACCAGAGTCACCTATGGAAAAAGGCCTATCATTTGCCTTTGCCTATAGAGATGTTTGAAATGGTTCACCCAAGCAGTCTCCTCAATCAGATTCATCTATACCACAGTTTGCTTAACTTCCATTCAATTAATTACTTTCCCAATTCGTTTTAACTGGCTTGCCCAAGGGGATACATAACATATTCTCACCATCTTTTTTTCTCAAATCATACTTATACCATTTAAGCCAATTATGCCAGTGTTGTTTCTCATTTTTAATGGGGCCAGAACTCTCCATTCATTTTTTTACACCCTTCTTAATAAATCTTACTCTTTCTACTCATCGGTTTCACTACCTGAACCAATTTATCAAACCCATGAATTTTGGTGTGGGTGATTCCCACTAGAAATCTACCCACCATGATAGCATTGATATTGTACCACATCATGCCATTTAGATAATTGATTGAATAGAGTCTTAATTTTTCCTCTAGAGTAGAAGTGAGAATGATGTGTTTAATGTTTTCATTGAAGATATTGGTATTATGAACATTACACCTAAACTGTGTTCCTGTAGAGTTCAAGGTCATTGTACTGGCAACATCCCCCTTGAATCTGCTGCCATTGATCCTAAAGCTGGGAACCATCATGAAATGATCACTAAGTTAAGTTTCAATAACTTCAATCTTTAGGAAGTAAGGATCTAAATTACCAGAGACAAAAGCATAATCCAAGACTGATGAAACATGCTGTTCATCCAAGTAGGGTGAGAAGTGATTCCACCCGGCAGATGTTCATCTAATACATGTAAATTCCATTCCTCCCAAAAATCACACATGTTCCCTCTTTTGTGTTTATCAGAGATGCCTCTTCCTCTCCCCATCTCAGTTTATCATTGCTTTTCATGTTTGATTCATGCCAATAAGAATTCAAATCACCAGCACCTACTATACAGCCTCCAGGTTAGTCATGGTTCCACTCAGTTAAAACATCCACAAATTCCTCCAAGAACTCAGATAGATTATCTAGTTTGGTACTCCAAAATATATTTGCAAACAGTGCATAACATTGTGATTCACCAAAGATTCCCCTCAAAGCGTTTGCAAGCAACCCTTTAGGTGTGAATAATTGTCTAATGACGTCCAGCTCTATATCTGTGTGAACTACTGTTAACAAGCCCCCCAAAGGTTGTCCCTTCTAACCCCATAGCGCTGGTTGGAAGACAACTTTATAACCATCAATTAAGGGACAAACGGTCAACCATACTTCTTGTAGAAAAAATATTTCATGGGCTCTCAAAAAATTACACAGCACTTCATTATAGAATAATTAATTATGCCCCCAAGTAGCCCAGGAAATGCACTTTAGACCGATATTAGTGATAGTAGCTCTTTTTCAGAGACTTCAGTTGGGCAATGTAATCCTTTAAAGTTAGTGCCAACCACCACCATTCTCCCATGTCTTCCCTATTAGGTTTCTGTACTATGCTAATTTGATCTCCATTTCTACAATCTTGGGATCTATCTATTCCCTTGTCTCCCCCCTAACTTACTTTGTGGATGTTCTCTTACATTTGCAGGGGTCAGATCATAGCCACATTGTCTTTAAGTATCTGCCTCTTTTAGTATAATCTCCTGAACTAATTTAGATGGAATGTTAAGTAAGACTCTATCATTTCTGGAGGAATCAAAAAAATCAACCATTTCAATATCTTTAACGGAAATTAGGTGAAGATATGGTATCTCAAAAAACAAAGATAACATCTTACCTCTATCCAGGTTACCAGGTCCCCCATGATTGATCAAATATTCCAATTGAAGCCATCCCTCCCGATGGCTCTCCAGAGTCTGCCCTTGGCAGTGTCTAAGAAGAGAGGGCAGCTCTGCTCTCAGAGGAGAAGTCACTTTCTCACTAATAATTGGGTTCACCCACACAGGTATTCCCCTTTTTGCCTTCATCTCCCCAAGGATCAATATGATAACCTTCAAATGATTCTAATATTCTCCTAATTTTCTAATTGAGGTGTTACTATCCGCGCTAGTTTTACACAATTCAATGTCTCTTTACTTCCTCTAAGTCCAATCTCATGGGTACTTGGGCCACCGCCCCCCTGCATCACATCAAGACACATCTGGCTTCCTACATTGGCCTTATAAGACTGCAAACACCCTCCTATATTATCTCTATTAGGTTCCACCTCTTGAAACATAGCGTTAATTAAACAGACTGGCTGGGCCTGCACCGGTCCCGGTTTTACTACTGTAGACCTATTCCTTGGTTTGGGAGTTGAGGTCTGCAAGAATATTTCATGTACTCTTCCCTGAAGCATTACATTCTCAACAATAACAATTAAGACCCTGGAATGAAAAGGACAATAGTCATTCCCTTCCCCTTTTCTAAATCCTCTCCTTCATTATTCACCTTTGCGGGCGCCTTTACTTTAATACGTGACTCAACAGCCTAATCATACTTCACTTATTTCCTCCTGGGTGATAATTCACCCATATTAACATCTTGATGTAAATTGCTGAGGACTTTTCCAGAGGATTTCTGCCCAACCTTCAGTAGCCTAACATCTTTATTTCCATCCTGATTAATTTTTGCAACTTTAATGCTACCATTCCAAGCACATTTACTATTTGCATTCATCTGTACTTCAGGCTTCCTTTTGTCAAAAATACAATATGTTACTTGTTATATATTGTTAACAGCCCCCACACTATTCGTAGATAACTGGATCACTGGATTCAGATGGCCCTCTGGTACTGCTTCACCTTTCACACAGAAAAACCTCTTTACTTTGTGTTTCCTCACACGGTTTTGAGTCGACCAAATTTTCCACATTCCCAATCTGCTCCTTTAGCCCATCCTTCTCCAATCTGACTGAGGACGCAGAGATTTTCTCTAAATGGTATGAATGCCCCTTTAATTAATTCTCCATATTCTTACATACTTTTAACAGAGACACATCTACTTGATGGAAATGATCCCAAGTTAAAACAGCAGAACTTCTTTCTCAAAAACGGGCCATTCACATCAGGCTTCAAGCTACCCTTTGTAATATCATTTGTCAAATCATATTCAGTAAATATCGGAGGGGTATTCAATAAGGAGGAACTTTTAAGGGGTACATCAATTCTGTGTCTTCCAGAATTCATCATTTCTGAGACCATTAAACTGTGGTCGAGAATGTGCTTCTCAATAGTTAGTGGTAGAACGTTCGGATCACTTTTCTGTAATACCATGCTATTATAAGATCCTTTTATGAGTACCGGAAAATGATCTTCCATCTTTGTTTTAGGTACTTTTTTCCCCTGAGACCCTGCTGCAGGCTCCCACTTTTATTGTCAGTAGTCGGTACAAGAGTATTCGGGGGAGAATGGGGTCATGGTAAGGACATATTTACATGAAGGCCTTTCTTACTAGAGAATACAAGTGTGGCCAACATGATGTCTTCATGTATGTTGATTGCGGGGCCCTTAGTTCTTAAATTAGGCATTTAAAAAGAAACAAGAGAACGTCAACCTCACTTAAAATAGCTTATATCTAAAACTGTCCCCCGAAACCAGTTAAAATACCAAAGCCTTGAAAACAATTAGCAATTCTCATCCACCAAACCCGCGTACAGCGAGAGACTGCAGCTACCAATATGCCCGTGATAGGAAACTCTATTGGGTGCCATGGACCAACACTGTTTGCAGTGGATGCCAGGGATATTACAGAAATGTGTTCTTTATAAACAGGTTTTACGAGGCAAGCAAGGCCTAACTCTACAGATTCACCACTACCTAATTATTCATAAAAACATATATATGAAAAGAAAAAAAAAAGAAAACAAAGCAAAATATACAATACAAAAATACAATACACCATGAAAAAAGTCCACCTTCGTCGAAAAAAAGTAAATAGGGTCCCAGACTGACTGCAATCAATAAATACCTTCAAAAAAGAAAGCTTAATTGCAGCCGTATAAAGTATAATAAGAGTCTCAAATTCAATACTGTCGGTAATGACGTAAACAAAATCACATATGAACTGCTGCAGATACTAGAATAAAAATAGTCTCTAGTTCGCAGCTGCCGATGAGGAAGTGTAATATAGTTTCAAGTTAAGTTTGATACGCCCGTTTATGAGGTCAAAATAAGACAATGCTGTCAGCCATAAAAAAAAAAGTATATTAATACTTATAAGGCTGTAGAGTTTCACTTACTAAAGACCACAAGTTCCCAAGTGTACCGCAGATATAATGGGCAAGCACTGTGTATAAATAGCACAAGCCTTGATTCACTGTTGATAAGAAATACGTGCAGGCGATACCAGAGAAAAGACGCTGTACTGCGTGAGTGCATGGTGTATCTCTGACCCCAAACAAAATATCCGAGCCAATAAAGGGTTCAAAGCAGCTCTGTACAGATCCATAACCTGTGATGAGTAGAACATTCTACATGGGCAGCAGCAGAGCAGAAAACCACTGGGGAACTTACATACACAAACACTGGGGTGGCGAGTGCCCGTACCAAATGTTTCCAAAATGTCGTGCCTGCAAAATTCCACTAACAGTAAATACGTGTCCTCTTTTCCAGCCAGAGGAATGCTCTATGCTCTGAGGACGAGGGGTCCTAGGTTCCGGGAACATACTGCAGAGCTTCTTGCGTCTTGCGAACATCCGGCTTCCTGGCTCGACTTCCTGACTTGAGGAAAAGACCTACTGCCGTGCACCATCCTTTCACGTCCAGACAGCAATATATGTTCCTTAGTCACTTTCTGGAACTGAGGGGTACCCTTGAATGTCCAGTAGTGATTCATAGCTTCTGAACTTTAATTAGACCAGCAGGAAGAGATGTGTCTTTGCTGCAGTCTTGATGCACCGGACTGAATAAATAGTCTAAGGAATTTACGAAATATAAGAGGAGTGCTGTGAATTACGGAGATATTTTGACATATGGTACTTTGACCTGGGCATATGATGCCAATACTAGCACATGTTCTGCCACATAATATAAATAGCAGTCCTGTGATACCACCAACTTGGCATTAGCTACAATAAATGACACGTGTTCTTCAGTCCTGCAGAACATATCATTACCATTACTGTCATTTGAGTGCTTACGTTTGATATGATAGCACCGCTTGCCTATTTTGGAGACCACAAAAAACAGACGCATAATGCATCTATACAAACAAAAACATATAAATAATACACCATACTCTAAATTACATAATCATCCACACTACATCAAGTACAATCTATATTCTAAACATCACGGTCCTGATTCATGGAATGCTTTCCCACGGGACTGCACCATTATGAAACACTTCCATGAATCAGGCCCCACATGTGTTGGAGACAAACAGAGATACTGGCTTTTCCAGTGTTTGTTTTACCAAGCCCCTAACCCTCTCTTGAGTCAAAGACATCAATCTTCTCTGTAAATGAACAGATCTTATAGCCTCACACCATCTGTGACAATTGTTTGCTAAGTGATGGCAAGTGCTCACAGCTACTTCTTCCTGGCAATATTTTCACCTTGCTAGATGTCTCTAATATGTTATTACAGCAGGGAGGCTGTGTAAAAGTCATGTTTGCAGGTCTTTTTTAGAGTTTACTTTATGTGCATTACAATGTTGTCTGTATCAGCTAGTGTCCCTTTCCTCATTTCTGATACCTGTTTCACAGTAGAATTAACCCAAGATTGGGATGTATAAATAGGATCAAATTGATTCTGTATTGTTAAAGGAGTACTGGTATCATCAGGCAAGTTAAATGTGCTGACTGGTGCTAGCAACTCTTAAGTTCACATTAAAGAGATGTATGTTTAGTACATCACACCATATTGTTATTACATGTATCTCCCTTACAACCTGTGCATTCTAAGATAAGGTTTTATTAGTATTTTGATATTTGGTGGCTCATTAAGTAAATCTCATGCCCCCCAATGTACAGGTCAAACCCACACATTTCTGCAAGAAACAGTTACTTGTCTCAAAACACAAATGTATTTAAATCCATGAATTAAAGGTGGTCCCCAGAATTCATGTATGGGAAGTCACCTAAGGTTAGACAATAATAGGATGCTTGATTTACAGAAACAAAATTAACGTTCGTTCATGAATCTCACTATTTTTCACAATTGCATTCATTTACATGAGCAATTCTGGATATAACGTTAGATCTATATCATTGCACACAGAACTCAGAATGGTATTGCACATTGAACTGGAATGCGATCTCTTTGAATTGTACATTTGCATTGTTTGTTTTTCTCTGAAATCTGTGTATTTTGACAACACCTCCCAAACCACCCACTTTCTCTGAGTGAGCAGAAAAATAGTTAGAGAGAGCATATAACATTTCTATTTGAGAAATCTCAAAACCACTTTTGATTAGTCTTTAGAAGCATGGAACCATGAGAAATTGTCATGTGTTGACAGTTGAGTCTCAGTCATCATCAATATTCCTTCTGCAGGTTCCCTTGTGGACAGGAACATTGCTCTAGAATTCTGGGTAGCAACATGAAAACTCAAAAAACCAAGACTGTTAGAATCTGTGCTTGGAGACACATACTTGTATATATGATATATTGTTAAGTGACTCCAATCAAACACTCCCTCTAAGTCAGTGCCTTGTCTGGGATTGTCAAGGGAAGCCATTATTTATATATTTTTATAGCAAGTTATACCCTGGATGATAAACCATTGTATAACACCCCTCTCTATGAATCCTCCTGATCAAACTGAGCCAAGAAGTAGGTTTGTTTTGCAATTTAAAAGGTTTATTGAGAAAGTAAACAAGATATATATCACACTTTTATGAATAAATTAATAATTGATAGCACACTTATGAATGTAATGTTGATCAACAAGAGATAATCTGACACTAGCACACTTCTTTACACTCAATGAGGAGTTAGTATAGGAAGGATAAGGTAGCAGAAAATACTGGTTTCAAGGAAAAGCAATGAGGGAAAAATGCAGCACAGAAATAAACTTGATATGATTTCAACAAAAGATAATATGATCACTTTTTCTTTGACAATTCCCCCCCCCATGCAAGATATGGAGAAGGAAGGAGAGCACACAATTCTCAGTAATGCAAAATGCAATACAAATTTCCAGTTCCCCCCAGCGAGCGTAGAGGAAAACAGGTATGATTTGAAAGGAGGCAAGATCCTTTTAACTGTGGTGGCAATGAAGTGAAAAATATGCTGAAAATGCTTGTAATTCCCTCTAGAGGTTCAGGGTGAGTGAGAGATACTTTAAATCAGTTCAGGTAAGCCCTACCAATGATTCATGGAGGGTTATCGGGTTGAAAACGGGATTCAGTAATGGAAGCAAAAGACAGATATTTTTACACGTGGTTGAAATGAAGCAAACTGTCAATTCGCAGCACTTTTTTCCGAGTGCGTCGATCGCGATTACGGAGGAACTATAAGGAGTAGCAAGTCAGTTTTAGGCTTGTTGGAAAGCATAGAAACCTAGCACACGGTTCAAAAGATACGGACAAGTTAATGGAGGTAGATTCTCAAAATAAAAGTAAAGCCCAGAATGACAGATGACAGTTTTGCAGAATGGACACACGATTTCTTATGATGCAGTTCTAAATAGGTTAAAATAGTTTGAATTAGATTATTTTAAACTAAGTGATTGGTTTGCAGAGTTCTGGCTGAGTACTCACACTATGAATTTGAAACAGGCCGTCAGGGTCTGGTCAGCAGGTTTGGACTGGACTCCGGGCAGTTTCTGGTATTGGTTCTCTGGTTTGGATCTCTGGTTCTGGTCTGGTCTGTGGTTCTGCTGTCGGCACTTCACAGCGGACTGGTCTGTGGTTCTGCTGGTCTGGATCAAGTGGATTC
This sequence comes from Ambystoma mexicanum, assembly GCF_040938575.1. Taxonomy (NCBI): domain Eukaryota; kingdom Metazoa; phylum Chordata; class Amphibia; order Caudata; family Ambystomatidae; genus Ambystoma; species Ambystoma mexicanum. The sequence continues at coordinate 1,513,280,327 of NC_090937.1, read as the reverse complement.
TGGATACAGCACTGCTTTCTGGGTCTGCTACCGGTTCTGGCAAAAGTTCTTGGCAAAGAATCCAACAGCTCGCCCAGCTGTAGAATAGTTTGGTTGGATTGCTGGATTCTGAAGTTCTCAGCTTGTGGGTTGGGCCTTTGCTTTCATTTCTGTAGTCTATCTGGAGTCTAAGTTCTGGATGTTCCTTCTAGATGTTGTGTGGTCCGGCAAAATGCTCCGCAAGAAAATGGAAAATTAATGTCTTGCCTGTCCAAGCAGTCTCTTTTTATGTGTTCTGCAAGTGGGTGTGTGCATGGGCATAACTAAGCCTGCCCCTCACAACGTATCATTGGCCAAGTCCTCCTCTCTCCCTTGATTGGTGGAAGGAATGGAGTGTCATCAGGCATTAATTTTATGGCATACAGAAAGAACACTCCCCTTTGCATTTACTTAGAAAATGAATTTTTCATAACTAACAGGTTTCCCAGATACACACTTCGTTGAAATTACATACACATTTCACAGATTAATTTAAGATACACTCTCGCCCAACTCTGATCCCCCGCAGAGCCTGGGTTCAAAAATGGCAACATTTTGTGCTTTTTGGTGACTTTGGCCATATTGGTTTTTCCTCAAAATTTACACAGACCTGCACCCCTTCCCTGAGCATATTACTGGAAATTACTATGTCTCTATCCTAAACACAGTGTCTGCAATATTAATAAATAGCAGGGTTTGGTCCCAGAACACCGCACAAAGTGGAGTTTGGTCTCAGATCGTGAGGGCATTTTCCATATTAAGGACCCCCAAATTGTACATTTCTGTGAGCTTAATACAAGATTTCATAAGCAATTTAACTTAAACATATATTTGCTGCAATATAAATCTACAGTCCAATCTGGCCCGCCCTCAGAAGCTTGGTGAGTCAGAGATCACAGGCCTCGCCTTCTTGGCAGGGCAGCTGTTGCCAGCTACACCCTGATCTGCATTTCTATTCAATTGAAAGGGTCTATTGTGTTGTATCCTGCAGGCTGCAGGAGAAACTCCTCCCTCTCAATCAACAGGACCATGTGATAGCCTGGGCTGTTGTGTGTGTCTCTGAGGTGTTAATGGTTCTCAGGAAAAGCAAGTCTTTTGAACTTTTAATTACATAAGACCCCCTTCTGTTCACTGCACAGTTCTGCAAGACAGCTCTCCTGTCAGGATGTATAGAGCGCCAGCGCCGGTCAGTGTCCAATGCCGGTACTGCACCTATTTTTGACAGCTGTCTTGAATTAATACATTTCAAAAGAAAGGATTTTACTTGATAGTATATGATCCTTGCTTGACATGGCATTGATGTGGATCTGCAGTAGAGTAAAATAAAACACTCAACCATAGTTGGATTTTTGTTTGGTAGTTTCGGGCCCATGATTTTAGCAATTTTTGACATTAATAAAAACGGATTTTGAACAGAACCATCTTTCTTTGCACTGGTGGGTGGCAGGTCAGGGGACCATTTTGGTGTGCGCAAAACTGTGCAGTTCTCCTGGATTCTGGCGCAAATGTGGGCTTTTCCGCTATCTTGGATTTCCTAAGCCCACAGCACCAAATGTTGCAGCATAATAATCCAAACGTGGGTCAGGACACCCAACAATATAAATAGCACTTCTCTGTATTTGGTGCTGCGCTCTTTAAAAATTATAATCTCAACAAATTGTACCCAAAGAGTTTTCACAAAACAAGTTAACATGGGGCTGTGATATGATGACACCCATGGCAGAGCCTAATCAAGATATGTTTGATAATGTGTATTCTGTGAAGGCCAGCAGCTGAGCATTAAGGAATGGGAGATCAGAGCAAGTTTAAAGTAGTCATTTGTATTCCCATACAAATAGTGGAAATGTAAATCCCATCAAACCCCTAATTCTGAAATTAAACAGTGATACTTATATGTGATTTAAAAGGACAGGGTACCATTGGTAAACTAAAATTGAAAATTTAACAACATATGCAAGCCATAAAAAACGCTGATCCTTCCTATCCAATGGCAGTTCACTTCAAGGATGTACATCAGGGCAAACTGGACTGTCTGGGATTTCTAGGCTTACACCACATCACAGCTAACCCACGGGGGGGCAATAGAGAATTAGATCTGCGCCAAAAAGAGACAATGTACATTTTGGATTTTGAATCTAAAAAACCTAAAGGACACAAGCTAGATGAGGAGATGTACACGTATCTAGGAACTTAAGGTATGAGATAAATGATTACCTATTGCTCTCTTCTGGCCTTTGGTCAGCTGCTATTTTGAACATTGTTCTTTATATAATTTTCACCAATTGGTAGAAATCCCATTATTTAGATGTTTATATAGACAAGGCTCTGCATAGCTAGCTGAACAGTCATATATTTTCTGCATGAGTACGTGCAATGATATCACATGAAGTCTCTTCTTTTAAAATTGGAATCTGTTATTTGTGCTTATATATTTGTTATATGTTATATTTTAATTCACTTGGGGGATGATTTATTGGCCAGTCTCAGATCCATGTTTGTCCGCAATAACACACGGCTGTGGAGTTGAATTTATGTTACAGTTGGTTCCTCTCCTTTTCCTTTTTTCTTAGCCTAGAGTGATATTGGTAGTTAATATATGTGAAAGATGTTTTTGTTCCCATTTCAAAAGGAGGTTGTGCAGCTATAATGTGCTATTTTACAACAAGAATTCATATTTTAGAATTATGCGTATTTAAACTTGACAATGTAAGATGCGTTTTATAGGAACAATGCACTTTATAGCACCATGCACTTTAACTACTTTGCTTTATATAGCAAAAGTTGCACTTTACGCACTAAGCACTTTAGAGCATTATGCACTTTAATTGCTCTGCCTATATGGCATACGTCATAAATATGCATTATAGAATATGTTGTTAAGACAACTTTTTAACAAAGAGCTGTGTGTCATTGTCGCTTTTTACTTTATCGGCAAAGAATGCCTAGAGCACCCTTACCCACGCTGATTCAGGGGCCACATTGGCAACTCATAGCAAACCCCTTGTAATTTGCATTTGAAGCATGAACTAATTTAGCTTTGATTGTGCAACCCTTGTTCTTAATAACTCACTGTATGTTATGGTTTATAGAATTTTTACCTGGGTTTGCACGGATACAATCGATAATTTATCATTTTAGAATTGGGGACTAGAAGTATATTAAGAACCAACACTACCTGTTAATCACTCTAAATGGTATGAATTCGACAGTGCAATGAAACAATGGAACCTACGCTATCTCCAAAATGGCCGCCGTGTTGTACCTAAAACTAACCAATGTATTCCACATTGGAACACTAGAAAGCGAAAAAGGACAATCTGTATTACGAACCACAGAGACTGGCCGAATGTTTGTATATATACACATATTTCTAAGCATTTGTTTGTACGTGAACAAGCTGTGAGCTAGCAGTGAAACGCGTTGTACCGTGCATTTTTAATTGTTGGCTGATGCCTAATAAAACTGGAAATTACATGGACTCGATGCTGTACTTATCTTGGGTTTCTATTGAAGGAAAGTGTCTGTGACCGGCGTCCTCAAAACTGCTTTGAGTGCTATCCCCCTTGGGAGAAATGAAATCATTTTCTCCTTTTTCAAATATATATATATATATATCTATATATATAGATATATATATATATTTTTTTTTTTCTATTTTTTTTTCAAAAAAAGAAAACCAATTTCCAGATTCTGAATGGAACCGGGAAAAAGTCAGCGGAATGCACTCCCAAGAACAGTAGAGAAATTCAAAATAACTCTCTACAAAGAGGTGAAAACACTCCAAAGTTTATCCAGACTCACAATGCTTTATTTTTAATGTCACCATGGCAAGGAAAAAAGACCAGAAAATGACGCGTTTCACGGTACACAGATCGCTTGATCACGTTGAAAGTGCAAACATAAACAAGATGACTTTAAATAGGCTGCTCAGTCTCTCTCATCTCCATGCCGAATGGAGTGTATGCATTCCTAACATAGTGCTTTAGCTAAAATACAACGGCAGACATCTTTACACATGTGAAAGGCTACGTGGTTGCTTCAAAATATTCTCTAAAAGTCACATTGCTTAACGTTATTTTAGTTGTAATTTGCATGAGCTAAAATAACATGAAAAAGCCCATGTAGTTGGTAATATTACCTGCAAAATGAACGCTTTGTGCATAGCGTTACTCTAAAATAACAACTGTGTATTGAGCGTATGTAGCCTCTGAAAACATGCCGCCGTTGTCATTATATTGCTGTGACTATTATTGCCTTGGATGTGTAGGCAATAAAACGCAGTGTTATACTGTCCAATACCTTCCAATGCTTGTGAAAACAAACAAAGCTCTGTAAGTTGACTGTTGCTTTGCCCACATTTGGAATCTGCTGCGGTAAGTATTATATTGTTGCTGACTGCAAATTCGCTATTAGTACTTATAATAAAATGAGCAAAAACTGTTGCTAGCATTCGTAAATGGAATGCATGCTGTAATGCTGTCCTGAACTTTAGACCATTAACAACCTGCCTTATACAAATTTAAAAAGCAGCATCATCCCAGATATATAGCTCCGAGTAAGCTTTTAATAGCCTATAAAGTGCCCAGTGCATTTAAGCTGTAAAATGCATAGAGCATATTTTGCTATAAATTGCTTAGTGCATGTAAACATTTGTAAACTTTTGACTTGTGCAAAACAGCAAATAGATAATGCTAATCTCCATATTCCACCCAAAGTTCAGTCCTTAAGATTAGCGAAAGCAGCATAAAAAAGAACAGCAGAATTACAATTAAAAATGTTTCAAAGTACAGGAAGGAAAGAAAAGGGGGAGAGACAGACTAAAAATATCCTAGTGTTCATGTAACCTTAGCGCACTTCCATGGAACAAAATTAGAATAAAATCAAACTAAGGACAGTGTGTCACAATTCTAAAAGCTAAACAAAATGATGTCCTCTGATATGACAGGGGTAAGACAATAATGGCCTGGTAAACTTCTCCCTTTAGACTAATCTATATTGTAAACCATAAAGGGTCCCCCTGTCCATAAACAGTAGTAGCCGTGTAGTTATGTTTAAATTGCTAATCCCATAGGAAGCACTTTTTAGGTGGCTTATAACTTCACTCCCGCTGGAGGACTCTTCACCAAACTTTGCAGAAAAAGTATATGGCCCATTTTGATTTTTTTTTTGCAAAGTTTAGTGATGTTTGGTGCACGGGGTGCAAAGTTATAAGGGGGGTCCCAAAATGTGTGAATGGGGAAAAAACTTTGCTCACGCCTACAGCTCAAACCGCTGCATGGATTTGCACCAAAGGATTTGCGGCAGGAGTAGCGGCTTGGTCTCGAAAGTGTGCTTCTGTTAATTTGGAGGAAATCCGTCCAGTAGTTTTTTTTAAATGACCAAAAAGTAGGTCTAAAGAAATATTGATATTTATGTCCGCTCCGCGGACAAGACACCGATTGGCTAATTGGCTTGCGTCATGCACACGGACATGTGACGTGTTCCCTGATTGGCTGGGATGAAGCGTGAGGTCCGTCACATTGTTTTGATGCGCCCACCATCTTGGATCCACGGACATCCGCAGACTGCGCAGCGACGAATGGGAAAAAAATACAATTTCGGTGAGTGTGTTGGTGTGTAAGTGTGCTTGGGGAGTGTGGGGAAGTAAGAGAGGGTCAAATGCTGTATTTTTTTAGGTGGCAGGTGCCCCTGATGTGTTTGCCATGTCCGCCATCTTCACGGCTGTCCAAGGACATAAAAAATGCACTACTGGCTATTTTACTTTAGTATGATATTGGTTTTGGGTTGTTAGCAGAGCCTTGATTGTAATTAATATCCTGTAAAAGTAGGCCATATACCACAGTTCAAATCTTCGATTGTATGGGTGTGTTATGCTGCGGTGGTTGTGGCCAGGACCTAGAGTCTTACAGCAGCATAACACACCCATACAATCAAACATCCATCAAATGTCCACAAATCAAAAGTTTGTGTACTGTTTGATTTGTAGCGTGTGTATGTGAAGTTTTGGCTTAGCCATGCAATTAAGATTGTAGAGTTTTTTTTAACAAGCACTGCAGTATAACATATCCAAGGAAGTAAACATTTTGGATTGTGGTTAGATGTTTGCTTGAATGGTTGTGTTATGCAGCAGTATTTGTGAGTTGAATTATTATATACTTACTGTTTGACTTTTTGTGATTGGATACTTTTTTATGAATTGGGTACTGGAGCAGATTTCTTTTTCAATTTCTGTGATAAAAGAAAATATCACATGTTAGTGTAGGGAGTTCATAATGAGTTATTACATTGCATAATAGACATTTCTGCATTATTGTGTCCCTCATATTTAGTACTTTATATTTCAAACCAGTGTACTGTGCAATTTGTTCAGTTTCTGTGTTTGTTTATTAAATATTTGGGTCTGTGGAAAAATACAATCCATGCTGGATTAAAAAAAAACTTTTTTTTGTTATGGTACAATATATTTCTTTCTTTGTTTTCAGTGCTTATTTGTTGTTTCTGGCTAATCTTCTATCTGTTGGCTTGTTGCAGATTGTTGGGGCAGTTTGATACTTGGTGGTGTATTCTAATTGTTTACTTATAATGTTATGCTAATCTTCTATCTGTTGGCTTGTTGTAGATTTTTTGGGGCAGTTAGATACCTCTTGCCGTATTCTAATTGGTTATAGTTTGTTACTTATACTTTCAAGTTATTCATCTATCTGTTGGGTTGTTGCAGATTTTTGCGTCAGTTAGATACCTGTTGGCGTATTCTAACTATTTATTTTTTGTTATATTTTAGTGGAATTGATTTATTTGTTTGGTTGTTGCAGAATCTTGGGGCAGTTAGATACCTGTTGCGTATTCTAACAGTTTATAGTTTTCTGATTCAAGTTTTGTTAATGTTTATGCACAGATTAGTTATAAAAATTTTGTTTTAAGAATATTAAATAAGCATTTATAAGATTTGCTGGTAATCTCTGCTTTAAAGTAATGGTACTATCATTACATTCAAACCATCCGCAATTCTTTTTTATGTATGCAGTGTAGTGACCTGCATTGGTTGTGGCTCCTGCGTGGTAGATTATACCTATTGTTGTGAAGGTTTTCTTACCAAGTGATACTTGACCATGTGTGAATCCAGTTAGCTTGCAGTTGTTTTTGGTACCATCTGCATTGTAACGTAAAAGCATTAGTATTATGTATTTACTATCTGTCTGTATTTGTAAGGTGGAACGATTATCTGAATTGCAGGTAGTATATAATCTGCCATGGTTTGCATGTTGTACAAGTTGCTGAAATGGAATGGATTCACAGTAGGTATTTATACATGCACGAAGCGTTCATTAGGGATTTGTTCCTGTGCCATAGGGTTGCAGAGAGTGCATCTATGTTTCCACATGTTTGAAATCTGAAAGATTTAATTTATAGGTATGTTTTTGTTTTCCAGTACTTGTAGTAAGTACATTAGAAATTCTTCTGGATCTTCTTGTGAGTTTATGGTGAATTTGACCATCACAGCACAGAAGTCCAATTATTGTCTTAATCCATGAACACTGTAGGGTTTGTCAGGATTGTTGGTTGCATTTCTATGAAGGACTAACATTTGCAAATACAATTGGTCTGTATTATGTAAGTAAATGTTGTCAATAATTGGTGACAATTGGAATAGAATATGTATTGCTACATTTGCGTAGCAATTTACACCAGTTATATTTGAAAATTTGAATGAACCTGATAGTTCTGTGTCCAAGTCATTTTTTCAGAGAGTGTGTTGCTTCTTTGAAGAAGTACTTGAGTTACTTTGAGTAGTAGTTTCTTCTTTGGTTGCAGTAATTGATGAAGTATTAGCTTCTTTTACTCTCTTTGGAGGATTTGCAGTGAGATCCTTTTGGTTTCTGTTGAAGTAGTTTTCTTTTACAATGTTTTGCTTTTTATGGAACAGGATAGGTTTTTAGATGGGATTGTGCAGTGAACGTAGTCTATTGTATTCTAGAATGCAAGGAATATCATCATTTACTTTACTTGCATCAACGTTTATTAGAAATAGTCTGTCAAGTGTACATAAGCGTGACAGTGCTGCGTAGCTCATGCCTTCTTTAAAGACTGTGTTCCCAATATCTATTAATGCATTATCTAGAGTAAGAACTTGTGATTTATGAATGGTGACTGCATATGCTAGAGTTAGAGAAAATCGTTCTCTGCGTACATACATGTCTTTAAAAAGGAGGAATCAGGCTGTTGAGCATCCTATCTTTTTAACTTCTGATAGTTTGTCAAAGAGAATATTGACAAACTGAACGTTGTTGTCACGTGGGTATGTTTTAAAGCCAACAACTGTACCAAGTGCTCCATTAACTAGTCCTTGCTCCACGTCAAGGTTACGTTTAAGCATTACTCTACAGTTTAAGATCATTTTTATATTTTTTCCAAACCAGCTGTGTTGGACATAGAGTTTTCTAAGCTAATTAGTCTTATTGTGGCTTGTTGATACATAGGTAGGGTCATACCATGTACGTCCAGTGTGTCTGTGCAGCAAATTTCAATTATTGGTTGTATTTCTTTTTTCAACATTATTTCATTGAATTTGGAACAGCTTGCAAGAGTTGGCATTAAGGACATACAATTCACTTTTTTTGTGCTAATTTTTCCATGACATCAGTAGCACATGAGTTATGGCCATAGAGTACATGGATGTGCCGGGCTTTTAATATTGATTGTGCTTCTTGAGATAGTACACCAACTCTAATACTTTTTAAGATGTTGGCATATGTGATGTCTGCAGACTGGCACATGTTTTCTGTTAATTCTCGATATTGGAAATGTTGCCAAAGGTTGACATTTCCGATGCTGCCAACAGATTTATGGCAGAGTTTGTGCTCTAACATTTTAAAAATAGGTTCACCTTTCACTGGTGTACATTGAAGAAGATGTCCGAAAACAATAATGTGCTTTCCTCCAAAGAGCTCTTTGTAGTCTGTTTTGAGTACCTTTTGTACCTTTTGTATTCTGAGGTGAATCAAAGCCAACATTAGGTTGGAGACCATGCTCACTTCATCTATTAGTAACATTTTAATTTGTTTCACAACTCTGCGTAGTTCCATTGCAGATTCTGTAGAAAGTTTGTAATAATCTAATTTGCTGTGGTGTTCTACTGGAAGGAGTAGTAATCGGTGTAAAGTGACACTGCCTGTATTGTAGGCAGCTAAACCTGTGGGGGCAGTTAAAACAGCTGACAGTTTGTTGTTTGTCAATTGTTGAATGAATTTGTTGATGATTTTGATTAAGAATGTTTTTCCTGTAACAGCTTCACCACTGATGTATATCAGTATAGGTTTGTAGTTTTGGCAGGTACCATTTTTATTTTCATGTTTTGTTACTTCTTCAAAAATGCTACGCTGCTAATTGTTCAGTTTTGATTTCAGTAGAGTGAAGTCTTCTGTATTTTCTTCATAGTGACACATGGTGTTTTCTACTTCTGTAATAGATGATTATGCCTCATTTGCTATTAGTGGCTGTCCCAGTGATTCTTGGCTTCCTGTTACAGAAGGTTGACTACTGTTGGGAGTGTCCTCATCTAGTTGGACCTGGAGTTTCTTCTTCATGCTGCTGTACTTTGTGCAACATTGTTTTGTACTGTGTAAAGTTTACATCTGTTATAGTGCTTTTATTTGCTTTGAAAGTGCCTTGATAGGAGTCATAGATATCTAGAACCTCTTCTTCTTTTCTCCATGGTTTAAAAAATGGTTTTTTATGTTGAGGTGTTTTTAATGACAATTTGATATGATTAATTAAGCTTCATTTGGTAAGTTTTATTAAGCTGCCTCCCAATTTGTCACTCTGTATCTACCTTTGTTTTCATCTGGTTTTATATTATTTTTATGTGTGAAGTTTTGGGCTATGTGATATAGACACATGGTTTCCAAAATGGTACTCCTGTTTGGCTAGTATGTGTCTAGTAAATTGTTTTACAAAATGTCTTGGCTGTTGGGATCATGTTTTGGCTATTGTTTCTATGTCCTCATGATTTGAAAACCCTTTTTCTAGATTTAGCAGGAGCAAGACTTAGCCATACTATATTTTCAGATATTCCATACAAAGCAGTACCGGTTAGACGGTCTGCAGCTTCACAGCAGCCACATTATCTATGAGAGAGCATTTTTATGCATTAGCTTAACAATTTCTGTGACATTGTTTTGTCAGAAGATAGGTTATCCCAGAGGTCTTTGAAGCTCTAGCTCTTTTTTTTCTGATTTGGTTAAGTAGGCTGTGACATATCGTGCAACTGCAGTGGAATTGTCTGCAATATACTGCACATCTGTGTTTGCATTCCATAAAACGGCAATGATTGCATTGTAATCATTGACATCTTTTGCTTGTTCTGTTCTTTTTATGTAAGATGTGTTCTTAGGTGATTTACCTTTGACACTATGTCTAACTGAAGACATGAAGTTGTTTACTTGACCTGTTGCTGTAACTGGTCTAGGGAAACAAAAACAGCATTTGCTGTAGTGTTTCCCTTTGTTTTATATTTGCGATGACAATATTTCCCACTTTTGTGTCTTTGAAATTGTAAAATTTGTGCATAAAGGTCACTATTTGTTGTTTGTGAAGGAATTTCACAAGTGACATATTTTCGATAAACTGTAAAACAGTGGCATCACTGTCTTCACCAAATTTTTGAGCCTGGTCTAACATATTGGATACTGTAGCAGGATCTAGAAGTTGAAATTGACCAGTTTCTGGTGACTCTTGAATTATTTCCGTGGTTTCCCTCAGGTTTTCTTCAATATTAATTTCTTTGTAGTATTCATTATTGTTTTTAGATATTGCAAGGCTTGTCTAACTAAGTCCACAAGTTGTTGCCAAATTTTGTTGTCTTTTGTAGGTACACCATTTACTAAGACAATTAAAGATTGATCTATTGGATGTTGCACTCTCGGAGTGTGTACATTCCCTTTCAGATCTAATGGTAAATAAACTACTTTGCCACAAGTGTCTTTCACTAATTCAGAGGGAGGTATTTTTGCTGTTTTTGGTTGAAGGCGTGTTATGGCTTGAAATGGGTACACTGTTTGAATTATCGTGAAGGAGTTTGGTTGTTGTCAAGTTTTGCAGTGCAGTAACTGCAAAGTATTAAGGGGTCATTTATTTCTTATTTATTTTCTGCTATATCGTAGATAGCTAAATTAAACCATTTGGAATCTTCATCGTCTTCTATTTTGTATTTTATGTCTACAGTTTTTGTGCTACTTTTATAAAAAAATTCTGTGGCAACACACGCACATGGTTTGGTACTTCAGTGGATGTACTTTTAAATGTTAGTGTTTCTTTTTTGTATGTGTGTAGTAGAAGGTTGTCATCTGTACAATGTGTGCTAGGCTAGTTTGGTGTAAAGCTATTGCATTTTGTAAGTGGCTTTCACTTCCAAAATATTTTCTCTGGATATGCTCTATTTCTTCGAGTAGGTCTTTGGCTGTACCATGTAGAAGATTGTTATTTAAATTGGCTAGTGCTAAAGCAGGACTTTTAGCATAGTAAAGTTTATGGACTAGATTTCTTATAGTTCAATGATGTGTTGATATCATTTTGATATGATGGAAGGTGCTTTTGCAAACAGGTCCTGAAATGCAGGCTATTGAATGTCCTTGTAGTCCTGTGTATTTCCACACTGGACAGGTATCCATATTTTGTAGTAGTTTAATTTTGGATTTGTCTTTGCCTTTCAGATACTGATTGAGGAACTGGCGTAAAGATTTGACAGATTTTTTGGCAATATTACACATTGACATGCACAGCCATTTGTACACTGGACATTTCGGTTCAGTTGAATGGAGCGGTGATACTGAGTTTTCTGGACATATTTTTGTAAGCAGTATTTCTTGTTCCATGATGGTATTATTAAGTTTTTCATACCCACGTCCACGTCTATATATGGCAATTGTATTTGTTTTCTTTAGTTTGTATGCTTCTTCATTAAAATATGCTTCTGTACTCGTGGTGTGACTTCATTCACCTCCACAGATATTTAAGAAGTTACGTTTTTTTGGCATTTTGTTTATTGAAAAGTCTTATTTGTAATTTAGTAGTTAGATGTGTTAGTGGCTTGTAATTTAGTAGTTAGTTTTGTTAGTGGCTAAAACTAAAATAAATAACTTCCTTTTGGGAAGGATTGCACTGTCTATGAGAGCTTTTAAGATTAATTGTCTACGGTAGATTTTAAGGGTTGTGCTAGATTTCTATCCTGTTTTTATACAATTTTGAAGGACTCTGTGGCAGAACATTTTTCGTAAAATACTTTTTTGGTATGGTTACTTGCCACTACATCAAGTTTTATAGGAGCAGTGTTAGTAGTAGCGGTAGCTAAATTCTTGTTAATCACTTTCTGTTTCGTTTTACATTTTGAAAGAGGAGGCAAAGTTTCTGTACTGGAAGCTTGTTTTGTTGAGCTTAATGACTGTAGTAGCTGTTTTGTTTGAACTTGTACACATTCTGCTAGAGATGGATGCTTATTTTGGACACTTTTATTTTGATTTCTACTTCTGCGTTGTTTTCTATGGACTTGCTTTTTGGTAGGCATTCTTTGGCATCTGTTGGAAAAAAAAGGTATGGATTGGGCTGTTGTGCAATGTATGTGTGTTGGGTGCATGAGTCTCTGAGTATGATGGTAAGGATGTATGTGGAGGTGTGTGATTGTGCAATTGCCAGCTACAACAAGTTGGCAAGGCTATTCTTGTATTTGTGTGTTACTATACTGGGGTTCAGATGACAACACAAAGTAAGCTAGTGGTGAGGAGAAGCACTAATACTAAATCTAATGGTATAGTATAGTTCTTTGTTCTGCAATACTAACATTCTAGGGGCTGATTTATGGAAGTTGTGTGCCGAAAAACATGGATTTGTGTGACATTCTGCCTGCAAATCCCTATTTAACAAATGGGGATTTGTGGACAGAATGGCCTACAAATACCTGGTTTTCGGTGCACAAATTCCATGAATCAGCCCCACAGTGTGTTTGAGTAACACTTAGAACATCATGGTAGTATTGTACCTACTTTTTGTACGGAGTGAGAAGGTTTCTTCTGAGTTGTTGTTTGGAATTCAGATGCTGCTTCTTTTCAGGAGAGTGGTCTTCAGTGCAATTGTAAAAGAAATAAGTTAGTAAATATGTCTGTTTATAGCACTGTTGTTAATTTAGACATTGATTGTTATGTTTTTGTAGTATTTTTTGATAACTGAACATAGTGTGTGCATGCAGTTTCTTTTGCCTATGTGCAGCCTGTATATTTTACTTAGAATCTGTTTGTTGAACATGTTTTGCAAATGAGTATAACACTAAGCGTATACAACTCACTTGGTTTCTTAAATCTGTGTGATTGGAAGTTAGGAGATAGAAGAAATAATGATATACTTATTTAGTTTTTCATAGTATAATTGGCAGAAACGTTATAGAAAAGCATGGAATGTATGCATTTGTGAAGGTGTGCGTGATAAAGCAGAAGGATGTGATGTAGAGGCAGTGGTATTATTTCAGCTGGGAGCTTTTCTAATGATAGTGTCTATCTGTGTGAGTGTATACATATGCAGGAACTCATCCTGGCTGTGTGTAATTTTACAATGCACTACTACATCTTTTTATACAATTATACTGTTATTTCTCCCATCTTTTAATATGAAATTTCACTTTTTTAGATAGTTGTATGTGTAAAAAAAGAATTTAGATAGCAGACAGGTTTGGAAGTGACAGTTGTTTATAGCAGATGGGATAACTGACAGTAAGTTCATTTTATAGGTTACACAGGTTAAGTGGCAGTTACCCTGTTTATATGCATTTATAAGAGTTGTGCATGTACTGTGCAGATATGCATACCTGTAGTTTGTATTCATGCATGTGGATATGCTTGAAGCTGCAAGTAGAAATCTTGTATAGTCGTTTTTGTAGTAGGAGCTTTCCAATGACATGAGACTTGTACTCAGAGTGATCAACAGTACATTTCAAGTGCTGAAATATGATGATGGAGTTAGATGTAGAGTTCTTGGATGTGATTGGTGGATGGTTGTGAATTAGCTGTATCCAATGACGGAATGGCACAGAGAGTGAAGTAGAAAGGGTAGAAGGACTGTCTGAGAGTTACGCGCTCCGTGGAAACTTCAGCTGTCCGTGGATAGGGCGTGCCACATCCAGGGTTTTCCAGCAAATCCAGCATGAAAAGCGGACTGTAGGGATTAGCCAGTCAGGTGTTGAGGTTGTGGATTTGTGTAGAAAGAGGCTGTGTGTAGTGAAGATGGCGGAGCTGGAGAAAGTCAGGGTGTTGGTGGTTGGAGATATGTGGGTGCATGGTTTGGAGCAGTATGCTACATGCAGGAATGTGGCAAACAATTTTGATGTTATAGGAGTGGAGGTGGTATGGAGCACTGTGCCTGATTTCAATGTGCAAGGAATTGTTCAAGTTTCTGAAGATATGGGCAGGAGTAACAGTTTCCATGTGGTAGTTTTGCACTGTGGTGCTTTGCATTTGGGTTATGTCAGTGCCACTACTGTGCTGGCAGATTTGGAACACTTGGTTCAAGCAGTAATGAAAGTCCTTCCAAATGCCAAAGTTATTTTTTCTGGTTTAGTACCTAAAGCAATATGGGACAGTAATTCTGTTTTTTGTCCTCTGCAAATCATTGCTAGTTGTGCAATCAACGAGGCATGTTTGCTTTCATGCTTAGAACTGGTATGTTCTTTTGTAATAATGAGAACATTGATCCTGGTGATGTTTATTTTAAAGAAGATGGTATTTCTTTATCTTTTATGGGAAATGCCATGCTGTTTTGGAACATAAGGGTTGCTTTGGAGAAGCTCATGTGAAGATTTTAGGAGTAAAATAAGAAAACAAAACCAAAAAGAAATACGAAATAAAAGGTGTGGCTCAAACATCTGCAAAAAAACCCCCAAAAAAGTAACTTTTCAGAGCCAACCTCAAAGGGGAAATGGGGTAAATTTTTTAAATTTAAATTCATCACGCTCAGATTTTTCGATTTGCCCGCGGACACCGCATGTTACATACAGGGATTTTGGGGTGGAGAGGCATGCAAATGAGAATGAGCAGAGCAAGGGATTGGTCAATAAAGTTTACTGTGTGTGTTGTTTAAAGAGAGAGTTTGTCAGAAAGTATTTTTGTTGAGAGAAGCTATGGCTGTGTGTTTCAGAAAAAAGATTATCTGGATTTTGGGAGACTCATGGATACATTGGTTTGAGGTGCATGCAGAACTCTGTGGAGTGGCTGCACATCTTGGATTCTGTCATGTGGAAGCGCACTGACATGGAGTGCTTGGAATGAAGTGGCTCGATTTGGTACCTCTCTGTGCTACTTTGGTGATACAGCGTCATCCAGACATGATTATTTGCGATGAAAGAAGGACTTGCGAAGGACATGGGCATGTTTCCATAATCCCAAGTAATTTGTTCTTGTATTGTGCAGAGACAAATGTGGCTTTGTTCTTCTTTATTTGGTCTACCAATGGAGAAAGTAAGGCGCAATGTCAATAAGGCTATGTGTGCCTTTTTAAGAGATGTTTGTTTGTCCTCTTTTCACAATGAAAATATTACGTTTCGTAGCACATACATTTTTCACAGAGATGGAGTACATCATGCTGGCAATCAGATTTTTCTGCGAAATATACAAAAGGCATTGCAACCTTTTTTGGAATTACATTAATACATTTTGCAGTAGGTGTTAATCATTTGAAGTTTTTAAAACACAAAAAAACCCCACCAAAAGGCTCTTTTCAGAGTCACCACTTCTTCCCATAGAAAAGTGCAATGGTTCTGATAGGGCAGCACCCCTACTAAATAAATGTCCACGGACTGTCTGCAGACTTCTAGAAAATGCACAGGGCCGTACACTATTTATTTGTCACTTCTATTTTTAAACTGTGAAAGGTGGCTCTGAAAAGAGCCTTTTTTTGTTGTTTTATATTTATTTGGGTTTTTTAAACACGACACACAAGGAAAGGAGGGGAAAGGAGGGTAAGGAAGGGACACCAACCACAGGGATAAGAAAGGGCAGGTGGAGAGAGAGGGAGATGTAGGGTGGGCCTTATTCAGGTAGTGGGCAGTTCTTCTCATGCTCCTTGACCGCAGTCTCGAAAGCACTCTGAAGAATATCCGCCCTGCAGTGTACTGCATCGCAGTACATACACAATACCTCGAAAGGTAAGGGTCAACAGCATCATGATTGGCCTGTGAGGCAGCTGGAGGGATGCACTGTCCCACAGGAGTGTCTCTTGTGGTGACAGGAGTGGAAACAGAGGATGCTGTAGAGAAACTCAACCTACTACGTTTATCGCGAGGTATAACATTGCAAATAGCCCAACTGTGGAACAACCTCAGGTGTCGCTTCATTGATTTCATACCAAAGATCTACGAACAAGCACCATGTGGCACTGATTGCTTTTGGCCCTCCACCAAGAGCCGTAAACAACCGCCACACTGAAGACTCACATCGAGTGCTGGTAGTAGGGAAATCCACTACCTCTTCCTCTTCATCCATTTCCTCTGCATCCTCACACCTGTTCCCCTCTTCAGGCCCTGGTGGTGGAGGGGGTGTGGGGCAGAGATGAAGCTGAAGCAGCCACGTTGCCATCTGCAGGACAGCAGGAAAGAGTCAGCAGCAAAGCAGTAAATGTAAGAAGAAGCAATGCTGTGTCACATAGCCAGAAGCACAATGAGGAGCAATTGTAGGGTGTTGCCTTTTATAGGGGTGCTGGTGCACTCAAATATTCCTAAAAGTATGTAGATCGTCAGGGACATTGTCTGGGACATGTGCAATGGTGACATTTCTTTGTAAAATATTTTGAATTGTGCAAAAAAGTACTTTTAAAGTGTTTGGGGACCAGGACAGTGTCTGCAAATAAGGGCACATACTCAGCGTGGGTGCAGTCACATGATGACGTCACAAACACATTCGTGAAAGGAATGGCTGTCCGCCGGACACCAAATTTGCAGGGACAGTTGTGCGCATGCATGCTGGTGTTCTGCGGAAAGTGTTCTGGTCCTCAAATTAATTAAAAGTGCGACACATGTGCAACGGACAGTTACAGACAGGCGCGATGTTTTTAGGACCTATGGTTGTGGTGCGCATGTGCGTAGATGTTCTACGGTCAGTGCGGACACTCCTATTTTAATTTACGAACAGTATGAACAGGTATTGTATCCTTAGGACACCTCCATTTTGGTTAATTACAGACATTGCGGATATCAAGTGTGTTCTAAGAACAGCTCCATTTTGATTGCGAACAGTACGGACAGGTATAGTGTTCTAAGGACACCTCCATTTTCATTAATTGCGGAAATCCCGGGCATCGGGTCTGTTCTACGAACAGTTCCATTTTGATTGCGGACAGTGTAGACAGGTATCCTGTTCTTAAGACACCGCCACTTTAGTTAATTGCGGATATCCCGGACATCGAGTGTGTTCTAAGAACAGTTCCATTTTGATTACAGACAGTACAGACAGGCATAGTGTTCTAAGGACACCTCCATTTTGGTTAATTGCGGTTGTCCCAGACACCATGTGTGTTCTAAGAGCAGTTCCATTTTGATTGCGCACTGTACGGACAGGTATAGTGTTCTTAGGACACCACCATTTTAGTTAATTGCAGATATCCCGGACATCGAGTGTGTTCTAATAACAGTTCCCTTTTGATAGCAGACAGTACGGACAGGCATAGTGTTCTAAGGACACCTCCATTTTGGTTAATTGCGGATGTCCGGGACACCGTGTGTGTTCTAAGAACAGTTCCTTTTTGATTGCGGACAGTACAGACAGGTATAGAGTTCTTAGGACACCGCCATTTTAGTCAAGTGCAGATATCCCGGACATCAAGTGTGTTCTAAGAACAGTTCCCTTTTGATTGCGGACAGTACGGACAGGCATAGTGTTCTAAGGACACCTCCATTTTGGTTAATTGTGGACAACCCAGACACCATGTGTGTTCTAAGAACAGTTCCATTTTGATTGCGGACAGTACGGACAGGTATAGTGTTCTTAGGACACTCCCATTTTGGTTAATTGCGTCCATTCTGGACACCGGCGCTGTCCGCAGACACCTTAACTGCCTTTTAAAAAAAAAATAAGACACAAAGGAATGAACTAAAAACACACGTACTATTTTATTATTGTATACAAATATAACATTTATGAAAGAGAGGGGGAAGCAGAAACTGACACAAATACATGGGAATTAGGGGTTTGGAGAGGATGGATGGGAGGGGATGAATGGATGGAAGTCTCATCATAACATTTTTCTTGGTGGTGAGGGTTTGGAGATAGTTGACTGGGACATGGAGAGGGTGAACAGGTACATGTCGGACAATGATATGTAATGTTTCCTTTTATGTGGTCCTCCACAAAATGTTTTAAACGATAGACATGTTCTATTAGCATATCCATTTTTGTTCCATTCGCTGCATAGCATTTTCTAATGTCTCTTTTGTTATATTATTTTTACTGTATGGTCTGTTAAAAAAAAGAAATGTGTTCAGTACACATAAAGTAATGGTTATTAATTGGCTCATATAGAGAAGTGTCTACCATTAGTATCACTGTCTTCACTCATTTCATCATGTGGGAAATGTTCTTCAAGCCATTCCAAAATACTGGACATTTCTGTGTAAACAAATATATATATATATATATATTACTTTTAGTGTACCTAACACAGAAAGTTCAGAAATACATAAGAAAAATGAGGTTTCCTTACTAGTTTCTGGTAAGTTGTGTTGTTACTTTTGTGTAGGTCTGCTGTTGCTTCTTGCTGTGCAGTTTCTGTGAGGTAATTATGGTGGTGACATATCTTTTTTGTTTTAGTATATTCCATTCTAGTACATATGCTATTTAAATGGAAGGTTCATGTCTTACATATATATATGTTCCACTTCTTATTTATTATTACATATAATGTATTCATGTGATTTTTTTTAACTTGTTCAGTGTTTATATGGCATTATACAACAATCTAAGATACCCCCTAAGATTTTGGGTAGTGTTGATGTTGTCCGCACCCATCTGCGGACATACGCACAGTCTGCGGACAACTAAATCACTAGCAGGGGGTTCAGTATATTCTATGTTACATGTATACACAGTAAGGGAATCCTAGTAAACACATATGTAATTCACAATATGTATATCTATATTCAGTAAAAAAAAAAAACTTTGGTAAAGGGACATTATGATTAAGTTTCGCTATTAAAAACCTATGAAATTCAGTGAAAAAAAACTTTGTTACAGGGACGTTATGGTTCCAAGTAAAACCGAAAAGCCCATGAAATTCGCCAATTATGGTAAGCCAAACTAACTTAAAATTCAAAAGATATTACATTGGGAAAAGTTGCTATTCTCACATGTTCTTACAGTACTTTCCTTAGAATTCAATCGCATCTTATGATGCACATACATAGGGGAAGAAGCAGGCCTGAAACACAGCAATCATTTCTATGCATAAAGATAATCATGTTGGTTATACACAGTGGCTCATGATACTGCCACTTGTTTACTTACTTTACTCTCCCTGTATAAACCCCATATTTGTATACATTGTGGTCTATTAATGTTTTGTGTGTAATAGTGCAAGTATGTAGTAAATGATGCATTATTACCTACTTAGTATATGTTTCACAGTATGCAAAAGTGTGATACCGAAGCATTCACCATTTTACTATCCAACATGGGAAAATTAGAAATATTACATCTCTATATTGTATGCTGTAGCCAATGCCTATGTTTATGTATGAGTAGGTTCCTGTTCTAGAAACAACACTACAATGGAATGTTCTTTGGAGCAATACATTGTATAATTAAGTATGCAGTCATCACACATCTCCAGATGACCCCTGACACTTTTTTTGCCAACATTACATTCACAACCCCTTATAGGGACTTCATGTGAAAATTAAATGCACATATGATGTCATCAGTGATGTCATCAATCATATTTGTGATGTCATCTTTGATATCATGGGTGTTATTCTTAGCAGTGCACGGTGGTGGCGCGAGTTATGGTTGCTTAGCTCACCATAACTGGCGAATTTCAGGGGTTTTCGGTTTTACTTGTAACCATAACGTCCCTTTAACTAAGTTTTTTCACTGATTTTGATAGGTTTTTAGTAGCGCAACTTAACCATAACGTCCCTTTAACAAAGTTTTTTCATTGAATATATATATATATATATATATAGATATATATATATATATATATATATATATATATATATATTTGTACAATGGTGTCTGAAATACAGTTCCTCAAGTTGGTTAAAAATAATCTGTGCATTCCAAATTGGAAACATTACTTTTCAAACCCAAAACCTGCAGGATTATAATGAAAGCTATTGCATGGTGTTGTAATATGCACAGGCTCGTGCATAGGCACACTGGTGGAATGTTGATGCATGTTTGGCAATCAACATTCCACAGTGGCCGTTGAGCTGAGGGAGCCGTAGAGCAGGCTGCGGGGTCTCGCAATAAAGACACATAATTCCACTTACCTGTGTGTGTGTGAAGGAGTTTATGACATTTGCGACGAGGATTTCGGTGAGACCCTGTCCCACGTGTGCGCGGACCAGCTGTTCGGGCTCCGTGCTCATCTCCGGTGTTGTCGGCGAGGACGTTAGTCGAACAACGCAGGAACCGTTGGAGCTGTTTGCCAGATGCAATGTCCGCCGTTGAGGACAGCGCGGGCCACAGTAGGGCCCTCTTGACAGGCGTGCGGTTATCCTGTGGAACAGGGGAATGAGAGGAACTGTCCGGATGCCCAGTCGGGGTACCGCGGCGGGCCAGTTTGTTGCCGGCTCGCCGTGAGCAGCTGGAAGTTCCAAGGAGTTCGCGGTGTCGGCTGCTTTGCTTCCGTGGTTCCACCAGAGGCAGCAACGGTGGCAGGAGGGTTCCATTTCTTAGGAGGAGTCTTTGGCTGCTCGGGTCCAGTCGGGGCCGGGGAAGAAGAGCAGCCGTTGGGCTTTACGGTGGCCTTCACACAGTACACGACTGCATCTGCGTAACGAGCAGAGCGCCGGCCGCTGGCCCCGCCCCCGGCAGCGTCGCTATACCACGCTATTCTCCGCGGACTGCTGTCTCCTCTGGGAAGGAGGAGGGGCTGAGGTGGCGCTGCGCGGCGTGCTCAGCAATCAGCTGACTGCTGCCAATTGGCGGATACGAGAAGGCAGGAGCATAATACGCTCCAGCGACACATGCAAGTTGAGGGGCCACAGGTGAATCCAAAGGGCCGGTGGTGGTAAGGTTGGGGCACACAAACCTTGTGGAGCCCTGACAACTGAAGGTTGGCAGATCTGCTTGGGCTGGGTTGGTTGCAAGTGGGTTTTTGCATCAGTGTTTGAGACTCACCCAGTGCCAGAACCTGGCTGTACTGCATATATACATGTGGGTGCACGTGCACAAGGCAACAGTGGGAGACATCTGTCTGCTTTTACATCGGTTGGTGTGTTGTGACTCACCCAGTGCCAATTTCTTTGGCGGTACTGCATATATTTGTGGGTGCATGTGCACAAGGTGACAGTGAGGTAATCCTCTGCCGCAAGGGAACAAAGAGCATTGAGGATTGCACAGTGGTGGGCAAGTTATTCTTTGGGACATAAGGAACAAGCAAGTACATTCAGCCATGTTGCATACAGCTGCTAGGCCTCCACCTGCTTTTCTGCCTAATCCTGGAGAGCCTGTTGCTCCTTGGGAGCAGTGGGTAGATGCCTTTAAAGTATATTTGAGGGCTGCAGGTGGGGCAAAGTTCAACAATGATGAAAAGGAGGCTGCATTACTGAATTGTATTGGTACTGAGGGGTTGAGGGTTTTTCGTCACCTGCCTGGAGAGAATGTAATGGTTCAAGGGGGAGGTGAAGGGGAAATGGTTGTAAGTGCCTACGAGACTGCTTTGAAGAGATTGCAAATACGTTTTGGTAAAAGAGTTAATGTGGTTCTAGAGCGATATAAGTTTTTCCCTAGGGCACAAGGTTCCACGGAAAGCATAGATTCATATGTTACAGCCTTACGTGCACTCATAGCTACGTGTGGGTTCCCGGGGAATGGAGAGGAAGAAATAAGGGATCAGATTATGATGAAGACGTCTAATCAAAAAATTCGAGAGAGATTGTGGATTGAGAGCGATCCTTCTCTTGATAAGGTTTTGGAGATTGCCAGAGCAATTGAAGCCTCAAAGGCGAGCATACAAATGGTTACTGAAAGGGATGGGAATAGGGAGATGGTGCATGCTTTGGTGCCAAGGAACAAGAAAGGTTTGGATAAAGTTGTGGTACAAGGGAATAGAGCATCTAAGGGTAAGGAGGGGTGCAAAAATTGTGGCTGGTCGAGTCACACTGCTGATTCGAAATCCTGTCCTGCTAGCAATGTTGAATGCAGGAAATGTAAACATTTGGGCCATTTTGCACGCTTGTGTAAGGGGCAGGTGGTCGCTAGTGTAGCTAAAGAGGACTCTACCATGGGGCTAGAAGGGGCATCATGTGGTGGCTGTAATCAGAGTGTCATATTACATGTTGAGGGATGTGGGCGGAAGGGTCCATGGGTGTCGGTATTGGTGGACCAGCATCCCGTGGATATGCTGGTGGATTCGGGGTCACCTTATACCCTGGTGTCTCCAGAAGTGTATCAAGAGGTTTTGGGTAAACAGATCTCTACTTTGTTGACTCCGGACATCAGACCATAAGCTTATGGGCAGAATTCCATCGACCTGCTTGGTTATAATTGGTCGAATTTCTTTTTCAAAGGGAGGCAAACTTCGGGTAAATTGTATGTGGCTTCAAAGGGCACAAGTGTGTTGGGTTGGGATGATCAGGCTGCACTAAAAATACAAATTCATCCAGGTGAAAAGGAACCGGTTCTAAGTGTCATGGAGGGAGCGGGAGAGAATGACATAATGGTTACTCCCACAGTGCTCATGAGTGAGTTTCCTGAGGTATTTTCAGACACTCTTGGTAAGCTTAGGGGTTTTACACATCGCATTGTGTTGAAGAAGGGTGCAATTCCGAGAGTTCATAAAGTGAGGGGCGTGCCAGTTGCAGCAAGGGAGGCATTTAAAGCGGAATTGTCTAAGTTGCAGTCAGCAGGAATGATTGAGCCTATTGAGTCCTCAGAGTGGTTGTTTCCCGTGGTTTTAGTTAAGAAGAGTGATGGCAGCATCAGAATGTGTGTAGATCCCCGGGAACTAAATTCCAGCATATGGGTTGATCGGCATCCTTTGCCAAATATTAATGAGTTGTTGTTGACGTTGGGAGAAGCTAAATACTTTTCAACTTTTGATCTGTCAACGGCGTATCATCAAATTGACCTGCACGTTGAATCTAGACCCCTTACTTCATTTGTGACTCCATTTGGGGCATACAGATTTTGTCGCATGCCTTTTGGCCTGGCTTCGGCTTCGGCTGTGTTTCAGAGGCTGATGCAGCAGTTGTTTGGTGGTGTGATGGGTGTCAGCTACTTTCAAGATGACATTTTGGTTTGGGGCAGCAGCAAGGAGCAACATGATGTCAGGGTAAGGAAGGTCATAAGGTCATGAAGATTCTTAAAGAGAGAGGATTGACGGTAAAATTGACCAAGTGTCAAGTGGGTGTGGAGGAGGTAACATACTTGGGACACACATTGAGTTCACGAGGTGTGAGCCCAAAAAGGGAGTTAGTACAAGTGTTGAGGGATACGCCAGCTCCGGTCAATAAGGATCAGCTAAGGGCTTTTCTGGGTCTTGCGGAGTACTATGTTAAATTTGTTTCAAATTATGCTGAAAAAACGGTGGCCATGAGAGCTCTCATGAGGAAATGCGTAAGGTTTGCATGGTCTGCGGAGTGTGCGGCAGAATTTGAGTTGGTCAAGAAGGAAGTGGAGAATGCTCCATCCTTAAAGTCATTTGACCTAAAAAATAAAACTGCCTTGACTGTGGATGCAAGTGAGGTGGGTCTGGGGGCAGTGCTAGAGCAATGGATAAATGGTGAATGGGTCCCAGTGGCTTTTGCTTCTGGACCTTGAGAGATGTGGAAACCAGGTACTCTGTAATTGAGAGAGAGACTTTGGCAGTCTTATGGGCTTCAAAACACTTCAGGACATTTTTGTGGGGCATACCCTATATTGTCAGAACGGACCATTAACCGTTGGTGCAGGTATTTTCTACCAAGGGAGTCATGGCAGTATCCCCGAGGATTGCAAGGTGGTCAGTACAGTTACAGGATTACAATTTTTCCTTGCAGTATTTTCCGGGAAAGTTTAATGTTGTTGCGGACTGTTTGTCCCGCTTGCCAGTGGTAGAGGCTGACAGCGAGGCAGGAATAGTAAAAGAGGATGATTTGCAGGAGTGTCAGGTTGCTTTGGTGACTTCTGCTGTGGAGAAGTCGTTGTGGGATCAGGAGTCTGAGGCTGATCTTGAGTTAAAGTGGATTAGGGAAGGTCTGGTTAAGGGGTGGCACACTGTTAAGGACAGGCCGGAAGGAAAAGCTTATATTCAGGTTCTTCATGAATTAGCCGAGGGTCTCTGGGGTGTGTCTAGTGGTAGTAGGTTGATACCTCCTGTAAGTCTGAGGGGAAGAATGGTGGAATTGGCACATGTTGGTCATTTGGGCCGATCTTTGACCAAAAGGAGACTGAGAGAGGAGTACTGGTGGCCGTCAATGGACAAGGACGTAGAGCAAGTGGTGAGATTGTCATGCATGTTCTGTCAGCGATAAGAGCAAGGTACTGCATCCACAACCTGTGCATCCTGTAGAGGTTCCAGAGAAGGTATGGTCGAAATTGGCTTTGGACATCATGGGTCCGTTTGACTGTTTAGAGCCTGAGTCCAGATATATGTTGGTATTGGTGGACTATACGTCCAGGTGGATTGAGGTGGCGGCGTGTTCTTGTGTTACAACCAATTCCGTTATTGATTTTTTGAGGAAAGTATTTCATTGTGAGGGATTACCTGCAACTTTAGTTACTGATAATGGGGTGCAGTTCACCTCTAGCGCAATGAGAGAATTTTTGGAGCAGCATGCCATTTCTCATTGTAGAACAGCTCTGTATAATCCTTCTGCAAATGGATTAGTTGAGAGGGCCAATGGTACGATTAAGTCAGCCATACAATTGGCTTTGGCCAATGGTTTGGATTGGCAGGAAGTGCTGACACAATATATGGCTGCATATCGGAGAACCCCTGCCATGCTTAGGTGAAGATCTCCATTTGAACTAATGAGGGGCAGGAAGGCAGGTACAACGTTGAGAACTTTGGCTATGGGGGGTGGTGGGCCATGTAATATGGATTTGCGAGCTATTCATCGCAGTATTTTGGAGCGCCAGCAGAGCACGGTGTCTTCACAAAAGTCTAGGAAGGAGTTGAATGTTAAGCCTGGGGATGAAGTGTACATAAAGAATCCTAGGATGGTTCACAAAGGATACAGCACTTTTATGCCCTCAAGGAGAGTTGTTAAGGTCGGAAAAGGGCATGTGGACTTGGAGGATGGCTCTGTCTGGAGTAAGAGATGGGTGGTGGTGGATGGCTGCAAACATGTGGACAGGGCAGGTGTGGAATCTGATTTGGAATCACAGGAAACAGTGCTGGATTATGATCCTGTGGGTTCACAAGCAATCAGGTTTGAACAGGAAGAGATTGTCCCAATTCCAGGTCCTGTTGGTCCAGAGGTGAATGTGGAATGTCAAAATGCTATTGATCAGCAACCTGATGTAGGACAGCAAAGGCGTCGTGCGGGTAGGAGCTGTGGTCCTCCCATAAGATTTAGAGATTACATTTGTTAAGGGTGAAAGTACATTTAATCGCACCCATGTTATTTTTGTCTTTATCTAGGTGAAAGTTGTATTTATGACAAGTCATGTAATATTTTGTTCATTTTTCCATTTGTTCAATTTGGTGTTAACATTTTTATCCAAGGGAAGAGGATATGTTGTAATATGCACGGGCTCGTGCATAGGCACACTGGTGGAATGTTGATGCATGTTTGGCAATCAACATTCCACAGTGGCCATTGAGCTGAGGGAGCCGTAGAGCAGGCTGCGGGGTCTCGCAATAAAGACACATTATTCCACTTACCTGTGTGTGTGTGAAGGAGTTTATGACACAAGGCTATAATAAACTGCACCCACATGTTAGCAGCCTTCAGCACCAGATCTACATGGAAAATATAAGGCATGCAACAGATCTCTGATTCTGTACTTTTCTGGTTTTATTTGAGAAAAAACCTCTTAGATTCATTTTTAAATGTGACTTTCTATGTAAATAGAATATTTTTGTGAAGTTGTGAAGGATTCTGATACAGTGACTGACAAGTGGGAGAATTACAACTAGAAGGACCAGTGCAGGGATAGCATTTAAGTTTGCATACGCAGGAGCTACAGGCATCTCCTGGGTTTCCAACATTAACCAGTGACCAGACGCTTCCTTAAGGAAACAAGGAGCTTGTGCCACAAATCAAATATCTCATTTTCACTCTTGCACATTTATCGGGTGGTGGAAACTGTAAGGTGAGTTTGCCAGTGAGCCCCCAGTCATACCGGCAGCTTACCGACATACACATAATAAGCGCCCATGACTATGCCGATGATACCAAAGACTTTATAAAAGTGAATTACCCTAATTCCAACAGTGACATCCTGTTTAATTGTCTCAAAGAAGTTGCATACTCGATTTTGAATAATACCCTTCTACTGAATGTTTACAAGACTGAGCTTATTCTTCTGGATCCAGAATCTAAATTTGCTGATTTTGCCAGTCTCCCCATTAATTTATGTGCTATAACTATGACTTTTTCATCTAAAGTTCAGAATTTAGGTTTTTACTGGAAACATGACCAATTTAAAATGTACTTTTATAAATTACATTTACTTCGCAGAGACTTTGCATTCATCAATTGAGAATATTTTCCATTGGTGTTTGGTTCATTATTCAGCTCCATGATTGATTACTATAATTTGTTATACTTTGGCATCCCTCAATATCAAGTATTCAAAAGGTTCAAAATCCTGTGATTCGTTTGATATTTCATCTCTCATGAAGTGATTCTGTCCCTTTGTTTTGCTGATCCCTCCATTTCTTACCTGTCAGAGCTCAGATTTATTTGAAAGTCTGTTTAAACCGACTTCCTGCCTCCTGCCCTCAAAACAAAATGCAACCCTACCTGTCAGCTGCACTTGAAATATAGTTTTCTTCTTGAAATCTCTACTTCACACTTTGTACAGTGAGGCGATCATAGATGTTCTGTTGCAGCCCCTTCGACTCTAGAGCACGGTTCCTCTGCATATTCGATCTATAGACAATCTTCTGGTATTCCAGTAATGCAATCAACAACTGAATGGTCTGCCTATCTTTCATTTGTACATAACCTGTGGCTGATCATTTGCAATGCATGCAACTTTATACAGTTTATTATGCCTGTGGTGAACTACAAATGTATCAAATTCAAATATATAGATTCAATGTCTTGTAACGACAAAGCCTCATTACAATCATACCACATTTGAAGTGAGACTGATCCTTGCTTTGGTGCCTAATGTTCCATAATTCCAGAATAGAGAATAATCTCATTCGGAACAAAGTCTCGCTTCACAAAACCAATAATAGGCTTTAGCATCTCTGCTGCTGTATACAGTTAATATCAAGGCTTCAATGCTGTCTTGTTCAAGACACTGAGCACACAGGAAAACCAGAAAATATTAATTGAGTTCTCACAGGTTCTTCTTTGGTGATTTGGAGAACAGCTCACTATGAAATTACTTGGGTCTCCAGGTGTTTCCACCTCCTAGATAACTTGACGGATGACCCAATCCCACTTACTATTTGCCCAAGGAGTGGATTGGATTTGCTATGTGGTTGCCCAAGTTCCAGGGACTGACATTTTTAAGAAAAAACACTGCGAGTGGTGGAACTGCCAGCTGAAGAATTTCCACAGGTTTTTCCAGAGCCAGAGTCCAAGAGGCACTACAGAGTTTCCAGTCAGAATTCTGGGACAGTATTGATGTATGATGTCCCCTTTGGTAAATGTCTGGAAGTCCTGGATCTAAGAACATGCACGATCACACTAGAATTCGAAAGTATGCAGAAGAAGTGTTAATGATTTTTCTCCACAATCTCTGTGTGACAGAGCTCAATTCTTTAATAGCATGTACCTCTCCCATATTCACATCTATGTTTGACTGTTGAGTTACCTTTATTAGTCTTGTTCTTAATCTAGGTTTTCCAGTTTATCTACCTGTACTTGGTGTTTATAAAAATTAAAATTTTAGGCGATAGTGTCAATACCTTCCAATGTCAATCTTTGATGTCTCTTTTCGTTCGGATTTTCCATTTACCCTGCATATCTTTCCATTGTGCCTGCCGAATAGCAGCTCAAGCAGAATAGTTTGGAAAGTTAGATATTATTGGAAAACTTGATACTGGAAGGAAAATGTACCTAT
This sequence comes from Ambystoma mexicanum, assembly GCF_040938575.1. Taxonomy (NCBI): domain Eukaryota; kingdom Metazoa; phylum Chordata; class Amphibia; order Caudata; family Ambystomatidae; genus Ambystoma; species Ambystoma mexicanum. Next base: position 1,513,251,891 of record NC_090937.1, on the reverse strand, counting down.
TACCTAGCATTGTGTTCAACATGATGCACCTGCCTGGCAAAGTCTATTTCTTCAAATAATGAAGCTCTGTGGCTCGCAAACTAGGTGACTCTCTAGACCATCAGTTCTTATAGTGTGGTAAATTGTAAGATGGAACCACATGCAGGTCATATGATAAATTGGCAACAATTTTAAACAAGAATTCATTGTGAGCATGTACCCAGATATAACTTGATCCTGGCTGTAATGTGTCACCACATAGCACTGCTCACCTTGATTACTTCACTTCTCACATGCAAAGCCCTGGTGATATCATAGTTTCATTTCCATGAGCAAATGACTCACCCATAACAGCAGCTTCATCCTCTCTCTCTCTCTCTCTCTCTCTCTATATATATATATATATATATATATATATATATATATATATATATATATATATATATATATATTCAATTCTACATTCAAGTAGCCAAGTCGAGCTGCACTCTCCACAACGCCGTACTTGCCCAATTTCCACCAAACAGCAAACGAAGGTAGGGGGGGGGGGAAATGAAACTCCACACCAACCGTTTTTCGTTTTGCTGATTTTCTTCTTTTATTAATCCACACGGGGAAAAAAGCATTTAAAAACCATGGAAATCCATTTCCAAAATAGAGAGTGTGACCCCAGTGTGGGTCCTCCCAAGTGCAACACTCGATGCGTGATATACTTTCTATTTGTATTGCTCCATTAGATTGCCACTGTATGTAGTCTTTTTGATTGTATAAAATATAGATGATTTGGACAAGCCAATAACCTGAAACATTTATCATACATCATACATGAAGTTATAGGCAACCCACAACTTCACAGCCTCTGGTAGTTTAGGATTGTTGGCCTGACACTTACAGCCGGTTCTGGGATGAAAACACACACAGCTAGGCATGGCGGGGTAGGGTGCAGTGATAAATGATAATTAAGATGTGTCTTTTTACTGCTCAATGCATCAGATTAGTTTTAGTCCTGCATGTCCTGCTCCCAGAAACACTGACAGCTGTGCTTCTGTTTCTACTTGAACATAATTACTCCCAATGTGTCACACATATGAGTCAGAAACAGATCAGCACAAGTGAGTTATTCCGTTGGTGTCCATCGTTATGGGACTTGTATGTTTGCAAATATAGTTTTAAGTGGAAAATGTAGTGGCAAAATAGCTAGAGTTGTAACCAAGAGCTTTCTTTCATGGCAGTGCATGTCACAAGAGCTTGCTGTCAACCACACTCAGTGAGGTGCCAAAAAAGCAACTGCTTCATTATGTCTCTCTGTTGTATGTTTCTTTATTATTATTTTGACATCTAATGGAAAAAACGCTATTGGTATAAATTATGATAGATGGAAAATGTTTATCTCCCTCTTATATTTTTTACCATTTTAATTTGCTGAAAGGTGGACATTTTGTAGGGGCCATAGATGCTGTCAATTTGATGACAATTTTCCCAAATGTCAGTAGCTTGACTGAAGAATGTTTTACACAACTTTGTTTTTTATTAAATTGCATGTCAGTTTTCTGTTACATAATGTATTGACTGGGGTGGTGAAAACATTACTGCAACAAATTCAAGTGAATAGATTTGTCAAACTGGTATGCTGTTTGTATTGAGGATTTCAAGATCCAATTATATGCTTCTCCTACCACCATACAGACAACTTTATAGGCAGAAACCTGATAATGCAAATAGGGACCAACCGATATAAATGCTGCCTCATAAACTTCGTGATCCAATTAGGTTCATTCCTCTCCCCCACCTACCTGGACCTGGAACTGATCAGCATTAACACAGAATTCATCCTGGAGGAAATTTACCAAACACGTTCACATCTGAAACTGGCTGCTATCAATTAAACCTAAAGGCTTCTTGTGAAGAATTGCCATCTGGCAAGGGGGTAGACCCTCTGTTTTCTTTATTTAAACATTCCATACCATACCATTTTATAATTGTATACCTGAAATAGGGCATGGGGGGCAGTATTTTCCATAATTCCCGTTGCCACATCCATTGATATTATACATGTGTCAGCCCTGTGAACACAGCTCAGCTGTGGAAGGGCTATGTGTATTCTACCCCAACCAGACTGTTCTTGCTGCTGCTAGCAAGACTGTAGCCTTGGATGATGCCTCTCTTTCTTCCTTTGTGAGGAAAGGTACCACCCCCACCAGAGAGATAGACACTCCACAGGAAGCTGTCCTTGGAGGAGGAATCAAAGTTAACTCCCATTCACAAAGGGAGTAGCCTCATACCGTGGTGCTGTCCAAAAGGACCTTTCATTCTATTGAGAAGGGAAGGGGTGGGTTAGTGTAGATGTAGGTTTTTCTTTACAGCTGGAGGATGGATCTGCCACTATGTTTCTCTCTGGCTTTAACTTTGCTTCCTGTCCCACCACTTCCCATAGCACAAAGTACTTTGGGTGTGATGTCAGAAGACAAAGTTCACTCATTCCAAGAACAAGGATTGGACCCCAAAAGGCTTGCTTTTGACCATTCCCCAGTAGTTCTTCCTTTAAAAGAAAGGGTCTCCCTCTCCTTCTTTAGATTCACATTGGAGCAAACATCTGGGAAGAATCCCATTCGACCTCTGTTGCAAGAGTCGACTTTCCAGAGCCCTCCACCAATTAGGTGAAGACTGAATGTCCAAGGCAGATGTGAGGTATGTTCTCTACCATTATCCAGGACACTGTGAATCTGACATGCTCCTCAAACAAGACCTGCATATCTGCCTGTCACACTGCTGACCAGTGCCTCATTGTGATGAAGGACTCCTGAAAGTGTGCGCCAGCATGCCTTGCTTTGGGAGCCTGAGAACAATGACTACACTTATCCCAGAGGCCCCTGAGATTGACTCACAGCACCTGATCACCAATACAGCCAGGATTCATGCATTTCCAATTGTCAATCCGTGAACCTGGATTTGATCCGTTTTAACCACATTGAACCATCAGAACCCTCTGGAGCTGCTTGTGTCACTCAAATGACCATAGAGCTACTGATCTGCACATTCATACCTGTTTGAAGTCATAACCTGCTAGCAGAGCCTGTTGTTGCCCCGGCTCAAACTCAAAGCGCCATGTGACATCTCCCACCTTCAAACCTCCATTCTTCATCACCAGTTAAACGGTTCTTGTAGGCCATGTGGTTATTAATTGCTGTTTACTTCCCTGCTTAATTACCCAGCATGCTGCAAATCTTTAGCATATTCTTTGTTTTTTCCACAAGGGTGATTTTTGCGCAATGTTTTTAATTTAGTTTTCTTGCAGATAGTGTGCTTAATTATAATATATATATATATATATATATATATATATATATATATATATATATATATATATATATATATTCAGTGAAAAATCTTTGTTAAAGGGACATTATGGTTAAGTTGCGCTACTAAAAACCTATGAAATTCAGTGAAAAAACTTTGTTAAAGGAACGTAATGGTTAAGTTGCGCTACTAAAAACGTATGAAATTCAGTGGAAAAAACATTGTTAAAGGGACGTTATGGTTCAAAGTAAAACCGAAAAACCCCTGAAATTAGCAGTTATGGTAAGATAAGCAACCATAAATCGCACCACCGTGCACTGCTAACAGTAACACCCAGGACATCAAAGATGACATCACAAATGTCATTGATGACATCACTGATGACATCACATGGCTTGCTCTCCCTTTTTTTCCTTTACTGACATATCTAAGCCACATAGTTTTCTTCAGTAACAGTCAGGAAGTAAAAATTGAAAAGGTACTATATTTGTAGACTTAGGGTCAAGTCAAATCATATGAAACATATACATAGCAGAAGACACAGGCTTGAAAGAGAGCAATCCTTTCTGGGCATTAAGATAATCATTAGGGTTATCAGCACTTTCTCATAGTTTTATTTTTATTACTCTACCTTCCCTGTATATGCTCATATTTGTATACATTATACTCACTCTCCTTTCCTTTGGGTGCAGTCACATCATGTGATACACAAACATATGGTAAGTAGCAGCTTTGAAACAGAGCAATAGTTTCTCTGCATTAAGACAATCAGTTAGGTTATGAACTCTTTCTGCTACTACTTCTGCTTTTTTGTTTACTTCACTGTCCCTGTATATACTCATATTTGTATGTGTTGTTGTCTCTTTGTGTTTTGTCTGTAATAATTATGTATTAAATGGATTTTATTATCTACTTATTACATGTTTCACAGTACGCAAAACTCTAATAAGAAAGCAGTTATCATTTCACTATTCAACATGGCAAGATTATGAATATGGCTCCTTCATCATGTATGCTGCACACACTGCCTATGTTTCTGCATGAGTAGCTTAGTATACTGGATAGAACTTCATAATAGAATACTATTTATATCAATGCATTGCTTAATGCACTAATTAGCTCATGATATTTATCCCAATGATGCTTGACAGTTTTTGGTCAGCATTATAAGAATCCCTTGTACAGAGTTTTTATGAAAAGTAAATGCACATGTGATGTCATCAGTGATGTCATCAATGACATTTGTGATGTCATCTTTGAAGTCCTGGGTGTTAGTGTTAGCAGTGCACGGTGGCGCGAGTTATGGTTGCTTATCTTTCCATAACTGCCGAATTTCAGGTTTTTTTTCAGTTTTACTTTGAACCATAACGTCCCTTTAACAACATTTTTTTCACTGAATTTCATAAGTTTTTAGTAGCGCAACTTAACCATAACGTCCCTTTAACAAAGTTTTTTCACTGAATTTCATAGGTTTTTAGTAGCGCAACATAACCATAACGTCCCTTTAACAAAGTTTTTTCACTGAATTTCATAGGTTTTTAGTAGCGCAACATAACCATAACGTCCCTTTAACAAAGTTTTTTCACTGAATTTCATAGGTTTTTCATAGCACAACTTAACCATAACGTCCCTTTAACAAAGTTGTTTCACTGAATTTCATAGGTTTTTAGTAGCACAACTTAACCATAATATCCCTGACTTCATATACCTGTAACATAGAACATACTGAACCCCCACGTAGTGATTTTGATGTCCGCGGACTACCGCCATGTCCGCGGACAAATCGAGAATCTGAGCGTGGTGAATGTAAATTTAAATAGTGTGCCCCATTTCCCCTTTGAAGTTGGCTCTGAAAAGAGACGTTTTTTTTGTTTTTTTTACAGATGCTTGACAGACACCTGTTATTTTGTATTTTGTTTCTTGTTTTGTTTCTTACTTTACTCCTAAAATCTTCACATAATCTTCTCCAAAACAACCCTTACATTCCAAAATAGAAAGCCATTTCCCATAAAAGATAAAGAGATGCCATCTTCTTTAAAATTAACAGTATTACTGGCATCAATATTCTCATTATTGCAGAAGAACATACCAGCTCTAAGCATGAAGGCACACATGCCTCGGTTGATGACACACCTAGCAATGTTTTGCTGAGGACAAAAAACTGAACTATTGTCCCATATTGCCCTAGGTATTAATCCAGAAAAAGTTACTTTCGCATTTGGAAGGATCTTCATTACAGCTTGAACCAAGCGTTCCAAATCAGCCAACAAAGTAGGGGCACTGACGTTGCCCAAATGGAAAGCACCATAGTGCAAAACTACCACATGCGGACTGCTCATCATGGCCATATCCTCAAAAACTTGTACGATTCCCTGTACATTGCAATCAGGCACAGTGCTCCACACCACCTCCACTCCTTTCACATCAAAGTTCTTTTCAACATGCCTGCATCGAGCGTACTGTTGTAAACCATGCACAAACATATCTCCAAGCACCAACACCCTGACTTTCTCTACTTCTGCCATCTTCACCACACACAGTCTCTTTCAACACAAATCCACAACCTCGACATCTGATTGGCTAATCCGTACAGTCTTCTTTCCATGTTGGATTTGCTAGAAAACCCTGGATGTAGCACGCCCTGTCCATGGACAGCCGCAGTGTCCACGGACCGCGTAACTCTTCGACACCCCTTCTACCATTTCCACTTTACTCTCTGTGCCATTCCCTCATTGCATACAGCTAAGCAGTCACACAATACGAAGAACGTCCTCAGAACACACCCATTTTGTCTATTTTTAAACATTTCAGGACAATTATCATTTCATTATTCAACATATTAACATTACAAATATTATACTTTCATCTTGTACGCTGCACACAATGCTATGTTTCTCCATTAGTAGCTCAGTATACTATATAGAACCCCATAATACAATGCTATTTATATCAATGCATTGTTCAAAGCACTAATTACGGTATGATATTTATTGCAATGATCCTTGACACTTTTTTCGCAAAATTATAATAAAAATCCCTAGTACACAAATTTCATGAAAAGTAAATGCACATGTGATGTCATCAGTGATGTCATAAATTACATTTGCGATGTCATCTTTGATGTCCTGGGTGTTAGTTTTAGCAGTGCACGGTGGTGGCATGAGTTATGGTTGCTTAGCTTACCATAACTGGCGAATTTCAGGGTTTTTCGGCTTTACTTGGAACCAAAACGTCCCTTAAACAACCTTTTTTATTAGCACGCAAACAATATACAAAGATGTAGTGTAAACAGCAAGTTCTCACAGATGGCTTTACTCAGAATGTTGCAAAGTAAGCACTTATGCTCGTTCACAGTGAAGGTCAGCTGCTTCAATTTTTTTCTCGCAGCCTGGAGAGGCCCACGACTCCCAGTATAAGGTTCTATTTTTTTTTTACCTTGTCAAACAGAGATTGTGCTGAAAGACTTCTATTGAAGAAGTGTAGCAAAAACGTAAGACACGATAAAGATGAAATTTCTGAAACGAAACCACTTTTGTATATTATATCACTTTGAGAAAGATCGTTGGCACACGCGGAGTCGTATTTTGGGACTGCACTACACTTTGTGGAAAGTTGAATTTAGAAGTATGCCCAATAGCCTATCTGTGAAAAGTGGAATTCAGAAGTGTGCCAAATAGCCTCTCTATGAAAGTAGAATATAGAAGTGTGCCCAATAGCCTCTCTGTGGAATGTTGAATTTAGAAGTGTGCCGAATAGCCTCTCCGGGAAAAGTAGAATTTTGAAGTGTGCCCAATAGCCTCTCTGTGAAAAGTAGAATTTAGAAGTACATTTAGAAAGTTGCGAATAGAAGTGTAGCCAATAGCTTCTCTGTGAAAAGTTGAATTTAGAAGTACATTTAGAAAGTTGAATTCAGAAGTGCACCCAATAGCTGTGAAATGTTGCATTAGAATTGTGCTCAATAGCCTCTCTGTGAAAAGTTAAATTTAGAAATGTGCCCAATAGCCTCTCCCTGAAAGTTGATTTTAGAAATGTGCCCAATAGCCTCTCTATGAAGTTGAATTTAGAAGTGTCCCCAATAGCCTCCCTGTGAATTAGAAGTCTCTGAAAGGGCATGAAACCCATCATATCTCACCAACACGCTTACTCTCTCCTTACATCACCACTCAACTAGAACACAGAGATACTATGACACCATTCGGTATAACTGTTCTCATATCAACATTCGCCGCTCTCTCCACATCATTCTAAATAATCACTGCTGGTTACACACCCCCCAGCGAGGCGTTCTCCTCAGGCCTAACGCAGCCACATCCGATCTGGATTAATCCTGCCAGAACGAACACATACTCCTGACCTCTCAACCACCACACCTACCGCTAGAAAGCAGCTATTACATTGATACTGCACGAGCTGTACACATACCTGGTGCTCACACACACCTTTTTGACTCTCTCTACTCTCTCTACTGATATGAACTTCGGTTCCCAAGGGCGTTCAACCTACCAGCGCCTTCAGACCATACCAATGGTATATAAGGCGCTATATAAATGCAAAATAACAATAACAATAACAATAACTTGGACAATGGAAAATGCAATTATAATGTAAGTAACCCTTTAGATTATTTTACACCGGAATATAAAAACAATAGCGTGGCATTAAAGCCCGGTCAAGTTGGACTTGTTCGTTCAATGTGGCATATTGTTTTCTACCGCGCACTATCACCGCCGAATTGATCCCCTGTCGTTTAGAGGGCTCTGAAAAAGGCAGACGACACACGGTGGGTTAATAGAAATAATTTAACCGGTCTGTAGCTGGTCAAGTGCTCTACTCGCTGTGCGACTTCACTGTAGCTGGTCAAGTGGCACAGCGAGTAGAGCGCTTGCTTTGACATCCGTGCACAGCTTGCTAACGCAGGTTTGAATCCCGGCACGGCCAAACTCAGCCTTTCATCCTTCTGTGGTCGATAAATGAGCACCACACACCGTGGGTAATAATAAGCAGCGCTGCGATATCTGACAGTTCTTAGCGCTATATAAATGCGAAAATATTATTATTTTATTATTAACATACTCCGTTGCACTATCTTCGCTAGCAAATAGTTTCACGCCCTAATAAATAAAATGAATATTTTTAATAAAGATTGGCTGGTGAGACTTATTTATGTTTTTTTAAAAAAGGTATGTTGCCCCATTTTGCCAATGTCACGATTTTCAGACTCCAGCGGATGGATTTTTCAACTGCCAGGTGCAGCTCCATGTAAGCAACTTCATGACCCTCACCATTTTATGGGACAATCGCCAAGGACCAATATGCCCTTATGCAGTACTAGCGGCTAGAAGCAACATACCAACCATTATGGTGGTCTAATGTCTCGTTGTTGTAGCAACCTTCCGATTATCAGTGCGACCATTTACTGCTTTTATCATAAACCAACAGCCTATCTACCGCAAAGGAACAGCGTGTGGCTCAAAATAAACTTTTGCTGATCGACAGCAGAGACAATTGCAAATCGCTGAATATTCACTAAACATTTCATGTGAAATAAATGTACTTTACCAAATGTACAATCCTGCTGTTTATTTTTAAACCACAGTTTCATATTCCGAATTGTGGCGCACTGTGTTCTAAGCTGATCTAACGCTCTCTTTACCGCAAAGGAACATTGTGTGGCTCAACATGAACTTTTGCGTATCGACAACAAAGACAAATGCAAATCGCTGAATATTCTCTAAACATTTGATGTCAAATAAATGTACTTTACAAAATGTACAATCTTGCTGTTTGCTTTTAAATCACAGTTTCATATTCCGAATTGTGGCGCGCTGTGTTGTGACATAATGTGTGTTGTCTTCCGGGTTCTGTGTAAAGTCGCGTAGGACTGGTTTGATGACGCACCCTATAACGTCACGGAGAGAGGCGGGGAATATTAATGCTTTCATAATGTCAGGCTTAAGGGCGGGAGATATGATTTAGTGTCACAAAAGCAAGTCAGCCAGGTCAATAGCGCCAGTCATAGGATTATCACATAATGTCGGCGCACACCAGCCTGATTTATCGTTTCTTTAGTGGACAAAAAGTCGGGTGAGGCCCATAGGAAATTGTACTATCAGCGGACAAAAGGAGAGTTCGTAGAACACTTTCAACGAACAATACAAACAACGTTCTCAGAACACCCCCATTTTGTATAATTGCAACCATTTCGGGACACCGCGAGTGTTCTTAGAACACATTCAACTTGACGGATTACAATACGGACAGCGTCCTAAGGACACCCCCAGTTTGTGTATTTATGAACATTTAAATACACCACAAGTGTTTTTTCAGCTCAATTTTACCTTCCTTGCGAACAAAAAGGACACATACTCCGTCCTCTGAACACCCCACCATTTAGTTTATTTACAAAATGTCAGAACAGTTGTGTTCCCCGTGGACAAATTGAACACAACAAAAGCGTATAGCACATACAAAAACAAAACATTGAACCTATCTCATACTCCCCCACCCTCCCCAAACATTCTTACACACCAACACACTCCACTAAATACAATTTTTAATCCAAGTTTCACCGCGCTGTCCACGGCGAATACAAGATGGCTGGCTCCACAGAAAATCTGACGCACTCCACGCCCCATGCTGTCCAATCAGCGAACACGTCGCATGTCCGCGGACATGACGCAAGCCCATGGGCCAATCGGGGTGCTGTCCGCGAAGCAAACAGGGAAGTCCGTCCGCGAAGCGAACACAGATATCACTAATTGTTTTGCCTTACATTTTGGTCATTTTTAAAAAAAACTACTAGACGGATTTACAGCAAATTTTCAAAAGCACGCTTTCGGGACCAAGCCGCCGCTCCTACTACACATTTGGTGTAAATCCATCCAGCGGTTCAGGCTGTAGCCGTGCGCAAAGGTTTTTCCCATTATGTCTATAGGAAAAAAACAAAAGTTTTGGGACCCCCCTATAACTTTGCCCCCCTGGACCAAACCTCTCCAAACTTTCCAAATTCAGGCTGGGCCATATACTCTTTTTGCTAAGTTTGGTGAGGATTCGTCCAGAGGGAGCGAAGTTATAAGCCACCCAAAAAGTGCTCTTCCTATGGAAACACCAACTTAACCATAACTACCACGTCCATGTAAATATATATATATATATATATATATATATATATATATATATATATATATATATATATATATTCACTGAAAAAACTGTTTTAAAGGAACATTATGGTTAAGTTGCTCTAATAAAAAGCTATCAAATTCACTGAAAAAAACTTTGGTCCATTTACATTTTACAACACAACTCGTGTGAATTGCTGTGCACATGTAGCAATCAACTTTCTCTTCCAAATGCCACCAACTGTTCAAAACATTTACTTGGAACGGCTCAGACCAGTTGTGTTTGGAAATGCTCATAAAAATGCCACAAATAATCCTGACAACATTTACAGTGTCTCAGGAATAAGACAAGAATTGCACTATTGTACAGGAACAATACAATTCACCATGAACACACAGGAAGATCCACAAGAATTTCTAATGTAAGTACTGCAAGTACTGGAAATCAAATAACTCCTATAAGTGAAATCTTCCAGATTTCATACACGTGGAAACATACATGCGCTCTCTACAACCAAGAGCACATCGCTAATGAACAATTTGTGTATGTATCTATACCAAACTGTGAATCAATTCCATTTCATCAGCTGTGGTAAAATGCAAATCATGCCATATTATGCATGTTTTGCAATTTCAGACAATCGTTCCACCATGCACATAAACTCATACAGCCAATAGCTGATACTAATGCTTTTAAGCTGGTGCTAAAAACCACTGCATGCTTACTAGCTTCACACACGGGCAAGTATCTCTTGGCCAGAAACCTTCACAACAGTACGCTTAATCTACCACACTAGTGCCACAACCACTGCATAAAATAAGTGGTTGGTTTGAATGATACTACACTTCTGTTACTCTAAAACAGAGATTACCAGCAAATCTAACAAATACCTACTTAATATTCCTTAAACCTAAATGTAGTCACTGACCGATAAAATTATTACCAATTAGAATATGCCAAATTATATCTATCTACTTCCATAATAATACAATGCTACTTTGGAAAAGCAAAATAGTCTGAATACGCCAACAGGTATCTAACTACTTCAAAAATACCCTTCAAAACTATAAAACTATCAACAGTTAGAGTACGCCAACTATCATCTAACTACATATACAGTAATGCAATTCTGCTTTTAAAATGCAAAACAGTTTCAATACACCAACAGGTATCTAAGTACTTCAAAAATATTTTTACAAAAATGTGTGCAATGGTATTTTTGAAAAGCAAAATAGTTAGATTACGACAACAACTACTTCAAAAATACCCTCCATACCCTTCATTACACTTCAATTCAAATACCCATTCACAATTCTTCTTACTCCAACACTGCTTGTAACAACAAACCCACTTATCTGTGCACTTTAAACATTTCCTTGAGTACAGCACACTTCAAACAAACATACTGGGGGTCTTTACGAGGTTGGAGGTAAGAAACAGTCCTTACCGGAATGGTGCAAATACTGTGTCTGTGTAGGAAGGGGCCTGCTAATAGTGGCTATTATGAGTTTGCGTGCACAAGCTATGTGGCATGCCGGTAACAGCAGTACCGGCATGCCGCTAAAGTCCCAAAAATGCCCCTTACCGGCATCATGGAAAGTGCAGTCAGCAGTACCTGCATCAATGGATACGGCATTAGTGGACACCGTTATTAACGGGTACCGCTATTAGCAGTGACCGCTAATAGCGGTGCGCGCTAATAAGTGGAACCGGAAGTAACGTAATCCCGCCGGAATGGGAAAGCGAACGTCGGCCATCTTGAAAATCACAATCCATTGCAATCCCATGGATACAGGCACTGAAATCCAAAACCGAGATCCCAGCCTGCCAGAAAATGACACAATCCACCCTCAAAGGCACCTTGTGTTTGCGCAAACAACGTTTCTGCAACGAGGAGCTAAACATGCTGGCTGACACCCTGGGCCAGCATGCAGATGTGGTGTGCAGCACAGACCTGCGCCGTGCGACACAAATCAAGAAGAAACAGATCTGGGAGGAGGTGTCCGCAGTGGGTACAACCACACACAATACAAAGGAATGCCGGGAAAGGTGGGATGACCTGCGGCTGCGTGTCTGCAACATACTGACTACCAACTGTCAGCAGGCCCAGGTAACAGGAAGCGAACCATCCACGCCCATCAAGCTAGCACGGTGGGAGGAAACATGCTGCTCCCTGATACACATGGAGGGCATTGAAGGGGTGAGGCGTGCTGAGACAGGAGTAACATCATCGGCTGACGAAGGTGAGTGAGCGTTGGCACTACATAAAAGTGAACATACACAACCAACCAAAATCCAATGGCTGAGTCCAAATGGCAAGTTGATGACAGCAAGTGCATTGCCCCTTACCACCCACCTAATGACTGCCCAATAGAAATGCCACACCCCTGTCATGGACACACGCAACCATTGTCCAATTCAAAACCCAAGTGCCATCAGCATGCAGACACACACATTCAGTACTGCAGAGAAGCAGACCCCACCAGTGTCACATCCCACTGCATGGTGCAGACATCTCCACCACCAAGTGTACACCAGAGCCCTAGAGACACATCACATGGCATGCACACCCTGAGGTATGTACACTGCACGCAATCCACGACACACCCGTAATTCATCAAGCAAACTGCATACACAACATGGATGCGCTAGAAGGATGCACAGACACTGCACCACACAGCCAACACCTGTAAGCACCATGTCTGCCCCTCCAACATGCAGACAGCAATGCACAGGACCCAAAATGTACTTACATTAATATATGTTGGATGTCCCTACACCCATGACTCATGCCCTGCCTCTCCATCCCACACAGGCACAGTATCAGACAGCGATGACAAGCCCACCGCAGAAACAAAGCCAGCAGCACCAGACAGAAGCAGAGGTGAAGATAATGGCACCAGGCCATCCACGTCAAGAGCCGGGCAGATGAAAACCAGCACCCCCATGCCACAGCGGTGCAGTAAACAGGGGTCACAGGCCATAGGTCCTGAGGAGCATCCACCCCCGACACATGGGAGTGTGCACCAGCCTGGGAAATTGGGTGCCATCACTGCACACCTGCCACAAGGCACACCAGCCCCCAAGCCCACAGACCAAACGACCCCTGCCCCACTGCAGCCAGCTCACGTGGACGAGGAGGGTACACCAACGGCCAGCAGTGGTGAGGCTCCTCCGTCACCGGCCACTAGTGACCCAGGACAGGTGGCCCAATCCGCAAAGGATGATGTCCAACAGGACGAGGCTGACACGGCAGGGCAATGCATGTCAGAGGACCCTGAGGGAACACCACCCATGGGTCACACACCACAGCACTCCCTGGGACATGGGCCGTGTGGTGGTAGCTCCGGGGAGGAGACGGCTGGACCCGTATTCAGCCCTCAAATCAGTCCAACTCCAGCTCCCATGCGACCACCAGCAGTCAATGGCATACGTCACCCAGAGGCCCGCATCACCCACTGGTAGACTCAGTTGCATGGTGGGTGGGCTGTTCATCTATGTAAATAGTTTCATTGATAATTACATCTCATTTGGAAACAAATAACATGACTGGACATTGCTTATTGAGTGTGTCAGAATTTAATGCCAAACAGTGTACACTGCCCAGAGTCCCCCAATCCCAGTGCACAGCGAGTGGGAATTGATGCACCCTCTTCATCACAGTGCATCAACCGTAAATGTCCATCACTGATTGGCGCACAGAACGTCCCTCATGGGCATTGGCACATGGCTGATTTACTACTCTTATCCTTCATCATCCCCATCTTCAACCGGTGGTTGCTGGTCAATGTCAGGTGGCAGGGGTAAGTTCCACCGGATGCACATGTTGAGCAGTATAGCACAGACCATGGTGAGTGCTCCACCAGAACTGCTGAGGCAGCGGAAATGTGCCTTCAACAGGCCAAAGGTCTGCTCAATCACAACACGGGTACGGATATGAACCCAATTGTACTCCTCTTCGTGCCTGGTCTGAGGGATCCGAACAGGGGTGAGAAGTCGCGGATTCAAGGGATAGCCGCCATCACCTGTATGGGACCACAATGAAGTATGTGTGACTCAATGTCTGGCATTACATCTGTAGTAATCACTGTCATGGCTGCAGCTATTTGGTGTTCATATGCACATGTCCCTGGATGTATGCATACAGGTACATTTGTCCGAATGTGTGCTGGACAATGGTCTGCAGGTGTGGATTGCATTGTCCAGGTGTTGCAGGGAGTTAACTTGCATGCTCTTGCCGATGTCCGGTATTGTGCTTTGCTGCATTCATGTGCGTTAGGCACACTCACTGCATATTTCTGGATTGTGTGGCAGAGGGCATACTCAGTTGATGTGCAGTGGACGCGTTAAGGGATGTGGCCTGCTTCTACGTATGGCTTATCATCATTGGTGTGAAACATTGGTCTTATGTAAGGCATTGTTGGGTCTTGTTCATGTCGGAAAATGTAGGGCCACAGTGTTATGCTGTATGTGCTGTCTCCACTCACCCCCCAATCACACCCAGGTGGAGTATTCATCCCCCCACCAACTGCACTACCATGGGCCTGTCAGGCAAATTCCCAAGCAGCCAGGCACCTCGTTCAGCATGTCGCTCCATGTAGCGGGGTAGCAAGGAATTCCGCAGGACCATTGAGTCATGAGTAGATCCGGGAAATGGGGCACACCAATGTGTGATGATCTTGCTGGCATCACATACTATCTGCTCATTGATGGAGTGGTATTGCTTGCGATTGCGGTACACCACCTCCATGGCATGCGGGACCACCAACTCCATGTGGGTGCAGTCGAGGGCACCAATACAATTTGGCATTCCTGCCAGTGCATGGAAGCCAACTTGTGTATCAAAAATCTCCTGGGGAATCTGGGGAATCTGTGGTAAGGATAGGTAGTCCCTTGTGTGCTTCAGGAGGGCATCCAGCACTTAGTTCAACATGCGAGAAAATAAGGGTTGTGATATGCCACGCATGTGCCCCACTGTGTGCTGGTAGGTGCCTGTGGCCAGGAAGTGGAGCACCAACACTACCTTCAGTAAAGGGGAGATGGCGGTGTGCATTTCAATGAGGCTGACACTGTCATGTCCACAATGGTGGTGATGGTGTCCCAGTGCAGACGGTAGAGGGGATCTGCTCAGGGGTTAGGTTGAATGGACTGGCTCTGATGCGGAGGGATTGGGGGCTGCCTGCGTGGTACAACTGGCTGCACTGGTGGGGCATGCTGGGCCTGTCTCACCCTCCTTCTCTTCCTGCATCTCCTCTGTGGTGCCTGCTGTTGTTGTTGCTGGTGTAAGCAATGCAAGCATGTCCTCCAGCCCCAGTATTGCTACTACTAGTGGAATCATTTTGGTGTGCGAAGGGGTGTGGTGTTTGGGTGTGCTCTTTTTGTGCTGGCCCAGACTCCATTGCCTCCACCTGTGCTGATTGTGTGCACCTGTGGCAGTTGGGAATACTGCACATAGCAGTTTACGGGTGGTTCGCGATACCGGTATTGCTGGAATGCCGGTATCCAGTATTAGTGTCTTCATGATGCCGATATTTGCATGTCCGCCTGACTTGTGATATCCTCCTGTTAGCGGCATCCCGGTATTGCCGGCCTGAAGGCCCGCGTGCCCGTGCCTATGCCACTATTGGCGGCAACGTTATTAGCGGCACCTCTAATGCCGGGTTCTTGGGTCGGAATAGCCCAGAGCTGTATGCGGTGCAGGTAATCCTTTACCAGCATCGTTTTTCCATTACCTCCAACCTCGTTATGACCCTCACTGTCAAATATAAACTCACATAAATATAGCAGGGATGTTTTAATCCTGTATTTTTTTTTCCCCAATGGCACAATGATATGCAAACAGAAACATCAACTGTGCAGAACACACAGTAATGTTGTTCCAAACATAGTACTTAGAATGTACTGATTATGAGGGTCTAAAAAGTACATGAATATGTGAGATTGTATGCAATGACACATTTTAAACTATCCTGCCTAACATATTATACTGTGTTATTTCACAGAGAAAGATGTCTCCTTCATTATCATGTACAACAAACTTAACCTATACCCTCAATTGTACAGCAATCATAAGTACTACTTGCACTAGAATTGTATTATGTCACCATGTTACAAATACTGTATGCTGCCCCTACACTACCTAGAATTATGATACACATAGTATTATAATGGTTGTAGCCAGTGCCTAGATTCAATTACTATACACATAGTATTATATATAATATAATAGTTGTAGCCAGGGGCCAGATTTAATTTATATACACTTATTATTATAATCTGGCTACGGGCCACAACCGCCACAGCAAAATTAAACCATACTTAGGAAGGAAATAGAATACATATTGGAATAACACCCTGAACTCCTCCCTCTCAATTCAAATAACGTCTGCCGACATCGAAATGGACCGCCAACCCTATTTTTCACCTATGAAAACATCCCCATATCATCTAAAGTCCACTCCCCTACCCTGACCAAGCCCTCTTTCAGTCACCAAATAACCCCAAATGTTTTTCTCAAGCTGTCTGCCCAGGATGTTATCCGCAGAGTACCACAGTGTCCACGGACTAACACACCACCCGTATGCTCTTTTTCCACCTATACCTAGAGCCGAGTATAATGTCTTATCCCCTCCCCCACCCTACCCAGTCCCTCTTTCCACCACCAAATAGCTCTAAATGTGTTTCCCAGGCATTTTCCGTTGCCATGCTGTCCACAGACACAGGGCTGTCCGCAGATCCAACATGGCAAGCTTTTCGGAAAATATGATGCACCTCAAACTCTTCACTGTACAATCAGCGAACACGTCTGGTGTCCGTGGACAGCACGCCATGCCCTGGATCAATCGGAACTCGATCCGCAGAACGAATAGGGAAATAGGTCCACAGACCGAACCCAGATATCACTATAACAAGCAAGGGGACTTTCCCATGTTAATAAAACAGTGTTGTCAGAAGCAGGGCTTTCACACGAGGAAAGTCAAGAGCCATGATAGAACCCTCCTGGAATTTCTAGCGGCATAGCATGGGCCAAGCCAAGCGCACCTCACAGGTAGAAGAAGGAGGGAAATGGGGTCATTTAGGGCCTCATGCAAGTTCAGCAAAAGGAATTAAATCTCAGAATAAGTGGAAGTGTGCTGTGCTTGCAGCACATTTGCTCAGAAACATTTTGATTTTCATGAACAAATTGATTTTAAGCAATGTGGGAAAGGCTGACTTTGAGTACTGAACCCTCAACTGACGTGTTGCAGTATTTGCTCTCAAATAAAAGTAATGCATATGTATTAGTGCAACTTTAAAAACAACTTAATTAATTAAAAGACTTTATTTTGGGCTAGCACACTATTTCAAAGTTGGATTTTCTTAATATCTCGGTGAATTCAACGCTGCATTAGTAGTTAGCAAAAATACCCAATCAATTTGCAATTTTCTGTGCTTAACCTTTAAAATTATAAGGGACCTTACTGGTCAAGCCTTGCTGTCTTTGCTAGTATATGTATATCCAGTGCAGGTTACAAATCCAAGATAAGCATGCTGGCTTAAACTAGATGCATGTTTACATTAAATGCAAAGCACTCAACCTGTCAACGTTCTATGTGGGTTTTCTGATGTTACAATGCTGGTCAAACTTTACACTTTCTGTGAAAATCATTAAATGAATTGAACAATATGGAAGGTCATACTAGCAATTTGATGATAGAAAAAACGGTCTGACCCTATGAATTGATGGTACCTAAAAGCAGTGCCGGTGCAACTAATACTCCATGCGGGGTGATATTGAAAATGGAGAATGCGGATGGCACTATTCCTGCAGTGCACGTGTGTTCAAAAGGGCTGCATGTGCTCCATCCCTGCATTCTTAGAACGTGTTCCCTGACTGTTCCCTCTCACATCATTGGACATCCTGAGATGGGCTAGTGGGCACAATGGGCAGTCCTGGGAGTGCAGACATTTTGCAATAGGCAATAGTTATGTGTGTCTGTTTTTTCAGGCCAGCAACAGATGCCCTCACCAGCCCATCTCCTTCACCTTGTCCTTCAACCCACAGCCATACAGCCATGTAAGTCTGGTAATAAGCTATTTATGAGACTTAGTGCAAAAAGCATGCACATTTGCATAGTTCAACCTCTGTAAATTCCCTACCCAGCAGGGAGCACATGGACATTGGAAGAGCTGTTGATTCGGTTAGAGGTTCATATAAAAGAAGAGCTCTGCCAGGCTGCATGGATCTAGAGCTCATGATTTACCTGTTCCTTGCGAGCAAAACATGCACTGTCACTGTCTATGCTTTGCACGATGTCTGTTGAGGAAGCTTGCCATCCCGTACTAGTTTAGGATGGAAACCTGCACTGGCCATGCTCATGCTGTTACTGACCAGTGTCTGGGGGAAGCTTTCACTGATCCTGTTTGTGCCAGAGATGTAGAAATCCGAGTGAAGTGCTCACAGGCCCTTCCAATCAGTTACTCTGTCAATTCTGTACTTATTTAAAATATGTGTGAGGGAAATGTACATGCTGTGTGAGTACATTTTTGTACAGGGCCCTGCCCAGGTAGTATCTTTTCGTTAGGGAAGCCTGTGGTGACCTTGCTGTCCATGTTCCTATTTTTTAGGGGAACGTGTAGTAGATGTGTGCATGCTGTACGTGTTCCCACTTTTGAGGGAAACATAAACGGATCTGTCCACTCTATAACTGTACATTTTTGGGAGATATGGTTGCATTGGCTTTCGGCTTTTGATGAGGCTGCTTCCGCTAGAACTCTCGACCATACTGAACTGTTTGTGAGAGTCGTTTGCTCTTGTTGTCTACATGCTATATCTATTTCAGTTAGAATATTGAACTGGTCTAGTTTGATGCATATGCATACTTGGTTGTCAGGAAAACTTGTAATGACCCTTCCTTTGCTGCACCGATTTGTGAAAATTGTCCACTTTCCTGATGAAGTTTGAGGAACGCTTGCGATAGACTGGTCTACGTTGTACCTGTTTGAGGAAAGGATATCTTTTTCCTACTCTTTGGTGCTCGTACTTATTCTGTTTGTGCTTGAAGCCTGTGCTGGTCCTATGCATTTTCTGTGTGTGAATAGCATTTGCAGTGAGTAAAGGAAGTCGTGTGGCAAACAATAATGAGATACAATAACTTTATGCAGAAAACTAAGTCATACCAGGAGGACCTTTTTTGGGCGGTTTGTGAGACATTGGAGAACACTGGACCATTAAAATGGGTTCAAAATCCCAGCTGCATAGCACACTAAGGCCCCTATTTAGAAAACCTGGTGGTAGGAGAAATTTCACCACATCTTCACTTAATCTGCCTGGCTGAATGGCAAAGCCACTGCCCCATTTCATATCTGGCCTTAATGTCATCAGCCTGGCCCAAGAATGTTCACCAGGTGGATTTCCCGAAATTGATTGGTGATGGTTGGGGGATGGCTCACTCCTGTTATCCTCTCCATCTGCCTAAGGAGGTCCCACCACTTGCCTGCAAATGCAGTCACCGAAAAAAGGGTATGTTTCTGCAATCACTGATATGTGGAAGGAGGATGTGAATACCATCAAACTGTGCTAGCAGTAGCAATACTACTGACAGCCACAGCCACTAACACACTCTCAATTCCAGCCACTCGAGCAGCGGTTTCTGCCAATCTGTATTGTGGGAGCTTAATGGATGCAGGTGGAGCAGGGCAGAGGCAGAGATATGGCAAAAATAGCGAGTGATTGTTCTGACTACAATTTGGGGGTGATCGGAGAGAGCCAGTGGGGTTAATGGAAAGAAGCAATAACCTCAGTCCAACAACCTTTAGATAGATGCCTACCGTAAGTAAATAAAGTGGCTTATAGTAGCCCAGAAAATTGCCCCACAGATTCACAGGCGTGTGCGTGTGGGGGTGGGCCACGAGGGAGTGTGGAACAGGGTCTGAGGGTCATTATTTCCAATCCTACAGATATCATAGATGTTGCATGCTTCTGACTATTTGTATTGCTAAACCTTACTGATCTGGATATGGGTTATAATCCATTCTGGACATTGTGTTTCTAAGAGAAGTGATTTAATTTGACCTGGTTATGAAAATGTCAAACACATGATGGAGAAACTGCAGGACATGCATGTTAAGCGTTGTGGACACATCAAGAATGGAGGGAGTGTATTGCGAGCACACATGAGGTTGGTAGTGGGGAGGCACAAAATCCTGACACTGTTCCTGGGGGGGAGTGCTTAGTCGTATGTCAGATGTCTGTGCAACACAAATGAGACATTTGTTCTATCAACTAAGAATTGTGTGAAATGCTAAACGCATGCCGGTCCTTATCCTTTAATTTGCATATAGACCTGTGGAATGTGGAAGGCAGGGGGGTTAAACATTGTACATGTTAATGGGGAATAGTATATTTCCAAGCCAAAACAACAAGAAATGTGAAAATAATAAACAAGCCAATTGAAAGCTATACATGCATATACAGATTGATGGTTGCACATGTGAAAAGACTACAAGCAGTGCACATGTACAGACATATTTAAAACTGCATATTAACTGTATTCACATCCCAAAACACATATAGATGGAAAGTAACACATCTATGTTTAGAGCAAATCACAAACATACAAACATGTTCATAGCAAGCTTCTCCCAAATATTCAGAAAAAAAATTGCATATGTCAGTTCCAACAGGGTTGAAACAATCCTTAAATGAATTATCAAGTTCAATCCTCCAAGAGCCAAATTAAGTCGATCATTGTCTACACTGAATGACCTGCACATAGCCAATGCATTCACTACTTCAAACGTGCACAGGGCAGTGGGTCGATTGGAAATGTTCTCTAAATGTGTATTGTTCAAGCACATTTCTCCCATACCATACTTGTTTTGATATTTGGAGGAAATGTAATGTTTGGAATGCACTTGCATCATGTTGAATTGTGACCATTGAAGAAACTGGTACTTAGATTGAAGCAAATGTAGACTAGAAAAGTAAAAGTGCCTACTATCGTTTAGAATACAATGCCTCATCGCGAGTTGGGCTGTATTCCCGGCTGTAATACCGCCGACTGTAATAGCCCTAGCACCGACCGGTCCGGTATTACCACCGGATCATTGGTTGGGCCTTAACGGTAAATCCCCATTCCTGAATGGGTCCATTGGATCCAATGGGGAATTTTCAGTGCTAATACTGTGGGCTAATACAGCCGGCTGTAATACAGCCGAAAACAGGGATTTTCAGAAAAAAGCTGGAGGTAAAACAGCCGATTTAGAACTCGTGATGAGGCCCAATGTATCTTTATGTAGACTTTTAGAATTAATTCATTAATCGTTTGTAATGCGCTAATTACCAGAGAAGTATGGGACCAAGATTCAAACCCAATCACATTGCCCCTGAGCTATCCTCCGGGCATAATTTATGGAATGATAATAGTGTGATTCACAGGGGCAGGTAAATTCATTTTGTTGACTAATTGGTTTTGGTATTCATCTCATTGTAGTTTTCCAGTTTAAAACTGGAGACCACCTTAGATGAAGTTACTTTAGTCTTCCGAATACATTTCGAGTTTTGAAAGCCACAATGCCTACTCTTTGCCCTGAATTGTGGGGTATGATTGTATAAATGGAGATGTGAAACTGGTGTGTCATACCAACGAGAGATTAGTACAAAAACACAAATATTCCTACTGTACCTAAATAAAGGTAGTGCCCCAAGCGTTATCTATTAGGAATAGATTGTTTTAGGTCTTAAGATTGCAAGTATCAATAAAGGTTTGGATGCTGTCCGCTGACAACACATAAAGCAGAGAATGGCTTGTTCAGAAATTGGGAGAAGACACATATGGCCAAAAATAAAATGAAGGACCAATGTAGGGTCGGCGGGAGCACAGATATTCAAATGCATGATGTAAAGATAACGTATTCTGTTACATAACCTGAAGTTAGTGTTTTTTTTGTATACAATGAAAAGCAAATTACAGGAAATGCAACATAGATAATAACACTGTGTGCCGCATAGAGACAGTAACAGACTCAAAGGATGATGATGGTGTACATTATCTATTCTAAATGGTCAAACCTTAGTGATTCATTAAGAGTAACGTAGCGATGGGAAACATAGGTCATTATTTAAAATAACTCTTAACTTTGATGTAAGATTTCCTTGGCTTATTACCATATGTATTGCCCCATGCAAAGCTTCAAATGCACTAGATTCACCATCTAACCATGAGGTATTTTAAAAAGCTCAACGTGTGTTTTCCGTTATTATCCTAATCCTAATGAGGTCCTGACAGGTAAACTTTCAAACGCACCATTTTTTGCCCCTTCACAATTGCGCCAAACCCAGGGAGAAGCGGCTTTAAAGCACATCCTGTCTTCAGAAACAGGATTCGATTTTCAATGTTTGAAAAAGCAATAGATCACCCTCGTCTTTTGGGAACAGGAGCAGTGAAATGTGCAATCCAAAAAAAGCCATTTCGTACCATTATATGCATTTGCCTTCACTGGGAGAGCAGCAGTATGGAACACTGCTCTCTCAGAGAACATTTTAGAAATGCATTTTTCCCTTTTCAGACAATTAAGCGTGAGATTGCGCCCACACCTAATTGCTTTCCTAGCACACACTCAGATGCTAGACATCAATGAATACAATAGTGTTGTGTGGGCTTGGTCAAAACAGCTGCGTGAAACTAGCACCTGATGAAAGTTCATCATCCAACCTTTTTTCAGAGGCAGAATCTGTGAATCATTATTGGTATGATAATGGTATGGTAATGTTTATAAAGCGCCTATACACAGACAAGTGTTTCAAAGCGCTCAATGAGGGTGGGGAAAAAGCCCTTGAAATCTTGAGACGATATCAGTCTGCACAGGCAGATTAAGTGCATATAATACATTATCAAATGCCTCAAAACTGGTTGCATTTAGTGCTATCAGCAGACAGCACGTCCTGAAGGTGAAAAAAACACGTTCTGGAGACCTGCGTTGGCAGGCAGTGTCCAATGCTTGGGCGGCAGAGAGACACTCCCATTATCAAGTTGACAGAAGAGGTCCAGAGGATAATGAAGTTTGTGGTGGTGGTACTGCTTCCTCTGTGGCCTGTGGCCTTGCAGGTCCAGTGGTGGGTTGAAGGGCATTGCAACCAAACTGGATTGCCTGTTCACGGAACCTGCTCCTGAAACATTTGTGCACTTGCCGCTAGTGGTAACAAATCAGTTGGTTGGCAAATGCCGGGGTGTCCAAACTCTGCACAGGAACCATAGAGAATCCTCTCCTGTGCACCTCTACACAAAATGTACACTGTCCCTTCCTGAAAAGAGGGAATATTTTAAAATGCGTATGTAATCTTAATTTTCAGAGAAAGTCTTTTTTGTTTCTATATTGAATTTGCTATCCAAGTACTGGGGGGAGTAGTAGGAGGGGTGTATGGATATGAGATCCAGATTTGTGATGAGTGTTATAGTGTAAATTAAAAAAAGAAAGAAAGGGTTTCACATGTTATGAGTCGTGTTTTCACTTTGCGTGAATAATGTTCATTTGATAATGCCTGAGTGGAGCCTTGGCAGAAATTACAGTAATTTTGTTTTGTTTTTGAGAGGTTCTACTACCCTTTTCAGGTTTGTTTTTACCTAACGTTCAATACAAAACAAATATATAAAATGTTTTAATTAAATACCCTTTGAGATGAGGGCTGTGTGTGGAGGAGAAGTAGATGCAGGGAACAGGGCCCTGGCCAACAGCAATTAGGGTGCTCGTAATGCAGGCGTATACCAGAGAATGAAGCCTGGATTCCAAGAATCCTGATTGACTAACGCGCCCTTCCAGAGAGCCAAAGAAAACAAAGAGAAATATACCTTTAGCTTATGGTGCACCACTGCCCTCCTGAACAATGAACAGAACAAAGTTAACACAACACCATCAACTTCTAATATACACAAATACAATCTTAATCGAGAATTACAGTTCCCTAACAAATATTCATTCATCTTTTATTTTTGGAAAATAACCTTGTATAAAACAGATCTCAATCTCATATTTTAAATTTGATAATTCCCCCTTTTTACATTGTATTTTCTTTGTTAGTCATGTCTTGCGAATCAAGAAATCATGTGAAATAGTGAAGATACATTTCCGTGCCCACAGCCTCTTTCCCAAACTGTCAATGCAAATCTACCTCCTTTATGTCTCTAACATCCTCCACTCAAACACATCAAACATTAAACAATCCTAAGTCAACTTTTAGAACTTCTGCATAAGCCTTAGTTCCACAAATGCACAGGAAAGAAACACTGAATCAAAAAGAGTCCTTCAGATCATGTGAAAACCTCATCCAATCAAACCAAACCACAATGTAACCATAGCTCAACAGTTCTTGATCTTAGTACACAAACACAGAGCATTAAATCACCTTATTAAAACCCCCTACACATTAAACAAGTGCTTCATGAATACATTGAAAGAATAATCCTGCCTTTACTAGTAACCAGAATAATTGCCACATCTCAATGTATCATAGTTTTTGAGTATTACATTTTTTTTTTTTGCCATTCAAGCCACTTCTCGATATCGGAAAAACACTTGGATAAAAAAGTACACAGTATTCCCAAGCCTCTAACCTTCACAAATCAACCTTCTTTACTTTGCCCACATGCACCCTGACCTCAGAACTGCCTGATGTATACACTTGATATCATTTTATGGCCGTTTCCTATGTAAATTCGGAACTTGGTTCTCTAATTGCTTAATGGCGGAATTTCAGAACTAAAAAAACCTTGGCAGCAGCAATGCATTGTGGGAGATATTACTAACTTTTTGTTGACAGGAGCACTCTGCTCTGCGACAAATTAAAATAAAACTACTGGATGGATTTGTGCCAAATCAAGACAAGATTTCCTGTGAGTGCTTGATGCCCAACTCGTTTCTTATTTGTTGCCAATACATCCAGCGGTTTGTGCGTATGAGCAAGCACTTGACTTTTGCCCTATTGCAAAATTAATAGAAAAGTGAAAAACACACTTTCTTTGACCTTATATAACCTTTGGACAAATGGATTTGTACACATCTTTCCAGTCCTGGGCCCTATTATAGGAATTGCAAACGCTGCACTGATCTGTTTTACAGCTCAAGAAGTATTAATCATATTATCTTCACTTTTCCTATGGCTGATAGGTTTCACCTTAATATAGGTTGTCTGTCGCAGCCCTATAATTTCACATCCTTGCAGAAAGGTTCAGATGAGGACATTCTATTAAAGGCTGGCATTTTCTGAGTCACTGAATAATTAAATCTAATCCAATTTCCATGAAATCCAGTTTATGTTAATGGAATGTGCATACAATAATTTCATTTAGACTATTTGTATATCTTCAGGTCAATCTGAATTGCTGTTTTGCATTTTGTTTAAAGTGAGCAGAGCAACTCAGCATGTCTATTCTAGTTTACTGCATTCCTTATTTTCAGTGAACACTACATTGGGTGCTTATATTGAAATATGTTTCTTCTGAGAGAAAGACAGACCAGTGAGTCTTCCACAGAAAGTGCTACCAGGGGGAAAGACAAAGGTGTAACTAGGTTGGAGCTGTGCTCTCCAACAATGAGCGCCATTATATGTGCCCACTATTCACAAAGTGGGCCTGAGTCACAAATCATTTTTCAACGGGATCCACATGCACACACAGTGGGAACAATCACACACTTTTCATATGTGGTAATTAACACAACCAATGCTCAGTTTATTTTTCAAAAATGCACCATGAGGAGTTTCAGGCAAACTATGAGAGGTTTCACCCATTGAAACTTTTGTAAGGGATGTGGTTCAGGCTGCACTCTCCCAGTGGCCATACTTTTCTCTCTCACTGGCCTGGCATATGCAAGTAGTGGTTGTTTGCGGGCATGGACAAAGGGGTTGGGGTTCAGGATTCTCCCAAATCTCTTATACTCACAGCCTATCCCCCGTCCTGCATGCAAATACCCTTTTATAAACAGTGGTCCAATGTGCAAGACAACTTGGATGTAGGATGTAATAATCACACTGCTTGTGGCATCATCCAACATCTTTCGTAAATTATAGTCCACATATTTTGCCATGCTAGAGCAGGTTTCAGTGTAATGCAAGGGAACTTGCAGACAGGTCCTGTTTTTACATCATTAAAGTACCTTTTAGTCCAAATTGGTCACTATGTTCACTTAATAAACAATGTTAATGCCCCCCCCTCTCTGACAAAAGTGATGTAAGCACAAGAATGTGCTTGACTGTGCTACTGTAAATTCTTCTTTACTCATACCAGACAGAACCTCCCATACTCATATTGCAGGGTAGCAAACAATATATCAGTTGTGACAGTGCAAAACACAGCTGTGAGATCAAGAAGAACTAGAAGGAGGGCTGTAACAGAATCCAGTATGTGAATGGAATGTTTATCATCTAACAGCTGTAGAGTAATTGTTACAGTGCTACACCAGTGGTGAAAGCCAGATCGTTAGTCCCACAGAAGATGGGATTTGGATAAGTGCTGGGAAAACTGAAGCTGCACATGTTTCGAGGAATGTATTCACAAATGGCAAAGCATTGATTGGCCAATATTTGATGTAATCCAGGGAATTGAGGCTGTACATTTTCTATGAAGAGAGCCCCTGACCAATTTAAAGAGAACAAGAGAGCACTTGTTGGTAATACACATATTATGATGATGATGATGATGATGATGATGATGATGATGATGATGATGATGATTATTATTATTATCATTATTGTTATTGGTAACAGTACTATGTTTGCATTTTGATATTACAGCTTGACATTGTTTAATTGATTCTTGCAATTCAAAGTACTTTTTGCAATTATAATGCAAACCATTTAAACAGTATATTGGGTTTTCAGGACACAGATTCTGTCATGTTAATATGAATACATGTAATATGTCACATTGAATATGATGCACTGTGAATTACTTTGCTTCCTATAATGTAACACAAAGAAATATGTATTTTCACAAAAATGTGCTTGATGAGACGAGTGCTTCCATTGGTGCAGCTATGCTACAATAAATACATGTAGATGTATATAAATTGCATCGTAATGTTCTGTGAGAAGATGAGATGAAATAATGTGCACTATGTATTTCATAAATGTAGTTAAATGTGTTAAAACAGATCTACATTTGATACCTTTTCATTACTAGTGAGAATTACACTAAACAGGATAGTTCCCCTTTTATATATAAAATTGAATTAGTTAAACCATATATACACCTAAAAAGAATTTATCAAAGCTATAGCTCTGAATAGTGTAGGTGTGCAGAGGCCAGGTTTCTGCAAAACAGACCATATCATTAATCAGCGTTTAATCTATTAACAAAGACGAACAGAAATAGTTGTGGGTATTCAGCCTTTATTGACAATATAAGACCAATAAGCTTTGAACATTCAAAATTCAGAGTTTTCATGAACTGGCACTTTTTAGAGGGTAAGCCAAGTTAGAGTTCAGAGTGTGGTTATTTAGTAAATGGTCACTTCAGAATAACAGCTGTCCACATACAGCTCTGAAATTTAACCTAAGCTTAACTGTAATGAATGTGTCATTATTTGCGTGTTTCATGAAAAGCACACCATTAAATGAAGCCATGGTTCTCAAAATAGTATTTCAGCACATGTTGTGGTAAATGCCAAAAAACACAAAAACATGTAAGTCAGCATTTGAAAACAACATTTATTTAAAGGCAGAAATAATAAAAACTTGAATCCTTTCCTTCATTCTAAAAGCAAGAATAGATATGTATTCAACAAAGTGCTTCTCTTTATCAATTAGTAATACTTGTCCATATTTTAATAACATTGTCATGCTTGAAACTATAGGAACATGAAACATGACTTTGCATTCAGAATTGTATGTAGGTCTTAACGATGATGCATTTCCATACAAGAAAATATAAGGGAAACACATGTTTAATTCCAATCTGATAATAACTCCTTTTGGGAGGAGTGAAATACCTCCCCTTATGACTTAGCAACATAAATTGGTCTAATCAAAGTAAAGAGGAGGCTTTTGATTGGTGTGAGTATTGGAAGGGATTTGGGGAGAGTTTTAGGAAATGTTACAGGAGATACCAGCCTGTCCGAGAGGAGAAGAGCAGATAAGGTTCTGGCTGGATAGAGCTGATGTGAATCGTTCTTAAGAAGGCATTTTCCAGAGTGTGCCAAATGCAGAAGCCTTTCTCAAGACAGAACCATATTCCATGCATGGTATTTAGGAAGCATAGGGCAGATTGAAAGGAAGAACTAATAAGACCTATTCTCCTGGAGCTTTCGATATATGTGTCCGTTCTGTGACAGACAAATCAATGTAGATAAAACAACCCAATTGCATTTAGATACATGAAGCCTAGAAAATAATTTAAGTCTTTAGGTGAAAACCTGTTTACAAGCTAGTTCACAAAAGTTGGAAAATGTGCCTGTAACAGAAGCTTTCTGAAGGAATATTAAAAAGAGAAGGCCTGGAGTCTATAATTGTTCAGGGCCTTTTGTTCTCTGACGAAAGCTTAGCATTAATTAATTCTTAGTGTTTTCACATGGTCAATCTATATGTGGGATTATGAGCATGGTTTATTACATGGCTCACAGATTTGTAGGTAGTGATAAACATCTGGGCCTTTGAAAAGAACAATTTAGATAAAAATAACGTTCCTGAATAGAGCTTTTTACTACTCACATTGTAATAGGAAGGAAGTTATTTCCTGGCCGTTGATACACCAACAAAAGATGTCAATTTGATTAACCAACATATGTGTTCCAAATAAAATTTCACAGGCAAAGAAGTATACTGCCTTTATTGGGCTCATAATGCCAATTAAAATGATCTTCTGATGGCTTTTCTATTTCAATGTTGTACTCTCATGCTTGTGTGACTCTTTAAATAAATGCAAATATTCTGTTCTCTAAAATAAAATGTGTTACCCTGAACCCCAGCCTGCAGACACAGTAACAACATCAACCCTACCAAACATGTGTGTATCTTTGTCTAAGCTATAAACCAATAGTCTCCAATACAATAAATTAATCGGAAACATGGCTATGTGCACCCAAAACTTGTTGAAGACATCAGAGAAAATTAAGTGCATGGTTTTGGTATTGTAAATAAACTCCTAGAATGGTTTGGCGTTTTCCTCGAATCTGATCAGAGAAAATGGACTATTTTTATCTGGAATAGTTTTTCAGTTTGGCTTTTATAAGAATGCTGTTTGTGTTCATTGAACATGTAAATGCTATGAGATGTTAGCCAGCAGGTTGTGTTACTTTTCTGTAGACAAGCTGTCTGTATTCTTGTGGAACATCATGTGTGACATCGACAGCATTCAGAATTAGGGGACCACTTTTAATTCTGATATATTCATTTATATACAAATAAATATTCAGATTAAGACCAACGTGTTTTTTGTGCCACATCTTGGATTGGGTCTGTTTTGGGTCTGTTTTTTTCGGAAGGGCTGCTATATCTGGGGATATTTCTCTGTAAATAGAATCAGATATTTGAAATAGAGAACTACTACTTAAATTGAAATCCTTACATTTCCTGCTGCCTTCATTTCATATCGGTATATGTGGTTAGTATGCACATGTTTAACACATTTCTGAAGTTGTTTGAATGATTCGCAATAAGTTCAATATTTACAATTAAATGATGTGACTCTAATTCTAAATGGATTAACATCCCGGAAGAGAGATTTACCCTGGTATTTCACGTGATTATTTTACAATGTGTTAATAACAACAAAAAAAATGCAGGTATTCACCTCTGTTTTCTCTGTTATATTCCTCAACTGTTCCACAAACTCATTATTCTTCATGTTTTTAAATTATTAATATCAAATCCTCGGATCACAATAGTAAAAGGCCCTTGGCACAAGACTGTAGAATGCATAAACAAATTTCGGGGCCGCTGCCCTCACTCTGCCCTAACTTGGGCTACAAATAACATGTGCATTCAACACATTTGTCCTAATTCTGCTTTGGCTTAAGCCAATCAGATGAACACCACATCCATTTATTAACACAGTTCAATGTAATTCTGAATTGAGTTCTATTCAATGTGTTACCAGAATGAAGATACCTGCGAAATATACCTGCGAAATGTCCATGCTCCAGAAAATCATTAGTGGAGTTAATATTGTTAGGAATACATCTGTTCTTCACTTCATGGCTCATTTTTTAAAAAAGGTCTTGGTGGCCGTTGCCTAAATGCCAGCTAGGAATGGAATATGTTAATCACAGATCCCCATCTTCAGGTGCTATACCTCTAGGATTTGAGTATATGCTGCTTTCAGTGTTTTTATTTGTATTTTAGTAGCTTACTTATTTAAATAAATTATAAAAGTGCAAATCACTTTGTTTGGCGTTTATAGAACCTCAAATATGGTGGTACACTTAGCCTTTCTTTATAGAAACGTTACACCGGACTATGCTAGTAGCACCTGCACACGGCTTGTGTAATAGGTGTATGACACAACAATGGACATTTTCTACAATATGAACACTAGCTCCAATAGAATTAATGGCAGATCTATTTGTGAAGAGCAGATCACTGGGATGTGGTGTCTTGTAATGTGAAGCTTAAGTGCATGGTTTCACAAGGATCACATCTTCAAATGTTCTGCCCACCTTTAACAATCTTTAATTAGCATCTTGCCAAAAAAGAATGTATTGTCAACTATATTTTTATGATTTGGTTGTGCCCAATCACTACAAAGATTCGACTGTGTGTCATGCTACAACAAATGGTACTGACAAAGATGCACCTTCCTTACAGTCTTGGGCCTGCATTAGTATTGCCGGCTGAGGATCTCAATTGGAGATGTCAGTGGGAAGATGAAATGTCTAGGTCATTTGAAGATTCCATAATTTCTGACAATGTCAGTGAGAGAGATTGCAAGGGGATAGTTACTTCCTTTTCTATTGTTAATAAATGAATATTCTGTGTGTAGCTTAGTTGGATTGTGTGGCCTCTGCTGTAATGGATGTGTTCTAAAAGTCCCAGACTATTTTGGACAGTGTTAGAATTTTTTTTTTTAATCATGTCCTTTGTTTATTGTTTTATTGGTAATATACAACTTTATTCTGGGTTCCAACAAGAGATTTTGATGTCTGTGCCTCTATCGTGAAAACAGGATACACGGATGCCTTACAATATCTTTATTGAAGTTATACAATTAGAAAATAAACCAAGTGTTATGATTTGCATTGATGATTTTGTAAATCAATGATGTACTGAGTGGATCTGTGCTGTAGTATTTTACATAGAGAATAGGGTTAGAGTGGCATACTTAGAAATATTATTATCCCCATACATGTTTCATCTATGTATTACATTCCCCACACAGACCTCTTATACAGAAGAAATACATATTACTATATTATAATGAAAAAAGCTATTTATGCAGGGGTTGTTTTCAGTACATCAATGATAATGTTTTACTTTCGTATAAGAGTGTATGTTTTCTTCTAGTGTTTTCTTCTATTCTTTTTAATGAATATCTGGGCTGCCACGCGTGTGGGCATTGCACTGGTACAACAGACCCAATCTGTCTTTAGCATTGTTTCTGTACAGTACATTGTGAGTGACCTGCAGTCAGTAGGCCTGAAGGAACAGGCTATTCTAACACGTGCGTTCTACTATGTTTTTTTTGTTCTTCCTATGGAGCTGCCATGGTTTGTGTTTTTTGCATTGGTACAGAGAATCCTGTCAATGGTTAATATTGCCTTTTGCAAAGCGCAATGCAAGTGACAGTCTGTCAGTTTGCTTGAATGAACTTGCATTAAATGCACAGGCTCGTTTGCAAATTGCACGGACAGATATATTAAAAGAAATGAAAATAAGTGTGTTTGTCTTAGAATAGCTATGTAGTGATCACCATCCTATATCATTGAAGGTCAGTT
Source organism: Ambystoma mexicanum (assembly GCF_040938575.1). Taxonomy (NCBI): domain Eukaryota; kingdom Metazoa; phylum Chordata; class Amphibia; order Caudata; family Ambystomatidae; genus Ambystoma; species Ambystoma mexicanum. The sequence continues at coordinate 1,513,219,590 of NC_090937.1, read as the reverse complement.
TACAAAACCCTAAAGCAAATTGGCACAGATACATCTAAGTAAAGCAGTAACCACTATGGAGAAGGGTGAGATGGTAAGATATTGAAGACCATTTTATGAAGGATATAATGTTAACACTGAATGTAATGCTATAGAGAAGTTACAAACTTAACATATATATAGCAATCTGATGATGATTCGGTAAATCTAGGATTCACTTATGAAAGGGATGTCTGATGCCGTTCTTTCCATCCTGGACTACTACTTATGTAGCTTACGGTAAAGGACGGTTTAATTTTGTTCGTAGACAGGCTAAGAATACATTGAAATTGATTAAGACATTGAAGCCACCTGCATCAGACAGAAAGGAGATTGCACCGATTGTGCCATTCCAAAACAGGCATTTGCTAAATGCAGGGCTGAATTTGATAGAGAAGCTTCCCCTGAGTGTGTTCTAGAGTCATCTTGAAATAATTCCAGATGTTTTTGGGAATTAACCAATAAGGACACAATGCCTAGTTAGGTCCATAACGTTATGTAATTTTTCATGTGCTCGTAAACCAGTGGGAAAGAGGGCACTATTCAGGGAAAAGGGAACGGGATGAGGTCACATAGCATACAGATATTGACAAAAGAGATGGGTTTTAAGAGCTTCCTTGAATGTGTGCACGTTCAATTCACTTCTGAGAGACATGGGCAATTCATTCCACAGCCTTGAGCCATGGGCAGAGAAACGTCTTCCACCAGCAGAATATCATTTAAATTTGGGTGGAATTAGTAGCATTGAGTTAGAGGCACAACAAGGTTCTGTGGGAGGACTCTCTTGAAGCATGCATTTGCAAACCAGGGTAAGAACTTTGAATGAAATCCTGGAGGTAATCAATGCAAATGATGCAGGGCAAGGGAAATGTGGGCATCACAAGAGAGGTTCAATACTATTCTTGTGGCACTGACTTTGCAATGGTGCAAAGTTATTTTGCACTGCAAAAATACACTTTCCACTGCTCTGTGAATCAGGGTGTTTGTCGGCAGTGCAAAGTCACTTTGCACCAGTGCAAAGCGACTTTTCACTGTGCTAAAAATTCCATGAATCAGACCCTTATTTCCACAAAAACAGTGTCAACGTCTTCCATGGTAAGGGCCTGATTCATGGAATTTTTAGCACAGTGCACAGTGACTTTGCACTGACTTCAGACATCCTGAGTCACAGAGCAGTGCAACGTGTTTTTTCCACTTTTGCACGAGTGCAAAGTTACTGTGCACAGCAAAGATACACCTTGCACCGCTCTGCGAATCAAGGTATCTGGTTCCATGAATCGTCCCTAAATGTGCTTCCCCATTTGAAGTTTGGCTTATCGTATGGCATGGTAATGTTTATTTATAAAGTGATTATACACAGGCAAATATTTCAAAGCGCTTATAGTATGTACAAAATTATGGACCTGAACTACAAAAGCATTTTACAAAATCACAATCCCATTGATAAACGTTTTGTTCATCAGGCCCTTTACATTTAGAGCTTTTGAGAAAAAAAAGGTTTTGGTCTGGCGTTTAGTGAGATTATGTGGCTTTGTGAACAGGGATCTCTTTAAAGCTGAAGAGAAGAGACCCTAGTTCAACATGACACTGCAAGCACAGATGCAATATTCTTAGATTGGCCTTCTTTTCTATCATTCCATCTCAATCCCCAGAAATGTGGACACAAGAACGCATCCAATTAAAATATTACAAGGAGTCTCCAGTACTGTTGGTCATCCTAACACCTCTGGATCAAAAATTGTAACAAATAAATAACAGTAACTGCTGGAGCGGGGAGTTCCCCAGGAAAACAAAAATAGGGAGTCATTTGCAAAAAGTGCAGTACCTTTTTCCTTACGAACAACCTGAATTTAAAAAATATTTTCCAATTCTCCAGAAGGATTTGAGTAATAATAATAAGTGAGTAAGTGACATCCTAGAGAGAGGATATATGACAGTATGATCATTCAGAGGCCGTATGCTCACACGTCTGTCCTCTCCTGCATCTTTTCTTTAGGGAATTGCAATCCATTATCCTTCAAAAGATTTCATAGTGTGCATTCGAACGATGGGCATGGGGACTGGCCAATGGGGTGTGGATACAGTGTAGAGCCGGCCAATCACAATACAATTAGTGTGGGAAGTCAAGCTTGTACTCTTTCAGTTGGCAGCATCTGGATGCTTGTCTCCTAGTCCAGGGGATTCCTAAGCTCCCTATTCCATGCAGACCAGAGTGCACTAGGCTTCTGGAAATCGGTGGAACGTCGGAAGCGGCTGCATGTTTACTCTGTTCACACTCAGTGCGGCTTGACATATCTCTGTGGGTTTCTGTGGTCCTTTCCTATAACCAGAAGTGCTGGAGTTCTGGTCAAGCTGTGGGTCGATGAAAAAGAGTGGCAGACCAGAGCTGGTGTGGAACCGGTGAATGAGACCCGACCCACGTAACTTCTGAGGCTGTGGACACCTCTGAGTTGCTGGATACTGCCTGTTTCGTTTTGGGCAACAGGTAGTGAGGAGGCTCAGCGAGTCTCCACGCAGAGGGTAAGAGGCTACAAACGCCTTTAATCAGAGGCTGCATTTCCATTGAGGGAATTCATTGCGGCTCTCCGGCTGAAGCTTGGTCGGTGTTGTGCTTTTCTTCCTGTGTTCGTGAGCCTTCGAGCCTTTGAGCCGCCTGAGCTGCTTGATCTGTTGCTATAGCTGACCTGCCTTGAATTGTGCCGCGCTCCGACTGTTTTTTCTGTGCTTTATTTTTAACCATATGAACTCATATTCTCCATATTATATATTTATCTAAAAGAGATTTAAAAAAATATATATATATATATATATATTTTATTTACCCTTTCTAGCCTCCTCTGGCTGTTGTGCTCAAGTGGCGACTGGTGGCATTTTGCCTTTAAGCCGCTCAAGCGCATCTTTAATTGTGACAGCTGCACCAAGTTCAAACTGTTTGCAATGAACAATTGTTGTGCTTGCACGACCACTGTTGCCGTTCACTTTTGAATTAACCGAGCACACTCTTAATCTTGACAACTGCGCTGAGGATAAAACTGTTTATTTTGTTCAATTGTTGTGCTTGCACAGTGACTGCTGGCATTTTGCCTTTGAGCCGCCTGAGACATCTTCCTTAATATCTCAGTTGCTCCAACTGTAAACTGACCATATTGATCATCAGTTGTGCTTGAGCGGTGACTGTCGGCACCTTGCCTTTGAGCCGCCAGAATACAACTCATTAGGAAGCGCTTGGAAGTGCCTGTCACTGGAGAGACTGCTGCTCCCATAACTCTACGTGTTTTTCAAGACTCACGTGACTGAGCTAGTAGCTCCCCCTACCTACCCAGCATACCTATTTAAAGCACGGGCCAAAAGCATTGGGAAGTGCTTAGAAGTACCTGTTGGCTGTCAGCTGGCAGGGGGAGGTGGGAGGCCTAGAACTTTACGAATATCACAAACACAGTTTGAGTACTAAACTTTCGAGTTCTCATGTGCCTCTGAAACTATGGTACTAACATTGAAATCAGGCATGCCTGCATGAGCAGAAATAATGGCGGAAATCATGGCCTATTCCAAGGAGACAATGTCATCACCAAAGTCGTCCACACGGACTATACATCTGGCAAGAGTTTCAAAATCCGCCAGTAATCAGCGTGGGCGCTCCCCAATGACTGATATTAGAACATTTGTGAGGTCGGTGGGAGGGAAACAACGGGAGGAAAGCGGCCGTTGTTGATCCCTCCTCCTATGGGCTCCTTGGACGCGCCTTTACCTAAGGAAATTATAAAGATTAGATTACCCATTAATTTATGTACGCCTCCATTCTCCTTAGCAGCTGCCAGAGCTCTAGACTTAAATATACAATTAGCTCTCAATGCAGACAAGATAATTGTCGGGTCTGGTGTAAATGTTCAAGCCGGGACGACTGTTCCAATTGATAATACTGACCCGAAGAAACTTGCTGTAGAAAAGGGAATCCCACGGAACCATCAGACATCGAATACACCAGAACCTTTAGGGGTAGCGAGTCTATGGGGAATAACATATCGACCCCGTGTAAACTGAACACTCATATTAGAGAACAGGAAGAGGTAATTTCACCGAGGAATGATCTGTCACGGTCACCGATGATGTTTTCTCCCACAGTTAAACATTCTTTAGCTCTCTCGTGTTCATTCATTCATCCCACCCCACGACGATATAATATAGACCCTAATGATAGGCCCCACCTAATACCAGGTCAGTCTGCACCAGGTCACTTTGTAATAGGCATGGAAACTTCACTCCAGACCATGAATGCTGCTCTGTTCTCCCTCACAAGATTATATGACACTCTTGACACCAAGTTAAATGCACAACACATGATCATAGTACAACTGCTGCATGAAATAAACTCCAAACAAAGGCAATGCAAAAATTGTGAAAAACAGCCTGATGTTCTAATAATGGATGATATAAATGCCCTAAAGAGGAAGGCAACATCATCTGAATGCGAAGAAGTCTTGTTGATTGATTGTACACAAAATCAACAAGAAGTCATACAACAAAAATGTAAAAACAAAGTCTTCTCTACAGTAGAGATGACATAAAATACAACAAATGACGAAAATCTAGAAAATGACTCTATTCATATGCCTCTTGAGAACCCAGTGATTGAACCTGTACAACCATGTAAAGTGGGTGAAAGATGTAATTTAAAAAAAAAGACAAAATCTAAAAATCGGGAGGATGCAGCAATGTGTGCCCCTCATAAAATACAAAAGCTAACACCTGTTATAGAAGATGAAGAAGTTCCTGAATGTAGTAATACGGCTTCCTATAATATCTTTAAAAAAAAATAAAATCTAACTTCTCAGCACGTAAAGACTACATTAAAAAAAACTAAAAATGTTAAAAGCATGACAAATGCAAAAATCACAGGTACACAACATTTTCTGCAAACTCTAACGATGCCTAAATCAGCAGTAGCCACGGCACGCACTGCCATAGCTAATAAGTATAAACATGTCCACCTAATCAGAATGGCAAGACAACGTGAAACTGTAAACAAATCTTTGACATATGAACCTTTAGACACTCTGGTCAAGCTGAGCAATGAGCAAAAAATGAAAATTCCAGAAAATGAGGTAAAGAAAAGTGATTCTGTTCAGAGTATATCAGCTGACTGTAATACACAAAAGGAAGTGATGAGGCTGGAATCTGCTGAATCAAATGGTGAAATTCGGCTACCAATTGATGATTGGATGGGTGAAATTGAACAATCATTAAAAAGATTAATTTTCCTAGCAAACAAACAAGAGGCGTTATCACAGATAAATAATGGTGAAACATCGAGAACGCCCACAGTGAATACGATCCATCAAGCCCAACACTCCCAAGTCACAAAGGGAATGCAGGCTCCTCCTAGACTTCAAAAGCAAATATTGAAAAAACAAGATTTAAACCATTTGTTATTGCAATGCCGGCCTCAAACCTTCAGAACTTTTGATTTAAACAGACAATCTGTAATGAACATCTTGGCCGATCTACCGTCGTTAATTGGAATCTGCTCTGCTGATATTGACCAAATTGAATTTGTGTGGTCAAACTATGGATGAGATCGGGGTTAGTTAAAAATGCAATGCGGCAGGCTCGAGCCGATCTATACGAACTAGGCTTTTTGCTATCAAATCAAACTTCAATGAACAACCAGCAGCCCTTAAAAGGAGGAAATGTGTATTCTTCCAAATCAGTGGGGTATGCTAAAGAATTGACCTCTAAACAGCAAAGGTGGTCCTCAGTTGAGAATGAACAGAGAGAGGAAGGAACAGACTCCAGAATGATGAATTATTAGCTAAGCCAATCTGAATATAAATACTCGATCGCCTCTTGGAACACCAGAGGTTTCAAGCATTTAACAGCTTCCAAAAACATGATATTATGGGAATTTGATATAATAGCCTTTCAAGAAATTTGGTTGTCAACACCTCCAATTTGGGACAAACACACTATCATTATGATCCCGGCTATTGTACCAGTGAGAGGCAGACCCATGGCCGGACTCATGATAGCTATCAAAAATTCCCCCCATATCCAACTGGAACCGTGGAGTTCTCCGAATAGCTTTTTACAGTTGGTAAAAATAAAAGTAGACTCCATGACAATTGGGCTAATAGATTGCTATTGGAATCATTTGGCCATCTCGAACAACCAATTTTTTGAGGTGCCTGAGGATTTGCTAAATCTTACACTCCTTGATCCAAACTGTGGTCATCTTATAATCACAGGCGATTTAAATATCAACTGTTATGAGCAAAATGGCAAGAATATAATCCCTGTGGCTAGGAGGTGGAACTCATTAATGTCAGAACGAAATTTTCTAAGATTGAATGGTGTTAAAGGAGGTGATATTCCCTCCAATCCGACGTGGCACAGAAGAACACAATCTGCCTTTATTGACTATACTTTTGTAGATAAGGGATTGTTTAACTGTATCGATGAGTTTAAGATAATCCAGCAAGATAAAAGTGACCATGACATTCAATCTTTTAGATGGTCAATGTGTCTGAATAAGAAAAGCTTTGGTAGTTCGTTAGTGTCAAATATGATCTTGAGCTCTGCATGTAATAGATTCTTTTGGACTCCTCCGATGCTAGAATCTTTGAATCTCAATCTCATTAAGAAATATGTAGATAGCAAACACTCTTATCCAAAGAATGAGTCATCCTATGCTGAAGAATTACAAATCTATGCATATCCGAAAAAAACATGAGGTGTTAAATCACCACAGAAACTTCATGCCTATAGCAATGAAATTGCTTTGCGTAAAACTCAATATAGATATGATAAAAGACAGCTTCAGAATCTTGGCTTTAATGAACGTATATCTCAATTGAAGATGCTTAAATATATAAAAATTGGATAAAAAGCAGACATGTCCAAATGTACCAAGATGATGCGGAATTAATGCTTGAAAGGCTGAGATCCAAAAGTTCTGCTAAAATATGGTCATTATTAAAAGAATCTCAGTGTAAAATACAAACTGTGTATCAAATTAACCCGATTTCACAAGAGGTCTGGGCTACATACTATAAAACCTTGTATGATGACACGTACACTAAGAGATCTAATGTCATCCATGATAACACCCAAGCTATAGATCTTGTTTTTGATATTGAAGATGTGTTATTTTTTATATCTAAACTATCAATCTCCAGAGATCCTGGCCCTGATGGGCTATCGAATTACATGATTAAAAAGAATATTTGATATTTGTCACAATTTTTGAACATACACTGAGAACTAGATGCATCCAACTGTCATGGAGAAAATATATCACCATTCCAATCTATAAGGAAGGACTGAAATCTGATCCGGCAAATTATAGACCCATATCATTGCTGGATATACCCAGCAAATTATTTGCTAGACTGTTATTAAGAGATTTGAATAAATGGCTAAATACGAACAACTTGTGTGACCCAATTCAAACGGAATTTGTACCAGGAATTGGCACATCTGTCAATCTACATATTTTGGAAATGATCAAACAACAAGAGCGAGACAAACAACAACCAGTATTTTTGGCATTTATTGATTTTCAAGCCGCTTTCGACTCGGGTTTGCAGGAAATTACTAATCAACAAACTAGTGATGGCAAAGTGTCCCTCGTATCTGGTATATTGGATTCATGAATTGCACCCCAACACAACAGTGCAAATCAGGCTAGCATTAGATGGCATTTGGTCTAACCCTATTCAAACAAGTCGTGGGTTAAAACAAGGATGCATCTTGGCAAGCACCCTATTTAATTTCTTTGTTTCTGATGTCCGGCAAGATTTTGGTAATGTTGTCTCGGACGCTCCACCTATTGGCAGCCAGGTAGTCCCCTGGTTATTTTATGCCGATGACTTGGTCTTGTTGGCAAAAACTCTGAGGGGTCTCCAAGAATTACTATCGGCACTAACTAAGTTTGCGGACACTAATCTGCTGAAGATAAACCAAAATAAATGTAAAATTATGCTGCTAGGCCTAAAAAAGAATTTCACTAAAAAATGGTTCATACAAAATGTCATCATAGATGTGTCCGAGTATAAATATTTAGGAACGCAAATCAGTAACGATAAACATGATAAACCTTATTATAGAAAACTAGACCAAAAAAATTGAACTGGTATTGCCCAAACCAAAATAATTTTGGCCAAATATGGCAAATTCTCGTTATCTCCAGCAGTAATCTTTTATAAACAAAAGATCACCCTGATCCTATCGTATGCAGCAGAAACGAGAGATATCATTCCAGAGAAAACTTGGCAAATTTTGGGGGGACGTTACTGGAAAACAATATGTGGTGTGCCAACGACGATATCTATGTGCTTAATTCACCATGAGTTAGCAATTACATCCTTGTATGCCATATATTGTTGGAAGGTTTTATCGCTATATCGAAAGTGCATGGTATCAGTAAATTCAAATAATGTGATGTCAAAAATGGGCAAACATATGCTGGAGTCTATGAACAAAAGAATCTGTAAATGGCGTAATTGGTTAGATCAGATTATGGAGGAAGCAGGCATCGATAAGGATCTGCTCATTTTAAACCCTCAAAGAGCCAAGAAAAAACTATGGTTGTTTGACTGGATCACGAGAAGAGATGGCTGTTTAAAACTAAGAGTCTTTAAGGAACAAGCATATGAAATTAAAGGATTATACAAAACAGAACAGTATTTGTTAAAATATCCTGATCCGAAAAATAGATTTGGTTATTTTGCGATTAAGACTCAATCTTTACATGACCAATGAAGTAAGATTCATGAGAAAACTCACAGGTAATGATGATTGCAGATTCTGTAAAGTACCAGGTCCGAGAGAATCCCTAAAACAGAATGTGATGAGCTGAGGGAAAGAAGAATAATATGTATATTGAACAAACAATCTTGACCTCTGAAACTCTCTGGGATTCTCTATGTAATAGCCAGACTCCACAAATGAATATGGCAATGGTACTATTTACTCAATCATTAATGCTAAGTGAGCAGTCTGATGTAATTGATCCCAATAAGAGGTTCATGCCAGAAAGAAGGAGAGAGCTAAAAGTGGCTGTCAAAATGCTTGAATAGAAAAACAAATTCTGTCAAAGCTGTTGTAATGAAGAAAAAGTGTGTTAAATTGATTATTATGTTGTGCTCATTTTAAAGAAAGAAAAGGGTTTAGCGATTGTTAAAACAAAAATAATTAATTGTAAATGTATGTGATGAATGAGTTTTCATATTTTTTTTTATATGTCATTTTATTTTTATGTAATTTGTTATCAATGAAGATTGTATATGTTTGTTGTCATACATAATAGATTTATGATTTGAAAGGCTGTAACGTTTTTCCTTGCAGCTATATCAAATAATTAAAATAAAAAAGTGGTGCTGCTGTGACAATGACATAAACACACTCTGGGATCTCTCACTGGTAAATACATACACTGTGCAACGCACATTCAATTTAGGGAATCCGGGAGCACAGTATAGAAGAAAAGTGCATGTATGTCATGCATCACAATCTGCTTATTGATAAGTGAGAAGCACGTATGCGTGTTTGCTTTAGTCTGCCAAGAGAGCAAGCCCTCTCTAGCTGGATCTAAAAGGAAGATAACTGCTTGCACAGATGGTGGATTCTTCGGCACACGATAGTTGGGGGATCATGGCCTTCTTCTGTGTCGCTGACCCAACCACCATGTTTACTCCCAAGAGCATGTGGCTCTTTGCCCCGTTACAGGTCACTAGTCATAATGGGCGGTTAGGCATTGGATGAGAATTGAAGGTACTTTTCTTAAGCCACAGAGATGGAATATTCAAAAATGAATTTGTGCACGCACATATTTTGAATTATAAATGCTCATTCGGCTAAAGACTTTCACGGCTGTAGACCAGATGGTAGTTAATTTACTTAGCATTAACACATGTATACAATCTACTTCAGTGGACGGTGTCACTTATTTCTCTGACTCTGTCAGCAAGCAAACATTTACCTTTAATGTTTAATTAGTCAGGGTCAAAATCATCAGAACCATAATGTCATTCATGAACACATTTCTAACATAACAAGGCTTGCCCATTTCAAGGACTTCGTGGTAAACGATTGCCCTACTTTGCTGTTATCTTGTGTGGTTTGAGGAATGATTTCGCCGCACTAAGGAGCGGCAAATCATGTCCTTTTTTCAATGAAGAGTCGTGACTCTTCGCTCGTGATTAGCAGAGTTAATTTCCTTCTACCAAGCAATTTCTGTTTCCTTGGGTCAGAAGTTATCTATCTCACCTCAGCCCTGCTGCTGAAGTGTAGAGAAAACGAGATCTGCAGTAATGTGGCTTGTTCTGTGCAGGACTCGCAAATGTCTTTATATTAGTTCTGTCTTTTTGGCCATTATCAAAGCTCAACTGCCTTTCTGCGGCAGAGGGAAACCGAAATTCGTTTGATGTGTTGGTTTCCCTGGAAAAATAGCTGTGCAGTGCAATGCAGGGCCGCTTGCTCTTTGCATCACAGGTGCGACTCCAGGAGGTCATGGTAGGTTTTCATCCTTTGAGGATGAAAAAAATAATATAATGGCAGCACAGGATTACAGGATTTATGACAGCCCAGGGAGGTCGGGCAAGGTAAAATGTAATAGATTGCCTTGACTGTATGACTCAGGACCTAGACCGAGGAAAATAGATGGAAGATATCCACTTTCATTGCAGCAATACCTTTGACACCTCCTTGCAATTGGCTACGGTTCCAATTTAGTTTGGGGCAGTAACGCCGCGCGGCAGCGGTTGATACTGATATACTCCACTTCTGTGCGTCCACGCTTTCAGTCCCCATATGTAGATACTGGGTCCCTCACATGATGTATTCACAGCACACTTTTAGTCATGGCCAGGAATGGTGGCTAACGGAGCGCTGCAGCTACTTTGAACCCCAGCTGGTGCTAGCTGGAGCTAATTCTTGTTTTACAGAGCAGCTCAGTGTGGTCGTGCACATATATTTTGATATTGCTATACATTAATGTTTTTTGAGTGGATATTTTACTGTTTTAATAAGACTGTTTTCTTTTTACATTTTCATACCATTGAAACACGACTTCCCTTCATAAGCATGTTATTTATTTTTTTAAAATGATGTAAACATGCAGGATGACTCCATCAGTTTCACAATCAGAATGAGCTGTGCCCATGCCTCGGAGTCCAGGGCATGGTTTCCAGCTATATATATTTGGTATGAATGACATAACTAGCCTCCCTGTGAAATATGTCATATAATGAAAAGCATACATAACACAACTCAGGATGCACATACCACAAAACAATATACAGCCTTTCGCTCTTCCCAATGACCTTCCCCAGCACCCTCTCAGCCTTTGCAGTATTCTGCCTCTTGGGTTTCTAGTGAAAGGACCAAATCAATTAACATATTCTCAGGGTTTTTTTCCATTATATTGCCCTTTTTATTATCAGCCTAGAAAAGGGGACTGCCTGGTGAAAAAGCACAGCCCAGTGAACCCAATACAAGTACCAGTCAGCGCCCACCATGAGCTCCACAGGACAGCCGGCTTTTAATGGGTGGGTGTTCACCCAGCTGCATTATTCAGAGTGGATGGTCAACTTCTGTGGTAAATCTCACAGCAGGGTCAAGGTATGCCAGATAATTGCAAGAGCCACGACTTGAGGGGGAGTTTAAATGGCTAGTTAGCGAATCTGAGTCATTCTAACACAGATACACTTCTCCGCTGCTCCCTTCAATAAATGCACTTTGGGTACTCATTTCAATGGCCTATCCAAAAATGCATGCAATGTTCTCAGTCCCTTCTTCCACACATAATGAGTCCATGCAGTTCATCTAAGTGCGTTGGCCGTCTCCTGCACCTAGTGAATGCAGATAGAGTTCCCCATGTTATGGCCTTCTCATCAACCTATTTAATGCATGAGGGGTACTCATTTCTTGGGCCTTATACTACACTTAGTAAATGCACATGTGGTTCTCAGTGTCTGGCTTCCCATGCCTAATAAATACACATGAGGTTCAAAGTTTGTTTGTTTATTTATATAGGGCGCAAAACCCTGAGGTATCTAGGTGCTTAAAGTTAAGAGATTAGTCACAGTGCTGCCGGTTTCAGAAAGGGAAGCGTAATAGGTGAATTACCACATAATGGAATGTGCAAAAGTAATGCAACATACGCAGAGTTCAAAAGAGAAGTACATGGTGATCACATCCATTGGGCCTGACCCCATATTACAGGGCGGCGGCAACATAAAATGCAAAGTCAAGTCAGTGAGCAAATACATGGAGCCTACCCCATGTTGCAGGGCGGCAGCAGCACACAGATGCAAAGTCAGAATGGTGGGCAAATACTTGATGCCTACCCAAGCTGCAGGGTGGCAGCAGCACAAAGAAGCGACAGTGCTATGGCCTTTAATTCCACTTGCTAAATGCAGATGTGGTTCATAGCGCTTTGACCTTTTCTTGCACCTAGTGGATGCATGTTGCACTCTCAGTGCTTTGCCCTTCTCCTCTGCCTACCAAATATTTGTGAAGTACTCAGTGGTTTGGCCTCCTTCTGTGCCTAGTGAATGGACATGTTTCCTAAGTGCTTTTGCTTTCACCCACAGGAAGTATGTGTATTGTACTGCTCTCCACCCACAAATCACACCACTACCCACCTACAAAACGTGCCCTTCCCACAAAATCAAACCTATTTCCCTAACTCTGCATACAGTCTATTATTCAAGTCTACTATAACCTAACCTAGCTATCCTAAAAAAATCCTTCTCTAACAAGCTTTCTTGCCTCTTCAGATGGCAACCATTGGGCTCTATCAGAGCCTTGGTGGTATCCCGGCAGTAATATCACCAGGATACTGCCAATGCAAATAGCATTACTGCTACCCGGTCCGGCGCTATTAGTGTCGGATCTCAAATAGTGGTGCAGCAGTAAGTTCCCATTCCCCATTGGATCCAAGGTCCATTGGGGGCGCTTTTAGGTCCAGCGCAATTAGCGCTGCACTAATAGTGCAGAAAAATGGGTAGAAAGTGGAGTATTTTTCCTCTAGAAAAATCTGGAGGTAGAACTCCAAACATTCCGCCCAATTTATGATTTGTCCAGCCCTTAAAAGTGGCGGTAATAGCGTTACCGCCGCATTTAAGGCCGAAGGCCTTTCACATGATGAGACCCAATGTCTTTATATAGGGTTGAGGTAAAACTCCTTGTCGCGAACCTGAGGTGGGTTTGAACTAATCATACTACCTTAAATTCAACGGGTTCGAGTATTTCACAAATAATCCCACCCATGTTTATTTCCCACAACCAAAGCCAGTCTGTTAAGCCAGCGATACCTCAGAGCAGGGACAATCCTTCTGACTTGCCCCCAACATAAGAGGGCGGCAACAAATCAATAAAGGTAGTAATTATATTGAAATGCTTGTCATGCCTATTCTGCCTCCGATTGCTTCCCATTCCATTAATGCCTAAAATGGGCGATTGGCAACATATCACAAAAGCCTTCAGGTGTTAGTGTCTACAAGCTTTCATTCACTTCCATGGCACTTAATGCCTTACTTGAATACTTAGGGCCTCCAATGGGTGGTAATCCATCTCAGATAGTTAATGCCCTCCATGCGTGTAATCATTGCCATTTTGTTAAGCCCATTCATGCTGTTTCTGCCATCCATGCTATTCATTGGTTTGAGGTTTTATTGCTAAAGTCTTCCATGCCTACCATTACTACCAATACTTTTATGGCACAAAGGACTTTTAGGGCTTTAATTCCTTTTAATCCTTCCATTCCCTTGTTTGCCCTCTTTGCCGTATGCACATTGAATGCCTTCCATGACGTGTATGCCTTCAGTGCCGTGCTGCCATCCATGTCTATTGCACCTCTCTTTCCTTTTACACATTCTTTGCATTCTATGCCTGTCTTTTCAGAATCCCGATCATATCCCCTATGGCTGACTTGACCCTGACACCAGATATGACTTTAATGACTTCCAGGACATTACCATATTCTATCCTTTTGAAACCTTGCTTCGATTTACAACTTCCATGCCCTCGTTTCTGTAATTTATTTAAATCACACTATGGGCCTGATTTACAAAACCCTTTTCAATTGAGTTTTACCATTGTAGAACTCTTTTGTAAATCAGGCCCAATGCCTTTTCGTGGTTTTTCTGTTTGTAATGCTTTTCATGCTTTGAATTCATGAAATACCTCTTTTTCTTCACTTGTCTGTTTTCTTTCCATGACTTCTACGCCTTTTAAGTGCATATCCATGTTTCTTTATGCCTTCTATTTCTCTGACCTACCCCATAAACCTTCAGATACCTTCAAAGCCTTTGCTGCATCACCATACCATTTACTATCTTCCATGCCCTATAACAAACCTTTTTGCCTTCCTAAACCTTAAGACGTGTGTATGTCTGCCGTGCCATTGTGTATATATGCCAGTCATGCCACGTATGCCTCTAAATAATTACAAGAGTGGGACGGGTGTGCCCAGACATGGGTCCCGTCACGTGCCTGCTGGGCCTAGAGACCCAAGCTACTACTCACTGATGGGGCCCAGCGAGGCTGAAACATGTTTGGGGATGCTTGTGGTCTCGTGCAGAAGGGAAATGACAAAGCAGTTTGTCACAGCAGTTTGGTCTGGACTGCCTGATTTGCAAATGCGTTTTCCCCTTTTGTAATGGCTTGGCAGGTCTGGAGCCTTTCATACAGGTTATTAAAGTTATATGATACCATAAATACACAGAATCAGAGAGCAGGAATAGGCATAGAGTCCAAAGGTGTGCGCTTTGCACGTTTCAAAAATATCCATGTCGCAGTGGGAGGGCCCTGCAGCGGTGCTGTGGTTAAGTATCTGGGTATGCCTAATAGTGCCCAGTGAAGAAAAACTTGGTAATATATGGTAACCCGCACAAAATCGCTGCCCTTAAGTTAGTTAGTGAACACCATTAAAGAATATAGAATGTAACATATGCATCAATCACAAATGTAATCTTTGACTTGATTTATTGAGAAATTTCGTCAGCCGACACGTGTTTCGAAAATAAAGTCGTTCTCAAGGCTGACGTATCAACACAACATAAAATTAACATTCACCATATATTCAATAGCGAATTCATACAATACCAAAGCATTATTATCACCTGATATTGAGACAAAATATTGAAAATCCAATTAATGGAATGTCCAAGATTTACATACCCATTATGAAGTACATAGTTTCATTAGAAGAAAAGGGAGAAGGGAAAAGGGAAAACAGAAGAGCATACTGTTATTTTAATATTTTACCGTAGCATTATTGTTTCAGCCAATTTAACCAATACATGAAGCGCGCGGCTCGAGCTATGTATGAGTGCGCGGTGCGCCCAAAGCCAAAACCACCATCAAGTATATCCCAATAGTTCATGCAATATGACGTGTGTGAATTATTAAAGAGCCACCTGGCAATGTTAAGGTTTGACATGTGATATTATGTAATGGGGTTAGTGAAAAGCAATATATATAACCCCTGTGTCCAAAGCCAAGTTAGACAGAAGTATAAGATTAATATTGGGTTTGGATTCTCCCCCTGCTCCTTAAAATTCACAGATACAGTAACAGGATGCTCAGAACTGCATAATGCCTGTTTCCTGGATATATAAATATATTAACAAGTATTGGTCAACAAACATAACCAGTCCATCATTTTGTTGGCTCATTTATCTAATAACATAGAATACAACAACTAGGCTCACCTTCTTAGTATATGAAGTCACATCAATGTGGCTAGTTGCTTAAGTCCACAAGGCTTCTATGGTTGGAACTGCTCTTGTTAATGCTATATCAAGTATACATAGCGCTACGTCCTACAAGGAGAGAAACGAACTATTGCTACTTGTATAAACAGCAATCTGCACTGTACCTAATGTATATAGTGATGCCTTACCTATATAATGGGCTTAATTCCACGCAGCAATTTTCGTGTGCACAGTAAAGAAAAAGCCGCCACCTGCCGAGCGTTTAAATACTGAGGAAATGAAATGCAACTGGACGATAGAAGAGAGGTTGTGCGCATGTGCAAACAAGAACGCTATTCGTTCTTGAATAAGTGAATGTAGCTATGCGCATGGGCAAGAGACGAATACTGTTTTGTCCATGCTCCTTACTGTTCTAATAGTGATTCATCCATGGAGCATGCGTGATAGGTTGGAAACAATAGTATGTCCGATATTCATACCATTGAAAGAGAATAAAAAACAGAATGTAATCTATAATATCTAGAATGAAATAAATATATGTACGAAATATGGTGAGTCCATCTATACTTGAAGTGAGAGAAATTACATCTGAATATTGCGAGGTATTGAGAAAAAGTGTATAGTGGCGTCCTCAACTCCGTGCGCACCGCACACGCACCACAGCCTACACCACGCGTTCCACACCCTCCACAAAATTATATTCCCATGTGCATCCATGATATAAAAAAGAGTTTGACTAAACTAGGATTTGAACATATAAATTGCTAATTTCAGTTATACAAGAATTATCTTAAAATGCCACCAAAATTCCACCAAAATATTGTGACTAGACAAAGTGTACTTTAATTATTCAATTATACAGCCGGAGTTCATAAGAACACGTGCATCTCATGATCCGTGTTTAGCCCAATATGTGTACATCGTAGGAGACAGATCAATCTGGCTTCCATTTGTCTCAGTTTTGTAACAACATCCCCTCCTCTTTTGCCCAATTTTGCCCTACACAATCCCAGAAAATGTATTTGTTCCTTATTATCAAATTGGTGCTCGGTTTGCCAGTGTATTGCTAAAGGTAATTTTGGATCCTGACTACCCAAGCTAGCTAAATGTTCTCGGATCCGATATCTCAGTTGTCTAATGGTGGAACCAATATAAACCTTGGTACACACACATTTAAGGGCATATACTACGTGCGTAGTCTTGCAATTAATGTGGTCTTGTATTCGTAGTTTGTATCCATTAATTGTAGTATGCTGCTTTGAATCATTGTCCGCCAATTTGCACATTGAACAGGTGCCACATTTATGAAAACCAACGGTCGGGAGTAGCCAGGATCCACTTGCTTTCAGTGGTTTCTTAATGGGTTGAAAGAATGATGGACTTACTAAATCACAGATAGTTTCTGATCTTGTAAAAATAAGCTTTGGTTTGTCAGCAAGAAATGGTCTTATATCTTGTCTAAAAGTAATGTACCCCAGTGATTGAGTAATAGTTTGTATAGACATTTGGAATCTACAGATTTATCTGTTGTATTTTTGAGTTCCAGAGATACGGAATGTGGGTAACCACTGTTTATTTGTTTTTTGTTTAGGCACATCTGCTTATTCTCTGTACTTCTCTCTTTCCGTACTGTTTCTTTTTAATCTGAGGAATTGACCATATGGAATATATATTCTAGTGTGTCGACATGATGGCATTTCTATTAGTTGGTTTACAAAAATTGTTTCATTATGCTCCACACTTATTTAAAGGTCTAAAACATTGACTTCTCTGTCATTCATCATGTGTACATTTAGGAAATGAATTCCTTTGGTTGAGCCACTGTATAAAGTCCATGGCATCTTCTGTACTCCCTGTCCCTAAGACTAAGAGGTCATCTATGTATCAAAGTCACATCTTTTAAACCACTCCACATAAAGATTGGCAAAGCTATGTGCCATGGATGAGCCCTTAGCTGTACCTTCTTTCTTTTGGAAGAACATGTTATTACACTGATAGTAGTTCTGCGTTAATGCCAGTTCCTAACCATTGTAAGAATGAGTTAGGAACTGGCAGATCATGATTCCATTCATTTAACCTGTCCTCTATGATTTGGAGTGTGACTGCCTGTGGAATTCTTGTGTGAAGAGACGGTATATCCAAGCAAATGAATCGTTGTTTTGTTTGATCCAAGTCTGGTCTGCTCGGTTTAACTCAGAGAGCTAGTCATTGATTTCATATCTAAGTGCATGTTCCAGACTTTGATCAATGAATAGCTTACGTCCTTCAAATACCTTCATAGAACGATAACTTTGTGTCTAAAGGATCAGCACCCACGAGTGCAGCCAATCAGGTGGCAGGGACATCAGTGAATGTCTACATTCTCTTGGCCATTTGCTTGCCTCTCCCGGTATAAGCCAAACATCTTAGCCAAACATGTTAGGACCTACCTGCCCACATCTGCCCACATCTGCATTCCCTTTCCACTCCATAGCATGCACAAAAACCCCACCCCTGCCACCCCCTTAGGCCCAATGACCTGATTTTCCTCTTGATAGTATTCACTAGCCCAAATCTTTTCTGGTGTCCATTCATACTTAATTACCTACTTAGTTCCTTAGTGCCTTACTTAGTGCCTTTTTAAGTGTCTTAGTGCTTTGCCTGGTGCCTTACTTAGTCCATTTTTAAGTGTCTTAATGCCTTGCCTGGTGCCTTACTTAGTGCCTTTTTAAGTGTCTTAGTGCCTCGCCTGGTGCCTTACTTAGTGCCTTTTTAAGTGTCTTAGTGCCTTGCCTGGTGCCTTACTTAGTGCCATTTTAAGTGACTTAGTGCCTTGCCTGGTGCCTTACTTAGTGCCTTTTTAAGTGTCTTAGTGCCTTGCCTGGTGCCTTACTTAGTGCCATTTTAAGTGTCTTAGTGCCTTGCCTGGTGCATTACTTAGTGCCATTTTAAGTGTTTTACTGCCTTGCCTGGTGCCTTACTTAGTGCCTTTTTAAGTGTCTTAGTGCCTTGCCTGGTGCCTTACTTAGTGCCATTGTAAGTGTCTTAGTGCCTTGCCTGGTGCCTTACTTAGTGCCTTTTTAAGTGTCTTAGTGCCTTGCCTGGTGCCTTACTTAGTGCCATTTTAAGTGTCTTAGTGCCTTGCCTGGTGCCTTGCTTAGTGCCTTTTTAAGTGTCATAGTGACTTGCCTGGTGCCTTACTTAGTGCTTTTTTAAAGTGTTTTAGTGCCTTGCCTGGTGCCTTACTTAGTGCCTTTTTGTTATTTTCCATGTTGTTCATTCTTATATGAACTGTTCCTTGTATTGATAGAGGGGCATGCACTATACCAGCAGAGCACATTTTCCTTTAACAATATATTGTAGGCCATGATTGCCACCATGGAGGGAGCTTCAGACGCTACTAGCAACAAGCTAATCGTTCGTGAGTGACAGGGCTGGTAATGGCCCTGAGCGCTTGTAGAAGCCCTCGGTTTGGTCAGGCTTACTTAGGCTCCGGCTGGCAGGCCATTACCAGCCCTCTTCCTCACTCTGCACCAAGATTTCTCTTATAAGAAATATGCACATTACATGTTGTTTCACCTCACTAGACAATTGAATTGTACTGGCCATATCAATAGTGATATGCATTCTGATAATCCATGTAGTATCCATTTTGCTACTGTCATCTGTTCTTAAAACTATGACAAAATCATATCTGCGAGAGACTATTCTCCCCTCCTATTTTTAACGGTGTTAGTAAAAGTGGGGGTAGTTTCTGTACCAAAATGTCTTTGTTCCTAAACAGGTTTACTTGCCACACAGTCTCTGTTGCGAATATGCAGCAGAACTAGATTCAAGATCTTTGATTATTCAGCATAATTACGGTCATTCATTCCGCAGACACATCTATACCTCTACTATGCACTGTCTGCCTACACACCCACAGCTGCAATTTCATTTGCCCACATTTCAGGCACAAACAAGTCAAATGTGTAGCAGTTTCATCTGTATGTCTCACTTCATAATCCTTCATATGGTATGGATGTCGATTGGCCCACTTGCCCTGTTAATAAGGTAAGAGAAAGAATAATGCATTCTTAAAAGAAACTGTTGAAACGTGCTTGAAACTATCCACAATGTAACTTCTTTTTAAAAGTACAGTCCCTTCGATTTATGTTAATTGATTGTATACGCGCCCAATGAATAAATAAATAAACGTACTTTCGGCATATTGTTTTTGTTTGGCATACTTCTAAGGAGCGTGCTAGTAGTATCCCCATTGGTCCAGGCCTGGCAACGTAACGAGGCTTGCCTCCAATGGGTTTTATGCATTTAACTTTTTGGGGAAATGTGCATATGAGAAATCACAGATGGCTTTCAGGGTGTCTTGCTTTTAATGGAGCACTGCCTATGTTGAATGAAAGACAGGCAATATACTACCACATGATAGATAGATTGGCATAAAAGCAATTGAATGTATTGCCAATCTCAAATATGCTGGTAGAAAAAATGCGCCTACTATTTAGCTTACCCTCATTGGCTGGCAAGATGAAAGTGGAACAAGATGAACGCTTTTTTCTTTCTGTAGAAATTGTAAATATTTGAACAAGTTGCACACAGTACATGTTTTGCTCCCCTACATAGAATGTGAAATGTCACCAGATGTGATTCTGCATTTCAAAGGGACCTGCTAGGGGTTCCATGTAATAATGGCACCACAAAAATCTCGCCATGCAAAAATATCGCCGAAAAATGCTCGTTTTTTGTGACGACATTATTGCATGGAACATGCGGGGGACACCCCCGCAACCCCCAATTTTTTTTTTTTTTAAATGTTTTTTTTTGCCCCTGTCGCAACATATATATGGTCACCCAAATAATATTACCACGGCATTTTCCCGGCGATATTATTTACGGCAACCATATATATGGCGATATTATTACCTGATACCCTGCTAGGTGGGTGGACTTTGAGGAGGCAATTACATGGAGACTGTTTGACCTGCAGGAAACATGGGTAGGGGGAAGTACAGTCTACAGAGAGGGCACCAAAGAAGAATCATTCAGCCTGACTGTAAAATACATGTTGCATCATGTCCATTTCACCCCTCATGATTTCCAGATCTGACACTTTTTACAATGTTACAGTGATTATGATATGTTTGGTTATTGGCAGGCGGGCTTGAGAATCCAACAATCGTATGTCAGGATTCACCTACTTAATGAGTGAGCAGTTTTCATTATGGCGAATTTGAAAGGCCAATACCGTATCTTAGAGACACAAGACTATCTGCTAGAATAATCACAACCCTGATTGCTTCAAAGAAGCTGTAAACCTGTATACTTTAGCACTGCATCTGATGTGACATAACTCTTGATAATTACTATAAACTCTTTCCCGATCAGAAGATGGCCTTCATTTTTAAAGGTAGTTTGTTTTGGAATCTACAGCTTTGTTTAAGTCCAAGGATCTTGCCAGTTGACCATGTTGATGTTGAGCATATGCATTGTTCATCCAAGAAGAGTGTGAGCATGTCTTCAGACCCACTTCTGACTGCTTTCTGAGTCATTAAACACATGAGTGTGTGCCTCGCTTCGGCAAGCAACGTAACACTTTAAAATCATGGAGGGAGAGCCTGGTGCGGGGAACTGAATGAAATGGGGAGCTAAAACCAGGGAAGGGGAATGGAGGGTAATTTAGCAGCAAGGGATATACAAGCAACTGGGTGAACAGTGGGGAGCAGATCAACCAGTCTTAGGGTGGACAGTGAAGGGTGTGTGGATCTAGGTATTAGGAAGGAGCTTTCCTTAAAGAGAAAGTCCCTGAGTTCTTTCCCAAACTCTAGAAGTGGTGAGGCGAGTCTAATGTTGAGTAAGAGGTGGTTACAGAGTCTTGTGGCTTGCCTTCTGGTTCTTTCCATCCTGCACTGAAAGAGTTCAAATCTGCACATGTCCTTACTTCTGGTGAATTGTAGGCCTGTGGAGATGCTGAGTTACTCAGTGAGGTAGGTTGGGGACTTCAGAGTGTCAGCCTTGTAGATGATGTTTTAGGTTTTGGAGATGGTATGGGCTTGCAGCGGCAGACAATTCAGTTCAATGGATGTAAGGGTGACGTGGTCAAATTTGCAGCATTCTTTAATGAGACATGCTTGAGCATGAAGGACACAGCTCAGGGATGTCTTGACATATTCTTTCATTTCTGCTGCATGGCAGATCACCAAGAAGCCCATATTTTTGTTTTTCCTGCTTAAGAGTCTAAGGTGGTTAACTCATCTACCATGTTAGACCGAATTGCATGCAGTACCCTCTGGGACCACCACATACAATTAGGACTACATGTGTAAACCAAACCAACCTTTGGTATAAGTCTGTACCACACAGTTTTTGGTAGCGAGCTGAGCAGCCAGGCATATCTCAAGAGTGAAAGTCGCAGGGACAAGAGGTAGGACGTCGGGGGACTCCTGCACTGCACAGGATCATTGGAAAACGCTGACAAAATGGAGTCACTTCAGTTCCAGTAGCTGTAATTCAAGCACACAAGCTGGTGTCCCCCTGCCTGATTAATCCTAACCAGCCTTGGAAATGGTATCCTTGTGGCTTACAAGTTGGTTGGTCCCACCAACTCAAAGGAAGTCGTCCTTGAAGGGCCTTCTCTGTCGAGATGAACTTGGCAATTCGGACCTGCAGCAGGGCTTCACCGGGCAAACCAATGGTCCAGGAGTTGCAGCAGCCGTCCTCTTCCAGCTCTTCTTCGGTTCTTTCCAGTGGTCGACTCTGCTTTCCAGTCCAAGAGACTCACCTTTTAAACAGTTCTCTCCCTTTCATTCCAGCCTTGCTGTCACTCACCCAGCAGGGTGGCTGTCTCTGCCGGACAGTCAGCCAGCCAATCACACCAGAGTGCATTTGGGTCTCCTTGGAGACTAAGCACAGGGAGTTTTGGGCACCTCTCTCACTTCCTGCCCACCCCAGACACTCAGACGCCAGAGGCGCTCTTCAGTTCTGAAGCCCACCAAAGGCACATGAACAAAGGGACCAGACGTGGTTTGGCACGCAGAGACAAACTCTAGAAGGACCTTCCCAAAAACGAAACAGTGAAAAAAGAAAACCGGGTCCTGTTTAAACAAAGGGGCTTAAAGCGCCAGATTGAAAAACATGGCTCCCGTGATTTTTATGTACCAGTGTACGCGGTCGGGAAAAATCATGTTCGTTGTAAAACCACTGCCACCAGCCTTTTCATTAGGAAAGCTGAGCATTTGACTGCTACATGAGTATTTAGACACAGGGGATATTATGTAACCCCTCCAGCACTCCATTGTAAGATGGTGTGTGCTGGGTAGGAATTTGGGAGTCAATTTCACTTTACATTCTCTGTGAAACAGTAGTTCATCCCAGAGAAGGTATTTAAACCTTTAAGAAGTCTAAAAGACATCCCTGTTTCACTGCACTGATGGTGCTGTGTAACACACATGAACAGATGCTGCCTACGGAGTTGTCTAAAACTCCATAATCAAAGAACACATGAACAAGCGGGAAAAAAGGGCCACACTCTTTCCAGGTAAACAAATCAAATCCTCAAAGTTGCTGGGGGTCTTTAAGGTGAAGGGAAGTAGCACATTTATGACAGACCAGGTGCCCAATTAAAGGAATTCTATGTACCTTGACCTACTGGTCTTTATCGAGTACCCTAGAGATGGGATAGGTCAGTTTCTCTTGCCTTAAACAAAGCATGTTTTAAAATAAATAATTTTGCTTTGAGGTTTTAGTGTTTATTTCATTTTTGACTGCATTATGTTCATCCTAATCATGCATTATAATACACACAATATACAGTCAATACATCACTTACCTGCATTATCTGTGAACTTGCCATATAAAAGTGTGTTTAAAGTGTTTTTATTCATTGCCTGTATTTAAGTAAAGTGCACATTTGATAGTCACATGTTTGGATATTACATACTATTGCTGCTTGGATGATAACATCAAATACGGAAGCTGTGCACAATCTGTATCTATATATCCCACTAATAAAACAATAACATTCTGTTCACATAATAACAACAATGCAACTTCCTTCATAGCAATTCAGGGATATACAAAGAAATCTGTGTGAAAGAAAATTGATCCAAATGGATTCCATAAAATGTGAGAGAACATTCAAAGTTTGATGGACATCTGTATCCTGTGACTGTACTGACAACATTATTGGACAGCTGTGCCCTGCGATAGAACACAAGAACCATAAGCAGTGGCTGCACCTTGTGAGAGAACCTGAGAATTGCAGTCAGCTGCTGTGTCCTGTGAGAGGATGCCAAAACCTTAGCTGTTGGCTGCGCCCCTGAGAGTGAAATTTGGAGGAAAGTCAGTAGATTTATACCCAGCTCATAGCTGGAAATGAACCCTCCAACTTTCCACCAATACCATAGCAGGGTGGTGCGGGAAAGCGGTGGTGTACAGTAATACCATCTCATTTTAAACATACCGCCTAACTTGTAATGAGGCCCAATGACTGCTGCGCCCTCCACCTGCACCAATCTCTTCTGCTCTCTTCTTGAAAAATCAGGCCGATGTTACTCTCCACGATCTGCCCTCAAGGATTCCTTGCTCCTCCTGTTCCTCCTGTCAGGTTTTCCCTGATGTTACATCACTCATCCACTTGCTTTAAGAGAATGACTGGTGTGTCACCCACCGTGCAAGATATCCACTGCTCCTACCCCGGTAACATTATGTGAGTATGATTCACCCAGAGGCTGCCCTCAGGAGAATCAAGAGTTATGTGCATGTGTCTCTCACAGTCATCAAAACTGATCTACATTGTAGGCATTCTCTCTCGCTAAACTCTCTCCAGATGGAACTCGCGTGCTTGTCCAATTGAAATTGCTGAAACACAAAAGATGACTGAGTTAGTAGGCAAAACTAAATTAAACCTACAGCTTACTCTCTGACTGGGTTCTAATCACTCACCTCATCTCCCTACCCTTCTTTCCAATCAATTCCACTCCAGTGGATTACCCCTTCTATAAATACTGTATGCCACCTTGCCGCAACGCCCTTCTGCCTCTCTGAAATTTGCCTCAGACTAGAAAAGTGGTCAAAGCACATTTTCGCTTTCAGCCATGTGTTTGACTTTCGGACAGACTATAGTTCAAGTTTGTGTCAATTGCTGGGATTGGAACCCTTTTTGGCTTTGAGCAGATTTTGATTTGTATTGTGTCGGTTGGTCACAAACATTCATTTGGTTGGTTTTAAGTGCCTTAAAAATCCTAAGCATATAGCTTCATGTCTTGCATTTTGAACAATGTACGCACTAGGATGTATGTCACACCAGTGACAACCAAGGCAAACCAAATGAAGGTTTGTGACCAACTGACACAATATAAATCAACATCTGCTCAAAGCCCAAAAAGTGTCCAACATTATTGAAGAAGAAACTAACGTACTGTCATTTGACAACGGTATGTTACCCGATCCAGCGCCAACGTACAACAGGGTTCCAATCCCAGCAATAAACATATACTCAGAACTTGGACTGCAGGAGCTCTGTCCATTTGGAAACCCACATACAAGCAGCAGGAAATAACCAGTACAACAAATATCAAGCACTAACACAGACTCAACCCTAGCACAGAGATCCACAGTTCCTACAAGCTCCAACCGCATATAGTTGAAGTTCATCCACAGTTAATTCTAGTCGAATCACCTGAATTTGAAGTGATTAGAGGTTCATGTATAGGGGCGATAGTGACATGGTCATTTATTACCTGCACTCCCTGGCCTAGATGTATCCGTATGCAAAGGTCTTCTTCTATGTTAAGTACAATTGTCGCTGTGGTGACAACTGAGAGTCACAACATACAAAGTAGGCATCTTTTGCAAAGCAATGCTGATGGAATGCATGAAGAGAATATGCAGTATTAGCGTTTCTTGGGGCACACATCACAGATTCAAACAGCTGTCTATAACGTGTTAATAATATTACAACTCAGTGGTGCCCGTGTTCTCAACCTGAGACTGATAAAGAGTAAACAGACCTCTAGAATGTAAGCCACTGACTAAAAACTGTGGGCAGACTTCATTAGGAAGCAAACACACAGATATTTGGTACTGGTTCATATTCTTAATAACAGGCTCTTTGTCGATTAAAATAGGTGCATTTCCATTGTCATAAATATTAATGCTCTTGAATTAGCATTCCATAAATATGAATAGTTTAACCAGATCTTTTTTCTGAAATACCATAATTTTGCTATGCCAGCAAAAGTAAACTTGATTTTAAAAAAATGCTGCTATAGCCTCACATAACTGAATAATTTCCTAACTTTCCTGCGCTCGACGCTCCCTTTTCTCGCTGCATAATGGCGCCCACGTTCAGCTGACAACATGGATGACTGATGCGCTTCATGATTCTGTTGTATTTATTTTCGAGAAGCGCTTGACAAACCAGAATTATTCTGAAAGTGTCTTGCAACTTAGTATCTTCCTGTATCTTATTATCCATTGCTACTGCATAACTCGGAAATTCTGGGCATACTACGTTAGGAAACTATAGGCCTGAATCAGAAAGCATTTTTTCAATCGAATTGTCCCACTGAAAAATTCTTTATGCATCTGGCCCTCTGAATGCAGATTGCAATACCGTATTGAGGCCGTGTGAGCAACGTTGCCGAATGGTATGACAAATTAATACATTCCGTTTTTTTCAATGCCTTATTACGTTTTTCAGATATATAAAATGAGTCTAACAAATGGGGCTTCATTGCAGAATATAGTTTGGCTATCAATAGTTATGTGCCACCTTTATGGAAGCACTGGACCATCAGTCATTCAGTTTGTGATGCTTAAATATTTCTCTATAGTTCTTAATATCATTTGTGACCCCTTCTGCAATGCCTTGTATTTTCTCACTGACAACTGCTGAATTGCATTGATTTTGTTGCAAT
Source organism: Ambystoma mexicanum (assembly GCF_040938575.1). Lineage (NCBI taxonomy): Eukaryota > Metazoa > Chordata > Amphibia > Caudata > Ambystomatidae > Ambystoma > Ambystoma mexicanum. The sequence goes on along the minus strand of NC_090937.1, from coordinate 1,513,192,961 downwards.
TGAATCATCTTCACCTTTTGTAATGCATTTGCTCACCCACATAAGCCACATGTATTTGCTTTGTGCCCAGTTGGACTTATTTGGGGAAAATCCATCCTGCAATTTTCGTGTTTTCAAGGTAATTACACTTTCCTCCATGGGAAAAAGAAAGGGAATAGGCTAAAACAGCTTTCATTTATTTGTGAATACAACTTTCCCCAAAATCCCAAAATGTCATGTTTGGAAGGGCCTGTAGCAGGTATTTCTTGGGGAAAATGTCTTCAAATACATCCAGCAAGTCAAAGGTTATTAGCAATAGCATCTTGGACTCTTGGACAACATCATGCGTATATATATATATATATATATATATATATATAAAGAAAAAACTTTTTTAAAGGGACGCCAGGGTTTCAAGTAAAATCGAAAAACCCCAAAAATGTGCCAGTTGGGGTAAGCTAAACAACCATAACTCACGCCACCACCGTGCACTGCTAAGACTAACACCCAGGACATCAAAGATAACATCACAAAGTTTTTTCATTGAATTTGATAGGTTTTTATTAGTGCTACTTAACAATAACGCCCCTTTAACAAAGTTTTTTCAGTGAATTTTAAGGCTTTTTACCAGTGCATGCTATTTTCCTATAACTTACTAATATCATACTTACCCAATATAGCACTATTTGTGTCCGATTTACAAAGTGTCACCTTAAAACTCTGCCATTCCCCAACTTCTGGAATCATTTTTAACACTTCTATACACTTTTTGCAACTAATTCAACTAGTTTTACATCCGTAGACGTCTACGAACATTTGACTTCATAGCGGACCTTCTGGACAGTGTCACATGACCATACGCTGGCGCGCGGCATGATGATGTGTCCGAGAACCCGTCCACACTTCACGATAAGATCTCTGCTTCGCGGACAGTTCAGAACTGCATTTCCTACTGATCTAGGAACTTTCAACTTCAAACTTTCCCTTGCACAGCTCCAACACCTATTCCTACTCATTATCCATTAGCAATCTAGTACACAGTACGTACTTTTAGCAAAACTGCTATTTATCTTAAAATGGTATCAGATAATGCCATCCCTCCTCCCCAAGAGCCACCACCACTGCTGTAATCAAGGAACATGAGAAACACTGCCCCATACCTTAGAAATAAAGCACGCATAATATTTTCCCTTCTTCACCTACCCCTCCATATTAGCGTTTGGCTCCTCTTCCCCCATTTCCCTCCCCACCTTTCATTCTCAGCTCTCCATCCAAAAAAAAACATCCAAAGACAACAAAAGACATATTCCTTTAGGAACCACCTTTCACAGTTAAAAAATAGAAAATCATGTATAGACTCCATCTACTTTATATTTCTCAGTAAATACATAGACTCAATAAGATTGTCCAACATTTTCATTTGCATTTTGTGTTATGCTAATGGGAATATTGTGGCGTGCATCCTCCGTTCCAAGGACTGGAACGATGGATACCAGCCCAGCAGCCCAAGTTATCAGCCCAAGCAAAGTGAGGGTGGATAACGAGGTCTCTGGACCATTATTCTCCCATTCCAGACCCTGAAATGGGGGATGAAGGCCATTAGCACCCCAGGTTCCCAAAGCGGGAACCTGAGGTGCTAAAAATGGGGATTGTTCTTCCTACACCGGGATGCCTGAGGCGTATATTATATAGTGGCTGTGTAGTTATGGTTAAGTTGCTATTCCCATAGGAAGAGCACTTTTTGGGCGGCTTATAACTTATAACTTTGCTCCCCCTGGACGAATCCACACCAAAAAAAAAGTATATGGGCCACTCTGAATTTTTTTGCAAAGTTTGGTGAAGTTTGGACCAGGGGGACAAAGTTATATGGGGGGTCCCAAAACTTTTTTCCCATAGAGTGAATGGGGAACCTACAGCCCAAAACGCTGGATGGATTTTCACCAAATTTGTGGCAGGAGCAGCAGCTTGGTCCCGAAAGTGTGCATTTGTAAATTTGGTGAAAATCCCTCCAGTAGTTTTTTTTGAAAACGTCCAAAAGCTAGGTCACAAAAAATGTGGGATATCTATGTCTGCTCCACGGACACGTTTGTACTGTCCGCATGCAAGTTGAAACTGTTCTAAGAGCGGGCCTGGTGTCCGGAATGTCCGTACTAACCAAAAATGGGGGTGTCCTAAGGACACTATTCCTGTCCGTAGTGTCCGCATGCAAGTTGAAACTGTTCTAAGAACAGGCGTGGTGTCTGGGTTGTCCGCAATTAACCCACATGGAGGTGTCCTAAGGACACTATTCCTGTCTGTAGTGTCCGCAGGCAAGTTGAAACTGCTCTAAGAACAGGCATGGTGTCCGGGTTGTCCACAATTAACCAAAATGAATGTGTCCTAAGGACACTATTTCCTGTCTGTAGTGTCCGTCGGAAAGTTGAAACTGTTCTAAGAACAGGTGCGGTGTCCGGGATGTCCTTAAGCAACCAAAATGGAGGTGTCCTAAGGACACAATATCTGTCCGTGCTGTACACAAGCAAAATAAAAATGTTCTTAGAACATGTTAGGTGTCCGCGGACATAAAAATGCCCATACTGTGTGGTTAAAATGTTTGATTCTATGGGTGTGATTTATGGGTGTGATATGCTGCAGTGGTCAGCCATAGGCCATGCACCCAAGACTCTAGGCCCTGGCCACAACCACCACAGCATATCACACCCATAGATCACATCCATAGAATGGAATATCTATGAAATATTTGCAAATCTACAGTTTTGGCTACGTCATGTCATCTAGATTTTATAGTTTGGTAACAAGTACTGCAGTATAACATATCCATGGAAGTAAACATTTGTATTGTGGTATACGGTTACATGTTTGCTTCAATGGTTGTGTTATGGAGCAGTATTTATGAGTTGTATTTATTATAATATACTTACTGTTTGGTTTGTAACTGGAGTACATATATTCTTGGTAAATTTCTGTGATAAAAGAAAAGATCATGTTAGTGTTGGTCGTTTATAAAGACTTATAACATTGAATAATAGACATTTCTGATTCATTTCTACCCTCATATTTAGTAGATTACAAACCAGTGTACTGTGCAATTTGCTCAGTTTCTGTGTTTGTTGTTAAATCATTGGGTCTGTGGGAAAAAAAATCCATGTTGGATAACATTTTTTTTTTTTTCTTTTGGTACAGTACACTTATTGTTATGTTTTCAGTGTTTACTTGTTGTTTCTGGCTAATGTTGGCTTGTTGCAGATTGTTAGATACGTGTTGTTGAATTGTAACTGATTATACTTTTTATTTATATTCTCAAATTGTTAATCTATCTGTGGGTTGTTGCAAAATCTTGGGGCAGTTAGATACCTGTTGGCGTATTGTAACTGTTTATACTTTTTTAATTGAAGTTTTATTATTGTTTATGCACAGATTAGTTATTAGTGGTATTGATTTATTTGTTTGCTTGTTCACAAATTTTGGAGCAGTTAGCTACCTGTTGGCGTATTGTAACTGTTTATAGTTATCTAATTGAAGCTTTTGATAATGGATAAGTACAGATTAGTTATTACATATTAAGAAGATTAAATAAGTGTTTATAAGATTTGCTGGTAATCTCTGCTTTAGAGTAATGGTACTATCATTACATTCAAACCACCCACAAATTCTTTTTTATATATGAAGTGTAGTGACCTGCATTGGTTGTGGCTCCTGCGTTGTAGATTATACCTATTGTTGTGAATGTTTCCTTACCAAGCGATACTTGACCATGTGTGAATCCAGTCAGCTTGCAGTTGTTTTTGGTACCATCTGCATTGTAACGTAGAAGCATTAATAACAAGTATTTACTATGTGTTTGTATTAGTAAGGTGGAGCGATTATTTAAATTGCAGGTAGTAGATAATCTGCCATGGTTTGCATTTGTACAAGTTACTGAAATGGAACAGATTCATAGTTAGGTATGGATACAAACATAAAATGTTTATTAGGGATATGTTCATGTTGCATATTTTTGCACAGAGTGCATGTATGTTTCGACATGTATGAAATCTGGAAGGTATAGGTATGTTTTTGTTTTCCAGTACTTGTAGCAAGTACATTAGACATTCTTGTGGATCTTCTTGTGAGTTTATAGTGAATTTCACCATTCCAGCACAGTAGTCCAATTCTTGTTTTATACCATGAACACTGCAGGTGTTGTCAGGATTGTTGGTTGTGTTTCTATGAAGGACTAACATTTGCAAACACAACTGGTCTGTACTGTGTAAGTAAATGTTGTCAACAATTGGTGGCAATTGAAATAGAATATTCATTGCTACATTTGCGTAGCAACCTCCACTAGTTATATTTGAAAATTTGAATGGACCAGATAGTTCTGTGTCCAAGTCATTTTTTTCGGAGTGCGTGTTGCTTCTTTGAAGAAGTACCTGAGTATATATACTTTGTGTAACAGGTTCTTCTTTGGTTGGGTTGTGGCAATTGATGAAGTATTAGCTTCTTTTACTCTCTTTGGAGGATTTGCAGTGTGATCCTGTTGCATTTGTGTTTGAACTAGTTTTCTTTTACAACGTTTTGCTTTTTGTGGAACAGGATATGTTTTTATATGGGGGATGTATAGTGAACATAGTCTTTTGTATTCTAAAATGCAAGGAATATCAGCGTTTACTTTACTTGCATCAAAGTTGATTAGAAATAGACCGTCAAGTGTACATAAGCATGATAGTGCTAGGAAGCTCATGCCTTCTTTAAAGACTGTGTTCCCAATATCTATCAATGCTTTATCTAGGGTAAGACCTTGTGATTTGTGAATGGTGACTTCGTATGCTAGAGTTAGAGAAAATTGTTCTCTGCGTACATGCATGTCTTTGTAAAGAAGGAATCGAGCTGTTGAGCACCTGATCCTTTTAACTTCTGAAAGTTTGTCAATGAGAATATTGACAAACTTAATGTTGTTGTCATGTGGATATGTGGAAAGCCAACAACTGTACCCAGTGCTCCGATAACTAGTCATTGCTCCACGTCAAGGTTAAGTTTAAGCATTACTCTACAGTTTAAAGATCATTTTAATGTTTTCTCCAAACCAGCTGAATTTTCTAAGGTATTTAGTCTTGTTGCGGCTTGTTGACACATGCCTAGTGTCATACCATGTACGTCCAGTTTGTCTGTGGAGCAAATTTCAATTATTGGTTGCATTTCTTTTTTCAACATTGTTTCATTGAACTTGGAACAGCTTGCAATAGTTGGCATCAAGGACATACAAGTGACATTTGTGTGTGCTAATTGTTCCATGACATCAGTAGCATATGAGTTATGGCCATAAAGTGCATGGATATGCTGGGTTTTAATATTGCTTGTGCTTCTTGAGATAGTACACCAACTCTAATACTTTTTTAAATGTTGGCGTAGGTGAGGTCTGTAGACTGGCACATGTTTTCTGTTAATTCTCTGTGTTGAAAATGCAGCCACAGGTTAACATTTCCTATGCTGCCAACAGTTTTACCGCAGAGTTTGTGTCCTAAGGTTTTAAAAAAATAGTTTCACCTTTCACTGGTGTCAATTGAAGAAGATCTCTGAAAACAATTATGTGTTTTCTTCCAAAGAGCTCTTCGTAATTTGTTTTGAGTACTTCTTGTAATCTGAGGTGAATCAAAGCCAACATTAGATTGGAGACAATGCTCACCTCATCTAATAGCAGCATGTTCATTTGTTTTAACACTCTGCGTAATTCCATTGCAGCTTCTGTAGAAAGTTTGTAATATTCTAATTTGTTTTGGTGTTCTACTGGAAGGAGTAGTAATCAGTGCAAAGTGACACTGCCTATGTTGTACGCAGGTAAACATGTAGGGGCAGTTACAACAGCTGATAGTTTGTGTTTTGTCAATTGTTGAAGGAACTTGCTGATGATTTTGATTAAGAATGTTTTTCCTGAAACAGCTTCACCAGTAACATATAGTAGTATAGGTTTGTAATTTTGGGAGGTACATTCTTTATGTTCATGTTGTACACCGTGTGCAATTTTTTTTGTTACTTCTTGAAAAATGGTATGCTGCTCTTTGTTTAGTTTTGATTGTAGTACAGTTAAGTCTTCTGTATCTTCTTCATAGTGACACCTGGTGTTTTCTACTTTGTCATAGCTAATCCTGCCTCATTTGCTAATAGTGGCTGTCCCAGTGGTTCTTGGCTTCCTGTTTCAGAATGTTCACTACTGTCGGGAGTGTCTGTATCTAGTTGAGCCTAGAGTTCTTCTTCGTGTTGCTGTTCATTGTGCAACATTGTTTTGTACTGTATAAAGTTTGCATCGGTTATAGTGCTTTCATTTGCTTTGAAAGCGTCTTTATAAGAGTCATACATACCTAGTATCTCTTCTTCTTTTCTCCATGGTTTAAAAGTTTAAAAAGTTTTATCAGGGACATGTAATATAGTTCTTTATGTTGAGGAGTTTTTAATGACAATTTTATATGATTAATTACATTTCTTTTGGTAAGTTTCATTAAGCTGCCTTCACAATTTGTCGCTCTGTATCTTGTTTTATTTTCATTGGGTTTTATATTATTTGTGTATGTGAAGTTTTGGGCTATGTGGTATAGAAACATGGTTTCCAAAGTGGTACTTCTGTTTGGGTAGTACGTGTCTAGTAAATTAGTAAATTATTTTTCGAAATGTCTTGGCTGTTGGGATCATTTTTGGCTATTGTTTCTATGTTGTCGGATGATTTGAGAACTCTTTTTCTAGATTTATCAGGACCAAGACTTACCCATACTATGTTTTCAGATTTTCCATACAAAGCAGTACCGGTTAAACGATCTGTAGCTTCATAGCTGCCACATTAACTATGTGAGAGCATTTTTATGCCTAAACTGTACAATTTCTGAGACAGTGTTTTGTCTGATGATAGGTAATTCCAGAGGTCTTGCAGCTCTCTTTTTTTCTGCTTTGGTTAAGTAGGCTATAACATACCGTGCAACTGCAGTGGAATTGTCTGCAATGTACTGCACATCTATGTTTGCATTGTAATCATTGATATATTTTGCTTCTTCTGTTCTTTTTAAGTAATAGGTGATTTACCTTTAACTAACTGAAGACATGAAGTTGTTCATTTCACCTGTTTCTGTAACTGGTCTATGGATACCAAAGCAGCATTTGGTGTAGTATTACCCTTTGGTTTTGTATTTGCGACGACAATATTTCCCACATTTGTGTATTTGAAAGTGTACAATTTGTGCACGAAGATCACTATTTGTTGCTTCTGATAGAATTTCAAAAGTGACATATTTTTTGATACACTGTAAAACAGTGGCTTCACTGTCTTGACCAAATTTAGGAGCATCTTTAATCCAGAAAAGCATGTGGAAATGTGGCTTGGTATTCTTTTCTCCAAAAGAAGTGTTGCACTTCTCTGAGGGGAGAACAGTTTCATTACAAATAAAGTGTAGCATAGCAATGAAGCGCTGATGGAAATATCTTGAAACATTAACAGGATCTAGAGATCAAAGTTTGCCAGGTGTTAGTACATCTATGTTTGTTTTGTTTTTGTTTGCTATGCATAGGAAATCATGTAAATCTTCCCATGCATATTCTGCACAACTTAATGTAACAAACCAAGTAGGTGGGCCAAGGTTTCTTATTATACAACGTACATCTCTGTGACATCTGAACCATTACTCTTTAGTACAACACATGTTTGCTAACAGATTTGGTATGCTTGATTGTAGAACCTCATCTTTTTTCTTGTACTTTTTGTAGTAATTGCCTAGCTGACATTTTGAAATTGGGTACCTGATTTTAATGTCTCTGCAACTCTGTAGCATTGAGTTGATATTTCAATTTGATAGAGTAGGTGGAATATGTATTCCACATTTTGAGTAAACCTGGGATCTTCATAATACATTCGTAATGAGCGGTATGCTGATGCTGTTATGTGAATGGGTCTATCATCATACCTTCCTCCTTTTCCAGTAGGAAAGAGTAGAGGAAAAGCACATGCTTCTATACTTTTTTCCCATATGCTGATTGGTGATCGTTTGGTTTGTCGCATTTGGTACATTTCTAGTGCATCATCTACGGTGTCACAAGAGTGTAATGGATGAATTGTATGATGATCTAAAATAGTGGATACTGTAGCAAGATCTAGAAGTTCAAATTGACCACTTTCTGGTGACTCTTGTATTATTTTAGTGGTTTCCTTCAAGTTTTCTTCAATATTAAATTCTTTGTAGTATTCAATGTTGTCTTTTAGATATTGCAAGGCTTGTCTAACTTTATGTAAGTCTATGAGTTGTTGCCAAATGTTTTCGTCTTTTGTAGGTACACCATTTACTAAGACTATTAAAGATTGCTCTATTGGACATTGTAGTCCCAGAGAGTTTACATTTTCGTTCAGATCTAATGGTAAAGAAACAACTTTGCCACAAATGCCTTTCACTAATTCAGATGGAGGTACGTTTTTGGTTGAAGGCGTATTATTGCTTGAAATGGGTGAACTGTTTGAATTATAATGCTCTCATATAAATTGAGTTGTTTTGATAGCACGTGAAGGAGTTTGGTTGTTGTCAAGTTTTGTAGTGCATTAAGTGCAAAGTATTAAGTGGTAATTTATCTCATATTTGTTTTCTGCTATAAGGTAAAGAGCTAATTCAAACCATTTGGACTCTTCATTGTCTTCTAATTTGTATATTATGTCTACAGTTTTATTTTTATAAATAATTATGCTGCAACACACACACACATGGTTTGGTATTTCAGCAAATGTATTTTTAAATGTTAGTATTTCTTTTTTGTATGTGTTTAGTAGAAGCTTGCCATCTGTACAATTGTTGGTAGTTTGTTGTAAAGGTATTGCATTTTGTAAGTGCCTTTCACTTCCAAAATATTTTCTCTCGATATGCTCTATTTCTTCAAGTAGATCTTTAGCTGTACCATGTAGAAGATTGTTATTTAAATTGGCTAGTGCTAAAGCAGGGCTTTTAGCATAGTACAGTTTATTGACTAGATTTCGTATAGTTGAATTTTGTGTTGATATCATTTTGATATGATGGAAGGTGCTTTTGCAGATAGGTCCTGAAATGCAGGCTAATGAATGTCCTTGTAGTACTGTGTGTTTGCGCACTGGACAGGTAACCATATTTTGTAGTAGTTTCATTTTGATTTTGTCTTTGCCTTTCACATTCTGATTGAGGAACTGGCGTAAACATTTGAAAGATTTTTTGGCAATGTTACTCATTGATGTGCACGGCCATTTTTATACTGGACGTTCTGGTTCAGTTGAATGGAGAAGTGATACTGATTTTTGTTTTTAAAAGGTATTTTTTTTTTGTAAGCAGTATTTCTTGTTCCATAATGGTATTATTAAGTTTTTCATAGCCTCTTCCACTGCTATGTATGGCAATTATGTTTGTTTGCTTTTGTTTGTATGCGTCTTCATTGAAATATGGTTATGTGCTGGTGGTGTGACTCCATTCACCTCCACAGATATTTAAGAAGTTATTTTTGTTGACATTCTGTTTATTTAGAAGTCTTTTTTGTAATTTAGTAGTTAGTTGTGTTAGTGGTTTCATTCTGTTTAACACTAAAATAAATAACTTCCTTTTGAGAAGGATTGCACTGTCTATCAAAGCTTCTAAAATGTATTTTCTATGGTAGGTTTTAAGGGTTGTGCATGATTTCTGTCCTGTTTTTATAAGATTGTGAAGGACTCTGTGGCAGAAAATGTTTTCTAATATGCTTGTTTTGGTATGCTTACTTGCCACTACATCAAGATTTATAGGAGCAGTGTTAGCAGTAGTCGTAGCTGAATTGTTGTAAATCACTTTTTCTTTTGTTTTACATTTTGAAAGAGGAGGGAAAGTTTTTGTACTAGAAGCTTGTTTTGTTTCGCTTTATGACTCTATTAGGGCCCTCATTAGGACCCAGGCGTTAAGGGGTTTACGGCGCCGTAAACGGCGCCGACCCTTAACGCCTGATTCCAAGGTCCCTTTGCGGGATGGTGATTTTAACGCCTGCTTTTTGCAGGCGTTAAAACCCATGCCACAAAGGGACCTTGGTGCTAATTACGCCACCGTAATTTACGGTGGCGTAATTAGCGCCTTTCCCCATTCCCATTATGCCCTATGGGGCAAAAATGGGAATGGGGAAGGGTAAAATGGGAAATGGGGATTTACCACCCCACTCACCTTGGAATGGGGCGGTAAATCCGCCATCCACCATGGTGTAAACAGCGTTTACACCATGGTGGTAAGGGTACGACCCAGGCGGTAACTTACCGCCTGGGTCGTAATGAGGCCCTAGATCTTTTGTTTTAACTTTTTGTACAAATTCTGCTAGAGATGGATGCTTATTTTGGACACTTTTATTTTCATTTGCTCTACTTCTGCATTGGTTATTGGTAGGCATTCTGTGGGGTCTGTTGAAAAAAAAATAAGGTATGGGTTGGGCTGTTGTGCAATGTATGTGTGCTGTGTGCATGAGTGAGTGAGTAAGATGGTAAAGATTTATGTGGATTCAGAGAGTGAAGTGATTGTGCATTGGGCAGCTCCAACTAGTTGGGAAGTCTATTCTTGTGTGTTACTACACTTGGGTTCAGATGACAGTACGAAGTAAGCTAGTGGTGAGCAGAAGTACTAATACTAAATCTAATGGGATAGAATTAAAACAGTTCTTTGTTCTGTAATACTAACATTCTAGGGGCTGAGTTATGTTATTTGTGTATCGAAAAACAGGGATTTGTGTGCTAGTCTGCCTGTTTATTCCTGTTTAACAAATGGGGATTTGTGGGCAGAATGATGTACAAATCTCTGTTTTTTGGTGCACAAATTCAATGAATCAACTGCACAGTGAGTTTGAGTAACAGTAAGAATATTATGGTAGTATTGTGCTTCCTCTTTTTGTTTGGTATGAGCAGGTTTCTTCTGAGTTGTTGTTTGTACTTCAGATGTTGCTGCTTTTCAGGAGAGTGTTCTTTACTGCAATTGTAAAAGAAAGACGTTAGAAATTCTGTGTGTTTATAGCATTGACGTTAATTTCGACATTTATTTGTATGTTTTTGTAGTAGTATTCTTGTTTGATAAGAGAACATAGTGTGTGAATGCAGTTTCCTTTGACTATGTACAGGCTTTATATTTTACTTACAATATGCTTTTGCAAATGAGTAGAATACTAAGTGTATGAAACTCACTTGGTTTTTTAAGGGTGTGTTATTGGATGTTAGGAGATAGAAGACATAATGATGTACTTATTTTGCAATTTTTATAAGGTAAATGGTAGAAATTGTATAGACAAGCATGGCATGTATGCATTTGTGAAGGTATGGGTAATAAAGTAGAAGAATTTGATTTATAGGCAGTGGTGTTATTTCAGCTGGGAGCTTTTAAATGATACTGTCTATCTGTGAGAGTGTATGAAGATACATAATTTTATCCTGACTGTGTGTAATTTTATAATACACTACTAAGTGTTTTTCTACAATTATACTGTTATTTCTCCTTTCTTTTAATATTATATTTTTTTAGATAGCTGTGTGTGTACAAAAAAATTAGATAGCAGAAAGGTTTGGAAGTGAGAGTTGATTTTAGCAGATGGAAAAATGACAGTATGTTTTTTTTTATATAGGTTATATAGTTTAAGTGGCAGTAACTCCGTGTATATGCATTCATAAGAGTTGTTCATGTACTGTGCCGAAAATATGCATACGTGTAGTTTGTATTCTTGCATGTGGATATGCCTGTAGCTGCAAGTAGAAATCTTGGATACTTGTACAGTAGTTTTTTGTAGCAGCTGCTTTCCAATGATATGAGACTTGTACTCAAAATGATCAACAGTACATTTGAAGTCCTGAACAATGATGATGGAGTTAGATATAGAGGTTTTGGATGTGCTTGGTGGATGGTTGTGTGACTGCTTAGCTGTATCCAATGAGGGAATGGCACAGAGAGTGAAGTGGAAAGGGAAGAAGGGCTGTCCAAGGTGTCTGTCAAGCATATGCAAAAAACCCCTAAAAAACTGCTCTTTTCAGAGCAACTTCAAAGGGGAAATGAGACACACTATTTAAATTTAAATATACTACATTTAGGTTTATTTTTGATATGTCCGCAGACATGGCAGTAGTACGCGGACATCACGTATTACATACGGGGATATTGGGGTGGAAAGGCATGCAAATGAGAATCAGAAAAGCAAGGGATTGGTCAGTAAAGTTTACTGGGTGTGTTTTGTAAGGAGAGAGTTTGTCAGAAAGTATTTTTTCTGAGAGAAGAACAGATAGCTATGGCTGTGTGTTTCAAAAACAGATTATATGGATTTTGGGAGACTCATGGATACATTGGTTGGAGGTGCATGCAGAACTCTGTGGAGTAGCTTCAGATCTTGGATTCCCTCATGTGGAAGTGCACTGGCATGGAGTGTGTGATATTAAGTGGCTGGACTTGGTACCTCTCTGTGCTAGCTTGGAGACAGATCATCATCCAGACATAATTATAATTCATTGTGGAGCGAACAGTTTAGGATATGTGTCTTGAATTTCTTTTCAATTTGCAATGAAAGAAGGACTTGGGAAAGTCATGGACATGTTTCCAAATTTCCAAGTAATATTTTCTCATATTGCACAGCGACAAATGTGGTTTTGTTCTTCTTCACTTGGTCCAAAAATGGAGAAAGCGATGTGCAATGTAAATAAGGCTGTTTGTGCCTTGCTAAGAGATATTGGCATGTCCTCTTTTCACAATGAAAATATTATGTTTCGTAGCACATACATTTTTCGCAGAGATGGAGTTAATCTTACTTATGCTGGCAATCGGATTTTTCTGAGAAATGTCCAAAATGCATTACGACCTGTTTTAGAATTACAGCCATCCATTTTGCAGTAGGTGTTGACCATTTGAAGTTTTTCAAACACAAACACCACCAAACGGCTCTTTTCAGAGACACCACTTCCTCCCAGAGAAAAGTGCAATGGTTATTATAGGACAGCACCCCAACATTTTAGATGTCCATGAACTGTACGCAGACTTCAGAAAAATGCACAGGGCCCTGAACTATTTATTTGTCATTTCTATTTTTGGACTGTGAAAGGCGGCTCTGAAAAGAGCCTTATTTTGTTTTTAGATTTTTGTTGTTTTATATTCATTTTGTTTTTTTACACACAACACTCTAGGAGAGGAGGGGTAAGGACGGTAAGGGACAGGGATAAGGAAGGGCAGGTGGAGAGAGGAAGATGTAGGGTGGGCCTTATTTAGGTAGTGGGCAGACCTTCTCATGCTCCTTGACCGTCAAAAGCACTTCGAAGACTCACCCCCCTGCAGAGTACTGGGTCACAGTACATACACAATATTGTGACCCTTGAAAGGTAAGGGTCAACAGCATTGTGAATGGCCTGTGAGGCAGCTGGAGGGATGTGCTGGCCCACAGGAGTGTCCTTTGTGGTGACCGGAGCATAAAATGAGGATGTGGTAGATGAACTCAACCTAGTACGTTGATCACAAGGTACAACCTTGCAAATGGCCCCACTTTGGAACAACCGTAGGTGTCGCTTCATAGATGACTCCCATGACTCAGCACCATGTGGCACTGATTGCAGGGGACCTTGTTCGCACTCATTTTTGGCACTCCACCCTGAATGGTAAACAACCGCTACACCCAAGACTCATGGCGGTTGCTGGTAGTAGGGACATCCACTACCTCATCCTCTTCATCCTCATCTACATCCTCATGCCTGTTCTCCTCTTCAGGCCCTTGGGGAGGTGGTGGTGGTGGAGGGGGTGTGGGTGGTGCTGAGGCAGATGTAGCTCCAGCTGGAGCAACAAAAGCCATGGATGCCATCAGGTTTCAGCAAAGGTAGCACAGCAAAAGCAGGTAATCTTCAATAGTAGGCGGACAGAATAAAGATCAGCTCTGGGGTGTGGCCTTTTATAGGGGTGCTGACGTTCGCTCCACGGACAGCCGTGCTGTCTGCGGACTGAACAAACACCCAAAAAAGGCATACAAAGTTCCAAAAAGTATGTAGAAAGTCAGAGTCATTGTCTGGGACATGTGCAATGGTGAATATTTACTGTAAAATATTTTGGATTGCCCAAAAAAGTATTTTTAATATGTTCGCAGTTCAAAACAGTGTCCGCAATTCAGGACGCATGCTCATCGTGGGTGCGGTCACATGATGACGTCGCAAACACGTCCACAAAGGGAACCGGTATCCGCAGGACACCAAATGCACATGAACGGTTGTGCGCATGCACACGAATATTCTACGAACAGTGTTCGGTTCCTCAAACTAATTAAAAGTACGACACAAGTAATACAGACAGTTACGGACAGGCGCAATGTTCCTAGGACTTATGGGTGTGGTGCACATGTGCGTAGATGTTCTACAGACCGTACGGACAGATATAGTGTAACATTTATGAAAGAGATGGGGAAGCAGAAACTAACAAAAATACAGGGGAATTAGGGGTTTGGAGAGGATGGATGGGAGGATATGAAGGGATGGATGTCTCATAAAAACGTTTTTCTTAGTGTTGAGGGTTTGGGATAGTTGACTGCGACAAGGAGAGGGGGAACAAGTGCATGTGGGACAATGCTATTTATTTTTTTCTTTTATGTGTTCCTCCACAAAATGTTGCAAAACATTGAAATGTTCCATAAGCATGTCCATTTTTTGTTCCATGCACTGTAGAGTATTTTCTAATGTCTCTTTTGGTGTATTATTTTCAATGTTTGTATGGTCTGTTTAAAAAATATATATATGTTAAGTACACATAAAGTAATGGTTATTAATTTGCTTATATAGAGAAGTGTCTACCATTAGTATCACTGTCTTCAGACATTTGCTCACGTGGGAAATTTTCCTCAAGCCATTCCAAAGTACTGCACATTTCTGTGTAAAAGAAAATATATATATTACTTTTACTGTACCAAATACAGAAAGTTTAGAAATATATGAAGTTTACTTACTCATTTATGGTAAGTTGTCTTCTTACTGTTGTGTAGGTCTGCTGTTGCTCTTAGGTGTGCAGTTTCTGTCAGGTAATTATGTTGGAGGCATATCTTTTTTGTTGTGGTATATTCAATTTTAGTACATATGGTATTTAAATGGTGGTTGATGTGTTACATATATCGGATATTTTTTTTTATTTATTATTACATATAATGTGTCCATGTGCTGCTTTTTGAACTTTTCTAGGGTTTATGTAGCATGATAGTACAATATAAGCTACCCCCTCAGTTTGCAGACATCACAAATGTCATTGATGGCATCACAGATGACATCACATGTGTATTTACTTTTTATAAAAACTCTGTACAAGGGATTTTTATTATAATGTTGACAGAAAAGTGTTAACCATCATTGGAATAGATATCTTGAGCTATGTAGTGCATTAGACAATGCATTGATATAAATAGCATTCTATTATGAAATTCGTAAGAATATACTAAGCTACTCATGTATAAATATAAGGATTGTGTGCAATATTCATAATTTTCCCCTGTTGAATAGTGGAATAATAAATGTTTTCTTATTAGAGTTTTCTGTACTTTGTAATAAGTAGCTAATAAAACCCCTGACTACATAATGTCATTACTACATCCAAAGCAGAATGACACAACAACACATACAAATATGTATAGAGGAAGTGAAGTACGCAGAAAAGCAGCAGTAGAAGCAGAAAGTATTCACAGCCTAACTGATGACCTTTATGCACAGAAAAGATTGCTCTGCTTCAAACCTAGTACTTCTCTATGTACAAATATCACATGATGTGACAGCACCCTAAAAAAGTGGTACAAATACAAATATGAACACATCCAGAGAAGTTACAGTAATAAAAAAAACACAGAACAATAAGAAAGTGTTGATAACCTTACTGATTATCTTCATGCACAAAAAGCATTGCTATCTTTTAAGTGTGTATATGTATATATTTCATATGCTGTGAGTGGACCCTAAGTGAATTATTGTAAGGACACATTTGAAATATAAGTCTACAAATATAGCACTTTTTGATGTATGTGTTCCTAACTATTATTGTCTAAGATATATCACTAAAAGAAGAAAAAAAACAGCAAGTTAGACATGTGATGTCATCAGTGATGTCATCAATGATATTTGTGATGTCATCTTTGATGTCCTGGGTGTCAGTCATAGCAATACACGGTGGTGGTGCTATGCTTGCATAACTTACCATAACTGGCAAATTTCAGGGGTTTTTCGGTTTTACTTGGAACCATGACGTCCCTTTAACAAAGTGTTTTTACTGAATTTCATAGGTTTTTAGTAGCGCAACTTAACCATAACATCCCTTTATCCAAGTTTTTTTACTGAATCTATACATATATATATATATATATATATATATATCCAAGATTAAACGCTAAAGGAAACGTTGTTTCAGTGAGTAGCAGTCCCATGTTGTAGATGCCATGATTAGAGAATGCCAAGAATACTGCCAAAGTTTGATGAGTATAACAAACTTTATTTAGCAATGTATATCTCATTTAAAATTTCCATCTAGCAGTGTGATTCATGCCAGCAGGCAGCCTGATGCGTTTCGTCACAAACATATATATATTTATATATATATATATGTATATTCAGTAAAAAAAAAACTTTGGATAAGCGAAAGTTAAGGTGATCAGATGTAAAGCAACAAAACCATTCAGACATGGGGCCTCATTACACGGGTGGTGGTAAGGGATTACCGGTACCGGTAAGGGTACCGGTACCAGTAATCCCTTACCGCCTTACTACGAGGTCCCTTTGTGTGTCCCTACCTCAATGGCTGGTTTTACCAGCCGTTAAGTACGGGACCCGCAAAGGGACTCTGAATGTAATTACGGTACCGCAATTTGCTAATAGCGCCATGGTTACCGCCTTCCGTGTAATAAGGTCCATGGTCACTATACATGTTGCACCAATGCATTTATCCAGGCCCACTAGCAATGGCATTTGGCT
This sequence comes from Ambystoma mexicanum, assembly GCF_040938575.1. Lineage (NCBI taxonomy): Eukaryota > Metazoa > Chordata > Amphibia > Caudata > Ambystomatidae > Ambystoma > Ambystoma mexicanum. The sequence goes on along the minus strand of NC_090937.1, from coordinate 1,513,176,061 downwards.
GTGGCCACTGTACATGTTGCACCAATAGGTTTCTTTGGGGCCCACTATCCAGGGCCTTTGGCCATGGCCTTTGGCCATAGGCACTGTACATGTTGCAGCAGCAGGTTTCTTCAGAGCCCACTAGCCATGGCCTGCGGACGTGGACACTGTATATGCTGCACCAATTGGTTTCTTCACAGCCCATTAGCCATGGCCATTGGCCACTGTATATGTTGCACCAATAGGTTTCTTTGGGGGCCACGAGCTATGATCTTCAGCACAGAAATTCATTACCCCATGCCTAGGAGATGTGATCACTGCAGGTGTAAAATTACTTTTTATTCCCCCAATAATGGCAATGAACTACCCATACAGCAGCATTGAAATGGACATGCAGTATTTCCCTGATAATGGCTGACAATCAACAACTCTTCCCTGTCCTCACAGGTGCTCAGCAAATGCTCCCCTCCTCTTTCCATAGTCTTTCACACTCCCTTCAATTGCTTTTATCCCCCCTGGCCTTCCCCTGCCCATTACCCCTTACCACTGTATTATTTGTGGGACACTTTTTCTTCTCGGAGGTGGTCTTTATGGAAATGTGAGTTGGGAATTTCAGGGGTTTTGTTGCATGAAATGTGATCACCTTAACTCTCTCTTAATGAATGGCTTGTCATCGAATATCAAGGGTTTTGCTCTACCTTAGTTTCATCAGAGTCCACTAGCCATGGCCTTCAGCCATGACCACTCTATATGTTGTACCAATAGTTTTCTTTTGAGCCCACTAGCCATGGCCTTCAGCCATGGCCAGTGGTCAAGGCCGAACCTAGTGCATAGCGTCTTGTGGTCTCACTAGTTATGACTTTCGTCCGTGGTTTCTCTGCGACTTGAACCAATATATTTATTTTGGACCATCTAGCCTCTGGCCATGTCACACTATGAATGTGTTAGCATATGCCCATTGCCCCCTTCCCAGTAGATGTAGGACCTGCAGATGGTGAACCTTTTTTTATTTCTAACTCCTTATTCCAATGATAATTTAACAGTCATAATTTCCAATAATAGAAATTCCTGCGTTAGAGTGGCGGGTCTAGAGAGAAGTGAATGGCCTGAATGCACTATGCACCTGATTGGCTGCCTGCCTGCATGAATGCCCTTCTTACCGAATGGTTGCCTGAGTGTGACCCAGCAGAATGAATGGGAGAACAACTAGTATATCTGGGGGCCTCTCACTGCTAGAATTCGTGTTCAGAAGCTGAAGAGTAACTGGAGTGAAACTGAAGCTTAACCTTGAAGCCCTGCTGGAAGAGAAGAATTGCTGTTGCTCTCCTTCACAATATGAAAGTTGCTGTGTCTCCAAGAACTGACCCAGAGAGGACCTGCTAAGGTGCCCTCTTCTCAAGCTACGAGGCACCATCGTGCACCAGCTGATCTTTGCCAAAGCTCCATGGTAGACAGACCTACGACTGCTTAGTCTTATTGGTCCCAAGATAACCAACCAAGGGCACCTCATGCACCTACTGCAGCAGGAAGGGCCTGTAAACCTGGGGTGCCACCAACCTCTTGAGGGCACCAGGTTCAGGCTTAGTGGGCTCACTAACAAGGAGCTCACCCTCCCAATAGATTTGGAATGTCCTAGGCACTTCTCCTTGTGCCTGGGACAGGGCCTGTTTCCTCAGACCCTCGGGAGAGTGGCACTCTCTATATCCCTTACAGAAGTCTGCCCGGGAAGGTCCCCATTCAGCTACCAAGCAGGAGAGTCTTCTGTCTCTTCTCCCTCAGGAGTTGAGTTTTTCAACTGGACCCAGCCCGTCCGGAACATGGATCCCATTGTGTGCTGTAGGAACAGCAGGAAGAGAAGGAGCCCCCTGCACAGAGGCAGCCTTCTTGTTCTTCCTTCCTCTTGCCTTAGGCCTCGCCTTTGGCTTGGGTACCTGACACAAAGCCAGTCCATTTGTCTCCTGTGAGCTAGTGACTGCAGCAGCCGTCAGGGGAAGACCATCCGAGATCAACCCCATCTCTACTAGATCATTACCTAACAGAATGTTAGCAGGGCATTGTCCTGAACAAGGAAAGGAAGCTTTGTTGTCTTGTCTCCAATCATGAGTGTGACTAAGGCTACAGGCGATAATTTAGGAGGCCCACCAGCTAACCTGGTGGTCTTCAGAGGAGCACCTACATAGTCCTCTGGCTTGAGCAGGGTCCTGTCCACCACTGCCATGCTTGCCCCAGTGTCTTTCAAACCAGTAGAAGGCTGGCCATAAAGGAGGACACTTTGCAAAAGCTTGCGGCTGTTCTGTGGGATAGTCGCCAGTACCTCTGCCTACTGGTCCCAGGCCCCAAGGGACTCTAAGGAAATCTCTACAGGAGCACCAAATGTGATTCCTGTAGATGAGGGGAGGACAGTGGCCTCCACCTCAGACATGGGGTAAGGGTAGCTCAGGCTGGCAGTCTGTACTCCAAGTGCCTTAGCTTTACACTTGGAGTCACCCCTTCTGTGATCCAGAGACCCACAATCCCAACAAGTGCCAGGAGTGCGGGGTATGGTACTGTAAGCACTGGGAGCCTGCTTTGCAGCAGGTGGACCACTACTCTTATTCCCACCCACAGATGTCTTATCCTCATTAGATTTTTGGGTCTTAGGAGAGGAAGGTTTTGGTTTACCCGACTGTGGCTGTGACTGCTTTTGGGACTCCTCAGCTTTCTGAGAGGTCCCCTTTTCTTTGCCAGTGTCCTTCCTGCTGGAGTCCTTAGGGGACACCTGTTGAGAGGCCCACTTGTCAGCCAGCCTAGCCAGTTTAAAGGAATTCACAATGTTCTGGTCAGCAACATACTGATGCAGATCTGGTAAACAGGCTTCTCAGGAGGTGATGCAGGCTGGTTCTTAAGTACAGTGTAGTCCCCCAGCCTGCACAAAGGAATGGCCACACACTGTATTAGTTACAACACAGTCGTTATTTAATTAATATTCAAGGTTATGTACACTATCACAATAACTCACTTTGTGCTCAGAAAATAAATGATGGTAAATATATACAGTTCTAAAGTGGTACCACAATTATTATCAGATCTCATTAAAGTGCATCAACTATAATGTCAAAATGCCACACAGATCGATAAAGAGGAAACCAGCAGTAGAGAGGGGAAGGCAAGCAAGATGGTTGAACAATTGGCAGAATACTGGCCTTTACCAACTAGACACAATTCTGTGTGGAGACCCCCCCACCTGAGCAACTTGTAAAGCAAAGATGTATCACAAGCCCAGTCCGTATATTGTTCTACGAGTCTTATTTCCCTCTACAATATTTCTACAGCCCCAATGCACCTGGAATTGTAGAGTTTGTCATCGGGCAATCAACGGCCGTTCTTGAGTGCCCTCCCTTTAAGGCAGGAGTCATGGGTCATCGAATGTCCGACGGAGAACAGGGTGAACTACGGCGGTGAAATGGCAGCTTTGTTCCTAGCGGTGCTCGTCGACGCCACAGCGTTGGCGTCCTGCAAGGAAGAGGCGTTTCGGGGCACCCGGAGACGGTAGTTCTGGGCTGCAAAGAGATGTTGACAACTGTGGCCCAGCAAGGGCGTTGATTCGTTGGCGTCTCTGTGGTCTTTCGGTGGTGGGAAAACCACAGGCGGATGCTCCTCGGCGCGTCGACAGTCGGGTCTTCTCCAGCTGGATAAAGCCAGTGGTGAGGAAGACGAGAGCATCCTTGGATCAAATGAAGTTCTTAGGCAAACCGGAGCACAGCGGCTCCAGTCGGCGACAGCGGTCGTCAACTAGGAGGGACAACAGTCCGGGTGCTTCTCTTTGGGATTCCGCGGCATTCTACTGGCCACGGATAGGAGTAGAGGTGGAGTCCCACTGCAGGACCTGCCCAACTTGTCAGTTGTCAGGCAAGACTGGAGGCAGTGTAATCGCCCAACTGCAACCATTGCCAGTGGTTGGCACACCATTTGAGAGGGTGGGCATCACCATTGCCGGTCCCCTTGACCCTCCCACTTCAGGTGGACATCGGTTCAACTTGGTCTTGGTAGATCATACCACCAGGTACCCTGAGGCTATACCCCTTCGGACAGTAACTGCCAAGGTGGTTGCCAGGGCTCTCCTGGGCATTTTTACCCATGTTGGATTCCCCAAAGAGGTTGTCTCTGACAGAGGATCCAACTTCATGTCTAGTTACATGAAAACCATGTGGCAAGAGTGCGGGGTAACCTACACGTTCTCCACCTCTTACAATCCCCAGACCAATGGTTTGGTTGAGAGATTTAATAAAACTCTGAAGGGCATGCTAGGCGCTTTGAAGAGCCCCTAAGGAGGAAATGGGATCTCCTCCTGCCATTCCTGCTGTTTGCTTACAGAGAGATACCTCAAGAGGGTGTTGGTTTCAGCCCCTTTGAGTTACTCTTTGGACATCCCATGAGGGGGTCCCTTGCCTTGATCAGAGAAGGTTGGGAGGCCACCCCTCCAGGTCCCGCCAAGCAAGTGGGGGATTATGTGTTAGGCCTCAGACGGAGGATGACACAGATGATGGGTCAAGCAACAGCAAATCTCAAGGCCAGCCAGGAATTAAATACGTACTGGCATGACCTCAAAGCCTTGCAGGTGGATTGGACTCCGGGACAGGAAATCCTTGTGATGAAGCCTACCAAGCCTAGAGCTTTGCCAGACAAGTGGACTGGACCCTTCAGGATCATCTCCAAAATGGGCAAAGTCAATTATCTGGTTGACATGGGAATCCCAGGGGTAGCTCCTCAGGTATTCCACGTTAACTGGCTCAAGCCTTTTCACAGGCGAGCAGAAGTCTCGTGTCTCTTGCTAGCTTCAGAAAAAGAAGAGGATGAGAGTGAGCCCCTTCCTGATTTGCTTCATAGCAACCCTCATGATGGCTCAGTGGAGGGAGTACATCTCTCTCCAGATCTGATGACAGAGCAGCAGAGGGCCTGCAGGGCTTCGCTCCAGCAGTATGCCTCTCTGTTTTCCCTGACACCAGGCCTTACACCGTGGAGTAGGCATGAAATTGACAGTGGTGACAGTGTGCCTGTCAAAAGCAGGTGCTACCGTATGTCAGATACAGTTAAGAACCACATCCAGGCTGAGGTTGTCAGTAGCGATCTTGCCCTCGTAGTGTAGCCGAGGAATTCTTCTCGCCAATCTACCAAACTAGTCAGTACAATGAACAACCAGAACAATTGATTGGCGGAAATATGGAATGCCAATGAAGAATCCAGAACCGCATGGAACAGGATACTGGAACGGGATGTCTTCTCAAGGTGTACAGGCAAGACCCACAGACAGCTGCAATAAGAGCAATAATCACACTGATGTGACTCTATGCCAAAAATGCAGACATCAAAACAGAAACCAACCACTAACCTGTGTGGTTCTTCAGAATCTCTGAATCTCTGAATATCCCCAGGAAGGAATAAGAAGTAAGGTAGTGGCAAACCCAAAACGAAAGGACCAGGAAATCAACCCAGAAATGAAGGCAGAGCAAGAAGCAGGGTGAAGATCCAAGCTGAATGTCCAAAGAGCAAAATCTAACCCGACGGCACGAGGACGTCTAAAGGTACATTAAAGGCAGTCTCTAGTCCGTGTACCAATGGTGCAGAGTTCCAATGCAGGAGAAAAAACAGTAAGCGGGAGACAGTACAAATGAGTAGCAGGGCAGGTCCGTGGACGGTTCGAGGTCGAAGAGCAGGGCTGGCAGCAAAAGTACAAAGGAGTAAGCAATGCGGGTCCGTGGACGATCCGAGGTCGATGAGCAGGGCTGGCAGCAAAAGTACAAAGGAGTAAGCAATGCAGGTCCGTGGACGATCCGAGGTCGATGAGCAGGACTGGCATCAAAAGTACAAAGGAGGAAGCAAGTCGAGTCCGGAGGCAGTCCGAGGTCGAGAAACAGGAAAACAAGGCAAAAGGTACAAGAACCTGGATCCGAGAGAAAGCAAGCCGCTAGAATACACGATTCAGAAGCGCCGACAAAACGCACAGGCGTGGCTTAAATAATAGTCACATGATCACTATACGTCTTTCAAGTGTACGGGGAAAATTGAAAGATGTGAGAGGACGCCATCGTCTCCATGCCAACTTCCAAGCTCCCGGCAGACGAGGTCTTAAAGGGACCGTAACCACCGTTCGTCGGCAAATACGAGAACCACACAAGTATTAGGTCTCGTGGAAGCCGTGGAAGCCGGATAATTACGGCATCCTAACACTGATGATTTCTGCCGATACTTGACAGTTTCCTTCCCCAAAGAGGCCCCCACATTCCGAGATTTCCAAAAACGGGACAACAAAACCGGGGCATGTATGTTCTCATATGGTTCCCAGGTGCGATCCTCCGGACCATAACCCTTCCAGTCAACATAGTAGAGTCTTTTACCGTTCCAAACCTTGGTGTCCAAGATCGCTGAAACCTCATACTCCACAGCACCCCGAACCCTGACAGTGGGAGGATGGGTGGGAAGACGGGTATCAAGACGGCATGGTTTAATCAAAGACACGTGGAATACTGGGTGAAGTTTCCACGAACGTGGGAGAACCAAACACACCACTGCCGGGTTAATGACATGCGATATAGCATGTGCCCCGACAAAACATGGAAGCAACTTCCTCTGACCAGGCAGGCATAAGTTGCATGTAGATAACCACACGTTCATGCCTGGGAGATACACCGGAGCGGGGGTACGATGCCGGTCTGCATAAAACTTGGTCCTGTTCTGAGCCTCCAACAACTGTCTTTTAACCTGGACATGGGTGCCGGAAATGTCCCTAACACAGGCAAGAGCAGCAGGGTTGTGAGCCGGCAGTTCAGGGGCAAGAGGCAAGGAACGTGGATGTTGTCCATAAAGGGCAAAGAAAGGAGAAACCTGTGTAGCAGTGTGGAGCGAATTATTATAGGCAAATTCGGAAATAGACAGTACCGAAAGTCAATCGTCCTGACGCTGAAAGATGAGACATCTTATATACTGTTCCATAGTAGCATTCAGACATTCGGTCTGCCCATCCGTCTGAGGATGATAAGCACTTGAAAACTGAGCTTCAATACCTAAAGCAGCCGACAAGGCTCTCCAAAAGCGTGAAGTAAACTGAGGAACGCGGTCGGAGATGATTATAGAAGGAAGACCGAACAACCTAAACACGTTCCGCAGAAAGAGATCCGCCAGTTTAGGAGCAGTAGGGATCCCTTGACAAGGTACAAATAGTGCCATTTTGGTAAAATAGTCGATGACCACCCATATAGTATCAAAACCTTCCACCACAGGTAGTTCCACAACGAAATCCATGTCCATGGAAATGGAGGACCAAGGGCGATCTGGAAGAGGCATAGGTTGTAGCAAACCCACGGGTTTGCCATGTGATGTCTTACACTGATCACAAACCGAACATGTATTTATGTAATCAGTAACATCCTGCAATAAAGATGGCCACCAACACCATCTTTTTAGTAGATCAACCGTCTTCCTAATACCTGGATGAGCAGCCAGAGATGAATCGTGACACCATTGTATAGCAGTACGTCGCGTCCCTAGAGTAGGCAGGAATATTTTACCCTAGTTATAGGGCAATGAATTTATGATCTCCAGTCTGTATTTGGCTACTTCTGGCGGATCGTTTCGAAGCCATTCCTGTATAAAGGACTTAAGTGACGGACGTAAAGAGCAACCACACACCACCTGAGTGGGTAACAAAGGTACACCAGTGGCGTGAGAGGATTTGGCGGGTCCATGTAGACGAGAGAGAGCATCCGCTTTAGAATTCTGAGAACCAGGACGATAGGAAATAGTGAAATCAAACATTGAAAAGAATTCATGCCAACGAGCATGCCGTGCAGTGGTGCATTTCACTGAGTGAAGAGCCAAGAGATTCCTATGATCCGTGAACACCTGAACAGGCACTTGAGAACCCTACAAATGATGCCTCCAAACCAAGAAGGCGTCCCTGATAGCCAACAATTCGCGCTCCGTGATAGTATACTTCCTTTCATAAGGCGTTAACTTTCTGGAATGAAAGGCTACTGGATGTAAACCTGCATCATCTGGGCAATGTTGGGACAGGATAGCACCCAAAGCAACATCCGAAGCATCAGCCTCGACTATGAACGATTGTGTTGGGTCCGGATGCTGGAGCACCGGTGCTGAGGTGAAGGCGGACTTCAGAGAATCAAACGCCTGTTGAGCCTCCCCATTCCAATGGAAAGATCTCTTAGAGCTAGTCAGAGCTGTAAGGGGACAGACAATGGCTGAAAAGTCTTGAACAAAAAGTCGATAAAAGTTTGCAAAACCTAAAAAGGATTGCAACGCCTTCAGATTGTTGGGAACCGGCCAATACAGAATAGCAGAGACCTTAGATCTGCTCATCTTGACTCCTTTGTTGGTGATGTTAAAGCCAAGGAACTCGACCTCTTGTACGTGGAAGAGACACTTTTCCAGTTTAGCATATAAATGATTGTCCCGCAGATGTTGTAAGACTCTACTGACATGAACAACATGGGTTTCATGGTTGGGGGCGTAAATCAGAATGTCATCTAGATAAACAATCAGATATTGATCCAACATGTCATGAAAGACTTCATTTATGAAGAACTGGAAAGTAGCGGGGGCATTACTTAGACCAAAGGGCATTACAGTGTATTCGTATAGACCGTATTTAGTTTTAAAGGCGGTCTTCCATTCGTCCCCTTCACTTATGCGTACAAGGTTGTACGCCCCACGTAAGTCTAACTTGGAAAAGACCTTGGCCGAGCCGAGCTGATCAAGCAAGACTGATATCAGAGGAATCGGGTATTGGTTCCTGACCGTAACCGCATTCAAGGCCCGATAGTCGATACAAGGGCAAAGGTCTCCCTCCTTCTTTGGAACAAAAAACAGAGGGGAAGCTGCCGGAGAACGCGAAGGCCGAATGAAGCCGGATTTTAAAGATTTGTCGATGTATTCCTTAAGGATCCTCCTTGGGTGTTAACGAATAAATCCTACCAGATGGTATCTTGGCCCCAGGAACCAATTCTATAGGACAATCAAAAGGCCTGTGGGGTGGAAGGATTTCTGCCCCACTTGCGTCAAAGACATCCCGATATTCTTGATACTCTGAGGGTAATTGAGTGTTAAGAACAGCCCCTATCGTGGAGGCGGAATCCATGAGAGCGTGGCTTGGGCTAGAGGTTTTCTGAACTGATGTCAAACAGAACTGGTCACAATGTTCTGAAAGGAAGTTCACTTCCCCCGACTGCCAATCCACCACGGGGTTGTGTAGTTTCAACCAAGGAAGCCCCAGGATAACTTTAAGCTGTGGGGCGGCAATCAGGTCAAAGGAGATCTCTTCAGTATGCCCACATTCCGTCCTCATGACCAAAGTAGCAGTACGCTCAGTCACTAGACCAGAAACCAGGGTTGAGCCATCGACCGCATTCACGACCTCGGGGCAGTCTTTGGAAGCAATCTGTATACCCAGCTCTCGAGCATAATCACCGTCAATATAGTTCCCCGTGGCACCTGAATCCAAAACAACTGGAATCACCCGCCTACCGAGGGAGGTGGAATTAAGAGTGACGGATAAACAGTAAGGTGTAGACATGAGGGGGTTGCTGCAAGAACCACCCGGCAACTGAACCCCTTCTATTGCCGGGCTTTCGCGTTTCCCTGTTTCTTAACAGGTTTCTTAGTACATGATCGTAGTAAATGATCTGATGACCCACAATAGAAACAAAGGCCGTTCTTTTTCCTGTGTTCCCTTGTTTCTGCTTACAACGGTCCCCGCAATGCTCCGATTTGCATTTGTTCTGTGGACCCGGTGGCAGGATTTGACGTCGCGGTCGTAAGAGGAGGAAGCGGTCTCCGTTCCCCCCTTCTCTCTGCTTGTCTAGAGTCAATTTGGAGTACCAAGTCAACCAATTCAGAGAACGCTGTAGGGATTGCCGGTACCGTGGATAGAGTATCTTTAAGGGAATCAGACAACCCTTTGTAAAATAAGGATGCCTTCTTCTCCTCTGGCCAATTAGTTTCGGCAACCAATTGATTAAACTTGGCTAAGTAAGCCAACAGGGTAGAAGTTCCCTGCTGTAAGGCCAATAACTGTAAGTCGGTGGCTTGCGTAGCATACCGCGTATCAAAAACCCGACTCATAGCCTCAATCAACGCGTCACAATTGTACAAAAGGTGACTGCCCTCTTCCAATAGTGGATTGGCCCATGCCGGCGCCGTACCACCCAAGTGTGACAATAAGAAGGCCGCTTTAGTGGTTGAATCTGGAAACGAGGCTGGCCTACATAGAAAGTGTAACCTACACTGGTTAAGGAAGGTTCAATAGGCCTTAGAGTCACCTAGAAACCGCTCTGGTGGAGCCAAGGGAAACTGAGCAGTCATGTACACTGGCCCAGTGTCAGAACGGGCAGGAGATAGCCCAGAACCCAATGCCACAGCGGGCGAAGGCGCCCCAGCACCGGTGGGCTGAAAACCAGCCTGCAGCTCATCAATGCGTCTTTCGGTGGCAGCATGGGCATTATCCATTTCACTGCGTAGATCCGCCACCAATTGCCTGATGGCTGTCAAAGACTCATTGGCATCCATTTATATAGAAGGCTTCTGAATATGTCAGTAGCGCTCTTGCCCTCGTAATGTAGCCGAAGAATTCTTCTCGCCAATCTACCAAACTAGTCAGTACAATGAACAACCAGAACAATTGATTGGCGGAAAGATGGAATGCCAATGAAGAATCCAGAACCGCATGGAACAGGATACTGGAACGGGATGTCTTCTCAAGGTGTACAGGCAAGACCCCCAGACAGCTGCAATAAGAGCAATAATCACACTTATGCGACTCTATGCCAAAAATGCAGACATCAAAACAGAAACCAACCACTAACCTGTGCGGTTCTTCAGAATCTCGGAATCTCCGAATATCCCCAGGAAGGAATAAGAAGTAAGGTAGTGGCAAACCCAAAATGAAAGGACCAGGAAATCAATCCAGAAATGAAGGCAAAGCAAGAAGCAGGGTGAAGATCCAAGCTGAATGTCCAAAGAGCAAAATCTAACACGACGGAACGAGGGCGCCTAAAGGTACATTAAAGGCAGTCTCTAGTCCGTGTACCAATGGTGCAGAGTTCCAATGCAGGAGAAAAAATGGTAAGCGGGAGACAGTACAAATGAGTAGCAGGGCAGGTCCGTGGACGGTCCGAGGCCGAAGAGCAGGGCTGGCAGCAAAAGTACAAAGGAGTAAGCAATGCAGGTCCGTGGACGATCCGAGGTCGATGAGCAGGGCTGGCAGCAAAAGTACAAAGGAGTAAGCAATGCAGGTCTGTGGACGATCCGAGGTCGATGAGCGGGACTGGCAGCAAAAGTACAGAGGAGTAAGCAAGTCGGGTCCGGAGGCAGTCCGAGGTCGAGAAACAGGAAAACAAGGCAAAAGGGACAAGAACCTGGATACGAGAGAAAGCAAGCCGCTAGAATACAAGATTCAGAAGCGCCGGCAAAACGCACAGGCGTGGCTTAAATAATAGTCACATGATCACTATACGTCTTTCAACGTGTACGGGGAAAAGTGAAAGACGTGAGAGGACGCCATCGTCTCCATGCCAAGTTCCAAGCTCCCGGCAGACGAGGTCTTAAAGGGACCGTAACCACCGTTCGTCGGCAAATACGAGAACCACAAGTATTAGGTCTTGTGGAAGCCGTGGAAGCTGGATAATTACGACGTCCTAACACTGATGATTTCTGCCGATACTTGGCAGAGGTCACCAAGATGTTGGATCTGGGTGTTATTGAACCCTCAACCAGTCTCTGGTCCAGTCCAGTGGTCCTTGTCCCCAAGACAACTTTCCAGGCAGGTATCAAGGATTGGAGGTTCTGTGTGGACTACCGAGGAGTCAATGTCATCACCAAAACTGACACGCACCCATTGCCCAGGGCCGATGAGCTCGTGGACACCATAGGTGCTGCCAAATTTGTGAGCACCTGTGACCTTACCTCAAGCTATTGGCAAATAGCTCTGACGGTCCTTGCCATGGAAAAGACGGTGTTCTCAATACCAGAGGGAGTCTACCAGTTTAGGGTCATGCCTTTTGGGTTGAAGAATGCCCCGCCACATTCCATAGATTGGTCAATCATGGGCTCAGTGGGCTGGAGGCCTTTTGTGTGGCCTACCTAGACGACTTTGCCGTCTACAGTTCCACCTGGGAAAAGCATTTGACACACCTGGATAAGGTGTTGCAGGCCTTAAAAAGGGCTAACCTCACTATCAAGGCCACCAAGTGCCAGATAGCTTAGGGGAAAGTCACGTATCTTGGTCATGAGGTAGGAGGGGGTCAAATCCAACCTCTTCCCAGTAAGGTACAGGATGTACATGACTGGGAGACTCCCACTACTCAAACCCAGATGATAGCCTTTTTGGGCCTCACTGGGTACTATCGCAATTTCATGGCAGACTATGAAACCATAACTGCACCCCTGACAGCTCTGACTTCACCCAAACAACCTAGGAAGGTTAATTGGACTGAAGACTGTCAGAGGCCCTTTGATGGCTTGAAAGAAAGTCTGTGTAGGGCACCTGTGTTGTGTGCACCTGACTATAGCCAACCCTGTATCGCCCAGACGGATGCCTGCAACACCAGAATTGGAGCTGTTTTGTCCCAGTTAGATGACAAAGAGAGGGACCATCCTATCATATTCATCAGTAGACAACTCAAGGGTAGAGAGCTTAGATGGGCTACTGTTGAAAAGGAATGTTTTAGCATAGTTTGGTGTTTTAGGCATTTTAGGCCCTACCTTACATGGTCTACCTTCAAGGTCCAAACAATTCATAAGCCTCTGAAGTGGCTTGTGCAGATGAAAGGTGAAAACCCGAAACTGCTCAGGTGGCGCATTAGCCTGCAAGGGCTAGACTTCACCATAGAGCATAGACCAGGGAAGAGTCACAATAATGCAGATGGCCTTTCAAGGTATGTTGACCGTCTGGATGAGGGTGTCTATCTCGTGGGAGATTAGGCACCCTAACCTCAGTCTGGGGGTTGGCGACTGTGATGTTGGAAATGGAGGGACAGGGCCTTTGTATCCTTGTCCTTTACTGCTTTTTATTGTGTGTTCTGTCGTGTTGTCCACACAGGAGTTCATTTGGGACTCCTGGCGGTGCAGCTCTCTCTTTTGGTTTGGTGTACAGAAACATGAGATACCCTTATGGCACCCATGGGTGTGGGTACAACCCAGTGCCCCTAGTGTATGTTTTTGGGCACCTGTGTGTGGCCCACAGAGCAGGGTATGGGCTAGTGGCAGCTCCATGCTGAATTTGACAGATGCTCTGAGTATCCTCCATTTTGGGATACCCATGCCCTGCCATTGGAATCAGTTGATTTCTGATAGGAAACATGATGGCCCTGTGGCCTCTTGCTTTCTATTGCCTGTTACCTTGTTTTCCTAAAGTCCTGGGTAGCCCTGACTCTGTCCCTTCCCCCTGACTGGCTGTTGTCTGGAAGTTCCATATATGGTTTTGTTGTGAAGTCCAGGCCAGACTGACTGGAGCCTTCAAACTGACTGTATGTTGTGGGTACACCCTGTTGGTGGGACCTGGGTGAATGGAGTGTGTGATGAATACACATTCTGTGTTTTGGGTGTCTAGTATCTGGTGTTTGACACAATGACTAAGACAGCCCTGCCCGAAACTGGTATGAATGCAGTGTGGAGTGTTGAATGTCTGGGTACTTTTTCCAATACACATAACGTGTTGTGAGTGTCTGTAGAGAAGTGAATAGCCTGAATGCACTATGCACCTGATTGGTTGCCTGTCTAATGGAATATTTCACCAAATTAATGTAGTAAATCCAGTGTGGGCAATGAAAAAACACAGCAAGGATCTGCAATGGGGTTCCAAAAATAGCCACAATAGTATTTTACAGGTGTTTCCTGTAGCATCAATCAATGACTTTGCTGAAGCACGGTTAGGAATCCCAGTTGGTGGAGGTGGTTGATTTGCATGGTTGCCCTTTGAGCACTGAAATCATGAAATGTGTGTAAGTGCAGCTGTTCCTATATATATGCTTCGACCAGAGACTAAGGGCCTCATTACACGTTATGCGGTAAACCATGGTGCTATTAGCACCATGGTTGCTGCGGGTACCATACCGGTACCATCATGGAGAAAAGGGGAATTACCACCCCATTCCAAGGTTGGCGGGGCGGTAATTCCCCCTTTCTCCATGGCCCTTCCCCATTCCCATTTTTGCCCCATAGGGCATAATGGGAATGGGGAAGGCGGTAATTACGGTACCTAAAAATTGCGGTACCGTAATTAGCACCAAGGTCCCTTTGCGTGTCCCAACTTTAACGGCTGGTCTACACCAGCCGTTAAGGTCGGGTCCCGCAAAGGGACCTCATAGTAAGGCGGTAAGGGTTTACCGGTACCGGTGCCCTTACCGGTACCGGTAAACCCTTACCGCCTACCGTGTAATGAGGCCCTAAATGTCACAGTAAGGTATTCCTTCTATTGAAACTGGAAATGAACATGGATTTGTACATCACTTTCAGCATGGAGCACGTGAATTTATAAAATATAAGAAAGATAAATAACCTTCAAATTATCTCAGCTGAGAAAAATACATGTATTTCAGTAAATAGCATTCCAGCTGTTTTGGAACTCTGCTTAAAGTCTTCTACTTCCTGGAAACGAGTGCCCTTACTTTTAGTGCCTGATGTTATTAAACTTCAATTTGGTGTGTAAGCGATTCAAGTTGTCTATTTTTTTTTCTTTCTTAAACCTGCTGGCTCAGATCCAGTGCTTTCCCGTTTGCATTATGTTATTACTACAAAGAAATCTGATTTGCGGATCAATGTGCTTTTCAACTTGACAAAACAAGGAAGAGAATGCATCAAACAACATTTCCCCAAAGATGAATGCGGAAACATGCACTGATGGGAATGAGCATTTAAACATGTTCCTATATTACAAACCCAACATTTATATTGTATGCTTAGAGCCTCGATTGAAGATCAAGATTCACATTGCACTTTCTTTTCACTACGCATCTTAAATAAGGACTGTGTACATCAGCCAATGATTTACTAATATTGGTCTGTGAGTCTTGAAGATGTAAGATAGTTCATCAAGTTAAGGCCTTGTTGCAATGTGCATGCACCATTTCTAAAAAACCTTGGAACACTCAACATATTATACATCTGAGAACAATACATAAGATCCTTTGAGTGGTGTAATAATTAAAGTTTACATGAGTTCCTTACACACCATTTAATCAAAATGTAATCATAGCCCTTTGTGATGACACGTGTTTCAACACTACTGTGTCTTTATCAAATCTGGGCAAATCCGAAATTCTTTTTATACAACAAAAGGTTTGGATACAAAGAATCCCAAACAAGGTTACCAACATTTTACATTGTGAGAAATGATAATAAAGTAAAACAAGCATGCATGGGATCACAGTACAACAAAGAAATATGGATAGGATAGGATATTCATTCATAGTGTGTGAAAAAGACCACCGAGATTTAGGTGGGGGGTCGGGGGGATTGTTAGTTAATCCTCCCCGATCCCCCACCTAAATCTCTGTGCTCTTTTTTTGTTGTATAAACAGAATTTCAGATTTGCCCAGATTTGATAAAGACACAGTAGTGTCGAAACACGTGTCATCAGAAAGGGCTATGATTACATTTTAGTTTCAACCATTACAACTGATGTTGTTGTTTCAATACATAACCAATGGCGCAATAAATGGTGTGTAAGGAACTCATGTAAACCTATTGGCCCTCATTACAACACTGGCGCTAAACCATGGCGCTATTAGCACCATGGTTGGTGCCGGTATTGTAAAGAGTCCGCCAATGTTCAATGGGGAATTACCACCCCATTCCAAGGTTGGCCCTTCTCCATTCCCATTTTTGCCCCATAGGGCTCAATGGGATTGGGGAAGGCGGTAAGTACGGTACCGCAAATTGCAGTACTGTACTTACCTCGAGAGTACCTTTGCGGGTCCTTACTTTAACAGCTGGTCTAGACCAGGTCAGTTCAGGTCAGGTCCCGCAAAGGGACCTCATAGTAAGGTGCTAAGTGGTTAACGGCGCTGCAACCTTTTACGGCGCCGTTAACCACTTAGCGCCAGGGTCATAATGAGGCCCATTGTCTAAAACAGAGTTGAGGAACTGTATGGGCCTCATTACGAGTTTGGCGGCAGACATGGAGCTACTAGCTCCATGGCTGCTGCCAAACTGGGCTCCTTTACCAGGTTCCCAGAATGGGCAATTACCGGGCCATTGCGAGTACAGAGGGCCCGGTAATTCCTCCCTCTGGGAACTCGGGCCCGGACCTTCCCCATTCCCATCTGAGCCCCCATAGGGCTCAATGGGAATGGGAGAGGGTGCAAACAACAGGTCGATTACGAGCGGCCCATTGTTTGCTCCCTCTTCCCCTCACGGGACCCGGTAACGACGGCTGGTTTGACCAGGCGTTCCTTACCGGGTCCCGTGAGGGGAGCTTGTAATCATGCGGAATGGAGTTAACGGGACCACAACCATTAGCGGGACCCATTAACCCATTCCGCACAGGCCATAATGGGGCCCTATGTCTCCATAGTTTCCTGCACCTTTGCAGCATGTCCTAATGGCAAACAAAACACTGGTCGCGGAGGTCCAGAGTTGATACCCATAAACAAGTTCCTCATTTTGCAAACTTAGTGTAATAATTTAACACTCTTAATTATATTCCTTTTAATGAGGTAGCAAACCTGTCTTGAGGTGCTCTACTGTCATTTTATATTACGAAATAGTCAGAAATTACCCTTTCAGCATTATAAGGTGGTGAGCAAATGGGCATCAGTGGGGCCTGATTTCCCGCATCCCCCTGTTTGATGTTCCCAATGAAAACATTTTCCAAAGGGAGGTATGTGCTTCTAACATGTAAACAAGGAGAAAAATAAAATCAGTCGTCTATTTATAATATTCCCAAAACCAAAAGGTGATGGCTGGAAGGTTTAGAATGAATCTTATGCACAGACACAGCTCTGGTCAGCCCTCCAGACCATGCTATTTCAGCCTGCTGAGCCATTACAGAAAGGGAAAGACCATATGCAATCAGGCTTGGTCCCACCCAAAAGGGACTTGGGGCCCACGTCTAGGGATACCCGTTTCACTCTGGGTGACAAAAGCAAAACCAAAAAGATGTGACCTAGAAGTTTGGGCTAGACTGCCCCTTTCATGGTAGGACCAAGTTGGAGTTCATATAGTCTTTTCCCCTTTCTGTAATGGCTTGGCATGTGAAGAACGATGGTCTGGAGCACTGTCCAGAGCAATTGCCAGAGATTTAAGATTAATTGTAAACCGTCCAGTCATCACCTCTTTGTTTTGCTTTGTCACCCCGAGTGGGAAGGGTATGCCCAGACATGGGTCCCGCCCCTGCTGAACCTAGAGACCCAAGCTACTCCTCACTGATGGTGCCCAACGAGGCTGAAACATGTGTGAGGATGCTTGTGGTGTAGTGCAGAAGGGATATGACTTATCAGTTCAGGCTGGATTGCCCCTTTGGAGGTGGGCCAAGCCTGATTTGCATATGGTCTTTCACCTTCATATACTGGCTTGGCAGGTGAAGAACGAATTGGCAGGGATTTAAGATTAATTTGAAACCTTCCAATGTATGAAATATTCCAATAAGATGAAATAAACTGTAAGTGTTAGCAACAAAGCCACAAAAATAGCCATATTAACCAACCATGGTTGAAACATGATTTGAGGAATTTATATTGCAATTAATTGGTGATACCAATTAGAATAAACTGCATCTGGACGTTGATGTTTTAGAGTGATGACCAAAATACTGCAAAGAACAGAGACAAAAATTGATATTTGGAAAAGGTCAATTTTGAGAGTAATCCCGAAAAGGATTAAAGAATAATTTGTTCCAAGAGTAATTGGAAGCAAGGTCCAGAGGTGGCAGTCGAGGACTGAGATGCTCCTGTCTCCTCTGTGGATGTAATGAGTTTTAGGTTCAACTAAAAGGCGGTAATTTGTGTATTGAAGAGAACGACTCGGGTGGTAAAGTTAATCTTGTTTGCTAAGTATGGTGGGGCCAGACCTTGAATTCATTTGAAGACCAAACATTATAATTTGAACATGATTTGTTGCCTAACCAGTAGCCAAAACAGTGGTCTGCAGAAATGTCAGATAGGGGAATACGTTGTTTTATGTAAGATTATTCTAATTGAAACGTTTTGGCAGACTGAAAGTGGGAACGTTGTTTCTCTGGGATTCCCGCTCAGATAATATTGGCGTTATCTAGTTTAGGATTGACCAGAGGGCCAACCGCTGCTGTTCTGTCATCAGGAGTCAGAAATGATAAATTTAACTATCACAGCAACCTGGATTTCACTAGACTTTTTTTATATTGTCTTCAAAGGAGGTGGGGAGGTCAAACAATGAAGGAAGAAGTGACAATCACAATTGGTTGCTTAGAAAACGTTAGGGAGCAGAGGATGGGCTCTGATTAACTTCATAGCAGATTTACATTGAGGTATAAAACCTTTGTATAATCATGTTTGAGTTTGAGTGTGTGGACTACAGCTTGCTGTTCACCAGATTGCACTACTTTATTGTTATGCTGATAATAAAGTAGTACATTGTCATTTTCAGTGAGTCTGTCTGGTTATTTGGATACAAGATCGCTATTGGTAATTCCATCCAGCACATGAGACGTTTCAAGGTGCTAGAGCACACTTTCAGCCTAGTTGTCTTTTAAGGGCTGGAAAAATAAAATGTTAAAAAAATTGGGCTTGAAAATAACCAACTGATGTGATAACTCAATTATCGGGAAATCATGATATAAATTGGTTTAAAAAAACATGTATGCATTATTTCATGAGAAACAAAAAAAATAAGAGTTTGACTTGTTTGCTACAAACAAGTGCAGTGGCAAGCACAGTTGGCACAATTCTCAGCTACACAATTTCAACCTAGTAACCTTTTTCTCCACAGTTGTCTCATTTGATGCATTTTCTTTGGCCAACACCCCAGCCGTCTTTCCCTTGTATCCCAGTGCTCCTTTTCCCAACCCCTCAGCATTAACTTTCCTACTCTGGTTTCCCTTCACCCCATCCCTTAATCTTAAACACCTCTTCTTGCCCCTTCCATTGCTCATATGCTTCTGACCCCTATCTCCTTGCCGCTCTCTCACTTCTGCTGCCCATCACAGCAAGCATACTCCTTGCCACTCACCTCCTTCTGTTTCCTTCATGCAAATACCAGCTGCAATGAAGACCCCTCTGCCTTACTCAGCAGACCACTGGAAGAGAGGATCAGGGGCCCAGTTTCCACCCCAATCAAGTGAATGTTGGGTCTGGGTTCAGAATGGGTGGGATCCTGGTGTCACTTAGCAGGGGTCAATCACTAAGCCGCCACCACCACATCCTCTGATCAATGTGGGAAAACCTGTATTGGCATCTTCCCCTTAACAGTCCCACAGGACCATCCATTCCTGGCACTAAACCACATGGACAGTTGCCTAATGATACACCCACAACCCCGGATTACTGGAGATGCAATGCTTGTGGGTTTCCAGAGGTTCACAGACCCATCCGTGGGGGTACAATGTGAAAGCATCAAATGGGTGAACCATGGCACTGCAGGAATTCTAATTTTATCTAAAAATGTTATGGGATTAAGATCTCTGCAGAAAGTGCGTTCATTATACTAACCCACCATTTACATGGTTTTGAACTTTCTGGCCTGCAGGCCATAGACCACTTTCTGGTTGATCAGCTGCTGATCTACTGTTACAGGTATTGGGACATCCATGGACCTCTTTGGCAACCATATGAGCCTTTTAGATAAACTACTCTGATGGTGAACAGTGGAATTGAATTATTGATTAGCAATTGAATTAAACCATTTTCCTGTAGTGATTTAGTAACATATTCCATTAGCTAAATTTTCTTCATTTGCAAAGTAGATGTTAGACCAGACGACTCAGCAAAATCATTAAATTAAAGTTGTTTTCAGTCCAGCACATGATGTGCACAGTCCTCACTTGCACTTTCACAGGTTCATTGACTCCAAAAAGTGACTGTGGCCTTTGGTTACTGATATATGTTATGGACATATGCAAATGAATCCCTGTCTGTACGTTTCCAGATTCACAAACATAACACATTACTGTTGAAGGGGAAGGTTCTCCACTTTCAGTGACAACATATTGAAATATACAACCAAAGCTGAATATGAGTTTTTAATCCAAATTGTGCTGAATACCTACTTGAAGCCATATGTTGGTGCACCCCCTAATAGATCAACACACATGTACAATTAGATGAACACAGACAGATCTGGATAGCGATACCTTTAAATTAGTACTTTGTTCGTTATTGTTATCGTGCATTGTGTAATACAATGGTGTCCTATTATGGGCATATTGTCAGAAACTGTGTACCATTGTGAACTGATATATCGTGTAAGGCTCTCTCAGGTAGGCATTTGGTACGTTTGTAGATATGTTACATCTGTCTTTAGTTCCAGTTAAATATGTTGTTACATGTGCCCACCAACTATGCAGGTCAGTCCCAACTGACACGGTGGGTTCTCTGGATGAGGGACCACTATTACAGGGCATCACCATATGCACGCAGTGAGTACAAGGAAACATGCAGATGCCACCACACATCTCCCTTTCACACACAAACACAGGGTGATTAAAAAAGGCACAGGTGGAACCCTCAAGAAAAGAAATCTATACACAGAGAAATGTAGCCAATAGCTATGTTCTAAATGTAAGGTTCACAATTGTGAACATCAAACTACTCAGCAATACTGGACACCACCTCTCTCAAAAACGTCACCAATGCACTGATACTCCTGGCTCAAGAGTAAGCCTTGGAAACAACTCAACCAAAAACCAAGCTCATTGCAGTCACTTGGATTCAGAAGCATACTTCTCAACAGAAGCCATAGCGTGGATTCAATCCTTTCTAAGCAATCGGACTATGAGAGTCTTCTCACCTATGGCTGCAGCTGACCCCATCCCTATCACGTGTGTAGTGCCCCAGGGATCTTGCATCTCATCAACCCTATATAACATCTTCACCAAGCCCCTTTTCGATGATTTGGATCATCTGGGTATCACCTACACTAATTATGCAGATGATACTCAGATCCTCCTTCCTCTTACTGGTGATTACGACAAGGATTTGGCCTTGGTGAATAGGGTATATCTTATCATTCAGGCATGGATGGCCACCCATGGACTATGCCTGAATGATGATAAGACTGAGATCATCATCCTGAGCACGCCATCGACCCTCAAAAAATGGACTCCTAAATACTCAGCCTTTAACATAGACCACAAAATCATTACCGTCACTAAGGAGGTAAAAACCCTGGGATTCTACCTGGATTCCACTCTCTCCTTCAACAAACAGGTTAACGCTATGGTCTCGGCCATGGCATATACCTGCAAATTGATGAGAGCAGGCAAAACTTTCCTGTCAACCACGATTTGTGTTACAGTCGCCATAGCACTCATCTTATCTAAGCTCGACTATTGTAACGCCTTGTACATAGGGGCCAATAAACAAATTATTAAGAAAATGCATACCTGCAAAACAATGCTCTTAGAGCAGCATTGGGTATTGCAAGGAGAGAACACATCTCTGAGACGAGAAGAGCCAACAACTGGCAGTCCACACATGATAAAATTAAACTAAAAACTGCATCTTTATCGTACAAATGTCTGAATAATGCGGCACCACGCTATATGTCTGATAGAATCACTACCAAACCTGTGACAAAAATATCCAGGCTCACTACCAAACCTGTGACAAAAATATCCAGGCTCTCTAATACGAACTGCCTCTTGATCCCTAGATTTAAGTTGGCCAGAGTTGGAGGCCGCAGTTTCCAGGTCAAGGCAGCCCAAATATGGAACTCGCTACCCTTCCCATTAAGAGTAGAACACTCTTACCAAAACTTCCGTAGGAACTTAATAAAGTGGTTTAAAGATGCTGACATCTAGGTCGGTCTATGTCACTTAGACTAACTGACCTAACATCAGGTAATATTCCAATCACTGATTATTTTTCTAAAGGTTTCCTACACGCCATGACTCTCCCCAGATCCCGTTCGCCTGTCCTCAGTCTATAGTCAGATTCACATGTATGTATATATTCAGTACGTATATTATTTGCCTGTTTTGTAAATATAACTGAACTGTATTACGTAAATGTACTTTTTATGTGTAACCAAGCTGTGTGTGATCTTATGCAATGCGCCCTTATACCTATAGGTCTGGTGCGCAATACAAGTAATTAACCAAACCAAACCAAACATTCATGTAAACCCATAACAGCTAGGGCACAAACCAAGGCAATACACTGTACAATCCAGTAGCCTTAGTCACTCAGACAACAAATTAAACCACTCAGCAATGTCAGACACCATCTATATCACATGCACCACTGATGTACACTTGCCCCCAAGGATGCCATTTGGGGGTCGCCAGAGGTCGCAACTGCGAACTCTGAGATCCCTCTTGCTAACCCTGTGGTCTCCCTGTCTACCCCTAAAGTAGAACACACATAAAATGTGTTTTTATTTTTAAATGTACGCTCCTTGGCTGGCTGTGGCCAGAACAATGTGGCTCTTTGTTTCTGGAGTGACAGGCTTTGTAGTTCAGGCCTCTTAAAAATAAACAGAGGGTTGGACAAGTGTAACACTTTGAGCAGTGACCCCAAATAAGAAGGAATAGGAATAACAAATAATTTGTCTTTATGGAATTCTATACAATAATTGCCAGACTCATTAAAGGTTTATTTCAGGCACACTTCAGGGGGTGAGTCACTGATTTAGTCTGTACTTAAACACCTCAATTTAGCCTTTCATCCTACTGAGATCGATGAATGGGTACCAACACAGGTTGGGTGATATTGTATGTATATGTGTTCTATATAAAGCGCTTATGCTTAAGAAATTTATAATAGCACATCATTATCATTTGGCCATGGATGTCTGCTTGCATTCACAGTAATTTGGTAATGTGGGCCTATACACACTTACCTTAAAGATAATATGGTGATACATCATTGTATGGAATGTATATCACATTATAGTGATATCATAACCATATTTTTTGTTGTGTACTTAGGAACAATGCTATGTGATACTGCTTCCTGTTTTGTCAAGGGGTGAAAGGTCATGTTCAATCATTTCCCGTGATGTCACTTGAGGGTTGAGTCAAATTACATCACTCCCTGTGATGTCATCAGAGGTCATCGGTTGTGTGTTAACATTTCTGCTGCCCCTGGTATTTTGGTGTAATGAAGTCCCTGATGCCCCCTACACAGATAAACACTTGGAACCAAGTGAACCAAAAACAAACCACACACATGTGACAAAATAAGCATAAGAGCACTCACCCTGCAGTCTAATTAACATTTTAGTGCCCGTGCTCAATCAGACACCAAACACATCTCTTACCGAAACAACCATAGGATTGGAAAACACAACAACAAAGACGGCAGTCAAACATTGCTAAAATAATAATGACATCTTTATCTAATGCTTACACATGCAGCATTCACCAGTACTTACTTTCCATACACAGCTCCTAGAGCAGATGACATCACTCCGTCCGCAATTTCTCTTGACTCCACTTGCATAATTAGACAGTTATCGATGCACCTCTACACTTATAAACGTACCTAGAACCCCAGAACAATGTTTTGCTTCTCTGTACACTGCTTTGTTTATATCCCAACAAACAATGCACGTGAAATATCAGGTGCTAACACTTACAAATTACAAGAACTTCCAATATACTGTAGATAAATAGCCATGCCCATGGTTAACTGTTTCGAATCGTGTGATTCACATATTCAATAGGGCAGCTCTTTTTTTTAAATATATCTACTTCAGTTAAAAAAGAGTAATACAGGTTTATGGTCTTTCCATCAAATTCTTTGCATCGAGGATTAGATGCACCAAATAATTTCCATCGAAAAATCATACATCGAATTCCCATACATAAACTGCAAAGTGTTTATACATTGAAACCTTCCATCGAATAGAGTTTCATTATATAAACACTTTACATTTTTTGCATAGAAATGTAACGTTAGAGGGAGCTGTCCAGTGCTGAAATCTTTAAAATATTTCAGCACTGGCCATCTTCCTCTAACTTTATTGGGGCGGTCCTCCCAACTCCCCCAAACCCCAGGGGCAACTCCCCAACCCTAACCCAAACTTAACTCTAACCCTAACTCTAACCCTAACCCTAATTGTATTGGGGGAGGCTCCCCCTCAACCCACCTCCCAACCACCATGGGCTTCCCACCTAACTGTAACCCTAACCCAAACCCTAAGCCTAACTCTAACCCTAACCCTAACCCAACCCTAACCCCAACCCTAACTCTAACCCTAACTTTATTGGGTGGTTCCCTCCAAGCCCCCCCAACCACCAAGGGCACCCCCTAACCCTAACCCAACCCTAACCCTAACAATCCATCGAAATTCATTCAATTAATATGTTACAAGTGTATTTGAGGTAGCTTGCTTCATTAACCTACATAGCATGTAAACGAACGATAAACTTTGTCTCATAGTAAAATAAAATAAAAGTTCCTTGTTATGTCACATACTCAAATTAGTGTGAAGTATTGCTTCGAATAAACTCCTACTTCATAGTAAGCCCAGTTGGAATCATGACAATAGAAAGAGTGCATGAAATGATGGCTGAGTCAATTATTTCCTAAATAGTGTATGATTTAAATAGACAATTCATTACTTGGAATAAACTGGATACTATTCATAATCCATACATGTGCTACTTCTGATAAACGTTCAACACGAGCATGTACACTGGGACAGTGCACTGTCTGTAAAATAACTCCCTCGTGTAAATGCCTTTGTCAAACAGTTCCTTTTAATGGAGGAACTAAGTAAAAGCTAACGCTTCTAACTTTCTTTTCAGTGTATTAGGTAGGCTTTTAAGTATGTATCCTCCCATATGTTTTGATTGGTGCAAAATGTCCTTTTATTATTCAGATTGGATTGCTTTTTATATGGATTGTCTTGTGATTGGATTCCTTTAATGATTTGTAAATGTATTTATTTTGCTTCTGGTGCTCTTCATTTCTTATACTTAAGTTTAAAAAGCAATGTTCTGTCTTATAAGGATTAAGTGTGTGCTAATTGTCTCTATTTTATTATTTTATGAATGTGTTAAAGTTTTCTTTTTAAACTGCATGCACAATAAAAAAAATATTTAAAAAAACAAACAGTTATGAGCAACTTGCATTCGTGGTCTCAAAATCTTTCAGGACTAGTTCACCCCTTCATCCTTCTGAGGTTGATCATTTGAGCATACATTACCACTACATTGGGTATGAATGGCATCTATTGGTCATAACATAAATGGAATAATCCAGCATATAATGCATTGTACATAATGGTAATATTATTATTATTATTATTATTAGTGTTATTATTACTAGTAGCATTATTATTAGTATTATTGTTATTATTCAATCAATATCAGCTTTATTTCAGTGAAGCCCTACGAGCACATACAACACATACAACACATAACCATGGAATTATTTGCTGAAATTGTGAAGATTATATCTAAACTTGCAGTTGATCTACACAGCAGCATTACTGTTTCAATGGTTCTAATTTTGAACAATTGAAGCTATTTCTCAAGACTGATCTCATATTCTTGGGGCATCTGAACAGAAAGTGTGTAACTCTCTATACTGAATCCGGGCACAAAGACAGGTATCATCATTAGTATCCTCCCATTGTGTTGTCCACCTGAACACCAGGCGAATGCCTAGGTGAAATTATTGAATCTAAAACTTGCGTGCACTCAGTGGCTGGCTCTCATATAGGTATGTGCAT
This sequence comes from Ambystoma mexicanum, assembly GCF_040938575.1. Lineage (NCBI taxonomy): Eukaryota > Metazoa > Chordata > Amphibia > Caudata > Ambystomatidae > Ambystoma > Ambystoma mexicanum. The sequence continues at coordinate 1,513,150,222 of NC_090937.1, read as the reverse complement.
CAATCGTATTTATTATTATTATTATCATTATTATCATTATTATCATTATTATTATTATTATTATTATTATTATTATTATTATTATTATTATTATTATTACTATTATTACTATTATTATTACTATTATTATCATTGGTAGAAGTATTAGCATAATTATTAGTAGTAGTAGTAGTATTAGTGGTAGTAATAGAAGTATTAGTATTATGTATTATTGTTATTAGTATTATGATTAGGATTAATCTATTAATGTTATTATATTTTGGGTTTTTATTCTGATGGACAAAAAAGTGCGATTTTAGGAAAATCATATGCTTTAGTGTGACTTAATGATGGGGCAGTTGTGGTTCTGAGCTCTTATGAAAATGTGTATTTATTTCTCTGTATTGAAAGGGTGTACAACGTGTGTTTTTTAAACACGGTTATTATGGGTTGTTTTATGTTTACCTCCACTGCTGGCCATTTCAGTGAGTTGTATGTTAGAAATAACAATTGCGTTCCAAGCTATTCTGCAAGAAAGATATGAACGCTAAGGAATTGTTGAATTGGTAATTACAGTTGTCCATTATGTTTACGATATATGTATTAATTCTGCACATCTGGGGGTTGCATAGGACTGCATTCCCTTTCAGGATAGATGCAAAGCACTACAGCCGCTGAAGGAAGGCCTGGGTCTATGAAGGAATATGTGAATGTGAACGATCAGTAAAATGACATTTGCAACCATTTGCAGAGGAACAGGCAGATATTGAGGGTATGTCTTACTTGCATAAGTGAGTGGTCCAGGAATAGGGGGGAAGAACCATGCTACTGGATATGTCTACCCATATACCTGTTCTATTGTGAAATGGCAGTGCCAACACTTAATGGTACACATACATAGGGTGTCTGTTCAGCTGTTGATTGATCGAACCTTGGAAAGGTAGCGTTCTGTCTGTCTATGGACTGCTCTATCAGTCAAGAACAGAGCTCCAAGTAAATGTGGTTGACCACGTTGTCAGGAATTGAACTTAAAAGTCCCAGTGATGTGATTGAGTCCCTCGTGGACCAATGGTAAATTGGGGGTGACTAGTTATGACCCTATACAAAGTTTGCAATTATTTGGCTGGATGTCTTGTATTAATTCCATTTGAGTAGTAAATCAGGGCAAGATTACTATGAACAACAGGGCAACCCTTTGTGAAATCTTTAGGTGGACAAAAGGCTCCCTACTTTATATGCAGATGACTCGATCCATCCCTATCTGGAACTCCAATTGCAATACAGGCTCAGGGACAGCTGTTGATAGGAACTGCAGTCAAAATAAGTGTGATAACAGAAATCACAAAGAAGAGACAGTTTTCTTTGAAGGGGTCCCATTTGAATGTGATAAGGAATACCCTCTTCGGGGGGGTGAAAACCTCAGACATCAGCTGCAAACCCTGCATATTAGGGAATATGAAATAAAAACTCTGCACCCACTGAAAGGACACAGTGTAATATTATTTCACCTCAAATGGACAGATTCGTACACGCAGCTAGATCTTCAGTTAGAGGATTCTGTGCCAACAACTAGAATCAGAGCATGGAAGGAGCACCTGTTGTGTTCTGTTCCTTCGTCATTCCTTAAATTCCTTAATTTTCTCCAGGAGGTATTATGCTCTTTAGAATTGTTGCATTGAAATGCAAAAACCTTTTACATTTTCAAAAGTTTTGGAGGACACAGTATATTCATTACTTTTCAATCTGAAACCCACGAATGATGTGCTATTTGTGATACCATCATTGGTAGCAAAACAGCTTTCATCGGATATCTCTCCTTTTATTACAGATTTTGTGAACACATCTCTAATTACAGGTATTGTACCTGCAAATCTGAAAAAGACAGTTGTCACACCACTGCTGAAGAAAGTGAACTTAGACCCTAAGAACCTGCAAAACTACAGACCAGTGGCAGGGTTACCATGGCCTGGAAACATTTTTGAAAAGATAGTCACGTCACAGTTGCAGGAATATGTGGAGAAGGAGAAATTATTAGATCCCTTATAATCAGGTTTTTGGCCAGGATCTGGTACAGAGACTGCATAATTGACAGTCTGGGATGATCATCTGGAGGTGGCAGATCAGGGGGACATATTGTTTCGATCATGTTGTCCCTGTCTGTCGCATTTGATACTGTAGACCATAAGATCTTGTTGAGCCGCCTCGAGGAGGTCGGAAAGGTCTCTGTACAAGCCTTACAATGGTTTAAGTCATTTCTTACTGAAAGAGAACAAAGGGTTAATTTGGAGGATTTATCTCTGATTCCCTTATGCAAAACTGTGGTGTTCCACCCGGTTCCTCACTCTCCCCTCTCATTTTCCATGTATTGATAAAACCTCTCATGGATATCTTGAGGAAAATTCCACTCATACGGTGATGATACTCAAATATATCTGAGAGTTGAGAGATTGGAGGAGACTTTTGAACTAGTGGAAAACTGTCTAAAACGGATCCAAGCATGGATGATCGCTAACCAGTTGTTGCACCATCTGCAGCATAACAAGCAGTTACCGTCACCATGCTTATTGGGCTCCCAATTGGATTTCTCCTCTAAAATAAAAAATCTGGGTGATATCATGGGGTGTGGAGCACAAGTTAGCGTGAAAGTACAATCTGTGTTCTACACCCAACAGATGTTTAGACAGATCCTTCCGTTTATAGTGGATTCCGACTGGGCGACAGTCGTGGGGACCCTCATTAACTCACGACTGGACTATGGGAATTCTCTGTTGACAGGAATCCCAGCATTACAATTATAGAGACTGCAAAAAGCATAGAATGTGGCAGTTAAATTGGTGTTTACGGTGGCAAAACCTTCCCCTATTTCTAATTTAAGTTGGTCATTATACTGGCTAGCTGTAAAGGAAAGCATAGGTTTTTCTTTCTTTTTCATGTTCAAATGCGTAAACCAGCTAGTTATTTGTTGGATAAAATAAAAATGTATATATATATCCCTGGCTGTCAATTACGCTCATCTGACGAGTTGTTGTTGCAAGTGTCACGGTCTATATACCTGAATAAAGGGGACCGGAGGTTCAGAGTTTATGATTCAAAACTTTGGAACAGCCTCCCGAGAGCTATTCGATAACATTAAACTCTCATGGCTTTCTGAAAGGCTGTAAAGACCCATATGTTTTGCTAATTGCAGCTCTAAAGTCTAATCTCTTATGTGCGAAACTGCTGAACTGACAACACATTCATAGATATCTAATTTATCGCTAAGTGATACTTCTGCGATCAGATACGATCAACTATGTCAGGAGAGTGTTTACAAATAAATCACATCAAATCAAATCTGCTTAGACCAGATACTAAATATAACTACTCAAACTACTCACAGAAGTGTTTTATAATGGCAAACCACAATTGGAAAACTCTCTGTGAATTAGGCACTAAGTCTGTTATTCTGAGTGAACTGAAAAAGAAACTATGAGAAATAACTAAAAGTATTCACGAGGATTTGTGGGGCAGTGCCCACACTACATTCAACTCTCTCGTCCAAAACACCTTCCTTCTCGAGCCCTTCACTCAGCTACATCCAACTCTCTGAGCGGCAAACGCTTCACCAGAGAGTCAGAGGTATATCTCTTTCCTCCGCAGGTGCCTCCCTCTAGAATGGCCTCCCTGACCCTCTCAAACGTGAGCCAGACCACCTGAATTTCCGGAAACTACCCAAGACCTGTCTTTTCTCCTATACTTTCTCTCTCTCCCCTGTTGACCAACCTGTCTGCTGTGCCGACTGGTTGCTTGGCTATCCCCAGAATCTCACTAGGTACCAGGCTCCCCATGAGCAGACTCCCTTGCACTGCCTCTAGGCCTACAGCTTACTTAGAGGTGGTAACTGTAACTTGTACAGCCCCCTGCCTATGTGCATTTACCCAGAACCCTGCTGCCCTAGCTGCACTCACTCAGAGCATTGCTGCCCTGATTTCACTCCCCCTTTCCCTCTCCCTGGCACTTACCCTTCTCCCCCCTGCACTTTTGCACTGTAAAATGTGCTCAATCTGAATGACACAAGACCTAGTAAGATCATTTGTCTTGTGCTCCCTCTGTCCACCACCATCTTTTGTCTTGTCCCACCTAGAAACGCTTGTGTACAGGCGCGTTATAAATGACATATCATAGCCTATCAATGGACAGCCTTCAATGGACAGATGTTTATTCAAGCACTGTAGGAATGCAAGCTTAAACCAGGCTCAGCAGGCTGCAGGAGAGATGCTTCTTTGTACTGGTTCGCTGTGACAAGTTGCCTCTTAACCATGTCAGAAAAGCATGCAAGATGAGAAACATTAGCCACTGCCGCTGCAACTTGGGGATGATTGAGAAAAAGCTCCACGTTCTAGTCATTTGTCCTCTGCATAACAAGTTGTGGATCAAAAAGTTTCAGTCGATCCTCAGGGCAAAGGTATATGGATTACAAGGGAGGGCATGATCTTTCTCCTTGGGGACTTTGATGATAAAGTATGTGGGCTCCTGTTTATTGGTAGCTTGGAAAATTAGAGAACATTTGGTCTCTGCTGTCTTGTTGTATGCAGAACATTTCCCTTTATTTCATGATTATGAGTACATAGACCTGAAGTATGTGATATGTGATTGTGTTTTATATGACCATGGTTTTTTTTAATGTATTTTACAGACTCATTTCTTTTATTAAATAGTATGAACATCGGTTTTAATATTCATTTAGGCTGGATGCACAGTAAACTGAATGATCTTTACGGTCGGGGTATTAATTAAGCAATATGACCCAAGCGGCGGGGGCATTACCGACTCAGGTAATGCCCCGGCCGCGAGGGTCATATTGCTTTTAGTACCCCGGCCCGCATTATATGCGTGACCGGGGCACTAAAAGCATTTTTTTCTGTCCCGAAAAGCTGCAGCGTTTTGGGACAGAAAAAAAAAAAATGAAAATGGGAGTCCGTTTTCTCTTTCCATGGCAGCCTTTGGGAGCGGACGCGCTGGGAACGTCCGCTCCCGATAAAAAAAGAAGTAGAAGGTAAGTGGGGTTGGGGGGGCGGTTCGGGAGGGGAAGGTGGGAGAAAAAAAACCAAACAAAAACGTACCTTCGTCCCTGCCAGCGGACGATGGAAGCCTCCAGCTGTGTGGAGGCGCAGAGTCTCCAAACTGCTGGAGGCTGCCATCGTCCCCCACCAGGGACGCAGGAGCAAGAAGGTAAGTGGGGTGGGGTAGGGAGGAGGGAGGGAAGAAAAAAAAAAAAAAGCTTACTCGAGGCCCCAGCGGGGAGCCGAGGCAGCCTCTCAGCCGTGGGGAGGCTCGGAGCGGGGATGGCCCCGCTTTGAGCCTCCTCATTGGCTGAGGGGCTGCCATGCCCCCCGCCGAGGACAAGGCAGCTGGAGTCCCGGCCGAGAATCGAACGATTCTCGGCCAGGTAAGGACCCGGCGAGAGCCAATCAAAATGCGTGTTGCATTCTGCTTGACACTCGCCGGGTACTAATATATCTTACGGTCCAGTTCTATTTAACTCATATTGCTTTAACTATGCAATTTTATTCTAATAGTTATTCTTTTTTATGATCTGTATTTTATTTGTTTGATATGAAAGCTAAAACCGTTAGGTATATACAAATATATTTTGTAGCAGTCTTTGTGGGATGTTGGATATGTCCTTCAGGTTTTGCATCCTAGCCTAATGTGAGAAACCTGAACGTGTCTCACCCGCTAGTCCCCAGGAATATGTCATCCAGTTGGCCAAGACACGTCCAATGCTTTGGATCCAGTTCCTGGGGCTGGATCAGTGGGGAGGATCACCTGGCTGAGGGGGTCTTCAGGTAGTGGAAGTGGGACACTGGATTGCAAATTGCTGTATCCAATTCCCTGTAACACCTTTACTCCAACCTACTAGGTAGGATACTTAGGAACTCAACCCCCCTCCCCATTTCCAACATGAACACTTTTTGATGGACAGCTCACTGTGAGAGAAAATGAACTAACACCTGAGCCATATACCTGATATGTCCCAATACAATGGTCAGGCAGGATCAGGTAATTACTGATCATTACAACACCTGACTTGGATAAAAGGCGGAGCACAAAAGCACACTCTGAGCGAGTCAAAGCACATGAGGAAGCAGCAGCTCCAAGATGACAGTTTAATATAAGGCGAACAACGGCAAGACCAAAGAAGACTGCAAGGAGGGAAGTGCCCTTGACCTTTTCAAAGAAAAACTGTTACTTTCATGAACCTTCGAGATTACAAAACATAAGACCAGGAATTAAAGCTGAAGAATCCTGCATTGTGTGTCGGAGGTGCCCGGGGGTCTCCCCCGTCAATAGTCAAGGTGGGGAGAATCATTTGCTGCTGTGGTACTGTCCTTGGCTCCTACAACAAAGCAGCACCAGTGAAGTAAGCACAACCGTTCTATGTTATAGCCAAAGTTGCAAGCGGCAACATTGTGTAGTGTAAACTGAAGAGACAGTGTATGAAGAGTATGTGCCAAGCAACACAAATTAAAAGGCACAGGAGTGATTGAACTTTGAAGCCAAGATACGATACCATAGACAGAGTGGTCCGGTACCACATGGGTGCTCATTTGAAAGTCTCTGTTAGGTATCCAGCTGAAGGGTGGCATTTGTAAAAGTTATTAATCGAAGTGATCCTGCAACAGGTCAAGCAAAACCTTGTGCACATTTGAAAGTCTTTGATAATTGATGAAAAAGTATTTAATGTTGGTCTGAGCCCAGCGGAGGGAGATCAGCTAAAATATTTTGGTTAAAGCAAGTTTGTGTTAAGAGTTAAATTTGAAATTGGAATTGGTCCAAGCCCAGCAAAGGGAGACTATTGTGTTAAAAGGGATCTGAGCCCAGCTGAGGGGGAACTGGGGTGAACCGTGAGTCACCCGAGAAAGACGATTCTTTGAGAAATAGGATGCATATACAGTTTACGAACATTGTGTTGAGATGGTCTGTGCCCGGCTGAGGGGTCTTCGAGGTGAATAGTGAATCACCTGAGAAATTGAGTACTTGTGAAAATCTGAAAGAAGAAAGGAACATATTTGTTTGTTGCATCAGACCCTCTGAATCAAGAGACTTGAAAAGGCAAAGAGACTTGGTTACGGAAAGCCATGATGCTAATGTTTGAACTGTATCAACGAGGTAGAGAAGCAAGAGACTATGCTAAGCTCAAGGGCACCGCATTATCCCGTGCGGGATAACGGCCTGAACATCCTGACATATCATTTTGTGAACACTTCTTTATTTTTCATAACATTGTTTCCCACACTATTTGTATTTAGAGGTAAGGATTGGCAATAGGGTTTTTAGTATAGGCCCTTTTATTTTGACAAGGCACCACTAGAACTGGTTTATTTTTATTTAATGGTCGAAGCTTGCATCTTGCTCACATCTGTAGTTTTAGGATTAGATAGGCATTTTCTAAACCCGTTCTAATGTTCAATAAGCACCCTTGAACTGTGGTCACTTGTGTCTGTTTTACTGTTGATACCATGCCTTCCTTACATTAACATGATAAATAATTTGGCAAATGTGTTAGCTTTTCCAGAGAAAGATAATGCATGCAACCCTGCATATACTTCATCAGGTGGAAAAGGAGCTTAGTAAATCCATCAGTTATTAAATGCTGTGTTCGGACTCATTTAACGTGAGAAGCCCTCATTCGCAACAAGATTCAACTAGCACTACAGTACAACAAAGTATATTTGGAGACTGGACAATGTTTCTTTTCCTCCTTTTTGATGTGTGGGATCATCCAGGCAATTGCTTATCATTACATTTGTATTTGAGTGGCTCTTTGAATTAGACATTGATGGAATTGCCAATCATATGGCCCTCATTCATCGATTAAGAGGTTTGGCATCCAGTGAGGATAGCCTCTGACTCATCCTGACATTCACAATAGTTTTTAATAAAACTATTTTTAACGTGTATGCTTAGAATGTATCTCAGGTGCATTTTTCTCATGTCTCGCAACTGCTCAGAACTGCTATGATCCTCTATCGTCTTTTGGAATCATGGATTGCAAAAAACATATCAGTATAGCAATTAAGAGTTGCAGACTGATTTCGGCAGAATAGTTGTGTACTTGATATCAAGGAAAATTGAGCAATACAGTTAATATTCAGACAGATCCATTCAGTGTAAAGAAAATGATTCAAGATAGAGTAATATTGCTTATCATATCAATTTGCCTATTCTAGGAATTATGACTTCAGCAACATCACCTATCATTCTGAAGTGGGACCCAAAAAGCTTGGAAATCAGAACGCTCACCGTCGAAAGGTTATTGGAGCCATTAGTGTCACAGGTAGGCGTCAAGATACATGCATTCGATATGCCCTTTTCAATGTGCACACCAGAACTCATTTATTATTACACCAAATGTCCAATGGCATCTACAGCCGGCATTACCGAGGTCACAGTCCAAAGTTCTTCACATTTACTTAAAAACAGTTTTAAATGTACTGTATTTTGTTTTGTATCCTCAAGTGGTCTAAAAATGTGCTTTAATTAGTCGAGTCGATGACAAGGTACTTGGATAAGGTGTTTAGGGTGACTGTACCAATTTCCAAATAACGGCAGTGAAAACGCTGCTGGTGGCATTCCCTTTTACAACCTTTCCGAGTGGTAGAAGGGTAAAACAAAAACATTGTCAAACGTGACCTCAGATGGGGACGGTGTAGGCAGAAGCATAGTGCAAGACGTGACAAGGCATTGTGGCTGGGGCGGGTTGACAGCCAAGTGTGTGGAAAGGAGGCACTGCACCTTTACTGTTTTTGCTGTTGTTCACAGTCGGTCAGTCCGTGTGATCATCTATATATCGCCTACACTCACTGATCGTAACACCACTAAACCTGAACATATACTGCTTCAACAGGGGCCTGGAAGCAGAGAAAGCTTGGGTTATCATGAGCTGAACTTGGTAATGTACTCCAAATCCTGTGTCCCAAGAATGGAAGTCTTATCTCCTCTGGCCTGACAGAGAGTTTAATTGATGAATAGTGTATTATCCTCCATAGACAAAAGGTTCCATCCTCTGATGCTATCTTGAAGATAGGTCGAAGCAGTCCTGTGGATGCATTTGCAAAAGATGCAAAGATTTGTACACTGAATCCTCCACACTACTGGAGGCCACACTCAGTTCCTGCGAGCAGCATGAACACCTTGCCTACATCCAGAAACCAATCACATTTGAGCCACCTGGGTTCTGCTAATAGGTTTCATTGAAGTACCCCCAGGATTGAATTGCATTAGTCCTACCGACGAGTCACTAAAGCTCCTACTCCAAATGTACACTTGTCCAGGGGCATGAACAGACAGATTCTATGCAGCCACCTGATATTAAAATAGTACACCTTATGAATGACATGGACCGTTACAAAACTATATTATCTTAACATTTAACCTGAGATAACAACTTAACAAGTTTTCAAAACATCCAGGGCGAGGTGGAGAGTGAGCATAAAGACCTTCATAGGGGCTCATTTTGATATGAAAAGTAATTTGGGGGCAGGGAGCCGTTACTTGAGCACTTATATGCAAACAAAACCCCACCACCACATTTTGTCCATGTGCACCATGGAGTGCAACGGTGCAGGGCAAAAGGTATCGTACATGCGTTTACAACACCTTTTGTCCTGCACTTTTGCACTCTGTCGTGCAAATGAGGTAGACAACGCCTGCCATGTATGCATGGCAGGCAGCATTTAGAATGGATCCCGATGCAGTATGCCTGCTTTATGTTGGTACATAAAGCCAGCGGGCTCCATAGGGATCCCCAGCATTTGTGCCGGCAGGAAAATGGATGTAGGCAGAAATACTGGAGATAATTATATGGCGGAAGGAAAGGGGGGAACACAAGTTGTGTCCCCCCCCTCCTCTCCACCATACAATGAAGGGTGGACTGGGAACCAAAAGAGGCCCTGTGTTACACAGTTTCAGCAAGCCCAATCCTTTTTCTATGAGAACATTTGGAAACAAAATAGGTTAACACACAAACGAGGCCCAGGGTGCAGAGGACTACTGGGAAATCTCCAGAGTACCCTATAGGCCAGTCCGCCCCTGCATACAATGGACTACAATGAGCCATGATGTTAATGGGAAGCAGAGCTTTTACTACTTCCTTTGATGTTTGAAGCCCCTTAGTTTTAGCAGAACCGCATTCATCTCATCTCAGATGAAGCCAATTAGAATTCATCCAGATTTCAGTTTTAGCGGCAGCTGCTATAAGATTATAAAGTGAAGAGGGACCCTTTACTTCAAAAAGTGCAGTTCCGGAAGGGTGAATATGGTTGTAAAAAGTAGTGGAACAGTCAACAGTAAACAATCCAAGTAGTGTTACACTGCTCCCGACCGTTGCTGCTCACTTCAATCTCTGCTCCCCCCATTAAACCGTATAGTGATGGTGCAAAAATACTCTATGCACCGTGAATTAGGCCCATAGAGTGCCGTGAAAAGAACGTGTTTGCATTGCAAAGTGAGTTTGCACTGCACAAATACACTTTGCACCACTCTGAATCAGGGTGTATGTTGGCAGTGCAAAGCCACGTTGCACCAATGCAAACTCAATTTGCACCGCACTAAAAATTCCATGAATCATGCCCTAAGTCGCTTTCCAAAACGTGTGTTCTGGAAGAAGCATGGCAATGAGGGCTATGTGTCAATTTGGGTTAATCCCTCTTAAGATAGGTCTCTTCTCATGCCCCTTGGTATGGTCCATTGTTCTCTGATTGTATTTTGGTTCTTTGTCTTTGGATGAATTTGTGTTTCAAATGTTCTTGCAATACATTTCACGATTGTGGTATATGTTACCTTATCAGCCCACATGCTTTCATATCCTTATCATCGGTTCTACAGCTTCAGCTATAAGCAATCCTGTTTTCATGAATGTGATTTCCCAGCAATATCCAATATTCATTAAAATTGTATGCAGAAGCATACAGAATGTTTACAAGAAATGGTTGGCTGCAGGAAATGATGCATATTTTTGATTGATAATGGAGACAGAACACTAAAGGAAAACCCCATTGAAAAACGTGTTTGCCAATTAGGCCCTATGCATGATGCAGTTTGTGGCAGCAGTGCCTAAAAACACCCACCTGACACTACTCCAGATGCAGACGATGGAGAAGGTGATACCAGAATATCATTAGTGAGCTAAAAATTGCCAAACGTGCTAGATGCTTTTATGTGGAATAGAACGAGACATTACACGTGTTCAAAGAGATATGTATCCAGAGACCATTAATCCTCCCTTCCCTGTGCCCAACGAAACCCACGAAAACTGCAAAGGCCTACCGATTTTATTTAACCCAGCATTGGAAAAATGTGTAGCAACATGGGCGAATATATCAAGGAAGATCCCACATCGTTTCCTCATTACGCCCTATGTGTCCGCAGACTCTACCTGCTACCTTGAGCACATGGAGAACAAAAGACAGATCGGTTATCATAAAAGGCATCCAAACCATCAGTTTACCAAAACTCTCTGTAATTGCATCAATCAATCACAAAGGGCAGTGCCCTCACCAGCAGGAGAGGACTGGTAACAATTTAGCATGGGGGGCAAGCAAATGATTTCCTGGCCCATAGTGCAATGGCCCAAGACCACATCGATCCCCAACTTCCAGAACAAGTAAACTCAATACCAATCTCGCTCTCTCTAGAACACCCTTAAGAATATTAAGTAGACATTATTTACTTTACTTTCATTCAATGTATGCAATATATTTTTCAGTCAGGTTTGTGGTTTCTTTGAGACACAGACCCCAGGAAACTCTCCCAAATATCAAACATAGCAAACTGATTTCACAAGGATAATATCATTGGTCAAATTGGAACGCTGGGATTCCCTTGCAAGGGAAATCCGCCTGGGATCTGGGGCTGGATATGGAGCATGAGCGAACTACTATATTTATGTCTGTTTTCATGTAAGGTGGTGTGTGTGTGTGTGTGTGTGTGTGTGTGTGTATGTGTGTGTCTTTGTTTCAGTTTTTGGGGTGGTGTGTTTGAGTATATTTGACACTGTAAATTATAGGTGGAAGGATTTATCTCTATGTATGTGACTTTGTATCTATGTATCCTAATATGTTGTTGATTTGCATGTGTGTCTTTTGTTGGTCACATAAAATAGGAGTGTTTTGGACAAGACAGTGCAAAACAAATTTAGAAATAGGTTATCATTCAGAGTTGAGTCATAACAGTAACATTTCAATTATTTGGCAAATACTGCTGAGTTTAACATCCACCCAACCCATGGTTTGATCAAATACCATCAGCATAATTCCATTGGAATACAGGCAGTGATATTTTAGGCAGACTTTCTGCAAAGACTCCACCTATTTTTTCCTCGAGGTGGAAACAAAAATCTAATTATGCTCCACTTTTTTGAAAATAGTTTTTGTTTACAGTACAGAAGGGAAGCACAGTTGATTCCCTTCAATAGAATGAAAACATGGTTTTACAAAGGGCCATGTTAAAGTGATGAAAAACTGGGCATATGATTGCCCCATCCTGCACCAGCATACCCATATAATGGTGGCAGAATGACCCACTTGTGCATAACAACAATGCTTAGTCGTAGTTAGGATTCACTGCAGCCCATCATCCATGTCTCCCTTCACATTGATGGTCAACACCATTTTACATTACCACCAGTTTCTGAAATAGCACTGGAGGTATTCCAGAAATGCCCCCTCCTGCTGGTAGTGTAGGTGGAACATTTCTGCCGTGGTATTTCATTAAAACAAATCCACCCAACTCTGAATTACACCCTTTGTTTGTAATCAACTAATGATAAATGCCTGAATGTTACAACTTCATATCTGTGCTTTCCACTTTTGCCAAGAGAAAGTACCACAAGCCATCTGATAGCTCTTTTTGTAAAGAACTTTAGTTATCAATAAATTCACAAGAACAGAGGGGAAGAATTAATACTGAATGACACTGAGGACACACTGCAATAGGATATGGGCCTGTACTTCCTTGACAATTAGGAGTCATGAGCAGCTGCTTTGGATTACAACACTGGTGTATGGGGCAACGTGGTGCCAACATTACCATCCAGAGTCACAGGTCTTGTCATTTAAATGTGTACATTGCTGTTGGGCGTTATGAACATGCCCTTGCAGTCTAGGCTCTTCTCTAGCTCACTTGCTGTAGACGCCTGTGCGTGGGATTCACTCCCCATCTACACAGAAGCTGAGCAGGCCCTGCTGCCTATCCTCCTTTGAGGCAGGCTGTATTCTGAAAGGTGTTGTCTTTTTCAATTATTCTTTTTACATGTTTTAGCTCTGGCCCAGAGGGCAATAGCCCAGCCAGCCTGGGCGGCAATTGCCCCCTGGCTCCTCTTCCCAGTTGACACGTGCCTACCCTAGTGAAACACACCAATAGTATACTTCTACTGAAGAAGTACAAGGCAGACCAACACATTCTGACACATTAGTGTCTCAATCCTTGATACTTTGAGTTGTGATTACAGGCTACAGAATGAGGCGCAACGTCCAACCTTGTTGCCCCAAGACCCAACTTGCCATTCTGGCCTCAGCTCATCTGTTTCCAGACAGCTAAGAGAGTAAGAGCTGCGGAATGATAAAACAGTTTCGTTCTGTGCGCTATAATTATATTGCATTCTGGTAATTTTAGGCCTATATGTATAATCTGTAAATGACACCAATTTTGATTGTAATCAATTTGCTTGTTCTTGCACTCTACAAACTGTACTATGCACTTTCTATAACTGGTGCCTGGATGCCTGGGGGTTATGTGCGCTGATATAAATGAATAAATAAATAAACAAATACATGCAAAATGGCATATGTTAGCAATACTGTAAGATACACAGCATGGTTTGAGAAACCTGTTTCAACATCTTTCATTTACGAAGCAAGATTGTAAATGAAGTGGCTGGGTGATAAATGTTTGCATTGGTTTGTCTGCATTAGTAGGGGCTGAATTTTCACTTGAATCACTTATTTCGCAGTCACAATAGAGTTGTGAGGCTGAAGAGAAAAATGTATATGTGCATGTCTGTGTAGGATTAATACAATAATGCAACCAACCAAAATAAACTGTATGAAAAAGGGAAACATAGAAAGATATAACTCCAGAGTGTTAGTGACCCACTACATGCGGCCAGGAACACCTATGGAGATTATCTACAATGCAATAAACCGGTAAAAGCTAACACGACGCATCGATTGGGTGAGCGTTAAAAAATAAAGCATACCCATGAAATGAATATGGCTCTCTTTAGTTATGAGGACCCCTGCCCTATGTTCACATGTACCTGGTGGAGGCCCATCCTGTGCTGACATTCTTGTACACCATTGTTTTCACCAGTAACATTGGAGATTACAAAGTAGATGCAAGCTCACTTGCAATAAAATACCTTTCGTCATGGTCAACAGTCAACAGTCAGGTTTCAGTCTCAGAAGGGGCACTGCAACCACCAGGGCTAAACAATAAGATTGGAACGCCTCATGAATCTGGTTCTAGACTCATTCACGATTATTGCTTTAGCTCTCGTGGGCATATAACTCCGTGGGCCAGTCTATAGTGCTTACAAGAACACAACTATGGGCAGTGCCTGAGAATAGGGCTGTAACATCTCCAGAAGCCAAAGCCAACATGCATTGATAGGCTCTCATGCATCACCGTCACGAAGTGCAGAGCACTCAAAGAGTCATCCCGACTGTAATGTGTGGGGGGCCTGGTCCAGGGCAGGCTCTGGAGCGAGGAATGAGGAGGCACGAAAACCAGTCTGCCACTCCAACTGGCGCATGCGCCGCGGGGACCCACCTTTATTAGGCAAACACACGTGACTGCAAGATGCAGTCATCTTAAAAGGGACACACCGCACTCCTCCCTTTTCATATATTATTCGTTTTCCTTTATACAAACCACAAACAGAATATGGGCACTTGTGGCATTACAACAACCTTCGTATTTCCAGCACATCAAACTCAAAACACAGATATGTAAGTTAAACAACAAATATACATACGTTCTATGATATCAACTGAAGAATTGCACCAACGGGTGCCCTCTGACATCAGGGAAAGTCCACTTCAAAGTCACACTGCTAGGTGGGCTGCCTGCAGCACTCTCTTACAGGGTAGCGCCTTTCCCCTCCCGGGTTGTCCTCTGCCAAGGTCAAGCCTCCTCCTTTGTCGGTCGGGATATCTCCCCCGTTGCTGGATGCCGAGCTCTCTTTGCTCATCTCTTCTCTCTTGCTGTCGATGCTCGGCCACCTCTGTACAGTCTCAGTCCTTCTGTGTTGCTCCGGGCTCGCCTCTGGGGATTGTCTCATCTTCCTGAAGAAGCAGGAATTCCTGGTCACTGTTGTGTTGCCAGCCGATGCAGTCACCATTGATATTTTAGTGTCCATCACTCTGAGGGGAGTCGGCTCGTGGGGCAGAGACAATTTGCCTCGCACGTTTCTTGTTCTCGCCAGTAGCCGATCCCCTATCTCAAGGTAGTCGCTCCGCAGACTCCTCCGCCCATTCTCCCTCTCGTTTGCCCTTTTCCATCCTTCTGATATTGCAGCGTCATCGATGACTCTGGGTGTGCCTGGTGTGTGGTCTGGGAGAAACTCTTGTGGGCAATGTCAAAATAGTGCTTCAGCGCGGGGCACACCCATACTCTGCCAAAACTTGTACAGGGCGTGTCTCTCGCACTCCCCTTGCCCGTGGGCTATCCAGGAGACCTTATTCTATGTCCTCATTACTCTCTCGGCATCCCCATTTGCTCTCGGCCACAGTGGCGTGATCTTTCGTTGGGCAACACTGTGGTCACGCAGATCCTCTTCCTTGAAACGGAGGCCCGTTGACATATTTCCACTGGAAGTCCATGCATCTGAAAGACCCTCTCCAACGATGGAATTAAGTATTCCAGGGCTGGGGATTCAAAAAACTCTACCTCAGGGTACCTTGACTCCTGATTGATGAGGACCACAAAGTGGTTGTCTCTGCAGGTCGTTCCGAAGTCCATGTGTATCGTGCCCCATGGCACACAGCTCCTCTCCATAGACTAGATACAGGGCACTCATCTCAGCGGGAGCGCCGCCTGGCACCACACGCAATTGTGGACAAAATCTTCCACCCGCTCTTCTAGGCTGGAAACCATACCTTCATACGGAGCCGGTATGACCTTTGTGTGCCAGGTCCAGTGCTTTGCCTACAAGGCTGGCAGGAATCACCATCTTTCTGCCCCTTAGTACCAGGCCATCTTCGAGAAAAGTGAGTTCTCCCCTGACACTCCACATCTGTTCTAGCGCCATTCTTGCCTCTCTGGTCCGTGCTTCAAACTTTCTGAGGACTCTCATCCATTCACCTCTTGTTCCAGCAGCCTGGAGAATCCTGAAGCACTCCTCATCCACCGACACCTTTCGAATGTTGTCGATCGCCATGAGGGTTGGGGTGATAGCACCTGCTAGGCTGTTTATGTACTCCTCCGTTTCCACCTCTTCAGTACTCTCAACATCCGGGCTAGGGTGGCATGACAAGTAGTCTGCTGCGTTGGTGACCCTGGGGAAATACATACATTCAACGTCATACTCCTGTAGAGCGAGCATCCACCTCGCGATTTTATATATATATAGATAGAGATGGTAATGCCTGCACCCCCAGAGCAATGCCAGTGCCTCTCTTTCAATTTGTGAGTATCTCTGCTCGGTTGCTGAGAGTGCCTGATTGGCAAAGGCCACAGGGTGGTCCACAATGTTCTCTCCCGGCTGCATACGCACATCCCCTAATCCAAACTGGCTGACATCCACTATGATCTCTGAACTCTTTTCCGGATCAAAAAAACACAATTGCTTCCTCTGCTGTTAAAGCAGCTTGATGTCATCAAACACACTTTGTTCCAGCGCCGTCCACCTCCATGTGCACTCTTTCTTAGTGAAACTCCTGAGTGGTTCAGCAAGGGTGGCTAGATTCAGAATGAACCTGCCACAGTACGTCTCAATTCCTAGAAAGCTATGCACCTCTGACATGTTCACCAGGGCACAGGCTTCTTTAATGTCTTTTACTTTTGCTGGATAAGGATAAGGGGATATGCCACCGTCCTGGAACACAAAGCCAAAAAAACTATATTTTCCTTTGTATAAATGCACATTTGTGCAGCAGGGCGAGTCTTAGATGTTGAAGGCGCTGTAGAACACTCTACAGTCTCTCCATATGAACTTGCTCTGACCTTGCATAGACCATGATGTCTTCGCTAATGTTGATTGCGCCGTTTGACTTTCTTAGGGGTGGCGCGCACTCCAGCTGCCGGTAATGGTCCTCCACCATGACGCTCACAGAGGCACCAGTGTCAATCAACACGGATATCAGAGAGTCACAGATGTGAATTACGCACCTAGGCTGACACCGTTTTGACTTTTGCAGCACCGACATGCTCGAAGTAAAGAAGACATCCTCTTCATATTTTTCTGGCTCCTCGGTCTCACCCTCCTCTGCCAATGGTTTTTCGACTTGTGCTACCTTGCGCTGTGACCTCTGCATCATCGGTCTCGAGGACACATGGCCTCTTGAATGAGTAGACGGTGCAGGTGCTCTGCAGGCGTGTGGAAAATGGTTTGCTATGGCACAGCGGCCACACACTCCTCGGCCTCTTGCTGGAAGTCGTTGTAGTGGGGCAGGTCATAACCGCAGTTGAGGCATTGGGACATGTTCACGCCTTGGTCTTCCTTTATGCTCCACTGCTGGCGCTGGTCGCTCCTTTGAAACTGCCTCCGTCCTACCACACACACATTCGCTAGCTTGACTGCCTTCATCGCCAAGCACATCTTATTCGCCCGGACATCCGCCAGCTTGTGAGAGCATCCAAGCTCCAGGATGCGCGTGAGCCTGATACCAGGCTCACACAATATCTGAACCTGCAGCTTGATCTTGAGGCACCCTGTATGATCTGTTGGCGCACCTCATGCTCCACGTTAGGCCAGGCACACAGCACTGACATGCGGTGCAACTTGCTGTTAAAAGCGTCAAGAGATTCCCCTTCTTTCTGCACAGCAGTCCTCATGAGGGTATCTCATATTCCACATTCACCATGGGAGCAAATTTCTCCCGCAGAGCCGCCTTGGCCACTGCGAAAGAATTGTCTAGAGGCCATAGAGTCTCAAAGGCGTTGTGTAACCCTGGGCCGGCTGAGTATAGCATGATGGCCTTCATTGTTTCATCATAATCTTCACCCCTGACCCTGAAAAACATGTCCAATCTTTTCACCCATGCAATAGATCTGGGACGCAACAATGACGGGGATCCCTAAATATTAAATTCTTGTAAAGGGGTGAGTTGCGCTGATGAGCTCGGTAGTCTGGCGGCCGGCCGCAGTGCGTCACCTTACTCCCCCATTGTTATTTGCTGCAGTAGACTGTCACAGAATCAGACCCAGGGCACTACAGGTGAGGGATGCACCAGCAAAAATGGTCCTATGTGGAGTCAAGGTGCACAAGCACTCACCTCCTGAGCTGCAACCCTGCCAATTTTGGCCTGCTGGGCAGCGGCTGTTTGCTGGGGCGAACAGGCACTCCAAAGAGGAGACGCAACAACCAGCGGCGGTGGCAGTGCGTGACACTGGATTGGTGGCAGTGCGTGGCACTGGACTGGGACCGGGATTGCCTTTTTCTGGAACCTAGGGGCACAAGGTGCACAAAGAAGGGTTGCCCCTCAAGGAGAAGAAACACTGGATTCGACACGGAGCATGTGGCATCGAGCCATGGGTGACAGGGTCAGGCCTGCCCACGTTAAAGTCACTGTCTGCCCCTTCCAAGCAGAACAAAAACATTATTATTTTTTTGCTTTTATATTTTAAATGTTCCCACTCCATAGGCCGAAGTGGGTAATGGACCCCCCTCCCTCGGTTCCCTTTGCGGGCTTGTCTTAAACCATGGGTTGCAAGGCACGAGGCAGGGCAAGGGAGATGTGGGAGGTGCCACAAACTTGCCGGGTTGTCGGCAGGTGAGACCTGCTGCAGGCACTAAAGGCAGTATGCCTTCACGAGTGGGGGTTCCCGTCTCGTCGCCAATGTGATGTGTGCGGGGTCTGGTCCAGGTCAGGCCTCGGAGTGAGGAATGAGGAGACACAGACACCAGTCTGATACTTAGGCGAACACACGTGACTGCAAGATGCAGTCATCTTAAAGGGACACACCACATCGACGACCCCCTGTTACCAATAGTTACATTTAATGACACACTGGGGCAGATGTTGTACGACCACACGTTCATATAACAACATTGTTACATTTTTAAGGCTTACATTTTACATGAAAATGGAGTTAGAACAAATTATTTAATCTAACATTTTGATTGAAGGCAGCATTCTAGAGGGAGCAGCAAACCAGCCAATTAACCACATGAAGTACTGTCATTATCGGATTAGCTGTAATAGGCACAGGTGATGTTCTCATCCATCATTCCTTGAAATAGTAATGCTTATATTACTTGCTGGTTATCTTAATGACCCCTAGTCCTCCTCTTCCTCGTCAAGCACTTGACTATCATGAAGCATCAACTTCCCTCCAGGATTTCTTCAACCTTCTTTTCTCATATTTTAGCTTTGTGGCCACACCCCTGTTTTGACATAAGGCCCTCGTTACTTGGACCACTTTGAGGACCATACCCAAGGACCATGGATTGATCTCATAGGCAAAGGCGGGGGCTACAGATATGTGTACTGTGACGAGGAAGATGAGGACAAAGGGTGATGAAGATTACTGGTAGGTAATATAAGCATTACCCTCACATTCCCTCTTCCTCGTCCTAGCACTTGCCTATCATGAAGCATCGCAAATAACTGATCAATCTGTATCCTCCAACAAAGAATGAAACACAGAGCCCTGGACACAATGCTGCCACTCATCAATGTATTGAACATCCATTCTGTCCACCATTAGTTAGACTATGCCACCTTCAATACTACTTGTCCAAATACCTGATCTGCATGACCAGGCAGGTGAAGTCTCTAGTGTACCCTAAAGTGTGTAGGAGATGCCCAAGTGGATGTTTTGCAGATTTCATGTCTTGAGGCTGTTTTAATTTCTGTGCATGAGGTAGCCATTGATGTAGGCCAAGGAAATTGTGTCCTTAAGAAATCTACTGATTGATAATGTGGAGAATTATTGACCTCTCCTGGTGGCACCAAATGGCACACATAGAATGTTCGATCTCTGAAAGACAGCTGATTTGTCCATGTACTTCAACAGTGCCAGCTTAACATTCAAACCCTTCATCTCCTCTGCCGACCAGGGCTCAGATCCCTAGTTACCCAGGAATGATGATTTTGTGTGCCATATGGAACTGCAAAGATACCTCAGGCTGAACGGATGGGTCACAACAAAGCTCCCATGACCCTGAGGTAACCCAGAAGAAAGGTGTAACATGCAATAATGCACTCTGCTCCCCCATTCTCCTGGCCGATACTTTGGCCACAGGGAATACCACCTTGATGTTAAGAAACTTCAATTCTTCATCCTCCAATGGTTCGTACATGGGGCCATGTAAAGACTTCAGCACCAGTGGTAAAACCCATGGGGGAATCATCAATCTGATCCTTGTTCTTTCCACCGAAAAACCTTTCAACATCAAGGCCATGCATATTACCTCCTTCTCGTGTTCGACCCAGAGCTCCCACGCTGCTCTATTTGCTGCTCACTATGCCCTAAGGGTCACATGTCAATAATAACTAGAAGCCATCCAGCAGAAATTGGGCTATAACAAGTGTCACACACTGAGGTCAAAATATGCCCTTGCTCACACGCCAGGGTACAAAATGAGCACAATGTTTGCCATGTGACCTCTAGGTCAACAGCCTCCCTCTCTAGATTGCAGCTGAAACCGTGCCTAAGAATCCATACCTAGTTAATCCCTCCCTCTCAGAGACCATGTCTCGCACACCCAGTTCCTTCACTGACCCCAAGATTTTGAACTGGGACTGACACCCTGAGGAGAAACAGAGGGGACACTACTGACAACCTGAACTGGACCTACTGGTCCAGAAAGGGGTCAACATGACTACCCTGCACTTCGACCTTTACATGTTGCTCAGGATATTGTGAATTACTAGAATGGGAGAGAAAACAAAAACAGCCCCTGCAGCCATGGATCATCAATGCATCTGCCCCACTGCTAATGGGTCGGGGTTCCTAAATAAATACATTGGAAACAGGAGGCAAACAGATCCACCATTGGTATTCCTAGTGTATGAGCGATCTCTTGGAATGCCACTCTGGATAACTGAATCTAATGAGACATTTGGAACCTTTTGCGCAGGGCATCTGCCACCAACCCCTTAATATAAAAGACCTTGAAGGACTGGAGATGCTGCTCTGCCTACTTCCCTATTCTCAGTGCCACCCTGTCCAGTGCCCAAGTAATGTGTCCCATGTCAATTGTTGTAAGCCACTGTAGTCGTTCTGATGCATTGAAATCTGGAAGACCTACCCATGGCTGAAAGACATTGAGGGCTCGCTGTACAACCTCCAACTCTTTCCAGTTGGAACTCCATTGAACCTCCTCCTGTGACAAGCACATTTGATTTATTTTTTATTTATTTATTGGTTATGTATAATGTGCCTATACAGAAGTGTAGAACTAAAATTTAATCTCAGGAAATGAGCTGTCCAACTGTTATAATTCAATACATTCAGCCTCATTACGAGTTTGGAGGTAGCCATGCCTGTAATACAGACAGGATACCTGCAAACTTGCGAAAAAATCCAGCTCCTGCAAATGGGCAATTACCGGGTCATGCCGAGTTTGGTGGACCTGGTAATTGCCCATTCGCGGGTGCCGGTAATAAGGGACTCCCCCTCCCCATTTGGCCCCATAGGGCTGAATGGGAATGGGGAGCTCAGATGCACTGACACCGTTCATAACGGTGCATCCACAAGTAGTTCTCGCGGGTGCCACACTGCCCACCAGGTCCGACCTGGTGGGCAGAGCGAGAACCACGAGCACAACTCGTAGTATGGCGATACAGTAGCAACGGCGCCGGTAGCACTACTGGCGCTGTTGTTGCCGTACCACCATACTTATAATGAGGCCCAATATTGGCTCAAAAATCAGAAAATCGGTGAGTAAAATTCACATGTAGTATAGCACATCCCTGTTTATTAATTCACAGTAAAGGCTCAATTTAAGCAGACACGTGTTTCGACCGACTTCGGTCTTTCTCAAGGCGGCGCCTGATCGTTCAACTGCATGTGCTTAGATTAGTCTTGATACATTATGTGAAGCTTTTGAATTTGATTCCTTGCTGCTATCAAGTCTTGCAACCCTTAAAACGCTTGTATAGTGTCTGAGGCTCTCCAATATTGTGAATAACAATTGTGTATTCACTGCGCTGTATGTCAAAAGGTGAATACCATCGGTTCTCTTTATTTAGCGAGCGTTATCTGCGTGCTATGTTTGCAGCGGTTCCACAGTATATAACGTTATCCCATGTGCACTCCACTTCTCAATGTCATTGAAGTCAAATGTTTGATTCTCCGAGTTTCCTCATACAAAATTAAATGCATCATTGCCTCTCGAAATCAAACCCGTGCTCCAGCTTGCTGCGCTACTTGAATAAGTTTATCTAGCGTGATTGTGTCTTGCTTAAATTAAATTCAGGAATATAAAAGTCACATTTTGTCTTAGCTCAAACAATAGTGAGAACTTTATGACTGTCAAGAAATCTCACCATTGAATACCATGTACAACATAGAAGAGCAAATCAAATAAAAAATACAAACATGTACAATATATAATACCCACAGAAAGGATGACTTGTCAATCTATCAAGGCATTACATATTATGAAGAAACGTTTTGTTTTGTAAAAGAAGGAAAGAAGCAAAGTCATCCTGGTAAATAATTCCCATCACTGAATCACAAGGGTTCACCTATTTAGGACATGCATACATTTTCCTCTTCTAGAAAGTGCTATAATTGATTATTTTGAAGAAAAAAGGTTCTTGCTTAATTGCTGAATGTGTGTAGCCAAGACAGCATGTGTTATCTGAATGGCCATCCCTCAACGTGAAACATGTTATTGATCAGAATGCAGCATCATTCTAAATTTCCCCTGTTGGCTAGGAAGCTTCTTCTCAACAGGGATGGAAGGTGAATAATTTATATAGCAGACGCCTCTTTTACGCTACCAGCACTGCAAATGTCCTAACATTTTAATATGCAGTGCACTACAACAACACACACTAATGCAACCCCAAGTACATTTAGTAAGTAGAAGAGAGAATGTTTAGCAGGCATAGTGGGAGGCCAAAGTAGTGAGTATGTGATGTGTATTGTGTAGGCTCAGAACGCAAAAGTACTGAGAACATCAAGTTAATGGAATAGTTATAGATTAACACCAAATCACTGAGAACCCCATGTGAATTTACCTAGTGGAGCATAAGGCCAGTGCACTGAGAAAACCACAAGCCTTTAGAAGGCCAACACGCAAAGAAGCCCATGTGAATTTTGTAGGTGGAAGAGAATGGAAGGAGAGAAAGTGAAAGGACTGAGAAGCTGAACTAAAAAGAACTGAAAATGCAGTATTGCTGTATTAGTGAATTAGGACGCCCAAGCTCTGAGAACTGCTAATGCTTTTAATAGTCACAGTAGGAGGTACACTCATTGAAAACCCCACAATCTCTCAAAAGGTTTAGGAGTAGGGAAATGCCAATCACTGAGAGATACAGGTGCATTAGGTGGGCATGTGAGATGTGCATAACATTTATGAAACAATTAACATTTAGTGCACTGAAAGAAGAGACAAGCATTGGGAACCCCATGAGTATTTACGTGATGTACATGAAGGTTGAAGAACTGAGAATCACATGTCCATACTGAAGGCAGAGGAGACCTAATTACGGGGAACCCTATATACATTTAGTAGGTGTATATGAAGAGCACATTTCTTAGAAAGCATGTGCAACTATAGGTTATTGGAGAAGGCCAACACACTTAAACCCAATGTGTATTTAATAGATATAGGAAAAAGGTCAAAGTACTGAGGGCTCCACTTCATTTATTTGAACATGGAGAAGGTTAAAACAGAGAAAATCAGATGTGCATTCAATTGCTAATGTGGAAGGACAACAGACGTAGAATTCCAGGTACATTTCGAGGCAGAGGAAAAGGCTGAAACACTGTGGCCCTCATTACGAGTTCGGCGGTAGCCATGCTGCTATTGGCTGCCGTCGAAATCGCATCCGGGTCCTCAGAATGAGGAATAACCGGGTCATTCTGAGTTCGGAAGGCCCGGTAATTCCTCCCTCCAAGGAGACGGACCCAGTCCCTCCCCATTCCCACATTCCCATTTCAGCCCCCATAGGGCTGAATGGGAATGGGAGAGGGAGCAAACAACGGGCCATTACGAGTTGGGCCGTTGTTTGCTCCCTCTTCCCCTCGTGGGACCCGGTAAGCACGCCTGGTTTGACCAGGCATTGCTTCCTGGGTCCCGCGAGGGGACCTCGTAATGAGGCGGTACGGGGTAAACGGCGCTGACACCTTTTACGGTGCTGTTTACCCCGTACCTCCAGGGTCGTAATGAGGCCCTGTGAACCTTAACTGCATTCAGTCGGCATAGAAAAAGGCAGATATACTGAAGAGCCTATGTGAAAATAGAAAATGGAGGAGAAGGCCAAAGTACTTAGAACCATATTTGTTTTGAGTAGTTGTTGCTAAATGCCAAGGAAATGAGAACTCAATGTGCATTTAGTAGGTGGAGAGAAGGGAAAATCAGTAAGACAGTGAGAACCTAATGTGCATATAGTAGGATAGTGAGTGAACCAAAGCACTCAGAACCCCATGCACATGTTGTAGGCATAGGGAGATGCCAAAGCTCTGAGAGCTACACATACATTTAGTAGACATGTGACAAGCCAATATAATTAGAACCCAATGTGAATACAGTCATTGGATTACAATGATGTTCTGTGAAACACATTTGCTTTTAGTAGGCAGAGAAGAAGGACAATTTAGAGAGAATCCAGAGCGCATTTATGGGTCAGAGTAGAATGCCAAAACACTGATATCTCCAGGTGCATTTGATATGTGAAGGAGATGGCCAAAACAGTGAGAACCCGATTTGCATTGTGAGGGGTCAACAGTGTGAGGCAAACAACTGTTCGATGATTGTAGAAAATGTGCCATATAGTATACATTTAAATGCCTCGCTATACCTACTCTGCTTGCCCATCAAACCTAAAGGGGAAACACTCTAGCACAGGATGTCTGGCCCTCACACTAAACTTCAAATGCACAAAAGAACATGTTTACAGCAATTAAAATAATATAAACAATGATTCAACATGTCTTGATAACCTTTTTAGTAACCTGGGTGAACTCCTTTCCCCAGGATTGAAACTATCTTCAACTTCAATGTTCATCAAAAGAAATAAGGAAATCCACGCAGGTAGCAAAGTCCCAATTCATTTCTTAGATTTTAAGAGTTAAGATAACATTGTGTTAACCAAAGTTCCAACAACCACACAGTTCTTCTTTGTAAAAAGGCTTTCCACTTACTTGGAATATCATCAATGTTATTTCCAGCCACTATGCTTTTCCACTACTGTCAGTTATCCCAGAAGACTTGACACAGTTCAAAGAAATACAACTCCAACTAAAGGTTAATTAAACACCAGTCTTGGTTAACAGTAATTACGCTTCTGTTCAGATTAACATTCACAGTAGGTATATTTGTCAGGATGACTTCACAGTGCTGCTGCTTCTTCTTCAACCACTTCACTTATACTCAAGGTTACGATGAGGGCATTCTCTGTTGCCTCATAGCATTCTACTTCACATGTACCAGTGACAATTAGACATACCACCACAGCTTCAGTATTTTGTGTTACTACCACAGCTTCAGTATTTAGTGACTAAAGGCAGATTCTGACAAGATTCACTTCTAGGTACTTCAACCCCTTCAAATAGGCATGACAATCTTAACCTAAATATCTCTCTTCAAAAGGGGCAGCCTCTCTGCCTCCCTTGTCTGTCTGCCTCAATAACAACTCAGGTTTGTCTTTATGACCCACTTCTCTATTTCCCTTCCCTGTTTTTGGCAATATAGGCTGTGTCAACTTCAAATAATCTTTACAGGCAGCAGGTTTCTCATCCCCAACTTTGCCTTCACCTCTCTGCCAACAGTCTTGGTGCCACTCTCTTGACTTCAGGCACACTTGTACCTTAGGCAAGGTTGATCTTCTATTGGGCTCACAGTATTGGTTGTATTGCTCTCTTGCTCTGAGAAAGGCTGCTTTCAGGCTTAATAGGGGAAGACCCTTGACTTGGGCAATGAATGCTCTTCTCTTCAAGTGCAGCTACACTGTTTAACCACATAACTTATTTTATGAGAAATGCTTGCTCACGTGAAATAAGGGGTAGAGCTTAGTCTTCCTTTGAAAAGCACAATCAGGCACATACAACCACTTTTTCATAAAGTTTTGAATAGGATGCAAGTTCAACAATGGTCTTCACAACGTTAAATGTTCAACATTGGCCTTTGCAACGCTTGCTCTACATAATGAGATACACACAACCATTTTTTTTTTAAATAAGGCGTGCAGTGTTTAAGGGTTTAACAATGGTCTTTCACAGTGATTGCTCTTCACGCAAGTATATGGGAATTACCTGATACATGACAGCGCTAATTTTCCATTGTTCCCTTATTACAGCTTCAATGAACAACCTCAGCTCACTTTTGACAATACACAAGTGAATAGGAAGCTGGATACTGTTGCCAGCAGTGCTCACACAAGGGACTAGAATGCCGGGTTTCACTCACTGGCTTCTGTGATCTTTTTTCAACTTTTTGCATGCTGCAACTGCTTCTGGCACAACTTCTTCTGCTTATGGCGTCACTTGGGACCCACACCCTTCCTTGCTCAAGGTGTCTCCAGGCCGGCCACTCAATTAAGAAGACCCTCTCGTTCCTGAGACCCACGGCTTCGCAACAGCTGCTCACCTTAGTCTCTGACATGTTCCTTGCACGACAATCTCTGCAATTAGTCTAACATTTGGAAAGACAGACTTCCTGCACACCTTCCTCTGTACAGCCTCTGCCCTTCAGAGTTTGGGGGAACAGGACCCTCTCAGAACAAGCAGGTGAAATTGGCTGCATCCACGTTCTGGCATCCCTTTAGTTCTCCCACTTCTGTTTGGATTGCCAACACTGTGCCTTGTTCTTTCTGTGTCTGCTACTACTGGATGCACTCCAGTCACAGTTCCAGCTCCTTCTAATTTCCTGCACCTGAGGAAGCCTTTTCTGCCTCTCAGGTTCCTTCAGGTGTGGACTACTGCTGCACCATGCCTCTTCAGCCCTCTTCCCAGTATTAATGGGATTATGGGACTTGCAGTCCCCAACAACAAAGTTAGTTCATTTAAATAACTTCTGATTGTGAAGGGTAGATTTATCCCCCTTAAAGCTATTTAAGGATGGCTCATTATAATGTGTTATTACAGACGAAGACAGTCTATTCAAGTCAATATTTCTAACCACCTTTCCATTACACCTTTGGGAGTAAGTAGGGTGTTTTTCCTGAAAAAGCTTTGAAGTGTCTTTGTGTGGATAAGGCTTGCTCAGGTTTTATATTACTTGTGCCTAGAGCCACGGATCTTATATGTGATTCAGGGACATTATAATGAAAGTAAGCTATTACCTGTTTTGGTAACCTTGAAACACTTTCTCTTTCAAAGGACAAATACTTTGTCTGATATGTATTTTGTAAGCAGAGGAGAGGGCCAAGGGATTGAGAACCCAGTGTACCTTCGGTAGATGACCGCAGTGCTGAAAACCACTCATGCATTTTGTGGGGAGAGAATCCCTACAGCACTGAGAATCCCATGTGCATTTTGTTGGCAGATGCTAAAGCAAAAGTGCTGAGAACCCCATCTGTG
The DNA here is from genome assembly GCF_040938575.1 of Ambystoma mexicanum. NCBI lineage: Eukaryota > Metazoa > Chordata > Amphibia > Caudata > Ambystomatidae > Ambystoma > Ambystoma mexicanum. The sequence goes on along the minus strand of NC_090937.1, from coordinate 1,513,122,343 downwards.
AACTGAGAACTTGATATGCTTGTAGTAGACAGAGGAGCAGGCCACACAACTGAGGAACCCATGACTTTGTGTAGGCATATGAAAAGGCCAAAGCTCTGGTAACCACACATCCATTTAGTCAGTGTATAAAAATGCTGGAGCGCTGAAAACAATAAATGCCTTTAGTAAGGGGAGGAGAAGGAACAAGTAGAGAAAACTCAAGGAGCATTTATGAGTCAGAGTAGAATGCCAACACATTGAAATGCTGTGTGCATGTATTTTGTGTTGGAGAATGGTAAAGCACTGAGATTCGCTTGTACATTTTGTAAGCAGAGACGAAGGCCACACTGCAGAGACTCCCATGTGAATATAGTATGGGTAGAAGAAGGCCAATGCTCTGAGAATAGCATATCCATTTAGTAAAAAGAGGCAAAGGCCAATGCACTGAAGAACCCATTTGCATTGTGTTGGCTTTGAAGAATACCAATGCACTGAGAACCCATGTGCATTAAGCAGGAGAAGCAGGAGAAGCAGAATATCAAAGATCTCAAAATGCTATCTGAACTTAGTAGGTGGAGAAGAAAGCTAAATCACTTTAAAACCAACATGCATTAGCATGTTTCAAAGAAGGACACATCACTTGGAATGTCATATGTATTTAGTAAGGATAACAAAGTGAATTCCACTTTTGTAGATCTTGACCTCCTGCCCTGGAGGCGACTAACACTTATTTAAGATGAAGATTACAAAATCTTTATAAAAACCAAAAGTACTTTCTATGTGTAAATTCGTTGACCTGATTTAAGTGGGAGCAATGCTCAGAGAAACGGTTATAAACTGCCTGAATGCACATTGTAGAGCTATCCAGCTGTCAGTAAAAAGTTAAAAGACTGGAGTGATTCTTTGACTTTTGTGTGTCTACATTCTATTCTATATATGTTATACCATGCTTCTCATCAAGGCTCTCCCTCTAATGGTTGGAGGAAAAGGACCTATCTCAGGATATTTATGTGTTCATATTATTGAAAAAGCATATATCAATTTTACCTCAGAGACTGATCATCATTTTGAATAAGTTGCAAGAATACAGAGTTGATATTTTAGAAAAAGTATTTATAAAAAAGAATCCATCACTCATCATGATTCTGATAACGATCTCAATCAACATGAAACAAAGCACATCAAAGGTTGCTTCACCTTCTTACAAAAGCTATCCATACTTAATAAAAATCCTTTTTTATATTAAAAATACTATGCAATGGTTTGCAACTCAATCTTACTCTACTAAAACATTCTTATCTGTTTGTATTTAAAATACTTCAAGATGTAGAACGGCGCAACATGTACTGTCATTTATTTTCTCTACATTTAACAGGCAGATCTAACCTCAATATTGCTAGTGTATTGGTTTCAACCAAAATATAAATGCACGCCACTCTCGGTGTGCCTATAATGTAAGTCGTGGGACTTCAAATCAACATTCTTGAAATTGCACTTTCTATCTACTTCATGTATTGTGCAATTACAAATAGAAATATCTAAATAGAACCTCTCAGATTATTACTTGTATCTCACTGGGTACTTCTCAAAATGTCCTAGCACCTCTTTGAATAATGTTAATTATTATATTAATTTGAATAACACATGCATTTGTCTAAAAGATACGTACAAAGTAATGAGTTTCTATTTGTGGCTTGGCTTGCTCATACCCATTTCTTTTCCTTGGGTGTTTCTGGTTCCACTATTCTTCTCCCATCCCGAGGCATTCTGGATCTTCTCTTTCTTCAGATCTTCCAAGGTTCTTCTCTCTGTTCTTTCTGGCTGACTGGCTTTGGTGCATCGGCTCATTCTCCTGCTTAGGCTGTTCTGAGGCTGCTCTGCAGCAAGACTTATACCCTGTTTCTGTATTATTTTTGGTTCTCATCCTTCACTACCAATTGCTGAGTCTTACATTACCTCATCTTTTTAATGGCCAATTCAAGTGCCACTTCTTTCCTTTCTTCACCAAACACAGATTTGGTTGCCATATCGTTTTTATTTATTGGTTAAATTACTGATAGTAAAACAAATAGCTTTTATTTGTCGGTTAGGCCTCCATAAATAACATAAAATACAGAAATTGCATATAGCAGGCGTATTGACAGATAACAGATGTGTCTCAATCTTTCTAAGCACTTAGAAAAACAGTTTATATGTGAGTGCATTGAATGCATTGAATGCATAGCTACTTGAGGCCTTGTGTTGGTGCTTCGGCACTTCGGTGCTTCCAGAAATACCCACTGTTCTAAACTAGCTCATCCCAATCTGGGGCCAGATTATCAAAGCTTTCCACTGGAGCAAAAAGGTGTACCGATTTTACTGCTTAGATAATTGGGAATGGGACAAACAAATTTAGCGCCAGTTTGTATTTTCTAAACATGTTTTCACAATGGCGAAAAGGAAAGTGACTGTTTTATTTACTATGTCTGCTGAGTAACATGAAAAGACATGTAGCAAAAAGATTTGTTGTTATGTTATGCAGCAAACAACAACTCTACGGTTTATTTTTGCAGCACTGCAAATGTTGTTTTTTTTAGATAATCCTAATTGTGACAACATCTGTTTGCTCCATTGTATATTATCAAAGCATTTGCTCACTTTTTAGAACTTGTTGAAATCTTAGATACTCTGGCACCTATAGGTAGTGTATGCATACCAGGTTCCACATGTATGCTATGCACAACTCTAATCACCATGTTATCTGGTCGAAATGCTGAATGCTGAGGTTTCAAAGCGTACGTCACTTCAGAAAAAGCTGAATGCTTGATAATAAAAGATGACCAAAACACTGTTTTATGTAGGCACAGGAGAAGGCAAACCCTGATAACCCCACAAGAACTAGGAATCCCATGTGAAGGTAGTATGTAGAGGAAAAGTCATAAACTGCATATATATATCTTTGATATGAACATCTCTCAATCCAAGAAAAAAACAATATGCATCTGGAACCTGACTATTAACTTTGACAGGATTGATGAAATACATAGCAATGCATATCAACATAAAGCTATTCTGACCTACAGGATTTGACAGATTCATTTCAGCACAGGTAAAATACATAAACTATTACTACACCCTGCCCCCTGATAAACCGAACACATATTCAATGCGATTGACATGAAAGGGTGCTGACTTAAAGTCTATACTGCTCTCTATGGTTACAATACAAGTCTATGTGGAAAGAATGAGAGATATAGAAACTTTGCAAATTAATACATTCAGTAATGTATATGCACACACACTATTTTGTCAGAGCATTGGCTCATGATTTACCAAAATGAGCGGATAGTGGCTTATGTGTTATGTATCCTTCCTTATTATGAATACGCAAAGAATTGGGCATTTTAAAGACACATTGAAATGTCTTTTTAAATGCAATGCATGTTCTAAATACTTTTCAGGGTCAGTTTAAATAATTCTCACCCTAACAGATCCATATTACACAAAACTGAGAACTGTGCCATATTGAAATGTGACATCATGCAAAGAAAACATGCTTACTCATGCACTACCAGTTTTAAGAAGCATATGCCGATAGGATGCAATTACACAATAATAATGTGTTGCTCGACACCCTTGAGGTAGACCCACAACAATATTGTTGCCAATAGTACATCTTTCAGGTGGTATATGGTAGTCATTTCATTTGCACTAAGTGCATAGCTCCACCTCCCTCTAGAGCCTAGAATCGGGTGCAGCACAATTTGCTGCCACAACCTTTCCACATTACCAGGTGGGTGTTTAGACCAATTTTGAGTTGGAGATTAGGCAGGGTATGATAAAAAATAATGAAAGACGCCCATAGAATTGACAACCTGTTGGAATTTGCTAAGCGGGAAAGATGGCCAGTGCACTGAGAAAGCACATGCTTTTAGTCAATGGAGGAGAAGGCCAATGCACTAACTTTCCCACATGCATTTGGTCAGAGGGAAAAAAGGGCAAATCGTTGAGAACAACACATGTGTTTTGTGCAAAGGCCAAAGTACATTTAGTAGCTAGAATAGTTGAGAAAAACATTGAAAACCGCACATTCATTTGAGAAGCAGATTAGAAGGTAAAAAAAAAACAGAGAACTATGTAAGCATTTAATATGTACATTAGAAGGCCAAACCTCTTAGAGCTAGAGTTGCATATAATTGGCAAAGGGGCAGCCCAAATAATTGTTGACTCATGGGCCTTTAGGAGATGTTGGGGTAGGTCCAATCACTGAGAACTTCACATGCATTACGTTGTCGTTTGAGAAGGCCAAATTACGTAGAGCCACTTGTGTACCACTTGTGTATTTAGAAAGTTGAGGAGTAAGCCAAAGCACTGAGCACACCATGATCATGAAGCAAGTTATTGCCAAGGTCTAAATCACTGCAACTCCTGCATTCATGGTCTATAAGTTGACCAATGAATTGAGAACACCATGTGCATATAGTAGTCTGAGGAAATGGACAAAGCATTGAGATCCTCACAAGAAATGTGCAGGCAAGGGAGAAAAACAAAACACCACATCACTTGTGTATTTAGGGGGTGGACAACAATGTAATGGCACTGAGAAGCCCATGTGCATTTGGTAGGTGTAGGAGAAGGCCAAACCATTTAGAAACCCATAGAAGGAAGAGATGAAGTCCAAGATACTAGGAAACCTATGTGAATGTAGCAGGTGCATAAGAAGGGCAGCAGGTTTAAATCACCACAGGCATTTATTGGGCAGAGGAGAGGGACACAACACTGAACACGCTGTGTGCATTTTAACCGTGTACAATAATCCCACACTTTTGGGAGTCACACTTTCATGTATAAGGTGGAGAAGAAGGTCAAAGCATTGAAAAGCCAGTGTGTATTAAGAATGAGTAGGAGAGTTCCAAAGCATTGAGAAATCCATGTGTATTTTTAGGTAGAGAAGAAAACAAAATCACAGAGAAACGCTGGTCTGTTTCCTAGGTGTAAGAAATGAGAGCATTACTTGGAATCCAATGCACATTTAGTAAACAGAGGAGATGTACTGACAACGTTTGCTTTCCCAAGTGCAGAAAATTCCCAAGAAATGAGAACTGTATCCTGCACCAGTACACCATAGAATCCTGCTCATTGACACATTTTTACAAGACCTCTCAGAACTTCATCATGCATGGCGATTCATTCTGACCCACCTTTTCCCTGCATGGAGAGCCTGAGGTTTCCTTGACAACCCCCACAATCCCACCTTGGCAGGCAATGTTGTAATGGCCCAAGTCACCTCTTCCTGACTTATAGTCTGGGAGACCATCATTGGCTCTTCTGGCTGATGATCTTTCGTGCAGCATCAACATCTCCAGCTCTCCCCTCTGCTTGATTCCTCCAGCCTCACTGTGACTACCTCTCTCTGCTGATGTTGAGGTACCACCTGCTCCAAGCGACCTCCAAGGCCAATGCCCTGCTCACTTTCTGTAGGTACTTCAGGACCGAGCCTGCAACTACCATAACCTCGCCCTGATTTGTTGTCACATCCTCCTTTTACCACCCACCAACTTCTTCAGTCATAGAGTCTGGGATGATCTCTTCCTGCCCTAACAGTGCCCCTCCAAAGGACCAGCCTTTGCCACCTCTTCCTCCTCAACATCCTTCCCCTCCTTAATATTTCTCTTTCCATCCTCAACCAACATCCAACTCCTCAGGGTCTGTCTGAAACGCTGTATGACCCTCCTCAACTGACGACCTCTACCTCTGAAAATAAGGATTCATACAAGACCCACAGAATGGGAAAGGTTTCTCAGAACCCGGAAACTGTAGGGAAGGGGAGACTGAGCACATTGCACTGTTCATCCTCTCAGTTTCATGAAAAGGTTTCTACACTCACAGGAAATATAAATTGGTGACACAAATACGAATAAAGGAGTTTTATTTTTGGGTGGATAGCTTAAGATCACCAATTCTCTCACAAGTCGACCGGCCTACCGATTGGACATCAGAACTCCGAGCCCACTTTGTGTTCATCTGCAGCTACCCAGTGGTACATTTTGGGAAGTTCAATCACCCCTACTCCCTCCGCAAATATGACCCATAATTCTGAGAAGTGGGGGAGCTGTGTGTGTTTTAAATTCAGATCCACACAACCCAGCACACATAACGATTGAGAATGCTGGCATCCACTCCAATGTAAATGTGTGTATTTTAAAAACATGTGTAGATGACTGGTTTTAAGCATATACTTTTCCAATGCTATATTGTGCTCAGTTACAATTTATTTGAAGTTTTACGTTTTTAAGTTGTTACATTTAGTAATGCCAGCAGAGCAAATAAACACGTCATCTAATTGTATGGTTACATCACAAACTATAGTATTATGTCAAACAAGCTATTATTAGGCATTAATACATTTCAATCATATCACTTGGGCAATGTATTGAGTCCATATTCGTACCCGGGAAAGACAGATTGACCAATCACAATCTGACTTTCCTAGGCGCGAGTGTGCAATCAATAGCCCACCCCCCTGCATAACATAGAAAAGGGCCTAAGTCCCTTCTTGGATGACGGCAGCCATTTTCTAACATGTGTTTTATGGCTCCACCATCTGAAAAGGGACCTTGTCCTTTTTCCATTTCAATGGAGACAGCAGTGTTTTTTCTCCGGCACGGACGCGCTTGAGCACTGCGTGCTGAGCGGCTCTCCTGGCGGAGAAGTAAAAAAAAGAAAACCATGGGCACCGAGATAAATCCCAGGGTGCGAATAGCTTTCACGCCCTGGCGGGGGGCGGACTTGGCCTTTAACAGCCCGCAGCCAGAGCTGAGGCCCTCGCTACGCTCAGGCATACCTTAGCTCAGGATTGTGGGCCATTAAAGACCATGTCCGCCCCCCACACCCCTGACGGGGCGTGAAAGTTACAATCTTTGCAGTGTGCTCAAATGTAAGAACAATTATAATTATAATAATTATGAGTATAGGAAATCAAACATGTCAACAATTCAGTAAGCCGCAATAGGATCTTTTACACAGGTAAATAAATACACATAGTCCTCTTTGACCAAGCAAAGGTTCGATTTTATATGTTTCTACAACTTAGTTTTAGACATGTTGTCGAAATGTTCTTATCCCGGAGTACATAGTTTTACTTTCATCAACGTGTTATATATATAATGCTGCATTTCATCTTTCAGTCTGTGAACACCTATCAGCTCACACGCACTTTCACAACAATTGTTGCATAAAGGTGCCCTGCTTACTCTTGAGAAAAAACGCATAGATTTAAGTTTGGAATAAGGGTGAGCCAGACTCTTGCTTAGGTCACAAAAGAAACAAAACGTGCAGTTCAGTGTGCAGTGCGTGAATTCTGTTGTTACCTACTTCCAATACGTGGATTTATAGCAGTTGTTCTTCCGGTATCTGTTTTGGTTGCCTCAGTCAGATTTTCTGTTTGTGAGCAAGTACTAAACATTGAACATGGAAAAACAGTATGGCGTCCGCCGTTCTTTCCTAAATAATGATGCATACTTGCCAACCCTACAGATTTAGGCAGTAGGCTACTGCCTTTTAAGCAGTCCTACCGCCTACAGATTTCAGTGACAGATCCTACTGTTTTTTATAGTGGCAAGTCATTTTTGTGACTCCAAGGCAGGCTCCAAGACAAAGCATTAATTAGTCTGTCTATGGGTGATTACTTTGGTTGGGCTCAGACCAATCCACTGACCTGACAGCTATTTGTCTCTGTCCGGCACTCTTGCCGGGACAACCCTCAGGTGAACCACCAGTGAAGGCAAGTGACAGAGTGTGACACCATTACACAGTATCTGCCTTTTAGACTGAGGGGATATCAGTCGCCATGTCATTCAGTGTTCAACTTGCAATAAATATGTACTGCCTGGGCTGCTGCTACAGAACAGTGTCAAATGTTGCCTACCAGCTCTCTGTGATTACCTTCTGTGAAGTTAGGTAATTGAATTTGGTGGTAAGTCACTGTTCAGAATTATACATTTTTAACATTTTAACATCTTTCCATGTTGTACTGTTTGATGGGTTGTGTATTTTAGAATGTTTCAATTGTGCCAACACTGTATGTTTTGTATTTCCTGTGATGTCATTGTTATGGGAATTATTATTTTTGAAATCCTACATCCTACATCTTTTTGGTCACAGAATGTTGGCAAGTATGATGATGGGTTCGATTTGCGTGAAGGAGGCTAGCAGTCGCAAGTCAAAATCACAAATGTCCTTTTTGGTACTTGTTGGTACCAAAAAGTACTTGTTTAACTGACCTTTCACGGTTTTCTTCAGTAGACAAAACATTTCCCTGGTTACAACTTGCGTGTTGTTGGAATTCCAAGCAAGTGCTTTGGCCGAGCTCTTTTGTCTCCTTAGTAAGAAATGCACTCACTTGCGAGTGGTGTGTGTTTTTCATCCTGCTGTTTTAGGCTGGTGGTAGGCCTCCGTCAGAAGTTCAACTAGAAAGAGGACGGCCACTTCTGCACCAGCAACATACAGACACTGGCTAGAACACCAGAGGAACAAAAGAGTCTACTTTTAAACCAATGAGTCCAATTAGTGCGTCTTCTTGAGAGTTCTTACAACCGCGAGGGTTATGCGTGGGAAAAAACACACCCTCTAACAGTGTTGGAACTTTTTTTATTTTTTTTCCTTATGAATGCCCATATGTTGATGTATTCATTTGCTTCTCTGCATGTGGTGATAGACAATTCTTTCAAAATGCCTTACCAAGGTTATACACAAGCAATTATGTATTGCATTGCAAACGAGACAGTATTTTTGAGAGAAGTGGATATTGCACACGTCATTATATGGAAATATAATAAATGTGCCATTAAGAGGTCACAGAAATGCAATAGGTAGAAATTGAAATGTCAGTCTTAAGAAGAGAACAACAAATAGCAAATGGTGGAATTATATTCAACTGCAAGAGAGAAATAAATAACAAAACACATTGGGCCTGATTCGTAGAATGTTTTGCGCGCTGAAACGTGACTTTGCGTGCAAAACTAAATTTTTATTGGTTCATGGATCAAGTGCGGGGCGGGCCTACGCAACGAAATACATTCGGAACAGAACATGCATATTCCCCATTCTCCACGCAAAAGGAGGAAGAACGAGGAATAAGGTGAGTGTGTTGAGGGACATGCCACGCAAGGAAAACACACGCCCAGTCAACCACAAACCTAACTGTATTCATGGATTCCCATGCACAACTTCACGTCGGGAAAAGTCACACACAAACCATGTGATATTACCACCACATGATAGGAGGCGCAAAGTACAACACGCATAGGAACCAACGCACACAGGTAACGTAAACATAGCAATTTAGCGGTGCCATTTGGAGTTATTGGTGATCGTATGCAGATTAGTGGGATGCTGCCTAATATACAGGGGTTCCTACGCAGATTAACTGAGCGCTGCCTTGAAAAAAAAGGGGAGAACACAATTGTAATTGGCTTGCTGGCTTCCCCTCTGTAAAATATTGTTGTGGAACATGATGAGTCATTGGCCCTCATTACGACCCTGGCGGAGTGGGTTACCGCCAGCGGTAATCGTGGCGGACCCGTCCGCCCTACTACGAGTTCCCGTAGCGCCATGGAGCCTTTCTCCGCCTGGTTTTACCGGGCGGAGAAATCCATGGCGCTAAGGGACCTCGTTGTTAATTACGCCACCGTACTTTACGGTGGCGTAATTAACGCCTTCCCCACTCCCATCATACCCTATGGGGCAAGAATGGGAATGGGGAAGGGCAAAATGGGGATTGGGGATTTACCGCTCCGCCAAGGTCGGCATGGGGTGGAAAATCCGCCAACCCCCATGGCGCTATCGGCAGCTTTCCGCCGTGCTCCGCGGTGCATTTAGCACCGCGAATTCCGCCAGGGTCGTAATGAGGGCCATTGTCATTAAAGTAGTGGGGTTGTTTTGACTATGATGCTTTCTGAAACAGATGCCTTTATGATTCAGGAAAGTTGGTTGATAGAGAGTTACCATCTGGATGGGTATATGATATTCCAAAACACTGTGTTCAAAGGTCAAAAGGTTATCCCATTCGGTGGGTTGATGTTAGGGGTTTGGAACTGTCGTGTGGCTAAGCAGAACATACTTGTCCCAGATGGGTAAAATGTAATTGCACCAGAAGTTGGGCTATCTTTAATACTGGCCAGCAAAAAGCTGCTGGTAATTAACATTGATGACCCCCCAGGTGGTACTTGCACTGCAGGCATACAGGAAACTCATACAGGCCAATTCATGGAAAAGAGTGCATAAATCCAGCAAGAGCCACGTGCTGAGAACAACACTACATGAGCCTGTGCACAGAAACAGTGCATGGGGTCCACCCAAGCAGGCATGCATGTCTAGGACCCTGTGCAGGGTCGCATCGTATCTGTAACCAGCATCCCGACAACATGGGTACGATGTATCGTAACACGGGTGAACATCTGTGTGTGAACCACCGTAAAAGTCCTAAATCCAACATCCAAATGGACCTCCACGCTTCAATTGCTATACGCAAGTGTGCTTGTGCCTGCTTTTGGGTGGAGGAGACATGGAGGAATTTTCATGGGCATTTCACAGGCGGAAGGTTGCATGGTCACTTCCACAATTCTGCGCAATTGTGGGCGTGCTATGGACTGCCTGCAATCCGTCCTTCATAATGTTCAATTTTTCCCTTGTTCTTCCTCATTTTCTGAGTTCCGTACTGTGAGTACTGTGAGTTTACTCATCTCAGTCATGTTTTCCTCAAAGCACAACAATACCTGATCCACTGTCCTGATCTGGAACGTAGGAGGTTTACTCTTTTACTTAGACTGAGCTGTTTGCCCACTCTTGGCCTGAAAGGCTTTCAATTGAAAGTCCAAGCAGATCAAAGACATTACAGGTCTGGCTGTAACCCTGCCGGTGCTACGGGGGTTGCTACAGGACCTGTAAATATTTACTGACACCTGACTTTCCGGTGCCACTGGGAGATTACAACACCTGCCGCCCGGAATGTCAGGTGCCAGTGGTAAAATATAAGTCCCCATTCACATAGAGTCCCTTAGGACTCTATGGGAGTGGGGACACAGAAGCACCGGCACCGTTGCTAACAGTGCTTTTGCTTTCGTGACCGGTCTGCCTACCATGACCGATGTGCCCGGCAGGGTCAGACCTGTCAGGCACAGTGGCCCCGGCAGACAGACTCTGAATGTGGCGGTCCGCAAACCAGGGTGCTGGTAGGCTTACCGGAACCCTTGTTTCCGGACCGCCACTATTGTAATGAGGCCCAATGTCGAATATGCAAGGCCAAAAATTGAATGGAGACAAGTAGGCATGTCCTAACACTTTGTAAAGCATTTGGTAATATCTAAATGTTATTACTCAGCAACTTTGTCCATGTTTGTTTGTTTATTTATTTATAGCGCGCACCAGACACGTAGGTATCAGGGCGCGGGAACACGAATACTTTAAGCTTACATAGTTACAGAAGTTACATAGTCCCAAAGATACAAGTCAATACAGCAGTACAGCATGTAATAAATGTGTGTTACAAATAGGGATCCATGGCTTAAGCAACTGGGTTCAGTCTGAGTTATAGGTACTGCTGGAACTACACATCGTTTTCTTTAAGCCACTTGATAGTGTTTAGTCTAAATTGTGTGTAAAATTGGTCAGTCCTTAAGGTAGGCGGGAAGGAGTTCCACAGTTGGGCCGCTTTTACAGGGAAGCTGTTCCCTCCGATAGTGGTCTTTTTGAAAGGAGGAACAGTTAAGCAGTTTGTATAGGCTACTCTGGTGGGTCTGTAAGAAACTCTTCTTTTGAACGTCTCTGTCAGGTAACTCGGTGCTGAATTGTTGAGGCATTTGAATGTTAGGGAAGCAGTTTAAGTTTGATTTTGTCAATGGTTGAGAGCCAGTTAGATTGTCTTCTAATCGTTGATATGTGTTCTCTTTTGGGTATTCATTGGGCTGCTCTCAGGGCGTTATTTAGCAGTATTTGAATTTTCTTAGTAATGTATTGATTAGATCCCAAGTAGAGTATGTTGCAGTAGTCCAGTTTGGATAGCAGAAGTGCTCTTGCCAACGTGGTTTCACTGATCTAATCAGCTTGCAATTATAGGCTGTGGATGATGAAAACATACAATCAGATGATTTATCGGCTTGTGCAGTAAATTCGGATAGCATGGCTATGCATCTCGCCTTATTGAGAGTTTGGCAACGGCTGAAGTTGTATTTTATGCAAGTGGATTTACAATAAGAGGATTTGGAGGTGTGATCTACTGTACTGGTATACGATAATGGACACTGTGTCGATGTATAGCAAATTGTGAATGTTGAAATGGAGATTTTAACAGTATTAGGCCTGTATTCTTGTTGGAAATGTATGGACATGACATGGTGTAACATACTGATTAGTGGATGCTATGTGATTTTAACCTGGATTGGGAAACATTTGCATATTTGTGTTTGTTATTTACGTTAACATTTTTTCTTTTACATTTTCTATCTAATATATTTGAAATGTATGTGAACAGTTCTTAATTGACCTCAAACACATTAAATAAATGCTACCCCTGCCAGCAACCAAGACTTATGGGCCTCATTACAAGGCTGGCAGCAGCCTTGCCGGTAAAACTAGCAGGCTGCCACCAAACTTGTGATTTTTTTCCGGCACCTGCGAATGGACAATTACTGAGGCATTTCGGCCCCACCGGACCCGGTATTTGCACATTTGTGTGCGCCGGAAAAAAGATGCTCTCCATTCCCATTTGGTCACATAGGGCTGAATGGGAATGGGGAGGTCGGATGCACCGGCACCGTTTATAACAGTGCCAGTGCATCCAACATGCTGTGCTCGCGGGTGCCTTTCTGGCCACCAGGTCCGTCCTGGTGGGCAGAATGGCACCCATGAGCACAACTCGTAGTTTGCCGGTCCGGGAACTGCAGTACCAGCAAGCTTACCAGTACCGTAGTTCCCGGACCGGTAAACTTGTAATGAGGCCATATATCTTGAAGGCCAAACTTCATGGAGGAGGAGCTAAAACTCATGCAGCAGTGTGCAGTGAAGGATTCAGCATTCTGGACACCACACTGTGTCTGTGTAATCCTTAGGTGAGTGCCACTGCTCTGTCCAGCTGTACACTGGCCATGACAGAAGTGCTGGCAGGACCACCATAGCTGGCAAGCAAGAATCGAATGGAGTCCTTGGCCACAGGTGGCTATGAGGCCTCCTCAAAACATGAGTGGCAGTCTTGGGAAAAGCAGGCCCTTACTGTGATCAACCTAAGTGGCATGCATGGAATGGCAGTAGTTTATTTATTTGTTTATTTATTACATTTGTATAGCGCACAGCAGCCCATGGGCATTGAGGCGCTGTTACTTGCAGGGAGCTTAGTTACAGGGTAGGTACAGCTGGAAAATGCATTTATACATACGTTTGTACATTGATACATTAAAGTACATAATCGATGTATGATTACATTTGAACTTATTCAGCTGAGCAGGTGATTATGGTGTGTATCAGGCGAAGAGAGCCGTTTTCATGGACTTTCGGAAAGCTATGAGGGATGTCTTGCCCCGAATGGAAGGGGGTAGGGCATTCCAGTGTGAGGGAGGGAGGTAGGGGAATCTGGTACCACCTGCTCTTGCTCTCTTTACCAGGGGCACGCAGAGCCTGTTCACGTATGGTTCTTGTTGGCATTGTGGAGGTAGAGAGGTGGATACTTTGCGATAGGTAGTCAGGTGCAGAGAGGTGAATGCACTTATGGGTCAGTGTCAATGTCTTGAATATTATCCTTTCTTTTATTGGTAGCCAGTGGGCTGATTTTCTGGCAGCCGTAATGTGCTCCCTTTTGGGGATGCCTTGCGCTGAGCAGGGTGCATTGTTCTGGATAACTTGAAGTTTTTCCAGATTGTTTGTGGATGTCCCTAAGAAAAGTACATTACAATAGTATAGTCTCGAGCCAGTAATGGCTCTGGCTATGTTGGTGCAGTTCTCTTTGGATAGAAATGGTCTAACTGCGTTAATGAGTTTAGCCTGGTATGCAGTGGAAGAGGCAATTGCATGTAGTCAAAGATGAGTACACTGCACATGCGTAGTAGAAGAAGATGGGTTCTAATTTGTAAAGTGTGTGTGTGATACATTTATGTTGCTGCAGACACAAAAGAGAAACACACTTGTGGTAAATGACTATCCTGGTTACAACTGCTAGACACAATAGATATCCCCAGTGGAGGGACAGTGATATATGCCTGATTAACTAGCAAATGAACATAGCAACGAGACAAACGATTGCTACATGTCCCATCACATCTCTAACATCAAATGGAAACAAAAAAAAAGAAAATATGTGCCAACACAAAAAGGTAATACGAAAGGAAGGCAGAGTCAACAGCTACCCCAGGTCAACTTTGTAGAGGAGGTGGGTTTAGAAGATGCAGGGAGCTAGTTTTTGAATACTAGCTAGTAAGGGTCACAGATAGCTGTAGAATTTTAGAAAATAAATTCAGTTTATTTGTAGACTCAGACACATATTAAAAAATAGTACGTTTTTTTAAATAGACAACAACAAAAATAGACTTGAAAATGTCACATATGAGCCTCATTTGTCTTACAATAGAGAGTAAAAACAGGTGACAAACTGTTATTGCATCACAGTTGATTGAGTGCAGGTTAGTAGCATAGGTGTATCATTCAAATACTACTGTTAGATTTAGTAGTATGCTATTAAAGTCCAACACAAAAAGCGCCATTTTGTAATGTGCACATGTTCAGCGAGGTAAGACAACAGTTCATTTTGAAAGACCACAAAGCAGTGCGTGCATCTGTGCTGTGCCTTCTTCCTCTATTTTATGCCGGCAGTATATTTTCATACATGTTCAAACATGTTTGACTATAAAAGCCCCCTATACTCTGCACCTGCCAAAATCAGCTGAATTACATAGGAATCCAATTGTAAAAGCTGTCTGCAATGTGTACTGTGCAGGCAGTGTTCACTTTCTATGAGAGGGATTGTAAAAGGAAAGAGTAAAGGCATTTTTACCTGCTTACACTGTTCATGTTTGCACTCCATCTTAAAGATATTACCAAATGAATGCTGGGCACTGCAGGATGCCAGCGGTGCCCTGGATGCAATGTATCCATGGTATACAAAACAACTGTTGCATCACAGTGTGAGTGTTGGCATACATACACCACAAAGAGTAGTTTCACAGCAACCAACTAAAACATGAGCTCCCATACCATGCACAGCACCCCCAGTACATGTATTCAATCCATGGATCCTGCCAGAGAACTGCCAGAGAACTATCCCCATTCATTACGAAACTGATAAATGCCTCATTTGCCACAGGTACCATCCCTGCTAACCTCAAACAATCATGGGTGCTCCCCCTCCTCAAGAAACAGTCATTAGATACTCTTATTCCCACTAATTACTGGTCCATTACCACAGTCCCATTTCTACTCAAAATATTGGATAAAGCTGCCTATATCCAAATTCAGAAACACCTGGAACTGCACAAACTCCTAAGCAACAGACAATCCGGTTTCCGGCCACTACACAGAACAGAGACAGCCTTAATCGACCTAAAGACCCAAATAGACGAGCAGAGAGAAAAAGGAAGGACAGTACTCCTTCTCCTACTTGACCTCTCTTCCGCATTTGATCTGGTCACAAGGTCCTATGCCGACACCTTGACTCTGCGGCCCATTTCTCCACTGGAGCCATCAAATGGATTGAGTCCTTCCTGAGTGAGAGAACTATGAGAATCTTCTCCCCCTCGGCAGCCGCTGACCCAACACCCATCCTATGCGGTGTCCCCCAAGGTTCTTGTGTCTCGCCAACCCTTTACAATATCTTCACTAAGCCACTGTTTGACGATCTGGACCATCTGGGTATCACCTATACTAATTATGCAGATGATACTCAGATTCTCCTCCCGCTTTCTGGGGATTACATTACAGACACGGGATTAGTGAACAAAATGTACCTTATCATCCAAGACTGGATGGCTACTCATGGCCTCTGCTTGAACGATGATAAGACTGAGCTAATAATTCTGGGCTCACAGGCCAACATTAAAAAACTAGGCCTAGAATTTTCCTCTTTTAATATTGACGGGAACACCATCACAGCCTCTAAGGAGGTAAAAACCCTTGGATTCTACTTGGACTCCACATTGTCCTTCGATAAACAGATCAAATCCCTTACCTCCTCTACAGCTTACACTTGCAAGTTACTCAGAGCTGGTAAACCTTTCCTCTCTGACAACAGTTGCTTGATCCTTGCCAGAGCCCTAATACTCCAGAATTGACTACTGTAATACCCTATAGAGTGGTGCTAATAAATCCACCATCCAAAAGCTCCAAACACTACAGAACACTGCCCTAAGAGCAGCAATAGGCATAAATAAAAAAACACATCTCCTCTTCCCTCTCCTTGACCTACAAAGGCATCAATAACGCAGCTCCCAGCTACCTTATAGATAAACTCCAGAGAAGAACCTCGTTCAGACCTATCTGAACTGGGAATGTTAATTGTCTGACCATACCTAAATACAAGCTCACTACTACTGGTGGTAACTGCTTTACTGTAAAGGCGGCAACATTCTGGATCTCACTGCCTCAAGATCTGAGAGCTGACCAACCCTACCTACACTTTAGAAAACATTTAAATAAATAAATCATCGCCACTGACCCCTAGTCTCCCTGTACCTGTTGTGGACCTGCCCACATCTGATGAGACCTTCTTACCTTGCATTAATAGTGTAATACGGCGCCATATTTGAAGACTATGTGCAATCAAGTCTTCCTGTGCGCAAGCTAGTTTACTTGTGAGCTTAAGTGATATATACGAAGGGCCTTACTCTTGTAATTTATATTTTTGTATAGGGCTTACTGTTTATTTCTGTAACTATATAGGCCATTTTTATTCTTTGCCCTTACTTTGTACATTGTGTGTATCTTGTAAGCATGTAAATATTGTACATTGTGCTCATTTCGTAACCATGTAAGCTTTGCATTTCCATACTGCTGCGCCCTTTTACTTACGAGTCTGGTGCGCATAACAAATGAATAAACAGACAAACAAACACGTGCAACTGACTTCTCAAAGGCAAGCACATCCAATGTGTGCACATGTGAGCAATGTGCACCCATCTGTGATAAGAGTCCATGTAGCAGAAGCAATAGGCTACACTTATGAAACAGGCAGGTTTGGAAGGAGTGAAGGTCATCATTAGCACATTATAGATTTATGTGAGTAAAATATCCAATGTCACTAGGGCGATGCATGGAATATGCCATCCCACAGTACATCCAGGAGATTTTAGTAATTCATAGGCGGCATGTCCTCATGGCACCATGAATATCCCATACAGATTGACACAGAGTTGATTGTCATGTGTACATAGGAACTTGAATATGATCTATGGAATCCAGCAAATGCTGCAATGGATCAACATGAGAACATCTGAGATGCATAAAGACAAGCATGGCAAACACCCTCTCCATACATAAAAGTATGCAATCAAAACTCAACACTACAGCAACCCACTGAAGAGTCTCTATATGTTTATAACAAGAAAAGTGGATATGTAACTCCCCTCGTTGCAATAAACCACATTTCCGACATATAGTAGATATACACAGATGGACACCTGTTGTATATGGTTGTAGATATTTGTCAACGACTCCATTGCACATAGCATTTGCATTGCTCCCAAATCATAACAGGAGTTAACACCAATGGATGGCCATGTAATCTGTCTGATATTACCGTATGTTTAAGATAGGTGCATGCCATGGCACCACACGGTGTACCCTCAACATACATATTAGTCCTGTATGATAATATGGCACATGTTGCAACTGAAGAGGTATGAGCGCACAGAAGACAAATGAAAGTTGAACATTGAAAGTAAATCCCATGGAGTGAGTCCTTATATTAGTTAAACTATAGTACTGCACAACATTACCCAATGTTGATTGTCCTTATGTCTGTGTTTCAGGGGTCCTCCAATCAGGTAATGACTGGAACATCAAAATAATCAAAAAAGGAGCGTACACCAAGCAAGAAGTAAAACTGTGTATTACTTCTGGGCAAGCACAAATCAGTCAGCACAGTGGAATACAACTGGTTGATAGCAGCTGACACACCACCCCAAGCATTGTTGAAAAATAATAAACACCCTACAAAGCTGATTGGTGGTACTACGTCAGTCCCCTATAGCTAGACATAGGTTAATCAAAAATGATTCGAGCAAGTGATGTTCACCCCTCTGTTCATTACAACCCATCTGTCATCACATACCTTCCCTCGTCACCCCCAGAAATTACTTTTTATTTCAATGCATAATCGAAACACCAGTTGTTTACTTACCTGTGGCTTTTAGCCCCATGTTGGATGTCCTGTTGGCTCGCATTATATTATGCCACAACTTCTACCCCTTGTTACTACCCCATGTGTCCACCCTTAAATGTCCCCACTCCTGTCTTGCTCCCAGACTTCTCAAACTGTGCATGTGCACTTGGCACATATATCACATATCACAGCTGTCAACAATGGCCCTTCCTCATCTTGGGATACCCCGTCACGGCACCCATCAATCCACGCAGCTGGTAGGTGCACTACCCTGGGCAGCGCTCAATGTGCACCTTCACTGCATCCCCCTGCATGGGATGTGATGTCTGAGGACCCTGTGCTACACCCCATAGTTAAACTGACTTGTGTGTGCATGTGCTGTGTGCCAACATGCAACACTTAAAATGGTAATTTGAATGTATGAATAACATGCAATCCATCAACTGACCAACTCATTCCCGTTAAGCACCTTGGAGGACTGATATACCTTCAGAAACTAGCCCAAACCAGACCAAACCATTGTCCACCCATCACCATGTCTGTAAACATTTCATCACAACCTACACAACTGTATTGCCTCCACCATACCAACATCCTGGTTGATGGCAAAGAGCCGGGGCAAGTGGGGTGGGGAAATGTAAAAGTAGCCCATCAGCATTCTGCCAAAATGCTTGCTCTGCAAGATCCCCAACAATACCTGGTTTGTGGCTGATCGGTATCATGTCATGTGCTTGTACAATAGGCCAAGCAATGATCATGAGCTGCGGTTCACAATTTGCAATGTGACAACATACTGCCAGGCAACATACACCTTATGCATGACTTTCAAACATGGTTGCCAAAGCAGAGAAGTGAGCGTCCATGTCTCTCAGATAAAGGGACCTGCATGGAGGGTTCATATCACCACATGCAAAGCCTCAAATGGCATATCCTCAAAACAAACTTCCACATGGAATGCAAGATTTCCATAGCTACGCGAATGTATGAAAAAGGGTAGACAACGTTTGAAAAAGTAATTGCAGGGGTACTTAATCTGTAGTATACAAGGACATTCTTTGGTATATCAATTGATATGTTCCTGCTAGTAAATGCCAAGACTGTATTGGTAACATTGTCGGAAACTGGAGGATATTGCACACAGTCATATATCAGGGCAAAATATCCATCCCACAACCCACACAATGGGATTACCATTCTTGTGGGTACATGTTTTTCCAACAACACCCCTTCCTGTGTCTGAAATGCAAAATGGTTAAATGTACAGCACATACTATTGACAATGATGAACTGCATGTACAATGTAACCAAAATAGTCAGCACAACTAAATGTGAAAAGGGGACCACATTGACACACCTGTGGATGGAGTGCTCTCCGTTGTTCTCACTTACTGACTCCTATTATCTCCTGTTGTTCTCACCCCCGCCCTCCCTTCAGTCAGGCTCTTCTCTTGCCCTTATATTGTCCTCAACGTCTTCAGATGAGTCTGTGTCGTCTTGTCCCTTCTATGCCTCTGATCACTGTTGACCTTCCTTTTCTCTCTCTCCACTTACCCTTTCTACTACTCCTCCTTCTTCACACACCTTTACTTGTTGTAATCTTCATTTCTCTGAATCTGTATCTTTTCTCTCTTCTCTACACTCTCCTCTTCGACATATTCCTACTTTCTCTTCTTTGTGTTCTAATGTGGCTGCTAGTACCCTCCATTCTACTTTGCTGTCTGTACTTGATTCTGTCTCTCCTCTTTGTTCTTTTACTCTCACTCATAAAAATCCTCAGCCTTGGCTTACTTCTGACCTTATCTCCCTTGCCGTCTGTGTAAAGCTGAGCAGCAATGGAAAAAATCTAGATCAGCCTGATCTTGCTGCACTAATCTGTACACTCTTCTTTTGACCCTGCCTTACTTGCAGCAAAAACATAGTACTTTATACTATGCACGGATCAACATAGTACAGACCTTACTTTTCCTCTTTCTTACCCCATAGTCGTCTTTTCCAACTTCTCCAAAACATCCTGACCCATCCCTCTGCTCATTTCTTTTTTTTCCTCTGACTTTGCGAGTTATTTCACATCATAAGTTGATAATCTCTGTTCTGCTTTTGCTTTTGCTTCTTCTCCCACTCCTCCTCCGCCCTCTTCTTCTTCTTCCAGTTTACCTTCATACTCTGTATCCTCTTTATCCTCATTCTCTCCTCTTACCGATTCTGTAAGTTCTGCCCTTATTACCCGTGCTCATCCAACGGCATCTCCTTCTAATCATCTTCCATCTTCTCTTATTCCACATGTATTTCCCCATCTTATTCCCTATCTTACTTCTAAAAAACTCTTGACCCAATTTCACTTCTTCCTTCTCTTTCTAAAATTCTTGAGCTGACGGCATAGGCCCAGGTTGCGAGTTTGCTAAATCTTGATTGTCTTCTACCACCTCTTGAATTTGGATTTCATCCTTCTCATTCTACTGAGACTGCTCTCTTATATGTCTCTAACTCTGTTCTCTCTGCTCATCATTCTAAACTCTCCTCTATACTTATTCTTCGTGATCTATCTGCGGCATTCTATAATGTTGATCACACTCTTCTTATTTCCTCCCTTTCGTTTTGGGTATTACTGATTCTGTCCTTGAAGGGTTCTGCTCCTATCAATTGTCCTATTCTGTAACTTGGGCCGGACACACCTCTTCCTTGCTTCCTCTTCTCAACGGTGTCCCTCAAGTTTCTGTACTTGGTACTCTCCTGTTCTCTCTCCAATCTTATTTCTTCATGTATTCTTTCTTTTCATCTGTACGCAGATCATGCACAAAATGTTTCTCTATTTTACTTCCTTTGACTATTTCTGCACTCCATAGTATCAACTTGCCTTTCTGCTGTCCACAATTAGATGTCTTCTAATTTTTCTTGACTTGACTAACTTCCTTAACGAGTGCAATGATAGTTAGCTTCAAATTCTCCACCAGGTGACCAAGATTAGCACTGCCCTCGCAAGTCTCAGGCCATGCCACATCCCTTACCTTGCACTACTTGTGCTTGTGCTCTATGTAAGTGAGGCATGGTATCACAAGTAGACACTGACACAAGAGTTGCAAGTTTCAAAACCTTTATTCTTAAATTGAAGGCGTTCGGATAACCCCTGCCTGGCCCTTTAACTAAGATGGGAGTAATCTCAACCATGAAACAATAAGTCAAGCTAAGTCAAACAATAAAGGCGTATACTAACACAAACCTAATGCCTGCCCTCACTGTAATACACTCTAATGTGGTATAGGGATATTTATCTACAAAAGGAAAAATCAATGATGAAACAAAATGTCAGAATGGCAATATAAATCAGTATTCATTTTCATCCCCAAGTTGTACAGCACAGGGTTAGGTGAAACACTTGATAGATTAACACACTTTGGCTTGCGAACACAGTGGTGGCTGGCTCTGTCCTCCAGAGCCTTTCTGGCCCTTCAAGTCTGAGTCACAAGTTCATAGGTTTAACCTCTCACCCAAGTCTAGGTCATCCTTCAAGCTTCTACAAAGTTTAAGCAAAACAGTTTCGAAGTACAGTATTTGATTACAGTTCACTATAGGTTCCCCTCAATTGGGCTCAGACCTTTTCTCCTTGGTGGGGTACCCTTCCCCAAGCTTTCTTCACATTCCACACTATAGGTTGCCCTCAGTCGGGCTCATACCTCTTTTTGTATTTTCGAAACTTGGAGGTAGTTTTTAAACGGGTCTCCCTCAGTTGGGCTTGGACCCTCCTTTTACTTTCACACACTTTGGCTTGCAAACACATTGGTGGCTGGCTCTGCCCTCCAGAGCCTTTCTGGCCCTTCAAGTCTGAGTCACAAGTTCACAAGTTTATGGGTTTTACCACTTGGGTTCCTCTCACCCAAGTCTAGGTCATCCTTTAAGCTTCTACAAAGTTTAAGCAAAACTGTTTCTAAGTATAGTATTTTATCACAGTTCACTATAGGTTCCCCTCAATCGGGCTCAAATTTCTTCTCCTTGGTAGGGTTCCCTTCCCCAAGCTTTCTTCACATTCCACACTATAGGTTGCCCTCAGTCGGGCTCATACCTCTTTTTGTATTTTCGAAACTTGGAGGTAGTTTGCTCTCACCTACACATGACCACTTCAACCCTCTTCCTTTCTTTCTTTACTTCCACTTTACATATTTTCCTGCAGTTCCAATATTTTTTTGAAAATGTACTTGTTACCTATGATTTGCTTTTCAAATGGGTCTCCCTCAGTTGGGCTCGGACCCTCCTTTTACTTTCACACCTGGATCTCCCTCGGTCGTGCTTGGGCCCTTCTCTTGCTTTTCAACAAAACAGAGTGAAATAGATCGTGAGCTTTTTTTAACCTTCATCTCTCACTTCCCACTGCTTAGTACAGCTTTAAAACATTTCATAGAGATTTTCGATTGGGCAATCTCAGTTCGCCGGACCACTTTGCAACTTTGTATTTTGTATTCACTGTTACTAACAATGGATTCACTTTCTCTCGCAGCTTATCGGCGTTCATGTAACCTTCATCCCTCGGATAAAGTTGCAAGCATTTCAATTAAACAAAGACCAGGCTTTCTTTGCTTCCTTCAACTCACTGGTCGTGTTAAGATGCTTTCGGTCTTTCGTGCCTTTGATGTAGGAGTCTTTACCGCTGCTGCTTCTGTGCCTCCCCAACTCTGCCATTTACCTGGGAGGGTGGCTGGTAACCTTGTAGCACTCCAAAGACTCGATCTCCCGCCGATCTGGCTGTTGTACGCAATCCTCACCACGTTTCGGAAATAACAATCTCTCAATGGGGGGGGTCTCTGGCTTCCTGACCCTTCGGATTCACCCCACGATTTGTCCCTCTCCTTTCCCTGGTTCTCCATAGCCATGGAAGGACTTCAACTTCTCGTGCACCACCTTGCTCAAATTGTGTCTCAGTGTTCCAACTTTTAACAATGTGGGGAGAGTTAATAGTTATTAGGTGTGCCTGACCCTGCCTGATCTCATTGTATTGCATCAGAAATAATCCCTTTAGCCTTAGACCTCCTCTTCCTTGTTTCAGAGTTTTTGTTGGAAAAAGGGGGGGTGGTCTGGGAAGTTGGAATATTCTATGAAATAGGATTGGATAGCGATATTGGAAAGGGGGATACCGCATATTGCAATCTGGTGTCACTCCCCACTCCCCGAGAACCACTCACCCAGGTAATCCTCCCGTACCTCTCCACCCCCAGGGTCTGGATTCATAGGCGATGGCTGTGCCCTGGCCAGCTGAGCAAGGGATTGTTTGCGTCTGGGCAGAAAAACAACTTCAGGTTATTCACATCTACCACAGGAATGTCTGCTACCTGTTTTGATTGATCCTCAGCTCCAAATGGTGCCTGTTTCTCAGTCAATACCACAAAATGATTTACGGTAGTAACAGCGGGTAGGTATACAGCAATGGTTTTGGGGGATACAGTGTCTAGCAATGGCGTAACTGCAGGCAACTATTTTTTTGTAGTTGCAAATCTTGTTACGTGATCATCAATTTTGACAGATATCGTATAATTTGTCCCACCCACTTGATTTGGAGCTTTAGGTATTTCAAAACCAGCTAACGTCTCACAAATATTCAAAAGATCCAGCCGGGAGAGATTGCCTAAAACTCTCATTGGCTTGCCGAGTAAATGTGGGATTACTATCTCCTTTATATGTAACAATTTTATTTTTCTCATTTTGTAATTCTGAATTTGATTTACTTGGGTATGTAGTGGCTTTCCTCTTTGCACAGCCTGCCAGCAATATGTAATCCTCTTCTTGTTTCACTGTGGGACTTGGGGACTCCAAGCCAGCAAGGACTGAACAGTTGGGAGAATGAGTTAGGGCTGGCAGAGCACAACAGCAATACAATGCAGTTCCCTTTGTCACAGTGGCCTTTGGGGCAAAGGCAGCCCAACCGCATCATATCCACTTCCTATTTCGCGGTGAAAGGTAGGGCCTCCAAGCCTGACCACGATTGAACTGTTCGGAGAATGAGACGGGACCAGCAGCACACAACACAGCAGACGTTGGTCCCTTTGAACAGTCAGGGCTGGCAGTGCACAAGAGCAGCTCAGCTCCCTTCATCGCAGTGGCCTTCAACGCAAGGATGGCCTCCCAGAAATGTTTATTCTTTTCCTCTTTCGCAGGGGTGGGGGGCAAAGCATCCAAGACCAGCAAGGAACGAACACCCGGGAGAACCAGTCAGGGCTGGCAGGGCACAACGGCAGCACAGCCCCCTTTGTTGTGGCATGCTACTTAGTATCCTTCTCTTGAAGTGAGTGTATGAGTCAAATCCCACCAGATGATAACTGGGAACAAAAGCATGAGCAGTGGTAATTGGTGATGGCAGCTTATGGTAGTGTCAAGTTTGATTGATTTTGTTTGGAGGGAGAAACAGAGATTCACGGATGAGAATGACACACCAGTCAGTGTCCATCTCCTCAAGTGAGTGGATGAGACACATGCCATTTGGGGAGGAGGAGTGAGAGGAACCAGGAATTCCATAGGAGAGCTTGTGGGAGTGGCACACTGACTTGGATTTTGCTGAGAGGGATCAGAAGAGTTTAGGGGAGATTGGTGACACATATTTGAACACATGAGGTGCTGCTCATGTTCCTTTCACCCACCAGAATGACACGTGGTCTATTGAACCCAAATCACGTTCCACACACTCAACAGAGCACAAAATTGTATAGAGTTTGCATTACAGTGCTGACCTTCCACAGAGACCAAACAAGGATGTCTTGAACTATCTCAGGGCTAGAAAGGAGAGAGGTGCATATCTTATCAAATGAATGTGTATGCAGATCAACAGAGTTCTTGAAGAATGGTAGGAGATTGAAAATCAACGTTCTAAATCTCTACCTCCACCATCCACTGTGCAACTAGTACTGATGATTAAATGGATGGTGATTAAGAGAAAGATTAATCTCCATCAGAGTCTAAGATTGAGACAGAGAATTACACCATAACTGCAGAAGCTGTGGTATTAACAGAAGCACACCCAACCTGTATACTGTCTCTTTCAGAACCACCCTTACCCACTATGTAAATCAAAAGTGTGGGACTGCATCAAAGAGAATACAACACATCTGGTCACTTGCAAACTCTGCTGAAATAAACGCTGTGCTGAGGAAAGAAAATAACTAACTTGGGTATGACATCTGTCAGTCAGATATTCAGTGCCACTATGCACAGACCTGGGAAGAAGTCAAAGGGTGTGAAGGGCTTCCATGCCCCTACTGTCTGAAATGCAGAACACATCTTGACACTGCTCAATTACCACTGAACATACTTCTTGTGTATGAGTGTTGGCTTGAAGGGTGCCAAGCTCTCCTTCTTGCACCTCATTGGTGTATAGCAGTGATCTATCATTGTGTCAGGAGGTGTTTTGGAATATCACAAATCCCATAACAGAAATCACCTGATCAATGCTAATCTGGCTACGATGTAGACAACACATCTTGTTTCCTTCTCATTTGAGGGACACCCAGCATTTTGGTATCATATGGGAAAAGCCGTGCATGGCTGGGAAATTCCTGTCTGATGTTTGTTCCCTCACAAAGTTCTATCTAAATTGCACAAGGAGGCAACAGCAGAGTGGCCACTACAGCAGCCAGTGAGGTAAATAGTTCACTTCTCCATGGACATGTGGACCAGTGGTCAGAGCATTGACAACATGGCTCTCTCAACACCCATTGGCCTTTACTTCCTCCAGAAAACATGAGGTGCCCTGGATTAATGCAAGGGGGCATCAGGAGTGTGGAGTTTGGCACCAGGCAATAGAGTGCATGCACGATTTTCAGTGAAGGGGCCATGTGTCAGTTGAAATCTGGGATAAGGTGGAGGGGTGTCAGGCACAGTGGCTAGTGCTCATTTCTTTGCATTTGATATGATATGATTTTATGGGTTATTTATAATGCGCTTAATACCCATCTGTTTCTAAGCACGGACCCGGGGATCGAACCTATGTTGCTTGTGTCATCTTGCTTCCAAGACGAGCATGTTGCCGCTGAGCTATCCTCCCGAGACTATCTTTTGTCTTGTTTGTCTTTTGTTGCAGCTGGCAATCGATCAAATATCCTTGCTGCTTTTTAATAAACATCCCTGCTTCATGCATGTGCTCCATCTGGTGGTCACACACGTTCTCAGAAATTGTGAGACTGTTGAAGACATGTTCACTGTGGCCTAGAATATCACCTATCATTTCCGCCTGTTTTACAATGCAAAAAATACACTGTGAAATTGCAAGTGTGCCACAAGATGAAACTGACTGCCTTGAGGCCCACAGAGGCAACACTACTATGCATATGCTGAACAGGCTATGTGAGAATTGTGCTGCCAACACAAATTACTAAAACACTCAGTCACTTCAGATTTCTAAAAAGGACAACTTTAAAATGGTGTGATCGGCAGCTGTTTAACGTCTGCCCTGCTCTACACCATGACCGGTTGAGTAGACTACAAAGTTTTCTAGCCATCTACACACATCCTGTAGTATGGTTCTCTTTCTTGTGTACCTGCTTAAGAGTACCCGACAAACAATCTGACGGCAACTGTGCTTAGTAATTCACAGTTCTTAACATTAAGTACCAGCTGAATACCTTTGTGGTACAACATTTCAAAGTGGACACATTTCCTCTTCTCACCTCAGGGGAGGAGGACTTGCAGCAAGCATCACAAGGAGGAGACACTGTGCAACAATACCGGGCATGTGAACTTTACAGGTGACAGTGGCATCAACAGTTTCAGGATGCAGGTGCAATGCCCTGACCGTGGAGTGCAAACTGTGGAAATCCTTTTAGCATAATGATTTAATCATTTTTAGTGTCAATGTTTCTGTCATTTGTTGCAGCATTTCAGGGCATTTTCTAAATGGATATAGTTTTTACCGGGAGTTTGGGAGTTTGGTAACAACTGGGTCTGCAATAGAATGGCTTAGTAGTATGAAAACATATGAGAAATCTATTTCTAAAAAAGTGGAGCCTCAGTTATGATGAAGGCACCTGTTTCCGAAGACATAGCCAGAAGAATGTTTGCTAGGGATAGCAACATGTTTCAAAACAGGAGTTGCAAAAAGAGTTGCAGAGTAAACGGCTACTAGGCCTGAGAAGTGTTTAGATTGTCAAATTGGCTGACCTTGGAGAGGATGTTACTCTAATTTTCTGACTTAACTGTTCACACTCATGATTGGGTCATTTTGGTGGGACTGCACATCAGAGGTTACATGAATTTGCTTTGACCAATATGGTTATGCCATTTTAGTAAACTTTACATGTACAACTTTAGCCAATCAGGATGGATCATTTTGTGCTGACTGCACAATTAAGTAATTCATACAGGGCTGCACTTAGGATGGTGTTTAGTTGTCTATATAGGTTAGAGTCAGTAGGGAGCTTGGTTTTATCATGTACTTGATACTCAAATGTTATGTTTTTTTTCTTTAAATACTGTAGCTCAATGTGAACATGTTGACTGACCCTTCCAGCCGTAATTTGCATGTATTAATGTTGTTTTTCTTGCAAAGCGTGCACTCTATTACTGCTTCCTTTGATTGATCTATTTTCAGTTGATTTTTGGGCATACCATACACTAGGTGGTACATCAATGACACATGTTGAAAGCTTTGTGAGCAATATGGGCGAACATATGTGTAGGAAAAGCGGAGGGACACCCTCTTCAGTGACTCGGACATCTTGAACACGGTTGGGTCAAAAACAAACAGCAAACCATCAGCAGCACAGATATTTAATGGCTATTGGACTCTTCCCCTGTTAGAAAAGATGATTCATTGTCACAGTACTGCCCATCTAATCAGTGGCACTTGTGTGAGTTACAGAATTAATATGCTGCCCCCACCTCTGTTTTTGTGCTACCAGTGATGTTGTTCCTAGCCATAGAAATAGCCTTGCAGTGCTGCTTTTATACCATTTTGAAAATAAAAAAGGTCTAGGTTGTGGAAGACAATCATTACAAGGTGGGCGGTAAGGGATTACCGGCACCGGTAAGGAGACCGGTGCCGGTAATCCCCTACCGCCCAATTCCGAGGGCCCGTAGCGGAACCGTAAGGGACGTGTGGTCTGACCACATGTCCCTTACGGGTCCTGCTAAGGGACCAGTGTGCTAATAACGGGCTTGCAAGTCGCAAGCCCGTTATTAGCGCCCTCCCCATTGAGCCCTATGTGGGATCAAATGGGAATGGGGAATGGCATGTTCAATGGTGACTTACCGGTCCCGCTAGGGTCGGACTAAACCGGTAAGTCCCCATTGAACTATACCAGTGCCGGACCCGTTATTGGTGGCAGTCATAGTGCAAATAGCGCCATGACAACCACCAATCTCGGAATGAGGCCCATTGTGAGGAATTTCCATATGGCATGTGTGTAGAAAACCTGACATTATTGCATTCATTAATAACATGATGCACGTAATTCCCTCTCAAAAAGAGTGGTCTGAAAAACAGAACCCCTTTCCTTCAGTTCTTTTCTAAAAGCACTGTGACACATTTGCCCTGCTGCATCAGTATCCTGATCTGCAGCACCAGCTCTCCAGTTTCACAGAGGAGATGCAAATAACACAGGTGCTCTTTTTTTGGCTGCAGTAACAGCCAACTCACTGTAGCACAGAAGCTGCATTAAAAACTGCACCTATCTTCCAAAACAACATAATTATGAGGAATTACCATCTGGGTGACAGTTTAATCTTTATACATAAGCCATACCTAAGATTAGGGTATGGTGGCTCGTAATTCACATAATTACCTCTGATTTGAATTAAACACATGTCAATACTGTGAGCTCAGGTCAGCTGTGAAAGGGTTGTGTGTATTCTAGTCAGCTGGTAAAACATGATACTGAATGACCAGTCCTCTCTTTTGATACTCTGTTAGGTCATGTATCATCTCCCTCCAGCAGGGCAGCCACTTAGCAGGAGCGGTCCTGAATAACAGAAATCAAAGAGTACTCCCTAAACATAAGCACTTCCTACACTCCAGTGTGTTGTATTGCGAAAGGCCTTTGATACTATGGGTCTGAGAAGGAGGCAGGGTTAGTGTAGTTAGAGGGAGCACAGCACAGTTGTGGAAGGATTTGTTTATTTATTTATTCACATTTGTTGAGCACGCAACAGCCCAGGGGCATCGTGGCGTGTGTTACAGAAAGTGATCACAACTTAGTTACACATGAACAACACAGACAAGCATGATTATTGTACAGTTGCATTCAACCATCTTGTTTCTCTCTGTACCTTTCTGTACATTTCCTTCCTCCCTGTCCCATCAACTTCCTTTAGCACAAAACACTTTGAATATGATGCAAAAAGACAAGGACCACTTGTCACAAGGACAGGGATTGGACCCCTTAAAACAGGCTTGATGTTGTTGAATCACCTGTGGACTTTTATTTGCCGTTCCGTAAAGGGGTTTCTCACCCCTTCAATGATTCATTCCTGTACTGCAAGAACAATTCATTTTGGACCTCTTTTGGGGTAGTTGCCATTTCCAGATCCTTCAACTAGTGAGGAGAAAATTGTCTGTTTAAGACAGAGGCAAGCTCTGTGCCCTTCCCACTCCCAGGCCACACTGAAGGTGATCTGCAACAGGAGCAAAACCTGTCTCTCCACCAGCTTCACCGGTACTCAGGACCTCATCAGAAATGTAAGGCCCCCATCCAGGAGCAAAACCTGTCTCTCCACCAGCTTCACCGGTACTCAGGACCTCATCAGGAATGTAAGGCCCCCATGCAGGTGTTTGTCAGACTCCCCTGTGTTAAAAGAACAAGAACAAGAAAATAACTTGACCATGAGCCCGTGGATTGGGGCTCATAGCATTGTCAGAGCAGGAACAGTCAAGATCCCTGTTTTTTGCCACCAAACAACTTTGTCAGGTGTTTGAATGCCCTTCATAGTTAGAGGACCTGCCGCTGCTACTTTTGTCACTGTCTTGAAGTTCGAACCACTGTCCCTGCATCTTCTAACAAGTTTATGGCTGTGCAGCTCCAAAACAGCTGAGTGCATTGTTGCCTTGGCTCGAACTAGATGATCACTTCTGCCAAGACTTTGAACCTTCATGTCTCGACAAAGCGCATTGATTCACATGCATATTCCTCACCAACCACATATCGAACCAACTCTTGGTGGTGCCATATTTTTGCTTCATTACAGTACTGTATTGAGCCAAAGCAAGCATCTCTTTGAACCCTACTCTACTCCTGCTGCCCATCTAGATAACCGCAACTCGCCATATTGAAACTGATTCAAAATGCTCGAACAATGATAATAAGCCTGGCTCAATGATCAACTAGGGATGCATTAAGCTACCATTAGAAAGCCTTAGCCCCTTTGGTGCATTTGTTCGGACCCTTGTGACTGGCTAATCCCCTTCTGCCACGTTCTCACCAAGAAACATATCTTTTTTGAGCATTGTTATGTTTTATTTTCTCCCTGTATCCAGAGTGCTTGCATATTTTGCTTTCTACATTTCTCTGTCTTCTAGGATTGACTAGCATTCTGTAGGGTGTCCTGACCCACGTTTAAGCTACCCTGCTACAACATTTGGTGCTGTGGGCTTAGGAAATTCAAGATGGCGGAAAACCCACATGTGCGCCGAAATCCAGGAAAGCTGCGCAGTTGTGCGCACACCAAAATGGTTACCTAACTTGCCACCCACCAGGGTAAAGAAAGGTCTTTGTTAACAAAATCCACTTTTACTGATGTCAAAAAGTTGCTGAAATCGTGACTCATTGGACCACTTTAAAGATTCAACCCTTTTTGTGGGGTTCCACATAACCATCTTACTGTAAGGAGCCCCATCAAAACAATGTTAAGCAAGGATTTACTACCATGTAAGAACCATTCCTGTTTAGAATGCATTAATCCAAGAAAATCCCAAAAATGGGTGCAGTACCAGTACTCACCACTATCCAAAAGCCGGCGTTTTAAAACCCACTGTGTGTTTTTCTGAAGGCAAGCAAAATGCCTATTTCAAACCTTGCAACATGTGCAAAATATTCACTGAACACCAGCAGACATTTGGCAGAATGGAGTTTTGTGTGCCTACAAAATCTGGGAAATGAAGAGCCCAAAAACAATGCTTATAACAAAAATGCTATGGAGTCAGCAGCTTAAGCCTAACTGCAACTGGATTTAAAACCACCAAAATCGAAAATGTTAAATTAAATGAGTGACCTATGTTTGGTGTCACATGCCTTTGTAACTGTTGAAATGTCATAGTTTTGCACTTAGAATCAGCATTCTAGCTGCATGTGTAAAATTACAAGTTATTTTAAAAGCAACAAAAAGTTAGCTGAAGGTCTGGCTTAAGGAACTTGATTTTGCCTAGCAACGGATCCCATCAGGAGTGAAACTTGAGTCACAACTATGTTCCCAGGCCAATGTTCCTTTTGCTGCCCACACTAAGGATATGCCATCTATCTGATAATTGAATTTCCTGTGCTCTGCCAGAGAGTGAACAAAGCCCTCTCCACTCAGGCAAAGGTTTTTATTACAGACGTCGTAAAAAGTGGCTTCCTCCTGGAGAAGCTGGGAGGGGCACTGCCTGTGAGAAGCAAGCTGGCTTGGCAGAAACTGGAAAGACTGGTTTCTGTACCATGTGACCTGAAAAGACACACCCCTGCAGCAAGGATATGGTTTTATAAAAAGGGGGATAATTCATAGTGCGGACATGTGAAAATTTTATAAATGATACCATAATTCTTGTGATTTTTCTGCCCACAGTTTAAGACGTGGTAGGAACCGGTGGTATGTTCAGGGGGGTTTTAGCGGAAAAGTGGATATTACTCTAAATGTGTGCATGTTAAAAATCTGAAACTTCATCAGTTAATGTCCCTACCCCCTGCACACATGTATGTAAAGTTGGGTCCATGTCGGAAATTGAAAAAGCAGTTAAAAAGTCAATTATGTACACTCTTTGAATGCAAGCTCCGAGAATGAGCAGATTTGGACATAGACATGGCTAAATTCAGCCACACCATGTATATGTAATTTCAAACAACTGTGTAACTCTGAAGTATGGATTTTGATCATATATATATTTGGGTGCACAGATGATAAGGGAGGTTGTTTCAAGAGATCATAAAATGACATCAATCTGACTCACAGTTCAGTTTGCCAATCAAGCGGAGGAATGGAAGCCTGACCAATGACGAATGAGAGGGGCAAGTCTAGTGATGCAACACACACACCCATTCTCAAGAAACATATAAAAGCAGAGAGTCAGGACACATAGAGACATTCAATTTCATCTGCCGCTGGAAGCCCTGCCGGAAAAATCCATACTTACCTCCATCAAACTCCAGAAAGCC
Source organism: Ambystoma mexicanum (assembly GCF_040938575.1). Classification (NCBI taxonomy): domain Eukaryota; kingdom Metazoa; phylum Chordata; class Amphibia; order Caudata; family Ambystomatidae; genus Ambystoma; species Ambystoma mexicanum. The sequence goes on along the minus strand of NC_090937.1, from coordinate 1,513,089,715 downwards.
AAACTAGAGACTTCAATCTATCCAGAGCAGAGACCAGACCAGAGAGAAAGCAGTGCTGTGCCTAGCAGAGACCAGACCAGAGAGAAAGCAGTGCTGTGCCTAGCAGAGACCAGACCAGAGAGAAAGCAGTGCTGTGCCTAGCCGAGACCAGACCAGGCGCTGTGAGCAGAATCCGGAAAGACCTGACCAGACTGAAGATCGTGACCAAGTCGCTTTCCTGTTCAAAATCTCTTGTGAGTACTTAGCAAAACTCAGAACACATCTCTTAGTTTAAATTCATCTAATTCAATCTATTTAACCTAAGTAGAACTGCCTCCTATCTGTCACCTGTCATTTCTAGTAAAATTTGTCATTTTGAAAAAGTGTGCGTTTAAAATTTACAAAACCAAAAACGACCTTTACTAAATTACTCATATCTCCGCAACCGTTTGGGCTAGAGACTTGCAATAACTTTCATTTGGAAGCTGAGATCCCAGGCTTTCCTAGGACCCCAAAACGGTAGAGATAGTCCTTGCGGTTTCTTTGTAATAGCGCTCGGCGCATCCGCGAATTTTGCCACGATTTGCAATTTCTTCACATGTAAAAAAACTGCTGCTGCCTGATTTCATTTGCCAGAAATTCGTTTAACCTGCTAACTATCCCTGCATCATTGCTAGTGTGAGCCTGGACTAATATTAACTAGATACCACTCATCCTGAACCTCTAAAAGGGAATTAAGAGCGTTTCCAGCATATTTCTCATTCATTGCTAGCACCTATCAAAGCATTTGCCTGTGTTTTCAAACTTCTGTTTAAGCTTGCTGGATTGAACTGAATTACAGTTGATTGCATTTCTGAGAACTGTGTGTTTTCCTTCCATTTCCTTGCCTTGCATCAAGGGGGGGAGGGGAGTAGCCAGAGAAAAGTGATTACATTGTTTGGTTGAAATCATATTGCGTATTTTCTGTACTGCAGTCATTGAATATTGCATCCACCTGAGCCTACATAAAGCATCCTCTACCACATTATACTTTTGTTCCTATTTACCAGTGTGCTACCTTATCCATTTCATGTCAACTCATTAGTGATTAAAGAAGTGTGCTAGTGCCAGATTCTCCGTTGTTAATATTTACCATATCAGATTAAGTGTGATATATATTTTAATTTATCAAATAAACCTTTTAAACTTGCAAAACAGAATTACTTCTTGGCTCAGTGGGGTCAGGGGGATTCCAAGAGAGGGGTGTTATATAAGGGTAGTCATCCAGAACGCATGAACTGGACCTAAAGATATATCAATAAGGGTTTTCATTCAGTATTCTAGACTAGGCGTTAACTTGGCTGTAGTGCTGAATTGAATCCTCTTACAAATTGGGGGCTCGAGCCGAGACGTTGGGTTAGATTTACCACTTGTGCAGCTTAATACAGTGTGCTAACTGACGGGATACATACATCCGGTCGGATCACCACGCTGCATTACGCTGTGAAGCATTCCTCAAAAGGGACACTCCAAGAAAAGTTCTGTTCTGCAAAAATAAAATACTAACTTCTGTAAGTCAGGACAGAGACCAATCTCTAGAATGACGACCTTGGTAGATATGAAAATAGCCAGAGAGCACTTCTTACATAAGTTATTTGTGAGAGGTGAGTGGACTCACCAGGACCAAACAGTCTGGTTGCAGGCCATCACGCAACAGGTCACTGAAACAGGGTCAGATATATATAGAGATCAGGGTCCATTACATGTGGCCCTGAGTGAACTATACATGGCCCCTAAGGCCAAAGATGAACACGACAAGATTGTTAGGATAGCGGCATACCTGTACCTATATATGGGAGACATGCAGGATAGATGTGCTGAAAGCCAAAATCTGGCAAATAGGCAACAGATGGCATTACAGAAGGCCCAATCTGATCTGGACTCTTCTGAGCAGAGGCTGCAGAGGAGCCAGGAGGCAGAAAATAATAGTAGGCAATATATCATTAAAATAAAAGAGGATATGGGCATCCTACAACAGGAAAAGACAGACCAGGATACCCGATTTCTGGCCCTGCAGAAGGAGCACCAAGACAGTTTGGACTCCTTACTGCAGAACCAGAAAAAGCTGGAGCAACAGATCAATTTCAACAGGGCATGCACAGAGCAGGTAGCCACCCTGCAAATCCAACTAGACAGAGAGAAAGAGGAGAGCAATAAACTGATCCTGAAAGACCTGGATACCCAGGCAGAGTTTGATCAGGAGCGCCAGAAAGCTGGTGCCTTCCAAAGGCAAAGGGACGACCTGGCGGCACAAATGCAGGCTCTTAGTCAGGAAAGAGACGCCTTAGGCCAGGAAGTCTGCCATTTAAAAAGAAAAATGGAAGAAAATCACCTGGCCCACCAGGGACTGGGTGATCTCCAAAAAGAACACCAGAACTTGTTAGAGCACACCAGGAGGGTGGAGGATGCTCTAGCAAGAAAGGAGCAGGCCAATAGGGACACAGCTCAGGAGGTAACCCTCCTGCAGCAAAGACTGGCCCAGTTCTCCAGGACCAACCAGGAAGCACAGAGGGAAAATGAGGCCCTCTGTCAACACAATGATAGGCTCCAACAGCAGGTAGCGATGCAGGAGAGACTGATAGAGTCGAGTAAGGCCTTAACTGAAGAACTGAAGGCACAAATGCAGGCTCTTGCATTGCAACAGGGAGCAGGGGGGGATAGAGATGAGGTTCGCTGGGAAAGGGAAACTCCGGAGCATAACCTCAGGAGCCCTCGTACCAGAGGCCCTCATACCTCTCAGTCCCTGGACTCTGCCACCCCCATGTTCCCTGGCGCACATGAGCACAGGGCCACAGGGATGGCAGATTACTATCCAGCTAAGAGTATGGCCAGAACTCATAGGCCAGAACCACTCAGGAATGGAGGGGTGGGCATCCGGGTATGGGCACCCAAGTACAATACAGTTCAGTGGGGAACCCCAGGAGAGTAGGCCCATTAAGGGCATCCTGAAAACCTCTGCCCAGTTAGGTCAGTGGAGGGGGTACCCATCAAATCCTGACAGCAAGGAGGAATCTGAAGACTCCTCTGAACTGCGCAGGACACAGGAGACCAGGTCCCCACATTCTGCCAGCCATTCCCAGGCTCGCAGAATCCGGGAAAACCTGGAAGAACAGACGGGAACCTCTGGGAGCAGTGCCTCTGAGTCCGACGAAGAATGGACAAGGGTTACCCGAACCAAAAAGGCCAATAAGGCAAAAAGGGCCTTGCTCAAGGACCCCTTAAAGCAGATTAAGGCTATCAGGAGCGTCATCACGCCTTACCATAAGAACGCTAAGTATTCTGTTTGGGAGCACTTAGAGTTGTTTGAACAAATGATGGAGACTTTCCATTTGAAGGACAGCCAAAGCTGCATTCAATATGTAAAGTGGACTTTCTCCCCGGAATACTCCAGTTTCTTTGCGGGGCTGGAGGACCAAAATCATTTAAGATGGTCCACCTATAAGGCGGCCATCCTGAAACATTTTTCTGTTCACAGAAATCCTCAAGAGGCTCGCAAGGCAGCCTACAATTTGCAATGTGGGGAGGATCAGGCCCCACAAGAATTTGTGCAGGAGTTAAAGCGGGCTTTTGCACAGACCACAAGAAGGGTGCGCACGGATAGCCGTGAATTTATAAACACGTTTTTCCATGCCTTGCCCAAATATATCATGACCCAGCTCGTGAGGGATTTTCACGAGAAAAGATCTTTAGACTGGGTCATTGAACAGGCTACCCGGATCTATGAGGTGCAGAAGCCAATAGAAAATAAAAGCAATGCCCAGAAAAACCCCAAAGCCAACAGCACCCCTGCTGCTGCCAAGGTGGCAGAGGTAAAGGTCACCCCCGTTTTGGATTTGGAGATGGGGGGGCCTAAAAACCTACCTGCACCTAATAATGCTAGGCCCAGAAGGTCCTCGGGCCAGTCGCAGACAGGGAGCCAGGGAGGCAGCCCCACAAATGGGGTCCCTCGCTCTCCTGACTATGTAAGTCCTCGCTACAAAGGTAACAGACCCATCCTGGGTTATGTGTGGACTCCTCCAGCCCAAGGGAGGGGATCCAGCCAAGCACCTAACCCAGGGAACTTCCCTCCAAACTTCCCACAGGAGGGCAGAAATTTACCAAACCCTGGGCAGAACTTTTTCCCCAGATATCCACCCGACTTCCAACCCCAAAATCATCCATCCTTCTTTCCTCAATTCCCTGAGCCCAGACCACTGAATCCGGGAGAGGGGAGGCCAAGGGTGGAGGGGTACCAAAATCTTCCCAACCAGGGGTACTACCAGAGGAGGGACAGCTACCCTTCCCGGGATCAGCCCAGGGGAGAAAACAGGGCCCCGTATCAGCCTGAGCGGGTTTCCCAGTTAGAGCGCCAGGTTCAAAACATGGCGCGGGATATGGGTCATATACTGAGGGCACAGCAGAACCCTCAGATCAGCATGCCGGCGCAGAACGCACCCAACTCTGGACCTGGTGCTCCAGAACAATGACGGGGGCAGCACCCCGATAAATCACCGGTTCCCAGGGAGGAGGCACAAAGGGAAGGGGGGTGTAAAGCCTTGGAGGAAGCTTCCTTCCTCACTTGTAAACAGCCCCTGGAAACCCAGGAACCGGAAACAAAATCTCTTGCCCCTGAAAGTCTGCCTCCTAAGGAGCAGAGGGGGGGTAGGAGAAACAAAAGACCCAAACAGACTCAGTTTGAGGAGGAGGTACAGATCTTCCAATTTGAGGGAGAGGGATCCTCAGAGGATCCTGGGAAAAGGATCTTCTCCTTCAGAGAGGGGGGAACTCCTCCCAAAGAAAAATGGGTCCCGAGGGATGCAAATCCAGACTGGGGAGATGTGGAGACTGAGCTACCGCCGCCCACCATCTCATCCCAGAACAAACCGCAAGAAAATCCCCTGGTTCAAACCCATCCTGGTGACTGCCTCCAAAAAGGGGGGGGCGGCCCAGAACCGGAGCCAGGGGAACCCACAATGGCTCTGATCTCCAGTTGCCAAATTTTTCTTTCAGATTCCCAAGGCTCTCCACAAGATTCTGCCCAAATCTCTTCGCTATCGATGTCCAAAACCAGAAAATTAGCCCACCAGTTGTCCAAAAATGTACATTATCTGTGCCCCCTTGAGGAGAAGGAGGGAAGATATTATGCCCCGGTACAAGTACAGGGGCAGGGTACAATCTCGGCACTGGTGGACACTGGATCTCAAGCTACCCTTCTGTCCAGAAGGGCCTTTGACGAACTGAATGCAGGAAGGGGAGAGAATTACCAAATTCCTCTCACCTCTCTTCCTGGACAACTCCAGAACTTTGACGGGAAGGAAATTCCTGTCGAGGGGACGGCAGACTTGGACATTAAGATCGGGCGACACAAGTTGAAACACCCGGTTATAGTCGTGACCCCAGAGGGCACCCCTTGTTTACTAGGGAATGACCTCCTGAGAAGGTTGTCACCCCTAATAGATTGTGTAAACAAGGTCCTCTGGACCCAGACTAGCCGACCAATAAAATTAAAACAGAGTGTCAACCATGTTAGTTTAAACGGCACCTGCCACATGGTTGAACAAAAATCTGACCAAGTAGAATTTCACTTCCAGAACAACCAAATTCCAGACGTGACAGTAAGAGCAGTAGGACAACAGACTGGTGATGGGGGGTCCTCTCTATTTCTGAAAATCAACCTTCCTTCCAGTCTAAAGTGGTATTCCACGCTGGAAGGAAACACTCTGAAATTCTATACTAATCCACAATCAGAAACTCCCACTCCTATAGTCCAGAAAGATGTGAAATCAGCTCAGAGCCTGGCTGAGATTCAGCAAATTGGAGAGCAGTTGTTCATCCCTGTTCAGTTAAATGATGGGAAGGACTCTGTTCTCGCTCGAGTGTGTGTGAACAACGGTAAGAGCTTCATCAGCGAAGCCATGTTCCGCCAACTCCCAAAAGATCCAGCCATTCCCACCTTTAAACTGATAGACAAATGGGAAATGGACCTGGAAGCACCTAATTCCAAACATCTCCTGCCAAGCAGGTGTATGCTCAAAATCTCCATTGGCAACAAGAGCATAGTCCACAATTGTTGGGTCGTGCGAGACGTCACTGCCGCCTTTTACTTAGGCAGTGACATTCTCAATCGCTTTGCCATTAGTTTGGACCTAATAAACTTCAAAGCTTGGTCCCGATTAGCGGATAATCCCATGGGCTTTGATGATCCAGAAAAAGCATTTAGGTCAGCTCAATTGCTACCTTATGCAGTTGAAATTCAGGTTAAAGAGGAAGTCACCATCCCAGAAAGGACCCGACAATTCTCCCTGGAAGTGAAAGTTAAAAGGGGACAAGAGTTGAAAAACCCTGATGCTTACATACATCTAAATGCTTCTCTCCAACAGCAAGGGTTGGGGGTAAACCCGACTCCATTAGTCAACATAGAACATGACCCCATTCTAATAGAGGTGGATAACAGCGACTTAAAGAGTATTACTCTAGCCGCAGGCACCATTATTGGAATGGCGGTTGATGACCGACATTTCTCCATTGATCTTGTAAATGAACTGTTAGGACCCATCCCCAAGGACTGTTTTGACAGTGACAGTGATGACAACGCAACACCAGACAGGATTTTTACCCGGCATGGGGGGAACTTCCTGGTGTACACTTCCTGCCCCTATGGTAAGGAAGATGTGACTTGTGATTTCAGGAGGGATGAGGTGATTTTCCAGGTCCATGAGGACTGCCTTTCCCACCTGAAGCCTCCAGTCCAAATCAGCACTCTGACCAGGGACTTCTCCACCCAGCTGGAGGAGGCCGCTGAAATAGCTAAACCAGAAGTCTTTCCAGGCTTCAGGCAGATGGTGGAAGAGAGAGTCAACCTAGCTGATGCCTGTGTGACTCTGGAACAAAAGCAAAAGTTGAAACAAGTTTTCTTGGATTTCCAAGATCTCTTTGCGGTAGACTCATATGACTGTGGTCGCACTGACATCCACACAACCACAATCCCCACGGACCCTGGCATGACTCCTGTGTTTGTGAAGCAATATGGCTTGCCTCTCGCATCGATGGAGTCCCTTACTGAAATAATTAAGAACCTTGAGTCCCGGGGAATAATCCGTCCAGTCCACAGCACCTTCAATAATCCGGTGCTGGGAATATTGAAGCCAAACGGCCAGTGGAGACTCTGCGCCGACCTCAGGGAGCTCAACAAACGGGTCCATACTTCCCGATGGCCTCTGCCCTACATTGACCAAGGGCTGGCCCAGATCCAGGGGTCACAGGTATTCACTGCAATAGACCTGACCAATGGATACTGGGCTGTGCCTGTCAGTAGGGAGGACCAATACAAGCTGGCTTTTACCTTTGGGGGCCAGCAGTACACCTGGACCCGGACTCCCTTCGGATACCTCAACTCCGGCAATGAATTCAACATTTTTCTACACAAGGCCATGCCTGACTTGGGTGCAAGGGGTAACCTGGCTTATGTAGATGATGTCCTCATCAAAAGTTCATCTGTGGAGGAACACATAGCGGAGATCCGTTATGTTCTGACACAGTTGAGGGCCGCCGGAGCAAAACTTTCCTTTCAGAAAGCACAGTGGTGTAGAACCCGTGTTAATTTCTTGGGGCATGAGATTACTCCTCAGGGCCTCTGTCCCCAGGAAAAGAAAGTGGAAGCACTTCAGAAACTGAAAGACCCCACAACTCTGCGGGAACTAAGGAGCCTCCTTGGACTGACTAATTACAGCAGAAAGTTCATTGAGGGCTACGCAGAGATCACCAGACCCCTGATTCATCTCCTAAAGGGGGGGGTCAAGTGGGAATGGGGTCCAGAACAATCCGAGGCAGTAAGACAACTCAAGAGAAGCCTCTCACAAGCGCCTTGCCTAGCTTACCCTGTCAGAAACAAGGAGTTCTTCCTGGAGACAGGGTTCTCTAATACGTGCTTGACGGCCGTATTATACCAAAAGCATGACAAGGTCAATAAAGTAATCTCCTATGCGAGCAAAACTTTATCCTCTGTGGAGGAAAAATTCAACGATTGTGAGAAGGCACTCCTGGCAACGGTGTGGGCATTGAAGAATTACCGCCCGTTTATCCAGGGGGAACACATCATAGTGGAGACTCCACACCAGCCTCTGCAATATCTCCAAAGTGACAGAATCCGGGCCGGAAATGTGAGTAATTCCCGAATTACTTCCTGGATTCTGTCAATGCAAGGCTTTCCTGTGGAGGTCAGATATGGCCAAAACAAGAAGAGTCCCCTCGCGCAAGGTCTGGCTGACTTGCATGATTGTGCCAGAGAAAACTGTCTCGAGGACGAAAGTCTGAAAATCAAGGACAACATGGAGGCATACCTTAATTCCCCACACAAAGTCTTTGAAGAAGACAAGTGTGAGGGAATGCCCACTGTCTATGTGGATGGATGCTCTTACCATGTTGACAACAACGGGGAGAAAGAACTGGTGGCTGGCGTAGGGAATGCATGGGTGAATGAGTCCCCAGAACCCTCCGCTGGATACAAAATTGGTCCCCGAAGTAGTCAGGTGGCAGAACTGATGGCTGTGCATCAGGCCATCCTCACTGCTGTCCAGCATCAACTCCACGAACTGGTCGTAATCACAGATTCGGATTATGTACGGAACGGGTTCGTGGAGCACCTGGTTAATTGGAAAACCAGAGGCATGTTATGTGCTAACAACAAACCCTTGAAACATGGGAAGTTGATCCAAAACATTGATGATCTGGTCACCTCGAATGGGATGACCATCTATTGGAAGAAGATCAAGGGTCATTCCAAAGTAGAGGGACCAGACAAAACTGGAAATGACTTAGCTGATCAGCTGGCCAAAACCGGGGCCATCCAAGGGGATCTAATTGAGATTGAGTCCCTGTTGGGGGAAATCCAGGTCACTGCCATCACTAGGTCCCAGACAAATGCTCACAACGACCTCTCAATTGCACAATGGAGTAAGGAGACCCCTGATGCTGATTTGATTACTGCTCAGAAGGGGGATCCAATAGTTGGTAAATTTTACCAGCACCTTGAGGACCCTGAGAACTTTCCCCTGACGGATACCGATTACATTGGGAAAGAGGACCTAAGAGTGTTGATGAAATGTCCCAAAATGTTCCGGATCCAAGACGGTTTGTTGGTAAGGAAATCCAAAGCTGGCCACGATCAGTGGGTGGTTCCTACCTCATTCCGAAGCCTGATGTTAAGTCACGCCCATGATGCGGCCACTGCCGGTCATAGGGGGTTTCACACAACATTGGAAATCTTAAGAGAGGTTGCATACGGGCCACACATGGGGCAGGACCTCGACCAGTACCTGAAGGGTTGCCTTGTGTGTGCACAATTTCAGCCATCATCCCTCACACACCGGGCGCCTTTACAAAAGAGGGGAATGACACTGCCATGGTCAGATTTACAAATCGACTTTGTAGGCCCTGTGATTCGCTCGGCTAGGGGGAATAAGTACATGTTGACCGTGACATGCTTGTTTACCAAGTGGGTGGAATGTCTCCCAGCCCCAAATTGCAAGGCAGAAACTGCAGCGGCCTTGATGATTAACCACATCTTTTCCCGTTTTGGTCTACCTCAAAGGATTGAGTCAGACAGAGGTAGCCACTTCACCAGTGAAGTAATGACAAAGATGTGGGAGATACTGGGGGTCAAGAGAAAGCTGCATATTGCTTATAGACCAGCTTCTTCTGGGGCAGTAGAGAGATATAACCGGACAATTGTGAGCATATTAAAGAAGTTTGTGGCAGATTCTGGGCCAAGTTGGGATATCCGATTACCTCTGGTCCTAATGGCCATCAGATCTACCCCTTCATCTGCAACCAAAATGTCACCATTTGAGTTGATGACTGGGCGCAAGATGGTGCTTCCGCAGCATTTGCTCTACAGGACCCAAGAGCAGACACTGATAAATGCCTCCACTACTCATGAGTATGTAGAGAATTTAAGGAAACACCTCCAACATGCTTTTGCTTATGCTCAGCGGAATCTAGAAAGATCGACTGATAGCATGAAGACCCATTATGACCTGAAAACTTCCAGGAAGGAATATCAGGTGGGAGACCGGGTCTATCTATACAACTTCCAAAGGAACCAGGCCAAGCAGCGCAAATTTTTGCCTACATGGAAGGGACCCTTTGAGATCGTCGATAAGATCTCCCCTGTGGCCTACAAGATCCGCATCCCCAAAGGTGGTTCGGCAGAGGGGGAAGACAAGTGGGTCCACATAAACCAGTTGAAATGTTGCCATCCCAGGCACACTCTGCAACAACTGGAGGAATCCTCTGGAATCCTAGCGGGTACTGTATCAGACTAATTCAGTTCCAATCATAAAACCTACCACATCTAGTCTCTAAAATATTGTGATTTACATGAAACTGTCTCTAGTGAGGCTGTTTTTTTTTTTCAAAATAAGAATGCAATATTTCGTTACGATGAAATGCATATGCTGCCCCACTATCTCAACAGTGGTGGAAAAAAAAATCGTCTATGAGTAGATATTGCCGCTCTTCCTTTATCATCCTAGGAGAGATGAAACCATGAAGGATGACCAAGAAGGACGATCCGGAGACCGGGAGCAAAGACACAACGGGCCCGGGGTACCGCCCAATCTTCCCATCAGGACCGGCGAGGAGAACTGATCGATCTGACCGGATGGAGAAGAAGATGCTGAACTGTGCCATCTACAGAAGAGGAAGAAGATTATGCGGACAGACCGGTGCGTGGGTCAAAACCCTTGGGCACGCGACTCCCCATCGACCCAAACTCAAAGTGCAGTCACGTGGGGGGGCTTGTAGGGTGTCCTGACCCACGTTTAAGCTACCCTGCTACAACATTTGGTGCTGTGGGCTTAGGAAATTCAAGATGGCGGAAAACCCACATGTGCGCCGAAATCCAGGAAAGCTGCGCAGTTGTGCGCACACCAAAATGGTTACCTAACTTGCCACCCACCAGGGTAAAGAAAGGTCTTTGTTAACAAAATCCACTTTTACTGATGTCAAAAAGTTGCTGAAATCGTGACTCATTGGACCACTTTAAAGATTCAACCCTTTTTGTGGGGTTCCACATAACCATCTTACTGTAAGGAGCCCCATCAAAACAATGTTAAGCAAGGATTTACTACCATGTAAGAACCATTCCTGTTTAGAATGCATTAATCCAAGAAAATCCCAAAAATGGGTGCAGTACCAGTACTCACCACTATCCAAAAGCCGGCGTTTTAAAACCCACTGTGTGTTTTTCTGAAGGCAAGCAAAATGCCTATTTCAAACCTTGCAACATGTGCAAAATATTCACTGAACACCAGCAGACATTTGGCAGAATGGAGTTTTGTGTGCCTACAAAATCTGGGAAATGAAGAGCCCAAAAACAATGCTTATAACAAAAATGCTATGGAGTCAGCAGCTTAAGCCTAACTGCAACTGGATTTAAAACCACCAAAATCGAAAATGTTAAATTAAATGAGTGACCTATGTTTGGTGTCACATGCCTTTGTAACTGTTGAAATGTCATAGTTTTGCACTTAGAATCAGCATTCTAGCTGCATGTGTAAAATTACAAGTTATTTTAAAAGCAACAAAAAGTTAGCTGAAGGTCTGGCTTAAGGAACTTGATTTTGCCTAGCAACGGATCCCATCAGGAGTGAAACTTGAGTCACAACTATGTTCCCAGGCCAATGTTCCTTTTGCTGCCCACACTAAGGATATGCCATCTATCTGATAATTGAATTTCCTGTGCTCTGCCAGAGAGTGAACAAAGCCCTCTCCACTCAGGCAAAGGTTTTTATTACAGACGTCGTAAAAAGTGGCTTCCTCCTGGAGAAGCTGGGAGGGGCACTGCCTGTGAGAAGCAAGCTGGCTTGGCAGAAACTGGAAAGACTGGTTTCTGTACCATGTGACCTGAAAAGACACACCCCTGCAGCAAGGATATGGTTTTATAAAAAGGGGGATAATTCATAGTGCGGACATGTGAAAATTTTATAAATGATACCATAATTCTTGTGATTTTTCTGCCCACAGTTTAAGACGTGGTAGGAACCGGTGGTATGTTCAGGGGGGTTTTAGCTGAAAAGTGGATATTACTCTAAATGTGTGCATGTTAAAAATCTGAAACTTCATCAGTTAATGTCCCTACCCCCTGCACACATGTATGTAAAGTTGGGTCCATGTCGGAAATTGAAAAAGCAGTTAAAAAGTCAATTATGTACACTCTTTGAATGCAAGCTCCGAGAATGAGCAGATTTGGACATAGACATGGCTAAATTCAGCCACACCATGTATATGTAATTTCAAACAACTGTGTAACTCTGAAGTATGGATTTTGATCATATATATATTTGGGTGCACAGATAATAAGGGAGGTTGTTTCAAGAGATCATAAAATGACATCAATCTGACTCACAGTTCAGTTTGCCAATCAAGCGGAGGAATGGAAGCCTGACCAATGACGAATGAGAGGGGCAAGTCTAGTGATGCAACACACACACCCATTCTCAAGAAACATATAAAAGCAGAGAGTCAGGACACATAGAGACATTCAATTTCATCTGCCGCTGGAAGCCCTGCCGGAAAAATCCATACTTACCTCCATCAAACTCCAGAAAGCCAAACTAGAGACTTCAATCTATCCAGAGCAGAGACCAGACCAGAGAGAAAGCAGTGCTGTGCCTAGCAGAGACCAGACCAGAGAGAAAGCAGTGCTGTGCCTAGCAGAGACCAGACCAGAGAGAAAGCAGTGCTGTGCCTAGCCGAGACCAGACAAGGCGCTGTGAGCAGAATCCGGAAAGACCTGACCAGACTGAAGATCGTGACCAAGTCGCTTTCCTGTTCAAAATCTCTTGTGAGTACTTAGCAAAACTCAGAACACATCTCTTAGTTTAAATTCATCTAATTCAATCTATTTAACCTAAGTAGAACTGCCTCCTATCTGTCACCTGTCATTTCTAGTAAAATTTGTCATTTTGAAAAAGTGTGCGTTTAAAATTTACAAAACCAAAAACGACCTTTACTAAATTACTCATATCTCCGCAACCGTTTGGGCTAGAGACTTGCAATAACTTTCATTTGGAAGCTGAGATCCCAGGCTTTCCTAGGACCCCAAAAGGGTAGAGATAGTCCTTGCGGTTCCTTTGTAATAGCGCTCGGCGCATCCGCGAATTTTGCCGCGATTTGCAATTTCTTCACATGTAAAAAAACTGCTGCTGCCTGATTTCATTTGCCAGAAATTCGTTTAACCTGCTAACTATCCCTGCATCATTGCTAGTGTGAGCCTGGACTAATATTAACTAGATACCACTCATCCTGAACCTCTAAAAGGGAATTAAGAGCGTTTCCAGCATATTTCTCATTCATTGCTAGCACCTATCAAAGCATTTGCCTGTGTTTTCAAACTTCTGTTTAAGCTTGCTGGATTGAACTGAATTACAGTTGATTGCATTTCTGAGAACTGTGTGTTTTCCTTCCATTTCCTTGCCTTGCATCAAGGGGGGGAGGGGAGTAGCCAGAGAAAAGTGATTACATTGTTTGGTTGAAATCATATTGCGTATTTTCTGTACTGCATTCATTGAATATTGCCACCTGAGCCTACATAAAGCATCCTCTACCACATTATACTTTTGTTCCTATTTACCAGTGTGCTACCTTATCCATTTCATGTCAACTCATTAGTGATTAAAGAAGTGTGCTAGTGCCAGATTCTCCGTTGTTAATATTTACCATATCAGATTAAGTGTGATATATATTTTAATTTATCAAATAAACCTTTTAAACTTGCAAAACAGAATTACTTCTTGGCTCAGTGGGGTCAGGGGGATTCCAAGAGAGGGGTGTTATATAAGAGTAGTCATCCAGAACGCATGAACTGGACCTAAAGATATATCAATAAGGGTTTTCATTCAGTATTCTAGACTAGGCGTTAACTTGGCTGTAGTGCTGAATTGAATCCTCTTACAATTCATTAATATTCGTTTGTTGTACTTTCTATACTGTTGCTGTTTGAGTTCCTACTGTTTCACATGCCTACTCCTTTTAAGATTATAGTCTGTCCATGGCCGACATGTTCACAAAAGGTGAAGGTTTTTTAATTGTATATATCTGTGCTTGTTACACATTTATGATTTGGATCACTCTTGCTTTGAAGATGTTTGAGGGCTGAGTAGGTGACTAAGCCGCCACTGCTCTTTGTATCCAGTGGTTGCAGAAGTTATGTCATCACCCACATGAAGTTGCCTATACAGTAGTAAAACTAATATTTTGGAATCCTGATCACACACTTGTCAAAACTTTCAAGTTCTCCCACAAAGCAAATCCATCCATTAAGGTTCGTGCGCTCTTTCATACGGCACAGTCAACCAAGGTTATTGGGCTATTTGAAAGGGCGCCGTGACCAACTAAAGTGTTCAATCCCTCCCCCACAGCATTTTGTAAAGTTCCTCAATTCTGCCACAGACTGCAGGCACTCTCCTGGGTTGTGCAATCTCCCTGTGTAGCCTGTTCTTCCACCACGACTTCCTCATTCCTTCCACCTGTCCAACACCCTACAGGTGAAAATGGTACTGGAGCTCCATATGCTACCTTGGGTTGTTCACATGCTACATGGTCCAGATACCCCCATCTAATGGAGTCCACACATGTATGTCCTCCATGGCAATAAGTCCCTCCATTCCTGGTGATGTAGTCAAGGGGTCCTGCCAGATATTGTGCAATGCTGGTGGTGCAACATTCCTAAACAATTTATCAGGGCAGAGCAAGAAAGAGAACCCTTAGAGTGGTCACATCTGTTGGTGTCACTAGTGCTAATTGAGCAGGCTGGATGGGTGCAAAATGCAGACCTTATGTGCTGGCGTTGTCATTGTGCTGCCCCCCTACCCTAGGACATGCTGGTAGCCTCTAACTCATGACTACTGGTGAAGAGGAGCAGTGCTCACAGCTGGAACACTAACAGGTGCTCTGGACATGTGCCCACTGGTCCTTATCACCAGTATCCCTAGGGCATTGCCCTTGCCTCTCTACCTCTGCTCCAAATGGCCAACCACCATGAAGAAGACCTCAGGCACATCCCACTGATGGTCTTCACTGGTGGCATGGCAGCAAAATACCCCCACATCGATCTATGTGCTGTCTAGAAGGGGTTTCAGTCACCAGGCCTTAGGCCCTACCTGTGACAGGAGCAGAACGAGGCGCCTCCACTACTACTGCTGACTCTTCTTTCCCCCTACTCACTATCAAGCAGATATACATCCCGCTGTGGATGATCCTCTGCCTGAGCTTCCTCCTGGCAGACCTCCCCTCATCATCAGAAGAACTCTTGCCCTAATGTGTGCAAATACATACTTCCTTGTATACGTCCAGACTGACATAAAGGGGTGTCCCCTGTCTCTGTGCTTGTGAACACCATGGCAGCGGTGGATGGCACTGTCTTCTCCCCAACTCTGGAGACCACTCTGACCAACTCAAAGTGATGCTGTATATGGCCTGGGGTAGAAAAACGGTGCCGACCAAAGTATGTGGATCACACTTCATCACTCACCACTGGAAACGTGTTGTGCTCCTTGGAAATTGCTTTGCAGATCACACATGTGCTATGACATTGTATCTAGTGTTTCATAACTCGAGTATTTCTCTTAGATTATTACTGGTGCTTTGGAATTAGATCTGCATCGTGGCTTTGCCTTTTGCTGAATTTTTCAGACATTAACCACAATGGCCAAATATTTGACTTTCTTGTCGAATCCCACTTTTCCAAACAGCAATGTTTTGGGTAAGGTCTTTTTGGGTGGTTTGAACTGAAGTAATATAAAAACAGTGTTCATGGATTGATTTCAAGATTGGTCTTGCAAAGCAGAGGCTAAGTTAACATGTTCACACACCAGTTGATCTACAGTGGAGGGAGAGGTAGAAAATGTAATAGGATTTAGTTGAGGGAGGGATTTAGAAAATGAAAACTCTTTAGTTGTTGAGTTGGGAGAACATAACATAGGATGTTTTCTGGGACAGGTGGACTATAGCAGGATTTTGAAAACATCTGAAATAGAATATCACTTCTTGTTGTCATTAGTAATAACTACCAAATCCAGTGGCTGCCTTGCATGACATAACCATGTGACATTCATTGTCAGTTTGATGTGGAGACCATTACTGAATTGTTGGGATGCAGACGGTAGGTAAGATTGCCTTTAGAGATGTCATTCTGGCATGCATTGCCTGTATAGCCATATGACCATCAGTTAGGGGGAGCTGTACCCCTCGCCAGTGGTGGAGGCCAAGGAGGGACACATGCTCCAGTACTACCTTACTCTCTTGTAGGAAACTGACTTGGAATTGGGCAAGTGCGGGTAGAATGACTTCCAGAATATTTACCAAATATTGCAAGCATTGGCAAATTTAAGAAAAGAGTAATTGAAATTGTTATTTTATAACACGCTTAATACCATTGAGTGGTTTCTAAGCACGGGATCAGGATTCAAACCTGTGTTGTGCAGCGTTTTTCTTGCTTAAAAGACCAATGCATTACCCTTGAGCTAACCTTCCTCCCATTGGATGGGGCACAGAAGGCCCCGGGTGAGGCTATTATGGAGGTTTAGGGTGGGCAATGTTAATAAGGAAGTTAGAGAGTGGAGAACTTTACAGGTACATGTTTCAGTGTCATCTCTTTTTGCTATTAGAATCCCTTGTTTATGGGTCTGACTCTTTGCTGGAAATAGCTTCCTCTCCTTAGCAAGTTTTTCTGACATTAGAGACACATACGAGTGCTAGTATCTGATCATGCAGCCTGATATTAATGTTTGGGGTAGATGGTACTAAAGAGAACTTCCTATATGGCCATGTCCAAATTCCCATGGTTATTTATTACTACCGGCAGGGTAATATACAGGACTGTTATTGTTGAAAAGTGGCAGCAACCATGGTAGAGGTCCAAGCACATGGGTGATGGTCTTTGGCTGTAATTGGTGCAAAAGGTCCACTAGACGTGACCATGTTGCCATGGTTATTTATTACCCCAGGCAGGATAACATATAGCATATTCAACCCCTGAAATTGTGTTCGATAAACTTCAGTCAAAGGACAGTTAAAGTGTAACAGTTATTTGCAACAAAACCCATTTAGTTTATTGAGTGTTCAAAGTGATAACAAGCATAACTCGCAGTCACGCACCCACTGTTGCTCAGCTCAGGAACACATAGATGATATTACAGATGGGATCAGCAACCATACAATATTTTACATAATGGGTGACATCAGTGGGAACAGTAGACTCCAAATTAAGGTTGTTGTTAATTTCAAAAACTGCTACATTTCATTGGTGTTGTTGTGACATGATTTAAAACCCATGGATGGACTGGATTTAGACACAATTTGGCAGGCATCTGTTCCAGTAACATCCAATAACGCAAGCCAAATGTTGTGAAAATCCAAGGTTTGGTAGGAGCTACTGTACCTGAGAGTGATATTTTAACATATTGGGGTTTTTTTTCTCACTGAAAATGCGTGTCTTGGTCAGCAATTCCAGCAAGATAAATTCCTATGAAAAATGGCATCCGTGACCGCACATAGATCTGCAGAAATGCAGTGCCCTTTATCAAAGTGGCAGTTGCTCAAATGCCTCGCCCTGAACAATTAGAAAACAAGCAGTGGCTCTTTCCATTTCTGAATTACAATCCTGCATTCCTGGGACCTTTCACAAAAGAAAGGGAACCGTTTATGATGTATTAGGAATTAGAAGAGCGCGCAGTTGCATGTTAACAATGTATGCACCAGAACCTTCTTTGGCAAAGCAGTGTAGAAGGCAAGACAGGAAGTGGGCATGTCGTAAGTGAAATGCAGCTGATTGCATCATGGCAAAGGTTATGTCTCATTCAAAGTTACAAATGTGAAAAACAATGTCTGCACTGAAGAGTGGACAGAGGCAGCAGTGTGATAGTCTTTTTTTTTTTTTTTTTTTTTTTTTTTTATTGTTTTGTTTTGATCAGTAAAACCTGACCTTTCAACACATTCTTTACAGTCTAAAACAAATACATAAAAATGACTTCATTCATTTTTGCAAATCAATACTACACAATAATAATTCTTGATTTTTTTAAACAGTCAATATACTGGTCACAGGCAACATACTTCAACATGACAAAAATAAAATTGATCACAGCTCTTATTCTTAGTCATCATTGATATCTTGTATCTTAATTTTCAATGAGTTTAGATACTTCACAAGTGCATACCTTAGTTGTTTTGTATATCCTAAGAATAATGTTGACCATAGTTTGTCAGACGTGACCACAATCTGATCGAACAAATGTTTAAAATAAAAAACCCTTTTTGATAATAGGCTAAAACATTCTACCACTAAATGTTTCATCGTTTCCATTTCCCGATTACAGAATCGACATATTTGAGCAGATGTCTTCTTCCATCTATACATGATCTCCCTTGTTGGCCAAATATTCAACCTATAACGCAGGAAGTCATTTCGATGACTAGGATTCGGTGATTGTTTTAGATAGTTTTCCAAGTGTCCTTGTGTTTTTAGAGCAAATGGATTCATGGCAAATTTCTTTATTTTCATGCATGCGTCTCGGGTTTTAATCCAATCAGACCGCCAAATTTTAATTTTGGCTTTATTCGGATTTTCTATTAACAAGATTTCAGAGGTACGCCATTTCTTTGGGAAATTATCTTCTGATGACAGCATATAGCCTGCATGATGTTAAGTAGGCCATTAGCACTGTCTTTCATGATACACTTTCTATATAATTGACAAACCTTCCATTTGTATAAGGTGTATAGAAAATTATACCTAATTCATGCCTAATGATCGAAATTGACTCAGAGTTTGGTAGCATGAGGGAGAGCATGAGGGATCTTTTCCAAAATGTACTCTCATATTTGACCCAATATGTGTATGGCTGACATCTCTCAACTTCAGAACCATACAAAATGGTTGGCACATATTTTTGTTTATAATATGTAAGCATCGGGTCAATAGTAAATTTGCAATATTTTGCCCGAATTATCCGTATTTGTGACACAGCATTTAAATGTTTCAGTTGTAAATGATGTTCATGTATTTTATCAGACATCTGACTAGTCACACAAACCCCCAGGTAGACATATGACTTAACATGGACCAGGTCAATAACTTATAGTTGCCAACGACATAGTTTCTGTCCTTTGTTCGTCCCAAATTGCATTATTTGGGTTTTCTTGGTATATATGCTAATGCAATTACGTCTAGCATAGATATCTAATGCATTAAGCAAATTGCGCAATCCAGCAGGTGTTTTGGACAGTAGTACCATATCATCGGCATAAAGAAGCCACTTAACAGCTGTACCTTGCAATAGTCATTTCTTGATTAAATATAGATGCTGCAAGGTTGACACTCCCACAGATTTCACAAGAATATACGTCTTTCTCACCATGAGTTTGTCTTGTTATGTAAAGTCGTGTGATTTATTTTATATATTCCATCACGTTCTTCCTTTGTCATAACCTTTCTGACGTACCTTAGGCAAGCCATAAACTAATGTGGCATACTGTATTTCAAATGAATAGGTATTTCCTCACCTGCTACATTTTGTTTGAATAGATGTATTGTTTAGTTCCCTGTATATTTAAATGAAAGCATTACATGTAGCATTTGTATTATTTATTAATGCAAGGAAACGTCATGGTATGCACTTAAAAGAGAGAATTATAAAAGGTCACTGTTAATAGGTTCACATGAATTATGCATCACGACCCTCCTGTGTGCTAAATGCCTCGTTAACGTAACAGCCTGTCAACATATAAGGCATGTTGTTTTGGCATTTCAAATGCATCCATACTATAAACCCTGCCGTTGTTTCTACAACATACATCTGCACACTTCTGAAATTACATTGGTACTCCTTTGGCCTCATATCCAAAGTTCCCAGATATTCCACACAGGGATGGCACACATTTGTATTTTAGTGCATGCAGTTCTCTCTGTTATAGTTTGATATGTTTTGTAACAAGCAATCCGGGTCGACCCAGGATTCCAAAACCATAAATGCCTTCCATACATGGCAGCTTACTGTGAGCAGATGCAAAGTAATTGGATTGCAGAAGAATCCAGAGCAAGTTATCTCAGTATTTCAATGTCACAGAACGGCCAGCGTGGCAGCCTAGTGAGGGTCAATGCAATGCTCCAGAGTGGCAGTCTGCAGGTCCATCAGTAGCAGAGATGGATTGAATGTGCTGTGCTTTTTAATGGTGGTGTAGGAACACAGTTTGGTAGCCCATTGAGGGGCAGGTTAGTTCTCTAGGATAGAATCCTTCATTTGTGGCAGAAATGGACAGGATGAGTCATGCTATTTCTAAATGGTTTGGAGTGTAGAGGTTGTGTTGCTGCCTTCTGTAGCCAGTTAGTTATGCGTGGTTGGGTACCTGTGTCTTCGTGTGAGGAAATATTCACTATTGGAGGTGGTGGGAGAGTTGGTTGAATGGTTCTTATTTTAAACCACATGTGAATGCGTCAGTCCTCCTGACAGGTTGAAAGCTGGAGGCTACCTGAGAAAACTGCTTAAGGACACACAGAAGAGGGCAAGATTCATGCCACGAGAAACACTGCTCTCACCCAATACAAAGGACATCCCCAAGGAAGACATAATGACGTGTGTAACTAAATTTGGACCCAACACTACGAAGCGTAAAGGCATAATTAAAAAAATGTGCCCATTGGTACAACTTAGTCTGCCCAATGAATCTACACCCATAATGGCATTGAAAAGATCCAAAAATCTTAAAGAAATACTTACTCATGCTAGGATGAGTACAAGCAACAGCAGATCCTCCACGTGGAATCTCAGAGAAATCAATGGACACCACCCATGTGGTAATTGCACTGTCTGCAAATTGACGAGAAAGATTAACTCCTTCTATATAGGTAGCAAGGAATGGAAACTACGCCACTTCTCCAATTGTAAATCATGTAACGCCATCTACATTATTGAATGTATGATACATGGGACAGACCTCCAGACATGTCCACAAAAGAATTGGCGAACACAGGTCAAGGATCCGATGTAAAACGGTTTCTTTTTTTTATTTTTATTATTTATTTTAATTGAAAATCAATTTTTACAAGGGTTGACAATTTCTTGTTTTCTATGATCTAGTAAAACTTTAAAAGAAAGTCAAGATCCTCCAGAGGGGGTGGGAAATTGAATGGGATGGCTGTTTCAGCTCCTCTTGTACCGCACTTCCTTGAATTCCGGCACGGCCCAGACAATTTTGCCTGGTGGGTGGCCGATAAAATGGCCAACACCACCAACACCACTAGCTCTCTGAACTTCAAGGAATCTTGGTGGATGTTTAAACTCCAATCTATATCCACGGGTCTCAATGAGGCACAACCATCTGGCCCCAATTTCTGACAGCATACTTAACTTACACAAATCTCTCCAGTTGAGACATCAGCACCCACACATGGGGTCCCCATATTACTTTCTGCACTTTACCACACCACTCTAACATACTAGTCTACGCCCTTTTCCCAACCAGGTGTGTTCCATGTCCAAGTGTGGCGCTTACACCAACTTGGATATTGCACATATTGGCCAACATTTGGCTCTTACCAGTTGAGACACCAGCACCCACACGTAGGGTTACCTCATGGCGATACAACAGCACCCTTACAGTCCAGCTTACGTCCCCTATCAGGTGTCTTCCATGTCCTAGTGTGGCATTTCCACCATCCTGTATATTCCACATATTGGCGATCATTTGGCCACTTGACTACCAACAGCTACCATCCCAATTTGCAGCCAGTCACCAGCCAAACCTAACAGACTAGCCAACGTCCTTTCCCCAGTCATATGTGTTCCATGCCTTAATGTGGTGCTTTCACTACCTTGCATATTTTACAACTTTGACGAACATCCTTAAGTACATCTCATCCTGCATTTCTCCTCCACCTGGCGCTTTACTTTCTCTATCAGCCTACTTTGGGGTTTATTCATTTTTACCCAATGATCACAATCAGGCCAGCCTGCCTTACATGTTTATTCCCACTTGTATGGGCAGGCCCCCCATTTCAAGCACACGTACACTCCTTGCAGGGCAGCTACTTCGTTTAGGGCTTCCCCCGTCACTGTGACTACGGATTGCATGCTTTCTAACTACGCATGCGCTTTGAAGGACCTTTACCTCGTTTCTGGCTGTTCTAGTCACTATGACTACAGGACGTATGCACTATCATATCACGCATGCGCCTCATGCTTCCACTATCCCATTTCTGCACCTCCTCGCACACAGCTCCATTCTGTGTCCCCCGGAGCTCTTGAACACACGCCATATGCTTCGTTCATAGTCGAACCCAGACCTAGATAAGATGACACTCCAGCGCCTTGTTTGCAGTTGCAGCACAGGCCCCATTGCGATCATCCGCCTTTAACTAGGGCTACCCTGCTCATTTTTGTATTTTTTCATTTAGATCATCACTGCCTTACTGCCTACGCTCCGTGCATCCAGTTACCTTGATGTTTGATCAATCTAAGCACTGCCTGCAGCATGCTCATCTAAAGTGCCCTATTTAATTTCAACACTGCCTTTCAGTGTACAACGCACCTAGGCTCCAAGGTATTTTTATTTAATTTTTCTTCATATAATTCATTGCATCATTATATGATTTCTGCTCTCTACTGACATACATATATACATGCGCATGCCTTTCCAATTCTTCTGCCGTCACATGCAGCCCTTCACCTTGAGCATTTGAGTATCCCAGTCACCCAGTAGAGGATGCCACCCATCACTTACCACCAGCCATTAGGCTTCTATCCAGGACCCAGCCCTGAGTAAGGTCAGTACTTGACCACTACTCTGTGAAAACTAGTGTTTTTAAATAGTATCGTCCTTTGTTTCTGTGCAAAACACGTTTTAGTACATGTCATTTAACTTACTGCGCTGAGCAGTCCCTCTCCTTATTCGACCCGTTTTTTAACTTACCACCCCTTGATTCTTTTTAGGGGAGACCACGCCTTGGCTCCAGAAGAAGGCTGTGACCCACAGAAAGCCAAAACGTCCAAGTACCAGTGCACCCATAGGTGCCCTGAGGTCCATTTTGTTATAAACTGCTTTTTGATTGATGTCCGCGACATCGACCCACCATTTGGTCACCCTTTAGTCTGGCTATGTCAGACCTATGCAAGGTCTTCCTCCTAGAGTAATCACAAAATGTATGCTCTATCTGGTTAGTAAAACTTGTTAAAAAAACCATGATGTATAGGACAACCAACATGGATTAGAAGGATTCTTTCATGTATGAATTTTCATGTTCCTCTCCCATTTTAAATGTTTCCTATTAAGTATATCCTTGTATAAATTTAATTAACTTGGTGCATGCGTGTAGCACAGTGGACTATTACTTTTGCTGTACCTATTGTCCACACATGTTGGTGTGTATAATAATTGCACTCCTGCACAGATTGTAATAACTTTTTTTTTCATGTATATGTCTAATGAGCAATTAGGTCAGCAATACATTAAAAGCTGCACCTAACCTCACCAAAGAAAATGCGCATGTTACGTTTTTTGTTGTACTCCCATCCATGAATAGGCAAAAAGTAATGCCAGCTATGGATTACTATTACACAGTAGACTGAACTTGCATCTAAACAAGTTGCATACTCTTTGACTAACACAGCCAGGACAAACCCCCTCCTAGTATATAGCTGCCTTCTGTAGCCAGTTAGTTATGCGTGGTTGGGTACCTGTGTCTTGGGGTGAGGAAATATTTGCTATTGGAGGTGGTGGGAGAGTTGGTTGAATGGTTCTTATTTTAAACCACATGTGAATTAACCTACAGCACACGTGTATCTTTTCAACCTGCTGTACAATACCCTGCCTCTGCTTGAATAAATAAGAATAAATATATACACTACATGGCAGCCTGCAAGATCTGTATGCTAGCCCAGAAATAATTGTCTTATTACAGGCTAGTTGTGACATCTCAACCAACTGTTAATAAGAAAATGACATCACAATTGCTCTGTAATCAGTTATTCCCTTTAAATGTGACATCACCATGCCTCCTGCTTGTGCCAGCAGAGAGAACTTGAGCTGTCACTGTAGCACTTAAAGCAGGGAACATCCTTCAAATTCCCTGCTTTCAGAGTCGTTTTCTGTAACGCATTGTAGCCAGTGATTGACATAAACTGTTTATGGTAGAATGTACTATGTGTGCACTGCTGGAGTTTAACTCATTTGAGCAAACATCTGCATGTTATGAATTTAAAGGACAATATGAATGTATTTTTTGTTCAATACATTTGATTAAAATGCTTGAAAAGAAATTCTTAGGAGCTGCATATTGGCTTTAGTAAATCTAAACAGATTGTATATTTATTATATGGATCAGCAAATTCAAGATATCTTACATTATATATAGACAGGTAAAGGGAAATGACAGTTTGTGGTCATGCATTAAAAGGAATAAAATACTCCCTACCATACATAAAAAGATTATTGCATGTCATCTTGGATTTCCGTGACCTTATAAATGAACTCTGACTTCAGCCTTGTTCCTGTATTTGGTTATGAAACTCCTTGGTGACTTGCCATATCCTTATAAAGAATGGTAGGGGGTACATTATCCCATACATTAAACAGTAAATAAACATGTTATGCATGTTTTTACACATCTTTTACCATGCTGAGCTGAAAGAACATGAGGCTCGTTGTGCAGCAATAATTGCACACATTCCATTATTAATTGCTGTCAATGACAGGAAAACAACTGTTTTAGTGTTCTAATCAATGTTATTAAGCATTTATTTTTGTCACACAATATAGTAGATCCTGCCCTAAAAATGAATTCATTTTGCATCAGTGAGGTGTTATTTGGCCAAGGCATAAGACAAAATCCCTTTATATGATCACCAGAAAAATGGATTACAATAATCCCATCACATACGATCATTGTAGAATGTGACTTCACCCACATACTTCCCAGTGAGAGATGTAGGGCAGAAACCATACATCTGGTGACGGACACTTTGCACTCAAAATCCAAAGTGGTGCTTTTATGGGAGACCTGTCCCCCATGGTAACTTCTTTTTATTCCCTGGACCAGAGTATGGCAGTGTATCTAGAGTCACATAGCATGCCTCTTTAGTAATATGCCATTATGCCTTTGGATTCAGGCACCAATCCAGGATTATTTAAATATTATATTTATTTTGAGTTTTATATTGTGAACAATGTATACCAAATACTTCCTATAAATAATTCCACACATAGCAGAATAGTGAGGCACTTGTTAAGTGCACTGTTTCAGTTAAACTATTTATTTTGGAAGTCGGAGGGCTCCCCACACTCCATAACATGGAAGCCTCCATGCTGGAGGCCTCCATGTTAATGAAGTCAGACTGACTTCATGGAGAAACTACTAATAGTCGTAGGGCTCCCACCACCCCATGACATGGAGGCCTACAGCTCCTCTGCATATGACATTCCTGCTGCTGACATTCCTGCTGCAGAGAGCTGAAGGCCTCATTCCCTGGACCAACGGATTCAAAAAGGTAAGAAAAAGTTTTTTATTTAAATGTGTGTGTGTGTGCACGTAGGTGTGTGTGTGTGTGTGTATGTGTATGATGTGAAGTGTATGAATGAGTGAATGCATGATGTATGTATTGTATTGGCCTTGTCATTTGTATAGCACCAATTTTACCATTAATATTGTTAAAATGCGCTGTTAGTGGGAACGCCTTCGGGGGACCGAAATCCAGACTGTTGGAGGTCCAGGAACACAATTATGATGTGTGTGCGCATTGGGCCAACACAGGCTTAGCAAGGCTGGCCAGGCTCCAGAAGAAAAGCTACCCATGTAGTTCAGGCATGTGGATGGGTGCTTAGAAGGATAGGGGTGGTGTCAGTGCTAGTGACTCTCTATGTGTTATGTGTTATGTATTATGTGTTATGTGTTATGTGTATGGGTGGCTGCCTGGGTGTGTATTTGTGTGAGTGTATGGTGAATGGTGTGTGTGCTTCTGTTTAATGTGTGGATTACTTATTGGTAATCTTGATTACTCCTAACATTCCTCTTCCTCGTCCAGTATTTGTGCCAGAGGAACGTTGCCTGATTCACAAGTATTGGGATGGGGTAGAGGGACATGGAGGTAATGCCTGGCTTAGTTACCTGTACCCTTAATTACTCCTAGTCCCACTCTTGCTTATCCCAGTACTTACCTATGGGGCAAGGTGCCTCATACATAAACACTGGGATGAGTAAGAGGGACATGGAGGTTATTCTGGGCAGAGGAGCTGATTTTGGACCTTGGGGAAGCGGATGGGAGGGAGGGGAGATATGTGGGGGATCGGATGGGGCATGGTTGTGTGCTAAATAACAATAGTCATCCATGTCCAGACTAAGCAGGCATGATATGTGTTATTAGTGGGCAGACAGGAATTTTAGTGTATCCAGTCTAGTCATGTGTCACTTTGGGGTGCATTGTTTTTTTTTTGTTTGTTTTTTTTTTTACTGGGCATCTCTGATAAAACAGTCCTGCTAAGTGTAATTACCTTGATAGACTGGCATTAGGGTGCTGCTAGTCTAGCCATGTCTTACTGTGGCATTGTTTATTTTCTGGATCATCTGTAAAAAAATAACCATGACAAATGTTATTGCTTCGACTTCCATTTTGGTGCAAACAGTCTAGGTATGTCTTAATGTGGCATTACATATTTTACTGCGATATGTTATTACATGTCTATACTGGTCTACATTATGCAGCCAGTTGGACATATTTTCATTGTGGCATGGCATTTTTACTAGCAAAGCATTATTGTTCCTGCGCAGTGTTGTTGACTTGCATGCATTGGGTTTTTGGATTGGTGTTACCTTACACAACATATGCAAACAGTCTGGCTTTTTAGACAATTTATCTCAGAAAGTGTGCTGTTTAATGCATTAAAACATATATTTATATATTTCTGATAGTGAAGTGTGTAGCATGTCCCTGCTGCAGTATGATTGTGTGTATTGCACTGTATTGTAGTTTAGACCGGTCCAGAGTGTGACGCGACCCGTGATTTGTTGCCGAGCTGGAGAGGTGGCCCTCAACATGGCCCTTAAATGTTGTGCTATGCCACTGGTAGATACCACCAGAGATCCCAAAAAGAAACACTTAGAAAAAAGCCCACACACAGCACCCAAATACTTTGAACAGCATGCATCAACACAACAGCACATAGGTCTTGTATTTTGTGCAATTTGATTATCGACTTAAAAACGTATTTTCTCTTCATGCCTGAGCCTTTTTACAGGCCATTTATGATGTTCGTGTCTTGGATCGTTTCTTATGGTTTCCCCTCCATTTATTTATTAAATTAGTGCCATTGGCCCCTCTTTTCAGTTCTTCTGCTGTCCCATTATTCTTGTATTACGCTACCAGCGTGTTTTCACATGCAACCTCCCACTGCAATGTTTGCTCTCACATAGGTAACAAGCATGTGAGAAGATGGCAATTGGTCCAACAAGTGGTAACAAAAAACAGAAAAAGGTTTCCCAAAGAGTGCCACATTGAGTTAGAGATATTTTAGGTTGGTGTGGGTCCAACGGATACCTATCCAGGCAAGGAATGGGCTCAAGCCATTCAGAAGAAAATGTGTTTCTGCCCACAATCTTAGATTCAGGTCATGCATTTGTGGGATGTATTAACCCACTCATCCAAGCCCTGCAACGTCAACGTGCATTGCTGGCAGCGGAAACATCAGAATGGCCACTGGAACGCATGCTACTCGCTCAAAATCACCAGAAAATGTGCAGTGAAAACCTGAAAAATAGGCGGCCATCCACTTTTGCCTATATTAGTGAGCACAGGAGATCAATGCCTAAAACCACCATTGGGCTAGCCACAAAGCAGCCTGGAACCACTTGGAAATAGCAATGCTGATTGCAAAAGAAACAGAGCTAGCTTCCAAAAAAAATATTTTCTTGATTGTCAAAAATTGCTAAAATCATGGCTCACAAAATCACCCAAAAGATCCAACCTCTTTGTTAGGTGTTCCACATTACTCTGCTGCAATAATCCACATCAATACAATGTCAGCAAGAATCACATGCTATCAAGAAAAATCCTATTTGAAAGATACTGATGAAAAGACAGCTGTCAAAAATGGGGGCAATACCGGTACTCAGCACTACCAGAAGCCGGCTTTTTAAACCATTTCTTTGTAAAAGTTGAACAGGGAACCACAAACTATGCCAAAGAAAGACTTGCTGAGGGGTGGAGACAATGTAAAACTATATTCTGAAATGACTTTAAGGAAGCAATTGTTTAATGTATGTATTAAAAATGTGGGTTATATTGTAAGAAGAGACAATTTGTAGACATTGGTTTCAGAGTTAAAAAGTGTTCCCACACTGGGATCAAACAGATTGCACACCTTTTCCCTGGACAAAAGAAGCTTACTTCTGTCCTTGGCCAAAAGATTGACAGACTGGTGTGAACAGGAACTAGCCAAGGCACCCTGGCATGTTGCTCTCAGTCAAGACAATGGATTCTTTGGGATGAATGGAATATGCTGATTTGGGTGTGACTGGTCAACAACTGCTCTGGGAGAGACAGGACATGTGACCTCTGAGGCTGCCAAGCTTCTGGGGGCGGAGACAAACCGTTGTGTGTATTGAATTGAAAGCAAATATATGTTATATAAAATTGCGTATAACAAATTTTACCAAGCTGACACAAATATGAAACTTTGGGATTCTTAAAATGACAAATTCACTCACAGTTCAAGAATAAACTGGACGCTGTGTGATGTTCTGAGACCAAACCCCAGAATTATTAATATCGCAGCTGCAGTGTTTTTGCTATGAACATAAGAATTTACAGGAATGTGCCCAGAGAGGATCTGCATGCATGTATCAAATTTGGTGCAGAACCAATATTGGGAAACTCATCAAAAGCGTGAATAAGTGGTCATTTCTGAACCCAAGCTCGTAGGAACATGGGACTTGAACAGAGACGTGCCTTAATCAATCTGTGATGTGTATATGCATTATAAACAAGTTGTGCACCTTGGAAATATGTTTGTTATGAAAAATATATTTTCTATGTAAAAGCAAAGGGGAGGGATGTCAGCTAAGCCATAAACACAGCATCATGATGACACCTCATGACACGCTGATCCTTTCTCCAGTCAGAACCCACAAAATTCTCTGACCTATGAAATCCTTAGGGGGTTGGGCATGTAGAATCAGCATCCACACCCACTTTGAAAACACATAAAAAGAGACTGTTTAGGACAGATAAGACACACACTTTTTTCCACTACTCACCGATTCCAGCGCAGCACTCTGCCGGAAGACTCCAGAATCCAGATAGATCCAGAGACCAGACTCTAGAACCAAACTCCAGAACCCAGAATCCAAAACTTTGAAGCAGAAAGGCCTAATCCTAAAAGCTGAACTCTTCTCAGCAGGCCTTCAGAATCTTTTGCAACCTGACTCTCACCTTTAACAGCCGGGCTGAGCTGTTCTATTCTAGCTAAGAACCCTGAGCTAGATCCCAGATCCGCACCCAGAAAGCAGGGCTTTAATCCAAGACCCTTCAGATCCAGTTCAAGAGGTTGCAGACCACCATGCAGTGCTGAACGCAGAACCCAGAGGGCCTGAGAACTCTCCGGTGGCGAGAGTGACGCCAAACCCCTTGGCCAGATCTTTGACGAGGCCCATTCCATTCCAAAGCTAGGAGTGAGTATCTAGTCTAGAACTGTCCCTAATCAATCTCTTAGTTTAAAGTAATCCTCTTCCAACCATTTTAACCTGTCCAGAACTGCATTATAGAATCTTGTGTCCATCCTGTTGTTGGTAAATCTCTAAGGCGCATCTGTCATGTCTGAAATCTTGACTTTATTTCTGCAAAATCTACCGTCACAAAAACATCCGTAACTTTTGAACCGTCCTAGAAGCGAGATGTAACTGTCATTTTGTAGCTAAGATCCTAAGCTTTCAAACAAACCCAAAACGACTTTCCAATTCATTATAGTTTTTCCGTAATCGCGATTTACGCACGCGGAAAAATTGCCGCGAATTGCAATTTAGCTCCATTTCACCATTTGTAAAAATAGCTGTTTCTTGTTTGCAACTGCTGAATTTCGTTTTCAATCTGGTAATCATTAATGAATCATTGCTAGTGTTGACCTGAACCAATCTCAAGTAACTATCACTCATCCTGAATCTCTTTTAGTGAATTAAAATCAATTTAGCATATTTTCACTTTCACTGCAATCACATTTAAAAGTATTTTTGCCTGTTTTAATATCATACCTGTTTCTCTAAGCTTGCTGGGGGAACTAGGATTGAACTGCATTCTTGATTGTATTCCTGAAACCTGTGTGCCCTCATTCACATCTCTTCATTTTGCATAGTGGGGGAGTGAGTAGTCACAGGCGAAAACATGACCATATTATCTTTTGATTGAAATCATATCAAGGTTTATTTCTGTGTTGCATTCTTTCCCATTATTGCATTTCCTTGAGTTACATAAAGTATTCTCTGCTACAGTATCCTCCATATTCATACTCATAAGTGTTTAAAGAGAGTGTCAATTTTGTAATATTACCCATTGTTGATTACCGTCCATATTCATAAGTGTGCTATTCAAATATTATTTTATTCATGAAAGTGTGATATATCTATTGTTTAATTCTTCAAATAAACCTTTTAATTTGCAAAAAAAACCTACTTCTTGGCTCAGTGCGGTCGGGGAGATCCAAAGAGAGGGGCATTATATAAGAACTTTTGACATAAAAATATATAAATAAGGGCTTCCATTGGGCATCCCCTACTAAACATTGACTTAGTTGGAGTGCTGAATTGAAGTCACTTACCGATTGGGGGCCCGGCGCAGGACTTCTGGATTAGAACTACCACTTGTGCAGCTTAATACGGTGTGCTAACTGACAGGATACATACATCCTGTTGGGCTACTATTCTGTGTTACACTGTAAAAGCACCCCTCAAAAAGGAACGCTCTCAGGAAACGGTATGTTTTGCAAAATAAAATAATAAACTTCTGTAAGTCAGGAAGGAAATCAATTTCCAGAATGGCGACATTGGTAGATATCAAGATAGCTAGAGAGCACCATTTACATAAGCTATGTGTGAGAGGTGAGTGGACTGAACAGGACCAGAATGCATGGTTGCAGGCGATCACACAACAGGTCACTGCAACTGGGCTAGATATCTGGAGAGATCAGGGTCCTTACATGTGGCCCTGAGTGAACTATATATGGCTCCGAAGGCCAAGGATGAGCATAGCAAAATTGCAGAATATTTATATTTATTAATGGAAGCCATACAGGACAAATGTGCTGTAGGCCAAGATCTGGCAAGTAGGAAACTGTTGGCATTAGAGAAGGCCCAATCTGATCTGGACTCTTCTGAGCAGAGGCTGCAGAGGAGCCAGGAGTCAGAAAATGATAGTAGGCAGTATATAATTAAAATAAGAGAGGATATGGGTACCCTGCAAAAGGAAAGGGCAGACCAGGATACCAGAATTCTGGCCTTGCAGAAGGAGTATCAAGAAGGTTTGGACTCCCTAATACAGAGCCAGAAAAAGATGGAGTAACAGATATATTTGAACAGGGCATGTACAAAGCAGGTAGCCAACCTGCAAAGTCAATTGGATAAAGAAAAAGAGGAGAGCAATACATTGATGTTGAAAGACCTGGATACCCAGGTAGAGTTTGATGAAGAGCACCAGAAAGCTGGTGCCCTTCAAAGGCAGAGGGACGACCTGGTGGCACAGAGGCAGGCTCTTGCTCAGGAAAGGGACACCTTAGGCCAGGAAGTCTGCCACTTAAAAGGGAAGCTGGAAGAAAATCACCTGGCCCTCCAGGGACTGGGTGGTCTCCAAAAAGAGCATCAAAACTTGTTGGAGCACACCAGGAGGGTGGAAGATGCTCTGGCAAGAAAAGAGCAGGCCAGTAGGGACGGTACCCAGGAGGTAACCCTCCTGCAGCAAAAACTGGCCCAGTACTCCAGGACCAACCAGGAAGCACAGAGAGAGAATGAGGCTCTCTGTCAGCACAATGATAGGCTCCAGCAACAGGTAGCCATGCAGGAGAGACTGATAGAGTCTAGTAAGGCCTTGATTGAGAAACTGAAAGCACAGGCTCTGGCAGGGCAACAGGGAGCAGGGACTGATAGAGATGAGGTTCACTTGCAAGGGAAACACCTGAGCATAACCTCAGGAGCCCTAGTACCAGAGGCCTCCATCTCTCCCAGTCCCTGGACTCTTCCACCCCCATGTCCCTTGGCACATATGAGCCCAGTGCCACGGGGATGGCAGATTACTATCCAGTCAGAAGTATGGGGCTCATAGGCCGGTACCTCCCAGGAATGGATGGGCGGGCATCCGGGTGTGGGCACCCAAGTACAGTGCAATTTAGTGGGGAAACCCGGGAGAGTAGGCCCACTAAGGGCATCCTGAAAACCTCTTCTCAGTTAGGTCAGTGGAGGGGTACCCATCAAATCCTGGGAGCAAGGAAGAATCAGAAGACTCCTCTGAGCATCCCAGGACACAAGAGACTATGTCCCCACATTCTACCAGCCATTCCCAGGCTCGCAGAATCTGGGAAAACCTGGAAGATCAGACAGGCTCCTCTGGGAGCAGTGCTTCTGAGTCAGAGGATGAATGGACTAGGGTTACCCCAACCAAGAAGGCCAATAAGGCAAAAAAGGGCTTTGCTTAAGGACCCCTTAAAAGAGATCAAAGCAATAAGGAGCGTCATCACTCCTTATCACAAGAACTCCAAGTATTCGGTTTGGGAACACTTGGAGCTCTTTGAGCAAATGATGGAGACTTTCCATTTGAAAGACAGCAGTAGCTGCATTCAGTACGTAAAATGGAAATTCTCTCCAGAATACTCCAGTTTCTTTGCGGGGCTGGAGGGCCAAAACCATTCAAGATGGTCCACATATAGGGTGGCCATCTTAAAGCACTTTTCGGTTCATAGAAATCCCCAAGAGGCTAGCAAGGCAGCCTACAATTTGCAATGTGGGGAGGATCAGGCCCCCCAAGAATTTGTGCAGGAGTTGAAGCGTGCCTTTGCGCAGACTACCAAAAGGGTGCGCACGGACAGTAAAGAATTTGTTAACACATTTTTCCATGCCTTACCCAAATACATCATGACCCAGCTAGTGAGAGATTTTCATGAGAAAAGGTCACTAGACTGGGTCATTGAACAGGCCACCCGAATCTATGAGGTGCAGAAGCCCATAGAAAATGAAACTAATGCTCCGAAAAGCCCCAAACCGACCGGCACCCCTGCCGCTGCTAAGATGGCAGAGGTAAAGGTTGCCTCTATTTTAGATTTGGAGATGGGGGGGCCTAAAAACCAACCTGCACAGAATAATTCTAAGCCCAGAAGGCCCTCGAGTCAGTCACAGACAGGGAGCCAAGGAGGTAGTCCCACAAATGGGGTACCTCACTCCCCTGACTATGTAAGTCCCAGCTAAAAGGGAAACTGTCCCATCCTGGGTTATGTGTGGACCCTCCAGCCCAAGGGGGGGGATCCAAACAAGCACCTAACCCAGGGAACTTCCCTCCTAACTTCCCAAAGGAGGGCAGAAATTCCCCAAATCGTGGGCAGAACTTTTTCCCCGGGTATCCAAACAACTTCCAACCCCAAAATCATCCATCCTTCTTTCCCCACTTCCATGAGCCCAGACCACCTAATCCGGGAGAGGGGAGGCCAAGGGTGGAGGGTTACCCAAATCTTCCCAACCGGAGTACTGCCGGAGAAGGGATAGCTACCATTCCTGGGATCAGCCCAGGGGAGAAAACAGAACCCCCTGTCAGCCTGTGCGGGTTTCACAGTTAGAGCGCCAGGTCCAAAATATGGCATGGATCTGGGTCGCATGCTGAGGGCTCAGAATAACCCTCTGATGGGCTTGCCGGCGCAGAATGCTTCAAACTCTGGACCTGGTGCTCCAGAACAATGACGGGGGCAGCACCCCGACAACTCACCAGTTCCCAGGGAGGAAGCACAAGGGGAAGGGGGGTGTAAAGCCTTGGAGGAAGCTTCCTTCCCCACTTAAACAGCCCCTGGAAACCCAGGAACCAGAAACAGAATCTCCTACCCCTGAAAGTCTGCCACCCAAGGAGCAGAGAGGAGGTAGGAGAAACAAAGGACCCAAACAGACCCATTTTGTGGAGGAGATACAGATCTTCCAATTTGAGGGAGAGGGATCCTCAGAGGATCCTGGGAAAAGGATCTTCTCTTTCAGAGATGGGGAACTCCTCTCAAAGAAAAATGGGTCCCAAGGGATTCAAATCCAGACTGGGTAGATGTGGGGACTGAGCTAGCGCCGCCCATCATCCCATTCCAGAACCAACAACATCAAAATCCCCTGGTTCAAACCCATCCTGGTGACTGCCACCAAAAAGGGTGGGGGTGGCTCAGAACCAGAACCAGGGGAACCCAGAACTTCTCCTATCTCCAGTTGCCAACTTTTTCTTTCATATTCCCAAGACTCTCCACAGAATTCTGCCCAAATCACTTCTCTCTCCATGTCCAAAACCAGAAAATTAGCCCACCAGTTGTCCAAAAATGTGCATTATCTGTGCCCCCTTGCGGAGAAGGAGAAAAGATACTATGCCCCTGTACAAGTATCCCGCGGGACTCAAGGTTCTTAATTATTTCAGTAAGGCACACCATTGATGCGAGAGGCAAGCGATATTGCTTCACAAACACTGGAGTCATGCCAGGGTCTGTGGGAATTGTTGTTGTGTGGATGTCGGTGCGACCACAGTCATATGAGTCCACCGCAAAGAGATCTTGCAAATCCAAGAAAACTTATTTCAGATTTTGCTTCTGCTCCAGAGTCACACAGGCATCAGCTAGGTTGACTCTCTCTTCAACCATCTGCCTGAAGCCTGGAAAGACTTCTGGTTTGGCTATCTCAGCGGCCTCCTCCAGCTGGGTGGAGAAGTCCCTGGAGTGCTGATTTGGACTGGTGGCTTCAGGTGGGAAAGGCAGCCCTCATGGACCTGGAAAGTCACCTCATCCCTCCTGAAGTCACAAGTCACATCTTGCTTACCATAAGGGCAGGAAGTGTACACCAGGATGTTCCCCGCATGCCGGGTAAAGATCCTGTCTGGTGTTGTGTTGTCATCACTGTCACTGTCAAAACAGTCCTTGGGGATTCGTCCTAACAGTTCATTGCCTAAATCAATGGAAAAATGATGGTCATCAACCGCCATTCCAATAATGGTGCCTGCGGCTAGAGTGATACTCTTTAAGTCGCTGTTATCCACCTCTATTGGAATGGTGTCATGTTCTATATTGACTAATGGTGTTGGGTTTATCCCCAACCCTTGCTGTTGGAGAGAAGCATTTAGATGAATATAAGCATGAGGGTTTTTCAATTTCTGTCCTCTTTTAACTTTCACTTCCAGGGAGAATTGTCGGGTCCTTTCTGGGATGTTGACTTCCTCTCCAATCTGAATTTCAACTGCATAAGGTAGCAATTGAGCTGACCTAAATGCTTTCTCTGTATCATCAAAGCCCATGGGATTATCCGCTAATCAGGAACAAGCTTTGAAGTTTATTAGGTCCAAACTAATGGCAAAGCGATTGAGAATATCACTGCCTAAGTAAAAGGCGGCACTGACGTCTCGCAAGACCCAACAATTATGGACTATGCTCTTGTCGCCAATGGAGATTTTGAGCATAAAACCTGCTTGGCAGGAGAGCTTTGGAATTGGGTGCTTCCAAATCCATTCCCCATTTTCTATCTTGAATGTGGGAATGGCTGGATCTTTTGGGAGTTGGCGGAACATGGCTTCGCTGATGAATATCTTACTGTTGTTCACACACACTCAGGCGAGTCCTTCTCTTCAATGTCCCCTGCCCCTGTACAAGTACAGGGGCAGGGGACATTTTTGGCACTGGTGGACACTGGATCCCAAGCTATCCTTCTGTCCAAAAAGGCCTTCGATGAACTAAATTCAGGAAGGGGGGAGAATTACCAAATTCCTCTCACCTCTCCTCCTGGACAACTTCAGAACTTTGACAGGAAGGAAATTCCTGTCGAGGGGACTGCGGATTTGGACATTAAAATTGGGCGACACAAGGTGAAACACCCAGTCATAGTAGTGACTCCAGAGGGCACCTCTTGTTTACTAGGGAATGACCTCCTGAGAAGGTTGTCACCCCTAATAGATTGCGTAAACAAGGTCCTCTGGACCCAGACTAGCCGACCAATAAAATTAAAACAGAGTGTCAACCATATTAGTTTAAACGGCACATGCCACATGGTTGAACAAAAATCTGACCAAGTAGAATTTCACTTCCAGAACAACCAAATTCCAGACGTGACAGTAATAGCAGTAGGACAACAGACTGGTGATGGGGGGTCCTCTCTATTTCTGAAAATCAACCTTCCTTCCAGTTTAAGGTGGTATTCCACACTGGAAGGAAACCCTCTGAAATTCTTTACCAATCCACAATCAGACATTTCCTCTCTAATAGTTTAGAAAGATGTGAAATCAGCTCAGAGCCTGGCTGATATTCAGCAAATTGGAGAGCAGTTGTTCATCCCTGTTCAGTTAAATGAAGAGAAGGACTCGCCTGAGTGTGTGTGAACAACAGTAAGATATTCATCAGCGAAGCCATGTTCCGCCAACTCCCAAAAGATCCAGCCATTCCCACATTCAAGATAGAAAATGGGGAATGGATTTGGAAGCACCCAATTCCAAAGCTCTCCTGCCAAGCAGGTTTTATGCTCAAAATCTCCATTGGCGACAAGAGCATAGTCCATAATTGTTGGGTCTTGCGAGACGTCAGTGCCGCCTTTTACTTAGGCAGTGATATTCTCAATCGCTTTGCCATTAGTTTGGACCTAATAAACTTCAAAGCTTGTTCCTGATTAGCGGATAATCCCATGGGCTTTGATGATACAGAGAAAGCATTTAGGTCAGCTCAATTGCTACCTTATGCAGTTGAAATTCAGATTGGAGAGGAAGTCAACATCCCAGAAAGGACCCGACAATTCTCCCTGGAAGTGAAAGTTAAAAGAGGACAGAAATTGAAAAACCCTCATGCTTATATTCATCTAAATGCTTCTCTCCAACAGCAAGGGTTGGGGATAAACCCAACACCATTAGTCAATATAGAACATGACACCATTCCAATAGAGGTGGATAACAGCGACTTAAAGAGTATCACTCTAGCCGCAGGCACCATTATTGGAATGGCGGTTGATGACCATCATTTTTCCATTGATTTAGGCAATGAACTGTTAGGACGAATCCCCAAGGACTGTTTTGACAGTGACAGTGATGACAACACAACACCAGACAGGATCTTTACCCGGCATGCGGGGAACATCCTGGTGTACACTTCCTGCCCTTATGGTAAGCAAGATGTGACTTGTGACTTCAGGAGGGATGAGGTGACTTTCCAGGTCCATGAGGGCTGCCTTTCCCACCTGAAGCCACCAGTCCAAATCAGCACTCCAGGGACTTCTCCACCCAGCTGGAGGAGGCCGCTGAGATAGCCAAACCAGAAGTCTTTCCAGGCTTCAGGCAGATGGTTGAAGAGAGAGTCAACCTAGCTGATGCCTGTGTGACTCTGGAGCAGAAGCAAAATCTGAAATAAGTTTTCTTGGATTTGCAAGATCTCTTTGCGGTGGACTCATATGACTGTGGTCGCACCGACATCCACACAACAACAATTCCCACAGACCCTGGCATGACTCCAGTGTTTGTGAAGCAATATCGCTTGCCTCTCGCATCAATGGTGTGCCTTACTGAAATAATTAAGAACCTTGAGTCCCGCGGGATAATCGATCCAGTCCAAAGCACCTTCAATAATCTGGTGCTGAGGATATTGAAGCCAAACGGCCAGTGGAGACTCTGCGCCGACCTTAGGGAGCTCAACAAACGGGTCCATACTTCCTGATGGCCTCTTCCCTACATTGACCAAGGGCTGGCCAAGATACAGGAGTCACAGGTATTCACTGCAATAGAACTGACCAATGGATACTGGTCTGTGCCTGTCAGTAGGGAGGACCAATACAAGCTGGCTTTTACCTTTGGGGGCCAGCAGTACACATGGACCCGGACTCCCTTCAGATACATCAACTCCGGCAATGAGTTCAACATTTTCCTACATAAGGCCATGCCCGACCTGGGTAAGAGGGGTAACCTGACTTATGTAGATGACGTCCTCATCAAAAGCTCAACTGTTGAGGAACGCATAGCGGAGAGGGCAACCGGAGCAAAACTTTCCTTTCAGAAAGCACAATGGTATAGAACCCGTGTTAGTTTCTTGGGGCATGAGATTACTCCTCAGGGTCTCTGTCCCCAGGAAAAGAAAGTGGAAGCACTCCAGAAACTGAAAGACCCCACAACTTTGCGGGAACTAAGGAGCCTCCTTGGACTGACTAATTACAGCAGAAAGATCATTGAGGGCTACGCAGAGATCACCAAACCCCTGATTCATCTCTTGAAGGGGGGGTCAATTGGGAATGGGGTCCAGAAAAATCTGAGGCAATAAGACAGCTCAAAAGAAGCATCTCACAAGCGCCTTGCCTAGCTTACCCTGTCAGAAATAAGGAGTTTATTTTGGAGACAGGGTTCTCTAATACATGTTTGACTGCAGTATTATATCAAAAGCATAACAAGGTCAATAAAGTAATCTCCTATGCGAGTAAAACTTTATCCTCAGTAGAGGAAAAATTCAACGATTGTGAGAAGGGACTCCTGGCAACAGTGTGGGCATTGAAGAATTTCCACCCGTTTATCCAGGGGGAACACATCATAGTAGAGACTCCACACCAGCCTCTGCAATATCTCCAAAGTGACAGAATCCGGGCCGGAAAAGTGAGTAATTCCTGAATTACTTCCTGGATTCTGTCAATGCAAGGCTTTCCTGTGGAGGTCAGATATGGCCAAAACAAGAAGAGTCCCCTCGCGCAAGATCTGGCTTACTTGCATGATTGTGCCAGAGAAAACTGTCTCGAGGACGAGAGTCTAAAAATCAAGGACAACATGGAGGCATACCTCAATTCCCCACACAAAGTTTTTGAAGAAGACAAGTGCGAGGGATTGCCCACTGTCTATGTGGATGGATGCTCTTACCATGTTGACAATAATGGGGAAAAAGAACTTGTGGCCAGCGTAGGGAATGCATGGATGAATGA
Source organism: Ambystoma mexicanum (assembly GCF_040938575.1). Lineage (NCBI taxonomy): Eukaryota > Metazoa > Chordata > Amphibia > Caudata > Ambystomatidae > Ambystoma > Ambystoma mexicanum. The sequence continues at coordinate 1,513,050,540 of NC_090937.1, read as the reverse complement.
GTCCCCAGTACCTTCCACTGGGTACACGATTGGTTCCCGAAGTAGTCAAGTGGCAGAGTTGATGGCTGTGCATCAAGCCATCCTCAATGTCCAACATCAACTCCACGAACTGGTCATAATCACAGATTCGGATTATGTATGCAACAGGTTCGTAGAGCACTGGAAAACCAGAGGCATGTTATGTGCTAATAACAAACCCTTTAAACATGGGAAGTTAATCCAAAATATTGATGATCTGGTCACCTCGAATAGGATGACCATCTATTGGAAAAAGATCAAGGGTCATTCCAAAGTAGAGGGACCAGACAAAACTGGAAATTACTTAGCTGATCAGCTGGCCAAAACCGGGACCATCCAAGGGTATCTAATAGAGATCGAGTCCCTGTTGGGGGAAATCCAGGTCACTACTATCACTAGGTCCCAGACAAATGCTCACAATGATCTTTCAACTGCACAATGGAGTAAGGAGACCCCAGATGCTGATTTGATTACGGCTCAAAAAGGGGATCCAATAATTGGTAAGTTTTATCGACACATTTAGGACCCTGATAACTTTCCCCTGATGGATACCGATTACATAGCGAAAGTGGACCTCAGAGCGTTGATGAAATGTCCAAAAATGTTCCGAATCCAAGACGGTTTGTTGGTTAGGAAATCCCTAGCTGGCCATGATCAGTGGGTGGTTCCTACCTCATTTCGAAGCCTGATGTTAAGTTATGCCCATGATGCGGCCACAGCCGGATCATAAGGGGTTTCATACAACACTTGAAATCTTAAGAGAGGTTGTATACTGGCCACACATGGGGCAGGACCTCGACCAATACTTGAAGGGGTGTCTTGTGTGTGCACAGTTTCAGCCAACATCCCTCACACACCGTGCGCCTCTCCAAAAGAGGGGGATGACACTGCCATGGTCAGATTTGCAAGTCGACTTTATAGGGCCCGTGATTTGCTCCTCTAGGGGAAATAAGTACATGTTGACTGTGACATGCTTATTTACTAAATGGATGGAATGTCTCCCGGCCCCAAACTGCAAGGCAGAAACAGCAGCTGTCCTGATGATCAACCACATCTTTTTGCATTTTGGACTACCCCAAAGGATTGAATCAGACAGAGGTAGCCATTTCACCAGCGAAGTAATGACAAAGATGTGGGAGATACTTGGGGTTAAAAGGAAGCTACATATTGCTTACCGGCCAGCCTCTAGTTGGTTTCATAGGACGTTACAACAAAACCATTGTAAGCATCTTAAAAAAGTTTGTGGCAGATTCTGGGCCTAGTTGGGATATCCGATTACCTCTTGTCCTAATGGCCATCAGATCTACCACTTCATCTGCAGCTAAAATGTCACCATTTGAGTTGATGACTGGACACAGGATGGTGCTTCCCCAGCATCTGCTTTACAGGACCCAAGAGCAGACATTGATCAATGCCTCCAGAACTCATGAGTATGTTGAAAATTTAATAAAACACCTTCAACATGCTTTTGCCTATGCTCAGCGAAATCTAGAAACATCAGCCGATAATATGAAGATCTACTATGACTTGAAGACTACCAGGAAAGAATACAATGTAAGAGACCAGGTCTATCTATACAATTTCCAAAGGAACCAGGCCAAACAGCGGACATTTCTGCCTACCTGGAAGGGACCTTTTGAAATTGTAGACGAGATCTCACAGTTGCCTACAAGATCCACATCCCCAAAGGCAGTTTGGCGGAGGGGGAAGATAAGTGGGTCTATATTAATCAGCTAAAGTTTTGCCATCGCAGGCACACTCTGCAGCAACTGGAGGAGTCCTCTGGAACCCAAGAGGGGGCCACTCCAGATCCATAACATTCCAACTCTAAAACCATTCCACACATAGTGTATAAAATACAATAATAAAAATGCAAATGTCTCCTGCTTTACAAAATGTATATGCCCACCCCACTACATTAATAGTGGTGAGGAAATGTCTACAAATATGTTGTTGCCTTTTGCTTTGTCATCCTGGGAGAGAGAAACCATGGAGACTGACCAAAGAGGATGACCGGGGACCAGGAGCAAAGATCCAAGGGGCCCGGGGTATCGCTCAATACTCCCCTCAGGACTGGTGAGGAGAACCGATCGATCCACCCCTGATGGAGGAAAAGATGCTGAACTTTGCCATCTGTGGAATCCGGAGAGATGATGCGGTTATCCCAGTCTTGCAAAGTTCTATCGATGAAAGATCAACGGCCATCACAAGAGGGGGGCTTGTGGGATGTATTAACCCACTCATCCAAGCCCTGCAACATCACCGTGCATTGCTGTCAGCTCAAACATCAGAATGGCCACTGGAAAGCATGCTGCTTGCTCAAAATCACCAGAAAATGTGCAGTGAAAACCTGAAAAATAGGCGACCATCCACTTTTGCCTATATTAGTGAGCACAGGAGGTCAATGCCTAAAACCACCATTGGGCTACCCACAGAGCAGCCTGAAACCAATTGGAAATAACAATGCTGATTGCAAAAGAAACAGAGCTAGCTTCCAAAAAAAAATATTTTCTTGATTGTCAAAAATTGCTAAAATCATGGCTCACAAAATCACCTAAAAGATCCAACCTCTTTGTTGGGTGTTCCACCTTACTTTGCTGCAAGAATCCACATTAATACAATGTCAGCAAGAATCATATGCTATCAAGCAAAATCCTATTTTAAAGATATTGATGAAAAGACAGCTGTCAAAAATGGGTGCAATACCGGTACTCACCACTACCAGAAGCCGGCGTTTTAAACCATTTCTTTGTAAAAGTTGAACAGGGAACCCCAAATTATGCCAAACTAAGACTTGCTGAGGGGTGGAGACAATGTAAAACTATATTTGCAAATGACTTGAAGGAAGCAATTGTTTAATGTATGTATTAAAAATGTGGGTTATATTGTAAGAAGAGACAATTTGTAGACATTGGTTGCAGAGTTAAAAAGTGTTCCCACACTGGGATCAAACAGATTCCACACCTTTTCCCTGGACAAAAGAAGCTTCCTTCTGTCCTTGGCCAAGAGATTAACAGACCGGTGTGAACAGGAACTAGCCAAGGCACCCTGGCATGTTGCTCTCAGTCAAGACAATGGATTCTTTGGGATTAATAGAATATGCTGATTTGGGTATGACTGGTCAACAACTGCTCTGGGAGAGACAGGACATGTGACCTCTGAGGCAGCCAAGCTCTGGGGGCGGAGACAACCCGTTGTGTGTATTGAATTGAAAGCAAATATATGTTTTATAAAATTACGTATAACAAATTTTACCAAGCTGACAAAAATATGAAACTTTGGGATTCTTAATATGACAAATTCACTCACAGTTCAAGACTAAGCTGGACACTGTGTGATGTTCTGAGACCAAACCCCAGAATTATTAATATCGCAGCTGCAGTGTTTTTGCTATGAACATATGAATTTACAGGAATGTGCCCAGAGAGGATCTGCATGCATGTATCAAATTTGGTGCAGAACCAATATTGGGAAACTCATCAAAAGCGTGAATAAGTGGTCATTTCTGAACCCAAGCTCGTAGGAATATGGGACTTGAACAGAGACGTGTCTTAATCAATCTGTGATGTGTATATGTATTATGAACAAGTCATGCCCCTTGGAAATATGTTTGTTATGAAAAAGAGATATTCTATGTAAAAGCAGAGGGGAGGATGTCAGCTAAGCCATAAACACAGCATCATGATGACACCTCATGACACGCTGATTCTTTCTCCAGTCAGACACAGAAGATTCTCTGACCTATCAAATCCTTAGGGTGTTGGGCATGTAGAATCAGCCTCCACACCCACTTTGAAAACACATAAAAAGAGACTGTTTAGGACAGATAAGACACACACTTTTTTCCACTACTCACCGATTCCAGCGCAGCACTCTGCTGGAAGACTCCAGAATCCAGATAGATCCTTAGACCAGACTCTAGAACCAAACTCCAGAACCCAGAATCCAGAACTTTGAAGCAGAAAGGCCTAATCCTAAAAGCTGAACTCTTCTCAGCAGGCCTTCAGAATCTTTTGCAACCTGACTCTCACCTTTAACAGCCGGGCTGAACTGTTTTATTCTAGCTAAGAACCCAGTGCTAGAACCCAGATCCGGACCCAGAAAGCAGTGTTGTAATCCAAGACCCATCAGATCCACTTCAAGAGGCCGCAGACCGCCGTGCAGTGCTGAACGCAGAACGCAGAGGGCCTGAGACCTGTCCGGTGGTGAGAGTGACGCCAAACCCCTTGACCAGATCTTTGACGAGGACAATTCCATTCCAAAGCTAGGAGTGAGTATCTAGTCTAGAACTGTCCATAATCAATCTCTTAGTTTAAAGTAATCCTCTTCCAACCATTTTAACCTGTCCAGAACTGCATTATAGAATCTTGTGTCCATCCTGTTGTTGGTAAATCTCTAAGGCGCATCTGTCATGTCTGAAATCTTGACTTTATTTCTGCAAAATCTACCTTCACAAAAACACCTGTAACTTTTGAACCACAGCGAGATTTAACTGTCATTTTAAAGCTAAGATCCTAAGCTTTCCAACAAACCCAAAACGACCTTCCAATTTATTATAGTTCTTCCGTATACGTGATTTACGCACGCAAATTACAATTTAGCTCCATTTCACCACTTGTAAAAATAGCTGTTTCTTGTTTGCAACAGCTGAATTTCATTTTCAATCTGATAATCATTCATGAATCATTGCTAGTGTTGACCTGAACCAATCTCAAGTAACTATCACTCATCCTGAATCTCTTTTAGTGAATTAAAATCAATTTAGCATATTTTCACTTTCACTGCAATCACATTTAAAAGTATTTTTGCCTGTTTTAAAATCATACCTGTTTCTCTAAGCTTGCTGGGTGAACTGGGATTGAACTGCTTTCTTGATTGTATTCCTGAAACATGTGTGCCCTTATTTCCATCTCTTCATATTGCATAGGGGGGGAGTGAGCAGTCACAGGGGAAAAAGTGACCATATTATCGTTTGATTGAAATCATATCAAGGTTTATTTCTGTGTTGCATTCTCTCCCATTATTGCATTTCCTTGAGTTACATAAAGTATTCTCTGCTACAGTATCCTCCATGTTCATTCTCCTAAGTGATTAGAGTGTCAATTTTGTATTATTACCATTGTTGATTAACGTCCATATTCATAAGTGTGCTATTCAAATATTATTTTATTCATAAAAGTGTGATATATCTATTGTTTAATTCTTCAAATAAACCTTTTAATTTGCAAAACAAACCTACTTCTTGGCTCAGTGAGGTCGGGGAGATCCAAAGAGAGGGGCGTTATATATGGGTTCATCATCCAGATTCAAAGAACTTTTGACATACAAATATATAAATAAGGGCTTCCATTGGGCATCCCCTACTAAACAATGACTTAGTTGGAGTGCTGAATTGAAGTCACTTACACATTGAAAAAAAACAACTTTTAAACATGTCCTACAGCCTCAATAGCATATTGCTGTGTCAATGAAAAACACATGCGTAAAAAAGGCCTATTTTTGAAAAACTGGGCCATTTCCCAACCCTGAGGAGAGCAAGGGCATGTGCCAGAGTGGAAGAACCAGTCTATTCAGCACAATTTAGCTATGGTGTCCACACACCTGGGTGCCTTCCATGGAGCTGCTGGTGAGTGGCTATGCAATTTCTACATCACGTTCATACATAGAATCACATTGAACCATATACATTGCAACTTTTAGGGACTTATTTATTTTCTTGCAATGTTCCCAAATGCATCACAGTCAACAGATTTGGGGAATTTGTATGTTCAAGGGAGTATCCCAAAAACAACACTTTTCAAAACACACTCTTTGCCTACTCTTGGCCCCAGGCATATGGGTGAAAACATGATATTGTTGGACATTTTTTATAAATCTCTGTCCAAGAGGAGTAACAATTGTAGGATGAGGGGAATAAAAAACTCATGGTTGTGGATGAGTTATCGTTGCTTTAAGAACCATTAAAGGTGAGATTCTGAGTTTTTGATGTTTTGCACCCACCAATCCCTAAAGACTTTTAAGTGACTTTCTTTTTTTAATAACAGCTGAAGCATTCACCAAAGATGTAAAAGTCATTTTTCGGGGTGGCTAAAGATATATGCTAACATATTGACAATGTACAATCTGCTTTCCCTGAAGTACACTTTGCACAAGACATGTTTCTGGAGGAATGGCAATGTCACTATCTAGACTTGGCGCATGTTAAACTTCCCAATTCTATCTAGAAGTGACACAAGATTATCTTCACAGTTCTATCTAGAATTGATGAATGCTTAGTCCTTACAATTCTATCTAGATGTAACGCGTGCTAATCTTCATAGTTCTATCTGGATTTAACACATACTAATCTCTGCAATTCTATCTAGATGTGAAGCATGCTCATCTCCACAATTTTATCTAGTTGTGATGCATGCTAATCACCACAATTCTATCTAGATGGGATGCAGGATTACCTTCACAGTTCTAGTTCTATCTAGGTGTGATTCATGCTAATCTCCACAATTCTATTTAGATGTGATGCACGATTACTTTCATAATTCTATCCAGATGTGACAGATAATTACCTTCATATTTCTCTCTAGATGTGACACATGCTAATCTTCACAATTCTATCTAGATGTGATGCATGCTAATCTCCATAATTCTATCTAGATGTGATGCATGCTAATTTCCACAATTCTATCTAGATGTGATGCATGCTAATATCCACAATTCTATCTAGATGTGATGCAGTTCTAGCTAGATGTAACACATGATTACCTTCACAGTTCTATCTAGAGGAGATGCATGATCATCTATGCAATTCTGTGTGGATGTGGTACATGTTAAACAATTCACAATGCTGTCCTATCCCTACATGCTTGAATGCAAACTATGGGTGACCAACACCATTGGCACAATGAAAACTGTGAATAACTTACACAATGTGGCTGGTTGTAGGTTGGCTATCTTGCACAAGTGTGGTAAATGCTCACTATGGCTGATAGAAAGAGGGAGGCAGAGTACCTGAGGGAGTCAGATATTTGATGATTCTGCAGGTTGGTAGTTAGAGGGTTATGCAGAATGGCTAGATAACATAATGGCTTTAGTGCAGGATGTGATCACCAATCCATTGCAGGCCCTATCATACTAAAGCCGCTAGTCACCAAGAGCAGCGTGGCAGCCTAAAGGGGGGCAATATTGTTTGTTCTCCTTGCCTGGACCAGATGCAAGATATTGCTAACTGGCACAGTTAGAACACAGTTCACTTAGATGTGAGAGGTGTCTAAGATACACAGTCTGCCTAGTTGTGGTGGGCTAACACAGTGTGTCTGTATGCAAGCGTTAGGGTGTAGTAGGTGAAATAAGTGTTGTGGGGCAGTTTTATGAGGTGCATTGATTGATGTGACCCCTGTCTGCATCACACTAACCTTGTCAGTCTCTGCTGGTTGATGGCTTCTGTCCTCTTGCTTCCCTGGATACACCGGCAAACACAATCTGGTGCCGCTTCTGTAGGAGCTGCCCTTTGTCTTGGGCCGTTATTTGATGGCTGCCGGGTGGGTCTCTCGGGTCAATCAGGGGTGAAGAGTGGGATGGGTCAGGGAATTAGCACTGGACACATGGTAAGAGAGGCCAATGGAATGCAGGGAGAGCTTTAGGTTGAGGCAGGAGAGCAGTAAGCCTACAATGTGCAGGGAAACACATTACTACAAAGGAAAAACACAGCAACAAAAAAGAAATTGAAGGCAACTGTTGGCTATCAGTTATGCCCTTGCCTGCTCCAAACGCCCCAAATGTGCCTACTGTATATGGAATGCAGCCATAGTCTTTGGGTAGTTTGCCTAGAACATGATCTCTGGCTGGCATCCATGTCAAGTGGGCACTTTGCATGGTGCATTGTGTTCTGCCATGTCACGGTTAAGTACAACACTATAGCCATGTCACGGTTAAGTACAACACTATAATGTATACATTGGGCATGGCCAATTCCATGCCTTGTGGCTGCTCTGTCTGTGCATTAGCCTTCAGCCATTCTCACTGGATCTTCTGGAAATGTACATAACCTGAGGTCAGCACATATGATGACATTGTGCAGGGCACGGACCTTGACCTACAATTCATCATTCATTCCACTGGGAATAGCCTAATGCTTTACTCAGTGAATATTATATCTGGGGAATGTTCTTCACCCTATGGACAGCATCCTGCAGTAGTCCCAATGTGCCAAGTGATCAGAGTGCATGGCCATGCTCAGTGGCCACATTGCACTGAACATGGTATTCAGTCATGCCCCAGCACCACCAGGACATGTAATCACTGTTGAGTGTTTGACTATGGTGTATCATATGGTCATGCCTCCAAACATACCATTGTGTCACTCACAATACTCTTTATATACTGTTCCCAGAACCGGTGTTTTGGCAATGCCATTGGCTCCTGAAAAATCCCAAGTGTACCTACCGGTCATGGCATGCAGATATTTTCACTGGGCATTTTACTCAGACATGACCCTTGCCAGTCGCTCAGTACCTCCAAGACATCCAATAGTCGAAGTGAGACATTTGCCCAGAACAGTGCAGCACCACCAACTTCAGCGAGTACCCAAATCATGGACACCAAGCCATGGCTATGGTCCAACACATATGGCGTATATATGTCTTGAGGTCAATGTACTGACCCAAAAAGGACCTGGCTCAGATCCAGATCATTGGTCTTGAGTCCCAAATCAGGTACCTTACCTTAGCACGACTCAACGCCTGCAGACGTGACCTGGATCAGCAAGTAAGGTGAGACCTTAGTCATGTTATGGGACCGATAAAAGGGTGTTTCTTATTTGTTTTAATTTTTTGGCATGTTTGAAGATATGCTTCTTATTCCCAAGACTGAGTATCATATCTCATTTTCCTGCACCAAGTTTGGGAACATGGAGCCATGTTGAATTTTCGTTTGGTTCCTAGAGTATGAGGAGCACTGAACTCATACATCAGGTCTGCATGCTTAACTGCTTTAACATTTAATGCTTGGGATGCCATATTGTCCGCCCATGGGGCTCCACTGCCCTGGTGATGGTTGTGGTGAGCCCTAGGAGTTGCAGTATGTCTACTGTTTGCAATTTCTTCCATGTATAACAATACCCACCATTTGAACGTGTTCAGAAGAATGCTACAAATCTGCAAGTTTTTTCTCAAAATAGCCACTAGAGTTGTAACTTACCAAATGTTGTCGGTCTCTCTGGGGCTGAGGACCTCTCCAAGAAAATGGGTGATCGACACAGGGGCAGCATTTTGAAGACACTCTTGTTGCAAACATGTAGTCCCTGGCATTGGGCAGGGGATAGTTGCATGCCAGAGAATGATATTCCAGGCACTTTACGGATGTTGTGAAGAGTCTCTGATCGCTCACACTAAAGTGTACACCCTAACTGAATAAGGTTGGAGAAAGAGGGTCTAACTTCTCGAAAACCTGTTGTGATCAATCTCAAGTACTTGCAACACCAACCAGTGTTACCACTGCAGATGTGGCTCTTCTGCAGTCAGCGGATGCTGCCATGTCATTGCAGACAGCCAATAAACGGTAATGAAGCTATGGTGTTCCTGTGTCATAGCCCAATCAATATACTATCAAATACACAGGACCCTGTTACAGAAATCAAGCCCGACTTATTCTGGTGTCTGCATATTAAATACACACAGGTTGATGAAAAAAAGGACAGTTTAAAGTACAGTGGTTTGGGTGTTTGGAGAAGTAGGTTGTGGCAGGTATTTGCACTAACTTTGGTATTTTAGAATGAGTTTGAAGAGTGCATGGAGAGAGAGAATGAGGCAGGGGGCAAGAGGGGGAGAAAAGCCTTCATATAGAAGAGGTTAATGAGAGGAAGGATGAGGTTTGGAAGAACATTGGGAGGAGGATGTAAGTAATCAGTTGGAGGTCAGAGTAGAAAATCAGGAAGTGGTGGGTCCAGAAGATTAGCGTGAGGTGAGAACCAGGAGTCAAATGTAAATGCAGTAAGCTAGTGAGATGCAAGCTAGAAAGCATAGAAATGAATGAGACAATGCTGTGCCAAATCCAGATAAATAGTCCCTTTTCCCCATGGAGGAGCTACCCATATCACCTATGTAAATGAGGCTGCTATAGTTAACAGCCACGAGGGGACAGTGCACGTGAGACCCTTAAGGGGGCAAGAAATCCCCAAACAAGGGTTTTAGGTCACCTCTCTTTAACACAGAATGCCAAATGTTTGTTCATTATATGGGGATTAAACAGGGCAGTATTGCACAGGGCCTGCTAAAAGTGGACGGTTTGGTTTCTAACCCATGTTTATTGCTGTCCTTGCAAGAAGAGCATATCTGATGGTTTTTCCTGTCTTGTTCCAGGGAGGAACATAAAAGTTTGTTAACACAGACACAGGAGCCAGCCACAGGGCAAGAGAAACAGGCCTGTAAAGCCATGCCGAGGTGCTAATTTCTCCCTCCCAGGAGAACCCTGGAGGCAAAGCTACGCAGATGGTGTGGTGTGCAGTGGCACTAGAACTCTGCCACTACCAAAAAGGTGTAGATACCAAGGAGTTCAGAGTCGCAGATGAGAAGCAAAACAAAGCCACACCAAAAGCAGTGTGACAGTGTCCTACCTAACCAACGTTGAAGACCTGTAAGCCCAATAAAGGAAGTACTGACGTGAAAAACCCAACTGTGAAGACAGAAATGAAGTCAGAGGCACGGTCCTACACTGGCTGTAGAGACCACCTCCCCAATAAGCTCTGCCACCAAAAAGCATCGCGTGGTACAGACGGAGGAGTAGAAAGAAAGCACTGAGGCCACACAACATGCCATGCGGACTGAAAATCCTGATACCTCACAGGGGGTGAGAAATTGGATAACTAATGCAGGGCTGAGGAGCTACATAGGCCACAATGAACTGAGACTCAAGACAGAAAACGGATGAACAAAGAAGGACTGAAAAGCCAGATAGCCCAGGCCAGGCTAGGACTCAGGAAACCCCATGAAGGGTAAGAAATCGCACAACCAAAGCAAGAGAAATGCCTGAAGCATGGAGGGACACAAAATACCCCAATCTGTTTTGAAAGATATTTTCAGTTGCATAAATTCAGGCAAAACCAGACCATTTGTCTCAGATGAGTAGCACACAACCAGAAGCATTTAATAGATTTGGAGTTTGAACAGTTTTAACAGTCCGATGGGCTGGAAGAAAGAATCAACACATTGGGTGTGGATCCAGATGAAAACTGAGAGGAAATGAGAAAGACTAAAAGTAATTTGAAATACAGCAGTAGGCTTGGGGCCTAAGAAAGGACAGATAACTCTTTGGGGTGGTGGGGTCAGAACACCACCACTAGCCAACATAAGGAGTGTCAGTTCTTTACTAGGCTAAATGTTTGTTATATGTTTGTCAAAGTGGTAGGGCAGATGATATGGTAGCCTAGGTTTGGACAGAAGATGGGGCACTAGTTTGTTGTTTTCGTTGTTTTCATACAAATAATCAGTTGCAAACATGTCTTTGTGTCACTCTTCTATGTCTGACTTACCACAATTGGCCTTAGGCAGCACATGGGGTTGAAAGCACGACATGACAGGGTTAAACCTAAGAGCAGAGGAAGAGCATGCAGGTGATGCAGAGTCAAAGAGGATTGGATCCCAATGAAGCGTATAGAGTTTATGGATGGGCAAGAAACCAGAACCCTATGAGGTGTCCCTAAGGTGGAAAGACCCTCTTATCCTTGCCTGTGGAAAATGGAGAAGGCAAACCCAGGCGTCTCTTTATTGAAGTCAAGGAGAAATATCCATGTAATCGCAGCTCATTGTGGAGAGCCAGCAGCAACTACAGTAACTGCAAGGACAACTAGAAGGGTGCATAGCACAGCATCAACAGGAGGTAATACTGAGAAAAAGTAGAAGCAATATTTCAGTGACTATTAGAGGTGGGTTGTAATCCACACACCTGAGAACTTTATAAAGCAACTCTCAAAATGTTGGCACTTTTCCGAAGAGTATGTCCTTACAATGGGCCTCATTCCAACCCAGGCGTTAAGGGGTTTACGGCGCCGTAAACGGCGCCGACCCTTAACGTCTGATTACCAGGACCCTTAGCGCCATGGTGAGTTTAACGCCTGCTTTTTGCAGGCGTTAAAATCCATGGCGCTAAGGGACCTTGGAGATAATTACGGCACCGTAATTTACGGTGGCGTAATTATCTCCTTCCCCACTCCCATTATGCCCTATGGGGCAAAAATGGGAATGGGGAAGGGTAAATGGGAAATGGGGATTTACCGTCCCACTCACCTTGGAATGGGGCGGTAAATCTGCCAACCACCATGGCGTAAACATAGTTTACGCCATGGCGGTAAAGGTACGACCCAGGCGGTAACTTACCGCCTGGGTCGTAATGAGGCCCAATATATTGTTTGGTTTAACACATGAGAGGAGATTTTGTAATAATCAAAACCCATCCTGATTGAAATTGGCAGGCCATTTTGCGGAACCCACTTGGCTTCATGGTAGGATCCATAAAGGTCAGGAACGATCTTCTAAAGACAAAGTGAAGATTGGATTGTAAAAAGAAGCTATAGAAGCGACATGTCACACAGCCTAGAGCAAATGTGTTCACAAATGCAATGTTTGAGCCATGCTTGAAGCAATTTATGAAATCTTGGAATGTGAATTGTGGTGTCAGCGATACAATTAAATTAGAAATCTTAAATAGCAAAATTCAGAGCAGTTAATGTTTTGTGATGCAACCAGAACACGCACGGAAACAATGTTTTTTTTTTCTTTTTTTCAGTTCTGGTTCGAATGAAGCACAACAGTTTTATTCACCGCTAAAGTAGATCAGCTAATACAGCTAGGAAGTGTGTGATTCCCTATAACATGTGAGATGCAACATCACATGTGACATCACACATTGCTTCCAATAAGAGAATGAATTGAACACAGTTATAGAGAAGTTACAGTCTCGCATTATGCATGAACATATTGCGCAGATAGCTTAACAGGGTATTGACAGTTTCCCTTTGGTATAGTGTAAAGAAGATACTTCAAACATTGCTTTAATTATGGTAACCCTTACAATTTTGAATAGCCATATTCCCATGTGCCCAAGGAGAATATAATAAAGTGTGCTGTGCGACTATATGTTCAGTTCTGAACTGTCATACTGCAAATCACTTATTGGAACACATATGAGTAACACATATATAACTAATTCACATCAATTGTATTCACATCAAGATGTGAGTTTTAACACAAGAGTGCTGGCTGAAAGTCATTATACTTAGATTATGCACCAGTTTCGTGCTTCTCAAACTGAAATATGTGTGGAAACTCCCTGACTATTGCACCATCAATTGAAACATTCTGAAAATAGTGTTGCAAAGTTATGGTTAAAATAATTAATTTAATATGTGTGCAGTGTACATGATCTATTTGTAATGTTGTTTTCCATTGCTAGGCGCTGGAGGTAACCTGAATTTACTATGTCACTTCAAAAGGTGGTTCAGGCTCCAAACCATGAAAATAGACATGAACACATTTTCAATTATGACAAGTCAAAACGTCAAAATGCGACTGGAACTTGCATGCAATGCGATACATATTATGAGATAAGTCTACACTTAATGCCTAATGGCCATCTATCTGTGTAGTCCAGCTTAATGGACCATTTACTGATTAGTAGGAGAAATTGCTCTGTCAGACGGATTAACTATAATGATTTGTACCTTGGCAAATGGGCTTCACATATAGGTGTGACAAAACCAGATTTTAACACATTTGGTTCCTTTGGAGTGACATGCACAATAAGGCAATGGTGTAGATTTTCTTTCTCTCGAGCAATCTGTAATGCAACGTGAACCTGAGTGTTTTTTCGCAGTATGGCAGTTCCGCACTGGCTGTCTGTCTTTGGGGCTTCTTCTTTTCTTTCCCACCACTAGGTTTTCTGGTAACCGTGGTTCTATGGGACACATAGAAAGAGACTGGCCAGCATTGTGTAGATCAGCCAAGTACTCATTTCAATCAAACACACCCTAGTAAAAGGGACAGAGACTGGGGACATCCCAACACCCTCACTCTGCCGCTGGGGTGGCACTGCCTCTCTGGAAAACCTTGGCAGACCTCCCAGCCCAGGTTCAATGAATCTCCGTCCCCTCTTCACAGTATCAGATTGTCTTTTAAAGGCTGTCATAAGATATGCTGTTTCATCTAACCTAAACATGCCTATGTGCGACCCATTAGCCATCCCAGCAAATTGACTCAGTTCAGAGACACAGAGCTATGTGTTTTAGGTATGAAATGTGGGTATGGAATTCCCACAATCGGTATAACATTATTGGTGGTGCCAGCTCGTATGGTCTGCATGGCCTATTTCTAAAGTGTCTGGTATAAATGCATGTGGCATTGTATAATTATGAGTTAGCAAATTGGCATTTGCTGCACCTTATAATAACATGTTATCTCACTAATTGGGGCGTGAGAGAGATACATATCAAGATTCGGTTTATAGTTTTTAAAATGTATTCATGGAGGATACACTTTTACACCAATGTTTGTTTAATACGAAATTGGTATTATAACGTTTGGGCCCCCTCTCTGTGCACATCCAGAATTCTATCTCTATTAAGTTATGGGATAGCACATTTGACATGTTGAATTGTACTTTAACCATAATATCTGGCATGTGAACTAAGATTGTTGGACATTGCATTCTATTAATGTTTGTTCTAGTTCCTGAAAATAGTGTGTAGGGCAAGATAATGGGCCTCATTCCGACCCTGGAGTTAACCAAGGCGCTATTAGCGCCTTGGTTGACACCGGTATTGTTCCAACTCCGCCATGGTAAATGGCGTAATTACCGCCCCATTCCAAGGTTGGCAGGGGCGGTAATTACCCATTCACCATGGGCCCTTCCCCATTCCCATTTTTGGCCCATAGGGCTCAATGGGAATGGGGAAGGCGTTAATTACGTCACCGTAAAAAGCAGGCGTTAAGTCACTGCAAAAAGCAGGCGTTAAGTACCAACCCGCAAAGGGAACTCGGAATAGGGCGGTAAGGGTTTAACGGCACCGGTCTCGTTACCGCTTAGCAACAATGGAAGGGCACAACAGCCCCATTGGGCCTCATTTGGAGGGTGCCAGTCCAGTAACAATGGTGCCGGTAAGCTACCGGCACCATTGTTACCGGACCAGCACACTCCGAGGTCTGCGAGAGGGTGGCTTTCCGCCCGCCAGGTCATTATTAACGGTGCCAGTGCATCCGTCCTCTCCATTCCCATTGAGTGCAATGGCACTCGAATGGGAATGGGGAGTAATATTTTCCGGCGCCTGGCAATAGGGAACTACTGGGACCACCGGTGCTGTAATGCCCCCGTAGGTCACCACTGCTGGACGCTGCGGCAGCCGGGCTACTGCCGTACTCATAATGAGGCCCATTGACTCTGTCTTTCAGCATGTTCAGCAGGACACTGTCAACAGCATTTCAACTATGGGTTGATACCTGGTAGCAGACCTAATGGCAAGATTTTACCATAAAGAATGGACTATGCAGACCATCCTAGAAACGAGATGCTTATCTAGCAAATAGCCCTCCTGCCTTAAAAAAGAATAAAATATGCACTCCATCCAAGAAACGAGGTGTGAAACTAGCAGGCATTATGCAATTGTTTTGACATTGTAACAGTGGACTGAACATTTGTAAATTACTTTTGATCCAGTCCACAAGACAAGCAGTGCAGCACCACCACTGCAGAAAAGATCAAGCATCTACCTACTTATTTCTGTTTTGTTGTGCCTCAAAAGTGAGGTGTAACTTCATTAATAATAAGAGGCATGCATGTAACCACAATCTGTTTTGAACATTGACTTATACAAATATGACTTCTTGGGTGAAGAATTGAAAGACAGCACAGTTAGCAATCAGAAACATTGCAAGTTACGAATATGTTTTTTAGAAATCTTTTAGGAATGAGATAATTGGAACTACAGTACAGCATAATTGTTTAATGTCTATGATCTGTAATCTTTAAGTAGTAGTTGTTATGTCATTTTGTAAAGGTTGTGTCAAACCAACACAAACAAAATATAAAAAAACAAAAACAAATACCCACATCCATAAATGCATCTCAATGTAGGGAGATTGACTAAAACGGCACACAATTTTGTCTATAATTAATATTTAATGTTGGGAGCTAATAAATGGTCTAGTCATCCGTTTCAAAACACAGTAGGAAAGTAAAAAAAAAACAATGTAAAGCATTGGAAAGAAGAGAAGGAAAAGGAAGAGGAAGACGTTACACCTTTTGGGATAGCGATGGATCTGTCAAGGAAAACACTAGTGAAGAGATTTCAGTAGAATAACACACGCAGGGTGGGCAGGCCTAAATGGCTGGAACATCCCATGGCTGTAAATTAACTGGATAACAATGGGCAAGTGGCAAGTTATAGTCTGCACTTTCAATCATATTCTGGTTGATATTCTTTAAAATGAATGAGTGACAGCCATAGGGGATTCCTGGGAGTAGCTTGTCAATCCATTGTTTTTGGTTTGTCTGTGGCAAATCCGTCTTGGGCATGCCCCTCTAATGAACAGTCCAGCTTGAATGGGTCTGCCACATGTGTGTATATGCATGTCTGTGAGCAGCAGTGTGTCATGTCACAATGAAAGGATACACATAGAAGGCAACAACTGAAGGTAGAGGCATTCCCAGTGCAAGGTGATTTTATGATAATCTACTGTGGGCAGGAGAAAGACATAAATCACAGAGATGTGGCCTCGACAACATAAATCAGCTGACATAAAAGTGCCAGTAGCCAGTAAAAACATAGTCGTAATTTACATATGGGTGATCCAGAGAGACAAAAGGCACGAGGAGTGATTTAGGAGGTGGAGTGAGAGTTGCACCGATGGAATGCCTTTGTAGTCAGGGGAGACCATGGCTGTGGAGTATCCCTAATAAAGAAGAGAAGCGACAGCCTGTGGAGACATACACATCGCTCTGCGCTGGGTTCTCAAGCAAAATGATACACTTTTCAGCCTGGATAGACGCCGAATTCCTCCTGACTTCCCAAGGAGGGAAAGCTAAAAAGCAACGTTCCGATACAGAACTCCAACCTAAGTCGACTTACCTCAAAACCCTCTGCATTTTGGATGGAAAACACTTTGTAAATCAAAAACATTGGGAACCCAGTCTTGTCTCTTTCCACAGAGGTATGAATGCAGCGAACTCCTCACTCATGTCCCATTAGCATAGGTGTAGATCCCATTGCTTTTAAACGGTTTATTTCAGTAACTAACAATCCCTGTACATTATGTACATTATCTTTTAATAGGTTATTTAAAACGTGCTCAATACCCAGAGGTTTCTAAGCGCAGACCCGGGGCTCGAACCTGTGTTCCATTACATCTTGCTTCCAAGGAGACTGTGTTGCCCCTGAGCTATCCTCCTGAGATATCCTGGGTACCTTGTAACTATTTGTTTCCATTATAGAGTGGTGCGTACTTTGTCCTCAATGTGCTTTGGAGGTGATTGAGTCACCAGTAACTGGCATGCTCCTAAGCCTCCCTCATCACGTCCATGTCATACCCACGCTGCCCTCTTATAAACTTGATGCTTTTTGCACGTAGGCTGTTGTTTCAATTGTCTGGGTTCTTCAGTGGATTTCCTTCTGCTGTATTCAACTTTCCTGCCATAATAAGGTAAAATAGCGCCACACATCGGATGTTCATAACACAGATCTCTGCTCACTCACGTTAATTATATCAAGGTCAGTCCAGTCTTTTATTCTTCCAACGTCTATGATTACCAGCTCTGGTTCGATAATAATAATAGTATATACATATGTTCTATGTATAGCGCTTTCCCAAAAGCACTATACAAATAACCCATGATTGTTATTCAATATATCTGCAATCTTATTCCTTCCACAACATTCAGAATGGTGGGCATGTCCGCACTCGCAAACTGTATGCATATTATCCTTCCCTCCTAGACTATGTAGTCATCTATATTGATTAACCCAACAAGTGTAGATATTAACACCTCTCACTCCACCCATCTACCACCCCACCTGGTAATTCATACAGCAGCAAGAGGCCATATGTGTGGTGAGTGTGCTTTAGATACATGTTCAATAACAGAACAACATATAACCCATCGGGAAATCCCATTGCACTACTATGCAATATGGATCCAGTCCATTGATCTAAAATTGATCTTTCTGTGCCAGTTGCATGCTCTACTCCTTGAGCTATCCTGTGCAATCATGTTTCCACAGCCGTTTCTTAGTCCAGCTCTCGGTACCTGTCTGACCATCCGATAATATGCTGTATGCATCTCCTGTGCCCTGTAAGAATGGAGACTGGCTGTTGACTGACAAATTGGTTGAAGCATCTGTCTATCTTTAATGACAATGGGCCTCATTACACGGATGGCGGTAACGGATTACTGGTACCGGTAAGGGTGCTGGTACCGGTAATCCCTTACCGCCTTACTACGAGGTCCCTTTGTAGGTCCCTACTTTAACGGCTGGTTTTAACAGCCGTTAAGTACGGGACCTGCAAAGGAACTCTGAAGGTAATTACGGTACCGCAATTTGCGGTACCGTAATTACTGCCTATCCCATTCCCATTGAGCCCTATGGGGCAAAAATGGGAATGGGGAAGTGCCATGTTGAATGGGGAATTACCGCCCCGCACACCTTGGAATAGGGCGGTAATTCCGCCAATCACCATGGAGGCAACCATGGCGCTAATAGCGCCATGGTTACTGCATTCCGTGTAATGCGGCCCAATGTTTTGTAGAAGAATGGCCAGTTGAATATGGTGAATCACCGGCCCTAGCAACTTTGCTGGGTACTATTATATGAGATTTAAGCTAAATCACTTACCTACCTTGGAATGCTTAGGACCCACAATGGACCTAAGCAAGGAAGAAATAAGGTCCAGCTTATGTGATCGATCTACGATGCATGAGTCCATAAAACACCCAGTTACAAATTGTCCCAAAACTTTAAGACTAAGGGCCTCATTACGAGTTGGGCGCAAAGGGATACCGGGCACCAGTAAGGACACCGGTGCCGGTAATCCCTTTGCGCCCTATTCTGAGGTCCCTTTGCGGGTCCCGCTAAGGCTGCCTGGTTTTACCAGTTGGCCTTAGCGGGAGCCGCAAAGGGTCCAGGGAGCAAATAACAGTACCGCAAATTGCTGTACCGTTATTTGCACGTTCCCCATTCCCATTGAGCCCTGTGGGGGCTCAAATGGGAATGGGGAATAGTATTTCCAATGGGGACTTACCGGTCCTGCAAAGGTCCGAATAGACCGGTAAGTCCCCATTGAATGAGGGCGGACTCGGTACCGTTATTGGAGGCAGCCATGGCGCTATTAGTGCCATGGCTGCCTCCAATCTCGGAATGAGGCCCTAAACATAAGCACTTTGAGAGATTTTCTGAAACTATTTTCACTCACGAAGTAGGGAGACTGTGGATTGTACTAATGGAGCGAGAACAAGTGTTTCTCTGATAATTGCACTTTACATGTTTTTTAAAAAAAAGCGATATGAATAATTTTAGATTTTAGAAATGTGGTATTCGATATGTTTATGTATTCAGATTTTACATTTTAGAAATTTATTGATGTGTACAATATTTATTATGATGTACATTCATTTTAATTTCTATAAAATGTGTTTTTTTTAAAATCAAGTCACAATATAAAAAAATAAAAAATCTGTATAAAGGCATCACTGACAATCTAGACCAGTATCAAACAATACAATTCTGTTTTTCAAACAAACATATTTTACTTAGTTTTCTTTTCAACATTTGCTTGGAGACCAGTTCCGGGAATCATGTGGCTAATGTCAAAAACACAATCCATTTTCATTTATATTTATCTTTTCCCAAACTGCGAGGATAACACTGAATAAACTGTCAAAAGACTTTTAGTTGGGCTGTATTCCGGGCCGTAATACCGCTGACAGTAATAGCCCTAGCACCGACCAGTCCGGTGGTATTACCACCGGATCACGGGTTGGGCCTTAGCAGTAAATCCCCATTCCTGATTGGGTCCATTGGATCCAACGGGGAATTTTCAGTGCTAATATTGCGGGCTAATACAGCCAGCAGTAATACAGCCGAAAACAGGGATTTTCACCTCCAGAAAAAAGCTGGAGGTAAAACAGCCGATTTAGCGCCCAACTTGCGATAGGGCCAGCCCTTAAATGTGGCGGTAATACCGTTACCACAGCATTTAAGGGCTACAGCCCAACTCGTGATGAGGCCCTTTGGGCCTCATCACAAGTTTGGCGCTAAAACCAGCGCTAATAGCGCTGGCGATATTAGCCCTACCGTCAAACCCACCGGGTCACGGGTTTGTCGGAACGGGTATTGCCCATTCCCCATTGAGCCCATTCGGGAATTCCCCATTCCCCATTGGGCTCGATGGGGACATTTTGCGCTTTTACCGCTGACGAATTTGCAGCCAGCGGTAAACGCACCGGAAATCGGCACATTCTCGGCGGATTTCGCCCCCAGCTAAGAGCTGGGGGGAAATCAGCCAAAGCCCTGATTTGGCGGAACCTTAAATGCGGCGTTAACAGTGCAACCGCTGCATTTAAGGGCTACCGCAATGCAATTTATTTGTAAAAAAACTTCTTTGGTAATAATGATTTATGCAGTGAAAGTGAAAGTATAAAACAAGAATGAACAATAAAGAAATGTCTGCAGAATGCAATTTAACGTTTAGGAATGATTGAAAGGGCTCCAAATGTGTCTCTTTCATTTTGGCTATTAGGTGGCCGACTTTTAAGTCACAAATATTGCGTTAAAGTATGTATAGAGAGAAATAGCATATGTGATTGGCCACACAGTGTGAAGGTGTTGCTTGGATATTTGCCCACACATTGACTGCCTATGGCCATGCTAATACCTATGGTCATTCCCACCTAGTGCCTTCCCCTATCCCCCAACATACCTCCTCATGGGAACTCTTTCAGCTTGCTTTATTCAAGCCTTAACAACAAACTGTGTTCTCAAATTGCCTGCCAGTGTTTTTCTTCAAGTCTTCTGAGAGTTAATGACTTAAGTAGAGCTGTAAACACATGTCTAAAGTAGGTATGCCTTCATCGTCTCAATTTATAAGCACTTGTCCTTCACTGAAGTGCTGTTAAAAGCAGGCATTTGCCAAGTGAACATTTTTGGCTTGTGTATAACTATTACGCATTTGCCAGGCACTGCTATTATATGCCCGGGTACTCTTACCTTTTTGCCCATTCAACCATCAATCACCAGTTAACACCATTATGGCAGTGCCTGCATGTGCCTTTCCCATGCATAAAGCCCAACCTATGTCATTGCCATTTTTTTTTTTTTTGGTATGCAGTGAATCAGTGAATCACCTCTAGTCTGTGGTGCATAGAATGTAAGCTTGAATCATGGGCATTTTAAGATATTTTCTTATCTCCAGTGTGCAGTCTTATGTATTTCTCTGAGTTCTAGAATGGTGAATAGTTTACTGCAACAATGTATCTTATATTTGGGGCACTGACTAAGGGACAGCACCAGGCTTCGTGGTGTGGTGCATATTACTCTTACTGCAGGTGGTATTAAATGTTCCCTAGTTTTGTATCTCTCTATGCATTACCACAAATAAACAGAGCACACAAGAAATATTCTAGCACTGAGTGAATTTTTTCATGTACATTATATGCAGTTGAGACTCTCAACTCAGCGCACAGTGTTTGTGATGAAAAATAACAAACGCAATTTGATAAACTCAGCATGACATCTGCAATGATATAAAATGAAAACACCCATTTCAAACTTATATTTTTCATTTGGTGAAAGCATTCTCTATTTTTCAAACAAAAACAGGGATGAGACTACACGTCACGGCTACTGCCCTCTCCGTGGTAAAGTCCTTTCTCTCATAGCAAACCTTACCTACACTTTACTGTTTGACTGTAAATACACTGCTATATGCAGCCTTGAAAAGTGTCAGCTATTTTGGCAGAGTCGCAAGCTTCCAGTTTGCATATGAATCTGGCCCATTGCACATGGAGGAAAACACATTAAAAAAAGCGAATTACATGTGTATTGTTTGTCTATTTATTACTACTACATCTACGCTTCCCCAGGCCAAGCCCGGAGTCCTTCTAATAAGTCCTTTTGTACATTATATTGTTTACTGAAAGCTCATGCTCACCTCATCCACTAAATGAAGTGAGTTTGCATGGGAGTTGCTGTTCCCACTTTGGCAGCCTCTCTCTCTCACTGGAGCAGCATCTGTGGGGCAGACTCTCGCAATCCACTCTCTCCGGATCAGCTATCGACACTGCAGCTCCCAGCACACATCGTCCCAGCTAGGCCCCCAGAGTACTTCTTTTGCTTGTTTTCTTTTCAATTTCTTCCTCTTCCACTCTCTCTTGGCAACCAAAAAGCCCCTCCTTTCTCTCTCTCTCTCTCTCCAACTTTTAAACCCCCTTTCTGCCAGCCCATTCAAGCTATATCTTCCTACAAAAGGTATATGGTCTCCCAGCCTCTGCCGGGGGACATCATACATCACTGGCAGGGTCTGGGAGTACATTTGATACATCAATAAAACATCAATCAAGCACCTTCTCTGGCATGACCAAGCCTTCTGGAAACTTGCATAAGTCCCGATCCTTTTTTTACTTCACCCTTGAACAGAGTTTGATTCACTGTCCCGGAATCACATGCAAAATTTTCATTTTGTCTTCTTGCGCTATTAACTCAAACACAAACACCTGTTCTAAATGGAATGATTTCTGCAATTTCCTTGCGCAGCCTTCATGTGCCCATAGCAAAAGCATTTTAATTCCTGCATTTTATTTTCTAAAGAGCACTGCAGAGTCTGTGTTTGAAGTCCACCTGTACACTCCAGTTTGCACTGTAAGCTTGCACCCATTCTAATCACTAGGACATTCATGTATTAGGTATTAGGTGTTAATTATTAGTATGTTAAGCGCTAGTGTTAGTATTAGAGCCTACACTTCAATGCAATCCTATGGTACACTATGCAGAAGTGTTTCCCATGTGGCCAGAAGCTTTCCCAATTGCTCTGTGCTCATTGCAGTCTGTCTTTGCTGCATAGTGTTGAGCAGGCAGAGCATTTCTACAAATACCTTACCCTGGATGCAGAGAATCGTGGAGTGTTACGGGAGTGTTTCTCGTGTTACCAGTGAGAGCCGCATTGACAGATGGTTTCCAACTGGGCCTTTTCGGGCAAGCTGTAGACTCTTCTCTTTTTTCCTCCCTTATCTGCTATTCAGTTCAACTATCCTCAAGACAGCTAATTAGGCAGCAAACGCAACCCACATTTGGACCAGAACAACCTGAGGATACAAAGTCTTGACCAGATTGGTCCATCTTTATTCCCATTTCTGGGCCATGCATCCTTTTCGTGTGGTGAAAGCCTTTGAAGGTGGAATTTTGAGTTTTAGTAGAAAAACTCAAATCGTTTCCTATGTCGTCACCTCAACTCTCGAGACAAAACATCAAGCTTGGCAACAAGGAAACTGTCAAAAAATCTGATTTACCTACTACAGCTCCTCTTAGATGCCTATCTCAAACTGGTCTAAAAGATGCAGAGACCTGGAGCCAAGACACAGAGATGGGCACTGAATGTGAAAAATCTTGAAATCGAAGATATCTTTTACAAGACCCTCTGCATAGCCACTTATGCCCTCAAAAGCCCATTGTCCCCTTCCCCCAAAAGCATACTAACGATCCTTCAATAGCTCTGCCTACTAAATTGGAAACTATAGCTGCAAGGAGCAAGGATAATTCCATCTGCTCTCATTCCTATAATCTATCCCTCCTTCATACCTTTTCTTGTTTCATTCTTTAATATTTGTCTCTCCATGTCCACTTTTCCTACTGCGTTCAAACATGCTATCATCATTCCTATTCTAAAAAGACCCTCAGCCAATTCTCTTTTTTTCTCTAATTTGAGCCCTATTCCTCTTCTTACGTATTTATCTAAGCTTCTTGAGTGCCTTGTCAATTCTCAGATCTTTCCTTTTGTTAACAAAATTATCTCTTTTCCCTCATTTTCAGTCCTGATTGCGTTCCTGTTACTCCACCGAGATGTGTTAATGTGTGTGCTTAACTCTCTTCTGTCTGCCCGGCACTCTAAACACATTTATCAGCTGCTTTCGACACTGTTGATCACTCTTTACTTCTTCACGATTGTCTCTCCTTTTTTGGTTTGAGGGGTTCTGTTCTTTCTTGGTTCTCCTCTTATCTTTCTAACAGAATTTTTTCTGTTTTGTGGTGTGGAATAACTTCTTCACCTCTACCCCTTGAGGACGGTGTTCCCCAAAGTTCCATCTTGGGTCCATTTCTATTTTCACTTTATACTGCATTACTTGCTGCTGTGATTACTTCTTTGGAATCTCTCATCACTTCTATGCTGATGACACACAACGTTTACTATCCTTCTCATCTTTCACACCTGAATTCACCACACTCTCTCTTCTTGTCTTTCTGCTATTAAATCTTGGATGTCATTTCACTTTCTTACCTTGAACACCGGGGAAACTGAGGTTCTATTTTTGCCTGCCAACTCTTATTCTCCTCCACCATCTATTTCTTTTCCACCCTCTACCCTTTCTATTTCTCTTACTGCGCAAAATCCTGTTTTTTATTTGGATTCTAATATTTCTCTCACATCCCTGTCTTGTCATTTTCATCTATATAACATTCACAAAGTTCACTCTTTTCTTACATTCCATGCAACTAAACTATTTACTTCTTCTCTCATTTGTTCTCAACTTTTCTATCGTTCTGTTATGATCTTTGGTCACCCCTCATCGTGTCTGGCTCCTTTGAAATGTATATACCACTCCTCTTTTCATTTACTCTGTCTTCTCTCCTATCGTTATTCTATTTCAGAATCACGTCCATCTCTTGGATGGTTACCTTTTTACTCTCAATTTAAATTCCACATACTCCACTTAGTCTTTAAATCTCTCCATTGGTTAGCTCCAGACTATCTAAGTCTAAGTGCTCTCATGTCCTTATATACTCCTTCTCGATCTTTGTTCCTCATGTTTTTTTAGGTTGACTGTTCCTCGTCCACCCTGCGCTCAGTCTCACTTTCGTTCTTTCCAGCTTCTTGCTCCTCTTCCTTGGAACACTCTTTCCCTATCACTTCGATCTATCACTGTCTATTCTCCTTTTCAGGTCTTCTCCACTGTCTGTGATTTTTTGCTTTCAGAACTGATATTTGAACCTCCCTAATGTTCTCATATTTTTTGCACTGTTGTTTTAAAATTGCGTGCAGCACTTTGGTTAAAAGCGCTATATAAGCTATAATAAAATCAAAATACAAATTATTTGATGGATATCAAAATACTAGAAGGCAATCTGTTAACCCTCATTATTTGCTCAGGATCAACCAAATTCAGTGAATGGGGGAATTGGTTCATCAGTAGTTGAGAGGACAAATAAACCTCATTCTGTTTTAATGGGTTTGGGTGTATTGTAAACTTCCAACGTGAATGAAAGACATATGATGAAGGTGATTGAAAATAAATTGTTTCAGGTACATCTCCTTTCAAAAACATCTTTACATGTTCTGCAATGTGTTCCGTGGATGCCCTGACTCCACTTCATCAGTGTTCAAGAGTTCCTCCTCCAGTTTCCTTGCTTCCTCTTCATATCCGAATGTGTCCCCCCCCCCAATGCATCAGCCTCCTCTGCTGACTCAAAACACCAACAATACTGTTTTGCAATGCCTGTGAACCAGCAGCAGCAACCGCACAAGGTCCTACCCTTCTGTGAGCAGAAACACAGCTAGGCACTCTCCTTTTGTCCCCCCTTCGCAGCAATGCACGTTTTCCTGTCTCCTCCTCATGAAAGAAAAACAGAACATTGATAGAACCAAAGGTGCCCTGAGACCCAACAACCATGCCAAAAGAAAAGTCCAAGATTTACGACATAATACTACAATACAAAATGACTAACCAAGACAACACAAAGTGAGAAGCTGAGAGAATGACAACAGCAAACATGAAGCAGGAAACTGGAAAAGGGCCAATACATTTCTTTTGATATTTGTGTTTGGCAATACCATCAGAGACAGGAACAATTCTAATTTAGATTCATTTTTTAAGATTCATGGGGAATAAAAGGGTTACGATTGACATGAGTGAAACACTGAACAAGCTCAAACAGGGAAACACTGTTAAAAAAAAATCACTCCTGAGAACAGAAACCTGCTTAAAAACGATTGCCTACCTACTAACATACTTCGAAACTCTACTTTAAATCTCTCAGCAATCTCTTTAAACCATCCAAGTCTGAGCCTGCTTTGTGTACACCTTTCCTCACAGCCTAATACAACTCACAAATGAACAGGAAGTGAGATGGGCCATATTTAACGGGATACACTGTGTTTTAGACATTTGAGAGCTCTAATTTGCTAAACAAAACTCAACTAAACTGGCAAAGAGGGTGTTAATTAGGCAATACGCCCCTCAAATGTGGGCCATTACCGTATGAGGTAATGCCTGTGGGGCCCATAGTTAACGAGGGCCACAGGGGCATTACCATATGCTGTAATGGCCCGCAGTCAAGGGGCTTATTGCCATTAGTACCCTGGCCCATTAGACCGGGGTACATTTTTTTCTTTTCCTAAACGCACCAGCGTGGAAGGGATGACAAAGTCTGTTTTCTCTTTCCATGGTGGACATTGAAATAAAATGCAGAAAAAGTAAACAAACAACATGGCCACCATTCGAAGGGAGAAGAGACTACACATGACCCCTTCTCCCTTTCCACGGCGACCATTAAAAAGAGAGGAAAAAAAGTAAGCTAACAAAATGCCCGCCATGGGAAGACACGTAGTCCCTTCTTCATTTCCATGATGACCTGTCGCAGATCGGCAGCAGATGCGCTGGGGACTAATGTGTTCCCAGCGCATTTGCTCTCGAAATGGACAAACAAGAAGGTAAGTGGGGGTGGGAGAGCAGGAAGGGAATTCTGTGGATGGTGGGAGTGGGCTAGAGGTTGTGGGTGGGAGAAGACTTACCTGATTCCCCGGTGAGGGGTGATGGGGCCGCCGGCCACGAGGAGGCTCAGGGCAGTGGTATTACCATGTGATAATGCCCGCATTCTGAGCCTCCCCATTGGCTGGGAGGCCGCCAACCCCCCTCGCCGGGTACAAATTGCCTGAAAGAGAAGTTTCGACCCAAGATTGGAGGTACCTGATTATATCACAAGTCTATGCTAGATACCCAAAACCGTCTGTGAGGACAACCAGCGATTTGACTGTGCCAAAAACATATCATAGAATCATAAAATGGGACAATTCACATCCCAAAAATTGCTAAAAGATGGGCACCACTGTGTTGCTTCAATCTATTTGTAAACAAATCTCTATTCCCCTCTATATTTACTGTACTGTAATTGGAACACAATAGTAAAAGCCCTTGGCACTTGGGTTTAATCCATATCTCCATTCCTGTGTCACCCTTGAAAAACCATGCACTCTTGCTTTGCCATAAACTAGCTGAAAACATAAATGT
This sequence comes from Ambystoma mexicanum, assembly GCF_040938575.1. Lineage (NCBI taxonomy): Eukaryota > Metazoa > Chordata > Amphibia > Caudata > Ambystomatidae > Ambystoma > Ambystoma mexicanum. Next base: position 1,513,022,994 of record NC_090937.1, on the reverse strand, counting down.
ATAATCAACACATAATCTCAATTCCATGTATCTTTCTCTCAAACCACTTCAAAGAACTATTTAATGAATGCACTTTATTTTAATCCTGAGTTGATGTAGTGTTCATACATAGGTTCTATTTTGCCAATGGATTTCGGACATAGTCCGTTCTCAGGGCTGAACCCTTATATATAGCAAATATAAACAAAAAAAAAGACAAAACATACACATATATAGATTAGTTCCACACTTCATTAAAATACTTTTTTATGGATGTCCATCATTGACATAACATGCTGAAATAAAGGTTCTGGTACATTGGACCATTTCAAACATTCAGAATGTGAATTGAATATGTATTATTATAATACCAGTAATTAATGAAAATCACAAACAAAACACAAAATTCAATAAGTGCTTGCAATTAAAAGAAACATTACTGTTAAAAAGTTCAGAAATTTAAAAACATGAACCTCTGTTATATCTGAATAGATATTTAACCTACTTAATACTTGACCCCTGTCTGCAAGGCAGCACAGTTCTGGGTAAGTGCAAGGGGCGTGGGGCTGTAGATGTTACAGTTAGAGCCCTTGGTGTGTGACATTCCCGGTGGCAGTGCAGAAGATACTGGTCCACGAGCAGACTGGTACCCAGTAAGACTCTGAGGGTAACCAAGCAACCAGACAGCACAGCAGACAGGTAGGTCAGCAGGGGAGGGGTGGAGAGATAGCAGAGGAGAAAAGGAAGGTCTGTAGCTTCTTCCAGCTCTTCAGGTGGTCAGGCTCAAGCTGAGAGGGGCAGGGAGGCCATTCCAGAGGGAGGCACTTGCAGAGGAAAGTGATCTACCCCCTACTCTTTGCCTGGAGAAGCATCTGACCCTCAGAGAGTTGGAGGCAGTAGAGCGAAGGGCTTGTGAAGGAAGTTATTTAGGAAGAGAGTGTTGAATGTCGTGTGGGCCCCAACCCCAGAAAGCCTTGTGGATGATGCAGAGGGTCTTGAACTTGATCCTTGCAGCCACCAGGAGCCAGTGGAGAGATATCAGGGCTGGAGAGATACGGTGCCTGGGCTTGAGGCCAAGGGTAATTCTCACAGTCCTATTCTGAATTCATTGCATAACATGGAGAATAGAGGAATGTAGATTGAGAAAGAGGCTGTTACAGTAGTCCAGCCTAGAGAGAATCAGGCTGTGGAGACTACCAGCTTCTGGTGGAAAGTGAGAAAAGGAAGAGTACCTCTGAGGAGATGCCTTCCTGGAAGGTCTGTGATGTAAGGAGAGAAGGAGAGGGTAGAGTCGAAGGTGACCTCAAGGTTTTTTGCCTTCACCGGAAGGCAAAGAAAAGGGCCCATGAAGGGCGCCCAGAGTGAGAGAGATTAAGCAGGAGCAGAGATCCCAATGAGAAGGATCTTCGTCTTACTGGCATTAAGACAGAGATCATTAGAGGCACACAAATCCTGAATTGATGATAGAGAGTCAGGAATTTGCGAGAGAGGAAAGGAAGCTGTAGGGAGTCTGAAAGAGAGCTGAGTGGCATCCGCATAACACTTAAAGTTACAGCAGAAGGTAGAGATTAGGTGGGCCAAAGGGACCACATACTGAGTGAAGAGACAGCATGAGAGGTTAGAGCCCTGGGAAACACCACATGTGGAGAGAGATGTGGTGGAGACAATTGACCCAAGTTGGATTTGGGAGGGTTGGTCCAAGATGAAAGAGGTCAGCCACTACATGGCCTGGTCTGTGATGCCCAATTTCTCATGGAGTCGATTGATCAGGATGGTGTGATTGACCATGATCAACCATGTCAAAATCAGAGGAAAGATCGACAAGGATGAGGTCAGAAGGGTCGAGATTTGAGAGCACATCTCCACGGGTGTTCAGCAAAGTAGTTTCTGTGCCTCTGGCCGTTCTGAAGCCAGACTGGTGGTCATGGAGACAACCAACACTTTCAGTGTGGAGAGTAAGCTGGGACATGGACAGCTTTTCCAGAAGTTTTCCCAGTAAAGGAGTGATAGAGATCGGGCAAAAGTTATCCGGACAGGCTGGATCGGCAGAAGGCTTTTTAAAAGGTAGTGCATAAGGGAGTGCTTGAGAAAAGTGGGGAAAACACCAGTGGCAAAAGAGTGATTGCATGGCTGGAACAAGGATGTCAGTGTGGTTGTTGATGGTTCTGGAGGAGCAGGCCAGCACCTGTTTGGATGACACTTCCATAAATTGCACTTGTCTAGAAACATTGTCAGGTGTTATCAGAGAGAATGAAGAGAAAGGAAGAGGAGAGGGAGAGGCGGCTAGATGGGGGCTGAGAGTAGTATAGGGGGAGGAAGAGGAGAGCGAGGACAGGATGTTTTGAGTTTTAGAAGTGAAGTGGGAAGCCAGGGGTCTAGGAGGGAACAGGAGAGGGGGCGACTGCAGATGGATTGGCAAGCTCCTTGCAGATTTTAAATCATTCTTTCTGCTTCTCATGGTCGCCATAACGACCCGGCGGCGTCCGCACGCACGGAACTAGTGTGCAGCGTTCGGCACAGCCTCTGCTAGAAGACGCGAGCAAGCCCAGCAGAAGGACACGGAGACATAGGTGTTTTCTCCCATCCCATTTTTACAGAGCTTACAGAAGTAAGCAGAACAGTGGCACGGCCACACCAAGCCAAGAATCTGCATTAAAAACAATCCCTGAAACCGGCAACTTGGGCACAGCAGACACGTAGACAGTTACCAAGACACCAGGACCAGACCCTGAGGAGCACTCCTGGATGTCCCGTGCTGCCCACCATAGGAGCCACCTGCCATAAGTCCTATGCGAGAGCCTGACCGCCCCTGGACTCCCCCCAAGGGAACTCGGGATAGTGATACCGACCACGCCAGGAACATAGCCGGGTCTACCACTTGGACGCCCTGAAGAAGGTGCCTTGTACTGGACAAGTACTCCCAAGCACCGAAACGTGCACCCCTTTAACCACATGCAGATAAAGACTAAGGATAGACTGCGAAACACCCTTTTTCTAGCCTCAAGCACGCTAAACAAATGCTTAAAGAGCACGTTGGCCTGAACATAGAGATATCCTTCAAGTCCAAACTGTACAGACCCAAGAAAGTCAATCAAGAGCACTGAAGTTGTGTGAATGACTATGAACACTTTGCTCCAATGCACTAATTCTGGAGGCAACTGAGCCTCACAATTGATGTGACAGTTTACACATATTCAGTAATTGTATTGCTTGAAGCTATGTCACACAAAATATATTTTTACTGCACACCAGATGTTTAGCACTGAGGATTTAAAGTGCAACATGGTTATACGTTATCTCACTTTTGCTTTACCTTTATATACATGTGTCACTATAAAATGTTTAATGCACACCTGTTTTATATAATTTGGTTTTCTTTTTACCACATACATTTCCTTTTTTTTCATTAGAATTGTTCGCATATGGTCTTTCTTCCTGTCTGCAAATAGAAAGCCCCCCTGTTTTGGAATAACAACCTCTAGGGTCATTACAGGTTAAGATAATGACCACAACTGCATGCAGAGTCATGTGATGAGTCCCTCAGTAGTCCCCTTGTCTGACAACTAATGGTTAATTTATACATGACAAGGTAGGAACAAGTTTATGCCCCCCCATAGAAGAGGAGGGCGTCTAAGAATCAGATACATGGGAGAGGGGACAATTTCTTCTTGTTGACATGTGTTGTCAGAGGCTGCAGAGATGTGTGCTTGGATGTGGACTTTCTTCTTGGCCAGGACAGAGATTCTGTATTGCCTTTGGAGCACAAAGCAGGCCAGTTTGCCAGAGGATGCACCTGAAGCCTTCCACTTCCTCTCAGCCAACCTGCACTTGCGTTTCAGGGTGGCGACATCAGAGTCATACCACGAGTAGCACTTGGAGGTAGGCTTCAGACAGTTTCTCATGGCAGGGGCAACAATGTCCAGAGTGTTGGAAATGGCAAGATGCAAATTAGAGAGGGTTGTGTCAGGTTGTGAGTCAGCCACAGGAGTAGGAGGAGCAGAGAAGGTAGAGTCAAAGGCATCAACTGATGTTTCATGGGTTGAATGACCAAGAAGGTAGGTGGCAGTGCTTGGGTGTGTTTTGCTTGGGGGACATAGAAGGTCAGGTGAGAGGAAAGAAGAAAGTGGTTAGTCCAAGAGAGAGTAGTAGTGAAAGGGTTAGAGAGAAGGATGTCTGAGGAGATGAAAACATCCAAGGTGTGCCCGTCAGGGTGTGTTGGACCACAGGCTAGAATGGAGAGAGAGAGAGAGAGAGAGAGAGAGAGTTGCAGAGGTTGCAGAAGGAGGAGGAGACAGATGAATCCAGTTGGATATTGAGGTCTCAGAGGAGGAGAAGTTGAGAGGTAAGGGCAAGGAGAGATGTGGAGAGGTCAGACCACTCTGAGAGGAAGAAGGCAGCCTGGCCAGATGGCCTAAAGATGGTGGCCACAGTTGGAGAGAGGCCAGAAGAGGTAAAGAGCCTGCAGACCAGGCATTCCAAGGAGGAGTAGGCCTGCATATGAATGCAGAAGTAGGCACCTACTCCGGAAAGGTGACAGCTGGTTGGTTATGGGTACGGAGAAGATCTTATAGCCATCAGGAAGGAGAGTGTCAAAACTCATGACAGAGCAGGCTGTGAGCCATAGCTCAGTGAGTTCAAGGACATTCAGGTCAAACTCTTCGAGGAGGTAGCAGATGTCAGTTGACAGTGGAGCGAGAGTTAAGAGTTGAGAGTGGCATGAAGCAAGGTGCCAGCCAATTACATATTTTAGAGATTATGGGCCTCATTACGACCTAGGCGGTAGCCATGCCCGTATCAAGGGCACGGCTGCTGCCGGTAATGATTTTTTATATATTGCCCTTATAATTGGCCTTTTCTGGGACCTGGTAAAAATCAATCCCCATTCCCATTTGAGCCCTACAGGGCTCAAATGGGAATGGGGAGGATGCTAACAAGGGGCCTGTTAATGAAGGGCCCATTATTAGCATCCTGGACTGCTAGCGGGACCAGCTAAGGACGCCTTGTCTGACCAGGGGTTCCTTAATGGCTCCTGCAGCAGTCCTCGTAATAGGGCAGCCCGTAATGAATGGTGCCGGTCCCATACTGGCATCGTTCATTACGGGACTGCCAGGGTCCTATAAGGCCCTATGTCTTTTGTACCTTTATCAATTCAGAGGTGGTATCAGGAGGAGCCATCAGACAAGTTTTACCCAATCAGAAATGTAAACCCCATAGAATGTATATGTAGCCATCACTATTAACCAATCCCTGCTAACTGAGATTACAATATGATGTCATTCATGAAAAATATTGAAGTCATAAACCGTTGTTTTTGATTAGCATGTTGAGAGTGACAAAAATGGTATGCTTGTTTGCTGTCCCTGCTTTGTTTTGATGATAATAAAGCTAGGTGTTGCCTTGAACTTGGTCTATTTCCATTATTGAGTCCAGTTCGATCTGGCTCCAGAAAATCTGTGTAATTTGGGACTTCCCAGGCTGTCTTAACAACAGCCAAAGCAACTGGATTCCTGTGTTGTGCCTCCTCAAACTGTCTTCTAGCCAGAATAGACAGTCTTTGAATTCCATCAAACCATGGAGGATCAGCTGAGCTCCCTTCAGTATTCACTCCAAATCCTCGAAACCTCTGCACCCCACATAGCTTCATATGAAACCCAACTCAACACTGCCAAGATCACCATGACCTGCCCCACTCTAACCCAGTTTGACCCCCACGTAGATCACTGCAAAGCACAGTTCGAAGCTTTCAAACCACGAAGATAAGAGTAGGTACTTTTGTGAAGACCAGCCACCATTGTTCCTAGACAATGATATTTCATCCCTTTGCACCCTTTTCTCAAAGACATATCCTTTTAAAAGTGACATTGCTATTATTTCTGGCTCTTCACCCGTATTAATATCCCAGAGTTCTTTCGTCTTCTTGTTCTGTATTTTCTGTGTTCTTTTCAAAGGGGTGTTTTTTTGCTAATGTTTTGATTATTCATTATTTTCACATTTGTGTTTTTAATTAAAGTGTGCAAGCTTTTATATTTCATATATTTTTTCTTGATTGGACATTCCTTTATTTTGGAGTCCTGTGCTATTGCTGTTTCGATTGCTACTGTCATCACAATATAACCCACGTTAACACAAAATGCAATGGAATACGTTGTCTCAGATTTGCCTGGTTTCACTTTTCTGATTGGAATCACCATTGGTTTATAGTAGTGTGAGGTAGTTTAGGCAGTACTCCTCCTTGTACTGCTGCATAGAAGTAGTAATTTTGTCACAGATATATATTAGGAATATAAACTATTTGCTAATATCTTCACGTATATTGAAAAAAAATGACCTTAATTCTAACAATGCAATATGTCTCCATTCCAATATTTGACAATTTGGATGCTTCTGGCACTTTGTCACTACTACTGTGCCCATCAGACCCGGTTGCTCCTCAGCAACTCAAGCCTATTGCCCCTTTAGTGGGCTCTCACCACACTGAACTCTTATAACTGTCTTTTGACTCGGCTTGCTTTCCCTCTGTTTTTAAAACAGCCATGGTCATCCCTCTCAACAGCTGACCCGAACCTACAGGCTAACTTTCACCATTTGTCTCTCCCTCCATATTACTGTTAAGTGTTCAAAAGTGTTGTGTTCAACTGTCTTACCAATTTCTTAGACAACCAAAATCTACGAGACTACCTACAACCAGGTTTTGCTCCTGTCACTCCACAGAAACTGCACTCATGAATATGACCAACTTAATTGCCGTTCCTAAGCACTCCAACCTATCCCCTATCCTAATTCTCCTTGACATGCCACTTTGATCTCCTGAATACGCTCTTTCTTCTTGGGATTCATAATCAAGCCCTTGCCTCGAATGAACCCTACCTTGCACCTCACCAATTCTCTGTCTCCTGGAGCAGCAGCTCTCAACTCACTCCTCTATCTCTAGGTGTTCCAAAAGGCTCTTTCTTCCATCTGCTTCTCTTAACACTTTATACCTCTGCTCTTGGTGCACTAATGTCCTCCTTTGGGTTTACGTAACAGCTCTTTGTGATGGCACCAAATATTCTTCTCTTTTCCTGAACTCTCCTCTGATCTCTCTATCAAAATGTCCAACTGTCTCTCCACCATTAAATATTGGATGACGTTGCACTCTGTACCAAAACAGAGGTGCTCTTCTTCCCTGCTCTTCCTCTGCCTATCCAATTCCCACATGACACTCTCCCCTGCTCTTCTTCAGCTAGAAACATCAGCATCATCTATGACCCTTCTCACACATTCTATACTTTCATTCTCTAAAACTGGAATAGCAGATCCCCTCAACCTCCTAAATATTAGGAACATCAGGCACCTCCTTCCTTTCATCACCACCAAGCATATTTTAAGTATTCTTGTCTTCTCTAAACTGGACTACTGTGCGGGCATCCTCTTCTGTCTCCCGAACTATGTTCTCTTTTCTCGCGATGAGATCATTATCTTTGCTACCAGGACTATCTTTGAACACGCTCACTTCACACCTGCTTCCACATACCGTCACCAGGGTGGGTAGCTGATGATGCAAAACAGGGACAGATATAAATGTCTTCTCTTTGTTCACAAATCTATGCATTGTAAGGCACCACTTTATCTATCTACTATATCAAAATCTTCTCTTCAGGCCTTCTCATAATCTTTCCTCTGCCTCCTTGACTACCCTTGTGGCTCATCGCTGTCCCTTTGCCCCCTCTCGATTGTGCTGTTGCTCTCTTCTTGCTCCACTTGTATGGAATTCTCTTCCCCAGACATCAGAGATACAGTCAGCATGCATCTGTTCAAAACCAAATTAAGGCCTACCTCCTTGCATTCGAGTTAACCGATTAACCTAGCTCTCATCTGCTTGCTTGCTGACCTTGTTCCCTCGCCTCTAACCTGCCTCAGTCCTTCACTTCCCCTGTCTGCACTCTAGCACTTCACCCATCATGGTCATAGCCCAAGCACAGCTGGCCATACTACCTGCCTGCACTTAAACATGTCCTTATTCTATATATGTCCATGTATGTATTGTCCCGGGCGACTGTTCCATTCATTCCCTTCCACAACCTGGTCAGAATGTCCCTCAAACACACCCTACTGTAAGAAGTTCACTGCCTCCCATCAATTCTGATTTCTTAATTATTGTATGCTCTTTTGTAATCAAAAGAACATTATTCCTCCTGTATACAAATAAATACAATAACAAAATTACAAAAATACCCATGTACCTGGCTCTATACCTCTCCTCTCCACATGCCTCCTTCATGGTGCAATTTGCAATGATGAACTGCTCAAAATGTGACCTCATTGTTGTTCTAGGTGCCACTCTACGGTCTTCCCCCAACCTCTTCTCCATCTTAGTTGGACTTTTCTAAGCTTAGGGTCAGCATTTCCACCTGATCTAACACTGGATGCTCCACATCTCCTCATCACTCTGCTGGGTGAACTGGGTGGGGATGTCTCACTGCTTCTGCTAATACTCATTGTTTAAGTTCTGGACATTGCATCATTTGTTGTCTCTCTCTCTGCGTTGATAATGCCCTCCTTGCAATCTTTCTTTGTATCCACAGATCTGAGAAAGTCAGAATAATTTCAGACTCTACCTCCTCATTCTTAACAACGTAATTTTGTGTTTCATATTTCTCTGTTGTGTGATATTCTTGCTCTGTGGGCGGTGTGGGTGGATGGTCATTTGTTGACAAGGATGGGGAAAAAACGATTTTCGAACTTTAATAGTTTCATGGGCGCGGAGGCCTTGCTAAGGGGGGGCTGAAGGAGCTATAGCTGCTGGTCTTTTGGTGGTAGCCCCGGATAGAAGCTCAGGGGTTATAACCAAAAAGGCTAGCTAGCCCCGAGTCCCAACACCCAACATTAGCGTAGACCCAGATCTTTTCCAGACCTAGCAACCCCCTGCCCGACATTGATCCATAAAAGTGTTCTACACACCCTTCTTGACTGAGTGCCCTCAAATCCAATCTAACTTTGATTTATATGGACAAGAAGAGTCGGCATGCTCAGAATGTGTGCTGTATTCATGACTACAATCCCCCATTCCAAGCAGCTAATGGACTGCATGTCCCTACCCCTCCCTCACCATTACTACGCCTTTCTGATCTGCCTCCACAAATAGGCTGGTGCTAAAGAATGATTTGTAAATACAAATATAAATAACTGACATGACATCTCTGCATGGCTGCATTCTTGCCTCTCTAATCCCTTGTCTCTGTTGATTACATCCTCATAAGCAAAACTGAAAATGACATGGCGCATGGCACAACGGCGAACATACATTGTACGGTGTTAGAAATGGCCTTAGCAACTGCCTATTCAAGTTGTAGGGGCTAATGGTGATATTATGTGGGTTGCTTAGGACCTTAACTTTGTCAGCAGGCTATTGCTAACAGCGTCTTCCCAATGCCCCAGTGAATCCCCCCTTAGTAGTAAATAAGGCAATTCGTAGTAGAGGAGGCATAACACACTTTTCTCTGTGGACTTATTCAACTTGTATATTATTTTGAAAAAACTATGTATCTTGTGCATCTTAATGGTTGTGAGAAAAAAAACAGTGATTTAGTATTAGGTAGTCACTGGCAGTACAGTTGGATAATATGGTAAGGTCGAATTGTAATGGCTATGTTTTCATAAAGCACTTCAAGATGGATTATAGGCAGGTTGAATAACAACAGTAGTGTCCTAAGGACTTGGAGTTATGTGAGGATATGCAATATTTGGAAACTAGCACATGGAAAAACTGCTAAAAACATATTTTTCAATATATTTTGGCACCAGAACAGTGTTTGTCCTAGTCGTGGTCCTCTGCCTTGGAACGCATGCCCACAGTAAGAATGTTTTTGCTCTGAAACTATTTTGCACTGGTGTTTTTTGCATTAACACCGCTGCACATTTTCTGTAATAATTCCTGTGATTTTTTTTTCTTTGCTCTGCATTCCATGTAAACACTGAAAATGCTCTGGTGTATATAACCAAAGGCCTATCCATGAACATCATTCTGGTATACATGGAATTTATTATGGATGTTCTTTTTTTTTTTTAAATCAACTTTTTATTGGTTTACACATATCAGCATTACATTGCAGATAATCTGCGTACTTCTTCATATTTATGCATACCATTCTTTTCTTTTATTTTCCCCCACTCCCCAAACAATCCCAAAACAACGCCCCCCCTCCTCCGTATCCCCAAGAATGTTCTGGCCGTATGAAATCAAGGTTGGCTCTTTTTCATTCTCTCCAGGTTCTTTTCATCATTTATTACTACTCTGCACCTTTGCACAGCTCTGCCAGCCATGTTCGGTTAGCAGGGTGTAAAGTCCTAGCTCTGTGATAGGGGACCAGGCTCCTTGTCATCCTCCTCTGCCTCTCCCTCCTCCCGCCTGTATTCTGGGTCATATTTCTCCAAAAACGGTGCCCACTCAATAGCTTTCGGGGCGACCTATTGTGCATTATCATCAATTCCTCCATCCTGTATAGGTCCAATGCCTTTGCTGCCCATTCCTTTTTACTCGGGAGTGTTTCCCTTTTCCACCCTCTAGCCAGGCAAGCCCTTGCCGCCAGTAGGAGAAAGTGCGGCATATGCGGTAATCTCCACCAGTTCTCCTCTGTTGTTTCCATTCCAAACAGGATCAGCAGCGTGTCCATCTACATTTCCACCCCATCCAGGTCCCTGACCCAGCCAAGCACTTCTTTCCAGTAGCGTTGCACCTTGACACACTTCCACCACATATGGCTATAGTCTGCGCCCCAGTCCACACTTCCTCCAGCAGTGGGGATCAGAGCCATGATACATCTTCCCCAGTCTTGCTGGGTCCCATTGCCATATGTACAATAGCTTTAGCCCATGTTGCTTGTATTGGCAGGCTACTGACGTTCGATGGGTGTTCAGGAAAAGTCATTCCCATTGGTCCGGGTCTATTTCCTTTCCCATGTCTCCCTCCCATCTCCTCTTGAGTGTGTCCAACTCGTCCCCCCTTGCCTCCAATAGTGCTTGGTACATTTTTGAAATAAGACCCATATTGCCCGCCGCCATGTCAAGTATACGCTCCATGGGCGTCAGTTCACTCTGTAGTTTCTGTTTCCACCCACCTGCCATCAAAGTCCCCTTTAGTTGAAAGTATTTAAAAACAGAGAGGGTCCCAAGCCCCGGCCCGTTTCGAGTTCAATTATTCCCAGAAAGCCATCCTTCTTGATGACCTGTCCCACCCGCTCAAGCTCCGCCTCAAACCAGTCTTGGAAGCATTCATGACCCTGGATAGCATCCCGAATGGGTGGTGCCCATATATGGCTCAGCGGGGAGGACCAAGTCGTGACTCCTTTCATTCCCTTCCTATCACTCCATAGTGCAAGTAACAGGCCCAGAATGCTATGTAGGCGGATCCCATTTGGCATCGATCTCTTGGGCGCCCACAGCCATTCCCCCAGGGTGACCGGGCGGAAGCGGTAGTTTTCAATTCCTACCCACTGCTTGTCCTTGTTCATATGCAGGTGAGGGGCCAGGGCACTAAATTGAGCCGCTCTATGGTAAGTTTGCATCTTGGGCAAACCGACCACTCCCTTTCCCTTCGGTTGGATCAGGAGCTTATAAGCTACCCTCTGTCGTCCCCCCTGCCAGAGGAACCTATGCATCTTCTTCCTCAGGTCATCAAAATGGGTTCCGGTATGTCTATTGGGAGTGCCTGGTAAAAGTATAGCACACGGGCAAATCGCCATTGTGAGTGCATTTAAGCACCCAATCCATGAAATAGTCAGCTTTCCCCACTTTTCCACTTCACCCGTTAGTCTGTGCATAATTGGGGGAAAGTTACATTCATATATTCTCTCCAATTCCCTTAGGATGTGTACCCCCAGGTATTTTATACAATCTCTTTCTATTGGTATCCCCAATTCCAACCATCTAAGAAGCTGGGTTCTTAGATGAAACCACTGGACAAAAGAGGGTCTCTTCAAGGGTCACTACTATTCAATCAGGACCTCCACTTGCGGGCTGAGGCAGGATGAGAGTGCGGGATAGAGTCGCTATTTTAAATACAGCGGTAGATAAGAAATGGGCTCCTGCGCTAGGGGCCACCGGTTGGCGTATGGACTACTCACCGGTCCCGACGCAGGCAGACCCAGACTTCGCCAGTTCAGTCCACTTCGCTGGCAGGTTCGATTGTGACAATCAGGATGTCTTGACACCGTGTAGTTTCCGCGGTAGCAGGCTTCAGGGTCAAGAGGGTCACAAGTGCAGCGAACTTGCACAGGTCGTTGCCACAGCAGGGCAACACGGTAACCACGTTTACTCCAGTCTGGGCGCACTCATCTCACTTCAGACCTGGGAATGCCAAGTGTACGAAATTCCGTGTGAGGGTGTCATGGACACAGAGCAAGCAGTATACCAAGGTCCGAGGGCTTCCTGGAAACCGTGGCGATGACAGAACAAACGTCCTGCGTAAGCTGGTCAGCCCACTGGTTGTCCCAGGGACACTTCCGAAGAGGCCTACTTGCAGGGTTTGATGAAGGTGCTGAGAATAGTTAGTCCCACTATTCCAATGGGTTGAAGCGCCTTCGCAGACCGTCTAGGAAGATCAGATGCAGAGGGGTCTCGCAGGACGACAGCGGGCTCAGGGGGCCAAACCTTCCAGCGGGTCACCAGCGGTTCCTCGACTCGGCTTCTTGTTGCAGGATACGTGGCTCCTTATCCTTTGTTCGTGTGAACTCAGGAGATCGACATGGTAGTGGTGTTTTCGGCCTCCTCTTATCGAAAGTTCCCTTCGCGCCAAAACAGAGAGGACCCAATGGGAGATCTGCTCACAAACACTCACACCATACGTGGACCAATCACGGACCACGGTGGTCCCAGGCATTCAGGACACTCCAGACTCACTTGCACCCAGGATGTGTATTGGGAACAGACATCCCAGCCCACATCCTGGAGGCCCACACACAAGGCCTGCAGAAGCCCGCGAAAGCTTTGGGTTTCGCGGGAAAGTGCATGACCACATAAGGACTGACCTGGGTTGGCTCGACCTGGGGAAGGTGAATGGGCAAGATGGCCAAAGCACAGGACAAAGAACCTCGTGGCATGGCCATTTTGGAGCCAGGCCACCTATTCGTGCCAAACGTGGTAAGCGCGGATAACATGGCAAAAAAGGGTTCAAAACATAAGATAAACAATAGCTGCCACCAGTCCTGTCCGTGACACACCTGCACAGTTCATAATAAGTCCAGCGAGAGTTTAGGTGTGGTAAAGTAAGTTACATTGCACTCTTGTTACATGTTGCACAAAAGCTGCAACATGAGGAAATGACTAAGGGAAACAAAGTCTCTCAGTACTGACTGTCTTAAGGGCATGTCAGTTTCCCCATAAGAAGTGTGCGAAAGCCCAGAGGAGTGCGGCTGAAGGCTGCGCTTCTCTTCAAAGGTTAGATCAGTGTGTAAAACAGCAGCAAAAAGTTTGGGGGTTGACACATGGAGGGAAAATGATATTCAAATATGAAATCGTTCCTAACACATAGCCAGGGCGAAGAGTAGGGGCGACAATGGGCAGCCCTGCCTGGTGCCCCTAGTCAACTGGAACTCACTAGACATGGTTCCGTTAACCACCACTCTAGCTGTCGGCCCTGTGTAAACTGCTTTGATAGCTCTACACATTCTGTCCCTCACCCCTATGTGTCTTAGGACCCTGAAGAGGAAAGCCCACTCCCCCCTATCGAATGTCTTCTCGGCATCTAAACTCAATAGTGCTATCAACTCGGGACAACTCCCTGCAAGCACCATCAGGTCAAGGGTTTTCCTGAGAGCATCTGGGCCCTGCCTTCCTGGAATGAATCCCATATGATCAGGATGTATTATCCGTGGCAGTTTATCCTTTAATCTTGTCGCTAGGATGCGGGGGAAAGTTTTTCATCCACATTCAGGAGGGAAATCGGATGGTATGATGAGCAGTGTTTTGGGTCTCGTCCCTCCTTAGGGATGACTGAGATCAGGGCCTTACTAAACAAGGCCAGGCCTCTCCCTGTGTCCATAATGTGATTATATAGTTTTGCCAAGTGTGGGGCCAGGATTCCAGAATATTTCTTATAAAATTCAATCGTGGATCCATCCTCCCCAGGTGTCTTTCCGTTGGGGAGGCGGTTTATAGCATTTTGGATTTCCTCTTCTGTAAATGGGTTGTCCAGATGCACAACCTCAGGTGCGGTGAGACTACTCATGTGTACATCACTCAGGTACTCCCCTATCTCCTCATCCCCCCCTCTACATCCGTCGTGTATAGTGATTCATAGTAGCATGCAAATCCACGGAGCTGTGATGCCAAAAGCGCATCTGCCCTGTCTCCTTTCTCGTAATATCTCTGGTTCAAGTATCTCAACTTCCATACCGTTTCCCACATACACAGGGCTCTCAATTCCGCCCTTTTAGCCAGGACCCTCTCGTTAAGTTCCTCTGTGTTCCCCCTTCCCGCATGCAACTCTACTTCCATCTTTATATGTTCTCAAGAAGCGTCTTCTCTATCAGGCCCCTCTCCCTCTTTTTCCTTGCCCCCTCCCTCATTATTATGCCAGTCCACATAGCCTTCCCAGCATCCCAGACTATCTCCGAACTCACCTCCTCCGTGTCATTCAGTGTGAAGTATTCCCTTATGTCCTCCCATAGGCTATCAGAGAAGAGGGGCTCTCTCCAAAGTGAGTCATTGCACCGCCATGCCCCCCTAGTTCTAGATAATCCAGAGATCTCAAGGGTTCCTGTCATCATGTCATACTCAGACCAACCTATGGGTTTAATTGTGCTGTCCAATAGTTTTGAGCCATGCTCCTTATTTAATGTTTTTTTTTAAAAAAATGTGGTTTACAGACACGTATTTATTTCCATCAGTTCTTTTAAAATGATTCTCATCTTCAAACCACATAAAGAAAAAACAAATTTAAACTATAAAGGTGAATGGTTAGATGGAATTGTGCGAATGCAAAAACCTTTTTTTATCCATGAATTGTAAATGCATCTTTAATCAAATGAAAACCGCAAAATGTCTACGAATTGAGGTATTAATATGTTGAGCAATTTCTTATCCTCCAGTTGGCAATCAAAGCAAATTTAACACTTGTGTGTCCTACAATTAGCGGCATGCAACTTCCGTACTGCTTAACTAACATGGAGGAATTACACATTTGATTTTTAAAAACAAATAATTACAAGTAGTGGACCTTAATATTATGTTAAGTCTTGCATAGAATGTGTTGTGCTATTTCCTTTTTGCAAGAAGGCTATTATTGTACTGTAAATGGTCATGACATTAATAATATGCTGCTGATTTCTGAAATATTTATACTGCTGGTGGTCAATTGGGGCATGCGGTTTCACAGCAAATGGCTTCGATTCACAGAGATGCTCTTACGTTATGTATAGTTTGCATTTCATGTCATATGGTAATAGTTTCTGGTACATACTCTAAACGGGAAATACAGCTGTCAGATGGTGTCACTCATTGGACTCTAATGTTATCTGAATGCCATGGAAAGAGAAAAAACAAACATAGAAACATCAAGCTCTCTGTGCTATAGAAAGAAGCTTCGGGGGTTGTGTCATTTCTAACTGAGTCTGATAAAATTAGTCAGATAATCTATATTTATAAAAGGGGAAATGTGTGGGTTTGTTTGTGGGAGGCACAACATTGTTCCTTATTCAATTCCACACTGTTTAACCAATCCGCACCACATGTTGAATACTCACCTATTAAGACCCTGCAGAGATTACTGGCTACATGACAGTTGGACACCCACCCCTTTCCCTGGTTTTCAGCAAAAGTCAAAATTTGTGGGTGAGTGGCTTGGCGAAGGGTTGTTCCTTATACAAAACCACACCGTTTAACCAATCTCCACCAAATGTTGCAAAGTTACCTGTTAAAACCCTCCGGACATTAATGGCTACATGACATTTGAGCCCCCCAACCCTTGACCCGGATTTCAGCACTTTCACACATAAGACGGTTGCCTGAAATCAGCGAAACATCAATGTGGTCATAGAAGGACCGGTCCTCAACCCTAGATTGCACAGTTTCTGGGACATTTGCACCGCAATGCCCCGCAACAAACTGCATCATGCCAGGGTAAGGCAACAGGTGAGGAGAGAGCACAGTAGGTCCCAGTATGCACCAGCACACCAATTCTTGTCTGCCCGCCCGCCCCCCAACATCTGCTCAGCAGTATGTCAGGCAGTCACACACACCCATTCTTAGTGCCGTTCACTTCATTGTGCAAAGCACATCAAGTGATAAGCGAATCGGAAAAGCGAACTACATGATCATTGATGTTTAACATTTGATGAGAGTGTTGTCAGGTCTGACCAATGAACCTGTTAGGAGAATGGGTAATTTTTGCTCGTAGTTTGTAAATATACAGTAAAATGAATGTTCATTTCAGGTGTAAGATGGATGCTTTTTAAAATAAAATGTAAATTATGTCTGCACAATAATATTATGAAGGAAACATTCAGATCCTACGGTGTGGTGATAGTGTATGAATCTTCATTTCTATGTCTGTATTTTGTATGGAGCAATATACAGCGCTTTTACAGATATTTACGAAGAGGTATGGATGCAGACTGGAAGGGAGAACTTATGATTTTTGACTGATTGTCCTATCCTCTTTTTTGAGTCACCTAGAGAACGTATGTGCGGGTAGAAGGAGATTCTACTGGGACAAACGCTATAGAACCTGCACTCCCCAACACTGGCGGCATGCACCCATGTGGTCAAAGCCCCACAACCGTTACCATATTTCATGGAGGAGGGGGCTAGGAAGTTAACGAATTTTCAAGCTGGCAAATGCTGAGAAAATCACTATTGATAATAGATAATATTTGAATAATGTTAGTATGTAAGGCTGCTTTCTGATGCTAGACTGCCACAGTTAGAAACTACTAGGCGGGCATGGAAATTGCTCTTGTGAGAGAAAGCTCCAGGATTGGTGGCAAAGAAACATTAGGATGGTATTGCAGAACATTTGTTCCCGGTTGCAACGGTTTGGTGAGGATATCTCTGTTGCAACACTCTTGCCTTGGAAATAAGACACTGGCAAGAAAAATTGGTCCAATTCAAAGTCAGGCGCTTAGAAGCTGGAGCTTTTTGGCATAAACCACAATATGAAAACATTATTAATGATGATAATAATTAAGTGCAAATTAATAATAGGATATAAATAATGTCCTGCTGTTAGTATTATTGTCAGGGTATTTATTGATCGTGGGCATGGCATCAGGAAGCAACAGAGCCCTTTACAAGGGGCAGGGATACAGTGAAGGAAGTAGAGATACCAGGGAGAAAGAGCTAGTAGTGGGATAGGTGGAGAGTGGGCAATTTGGCAACAAGGGAATTCCACCTTAAATATCCCCAACAGAATGCACGGGGTGGGTGAATGCCAGAAAGAGTTAGAAACGTGCTAGAGTGGAGGTAGGAGAGAGAAATAGCAGGATTTAGAAATAACCCAATCACAGCTGTGGATGCAGGCGGTTAATTGGTTAAAGACAAGTAGAATTAATTTGAATTTAAAGAGGACCTTGTGTTGCAGTAAGAGCTATCCTGCCTTGTCTCAGTGGTGGAGGTTGAAGAAGAGCTGGTGAAGCTATACATTTGGGCAGAAAGAATAGAGAGAAATTCCCTTTATGAAGCTACACTATTAGTTGAGTTTACTCATTGCAAATGTGGCAAAGAGAGATGTGATGGAGCGGTAGATTAGAAGGAGCATATTTTTCGGGTTGTTTAGCAGGGCTAGTCTGGCAGTAATTGAGGTGAAATTTCAGTTCTCCGTCAGTGAGGATGCCCATGTTGTGAGCCTGGTGGCATATAACAAGGCGGTCAGGTGAGACAGGGAATCCAATGATGGATTGCCAAAGACAGTTGGTGTTCAGTGAATGAAGTCAGCCCATAAATTCCACTCCCCAAGATTGCTAATTTACATTGTGTCATGATGTGTATGTTGTATGTTTTACATATAGTTATGTGTGTGTAAGTGGACCTGTAAACCATCCCCTAAGTGTCCATTAACAGGTTTTTCCAGAAAATATAGCTTTGAAATCTCATATGGCTTTAAAGGCATATGAGCTAGCTTACTGGAAATAGCCCAATGATGCAAAGGAATGTCATGGCCCCAAAATGCGACACTGGTTGGGCTCACAGCGTGCCTCACCCTCTACAAGCCTCGCTTCCACCACTTCGACTTCCCACACTCCTTACCTTTATGCCAGTCCACACCTTGCAAACACTACCCAGCGCTGCCCTGGCTCTACTTACTCAAAGCAATGCTGCCCTTTCCCCTCTCATCTCCCTTGCACTTGCCCCTTACACTTCTGGTTCTCGCACTTGCATGATCTGAATGACACAAGGCCTAGTACGATGATGTGTCCTCTGTTCCCTCCCTTGTCTTGTGGCGCCTAGAATCACTTATGTACAGGCACGTTAAACATGACTTATCATATCATATTATATCATACCCAGGTCAAGGACTCTGCCCCCTACCACCGCACCAACTCTTCACTAGGCTGCACCTGACAGACAAGTCTTGGCCTGGACTCTACCCTTCCTCTCCTAGGAGGCTGCTAAATTTTTTTGACAGGTAGCACCCAGGTAGCACCCAGCAAATGCGGCCCAGTAGGGTATTTATAGATATGTTTCTCCATTGCATCTCAGCACGTTGTTGCATGGTCACAATACTTGGAAGATAATAGTAGCGTTGTAGACCCTGCCTCCTGAACAGGGAGTTAATGGCCTCTAAGACTTGCTAAATGCCCTCACCCTAACCAAGACGTTCACTCAGAATTGAAAGCCCATACCTCTCGGTCACGCCCTCTGGCTACATCTACGAAGTTTAAATAGCACATGCATTTAATTATAGCCCCCATCTCAGCAAAACTGAATGCACTGACTGCAGTCTATAATCTCTGAAATAAAGCTCATTCCAATCATGGCAACTTGAGCAACAGTCTGACAAACAGCACAGAAACAATTGTCATTTGCTGTGAACTAAGAGAGGAGCAAGTACAGTACAACTTCCAAAGCTGACAAACAGCAGTGATACACAAAATGTGTAAAACGTATTGTTTGTAGTTCCATGTTTATTAACTAAAAGTTATAAATTACATGTGTGTGCTAATTGTGTTATAGCTGTAAAAACGTGTTCCTGTTTACTTGCAACACTCCATCTGTTAATATCCTTGTAGGCCTTGGAGGGGGTCATTATTGCTTTTGGTAATGACCCTTCCAAAACTAATAGCCTTATGTTTCCCATCAGCCAATAACTTGGGATAGGTAATTATTCCAAGGCAAAAACAACACATTGGTCTATAATGCTTAATTAGTGTACTGTTTCGGGAGGCGTCGCCAAGCACCGTATGGGATGACCGCACAATCATCGCGCTCCTGCTCCGGTACATATTATATTATTATTTTGCAATGGTAAAATGTTAAAATATATTAATTTCCTGTTTCTATATCCCTGGTGGTCCGTGGCAACATCGTAGTAGAGGTTTAGGCTGCTTCCTGAATCATTCCTGTGTAATTCATGGGCAAGGACTCAAGTGGCATAGGGCCATGATCAGGCAAGCCGACGTCTCCTGTCAGCTACTCGGATACGATGCAGGGTGCGGCTACAAGAAGGAGGCACTGTTTCTTCCCAACACAGGCTCCTTATGGTTACATGTGATTTCAAGTAATGAAATTTCAACAAATACAAAACAACTAATAACAAAATAACACATTTCTTTTTCGTTGATTTGGGGGTCCTACTCCCACCCCCCCGAAGCCCGCCTTTTTTTTCTGATACTTTCCCCCACCCCCAAAACCACTATTGCCACTCACAAACTCATTTGTAGTTTCTTCCCAAATTAATTATTTTCATTTTCGTTGTTTTTGTATTTGTTGTAATGTCATTCATTATTTATATTCATTATAATCACTGCATAACACTCCTAATGTAAACAGAACCTGAAAACTATATTAAAAAAGGTACTGTTGTTCCTTTAGTAGCAACATTTATATACTGCTATTATTTTAAACAATTGATCATAGCAAAATCAAAGCAACAATGTATTAATGGAAACTGTGTTCATAATATGCCTAAATGCACTGGACCAAATATCAAAGATGCTATGGCAATTCTCATCTGAACAAGAGTATCAACAGGAAACTTAGGGTGACTAAACCTAAGTCCCTTAAACAATCAAAACATAGTCATAGGTGCCCCTCTGTGAGAACGAACACAGCTAAATGACCTGCTCTTTGGGAAGGTACCCACTCAAGAGTCTCGAGGATCATCCAGATGTTGACCCCTTGCTCACTGTGATCAGACAGGCACAGCTCCATCTCACTGATGAGGCCCAAAAAGGCTGAAACACATGTCTGGCGTTGCTGTTGGTACTCTTGTTCAGAAGCTGTTAGGGAGAATTCTCATCTATGGCTAATTACCCTCACCTAGTGAGTTCCCAGTAGCTTTGCTGGACTTCTGGAGTTTATTTTTTTCCACTTGGTAAGATTGAGAGCTTTTCCCCCACTCTTACCTGTGTTTTGCTATGTGTTTCTACCTGTTTTTGTGAGGGTGGACTCTGAAGTACACCCCTTCAGTAGCCCCCTTCTTTTTGTGTGTTACACAGCACCTTCAGTGCCGTGGCACAGGGTTGTCTTTAAGACTTCCCTCGACTCCATTTCTGAGGCGACTACCGTACCCCAGAAAAGGGTAAAGTTACCATTAACTTTACTTACTCAATCTACCACAGATCCAGTACACCCCATCTTCCATGGAGTACTGGAAAGGGTTAATTTGTATCCCTTTTTATCTGTACCTCCTAGAGCATTGTTTCGCTCTTTTAACATTTAGACTTGACTGGTGGCAGTGGTATCTACCCTAACTTTTCTACCGCGATTATATTAGATAAACGTGGTACTGTTCTTGGCTATTATATTAGCCTTGAACATAAACCCGCTTGACCAAATCATCTTTCTTTTGGCTGCGGTTGGGTTTATTGGACATTTCTTTTTGTTAAAGTCCTTCTTGTGTCTTACTTTGCGCGGCAAACTAGGTTCAACTTCTTTGTTCACTGTCCTTTGGCGGGCTTCTGCTCAGAAGCCCTCCTCGAGGTGCCTGGGTGTCTAGGTGGGCTGAATGTGAGGGAGGGGTTAAAGTCCTTCGTGTGCCTTACTTTGCGTGGCAAACTAGGTTCACCTTCTTTGTTCACTGTCTTTTGGCAGGCTTCTGCTCAGAAGCCCTCCTCGAGGCGCCTGGGTGTCTAGGTGGGCTGAATGTGAGGGAGGGGTGTAATCACCCCCTGCACAGGGTATCCTAGGAAACCCAAGTCGCACTTTGTCATGATTGGCCAGGGTAGTTGTCTGGACTGGACAACCCCACTGCTGGGTGATTGACAGCCAGGCTGTGTGAATTGGGGTTTTTCGCATAAAAGGCAGGTCTCTTGGGCTAGAAGTCAGAGAGTCGCCACTGGAACTACAATGAACTGAAGAGAAGTTGAGAGAACAACAGCTGCTACAACTACCCCATCCCGGTAAAGCCCGGCTGCAGTCCTGAGCTATCTTCCCTTCAACGACTCATAGAAGATCCAGTCCGGAATCTTCTTCCCTTGAGCTTGGTGGGGATAACCAGCTCATCTTCCACAGCCAGAGGATCCTCTTCCTTGGTCAAAATCGCTGCACGCTGCTGTAGTGGTCCGGATAGCCACCTGAAGAGCCTCTCCTGTTTTTAAGGAGTGCACCTTTTCCTCGTCGCTGCTGCCGGATTCATCCCTGTGTGGTGCAGACCCCCTTCAGACCTCCTCCTTCACAATGAAGCTCCAGGAATTGTGGGTCTGCGGGAAACCAACAGGAACAAATGCCAGGGCACCTGCTGCACCATTAGAACAAGGTACTGTGTTCTACTTGAGGAATCTGGGTGAATCCCTTTTCTTCATTTCCAAGGCTTGCCCTTGTCTTCCCTCCTTCTTATAACTTTTTCTTCCAAACATTGACAATATTGAAGTACTTTTGGCTACGTTAAATCGTGAACTGTCTGACTGTGTGATCTTCGGCAACAGGCCCCGGTGTCTTTCGTCCCAGGCTGCGGCCCTTTGACTTTTGAACTCCTCTCTCTGAGTGATTCTTGATTCTGCCTGTCTAACCAAAATATTGCCTGTGATTTTTTCCTCCAACTCCCTCTGGGTATCTCAGGTGCTAAGTGTGTTTTTGCCCCGGTAGCATTTCATGTCACAGATATGCGTTTATTTAGTAGACTGAACTGTCAAAAAGTGATCGCAATCGTATTTGTGGTAACGTGTTTTGTTCATAACACCGGTTCATTCAAACACAGGGTACTTACCTTGAGACTTACTGTACAAAGTGAATTGGTTAGTTGTAGTATATTTAACGTGTGGTTTTTATTTGAGTTTAATAGAAGTGTTGTGTTTATAACAAATGGTTTAAAAATAAATGTACTTATATTTTTTACCTGAAACCTTGAGTCAGTGTTTGCTTGAATCACTGTAATTGTGGTCCCTTTCTGTAATCTCTGCTACTGCTCATATACTCTTGAGATAAGCCTGGCTGCTCTGCCACTGCTACCACTCTGACATAGTAGTACGGGCTTGTACCAAAGGTAAAACTTGCATTTCCACCTGTAGTCTTAATTGTGTGTAGTGGTCCCTAAGGGCACTGCACAGGATTCTGCCTAACAGAAGCAAATTACCATAACATTTCAGTGCAGGTCTGCCCATGTGGGCAGGGCAAAGACTGATATGCAAATGGGTATTTCCCTTCTGTGAAAGGTACAGCGAGCTAAAGTGTGGCTGCAGACGATCGAGTGGGTACCTTCCCAAAGAACAGGTAATTTAGCCATGTTTGTTCTTGCACAGGAGCAGCTATGGACTATTCTTTTCTTTATATGTATCCTTCTATTGTAAAACCCTCTTCATTTATTTCACAATATTTCTGTTCAATAAATTAGTGCAAGTTAAAGGAAGGTCTATTTTTCAGAAACCACGGCTTTCTAAGAGCATTACATATACTAATCAGCTATACTTGCAGGAAGCTCCAGTGACTTGCTGGCAAATGTTGTATCCTGGCTTCCCATATGCACTAATATGCGACTATTATCAATGCAGTAATGGAAACTATGATTCACTAATGTGCAGGTCTGACAATCCTAATAAAGAAAGACTACAGCATATACATCACTTTAATTTTAGCGCTTCTAACCTACAAGGTTCTTTCTGATGAAGCCTCTGTTGAATACAGGTGGAAATCGCAGATTGCATGGCAGCAAGAAAGAAGATTACCCCTGATGTTTGCACAGGGAGTCTTGATTCCATTATAAAGACTAGGAGGCGAGCATTATGCTTCAACTTCATTTTTTACTCCTCAGCAGTTTCAACAACAACCATAAGAAAAAAACGAAAAGCAACTCTTCTAAGCATTTTCTTTTCTTAGAAACTACAAAGCCCACTGTATCTGTAGTACTATCATGCTCAGTTCAGACACCCTTCCTGTTCCTCGAATCCTCATCCTCTTTACATGAGGTTCTCCCAGGCGGTTGCCTATGACTCCTCTCAATTATTCTTCTGGTCTTCCCCTAAGGATCATGTAAACAACAAAATCACGGTGGAGCTCTAGTAGTGATGTTCAGCCATCACTATTTGCATACATTGAAAACAGTGCATTAAAGGGTGGGAATTTAATGCTCCCCTCCTAGTTCCTAGAATCAAGACACCCTGCGCAAATAGCAGGGGTAATCTTCATTATATGTCAAGACTGGAGGCGAGCATTATGCTTGTTCAAAGCTTCCTAAATACAGTCATAACCAACCCTTCAATTGGCTTGAAATAAACCTCTTTACAATTATTATCACTAGCATAATCACCTGCCTGCATAATATCCTGCAGAGACATCCCTGCTGTAAATGCTCTAGATACCATTGTAGCCCTCACGGAATGCGCTCCATACGCTCTCAAGTCTATGCCTGCGAGCTGCATCACTTCTCTCACCGACCACGCTATGGTGGATGTCGCTACTTCTTGAAAAGGCTTCCTGCACGCTATCAGCAGCTGTGTAGTATTGACTGCTCTACACTGCTGTCCTGCTCTCGTATTTTTTAATACATCTTTCTATGCACCATGTGGTGTTGTTTGGGAAATAGGGATAGTGCACTGTAGTGGATCCTGTCTTTGTCCTTCTAACTATTGAAAAGGTCATTCCATCTGGACCGAAAGTCTTCCTGTGTATATCAAGAGCCTTGACGTTGGCTACTCATTTGCAAGAAACTAAACACAATAGCATTGCCAAATTGACAGACAGCTTCTTTAGCAACAGATATCTGTCTGCCTGGCCAACTCGAAAGTAGCTGCATCACCACTGTAATGTTCCACAACTGATTGTGTCTTCGATTGGGTGGTGCTTTGTACCAAGCTCCCTTCATGAGCCTGATTACCGCTGGATATTCCCCTGCTGGGATCCCCCCGATCGGAAGGTGGCCTGCTGAAATAGTGACCTGTACACTCCGATGGTACAAAATGCCTTCCCATCCTGCAATAGGTGTGCCAGGAAATTCAAGATTGCAACTACAGGGGCAGAAACGGGATGAAAATGTCTCCCTCTGCAACAGGTTGACCACTTGGCCCAAGCCGTGTCGTAGCTCCTCCTAGTTGATGGTGCCCAAGATTCCACGATGATCGCTGCAGCTTGAGACAAAATGCCTAGCAGCGCCCAGCGGCACCTGGTATTCTGCACGCTATTAGCGGGAGAATCCCTTAGACTCTCAGCTGGGTCCGTGAGTAGCTGCTCTCCATCTGGGAGCACTCACGGCAGGTCTGCCGTTAGTTCCATGAGTGTCAGAAACCATACCTACAACTTCTATAGCGGCGCCATCAGAATCAGCTCTGTTTCCACTCTCAGAAACTTCGCTAGGGCCGTGCTCAACATCACGAATGGCGCAAACGCATAATGCAGCTCTCCTGCCCATCTTTGGATAAATGCATCCGTGCCCTGGGTGGACGGATCCAGCCTTCGGCTGAAGTAGCTGTGCGTTTGCGCGTTGAGGCAAGATGCGAACAGATCGGTGTGGAGTGGACTCCACCACTGATTCAGTCGCTGGAAGATGTCCGTGTTTAGTCTACAGTCATTGGAGTCTGTCAGATATTGGGAGTTCCAGTCGGCTACTACGTTGAGTGCCCCTAGGAGATATTCTGCTGTCACTGAGGTCCCTGTTGAAGGTAAAAATGGCAAAAGTCCTTCGCTAGCTCTGCTAGTAGTTTGGATCTCGTTCCTCCTAAACGTTTTAGGTACCTGACTGCTGATATATTGCCCATCTTGAGCAGGACACATGAACTCGCTCTTCCTTTCGTGAACGCTTTGATGGTGAAAGTTCCCGCTAGGAACTCTAAACAGTTTATGTGCAGGTGGAGTTCTTCCTCACTCCACTTCCCTCTGGTCTCAAGAGACCTGCATCAGCTTTCCCAGCCCACTCATCTGGCGCCCGACACTATAACTAGATCTGGTCGATCTCCGATAATGGCACAACCATTCCAGGCATCCATATTCTTCAACCATCATTGTAGTTCTGTGATGGATTCCTGATCTAAGTGAATTAACTGGTGATACTTCAGACCTTGCTGCAAGTGCCTGATCTTTACTCTCTGCAGTGCTCGATAGTGCTCGATAGTGTAGGGGAACCGGGAAGATCGCTTGAAACAACACTGCTAGAATCCCCAGCATTCTCAGGCAGTCCCTGATTTCCTTCTTGATGTCCCAGATCTTTTGGGCCAGCAATTCTACGGTCGCTTTCCTGGTGTCTAGGACGAACCCCATGAAGTCCAGTCTTTGAGCTGGTGTAGTGTCAGTTTTCTTTACGTTCACCAGAAAACCTTGCAACTGAGGAGATCTTGCACCCATGCTGTCTGATATATTAGTGCTTCTTGATCCACTGACAGAAGCAGTAGGTTGTCTAGGTATATAATCTTCTGGATACCCTTCTCCCGGATCACTGCTACTACTGGCATCATCCATTTGGTAAAGACCCAATGTGCTGAGGCTAGCCCATAGTTGACAGTTCCAGCGAAATGCCAGAAAGACCCTGAATTCTTCTTGCACCAGCACTGTCAGGTATGCGTCCTTCAAGTATAATATTGTCAGCTAGTCCCTTTCTCATAGGGAGTCCCTCAGTTGGTGTATCCCTTCCATCTTGAAGTAGTGGTATACAATCCAACCGTTCAATTCCTTCAGGTTTTTGACTGGCCGCACTTACTCTTTTTTGTGGACCAAAAACATATTGCTTACGATTCTCTGGGTTGATCTGCACCTCTCTATGGTCCCTTTCTACTCTAGCTGGTGAAGTTTGTGGTCTAGACTCTCTTGTTCTGCTTGTGCTAGACGTGCCTGTTGGGGCCAGGATACCTGTACGGGTTCCTGTATGACTTCCAGCTCCAAACCTCTGACGGTTTGCAACACGCATGTATCACTGTAACGTGCACACAAGTTTCCCCAGAAAATCTCTGTTCTTCCCTCCACCGAAGGATATTTTGTGGTTCTCACCTGGGGTAAAGCTTTGGCCTTGGCCGGCTCCTCTTCGTCTGCGATCTCTCAGAAACTGTTCTCTGGCCGGAAAGAAGGAGTCCTGTTCCTTATTTTCCCAGGACTGGGCTCTGGAATTCTGTGGTCTTCTGCCTCCCAGAAAGCGACTAGCTGCTTGACCCTGGTAGGGGCCGGTGATGGCAAAAACTCTGCCTGGAAAAATGCTGTGTATTGATGTTTGTGCTTTCTCCAGAGATGTATAGTTGCTGACGAACCTGCCCATTTCTTTGCCGAAGGTCTCTCCAAAGAAAAGACCCTGTGCTGATTCCCCGGCTTCGTAGGATGCTAAATCACTTAGCTTAGGGTCTATCTTAAGCAGTAGGCCTCTATTCCTTTCTGAAGAGATGGCACCGTTCACATTGCCTAATGAGCAGACTGCTCCCTGAGCCCAATTAGCTAGGGCTTCTGGATCAACCTCTTCTCCGGTATCTCTGGCTCTTTCTGCCAGGTCCATTATCTTAGCTAGCGGTCCAGATGTTTCCAGTAGTGTTTCCTGGCTGCTCCTCCAGGACCTGTCAATCCCTTTTCGTGGGTCTTTGCTAGTCTTTGAAATGAATGCCAGCCTCTTAGGGTCCAATTCCGGTATCTCCGCCACTGTGCTTGGTAAGTCCGGCCTCGGGCGCTGCTTCACTTCCTTGTCTAGGGCCTTTCTGAGTCTCAGGCCCATGTATTTATTTACTCTGGGAGAAGGCTCCCAATCAGAGGACCTGTGGTTCCTAATACTCTCTGGTCAACCAGGTCCATCTCTTCCTCTGGCTCTTCTTCCGAGCATGGGTCATCTTTGCCCACATTTTCTTCACCTGGGGAGGGGGTCGCAAGGCTTGGCACTGCTGACCTTTGCATGAAGGCCTCTCTCAGCTTGGTAAAAGCAATGGCTGCCTCTGGGGTCTTCTCTACTACCCTGTAAGGTCGACCCAGTGGGTCATTAGAGGATTTTTTGTGGGTCTGATTACTCCCCTTCAGTCCTCTAGATGAGGGCTCTGTGGGTGGGCTGTCTGTCTCTTTGGTGCCTTCTCGTGGCTGGCTTAGAAGGTCTCTAGTCTGTCTTGCAAGGGTTACACCCCTTGCACCACAGCATAGATCAACAGACTTCCCAGCACTTCCTTGAAGCTGGAGGCAAGGTCCAGTGACAGCTCCTCCTCGCTCTACTCAAATTCCGACATGATCTTGGATGCTGTGCGTCTTTTCAAGTATATATATAATTTTACTTCTTATTGTGGTTGGCACCTTAGTTAGCTCATATCTGCTCTGAGCCCTTGCTCGCCTCTCTTCCTGGCCGTTTGTGGCTGTGTCACTGCGAGATTGGCTTCTCTCGCTTTTCGCAGGCTTCTCTGGTTGTTTTTCCGCTTGTACGAACGTGTGGATTCTTTGATCATTCTTGCTCCTTCTTAGCAGCTGTAGCATTTTGCTCATGTTAAAGGTGGGCTGACTGTGGGAAATAGGGATCATTCACCACCAGGCGCGGTTGATAAAACTCTCTGTGCTCCATTGTCGCATTATCATTTGCGGCTATGTGCTTTGGGTCGCTCCGACACAGCCTCTCTGTTGGAGAGGGTCGGAGCGCTCCCTTGCTCCTGGCTCCATCCTCGCGAGGGTGGGGACCGCAAAAACTACTGACGGCCGTGAGGAAGGGCGAGCCCCCGGGCATGCTGAGTATGCGGCCTCAGGCTGCTCTACCCTTCTAAATTATTAGAGACATGACTGCACGCTGTAATGCACTGCTTACAAATGGTACGCTCATGCTCACTATGTACTGATGAGTTACTGGGTAACCACGTTATATGAAAAACATTCAAGTAAGTTATAAGTTACGCTTATGCGACCTAACATTAATTTAGCATCTAATTATTCAATAGCAATGAAACATGGTACCGAAAATGAACATTGTTCAGAGTAGAGATAAAAGGCTACATATCTGCTGAAGAGCAGTAAAAGAAGAGGAGGAGTCCAGGAACAGGAAGGGTGTCGTAAGCTGGACTTAACATGATAGGACTACAGAGACAGTGGGATGTGTAGTTTCCAACAAAAGAAAAGGCTTAGAGGAGATACTTTTAATTTTTTTTCCTTATGTTTGTTGAAACTGCTGAGGAGTAATACATGAAGTTGAAGCATAATGTTTGCTTCCAGTCTTGACATTTTACTTTATCGGATAATGTATCAGTTTGGTCCCCTGTTTGTAACAACATCTCTAAGATTACCACGTCTGCCAGCTTGCCTCAAACTATATATTTCTTCCATCATAGGGCCTTATCAATCCCATAAAGCTCTTCAAATGTAATGCTGCACAGAATAACAGATGCTGGCACTCAGGGATCATTTAAGCATATGTTTGTGGGCTGTGAACTTGTTAAATCATAGTGGAAAAATGTGCAGAATACTATCAAGTTCATCTTTAATATACAACAAGACTTTTGCTTTACTTTTCTTTGATTAGGTAGTGCATTGCAGTGAGGTTTCCTGGAGAGTAATGCCTGCAATTTATTTGATCTTTATTTGAGCTTTTTATTCTAGTGGCAATTCAAGCTATAACGTCCAATGGAAGAATCTTGATCGCATTCATTATAAAATGTGTAATATTCATAGGTCAGAAAGATGTAATGCCTCCTCCCCTTTTCTTTGATTTAAACATGAATTGAAGTGGCAACTATTTCTAAGATGTTCATATAGTGTAACCTCTAACTGATGATGAAGTAGAAACCTGCCTATAATTGCCCTGCTCATCTCTTCCCTGTCTTTTGTAGGTGTCCGTTTTCTTTCTTAGTTTTTTTGTCATTGTTTGTCTTGTTATCTCTTATAATTTAAAATTGTTAGTTTTTCCACATCAATTTCATTAGCGTACTTGGCCATCTTGAAATGTAATTTTAACTTTTGGTTTGTAAGAATGTTGTCATCCTAATACTGGTTCAAAATAATGTCTGTAATTATTGCATGCCTTGTATTCCATTTGGTTCAAATAAAAAAAAAAATCAAACATAAACAACAATTAGTGTACTGTTCCCTCTGTGTATTTATGAAACTGACAAAGACTGATTTTGTGATGTTTGACTGTGTTTTCTGTTCCAAAAATAACTTCATCAGGCTTGATGACTCTGTACTGTTTAGACATCACTATATTTTGCTACCATTGAGTGTTTTTTGTTTTAATTGGTAACATGACTATGTTTTGAATGTTAACATTTTATAATGAAAGTGGTCATGTTTATGGTAATTTTCTTTGTGATGTTTTGTAGATTTTTTGTGCTCTAGACAACTGCTGGGGGTGCATTTCAGAAGGAAAAGACTGTGATTAGTGATCAAAGATGCAGCCCAGTTCAACGTGCACCTACACCTGCTCTTGTATACAAAGATATACAAATTTAGAAACCGTTCTGTACTCAGTCCAGAGGAAGTGGTTATGGAATGCTAAAAATGTGGTAGGACTGTGGGAAAATATGTACCTGAATAGTGACTTGAATTAATCACCCTTCTAGCCATCAATGCTATAAAAGGGAATCGCAAAATGAAGTCCTGCTTGACTTTAGTTAATTGTAAGGAAGCATTATTAATTAGTACAGCAAGGGTATAAATATAAAAAAAGAGCAAATTAAACAATATTCGTGAATTACTCAAAATAGTGAGAAAACACACTGGTTATAGCTGACGGTGAGAAAAATAAATCTACACCACATGCTGCTAAGTGATGGCTACATAGTTCATTTCACAGCAGCAGCTACATAACACATTCTCGACATGCACAGCATGTTTCAATCTAGTGTACAGGCTTTCCTCAGGGCAAAACCCTAGTAATGATGAATCACTGTGTATCCATTGTCTGGCCGCATGTGTGCTGCCATTTCACAAGTAATGACGAAAATGCGGTTCATTCTTCTTATTATTATTTGTATACTTGTGATTACACTTGATATATCTGATGAGTATTGGTTGGACGACTATGGAAAATGTGTACCTGCAAACCTTTTGATGGCAACTAAGGACTGGGCTGTTCAGGCAAGACATGAGTTGCCCAGCAAACATAACATTACATGGGGACATTGCTTGAGCAGTTCAAATAATGGTTATGATTGAAGTTTTAAGGATGTAAGCAGTTTTTTTTTACTAAGAGCTGCCTAGCCAATTAGTGTGCTCCTAGGTCTGGTACAAGGCATAAGAAAACAGAAGCTGTGCACCATCCAGCTTCTATTATGCTGGGAATTAATTAAAGGTACCTACTCATTGGGGAATCCGAGGATAGGTTGGCTTAAAAGGAATCTCCTTTTGACTTTACCACTGTGATTGTCACCCTCTTTTGACAAATTAACTTACATTAGACTGTCTGATAGCTGCAACGACCAGAAAGTGTTTCTGTAGCTCTGGGAATTTACACGTATTAGCCTCAGTGTTATTCTGTGCGTTGAAATGATGTGTTTTGTCTCAATGCACTTGGAATACAAAAATGCATGTTCTCCATTAATGTTAACTCAAGACCCTTCTTTCTTGTTAAAAGAACTTTGAAATCGAAGTTGCAGTATATTTTCATCATATTAAGTGCCCATTGTATACATCAATTGAACATCATTGGTGTCTTCTGTTATCAATGCTAATTGCAGCCACCTAATTCTTTTTTAAGGATACACATTATTACCATTCTGCGCTTTTGGGCTTTAATATGATGTGGCATCATAAGAACATATGCTAAAAGCAAATTGAGATGCAAATTGATGAAGGCGGAGAGCCTTGTTCTCCATCATGCTTGTCACTGTACTGCAGCGTGGTCTCTAGGATTCCTGGATCAGTGCCTACGCATGCGCCCTAAATAGCATGCTACCATGCTTAGACAGGGCACTTCCAGAGAAATATCTTAATCAAATATGATTTGAAGAGATGCCTGCTATTGTAAGATAAAGCCCACAAACATTTCAATGAAACATCTCTAATCAGAGCTGTTACACATAAATACCAAGACAGCACGTTTGAGGAACAGATTTCGAGGCAAGACCACCTTAAAGCTGTACATTATAGGCTTGCACCTATTCTTCTCACCAGTACCAACAATCTGTCAGCAGCACTGTTAAGGGAGTGCTTTGTGGCCAGCAAACACAGGTTCCACCTCTCTCATTCTAGTTAATTGATCCTGAAGCCCTATTTCCCTCACTGATAGGTCTTGAAATCCCTACCACACGAATAAGAATCATGTCACGGAAAGGGGGCTATTGATGTAGCTTCTGTAAAGAAGGTTAGCAAAGATATCCCACAGTAACATGGGGCTCTATGTGTAAAACTACAAAGCTGGATCCGACACATCATTCAGACCACACCACAGGTCGCCCCAGTCTGAAAAGGGAATGGAGTGAGGATCAAAGTAGCAATGCTTGCTTGGCTTGTTCTACCATGCAATAGGGATACACATGCATCATGTCCGCCTGTGGCAAGTAAGCTGGCTAACGAACTGTGATAACGTTTGCCTTCCTTCCCCGCTCCACATCTCTGCAAGCAATGCGAGCAGAAGCAAACTGTGCACTAAGAAATAGTATAACATTTACTTTAAAACACATGTTGTGAAGTTATTATGTGTCCGCTGTAATACATTGTGCTGATGTTTGAATGGCCACTTCGGACAAAAGGCTTAGATTGAAATTGAAACAATATATGCATCTATGTCTGGTAGTTGATGCCACTGGGTGATGAAATCCCTTGTGTCAGCTAGTGCTGACCACTCTTCCCATGTGAGTCTCATGTGGTGTGGCACGCTATCCTACCTCTGACACTTTATAATTGAGATGAAGTCTAATGTGATGCCTCTTAACATTACATCTCCTTGTGGCATTTCTTGCTACAGTGATTTATTGTTTGCCTGCTCCCTGCTTTCATCTAGACCAATGTTCTAAAAAAAACTATTTATCCGTAACACGGGCATCCCTTAATGCTGCTCGATCCGCTAGTCAAAATTGACAACCAATTAGAGCATAATTGCAGGCATTCTGAATATATGAGAGATTATGTATATTTTAGTAAGGCACTACATGTTGACTGACAGCCTCTTCAGAGTTCACCTCATCATGTCAGAAATATTTTCTGGATTTCGAAATTAACATTTGTACTGTTAATATATGGATTTTGGTGACAGACTGGGACAGGCACATTGCAATCAGAAAAAGGTCTTCAAATCAATACGCAAGACTAATATGTTGGCGTTCGTTATCATTGATGAAGACCCCACATGCTGTTACAATTTGTATTTTTCTTTTTTTATATGTATATGAAATGAGACCAGCTATAACCACCAAATCTGCCAGGCATGAAACATGATAGATATATCAACACACTACTGCACTCAGCTAATTAATGTAATGTAGTGAAGTGACCTCCAGAGGTGGTATCATAAATGCAACAATGGATCAATTCATGTTCTTGACCATTGGATGATGGGGTAACTATCATCCCAAAACAATATAGTATGAATGTTTGACATTGCAGATGTGGACTTGCTTTGATAATCGTACTTACGTGTATTAAAGTGAACTACGTTGGATAAATGGTTTGGAAATGTTTCAATGTGAACTTGTGTGTGTACTGGGTCATACTGGTTCTTACTGGGTCTTACTGAATGTATCAATTGTTACGGCCAGGCACATAAGATAAGCAGCCTGGTATATGTGGGAACTAAACCGTAAGGTTCGAACCATTCACTAGGCAACATTAGAAAGGTTTGCATCCATTCTAGAAAGCGCTCTTGTAAAAATCTTTTAAAGATTAAATACAAGTAAAAAAAATAAAAAAATAAAAAAATATGTGGGTATTTCAGATAGGAAAAAATACATACACACATGGGTCATATATGATACCCCTGTACAACCCAGTCATGGATGGCCAAATTACGTCTACTGCATGTAATTCTGGTATTGTGTAACCCTAGAAAGGTCATGCTACTCTTTGGACCTCGCCTATTGTAGCCATAATTCTTTCATGAAAACACTGCAGCATGTTATGGTAATATGGTACTAGTTATTGTCCTAAAGGTTTATTCTCTGAATATATTCATGTATCGACTCCTGCAATCTTTCTCTCCCACTCCTTTGGTACTTGCATGCTCAGTTGTGTACTTCAACTGGATTCAGGTTAAACCATTTTGTGCCACATTAGCAATGGGATCATTACAAATAGCAAAACATCCATTACAGTTCCTTCTATACTCGAAACATTCCTGTTAAAGATGAAGCGTGAAGCCTTTGAAATGTAAACGCATAGAAAGACAATTTTGATGGCTCGTGTAGCCCTGCTTATTCATTCTGGCTGTTGATGACAACTGAATTCTGTATGTAAATGAAAATGCTGGTAAATATTTTATTACACTGTGTATTGCATTTGAGCTGTTTGGATGAACAGACAATATGAATTGGGAACTGTAATGCAAGGTAAACAGTCTTAGAGAGTATTCCTTTAAACAAATGAGGTTTGCAAAGTAATAGGAGAAAAGCACTGCGCTGCCCCTTGTATTGATGAAACACATATTTTTGAGGTTTAGAATCTCTTTGGCGGTTTCAGAACCAGGAACCTTGAGAAAAAGGTGCTGCCCAGGCTATCCCCACATAAGGACTGCTAAAACCTGTTAACTTTCTTTTTTTTACTTTATTTTTTATTTTAATTGTATTTGGTTTGCAGTCTACATACAATAGATAAAAAAAAACTTTACAATTTGATGTTCAACATTCCGAAATAAAATCTTTAAATCATTTTCTATTAGTCTTGCTCGTTTCCGATCCGATAATAATTAAGATAGAAGAGACAGAAAGCGAAAATAAGTAAAATGGATTAAAAAAGTTGAAGAGGAAGATGAGGAGAGGAAAAAAAAATCAAAATAGTAGAGGTAAAGCTTTTCTGAATTCCGAACTTTCCTCCTTTCTCTTTCACAGTTCATTAAGGCAATGTTTCTTTTAGGGTTTATGAAGATCTCCCTACTGAGACAGCTGTTTCACTCATTTCTGTTTGAATGTCCCTCTCCCTCTCCACTTAATAAATACGTCAAAATGTATTTAGTTTGTTAATACACCAACCAGTTTCCTGGCTGATCATTAAATTTCCGGTAGTACTGGTCTATGTTTGTTTCTTCAGTCTTTCTTTTTGGTTGGGATGCTGCGGTCCATTAAAGTTTATTGATTGGAGAAATCTTCCCACTGCTCCTGTGAGCTGTTTTTCATGTCCCACTATTATTCTATGCCAAGTGTTTTCTGATAACAGCCAATCAGTTCTTTCTACGTATCTTCCCAATATTCTTACTCTTCGATCCCATGTTCCTTTGCAATCAAGCAGTAGATGTCTCAGTATTTCCCCTGTGGGTAATAGATTAACAGGCTGATTCATGGACGTTGTGCGCGAAAAACGGGGATTTGTGAGCCATTTCTGCCCACAAATCCCCATTTGTTAAACAGGGATTTGTGGGCAGAATGGCGCACAAATCCCTGTTTTTTGGTGCACAACTTCCATGAATCAGCCCCTTAGTCTTGCTCTGAGAAAGTTGTTCCTGATCTTTTCATCCGGGAATTTTTCTAGGTACCTAGTGAGGGTTCCCACTTTCTTATAGACAACCAGAAATGTGTTTTCTGGGATTGATGGCCTTATTTTCCCGATTGTCTCTATCCAGTCTAATGTTTCCAGCTCTTTTGTTTCTATGTTTTGGCCCGCTATGGATAGTGCTTTTTTTGTTTTCTGTTCTAGTCCTTGCAGGATCCCAGATTTCAGTTGGTTATGATGTTTTTTGATTTCCTCATACATGGAGCCATTTTTTGGATATGCGATTTCCCTGTAGAGGGATAACAACTTCCATTCTGCTAGGCAGCTCAGGTATTTCAATCCCAATTCAAATCTCAACTGTCCTCCTGATGTACTCTATTGCAGATTTAGAGCTTTCTTCCAGATTCTGCCCTCCACTTTAGCCCAGTTCAAATCCCACAATTACGGTTTGGCTTCTAGGCCATATAATAGAATTGGTACTATCTTAACCAGAAAATATTTTATCATTGGGACCACTGAGAATTTACAGTAGTTCCCTCTTATTTTGATTAAATGGGGAATTAAGGAGAGTGTTTTGGAGAGTATGGCCCTCATTACAACCCAGGCGGTAAGTGTTTAACGGCGCCATAAAGAGTGTTGGTGCCGTTAAACACTTACCGCCTGATTACAAGGTCCCTTAGCGAGATGGTGACTTTAACGCCTGCTTTTTGCAGGCATTAAAAACCAACCGGCTAAGGGACCTTGGCGATAATTACGGCAACCGTAATTTACAGTGCCGTAATTATCGCCTTCCCCATTCCCATTATGCCCTATGGGGCAAAAATGGGAATGGGGAAGGAGCCATTGGTGAATGGGGAATTACCGCCCCACTCACCTTGTAATGGGGCGGTAATTCCGCCATCCACCATGGCGGAATCGTAACCTTAGCGGCATGGACCATGGTGCTAATAGCACCATGGTCCTCTGCCAAGGTTGTAATGAGGGCCTATGTCTCTTTCTGCTTTGTGGATAGCTGGACTTGCATAGATCTTATAGCCTAGGTACGTGAGCTTTCTACTTGTGGGATTTTATGGCCATCTAGGACCCATTGCTTGAAATTGGTCTTTTTCCTTGGGTGTTTAAATACCAGTATCCTGGACTTCTTGGGGTTTATTATCAACCCATTTCCCTTTGCGTACTTGCTCAAGCTTTTCAGCAGTCGCTGTAAACCGATAGCAGTTCTGTCGAGCAGAAAAATGTTGTCCACATAGGCCTGCCAGAATATTTTTTCAATGCCAATTTCTGGGCTGGCCAACGCAGCCAGGTTCAAATGTTCCCCTGCATCGGCTAGGAATAGGTTGAAGAATGTAGGTGCCCCCATGCAACCCTGTTTTACCCCTCTTCCTACTGAGACTGAGTCTGATAGATGGCCCTTGTTGTCCAAGCGTACCCTTACGCTGGTTCCTCTGTGGAGTTCCATTAACACTGACAGGAGTGTCTCTGGGATCCCCTTTTTTCTCAGTTTGTGCCAAAGTTGTGGTTAAAGGCTTTGGACAAATCTATCCAGGCCCCGAATAATGGTGTTCCTCCCTTGACCATTGATTATTTGCTCAGTAGGTGCAGCATAATTCCATTCAAGGCTGTTGAAAGGCCTTTTCTAAACCCAGTTTGGCATCGGGACAATGCCTCCTCCTTTTCTACCCATATCGAGAGTTCATTTAGCAGAAGCCTCATGGATATTTTACTCTCGATATCCAGGAGGGTGATACAGCGGTAGTTTGAGGGATTTAGTCTATCCCCCTCCTTGAAGAATGGTATTATCACTGTTGTCTTCCAGGACGGGGGAAAGCTCTTTTGCTGTAGGATCACAGAGAAAAGTCCTTTTTAATAGTGTTTCCCACAGTGGTGGGTTTTTTCTGAGTACCTGGTAGTTGAGGCCGTTGGGACCTGTGGCTCTTGATATTGAGGCCTTGGATATAACTTCCATGATTTCATTCTCTTCTACTCATAGTTTCCACCATTGTTCTAATGGCGCGCATTCTGGTTCTTTTAGTTTTTTCCCAAAGCTGTTTGTCAGATGCTCTATCCATCTTTTTTTCAGACACTAGATTGCAAAGCGTGCCATTATTTTGGGAGTCAGCTCTCGTATCGCCGACCAGAAGCTTCTTGAGGTTGAGTCTGAAACTAGTTTTAACATCTGTTCCCTGTCTCTTTGGTGAAGGAGGGCTTTATGGTTTTTTTACCCAGGCCTTGTAGTTTTGTCTGAATATTTTTATTTGGTGGGTGTAAGACTCTTGATCCATTTTTGGATCTTTATTTTTGTAATGCCTTTCCTTAGGTGTCTCTTTCTTTCTCTGACTTCTTCACCAAAGCTATGAAGGTAGGTCTGCTTTACTTTATTTATTGGAGGTTTTGGGGGGCTAATGACCATATTATATTCGTATTTTATTTTGGTTGGGATAGCTCTTGGGTTATCTGTTCTGAGATGTTTTGTAATCTTTTGTTTAGCTCTTTTCCTTCTTGATTGTATTGTATTTCATCAGCCTTATTTTCTCTTTGTCGCTTCTAGCTCTTGTTTGTACCGTAACTCGGACAGTTCAGGGCCATCTATAAAGGATAGTTCTAATCTCGAATGGTCGCTGCCTCCTTCTTGTTTTATTTCTAGGGAGAATAATCCCTCGCTGACGAAGATGTAGTCTAGCACTGAGGCAGATTTGCCTCTGTGCCATGTCATGCAGGGTTCTTCCTCCTCTTGATTGATGTTGTTTAGCATTTTCAGGTCCCAAGTTTTGGTAAAATCATGCCAAGATCTCCCTTTATTAGATGGTGTATATTTCTCACCCCCCGTAGGCCCTCTTTTATACTGTACATATTCTCCATTGAAGTCTCATGCCAGCAGAATATCTGCTCCTAGCCATTCTGTCTTGATCTTCCCCAGCAGTTCTGATAGTTTTCCTAGAAAAATCTGAACTGTAGAGGATGCTGGATTCCAATAGATATTTATCACAATCAAAGCAGTCACTGTTGCATTGTTGGTAGATTGAATTTTGCACGCCAGTATTCCAATTCCAAATTTGGAGGGCTTCTTTAATGCAATAATTCCCAGTAGAGATGATTAGTCCCCTCGTCGGCCTTCTTTTTGCTTTTTGACTGGCTGGTAAACAGAATGTTGTGAATCCTTCTATCTCTATTGGATTAACCAGCAAGGTTTGTTGAAATGCCAGGATGTACATCTTCCCAAATAGATAGTCTTTTGTTTCTTTCGCCCTGAATGTGCTGGAGCCTCTTGTTTTCCAGCTAACTATGTTCAAACCCTTCCGACTAAAGACCCTGAGAGTCCAAGCCCATGTTTCTCAAAACATGTGTCAGTATGTCCGGTAGAGCTGCCAATGTTTTTTCCTGCACTAATGTTTCTTGAGTAGCTGTTATTTTCACTTATACTCCTAAACCCTGGGGGCCCCTTCCATCCCATTGGTTTTTCTCGTTGTTCCACACCTGTTGGTTTGGTTAACCTCGAAGCGAGTCAGGAGGAGAGGTATACACTGTTAAGCATTCTTGTTCAAGTTCTTCACCTGCTTTTAGGATTGCGGTTTGTGCTTTTTTGAGGTCACACCAATGTCCACCATAAACAAGTTTTCCTGATCCGGAGATTTCACCTATTCCATATCTTCTGTGGAAAATAGGTAGAGACATCTGCTTTTTTTAATACGGATAGTATCGCCATTCTGCTGAGGGATTTAAATTTTGATGTTTTTGCGCACATCTTCATCCATAGTTTTGGAATTTCAAAGCCAGTAGAGGTTGCCTCATGACTCGCTGGATCATTGATCTGTCTCCCCAGTTCTGCACCAGTTTTTAGATCCTGTTGACACTTTTTTTTTTGGACTGGCCTCTTTTATTTCCAGTTCAGGGATGGTCTGGAATTTTTCATTACCTAGGTTCATAAACACCTGGATTGGGGGCTCTTTCTGTCCCATAGGTTGCAGCGTCTGCTCGCTTTTCTTCATTTTTTTGAATATTGGGCAATTTTTAGTTTCCCCAATTTTTGTGGATTTTTACTCTTTTTAGCAAAGATCGGGGCCAGTTTCAGATGTTTACTACTATTGGTTTCCTGTACTTCACCGGCCTTGGTTGATACTTCAGTTTGCAGGCCGATAATCTCGCCTACTATTTTTGATGTGTTGGTCTTCTTGGTTTGCCTTTTTCGCGACCTTCTGGTTTTGATTTCGCATCTCTGGGATTCCTTCTGTTGGTTCTTGCCCATCTTCTACCTCTTTGTCCTTGATGTTATTTCATTCTGCTTTTTTCCTTTTTCTGAGGCCCCTTGTTTATTTTCTTCACTCACAGTTTCTATTATAAAACCTACAAACACCTACAAAAACCTACAAAAACTGTGTGCTTCAGCACACAAAAAGAGGGATGCAAAACCTGCCACCCATGGTGCATGTGCAGTGGAATAGGGCATACACTGCAGAAATGTGCCAGTGGACTCCATGACCAGCAGAGTGCAGAGAGAAAAGCAGCATTTTGCAAGTGAAACCCAAAAATGTGCCTACAAATGACAACTGCTTTGTTGCCAAAAACTCCAAAATGCCTATAACACAACACTTTTCAACATTCACAATCGTACCTGGTGCTAAAATTCATGTATCAAATGAAACATTGTGAAACTGGATTGTCTACAAACTGACAGCATAGACCAAAATCTGGGTGCAGCATCTGGGGGCTACCTGAATGACAGCTGTCAGAGGAGTGCTGAGGAAACTTTAAAAGGACCTACAACTAAAAAGTCTGCTGAATCAGCATACATAAACAGGATTGTGCCAAAAAGGAATACCGATTTTAGAAAAAAATGTATTTATGCTTGATGTAACAAATTTGGTTTTTGCTGGATTTAAGAAGTTAATTAGCTTGGCTGAATCTGTAGGAACTGGAAAAGCAGGTTTTTCTCCCAGAAGGAGGGCCTTCCTCTCAGCAGAAACTCACTGGGAGATGTTAATTGCGGGGTTAGAACAGACACTTGTCTACAGAGAGCGAAGGAACAATGAAAAGCCTTTCAGCCCAGGAAGCGGAGGTGTGAAGGCAGTCGTAAACTCTCTAGGAAGGAGCTTCCCCCAAGGAGGGGGATGCACTGGACTCCCTGGAGAGACAAAGGGGTGGAGCCAAGTGACCATCTGCTGTTAAGAATGAACAATGAACAATTGTTAAAAGACTCATAAATTGTTATTCAAAGAGGTGAAAAATATAAAAAGGACAGAGTTGTTAATAACATTTTTGGCGGCACGTGTGAAGAGGCAGTAGAACTGTGTGACATGTTCTGGACAGGAATGGCAATACATGTGGTTTTATGAAAAATGTATTACTATTAGAATTGTGAAAATGTACACACATATCCCAATGTTAAACATGCACATTTGTGGAAATTTGCATACAATTTGGAAATTGTGTTCATAGCGAAAAGGGCAACATTCTGTAGAAAGTTGAGACAAGATCCCACAGCTACAGGGTTTTGACTAATAGCTGCTGCATAAAATATGGCATCTTTGTGTGTGATTTGTATAAAGTTGACCAATGTAGAAATGTACATTTAGTATCAAATCCGATTTTTAGACCAATGGCTAGAGGGAGGTCTCTGAGGGTTGTAAAGCAAATCATAAATTGTGACATCATCCGGCCTTGATCCAATCACTGAAATTGCAAGGCGGAGATGAAGTGTGGTCCTATCCCAGCTCACAGGGGCAAGCTTAGCTAAGCCAGCCCACACACCCCCTTTGTGATGTCATCCTATAGCATAAATAGAGACAGCTGACAACACATAGGGACTCACAGATCCACTCATTTTCCTGATTCCGGCGAAGCACTCTAATCCAGCATCCTTCATCCAGCTATAATATTCTTCCAGATCCAGATGCCAAATCTCTTGCCAGCATTAGAAAACTATTGATTTCCACCAAGGCACAAATCCTTAAATGTATTCTCTCCACTCAGTAAAGAGCTGTGTGGTTTGAGAAGGCTTTTTGAGCCAGTATCCTGAAATCCTCTGACTTGCCACCACTGTCTCGGGAGGATAGCTCAGCGGCAACGTGCTTGTCTTGGAAGCAAGACGGCACGGAGCAACAAGGCTTTGATCCCCGGGTCCACGCTTTGAAACCTCTGGCTATTAAGCGCGTTATAAATAACCTGTCATGTCATATCATATCACTAGGCTTGCCTGAGGAACTCGCCATCCAGCTGATTCAAATACCCACAGCCTATGAAAGCAGATCATGTGCAAACCCAGTGACCGGCATAGCTGATCCAGTACCATGTCTGATGTGCTGTCTTTCCTAGACCAGACCCAATCCATGACCAGAACTGACAGTCCCATTTAAAAACTTATCCTGTGAGTATTAATAGGAAGAACTGTGGCCCAAACTATATTTGCATTGTCTCATCCCTATCTCCAGCCCATCCTATCTTTCATTCAGAACCAGTATTGTTAGGAGTATCTTTGCATTGTCTTATCACAATCTCAGACCCATCCTCCCTTCCTTCAGAACCAGTATTGTTAGAACCATCTTTGCGCTGACCCTTTTCTCATCTGAAGAAGTTGAGTTTCCTTAGCCGGCGGGTCACCATGATCAAGTGACTAAGATCCCTGTGTGGCATTTGCTTTTTCATAGTCATCCTCTAGTGTAAGCAAACCCATTTGTCATTTTCAAAAGTACATTTCCCTTTTCCATTCTCACGCCTATCTCGCAAAAACAACCTTTACTAAAACCTCTATAACTCCCTCAGTTTTTGTGATAGAAACGAAATTTCAACTCCTCCTTGTACCTAACATCCATAGCTATCCATAGAAGTTATCGTGAATCTTGTGCAATGAAACGTTTGCTGTAGTTTTAAAAATCTGAAAGGTTTACACGTGTGAAATAGCTCTAAACTGCTTCCGATTTGGACCTTAAGATTTCAAATGTTTTCTGCTGACTAAATCATTGCTTGTGATTGTTTGCAACTGTTCAAAGCGGCTCCCATAATAATTTACAACAATTTCAGTATTTTTGACCATATTTGGTGTTTTTGC
The DNA here is from genome assembly GCF_040938575.1 of Ambystoma mexicanum. NCBI lineage: Eukaryota > Metazoa > Chordata > Amphibia > Caudata > Ambystomatidae > Ambystoma > Ambystoma mexicanum. Next base: position 1,512,980,906 of record NC_090937.1, on the reverse strand, counting down.
CCAGTCAATTCTAAAGACAAATTAAAAGCCAGTCTGAAAGCTGAAAAGTCAATTCTGTTTTTTCTTGTATTTTAATTGGGGAAGGCAGGACTGATATTCTGTTTGATTTGTGCTATTCCTGAATACCCGCTCTCTACTCCTATCTCTTTACATTGCCTATTGGGGGTTGAGGGTCGTTGCAGGGGGAACCTCGAACCATAGTGCTAGCTGATCTGAACCAACACAAGAGTATCATTTTCTGTGCTGCAGTGATATCTGATCTGAATTACTTATTCCTAGTGTATTAAATATATTATTCAGTGTTCTGTCACCCCATTGGTGATTGTTGTTTACCCATTAAAATATATTGTGATAACAATTTTAAATACATAAATAAATATTTACCTTTGCAAACAAGCCTGATTCCTGGTTCAGTGTGACCGGGGGGGGGGAGTCTCAGGAGAACATATAGACAAAAACAAATAAGGGATTCAGTTGTGCACTACATGCTGGGCTTTGACTTGGGTGTGTGCCGCATTGAAATCACTTACAATCTGTTCCCTTCCTGTCTCCTCTACTTTCCTGTTCTAAATCAGGAGGGATTGGAGGAGAGCTGCTTTGTTTCTGTTGTTTTTAGATTCTTTTTTTTATATCATCTATTGATGGAATTACTGTGGTGTTGATCACATTACTAAGGCCATAGAAGCTTTGCATTTCGCCACTTCATTTGTTAGTTCCAGAACTATTCCTGCTTGGTACTGGACCTCTCCCTTTAATAACTCGAAGACTGGCACAAGTGAGTTCAAGACATAGTTGAGGGCACTTAGTGTTGCGTTACTCAGGGTTGGATTGTGTTCTTTTTTTCCATTCTTCCCTTCCACTTCTTTCCTGCTATAGATGTCTTCTGTTGGGGTGTCTCTCCTTTCTGGCTCGATGTTGGCACTTCCCTGATCCCCCTGACTTTCTATTTCACTTTCTACACTTTCCTCTAGCTGCTGTGCTTCTTTCTGGTTGTTTTCCCTCCTTCCATTTTCTTCTAGTGGGTTTAACCAATTGGTGTCTGATTGTTCAACAAGTTCATCCAGACTTTTGCCCCTTCTTCTCTCAAAATATTCTTTGATTTTTGTAATTATTCTTTTAGTTGTGACTGTATATTCTAGTCCTCTTTTCCAATGATTTATTCGATCTGTCTGGGGTTCTTTGCCATTGTCCACTGCCTCTAGCATTTGATTTGCACTGTGGATTTGAGCCACAATTGAAAGTTGGTTATTTGGCATATTTTCCAGTTCTCCTCTCATTGAAGGGGACCCCATTGTAGTAGATTGTGCACTGGTTCTAAGTAGGAGCCATCCCACGCTGGTGCCTTTGTCAGGTCCAGGTGTGCTGTACTCTGTAATTTCATGTTTTTTTTCCTTTGTTCTTTTTGATTTTGTTGGTTTTATTTTGGGGGGGACTACCCAGTGAGCCGAATGTTGCTCTTGGTTTCACTTCTTCTCAATCTCTCCTCCTCGCCCTTGCTTTCTTTCTTCTTTTCTCCCCTCTTTCCTCTCTTTCCTCTCTTTCCCTAATTAGCTCCCGCTGCAATGCGAAATTTGATGTTGATGCTCATGGTCGCGGTGTTGCTGGGATCTGTGGTTGGTATTGGTGCTCAAGAATAGATCCACCCCAACCTGTGCCCCCCTTACCACTTTTCCTTGTTTTTTCTTTAGGTTCTCAAGGTTGCGCTTTGATTATCCAGCTGTGAATTAAAGCACAGACCAGCATTTGCTTATGTTTGACTTTTTTTTCCTTCCTTCCCCCTCCTTCCCATTTTCTTTTTTATCTTTTTTTTTCTTTATCTCCCTGCAGCCATTGGTTTTGAAAAACCCAAGGGAGAAGGAGCTCACAGTTGTCCTCATGTTCCCCCAAAAAATAAAAAAAATAAACCAGCTATGCAGGATCAAAGAGTCGATGCTCCGCAGTCTCCGCACTTGGTTCAGCATGGCCACACTCATTTCAGCCACTTTTAACCGAAACAGTGCGTATGCCCGAATAGCACCGTATATATGCATAAAGCGAAGCGGTTATAGGACATTGCGGTGGTGATTGTAAAAATGTTCAAATGCTTAAATGAAAAAGACAAAATCCAATTCAGAGTTTTCAAAGAAAGTTTTTAGAGCAGAGATATAGGGTGTAAGGTTTACCTTTTTTGTTTCAACTAGCTTATGGATTGCCAGTCACAGAACGAGCACAAGCACTGAGCATTAAGCCAATGGCAAGCGCAGCGTAATTCATCTCTGGCGCCTGGTAGCTGGTAGCATGGTAGCTTGTATGCCTCCCTTCCCCCGCCGAACTCCGCAGGTCCTTCCCCCGGCCCCCCCCCGTGGGTCTCCAAGGTCAGGCCGGGCCAGGTGAAGGGTCAAGGGTGAGGGGTGAAAAGCAAAAAGCGAAGGCAGTACAAACGCAGACACCAGACCCTGCAGCAGCTCATCTCGTTAGAGGAAAGAACCTCGTCCTGCAGACGTCACGTCATGGCTCAGCGCTAGAAACTGGACACAGGACTCACGGAATCAAGCCGCACTGAACACAGCCGCATCCAATTCCCTAACTTTCTTTTTCTCAAACATTTTCCAACACTCCGTACGCAATGCTTGACTGCCACGGGAAGCAAAGCAACCACATCCGTCCCCATTTCAAGCTCGTCAGCCGTCCAGTGAGTCGTTCATACCACAGCCTTCATTCTTCCAAAATGGAAGCAGAACCATGTTGCGCGTCTGTTGTTATGGAAAACAATTACATCCTGGCAATTCCGATTACCTTCTGTAGATAAGGCAACAGAGACACATTACTATATCCTTTGTCCAGTGAGTTTGTGGGAGTATATGTTCCTTAAAAACGTTATGAGTTTGTTAAAAACTCACAGTGAGCATTATAGCCACTGTATAGTCTAATGAGAGGCACTTTAACCCATCACACACTGGTCAAGAAAAATATTCTCACATTACAGGCGGTATACAATCTATTCACCTAAAGTTTTTTCATCGAGAAACGTTCATTGAAAGATTTTTTCATTGAAAAAATCGTTCACTGACTTTTAAAAAATCTAAAATATATGTATGTTTTGGTGGGGTAAAGGGTAAAAAGTTGAACACCCCTCCTCCCCAAAAAAAAAAAAAAAATTGGTAAACAGGTATACAGGTTTTCCATGAATAGTGTTATTAATCTACATTAGGTGAAAACGTTTTAGGTGAAAAAAATTCAATGAAAAATCTTTAAGTGAAAAGAATTTGGTGAAAAGATATGTAACCATACCAGGCAAACCCAAATTCCTGACCCTGCATGACATGTCTGCAGTATACAATATGTTCATTGAACACCTGAAATAAGTGGCACAGCTGTCTGAAATATCCTCCCAGTGACCTAAAACATATGGCATCTGACACCTCCTCTGTCCTGTTATTGTAAATGCAGCACATGTGGAGTTACTTACACTCTAGTCTGCACTTTACCACCTATTTGAGACATTTGCAATGAGGCCTCCTTTGCTGGGTGACTGTAGTTGTAGTATAGCCTAAACCCATGCCTAGTGTTCTTTTTCCAAATAACTAAGAAGAACTGAGACTGATATTTACAAGCAAGCAGCAAACTAAATACATTCTGGTGAGCATGCTAGAAAATCTTTGCATTTCAGGTCAAATCAGACTAGTATTTCCAATACCGCAACACTTTCTCAGCCAAATCCAATGGGAATATGGAGTTATTTAACTGATGGGGTAATTTTAAAGTAGAGCACATGATTTAAAAAAAAACATGACTATCGATTGGAATGCCTCTTGAAAACCAAAGGTATTTCCAGATACTGTTACCACTTCTCAAAAGTGAGAGCAACATGTATTTGCCATCTACCAGTGAACGCTTTACCTGTCTGGATGAAAAGATGCAGGACAGTGATGCCGGCTAGTCTTCAATAATGAGCACAGTGTGCAATTTTCACACCATGGGACAGCAGATCGGCTACTTTCCCACATGCAGCCCTATCTCCCAACTGAGAGGGAAATACACATTTACATCTTCAATAATAAACAGATATGGGGTATTTCTGATGTGAGCCTCCTGATTTTGGTGAAAGAACTGAATCAACCAATGTCATGGGCATAGGGATTTGCACCATTAACTGTTCTAGCCTTGCACACAGCATAATTATTATTATTATTATTATTATTATTATTATTATTATTATAATCATCTTCGTGTACCAAAGACTGCAGACCTTCCCCAAATGACCCACCAAACTGAACTTGTTGTTTGTTTACATGAACACCAATCTGGATTCTGAGCACCCAGAGGCATGGAAACTGCTCTCCTGAACACATGAAGCATTGCTTGCAAACCATGAATCTAACTCTCCTGCTGTTCTCATTCTCCTTGACCTCTATTTCGCCTTTGACACCGTCAACTAATCTATCCTCATAAAGCGGCTCTGAGATACCCTTGATATCTCAGACCAGGCACTAGATTGGTTGACTTCCTTCTGCACTGACCCACCCTCCCAGGTGATCTTGGGCTCTTTCTCCTCCTCCACCTCTCTCTCAACATGTGGTGTTCCCCAGGGCGCTATCCTCTCATGAAATTCAACTCTTCTTCAAGCTGCCCTCCTTCTCTTCTACTTCCCCCTCCATCATCCCTGACTGCCTCACTTCTATCAGGTCATGGTGCATCTCCAATGATCTCTGTCTTAATGTCAGTAAGACTGAGATTCTTACTACTGGAAAAACACCTGTTCCCTACCTCCACCTTCACCCTGCCCACCTTCTGTGGGCTCTCCTCCTTCTCCCTCCACTGAAGCCAGAAATCAAGGGGTCATTTTTGACTCCTCTCTCTCCTTCACTCCTCACATCTTGGGCATTGGCAAGAAGGCCCACTTTCAACTTGACCTCCTCAGAGGCACTCTCCCTTCCCTCTCATTTCCTCACAAGCTCAATGTTTCTAGTGCTCTGGTCCTCTCCCAGCTGGACTACTGCAACAGCCTCTTGCTTAACCTAACTCTTTCCTCCATCTGTCCTCTTCAAATAATCCAGAACAGGCCTGCAAGACTTTGCCTTGGCCTCAAGCCCAGGGACCCTATCTCTACAGCCCTAATATCCCTCCTCTGGCTCCCAGTTGCTGCAATGATCACATTCAAGACCCTCTGCATCATCCATACGACTGTCTGGGGCCTGGAAACCTCACTATCTCTCTTACTAAATACACCCCTTTAAGATCTCTTTGATTCTCTTTCTCCAACACTCTGCTCGTCAAACGCTTATCCAAGCAGAGAGCTGGGGGCAGATCTCTCTCCTCGGCTGGCTTCCTCCTCTGGATAACCTCCCTCTCTCTCTCTGTCATGAATCAGATCTCCTCAATCCCACAAACAACTCATACTTTTCTGTTCTCCTTCTCATTTCCACTCTCCCTCCCTTGCTCTCCATCCCCCCAGTCACTGAGATTGGGGCTTGGTTGTTAGGGAGTATTCTCCAAAATGGCTAATTTCCCTTACCTACTGAGTCCCTCAGCAGCTTTGCTGGATTTCTAAGATTTCATTTTTTCACCTGGTCAGAGTGTAAGCCTTTTTTCCCACTCTTACATGTGTTTTGCTGTGTGTGTTTCACATTGTTGTGTTCATAGACTGTGGAACATCACCTAATCCATAGGCATCATCTTTTTACTGTGTGTTATAAAGCACCTTCTGTGCAGTGACACAATGTTGTCTTTTTCAGACTTCCCACTCTGAACTCCATTTTCTGGGACTGACTACTGTCTCCCAGAACAAGTAAGGTTGCCATTGACTTTATTAGTCTTTTTAAAATCACAGACCCAGTACAAACTATAATACATAGAGTTCTGGAAAGGGTTAATATCTATCCCTTTTTGTCTGTTTCTCATGGAACATTGTTTTGTTCCCTTTTCATTAAGATTTGGCTGGTGGCAGTGGTAAATACCCTATTTTTCCTACCGCGGTTATTTTAAATGGCCTTGGTATTGTATTAGCCTATCTTAGTAGCCTCGAACTTAACCCGCTGGACCATGTTCTGGCTGGGTTTATTCGCCATTTCTTTTTGTAAAAGTCTTTCTCGTGTTTTACTCTGCGCACCAAACCAGGTTTGCGTCCTTTGTTCACTGACCTTTGGCGGGCTTCTGCACAGAAGCCCTCCTTAGGCGCCTGAATATCTGGGGGCGGGGGGGGCAGGATGCGAGGGAGGGGTGTGAGACTCCCTGCACAAGGTCTCCTTGGAGACTCATGTCGCACTCTGTGGGATTGGCTGTGGTGACTGTCCTGCTGAGACAGCCACCCTGCTGTGTATTGACAGCCAGGCTGTGTGAAAGCAGGTCTCTGGAACTGAGAAGGCAGAGTCACCACTGGATCGAGAGAACCGAAAAGAAGATGACAGATGAGGACTTCTACCACGACTGAACCTCCTGGTGAAGCCCTGCTGCGGGTCTGAATCTTCAAACTTGGACGACAGGGAAGATCTGCAAGGAATCGTCTCCGCTTGAGCTGGTGGGATCAACCAGTTCACCAAACTGCAAGCCAGGCCTTCCTCCCCTGGTCGAATTTGCTGTGCACAGCTACAGTGAACCGGATAGCCAGGAGGATCGGACCCTGCTTGGGTTTTAAGGAGCACACCTTTTATTTGTTGCTTTGCTCTGCTGCTGGTTTCTTCCCTGGGCACTGCAGGACTCTCCAGTCTTCCTACTTCGTGTCAGTCCGACAGTCGCTTCAGGAACCGAGAGCCTGCATGACCTGCCAGGAAAATCTGCCTCAGCTACGGCCGTCTTCTGCATTTAAGGTATTGTTCACATCCGGTTGCTCATTCCATCCGACCGCAGTAAAAGTGTTTGAAATCTTTTGCCAATCCGAGGGCTTGTCCTTCTCTATTCCTTAAAGTAACTTTTTGTCTGACCAATTTCATTCTGAACGTTTGGCAAAGATTTAACCGCAAACTACTCTGAACTGTGTGATCCTCTGCAAAGACTTTGGTCCATTGACTTTGGCCCTGGCCACTTGATTTGATTTCCTCACTGTAGTTACTTTTTCTAGATTGCCCTGCTTACTTACTTGTTGGTGCAGCTCAACTTCTGTCTAACTTTGTCTTTCCCTCCCTTTTAAATTACTGGATTTCCATTTTGCTCACACTTCATTTTGAGCTTAACTTGTCCAGAATCTTTTGGGTGTGGTGTAGTGTATTAAGATTGTGATTTTTCAATTGCTTGATAATAGTGAAATATTTTATAACTGATGTGTAAATAAATGTATATTTTTTTACTCAGAAACCTTGAGTCAGTGTTTGTTTGAACCATAGTAATTGCTGTCCTTGTTATAACTATTGGTACTGCTACACTTTACTCTTGAGAGAAGTCTGGCTGCTCAGCCATCGCTACCACTTTACTGTGTAGTACAGGCTTGTACCAAAGGTGAATTTGTACTGTCATTTATAGTTTTAATTGTGTCTGGTGTTCCCAAAGGGTACTGCATATGATTCTACCTAACACTGGACCCTTAAGAGTCCAATAGGGTCTTGGTCACCTGCAATTACCTGTTGGGTGGTTGACCTCCGCCATCACTTGTGATGTCTCCACCCTTGCCACACTTACATGTTGCCCCTATGACTGGCACCATTGGCACTTCCCCCACTGGGGGTCCCTCCAGCACTTACCATTCGCTCCCCTACCCCTTCTCTTTCTCTGAACGTACATGCTCCGAAGGTCACAAGGCCTAGTAGGACTACTGTTGCATTGTGATTTTTTGTATTTGTCTTTTTATTGTTTCTTGTTTTTGTGCTCCCTTCCCCTTTGCGTTGTGGCACTTTGAAAAAATGCTCAACAAAATATTAATAGATTAAATAATAGTGTCCTTGATAGGTGCATTGTTCATTCATGGTGCTGATTAGCTCAAAACATTTTTTGACCACTGGTCTCATTGGCCGTACATGTTGCTTGTTGTCACTGTACACTGGTGTACACTGCTACCTGACATGAGAAAAAGTAATATGGTTGCTCACAATTCACTTACATTCCTTTAATGTATGAAACTTCCAATTTTGTTTTTATTTTCACCCTATTCTCTGGAACAATTACCCTAATGTCCCTGATAGCTCTGCACACTGCTCGACGGGCCACCCAACAACTCGGGCCCAGGCTCCTGCATGTCCAGTTGCCCTTGCACTGCCTCCAGGCTCCCTCAGCACTTACGGGTCTGTATCTGTAACCCTGCAGTCCCTTCTCTTTGCGCTTAAGAGCCACCCTCTGGCAGCACGTATTGAGTCACCTGCACTTCTCCTCACCCCCCACCTCCCCATTTCCCCGCACTTGCGCGATATGAATGACACCAGGCCTAGTAAGATCGTTGTTTGTCCTCCTTCTGTGTCCCCCTCCGTGTCTTTTTGCACCTAGAAACACTTGCGTACAGGCGTGTTATGAATGACTTATCATATATCCTATCATTACATTCTCCAAACCTTTTGACTTCACCACCACAGCCGTTTTTCTCAATTTCCTTCCTGGCTTGATTAAGAAGTCTGAACCCACTTCCTCTCACTCACTTCTAATATAAAACCAGAACAATTGCTAATTATATTTTATCCACAATCTTATGTGCCATGTAATACCATGACCTTATCATTTAACATGCTTTCATCTGCCAGTAGCCATCCTACACACCTTTGAACATCCAACATCTATTGGTAACCTTTTGTGTTTCCACCCAGGCATCTTCCACCCAAACACTGATCAGTCTGACAGTGTTCCCCACATGTTAGTGTCGTATTCCCAGTGACCAAATCATTTCCATTTTACAGGAATTGGTAGATCTCACCCTCTGCATGCAGCCCCAAGCTTAATGGCCCCGGTATCATTTGACTCCTCTGAGTACTTGAGTTCTTCAACCCTGGAACTCCCACATGGATGGACCTGGATGGGGTTGGCTACCCTTAGTATTCAAGAAAAGTTCAGATTCCATACCACCTCAACACCGTAATATGGAGATGGACACTGACAAACAGGATGTATTGCCCGGGTGTATTACAAGACAGATATAACAAGACACATGTTATGCAATAGTCAGTGGGAATAATTCTACACCGCTAAACCTGGCTATGTTATCCTTTCTTTGTGCCGCCTTTTGATGTGTTTCTTCTCATTTAAAATTGTGTTTCATTGAGGTTACAGCCAGATCCATTGCATGTTTCATCATCATCATAACCATGACATTGCCATGCTATTATGTCAATCTCTTTTGAGCAGACACATCTAATAAGGATTGTAAAGGTTTTCTTGTTTTTTTTGTATTTTTGTTGCTGTCCTCATATTCTGTATATCTAATGCAATTGTTTATATAGCTATTATGTTCTGTTCTGGACAGTGAACCAGGGGTCATGTTGGCGTTCCCTTTGATCTATTTGTTGACAGGGTCACCATTCAGCAATGCTTACCTGTTCTATGCTTTCCCAGCATTCGTCATCATGTGGTCCAACATGGCTTCCCCAGCATCCATAGGTTCCCTTGCAACATAATCTGTCAGACATGACACTTGGGCTAATTTCATTGTACATTTAAATGTTCTATTGCATCTCAGCTCCTACCTGTGCTATAAACATGGGGTATGTAATGCCCTACTATATACACTGTGTAAAATCTCCTGCTGCATTCATTAGCTAATATTACTCCGAACAAACAGAACACTGAGGGTGAGCTGTGGCCTCATTTAACATTAAGGGTGATATTTTGGAAGATTTTGACATTGAGGTTTAAATTGTGTCATAACTTGGACTGAATGACATATCAGCTCAAATCATGGCCCAAGGGGCATATTTGGGCAGACATAATCTGCGAAGGGCACATTGGTATAGACTGGGATGTCCACTTAGGGTCAAATTGGGAGTGTGAGGAGTCTCTGTGTAGAACCTGTGGGACGACATGGTCCCTTAGCATGAGGTAGGCATTGCACTTAGTTTCAAAGTGGGAAAGAACTAGTTTCTGAAGGTTACCATGGCCAGTACCCAGCACTGGCAGGTAATCTGGAACAAAACTGAGAACTGAATGGCAAAATGGGGGTAGCGGATGTGGCACTGAGGAAAACGTGGGGGCTTAACTGGCCAGTGATGCGCAAATGGGCATCGAAGACCGACGTGCAAATTGCAGCAGAATTGTGGTACTGAGTGGGGCATTGGGATAGATTGAATACTGAAGGACACATCGGTCAGAGCTGGGAACTGAGATGCCAAATGGAAGAAGTTGGCACTATTGGCATGGAGAGACACAAACGAGTAGAAATGTGAGACAAAGGTCGGAAGTGCTGAAGGGCAAATCAGGATAGCACCTGCAGCTGGTGGTTGCATCTGAGAAAAACTATGTATAGATGAGAACATCATTGCAGAATTCAGCGATAAAGGTCCCATTGGATCACAACTGAACAATAAGTGCCAAATGGGGAAGAACGTAGCCCTCATGGGCAAAATGGGCCAACATAGGCATGGAAGATACATTGCTATGGAAGAAGGCGCTGAGGGGCAAAATGGCAGAAATAGAAAATGAAGGACAAGCAGCAGAATGCCTCCCTATTGTCAAACAGAGCCGGCATCACCCCTGAGAGGTAAATAAGGACAGCGGTTGTGCAGGGGGAGTGCAAACAATCATTAAAATATATTTTACAAAGAGCAATGACGGCATTGGTTATTGAGAGTATGCTGCCGCTTTAATTTCAACACAGCCAGCATTAAATGAGTAGAATTAGCATATATTGTTGAGGAAACCCTCAAGAGTTGTGTTGGTCCAAGAAAAGTAAGAACTGCGTTTAACAAAATCAATGCAGGTTTAAATTGTTGATTCAGACTTCAGAAACAAACAGCAAGGACGTAGGTTTGACTGTACCCGTGCTAGCATATTCCCTTGAGAAATGTCTTCTGATTTTCATTGTGCATATGGCAGGCCAGGAGAATAGCTCACGGGCAACATGTTTGTCTTGGAAGCAAAACATTGCAGAGAAACAGGTTTGAACCCTGGTCCCAGGCTTAGAGACTGGCCTCCCGTATGTGGCACCTTGCAAAAGATGTGTTCATTAATTATGCAGCATGAGCATGTTTTTCAATACTGGCATATAGCATTGACAGATGATTGCATGCTTGTCTTTCAGGAAAAGGAGCATCCCCATGTATTTTAAAGTAGAAATGCTAGCATATATTTTTGAAAAAGATCTGTGTGATGTAATGTGGGTGACCTGGCATGTATAGTATGGCTACCCCTCTTCACCATAGGAGTTAGGGAGGTGATTTCATCACATGCACCAAAAAGTATTATTATTATAATTATTAGTAGTAGTAGTAGTAGTAGTAGTATTAATAGTAGTAGTAGTATCATATTGATTTGTAAAGAACAGATGCATATAGCTGTTGATATTTAATACATATTAGTAACCGGCGAGGGCGCAATCAGAATGAAAGAGGCATTCAGATTGGCCCTCGCAGAGTCATTACCAGGCCGAGAATCCCTCTGTCGGGATTCCACAGCCTTTGTCACAGGTGGGGGGCGTGGCAGCACCTCAGCCAATGAGGATGGCCCTGCTCGAGCTTCCCCACGGCTGAGATGCTAACTTCGTCCCACGCCGGGGACTTAGATAAGGCTATTTTTTTCCTCCCTCCTCCCATTTCCCTGCCCTCCCCACCCCACTTACTTTCTAACCTTGGTCGTCGGTGGGGGATGATGGCAGCCTCCTGCTGTGTGGAGATTCGGAGCGGGGCCATTTCCCGAAAAAAAAAGCTTTTAGTGCTCCGGTCACACAGTTTTTGCCGGCCGGAGTACTAATAGCTATATGCCCCTTGCGTCGGGGGCATTACCGACTCTGGTAACACCCAGGGCCTTCGCATCAAGACACCATATAACTATGGGCCCCGGGGCATTACCTGAGTCAATAATGTCCCCGCCGCTCGGGGCATATTTCTTTATTAATGGTTATACATGTAAACGGTTTCCATTTTGCTTTGTGTCAATGAATTTATAGCACTATTTCAAATACATGGCTCTATGTGAAGTCTTGCATTAGCACTGGCAATCGCTAGCAGATTAGTTTGTTTGGTAAGGTTGTAACCTTTTGTTATTCTCCTTTGGTTTGAACATTTGGGGCCTCATCAGCACCTGTATTCAGCCTTTATGTTCCTGACTCTTGTCCAGCACATCACAGCATGTATCCAGAATCTAAGCACAACTGTCTATGGCTGCCCTGAAAAATCGTATTCTTTCCTTTTTCATGTTCCATATTAATCGAGTGTATTGAAATATTACTTTCTTGAGGCTTTGATAGAAGCTGTCAGGCAGCGGTACCCTAACAATGATTTGTTATGGTGGCTTTGTGTATCTGACTGTCAGGAAGAGTGACAGGGACATGTTTTAAGCACAGAAAAAAACACTTGCTTTTTACCTCTTTAGCTTCCATATAGGCATTTTGACAGCATTTAAATATGTGTTCTCCTTTTTCCTGAGAATTGTTACATTAATGATCATTTATAAGGTAGAGGACCCATTTCAGGAGTTCAAATGTGTGGTATTTGTGTCCAGTGAATGCGATTTGCGGTACCGTAATTACCGCCTTCCCCAGTCCCATTGAGCCCTATGGGGCATGGGAGAGGGCCAATGTTCAATGGGGAATTACCGCCCCGCCAACCTTGGAATGGGGTGGTAATTCCCCATTGAACATTGGCAGACTCGTTACAACGCTAATAGCGCCATGGGTTACCGCCAGTGTTGTAATGAGGGCCATTGGTGCAGATAGATGATGAAGCATATAGAGACTCTTGGTTGCTACATCACATGTAAACAATAGGGGTCATTGTACTAGTTAGGCAGTGCAAAGGTAATATTTAAAAGCACACATTACCAATGTATGCCTTATTTCTAAACTCCATGACACTTTAATGCCATTTGGAGGCAGAGAAGGAACAAAGACAGTTGCTGCACGTTTCATCTCCGACTTCAAAATGTGAATGATTTTGCCCCTGCAAGATATTTTGATGCAGGTGTTAAATGGATTTCTTTGGAATCTGCATGCTTTTAGCATTTGATATAAGCTGATGGATTCCATAGAAATCCATTGCAAAAGGCATCTGCAAGGCATCATTTATACTCATCATTTACATTTCTTTTACAAAATGGTGAATAAAAGTATTCCATCCCTCAATTACGTTGGTTACATCAGAATCGGTGGTGCGGGTGCACATGTGCCTGATTCATGGAACGTTTTCCTATGGGATTGCGCCATTATTAACCACTTTGATGAATCAGGCCCACAGTGTCGGTTTGATGTGACACCTGATATTGCTAGATGCGCTAGGAGATCTCCTCTAGAGTGCAGCTTTCTGGTCTCTTCCTCCTGACCTGTCGAGCTTGTTTGTGCCTTAGCTGTGTTGGGGGCTGGAGAAAATGCAGGTGAAGGTCACTATTTCCAGAACACGGATCAGTGACTTGGGGACCCACAGTCCCTGCTACCAGCCGAAAGCTGAGCAGAACGGCCCCGGGAGCTTTATTTTATTGGCCTGTTCATCAGTGAAGCGGCCTCCTTGCCCTACCACTTCTTTTGTGTGATAGCGGTGAGAGGCGTGTGCAATTGGAATCCCGTGGTTATACAGCTGGAGTGGGCGGGGAGAGTGTCATTCACCACACATTAATACTATACAATTTATTACCTTAGTTTTTATGTATTTATTTATTTATCAAGCGTCAAAAACCGTGTGGGCATTAGGGCATCTTATGAATACAGGGGAAATTCCAGAAACAGGACAACACAGTTGTCCTATTCAGTTGCCAAATTGTTTGGCTAATTAGCTATTTGTGTCTGGAGAAGATTGGATCTGTGAAGCACGTTGCATATGTCTACTCGATAGAAAAGAATCACACATTCCATCTCTGGGACATATGGTGAGCTCCCTGCCTCAAGATCATTGACACTTAACCAGACTGCAGTGTGGTGCGGTGACTGTGGGGTGGTTTGAACAACCTTTGAACCACTTCCCTCCCACTTAAACAGCATAGGATCCAGAAGTCACGTGCTTCATATATCTATTTGCAATGCATGTTGCTCAGGCCTGCTGTGATGGAAACACAGTGCGTTGTGCATTGTGTGGAGTGTGCAGTCAGCAGCAGTCAGGAGAAAGGAAGGTGCTACTGTTAAAGGCACTGCAATGCAGTCCAGCTGGTTTGTTTCAATGCGTGGGCTAACACGGTTAGGAACCTGATTCATGTAATTATTTGCGTGTAAAATGTAGATTTGCGTGCCATTCTGCCTGCAAATCCCTGCTCAAATGTTAATCTGCAATAAAGAAGTGCAGGTGAAAGTGCTACCTGTTGCGGAGAGTGGAGACCAGCTGATTAGCTGTCGGCCGGAAGATAAGAACTTTTCGGATATAAACTGATCTTTTGCAACGTGGATGGTTGTCTACTTCAGTGTTGATTGTTGACTCTCCAGGGACACCCTAGTTCTTTTTTCTCCTTTTTTTCTCTGATCTAACTCTTTCATGGGACAAACTATGTTGATAATTGATGTTTTAAGTGAAAACGGATGCCATTTTGAAGATATGTTGTGAATGTGAGTTTTGGGACATAAATGGTCATACGTATCTTGTTTCATAGTGATATATTAATTTGTAGTATTTTATGTGATTTACTGTGATTTTCGTGTTAGGGCCCGATTGCAGGCATTCGCTCGTTTGAGACCCGCATCTTAATATTGGGAACTAGGCCCTGATTCAGGGACCTATTTTCCTGCAATTCTGCTCTCAAATCCCTGTTTGACGAATGGCAGAATGGCACGCAAATCCCTGTTTTACATGCAAATAATTCCAGAAATCAGGGCCATAATCTTAATTCCTGGCTTGGTATTGTTCTCCTTTATTGGAGATAGGATACACAATTTAAGGAGTAAAAAGACACCGGCCTATTCTCAGTTGGATGTGATTAATGCGCCTTTGATTTCTTCTCAAAGAGAGATAGCCTTACTCGGGCCATGTTCCTCCCTCCACCCTCCCCAGTGAAAGAGTCAACTGGATCCTCTGTGGAGAAGGATCATAAGAAGGGGAAAAAGTGGGGGATGGAAGGTAATTTCCCTATATAATCGAAACTGAAGGAGAATGTGGCCCCAGCCTCCCAAGGGAATGATTTAGGACATTTACCATTAACTATTGAAAAGCAGATAGAAGGGATACCATTGATGGTAAGTACCCCCTATTCTCTTTGAATGCACCCCCTATGGTTTCAGACATTGTAAATTCATCATTGGAAGTTTCAGATTATATACAGAGTGAGCAAGAGAGTGCAGGGTGCATTTCACGAGCCCAGGAGCAATCCTTCAATTGGTTCTCTACATGGGCGGACTTTCAACTTTCCATGTTATGTTTAAAGAATCTGTGTGAAAATATGTGTGGGGAACTTAAAGAGCAGTCCGGCTTCATGAGCAACATTTCTCAGCGCATGATAACATCTGGCACAAGCTGCTAAAAACTACTTTGCAGCAAGGTGAGGAATTAAAAGATATTGGCCCTCATTACAAGGTTGGAGGTAACCATGCCGTATTTAGCGGCATGGTTGCCTCCTTACCGCATACCGGTCCCGGGTTTCTCAAATGAGGACTTGCCGGGCCATCCCAACCTTGGCGGACCCGGTAATTCCTCGCCCGAAGAACCCAGACCCGGTCCATCCCCATGGGGAAGGAGCTAACAACGGGCCTGCTTATAACGGGCCCGTTGTTAGCTCCCTAGTCTCCTCGCGGGAGGCGGTAAGGACGCATGGTTTTACCAGCCGCCCATTGCGGGTCCCGCGAGGAGACCTTGTAATAGGGTGGAATGAGTTTACTGGCATCAGCACCATTACCGGTTCCGGTAAACCCATTCTGCCAACCTCGTAATGAAGGCCATCGAGTCAGGGAATATGACGACCCCAGAATTAATAGAGATGTCATCTATGGGAGAACAGGGGAAGTTTTTGGAATAAAAAGTAACACATGATAAAAAGTCCCAAAGGTTTAAGAATATACAACAGCCCCCCAAGGCCCAAGGGAAATTGGTCTCTACTTTAACTAAAGGAGAGACTAAAAACATCAATCAGAAAAAGACCAAGCAATTGGCGTGTACTTCTAGGACATTTTTACGTACGGTAACCCTCTCAGTGGAAAAAGGACAAGGTGTAAAATCATGCGATAAGCAACTAACTCCCCTAGAGGATAACAAGAGGTGGGTAACCCAATGAGGAATAAAGAGTACATTGTGTCAGAAGGACAATGTTATAATTATAACTGTGGGCGCAGAAGAAGAAGTGCTACAACAAGAAAATAAAAGTTATGAACATGAAGTACTGGTTTACCCTCATCAATGTAACATACTGGTGTAGTACAAGGGGCTGGCATAACAACTGTAAGTAATAATGTTCAACAATGGAAGGGTCTGCTGATTTTTGATATGTTTCAGGATGCCCCTAGTCGACATGTACAACCTAGGCTAGTCTCCTCGTCAGTGTGTAAAGAAAGCAAACCAGATATCTTGATACAAAATGGCTCGGAGGAGGGGCCCAAGGGAGAAGTGGCCATGATACCTTGGGAAAGAGGGGAAATGAAGAAAAGATATGATGCACAGTTTCAAACACAATCCGTAATTGCATTGAATAATGATCAAACCCTGTTGGTGCCAGATTGCTCGGTGCTGTGGGGGTGCTGCAACAAGTTGGGACCAGACGGGGTGTTGTCCAGGTGGAGGTGTGATGTTCAGTGCCAAACTCCAAAGTTAAGTGCTAAGAGCGCTGAACCATTGGCTCCTTTATTCAATGCAGCAGGCCTAGTGACAGGAGGGGTGGGAGGGGGTTCGCAAAACATCTGTGAGGCACACCCTCAATACCTGCTGTTGAAATACAAGTTTGATAGGGGAGGTCCAAGTACTCCTAATAGATCTTGTGTTTTGACTATGTTTAATGAAGTACCTGCACTTTGTTTGATTACAACCAAAGGGATATTGAATTTGTCGAATGTATTAATCCTGCAAGATTGGACAGTTTTAGGCTGTAGATACCGTCGAGGTTGGTCTATGAGAATTTATTGTGGGAAGTCCTGGCCTTGATATATTAGGTTATGATCTGATGCCTATGGGGAGGGGGGCATGTGCTGGTTTTACAGGACATGGGGGGGATGAATGCAAAGGTGCAAACCCAACTGCTAAGGAGGGTGGATGTGTTAGGGTCCATGAGGAGGTTAAGGGGGAAACCCAAGTTGAGGATGGACATTGAAGATGGTTGGCCCTTGTTTTGAGGGAATACATTATGGTATAACAAAATCTAAAGCAGCCACTTTAGCACAGCGCAGAATGTATCAATAATTTCATGGAAATCACATGGATTTTCAGCTCTGTTAGCAATTGAGCATCTGTGCACTTTCTTAAGATCTTTTACATTTATCCTCTTGCAGGAGTTATGGTTGTCACCCTCCCCCCAGTTCTTGATGGGTATAGTATCCTTTTTCAACCAGTCACATGCTGCTATTAGACTGCTGTCTGGAGTTTAATATTTTTGAGAATACTATTAGTGACCATATCATGTTAACAGCCTTGTTGGGGGGTAATTGGGAGACCAAGCCTAGTAGTGGTATGAACAACCTGGAGGTAATTCTGGACTGAATTGTGTGAAGTAGCATGATATGAATATAAGGAGATTCAATATGTTGATGTGAAAGGACCTCACACAATGCCCTTTTGAATCTAAGCTAAGAAACTTCTACAAAATAAATCATCCGACTGAGTTGGCTATAAAAACCTTAAATAAAGGATATACCTCAAGGGTTAAGCGGATCTGTAATACCCATATATTTGACCTCCATATCCAAGGCCCTAAGCAAGTGAGTCGTAAGGTTCTGTGAGGAAAAAACAACTTGATGTTACAAGAAAATGTTAAAAAATTGAAAATTAAGAAAGCAAAACAGCAATTAAAGAACTGTATGATAGCACATAGGCACAAACTATAGCAGCAAGATGATGAACATATGTTCGTTATTATGACCACAAGGAGGGAGGCTAACTTTTGGTTGTTGATTAATATAGTGGGGCTAACTTAGATGGAGGTGCAAACTACCCCATTTTAGAAGTTGTATAGGCCAAGCATTTTGGACAGCTGTGTTGTAATGTTGAAGAGGAAGATATGGGAGGTGCAGCTTTCATACCTAAAAACTGGAGCCTGGAATTTAATATAGAAGACATTGAATCCTCTGTCAAATAACATTCTAGGGACAGCATGCTGCTAATATTATTTAAAAATATTTTCCTGGAAGACAGCCTATATTATATCTATATATAAAAAGGGTGAGAACATGTCCTCCAAAAATTATGGACCCATAATTCTTATAGATGCAGATTCTAAATTATTTGCCCTAATATTGGTGAAGATAGAGGGAATGGATCTTGGAGAAAGGCATTCTACACAAATATCAAATTGGTTTTCAATGGCATGTGGGCACAAATTTTGTGGGTTACCTAATGTTGTGTATAAAAAAGATGCCATGGAATGACCAATGAAGCCCAATTTAGGCAGTGTGAATGGATCTTTCTATGGCCTTTCACCTCGTGGACCGTCGGTTGCTATAGGCAAAATTGAATAAGTGGGAATCTTCGACTGGATTATTACAGATATTAATGCATGTATATGAAGAGGCAACAGTACAAGTCAGGTTGAACAATGACGGTTCAATGTCTAAACCTAATGACACAGAAATGTGGCTTTGCTAGTGTTGTATGTTGGCCCCCTTCCTTTTTAATCTGTATAAGGTGGACATAGTGGACTCAAGTGCTTCTTTTATAACCCATAAAATGGGGGAGTTACGTGTGCCATGGCTCGAATATGCAGGTAACTTTGTATTGTTCGATTGTACACCAATAGGTTTGCAATTGATGATTAATGCCTTTAGTAGATTTATAAAAGGAACAACATTAACGGTCAATGATAATAAAACAGCATTTGTGACGTTTTGTAAAAAGGATTAGAAAATCTATTATTTCTTCTGATTTCGACTGTCAAGCAATACACTTTTGCTGCCAAACAAGCTCCTTTGTCTCATCAGTGATGGACGCGAGGAGACACTAATTGCCTCACTTCACATTTTCTACAATATGGTGCTAGATGCAAGTGACACTACTGAAATGCAATGTCTTGATGGCATGCCTGTATGTGATAAAGCATATGTATGCTTCCACTGGGTTTATAGTCACAGCCATGGGGCAAGATTATCAAAACTTTGCAAAATTATTGAGGAAATTAATTTAGCAATGAATTTGCTGATTAGATAATATGGACATGTTTCCACCTAGGGAAAATTAAACAGAATGTTTTATTTACTAAGGTCACTGCCTAACATGCACACAAATGTAATAAACACATTCCGTTTTATGCTGTGCAACACGCATAGTACAAAGAAAAAGTCTGAAGAATGTTTCCACTAGTGCAATTTCTTTTTTAGATAATAAGGATTGGGCCAAAACTTGTTTGCTTCATTCTGTATTTTCAAATCATTTGTTCAATGTTTAGCATCAGTGCAAATGTTAGATATTCATCCTCTGGTAGTGAAGTGGAATGCCCAAAAACGGAGGTGGCACAGGATCTGGGTTAGAAGGACAACTACTCTGGGGCATGCAGGTGCCGACACTTCAACCCAGTCGAATACAAGAACAGTGGGCTTCATTACAAGTTTCCCGGTCCGGGATCTACGGTACCATAGTTCCCGGACTGGAAAAGTACGAGTTGTGATCGCGGGTGCCTTTCTGCCCGCCAATCCAAATAGGAATGCACTGTAAATATCATCAGCTAAGAGTAATTTGAAGATATTTCTTTAGTTTACAGAAAAAAGTAAAATGGGAGAGTAAAAGTAATTTCACCTGTTTTTACTCTTCTATTTTCCACTCGTACTTGTGCACATGGAAAATTGCGCACAGAACCCGTAACAACGCATAAGTGCTAATGTCGGAGGTTCCCAGCATGCAATTACCAGTTTTTTCTTAAATGAGCAATATTATGTTGTTTTTTTTTATCCCTAGGTTTACACCTAAAGAAATGACAATACATTGTAACACTGTATCTCATAACCAGTTTCCTTTCAAAAGATGTATATGATAAGGAGTGAAAGTGCCTGTTGTGATCTCTCAAATAGTAATTTTTTATCTGTAAAACTATAGCTTTCAGAGTTGAAATGTAATATCTGCATAGTCTATTGTTTGCCTGTCTCCACACTGTTATTTTCTGGAGCTGTGAGAAGGCTGGTATTTATGCCCCGGGGCTGCGTGCCATTATTAAAATAAGCAAGGCAATGATATAGTGCAGCCAAGTGTAATGCTGGCATTATATAACCACATTCAAAGGTAATTCAATGAAATGCCAGTATTGCCATTAGCTGGGTCACTGCTTGCCTATAGCATTTAGGTGATAAAAATGAAAAGGGCGAAGACTTAGAGCTAAGTTTCATGGCATCTACTGTATCCATAACAACACTTCAGGACACCGTGAGCCAGATTGTATAAACAGTTTTAAAAACATGGAGTTGAAAACGTGGATTGCCTTAATATGTGTAGTGATTATTTACTGATTGCTGAATGGAGACAATAGCATGACAATGGGGGCGAGAAACTAAAATGAAATACTTTTACAACTGTAGGTGTATAGTAAAGTTTATTGACTCTTGATTTCATGTATCATTGTGTTCTATGTGTTGAGCAAGGAATAACAAAAACAAATAAAAAACATTTCAACATTTCTGTGACTGGTATTTGATTTTGAATGTTGTGCAATGATTATACAATATCTTTGATGAGCTATGCCATTAAGTTGTCTTGGGTCACAAGCCTACTCTTTTGTGCAATCGTTCCTTTCTATATTGGGTAGTGGGAAAATAAGGCATGGTTGAGGTGTTCAGTGATCCACCACAAGAGGGCCTGCATATTCCGATTGAAGATTTCATAGTAAGATCAGGACTTGCATCTTTACATGTTAGTTATTACGGTTACAGTGGTTTAGCAAAAAGCAGTTAGCTATGTACATAAAGTAGTCATAGACTCTTACAATAGAATGGCTTAAAGAAATATGAAATGGAACATGTATTTAATAATGTTAGGGGTACTTTCGGCCAAGAAATAGGGACTATCCAAACACACAGGTGACCAAGAGAGTGAATATATGCAGCAATATATTAAAATATAGAGATTGGTAGATATAGAGATGGATTAATGGGGGGGAATTTGAAAGGATAGCATGAGGGCACCTTGAAAGAATAAGAAATTGTGTGCATTGTGTTGTGTATGCCTGTCCTGCTAGCCATATTGTGTGAGAGAAGGTTGGTTGCATGATTTGAATGCATGCTACATCTCTATGGCAGTTGTGGGCTGAACTACTAATGCAGATTGGATTGGATTGTCGTGTTTGTATAGCGCACACGAAACAGACTTAACCACATGTAGGCGCAGTTGATACTAACAAAAGCACCTGGTTTGCAAATCCTAGACATGAGAATATCTACCCAATCCTCATGCTTTCGGCCTAATGTATTAAAACAATATGTGCTTTAAGAGTTTTACAGAATTTAAAGATTGATTCTTCTTTCCTAAGTTCCAATTGGTCCACAACCTGGGACCAAAGACTGCCAACCTGCTGTCTCCTCTGGAGATACAAGACTGCAGGATCACCAATAAAAGTTTGTCTACTGATCACAGTTCCCAGGAGAGTTGGTATGTAGTCACTTTTTCCACCAGATATGATGGAGCAAGCTTATTTAGACATTTGTAGATCAGACACAGAATCTTAACATAGATTCTGTCTCCCACTGGCAACCAGTGAAGGGAACGACACAGTGCTGAGATTGGGAAAGATTTGTCAACTTTAAACATCTGTTTGACCACCACATTTTGTGCCTTCTGCAGCCGATGTAGAGGTGTATGTGGGATATCTGTTAATGAGATGTTACTGGGAATTAACCAGAGCTCCTGGAACAGCAGCATGGTCTTCGAATGGCACAAATGGGAGAGCATGCAGCAGTAAGTGTAGTGAATAGAATGCAGACTGAAATTTTGCCTCAACCTGATTTTCGCAAACTTTATTGCCAAATGCAGCTGAGATTTTTAATTTTAGTGGCAAAATTCAGATTGGAACCCAAGAAGCATGGTGGGTCTGGATGCTTGTCAACTCTTGATGTTTTAGTCTGAACAAGGCCACTTCAATTTTTCTAGGGTTGAGTTACAGCCAGCTTGATGAATTTAATTTGCTGACATTGTCTTAGCACTTACCATCTCTGCAAAAAGAGACCTCAAAATCACTAAGCTTTATCAACACCTGATTATCATCAGAGTATGATTGAAAGCCACCAACCTTATGTCTCTTCAGAATATCGATTAATAGATGCAGGTACAAGTTAATGAAGCCATCAGTTCTGGTATCATGGCCACCTGCATGATCACTCGGTAGATCATATATTACATTTCTGCAGAGTGAAAATATAGAGAGTTTTGATTGTAGGCAGTGGAGAATTTTGTTGAAGATGGTGAAGCTAGAGAAGGAGAAGAAACCAAAAGACATGCAAAGTGGGCATAAAACAGATGATTTAGAAGGTTGCTAGATTTGAAGTGTCAATGTAACTGGAACCCATGACTATTTCCCGAAGTTACCTGATGCTGAAAAATTGTGATCTGCTCTCCTCAATTTAAGTGTGAGGAACATGGCTCAGTGTATGTCGAATCACAAAGTAATGAGGCCTGTTTCAAGGGTTTACTAATATTGGTTCCATACTTTGTTTTATATTCACCTTTCAGTGTTTAATTTATATACATTTGAGTTTTGATACAACCCCATGTTTCTAGCCTATAATTATTTGAAGGAACTCTATAATTAGGGGGTAATAGATTGGGTTGCCAATCTGACAGAATACAGATACGTTGACTAACATACATTTTACAGAAGGTGCAAGGAGGCGAGTGGCAGGAGAATGAATCATCAGAGGAAGATGCTAGGTCATGGGCAGATTTTAAAACGGGTATTAAAAGGGACTATGTGTGCATGGACATAAAATAACTTGGGGTTAGATCAAGATTAGAATTGGTATGGTTTGGAAAGTGTAGGATTTTATCAAGTTGGTGAAAGAGTAGCATGAGAGGAAAAGAATCAATTAGTAGTTAAGAGGACTGAGTATTGGAAAGGAGATGGGTTTTTTAATGAATGTTAGCTACACAGAAGACCAATCATCCTGGTTTTAAACAGGTTCTTTCTTGCAGTAGCTGTAGTAGAAGTAATGATTTGTTGGAGCTTCTGATCACTGGCGATGAAGACCCCAGAACTGTGAAAAGTGGGGGATCGGGATGTGGCCAGTGCAAAAGATCACTGATGAAGGGTGGAGGAGATGCACTTTCATGGCAGGAAGATTCATAGCTCAAGTTTGAGATATGTTCAGCATGTATTTATTTATTTGTTAGATGCCTATACAAAATGGCGGTTCCAGGCACCACAAGGCAAAGTGGGGACGGAACAAGCGGTGTATATAATAACGGCAGAACAGTACATATACAATCATCGTCCTACTAGTCCTTGTGGCATTCGTTCATGTGCAGTGAAGAGAAGTGAAGGAGGTAGGGGAACACGGAGGGAGCAAGGTAAGGGCAAGTGCTGGTGGGAGCCCAGGAGAGAAGTGCAGAGGGTGCGAGCAGTAGGCCACTGGGTAAGTGCTAGGCTGCGATATCCCAAGGGTGGGATGCACAGCCACCAGGTGGGGGCACACAAGTGCTGTGCTGGGTGGAGGGTGATGGTGTTGACTGAGGAGGGGCCTGGTCCCATGTGGGATTCCTGAATGTCCAGGCTGCCAGTCCCAGTGGCAGTGAGATTAATTAGCAGTGAAGGGAAAGTGGAAAGAGGTAGAGAAAAGCAGAGTTTTGTGAACTTTCCGGAACTTAAGCAGGAGGTCTGGCTCAAGGGAAGGTAGGCTATTCTAAATAGAGGCACCAGACAAAGAGAGAGTCCTGCTCCCCACTCCCTACTTGGAGAAGCGTTTGACACACAGAGAGATGGAGTTAGAGGAGCAAAGGGATTTAGCAGGGAAGTAGTTAGGGAGAAAAAGTTGGAGAAAGCGTAGTCACTGGCCCCAGAAAGCCTTGTGGGTGATGCACAGAGTCCTGAATTTATTTGATTGACAATGCCACCGGGACCCAGTGGAGAGATCTCAGGGGTGGAGGGATATGGTCCATGGGCTTGAGGCCAAGGATAAGTCTAACAGCCCTGTTCTGGATTAGCTGATGGGGGCGTAGGGAAGAAAGTGGGAGATGCAAGAAGAGGCTGTTGCAGGAGGCAGGAGAGCAGGAGCGGGAGTGGAGGTGGGGGAGAGTGATGACAGGTTGTCCTGAGTTTCTGATGAGAAATGGGAGACCAAAGTGGTGCAGAGTGCCTGGGAATGAAGGAGAGAGGTGGAGACTTTGAAAAGTTCAGCCATGTTGTAGTGGCTCCGGAGATGTGGGCTTGGATGTGGGCCTTTTTCTTGGAGTGGATAAATAAGTGATATTGCCTTTGGAGCAGGCTACAGGGCATACAATAGCAATGTAATACACAGTGACCAATAGTTGGGAGGCACAGAAATAGAGGAGAGGTCAGGGGTGAAAGCATGACATGCAACAGTAAAACTCAAAGGTGACCATTAGCCTACTGAGGGAGGAGGTGAAGAAGGTAAGGAATAGGTCTGGATGAACTTTCTCACACCAACCATCAATCAGACACATTTCAAGTCATTTAACCAGAATGAACTTCAGACAAACAGTTAAAACATGCCATGCCACAAAACCCATCTTAACTTCACACGCCCTGTTGTGCAGCTTATGGCCACAATGATGACATCACTGATGGCATCAATGATGTCATCAATAGTGACATCGCTAAATATGCCATCTATGACAACTCATAGAAAGATAACTTTTTGGGTGGCTTATAACTTTCCCCCCCCCTGGACGAATCTGCACTAAACTTTTCAAATAAAGTATATGGCCCCCTCAGGGGAGGAAAAGTAATAGAGAGGCCCAAAATGTGTGGAAATTGTCATAGACCCAATGGCAACACATTTTTGCTCAAGCCTAGAGTACAAACCGCTGAACTGCATTTTACGAAATTTGCATCAGGAGCAACAGCCTGGTCCCGAAAGCATGGTGTAAATATGTCCAGTATTTTTTTTTTAAATTGGCAAAAAGTAGGTAAAAAGAAATTAGTGATATCTGGGTCTGGTCCATGGACTCATTTCCTGATTCAGAGTCTGCGGACAGCTGTGGACCAATCGAAAAGCAGTGTAATGTTCGTGGACATCATACATTCTTGCTGATTGTTAAATTAAAAATGTGAGGTGGGTTAAAACCTTTGAATCTGATGCCATGTTGGATTTGTGAACAGCGCCGTAGTCTGCGGACATCGAGGTAAAACATATGGAAAAAAACAACACTGAACTTGTCAAACAAATGAAACAAACTGTGAGGTGGTGAGGGGTGATGAGGTTGGGATGGGATATGGCCATAAAAAGCCACAAATCAGGTGTTTTTTCTTCTATGAAGTCTGCAAACATATCAGATGTTCGCAGACATCTCAGATGTTCGGGGGCATCCATGTATATTTCTGCATTACAGGGTCGATGAAAGCAGTTTTTGGATGGTTTATAACTTTAGCGCCACTCAATGAAACTGCAACATCATTCTAGACATGACTCTGAATAGTTCTGCAAAGTCTGGTGCTGTTATGCTAAGAGGGGGCAAAATTAGAGGGCAAGTGCCCCAAATATTTGAAAGGCTTACACATTTGGTGTGGTTTGTTGAATCTACACAAAAGTTGGCAAAAAAGATGTTAGACCCAGATGTGAATGTTCTTGCAAATTTTGGCAGGATTTTGTCAAGCAGGGGCAACACTAGAAGGGGGGTCCCAACATGTTTAGATGTCTTACAACGTTGATGCTTTTTGATGAATCTGCACAAGTTTACATAAAGATAATAGACCTAACCTTGAATGTTTGTGAAAAGTCTGAATGGATTTTGTCAAGTGGGGGCTTTTTTGTACGTACATTTTGACACTTTTCAAAAATAAAACATGGACGGATTTGTAGCAAACTCATGCAAGGAGCATTGGCAAGGACCCGAAAGCATGGTTTTGTAAATGTGTCAGTGTTTTATTTTTTGAAAAGTTTCATAATGTAGGAACAAACAATTGTGATATACATTTGGTGACTCAGGCATAGTCTGTGGCCATGGGCAGTAGCCAGTTTATCGGGGTCATGGCTAAAGGCCATGACCCAGGCAATCTGGCTAATGGCCATGACCACGAGGGACCGGCAATGGGGTTGAAGTGGGCATGGCCACCAGGGACCAGCTATGTTATAACGTTTTTTGAAATCGGGATAGGTTTGAATGGGAAAATAAATTCTGCTCTTGGCTACAGCACAATGTGTTGGACAGGATTGCAGCCTTTATTTTTTCAAAGTACAAAATATAGTGATATAACTTTGGTGCATGAACAGTAGGCTTGGCGCTCGGCAAGGACAAAAGCCGACACTGATTTACTTATTGGGGCATGTGACATGGCCAAAGCCCTAGGTTTGAATGAGAAAAAAATGTCTGCTTGTTGCTGCAGCCCAAAGTGCTCAACCAGATTGCAGCAAACATGTGCCAGAACCAGTGCCTTAAGTGGCACTACAAATCGAGCCGGGGCTCATCGAGGGGGCGTGGCCTAACAGCGGGGGTCCTGCTGGCCCGTGAGGCCACGCCCCCTTGACAAGCCTTGGCTCAATGGGCTACTGGCACCCCTGCCAGGCAGCCTTTTGTAGAGATCAGCACCCTCTCCCCATTGGGGAGAGGGTGCTGATCTCTGCATTTGTTTTCTATAGGCTTGCCTGGCAGGGGATAGCGCCTCGCTTATTCAGCCTTAATGGTGGCGCTGCCCTTCGCCAGTTGGGGAGGGGCAGGGACACCATTAAGGTTGAAAGGGTGAGGCCGCTGGAAGTAGAGGCCTTTTTCCAAAATACTGAAACTCCCGCGAATCCGCGGTAGCTTCAGTATTTAGAAAGCAAGGCCTCTGCTTCCAGCGGCCTCACGTTTTCTCTATAATGGTGGCGCCGGCCCACAGGCATCCCTTGATTAAAGGGATGCCTCGCAGGTGCGGCGCCACCATTATGGCTGAAAGGCATTTTTTCTGAAGCCTGAAGCTCTCGCACACGAGCGAGAGCTTCAGGCTGTAGAAAAAAAGCCTTTTCGTGTAGTGACTGGGGCTGCAAGGGGAGATTGTTGGGCCCCGGCAGGGCCCCGCCTCAAAACGAAATTTCGGAGCCTGCCGGGGCCCAGCCCCGGCAGGCCCCGGCCCACTTAAAGCCCTGGCCAGAACCATCAGCAAGGACCTGGAAGCATGCTTTTGCAAATTTGTCCTGTGTTTTAACTTTTTTTCTTGTATCAAAAAGTAAGTACAAAAAATAGTGATATCACTTTGCTACCTGGGCAGTGGGCCTGGCCCACCGCCAGGACAAATATCTACTCCGATTTGCCTATTGGGGAATGCGGCATGGCTGAAATGCATGCCCCATGGATTGTGGAGACTGGCCATGGCTGCAAGCCATGAGCACTGGCCATTGGTCACATTATGAGAATATAGGGGGCACTGAACTAGGAGGCAGGGTAGTTCAGTGGATAAAAGGGAGTGTTTGGTTGGGCCGGGGTCATGGTCTAGCATCATGCCCTATGCAATTCAACCATGACTTGCATTCCCTGCATGCGCTGCTGGTAACGACACACATGGTTATGCATTGCAAAAAATATGATAAAGGAGGTTTACTGTTTTTTCATATATGTTAAAAGAGGAATTAATAATAACTTGTACACAGTGATGTAACATCATGAAACATGTTCACTTGTAAAAACCTAGGACATTCACAGGAAAAAAACATTGTTAACGGACGTTCTGGTTAAGTTGCACTAATAAAAACCTTTGAAATTCAGTGAAAACACTTTGTTAACGGGACATTATGGTTAAGTTGCACTAATAAAAACCTATGACATTCAGTGAAGCAACTTTGTTAAAGGGGCTTATGGTTAAAAGTAAAACCAAAAAAAAACTAAGAAAACATCAAGGACTGTGGACTATCTCACACCCGTGCAGTAACCAGGACCGACCTTGCTAGAACGCAAGGAAGGGGCCACATTGCCAGGTGAAGTGCCTCTCAGTCATCTAGTAACTTGTGCCAATTTATTCAGCAACATGTCCTGAAGGGGTTGGCACTTTCCACGCTTTGAAGCTAAGCAGGGTCAGTCCAGTTACATGGATGGACTACAGATAGATGGCTGTATGTAATTGTATAGCTTTCAAAACCATGCCTCCCCGAGCCCTCACCAAGAGCCCCCCTCATCTGTGCCAGCTCCCTCCTAGTCCCCAGATGGCCTCCTCACCTCTCCTGCCCTCTCCCATTCCATCCACAATAGGCAGTGTTTCTGTGACGCAGTTTGCTTTGAGATGTTGGCTATTTGCAGCTATTGCTTAAGTTACAGAAAAGATTTGTTTTGCGTACTCAGTCATGAGACCCCCTCCAACTCCCCCACTGGTGTCCTCTTGCCTCCTCTACACCTCTGGCCTGGTGGCATTTGCATGTTTCCTGCCCTGAAAATGGCTTTGTTCTTGCGTTTCACTTTACGAAATCCTTGGCTATAGCCATGGCTATCTCTTCCATCAAGACATAAAAAAGATAGCCGTGTTTCATTTTGAAACTCCAGGTTTCTTAGCAATTTACTCGAGATATAGCTATCTAGTCGAGTCACCACTTAATGCCCAAGTTGTTTTCGTACCTGGTCCAAATCCATCCAGCGGTTTGGGCTCTGGGGTGGAGCAAAAATGTACATTTTTTGTCAGCAGGAAAATGAACAACTATTTGTTTTTTTTAATTAATCAAATGTACAGTCTTTCGGGGTGGGGGGGGCGATTACCTAGTTATCGTCACAATTCCGACCAAATCCATTTCATGAGTCAAATGCTACTAGCAATTAATTTATTCGGGTTTCATATGGGTGTCTGACTCACCCTGGCTATAGGGTGTCGAACGCCACCCTATAATACTTGATGAAAACAATC
This sequence comes from Ambystoma mexicanum, assembly GCF_040938575.1. Taxonomy (NCBI): domain Eukaryota; kingdom Metazoa; phylum Chordata; class Amphibia; order Caudata; family Ambystomatidae; genus Ambystoma; species Ambystoma mexicanum. The sequence goes on along the minus strand of NC_090937.1, from coordinate 1,512,951,806 downwards.
GATTTGTATGTGGGTCATAATGACCAATAATTACCTTTTTGTGGTCTTACACATAGTTATTGTGAGTGTTATCTATGAAGTATGCCATAGAGATTGCTACAGAGCTGTTCCTTTTGATGAACCAAGTGATACACTGTAAAACTGCTCTGACTCTGCAGTGCAGGCTGGTGCAATGCAGCCATCTATAACTCCCAGGCATGAAGGGAATTAGATAAAAAGAAAATGGTGCAATCTGTCAAAGCCAAGTGACATCGAACCCTATTAGAAAGGATCATGACAGTATTTTATAGGTTTCATTTTCCACACTAGCAGACATACACGTAAAGTATGCTACTAAATTCACAACACTAATAACTATGACAACATACAGATGCATTTAGTATAAACCTGGCTATCATATATATGAATTAAAGGTTATAATAAGAAGTAAAAATGTGATTAAAGGTGATTTTGCCATTTAAACTCTTTCGTGTATATTCCCTGTAGTGATTCATGTTCTGCACTGTGTTGAGCAGTATTGGTGAATCTTGCGTCCTCAAGACATTGTAAACATACTTCTTCTGACATCTCTCTCCATTGGCTATGCTGTCTGATTCAGGTGGGCCAAATGATCCGGATGTCTACAGGTTGACAACCACAGGTGTGGAGCATTAAGTGAAATCCCATTGAGAAAGGAGGCTGATCAATTGCTTTGGTGATGCGATAAATACATTTCACCACATGTCAGGACCTCTGAGACTGAACGAACTTAGGGATGGGAACAGTTGTCAGAAGAATATTAATTCAGTCAATTGATTACACTGATACCCATGTGCATTTTGTGGACTTCCTCTAGCTTTATCAGGGTTTATTTGATCAGTGGACTATGACAAAGACAGCCTGTAGACGTAGACTGATTTAGCGGCAACATTTGGCATTCTCCTTCTGCAGCCATCAATCCCATGCAAGAGCCAATTTCTTTGGGCTGCAGGTCCTGTTGGGTGGGGCTGGGCTCCACTTCCTGAGTACAGCAGATCCAATATGAGGTCACCCATGTATGCTTGTAATCCAGTCACATGCCACATATAAAATCCACTGGCATAAGATATTTGAGAGCAGATCATGAAAACAAAGAAGCATTGTATAACATATTGGCTACCACAGGCAATGCTTCTGCCGAGTGTCTTATATGTCCTACAAATTGACACAACCGCCTGCTACCATCTCTAGAAGTAAGAAATACCACTGTCCAAATCCCAGTAGCTGTGGATACTTTCAGTGGGAAACCCCTTGCATGCCCATTGGACCCTGAGCCCCCCTTCAGTGTTGATGCCTAGAAAGAGGTTGCCTTATCAAAATCAGCATTGTGGCTGTGTGTAAGTCTAACCTGCATGGAGATTACTAGTGCTGGATGAAAGAGTTAACGTTACCCAGTTTATTCACTGAACATGTTACACATTGTTGATGTTCCTTCGTGTTGTTTGGCTTACCCATTTTCACAATAATTCATAATAATGGATCATGCATTGTAATAGCTAGTTGAATAGTGAGTTTCAGGTATTGATAACCATTTCACTAAACATTTACATGAGAACAACATGATTGTGATCCACCTTAACAGAAATTAAGCATTCAAATGAATCATTCAACTGACAATTGCAAAGCTTTATTGAATCGGACCACAAACCACATTAATTAAACTCAAGTTGGGGAAGTATCATTATCTCAAGTTATAATGACCCCACCCAAGGTGTATACGGCTATTAGCAGATATGTGGTAGCAATGCATGTTTTGGAGTGTTGGTGGTGAAGTAAACAATGTGACATTATAAGTGAGAAACTAGACACGCTGAATCAGTAAATTAAATGTGCTTTTGTTGTGTATTATGTCTTCATATATTCAGCATTTGAACTGCTTCTTGGTTGGCCTGGATCCTTCAGTGGTAATCACGCCACACATGTGTCCATCAATGCATAATGGCACTCCTATTTGTTCATCATATGAAGTAAGTCTCCACCAGCTCATTTCTTTCATCAACTTCCAGGTTCCAAAGTCCTATTGTTGCAGTACCCTATGCATACTTCAGAAAATCTGTGTAAACCCTGGTCTCTCACATCCGTCCGGCGGAGACATACTTTGTTCTTGTAGTCCAACCACCACAATGGACCACCAGTAGCACATCCAGCATACTTCAGCCTGCCTGGTGTAAAGGAATATTACCAAAAACTGGCTACTACTTGAATTAATCCTTACAATCAAGATGGTGTTTATCACATCCAAATCACTGAGGGCGAAGACATTATTATACTTGGCTGAGCAATTCAGATTTTGAGCAATATCAGAATAACAAGCCCAACAATCAAACACATATATTTAAGTTAATATACATTTTGAATTGGGAACAAAACACTAAGATCCTAGCAGACAAAACCTGCTGGTCATCACTTCCACTTAAAATTACATGCTGATTCATAACATGGTGTAGCATATCAAACCCAATAGAGAACTGCAGGGCAGAGCATTGTGAAGATGGTTACTGTTCCCATCTTCATCTTGTATCCTGGATTGCAACATTATGTGTTACTACTGACCTCTGCAGTTGTATTGGCTCTCCCCTCTTGCTTCTCCACTCTTTTTGACTGCTTACTCTCAGTTCTCTCCTCCTCTTCCTTTCTCCCTTTTCCTATCTCCTCCCCTCCTCCCCTTACTTTCTTCTCTGCACTTACTCTATCAGAATTGTCCCTGGACTTAGTATGATAGCAACCTAGTCTGTCGCTCCCCCATCCCCTTACTGTTCTCCTCCTCCCTCCAGCACTATCTGAAATGTTGTCAGGCCTAGTATGATAGTCGCTTGTTTTGTTCCTCCCCTCCCTTTCTGCACCCCTCTCCCTCACCTTTTGTTTTTCTCCAGCTCTACCAGGAATGTTGTCAGGCCTAGTACAGTAGTCGCCTGTCTGTTTCCATTTCCTTCCCACTCTCCCCCTCCCTTCCTTATCTATGTCTTATCTCTTGCACTATCTGAAATGACATCAGGCCGAGTATGATAGTTAATTTCACATCCTTACTGTTCATGGCCTGTAAGAATGTCATTGTATTTTCCCTTTTTTCCCTCCCTTGCCTTGAAGCGCTTTGAAACACTTTGTGTATAGGTGCTATATAAATAAACAATCATATCATAGGATATCATATCATACCACAGCCACACAGCAAAACAATGAAGATAATACAGTTGAGTGCACATTTCTGCTGGAAGGAAGCAGTGTGCCGCTCACATTTAAATCTGCACAGGCAGAGCAGTGTGTAAATGACATTTTTAAATCATCATGATGCCAAGTACGTGTAAGTACTTGGCAAAACCTATGTCCATTCAATGCATGCATAACTTAATAGAGCTTTTCAATAGCCACACACACATCTGTATGTGTGCATGCCTTGCAATGCACACTTCAGTGGTCGTGAATGCAATAGCAAGCGGATTAGATAGGTTGCCTTGGAACTCAAAATAGTCTTACATAGAATATGCACCACCAGCACTGAAGAATTCACTTCAGGTTTTAAAATAGTGCTCGTAAATTCAAGTGACACCAGAGACCACCACGTTAAAAACTAGGCATGGTCTGATCCCCAAATAACCCAGGCTTCGGTTTGATTTCCCAAGTTCAAGAGAGAGTTTTTTTTTTCTTTCTTTGTAGTGATGTCACACACAGGAAAGTACAATACTTGTACTACATGAAGTCACCCCTCACCTCCAGCCAGGGTTACAATTACAGGCATACACCTAGTGGAAAGAGGTACTCCTTCTAGGTTTAACCCCACAACCGTCCAATCACTGCTTGAAGGTTAGGGGGTGTAGTTTGATAAATAAAACATTAAAAAGATACATCCCTGTGAATGATCTGGCCTCACCCACAATGGGATAGAGGGAGCAGGAGATAGAAAGCAGTGGCGTTGAAGGCTTCATGCCAAAATAACCCGAATTCTGAGAGCCAGGTTGTTTTCACAGGTATGGAAGAGAAAAATGAGCTTGTGTTCCAAGATCTGCAAAGCAAATGCTCTCTCCTGGACTGCCAGACTGAGAATGAGGAAAAGAAATGGGTGGGTCGCTTCAGAGGAGCTGTCCCCAAACTGTGCGACTGTCCGTGGACAGCAAGTCGAATATAGGCCTTATAAAGTTGTTAAAAAAATGCCAGATCAACTAAGAATGAGTTTATAAGATATGGAAGGGTAAACTTTAAATTTAAAACACCCTAGATTGGCCAACAATGCATTTTCAAACTGTCTGCAGAGCACAGACACTGTTTGCGGGCAGGCTGTCACACTGCTTGGGTGGGTTCACACGATGACATCCAGGGACGTCCATGGCACTGACGGCACTCCGCGTACACACATCAGGGCGGTCGTCGCAGGGCGCATGCACATGGATGTCAGAAAAAAGAGCGCGCTGTCCGCGGTCTAATAAAAAATACATATATGTTTGTAGATGGTGCGCTGTCTGCGGATACTGTAAGAGGATTCAATTCAACACTACAGCTAAGTCAATGCCTAGTCTGGGATACTGAATGGAAACCCTTATTGATATATCTTTATGTCCAGTTCATGCGTTCTGGATGACTACCCCTATATAACACCCCTCTCTTAGAATCCCCCTGACCCCACTGAGCCAAGAAGTAGGTTTGTTTTGCAAATTTAAAAGATTTATTTGAAAAAAATTAAACAATGTATAGATATATCACACTTTGATAATACATTAATAATTGGATATCACACTTAATCTGATATGATAAAGATTAACAACGGAGAATCTGGCACTAGCACACTTCTTTATAATCACTAAGGAGTTGACATGAAATGGATAAGGTAGCACACTGGTAAATAGGGACAGAAGAATAATGTGATAGAGAATGCTTTATAGAGTTCAAATGGATGCAATGTTGAATGAAATGCAGTACAGAAAATCACTTGATAGGATTTCAGCAAAAGACAATGGCCCTCATTACGACCCTGGCGGATTTTTTCCGCCATCGGCGGACTTTTCCGCCATGGCGTAAAGTCCGTTTACGGCATGGCGGATGGCGGACTTACCGCCCCATTCCGAGGTCGGCGGGGCGGTAAGTCCCCATTGACCCATTTACCCTTCCCCATTCCCATTTCGGCCCCATAGGGCTCAATGGGAGTGGGGAAGGCGTTAATTACGCCACCGTACATTACGGTGGCGTAATTAACACCAAGGTCCCATAGCGCCATGGATTTTTACGCCCGCAAAAAGCGGGCGGAAAAGTGACCATGGCGCTATGGGAACTCGTAGTTGGCGGTAAGGGGTCGGCGCAGCTAACGCTGGCGCAAACCCCTTACCGCCAGGGTCGTAATGAGGGCCAATGTAATCACTTTTCTCTGAAATGCAATCAACTGTAATTCAGTTCACCCCAGCAAGCTTACACTACAGAAGTTGGAAACACAGGCCCAAAATGCTTTTATATGTGCTGGCAATGAAGTGAAAAATATGCTAAAATGCTTTTAATTCCCTCTAGGAGGTTCAGGGTGAGTGGTATCAAGTTAATATTAGTCCAGGCTCACCCTAGCAATGATTCAGGAATGATTGGCAGGTTAAACACATTTTTTCTTTAACGGAAGGCAAGCAGCAGCAGATTTTTACACGTGGAGAAACTTGCAAATCGCGGCAAAATGTCAAATCGCGGCAAAATTTGCGAATGCGCCTGGCGCGATTACAGAGGAACTACAAGGACTATCACTATCGTGACAGCCTAGGATCTCAGCTTCCAGATGAAAGTTACTGCAAGTCTCTAAGACAAACGGTCGCGGAGATATGAGCAATTTTGTGAAGGTCGTTTTTCAGATTTGAAATTTTAAAGTTCAAAAAGACAAGTGCAGCTTGCAACTAGAAAATGACAAGTGACAGCTTTACAAAAGACAGGTGACAGTTAGGAGGCAGTTCTACTTAGATTAAAATAGCTTGAATTACATTATTTTAACTAAGAGCTTGGTTCTGCACAGTTCTACTAGGTACTCACACTTTATTCTTGAATTAAATGGGCCTCGCCACGGATCGGGTCAGGTTTTTAGACTGGACTCTGGTCTGTGCTCTGCTCTCTCTCTGGATTCTGGAGATTGATGGATTTAAAGTCTGGATCTTTCTGCACAGCTTTCTCTAGAGATTGATGGAGGTAAAGTATGGATTTTCCCGGCAGAGCGTCCCGCTGCAAATGGATTTGAAGGTCCCTATCTGTCCTGTCTGTCTGCTTTTATCTGTTTTTAAAATGGGTGTGTGTGCAGCATCACTAGACCCTACCCCTCTACACTTGCTATTGGCCCAATTCTCCCCTCTCCCATGATTGGGGAAGGAACTGTGAGTCAGAGTGATGCTGTAGGTTTTATGGGTCAGAGGATCCTCCCCTGTCAAATTGCACACAATCTATATTTGATTAAAAAAAACATATTTGCACAGGTACACATTTGTTTAAAATTACATGCACCCTTCACATATCACAGGAGGTATCCCCTGTTCAAACTCTGCTCTTCCTGGGGGCTTGAATTCAGAAATGGCACATATTTAACTTTTTAACTGATTTTGCAATGTCGGACATTAACCCAAATTTACACACATGTGCGCAAGGAGTATGGGCATTAGTTGATGAAGTGTCAGATTTTTCACATGCACACATTTTGAGTAATATCCTCTTTTCCGCTAAAACCCCCCTGAACATACCACCGGGTCCTAACACGCCTTAAAATGTGGGCAGAAAAATCACAAGAATTATGGTGTCATTTAAATAATTTTCACAAGTCCGTACTATGAGTTATTCATCTTTTTAGAGTTATGTTCTGGCCCCAAAGGGGTGTGGTTTCCCCCCAGCACAAGGTTGAATTTCTGGTTTTTCCAGTTCTGCCAAGCCAGCCTGCTCTCACAGGCAGTGCCCCTCCCCTGTCCTTCCAGGAGGAAGCTCCATTTACGACTCCCGCCAATAAAACATTTGCCTGAGTCAGGACAGGGCTTTGTTCAGAGCTCCTGTATTCTGTGGGGGCTCCCCTTAATTCAATTATCAGAGAGATGGCATATCCTTAGTGTGGCCAGCAAAAGGCAGATAGGCCTGGGAACACAGCTGTGACTCAAGTTTCACTCCTGATGGGGGGTAGTTGCCAGGCAGAATTCAGTTCCTTAAGCCAGGTTTCAGATAAAATGTCACTTTTTGTTACCCAGTTTAAGTCAAGACAATGTTTACATATGCAGCTAGAATGCTGATTCTAAGTTTAAAACTATGACATTTAAACAATTGCAACCTATGTGACACTCAAAGTAGGTCACTCATTTCTTTTAAACATTTAGATTTTTAGTGTCTTTCAGTCCAAATTTACTTAAACTGCTGAAATCCACAGCTCAGCCAGTCTTGTTATAAACCTTCAAGTCACTTCAGAATATAACTTTATATTGGATCCACCTCTCAGTAAGTCTTTCTTTGGCTTGCTTTGGGTTCATTTATTCAGTTTTCTACAAAAAAGTAAAATCTGGTGTTGTTTTAAAACGCCGGCTTTTTGATAGTGGTGAGTACTGGTACTGCACCCCTTTTTGGGATTTAAGAAAATGAATTCCCAACAGTTATGGGTTTGCTTTTGGCAATCAGCATTGCCATTCCCAATGGTTTCAGACTACTGTGTGGGTAGTCCAATGGTGGTTTTAGGCAGTGTCCTTCTGTGCCCATAACATCGGCAAAAATGAGTGGCAGCCTATTCTTCATGCATTTCCCTGTGCATTTTCTGGGAAGCTCTGGCCATCATGATGTTTTCCATGTCAGTACTGCACAGTTTTGAGGTAGGGCTTGGATGCGTGGATAAAAACATCCCACAAGCCCCCCTCTTGCGATGGCCATTCTGTTTCACTGATGGGACTCGCAAGACCTGGGATGTTTCCTCATCTTCTTCCAATAGATGGCACAGTTCAGCATCTTTTTCTCCATCCGGTCGGATCGATCGGTTCTCCTCGCCGGTCCTGATGGGAAGATTGGCCGGTACCCCGGGCCCGTTGCGTCTCTGCTCCCGGTCTCCGGATCGTCCTCCTTGGCCCGTCTCCAGGTTTTCTTTCTCCTAGGACGACAAAGGAAGAGCGGCAATACCTATCCATAGACATTTTTCCACCACTGTTGAGATAGTGGGGCAGCATATGCATTTCATCATAACGAAACATTACATTCTTATTTTGAGAAAAAAAAACAGTATAACTAAGAGACAGTTTCATGCAAATCACAATATTTTAGAGACTAGATGTGGTATGTTTTATGATTGGAACTGAATTAGTCTGAGACAGTACCCTCTAGGATTCCAGAGGATTCCTCCAGTTGTTGCAGAGTGTGCCTGGGATGGCAACATTTCAACTGGTTTATGTGGACCCACTTGTCTTCCCCCGCTGCCAAAGGACCTTTGGGGATGTGGATTGTGTAGGCCACAGGGGAGATCTTGTCGATGATCTCAAAGGGTCCCTTCCATGTAGGCAAGAATTTCCGCTGTTTTGCCTGGTTTCTTTGGAAGTTGTATAGATAGACCCGGTCCCCCACCTGATATTCCTTCCTGGAAGTTTTCAGGTCATAATGGGTCTTCATGCTATCAGCTGATCTTTCTAGATTCCGCTGAGCGTAAGCAAAAGCATGTTGGAGGTGTTTCCTTAAATTCTCCACATACTCATGAGTTGTGGAGGCATTTATCAGTGTCTGCTCTTGGGTCCTATAGAGCAAATGCTGCGGAAGCACCATCTTGCGCCCAGTCATCAACTCAAATGGTGACATTTTGGTTGCAGATGAAGGGGTAGATCTGATGGCCATTAGGACCAGAGGTAATCGGATATCCCAACTTGGCCCAGAATCTGCCACCAACTTTTTTAAATTGCTCACAATTGTCCGGTTATATCTCTACTGCCCCAGAAGAAGCTGGCCTGTAAGCAATATGCAACTTCCTTTTGACCCCCAGTATCTCCCACATCTTTGTCATTACTTCACTGGTGAAGTGGCTACCCCTGTCTGACTCAATCCTTTGAGGTAGACCAAAACGGGAAAAGATGTGGTTAATCATCAGGGCAGCTGCAGTTTCTGCCTTGCAATTTGGGGCTGGGAGACATTCCACCCACTTGGTAAACAAGCATGTCACAGTCAACATGTACTTATTCCCCCTAGCAGAGCGAATCACGGGGCCTACAAAGTCGATTTGTAAATCTGACCATGGCAGTGTCATCCCCCTCTTTTGGAGAGGCGCACGGTGCGTGAGGGATGATGGCTGAAATTGTGCACACACAAGACACCCCTTCAAGTATTGGTCAAGGTCCTGCCCCATGTGTGGCCAGTATGCAACCTCTCTTAAGATTTCCAATGTTGTGTGAAACCCCCTATGACCGGCGGTGGCCGCATCATGGGCGTGACTTAACATCAGGCTTCGGAATGAGGTAGGAACCACCCACTGATCGTGGCCAGCTTTGGATTTCCTTACCAGCAAACCGTCTTGGATTCGGAACATTTTTGGACATTTCATCAACACTCTTAGGTCCTCTTTCCCAATGTAATCGGTATCCGTCAGGGGAAAGTTCTCAGGGTCCTCAAGGTGCTGGTAAAATTTACCAATTATTGGATCCCCCTTCTGAGCGGTAATCAAATCAGCATCAGGGGTCTCCTTACTCCATTGTGCAATTGGAAGGTCGTTGTGAGCATTTGTCTGGGACCTAGTGATAGCAGTGACCTGGATTTCCCCCAACAGGGACTCAATCTCAATTAGATCCCCTTGGATGGCCCCGGTTTTGGCCAGCTGATCAGCTAAGTTATTTCCAGTTTTGTCTGGTCCCTCTACTTTGGAATGACCCTTGATCTTTTTCCAATAGATGGTCATCTCATTCGAGGTGACCAGATCGTCAATGTTTTGGATCAACTTCCCATGTTTCAAGGGTTTGTTGTTAGCACATAACATGCCTCTGGTTTTCCAATTAACCAGGTGCTCCACGAACCCGTTCCGTACATAATCCGAATCTGTGATTATGACCAGTTCGTGGAGTTGATGTTGGACAGCAGTGAGGATGGCTTGATGCACAGCCATCAATTCTGCCACCTGACTACTTCGGGGACCAATTTTGTATCCAGCGGAGGGTTCTGGGGACTCATTCACCCATGCATTCCCTACGCCAGCCACCAGTTCTTTCTCCCCATTGTTGTCAACATGGTAAGAGCATCCATCCACATAGACAGTGGGCATTCCCTCACACTTGTCCTCTTCAAAGACTTTGTGTGGGGAATTAAGGTATGCCTCCGTGTTGTCCTTGATTTTTAGACTTTCGTCCTCGAGACAGTTTTCTCTGGCACAATCATGCAAGTCAGCCAGACCTTGCGCGAGGGGACTCTTCTTGTTTTGGCCATATCTGACCTCCACAGGAAAGCCTTGCATTGACAGAATCCAGGAAGTAATTCGGGAATTACTCACATTTCCGGCCCAGATTCTGTCACTTTGGAGATATTGCAGAGGCTGGTGTGGAGTCTCTACTATGATGTGTTCCCCCTGGATAAACGGGCGGTAATTCTTCAATGCCCACACCGTTGCCAGGAGTGCCTTCTCACAATCGTTGAATTTTTCCTCCACAGAGGATAAAGTTTTGCTCGCATAGGAGATTACTTTATTGACCTTGTCATGCTTTTGGTATAATACTGCCGTCAAGCACGTATTAGAGAACCCCGTCTCCAGGAAGAACTCCTTGTTTCTGACAGGGTAAGCTAGGTAAGGCGCTTGTGAGAGGCTTCTTTTGAGTTGTTTTACCGCCTCGGCTTGTTCTGGACCCCATTCCCACTTGACCCCCCCCTTCAGGAGATGAATCAGGGGTCTGGTGATCTCTGCGTAGCCCTCAATGAACTTTATGCTGTAATTAGTCAGTCCAAAGAGGCTCCTTAGTTCCCGCAGAGTTGTGGGGTCTTTCAGTTTCTGAAGTGCTTCCACTTTCTTTTCCTGGGGACAGAGACCCTGAGGAGTAATCTCATGCCCCAAGAAATTAACACGGGTTCTACACCACTGTGCTTTCTGAAAGGAAAGTTTTGCTCCGGCGGCCCTCAACTGCGTCAGAACATAACGGATCTCCGCTATGTGTTCCTCCACAGAGGAACTTTTGATGAGGACATCATCTACATAAGCCAGGTTACCCCTCGCACCCAGGTCGGGCATGGCCTTATGTAGAAAAATGTTGAACTCATTACCGGAGTTAAGGTATCCGAAGGGAGTCCGGGTCCATGTATACTGCTGGCCCCCAAAGGTAAAAGCCAGCTTGTATTGGTCCTCCCTACTGACAGGCACGGTCCAGTATCCATTGGTCAGGTCTATTGCAGTGAATACCTGTGACCCCTGGATCTGGGCCAGCCCTTGGTCAATGTAGGGAAGAGGCCATCGGGAAGTATGGACCCCTTTGTTGAGCTCCCTAAGGTCAGCGCAGAGTCTCCACTGGCCGTTTGGCTTCAATATTCCCAGCACCGGATTATTGAAAGTGCTGTGGACTGGACGGATTATTCCCCGGGACTCAAGGTTCTTAATTATTTCAGTAAGGGACTCCATGGATGCGAGAGGCAAACGATATTGCTTCACAAACACAGGAGTCATGCCAGGGTCCGTGGGGATTGTTGTTGTGTGGATGTCAGTGCGACCACAGTCATATGAGTCTACCGCAAAGAGATCTTGGAAATCCAAGAAAACTTGTTTCAACTTTTGCTTTTGTTCCAGAGTCACACAGGCGTCAGCTAGGTTGACTCTCTCTTCCACCATCTGCCTGAAGCCTGGAAAGACTTCTGGTTTGGCTATCTCCGCGGCCTCCTCCAGCTGGGTGGAGAAGTCCCTGGTCAGAGTGCTGATTTGGACTGGAGGCTTCAGGTGGGAAAGGCAGCCCTCATGGACCTGGAAAATCACCTCATCCCTCCTGAAGTCACAAGTCACATCTTCCTTACCATAAGGGCAAGAAGTGTACACCAGGAAGTTCCCCCCATGCTGGGTAAAAATCATGTCCGGTGTTGTATTGTCATCACTGTCACTGTCAAAGCAGTCCTTGGGGATTGGCCCTAACAGTTCATTACCTAAATCTATGGAAAAATGTCGATCATCAACCGCCATTCCAATAATGGTGCCTGCGGCTAGAGTAATACTCTTTAAGACGCTGTTATCCACCTCTATTGGAATGGTGTCATGTTCTATGTTGACTAATGGTGTTGGGTTTACCCCCAACCCTTGCTGTTGGAGAGAAGCGTTTAGATGTATGTAAGCATCAGGGTTTTGCAAATATTGTCCTCTTTTAGCTTTCACTTCCAGTGAGAATTGTCGGGTCCTTTCTGGGATGGTGACTTCCTCTTTAATCTGAATTTCAACTGCATAAGGTAGCAATTGAGCTGACCTAAATGCTTTTTCTGGATCATCAAAGCCCATGGGATTATCCGCTAATCGGGACCAAGCTTTGAAGTTTATTAGGTCCAAACTAATGGCAAAGCGATTGAGAATGTCACTGCCTAAGTAAAAGGCGGCAGTGACCTCTCGCACGACCCAACAATTATGGACTATGCTCTTGTTGCCAATGGAGATTTTGAGCATACACCTGATTGGCAGGAGATGTTTGGAATTAGGTGCTTCCAGGTCCATTTCCCATTTGTCTATCAGTTTGAAGGTGGGAATGGCAGGATCCTTTGGGAGTTGGCGAAACATGGCTTCGCTGATGAAGCTCTTACCATTGTTCACGCACACTCGAGCGAGAACATAGTCCTTCCCATCATTTAACTGCACAGGGATGAACAACTGCTCTCCAATTTGCTGAATATCAGCCAGGCTCTGTGCTGATTTCACATCTTTCTGGACTATAGGAGTGGGAGTTTCTGATTGTGGATTAGTATAGAATCTCAGAGTGTTTCCTTCCAGCGTGGAGTACCACTTTAGACTGGAAGGAAGGTTGATTTTCAGAAATAGAGAGGACCCTCCATCACTAGTCTGTTGTCCTACTGCTATTACTGTCACGTCTGGAATTTGGCTATTCTGGAAGTGAAATTCTACTTGGTCAGATTTCTGTTCAAACATGTGGCAGGTGCCGTTTAAACTAACATGGTTGACATTCTGTTTTAATTTTATGGGTCGGCTAGTCTGGGTCCAGAGGACCTTGTTCACGCAATCTATTAGGGGTGACAACCTTCTCAGGAGGTCATTCCCTAGTAAACAAGGGGTGCCCTCTGGAGACACAACTATGACTGGGTGTTTCAACTTGTGTCGCCCGATCTTAATGTCCAAGTCTGCAGTCCCCTCAACGGGAATTTCCTTCCTGTCAAAGTTCTGCAGTTGTCCAGGAAGAGAGGTGAGAGGAATTTGGTAATTCTCTCCCCTTCCTGCATTCAGTTCGTCAAAGGCCCTTCTGGACAGAAGGGTAGCTTGAGATCCAGTGTCCACCAGTGCCAAAATTGTACCCTGCCCCTGTACTTGTACCGGGGCATAGTATCTTCCCTCCTTCTCCTCAAGGGGGCACAGATAATGCACATTTTTGGACAACTGGTGGACTAACTTTCTGGTTTTGGACATCGCTAGCGAAGAGATTTGGGCAGAATTCTGTGGAGAGCCTTGGGAATCTGAAAGAAAAAGTTGGCAACTGGAGATCAGAGCCATTGTGGGTTCCCCTGGCTCCAGTTCCGGGCCGCCCCCCCCTTTTTGGAGGCAGTCACCAGGATGGGTTTGAACCAGGGGATTTTCTTGCTGTTGGTTCTGGGATGAGATGGTGGGCGGCGGTAGCTCAGTCTCCACATCTCCCCAGTCTGGATTTGCATCCCTAGGGACCCATTTTTCTTTGGGAGGAGTTCCCCCCTCTCTGAAGGAGAAGATCCTTTTCCCAGGATCTTCTGAGGATCCCTCTCCCTCAAATTGGAAGATCTGTACCTCCTCCTCAAACTGAGTCTGTTTGGGTCTTTTGTTTCTCCTACCCCCCCTCTGCTCCTTAGGAGGCAGACTTTCAGGGGCAAGAGATTTTGTTTCCGGTTCCTGGGTTTCCAGGGGCTGTTTACAAGTGAGGAAGGAAGCTTCCTCCAAGGCTTTACACCCCCCTTCCCCTTGTGCCTCCTCCCTGGGAACCGGTGAGTTATCGGGGTGCTGCCCCCGTCATTGTTCTGGGGCACCAGGTCCAGAGTTGGGTGCGTTCTGAGCCGGCATGCCGATCTGAGGGTTCTGCTGAGCCCTCAGTATGTGACCCAGATCCCGCGCCATGTTTTGAACCTGGCGCTCTAACTGGGAAACCCGCTCAGGCTGATACGGGGCCCTGTTTTCTCCCCTGGGATGATCCCGGGAAGGGTAGCTATCCCTTCTTTGGTAGTACCCCTGGTTGGGAAGATTTGGGTACCCCCCCACCCTTGGCCTCCCCTCTCCCGGATTAGGTTGTCTGGGCTCAGGGAATTGGGGAAAGAAGGGTGGAGGATTTTGGGGCTGGAAATTGGGTGGATACCTGGGGAAAAAGTTCTGCCCAAGATTTGGAGAATTTCTGCCCTCCTGTGGGAAGTTGGGAGGGAAGTTCCCTGGGTTAGGTGCTTGGCTGGATCCCCCCCCTTGGGCTGGAGGAGTCCACACATAACCCAGGATGGGTCTGTTTCCCTTGTAACGGGGACTTACATAATCAGGAGAGCGAGGGACCCCATTTGTGGGGCTGCCTCCGTGGCTCCCTGTCTGTGACTGGCCCGAGGACCTTCTGGGCCTAGCCTTATTAGGTGCAGGTAGGTTTTTAGGCCCCCCCATCTCCAGATCTAAACCGGGGGTGACCTTTACCTCTGCCACCTTGGCAGCAGCAGGGGTGCTGTTGGTTTTGGGGTTTTTAGGCTGGTTTTTGTTTTCCACCGGTTTCTGCACCTCGTAGATGCGGGTGGCTTGTTCAATGACCCATTCTAAAGATCTTTTCTCATGAAAATCTCTCACGAGCTGGGTCATTATGTATTTGGGCAAGGCATGGAAAAACGTATTAATAAATTCTCTGCTATCTGTGCGCACCCTTCTTGTGGTCTGTGCAAAAGCACGCTTTAACTCTTGCACAAACTCTTGTGGGGCCTGATCCTCCCCACATTGTAAATTGTAGGCTGCCTTGCGAGCCTCTTGGGGATTTCTGTGAACAGAAAAATGTTTTAATATGGCCGCCCTATAAGTGGACCACCTGGAATGATTTTGGTCCTCCAGCCCTGCAAAGAAACTGGAGTACTCTGGGGAGAATGTCCACTTTACATATTGGATACAGCTTTGGCTGTCCTTCAAATGAAAAGTCTCCATCATTTGCTCATAGAGGTCCAAGTGTTCCCAAACAGAATACTTAGCGTTCTTATGGTAAGGCGTGATGACCTTAATCTGCTTTAAGGGGTCCTTAAGCAAGGCCCTTTTTGCCTTACTGGCCCTTTTGGTTCGGGTAACCCTGGTCCATTCATCTTCTGACTCAGAGGCACTGCTCCCAGAGGTTCCCGTCAGATCTTCCAGGTTTTCCCGGATTCTGCGAGCCTGGGAATGGCTGGCAGAATGTGGGGACCTGGTCTCCTGTTTCCTGTGGTGCTCAGAGGAGTCTTCAGATCCCTCCTTGCGGCCAGGATTTGCTGGGTACCCCCCCCCACTGACCTAACTGGGCAGAGGTTTTCAGGATGCCCTTAATGGGCCTACTCACCTGGGGTTCCCCATCAAATTGCACTGTGCTTGGGTGCCCATACCCGGATGCCCGCCCCTCCATTCCTGGGTGGTACTGGCCTATGAGCCCCATGCTTCTGGCTGGATAGTAATCTGCCATCCCTGTGGCCCTGTGCTCATGTGCGCCAGGGGACATGGGGGTGGCAGAGTCCAGGGACTGAGAGAGATAAAGGCCTCTGGTACTAGGGCTCCTGAGGTTATGCTCAGGAGTTTCCCTTTCCCAGCGAACCTGGTCTCCATCCGCCCCTGCTCCCTGTTGCAATGCAAGAGCCTGCATTTGTGCCTTCAGTTCCTCAGTTAAGGCCTTACTAGACTCTATCAGTCTCTCCTGCATCGCTACCTGTTGTTGGAGCCTATCATTGTGTTGACAGAGGGCCTCATTTTCCCTCTGTGCTTCCTGGTTGGTCCTGGAGAACTGGGCCAGTCTTTGCTGCAGGAGGTTTACCTCCTGAGTCCCATCCCTACTGGTCTGCTCCTTTCTTGCCAGAGCCTCTTCCACCCTTCTGGTGTGCTCTACCAAGTTCTGGTTTTCTTTTTGGAGGTCACCCAGCCCCTGGAGGGCCAGGTGATTTTCTTCAATTTCCTTTTTTAAGTGGCAGACTTCCTGGCCTAAAGTGTCTCTTTCCTGACTGAGAGCCTGCATCTGTGCTGCCAGGTCGTCCCTCTGCCGTTGGAAGGCACCAGCTTTCTGGCGCTCCTGATCAAACTCTGCCTGGTTATCCAGGTCTTTCAGAATCAGTTTATTGCTCTCTGCCTTCTCCCTATCTAGGTGGCTTTGCACGGTGACTACCTGCTCAGCACATACCCTATTGAAATCTAACTGTTGCTCCAGCTTTTTCTGGCTCTGCAGTAGGGAGTCCAAACCTTCTTGGTACTCCTTCTGCAAGGCCAGAAATCTGGTATCCTGGTCAGCCTTTTCCTGTTGCAGTATATCCAGGTCCTCTTTTATTTTAATGATATACTGCCTACTATCATTTTCTGACTCCTGGCTCCTCTGCAGCCTCTGCTCAGAAGAGTCCAGATCAGATTGGGCCTTCTGTAATGCCAGCAGTTGCCTACTCGCCAAATCTTGGCCTTCAGCACATTTGTCCTGCATGGCTCCCATATGTAAATATAAATATGCCGCTACCCTGGCAATCTTGTTGTGCTCATCCTTAGCCTTCGGGGCCAAATATAGTTCACTCAGGGCCACATGTAAGGGACCCTGATCTCTCCATATATCTGACCCTGTTTCCATGACCTGTTGCGTGATGGCCTGCAACCAGACCGTCTGGTCCTGGTGAGTCCACTCACCTCTCACAAATAACTTATGTAAGAAGTGCTCTCTGGCTATTTTCATGTCTACTAAGGTCGTCATTCTAGAGATTGGTCTCTGTCCTGACTTACAGAAGTTTGTATTTTATTTTTGCAAAACAGACCTTTTCCTAAGAGCGTTCCTTTGAGGAGTGCTTTACAGCGTAACACAGCGTGGTGATCCGACCGGATATGTGTATCTGGTCAGCTGGCACGCTGTATTAATCTGCACAAATGGTAGATCTAACCCAAACATCCCGGACGAGCCCGCAATTTGTAAGAGGATTCAATTCAACACTACAGCTAAGTCAATGCCTAGTCTGGGATACTGAATGGAAATCCTTATTGATATATCTTTATGTCCAGTTCATGCGTTCTGGATGACTACCCCTATATAACACCCCTCTCTTAGAATCCCCCTGACCCTACTGAGCCAAGAAGTAGGTTTGTTTTGCAAATTTAAAAGATTTATTTGAAAAAAATTAAACAATGTAGAGATATATCACACTTTAATAATAAATTAATAATTGGATATCACACTTAATCTTGTATGATAAAGATTAACAACGGAGAATCTGGCACTAGCACACTTCTTTATAATCACTAAGGAGTTGACATGAAATGGATAAGGTAGCACACTGGTAAATAGGGACAGAAGAATAATGTGATAGAGAATGCTTTATAGAGTTCAAATGGATGCAATGTTGAATGAAATGCAGTACAGAAAATCACTTGATAGGATTTCAGCAAAAGACAATGTAATCACTTTTCTCTGGCAATCCCCTCCCCCCCTTTATGCAATGCAAGGAAATGGAAGGAAAGCACACAGTTCTCAGAAATGCAATCAACTGTAATTCAGTTCACCCCAGCAAGCTTACACTACAGAAGTTGGAAACACAGGCCCAAAATGCTTTTATATGTGCTGGCAATGAAGTGAAAAATATGCTAAAATGCTTTTAATTCCCTCTAGGAGGTTCAGGGTGAGTGGTATCAAGTTAATATTAGTCCAGGCTCACCCTAGCAATGATTCAGGAATGATTGGCAGGTTAAACAAATTTTTTCTTTAACAGAAGGCAAGCAGCAGCAGATTTTTACACGTGGAGAAACTTGCAAATCGCGGCAAAATGTCAAATCGCGGCAAAATTTGCGAATGCGCCGGGCGCGATTACAGAGGAACTACAAGGACTATCACTATCGTTTTGGGGTCCTAGGACAGCCTAGGATCTCAGCTTCCAGATGAAAGTTACTGCAAGTCTCTAAGACAAACGGTCGCGGAGATATGAGCGATTTTGTGAAGGTCGTTTTTCAGATTTGAAATTTTAAAGTTCAAAAAGACAAGTGCAGCTTGCAACTAGAAAATGACAAGTGACAGCTTTACAAAAGACAGGTGACAGTTAGGAGGCAGTTCTACTTAGATTAAAATAGCTTGAATTATATTATTTTAACTAAGAGCTTGGTTCTGCACAGTTCTACTAGGTACTCACACTATATTCTTGAATTAAATGGGCCTCGCCACGGATCTGGTCAGGTTTTTAGACTGGACTCTTGTCTGGGCTCTGCTCTCTCTCTGGATTCTGGAGATTGATGGATTTAAAGTCTGGATCTTTCTGCACAGCTTTCTCTAGAGATTGATGGAGGTAAAGTATGGATTTTCCCGGCAGAGCGTCCCGCTGCAAATGGATTTGAAGGTCCCTATCTGTCCTGTCTGTCTGCTTTTATCTGTTTTTAAAATGGGTGTGTGTGCAGCATCACTAAACCCTACCCCTCTACACTTGCCATTGGCCCAATTCTCCCCTCTCCCATGATTGGGGAAGGAACTGTGAGTCAGAGTGATGCTGTAGGTTTTATGGGTCAGAGGATCCCCCCTGTCAAATTGCACACAATATATATTTGATAAAAAAAACATATTTGCACAGGTACACATTTGTTTAAAATTACATGCACCCTTCACATATCACAGGAGGTATCCCCTGTTCAAACTCTGCTCTTCCTGGGGGCTTGCATTCAGAAATGGCACATATTTCACTTTTTAACTGATTTTGCAATGTCGGACATTAACCCAAATTTACACACATGTGCGCAAGGAGTATGGGCATTAGTTGATGAAGTGTCAGATTTTTCACATGCACACATTTTGAGTAATATCCTCTTTTCCGCTAAAACCCCCCTGAACATACCACCGGGTCCTAACACGTCTTAAAATGTGGGCAGAAAAATCACAAGAATTATGGTGTCATTTAAATAATTTTCACAAGTCCGTACTATGAGTTATTCATCTTTTTAGAGTTATGTTCTGGCCCCAAAGGGGTGTGGTTTCCCCCCAGCACAAGGTTGAATTTCTGTTTTTTCCAGTTCTGCCAAGCCAGCTTGCTCTCACAGGCAGTGCCCCTCCCCTGTCCTTCCAGGAGGAAGCTCCATTTACGACTCCCGCCAATAAAACATTTGCCTGAGTCAGGACAGGGCTTTGTTCAGAGCTCCTGTATTCTGTGGGGGCTCCCCTTAATTCAATTATCAGAGAGATGGCATATCCTTAGTGTGGCCAGCAAAAGGCAGATAGGCCTGGGAACACAGCTGTGACTCAAGTTTCACTCCTGATGGGGGGTAGTTGCCAGGCAGAATTCAGTTCCTTAAGCCAGGTTTCAGATAAAATGTCACTTTTTGTTACCCAGTTTAAGTCAAGACAATGTTTACATATGCAGCTAGAATGCTGATTCTAAGTTTAAAACTATGACATTTAAACAATTGCAACCTATGTGACACTCAAAGTAGGTCACTCATTTCTTTTAAACATTTAGATTTTTAGTGTCTTTCAGTCCAAATTTACTTAAACTGCTGAAATCCACAGCTCAGCCAGTCTTGTTATAAACCTTCAAGTCACTTCAGAATATAACTTTACATTGGATCCACCTCTCAGTAAGTCTTTCTTTGGCTTGCTTTGAGTTCATTTATTCAGTTTTCTACAAAAAAGTAAAATCTGGTGTTGTTTTAAAACGCCGGCTTTTTGATAGTGGTGAGTACTGGTACTGCACCCCTTTTTGGGATTTAAGAAAATGAATTCCCAACAGTTATGGGTTTGCTTTTGGCAATCAGCATTGCCATTCCCAATGGTTTCAGACTACTGTGTGAGTAGTCCAATGGTGGTTTTAGCCAGTGTCCTTCTGTGCCCATAACATCGGCAAAAATGAGTGGCAGCCTATTCTTCATGCATTTCCCTGTGCATTTTCTGGGAAGCTCTGGCCATCATGATGTTTTCCATGTCAGTACTGCACAGTTTTGAGGTAGGGCTTGGATGCGTGGATAAAAACATCCCACAATACCTACATTTTGTGAACGGACACCCCAGACATTTGTATGGTCCACGGACTATTAATTGGGGTTTAAAAAAATATGACTGTACAATATAGAACATATTTATGGTAAATAAATAAATGGATTTATGAAAGGGATGGGGTATCAGAATGAGAAACATAAATAGGAGCATTTGGAATAACTGTCCAATGATTATGAGGGGAGGTTGAGAGTTTCATCATAGAATTTTCCATTTAGACTTTGGGAATTTGATGGGTGTGATTAGTGGTGGCGAGGGGCAAAGGTACAATAAGCACAGTGATAACCAACATGTCTAATAAGATGATTGTTTAGATAATTGAAAAGACCCTTAACATAACTACTAAATTCATCCAATTTTGCAGATAAGATCATGATTTCATTATGGACAGTTGGGGATAGAGATTGTCTTTTTGGTTCTTAGGATTCTCCATAATTAAATTGGGGTGTTTTTTCTTTATGTAAAGTATGTGGTATGAGAAAAGAAGATATTATTATTTCAATGAGCTTTGTATTGAATACATTGTTTGTTCTTCCAACCACTCAAGCGTGTTTGCCAATTCTGATAAAATAAAAATAATAGTGATATTTGCTTATACAAAATGTTTAGATAATGAATGGTAATAACACAGTTTACTTACTATTTGGTGAGAGATTGTTTTGGAATAAGCACCTAGTGTTTGTGACTTTGTATGCAGAGTTTTATTTATTTATTTATTTTTTTACATTTATAAAGTGCTCACACAGCCCGCAGGCATCGAGGCGCTGTTACAGGAATTGTTAGTTTTTCTTAGTTGTGTTTTTTCTTTGTCTTAGTTACGTATTTATATCGCGCTTAAACACTCAGAGGTTTCTAAGTGCGGACCCGGGGATCGAACCTGTTGTTGCTTTGTGTCGTCTTGCTTCCAAGACGCGCACGCTGCCGCTGTGCTATCCTCCCGGGACGATTTGAGTTGTATTGCAGTGCTAATATGAGGTGTACAGTTTTGGTTTGTGCTTGGTGCATTCCATTATATTGTGTGATAAATGAAAAATGTATTTCTACATTTTGAAGTGATGATTTGTACAAAGTAATGGTGTGTTATAAATGTGTGTTTGGTGGGTGGGTTGAACATGGTCTGTTCTCTGCTGTGCTTCTGAGCTTTGTCAATGCTACCTTCTGTCCGCCAACAATCGCCTTGTCCACAGACTCTAAAGGTGCTGCATTGGGGGTGAGTTAAAGGAAATTATAGCAAATTAAGTTTGAACAGGTAAAAACCTATGAAGTTCAGTGAAAAATCATGGTTAAAGGGACATTATGGATAAGTTGCACTAATGAAAACCTATGACATTCATTGAAAAAACGTTGTTAAAGGGATGTTATGGTTACAAGTAAAACTGAAAAACCCCAGAAATTCACCAGTTATGGTAAGGTAAGCAACCATAACTTGTGTCAGCACTGTTAACTGCTAAGACTAACACCCAGGATATCAAAGCTGCTAGAACTGTGCAAAGGTTAATTGTGGGATTTTGCCTGGCCCTTTTACATACTTGACTTATGAAGGGTACTGAATCAACATGCCCTGATCATTAAACAAACTTAAGTAATTTACCATACCTGCAGAGATGGTTGGAGATGACGACTTTCCGCTAGCATCTGCATGTATTTACATCAGAGCTGAGCACACAGTGACAGACCAAGTTCAGAGGAATTTTGTGATACAGAGACCACCAGCTCAGAGCTCACAGCACGATGAGGCAGGCAGCTAAGAGAGAGGCACAGGATGGCAGGCATCAAGCTGATGCTCTGACACTAGCTGGACCTCAGGATGTGCAGGGCTGAGTCGACTGTCTGTTTCACGTGGCCAGGCAGCACAATGTAATCAATCAAATCAATGGGCCAATAACACACCCACATACAGGATGCTGCTCTGGGCCTCAGGCAGCCATGCCTACTGGAGCCATGATTAATGAAAAATCAGTAGAGTTTGAGAGGAATATTGGTAGGTTGTAGTACTGCTTAAAAAGCGGTAGCCTACCTCCTGAATCAGTAGGGTTGGCAAGTATGCTATGTTTGTGCATATGAGTATCATCCGGAAATCATCTCTATAACATAGGTTGCCTGTGGTTATGATTAATTCAAATCCTTCCAAACGTCACCTATTTGTTTTGCTTAAGTCACTCCTAGTGGAATTGGTATGCTCAGACATGGGTCCCGAGCCTGCTGGGTCTAGAGACCCAATCTAATCCTCACTGATGATGCACGACAAGGCCGAAACATGTCTGGGGATACTTGTGGTCTTATAGAGACGGCTATGTGACCGGTCCAGTTTGGGCTGGACTGCCCATTTAGGGGTGGGACCAAGCCTGCTTTGCATATGTCTTTCTCCTTCTGTAATGACTTGGCAAGCTGAAAAACTATGGTCTGGTGCATAGCCCAGAATTGTGCCTGTGGTTATGATTAATTCAAAACCTTACAGCCATACCCTTTTCCTTTTGCTTAAACCATGCCTATTGGAGCAATGATAAATGAAAAATCGGTAGGGTGTGAGAGGAATATGGGTAGGCAGTAGGACTGCTTAAACGTGGCAGGTATTTGTGATGCCTCCTATGTAGTGCTTGAAGAGCCAAGTCTTTATCCGTGTCCTGAAATGAGGGAGCATCTGAAATGTTCTAGTAGAAGCTGGGTTGGTGTTTCAGTTGGCTGGAACACAGCATGGCAATGCTTGTTTCCTTGTTTTCTCTTTCCGGGTTAAGGATGAATTAAGCATGGGGATAGTGTGAATCATACATGTGTGCACGCCACTACAATTGGAGAGTTTCCCATTAAGGTAGGCTGGAGTCTCGGTTTTCAGAGAGAAGCATGAGTGTTGTGTAAAAAATTGATCAGCCAATGTCATACTTTTTGGTTTGAGGGATAACCTCACATGTTTTGGTTCAGGTGATTAAGCATCTTGAAGCATGCCAAGCTGCTTTTTTGAGGATTAGACATTAGTAGCCAGCATGGCGAAGCTGCTAAGTGGAACATCATAAGGTACTGAATCATGGCCAGAAAGTCTGATTAAGGGAGAAATGTTTTCGACTTCTGGCAAAGAGTTAGCTGATACATGACTGTTTGGGAGCTCTTTCTGATATGTTGGTGAAAGGATAGGTAACTGTCAATGAACCTGAGTGGTTTTGCCGATGGGGCCATTTCAGGTGAGAACCCATCTAATTGCATGTCATTGAGCAAACGTTGGATGTCTCTATAATTTGAGCGTTGGCTTAATAGAACAAACTTGATTTTTCCTCCTATTTTCTTTATGTTTGTGCTCATTGCCCAGGTATGGATAATTCCGAGGCTGTCCCTGAAATGTTTTCTACATAATTCAATATAATCCATGGCTGGGTATTTAATTAGATACTTAGGTTTGTCATTTTGTTGAAACGCGCTTGCCTTCCCCTTGTATTAGGATATAGAAAGAATACATTTCATCTTCCATTAATGGTTGAAGGGAGGCAAGGAATGCATGTAATGATATGGCTTGTGTATAGGTTATTAAAGGGTATGGGTTCACTATATGTTAGGTGGGAACATATATTTCTTAGAACTTAGAAGGGTTTCACAAATGTAGTGTGAATTTAGACATGGGTGTTCAATTGGTAGTATGACCACCCCAATACTGCTGTGACCTTTTCTATGAAAGCATGGAGCATACAATAAGGTAGTTCAATAAATTGATCTCTTACCTTGGGTATAGCGGTGTGACCACCAGACACTTCTTCAAACCTACCCAAAGGAGCAATTCATGTTCGAAATTCTGGAATGCACTTTGAAAGTTGCTTAGTTAGAAAGGTCTATAAAATGTGTCGCCCACTGTTCAGAAATGGAGTAGTGTATGTCTGAGCAAAATACCAGTAGTAGACAAAGGGCCTGATTTACAAACATGTTTTAACATGGGAAAGTACCCATTGAAAACATTTGTGTAAATCAGGCCCGAGATGTCGGATTCACAAAGTTTGTTTCTATTCAGGGGTAAATGAAGCAACCATAAAAATCAGTAACTCACAATAGAGTAAGATAGGCATGTTCCCAGGACAGTCGTGCTGTCTACCAGAGGATTACAATTTTGTGCAGGGTTACAAACATATGCATAATGTTAAAGAGCCTAACGATACCAGTAGGTCTACAAAGGTGCATGTTTCCAAAGGTATTGTTAAGGAGGTGTCTCATTTGAAAAGTGATGAAGACACACATAAAACAATATGGAATTAAAAAAATATATATATTTTGAGAACAGGAGGTGTGAACATGATTGCATATGTATGTAAACAAGTTGTAGTTTTTGCACTTTCCCCTTCCCTCTCCCAGCACTTGCACGATCTCATTGTCACTTGGCCTACTAAGATCGTTGTCAAGTTCTCTCATGTCCCCCCTTGCCTTGTTGCTCCTTGAAACACATGTGTATAGGCGCACTATAAATACATTATCATATCATAATATACCGTATATGTGGAATAATTAGGAATATCTTAAATAAAAGTGTTTTGGAGTAAAAAAGACAAAGTACTCAGTTGCATGTTTCATTTAGGTCTAAAAGGCTGGATGTCCAACTAGGTTTTAGAGTGTATGACACTGTATGCCATAAACCAGATTTATTGAGAGATGTATTCGTCTTGGTATAGCTAATCTAAAACATGTTCAACTTTGGTGTAGTTCTCTAGATACAGAACAATCTATCCATGTTTATTTATGAGGAAAATGATCACTGTATATAGAGAAGGTTAATTTTGTGCAAAGCTAGTATGGGCATTAAGGGCCTGATTCATGGAATATTTGCCCGGTTCAAAGTGAATTTGCACTGGTGAAAAGTGACTTTGCACTGCTGTTACAAACCTTGATTCATGGAACCGTCTAAAGTGTCTTTCTGCAGTGCAATGTCCGGGAAAGTTAG
Organism: Ambystoma mexicanum; assembly: GCF_040938575.1. NCBI lineage: Eukaryota > Metazoa > Chordata > Amphibia > Caudata > Ambystomatidae > Ambystoma > Ambystoma mexicanum. Next base: position 1,512,926,606 of record NC_090937.1, on the reverse strand, counting down.
CCTTTCCCGGACTTTGCACGGTAAAAATAAATTTTGCACATTTCAATGAATCTGGCTTGATGTCCGCAACACAAAGTCACTTTTCAGCAGTGCAAATTCACTTTGAACTGGGTAAGCATCCCATGAAATCGGGCCATTAGTGTATCACATTTGCTGCAACCACAAATAGGGATCATATTTTATAGATACATGAGTTTGAAGGTACTAAATTAATCTATTAGCATATGTGGTGTAAATATCAAGGTCTTTTCAATAAACATGCTGTATCATATGATTACACACTGGCTATACAACATTATCCATTGGTTAAATATGTCCTGATTCCTAAAGGATCACATAATACATTGTTTTTAAAAGGTCAAGGACACACCTTTTTACTTGTTGTGCAAGCCATTCCCACACAAGGTGACCTGATTATTTCTTGGGGGGGGCAGTGTGCCTGCATAAATGATTCCTGTAAAGCTCCATACACGTGAGTGTGCTGAGTACAATCTCGAAACTAATGTTTGTTGTTTTCCAGCTCCTATATCGTTGAAGAGAGTGCCTTTCGCAGTAAGAGGTCCATTTAGTGCCAACCCTTGTCAAATGTGAGACAAAGAAAAAAAACATTCTCGCCCTTGAGGGACCGAAATGCAAGAAAAAAAATGTATAGGGATAGAAATACACCTTGAATAGCCGCGCTCATTAACTGTTCTTCCACATCCAAGAAAATGCATGACAGTCTCCCTCTGTTTAATTGAACATGTTGTTGCCACGCGCAAGAAGGCAATGCTTTTTGTATGCATTTCAAGGACATTTTTGATTCAAGATTTACTCTGAAATGCATACAGATTGCCGATACTTCATACTGCTCTGTGCATTTACAGAGGGGGAAAAGGGGCAGTTGAATCATACAAATGGCCATTGAGAATGTGGCTCAGTGCTCTTTGGTGCAACTTAATGGGCTGTGATTGTGATTACCATAGCTCAGGCCAATAAACAGTTTGAAAAATACCCTATTTTTCAATGTTCAATTGTCTAAGCCATTTAGATGTTCTGTTTACTATAAATAGATATGCGATCATTTAGTCTACTTGCAGATTCTCAATAGCCATTAGCACCCTGGCAGGGGGGAACCAGCCAATCAGGTGGCTCGGAACGCAGGCTCAAATCAGCAATGAAAGCCTGTGTTTCATGCCACCCGATGGCCGGCTCCCTCTTCCACCATCTTCCCCCCCACCATCTGTCACCTTTTTTTTAGATTTCCCACCCCCCCTACTTACCTTATTTCAGCAGCGGCTAGTGTCACTGCAGCCGCTTCTTTCCCTTGGCTCCTGCAGGCCACCATGGAAAGGGAAGAAGGGCTGTGTACAGAGCCCCTCCTTCACCTTCCATGGCAGTCATCTTAAAACAGTATTTCCAGTCATTGAAAGCGACCCACGAGGCACCCCGTTGAATGACTGCAAATACTTTTTTAGCACACCTGGTTACCGATTTGGCAGCCCAGAATGCTAATGGCCTTAAGCCCCTTTTCCAAATACTGAAATTGAGGGTAATGACCCAGATCCCTCATTGCTGCTTGGCTGCTATCCCCGGTTACAACCCTTGGAACAGGGGCTTAAGGCCACATAAAAGACTGTGTTGGGCAATTATCGCATTGGCTGTATTTTGCACTTAAAAGGCTGATGCCGAATACAGCTCTTGAAGAAGAAGAAGAAGAAGAATGGACCCATTCAGCGTTGGCATTTTAACCTATTGAAAAAACAAAATAAGAAGCAATCTCACAATCTCTCAAAACGAACATTTTGGAAAAATATGTCAAGTAACAGCTTCTATGTTTGGATTTACTGACAAAAATGATTTCCAAAAATAGTAAAGAAGTTACTTCTAATACATACATCTTTAGAAAAAGGTTTATGGTTTTGAAATCTTTTGCATTTTTTAGGAAACCAAGTATATGGAATTTGCGAAACAGTATTATTTAGACATTACCAAAAGTACCGGTTCTCTGAACGGATTCTGTAGACAGACATGATTACACTCTCATCAATTGTTGAAAATCAATGATCCTGTAGGTCACTGTTCTGATTCGCTCTTTGCTTGATGTGCTTTGCACCCTGAAGTAAACTGAACTGAGAACTAGCGTGTGTGGCTGGCTGACATACCCCGAAGCTGGCGCAGGGGTAGTTGAGAGTTGGTGAGCTGCTGCATACTGGGATCTTCTGTCCTCTCTCCCCGCCTTTCGCCCCACCCTGGCGTGGTGCAGTTTGTTGCAGTGCATTGCGGTGCACATATCTCAGAAACCATGCAACCTATGGCCTTGAAACATGGTTTTCCGAGTGTTGTTCCTAATGTCGAAATCCGGGGAAAGGGGTGGCGTGTCCAAATGTTATGTAGCAAGTTCATGTCTGCAAGGTCATAACAGGTAACTATTCAAAATCTGTTGCAGATTGGTGAAACGGGGTGGATTGTATAAGAACAATGCTTCGCCAAGACACAAACCCCCTAACACATTTAGTTTTGCTGGAATCCGGGGACAGGCGTGAGGTGTACCCATGTCATGAAGCCAGTAATGTCCTGAGGGTCCTAACACCGCTTTGCCATCAACCCAGCCACCCACAAATGTTCACTTTTATAAATACAGATGAAAGAATTGACACAGCATTTGTGCAATAAGCTACTTTGACGATTTAGGAAATGCATTTCAGGTGAAAGGTATGATCGAGCCCCTTTACCGGAAACCGTGTTTGTGAAGAAGTACATTGTACCAGACCACAAGCATTTGTGATCCAAATGAAAGACCCTTCCTAAATGAGGAAGATGACCAGGATAATGTATTTTAGTGTAGGTTGTGAGTGTGCAATTTAGAAATATTTTTCACGATTAAGAGGTATAGATCCAAATAAAATCCTGTGCTTCTTTTGCCCACAGATGTGAACCGTTTTATAAAATACTGACATAGGCCATGATTATCAGATGGGCTTACGAGTGTCTTACTTTATTAGGTGACCACACTTGTAAACACGAGCAACAAGGGACCGTCAGGTAAAAAGAAAGGCCGATCGAAGAAGGCCCATGTTCTTGCTGCTTCGGTGGAGCAGGCCACTCAGAACTTTCTGGAAAAAGGAGAGCAGATCGCCAAAGAAAGCCATGACCTGAAGGAGGAATTGATTGCAGCTGTAGAAGACGTACGCAAACAAGGTATGTGTGTTTCTAATCCAGTTAGTTCCAGGAATAACCTTTTATGCTTTTTGACGGTTCTTTTTTGGATTTCATATCCCAATGCCTCTTATAAGCCGGTTTATGCCTGCTTCATTTTAAATGAGGCGAGTGGGAAAGGGACATGCAAAAGTGAGGCGCAATGCTTTTCTGCCTGCATGTTCTGCTCTGTCCCATTTGTCTGCAGTGACAAGGCGGAGGAGGGGCCCAGCGCGTAGTAAATATGTCCATGGTCTTGCCCTTCTCACTCATGTCAGTGCATTTCTTTTTATGCTTGCATGATATTTTCTCGTGGTCTTAAAATGGGTTCCTATGGACACCACCCTGATTTTGCACCTGCTAAAGACCAGGCATATTCCATAGAGATCAAGTGCAAGTTACAGGTGCTGTTTACTTTTTTTGTAAATAGAGTAACATGAAAGAGTATACATGAATTGGCCCGTTTCACGTTTTACTCTCTGCTTTGGGAATGATGAAAGTCTCACCCTGGGGTCCGAACAGCATAGAAGTGCAAATGTCGGTGATCCCCTGCATACAATTTACATTTGATGTAAAGTGACCCCCATAACATGTTGCCTACGCAAGTATTAGCTCTTGTGCAAATACAGTGGCAGTGTATTGTCCTGCCACCATTTTAACTGTAAATGGAGGAATAGTGTTAGTGATCGGCAAACTCTGTTTCACATAATCAGATGTAGGATTACACTGCCACCATGACAAGTCTGCTATTGACTAATCACTTGTTCATGACTTTAAGCAGAACTGAGCAGGCAGACATGAATTTACCTGAAAAGCAATTCCTGTTCTAGAAAATAAATCACACACTGGTACGTAGAACCTTCAAATAAGCACAAACGGACCAGACCATGTAATCCGTTTCACCTCATTAAGGTAGTGTATATACTTACTCATACTATCATGAGCAAAACAATATGTTTATCGCTCTTGGCTCCTTACAGGTATGCTATGGATGTCACTGCTATGAACCATGAAGGCTTCACACCCGAGTTGGCCACCTGTGCCAAGTGCCTTGGGTTCAATATCGACAGACACCTCACCTTCAAACAGCACACAGAAAGGAACGCACAAATGCCAACGTACTCTCCTGCAGGAAATAAAGCATGCATCCCAGAAAATGGGTTTGTCATATTTTCCCTACAGCTATTTTCACTGTGTCTATTTTAACCCTGATGTTTTCACTGCTGTCAATCCTCCATTTAAACCCCCCCCACACGTTGACACCCATGCACCCCAATCTCCTATCCAAAACACACAACGCATGACACATATTTTTATTTTAAAACTTTATTGTTAAAAACGGTGTGTTTGGGATAGGAGATTGGGTGGTTGGGGGTTGAGTGTTTTCAGGGTTTGTCAGGGTTAAATGGGGGATTGGCATCATGGTTAAAATAGCTGTAGTGAAAATAGATATGGTGAAACACAGTAACTGCAGAAAACAACTTCAGATCCACTGTCCAGCCTTGCTCCTCTCCCACCTAGATTTGGCAAGGCCTTCCTGCGACTACCCTGGCACCCTTGGGATGAGTCCTGCATGCTGCACCAAGACTTATTAAAGACCTCAAATTTGACCAATTCGGGCAGGCTCCCGCTGCAAGCCTGTATCATCGACAAATCCTGTTGCATCATCTGAAATCCACCAGAAGTGAGAAAATATGCAGAATTTAACTCTGACAGTGCAAGAAGGAAAGGAAAACAGAAGACAGGCCTTGTCTGTCTAGGCTCCAAGACTCTGGGACCTCCTCCCCGTCAATATCAGACTTGCCACATTGTTTCTACAGTTCAGGAATGTGCTCAGTCCCTTCCTTTTCAGGGCTCCTCCCGAACACATAGGTCCACACACCCTACACTCCCCGCCCTACCTGAGACTCTGTGATCCACACCCCACTGTCTTCTCCCCTGTTTGCTTATAGATTCCAGACAGCCACATTGCCTACCTTCAACGTTTCCTGTTCCAGTGGGCTCCATGACCAGCAAACAGAGTGCAGAGAGAGAAGCAGCACTTTGGAAGTGAAACCCCAAAATGTGCCTACAAATGACATTTGCTTTGTTGCTAAAAATCCCCAAATGCCTATACCACAACACTTCTCAACATTCAAAATCTTGCCTGGTGCTAACATTCATGTATCTAATGAAGCATTGTGGAACATACAAAGTCCTAATATGAAGAGCAAAACATTCTTCAGACAAACTGGATTGTCTGAAACTGACAGCTTCTACCAAAATCTGGGTGCAGTACCCTGGGCTACCTGAAGGACAGCTGTCAGATGAGTTACTGATAAAACTAAAAGTCTGCTTGATTAGCATAACATAAAAAGGATTGTTGCCAAAAAGGAATACAGATTTTAGTTGTGATTTAGATCCCACAGATTTTAAGGCTAAGGAAGTAATGTATTTATGTTTGATGCATCAAATATGGTTTTGCTGGATTTAGGAATTAATTAGCCTGGCTGAGCTGCAAGAACTGGAAAAGCAGGCTTTTCTCCTAGGAGGAGGGCCTACCTCTCAGCAAAAACTCACTGGGAGATGTTAATTGTGTGGTGTAACAGACTCTTGTCTCCAGAAAGAGAAGGAACAATGACAAGCCTTTCAGCCCAGGAAGCAGAGGTGTGAAGGTGATCGTAAACTCTCCGAGAAGGAGCTTCCCCCAAGGAGGGGGATGCACTGGACTCCCAGGAGAGACAAAGGGGCAGAACCAAGCGACCATCTGCTGTTAAGTGTGAACAATGGACAGTTTTTAAAAGAATCATAACTTGTTATTGAAAGTGGTGAAAAAAAAAAAGGACAGAGTTGTTAATTTAATTTTTGACTGCACGTTTGAAGAGGTGATAGAACTGTGTGACATGTTCTGGACAGAAATGGCAATATATATGGTTTTATGCGAAAAGTGTTAATGTTAGAATTTTGAAAATGTCCACACACATCCCCATGTTAAACACACACATTTGTGGAAAGTTGCATAACATTTGGAAATTGTGTTCATAGTGAAAAGGACACAATCTTGTAGAAAGTTGAGACAAGATCCCACCGCTGCAGTTTTTTGAGGAATAGCTGCTACATAAAATATGGCATCTTTGTTTGTGATTTGTATAATGGTGACCAATGTAGAAATATACATTTAGTATCAAATCCAATTTTGATCCTTGATCCATCACTCAAATTGCAAGGCGGAGAGGGAGTTTGTTCCTATCCCAGAACACAAGGGCAAGCTTAGCTAAGCCGGGCCATACACCCACTTTGTGATGTCAATTTCTAAGCATAGAGACAACACATAGGGACTCACTGACAGATCCACTCACTTTCCGGATTCCGGCGAAGCACTCTGATCCAGTATTCTACATCCAGCTTTAATATTCTTCCAGATCCGGATGCCAAGACTCTTGCCAGAAATACAGAACTAACGATTTCAGCAACGCCCACATTCTCCAATTTATTATCTCCACCCAGTGAAGTGTTGTGTGGTGTGAGAAGGCCTATTGAGCCAGTATCCTGAAATTCTCTGGCTTGCCACCATTAGGCTTGCCTGAAGAACTCGCTATCCAGCTGATTGACATATCCACAAGCATGAAGGACAGATCATGTGCAAAACCGGTGACTGGCCTAGCTGATCCAATCCCGTGCCTGATGTGCTGTTCCTCCTAGACCAGATCCATTCCATGACCAGAACTGATGGTCCAATTTAATAACTTATTTTTTGAGTATTAATAGAAATAAAAGTGACCTCTAGTATCTTTGCATTGCCTTATCCCAATCTCAACCCATCCTATTTTTAAATCAGAATCACAGTCTTGTCACAACCTTCCCTGCGCTGATTTTTCTCCTTTATTTTATAAAATCATAAGTCATTATTGATTTTGGGTAAGAAAAGTAAATCCCAGAATGGAAACTAGAGTATCATATGTGAAGGGTTACGCTGGCCACGTAACAGTGGAAATTCACATGTGACATTCTCTTTTCCATAGTCATAATATAGTGTAAGCAAACCCATCTTTCATTTTAAAAGTTCATTCCGGTTTTCCATTCTCGCGCCTAAAGTCGTTTTTGTGAAGGTGATCGTAAACTCTTCGAGAAGGAGCTTCACCCAAGGAGGGGGATGCACTGGACTCCCAGGAGAGACAAAGGGGCAGAACCAAGCGACCATCTGCTGTTAAGTGTGAACAATGGACAGTTTTTAAAAGAATCATAACTTGTTATTCAAAGTGGTGAAAAAAAAACTAGTCAGCATGGAAGAGTCTAATTTGTTATCGTAATTAACCAGACCAACTAAGAATGGTTCTATATTCATTTATCAACAGTGTTCCTTTCGATGGGTGTTTAGGCGCGAGAATGCCCCTTTGTCTCTCCTGGGAGTCCAGTGCATCCTCCTCCTTGGGGGAAGCTCCTTCTCGGAGAGTTTACGATCACCTTCACAAAAACGACTTTAGGCGCGAGAATGGAAAACCGAGTTTACGATCACCTTTACAAAAACGACTTTTACTAAAACCTGTATAACTCCCTCAGTTTTTATGATAGAAACGGAATGTCAACTCCTACTTGTACCTAACATCCATAGCTATCCATAGAACCCATTGCAAAACAATTCACCCGTTATCGCGAATATTGCGCAAGGACAAGTTTGCCACGAATTACAATTGAGAAAGAATTCTGCAAGTGTGTAATAGCTTTAAATTGTTTCTTACTTGGACTTTGAGGTTTCAAATGCTTTCTTTGGACTAAATCATTGTTTGTGCTTGTGTGCAACTGTTCAAAGCAGCTCCCTTAGGAATTTACCACAATTTAAGTATTTCTAACCATATTTGGTGTTTTTGCCCAGTCAATTCTAAAGACAATTTTAAAGTCAGCTGACAGCTGAAAAGTCAATTCCGTTTTTCTCTTGTGTTTGAAGGGGGACTGATATTCTGTTTGATTTGTGCTATTCCTTAATACCTGCTCTCTCCTCACATCTATTTAATTGCCTATTGGGGGGTAGATGGGTGTTTCAGGGGGAATCTCTAACTATAGTGCCAGCTGTCCAAACCAACACAAAAGTATTCTTTTCTGTGCTGTATATGTTTTTGGTGCTCATCACTTGATTCCTAGTGTATTAAAAGATATTATTCTATGTTCTGTCACCCCTTTGGTGATTGTTGTTTACCTATTAAAATATACTGTGATTATATTTTAAATACATAAATAAAAATGTACCTTTGCAAACTAGCCTGATTCCTGGTTCAGTGTGACTGGAGGGTGGGGGGGTCTCAGGAGAAGGGTGTGATATGAGTGGTATATCGTTCAGAATATTGAACTTATAGACAATAATAAATAAGGGTTTCAGTTGTGCACTACATGCTGGGCTTTGACTTGGGTGTGTGCCAGATTGAAATCACTTAAAGCTTGGGGGCTCGTCGCGAGATCCTGAATTATACAGTCTAACACATCGTGCTAGCTGACGGGGTACATACACCTTGTTGGGTTACCATACTGTGATACACTGTATAAGCACCCCTCAAAAGAAATACTCAAAGGAGTTGGGCTTGTTTGCAAAAGAAAAGTAACCCTGAGATAAGCCAGAAGGAAATTAATATTTCCGGAATGGCGACCCCAGTGGAATTCAATATTTCATGGGAACACCTACTGCACAAATTGTTTGTCAGGGGTGAATGGCTAGAATAGGATGAACAGGTATGGCTGCAGGGAATAAAATAAGAAATCACTGAAATCAAACTTAATATCTGGAAGGACAAGGGGCCATTACATCAAGCACTTAGCGAGTTGTATATGACCCCTAAAATAAAAGAGGAGCAATGCAAAATTGCCAAAATAGCGGCCTACCTGCACCTCCACATAGGAGTCACACAGGAAAAGTACACAGATCATGTAGATTTCACAAAGAGGCAAGGGGAAGCACTGCAGAAAATCCAGAGCAATCTGGACTCTGCAGAGCAAAGGCTCCAGGGTAGCCAAGAATCAGAAACAGAGGATAGGCAGTATGACACCAAACTCCAAGAAGAGCTGTCTCTCTTATTGCAAAAGAATGCAGTGCAAGACGCCCAGGTACAGACACTGCAAAAAGAGTGTAACGAAAGGTTGGATTATCTACAACAGAGTCAACAAAAGCTGGAGCAACAATTAACTTTCAATAGAGCCTGCGCAGAGCAGGTAGTCACCCTACAGAACCGCCTAGAATCCTTAAAAGAGGCAAATAATAAATTAATTATCAAAGACCTAGAATCCCAAGCAGAGTTTGATGAGGAGTGCCAGAAAGCTGGGGCACTTAAAAAGCAGAGGGACAACCTGGCTGAGCAGAGGGGCAAACTAAGTCAGGAGAGGGACGCCTTAGGCCAGGAAGTCAGCCACTTAAAAACAAAGCTAGTAGAAAATCACCTGGCCCTTCAAGAACTTGGTGAAATCAAAATGGATTACAAAAAGCTACTAGAGTATACCAGGTGGGTGGAGGATGCCTTGTAAAAGAACAATCAGACCAGTAAGGACCAAACTCAGGAGGTGAGTCTCCTGCAGCAAAAAATGGCCCATAACTCCCAATTCAGGCAGGAAGCACAAAGAGACAATGAGGCTCTCTATGAAAAGAATGACAGGCTCCACCAACAGATAGCCATGCAAGAACAACTCATAGAGACCAGTAAGGCCTTAATAGAGGCGCAAAAATGTCAGATATTGGCCTGTCATCAGGAAATGGGGGCTGAAAAAAATGAGGTAAGATGGGAGAGAGAACCCCCTGAGCATAACCACAGGAACCCTGGGATCAGGGACTATAATCCCTTCAGTTCCATGGATTCTGCCACCCCCATGTCCACTGGCTCATATGAACGAAGAGCCACGGGATGGTAGACTTCAACACAATGGGAAATATGGGACTGACAGATAAGCGACTCCCAGAAATGGATGGCCGTGCATCTATGTGCAGGCTCCCAAATACTAGGGCCAGCTTCTCTGATCAGTGAGACTCCAGTGACAGGGGAATCAGAGAACTGGATCCTCGGAAATATCACCTACCAAGAGATCAGTCAGTCAAAATTGTTGGGGAATTCCATGACAATAGGCCCACTAAGAGCATCTTAAAAACCTCTTCCCAGCTAGGACAGTGGGGGTGGGAGGGCACTCAGCCAATCCTGGGAGCAAGGGAGAATCAGACGACTCTTCTGAGCACCACACGTTCCAAGAGGCTAGGCCCCCACATTCTGCAAGCCATTCCCAAGCCCGCAGAATTAGGGAGAGCCTAGAAGATCAGACAGCCACCTCTGGTAGCAGTGCCTCTGAGTCAGAGGATGAGTGGACCAGGGTGACCAAAACTAAAAAGACCAACAAAGTTAAGAGAGCCTTACTGAAAGATCCCCTGAAGCAAATCAAGGCTATTAGGCGCGTCATTACACCCTCCCATAAACATGCCAAATATTCAGTTTGGGAGCACGTTGAGCTGTTTAAGCAAATGATGGAGACTTTCCACCTGAAGGACAGCCAAATCTGTATTCAGTATGTCAAGTGGACATTTTAACCTCAGTACTCCAGCTTCTTTGCGGGGCTGGAGGATCAGAACCATTCAAGATGGTCCACATATAGAGCGGCCATCTTAAAGCATTTTTCAATCCATAGAAACCCTCAAGAGGCCGCAAGGCAGCCAACAACCTGCAATGTGGGGAAGACCAGGCCCTACAAGAATTTGTCAAAGATCTGAAACTTGCCTTTGCGCAAACCACCAGGAGGGTGCGCATTGACAGTAGGGAATTTATCAATACATTCTTTCATGCCTTCCCTAAAAACATTATGATCCAGCTGGTGAGGGACTTTCATGATAAAAGATCACTACACTGGGTCATTGAACAAGCAACTCGCATCTACGAAGTGCAGAAGCCAGTAGAAAATAAAAGTGCCAATAAAAGCCCAAAACCAACCAACAGCCCTGCTGCTGCTAAGGTGGTGGAGGTGAAGGTTGCCCTAATTTTAGATCTGGAGATGGGGGGGCCTAAAAACATTGTTGTGCAAAATCCCACAAATCCAAGACCCAGAACGCCCTCGGGCCAATCCCAAACAGGGAGTCAGGGAGGCGACCCCACAAATGGGACCCCTAACTCCCCGGACTACATCAGCCCCGTTACAAGGGCAACAGACCCATCCTGGGCTATGTGTGGACTCCTCCAGCTCAAGGGGGGATGGGATCCAACCAGGCAGCTGTCAACCCAGGAAACATCCCTCCTCACTTTCCACAGGAGGGCAGTAATCCCCCAAATGCTGAGTTGAATTCCTTTCCCCGGTACCCGCCAAACACCAACCCCCAGAACAACGCTTCTTTCTTTCCCCACTTTCCTGAGCCTAGACAGCCCAATCCGCGAGAGGGAAGGCCAAAACAGGGTGGAGGGGTACCAAAACTATACCAACCAATGGTATTATGAGAAGTTACCCTTCCCACGATCAACCAAGGGTAGACGAGAGGACCCCGTACCAGCCAGAGCGGGTCTCCCAACTGGAGCGCCAGCTCCAGAACTTGGCACAGGATCTGGGTCGAATGCTGAGGGCTCAACAGAACCCTCAGATGAGCATTGCGACTCAGAACACCTCAAATCAGGGGTCTGGTGCTCCAGAGCAATGACGGGGAGAGAACCCCGACAACCCACCGGTTCCCAGGGAGGATGCACAGGGGGAAGAGGAGTGTAAGCCTTAGAGGAAGCTTCCTTCCCCACTTATGAAAAGCCCCTGGAAACCCAGGAACCGGATCCAAAATCTCCTGCCCCCGAAGTCTGCAACCTAAGAAACAGAGGGTGGATAGGACAAATAAAGAGCCTGGAAAGTCCCATTTTGTGGAGGAGGTGAGAATCTTCCAATTTAAAGGAGAGGGGTCTTCAGAGTATTCTGGGAAAAGGATCATCTCCTTCAGCGATGGGGTAACTCCCCCCAAAGAAAAATGTGTCCCGAGAGATCCTGATTAGGACTGGGTAGATGTGGGGACCGAGATAAAACCGCTCATCATCACACCCCAGAATGACTAGCAAGAAAATCACCTTGTGCAAACCAATTCTAGTGACGGCCTCCAAAAATGGGGGGGCAGGCCAGAATCAGAACCAGAGGAGCCCAAAACTCCCCCCATATCCTATTGCCACCTTTTTCTTCCCAAGATCCCAAACAAAATCCTGCCAAAATCACCCCTTTGTCAGACTCCAAAGCAAAGAAATTAACCCACCAATTGGCCAAAAATATGCATTATCTTTGCCCCCTTGAAGAGAAGGAGGGAAGCTTTTATGCCCTGGTTCAAATACAGGGGCAATGTACATTTTTGCCACTGGTGGACACTAGATCCCAAGCCACCCTTCTGTCAAAAAGGGCCTTTGATCAGCTGAATTCGGGAAGGGGGGCGAAATACCAAATCCCTATTACCCCTCTTCATGGACAACGTCAGAATTTCGATGGGATGGAGATTCCTGTCGAGGGGACTGCAGATTTAGACATTAAAATTGGGTGACACAAGGTGAGACACCCGGTCATAGTTGTGACTCCAAAGGGCACACCATGTTTACTAGGGAATAACATTGTGCGTATTATCTCCCCTCATAGATTATGCAAACAAGGTCCTCTGGACCCAGACTAACCGACCAATAAAATTAAAACAGAGTGTCAACCATGTTAATTTAAATGGCACATGCCACATGGTTGAACAAAAACCTGACAAAATTGAATTCCATTTTCAAAACAACCAAATTCCAGACGTGACAGTAATTGCGGTAGGACAACAAACTGGTGAAAATCAACCTTCCTTTCAGTCTCAAATGGCATTGCACTCTGGAAGGGAATGCTCTAATATTCTATACAAATTCACAACCAGAAAATCCAACTCCGATAGGCCAAAGTGATGAAAAATCAGCTCAAAGTGTGGATGGCATTCAGAAAATTGAGGGGAAGGGCTCTGTTCTCGCCCGAGTGTGTGCGTGAACAACGGTAAGAGCTTCATACGCGAGGCCATGTTCTGCAAACTCCCAAAAGATACAGCCATTGCCACATGTAAACTGTTAGACAAATGGGAAATGAACCTGGAAACACCTAATTCCAAATATCTCCTGCCTAGCAGGTGTATGCTCACTATTTCCATAGGCAACAAGAGCATAGTCCATAATTGTTGGGTTGTGCGAGATGTCCCTGCTGCATTTTATTTAGGCAGTGACGTTCTCAATCGCTTTGCCATTAGTTTGGACCTAATAAACTTCAAAGCCTGGTCCCAATTAGTGGGTAATCCCATGGACTTTGATGACCCAGAGAAAGCATTTCGGTCAGCTCAACTGCTTCCATATGCAGTTGAAATTCAGATTGGAGAGGAAGTCACCATCCCAGAACGGACCCGGCAATTCTCACTGGAAGTAAAAATTGAAAGAGGACAGAAACTGAAAAATCCCTACGCCTATGTTAATCTCAATGCTCATTTCCAAAAGCAAGGGTTGGGGGTAAACCCAACACCACTAGTCAATACAGAACACAACACCATTCCAATAGAGGTGGATAACAGCGACCTAAAGAGTATCAGTCTGGGCACAGGCACCATTATTGGAATGGCGATTGATGACCAACATTTTTCCATAGATGTAGGTAACGAACTGTTAGGACCAATCCCCAAGGACTGTTTTGACAGTGATAGCGTCAATGATACAACACCAGACAGGATCTTCACCCGGCATGGGGGGCATTTTCTGGTGTACTCTTCCTGTCCTTATGGTAAGGAAGATGTGACCTGTGACTTCAGGAGGGATGAGATGATCTTTCAAGTCCACCAGGACTGCCTTCCCCACCTGAAGCCATCAGTCCAAGTCAGTACATTGACCAGGGACTTCTCCACCCAGCTGAAGGAGGCTGCTGAGATAGCCAAACCAGAAGTCTTTCTAAGCTTCAGGCAGATGGTTGAAGAGAGAGTCAACCTAGCTGATGTCTATGAGACTCTGGAGCAAAAGCAAAAATTTAAACAAGTTTTCTTAGATTTTTGAGATCTCTTTGCGGTGGACTCATATGACTGTGGTCGCACCGACATCAACACAACAACAATTCCCACGGACCCTGGAATGACTACAGTGTTTGTGAAGCAATATTGCTTGCCTTTCGCATCAAAGGAGTCCCTTACTAAAATAATTAAGTACCTTGAGTCCCGTGGGGAAATTCGTCCAGTCCACAGCACCTTCAATAATCTGTGGCTGGGGATTTTGATACCAAACGGCCAGTGGAAAATCTGTGCTGACCTAAGGGAGCTCAACAAACGGGTCCATACTTCCCGATGGCCTCTTACCTACATTGACCAAGGGCTAGCACAGATCCAGGGGTCAAAGGTATACACTGCCATTGACCTGACCAATGGGTACTGGACTTTACCTGTCAGTAGGGAGGACCAATACAAGCTGGCATTTACCTTCAGAGGGCAGCACTACACGTGGACCCGGACTCCCTTTAGATACATCAACTCTGGCAATTAATTTAACATCTTTCTGCATAAGGCCATGCTTGACTTGGGTGAAAGGGGTAACCTGGCCTATGTAGATGATGTTCTAATCAAAATCTCAACTGTGGAGGAACACATAGCAGAGATCCGTTATGTTCTGACCCAGATGAGGGCTTCCGGAACAAAACTCTCTTTCCAAAAAGCACAGTGGTGCAGGACCCGTGTCAATTTCTTGGGGCATGAGACAACTCCTGAAGGTCTCTGCCCCCAGGAAAAGAAAGTAGAAGCACTCCAGAAAATAAAAAAAACCACAACCCAGGGGACTGAGGGAACTAAGGAGCCTCCTTGCACTAACTAATTACAGCAGAAAGTTCATTGAGGACTACGCAGAGATCACGAAACCCCTGATCCATCTGTTGAAGCGGGGGTCTATTGGGAGTGGGGTCCAGAACAAGCCGAGGCAGTAAGACAACTCAAAAGAAGCCTCTCACAAGCGCCTTGCCTAGCTTACCCTGTCAAAAACAAGGAGTTCTTCTTGGAGACAGGGTTCTCAAATACAGGCTTGACTGCAGTATTATATCAAAAGTATGACAAGGTAAATAAAGTAATCTCCTATGCGAGTAAGACTTTATCCTCTGTGGAGGAAAAATTCAACGATTGTGAGAAGGCACTCCTGGCTACGGTGTGGGCATTGAAGAATTACCGCCTGTTTATCCAGGGGGAACACATCATAGTGGAGACTCCACACCAACCTTTGCAATATCTTCAAAGCGACAGACTCCGGCCCGGGAATGTGAGTAATTCCCGAATCACTTCCTGCATTCTGTCAATGCAAGGCATTCCTGTTGAGGTCAGATATGGCCAAAACAAGAAGAGTCCCCTCGCACAAGGTCTGGCTGACTTGCGTGATTGTGCCAGAGAAATCTGTCTCGAGGACGAAAGTCTTAAAATCAAGGACAACATGGAGGCATACCTTAATACCCACACAAAGTCTATGAAGAAGACAAGTGTGAGGGAATGCCCACTGTCCATGTGGATGTGTGCTCCTACCATGTTGACAACAACGGGGAAAAGGAACTGTGGCTGGCGTGGGGAATGCATGGGTGAATGATGCCCCAGAACCCTCTGCTGGGTACAAAGTTGGTCCCTGAAGTAGTCAAATGGCAGAGCTGATGACTGTGCATAAAGCCATCCTCACTGCTGTCCAACACCAACTCCAAGAACTGGTCATAATCACTGATTCAGATTATGTACGGAACAGGATCGTGGAGCATCTGGTTAACTGGAAAACCAGAGGCATGCTATGCGCCAATAATAAACCTTTAAAACATGGAAAAATAATACAAAATATTGATGATCTGGTCACCTCGAATGGGATGACCATCTACCGGAAAAAGATCAAGGGTCATTCTAAAGTAAAGGGACCAGACAAAACTGGAAATGACCTAGCTCATCAGCTGGCCAAAACAAGAGCCATCCAAGCGGATCTACTCTAAATCGAGTCCCTGTTGGGGGAAATCCAGGTCACTGCTATCATTTGGCCCACAATGAACTCTCAACTGCACAATGGAGTAAGGAGACCCCAGATGCTGATTTGATTACGGATCAAGAAGGGGATCCAATAATTGGTAAGTTTTATCAACACATTGAGGAACTTGAGAACTTTCCTCTGATGGATACCAATTACATTGGGAAAGAGGACCTTAGTGTGTTGATGAAATGTTCAAAAATGTTCCGAATCCAAGACGGTTTGCTGGTGAGGAGATCCATATCTGGCCATGACCAGTGGGTGGTCCTTACCTCATTCTGAAGCCTGATGCTAAGTCACGCCCCTGATGCGGCCATAGCCGGTCATCGGGGGTTTCATATGACATTAGAAATCTTGCGAGAGGTTGCCTACTGGCCACACATGGGGCAGTACCTCGACCAATACTTGAAAGGCTGTCTTGTGTGTGCACAATTTCAGCCAACATCACTCACACAGCGTACTCCCCTCCAAAAGAGGGGGATGACAATGCCTTGCTCATATTTGAAAGTCTATTTTATCGGGCCTGTGATTCACTTCTCTAGGGGAAAAAGGACATATTGACCGTAACATGCTTGTTCACTAAATGGGTGGAACGTCTCCCGGTCCCAAATTGAAAGGCAGAAACAGCAGCTGCCATGATGATCAATCACATCTTCACGCATTTTGGACTACCCCAAAGGATTCAGCCAGACCGAGGTAGCCACTTCACCAGTGAAGTGATGACAAAGATGTGGGAGATACTTGGGGTCAAAAGGAAACTACACATTGCATACCAGCAATACTCTAGTGGTGGAGTTGAGAGGTACAATATAACTATTGTGAGCATATTAAAACAGTTTGTGGCAGATTCTGGGACAAGTTGAGACATTTGAATACCCTTTGTCCTGATTGCCATCAGATCTACCCCTTCTTATGCAACAAAATTTCTCCATTTGAGCTGATGACTGGACGAAGGATGGTGCTACCCCAGCATCTGCTCTACAGAACCCAAGAGCAGACCTTGATAAATGCCTCCACAACTCATGAGTATGTTGAGAATCTGAGAAAATACCTTCAACATGCTTTTGCCTAGGCTCAGCGGAATCTAGAACGATCTGCAGACAGTATGAAGACCCACTATGATCTCAAGACAACTAAAAAGGAATATCAAGTAGGAGACCGGGTCTACCTGCACAATTTCCAAAGGAACCAAGCCAAAGAGCACAAATTTCCCCCAACTTGGCGGGGTCCTTTTGAAATTGTGGACACAATCTCACCAGTCGCCTACACAATCCGCCTCCCCAAGGGCAGTTTCTCAGAAGGGGAAGACAACTGGGTCCACATAAACCAGCTGAAGAGTTGCCTTCCCATGCATACGTTGCAGCAAATAGAGGAGCCAACCGGAAACCCAGAGGAGGAAAATCTGGAAACATAAAAAAATCACTAAATGTTCCCCGTGTATGTGCGAGAAGAGTGTTAAAACCATTAGTGAACATAGATGGGAAATATTGTCAATTGTAACCAATGCAAGTGTCTTTCCCACTGCTGACACCCCCCCGAAGAAGTGTGGACACCATAGTGAGAATATTTCCATAACCATGCTATGTTCTATCTTCTAGCATCTGGACTAAGAATCATCCAAAGGATTACCAAGCAAGACCACTCGGGTACTGGGAGGAAAGACCCAAGGAGCCCAGAGTGCCGCTCCATAATCCCAACCAGAACCAGCAATTGTCCTGACCAGAACCGGCGAGGAGAGCGGGTCGCCTACAGCACTGACAGGAGAAGTGACTGCAATTTTCCACACAGACAGAAAAAGAACATCCCAATCTCCCGATTTCCCCTTGATGGGAGGTCAAAACCAAGTCAGGAGGGGGGCTCTTTGAGATGTATTGACCCACTCCGCTATGCTATGCGGCATCACCCTGCCAGTTATGGTGAAAGAAACGGCAACAAGGGCGGCAAAAACCTTGTGCGCGCCAAAAACCTAGAAAAACCTACGAAAAGCATTTGCTTCAGCACACAAAAAAGAGGGATGCACAAAAGACCACCCATGTTGCAGGTGCGGTGGAATAGAGCACATCCTGCAGAAATGTGCCAGTGGGCTCCATGACCAGCAAACAGAGTGCAGAGAGAGAAGCAGCACTTTGCAGGTGAAACCCCAAAATGTGCAAACAAATGACATTTGCTTTGTTGCTAAAAAACCCAAAATCCCTATAACACAACTCTTCTCAACATTCTAAATCTTACCTGGTGCTAAAATTAGTTTATCTAATGAAGCCTTGTGGAACATACCAAGTCATAATATGAAGAGCAAAACATTCTTCAGACAAACTGGATTGTCTGAAAACTGACAGCCTCTAGCAAAATCTGGGTGCAGTACCCTGGGTTACCTGAAGGACAGCTGTCAGATGAGTAACTGATGAAACTTTAAAGTGAGCTAAAAATAAAAGTGTGCTGGATTAGCAAAAATAAAAAGAATTGTTGCCAAAAACGAATACAGATTTTAGTTGTGTTTTTTATCCCACAGATTTTAAGGCTAATGAAGTAATGTATTTATGTTTGATGCAACAAGTCTGGTTTTGTTGGATTTAAGAACTTATTTAGCCTGTCTGAGCTGCAAGAACTGGAATAGCAGGTTTTTCTTCTAGGAGGAGGGCCTTCTTCTCAGCAGAAACTCCTGGGAGATGTTAATAGCGGGGTGGAACAGACTCTTGTCTACAGAAAGAGAAGGAACAATGACTTTCGGCCCAGGAAGTGGAGGTGTGAAGGTGATTGTAAACTCTCCTAGAAGGAGCTTCCCCCAAGGAGGGGAATGCACTGGACTCCCAGGAGAGGCAAAACGGCAGAACCAAGCAACCATCTGTTGTTAAGAATGTACAATGGACAGTTTTTAAAAGACTCATACCTTGTTATTCAAAGTGGTAAAAAAAAAAAGGACAGAGTTGTTAATTTAATTTTTGGCTGCATGTGTGAAGAGGCGGTAGAACTGTGTGACATGTTCTGGAAAGTAATGGCAATATATGTGGTTTTATGCAAAATGTTTGAATGTTAGAATTGTGAAAATGTACACGCACATCCCTATGTTAAACACACACATTTGTGCAAAGTTGCATAACATTTGGAAATTGTGTTCATAGCGAAAAGGACAAAATTCTGTAGAAAGTTGAGACAAGATCCCGCAGCTGCGGGGTTTTGAGGAATAGCTGCTACATAAAATATGGCATCTTTGTTTGTGATTTGTATAATGGTGACCAATGTAGAAATGCACATTTAGCATAAAATCTGAGACCAGTGTAAAAAGGGAGGTCTCTGAGGACTGTAAAGCAAACCATAACATATGACATCATCCGGCCTTGATCCAATTATTCAAATTGCAAGGCAGAGATGGAGTTTGATCCTATCCCAGTTCACAGGGGCAAGCACCCACTTTGTGATGTCATTTTTAAGCATAGAGACAACTGAAAACACAAAGGGACTCACTGACAGATCCACTCACGTTCCTGATTCCGGCGGCAAAGCACTCTGATCCAGCATTCTACATCCAGCTTTAATATTCTTCTAGATCCAGATGCCAATATCTTGCCAGAAATAGAGAACTACTTATTTCAGCAATGCCCACATTCTCCAATTTATTCCCTCCACCCAGTGAAGCGCTGTGTGGTGTAAGAAGGCCTATTGAACCAGTATCCTGAAATTCTCTGGCTTGCCACCACTAGGCTTACCTGAGGAATTGACTATCCAGCTGATTGAAATATCCACAAACAAGAAGGACAGATCCTGTGCAAAACTGGTGAACGGCCTAGCTGATCCAATCCCGTGCCTGATGTGATGTTACTCCTAGACCAGATCCAATCCATGACCAGAACTGACGGTCCAATTGAATAACTTATTTTGTGAGTATTGATAGGAAGACAAGTGACCTCTAGTATCTTTGCATTGCCCTATCCCAATATCAACCCATCCTATTTTTTATTCAGAATCACAGTCTTGTCAGAACCTTTCTGCGCTGTTTTTTCTCATTTGTTTTTATAAAATCATAATTCATTAGTGATTTTGAGTAAGAAAAGTAAATCCCAGCACAGAAACTAGAGTATAACATGTGAAGGGTTACGCTGGCCACGTGACTGTGGAAAATCACGTGTGACATTCTCTTTTTCATAGTCATAATATAGTGTAAGCAAACCCATCTTTCATTTTCAAAGTGCATTTCTGTTTTCCATTCTCATGCCTAATTTACTAAAACAACCTTTATTAAAACCTGTATAACTCCCTCAGTTTTTATGATAGAAACGGAATTTCAACTCCTACGTGTACCTAACATCCATAGCTATCCATAGAACCGCATTGCAAAGAAATTCTCCCGTTATCGCGAATATCGCGCAAGGACAAGTTTGCCATGAATTACAATTGAAAAAGAATTCTGCAAGTGTGAAATAGCTTTAAATTGTTTCTTACTTGGACTTTGAGATTTCAAATGCTTTCTTTGGACTAAAACATTGTTTTTGATTGTGTGCTACTGTTCAAAGCAGCTCCCTTAGGAATTTACCACAATTTAAGTATTTTTTACCATATTTGGTGTTTTTGCCCAGTCAATTCTAAAGGCAATTTTAAAGCCAGCTGACAGCTGAAAAGTCAATTCCGTTTTTCTCTTGTGTTTGAAGGGGGACTGATATTCTGTTTGGTTTTTGCTATTCCTTAATACCTGCTCTCTCCTCCCATCTATTCAATTGCCTATTAGTTTAGTTTAGTTTAGTTTAGTTTAGTTTAGTTAGTTTAGTTTATTACTTGTATTGCGCACCAAACCCGCAGGTAGTCGGGCGCATCATAAAAGATAACTCACAGCTTAGTTGTACATGGTATACAATACAATACAATATGCACTATTACAATTTTTACAATTTACCTATATAGGGAGAATATTTATACATTATATACAAAAATGAGTATATACAAAATCTTTGCAAGCAACCATACTGAGTAGGATCTGGAATAATAGAGGGTAGGATCTAGGAGAGGAGGGCGAGCGCCAAATCACGCTTAGCCATCAGAGTCTTTGAACATTTTTATAAGGGTGTGGCGAAATTTTGTAAAGGATGGTTCTAGTCTGAGTAGGGTAGGGAATGAATTCCATAGTTGGGTGGCCTTGACCTGGAAGCTGTTGCCTCCCACTTTGGCCAATTTGAATCTGGGGGTCAGGAGGCAATTAGTATTTGACTGTCTGGTTAGTCTTGTCTCAGATTTAGTGATGATTCTGTCCATAAGATATCTGGGGGCCACTTTGTTTACACATTTATGTGTAAGGGAGGCGACTTTAAGTTTTATTGGGGGTTGAGGGGTGTTGCAGAACTTCTAAACATAGTTCCATCTGTACAAACCAACACAACATTATTCTTTTCTGTGCTGCATATATTTTTGGTGCTCATTACTTGATTCCTATTGTATTAAAATATATTATTCTGTGTTCTGTCACTCCTTAGGTGATTGGTGTTTACCTATTAAAATATACTGTGATTAAATTTGAAATACATAAATAAACATTTACCATTGCAAGCTAGCCTGATTCCTGGTTCAGTGTGACCGGGTTGGGGGGGGTCTCAGGAGAAGGGTGATATGAGTGGTATATCGTTCAGAATATTGAACTTATAGACAAAAATAAATAAGAGTTTCAGTTGTGCACTACATGCTGGGCTTTGACTTGGGTGTGTGCCGGATTGAAATCACTTACTGAATGCCTTACCAGTTGAGCTCAGATGGGGATCAGTCTTACTACAGTTTCAGACACAACACCCGCACCTGTCTACGCCTTAACGACCACTAAACTTATGGCTACTTTTGTATTTCTACATGCATGCCACTATTTGTACCTGTCAACACCTGTAACTAAATTTCCAAGTATTTCTGTACTTCAAAACATCTGTAACTAAGCTTCCAAGTATGTATCTACCTGTCTATACCTGTAACTAAGCTTTAAGTATTCTTGTGATGTTGCGTGCCCAGCTACCTATGGGTTTGGTGCACCCTATAAATAAATAAACAAACAAAGAAACAATAGGCTAATATTCTAGAAATCATAGATAACAGCAAAAATCTAAAATGACAAGAAAAGTTTGGGCTGATTAGAAGACACTGCTCTTCAGTGTTGTATTAATTTCCCTTCAACGTCCAGTCTAGGAGTACATGAAGTGCACAACCTTGCAAACAACCATAGGGAGAACACCTACCAGAAGTAAAGTGGTTGAGTTCATGTGGCACCTTTATCCAAGTTGTCTAGACTCTAGTTTGATTGCACAGGTATGGTTATGCATATTTTGCAAAAGGAACCACAGTTCTAAAGTGGATTAATCTATTGGATAAACCTTGTACTTTTGACACATCTATTCATAGAACCCTAAGGTCAGTATACCCCATTATTGCACTGGAATCCCTTGGTTAAACCAACATAAGGTGCAACATCAAGGGCAATGGCTACACAGAGGTGTAGTGACAGCAAATAATGATTGGACGAACAGTCTTTTAACCCTCTCTAATATTGAGGGTTTAAAGCACAGTAATGCATCAGAATCTCTACGCATTGCATTTTGTTGAATGTTCAATGATTTGTATATTTACTAGAAGGTGTGCTGTGTCTCCTTTACTTTGTCACAGCTGCAGACTGAATATTGATCCCACCACCCCCACATATGTTTCCTTTATTCTGAATATAGTTTATAGTTCCCGGCTGTATGCAGAGAAAATAGGTTATATTTATGTAGGTCCCTACCATGGCTAGTTTTATATATCACAGTGCTTGTGATCTTCACTCTGGTATTATTACAAAATATCTTTCCTCCCCCGGACAATTCATCACATGATAATTTGCTGGACTTCATGACAGATTTAATATTTCTGGTAAAGCCCTTATAGATGTAAGACATTTGTAAAAATATCAGATCCAATAGGTGTATATCACAATGGATATTCTGGAAGTTCTAGGTAGATTTGTTATGCATAGTCCTGCCTTGCGAAAATAAGGGAGCTGATGGTGAATGTTGTTTGGAGGAAGTTCATGAAGTATTGAATTGGAGTAGAAAAAGCAACCTATGGTACCTGATACACCCACCTAGGGAACAGATGATCACAAACGAAGAACCTATGCAACTTCCCAACCCCCTCCTTGACCTGAGTCCATAGAATAGGAAGTCTTCTCGCAACAACACATGGTTCGACAAAAAGGAAAAAAGCAAGGTGCGGCACGAGGACGATACTAACAGTGTTAAGATGGAACCTGTATGTGCGAAAAAACATACATGATCCAGTGATATAGCACAGACAATCCTCTTTCTTATATAACAAGTGAGCAGGTGTTGAATATATCCAAGAAAGGAGTCCTTAAGACAGTCAATCAAGAAACATATAGGAAGGTAGTCCAGTTTAGACATGAGTTCAAAATGTGGCCAGGGAATACCCAAAGGGGAGCTCTGGGGTTGGCAGGACAAGGCCTTAGAAGAGAAACAAAATATGCATAGGGTGCCAGATCGGGAGTAACACTAGCAACAGCTGCTGCGAGGGGGCATTTTAAGATAATCACATTGACCTACAAGTGCCTCTATGGGGAAGCAACTAAGCACTAGAAACAGAACTTGATACACTGCGAACTGAGTAGACCCCTTCGCCCTAATACCACTCAACGCCCAGTTATCCCCCGGTAAGAAGAACAAGGTGCAAATGGTCAATCTTTCCCTGAGCAAGCGGTCCAGGCTTGGAACACATTGCCTGTGGACCTACACCAGGAAAAAAGGCTACTGATGTTCAGGCCATTACTAAAAACTCTACTGTATGAATAGTGAGTTGATCTGGCGCTAACCTAAATGTACTGTCTTTATCTGACTAAAATGTCCTTGTGTAGATGTTCACCCTGATGCCTGTGGGGTTTGGTGCGTAGTAAACAAATACATAAATAAATGAATATAAATACAGATACAACAAATTAAATCACAGAGAACGCCGAAAGCTAGGGAGGAGATACGGCAGGCCCTCACAGTAAAAAGTAAGAAGAGAAGGGAACCACACATTCAGCAAGGAAGAAAAAGAGAAGACACTTCAGGCAGGTGGCAAGACGAATGACTAGGAATCTCACAAGCATCAGAACAGTACCTAAACAAGAAGGGTCTTACCACCGTTGAGGAGTATCGTCCGTAACCCTTTAAGTTAGTCATGGCCACATACTGTGTCCCACTTCCGTGTCTCATTTGGCTGCGCATGCATCCTACGCAGCACGGCTGACGTAATATGCATGTTGCGTCGGCCGGGAATTGTAGTCCCAGTGGGCCGAGCACCTCCACGGTAGCCCCCAATGGCATTCTACATCTTCTGCTCGCCATTTAGGGAACAACCTGACAGCATGTTTGGTGCTTTCACTTGTTAAAGGGATTAATTGATGAGATCCTAGCAGGGATCTGTTGGTGAGCAAGCACAGTTGTTTGTTTTTATTTGGTTTGCAATGTCTGGTCAGGCGAACATAGTGAACAGGTTATTAGCTGGTGACTGTGCTGTGAGTGTTGTTTGGTCCTCATTATGTTCAGTCTGCATATTCCAATGAATCCTTAGTTAGGTCATTTTCTGGCATTAACAACCAGTTCCAGTGGCTGGAATGGGTGGTAATGGCCCGGCAGCCAGATTTAAAGGCTCAGGGGTAGCAAAGATGTTTAACGAGGGCACCGGGATGTCACAAACCATACAGTCCTTGGAACAGTTTGTTAACGTCATTCCTGCATTGAAAGTAGCTATTTGCTTGAAAATCGCTTTTATCTCTGCCTCCTTCCTACATTGAAAGTACCTGTTTGTGGGAAAATTGCTTTTAGTTGTGTCTCATTCATGCATTGAAAGGAGCTGTTTGCGTAAAAATCGTTTTTAGCTGTGCCGCCTTCCTGCATTGAAAGTTGCTTTTTGCTTGAAAATCGCTTTTAGCTGTGCCTCCTTCCGGCACTGACAATACCTGTTTGCTTGAAAATCATTATTACCTGTTGCCTCCATCCTACTAGTTTGATCTAACACCTAATACCCCGCTGGCCTATTGTGCCAAGTGGATCAGGTTCAGAAACGTGCTTTGCAGCATACTCACCCCCACCTCACCTCTCTCTTCTCTCTGCCTCTCTCTTCCTCTCTCTTTCTGAGATAGCACTCTCCATCTCCCCTATCTTCTCCAACTGCTACACCATCACCAATCCTTCATTTCTCACTACACCTGGACAGATAAAGCATAAAAAAGACATCCTTGCTGCTAACCCAGGACTCTCAATTGCAGACACCTATGTCAGTGCATCCTCAAGAGAAATCTTCACTGACATCCTATTTTCCGTCCCGTCTGCTGACCTATGGACCTCTCACCACACTGCCACTCTCTCACCTTATTCTTCAACCAAGTGGGAAGTCATCCTTGCAGGCTTCTTCTCTTCTCACTGCTGTATCAATGTTTACATCATGGGCACAGTCCTGGTTCAAGGCTCTCAGGCCAACCTCCTCCTATTTGACCGTCTACTGCCTTCTCTCATCAACTCCCTTCCTTTCCCTGCTCCTCGCCCTTCTACCCCTTCCACTCCACCTATCCAGGTGGATGCCCAACGTCCTAACATCCATCCTCAAAAAACTTTCAAAGGAAACAACCGTCTCCATCTTGCAACCCTCAACTTATGCTCAGCCATCAAACATGCCGCTGACATCTGCCTTCTCCTTGAAGACACTCACCTGGACATTCTTGCACTCACCAGCTCAGTTACTTCCTTTGACTCACTCCTCCTGGACGGCTATAGGATCACTTCTAAACCACATCCACACCGTGCTGGTGGTGGAGTTGCCTTAATCTTCCCAGAGTGGATTTCGTCTCTACCATCCTACCCACTCAGCAGTATTCGTCCTTTGAGAACCTAGTGTTCAAATTCGTCATCTCTCCTTGCTCCACCTTGACCATTCCTACCATCTATCTGCCCCCTGGCAATTTTTCTCTTTTCCTATATGAGTGGGTGGACTTCTGTTCCTCCCTGCTCTCTAACACCTCCAACCT
The DNA here is from genome assembly GCF_040938575.1 of Ambystoma mexicanum. Classification (NCBI taxonomy): domain Eukaryota; kingdom Metazoa; phylum Chordata; class Amphibia; order Caudata; family Ambystomatidae; genus Ambystoma; species Ambystoma mexicanum. Next base: position 1,512,900,437 of record NC_090937.1, on the reverse strand, counting down.
GCTACTACTAGGTGACTTCAACATCCACCTAGACTCCCCTTGCACAGCAGCCACCCCCTTCACTGACCTCTGCTGCTCTCTATCCCTCTGCATGTTTTCCTCTGTCCCCACCCATTCTGCCAGACATATGCAAGATACCATCATCCTCTCCAACCTCACTCTCTCTTCTCCCTTGGTCATCCCTTTCTCCTGGTCTCACCACTCTCTCCTCACCTCCCACCTGGGACCCTATGGCCATGTGACAACTCCTCATAAACTATGCCAACTTCATTCACAAACATCCATCCGATGAAACGAGTGTCAGCTGCCGCCTTCTCTTCCACCTTCATTCCCTCTTGCCCACCCAACACTGACGTTTCTGCTGATTCTGCCCTCAGCAACCTCTATCTGTCCATCACCAACACCCTTGATATTCTTGCCCCAATCATGAGGATCTGCCTCCAAGCTTAACACCTGGTATGACTCTGATATTGCAGATGGAAAACGTAAGTGCAGGGCTGCTGAAAGAAAGTGACACACTTCAGGCACACCCTCTGACAAACTGGCTTGCCACCTGATACAGAGACACTACAGGCTCTCCATCCATGCCCAAAAAAGAGCCCACATTCTGGCATGAGTGTCTAATACATCCAACAACATGGCTGAACTCTTCAAAATCGGCAGGGAACTTGCCAACCCATCCGCGGCATCCTCTACCTCTACTCCTTTCTAGGCCCTCTGCAATACACTTGTCACTCATTTCACTTCCAAAACCCAGGACATACTTAACAGCCTTGTCACGCACTCTCCCTGCCCAACCCTTTCTCATCTCCACCCTCCTAACATTCACCCTCCTCCGTCCTCTTTCCCCTCCTTCACTCCTGTCTCATCTGAAGAAGTCACCAGAGTTGTCATCTCCATGAAGGTCTCATCCAAACAGGTTGCTACTTGCGCCTCTAGAACCATCAAGGAAAATATGGCTTCACTCGCCCCTGCTCTTAATGATCTCTGCAACCATTCCTTTGCTACTGGTTCTTTTCCATCTTCTCTGAAGCACTCCCTTGTCGCCCCCAACTTAGAAAAAAAACCCTTTGCAGACACTTCCGGCCCAGCCAACTACTAACCATTTCCATCACCCCCTTCCTGGGAAAACTGCTTGAGAAGTTGGCCCTCCCCAACTCATCTCTCATACCAAACTTTTTGGCAGTCTACATGACCAACAGTCTGGATTCCGAGCATCCAGATGCATGTAAACTGCTCTTCTGAACACCCCTTCTGAATTCCCTTGTTGTCCTTATCCTTGTAAATCTCTCTTCTGCATTTGACACAGTGAATCATTCCATCCTTACAAAAAGGCTCCATGCCATGCTTCGCATCTTGGACTAGGCACTAGACTGGTTACCTCCTTCCTAAGGGACCGTTCCTCCAAAAACATTCTTGCCACTTTCTCCTCTCCTTCCTCCTCTGCTACCTGTGGTGTCCCCCAGGGCTCCATTCTGTTGCCCTGGCTCTTTAACAGTTACCTTTCTCTACTGGCACGACTCATGTCCTCCTTCTCCCCCAACTTCCAGTGCTATGCTGACGACACACAACTTTTCTTCAAACGTCCCACTGACGCCCTTGCACCCTCCTTCATTCCTGACTGCCTGTCTGCAATCCAGGCCTGGTGCACTGCCAATGACCTCTGCCTCAATGCCATCAAAATTGAGAATCTCACTATTCGGTCATCTGCACCATACTTCTTCCCTGCACTCTGGCCTTCTTCCATGGGCCACTCCCCTGCCCCCTCCACTGTAGCTAGGAATCTTGGACTCATCTTCGACACATCCCTTTTCTTCATCCCTCATATTCAGGACATTGTCCAGAAGTCCCATTTTCAGCATTTCCTTCTCAAAGGGACTCTACACTTCTTCACCTTCCTCCAGCGACTCAATGTTACCCGTGCTCTGGTTCTCTCCAGGATAGACTACTGCAATAGCCTCCTCCTTAATCTTCCTTCCTCCACTCTGCAACCCCTCCAGCTTTCCCACTTATCCTTTGCCTCAAGCCCAGGGACCGCATCTCTCCTGCCCTACAAAGCCTTCACTGGCTCCCGGTCTCAGGACGGATTAAATTCCAAGCCCTCTGTATCATACTCAAGGCAATCTGAGGCCGAAGACCACTCTATCTTTAACACCTCCTGACCAATTACTCTACTTCTGGGCTCCTCCGTTCCGCTGGCACCAATTCCCTGCATGTTAAGCATTTTCCCAAATAGAGAGCTTGTGGGTGATCACTTTTCTCGGCCGGCTCACTCCTGTGGAACAGACTCCCTCTCCCTCTGCATCTTGAGCAAGACCAAAAAGTGTCAATACCTTTCTGTTTACCTCATCCTTCTCCTCCTATCTTCCCTGCTAATCCCACAGCAGTGTGACTGATGTGCAGTGTCCTTATGTGTCCTCGGGGCCTTGACCCGCCACATCTCTCATCTCAGCTGTTGTCTTCCTTCTACTGCACTGATTTGCTCACCCACTCATTGATAGTTGCACTTACGTTCTCCTCCTCTCAGCACTTACCCTGAACACTTCTCCATGAACATGAAAGCACCTTATCCCTCACCCTGCTCCCCATCTGCACTTGCATGTTCTAAACACTACTCCTGAAGGAGTAGTGATTACATTTAAAGTGTAGTTTAAGTAATTCACAACTGGATTTCTTGTCACTAAGATCACATCTGTTGTTGTGTGAACTCTAGAAACAGTATTATTTTATGGAGATGAGTAACATTGTCAGCAATAGTGGAAATCTATATTTAAATTATGTCAGCACAAATCCCAGAAACCAATCAACAATTTACATACATTTTAGTAAGATCCCACTTAAAAAAACAAATACGTTTCATAATAACATCTACACAACGAAAATTGTTCAACAAAGAAATGAAGTATCACAAATAAAATATGATGAGACAGCATGAACCCAATCTAAAGTATTTGACAAAAGCAAAAATATATCACTACAAAACAAAATAGCAACACAACAGGCACAACTTTCTTTTTACAGTGTTTAGCAAGTTGACACTGCTATGAGAAATATATAATGTGTTGTGTAGAGAAGGAGATGTACATGTCACTGATGGAGCTCAACTTTGTCATACTGGAAGAGCAGCGAGAAAGTACTTTTTATGACACCTAGTATCCTACCAATACTTCATCAAAGGTATGAACGATGCTATGTTCTCAGACAACCCTATCGAATGTACCCTCAAACTGACATGGTGGAAGGAAGTCTGCAGACATGCTCAGACATGGAAGAACTATAAATGAAGTCTGACAGGTGCAAAGTGACATCATGAAGAAAAGACACAAGGTTAAAGAATGATTATGTAATTGAAGTACCGAAGTGAATATGTATGCAAAAGCAAAGAAATCACATATACTAATGCAGTAGATGCATACACGCAGAAACACAAAGTAGATGAGAAATATAGAAACTTGCTCCAATATAAAATGTGACATGGGTAGCACAACCATGTTGAGAAGATGAGGATGGTTTTGTGTAATAGTAAGCTGAAAGTGCTAAGGATAGAGACTGAGGCAGAAGAGATGACAGGCACTGGAATACAGATTCATACAAGGACAAAGAATATTTGTTTGGCTAATGAGCAAGGATACCAAAGTGAGAAGCAACTGCAAAGTACAAAAGGAGTCAGAAGATAAGCCTCATACGTAAGACATATGCGAATGCCAGGCAATGGACAACTAAATATGCAGAAATCATGTGCAAGACAAAGCAACCAAGTCTCCAGAGGCTGAAGAGAGTATTAGAACCCAGTATCATTGAAACAAATAGCACTAAATAAAAGGACAGAATGAAGAAATCAGGGTCTCCTCACACATGGTGCAAGACCAGAGAACAAGGCTAATTCATGAAGCTCATGACGCAGATAGCAGTGTACCTTCACTCCCTTAAAAGTTGCGCAGAAGAGAACAGTCAGCAAGGTCAACTACAAAGACAAGGCTTTGGTTTAGGCCTAACTGATGAGAAGTGGTAAATCTAATTGGCCAATTGGCCAATGATGTTATTATAACCTAAATAAGCTATAGGTATATACCTTCCCTTAACCAATCCCTTCACCTGACTTTGCTAGATAGGATGACATGATGGATGATGCATATGGAGGTATAAAACCATTGCATCATGGAAATGTATTTTGAGAGTGAGTAAGGTGCAAATTGTTATGCTTGCCAGATGTCTCTGCTTTATTGAACTGATAATGCAATATCATGTTGCCATATTCTTTGAGTCTGTCTGGTTATTTGGACGCGTCATTATTGGTTATCCTAATCCTGTGCAGCACATGATATGCTCCAGGTGCTACTGCACAGTTGTGTAATCTAAGGGTGGTCCAGCTCTTTTGGAATTTTGCAATTAAATAACCACATATTTTAACCACCAAATCTCTGTCCTGAGGAACAAGATGAGTAGTTATGAAATCATATTCCTTTGCAAAAAAGGGATTTTCTGATCAAAGGATGGTGCACAGCTAAATAATGCTAGTGAAGTATGGGTTCAACATATGATAACACGCCATCTAAAATTGTTGAGACAATCAGACCCGGTCAAACTCAACAAAGCAGGTTCTAGAGCCCTACTAAAAAGACCACATTAGATCCAGAGAATCTGTCAAATTATGGTCAGTGTCCAAGTTGCCCTTTAATGAAACATTTCTTCAGCATGCAGATGCAGTTCAAACCTATAGTTTCACCAAAGAAAATCTTCTTCTACATCACCCAAAGGCAGATTTGCTCTCAGGAAAAGGGGTCAAATTGATCCTAGTTGGGGTTCTTGATGCTCTACAAAAAATGGTCAGAAATGATGATACAGCAGATTTGGTGATGCTGGATTTATTAACTGTATTTGATATGGTGGGCCCTTGCCAAGTTAAAGTAATGGAGTGGATTTGAACGTATCTTATTGGTCGTTCAGTGCAAACAATTGCACTGGGGGGCGTTGGGTCACAAGATAAGCATTTCATCTGTAGGATATGTGTTAGGTCAGAAGGAGGAGACATACCAGTTCTTCTTGGTTCAGAGTCTTTTGCTGAAATAGCAGAAAAAGGCCTGCTGTGACCTATGTGTTTTTCTACCTTACCAACTAACTAGGGGCCTCGTCGTCTTAAGGGAAGATCAAAAGAATATGGTCTGTTGTCCGTCCAACTCAAAGCTATTATTTAAAAAAAATGTTTTAACTTTGTTTATTGATTACATTGTCACAGCTTCATTGTACAATTGCACTTTCGGCATTCAATAGGTAGTGCAACAATTTGTTTTCTAATATTGTATGTAGCATCAAACTTACAACAAAGACATAACCATAACATTTTCCAACATGTGACTGGGGCCTGTGGTACAACGTGAATAATTTAAATTGATGAAGGTCAGTGCAGAGGTTCCTGCATAGACTGTTCAATTGTCCATGGCAGCCTTTACTTTGTAGGTTCCTTGTGCCAACCCATTCGGTCTTCAATGTCAAGAAATATAGTTCATGCAGATAGCTGGTATTTCAAGGTGGTTTATCAGCTGATGGGTAAAGAACAGTGTATGTAAGGGCTTTCCGAGCCTCCAATGCAACCGCAGTCTCCGCATCAGATGCTTGTGTCACCCAAAGCCAAGCCCTATTTTCAGCCTCACACCAAATCCCAAGCTCTCTGAGCCATATGCCAAACTGCAAGCCCCCTTTAGACCTCCATGATAACGCTAGGCACCTTTTGGCGAGTATGCACACAAGGTCAAATAATTTAGTGATGTGTTTGTATTTGTGTGGTCTAGTGTATATACCCAGTGAGCACTCAAGCGGGTTCCATTGATACCTGGTGATGCCAGTGGCCACACAAGTCTGTTCGTCCCAGAGCCAAAACTACGCACCTTCACACATAGCCACATCATATGCACAAGATCTGCACCATCATGAGTGCAGCAGGGACAGTTTGAGGATGCCTCTGCCGTAAATGTGGCTACTCTGCTGGGGGTCATATATATGCGATGTAGTACATTGATTTGGATCAATCTGAATCTGGCATTGTGAGAAAAAATTTTAACAAAACTTAATGCCAGTTCCCGTTCCTTGTCAGCAATCTCTGAACCAAAATCCGTATCCCAAATGCCAGTGCCATCTACCAGACCGTTGTACAAAATGGACACATGCCTCCAGCCATTCTCGAGAGCGTATGCCAAGGCTAAAAAGGTGTCCTCCTGTGGTTCGACTCGATTCGGCCCAGTTACGCCTAGCAACCCTTGTCACATTCATATACCATAAGAATTGGCCCTTGGGGAGCCCCTATCGCTGGGTAAGGCTGTCCAGCTTTCTGAATAGCCCATTATCATACATGTCTCACCAACTAGTAATGCCCACCCATTCCGAGCATCTAACCATCTTCAATTCTTCAGGGCCACTACAGGTGTGTGCCAGTATCGGGTCATTGGGTGAATAAGGGTGTTGCAACCGGAGTACCTTCAGGGTTCTATTCCAAATCTGTCTACATAATAATAGGATCAGCGGCAGGGTTCCCGCTCGACTTTCCTTGAGCCATAGACCCTCTTTAAGCCATGCCGGTCTCACTAATGCATGGAGTTAGTCATGTTCAGGGGTGCTTGCATCTGATAACCATTTCACAACTAAGCTTAACTGGGCCGCCAGGTGATATAGTTCAAACCGTGGATGCTGTGCTCCACCCTCCCCGTACTGTAGGGGCAGTACTTTAAGTGCCAGTTTGTGCCTTTTTACACCCCTCAGGAAGTCCTGGAGCACTACGTCAAATTCTCAAATGAAGTTGACATTTATGTAGAAATGGAATTTGGCAAAAGTATAGAGGAATCTAGGAAGAATTATCATGTTGGTGATAGCAATCCTGCCCATGAGTGTTTGGCGAATGTGCTATATGCATGCCTAGGTATTTGAAGGCCCCAATCTGGTAAGGACGTTGCCTTCATACTACACAGTCCGACCTGGGGGAAGAGGCATGACTTCAGTTTATAAAAGGAAATTCCAGAGAGCCTAGCAAAGTCATCTAGTACGTCCAATATCATCTGGAGGTTGTTTTGTGGTTTACATAGATAAAGCAGGACCTCGTCCACATACAATGATATAGGATGCGTGGACCCAACAATCTTAATACCCGCCTCTAAGTATTACTGCCTCAGATACACTGCTAAGGGTTCTAATGCCAAGATGTAAATCATGGGCGAGAGTGGCCATCCCTGTCTTGTTCCCCATTGTATCATTCCACTGCCCAGATATTTGCCTGCCCTATGTTGCTCTGGCCGTTGGAGAAGTGTACAGGCGTTTCACGCAATAAATTAATCCCTCCCCAAACCTAGTTTTGGAGTGCCTCAACTATCGACTTCCAATACACTGAATCAAATGCTTTGACCGCATCTAATGATGCCACACCGTAATGTGCAGTGTGAGTGTTGGTTTGATCGATTATATGTTGTAGTCTGTGTAGGTTTAGTGTGGTGTTACGTCCAGGTACAAACCCATGTTAGTCAGTGTGAATTAACAGATGCGTGAATGGAGACTTGTAGCCAATACTGTGGTCAATATTTTAACATCATATTTTAACATGGCTCGGGGACGATATGAATCGCACTGTGCTGCCAGTTTCCCGAGTTTACGAATAGGCACCACCAACGTTTCCTGCATAGTGGGGGGTAAGTATGCTTTTTACTAGGGCTTCTTCGTAGACTTTAAGTAGAGTTCGGGCAAGGTGGGATGGTATGTTTTGTAAAGTTGTGCTGGAAGGCCATCGCTTCATAGCGTTTTACCAGCTGAGAGGAAGGCAATTGCCTCCCTCAGCTCCTCTACGGATAGGGGAGAATTCAATAGATGTTTCTCGCCACTGGTAAGTTTTGGGAGTTTAATCTGAGCAAATACCTCATCTATATCCCCCGTGGGTATGCACAGGTCATGTCTGTACAGATTGGCATAGTATTTTCCCAAGATATCATTAATTGCCCCTCGGGCACGCCAGGGGGCCCTGCATTAATTCTGTAGGAGTGTGGTCAAAGGTCTGGGATGCTTCCTTCTGCACAGCCACGTCAATAGTTTCCCAGCTGTGTCCCCTTCAGTGTGTGCCCATGCCGTACGGGTAGCGTGGTCCAACTTCTCCAGTCTCTCCCATGCCAGTAGGAATTGAGATCTCATCTCCTTGTGCTCCCCTTCCGCCCTGGGTACGCCAAGGCCCTGACTTTCAAGAGTAGCTATTTTCCCTTCCAGCACTTCCAAATCACCCTTCAACATCATGTGCATACCTCCTGCACCAGCCATGACCTCTCCTCTTACCACCACCTTCAAGGCTTCCCATATTATCCCCCAACTATCTGTTCTCCCTATATTGTCCTCCAAGTAGGTGACCAATGTCATTTTAAGTTGATCTCTAAACAGGGAGTCAGAAAAGATTTCCGCAGTCATTCGCCATGTAGGGGTAGGAGGTCTAGGTGTACAATTGTTCCATGTGATCATCAAAGGGGAGTGATCCGACACTGATCGACCCAGGTATTGTGCATCGATCATTTCAGTGAATTGTCCTGCTCCCACTGATAAGTAATCTATTCTGTTGTGGAGCCTATGCCGCAATGAATAGAATGATTATCCACTAGGCACTGGGTGCAATTCCCTCCAGACATCTACTAGGTCCAAGTCAGACATCAGCGCATTCAGGGTGGTAGTGACAGGGTGTGTACCACCATGGGGGTGTTGACCTATCTAACATTACATCTCGCACACAGTTGAAGTAGCCACCAATATAAAGAAAGCGTCTCTTTTTTGAGGCAATGTGTGTATACAGTACTTGAATGAGGGTGGGTATTGTGTGGTTAGGGACGTAGGAGTTTACAATAGATATTTCTTGGTTGTCAAGATATCCTTTAAGGATTATGTAACAGCTCTCCCTATCGCTATCGAAGCCATACAGTCAAAATGGCAAATGATCAGCTATCCATATGAGGACCCTACTGGCGAATTTGGAATATGTGGCCCCATATACTCTCCCACCCCAGCGACTTAAGGTAGACTCTTGCTCATCAGCCATCAGGTGGGTATCCTGTAGGAGTGTGATGAGATCTTTTTATGGGTTAGGTACGATTTCACTCTGTTGCGACGCATGTAAGCCCAGTCCCCTGTCATTCCAGGTCAGAACTTTTATTTGTGCCATGGTAAGTTATTGGAGTCTTTGTGCAGCCACCCCACTGAATGACTTGAATGCAGTTTGCTGACCAGTGGCCCTCGCATGATGCCTAGTCTTCTGGGACCAGCCCATATAAAGCAGTCCTGATAAGAAGGGGTGGCATATTTCTCCCCAGCCCTTCCCCTTACAGCTTACAATTTGTGTTTCGAGCCCCATACCACATGTATTCTTCTCGGGGAATGCCGGCACATTCTGGTACCAGGTGATAAAGTCAGCGGCCAAAGGAAGGGGTAGTCCAAGTATCACCCACAGGGCAACAGTGCCAGCTGCCACAAATGTTAGCCTATCATGGCGGTAAACATGAACAGTGAATGTATGGACATGCCAATGAATCTATCGACCTGATTACCTATTTCTAGTTGTGGTTATTCTTGCAGCATATATATGTTAAATAGCATCCCACTTTGCTTCATTCCTTCAGTCTTCAGTGTCCCCATGGGGCTCTAGATTGTGTGCTCCATCCACAGAGTCACGGCCTCAGGACTTTCAAAGAAGAGGGCCTTGTCTCCATACAGTAACTGTAGTCGTACTGGATACAGAAGCATATACTTAAGTCCCAGCTTTGCTTTAACTGGTACACATTTGTTTCTCTGCTGTTGTACCAGAGGGCTGTAGTAATGGTACATAGTGATGTTTGAGCTGCCCCTCTGTATCGGCCTCCCCTCTCTTGCAAACTAGAGTATCACCTCCCGGTCTCTGAAGGCCTACTTCTTGTAGCAGCCGGTTCTCTATGTAGGTTGATGGGTCTCGTCCCTCATTTTTCTTCCTTTTTTTATAAACAATTTTTATTATTTCCAACTTAAAGAACCAAACAAATCATACAATATAACAATAAGTGTGCCTTTCCGTCTTCAGTACAGTTTCATGTTGTTTTCTCCCGTCCCCTACCAGCCTTGCCCCCTCTAGAGCCTACCCCACATCATGCCCTTCCATAACCTTTCCCATGCGTGCTTGCCCCGTTGTCTCCCCCTGAAGAGCTATCTTCCTCTGGGGATGTCCAGTCATGCCCGGATAATGTAGCAACTATATGCCTCCAGGCTACCAACGTGTCCCCTTCTTCCTCCACCCCTCTGTTCACTGCCTCATACCACACTACAGTTTCGGAAAATGCCCATTTTCAGAGATCCCGCCACCAGACTTCCACTTTCGGTCCTTGACTAGCTTTCGAGCTCATAGCTATTCCGTGCTTCACTAATATATAAGCCAGATCCTTGAGTTTACTCAGGTGTTTCAGTTTGCACCACATGGGGAACCCTCCAAAATGCACGCCCACAGAGAATTCACATCCAGATGTATCTCTCTCTCCACCATGAGGTGGGCTACCTCCCCCCAGAATCTTTGTATTTCAGGGCATGCCCAGAACATGCGTATCATACCTGCGTTTGTCACCCCACATTTTGGACATGTTTGTATTCTCGCATTTTTAAACTTGGCTAGATTCCTGGGGGTCATATATGCTCTGTGGGTAACATATAACTGAATCTGTTGTAGTCTCACATTCCTTGATACTTTCTTGTGGTATCCCTGTCCTCTCACCCACAGTCCATCTCCCATTGCTTCCCCAGCTTCTTCTCCCCAATCTCTCCTTGTTTTGGTCATCTCCTTCCCCACTCTAGACATCAGAAGTTCATATATTCGGGAGATCTCGTGCCCTCCTTCAGACACATCCTGAAATGTTTCAATGGCGGTATCTGGCTTTTGGGTCAGCACTGTCTCCGGCCATATGCTTTTTATCCTCTTCACCAACCTAGCATATGTAATATATTGACCACAGTGTAGGCCTGTGTCCTCCACCAGTGTGTCAAACTCCAAATCCTACCCATCTAGCCACACATCTCCCAGGTTTGCTATGCCATCAGTTCCCACTGTCTCCTGATCACCCGTCTCATTTGCTCGTCCGCCCCTGTCAATGCCACCAACGGCATCTGTAGAGAACACAGGCACAGGTTCTCCATTACTTGGCAGGGTCTTCGCTGCATTTTCCAAACCAAATCTAGCAATCTCATCCCTGCCCCCGCTGTGCCTTTGGCAGCCATATCCACTTGTTCAAGAAATATGGGTTACATCCAGCCTTCAACAGTATAAACTCTGTTGTAGAGTCCTGTGATAGCCACCTTGCTACACATTGGAGTTGGATAGCTAAATAATATCCCTCAGAATTGGGTAATCTAATGCCTCCTTGGTCATATGGGTTCTCTATTTTTCATAATGCTATCCTATTTCTGGAGTTATTCCAAAGGAACCCCCTAAATATGCTCTGGACTTTAGCGAAAGATCGTTTGAGTATCACGTATGGTATATTTGCAAAAAAGTGTAAGATCATGGGCAGTACCACCATCTTCAGCAGTGCCACTCTCCCCATCATGGTCAAGGGGAGCTTGCCCCAAAACATTATGCTATTTTCATTCCTAGACAGCGCCTTCTTTGTGTTATGCTTGTGTTCAGCCTCAATCTTATGATGCACATCTATCCCCAAATATCTAAAGGTCTTGGTTTCCCATTCTAAATGCCATACCAGCAGTTCTTTCCACAGTAACCCCACGTATCTACCAAGAGGGAATATACACAATTTCTTGGGATTCACTGTTATGCTGGACAGTGCCACGTAGCGCTCAAAAACCTCCAAAATGTACTGGATGTTTTCCTCAGCGTACATCAAGTGCAGCAGCATATCATCCGCATACATCGATATCAGATGTTGTCCTCCATTCGTGCAAATCTCTACTTCCGTGTATGCTTGCCTCAAGTATATCGCCTGGGGTTCGCGTGCTAGTATAAAAAGCCTCAGGGACCAAGGGAATCCTTGTCTTGTGCCCCTACTAAGTTTCCAATGTTCTGAAATGGTCACCCCTGTCTTAACTTGAGCCAACGGACTATGCAACAGTTGAACACATTTTCATATATGAGGGCCCGACCCCGTATTCCCTCAAGGCTGCTACGAACCAGGGCCACTTGACTGCGTCAAAGGCCTACACTGCATCCAATGAGACTATTGCTACCTCTTGGGAGCTTCCTTCTGTCTGTTCTATGACATGATGGAGTCTCCTAAGGTTGTCGGATATACTCCTTTTCGGAACATGCACCGTCTGATTGGGATGTATAAGTCAATTGATCATTGGTTGCAACCTGTTGGTCATCTCTGCTGTAAGTATGTTGCTGTCTTGATTGAGCAGTGATAGTGGTCTATAAGATCTGTAGTCTGTGCTCGCTTTATTGGGCTTAAGTAGCAGAATGATAATTGCCTCCCTGAGGGACTCTGGCAGCGTGCCTCTGTCGAACGCCTTGTTCAACATTGCAAGCATGGAGGGTAGCACGTCTGACCTGTATGTTTTATACAATTCACTTGGGAGTCCATCCGCCCCTGGGGTTTTACTAGTAGGTAGTAACTTAATCACTCCCTCTAATTCCTATTTTGTAACTTGGGCCTCCAAGTTCTCTTTTTCCGCTGCTGTCAGTTTGGGAAGATTAATCTCTGCCAGTGTCTCCAGCACCTCCCTTTCCTCCCCCCGGCAGCATCCGAGTACATTCACTGGTAATAATCCAAGAAACATTCATTGACCCCTTCCTGCGTGCCTGTTATTTGCCTATCTATCCCATGCACTGCTCTAATAGTTTGTCGGGGCGTCTCACATTTACATAGCTAGGCTAATAATCTGCCCGGCTTGTCTTCTTCTGCATGCTGCCTCTCTACATACTTCTTGTAGTTTAAGTTGCATAGTCTCTCCCAATGATCCCTACACTCTTGTTGTAATTGGCGTATAGTCTTGGTCTCCTCTAGGGAATTCACCCCCTCCTTCATCTTTGTCTCTTTTTTCCTCTCTGCCTCATGCAATTTCTGTGTTATGCCGCCCATCAACCCCTTGGACTTGGATATGGCAGCCCCCCTCACTACCACTTTAAATGCCTCCCATAGTGTGCCAGCCGATTGGACTCTCCCAGTATTATGTTCAAAATACTCTCATATTTCTTTCCTCAAGTCTTCCCTGAATCTGGGATCTTTAAGTGCCTCAGCTCTTAATCTCCATGTCGGGATCTTCGCCCTAGGAGCCAGGTACTGCCGTATCACTATCAAAGGCGCATGGTCCGAGAGGACTGCAGTCTTGTACTCTGATTTCACCATTTCCCCTATCATCTCCGAAGCAGCAAATACATAGTCTAGTCGGGAATGTATATTCTGTGGGGCAGAGTAGTGGGAATATTCTCTATGCTGTGGATGGTGCATTCTCCACACACCCACTAATCGGAAATCACTTAATAGGGTTCTCAAGGCCCTAGCCTTCCTCCCTAGCCACCAGAGTGTGCCTCTCAATTTTCTCATCTGACCTGTCTAGCTTGGGGTCCAATGTGCAGTTGAAGACCCCCCCCCATATAACTGCCCCCTCCATGTATGACCTAACCTTGGCGTATAGGGTCCGAAAGTAGCCCGTGGCATCTTGATTCAGGGCATACGGATTGATGATATTCTCCTTCCCGGTTTTCTCTCATCCCTCTCACAAACACCCCCCTCCCATCCAATTCTATGGTGGACTGCAACAGCTTAAATGGGACATGTGGTGCTATACACGTTATGACCCCCCCTGGCATATGCTGAATATGTTGCTCCTATGGTGGTCCCTTTCTATTTCCTCACTACTACCTACTGTTTATCTTTGGTGCGGTGTGTTTCTTGTAACAGGCCAATGTCTATTTTCTATCTCCTCAGGTACATCATAACCTTATTCCATTTCAAGTAATTATTGAGCCCCCTGACATTCCAGGTTGCTATCCTCAAGTCACCCATCTTTTCCATCTCCTACATCGCCTGCTTCCACTCCTGACCTCCTCTTCTTGCCCGATGTATTGTGGTTTTAGACTCGCTTTTCCACAACTCCCCAAACTGCCTCCCCCCTCATGCCTTTAACTCCCCAAAGCCCATCCATCCCCCTATTTGAACTAGCCCCATTCTCTTTCCAACTCCCATCCCAACCTCCCCTAACTGTAGCCCAGCTCCATTCCTGGATCTCAGACTATCCCGCATCTAGCCCTTTTGTGGTATAACCGCTACTCGGAGCTTAGCAGGAGGATACCATACTACCAGTATCTTAACTAAACTATCTAAAGGGGGATGATTGTGCATTGAGCTTACAGTATGTCACGCAGTCCACATCTCTATTTGTAACTTCTTTCCCAGGCTTGTTATATGCTGTACTATAATCAAGTCCCAAAGTCTATTCCTTATACAACATTACAACATGACAACATTACAACGCAGGAAAGTACAGATCCACTTATCGATTCCGTCCTCCGCCTGGTCTCCGTCTGGTCCTTTGCTCCCGTTGGACAGTTCTGTGTGCCCAGCCCCTCTGCCACATCCTCTGGAACCTCAAAAAAAAGGCCTTATTCTTGTGGAACGCCTTCAGTTTTGCTCAGTACATCAACATGCATATGTAGCCTGCTTCACGTAACCTCATTTTAATCGCCCGGTAGTTCAGTCGCCGTCTTTGTTCCAGGAAGGTATAGTCAAGATATGCTGCAATGGTTGTATACACTCTGTTTATTGTTCCCACTTTTCGAAAGTGCTCCAAGATCTTCTCCCTGTCCTTATAATTCAGTATTTTGGCGATAACTGGAAGTGAGGGGGTGCTCCTGGCGGCAGCCTCCTGACTAAGGCTCTATGCGCTCTTTCAACCGCAAAACATTGGGTGAGAGAACCACCCCAAATTCCTTGTAGTAGCATGGTCTTGACATAGTCAGTCAGACCTGATCCTTTTTTACCCTCTGGGTTTCCCACAATTCGTATGTTGTTGCTACATGCACGCCCTTCCGCTTCCTCGGCTCTGTTTTCTAGGTTCTGAACTTGCTGTCGCAGTCTGTGTGTGTCACAGTCACCGAATAGGTGGTCGTATTTGTCTTCACCTCCGTCTCTAACTCACTTGTATGTTCTGCCAGCGTTCTCACATCTTCACAGCGCTGATCTTAAATTCCAGCAAGGTCATTAGTTCAGCCATTGCAGCATCAAGCTTAGCCTCCCATGATGCCTGCAGGTCCGCAATTGCCTCTAGTTTCTGCTGGTCATTTCGTGTCGGGGTTACCTCTGTTGTCTGCGGTGACTTGGTAAACTCTTCCATCGTTGGCTTCTTCCCCTTCATTTTAGTCAGTTTGGAGGCCATATTGGGCCTGGACCGGGTCTCTCCACGTGTGACTGCCAAATACGTTATATCGCACTGCTTGATGGCGCCCGGCCCGATTCTGATTTGCGAACCAACTGCTGCACCCCTGTTTGCCCGTGTCAGCCACTGTCAGTTGTCTCCCTTTAGGCTGATTACACTGCTTGACCTCTGCTGAATCCTCTCTGGTTGATGTGCTCCGCACAGCAGATGTTCCTACATATGATCTCCCCCACACATGGATTTGGCAGCTGCATAGGTCACTTGTTCACTCTTGCATGTCCATCTGGCCTCCACGCGTGCTGTTACCATCAGTATTCCAAATGCACTATTCGACTTATCTCGTCATCTTCCTGCTCACTGCACCACACTTGGCAGCATACATCGGCACTGCTCCTGCAGCACCATCTTCCCTATGCAGTATCAGGACACTGGGACCGCCCTCAAAGATGTTCCACACATCTTATTGTTCCAGCGCAATGCCTGGTAGATCCACTTTCATTTCTATCAGGCCACTTTCCCACACGGCACCTTTATTGTTCACACTGATCGTGTGTGCTGCTCCTCTGGCAATATCAGTGTCCTTTACAATGGGGAGTTCAATTCCGTTGCTGTGTCCAACTGGCCGACACAATATTGCCACTCTTCGTATTTTCTCTGGGCGTTTCTGCCTGCCCTCAAATGTATGCTCCAGCAGTACGAGCGTTCCAGGGAGACTGTCTCATTCACAGCTGTCCCCTTCCACTCTGCTTCTCGAGTGGGGTCCTTCGGGCATCCGCACACTTCGCAGCCATTGACTGCTGAATTCAAATCCTATGCTCACAGCTCCTCGCAGAGGGCAGACCTCATCGGCATGCAATGGGATCTGGTGCCAACCTGCGTACACCAGACTTCTCACTTTGTTACTTCCTGCTGCCGCACGTTCTTTTTGTCTTCCTTGCGCTCACCATCTGCATTGCGAAAATTTACCCACTTTCCTGTTCTAGTGCCAGCTCACAGAACCCGGTTCAGTGAACGCTGGCTGACTCTGCCAACTGCCGCGCGGTATCGCTGCAATCTTCTCTTTGTTCATGCAGCGCCATATTTCTTCCATCCGCGACCTGGGGCGATGCAACCTTTTTACATTCCCGTTTCTATCCTGGAGCTTTGTATTTCTACAAGCATATGTTCATTGCATCCACAGTGCGTTCCCACGTCCTTGGGTGTTTTTTTGGTACTGGGATACTTATTGCAAACACTTCAAGTTGGCAGGATAATACACGGAAAAGCAG
Source organism: Ambystoma mexicanum (assembly GCF_040938575.1). NCBI lineage: Eukaryota > Metazoa > Chordata > Amphibia > Caudata > Ambystomatidae > Ambystoma > Ambystoma mexicanum. Next base: position 1,512,883,815 of record NC_090937.1, on the reverse strand, counting down.
GAGGACATCGCAGCTTACTCTGTGGTAATGTAGCCATGCCCCCCCTCGTCCCTCAGTTCCTTCCGGTATCCCCAGTACTTGCACGTTGTTCCTTCGAGACCATCCGTCTGAGTCCTCCACCCATCGCTGTCTTGATTGAGCAGTGATAGTGGTCTTTAAGATTTGTAGTCTGTGCTCGCTTTATTGGGCTTAAGTAGCAGAATGATAATTGCCTCCCTGAGGGACTCTGGCAGCGTGCCTCTGTCGAACGCCTCGTTCAACATTGCAAGCATGGAGGGTAGCATGTCTGACCTGTATGTTTTATACAATTCACTTGGAAGTCCATCCGCCCCTGGGGCTTTACTAGTAGGTAGTAACTTAATCACTCCCTCTAATTCCTATTTTGTAACTTGGGCCTCCAAGTTATCTTTTTCCGCAGCTGTCAGTTTGGGAAGATTAATCTATGCCAGTGTCTCCAGCACCTCCCCCCCCAGCAACATCCGAGTACATTCACTGGTAATAATCCAAGAAACATTCATAGACTCCTTCCTGCGTGTCTGATATTTGCCTATCTATCCCATGCACTGCTCTAATAGTTTGTCGGGGCGTCTCGCATTTATATAGCTAGGCTAATAATCTGCCCGGCTTATCTCCTTCTGCATGCTGCCTCTCTACATACTTCTTGTAGTTTACGTTGCATAGTCTCTCCCAATGATCTCTACACTCTTGTTGTAATTGGCGTATAGTCTTGGTCTGCTCTAGGGAATTCACCCCTCCTTCATCTTTGTCTCTATTCTGCTCTCTGCCTCATGCAATTTCTGTGTTATGACGCCCATCAACCCCTTGGACTTGGATATCGCTACCACTTTAAATGCTTCCCATAGTGTGCCTACCGATTCGACGCTCCCAGTATTATGTTCGAAATAATCTCATATTTCTTTCCTCAAGTCTTCCCTGAATCCGGGATCTTTCAGTGCCTCAGCTCTTAATCTCCATGTCGGGATCTTCGCCCTAGGAGCCAGGTACTGCAGTATCACTATCAAAGGCGCGTGGTCCGAGAGGACTGCAGCCTTGTACTCTGCTTTCACCATTTCCCCTGTCAACTTCAAAGCAGCAAATACATAGTCTAGTCGGGTGTGTATATTCTGTGGGGTAGAGTAGTGGGAATATTCTCTATGATGTGGATGGTGCATTCTCCACACATCCACTAATCGGAAATCACTTAATAAGGTTCTCAAGGCCCTAACCTTCCTCCCTAGCCACCAGAGTGTGCCTCTCAATTTTTTCATCTGACCTGTCTAGCTTGGGGTCCAATGTGCAGTTGAAGTCCCCCCCCATATAACTGCCCCCTCCATGTACGGACTAACCTTGGCATACAGGGTCCGAAAGTAGACTGTGGCATCTTGATTCGGGGCATACGCATTGATGATACTCTCCTCCCTGTTTTCTATCATCCCTCTCACAAACACCCCCTCCCATCCAATTCTATGGTGGACTGCAACAGCTTAAATGGGACAAGTGGTGCTATACACGTTATGACCCCCCCTGGCATATGCTGAATACGTTGCTCCTATGGTGGTCCCTTTCTATTTCCTCACTACTACCTGCTGTTTATCTTTGGTGTGGTGTGTTTCTTGTAACAGGGCAATGTCTATTTTCTATCTCCTCAGGTACATCATGACCTTATTCCATTTCAAGTAATTATTGAGCCCCCTGACATTCCAGGTCACTATCCTCAAGTCATCCATCTTTTCCATTTCCTACATCGCCTGCTTCCACTCCTGACCTCCTCTTCTTGCCCGATGCCTTGTGGTTGTAGGCTCGCTTTTCCACAACTCCCCAAACCTCCTCCCCCCTCATCCCTTAACTCCCCAAACCCATCCCTCCCCCTACTTGAACTAGCCCCATTCTCTTTCCAACTCCCATCCCAACTTCCCCTAACTGTCGCCCAGCTCCATTCCTGGATCTCAGGCTATCCCTCATCTAGCCCTTTTGTGGTATAACCGCTACTTGGAGTTTAGCAGGAGGATACTGTACTACCGGTATCTTAACTAAACTACCTAAAGGGGGATGATAGTGCATTGAGTTAACAGTATGTCACACAGTCCACATCTCTATTCGTAACATCTTTCCAAGGCTTGTTATATGCTGTACTATAATCAAGTCCCAAAGTCTATTCCTTATACAACATTAAAACATGACAACATTAACATTACAATGCAGGAAAGTACAGATCCACTTATCGGTTCCGCTCACCGTCTGGTGTCCGTCTGGTCCTATGCTCCCGCTGGGCAGTTCCTTGCATCCAGCCACTCTGCCACATCCTCTGGAGTCTAAAAAAAAAGGCCTTATTCTTGTGGAACGCCTTCAGTTTTGCTCAGTATATCAATATGTATTTGTAGCCTGCTTCATGTAACCTCCTTTTAATCGTCCGGTATTTCAGTCGCCGTCTTTGTTCCAGGAAGGTATAGTTAAGATATGCCATGATGGTTGTTGACACTCTTTTTATTGTCCCCCCTTTTTGAAAGTGCTCCAAGATCTTCTCCCTGTCCTTATAATTCAGTATTTTGGTGATAAGTGGACATGAGGGGGTGCTCCTGGCGGCGGCCTCCTGACCAAGGCTCTATGCGCTCTTTCAACCGCAAAACATTGGGTGAGAGAACCACCCCCAATTCCTTGTAGTAGCATGGTCTTGACATAATCAGTCGGACCCGATGCTTTTTCCCTCTCTGGGAGTCCCACAATTCGTATGTTGTTGCTACGTGCATGCCCTTCCGCTTCCTTGGCTCTGTTTTGTAGGTTCCGCACTTGCTGTCACAGTGTGTGTGTGTCGCAGTCACCGAACAGGTGGTCGTATTTGTCTTCACCTTCGTCTCTAACTCACTTGTACATTCTGCCAGCGTCCTCACGTCCTCACAGCATTGATCTTAAATTCCAGCGAGGTCTTTAGTTCAGCCATTGCAGCATCAAGCTTAGCCTCTCATAATGCCTTGCCTGCGTGATTGCCTCTAGTTTCTGCTGGTCATTTCGTGTCGGGGTTAACTCTTGGTAAACTCTTCCATCGTTGACTGCTTCCCCTTCATTTTAGTCAGTTTGGAGGCCATATTGGGCCTGGACACGGTCTCTCCACATGTGACTGCCAAATACGTTGTATCCCAGTGCTTGATGGCGCCCAGTCCAATTCTGATTTGCGAACCAACTGCTGCACCCCTGTTTGCCCGAGTCATCCACTGTCAGTTGTCTCCCTTTAGGCTGATTACACAGCTTGAATCCTCTCTGGTTAATGTGCTCCGCACCGCAGATGTTACTACATATGATCTCCCCCACACATGGGTTTGGCAGCTGCATAAGTCACTTGTTCACTCTTGCATGTGCATCTGGCCTCCACGCGCGCTGTTACCATCAGTATTCCAAATGCACCATTCCACTTATCTCATCATCTTCCTGCTACTGCACCACGCTTGGCAGCATACATCGGCACTGCTCCTGCTGCACCATCTTCCCCATGCAGTATCATGACACTGGGACCGCCCTCAAAGATGTTCCACACAGCTTATTGTTCCAGCGCAATGCCTGCTAGATCCACTTTCGTTTCTATTAGGCCACCTTCCCACATGGCACCTTTATTGTTCGCACTGAGCATGTGTGCTGCTCCTCTGGCAATATCAGTGTCGTTTACAATGGGGAGTTCAATTCCATTGCTGTGTCCAACTGGCTGACACAATATTGCCACTCTTCGTATTTTCACTGTGCGTTTCTGCCTGCCTTCAGCCGTATGCTCCAGCAGTACGCGCGTTCCAGGGAGACTGTCTCATTCACAGCTGTCCCCTTCCACTCTGCTTCTCGAGTGGGGTCCTTCGGGCATCAGCACACTTCGCAGCCATTGACTGCTGAATTCAAATCCTATGCTCACAGCTCCTCGCAGAGGGCAGACCTCATCGGCATGCAATGGGATCTGGTGCCAACCTGCGTACACCAGACTTCTCACTTTGTTACTTCCTGCTGCCGCACGTTCATTTTGTCTTCCTTGCGCTCACCATCTGCATTGCGAACATTTCCCCACTTTCCTGTTCTAGTGCCAGCTCACAGAACCCAGTTCAGTGAACGCAGGCTGACTCTGACTCTTCTCTTTGTTCATGCGGCGCCATATTTCTTCCATCCACGACCCAGGGCGCTGCAACCTTTTTACATTCCCGTCTCTGTACTGGAGCTTCGTATTTCTACAAGCATATGTTCATTGTAACCACAGCGCGTTCCCACGTCCTTGGGTGTTTTTTGGTACTGGGATACTTATTGCAAACACTTCATCTTGCCAGGATAATACACGGAAAAGCAGGAGGACATTGCAGCTTACTCTGTGGCCATGTAGCCATGCCCCCCCTCGTCCCTCAGTTCCTTCCGGTATCCCCAGTACTTGCACGTTGTTCTTTCGAGACCGTCCATCTGAGTCCTCCACCCATCGCTCTAGTTGAGCATTTCTGGACTGTTTTCATCCGGGTGACCCAGTCATTGGAGGTAGTATCCTTATCTTTCAGTATTGATTCCGATGTTGTAACTTTCTCTGCCGAGGGCCGCACATCCTGAAGGAGTAGCTGCACGTCCACTTTTACTTCTTCTATTTTGTTCTCAAGTGAGGATCTCAGATCTGCTATGGCTGCCAGTACTTTGTCTTCCTGCGGTGCGGTTGGGGGGCTTGTGACGCAGCCTGAGTATGGCTGTGTTTGGGTCCGGGACCTGTGATTTCCCTTGGTTGGCAAAGGACTCCATAGTAAGGGATGCCTGCTAATGAAGGCACAAATGCAGTTCAGTGTAGTAATGTGTACGTGGGCCCTGTGCGGCAGTGATTCCAACAATGTGGCCACCAGGTCTATGGTCAATGAAAAAGTGATCCAAGATGCAATGAAGAAAACATGAATTCCCTTATCAGCCGTTGCAGCACATAGACTGGTCAGTGTGGTGTTCTTTCGTCTAATTGTAGAATACTCGCATCTTGTTGGAAGACACATGGTTGTGGTAACTTTTCTGAGAGATCCAAGAAACACTGCAAACTTGAATGTAATCCTGGAAGGAATAATAATCCAGGTGAGCATCTATTCAGAAAGAAATCACTGAGCGATATAGAAACTTTCCTCTGAGGGACAGATTGAGGAAGTGAATAAAAAAAAAAGCTTTTTGTTCATGCTGACAGGGAAGCAACATGTCATCTGGACTGAAGCAGATTCGAGGCATCAATTGGGAACTGATAAATGAAGCAGATCTTGTAGAGGCTTGCAGAGGACATTTTTCCTCATGATAAAGGAACATTTGCATCACGACTGGTGAAAGAATTGGTTCCAGAAAAAAAGATAAAGTAATTTCTTAGCATCCAGAAAGCAGATAGTTGGTCAATGATGAATGCTGAATGAAGACAACAGCTTTCAGTAAGCAATCTAAAAATGTAGAGCCATTAACATTTGGTTTTCCTTCGTTAGCATCAAATGATCGAGATTAACAGCAATATTGTGTTGCCCTGTGAGAACAGACAAACACATTGTCCAAGAAGTGGATGCTGTAATCCCACGTACCACTGCATCATCTACACATGCATTATATTCATACTCATACTGCTTTCACTGACAGTAACAACTGCATTTTATATAGGAACACATGGGACCAAGACTCCTGTATATGTTTCTGAGCAGAAGGAAAAGGTGAGCGTGGCAACTACGAGGCAGCCTAGACTCTACATAGTTATTCATGTCCCAAAAAAAGATGGGAAGATACCTGAGTTTGAAATGGATGTTGTTAGTAATCAATCAAACACATCACTTGTTTCAGAAACGCTGGAGACAGGGTCGGCGCATAAGGCAAATATAAGGGGTTAATAAAGGTTGGACCTACACAGGCCATATATGCAGACACACCTGGTCCAGTGACAAGAGGCTCAAGTACAAGTCCCACTGAAAGATCATGCGCAGAGATTATAGCAGAATCTTTATGGTCTTTTTTCGCTGTAACTTTCTTCTATGCAGGGAACCGGATGGATGTTCCTGCAGACAAACCAGCCAGTAGAAGTCATGTAGATACGTTTGGAGATGTAATGATAGAAAACTACATAAAGAGTTTGAGAAGCAAAAGAAGCACCCAAGAAGATAATTATGAACTGGATGATTATCTGGACAGCACAGCACACTTGGGAAACAACATATGGTACCAACACATGAAAGAAGTTGGAAGAAGGACGTCAGATGAAGAATGCTTTGTATGTGCACTCTTGCCATAGTGCATGGGGAAGTCGAAGATCTTCATAGCTATTAAAATAGATGTCCTAACTGCACACTACATAGTGCACCTAGCTTTCTGTAGTACAAGAGGCCAGTTCAAGGGTCGAACAGCCTCTCTCAAATGGGCAACTGAAGGAACAGATCCAATGAAGATGACTATGTTCAAGACATAAAGACAAGAAACAATGCCAAGTCAAAGAATAGTGTGATCAGATTGAGAGAAGCCTGGAGTAAAAGGAACTGGAATAAGAAGAGAATTAAATAAAACAGTGAAAGTCCCAGGACAATCTCCGGAAGATATCCATAGATGGAAAAACAGAGGCCAGATGCAGATTTGGGGAACTGTATTGTCACCAGATGGCTGGGAAGAAGGAGTAGTAATCTGCAGAGATTGGGTAATAATGGGTCACTACCAACCAACAATCGAAAATGCATAAATGTTGTGTAAACCATTATGGCCAAAGCTTGCTAAACTGCTGACATGGGTCGAAGACAGAGGAGGACCCCTGCTGATAGTACTAATAGAACGTTCTAAATTATGCTTTAGGAACAATGGTACAAGAAAAATGGGGAGAATCAGAACTGTGAACAAATCTTCGATGCACCAGGAATGAATATCGGAACAGCAGTCATCATGGATCATTATTGAGCTTGTGGATCCAAGTCCTACATCAGACTGCCTAAAGATTGGGGAGGTGAATGTCCATGTTCCTGTGTTGGTGATTCCTAAAAGTGACCTGAACATTGGTAGTTTCCCAAAAGCAGATGCTTATGTAAGGCAGAACCGATCTGTTGAGCTGATAAAGTGAATAAAGAGTGCAAACTACTTCTCTGCCAAATCAATAGAAGCCTTTGATGCTATTCCATATGAACATAGACTCTTCAGCCAGACTTCTTCAGTTTTCACATTGATCTTCATGCCAAGGATCCAGGTTGGAGCAAATACAAAGTGGCTTCAGATCACCAGATGGGAATTACTACAGATGATTAATACTACCATAAAGGATTCAATGCAATCAGAGAAGAACTAAGAGCTGTAAGATTGATGACCCTCCAGAACAGATACATCCTGGACATGATCACAGCTATGGATGGAGGTGTTTGTGCCAAAACTGGAGAATCATGTTGCAACTTTATACCTTCTCATGATGACGAAAAAGGAACCTTGACAGGGGCTATAGATGAAGCTCTATGTCTAGATGATAGAAGAGGTTGAAGACATTGCTGATGACAGCTGCTTTGGATCACTCTCCTTGTGGGTTCCACAATGGATGGCAGATATGTTCACATTTCCTGGAGCTTTGTTATTATTAGTGATTCTTGGATTCTGTGTGATCAAGATAATAATCTCACAATGCAAGAAGACAGGAAAGAAATCCATAGGGATGAAGATTATGATTGATGTTGAACCAGGATGGAAGCCTAAAGATCTGACTGATGAAGAAATAAGACACTTTATGAAGGTCAGTATCCATGCACCTGAGGGAACAAAGTTCCTGTATGCAAAGGACCATAAGAAATATGTGGGAAGATGGATCTATTGCAGTCAGCAAAGATGAGCATGTGAAATCAGCCGGATGCTTGAAGGGAGTCATACAAATATGGATCACTAAAACGCATTTCTTCAGACCAGGATGTTTAGATGTAGAAAATGATGTGAGAGTGGTCAATAAATCACACAGAGGGGGGAGTGTAGAGGAGGAGCCAAGTACCCCCACTCCAACTGCCTCTCCTACATTACCTGAAACGTATGAACCAAAGTATGTGATGTATACTGAACAGTTAAACCAGCAAAGAGAAGAGCGTGGACTCTGCACAATGCCCGTAACAATACCTATACCTAAGAGGATATGGAGGTAAAGTACCCATTGAGGAAACCATACCTGCATCCAAGACAATATGATGGCCATTTGGCCACTTGAGATTCCTGATAAATTAAATGGCAAAGATGAATGGTGATGTCATACAAAGTTGAATCGACTCACATATAGAAAGATAATCAGACCAGAGCGGCAGATGATTTATAAAATAGGATAAGTGACAACATGGGATCAAGATGAAGAGACTTATGCCACAGACCTGATGAAGATACTTAGTTAGTTTAAACTTGTTCAGATGCAATGAAACACAAGCAGCAGAGCAATCATGAAGCTAGCCACATACTTTCAAATAGATTAGACTGTGGCAAGCGCCAACATATACATATATACCTCTGTAGATACATATGGACAAGTAAAGGATGAATGTTTCCACTACATATTTAAGCAGCCTTAAACAAAGTAAGAAGTACTCATTTTAGTGTTGCAGTTGAGAAAAGCAATTGAAAAAAAAGCAATTGAATCAATCAAGTTCAGCTATGGAGTTCACTGAGCCAAGAGAGCCAAGGTCTTATCAAACTGGAATTGGCTGGCATTGGATACAATTAACGTGAAAGAACAGAAGCTCCTGTTCAGAAAGGTCAAGCAAACACAAAGACGTCAGAGGACTATTGAAGATAAAATCAAATACACAAAAAGGCTCAATTTCATGGTGTCCAGTCATGTGATAGAAGGAAGTTGGACGACCGAGATGATCACACCTACGCACGGAAGCCGGCTAGTGCCCATACTCCTTAAAAATTCTCAAAGCTGGTGCAAAGACGAGCTCACCCGCACCTGGTTGTTCAGTCTGTGTGTTGCTAACTTAGATAGGAAAAGTACTGACGGGGGTTAGAAACCAATTGTAGGGGACCACATAGTAGGGGTCCTATAGTATGTGTAGCCAATGGGACATCGTACATTTAGTGATGTTCTTAGTGGTCAATTTGAAGGGAGGGCTTAGTTGCCCCACCTGATGTTAACTATCCAATTTCTCTCTGTTACTCTATATAGGAATGGAACCTGTGCTTAGTTATTCACTTAGAACCAATCCCACCTCCCGATAGGCTTTTGTAGTTTGCCACGTAGGATGATGTTGGTAATGACGCAGGTCAAAATGTTGATGATGACCAGTTATGGGTATAAGAACCCAATATTTTATGAAGTAAGCAGAGTCAGAGTATCGAGTGATTGCTGATGTTCGTTTTACTCCTTGTATTAGATACTTGACATTAAAACAGACAAACTTTGTCAAACTATTGTGTCATCTTGATTATTGATGAATGAATACAATCTGCATCCCCATCTATCTCCAGGGTACCACTACTCATCTTAAAGGGCTTGACAGAGCCTCCAGTTTACTCGTCAGAACATGAGTAAAGTGCAGAGATATACCACTCTCATGCTTTGTGACCGAAGTGCAGTAGTGCTGCGGCAAGTGCAAGTCCCGGGGGCAAGTGCAGGAGACTGGAGAGGAACACTTGGGACCTGTGAGGTTCTGAGATACACCAGGCAACCAGTCAGCAAAACTGAGCAGAAGAAGAGGGGAGAGAACAAGAGAGCAGAAGAGGAGGTTAGCAAGGAAGAGGGAGAGAGAAGGAGGACGAGAAGAGGAAAGTCTTCTGGAGTTTCTGGAATTTAAGGAGCTCTGGCTCAAGACAGAAAGAGGCAGGGAGGCTGCTCCAGAGAGAGGCAACTGCAGAGGATAAAGATCTCCCCCCAATTCTCTGCTTGGAGAAGCGATTCATCTGCAAAGAGTTGGAGGAAGACGAGCGATGGGCTCAGGAAGGTGGGTATTTATGGAGGGAGGGTTGTAGTTAGAGTGGGCCCAGGCCCCACAAAGCCTTATGGACAATGCAAAGGGTCTTGAACTTAATCCTTGCAGCCTCAGGGAGCCAGTAATTGGATTCCAGCACTGGAGAGATGTGGTCCATTGGCTTGAGGCCAAAGATAAGTCTTGCTTGCGGTTCTGTTCTGGATGAGTTGAAGAAGACAGAGGATAGAAGAGGGCAGGTTGAGAAAGAGGCTGTTGCAGTAGTCCAGCCTAAAGAGAATCAGGGCTCTGGAGATGATGAGCCTCTGGGGGAAGGTGAGAAAACGTAGAATACCTCTGAGAAGGTGCAGTTGGTAGTGGGACTTTTTAGAGATGTTTGTGATGTGAGACGAGAAGGAGAGGGTGGAGTAGAAGGTGACCCCCAGGTTTTTTGCCTCATTGGTAGATGGAGGCGCAGGGCCAAGGGAGGCCGACCAGAGAGAAAGAGGGAAGGTGGGAGCGGGGGTCCAGGTTAGGACAATCTCTGTTTTACTGGCATTGAGACAGTGATCGTTTGCAGCACACCGCAATTGAATTTCAGACAGCCAGCCAGGTATGAGTGTGGAAAAGGAAGAGTCCGAGGGTAGCCTGCAGGAGAGCTGCATGTCATCCGCATAACATTGAAAGCTGGAGGTGAAGGTGGCTATCATCCGGGTCAAGGGGCCATGTAGCCATTGAAAAACCAGGGGGATATGTTAGATCTCTGGGGCACACCGCAAGTGGAGAGAGTGATAGGGGAGATTAAAGGCTTGGTCCCTCAAGTCATCTGGGGTATTTGCTGGCATCCTTACTTCTTTTCCGGTCTGACCACGGCTAACTCTACAGAAATTCTTTTTGCTCCTGCTGGTCTCCCCACATAGGTCTCCCTATTCTTTTTCCTGCAATGTTCTCTGTCTTTCGATTTATACACCTGCAACCCCTTAACAGGTTGCAGGTGTAGATCCTTACTTAGGATTGCCTGACTATGATTAAGCAGACATGCCTGACTCTTACAATACTCTGCAGGCATCTTCTTTGTCACAGTACCAAAGTGGTAATATAAAGGTGTATTGTTCATCACTCTCAGTCTCCTCTTCCTTGTTGCAGTACTTTCAAATATTAAATGTGGGGAGATGAGATAAGAGATCTTGCAGTAACCCATAACTGTCGGGGAGGGGTTAAGTGGGTCATCAGTCTCGCCTGCAGGCATCCCACTCCCGATCCCCAAGGACCCTCCACCCAGGAGATCGTCCCTCGGTTCTCCACCTCCAGGGTCAGGATACAAGAGTGGTGGCCTTTCCCTGACCACCAGAGAAGGGCTTTCAGGAAGTTTAGGAGTGAGTATGCCCTCAGGTTTCTCACACAGGTATGCTCCTCTTCAAATGTGTATGCTTTTTATAGTATACATCTCACATTCCTAAACTGGTCTCACAACAATATTAATCTGATTTGCCTTCTTTGAAACATGTTGGTCTTTTTAAAGATCAGTGTTGTCAACAGAAAGTGTATTGACAAATAATGCAGTTTGCACTTGGATATCACTACACACCACTCCCGTTACACAAAACTAAAATGCTGATTTCCTTTTCATCATTTGTTATATAGTTCATATTATTTTCTTTTGGAGGAGTCTGAATGTGATGGGGTGACCTTGTGGACATGAATTAACATACTGCAAGAGATTAATTATTTTCTTCTGGGGAACCAATGATATTGCAAAGTACATTTGATGGGCCTTTTACTGGAAATGTACACATGCTCCTGGGCGGTGTCTCTGGTGTGAGCGAGAGGGAAGTGCGAGCTCAAGGTGATTGCTGAACTTTAATGTAATTGCTTTTTTAAAGGGAATATGCCAGACGATTGTCCAGCGAAAGGTATGGCAAGGGATAAACATTTTGAAGGGCAGCAATTGCTCTCTTTTTGTAAAAGAATATGTGGTGGTTTCGGGGGACTGTCTGAATGGTAGCCTCTGGCTATGCCATGCCATATGGGTGATGGGCGCATACAAAACAATCAAATCAGTAGTAAAGGAATCAGCAGAAATGACATGGACTACTTTACCTCTTAAATTCACTTAAATGGCAATGTGCCTAATAGATAAATACATATTTTTTCATAGTCAGTGGTAAGGCAAAGTCAAAAAAAAGGAAAGACTATGCACATTTATCATCTGGACTGGAAGTAGTTTGAACATAGCCCCAATTGTGCCCGACGGAGACACACATGTGCCTTATGTCTTGAATGCATTGCAGATTTTGCCAGTTCACCTACCAACACAGTCACCTACGAGTGATCATTCTACATATATCATTCTAGGCCTCAGCCAGTTCCCCAAAACTAGCATAGCCTAGTCTGAATGTGTGCATAACATTATAAGTATTGAATGAATATGTAGTGATTATCACCTTTTCGTTGAGGTGACATATATTTGTAGTATAACATATGTTATAATTATTTAATTAGGGAAGACACTTAATAATATGAGATCATTTGTGGGGAGGATTCCACCCATTGCTTCTGCTACTGCTCCTGCATCTGTTTGATTCCCAGGCCAGTGTTGTCATCAATTACCCCTACAGGCTTACCTGCAACACTATAGTTGGCAAATTGTGGACAGTGCATGACTGTGTAGGTTCTATGGAATTACAAGGAGCCACCAGATGACAATGGCAGCTATGTTTTAGGATACTTTGGGGGCACAATAATGGAGATATGTGTTGATGCTATGGCCTTTCCTGGGAATATAATGAGACAGGATGCCTAGCTGTTGTGTGCAAGTATAGTAGAGCTGCCACATCTTAGCCCAGATTGTCATAATGATTAGCATCATAAGTTCCCCTCATTTAAACATCTTCTTCTGTGAAAGTGAATAGCTAAAGACTGTACAGTATAATCTTCTGAAAGCATTGTGTGGCATTAGATGCTCCAAGCTCTACTGTTTAAGTCTCTCTGTGGAAAATATGTGCCATGGTGTGTTCTTTTAAGTAACTAAACGCATTGAATGTTAGTTGGCATTCATCATGCTTTGTGAAGAAAACCCTCTGCCTTGAGCTGTAGTACAAACAAGGCGTGTCAAAACCTTTAAAATGGCAATATGTTGGATTCGCAAACCGTGCCCGTAGTCCACGGACGTTGCGGCAAAAACATATTAAAAACATATTACACTTGTCAAACTAATGAAACAATCTGTGGAGACGTGAGAGTTGATAGGGGTGGAATGGGATATGTTCGGAAAAACCCATATATCCAAAATCCAGGGACATTACTGGGATATTTGCAAACTTGACAGTTAAAGGACATCCATGCATATTTCTGCATTATAGGGTCGGTGAAGAGGAGTTTTTGGATTATAGGGTCGGTGAAGCTGAGTTTTTGGATGGTTTATAACTTTGGTGCCATTCAATGATACTTGACACTGCATGAAATTCTGCAAAATAATTGTAGACCTCAAATTGAATGCTTTTGCAATTTCTAGTGCTGTTTCGCCAAGAGGGGGCAAAATTAGAGGGGGGTCCCAACATGTTTGAACGGCTTATAAATATGGTGGTAATTTGATGAATCTGTGTAAAAATGTGCAAAAATATTTTTGACCAAGCATTGAATATTTTAGCAAAGTTTGGTGTGATTTTGTCAAGAGGGGGCAAAATTAGGGTGGTCTCAACATTATTAGATGGCTTATAACTTTGGTGCCGTTTGATGAATCTGCACAAAAGTTGGAGACATTATTATTTATTTGTTGTGTCTTGTGTTGCCTGCCTTGGACCTTCATGAATGCTTCCTTGAGAGAATGGGGAAATGTATGCCTGTGGAATGTTGTGCTGTGAGTGCTCCTGCAAGTTCCATGAATGTCAGTTGGAGTGAAGCAGTCTGTGAGAATCGAGGCCGGTGGATGTCTACTGTGTATCTTCCTACTTACTTACCCTTGGACTTACCTGATGTATATACCTTGTCACTGGAACTTAGTAAAGAAGTTCACTTCCCTTACCACGCTACAATGGCAACGAGCTTGCATGAGGGAAGGACCAGAAACCTGCAGCTGTCCTCAGTAAGCAGTGCCTATAAGCAAGGAAAGAAGCCATTGAGACCACAGGAGGGGACATATACTGGTCCCCTAACCTCCAAAGGTGAGCTGACCCCTGTCCCATAGCCCAACTGCTGTTGCATAGCAGGAAGGAGGCAGCTGGGGTAGTAGTTGACTGCAAGTAGCAGTTGGAACATCAATGGGGCCACCTTGCAGTATTTGGCCACTGAAGGCAGCTGGTAATTCAAGCTTGGGAGATATCTAGGAGTTGGGGCACCAGTGGGGCCATCTTTCAGCTTTTGGCTACTGGAGGTGGCTGGTAATCCAGTTACCAGTGGAGCCACATTGCAGCTTTTGGCCACTGGAGCCAGCCGGTAATTCTAGCCTGGGAGATAACTATTTATTTATGACATAGATGGCCTGGGGGAGAGTGTTTCTGTGAGAGACTGTACCTCTGTCGCAATAAAGAAGGTCAGGTAAAGGCTCGGGTAGCTGGCTCAAGGCACAGTATAATTATAATTGGAGTTGCGCAAGGGTATTCCAGAGTCTCGGGCCATTTACTAGAGGAGTCCCGTACAGTGAGAGGCACTTCAAGAGTGGGCTCAACGTTGTGGGTTTCACGGCCGCTGGAGACCAGCTTGAGGTCTGTTGAGAGCAACTAAGGAACTCCGTAACCTGCGACAGCCTCATTTTAATGATGATGTAATCAAGAGAGTGTGGGGTCATGGCAAAGTAAGGCAACAACTCGATAACAGTTCTTTTCCGAGCAGTGGTTAGTTTCCCAAGCAATGGCTTGAGTTTCCTGGATAAGCAGAGGAAAAGACCCTGCTGTATGTCATTACGGTGGCCCATACGGTGGCCCATTGTGGTTGGAATGCCAAGGTTATCACACAGAGATTCATACATGGCAATGATGCTTTCAGGATGCTATTCACTTTTATGCGGTGCTACAGAAATGTGGTGCTTTGGGAGAGAAAGGAACAGAAAAGCAAAGACTGCGATTGCTACACCTAGCCCTCTGTGAAATATGAGGTACTGTGACATCCATGGTCTCGCGTTGCTGGGGGGCGTTTTTGAAGAACTATGGTACATTTTTTTGAGGGCGCTGAACGGCAATTTGATGCAGACATTACTTTATCCTTTACTTCAAGGATCTTTCAGTCTATAGCAGAGAATACTGAGTTGGTTATTGTTGCAATGGGAGGCCTGTGATTTTTCTTAAGCATTGCTTGTTTTAGAGTGTGCAATTCTGTTTTGCATGTTTACATATTAAAATTGATTTCTGGAGTGGGTATGACGGCATTTGGCTTGGGTATGATTTTGGCTCATCTGAGTATATTTGACATGGCCACTGTTAAGTTTCATAGCATTCTTGTATTGTTTGATGTGATAGCGGTGCATTCATTAACAGCAATGTATCTTGCTATAACGTTTTTCTTCCACTGGTGCAACAGGTGAATTTAAAGATTAAGGCTTGGACATTTACAGATTAGTTTCAATTACTGTGGTGTCTAATGCATTGATCCTGTTTCAGTTTGGAAGAATGTTCCTGGGTGTGAGTGGTGACCTCTTGTTATGATGTAAACAGAGTCTTTAGGGGTGTTCTGCCACCCTTTGCCACAAAATATTGGCGTTTGCGCCACAGAAATTGTTTTTAGAGGTGTTATGCCACCCGTGCCACTAATATTGGGGTTTGGAACCCAACACTAGTTTTTGGGTGTGTTCTTCCACCTGTGCCACAATGTATCTGGGTTTGAAACCGGGCACTATTTTTTGGGGGTTGTTCTGCCACCTGTGCCACTAATATTGGGGATTGGAACTCAGTACTAATTTTTAGGGTGTTCTGCCACCTGTGCCACTATATTGGGGTTTGGAACCATGCACAGGGTTTTAGGGGTGTTCTGCTACCCGTGCCACAAATGTTGGGGTGTTGGACACCACACATGAGGGGGTTTCCTGCTCATGTCTATGGGGAGTTGGACACCCGTACAATAGGTGGTGGTCCTCTCACCTGCTTGTGCATGACAGAGGGTGATGTGCTCTGTGGCTTTTGAGCCTTGATCATTTGTTCTGTATTAGAATAGAAGAGGATGAAGGTTGTGGTGTGTTTCAGTACACCTTAGTTGTTAGCAGGATGATGGATGTGGTTTCTGTTCTGGTTTAGGATTGTGTGGCATGGTGGTGTGTTGAAAGTTAAGGCTGGTTCCTTTTTTTGAGTGTCTGTTGTTAGGCCGAGCAACAGACTTTGAGTGTATCGTACGGTTCTTTGGCTTCATTGTAGGTTGTTGAATGTATGCCTGTGGAATGTTGTCGTGTGAGTGCCTCTACAAGTTCCATGAATGTCAGTTGGAGTGAAGCACCCTGTTAGAGTGGAGGCCGTTGGATGTCTCCTGTGTACCTTCCTAATTACGTTACCCTTGGACTTACCTGATGTATATACCTTGTCACCGTGCCTTAGTTAAGAAGTTCACTTCCCTTACCTGCAGTATCAGACTTTCATTACACCCCGCTACAACATCCAACCTTCAATGTTTGTACAACGTTTGGATGGATTTTGTCAAGTGGGGGCATGACAAGTTGCATGACTATTTTTGTACCTGCATTTTGACACTTTTCAAAAAATAAAACATGGCCTTATATGCAGCAAACTTGTGCGAGGAACACTGGCAAGGACCCGAAAGCATGGTTTCATAAGTGTGTCTGTGTTTTATTTTTTTTAAAGGTGTCCAGTGGCCATGACCATTTGGGACCGACAATGGGGTTAATGTAGGCAGGGCCACCAGGGACCAGCTATGTGGCAAAGATTTTCTAAATTGTGATAGGTATGAATGGGAAAAAGAAATCTGCTCATGGCTACAGCCCGAAAGTGCTGGACAGGATTGCAGCAAAAATTTAAGTACAAAAAACAGTGATATAACTTTGGAGGCTGGGTAGTGGGCCTAGTCATGAGCAAGGAAAAATGTGTACTCTGATTTGCTACTTTGGGCTTGTGGCATGTCCGAAGCCCTAGGTTTGAACAGGAACAAATATTCTGCTTGTGGCTACAGCCTGAAGTGCTGGACTGGATTACAACAAACCTGCACGTAGATCATCAGAAAGTACCTGAAAGTATGCTTTTGCAAATCTGTCTTGTGTTTTATTTTTTCCAATGTGTCAGAATATAAGTAAAACAAACTAGTGACATAATTTATGTGTCGGGCAATGGGCCTGGCCTTCGGCAAGGAGAATTGTCTAATATGATTTAATAGTTGGGGCATGCGGCATGGCTAAAGCCCTAGTTTTGAATTGGAAAAACAAGTCTGGTCATGGCTACAGCCTGCCATGCTGGACGGGATTGCAGTAAACTTGCAGCAGGTGCATCAGCAAGGACCTGAAAGCCTGCTTTTGCAAATGTGTACTGTGTTTTATTTTTCCACAATGTCAAAATGTAAGTACAAAAATGGTGATATAACTTTGGTTGCTGGAGAGTGGGCCTGGCCTTTGTCAAGGATGAATGCCTACTTTGATTTACTTATTGTGGCATGCAGCATGGCTTAAGCCCTAGGTTTAAATGGGAAATAAATTCGGATTGCTGATGCAGCCTAATGTGCTGGACGGGATTGCAGCAAACCTGCATGTGGAGCATCAGGAAGGACCCGAAAACTTGGTTTTGCAAAACTGTCCTGTGTTTTACATTTTGGAAAGTATCACAATGTAAGCACGAAACAAGTACAAATGTCCACTTATTTGCTTATTGGGGAGTGTGGCATGGCCGAAGCCCATGCCCTATGGATTCTGGAGCACTGGCTATTGGTCACATTATGAGGCTATCGCGGACACTGAACTAGGATGGAGGGAAGGTGCAGTGGCTAACAAAGGTGATTTGGTGAGGCTGGGCTCATGGTCGAGCCTCATGATTAGGCAATTGAACCATAACTTGCTTCCCCAGCATGGGCTCCTGATAACGACACACATTAGTACGCGTTGCCAAAAAACTGTTTGTTAAAGGAGGTTTATAGTTCTTTCTTTTTTATTATTTTATTTTTTTATTTAGTTGAAATATCAACAAATATACAAATTTCATTTGTTTCAATAAAAACACTATATAATCTAAATATACACACATATAAATGTACACAATCTACACATTTACACAATTTATGATGGTCAACCTAGAACAGAGGCACATCAACTGCAGTGCTTGATTACTTCTATCTGTCTGATGGCATAGTAGAGAATATTACAAAATTTACGAACAAAATATCAGCCCAATGTGACCACAGCAAAATAGCGATTGAATGGTCAGAGAATAAATTACAACTTCCTGTGTTAGAGTTAAACAATGGATTAAATTGGTTAAGAATATCAAAGACGCAAGCCTCAGGCTTACTGTATACATTCCATCAGTCGCTCCGTAATAACAATGATAAATTAGAATATGGATGGCTCTTAAAACCATTTATGATACCAATGATGGCAAACCAAAAACATGCGAGGATCCATACACGTACATACAATATTCTAATAGTAGAAAAGAAAAATGATTTACGTAAGAACATAAGGGAAGCAAGAATATTAGACCTTAAGGATTCCATCCAAACCATAAAACACTTAAAACAACAATACAGAACTCATTGAAAACGTTAAAGGCTGAAATGATACAAAATGACATCAAACAGATGCTAAGTGCTCTCCAAAATCAGAGCACAAGAACTCTTTGGAATCTTCTGAATGAAAAAGGAGACCAACATGAGAAACCAGTTTCGAATGTCCCAGAAATTGAATGGATAACTTATTTTTCAGCCTTATACAAACAACGAAAGAACCAAATTGATGAGCCTCCACGCTACAAAATTTAATAAATGGGAAATTAGTTGGGATTTCAATGACATCCTAAATCACATCAAACACCTAAATCTATCACATGCACCTGGGCCTGACAGCCTAACCAATGAAAAACTAAAGCAAAATCCATGGGCGGAGCTGTGCACACAAATATTTTCGATCATTAAAGAAACTAACATTATACCAAGTATATGGAAAACTGCCATGTTAATCTCAATTTTTAAACACGGAGACAGATCATAGTCGGTGAACTATCGTCCAACTGTGCTCTTAGACCCGCTAGGCAAAGTATTTACAACTTTTCTATTAAACAAATTAACCAAGTGGACACAGAGCGCGGGTAGATGTGATCTAAGACAAAAAGGTTTTATAAAAAATGTAGGAACCAATATCAACCTGCTTATATTGAATCTCCTAAAATTAGAAGCAATGTTAGATAAAATTCCAACACACGCAGCCTTTACTGACCTACAGATTGCGTTTGATGCTATAAATAGAACAAGGCTATCGGCCAAGCTTAAGTGTTGGAAATGCTGAATGGATATCTTAGAACCCATTACAGCACTGTATTCCAACACTGCTATCAAAATCATACTGTCACAAACAGGGCATTTAACGGCAGAAATCATCAAATGGAAATGAATTTTTCAGGCAGCCAATTGAACACTGCCACTAATCCACCAAAATTGAACAATATACAAATATCATACTTCTTCTATGCCGGCAACTTGGTTATTCTTGATAGAACCCAAGTTGGGCTACAAAAAAGAATGCATGAACTAGAAGTGTAAGTCAAATCAAATGAACTTAAGATCAATGTCAAAAAATCACAGGAGATGACGCTTGCAAGTTACCTAAAAAAACACTAGTAATATTCCTTGAAGGTAAAAAAACTAGAAACGGTCATGACAATAAAATACTTGGGTGTACTGATCAATCAGTCAGAAACAGCAAAGGAATGGGTACAGAAACTAAAAGAGAAAGCTTTATCATTAGCATGGAAGGGAAAGATTTTACACCACAAGTACGGGATCTATTCAATGATTCCAATTACTGCCTTTTACAAACAAAAAATGATGGCAATTTTTGTATACGGCTCAGAAACCATGCTTAATACCCTGTGCGACCTTTGGATCCAACTGGAAGGCTTAGTATGGACAAAGATCCTGTCCCTGCCTCCTGCTTATCCAACTCCATGGATACGCTTTGAATTAGCATTACAATCCATGGAATCAGACAAGAATTGGAAATATTAACATTATATAGAAAGACCCTACAACACAAAGTACTAATGATGTGGAAAGAGTTGTGTGAAATGATAATGAGACAAGAATACATAACTGTTGATATGCTTGTCAACCGCCTGCAGAAAGCGAAACTAAGGATACAAAGGGCCTCATTACGACCCTGGCGGTACAGGGTAAACAGCGCCGTAAAAGGTGCCGGCGCTGTTTACCCCGTAACGCCTCATTACGAGGTCCCCTCGTGGGACCCAGGAAGCAACGCCTGGTCAAACCAGGCATGCTTACCGGGTCCCGCGAGGGGAAGAGGGAGCAAACAACGGGCCAACTCATAATGGCCTGTTGTTTGCTCCCTCTCCCATTCCCATTCAGCCCTATGGGTGCTGAAATGGGAATGGGGAATGACCGGGTCCGGATCCTTGGAGGGAGGAATTACCGGGCCTTCCGAACTCGGAATGGCCCAGTTATTCCTCATTATGAGGACCCGGACATGGCTACTGCCGAACTCGTAATGAGGGCCAAAGATATTACTGGATCCACACAATACAGTAAAAGGCTCAATACCAACTGGCACTAATTATGAATTTGAAACACGAGCAGAGAACCAATTTCCACAATGTTTGATAAAATTCAAGGATCGTGAAATGAGATTTACCTTTCTGAGATTACGCCTGTATCTGCTACCGACCAGAGAAGTACTGGTGAAGTCCAAACAACTTCCATTGACACTCAAATTCTGCCGATTTGGCCTTCAACATGAACAAATAGAATCCTTACAACACATAATTATGGAATGTGCAGCTCTTCAAGAGAAACAACATCTGCATAGTGAAATGTACTCCAAACTATTGAACAGGGCAAACCAAGACTCTGCTAGGCCCACATTTTAAGTGGAAACAATAGATTATGGACAATTAGAGTTGTCCAATTCTGGAACTCTATTATGATGACAAGTCATAAAGGAGATATAAGCGAAAAAAAATTGTTACATTTCTGATATTTTAAAGTAATCAAATTCTTTGTTTTAAATTGAATATATAAGGAAAATATAAATTAGTGAAAAGTTTGTAAAACAACTGTAACATTCAATAAAAAAATGGTTTTGTTTCAACTAATTTAGAGGGATATGTTCTTTCTTTTTTCCATTGGTTGCTTTTTACTTAGTATCTCATATCTCTTAGACTTTAATTTCTATTTTTGTGCCCATAATAGTTGTCTGACTATCAATGATGGTATATGTAAGATTGCAGCATTTATCTCTAAGAATGGTGACACTTTCTATGTCTCGTGATCTTATCGCATGCAAAGAGCTACTATTGTGGAATACTGCTAACAGGATGGACCCTTTTTTTTTCATTCAGCCATTCTTATAGTTAGGCGTTCACTATTTATAATTTCACTTGCACCCCGGACTTCAGGTTCTTCAATTCTCGTTTTATTTCTATTTAGCTATATCTGTCAGCTTAATTCTGCAGTTTGTGTTTTTCTTACCGGACCTATCTCTTTCCTGATCACACTCCCTTTCAGTGGTTCTATGTCTACACCTTTTTTGTGCCAATGTTTGAAACTGCCCAACCTCAGGCCCAAAATTTGGGTTAATCAGTTCAAGACTCTGTGGAGGAGTAACCTATTGAATACATTCTAGATCAATGCTTTCAATTGGTATTGAATGAGTAGTTAGATTCAACAGTACACTCATATTTTCATCTTGCTCTTTTTCCATTGCCATGCTCAGATTTTGTATCTGCTCCAATTGGTTATCTCCCTCTAATGCATGTACAATTTCGTTCAGATTTGTGCATGTTACCTCTGGATTCTTTAGATTTCTTATTAAATTGAGGTGTAGTTAAGGCTTTAATGAAGTTTCCCAGTTATTTGATTTGATTTTTTTTTGGGTTGTTCTTTTATTTTATATGTTTACTTCTTCCCTTTTTACCACATCTTATGTTAGTAGAACATATCGTATATTTGGTCTTTTCCCGATGAACAAATAAGATCAATATCGATCACGCTGGGGTCGTCTACTATGTGCGGTATAGAGCATTCCACTGGCTCAGCAAACTCCTCTTCTAATTGTAGTATCTGGTCTGTAGATGTTGATTCAGCTACATTAAGTGCCCCTGTTTGGGTGGATATGTTCACCTGACTAACCGTCGGGCAAGCATCACTGTCTGTCAGACACAGTCACAGCTCTCGAATTGTGCGGCACACTTTTACATTCACAAGTAGTTTTTATAGATACTATTTCTCAAATGATGTTGTTTTTCTGTTAGACATACTTAGGTTAATATGATTGATTTCTACAAGTATTTGATCAGAATTGTCTTGAAAGATACTCGTTACATCTGCATTTTGTTAAATTTGTGTTTTCATATGCCCGTACATTTTTGTAAGGCTAAATAGGCCTGTATTCATGGCCGCAAGTGTTATCTCATAGGCCGGGATATGATGAGGCTTAAAACCGAAGGAAGGTCTAGGGGTAGGTCTGACATACTACGCCTCTGATGAGGCAATTGAGTTCATATTTTGTGCCCTGATCTTGATGTGAAAATCAGAGACATTAACACATTTGTTTCATTTATTGTGTGCATTGCTACGTCAATCACCTTTTCATTAATCATTTGTGTTTCAGGCACTAAAAAGACATTAACTTAGGCCTCACCGCTTGCTATAGCTGTAGGAGACTTGCCCCCAACAGGCGTGGGTGCCTCTTTTCCACTGACACACCACTGAAAGGCAAGTCTCCCACATGACCTCTACTCTGTTTTAAAACATCACGTTCAGTGTGTATTTCGCTGGAAGTCTGATCTTTCACAAGGAGCTTGTTCATGTAGGCAAAACCTTACTACCAGCATTTATCTGAGAGGTCTTGGGCTGTAAATTCAGTATTGAAAAGTCGAACAGTCACCACTCGCAGGATGCACCCAACTTCTGGATTATATGGAATTCTTTGCAGAGTGGGTGGGGCTTGGCCTTGTAAATATACAAACAGCGTTTTTAAGGATTACGTAAGGATTATGTATGTTATTGAAGGCTCACAACTTCTTATATCTGCTCAATATAAAGTGTTTCTTGTATAGTTCATAACAAAATGTGTCCAATGGTGAAATTGAATGAACGCTTGCTGAGTAGTATGGTGGATCCTCCAGCCGAAAAGTCACCACTCGTACAAACCACTCTCACAGGAAGTGCAAGCGCAGGAAGACTGCAGCTTCTGGATTATATGGAATTATGGGCAGAGTGGGTGGGGCTTGGCCCAAAAGTTTTCCAATGGTGAAATTGAAAGACCGCTCTCTGAGTAGTATGGTGGCTCCTCCAGCCGAACAGTCACCACTTGCAGGAACCACTCTCACAGGAAGCGCCTGTTCATTCATATATTTAAAAAGAGGAATTATTTATAACTTATATACAGTGATGTAACATCATTTTCACTTATAAAAACCTATGAAATTCACTGAAAAACATTGTTAAAAGCGGCGTTAAGTTGCACTAAAACGAAAACTATCAACATCAATGAATAAAACTTTGTTAAAGGGATTTTATGGTTACAAGTGCAATCTAAAAAAAACATGGAATTAGCCAGTTATGGAAAGCTATGCAACCCTAACTCGGGCCACCACCATGCACTGCTAATACCAACAGGCAGGCCATCAATGATGGCATCATAAATGATCCACACTGATTGTCTAACCCAACATATGAACATTAAATATATCAATAGAAATATTAATATATAAGTATCAAAAATATGCTTGAAAGGCAGTTGGCCTTCTCATGGATAAGCACTCAATTCAGGCCACTGAATACACCTAGGTGACCACCTCAAATTATGTCTGCCTTGCGTGGAACAGATATTCCCGAACTGTATGGGCGGGTTTGGTAGGGTGATTTGAGTGGTACAATAGTAGGGAATATGTGGTTTAATATCAGTTTCACTATTGCGTAGGCAGATTTAGGACATTGCACAGCAGATGTGGAACTAGGATTTAGTGGAGGGATGCAGTAGGCAGTGCATTGACAGGATTTATTTAAGGTAGTAAACGAATGCTTTAGTTGAGGGATAGGTAGCACATTTAAACTGGACTTACCTGAGGAATAGACTAGTGAAATAATGTAGGCAATGGATGGCACATAGTGAATACTTTGCAATACATAAACACTTGTCATTGTTATATTTAGAAGAACATCCCCATTATTTTGCTAAAATAGTGCAAATGCTTGTTGCTTGAGAATTTGTAAATTAAAAGTTCTTGGATGTTTTAGCTAATGACAAGTCTTTTGTTAATTGTAATTGGGTATTCATAACATGCTTAATACCCAGACTTTTCTAAGTGCTGGAACACGGGGATCAAACATGTATTACGATGCGTCATCTTGCTTCCAGGGTGAGCACGTTGCCCCTGAGCTATCCTCCTGAGACTCTGAGAAATCTCTATGGTCAAGTGAAGGCAATGATTGGTTATAATTTTTGTACCAAGTCAGCATACTTGTTGCTTGCAAATACATATTTTACAATTTATTTTGAAAAAGAAATCTCTTACATATATGTTTTTGCAAGAGAGTGCATTATGTTGATCTAACTGATTCTATTGCCTTTTTTCTAACCAAACCACATAATCATTGCTTGCATTGGAAAGGCTTAGCATATTATGGTATAGCTAAATTGTGTGCAAACCTATTTGACACACCTAAACAGGCAAGGGGGGGAGGAGTAGGCATGCATCTTGAGAAGGTTTGATATCAGCAATTGCAGCTGCTCCCTGCACTGGGGTAGCCAGGACCCCAGTTGAAACCAACATTGTCACATTCAGTATTTCAAACTTTTCCAAATACATCATTTGGTAGACAATACTAGCTAACACATTACTATCTTTACCAAATCTGCAAATCTTTACCAGCGTTGTATGTTGAGGCCCTCAATGCAGTGTAACAGGCAATGGATCTGTCCATGGGGCAGAAATTCCACTTCACCATAGAAAAATGAGCCGAACACTGACTAAATGAATGTGACTTCTTCACTTTCACCTTCCTGAAAGAGGTCTGGATCCCTACATAATTCTAGAAACCAGCAAGTTAGTAGTCAGGCCTCAGCAGCATTTACATCTAGGGAAAGGTAGAGTAGTTGGTGGCATATTTGCATAATTGTAATCCTAGCTACAACCTCCAGCTGGGCTTTGATGCTGTAAACTATTGGTTGAATATCCTGGCTGATCTACCAGTAGGGAATAACAGATATATTCCTATCTTTTCAAATGTCCTTTGCCTTGTTTGAGATGTTTCATCATCATTTGCCAGAACATGACCAACGTGATTGTGATTGAAAATATGCTCAAAAATCAGCTGGTCCTACACTGCAAGAAACGTTCTGCAACAACATTTCAAGACTTGTATTTCCAACCAATGGAATTCGATGTTGCATATGTTGGAATGGCTAAGTTGTATTATATTATGTTATGTTATGTTATGTTATGTTATGTTATGTTATGTTATGTTATGTTATGGACATTTTATTCTGTGCCAAATCACCACCATAGTTTTCCCTTGGGGCAAAGATCTATCTGGAAGTTGTCATATTGTGGCCATCCAGGGACGTTCATGCATAGTGTGTAGAGGAAGAGGAAAAGGGACAGAGGTTTAGAGGCAGTGGAAACGGGGTCGAGGTAAAATAAATTGGGATTCAAGAAGCAGTGTGGCCGGTTAAAGGCTTAATAATTGTGATAGCATGGACACAGGTTGATTCAACAACATGAATTGTGGATCCAGTGTGCAGACATGTGCAGTTTTCTGTTGGAACAGGGATCGCTTACATTGAGGCAGATTTGAACACGAATCTCACATATAAATGCCAGGGTGCGAGATGGACTCAATATGTGCTCAATCAAATCCCTACAAGTGTAGAGGCATTTTGATGTCAAGGAATGTGTTTAATTATTCCACCACACCAAGCTGACAAATCGTATTACTGGGACAGCCAAGTCTGGTGGCTAAGAGTGACAAAGGGAGGAGCATGCTATGTGGTGGGTATGAGCAGAAATATAGATTGGAGAAGAGAGATACGTTGAATATTGGTCCCTCTGTATCAGAGAAACCATGGCACCATATGAGAATGTAGGGTCATAGTGTGGCACTTATTGTGTGAAAGGGTTTGGTAGGCAACAGATGAATACAATAGACTGAATGAGGGCATGGAAAGATATGATTAAATAAATGACCTGGTCTAGACATTTGTTGGGTATTACCTTTTTTCCCCTGATTTTGAGCCACACTACCCTTTTCACAGGACAGGTGGATCCATCATTAGCTCGAACAGCCTCCAATTTCTCCCCTCCTGTTTTTCCTACACTCACTCCAGTTGCCATTCATTTTCCTCCTCCTGTTCCACAACTTCATATACAACCTATTCCCCTGACTGCTCCTAATATTTGGCCATGGTTTGTTCCACCTCCCATCGACCTCTCTATTACACCCTCCTCATGTTCAACTACCTTGTATGTATGTATGTATGTATGTATGTATGTATGTATATTTGTATGTATGTATGTATGTATGTATGTATGTATGTATGTATGATATTGTGCAAACCTAGTTTGGAAGCTACAGAGGATCTATGTA
This sequence comes from Ambystoma mexicanum, assembly GCF_040938575.1. Classification (NCBI taxonomy): domain Eukaryota; kingdom Metazoa; phylum Chordata; class Amphibia; order Caudata; family Ambystomatidae; genus Ambystoma; species Ambystoma mexicanum. The sequence continues at coordinate 1,512,857,227 of NC_090937.1, read as the reverse complement.
ATCACCCAATAGGAGCTTTACTTGGTAAGGGGAGCAAGAGAGGTGGTGGAAGCTTAGGGTTGAGGGCATTGAACATTGATTAGTGAGACATTCTTGTCAGGATAGGGTCTTCAAACCCTTCCTGACATGTAGAAAGTTTGATGCATGTTTTATCTGCATAAAATACTTCCCAAGAATGGGTGCATGGCAAAAACTGATTTCTTTTCCTGTGTTTTATTTTTCTTCCTGCACTGTTTTTAGTCTGGCGATGTTGTACCATCTTCTGCTGCCACCTCTAGGGTTCCTTCCTCCTACTTCACATCCTGCTTACCCTCCATCTCTGCTTTTTCATGTTTCAACAATGTTCGCCAAACCTCCCCTTCTCAGTTCTCACCAATACATGCGGTTCTTCCAAAGAGATATGCAGTTTGTTTAACCATTGTGGTAGCAGGATTCACTGAGGCAAATGTTTTCACAATGGTTTTCTACTATTACAAAGCATTTTTCAGATGTGTTCATTTGTTCTAATTTTCGGCTGCTGCAAGAGACTAAAAAGAAATTTTTTAAATAACATTTGGAATTGTTTTCCTTTTTTAGGGGTAGAAGGAGCAAATGTTATGACAGATGGCATACATACTAAATAATCACTAATATTGTCACAAAATATCTTCTATTTTTGGTGAAGGAAGAGTTAGGATGAAAATGAGTTTATATCAAACAGAAAGGGATTTGCACAGAGTTTCTCACGGGGTAGCCAGACTTTAAGGTGCTTCACAAACATGCATGATACACAATATAAGGACACTTTCAAGTAATGAAATGTGACAAACAAACACTAAATAAGCATTCCAGTGGCAGCAGCACTACCTCTTCTTCTCTCACCCCATGTGTTTGACCCCACTTCCTCTAAAAACCAAAGTCAACCCACAGAAAATGAGGGTGTGATTGGGGCCTTTTACTATACACTGATCCTCTTCCTCAGAGTTCCGATTGGTCTCCCACATCTCTGCGGGAAATATATTTTTTGTCCCATATGCCGGGGGTGTTGCTAGGTCTGGGAAAGATCAGGGGCTAAGCTAATGTCGGGACTTGTGGGATTCTGGGCTAGCTATAGCCTTTTGGTTGTAGTCCCTGAGCTTCTATCCGGGGCTACAACCAAAAGACCCGGGGCTATAGCCTCCTTAGCCCCTCCCCAACAACGCCTCTGCCATATGCTGAATCTTGTTAAGGGATTTTGTTGTGACTTTGACCTGCCAATGGTCCCAGTGAAATCTTCCAGGTACTACAAATGTCACTGGCAATATTTCTCAGCCCTTCAGATCAGTTTGATGATGGATCATCCTCACACACTATTGGATGACGCCTGTATGGTGATGTGGCTTTAAGTGGTGGTCTGGCCTCTGAAGAGGATGTGGTGTTTGGCCATTTAGAGTGGCGCTTTTGTTGTAACAGCTTTGTATATAATGTATGGAATCTTAAACATAATGTAAGTCTGAAGTGGTAGTTGCTAATGCTTCTAGAGAAGGCAGTGATGTCTTTGAATGGGCATCTGGGACTGTTGCAAATAGGCGTTTGCCACTGTCGAGGTGGGAGACCAGGACCTCAACAACATACAGGCTTCAGTTTGCATAATTTGGTAGTGTTCTGATTGGGTTATTTTGGAAATCTGTCTTCAAAGAGATGTCACAGTCTATATTAAAGCAGAGAGACATTGCAGTGGGGGGCAATTGAGGCGTGAATTGGTCATGCTTCATATCAGTCATCCATATCTGGATTTGGGCATGCTGGTAGGGTCTTCTAGGAGAATACATGCAGTCTTTGTTGGGTTGAGCTACAAGTTGGCCCTTGACATTCAAGCTTGATTGAAGGAATGTTGTTCATAATTGATCTTTAGGTAAAGCTGTGTGGCATTTGTATATTGATATTTCTTGGCAACGAGTTTACCAAGGGGTTCGATGTAGAGGTTGAAGTTGCCATGGGACAGGGGAACAGCCTTGTGGAACTCAGTGGATTGTGGGTATTGCTAGGATCTGTTGAGGCCCACTGGGATGATGTGATCTCTGCTGAATAGTGAGGATGATGACTACTACATGAACGTTCCATTTATTCCCAGGACTGTTGGAGTGATGTTGTTGATGTTGTTGAGGGTTTCAGGGTTAACAGTGTCAAAAGCAGCAAGGAAGGTGAGGAGGATTAGAAAGCAGGGGTTCCCTTCCTACAGTGAGCGTAGATCATGACTCATAACTTGGATGGCTGCAGACTTTGCTGCATTGTGGTGAAAAAGTGGATTGTTAGTGCAATCGGGAATTGTGCTGGGTGATCTTTTCTTTGAACTTTGTCAATGAGGGATATATGTATGGTGTGGCAATAGTTGACCATGCCATTAATGTCAAATATATGTTCCTTTAGCAGTGCGATGATCTGTCCTGTTTTCAGTGCATCTGGGTGCCTTATGTGGGGGATGCATTGATTACTTTGAGCAGTGGTATGAGTGCTTTACCTTTAATGACCTTCACACATGTAGGTGGTGGGTTTGAGGGCTGTAGGAGTGTTGGTCAGATGTTCTGGCATAATTGTGAATTTGGTCCATCTTGATATGCTGCAGGCTGGGTGGGTATGATGTCTCTGCTATGTTTGGTGCTGTCACTGTGTTTTGTGTTCGCTTGCTTATCTTGTCTATGAAGAAGCTGTTGTTGATGGTGCATTTATTAGGGGCATTGCAGGTTTTGTCATCATGTTTGTGTGTCCCTCAAGGCTTGGAAGATCCCATGGAATCTGCCATTGAGGTGAGTGTACATTAGTTTGTTTTGGTTGTGATGATGAGTACCCTAGTGTTTATCAGAGGCTTCCCATAGTGATGAGGCCTTCCAGTGGGTTTGATTGTTTCCACAACTTCACTTTTCTGCAGATTGCCCACTTGCTGTTGATGGGTTCCTGTCTGTACCAAGATGTACATACTTGCCAACATGACCCATTCCAATCTGTAGGTATGTATCCAGCCCTTATTGTTTCTTTGCATTCTGGGATTTGTAGTTCAACTTTTCCCATTATAAAACTGGAACTGCAGGTCCCAGAATGCAAAGAAAGAAACAGGACTGGTTAATGACCTACAGATTGGAATAGGTCATGTTGGCAAGTATGAGGTGTGAAGGACCTATGTTTTATGAGTCAAGGTGTGACTGATGCATGTCCTCATTTAGGGCATGGTTGAGTATGCAGAGCTGAGCATTGGCATTTTACAAGAGTTCGGCAGAGAGGCCAAGGTGATGAGCTTTCCATCCAGTGCATTCATGGAGATGTTACTGAATGGGTAGAGGGGTTACTTAGTCACTTGTGGTTTGCCCTGAAGGGAGATATTAGTGTGTTTTAACAGGATGAGTATGGTTGTGTTGTCAGTCCAATCCAAAGGTAGGTGTCATGAAATGTGATGGCTGGGGGGTTGGTGAATAGCAGGTGGTCAAATGTGTTGATTTTGTTGTGGGTGGGTTTTTTGATAAGTTTAATGCTGTTCGTAGATTAATTAGAGTCTCTCTGGTTTTCTTTATGGCTTTAGTGCCGAGCATGTTGAAGTACCTGAGGTAGATGCTGGTTGTGTTTTTGATGGATGTTGTTGTGATGAGGTCTGTGAATTTATCAGGAAAAGGCTTGATGATTTAGGGTGTTTGGTAGATCAGGTAGAAGGTAGCTGTCTGAGGGTTGATGAGTGGGACTTTGCAAGTGAGGAGCTCCATGGATGCAGGGCTGGGGTGCTCTTGGAGATTGTTTTTCCATGAGGTCTTGTGAAAAATAGTGAGCTCAGTATCAAACTTCCCTTTGCAACCGTTGTGGTGTATGCTCTAACCTGCGGCGAAATTATGTGGTGGAGAGCCAAGTCTCTGTGATAAATAGTGTGTCTAGGTTGTGATTCTGATGATGGCAGCAATGTCTACTGCGAGTAGTACTGTGGAAGGGATCTATGTGAAATTAACGAAAAAATGTTTCAATGAAAACATTTACAACAAAACGAAAAAATAGTGAAAAAATACCCATTTTTTATTCCGGGGTTCACCTCAAGAAACCCACCGTTTCTCTATAATTATAGCCCTATCCCAACCACCCCACCCATTCTAATCCCTTATCCCACCCCCACATATGTATTATTCGTTAAAAAAAGTTATTCATTAACATGTATTCGTAATTATGATTGGATAACCATTGGCATGAGCATTGATGATCATGGGGTTACATTTATGTTTTGGAGGTGGACTGTGGGTGGTGATAAGATTTATATGAATATGGTTCTGTGAATTGTAAGCCAGAGTTAGCGTGGCGAAAACTGGGTATTTTCAGGTGTAGGTGAGAGTGGATGAGAAGGGGTTAGTGATGTGTGATGCAAATGCTGCTGGCTAACCCGAGATATGTGTCACATGAGTTTAGCCCCTTTCCACTCCCTAACATGAACATACAGCAATTGCTTCTTCCTTCATATTCCCAATGCTACAGAGGCCGGGTCGAGAGACACTCTGTGATCTTAGAATTAAAAAGGCAAAGTAAGTGGTTGGGAAAAGAAAAAGAACATCAAATGATGAGCAGTGGTTATCAAGTGAGTGGTGCATAGCTCAAGCACCTCGATCCACTTCCACCAGCTGACAATTTGCAAAGAAAAACGAGGATGGAAGGCAGTTTAAGAAGGAAATGAAACTGGGGTGGGGCTAATGCTTCACTAATGCTTGAACAAATAGCTCTGGCTTGTCCATCACAGCACCTAGAATCTGGAATTCACCAACAAACATCTGTAACGAGATTTCTTACCATAAATAAAAAAAAAGATCAAAAACATGGCTCTTGAACAAAGACTAACACCCGTTGCACATCTCACCCAGACCACCAACCCTACCACCAGGCTCGTTGTGTTATGTTAGCAACAATCCCTAAGCCTATAAAATAATCATAAATTGTGTACATTTTCTTCTGTATTCTATGTGTAACACAAAAAAGTTGTAACTACTGTATGTAACTGATAACATCTCATATATGCTTGTAAACCTACACCGTGATACCCCAGGGTTTGGCCGTGAAATCAAATGTAATAAATAAATAAATAAATAAATAAATAAATAAATAAATAAATACATAAAACGAGCACCAACATCTGCACCAAAGATTAGCATTAATTAGCAGGTCGTTTTGTTCTAATCAATTGCAGTGCTCCATCGATGTTCATTTAAAAGGGTGTGCAAACTGTGAGGGGGAATGTGTCATCAAATGAAATGGTATGCTTCTCCATTGAAACAGGAACCTTTTATATCAGTGATGTTAGTCGTCTGTCTAATACCAGTCTCATATCAGTCCTGCATCAATTCATCATGCATTCAAATACCAGTATATGAATATCTATATAGGGCCTGATTCATGGAATTCGTAGCGCAGTGCAAAGTCACTTTGCACTGGTACAACGTGACTTTGCACTGCCAATGAACACCCCGATTCACAAACGGTGCAAAGTGTATTTTTGCAGTGCACAGTCAGTGCAACGTGTATTTTTACAGTAACAAAATCAGTGTAAAGTCACATTGCACTGCAAAAATACACTTTACACCACTCTGTGAATCAGGGTGTGTGTGTGCACCGGTGCAAAGTCACTTTGCACTGCCAATGAACACCCCGATTCACAAACGGTGTAAAGTGTATTTTTGCAGTGCACAGTCAGTGCAACGTGTATTTTTACAGTAACAAAATCAGTGTAAAGTCACATTGCACTGCAAAAATACACTTTACACCACTCTGTGAATCAGGGTGTGTGTGCACCGGTGCAAAGTCACTTTGCACTGCCAATGAACACCCTGATTCATTGAGCAGTGCAAAGTGTATTTTTGCAGTGCAAAGTCAGTGCAAATTGTATTTTTGCACTGCCAATCAACACCCTGATTCACAGAGCGGTGCAACGTGTATTTTTTCAGTAACAAAATCAGTACATAGTCACTTTGCACAGCAAAAATACACTTTGCACTTCTCTGTGAATCAGGGTGATCATGCACCAGTGCAAAGTCACTTTGCATTGCATGACAAATTCCAAGAATCGGGCACAATATGCTCTCTCTCTACAGTGCATGTTATTTAGTAACACATTTTCCTTTAATTACCACAGAAATGGCGATGCAAATTTTGGCTAGGTGGGCACATGCAAAAGATTGCGCCAGAGCCAGAAAGCAAAAGCAGAGTAAACAGAGTCAATGAACCGTCCAGAAAACATTTTAAGTTAAAACAATATTCCAAGTTCTTAAAACCTCACACCAGCACCAACAACTAACACTGCTCACTGCAATCAAAGCAATAGTCACCTTGTTATGCTTTTCTTACTAAAGTGTCAAACGTGAGGCATATTTTTCTGAAGCTGCATTTGACGTTATTTTAGTCTATTAATTGCCCTGTCAACTCTATTTGTAGAATGAATGTTATGTTATTGCTTGCCAGTCTTCCACAATGTAGGTTTCCATTGCTCGATGCCAATGCAGCTGAGAGACCCGTAGTCCATTGGTTTCTTCTCTACCACAGTTCCCATTGTGTGTAGGGACGTCATTTGACCCATATGCCGGGGTAGCGGAAGTGACATCACATGACCCTTGACCTCTGATGACATCACAGGAAGTCACGTCATTTGACTCCCTCCAGAAGTGACATTACGAGAAGCGATGGAACACGACTGTTTACCCCTTGACAAAACAGGAAGTGGCATCATATAGCATTGTTTCTAAGTACACTATGAAAAATAAGGTTACAATATAACTAACGTGATATACATTTCAAACAAGAATGGATCACCATTTGTATTGGCAGAAAAAAACATGCTATAACTGCAACTTGTGAAAAGCAAACTACATAGTCCGAAATGGATGCTTATTCTACTCTAAATGCTTCTTGGAGGATTTTGTCTGCATTGTGAAATTGAGGTGTTTAAGAAAAGGCTAAATCAGTGACTCTTTTTTAGGGGTAGCAAGGGTGACCACAAGGGTAGCAAGGAAGACCACATCGGTCGCCATTGAATCCCCCCTAAATGATGTGCCCGATTGTGTGTGAGGAAAGTTCTACCAAATTCAAATGAGTGTGTCGGCATATTTTAGAAATACCCTTACAATTACGTTGGGATCTCCGAGTATGGCTCTTCCTGCTGTTTCGATGCAGGCTCTCCTTCAATTTCTCCCTTAATTAAAGATGTGTTCACGTTACAAACGTTAACCAGCTCCCAGGAAACGTATCCTCGTGTGGTCCCGAGTCTTCAAAGCTAGAGAGGGTCCGTGATTAAAATGAACAAACTCCCTGTGATGTGTCCCTCCCGGGGAATCACAGAAGCCACTGGGGTTTATTTCACACTGGCTTTTTTTTTAATTAGCACTTTTATCCGCTGTTCTACTCCAACTGCCAGGAAACGCTCACATCATTACCCCATTCTCTTTTCAGACTCGACATTATCCAATTGAACAGTCTTTTTCTTTGCTTCCAACAAAATGAGTTGCCTTTCTTGCTGAATTCCAGACATGTGTAGCTGAGCCATGTACGCAATATTGACTGCTCAGCTCAGCACACAGGCAGCCTCTGGGCCAGTCAGCTGTCGGCCTGCCTGTTAACCTCGGTTACCTTTGCATCTCATTATGATTACCATCTTTGCTTTGTTGTTAAAACGAATTAATCAGAATAACATCACCACATCTTATTCGTACCTGTAAGTTAGGGTGTTTGCAACCAGGTGAATGCACATATCCACGTGTGCAAAGTGTGCTCTGTGTGTGCAATTGAAGTGCATACAGATATACAACGTAATAGATGGCAGGGGGTGTACCTCCATTAACACCCAGTTTGTATTATGGAACATCGGTCTGTCTGGATATGATACGATAAGTCATGTATAATGCACCTGTACACAAGTGTCTCTAGGCGCGAGGAGGACACCACATGCAACTATTGGGCATCCTAACTCACTAAATAAATAAATAAATACACAAATAAATAAATAAAACATACATAAATAACCCGCCATAGATATTTTTGGGGATATGCATTCCTCACTTCTTGATACCACTTGCAGGCACACATTATACACTTATTTTAGTTTTCCTTTATTTTATCTTCTGATTTTAAGTCAAGGGAAGTGTGTCTAGAGCTGTGCAGCTCTTTTAGGATGCAGGTCCACATGCTTGTGCAATAGTACAATGTGCAAATTGCACCAGGGGATTTATAGATTCTTTTTGGAGCACTGTGCATGTGCAATCTGTGCATGATCCTAGTGCACATTGCCTTTACTATCCGTATGTGTACAAGGCTTTCCCTCTCTCTCCATAAATGCTCTCCTTCTAGAGCCCTCCGCTCGTCCTCTTCCAACTCTCTGTGGGTGAGCCGATTATCAAAACAGGGAGTTGATCTTTATCCTCTGCAGGTGCTTCCCTCTGGAACAACCTCTCCTGCCGCTCTCCATCTTGAGCCTGATCTCCTTAAGTTCCGGAAACTCCTCAGGACCTTCCTCTTCTCTTCCTCTTTCTCTCTCCCTCTCCCTTGCTAACCTCCTCTCTATTCCCTCCTCCTTCTCTTCCCTAACGCTGCTCCATATTTGCTGAATGGTCGCCTGGTGCACCCACAGACCCTCACAGGTCCCAGGCTCCCCCACTAGTCTTTGCACTTGTCCCTGGGCCTCTGCGCTGTGCTCACAACTACTGCACTTCTGCAATTCTTCCATGAGAATGGTAACCTCTCTGCACTTAACCCAGGGCCCTGCTTGACTGTGCGCACTTGTACCCCTGCCCCTCCCTTTCACTTACTGTCTGCACACTTACATTAACTAGAATTCACTAGGCCGAGTTCGCCAAGCTTAGTACGGTGGTTTTTTGTTTCTGTATGTCCTTCTCTCACCCCTCCACCACCTCAATGTTTGTTGTGCACTTGCACTATCTGAAACGTTGCTGGCCTAGTACGGTAGTTTATGAACTGTAGGTTCTTCTCCCTCTCCTCCCCCATTCGCCTTCCTGTTATGCACTTTACTAGTAGTAATGCCATCGTGCCTATTATGCTAGTCATTTTTGTTAGATCATTCGGAAACATCAAGGCCTAAGAATGACTCTGTATTTTCTTGTCCCCTTCCCACCTTGAAGCGCTTTGAAGCACTTCACTCGTGTATAAGCGCTTTACAAATAAACAATTACAAGAGTTTATTTGTCAATGTCTTATTTCATGCACAGTGCCAACCATGTATTTTATACAACAAAGTGGATAAATCCATACATTTGAGAAGTAAGGATATTTGATCATTCAGATAAATATTTTTTTTATTGAGCTACCCCAACATTTTACCAATCGCCCCAAATTCGAGAACCCTGTCATCAAGCAAAAGGAGATTAAAGCACTCAAAATGATTATATATGTAAATGTGTACAGCACCTTCACAAAGTACTTTACTTAAGCAATAGAACCTGAGCGAAGCAAGGGCCTTACCGAAGGCCCCGGGGCATTACCAGAGTCGGTAATGCCCCCGCTGCGAGGGTTCTATTGCTATTAGTATCCCAGCCTGCAAAATGTGCGTGACCGAGGTACTAAAAGCTATTTTTTTCTGTCCCGAAACGCTGCACAGCGTTTTGGGACAGAAAAAAAACCGACAAAGAAAATGGGCGCCGCCATGGAAAGGGAAAACAGAGTCCGAAAGCGGCCTCTCAGCCGCGGGGAGGCTCGGAGCGGGGATGGCCCTGCTTCGAGCCGCCTCATTGGCTGAGGGGTTGCCATGCCCCCCGCCGGGGACAAAGGCAGTGGAATCCCGACGGAGGGATTCCCGGCCGGGTAGGGACCTGGCAAGAGCCAATCAGAATGCTTGTTGCATTCTGATTGTCTCTCGCCGGGGTACTAATAGTAATTAACAGTTCTGGTAATAAATATATCAATGAGTGAAAAGACGATCACCAACATGAGGTTAAATTTACATTCAGGAATTACAAAGAAAATGTGGTTTGAGAGACAAAGAAAAATGGCAAAGGCTGGAGGCTGAACATGAAGAGAAATGGAGAGCATTTCAAAATATAGGATCAAGGAATCGAAATTAAATAGCACACACAGAAGAAAGGAAGGTTCTGATTAATTTCTGTCCATGAAGAACAAGTTAATTAGGTTAAGTAATGTTCTTTCTGGTGAATACAATTTTTTCTCTCGCACATTAGTCACCTCTTAAAATGACATACCGCTGTAGATTGGAGTCTGAGAACATTTGTCATGTACACTGTCACAGGCCCGGTGATACATACCTGTCACCATAAATGGAACCCAGAAATAATCAACAGAAGTGAAGAGGCTCTGAAAAGCCAAACTGCCGAACTGCCGAACTGCTTTTTCAAGTGTGGCACATATGATTCAACTGTGTGAAGCAATATTGTGCCGACAAATCAAGTGCATAGGTGCTGCCTCATGTAATGGACCGCACACAATACAAGACAAGGAGAATGCTGCAATGCAAAGCGAGAGGTGCCAAAATAATGCATCCTGTTATTCATTAACATTTCTCCACAATGACTTGCGTGCATGCGAGACACACACAGTGACTGACACCGAGTTGCCACATAAGAACACAGTATTGAAAGCTAAAGAACACTATTGGCAGCTGCAAACCAGGAAAACATTATTATTATTGAAATTAACTCTAGTCAATATATTCACCTGTAAAACTATAAATCAAACATGTTGGTATGTCTTTAAAATGAAGCACCATATTATATATTATATGACTGTTTCATTTTATTTACATTGTGTACATTCTAATGAGATTCTTTTTCACATTATAATGAACACAGGTGACTTATCAGCACTAATGTGGAGTGATAAGAAGGAACATGACTGTAGACACACAAGGAGACAAGTCAAGCCAGAAAGAAAGAGTGTTAAAGAGCAGCAAGAGTGGGCTAGATGCGGGAATGGCAATGGTGAAGATTCAGAAGATGAATAGCTGAATTACAAATTATCCAAAGAGGAGCAAGAGGTCAGCAGAGAGCCCTACACGAAAAGAAGAAAAGTAATTAAGTTGGGGGAAATATAAAGCAAGAATACAGATTTTATTGGCAATGCAAGTAATAAATGGACAACGTTTATGAATATTAGAAAGTGTAAACAGACAAATACAGAAAGGAAATGTGACTAGCAAAGGAAAGTGAAGAATGAACAATAAGTCTCACATTTATGGAACTACGGAAAGAGAGCCACGAAATAAAGAAAGAAAATTGAGAGGAGCTCAACTATAAAGAGCTGAGGCAGAAACAAAGACAATGGGCCTCATTATGAGTTTGGAGGTAGCCATGCCGTGATTACTGGCATGGCTACCTCCAAACTCGTGTCTGGGTCCGGGTCCCGAAAAAAAGGAATTACCGGGACATTCTGACTTTTGCGGGCCCGGTAATTCCCATTTTAGGGACCTGGACCCGGTATGTCCCCATTCCCATTTGAGCCCCTCTAGGGCTCAATGGGAATGGGTTGGATGCAAACAAGGGACCTGTTAATGATGGGTCAGTTGTTAGCATCCTGGTCTGCTCGCTGGTGCCAGTATGCACTTCTGGCCAGACCAGACGTGCATACCACCACCCACGAGCAAACTCGTAATGCGGAAGCCCAGTATGAACGGTGCCGGTATGTTACCGGCACCGTTCATACCGCGGCTGCCAGGGTTGTAATGAGGCCCAATCTCCATTTTAGAAGAATTAATTTGAAAGGAATGAAAGCATCTGTTGCTCCACCACAGAGATAGAGTCAGAAGTACACAATCCTGTTGATCAGAAAAGAAAAAGAGAGAAGAAAATCTGGGGCTACAAAGAATAGAAATGGTGATGAAAGCCAAAATACAGAATAGTATCAGACAGAGAGATAACCCACAGATTCGTTTTGAGTAGGCCACAACCTTCCTCGCACACACCTTTTACAAACACCCCGTGTCACAATGGGCTAGGAGCCAGGCCTGTGTCTTTCAATAAGACATGTATTAATTTATTATTTAATGGTAAAGGGAAAATATTAAAAATTCATTTTTACAGCAGCAACCAATGCTGTGGCAACACAACTGCAATGCTTCCTACAGAACAATGGGGTCAACATCTTACACAGTTTACATAGATCTTTAAATATAAAACAGGAAAAATGGTTTTAAAGCATGTGATGGCACTAAAGTTAAGCACACTCCCTGCAACACTCACCCCCAAACGTCAGCTAACTTAATTCCCTTTGGATGGAAGTCAGTGGCAAGGAGTAAGTATAAAGAGAAAATAATCAGATTTGAAATACAGCCCACCACCAGAAGTTGGGAGGCCAGGAAAGAAAAGGAAAATGTGATTTAGGAGCAAAACGGCAGAATCAGATTTTGCTTATTACTCGCACAGCAACTCACAACTGCGGTGGGACAGCTAGAAAGGAAGTTTGTGTTGCTACACTTAAGGAGATAGGAAAGCTTATAGACTACTAATCAGCACACCAGGGCAACATGGAAACAAGGTAGGGAAATCGATTTTAAGGAGGAAAGCAAATGCAAAAGAAAAAGACACATGGCAAAAAGGAAATGCTTTTTACACAGGATTTGTGATGACAGGCAGCTAAGGAAAGGGCTTAGCTGTCAAAATCGGAAATCGGTGACACGGACAGAGGCAGATAACAGATAGTATTCTAACAGAAAGGAATTGTTATCAATTGGACTAGAGTTTGGGTTTATCAATGAGGCAGATTCAATTTAGGAACTCATAGAAATGCACACAATACATGGACACATTTGGTTTTCAGTGACAAGGGCCAATTTTGTTGATTATATTTTAAAGACTATAGTTATTAAAGAATGACACTGGACATAAGGGGATTAATTTCAAATTTTAACCAGCTCACACCGTGGATTTCCTTATAGGGGAATTCATTGATTTACTTCAAAATTATACTAAGGACTTATACAGACAACTAAAAAATGTATCAAAGGAATACACTAACATGCACAGGCTAATACAGATTCTTCTATGGAAAGGTGAATGAATTATACTGACAATTTGGAACTTTCAATGGGGTTTTCTATGGGATTTATTTTACAAAAGAAAGGGGTATACAATTTGGGACAGGGGTTGTTTGCTACTTACAAAGTAAGCCTTTGTTTGGGATTCTGGAAAGTCAGCGGGATCTCAGGATGCTCTGGACATCTAGGCAAGGGGTCTGGTCTCTGCACTCTCCTGGATGGTATTCTGGACAGCCAGGCTGGAACTCAGGACTCTCTGGAGAGCTAGGCAAGGGTCTGGTCTCTGCACTCTCTTCGATGAGATCAGCTAGGCAAGGGTCTGGTCTCTACACTCTCTTGGATGGTATCAGCTGCATCCATCCTCCATGGGTGCTTGTGTGTGTGTGTCAGATTATTTTTTTTGTCCATTACAGTCCCTCCTTATATAGCCCCAAACAACATAATTTATTTTACAATATGGGGGAATTAGCCCTACCCTGGGATAGGACAGCCTACCATTCTTTCCTCTGCTCCCTGGCATGATTGGTTCAAGGAGGGAGAGCATAATTGGTCTGTTTGGTATTTATGACAGTTCTTTGTTCTCTTGACCAACATTTTAGCAAAACTGAGTTATGCATCATAACAGCAATTTTTTACTAGCCACCACCATAAGAATTGCATAGGTGGTTTAAGTGGGTCACATGGAATTAGACAGTCCGATCACCAACTCTGTGCGAGGTAGCATAGCCCTTTGGTGCATTTCTGCCTTTTTCATGAAATGCATAACAGTTATAATTTTGCAAATGATTAAGTATATGCATAATGTACATCTCCAACTTTTCACCGAGTGTCAGATTTGTCCCATTTTTAAATCAGCCAGAAACAAGTCTTGACCGGCCATTTCAGTTCACAAAGTCCTAGACACATGCACTTACTCTCTTAACATCCGCCTGGAAATTGCATGGGGAAATAGCAAAAAATGAACTTATTCTGATTCTGACTGCTGGGGAAAAATGCCTGAAATGCATAACTCCTTTCAATGTCAATCTGGATGATCTGTCACATATGGGGGGTGGTGCTTCATTCCCCACAGCAAACTGTCTCCCCCTGTCTCAGCTTCAGATGGTACCTCTGCTTAATTTTTATTTAGCTCATCAATCAGCAGCAAACGTGTCTGGGGTGCCAGCTTTTCCACTGATTGAGGTGCGCCCATTTTTCTTCTGCCTGTTCTCCTTTGGGGATGCAGATCTTATAGGAGACAGGTGAAATTTTGTCTACAATTTCAAAGGCGCCGCACCAGAAGGGGAGGAATTTCCGCTTCTTTGTATGATTCCTCTAAAAATTGTACAAGTAGACCCTGTCTCCTACTTGATTTTCTTTTTTAGTAGTCTTTAAATCGTAATGTGTTTTCATCCCCTCTGCCGATTTCTCCAGATTCCGCTCAGTGTACCCAAAAGCATGCTGAATGTGTTTTCTCAGATTCGCAATATATTCATGTGTTGTGGACATGTTAATCAGTGTCTGCTCTTGTGTTATGTAGAGCAGATGCTGGGAAAGCACCATTTTTCATCCAGTCATCAGCAAAAATGGAGACATTTTGGTTGTAGAAGATGGTGTAGACCTGATGCCCATCAGGGCAAGCGATAATCGGGTGTCCCAACTAGGCCCAGCATCCGCCAACACTTTTAAATAATACTCACAATTGTTTTATTGTGCCTCTCAACTCCCCCACTAGAAGCTGGGTGGTAGGCAATATGGAGTTTTCTCTTTACCCCAAGTATCTCCCACATCTTTGTCATCACCTTGCTGGTGAAGTGACTTCCTCAGTCTGACTCAATCCTTTGGGGAAGGCTGAAATGTGAGAAGATTTGGATGATCATCAGGGCAGCTGTTGTTTCTACCTTGCAATTTGGGGCCTGGAGACATTCCACCCATTTGGTCAACAAGCATGTTACTGTTAACATGTACTTGTTTCCTCTAGAGGAGCGAATCACGGGCCCGATGTAATAAACTTGTAAATCTGACCAAGGCATTGTCATCTCTCTTTTCTGGAGGGGAGCTCAGTGTGTGAGTGAACTTGGCTGAAATTATGCGCACACAAGACACCCCTTCAAATATTGGTCGAGGTCCTGCCTCATGTGTGGCCAGTATGCAAACTCTCGCAAGATTTCCAAAGTAGTATGAAACCGGCGATGACCGGCTGTGGCTGCGTTATGGCCGTGACTTAGCATCAGGCTTCAGAATGAGGTAGGTACCACCCATTGGTCAAATCCAGAGATGGATCTCGTTACCAACAAACTGTCTTGGATTTGGAACATTTTGGGAAACTTCATCAACACCCGGAGATCCTCTTTCCCGACGTAATCGGTTTCGGTCAGAGGAAAATTCAAAGGGTATTCAATGTGTTGATAAAATTTCCCAATAATCGGATCCCCTTTTTGTGCTGTGATCAAATCAGCATCTGGGGTCTCCTTACTTCACTGGGCAGCTGAGAGTAAATTTAGGGCAAGTATTTGGGACTTGGCTCTAGTTTTGGCCAACTGATCATCTAGGACATTTCCGGTTTTGTCTGGTCCCTCTATTCTGGAATGACCCTTGATCCTTTTCCAGTAGATTGTCATCCCATTTGAAGTGACCAGATCATCAATGGTCTGTATTAGTTTGCCATGCTTGAGTGGTTTATTGTTTGCTCGCAGAATGCCTCTGGTTATCCAATTAATCAGGTGCTCCACAAACCCATTCCAGACATAATCTGAATCAGTGATTATGACCAGTTTGTGGAGTTGATGTTGCACGGCAGTGCGGATGGCCTGGTGAACTGCCATCAACTCTGCCACCTGACTACTGCAGGGACAGATCTTGCACCCACCGGAGGGCTCTGAGGTAGGAGCACCCGTGCAGATAAACTATGGGCATCCCCTTGCACGTGCCTTCTTCACAGAGCTTGTGCAGGGAATTCAGGTACACCTCCATGTTGTCTTGTAGTTTGAGACTTTTGTCCTTGAGACAGTTTTCTTGGGCACTGTTAAAATGGATTTCTGAACTCTGTCCTGGAGGGGCAGAGGTTCAGAAGGCCAGCCTAGTTTCTTGGAACAGGGTAACCTCTGGACAAGCCAGACCAATCAAGGTAGCGATCGCGGCGGTCAAGACTAGGTCTCAAGAGGGGTGAGGGTGACTGAAAGCCCGCAATGAGCACACAAAGCAAGGACGCTTACAAATTACTCCAAGCAGGTGTTATATTAAAAATATAGACACATTTATTACAAGGCCTTTGTAACATTAACCATAGTAAAGAATCACGATAAAACTCAAGTAAACCAACACATCACAATCAAATACAATATATATACAATTACCGAAGGGTCTAAAGAGTTCGAAGCACGAAATATGCAGACCACCTAGATGGGGAGGAAAACAGGCAGTGCAAGTAATCGTTAGAACCAGTTCGCCTTCAGAGGCCACCTAACTAGAAGGAAGTCCGAGCCCTACGAAGAGTGGAGCCTTGTGCTCAAAAGTACCTGCACACGCTGGTGCCAACGGGCCAAGGGGAGTCTCTTCAAGGAAGTCAGGCAGTTCAGAGTGGTGAACAAAGGACGGCGAACAGATCTCCGCTACTCAAGGGCGGCCTCCACTTGCCGGCAGAAGCAGAGCGCGAGTGTGAAAAAGGTGTGCTGTTTAACACAGTGAGGAAAAGCTGTGGGCTACTGCAGGAGGGCGACCAGTTCCTAGCGTTGCTACTCACTGGTCCCCGATCCAGGCAGACCCAGGCTTCTCCGCGTCAGTTACAGTGCTGGCAGGTTTAGATACGAGCAGGGGACGTCTCAGCGTCATGTAGATTCCGCGGCAGCAGAAGTTAATGTTGAGGATGTCCCAAATGCAGGGAACTCACACAGATTGTTACCACAGCAGGGCAACAAAGCGACTGTGTGTATTTCAGCCCAATGTACACTTCTCACTTCAGACCTGGGAATGCCAAGTGTACGAATCGTGTGAGAGTGTCAAGGACTCGGAATACAGCAGCAACCTGACGGCGGTGACAGAGCAAGACTCCTGGGTTAGCTGGTCAGTCCACTGGATGGCCCAGAGACACTTCCGAAGACTTACGTACAGGAGATGATGAAGATGCCGAGAATAGTTGTTCCCACTATTCCAAAGGGTCGAAGTACCAGTACAGGCATTCTCGTTCGATCAGAGGCAGAATGGCTTCACAGGGCAACAGCAGTGCAGAGGAGCAGTCCTTCAGCGGGTCACCAGCGATTCCTCGGTTCAGCCTCTTAGTTGCAGGATACTTGGCTCCTGTATCCTTCGTTTATGAGAACTCAGAAGATCGACATGGTAGTGGTGTTTCCAGCCTCCTCTTATCCAGAGATCTGCTCACAAAACACTCACACCATACTTGGACCACGGTGGTCCCAGGCATTCAAGACACACTAGGCTCTCTCGCACCCAGGATGTGTATTGGGACCAGACATCCCAGCCCACATCCTGGAGGCACACAGAAGGCATGCAGAAGCCCGCGAAAGCATCTGTGTTTCGCGGGAAAGTACATGCCCAAATAAGGATCGCCCTGGGTTGGCTCGACCTGGGGAAGGTGAAGGGGCAATTTGGAAGCCAGGCCACCCATTTTGGCCAAACGCGAGGAGCGCGGTTAACAGGGCAAAAGGGAGTTCAAAAACACAAAGAAACGATCTCTGCCACCAGTCCCGTCCGTGACATACTTGCACAGTTCGTTATAAATCCATCGAGAGTTTCTAGGGCCTGTAGAATGACTAGAGACCCAAGAGCGCGGTAATGTAAGTTACGGTGCACTCTTGTGCCATGTTGCGTGAAAGCTGCAACATGAGAAAAGAACTACGGAAAACAACGTTTCCCGGTACTGACTGTCTTAAGGGCATGTCGTAAGAATGGGCGAAAGCCCAGAGGAGTGCGGCGGAAGGCTGCGCTTCTCTGGCAAAGTCTAGATCAGGGTGAAAAAAACAGCTAAAAGTTTAGGGGTTGCCAAATGGAAGGAAAATTACCTACAATTAAGAAATCTTTCCTAACAGGCACAATCATGCAAGTTAACATAACCTTGCGCCAGGGGACTCTTCTTGTTTTGGCCATCTCTGACCTCCACAGGAAAGCCTTGCATGGACAGAATCCAGGAAGTAATTCTGGAATTACTCACATTCCCAGCCCAGATTGTATCACTTTGGAGGTATTGCAAAGGATGGTGAGGAGTTTCGACAATGATGTGCTCTCCCTGGATGAAACAGCGGTCATTTTTCAATGCCCACACTGTTGCCAGGATTGCCTTCTCACAATCGTTGAATTTTTCCTCCACAGAGGATAAAGTCTTACTGGCATAGGAGATGACTTTATTGACATTGTCATGCTTTTGGTATAATACTTCTGTTAAGCACATATTCGAGAACCCCGTCTCCAAGAAGAACTCCTTCAGTTGTTTCACTGCCTCGGTTTGTTCTGGACCCCATTCCAACTTGACCCTGGCCTTTAAAAAATGGACCAGCGGTCTTGTGACCTCTGTGTATTCCTCAATGAACTTTCTACTGTAATTAGTCAGTCCAAGAAAGCTCCTTATTTCACGCAGAGTTGTGGGGTCTTTCAATTTTAATAATGCTTCCACTTTTTTCACCTCGGGACACAGAACCTCAGGGGTGATTTCATGTCCTAAGAGGTTTCCACAAGTCCTACACCACTGCGCCTTCTGGCAGGACAGTATCACTCTGACAACCTTCAACTGGGTCAGAATATAGCGGAATTCTGCTATGTGTTCCTCTACAGTTTAGCTTTTAATTAGGACATCATCCACATAGGCCAGGTTACCCCTTTCACCCAAGTCGGCATGGCCTTCTGCAGAAAGATGGTGAATTAATTGCCGGAGATTATATATCCAAAGGGAGTTTGGTTCCATGTTTACTGCTGCCCCCCGAAGGTGAATGCCAGATTGTACTGGTCTTCCCTCCTTATGGGTACTGTCCAGTATCCATTGGTCAGGTCATGGTCGCGGTATACACCTTTGTCCCCTGGATCAGGGCCAGTCTCTGTTCGATGTAGGGAAGAGGCCATTGGGACATGTGGACCCGTTTGTTCAGCTCCCTAAGGTCTGCACACAGTCTCCATTGGCCATTAGGTTTTAGAATCCCCGGTACCGGATTGTTAAAGGTACTGTGGACTTGACAAATTATCACACGGGACTCTAGGTTCTTGATTATTTCTGTAAGGGACACCATAGACGCGAGAGCCAATCGATATTGATTCACGAATACGGGAGTCATCCCAGAGTCTGTGGGAATTGAGGTAGAATGTATCTCGGTGCGACCACAGTTGTACGAGTCCACAGTAAAGATTTCTTGAAAATCCAAAAACACCTGTTGCAGCTTTTGCTTTTGCTCATTGGTCTCACAGGCATCAGCGAGCTTGACCCATTACTCAACCATCTGTCTGAAGCCTGGAAAGACCTTAGGTTTTGCAATCTCAGCGGTATCCTCCACCTGCGTGGAGAGGTCAGTGGTTATGGTGTTGTCCTGGACAGGAGGTTTCATGTAGGAGAGACAGTCATTGTGGACCTGGAATATCACCTCATCCTTCCTGATGTCACAGGTCACATCTTCCCTCCCCTAAGGGCAGAAAGAGTACACCAAGAAATTCCCCCCTTGCCGAGTGAAGATCTTTTCTGGCGGTGTGTCATCATCACAGTCATAGCAGTCATTGGGGATTGGTCCTTTGATTTCATTTACTAAGTTCATGGAGAAATGTTGGTCATCAACCGCCATTCCAATAAAGGTGTCTGTGCCCAGAGTGATACTCCTAGGGTCGTTGTTATCCACCCCTATTGGAATGGTGTCATGTTCTAAGTCAACTAATGGTGTCAGGTTCAAACCCAAACCCTGCTGTTTGAGATGGTTATTTCAATGTACATAAGCGTCCGGGTTTTGGAGTTTCTATCCTCTTTTAATGTTTACGGAAAGTGGGAATTGTCAGGTCCGTCCTGGGATGGTGACCTCCTCTCCAATTTGAATTTCAACTGCAGATGGTAACAATTGAGCTGACCGAAATGCTTTTTCAGGATTGTCAAATCCATGGGGTTGCCCCCCAGTCAGGACCAGGCTTTGCAATTAATGAGGTCCAAATTAATTGCAAACCGATTGAGAATGTCACTGCCTAAGTAGAATGCAGAGGGGACATCTCACACTACCCAACAATTATGCTCTATGCTTTTATCGTCAATGGACATTTTTAGCATGCCCCTGCTAAGCATGAGATGTTTGTAATTGGGGGTTTCCAGACCCATTTCCCACTTATCAATCAATTTAAATGTGGGAATGGTCTGATCTTTTGGGAGTTTCCTGAATAACACTTAGCTGATGAAGCTTTTACCATTATTCAGGCACACTCTAGCAAGAATAGGCTCCCCCCTCATTTACCTGAATGGGGGGGAACAGCTGTTGACCCTTTCTCTGAATATCGTCCAACCTTTGGGCTGGCTTTTCCTCACTTTTTAGCATGGGACCGGAAGGAAGGTTGATTTTCAGAAATGGAGAACGGTTCCCATCACCAGTTTGTTATCTTACAGCTATTACAGTGATGTTGGGGACTTGATCGTTCCTGAAAGGGAACTCAATTTTGTCAGACCGCTGCTTAACCATGTGGCATGTGCATCATTTAGACTGATATAGTGTGTCCTTTACTTTAATTTTATTGGGCAGTTATCTTGCGTCCAGAGGACCTTGTTCACACAGTCTATTTGTGGAGACAACCTCTGAAGAAGGTAATTCCCTAAGAGACAGGCGGTCCACTCTGGAGTTACGACTATAAGCTGGTGTTTCACCTTGTGACGCCCAATTTTGATCTCCAGATCTGCAGTCCCCTCGACAGGAATGTCATTCCTGTCAATGTTCTGCAGTTGTCCAGTAAGAGGTGTGAAGGGAATTTGGTAACTCTACCCCCTTCCTGAATTAAGTTGCTCAAATGCCTTTTTGGATAGTAGTGTGGCTTGGGATCCGGTGTCCACCAGCGCTGAAATGGCACACTGCCCTTGCACCCAGACGGGGGCACAACACCTACCTTCTTTCTCCTCCAGGGGGCAAAGGAAATTGACATTTTGGGCTAGCTGGGCCGTTAATTTCTTTATTTTGGACTCCAACACTGGGGATTCTTTGACAGTTTTCTGTGTCGGAGTTCGGGAATCTGTAAATAAAATGTGGCATCCTGAGATTGGTGGTGTTTTGGAATCCCCTTTTCCTTTGATTTTGTGCTGTCCCCCTTGTCTGAAAGGCAGTCACTTGAACCGGTTGGTGGGGAGGATCCCTCAGTTCTTTCTAAGATCCCTGGATGACATTTCTGAGCTTCAGTGATAGGCGGTTCTAGGTCAGTCCCCATACCTACCCAGTCTTTTGGGACCCATTTTTTATTTTCGAGGAATCCCTTCATCCTTGAAAGAGAAGACTTTCTTCCCAGAATCCTCCAAGTATTCTTCCCCTTTAAACTGGAGGACACACACTTCCTCCAAAGGTGTTTTCTTTGTCTCTTTGTTTCCCCTACTTGCCCTCTGTTCCCTAGGTTGCAGCTTTTCGGGTGTAGGATATTTGGGTTCAGGTTCAGAGATTTCTAGTGGCTTTTTCACAGGTGAGGAAGGAAGCTTCCTCTAAGGCTTTTCATCCCCCTTCCTCCCGATCCTTCTCCTCTGACACCTGCTGGTTGTGAGGGTTCTCTCCCCGCCATTGTTTTGGGGTGCCAGACCCTGGTTTTGAGCTGTTCTGAGCAGCCATGTTCATCTGAGGGTTCTGCTGCGCCCTCACCATGCAACTCAGGTCTTGGGTCAAGTTCTGGACCTGGCGCTCCAGTTGTGACACCCTCTCTGGCTGATATGGGGGTCTGGAGTCAACTCTTTGCTGCTCTCGGGAAGGGTAACTGTCCCTTCTCCTCAAGTAGCCTTGATATGGAAGGTTTCCCTGGTAACCCTCCATTATTGGCCTTCCTTGTCCTTGATTTGGTGGTCTAGACTCCTGAAAGCGGGGAGAGAAGGTAGGGTTGTTCTGAACATTGTGGTTTTGCGGGTACCCAGGGAACAAACTTAAACTAGAGGGTGGAAGATTACCACTCTCCTGAGGAATGTTTGGAGGGAAGTTGGGAGGAAGATTTCCTGTGGCCGTACTTACCTGGTTGGAACCACCTCACTGGGCCGGGGGAGTCCACACATACCCCAAGATGGGTCTATTCCCCTTGTACCTGGGGCTGATGTAGTTGGCAGAGTCAGGTGACACATTTTCGGGCTACCCTGCCTGGCTACCACCTGTTTGAGACTGGACAGAGGGTCTTCTCTGCCTCTGGTTTGACTGGTTAGTGGGAGGTGTATTTTTAGGTCGAAAATGGGGGTAACTTTCACCTCTGCCAGCTTGGAAGCAGCAGGGGTGTTGCTTTGTTTGGGGGTTTTGGGAGTATTCTTATTTTCTACAGGCTATTGGACGTCATAGATCCAGGTAGCTTGCTCTATTACCCAGTCCAGAGTCCTTTCTTCGTGGAAATCCCTAACCAACAGTGTCATTATGTATTTAGGAAGTGCATGGAAATAGGCCATGTAGAACTCCTACTATTCGTGCACACCCACCTAGTGGTTAGTGCAAATGCCCGCTTTAATTCCTGAACAAGTTCTCTCGGGGCCGGATCCTCTCCGCACTGCAGGTTGTAGGCCACCTTGCGAGCCTCCTTGTAGACCACCTTAAATGGTTTTGATCCTCCAGCCCATCAAATAATCTGGAGTATTCTGGGTAGAATGTCCATTTGGCAAAGTTCATAAAGCCAAATGATGTCATCATCTGGTCATATAGCTCCAGGTGCTCCCAGACTGAGTACTTGGAATTTTTATGGTACAAGGCATTGAAACGTCTGATGGCTTATATCTGTTTAATGGGGGCTTTTACCAAAGTTCTCTCTTGTTTGGCAGTCTTCTCTCTCTGCTGCAAATGGACTCAGGTGCAGACTCAGAGCTGCTGCTATTTGAGGTCCCATCCCTATTTTCTAGGCACTCGCTGATTCTTGGAGACTGAGAGTCTCTCCCAGAATGATGGGGCCTAGTCTCTTCTCCCCTGTTGCATTGTGAGGTCTCTGGGTCACTTACCTCGGACTCCCTCTTTCGCACAGGGGTATAGACATCTGACTAATCCCTTCTTCCGGGGTTGGTGAAGGACTCCCCTCACATCCCTGATTGGGTGGAGGTTTTCAGAATACTCTTTTGGGGCCTAAACTCAGACTCCTTTTTATGCGCAAAGTGGACCAGGTGGTTCCTTTACAGCTACCAGTGTGACTCCCTGATTTTCTCTTCATAGGAGTCTTCCTGGTCAGATCCATCAGCCAAAATATTGCATGCCATCAATCTCTGATGTGTGCTGGCCTGCCGGCTCAATCATGCTGGTCCTACTGGAGTCCAGCTGCCTCATGGTTTCTGGTTCTTGTTAACCTTTGGACATGAGGTAAGCATTGCCTTGCGCATACAGGGTGGTAAATTGGCTTGAGGCCCTTGGTAACGAGGGCATCACACTGTGATCAGGGGTTGCCCGCCACTCTCTAACTGTTCAGGGTTCCTCAAGTACTTATTTAACCTAGCACACTCTTTTTCTAACCTCTCAAATTTCTGTTTCTCAACCCCTATTTCTTGATAGTATGCAAAGGCCTGAACCTTGTGCTCTGCTATCAGGGCTTGACTGGCCTCTAGGACCTTCCCGTGTGCTACTATTTGGCTCTGGAGTCCCCTGTTCTCATCACCAAGGGCCTCATTTTCTTTCTTAGCCCCTTGTATTGTCTGGTAGTACTCAGACCATCTCTGCTGCAGGAGATTCATCTCCACACTCTGAGCATTTTCTTTCAGTATTGTCTGCTCCAGATAATGTACTATTTACCTTATGTACCCCATTCACTTTTCATTCTCTACTTTTACGTCAGTCAGTTCCTGAAGGCCTGACTCACTTCTCTCCAGGTCTGTCTTTAATGTGCACACTTCTGGGCATAGGGCATCTTTCTCCTGATAAAGGGTGCCAATCAGCAACTTTCCCTACTTCACATGAGACTCAAGGCCTCATTACACGGACGGCAGTTGCCGCAGGTATTTTACTGAGTCCGCCATGGTGAATGGCGGAATTAGTGCCCTATTCCAAGGTGCGTGGGGGCGGTAATTCCCCATTCACCATGGCACTTCCCCATTTCCATTTTTGCCCCCATAGGGCTCAATGGGAATGGGGAAGGTGGTAATTACGGTACCGCAAATTGCGGTACCGTAATTACCTCCAAGGTCCCTTTGCGGGTCCCTTCCTTAACGGCTGGTAATACCAGCCATTAAGGTAGGGTCCCACAAAGGGACCTTGTAGTAAGGCGGTAAGGGTTTACCGGCACTGGTACCCTTACCGGTAGGGTTAAACCCTTACCGCCATCCGTGTAATGAGGCTATCTATCTCATTACGATTGATGGGTGGTGCAAATTAACACTGTGATATGAGTGTGCATTCCTGTGTGATTGCATACATGCCCTAAATTACGCTGATTAAAAAGCACAGATTGTGGTGGTGAAATGCATTGACTAATAGCTTTCACTTTTGTTGCATGTTTTTCTTTAGGTATAATAATACCGCACTTATCTACGCATGCCACCTGGTGCAAGACATATCCATCACATTCAATCATTTTGAATGCAATGTAACATCACTTGACCAAAATAAAACAAAAATGCAAATTAAGACTACATCAATAAATGTCACTATCCAGTGTGTTTTATGTTACCTGACCCACGACTTGACTATTTCCCTGTAATGTTATTTTGGTAGTAAGTGACCACCATGGGGAAATAATTTTCACCACCTATAGTGTTGTATTTTATTTTATGTCATTGTGGTAACGTGCTAAATGTAGCAGGCGCCTTCAAAGTGTATAACCATGGAGGAAATGCAGACAGAGGGTAACACTTTGGTTTGGGAATCCCGGCACCACCCCTCTTGCTTGAATTAGGTAATGTTATGTTATGTTATGTTAACAGTACTTATATAGCGCACCGTCACCAACGGAATTGGTCCCCAGGCGCTCTGGAGAATCTTTAAATGAGAAGGTGGGATGGGTTAGTAAGGTGAAGAGGGCGTAGGATAGTCGGAGGAGTGGTGTACTGTTGGCAGCTTCAACTCGGTAGACACTCGGTGCTGAGCTTTGGTGCGAGTATTGGATCGGTGTCAGTACACGTGTGCTGTTGGTGCAGCTTATGTGTTGTTGCGGTGTGGTGAGGTGCGTGCAGCTGGCTGTGCGAGAGATGGTTGTGTGAGTTTTTTTAAGTATGCATAGAGTTAGAGTTTATATTGGTTAGTGGGTTATGTGACATTTAACATGCAAGCATTCACAGTTCTGTCTAAGTGTGGCACTTGCTGCCCTACACAAATCAGTCTGAGTGTGGCACTCACCAACCCTAACAGTACCATCCAGATACCACACAGGCCAATGGTCATAATTCTATCAAAATGCGGGACATGCCAACATTCTCAATTCCTTTTAAGTGTAGTGCTTGGCAATCTTCATAATTCTGTGCAGGTGTGGCACTCGCTAACATTCACAATCCTGTATAGATACGGCGCAGGCCAATGTTCTCATCTTTAAGTGTGGCACATACTAACATTCACAATCCTTTCTAGATAAGGCGCAGGCTAATGTTGTCAACTTTATGTGTGGCACATGCTAACATTCACAATCCCGTCCAGATATGGCGCAGGCCAATGTTCTCAACTTTAAGTGTGGCACATACTAACATTCACAATCCTGTCTAGATAAGGCTCAGACTAATGTTCTCACCTTTAAGTGTGGCACATGCTAACATTCACAATCCCTTCTAGATACAGCGCAAGCTAATGCTCTCAACTTTAAGTGTGGCGCATGCTAACATTCACAATCGTGTCTAGATACTGCGCCCGCCAAAGTTGGGAATTATGTCTGAGTGTGGTACATGCTAATATTCGCAATCATTTCTAGATACGGCGCAGGCCACAGTTGGGAATTATGTCTGAATGTGGTACATGCTAATATTCACAATCCTGTCTAGATACGGCCCAGGCCAAAGTTGGGAATTATGTCTGAGTGTGGTACATGCTAATATTCACAATCCTGTCTAGATACGGTGCAGGCCAAAGTTGGGAATTATGTCTGAGTGTGGTACATGCTAGTATTCACAATCCTGTCTAGATACAGTGCAGGCCAGAGTTGGGAATTATGTCTGAGTGTGGTGAATGCTAATATTCACAATCCTGTCTAGATACGGCACAGGCTAATGTTCTCAACTTTATGCAGAGGGATGAAATTGGTTAGTTTGCATAGCTGTCCTTGCAAGTATGGGATTCCATCTAGGTGAGGTACATGCTGACATTCACATTTCTGTCTAGATGCGGCACAAGCCAAAGTTAAGAATCCTGAGTGTGGCACATGCTAACAATCACATCTTTATCTAGATGCGACGCAAGCTAAAGTTCAGTTCCCTACAGGTGTGGTACTAGCTAAAGTTGGCAATTAATTTAATATGCATCACAAGGCAACATTTACAATCCATTTACAGTGGTCACAAGTCTTCCTAAGTATGTATTGTCTAAGTCTATGGCAGTCTAGGCAATTGAAGGTAAGGTAGAGTGACAGGGGCTTTCTGGCGTAGAGTAATTGCTCTACACCTTACCCATGCCACACTCACAGTTTTGTTGGTGTCTGCTGGCTTCCTTGGCTTCCCCTGCTGACACCTGCAGACACATATTGTAGTCGACAATGTAGAAGCCGCCCTTTGCCTCGGGCCCTTAGCCGCAGGAGCTGCTGGGCAGAGGGCTGCCCAGGTCAATACCAGTATAAGGAGGGGTTAGCCAATGGGAGTCAAGGGGGGGGCGCGGGAGGCGGTGTTAGAGGGGAAAGTTGGGAAGGAGCCTTGCGGACATCACGGGCCACACTTGGTGAAAATATCGACAAATTTGAAATGCATGGGCAGCCTGGGCGCAGTGCTTACCTAAGGGACATGGTGGAAATGGCTCAGGAAGCGCAGCGGCAGAGGGAGTAGGCCCTCCAGCCAAACATATGGAAATGGCCAATGGGAGTAGGGGGGTGGGCGCGGGAGGCGGTGCTAGACGATTCCACACGCAAAGTGGAAGTGCCTTTGTTCAGGAATTGGCTCAGCTGAAACTTGAAAGCTCAATTGTACTTTTGTAAACATTTTGACTTTTAGAATGCAAAGTAACTTGTTTCTGCTGAGTTAAGGGTCTTTGGGAATATGGTATTCGAATTTTGGTGAATTACACACTCAGGGCCTGATTTACAAAATGTTGTTTCAATGGCACAGTCCCATTGGAAAACACTTTGTAAATCAGGCGAGTTGAATTTATTAAGTTCCACTGACGGGATTTGTATGTTGTATTTTAGAAGCAAACCACTAAACAAACTTTATTTGTTAATTTGTCCTCTCTACCTTGACCTGAGAAAACTATACTAGAAGCCTAGTCCATGTTATTAGAGGGGTGGAGAAAGCTATGTTGATCTGTGGGAGAACATCAGATGAGGTAACAATGTTTGCAGTGGGTAAGCATGGGTGAGACGGTCAAATTGAATTTATTTGGCCAAATGATAATATTTCATTATTTTGTACTCCATTGGCATCTCAGGCATCATTAGCTGATTGTGATCTGGCAAAGCATATAGTGTCTTGGATCGTATTGTTTTTAAACACTGTGAGGAACCAGGAATGTTTGTTTTTATTATGTATGTGTGTCTTATCTATGATGTACTGTCGATATGATTATTAAGTGAACTGGACTCTTTATAATTGCAGAATTTTTCCTTCTGACTATTTCTTTTCAGGTGAAACAATGCGAATTGCCTCCTCTGAGTTCGCAGATGACCCCTGCTCGTCCGTGAAGCGTGGTACCATGGTGCGGGCCGCCCGAGCACTGCTCTCTGCTGTAACCCGACTTCTTATCTTGGCTGATATGGCAGATGTTATGAGGCTGTTGTCCCATCTGAAAATTGTAAGTCATTTTATTCTCAATCATGCAATATGTCTATAAATTTGGGTGGGCTCTGTACTTTTGAAAGTTGAGTAAGGCACCTTTAACCGTGTAATGGGACAACACAATTAACAGATTCATGCATCCAATGGTTTGAAATCACTTAATCGGAAAATTGTAAGTTTGCTACTGCCCTAAAATGAGGTATCTCAATGGCAGGGCTATCCTGATTGGGGGAAACACCACAGAAGGTAAGGAGTTGAGGGATAAAGTAAACATGCCTCCACAAATCAATTTATCAAACAATTCAGCAATGCTGTACATATTCTCCTAGCCGATTGTTTTGCCGAAGTAAATTTCTCCATGGTATAATTATAGAATAATAATTATTGTTAGTAGTAGTATTAGGGTATTTATTGAGTGCAGACCTAGCTTTAGTAAGCAACAGAGTGCTTTACAATCATAGGGGGAAGAATCCGCGTAGGGAGCAGTGAAACAAGGAAGTGGGGAGCTAATGACAAGGGAGGGCGGTGGTCAGCAATGCAACTGCAAGTAACCAGGGGAGGGAATGGTGGGGATCCCATTACCCGGTTTCACTTTACATGGGGAGTGGATGGTGTATGGACAGAGTCCATACACCTCGTTTTATGAACGGACATATGTATTGTATAAAGTAGCAAGAGCTTTACATGCAGATAATATATTTCCTTTGGATACACTGGGGGGTCATTCTGAGTAGGGGGTTAACGGCACCAGTAAGGATGCTGGTGCCGTTAACCCCCTACTGCTGCATTCCGAGGTCCCTTTGCGGGTCCCACTAGGGCCAGCTCACTAGGGCCGGCTGGTTTTACCAGCCGCCCTTAGCTGGACCTGTTAAGAGACCATGGAGCTTATAACAGGCCCGCAATTTGCAGGCCTGCTATTAGCTCCTTCCCCATTCCCATTGAGCCCGATGGGGGCTCAAATGGGAATGGGGAATGGTTTTTGAAATGGGGATTTACCGGGTCCGCATAGGTCGGAATGTCCCGATAAGTCCCCATTCCGACACCACGGACACGGACACGGACATGGGTTTGGAGGCAGCCATGGTGCTATTTGCACCATGGCTGCCTCCAAACTCATAATGACCCCCACTGTCTGCGATTATATAACAGCGTTGGTGACTTCTCTGGCATATGTTAAATTTTAAATGTTAAACAATGTGCATATAACTAGGCATATAGCATTATGCATATAACTAGGCAACCTACTTTGGTTTTGAATGACACTTTATTAAAAAAATGAAATGCATAATAATTCCCAAAATAGCTTGTGTCTTTACCAAGAGTGTAGGGGCGGGACTGTCCCATAAAAAGGCTGTTGCTCATAATAGTGGAATTTCATTCACAATGGGCCTCATTCCGAGTATGGCGGTAGCCATGGAGCAATTAGCTCCATGGCTGCCTCCCATACCGGTACCGCCTCCGGGTTGGTTCAATGGGAACTTACCGGTCCATTCCGACCTTGGACGGACCGGTAAGTCCCCATTGAAAAAAACATTCCCCATTCCCATTTCAGCCCATAGGGCTCAATGGGAATGGGGAAGTAGCTAATAACGGTACCACAATTTGCGGTACCGTGTTTAGCTCCGAAGTCCCTTAACGGCACCCGTCCACAACACCTGGTCAGACCAGGCGTTAAAGGAGGGACCCGCTAAAAGATCTCGGAATAGGGAGTAAAGGGTTTACCGCCACTGGTGTCCTTACCGGTGCCGGTAATCCCTTTGCGCCCAACTCGGAATGAGGCCCAATGTTGCTAATTAGTTAACTCTGCAAGCCACCTTCGGAAAACCGTCTCACGCTTTTGCTGCAAAGAAAATAATCAAGAGGCTGGTTTGGCCTGTGAGTCTGCTTGAGAGACTAATGTTGTGGACTCATGGATGAGGATACTCAGTCCAAGGCAGCCTTTTCCTACCTTACCCAAAGACATGTTTAAAGTAAACAATTTCAGTGTTTTCACTGGTTGATGTAGTCTTGCTTGCATTGCTTCCCTCGTGCATTAAAATACCCAGAGCCTACTGTTAATGTGATACATGTGAGGGCATTGTTTTTGCTTTCCCTTGTACTTCCTCAGACCAGTAAACGTATTCAGAACACATTCTTTACAACCATCACACATTCATTAACGTCTGGCAACTTTGATTTAATTTGTATCTCTTACAAGTTACATTCTAATTCAGGTTCGGGGGATGACTAACAGCCCCTCCCATTCCGTCGATCACGCATGTCCTTGTCCCACTGACAGTATATCATTAGTTCCAGATTGGAACTTGGTGCCTGTCACTGCAGCAGCATTGCAGGTCCTGTTGATCATCGGTGCCACATACTAAAGTCATTTAGTCAATTCAATTCAATGACATTGCTTCGAAAGCAATGTCATATGAACCATTCAGTTATAGTGCAATTCAGAATTCTAATCTCAATCACTTTTTTTTCATTTTGGCTATGCACTTAGTTCTCATTAATGCTGCAATATTTGGACAGCAACAATTTATCATCATTCAGAACAACTGAGACAAATATTGATGCAAGGTAAAATGTATGTGTTCTTGTATATTGGGCTACACTGCATTTCGTGAAGCATTTTCTGTAGCTGTATCATGGAATTAGCAGACAAACAATAGTTGCTGGTGAATTCGAAGTGTAAACTCACTCTCACAAACACTGGTTCAGAGTGCGCTGAATATTTGTGATCAATTTTTAAATTTAGATATGTGAATGAGGACTGCGATAAAGGTTGATATTTACATTTTGGGTTCACAATCATAGGACATTTGCAAATTGTTCTCTTCCATCACAACATAGAGTAAAAAACAACCCAAATACCTGGAATAATCACTGCACCTCTTTTCATAGAAAACAAGGTTTATTAAATACACAACGGGTCTCAGCTAGTTCAGTAGAACTAAACTTACATGGAGCTTGTCTTATCTCAAGACGTTAAACCTTTTATAGTGGAAAAAGTAGTTGGTGGTGTTGTCTGGTTTAAGGGAGGGTATCTTTAACAGTGAGAGGACCCATGCCTCCTTTAAACTGGTCGGGACTTTGCAGGCGGTGAAGGAGAATTTGATCAAGGCACTGATAAAAGGTGCCAGTTCTGTGGCACAGTCTTTGATTATGGAAGCAGGGCAGATGTCACCTTGGCATCTAGTGGGTTTCAGGCTTTGGATGATGCTCAGGGTTTCTTGAGGTGAGACTGGCTTAAAGTGGAAAGTCAGGGGTGCAGGTGGAGGTTGTGTTGCATTGGCATGGGGGTTTGGGGTAAGGGAGTTGTGTTTTTGTTCAATCTTTTTTTGAAGGGAGACCAGTGTGTCAACCAGTGCTTTCTGGATGCTAACACACTATGCGTCATCTTTGTTGCAGCTGTGTTTGGGAAAGGAAGGTGTTTCTAATTTGTGCAGAATAGCAAAGAGGTCACATGAGCTGTAACTGGAATTGGTAATTCTTTCATTGTATGTGCATTCTTTTGCTAGAGGGAGTGTGTTTTTATACATGTTGGCTATTGATGGGAAGTTACTTTAGTTTGTGTCAGAGGGACACGTTTTTCCAGGTAGTTTCAGCTTCTCATGTTTTTATTTGTTGTATGGTTTTCGGGTCTGGAGTGAACCAGGAGTTGCGGTGTGAGAGGGGCTTGGTTTTTCATTGAACAAGCGGTGCCACAGTGTTGATGGATTTTGATATGGTTGAATTGTAGATGTTGACCAGGACAGTTGGATTGTCTGGTATGGTTGTTTGGTGGGTGGCGATTTCAGCTAGTAGGAGAAGAAGGTTTGTGGCTGTGATGTTTTTGTAGTTACACGAAAGGCTTAGGAACTTGAGTTGGCCGGTGATGGGGTGGTCTTTCTGATTTGGTAGGGTAATAATATTGTGTTGTGATCAGCCCAACTGTAAGATTTACTAGTGGTAATGGGAAATTTAATGTTTACGATTCAGTCGAGTATTCGGCTCTTCGCTTGGGTGGGGCTGAGGATGCATTGGGAGAATCCTAGTGTAGCTAGTGTGTTTGTTAAGGAGAGGGCGTTGCTGTCATTGCTGTCATTGAATCCTAGGTTTAAATTGCCTAGGAGAAGAATTTGTGAGGAGGGCTTGGTGATTGAGGCTAGGAGTTGTTGGATGTTATATATATAAAAAGAAGCATCAATAGTAGTCCGTTCTCAGGGGCGACGCATTTCGAGGAGACAATTCTGTTCTTCCTAGGCCTAAACGGACTGGAAAAGAGATTAAATTGAACATTAGCAGAGTTATGTCATACTTATAGCATGTTTGATTATCTAAACAATGTTAAATGATTGGTTATGGGTAAAACCCTAACCGTCTCTTGTGTAAATTAACACAGAAAAATATGAAATTGATTTTGACGGTAAACTAAATAGAGAATTTACCTCCAACATATACTTTGTTTATACGACCGTATGGAAACATCTCAGCCCATTATCTCCAACATGTTTAAAAAACAAATAGGTGACAAAACAGGAAAAATCAAGCACACTGCAATCCACAGAAATGATAAGCAACATTGGTATGCAAATGAAATTGACACTGCATGCATCAGGATATGACAGAAGGAGAGAGAGGAGTAGTGCCATGGCCATCCATTGCAAAGTAACACATCACCAATATGAAAAGCACCATACTTCCTTATCTGGTCTGGCTGTCCAATCAGCTTTCCATTTAGTAGAGCAATACAAACAATATTATTGTAGAGGTGGGGGAGCCAAAGCCGGCTCGAACCTTGCTTTGGCTTGGCTTATTTACCTCAATGAAAAAAGGGGCTAACTTGTGCTGAGCTAAGCATCACCTCATCATCTGTTACATTTGCAGAGTAAATCAAAGTGATGCTGCCACCCAGTGACAGGTAAAAGAACTGCATGGAATCAACTACTTCAATAGAGTCTGTTATGTATCTCTTGCCAAGAGTTGAATGGTGGCTCAAAGGTAAATATGCAATGGGAGTATATGTGATCTGAAACGTCAAAAATTCTAATTGTGCAGCCAAAAAACCTGGCCTCTGCACTGGCCTGTCTAAGCAAACCTGGGCAGTTCATTCTACTTTAGTTGTTCATATTTCCTTTGACTTCCACAATTGTCTTCCAAAATGCAACGTTTGTTGTGGAAAATAAAATAGATATATGCATAGTGTATTGAAGTACAGTGCGTGTTTGAACTTCTATAATATGCATACCACATGTTGAAATATCCCTTAATTTGTGAATTGCTCTGTCCCTTATGAGCCATGATGCTTGCTAAAGGAAATAAGAAACAAATCGTGTACTAGACTATTTGGTGAACAAGACGGTGGGGCATTTCCCTTTGCTGTATAAGGAGCCTCTCAGGACATTTTCCTTTACTTCCCACATATGCTTTGGCAATTGGAAATGGGGTATCCACATGTTACCCAGTTTGTTAATCAGACGGTGGTGAGGTCACAATTGGTGTGATGCTTTCCCAGGCATGAGTTGTGACACCTACCACACAACTCTTTGCTCTTTGTCCACAATCTCCCAACTATGCAGAACATGTGTGTGTTGCCTGTTGCTCCCACTTGTGCCTGCTGAAAAGACTCACGACAGCTCTGCTGGGGTTTAACGATCATTAGAAGCTGTGCACTGTAAATAGCTCCAAGTCTGTGTGAACCAATGACTGCAAGTAGCTGAACTTTACACACCATAATGTTGTTGTATGTCAAAGACTTTAAAGTACAGTTGCAAAACACAGGGTATTGTTTATGCAGATATCACTTAGCAATTTGGTAATTCCATTCAGAATGGGAAAGACCAGCTATAATCACTCTCTCTTTTAGCTTAACATGAGGTTTTATATGTTTGTCAGATTGATTTATATTGCGATCTGTGTACTTTCAAGCCAGCGTTATGGAACAGAGCATTATTGTAGCTCCTTAAAACTATGCATTGAGACACATGTATATATCTTCTAGAAGTGAGAAACTATGTGGTCAATTGTCAAAAATGCAAGTTTGCAGAAAGTACGTGATACTGGACACATCATTGATATGACTGTGCCATAGCTTCCAAAGTGTGCATGCCACGTATGGGTTTTCTGTTATGGCGGAGGGGCGGTAGGACAAGACATCAGGTATGGATTTGTGTCATGGAACGCAGGGAAAGGGAAAGGGATGACAGGTATGTGTTTTTTTTTTGTTATAGGGGTTGAGGAGAAATGGTGGCAGGTATGGTTTCTATATTTAAGGGTGGCAAAATATGTATAGTTTGCTGACTCGGCTCACATTTAGCTGCCTCAGGTCTACCCATGCAGTCTTTGGGACCCACGACAGAGTTACTGCAGATCCTTGGCTGACAATAAATTCCATCTGATCTAAAAGGACTATAGTTTCGGTAGATATCATATTTCCACAATACTAAGGGACAGCAAATTCATCTCTCAGCTTGACGAATGAGAAAAACAATTTGCTTTTAACTGTATACAAAATATGAATTAGTACACACCTTCTCTATTCAACTTCTGAACACTACAATGAACTACCAAGAACTGTGATGCGTTACATTCATTGCACTTTAATTGGCTAGCACATGCTCTGCCTAGTTGCTAGCATCTATGTTGCAATGAATATTTAACTTAGATGTCCATCTGCCTAAAGATTGTTTGCGTTTGTTTTGATGGTCTTCCTTCTTTAGAAATGCAGTTTCTAGGAGCACAAGCTGCCAAACCGTGCAGTGGATCTAAGTTCATGTTCCAATAGCTTCGAGGAAGGCTGCAATGAACCATATTGGGCCTCATTACGAGTTTGGAGGTAGCCATGTTGCTATTAGCCTCGTAATCAGCGCTTCCGTAATGAAGGGTGCTGGTCCCGTACCGGCACCCTTCATTATGGGTTTGGCGGTAGCCATGGAGCTGTTAAACACAGGGCGCTACCTTGGAGTGGCAATTGTAATAGGCCCATGCGCTGACAAGAGAGACCCACACTGCTAACTTTCACATAAACTCTGCTTTGTTCCCAAATTGTTGCCAATATGTTTGTTCTAAGAAAAAATGTGCCCTGCAAGGCCACGGGACAGTCCTGGGTGTCTTGGTGTCCACGCTATCATCAAACAGGTCAAAGCAAGCTTCCTACTCCCACCCAACACACCACGAGTCATAGCCAGTATAACTGTTCCAAGACCCCTGAATTCCAAGATATATGTTGATCCTAGAACACTGACCATAAACCAATCCACCATAATAGATCTAAGAGCATGGTTGTCACACCTTTGTTTCACACTGACATAATATGTAATGCTAGGTAGGTACACGGAGGATAAAATAAAATTTAAAACTGAGGGTGGAAGCCTTGGTAGCTGAGAGACGCGATTGGGAAGATTCAAAGATGTGCGGGTTAGTGTGATCTCGAGACTCCCACTGTGCCAGTCTTTGAGCATACCAGGTGCATTGTATAATGTAGGGTAGCACTGTTTGAAAATTGAACTAATTCATCCTTTCGTCTTGGTTCCCAGGAGCCGATGAGGCCAGCAGACCCCACGTGATGGAAGTAGGCTGACCATATATAGGGTCACACCAACCAGCCATTCCGGTTTCCACTGTATACACATGATTTTTAAGCTTCTGCTTGCACCCTTTTTTAGCAGAACATTCCATGGCAGCATAGTTCTCTGCTGGTGCACATATTTTTGTAGAAATAAAAACTTGTTATCCTTGCAAGAGTTCCTTGGGTCTGTTTCCCCAGCTAGTTGTTTTTCTACTGGTGTGAGTGTTTTGGGGTGTGCCTTCAGTAAACGGTGTAAGACTAGAGAAAGACCTTGGAACAGTTAAATAATTCTGGAATACAAGTATCTGGGAGTGATGTGCGTCCTCTGGGCTACGGGAAATTGATTGAAAACAAAATCTGTAGAGGTACTCAGCTTATAATGCAATTATAAACTGTAGTTAGGACTCAGGCTGGCCTTTCATTTGCGTGCATTATACAGCGGTATAAACAATATTTCTGCTTGGAAATGTTATGCAATTCAAGGTTTTGACACTGCCTGACCTAACATGTCTCGACCACATCGAAGGAGATTTTTGGAGCAAACTTTTGGGTTTGCACCCATCAGGTCCGGTTGAACTGGTTCGATTAGAACTGGGACTTACATCTCTGTGCGGTACGGTTTTAAGAGGTAGGGGTTTTCTCTGCATAAAAGCAAGAACAAATCCTACATGTGGGATCATTAAGTGTATGGGTGAGACTGGTAATGGATCAATTCTTCCATTGGGAAGGAATTACAACTGACTGATTGAGGACCTATTTGCCATGATTGATTGGCAGCCAACTGTTGAGGCAGCCCGTTCACGAGCAGAGATGACAACGGTCTTTAAGAGGAAACTTATCCTTTGGGATTGTTACAACTATTCCCACATAGCGAGTCTGAAAAGCTGGGTGGCGGTTTCTTGGGTAATCCATCTGTAAAGGAAAATGGAGCCTTACCTATTATTTCGCATAAATGACTTGCCAGTCTTATCTGTCCATGTTCCTGAATCAGGGTTGGACATCAATGAACGCATCTGCCGGATTTGTAAACACTCACCTAAACTTGAGACAGCAAGACATGTTATCATGGAGTGTGTGTGTAGATGGGTAACTTATGTGGCCTGGTTTATTCATATGACTCTATCAAACGTGAAAACCAATTCTACTTCTGCCGATTTGGCGTTTTATCGAGTTTGGAGGATTGTGAGTGATCAGTTGCAGGAGAAGGCTTAAGACCTAATGAGATGCTTACATGATGTATAAACTAAGTTTACTTTTGCCAAGGGCAGTAAGGGGAGCTTGAAAGTGATTCTGAAATGTTAAGTTTGTATGTGAGTGAAGATTATCTTGATTTGTTCCCCCATGTCATAAAGATATGCAACAAGCACGTTGACATCTGTAAGATGGGTTGTGTCTGATGATACGTAGATCGTTTTATTCAATGAAGTTGTTAGACTTTATAGATTGATAGTTTGGGTAACATGTTGTGCTGTAATGCACTGTTTTGTTTTGTTTTGTTTTGTTTTATACAATTGAAAATAGTGTTTGGTATTGCTTGTTTGTTTGTAGTATTGTTCATGTATTGTTTTTAATTCTGTAAAGCTCATTGAGCTAAATCACAATTAAGATTATTATTATTACAAATAAGAAAGTAGCATATTTCTGTGGTGCACACAGTATTAGAGACATTGAAAGACATCTTTCAACATGAAACATGTCAGAAGTTGATTCTTGCAAACCACCTAACACTTGGCATTACTTATTTATTGTGTATTGCTCACTCAAAAGGAACTAAAACTCGAGTCAGGCTTTATGTAAACGTGATGGAATAGCAGACAAGACTCTGAGTATTTTCAGCAGTCAGCAATTAGGACAGGGATTTTTTTACAATACTGCCAACAGAGCTAGGGAGTTTGTCATTACTGAGAATTTAGGGGCGATAACGCCAGATCAAAACACAATGGTATTGCTGAAACTCAAGGAGGACACCCTGGTTGAGAAGTGCTACATCGGACCCTAAAGAGGACTTGAATGTTACATTGATCACTTACCATTTGTTTACAAATGTGCTTAGAAAGAAACACCCTCATTGATGTCTTGTTAGATGTCAATAGACTCAAAGGCTTCTGCCATTGTAGTGAAGACAGGGCAGACCAACAAGCAGGAAAGACGTGTTCATTACATACCAGGGGTAGCTGGTAGGACAAGTGGTGCGTCATTTGTATTGTTAGACATTCATTCATATCTGCTGTCTTAGCAAGGCCCTGTCTCAATGTTGATATTTAGAGCTTATATACAAGAATCTATGGTTTGCTGAAGGAATACACTTTGATCTGAGCAGTATTACAGTTAATGACAATAGTTGTTACGGTCAAATAAAAATGCTCAAGCATGCTTGTCCGTTTGGAGTAGAGAGCCATGTCTGACCTGGATTGTTAGACTTTCATTAACAGCTATAGCGTTGTTTGGAGCTTTGCATAACACTTGTAAAGATGTACTCGTTATTCTGCACACAAAAGACAATGAACTCCCATTCCTCAGTCTAGGTAGTTCCTAAAGGCATGGTGTTCATGTGAAATAGCTGGGCCCCACAGCAAAGGGTGTAGGAAAGATTAGGAAAGGAGTGGGCTGGACAACAAATAAGTAATGTGTACTGGGGTTTGCCACATTAAGAGTATGTGAAGAAGAACAAAAGGACTCTGAACACGTGGTATCAGATCACACTGCTCTGCAAGATCCTTCCATCACTGGATGTCGGGATCGTCACACTGACCTTTGTGATTGCACACATTGATGGATGAAATGTCCACAACCCATGGCTTCCTGACATCCACCTGTTCTTCTCAAGCCGGTCCACCGTGATATGGCAAGCTACATTCCAGGTTACAAGAAATGTGACCATGACACCCCCATTTTCCTTGACCCACTTGCTAATTATCCCACTTGGATTTTCATCAACATTACTTGTATTGTATACAAGGCAATCATCACCCGAACATGTGCCTACCTTGCGGCCAAACTCACCACTTCTGGTGATGCCTGTCTCCCCACGAACCAGATCATTACGAGGCTTGAACTGAAACTGGCAACCATTAAGAAGACCAACAAACATTTACCCTTCTCCTTCTATTCTCCAGCATTCTGTAATACATCCAGATGTCAATCTCGACCATTCAAACACTCCTCCATTTCAGGAAAGAACCTAAAACCCTGTCCTTCAAATAATTCTTAGGTGACTTAGCATCTAGTGTCCCCTGATTGAAGTGTCTTCGCCTCTGGTCTTGTAAATGTACCATTGTAGTTTCCTAAAGCATGTTCGCACTCTGTTGATCCCAAGCTAGGTTTCTGCTATGTAAAACATAAATATGACTACAAATAAAGGAATCATAACATATTACATTATGCAGGCAGTGTGGCTCTGGTTGCTGCTGAACCTAACACAAATGCAATTTAATCTGCATTTATATAATAAATAATAATAAACATTGACATCACATTTGAACCTGCTGCAATTCAACAAAAGCTGCGCAAACACCCATCTAACACATCGAGTAACATCTAGCCATAAAATCACTGAGAAACCAATCCTTGAAGCTTGCCCACCACCTGTTCAGCCTTAAAAGAGAGTTAACCACAAGAGCACTCCTACTGACGCCCCACAACCGCTGCACATTCCAGCTTTGGTAGTATTTTCAAATCTACGGCAGAGTAAACAAGCCCGTCTTCATTTTTGTCAAATCACCCTGCCAACCTAAAGAACTAACGTTACTGTGACTGTTGATTAAGTTTACAAATCACGTGGCGTGACCATTGTCTCTGGTCCTGGAGAGCCCAAGAAGAGAATACGAATGAAGGGTAGTTTCAGGTCCGTCCCAATTGAGAGTAGTTGTATTTGCCTTTCTTTTAAAGGAAATATTCCTATTCTGCTTTTTTCACTTGAAATGG
The DNA here is from genome assembly GCF_040938575.1 of Ambystoma mexicanum. NCBI lineage: Eukaryota > Metazoa > Chordata > Amphibia > Caudata > Ambystomatidae > Ambystoma > Ambystoma mexicanum. The sequence continues at coordinate 1,512,817,828 of NC_090937.1, read as the reverse complement.
TGGGTAGGTAATTATTGCAATGTGTATTGTGATTTTAATTATTTGTTTTAAACATGCTGCAAAGTCCCAATTAAATTATAGTAGAGTAATGACTGCATTCATTTCTTCAATGAGCTATCCCAAGCGTCCAGAGTGGCAGGATGCCCACAAATTAGGACTTGTATATATGTCAAAATGCAAAATGAGACTCCTTTTTAATGCATATGTACATTCTAAGGGCAATGCAAGTTTTAAATCAAAATGTCTGCTTTAGATTCCCAGACCAACTACCCCAAGAGAGTCTGCTCCCCCACCCCCAATTATCGCAATAAAACATCTAATAACAACTAGAAGATATACATGGTTTTGCTTGGGTTACAAAGTGAAAGAACGTTTCATATGGCTGCCCTGGCTCCCCTTTTGCAGATGACTGCATCAGCCTGCTGCCTGGCTTGCCTCTGTTCTTGTGTGTCTTGCTGTCTCAGTGCTGCTTGTCGGCTTGCTTGTACTTGAAGTCTTTGATGGCCTTGTTCAGCTGTCTGCGACGCCCTGGCTGCCTCTTTACTCTGAGCCTCAGACGCTTTCCAAAAGTAGATTGCCTCTTGGATGGCATGATTGAATTACATGTTTTTTCGTCAATAGGAATGTGTACATCTTGAGTGTCCATACAACAAATTATCATGGTTTTCCGCTTTTAATTTTCCCGGATTACTTGTACTGTTTAATGCAATTTAAGCTTTTGCTATGGTTGTTTGTTAAGCACATTTTTAGCTTTGCTATAGTCTTTCGTTAAGCAAAATATGCCTTAATTCTAATTTCACAGAGCAGTGGTGCTGCCCCAGCTTTTAAATTACCTTAGGAACAGTAAACTGTGCCATTAGATTCCTTGTGAAACGTTATCCCAGTTAGATCTCTAGATAGTACCCTCTTCATTTGTATAGCATACAGACAGACACACACTTTCAAAAAGATATATTATATCATAATAATAATAATATAATAGCAATAATAATAATAATAATAATAATAATAATAATAATAATAATATAATTGACCATTTCGAATATAGTTTGCAACAGCAATTGATTATTGAATATATGGGCGTGCTTATAATCACGGGAACAGCTCAGGTGACAGCTAGGAAATATGTTGAGTCAAAAAACCTTTCAGGTAGGCTCAAGTAACATTTATTTATTTTCAGGAACAACAAAAACAAACACATGCAATGGCCAGTCCCACCACAGAACACAATGTTATTAAACTATTGTTGAAAGCATTAATAATTTTATAAATGATGGATTGGATGTGCTTGTACGATTCATTGACACGTGTCAATATAGGAAGTGCAGTAATTGGGTATGCCAACTCATTCAGGAATGCTAAATCCTTCATCGAGCTGATATATGTTCCTTTGTTTTTCATGAAGATTGTCTTCAGCCAGTGACCAGATTCACCTTGTAGAGCCAATGAACTTGGTAGGAGTAAATACTATCTTCATAGCCCGAGTTCATCTCAGCATGAACTGCTTCGAGGTATCTATGATTCATCATGTTTGACAGGATGGAATTGAATGTATAAATAACCTTTTCCAGAAAGTTGTTCTGGGTGATGGATGCAGTGATGTGTGATGACATCCTGAGGCAGTGGCTTGAGCAGTACTCCAACAAACCAACTCTACTTCCATACAAGGGCCCATCAGTCTAAACAGAGTATTCTTTGGAAGATTGTAAAACAACAAGGCATGTTACATCTCCAGAAACTATATGGTCCAGTTTGTTGCCGGTGTGTTGGACATAGGTTGAGCAGCTCCCAAACAACATAGAATCGTTTGGTTACTCAACATATAAATATGGGTTGCAGGACAGATTCACTTACACCTGTGATTACACCTGTGTTCATGTTGAATCTATGGCACTACAATATTATGTCAGTTAATGATCAATCTGTGATGCATTGTTGTGCACTCATAACAGCAGTGTGATGTAGACTTTCTATAGATTGTATTGTTATGAAAAATAACAGTTGTGAATAATGTTCAGGACTACATTGGGTCTCATTATGAGTTTGGTGGTAGATCAGTAGTTATTCTTTCAAACTACCACCAAACAGAATTATTGTTACCACCACTTGGTCTGGCAGATTTACTGCTGGATTGCAAGTGGTGGTAGGCACTGTAAGTCCACATTTTATGGAGTCCATAGGACTCCATTGGGATTTTTGCAGGATTACCACCAGCGGTAATTCTCTAAATGTTGTCATATTTTGGGTGGTAAGGAGGCAGATTTTCCTCTAACCTTTTGCTGGAAGAAAATCCTCCACTTCACCACCAAACCGGTATTGTGGAGGTGTAGTAATGTGGTAGTAATGACATTACCACCCTGTTGCTGCTGTTTTCTTTTACCACACTGCTTTACTTGTAATGAGACCCATTATCCAGCACACAGTGTGTGCACTCTCTAAGCTATTGCCCTAGAAATCATGACATTGAGTTTAGATTCCCACAATTCTTCTGCTTCAGAGAGGGAGATAGCATAGCTCTGATGCTGTTTGGACAATACCTTATCCAGCTATTTGAGAGAAGCCTGGATTAATCTGACCTGGGGACAGAATGATGAAATGTCCACATCCAAGTACACATGTTGCGATGTTTGTCATTCTTTAAAAGTGAATGTCTATGCAGAGTGCACCATGAACAAGTAACCAAAAGTATAAACTCACGCAAGCACAGTGAAGTGCAACAGTTGCTAATATCTGCAATTAGTGAAAACACTGTAATCCATTACCCTAAGAGGTGCAATCTGTTTGTGAGATTGCTAGGGACATTGCACTGGTTGTGAGGAGAGGATGACAAACATAGACACCACTGGCATGAGATGGGAATACATCAAGGATGGAATTGAGAAAAGGGAAAAACATAATATATCCAGAGCAGAATGGACTGGTGTTCCACAGCTGTGGCAGTGGTAACCTGTACATTTTTCTTTAGATGGAATCAACATCCTTAACGTGTCATCAGAGCACACAGTATTATTTGAAAATAGTTCCATGAATGTGTTTGAGGTGGTGAAAGTAAGTATCTGACAGTCCAAAAAGAAGTGTACAAATCGTTTGTGCTGTGGGGTGAAATATAGCCCCTGAAGACTAGAAATAAAGAGGCCAGTGTGATTTGTAAATGCCCATTGAAATCTAAGGCCAGCACAGAAATGGTGATGTCAGACGTGAGGCCTATTGAACCAAAAACAGGCCTAACATTTAAAGGAAAGAAAGTGGGCCTTCATCAAAAGTGCAAAGATAGGCACAATGCATTTCAGCAAGGAAAAGACTGACATGCGGATGATAATGCTGTTTTACTCAATACATTTACTTGAAGAGACAGCCATGCGTACATTTTCTTCAATGTTATACCAGATTGTGCTCCTGCCAGCAAAAGTGAAACCAAGCTCATTGCATTTACAAGAAATAAAATAGTTTCCTTTTTGTGTTTCCCTCATCAAAATGACAAAATGCTAAGAGAAATGCGCCCTAGACTTTCAATGTTTGAACATGGTGTCCTCATGTAACTGCCCTATACATATAGACAATCCAGAAGTGTTACTCATGTATTTTGAAACTGTGAAATTAAAAAGAAACTTAGTACATATGGATAAGGCCCGCGTGGTCCAAGATGTCATGTACATTACATTGAGTGGGAGTTTAAAAGGCCATTGCTTGCAGGGGTACATGAGCTGGTCATTTCTCCAAACATGACACTAACCTCCAAGACCTTTCCTCTGCTGCCCCTAAGAAAGAGGCATGTTTGTCAACCATCAATCAGGGCCATTACTTAAAATTATAGAAAGAAATATACTGCTTAGATTGAAATCACAGAGGGGACAGATAATACCATGCCTGTTCTTTCAGCAGAAGTGACCTTGAGGTCATAATGCCCATAAAATGTCCATTAGAGTTGCTATCATGCCTTGAAGGGGGAGGCGAACATGAACATGAGCCAGGCTCTGGCTGTCACATGCTTGAGGGAAAATTAAACTGAAAGCGAATAAAGAAAAAAGAAAAAAACTGCAGTTTAAGTGAATGGAAAAATACATAGTATTGCATAAAAAGGGTAGCACAGATGCCACAAAGGTCATTCCAGACTTGTATTAAAGGTGAAAGTAACCGCCTTTGAACCATGCTAAAATGATTTTCATGTGATAAAAATAACTAAAGTTATTAATGTAAATTTGATTAGGGGCTTCCCTTGATTCCGAGAGATTTGAAAGTTGGGGTGAGGGTAAAGGAAATAATTAACACGAAAATGATGACATATTTTTCACGTATACAGCTCCTGAGTAAATGAAGAACAACCATATCTCTGCATAGGAAGGGCGTGCCAACTTCAGACTAGCCTTCTAATTTGCCTTAAAGTATTCATACATGTAAAGATTTGAAAATATAGGGTACTTGCCATGTTGATAGATTTTATTTTAGTTTTAAACATGCCGAGCCCCCTGGCGAATTGGGATGACAAAGCTTTATCCTCCCACAGCTGTCCTGACTCACTCCCCCCATCTCCTTGTCCTATTAGCACACAGGTGGGTAGAGAAAATCAACCAATCCCTTTTGCGAGAATCATGCCAAATTTGTGATGTTATTTGCCTATAAATAAACAGTTTGCATTAGAACTGTGCTTGTTTCCACTTATTCCGGGAGGCAACCTGCTGCTGAACTCTTGTGAGAAACATCCCAGTAGAGTGGCCTAAATCTTGCATTGGAGACAGGAACCAGGAGAAATAGACGCTGACTGGGACCCATTGGAGAATTCAGAGGCGACAATCCTTGACTGACACCCTTCCTGTCCCAGCAGTGCCCTGCTGTTCCCTGATTCCCATTCCTAGGCCTCTCTTGTAAGTAAAACTATCCCCAAAGCCATAGATTGTTTAGGCCATGCATATTTCCAGGCAATGTTTTAGTTCTTTCCCCATAGTAAAATATGATGTTTGTCTGTGTAGGTAATGATGTGTTATTTATATAGCGCCTTAATCCTAAGCGCTTTACAGAGAACATATTTACATACAATATCACCCAACCAAAATTGGTACTCATTTATTGACCTCGGAAGGATGAAAGGCTGAGTTGACTATGCCGGGATTTGAACCTGCGACCTGCAGATCAGGCTCAGTTCGCAACAGCGAGCGCTCAACCCGCTCAGCTATCTTACTGTCTGCCTTAGCCTATTTTATTAAAGTAAATCAATTAATTCCCCTATAGAAATCACAGGTGGTTTGTTGTTATTAGAAACCGACATGCTCTTCCCAGTGTGTTTTGGGCCAGTATTGACATAAAGATTTGCCAAACAAATTAGTCCCAAAACCCTCTTTCCATGTGAGTGTGCAGGGTGCAAAACGAAATCCCCAATTGAGCCTCTTCATTTTAAATCATAAGTGTGAAGCCTGGTAGTACCTTTGCATGTGCAGGGTGGATAACGAAATTCCCACTTTGTTCCCACTGTGCTCGGACCAGAACCACAAAACCCTTCCTGTTATAGTTAGGTGTGGCAAAACAAATTTCCCATTGCTTTTATTTCCCTCATATTGCATCTGTGATTAGAATCCCAAAAACGATTTTCCCATTGTGTTCCCACTCTCTGCCACTGGCCTTCAATTCAGAGGGGTCACGTCTAATTGATGTTTAGAGGGTGGGGGTTGCTGGGAGAAAAGTATCATAACCAAATCAGCATGAATGTCTTGAATTGTTTGTTTTCTGTATTGGTGGGTGATTTAAAAAGAAATAATTGTGACTACATATCTCAGTGTTATCTCTTTGTTGGTGCCATTAAGGAAGTCATTTTTGTTCTTGTGTTGCCACAGCATTGGTGTCTGATGTTAGTCTTTTTGTCAAATTTGGTTTAAATAAATTAATAAATCGATATTCTTAATACACACCGGCCTGGTTCCTAGTCCATTGTGGCACTGGGTATTTGGCATGGTTGGGTGCAAGACGGGTTGGAAGCCATACCAAACTGAAACTTAACAAAACGAATAGTGCTTTATTGTGCGCTACATTCATTGGGGGGATAGGAGCTTCCTGATTTGAGTGTGACCGCGTAATAAAACGCGACAGGGGAACACACATCGGCCATCTGATGATAACAAGGAACTGCACTATGATGTGCATCTATATACAAAGGAACCACCTGCTGCACATGCCAGTGGTAAGGAACTGGAGATGGAACCAACAAATAAACCTCACTTGCATTCAACGAAGAGCTTGAGGAGTGTGCCCTACCAACAGTGGAATTAAAACAGTGCCTCAAGTGAAGACCAACACAGAGGAAAGCAACAAAGAAGACCAGTCACAGCAAGGTAACACCCCCTTCAAAAAAAAAAAAACAATACAAATATAGAACTGCCAACCACTCTAGATATATGTCAACTGGGAAATGTCCTTTAACAACTGACATATATCTATCATTGTTTTCATTGTCAATGAGGAGCATCATTGTTCTGTAGGGTGATCCCATTTAAGTCCAAGTGTCAGACAAAAAGTAGCAGACATCTCACACAGGACAGTGAGTCACCATGAATGCACAAAGCTCCATAGCATTGTATTATGTGACATGAAGTCCTACTGCCGGCAATTACCACACTAAAAGATCCAGCATGTATTGCACTCCAACGTGAACATTTCAAAATAGACACACACATTACTTGTGTCACACTTGAAGGTCATGAATCCTGACTTCTTTGTGAGAAACAGGAGTAATCAGATATGGTGGTTGGTGTTAGGCAAGGATCTGGACCATGACAGCAGAACAAAACGAAGAATTAAGAATTAGTTCTGTGGGCCCCACATGTGTTTGCTGGCTTACCACATTGCATTGCCACTCCCTTCTGAACAAAAATCCATGTCACAGGATGATGAGACCATTCAGACTACTACCTCACTAAATCAACCTCCAGGTGATAGAAGAGGAAACCTTACATGTATGTCACTATCACACATGAAGAAGGGAGCACAGTATTGTGAAAACACCCCATTGATTGCAAGGAAAAGCTGTGAGGACCTCAACCTGTCACTGGAACTATTCCATTAGCTGGAAAGAGTTATGCTTCATGTAAACGAAAAAACACCTATGTTTCATACAGAGGCTTTGGTGGTGAATGGAGCAGATGGACATGTTAAAGCAGAAATTGGTGACTCAGGGTATTTTAGACAAGGTATGAAGGGGCATTGTTTTTATAGCAGATGCCATGGGAGAATTAGAGATATAATCAAAAATAGGCGTCCCCAACACCATGAACCCAGGGGAGAACCAAAGTAAGACAGACCCACCAGAGGGGAAAAAAGGAAGTTCATGGGAATAGAACCATAGAATCAATCAATGGAATAAGCTGCCCACTGAGAGGGAGCTAATTATGGGGACAGATCAGGTCAAGGAATCATAGAGATATATTCAATCAATCTTTAATAAACACATATACAATTACCATACAATTAAAAACAGCTTAAAAACACATAATTGATACTAAACATATCTAGTTAAAGTGCATATTATTTTACTAAACATCCTAGGATGTAAGCAAAAGTGCAATGTGCCTAACTTAGTTCAAAAGTGCATAAATTCCGTAGACAGTAAAGAGCCTCAATTGAACCCCAAATTGTATTTAGCCAGGGGGATATATTATAACTAATCTCTGTATATATGTAAGAGTTAGTTAGTGAGGCTTAAAGAGTTATGTAGGACACCAAAGTCACGCATATCAACAATAAACAATATTTTCTGCGAGATGAAAAGGGTTGTACCTTAGTCCAGCCCAACATTTCTTTATAGAGAACAAACAGCAACCTGTGCTTGTCTATGGGAGAATTAGAGGACATGAAATATCCTGCAAAGACAAAGTGGCTTCCACAGTCCAAGCACATGCTGCAATGACTATGCTCAGCAGAAATGCAGTAAAATTACAGGGTGGCATGGTTTGAGAAAGTATAGACATTGGCAGGTGTCTAGTGCTGAAGTTATGTTATGTGTTATGTGCTTGCTTGTTACGCGCCGGTAGCCCGCGGGAATCAGGGCGCGGGAAACCAAGAAGATCTAAACACAAAATACTCCTCATTAAGGTGGGTAAATACGATAGAGATCGGGACTCTATGCTCATTGAAACAATTAAGTTTTTAGCGATTTCCTTAAACTCTGGTAATTTGCTTCAAGCCCTGATGCCATTGGTCGTGATGTCATCATGTTGATGACATCAACATTTTAGAGAATTGAAAGATGCTCATGGTAGAATGGAGGGATGGGTAGAAATCAGAGTGACTTCTCCAACTAGAATAGTGCAACCATATTATGGACTGCCAATAACATTGTGATGCACACACCTAGCAGTAAAGACTTTTTGTACAAAGCTGGGTAGAGTGGTTTAAAGAAAGTAGCTATTCGGCCCCATAACACATCCATGGTTCACATGCAGCAACAATCTGCTGGACAAACCTTTGCATAACAGTTGTATCTTGATGGTGGAAATTCATCATTAAGTACTGGTCATATTTGAACGATTTGTTTTAATTGACTTGTGAAAAATGTGTTACAGTTCAGCAGATTCTGCATGCATTGCACTATGTCAGATTCCATGAGCTATGGCACGGTTGGACTAGAAACTCCCTCAGACCAAATGGGATACTGGAAACGACTTTTGGATGGGCAGGGCCTCCTCTTCCTTGTCCTACCACTTCTCTGTGTGTGTTATCTATGCTTTCTGCCAGTGAGGCCCAGCCTGGACCTCTGGCAGTGCAGCTCTTCATTTTTCCTTTTGGTGAACAGCATACAGTATACCCGCATGTCACCCATGGGTGGGGTGAACTTGTGTATCCTTGTGTGTGTTTCTGGGCTCCTGTGTGTTACCCACTGAGCAGATCAGGGATGGTTGCAGCTACATGCTGACTTGGCAGTGGCTCTGAGTGTCCTCCCGTTTTGGCACACTTTTGCCCTGCCTTAGGAATCAATGGATTCCTGGACAAAGTCAAGATGGCCACTGTGGCCTCTTGGCTTCTATTGCCTTTAGACCAGGGAAGCCCTGACTATGCCCCTTTCCCCTTGACTTGCTGTTAGGTGGAGAGACCATATATGGCTCTGGGGCTGCCTCCTGTCAGACTGACTGTAGCCTTCCCAAGAATGGGTGGTTGTGGGTACACCCTTGGGGGTGGGACCTGTATGAATGGAGTCTGAAGTCATCTCACATTGTGTGTTGTCAGTGTCTTGGTCTTGGTTGTGTGACCATTAGGTGTAGGGCATGGTAACTTTGACGAAATTACCTCTGCTCTGCTAGAGTACAAGCGTGAGTAGTAGATAAAGCTTATACTCTGCCCTCAAACTGCTACAAAACAAGGGTGACCACAATCATATAGGTAAAAGTGGCACTGTTAAGAGATACACTGTATTTACCTTTTGTGTTAACATGGGCTGAAGGAGGGCTATAATCTCAAGAGAGGTGTGCATGTGATCTAGTAGAAACCTGGTAGCAATGGAGCAACAGTCCAAAATAAAATACATTTCCAATCAAGGTTCTATAGAAATATATCTACCTTAATTAAACCAACCATTTGCAAAAATGACTAAATAGAACAAAACACTACACAAAACCCAACCCTGAGGAAAGAAGACTATTTACAGCTAGAAAGAAGATGTAACACTATGGGTTATGAATCAGGAGTGCATGGCAAGTAAAAAACACAATGCTTGTAAAAATGATATGTTCTGGTGCAAACACACATTTAAGTGCCCTTACCAGTCCCTAGGGCCTGAAGGTGTACCATGGGGGTAGTTAAAGGTCAATAATACCTCTTTGGGGTTCTTGGATGTTCAGCAGCTTTGAACCAGGCTACTTAGTGCTGTGTGAGCCAGTCGAGACACGTTTGAGTACAGCAGTTTTTGGAACCCCAAGCAGGGAGTGGGTGTTGATCTGTTCAAGACGGTGGCTCAGAGCAGTGCAAGAGCAGCATTCGAGCGAGGGAGCCTGGATGGCTCACCAGGGTCAGTACAAAGATTGGGACATGTTTGAGTCGTGGTAATGGCTGTTTGATGTTGGCCTGTGACTCTCCAGTGGTTCGCGACAAGGTACAGTGATGGTTTAAAACTGCGAACCTGATGATACGAGGCACAATTTGATGAGGCAGCAACTCGATGTCGAGCTGTATTGAGTCATTGGGTAACCACTGGATTGGGTTGATGCATGATCCATTTCTGCCAGCGGTTCGTGGTGAGATCTGGCAGATGAGCGGTTTGTTCGAGCCAACAGGCAAGGTGCTCTGCTTGGTATGTGACATCATCAATGCAGTTTGAAGAGATGAACAATGAAATCTGTTCAATTGTCATTGAAGATCACCAAAAAAGATGCTTGCGGTTTGAAGAGTGGCACAGTCTGGGTGTAGTGATTGCTTGTGGTTTGAGCTGAAGCAGCAACATGCTCAGCAGGCATGGTGCAGTGGCAACCTGTTTTGAAAGGTACAGTACAGTGTTTCATAGAGCAGTTGCTTGCGAAATCCAGCATGTGTCCTGTTTGTTCGACTTTTTAGAACATGCTTCACTCACAGTTTGAATTGGTTCAGCAGCAAAAACACAGAGTTCCTTGTTGTCTTGACTCTCAGCTTGATGTGAATCCCAAGCCAGGGATTCAGAGATAGGTTTTACTCCTTGTCCTCCGGCTCCCAAACTTGGGGGAGGCTGGCCTACAACTGCAGGTTTCCTACAACACAGTGAGGTTCTAGGTACCATTATGGCAGCAGAGAGGCAGGGCTTTTCCCAGTAGCAGTTCACCCCCATGTATGCCTGGTAATGGTAAGGTGACAAAGCGTGCCTCTGCCTTGAACACCCAGTCTGCACATCAGTGTAGGAGGACTTTGAGAAGTTACACTCTCCTAAACGAGGTTCAATGCATTCTTCCTCAGATTATGTTAAGGTTAAAGCAGAAAAGTCTTGGAAGACCACTTCTTTTAAAGGAAAATGTCTACAGGTGGTTGGAAAAAATCAGGCTTGCTTAAAGAATCCAATTCCTGTCTTTGGAACAATAGGACCTTGCCTTCTGACATCACAAACAAACACACACACAGTGCTTTGTGGCATGTAGTTTATTAAAGGGAAATCTGATTTACAGATTACCCTTTCAGAGATCATATTACCTGTATCATTTCATTTATTTAATACAACTCAAAACAGTCAGTGCTGCTATGCCCTCGCAAGATGGCAATGTCACAGTAACATTTCAATATTTTCTTGTTTCAGTGAGCAATCTCCTTTACCATTTTTTGTAGAATATCATTGGTGATTCCTTCTGAGTAAAACACTGCTTCTGCACTGTGACTCAGTTATTGATCTTTGTAAGTGATATGCAAAGCTTGTGAATATTACTTGTTTAAATGTATTTGTGCATCGTAAATTGTGTGTGTACATGTGTAATGAGCAGTGCACCTGATTGTAAATTGAGAACCATCTTGTGCAGATGGCATTTGGTTGTGTAGGTATTGCAGGACTAGGAGACAGATTTTGGGATATGTACATCATTTTCCAGTGCAAACAATACCTTAATGTGAGAGTCTACATACTGACTAGCATTACCTTCCAATGCCCTCCCATCCCAGCCACACTTTAAATTGTATGGTGAAGAAGCTAGTGCAGGGCAATTGCATAAGGATAACCATTAAAGGCCTGATTCACAGTATGTTTTCCATTGGGACTGCACCTTTTTAAAATGTTTCTGTGAATCAGGCCCTTAAAGTGCTAAAAGATGGAGCATAGCAGTGAGGCTAGAATATAGGTGATCACTAGTGCACTTATATTGCATTGCAAACTTAGTTTGCAAAGGTAGCGGGCGCCCCTCTCTCGACAGAACAAGGCCTGATAACCTGTTCAGTGGTTATTAACCACTTGAGAGTTCGCAGCCACTGCTTTTACTCACTGTGCCTTTCACAGATGGGAAATATCCATTTGCATATCAGTCTTTGTCCTGCCCAGGGGCAGTCCAGCACCGAAATACAATGGCAATTCCAATCTGAACGAGAGTACCACCAGCAACCCCATACACGTGTTTCACCCTTGTTGGGGATCATCAGTGAGGTGAAGCTGATGCCTCTCTAAGCACAGTGAGAGGGAGACCACGTCTGGTTGCCCCCAGGAGACCTAGGGTTACCAATCCCAGGACAAAGACTGATATGCAAATGGGTATTTCCCATCTGTGAAAGGCACAGTGAGTAAAAGCAGTGGCTGCGAACTCTCAAGTGGTTAATAACCACTGAACAGGTTATCATGTCTGTTCTTGCGAGAGAGGGGCGCCCGCTACCTTTGTAAAACTATTTTTTAAGGAACCTGGGATTGGTAACCCTAGGTCTCCTGGGGGCAACCAGACGTGGTCTCCCTCTCACTGTGCTTAGAGAGGCATCAGCTTCACCTCACTGATGATCCCCAACAAGGGTGAAACACGTGTATGGGGTTGCTGGTGGTACTCTCGTTCAGATTGGAATTGCCATTGTATTTCGGTGCTGGACTGCCCCTGGGCAGGACAAAGACTGATATGCAAATGGATATTTCCCATCTGTGAAAGGCACAGTGAGTAAAAGCAGTGGCTGCGAACTCTCAAGTGGTTAATAACCACTGAACAGGTTATCATGTCTGTTCTTGCGAGAGAGGGGCGCCCGCTACCTTTGTAAAAATGCATTGCAAACTTGTCTAGCTGGGAAGTGTTGGTGGTGAAATAAGGTATATGAATTTGCATACTCATTTTACCAACACAGGGTGAAGAGTGCATATGTCTGCAGGAGATAAGGGCCTCAAGATATAGGAAGCACAGCGCCACAAGACTGAAAGCACGGGAAGTACTAATGCATGAAGGGGGGCACAGTTGGCTGCCATGGCTGTCCCCACTCCATGCTTTCACAGTCTCAATGTTCTCTCTAAGCCAAGGTTATCTGTTATCACACTTACTATGTTTAACCACAGAATACATAAACAGTCAATGCACACACATCTTTTTGAACTGAATGGACAGTCATGTATGTAAATGAATACTAAAACAAAACACCAAACATACATTTTGGCCATATGCTGGCTCACATGAGCTGCACCTGGCTGTACAATTGTTCACTCACACAAGGCACAATTATGCACTGACATTTGTACTGACCAACCAGTGAAAAATGTCTTTTTGCACTGGATGGTCAGTGCAAGTGTCACTAAACAATTGCTGCCTATTCAAGTACATTTACCTGCCACTAGTGTGAAAATGCTGGACAGAAATGCAATTAATGTGATGCGCAGATGTCCTTAAGCAATATAGTGGATGCTTGAAGCACCATTGCAGTAGGCACCAGTTGGCATAGCACAGCAAGATAGAGGTTGGGTAGTAGCTTATCCTACATGTGTGTGAGTAGCTGTGTGATCACCTAAATCAGGTGCATTACATTAATTTCCTGAAAGGATCTAATGGCTTGCTTTAATTGTGGTAATTATATTTAAGGTGTGGATTCTCCGGACAGATTTATTTTAGTCCAAGAAATCAGGAAATTCCACATTGGCTTGGGAGATTCTAGTGACTGTGCAGTGATGTACATAGCAACAAAAGTGCATTGTGTGTGCCCCCACTCCTATACAATGTGTCCAGATGTCATGATTTCCAGGATGAAATTCCACCCCCCCCCCCTTGTGCCCCTCGGCTGGTGGTGCTGTAAGCAAATACCTAAAAATGCATTACTGCAGTAGTGTACCTGGTATTCTCTTGTGCAACTAGTGCCTAGATGCCTCAGGGATTTATGTGCTGCTATACAGGTAAAACATACATACAATGAATACAAATACATAGCTAATACACACAGTGTGGTGTGACAGACCTCAATATACTGACACTGTCACCCCGCCTCAATATTCCTTTGCTAAAATAAGCAAATACATAACTAACTAAATACATAAATAAAAGTAGTGCTGGTTCCTCAATGCCTCAGCAATTAAGTTCCTCCCCTAGGCAAGATCCTTCCACAGCCAAGCAATTTCAAGCATGCATATTTATCAAGAGCATCTTATAAACCTATCAGTCCTGTTACACACCCAGTTGCAGCATGGACACAGCCACCATACAATTGTTAGCCAATGATATAGTATACCATCAAGCCCTCATCTCCATATTGCAGTACATTGACGAGGACGTTCACATCCTAGCTAGCGCTCTACTGTGATGTTGTCCAGATAGGTTTAATAAGATCACCCATCATCTGTGCCGTCCATGAGTGATAGATCATATCTCCAATGACTTCAACCTCTGCACGGATGTATGCCAAAGCTAACCCGCATGGCCTTTTGTTTCCTTGGTCATGTGATTTAGCTATGGAAATGGTCTATGTGCCTCTAATCATTTGAATTGTGACCTTCAATACCTGGATCCCCTCATAACCTCCTTATTCTCCAAATTAGGACTAGAACAGGGGACGTTTCTATTTTTTCTCCATGCTCTTTCTATGGTAGGGGATCATTTAGACAGCAACATTAAAAGTACAATTTGTTTTTCATGTTAATGTGTGAAATTATTGCCTTTTTGTATATCATACTATCCTATTTTATGTTGCCTACAAGAGAATAATAACTTTCTATTTTTTCAAATTATTTCTTTATTTGCGTGATTAGTGTTTTGTATGAGTCATTGAATACTCTTATTTAGTGGACGATTAATGAGTCCAAATCATATTAATCATATTTTGTTTATTAATCATTTATTGCATGCAGTATTATTTGCTTTGACCAAACCCACAACTGCTTGCAGCTTCTGTCATTGTGTGGTTGCATTACTTAAACAATCATGAGGTTCATGAATGGACCAGTTGGGAACACATCCCCTTGTTTTGATCTCTTGTGCTCATTAGTACCCAACAGCAACTGAGATCCCCCTTTTTGGGTATTTTTAGAAGTCATGTGAGGCAGGAATGCAAAACAAGGACTTGCAAAACATGCATTTCCCGTCTATGCTGTGGACTGTAGAACCTCATACCCATCAACATGACAACCCCTCGCCAAATTGTGAAATTCCTAAAAAAAAAGACCCATATGATTTAGTCGCTGCCCCTCAGCCAATGAGGAGGCACGAAGCGGGCCATCCGAGCCTCCACACTGCTGGGTGTCGCCTTCGCCACCCACATGGCATTCAGTTTCAGTCGGTAATGCCTACGCCGCTCGGGGCATATTGCTTAAGTACACCACTGCTTTGTTTGCACTCAATAAATGGGCAAAATAAAATACAACTTTTTTTAAAAAATCCATCTGAATACCTGTGAAAACACAGCAGTACTTTCTTTTACCTTAATGTGTGACCTTGTCCAACCTTCATCCAATGGCTTCCCAAAAACATGTACTCAACACATCCAAAGGCCGCCACGACTTGTGTCTGCACAAATAGCATCCATTGGAAGAAAGATTGATGGAGGCCGAGAGCAGCACCGGAGGACGGTCGCCTCACACACTTATGCAAGGCCTCTGTGGACAACAATAGTGACCTGCATCAACAAACACAGTGACATGTGTGCCCTGCCTTCATGTTGAATGCTGCTTTCACATGGAAACATAGGATGTGTTCCCTGCATCAGCACTAACAGCGACGAGACACATGTCAACAGCTACGCGTGCACGACGCAGCATTTTCACTATATCATACATGTTGAACACAAATGCAAACTCTTTCAGTTATGGGCTCTGATGGGGGAGCGGCATGAGTTACTGCTGCTATTTAAAGGGTCTGTAAATCTCCCTTGCTGATGATGCCTGTACAAGGAGCAAGATACATTAGGGTCTTCATGGGAAGGGAGGGGTTAATTAAGCATGTTGGCTATCTGCTGCTGAGTACAACGTTGGGTCTTCAGTAAATGCTACAATACCTGTGATGCATACATTGCAACATAATCCTAACCCGAAATGAACAGATGTTTCAGACAATGTTATAAAATGCACGAGATAAGACTTTTTTATCGGACGAAATTCTGCTTGCTGATATTGTTTGACTGCGGCTGCTGATTGTGGCCCTCTTGTGGTCATTTAATTGAACTGCATTTGCAGATGTTACTTTTCTTCTGCTTTTTGTACACATGGACCCATTGTCTGGCATTCACAACGACGTTTCTGAAGTTAACAAACAGAAGATGTTCACCGTTCCTCCGTACTTGAACTTGTTTTCTATTACTTGTATCCTTTATACTCAATTCCATACCTTATCAATATTCGGAAGGAATGAACTAGCCTTCTTTTCGCTCCCTCTGTTATTAACCCGCTGAATTCCAAATCTCCATTGCAACACTTCATGTTTCTATTTCAATGTTTAGAACTTGCTTTATTAATAACGTTGCACGTAGGGACATTGAATTCTGCAACAACGATCTTGAATGTCCAAAGATCTTTAAAAAACGCCAACATGCGGTTCTGTTTCACTAAGATAACGAAGTTGCATCGTTTCTCAGTGTCCATGGTCATTGTTACCGACTCCTCCACCTGGTCATGTATTCTCCCGAAAAGATGTGTTTACTGAGAACATTCAAGGATACGTTATCATTTACTATGAAACCTAGTGTGTTTCTCCTATATAATTGGAATGCCATAATTAGAGGTGAGGTGTCCTATCTTTGTATCAATTAGCTTCAAGCATATAAACCAGAGCTCCATCATCGGCATCGAGCGCACGATTTCGGTACATGCACTATCATTGTATAAATTGGCTTGGTTTGCCACCAACATTGTTTCGTGAATTCAGCTCTGTGGTTGGGAGGTGGGTTTCCACCCAGGGCCTGATTCAGAAGTGAATGTTAAAATGGAAAAGTGCAGTGAGACTCTTGTCTACAAAGACAGGCATTCCGATGTATTACGGGAGTGGCAGCAATAAACAAAGCCCGCCACTCCTGTAAAGCATGGTAAAATCCTTGCCAACCACCTCACATGCGAGGGGCTGGCAAGGACTGGATTCAGAGGCAGATGAACACCCTTCCTGCACCAGCGAAGAGATGCAGACTGAGACGTCAAAGGTACCCTTGGAGGAGTCGTTACACCCCACAGTTGCATTCTCCCGTTATGCAGATTTCATTTCGTAGACTACAGCACCACTATTCTAGTTCAATGAAAGTTTAAGCAGACGTTCTTGAATCAGAAAAGAGGCAGACTTTTGAGAAATGCTCACTAAGCTACCGGAGCACATGTTTCCCCCACAAAGAGAGATTTTAGCAGCTTTTGCTGCTGGAAAGCACAGCATTTCCCCTCCACTATGTCCACCCATCCCAGAATGATGGTGCTGGGACCTGAAGCGGAGAATGTCGCTTTCAAAGCTATATTTAGCACAGGCTCTGAATCAGGCCCTCGGTCCCAAATCCACAGAAATGTATAGGGTCTGTCCCACCTTGTTGTAGGACGTTGGGGACAGGTTCCTAAACAAAGCAGAATATGCTGACTCATTACTGGGCATAAGTAAGGGTGACCTTATACCCCTCTGCAACCTTAGTGCCACTTTGCCTAAGGGTGCACTAACAAAGCATAGGATGGCCGCCGCCTTTTTGCTAGCCGAGACACCCACTAGTGCCTCTCAGAAGCCTACATCAACTCCTGATTGGCTGGTAGACAGCCTATCAGCCCTCGACCACGAGTGCCGGCAGGCCCTGCCGTCAGGCACAACGAAGAAAAGCACTGAAGCAAGGCTGCTGCCTGTCGCAGCCTATCTGGGCCTGGTGGCCCTAACACTAAAAACACGTGCCTGTGTTACTGCCCATCAGCTCTCTTCTACCATTTGGCGCCCAGACTATGGTCCCCGACACAGGTAAGTTTTTCTAGAGCTATACATGAGCATACCACCACTAGCAACCCTGAATGTGCTACACCCAGTGCACCAAACCTCTTGTCTACACCACAAAGAGCTCACATACCAACTCACTTGCTGAGCTCACCCACCACACTCACTGTGCCACACTACAGCAACATCCCTGGACTTTCCTCTGACCTACCCCTCTACATTTCCCTTGGAACATTATGCTTGCATAGAGGTGTACTCAAAGCCTCCAGCAAGCAAAGCAAACCCAATCCTACCCAGCCCATATTGTAACCAACAGTCCTCAATGCCCGCTCCACCCGCCAAACACACCACCCACATTGCCTGGGAACCAGAAGCTTTACCATGTATTCCAATCTTAACCCCACTAAAATACCACTTATACAATATAATGAATGCCCCATCAGGCACATGCACAGCTGCTAAGCATGTAATTAATGCACCATCAGGCCGATGCATAACTGCTAAGAATGTTATGAATGTCCTATCAGTTTATGCGCACCACCGCTATACAATGTAATGAATGTTTTACCTGGTACACATGCCCAGTCAGGGCAACCTACAGCCATGCCCCACCCCATCACCTAAAACATTTCACCTTTTCATCCAGGATGCTGCCACCTATCTCCCAACCATTCTACCCATTTCACCTGGAAACATGCTTTCAGACCAAAATATATCAAGCTATCACCTGTCCTGCTCCGAGCAATTCCTGCCTCACTGATCAATACCGTTCACATCTCCCCCCTCGCTTGTACAACATATCCAAATCTCCCCCGGCCTAATCTGACAAAGAACCCAGTCCCACTTAGACACTCAGATGCCCTGCTATCAGTGCTATCCAAGCTCATGGAAGCCTTGCCACCCATGCCACCCAAACCTACCAGTGCCCTGCTACGTGCACTATCCAAGCCCATGCGCACTCTGCCTTTGGTACTTCCCAAGCCTTCAAATACCTTTCCACCGGCACTACCCAAGCCCACAAGTGCCCTGCCACCTACGCTGCCCAAGCTCTTGACTGCCATGCCATCTGCAATATCCACTTCTATTAATGCCTGCCACCTGCTCTACCTAATCCCATGAGTGCCTTTTCATTAGTGCTACACAAGGCAACGAGTGCCTCGCCACCGACACAACCCCACGAGTGCCATACCACTTGCTCCGACCCATGCACGTCTTGTGCCCACTAAGCCCAAATGCACTAACACCACCTCACCATCTCTAGGAACTCGAAGAATACACTACACAAATTTTAGAACATCTCTGCATTCCCCTGCATTCCAACACTTCTCTTACGCCACTACAATCAACTTCAGACTAGCTAGGTTATCCAGCCGTAATTCCCAAAACCCCACCTCCAGAACACCTCTCCTCCACCATGAGCCTACCTACCAACCCCACACCCACCACCCAAAACAAACCTCTAAACTGTGCCCTATCAACATCAGATCCCTGGTTGCCCACGTCATTAAAGCGCATAACCTCATCATTGAAAAACAAATTGACCTACTAGCATTACTGAATCCTGGCTACATAGTGCCTCAGGCCCCATGCTCAGCCTAGCCATCCCACCCAACTACCTGATTTGCAGAACTGACCATACCAATGCCATCAGCGGTAGAGTAGCAGTGATCTACAAAGCCGAACTCCAGACCTGCACCATCCCTCTACCTCCCATGGTAGGATACGAAACATTAGTACTCAAGCTCACAACCAATCGCCAAACCTCTTTCACTATTCTTATGATCTATAGTCAACCTAACACCTCAAAATCTCCTGATTCTGAAATCCCCCTCCTTACAACACTATTCCTCAAACCAGCTAGCAAATGCATAATCCTAGGTGACTTTAATCTAGGCTTTAATGATCCCACTGGTCATAAAGCTGCTACTGCGATCTAAGCCCTCCACAATATGAATTTCACACAACTTGTCTCAGCTCCCACTCACATGAAAAGGTGCACCATTGACTGCATACTTACTACCAACTCACCTATCAACATATCTCACAAACAACCCCTCCCATGGCCCTATCACCATCTGATTGAATTTAAACTACACCACCCGAACTCTGTGATCAACCCCAGACCTCCACCCATTCAAATCCTAGTGAGAAGAAAATGGAAGCTCACTCATGAAACACTTAAACCCACCCTTATCTCTCTCATTGAAACCCCGGCCTCCCACCTGCAAGAGCCCTTGCAAAGTACTACCAGGTTAGCCTTCTAGCCATGTTAGACCAACACACCCCATAAAAAACAAATCTGTGAAAACATTTAATCCCACTAACATCTGGTTCTCAGATGAAATAATCCTGTTCCATAGGCAGAAAAGAGCCATTGAGCATCAAGACAAGAAATACCCTTCCCTCAAGAATGCCACTCTCTTTGTCTCCATCTCCAAAACCTATAAGGATGCGATGTTCGCAACCAAAGCTGCCTCCTACGATAATAGAATCAGCATGGCTTGCTCCAATGATAAGGAACGTTTTGCCATCTTGCCGAACTAGATAAACTGAGTGCACCAACTACTGCAGTCCCACCTAACAAAGCATGGTGTACCACCAAACAAACCGCGCTCACACCCAAAATCAATCTACTCTGCGACAAAATAATGTTCGGGAAATTCCTACTATCCACCAAACCCAGACTCCAATCCCTATTAACACATTCCAGCCACAGTTCCCCCAATCCCATTCAGGTCCTTGTCCCTTGCTTCTCATTCTATCCTGTATCTTAAGAGGCTGTTCTGAAGACCATCCACAAACCCTCCAATTGCAAAGGAGGCACTTGCCCGGTGAATATTATTAAATTCTGTGCACCAAGCCTCACCCACATCATAACGGAATTCACTAACTCCACTTTCAACTGTGTCCCACTACTATCAAAGCAGCCTGGGTCACCCCTTTACAAAAAAATCCCCAATTTGATGTGACTATCCCTACTTACTACAGACCAATCACTACAGTACCCTACCTGCTCAAAATTCTAGACTGATTAACCTATATACATCGCAAGCAATTCCTTGAACAGCGTCAACACATATTACTGAAATGGCCCTTATCGACCTCAAAATGCAACTAGATAGCATTAGAGACTCTGGCACTACCGCCCTCCTACACTTCCTAGACCTCTCAGCTGCATTTGATCTCGGGAACCGCAACCTACTTTGCCAAAACCTTGCAAACTCTTTCCACTTCTCACCTGAAGAAGGCCGCTGGATCAAATCCTTTTTAAGTGACCGTACCTCTAGAGTCTTCATTGAAAACCACTCTGCTGACTCCATCCCCATCCCTCTGGCATCCTGCAAGGCTCCGGCCTGACCCCGACCCTCTATAACACAAACACCAAACCTCTCTTCGATATCATCGATACTTTAGGCATCACCTACACCAACTTTGCCGATGACACACAGATTCTTATCCTCCTTTCTGACAACTATGCCACTGATTCAAACATTGGCAACAAAGTCTTCTGCATCATAAAGTTCTCAATGGCGATCCACAACCTCTGCCTTAATGACGAGAAGACAGAGCTACTCATTGTAGGCACACCTGCTTGCGTTACATCCCTTGACCCTTCCTATGCTGCCTTCAACAAAACACACTCTATATCCATAAGCACCTTGCATTGGGTCAGAATAGCAATTCAAATGTATGTTATTTTCCTTCTAGACTGGGACATCCAAACTGGCCCTCTTTGGCGATGAGAGCAATGCAATATGAACACAGTTTCAGCTCTTAGTGTCTCCCATACACTTGCCTAATGTCAGATTGTTGGCAGGAGTATGAGATGATGAGACTATGGCCACCTCTGCATGAATGAAGAAACCCCCAGCTAATAATTTAGATTTTGCCTACTTTGTTAATCCTTTGGAACCAGAAGGATTAAATAATGTATAGCTTCTGTGTCCACTCTGACACCACCATCCCAATTAGAATACCCTGCCGTAGGGATTTCTAATTGATTTTCAACCTATTTATACTTACCCTGGGATCTTTGCCTTTCAGAATGAGTGCCTCAGCATTGACTCGCTAGGCCCTTCTTGCAGCCAAGTACAACTTGGCCCATTTCTACTAGGACGCTGCCTCAGATTCAAAATACGGACATCCTCCTTTGTTCCTTTTTTACACCTCTCAGAGAAAACCACCTCTTATTGTATGTTTCTGTACATTTTCAATACCATTTCCCAGCCACTTCTGTGGTGTCATCTGGTGTCACATGTCACACTAGAACCTTCCAGCACCCATCCTGGCCCCTCTGATTCCGCTCTTGTAACTGCCCAGCCCCTGGCTTGAAATACCTATGGACAACATTCGGCGTACCACAATGTCTTCCTGTTTTCCTACTCTGCACAACAAACACTTATTTTTCAAGGACCATTATGCTGTTACTCTGCAGGCTCTGCCTTGCGAAGCACTGCTGTTCAGCTTCCAATTTTGTATTATTTTCTGAAACTGTCAATGTTAGTGTGTCTGCCACTATGCCAGCAGTTTTGCCGCCTGTGGCCTAACAAATCTAACCCACTCAATTCACCCGAATACTAAGTGTTAGTAACCAATGTCACCGCCGTTTCTGTCCCCACTACTAAATGTTAGTAACCCACGTTCTAAACTACACAAAGCATATACTGCACAAATTCATTAGCTCATAACCTCCCCTACAATGTACACTGCTATCCTACTGCCAATCCATCAGAAATCATTTGTCACCTTGGACTCTAGGCATTGTCCAAAACATGTTGTTTCATTAATGAGCACAGCTTTAAGCTCCTCAATGGTTATGCATGTCGATGCATCATCATCCCTTCCATCTTGGTTAAATATTAAGGCTCCCATGGAAAGCTGTTTCTTCTGAGGAAAGTGTCCAGAACATGGATTATGCCATGGACAAGTCTCAGCAAAATTTCTGACAGATTAGCGGGTGTGTGATTTTTCTGGTGGCTGCAATATGGATGATTTTGGGAATGTATTCCCAACAACAAACACAAAGAAATGTACTGTACAGTCCAACAGTTTAGTGGGCTTTATTGTGACCAACTTGGTTCTCATCATGGCACGGACAAAAAGGGGACAAGGATCAAAGGTAGAAACAAAACTGCGCACAATGGCAATCCTTTTTATTTTAATAGGGGTTCTTCATTATACTTCTGGGAAACGTAGATACAAGGGATGAAATGTATACAAGGTAAATGGTAAGGATGTTTTTGACAAGGTCAGTACTCATCCTAAATCCCCCACCCAAGTGACTAAGAAAACTCTTTTCTGCCGTGGTGATCTCTGTCCTGGTTCTTTCCTGGTGGATTTTCACAACCAACGCCACTCCTAGTCTCAAGGTTTGAACCATTACTGTATTTCCTTCTCAATCGTCCTGCGTTTTGTACTTGCTCTTTGATGTTACTGACGGCTCTGTGGGCACTTCCTTCTTTGTATAAAAAGTGAGCATACATGCATTGGCCTTTGGCAGCCTCCATGTTTCATACATTATATGGAAGAGTGAGGTAGAGTTGGTAGAAGGCAAAAAAGCTTTGATATTCATTATATCCTTACCTCTCTGCCATGGGTCATGGCTCTAACAAGCCCCAGCCCAATTTAATTATCTACCTTGAAATCTCAGCATGTGCTCATAGTTATAGGACTCTCTCTTCATCCCTCTCTCTCATGCTTCCTATGCCCTACTGAAATACCTTCACTCATCCCAACTCACCCCTTTTCAGTCACAGAGTTCACCTCTCTCTCTCTCTCTCTCTCTCTCTCTCTCTCTCTCTCTCTCTCTCTCTCTCTCTCTCTCTCTCTCCCTCTCGCTCTCTCTTTCCCTCTCCTTATTTCACACACACTCTCTAACAACTTTGGTCTGGTCAAGGTAGAACACATTCTCTTTTTCAGCATCATTGCATCTGTCCCTCCAACATACCCCTCAAGCCTCCCTTTCACCTATTTCTGAAAGCATCCACCTGTTCTACGCTCCACCCGATCCTTTCTTCACCCTCCTTCAAAAAGTGTATTTGTCAATCTTTTCCCACTTTCTTTTTCTTCTGGCCATTTTACCCAGGGCTTCGCTCATTTTATAATCTCCTCTCCTCTCCTCTCCTCTCCTCTTCTCTCCTCTCCTCTTCTCTCCTCTCCTCTCCTCTCCTTCTTTCTCCATTCCTCCCCTCTCCTCTCCTCCCCTCTCTTTTCCTCTCCTCTCTTTTCCTCTCCACTCCTCTTCTGTCCTCTCCACTCCTCTCCTCCCCTCTCCTATCATCGCCTATCCTTTCCCTCCCCTCCATCCCCCCCACTCTTGATCCAACAACAAGAGATTACAATACCTTTGGGAGGCCTGGGCCCCTTTGTGACCATAGTGATTGCCAAGTCACCATTGTTCTCAAAAAATGTTTTTTTTAGAAGTGACATTCTTGTAATTTGATATGATATGATATGATATGGCATTTGTAACGCGCCTATACACAAGTGTTTCAAGGCGCAAATTTACCTGTGGTAGTTCTTCACCACTGGTAAATTCGCCAGTGTTTTTGCATAACCACATTCTGCTTTGTCTGTGTTGTTTCCAAAGGAGCAGGCTTCTTCTAGTGGGTTTATAGTCAGTTATTTGCATATTGGTCTGTGTAATTAAAGGATATTTATAGGTATAGAAAGTTGACTGGACATGTCTCTATTTTGGAGTCGTGTAGTACTTCTCTTTGGGTTTCCCCTGTCATGTCATGCACACCTCTCCTAAGAGTGTAGCCTGCCCTTGGTCCATGTTACCTCAAAAGGAGAAGGGTGTATATCTCTTGAGTGTGTCTATTACAACTTGATAACTGGGATGCCTGTAGGTCTGTCACAATGTGAGGGCCGAGTATAGCCACTACTCATCCATGTACTGCTGCAGATCAGTGACCACACTGTCCTGAATTGTGGCTAGAGCTTCATGAAAGCAAGTCACAACACCTTACTGCTTATATTGTGTCTGCAGCTTTGTGAACATGATTGGCAATGACCATAAGGATGGGGGTACAATATGTCAAGTACAAAGCACTTCCTCACAATCTTTGGTAGTCTTGAAGTGAGAACAAATCAGACTCTACATCAGTGTGTAGCGGTGTAAGCAAATGGTAAGGATGCTTCTAATGTTTCTCCATTTGGTGTCCCTACTTCACGGTTAATGACATTGCAAAGGATCTGAAATTGGCAGGCTTTGGGGAAGGCCTCAGTTCTGGATGGAGTTATGTCAGACCTATGGACATATGATATAATGGTCTGGGTACACACTTTGTACTACTGGTTTAATTTGATCTTAACAATTGGTGATATTTCCCATTCCTAGAAGATTTCTGAAATAGTCCACATATTCTAAAAGGGCAAATCGGTGTGATCCTACAAATTACAGACCTATTTCCATTCGGATGCCCCCCCCCGGAAATATATTTTCCAATGTTGTTCTCTTCAGGATTCAGGAATGGGAGAGTAATGGTCAAGCTCCAGACCAAGAGGGCTTTCTTAGGGGGTAAAGACTATTGAACTGAGCCTTTGCTTAATGGCATATATGTTACTTTGGAAAGGCTCCATATAGTGTTTGTCGACCTCACGGCTGCATTTGAAATGGTTAATAGTTCCATTTTATGGGATTCTCTGATGGTGTGGTAGGGAGACAGCACATATGCATCTAATTAAGGCCAAGATGGAGGGTTTCCATGCGTAATGGGGATTTAGCATCAGATTTTGAGATTTTAAATGCAGGGCTGCGTCCTTTCTGCCACCTTATTTGTTAATTATTGTTTCCTTTGGCTCCAGCATAAGGGGGATGCGAGAAGGGGGACTTTCCAAGAATGGGTGCTGAACCAGTCCCAGTTTGGCTTTTTGCAGATGACATGGTCATTATTTCCCAAACAGAGAATGGTTTGAGGCAACTACTTGTTATTTGCAACTATTTTGCCATCAAAAATATCTATCCATTAATTGGAAATAAAAACTAAAATAACATTATGGGCAAACAAACACTAAGGCGCTCCAAAATTGTCTAAGGTGCTGTTCCCCTAAAACAACGAAATGCCTTTGACTAGCATGGAGATTAGAATGTCCTGCAATTCCAGCAATGGTTCATGGAAGCCACAGATTGAGAAAAGTAAGCTAATTATAAAAGAGGTTGTAGGAGGAATATATTTTGTTTTTCTCACTGATGAGGTGGCCATTCTGTCGGCCCCCCCACTTGAGGCTAACAGAGCCAAAGTTATTGCAAGCAGTAGCTTTATATGCCGGCAAGCTCTGGAGCTGTGCAATTGTTTTGCTCTTGAGTGAGTAGAACATGTCATCCCACCTGCTACACGTTCGATTCTGACCCAGAAACAATTAGGATTCAGACCTATCTCTGAGGAGTTGGCACTAAAACCAATGATGCTCTGGACTAACTGTGCACCTTCAATATATCAAATTCATCTCTCATCGCCTCCTGCCCTACCAGGATCTGAAAACCGTACCCGGACAGAGTCTCCACCGAGGGCTTTTGCACGGCGATTGCGAACATCATCGACAAAATTACAATCGACCTAAAGGTCCCCCACGTAATAATATGTGGCGATTTGAACGCAAAATGTGGGACTGGCAAATATAAAGACGATAAGCCTTCCAATCCCGTGGCAGACGAAAGAGGAAAAGTGTGGTCAGAATTAATGAAATCACGAAAACTTTACAATGTGGCAGAACTGATGGAGCATAAATCCCAAATTCCAACATGGGAAAGGTCGGGTGCGGAGGCTACTCTCGATTACATTTACATCACCGAAGGTTTGATCCCGTATTTGACGGACTTCACAGTACACCGGACACCAAAAAGTGACCACAATCTGCTGCAGATGTCCTGGGGAGGTCTCATGAAGGAAAGAGCGTACTACCTAGCAGTGGTAAGTTCGAACATGCAACAAAACCGACTTCGTCTCTCATCTAACAACATGAGAGGGTTGGAAATCGCTCTAAAGCAAAAAGGGGGGGTCCCTCCGGAAAATCCAATAGAGGGAAGACCTGAATATGTATCGCTACTTGTGCCCTACAAAACAAGTTTTGGAGGAAAGATGAAAAACCCTCCCAACCATGTCCACACGTTCAATCAAGAGGTGGTGACAAAAAGATTGGAGTTGAGAAAGCTAAAAAAGAAAGCGATCAAGGCAGGGAAGGGGGAGGCATGGACTGAATACCATACTGGCGAGAAGATTTAAAAGGCATGGCTAAAACACCATCGGCAAACACTCTACCAGAAGGATGCGGAAGCCATGCTGGTAATTGGGGCTACGAGAAAAACCAAAGACTTTTGGACATTGCTCAGAAATAGAAATTGCCAAAAAGCGCCGCCACTCTCGAGTTCAGTATCTGAACAAAACTGGATCTCCCACTACTCAGACTTATACCGCGTACCAGGGGACTCGCCCCAGCAGATTCAAAAAGGAGGGGATTACCCATGGATCGATTTAGCGAATCAGGAAAATATCTTAAGAACAATTGCCAAGTTAAAAGCTTCAAGGGCACCAGGCCCGGACGGGCTGACAAATGTTGATATCAAAAGGCATCCATTAGCATGGGCAAATGCAATTTGCGAACTCTTTACCCAATGCCAGACCCAGAGGCAAGTCCCAAAATCCTGGACAGAGGCAATTTTAGTCCCGGTTTTCAAGCAGGGTGATAGAAACCAACCGGCAAACTACAGACCGATTGTACTCCTAGATATAATTGGCAAAATCTTTGCCTCGTTGCTGTTACAACATTTCAAGGATTGGGCCGCCATCTCCCCAGCCATGGATTGTTTCCAGACAGGATTCCAAAAAGGTACAGGAACGGCAATTAATCTTCTGATCCTGAGTATAATCAAAGCCAACGTAAAGAGGGGAGCTACTAAAGTTTACATGGCACTAATAGACTTCTCGCAGGCATTCGATACAGTAGATCGTACTACGCTATGGGCCAAACTGACAGCATGGAACTGTCCGAGACCAGTTCTCGACCCCATCCTGGCACTTCACACGGAAACATCGTTAAGGGTCCGTTTAAACCCTGCCCTGTTTATTGCATTTATCGGGGACTATCAAGAGTCTGAGAAAATGGTGAGAGCATTCCCTCCAAAAGTAGGAGGGGAGAAAGTGTCTAGGCTATGGTATGCCGATGACCTGGTTCTACTGGACCAAACAGCAATCGGCCTTCAGCGCCAGTTGACCAACGTGGCGGCCTATATGAGCACGAACAATTTGCAAATCAACAAAACGAAAACTAAAATCCTGATACTCTCAAAATCAACAAAGAGCACTAAATCAACCTTCGGCTGGGCTTTGGGACAAACAAAAATCGAAGTCATAACCGAATATAAATATCTCGGAGTAATGCTTGACAACACGCTCCGTGAAAACTCACTCCAAAACTTGCTTTGGTCCAAAGCGCGAAACTTAACCTCTCAAATGCGGGCAGTCGATGGGAAATTCGGAAAATTCTCATGGTTCCCCGCCCTGCAATTCTACAAAACGAAAGTAGTTCCAACCATTACTTATGGCATGGCGGCAAACCTCAATCTCCCGGATGAACTATGGTCACGTCTGGAAGGCTTCATCTGGAAATCAGTATAAGGCTTACCTAAGTCAGCTCCCCTTCCAGCAATCCGTCGAGAATTAGGTTTGCTATCTCTCGGAGCGGTGGTGACCATATGTGCAATTCAACTATACAGGAAAATCCTGCTCCAAAGCTCCCCCCCGATTTTTAAAATCATGGCGGCTGAACTACAAGGACGGAACTGCAAAGCCTTGGTAGATTGGGAAAAAAAAATCAAGATCGCTATGGAGGCGGTAGTGTGTGATGAAGAAATACTGATTTCAAATCCATGCCGCGTCAAAACAAAGTTAGAGCAGCAAGATTGGATTTGCACAAACGAAAAAGCTCTTTCATACAAATCGTTAAAGCACCTACCTCCCTCTCACAATCGCCTAAAGGAACCCTTAAAGTACTGTGACAAGTTCCCGGAAAAAAATCTAAGAAGAACCTTTATGCGGGCACAGCTGAACTTATTGCCTACTAGAGAAATTCTATCTAGTAGAGCGCTGTCCCCATCGGCGGAGTGTCGTCTATGCAGTGTGCCGGACAACCGAGAATCACTCCGACATCTATTAATGATATGTCCAGCCCTATCCTATGAGAGACAATCCTATCTGACACCACTCTTCAACGAAGCAAAGATGTTGGATGAGGAAACCTCCTGGTCGCGGCTGATAGCCGGGGACTCGGCTAAATGGTCCAGAACAGCTGCAAAATTTTTGACTGTCGCCCGCAAAGAGCTAATGGGCCAAATTAAAAGCGCCTCCAGGCGTGCCCTGAGGAGGCACCCTCGTTAAGCCTGCTCTCCAGTCTAGAGTAATGAAAGGAGTCTCCAGGAGTGGTGTCCTTAGGAAGTACACAAACTGCGCAACAGGGAATGCGAATTTTGAATATGTTTTGTAAAAACCTATGAGGTTATAAACAAATAAAAAAAAGAAAAAGAAAAAAAAAGAAAACCGTATCTGGTTTAGAGTGGTTAGGACAGGTTCAGCCACTCTGGGCTACATCATTTTAGGGAAAAATCCCATGCTGATTACAAAGCGAGACCTAATATATCTGAAAGGGAAGTAGCGGTAGTGCAAATTGCTAGAAAAGGCAGATACAAACCTGAGAATCTGTTATTGCCTGAAGATTTAATACTGCGGATGTCATACAAAATATTTAGACATAATCCAAAATCCTAATAGGAGGGCTTTCTATGTCAGATTTAGCAGTGCCACCTTGCCCCTAGCTGTGGCAGGAGGGAGGTGGAAAGGAGCTAGCACGTGCGATTCGCATTGTGGTCTCACAAGTGAAACAACTGCTCACTGTATTATTGTATGTTCCTTTTATGCCATCATTGGGCATACATGGTTGAAACCCGTTCTTAAAAAAGACTTGGGTGGTCTCCTCATCGCTCAGTTAGTGAGGCGCTGGCGTACCTGACTACATTTGGAAAACGTAGACAATCAGGTTCAACAGATGAATGGAGCAGGTCTGGTAGAGGACCCTCTGTTAACTTTTTAACTTGTATCTGTCTTATCTTTCATCTGCTATTCGGTTTTTATTTTTATTTTTTTATTTTTTATTT
Organism: Ambystoma mexicanum; assembly: GCF_040938575.1. Lineage (NCBI taxonomy): Eukaryota > Metazoa > Chordata > Amphibia > Caudata > Ambystomatidae > Ambystoma > Ambystoma mexicanum. The sequence continues at coordinate 1,512,787,930 of NC_090937.1, read as the reverse complement.
GTACTAATCCTTTTTAAAATATCCTGTCCAATGTTTTCTGAGGAGATGGGTGTTGGGAGTCCTCAATACTGCAATTAGTCAACGTGATTGCACCTAAGAGGGGATGGCACACATCTACATTTAAGAGACATTTAAGAGGCGTGTATATATATATACACACAACTATACTTCAAAGGACGTAACATCTTCTGCAACCAGCAACCTGTTCTACATCTCCGTGAGAAGAAAAAGCTCACAATCAGCAATGACACCCAGTCGCTAATCAAAATATGGCACCCGCTGATTTCGAGCAGGTGATCAGCTGGGAAAACTCACTCCAATCTAACCTGTGAGAAAGGTGGCCTACAGTAATTGTGTTCCAGGCAAGCATGCATAGTTTTAGTGTGTGTGTGTGTATGGTGTGTTTGTGGGTGAAGTGGCATGGGGGAGTGGTGTGTTTGAATCTAACACTGCTAAACTTCAGAGGAAGGTCATTGATGCATGATTGGTGGTGAAAGAGCTTGGAGGTGGGGGTAGATATGAGATGGCCTTGACCCTAGCTTAGTTGTTAGGCCTGTGGAGCACGGAAATGCGTCTCACAGCATAGCCTGGGGAGGTGTGGCATGCATCCATGCCTTTTGAAGTTGCATGGAATATTCCACTTTCAAATGTGTAAGTTTCAGCATCTACAATAATTTGCCCTTTCACTGTCAGACTCAGACCAGCGGATTCATACATTTTCTCACTGTGCCATGTGTCAAGCATTATATAATTTTTGGAGGGGGCACCCTTTTGTACCATGAATATACTCTGCTATCTGGCTAACATTCGCAACACAATGGCTCAAGTCTTTCATGGGAGCACAGCAGGTAGCATCGCTGTGTGTGATGCACCCTTGTTTGATATCTGTCTCTGACACTTACATTTAATGTCATCTAAGGCATTTAATGTCTAAAAATAACTTTCTGGTCACATTTTGTAACAATGAAAATACTAAAAAAACGTTCTCTATAGATGCAGGCTGGTACATTTATGGAAAGGGATTTTCACGTCTGGTCTTTTCATCCTTGATTCTCATTGTTGGCGAATTGAAAGGTGTAACTGCACGCAAAATCGAGAACATTAAACATCTTGTTCGCCTCAGGAATGGCGCCCAGTTTCTATTTGTTTTATTTTATTTATTTTTTAATTTGGATGGCACCCAGACACGCAGGTATCACAGCGCTTGTACGGGAATTGAAAGAACAGAGAGTAACAGAAAAAGCAATACAAGAGTTGAGGTGAATGACATAGGTTATGTATATTTGTTGAAAAGTAAAGTCTTGATTCTCAAGATTAAAGGCTCGTTTTTGATGTGGTCGGGGCGAGAGTTCCAAAGGGCGCGTGCTGTAATGCAGAAGTTTGAGCCTCCTGCTTGCTTGCAGTTGAATCTGGGGTGACTAGTGAATGGATGGCTGAGGATCGGAGGCATCGTGCCACTGGCGTGGTCACAATGCGTGGGATCAGGTAGCAGGGGTCATTGTGGTGAAGGCATTGGTGTGTTAGGACAAGTGTTTTATGGTCAATTTGTGCTTTTATGGGTAGCAATGCACTTCCCTTCTTGCTGTTGTGATATGGTCTTAATTCATTCATTTGTAGGAGTTGAAGCTTTACCAGATTTTTGCAGGATGTGCCAGAGAATAGCATGTTTCAGTAGTCGAGCCTGCTCCCAATGATAGCTTGCCCCAGTGTAAGGCAGTTGGCAGGTGAGGTACATTTCCTACTCAAGAATATGTGCTTGGCAGTGTATGCTGTGGAGAAGTCCAGAGTGTTAATGTAGCGGGACATGTTGAGTTCTGCATCCATGTAAACATCCAGGATCTTGATGTGTTTGGAGACCTGGATGGTGATTCCGTCAATCGAGAAGGTGGAGTAGGAAGAGTCTATCGATGTTAGGTGGTGAGGAGAACCCACAATGAGTAGCTCAGACCTATCGTCACTCATCACTAATGTCCCCTATCGGCTTAAGATTCTGGACAGGGTGGCATACCTGCAGATTGAGGCCTTCCTCACTGAACATGACATCCTTGCCCATAAACAGTCCAGCTTTAGACGGCCCACAGCACTGAGTCTGCGCCGCTGAATTAAAGACCAACATACTCGGGACTATGGAACAAGGTCATGAAGCCTTGCTTGTGCTGCTGGATCGCTCTGCCACGTTCAACCATTTTGATCACACCCTGCTGGCAGAGAGGCTTTGTCCTTCAGAACATTACTCCATAGCAGCAGCTGGCTGGCTGAAATATTTATTGGGGAACGCAGAGCTAGGGTTTTCTTCATGGATGCCCATGTTGATCTACCATCATTCATTTTTATTTATCAAAAAATCAAAAAGCCCAGGCGAGCGCACTCTACCCATGCGGATGGTTGAATTCCTCACACACGCAGTGTCTTGTGCCCCTCACATGGGACTATACCACTGATTGCAATGTCTAGAACTCCACCTGTGAACATTTTAAAACCTGGGTGCAAGCTAACAAACTCGCTCTTAATAGTTCTAAAACAGAAATTATGGTTCTGGGCATAGCCATACAAGTACACATCCCTCATAATTGATGGCTGTAGCACTGTAGCATCCCTATTCAGTCCAAGGTCACAACTCTTGGTGTCACTTTGGACCAAGAATTGACCATGAAGGGACCAGTTAACAGTGTTGTGTCCAGTTCCTTTTACCATCTGAAATTACTAGGCCAGATGTGCCCCTTTCTCTCCTCTACTAAATGTGCCACCATTGTATGGGCAATCATAGGTGCCTAATTGGACTATTGTTCTAGCCTATTGCATGACATCTCCAAACACGAATTTACTGACCTACAGGTTGTGAAAAACAACGTGGTACACATCGTTGAGGGCCTTCACAGTACTGACCATGTAACTGCAGCTATGAGTGCCCTATATTGACTTCCTGTCTGTAGCAGAATCTCCTTTCGGGTGTTGTGCATTACAAACAAATGCCTCTTTGGGCTAACTCCTAAGTACTTATCCACTTACATGTCTCGGCTGACAGCACCAGAACAGTGAGATCTAACAACTCTGGTATGTTGGAGGTACCTAGAACCATCTTTTCCTATGTGACCCAGAGATCCTATGCACATGCTGGACCAGGGATTTGGACTTCACTCCCACTCGACCTCAGATCCTGTGCCTCATTTCCACTGTTCAATCGAAGAGTAATAACTATACTGTTCACCTGATCATTCTGTTCTATCTATTCTGAACCCCGCTCTTCGCCCCTCCTGATCCCTCCCTTCCTGTTGTTCGTTTTTTGTTCTTTTTAGCATGTCTATGGCCCTGGGCCTGTGTTCATGCGCTTTATAAATACATTATATAAATAAACAAATACATTGTCATTAAGGCATATGTGGTGGGCTGCTATCCATTTCTGAATGACACTATATATTTTTGATTGTGTCGGCGTCCTCGGTCATAGGCAGGAGGACTTGCGTGCCATCAGCAAAGTCTGTGCATGGGATGCCCAGGGAATCAAGGTGCTCAAAGAGGGTTTTGGTATAGGTACTGTACAAGGCAGACGAGATGCAAGAGCCTTGTTGGCTGCCACAGGGGACGGGGATGGGGTCAGCAGAATTGTCACCTATGAAAATCGTGGATGTTATCTCGCTCAGGAAGGATTTGAACCAATCAGTGGCTTGATGGGAGAAATACATGTTTGTGAGGAGGTCTTCAAGGTCAAATGCTGCAGAAAGGCCTAGGAGGAGTAGAATTGCCGGGTTTCCTGAGTCACGGGTGAGGTCAAGTTGGATTTTCAGGTCCAGGTGCGGAGACCCATTCAGTTTTAAGGCAGGGAGAAACAATGCTGGAGTCGAAGGAGACATTGACAAAGTCAACTAGGGCTGGAGCAAGGCTGGCAGCACAGAGATTCACTATGTGTGCTGTACAGGCATCTCCTCATCAGTCGAGGGTTTGAGGTGTTGGATCATGGTGTTGATATCTCCAAAGGAGATGGCTGTGAAAAAGAATTTGGAAGGCGGTGAGTTCAGGGGTAGGTAGAGCTTTTGTGGAATGGGGCAGGGGAGGGTCTGGAAAGTATTTTGTCTTGCAGTATGGTCATTTTGTTTGCGAGTATTACTTGAATGGTGGAGCACCAGGCTTTGTCGACATGGATTGGGGCATGGGAGCTGGGTGTTCCAGTTCTTTGAGTATGGTAAATAGCTCACGAGTGCTAGAGCTGGCTTCTGTTGTTCTTGTGTTGAAGGAGTTGGCTTTAGTTGAGATAACTGTGTTTTTAAAAGTTTTGGCTGCAGAGCAGAAAGACTCTAAGTTGAGTGGTGTAGGGTATTTCCTCCAGGGGTGCTCTTGGGCACACATTAGCCAGTTTAGGGCACAGGGATTTCCCGTGAAACAGGTGTTGGACTTCTTGCCTGGTTTGTGGGTTCTAGGTTTGAGTGGAGCGTTCTGGTCAATGGTCTGTGTGAGGGCTGTAATGATCACTGAGGCTAAGGCTAGAAGGTCATTGAGAGAGGTTATAGTCTTGGCTAGGTGTGACTCCAGTGTTGGGGTGAGGCAGGCTTCTGTGAGTCTGCACGTGTTGCGAGAGAGGTGGGGTGAGTGTAGCATCTGGTTTATTATGATTTTGGACGTGGATGAGACAGAGGTTGATGACTGAGTGGTCTGACCAGGGTTCAGGTGTTATGTTACTGTAGGAGACAGTGGTGTTCATGCAGAGGAGCCAATCAGTGTGGGTCCTTTTAAGTGGGTGGTGGTTTGGACGAGTTGTGTGAACTTTAGTTCAGTGTGTGAATTTGTGAGGTTGTTGGCTTTGGAGTCGGCAGCATCATTGTAGCCAAGGTTGACATTCCCTAAAACTAGGAATTTGATGGCTGGTTTGATGAGTGGAGAAAGGAGGAGGGGAATGTCAGTTGGAGTGGTTGGGTTGGCAGTAAACAAGGAGGATGTTTATGGTGTTTTGTGGGTGGATTTGTGTTTGCCGGAGAGGAGTTCTGTCGCCAGGTTGCAGAGATAAGGGTATTTCCCTGAATGCAAATGAGGTTCTGCTAATACGGGTGACACTGCCTCCTACTTTGTCTATTCTATCAGTCCTGAGGATGGAACAGTTGGTGGGAAGGGCTAGAGTAGGGAAGGTCTTGCTGCACTGTGTAGCCAGTTTTCCGTTAGTGCTAGAAATTCCAGGTGTTGTTCTTCGATGAGATTGTGGATTTGAGGAGCGTGGACACAAAGGGAATGATAGCCTTTTTGTTGGATGGGAGGCTGGGAGTGTGTTATACAGGGTGTGTTAATTGCTATCTCTAGGTTACCCAAAGTAGATGGGATTTCGGAGGGTACTTGGGGTGATGCATGCCCTGAGCCTGGCTGTTATTGTATGTCTGATGCAGGGCTAAGAGTGAGGTGTGAGAGCACTGGTCCAGGTTCTGGGGATGTTAGGTTTTTGTGGTAATGTGCAGGTTCTGAATGTGGCTCCCCTTGGCTTCCCTATGCTGAGCTGGGAGTGCAGCTTTGGAATACTGGACTGTGTTATGTGTTGGGCAGAGGAAGGATGCTTCTTTTAAGTAGTATGGAGGGTGGGTTTATAGACAATCAGGTCAGGGACAGGTTGGTTGCATACCTTGAGGCTTATCTGATTGTTCTTGATGGCATGACAAGGTGCATGGCAGTTGCATGTGGGGGTGAGGCCATTGTCGGGGGGTGGGAGGAAAAGCATTGGTGGTGGAGCTTGCATGCCACAGTGCATATTGGTAATGTTGACGAAGCGCAGGCCAGTTGATTTTGTTGTGGTGCACATGAGGAAGCTTGGGCTAGAAGTGAAAGGGTGGGGAGAGATAGGGGTGGTTCTGATTCTAATCGTGGTAGTGGTGGTGGTGGCAAGGTCTCTCCTAGTAGGCGTGGTAATACAGGAATGGGACTGGTGAGGGTTGTTACCATGTCTAAACAGGCAGGAAGGAACATCTAGGGGTGGCAGGAGACAGTTGGGTCGCAGAATAGGCACGGCTCATGCTCTGTAACATCAGAGTAATGATGGGTTAAAGGGTGATGCATAGTGTGTATCACAGGGAGATTTTATTGGGAGAATGGATCTTGTACGTTGCAGCAGGATCTCAGGTAATGCGGCTTGTGAGAGGGAGACCGGTGTGCAGGTCGTCGGGAATGCTTGTATGGTGGCCGGTGATAATGGGAAGGAAGCATGTGTAGGGAGGTGGATGGTGGGAGGTGGATGGGTTTGCTAGAAGAGGCTGGGAGAGTAAGCGCTCAGTTTACCGTGATGTTGCGTGACCATCTATATACTCAAAATGTGTGTACGCATAATTCATTAGTACCATAAATAATTAACGCATGGTTATAGCCTCTTCGGACTGTTCTCATTATGATTATGCTGGAGGTCAATTTCATAATGGATTAGAGTAAAAGCAAGGCAAGAAATTTCTGGGTAGAAGCTGTGGTTTGCTCTACTCATTGACACAGAAGTCGACACCAGTGATAGGATAATTTTCTGCTAAAAACTCCATGTTGTTTTGCAAATTGTCAATGGGTCAAGTTGTTGGGATTTATTGAATGTTTAACAAAGCCCATTTTAAATAAAGTTGGAGAATAGTATCTGGTTAGAACCAAAGACATGTACAAGTGTTGCAGAATGTAAGCACATCAACTTGAGAGTCTGTTACGCTTTAGGAGATGTAGATTGGAGTGGGCAGGCTATGGGAACCTTTCTTAAATTCAGCAGATTAAGAATGTGCAACCGCGACTGTTGCTCAATTGTAATGAGGCCAGTGGGAGGCGTACCAATATTCTAGATCAGTATAATATATGACAAGTATTGTACATGGACATCCAACTAAGAACGTTTTAATTTTTCACATAATGATACATAATGATTGCTATAAGTAGAACGTTTTGGAAACTACAACTGTAAGCTGATTGATCCCCAGGATTTAGCTGTTTTAGTTTCTTGGGTAATGCATGTATTTGCTACTGAGTGAAATGGCGACCTGGAGAATGGATTGAAAGCTCATGTTAATGTGGATTTTGTTTTTTTTTAATGTCTTTTGTTTTAATTACCAGAACTAAATGTATTCTGGAAAATTAGGTCATTCAATGACAAATGTAATTCCTCAATGTCATCAAAATTGTTAAATGTACTGTCAACATTTATTTGTTTTTGGTCTTTCGATATGAAACAAAAAGCGACAGCATGACAACCACCCGCACGATCAATAATTATTTGTTCTTAAATATGCAGGTTGAAGAAGCACTTGAATCGGTGAAAAATGCCATGAATGAGCAGGATCTGGCACATCGGTTTAAAGAATTTGGCAAAGAGATGGTGAAATTAAACTATGTAGCAGCAAGAAGGCAACAGGTATGATGAACACTAGTGAATTCACTGTGCCATAATATGCAATCTGCATAAAGTCCAAAAATCTCAGTCATTAAATGGGTGAATTTAGGTTAGCTTTATATCCTGCATTAGCACCGTGGGCTGGGGAGTAAGCAATAAGGTGGCTAGGAACACGGACTGACACTACCATTGAAGGCCCGCGTTCTATGCCGTCTGCCGGCCAGCTCCGCCGCCCGCCATCTTCCCCCCACGAGCCAGCTTTTTATTTAATCCCTCCCCCTAATTTCATTTACCTGTCAACTGCGCCAGTGAGTCCCGCCGCCACAGCTTCTGTTGCTCCGGTCTCCACTTGCCTTGGAAATGGCCTCCTACATATTCCCTGGCGGCCAGGTTGGTACAGTATTGCGGTGTCCCGTTCACTGAAAGAAAATATTTTCTATTTTTAAAAAAATGATCAGCACCCGCAGATGCTAATGGTGATATGCCCCTCGGTGGCTGGGCCCACCCAGCGCCACCCACCCCTTAACTTGGTTGGCCGGCCGTTACCCACGCGGTGTGCCCGCCAAATTGGGGCATATCGCCTGAATAGGCTATTCAAAACTGCATTTATTATGGATCAACCATAGTACACTGTAAAGCAGGAGTGATTCTCTGCTATATTGAAGTGACTTTCCAGAGACTCCTCGAGCATGAAGTTCAATGGCAAAGAAAATAACAAAATATAATAACAGTGTGAGAGGGCTTTTAGTAGGAGAATCCCTGTCTATAAACGTATAGCTGTAGATCTGTTCAAACAGTTTGGCTTGAAGCAGTTTCCTGATTTAAAGTCATTACTCTTGCTCAGTCACTTCTGATGGTATTTCGTTGCAAAGAATGTAGACATGAGTAAAGAACAGCCCCGTCTACGTTCCTGCTTTCTTAGTTACTGCTGTTGTTTTCTCTTGTAATGGTATATCTCAGTACTCTGGCAGATGCAGTTTGCTTGGTAAGGCGTTTTATGAGCAGGCACATAGTTCAAATCTTATCCTGTGCTTCAACAGGAACAACTGAATGGCTTTTATTGCTCCTAGTACTTGGTCCAGAGGCCTTAGGTGCAGTATTAATTCTATACAATTTGAATTTGTTCTGCCCTATGAGATATTTTTGATGGGCCTATGAAAAGGCTGTTTCAGACTTGCTGCCACCAATTACACAATCAACCATGGGGATCTTTTAGATATCACAAATGAAATGAATTACCTTTCTGGGATGTGTAAGACTTATTCATCCCCTCCACTGCATCAATTATACAATATGGCTCACTTTAGTGTAACCTGAAACCATGTATTGTCTCGCCGCCCTTTACAGATTGTGGAGCCTGATACTGCAATCCTATATGCCATTTGTATTTCACTCATATCCCTGCCTCCATTTAGTGTATAGTTCAGGGTTGGTGTTGATTGTGAACTAGTTTATTAGCATTGAAAATAGGCATTGCACAATTATGCTTTCCCACACTGGTTTTTTTCAGTGATCTCTGCATCAGGCCTGCTCTATATTAATGTGAACTTGGAGGGCATTATCTGACTCCTCACTTTTGTTTGGAAGGCAGTTACTGTATCTTTCTCAGAAACGTTGTGTATGTAGAGTTCCCTAGCTGGGTAACCGGCATAGCCAGTTTCCTGATTCATTGGTGTCTCGTGTGCCCTGGAGGCTGTTGCTCTTGTCCTCTTGTCGGCAAGTCTTGCTTCAGTTTGCTCTGGCGTCTCATTTGCCCTGGAGAAAGTTGCTCTTGTTCTCTTTTTGGCAAGTCGTGCTGCTGTTTGTTGTTGTGTTTTAGAAGCTCTTGATATTGATTTTCGCTTTGCATAAGATGGAGCTTTTCCAAAAGATGTTTGTTTTTTGTGCGGCATGTTTCAGTCACTCAATGGCTTTAGCACATTTGAGAACATTTCCAAGAAAGATTGATTGATTGTGCTCTCTTCTTGTAAATGAACTTAAGTAAACTGTAACTTTGCCATTTCCCATATTTGGAGTGGCATGATAAAAACCCATTTTGTATATTTTTTTATTCCCTTAAAACATGCATTAATAAACACTTTCAAACTTTATACAGTAGTAAAACATTTCAAAGGAATAACCAACACATCAAACATTTTGCTTCAGACACGTTTCTAAATGTTGACTCCTTCTATTACCTATTGTAGTGAATCTGGGTGAGCATCAGTAAATGAGGGTGGCTTAGGAGTTAATTATTTGCATCCAAACAGACTACAATCTTGCCCCAGACAAATGAGGAATCCATGCAAAATTAGTTAGCAGTGAGTTTAATGGGCTGGATTTGTATAGCCGGACAAACATACATACATTCAGTTTTATATATAAAGATTTTCTCTTTCACAATATTTTATCCGGTTTGTTACTGGTATGGTTTGAATTTAGTGATTACTTTTGGAATTGAGATGTCCATAAAGGGCAACCCGAATCTAGTAGGGAATATCACATATAAGAAAAGAAATGTAGATACAACTGCATATTCGACAATATTTAGGCCAAACCCAGCTATGTTTTCACTTCATGAATTGATTATTCGCGTATTCTATATTGAGAATACCACCTAGTGCACTCTGGAGTATGGATGACTAATGATGCTTTACAATTGCAACCACTTCAACTGAGCACCTCTCTCTCTCTCTCTCTCTCTCTCTCTCTCTCTCTCTCTCTCTCTCACACACACACACACACACATGCACACACACACACACTCTCTCTCTATGGATCCATTTAAAGTCCTCATATAAACCATGAATATCACTTTCATCTTTGCTTGTATGTATGTTTCCATCAATGTGGTTATGATACATTTTCTTGTCATATCTCTAGCACTTTGATGGCTAATGTACAATTGTTCTACTCTCCTTAGAGGTCAGTATCACTGTCGGTAATGCCTGTTTCACCCCATGCATGGAATCGAAATAAACCTCTGCCCCCATTAGCATTTCTATGTGGACAAATAGGCCGAGATCCAGCAGCTCTGTCGTCATTTAGCAAGCACTAAAAATCAGTGGTAGTGTATAGTGAGGCACTGTAATGGTGGCTACCTTTAGCATTCCCCTCTGTGCTCATAATGTTTTGGTAAATGATTTGTCTAGAATCCTGAAGAAAGTGCTTGCATAACACGGTCCATACTACAGAACAGAATTAGTGCCTTAGACCCTGAAAAACAGAAGGGTTGTATAATCCCATAGGAAAATGTTTTGTGAATCAGGCCCTTAATGTTTAAAGGATACTCATTTTCCTTTATGACAGAGATTATGAGGTGTGAATGTCTTTGATATTGGATGTGCTTATTGTTAAGAAACAGATATCAATTGGCTGATTCTTCATAAAGATACCGTGAGTAACTCTGACCTCATTTGATTTTAACAGCCACAGGGTGTGATTTTTTTTGTTGTATAAATGAAACTCACATTTAGTAACTCTGATTTACTCTTGACTTAATGTGGGATGTTTTTACCCATGCATCCAAGCCCTACCATAAAACTGTGCCATCCATGGAATTGGAAGAAGAGGAGGCGAACATCCCAGATCTTGCGAGTTCCATCAGCGAAAGGAGAGAATGGACATCGCAAGAGGGGGGGCTTGTGGGATGTTTTTACCCATGCATCCGAGCCCTACCACAAAAACTGTGGCTTACTGGCATGGAAAACATCATGATGGCCAGAACTCCCCAGAGAGTGCACAGGGAAAACATGAAGAATAGGCTGCCACCCATTTTTGCCTATGTTGTGAGCACAGGAGGGCAATGCCTAAAACCACCATTGGGCTACACACACAGTAGCCTGAAACCATTGGGAATGGCAATGCTGATTGCCAAAAAGCAACTCAGAACTGTGGGGAATTCATTTTCTTAATCCCAAAAATGGTTGCAATACCGGTACTCACCACTATCAGAAAGCCGGCGTTTTAAAACAACCAGACTTTTGTGTAAAACTGAACAAATGAAAGAAAACCAGGCCAAGGAAAGACTTGCTAAGAGGTGGAAGAATGTAAAACTATATTCTGAAATGACTTAAAGGAAGTAATTATTTAATGTACATGTAAAAATTGTAAGTTTTGATTTAAACTGGGAACTGAAGTGACATTTAGCTGAATTCTGCCTGACAACTACCCCCGACAGGAGAAACCTGCTCAGCCACTCTTCCCAGGCCTAGCTGCATCCTGCTGCCCCTTGCCAAAAGGAGTTGACACCTCTCTGATTAGATTAGGGGTGGAGCACCTGGGAACTAAAAGGGACAGAACAATGCAACTTCCTTGACTCAGGCAAATGTTCTATTGGGGGCATCGTAAAATGGCGTCCTCTTGGGAGAAACTGGGGGGCAGCTGTGCCTCTGTGAACAAGCTGGCTTGGGGGAAGTGGATAAACCAGTTATTCCACCATGTGATGTGGGAAGCCACACCTCTTTTTGACCAGGGCATAATTTTAAAAAGATAGATAACTCATAGTGCGGACTGGTCAAAATTATATAAATAATACCATTATTCTTGTGATTTTTCTGTGCACGTTTTAAGAGGCGTTAGGACCCTGTGGTGTATTCTGGGGGGTTGCTAGCGGAAAATAGGGTCTCACTCCAAATGTATGCATGTTAAAAATCTGACACTTTATCATCTGTAACCCATATCCCTGGTGCACATTTGTGTAAAATCTGGAAAGGTTTAGAGGTCGTTATCTGGATGAAAAGAGGAGAATTCTGTCATCCGTGGACACGACATCGTACAAAGACAAGGATCGGATGGTTTGGTGCTACAGAAAATATGTTAACTGGACCTATAATATTAGAAAAATGGTACATAAATAAATATGTATTTGGGTCAGAAATAGATTTGTGTGCAAATTGACCAGGGGAGGATCCTCTGACCCATAAACAGACCTAATCATGATGACAATCCATTTCCTTCCCCCAATCATGGGAGAGGGGAGAATTGGGCCAATGACAAGTAGAGGGGGGCAGGCTTAGCTAGGCACAGACACACACCCATTTTCAAAACACATAAAAAGAGACTGCTGGGACAGGTAGATAGATTCAATTCCATTTGCTGCGGAGCATGCTGACCGACGACTTCACATCCAGAGATCCAGACTTCAAATCCATCAATCTCCAGAACCTGTAGCAGAAATTAACTCCAGAATTTGTAGCAGAGAGGCCTGAATCCACCAGCTGAATCCTCTTCAGCTTGCCTCAAAACCAACCAAACTATTCAACAGAGGGGCGAGCTGTTTGAATTTTTGCCAAGAATTTTTGCAAGAACCTGTAGCAGTATCCAGAAAGCAGTGCTGTATCCGGAACCCGAGAGAACCACAAACCAGACCATTGTGAGCAGATCCAGTGCTTGACAGACCCAGAGAGCAGAACTGACCCAGATAGCCGGGACTTCAGAACCACCCGCCGGAAGTCCCGTCCAACCTGACCAGACCGTGATGAGGCCTATTTCAAATTGATATTGTGAGTACCTAGCAGAACTGTGCAGAACCAATCTCTGTAATGTAATCCAAACTATTTTAACCTAAGTAGAACAGCCTCCTAGAAATCATGTCATCTGTCATTTTTAAAGCTGCACAACTCTCACCTGTCAATTCTGCAGCTGCAAGCTGTCACCTGTCATTTTTAGTTTTACTTTAAATCCGATGGTTTAACTTTCATTTTAAATCTTTGATTATAGGCTTTCCAACAAACCTAGAACCAACTTCCTATCCTTTTTCTGCAATCACAAGTTACGCACTCGCAACATTTACTGCGATTTGCGATTTTGGCTCAATTTCTCCACTTGTCAAAAGAGCAGCTCCATTCTTTCTTTTGTTAAAATCCGTTTGCAACTTGGTAATAACTCATAGAGCATTGCTAAAGTGAGCCTGAACTAATACCAACACGCATCTCCCACTCACCCTGAATCTCTAGAGGGAATTAAAATCAGTCGGCACATTTTCCCATCCATTGCCATCACATTTAAAAGCATTTTGGGCCTGTGTTTCAAACCTCTACCTGTTTCCCTCTAAGCTTGCTGGGGGGGGGGAACTGCATTTCGTATTGCATTTTGTTGGGATTCTTGAAGACTGTGTGCTCTCCTTCCATTTCTTACATTGCATAGGGGGGAGTGAATTGTCAAGGAAAAGTGATTACATTGTCTTTTGTTGAAGCCACATCAAGTTATCTTCTGTACTGCATTTCATTCATCATTGCTTTTCCTTGAACCATATAAAGCATTCTTTCCCACCTTATTCTTCTGTTCCTATTCATAAGTTACCTCTTGCTGATTACTGCTCATATTCACAAGTGTAATATCCATTATCAATTTATTTATAGAAGTGTGATACATATATATATTGTTTAAATGTTCAAATAAACCTTTTAATTTGCAAAACAAACCTACTTCTTGGCTCAGTGGGGTCAGGGGGATTCTAAGAGGGGGGTGTTATACAAGGGTTGTTATCCAGAGTACTGAACTGGACATAGAAATACATCAATAAAGGTTTTCCTCAGCATCCCAGACTAGGCATTGACTTAGCTATAGTGTTGATTGAATATCGATTACAGAAGTGGGGGCTCGGAGCCGGGATATTCTGGGTTAGATTTACCACTTGTGCAGATTAATACAGTGTGCCAACTGACCAGATACACATATCCGGTTAGATCACCACGCTGTTTTACACTGTGAAAGCATCCCTCAAAGGAACGCTCTAAGGAAACGGTCTGTTTTGCAAAATAAAATACAAACTTCTGTAAGTCAGGAAGGAACTCAAATTCCAGAATGACGACCTTGGTAGATATGAAAATAGCCAGAGAGCACTTCTTACATAAGCTATTTGTGAGAGGTGAGTGGACTCATCAGGACCAAACGGTCTGGCTGCAGGCAATCGCGCAACAGGTCACTGAAACAGGGTCAGATAGATGGAGAGATCAGGGTCCCTTACATGTGGCCCTGAGTAAATTATACATGGCTCCTAAGGTTAAAGATGAACACGACAAGATGGTTAGGATAGCGGCATATTTGTATCTATAAAAGGAGTCATGCAGGACAAATGTGCTGAAGGCCAAGATCTGGCAAGTAGGCAACAGATGGCGTTAGAAAAGGCCCAATCTGACCTGGCCTCTTCTGAGCAGAGGCTGCAGAGGAGCCAGGAGTCAGAAAATGATAGTAGGCAGTATATCATTAAAATAAAAGAGGACATGGATATACTGCAACAGGAAAAGACAGACCAGGATACCAGAATTCTGGCTTTGCAGAAGGAGCACCAAGAAAGTTTAGACTCCTTACTGCAGAGCCAGAAAAGGCTGGAGCAACAACTGGACTTCAACAGGGCATGCACAGAGCAGGTAGCCACCCTGCAAATTCGATTAGACAGAGAGAAAGAGGAAAGCAATAAATTGATTCTGAAAGACCTGGATACCCAGGCAGAGTTTGATCAGGAGCGCCAGAAAGCTGGTGCCTTCCAAAGGCAAAGTGACGACCTGGCGGCACAGATGAAGGCTCTTAGTCAGGAAAGGGATACCTTGGGCCAGGAAGTCTGGCACTTAAAATGGAAAATGGAAGAAAATCACCTGGCCCTCCAGGGGCTGGGTGACCACCAAAAAGAGCATCAGGGCTTGCTAGATCACACCAGTAGGGTGGAGGAGGCTCTGGCAAGAAAGGAGCAGGCCAGTAGGGATGGGACTGAGGACGTAACCCTCCTGCAGCAGAGACTGGCCCAGTACTCCAGGACCAATCAGGAGGCACATAGAGAAAATGAAGCTCTCTGTCAGCACAATGATAGGCTCCAGCAACAGGTAGCGATGCAGGAGAGCCTACAATTTGCAATGTGGGGAGGATCAGGCCCCACAAGAGTTTGTGCAAGAATTAAAGCGTCCTTTTGCGCAGACCACCTGAAGGGTGCGCACGGATAGCAGAGAATTTATCAATACGTTTTTCCATGCCTCACCCAAATACATAATGACCCAGCTCATGAGAGATTTTCATGAGAAAAGATCTTTAGACTGGGTCATTGAACAGGCTACCCGGATCTATGAGGCGCAGAAGCCCATCGAAAATAAAAATAATGCGCAGAAAACCCCCAAAACCAACAGCACCCCTGCTGCTGCCAAGGTGGCAGAGGTAAAGTTTGCCCCCGTTTTAGATTTGGAGATGGGGGGGCCTAAAAACCTGCCTGCACCAAATAATTCACAGCCAAGAAAGCCCTCGGGCCAGTCACAGACAGGGAGTCGAGGAGGTAGTCCCACAAATGGGGTCCCCCGCTCCCCTGACTATGTAAGTCCCCGCTACAAGGGAAACCGACCCATCCTGGGTTATGTGTGGACTCCTCCAGCCCAAGGGGGTGGATCCAGCCAAGCGCCTAACCCAGGGAACTTCCCTCCTAACTTCCCCCAGGAGGGCAGAAATTCACCAAATCCTGGGCAGAACTTTTTTCCCAGGTATCCACCCAATTTCCAACCCCAAAACCACCCATCCTTCTTTCCCCAATTCCCTGAGCCCAGACAACCTACTCCGGGAGAGGGGAGGCCAAGGGTGGAGGGGTACCCAAATCTTCCCAATCCGAGGTAATACCAGAGAAGGGATAGCTACCCTTCCTGGGATCAGCCCAGGGGAGAAAATAGAGCCCCGTATCATCCTGAGCGGGTTTCACAACTTGAGCGCCATGTCCAAAATATGGCACTGGATCTGGGTCACATACTGAGGGCTCAACAGAACCCTCAGATGAGCATGCCACCGCAGAATGCCCCAAACTCTGGACCTGGGCGCTCCAGAACAATGACGGGGGCAGCACCCTGATAACCCACCGGTTCCCAGGGAGGAGGCACAAGGGGAAGGGGTGTGTAAAGCCTTGGAGGAAGCTTCCTTCCCAACTTGTAAACAGCCCCTGGAAAACCAGGAACCGGAAACAAAATCTCCTACCCCTGAAAGTCTGCCACCCAAGGAGCAGAGAGGAGGTAGGAGAAACAAAGTACCCAAACAGGCCCAGTTTGTGGAGGAGGTACAGATCTTCCAATTTGAGGGAGAGGGATCCTCAGAGGATCCTGGGGAAAGGATCTTCTCCTTTAGAGATGGGGGAACTCCTCCCAAGGAAAAATGGGTCCCAAGGGATGCCAATTCAGACTGGGGAGATGTGGAGACTGAGCTACCGCCGCCCATCATCTCATCCCAAAACCGACAATACCAAAATCCCCTGGTTCAAACCCATCCTGGTGACTGCCTCCAAAAAGGGGGGGGGGTGGCCCAGAACCGGAACCAGGGGAACCCACAATGGCTCTGATCTCCAGTTGCCAACTTTTTCTTTCAGATTCCCAAGACTCTCCACAGAATTCTGGCCAAATCTCTTCTCTCGCCATGTCCAAAACCAGAAAGTTAGCCCACCAGTTTATCCAAAAATGTGCATTATCTGTGCCCCCTTGTGGAGAAGGAGGGAAGATATTATGCCCCGGTACAAGTACAGGGGCAGGGTACAATTTTGGCACTGGTGGACACTGGATCCCAAGCTACCCTTCTGTCCAAAAGGGCCTTTGATGAACTAAATGCAGGAGGGGGGATAATTACCGTATTCCTCTCACCTCTCTTCCTGGACAACTGCAGAGCTTTGACGGGAAGGAAATTCCTGTCGAGGGGACTGCAGATTTGGACATCAAAATTGGGCAACACAAGGTGAAACACCCGGTCATAGTAGTGACTCCAGAGGGCACCCCTTGTTTACTAGGGAATGACCTCCTGAGAAGGTTGTTACCCCTAATAGATTGCGTAAACAAGGTCCTCTGGACCCAGACTAGTCGACCAATAAAATTAAAACAGAGTGTCAACCATGTTAGTTTAAATGGCACCTGCCACATGGTTGAACAAAAATCTGACCAAGTAGAATTTCACTTCCAGAACAACCAAATTCCAGACGTGACAGTAATAGCAGTAGGACAACAGACTGGTGATGGGGGGTCCTCTCTATTTTTGAAAATCAACCTTCCTTCCAGTTTAAGGTGGTATTCCACACTGGAAGGAAACACCCTGAAATTCTTTACTAATCCACAATCAGAAACTCCCACTCCTATAGTCCAGAAAGATTTGAAATCAGCTCAGAGCCTGGCTGATATTCTGCAAATTGGAGAGCAGTTGTTCATCCCTGTTCAGTTAAATGATGGGAAGGACTCTGTTCTCGCTCGAGTGTGTGTGAACAACGGTAAGAGCTTCATCAGCGAAGCCATGTTCCGCCAACTCCCAAAAGATCCAGCCATTCCCACATTCAAACTGCTAGACAAATGGGAAATGGACCTGGAAGCACCTAATTCCAAACATCTCCTGCCAAGCAGGTGTATGCTCAAAATCTCCATTGGCAACAAGAGCATAGTCCATAATTGTTGGGTCGTGCGAGACGTCACTGCCGCCTTTTACTTAGGCAGTGACATTCTCAATCGCTTTGCCATTAGTTTGGACCTAATAAACTTCAAAGCTTGGTCCCGATTAGTGGATAATCCCATGGGCTTTGATGATCCAGAAAAAGCATTTAGGTCAGCTCAATTGCTACCTTATGCAGTTGAAATTCAGATTAAAGAGGAAGTCACCATCCCAGAAAGGACCCGACAATTCTCCCTGGAAGTGAAAGTTAAAAGAGGACAAAAATTGAAAAACCCTGATGCTTATATTCATCTAAATGCTTCTCTCCAACAGCAAGGGTTAGGGGTAAACCCAACACCATTAGTCAACATAGAACATGACACCATTCCAATAGAGGTGGATAACAGCGACTTAAAGAGTATTACTCTAGCCGCAGGCACCATTCTTGGAATTGCGGTTGATGATCGACATTTTTCCATTGATCTAGGAAATGAACTGTTAGGACCAATCCCCAAGGACTGTTTTGACAGTGACAGTGATGACAATACAACACCAGACAGGATTTTCACCTGGCATGGGGGGAACTTCCTGGTGTACACTTCTTGCCCTTATGGTAAGGAAGATGTGACTTGTGACTTCAGGAGGGATGAGGTGATTTTCCAGGTCCATGTGGGCTGCCTTTCCCACCTGAAGCTTCCAGTCCAAATCAGCACTCTGACCAGGGACTTCTCCACCCAGCTGGAGGAGGCCGCTGAGATAGCCAAACCAGAAGTCTTTCCCGGCTTCAGGCAGATGGTGGAAGAGAGGGTCAACCTAGCTGACGCCTGCGTGACCCTGGAACAGAAGCAAAAGTTGAAATAAGTTTTCTTGGATTTCCAAGATCTCTTTGCGGTAGACTCATATGACTGTGGTCGCACCGACATCCACACCACAACAATTCCCACGGGCCCTGGAATGACTCCAGTGTTTGTGAAGCAATATCGCTTGCCTCTCGCATCCATGGAGTCCCTTACTGAAATAATTAAGAACCTTGAGTCCCGGGGAATAATCCGTCCAGTCCACAGCACTTTCAATAATCTTGTGCTGGGAATATTGAAGCCAAACGGCCAGTGGAGACTCTGCGCCGACCTTAGGGAGCTCAACAAATGGGTCCATACTTCCCGATGGCCTCTGCCCTACATTGACCAAGGGCTGGCCCAGATCCAGGGGTCACAGGTATTCACAGCAATAGACCTGACCAATGGATACTGGACCGTGCCTGTCAGTAGGGAGGACCAATACAACCTTTGGGGGCCAGCAGTACACATGGACCCGGACTTCCTTCGGATACCTCAACTCCGGCAATGAATTCAACATTTTCCTACATAAGGCCATGCCCGACCTGGGTGCGAGGGGTAACCTGGCTTATGTAGATGATGTCCTCATCAAAAGTTCATCTGTGGAAGAACACATAGCGGAGATCCGTTATGTTCTGATGCAGTTGAGGGCCGCCGGAGCAACACTTTCCTTCCAGAAAGCACAGTGGTGTAGAACCTGTGTTAATTTCTTGGGGTATGAGATTACTCCTCAGGGTCTCTGTCCCCAGGAAAAGAAAGTGGAAGCACTTCAGATACTGAAAGACCCCACAACTCTGCGGGAACTAAGGAGCCTCCTTGGACTGACTAATTACAGCAGAAAGTTCATTGAAGGCTACGCAGAGATCACTAGACCCCTGATTCATCTCTCGAATGGGGGGGGGTCAAGTGGGAATGGGGTCCAGAACAATCCGAGGCAGTAAGACATCTCAAAAGAAGCCTCTCACAAGCGCCTTGCCTAGCTTAGCATGTCAGAAACAAGGAGTTCTTCCTGGAGACAGGGTTCTCTAATACGTTCTTGACGGCAGTATTATACCAAAAGCATGACAAGGTCAATAAAGTAATCTCCTATGCGAGCAAAACTTTATCCTCTGTGGAGGAAAAATTCAACGATTGTGAGAAGGCACTCCTGGCAATGGTGTGGGCATTGAAGAATTACCGCCCGTTTATCCAGGGGGAACACATCATAGTGGGGACTCCACACCAGCCTCTGCAATATCTCCAAAGTGACAGGATCCGGGCTGGAAATGTGAGTAATTCCCGAATTACTTCCTGGATTCTGTCAATGCAAGGCTTTCCTGTAGAGGTCAGATATGGCCAAAACAAGAAGAGTCCCCTCGCGCAAGGTCTGGCTGACTTGCATGATTGTGCCAGAGAAAACTGTCTCGAGGACGAAAGTCTAAAAACCAACGACAACATGGAGGCATACCTTAATTCCCCACACAAAGTCTTTGAAGAAGACAAGTGTGAGGGAATGCCCACTGTCTATGTGGATGGATGCTCGTACCATGTTGACAACAACAGGGAGAAAGAAATGGTGGCCGGCGTAGGGAATGCCTGGGTGAAGGAGTTTCCAGAACCCTCCGCTGGATACAAAATTGGTCCCCGAAGTAGTCAGGTGGCAGAGTTGATAGCTGTGCATCAGGCCATCCTCACTGCTGTCCAACATCAACTCCACGAACGGGTCATAATCACTGATTCGGATTATGTACGGAACGGGTTCATGGAGCACCTGGTTAATTGGAAAACCAGAGGCATGTTATGTGCTAATAACAAACCCCTGAAACATGGGAAGTTAAACCAAAACATTGATGATCTGGTCACCTTGAATGGGATGACCATCTACTGGAAGAAGATCAAGGGTCATTCCAAAGTAGAGGGACCAGACAAAACTGGAAATGACTTAGTTGATCAGCGGGCCAAAACCGGGGCCATCCAAGGGGATCTAATAGAAACAGAGTCCCTGTTGGGGGAACTCCAGGTCACTGCTATCACTAGGTCCCAGACAAATGCTCACAATGATCTTTCAACTGCACAATGGAGTAAGGAGACCCCTGATGCTGATTTGATTACGGCTCAAAAGGGGGATCCAATAATTTGTAAGTTTTACCAACACATTGAGGACCCTGAGAACTTTCCCCTGATGGATACCGATTACATTGGGAAAGAGGACCTAAGAGTGTTGATGAAATGTCCAAAGATGTTCTGGATCCAAGACGGGCTGTTGGTAAGGAAATCCCAAGCTGGCCATGATCAGTGGGTGGTTCCTACCTCATTCCGAAGCCTGATGTTAAGTCACGCCCATGATGCGGCCACCGCCGGTCATAGGGGGTTTCACACAACACTGGAAATCTTAAGAGAGGTTGCATACTGGCCACACATGGGGCAGGACCTCGACCAATACTTGAAGGGGTGTCTTGTGTGTGCACAATTTCAGCCATCATCCCTCACACACCGTGCGCCTCTCCAAAAGAGGGGGATGACACTGCCATGGTCAGATTTGCAAATCGACTTTGTAGGCCCTGTAATCCACTCGTCTAGAGGAAACAAGTACATGTTGACCGTTACATGCTTGTTTACCAAGTGAGTGGAATGTCTCCCAGCCCCAAATTGCAAGGCAGAAACAGCAGCTGCCCTGATGATTAACCACATCTTTTCCCGTTTTGGTCTACCTCAAAGGATTGAGTCAGACAGGGGTAGCCACTTCACCAGTGAAGTAATGACAAAGATGTGGGAGATACTGGGGGTCAAAAGGCAGCTACACATTGCTTACAGGCCAGCTTCTTCTGGAGCAGTGGAGAGATACAACCGAACCGTTGTGAGCATATTAAAAAAGTTTGTGGCAGATTCTGGGCCAAGTTGGGATATCCGATTACCTCTGGTCCTAATGGCCATCAGATCTACCCCATCATCTGCAACTAAAATGTCACCATTTGAGTTGATGACTGGACGCAAGATGGTGCTTCCCCAGCATTTGCTCTACAGGACCCAAGAGCAGACCCTGATAAATGCCTCCACAACTCATGAGTATGTGGAGAATTTAAGGAAAGACCTTCAGCATGCGTTTGCCTATGTTCAGCGGAATCTAGAAAGATCAGCTGATAGCATAAAAACCCACTACGACCTGAAGACCACCAGGAAGGAATATACTGTGGAGGACCGGGTCTATCTATACAATTTCCAAAGGAACCAGGCCAAACAGCAAAAATTTTTGTTTACATGGAAGGGACTGTTTGAAATTATAGACACAATCTCCCCTGTGGCCTACAAGATCTGCATCCCCAAAGGCGGTTTGGCAGAGGGGGAAGACAAGTGGGTCCATATAAATCAGCTAAAGTGTTGCCATCCCAGACACACTCTGCAACAACTGGAGGGCACTGCCTAAAACCACCATTGGGCTACACACACAGTAGCCTGAAACCATTGGGAATGGCAATGCTGATTGCCGAAAAGCAACTCAGAACTGTGGGGAATTCATTTTCTTAATCCCAAAAATGGTTGCAATACCGGTACTCACCACTATCAGAAAGCCGGCGTTTTAAAACCACCAGACTTTTGTGTAAAACTGAACAAATGAAACAAAACCAGGCCAAGGAAAGACTTGCTAAGAGGTGGAAGAATGTAAAACTATATTCTGAAATGACTTGAAGGAAGTAATTATTTAATGTACATGTAAAAATTGTAAGTTTTGATTTAAACTGGGAACTAAAGTGACATTTAGCTGAATTCTGCCTGACAACTACCCCCGACAGGAGAAACCTGCTCAGCCACTCTTCCCAGGCCTAGCTGCATCCTGCTGCCCCTTGCCAAAAGGAGTTGACACCTCTCTGATTAGATTAGGGGTGGAGCACCTGGGAACTAAAAGGGACAGAACAATGCAACTTCCTTGACTCAGGCAAATGTTCTATTGGGGGCATCGTAAAATGGCGTCCTCTTGGGAGAAACTGGGGGGCAGCTGTGCCTCTGTGAACAAGCTGGCTTGGGGGAAGTGGATAAACCAGTTATTCCACCATTTGATGTGGGAAGCCACACCACTCTTTGACCAGGGCATAATTTTAAAAAGATAGATAACTTATAGTGCGGACTGGTCAAAATTATATAAATAATACCATTATTCTTGTGATTTTTCTGTGCACGTTTTAAGATGCGTTAGCACCCTGTGGTGTATTCTGGGGGTTGCTAGCGGAAAATAGGGTCTCACTCCAAATGTATGCATGTTAAAAATCTGACACTTTATCATCTGTAACCCATATCCCTGGTGCACATTTGTGTAAAATCTGGAAAGGTTTAGAGGTCGTTATCTGGATGAAAAGGGGAGAATTCTGTCATCAGTGGACATGACATCGTACAAAGACAGGGATCGGATGGTTTGGTGCTACAGAAAATATGTTAACTGGACCTATAATATTAGAAAAATGGTACATAGATAAATATGTATTTGGGTTAGAAATAGAGTTGTGTGCAAATTGACCAGGGGAGTATCCTCTGACCCATAAACAGACCTCATCATGATGACAATCCATTTCCTTCCCCCAATCATGGGAGAGGGGAGAATTGGGCCAATGACAAGTAGAGAGGGGCAGGCTTAGCTAGGCCCAGACACACACCCATTTTCAAAACACATAAAAAGAGACTGCTGGGACAGGTAGAGAGATTCAATTCCATATGCTGCGGAGCATGCTGACCGACGACTTCACATCCAGAGATCCAGACTTCAAATCCATCAATCTCCAGAACCTGTAGCAGAAATTAACTCCAGAATTTGTAGCAGAGAGGCCTGAATCCACCAGCTGAATCCACTTCAGCAGGCCTCAAAACCAACCAAACTATTCAACAGCCGGGCGAGCTGTTTGAATTTTTGCCAAGAATTTTTGCAAGAACCTGTAGCAGTATCCAGAAAGCAGTGCTGTATCCGGAACCCGAGAGAACCACAAACCAGACTGTTGTGAGCAGATCCGGTGCTTGACAGACCCAGAGAGCAGAGCTGACCCAGATAGCCGGGACTTCAGAACCACCCGCCGGAAGTCCCGTCCAACCTGACCAGACCGTGACGAGGCCTATTTCAAATTGATATTGTGAGTACCTAGCAGAACTGTGCAGAACCAATCTCTTAGTTAAAATAATCTAATCCAAACTATTTTAACCTAAGTAGAACAGCCTCCTAGAAATCGTGTCATCTGTCATTTTTAAAGCTGCACAACTGTCACCTGTCAATTCTGCAGCTGCAAGCTGTCACGTGTCATTTTGAGTTTTACTTTAAATCCGAAAATCTACCTTTATTAAATCGTCCGTATCTCTGGAACTGTGGTTTAACTTTCATTTTAAAGCTGTGATTCTAGGCTTTCCAACGAACCTTAGAACCGACTTCCTATCCTTTTTCCGCAATCACGAGTTACGCACTGGCGAAATTTACCGCGATTTGCGATTTTGGCTCAATTTCTCCACTTGTCAAAAGAGCAGCTCCAATCTTTCTTTTGTTAAAATCCGTTTGCAACTTGGTAATAACTCAATAGAGCATTGCTAAAGTGAGCCTGAACTAATACCAACACGCATCTCCCACTCACCCTGAATCTCTAGAGGGAATTAAAATCAGTTGGCACATTTTCCCATCCATTGCCATCACATTTAAAAGCATTTTGGGCCTGTGTTTCAAACCTCTACCTGTTTCCCTCTAAGCTTGCTGGGGGGGAACTGCATTTCGTATTGCATTTTGTTGGGATTCTTGAAGACTGTGTGCTCTCCTTCCATTTCTTACATTGCATAGGGGGGGGGGGCTGAATTGTCAAGGAAAAGTGATTACATTGTCTTTTGTTGAAGCCACATCAAGTTATCTTCTGTACTGCATTGCATTCATCATTGTGTTTCTTTGAACCATATAAAGCATTCTTTCCCACCTTATTCTTCTGTTCCTATTCATAAGTTACCTCTTGCTGATTACTCCTCATATACACAAGTGTAATATCCATTATCAATTTATTCATAGAAGTGTGATATATATATATATATATATATATATATATATATATATATATATATATATATATATATATATATATATATATATATATATATATATATATATATATATATATATATAGTTTAAATTTTCAAATAAACCTTTTAATTTGCAAAACAAACCTACTTCTTGGCTCAGTGGGGTCAGGGGGATTCTAAGAGGGGGGTGTTATACAAGGGTTGTCATCCAGAGTACTGAACTGGACATAAAAATACATCAATAAGGGTTTTCCTCAGCATCCCAGACTAGGCATTGACTTAGCTATAGTGTTGATTGAATATCGCTTACATTAATAGAGATATGTCCGGGATAGACTATTAACTCTTAAGCACCTTCCGGTTAAGACAAGAGTAGGTTAGACTTTTGTCTTGGTCAATTAGCATTCCAAAAAAGCATATTTTGCAATGGCTAAGCAAAAATGTGCTGTTTTGTCACACCACAAACAAATGATTACGATAATAGGTTAAGTGGTATTGTGGTCCTTTTGAGCATTTCGATTCCAGGGGAATATGCAGAGATACAATTCTACATGTTTCATTCTTTAGTGCTGTTCTGCAGGATAAAATATACCTTTTAGCATTGCTTCTGACAAGTGTCTTGAATGAGAGGGCTAGGAGATTTGAACAATGGGCCACATTAAAGTAAGATATATCAAAGATATTCCAGGATGAGCACATGAACTGGGAAAAGTATGAAGATACAGATTTATTTAGTTGAGGATGTATCGTCAGGGTCGGTTTGCCTAATCAGGGATTTGGATTTGTCTCTGTGTTTATCTGGTTTCTCAAATACAGTAGCAGCAGGATTGAGTTCAGATCTGTTTCCAGGATTATGGAGTCTTCTAGGCTTGAATTTATGTTGACCCAATTGATTGTATGTGTGAGGAGGGGGTGAAGTAGATACATTTGAAGCAAGAATGCTTGAATCATCAGAGTATCAATCTCAGAAGATTGAAGGTATTTTATGAAGGCACAAGGTCATCTGGATTTAGAAAATATTTGGTGATGCCTCCAGGTGGAGTAAAAAGCATTATTGGGTTCCATGTGTTAATATCCCTGCAAAAATATTGCGATACAAAAATATCGCCAACTTTTTGCAGCAATATTGACCCATGGACCCTGCGGGGGACACCACTACAAGCCCGCATTATATTTTTTAATGTGCGGGGGATAGCCCCGCAACCCCCGCTCCCACAAATTACCCGTCTCAAAAATAATGCCTACGGCGAGACAAACGACCATATGTATTACGATATTTTTGGTGGGGATAATATGTAGGGATACCCATTCTTGCTGGTTCAAGTAGACAGTATTTGATGTAAAAGTTCTTTAGAGCTAGCCTTAAGTCTAAAAATATTTTCTGTTTATCTTCTGTAGCACTGGACAAGTCCAGGGAAATAGATATCCTGTTGCCTTGAACATTTAGAGGAGAGATTTTTGGCAGTAAGTACATTTTTTCGAGCCTTGTGATGTCATAATAGGCACACTAGAAGAGGTTTATGTGAGTTCCTGCTAGAGGTAAAGCGAGTTCAAATTCTATGTGCTTGCTGGATTTTGAGAGAAGGTTAAAAAGTGATGTTTAGTATTTTTGGTGGCCAATCAGCGAGAAACTTGATGGTGTCATTCTCAGGGACGTCATACATTCTTATATTGTCCGTCCTGTTTCTATCTTCGAGATTTGCAAATGCAACTTCTAGATGTTGAATTTTATCATGCATTTGCTCCATACCCTGTAGTCTATCTTCAGAGAATGAAACACTCAGAGTCTTCTACCTCTGTAAGACTGAAATGTATTGTTTAAATGTAATTTTGAAAGGAGTTGAAGTCATCCTGAATTATTAAGGACATGGAATCTAGAACGGAAATGGATGATTGAATGCTAGAAAGTTCCAGTAAAACATGTTTCATGTTTGGCATGTCTGTAAAAGAAGTATTGCGATTTTGAGCAGCCATTTTGACCAGAAAATAATTCCTTAAGAACAGTTTTCAATGTAATGAAGTTAGGCACAAGAAATAATATAAGTTAATAATGAGGCTGCAATACCGGTGCCCGTCACTGGATGTCAGGCAAGGGTGGCCTACCTGAAAGCAGGAAGCAGCGTTCTACAGCACTGCATGATGCCGCCTCCTCTCCTCAGGAGGTGCAGCTTTATGTGCAGTGATTTGTCAGAGACGTGGGTGCAAAGTGGCAGTGCTGCAGTGCACCAGAGAGGCTTCCTTCAGACAGACAAACCAAGGCCCCAATCTCGCCAAGCCCCACGCTTACTGCAGAATTCCCAATGGTAATGCAAAGTAGGCTTGATTTGCACCGGGACGATAAGGGGCAGTGTGAGTCTTGCACAAAAAACAATGCCAGAGTCCTCTAGACAATGCCATGGCACTGCTCCTGTAAAGGGCAACAGAATTTGAAAATAAGTACACCTTAGTGTATCATATGATATAGGCGGCATATAATGAGGGAAACAAAATGTGAAGCATCCTGTTATTTAGCAGGAAAAGTCAAAACTGCATGCTTGGTCTAGGAGCACAACATCTGTGTGACCATCTTGTCTTTTAGCCGGGTCACGCCCCCGTTTAAATTTTTCAATACCCTGCTCTACAATTGTACAGGCTGTAACAAAATGACTACTGATTAGTTGAAACATTCAATCTAAATTACAAAAACTATCCACTGAGTTTCACTGTGTGCTGCCTAAGGAACAATGTCATTTTTATTTAATTGTACAAATATGGCAAAGCGAACCAATAAACCTGTCAAATTGATGTTGTGGCTTGGTCGGTATTGTTTAAGGTGACAAAATTATGCAAAAGAAAAATAAATGAAAGAAATGGAAATATTCGTGTCCTTTGTAATTTCTGATGTGTCACGTCTCACTGAGTTGTGGTTTGAAAAGCCACTCAAAACCACTTGAATTGGTACACTAGGATACTCAGAAACGAGACTGCGCCAAATTAGTATTGAAAAACCAGTTGTTGGTTTTATTTAAACAATTTCCCTTGCTTATGACATGTGTTTCGGCTTAAGAATCAGCCTTTTTCAAATCAGGGCATTATTGTCACTTAATAGATTTTTGTTCCCTATATGGAGAATCAGGTAAGTCTCAAGCAGTCGATGGGTTTGATCCCTTCGCTTTGTGATAAATGCGTTCAATTGCGTGCTGTCGATTGAATGCATTTACAGTGGAAGGAGTATTTGACTGTCATCCTCATAGTTATGGTATGCTATGCCAATGGAATCCAGATGGTTGAATAAGAGTTTGATGAAAACTCCACATGGGTTGGGGATGAGGGGGGCACACACAATCTCCGAGAAGACTCTAATGGATCTACCCTCTAAGAAGGAAGCTACCCATGTCATGGCTTCGTGGGAGAAGATAGCAGACTCAATAATATAGTTGTGTGATTTAGTCGTATGCGGTGTAGGAGAAGTAAGAGGGCCTGTTTGCCTTCATCTCTGAAGGCATCAAGCTGTATTTTCAGGTCTAGTAGCGCTGATTATGTTCTGTGCCATCCCTATAAACCTGATTGGTGCAATCCTAGTATGTGGTTTGTTTCTAGGAATGTATGAATTTGGTCATAGACTGCTCTATCAAGGATTCTCTAGTAGGAATGGTACTGTGGTGATAGGACAGTAATTATTGGGGACTGACAGATCTGACACCGGTTACTTCACCAGGGGGAGCACCCAGGATTATTTCACAATAGCTGGGACTTGGCTTGAGGTGAATGATGCATTGATAAATCTTGTGATAAAGAGGACTATGTTTTCTGAGCAATAGTTAATAATGTTGGCGGGGCAAATGCCTCCTTTGCATTTGGATGGTTTGAGCTTCTTTAGGATCTTAGCTGTTTCCATTTCCGATACTTCTCTGAAATAGAACGGAGGTGTGCTGTGCTGGTGGTGTGGGTGGGTGAGGGGTGGGCATGGAGATGAGCACTTGTTGCGAAGCAATTTTTTGTTGTAGCAGGGAGATTTAGCGTGCATGGAGTTCTGAATATTAATGCACCATCCTTCATCTTTGGTGATATCGTGGATTGAGAAGTGGTTGGGGATTCTATTTCTCTGAGGATGTTAAAGATCTCTTGAGAGCTAGAGCTAGCATTGAAAATTCTAGAGTTAAAAGCTGTTGTTTTGGCTGTGATGGTAGCGTGTTTATATTCTTTGGCGATGGAAATGAATGCAGCTATTAGTTGGACTGTAGGGTCCTTTCTCAAGCCCCTTCTGCTTGTCTTTTTTTGTGTGTAAGGCCTGAAGATCAGGGGTAAGCCATGCATTGTCATATCTGGCTGGTTTAGCTGTCCTGGGCACTAGTGGGGCCACTCTCTTTGGAGCAGCTGTTAAGGTGCCGGAGTACAGGTTTGTCAGTGCGGTTGGGTCTGATGAGATGATGTTCTTTGGTCGGAGATGGGTGAGATGCTGCGAGATGGACTCTTTAGATATTTTACACATGCTCCGAGAGAGGGCGGGAGGCATGAACGTCGGGGAGAGGGTTTATTGTCTTAGCAGCTGGAGTGTCAAGATGACAGTGTGATGGCCTTATCAGTGCAATGGAAAAATGGATGAGTTGGAGATCTGGTTGTTTAGATCAGCTACCCAGTCCAGGGTTCTCTCCTTATTGTGGGTGGATGTAGCGACTTTGTGTGTGAAGACTAGGTCAGTGAGAGCTTTAGCAGGTGCTGATGCAGCACTGTCCGCTGGGTCATTGAGACCAAGATTGAAGTCCCCTGATATAATGGTTCTGCAGGTAGGCTTGAGGTAGTTGCTTAGCATGTGCACAAGATTGTCTTCAAAGGTGGGACTTTGGCCTGGCGGTTTGATATAGGATGTGTATGGTGTTAGTCAGCCAGGGCAGTTGTGATTTTGACTGTTGAAAGTTCATCAGGTTGGTCTCTCTAATGTTGAGCATTTCACTGAATATCAGAGCAACATCACCACCTCTGGATTTGTCTCTATCTTTTCTTAGGATGGCAAAGATCTCAGGGAGAGCTAGGGATAGGAGCGGTCCGGAGGCTTGGGGTAGCCAGGTCTCGGTTATAGCCAGTAAATCAAGTTATTGATTACTTATAAAGTCATGGATGTCTTGGGTGTGGGCTGGGAGCGACCTGGCGTTAATAAGGGCTCATTTAAGTAAGACAGGTGGCAGGCTAGGGTCTTTGGAGGTGGGATCAGGAGGAGTGGTGTGAGGAGATGGGACTGGAAGAATGAATAAATGTAGGTTTATCGCTGGCAGTGCGGGAGGCTCCATGACTGCTTTTGGGCTTAGGGCAGTCTGTGTTGGTGTTCGTTGGGGTGGGCTTATCCAGTTTGGGTTTGTTGGTGAGGACACTGTTGTCCTTCTCCTGGAGGGGCGTGAACTAGAAGAAGCCACAATCATGGACTTTAGGAATATGTAGGTCTAGAATATCTTTACTACAAGTTTATCTAGAGACACCCACAATCTGCCATGTTTCAGCCAGATAAGGTGATTAACACACAAAGATGTCCTATTAGGCAATATGACCCAAGGAGTGGGGCCATTACTGGTCAGGTAATTAACCCAGGGCCATAGTTAGAAGCCCCAGCCAAGTGAGACCTTTTACAGAGCCCCAGGGGCATTACCCAACCAGTAATGTCCCACATATGAGGGTCATATTGCCATTAGTACCCCAGCATGATGTAATTGCAATTTTTCTCGAGTCAAGAAACAGCGATGCAACCATTTCTCGACTCGAGAACATAAAAGCAAAAAATATGGCTGATGGGGATCGTGAGAAGGGACTACATGTTGTCCCTTCTCCCTTTCCATGGCGGCCATTCAGATGAATGGAAAAAAGTAAACAAAAAAATGACCACCATGGACAGGTAGAATGGACTATGTGTAGTCCCTTCTCCCTTTGCATGGTGGCCAGTCATGGAAGGAACCCCGGACCCGCGGCGGTGAAGCAGAGGCTTCAGCGCCTACTCAGCAAGATAAGGCACGGGCGACAGCCAATGAGCTTGCTTGTAACAAGCTCATTGACCCTCGCCAGGTACTAATAGACAATAAAGCCCAATGTAAAAAGTACCCAAACATCAACAGATAAAGGCACCATACATCTGATTCATCTTGTGTATTTAATCAATGCAAGTTCCATTGTGTCAAGCATGGGATGATAGGAAAATACCAACCTTGGACTTTGTCTCAGCAGCATGTGAAACGAAAACTAGGTGTTTGAATCCCATCAGAGTACTCCCCATTTTCCCAATTAGTCTATTATCTGTCATCTGTAGGGGAGCAGCTAAAGTCTTCCATGTGTAGTTGACCTTGTTGCTGCTCACTGTCATGGAACATTCAAGGGAGTGTGGGCACAACACTATCTTGCTTAAGGCTCTAATGAATAACCTTTATTTTTAACTTTTGAGTCACCTGTTAAAAGACCATGAATGCGTCTATTTCAGCCTTCCATTTAATTATATTTGATTAAATTATGTAGGGTTCTATTGCTCCTCTTGGCCCCTAGGGACTTGCACACTCTATCTCATATGAACTTTTTATTTGACCAGTATTTTGGCTCTCAAAGATGTTTTTGTCTTCTTCCAAATAAGACAAATGACCCACATTCAGAGCTTATCCATGTATTATTTTTGTGCTCTGGGCAAATCCTTAAAAAATAGCATCTTTGCTTTGGGCCAACCTTGACTCATCGTCAGCCCTGTGCACAAAACTGTTTTACTGTGTCTCCTGATTCTTACACCCTCGGCCTTTGTCTGCGGTAGCTTGGTTAAATTCAACGTGAGCCAGCGTCCATTTTACTGATGTGGACGTTCTTGCCACATCATATATTCTTCTATAGCAAGCTTCTATACGTTTCTTTTCTACCTTGCGTTGTTGCATTTTTACAGTTATTGGGCAGTACGTTACTTCATCTTCTTTAGATCAAAGATTATTTTAACTTTAGGTTCATGTTACTCTTAGTGCTTCAGTTCCAGTGTTACTTAATATTTTCATATCATTTCAACATAGGTTCATATATCTTCATTATGACACCACTTTGTCCTTGTCAGATTTCACTTTAACGTTCGTCCATGATATTCACTTATGCATTCTGACATTTTGGCAAGTGACATCCCTTCATGTAGCTTTCTTCCATGCAACATCCTTCCTCACTTTTAGCATGACGGTGTATTCTGTAGGGCTGTCTGAGTGCGTAACATATCTCTAACACTCCGTGCAGGATATTGGAATGATGCAGTGGGTCCCATCTATGGCTTTTCTTCGACTGATCCAATATGACGGTGGTGAGGGGGCGGTAACTGGCAATAAAACATTTACCTGCTACTCTACACCTGATAAGTGTAAATTACCTGGCTACACTGACATTTGGGTGCAGCCAGTCCCGCCATTTCTTACAGTAGCATTGTATATTTTTCTGGGCATCTGTGATAAAATAAGCATGATATTGCGTTGTATTACACGTTATTACGTGTCTAGACTGGCCTACATTATGCAGCCAGTTTGTATATGTGTTCTTATTGTGGCATAACATATTTAATCGCAAAGCATTAACTTAAGGAAAGCATTCATATTCCTGTGCACTGTTGGTGACTTGCATGTATTGGATTTTTGGTTTGGTTTTATCCTACAAAAGCAATTGCAAACCCTCTGCCTTTATAGCCAAGGTTTCTCAGAAAGTGTGCTGTATAATGCACAATTTTAACCCATTTTTAAAATGCATCTTGCTCGGCATCCAGGTATATTTGTAGGGAATGTTTATGCCCTTCAATTAAAAAAAATCACCATCCACCACTGGATGAGGGACTGGTGGGTGAATGGGTATGAATGTGCACATGCAAGCTTTGGACCCAGGCAAGTGGAATTGGAACATTAATGTTTTCTTACATGTTTTCCTGGCATTTTTTGCCAAGGTCAAGGCAAAGTCAACTTGATGAACGTTATTACATGTAGTGTGAAAACAGAAAAAGAATATCGAGGCTGAGTACCCCAAAAGCAAATACACTGAACACGGGTTACAAAGGAACATACAAAGTACTTTATTTTATACTGAACCCAGTTACAAAAAACAGAGCAAAATCAGATAGCTATCGGCCCTCAGTACAACACAACAAATTCCAGCGTGGTTCAGTGTGTTCAGTGAGAGACGCTGTACGTTAGAATGCATTCGCTTTTTATACAGTTAGTGGGCGCGATGTCCAGCCCCACTTTGGGTTAATATTCCTTTTAATACATCACCGATCTAGGGTTCGTGCCGAGTCTCAAATAACCGCATATAACTGGTTTGCCTTTAATACATGTATCAACAAGTGTATGCAATAACTGTGTATTCTAAAGTTTTCCATGCAGGCCTTCTTAAAAATTAATACAATGTAGTTAAACAGATGTTCTTCGTTCAGTATTTGAATACATTGTCTCAACATATGCTTGCGGTTTAGTTTCATTGCACGGGTAATCCTTCTACACATAGGTCAATGAAGGACAAGGTCTCAGTTCATGACCTCAAAAAGTGGCCTGCAGGCAAATTTCATATTAGCTATGTACAGAGGTCAAGATGGCCATGTTGTATTCTGGAATGACATCGTCCACCATTTTAGCTCACAGGGTGACTTTTAGACAAAGAATCCTAAAATGGCGGGTTGACCTAAAATGGCGGCTTACATGGATTTAAGGTCAGGACCTTGCAACACAGATTTCTTCCGCAAGCGACTTTCCAGCAGCTTGGCGTAGGCCAATATTAATATATATTAATTTGGGGTGGGGGGTTTATAGCACAAAGGAACAAACTGTACCTATTCTGTGGCATAGCATGTTTTACTCACATATGGGGCAAGATCGCTATGATGTGTGTTCTTATATGGAGGGTAGAGGCATTTGTCCAGTGAAACATGGACATTTTTCCTTATTGTAGAATTGCACGTTCAACTGGCGCTGAGGGCAAAGTCCTCTTGAAGAGTATCAATGAATGGTGATGCATGAGTTTGGCAGGCATTTGTGTAGTCAGCAATGAAATGCTTTCTTCCTTTGGCAGGAGGCTTTTACTGGCATTAAGGGTAAAGCCAAAAAGATGATGCTGCATGGCTAGCATGAACATGTTTTGTTATTGTATCATTATTTTGCATAATATTACTGGTCAGTCAGATAGTTGGCTGGTACATTTGTGTGTTTAGATCCAGTGACAGCCACCTTGTATCTACGATAGGTGAAAGATTTAAGGTCTGATTAAAACACATATTCATATATTTCTCTTAGTGCAGCGCCGCAGACCCCTGCACCATCATGATCATTGTGTGTATTGTGCATGTGTATTGGACCCGGCCGGCCCAGCAAGCAGCACAGCCCATCCTTTGTTGCTAAACTTGTGGGACGGAGGAGCCTGAGCATGGCTTCTAAAGGGGACCCCACAGTTAGTTTTTTTAAGGAAACAGATATGAACTATATACATCCTTAGTTCTGTAGTTGTCAAGTACAGAAGCGTAATATTCATGAATGCGTCTGCTTGCTTGTGAACAGGAACTGAAAGACCCTCAATGTAGAGATGAAATGGCAGCAGCAAGAGGTGCCCTGAAGAAGAATGCCACAATGCTATACACAGCGTCACAAGCTTTTCTGCGACATCCGGAAGTAGCCGCTACCAGAGCCAACAGAGATTATGTCTTCAAACAAGTACAAGATGCCATCGCTGGCATATCAAATGCTGCCCAGGCCACTACCCCAACCGATGAGAAGCAGGGGCACACTGGCATCGGCGAGCTCGCTGCAGCCCTCAATGAATTTGATGTAAGTACCATGAGGCAAACTCCTGAACCATTTCATGCTATGCCTTCATGGCCCAATATTCTTGATTGCTGAAATAAGCATTTTTTTGTGAATTTTGTTTTTAAATGCATACTCTCAAAATACATTTTGACCCATTAAAAAAGGCATTCATTTGAAGTACTCCAAAGATAACAATGTCCTAAATGTTGTATCGATAAAGTGTACTCACAGGAATGCATGTTTAATTTTCCAGAATACCCTTTCCATGTCAGTGGTGATCATTTTGACTTTCCTTTGAATTCAACATAATCGCTGAATTCCAGGATGTTCAAAATATCTGATACCATAATAGAAGAATAATCACATGTGTCTGTTTTTAATTGAAAAATAACATAGTGCGTTGAACAGAAGCCCTGTACATAAGACTTGTAATGTGCAACCGCCACTTAAAGAGATCCATGACATTTTGCAGGTCACCGGTCCAAAGATATAAACTGCATGTCAGAGGTTCTTATCTTGGCAAGGCCAGCTCATCCTTTCACCCTTCTAAGCTCATTCAAAATGAATCCCAATTTGGGTTCAGTAATATTAATCAACCCTATATATGATATGATATGGCATTTGTGACGTGCCTGCACACAAGTGTTTCTAGGCGCAACATAAGTCATAAGTGATGGTTTTGTGTAACGATTTTATGTAATGATTTGAGCAACGTTTTAAATTGGGGTCATTATATATCCTAAAGATATGGGTTTGGTATGCTTCCTTTCTAGATATATCCAACGTTAATGGAACACTATTCAAATTTCACATTCTTAATGGCCCTCATTACGACCCTGGCGGAATCCGAAAAACGATGGCGGAAATGCAATACCGCCATCGAATACCGCTCGGTGCGACTATGACCCGTCACCGCAAAGTACGAAGCCATTAGCGACACCGTAGTGAACGCCAACGCTAACTGCACCAAGTACGCGCGCGCGCGCCATGCCAAACCGTAAATACCACCATGGCGCAAGGGTACGCGAATTCCGACCCTAGCGGACATGTACCTAACGCCATCAAGCATGGCGGAAAGCACCAATCCGCCATGGTGAGAAGTACGGCATCGCGAATCAACCGTAAACGGCCCCACTGAGTGCCTGTACACCGCTCCCTGCCCACAAAGTACAACTCCCCGTAGGTGCAATGAAGTCACAATGCAACCAGTGAAATGTACAAGTCACCCATGCATGCCAACGAACAAAAGAAACACAAGAGGGGCCAATGGGAGCTGCAGGGCACAGATGGCACGAATACAGAAGCCATTCCAATGGACATGACCACAGTCCCCCCCCCCGAAACGCACGCAAACACAGGCACCTGTGATCAGCAATATTCCGAAAATCACAACATTCCACCAGTCCACCTGGTTGACCGGCATCTGTTACACAAAACCCATTCCCCCGCCCCTGAGCATGACAACATTCAAACAGTCACATTGGCAGCCCCCATCCCTGACCTCACTGGGCTCCGTAGGCAAACGCGCCCAGCACAGTACCACGCGACTAAACTCCGAAGCTGGAACCCAATGCAGATCTCCTCACAATACATCGCTCCCCAAATAGGAATATGCCACATCACTCGCAAAGAAGAACGCTACACGGCCCATATCAGAATAGAAATTTAATGCACAACTAAATCACCAAGCCCATACAGCCATTAGTCCATGAACTCCAAAACACATATCACCATTGTGGGCTGCATCCGCAAGGAATGACCAGCTACTACTTGTGTGACGCCCTGTTCCATCATGGTACACAGAGCCACATTCACGTACGAAAAGGCAACCTGGAAGTGCACAGACCCGCAGGGCCGTCCCAATGGGGAGGCACTAGTCCAGCTGAAAGGCCGAAATGTTGCTCCGAGCCACTAGTACTGCGTAAGGGCATGTGGCCCATTGGCGATCGTCCCATAAGATCGTAATGCTGCTCCACTGATTAACACGAAGCAGCAGGTGTCGGGAGTAAACGCCATCTGCAGGAGTGGTATACAGATGGCAGTGGCAAAAGGGGAGGAGATACCTGTCAACCAAAAGAAAAGAAAAAGAACAGAATGGCCATCAGAACTACATTCGAACAACTCACTTCAATGATCACACTAAATCCACAGTCATATGCATGCTAGCCCACTCGAAAGGATCATCACCACCCCGAAACCACTTGCGACTCATAACTATCTATATCGAGGTGTAAACACCATCACAAACGAGTGTACCTGTGCATGCGTCTGTCAGAACAGATTCCATCAGATGGGAATGTTAACGTGCATGGACACAAGTGTCTGAAGGCGCGTCGAGACAGGGAGGGCTCAACAAGGCCAGATAGACGATGGTCCCACTATGGCAGCCCTGCATCACATAGCGCAGGGGAGGCGGATAGATTCCAACAAGCCCTGTACATGGCAAACCCTGTATCAAATCACCTGCCCATGCATCCATTCATCATTCCCTCATCCTGTCATAAAAACGCCTGAATATTTACTCACAAAACATTCGAACTTTCCATTGAGTCTGTGCGTTATGCAGCCTGCAAAATCCACAGTGCCCCAGCCCGTAATTCCAGTGTTGTGAAGTTACATGTATTTGGGAACGTCCGGCCTCATCGCCCACGTCACTATTGCGCATCCAAAACTATTCATATCAATCATTGCTTCCTCGCCATGGCCCCTGTCTCAAGGACATCGAACAAAAGAACGTTATATTTGCAGTCAGACCTGTGGGCATCTCCCCGGCGCTAGCTGAAAACCGAAAGCGCCGGCCTTCGAATTCCTCATTTGCAACATCACGTCGAAAAGGCATCTGTGGCCGTTTGAAATCACTAATTAATCCATCGAGTGCGGCTGTGTGTGAAAATGGCAACTGCCTTCACCCACGAATGGGACGCCCCGCCCGTCGTTGCAACTCGGTACAGTGATGCATGAGGGCCCACCGTTACTCGAGTACTACGTCCCACTGACCCATCACAAGTCTGTTCGCGACTGCAAAGATTGTATGTGAAACAATGGGACCATAGCCGAATGTACATATCAACCAATGTTACACGGCCATCGGGTACAAATACATGAATGCAAGAGCAAGATGCCATTCCTCGAATTGCAGCGTTGTGTGCGGGACGTGCTCGGCCAAAGGGGAGAGCAGCTTGCACAGGTGGAATGAATCACCACAGGTGGAGGCCATACAGCCTGAAAACACATAAATTGCACACCCAGTCTCCTCCCACAACCACACCCACTCCGAAATGCTACCGGCAGGACTCGCGATGTTGGCCCTGGGGGACCTGATAGCACTGCAAGTACTCCAACTCCAGGAAGAAGACGAACACCAACTACAACCGGCCGCACGGAGGAGACGCAGGAGGAGGAGGAGGGCAAGGCAGGGCCAGCAAGGGCCGCCAGCACAGCCACTACCACCACGCAGGCAGCCCGCAATCCCACGCCTCCGAGCACATCCGTTCAACCTCACTGATGAGCAGATCCACACCCTCTACCGTCTGGACCGGGACACCATAGCCGCCATTGTGGACATGACACAGGCTGACCTTGTCAGCATGATAGACAGCCCAACCGCCATCCCACCCCTACTGAAGGTGGTGTCTGTACTCCACTTCCTGGCCACAGGCACCTACCAGCACACAGTCGGACAGTTGCATGGCATTTCACAGCCACTGTTCTCACGGACACTATTGCAAGTGCTCGATGCCCTCCTGCAGCACGCAGACGACTACATCTCTCTACCACGCTCGGAGCAGGAAATTACCAACACAAAAGTGGGATTCCATGCACTTGCCGGCATACCGGGTTGCATTGGTGCCATCGACTGCACCCATGTGGAATTGGTCGTTCCACATGCCATGGAGGCCCAGTACCGCAACCGAAAACAATTTCATTCCCTGAATGTACAAATGGTGTGTGACTCCAACAGGATCATTACACATTGTTGTGCCAGATTCCCTGGATCAACCCATGATTCTATGGTCTTGAGGAACTCTACTATACCACGCTACATGGAGCGACACGCAGGGAACAGATCCTGGCTACTCGGTGAGTCTCATTTCATGCATGATGATGTGGGGTATGTGATGCGGCAATGAACTGCCAGGAAGGGGGGGGGGGTGCGTACGTAGCAATGGCATTCCACATCATACGTTTCTAGTCCACATACAGGTGATGCTGGGTATCCACTGAAGAGATGGCTCCTCACACCAGTCCGGAACCCACGGGACCAGCATGAGGAGGACTACAACCATGCCCACTCACGTACCCGTGTAGTCATTGAACAGGCATTCGGCCTACTGAAGACTCGTTTCCGCTGCCTCAGCAGGTCTGGCGGGGCACTCCTGTACCGCCATGAGAAGGTTGCAAAGATGGTCATGGCATGTGTCATGCTCCACAACATGTGCGTACGTAGAAATGTGCCCATGCCCCCTGACGCTGAACTGCAAGCACCTGATGATGGTCATGATGAGGGTGGGGATGTGGCAGCACCTCAAGGAGTCTGCGAGGCACCGGAGGGCCGTGACATTCGTCAGCATCTCATTGATGCATGCTTCTAGCACTCACGCCTGGTGGCTGATACATGGACACGGGACTCGTGGCACTGTGTGTGTCTGGTACATGCACAATATGGACTGTACGCCTATGATGGCCTAGTACACAAAGATCATTGTCCACACATCTCATTGGTTGATCGTGCACTGTTTATGGCATATGTGATATCATGTTGAACACCCTATCGACCCGCCACCCAAGTGAGCCCAACACACCCCCTCCACCCTCCTACCTCCCCCCCGAACACCAGTGTCCAAAGAAGCTCATTGTCAGTGGGCTGTCGCTATTGCAAGCCCCCTCTGCGGGTATCAGGGGCACCCCTGCCTGTGGAGCGCAGGTTCCTCCCAGATCTACGTTGGGGGCTGCCCTGGACGGAACTTGCAACGGATGACGTCTCTGCCTGCTCACGTCCATGCATGTCCCTAAGGGTTTGTGAGAGCTCAGTGAGCACACGGCGCACTGCGGCAAGTTCGGCACATACGTCTTTGGACGTCGCATGCAGTTCCCCCCTCAGGCTCTCGGTGCTTCTCTCCATTTGGACTCTCAGGCTCTCGGTGCTACTCTCCATTTGTGCCCTTAGTGTCTCTGTACTTCTCTCCATTTCTGCCCTGAGTGTCTCAGTTGATGTTTCTATGTCTGACTTAGTGCGCCCACATTCATCGGCATGGTCCTTGAGGAGCGTGGCCAGTTGCTGCTGTTGCACGATTAACTGGTCGAGGGACTGTTGCCTCTGCTGGGCCATGGCCATTTGCGGGGGTGTCACAGAGGGGCTGTTGACCTCATGTTGCCTTGCCACAGGGCTTGGGGGGGATGGCCAGTCGTCGTCTTGTGGGTGCCCCTGCGTGGTATCCTCATGTTGTACGGGATGGGACAGACAGGGGGAATGGGACAGGTCATGGATGGATCTGACTTCGACATCCCCGTCTTCTGTGTCGGAGCATGCTGCCATCAATGGGGTGTCACCTATGGTGCTGCTGCCACCAGAGGCAGTGCCTTCTGTGGCATCCGTTGGGTGGACCTGTGGTGGTGGTGTTGTGGGCATGCTGGCTGCTGGGGTGCCTGTTGATGTTCCCCCCTCTGTGCTGCCACCTGATTTGTGCTGCTGCCGTGTCTTGATGCGTGCAGCTGAGGTGGAGGGTCTTTGGCCGTTGGTCTTGGCCCTCTTTGCAGGTGTGCTGGTAGGGGTGTCCTGATGCTCGTCGTTTGGATCGGACCCTGTGGTGGAGTAAAGGAGGGCGAGGGTTATTAATGGGTCTGTGGGTATTGGAATGGCATTGTATCACATGCATTGGGGTGGTACATGAGGGTGATTTGGGTCGGTGCCTTGGAGGTGCTTTTATTTGTGTGTGGGGTGAGGGTGCAGTTGTTTGGCAGCCTGCAGTTAGGGTGTGCCTGCTGGACGTGTGGTGGGTGTTTTAGGGGTTTTTAATTATTTATGTATTTATTGTGGTTTTAAGGTGCACTATCAGGGCGATGTGTGTGGACGTTCTCCTGGACATGTGTTTCTGTTGCACTATGTGGACACATGGTACTTCACATGATTGGACATTGTGGATTTAGCATTGTTTTATCTGGGCCACCTACCTGATTCTTCTGATGTCTGCACTCCTTTCTCCATCCCTCCGACTCCCTCTATGCTCTCCATTCCGATGGTGGAGGCACAGATTTCTTCCCAGGGGGTCAACTTGATGGGTGATTCAGGACCTCCCCCGGTGGCTGTGGCAATGTTGCGGTTGGCAGAGAGTATGCTGCGGACGCGTATCCGCAGGTCGTCCCACCGCTTTCTGCATTGCTGTGGGTTGCGGGGTGCGGTCCCCACCGCGCTTACCCGCTGTGCCACCAGAGCCCATATGGCCTTCTTGTTCGCAAGTGCCGTCCTGGTCATTTGCGTGGAGAAGACGACGGCAGCATTCTCCTGGAGGGTCTCTGTTAGCATGGTGAGTTCCTCACGGGAGAAGTGGACCTGCCGCTTGCGGTCGCACGCTTTCTTCGCTACTTTTCCCATTTTTCTTGGTTTCGCTAGGGTGGATGACGGGTTGGGGTGTGTCTCGGGGTAGTGTTTTTAGTGGTTGTGTGGTTTTGGTGGTTTTATAGGTGCACGGCGGGATGTTTCCCGTTCCGGGACCATGTTTTAACTTCCGTTTCCGTATATTTCCGGTCACCGTACTTTCCGGTAGGCGCACTCTGCGGTGCCCGCTGTGATGGGTGGCGGTATTGCACCTAGGGCGCCGTACGGCGGCGGTGTGGGCCGTTTTGGGGTCATTTCCGCCATCGCGGACTTTGCACTTCCGCCATGCCGTGGTGCTCGTGC
Organism: Ambystoma mexicanum; assembly: GCF_040938575.1. NCBI lineage: Eukaryota > Metazoa > Chordata > Amphibia > Caudata > Ambystomatidae > Ambystoma > Ambystoma mexicanum. Next base: position 1,512,746,758 of record NC_090937.1, on the reverse strand, counting down.
CCGATGGGTCGGAATGGGCCGCAATTTGCTCCTTCGTGCAATGGCGGAAACGCTATTTACGCTGTGGCGGTCCGGTCAGTCACTTTCCGCCAGGGTCGTAATGAGGGCCAATGTGTTTTAAAGTTATTAGGTAATGAAGTTGTGCTCCTTCCACATTTTAAATTGGATACAGGAGATGATGCAAGCAGGTTGCCATGTGTGCTACACAGATCACATTTTCCTATAGTTTTAGCATTTGCTGCAAATGTTAATAAGTCTCAAGGGCAAAGTTTTGACCGTGTTGGAATATACATCGATAGACCTTTATTCAGCCATGGACAATTATTTTTGCATTGTCAAGATGTCGCTCAAAAACAGGTATAACATTGAAAGTTCTGAAACAATTACACATATTGTTTGGAAGCAAGTGTTGTAAATGAAGATGTGCTTATGTAGTTCCCATGTTATATTTTATCCATGTTCTGTTACTTAACAAATAAAACCAGTAAACAAGTAAACAAAGGGGGTGCAAACGAAGCAGGCACCGAAGGGTGAGTGAAGCCAGCCCATGGTGTAATAGTCCTATGAGACGACCATGCCACTGAGTACAATGCACAGCATTCTCTGGGGTGGGTTAGGGGGTGCCAAAGGTCCCAGAGACCCCGTAGTTCCATATAAAAAAAATTCAATGTAAAACATTTTGGCAGACAGTCTATATTAAAAGCAGAGGCACATTATGTATCTATAACTCTACAGTGGCTCACTGCTCTTCCTGTAGGGAAATGTTTCTTGAGAACTCCCATTCTATTGGATTTTTGTAACATGGGCAACAACTATGTTTAATAGTTCCAACTATAAAAATGTCTCCTCGGTATCTGTGACAGAAGACAGTCTATATTACTATATTTTTCTTTTTATTCAATTGTTAAAGGAAATAAAAGCATGACCTATGAACAGCTTTTTATATAAAGTTACATAATGCTATAAACATGCTCCAAAGAGACTAACATAAAATGCATATCAAAGAAAGTAATCAAAACACAAGACAATAAAACACAGCTACTCCTTGAATTCAATAATCAACATGTCATAAACTTAAGGGAGGCGTGTTAGGTAAGAATTGGTGTAGTGAGATTACACAACACATATCTGTGTTGTATTAGGTAACCCATCTTTTGGTATAGGTCTGTACTACACAGGTTGGTAGTGTGACTGAGCAGCCAAGCCAATCTCAAGAGGGTAAATGTGAGCTGTAGAGCTGTAGCAATGAAGTTCGTCAATACAAGTAATCAAGTAACACTTACACTCAAGGTTTCAGTTACAAATCATTATTTATTTAATTAACATCCAGTTTTAAATAAGCATTCTTTAAAATGGCAATTCGTGTAACAAGGTAAATATACTTTAAAAATACTTTTCAGAATCTGAACTACTTAGTGGATAATCTTTGGATATGCTTCTTACACAATTCCTACACCCTGAGGTGACTTCAGTAGCAAGGACAGTAATGACATTTATGTATTACACTAGTTATACTTTGCAGATTCTGAGGTTGCAGAAAGGAAAGGTTTAAGGAAGGGAAAAGGTTAAACAGCTTCTCTGTATATGTGAGGACACTTAAATCTTACAATGAGATCTAAACAAGCCTTTCCCAGCTATAACAGTCTAAACAAGTTACCACCTATGAGGGACAAACAGTATCCAAGTCAATGAGCTAGAAGAGTCGGCATGCAGAGCCAAAGTTAATTTGGAGCAGTCTATGGAGCTATTGTACTTCTTAGATAAAATGTCTTGCATAAAGTTAGAGGGTTTGTAGAAATCATGTGTAGGGACACAAGCTGGAAAGCCTGTGAAAAGTAGAGTTGGAATCGACTCGACAGTAAGCCACTGCAGATCTCAACTGAGAAAAGCACAGCTGAAAGACAATGAAGTACCCCAAGTCTAAACAGTACCTCTGGTTTGAAGAAGAGTGGTGCAGCTGGATTCTGCCTGTTGCAGCGATGCAGACCCTGGGTTCCTGAGCCTCAGTCATGGGGACGAGAGGGAGGACGTCTGGAGGGCTCCTGCGGCGGCACTTTGATGGTGATTGGCACCTACTCTCTCTTTTGGTTCAGCGGCACTTTGTGGTTTCAGTGCTTAGTAAACAGCACTGTCGCAGATCTCTGATACCCGTTGGGCTTCCTTTACTCCTTGGGTCCTACACTCTGGCGAGGGGGCTCGAGCTCTGGTCATCCTGCTTCTGGAGGGGTGTCAGGATTGGTATCCAAATCTGGGAGGACCCCCAACTCCTCACCTGAGTGTTCCGGACTTGTAGAGAATGTTTCCTTTGTCTGACCTTTTCTTCACTTTCTTTTCTTCTTAATGGTCTTTCTTTTTTTAAAAAGGTAAGTCCTGCCACAGGGGGGAGCCACTATGTCTGCATATCAAATTGGCAGAAAGACACGTGAAAAGCTGGTGCAGAAGGAAAACCGATGAGAAGGATTTGTTGTCCAGATGACTACTCCGTAATTTCCTGAAGATCTGATGCAGGTGGAAGAAGTACAGGAGTAATGGTGTCCTTGCTGCCAAAGCAATGATAAATCCTTCCACGAACCCACTATAGGAGATCTGAGTGAAGAATTCCCTAGAAGAATAAAGGGAAAACACAAGAATACAACCTGCGGCGTGTGAGAAGTAAGGAGACTGAACACACGCTGGGCGAGCACCAGGACAAGGTCAAGGACACAAGAAAGAGAATAGGGTGGAAACCAGGAGAGCAGGGGAACCGGAGCGAGACCAGATACTGGAGACACTAGGGAACAAATGAACAACGGATAAGGAGATCTGCAAGAGCGGAGTGAGGAAAATATACAAGGTCAGGTAAGAAAAACAAGTGAAACAGAGCACAGGCAAGCCTATACACACAGCGTCTTAGCCCTAAGCCTATAGATGGGTTGCAATGTGCCGTGGAAGTCCACTGGGAAGAATAAAGCGTGGAAAGGTGGCAGCCATCATGAAATTCACTAGAGCGCTGCAGCACGTTGAAGGAATTATGTGCTAGCCAAATCAATGGCGGAACGTCCCGAGCCTCCAAAGATGCCACAGAGACACAGAAGTGACAAAGGGCCTTAGGACACTCCTGGAGTTTCTAGTCGGATTTCCAACTTTGTACTTGACTACGGATTTCTCAACCCCTGGCACTCGGTTCTTGCAGCAGCAAAGAAGTACAGCCAGTCAGGGAAGGTGGTCCAGTGGCGTTTGTCTCAGGGTTAGTTGGTCCCAGTAACCCAAGGGAAGAAGTCGTCCCTTCCGGAGCTTCTCTGTCGAATTCAAAAAGGAGTTTCAGCACAGCAGCAGGGCTTCACAGGTTAATTCAAAGACCAGGAGTATGCAGCAAGCTTTGTTCACGGTTTCTTCGTCATGCATTTCTCCCAGTGGTCGACTCTGCCTCTAGTCCCAAAACCCTCACCTTGTAAGCAGGTTTCTCCCATTCATGCACAGCCTAGGCTGTCAATCATACAGCAGGGTGGCTATCCTGGATGGACAGCCAACCAGCCAATCAGGTCTGGTTGAATTTAGGCATTCCTAGATACAAAGGTCAGGGAAGTTTCGGGAACCTCCCTCTCATCCTGCATTTTCAGACACACTGGAGCCAGTGGGGTAAAACCCAAGAAAAACCTCACAAACAGAAAATGTTGACAAAAGAAGACCAGGACCATTTTGGGTGCTCTACGGCAGCTTAGGTTCAGCCTGCGGTAGAAAAGCACAATGATAGGAAAATTAAACCCCTGTCACCAGCCATTTAAAGTAGGGAGATTAACATAAAAATGTTACTTGAGAATGTAGGATAAGGGGCTACTAGGTAACCCCCCAGCATTCCACATAAAATGGTGTGTGCTTGACCTTGAATTTCACTTTACTATTCTCTGTGGCACTGCACTGAAGGTGCTGTGTTTCACCATACACAAAGTAGATGCCTATGGAGCTTGTCAGACACCAAAAACAGTGGAAACACATAATCCAAATCAGGCCAAAACACATGAGAGAGTGAGAAAAAGGCTTCACTCACTTCAGGGTTCAAATTAAAAAGTCCAACAAAAGAGCTGGGAGTCTCTAAGTTTGAAGGGAATTAACACAGAAATAATAATTCTCCCTAACCATGCTCAGTTGTGATTTTGCGTCCAATTCACACCTCTGTTTTTGCTGCAAAGTACACATGATGAAAATTACCTGTGAGGGACCTGTTTGCATTTAAATGCAAACATAGCAGGTGCCCGCTGAGTAATTTATGGGGAATTTAAAAATGAGCCTCCAAATCGTTGCTGTGAAAATTTTTCTATTATCGACTGTTGATTGCAATTAACAACCATGTGCCAGATAACAAGGCACAAAGCAATAGGCGGCATTAGAACTCTGGCAGTATTCTGGCAGTAGATCCACTGCAATTCCACCGAACAGAATTACAGTTACCGCCACTTGGACTTGTGGATTTACTACCGGATTACAAGTGGTGGTAGGCAATGTTAGTCCCCATTAATTGTGTGCATGGGGATTGTTGGCGGAATTACTGCTGGTGGAATAACTGCCGGTGGTAATCCCGGAAGTTTTGCAGAGATTTTGACGGTAAGGTGGAGGATCTAACTCCAGCTACTTACATCCAAATTCATAGTTGGGTGGTGCAGGAATGAGGTGGTAATGGAATTTTCACCAGATTACATACATTTTTACCACACTGCCCAATTTGTAATGAGGCCCAATGTCCTTGAACTAAAAATTACATGCTTGTTTCCAAAGCGTCTTTGTCATAATCTGTCTTTCGAGGTGCACATGAGAGGGACAGAAGGACATGACTCTTAGCTTTTAATGGGCTTGTGGAACTATTTACTCGTTTGAATAGTTTTGGAAAGTAGAGAACAGCTCCATTGTGGGATCAGAGCATGGTACAGAGAATATCAAATGGTATTGTTGAAAAGTCAGCAACATTACTCAAACTAATTATCTCCATATAATAAATCAATCTGGCTATATTGTATTTCTAAGACAACATGAAAGGGATCCTGTCTTCACAAATCACTGACAAGACACTGGAATGCAGCAGTGTAGCATTAGTTTTACAAGAGCTAAATAGTGAGAGAATGGGCCTCATTACAACTCTGGCGGTAGCCATGCCGGTAAAACTGGCAGGCTGCCGCCGGAGTCTGGACTTTTTCCGGTGCCTGGCTTCATGAAAACACTGGGGGATTATGACCATAAAAATGTTAATCGTCATTCCCATTTGAGTCCCATAGGAAAGTCTATGGGTGGGGGCCCTCCCGCCCGCCAGGTCAGACCTGGCGGGTTGGACTGCAGCCACCCGCAATCTCGGAGTGTGCGGGTCCAGTAACAACAGTGCTGGCAGGCTTACCGCCACATTTGTTACTGGACTGGCATGCTCGTAATGTGGCCCAATATGTTTTAGGCAAAGAGGAGTTTGGAAAAAGGGAAAAATAGGGTCCATAGCGTGGCAAGAGGCCTCCCCTGGGAAAGTATCTCAGGTTTTCACACGGGGAAAATATCAGACTTGAAGGAGTCAGAGATGTGGTTGTGAGGAGCCTGGCAAGAAAATGGGAATTAGCTGGATTGGAGGCTGGGGGGTGGGAAGGAAAGAGGCAGCTGCTCTTTGGAATTTCCACATGGGAATCAGGAAAAGGAGAAGCTGACTATGACTCATGCATCAGTGCTTTGGGGTCGAGACTAAGCCTGGAAGGTGTTTATAGGGGGCTAGTATAGGAGAGGGGTCCAGCAACTGCAGATTGGCCGAAGAGATGTGTGCTGTAGATGAGCCTGAGGGATTGCAGAAGCAGGAATTGCCTAGCAGATAATCCATATGCAACAAGGCCAGTGAGGATCAGGTGTGGGGCAAAGGGAGCAATTCGTTTCTCTGTTTAAGGATAAGTGACTTACTACATTAGATGCTTGGCTTGCTCAGGTCTGCAGTAGGGAAGTGCTGAGCAGTGGAATCACTCTGCATGGCCTAGTATCTGCTTCTCTGCTCCCAGGATACCATCAAACTTTCTGTGGTCCTTGTACACTCCACTGGGTCTTTTGGTTCCTAGATCGGTTTTGTTGTGTCTGGTCTGCCTTGCCTTCCTCTAGGAAGGTCTACACTATGATGAGCCAGCTAGGGGTGGAGAGTATTTACTTGTTTCAAAGGGTTCAAGAGAATATAGCTTGATAGACCCATCCCCATCCGTGAATCTCTGTCCCAGGGTAACATCATGGGAGCCATGCAAATATTAGTTCTTGATTCTGTGGTGGCAGCATGGTTGTATGCATTTAGGCTTTTAATATAGTGTGCAGACCTTGCTAAAAATCAAACTGCTGCATTTTGGATGAGTGATGCAAAACGTGGCCATGGGGATTATGGCTAGCAGGTAGGCAAGAATAGAGTCACCTAACCACTACCTGGGGGGCAATGCTTTTTACAGAAATGCTTTAAAAAGCATTGGGGGTCATTACATGTATGTCAGCTGTTTATGAGCATGTTTCCGGACCGGCATACTACACGTTTGCCGGTTGGATAGCCTAATTTACCTCCAAGAGCTGTAGATAAATCAGGCACCCCACTAGCAAAAGACAGTCGGTATTACCGGCACTGGTAGTACCGGTGCCAGTGATGCTGGCATTCCCCCCATGGAGTTCTCTGGGTCTTTGTGGAATGGGGATTAACCTACCCGTACTGGCACCTATAATCTGTCAGTAATTCCGGTAGACCAGGTGCCGGTAGCGTTAGTTCTGTTTGGTTGCATTCAGCTGGATTTACCGGTGGGGTACCACCAAACATGTCATGATGATAATTGTCTTTAATTATTGCCTTAATGTAGTGCCATGTGCCTGTGGTTTGGAATGGTTTCCACACAGTGTGAATGCTTAAAGGAAAAGGCCTGTCTCCTGGTTCTTTTACAGCATTGTTTTGTTTCTAATTCTATGATATTGTGGCTAGTGGTGAGGCTCAGGCCTCCAAAGGTGATCAGTTTCTTGGGGAACAATGGTGGTGCATACCTTGTTACAGTCGTTTACGTGATGCCTGTTTTACACATTATTTGGCTTGGTGTTGGTAGTCAATGTAGTCAACGTAGCTCTCACAGGGTGGAGGGGATGGGGCCGTGGTGATAGCATGGAGTGCATTGAGGCTTTTTGGGAGTTCATTCACTGTACCCACCTAGGCGCTCATTCAGTCTAAGGAACTTGAATTGCATCCAGAGGAGCACCATTTTATGCTTACATGCCATTTTCCTCTTGGTCTGTCAAACAAGTGACCACTGCTTGAAAATGATGCTTTTCAGACAGCAGTTACTACTTGATTTTTATGGAATCTTCCTGGTTTTGAGCAGGTGCACAACGGAGGCAGATTCCATAGAAAATTATTTGTTTTATGTAAGCATGAACACCTCTTGCAGGTGTAAACTTAAGTGCCCACATATCTCCACCCCTTGTCCCTCCACAACATGTCTAAATCTGAAAATGGGAAGCTTTAAATGGAGGCATACATTCAGTACATTTTTATGCCTCCATTTAATGCACCCACCATAATGAGACTATTTGTGCTTAGAGTGCGAACGTTTACACGTATGCCGGATAGTGCTCCTTTACCACAAGCATATGGACTGAAGCATCATAGGCAGGGATGTCATTTCACGAAAATGCCAGGGGTAGTGGAAGTGACACCACACAACATCTGATGACATTGCAGGAAGTGATGTCATTTGATCCCACCCCCACGTGATATCACAGGAAATGAAGGCACACAACCTTCAGATGCGTCTAACACCCATGTTTCCGGGTGCTCTCATTTCAGCCATGAATAAAAAAACAAGGCATAGAGGAAGAGTGATTTGTCCGTAAACACACATTTGGGGAATGTCATTTTCCAGATTCGAAAGTGGCCCTTACATGTAAAACATACATAATGTAGTACTTGTAACAGGGTAACCAAAATTAACGAGCATCTGTTTGTTTTTTACCCCTAGCAATCCACAAATGACGTCCCTGACTACAGGCAAAGGCAGTGTATTTCTGCTTTGATGAAACCTATATTTAAAACCATCTCTCAACTTTTGGTAATCGCCTCCATCAGCCCACTGCAAAAAGGTGTAACATGCGAGTGGTTGCATAAGAAAATAGATACTTTGTCCATCTGTGCACTGCACCTCTCAACTGCACACATGCAGCCACATGAAACTGATTCAGAGAACATAATGCAAGTGCTGCATAGGAGCAGGAAGGCCAGCATTTGATCAATAACATTGGAGCACTGATGACAAGCTCCTGGGAACAGAGCTGAGGCCTGGCCCAGCTTCAAAATGTTGCTACTGGAGTCTGCCGTGGGCACATCAAGCTTCTATATAGGGAACTGAAAGCAAGCACATAAGCACAGGGTAGGAGATGCACCCACCCTTTAAAGCGTTGCGTCATAAGGGGCAGCTGGCATGAGCCATTCCAGGAGCTCCCATCAAGAGAGAGCAATGTTTGTCTTTTGTCTTTCCAAACAGCAATATTTTGTATTTAACATGCACCTGGAGCAAGACGGTGATGAAGCTATCCTCAACATTTTGTTGGGGCAGAGCACAGTTTTAAAGGCGGGTATAGAATGGATCCAGTACTGACCTACTACTGACTACTGAAAATTGGTGATGGTTGGAAGGTTCAGAATTAATCATAACCTCTAGCATTGCTCCAGGAAACACTCCAGACCATCAGTCATCAGCCTGCCAAACCATTACAGAAATTGGAAAGGCCATGTGCAAATCAGACTTGGTCCCTCCACAAAGGGGCAGTCCAGCCCAAACCGCTTGATCACATCCCTTCTGCACGAGACCACACGTACCCCAAACATGTTTCAGCCTCATTGGCCATCATCAGTGAGGTGCAGCTTATGTCTCTAGGTCCAGCAGGCTGGGGTCCCACGTCTGGGCATACCCGTCCCACTCGGGGTGCCAAATGTAACATTGAAGGTCGATAACTGGAGGGTTATGAATTAGTCATAACCACTGACAATTGCTCTGAAAAACCCTACAGGTCATCGCTTTTCAGCCTGCTATGCCATTACATAAGTGGAAAGAGTGCATGCAAATCAGACTTGGTCTCCCACAGAGGTTTATGCTCCCCTTCAACTGTGCAACTCCGACACCTGTGTAAAAGCTGTAAATGCGTGAAAATACAGTGTCCAAACAGATTGCTTAGAGATAAGTAAGCTGTGCAAAATATACATACATTGAACAAGCCATTAAAGATGTCAAGATAAATACTGTGCTAAAAAAGTAACATAATATGTCTGATTATAGAGCACACATTTACCCCAGTGTAGTATATTGTCAGTAATAACAGGCAGTTATTGTTACCCAATGTAATGGGACTCATTACATTGATCTCAGAAGGGTAAAGGGCTTCTGGACCTGCTAGGATTTGAACTTGCGAGTATGAGATCACACCCTGTTAAAAGGGCTTTAAGTGGGCTGGTGCTAGATACAGTGTAGGCCCACCTGTTTCCCCCAAAAACAACTTGAGCCGGGGAACCTCTTACTTCCTACAGGTAAGCACCTAGAATGATTGTAACACCAACGATCTGTGAGTGTGCACAGGTGATGTGCAGTAGGGAGGGATAGATGAACACGCTTTAAAAGAAACATGTGCAGAGAAGCTAGCACCTGACTCCCACAGGTTTATATACTTCAAATGAGTATGTAAATGACCATATATTGCTCGTAGTATCAACTGGTAGGAGCAATCATGAAAGAAATAAGCAGAAAGGCCAGTGTGCATTATATGCTCAGAGGGGTTCCAGACTTGAATCACTGTCACAGATATGTAATATATAAAAATGTGTGTATGTTCTCATGTTCCCAAGATGCTCTTTGATTTTATGCAAAGTGCCAAGTAGAAGTAGCTAACATTGGTGCTATTTGTCCTCCTCCAATTTCTCACGGGTGCCCTCATGAGTTTAATTCAGTGCTGGCTGAAGATGAATGGGGCCTCCTGGCGGCCATCACACCCCCCCCCCACACCCTAGTAGCTGTGTGGTGCACAAACTATTATGGAGATGCTTCCAATGTAAACTCCAGCAAATGATGTATCTGGTTTCATGGTACAGAGACCTTAAGATGGGTCTACTTCAAGCTTCATTATTCCCCAAGCCTGCTCCCTGCCTCCGCCACCCCCCAAAGAGTTGAAAGCAAATAAAAAATATCAGGGGTAAGTTACCACTTTGAGGTAGTTATTTGTTCACCATAAGCACATTTAAAGTGGTTAGAGAAAGCTGGTGTCTCCCTAGGAAATGAGAGCACACTATTAGCCCTTACCTGTTGGTGGTTAGTAGCTATAGATTATCATGGGACAGGCAGGCACCAGCAAAGCTGAAACTTTACAGGAGAACTCAATAGATCTTCAAGCACATTGGTCTTGGCCATTTCAGTACCGAATGAAGGGGATGTACTCGCTGATTGAAATGCGTCTGTCTTGAGTCTGGAAAGAAGAGAAAGAGGGAGTTTCATTGACAGTCAGTATGCAGGCTGGATGCATAAAGGTCCCCCTGAGACCGTGCATATAACATGTATGTGTCCAGTGTAGTGTCTAGATATGCTGCCTCCAGTGCAAGAATGTATGGTAAAAGGAAGGTGGAATTAAGGGGTTAGTCCACTGCTGATTGTGTTTTTCATTCCAGCCCAGAAATATCAACCATCTTTCAATAATCTATCAATCTCGCTGCATCTGCTGTCGAGGAGACTAAACTCCCTGTCCACGAGATGGCATTAGATATTGACTAGCATGTGTTCTGGGGTCCTGGTGTATCACCCCTGAGTGCTCACTGTATGTGTCATTTGCACATTCATTGCTGGCTTCTGGATCTTGAATCTCTAACTATGGATTAATAGTTTACCTGCTTTTAACTGTTTGTTGTGCTTCCCCCATGCCCATGAGATGGCGCTTTCTACGAGTCATGGCTTGGTCTGTCGCAGGACGAGCAGGGCTACAATGCTGGATCCCACCCTGCCCCCTGAACTTTCCCCAGAGTGGAGATCAGGTACTAAGGTAATGGAAAGCAGGTGGGTTGGTGGCCCTTGTCTGTACAATGTTTTCACTTCAGCCACTGTGTGCATGACAAATGTCCCCCAACCTCTCCTGTGATCCCCCGCCCCCTCACAACTGTACACTTTCATGTCTGAGCACGAGTCGAGCTTGGACCTCAATAATGCATGTGAGGCACCAGGGTCGTGAACTACACCAAGAAGCCCCCCACATAGGGGGCTCTCGGTGGAGACCGGATCGGCGCTCCCGCAGCAGTGTCCCCTGCCACTCAGAGACCCTGGCATTTTCTGATCCTTGTCAAACGAACACAGTGTGTTCTCCTCTGCTCCAGTACTGGGGTCTCTACCCCATTTATCATTTCAAATATGCTTTACTGCAGACTGCAAGGAACAGCACCTGCAATGTCCAGACAGCTGAGTGCTCCCCCAATCTCCCCTTATAGTTTCATTTGGTGACACTACACATTTGCTGCTCACAAACTTTTTTCTAGCTTCGGAGGGTGAAATGCTTTGCCAACTGACCTTACCATCAGAGTAACTACCACCAGTCTAAGCCACCCACAAAAAATGACCTAACACCATCACAGATTTCTAGACTCTGCCATATTAACACTGTCCCATTGTTAGAGTGGTAAGGATGGTTCACTATAGTGACTACTCCGTTTCCTATCAGCTCTTCATCGATCCCCCCTAACACTCCCCCACCCCCGGGGGGGCATCTTCCTTCTTCTGCTGTCCAGTCTCTCCTGGTGGACTGATCCTGGTGGAGCTTACGTTTAAAACATTGACTGATCCTGGTGGAGCTTACGTTTAAAACATTTTTTAAACATTTTTTAGGGGTATCAAGGGAGACAGCAGGGGTAGCAAGGGAGACCGCAGGGGTAGCAAGGGAGACCGCAGGAGTCGTGGCTGAGACCCCCAAATGACATCCATGACGATAAGGCGGTATGAAGGCTTTGCCAAATGTGGTAACACTCCTGGGAGGCATCACAGAATAAGTTGTGTAAAATATTTAATTGTGGTATATTTGAGTTAATCTTATTTTCAGATGATATAGTAGACATGCTTTTTTTAACAGCTATTTTGAAGATTCAGTGATGCATTATTCACTCTGTTTACTCAATATTTTGCATTTTTCAAAAGGTTAGGATATTATTTGAAAATAATCTCTTTTCATTCCTCTAATGGAGTTGCCATGATGAAGTGAACACGGATGTGTTCTAAGATCAACACATATGAAGTCAATTGCCTTTAGATATTGCACATGATCAATAATTTAAAATGTGACTAGCCCCTTGCATGGGTGCAACTTGTGATTTTACTTGTTATTTTCAATCGTTTAAACCAGAGGTCTTCAGACTGTGGGGCTGGCCCCGCGAGGGGGACCCAAAGGATGCCATGGGGAGGTGCAAGACTCTTTAAAAAGGGATAACGGTCACTGCTTCGAATATATATAAAAATGTAAATGTTAGTTTGTTCAAAACCTCAAATCTCCGAAAGTTCTTCACTGCTTGCTTTGAAAATTTGACACAACGTTGCATTCGATTAGGCACTTTTTTTTTATAGACCTACTATAAATAAATGTCACACTTGTGACAGGAAAAACATGCCTTTTCTGAAAAACATCGCCATCTGTTGGACGTAAAAGCAGCACACGCTGGCTCAAATACGTGCCGAGGAAGCAGCAGAGTGACGTTCAGCCAGACTTTAGGATGCACGGTTGCGAGCACGGCGATCGCATTCTGCAGCTTCCGATCTGCTTCGAACGCGACAGGCTGAGATTGGTTGAGCAGATTAGCGTTAAACACAAGTCCGTGCTCAGCAATCACACGATTATGATCGCCTTGCATTCCGGTACAACCCAGCTGATGATTATAGTTTGAGCCGGCATGTTCTCTCTCATCAGCACCATCACTGAAATGTGTCCTTATTGGAAGGCTTGGAAATTTGATGGAGAAACAAAAGGAATGAGTTGCGCCGCAGGGAAAATTAAACTGCCTCAACTTGGAAAACCGCCAGAGCCATTAGCCACAAGCATTGTGAAATTATACATATTACAAGTGTGTGCTTTCTCTTTTCTTTCTTTTCCATTTAACCAGACTGAGCCACAGCAACGCATGGCCGAGGACAGCTAGTGAATAATATAGAAGATATGGCATCTGGGGGGACCCAGCAACAATGTTTCTACTAAAGGGGGGCACGGCAGTAATAATTTTACAAGTGACCTCAGCTTGAAGGGTTTGAATGGCACTGGTTTAGAGACATACTTGCCTACTTTGTGAATATTTTTGATCAATTGATATTGTTTCTAGGGCAACAATTGCTTTTGGGTCCTCTAAATGTAATGCCACACATTTACAAGTTGTTGGCCAAGACGAAGCAAACTCCCCTTTCCTATTCTCTTTTACTCTCCATCCTGGTAAAAATGTATAAATATATACAAATATATATACCGTCTGCAAATTACTCCTGGCATCTGTCATTGATTAATGGATTCAAATGTCATCCAAGTCGATCGGAATGCATGTGTTTTAGGCCAGCGTGAAACAAAGAGCACCCACAGAATAAGGAAGAACAGCACGGTGACCCTCCGCCGACTTATTAAACCACACACACGGGGCAGAGTGGAGCATGTTGCTTCAAAGCATTACACGTTACTTTTACACCTCCATTTACATGCAGCAGGACACTGCTTGGAGGGAAGGAGAGACATAATGGCAGCCAGTCCAGAAGAGATCAAACTGGAATCAGACATATTTGAAGGACTTAAGTTGTCCCTCCCTTTTTCATGTGCTTGGTTACGGTGCTGCAATGCTACAACTGGTAATATTCAGCACCCTATTACTGTTTCTAGGGTTCATTTAAATCTAATATATACAATGCATGATGCGGACCACCTGCCGTGGTACTGCCACACAATTGGACTCCTTCACGAAATGTTATACCTTTCCACCAAGTTGTGGAAATGTAGCAACACGCAAGCAACAATAGCTTGTTTCCCTTTTCTGCTGTGTGTAGGGAAAGGTGCCAACGCCTTTTGCTATTAAGGATTGTGGAAGGCGTTTGGAATGGATGCCTGTGGAATCTGCTTGAATTTACCAGCTGGTAAAGGCAGGTGACTTTTAAGAGTCCATTGTTTTCACGCCAGCATGAACATATCTGTTGGGTATCCCAGCACATTTAGAAGTGCACTCTGGAAGGGTATGCAGACCTGTTAAGTGTGCTCTGCTCTTCAATTCTGCCTCCCACAGAAAATAAAATCCCAGGTGTGTAAACATGGATGACACGTTTTCCACCACTTTCACGCTCCGCAGCACATGCAACAAGATCTTGCTCGACCTCAGTTCACGTGTTCTAACTGTGTTGGCACTGCCCTTGTCCCTAGGTACACATTCACTTCTTTAGAGTGAAATTTCAAGGTAGTAGGGACATGTTCCTTCAGTATTTGTGTAGCAATGGGTCCTGTCTTGAAACGGCTCCCACACCCTTGCAACAAAAGCATTATCCCTGTCTATATACCTTAAGTTATTATTTAGGAAATTCAGTATGATTTTTTATTTTTTGAAGTTGTGTCACACGGTAATTTAACGTGAACTGCTCCGCAGCTTTAAGAACTTAGGATGTTCAACAGTACTTAATCAGAATGGCATTCGGTCATTGTTGAAAAGCATCTCGAGGTGAGATATTGTCAGACTCCCAGCTACAAGGCACGTGATAAGCGCGGGAATTACTTAATTAGACGGCTGTAAGAATAGAGCAAAGGTTTTCTTTATCGTTATTCTCTGTCATTTGGCACCATCTAGTGGACGACTTAAAACTTACATTCGTAGTTTAAGTCGAAGGAAAGACCATCAACAAACACTGTTGTGTTGTAATTTCTATGATGGCAAAACCCGTTGATCACCCACAAACGAAACCATAAAGTTACAAACATTCAAATAAAACCGGCCGATGACATACATATTTACCGATGTGCCATATAGATTTCCCCATAATCATTCATAATTCTTAAATGCTGCGTGTGTTGGCCCTGTTTAAAAATGACAATAAAGAGTACTACACATGATAACCAAACGTTTGGATACAACATCCATATCCAAGCCATACAACATATCCATACTGCTGAGTTGCTTTATGATTTTAAGTGTTCAGGTATCTCCCATTCCACAATGACATTTGGAAACGTGTGTGTTTAGTTGTCATTGTGGTGGTAGCTGCTTTTTCCTGCATTTATTCCAGACTCAATAATAAACATAAAATTAGACATGTGTTTTCTGTATATGGATACAGTGAAATGTATCCCCTGCTGAGAGGTGATCTCCTGGCAAGTTGTGGTACATGAACATGTAAAGTTTTAAACAATACAATGAATACTTGTAACACTTACACACGATTATTCACAAAGCCAAATGGCAAACGTTTAATGGATCCAATAGCTCCTTGATCACAACTACAGAAGGCAATGATGAGCCTGGAAAATACCAAGCTCAATGCACAGCACGAAATGTATAAGAAACAAGAATTTGCACTTTCAAAATTGTTGCTTTTAATATCGTCACTTTCAGGCACTGCAACCTTATGCCCAGAAACACCATTTTCCGGATGTTACCAAGTTGTGCCAAAATAATGGCATAATGTGACATGCATTTCCATCATATGGAATGTAGAGATGTGTCCAGTTTGCCGCACTAGCATAAAAAACAATACTAAATAATGGAGTACTCAAAGTGCATGGTAAAACCCAGCTTTATTAAAAACATAGAATAATAGCGGGGATAGCATGAAAGTAGCTCTCAAGATTACAAAGAGTGTGAGCAGGTTTTATGATGTTATAATACGATATCAGTTACACGACTTGTAAGTGGTTATGATTAGTTATTTAATATTTTAAGATATATATAGATTCATTTCCTCATTGGTTCACACATGTCTGATGGCTCTTCCTGAACCCACCCCATCATAGATAATAGTTTCACTACATCACTGTACTGGCCACTCATTGGCTGTCGCTATGCATCACAGGTGCTGTGGCAAGTGGGATTTCTATTGGTTGGCACCTTAGTTACCAACCTTGGACACTTTGACGAGACGTCAAAGTATGTGAGACGCATAGGGTAGGTGGAGAGAGAGGTCCATGGTGTGCACTAATTCCAATTAAAAATACTCCCCATTATTCCCAGGCCATGGGGCCTATCTATTCCTTTGTATTTTGCCTTGTGCATGTGTACCTTTGTGTGTCTGTGCACGTGCTAGGGAGTTCAGTAAGTGTTTTATCTGGATTTGGCTTATAATGTATAACTAGTTTTCTTCATGTCTTGATTGCATGTTAGGGGACTGTGTAGGAGAATTCTTCCTATTTACTGGGTTTTTAAAATGCATGTTGTACTCGTTCTGGCAACTAGAGACACACTTACCTGTCTGCAATACAGTCCTTTTGCTTACTGATCTCATGCACCTGGACATCAACGGCTGGTTGAGCACTTATTAAACCTTTAATTAGCTTGGAGTCTACTTCCTCTTATCTCCACATTCTGCATCTCCATTACTCTCTTGCGTGCATCTGACTTTGGTGCTTGCTACAAACAACTGTCAGACCAGACGTTCCTTGCGGGTCCCGCAATGGGGCCAGGGAGCTAATAACGGGCCCGTTATTAACGGGCCTGTTATTAGCTCCATCCCCATTCCCATTGAGCCCGATGGGGGCTCAAATGGGAATGGGGATTGGTTTTGTGAATGAGGAATTACCGGGTCCTCCAAGGTTGGAATGACCCGGTAATTCCTCATTCACAGAAGCCAGACACGATTTTGGAGGCAGCCATGGCGCTATTAGCACCATGGCTACCTCCAAACTCGTAATGAGGCCCGTTGACTTATTTGAAATATGTTCTCTTAGAACCTCTCTTGGTCTGTCTCATCTCTCACCTCTCACCCCTATATTCATGGGGCAGTAAGACTGCCTCAGCTGATATTGTTTCCCACCTTTATGGTACTGGTGAAGTGTAATTGGCACTTGGGGCAGTAAGTGATACTTTTATCTGCCCCATTACAGGCACATCATATGTCAACCATTTCTAACAGAATCTGACATCCTATGATCAGGTTCTGAAATTATTAAATAGTCCTTAATGAATGGACTATGGGGGTCATTACAAGGTTGGAGGTAGCCATGCCGCCATTTGCGTCATGGCTAACCCCATACCGCATACCGGATCCGGGTTCCCTGAATGGGGAAAATACCAAGCCATTACAACCTTGGAGGACCCGGTATTTCCCCATTCAGGGAACACATCCCCATTTCCATTTGAGCCTCCATAGGGCTCAATGGGAATGAGGACCATGCTAACAACGCTCCCTTTAATAACAGGCCCGTTGTTAGTATGCTGGTCCTTTAGCTGGGGACCCGCTAAAGGACCTTGTAATGCAGCGGTAAAGGGTTGATGGCTCCGGCACCTTTACCGGCACTGTTAACCCCTTACCGCCAACCATGTAATGACCCCCTCAGTCTTTCTAAGCAGACTAGCCCAGGCATGGTTTTTATGCATGTTAATATGTGCTTGGTGCTGAGAAATCTGTGTCACCATTTTGTGAATGATTGAACCCCAATACCTGATTAATATGCTCAGTTGAAACACCACTGAGGAGATATTTTAAATCTATACAAAAGTTAAATCTTACGACTTAATGTTGAACCTGGAGCTCTGTTGTGTACGCTCGTCAATGCCTATTGCTGAGAAGAATTTTCAAGCATGTGTGTCAACTCGGCACAGCACAGGCAATGGGGAAATACAGCTATGAAAACCCTGCTGCCCATTGTTGCACATGTACAAGTTGCAGGGAAGAGGAATGCTGAAATGTGACATAGTGACAATGACTTCTGCCCAGCAGGAGTAAAGGTCAAAGTGCCTACTCAGCCCTCACACTTCTACAGGATAAGAGTGATCCCAGTAATAAAGGTAAAACAGGTGTTAGTCCATATATGGTATAAAGGCACAATAACCATATACTAAATGACATGCCAGCCATGAGGTTTGATTTCCAAACAAGTCTGGTGTATTCATAAAGTATCTCAGTCGGCCGACCAGGTCTCAACACCTCATGACGTGTGTTTCCAGACACTGTGAGATTAGAGAGAGCAGCACTAAAGCAGTCATATATTTACATAATACATCATCTTTTACAATACCATTTGGCCCGCCCTTATACATGATGAACAAGCTAGCGTTCGGTAATTAACAGCTATGCATGTAACTTCAGTCAGTCTAAACATCAGTATTCTAGCAAATTCTGCAGAGACAGTTTACTGTTTGCTGCGGCTCATGAGCTAAGGGTCAGACAGTTCTGAGGCAGAGAAAATACCATCCTTTGTGAAGGAGCACCATTAGTTGCATGTAATTCACATTTAACTGCCTTTTACAACAACGCTTGCAAGACAAACTGGCACCTGGGCTACTGATTAGGCGTGACTCTTGCACAGCTTCAAGGCCTCAGTGAGAGGAAAACAATGTATTTCTGCACGGCTCTACATTCCTGTCTACGTTAGCATTCGGAGTTCAAGCTGTGGTCTTGCACCGTGTGTGGGTCTGAAGCATAGAATATATTTGCAAAGCGTTACAAAAATAAGAAAATGGCTGGCATCTACAAAATGGACTCCCAATGGTCACATTCAGGTTTCACTGTTTGCAATGATTGTCACATGATGCGATTTGCTTCTGGCCAACATACTATTCGTATGATTTGGGCTATGCATTTGCATTTACAGTCTAACACATGCACAGTCCTCCTTTACCCTTTGTGGTAATGTGGGTTCATGGAAAGCCACATTCTCAATTGGATTGTGAATGCAAAACAGTTGCAACCCAAACAGCAAAGTATAACAACCCACAATAAAGGAATGTCCAATTAGGTTTCTCTCGAAATATAAACAATTTAATCAGACACACCATGTACAATAATAACTAACTGGAAAAACACTATGCAAAACCCACCCTTGAGGAAAGAATACTGAATAAATGGATATAGTAGCTACAGCACTCTGGGTAATACATTGGGGTCAAAGGCAAGCAAAAGCAACAATGTTCTTGAAACAGGTATGTACTTTTGAGTAAAGATGGTTCAATGTGACCTAACTAGTCTCTAGGGCCCAATTATGGACCATGGGGGCAGTTTCCAATCAACGGTACCTTGTTTGCAGTTCTTTGTGGTTTGGCAGCATGGATCCAGACCTCTTGTGCTGTGTGAAGACTGAGAGAGAGTAAAAGGCAGCAACATAGTGTCCTGGATGGTTCCAATGTGCTAAACAGTTTTTGAAACATGTCCCAAGCAGTTCAATGGTAAAAATACAGTAGATGTCATGACCCTTTCCCCTGGCCCACACTGGCAAGTCAGCCTTCCAGTTAGGGCCAGGTCAAAGGCCTTAAAGCCTCATCCAAGACTCTCTTGAAGTCAGTCCTGCTGCCTTTGTCACCAGGCCCATTACCATCATGAAGACCAACATTCAAAGGGACTATTTACTTGGGACTATTTAACTTGGGATGGGTTCAGCCAACATGGAGGCACACACATAGCTCAGTTACAAGAAACTGAGCTATGCGGTCTACACTTTTGGGTGTGGAAGGCCTGGGACTACTTTAGCCGGACTACTTTGGGTGTGGCAGGCCTGGGACTATTTTACCTGGACTACTTTACCTGAGACTATTTAAAACGAAGCCAAACAGCAGAACATGCTTTGTGTTATTCTGCTGTGGGCAGCGTAACGCTCACCGCGTCCAGTTCTTTGATGCCAGCTTACCTGAGACCATGGACCTGCAGAGAGACAAAGAACACTACGAAACTTACCTGGAACAGTATCCTGTCTTCAATCCATCGCTGACTTCAGTTCCACTCACCTGAAGGTACAAACTCGATCATCTGGCACCGCATGCATCCTGGAATACCATAACCTGAAAAGAGGAGAAAGAAAGACAGCATTAGTAAGCGTTTGCTCACGTTTCTTCCCGAATGAAGAAAGCCACACAATTCTTACCTGGGTAGTCATCTCCTGGCCAGTATCATTGCTGAAACATTACGGTGCTCGGCGAGGAACATCGCAACCTGCAAGGAGAGAAAAGACACAAGTTAGCAATATTAAAGGCAAAACAGCGCCGTGCATTGCGCACACCGTGCTTTTGCCTACCGGCCCATGCTCATCTACAAACTGCATGACACCACCAAAATAACTTTCCATACTTAAAAGGAAAGAAGCAAGACATTATTATTTGAACTAAGAGGAATATAAGAACTAAATATAAAGACTGTAAAGGAGCAAACCTACGGAGTTGCAGCAGGCCTGGATTCCCACAGGGGGGCTTGCACCAGTGAAGTAACTTGGTTGCTGCTCGCCCCCCACATCTACGCACCCCTGCCACGAGGAGAAGGATGGAGAATCCACCTTTTACCATATTAAGGTAAGGAGAAGGCCCAAGGGGGAGGAAGGAGTTCAGGCCAAGGGAGGTGGGAAAACATAAAGACAATGTGGTATTGAATCTAGCTCTCCTATATTGCAGACCCATCTTTAACCAGAGGCCTTACCAAGGGACCGGGAGAGTTTTCTAGAGTGCTAATCATCCAACCAGGGAGGGGTGGTGAGCGTAACAGTAGAATGCTGGCTGTTTTAGCTCTCAGGGTGCTGTGAGTCTCAATCCAGGGTTTCAGGGATGAGATGAGTAATTTTCTCATGCTCCCAAACATGGCGGAGGCTGTCACACAACTGCAGGGGTACTCCAACTAGGAGAGATCCTGCATACAACTGTGACTGGCAGAGAGGCAGTCTTGCTCCATCTGCAGGTTACTGATTAGGCTGCTTTGAGTACCACTCCAGGGATTCAGGGACACGATTATCCCTTGTTCTCGGGCTCCCAAACACTTGAGTGGATGGTACACAATTCCAGGCATCCTCCAATATTGTGAGGTCCTGCGAACCACTGTTGCTTGCAGAGAGACAGGGCCTGTTCAGCAGCAGATCAACCCCAATGGTCGCAACTGGAGGACATTAGAGCGGACTGCTCTCTTAGCCGGATTCAGTAACATCTTCTCAAGTGATGATCCAAAGATGCTTCAAGATGATTCCCAACATGATTCAAAGAAGTGGTGTGGGACCCATTTTTTTAAAGACAAATATCCCCAGGCGATTGGGCTAATGCTAGCCCACTTTAGGGGTACAATCCGTGCTCTTGAAATTAGTACTTTATGCTATAGCGATAAGAAAGAGAATTAGAGCCAAAGAGCAACAAAATGGCAGAATTCTCCCCATACTTAAAATACCTCACTATGGCTAGACTAAACCTGCCCCCGTTCCTTCACAATTGAACAAAGCCCTTTAGAAATGTAGCCACACCCCTATCCCCAGACCCTGGTGTGAGGCCTGACACTTTGTGAATGGCTATGTCCTAGGATTCCTGTTCCCAGGGCCGCATCCTGTGAAATGGCTGTCCCAGGGAGAAGGATTTTTCCTGCCCTTACAAAGGAACAAAAAGAGGCACCCAACCAGGTTCATCCCTGCCAATAGGACAGGGTCCTACCTGTCTGGAGGAATACTAATAACACTTCCACAGTTGAACTGAGTCCACAGGCTGAGACATGTACAATATCAATGCAATGTGGCTGGGATAACTCGGAAAGATGCTGGCCACAATACCCTAAATCAGGTATTGCTTAAATGTACAGTTTTCCGTGCCACCAGGACATCGTCAGAGTTATGTCGTAACAACTGGGCATATTTTAAATGCAGCCCCTCCACTACTGAGTCTTGGGTGTCACTGCCGTTGTCAAGAGAACACCTTTGTCTGTGCCAATCATAGAGCAGGGGATGTAAATCAGGATACCAGTGCAGCAAAGAACAAGTACACACTATGATTTCTGGCATGGAGTTTATGAAAGGGGAATCTGAATAGCACATTTCCCTTTTATCGATGGAATTGCTGGCATTTAATAAAAATCAAAAAGCTTGGGCTTTGATACCTTTGCCAGATGGAAATTCATCACAGGTTCAGAGGCACAGTTCTCAACTGATTGTCCGCTTAACAAGTAGTCCATATGGGTAACTTCATATTTCAATCAAAGTAAGTTTATTTGGATACAGTTCATCAAACATCGATGTACAATATAAAATTGCAGAAATTTGACAACAATAAAATACATTACTCCCAATAAATAGTATATGAATTAATTGATGAAACAGCTAAATATTCTCAGATTGATAGTTTGACAAGCAGACAGACATATTCAAGCAACAGTGTCCAGACAATGTTTCCTTGCAAGACCAGTGCAGGGCGACATGTACACATGTCTCTCACTTCATTAGAGAGATGATCATTTGCTTTCTCAAGGCCAAATACCGTGGGCACAGCAGGACACAATTCAGAAGATGTTAAACTTCTGATTTACAGCAAGGGCATTCTGAGTCTTGTACAACACCTTGCCAGCTTGCTGTGTTGGCTTTCAACAGTAGGAGATCAAATTGGGCTATCTTTACAATCCAGCGGAATACTGGCTTGTTGCTGTACATCAAGTAGGCTTGTAAGGAGTTCACATTAGTCACAATAGAGTGTTTATGATTAGAATCCAGTAAAAACGATTTGAGCCTCTCCCTAAGCAGAAAACAGTCTCTTTATGGCCATTCCTTCTACACTGACTCAACGGATCAGTGGTTGGGAAGAGGCCAGAAGCATTTAGCTGGGTCATACAACTGTGAATGAACATCAACCATGGAATGTTACAGCAGGCAACTCTTCGAATGAGGACCTGGATAATGTCTTGAGTTACCATTGCCTTAGGATTTGAACAGATGCCAAGCCAATGTAATAATGGGGCCTGACACAATTTATCTGCCAGATATTTGTCTTCTAGCTCGGCATGCAGAGCAAACATTGGTGGCGAGCACAGCAGGACCAGCAGTTTCATAAAGAATGTATTCTCCAAGGTCAGGAGCACATGCATTTTTTCATACCCCCAAAGTGAGGCCCCATAGTTAGTTGCCACCCTTGAGTATTGTAAACATTCAGTATCAAGTCACACGGTTGCCCCTGACACAGATGTATATAATGGATCCTCCACCCCTCGATCCCCACCCCAAGGATGGGCCCATTTTGATGTTCTGGTTATACCCTTCCAATTCACTGAAAAAAGAATTTCCTAATAATCAAACTCACACCTCCTCGGGTTTACAGACCTGTTGCTAAGCATCTTCTGCATTTTGATTTTCTTCTTTCACCCTGCAACTCATGCCATGACAGCTGACTTTGTTGTATTAAGTTGCAGGCCCAGATTTGACATAAACTCTGTGTACACATTGAACAATCTCTGCAAAGCATCTGGGGTGGGCACAATAAAAACAATGTCATCGGCGTAAGCTAACAGAGGAATGGGTGTACTGTCCATGTATGGATAATCTGCATTTCAGTCTACAAGAGCCTTATAGAGTGCATTTATATATAAAGTAAATAAGAACTGGGGCCATGTCACATCCCTGTCAGACGCCTGTACTAACATCAAAGAATCTAGTGCATTGGCCCTGCTCCCTGAAGCAAAAACACATCTGGGTGCCTCCATGAGTCCACTGCAGAACCCTCAAAATCCCAAAAGTGGGGGCAGCCCATGAACCCAAGCACCATACAAAGTTTCTCTCTGTCTACTTCATCAAAAACAGCGCTTAGGTCCACGAATGCCAAATAAATAAGTTCACCCTTTCCAAACACTGATTGTTCCCCCCCCAAAATATAAAACGAAGGCTCGATCACAAGTCCCCAGACTGGGTCTCAAACCATATTGGATATCAGAGATCACTGCATTAGATGAAATTCATTCCTCAATGTGTCCCAGTATTATACGGCTAAAGAGTTTAAATTATGTGTCCAAGAGGGAAATTAGTTTATTAGCCAGCAGGCCTTTATGGTTAACTTTCTTTAAAATAGGGTAGCTAATAACACTTTTCCAAGAGGGCAGGACTTCCTCTGATTCCAAAAATGCATTAAAACAAATTGTGGAGCCCATACATTGACCTATACTTTGCAGACATCCGCAGGAACTTCATCTGGGCCTGGGCACGATTGCATGCTTGCTGAAGAATCGCATCCTCCACTTCTTTCACTGAGACATAGGGGGTCATTATGAGTTTGTAGGTAGCCATGGTGCTATTAGCACTGCTATTATTACAATGGCTGCCTCCAAACCCGTGTCCGGGTAGACAGAATGGGGACTTACCGGGTCATTCCGACCTTGGAGGACCCGGTAGGTCCCCATTCTGAATACCGTTCTCCATTTCCATTTGAGCCCTCATAGGGCTCAATTGGGAATGGGGAAGGAACTAATAACGGGCCCGCAAATAGCGGGCCCGTTATTAGCTCCATGGTCAGTTAACGGGTCCTGCAAAGGACGGCTGGTCAGACCAGCCGTTCCTGGTGAGACCCGCTAAGGGACCTCGGAATGTGGCGGTAGGGGGTGAACAGCACCAGCATCCTTAACGGTGCCGTTAACCCCCTAACGCCATACTCGTAATGACCCCCAGAGACTGGTGTGCCACGCTCCCAATAGACTCTTTCATATACTCTACAGCTGCCTTATACTCAGCTCTAGCCCTGATAATCTCCCCCCTCAGGTTATCTGGTTCCAACAAAACATCAAGCAGTTTTGTTTTTACTGTTTTACATTCAGCATTAAACCAGCTCTTCTGCCCACATTTTCTGCGTATAAAATCGTGCTGCAATTTGTTAGATATGACCACATCAATTCTATAAATGTTTCAAACACAAGTTCTGTGGGTGTGGTGTTATCCAAAATAGAGAGAATCAAGTGCAAAACAGAGGGCTCTAATTCCTGATGGAAGATCAGAGAGTCATACTTGGCCCATTTAATTCTTCTCCTACAATGTGGATTAACCACGCCTGAGTCTAAATGGGGGAAAGTAGCCAAAGTCTGCTAGGTACATATTCCACTGAAGGCATAAGATAATTGGAAAGTGATCACGGAACAATTCTTGCATAACCTTGAATTCTCTTATCAGGTGCCAAAGTTGGACATGCATGCAAAAATAATCAATGGTTGATGACCCCTGAGGATGTTTTTATGTGGGTGCTCCCGGAACATTAGTTAGAACACAACCATTCTGGGAGTGCAGACCCAATTCTAAGAGCCACAATCCAACTTGTAATCCCTTGGCACAAACGTGTTGGTCCAACATCTGAGGGTGCACAACTCCATGTGCAGGATCCTCAGATCCTTCATCGTGGTGACCCCCAGGAGTCCAGTTACCCAATTTAATATTGAAAATGCCCCACATCACTAGCACTGTCTGCTAGTCTAACTTTTCAAGTATACTTTCTTCCACTAGATCTTTCAATGCCCCTAATCTATTAGATTCAGAAATAAGGGGTCTATTATAGAAATTCATAATCAGCAAATGTTCACCTTGGTTCGGGGCCATTGTGAGTAGTTGTATACAGTTTGAGTGGGTATCTATTACCTTAATATTATTATAGTTTTATTGGCACTAATAAATACAATGACGTGAGTATTGCTTTTCAGGAAGGAACATCCTCTGATCAGCTTTCCCTTTCATAGGCTTCATGCCAAAAGCATAGTGTACACTTGAGCCCTGCTTCATCAGTAGCCTGAACTGCAGCACCTGCTCTCCAGTAGTGCAGAACAGGTTTTGAGGTCACAGTTGTTCTTTTGACAGCTTGCAGTATCACTAGCTAATATTCTGCATTTAAGATGTGCACCCCTGCTCCAAACACTACATAACATAACTGCATGGTTGTTGTCCTGATTGCACAGATTCATTTAAATATAAGCCAAACCTGAGTTCTGGTAATGGTAGCATCTCTGATAGTTAGTCAAGCCACATCAAATTGATACTAAATGGTTCAGCTGTAGAAGGGGTGTGTGTATTATTCCTCAGATAGGCTGTCTTTACTGATGTTAGCAAGACTTTAGCCTTGGGGGTTGTCTCTCTTTATTCCTTTCTGAGGACAGGTACCACCCTTCCCAGAGAGATAGCTACTCCAGAGGAAGCTGTATGGGAACAGGAATCAAAGGGCACACACATCCTTATATGGGTAGTCTCACACCATGGTGCCACACTAAAATGCCTTTGATTCTATTGATAAGGGAAGGGCACAGGTTTAGTGTAGACAGTGAGAGCACTTCACATCTATAAGAAGGTTCCACCAACATGTTTCGCTCTTCCTCTATCTTTCCTTCCTGTCCCATCCACTTCCTGTAGCACAAAGCACTTTGAGTGTGATGTTATCTCATTTTAAGCTGTCTTATACCACGGGCCGATACCATTAGCATGGTCTGCATGCACTGATATGATACCCAGAGATTTCTAAGCACGGACCCGGGGTTCGAATGTTTGTTGCTCTGTGTTGTCTTGCTTCCTAGGTGAGCACGTTACCCATCAGCTATCATCCCTACACTCTGTAAAAAAGTTTGTTGGGTAGGTCAATGCGGAAAGAGGGATTGGATAGAGGTTGTGCTGTTCTGTTGGTGCTTGCAGATCCAGGAGAAACTGGCACATGTGTATGTCGTATTTCTGAGTGTACTTGGGCTGTGCTCACTGGGGTTACTGTGTTGTTGGGGGCACCATCCAGTATCTGGCTTGTTTGTTTGCAGCAGTATGTTATTTTGGACGTTGTGTGTTTTCTGTGTGTTGTAATCTGTCGACAAGCAAGGAACAGTGTGGTTAGTGGTTTGTGGTTAGTACAATATGATTGTTTTGTTGTTGATTTCAGGGTTCGTGCTGTCCCTTGAATTGACTTGGGATTGGGGTGATAGTTGTGGGAGATGCCAATTTTTATGCTAGTCTTAGTGAGTTTAATTACCAGGTTTAAGTCATTTTCTGAATTGTTACTGGCATATATACTGGCTATTAGACAGGAGAATATGGTTTATCTGAATGTTCTTCTTTCATTTAGTTTTGTTTTGATTTGGAGGATGTTTCTTTATCTTAGGTTTCTTTCTGGTTGGTAGCGGTTGATTTTTTGATTTGAAGCAATTTGGCTTCTTGGCCGTGTAGTGTTTTGTGGGTGATGCAGAGGGGTTTGAAGTTAATGTGTTTTTTTTTAATGTTTTACTGGGAGTCAGTCCAGTCTTCCCAGGGCTTTTGTGGTTTGGTCTCTTCTATTTAGTCTCAGCAGCATTATCCTTGCTGCATTATTTTGGATGTGTTAGTGAGGTATTCTTGCATTCCAAGGAAGAGGCTTTTCGCATAGGCAATTACTAGTAATACTAGGGAGTGATTGTGAGGGTTCTGTGTAGGAAGGAGAGGTAAGGGAGGATTCATCTAATTAGTCACAGAAGGTAGAAGCATTTCTAAGCTGTCACGTTGATTTGTGATTCTAGTGAGAGTTCATTGTCCATGAGAATTCCCAGGTTTTTATCATGGCAGAAGTTTCCGGTTGGGTTCCCATGATCGGTGGCCAGTTCAGTTGTGTGTCTGTTGCATTATCCACAGCAGGGGAGATCATTATTTAAATTTTGGTCAGATTTAGTTTGAGATTGTTTATTGCAATCTAGGTGGATATGTACATGAGGCATCTGTTGAGGTTGTTGTTTGGGTCTTGGGTTGAGGTTATCATGAAGATGAGCTTGGTATCATCTGCGTAGTTGCAGGTGGTCAGTCCGTGGGTTTCAGATGAGTTCCTGAATGGGAGTGAACCAGGACAGCTGACCCAGCCCTTTAACGCGAGGTAGCAATACTTTGAGATCAATGGGGTGCAGAAGTTACTGAAACATCTATAATCAAAATTACTCAGGAAGTTGGCAAAGTTGATTTTTTTATTCTCAATTAGCTAAAATATGGGGTACAACGGACATCAACGGATGTCTCAAGCATGGTATCTCAATTTGCTTAGTAAAAAACATCTTACTTATAGTAAAAACTCATCATTGATGAGGTTAACCTATGTATTTACTAACGCCATCCTACGTTGAAAACTACAAGAACCTAGTGGCAAATGTGGTAGGCTTAGAAGGAACATCTAAGTATAAGTTCCATACTAGTCTAAGAAGGTTATAGGCTCCTAAACATCAGGTGGGACTACTAAGGCCTCCCCTCAAGCAAGTCACTACATACGTCACTAAATACACAAAGTCCCATTGGTTACAGAAACTATAGGGCTCTTAATCATGCAGGCCCCCTACAATTTGTTAGCACTCTTGCATCCAACAGTACTTTTCCACCCACGTTAGCAGCACGCAGGCTGGACTTCCAGGTTCTAGTGAGCTGGTCATACCCATAGCTTCCCACCAATTAGAATATCATCTATCATCACCTCAGTGGTCTGCACATCAATTAAGGCTTTGAACTTGGCCTTGGAAATGTTCTTTGCTCTGGAGAATACAGAGGAGTAGAGGACCGCTCTGCCCTTCTGCCTAGGTTGGTTTGTCATGTTTATCCAGTTCCATCCATCCACGTGACTGAAGACCACAAATTTGAGCTCTGGTGCATTTAAAATACTATTTTTTAATAGACCTCTGACGTCTTCCTTGTTTTCGTCCATGCCATCCTTTCCCACGATTGTCACTAATGTCTGCTCATCCCAGTCCGATAAGACCTTGACTTCTTGGGGCTGACCCTGCCTCGCCTTTCTGAGATTCACTTCTGTAATTTCATTATTTTTCAACTGCCACATACTGGAAAAAAGGCCTTCCTTCTCTGGTCCAGCTCTGCTATAATATGTAATGGAAACATCCATTCTTCACTTACACCTATATATGTATATGTTGGTACATGCCAAATTCTATTCACTATAAAGCTAGCCTCAAGACTACTTTGCTTGCATTTCTTTGCATCTGTACACATGTAAAATAACTTGATATCTTTATTGTTTCTGTAGCCTAGGTTTCTTCATCTCGAGCCTGAGATGTCACTTATCTTTGAGACTTTCTTGATGCATTTCAGACTATAGTCACTTCCCGTGTCTCTGTGTCTTTTCTATGTACATCAGACTGGCTTCATGTGACGTCACCAATCTGCTTGTTCATTCATTGGTCCTTCTTCTTCTGGGATTTCATTCAAATGGTCATCATGCAGTCTTGTATGCTGATATGGCTTTCTCTATGGGAACCTTGCCTCCAGGATTCTCCTTAGTAGCAGTATTTTCACTGGTACTGCACATGTCTCACACTCTGAATCCCAACCAGTAGACAATATGGGTGAGGTGGTTGAGGTGGGGGTACTTGGCTCTTTCGCTACATTTCCCACACCTGGGTGATTCATCGACTATTCTCCCATCATCTTTCTCATCTAGAGATCACTGTCTGAAGAAATGCTTCTTTGGGATCCATATCTTGATTACTCCTTTCAGGCATCCAGCTGATTTCACATGCTCATCCTTGTTCTAGGTCATGAGCATGCACTGGCCACTTGGACTACAATAGATCAATTTTCCCACATACCTCTTATGATTCTTTGGATACAGGAATATCGTTCCCTCATGTGCATGGATGCTGTCTTTCACAAAATCTTGTCTTCCATCCTGATTCAACATCAACCATGATCTTCATCCCTATGGCCTTCTTTGCTGTCTTCTTGCATCGTGAGATTATGATCCTAACCACAGAAAATATCTGCCATCCATTGTGGAGCCCAAGAAAAGAGCGCTCCAAACCAGCTATCATCAGCAATGTCATCCACTTCATCCACCATTTGGACATGCAGTTTTGCCAGAATCTCTATAGCCTCTGTCAAGGTGCCATAATCGTCATCGAGAGAAGGTATAAATGTTGAACATGATTCTCCAGTTTTTGCACAAACCGCTCCATCTATAGCTGTGATCATATCCAGGACGTATTTTTTCTGAAGAGTCATCAGTCATATGGCTCTCAGCTCTTCCCTTTTAGCATTGAATCGTTCTAACGTAGTGTTGCTTGTCTGCCACAACTCCCATCTGATAATTTCCAGCCATTTAGTATTTGCTCCAAACTGGATACTTGGCATAAAGATCAACATAAATATCAACAAAGTATAGGATGGAATTAAAGGCTTCTATTGACTTGGCTGAGAAATAGTTTTATCTCTTCATTCTACTTATCAGTCCCACAGATCTATTCTTCTGCTTTTGGAATACTGTCATTGTTCAAGTCACTTTTAGGAATCACCAATGCTGGAACATGAACATTTATTATAGAACATCGTCCTCCCCAGTCCTAGGGGCAGCTTTATGTAAGCTCTGGATCCACACGCCCAGTAGTGATCCATGATCACTGCTGTCCCTATGTTCATTCCTTGTGCCTCAAATATTCAACCACAGTTTTGGTTTTCTCCAAATTGTCTTGTGCCATTTTTTCTGAAGCACAGTTTAGCACTTTCCAAAGGCACTATCTGCAAAGGTTCTCCTTTATCCTTGACCCATGTCAGTAGTTTAGCAAGTTTTGACCACAAAGGCTTACACACCATTTGCACATTCTCAATAGTTGGCTAGTAGTGATCCATTATTATCCAGTCACTGCAGATCAACACACCTTCTTCCCAACCGTCTGGTGAAAGCACTGATCCCCAGTTTTGCATTTGGGCTCTGTTTTTCCATTAACAAACTTCTTCTGCAGATTTCCCATGACTCTCCAGTCTTCTGTTTACTTCTCATCTGATTCCAGCTGCTTTTATTCCAGGTATTTCATATCTGATCACATGATTCCTGGTATGTGCTTTTAACAT
Source organism: Ambystoma mexicanum (assembly GCF_040938575.1). Taxonomy (NCBI): domain Eukaryota; kingdom Metazoa; phylum Chordata; class Amphibia; order Caudata; family Ambystomatidae; genus Ambystoma; species Ambystoma mexicanum. Next base: position 1,512,716,044 of record NC_090937.1, on the reverse strand, counting down.
TGTCTTTGTATCTTGGACATAATCATCTTCTTCTGAATCTGTCCATTCAGTTGCCCATTTGTGATAGGATGTTCCGCCCATGAACTGACCTCTTGTATGGCAGAACGCAATGTGTGATAGACAATGTGCTGTCAGGATGTCTATTTCAATAGCTATGAAGATCTTAGACTTCCCCATTCTATAAGGCAGGAGTGCACATACAAAGCATTCCTCATTCGAGGTTCTTCGTCCCACTTCTTTCATATGCTGATATGATATGATATGGCATTTATAACCTGCCTATACACAAGTGTTTCAAGGCGCGACAAGGAAAGGGAGGGGAAACAGAGGGAAGAGAGAGACAACAATCCTACAAGGCCAGGTGACATTGAAATCACGCAAATGCAGGGGAGGGGGAAGGGGAGAAGTGCAGGGAGAAGGGGATGTGGCAGTGCAGTACATAGGATAGCAGTAAAATAAATAAAGATAATACATAAAAGTGCAGCCAGCTGGTGGCAAATGCAAGGGCAAGTGCACACATCAGGTGTCAAGTGCTAGTAGGGGCTGTAGAAATACAGAAACACTCCCCGAATGCAGGGTTGCCAGGGAGGCAGTGCAGTTGTGCAACTGGCAGTGGGGGCCTGGGCCATAGATCTAAGGATAGCCAGGAACCAGTGCAGTATAAGATTCAGCGAGTGGATCAGCAGGGGAGAGGAGGAGAGAAAGCAGAAGTAAAGAGGAAGGCCTTGAGGTGCTTCCGGAACCGGAGATGGCTCTTCTCAAGTTTCAGAGAGGCAGGGATGCTGTTGCAGAGGGAGTCCCCAGCAGAAGACAAAGATCTACCACCAACTTGCTGCTTGGAGAAGCGACCGACCCTGAGGGAGTTGGAAGCGGATGAGCGAAAAGCTTGAGAAGGAAGATATTTGGAAAGAGAGAGTTGAAGGTATTGAGGTCCCAGACCCCAGAAGGGGCCTGGGACCATATGTTATTCATATATTATTCCCCAAGTGTGCTGTACTATCCCGGAAGTCATTCAACTCATGATCATTCTCCCTAACACTTCTCTTAGGTCTTGTTCTTTTCTTGTAAGTTTCTATAATCATCTCATGAAGGATGTCAGCATAATACCTTCTTACTAGACCAACCATAGGAACATTTGTCAGTAAACTCAGTGCTTTTACATGTGCTTCTTGTGTAGGTTTTCTCATAGAGGATCTTTTCCTTTGCCTTTCCTTACAAGCCTGTTTCTGGTGTTCAAGTACAATCTCTATACCACCATTTTCTAAGTAAAGATGTCTAGTGGTGACATTTATCAGAGACCCAATTACTTTTACATGATCTACTGGATTACAATCACATAAGGTCTCGGCTGCCTGTTAGTTGCCACAGCTGTACCATCCTTCTGCATTGGAGGATGCATAGGAATATTTGCTCTAGTTGAATCTAAAAGGTAAACAGTGTGCATTGTAAGTGAGACAAGTATCACCATAACCAAAATGCATGTATAAATGATGTATAGGTAGACCCACTTCTTACAACACTAGCTTCTTGCACATCGTGGAAGTCTCTTGTTGTTGTCCATGGCATTATTACTGTTGACGTTGCCCATTTTTATTCTTCTTTAAGGAAAGAAAAATCAACCTTTATTCAGGCAACATCATGCAATACTCTGGCAATATCGTAATCTCCTCAACAAGTTCTTTAAACAGCTGGCTGAATGCAGGATGATTAACAGGGTTCCTGACGAATAGAAATGAGTTGTCCTTTCGCCAAACAAAATGTGGATGTCTCTAAAGCAAGAAGTAGAAGATTACAGATGCTAGGCTCTGGATCCCTTCCTCTGAAAGCCTCGTTCAACTCTCAGTGTTCTCTCAGAATATAGATGAATCTGTTCGATTATGTCATGTAGCAATTCATTAAGTGCCACTGTATTCCTCTGATCACTTAAGAACATGTGAAAATCAGTTTGTCTTCCAACAAGATGTTGGCATTCCTCAATCAGGCAGTGAGACACCAACCCTACTAGTCTAATAGCATTTTCATCATATTGGGGCATTTGTGTTTTCTCCACTGTACTCAGGAAGCTGGAGAACATGCTCTATTATGGCTGCCATCAATCTCCTCACGATTGCCGTTCTTAGGATCTTGCTGGAAATTACGAGTGTCAGTGGTTCCCCCCTCCAACGCAGGGCATGAACAGAGAATGTAAAGAAAAATAGCAAGGATGATCCGATGAATGTTGTCATTGGGCCCCATCATGTGAGCCTCCAAAGAGAAACTCATTGAGAAAGGAATCTGGAACTGCTACCTCTTCCAGTTGTAGATCTGGTCTGCATGTGCTGAGGTTCTTCCCCGATGCTTGCTTCCGATGGGGGTGGGTGTGAAGGGGCTTCTCCAGCATAGATCTTTACGTCTTCAAGAAACATCCATGCATGTCTGCCTGCTGATGGCGTTTTGTCCTCCACAATGAATGCGCCGCTAAAGCCTGTCTCATGCCATCATCGCGTAAAGTTCCTGATCATGATCTGATCACCGGGGAAACATTTGGGAAGACGTAATTCTTCAGATCCGGTTGTTGAATTGTCTCCATCTGTGTTCTGAGCCCCACACCCATTCCGTTTGAACTGATCTGAAATGACAGAGATACTTGTAGTCATACAGGTTAAGTAATCACGTAACTCCTTTCCTAACAATTTTTACTGTCATATGTGCATCACTTCTAGATTAAATTAAATAAGATTTAGGTATTAGAGGGTGTCCTCATCTGCCTCCCTGTCACTATTTCATGGGGTGTAAAATGCTGGTCAGAACCTGGTTGATTTCTCAATGCATACAATGCCAGTGGTTGGCAATGCAACCATCCTTTCTTCAAGGTAAGCTTCAATTTTGCTATTTTTTCTTTAAGCAAGCCGTTGATTGTCTCACAGAGTCTGTTTGCTTGCAGGTGATAAGCCAATGAAAACTTGTGCTTTATACTGAACAACAAGCGTATCTGTTCAAAGACTTCATTAACAAAATGAGGGCCATTATCTGATCTTAATACTTCACATATTCCCATCGAGGAAATACTTCTCGTACTATTCATGTTGCTCTCCAGATGGAGTATGGAATAGTACATGGTCCAGCTTCAATCCACCTTGACAAGGGACATACTACTACAATCATATATATGTATCCATTACAGACATGCAGCATGTCGAGATAGTTGATATGTAAATGCTTAAATGCTTAAAGGGACCATTAGGTCTTGGGATAACTCCTCTAACTGAACATTGTGCGTGCCCAGCAGTAAACTTTTGACATATGATGCATTTCACTACATAAAATGCAATGTGTTCTAATAAATTCAGAACAATCCAATCCTCTGCAATTGTTGCAGCAAAGCTCTCTCTAGTGACATGTGCAGGGCAGTATAGCTGTTCCAAAGCCACCCTTGTTAAGGGTACAGGCATCACCAGTGCTTTCCTGTCACCACAATGCTTCGGAACGAGTTAAAGAACACCCCCTCCGTGTCCACAGGTCTTTCTCATCCTGCGGTGCTTCCGCTTGAATTTCCACTAACTGATTGTTAGACTAATTGTTATAACTATCAGGCAACTCCTCGTCTGCAGCTTGATATCCACGTTTGATAAAATCAGCTCCTTTAGTGTGAGCTGTGCATTTAACGACTGCGATGGCTACTTGGAGTTGTACTACTTTAATAAGTCTGTCCAATAAGGTGGCATGTTGCACTGGAGTTCCGTCTGCTCAGAGGTAGCCCCTCCTTTAACAACAAGCTAGCCCTGCTTGTACCGTCGACATTACATAGGCAGGGTCACTGTACACTGTTGCTTTCAGGTCTGCGTGATTCTCGAGCGTGACAACCAGCACCACTAATTCTGCAGCTTGTGCCAAAACGTGAGACGGTAGTTGTGTACTTATCAATACTTAAAACTCTCCATTGGCCTTGTGCTTTACCCCAGTGGCACCTGTATATCTCTGTCCATCATTCTGGTTGATTCTAGAAGAACCATCAATATAGAGAATCTCCCCAGCTGCCAAAGCATTTTCCTTTACTATTGGCATCTCATTACAGAATTCCTCATAATTTGAGCAATCATGCGCATGCTCGTCTTCTGCCAATGGTTCTGCTATAAACATAGCACGGTTCACTATTCTGCATCTGACTATTTTAATCGCTGGATTCGATATGACTACCTTGCAGGCAAAATTCAACGCACCTTTTGTTTTTTCCAAAATGGAAAGCAATGCATGTTCAACAAATAAAGTCATAGAACATCCCATTACTATGCTATCAGCCTTCTCAATGACGAAAGCGGCAGCTGCCAAAGATTGTTTGTAGGGAAAGTGGATCTAATGCTAGGGGCTTGTACCTCAATGTGGTTCTCTGTGTGAGTACTTCTGTCATGACTGTGCCATTTGTATGCGAAAATAAGAAGAATTCCTCAGCATAATTAGGAGTCCCTAAAACTGGAGCTGTTCAAATTGCCATTTTTGACTCATGAAACCCTTCTTCGATTTCATCAGTCCAGACAATTTTCCTCTCGGTTGCCTGTACTTTTTTTCAGAGCCTGCAACAAGGGTCTTCTATATGAATTGTAACCAAAGACCCATGCTCTCACTTAATTGCATAGTCCGTAAAATCTTTGCATATGCTTTATCGTATGTGGCTTTGCTGTTGTCAAAATAGCCTCAGCTCTCTCAGGAGTAACTTTCTTTCCTTAATGTGAAATTAACTGACCTATGTATAGCACTTACTTTCGACAATAATGCAATTTCTCCTTATTTTCTTTGTATCCTTTCTCTGCAAGAATAATCATCAGCTGAACTGAGTCACGTCTGCACTCTTCCTCTGAGGCTCTAAAGACCAATATGTCATCTACGTATTGCAACACTGTTTGCAAATCAATATTGCTCAAGTCTATCTGCAGGACTCCATTGAAACTCGATGGAGACTGATGCAATCTCATGTTTTTTAACTTAGTCTGATGAAACGTAAATGACATCAGACCTTGAGAATCCTTATGCAATGGGATTGAGCAAAACGCATTTTTCAAGCCAATCACTGTGAAATACACAGGGTAATTAATAGATTTCAGCGCAGAGGCAGTGCACACGAGCAGCGCAGAGAAGTAGCATGCACCAGCGTATGAGGCAATTACACAGCTGTTGTTTTGCCAGCAGTCTGCAGTTATGGCCAAATACAGCTGTTGAGATTGTTTTTAAAGCACAGTGATCCCTGCGTTACTTTTGAAAGCATTTAAATTATTCTATTCAATCTCTCTTTTGTCATTTCCGACATGGTTTAAATGTAAATGGGCCGTAAAACAGAATTTAGTTGAAATTGTGTATTTCGGGGAAAAAGTAATATTTAGCTTCTTTATTGAGTTGTACTGCAAATCAGGAATCATAAACCTGTTCTTTCTCAAGACAAAAAGATGCTAGAGCTGAAGGCCCTTGTTTATTAATCCACATAGTGATTTTCTCCCTTGATTGCTTAAATTGCATACAGGAGGCTGCAATCACCAATGAGTTCAACTTTTCTATTACATTAACATTCACGTTTTGCTGGCCTTTGAATTTTACAAAACATATCATGTAACTTTTGCTTAGTATAGTTAATTCCTTTTTTTCATTATTCATGTCAGCATCCTTTCAACGTGGATGGAATTTCGGAATACCAACTATGCAGAATAAGGCTGGTGGGAGAGCCTAAGGATGCAGAACACCGATGTAAAAAGTGCCTCTTCTGACCAATCGATTTGCCTATGTGTGGACACACTATGTTTTCCTATATTCATAGTGCCCTTAGTGGTTATTTAAAAATGTGTCCCAACTTAACTCATTCTGTGAAAAATGTCTTATTTTAGTTTTGTACATTGCTTTTTTATTTTGAGTTGCATGCATTAGGTCTAAGATTGTGGCTACTTGGAAAGTCAAATGTCATCCAGAATCAATCTGTCAATTTCAAGTCACTGCTATGACAGCAAGCCATCTATGTGTATAGACAACAGACTCTTAGCAAAATAAAAATGAAATAGTAAAATGGTATGCGTACAGCACCTCAAACGTATGAGCATTGATAAACACACCATTCTCACAGAATCAAGTAAAACACCAAAGGTCAGCAAAGTTTGCATACGTTTGCCAACACTATGGGCCTCATTACCCGGTAGGCGGTGAGCCATGGCGCTATGAGCGCCATGGCTCATGCCGGTAAAATACCGGCACCGCCTTGGCGGAAAGGGGATTTACCGCCCCATTCCAAGGTTGGAGAGGCGGTAAATCCCCTTTCCGCCATTGCCCTTCCCCATGCCCATTTCTGCCCCATAGGGCTCTATGGAAATTGGGGAAGGCGCTAATTACGGCACCGCAATTTTGCGGTGCCATAATTAGCTCCGAGGTCCCTTAGCGGGTTGGATATTAACGCCTGCAAGAAGCAGGCGTTAAATCCTCCAACCCGCAAAGGGACCTCGTAGTACGGCGGTAAGGGTTAACGGTCACCGTTGCCATTAACGGTGACCGTTAACCCTTACCGCCGTCCGTGTAATGAGGCTTGATGTATAATTTACACACACACACACACACACGCACACACACACACATGCGCGCGCACACACACTGTTTTTTGCTCATTTTGCATGGGGAGACTGATCAGTCCACAAGAATATCATTGCTGAGGGGCTATGTGTCTCGTTATGGATGCATTGTATTTGTACAACTGCACACATCTCCTTAAAATGAAGTTCAGTTAGGATACTTTGTATCTGTATGTCTTTTTTTATGTAACGTTTATGTTACAAATACAAGTTGTGCAGATGGGCTGATAGCAGTGAATGTTAATCTACTGTGTTTTGAACTGTTCAGTCATGCACTTTTGCTTTTGCCGCAAATGTCTACAGAGTGTGGCTAGGACACTATTTTTGCCTGTCCTTTGGACATATTACTCTTTGGCATTCTTCCTGCCCTATAAGGGCTGAAATGTCCTTATATGAATACTGTTTCTCTGGGAAAGCTGCTGCTTTTGTTCACTATCAGCTATATCTCCTCAGAGGTACTCTACCCTTTCTCTCTTTCCCCCAGAAGCTGAATGTCTCCACAGCCCTGTTTCTCTCCAGGCTGGACTATTGCAACAGCCACTTCCTCAACTTCCCTTCTTCTGCCCTGTGCCCTCTGCAACTCATCCAGAACAGAACTGTGAGACTTATTCTTGGCTCAAGCCCGGGACAGCATCTCTCTGGCATTGAAATCTCTCCACTGGCTCCCTGTGGCTACAAGGATCAAATTCAAGAACCTTTGCATTGTTCAGAAGGCTTTCTGGGGCCTGGGACCCCACTTCCTTCAACGCTCAAGTACTGCCCCTCATGAGCCCTCTACTCATCTACCTCCATCTTTCTGTGAGTGAACCGGTTCTCCAAGCAGAGATTTGGTAGGAGATCCTTATCCTCAGCAAGTGCCTCCCTCGGGAATAGCCTCCCTGCCGCCCTACGCCTTGAGCCGGATCTCGTGAAATTTCAGAAACTCCTCAAGACCTTCATCTTCTCCTCTTCCTTCTCTCTCCCAATACTCTGCTAACCTAGTTCTCTGTCCTTATCCTCTCCCTCCTATTCCTTACAGCATGCTGACTGGCCGCCTGCTGTACCTCAGCATCTCACTGGACCTTGGCACCCGCACCAGTCCTCTCTAGCACTTACCTCAGGGCCCTACACCCCACCCACACTCAACGCACTGAGAAATAAACCCAAGAGAGTGGCTCTCTCTGCACTTACCCCAACCGACCAGGTGCACTTGATCCTATCCCCTCTGTGACCCTCTGTACACTTGCACGATCCATACGGCACCACGCCTAAATATTGTCTGTCTGTTTCTCCCCTGTCTTCACCCCTCATTGCACTGTTAAATTTGCAGAATTGCCATCAGGCCTATTTGCTATATCCCATACTGTTAAATGTATTTTATGCCTTACTCTGCATGTGCACACTATTATAGTCTAAGATTTTCAAGGGCTCTGAATGACTGTTGTTTCTTACCCCATGTTCCGTCCCTCCTTAAGCACTTTGAAACACTTGCCTGTGTATAGGCGCTATATAAATAAACAATACCATACCATATCAAGGAGCAGTTTGTGTGTGGCTAGAGGTGGGGGCTGGGACTGACTGGTCCCAGTACACATCCTGGTTCCTAAATGTATTTTGCTAGTCAGAATGTGTTGCCAGTGGCTATCCATAATTGGATATTACGCTGTCGACTGGTTAAATTGCACCAGTCTGCTGGAAGGACCTTTGTGGATATCTCACTAATTTGCTTTAAGTGAATGTTCAAAATTTTCCAAGAATTCTTCAAAAATAATAATAAGTTCAATTAGTTGTAACCAAAAAATCTTTTATTTAGAAATCTGCATTTGTCTGAGGCCTTTAGCAAGCATTATATTGTCCAATGCATTTCGGTCTGTGCTAGACCTTCATCAGGGACTATTAGTGATCAAAAGATAAAGAATAAAAAATAAAGATCATGTTATCTAATATGTTAATAACAGCATACATTTTCATTTAATCCAATACAACATTTTACATTGTACTTAAAGTTTGCTCCAAAATGTACCTGTATTATACGATGCTTATAATCTTAGGCCTGTTTGTATTCAATTCCTTATTGGAGAATTATCCAACTCTGCTTCACTCAAACATGCTTGTTTATATTTTGTTATATGCCCTTTGTGCAGCTTGCTTCTGTTCTTGATAATCTAAATGATAACCAATGTATACTTTAAATTTCAGCAAATATCTAGTCACAAATGGTTCTATCAACCAGAGTTTCACTTGCTCTCAAAATGAGTCTTACCTGTAGTAAACAGATGTAGAAGCAGCCGGGCACCTTGCTCGCGTGAAAACGTGTTGCTGGTTACTCGGGCTGCTTTTATAGTGCAGAAAATGGCGCCGGCGCGCAATGTGATGACATCATCAACGTGATGACCTCATCGCGTGCCGGCGGCCATTTTGAAATGTTGAAAAAAAAAACAAACAAAAAAACTTCAATTGGATGTCGACTGTTCCTTTGTGTGTACCAATGTACATATACAAACTTATAATGTGTTTAACTTCTGGGGTATTAGATCTATGATCTATGGAATGGCTGCAAAAGTCCTCCTTTTATCCAGGATTTGGATGGGAAATTTGACCACCAATTCTAAGGATCCGCACAATCCCAACTGGCAATGGCTATCCATAATTGGATATCCATTGCCAGTTGGGATTGTGTGGATCCTTAGAATTGGTGGTCAAATTTCCCATCCAAATCCTGGATAAAAGGAGGACTTTTGCAGCCATTCCATAGATCATTAGAGCAAAGACCCCAATGCAGAAAAGCATCCCTATGATGACCCACGGACAAGTCCTGCAGCTGACCAGCACCAACTTCAGTGAAGTTCCAGTGAAGCTCTGCCACCATACCCCTACTCAAGGATCTGTGCCTCCTGAGCCTTTACAGGTTACCTTGGACTAACCAGTGGACTGACTATCTCTCTCCTGGGCTACCTCTTTTTACCTGTCCATGTTCCGAGTGTATTCTTGGAACTTGGAGGGTCTTCTGATTTCACTGCCTGCTCCTTAATTTGTAGACTACTTGCATCAACATAATCCATGCAATTCCTGCTCTGTTTTCTGTCCCCTCAAGATCATCTGTCACCTCCTGGCAGTGATGACTTCTGTTGAAATCCATCTTCTTCATTTCATAAAAGTGTTCTGAGGTCACCTACTCTGTGGAAGTCTTCATCTTTTTTCACAGGTGTGTTCATGTGGAAGGTGCCTGGAACTGAGATTCAAGCACCACAACTGATCAGAACTAAATTCTGCATCTGAAAGCGTCCTCTGCACCCACGACACCTGGGCCTTCCTTGACCCGACCAAGCACAGAGCATTGTGTCTCAAATTGATTCTTGTACCTCCGCAGTAGTCTCTGCAGAAATTGGAGTCAAGGAGGTTGTTTTACATACCTGCTCTCCCCGCCAGCCTGTTATTCATAGGGTTACATGGGCATAGCATTCTGACCAGATCTCTCTCTTTCCTGAATTTGGTTGGTGGTAACCAGACCATGTATCCTTTCTTCTTAAGCTTATCCTAGTGTAGCAGGATTGAGAGAGTTACTTACATAAACTTTCCTTCACTTTTTGAACTTTGAGTCATAACCACTGACATTGTCCAATCACATGGTAAACCTACCTGAAAAGTATAATTTATGAAATGGTGTGTTCAAGGCACAAGCCATCTACCCACCTTAGGTCTGGACTTACTAAGTGCTAAGGAACTAGTTTATGGTTGCTCTAAGGGTTTCTTCAGAACTTTATGCATCTGAGAACTATGTATCTGCTTTACAATTGTTATTGAATAACATGTTTTCTATCTACTCCTAACAGTGAATCTTTATATCTGTTTTATAGTAGGTGTTTGACACAATTTGCATTGAGATGTTATTGCTTAGTGTGTATTTTAAATGCCTTATAAATATTTGTAAATGTTTCAACTTACATGCCTTACTGGAATTATTGATGTTGTTGTCTGTGGACACATTTTAGCCCTAGACCACTCTGACTCCACCTCCTAAGTTTAAGCCTTACCACTCTTCTACCTACCTTGATTGGGTTTGGCTAGACTTAAGTGCCTTTCCAGTTCACTATAATAGGTTGGCCTCCCAAAATCCACTGTCATGGTTGATTTAATAAATGTGACAAATTGGTGGCAGCTGAGGGATAAGGTCTTTGGAACTCAGTGTAGCTTCCACTGAGTTATCCCCTACTTCTTGGTACACAGAATGCTAATGTAAACGTTGCATAGCAAATATTACACTATGGAGGCATGCACTAGCATTAGCTCTATGTGAATATTTTAAACTTCTGGAAACAAAAGGGACATTTTTGTCTGCTTATCACCCGCAAGCAAACCGTGTTTTCAAATGTCTCAATGGCCTCTTCAAACAGTGCATCACAAAGCTAAAAGTGGCACTGACAAATGATTCTAACCTTTGCCTTTCTTTAGCTCTATTTGCATCACATAATCAGCCCGGCTCTGACCAACAGCTGACTCCTAATGAGCTAATGTTGGGAAGCCACGTGCACACATCCCTTGCTCCTCCCACTTGAGCTCTCACTGATGCAGAGGGTGCATTTATTATATTGGGCACTAAGTTACATGATTATTTGATGGCTATGACAGAGAGTATTAAATTTGTGCTTCATGCATGGCAGAGAGGGTCAAAGAAGACTGATGTAGACAACAAACGAGTCGATGCTTCAACAATTTTAAAACCCTTAGCTTTGTTCCCAGGGGACAAAGTCCTCTGTAGGAGCATTATGCTCCACTGGCAAAAAAACACGGTTTGAAGGATATTTCGTGGTGGAAGAAGTCTCTGCAAGATCAGTGAAGCTCCAGGGAACAAGAGCCTGGATCCACCTCTGTGATGTCAAGCTTTACAAAGGAGAGACCCCTCCTGCTAGCGCCCCCAGAGCATGAAGGTGAAGACGAAATGATAGGAGTGCAGACGAGGTCCTTGGAAAGGCCCAAACAGCAGCAAGACAAAAAAAAAACAAACACTGATTCCTCTAGAAACACACAAGGATTGAATAAACATTACTATAAGGATAACTGAGTGAAAGAAAGGGTAGGATTTAAAATGTTAAGAAAATAAAGTGAAGAAACAAATATTTATATAACCAATTCTTTATCTAACCATTATATTTTTTATCACCTGATCTGATTTAGTAAACACTTATCCTGCTCTAGGAGTGAGAAATATAAGCCTCACTGTTTTGATGGTAAACTGAAAAACCTACTTAGTTTTAGAAAGAATGTTCCTTGCTGTATTAACACAATTTATTTTTGTGAACATTGACATTTCGAGGAAACAGAAAGGAACTTCCTGGAGGAGAACAATGGGACTTTTCCATGTTGTTAGATATTCACTTTTGGTATGAAGAAGAAATAATACAGCTACCTATTTACGAAAGGTTGATACCTTAGCAATAATGCTCATAGCTACTTTTTTTTAACATTCTGCAGCCTCTATGTTATTATATTAGTACAACTGAGAGAGTGTGTCCTTTTTAATGTGGCCAGACCAGTATATAGCAAATAACACCAATCACACAACAGATCAAATGATTATTAAGAATGACATGTAGAAACTATGCGAATAAAAAGACTGAAAAGACATCTAATGGATGACTTTGGGCATATGAACTCATATATGACCAATTTTCTCAAGTCAATACGAATTTGTGGTATCAGCACATGAGCTGAGTAGGGAGGGAGATGTCTAAAATGAGCTGTTACGTATGATTTATTGTCTCCTATTCAATGAGAGCTTCCAGAGTTTTTATAGTCACAGACGTGCCTGCAGACACAGCACATTGCCTAATGCACCTTTTACTTTGTATGCCTAGAGGACAGTTTGAGGGTCTGACTGCCTCACTAGGATGGATGAATGAAGCAAAGTCCCCATGAGAGGATAATTATATACAAGTGAACCTGTAGGCCCTTTAAAATGAATTAGCGCTCTCTGGGATGGATGGGGATGCAGATTTTACTCACGCACCAATAATCAGACCTACCAAGGAAGTTGGAAAATCTGCAAATGTTTTATTACAATGATCTAAAACAGGGAGTACAACGGGCATCAACGGACGCCGCACAAGCATTCTCGAAACATTTCATAAAAAATGACACTTATATAGCAAAAACTACTTGGCAAAAAAAGAAACTTATGATAGATTGTAGTTGGCCTACGGGGAACCTCTAAGTATACTTTCTATGGGGTATAGAAACGTGATTGGATATCTAAAGTCAGAAGGACAGCTAAGCCCACCCCTAGTGCAAGTCATCTTTCGTGTCATGAAAATGCACAACATTTCATTGGCTCTCAAAACTATAGGGCTCATTCAATCACCCATAGCAAGGATGCTGTTCGACCCTGGAGCTGACCTCTTGTATAGCAGAGTGCAAGATGAGTCAGGCAATGAGCTATCTGGAGTTCTGTTTTTGTATAGCCATGAATATCTTGGAATTCCTCATAGCATAAGGTAGGAGAGCACAAACATAGCAACTCTCCTCAGAGGTTCCTTTTCCACCCTTTTTCATGTGCTGATACCAAATCTTATTCCCCAAATGTGCTGTACTGTATAGATCATTATTTAACTCATAATCATCTTCCCGTGTGCTTCTCTTGTGTCTCCCTCTTGCAAGGTGAGTTTGCGCAGAATGATAATGCAGTATATCAAACATGGACCTTCTTACAGGGGGGGTCAGGGGAATACTTGTCAGAGAAATGGCTGTCTTTATATGTGTCATTTGTGTAGAGATAATCACATATGGCCTTGGTCTCTTTGCAATAGGTAATTCTCCATAAGTCACTGGAGTGGGAAGAATCATGGGGACTCCTACCTTTTTGGGACCAATGAAGTAGATGATGTGGATCAGCAAAATATGAAAAACAATTATAAATGCTGAGAATGCATATATTATACACCAATACATGAGTCCCCACCACATTCGATTCTCCACACGTCGTTGAGTTTGCTCACTTTCTGGAACTGCATAATTCTCAACAGTCCGCACTATACCTGTGTACTACTTTTAAGGAAGGAAAAACACTTTTTAATCAGGCAATTCTGTTAGATGATCAGGCAACTGCAAGATCTGTACAATTATTGCCATAAGTAACTTTCTAATTGCAGGGCCATTCTTAGGATCTTTCAGAAACACATGTATGTTAGAATTATGCCAAAGAAGATCAGAGTAAACTAAAAGTATGTATCTAAAGAAAGCGATAAGTAGTCTACGGGCATCAGTATTAGATAGAACCATGAGGTTAACCAAAGAGAAACTCAGTGAGGAATGACTAAGGAAACTGCTCCCTTTTCCAGGCGTCAGCCTCAGAAATTTAAATTTGGAATTTTTAGCACATCAACACTCTCTAAAGTCCAATTCAAAGATTCCTGCAGCTCAAGAACGTTTACTTTTGCACTCTGGCTAAAATATCTATAAAGAGTGTCTGAGGTGAGCCACAGTCCAAATGCACACTTACATTTTTTTCAATCAGCAATCTTAGCGTCCTTCTTCCTCATCATTGATCGAGTCTGCACGTGCTGAACTACTTCTTCTTGTCATGCTTTCGAATCAATGGTTGAGGGCGCATCGGTCTCACCAGCATACGGTTTCACATCGCCCAAGTGGGTCTAGGCATGCATTTCTTGAACTTTCACTCCTGAGAGTATAATATTCTCAACAATAAAACGGTCCACTAAAATGGGGCTTGTGCACTTCCTTGTGAAGTTGTACACTAGAACTGGGTTTCCAACAAATAATTTGAGTATAGGTAATAGTTCTTTTCATCCGGTTGCTGAATGGTCTTCATCTGTCTCCTGAGACCGACACCCCTTATGCTTGAGTTGATCTGAAATGACAGAGATACTAGCGGTCATACATGTCAAATACCTAGGTAACTCATTTCCTAACAATTCTACAGTCATCCGGGCATCGCTCCTACTCCTCAATGGAAGAGACAAGGTTGTTCACATTTGTTTCCCTGTTAATAGCTCATGGGTGTGGTGGTTGTCTGACCCAGGCTGATTTCTTAATGCATATAATGCAAGGCGCAGGTAATACAGCCATCCCTTCTTTAGTGCCAATTTCACTTTAGCAATTCTCTCTTTGACAGGACCGTTGAGTCTCTCACATATTCAGTTCGCTTGCAGGTGATAAGCAGAATAAAACTTGTGTTTTATGCTAAGCAATAAGCTAATCTGTTCAAATACTTAATTAACAAAATGGGGCAAATTGTCCAATCTCAGCACCTAACATACTCCCCATCTAGGAAGGACTTCTTAACCAAAAAATATGCAGTGCAATTGGCAGCAGGGTGTGTACATGGACCTGCTTCGATCCATCTTAAAAATGGAGCACACCCCCACTATCATATACCTATATCCACTACATACTTGCAGCATATAAACATAGTCAATAGGTAAATGCTGAAAAGAACCATTCGGTCGAGGAATCCCTGTGCTGATTGTTCGCAGTGTTTGCCCTGCTGTAAACCTTTGACATGCAATGCAATTTACTACATAAAATGCAACATGTTCGAACAGGTTTGGTACGAACCAGCCCTCCACAATAGCTGCTGCAAGGCCTTCCCTAGTTATATGTGCTGGGTAGTGCAGGTGTTCAAGGACAACCCTTAACAAGGATACAGGAATCACTGGCTTTCCAGTGCTGTCCTGTCGCCACAATTCTTCAGAGGGGGAAAAAGAACACCCCCTTCATTCCACAGTTTGTACTCTTCCTGTGGACCATTGCCTTGAATCTCCACCAACTGTTTTTTATTTTATTTATTTATTTGTTTATATCACGCCATAGCCCACAGGCATCAGGGTGCTAAAACATAAACACGAAGGCCTCTAAACATACAGGCCACAGGATGACAAGTTTCATAGAGATAACAAATGGGGGGCAGGTACTAACTCTAAGGGGATTTATCTGAACAAATGTGTCTTGAGTCTTTTTCTTAAAATCCTGTAAGAGGACTCAAGTTTCATTTGTTGTGGAAGGTAATTTCATTTGATGGCAGCTTTAATGTGGAAGGCTTTGCCCAGTCAATTTGTTTTCCTAAACCTAGGGATTACTAACTGGCCCTGGGCTTCGGATCTGAGGGTACGACCCAGCACATAAGCGATGAACTTTGTTTTGAGATAGGCAGGGACTTTCCCATGTATACAAATGTGAGCCAAAGTCAAGGCTTTGAATTTAATTATGTCCTCTATGGAAAGCTAGTGGATTTTTCTCCTGTCCTCACTGATGTGTTCCTTTTTTCTTTTATGATTCTCAAAGCACTTTTTAGGATGATTTTTTGTAATTTTGCAATATGCCCTTTGTTAGCCCCCATCAGGAGTGTATTTCCATTGTCCAATCGGGACAAGATTGTCACACTTGCAACTGTGGCACAGTTCTCCTCACTGAAGTAGGGACGTATTCTGTGTAAAAGTCTGAGGTAGTAGGAGCAGTTCTTATTAGTTACATAACCCGTACCTCTGCAGTCCGTGAAGCTTCTGTATACATCCCAGTGTCTTAATGTGTCTACGACTGTGATTTGAGAGTCGTTAATGTGTAGTAACTCATACTGGTTGCTTAATTTGGCCCGATCTTGGTTTGTCCTGAAGATCATTAGTTCTGTCTTCTTGGCATTTAGACATAACCAATTGTTGTTCATACAGATTTCAATGAGTTTGTTAAGCTTCTTGACCTTAGCACTGTCCCGGGAGTAGTCACTGCTTAGTTCTATGACCAGCTGGGTATCATCGACGTAGCTAGTAAAAAATACACCGATTTTCTCAAGGCAATACAGAGAAATCTGATGTACAGATTGAAGAGGAGCAGTGATAGAGTTCCCCCTGCGGCACTCCACAGCTGATGGTCTCTTCAAATGAGAAACTGTCCCCCCATTGAACCTTTGATTTCCTATACAAGAGGAATGATGTAAGCCAATCAATTGCCTCTTTGGAGCAGTTTGCTCCCTTCTCAAGCAACTGTCTAAGCTGGTTGTGACCAGCAAATCAAATACTGCACTAAGACCGAGTAGCATGAGTAGCCCGGCCTTCCCATTATCCACTATGCTCAGCATTTGTGACTGGAGATCCAGTATTAATGTTTCAGTACTATGTGTCGCACAGAATCTGGACTGTTGACTATGTAGGATTTCATTGGCTTCCACACTTCGGCCTCAGATTCTATAAGGTCTATGTACTCTCTTCATATGCATCTCTTCTGGGTGCATAATCACTGCTTCATTTGATGTCACCAGTCTTCTCTTTCATTCATCTTCACACTTCTTTGGAAAACTTCCTTCAGAAGACTGTAATTTCTTCACTGCTACATCATATAGTGTTTTCTCAATGGATACCTAGTTAGTTTCAAGGACTCTTCTTGGTATAGGTACCAACACTGTCATTGCGCATGTTGCATTTCTCGGTTTCAATCATATATGCAAAATGGGGGTTGGACTTTGGTAGAGGCACTTGGCTCCTCCTCTACACACAAATTGAAGATGAATGTAAAGGCTGAGACACGGCACTAGGTAATACAATATACACCATCTGGGACAGATGGTGCAAGGATCAGAGTATAACAAAATAAAATGCTGCTGTGTAACAATAAGAAATGGAAAGCAATAACAGGTTGTTGGAAAAGAGGCTAGTTACACATACAACGGACTATGCTCACACCAGAAGGATGTGCTGATGGATTAGTTGCGTGGAAAGCACTAGCTGTCTTGGAGCAGTGGGAACATGCTGTGTTGAATGCAAATGCAGCATGTCTCGACATATGGCCCAAAATCACAAAGTTACCTATATGGGTCAATAAAGAGGGGGGACCAGTAAAGATAATACCCCTGAAAAATGCCATCCTATTGTTCTGATATAGTTGTACACCAACTATTGTAAAGAACACTGGGTGCAAACATTTTTTTGATGAACCAGGCATGAAAACAGTAATAGCAGTACTGATGATCCACTATTGAGCTTGTGGGTTAAAAGCATGTATGCAATTGCTCTGGTAGTACCCCAGAGTGAAATACAAATTGGTGATTTACCCCAAATTAACACACACATAAGAAAGAAAGGGTCCCTTACGTTCAAACTCAGTAGAAGGGATAATTAATTCTCAAACAAATCAATAAATGCACATGAGAACATACCAGATGTGAGCAAGACAGCAATGTAAAACAGAAATATTCCCAGGTTTCAGGCAGCTGTGAATGCAAAATGGCTGCAAATAACTGGATGGAAGTTGTTGCAAACCATAAATGCACCTGAGAAAGGCTTTATTGCCATAAAGGAGGAGCTTAGAGCCATCAGGCTTATGACCCTCCAGAATGTCCTTGATTTAAAAACTGCCATTCAGGGTGGCGGATATGCACAAATCAGGCCTTCTGGCC
Organism: Ambystoma mexicanum; assembly: GCF_040938575.1. NCBI lineage: Eukaryota > Metazoa > Chordata > Amphibia > Caudata > Ambystomatidae > Ambystoma > Ambystoma mexicanum. The sequence continues at coordinate 1,512,698,086 of NC_090937.1, read as the reverse complement.
TCACATACATACATGTCCATGATGGAGAAAATTGAACCCTCACAGAGACCATAGCCATTTTAACAGAATTGCATGCAAAAATTGAAGAGGAGGTGGATGAGCCTGAAAGTGATGACTGGTGGAGTCATCTATTCTCCCGGTACCCACCTGGCTGGCCAATGCATTTAAGATACTAATTGCCATAGTAGTCTTCATACTACTGTCCTTCTGTTTAATAAGAATAGCAATAAACTGTTGCAAAAAGCCTCCAAAAGAAGAAGTTGGAATGGAAATAGTAATATACATGAATGCTCCTGTACATGAGCATATGATATGATATGATATTTTATGTCTATTGCACCCATACACAAGTGTTTCAGAGCGTGAAGAGGCAAGGGCGGGGAAACAAGGGAGGATAAAAGAACTATCTTACTAGGCCCAGTGACATTGAGAATGTGCAAGTGCAGGGGAGAGGGAAAGGGGAAAGTGCGAGGGGAAAGAGAGGAATGGAAAGTGCTGAACATGTCATAGAACAAAAAAATGTAGTGCGGCCAGCAGGTGGTAAGTGCGAGAAAAAGGTGTAGACAGCCGGTGTCTGATGAGTGCTGGAAGGGGGCTGTAGGGTAGCAGATGCAGACCCTAGTGCAATAGTTGCCAGGAGACAGTGTGGGTGTGTGGCTGGGAGGGCAGGTATCTGGGCCTGAAAATCAGAGGGTAACTGGGTGCCTGTGACAAAAGCAGACAGATTAGCAGGGGAGAGGAAGAGTGAAGGCAGAAGCAAAGAGGAAGGTCTTGAGGTGCTTCTGGAACCAAAGATGGTTCTTCACAATTTTCAGAGAGGCAGGGAGGCTGTTCTAGAGGGACGCCCCAGCCGAGGAAAGGGATCTACCCCCAATTTATTGCTTGGAGAAGTGACTGACCCTGAGGAAGCTGGACGTGAAGGAGCAAAGAGCACGTGTAGCAAGGTATTTACGGAGGTAGAGTTGAAGGTATTGTGGACCCAGGCCCCAGAAAGTCTTGTGGACAATGCAAAGAATCTTGAATTTAATCCTTGCAGCCACTGGGAGCCATTGGAAAGATTTCAGGGCTGGAGAGATACGATCCCATGGCTTGAGCCAAGGGAAAGTCTCGCAGTCCTGTTTTATGTGAGCTGCTGGGGGCGGAGCATGGTTGCAGGCAGATTTAGAAAGAGGCTGTTGCAATAGGCCAGCCTAGAGAGAACCAGAGCTCTGGAGACAGTGAGCTTGTGGGGGAAGGACAGGAAAGGTGGAATACCTCTGACGTTTTTGAGACTTCAGAGATGTGTGGAGAAAAGGAAAGTGTGAAATCAAAGAGTACCCTGAGGTTCTTAACCTCGCAAATGGGAGTAGGGAGAGGGCCAAGGGAGGCTGGTGAGAGTGTGACAGGAAAGGAAGGTGCAGGTGAGCCAATAAGGATGATCTCTGTCTTACTGGCATTAAGGCAGAGGTCGTTGGTGGTGCACCACTCCTGGATTGCAGATAGACAGTTGGAGATGAGAGAGGGAGAAGAGGTGGCAGAGGGGAGCCTGAAAACAAGTTGGGTGTCATCCGCATACCACTGAATGTTTGAGCAGAGAGCAGCAATGCAATGGGTGAGTGGTGCCAGGTAATGGCTGAAAAGCCAGTGAGACAGGTTAGATTCTTGGGAAACACCACAAGTAGAAAGTGAGATAGTGGAAAGGAAGGAACCGAGTTGGACCTGGCATGGTCGATCAGAGAGGAAGGGGGTCAGCCAGGCCAGGGCCTGATCAGTGATACCCAGTTTATCAGAGAGGCGATTGAGCAGGATGACATGGGTGACTGTGTCAAAGGCAGAAGAAAGATCAAGTAGAATGAGAACACAGACATGCCCAAAGAGATGACATACTTCACGTCCAAGTAAGAGAAAGCCATATTACACATCCAGGATCAAAATCTACTTTCCCCAAGATTCTCATAATTAGATCAGACCATGGGTATTTTGCAGGCCAAGTGGGGAATGCTGCTATGTGACCTGGATGTCAGCCTCCAAGCTTCCAGGCGCAGGAGTGGCATGAACCAATCACCCCCGCTGCGGTTTTGGCGCCTGCAAGTCTAGACTTCTCAGGCCTCCGCAACCCCAGCAGAGAAGGCTGGTTGAAACCGGAAAAGGGATTAGGAGAGGTAGTGGATGGGTTGGGGACACATAGGGTATAACAATGCAACGTAACCTACTGTATCCCCATACACCGACATGCATACGTTCTCCACAACATTACAACAAGCACAAAACACTGGCTAAACCAGTAGGGCACTTAGCTCTGGTTGTGAGTGCTGTCCTCCTGCCGGCACGCTCCAGGTCTGGTAACAGGAGCAGTTCAAATGCTGCAAAGAGAGCTTATATTAGTGGTTGCACAATTTACTGTGCGTGGCTCACATGTGTTCATGCAGCTAGGACTGTTTAACTGGCTGGGGGGAACATGTAGCGTTCTAAATGTAGCCATACGTGGCTTTAAACATGCAGGTTTGTATCCTGGCCGTATGTGGCTTTATATATGCAGGTTCATTTCCTGGCCGCACATGGCTCTCAACATGCAGGTTTTTTTATGGGCCGCAAGTGGCTGCAACCATGCAGCTATTACGACTAGCCTCACGTGGCTATGGACATGTGGTTTGTTTTCAAGCGAGCCACATGTGGTGTTAACATGCAGCGTAGTTTACTCATTGTTCTAGGTTGTAAGTGCATCCAAGCCGCATGTGGCTACTTGTGCATGTGGCGCAGTGCTTAAATTTGTCCGGTGACTGTTCTATGCGTTTTGCCAGTGTGCGGCTCATGCAGGGAAGGGCTTGCTACAAGAAACAACTTGCACGCTGCACTTAGCTTTTCTTGGAGCAGGGGGACTTCTCAACTTGGGTTATGCCCCCTGTATGTGTTCCCCAGTGCTCCTTTCCCCCCTCGAGCCAGCGCTACTTATCTGAGACAAGGGAGGGGCTGGTATGAAAATTCCTTGGGCGTGACCCCTCGCAATGATCCCTGTGCCTGGAGCTCCTCTAGATGCCACTGCTCGGGTCGGATTCCTGAGCACAAGCCCTGTGCTTTGGTTTTTGCACATGCGCGGAAGCGTGTCACTCCCAACGTGGCCTTCAAAATGTAATTCCTGGCCCCAGGGTTGCTGGAAAATGTAGTTTGAAGTGCCCTTTTCCTGCAATGAAGACGCATTTGTAGGGTTTGAAGGTTTTTTTTTTTTTCTTATGACTGGGACCCTTTAAGTGTGTCCCCACACTTAAACCACATGCATTCATGCTTTGAACTCTGACACTGGAGTATGGACGAACACATAAAACGTGTAGGCAACCTGAGGGGGTTGAATAAAATATGGATTCCCAAAATACCTTATGTGGGGGAGGGCAGAAAAAAGGGGGGAATATTGAGAGGCAGATGAATGTGTCATCTATCGCTACTGGCCCTCCCACCCCAATATCGCCCGGTGATACATGCTACTCACTGATGCGACCATACAGGCCCTATACCAGGCACTGCAGGAAATGTACCTAATGTAACTAAATATGGCAGGAATAGGCAAATTCACAGTGGAATAACGCACATGCATGCATTAGACATGAAGCAAATGTGCACTCACCATGAAGATACATGAACACAAGGTCGAATATGCATTTATACACAATGAATATCAATTTCATCCATTCAAACATGAAGAATGCTAACATAAGTAAAGTATAATGCAGCACATTGAGACAATAATAATGGTAAAATGGACACTATACAAATGACAAGTAGAATACAATACAATACAATTGCTGAATGCAACATGAACAATATACGTATGCAGCTCCGTAACAGAGGATGACTTGAAGGGAATGAGTGGCCTCAAGGCTTCACAAAAACCCAAACTGCTGAATTCAATGAAATTCAGATTCATGGAAGGCTCAGACAGTAGATATGTAGACAAAGACAACTTTACGGGAACATGAGATAATTTTCCGCAAGGCACATGCCATATATACTTAGATTAGTTAAACATCCAGACACTCTTTGAATACAAGGTGCAGAATATGAATAAGCTGGAAGACCTCATAAGGAATGGATCGAGAAAGTCCCTAGTGGTAGTTGAAACCTTGACACTCACATTAAAATTAGCTAAAATCCTCATAAATGCAAGAAGAAATAATCCCAAACCTGGTCTCATCACACGTGACCAAACTAGAAGAACACAACCCTGTCCAATCATTAGCTCCAGATGCGGTAGTGCACCTGCCTTACTTCTAATGTAAATTCCCGGACTAGAAGAGCTGTGCAAGTCCAACTACAGAGCAATCACCCTGGCTCATGACCTAGGAACAAGGGATACTATATTTTTTAATTGAAAGGAAAGCAATCCACAGACCTCTCTCCCCCTTCTCCTGTTTTGGCTCCTCTGTTGACGATTGTGTAAGTTGTCTAAGGTTGGTCAGTAAAATTGCAACCAATCAGGATCAGAAACCTCAATGTGAGGACACCGAGTACATGTTGCACTAACCAATATTACACTTTAGAGATGACATGTATTCACTATCATAAATGTAGAGGTGGTCTCAGTTGGAGCCATCCGATATGTAATATTCAATTACAAGACTAAACCATATATAATATATATAGTCAAGTCCCTTAACCAATCCCCCTGACCCATAGATTTTGGTAACAAAGATTTTAGTATGATGTCAGTGGTGATGACATCCTACTTTATAATGTGTTGTTTTGCATGAGAATTGTTAGGCAAGGTTGTATGCAGTACCCTCTGGGAGACTGCACCAGCCTTGTCGTCTTGGCAATAGTTAACCCAACCTTTGGTATAAGCATGTACTACACAAGTTGGTAGAGTGACTGAGTAGCCATGCTCTCTTTGTTGAGCTAGAGCTGGTGTGAGCGGTCGGCCGTAGCCCGGGTGTGCGTGTTCCGAGGCTGCCTGCCAGGCCCCGCTGGGCCTTCAGTAAGATTCATTCATTTCAGGCACTGTAGTTTATTTTTGGTTTAGCGCTCCGTGCGAGTTTGTGCTGCCCCCTGCCCTCTCCCTCCAACTTACTTCCTGGTTCCTCCTCTCCCCTGTCCCCTCCCGCCTCCCTGTCCGCCCACCCCCCCTCGGATTGGTTGTCCTTGTAGTCCCTCCGGGACTACGCAACGACCGCTCCTGAAGCTCGCTTCTTTGTTGAGCTAGAGCTGGTGTGAGCAGTCGCCCGTAGCCCGGTGTGTGTGTTCCGAGGCTGCCAGCCAGGCCCCGCTGGGCCTTCAGTAAGATTCATTAAATTCGGGCACTGTAGTTTATTTTTGGTTTAGCGCTCCGTGCGCGTTTGTGCTGCCCCCTGCCCCCTCCCTCCAACTCACTTCCTGGTTTCTCCTCTCCCCTGTCCCCTCCCGCCTCCCTGCCCGCCCACCCCCCCCTCTGATTGGTTGTCCTTGTAGTCCCTCCGGGTCTACGCGACGACCGCTCCTGAAGCTCGCTTCTTTGTTGAGCTAGAGCTGGTGTGAGCGGTCGCCCGTAGCCCGGTGAACGTTTTCCGAGGCTGCCTGCCAGGCCCCGCTGGGCCTTCAGTAAGATTCATTCATTTCAGGCACTGTAGTATATTTTTGGTTTAGCGCTCCGTGAGCGTTTGTGCTGCCCTCTGCCCCCTCCCTCCAACTCACTTCCTGGTTCCTCCTCTCCCCTGTCCCCTCCCGCCTCCCTGGCCGCCCACCCCCCCTCTGATTGGTTTTTCTTTGTAGTCCCTCCGGGACAACGCGACGACCGCTCCTGAAGCTTGCTTCTTTGTTGAGCTAGAGCTGGTGTGAGCGGTCGCCAGTAGCCTGGTGTGCGTGTTCCGAGGCTGCCTGCCAGGCCCCGCTGGGCCTTCAGTAAGATTCATTCATTTCAGGCACTGTAGTTTATTTTTGGTTTAGCGCTCCGTGCGCGTTTGTGCTGCCCCCTGCCCTCTCCCTCCAACTCACTTCCTGGTTCCTCCTCTCCCCTGTCCCCTCCCGCCTCCCTGCCCGCCCACTCCCCCCCTCCCATCCTCCTGCTTAAAAGCCCACCCCCCTGGGCAGCCCCCTGCCCGGCAGCCCCCATCGGCTAAGGGCCCCCTTAGGCAAAGGGCGACTCCTATGGCTGTGGCTCCCTGTGTCTACAGGTGTCCGCAGGGGACGCCAGTCACCGGTCTGCCTTTCTGGTTAGCTCCACCTGCTCGCCCAGCCCAACTACCCACGCCTTCCCTTTCTTTTTCTTTCACATGGTTTCTACACTTCATGTGTACCGCCAATTGTGGTAAATTAGTTCTGCTTTTCTCCCCTCGCAGGACTCTCAAATTTAGGTGGCCTATACACTAGGTACCTAATTCGTTTTTACTGTGTTACTGTTGCTCTGAAATTGTGGTAAACTAGGGCTTTTTCTCCCCTCGCAGGACTCCCAAATTTAGGTGGCCTCTACACTGGGTACCTAATTCGTTTTTACTGTGTTACTGTTGCTCTGAAATTGTGGTAAACTAGGGCTTTTTCTCCCCTCGCAGGACTCTCAAATTTAGGTGGCCTCTACACTGGGTACCTAATTCGTTTTTACTGTGTTACTGTTGCTCTGAAATTGTGGTAAACTAGGGCTTTTTTTCTCCCCTCGCAGGACTCTCAAATTTAGGTGGCCTCTACACTGGGTACCTAATTCGTTTTTACTGTGTTACTGTTGCTCTGAAATTGTGGTAAACTAGGGCTTTTCTCCCCTCGCAGGACTCTCAAATTTAGGTGGCCTCTACACTGGGTACCTAATTCGTTTTGTTTACTGTGTTACTGTTGCTCTGAAACTGTGGTAACTAGGGCTTGCCGCTTCATTCCTTTCCGCTTGATCTCGTCTGTCTTCCCCCCACTCCCTCCTTATTCCATGGTGCTCTCTATCTCTGCTATCTTCTCTAACTGCTTCTCCATTGACTATCCTGCTCTCCTCACTAAATCTGGTAGGAAAAGGTTTAATAAGGATATCCTGGTCTCCAACCCAGGCCTCCCTATCGCTGACACCTACACTAGCGCAGCCTCCAAGGAAACACTTACTGACATCCTCTTTTTCGTGCCTTCCCCTGACCAATGTACCCTTCATATGGTCTCTGTGCTCTCTCCCTTCTCCTATTCTCCCATTAATGATGGCACCCATTGGGATGTCCTCTTGGCCCTCTTCCGCTCCTCTAAGGCCATCATTAATGTCTACGCTAATGGGACAGTCTTGGTCCAAGGCCATCAGGCCAACCTTCACCTCTTTGATAGACGCTTCCCGCGCCTCATTAACTTCCTTTCCTCTCCTGCTGTCCCCTCTTCTCTGTCCTCGGCTACCTTGCCTCCACCCTCTCACCCTGCCCTCTCTCTGGCTCCTTCTTCTTCACCTCCACAGGGCGTACCTCTGATCTGCACCCCTCCCCGGAAGTCCTTCAAGGATGGCAACCTACTCCACATTGCCACTCCTAACTCTCGCTCTGCCATCAAACATTCCTCTGATATCTGTCGCCTTCTTGAGGAACTGGACCTTGACATCCTCGGTCTCACTGAGACATGGTTCACGGCCATCTCTGTTGCCAGCTTTGACACACTCCTACCTGATGGTTACAAGATCCTCTCCTTGCCCAGGCCCAACCGTGCTGGCGGGGGTGTGGCCCTTATCTTCCCTGAGTGGATTCCTGCCACTGTCACTCCTACGCAGACCTACTCCTCCTTTGAATGCCTTGTCTGCCGACTCTCTCTCTCTCCTAGCCATTCCCTTACTGTGGCTACTATCTATCGGCCACCTGGTCAAATTTCCTCCTTCCTCTCTGAGTGGGCTGACCTCTCCTCCTCACTCCTGTCCTTAACCACTCAACTCCTCATTCTTGGAGACTTCAATATCCACCTTGATGCCTCCTGTCCTCCCTCTAGACTCTTTCGCGACCTCTGCGACTCTCTCTCTCACTCTCTGTTCTCCCGTCTGGGCCGACCCATTCTGCAGGGCACACTCTTGATGCTCTGATCTCTTTGTATTGTGCCATGACCAAATCAGAGTACTGGAACCTCAGCTTGTTTCAGCCCATGAGGTGTTCCAAATATATAATCGCCCACACGACCTTCAAACCAAAAGTTTTTATTTCCAAATGGAAATCTCTGCTTGCGCAGCACTGTTCATTTGACTACAATTGAGAAATAATGGCTTAGCGTGGCGCGCAGTGGCTGCTGGGGAGAGATTGCCTGCTGCCAGGTTCCCGCTGGGTCCTAAAGATCTGGCGGGAGGAACGCTCGTTGAGCGTATGTGTGATACGGCCTTAGGAGGCAGGCCGGGTAACTTGTGAGAGCTTGTTTGCTCGCGGCTTCAGCTTCTATGAGTAAACTATATTAAAGTGGAACCGCGGGAAGATGCAAAACTGACGGGTGAAGCGAAAGCGATCCGCTGAATGGCACTCTATGTTACGTGAGGTAACAAACCCTTAAAATGAAGAAACCTATGACATCTGTATAACTTAATAACTTGTGCTCTATTTCCACAGAATATATTCATATCATTGTAAATCATGCGAGCGGGAACGCACTTAACATATTATTTCAAACTTATGACACAATTGTGAAAGGTACTTAGCTCAGGAGCAGCAACAAAGAACGAGGAGTTGGGAGTCATCAAGGGTCCCTCTTACATATAGGGGTTAGCCCTGATTGGACAAGGTGTGTCGTACAGGACTACGTGGACTCAGAAGATTGTTGGCATTTGTAGTCCAAAGGCATTTTACTGACTTTTCAAAACTGTGCTACCCCTATGTTTGTTTTTGACTTCCAGGAGAGATGGAAGGAAACAAGAAAGTGTTACCAAGTTTAGAAACAAAGTAAAACAAAGGTTTAAGTTGAATTGCTGTTGGAGCAGTTGTGAAAGAAGTTAAAAATGATGCGTGCATTCGTCTTGTCATAGAATAAACACTTGTCTGTAGAAAACATACATTAATAATTGTTTATATTGAATGAAATAAAGCTGAATACAAAATTGAGATTTGGTTAATTTTTTCAGATGTTGTAGACTTTGCAATGACATATGCAGGTTAGATTTGATATATGCAATACAATACACACATGGTGTACACCTATCCGAAAAGTTTCTTCGAAAATCCCAGGTTCCTCTAAACGATCAGTGATATTCAGTTGTGTGCATGAATGCATGTTCCATCAAGCTGCCCCAGTTGAAATGGATCCTTGTATCTTTCTTCTTCTAAGTGTGTGTGTTTTATCACTCGCCCCTTAAACCTGCCACTATTGCCACTGCCTGATCACTAACACCACCTTACTGCAATGTCAAAATAACACACCAAAAATATCTTTCCATCTCCAAAATTATGACAATGAAATAAAATGAGCCAGTGCTCTAGGCTATATTCTTTTTTATTTTATTTATTTTTGTATGTTTCATTGGTTAAACAGATTAACATTTCCAGGAAAATACATAACATTCAATCAGCAGACATTAAAATAAGGCAAGTTAAAACAAGAAAGAAAAAGAATATGAATAAAAAGAAAGATTTCCATAATCCAAAACCTCAAAATAAAACAGACAGGTCATAATGGATATTAAAGTGGCAGCAATTTTACATTTGTCTCCCTCTCGAGCCCGAGAAAATCCAAAAATGCCACCACTGCATTGACGGTCGAAGTAAGATTCCCTGACAAGCAGCGATGCCAAAGTAGGTCATCTCTCTTGGACCTTGTTACAATGAATCTATGCAAATATTTAATCTGCAGTTGTCACAGAGCTGGACATCCCAGCATCAGATGCTGTATTATTTTTTTAACCATGATGTCCTTACAATACATACAAAAGGACTCAGCCTCCCTAGTCAAATCATATCTCAAAAGGGTCCCTTTAGTTTTCATGTCATTTAACCTAAATCTCAAAAAAGTCGAGTGGTCCCCTTTACTGGCATATATAGACAAATAGGGGGCCAAACAACCCTGCTTTGTATGGTCAGAAGCACGATGATTAACAACAAAGTGTGCATGCAAATCCACAACTGTTTGGCCCCAGGCATTCTTAAACAACAGTAAGTTTACCCTGTCCAGGTTGTCAATCAGATCTTTCTCTGAACAAACAACCTCCTGCAGTGCCAAAACTGCAAGTTCTTTTAATTCAACCAGGGCACTTGAGCTCTTCCCCACCAACACCTCAAGACATCTCCCAAAGTGAATCTCTTCAAGGAATTGGTGTCTTCCTAAAGAATGAGATGTATTGCCACAATGCTCTGGCCTTCAAAGAGACCAGTCCTAATTAATATTGGATGCTTGAATGCGGCATGAATGGGGGTAGGTGCAGCAATCTGTGCCAAATGAGGGCTTCTAAAGTCGGCAGGTATTCAATCAGACCAGGGTTATACATTTCAATCCCATAAATTCATTTTGGGATAGTCTTACCTTTGTAATACTGAATACAAGGTAAAAAGGAGAACTTGCCAAATTTAATGTCCACTTATTGCATTTGTGTTGCAAGTTTTACTGCCTTGGAATGAAGCCAAGCCTGAGTTGGAATCAATGAAGGTTTAGCTAAAATGAAAAAAACCTAAATAGATGAAGGAAGCAATCCTCTCAAGTGGTGTGCCTTGCATGTACCCTTTATAAGGTGCTGGCCTCCGCCTGTTTGAGATTTCCATTAATTTAGTCTTAAAGGGATTCACCTTCAAGGCATTTTCATACCCTGTCCACACCACCTTATTTTGAGCAATCTTAGGCGATGTCAGGGCAGCAGTTTATAAATTGTTTGCCTATATCTGTATAGATTACAAAGAAAGGGGTCCAGGATGCAGCCCTGTCTGACTCTTTTAAATGTGTTTATTGGGAAAGATAAGTTTCTTGATAATTAAGGCAAACTTGTATAGATGATTCCTTATGTAGCCCAATGAGTGGTCTTAGGAGCCCCAGAGGAATTTGCCACTTGTGTAGTAGCTTACTCCACAGTTGAGCTCTGTCTACTGAATCAAAGGCCGCATGCAACTTCTGTTGTAGCCCAATGGACCGGGTGAGTCCCCTTTTCCCATGCTGTCCCCTGTAGGATTTTGACCAGCATGCCATTTAAGAGAGTCCCCATTCCCTTTGTGAAGCCTGTCTGCCATTTTGCCAAAAGATGGTTGCTGGAGGCCCAAACCTCAAGATGCTCCAACAGTAATATGGAAAACAAATTAGAAACAGCATTAAGTATGGCAATGGGCGTATAGTGTTGCGGATTATCTCTCTCCCCTCGTTTATAGATGGGAATAATATGAGCAGTATCCCAAGTAGGGGGAAATTGTAGAGTTCGAGCAATGTCTGTAACTAGGTAATGGAATATTTCCGCCCACAATGGAGGGTTAGTTTTGAAGAGGTAATTTGAGAGACCATTAGGGCCGGGCGCATAGGAAGTGCTATATCTAGTTATTACAGCTGTCAAGTGAAGGACTGAAAGGTCCAAAAGTAGGCCTGTCTCCTTAACCAAGACATCACCCCCAGTGACCATCCGCCCAGGCTGTGGAGATGCATAAAGAGATGCATAAAGACCTTCAAAGTGCTCCACCCACTTTACTTCCCCCACCACATTAACCAACCCTACCGGCCCATTTCCTCTGGATTTAATGAGTGACCAATAAGCGCCAGAGTCCTTATGGACCAACACTGACAGCATAGACTCGGCATCTCTCTGTAGTCATGCCGGCCTCAAATAGCGCAACAAATTCTTATGACCCTGTTGAATCTGTCTTAGTATTTCATGCTTTAAGCAAGAAGTATGAAGGGCGTCATTATCAATACATATCATAGAATGACTTCCCTTCTTCTTTTAACCAGATCTGCATCGTATTCATGAAGGTGGGAATGCCTATAAAAACGATTTCCCGCATTCCCTTGCGACTCCCCAATTATACTGGAGATAAAGGGTTCCAAATTTTCAATCGCAAACAGTGCCTCCTTGTCATATCTTGACATATCTGCCAGCCTTCACAACAGGCCCTTATTTGCTCTATTGATTAACGACGGCGACCAATACAATCTGTTCTCTTGCAGGTATGGTTATAACCATGTGTCTACCTAGGGCCAATTGCTCAACGGTTCCATCCAACAAATGCAATTCTCCAGAGAGAAATGGCCAGCTATGAGGTAATGATCACTAATCTCCATCGGTGTCAGCTCAAAATTCACACATCCTTTCATCCCTTCCCCATCCACAAACACAAAGTCAATTTTAGATTAACTCTTTCCATTCGTCCATGTGGACGAGTGCGGAATGTCTCCAGCAATAGCTCCATTATGGGGTGCAAAACCCACATTCATAAAACAGTCAAACCAGGTTCTCCCATTTTTTTTTGTTTTGTTATACCCTACTTACTCTGCCAGGAATGTTGGTGGGCGAGGGACTCCATACAGTCTGAATGTAGGTCCCCTACCAACAGCACCTGACCTTCCAGTGTAGCATATAGCCAGTCCACCACACAGTCCATTATTAAGTCCAGTACCGGTGCCAATGGGCCCATGCCTTTGTGCCAGTAGAAATTTAACATCAGAATGTTTTGTAACTTAAGTTTAATGTGTGTGACCAGAATTCCAAATCAGAGGTCCCATGAAGAGAATGTTTTTTCATTTTGAAGAGGATTTAATGAGAGTCACAAGACCCCCAACTGGAGGCCCATTCATGCCCTGCTGTGCTGCTTGGTGCAATACTGTGTATCCATCAAACGCTGGTGCCTTCCTTAGCCACGTCTCTTGAAGGTTAATCATTGTATATTGTTTCAGTCGAGACGCCAGCTTCCGGTTGTTATATAGGTGAGCATGGCCTCTATTATTAAAGCAAGCAACTGAGAACAACCTTGCATTATTAACTTGGAGACTGGCCATGGGCGCAATTTTTGCTGGGCACAAGATGGTAGTCTAACACAAATGAGATAGCTATAGCCAAATCCAGTCTCTGGATACCTCTGTTGCCGTTATTTTTTTGCTTTTCAGGGACAGGACTTGTTCTGCAACTGAGGCTTGGCTCTGGGTGGTATTGATGGGCATTTACTCTTCCCTGTTTTAAAATATCCACTCAGCCTACCTGTCCAAATGATCGTTTGGGGACACAATTAACCATTTCATATCCAAGGCATCTGAGACTATCTCTCTCTTTCAGGACGGTGTCCATTACCAATTTTTACTGGACAAACACCATTACCTGATCCAATAAGGAAATATCGGCAAAGGAAGTCCTAGCAATATCATTAGACTTGATGGCTCTCAAAGCCGGGATCCCTTGCAGTAAAGATAGCAGAGTTGGACGATTCAAGGCTATTTGGAAAGTTTCCGTTATGACACTTTCCAAAAGAACTGACAGTGGTTCATCTTGGAGCCGCATTGGACGGGTTCCCGTGCCCAGGGAAAGATTTATCGGACCCAAGGGAAAGCGCTAGGGGGCCATCAAACTATCTGGCTTCTTTTTGCTAGCCTGAGAAACTGCAGCTGAGCACTCTGCTATCCCATCACTACTTGAAGGGCAAGGGTGAGCGGCTACAACAACAGGATTTACCTGTAGTGAAGGAGGCATTGTAGAATCAGGCGAAGGTGCAAGAGTTATAGGCACCACTGTGGAGGTCTGGCTCTGAGGCGTTACCTCCCTTTGTTGGTCACTCTGAGGGAGGACGGGCAGTGCCTCTCCCCTGATATCCCCCGTACCAGATGAGCTCCTGCCTCCATTCATCTGTTTACGTGTAATAAGGCTGTTTTTGCCACCTGTTGCACAAATAAGGAATTTATAAAAGTTCTAGATCCCACATTCCTCATATTTTTCTTTAGCTATATTTTTCATTGTCTTCTGCGCGGGCACCTTCAGTAGTTCTTTCTTCTTTGGTACCCGATATTGGTACCCGATACCCTCTCAAATGGCCCTTTGAATTCGACCGGGCTATAGCCAGAATCTCTTCAATGAACTCCTCATCTGACACTTCTTGAATAGAGGCATTTCTTGTTTTGCAGTCCAGAGGAGCTTCCATGATTCCCCTTTTCTCCCTGTGCGTTGCCCCTTGGAACGTGCCCCCTTGTCAACCAGTCTCTTCTCTTGCCTCAACATGTGTTGGTGGGGGTTGTGTACCCTCATTCTCTGCTTGGTCAAAGTCAGTATGTTGAACTAAATGCTCTGGAGCGGAGCCTAATTCATTTACTTTCGTCCTGGGCCCGTGACTTCCTCCCAGTACTGATGGTTTGTGGGCAGCAAGAAATTCCCACTTTGCTAAATGCATTCGGCCATTGTCAAATTTAAAAAGCAGAGTTTCCAATAAAGCTGTGTTGCGTTTGGTCTCACACTGCAGGCCTTCATATAGTGGGACCAGGATGCACAGAACCTGATTCATTTCTGTGCATAGATCAGACTTTTCTGCCTGTATGCTTCCGTCCAGTCTCCTCAGCACTGCAGACAGCCTCTTTGGGGGAAGCTGATTAGGAGACGAGGCTGGAGACGAGGCGAAAAAGTCTGTGCCTGAGTTCTACCCATTCTGGGCATTGAATACTGAACAGTCCTGGTGATCCCCCAGGTCCGGTGGTGTTTCTGCCATAGAAACCTCCTGGCAGCTATTGTTGCTGTTTATTCTGTATGCACGTCTCCCTTCAGGCATCGTACTCTGCCTAGATGCTACATGGGTCATTGCAACTACCTGCCATTGCAATGGCTGGCTACTCATACTGCGCGAGGCCGGAGTAGCCAGTGCATCATCAGGTTAGATGATTGCTGATGACATACACACTTGGGCACTTTGTTGCATCTGATGGCCACATTACTGCTCACCCAGGAATAATGTGTCCTTGCTGGTAGACTGTATTAATAAGGGCAAATGATTGCACTGTGCAGTGTAGCTATTTGCTTTCTCAGCGGTCGGTCTACCTGCCTGTTCTGGGGCACAAATGAAGAAGTTGTTGATACATTGGGCAAATCAATTACCATTGCAGGTGGAAAAAAAGACGAGATGGATTTTGAGGCCACTTTTTTTATTTTTCTCTCTTTTCTCTTCTGTCTTTTCTACCGCCGGCTGCGGATAAAGAAGTATTGCTGAGATGGTACAACCGCCAACTCCGCTGGTGTTGAGTGTAGGGGCAGAATAGCCGCCACCAGCATTTCTGTGTCTGATATTGGTGTGGGGGGGCAGCAATTAGCCCCCACTCTGTAGTTCGTGGATCATACTCGCTGCTCAATGAAAGGAAATGTTATACTAGACACTCACCGTTGTGTGGATATTTGTGCAGATATTAGTTCTTTCCGTCAGTTTCCACTGACTGTAGAAGTAGGGGTGGCCTGTTTTTGTTACGCCGGAGCTGCGTACCTGACTCCGGTCTCCAACCACTGAACACCAAACACACTGCCTGCATACCGCTAGCGCTCCGCGCCGGTGCAAGGGTTATGAAGCAATGTCCACCTCCACAGAATAGCAGCAAGGACAGACTTCAGCAATATCCATTGAATCTTAGAGACATGCTTGTAATGCTTGCACATAAACACACTGCCCGCTCACACTGCATGCACTGGGCCAGAGCAAGGTTTATGAAGCAAAACGTCTGCCTCCACAGAATAGCAGCAAGATGAGACTGCAGCAACACTTGAGTCTTAGAGACTTGCTTGTAATGCTTGGACATAAACACACAGCCGGCACACCGCGCGTGCTCCGCGCTAGTGCAAGGTTTATGAAGCAAAAGGTCTGCCTCTACAGAATAGCAGCAAGGAAAGACTCCAGCAATGTCCACGGAGTCTTAGAGACATGCTTGTAATGCTTGCACATAAACACACTGCCCGCTCACACTGCATGCTCTGGGCCAGTTCAAGGTTTATGACAGTGTCGACGACGAAATCCCAAAATGGAGGAGGCACCCCGATAACCCGGGCGGTGTCCTCCTCCTATCCTCCCCCTCCCCCGGGATGAGGGGGAGGTGCCCGCAGGAAGTGCGGCAAGACGAAAGCCCGCGAAAGGAAACAGCGCGGGCTACCCTCCTTTATAACAAGCGGGCGTCCCACTGCAGGCAGTATCTAGCCTTGGCATTGGGACGCCCACCTACCAGCAGAGGACTTCGTTTTCAGCAGAGGACTTCGTTTCCAGCAGAGGACTTCGTTTTCGCTCGTAGGAGAAGGATGCCGTTCGAGTTCGTTCGGGGTTTCCAGTGGAAGACGGTTTCGGTGAAGGGGTTCAAGTGAGGAAGGAGCAGGGCTACGGTGGAAAAGGAGCGTCGCACACAAGCGAAGGTACGTGCAGGGGAGGGGCTGGGAACAGGAATGGTTCCTTAATGGGGCGAGCCCAGATGGTCCTGGGTTACACCCACCCTCCCTATGCGACCTCGCCTGGGGGTTTGGTACACTCTCGGGCTGCTGCGCAGCAGAGAGGTCAATGCTGGTGTGGGCGGCCTCGCGGCAGAGGCATTAGAAGGCGGGAGCCTAGTAGGAAATAGTATGCGGTGGGGGATAGCTCAGTGGCAACTTGTGCTCTCGTTGGAAGCAAGACTTCACGAAGCAACACAAGTTCGATTCAGGGGTCGGCCCTTAGAAACCTTGGCGTATTTAAACACGTTATAAATATGCAACTAAGACAACAATACAAAACCAATTCTTGAACAGCACCTCGATCCCCCCGGGCTGTGTGAACGGTTTAAAATACAAAATAGTTTTGACATGGATTTCTTCGTCTGGTCAGTTAGCACCGCGAGTCGGGCGCTTGGGTTGACATCTGTGCAGAGCCTGCCGATGCAGGTCGAATCCCAGGAGGGCCGTATACCCTTTCGAGCTCGATAAATGAGCACCACACATCGTGTGATAATAGCGCTCAGGGTTTGTAGGTGATAGAAATGCACAATTATTAGTAAATAGTCAACCGCCGCGAAGGATACCTCTGTGTACATGAGCCTTCTCAAGGAAATACCTCTGGCAAGGTGTATTTTACAGCCAGCCGGTCAAGTGGCGCAGCGAGGAGAGCGCTCGCTTGACATCCGGGCAGATCCTGCTAACGCAGGTTCGAATCCCGCGGGCGCCCTGTTTGATAAAGGAGCACTTCATAAAGGGGTAATAATAAACAGCGCTCGCACAGCACAGCCACTGGTGGCTCAACCGCTAAGGGCATTGTCGTGGATTGCTGGGGACCTGAGTCCTAATCCCAGGTCTGGAACCTCCGGGGCATTTAAAAAGATAGATTTTTTTAGATACCGGAGCGTTAACAGCACGATTTAAGTACCGAATTATGTGCATGATGGTAAGGGAGTACAGGGGCTTCTCAATTTTGCACCGTTTCTGGGTCGGCCGTCGTGGCCTTTCAAGGTTGCGGTGTATATCGGCTCTTATTATGAGCACATGGAGTGGTTGTGTCTTGGTGATCGGAAATGGGTGTGCGTATATCCGGTTCAGGGGGCACTAGGGGGATTCTTTGCTAAAGGGACTTGTAGGTGAGGGCAGACGCTGTGAACAGGGTAGCAGAATCAAATGATGAGAGGTTTGATTAGGCACGTGCTTTGGAGTAAACGTTCTTTACGTAAGGGTGGGTGTGATCATGTTGTTCGCAGTTAAAAAATTGCGCGCACTTCCTGGGAGATGATAAAACCGGTATTAGTGAAGGATAGTAGTTCGTATCCTGGGGGAAATAAGCGTTTTTCCCTAGCCTGGTGCCAGGTCGGGGCAGTCACACGTGCGCAGGAATACGCCTTGTGGGTCGGTGGGTGTGGAGGTGCCTAGGACCTCAACATGGGTAGAGGGAATGGAGCGGCACCTGTAGAAACCGAGGCTGCATAGAGAGTGAAACGACGTGTTTTGCTAAGGTGAGGCGAACAGGCCATTTCACGGAATGGTCTTCACAGGGTGTGGGTGAATTAGTTGCGCGGTCGCACATTACTCCGGTGAGTTTCGGGAGTTCATGGGGAAGGTATTGGAAATAGGGTCAGAAGTGGTAAAGTGGCTTAGTATGTGGCCACTCGGTATCGGTTTAAATGCGACGAGGGGTTCATCATTACATGCAATGGCGGGCAACCATGCCTGAGAGGCCATGGCAATGAAGGGTTGGTTGAGATGGGGGGTTTGCCAAGGGGGCTGCAATTCCGTACCACTGGCGTATGGTGCGGCGAACTAAGGAAAGGCGAGTAGCACAGCTCAGGTTAGGACTCTTGAGTTGCGCCGGCGGTTGTGGGCTAAGGGTGACATTACGACATCTGGGGCTAAAACAAGCAGTCGGGGGCTCCGGGGATCCGGTTTTGAGGTGCAGTCAGCTCAGCTCGGGTTCACCATTGTTGGGGTTGGAGGCGACGGGAGGTTTGTAATAGGTCGCGGTAGGCTAGGCAGCCAGGCCGAAGGGAAAGCTGGTATGACTTGGGGTATGAGATACAAGTCACAGGTTCAAAGCCCAATAGGGCTTACTCAGCCTCCACCCTTCCAAGGACAGTTGACAATTACCAATAGCGGTTGGGTTGATAGTAAGTGAAGATGGGGGCGGTATAGAGCGTCGGATTAAAAGCACTAGATAAACAACGCGTCAACAGCATTATAGAAGTTTGCCCGGTTCCGAGTCGCCAGTCAACGGTAGCAGTCTGCATGCAGAGAAAGGCTAAAGTATGGACAGCACAGCAGCGCGGACATTAGCATAGCTCGCGGCCGCGTTCCAGACCTGCTGTCGGTGCCATTATAAGGTGCCCACGGTAGCGAATGTCTAGCCGTCCTTCTGGTTGGAATGCGAAGGAAAGGGGCTCAAGGCTAAGAAAGGGGAGTTGGTGTACGCTAGGAGGAGGCAGATTGTGCATCTAGGAATCCATCTAGGAATCCTCCTTACACGGCGATAATGTGAGGTATCACTACTGGGTCACAGCGGGCAGGCTATACGACAGGAGTGACAAGGAATAAGGGGTGGCCTCAGGCGATTCGCCGATCAAGCAACTACTTGGCTGGTGGTAACATAGGTTTTGGAATGGGCAGGAAAGGGCATGGATCGTTCAACAAGCGGCAGATTGTAAAGTAACGTGGAGCAGGTTCCCGACTCCTTGGGTCCGGGTCGGACATGGAACCGCGGGATGGTGACTATGGGTTAAAGAAGGTTAGCAGCGTGGTAGGCCTCAAACCGCGGGGGCGTGGGGGTAACTCAAGCACCTACGCGGTAACAGGCGATAATTTATTCCACAGAGGGACGCCTTACCAGGTGGAGAAGTATTCTGGTACGGCGTGACAGGGAGAGTGCCGGTAAGGGGCGGAGGATGCCAGCAACATGGGGGTCCCACAAGTTGGGGGAACTACCATCATAGGGTACGGGGGAGCAGTGCAGGGTTTTGGCAGGCGCCCGTAAAGGTTTAATTCATGTGTACAGCCAGGTTCAAGGGGTGTTAGGGCCACGTTTAGTTGGGCCGGCGGGACATCCCGCCAGCAGCGAACTGATTGTGTGTGGCCATGAGAAAGGCAGAACGCGGCAGCCACTGGTCACCTTGCTTAGTCCACCGGCGGAGAGATTACTAGATGGCGTCAGATGTAACCACAGCGCTTTCCAGTGGAATTGCTCATTAAAGGGTCAATGATTTCAAGGGGGCCAGGGGCTGCCGAGGCTGAGCGTTCCATAGGGATCAGAGTTGGTGCTCTGTGCAGGGCAGCTACTACGAACTGCACAGGTGGGCTGAAGTGCCGCTGTTGCTAGAAGCAACTCCGGTCGGAGGCTGGCAATTTTATTGCATGGGCAGGTGAAGCTCGCTTTAACTGGGGCAGGTCAAAGGGAGACTGGTGGGCTGAGCTAGCACGAACTTCCCTCCCTCTCGCTCGGACGGGCCACATAACCCAAGAGGCGTCTGGTAGGCGGGGTAACTCTTTAGGACACCCCTGGGTGTCAGGGTGGTGGCATACAACACGTATCGAGGGTAAACCAATACCTCGGGGGGTGAAGGTTCTGGGGTCGGTTTGGGTACCCACAATCTGGGGTAAACCGGGACTGCTGGGGCCTGGAAAGGGTGAGCTTGGCTGGAGGGGCCCAGTGGGGTACACAGCTGTTCAATTTGCGGCCAGGTCACGTCCTAATAATTAAGGTGGGGGTGCTCATCAACAAACAATGCGAGTTGGCACCCTCGGTAATTAACAGGTCAAGGTCTCATAGTGTTTAGGACGCTGGAAAGGGGCATTCTAACTCGTATTGCACTTCTCGGGCCAGCACCTCTGGGGAGCCTAACGGCAGGGGCGGCTGGTGGGAACAACAGGGGACCAGCTTCGCCCAACAATGAAACGGCGCTCTCCCCGCCTACGGACACCTGCAAGGGCAGGGTAGGCTCAAGCACAAAAGAGTGGGAGAGTTGGGCCTACCAAGGACTTGGTGCAAAAGAGTAAAGGGAAACAAGTAACTCCTGCAAGGGCAGGCAGGGGTGTCCCGGAGCGGGCCCGCCCTGGGTAAGGCGGAGGTTAAGGCGGATCAGGAGGGGAACGGTCTTTTGCACGCCGCTGACCGGCGCCTCTGGGGAGCCTAACGGCAGGGGCAGCTGGTGGTAGCAACAAGGGACCAGCTTCGCCCAAAAATGAAACGGCGCTCTCCCCGCCTACGGACACCTGCAAGGGCAGGGGGGCTCAAGCACAAAAGATGGGGAGAGTTGGGCCTACTACGGACTTGGTGCAAAGGAGTAAGGGGAAACAAGTAACTCCTGCAGGGCAGGCAGGGGTGTCCCGGAACAGGCCCGCCCTGGGTAAGGCGGAGCGGGATGGAAAGGGGACAGAGGAAACAGGGTGCTCTTTGCAGGAGATACCTGCACAGTTGGGTGACTGAGGGAGCGCATGGTCTGAGGTGATGCCCAGGGCAGAATGGAAGTGATGCCCAGGGCAGACTTGAAGGGCACGGGGTGCCAGGGATCCAAGGGGCACAACTGCAGGGGCAGGGGTGCAGATGGCTAAGGAAATGGCAAAGCCGGACAGATGGGGCATACACGGGGGAGGTAACGACCGGAGAAGCCTGGGAAGGGGGGCTCTGGGGCAGGGGATGATGGTTTCCCTACAGCAATGGGCCAGTCGAGTGGGTGAAACGGGAATCATTGGGTCGGAGATAAGCCCGAGGCCAGAATGGTCAATGGCAAATTCTGCAGGGGCGGTGGCCGGATCAGGCCCGGCTTGATTAAGTTAAAGTACCCGGGTTTTCAGAAGGAGGGGGTACATTTGTCACCAGGGTACAATTGTCATCAATGGGGTTGGAGCTAGGTTACGGGATCCTTTGTGCGAAAACCCTAGAAAAGGAGGAAGGCTGCAAGGGGGAGCCACGGTGGGCGGAATCCCACCCGCGGCGTGGCGGTGTTTGGGCAACCAAACACAAGAGACAGACTCCGGAGGAGCCAGGAGAAAGCCGGAAGGGTCTTCGCCCTTCTCGGACCAGCGCCCCTTGGGAGCCTGAACGGCAGGGGCGTCTGGGGGGAACAACAAGGGCTCAGCTTCCCCCAAGGAAACGGCACTCTCCCCGCCCAAGAATACCTGCATGGGCAGGTGAAGCTCAGGCGCAAAGGGTTGGGAGAGTTGGGCCTATAATGGACTTTGGGAAAGAAAGCGGGAAGCAGGTCATTGGACACGGAGCAGTCGCTGCATCTTCTGAGTTATTTCCACTAATGTGTACAGTGTGGTTTTATGTTATTGTGGAAAATAAATCTGCGGCCTTTTATGCCAAAAGACAAAGCAAGACTCATTCTACACATTTCTGGGGGGGGTAAAGAAGAATGTGTTATTGCTATGTAATGGGTCCAAAATGGACGGATGCACGGGTTATGACAGTGTCGACGACGAAATCCCAAAATGGAGGAGGCACCCCGATAACCCGGGCGGTGTCCTCCTCCTATCCTCCCCCTCCCCCGGGATGAGGGGGAGGTGCCCGCAGGAAGTGCGGCAAGACGAAAGCCCGCGAAAGGAAACAGCGCGGCAAATCGAAGGAAAAGCCTGCGAAGGGCAACAATGGCGGGGGAGGGGCTACCCTCCTTTATAACAAGCGGGCGTCCCACTGCAGGCAGTATCTAGCCTTGGCATTGGGACGCCCACCTACCAGCAGAGGACTTCGTTTTCCCACCCACCCACCCTACAAACAGGACAAGCAAGGAGGCCTGATCGTCGACGTCGCAGGACGACAGGCGGTGTGGCGGTGTTTGGGCAACCAAACACAAGAGACAGACTCCGGAGGAGCCAGGAGAAAGCCGGAAGGGTCTTCGCCCTTCTCGGACCAGCGCCCCTTGGGAGCCTGAACGGCAGGGGCGTCTGGGGGGAACAACAAGGGCTCAGCTTCCCCCAAGGAAACGGCACTCTCCCCGCCCAAGAATACCTGCATGGGCAGGTGAAGCTCAGGCGCAAAGGGTTGGGAGAGTTGGGCCTATAATGGACTTTGGGAAAGAAAGGGGGAAGCAGGTCATTGGACACGGAGCAGTCGCTGCATCTTCTGAGTTATTTCCACTAATGTGTACAGTGTGGTTTTATGTTATTGTGGAAAATAAATCTGCGGCCTTTTATGCCAAAAGACAAAGCAAGACTCATTCTACACATTTCTGGGGGGGGTAAAGAAGAATGTGTTATTGCTATGTAATGGGTCCAAAATGGACGGATGCACGGGTTATGAAGCAAAACGTCTGCCTCCACAGAATAGCAGCAAGATGAGACTGCAGCAACACTTGAGTCTTAGAGACTTGCTTGTAATGCTTGGACATAAACACACAGCCGGCACACCATGCGCACTCAGCGCTGGTGCAAGGGTTATGAAGCAAAAGGTCTGCCTCTACAGAATAGCAGCAAGGAAAGACTCCAGCAATGTCCACGGAGTCTTAGAGGCATGCTTGTAATGCTTGCACATAAACACACTGCCCGCACACCGCGCGTGCTCCGCGCTAGTGCAAGGTTTATGAAGCAAAAGGTCTGCCTCTACAGAATAGCAGCAAGGAAAGACTCCAGCAATGTCCACGGAGTCTTAGAGACATGCTTGTAATACTTGCACATAAACACACTGCCTGCACACCGCTAGGGTATATTCAGGCGTCTGTGAGCACGGGCTATTTCAAAATATTCAAACAAGCTTATGATCGGTCTCAAACAGAAAGTGTGCCTGCTTGGCCATGGTCACCTTTATTTCCGTGAGAACCCATTTGCTCCCATTTTGTTGTGGTAAAATAACAAACCATACGTTTTCCAAAAAAACCTGTCAATCCATCAAACTGTATACTGTTGACTGTAAAACATGCCAGATACTGCAAAGCTTTGCTGTAACTGTGTGCGGTAGAGCATCTTTCAAAAACTCATTGACCATGAACAGATCACCGCAAATTGTATTATTCTCTATAAATTAACATGTGTAGCCAAAATTAAACAAGCAACTTATTAATTTAACTACACGATTTATCTGCTAAGTTAGCTTGCTACGTTAGTTAAGTTATACTAGAGTCTGCCAATCGTTGCATACTATTATTTAAACAGGGTTTAACGCCTGAACTTTAGACGTAGGTTTGTCGACATTTAAAATAGTTTTCAAAAATATTAAACTGTTGTTTGTGGGCAGAGACGAATGTTATAACAGCAAACAAATCATGGGCAAAGGCTCCAACGTGTGTACTCAAAATGTGCAATTTGTCTGATTTAAAAATACAGCAACAGGAGTACTTTGAATTTTAATGCATGAAAGGGAGTTTTTTTGCATTTTGTACATATGCCATGGAGTTGCTAACAGCTTTATAAAATCCAGTAAATGCGCATGATAGACTTTTTTTGCGATTACTGAAGGTCACCTTGTTATTTTGCTGCAGGCTTCTGACACATGGTGATTTAAAACAAAAACAAACAAAAAAACATCTGCTGAATGATTCCTGCCAGAAACATACGTTGGGAATGTTTATCTATGAGTATGTTCAAACCAACGTACTCAGCTGTGAAATTAATCAATGCATTTAATATATTTGCAATTGAAAAGGATGGGAAAAGTTAATCTACTCATATAATAGAAAGAGATATAATAGAAATAAAAAAATGTTTGTTTTTGGTCGTTTTAATGGATGAGGCACAATTCACAATACTGTTTTGTGCAAAAAAAGCACTGGCAATGCAATCAAACACATGGCTCGGACACCCCTTGCACTGGGGACTGTATCTGTACCCATACGTTCCCCACCACCCCATTTTCTTATTTTTATGCACTTATCAGACTTACCCAGTTCACTTGCCACTTGCTGACTGCACTACCCCTGCTTATTTCTCCATTATGTATTTTATCTTTATTTATTATTATTTATCTGTTTATCCTCTGCTCCACACTTTCCACTCTTCCCCTTCCATGCACTTTTCCCCTTTCCCTTTCCCATGCACTTGCACGATCTCAATGTCACTGTGCCTAGTAAGATCATTGCTTTGTTCTCCCTTGTTCCCCTCCCTTGCCTTTTCGTGCTCTGAAACACTTGTGTACGAGTCTGATACAAATAAAATATCATATCATATCAAGGAATCTCTTTTATGAACCATTCCACCTGCATGAATACCAGCAAGGGAAATGCCACGGCACACATTGCAACAGAACCAAGTGCATCCTCTCCCCTGATCTGCTTTACTTTCCCATGTCCCTGTTCTTCCTTGTAACCAGGACAGGAACGGGTGAAACACTGTCCATGTGAGTGTCCATGACCTTATTACACTTCACCTCTAATTAGGGTGAAAATAAAACAATTGCATTTGCTATGAAAGGCCAACTTACTACCCACATTTGCGAATCAACACACTTAATACATATGTGGGGTTAAAATAAAGCCCCGGGAAGGCACCCTAGTCTTAGTTAACTTCAGTGCTTAATGTTTAAGAAAATAAGTTCCAGGAGCCAAATATTTTCAACGAAGACCAATGGCCTAAGATTTCAAGATTGTTTGCATGGGTCGACGATGAGGGTCGACCATTGTAGATACTACCTCTAAATATATAAATTTGCCTCCGAAATGTGCACGAGTTTGTTCATTGGTGCTCATATGCATACAAGCCTTAGTAGTGCCACAAAGTGACCTGCAGATTATAGACTTTCCAGAAATGGACACACACCTGAGGAGGAAAAGATCCTTTGATCGAAGTAGACACACGGGAGATAATTACTTCTTAACAAAATCAATAGAAGCCTAATATGACATTGATAATATATGATAGGTTATTTATAACATGTTTAATACCCAGAAGTTTCTAAGCACGGACACATGGATCAAACCTGTGTTGCTCCGTGTTGTCTTGCTTCCAAGGTGAGTGCGCTGCCTCTGAGATATCCTCCAGAGACAATTCTAGATGAACATAAGTTGTTCAGCAGAACAGCAGTGATATTCACAGCAATATTCCTGCCAGGAATTGATACTGCAGTTAATGTTAAATGGTTATAGATAACCAGGTGAGAGATGCTGCAAATGATCAAAACGACAATAAAAAGATGTAATGCCATCAGAAAAGAATTGAGGTCAAACAGGCTCATGGTCCTTCAAAACAGCTATGTACTGGACTAAATTACAGTCATGGAAGGAGGTGTTTGCACCAAGAGCAGGCCTTCTTGCTGTTCATTTAAACCTGCCTGTGATAAATACAATGGGACTCTGACAAAAGCAATAACAGTGTTGTCAACCATGCACACAGAAATGGTGGATGAAGTAGCAAAGACTGAGGATGGTGACTGGTGTTCGTCTCTGTTTTCATGGATTCCAACTTGTTTGGTGGATGCCTTTAAATTACTTGGAGTAATACTTGTGTTTGTACTGTTAGGATTTGGTCTCATAAGGATCAGCATGGGACAATGTAAGAAGAAAGCCAATAAAGGTATTGGAATGTAGATCATGTTTGACATAGATGCTGTAACTATAGAGCAGATGCAAAATAAGGAACATACCCATGAGAATATAAAGAAAAGTCATCTGGCACCGCCAGGAACAAAGTTCTATTACTCTAAGGATCATTAAAAAAATGTAGGATGTTGAATATTCTGTCCACCATAAGAAGATTGCTGCTACATGACCTAAGTGTGATGAACATATAAAGAATGCAGGTCACGTGGGGGGGTTACAAAGATTTGAATTCCAAAGAAACAGCAGTATGAAGAAAAGATGAAGGAGATTGAAGGAGACTACAGTTGAGGAGTGGACCAGATGGGGGAATGTAGAGGAGCAGTTGGACGCCTATAATCTAACTCCCGACCCATCACCATCGTCATACTTGAACAGCAGGACAAGAGCTTCATGTGGAACCCACTATGTTGTCCCTATACCACATAGAGTCTATGAGAGATGATAAGCACTCAAACAACCATAACAAATGTACCCTCACACTGACAGAGTTGTAGGTTGCCTGAATGCACCATTGGACATCATAGAGGGCTGAGTGACATCTGACGAGGGCAGAAGGATGTCAGGAAGAAGATAGATGAGGACATACTGAAACAATAAGACACTACTTAAGAGAGACAATATCAATGACGTAATAATGTATGCAAAAAGGAGATAAAGTAACTTGGTGACCAATAAGACTAGATATGCAGAAACGCAAGGTATTTGAGACATATAGTAGCTTGCCATAGAGGAATACATATCGTGGCTAGGGCGGCCATAGTTGGAATATGGATGCACAGATTCATTCCAAGTAATTAAAAAACAGAAAAAAGGCAAACCTGCAGAGTCAGAGTATAGCTGCAAAGCACAAAGAGAGGCATATGGATAAGTCAAGAGCTTGAGACATAGTTCTCTCAGATTAACAAAGATGAAAATATGTGCAACAGCCAAATATTGAACAATTAACAGTGAAAAAGCCTCATGATATGACATGATATGATATGATATGGCATTTATAATGTGCCTATACACCAGTGTTTCAAGGCGTGACGAGGCAAGGGAGGGGAACAGAGGGAAGACAGACAGTGATCCTACTAGGCGAGGTGACATTGAGATCGCGCAAGTGCAGGGGAAGAGAGAAGGGGAAAAGTGCAGGGGTAAAGAGGAGGGGTCAGTACAGTATATAGGAAACAGTAAATAAAGAAAATGAATAATAAATAATAAATAGAAGTGCAGCCAGCAGGTGGCAAGTGCAAGGGTAAGTGCAGACATCAGGTTTCAAGTGGTAAAGAAGCTGCAGGGATATAGAAAAAGACCCGGAGTGCAAGGGTTGCCAGGGGGGCAATGCAGGTGTGCAACTGGTGGGGAGGGGACCTGGGCCCCAGATCAGAGGGTGACCAGGTAACCAGTGCGGTTTCAGATTTAGCCAGGAGATCTGCAGGGGAAAGGAGGAGAGAAAGCAGAAGCAAAGAAGAAGGTTTGAGGTGCTTCCGGTACTGAAGATGGTTCTCCTCGAGTTTCAGATGGGCAGGGAGGCTGTTCCAGAGGGAGGCCCCAGCATAGGAAAGAGATCTAACACCAACTCGCTGCTTGGAGAAGCTGCTAACCCTAAAAGAGTTGAAGGCGGATGAGCGAAGAGCTCGGAAGGAGATATTTAGGAAGAGAGAGTTGAATGTATAGAGGCCCCAGACCCCAGAAGGCCTTGTGGACAATGCAGAGGGTTTTGAACCTAATCCTCATCATCACTGGGAGCCAGTGCAGATATTTCAGTCCTGGATAGATACGATCCCTGTGCTTGAGGCCAAGGACAAGTCTCACAGTCCTGTTTTGGATGAGTTCCAGAGGGTGGAGAGTAGAGGTAGGCAGATTTAGAAAGAGGCTGTTGCAGTAGCCAAGCCTAGAGAGAACAAGGGCTCTGGAGACAGTGAGATTATGGGGAAGGAGAGGAAAGGAAGAATACCTCTGAGGAGGTGCAGTTGGTAGTGTGTCTTCTTACAGATGTCAGAGATGTGAGGATAGAAGGAGAATGTGGAGTTGAAGATGACCCAGAGGTTTTTAACCTCATAGGTGAGAGCAGAAAGAGGTCCAAGAGAGGCCGACCAGAGAGTGACTGGAAAGGAGGGAGCAGGTTTGCCGATGAGGAGAATCTCAGTTTTACTGGCGTTAAGGCAGAGATCATTTTCTGCACACCACTCCTGGATGGCTGACAGATAGTCAGAGATGAGAGTAGAGGAAGAGGTGGCAGAATTGAGCCTGAAAGTGAGCTGAGTGTCATCCGCATAGCACTGAAAGTTGGGGCAGAGTGTGGCAATGCAGTGGACAAGAAGTACCAGGTTGAAAAGCCAGGGAGAGAGGTTAGACCCCTCGGGAACACCATAGGTAGAGCTAGAAATAGAGGAGAGGAAGAACCCAAGTTGGACCTGGAACGGTCGATCGGAGAAGAAGGAGGTCAGCCAAGCCAGGGCCTGATCGGTGATACCCAGGTTATCACGGAGACTGTTGAGCAGGATGGCATGGTTGACCGTGTCAAAGGCTGAAGAGGACACAGGGGGTGTTGGAATCAAGGCTGGAGAGCAAGTCTTCACTGATGTTCAGGAGAGCAGTTTCTGGGCTTCTGCCTGCTCTGAAGCCATACTGATGGTCATGGAGATAACCAACAGATTCAAAGTGAAGATTAAGCTGGGAGATGGCCAGATTTTCCAGGAGTTTGCCCAGGAAAGGAGTGATGGAGATTGGATGCTAGTTAACCAGGCATGAAGGGTCGGCAGTGGGTTTCTTAAGAAAGGGTGAAGAAGTGGGTGCTTCAGAGGGTAGGGGAAGACTCCAGTGGTGAAGGAGTGGTTGCAGAAGTCAGCCAGAGCAGGAGCCAGGGTGTCAATGTGGTCCTTGATGGTTTTGGAGGAACAGGGAAAGAACCTGTTTTGATGAGACTTTCATAGATCAGACTTGTCTAGAATTCTCGTCTGAGGAGAAATGGGGAAAGCCAGAGAAGGAGGGAGGAGAGGTAGCCGCAGAGGGGCCAGAGGAAGAGCAGAGAGTGGAGGGAGGAGGGGGAGAGGAAGAGAGAGAGGACAGGATGTCCTGAGTTTTAGAGATGAAATGAGAGGCCAGGGCCATGCATAGGGCCTGGGAGGGAACAGGAGAGGTAGAGACTGCAGCAGGATTCTTAAGCTCCTTGAAGAGTTCGGCCGAGATGTTAGATGCTGCTTAGATGCAGGCTTGGATGTGAGCTTCTTCTTGGTGCGGACAGAGAGAGGTATTGTAGGCCAGTTTGTCAGAGGATATACCGGAAGCCTTCCATTTCCTCTCAGCCACCCTGCACTTACGTTTAAGGGTGACAAAGTCTGAGTCATACCAAGAGTTGCACTTGACTTTGGCTTCAAGCGGATCCTCATGATAGGGCCAAGAGCAACAAGAGTATTAGATATAGCAGAGAGGAGCATGAAAAGGGCAGTGTCAGGGTCGGAGTCAGCCAGGGAGGGGAGAGGGGGGAGAAAGCAGCAGCCAAAGCCTCAACTGACACATGCTTCATGGGTCAGATAACTGAGAATGTAGGCGGCAGTGCTGACGTTGGCTTGGCCTGAGGTGTAGAAAGTGATTGCTCCAGGAGAGAGGAGTGGTGAGAGGGATTGAAAGGGGAAGGTCTGAGGAGATCAGAACATCCAGAGTGTGCCCTGCAGAGTGAGTTGGGCCAGAGGGGAGATTAGAGAGTGAGAGAGAGTCACAGAGGTCATGAAAGAGTCCAGTGGAAGTACAGGAAGCATCCAGGTGGATGTGGAAGTCTCCAAGAAGGAGGAGTTGAGTGGTAGAGACCAGGAGGGAAGAAGAGAGGTCCACCCATTCCGAGAGGAAGGAGGAGATTTGACCAGGTGGCCTATAGATAGTAGCCACAGTAAGGGAGTGACAGGGAGAGAGAGAGAGCCTGCAGATGAGGCATTTGAAAGAGGAGTAGGTCTGTGTAGGAATGACAGAGGCAAGGGTCCACTCTGGGAAGGTCAGGGCTACACCGCCTCCAGAACAGTTGGATCTGGGCATGGAGAGGATCTTGCAGCTATCAGGGAGCAGAGTTCAAAGCTTGTGACAGAGCTATTTGTGAACCATGTCTTGGTGAGACCAAGGACATCGAGGTCAAGTTCTTCCAGGAGGCGGCAGATGTCAGAGGAGTGTTTGACAGCTGAGCGAGAGTTTAGAGTGGCAATGTGTAGAAGGTTGCCATCCTTAAATGACTTCTAGGGAGGGGTACAGATCAAAGGTACGGCCTGGTGAAATGTAGAAGACGCCCAAGGGGCGGGGGCGGAAGGGGGCAAGGTAGCCATGGAGGAGACAGCAGGGGTAGGCAAGGAGTCCAAGCGGGGGAGAGAGGGGACAACAGGAGAGAAAGGAAATTGACGAGGTGCGGGAAGTGTCTATCAATGAGGAGAAGGTTGGCTTGAGGGCCTTGGACCAAGACGGTACCATTCAAATAAACATTTATGATGACCTTAGAGGAGTGGAAGGAGGCCAAGATGGCCTCCCACCAGGTGCCACCATTAATGGGAGAGGAAGATAAGGGAGAGAGCACCAAGACCATTTGTATCGTCCATAGGTCTGGCGAGGGAACTACAAAAAGTATGTCAGTGAATGTTTGCCTGGAGGAGGCACTGGTATAGGTGTCAGCGATAGGGAGGCCTGGATTGGAGACCAGGATGTCCTTATTAAACTTCTTCCTACCAGATTTAGTGAGGAGAGCAGGATAGTCGATAGAGAAGCAGTTAGAAAAGATAGGAGAGACAGAGAGCACCATAGAGTATCTAGGGAGAGATGAGAAGAGGAGGAGGGCAGGGGTGACAATAGGGAAGGACAAAGAGCAGGGAAACAAGCAGACGAGACAGGGATAGATGAGACAAGTTGACAAATGGGCAAGACGACAGGCGATAGATAATGGTAGAAGGTTTGCTAGATGAGTGCTTTGCTAGGGGGGGCCAGCTACAGCACATCAGTACTTTCACAATGTAATTTCAGAAACGCAAGAACAAACACACCTAAGTTTGAGAGTCCTGAAAGTGGGGAAAAGACCTAGGTTTCAGAATGCAAATTTTAAATACTATCACAATGCAATTTTGGAAACACGAGAAAAACACACCTTAGTTTGAGAGTCCTGAAAGTGGGGAAAACCCTAGGTTTCAGAGTGCACATTTTAAATGCTATCACAATGCAATTTTGGAAACACAATAGTAAGACACACCTTGGTCAGTGAAGCGGCTATGTGGTGCTGTTTACAGGGACACTCCTACCTTCCTAAGTTGCTGCTGGTTGATGGCTGGCAACTGGCTTCCCCCGCTGACACCCACAGACACCAATTGGATCCGCCACAGATGGCCACCCTTTGCCTAGGGGCCTTTAGCCGTAGGAGCTGCCGGGCAAAGTGGCTGTCCTGGGAGGTCTGTTAATGCCAATGGTCGCACCAATGGGGGGGCTGAGAGGCAGGAGAAGGGAGGGAAGGCAGAGGAGAATGCACAAATGCATGGGGACAAACATGGGGCACCATACAAGATGGAGTCAGCAAGTCTCAAGAGGCCAAAGGAACAATAACACCCAGCATAATTGAAACAAATAACAGTAAATAGGAGGTCAAAATTGACACATTTGTGGGCTCCTCATATGTGATGCAGAAGTCGGAAAACAAGGGCTATTCATTAAGATGTGATTGAAGATAGTGATGTGCTCATACTTCCTTGAATGTCCCAGAACAGACAGCAATGGCAAGGTCCACTACAGATAGGAAATGTGGGTTTATGGTTAAGCTAATGAGAGATGATGGACTAATTGGGAAAGTGGGGAGTAACCTGACATGACCTGAGCACCTGGCTTTCTGTTTCCTTATGTGCTGCTAGCCGAGCCAAAAGTCTAAGGTTGGATGGGGATGCCAACCAATCAGTGGGTCTATGGGTCAATCTGCTGTACACTGTTGCATAGCCCACTTTATCATACGTATTTAGAGGTAGTTTGAGTTGTGTCCTACTGATAAGAGTCCACCAATGAAATACTAACCCCCATACGTTGTATAAGTAGACATGTTCCCTTAAGCAATCACTTCCACCAGGAGGTTTTACAGTTTGCCACATAGGATGACATCATAGATGACGTATATTGGGGTATAAGACCTCTGTGTAATCAAATTTGTTTGTGTGTGTGCAACATCAGCCCATATATGACAGTGTACCCTGCGTCATTAAATTGAGAATAAAGTAGTATTTTGCCATATTCTTAGAGTCTGCCTGGTTATTTGGTCTGAGATCTTTATAGGTAATTTCATCTAGCACAAGATACGCTTCATGGTGCCAGAGAACAATTGTATAAACATTGTAGTCTATTTGTGTAAATGTTTAGCTGTATAATAGATGTATGTTCCTTTACAGGTGAGGAATCCCCAGAGCAAGATCATAGTGCACCATCTACAAGAAGAGGCCACCTAGCAATGTTGGCTGCACATCCCCAATACTCACATGCAATAACAGGCCTAGCAACTCTTCTACTCCTCAGAGAATGTGGCTAATGATATTTGGTGAACCTCAAAGGCTGGGTCAGAAAAAAAAACAGACCCAGACTACCATGCCCTTGTCTGTGTTTGACCACGGCACAACAGCCAATACCAGGTAGTGGTGTCAGTGACACTGGGGAACATGTGGGTGAAGATCAGATGCTGCTTACTCTAGTGTGTCCACAGCTGCAACTGATGCATCTAAGTCATCACAAATCCCCAAAACATGTGTAGAGTCTGCAGTGATGGGTGGACCAGGATGTTATCCACGGGCTGTTGGTTCATTATGACAGGGCAGGTCATTTTCATAATGCCTGCCTAGGCAACACACACATGGTGGGTGCATGGCTTCCAGTTTGATTGGGTGTAGGATTTGCTGCATGTCAGAAGGAGACAGGAACAAGGACTTACCTCAGAATATCACCAGCATTTGACCATATGGGCCATGCAGTGGTAGCAGCCTATGGATATCATTGCTAGGAGATGTGTGTGGGAGGACAAGCAGCAGGACATGCTGGCATTTAGTGACACTTCCAATAGGACATTTCTGCAATTGGCCGGTTGCTGCATGTATCTCTGACATGCATTTCAGCAGCAATGAAGCATCATACGTTGACACTGCATTGGGTTGATTGGTCTTCCAGTCCAGCATGCACCAGGTACGTGTGCCCCAGTGACTGTGGTTTTAGAATGTATGCTGGCTGATGTGTTGTGTTGCCAGTACAAGTCTTCTTTAGAAGGTGAATATGAGATGTGGTCTGCTTTAGTTGTGAGTAAAATATGTGGTTATGTCCTTATGTCCTGTGATGGTCCATGGCACTGTCTTGACTGTGATCTGGCCCCTGTAGGTGTAAATGATCACATCCTGTCCAAGAGAGCGGACTGCTAGACCACTCATATAGGTGTTGACTTTGTACTTTTGCTGCATCTGTGGGTGGGTTATGGGCTCTCCCACTCATTAATGACGTTTTCCTGCCAGCATGATGTGTGGTTATGTGTACTCTTTTCCATTGTCACACAAGGTTTGCATTGGGCTTTTGTTGGGTTAGACCTTGAACTTTTTGGTTGCACGGTATCGTCTCCTAATATACGTGAATTTATAAAGTTACTGCATGGTTCTGGTGCTGTTATTGTTGAGGATTTGGATTATGTGATGGTGGCACTGCAGGTAGCATGTATGTTGTTCATGGCTATTGATGCTGTGAGACATGTGTTATGGATTTCATGTGTTTGTAGATGTTTGTGGCACATAAAAACAGGTGGGCTTACAGTGTGTTGTTTCTTTCATTGTACACAAACTCATTGCCACTCCTATACAGATATTCTCAGAATGCTATGTTGGGCAGATGATACCTGTCTGGTTTCATCATTGGAACCTGTAAGGGATGGGGGTTTGTAGCATGTTGTTAATACAAATAAGGTTTGCACCAAATGATTGTGGGTGGCCATTTGTCCCGCTAGAGTGTGGACAGGCACTGGCATAACAGCCCCCCACCCCCGCAGCCCCTGCAGTGTGGGGGGCCCCATGCTGCCCATGCCCAGTGGGGGGGGAGGGTAGTGGCATTGGGGGGTTTCCCTGAGCAGGGCTTTCAGGGGGGCCTCCACATTTGTGTTACGCCACTGTGGGCAGGATCTGTGTATTTGGCCACAATCCCTCCTGCATCTAATGGTATGCCAAAGCGTATTCCTTGCAAAGCATCTCACCAGGGTTCGCAGGACTCCTGATGGATGTCAGGAGGAATGGTGAGAGTGGGTAGTCCCTGACCCATGCACATGGGTAAATGGTAACTATTGGTTAGCTAGGTTCATGTGCATGTTTTGTATGTGCTTGTTTGTGTGTGTGGTCGGTTGTGTGTGATGGGTCATAATCACCAAGGAGCCACTTGTTGTAAAAGAATCCAGATGCCTGAGCATGATGGGAATAGCGGGATGTAGCTGTAATGACTTAATCCAGGAACATTTCCAATCGTATAAATTAGGTGGCCATTTGCATTGCAGATAACCTGCGTAATGAGCAAATGTCATTTTTTTCTGATTCCTGTATACACTCTCCATTTCTCTGGGGGTGTTGCAATGCTACATGAATGCAGTCAAATTCCCTGAAGACACGGCAGAACTGTTCCATGGCATAGATTTCCTGGGCCACTCTTTGCCGTGCCTGCAGATAGTGGGACATGTCTATGCGGCTGTGCAGTGATGCAATGCAACACCTGATGCAGTCACTGAGATTGACTGTGTGACGCCAGTACAGCCTCCCAGTATGTCCAGGATGACGTTTGGGAGACATCAATATTTGCCATACACCTCCTCTTCTGGCATTCTAAAAATGGTGGCGCGGTTGTGAAAGACCCTGGGCGGCCTCTTCTTCCCAGCAATGTGTGGTAAGACATTCTTGCAGGGCTTCACTGTACTTGTCCAGTGATTGTATACTTTGTTCCTGCTCTGGATATGTGGTAGGTTTTAAGGTGTTTGGGGGTTACACAAGAGCAATGTAATTTTTGGGGGATGTGTTTTGTTTTTCAATTTGATGTACGTGTTTGTGAGATTGCCCGGTGCCTCACTAACCATGCCAATGTAACTCCCATTTTTCACCATTTAAAGAGGCTTCATGCATATGCCACCCTTGTGTTAGACCTTCCTTTGCGCTTTTGTGGTGCTAACACCTTAGGGCACAAGAGGTCCTTTGTTAGCGCAAAGTGCCTTTTCAGAATCACATTCAGACATTTGAGAAGCACTAAACATTTTCTAAGTCATGATTGTTTTATCAGCAATTGTGCTGGTACCATAGTTGGCCTGGAAAGTAAAGTGCTAAATCATGAATGACATAAGCAAGTAAAGGAGGAAACAAAGACAATCGATAAGAAACCACTTTTTAAATGTTTGCATTGTACCAACACTCGCCATTCAGCACAATAAACCAATATGACCAAACAAAGGCATGTGCTATGTAAACAGTGGGCCTCATTACGACGTGGCCGGTAAGGGATTACCGGCACCGGTAAGGGCACCCGTGCCGGTAATCCCTTACCGCCCTCCTACGAGTTCCCTTTGCGGATCCTCCCTTAACGCCTGGTTTTTCCAGGCGTTAAGGACGGGACTCGCAAAGGGACTCTGGAGCTAATAACGGTACCGCAATTTGCTGTACCATTATTAGCGCCTTCCCCATTCCCATTGAGCCCTGTGGGGGCTCAAATGGGAATGGGGAATGGCCCTGGTGAATGGGGAATTACTGGTCCCGCCAACCTTGGAATGGACTGGTAATTGCTCCATTCACCAGGGCGGAGTCGGAACGAGTTTGGAGGCAGCCATGGCGCTAGTAGCGCCATGGCTACTTCCAACCTCGTAATGAGGCCCAGTGTTTTTGTTTTGGCATTCCGAAATATTTTACTATGAAAATTGCAGTACCTTGCAAAATGCAAGATATTCTATGGGTATTATTGGTGGCTTGTTTGAATTTACATAATAGTAAACTACTTACTAGTAAGAGTTGCATACTGGTCATCGAAAGATGATAAATAGTAACAACAAAAATGAATATGTCAAAATAATAGAGAAATCACATATACTTTTGGAAATGATCTCCTAGCACGTGTGGATCAACCAATAGCTAGAATAGTAATTGTACATTATTAGTAGCCAGTGTAGGTGGGGCAGGGAAGGTGGCGTCCTCAAAGCCAATAAGGAGTCTCAGAAGGTCATGGAGCCTTCTGATTGCTTACCCTATGTCTTCCAAACATGGTAAAACAGACCCTCCAACACTCCTCAGAAGCAGGAGGCCACCATCTTCCCCGCTGGGAATAAGCCAAGTGGGTCCCACATTCTCCCTTTCCACTTCATGCCCCCAACACCAATTTCCATTTTACATGTGCAATGCCTATGTGCAAATAGGGGCTAATCAACATTACTAGATTTGATTAGTTTACTGCTAGTTTAGGATTCCTAAGACACTGGTTCATTCTTCTTAATAAAAATGTAGTATACAAGTAATTTGATACAAATGTGAATTTTTATGACACACCGATGTCCTGATTTCCTTCACTGTCCTTCTGCTCTCTGATTCATTTGGTAGTTGAAGATGGGCCTGAGTCACGGAATTTTTTGCACGGTTCAATGTGACTTTGTACTGCCGACAGAAACCCAGATTCATGGAACTGTGCAAAGTATATTTTTGCAGTGCAAAGTCTGTGCAAAGTCATTGTGTAGTGCAAAAACGACTGTCCACTGACTTTGCACTGCAAAAACACTTTTGCACAGTTCAATGAATCAGGGTTTATGTCAGCAGTGCAAAGTAACTTTTCACCAGTGCAAAGTGATTTTGAACCATCCAAGAAATTCCATGAATCTGGGCCATAGGGTAAGTTTGATATCTGACATGATTCCATTTTATATATAACACTTGCCACCATGGATGTCACTAGCAGGAAAACGATGGATTTGCTTTTTTTGTTTCGCTGTCTAACTTGGTATGCTCCAAAACCGGGTTCATTAAGCAACCTCTGACATTTCTAAACAAAATGTACCTTACTTCTGTTGGGGTCTTTAATCTCTTGACAATTGAGTATGTGGGTGGCACATCCTCCACAAAGTCTGTGGGCCTCATTACGAATGTGGTGGTAAGGCAACAATGGCGCCGGTAGTGCTACAGGCGCCGTTATTACCATACTGCCACATTACGAGTCCTGCTTGCTGGTGCCGCTCTGAACGCCTGGTCAGACCAGGCGTGCAGAGCGGCAACAGCGATCAGAACTCTTTATTGCACCGGCTCTGTTATAAACGTTGCGGTGCAACCATGCTGCCCACCCCCATTCTGCCCGGCCTGATTGGGAGCCCGGCCATACCAGCAACCGCGAATGGGCAATGACTGGCCCATTCAACTCGTAATGGCCCATTCGCGGGTGCCGATAGCG
Organism: Ambystoma mexicanum; assembly: GCF_040938575.1. NCBI lineage: Eukaryota > Metazoa > Chordata > Amphibia > Caudata > Ambystomatidae > Ambystoma > Ambystoma mexicanum. Next base: position 1,512,660,946 of record NC_090937.1, on the reverse strand, counting down.
AGTTTGTCATTAGCCGTGCCCTACCGCCAAACCCGTAATGAGGCCCTATGAATTGTGGAGGAACTGGATTTGTTGGCAACTCTGAGACTCAAGGGCCTGATTACGAGTTTAAGGTACTTGCTCCGCCTGTACCAGCAACCTGTAATAGTGTTAAAACGTATGATTAACTTTTCGGGTATGCACTATTCAATGTCAATCAGACCTGAACATAACTCCCCATATTGTGTTATAATGGGAGTCCATGAGGATTTTCTTATGACTGCATGTTGTAAGTAACACATGAGATTATAACAACGTTTGGGTATTGTGTTTGTGTGGCAGTAACTACCTCCAAGCAAAAGCAGGCATACAAGATCATGTTCATCTTTGAAACTCGTAGTTTTAGCAGAGAAGTAAAACATATGGGTCCAGATTACAGAAATGTTGCACCGTTACAAGTGCAGTTTCACGGTTATTAGCCTAGGGCAACATTTGCCCTATTTTTAAAAACACTGGGACAAATAAGAAAACCATTGGATCATGGCAGGTGCAGTTTGGCATAGCAGAACCACCTGGGCATTAGTGCTAATACCATTCCGTATTAGCACTAGTGCAAACAAAATTGCAGTGAAAATGTATCTTTTTTTTACTAGGAGAATATTTGCCCTAATGCTTGCAACATGCCAAACTTCATTTATCATTATGCAATGATTTTCTATTGTGTCCCTAGAAATAGGGCACATTTTACCCTTGTGCTAATGCCGTGCAACTTTGCTCTTCTGCAGGTGCAAAGTTTCTGTAATCTGGCCCCTGATATTCAAAAATACAGATGTACTGGCAAACTTGTAATCAACCTCTCAGTTTGCGTAACCCTAGACTTTAGTGCACATAGACGACCCCCTAAAGTATGCTCATCAAATCGTAATGAACCATTTAATTGATTTGTATGTTATTATAATTTGCAACAAGAACTCATAAGAACACATTTGCATACTCATTAAAAATTAATTTGTACTGAATATTTTGTTTTCAGAACAAGATCATTTTAGACCCCATGACTTTCAGTGAGGCCCGGTTCCGCCCATCCCTCGAGGAAAGGTTGGAAAGTATCATTAGTGGTGCGGCACTGATGGCCGACTCCTCCTGTACGCGAGATGACCGCCGCGAGAGAATCGTCGCCGAGTGCAACGCGGTGCGTCAGGCCCTCCAAGATCTGCTGAGCGAGTACATGAATAATGTAAGTCCTTGGTCCTTTTTTTTGTCATTTAGGAGTTTGTTAATCAGTTCAGGCTCCTGCTGAAAGGTTTTATGGTTCGTGTTGCTTAAATGCCTCATAAAAACGCAGGTGTTCCTTCTAACTATGAGTCAGAGAAACAAAGTGAGTCAATTAGGGTGCTTTGGAAGGTACAGGAACTGGTGTGTCACATTTATAATAGGATGATATGCATCGCCCTTAGTTGTGTGTCCAGTGAGGGAACACTAAACAGTATATTTTACAGCAAAGCAATAAAAGATCTTAATCACAACCTGTCACCAATAACCACTCACCATATAGAACAGGCATGTTTTCGTCTAGATGTTATTTTCAAGTGAAATGGTGATCTTTTTTGCAACGGTTTCATTAAAACGTGTTCAATTTGTTATGGGAGAGTGTGTAATGTATATGTTTTTTAAGGTTAGGGCTTTCTTTCAATATTGTTTGAAATGTGTTTCACGGTCGTGGAAGTAATTCTGAACAGGCAAACTAGGGGCCAATGATTGTGTAAATACAGGTTCGAGAAAATGCATTAATGTGTGGTAAACCAGGTCCACATTCTATATGTTCTTGAATCAAGAAACCAACAACCTTCATTTCTTTGATTCACTCTTTCTCCTTTGATAATTTAATAAAAGAAGAGTCTGTCTAAGCGGCATGCATTTACTTTGATCTGCATAAAACATGAACTTTACAAAACTAAACAACAAAATAATGCTGTAGAGCCAGAGAGATCTTTTTTAAAAAAAAATGAAAGACCGCAGCCTACGAGCTTCTAATGGGACACACATGTCAAGAGAGTGTGACACAATGTGCTTCTTGATAGGCAGATGTCAGTCCATGAATGCACAATGTGCCTTGTTTCTTTCTTGCTGAGTCCACATTTGGTGATCAATATTCTACTGCAATTGCCATATTGACCCAATGACAAGTATATGGTGTTGTAGATTTCAGTCCCATTCTAAAAATTCCAAATTTAATAGAACATCTGGCAGTGCCCAATGGGCTTCTCTATTCATATATATTGTTGGCAGCACCTGCGTGTAAAGAGTAGGGATAATCTTCCACTCATCCCCAAGGTGGTGTTGTGGAGAAAAAAAAAAGAGCGGACCTCTTGTCCCGTGCGGGTGAAGATACCAGCCGGGTACATTGGTCATTAAATATTCCACTGATTTGAGAACCATCCCATCACCAAAGGGAACTATTAGCAAGTCTCAGCCATCAGGAAGCCTAATTCTTTCAAGAATCTGCTTTAATTTATAGCAACATTTAAAGTTCCAAAGTTCACTGAAACATCTAATATGCTTAAACCAGCACAATCTGTAAAGATCATACGAGAACATAACTATGCTAGAAGAAAGTGATGGACCAGTGCATGAGCAAGCATGAAACCTAAAATGGGATGACTCTCAAAAACCTCACTGGAGCCCAACCCACCTCAAGGTTCCATAAAAGTAGTAGTAGTGGGGAAATCCAGAGTGAGAATGAAGACAGACATGCCCATATATATCCCTTCCAGTAGGAACTGTAGAATCACGGTGGCATTGCAACTCACTCCAAAAATATCATTTCTGGAACGAAGTCCATTGAAAATCCTAAGCATGGCAGGAGATTCTAGAGGCAAACCAGCCAATCTGCCATAATAATAGATAGAGATGATGCCATCTGTAAGGTGTAAGGGTAGGAGGAAGGGTGGGACATGTTGTACAGAGGATTGATACCAAAGCAGGAGGAACCATGCCTTTCTTGTCCAAAGCGTAGTTTTCTGTTGTGGCCTCGCATATCCTTGCATACACTAATGTAGCAGCAGGAGCTGCTTATTAACTAAATCATTTATTATTGAGTACACCCTCATGCAAACCTGTCTTTCATAGGCAGTAGCTTGACCTGCATGTGTGCCTCATAAACCCCGGGTATAGTTGCACATAAGATGTCACTGGGATATATTCAGAAGGATTTGAAGGTCAGCAAGTGATACCATGTCTGAATCACTCCAGTGGCATGTGTCTGACTGCTGTACCTAGGCCATTATTTTCACAAGCGGCCACCAGACTTAGCCTTTTCAACTGTGGTTCCACCCGGCTTAATATCAAGTACTCTAGGAGATGGCCTTAAAACTCCCACACCACTAAGAAATCTCAACAGACACTAGGGGATTTCTCCTAACTTCTTCTAAAACTCGCACAGTGGGCAGGGGTGGACTGGGAACTAAAAGAGGCCCTGGAAATAATTACTGGGGACCAAACGAGGCCCTGGAAATAATGTTCAGAGTGGTCCCATATGACACTTTTTCAGCAAGCCCAATGCTTTTGCTATGAGAACATTTGGAAATACCACACAAAAGAGGCCCAGGGTGCAGAGGCCCACCGGGAAATCTCCAGAGTTCCCTATATGCCAGTCCACCACTGACAGTGGGTAACGCCTTCTCTATTTGCAAGTGGAGCAATGCTGACTCAATAAAATCCATGCTTATGGCAGACTGAAATATAATAAGAAACCTAGCGACCAGGGAAAACAAATGTCCATCGATGACCTTGTCACTACAATCAAAATCAATGAGACTCGTGGGTGTGGTGTTTCTTTATAGATATTTCCAGAGAGGGGAGTTGGCTTGTTGGTATGCCATTGAGTAATTGTTTTCAGGCTTTAGATTGGCTTTCTCATGAGTGTATCTTCCACTGCAGATAAGTAAGGATTGCGATGATGAAGGGGAAAAGGGAATCAACGACTGCATAGGTCGACTGCTTACATTCTAAGAAATAAACTACTGTCAAACCTCAGAGGAATGTTCTGTGGGTATACGATGTTAAAACCAATAGTTTGCCATGCACAGTGTAAGAATGTCCTCATCTTGAGTTCAGCTTGAGTAGCTTCATAACGTATGTGTTATTGGTTACAACATTTCCATTAAGACATATCTGTTTTTTTATGACGTACAGTTACACTGAGTGATACATTGTCTTTGCTAGAATGCGTTGCTTCTGCTATTGTTAACAAATGTCATATTTCTCTCTGTGAAAAGTCACTGAAATATACATCTTTTCAAAATACAAGGTAAATGCGTTTGATTAGAAAATGCATCATACTATGTGAATATGTGTGTTGTGTTAATTTATATGTTGCAGTAATTAAAGCTCGATTCTGAGCATCTCAATCATTCATGAGTCTAGGAGAATTAGGGAATATGAAATGAGCGTTTGCTTTCAGTCCGCATGAAATTCAATTTGGCTCAAGGGCACATTATTGGCAAAAGATACCACGTCACCGATGAAACACACACACACACTTTTCATCAGTCTCCTATCATTTGCATTGATCCATGGCAAATAATGCTGCTTTCAGACACTAATCTCCATAACCTCAGGTTCATACTCTCCAATATCCTTGTTCGTCTTTACTTCACCTACATTCACTTTGCCATACATTCACTTTCACACTTGTACTTCTCCATACCTTTATTTCTACTGTCTTTCGCCTCTCCTAGCATTCACTTCATCCTCACAGATAGAGACACCCAGTGCACCAGCCATCATGTCTACCCGATATTCTCCCCTCCTTGATCCCATCCCTAGTCTGAAGCTAGCCTTAACCGCATCTATTGCAACTTTCACAATGTGAAGATGCAGACAAAGTAAAGGCAAGAGGAAGTACATTCACGACAAAGTAAATGTCTGGCAAGGTAAATGTAAATGATTTAAGTGGATAAAGACCTTTCCATGTGAAATAAAGGGAGAACGCCATATTCTCAAGACAGTTGGGCCTCATACTGAGTTGGGCGCAAAGGGATACCGGGCACCGGTAATGACACTGGTGCGGGTAATCCCTTTGTGCCCTATTCCGAGGTCCCTTAGCGGGTCCCTCCCTTAACGGCTGGTTTTACCAGGCGTTATGGACGGGACCCGTTAAGGGATACCGGGGTCAATAACGGTACCGCAATTTGCGGTACCGTTATTGACGCCTTCCCATTGAGCCCTATGGGGGCTCAAATGGTAATGGGGAATGGCTTTTACAATGGGGACTTACCGGTCCTGCCAAAGTCGGACTGGACTGGTAAGTCCCCATTGAACGAGGGCGGACACGGTCCCGTTATAACCTCGTAATGAGGCCCAGTTGTACTGCAGACTCGTGTAACCATTAGGCCACCCTTCCTGTTGTCTTACACATTCATGTTCTTCTTGCCATTAGAATTCAAACATTTAGGACGTCCTTCACTATTGTCCTCCTTCTCTGCCCACCAACATCCTTCACATTGATGGACAACCCTCACTCGCCCTTGTTCACTCTCTGCCTGACACATCCTTGAAGGTAGTATCCGTTCTTTAGAAAGAGCATCTCTTCTAAACCCCATATGTCCTATATCATCCCTTAACCCATAATCAAAGCCCAACACCCACATACTCTTTCAACACATGTCATTCGTCTGCTCAGGGGTCTACGCCTGAACCTTTGCATATCGATATTCAAGAAGGGCTCCTCAGTGGGGATTCATGTGCCACAGCCTTCCAGCGGCTCCCTTGTCTCTCTTCGCCTCCCCCACCTTCATCTTTTTAAGACATAATTGTTCAGTCTTGAACAGGCAGACACATATGTGTACCTTAAACACCCTCTAAAAGTCACAACTTTCTAAGTTGCACAAATGACACTCCTTAAGGAACATGCTCAGACCATCTTAAATTGTACCACTTGTGATTCAATTAACAACCTTTTTCTTAACTGGGTGCCATTTGCAAGTCTACTCTTAGTTATCCTTCTACCCCATACATCTCTGATAGACCCTATTCAGTCACTTTCTGCCTCAAGTGCTGTAAAGCCGTGTCCCAAATTACTAGCACGTAGAGCCCAATAGAGCTTGAGCATCAAAGATAACTAATTACCACACTTTAGCTACTCCCCTCTGTTGCCTTATATCCTATGTTCTGTTGCCAGGCACCGTATGAAGAGGTAGCATCCAACATATAATATCATTCCTACATCCCCTAGTTAAGATGTGCAATGTATTGACCCATAATGCCCTGGTACCAAATCACCAGCCACTGGTTGATTCTCAGTCCATTCGAAACTGTCAAAACTGAGATCATGTGATTCTTCATATATCAAACCAAGAACTTCACCTACTTCCTTTCTTTTACTCCCAACCCCATCCTCCTGACATGTATTCTCTTAACAGAAATACAGAAATAACAACAACAACAGCAGCAACAACAACACACATTATAATGCTGTTCATACATTTTTGCACAATGACTAAGTCTACCCTAGTGCTAATACCAATACATATTAGTATATTAGCACTATTGCCCTGGCAGAACAAATGCATTGAACGAATATGTTGTTTGCACTAGCACACATTTTGTGTGATTGGTTTGTTGCAAAGATTCTGTAATGAGGCATATCAATGAACAATATACCAAGACCCTATGATTCATGTTCATGATTGAGATGCTTGCCACATGCGTACATACAGATATAAACACATTCAAATGCCAAGGCTGTCCTTTGATTCCATGCCACGCATGCAAAGGTTTTATAGTAATCACAAGAAACATGGATCTTAGACCCTAAAATTCCTTGAACTTCTATGTTGATATTTTTTCTTTAACCTTCTATTCTGTTCGCGGATTGTGTTTGCGATTTACCTATTACATTGCCTTGCCTCTTTATCTTCCGGAGTTGTTGATGTGCCGAAGAACATTGCAACATGGCTGCATTCACAATGGAGGACTTCAAGGTCTTTTAACGAAAATGTGAGAGTCGCCTTGAGTACACCAGCATTTTACAAGAAAATGAACTTCCAGCAGGAAGTTTCCCTATCCAGAAAATGACCATTGCACATGCCCCTGCTTTATCGAGAGGGGTATGTGTTGCTGAATACGAGAGCACTGCATGACCCGCTGTTAACAAAGTAAAACAAAGAATCCCTGGCATAACCTGCCCATTCACATGTATGTGCTGGTGTCTCAGGAGGATAGCTCAGGGGCAACGTGCCCGCCTTAGAAGCAAGACGACATGGAGCACCACAGGTTCGATCCCCGGGTCCGCGCTTAGAAACCTCTGGATATTAAGTGTGTTATGAATAACCTCTCATATCTTCTCCCTGAGGAAGGCTTTTCACGTTGTTACAGCTTTGTATTGCAAGTAGATGTGCACACACAGTTGCAGAAAATGCATCTCTGTTATTTCTTTCATAGATAAGGAGTAGATTGGTGACATGCCAGCATGCAATATCTTTGTAACTGTGATGGCCACGAGGCGCTGCCAGCACCATCAGTGTGATAGGTTTGTTGCTCATGCCTACCAACCTTGTGCATGACTATGACAGGCCATCATGGGATGGATCTGCATGCAGCATACCTATGTTGTAGGGCCTTGCACCAAACCATTTTTATGCTTCCCGTTCAGAAGGTGAACATTGCATCTTGCTTGTGTAGAGCAATACAGACCAAATGTCTTTCAGGCCACTTGTTGATGCTGGTCTGCCATGAACAATGATGGCCCTGTCGTTTCCAGCAACCCGCAGTGACGGTCTTAAGCACTTATAGCCCAAGCATCACTGCACCTGCAGAAACCTGCTGCTCTTTCATATACATCATGGGTCTAGCTACTATGTTGCACTCTGACCGCTTCCCAGACACACTGACCCAGTATTTGAATCAGGTACTGGATTTTCGGTAGAAATGTCCAGATATCTAGACATTAAACATTTGCAATGAGATGCTCTTCTGAAATCTTTGTGACTCCGATCATTTGCATTCATGATGCATAGAACTTGTATTGGAATAGTATGATACCTAGGATACTGAAGACATAAGGGAAAGTAAGAAGTAGCATGAGAAGACTCAGGGTAGACTGATGTTTATATCTGTAAGAGGAAATCTCACATTTTAGAGGCCAACAACACCGCCTCTTAAATTCACCCAATGGGATTGTGCTTTCTCTCAACTTGATATTATATGAGAGGTTATTTATAACGCGCTTAGTACCCAGCGTGGACCCGGGGATCGAACCTGTGGTGCTCTGTGTTGTTGTGCTTCCAAGGCAAGCACATTGCCCCTGAGCTATCCTCCTGAGCTATCCTCCTAACTTCCACTTGTTGATACCACAATATGATCTACAATTTTCGAGGGAAGCGGAGATTACCCCCAAATGTTTTGGGACTTAGGAATTTTGAAAGATGATGTCAGTTTATTATACGGTCACTCTCAACTCAGGGAGTTCCTGTTGCTCCCAAGGTGGTGCACAACAAAATGCTTTACAGATTCAGCTTTAGTGAGACATTCACTTCTATCGTAACCAACGTCAAAATACATGCTTTACCAACCAATCAGCTAGGAGCCAGGCCAGTGGAGAGTAAGAATATATGTATAGTAAGAATATATATTTGTTTAGGTTTTTGCAAAGAATCATAGACAATCACAAAGACATCAACCACTAATGCTCTGGCACTACACACCACAAATATCTTGCACCAATTGACTAACATATGTTTGAAGAACTTTCAGTTTGCTATAAAACACAGCTAAAATTTTGAAGATCCCAGTCACAATTTACATCAGATTTCTTGAAAATTAAACAATAGGAAAATGCAAAATACACTGTGATTGCTTAGTTTGGTACAGCGCTCCTTTCTCCCAGCAACCCTCACCCTCAAGATACAGGGAGTGGCAACACAATGGAAACTCGTGTTGGGTTTTTTTATTTAGGAAAAATGCAATGTTTTGGAATTCTGATTTGGAATGCAATGGAATAAATGGAGAATTTCGTTTTGCACTACTCCTACAATGTAAATGCAAGGCTTTGGGATTCTGGTTTGGACTGAAAGGGAACATTTGTGTTGCACAATTTATTTTCAAAGGGAATGCAAGATGTTTGGATTTTCATTTCGGGGGCACTAGCACATTCAATTGAACAGCAGAGCTACCCAATTACATTACAGACTAGATTCATTTACAGTGCACTGTGATAATCCTCTGTCAATTGTTTTGAATTTTAATAAAAACATCACCCCGTAATAAATGACCCTATGGGAATTAATTAAATAATATTTTTAGTTAATTGTGCTAAAGGTATACACACTTTCACCCCCTTCACCCCACTAATGGAGAGCACCCACCAATGCAAAGGTAAGGGTTAAACAGACAGATTCCAACCCAATTCAATGCAACTGGATATAGTGTTCTTCTATAGAGCATTCATTGAGTGAACTTTTTAGTTCAATATGGACAAGATCTACCTAGTTTTGCCCTGCCCGCCCCTTCACCCACTAAGGGAAATGTATTAATACAGGTACCTCGACACGCAATCGATAGCTTTGGGATACATCTACTTGCATGTGAGATCTTGGTTCCTAGCTCGGGAGGCCTGCCAGATCCTAGGACCCTCTTTCAGGCAGCTAGCTCACACCTCAAGCCTCTGTCTACCAGCCAGGTCTCTCCTGCCAAAGGCCTCTCTCAGATAAGACTCCCTGATTTCCAAGCATAGTCCCTGGGTCTCCTTTTCTCCCTCCTTTTAGGTAGGTCTTGATTTAGCTTTGTTCCCCTGGCAAGATGGTGCCCCGATTGATTAGGCAGCTCTTCTGGTCTTTCTCCCTAGGTGTTTTCTTGCAAGTCCTACTGAGACCATCTTAAATTGATGACATATTATCATAATTCCCACAATACGGATTGGCTAGCTCTCTCTCTTCACCTCCCACCAAGACACCCACTAGCTGCTGATAGGGCTGTCTTTTCACCCCACAATGAACAGTTTAGAAAATGTGTTTCATTACTGGATGCAACTATGTAAGGGTTAATGTTGGTGGCCTGTGACATTTTTTGTCAGTTCAACACCTTTCTCCACTTCCTGTGGGAGATAGCTACAAATGCACGTGTTCCCAAATGTCCTTATTTCACACAACAGTCACATGTCAAACTCTCATCCATACTCACACAACTGCCTGTCATGTTGTGTTCCTGAATTTCCTTATTTCACACAACAGTCACGTGTCAAACTCTCATCTGTGCACACACAACTGCCTGACATTTTATGCATGCATAGGATGAGATGGCAGTGGCCATCACACCTCAAAGTGATGCAGCTGTAACAATGCTTCAAAAGTCTTAACTGGACTGAGAAGTAATAATAAATATAAAGCTGAAAAACAAAACATACTTAACTTCTACCTAAGTAAAGTTGCTGAAAGTTCTATAAATTGCTCAAGTCCTATTTTTACTCCACTGATCTTGTGAGGCATGATCCGAGAATCAGTGCTGTTTCTAGAGGTGAGGCAGTACAGGCAGATTGCAAAGCCGAGGCTCCTTTATTGAGAGAGGAAAACAATAACAGATGTGTGGGAAGAGATGATGATTATACTGTCGGAATCGAAATAATATTACACCTCCTATCGCATTGTTTTAATGTGTGTTGGCCTACGCCAAGTTGTCTAAAAACATTGTGTAAATAGATTCCGTGGCAAGGTCTTGACCTTAGTGTATTGTGTAAATCGCCATCTTGGATTTAGCCGCCATTTTAGGTTCTCTTGTAGTGTGGAAGTCCCCCTGAACATCAAAATGGAGGCCGAATGACATTTTGAGTGGGATTCTGGCCGTTGTGACCTCCGCACACATGAATAAGTAATATGCTTGCAGGCCACTTGTTGGGGTCGCGAACTGAGACCTTGTCCTATCCCTGACCTGTGTGTAAATGAACAACTGTATCAGCGAAACTGATCGAAATGCATACATTATGGGATCGACCTGGCAACGAACTCTAGGCCTGGTTCTAAGAATGGTTAACCCGCGAGGGGGTTGGCCAGAGCTGGATAAAAAGTATAAAAACCTGAGTATCCCAATGTACGGTCTCTCACACTAATGCAGCGAACTACCGTTGAAAGTTCGTTCTGTTACTCTGAGAGCCGAATAGCTATCCGTTTGTCAATTGACTTTTGGTAATTGTTGTAGCTTTTGAATAAAGCACTTTGTATGTTCTTTGTAACCTGTGTTGGGGTGTTTCCTTTGGGCTTCCAGGCCTCATATCAATTTCTCTGTTTTCACAATACCTGAGCTTGGATTCCGTGTCTGCAGAAGTGTTTCTCTTCTAATTGGGTCATGTAGAGAAGGCTTTCAAGCCTGTTTAAGAACAGATACTGAAGGAATGGACTGCCATGGTCTGCTTTCTGCTCCATCATGTGACAAAAATATGGATTGTCCATGGCTTTTAGAAACATGTTTTTTTCTGATTCCCATAAGGCTTCCCTCCCACATCGGAGCAGAGCATGTTTACAGCTCCAAGTATTGCATTTCTAAAGAGACTTATAGTTAACATAGTAATTACATAGAACACGCCTTTAGGGCACCTCATTACAAAAGAGCCAAGTGAATTCTAACAGTGGTAGCTGATCATTTCCTCATTAGCCAAAATATCAATAACTACAGTGCTACAATTAGTGGTAATTATATCTATAGGTAAATAAATGCATTACCACTACTGGTAAGTAAGTTACCCAAGCTACCACTGGTAATCCCTAATGCACAAAGACTACTTGAAATCAAGAGAACAACATCTTCTGCTACCCAACGTGTAGACTGTGTGTGGTCATTAAACGGTCAAGTTATACTTGAAAGCGAGTTGCACTTGAACCACATTTAAAAAAATAAGTCAATTGACCATGTTTGTCATCGCAGACGGGTGCCCATACCTATTGTTTGATTGTTTAAGGGACTTAGGGACGGTCACCCTAAGTTACCTAGGGTCATCCAGACGTGGACCCCTTGTTCACTGTGCTCAGACACAGCTCCACCGCACTGATGAGGTTCTAGACCTATCATACATACCCCAAACCCCGGCAAAGTCCAGCCTCTTTTAGATGAAAATCTCATTCACTAGAAGACAGTTTCTTTACCCTCACATGTTTCAGCCCATTACATTTCTCTGGTCCTTCTTCAGGGTAAACGTTGCATTACATGTCAGCTGATTATATCACTTCATTTTTAATATCCATTCCGTTTCACATGTTCCACAGTCAAATGACAAACTGATCTTTATCAATGTTGTAAGAAATACATTTTTATTCGGACTTAAAAGGTGAAAAAACAAGAATGCCATACTGTTGGCTAAGGGGTGTACGTGCTTCTCAACAAGTTTATGAGAAACTGCTGATTGTTCTGAAAAGCTGCATGTTAGTGAATATGAACTTGAACTAGTATCATAGAATGGCATATAATAAAACACAGTTTTACGACTGTGCCCAAAAATCCAAGTAGATACATTGGGGGAAGGTGTTTTGTGTTTGTTTGGTTGATTGTGCTGAAGGCCACTGGTGCCAGATTACGTAAAAGTTGCACTGATACTATCATTGAGCACTTACAATTGTCCATTAGCATTCCCGCATCCAGCGTAAAGGTGACAGAAACGTTGCATCAGTGCAAGTACACAGTTTTTGGATGGTATTAGCACTACGGCAAACATTGCCCTAGACCAAATACATACTTTTTCATTGCATGTTCAGCCCATGACATTGACTACCAGAGAGATAGCATCATGAGCTGTCATCCCTAGGGCTAACATTACCTGCTAGTATCATGCACAATTGCACTTAAACCGTTGCACATTTTCTCTAATAAAGCCCCAAGATTGACTTGTTCCCGAGTCCAGGTGAAACAATTCTTATGAGTGTATGTAGCCGGTGTCGGTGATTGGGCAAGGCAGTAGGAAAAACGTAAGTAGAATTGTGTGGAGCCATGTTAAAGTTCACGTGTACGATCCCAGTAGAGAGGTACTGGGGTCTGTCACAGTGCATGATTTTTGCACTTGAGGCTTGTCTCACACTGACCGTACCTTAGCATGCGGAAGGAGTCCAACATTCTCGCTGTTTGGCGCCTGGAACACAAACCGCCGTGGCAGAGAAAGAAGTCTGTGCTTTCCGTGTGGAAGTATTGGAAAAGGTAGCGGTAAACTAATGTGTTTCCGATGTTTTGCGATGGTATTATAAGTGACTGTGTTGTGGAAGGCTTGCAAGATTTGGACTAGTCCATTTCGATGGGTTTTTAGATTGAGCAGGGTTTCTTGGTGGACAATGAAGAACTGTGGTGTTTTCACAGTGAATTTAATGTTTTGAGTCACGTAATTCCTAAAAGCGAATTAAAACATTTCAGTCCAGCAACGGATATTACGTCATCGTATTCCAGAACTGAAGCCCCACATTTGCAAGCATGGGAACCTGTGGAAGGCTCTTAGCTGCCACTCTCCACAACTCGGTGCCTATGAAACCCATGCCCCACTGGCAAGCACCTGAGGTCTACTTGGGGGACATGATTGTGTTGTCTGATTGATGTAATGCAAAGTTGTCTGCGTTCTGATTGGCCTTCAGGGATGCCACTTAAGGATGCCTCACACTCATGCTGTGCATGAAGTTACGTTTTTTAAACATGTACAATGAATAAGTCTTTAATGAAGTACGTATTTATGTATGCATGCAACCGTGTAACGTGCTGAATTCCCCAATGGGCATCTAAGCACCTGGGTCAAGTCCGGGAGTTAACAATGAAAGAATACATCTGTGACATGTAACAAATATTCCTATCCAAGTGCTATATATATGTTGACCCTTCTCTGTGGCTGGGCATAGAGTTTGGAACTCTCTTCCTGGTACCCTTTGTTCTCTTTCATATTGTAATCTTTTTAAAGATAAACGTAAGACTTATCTTTTTGTCTGATCAGTTTACCTCTTTTCAGAGGTTTCAGAGGCGTAGCCAGGATTGTCTAACAAGTGGGACCTTAAGCTAATGTAGTGGGCCCATCCCAGTGGCATTAACATCTGTAAATGCCCGCCCAGAGCTGCTGGGTGGGCATTTAAAGATTTTGAGAGGGCCTTACTCGCTCAGGCCCTACCCTGTCTATGCCTCTGTCTCTTTTCCATCTTGCTGTTTTTAGCACCGTGAGGCCTTTGGTGATAGTATTGCGTTTTATAAGATTGAATTAGATAGATAGATAGATAGATAGATAGATAGATAGATAGATAGATAGATAGATAGATAGATAGATAGATAGATAGATAGATAGATACAAAGACAGACAGACAGACAGACAGACAGACAGACAGACAGACAGACAGACAGACAGACAGATAGACAGATAGATAGATAGATAGATAGATAGATAGATAGATAGATAGATAGATAGATAGATAGATAGATAGATAGATAGATAGATAGATTGGAAAATAGCTCAGTAGCGAAAAGGAGAAACTATCTAAACCAATAGAAATATATGAACATAACATATGGTCTTTCCGGGTAAAATCTTTTCCAACAAGCTGTGGGAGGACTGTGGGCCCATATAATATGCCGCCTTCATATCAGATTGCCTATTACGGTCAAATTACTTTTGATAAAAATAGATAATGCTATAAAAACAGTCATTCGGAGTGTAGACATGTAAATACGTTTTATATACAGCAATAATACTAGTGTTGTATTACCTATGCACATGAAATGAGTTCCCTGTAATGTGACGTTTATAGTCACTTCTTGGCCTGAATTTGCCATAATGCCATCAGGATAAAGCTGTATATTTCAAGGTCAAAGCCTATCCTGAGAGCCATACTTTCCATCCTGTTCAATTCCAGCAGTGCTATCTGTGGAAGATCAAGGTACAGAGTATCAGAATGAACATCTTCCATTCCTTCCCAAAATGAAGCCTCCTTCCCTGGCATCTCATCTGCCACCTTAGAAGCATCTGTGTAATTCAGAACTGGAAACCTAGAATTACATTGGTCATCTTTTCTTACATGCATCACCTCCAAAATAGCTCACCCCAACTTCAAAGCTTTGCCAATGCTTGTTTTTAGGAGGACTTCATTGACGGACAACGTAGTGCTTATGAATCAAGTGGGTGAAGGCAGACCTGGTAAAACATTGTTATTACAACAGCGGCGTGTTTATTGCTCCAATTAAATAATTACCTTTCAGAAGACTTCTTTGAAAAAACACTGACAGGCACTTTAAGTGCAAAGTTAGATAGTAAGGCTTGATTAGAGCAAGCTCAAAGAGATCCCATGAGGAAGCACTTTGGGAGGGGGTGGCTGGAACTAGGTAGGGATTGTCATAGGGATCAGCATGGCCATGGGCATTCAATGGGTGGGAAAATGACCAAACAACCATTTGAAGCTTTGTGTCCTTCTTCATATGCCATTTCTCCCTGTGCATACTTTAATGGAATAGTTTCAGCTTATAAGTGGTTCTGGCACCCAATAGCCTAAACAAACAAAATAAAAGTACTTGCAATGCTGCAAAGCCAGCATCTAGAACACCAAGCCATCTTTCATGACACATGCTTCCCCAAGGCCATTTCTCGAAAGAACTTACATCTCTAGTGTTCAGGAGGTTAGGGCCTGGAGGATGTCTCAGGGGAAATGTGATTTCATTTAAATGATCACTGGCCTCTCAACATCTTACCACCATCCCAATTACCTCATTGTATGTCATCATATAAACCCTGCACATACATGAAAGATATATTCAGGGCATGAGCTCATAGTGGAACACTCTACTCAACCATAATCAAAACCAAATGGAACACTTTGAAGAATCTATCAAAGAATCAAGAGAGAAAGTTGGAGGGCTGAACTGATCTGGGAATCTGGCACACATGCGCTAGAATGAGTGCAAGAAATGGCAGGTTTTTGCTTTAATCCCCCCATGTCCTGCACCAATTGTCCTCCACTCTGATTCCCTCATAGTGGGTTTCCTTTGCAAATAATAAACCAAATACAACCGTTCGTCCTTTAGTTTAACAATCCCCCCCCCTGCCCCCAGCACTATCTAAAATGTTGTCAGGCCTAGTACGATAGTTGCTTGTTTTGTTCCTCCCCTACCTTCTGCACCCCTCTTCCTGACCTTTTGTTTTCTCAGACTCTACCTGAAATGTTGTCAGGCCTAGTACAGTAGTCACCTGTCTGTCTCCATTTCCTTCCCACTCTCCCCCTACCTTCGTTATCTATGTCTTAGCGCTTGCATTATATGAAATATCGTCTCATCAGGCCGAGTACAATAGTTAAATTCACATCCGTACTGTTCATGGCCTGTAAGAATGTCATTGTATTTTCCCTTGTTCCCCCCATGCTTGAAGCGCTTTGAAACACATTGTGTATAGGCACTATATAAATAAACAATCATATCATATCATAACCTTAGAAATAGATGTAAGTGGGACATGTCTTTGTGAACTGGATTACTATAGTGATAGTGATTTGGGTCAGCTACCTTTAGCTCTTGTGTCATGTACCAGCACCCCATAAACCAGCACTGTAACACATCAGAACATGATGAAAGGGAAGGGCATGCAATTATCAACACCTGTGATATGGATACATATATGCTGCTAGGCACTGATTCTATACAAGGCCAGTCAAAATAGCTCCCTTTGTTAATGATTTGATACCTGGGCAGCAAATTTGAAATTATGAATCCACTGGTATGACATCACAATGGGAAATAAGGTGTTATTTAATTTTTGGATTGATTTAGAGTGAGGTTGTATTTTGTTGCCTCATGCTTTCTCTGTCCTCTTCAAGCTCTGCTTGCAGTGGATAGAGGAACAAGGGAGACATGACTACAGTAATAGTATAGGTCGGAGCTTTCGACAATGTGATATATTCCCCCTTGGAATTCCGAATATCATTTTAGACAACTCTAGTTTTGCTCTCGCCTCTATCCGTTTTCTCTCTGAACTCTTTAGTAGATATCCCTGGAGTGGACGGCTGCCCACCCATTATTCTATATAGAAGATGTCTTGTCAGTCTGTCGCCTGCCAAGGTCTGTCAAGGAGGTGTCTTGGTATAAAGCTTTCCAGAAGTGCTAACAAACTGGATCCAGGGAGCATCAGTTGGCTAGTTTGTGAGTTTAATAAAAATGAAACAGTGTGTAATTGTAAGGCACTGTTGAGTTTCAAGGGAACATTTCTTACTGTTCTTGTACTTAAAAATCCATCTTTGAAAGGTTGTTCTGAATTAAGCAAGGTTAATCAGTGTGGCGATGAACAATACATTATATTCATGTGGCAGTCGAATGTCCATATCTGTCTTAAACCGAGTCATCAGTGATTGGTGGCAGCGGTGGGATGCTGAGTCATCGGGATTGGCTGATTTACTCACGGTTGCCCGGACAGGCCAATCTATCTATTGATCTGCTCCGTAATGCCTAGCTGACTTTTTAAGAGAGACTTAGAAAAGCAAGCCTTAGTTAACACGCGGAGCCAGGGGTGGACATGATGAACTTTGTGCAGCAAATGTGAGCTTGTAGTTGAACATTTCCTTCCCCTGGATTAATCTTTACTGAATCATGATGGCATTGGAAAGGTTTCCTGTCCACCACTGATTGGAACATTGCGCACAACGATTCAATGCTGGCATGCATGGTTTTAGAGTTGCAATGACATCTATATTTAGCGATTGCTCTTCGGCAAACAGAGCTTTCAGTGAGGGCTGATTCTGTGCTAAGGGCGGGCATGTCAACAAAATAACCCTGCATTACAGAGCAGCCTTGTTTGGTTAATTAGTGGCAATGCCTCATTTTAATTGCATGGAATTGTACACATAAAGTGGCTACTTACATATAAAAATATTTATCACAAAGGGGCTATTGTTGTAGCGGTACTAAGAATGTACCATAGGAAGTGGGGCAGACAAGGACACATTAAAACTGTGTTCACTCCAAAGATAGTTTAAATACCATTACAAGCAAAATAGCTGCCTCCGGTATATAAATAGCTTTTGACGAAACACATTGGTTGCAGACAGTCAATTAACAGTATGTTCCTCTGAGAAACTTTGGAACTGCTATTGAAAATTGGACCATTCCTTTCAGGTTCTACCTGACACGCTTTGGGGGTTCAATGAACTTCAGTTAAGAAGATACCTTTGGAGATGCATAGGGATTTGAAACACCCTATATTTTAAATTGGTAAATAAAATGCATTCTACGAGCAACTTCCTTTTTAATTATTAATATTATTATTGTATTTGTTGAACACGGACCTATCTTCGTTAAGCAACGGAGCGCTTTACCGATTTATACAACAATAGTGATACACAACGGAACGTTTTACAGAGGTGTACAACAGAACTGATATTCAGCGGGAGTAGGATACAGAGTGGCTCAGAGGAGGGGTACAGCTGTACCTGGTGGCGGGGAGAAGATGGACTGCCAAATCTGCGTGCCATGTCTGGCTGGAAATGCGATTGCATGTCGCGGAGGATGTGGCGGGAGTGCATGAATAACCAGTGTTTTCTCTACTTCATGACATCAGTGAAGACGTCCGGTGGGGTGTCAGTTACCCAGGGCGTGAGTAGCAATACTGCCTCTCTGACAGAGGGACGGACGACAAAGGACTTCTTGGAGACTGGTTTGATAATCGCAGAATTGGTATAGTTCTGGCCTTCGCCATCATGTCAGAACAGTCTTCTGCTCCTGCGACTGTAATGCAATCAGCTGTTACTTGTGTTACTTGAAGGCACTGAAGACTTTCGAAGAGAAATGGCTTGCGTCAGTTGCCTTTGGATCCAGTAGACTTTTTTTTTTTTTGCTTGCTGTAGTTCTTTCATTTCTGTGGTATGGACCTAGTACGATAGCAACAAATATTTGTCTCCTCCCCCCTTCCCTCTTTACTTGCCCCCTCCCCCTCCAGCACTATCTGAAATGTCATCAGGCCGAGTATGATAGTTAATTTCACATTCTTGTTGTTCGTGGCCTGTAAGAATGTCATTCTATTTTCCCTTGTTCCCTCCCTTGCCATGAAGCGCTTTGAAACACATTGTGTATAAGCGCTATATAAATACACTATCATATCATCAATTCATATGCAGATGCTGCACGTGGACAGCTGTTTTAAGAGGCATGCAGTTGCATCTGCATGCTTTCCCAGATATTTTATTGACAGGAGAATGTGTGCATGCTTTTCAGGTGGTTCTTTTCAGTGAAAAGATGGACACTTTAAAGGAATGTGTACTAGTATAGCTGGATTTTTGTAAAGTATTAGTCCGCAAAATTGTGATTCAATGTTTCCAAAGAAGTGACTTCACAGCCCTATTGACACACAAGAAGTGCTCCCTTTACCCACATACAGAATACTCATGTTACAACCATGTAAGGATGAAAGCATGAGCGGGGCCAGTGATTGCAGATTTCATATGGATGTCAGCAGCGAGCTCATCACGTGTTCAAGTGTGTGAAGTTTCAGAATGTTGAAATGGGAGGTGGAGAATTACAGTGTGATCTCATCTATTTCCTAGGCACTTATCCAGACCTCGAATGCACCTCGATTCTACTTTCCCCATTATAAATGTACCTCCACAAGGTCAAAGATTTTAAATATTTAAATAATACATACTTATCAGGATTGTGCAAACAACTCCTGACTGGAATAGTGCATTATGACATGTGTGTGAATTGTTGTTTGTGGGAAACATGTTTGCTTCCAAAGAAGATCTACTGTGTGGGACAACCTGTTGACACACCATGGCAATAGTAACCTCACATAATGGCTATGGTGGCAGCTCACATACCTAGGCACCTTCTGACGCAAAGCATGTCTGCCTTCCTGCTGGTATCCGTGCGATTAAGTAAGCGAATCCAGTAGTTTGTATTTAATGTCTCATACCTCATATTACATCCTGACAGGGGAACAATACCGTTATTTTTAATTACCACAATAATACGCGTTCTATTCCATTCTAACTCCATTTCAGATTGGCTCATCCGCAGCTGTGCTTCATGTCACCCTTTAAGCGTCCTTACATAGGTGGGCATTCCTTTTATATAGTGACTAGTAGATTGCTCAGGAGTACAAGACTTCAGCCGTTCTCCAATTAATCTTCAGACCACCACACATGGACCCCATCATGCTCAACTGGACAGACCATCTTTTTTTCCATATCAAACTTCATGCCAGTCCACATGGGTCAGGATAAAACCCTCACAACGGTACATTGCTACAGGACAGTTTTCCATTGATGGCCATGGAGAACAGTTTCTCCACATTCCCAGCCTCTTTGGATTCACCTCACTGGAGTTGGAGAGAGATTTGGCAGTCTGTGCAGCTGGAGGTCCTTGAGTGTTTTTTTTCCATGGCTTCTAAGTCAGGAGGAGCTTGACTTCAAAATCCCTCTCCTACCACGGAGCGGAGCAGAGTTGGCAGTCTGTGAAGTCTATGCAGGCTGTGCTCCTGTGCAGCTTCTCGCTGTCCCTGCTACGCGCTTTTGTTGCTTGTGCGTTTGGAGTGAGTCAAAGTGTTGGCCCCGTTTTCGTTCCTAAGCAACTACACGTCCAACCACCCGTGTAAGTCGCTGGAATCCGGCGTCACTGCTGCGGGTAATCAGCAAACATAATCGCTACCTGCATTTCCTGGCGTCTACTTAACTTGGCAACAAAGCGAGAGGGAAAGTCCTCGCTTGGATAGTTTGGTTCGTTACCCTTTTGTCTGTCTGGAACTTCCTTTTAAGTGTCTGCCATAAAGCGCTTTTCTCCGTGTTTTTGTAGTGCAGTAGAGCGGCGACTGTGGGTATTATAGTTGAGGTGTCTTACCTTTGAGCCGTCTCTTTAATTGGCAGCAGTCAGAGGCAGTAAGGTGGAAAGAGGTCCTGCTGGCCTACACTGTTGGCCACTGTAGCAGCGCTGAAGTAACAGGTGGGGACGGATGCCTCGGGGGACCTTGAGCACTCACGCTCGGTCGTAGTTACTAGTGTTTCTCCACAAGCGTGTTTCGGGTGTGCTAGCATGGAGCAGTGACTGTGGGCATATGCCTTTGAGCCGTGCCGCCACATCTGCTTAAGCTACTTATTGGGAATTGTCACGAAAACCTTGAAAAATGTTATCCCCACGTGACTTTACTGAAATGGGCTTTATTCCCTGTTTGACATTATAAAGGGGACATACACTTACGTTTTTTATTGGTTTTATGCTTGTTTTACTTGTGTTTTATCCTGACTGTTCCTTTTTAGATATTCCAAATGTGCTGATACTGTAGTATTTATAATCTTTGTACCTGCCGTGGCTGTGTATCTCTGATTAGCCCCTAAAAAAAAAACATGTTTTTAGTAAATTGCTGAAAGACAGACAGCAAAAGGCTGTTGATTGGTGGTAGTGGTCTGTTTGTGGCAGATGGTCTTAGGCTCTTGATCTACCAGGAACGCCATCTAGGTGTGATTGTTTGACATGGCACCCAGCCTAAGAAGTAAACTTACCTTGGAGGAGCCTATGGTGGATAAATCAGCAAAAAAAGCAAAAAAGCCAGTAGCCAGAAGCTATTACATTTGGGGGAATAAGGTTTGCTAATAACGGTGGCTGAAATCCATGCTCCTAAATTGCTGCTTCATTCACAAGGCTTAGCAACTTCGATTGATGCCGGAAAGTCTGTTTGGTGATTAACAGGTGCCGTCTCCGTTTGATTTGGAGCCATGGGACTATTTGACAAGCTTGCGGGATGGCTTGGCCTAAAAAAGAAAGAGGCTCATGTTTTGTGTCTTGGTTTAGACAACAGTGGTAAAACAACCATCATCAACAGATGTAAGCCTTCAAGTAGCTCTGCACAGAAACACAGCTTGACCTGCAGAAATATGAAACTCAGTTGGAAAATGGAAAGAAGTCACAGTGTGAACATCTAGATGACAAGCATTACATATCGAATTGAACGCTAACATGAACTGTTCTTTTTTGGTATTCAACAATGTATATGTCCTGATGAGGAGCACCAGATAGAAATAGTATGGCCCTCATTACGACCCTGGCGCTAAGTAACGTACATTACCGCCATGGCGTAATTAACGTTTCCGTGCTGGGTCGAAGCCGTAAAAAGCGGGACATTACGACCCATCGGGCACGAGCATTGCGCCATGGCGGTAATGTAAACAGCGCCATGGCGTTAATGCCCCTAAAACGGCACCTACCGGCATTGCATGCCGCATAAGGTGCACTACCGCCATCCGGCCACCGATCTTAGCACTGACCGTAATTAGCGGTCACCGTAATTAGCGGTGACCGCTAGTAAGCGGAACCGGAAGTAGCGTCATCGCGGCGGAACGGGAAAGAGCACGGCGGCCATCTTTAAAAACACAATCCATTGTAATCCTCCACTACCACTGCACATCTGACCCCAAGCCCTTGCAGAAAGCTACAACCACATCCACGCATCCCCACACTGCCAAAAGTTGTTAAAAAAGCCTGCGATCGGCAGCGGCAGGACCGCTTCAGAAGGGAGGAACTAACAATGTTGGCTGAAACGCTACAGGAAAAGGCGGACATCGTCTTCTCCGCAGAAATGACAAGACCAGCCATAGCCCGCAAAAAGGCCATATGGGAACTCGTAGCACAACGGGTCAGCGCTGCAGGAACCACCCCACGCACCTCAAAACAGTGCCGCAAAAGGTGGGATGACCTCCGGCTCCGAGTAAGGAGCATACTGTCGGCCAACCGCAACATGGGCATGGCAACTGGCGGAGGAGCAGACTCCCCAATTAAGATGCAGCCATGGGAGGAGATATGTGCCTCGACGATCGGCATGGAGAGCATCGAGGGGGTCGGTGGAATGGAGAGAGGAGCCCCGACATCAGGAGACACAGCTAGGTGCCTCTAATTTAGCAATGCGAAACCCCCTGAATTCCACTTACATGTGCATCACAATGTTGCCATATAGGGTTAACGCAACACATCAGCAGAAGACCTACACCCTGCACACATGCAGCATGCACACTCCACAGCAGGCACCCACATTCCTGTATGTTCAACCCACCCAAAAGGGAGACAACCTGAATGTCACAGCCTACAAAGTGCACCATCTATCCATAAAATTCATGGCAGTCATCACAATGCCTGCTCAATGTCCGCTGACCCATCAATAACACTTTCCCTCCTCTGCTCCACCACAGGCTCCCAATCGGACACCGGCAGGGACGAGAGTGGCACCACACCTGCCAAGAAGGCCAGGCCAGAGGCAAGAGCACACCAACCCTCCACCTCTACTGGACCCAAAGACAAACCACAGCAGACAAAATTGCCTGTCGCAAAACAGCCCACGGCAGCAATGATCCCCGAGGCAAGCAGCATGGCACCACCCACAGAAGACATACAAAAGCTGCTGCCCACTGAGGGGAATGTGTCTGCGGGAAGCAGTACAATTGGAGAGACTGCTGCCATCGCAGCCTGCTCCGACAGCGATGTGGGGAATGAGGAGGATGACACAGAAGGTCCCCCCACTGCCCACCTTCATTCCCCCCCACCTGTCCCTAAGTAGCCTGCACGGAGACGGCACACAGGGGCTATCCCCTGAAGAGTCATGGCCAGCCACTCCCAGCCCAGTGGGAGGAGGGGAGGAGGGGAGTAACCCAATTACCCCGGCAATTGCAACATCCAATGCCCCAAATTTCCAACAGTCGCTGGACCAAATAATGACGAGGCAACAACAACTGTCCTCACTACTCACGCAGCATGTGGCTGATTGTGGAGGTGCCAGTGCAGACATGGAAAGATGTGCTGAGACTGTCAAGGCAGCCATCCAATCCACAAGCAAAGACATATGTGTGGAAATAGCCGCGGTGCGGAATGTGCTCGGTGAGCTTGTACAGACAATAAGGGACACGCAGCGTACGAAGCAGCCCAATACCTCCTCCGCTGCCAGTTCTACCGCAAGCAGCCCCGTCCGCAGGTCAGCCAGGAACCTGCGGAATACAGGCAGGGGGGCCCCAGGGGCCGGGAGAGGGGGCTGCCAATAGTGGCCGCCCAGTGGACGAATGGAACATTACCCCCTTCATCACGGGCACTGTCACACCTTTGCAGGGAGTTCAGGGGGGAGGGGGAGAGGGAAGGGGGGGTTGGGTGTGTTGGGGAGTTCAGGGGGGACGGGGGAAGGGGATTGGGTGAGTTGGGGAGTTCAGGAGGGAGGGGGGAGAGGGGATTGGGTGTGTCAAACCTATTCACATTCATAATACACTTTTTCCTTTTGCACAAATCAAATGTGTGGACATTGCTCATTTCGTATGTGTGCTTTGTTAGTGTACAGTCCACAGTGCGCATGTCCCAGACACACACAGCGCCCCAAGTGCCGTCTCCATGTTACACACACCAGCCGTGTGTGCTAGAAGCATTGGTCAATGATATTTTGACGCATTTCATGCCCCTCCTGTGCATCGCTGCCTCCATGAGGTGCTGCCCCATCCACACCCTCCTCATCCTCATCGTCAGGTGATTGCAGTTCAGCATCACGGGGCAGGGCCACATTTCGTCTGACGCACATATTGTGTGGCATGACACATGCCATGACGATCTTTGCCACCTTCTCATGGCGGAACAGGAGTGCCCCACCAGACCTGCTGAGGCAGCGAAACCGTGCCTTCAATAGGCCAAATGCCTGCTCAATCACCACACGGGTACGTGTATGTGCACGGTTGAAGTCCTCATCATGCTGGTTCTGTGGGTTCCGGACTGGTGTAAGTAGCCACCTCTTCAGGGGATAGCCTGCATCACCTGTATGTGGGCGAGAATGTATGTGTCAGTCATGACGTCAAACTCAAAACTTGACGTGCCACCATGGCTTGCATCCAACTGTTACTTCGGACCACTTTGAAATGCACTAATTGATTCACACTATGCGACAGGAATATGCTCATGGCTCTTATGGACTGTTGTGCATGCCATCAACCAATGTATGCAGGGGGGTCATGTGCCTCCTTCGTGCGCAGTTATGGGGGACAGGCCTTTCAGTTGATGGTGTTTGGTGACGTGCATGTAGGTGCATTTTGTTGAAGTCATTGTGGTCTGAATTGGTTCAATGCACTTGCAGATGGTTGTGTTATAGTTGGGACACACCTTCATTCACATGGTGGGGCTGCATACATCAGGCCTTAGGTTTACTGGTGTCAGCTGAGGTTTGTGATGCATTAGGGTATGATCTGGCTCCGTTGTGTTTGCTACTCACAGCCAGGTGGAGTATGCATTGGTACGTCGTTCGCCTACCCACTTTGCAATTCCATGGTCATGACATTAGACTCACCGAGTAGCCAGGATCTTGGGCCTGCATGTCGCTCCATGTAGCGTGGTATTGTGGAGTTCCTCAGGACCATTGAATCATGGGTTGCTCCGGGGAATCGGGTACAACAATGTGTGAAGATCATGTTGGAGTCACAGACCATTTGCACGTTGATTGAGTGAAATAGTTTACGGTTGCGGTACGGTGCCTCCATGCCATGTGGGACCACCAATTCCACATGGGTGCAGTCGGCACCAATGCAACCAGGTATGCCGGCTAGTGCATGGAAACCCACTTTGGTGTTTGCAATCTCCTGGGCAGTCCGTGGTAATGAGATGTGGTCGTCTGTGTGCTTGAGGAGGGCATCGAGCACTTGGATCAGTGTACGAGAGAATAATTGTTGTTAAATACCATGCAAGTGCCCCACTGTGTGCTGGTAGGTGCCTGTGGCCAGGAAGTGGAGTACAGACACTACCTTCAGTAGGGGTGGGATGGCGGTTGGTGTTTCTATCATGCTGACAATGTCATTGTGTGTCATGTCTACGATGGCGGTGATGGTGTCCCGGTCCAAACGGTACAGGGTATGGATCTGCTCAGCGGTGAGGTTGAATGGACTGGCTCTGATGCGTCGGATTGTGGGCTGCCTATGTGGTGCCACTGGCTGTGCTGGTGGGGCTTGCTGGCCCTGTCTTGCCCTGCTTCTCCTCCTGCATCTCCTCTGTGCAGCCTGTTGTTGTTGTTGTTGTTGTTGTTGTTGTTGTAGCACTTGCATTGCTATCAGGTCCTCCAGCCCCAACATTGCTAGTCCTATTGGTATCATTGTGGAGTGTGACTGGGTGTGGGAAGGGGTGGGGTGTGCTCTTTTTGTACTTCCGGAGTCTGTATTGCCTCCACCTGTGCTGATTCTGTGCACCTTTGGCAGCTGGATTCACTGCACTTGGCCATTTACTTTTGGTTCGCGATGGTGTAATTAGCACCATGGCGGTAAGGTACTTAACGGGCTTAGTGATGGCGTTAGGTGCATGTCCGCTTGGGTCGTGATCCGCGCAGCTTTGCGCCATGCTGGTATTTACGGCGTGGTGGGTCGCGTGCGTGCGACCTTGTTGCAGTTAGCGGCAGCGTTAACTACGATGCCACTAATGGCATCGTAGTTAACGGTCACGGGTCATGATCGGACCTAGCGGAAAACGATGCCGGTAATCATTTACCGCCATCGTTTTTCGCTTACCGCCAGGGTCGTAATGAGGGCCTATATCTCTATTGGGGTGCCCAAAACTCGAGTAGACACACCATAGAGCCCATTTTGTTGAGTTGGGCCTCTTTGAGTTTCTGTAAAATATACAAGCAATTGACACATGTTCATGAGTAAGCTTTTTTTGAACATCTGTCCTGTTTAACTCTGTGGAAGGAAAAATTCAATGCCAAATACATCTTTGTAACTATATAGCAATATTGGAGCCCTAATAGAGGGGTGTTCTATTTCTAGAACAGAGGGATCAGAATTGTGTTTTTTTGCACAGTACGAATGGTGGATGGTATGAATGTGAATGAAAGTCGATGTGAGTAAGAATGGGTGAAATGTGATCACTGTTTTTTGATATGATATGTGTTTTTTCTAGATGTGATATGTATATCTTTAAAGTTGTTTTTTAATATATGAAATGTTACTGTGTTATATGCGTTTTTTTCTATAAATGGATGTTTTATAATGAATTTTGAGCAAAAAAGTGACAGAATGAACTTTAAGCACACCTACTGTGATTTATCTACAATATATGCCCTTTGAGTAGGGCTATTCTTTTGGAAAGGATGTTTTGTCAGCGTTTCAATGCACACATTGTTTCATAAATGAAGGGAGGGGATGCACTTATCTAGTGATAACTGCAGTTTTGTATCATTCACAACATACATCAAAAGAAGTCTTCTTCAATTCTATGAGGAAAGCCTGCCTCCTCCGGTCCCGCATTGGGGATATATCTCTGAATTCACCATGTGCCTCTACCCTGATTCCCTCTAAGATCGGCTCCAAGCCTGAAGATTATGCCTATCATACATTGGAGACCAGGGGGGATTCGGTATTGGACAGACAGAGCAGATCCCGGCTGTAGTGGAAGAGCAGGCTTTGGCCGCACAGAGGTGCAAACCTTCCCCAGGAAGAAATTACGGACCTAGAGTTGTTAGCCTGTAGGGAATTATCTTTCTCTGGTTGTTTGGTTGAGAAGGGGCATGGGTCAGGCTCGAGTATGGCAGGTGGTCCAGGGGAACCTCACCTCTCTGACAGAAATGCCCTAAACGTGTTGACACGTGCCATGTGACAAGAGACCCTCTCGGGAAAGAACAATTAGGTAGTACATGAGAGGGGAGGAGCAGAGGTTAAGTTCTAATATACTCCCCAACTTCAAAGGGTTCTACCCAGACGGGGGTCATGAAAAAGATAGATTGGGGCAGTGATAATGTTGCAGAGACCCTGAGGGAAAGTAAGTCGGCTGCTCCTGTAAATAGCACTTGGGTTCAGGAGGGCAAACTAGTCGAGTTATCTCCGCTGGTGGAAGCACAACTGGAGGGTCTATCTCCCCTACCATCACCTTTTGGGGGTAATGCTGCGTGTTTTAGTTACACTTTTCCTAAATGGGGCTCCTCAAGGGCAGAGGTACCTAAGTTACCTAGGTCTGAGGGGGTGACTAATCACAAAGTAAGATCACATTTGTAGCCAGACCCCCACTGTGTGTCAACCAAAAGGAAGTGCAATCACCCGTCCAGTCACCTGGTGGTATCCCAACAGTACTTGTAAAACTCAGCAATCTGCCCTTGAACAAAAGTGTACAGTATGACTTACAATTACCGGAATTGGACCAGAGAGAGAGATGATGCTCACCCTGGGATCGGTTGCCATGGCACAAGAACTTGCTCTGTCCGTAATGAACAATTCAAAGAGGGATCTAATACAGGTGGTAGCAAATCAAGAAAAAACGCTTGAGTCCATGACGATGAAAGAACAAACATTGAAGGCTAAATATGGTGTTTAGAGGCCCAACCAACCTCAGTACAGGGACCGGCAGAACCGTAGCAAACACCAGCGGTTGGCTCTTTTGCCGCAAGTGTCTTGTTAATGTCCTCTTCTGTGGTGAGGTCAATACCACCATGGGTCATGAGGAAGGTGTGTCAATCATAGAACACAAGGAGGGTGTGTCATCCAGTGAAGGTGGGGATGGGTTACTCCCTTGCTACCACGTATCTCCAGCGACTTTCCAGTTTGCTGAAAATGTATTAAATGAGATTGAGCCTGACCAACAAAGTGTGGAAGAGGTGGCACCAGTGCCGGATAAGTTTGAGCTATTCAACTGGGGTAAGGGGAAAAAAAGACAAGGGCCCTCATTACAACACCGGCGCTAAACCATGGCGCTATTAGCACCATGGTTGGTGCCGGTGTTGTAACGGGTTCGCCATGGTTCAATGGGGAATTACCACCCCATTCCAAGGTTGGCGGGGCGGTAATACCCCATTGAACCATGGCCCTTCCCCATTCCCATTTTCACCCCATAGGGCTCTATGGGATTGGGGAAGGCGCTAAGTACGGTACCGCAAATTGCGGTACCGTACTTATCACCAAGGTCCCTTTGCGGGTCCCTACTTTAACGGCTGGTGTAGACCAGCTGTTAAGGTCGGGTCCTGCAAAGGGACCTCATAGTAAGGTGCTAAGTGTTTAACGGTGCCGCAGCCTTTTACGGCACCGTTAAACACTTAGCACCAGGATCGTAATGAGGCCCAAGGATTACTATCTCGTAACATAATGGGCCCAACATCCAAGAATAAAAAGGGGTTGAAGGAAACTGGATGGAAGGGGGTGACACAGTTTATCCATAAATGTATCCATAAGTTATCTACGCTCCATGCTCTGAGGGCTTTGGGGGCCTACCACATTTCTGCACCTCAAGAGTGGAGGGAGGGTAACCGCTTTGAGTAAATGACTGTTGCCCCCATAGATATGCATGTTCAATTTGTTAACTCCTTCGAGACAAGCTGTGACTCGGATAATGAGAGAGAGTGGGAAATTGTGGGAGGAACTGTCAGACAAGGGGCCCTCCTGAGGTTATTGAAAGGGCTGCTCATGTGCAATTTATGGGAAACCCATCAGAAAGCCTAGTTATCAAGGCACGAGGGGAGTCCTAACAGAAACAGGGTGTCCGATTAAAGCCAGGGGCAGGGATTTAAATCGCAGGGCGGTTCAATTTATGACCCTCAAGGAACATAGGTTAGCAGTTATGGGGGATCTAGACAAGTTAGTTGACAGAGGAAAGCACAGGTGAAACACTCTGATCTTGGAAGCAAGACCATGCAGTGCATCAGAGGTTCGAATCCCGCATCCGTGCTTAGAAACCAAACTTAGGTATGGTATTAGGTGGGTTACAAAAATCAAATTAAATAAATAATATTAAAAAAAAACAACAAGGGGATAGGTCACTATAAAGTGGTCCTGAATAAACTACCCCTGGATCAGGAAGAGGTTGTCCTAAATTTCTTTAAAGTGTTGGCTATACTTAGCTGACTTATTCGCTACGGACATCACCTGGGTGGAATTCTGGAACCGCTTTAATATGACCAATGTGATCCTCCACTTCGCTTCAAGCATGTGCTCAACCAGGTGTTCGCTGAAGCAGATCCTGGGGCTACGATATTTTTAAATTACCAACTACAGTTGTGGGCCCTCCATCGGCAGCCAGGGTGCTCTGTGCTGAGCAAACAAATGTTGCCCCCACAGTGTAAAACGCAAAACTAACTATAAAAACAACAGGGAATGTTTCCATTGGGAGAGAGAGAATTTATAGTGCAGACGGATGGGCAAAGTCACCCTGTAAGAGAAGAAGACTGGTTCGGGATGGCGGTCACTCTAAATGCGAGGCCAGGTGGTCCAGTATGAAGAGTGTCACACTTTTGAAAATGCTGTGATATGTATAGTCTCAGGAAGAAATTGGCTCATACCTTTTTACCAGGAATTTGCATGACATACGCATAAAAGGTTACCAAGATTGATGTATGTTGAGTGTTTTCTTGATGCAAAAATACGTGACATATAAATGCGGTTTTGCATGAATCAGCTACATTGCAAGGAACGCATTAGTCAGTGGCTTTCCTTCAGTTCAGATGGATGTTGCTTTTGCAAAAATAAAATACAAAAAGAATCCATCATGCATTTCGCCTTTTTGGGGGACAAGACTGTGATGAATACAGAGACCTCACGGGACATTTTATGGGTCAAATGTATGAACAATCCTTACAGTTCATTTAAGTGTGCTTCGGGACAGCTACTTCTTAAAATCGCATATGAACACAAAGAATGAACTGTGTTATAACTGACTAAAATGTATATTTTGCTATGTCATCCATTCAAACTAAAGGAGTGGGCTTTAAGTAATTAATGAAGCGTGTATACTAATACGACAGTTTGTCAATGAAATATACATACTGATTAGAAGATGCTCTTTTCTAATGAAATATCTGTATCAACTTGATTAATTGCTAGTAGTTTTGCCTAGTGATTCATGCTATGAATGATTTTAAATTAAGATGGTGGAAATTTTGTAATGTTTATGTGTAGTTTGGAGTTTTTGTTTTAGGATATGTTTTTACTTGGTATGTCATGTTCTTTGATAGTGTGAACATTTTTTTTTGTAAACTAAAACACACAGTATTAATAAAAAAAATAAAAAAAAAAGAAGAGAGTCACAAGTGTGGTGGGTGCTCGCAGGTTGACTTGATTTCTTGGAATTGTAGATGATTCTCACATTTGTTCCAGCTTGGCAGAGTGGATTTTTTAAATTATGACTTGTTCTCCCTCCAAGAGTGCTGTTTGTTGGAGGCACCCATCATTGATAGGTTCTCTCTTGTTCTTACCTAAGATATCACAAGAGATAGGGGCGCCCCACAGCGGGCCTGTTGATAGGTGTAGCTAAGAAGGTCTGGGCGGAGGTGAAGAGCTTGCCCAGTCCAAATCCTTACGTACAAGGAATCAAACTTGTATGGATAAAAAAGAAAGCTTCCCGGGTAGATCTGACACATTTTTAATAAATATATACTGGAATAACACAAGAATTACCCAACAGGGTATGTTGGAAGCAGTTGAAGAGATTCTGTTTAGTTGGGTTCGTAGATGTCTAAATTCTTCCATAGTATGTGGTCACCTGAACTGTAGATGTTGGGACTGGCCAGCTGGCAAAAGTATCTCTGTCCCCGAAAAAATTAAGTCGGAGCAGGGAGAGGGCATGGGAGACCTCGTAGAGGAATGGGGGTTATTAATCCTCAATTGGAACATTAAAAGTGATGAATAGCCACAGCGCACTTGGTTGAGGGGTTGCCAAAGTAACATTCTAGATTACCTATATGTCTCAGAGGGCACCTACCCAGAGTTTAAGTCACTATCCATGGTGGAAACCTTGGCGAGGGACCATTTGCCGCTTAGAATTGCATGATCCGTGCCCTCTGTGAAGCAGAACCACGGAGGTTACAACTTTGAATTAAAGGTGAATGTGGCGGGAAATAAAATAAGATGGAATAATTACAAAATTATGGCATTTAACAGAATCCTGTAAACCGGGAAAATTGTTACAGACATACATTTGACCTGTTATCTTACTTGCCAATCGGGAGGGGATATTTAAAAAAAAAAAAAAAATCAAAGTTAATAACAAGGTTCAAACAGGGTCCCAAATAAACCTGATATTGGAAGAAATATGGATGCCTGCTTCACTGAAATTTATAAAGCAGTCAGTGATAGTGAACAAGTGTGGATAGGGGACATGAGAAAAACAATAGAGTGGGGGTTAACTTAGGACTCTGAGGACTTGCTTTAACTAATATCTAGTAGCAAAAAAGCTATGGCTCGGGGTCAGATGGATTGGCGATGTGCTTTAGAAAAAACAGCCCAGATACTTGGGTAGGCGTCCTAGACAGTATGTTTAGAACTATACTTAGGGAGAAAGCCGTGTCACTGTCTTGGCTAACAGCTATTATCGTTCCAATCTTTAAAAAAGGTTCTTGCCTCAACACCTAAAAATTACAGACCTATTTCCCTGTTGGACTGCCCAGCTAAGATCTTCACAGGCTTAGTATTAAGAGAATTACGAAAATTAGCAAATGAGAATGGAAGAATGGATTTCTTCCAAACAGCGTTCTGTCTGGGAGTGGAGATTGAGATGTACGGTTTTGTGCTGGAAGTGTTATATAAGAGGTTGATGAAAAACAACAAACCACTATTCACCACCTTCATAGATTTTTCTCTGGCTTTTGATACTGTCCCGAGGAACATTTAATGGGCCAAACTGGACAAATGGGGTTGTCCTCCTTCTTTGCCGGCAATCCTGATTGCGCTACACATGGACACCACTTTGCATGTCCATTTGGACAGAGAGGGTAGCCTATCTGCTCCAATCAACTCTGCAAGAGGAGTGAAGTAAGGTTGCCTATTGGTTCCAATTCTATTCCTCCTTTTTTTGTCTGATTTGGCTGAAGCCTATTTGGATACCAATTGTTTTCTGCTTAAACAAAACACCAGATTGATTAATTATCTACTGTACGCTGACAACCTGATTTTAATGGGCCATACGCCAATAGGTTTGCAGTGTCAGTTGAAGGTCCTGGACACATACACCAAAAAGAATATGTTAACGATAAGTGTCCCTAAATCGAAAATTCTAATCTTGCATAAAGTTCCTGGAAAAGCAGGAGGACAATTCAAGTGGACTATTGATGGGACACCCGTAGGGAAATTAGATTATTTTGTGTACCATAAAGCCCGGCAGCTCACTGCACAACTAAAGATCACTGCTTTGGCCATCCAGGGAAGCTGCTTAAACAAGAAATTCAGGTACTTTTCGATAATTCCCATCTGAGAGTTCTACTGTAAAAAGGTGGTCCCGTTGGTGACGTATGGTGCTGAGACACCATTTTTTCCCTTCAACGGGTAATGGTGTAAGCTCAAAGGAGCATTCTGGAGGAAAGTTTTAAGGTTGCAAGCTAGTGTCCCAGCTCCCGTACTAAGGTATGTGTTGGGTCTGGTGTCTTTGGAAGCGTTAATTAAATGCAAACATTTAAACTTCCCACAAAAGATCTATTTAGCGGAAGAGGGATCGACCTTGGGGATGTTAAAGAGTGGGCTACAGTTCAAGTCTTCAGCCGGTCTCAAAGCATGGTAGCAACAGAGTCTTGAAATATTAAGTGACGTTGACTCCTCAGTGGAGTACCGAATAATGTATCCACTGAAAGTAAAAAAGAGATGGGAGGCCGACTGGATTGACACAATGGATTTTGTCAAGAATTACCATTTATTCACAGGGTTCTTGTTAGATGCCAGACCCTTTAACACTTTGCCATAATACTTGAGGAAATTTCGAGGGCAATACTGGCATAGTCAGTATTTACTTTGTTGCCTGAATTTGCTCCCCACCAATGAAATCTTGGGTGCGCGAGGCGGTGTAGCTTGCAATCTAAGATGCTGTAGATTCAGTAAAATGGAGAATTCAATAGAAACCCTACAGCACATGTTGGTAAACTGTTGCGCACTGACCAGGATATGCCAGACACATGTTTCCCACCTTTTAAAGGATTTTAAGGTGGTACACCCGGGCTGGATTTGCAACATATTTACGTGGATACATGTTTTAAATGGTCGTTGGCTACTATACGTTTTATGGACGAGGTCCTAGTGCTTAACTAAGATCGCCAACTGGAGAGGGGTGCCTAAGATGTTAACTGATCAATTAAGGGGATGTCTATTATTGTAATCTAGTGTAAGTAACTTTTAACCAATTGTTATGTATATATCTATATTCAAAGAAAAAACTTTGTTAAAGGGACGTTATGGTTTCAAGTAAAATCGAAAAACCCCGGAAATTCGCCAGTTATGGTAAGCTAAACAACCAAAACTTGCGCCACCACCGTGCCACCACTGCAGTAATCAAGGAGCATGAGAAACACTTCCCCATACATTACAAATAACACACAGGCAACATTTTCCCTTGTCCACCTACTTCTCCATATTAGTGTCTGGTTCCTCTTCCCTCATTTCCCGCCCAACCATTCGTTCTCAGCTCTTCTGCCAAAAAAATACATCCAAAAACAACAAAAGACATATTCCTTTAGGAACCACCTTTCACAGTTAAAACATAGAACTAACAAAAACATGTATAGACTCCATCTACTTTATATTTCTCAGTAAAGTACATAGACTCAATAAGATTTTCCAACATTTCCATTTGCATATTGTGGCATTCATCCTCCGTTCAAGGGACTGGAATGGTGGATACTGGCCCAGCAGTCCAAGTTATCAGCCCAAGCGAAGCAAGGGTGGATAACAAGGTCTCTGGACCATTATCCCCCCATCCCAGCCCCTGAAATGGGGGATCAAAACCATTAGTACATTAGCACCCAAGGTTCCCAAAGCGGGAACCCGGGGTTCTAAAATAAAGAATTTTTCTTCCTACACCGGT
The DNA here is from genome assembly GCF_040938575.1 of Ambystoma mexicanum. Lineage (NCBI taxonomy): Eukaryota > Metazoa > Chordata > Amphibia > Caudata > Ambystomatidae > Ambystoma > Ambystoma mexicanum. The sequence continues at coordinate 1,512,626,242 of NC_090937.1, read as the reverse complement.
GTAGAAAGGAAAATCCTTTTCCAAGATGGCCACCATGGAAATGGAAGGCGAGGGTTCCATACAGGGCCCCTCTTCGCTTTCCATGGCAGCCTGCAAAAGGCAAAAAGAGAACCCTATGACCATATTACCACGAGCACATGTTTCTTCCCTTTCAAATCTATCCTTATTTCGAATAACTTTACCACAAAGCCAGTCCCAGGTGGACATGACCACTTTAATCCTATGTTTTGTCCCTTCTGGTCATGGCCAGTAGCCAGATTGTCCGGATCATGACCTTATTCCATGACCCGGACAATCTGGACACTGTCCATGCCCACCGGCTATCCCTCAGTCACTAAAGCTATACCGCTATTTTTTTTAACTACATTATGACACTTGTCAAATAAGAAAACACTGCCACATTTGAAAAACCACGCTTTTAGATACTTGCCAATGCGCCTTACGCAAGTTTGCTGGAAATCCACCCACGTTTTATTTTTTCAAAACTGTCAAATGAATGCACATACAATCGTCATATAAGCTCTGCACAAAATCCCACCAAACTTTGTAAACTCATTCGAAATCATGTCAGAAATACCCCACCCATCGTCATCACCCCTCACCGCCCCAGACATTATTTCATAAGTTTCACAAGTGCAATTCTCAGAAAATATTACTGTCCCGAGGGTTCGGCCATGTATTTTTATACATACGGTGATCTATCGCAAACATTTCCGATTCGCCTTACCTCACTCTAACTCTTTTAAAAACATATGACATCTGGCAGCAGGGCACGATCATCTGCTGCTATTCTTATCCATTGCTGCATCTGCCTAAGGTAAGCTGCCTTGACGTCACTAAATCATATGCCCCGCCCCTGACCCTCACATCACCAACCCTAGTGATATTCTACACCTTTCTCAGTGACGTTCCTCTTCAGCGTAGCCAAATGCGCCCATAATCACCTACGTGACGTGACCCAGAACCTGAAAATCAACATACATCGACTAACAACACAGCACGTCACAATTTGGAATATTAAACCATACTTTAAAAGAAAACAATAACACTGTACAATTTGTAAAGTAATTTTATTTCACAATAAACGCTCCAAGAACATCCGACTATTGCCATATTCAATCAAATTGCAAATTTGTTTCTTCGCTCACGATCCAAAATGTTTATCGTGAAGCACACTTTGTTCTTCTTGCATACATAAGGAGTTTATTTTCGATAAAAGAACCGCTTGGGTCGCACAGTGAATTCCAGGTCTTCTGCATCAACTTGGGCCTAGACCACCATAAAGGATGTTATGTTACTCCTAATAGCTAGTACAGCGTACGGGCACATGGGCCCTGCGCAATCGTCCCAAAAAACAGTCACTCTGATCCAGGCATTGACAACTATGTGCAGCTGCCGATTAAAAAAGCTGTCAGTTGGCATAATGAATCCAATTCACCTTACCTCACTTTTCCTCTTTTAAAAACATACGAAATCTGGCAGCAGGGCGCGTCCATCTGCTGCTATTCTTATCCATTGCTGCATCTGCCTAAGGTAAACTGCCCTGACGTCACTAAATCATATGCCCCGCCCCTGACCCTCACATCACCAACCCTAGTGATATTCTACACCTTTCTCAGTGATGTTCATCTTCAGCGTAGCCAAACGTGCCCATAATCACCTACGTGACATGACACAGAACCCGAAAATTAACACACATCGACTAGCAACACAGCATGTCACAATTCGGAATATTAAACCGTACTTTAAAAGAAAACAATAACACTGTACAATTTGTAAAGTACTTTTATTTCACAATAAACGCTCCAAGAACATCCGACTATTGCCATATTGAATCAAATTGCAAATGTGTTTCTTCGCTCACGATCCAATATGTTTATCGTGAAGCACACGTTGTTCTTCTTGCGTACACAAGGTGTTCGTTTTCGATAAAAGAACCGCTTGGGTCGCACAGTGAATTCCAGGGCTTCAGCATCAACTTGGGCCTAGACCACCATAAAGGATGTTATGTTACTCCTAATCGCTAGTACAACGTATGGGCACATGGGCCCTGGGCGATCGTCCCAAAAAACAGTCACTGTGATCCAGGCGTTGACAACTATGTGCAGCTGCCGTTTAAAAAAGCCATCAGTTGGCATCTGGAATCTATGAAAATCTGTAAGGGGCTTCAATTCAACACTACAGCTAAGTCAATGCCTAGTCTGGGATGCTGATGGAACTCCTTATTGATGTATTTTTATGTCCAGTTCATTTACTCTGGATGACAACCCTTATATAACACCCCTCTCTCAGAATCCCCCCGACCCCGCTGAGCCAAGATGTAGGTTTGTTTTTCAAATTTAAAAGGTTTATTTGAAAATTAAACAATATATATCTATCACACTTTTATAGTAAATTAATATTTGATAGCACACTTGTGAGGATGATAATGATCAACAATGGATAATGTTACCATGGTACACTCTTTTTGATGGCTTAGAAGTGATATAGATAGGATGAAGTACCTGAGAATGCTTTTATGGCTTCAAGGACAATGCAATGATGAATGAAAATGCAGTACAGAAAATAAACTTGATATGACTTCAACAAAAGACAATGTAATCACTTTTCTTTGACAATTCACCCCCCACACCCCTTTATGCAAGGTAAAGAGAGGGAAGGAAAGCACACAGTTCTCAGGAATGCAATCAAATATAATTCAGTTCCCCCCTGGCAAGCTTAGAGGAAAAGGGATGATTTTAACACAGGCAAAGTACTTTAAAGGTGGTATGCAAAGAAGTGAAAAATATGCTAAAATGATTTTAATTCCCTCTAGAGGTTCAGGGTGGGTGCCAGCTACTTTGTATTAGTTCAGGATCACTTTGGCAATGCTCTATGAATGATTGTCAGGTTGCACACGAATTTCAGCAAGGAAAGCAAGGACAAATATTTTTACACGTGGCTGAAATGAAGCAAAATGTCAAATCGCTGCAAATTTAGTCGCGTGTGTCGAGCGCAATTACGGAGGCACTATAAGGAGTAGGAAGTCGGTTTAAGGTAGCTTTAAGATGACAGTTAAAACTTGCTCCTAGCACAAACGGTTCCGGAGATACGGCCGATTTAGTAAAGGTAGTTTTTCGGATTTTAAATTTTAAAGCTCAGAATGACAGATGACAGTTTTCAGTTTTAAAAATGATAGAATGACACGATTTTAGGAGGCAGTTCTAATAGGCTAAAATAGTTTGCATTAGATTATTTTAAACTAAGAGATTGGTTTTGGCACAGTGCTAGCTGGGTACTCACACTAGATTTTGGACAGGAATGCGCCTCGTCACGGATCTGGTCAACAGGTTGAACGGGACTTCTGGCGGTTCTGCTCACAGCGTCTGGTCTCTGGTTCTCTCTGGTTCCTGATACAGCACTGCTTTCTGGATACTGCTACAGGTTCTTGCAAAAGTTCTTGGCAAAGAATTCAAACAGCTCGCCCGGCTGTTGAATAGGTTGGTTGGTTTTGAGGTCTGCTGAAGAGGATTCAGCTTGTGGATTCAGGCCTCTCTGCTACAAATTGTGGAGTTAATTTCTGGTCTCTGGAGATTGATGGATTTGAAGTCTGGATCTCTGGATGTGAAGTCTGAAGTCTCCCGGCAAAGCGTTCCGCAAGAAAGTGGAAAGTGAATGTCTCTACCTGGGTTTCAATGTTCCTTTTATGTGTTTTGAAAATGGGTGTGTGCCTGGGCCTAGCTAAGCCTGCCCCTCTCACTTATCATTGGCCAAGCTTTCCTCTCTCCCTTGATTGGGGGAAAGAAATGGAGTGTCAGTGTGATGCTGTAGGTTTTATGGACAGAGGAACCTCCCCTTGTCAAATTGCACACAAATCTATTTCTGACCCAAATACATATTTATCTATGTACCATATTTCTAATATTATAGGTCCAGTTAACATATTTTCTGTAGCACCAAACCATCCGATCCCTGTCTTTGTACGATGTTGTGTCCACTTATGACAGAATTCTCCCCTTTTCATCCAGATAACGACCTCTAAACCTTTCCAGATTTGACACAAATGTGCACCAGGGATATGGGTTTCAGATGATAAAGTGTCAGATTTTTAACATGCATACGTTTGGAGTAACAACCTTTTTTTCCGCTACTATCCCCACGAACATACCACAGGGTCTTAACACCTCATAAAATGTGCACAGAAAAATCACAAGAATGATAATGTTATTTATATAATTTTGACAAGTCCGCACTATGAATTATCCATCTTTTTAAAATCATGCTCTGGCCCCAAAGGGGTGTGGTTTTCCAAAGCACATGGTGGAATTTCTGGATTATCCACTTCCCCCAAGCTCAGCCTGCTCTCACAGGCACTGCCCCTCCTAGTTTCTCCCAAGAGGAAGCCATTTTACGACCCCCCCCCCCAATATAACATTTGCCTAAGTCCAGGACAGGGCTTTGTTCAACTTCCTGCAGTCTGCAGGTACCACTCCCCTAATTCAATCAGAGAGGTGTCACCTCCTTTTGGTGGGGGCAGCAGGATGCAGCCATGCCTAGGAAGAGTTGTTGAGCCAGTTCAACTCCTGTCGGGGGTAGTTGTCAGGCAGAATTCAGCTAAATGTCACTTTAGTTCCCAGTTTTCTACATTCAAATCCAACTTACAATTTTTGCACACGCAGCTAGAATGCTGATTCTAAGTTCAAAACTATGACATTTAAACAATTGCAACCTATGTGACACTCACAAGTAGGTCACTCATTTATTCTAAACATTTCGATTTGAGTGGCTTTAAACCCAAATTCACTTAAACTGCTGTCATCCCTAGCTATTTTTTATATATACATTAAATAATTACTTCCTTCAAGTCATTTCAGAATATAGTTTTACATTGTATCCACCTCTTAGCAAGTCTTTCCTTGGCCTGGTTTGGGTTCATTTGTTCAGTTTTACACAAAAGTCTCTTGGTTTTAAAACGCCGGCTTTCTGATAGTGGTGAGCACCAGTACTGCATCCCTTTTTGACATTAAGAAAATTCATTCCCTATAGTTCTGGGTTGCTTTTGGCAATCAGCATTGCCATTCCCAATGGTTTCAGGCTACTGTGTGTGTAGCCCAATGGTGGTTTTAGGCAGTGCCCTCCTGTGCTCACAACATAGGCAAAAATGGGTGGCAGCCTATTCTTCATGTTTTCCCTGTGCACTCTCTGGGGAGTTCTGGCCATCATGATGTTTTCAATGCCAGTAATGCACAGTTTTATGGTAGGGCTTGGATGCATGGGTAAAAAACATCCCACAAATCGCAGAAAGGCAGAATGTATCTGTTTCGAAAACATAACAGAAAATGTGTCTCAATACCCAAACGTTATTGCAATGTATCTATTTACTTTTTAATTCGGCATAGAGTTTAACCTAATGATTAGCACACACATCAAACAATCTCAACAAAGAGAAAACAATGTGGAAACTGGTACACAATTCGATATGGTCACACATTACATTTTAATTAAATATTAGCGTTGAACATGGGTGAACCTAGTGATGGTCTAGATGCACCTCGATGCTGCACTCCCCATAACCACGCAAAAAAGACAACTACACACAATGATAGTACTTGTGTTACATTGCAATAAGCAACACAGAACAAACAAATAGACTATAACCCAAAATTAATCTTCAGATAATAATAAGTTAATGCTCGTTCCGGTATACAATCGTCAAAATCAAACTTACGTTATATTCACCATTTCCATTCTCTTGGCATAAGTCAGACCGTAATGCTCACTGCGTCCGCACCAAAGATTCTTCATGAACTGAATTTACATGTTCCTTACACACTTTTGGAATGCATAACCTTATCAAATCTTCATGATTACAAACCCCCTCTCATTGCATTCCTTACGGAATGTTCCCTTTCTCTCAAGGTCAAAAATCAATTGAACCTTATACTGTGTGTCCAATGCGTGGGCCTCCTTAGCTCGCAACCAAAAATTCAAAGCTGGTGACCTTCACTCAGAATCAAAATACATTCTCACTTTGCAACAACTTTCCTCACCGATGCCATGAGAACTGTTATTCGCATACACGTGCAGGGCCGCTCTTTGCATCAGACAGTGCAGCTGGCTGCATCAGATGCCACACTGGGGCAGCAGTCTGCCTCCATTATTATTTTAATTACATTTTAACACAGACACATTAGTCCTGCGCCTGTACCTCCAAATGTACGTATGACTTTTGTGACAAAAAACACCAGTTTTTTGCCTCTTGCTGCGATATCCCATCCCATCCTCATCAACCCTCAACTCCCCAGGCAGTATTTGATAAGTTTAACAAGTGCAATGTTGTGTTATTTAATATGTTTTTGCAGCGATGTCCGCGGACACCAAAACACAGATCCAAGATGGCGGGCACATCGGGACAATCTGACGCTCTTCACGCTCTTCACCATCCAATCAGCAAACACATCACATGCCCTCAGACATGAGGCAACTGATTAGCCAATCGATATCTTGCCCGCGGAGCGAACAGGGAAGTGTGTCCGCGGAGCGGACATAGATATCACTAATTTTTTTAGACCTACTTTTTGCTCGTTTAAAAAAAAAAACTACTAGACGGATTTTCACCAAATTTACAAAAGCACGCTTTCGGGACCAAGCCGCTGCCCCTGCTGCAAATTTGGTGAAAATCCATCCAGAGGTTTGGGCTGTAGGCGTGCGCAAAGTTTTTTCTCCATTCAGTCTATTTTTTTCCCCCCAGGACAAAAACTCACCAAGCTTTGCAAAAAATGTCAGAGTGGACCATATACTTTTTTTGCAAAGTTTGGTGTGGAGTCGTCCAGGCGGAGCAAATTTATTTTTTTTATGTGATGTCCATTGTGTGTATATGTGAAAGGTTCCATGTGAACTACAACACATTAATTAAAAAAAAGAAATATCACCTCACTGCTAGAAACCTTATGCCAACATCAAGGGGGTTGACAGATTCCGTTGCTCTGGCTGGAAGAACTGGGCCACATCAGAATAAAAACATCTGTGTTCTCGAATTATCATGTTTTTTCTGTCAACAAACGATACATTAAATCTATTCAAGCATGGTGGTGCAAGGCCCGCAAACCGGGGCACCTCCTAATATTCTTATTATTATTATTTGAATATTGAGCGCAGACGTAGCTTTGCGAAACAGCAGAGCATTTTACAGATGTATACAACAATACAGATCCATAATGGAGCACTATACAGAGGTATATAATAGCACAGATGCATAACAGAGCACTTTTCAGAGATAACCACAGAACAGATATACAGCAGGGGGTAGCATACGAAGGAGCATAGAGGAGCAGTAAAGCTGTACCGGGTGGCAGGGTGTAGAGGTGCAGGCGGTGTCTAGCAGGTCAGGTGCTGAAAGGGCCGACCTGATGGCCTAGTTGTTGAGGAGAAGAGACTCCATGAAGATTTTGGTCTTCAATTCTTTTCTGAGTGTAAGAGTATGGGGGTGAGTCTGATGCTGACAGGGAGGAGGTTCCATAGTCTTGGGGCATCATCAGAGAAGGCTTGTTTTCTGGTCCTTTCCATTTTGCAGGACCAGATTTCAAGTCTACATGTGTCCTGGCTTCTGGTGGTTTGCTCTCCACCAAAGATGCTGAGTTCCTCTGCAAGGTAGCTAGATGACATGAGGGTGACTGCCTTATAGATGATGTAGCAAGACTTGAAGGTGATTTGTGCATGCAGTGGGAGCCTGTAAAGGTTAATGAAGGCCAGGATCATGTGGTTGCATATGCGTAGACTCGTGATGAGGCTTGGGGCCATGTGTAGGACACTTCACATGGGTGCAAGGGAGGACAACGGGAGGCCTTAGAGGAGTGCATTGCCCCATCCAGGTGTGATAGGACAAGTGCTTGAACAGCTGATCTAAAGCTATCCAAAGGGAGAAAGGGCTTGACCTTCCGCAGGAGGGAGATCTGATACCAAGCTTTCTGAATTTTCTTAGATATGTGTGTCTTAAAGGAGAGGTGTTAGTCGATGTGGAACCAGAGGGACTTGGCACAGGGGTGAACTTGAGTGTGAAGCCCTCAGAGTTCATAGTTGATTGCCAGGTCTGTATGTCTGGGTGTTCGGTGTTGTCGGTGAGGAGTAGGAATTCGGTCTTGGATGGTTTGAGCTTCAAGTATGCACTGGACACCGAAGACTGGATCAGCAAGAGGCAGGATTTGAGCCTATGGATGTGCTTGATTGAGTCGATCTTGAGGTATATCTCTGTGTCGTCAGCATATTGGTTGATGTGGATGTTGTGTGTGGCTAGGAGGGCCCCCAGCTGCTTCATGTACACAGTGAAGATCACTGGGCAGAGGATGGAATCCTGTGGGAATCCACAGGTGGTGGGTAAAATTGGTGATCTAGAGGAGTCCATCTGAACAAACTTCTGGTCGTTTTCAAGGTAGGATGTGATCCAGCGTAGGACAAGGTTGCTGATCCCCATGTGCCAAATTAGGGTGTCCATAAGCGCCTGGTGTCCACTGTGTCGAACACGGCCAAGAGATCAAGTGGAACCAGGAGGCAGGGGTGCGCATCGTCAAGGATGTTGAGGGTGTTGTCAACCACCTGTATGGTTGCTGTCTCTGTGCTGCATCTGGGTCTGATCACAGATTGGTAGGTTTGGAGGAGATTGTTGATGTCAATGTGTTTCAGTAGTTGTGTGGCTACCGCTTTCTCGATTATTTTACATAGGAAGGGAAGATCAGTGATGGGGCTATCGAGGTTGTAGAGGGAGGATTTGTCCTGTTTTTAGGGTTGATGGGAAGGTGCTTTGAGTTGTTGATGTCCTCCAGGTAGGGAAGGAGAGCTTCTGCTGGGAGGATCTGGAGGATTGATACTGGAAGGATGTCATCTGTATATGATGTGGCTTTGAGGGCAGCCAGGGTTCTATCCTGTATGACTTTACACTCCAAATGGCAGACCCTGATATATGCAGTTAAGGCTATTTATTACACCACCACCAACATAACAAGAGCAAACACTGATCAAACCTCACTTTCATCCCAGAGGTATTAGAATCCCGGGAGAAGTGTGGGGCTATCAATACATTCTTTATCAACAAGATCAATATAATATGGCTCCATATAGAGGGCTCCAAATCCTCTGAGACTCCTACCTATTTCACCACCAGGCCTCCAACTTAGACCAACTTCTATCGTCTCTCACAATAAGAAATCTCATACGTGATCACATCCTCGAATTTGGCCTCTTACACTGAAGACATGGACGTGGCCACCATCTTATAAAAACATGGCCCTGTCCTTACTGCTCTTCTCAGGGTAGTCAATACCTCTCTCCTTGATATAACATTCCCATATATGCTAAACACGTGGTGTCTATACCAACTATTGAAAAAGAAAAAAAACTGATCATCACCCAGAAGACATAGGAAAGTACTGGCTGATCAGAAGCCTCCCATTTATCACCAAAGTCATCAAGATGGTAGTTGTTAGCAGATGCGTTGCTAGGGGGTGGCTAATGGGGCTGTAACCCCTGATCTTTTGGTTGTAGCCCCGATAGACTCTCAGGAGCTACAACCAAAAGGGTAGCTAGCCCCCAGTTCCAACATAAGCGTAGCCCCAGATCTTTTCCAGACCTAGCAACACCCCTGGTTGTTAGCCAACTACTTTAAAAAATAGAACAACTTAGACTGCTCTATGATCACAAATCTGGACTCCTCCCTAAATGCAGCACTGAAACAAGCATGATCCAGGTGGTTAACAACACCCTTCTTATTATTGAAAAATGAGACTAGTGCTTGCTAACCTTCCTGGACTTCGCATCTGTGTTCGACCCCATCAACCATGACACACTATTCACCCGCCTTGAAAATCTGATGGGCTTCTCTGGCCCCATCCTGAAATAGCTCATATCCTTCCTATCTGTCATAGACCTACTGTCCAGATGGGATCTCTAAGGTCCAAATGCCACCCAAGTAGCTGTGGGGTATCTCAGGGTTCCAGTCTCTCCAAGATCTCCTTTAGCTGTATATGGGACCTGTGGCTTCACTCTTAGACAAACATAACAGTGAGATACACCAGTACATAGATGTGCACAATTGTACATAAAGGTTAAATGCACACAAAACATTGCTCACGAAGGTGATACTTCTGGGCCACGCCTCCAAGTAGGCATCCACTCTAAGTTGGCTGTTCAAAATGCACTTAGCCAGGTTCAACCCTCACATCACCAACTCAGCAACATCTCTCATCATTATGAATGGAAATCTATCCATCCAATACCATAACACATTCACAAAAGGGCCCAAACGGATTGGTGTCAGATCTCTCTACTCCCAAAGATCAAGCTATTCTTCCGACTTCCACATGGTGGTGCAGGCTTCAGTGAGCTCACATATTGACAGGGATAATGACTCGCTCACAGGGCTACTGGCTGATCACCTGGCTCATCTCAAAGTGACCCACATCATTGGCACATTAGAAAATTGACTGCAGCACTCACATCTTGCATGCATCACATTGGCTACCTATCCCAGCTGGGATCTCGTTGAAACCTGTCTACCTTACCTCCTAAGTAAACTGGCTTGCACTGATAAAACAAGTAAACAGTCCTACTCATGCTATGCTCCAGTCCTCTGGAACTCCAATCCAGTAGTAATCCAGACTGTTCCAAATCTCCTTCACTTTAGGAAAGGGCTGAAGACTTGACACGTCCAACAACACGGTGGTATTGCATACATTCTGGCTATTCTGTGCATACCACCTTCAGTAAGTTGTATTTTGATCATTAATATTAGTGTTTACTTGATGACTTGTTAAATTCTCACTACCAATATTTCGCACTGTAGTCTCTGCAGTGGCACCCCCGAGCCAAATTCTCCATCATAAACATATATAATACAAATAAGAGTAACTTAACATTCATGTTTGGCTTTCCCCTCCTTTGGCTTTCATTCAAATTAATTGTGTTTGGTGATTGTCCAACTCCTCAGTGGCTTGTGTCACACAGTAAAGCACATCAACAGAAAGGCACCTTCTGGTGACATGCTATCCAATAACATTGGCTCAGTAAGGGGCTGATTTAGAAAGAAGTGTCTATGAGGTGCTATGAATGACTACCTTCTCAATTAAATAGTAATCAGGAGTACCCAGAGTCACTGAGCGTAACTTCCTTATTAATCAAATATTAGCACCCGTGGCAGGATAGGCAACCAATCAGATTGATCGGATTGCAGGCTGAATCTCACAATCTCATCCCACGTTCTGAGCAGCCTGATGGCTGCTTCCTCTGCCCTGCCATCTTCCTCCCCATCCTCCCATCCCTTCCCCTCATGACTCTGGTCCCTTCCCCTTACAGCCCAATTTGTCTGATTTGTTCAGCCATCTTAGACAAGTATTTTATTTGAATGAACCGGATGCCGCAATACATCACATTCATTCAGACCAAATGCATTGCTGTCAGTACCCTGGATTTCCTGATTCAAAACCAATAACAATACCCAATCCAGCGGCCGGATCATGTGGTAACGCTGTCAGGGCCCATCGTTAAGGCCCTCACACTTTACCACTTAAGTATTATTGCTATAGTCCTCTCCATGTGTAGGTCAAGGTTAAATAAAAATAGGCCTCATTACAAGTCTGGCGGTAGCCGTGCCGGTAAAACTGGCAGGGTGCCACCGAAGTTGCAAGATTTTCCGGCACCTGGCTGGCCGGATTTACCGGGGCATTACAGCACAGCCCCGGCAGTCCTGGAAGTCAGGCGCCGGAAAAGGTAAATCCCCATTCCCGTTTGAGTTCCATAGGACTCAAGGGGAATGGGGAGCATGGAAGCACCATCACCGTGTGGAATAGTGCCGGTGCTTCCATGTAAGTCTGCGAGTGGGTGCTGTCTCGCCTGCCAGATCAGGCCTGGCGGGCAGGACGGCAGCTGCTTGCAGAGTCGGAGTGTGCCGGTATAGTAACAACAGTGCCGGTAGGCTTGCCGGCAACTTTGTTACCAGACCGGCACACTCGTAATGAGGCCCATTGCCTTCTTTATGAATCATTCCCACCTTGCGCTGTATTTAACTACAATTGTATGTCCTTCGACTCTCATCCTGCGTACAATTAAGGGTGGATTTAAAAAAAAAAAAAAAAAGCTCTGCCACTGATGCATTTTGCTAAAATAAAGACCACTTTTTGGGAGAGAAACAACCCATCCTTCCGCCAAAAAAAGGCAATGTTCTAAGTGCTACACGACACGTTACACTTGCTGTATAGCTATTTCAATTCATATCCTTAACATTAACACATAGACACAATTCAGGTGCACTCCCTTCTTACATACGTGCTTAAAGATTCCTTGAAACATGCTTTAGGGACAGTAAAAATACGTTAAAAAAAGCGTACTCTATCATTAATGGAACTCGAGGGGTTCAGATTTTTGTCAAAGGGACAATTTGAAAGGGACAAACAGGTTGGTTATTTTCTTAAATGGCTGCATTACATCATTGGACCAGAAGGGGGCACCCGAACACACTGTATGATATTCTGTTTTAATAGGGAGACCTGCATTCGTGGCTTTACTGTTATTGCTGCTGAAAAAAACACACACACACAAAATTGGCAACATTGAAGAAAACACAGAGGAGTTGGTATTTTTGAGGCAAGGGGCACGGTCTGCCAAGTTTTCAAATACACACAATATTTTGACTTCCGTATAAAATCAGATAACAGTGAAAACGTTGGCGCAGCAAAGGGTTGCCTGGCAAGTCGTTTAGTGATACAGTAACGGTGTCGTTCTATATGTCGCCAGAACAGATATCAGAGAGCCCAGGCGTCTGATTCGTTCATGTGTAGCTGACACGCTGGTGCGGTGTGTTCACTCGACCAAAGGCTAAGTACTGCGTGAAATCGTTGTAGCCTTCAAGATGCACGGCTGAAGACAAACTAAATACGGTGCATATGCCTACTGCAAAAAAGAAGACGTTGTTTACGGCTGTCGATTAGGAAAACCACAGCACGAGTCACAGAGACATGTGCACTGCAGCTGTGCATGTTATCTACACAAACAGCGACATGCGTGAACTGAGTCAATTTCTGCGTGGGATTCAAAGAGCGGCGAAATATTTTACTGCACCATTGCTGGGCTGGCTTAAGTCATAGCACGGTGGGCGTGCGCCTATTTCCATCCGTCTGTCGTTCAACTACTTCCATTAATGTGTAGATTTGTTTACACTTCGTGGCAGCACACGTGCTGGGTACGACGTCCAAGGGGGGCGGCTGGAACTCCTAACCCCTCCCGCGCCGCAAACCCCCACCACCCTCGTTCAATAATGAGCTCTAATGCTGAGCATTGACACAGCTTGACCATCAAACTGAGGGGCTGGGGCGGACACAGTCAAATGTAATGAAGCTGCAAGTGCCAACAGCTGTGTTCAGCGGTATCAACTCAGATAAGAATGTGTTAGACCTACTCTACATGCCTTCACGATTTCATGTTTGGGCCTCATTACGAGTTGGGCAGTATTCTGGTGGTAAATCGGACAGAATACCGCCCAATGCAATTACTGTTACTGGCGTCTTGTGGAATTACCGCTGGATTACAAGTGGCAGTGGTGGAGCAAGCCCCAATTTCTTCAGGGTCCAGCGGGCTCTAGGGGTATTTTCAGCGTAATTACCGCTGATGGAATTACCACAGTGGTAATTCTGCTGATTTTGCCGACTTTTTAGTGGACAGTGGGAGGATTTAACTCCAGCAAAGGGTGGAGGTAAATCCCCCACTCCAGACCCACATTCGTAAAATGGTAGTGCGGGAAAAGTGGCAGTAATTACATTACTGCCAATTTTTTCACACACCACCATACTTGTAGTGAGCCCGAGAATTCACCAAGTTAAGCAATGAAAGGCATGCTATTCATTTCTACCCAGCACATACTACATCTTTGGGGGGAAGCTTGTTATGTTTGCTTGATATGACAGTGTTCATATTATTTTATTTTGGTTTTGTTTGACCATTTATATCAGTATCAAATGGATGAAGTATCACGTGTCTGCTTAAATCGCGGATCCCTCCGAGCTGGATTTTCCACAGTAACAAAATTGTGTGATCCTGGGCATGTTACCTTCTCTCTCTTTGGCTCGTTCCACCTAAGTGTCGTCATTGGGTGTGGATAAAACACGGATCATCTTAAGAAGTGCTGCATAACCAGTAATAGGCATTGACAGAGCATATGTTTTTTGCTTTGGTCAGCATGAGTTTATTAGTAAGGAGAGAGGAAAACAAGGGGCAAGGTGTAGGAAGGAAGGAAGGAAGGAAGGAAGGAAGTGAGGAAGGAAGGAAGGAAGGAAGGAAGGAAGGAAGGAAGGAAGGAAGGAAGGAAGGAAGGAAGGAAGGAAGGAAGGAAGGAAGGAAGGAAGGAAGGAAGGAAGGAAGGAAGGAAGGAGGGAGGGAGGGAGGGAGGGAGGGAGGGAGGGAGGGAAGGAAGGAAGGAAGGAAGGAGGGAGGGAGGGAGGGAGGGAAGGAAGGAAGGAAGGAAGGAAGGAAGGAAGGAAGGAAGGAAGGAAGGAAGGAAGGAAGGAAGGAAGGAAGGAAGGAAGGGGGAGAGAGGGAGGGAGGAAGGAAGGAAGGAAGGAAGGAAGGAAGGAAGGAAGGAAGGAAGGAAGGAAGGAAGGAAGGAAGGAAGGAAGGAAGGAAGGAAGGAAGGAAGGAAGGAAGGAAGGGAGGGAGGGAGGGAGGGAGGGAGGGAGGGAGGGGGGAGGGAGGGGGGGGGGAGGGAGGAAGGAAGGAAGGTAAGGCGGGAGGGAGGGAGGAAGGAAGGACGGAAGGAAGGAAGGAAGGAAGGAAGGAAGGAAGGAAGGAAGGAAGGAGGGAGAGAGGGAGGAAGGAAGGAAGGAAGGAAGGAAGGAAGGAAGGAAGGAAGGAAGGAAGGAAGGAAGGAAGGAAGGAAGGAAGGAAGGAAGGAAGGAAGGAAGGAAGGAAGGAAGGAAGGAAGAAAGAAAGAAAGAAAGAAAGAAAGAAAGAAAGAAAGAAAGAAAGAAAGAAAGAAAGAAAGGAAGGAAGGAAGGAAGGAAGGAAGGAAGGAAGGAAGGAAGGAAGGAAGGAAGGAAGGAAGGAAGGAAGGAAGGAAGGAAGGAAGGAAGGAAGGAAGGAAGGAAGGAAGGAAGGAAGGAAGGAAGGAAGGAAGGAAGGAAGGAAGGAAGGAAGGAAGGAAGGAAGGAAGGAAGGAAGGAAGGCATCAATCTGGATGTGGAGGACCAAGGGGCAGGTAGTGGTGATTAACACAAGAAATAGTTGTGCTTGCATGGACAGACACAAATCACCACTAAAACCTTTTTCATAGTAGGTCAGGAAATGCACAAAACACATATGCCAGTAACTGGATCTAGTTGAAAGCATTTGATAGAGCAAAGGCTAGCTGCAGCACTGATGGGGTAGTTCGTGTAGCGCTACTAGCTCATTCTAGTGAAACGTCCCATTGATCTCAAAGACATGGTTTATACTGGATCTAGGTGTCAAATATTGGTTTAACACTGGGATCCCCCTGATAAAAGAAAATCCAAACTAGCCCTGATTTGACGCAATCTAGGAGATGCACAGAGAGCCATCGGAGAGCACCTTGACTCAGTGGGAACCATTTGGAAATAATCAATTGGCAAGTATCCCAGGGCACCCACGCTTCCTGCGAAAAGGATGAGAGAGCAGAATCCATTTAAGCAAGGGTGGGATGTCCTAGTTTCTAATGGCTTCAGTGGCTGGCGTGTATTATACTTCCAAACATAATTATGCACGTGTCTATGCACCTTCACACGATAAGTGTGCATTACATAATATCCAAACGTTGTTCAATACACGTGTAACCTATATACATGGATAAGGCTCGTTCAATGTACATTCATAATGCACGCTATGAAAGACACCACATTCTGCATATTTGTAGTTTGAGACCATCTTTGCAGCTGTGTTCCCATACTAATAAATGTTTCTTGCTTGTGGTTTTTAAATTGTGTCTAGCAGGCATTTTATATTTAGCAAAAACAGCATACAGAGGCAAAATGAGACAAAGGTCCTAATTCACAGAGCGATTTCCAATGGGTGTTTGCCATTATAAAACACTTTTGTGAGTTAGGCCCTTAGGGCTGACAATACAACTCAAGGAAGGGTACAGTCGCGGGAGGATAGCTTAGGGGCAACATGCTCGCCTTGGGAGCAGGACGACAGGGAGCAACACAGGTTCGATCCCTGGGTCTGCGCTTAGAATCCTCTGGGTATTAAGTGCGTTATAAATAACCAATCATATCAATAGTCATTATCAAGTTTTCCTCTAACTGATTACAGGTGTGACAATGAAAGGCCTGTGTGCACCAAAGCCAAAGCATTGTGTGGAAAAGGGATGTGACGAGCCAACGAATGAGCGTGCAAATCGAATTGCCACTGAAGGTGCAAACTATAAGCTTGTGTCCTATGTATATGATCCGGTATCCATATGGTTTTCTACATGTTTTCTAATGCTCCTTTTCTATACATTCAAAAACAGTAGATGCTGCGCTCGGATAAGAGAGAAGCCGCCTGCCCCATGACTTGCAATACAGCGGGTAAGAGGGCAGGCAGGCTAGGCATTAGCCATCTCTCCATACAGCGCTTTTTGTGAATTAGGCCCATTTAGCGTGGTGCAAAGAGTCCATTTGCTGTGCAAAGTCACTTTGCTGCACTCTGTGGTTTCGGCTCAGTGCAAAGTGTATTTTTGCCGTGCAAAGTCATTCTGGAATCCCTTAGGGCCTAATTCATGAAATATGTTGCACAGTTGCACTGCCAACAAACACCCTGATTCACAGAATGGTGCAACAATACCCTTTGCACAGCTCTGTGAATCAGGGTGTTTGTTAGCCGCGCAAAGCCACTTTGCACCATGCTAAAAGTTCCATGAACTGGGTCCTACGTATGACAGACACCCGAGCGGTTATGCTTTGGCATGTGCTCCATATGGTGGTTTGTTCATCTTGGTGCGCAGAAAACTGTTTTCAATGAGCGGTGAAAAATAATTGCAGCTTTTGTGAATAGTCTTCCCGTGCCTGGAAACATATGATACTGGCCCTGTCTTAAATCCACTAACATGGAAAGAGCAATTGTCAAACTTAAATCGTGAAATGAATATATTTATACTGTTTATATATCTGCCGTTTCTTTGCAATACAAGAATGACCTGCTTTAGGTTTCTGACTAATACTGGTCAGCCGGAAACATTGGGCCTCATTACGACCCTGCGGGTCCAGAAGGAACAGTGGTGGAAAATCCGCCACCACCGTTCTTTCCGGATCGGCTGATTAAGAGTCCTGCGGGCGGGAGGGGTCTCTCCCGCCAGGTCTGACCTGGTGGGTTTAACACCACCCGCCTGCAGCTGGACATGGAAACACTGGCTCTGTCGTAGACAGAGCCAGTGTTTCCATGGCCCCATCCCATGGGAATGGGGATTTACCGATTTCTGCCTCCGGAATTACCGGAGGTTGTAATGCCCCAGTGATTCCGGCAATCACGGAGGCGGAATGGTAATAGGAGTCCGGCGGTAACTTGCCAGAATTTCCGACATGGTTACCACCGGACTCGTAATGAGGCCCATTGCGTTTTTGTTCAGTGCCACATGGCGGATTTCTTGTACCAACAATACATTTAATTGCGACTGCCACGGTCATCACCAAAGCCGATGTAAGAGGCCCTTTTTGGCATCAGGTATATCTAGAGTGGGGGGTGGCTGGGTATGCAACCTGACCATCCAAATGCCTGGCCTAGAGATTCCATGATCCCTACACATTAGCTATGCTGGCTGGGGCAGCTGGGAGTTGTACATCAGCACATGTGCAGTGCGAGATGTAGCTAACTCTGACCTAGATTCCCACCCAACCTAGTATATCTTACACGAGGTGTAACCTTCATCTGACGATAGGATGGCATGTACATTGGCTTTAACGTGTTCTGTCTGTGCAATTTAAACACATTGTGGGTCCATTAGTTATTCATAGGATCCTAAAAATAAACGAGTGCATGCAAGTTATTTGCACGAGTTATCTATAATGACAACAGTGAAACCATTACATTGGTTGGATACTGTAAATGTATTGTTTAGAAAATGCAACTTAAATGTATTTATTTTATTTGCATTTTTAAAGCACTCACACAGCCCGGGGACATCGAGGCGCTGTTACAGAACGTTTTGTTGTTGTCTTAGTTGCATATTTATAACATGCTTAAATACCCAGAGGTTGCTAGGTGCGGACCCAGGGAGCGAACCTGTGTTGCTTCGTGTCGCCTTGCTTCCCAGGCGAGCACGTTGCCACTGAGCTATCCTCCCAGTATCTTGTGACGGATTTAGAAACATTGTGTATAACCATGTTGGTCAAGTTGTTGAAATCTTTCAGTAGACTAAGACATGCCTTAATCTAAAAGGACAGGTGCAATTGCATGCATGTGGCCACATTGCTAATTGTTTCCATGGCCACAGCCTGGTTTCCTTTTGCTTTTCAATGGGTGCCTCGGGGCATAAGGGCCAGTAGTTACGCTTCTGCAGGCCCATCTTTCATTGCCGAAGAGTTTTTAAAATCGTGGGATGAGGAGAATTGAATTTTAATTGGATTGTCAGGCTTAGCTGAATAAGCATCAGAGGCAGAATTATTGTCAGACATCGCCTTGGGCTTAGCACGCTTTATGAATGCCTAAATAAATAAATAAATACAATGGCTGTGTAATGGATCCCCGGGTTATCCCGGGAATCTCCTTAATGAGCAGCCAACCAATCAAAGGCTGGAGAAAAGATTGGGACCCAGTACTTGGGCTGAGATAATTGGATGTAAGCGGCGTAAATCCAGGGACAGGTCGAAAGTGGGGTAGGGCTGTCACAGTCTGGCTTTTGAGACTCAGATGGAAATTGAGCTTCAGCGAGCTGTCAGAATTCACCAACCATGGCATTTGCAGAAATAAGTGTTTACAGAAATACGGCCATAGTGTTTCCAGCAAGTTATCAAAAACATGCATGCATTCCTGGCCTGTTTTCATTGCGGCACCAATTCGCATTTTTGTTCCGTAATCGTGAATGTTTTTGGAATGGAAACAGAGTTCTCGTCATTGTGTTGGCTACCCGAATGGTGCAAAGTATTAGTTGTACAATTCAAGACCTGTGACCTCCCCGCAGCTTCTAAATCCATCACTCTTGCCAGTTCGTGCTCACACATGTTAACGCGAGCTAGGGCAGGCAGATGGGAAATCGAGGAGCATTCAACAATGGCTTAGCACAGCGCATGGGCTGCGACAGGAAACGGAAAGCAGGCGGGCGGCGTGATTTGGGATGCGGGCAGCAATGCGAGGATTAGACAAATTGTGATATTTTGGCTGGCGATCATGCGGCTGACAATTAGTCAAAGACACTGTTAAATTATGGCTCGGTGTTGTAAATTTCAACAGGAATTGCAGACTAAAAGGTTGGAAATTAGTGTTGAGCACCATTTTATCATCACTGTTAATTATTTCAATTATCTAGCGAGGGCCATAAGACATGAAGGCAAGGTAGAGTTTAGCGTTTTAGTGCTCGAGCCCATCAAAGCTAGACAATGAAGCCGGCCATAAATAAACCTAAGACAATGTCCGTCTTGTGCCTTCTACGGGCCCACTAATGGGTTGCTTTATTCGGGGGGGACTAGTTTCGGATAATATAATCGAAAGGACGTGTTTAGGTATTTCTGGCAAAGCAGCAGTCATTAGGGGGTGATCCTTGCATATCTAGCGAACATTAAACTGTATTTTGGAAAGTGTGCCTCGCGGCAAGTGTAGTTAGTAAACGGTCAAAATTAGCGCTTGAGCAAAATATTTATGCTTTGAATGCATTTCTGCACAAGGACACATTCACCCTGATTCATGGAACAGTGCAAAGTGTATGTTTGCAGTGCAAAGCCAATTTGCACTGGAAAACTCCACTTTGTACTGTTCTGTGAGTCAGGGTGGAGCAGTGCAAAGTGTATTGTTGCTGTGCAACGTGATTTTTCACGGCAAAACTCCACTTTGCACTGTTCCATGAATCAGATTGGAGCAGTGCAAAGTCTATTTTTGCAGTGCAGCGTGTTTGTGCACGGCAAAACTCCACTTTGCGCGGTTGCATGAATCAGGGTGTTTGTTGGCATTGCAAAGTCACCTTCCACCAGTGAAAAGTCACTTTGAACCATGCAAAAAAAATCATGAATCAGGCCCTCAATCACAGAAGCATTTGAACTGCCACTTGGATAAAAACTCAGGGCCCAATTCATGGAATTATTCCCACGGTTCAAAGTGACTTTGCACTGCCGACATAAACCCTGATAAATGGAACTGTGCAAAGTGTATTTGTGCTGTGAAAAGTCAGTGCATAGTCATTTTTGCAGTACAAAATTACTTTGCACCGACTTTGCACTGCAAACATACACTTGCACTGTTCCATGAATCAGGTTTTGTGTGGACAGTGTCAATGTCACTTTTCAGCAGTGCAAAGTCACTTTAAACCGTGTACAACATTCCATGAATCGGGCCCATTGTGTCTTGGTGCTAGAACTAAAATATAAAAATAATTAAATAAAGATTACTTTTTGTTGTTGTGTAATTTTACATTTTTTTTACATAAGGGGTTGGCCAAATGTTAACTCATTTGTTATGTGTGTGTTCCGATATAAAAACAAGATTTAAAGTGAGGCACATCAATACACATGTGTAGAACAAACCTACATTGGGGACATGTTACAGAAACTTTGCAACTTTGACATTTTTGGTGAACAACTAAGAAGAGCAAAGCACTGGTAGCAGCATCAGGAAATGACTCAGGAAGAGCCATTCCAAAAGTAAAATGAATTTCAATTCGTAGCTGAAAGGCAAGCCAACCCCCAAAGTAGGGTCAGGCGAGACCACCGGTTAGAATGGATATGGCTCCAGCATAGTGTCAGGCCAGACCACCGGTTAGAATGCATATGCCTCCAGGATAGTGTCAGGCCAGACCACCGGTTAGAATGCATGTGCCTCCAGGATAATGTCAGACCAGATCACCGGTTAGAATGCATATGGCTCCAGGATAGTGACAGTCCAGATCACCGGTTAGAATGCATATGGCTCCAGGATAGTGTCAAGCTAGATCACTGGTTAGAATGCATATGGCTGCAGAATAGTGTCAGTCCAGATCAAGGGGTAGAATGTATATGGCTCTAGGATAGTGTCAGGCCAGATCACTGGTTAGAATACATATGGCTCCAGGATAGTGTCAGGCCAGACCACCGGTTAGAATGCATATGCCTCCAGAATAGTGTCAGTCCAGATCACCGGTTAGAATACATATGGCTCCAGGATAGTGTAATGCCAGATCACTGGTTAGAATGCTTATGGCTCCAGGATAGTGTCAGTCCAGATCACCGGTTAGAATGCATATGGCTCCAGGATAGTGTCATGCCAGATCACTGGTTAGAATGCATATGGCTTCAAGATAGTGTCAGGCCAGATCACCGGTTAGAATGCATATGGCGCCAGGATAGTGTCAGTCCAGATCACCGGTTAGAATGCATATGGCTCTAGGATAGTGTCAGTCCAGATCACCGGTTAGAATGCATATGGCTCCAGGATAGTGTCAAGCTAGATCAAGGGTTAGAATGCATATGGCTCCAGGATAGTGTCAGGCCAGATCACTGGTTAGAATGCATATGGCTCCAGGATAGTGTCAGTCCAGATCACTGGTTAGAATGCATATGGCTCCAGGATAGTGTCAGGCCAGATCACCGGTTAGAATGCATATGGCTCCAGGATAGTGTCAGTCCTGATCACCGGTTAGAATGCATATGGCTCCAGGATAGTGTCAAGCGAGATCACCGGTTAGAATGCATATGGCTTCAGGATAGTGTCAGGCCAGATCACCGGTTAGAATGCATATGGCTCCAGTATAGTGCCAGGCCAGATCACCGGTTAGAATGCATATGGCTCCAGGATAGTGTCAGGCCAGATCACTGGTTAGAATGCATATGGCTCCAGGATAGTGTCAGGCCAGATCACCGGTTAGAATGCATATGGCTCCAGGATAGTGTCAGGCCAGAACAAGGGTTAGAATGTATATGGCTCCAGGATAGTGTCAAGCTAGATCACTGGTTAGAATGCATATGGCTGCAGAATAGTGTCAGTCCAGATCAAGGGTTAGAATGTATATGGCTCCAGGATAGTGTCAGGCCAGATCACTGGTTAGAATACATATGGCTCCAGGATAGTGTCAGGCCAGACCACCGGTTAGAATGCATATGTCTCCAGGATAGTGTCAGTCCAGATCACCGGTTAGAATACATATGGCTCCAGGATAGTGTCAGTCCTGATCACCGGTTAGAATGCATATGGCTCCAGGATAGTGTCAAGCTAGATCACCGGTTAGAATGCATATGGCTTCAGGATAGTGTCAGGCCAGATCACCGGTTAGAATGCATATGGCTCCAGTATAGTGCCAGGCCAGATCACCGGTTAGAATGCATATGGCTCCAGTATAGTGTCAGGCCAGATCACTGGTTAGAATGCATATGGCTCCAGGATAGTGTCAAGCTAGATCACCGGTTAGAATGCATATGGCTCCAGGATAGTGTCAAGCTAGATCACCGGTTAGAATGCATATGGCTCCAGGATAGTGTCAAGGTAGATCACTGGTTAGAATGCATATGGCTCCACGATAGTGTCAAGCTAGATCACTGGTTAGAATGCATATGGCTCCAGGATAGTGTCAGGCCAGATCACTGGTTAGAATGCATATGGCTCCACGATAGTGTCAAGCTAGATCACTGGTTAGAATGCATATGGCTCCAGGATAGTTTGGTGAGCTTTCACCTCCGCAAAGAACACGTGTATCCCTGTATTGATTGACTTTCGCTTTTTTTGGTCCCCACCATTGCTAGGACTCCCAGCGAAAATCACTCAAATCCAAACAACTGCCCTTCATTAACAGAAGAGCGCAATGAACGTGAATGCATTTTTTTATCGAAACAATTAAAAGAAAAACCAAGGAAATATGAACAGACTTTGAGTGAAATCGAAGTGGTCAGAACAATTCCCACCTCTCTGTGACCCTCCCTAGAGGCCACGGATTGCAGTCTAAAAGCTCTTTGAAGTCTAATGTAGTCTCCCCCAGTTTCCGAGTTTGTCCTCTGAGCCATGGCATCGACAACAGCACTGCAGAGGTTGTCAGAATCCTCCAGTTGTGGAAGTACAGGCACCGACACGTTAACCCCTCTTCCATGTTCCACCGTTTTCACATTTCCCAAACGTGTCACTTTACCCTCAAACGCGGCTTAGGGAGCCAGGGAAGCCTCTAAGCCTTCTAGGTTGCTTATGAGTGTTACATGGGAACCCTCAATCTCTGCCCCACTCTGGAGACTGGTATGTCCTTGAGAACTTGTTTGGATTTCATTATAGTTGCCGTTCTGCCCACCTCACCAATCTTCATGTGAGAGCATCAAGTGATGCCAAGAGTCCCTGCTCTCCTTTAGATATCCGGGAGGATAGCTCAGCGGCAAGGTGCTCACCTTGGAAGCAAGACGACACGGTGCAACACAGGTTCGAACCCCGGGTCTGCGCTTAGATATCTTTGGGTATGAAGTGCGTTATAAATAACTGATCATATCATGTCAGTGCTGAGTCTTTGCTGGGTATGTTGCTCACTCCAGCTTGTGGTCCCTTTTGCGTGCACCATATGCTGTGCATGGAGCCTAAAGAAAAGAGGACCTGATTGTGGAACCTTGATTCATATCTTCACCACCATAATCTAAGCTTCCCCCCCTTTAATTGCAGTGGCCACCATGCCATTCTGATTTTACAGGCTACAAACCTCCAATCACCTTTTCACTCACTGAACTCATGTTGGCATCTGCTATCCACCACTGCATGCCTCGTCTTCTGCTCCAAACTCCTGCTGTTTTTTTCCATGCAAAGGATGTGCTCCCTTCATGACCAGAAACCTGGTACAGTCTACTCTTGGAACTAGGCGGGCATCGGGTCATTGGTAGCTGATGCAGTTAAACCGATGAGATGCCACTGCACCACTGACACTTTTACTTTAGTATACTTATAACATTGACCCTGAGGCTTAAGGGCACACACAGAACAGGAAGACAAGACCACAGGAATAAGTTCCATAAAAGACAAACTTAACACGGTTCAGATAAGCACACACCCAAGCTAATCCCAATGGGAATGTTAACTTTATCTAAATAGCAGTTTTGTCCGCTTTATTCTGAAAATCATTGTGCAGCTTGGCTCTGTTAGATCCAACGGTAAGGTGTTCCAAACCCGAGGCGCTGACGGGGCAAAAGCACAGTTCATGGCCCTGCTGGATTTGCAGGCTGGTATCATAATCTGGTTTTTATTATTAGACCTGAGGGTCCTTGCTCTCGTATTCTTGAGCTGAGCCTCACTCTTCATCAATGGCTGTGCTGCTTCTCCAATAATCAACAAACCCCACACACTATTTCAGATGACGGTGGGGATCATGGCCTAGAAAGTCTAAGGCATGCCATCAGCATCTCACTTCAGTGAACTGTGAAGTGCATTTGGAAACCTCAACTTCAACAATATCTGCCTCACATGAGCATGCATTTTCACACGGCATGCTCCCATAGAGATACCACGCTCTGCACCATTCCAGACACAGCTTCACTTATTTATTTATGTGTTTATTTATAACACAATTTAATACCAGAATTGTGGTTTCTAAGCGTGGGATCAGGATTCAAACCTGTGTGGCACGCGGTGCCCCTGCGCTATCCTTCCTCAATGAGCTCTCTGCTGCGCGTCAATGTTCTGTACGGATAACACCTCACAGAGCTCACAAGAGCACACCCATCTTTGATACCGCGTGTCTCCACCCCCTTCCCTTTCTTATAATTGAGGATTCACACTCATGTCCCCATTATGGGGACACATATGATTTGTTCTCACCTGGTTTTGGTTGATGTGTATGTTTGTAATGAATTGTGTTTTTGTTAATCAAATCAATGGATGTGGAATTTGGATGAAAGATATACTAAATGTACAATGAAAAGACTTGATGGCTTACAATGGTGCATCTATGTCTAATGCATAGCAGTCTGTTACTCACTAATAAAGCTAATAGCCAATTGGCTAAGAAAATACTTCTCTCACTTTTTAACTCTGAGTTAGATCCATAGATAAAACAATAGTGCTTTCAGAGCAAGAATAGTTCTGAGGAACAGTTTATTTATTCTGGGCGGGGTGGGGGTGTTTAAAAGAACATAGTACCATGTGCTGATTTTAAGAGTCTGACAGAAATGGGAAATGTGGCCTCTGAATGGGTGCTATAGTCAACATCGTGAAACATGCGTCCACATTCCAAATGCTGGACATTTGTATCTCATGGATCATAGGACTCTGGGGATTCTGAGCTTCTCGGCAAAGTAGCTTGGAGACTTCAGGGTAACAGCCTTGCAGATGATACATCAGGATGTGAAGATGATAAATGGTGCCAGCGGGTGCCAGTGCAGTTTTGTGAGTGTGGGACTGGACTGGTTGACATTGTTTGTTGATAAGTCATGTAAAAGCATGCACAACACATCTTGGGGATTCCAGGAGGATATTGCTACAGTCCAGGTTGGAGAGAAGCAGGGCTTGGGCTGCAGATATAACGTTGTTTGCTGGGATGAAATAATTCACTTTCTCCAAGAGACAAAGTTGGTACCAAACCAGTTTTGTCTTCTTTGCTATGTGCTCATTGTTGGAAGGGGCCGGGGGAGTTGGCTATGTACGACTAAAGGGACCTGTCAAAGGTGGGCAGCTGGGGTGTGATTGTAGCAAAGAGCCAGGTCTGGATGTCAGGGTTTTCACCGTTGTTGGGCAGTAGTCGGAATTGATCTTCAGCTAAGCACTGGACACATAGGTCCTTTCATAAGTTTAGTACATCTTAAGCTTATTGTGCTACAGATATAATCTAGTTACTTTTTACTATTGTGACTTTCAATGCATACACAATCCCTCATAATAACCTTTCTGTGTAGGAGCTTAGAGGGAGATCCTTTGGTGTAGCTATTCATTCAAGATGCACTTTACTATTTCTGGCCAGCTCATAGGATATGGTCACGGACACAACAGGGTGCTGTACACGTAATGTGGTGCTTGCACATATAAATGGAGGAGAACGTTGCAGTTTATAGAAGCTATAATGTCCCATACTACAGGGAAGGCATATTCCTAGCAATAGCAGTTTCTAATTCCCACCAAATGAAATGCCTGTCAAGCGGGCGGGCAGTTTTTATGGTGGGACATGTCTCTGGCACTCAAGGGTATGTTCAATCATAATCGCATGATTGCTGTGTTTGGTTCTACAACATTTTGTCCCATGGGTTTCCCTACTAAAGGTTTTGTTGACACTGTCTGTTGCATATCCATGTGTACTCGTTTAAAATGTGAATCCACCCCCCTATTAATCCATCTAAGATTGAGCAGCACCTCCAAACCAACCACCTTTTGACAAGGAAACAGACAAAAACCAATCAAATCACTAAACCAATCACCATGTCTCTGTGACATTAATTCTACCTTTTGACAACAACACATATGGTATTAGGTGGTCTCTAAATATGATATTGTCAAACATGGCATCAATCATTCAACCTTTTATCTCAAACATGCATAATGATATGATATGATATGATGGGCTATTTGCTTCCAAGGAGAGCATGTTGCCCCTGAGCTATCCTCCTGAGACTTGTAAACAGATCTTCCAAATACAGTAATTTAACCCACTTAAAAGTTTTTTCACGGTCATTGATTCTGGACCCAACATCATATATATCAGAGCTTATCATGTCATCCACAATGTAGGCGTTAGGCAGAATTATATGCAGTACCCTTTGGGAACACCACACACAATTAAGACTACAAGTGACAGTACAGATTCACCTTTGGTACAAGCCTGTACTACACAGTTAAAGTGGTAGCAATGGCTGAGCAGCCAGACTTATCTCAGGAGTAAGTGAGCAGTATCAAATAGTTACACAAAGGACAGCAATTACTATGATTCAAACAAACACTGACTCAAGGTTTCCAAGTAAAAGAATATACAGTTATTTTAGTCTTCCATTGTATACCATTTCACTATTATTAGCTTTTAAAAATCACACTCTTAATACACCACACCACTCCCAAAAAGTTCCAGACAAGTTAAGCTCACGCAATGAAGTGGCAGCAAAATAGCACTCCAGTATCTTTAAAATGGAGGAAAAGACAACGTTAATAGAAACTGAACCTCACCAACAGGTAAGTACTCAGGGCAATTGAGCAAGAGGAACTACAGTGATAGAATCAGGTAAAAAAGGCTAGGGCCAAAGTAACTAGGTCAAAGTCTTTTGCTCAAAATCACATGGTTCAGGGTAGTTTGCGGTAAAGTTCGTGCCACGGGTTCCGGACTAGGTTAGTTGGCAGAAAAGTCAGTTCAAAAAGAAGAGAAGGACAAGCCCTCGGATTGGAGAAAGATTTCAAACACTTTCATTGGGTTGAATGAAACGAACAACCGGATTTGCACAGTACCTTAAAACGGAGAAGAAGCTGTAACTGAGGCGGATGTTCCTGGTAGTTCCAGCAGGCTCACGGTTCCTGAAGCGACTGTCAGACTGACAAGAAGTAGGAAGACTTGAGGGTCCTGCACTACCCAGGGAAGAAACCAGCAGCAGAGCGAAACAAAGAATAAAAGGTGCGCTCCTTAAAACACAAGCAGGTTCTGACCTTCCTGACTATCTGGGCCACTGTAGCTATTTACAGTGAATTCGACCAGAGGAGGGCTTCTGGCTTACAGTTTGGGCAAACTGGTTGGTCCCACCAGCTCAAGGGAAGAAGTTTCCTGGAGGATCTTCTCTGTCATCAGATTCTGAAGATTCGGACCTGCAGCAAGGCTTCACCGGGCGGTTCAGTCATTGTAGGGGTTATCTTCCATCAGCTCCTCATTGGTTCTTTCGTTCCAGTGGCGACTCTGCTTTCCAGTCCCAGAGAACTGCTTTTTATGCGGTTTTCCCCCATTCCTACAGCCTGGCTGTCAATCACACAGCAGGATGGCTGTCCTGGCAAGGACAGTCACCCAGCCAATCAAACAGGAGTGCGACTTGGGTTACCAAGGGAACCCATGGCAGGGGTCCTAAAACCCCTCCCACACATCCTGCCTACCCAGACTTTCAGGTGCCTTAAGGGGGGCTTCTGTGCAGAACAAGACGGCGAACAAAGGAACCAAACCAGGTTTGGCATGCAGAGTAAAACACGAGAAAGACTTTAACAAAAAGAAATGGTGAATAAACCCAGCTGGAGGCAAAATAAAATATATTTGGTCAAGCGGGTTTATGTTTGAGGCTGATAAAATAGCCTAAAACAATACCATGGTTATTTAAGATAACCACGGTATGAAAAATAGGGTATTTACCACTGGCACCAGCCAAGTGTTGATGAAAAGGGAACGAAACAGTGCTCCATAAGCAACAGACAAAAAGGATATGAATTAACCCTTTCCGATACTCCATGTAAGGTGGGTTGTACTGGGTCTGTGATTTAAAGAGACTACAAAAAGTTAATGGCAACTTTACATGTTTCTGGGAGACAGTAGTCAGTCCCAGAAAAATGGAGTCAGTGGGAAGTCTAAAAGACAACCTTGTATCACTGCACTGAAGGTGCTGTGTAACACACATAAAAATGATGCTCATGGAGTAGGTGAGGCTCCAGAGCCCAAGATCACACAAATGGTAAAAACACACACAGCAAAACACATGTAAGAGTGGGAAAAAGGCTCACACTCTTACCAGGTTAAAAAAATAAACCCTAGAAATCCAGCGAAGCTGCGGAGGGACTCATTAGGTAAGGGAAATCGGCCATTTACGAGAATTCTCCCTAACAGTAGGCATACAGATGCAGCAATGCTATAGTGCATCTCTGCACCCATCTTCTCTACTCCCATGCTACCTTCTCCAAACGTCTTGCACACCACCCATAACTATGCAAGGCTACTACAACTCACCCACTCAGAAGTGGTAGAGGTTTCTGAAAATGACACCAGAACTACAAAATATGAACTCCGGCAGGGAGATCTCCTCTGTCGTCGGGAAGTGGTGAGTCGGTTCAGCAGGGCTCCACCGGAGGTGTCGTCGTGCAGGTCGTCTCAGCTTTACCCTCTTCGGATTCTTAGGTCCTGTGGCGACTTCTGAAGATCCAGTCCCAAAAGCCCTGCTTTTATGCAGAAAACCCCCATTCATTCAGCCTAGCTGTCAATCAACAGATGCCAAGTGGTGAGCGGGAAGGCTCACCACTTGGGCCAATCACACCAGAGTGCGACCGGAGTTGGCAAGGCAACTCGGTCCAGGGTGCCTAAACCCCGTCCCACACACCTGTGGTAACCCAGACAGAATGGCACCACTTTGGAGGGTCTCTGTACAGAGCCCGCCAAAAGTGGAACGAAGGGCTTGACCTTTGGTTTAGGAGTCACAGAGACGAACACAGACGCCATTTTAAAAACCGAGTTCTGGCAGAAAATACCATCCGATAAACTTATTTAAGATAAGTAGACCGGTGGTACGTTAGAGATTAACGAGAAAAAGTATCAATCTCTACCAATGGGACGAATCCCATAGTGTTATGTTCGGGGTCGAGCATAACAAGTAGTTTCCACTGCCACCAGCCAAAACTCGACGAGGGGGGACGGGACAGTGCCCCCTCGAATAACAGATCCAGGAGTAATCAAATTACCCCTACTAGTACGTCTACCATAATATGGTTTGTACTAGTTCTATTAGTAAATTTAGGTCTAGTAAAGCCAATGGTGACTTAACATGCCCAGGGAGACAGTAGTCAGTCCCCGGGTATGGAGTCTAAGATGGAGGTCCGCTAGGACGCACAAGTGTTACGGCACGGAGGGTGCGGTGTAACACACATAGAAAAACATATGAGACCCTATGGAGTAAAAGACCCCATAGCCCATAGAACACATTCACATTCAAAGGAATTACCCACATTCATGTCCAAGAGTGGGGAAAAAAGAGTCTCACTCTTGGCAGGATGGAAAAAAACAAACTCCAGAAATCCAGCAAAGCTGCTGGGGGATTCACTAGGTTAGGAAATTCAGCCTAAACAGAGAATTCTCCCTAACACTCAACCCCCCCAGACTAAGGGACAGGAGGATTTAATCCACTCCTGGATGAATCTCATATCTCTAGTCGATGACATACATCCTAGAGAGACCATCAGCATTTTGGTGGTGACACCCTGACCTGTGCTCAATGGTGAAATCAAACCCTTGCAGGCAGATCGACCATCCCAGTAGTTTTGGGTTTTCCCCTTTCATTTGCATTAACCATCTCAAGGGTTGGTGGTCAGTCTGAATGACGAAAGTAGAACCATACAAGTACGGCCTAAACTTCTTCAGAGCCCACACGATAGCAAAGCACTCTCTTTCGATTGTTGCCCACCTTGTTTCAGGATCCTTCAGCTTGCGGCTGATGAAGCAAATGGGGTGCTCCCTACATTTCCCATCCAGTTGACTGAGTACGGCACCTATCCCTACATTTGAAGCATCTGCCTGCACAATGAAGTGTTGGCGGTAATTAGGAGCTCTGAGTACTGGGGCTTGGCAAAGAGCCTTTTTTAGGTTTTCAAAAGCCTGATTTCACTCCTCGTTCCATCTAACGTTTTTAGGAAATTTGGGTGAGGAGATGACATTCAGTGGAGAAGCTATGGTCCCATAGTTCTCTATGAAATTCCTGTAATACCCAGTGAGGCATAGGAAGGCTCTCACCTGGGTTTGAGTAGTCGGTGTTGTCCAATTTTGCACAGCTTCAATCTTACTGAGCAAAGGCCTTATTTCTCCACCTCCTACCTCATGTCCAAGATAGACTACCTTACTCTGTCCAATTTGGCATTTACTCGCCTTTATGGTCAGATTGGCTCATCCAAGAGCCTGCAAAACATCTCTCAGGTGGTTTACATGTTCTTCCCAGGAATTGCTGAACACTGCGATGTCATCCAAGTATGCCATGCAGAAGTCCTCCATCCCATTCAGAACCTGGTTTACCATCGGTTGAAACGTGGCAGGTGCATTCTTCAATCAAAAGGCATTACCTTAAACTGGTATAAGCCAACGGGGGTAGAAAATGCAGTTTTCTCCTTGGCATGGTCTGTCAGGGCTATTTGCCAATAGCCTGACGTCAAGTCAAATGTGCTGAGGAACTTGGCGGCGCCAAGTTTATCCACCAACTCATCTGTTCTTGGCAAAGGGTGGGCATCAGTCTTGGTGACTGCATTTAGAGCTCTATAATCCACGCAGAATCTAAGCTCTTTAGATCCGGCCTTTGGTACTAACACAACTGGGCTAGACCATGGACTAGTAGAGGGCTGTATTACCCCGAGATCGAGCATCTTGCTGACCTCACCTTTGATGTGGGTTTGTACGTTCTCTGACATTCTGTATCCTCTGCTTTTGACCGGCAGACAGTCACCAGTGAGTATGTCGTGCTGGCCCCAAGGGGTCAAGCCTGGTGAAAGCGGGAACAGAGAGGCAAACTGATTCAACATAGATTTGCACTCTTCTTGTTGCTCGGGTGTCAGATTGGAGGAGAGATTTACTCCTTCAATTTTTTCATCTAAAGGTAAGCCTCTGAGGAGATCCGGAAGAGCTTCACTCTCTTCTTCTTCCTCGGATGATGCTAGAAGCAACGCTCCTACATCGGGTCTTGAGACATACGCTTTGAGTCGGTTGGTGTGAAAGACCGTCGGAGCCTCCTTTGGATTGCCCAAGTCCACCAGATAGTTGACCTCTCCGAGTTTACCCACAACTCTGAAGGGTCCCATCCACATGTCTTGCAGGGCCCTCTGCCTTGTTGGGATCATAATGAGAACGAGCTGGTCTTGAGCGAACTCAACCATGTTAGCTTTTTGATCGTGCCAGTGCTTGACCAATGCTTGTCCAGCTTTCAAGTTATTGCTTGCTTCCGTCATCATGTGCGACGTTCTCCTCCGGAGACCTATCACGTAGTCAGTCACTCTGACTGGCTTGGGGGAAGAAGCACTCTCCAACCCCTCCTTAATCAGGGCCAATGGACCTCTGATGGGATGACCATAGAGTAGTTCGAAGGGAGAGTAACCTACTCCCTCCTGAGGGACTTCTCTATAAGCAAAGAGAAGGCATGGCAGTAGAAGGTCCCACTTACGCTTAAGGGGTTCTTCTAAAGCACCTATTATGCTCTTCATGGTTCGGTTGAACCCTTCTACTAACCCATTGGTTTGTGGGTGGTAAGCTGTTGAGAACTTGTAAGTAACTCCACAGATTTTCCACATGGCTTTCATGTTGTGGGACATAAAGTTTGACCCCCTGTCAGAGATTACTTCCTTAGGAAACCCGACCCTAGTAAAAATACCAAGGAGGGCCTTAGCCACAGCCAGAGCTGTAACAGTCCTCATAGGAATTGCCTCAGGATACCTAGTAGCATGGTCTACTAGTATAAACCTGTTGCCTGAGGAGGTTGGAGGATCAAGGGGACCAACAATGTCAATCCCTACTCTCTCAAATGGGACTCCCACAACTGGGAGAGGCACTAAAGGTGCCACATTCTTGGAGCCAACCTTACCAGAGGTCTGGCAGGTGTGGCAGCTCCTGCAGTGTTTTTCCACTTTGGCCCCCATCTTTGGCCAATAGAAGTAGAGAGAGAGCCTTTCCTTAGTCTTCTTGAAACTCAAGTGACCAGCCAAAGGAATCTCGTGGGCTAACTGCAAGAACTGTGGTCTGTTCTCTAGGGGTACTACAAGTCGTTTGTAGTCTCCAGGTGCAGACTCGGTCGGTTCACTGTAGAAGAGGCCATCTTCCCAATGCAACCTGTATTTCCCAGGCTCTTGTCCTTCAGCCTGAGCTTCTGCCTGGTGGCGAAGACCTTCCAGAGTTGGAAATTCCCTCTGTCCCTTACTGAAGTCTGCCCTGCTGGGTCCACCTTCTGCCAGTAAAGACTGCAGCTCAGGATGGTCAACAGGATCCAGATCCCCAATGAGTTCCTGGCCTTCTATTAGCTCTTCCTCAGAGTCTAATTCTACCACACGGGTTGTACCTCCCTCTCAGCCTCGGCTGGAGGTGGAGTTACGGGTGTAACTTTGGACAACCGTGGGGAAGTCCGTGTTGGCTGCACTGGAATGCTGGCTGCTGGGTTCGGGATAGAAGTCTTAGGTTTCCCTTTCGCTTCTGATTTCTTGGAGACAGCGGCCGCCAATTCCAGTGGAGCAGGAGTGATTTCTTTCTTCATCATCTCCTGCAGAGTACCGCGCATGGTCCTCTCTCTTGCGGGTCTGGTTAGCTCCTGTAACCGTTTACTAGGAGGTCTGGGAGTATGCGATACAACTCCGAGAGTTTTCAAATCGTTACCCAACAGTACACGTCCTGGTACCTCACTCTGTATGCTGACAGGTATCTTTACAGTCATGTTGTTACACTGGATGAGAACTGGTAATTGGGGAAGCATCTCGCAGGCCCTCCAGCTAACTTTGGCACCAGAAGACACACTATTCTGCTGTGGTTTTCCCGGTGGCTTACCCTTCTGGTTTTGTTTGGGGCCCTCTTTGGAATTTGAGTTATTTGAATTCTCTTTTGAGTCTTTTTTTTTTAGGCTGTTTTCCCTCATCCTTTTTCTGAGTTGCCCCAGAATCCTTATGAGTAGCCCTGTTGGCAACCCATAAGTCAGCAGGCTTAGCTAGCTTCCGGGAATCCAATTCCTTCGAATTAGCCAAGTGCTGTCTGAGCTCAGGAGAACAGGCATCATAAATAGACTCCAACATAAAAAGATTCCTCATACCCTCATAAATGTTCACTTTGTAACCCTTAATCCATCCCTCTAAGTTTTTCAACCCTTCACTCACCCAGGTAGCCCAAGGGGTACCATCATGCTTTTTGAGGGTTCTAAACCTCTTAAGATACTGGGAAGGGGTCTTCCCGAATCTAGCTATCAAAGATAGTTTCACACTTTCGTAATCCATCTTATCCGCCTCCCCCAACTCCATTACCACATCAGTCGCAACAGGAGGGAGCCTAGAGAACAACCAGGGAAGTAAATCTTTCCCGGTGATGTCATGGAGCCCATGATTGTACTCAAACAGTTTCAACCAATCCAACACATCCAATCTCGGTTCATACATACCCACTAATTCCTTCGGCATCTGGGGTCTTTTGGGACTGGAGCTCCTAGAGGAACCAGAGGAGAGAGAAGCATTTTCCATAGACAACTTTTTCATCTCTAACTCGTGATTAAGTTCTATTTCCCTGAGTCTTA
Source organism: Ambystoma mexicanum (assembly GCF_040938575.1). Taxonomy (NCBI): domain Eukaryota; kingdom Metazoa; phylum Chordata; class Amphibia; order Caudata; family Ambystomatidae; genus Ambystoma; species Ambystoma mexicanum. The sequence continues at coordinate 1,512,591,986 of NC_090937.1, read as the reverse complement.
ACTCAGCTTGCTTCTGCTCAGCCTGGGCATTCATCCGTCTGAACTCGAGCTCTTGGTTTCATTCAGATTGAGCCAAGAACCGTTTGTATTATAATTCGAGCTTCATTTTTTCAAGTTCAAAATAAGCAGGGTTACTTGTGGGACCTGGTATGGGCCCCGTAGGCACAGCTGGTAAGGCAGGTAGAGGAGCAGGGGAGACAGTTTTGTTAGCCTGTCCTTCCTCATCAGCCTCTTCATCGCTATCATCAGAATTATGATTTAGATCAACACCATCACTGTTATCTACATTTGCTGGAGAAATTGGTTGCTCTGAACCAGTACCCAGTCTTTGGTTCGCCAGCAATCTCTCAATTAGTTCTAACTTCTTGCCTCTTACAGGAAGATTCTCTTGCCTACAGAGAGCTCGCAAACTCTCAATATTTTCACCTGACAAGGACTCTTGACTGTAAGTTTCCATCGCAGACATGTTTCTGAAAGTTGCTTTTTAGTGCTAAGCTTTGTGGTTAGTTATCCTAAAGTGTCGAAAAGCACTCTAAACTGTATACTCGATACAATTCCCACCGCTGTACACTAGTGTTCGGCGGTAACTTGTGCAGTTCCCTCTGTGACCACTGCACAAGATTTAGGACTACAGGTGTTTGGCAGTAAACCCACTTGGTAGCAGTCTGTACCACACAGATTCACTTGGTAGCTGTGGCTGAGCAGTCAGACTTCCCTCAAGAAGAGTTAAGCAGTATGTGGAGTATACAAGATAGGGCAATCCTTCACAGTAAGACAAGCAAACACGCAACGAGGCTTCAGTGTAAAGATATTAAGGTATTTATTTATAACGAAACATCTATCAAAAACACTATGGCACTATCACGGCAAACAAATCAAATACAATTAATCTATGAAGAAGAAACAATCAATCCCCCTAACATTATTTCGACAAGTCTAGGTTCTACCGGCACCACTTATTTGCAGACAGAGGTGTATGCCTCAACCTAGATGGCACTCTAATATTAGTTAGGACGGGAGAGAAAAATCAGTAGGTTAAGAAATCAACACAGTTCAATACTTCACGGAAAATAAATGCAAGGCAAGAAAGCAAGAACCACAATAGATCATAAAGTTCAGAGGCTAGGCCCACTCGGAGAGAGGCAAGGCGATATGTCCCAAAAAGTCTCTAGTGGAGATGCGTTCGAGTCTTTGTAGCAAATTGTTATCGGCAGATTGAGCTAGTTCAGAACTATACGTGAGAAAGCTTGGAGGCGACCCAACGGAAAGGAGAGGATTAAGACACCTCACTCGAACCGATCAAAAGGGAAGCCAGGCGGACACGGTACCTTGTTTGTGGAGAGACAGCTCCGGCGGGGCAGTTGTTCCTGGTGGTGGATGCACGTCGGGTCTTTGCCAAGAGTAGAGATGATCTCGTCGTCGAAGAAAAGTGAAGTCCGGTGCACCACCAGGGAAGAGACCAGCCGCGGAGTGCTCCATCACAAGGCACCACCTTTTGGTCACGGTACAGGGGTAGTGGCTATCCGGTTGCCGAGGTTCTCTGCACGGGCAATTCGACCACTGCGTCCTGAGGTGAAGAAAAAGCAAAAGGGACTGGTTGTTCCCCCAAGTCAGGGGAAGAGACTCTCCGGCAGGGAGATCTCCTCTGTCGTCGGGAAGTGGTGAGTCAGTTCAGCAGGGCTCCACCGGAGGTGTCGTCGTGCAGGTCGGCTCAGCTTTACCCTCTTCGGATTCTTAGGTCCTGTGGTGACTTCTGAAGATCTTGCCCAAAAGCCCTGCTTTTATGCAGAAAACCCCCATTCATTCAGCCTAGCTGTCAATCAACACATGCTAAGTGGTGAGCGGGGAGGCTCACCACTTGGGCCAATCACACCAGAGTGCGACCGGAGTTGGCAAGGCAACTCGGTCCAGGGTGCCTAAACCCCCTCCCACACCCCTGTGGTAACCCAGACAGAATGGCACCACTTTGGAGGGTCTCTGTACAGAGCCTGCCAAAAGTGGAACAAAGGGCTCGACCTTTGGTTTAGGAGTCACAGAGACGAACACAGATGCCATTTTAAAAACCGAGTTCTGGCAGAAAATACCATCCGATAAACTTATTTAAGATAAGTAGACGGGTGGTACGTTAGAGATTAACGAGAAAAAATATCAATCTCTAACAATGGGACGAATCCCATAGGGTTATGTTCGGGGTCGAGCATAACAAGTAGTTTCCACTGCCACCAGCCAAAACTCGACGAGGGGGGACGCGACAGTGCCCCCTCGAATAACAGATCCAGGAGTAAACAAATTACCCCTACTAGTACGTCCACAATAAGATGGTTTGTGCTAGTTCTGTTAGTAAATTTAGGTCTAGTAAAGCCAATGGTGACTTTACATGCCCAGGGAGACAGTAGTCAGTCCCCGGGTATGGAGTCTAAGATGGAGGTCCGCTAGGACACACCAGTGTTACGGCACGGAGGGTGCGGTGTAACACACATAGAAAAACATATGAGACCCTATGGAGTAAAAGACCCCATAGCCCATAGAACACATTGACATTCAAAGGAATTACCCACATTCATGTCCAAGAGTGGGGAAAAAAGAGTCTCACTCTTGACAGGATGGAAAAAAACAAACTCCAGAAATCCAGCAAAGCTGCTGGGGGACTCACTAGGTAAGGAAATTCAGCCTAAACAGATAATTCTCCCTAACAGGCAATAATCATCGCACCGGTAAAGAACCCATAAGCAATGATGTCTCCCAGAGTCATTATTGACGTAATTGACTTTTAAACACTTTGTGTGATTGCTGGTAATGACACGTGTATGGACCAGGCATTCGGCCTTGCTCTCTGACTGCTCCTGCCAACATCTCACACCATGCATGACACTAATCTATGTTTATGAAACAGCAGCGGCCTGCAACTCATCTTCAGACCTTGACAAGCAATGCCCCCTATACACATGTCCCACTTCCACACCTGTCGAGCCTCAGCAATGAAGGTCTTAATTAAACTCACAGCATCCAATGCTTTGATCATGATTCACAGTCCAACATGCAAACATGGTACTTGGGGCAACATGTCTATCCCACCTCAATCCATCTGTTGGTTATTGGAGGCGTCTCAACCCAGGGACTAGCATCACATAATCTATTAATTGATGCATTTGTGTTAGTTTATGTTCAGTGCAGCACACTGTGTAGAGCAAACCACGATCATCACTAGGCGAAGAATCAGTCGATTGACTGACAGTCTTGGGAAAATATGCTGTAATTTCCTTTCCATGCTGAAAAAAAAATATAAAAAAAGTTATAGTGTTCCTCTGAACTACTAACATGTCGCACACACACATACTATGATACTGATACACAACACCCTCCTTAGAACAATAGTGTGGAACGTCAAACAATAGTGATGGGTATTGGAAACAGTCATCTGCTTTAAAGTGGATTATGAAATTAACATAGATGCTGGAACCACGTCCGATTACAAGCGACCACTGCCCTTTTAGACTGGTCTATCTGCAATTTGGTAAGCGACAGCAATGTCTCTCTGGAGGATAGCTCAGGGGCAACCCACTCACCTTGGAAGCAAGACGATGCAGAGGAGCACAGGTTTGATCCCCAGCTCCGCGCTAAGAAACCTCCAGGTATTAAGCACGTTATAAATGACCAATCATAATCGAAGACAATCGTTTTTATTCGTTGTGAGGTTGTACAAGTATACAGTCAACACAAATCTTTCATTTTCATATTCAGAAACACATCACGCATTGCCAGACTTCGGTCACCATTGACCTGCAAAGCCTTATCAATGAGCTAGCAGGATGGAAGGGTCATGCTGGAGCAGCCGCTCGCACATGAGCAATGTGCGTTCCAATTATCTAAATAAGCCTGAATTCCTGGATTCCGTTTCCCCAGCTTCCCCTCCACCATCTTGCTTTGCGCCACCTCTTTCTCCCAGGTCTAAACTCCCACATCTCTCCCGCTTCGCAACCGGCTCCCCATGCCTATGTCGCATTCATTCTCGCCACCATGGCCTTGAAACTGCTCTCACAAGGACATGGCTGCTCACCGCACGGTAACTGCACACCCACGGCTTTAGGCCACCGCACAGTCATGCTCACAGCACTCGGAATGTATGTTTCCATATACCCTTGTGTCTAACAGCACCCACACTCGTGAGCTGGGTGCTAATGGTAAATCCTTGCTCTAGGGTGGGATGCACTGTAGGGTAATAACCAACTGTGTTTGGTAGTTGTTTTGCATGGGCCATTACCTCATGACGGTGGACCAGTACCCAATGATACAGCATGCAGCGCACACCATCATTAATTCATTTACTGTAGATAGTCACTTGAACATAGCCTTCCAAAAGATGAGCATTTGACAGCCATGCTAGCGTTCATTGTATGAGTTTAATTATGCAGTCTGTGAGCAATTTCCAAATGGTCTTTTAGCATTATTGCATAGTAACAACATCGGTTTTATTACAGAATAAGAATGTATCATAATCTATATCTCAACAGCAAGAAACATACCCATGTCAGACTCTACATCTAAAAGGAGACTTAAACCCCAGCAATGACATTCATTTGACATTGTCATCTTTGAATTTACGGGGCATTCACCAGTATTTTATCACCACAGTCACTGCACTGAAACGTCATATGTTGCAATCCATTGGCTCCCAATGTTCCCACAATGAATGAATGGTTAGCCCTGCACGACTACGCTACACACCTCAGTCGAATGAAACTCCCTCAGTTCAAGCGTTCTCCTTTAAAACTACACTCTCGATCCTTTTCCATGGCATGTCAGAAAAGGCAGTGGACCTGATTAGCAACTTCAATGAGATATGCCCATTGAAAAACGCCTTTGTTAATCAATCTCATGCTTGGTAAGTCTAGAGGGAGCAGGCAATTTTAGCACTCGTTGTGCAGTTGAGAACTATTTCTTCTCTGCCATTAATCAGGAAAGCTTTACAAAGTCATATATTTTTTTTTTGGTACAATCCCTTCTTTTCATGTCTTTTCTAACAGCCTGCCGATTGCAGTCCCCGCCTGTGGCTGGATAGAGTTGATTTCGCGCGGCTCTGATGACGTTATACATCTATACATTCAAATCAAATCAATCTCATTTGTCCCCGATTGGGCAAAGCGAAAGAGACCTGTGTCCTTTCGAGGCTGCTAAATTAAGTAACATTCCTTTGGTCAATTCAGCAGTTATTACAGAGCTTGGAAGTGGGCGGAATCTGGCATGAAGCGCTTTGTAAGCACTCAAAGTGTTAGTATTGGCAACGGATGTGTTTTAGCTTTCATTGATTTGCATAACAACTATATTTGATAATCAAATCCCTAAATAAATATATTAAATTAGTTATTTGCTATACACTGATGACCATTGGCTTCTTGATAGTGGGAACTGCATTGCTTTCTTACAATATGTTATTAGAATCATCGTCTTCAATAATGCCAGTGCACTCATTGATCGTTGACCAATCAGAAAGTGGTGTGTTCACCCAATGAACTGTTGATGAGGCTGTTTCTGCACTTCACATGCAGACATATGCCCTGATTCATGAAAATATTTGCACAGAAAATCAGGGATTTGCGTGTCAATCTGCGCGCAACTCCCCGTTTGGCGAATCATGGAACCGAATGCGCAAGACTTTTCCAAGACTTTGGTGGATTCCATGTAAGCCCGGCATGTCTCTGCGGGTGGACGAGTGACTTGCGCTAGACTGTAAGCTGAGTGTGGGCCAGGCATACGCAGCGACCCAAATAGAGGGGTGGAACATGCAGAATGAGGAAGAACATGCGAAAATGTGGGCGTGTTGAGGGACGGTCCACGGTGAAGCATTTGCATGCCCATACCAATGCAAATGCAGCAGTAGTCATGGATTTGAACTCGGAATGTTGCATCGCGAAAAATAACACACAAACCCTTTGACCAATACGCCACATGATAGCAGGCGTAAAGTCTAAAGGCCCATAGGAAACAGTGAGCGCACACAATGCTGATCATACGGGTGACGGTACGTACATTATACTGAAACATTTATGTGAACTACTGGGTTTTGCCATTACGTATAGATCCACCTGCATGTATTTACTTGTTGTCTACAGAAATGTTTTTGCATCATTATTTTATCGTATGTACCATATAAACCTAGTAACTCTCCCACCTCCTCTCTCCTTCAAACAACCTCTTACTACCCCCACATTCTTTCAACATTCTTGTGCTCTCCTTTCTCTACAACCAAACTGTTACCTATCCTACACATAACAAACCCATACTATCAAAATTGTTGTGTCAGTCTGAATTGTTTACCTGTAGAAACCTCAGCTCTTTGTGGACTTCTGGTGGTGAGAGTGTGCGGCCCTTCCCATTCTCTTGAATCATGTGCTTTTATAATTATTTGTTACCTTTTATATAGGTGTAAGTGTATGGACCTCTAATGTATATTGTATTGTTGACCAATTGTGCATCATCCTTCGTTATGATGTGCAAATATGGTGAGTGTCACATGATCCTACTATCTCTCCCACCTCCTTCCCCCTGCAGTCCACCTCCTACCGCCCCCACTTCCTCCTCAGTTTCTCTCATCTCTCGTGTGTCTTCAAATTAACTTGAATATATACTTTGCCCATCAACCATCCAATTATTCTATCAATTCGTTTTACTCTCAACCTACTAAGGATCTCCGCTCAGTTTCCTCTGTCCACCTCTCCTCTCACTCAGCCTATAATGTATCTTCACACATCATCAATGAATTTCATGAAACAGCCACCATGATCTCCATAGTTAAGAAGCCCCACACTCACCATAACAATATCTCTCTCATGAATATTTTCAAACTCCCTCCCTCACACACCTTGCCGAACATTTCACAAGTACATGTTCCATGCCAAATCTCTTGCTATACTCTAGTTTAATGGGAAAACGTATGTCTTCCTTTCCATTCAGTATTATTTGTTGCTAGTGCCACCAAAATCGTCTTTGCTATTGCCTTCTTTAGAGCTGACATCTCTCAGTGCAACACATCTTGCCCCACTACCATCTATCGCTGTATGGCTCTATGCTGCCTCATGCTAAACTCTTCAAATACTGAAGTCTCATTCCTACCTGTCTCTAATGCTAATTCATCTCTTCCATGTCTTCCATGTCTTCTCCCCTGAGACAATCTTCGTTGGCTAATCCTCTTTGATACAGACCAAAAAGTCCAGCAGTTCATCGCAGTTACTCACACAGTTGTGAGAGTTAACCTTCTCAATATGTAATATATCTGTGCCCAACTTACCTACCACCAAACAGTAATTAAAAATGCATAGCAATACTCTTGTGCTCAGTAAATTCAACTACTGTCCAACCCTCCTCCTTGGCTTCCCTCTCTGTTCTTTCTCTCCTCTAAACATAACCCAAGACTTTGATACGTGCATGCTCTAGAGCTTGCCTCAATCCTCCCTACACATACACACTGCCAACATGACGGATGGATCTCTATGCACTTTCTCTAAATGCCAATTCCCCCTACACAAAGCCATTCACATCACTCCCTACACCTTGCAGACTGCATCTCCCTATGCTCTTAGGCTCATACGCTACATGCATCTTCTGTCCACCACCACCCATGTCCCTGCCAGCTACCACTACTTGTAGTTACTCTCCCTCTTTAACTGGAATGTTTTTTGTATTTTCTTAAATCATTTTATAGTTTAAAGTGCAGGCCTAGCTTGAGAGCAGAGCAGCAATGTGCACAATGTGCTTTGATATCTGCCTCTGTTGGGATTATGCCTTGGTCAGGTGTTTGGAAAAAGCCACATTTTGAGAGAATTGTGATTGAAGGCAGTTGGTTGATTTGCTGCGTGAGGAACATGTCCCACCAAATATGTGAAGCTATGCCACCAGATATGCTTGTGTGCAACTCATGACTGCTTTGTAGATGATACATGCAATATTGAAGGGTATCCTGCCCTCCAGAGGAAGCCAATGGAGCTTGTGTAGGAATGGTGGCGGGGTGAGGGGGTGATTTGGTCAAAGTTCTGCACTACTGTTATAAGATGTACTGCAGCCTGGTGGACTGCTTTTAGGGGAGCCAAGTGAGAAGCTGAGAGTCCGGTCAGGAGGGCATTTCTCCCATTATGTGTGAGACCACAAGGTCCGGAATTCCTGCAGTGTGATAAAGGGTTTGATTTTGCAAAGGGTGAAGATTTGGAGGCAGTCTGTTTGGGTCTTCTTGGCTTTGTGTTCCTGGAAGGACAGGCTGCTGTCAATGGTAAATCTGAAAGATTTTGCTGAATCTGTGAGTTGCAGATCACATTTTTCTAGATGTTATCATTTAGCCATTGTTGGACAAATTGTTGTTTAGCCGGTGGAACGGGTTATGAACACAATTTAATTTTTAGGATGGTTTAATTTTGAGGTAGGCAATTGACATTCAGGAAAGGATGATGGCTAGGTACTCATAGCGATGACTAGTTTTGTGTGGGCGCATTACTCTCATGTGCAACTGAGTTTCATCAGTGTATTTGTTGATGGCCATATCAGGATTATTGAAGAGGCTCCATGTAAATGTATAAAATGATTGGTGGGAGAATGGTGCCTTGGGAGACTCTACAGGAGCCTCTGCAGGGCACTGGGAGTCGGTTAGAATGCAATGTGTTAATCTGGATGGCCCGTTTAAATGCAGCCAAAAGGACAAGGATAACGAGGAGGCATGATTCACCTTTATCCATGATTTGGAGAGCATCATCCACCACCTGGATGATGGCTGTGTCGATGCCACACTTTGGGCAGAACCCCGACTGATAGTCATTTAGGAGGTGTATGTGTTATTCTGGAAAGCAGTTGTGTAGGAACTACTTTTTCCAAGATGTTGCCAATAAACGGTAGGCTCATAATGGGTTGTTAGTTGGCCAGGTTGTTTGTGTGTAGGGTCGTTTTTTAAAAGAGGTCATATGAGAATCATCCTAAGGTTGTCCGATTATGATCAGTCTCTAAGGGAGGCATTCATTATGCAGATGATTCCATTGAGTCGTTGTACTTTCCACAACACATTAATGCCATTCTTTCAATCGAATAGCTCAAAAGCATATTCAAACTACACCTTTAAGCCCACAAACAGGCTTCTCCCTCCGCTACATTAATCTGACCATGGACAACCCGTCCCTCTAGAAACCACTGCTGTCCTCAATTTGTAAATAAGTTAAACTGTCATTAATAACTGTCACGGCACTAAGACAGTAGTATATGCTATATTATTACTGTCTGTTCACCTGTCCAAGTTGCAGGTTTAAGTACCATAATGATGGCCCCTAGCAACCAGTTACTCAAACATCTTAATTCTCTTGTAAAGACAGTATTTGTCTCCTGCATCACTTAATTTGTATGATATTTATGTCACAAATGTCACTGCATACTGTGAGGGGTCAGTATTGCGAGGTGGACAACTGTTTGAAGATTTATCAAAACATGCCATTTTATTCTCAAAATAATATATCCCTAATCTGCTAGGGATTTTCCTACCTAACCAAAGATAAGGGAAAACACTCCAACACATGATTTCTGGCCCTCACACTAAGCAACAAAAAAACAAAGAAAATATATGGCAATACAACATAACATAAACAACATTCACAGTTTCAGAATAACCTTCTGATGTCCTGAGTGCATTCCCTTGCACAGGATTCAAAGCCAACTCTGCTAATGTTCAACCAAAGAAATCAAATCAAATCAGTTCGTGATGTTTCAATGCCAAAGTAACATTTGTTAACCAAAGTTCCAATGATAGCAAATCTGTTCTTGCTGAAATATCCACTTTCCACTTCCACCCAATAGCACCAATGGTAATCCCAACCATGATTACGTGTCACCTCTTCAAGAAGACTTTCCACAGTTCAAAAGAAATGCAATTTTAGATTTCACAATGGTATATTTGTCAGGATGATTTTGCAGCGCTTCTGCTTCCACTTCAACAACTTCACTTCTACTTGATCCACTATGAGAACAGTCACCTTTTTGTGATAGTACTCAACTTTGTTTAGGCTTCTATAATGTTGCATCTACTGACAACCAGATATACCACGACAGCTTAAGTACCTTAGACAACATCTACAGCTTTGGTGATTTATTCTTCTAGATAGGATTCAACAAGATACACATTAAAGTACTTCAACACCTTCAAGTAGGCAAGGCACTCTTCCTCTGAATAGCACTATTAGAAATGTGCAGCCTCTTTGCCTCGCTTCTCTATCTGCCATGCCACAATAAAAACCTGGGTGTACCTTTAAGAGTCACTTCTCCCGTCTTCCACAGTCTTTGGAACTACAGGTTGTGTCATCTTCAAAATAGTATTTACAAGCAGCTAGTTTCTTTCCCCAACTTTCTCAGCTCAGTTAATTACACAGAATACTTGGTGCCACTCTCTTATTTTTAGGTAATGCTTGCACACATGTATCTTAGGCCAGTTGAACTGTCATTAACTTCACAGAATCAGTTAGACTGCTTCTTAACTCTGAGCCAGTCTAGTTTCAATTTAATATGGGGAGTCTCTTGGCTTGGGCAATGCTTGTTCTCTCCAATAGTAGATACAATTTAGCTTCTTATATATGAAAAGGTATGCCGGGTTACAGCAACGAAGTTCACTCTTTTTTTTAGGAATTGGGCACGCATGACCACTTCTTAAGGTCGTTTTCAGAGGTGAAAGACTTGTGTTGAATTGTATTCTTGTGAAAAAGTACAAGATAGATTTTTGTCTTTCTTTGGGAATCCCAATTAGGTACATGTGACCACTCTTTGATATAGGTTTCACAAAATAAAGACTTCAACAATTGTTTCATCAGGGTTAGGTATTCGGTAATGGGCTTCACAGTGTTCACTCTTCTTAATTTGTGACACGCAACCACTTCTTCAGTAGATACAGTTTGTTAATGGTTTAGCAATGGGTTTAAGCAGCATTTTGCGCTCCACATGAGTAAAAGAACTTTACTAATATACGTTAGTGCTACTTTTCCAGTGGGTTTAAGCAGCATTCTGTGCTCCATGTGAGTAAAAGAACTGTTCTAATATACGTTAGTGCTACTTTTCCATTGTTCATACATGCGAACTTCAACAAACAACATCAGCTCACTCTAAATCACACGCAAGTGAATAGGGAACTGTATACTGTTGACGGCAATGCTAATGAAAGGTATTAGAATGCCATGCTTCACTCACCGGCTTCGTTAAAATGTGCTCTGCTGATCACACCACTTTCACAACTCCTGCCACAACTTCTACTCCTTCTGGCTTCTTAGGGACCTGTGCCCTTCCTCTCTGAAGATGTCTTTGGTCCGTTCATGGAACCCTTCTCGCGCCTGACACCCACTGCTTGACAACTGCTCCTTGCCTCAGTCTCCAACACATTTTCTGCACTGCAACCACAGCAATCAGGCTCACATGGAGAAATACAACTCTCCTGCATGCTTTCAGCTGCACAGCTTCTGTGCTTCAGAGTTTGGGGGAACAGTACCCTCTCAGGACAAGCAGGTGAAATCTGCTGTTACCACATTCCGGCGCCCCTCTTGTTCTCCCACTTCTGCTTGGTCTGCCAGCTTCATGTCTTCTTCTTTCTACTACTACTGCTACAGCTCACATTCCAGTCACAGTTCCAGCTCCTTCCAATTGCTTTCATCTGAATAGGCTTTTTATGACTCACAGGTTCTCTCAAGTGTGGGTTGCTAGGCTTAATTGTCTGACTACTGCAACTGCATGCCTCTTCAGCCCTCATCCTCATCCCAGTTCTCCTGGGATTATGGGACTTGTCATCCCCCTTCAACAAAGTTAGTTCTTTTAATAATCAAGTTATTTTTAAGGGTAGATTTATTTCCCTTAAACTCATTAAAAATGCACTCTTAGAATTTGTGGCTACAGTGGAAGATATTTGACTTGATCCTTTTACCTTATACCTATAGAAGTAGGGAGGGTATTTATCCAGAAACATTTTTAAATATCTTTATGTTAAAAAGGCGTGCTTGGATTTAACAGAACTTGCACCCTGAGTCACAGATCTTATATGAGGGTCAGGAACATTATAATGACAATATGTCATAATCTGTTTTGACAACCCAGAAAGACACTTCACTTTAGAGGACAAATTCTGCATCTCATCCCACGGGATCTCCTCACCATCCTGGGCCATGTCCTCTCCCCGGTTATCCTTTTGCAGTACACAGCCCCCAAGGTTCAGGTTCAGGAAGCACCTGCCTTTCCCTGGCCACCTGGAAGGAGACTTAATGCAGGGCTTCAGTGAGGCATATGTAGGAATCTTCACAATACTCAGAATAGACAAATAGTAGAAATAGGTGCATCCACATTAATTGTAGGGGACACAAATCAACCAGGTCCATTCATGTCTGAACTTGTGCCAGTGCAGTTATTCTTGTTCCCCTAGCTTGTTTACAAAATGACATAAGGGAGAGGCATGAGAAAATAATGTACACCAACAGCTCCTGTTGTGCAGGGGACTCAGCACTATGTTTGCCCACTCCCTTTACCATTAAGCTCTGTCATAATTCACATCCAATCTCATCAGTGATGAGTAGTATATTCAAACATATGATTCTGAATTGGTTGATCTTGTTGATAACTACACACCTCCTTTTTCATATGCTGAGCTACTCCATACTCATGATTAATATATGGGCTGTTTAAGTACCCTGAAACATCTGCCCATGACTTTGATGGGAAGACTGGTATCATGTGTAATGCTGCAGAAGACATGTTCAAACATGGATGTTTGGAAGATACAGTGAAGTTGTGTGCATTTGCGTTTCTTAAATCAATAATTGAGAATATATGTACAATGTACTAAACACGGTGGCATTTAATTGTCCAATAACTGCAATATTTATTTATTTATGTATTCACATTTGATAAGCGCACAACAGCCCAGAGGCATCATGGTGCTGGTTACAGACAATTTACTTAGTTACAGAAGTGATGAAAAATGCAGACATATATACAGGCATGTAGCAGAGAAAACCACGGGTCAGATGAAGAGGAAAGTTTTGAGTTTTTTGCAGAAGGTGAGGAGCGAGTTTTCTGTTTTGATGTCTGTGGGGGGGCGTTCCGGAGCTTGGTGGCTATTTAAGGGAATCCTATTCCTCCCGCTTTAGACCTATTGATGTGGGGAGTGTGTAGTAGGTTAGTGTAGTGTGTCCTGATAGGTCTGCAGTGAGCAGGTTTTGATAGAGTTTGTGCAAGATACGATGGTGCTGTGAATGTGAGGCATTTGTGGGTGAGGATGAGGATTTTGAAGCTGATGCGTTCTTTAACAGGGAGCCAATGAGCTGCCTGTCTGGCCTTAGAGATGTGTTCCCTTTTGGGAAGGCTTAATGCTGCTCTGAGCGCATTATTTTCCGTGATTTGAAGTCTGTTTAGATTATTTTTGAATGTACCTGCTAGGAGAGCATTGCAATAGTCCAATTGTGCACCAATAGTTGCTCTAGCTATAGTGAGAGAGTAGGGCTTGTATAGGTATGGTTTTACTGCATTTATGAGCTTAGTGGTGTGTGCTGAGGCGGAGGTGATAGCGTGAACCTGCCTTGACATGGAGAGTGTGGAATCTAAGTAGATGCCTAGGGTCTTTACTGAGGTGGAGACAGGGATGATAGTGTTATCAATGGTGAAAGTGGAGTAGTTAGTCTAGTTAGGCTAATGTCGTTTTTAGGCCTGGAATGATAATTTCGAAATATCGTTTCTGTTTTATAAAAAAAATATATATGCTCAATTAGCAACTAGATAACATCCTTGATTGACCATGAGCCCTTTATTACAATATCAGGTTGTCTTCAATAAGTGGAGAGCCCAAGCTCATGCATGGATATTGTGCATTAAAAAGAAGAGCCCGTAGTTGGTTTGGCCTGTAGAATCCACAAGGCTCAATACTAATCCCAGCAGACCAGTGGACGTCATTGTGTGATACCAAGAAAACGTCTCTATCTTCTAGTGCCTTTGTTTCTTATTGATAAACAACAACAATGCTTATAAAGAGGAGCAGATGTGCTGAAATTCTACTTTATGTAAAACCAAACAAATATTTACATATATACCATCTTGTTATCTCTGTTCTTAATATTGCTGGTGTGACTAAATAACTACTTTCCCACATATGGGTCCAGTAGCGCAGCATGGGTCCGATAGCACAGCGAGTAGAGCGCTCACTTTGATGTCTGTGCCGAGCCTGCTGACGCAGGTTCTAATCCCCGCAGAGTCAAAATCAGCCTTTCGTGCTTCCAAGGTCGATAAATGAGCACCACACACCGTGGGAAATAATAAGCAGAGCTCAGATACATGAGGGTTTGTAGTGCTATATAAATGCTAAATTATTATTACGAGTAGAAGTATGAGAAGTGGCTAAACCACGTAGTTAGCCCACACACTACAAAACAACAGTGATCCAAATCATAAATTTGAAAGAAAACAGGTAAGAGATATATCGCCTTCGCCTTTTGTGGTAACATCGGCTGCGGGCAGATTATACTCTTAAGAGCGATGTGAAGGTGAGACAGTACCAACCACCTGTAGGAAGTTAACCACCTAAGGCAAATCAGATTGCCTGGCAGGATTCCTGGAAAGGTACTGAGGTAAGGATGCTATGTGCAATACCTCTCCAATAGTAGCAGTAAATCCCTTCCGCCAAGATGCACCATAACAGGACCTTATGACTTGCATCGTTCTGCCTCTCAAAGTCAAACATAACATTTAAAAATTATACTACAAATACCTTTTTCTGTAAATAGCGCTTGTATCGGTAATTAAAAACGAAAATCTACGTCATACCAGGATAATAAGTTGTGTTGGCCACTCAGCTTGTTTTGCTTGTTTGAGGCCCCCAACACCTTTCACAATGTTCTGCAAATGCCCGTATGGTTCCCGGCTAATTCCATGTAATTCTTTCACTGATGTATCTGGTCTCCATTCTCATTAGGGATCTCGGTTTTGAGGCGAACATGTTCTGTAAGAAGATCCTGCAGGTATCAAGGTCGTTAGCACTGCGCTTGCATGGCACAACTTCCAATAATTCTACCTAATTGTTATTGATGTGTCTCCTGGATGGCCCTGTGTTGCTCTGCTTTAAAATTAATCTACCAGAGGGATGGATTCCAAATAGTTGGCAATATTAAGAGACACATCCTCACTCATGTATCTCCATTGACTCTGAAAAGTACTTGATGCCCATGTGATGCTTCTGTGCATCCTTTGCTCTTCCAATGGGGTAAGTGCAGACTCAGAATAAAGATAGATGTTGAATTCAATAGACCCTTCTGGCAGTCTGCTTTATCTGGTATTCATCACATTATACAAAAACCTGTTCCTTACAATATTTTCATTCTACGAAGAATCGTGTTTTTTTTTTCTTCGCCACTTCCAGCGATTGCCCCGTTGCAATGAACTTTGATGAATACATATTTTAATCAGAATTTTGAATTACCATTTTAAAGATATTTGTAAGTGACGTGAAGCCAGATTAAACTGCCTTCTTAATCAAGCGCTGTTCGTACCGGAACAGGGGATCATAAATACAGAAAATAAATAAGCTGTAACAGGAAACCTGCAGCCAGGAGATCATAATTGACCCTGGGGGATGCACAGTGGCCATGAAGGGATTGTTTAAAGTGCAATCCTCACCGGAATATTGTCACCGCAAAGAAATATGGAATGCTCCGGGTCGGTCATTCCCCAATAATTTCCCATCTGTCGTATGCACTTGATCTATGTCACTATTTCATGTCAAGGAAACAAATATATAATTTATTTTTTAATTTCATGGACTGCTCTGAAGTCTGTTAAGGGTGACACTAATCATACATTCTTGTGGTCACCTGCTTTCATGACAATACGCTTCCCAAAAATATATATTGAACATTGTGATGTATCTAAACATTTACCAGTTTAGTTCAACCCAACAGTCCTTTTTAAAAACAGATCTTGTTTTTTTTCTTCATTTTCATGGTTTTCGTAGCAGTCCCCAGACAAACAAAAACACGTTTAGCATAAATATCATAAGAAAAAACTAAGAGCACTGTAGATATGTCCGCCCTAATATAGATCCAATATGTAAATCGGACGTGAATATTCTTACAGATGGGATTAAAAATAATTAAAAAACAAAAAACAACACACAAAAAAACAAACATGTGAAGTGGCTGATTCTCACCACTCATGCCTCTAAGTTTAAAAAATCAATGCTTAGAAGTTGCATATGCCTTAATACAGTGTGCTCTTCACTATGAGTATGGTGGTAATGGTAAAATAATATATATATAGTTTTAAGAACTGTTTGTTAAAATACCACTTAATAGTCAATTACTTTAGGGGGGGCAAACAGGAGGGATCTTAGGACACCGGATTGAACTTTACTCTAACAGCTCCCTGCAAGTGCAGCTGAATAATGAGGGTTTACTGTTAATTTGCATGGAAACCTTTAGGGACATGCACAAGGGGTGTATTCTGGTGCCTGTCTGAGTCAAACTTTATAGCTCTAATTAGGATGAGGGCCTGGTCGGGGTTTGAGCCTTTCCACCTAAATTGGGGTGATCAAAGGTTCACTGGTGCCTATTTGCAGATGCGCTGGTCATCTTCAACTATATCGCTGTCTATAGCTATTAATGCCTACATTGCTGAGAATGATCTAATAATTAGTAAAAGTAAGACATGACCTTTGGTTGTTCAGACAAATATATACATATTAATTGGTGTTTAGACAATGTTAGACTGGAAAGAAATACCTGGGTTACGTTCTTAAAAGGAGACCGTCCAATGAGGACCTGCATACCTGAACCAGAGTCAAAGCTCACTTCGCTCCCTACCATGCGATACTACAAATAAAAAACTCCTTCTTGGTCTATTGTACGGAGCAGAGATTTGTGGTTTTAATTACTCTGAGACCACATTGATGATTTGATTTGGAGGAAAGTGCCAGTGTTACCAGGTTCTGTGCCGATTCTAGTGGTAAAATGGGAATTGGGCCTGTTGACAGTCCAAGCCTATGTGCAATGGAATCTACGGTTACTTTTTGCCAAAATGATGGCGCTGTCTGAAAAATCCCTCTTTATAGAGGAATTGCCATCTGGCATACGTAAAAAGACCTGGCTTTTTTGATTTTTATAAAAAAATAGGTTGATGAGGGTAATTCCATCTCCAGAAAGAGATTATCTGCTAAACAGGTTTCAAACTGAAGACATTGTGGGGCTTATTTGCAAAGTTGCTCACGCAGGCGACTCCTTACAATCCCTGTTGTTTACCACGTGTTGAAAAAGTAGATTCACTGATTCATGTTTAGTTGTCGCTGGTCACCGGATTCAGACGGATATTAAGCCCATACCGTCCAAAAACATCAGAAAAAACACAAAAGATTCCAGGACTCAGCGCCAATAGTAAAGGTCGGTTACTAGCATGAACTGTATCAGTCGTAGCTATATACACAGAAAGAAGCCCTCTACTTGATAACGCGTTTCGGCTCCCACAAGCCTTTGTCAAATCAGGGCTATGTCGGTTCAAACAAACATATTATTATATTGAAGTATTACCATTCATACCACAATTCAAAATTGCATATAGCATGTCAAGTTAGTAGTTTGCAAAAATGTATGCCATTGGTTTAGACAGAGAAACAAGGGTTGGTGAAGGGGAGGGTTGATTGGGTTCAGAAAACATCACAGAAATCACAAAAATGAAAAAACAAACATGTATGGAGAAAGAAAATCGAAAAGTACCCATTAGTACAATTATAACATTAAGGAGAATCCTGACTTAAAAAACTAAAAAACACATTTGAGAATCCGCTTACCCAATGTAATTCTGAAAAAATCCGTATGACTGTTGTCCGATATACAGTAATGGGGACAAATCCCAATGACAGAAACTCTAGAATTGAAGAGTTAAAAATAACCCCAAATTAGTCTAATAATATAATTGTCAAACGGTCACCCATAGTGATAGTAAGGCAACCTATATCAAATGTGGAGTGGATACCTATACAGGTCCTGGTCCCCATAACTTTTAATACTGTGGGGTAGCTGCTAATATTATACTTTCATAGCCAAATGCTCTAACTTGAACGATACCAAAATCTGACATAAAAATAAAAATAAAATTGAGAGGTGACTGTCCTCCATATGATCTAGTGCCCATTTTGTTTCGGTTAGCGCGGCATTCAAGCCCCGAATATTATACATGTAGGCACTCGAATTAGCGGTCCAATGCCCATTATGTTACAGTTTACACGGCAATCCTGCCAGGAAACATTACAGATATAAACACTCGCACTAGCGTGTGTGCGAAGTGAGATGAGAGCATTTGCTATCAGCGAGTGTGTGCGAGGTGAGATGAAAGCATTTGTATTCAGCGAGTAAGTGCAGCTCATTTACTTACTCTATTCCTCCGGTTTCACTCGCGTTGGCTGCTCAAAATGCGAAGGCAGCCGGCGCCATTTTGAATATCATTAAAGAAGCATTAGGAATCCATGGCAACGCATCAAATTGTTGCCATGGGAGCCTCTCTAGTACTTGCTCACCATAGCTAAGGAGTTCAGCGGCCACTAATGCCGCAATGCTGGAATGGTAAAAAAACAAAAACAAAAAGACATGCACTTGTGCGTTAGCACAGTGCTTCCCAAACTCTGTTATCACAATAATTGTAATGGGCGGCTACCACGGCCCCATAATAATAAATAATCGAATGAGACTGAGCCTAATTTAGCGGCTGAAGTCTCCCAGCATATATGCACTGGGCGGTCCCCACGACTCTAAAAATAAAAAATATAATACAATTAGAGTGAGCCTTTTTAACGGCTGAAGTCTCCCAACATATCACTTGCTTCTATGTGAATTATGCCCCCTATGCAAAAGGCAATATAATGCATAAAGTCCCAAGGTGTTGTGACACAAAGTCACTAGCAAAACATTTTTTCTTTAGGTATTTAGATGTGTGATAGACCCCACATAACCTATTGTTGGGCTAAAATATAGCACCAACCCTGCATTTGAGTCGCCGGTTCCCATAGGTTACCCGTTACTCCACTAGCAATACAAGGGAATACTTATCTTTGCACAAAGTGCAAGTGCATTCCATCAGTAAATTAGCTATAACAGATAGAGACATTTAACCCATCACTTGTATAGTAACAAAAATAATAAGAACATTCTACAGAAAAGACGCCATCTCCTTGTCATTGTTAAGGCCAGTGACGGTGGAATTAAAAAAGCATATAATGCGTGCTTCTGACTGCCTCAAAGCCTTGAGTCTATCTCCTCCTCGTTTGCTCAGTGTAACTTGCTTGAGGCCTATAAATCTAATATCCGCCTTATTTTGCATCTGATGACAGCTTTGCCAGTGTTCAGCTAAGGGCAAGGAAATGTCTTGACTGCCAATTTTCGCCAGATGCTCACGGTCACGGAGATATGAGCGATATGGTAAAGGTCGTTTTTCAGATTTGAAATTTTAAAAGTTCAAAGTGACAAGTTACAGCTAGCAACTAGAAATGACAGGTGACAGCTTTGCAAATGACAGGTGACAGTTAGGAGACAGTTCTGGTTAGATTAAAATAGATTGAATTATATTATTTTAACTAAGAGATTGGTTCTGCACAGTTCTGCTAGGTACTCACAATATATTTAGAAATGGAATGGGCCTCGCCACGGATCTGGTCAGGTTTTCTTCACTCGCCACGGACGGTCTCTGCGCACAGCGTCTGGGTCAGCTCTCTAGTTCTGCGAACAGCGGTCTGGGTCAGCTCTGCTCTGCCTCTGGTTCTGGATACTGCTCTGCTTTCTCTGGGTACAGCACTGCTTCTGGATCTTTCTGCACAGCTTTCTCTGGACCCAGAGCTGATCTGCACGGCTCCTGGATGCTGCTATCGCTGTTAGGTTTGCTGGATGCTGAGGCCCACTGAGATGAGTTCTCAGTTTGTGGGTTTAGGCCCTTGCTTTGAGTTCTGAATCAAGTTCTTTGGAGTTTTAAAGTCTAAGTGTTGAATCTGGTATCTTCTGGATGTTGTGTGGTCCGGCAGAGCGCGTTGCAGCAAATGGAATTGAATGTCTCTATCTGCCCTGACTGTCTGCTTTTATGTGTTTTGAAAGTGGGTGGAGAGGCTAGCTTTCTAGGCCCTACCCCTCTCCACTTGTCATTGGCCACTTCCTCCTCTTCCCCTGGATTGGGGGAATGAAATGAAATGTCATCATGATGAGGTCTGTTTATGATACAGAGAACCCACCCCTGTCAAATTACACACAATCTATATTTTGACCCAAATGCATATTTGCACTGGTACACATTTGTTTAAAATTACATGCACCCATCACATATCACATGAGGTATCCCATGTTCAAACTCTGCTCTTCCTGGGAGCTTGGGTTCAAAAATGGCAACATATTTCACTTTTGGTCGGGTTACCAATATTGGATTTGTCCCCGCATTTACACAAATGTTCGCAAAGCATGTGGGCATTAGATGGTGGAGTGTCAGATTTTTAACATACATATATTTAGAGTAATATCCTCTTTTCCGCTAAAACCCCCCCTGAACATACCACCGGGTCCTAACACGTCTTCAAATGTGCACAGAAAAATCACAAGAATAATGATATCACTTATAAAATTTTCACAAGTCCGCTCTATGAATGATCCATCTTTTTAGATTTATGTTCTGGCCCCAAAGGGGTGTGGTTTCCCCCCAGCACAAGGTTGAATTTCTGGTTTTTCCAGTTCTGCAAAGCCAGCTTGCTCTCACAGGCAGTGCTCCTCCCCTTTCCTTCCAGGAGGAAGCCACATTTACGACTCCCACCAATAAAACATTTGCCTGAGTCAGGACAGGGCTTTGTTCAATTTCCTGCAGAGCCCAGGTAATTCAATCAGAGAAGTGTCATATCCCTTTTGGTGGGAACAGCAAAAGGCAGCTGGGCCTGGGAACTGCTGTGGATCCAGTTTCACTCCAATTGGGGGGAAGTTGTCAAGCAGAATCCAGTTCCTTAAGCCAGGCCCCAGTTAATGTCACTTTTAGTTACCCAGTTTTCTGCATTCAAATAAAACTAACAATTTTTACATATGCAGCTAGAATGCTGATTCTAAGTTTAAAACTATGACATTTAAACAATTGCAACCTATGTGACACTCAAAGTAGGTCACTCATTTCTTTTAAACATTTAGATTTTTAGTGTCTTTCAGTCCAAATTTACTTAAACTGCTGAAATCCACAGCTCAGCCAGTCTTGTTATAAACCTTCAAGTCACTTCAGAATATAACTTTACATTGCATCCACCTCTCAGTAAGTCTTTCTTTGGCCTGCTTTGGGTTCATTTATTCAGTTTACACAAATGTCTGGTGTTGTTTTAAAACGCCGGCTTTCTGATAGTGGTGAGTACTGGTAATGCACCCATTTTTGGGATTTGAGAAAATGAATTCCCCACAATTCTAGGTTGCTTTTGGCAATCAGCATTGCCATTCCCAATGGTTTCAGGCTACTGTGTGGGTAGTCCAATGGTGGTTTTAGGCAGTGCCCTTCTGTGCCCATAACATTGGCAAAAATGGGTGGCAGCCTATTCTTCATGCATTTCCCTGGGCATTTTCTGGGAAGCTCTGGCCATCATGATGTTTTCAATGCCAGTACTGCACAGTTTTTGAGGTAGGGCTCGGATGCATGGGTAAAAACATCCCACAGTTTAGACATATCTATGGAGCACGTGTATACCAACCAATTCCATCACAGAAAGCACAAAAACGAGTGTTCCATTAACACTCAGCAGGTGAGCACTGCTCGGCAAGAACAATGCAAGGAAAACATCTCTGACAGCTAATGCAGTATTTAAACCATCTGCAACTTTATTAGAGTTTAAAAACATATTCAAAAGGGTCATATCCCATTCAACCAATTTTTCCCTGTATGCTACAGTTTAAGCATGGTAATAACAATCGACAAGAGACCATTCATTTTAAATCCCTTCTAATTTGACGCCATTTCCCATAAGCCTACGGTAAAAATGTAGTTGTTACATAACTATGAAAGACAGACTTTAAAACACTAACCCAGTCAAAGTGACAGTGTTTTATAGTAAAATGTGCAAATAGGCAATAAGATCATTATTATCAAAGTTTGTTTGTTTGTTAGTTTGTTTGTTTATTTGTAATGCGCCAGAATACCGTAGGGTAACAGGGCTCAGCAGTTACAAGAATTTGTAAAGCTTAATTACATCAATAACGATATATACAAACACATACACAGTAATAATAGTAGCAGGAAAATATACATGTATACCGGTTAACACAAGTGAGTGGAATATGTCCAAGCAAGGGAGATACAGGACTTAGGGCTCGGTGTGTTAAGCGTACGTACGTCTTCAGCCAGGAAATAATCTTGGAACTGAAGTTTTGGTAGGGTATGTCCATTCTGAGAATTGGTGGTAAGGAGTTCCACAGTTTAGCCGCTTTCACTGGGACGCTATTGCCTCCTATAGTGGAACGTTTGTAGTTGCGGACAGAGAAGCAGTCTCTGTAGGCTGCTCTTGTGGGTCTCAGAGAGGTCTGTCTATGAAATCTATCAATCAGGTAAATAGGAGCGGCGTTATGAGGGACTTGTGGGTGAGTGAAGCAGTTTTTAAGGAAATGTTATCTTTGATGGGGATCCAGTTGTTCTGTTGGCTGTGTACTGTAATATGATCTCTTCTAGAGATTCCCAGAGCCGCTCTAAGAGCGTTATTCTGGAGAATTTGTAATTTGCTAATGGTAGCTTGACCCAAGATAAAGAGCTTTGCAGTAGTCCAGGCGAGACAGTATAAGGGCTATGGCAAGGGTCAAGCAACTGGTGTCAGATAGAAAAGGTTTGGCTGCGTGGATCAGTTTGCACGTGTAGGCTGTAGAAGAGGCTAGTGAGTTGACCTGTCTATTGAAGGAGAGATTGGAGTCCAGGTAGAAGCCCAGTGTTTTGACCTTGTGTCCCACCCTGATGGTGTTGCCATCAATCATGAAAGATGAGTAGGCAGGGCTTAGTTTCTTTAGGCTGGCAGTAGTACCCAAGGTGATGAGTTCAGTTTTATCATCATTCAGGCATAGTCCATATGTGTCCATCCATGCCTGGATGATGATGTACACTCTATTCACCAAGGCCAAATCCTTCTCATAATCTCCAGAAAGCGGAAGGAGGATCTGGGTATCATCTGCATAGTTTGTGTAGGTGATACCGAGATGATCCAGATCATTGAAAAGGGGCTTGGTAAATATATTGTACAGTGTGGGGGAGACACAGGATCCCTGTGATACGCCACAGGTAATAGGTATGGGGTCTGCTGCATCTGTAGGTGAGAAAACCCTCATGGTTCTGCCGTTAAGGAATGATCTAATCCATGTGATGGCCTCGGTGGAGAAGTGGGCAGAAGTGTGTAGGTGTGTGCATAGGACAGAGTGGTCAGCCAGGTCAAATGCTGCAGAGAAGTTGAGGAGGAGGAGTAAGGCAGCTTGGCCATTATCTCTGAGCAAATCGATCTGTGTTTTAAGGTCGATAAGGGTCGTCTCAGTCCCATGTTGGGGATGGAAGCCAGATTGTCTTGCTCCTAGCAGTCGATTTTCTTCCAAGTGCTTCTGTATTTGTACATAGGCGACCGGGTCCAGGATTTTTAGCAAGAATGGTACTGTCGTTATGGGTCTGTAGTTAGTGGGAGTGGCTGGGTCAAGTGTAGGTTTTTTTAGTAGGGGTAATACCCAGGATTGTTTTAGATTGCTTGGGATGGATCCGGTACAAAATGTGCATTAATTAACTTCGTAATGAATGGAGAGAGGACGCGGACAGCATCTTTAATAAGCTGTGCCGGGCACAGGTCTCCCTGGCAGTTGGAGGGTTTCAGAGATAGTATGATTTTTTCAACTTCGAGTATAGTCACTTTGGTGAAGTTGAAACGGGTAGGTTCCCTTGAGGTCTGCTTTTCAGGTAGTTTGCCGACGTAGGTGTTAATCAAGGAGGCTTTTTTGCTGGAGATTTTGTTTTGTAGAGTAGCAATTTTGTTGGCTAGGGCATTTTGGATTTCTGTACACCAATTCCTGTTTTTGATGGAAGAATCTAGTGGTGCTATGGGAGTTTCTACTTCTTTGAGGATAGAAAAGAGTTCCTTCATGTTTGATTTGGCTTGTGAGATATGGGAGTCGAATTAGGTACGTTTTGCTAGGATGATTTCTTTTTTGTATAGGGCCGCTAGTTTAGTGAGTTTGATTTTATTGGCTGCTGTTGAGACTTTTTTCCAAGTAGCCTCACAGTTTCTTTTTTGCTTTCTTAGGGTTTAAAGGAATGGTGTGTACCATTTATTCAGATGCATTTTAGGCTTGCTTGGTCTGAGTTTGAGAGGAGCGATTAGGTCCATGGAGGTGGACATAATTTTATTGTATTCCTCGACCAGAGTCTCAGGGTCCAAGTTGTCCGGGAGTGTGTTGAGTGTGGGGAGTAAGTTCGAGATGAGTCTCTCCACAGTGATACTCTTTTGTTTCTCGTGAGTGTGGGTGGAGCCCTGCTGATCGGCATGGGTGGAGGTCTGGTGGTGGAAAGCGAGAACGATACCAGGTGGTAGTCAGCCAGGAAAGTGGTGAGATGTCCGTAATGTTAGCTAGACAATTATAGTCAGCCACCCAATCGAGTATTCTACATTTGTCATGGGTAGGTTTCATACTTCTTTGGGTAAATCCTAATTCGGTGAGGGTATTGAGCGTGGTGAGGGCATGTTGGTCTTCAGGGTCATTGAAGCCCATGTTAAAGTCTCCAAGGGTGAGTACCTGAGTGGAGTTTTTAAGGTTGGTGGATAGGATCGTATTAAGATCCTCACCGAATGTGCCTATTGGGCCAGGAGGGCAATAGATCACATGGATGTTGAGGGTTTGGGTATTAGTAATGGGAACTTTGACAGAGAGTAGTTCGCAAGAGGGTACATTGATGTTGTTAGCTAATCTCATAGTAAGACTGCATTTGTGAATAATGGCGACACCACCTCCTCTAGAGTTCGGTCGGTCTTGTCTCAGGATAAAATAATTGAATAAAAGTGACAGTGGTTGAGCACTTTTGTGTGAGAATGGCATATTAGCACACCTATAATGCCTACAAGCATTCCTGTGCCAGGTATTATAGTTGGCAATTATAATGTGCCTATTGAACAAATACATTAATACAAGTTTCGACAAAGTGACAGTGCTTTAATTATGTTTTCCGCCAAAAATGTAAATTGCGCCCTTTAATAAATTGATTCCAATTTGCTAAAAATAAGGTTATGAATATTGCACAATGGAAGTCAAACACAGTGATATCAAAATAGATGTTACAAATGATATTTAGGAATTTGGTCAAAGTGACAGAGACAAATCAATCCATTTGAGTGTCACTCAACGGTTGCCAATTCCACCATGTTTAAACAGATATCCTAGTGGGAAGACTGAATTAACACCAAATCATAGATCGTCAAATTTAAATTGTATAAATATGTTATTATTGAAGAAAAGATATTGAGACAGTCACCTGGTTATTTGCTTACACTTCCACAGCCAAAATATGAGCGTGTGTTTTAACCTCTTCTTTCCTTCCTTGGAAGTTTTAGTACCTCGTCCAGAATTATATTTTTTTGAAAAAAAATATGACATGTAGACTGTGTTGCTTTGACCAACATAAACTCTTACAATAGCTGGTTACTTGTGGATGGCGAGGTGTGAATATTTTTCCAAATGTTTAAATTAACCAGATGAGGTTTCAGGGCCTGCCTTCTGGGTAAGGATTCTTCATGGTAGACAGATTTCACTGATTTTAGCGGTAGTTTGTTTTCCTAATGATGACATTAGAAATCTGATGCAATGTCTTGAGGGAACTATATTGGTTATTTTGTAAAACATTTTATTTTGTATATTATAATTGTGTTTTAGTGTCCCTTTCTTATTGCCTTTCAATGTGTTTTATGGTGTGTATTTTTTTGTATCTTTGTGGATGTTGACGGGTCAAGTGCGAGTGTTTGTAAACACGTGTGCACAATAAATAATTAAATTAAATAAAAAGATACCACTTAGTTATGAGTTGGGATTGAATGGGAGGAGAACCTCCAGGGGTGCATAGAAAGTTTGGCCTATGAAGTAGTTTATATGGATACCATGCAACGGAAATCATTTCAAATCTCAATGGATACTTAGGTGGCATTCTGAAAACCGCAAGATACTTCAAATACCACATGCCTTTACAATTACCACCATGCTCGTAATGAGGCACAATGTGCTGTATGAGCAGGCCTGGCACTTGTCTCACTCTCTGACAAAATCAAACGGCAATCTACCGACCCTTACTTTAAGGACCATTCAATGACTCTCAAAACCCCTGAGCATACCATGAAGAGACGACACTTTGTGGGGCAGGCCTCTGTGGTTTTGAAGTCCCTTCCTATCGAGGTTTGCAAGAGTCTTTCTCGTTTTTCTTCTATCGACAGTTGACAGTTATCTTAAGGCCTGTCTACAGAACATCTGTACCAAAGGACACTCCCAAGGTCTGAGCGCTCGATGTAAGTAGTGGCATGCATAAATGCATACCTGAATTCCCATGCACCCAGCTCCAAGAATGAATGGAGTGGCCCCTTTGCTGATTTAAGTGCGTCACTGACCAGTGGAGTTTCTTCAGTCTCGCTAGCACCACGCTGTGATACCCAAGGGTCTGGGCGAGTAATAAATGCAATAAATAAATAAATAAATAAATAAATACATAAATAAATAAATAAATAAATAAATGTGGCCACTTCAAATATTCAGAATTCAATACATCATATCTTACAATGTTGCTGTATTTTATTGGTAGTTTGAGTGCAAACGTACTGTTCTAGCACCACCCAGTGAGACAAAACTATCAATATAGCATGTGCAAGTGTGGGTTGCATTGAGAGGTGAGAACATGCCCTTTTGGCTCAGGTGTGTTTGGAGAGCCTCTATTCTGGTTCAAATGTGGCAATTTGGTACCACTTTGTGGAGTACCTAATGATGGCACATAGGTGCCACGTAGACCAAACTATTCGTTTTGGCCAATATATAGCTCCTTAGCACCACCTCTTTAGGATGAACACGCTTGGTTCATATGTGTCACTTTAAGTGCATTATTTGTTGGCATGTAGATGGCCGTCTATAACCACCATTAGTGCTGACCCATAAATGGGATTTAGCCCTACCTTGGGAGAATACATAGTTTCCATCATAAATGTTATCTAAAAAGTGGTACTTACCATCAGGCAGATAGAGCAAAGGACATTTTTTTGGATTCATGGGGTCTGGTATGCAGCTGACATTGAACAATGAAGGTCTGTGGGCCTTGAAAGGGGGGAGGGGCCAATAAGGAGCCAGGACCTGAACTACTCTCTGTGTGGATGCGCCTGGAGCAAGCCAGACACTGCCATTATCACTACAACAGGGACCTCTGAGAGGACTGCACAGCGGAAGTTCACTGTATGTTGTATCGAAATCAGGTAACACGCAGCCTGTAGCAGCAGGCTTTATTTACTTCACACTCATGCAGTGATAAGCATCACGGGAAAAGAGTCGAATACATGTCCATAGGCTGGTGGTGGTAAGGATGCAGTCCCTGGCGCCCCAGGCTTGTCCTTGAGGCCTGGTGGCAGTCTTAGGTTCCTTAAATGGGATGATCGCCAGGGCACGTCTGTTGCGCGTCACTGGCGCCTTGGAATGCAGGTCTGCTGTTTCGCGCCGCTCTGCGCGCTTCCGGGCAGAATCTCGCAAGACTTTATGGTGCTGCGACTCGCAAGCTCTCTCACCTGTAGCAAACTTAAAACTCTTGGATTTGCATATGCATATTTGAATGGGTATGGACGTGCTGCCTATATTACAGACACGGGGTTGAATTGTCCTGAACGTCCACTTAAATAGCAATCCTTATAATGCGCGGGGTCTTGACGTCTGGAAACGCACAAGTCTGGGAGCTGCGGGACATTTCCTCCTCCGTCTTCGATGTTTCACTTTTTTTTCCAAGAGATTTAGAGTCAGTCTCCGCTATCTTTGCCGTCTCCTGGAAACAGATGGATGACAGCCTGCTATCTCTCCTGCTGGGCTCTTTGAAAAAGTAACCTCGTGGCTTAAGCCAGATTTAAGGATGACCACCAGCTAAGTCTGCCTCCCAGAAATACTGTACAGGGAAAAAAAGGTCAGGCGTTTTATGAACAAAAAGTGCTCTGCACTTTAACAGCCGACTGATAAGCTGATTTATTTTCTGCATGTGCGAGGAACATGGCCTCCCAATTTCTGCTGCCCAACACATGGAAGAGACGCGACAGCTGAGCTGAATCTCATCCAACGAGCCCTCTTTGCCTATTAAAGGGCTTTCAGTTTGCTCTGCAGACCGTGAGGTTGCTTCGGGTTGCGATTATATGGCAGATGCTATCGTTTTATGTTTCTATTTTGGGAAATTGTGTTCAGAGAAGGTCTAGAAATCCCCCTTCTTCCCGATCAATAGCTATGTATGTATGTATGTATTTATTTATTTATTTATTTACTTACTTACTTATATAGTGTACCTTACCCTGGGGTGTCTGGGCACATTACTTAGGAGTACAGTGTAGAAACAATCTGGTTACAATCAAGTAAGGCCAGAAATGGAACACGTGACAGCCAGCGCGTATCTGTACATAGGCATGCATTATGTTAGGAAACAATAGGAGATGCGTATTTGCTGTCAGTGGCAATACGCTGCGGTCAAATGCAGGCAGATTGTACGTATGTTGTTAAATGTAGACGACACAGTGGCCGGTTCATCGTTTTCACAGGGGCAATTAGGGCCAAGCAGTTGCATGACAAAAGGGGCGCATTCATCTATTGCCATCTTATAAGGCAACAATACTTCACCTGCACATTTGGGGGAACAAGACCCAGTTTGACAAAATGACTTCTGATTTTCAGAAGTACAAGGATGAGTCTTGGTTACAACACCTTCTCAGCCCCCGTACTTCCACAAAGCAACAGTCATCACAATCATGAACGTAAACAATCATTGCCTTTGCCAACAGTTTGGGCTTTTGTGTGTGCATTTTATTATAGCTTGACTAGACGAGTCAAAACTGTGGGCTTTGACTATGCTTGTTTTAACAGGACGTCTATGAAGGGCACACATAGAGCTTATAAATCAAGTAGCTGAAGGTAGACCTGGTTTAGACATTTTTATTACACCAGTAGCAGGATTACAGTTCCGAATAAGTCATTAAATATCAGAACACAGCTTTGAGAAAACACTGGCTGGCTTTTCCGTGTGCAAAGTTTGAATTGTACGGCTACATGAAAGTGAGCTGTGAGAGTTCCTATGAGAAGGTGTTCTGGGTGGAGAGGAGCAGAAACTGGGTGGGAATGGCCATAGGAATTAGCCGGGCCATGTGCAGTAAATGGGTGTAAACAAATAAATAAATAACAACACCTTCTCACATGCCATTTCTCCTCATGTGTACTCTAATGTAATAGTTGTGGCTGAGCCACCTATAAGCCAAAACTAAACATGCACAGCTAAGAGAGATATCTCCTTTGCTTGTTGTGTTAATGTAGGCTGCAGGAATGGTGTACCCTAAGAAGGGGTGTGAATGTGATCCAGGTAATGTCCAATAAAAGATCTATACAAATATGAACAATTTACAAACAAATTGATTGCGCAAAAAGTTAATGAACATATGATACAATCACAACCCTGCAAAAGAAGAGAGAGAAATGCAGAACAAGGCTATAGATGCACTCTGGATACTTTGTTTAAGGTAAAGAAGGGAAGAAATGCAACAATGGTTCAAAAAGTATAGGCTGTTGAAAGTAATGGTGCAGCGAAGGTGGCTTACTAGTCTCTAGGGTCCCAAAGGTGGATCAGTGGGACAGGGCACCTCAAAGTACCTTATTGGGAGGGGCGGCTGTTCAGCAGCATTGATCCAGACTTCAAGCTATACTGCAGGGTCGGTTAAAGTGTTTAGTCAGTTTGAAACGTTGGTAGCCACTGGTTCAGGAAGATGAGTGTGATGCAATGCTTCTGAGATTTCAAGTCGAGGTCCTTTGTTTTGATGTGGTGACCTTAGGAATCTGATGCAGGGTTCAACGAGGAGGTAGGTCGACTTCATCCTCAGCTGCAAGCTGGGTATTTAAGCTGAACATGTGTTGTGCTCTTCTTGACATGGTGTGTCAGCGAGCCAGTACAATGGAGGCATACCAGTGGTGGTTCGTAGTTTGATCAAAGGCGAAAGGCAACCCTGGCTGTTCACTCTTGTTCGAGTTCTGTAAACAAAGTTCAAATGCAGTTCAGCCAGTTAGATGCAGTGCAACAGGGATGCTGGCATTCCTAGCTCTTCAGATGCTGTGAGACCCATGGCAGAGGCTCTAGAACAGGGTGAGTCTTTTCAGGTTCTGCTCTCCTAACTTAGGGATGGAGGAAAACTTCTCCCAACAGACCTGTGCTCCTTGGCTGTCCTAACTCTGCCCTTCACAGCCTGTAACTTCAAATGCTCTCTGTTGTGCAGCCCACTTGTTTAAGGGAGTCTTTTGCCATGTGTCCAGCTGTTTGATGCCAGACTCTCCTTTGTCTTCAGCTCTGAGATCCCAGGCCTGGCGAAGGGGTCTTACTTTCCCTTCTAGAGGGATAAGAAAGGATGGCATTCTGCCCTACTGACTCATTCACTGCAATGCAGACAGGCAGGACTCTGGAATCCATGCAGCATCAGCAGGACTCTGGAATCCATGCAGCATCCCAGAAGCGTCTCAGTCGACACTGGTATGTTATGAATCATATATAGCTATAACAATTATGTGAAGCTTTAGGTAACATACCCCAACTCAGGTATTGCTTACATGTATAGATTAAACTGATTCCAGGATGAGATTCCATCATAATGGGATGCATATCTTAAATGCAGTCTTTGCACTGCAGTGGCATTGCTGTTGCAGCAGCTGTCAGACAGGCCACATGTGACCATTAAACCTGCTTGTGCCACGGGAAAGCAGGTTATGCATAGAAGGAGACTTTCGCAGAATTGCACATGTATTACTATGATTTTGGCATGGAGTTTGGTGAAAGGGGAGATCTGGTTGGCATAAGTGTATTATTAATAAGTAAAATAATAATAATAATAATAATAATAATAATAATAATAATAATAATAATAATAATAATAATAATAATAATAATAATAATAATCAAACAAAAATAATGAGTTAGGGTTTCTTCCCACTAACCAGACAGATCCCATTACACCCAGCATTCAACATAAGGTTGCCTTGGAAACCAAGGTCACAATTAGGTTGCTCTCATGCCAGTGAGGGATTTAGCAGCTATGTAGGTCACTTTTTTCTGGGATGTCTTGTCAGATGGTTTAAGGGTTTTCACTATTTAATGGAGGCTTTGGATATTTGACTGGTCCACTAGGCCTAACTTATAATGTATCCAACTTTTCATTCTGTATTTCAGTAATTATATGTATTGTAGATGTACTGTAGATTTCTGCAGCTAATACCCCATGGAGGAACTGTTTTTAGCAGGTGCAAGTCTTAAAACAGCAGACATTCTCACAAAGAATACAAATTCTGTTCTCTAGGTGTTTAAGTGATTGCAAGAATTGTTCTGACTGTGATAAAGACCTATTCATGCAATGGAGACTGTTCTTGTGCCGAGCGTTTGCATGGCAACCATGCAAAAGCATCATGGCAATAAGCAGTGTCACACTCCACTCTGTCCTTCTTTGCCAGACATGTGCATTATCAGACAGGTGATTCATAATGAAGAGAATAATTGTGTGTTTGCATGCAAACCCCTACGGACCCCCTCATAAACAACAACTGCAACCGTCTGAATAGGTTACAGACAGGTGCTGATCTCAGTAGCACTAGCTGAAGCATGACGTCCCTATTAGAACAGAAACCATTGAAAAATATAAAACAAGGTTGTTATTTAACAACTTTTGAAAAGCACCATGTATCAGGGCCACATCTTACTGAGATGTAGAGACATATAACAGGCACAAACACAAGGAGACAATGTGACCCACATTCTGTTTTCTCTTTCCCTCTCTCCCTGGTTGGCAACGATGATGTGTAAAAATTGAGGAATGTGTCAAATCAGGCCTCGAGGTGCTGTGGACGCAGGTAGAACCTCGTTCAGGTGTGACGACTCATACTGGGTCTAGCCGCAAGCTATCATTGAGTCCGTTCTAAGTGAGCAATCAGTGCAATGCTGATGCAGTGTTCAAGCAATTCAGAGCGGACCACTCACAGGGTCAGTTTGAAGGTTAGGTAGGTTAAAAACATTGGTGGCTCCTGATTGGGGGTCAGGGATGATGTGCTGCTTCAGCAATTTGAGTTGTGATCCTGTAGTGCCTATGAGATGATCAAAGTGGGACTGGTTTGGAATCGTCTTCAGCCGCAAGCTGCTTGTTCACGTTGAACATGTAACGTGCTCCGGTTGGTGTGATGTGGCAGGTAGCTGAGTTTGACAAATGCAAAAAGGTGATTTGAAGTTCAAGAGTGTGTCAAAAGCAGCACTGGTGGGTCCTGTTGGGTAAAGTGCAGCGAACACGGATCAAATACAGTTTGATGCAAATGGGAACACGGATCATGGATGTTCTGCAAGCGCCAAGATATATGGTAAGATCTTTCAGTTTAGAATTGAAAACTGGGCTCTTGACAACCTAGCCGCCTGTAAATGAAAAGTAGATTTCAGGGCGGGAATAGATACTGTTGATCAGGTATTTTGATTGTATATGCTCCACTCCAAGTGTATTACACTTTGTTAGCAACATCGTTACCTGATATTTCTAGACCTTTGCAGTCTTTCACGCTGTGTCCAGGGATACGCTTTGGGGCAAATGAATTAACCTTTGGCCCCTAAATAACCTAGTCATGGCCATAACTAATGTATAACAGGACAATTACACCCATGTGTCGTATGGTGCGGATGGCGAATGCACCAACCAGTTCCCAGTCACAGGGCAGGTCAGACAGGATTGTGTTATTGATCCCCTCTTATTGTGCTTATATAGGTTCATTCAAATCATGCACAGCTCTGATATTGTTGCAACACAACTCAGCAGGGAGAGAGCGGGGATATTGTTCTTTGCAGACAATGTTGTTTAGTGAGCACAACTCTGTTGGCACCTCAGAACGCCCTAGCAATTTTTGCTACTTCTGGGTCCAAAATGCGGGTTAGAAATGAACAAGAAGAAGAAAACATCCCTTGTATCGTCCAAAACGAAAAGCAAAAAACTGAAATTAGTGCTGAAAGACCAAGTTCTTAACAGAGTGCGGCACTATTAGTATTTGAGTATACGCCTCTGCGAGAAGGGCCTTCGGTATTAGCCTCTAAAGATAAGCAAACTGTCCCTTTGCTCTCAAGGTGGCGCACTCAATCGTTTCTCCAAACGCTATGGAGAAAGAGAGAACACTCAAGCGCTCAACGTATATCGGGCAAAGGAGAAAATGTCAACAATGTGTGGAACAGAATTATGTGGGCATTTGAAACCCCTAGAAATGTGAGAATATAAAATGCTAACAACTTTGGAATCTGCCAGCGAACACTCGTAGTTTTCCACTAAAATTGACATTGGGGTTAGATGGAATTCACTACATATTTCCGCCAAAACCCCTATTATCGTGGCTAAATTTGTGGCGAGTGCATGTCTTCCTACAGGGATGCCTGCAGATATGTGCTCTCCCAAGAGGGGCTTTATAATCTCCCTGGGCCTGGATAATCTCTGGGTGATGGCTCAAGGTTCAACCAACGTTTTATGTCCATCCCATCTCGCTAATGAAATCCTTTGAATCTTAGTTTTACTACTGCAAACTGCCCATGGTTTCCTCAGGGAGTTTAACTCTCAACTATCTGTAGAGGAAAAACCATCTAAGACAAGAGAGAAACCTCTTACTGATAGAGGACAGTGAAGCAAGGTTACATTAGTTAAAATTCCATCTCCGGACCCTAACAGTGGCATCCTTTATGGCCAAATGGCTATACGATTACACAGCTAACTGTAAATATTGTATCTCTATCCATAAGAATCTTCCAAAGGTATTCTTCTTCTGTCCAAGTTATCCAATGGTGAGGAAGTCATTGCTTCTTCTAGGTCTAAAGCTGAGGCTTTGCTGGGGGGGGTTGGCTGAGGTGGCTATAGCCCTGGGTGTTTTGGTTGTAGCCCTGGATAGAAGCTCAGGGACTACAACCAAAAGGCTATAGCTAGCCCAGAATCCCACCAGTCCCGACATTAGCTTAGCCATGATCGTTTCCAGACCTAACAACACCCCTAGTCTAATGTTTTACTACCTCAGAACAGGGGCCCAGGCCCTGACTAAAACTGTATGGCAAGTAATGAGAAAATCATTAAAAATGCCCTTTCTGCGTTAAAGAAATGTGTGTATTTCCTTTAGAACCAACACAAGTGTGATCTCTTTTGAGCAGAATGATAAATGTTTTTAACCCAAAAGCTCCCGGAATGGTATCCATTACCGACTTTGTTACTGACAGTCACACGTATGCACATTGTTGCATTTGTTGAGTTCACACACACACACAACACACACACGCACACTCTCTTGGGGATCCCGTGCTACTGTAAATGCAATTTGCAATTCTTTACAATTAGAGGCTAAATAGACTGAGCCTGAAGGGAGCCTGCCTCCCTGATTTTCAAATTTGCATCACTTAAAATCCAATCAGACCAACTGTTCCCGTTTTTATTAGATCTGAAAACCTTTGCAAAAGCACAAGTCCTGGCGCAGGTGTAACGGCGGCTCCATTTCTGATTTTACAGCCGGGATTAGCTAAAAAGATGCGGCAGCTCAGAACGCGACCTTCATCCAGCCAAGAGCGCTCCCTCACTACCTTCAATTGCCGCCATATTAAACCCTTCGATTTTCAGTAACCCGTGTTTTATAGGCCTGCAGATTGCCTCTGCTTTGGGGAATTTGCTCTAACATATTGAGTTTAACAGATTTATGCAGGGACGTAAAACAAAAATAGTGTAGCAGGCGCTCCGAAATTGTGAACGCGAGGGGATTAGCTTTGCAGATGGCGGCTGGAGATAATGACATTGAGTAACTTAGCCATGGATGGTAATCTGTTTTTGACAGAATACATTAACATTTCGCCGGTGTGCACAGGTGTTTGTGTATTTCCGCGCCCAGGGATTTTCCGCTGTGAAGATAGCCGATTGCGGTCTGGAAGGAACGCCGTTTTCATAGTTCACTCTCCCTAATTGAAGGTATTATTGGAATGAACACCGTAGGAGGCCGCAATACAGGCCAACACATGCACTACTTATACACGCTACATGACTGCGCTTCTAGCCACCATCCGGCGGTAATCCATACCATTTGGGATCGGAGGGTTTACCTCCCTGATTGCTTTCATTTGCTCATTACCGGAAGCTCCGCCTCACACCCGCGGAGGGAAAAGACGAGACTCCCTGTGCGGCGGCTGCAAATCCCTTTCAATACATACAGCGCTGCCTCGATCCGGGAGCGCATTTAATTTGCCGGGCTCTTTTAACATTTTTGGCAGATGGTGCCGGAGCGGAAACAAATGATATTGTTATTCTTTTATCAGACAGTGTGCTGGAACAGTATAGCGAGGTGAGCAGAAGTGACAGACTCAATCTCCGCTTGACAGCTGCGAGCGAAGAACCCAGGCAATAATTCCGTTTTTGAAGTTATTTATTTTCATTACAGCATTCTTCCACTCTTTCTGAAAGGAGAAGTATTATTGACTGTAGGACGCGCAGACCTAGAATTTAATCCCAGCTTCACCACTTGTGTGCATGCACTGTGTGAATGTTAGCAACAGGCCCACTACTTTCTAAAATTGGGATTGTAAAAAAGGACTGCAAGGGGTATTATGTTTTTTTTTTGGACACTTTTGGTTACCTAATGTAAAGAATAATTGATTCAGTGGCCAACGCTCTTACCTGGTAATGACGAAGAAATGTCTGCGGTTCAATACCTTAACTCTTTGGTGCACAGTCGCAATGGACACTGGTCTTGGGAGGATAGCTCAGGTGCAACACGCTCGTCTTGGAAACAAGATGATGCAGAGCAACACAGGTTCGATCCCCGGGTCCACGCTTATAAACCTCTTGGTATTAAGTGCATTATAAATAACCAATTGCAATTTAAAGAGTGCCAGTGGGTGCTGATGGGCGGTAAAATAATCACAGAGCCATGATCACATTTTGCGTGAAGTCCCAACCCCCCCACATTCTGTTATTCCACTCAATGAGGGTGATGGAGATGTATATATAGGCACAGCTGACTGTAATATCGTATTTACATTTCAAATAAATGCACTTTGAGAAAAAAGAAAACTATGTTGATTTGCCAAGAATCAACACTTTGCTTGGCGAAGTGAAGAAGCTGAAAACGGCTCTCGGCTTGTGAAGTTTCAAGCCCAGCTCATTTTTTTATTCATTGTGTATTTATAATGAACGTATCTAGCAAATGGTGTTTCAAGGAACCACAAGACAAAAGGGATGGGGGGGGGGAGTGGGCGAGTGTTAGGAAAGATTTCATAAATGTATGTAATTTTCGCCATATGGCAACCCCCAAACCTTTTGCTGTTGTTTTACACCCTGATCTAGACTTTGCCAGAGAAGCACAGCCTTCCGCAGCACTCCTCTGGGCTTTCGCTCAATTCTTATGGGGAAACTGACATGCCCTTAAAACAGTCAGTAATGGGAGACTTTGTTTCCCTTAGTCCTTTCCTCATGTTGCAGCTTTTGTGCAACATGAAACAAGAGTGCACCGTAACTTACATTACCGCGCTCTTGGGTCTCTAGTCATTCCAAAGGCCCTAGAAACTCTTGCTGGACTTATCATGAACTGTGCAAGTGTGTCACGGGCAGGACTGGTGGCAGCTATCGTTTCTCTTGAGTTTTGAACCCTTTTTTGCCATATATCCGCGCTTACTGCGTTTGGCACAAATAGGTGGCCTGGCTCCCATAATGGCCATGCCACGAGGTTCTTTGTCCTGTCCGCTGACCGTCTTGCCCCTTCACCTTCCCCCAGGTCGAGCCGACCCGGGGCAGTCCTTATTTGGTCATGCACTTTCCCGCGAAACACAACGCTTTTGCGGGCTTCTGCATGCCTTGTGTGTGCCTCCAAGATGTGGGCTGGGATGTCTGCTCCCAATACACATCCTGGTTGCCAGAGAGTCTAGAGTGTCCTGAATGCCTGGGACCACCGTGCTCCATGATAGGTCCACGTATGGTGTGAGTGTTTGTGAGCAGATCTCCCATTGGGTCCTCTCCGTTTTGGCGCAAAGGGAACTTTGGATAAGAGGAGGCTGGAAACACCACTACCATGTCGATCTCCTGAGTTCACACCGAACAAGGGATAAGGAGCCAAGTATCCTGCAACAATAAGCTGAGTCGAGGAACCGCTTGTGACCCGCTGCAGGTTTGGCACCCTGAGCCACTGTCGTCCTGCGAGACCCCTCTGCATCTGATCGTCCTAGAACGTCTGCGAAAGCGCTTCAACCCATTGGAATAGTGGGATCAACTATTCCTGGCACCTTCATCAAACCCTGCAAGTAAGCCTCTTCGGAAGTATCCCTGGGCCAACCAGTGGGCTGACAAGCTTACCCAGGACGCTTTGCTCTGTCACCACTGCCGTTTTCGGGGAAGCCCTCGAAACTTGGTCTACTGCACCCTCACACCAAATTCATACACTTGGCATTCCCAGGTCTGAAGTGAGACGAGTGCGCCCGGACCACAGTAAATGCGGTTGCCATGTTGCCCTGCTGTGGTAACAACCTGTGCACTCCGCTGCATTTGGGACACCCTCGACCCTGCATCCTGCTACGCAGAATCTACACAGTGTCGAGATGTCCTGATCATCGCAGCTGAACCTGCCAGCAACATGAACTGAACTGGAGAAGTCTGGGTCTGTCTGCATCGGGGACCAGTGAGTAGTCCATACCCCAACCGGTGGCCCCTCGCGCAGTAGCCCGTTTCTTTTCTACAGCTGTTGCAAAATAGCATAGCGACTCTATCCCGCACTCTCACCCTGCCTCTACCCACAAGTGGAGGCCTTGCTTGAGTAGTGGGGACTTGTTCTGCATCGCTTCATTCACCTTCCTGAAATGCCTGATATCCTTGAAAAGGCCCTCTTTTGTCCATTGGCACCAGCGCGTGCAGGTACTTTTGAGCATAAGGCTCCTCTCTTCGTAGGGCTCGGACTTCCTCCTAGTTAGGTGTATTTCGGATGTCGAACTGGGTCTAATGATTACTTGCTCTGCCTGTTTTCCTCCCCATCTAGATGGTCTACATATTACGTGCTCCTAACTCCTTAGACCCTGTGGTCTTGTATATATATTGTATTGATTGTGATGTGTTGGTTTGCTTTAGTATTATTGTGATTCTTTGCTATGGTCGATGTTACAAAGGCCTTGTAATAAATGTGTCTATATTTTTAATATAACACCTGCCTGGAGTAATTTGTAAGTGTCCTTGCTTTGTGTGCTCATTGAGGTCTTTCCGTCACCCTCACCCCTCTTGAGACTTAGTCTTGACCGCCGCCATCGCTATCCTGATTGGTCTGGCTTGTCCAGAGGTTGACCTGTTCCAAGAAACTAGGGGGGCCTTCTGAACCTCTGCCCCTCCAGGTCAGAGTTCAGAAATCCATCTTAACAGCGAGGGAGGAAGAAAAACAAAAAACGGTCCTACTAGGTCATGTGTCATTCGGTTTTGTGCAAGTCAATAACAAGAAGTGCGGGGGAGTTGGGAGAGGGAAGTGTCGTGCAGAGCGGAATGTGCTAACGCTAAGAAGGCAAAGGAAGTGCAGGTCGGAGTGGCATTGTACAACCGCCATTTACAACAGTGATTACAGGGAAATCAGTGACCACCATTTTGAAAAAAAAGAAGAAGCTATTTCAACTCTCACACATGCATTTTTGGAGCTAATTAGAATGAGCATCTGTTGGTCAGAGAGGATCCCCCACACATTGAACATTGATGTTTTGATTCTTTGCAATGTTTGAGCTTCTTTAGACGACAGTGTTTGGATGTATTGCACATTGATTCATCCATGGGGTGTGCTTTAGTGGTGTGTCTGAATGAGTCAGCAGCAGTCATCTCGCTAATGAGTTGCATCTTCACTGACACACTATCAAGGTTGCACCATGCAAGCAATGGTGTTACTAAGTTTTTTTAACAATCTCCTCCTCACAGTGCAGTAATTCACAGTTATATGTGTGCAATCAGGGTAAAAGCCCTAAAACGTGTTTCCGATCCTCCTCTCCCTTCCCTGTTCGAAACCGATTGGGGCTAATTTGCAAAGCCTTTAGCAAAAGGAATTTCACGTGAAAAAATACTTTTGTAAATTATGCCACATTTCCTGCCAACAAGACATCAATACTATTTCAACGATACAAACACCTGGTTTTACATTTTGGGAAACCTCATTTTTTTATGCAGGTGTTGTTGGCACCTGGAGGTTAGTTTTAAAAAACATGGGCGTCAAATGATGAAATGGGGACATAAGTGGTCACCCACCCATGCAAGTGCCGGCAAATCCACGATCATTTTTGGCTTGTTTTATGCACTTTTACCATGGTAAGCCACCATATATAGGCTGTATATCACTTCCCTAGTGTGCTGAACAATTCAAGGAAAAATACAGCTTGTGGTTCCTTTTGGTTTCTTATTTGTTGTGGGAATTATACTGGGCACGTTCAGGGATGTAATTTCACCAAAATGCCAACGGTAGTGGATGTGGCATCACATGACCCTTGATCAACCTTTGTCTCTGTTACGATCATCACAATACATTGCATCCTGGTATCCTCGGTCACTTGACAAAATGCTTGTGCCTAAAAGCGTGTGCACAGTGTAGAAATGTTGACCATAGCACATAAAGTGGCCCTTGAATTCATTGTGCCACAATTACTCTTGTGTTGTAATGTGTCTATCTTTCCTTTCTCCCTGGCATGCTGTTCAGGATGTTGGTTTGCATGTATGAGGTAACGAGTGTCACAGAGTATGGGATGTCGTGTGAGTACACTGCTTTCCCTGTGCTACTATACATTATTTTATAAACAGTTAGGAACCGTCCCAATGGTATTTATTTTGCCAACCTCTGAGGCCTGTAAAATACATCCACACAGGCTTCACATGTGGACAACTTTGCACCAGACCTGCAGATGAGTTGGACTGCTGTTAAATCTCAGTTATCAATTTAATGGCATCCACTACATAGTGTAATTTGCTTTCTGACATTCATAACATTCAGACATGTAATTCCCCGTTTCACTAATGCCGGTAAAATAGCTATAGCTGGTAAAATAGCTCAGTGGGTTGAATGCTCGCTGCTGCGATGTGTGTGTAATCTGCAGGTTGCAGGTTTGAATCCTGGCAAGACTTTAATTCTTCTGAGGTTGACAAATGAGTACCAACACAGTTTGGGTGATAGTGTATGTATATTTTTTGTATC
Organism: Ambystoma mexicanum; assembly: GCF_040938575.1. Taxonomy (NCBI): domain Eukaryota; kingdom Metazoa; phylum Chordata; class Amphibia; order Caudata; family Ambystomatidae; genus Ambystoma; species Ambystoma mexicanum. Next base: position 1,512,551,538 of record NC_090937.1, on the reverse strand, counting down.
TGATCTAAAGCACTTAATTGTAAGTGCTATATAATAATGCATCAGTATCATTTGGCCTTGGACATCTGCTTGCATTCACAGTAATTTGGTGATATGGGCCTATACACACTGATATTAATGATACATATGGTGATCCATTCTTGAATTAAATGTACATCACATTCCAATGATATAATAACCATATTTTCCATTGTGTACTGAGAAAAAATGCTATGTGATGCCACTTGCTGTTTTGTCAAGGGGTGAAAGGTCATGTTCCATTGCTTCCCATGATGTCACTTTGGGGGGAGGAAGGAATTTCATCACTTCCTGTGATGTCTTCAGAAGTCAAGGGTTGTGTGATGTCACTTGTGCTACCCCTGGCATTTTAGTGAAATGATGTCCCTGCTGTCCTCCCACCCACCAAGCAATCCCTATCACAGATTGGAAAGTTTGGTAAAGACTTGTTAACAAATAATAAAGTTATAAAGAAACAAAAGAAGCACTTTCAGACTACTCCCATTCATTATCCCACAGACAAAAAAATATATACATTTTTGCTCAACTGCACAACCAAAACCGCTGGACAAATTTGGAGCGGTTTGAAACTACTTTGGCATGGAGCATTGACACACAATCATTTTGTGTTTGAGGTTATTCCATCCAGTAGTTTTAAAACTATTTTACGGAGAAGGGAGTTCCCTTTATACCAAAGAAATAGATATATCTTGCATGGTGTTTTTCCACAGAGAGAAAGAGAGGCATTTCAGAAATGAAAACGCACCATTTTCTCCCAGAATTCTATTCCTAATAACCTTTGACTTGCTGGATGGATTTGGATGACTTCTTCAAAACCAAATGTTTGTCAAGTATCCTCTCCAAACTGCTACTTTTGTGAACAAACCATTATACAATGAAAAATATATTAAGAAAACAAAACCCAACAGTTTCACAGTTTTCAGCCCAAGTACAATTTTTTTTTTTGTTTTTTTTGTTTTTTAACAGCCGTAGCGTTAAATCTGCTGTGCAGAGTTTGACCAGACAAGAAACACCTTTGGCACAAAGCGTGGACTGACATTTCTTGACTGGTTTGGGTTAAATCCACCCAGTAGTTTTTCAAATATTTGACAGAGAAGGAGGTGCGCTCTGCTCCTTAAAACCTTGAAATCCGCCTTGGTGCTTTGCACAACAGAGAGGCTGAGCGAGACTACTAACCTTTGAATTGCTGGATGGATTTGGATGAAATTCTACATAACAAAAAGAATGTAAAGAGCTCCACTAAACTGAACATTTCAGGAAATTTCAGGAACAATTCATTGTAAATGCAGTTAATACAAAAATGTTAGTGGAAAGATAAAAAGGCATTATTACAAAGAGCAGGTGCTCTAAGTGATTCAAAAAAGAATAAAAAGGTTAGATCAGCAACCATAGTATGATGAGGAGAGAATATGCTCGTAGGCTCGCCTATTTATCAAGATTCAAAATTAATTCCAGACTATTTTGCAAAGGATTCCACTCTGAGCAACCAAGCTCTGTAAATGTAATGAGCAGTTGCATAAACTACATGCAAATCTGAACATTGGCTGAAAAACCTCACAGCCAAAGTAGATTGACGAATCTCTGACTCTCAAACTTGGTTTCAAATACATTTTTCTCAGGTGCGTGTTCCTAGCACTGAACAACAGAAAATACATAATGGTCTCTGTACCCCCACTTTACATACTGGATAGAATCTCAAACTAGTAATACGCCAAGTTTGATAAAAATTGGTCACCGGGAGAATGCCCAATCTGAAGATCAAATACAATACCTTTTCATATGCTGGGAAGATTTCATTCATAGTATAGTTTAGAGCTAGAATGAATCCTCCATTCAAGGTCCAGTCCTTGCTTCATAGATGCAGCATCATATACTACCAGACCACTAGCCATGGCCTTCAGCCTTGTCCATTGTACATGTTCCTCTGATATGTTTCTTTTGGACCCACTACGTGGCACAGCCTTTGGCCATGACCACTATACTTGTTTTTAGTACCTACTAGCTAGGGCCTTTGGCCATGACCACTGCACATTTTAAACCACTACTGGACCAGTGGCCACAGCCTTCGGCGTGTCCACTGTACATGTTCCCCCGATATGTTTCTTTTGGACACACAAGGTGGCCACCAACTACACATACAGTGACATTGAACTACTCATGCCCGTGGGATTGACCGGTATTCCCCTGATAATGCTTGAAAATCCAAAACTCTTCTCTGTCTTCACAGGTAGTCACTAAGCGCCCACTCCTCTTTCCATGGTACCACCCACTCCCTCCAAAGGCTTATTTCCTCCCTGACACTCTCCTGGCCATTACCCCCCATCACTGTTTGGGTTGTGTGACACATTTTTGTTCTCTGAGGTGGGATGGCAATATATGTAAAGGTTTGAAGGAACAGGGGCACCCGCATGTCTCTGGTGAATATTTTAGGAATGACTGGATGTAATTCCCCCAAACCAGTCAAAGAAAATGAGTCAATGCTTTGTGCACAAATGTTTTTTTATTTGGTCCAAATCTGTCCAACGTTTTTGCTACAGCTGATCAAACCTGCACTTTTTCTCTATGGGAAAACTAATGAGAGTAGGCAGGAAATAGCGTGTTTATGGGTTCTTAATAACCTTTGACTTTTTGTAACAAAGTGTTCCCAAATTTCCAGTTTGGGGGGTCCCTTGACAAGATTTTGGTTTTGAAAATGTCAAATGTCATCCAAATCCATCCAGCAATTCCTATGGCACTCCGACTCACCTTAACTGGCACCCTGTAATAAATATATTGATATGGTGATATAGCTAGGACTGGTTGAGAAGCATGAGACCCAATGTGCTGCATCCATTGGTCCACACCAGCAAAGCATGACTGTTCACCAACAGAAGATAACCATATCTCTACATGCATGTTAGCCATGAACCACCCTTCAGTGGCAAGGACAAACTCAAAACTTTAAGATGTTATTGGGGCTGCGGGCACTTCAAAGTCAATGGGAAATATTTAGAAGAAAATAATGTAGAGCTTGTTCAATTAATATTTCGAATCTGATAAGCAGATATTGAATTGAAAAGAAGATAAGGGATAGAAGAAAAGAAGCTTGTGACAATTAGATGAACCCTCCAATAGGAATTAGGGATAGTGACCACGCACATTCCAATGCAACACTGTGCTTTCTGGCAGTAGAACAATACTCAAACAAAATGTCTTGACATGTTGGCCCTTTTAGGGCAGGGTAGTCGATGGGCTTGACCAAATTATATGTGAACTGGGCTGGCACGCGTACGTAGGAGTATCTGGTGAAGAAAGGTATGTTGGCCCTTCTAACACATGTCTTTATTTTGACATGTTTTTAACCACAACATCCTAGGATTTCCTCTGCAGATGAACGCATTGAAGAAACCTGTGTTGAAGAACAGTGTGTGGTTGGATGTGAACAAAGCAAAATGTGGTTGCAGGTGGTGTCTAAAGAAATCTCATTGTTGTTATGTTGATTGTAGGGATTTGTCTTGTCAAATAAACCTTGGGCTGATGAAAATGGTTTGCACAGAAGCTTGTGTCTCCAAATGCTAAGGCTAGATGCACAGTCCATGGTTCACACCAGAATTATGTATTTGCTGGTGCCATGGAGAGTTTAATTCTGACTGATGGTGCAGAGTTATTTAATTAAATTGCAATGTTGCAAGGATGGGTTTGCTCGAATAGGTCTTGGCAACACTAATGGCTCATGTGGAACTTTGAGACATATGTTTTCAGGGGGATCAATGGTGCCAATTGATTACGTCTTGTCTTATGCAGAGCGCCAGGGGACGACTCCGGTGGTGATAATGCGCGGTACAAATGTCCTTTAACATTAACAGCACTTATTGGTAATGTAATGCAATGCATTGTATTACATAACAAATGAATTGGTGCCATGCGAATGTGAACATTTAAGGGCGTACAGCTTTAAAGATATCCAACATGAACTTGGTGCTGATAGAGCACAGCTTGGGTTACCTGCCATCATGGTATCTTAATGCTATTTAATGTTATGCGCTACATCACAAAATTTTGTGGACTTTGAGTTTAAGTCACATGGGGCCTCATTACGACCCATGCGGTAAGTTACCGCCTGGGTCGTACCTTTACCACAATGGCGTAAACTATGTTTACGCCATGGTGGTTGGCGGACTTACCGCCCCATTCCGAGGTGAGTGGGGCGATAAGTCCCCATTAACCCATTTACCCTTCCCCATTCCCATTTTTGCCCCATAGGGCATAATGGGAGTGGGGAAGGCGTTAATTACGCCACCGTAAATTACGGTGGCATAATTAACAACAAGGTCCCTTAGCGCCATGGATTTTAACACCTGCTAAAAGCAGGTGTTTAAACCTCCATGGCGCTAAAGGACCTCGGAATCAGGCGGTAAGGGTCGGCGCTGTTTACGCCGCCGTAAACCCCTTACCGCCTGGGTCCTAATGAGGCCCATGGAAGCTTGCAGGCTTTTTCACATGAATTGTTTCTTTAAAGGTGCAGATAAGTGCTACCCTGCAAAAAAAGTAAAAAATCATGAATAGGTGCCATGGTACCCCCTCCCCCCTAACTTCGCCCCAAATAATGTGTCTACATTAACTTCAAAGACTTTCACTTAGCCATGAATGTACATGTCTTTACATTTACTTCATCTTAACATTGTCTAATTGCCAATGGATGTGGTTAGGGCTAGCTTTAAGAGAGTTAGGAGAAGAATATGGCATAGAAAAGAAGGGGGCTACCAAGTGTCTCCCCCCTGTAATGACTAAGTGAATGCTAAGAGACATCAAAGAGAAGATAAGTAACAGTGTGGAGAAGTAAAAGTGTCAACGTGTATGCATAAAGAAGTGAATATAGGCAAAGTAAGGGCACACATGTAGTAAAACCTGACATAAAACAGTGTTGGTGAACTATTGTTACTGGATGTCAAAAATGAGGTTCAGAGAAAGCAGAAAACAAAGGTGTTTGGAATTCGTTTAAATGCCATTCAAAATGTCCCATTACAACTACTCTCAAGGAACCATTCTCAACTGAGTTCATCCCTAGCTCAATCTGTAGCTACTGGATACCTCTCGAAACAATGTAATCATTATGTTGATGTATTACTGTTGCATCGCCAGGTATCCCCTGAGGCCTTGTTGCAAGTGTGTTGACTCCATAACCAGCACAGTCACGCTGCAAAACGAATTCACTTGAAATGGATATGACTTTTTGTCCTTGACTCATGAAACCATTTACTTAATGTGGATTTTTTTTCCAAAATAGCATCTAGCGCTCTTTTGGAACGGCATGAAAACGCACAAAATGTTCAATGCAAATCGTTTTAGAACATCTAAATTTTAAATTGATGAAACACGCAGATCCCTATAACTGAACTAAATGACCTAGCAATGTTTGATAACAGTGCATTCCACTGGCATTAACGCAGTTCCCTCCATGTGAATATAAACGACTAAGCAATGTGGCGTAATTCCATGCTGATCTAATTGTAAGCTGTCATTACTGAACTCTTAAAGTAAGTTTCACAAGCTCTCCAAACAGATGGCTGATGAAATACAATAACAGTTCCCTGTAGAGCTTCAGAAAGTTCAACTTATTTTGGTCAATGTAGAGGTTGAAATGGGAGAAACACAGCCATTTTGCAAAGTGCATTTTCATGTTTTGTCGCAAAATTTGCTCTGAATTTGCAGCGAGCAATGCCTGGTTGTATTGGTCAAAATTGTCCATTAGGGTTCGTCTGTGCACTACAATATACAAATGTTAAGCTTTGTGTATGTCACAGGAAGGGCCAGTTCAGGAGGCACAACAATGTTTTCCTTTTTTTAAACTATGAATACAAGATGAGGGAACAGCTGTTAAAATATGTACCCATCTCAGTTACTCAGATGGACATATACACGTTTGTAAAAAACAAAATAAAAAAGCTTGCAGTCTTTTCTGATGCTACCCTATCCATGAAATAGGGCGATTCCTTGGCAACCGCAACCAGATAAATCCTACAGCTGTTGTGAAAGATCCAGCCCAGGTTATTCAGCTACTGTATCTGAAAAACACTGCTCTTGTATTGCAAAAGCAACCTGTGGCATTTATATTGACCATGGCAATATTTGCCAAACTTGTTCAGCGTTTACACTTTTTGTAGAAATCTGCAGCCACAGAAGTGACACATTTTTCATATTGCACCAGTATTGCAGAAGTCTCTTGAGTGGTGTCTATAGGTGTGGATACAGTTGTGCTGCTTGAATCGTGTCCAATCTCAAAAGGTCTACTCTTCTGTAAGTAAGAAACACATCTCAGTACCATTATTACAAGATCTGCGAGATAGAATTGCTAGAAGCTGCTTCATAGACTTGACTTATCATCAACGGAGAAGCCGTTCCCATTAATAGGAGGTCAGTTATTCGTCAGATGAATCTTATCAGGGTGACGGTGTTAGGGAGAATGTTCATGTCTGTGCTAAGTCCCTTCAACCTTTTGCAGGGCTTATGATTTCTTTTCACCTGAGTGAGTGGGACCTTTTTCTCACACCCTCATGTATTTTTCCTGACAAGGATCTTTGTGTTTTACTGTTTTATGGAGTCTGACAATCTCCATAGGCATCTGCTTTTTGCATAGTGACACACAGCAGCTCAGGTGCAGGGCCACTCAGAAGTCCCTTGAACTTCTCTTAACGTTTAATTTCATTTTCTTGGGTGAACTACAGTTCCCAAGAATAGTAAGATGATCCCTGTCTTACTTACCTTTTTATTTGTGGGACCTGCACACAGCACCCTATGTGGAGTGCTGTGGGGTTACTTAGTAATTCCCTATCCCATTTCTCATGTGACAATTTTTGTTCAACTAACCCACTTTAAATAGCTGGTGGTAGTGGTTTACGTTTACTTCCAGTGTGCATTTCTACTGCAGGCTGAACCCCCAGTTGCAGTACAGCACCCATGAGTAATAATGATTTCCAAAATGGCCCCTGTCTTCTTTTTTTGCCATGTTCTGTTTGTTAGTTCTTACTTTGCTTTTACTCTGTTAGTTGAAACCGGTTTGATTCCTTTGTGTGTTTAGCCTTTGGCAGGCTTCAACCTTGAAGTGAAACTAGTCCTGATTGGCCAGCTGGCTGTCCTAAAAGGTGGCTGTCCTAAAAGGACAGCCACCCTGCTGTGTGATTGACAGCCTATACTGTGAATGAATGGGAAATCACATAAAAAGCGATTTTGCTGGACTAGAGGCAGAGTCGAACACTGGAGAGGAACATCCAAAGAAGAAGATGTGAAGAGATGCCAGCAGCACCCTCCTGGACCACAAAGTGGCTGGTGAAGCCCTGCAGCTGTGCTGATGCCGTTATAAAATCGACTGGAAGACCAACATGGGACAACTTCCTCCCTTAATCTGGTGGGACCAACTAGCCTCAAGAGAAGCTTCTATTTGGTGCAAACCCCGTCTTGCAGTGCCTCAACAGAGCTGAAGACACCCAATACCAGAGGTCCTGTGAACATTGACAAGTGCATCATCTTGCAAAGTCTGAATCTGCCCAAATATTTGTGGACTTCCAGAGGACCCTGTAGAAGCAGGACATCTTGATCCAGAGTCCCCTCAGCACAGTCAGGGACCAAGGGAGCAAGCAACTTTCAACCAGAGCTTTTTGTTCTTCATTGGTGCTCAGGAAAAAATGTGCCAAAACACTGAAGTGCTGTGGAAACAAAGGAAATCCATTGCTGGGGAGTCCCTCTCCCAGGTACTGCCTCACGAGTCCACCAGACGTCCTCTCTTTCGTCACCATGACCAAGGTCCAGGAATAAGAGTTTGCCAATCTATAGCAAGGAGAAATCCAGGTAGAACATTTTTCTTCAAATCACAGGTACTATGGGGCTTAGGGTATTCACCTTTTAGCCATGAGTTATTCTTCCTGCCTTGGGAAGTGCTTTTTGGAGTTGATCTCAACTCACCTGCACTGGCCTACAAGTTTGTGCTCCCTACAAAGTAGCTCACTTGAGTTACAGTGATTTCTTCTGAACTTACTACCTTTGTCAAGACTTTATCTAAGAAGAAGTGGATCACAACTATACACTTTGTCCATTGACTTTGGATGTTCTCTCTCTCTAAAGGCACTCTTCTTAACCTACTGGCTTTGGCAGTACATGTTCCCTCATAGGTTATAATTGTTGACACTATTATTGCTGGGGAAACGTCTACCTACCTCCCTTTGCGGGAATGAATTGTTTTACAAACTGTTGAAAGTATGTTCTAAATCGTATTCTAATCTTTCATTCCTGGAACAACTCAATAACTGAATTGGTAATAAAAAGAAGTGCAATATTGACCTTTACTGAAGTCCCCCCATGTGTTAGCATAAAACAAGTCTTTACCAACTTGTATTGTGTTTTAAAAACTGAATCCTAACTGTGATTGAGTGTTACTAGTAGATAAAGCTGTTTAAAGAATGCTTATTTAAACCTTGTGAATATTATAAATACATATTTATATATAACGTTAACGGTGTAAGTGTTACTTGGCTCCTTGAAATTATTGCTTTCAAATGTACAGCTCTACAGCTCACATTACCCCTCTTTAGATAAGCCAGCCTGCTCAGTCAAATTGCCAACTTGTGTAGTATAGGCCTATATTAAAAGGTTGGTTACCTAATACCAAGAAGACAAGTCTTGTGTAGTCCTCACCAGTTGGACTGTACTAATTCTTACCTAACAGTGAGGACTCTGACATGTCCAAGCAATGTTACCTGATTTTCAGTGCCCGTACACATCCCTCTGATATAAGGTACCAGCAACTGCAACAGGCCAGAACACAACCTTGAATACTTATTGAAGAGATAGAGTAATGTTACCTGGTTAATGTTTAATTTGGGGAGGGATATACTGTGGGGATATGTAGTTCGAGGGAAGCGGGTGGGACACATGGATTGGGGCAGGAAATGTCAAGGGAACGGGACGGGCAGTTGCTCGAAGATGTTAATAGAATAAAGACGTGTTGAAGTACACTCTGTCACAATATTTCATTCAAGGGTTGCCCCACACTAGGGTGATAATCCCTCCTACCAAGTAAGGATACAATATATGTAATCAACCAAAGGAAGGAAACAACTATTTTCTAAATGACACAATTAGTGTACCCTAAAATAATGGTTTCTTTGAGCCACCACTAAACAAATATGGGCTGCATACTGTGTGCTAAATAACAAACACAATGTTTCCTAAAATTTCATTTTTAATTTATTTTTCTCTTTCCATCACAAGTAACAAAAAACATTAAACATTAAAAAACATATATACACAACATAGCAGTATACAATAATAAAATCATTCCACCTCACAAAATTAGAGTCCAAAATACTTAATGAAAAAACAACAGTGGCTCTGTCTACACGCCTTTTTCAGGTCTGAGCATAGTTAGCCCCCCAGACACCCTCGGTGCGTCTCCCAAGAATGAAGGGCGCTACAGGCACCAATCCATTTTTTGCTCTATATTAGTCATTTTAAATCAAGAATTAGACATACAAAAAACAAAGTTCGTAGTGCTTACATGATACCTGTATTTCCTCCAAATAGAATGAAAAATGCCGAAAGCTTAGATGGGTACAATCTAGACAATAGTATTATCCCAGGAGGAAACATCCAGATCCCATTTTTTTACGATTTTAATTTTGTAACCTAAAACCTTGACTGATCAATTTTTGGATAGTTCCTGAATGAACATGTATGTATATCTGCTATCCACATATTCATTCATTATTATTATTCATTATTATTATTCAGATATCTTTGGTCCTTCTGATCTTAAGATTGGGGATTTAAACTAACTTCTAAGAAAAACACGAATGTTCCAAGCCCTTAGTGCGTGCCAGTCTCATTTTAGTCCAATTCATGAGTATTAGAATGCAAGCGTCCTCAATTAGAACAAGCACCTGCGGGGCAGTGAAGGTAGTGAGCTGCTGAGCTATTCAAAATGGGTCCTGCCATAGCCATAAGTAGCATGAAACATATTTTCGCAAAGGACTGATTGGCTTGTATGGCAGTGGTAAAGTGTGTGATACAAGGGTGGATTTTGCCATTTATTTCTAAATATGTTTAAATCCCTGTCAGTTAGTGGTTCCTTACTTTGAACTCAGGTAGATGTCTATCCAGAAGTCCCACAATAAGCATGCTACTGCTATCTCACACTAATATCCGTGTAGAAGCAATTATTCAAGTAAAATAGAATACGTCATATATTACACAGAACTCTTGTTAAATGTATCACTATATCCTTCTGTGAATGGCCATTGGATGGACTTCATATCTACGATACATTTGATAATATGAAGAGAGGTACTTTCGCTTAACTAAACCTTACCTGGAAAAGGTGAACAGTTATTAAGTATATTAGACTCTGGCATTCTCCTAAAGCCTCAGATGAATAAGGTCTAAAATTGCATACACACGTGCCCATGCTGAGGAGTTAGATAAAAGAAGATAACCTCTGCTCCAGTTTAGAATACTCCGGCCCACACCCAAGTCAATGCCTAGTGTGTAATGCACAAGTGAAATCCTTATTTATTTTTGTCTAAAAGTTCTTTATTCTGAACGATATACCACTCATATCACGCCCCTCTCCTGGAACTCCCCCCGGTCACACTGAACCAGGAATCAGGCTGGTTTGCAAAGTTAAAATATTAATTATGTATTTACAATTTAATCACACTACGGTTTAATGGGTACACAAGAATCCCCAATGGGGTGATGTAACACTGAATAATCTCTTTAAATACACAAGGAGTAATAGTGAGCAAAACAATTCAGCACAACAATAATACTTGTGTGTGTGTGTTCAGATCAGATAGCACTGTGGTTAGAGGTTCCCCCTGCACACCCCTCAACCCCCAATAGGCAATGTAAAGAGATAGGAGGAGAGAACAGGTATTCAGGAATTGCAGAATACAAACAAATATCAATCCCACTTAACCCCAGCAAACACAAGAGGAAACACGGAATTGACTGTCACGCTGTCCGAATGGCTTTTAAAGTTATCTTAGAAAGGATTGGGCAAAAACACTAAATATTAACTAAATTGCTGAAATTGTTATAAATTCTTATGAGAGCCGCTTTGGATAGTTGCACCCAAACACAAGGAATGATTTAATACCAAGAAACTATTTGAAATCTTAAAATTCAAGTCAGAAACAATCAAAAGCTGCTTTACATGTGCAAGAATTTCCCTAAACGGAAATTTGTGGCAAACTTTTCACTGCATGATAATCGTGAACACGGGAGAACCATATGGATTGGAAATGCGGTTTTAGATGCGATTTAAAGCTGTGGATGATGACTACAAGCATTCTGTTTCTAGCACAAAAACTGATGGAGTTATGGGCATTTTAGTGCAGGTCGGTTTTCGAGATAGGTGCAAGAATGGAAAACAGGAATGCACTTTTAAAATGGCAAATGGATTGCTTACACTTGAGGATGTCTATGAACAAAACAAATACCCCACAGGAACACAGCCACTTGATCAGAATGACTGCCTGCTAAGGACTCGCCTTCTTCAGATGAGAAAATATTGGCCCAAAGCTATTTTTAGCAATACTAGTACAGGAGGAAGATAGGATGGTTTGGATAGAGTTCTGACAATTAAAAAATACTCCTAACAACACAGTCCTGACTACAAGATAGGATGGGTTTAAGGTAGGGATTAACTAAGCAAGGTACATATGCTAGTGACACAGTTATTTCTATAGATAATCACTAGATATCTATCTTTTTAAACAGAACCGTCAGGATTCTGGTCCATCAAGATTCTGGTCAGGGAATTGGATCTGGTTCTAGGACAGACGGCTGGGCTCATCGGATTGGATCTGCAATCAGCAAGGCACTCTGGTCACAGCATGGCACAGGACTGGACTGGATCTGCAATGCACTCTGGTCACAGCATGGCACAGGACTGGCCTGGATCTGCCCTTCTTGGTTAGGATGAATTTGATATTCAGCAGGCAAGCAGTACAGTGCAGCCCAGCTGTATTTGAATGCTTCCCTTTAGGTTTGTGGGGTTCTGGTTCTGGAATTTGAGGCCTAGCTGAAAATGGTTCAGCTATGCAATGGGATTCTGCTTTGCCAAGTTTCTGGAGTCTGGAGCAAGGAAGATGTAGAGTTCAGCAGCAGGGTGCTCCGCAGCATTAGGATAGTGAGTGAATCTGTCTGTCCTTTTGAGTGGTGGGCTGTCTCTATTTATGCTATGATAAGGGGTGGGGTTGTGGGCTGGTTTATCCTAAGCTTGCCCCATTGCCAGGTGATTGGGTCAGAGTCTCCTCTCTGCCTTGATAGGAGGAGAGAAACAGTGTATCACCTTTATGGTGTGATTTTATGAGGATATGAATCCACCCCTAGCCCCTTGAACACACAATATACTTTTGGCACCATACATATTTACACATGCGCAACCTCTATAAGAATCACATATACAGATTACATATTTTATATGACAGCTATTCCTCAAAACCCCGTAGCTGTGGGATCTTTTCTCGGCTTTTCACCAAATTTTGCCCTTTTCATCAGGAACACAATGCCCAATTTATAAGGACATTTCTACAAGTGTGCGCGTTTAACATGGGCCTAAGTGTATAAAGATTCATACTTCTAGAAGAAATACATTTTGTGTAAAATCACATTTGTTGCCCTTTCTCTCCAGAATATGTAACACGATTTTTCCACCTCTTGAAACGTACAGCCAAAATTTAGATTCACAAATCTATTACTTTTATATTTTTTCCAATTTTAACTGCCAACTTATAAATCTTTTGAAAAAGCGCTCTTTGTGAAGGTTCAGCCACAGATGGTTGTTCGGGTCTGCCTCTTTCTGTCTCCCTGCAGACCAGAAGCAGTCTCCTCCCTGTTTGCTCTTGGCAGAGGCCATTTACGATGGTCCTCACACCTCACATTTCCTTAGCAGCAGCTGTTCATTGTTCCCTTTTGCCTCTGTGGACCAAGTTCTTTCCAAACCCTATAATTATCGCTTTGGTGTGATTTCCTGGTGTGGAGAAACCTGATAGTCCAGTTTGGTAGCTTTTAGCCACGCTTGATTTAATTGTTAATTGTGTTGCATTTTTCCTTAGCTTAAAATAAACTTGTGATTTCAAAATAGCAGCCAGAATACTTATTCAAGATGTTAAACCATGGGATCAAAACAATTACAACATATGTTACTCTCAGTAACAGGCCTCATAGATTGCAACGTTTGATTTCAGTTTATCCATGTTTAAAGTTTAATCAGGCAGGCTAGTGACAGCTGACCTTCCAGCAGCCCTCTGCTGCACAGCGATTTTTTTGACATCCACAGACAGGCCACTTTTGCTGTGGAAATCCCTTTATGCTTTCAGCTTTTCAGGACCTTGCAAGTTCACAATGATTTCTTAGACTAAGTGTATTGTAGCACCCAGCAAAAATGTTGGATGTTTGAGGATGTTTTGTACCAGCATTCTGCAGTTTCAGCAACAAAGAAAAAAGGATGTAAAGCAAGATTTTGGGGTTTCATTTAGCAACACTGCTTGTTCCTTCCGTACTCCATTTTTACTTGTTGTGGAGCCCAGTGACATATTCCAGGAGTGAGATCTCTGTTCCACCACTGACAACATGCATGGCAGATTGGGCAGCCATCTTTTTGTGCTTTGCAAAGTGTGATTTTCAGAGGTGCGCACAAGGGTTTTGCAGCCATTTTGATGTTTTCTGGCACCATCATAACACAGTGATGCCGCATAGCAGAGCAAAAGTGGGAACATGGGAATGCAAATCAATTAAAACAATGAAGAATAGAGGCAGTCCTACTTGGCGTGCAAGTGCAGAGAAAAGAGAAGAGGGAATGGGAGAAAAGTGCTAGGTTTGCCCAGAGGGAAGTGCTTGGGAATGAGCAGTTGTAAGTGCCAAACGAAGAAAGTGCTAGTGAGTGGTCAGCTGCCAATAAATATGTAAGTGCAGGCCTGCGGTGGCATAGGACAATGGGTGCCAAGGCCAATGGATGCCAGTGCAAGGGCTGGGAGCAGGTGAGGGCTGAAGGCGATTGGGTGTGAGAGGCCAGGGCCCAGAAGGACACATAAGGGCCCTGATCACCAATCTCAGCAACTCTGGGATTAGCAGAGGTGGGAGGAAGGAAAGGAGGAGGTCAGAAGGAAAGTCTTGAGAAGCTTGTGGAATTTGAGGAGATCTGGCTCAAGACAAAGAGGAAGGGGGAGGCTGTTCCATAGGAGGGAGCCTGCTGGGGAAAGAGACCAGCCACCAGCTCTCTGTTTAGCAAAGCGCTTTACACAAAGAGACTCGGTGCTGCAGGAATGTAAAGATCTGGAGGGAGAGTATTTCATGAGATAGTGTGGTCCCCGGCCCCAGACAGACTTATTGATGATGCAGAGGGATTTGAATCTTTGCATTAACCAGGAGCTAGTGGAGAGTTTGTTAGGGCTGGAGAGATGCAGCCCTGGGCTTGAGGCCAAGGATGCATTTTGCTGCCCTATTCTGGATTAGCTGGAGGGTCATAGAGAAGAAGTGGTAAGATTAAGGAAATGGCTATTGCAGTAGTCTAGCCTAGAGAGAACCAGAGCTTTAGAGACATTGAGATTCAAGGAGAAAAAAGTGAGGAAAGGGAGAATTCCCTTGAGGAAGTAGAGTTTAAAGTGGGCCTTCTTGGCAAGGTCCTGAATGTGACAGAGGAAGGGAAGAGAGGAGTTGAAGATGACTCCAAGGTTTCTGGCTTCAGATGAAGGTGAGGGGGAGAGCCCATAGAGAAAGGCCAGAGTGAGGGGAAGAAATCGGGGGCTGGACTCCCAATGGAAAGTATCTCAGTATTAGGATCCTGAATAAGTTGTAAACTTAGAGTGATATATTCCGTTGTCCGCACATAGCTAAAACCTGATGTAACCTCCCACTACATCTACTCTGCACTTCATCACACCCTCTTGTAGGATTATAGTCGAAATCCTGCCTTTTAAGATACCTCGTTGATATATGAATCTAGGCCTTAGAGACTTGTCAGGGCACAGGATGCTACGTAACTGTTTTCTGAAACTCAATCATCCAGACTTCCTAAAGTTACAAATGTCAGTGTCTGTTTTTTTTTTTTTTACTTCTCAGCATAATAGCCTGGAAACACCTGTTCACCAAGTTAGGGCCCGATTTATGGAATTTGTAGCACAGTGAAAAGGACTTTACACTGCCAACAAACATCCTGATTCACAGAGTGGTGCACAATCTATTTATTCAGTGGTGTGAAGTCCCTTTGCACTGAAAAAATACACTTTGCACCACTCTGCGAATCAGGGTGTTTGTAGGCAGTGCAAAGTCCCTTTGCACCATGCTAAATATTCCATGAATTGGGCCCTTAATTTGTTCTACTCTTCAATCAAGGAACACTTTCTAATGGATAAGTAGAGCACACGTGCAAGATATCAGCTGAAATGCACATTTAATTGTCTAGGGATTTGTAATGTCATACTCGACTTAAAATTAGGAGGGAATGGTGAAAAAGCAAGCAGGTCAGGAGTCAGGTTAAAATACCTAACCTTCATAGCTGATATCATGTGGACCAATCGCTATATCTTCATATCTGATTTGTAGTTTTTATTTTTTTCTGTGATATAATACCCACAAAGTCATGACTTGGTCTTGGGTGAACAGTCAACAATCAACTAGACACTAGAGGTGGGTGAACCAGAACTACCTCTCACCAAGTTAGAGCCAAACACCTGGATTTGCCAAGGTGTGTATGCCTTTGTGAAAGAAGAGCACAACTGGAGGTTATCCAAACACCTCCACATCCTCCATTTTATGACAGAACACATTACAAGTGTCTCTTCCACCCAGGGACATTTAACAGAACTGAATGTGATGATCTGCTTTCACAGAGTATTATTTCTTGTCATGTTGGTTCAAAACGAATGAGAGGATGGGAGCATTAGTGCTGTGAAACCTGCACAACTGTAAACCGTTCCACCAGTAAACCTGCTTCAACCCTTTGCCAACCTATTCAATCCTGGACAAACAACTCTAGCCAAATGGCTTGAAGTTCATTTGGGTTTCAACATTGTGATCAATTAGAAGTGATTCAGTTAAAAGTGTACTTCACAAAAAGCATCACTTATATATCGTGCATTAAACTACAGTATTTTTTCCAAAGATACTACAGATATTGATAATTTATAATGTGCACACTACAGACTGAATTATCCCTATACCTGCACATTGCTCTGTTACATATGAGGCATTTTTCTCTCCTAAGAACAACATGTAATAGATAATGTTACTGCACTGTTTGGTGGGCAGCTTGCCTGGGGCATTTTCATTTAATTTTCAAAGTTAGTCAAGACACATTCTTTTTCTCTTCCTCAACCCCCGAGCTATGAGCTTGGCCATTAGGGTCTACATGTACAACACAGTTTATGACCGAGGTGGTGGGACGTCACACTGGTCTTGGGTGAGGGGAAGCTTGAAAAGACATGATGTCTCCCACTTGCCACATTGCCCTTCAGATTTTGTCCTCAATTCCCCACAATCATTGACATGTGGGTTTTGCCTGTTGCTCCGGCGTGTGCCTGCTGAGTACCCTAGATTTTTAGCTCATTAGAAGCTGTGCACAATCAACATTTTCGGTCTGTGTGAATCAGTGACTACAAGTAGTTGATCTTTTCACCAGTTATGTTGTTGTATATCTAAGTGTAGAAAATAAAGTTCCTAAAGACAGGGTATTTTTACGCTGAATTACTTTGGTTTCTGGTACATAGACATTCTTTCATGATGGTGACAATAAGGCTATAATCACTATTTTAGTTTAACATACGGTTTTATATATTTGCCGGGTTGGTTTATATTGTGAGCTGTGAACTCTGTTGGTTTATATTGTGATCTGTTTAATTTTAAGTAATCTCTATGAAAGATATCATTATTGTGGCTCCGTTAACACACATTTATATCAGCTAGAGATGGCACGTACTTAAACTGTAAACTGGGATTAAATCCCATTTGGGATTAAATCCCATTTTACACAAATATTTTGATTTTACTCACTGTATGTTCTAAAACGGCGATGCAAGATATAGGTTTGAAGTGGGAGAATGGAAGAACAGGCTCCCGTCCTTCACCTCTCGCGCTTGGCCTAGAGGGTCACGGCCCAGACACCCGCCGCGAGAAGAGTTTGTCCATTTACCAGACGACCAGGTACCCTGGTACAGGAACATACGGATGTGTCCACCTGCCTGCCCAGCAGCCCGCACTGGCCATGCCGACACCTGCGGCTCGGATCAGCTAGACTAAAAACCACACGTCGTTAGAGATGCCATGACGACCTAGACAACGGGAAGCACATCTGTACAAGTATACACACTTAACATTTCCACACCAATCTACACGAAGAACATACTCAGTGCTCTGACGTAGGCGACAGGCATATTCACGGACGTGCATCTTTATTATTTTTACATAGGCTTTCAGAATGCAGAAACGCAAGATGCATCATGAACTCATCTATAACGCTTGCTCACGCTTCCCTTGAAACCCGTTACCACCATGAGAGGTATAATGGAAACACGATACTGGTCATGGAAATGTATGCTACTATAATCTAAAGCACCTATGCACCAAACAGACTACTTAAGCACCAGGCCCGAGTAGGCCTCAAACAAGAGCTCCCGTGGACATTAACAAAGCAAGAGTCAGGTTGCTGATCCTGCAGAAAGAACCCGATGGAGCAACCAGCCAAGGTCGCAATGTTGCAAGCCCACATCCAAGAACAAATCATCAAAGGCACGATGTTGCAACCTCGCACTCCGCGTACCAACGTTAAAGTCATATCTACAAATTAAACCAGACACACAGTGGAAAAGCAATATTAATTGTGCAGAATTCTGCCTCAAACACGGTCCCGCCTCACGTGACCAAGCCGAATCTGACGAGATGCCAAAACCCAGGAGAGAAAAGGCGTCTGGGTCCCTCACTACGAGACACAGGCCGAGACACTTGAAAGGCTCAATGGACACCTGCTACAGTGGGAGCGGTCAGCCTTCCACCTATGAATAAATCCTCACATTGTCTGCACGTACCCATATTGAAACATTGTTGCAAACACAGGTACACCGAGAGCTGGGAACAACGGTGGTCCCAGGCTGGGGAGCTCACGGATGCACCAATCAGAACATGGGGCTCTTATCTCAGGCGTCAGTAACATTAGCCAATCCTCAGGAGCCTTCATGTAACAATTCTTATGTATCCAATTATAGGGACAACCCAGATATACCACCTGACTACACCTTGTCCACTAATATCATTCTCTATATGTGTACTATACTAACCCTACCACTCGAGCAACCAATTAAGAGTGGCGATAGGTTTTTTGTTAACTTTCTGAAGTGACGCAAGTAGCGCGTCATAATGCAGTAAAAAGGGCCTGCGAGCCCCACGATTATGTGTGTGTCAGGACGGACGCGTACGCTCCTTGACCCATCCCTGCCGTTTTGTATAAATAAACAGCAGAGTCGCCTTGCTCCTTGTGTGTGTCTCATACTCTATCTCATCTGGGATATACGGGAGGAGTTGGGGCCTCCCTGCCCGGAGGTCTGCGGACGGCCCGGCCGACCCCGGCAGAATTTCCCCCCGACAGGTTGTCTGTTATCCTAGCAGATAGGCAGGACATCAGGTATGTGTTTGTGTTTGGAAGAGCAGGGAGGATGATGGCATGTACTGGATTTTTGTTGTCAGGGTCGAGGAGGTAACATGACAAATATGGATTTTATATTTAGGGTGGCGAACCAAACTGAAAAACACACATATTTTGAATTCCTGAGTCACATTTGGCTGTCAGGTCCCATGGCTCGGCTCTAGCTTGGTCCTAACCATGAACTAATTGGCTCTCCTAATAGACAGAGGGTCTGTATTAAGGTACGAGGAACATTTCAAGAAGAGTTATGAAGAATGTGATGATTCTTTTTCTCCAAAAGGATTTAGATCAAGCAATAGATGTGTGGCAATAGATATTTCTATCATCAAAGCCTTTAGTGCTGTCAACAGATGCACCCACGATGGCTGCCTAGAGACCTTTCTCTAAACAGATCTGAAAGCAGTAGGGGTGCATTGTGTTTGTGATGGAACCAGTAAGAATATTTGGAATACAGTACATAGCTCTTGGTGTAGACAGTGTTCTAAACATTCTGACAACAGTAGAACTCATAGAGGTAGGCCATTAACTGTAAGTTGCTACCTTAAGTGAAAAAAGTAATCTGGCCAGAGAAATGGGGGCACAAAGGTTGAACAGTAAGGCAACGCCATTACTAATTGAAAGCTCATTTTGGGATGGGGTAGTTGTTATTTACCCAGCATTCTGTAAATCTATCAGTAGTGTTACAACCCTGTAGTCTCTCACCATGTGTCTAGGTTCCTAAACTTGGAAGTCGTTTAAGCAATGTGAGACAGCAAAACATGAACATTAATGCAGTACTGTCTGTCAGTATAAATACCTAGCTAACGTATGGTCAACTTAAGCAGAAGCTCCTGAACCAACAAAAGGGGTAAGAGGAATGATGACAGAGATCCCATTCTAACAGCATCAAGTCAAAGAGAGATACTGCAAACTGATAAGGCAGCCACTTGCATGAAGATGCACCTGGACCAGGCTAGTGAATTTCTGACTGTGACAAGCTGGATGTTGCCACTGGAAACTGACTTTAATTGTCCACAGTTTACACGTGCACTAAAAACCATCAAATATTCTGCCTGCCCTGTTACCAATGTGTGGGATTTCTGGTGAAACTCGATGAGAAGGGGACAGGGGGCGGGGGGTTACTTCTACGTCCCAACTGAGGATTACACCTCACCCTCCATCTCCCTCCTCCCAATATGTGGACGCTTTTCCTCTGAACTGGCAGAAAAGGGGGGAAGCGCCTACCCCCAAACCTCTAAATGGTCTGTTAACAGCAAAGAGAAAGATATTTTGTTTTCGTTGCAATTGTGTGCCTTTTTTAACCTTAAACACTCATTCATTAGGAAAGCAATAAGTACAATTGAGAGCTGCAGGAAGTCGTAAATGGTGTTACAGAAGATCTCAGTATTAATTAGACTGAGCGTGAGAGCATTTTATAGACTTCCTTTCACTTAAAAGATTGCTGGCTATTTCATGGCACCGACAGCAGCACATGGTCGATACAGCAGCTTCATCACTTGCAAAAACTTGCACAGCTCTCAAGTGGGAAACAGACAGTACTGCATGCAGACAACTGGGCAACTGGGTGAATGTGCTGCTCCACACTTGCATTTTATAATTCTATTTTCAGAGATTAATATGTACACACCTCCAAGTAAGTACACACTGTGCTTTTTTAACCACAGCTGTAGACACAAACATCCTTCCCAATGTCTTTGAAACCTACAGAGAAGAATGTATAAATCATTATAAGACACAGCATAGGGTTGTTGTATTCTTTGCTGAAATGTTATTGTTTAGCTATAAAAAACGTCCCAGTAAATAATTACTGATTTCATGTCACCTTTTTTTTTAACATGGATGTCCTTCTTACATACAGAAGTAAAGAACAAAGCAATTTATCCACTCATAGCATGTACACATTTGCTACATTTTCTTCAGTGAATTTGGTTCAGTGTAGGCTAAATTCATTTATGCGAATTTGTGATGCACTCCAGCAATTATGGCTCCTGGGGGGATTGTGGTGTTGTGTTGTGCTCGGAAAATGCATAACCAATACATGGTAAGCTTATTGCATTTGTTTTACATTTGGGAATACAAATGTTTCTGTTTTCTTTCTTTATAATCAAGGAGTACACAATGTAAGCATTTCACATTAAAATGATGCAAGCATTCCCCTGACTGCCATTTCTTCTACTCCTGTTTTGTGTACCAAGCAACATCAAAATCTGGAGGGATTTAAAAAATTGAAAAAAAATAAAATAAAATAAAATAAACATTGCGCTCTATAATGTGAGAGCAAAATAGGCAATTTCAGTTTACAAGCCACACATGCCACATCCAAACCTATTCACACACTCTTGACGTTGTTTTGTAGTTCAGAGCCACAGAGCAAAGCACTAAATGGTAACGGGCATGATTTACTTAGCGTTTTTCAGTGGGACCGTCCCATCGAAAAACACTTTAGTAAATCAGACTTGTAGGGTCTGATTTACGAAGCGTTTTTCAGTGGCATTGCATTGCATAGGCCTATAGAGCCATTAGAATGCAGTGACATTGAGCAGATGAATGCTATTTTACACATTAGAGCGTCTGCTAAAATACAGCCGGCGGTAATCTGTAAAACAGGCGAAAGACAGATGTCTTTCCTACTTGAATCCGAGACTTCCGTGGGATAATTATTAATTTCAGCCGTAAATGCACAACAATGATGTTCTTGTTTACCCACCAATCTCACATCATGGAAGCAGGGTTTCCTGTTACCTAATTTGAGATCTGCTCATACTCAATGATTTCAGCCGCTATTGCCCACCATTTCTAGGTGTTTCTTTTCTGTAATGGGGATTCCAAGTGATAATGCATCCCATAGATGGCAACGCAATCACAAACAGTGGCCATTTTAAAACCAACAATAGTTTTAGCACCGGAAGTAATCAGTGTCCTCTTTCTGTAATGGGCCGTAATGTGCCACCTTAAAAGAACAGTCCCCAGACGATTCTGATACTGATCTTAATGTAATAGGATCTGTGGTCAGCTTATAGTGAGCTGGGAGTGCATGGGGTGTTATGGCATGGGGGACATTGAACGTACACAATAGATATCTATTAAATGCAGCATTTTATGTGCACCATTGCATACAGCCGCCTATACAATCCGAGCTGATAATTAGCTGGTGTTTTAAAACATATGTTTTACTCTGCAACAAGTATCATAATGACCCTTGTAGGTTCTGTGTGGTTGGTTTACAAGCATGTTTCCAGAATAACAGAACACATAGAAACAAGATTGTTGTCTTTTAATGTATTATTTCTCTTAAACCCCAAAACGTGTTTTTATTAGTATGCACCCATTGAAAACCAATTTGTGAATTGGCCCCTTAGTTTCAAAAATGGTTTACTCCCTTTCAAAGGCTTTTCTCCTCAATTTTATAGCATACGCTCATATATACTCATTATGTAATGGAAGATATTTGGCTGGCTAGGGCACACTTAATGGGAATTATTTTCATTGCCATTGATTAAGATAAGCCTTCTCGCAAATCGATTTCAAAACTGCCATAGTAGGAAAACAATTTTAAAATCTCATTGTATGCATGGCCATGGATGTAAATATTAAACTCACTATTTAGGCCATACTGTCTCATAAGATGGCCTTTTTTCTATTCTATTAGCCAGCCATAAAAACATGGCTCTTTGCGTAAAGGTGCCTGGGGAACCCCACCTTGTGAAAGCTCTCACATGATTCTTCTTATGTGTAAAATGTTAAGGAAGAGCGTGTGATTCCCCTGGGTGTGTCTGCTTTATATTTGTAAAAATAAATAAATAAATGCATTGGCAGAACAGAGCACTGGAAATTCAGTGGGAAAAAAAAAGTTTGTTAAGATGATCCAATTTATCTGGGGAAAAAAAGCATACAAGGGAATCATCCAATAGATGCCAATAATTATGAATTTTTTATCTCGTTATAGATCCCTTATGTGATCTCATAAATGAGCTCATTGGGCGAGCAAGAGGGATGTCTCCCAGTCAAGAGTGTAGGCACTTTCCACATCCGCTGAATTTCAAGGGTTTTGTTGCAATGACTTGGATCTTCTTAAATCTTCCTTAATTAAAGTTTTTTTCAATTAATTTCAAGGTATTTGTTTGCTATATCTTCTCCATTTTCTCCAGCACCGGCGGGCGATGGCCTTCGGCCGTGTGCTGTCTACTGTATGCAATAATTACATTTAAGGATCATCACCTATATTCCCCTCACTGGTAAAGAGCCAGAAATGCCTTGTTATTGCTTAAGGCCATGGCCAATGCCCACATTACAACCATTAGGATAAAAGACCATGCTCTGCTGACCATGGACCTTGAGTCACAAGAAACACCCTTAGCCTTTGGCTAAGACCAATATCACTCTCACTAGTAAATACACAGACCACCATCCATTTCCTTCAGCCGTGGCCACTGTCCACACTGCAGCAGTTGGGAATATGGCCCTCATCTCCCTCACTAATGAAGATTTTAGAACCCCCAAGCCATACTGTTATTTCAAAGCCAGTGCCCATTGGTGTAGGCCTTGGCCATTAGCCACTTTGCAACAATTTGGCTAAACGACCTTGTACTTCTGTCCATGACTTTTGGCCATGACCACTGGCAGGTGTTCCATATTTTCGCCCTTCTTACATTTCTGTGCTAGTTTCCTCTGAAAATTTCCTGTGGAAACATGAGCATGAGTACAGTGTACATCCTTTTATTGGCCCGATAGTTTGCGAATTACTGGGTTGATTGAATATAATGGACAATTAAAACAGGTGCTTGCCTTACTCACTGCCACTCTCTGTGTTCAACTCTACTCTTATTTTGGCCACCCTGCAAATCTCCAACCCCCACTCTGTATATCCACCCTGACATTATCCTATTATTCAATTTCCCCCAGTCTTTCCCTTTGACACACTTTTTTTACGATCCTAATTGGATGTTCCTGTGGGAAACTATCAATTTTCCTCATCCAAATATCTGGTTAAAGTAGACCTCTCAATGCTACCACCGGATATCAGTAGAGCGAAACTGAAAACTGTTTCACTCAATTAGCTGTGAACCAGCATGGCTGCAACCCTTGAATAATGTGTTGCACGTTGCTCCTTTCATTCATGCTCTGTCCCCTTTCAGAGTCACAGTTCCACTACATGTTTGTACACTTCTGTCATTGGCTATGGCAATATTTGGTTCCATCAGTATAGCCCCTTCCTACTTAAGAGCATCCATCCTGCTGTTTTTTTCCCCATGATATCAGTAAAGACGATATGACATTGTGAAAACCACATTCATAATTACATCACCAATCTATCTCCATATAAGAACACACATCATGTTCACTGTGCCCATAATGCCAGTAACACATGACACTACTGAGAGAACACATGTTAAGAGCTACACCAATGTAGGCTCCTCACATATGTGAGTACTGTTCATGTGCACTTTGCCCATAATGCAACTATAAAAGCTTTGTCAAAGTAAGCAACCACTTTCATATTGTCTCCACCAGTTTAGACTCTCTCCACTTAAGAACACACATCATGTTTGCTTTACCCAAAATGTCATTAACAATGTATATAAGACACTGCGAAATCCATATTAATAACAGCTCTACCAATACAGCCCCGTAAGAACACTCATAACTTTCACATTGCTCATAAGGCCAATAAAATGAAATGCCATTGTTAGAAAATATATCCAGTCAACGTGGCCATGTCTCTGCAAAAAATCATATCCATACCTGCTGTGCCAATATAGGACCATCTGCAATTCTCATATTGAATTATGCCCATAATGTAAGTTAAAGAAAATTGTGCACCTGTCAAAATCATGCTCATAATGCCTGCACCAATGTACCCACTCATGTAAAATATTATCATCATGTTTACTTTGGCCATAATGTCAGTAGCAATTCCATGGCACTGTAAGAAATTCTGTCCCCACTGGATGCACTAAAATGAAGGACCTCCACATGTCTGAACAATCGTCATACTCACGTTTTCTATAATACCAGCCAAAGTGCCATGGCACTGTAAGACATCATTTCCAGATCCGCTGTGCATGAAGCTCCCCTTTCCCACATTGCCACTAAAAAGGTTTAGCTACTGTAAGATACCATTTCCTTCTTGCAAGCACCCATCTAGGCCCTCGGCACTAAAGAACATTCATCATGTCGGCTTTGGCCATAATCCTATAATGCCAGTATAAATAGCATGCCACTAAATAAAAGTCAATAGAAGCTTCACTCATTTCACTCAATTCAGCCAGTGTACCCACATAAAACCGTATCTAATTGTGTTTTCCCATGGTAGATTAAAAGGCCATGTCACTACACTGTAAGATAACATATCCATATTACTTGCATCAATGTAGTTTATTGGGCAACATGTGTGTAGGCTATTTGGCCATAATTGCAGTCAAAATGTCAAGCCATTGAAATAAAAACATGACTACAGAAAATGCACTGAGGCTGGCAAGTATTCCCACGTAGAAAACATCATTAAGTTGGGTTTGTACATACTGCCATTACAGCTTATGTGCCATCACCTGTCTGAAAATATGTTAACTCTGGATGTGCTAATGTGGGCATGTATGCCAATGTAAGCACACTCATACTTTTGACTACACCACCTATATTACCAGTGGGAAAAGTCATGCCATTGCAGGTGAACATTTGACACCTCTCTGAGTCTCATCACCACTCTTTGCGTAAAGGTGCCTGGGGCACCCCACCTTTTGAAAGCTCCCACTTGATTCTTCTTATATGTATTCAATTTCCATCCTCCCACTCTCTGAAGCACACACTCTTGCTCTCTCTGTTGTCTTTCTCCCTCTCTCTTCCTGTACATAAACACTCCCCCTCACACTCAACCACACGCATGTTCACATACACATTCACCTAATTTACAGACTCTTTCTGCAGACGTCCACATTAGGTACACATACTGTAAGAGGATTCAATCCAGCACTACAGCCAAGTCAATTCCTAGCCTGGGATACTGAATGAAAAACCCTTATTGATATATCTTTATGTCCAGGTTCATATTCTGGATGACAACCCCTGTATAACACCCCTCTCTTAGAAACCCCTGACCCCACTGAGCCAAGAAGTAGATCTGTTTTGCAAGTTTAAAAGGTTTATTTGAAAAAAAAATTAAACAGTATATATATATATATATATATATATATATATATATATATATATATCACACTTTTATAATGAATTAATAATTGAATATCACACTTAATCTGAGCAGTAATCAATAATGGATAGTCTGGCACTAGCACACTTCTTTACAATCAATGAGGAGTTAGTATAGGATGGATAAAGTAGCAAAACGACTTTTATGATTTCAAGAGAAAAGCAATGAGGAATAAAATGCAGTACAGAAATACTTGATATGATTTCAACAAAAGATAAAATAATCACTTTTTCTCTGGCAATTCACCCCCCTCCCCTATGCAATGTAAGAAATGGAAGGAGCTGGAAGTAACACACACAGTTCTCAGGAATGCAATCAAATACCATACGAAATTCAATTCCCACCCCAGCAAGCTTAGAGAAAACCGGTATGAGTTTTAAAACACAGGCCCAAGTGCTTTGAATGTGGTGGCAATGAAGTGAGAAATATGCTGAAAATGCTTTAAATTCCCCTTAGGAGGTTCAGGGTGAGTGAGAGATACTAGGGATGAGTGCAGGCTCACTTTAGCAATGATTCAGAGATGGTGATTAAGAGGCAAACACATTTTTAGCAAGGAAAGAAATGACTGCTGATGGTTACACGTGGCTGGATTTTTAACCAAATCGCAAATCGCGGTAAAATTCGCAAGTGCGTGAATCGTGATTGCGGAAAAAGTATAAGGAGCCCAAACGGTTCCAAAGATATGAACGATTTTGTAAAGGTCGTTTTTCAAATTTAAAGTAACTCAAATTGACAGGTGACAGCTTTTAAAAATGACAGGTGACAGCTATGCGGCTGCAGAATTGACAAGTGACAGTTAGGAGGCAGTTCTACTTAGATTAAATAGATTGAATTATATCACTGAAACTAAGAGATTTGGTTTCACACCATCCTAGCTGTACTCACAATGTATTTGGAAGGTCTAGGTCTCACGGATCGGGTCAAGATGGCTTTGGTTCTGTTTTCGCCCCGGACGGTCTCTGCGCACAGCGTCTGGTCTCTGCTCTGATGGTCTGGTCTGGTCTGACACTGCTCCTGGCCCGGCTCCTGGATATCTGGGTACAGCGTCTGTGCACAGCTCCTGGATCTTTCTGCACAGCTTTCTCTGGACACAGCGCTGATCTGCACGGCTCCTGGATGCTGCTACCGCTGTTAGGTTTGCTGGATGCTGAGGCCTGCTGAGAAGAGTTCTCAGTTTGTGGGTTTAGGCCCTTGCTTTGAGTTCTGAATCAAGTTCTTTGGAGTTTTAAAGTCTAAGTGTTGGATCTGGTATCTTCTGGATGTTGTGTGGTCCGGCAGAGCGCGTTGCAGCAACTGGATTTGAATCTCTACCTGTCCCAGCAGTCTCTTTTTATGTGTTTTGAAAATGGGTGTGTGCCTGGGCCTAGCTAAGCCTGCCCCTCTCTACTTGTCATTGGCCCAATTCTCCCCTCTCCCATGATTGGGGGAAGGAAATGTGAGTCAGAGTGATGCTGTAGGTTTTATGGGTCAGAGGATCCTCCCCTGGTCAGTTTGCCCACAAATCTATATTTGATTCAAATACATATTGCACAGATACACAGTTGTTTAAAATTACATGCACCCATCACATATCACATGAGGTATACTCTGTTAAAACTCTGCTCTTCCTGGGGGCTTGCATTCAGAAATGGCAACATTTTGTGCTTTTTAACTGGTTTTGCAATATCAGACATTTACCGAAATTTACACACATGTGCGCAAGGAGTATGGACATTAATTGATGAAGTGTCAGATTTTTAACATGCAGACATTTGGAGTGAAACCCTATTTTCCACTAGCAACCCCCCAGATCATACCACCAGGTCCTAAAATCACAAGAATTATGGTATCATTTAGATAATTTTGACAGGTCCGCACCATGAGTTATACATCTTTCTTAAAATCATATTCTGGCCAACAGGGGTGTGTCTTCCCAGGTCACATGGTGGAGAAACCAGTCTATACACTTTCTTTAAGCTCAGCCTGTCCTCAGAGGGGGCTGCCCCACCCCGTTTCTGCCAAGAGGAAGCCACTTTTACGACGCCCCCAATATAACTTCTGCCTGAGTCAAGGAAGGGCTTTGTTCAAAAGGAAGCCATTTACGATCCCCCCAATAAACCATCTGCCTGGGCCCAGGACAGGCCTTTGTTCAACTCCCTGTAGCTGCTCCACCCCTAATTTAATCAGAGAGGTGACAACTCCTTTTGGCAAGGGGAAGAGTGGCTGAGCAGGTTTTAACTCCTGTGGGGGTAGATGTCAGGCAGAATTCAGTTTCATTAAGCCAGGTTTCAGCTAAATGTCACATTTTGTCCCCCAGTTTAAGTCTATTACGATTTTTACATACACATTAAATAATTACTTCCTTCAAGTCATTTCAGAGTATAGTTTCACATTGTATCCACCTCTTAGCAAGTCTTTCCTTGGTCTGGTTTTGTTTCATTTGTTCAGTTTGACACAAAAGTCTGGTGGTTTTAAAACGCCCGCTTTCTGATAGTGGTGAGTACTGGTAATGCAACCATTTTTGGGATTTAAGAAAATCAATTCCCCACAGTTCTAGGTTGCTTTTGGCAATCAGCATTGCCATTCCCAATGGTTTCAGGATACTGTGTGGGTAGCCCAATGGTGGTTTTAGGCAGTGCCCTCCTGTGCTCACAACCTAGGCAAAAATGGGTGGCAGCCTATTCTTCATGCATTACCCTGTGCATTTTCTGGGAAGTTCTGGCCATCATGATGTTTTCCATGCCAGTACTGCACAGTTTTCCTATTCTGGCGTACATGTGGGCTTTTTGGCCATCTTGGATTTTCTAAGCCCACAGCACCAAATGTTGCAGCATGATAGCTCAAACGTGGGTCAGGACACCCAACAATACACATTATTTTATTCCACATATGTTATTTTCCATTCATTGCCTAGACACGCAGTGATTCAGTGTGCATACATGCAGCCTCATAGTACGCACTCACTCACTCATACACAGCCACACCTCTCAGATTGCATTGTTCTACACACACACGACACAGAAACCCCCTGCCCCACACACTCAATTCACTTACCTGTGGCTCTCTGCGGCAAACATTTCTTTGCCTCTCCTTTGATTGGCGCCAAGAGAGCCAAAGCCTGTAGGTGCTTCCCAGCCTGGAACCTGCAGAGCAATAACCTTGCATACAGGAGTGCATTTCCCACTGATGTGCTGGCTCTCCCTTGCCCAGCCCTTACACTACCCTTAACCACCTTTTCCCCAAAAAAGGAAAATGTGGTGGGTCAGCAAAAGTGCTTTCCCACCTCATTTAAACAAAATAAAAACATCCTTGATGTGAACAGGAGGGATGCGCCTACTGAGGCACAGGCTATACAAAGGCCACCCAACACTCGAATAATTGGCGGACGAACAATAGAGAGCTGCATGCCACTACCCCATCAGAATATCTCCTTTGGGTATATTTCAATCATTCTAACACAATCAATGTTGCTCTTTGTCCTATCTTTTAATATCATTGTTATTTGTTTGTTATAGTAAAACACTCTGGGCCCGATTCATAAAATATTTTCCCCGTTCAAAGTGAATTTGCACTGCTGAAAAGTGACTTTGCACTGCTGACACAAACTCTGATTTATGGAACTGTGCAAAGTGTATTTTTGACGTGCAAAGTCCAGGCAACGTCATGTTGTACTGCAGTCAGTACATAATTACTTTGCACAGCATAAATACACTTTGCACAATTCCATGAATCAGAGTTTGTGTTGGCAGTGCAAAGTCAGTTTTCAGCACGGGGACTTCCTCCTGCAGTCACTGCATTTCGACACCTTCACATGACAATTTATCACAATTGGTCATTAGATAGGAGATATGACATCCAGGCTGGCAGAGGGGGATTTATTTGTGAAGTGTCCGACAGCCAGCAAAAGAGTTTGTCTGGCGCTGACATTTTTGCCTGAAAACAAAGTGGATTTTCAAATGCCACTGGTGTGTTGTATGTGAAGCATAATATACATTGCTTTTTGTCACCCCGCACATCATGTCTTTTCCCTGACATTTTTCTGGCAGCATTGATACATTTTCACATTCAAACTTCTTTTAGTTGCACCCTCCTATGCAAGCCATTTTTGTGTCGCTATTTAGAAATCCTGTTTTCCATGTGACAGGGATCTTTGATTCCTCCTTCATTTGTGAATACAATTGCTGCTTTTCCTTTGGTAATGACAGGTAGGCACCTTTTCCACATGGCTTTTCAATTCTACTTGAAAAGAAAACAAAAGCTAAGCCGTTTGGGTTTCAGTGTTTAAAATCCTGCTGTTCATGTGAATGGGACTTCTGTTTGGGGCCTTTGAATGCACCCCACACTGCTCAATAAAATGCAAATGTATTGTTTAAATCATTTTTTATGTGTATTTCTGTGAAATGTGACTTTAGTAATATGGGTGAAGAACATATAGACACTGTTGTCGTTACCCTTTTTAAAGGCTTCACAAATCGGTCTTTCTGTTGGGCAGACTGTCATAGCAGCAATTGCTACATTCTCCCTCTCAATCCTATGTTTTGAGTCTTATATTGACCCACTTAGGGCCCGATTCAAAGGAAGGTGCGCAGAGATCCCGCAAAGCCGGCGCATTGAGATTGATTCTGCACCATCCGGCAAGCAAATGTTTATCTACGTGCTCAGCAAATTCATGGAATTGTTCATGCAAGGTAACGCAAGTTGCAGATGGAACGCCCCCGCCCCATGCAAACAAAATGCAGCCAGAAACAACTACTTTTGCATGCTTCCTGGGTGCGAATACAAGCACCCTTAAAACATGTGGATGGTCCCCCGCAAGCAAGCCTGCATCTTTGGTGACCCTTGTGTGGGATCCCCAGTAACTGTTACTGGCACCCCAACAACATGTGTACGATTTTTTGTAACTTGGGTAAAGCTCTGCAAATCTGTGTGCAAACTGCTTTTAACCGTTCCTGCACCCCGCTGCACAGTATAGGTGCACTCCTAAATTTAAATTAAATCAGCACCGCAGCTGCGTACATGCACCCCTAAATCCGACACCCGATCTTACCACTGTGCAGTGAATCCTATGCACAAGTATCTGTACACCTGCCTTCGGGTGGCGGATCAAATGAGGTTTAAAGATGTGAAGGCAGGCGCTCTGTTACCAGTCTTTAGCTTCTCCTCCTAACGCGCGTTTTCATGACTTCATCAATCTTCAGGGAGGCTTAGTTTCTTTGTTTTTTCAGGCGGGTCTGCATTTCTGTTTCAGGTGTGACAAGTTAATTAACTCTGAGGATTCTGGTACTTGTATTTTTCGCACTGGATTTTGCTGGCACGTGACTGGAAACAACTCCCTCCATAGCACAAATCTTACCCTTGATGGGGGGAGGAGGAACACCATGGTTGTGGCTTTACAATGTAAGGCAACATGGCCCTGCTGCACTGCCTTGTGAGCCCGGGACTCCTGGAACAATGTTTAAAGATGTGAAGGCAGGCGCTCTGTTACCAGTCTTTAGCTTCACCTCCTAACGCACGTTTTCATGACTTCATCAATCTTCAGGGAAGCTGAGTTTCTTTGTTTTTTCAGGCGGGTCTGCATTTCTGTTTCAGGTGTGACAAGTCAATTAACTCTGAGGATTCTGGAACTTGTATTTTTCGCACTGAATTTTGCTGGCAGGTGACTGGAAACAACGATTTTTTGTAACTTGGGTAAAGCTCTGCAAATCTGTGTGCAAACCACTTTTAACCGTTCCTGCACCCCGCTGCACAGTATAGGTGCACTCCTAAATTTAAATTAAATCAGAACCCCAGCTGCGTACATGCACCCCTAAATCCGACACCCGATTTTACCACTGTGCAGTGAATCCTATGCACAAGTATCTGTACACCTGCCTTCGGGTGGCGGGTCAAATGAGGGCTTTGCATGGCCATTTCCCTGCCGAGAGGTTGCGTGTTCGGATCCATGAATACATATCGTTCTGTGCAATAGTGGGTGTGCGATTGACTGGCTGCGGGCCGTCCCTCGTAACACCCACATTTCCTCTTGTTCTTCCATATTTTACAAGTTCCGCCTCCTTCCCTGCCCTCTGCTCAGGCGAAGTCCACGCTCTGCGCGGTGTCTCGCGCAAGGCAAAAGGCTACTAGCAGAGATGTGCAGAGCGTGCGCGTTGACCCCACAGAGTACGAAAAAGTGCTGCACTGTCGATTCCATGAATCGACAAATAGGATTTTGCACGCAGTTTGCCATGCAAAAATCCTATTTACCACGCAAATAATTCCATTAATCAGGGCATGAGCGCCTAGGCAACAGCCTCTGGAAGGTTGACAACTTCTGAGGTGAGTTGCAGTTCGGACTTGCAAAGATGCTAGTGCGTCTTTGATGCCTAAGCTGCTGTGAAGTGTGACTGAAGACAAGAGCACGTGTTAAGGTGTCTTCTTGGCGATCCGTTACTAGCAATGGAACGCAACATCAGAGAGAGATCCTTCCATTCCTTGCAATGCATATGGTTTGACTGTTGTATTTCTTATGTGTTCTTAATTTCTACACATTGATATTACACATACCTCTTGAAATGTCCTTGTCTTTAACATTATCAAAGACCAGCCATGTCATCCTAATTTTCTAATTTCGCCTTCCACGTTTCTGTTCACACCTGAGGACATTTCAGTTTGAATTCTACTCACATGCTTATATTAATCCGAAGCACTTATTTAATTCACGTCCACACTTGATTGCTCTGCTCACAACCTGTCACACCACAAGAGATACAGGTTTATCTACCTTGAGCATTGCCCTTCTTAGCATTGAAGAAAAAAACTACAATTCCTCTGGCTGCTTTCTTCAGTCTCTCTATTAATTATATAACTTGGACATTATTTAAAATGCATCATACAATGATGTGCCACTGGGCAGTGAGGTTGAAAATAAATATTTAATTACCAAATGTGTGTTCAGGCCACAGAAACCCTTCGGGTGAAATTGTTTGTTAATTTAATGTTCATAAATGTGAATGCAACTCACGAGGCCACTTTCGTTAACATATTTAATTGCAGTTAAACACATTATAAAGACACATATGTCTTAGCATTTTCCTTTGACTTACCCTTAAGGAAGGCCACATTTTTTAAAAGGTATCTGAAAGGGTCTCATTACCCATATATGATTTGCCAGAAAGCTTGATAATAATATACACATACAATCCGTGCATTCCCTTCCCTTCCCTTTGAGGCCCCACATTGTATTTGATTGTCCTTTCCTTTCCTTTCCTTTGCTTTCTTTTCCTTTCCTTTCTCTTCCCTCACCTTACCACCGCTCTGAAACCCTCCTCTCCTCTCTGCTCCCTCCACTCCCTTCCAATCCACTTCCCTTTACTTTCCTTTCCTTTCCTTTCCTCTTCTCTCCTTTCCTTTCCCTTTCTTTCATGTGCTTCTGAGTACGTCATAGAAAACACGAAGGTACATCTCCACTGCCTTAATGCCTAAAGAAGGAGTAGTTTCACTAATGGGAATGAGGAAGAACCAATCAAATCAGGGCCGGATGCCAGCAATTATTTCAAGCATCGCATCCTTTTTAGAATGCCAGCCCTTGAAAACCAGAGTATGCACACACGGAGCATGACTTTGCTAAGAAGGGAAGACACACATGCACCGGACACCTTTACTGTCTTGCAGAATAATATAGGTAAACATATTAAACATGAATGCATCACGTATTAAAAACAGAAATAAGTTCCTTCCACTACATTTCAGCACGTTTTCACTGCCAGCCCTAACATGTGACTATGGATACACTTGCAGGGTGTAGACCAAGTAGCCGCCCTATACATGCCAGATAAACATGATTCCAGGTACAATTGCCTGGTGGAAATACACCGCACTTGAGTCGGAGATTCAACCATGGGATGTTACTATTTCTATGTTATGATGTCATCGTTCATACACAACATTTAGTAATGCTATATTGGCACATGTATTTCATGATACCTTATTATTATTATTAATTATTGTAAAACGGGGAAGCAAATAATGCACTTGTCACAGAATAGCTGTGAAGCCACCAATCAGCTGGCATAAGAAGGTGATGTCAATAATGGAACAGTAATGACGTATGGCAGCACAGAGCAGATTCCAGCAGATAACTGGAACTCGTCATTAAAGCAACAACCAGCTTTTCAGATTCATTTTCCACCCACAGGAGAGCACGAATGTAGCTGCATGCTATCATGCATTTCCGTCTCTAACACAGCCTTTACATGTTCTGCAAAGTGACCGTGCACTGCCAACAAACACCCTGATTCACAGAGCGGTGCAAAGTGTACTTTTAAAGTGCAAAGTCACTTTGCACAGCAAAAGTACACTTTGCACCGTGAAGCAGGCCCATTTAGTGCAGTGTAGTGCAAAGAGTATTTTTGCAGTGCAAAGTGACTTTGCACTGTATACATACACTTTGCACCAGCCTTTGATGTTAGTATTATTATTATTATTATTATCTTTGATGATTTTTTTTTTTTTTATTCAAACAGATTCCTCATTGGTTATTTTTATCTAGACAAATAAGGTGTCATGGATTATAGTAAACAGGAGTTGAGGTATTACAGTGGATGAATGAATGGCCACATAGTGTAAGGAAAACAATACCCCCTACCATTTCTAAAAAGTACAAAGCAGTGTGGGAGCCCGTCTACTGAGAACGAACATGGGTCAAATACCCTGTTCTATGGAATTCCTTCCACTCAGGAGGGCATACAAGCATGTTTTAGCTCACTGCACCCTTCACAGAGAAGAAATATCCATTTGCATATCAGTGTTTGTCCCACCCATAAAGGCAGTCCAGCACCAAAATGCTAGGCATATCTCCTCTGAACAAGAGTACTATTATCAGCACGTGTTTCAGCCTAGTCGGGCCTCATCAGTGAGGTGAAGCTGTGCCTCTCTAAGGCAGTGAGCAAGGGGTACGCATCTGGATTACCCTGGGTTACTTAGGGTGAAACCCCAATCTTTACAAAGTTACAAAGGAGTGTGGTACCCCTGTACTGAGAAAGAACATGGGTCAAATACCCTGTTCTATGGAATTTCTTCTACTCAGAAGGGTCTACAAACACGTTTTAGCTCACTGCACCCTTCACAGAGGAGAAAGATCAATTTTCATATCAGTCTTTGTCGCGCTCATAAGGGCAGTCCAGCAATGAAATGCTACGCACATCTCCTGTAAAAATTATATTTCAAGTCATCTTGATAATCAACGATCTCATAAAGTAACTGATTCTTTGGCCCCATTCCACTATTTGGTCACAAGATTCCTCACTGGCCTATACAGTAGGGGGTATTTTATACCATACATATAATATATAATATGTTGCAACATTCACCATCAATTTGGTCTCGTGGTCCTCTACACAAGGAGGTGTCAGAAAGTCCATATAGACTGTTTTATTGGAAAAGCCAAGTCTTCAATGTCTGGCAGAAGGAAAGTAGAATTGTGCTTTATTCATAGTGATAGGCTCTTCTAGTGCTTTTACGGACGTTTCATGTCCAGGCAACCACTCAATAGTGATCTTTAAAATGGTGGTGCTGTGAATAGGCTTATGACGGAGGGGCACAGGCATCTGAAAGCAGTGTATGGAATGAAGGGTGATTAGAGAAAGGAGTGTGATACAGAAGGACAATAATTAAATATGTTGTTGAGATAGGCAGCCAATGTATTAAAGCGGGTGATGGAAATGTGTGATCACCAATTGTGATTCAAAGAGGAGGTTACAGTCAACATTGTTCTAGCATCTTTGAAGGTGTGGAGTAGGGAAGAAGAAAGGTCAAGGTGTGTGCTGCTGACATAGTCTCATCTAGGGGGAATACATGCGTTTATGCCGGTGACCTATTGGAGAAACATCAGGATTATGAAAACCCCTTTTAGAGGAAGTTAAAGAAACAGTAGATGACCACTAAATATGTCTGGGAGGATATAGAGAGCACTGAATCCAGTATGGATGAACCAGATGTTAAAATAGCTGAGAGCATAGCCAAAGGGCAAAAAGTACAGAAACTAGATTGAGAAAGGTCAAGGATTAGGGTGATAGTAGTTATCATGAATTGAGTGTTAGTTGTTAGACTTCAGCCAGCTGTCATGCATAAAACAGTGCATTGACTGCAGCAATGTATATTGTCAGTTGCGAGATGGGTTCTTTCATACTAGAATTTGGGTGTCATCAGCACAAGAATTGTGATGACAAAATGTCACAGGAGAAGACCCAGAAACGTGAAGAGGGCTCACAAGTAGGAACACCTAAAAAAAAAGTAATGGTTTGGATTAATAGGATAAGAGGGATGATTTGGTCACTATGACATAACAATTAGGTGATCCAGACTAATGCTGTGACATGGCCAACATAGCCTGCGGGTGGGAGAGATGCTTTTTGATGATTGGCAATGTCAATAGTGGGGGATAAGTGTTGGAGGATTAGGGTGCCTGTTCAATTTTATGCAAACATTTGCAGGTCATCCAGTTGCGAAGTGATTGCAGGTTCAATGCCGCATAATGGATGCATGCCAGATACATTGCCATGGCGGAGGTTAAGATTTCAAGGCACAATTGGAGCTGCCGGGTAGCACATGTTTCCAGGATTTTGCAGGGATCGAGACATTCAAATAGGGTAATTGCTCGTTAATACAATCTAAATGAGTTTTTCTCCTCCAGAAGTGTAGTCTTTTGAAATCTTGTGCCATTTCTCGAAGTGTGAAGAAGGCGTGTTTGTGGGAAATAAGGTGTGGCAATCTCTTGCTGCCAATAAATAGATGTACTACGTTATTTCCCTGGAAACAACATTGACACACAACAACAAAAAGTTAATGCACAATTCATGTGTTCCTATGGGGCCAGCTCACCAACAGGGCTGTTGTACAACCTTGCATAACCTTTGCAGACATACACTTTGCACCACCCTTTGATGTTAGTATTATTATTATCTTTGATGTATTATTTCTTTTTTTTTATTCAAACAGATTCCTCATTTGTTATTTTTATCTAGACAAATAAGGTGTCATGGATTATAGTAAACAGGAGTTGAGGTATCAGAGCGGATGAATGAATGGCCGCGTAATGTAATGAAAACAATAGCCCATACCATTTGCAGACATGAGTAGGTGTTGCCAGATGACTCAGTGCCAATACTCATGCACGTGGCCACTCAATGTTGTGATTATGAACAGACCCCGCACCATGAACTGTATAATTGACATAGTGCCCAAACATCTTTCCCACTGCCTGTTTGCTGAATTTAGTTTCAGACAATTACCCATGTTCTTTTTCCCGACATTGAGGTCCCTCGGTGGGGACAGTATACATTAATTTATTTATTTGTTTGTATTTAATTGTTTTTTTTATAAAGCCCTTAATACCGCACCTGAGTTCGGTTTCTAAGCGAGGACCCGGGCCCGGGATTCAAACCTCTGTTGCTCAACGTGGTCTTGCTTCCGAGACCAGCACATTGCCCCTGTGCTATCCTCCAATAATGCCGTTGTGAACATGATGTGTAAGTAAAACAATGATTTGTGTCATGTTTTCTGCCATTCATATGGTATTTATTAGAATAATATCTTGTAATTTCTAGTAATAAAGTGCTTGTTTATGAATCATTGTCCCAACAAAAATCTAAAGGTAACAAAGAAAATGCCATATTTGTTCTCTTGTTTGGCCCCAAAAGAAAAACAGACTTGGGTCCACAGATCTGGAGACCAATCTATTTGTAAATCTCATGGTTGTTTTATGTCTAACACGATCCCTATAACCTGTAAGGCTCCTCCGATCACCTCATGTTGGATTGGTTGCTCTTAGTTTCTATGCAGTTCTTTCAGCACCTGTTACTGTTTATGTGCTTTACTTTTTATAAAAGTTGTGCATGTACTTGGTTTCTTTCATTGATCAAATATGTGTGAGTTTGATTCCAAATGTGACATGAATTAATCGGTTTGATACATGCTATTGCATAGATTTGAAGAAATGGATGTTTATATATCATTGTCTTTTTGTTGTCTAATTAATCAATGTAGATTTAACAAGGGGGGTCCTGGGAGTCCCTCTGCCAGACATTAGTCCTGGTTACGAGGGACTTACCCAGAGTCTTTAGCTCACTATCTTTCACAGAGAAGAAAATCCCAAACATATCAGTCTTTGTCCTGCCCTGGGGCAGTCCAGCACCGAAATGCGAGGCAATTCTCCTCTGAACAAGAGTACCAACAGAAACCCCAGACACGTGTTTCGGTCTGGTTGGACCTCATCAGTAGGGTGGATCTGTGCCTCTCTAAGAATAGTGAGCAAGGGGTCCACGTCTGGATTCCCCTAGTAACTTAGGGTGAGACCCAAAGTTACTTAAATATGCAGATTTAACAAGGGGGGTCCTGGGAGTCCCTCTGCCAGACATTAGTCCTGGTTACGAGGGACTTACCCAGAGTCTTTAGCTCACTATCTTTCACAGAGAAGAAATATCCCAAACATATCAGTCTTTGTCCTGCCCTGGGGCAGTCCAGCACCGAAATGCGAGGCAATTCTCCTCTGAACAAGAGTACCAACAGAAACCCCAGACACGTGTTTCGGTCTGGTTGGACCTCATCAGTAGGGTGGATCTGTGCCTCTCTAAGAATAGTGAGCAAGGGGTCCACGTCTGGATTCCCCTAGTAACTTAGGGTGAGACCCAAAGTTACTTAAATATGCAGATTTAACAAGGGGGGTCCTGGGAGTCCCTCTGCCAGACATTAGTCCTGGTTACGAGGGACTTACCCAGAGTCTTTAGCTCACTATCTTTCACAGAGAAGAAATATCCCAAACATATCAGTCTTTGTCCTGCCCTGGGGCAGTCCAGCACCGAAATGCGAGGCAATTCTCCTCTGAACAAGAGTACCAACAGAAACCCCAGACACGTGTTTCGGTCTGGTTGGACCTCATCAGTAGGGTGGATCTGTGCCTCTCTAAGAATAGTGAGCAAGGGGTCCACGTCTGGATTCCCCTAGTAACTTAGGGTGAGACCCAAAGTTACTTAAATATGCAGATTTAACAAGGGGGGTCCTGGGAGTCCCTCTGCCAGACATTAGTCCTGGTTACGAGGGACTTACCCAGAGTCTTTAGCTCACTATCTTTCACAGAGAAGAAATATCCCAAACATATCAGTCTTTGTCCTGCCCTGGGGCAGTCCAGCACCGAAATGCGAGGCAATTCTCCTCTGAACAAGAGTACCAACAGAAACCCCAGACACGTGTTTCGGTCTGGTTGGACCTCATCAGTAGGGTGGATCTGTGCCTCTCTAAGAATAGTGAGCAAGGGGTCCACGTCTGGATTCCCCTAGTAACTTAGGGTGAGACCCAAAGTTACTTAAATATGCAGATTTAACAAGGGGGGTCCTGGGAGTCCCTCTGCCAGACATTAGTCCTGGTTATGAGGGACTTACCCAGAGTCTTTAGCTCACTATCTTTCACAGAGAAGAAATATCCCAAACATATCAGTCTTTGTCCTTCCCTGGGGCAGTCCAGCACCGAAATGCGAGGCAATTCTCCTCTGAACAAGAGTACCAACAGAAACCCCAGACACGTGTTTCGGTCTGGTTGGACCTCATCAGTAGGGTGGATCTGTGCTTCTCTAAGAATAGTGAGCAAGGGGTCCACGTCTGGATTCCCCTAGTAACTTAGGGTGAGACCCAAAGTTACTTAAATATGCAGATTTAACAAGGGGGGTCCTGGGAGTCCCTCTGCCAGACATTAGTCCTGGTTACGAGGGACTTACCCAGAGTCTTTAGCTCACTATCTTTCACAGAGAAGAAATATCCCAAACATATCAGTCTTTGTCCTGCCCTGGGGCAGTCCAGCACCGAAATGCGAGGCAATTCTCCTCTGAACAAGAGTACCAACAGAAACCCCAGACACGTGTTTCGGTCTGGTTGGACCTCATCAGTAGGGTGGATCTGTGCCTCTCTAAGAATAGTGAGCAAGGGGTCCACGTCTGGATTCCCCTAGTAACTTAGGGTGAGACCCAAAGTTACTTAAATATGCAGATTTAACAAGGGGGGTCCTGGGAGTCCCTCTGCCAGACATTAGTCCTGGTTACGAGGGACTTACCCAGAGTCTTTAGCTCACTATCTTTCACAGAGAAGAAATATCCCAAACATATCAGTCTTTGTCCTGCCCTGGGGCAGTCCAGCACCGAAATGCGAGGCAATTCTCCTCTGAACAAGAGTACCAACAGAAACCCCAGACACGTGTTTCGGTCTGGTTGGACCTCATCAGTAGGGTGGATCTGTGCCTCTCTAAGAATAGTGAGCAAGGGGTCCACGTCTGGATTCCCCTAGTAACTTAGGGTGAGACCCAAAGTTACTTAAATATGCAGATTTAACAAGGGGGGTCCTGGGAGTCCCTCTGCCAGACATTAGTCCTGGTTACGAGGGACTTACCCAGAGTCTTTAGCTCACTATCTTTCACAGAGAAGAAATATCCCAAACATATCAGTCTTTGTCCTGCCCTGGGGCAGTCCAGCACCGAAATGCGAGGCAATTCTCCTCTGAACAAGAGTACCAACAGAAACCCCAGACACGTGTTTCGGTCTGGTTGGACCTCATCAGTAGGGTGGATCTGTGCCTCTCTAAGAATAGTGA
The DNA here is from genome assembly GCF_040938575.1 of Ambystoma mexicanum. NCBI lineage: Eukaryota > Metazoa > Chordata > Amphibia > Caudata > Ambystomatidae > Ambystoma > Ambystoma mexicanum. The sequence goes on along the minus strand of NC_090937.1, from coordinate 1,512,511,058 downwards.
GCAAGGGGTCCACGTCTGGATTCCCCTAGTAACTTAGGGTGAGACCCAAAGTTACTTAAATATGCAGATTTAACAAGGGGGGTCCTGGGAGTCCCTCTGCCAGACATTAGTCCTGGTTACGAGGGACTTACCCAGAGTCTTTAGCTCACTATCTTTCACAGAGAAGAAATATCCCAAACATATCAGTCTTTGTCCTGCCCTGGGGCAGTCCAGCACCGAAATGCGAGGCAATTCTCCTCTGAACAAGAGTACCAACAGAAACCCCAGACACGTGTTTCGGTCTGGTTGGACCTCATCAGTAGGGTGGATCTGTGCCTCTCTAAGAATAGTGAGCAAGGGGTCCACGTCTGGATTCCCCTAGTAACTTAGGGTGAGACCCAAAGTTACTTAAATATGCAGATTTAACAAGGGGGGTCCTGGGAGTCCCTCTGCCAGACATTAGTCCTGGTTACGAGGGACTTACCCAGAGTCTTTAGCTCACTATCTTTCACAGAGAAGAAATATCCCAAACATATCAGTCTTTGTCCTGCCCTGGGGCAGTCCAGCACCGAAATGCGAGGCAATTCTCCTCTGAACAAGAGTACCAACAGAAACCCCAGACACGTGTTTCGGTCAATGTAAACATAAAGAAAAGTCTGGGGAAACATTCAGAAATTATTTCATTTAATTCACTAAAAAAAAAAAACAAGAATCTTAAAAGCCACAATTCCAAAATGTGATACAAAGAGACAGCATAAACACAACAAAAATTGAAATACATCATGAAAACCAAGACAACGCTTGGAAAACAAGACACATACAAACTATTAGTCATGCGAAGCAGAGAAAAACAACCCAGGAAACAGCACATACAATTGAATGCAACAATTGGTTGAAAAAAGAATAGATGATGTCTCATAAATATGCCCTAAACAAGCGAGATAGTTGTTTCTTCCATTTTTTCATCTGCAGCCGGAGAGACAGCCCCATTCTCACAGCTGTTTAGTGACCATTGGGGAGCATCTGTGGCATTCTCCTGAAGTGGTGATGTAGGGCCTATTCAGGAACATTTAGTTGAGGGATAACGTCCTGTGGAGGAAGGATAGCTCAGGGGCAGCAGGTTTGTCTACCAAGCAAGACACCGCAGCGCAACACAGGTTTGAATCGGAATCCTCCGCAGAAACCACTTTTTGTATTACGAGCGTTGTAAATGAACAATTATAATTATAGCTCATTTTGGTCCCAATTCTTGGTTGCCATGGGATGCCAGTTTTGTTCCTATTGCTGATGCCAGTTTCTTGAGTATGTAGGCACTGAAAGACTAGTTCTTCAACATTTTCCTTAATATAAAGTATTTGCAGATTTGATGGATTTCCTTTGGGGAAGTTTGTCAGAGTTTGGCTACGACATTGGAGAAGCCTAATTCTTTAAGGCGTTCTTGGAGTCAGCATAATGTCTCTAGTATTACCGGGGTCCTTGCTCTTAGAATCATTCTTGGTATTCATTAGATACTTTTTGCTTGTATGAATTCTGCTCCAGACAGAAGATCTCTGTGGGAAAGGCAAAGTGATTTGAAATTGATTTGTTGCATAGCTGGTAGCCAATGGAGATTTCCCACCACTGGTGTTCCCCCATGCCGGGTCCGATTCGTTTTCTTGCTGTTGTGTTCTGTATGTGCAAAAGTTTCTTCATGAGGTAGTCTGTGTAAGTGATTTCAATCCGGCACACACACAAGTTAACGCATAGCATGTAGTGCACAACTGAAATCCTTATTTATTTTTGTCTAAAAGTTCTTTATTCTGAACGATATACCACTCATATCATGCCCTTCTCCTGGGACCCCGCCACCCCCCCAACCCCTGGTCACACTGAACCATAAATCAGGCTGGTTTGCAAAGGAAAATATTTATTTATTAATTTAACAGTTAATCACAATATGTTTTAATAGGTACACAACAATCACCAATGGGGTGATGTAACACTGAATGATCTCTTTAATACACAAGGAGTAAGTAGTGAGCAAAACAATTCAGCACAGATATAATACTTTTGTGTTGCTTCAGATCTGGTAGCACTGTGATTAGAGATTCCCCCTGCACACCCCTTAACCCCCACTAGGTAATGTAAAGAGATAGGAGGAGGGAGCAGGTATTCAGGAATGGCAGAATTCAAACAGAATATCAATCCCACTTTCCCCCAGCAAACACAAGAGAAAAATGGAATTGACTGTCAAGCTGTCAGAATGGCTTTTAAAAATATCTTTAGAATGGACTAGGCAAAAACACCAAATATGATCAAAATTGCTGAAATGGTTATACATTCTTATGGGAGCCGCTTTGGATAGTTGCACACAACACAAGCAATGATTTAATCCCAAGAAAACATTTGAAATCTGAAAATTCAAGTCGGAAGCAATCAAACGTTGTTTTACACATGTACAAATTTCCCAAAACGTAAATTTGAGGCAAACTGTTCACTGAGTGATATTCGCGATAACGGGAGAATCGTATGGATTTGGAATGCGGTTTTAGGTGCGATGGATAGATATGGATGTTAGCTATTTCGTTTCTATAACACAAAACGGAGGGAGTTACAGACATTTTAGTAGAGGATGTTTTTCGAGACTGGTGCAAGAAGGGAAAAACAGGGATGCACTTTTAAAATTGACAAAAGGGTTTCTTACACTAGAGGATGACTATGAACAAAACGAATACCACAAAGGAACACAGTCACTTGATCAGGGTGACTGCCTGCTAAGGAAACTCGCCTTCTTCAGATGAGAAAAGGATCAGCGCAAAGATAGTTTTAACAATACTGGTTATGGAGGAAAGGTAGGATAGGTTGGAGAGAGGGTTCAAACAATGCAAAGATACTCCTACCAATCCACGTTCTGGATACAAGATAGGATGGGTCTAAGATAGAGATAAGAATATGCAAAGTACATATGATAGTGACACAATTCTTCCTATTTACACTCACTGGATACGTTTTGAAATGGGACCATCAGTTCGGGTAAGGGAATTGGATCTGGTTTAGGAAAGACAGCTTGGCACATCAGACTGGGCAGGGTCAGCAAGGCGCTCTGGTCACAGCACACACAGGACTGGACAGGGTCAGCAAGGCACTCTGGTCACAGCACAGCACAGGACTGGATCGGATCAGCCCTTCTTGGTTCTGAGGATATTTATATCCAGCAGGCAAGCAGTAACAGCAAAGCCTGGCTGTATTATGTTGCTTCCCCTTAGGCTTGTTGGGTTTTGTGCTGGAATTTGAGGCCTAGCTGAGAATGGTTCAGCTATGCAGTGGGCCTTTTGCTTTTGCCAAGTTTCTTGAGTCTTGAGCAAGGAAGATGTAGAGTTCAGCAGCAGGGTGTTGCGCCAGCATCAGGATAGTGAGTGAATCTGTCTGCCCTTATGAGTGGTGAGCTGTCTCTATTTATGCTATGAAATGACATCATAAATGGGTGTGTGGGCCGGTTTAGCCTAAGCTTGCCCCTTTGAAAGTTGATTGGGTCAGAGTCTACTCTCTGCCTTGATAGGAGGAGAGAAACGGAATGTCATCCTTATGCTGCAATTTTATGAGGCTGAGAATCCACCCCTAGCCCCTGGAACACAAAATCTACTTTTGGCACAATACATATTTCCACATGTGCAACCTCTTTAAAAATCACATATACAGGTTACATATTTTACATAGCAGCTATTCCTCAAAACCCCATAGCTGTGGGACCTTGTCTCTGCTTTTCACAGAATGTTGCCCATTTCACTATGAACATAATGTCCAATTTCTAAGCAAATGTCTGCAAGTGTGCATGTTTAACATGGGAATAAGTGTATAAAGTTTCACAATTCTAGTGGAAATACATTTGCATAAAATCACATTTCTTGCTATTGCTGTCCAGAACATGTCAGATAGTTCTGGTGCCTCTTCACCCGTGCCGCCAGAAATTAAATTAACAACTCTGTTATTTTTATATTTTTATATTTTTATATTTTTCACAATTTTAAATAGAAAGATATCAGTCTTTTTAAAATGTGTTCTTTGTCCTTGTTAAGCAACAAATGGTTGTTTGGCTCCACCCCTTGGTCTCTCCCTGGAAGCCCAGGAGCCATCCACCAAGTGTGTTCCTCGCAGACGCCATTTATGACTGTCTTCACACTTCGAATTTTCTGAGCTGCAGCTTCACATTGTTCCTTTTGCCTCTGTAGACCAGGTTCTTTCCTACCCTGTAATTAACACCTCTGTGTGATTTCCTGCTGGGGAGAAAGACCTTCCTTCTGTGAGAAAAACCTGTTATTCAAGTTCTGCAGCTTCAGCCAGGTTTAAATTAATTGTTACATTCTTTGACCTTCTCCCTAGCACAAAACAAACTTGTTATATCAAATAACAGCTAGAATTCTCATTCAAGATTTTAAACCATGGGATCAAAACAATTACAATATGGGTTGCTATCAGTAACAGGTCTCTTAGATTGCAAACATTTGATTTGCAGTTTATACATGTTAAAGTTTAATCAGGCAGGCCCCTGACAGCTGTCATCACAGTAGCCCTCTGCTGCACAGAGATTGTTGACAGATCCACAGGCAGGCCACTTTTGCTGTGAAAATCTGTCTGTGCTTTCAGCCTTTCAGGACATTGTAAGTTCACAATGATTTCATAACTAAGTGAATTGTAGCACCCAGTAAGAATTTTGACTTTTTGAAAGGTGTTTTGTACCTGAAATTTCAGCCGCAAAGACAAAGAGATTTAAAGCAATCTTGGAGTTTCATTTAGCAAAGCACTGCTTTTTCCTTCTGCACTTCACTTTGAATTGTTGTGGAGCCCAGTGACACAATTCAGTAGTGAGAGCTCTGTTCCACCACCGACAACATGTGTGGCAGATTGGGCAGCCATCTTTTGTGCGTGGAAAAGCGCTATTTTCAGGGGTTTTGTCATGCACAAGGGTTTTGCGGCCCTTTTGCCATTTCTGGCACCATCATAACAGAGTGATGCAGCATAGCAGTGCAAAAGTGGGTAAATATCCCACATCTGCCATGCTGAGTCAAAAACTGTTGGCATAGTTGATTCTTGATAGGAATAAGTACGTTCACACAAGTGATACCAATGCATTTATTTGTGGTTCCAGGCTCAATGCTATGATGTCCAGGGCCCTGTGCTGAAAGGTGGGCAATGGTACAATCCTTCTGAAATGGTCATTGATTAGTACATTTTAGCTGGATCTTTGAGCACCCCCAACAGAAGTCCAAAACTGTATTTTTCTTGTTTATAAAAGAATGAAGGTGAGCCAGTTTCATTTTATAGACACCACAGGGAAATGGTACAAAGTAAGCCTGCTGTAAGGGGCCCAATCTCCATTGTCATTGCATGTGCCCTGTTGCCTTACCTATGACATCACACCCATAGTATTTTGCTTCCAGGAATTGGGGATGGGGTTAGAATCAGGGGTTGACTGCAAATCATAAGAGGCCTTGGAAATATTTTTCAAAGTTGCCAAATATGACACATTTTCAACGAGGCCAACACTTCTCCTATGAGTACCTTTGGAAATAAAATAAGTTTCCACAGAAGAGCGGCCCAGGTTGCAGAGGCCTACCTGAAAATCTCCAGTGTTCCCTATAGGCCAGTCCAGCCCTGGGTAGAACCCTAACAGAATGCAAAATGCTGGAACCCTTCCCCAGGCATACCTTTCCACTCTGGCTACTCTAATCACACCCCTTCCCAATACACATCAGTCCTGTCACATCTGGGACCTGCCTGTACAGCTGGCACTGGTGTATTGGACTGAAATGTCTTTCATAATTGTGTGTGCCTATTCGTAACCATGCCACTGTTATTTCCATGAAGATGATTTGTGTTCACACTTGTGCTGTGCAGCTAGACATTTCACCAATGGTAGTATGTGTTGATAATCAGGATCAGGGCAGTACACATGGTGTGCTAAGCATGATATGCTGCATTTGGCCACCAGTGTACCTCAATTTGCCTTAATTCATTGCACTGGAAGCTATAAGCTGCTTTTTTTTCGCCACCACTGCGCAGTCACTACAAGAGCTTGGCTGGCAAATGCATTAGACATCTTTCCTTGTAAGCACATTGTGAATACTAAAGTGTGACAAAACATGAAATGTAGATAAAAAGACATCTCACAGCCCCAATGATATAAACCCGGATGGTGACTAGTGAGTGCTCTGTTTTATTGAAATGTTTTCTTTTCCCCGCCTGAAACACTGGCTGCAGAGAACATTCCCGCTGTAATGTTCTGGAACATCTCTCTGCTCGGTCCCTGTGTTTACCTAGTCTTATATCATTTATTCTACGTGTTCACAATGCAAAATAGCTGCAACTCGAGCTCATCCTTTGATGCTGGGATATGAGAGAATACATCATTTTGACAGTAGAAAATGACGAACACAGTTTTCAAATTCGCACTGTGCGTGTCTGATAAATGAGGCATATCAGCCCACACCCTAATACCAGGTAGGGCTGTGTGTAAACAAGCCATACTCTGCTCTCGGTCTCTCAGTAAACATATTCATCCACTGTGTTGGTAACCGCGAGACAATTGCTCAGCTGATGTTCATATTCAGTGCCCAACATACACCTGAAGATTTTTTCCACCATACATGAGCATGAGGATGGTTAACAAATATCATATAAATTAATAATGTGATCTAACGATGACGTTTTAAACTGGCTTTCAGGGATCCGCGGGCATTATTTAGAGATAACTGCAGACCACAGCCCCCACAGAGAAAGCAAAGCGTCCAGAAGACGCCATAACCAAGGTGAGCCTACTTGGCTTCCAGATTGGAATTCAGGAACATGCACTCCCTGCAAAGATGGCTGCAGCAATCGCTGACACCTCTCGAACGGCCGATTCCATATGCCGGACCAATTTCATCATCACTCAGTGTCTAGCCCCTTGCACCGCTGATTGGCCGGAAGGACAGGAAGTAACAGATGCAAACATCCACTGGCAGGCTAAGCCGGCCCTCCTGCAAGGTCCACATTTAAGCCCCTTGCCTGGCTGTGCTAAATCACTGCAGACCACATCCCCCACGGAGGAAGCAACATTCCCAAGTGATGCATAACCAAGGTGAGCCTATTTGGCATCAAGATAGGAATTCAGGAGCTTACACTACTTGCAAAGATGGCCGCCACCATCACCGACACCTCTTGAGGAAGGATAGCTCAGGGGCAACACATTTGTCTTAGACGCAAGACTACGCAGCGCAACACAGGTTCGAATCCCAACCTCATGCTTAGAAACCACCTGCGGGTATTAATCATGTTATAAACAAACAATTATGATTAATTATAATAATTGTCTGGCCAACCTCAAAATCCTGGATCAATGCCATTCATCATCACTCAGTGCCTTGCTCCTATGTGCCCCCAATTGACTGGAAGTGTAGGAAATACCAGATGCAAGCTCCTGCCAGCAGGTAGAGCCGGCACCCCTGCAAGACTTACAAGGAAGGGGGAACAGAGGGTGGACAGAGACAACGATCTTACTAGGCCAAGTGACATTGAGATTGCACAAGTGCAGGGGAGCAGGAGGGGAAAAGCGCCAGGGGAAAGAGGAGGGGGCAGTGCTGTATATGGGATCAAAACAATAACAAGAAGTGTGACCAGTACTTGGCAGGTGCAAGGCTGTACGTGCAGACAGCAGGTGTGCAAAAGTGCAGGTAGGGGGACTGTAGATTGTTAGGCAAAGTTTGTTTGCAGTACCCTCTGGGACAACTACACACAATAGGACTACAGGTGTAAGCAAAACCAACCCTTGGTATGAGTCTGTACCACACAGGTTTTGGTAGTGAGCTGAGCAGCCAGGGGTATCTCAAGAGGGAATTTTAGCTTGTAAGGGTGTTACACAAAGGTCTACAAAAACAAGTATTCATATAGACACTTATACTCAAGGTTTCTTAGTAAAACACTTCGTCATTTATTACACAATCATTTATAAAGCATTCACTAAATGAGGCAACCAATATCACACAAAATTATACTACAATACCGATTACTAAGCAGTTGAGCTCCCTTGAAGTCGGAGCAAAATAGCATTGAAGTAGGAGCAAAAAGGCATAAGTGGATAAAACGAGAATTTACAGTTACTTTAAAACAGTGCAAATAGTTCTCCAGAGGAGTTGATCCAATGCAATAGGTAAGCCAAAGTCAATGGGTTAGTGTCTTGTATAAGTAAAAACGGTTCTGGTATTTACAATGGAAAAGTCTTTGCCACGGTTCTTAGAAGTAGTTCACGGAATAAAGGTTTCTACAAACTTTCACGGTGAGAGGTAAGTTTTTTCGGTCAGGTTTTCACAGTACCTTATTTTGAAGAAAAACATGCAGCTGAAGACTCTGTTCCTGGCAATTCCTGCATATCTCGCTGTTCCTGAGCCTCAGTCGTAGGGACAAGAGGGAGGACGTCAGGAGACTCCTGCACTGCACAGGGACGGATCACAAAGCTGTCAAATTGGCAAATCTTCAATTCCGGTTGCTGTTCTTCAAGCACACAAGCTGGTGTCCTTCTCCCTGGATAATCCTAACCAGCTCAGAGAATAGTATCCAGGTGGCTTACGAATTGATTGGTCCCACCAACTCAAAGGAAGAAGTTGTCCTTGAATGGGCTTCTCTGCCGAGGTGAACTTGATGATTAGGAGCTGCAGCAGGGCTCCACCGGGCAAACCAACGATCCAGTAGTTGCAGCAGCCGTCCTCTTCCAGCTCATCTTCGGTTTTTTCGTTCAAGTGGTCAACTCTGGTTTTTAGTCCAAGAGACTTACCTTTTAAACTGTTTTCTCTCATTCATTCCAGCATAGCTGCCACTCACCCAGCAGGGTGGCTGTCCTTGCCTGACAGTCAGCCAGCCAATCATGCCAGAGTGCATATGGGTCTCCTAGGAGACTAAGCACAGGGAGTTTCAGGCACCTCTCACAGAGAGTGACAGGAAAGGATGGTGCAGGTGTGCCAATGAGGAGAATCTCGGTCTTACTGGCATTAACACAGACATCATTGGTGGCACACCACTCCTGGATAGCAGACAGACAGTCAGAGATGAGAGAAGGCGAAGAGGTGGCAGAGGGGAGACTGAAAACAAGCTGAGTGTCATCTACATAGCACCTAAAGTTCGAGCAGATAGCAGCAATGCGGTGGGCGAGAGGTGCCAGGTATTGATTGAACGGCAAGTGAGAGGGGTTAGACCCATGGGGAACACCCATGTAGAGAGAGAGTTAGAAGGAAAGGAAGGTCCCAAGATGGACCTGGAAGGGTTGATCAGAGAGTAACAAGGTCAGCCAGGCCAGGGCCTGATCGGTGCTACCCAGATCATCACATAGACGATTGAGCAGGATGGAATAGTTTACTGTGTCAAAGGCAGAAGAGAGATCGAGTAAGATGAGGAGAGATTAAAATCAAGGTTATAGAGCAGGTCTTCACAGATGTTCAACAGAGCAGTTTCCCAGCTTCTGGCTGCTCTGAAGCCAGACTGGTGGTCATGGAGATAGCCAACAGATTCAGTGTGAAAATTAAGCTGGGCAATGAGCAGCTTTTCTAAGTGTTTGTCCAGGAAAGGAATGATGGTGTTCGGACGAAAGTTAGCCAGGCTGGAGGGGTCTGCTGAGGCTTTATTGAGAAGATGGTGCACAGGAGAGTGCTTCAGGGAGGAAGGGAAGGATCCAGTGGCAAAGGAGTATTTGCAGAAGTCAGCCAGGACTGGAGCGAGGGTGTCAATGTGGTCCTTGATGGTTTTGGATGAACAGGAAAGAACCTGTTTTCACCAGACTTTCATAGATCGGACTTGCCTAGAAACCTTGTCAGGGGAGAATAGAGGAAAGGAAGAGAAAGAAGGAGGAAAGGTGGCCAGAGAGGGTCTGGAGGTTTACAAGAGAGTGGATGGAAGAGGAGGAGAGGACAAGAGGGTGGACAGGATGTCCTGGTTTTAGAGATGAAATGAGATGCCAAGGCCGTGCACAAGGCTTGGCAGGGGACAGGAGAGGAGAGACTGCAGCAGGATTGACCAGCTCCTTGCAGATTTTAAAGAGTTCTGAAAAGTTGTTAGATGACACTGTGATGCAGGCTTGGATGTGGGCTCTCTTCTTAGTGTGGACAGGGAGCCGATATTGCCTTTGGAGCAGGCGGCAGGCCAGTTTGTCAGAGGATGCGCAAGAAGCTAGCCATTTCCTCTATGCACCCTGCACTTGCGTTTAAGTGTGACGAGGTCAGAGTCATACCAGGAGTTGCACTTGGCTTTGGGCTTCAAGTGGATCCTCATGACAGGGGCAAGAACATCAAGAGTATCAGAGATGGAAGAGTGGAGTATTTAAGGCCACTGCATGTTCAGGCCAGGATAGTCCATCACATCACAAACACATGATCTGCAGGTACATGCCCCCCATCCCTACTTCTGGCCACACACGTCCTTTTCCAGACTCCTGCCTTCTCACACTATTCCCCTATTACATTCCTCCCACACTTTGCAGCCCACCTGCAACCATGCTCACTCGCCATCTACAATACCAGAGCACCCATATGTGCAATACAATGCCCACTATACCTTGCCCATTGCTTCATGGTTCAGTGCATGATGGTCCACCCAGTTACCTTGACTGGGCCATAACAGACTCGGATGCCTTGGCATATGTACACTGGGCCCCTTACACTCTAGCTCCCTATTTCCGCCACCACATTCAGAAACATGTATTTATGCATATGCACTATTACTTCTAACTTTCCTAACTGCAATACTGCAGTTAGGAAAGTTAGAATCCCATACCATCCGTGCTCCCTATCCCATACCATCCGTGAATACCCCATCTTCCACATCCCAAACTGATCACACCCTCAGCAACTCTGACATCAAACCTCCCCTCCCTTAAAATGCACCTTGATTAATACCAGATCCATATCGGCCCAAGCTACAAACATACAGAACCATATCACCTTGAACGGTCTTGACATCCATGCCATATCTGAAACCTAGTTTCATACAGCTGCTGGCCCTGCCTTAACTATTACCATCCCCCAAGATACACTATCCTCTGCAGTGACAGAACAGCGAGCAGAGGCGGAGGGGTAGCATTGATCCAGAGAGAGACTATCCCCATCAGAGCATTCAATACCAGTTCTTCACCTAATTGCAACCTCCTGTCAGCGAAACTCTCGCTATCCCCAACTGCCACTGTCGATTTACACCTCATCTATCAATCTCCAGGTCTGTCCCTCTCCTTCAACGAGGATCTTCTGTGACTCCTCACAACTGACCTGAAGTCTAATTCTAGACTCTTACTTTGAGGCGTTATTAACCTATAGCTCAATTATTCTACAGATAAAGATGAAACAGCCAATGCTCTCCATGCTCTTGGTTTTTCTCAGTGCATACTAGCACCCTCTCGCATCCTAGGGTGTATGCTAGACTGGCTCACAGGCCTAAAATGTGGCACCTCGATCCAATCTAACCTACCTTGCCCCTGGTCAGACCATCATATTATCTCCTGCTCCCCACCTACCCCTAAACACCCCACCCATGCCACTGTCATCCAGCCCCCAGCTTCATCACACTACACCTGTAATCTCATGAAAGACTGCCTTCTCCCTTTGCTCTCAGACTACCATCCTGCTTTAGATTTAACGACCAACCCCACCACTCTTGTTAACCAGTACAAAGCTATTTTCTCCCATGCTGTAAACACACTCGCCCCTCTGAAACAGCGTAAACAGAAATACTCCACACACAAAAACACATTGTTCAACCCAACATACTCTGCAGAGTCAGAATGACTGAATGTCCCCTCTAACATCAACAAATCATGCTTTACCACTATTACCAAGGAATACAAGCAGTTCATACACAATGCCAAAGCCTTTACCTACAATGCTAGAACTGATAACGCAATATCTGACACACACAATCTTTTTGCCATCTTGCGCAAGCTCAAGATTCCAACCACTCAACCTGACAACTTCACCAAAGACGATTCCTGGGGTGGCAATGCACAAGACACGATAATGGGAAAAACCACCTAATTACAGAATGATATCCTCCCCTTATAACTGCTATCACCAATGCCTTCTTTGCCTGCTGCTCCATCCCAGCCAGCCTCAAGGAACCCTGAATCTCACCCACACTCAAGAAACCCTTGCTCGACCCAACTATACCCACCAACTACGGTCCCATCACCATTGCCCCGTTAATCCTAAAAAATGTGGATTGAGCAGCCTACTTCCAGATACAAGACTATCTGGAACAATATCAGATCCTTGGCCTCCACCAGTCGGCCCTTCTAATTCTACTGGACCGCTGTGCTGCCTTTGACCTCGTCAACCACCAAACCCTCTGCCACCATCTCAGCAATGCTGCCAACTTCTCCTCTAATGTAATTTACTGGATTGCCTCCTTCCTCACAGGCAGAATCACTTGAGTCTACAGCCCAGCCAACTCCAGTCTCCTGCGTCAACATCTATATGAGTTCTGTGCTTTAGCACCTGGATGTTCATGGTATTGCATACACAAACTAACTGGTGATACTCAAATCCTCATCCTGCTCATGGATCATTACCTCCACTACACTCAACTCCATCTATGAAATTATCAAGGCTTGGATGGCATCTAAACTGCTTTGCCTAAAAGATGAAAAAACAGAAATCCTGCTTGTCGGCACTGAAACCTCTCTGCACCAGTAAAACATTTGGAGTCTACCTTGACGCCACCCTTGACATGACACGACAAGTACACACCATTGCCTCTACCACCGCCGACAATATGAAGCTCATAAATGGTAGCAGACCCTTCCTTTCCATTAACAACTGCCTCACCATTGCACAAGCTATCTATCATAGGATCCAAGTTAGACTACTGTAACTCTCTTCTGGCGGTCACCACATAAAGGAACATCAGCAAGCTGCAGGTCATCCAGAATAACGCCATCCACACTGCCCTCGGTCTCTCTTAACATGACCATATCAAAGCAGGGGGAAGAAAGGCTCACTCACTCCCAATTCACTAATGCATCTAATTCAAAATTCTTTCCATCACTCACCAATGCCAGGCCAATGCAGTCCTGGTATACCTGTCACAAAGATTTGTAAAAACCAAATCAACTAGGCCTACACATTCAGCTAGCTGCCATTGTCTTACCATTCCTAGATTCAAGCGTAGCAGAGCAGGTGGATATAGGTTCACAGACTTTGCTCCTATGCATTGGAACTGCTTGCAACTCACCATTCGTTTTGAATCATCTAACCGGGCCTTCAGAGCACGTTTTAAAACGTGGCTCTTTATATAAATGGTTTGTCTTGCGTTGCCAGTGCTCCCAAATCAACCTGACTTGTTTCAGTAGCCCTCTCAATCCTAATATTGTCCTAATATTGTCCTAATATTGTCCTAATATTGTCCTTGTTCTGTAACCAGTGCCTGCAGACCTTTTCTGAACCCCCACAACTGCATTATCTTGGCAAGAACTCTCATTATGTCTAAAATTGACAACTGTAGTGCCCTTTACCTGGGGACTAGTCAGTCCAACCTCAACAAACTGCAAAAAATCCAGAACAATACCATCAGGGCAGCTCTCAACATCCCTAGGCGCTACCATATTTCCAACGTCAGATCCGATCTTCACTGGCTCCCAGTAAAACAAAGAATCGCCTTGAAAACACTAGCCTTGACTCATAAATGCCTGGACAACAAAGCCATACCATACCTCTCCACCCGTCTCACTCTCCATTCCTCCACACGACCCACTAGAACTCCACAAATTCACAGACTCATTTTGCCCAGATTTAAACTCCAAAAAGCCGGAGGTGTGAGTTTCTCTGTCCTAGCCTCAAAGCTCTGAAACTCCCTGCCTGTTCCCATCAGAACTGGGCTTTCTTATCAAACCTTCAAGAATAAAACCAAATCACTTCATAGAAGGCCTGGCCTACCTCAGGGTCGCCCTGCTTTCTTGTACATGTCAGCTACTTACCTGCTTACTTCATTGATTATGTCTATATATCTTGTACAGCTACCTGCTTATCCTTATTGCCTTTGCCTGTACATTATTGTATTCATGACTCCTTTGGGAAAATTCTGCTCCCCTGCATCTTCCTGTAAACTGTGGGATGTTGATCCTCCTGTCACTGACCTTTACTGTTGTAACTGTGTATGCAAGACTATGCGCCCGGATGCCCTCGGGCCTGGCTGCGCTTTACAAATAAGCTAAATAGAAATAAATACATATAGGTGCCTATGGCTGAAGTGTGGTTTATAAATGCAAACATAAAATAAAAGTAAATGCGCTCTTCCCAAAGCATACCGCACACGATCTGAAGGGTTAAAGGTTACTAGCACATGCCTAGGTTTAGAGGAAAACATAAAATAAACTATGAGTTTACTGAATTAGTATTACTGATTTACTCCTGAATTTGTGTACATCCTGTGTTTAAAATACCATCTAATTACAGATTACAATTTCTTTTGATATGTATAGCATACATGTAATGATCGGTTACATACAGTCTTTTATACGCACCTGATTCAATCATTTTCCGAAATTATGATGATCTGTAATTGAGAGGTATTTTAAAATAGGAGGTTTTTAAAATGCCACTTGTTTCTTCTACCTTTAACACCAAACCTGTAATCGGGCTTTAGAATTTTATTTCCAGGAGTAAGACATGTGTAAATCAGAGTTACTTCTGGAGACTTCTTTCAAAATCAAATTCTCTATCTCCATGAGTAAGTCAAAAGTAAGACAGAGCTCCTACCAGTACATTCTTTGTGAAACACCCCCTTAGTGAATAGATGCATCAGATCATCAGAGGATAAACCTATTTGAACCACATTTAGATTGCCTGCTGATGACTGTTTCCAGGCTATCATCAGTTAAGAATGGATAACGTGGAATTCATGTTTTTTTATTTTCTAAAATGTCTGTCTGGGGGTTCTCCAACCCCCCCTCCTTACTTACCCCTTAAATATTAAGAAAGTACAGTCATGACACTGATTGGCATTATATTATTACTTTCATGAACCTTTAATGTTCACCACTTGCAATAATAACAAATAAAGTGGAATGTGTATTGTATTGTTATTTATCCATATATTTCCAAGATCAAAGCTTTTTATGAGTCCTACCTACGCACTACAGAATATCTGTTGTTAATACAGTAACAGGGTGATCAATAAAGCTTTTACATTTCTTTGAACATTACATTACATTTCAATAGACATAAAATGACATTATTTCACATCATTTAGGTAACATAAAATAGATAAAATGAAATCATACAATCGATTGTAATGTTGAATTGGGCCTAAAGGAACTCTGTGCATTTAGTAATTCCTATATAGATTATAAAGTGCGTGAGGCATCCAGTCTCCCAAAGTTCGGGTGATTGTGGTTTACCCAATATATATACACAAATCGAAAGCAATTCGGATTTGTTTTCACTCCAATATACATTGTCAGAATATTTCTGTTTTAATGTGAACAAGCTATATACAATTCTGCAAACTCATGCTTTAAACAATTTAAACTTACCCAGAAACCTAAGGACAGCTAAAACGATATATACTGATTTACCCTGAAGAAACCGTTGTCAAAGTTTATCTGATTTGAGAAATGACAAGCTGTATACAAAGCTCTTATGCTTTACCGACATAGATTAAGACTGATCGAATGCTTGAGATTTCAGTTTTGTTCAAATTGTTGCAAAACTGGTAGACTAGGCTCTTTAGTTTGCAAAAAAGTTCAATCAAAATCTGATACAGTTCTTTAGCACAAAGGGAACTTTAACTAAAAGGTTTCACAGTAACCGCGCATTTCTGCTTAGTCCCCATGTGGGCTTAGAGGGAATAGTGTTGTAAGACAGAGCAGGTTACAATACAGCCATTCTGAACCAGGGCTGTTTTAGCCCTTTCAGGGTGGTGTATCAGGACCTCAGTTGAGAGATGTACATCTGAAATCAGTTGCCTGCACTTATTTGCAAAAGCATGGACCATTTATACTTGGGGAGGAAGGCTAGCTCAGTGACAACATGCTTGTCTTGGAAGCAAGAGAGTGTGGCGCAACACAGATTTGAATCCTGATCCTGTGCTTAGAAACCACTCGCTGGTATTAAGCGTGTTATAAATGAACAATTAAATAAATGTTGGTAGAGGTTTTAATAGCTATAGACTGCACTTGTACATAAAATGAATTAAGGGGAGAGAGTATACTTTTTCTATAAGGGACATCTGTTTCCATATGACCCTACTTTCCAGAGACTATTGCCCAAGTTCATGTAAGCAATTTGGTAAGAAATATTTTTCAAAGATCCAATGTGGCATGATTTCCAAGCCATATAATAACTTAGGAACCCCTTTAGATGTCCTAAACTTAAGTGGTGAAAGCATATATACACTCTTCTGAATTTCCTATTCACTTTTATCATTTCGTAGCTAGAATTACAGCTTTTCTTTTTATATACTTCATCACAGACCTTTTGTCTTAGTGAAAAACCCAAATAAATCATATTTCCATGGTTTCAAGTTTGAGGTTCCCTAATGACCAAGTGTATTTTCCAATCTAGAAGCCTTATGAGTTTTGTCTTTGTGGGGTTGATACTTAAACATGTTTTACCCATATAATCTTGAAATTCATTAATCAGATGCTGACGACCAATTGAAGCATAGTCAAGCAAAATAAAGTCATTGACATAAGTAAGTGTAACGTTACCAAGGTGAAATACATGCTGCATTCTTTAAACATTCCTCAATATAGGAGACATAAAGATTGAACAGACAGAGGGCCAACCTGCACCCCTGACTTAATCCCGTAATGGTAGAAACTGGTTTTGTCAGTGCTCACATCTGTCTCAACCTGACTTGAATTGTATTGGAAAATAAATAAATGATAATACTTATTAGTACCCGGCGAGAGTCAAGCAGAATGCAACACGCATTCTGATTGGCTCTCGCCGGGTCCTTAACCGGCCGAGAATCCTTTGATTCTTGGCCGGGACTCCAGCTGCCTTGTCCTCAGCGGGGGGGCGTGGCAGCCCCTCAGCCAATGAGGAGGCTCAAAGCACTCCGAGCCTCCCCACGGCTGAGAGGCTGCCTCCGCCCCCCGCTAGGGACTCGGGTAAGCTTTTTTTTTTTTTTTTCCTTCCATCCCTCCCTCCTCCCTCCCCCACCCCACTTACCTTCTTGC
This sequence comes from Ambystoma mexicanum, assembly GCF_040938575.1. Lineage (NCBI taxonomy): Eukaryota > Metazoa > Chordata > Amphibia > Caudata > Ambystomatidae > Ambystoma > Ambystoma mexicanum. The sequence continues at coordinate 1,512,493,912 of NC_090937.1, read as the reverse complement.
TCCTGCGTCCCTGGTGGGGGACGATGGCAGCCTCCAGCAGTGTGGAGATGCCGCACCTCCACACAGCTGGAGGCTTCCATCGTCCCCTGGAAGGGACGAAGGTACATTTTTTTTTTCTCCCCCCTTCCCATCCCTCACGCCCTCCCAACCCCACTTACCTTCTGCTTCTTTTATTTTCGGCAGCGGACGCGATGGGAACACTTGTGTTCCCAGCACGTCCTCGCGGCCATTTTCTTGGTCGTTTTATTTATTTATTTTCTGTCCCGAAACGCTGCAGCTTTTCAGGACAGAAAAAAATGCTTTTAGTGCCCCGGTCACGCATATAATGTGGGCCGGGGTACTAATAGCAATATGACCCTCGCGGCGGGGGCATTACTGACTTAGGTAATGCCCCGGGGCCTTCGTTAAGGCCCTCGCTTCACTCGGGCCTATAACTATGGGCCCCAGGGCATTACCTGAGTCAGTAATGCCCCCGCCGCTCGGGCCATATTGCTTAAATATGACCTCCGGAATTCCCCATCTCGCTAATTTTGACCACAACAGGTGCCTATCCACCAAGTCAAATGCGGATGATGAATCTAGAGATACCATATATGTTGGAACTGAACCTTTGCTCCAAGTGGAGTCCTGTAAACAATGTATTATAAACCTGTTTCTACAGGTGCCTACGTTTCTAAGAAAACCGGTTTGATATTTTTTGATATTTTTTAGACGGCTGCTACTAGAGGCCCAACTCTCAAGTTCCTTTAATATCGAGGCTGCAAAGACCTTACTGTCGGCATCGAGGAACGTGATTGCTCTATAGTTTCTTGGTTCACGTCTGTTCCCTTTTTATAAATATCAGAATGACATAGGAGACTTTCAATAACAACAGATGAACAATATGCTTACAAAGAAAATAAAAAGTTAATGCCCAGATTTCAGGAGCCTTTTTCAATAGCTTATTTAATAAGTAATTGGGCCCTCCAGCTCTAGATTCACTAGCCTTGTCATCTAGCTCAAAAGTTAGGCACCATTCATTATTCAAATTTACAGTATCATCCTTCTCATATGTTCGCTTTGCGCCATATAGATCTGCAATAAAGATCAACCACACATTTCCCAGAATGCTGTTTCTCTAGAGCATGTATCACTGTCTAAAAGTTGGTTTTAGATTTACCTGCAACTATTGATAACATTGCCTCCCCATCATGTTCCTTACACCAGTTCTAATATTCCTGCTGCTTCTGCTTAACCAATCCCTTTATGATTAAAGGGTTGGCACACCCACTTTTAATTTTCTCAAATAGTCAAATATCATTTTTTTTACCAAAAATGCTGAGGACGAATGTTTACAAACATAATGTATACTTTACATTACATAAATACGATATGTACAGCAAATTATAAATATGAAGACATCTTCTATAGAAGACATAGTCAAGCTTACATCAAGGGTTCCACAGATTCTGCCTGCCTGCACTCACCCAAGAAGACCAGGGGCCCTCACTTCATTGCTGTACTGCCCATGTGACCATGCCTCACTACAAAGCAACTTCCTTATTGTGTCCAATCATAAGGCCAGTTGAAGGTCATTTTGCTAAGGGTATAACCTGTTTGTCTGTTCGACTTTCTCTCCCTCCTTGTCACTGAACCTAAGATGACCATCGCATAGTCCGGTTAGGACTTGCAATGCATCCTGAATACTGACCATCCTTCCACCGACCTCACACCTGCTATTCTGTACCACACTTCTCAAACTCCACCAATATTTTGGAGGGATCTGAAAACCACTGCAACCACCAGCAATGAATGTTACTCACCCAAACAACATACTACAACTAGCTGCATCCATACATTTCAAATTGATTTTGTATTGGTCACTACCAGGCGAACCGGCCCATTGCAAAATATTATTATTTGATCATTTCTAAGTTACTGTTCACCCTCATTCTCCTTTCATGGAATCTGTCCCTACCCTTCACACTTGGGATCATGTCCCACTTCTTCAATGGCCTCTCTCCTCGTTTTCCTCCACCTTACTTATACTGCACCATTCTCTTTCAAATACTCTGTCGAATCAGTCCTATGTTCACACTACCCTCTTCTATCCTAATCGTGTTTTCCCCACTACCGTCCACCAATCCTCCCCAATTTCTCCCTTGCCCACAGATCATACATTCGTGTTCTGAAATGCCTAATCATGATGTAATAAAACCTCCTTTTTTAGTCCTGACATTGGCCCTCACCTTCCTCGGTTAGCAGCGATGGCTGCGATGGGAGCATGTATCACACCCCAGGTCACAGCACATCCTGCAGACCTCTATACTGACCCACACTGGAATTCTTACCCTGTTTGGACCATTGCACACTCATGGGAGAACAAAGTCACCATAACCTGAGATGTCTACAGTGTCTACATTGGCTCTTGCTTGATTCCATTATCTCTGGACACTCCTTGGTCTTTCTCATCTAGCAGTCCACAAAAACCCATAGGAACTCACTGGACTTGATTTTCCTGTTCACCTCTCCCTGTGTAGACAGAGTTGACTGGGGGAAGAGGTCAAAATCAAACCAATGCACTCTAATTATCCCTCATTTTACTTCACTGTTTCTGCCCCACATAATACCCAACTGTTCTGCACCTACCAGTGCATGAATCATTACCAATATACTTAGAGCTGGTCAATTCCTCCCTACATGCCCTTTAAAACCATGATGCCTGCTTGAATAGAGAGCCATTCCAGGACTGTTTCAGTGTTCTCATTAGCTCTTTTGTGCTAATGTATCCTGCTGAATTATTTTCTCCCTCATGCCCTTGTAATCATCAATGCACATACTCGCCCATTCAAAAGTATTCTAGAAAATATTGCAGCCTATCTCTTTGTAATTCATGTACATGAAATAAATATGTATTTTTGCCTGGTTGTGATGTATTCATCATTGCAATTCCCATACATCTGTGTACAAGAGTTTGATGAATAAGGAATCTGTGTGAGAATTGCTTTCACATAATGCCAAATTCCCACACCATACTATTTAACAGCATACATTTGTACTAGCCTAAGATATATGTTGTGAGTGTTTGCAATTGCAACTTGTTCAGCTGCTAGGGCATCTTTGATCGTATGCCACTAAATGTTGCAATGAATTGTATGCAAATGTCTTCTATGAAACTACACTTGGGTGTTCACCATCTACTGCACAGGTAAATTCCTCTATCAGAGTTTCATGTATTATTCATTATTGAATTACACTGTTTCATATTGCATGAACTAGATCCGAGAGCAGAGCACAGAACAACATCCAAAACATAAAATGCAATGTATCGTATCTAATAAGACATAGTACGTATTCACAGACTGGACACCTGGCAGTGCTGGCTAAGCTTTTCATCCTTCTATAATGTATAGGTAGAGTACACTTATATTGCATAATAGTAGCACCAAGAGAATGTGCCAAAACATAGAACATATTTGCAACCACCTAAGGTAGTCCAACCTGACAGTCATCATATTGGTCCTATGTACCTTAAATATGGTCCCATTAGAGGGAAGATGAAACACAAATGATGCTTCATTTGCAGCATCATAAATCCTTGCAGCCTCCAACACAGAAGCACTCTTGATGCTCAGTCTCACACTACTGGCACATGTGTGCCCAGTGGTCTTAATATTGATGCTTTTACTGTGCTGTTGCTAAATTCATTGGGCCCCGCTATCACAGCTATTAAATCTCTGTGCCACAGGCCTGCTGCCATGTTGAGATTGATCTTCCCATCCTGGACATACCTACCCTCACCTACAGTCAGTCTTCACATAATGCTGCCTACTCTCCTGACTTGAAGCCTATCACGCCCGCTCAAACCCACAATTCCTCAAACTCATCCCTCTCCAACTCCACATACACTAACTTCTTTTACTTTGTTTGTTTGTTTTATTACTTGTATTGCACACCAGACCCAAGGGTAACCTGGTGCATTGCATATGACAACTTACAGCTTAGTTACAGAAACACAGAGGCACATGTGGCGACAATAAATATACACAGAAGGCAAAATAATGGTACAAATATTTACAGTCCTACTCAGACAGGCGGTAAATGCTGAGTGGTGGATGTGCAAAAGTACTGTCAAACAGTGGAGGGACATGCAGAGTAGGTCTAGGCAGTTACTAGTCTGTTATTTGTCCGTGTCTTTGATCCACCTTGTCAGGTTGTGTCGGAAAGTGGGGTATGGTTGATCTTTCCGTAGTGTGGTTGGTAGGGAGTTCCATAGTTGGGCTGCTTTGACCTGGAAGCTACAGCCACCAACTCTGGACCATTTAAATCTAGGTGTTGAAATGTTGTTGGAGTTAGAGGATCTGGTGAGTCTTGTTGGATTTATTCTCGTGAATCTCGAAGAAAGGTAGCATGGTGCGGCATTGTTTAGACATTTGTAAACAAGTGAAGCCACTTTTCGCTGGATTTTCTCATGAGTTGAGAGCCAATTATTGGCTCTTCTAAATTCAGTGATGTGGGCTCTCCTGGGAATAACTATTGCTGCTCTAAGCGCATTGTTCTGCAAAATTTGAATTCTTTTGATAACCTCCTTGTTGGCCCCAATGTAGAGAGAGTTGCAATAGTCCAACTTTGATAAAACGAGATCTCTAGCAAGTGTGATGCAGCTATTTTTGGATATCAAGGGTTTGCCTGCTCTTATCAGTTTTACAGGTGTAAGCAGTGGCAGAAGCCATCGCGTTAACCTGCTTGTTGAAAGAGAGGGTGGAATCCAAGTAGAAACCCAGAGTTTTTACTGCATGAGCGGTGGTGATTTGATTGTTATCAATGTTAAAAGAGGAATAGTTAGGACCCAGTTTTTTGAGGGTAGAGGGTGTGCCAAGGATAATGATTTCAGTTTTGTCGTCATTCAGGCCTAGTCCGTGAGTGGCCATCGATGCCTGGATAGGGAGATGCACCCTGTTCACCAAAGCCAAATCCTTGTCGTAATCGCCAGTAAGAGGTAGGAGAATCTGAGTATCATCTGCATAATTAGGGTAGGTGATACAAAGAAGGTCCAGATCATCGAAAAGGGGCTTTGTGAAGATGTTATAGAGTGTGGGAGAAACACAGGATCTCTGGGGCACGCCGCATGTGATGGAGATGGAGTCTGCTGCCGCTATGGTGGAGAAAACTCTCATGGTCCTATTATTGAGGAAAGATTGCATCCATGCTGTGGCTTCTTCAGAGAAGTGCGCAGCCATGTCCAGCTGCCTAGAAAGGACCTTGTGGTCAACAAGGTCGAATGCAGCTGATAGGTCCAGAAGGAGGAGTAGGGCTGGTTTCCCTTGATCCCTCAGCTCATCAATTTGTGCCTTTAGATCTAAGAGGGCTGTTTCGGTCCCGTGCTGAGGAAGAAAGCTAGACTGCCATACTCCTAGCAAGTGGTTAGTTTCTAGGTGCTTCTGTATTTGTGAATACGCCATTTTGTCTATGATTTTTAGGAGGAATGGCATGGTAGTAATTGGGCGGTAATTCGTGGGTATGGCTGGGTCTAGGGTCTGTTTTTTGAGCAGGGGTAGTACCCAGGATTCTCTTAGGTTACTGAGCATAGACCTTGTTGCGAATGAGGCGTTGATGAGTTTTGAGATGAAGGGAGCCAGTTCTCTGGCTGCGTCCTTTATCAGTTGGGCTGGGCATTGATCTCCCTGGCAATTTGAAGGTTTGAGTGACAGTATAATTTTTTCAGTCTCAGTAATAGATACTTTAGAGAACTTGAAGCAAGGGGTGTCAGTGTTATTTTTAGGAGTGGTGATAGTTGTTTTGGGCATGGTATCCAGATTAAGTGAAGATTTTGTCTTGGCAATTTTGGATTGGAGAGTTGTCACTTTATTGGCCAAGGCTTGCTGAATATTGGTGCACCATAGTTTGTCTTTGACACAGTTGTCTGGCACTGGGATGGGAGATTCTATTTCCTTTACGATGACGAAGAGTTCCTTCATACTAGACTTGGCTTGCGCTATTCTAGAGTTGTAGGTTTCCCGTTTGGCCGACAGAATTTCCTTTTTGTAGAGGATAGATATATCCCTCAGAATGCTTTTATTTTCTTCAGAGGGTTGTAGTTTTCATGCGACCTCACATTGCCTTTTTTTGGTACAAAGTGTTTTCAGGTAGTGGGTGTACCAGGAATTGAGGTGGGCTTTGGGTTTGCTATGTCTCATTTTGAGTGGTGCAATTGAGTCCAATGCAGAAGACATAATTTTGTTGTACTCATTCAATAGAGTTTCGGGTTCTAGGTTGCCTGGTAGTGAATTAAGTGTAGGAAGGATAAGTGGGAGTAGTTTATTCGGGGTGATGTTTTTCTTATTCCTTGTCGGGATGGGCGGGTCTAGCTGGGTGCTCGTAGGAATAGGTCTGTTGGTTTCTAGGACAAATGTTATAAAATGATGATCTGTCCAGATTTGGGGGGAGATCGATAGGATAGAGGCATTGCAGTTGTGGTCTGGCACCCAGTCGAATATCCTACCTTTGTTATGGGAGGGGTGAAGCACTCTTTGTGAGAAGCCTAGTTCAGAAAGTAGATTAGCCACTCTACTTGCATGTGGGTCATTAGGGTCATTGAAACCCAGGTTGAGGTCCCCTAAAAGGATAACCTGTGATGAGTGTTTTAGGTTATGGGATAGAATAGTGGAAATGTCCTCCTCAAAGGTTCCTATAGGGCCTGGAGGTCTATAAATCAGATGGATGGTGAGGGTTTGAGAGTTGTTAATAACTAACTTGGATGTAAGGCTTTCGCAGGATTTAGTGTCATTGGATGGAGCTAGCCTGGTAGATAGGTTAGATTTGACAATAAGGGCTATGTCACCTCCACGGGCTTCGCTTCTATCTGATCTTAGGATGGTGTATCCATTTGAGCTAGCTAGCATGATGGCAGGTCCTGCAGTAGCATGAAGCCAGGATTCAGTAATGGCCAAAAAGTCAAGGTTTTCGGACTGGATAAGATCAGCAATCTCGATGGCGTGAGCAATCATGGATCTGACGTTAATTAAAGCGCCTTTTAAATGGGGGGTGGTGGATGTGGGTGTGCATAGAATTTTTTGGGTCGTGACATTGGTGTTCGTGAGTACATTCTGTCTCCTCAGGTGTGGGCTACGTGGTTTCTTAGTACTCGTGTTGGGTGTAGTCTTACTACGGTTTGACGTGGTCAGAGTTCTGGCAAGCGGTTGATATAGTTTTGCTAGTCTGGCCCGGAGTCTAGCATTTCTAGATGTAGTGTTGCACGGTTGTGAATCGAATGTGCAGGACTGTTGGTGTTCTTCAACCTGGTCATTGTGACTATTCAGAGGTTGGGGTTGTGTCTGTGTCATGGTGGGGGAGAGGGCCAGGAGTTGAAAAGTAGTATAGTCAATGGTAGGGGCTGGAACGATCCTCAGTGTGCAGACTAGGACTTCTGTTATTATGAGGAAGGCTAAAGAGATTCCTAGGGCATACATCTTGTGGCGTTGCCGGGGTAGGGTGGGGTGAGTGGTCTAGACCGAACAGACTATTGGTTGAGGGTACAAATGCAATACACAGTAGAGCAATGCTCTGTGGGTCAGCCTATCAGGGTAGAACAAATGCAATACACAATAGAGCAATGCTATGTGGATCAGCCTATCAGGGTAGAACAAATGCAATACACAATAGAGCAATGCTATGTGGGTCAGCCTATCATAGCAGAACAAGTGCAGTACTATCAGGGTAGCACAGATGCAATACACAATAGAGCAATGCTATGTGAGGAGCAATGGGCATGAAATAGTTGGGGAGGCGCATACATTATAGGCAAATAGCCCAGCCCCTTTGGACATGGCTGATGTTAGAAACACTGGAGTTTAGGTAAACAGAGACCTGCTCAGGACGTAATCATCTTATTTGAATGCAATGTGGATACAGTATTTACACAAGTATTTAGAATAGGGCTTACCCGTAGTTCGTGAGCATACACACATGTTATACGTCAACGCGAAGAAGTTCAGGTATGGTCTATTGATTAGCAAATGGGAAATTGGGCAGGAGGAGATCTCAGGAGAGGCTCATGCCTTGAGAGCAGCTCAAGTCGGACAGTAAGTGTAGTATAAGAGGTGGGCGTGAAAAGGTGGCTTAAACTAGAAGAAGATATATGTAGGTAGACAGGCGGTAATGCAGTTAGTCTTTACATGTGTCCATAACGCTGGTGAAGAGTCCACATTCCATATGTGAAGGTTCAGGATAGGGCAATCCCTTGCACTCCACGGCGCAAACAGGGGCCTTGGTATGGGTCAAATGAAAAGGCCGCTAGTTGCCTAGCAGCGAGACATCAGCCTCGGTTTCATGCCGCGCTGCGCCCGGAATTATGAGGTCAGTCAAGATGGGTCAGGCAGTGTGGGCTCGGCGACGCCTGCCTGGTGGCATCTGGTTGTCCAATTTTTTTTGGTGCAGGCAAGGTGAAGTTAAGGGTGTCTATGCCTTACCGCATGGATGGCTCGACGGGGGCTTTCACTACGGCTGGGTGCCGTGGATGGTGGTGACCGAAGCACGTGGTGTGCTCCTGCTGCTGGTTGGAAGCTGCTGCAGGGGAGGAGGGGTTCCTGCCCTCTCCTCAGGGTAGCTGCTGGCGAAGATGAATGGGGCTCCAGGGGCAAACAGGGGCCTTGGTATGGGCCTTTGTGTAGCCGCCGGTGCTTCCGCCTGCCGGCGGATGTGGGCAAATGAAAAGGCCGCTAGTTGCCTAGAAGCGAGGCATCAGCCTCGGTTTCATGCCGCGCTGCGCCGGGCATATTGAGGTCAGGCAAGATGGGTCAGGCAGTGCAGGCTCGGCAACGCCTGCCCGATGGCATCTGATTGTCCAATTTTTTTTGGTGCAGGCAAGGTGAAGTTAAGGTTATCTATGCCTTACCACATGGATGGCTGGACGGGGGCTTTCACTACGGCTGGGTGCCGTGGATGGCGGTGACCGAAGCATGTCGTGTGCTCCTGCTGCTGGTTGGAAGCTGCTGCAGGGGAGGAGTGGCTCCTGCCCCCTCCTCAGGGTAGCTGCCGGCGAAGATGAATGGGGGTCCAGGGGCAAACAGGGGCCTTGGTATGGGCCTTTGTGTAGCCGCCGGTGCTTCCGCCTGCCGGCGGATGTGGGCAAATGAAAAGGCCGCTAGTTGCCTAGAAGCGAGGCATCAGCCTCGGTTTCATGCCGCGCTGCGCCCGGCATATTGAGGTCAGGCAAGATGGGTCAGGCAGTGCAGGCTCAGAAACGCCTGCCCGATAGCATCTGATTGTCCAATTTTTTTTGGTGCAGGCAAGGTGAAGTTAAGGTTGTCTATGCCTTACCACATGGATGGCTGGACGGGGGCTTTCACTACGGCTGGGTGCCGTGGATGGCGGTGACCGAAGCATGTCGTGTGCTCCTGCTGCTGGTTGGAAGCTGCTGCAGGGGAGGAGTGGCTCCTGCCCCCTCCTCAGGGTAGCTGCCGGCGAAGATGAATGGGGCTCCAGGGGCAAACAGGGGCCTTGGTATGGGCCTTTGTGTAGCCGCCGGTGCTTCCGCCTGCCGGCGGATGTGGGCAAATGAAAAGGCTGCCAGTTGCCTAGCAGCGAGGCATCAGCCTCGGTTTCATGCCGCGCTGCGCCTGGCATTATGAGGTCAGGCAAGATGGGTCAGGCAGTGCGGGCTCGGCGACGCCTGCCCGTTGGCTTCTGATTTTCCAATTTTTCTTGGTGCAGGCAAGGTGAAGTGAAGGGTGTCTATGCCATACTGCATGGATGGCTCGACGGGGGCTTTCACTACAGCTGGGTGCCGTGGATGGCGGTGACCGAAGCACGTGGTGTGCTCCTGCTGCTGGTTGAAAGCTGCTGCATGGGAGGAGGGGCTCCTGCCCTCTCCTCAGGGTAGCTGCTGGCGAAGATGAAACTTTGATCGACGTGGTCCCGCTCACTGGCACCTCTCATCCTATTACCAAAAGGAGTATTTCAGTTCAGTCTCAAAAAGGCAGACATGTGCCTGCTTTCTGATTTAGCTCACAATGCAGCCTCTTTCCATGTCTGCTAAACGTTTGTTATTCCAGCCCTCAGTGTATTATCATTGTTCTGTTATACTAATGCCAATGAGATAACCTTGATTAACAAAAAATAGCCAGAATAGTGGAAAAGGATCTCTAACACATGTAGGAAACATGACAGACCAGTTGGGTCAGGTGTATGTATTTTATGTATTTTGAACGGAACATCTGGAAGCAGAGCTGGGAGAGACCAATACAGGCACAATGTATGTGGGTCTCCCAGGCACTGGTGGGGGCTTCTATGAGATGTAAATGGATCCTCTGAGTATCCTTTGTATAAAAAGCAGACACATCTGCTGGAGGATTGCTGTATTTCAGCAATTTCATGAATAAACAAAGGTGTGAGCATTCTATTGATCACGTGGAAGTTATTTTTGGATTGTCTAATAATTTGGAGGAAATATTAAAATATAGTTGTGGTGTACCGCCATTTATATTGTTGATGGGAGATTTTAATGCAGGGATGGGGCGGCCACTAGATGATGTCAATGAGCTCAATTTGGAAGAAGAGAGTTGCAGAATTCATGCTATGCTTGTCCTTCATGGGAAGCAGGGACTGAACTTCAGGGAGTTTATGTATAAAGTTAGATTAAGGCCTCTTAAGGATCACTTTACTCTTGATTCCCCGGCAACCTATAGCTTTAGATCATCCAAGGACAGTCGCTTATTGATTTGTATCTATAAATATGTAATTGCAGTCCATAGCAGTGGACTTCCTGATGGTCAAATGAAATGGAAGTCACTACTATCCATCAGTGGATAACTTCAATGTTCAACCTTTGGTGAAAAATATTACCTCAAAAAAGACAATTCATATATTTGTTACAATGAAATCTATTGGGGAGAGGAAGAATGTGAAATGGGATAATAGTGCCACCCTCCTCATGCACTGATTATAATTATAATGTTTCTTTCATAACATGCTTAATACCAGAGATTGGTGTCTAAGCGGGGGATAAGGAAGCCTCAGTTTGCTTCAGTACACCACTGTTCATTGATGCAGTGTTCCTGTTTCAGACTGATCCTTTGTTCATGGTTCTTAGCTTAGTGACTAGTTCCTAGTTTATTTTTTATTGTTCCCTTTTCCCTACATTTCAAATTTAGTGTGCTTATTAGTCATTTCTGCTTCCTGGATTCCCTTTCTGTTACCTCTGTTTTGCGGTCAGCACTTCCCAGTGCATTCCTTTTTTGAAGATCCCAGTTTGTCTGTGTTCCTTATTCCTTTGACGTTGCCCTATTCAGCAGTGACATCTTGATCCTTTAGTCACTCCTCATTTATAGGTGTAGTATTTTGTCCCAGTTTGCCTTACATTCCCTGCGTGGGGAAAGGGGGGTTTGCCTTTGTAATTTCGTTTTCCCTGCTTCTGCTCCTTTAATTTCTCTTGGAGTCTGTTCAAGGTTTTCCTTTGCACTTCTTCATTTGTTCCCTATGATTGTTAGGTGTGGTCTGCTATTGAAGCCAGCTCCTGTGTGAATGCCTATGCTTTCCTCACTGTTCTGTACTCAATATTCCTACTTGTCCCTTGTCAGGAGTCTGATGTATTATGTTATCCTCCCTTTGCTGTTATAGCCTTTTTGGGTCCCTTTTTGAACAACAGAGTGTGTGGGTTTCACTGACATTTCAGGTGGTATTTCACATCCTTGTGTGTGTTGTCTTGAAGTTACCTTTAAGGGGTCTATTCTCTCCCTCTGGCTATTTAACATCTACCTTGCTCAGCTGGCACTCCTCATATCCTCCTTCTCCCCAAGAGTGTTATGCAGATGACACTCAATTCTTTTTCAGACTCCCTGCTTACTCACTCGCACCTTCCTTCATCCCTGACTGCCTGGTACACTTCCAATGGTCTCTGCCTTAATACCAACAAAACCAATATCTTTCTGATTGGGACCCCTGCTCCCTCTTTCTTCCATTCTCTCTAGCCTCCCTCCGGATCCTTCTTCTGAAGTCAGAAACCTTGGAGTCATCTTTGACTCCTCTCTTTTCTTCCTCCTTCACACTCAGGACATTGCTAAGAAGTCCCACTTTCAACTCTTCCTTCTCAAAGGAATTCTCCCTTTTCTCACTTTCCCCCAGAAGCTCAATGTTTCCCGAGCCCTGGTTCTCTCTAGGTTTGACTATTGCAATAGCCTCCTCCTCAATCTTCCTTCTTCCACTCTGCGACCCCTTCAGCTAATCCAGAATAGAGCAGCAAGAATTATCCTTTGCCTTGAGCCCAGGTGCACCATCTCTCCTGCCCTAAAAAGTCTTCACTGGCTCCTGTTTGCTGCATGGATTGAACTCAAATCCCTCTGCATCATCCACAAGGCTGTCTGAGGCCGGGGACCACACTATCTACAGCTCTCTCTTACAAAATACTCTCCTTCTAGAACTCTACATTCATCTTGCACTACCTCCTTGTGTGTTAAGCATTTCACGAAACAGAGAGCGGGAGGTCCTTTGCTTTCCTCGGCTGGATCCCTCCTTTGGAACAGCCTCCCCCTCCCTCTATGTTTTGAGCAGCACCTCTTAAATTCCAAAAGCACCTCAAGACTTGCCTCTTTTCCTCCTCCTTCCCACCTTCCCTCCATTGCTAATCTCACAGTTGCTGTGATTGGTGTCTTGGACCCTTATACATCCTCTGGGCACCGACCAATCACACCCAATCTTCCCAGCTTTTGTCTACATTCAGCATTTGCCTCGGCACACCCTTCGCCCTGGAGATTTGCACTTTTCCACCCAGTGCAACTCCCAGTCGTATAGCACTTACCAAAACCATCACTTCATCTTTCACTCACCCACGAGCACGGACACCCCAGCACCTACCCCACTGCCCTATTCCTTGCTGCACTTGCACGTTCTGAATATTCACAAGGAATAGTAGGTTTGTTTGTGCCTTCCCCCACAGTATTTATATTTGTGTTTTTAATGTACTTCAATCCCATGTTTCCACCCTGTTGCCATGTGGGCCCTTTGAAACAGAATGAATTTGCTGTATAAATGCCTAACAAGCAAACAATAAAAAATAAAATACCATCAAGGGTGTTAGCTCACAGATCCTGTTGTGGCTTGCCCTGTATGTGGGCTTAGCGTTGACAGGACCTGTAACCGCAATTGCGGGTACGGAGCTTGCCAACTTTCTTTGTAGTTATAAGGAGCTTTTTAGCACTCACCCCACATCTCTTTTTATATATTTGTATTCTCACCACTCCCTACATGTGCCTAGATACCTGAGTGCATGGAGTTCGACTCAAAGCTATTCACTGTGTGATCATGTGCTGTGGGATGTATTGACCCACTAGGCTCTGCCCTGCGACATCACTGGGTGCTACTTTCACAGGAACCAACAAAATTGCAGCAAAATGCCCTGTGCGCGCTAAAACCTCTGAGAAGTGCGCAGTGAAACCGGAAAAGTTGGCTGCCAATCTACTTTGCCTGTGTCAGTGGTAGAACAGGAGACCACACTGCCAAAACCTGTCATTGGGCTGCCCACAGAGGGAAATGGAACTACCTGAAAAGGCAGTGCTTCATTGCAAGGAAACCCAGAAGTGCTCTGACATCTGTTTTTCCTTGGCTGTTGAAATTGCAAAATAATGGTTCCCAAACATCAGAAAAGATCCAACATCCTTGCTGGGTGTTAACAATCACCTTATTTAAGGAATCCCCATAAGCACACAATGTCAGGAGAAGCAGATTTCCTCACAAGAATATCCACATTAAAAAAGGTGCTTGCCTGGGAAAATCTGTCAGATATGGGTGCAGTACCACTGCCTGCCTGCATGACAGCTTTCAGTTAAGTGCATTAGAATCAAACTGTTGAAAAGAAGAGACTTGCCATCAAAAGCAATAAGCAATAATAGTTGCCACTATTTAATTTCCATGTTGAAAAAGACTGGAATTGGAGATATTTTTGCCTGTTTTTAAAATTGTAACTTTAATTTCAACAAAGAACAATGTAACAATTTACTTTAAAGTAACCAGATTCAGCAAAACTTCAAGGAAGCTTCCCTACTGGGAAACTCACCACCCTTCTCCTTCCCACCATAAGGGCAGGAACTCTCAGTCGGATGTTAATGAAGGGGGAGGAGATTTTTCTCTGCTGCTCTGGAGAGAGACAATAGACTTCCTGGATTGAAAGGGTATGCAAATTCAAGTGTCAACAAAAACTCCTGCCATCAGGAAGAGAGGAAGAGAGGCCTGGATTTCTCTTGGCCCAGCAAAACGTTGGGGGGGGGGGGCATACAGATATGCATATCCGTAAACCACAGGAAAGTATATTTTTGAAAAAGACTCACAGAGAACTGTGCAACATTGTAAAAATCTGTAAAATATAGTGTTGTTAACATGAAAATTCTGGTCAAATTTTGAAACTACTCAGAACTTTGTGCTATGTTCAGAGACATGACTACAGAAATTGTGATTTTGTAGCAATTGTGATGATGCTAGAAATATGAAACTTCACGGGATTATGCCCAGATGTCATGCGCATATATGTATAATAATGTGGACAAATCTGACATTGGGAACCCGACCAAAAGCACGAAAAAATGTCAAATCTGAACCGAAGCTCTCAATGAGATGGTACTCAGATGAATACTTGCTCCACTAAATCTGTGATGTAAATATGGTATTGCTAGCAAGTTGGTAATATTGTAAATATGCTTTATATGAAAAATAGATTTACTGTGCAGAAACAAAGGCGAGGTTCTCCCTGGATTGTAAAATATAGCATCATCATGACACCAGATTTTCTCCTCAAATCACGGGAGAGGACAAACCCTAACCAATAGGATTCCTAGAGGGAGTGCCTAGTATAATTCAGCCTACCCACCCCTTAGGGAAATACATAAATAGAGACAGCTTAGAACATAGAGACACACGCACATTCACCCATCAACTGATTGCTGGTGGAGCACTTTGCAAGAGGAATCCATATCCAAGACTCCAGAACTTTGAAAGCAGAAAGGCCCACTTCCAAAGCTGAACCATTTTCAGTTTGGCCTTTTAATAATCCTGAAACCAGAATTTACCCCAGACCTCCAAAGGGCACCAAAAAGAACAGCCTGGCTGTGCTGTTTCTGCTTTCTTGCTAAGAATTCTTGCTAGAATCCAGAGATCCAAACCAGTAGAGCAGAGCTGTAACCAGATAGCTGTGAACCAGAACCAACCCGTCAGATCCAGTCCAGAGTGCCATGCAGTTTCCAGAGTGCCGTGCTGAGTGCATAAACTGAGCGCCCTGGATCCCGTCCGGTGGGCTAGCAGAATTCCAGTCCAGAAAATATCCCTGACCAGATCTCTGACGGGTCCATTCCAAACAGTGGTAGTGAGTATCCTTAGCATAGGATTGTCGCTAGAAAGTATCTTATCAATAAGTAATCCTATCCAAACCCACTCTCTTATATCCAGAACTGCATTGTAGAAAATATTTTGTCTTTCCTGAATCTTTCTCTCATGTCTATAGTCCTTTGGTAACGGTAGTGACAATCTCATATTTGCGCTAATATATTTGCTGAAGAAAGCCAAGTGTCTCGGCAGGTAGAAACCATCCAGATGTGTCGCTGGATTGGTGGCTGTGCTGTCGTGTAGCTTGTGGCTTCATAGACTCCCTGTGTAAAGAAAATATTGTTTGTAATGTTCAAAAGCGCATCTTTCATTTGAAAATGTTGACTCTCTCTGAGAAAAACCGACCTCTACTAAAACCTTCATAACTTCCTTACCGTGAATGCTAGAAACAACATTTAAGTGTCAAATTGAAGCTAGCATCCTCAGCTTTCCAACTAATCCAAAACTGCATCCTTCTAGTTTTTCTGCAATCACGCATCTTGCACGCGTAAAGGTTTGCCACGAATTTCCGTTTGGCTCAATTTCATCACGTATAAAACAGCTGTCCTTTGCATCCAACCTCAGAATTAAGTGTTCAAGCTTCTAATAACTCAATAATCATTGCTATTGTTTATCTGAAACCATACAAAGCGGCTCTCACTAGTTCTGAATCCTGTTTAGTGAATTAAATCCATTTGTCAGTGTTTTTAACCATTCATTCAAAACCACATTCAAAAGCATTTGACCAGTTTGCAATCATTCCTGTTTCTCTCTGAGTTTGCTGGGGGAAATCGGGATTGAAACTGTATTTGTTGAGTGTTTATTCCAGAAACCTGTTTCTCCATCTCTTTATCTTGCATATTGGGGGGATTAAGTAGTGTGCACGGGGAAAGAGTGACATTGCATTTGACTGAACCCACACACAGTTTTATTCTATGCTGCATTATTTTTCCTATCCATACTCCTTCTGATTAAAGAGATTGTTGATTGTAACATCACCCCGTTGGTGATCATTGTATAACCATTAAAATAGTGTGATATATATATATATATATATATATATATATATATATATATATATATATATATTGTGAAATACATCAAATAAATCCTTTTAACTTTGCAAAACAGCCTGCTTCCTGGTACAGTGTGACCGGGGCTGGGGGGGATTCAAAGAGAGGGGCGTGATATAAGGGTATATCATTCAGAAATAAAAGAACTTATAGTAATAAATAAATAATTAAGGGTTCAGCTGTGCATCACACGCTAGGCATTGACTTAGGTGGAGTGCCGGGTTGAAATAACTTACAGTGCACATGTCACTTGCCATACTCACTGCCTTTGCCCTATCATGACACACACATGTCTCTCTCTCTCTTATTAAAACATAAACTACCTACATACACCATGATGTGACAGAACGTTATCATACCGAGTTGGTAAACTCCTACTGTACACTTTAGAAATAAATGTCCCAAGATAAAGAGGAAGGGGACAAATAACACAGTTCCAGTTTGCATTGCATTACCACACATCTGCACATTTCACAAATATGTATTTTGGTAAAAGGGTTGTAAGCTTTATTCACTAAGTACATAATGCACACAGGGTCAAAAAAAGATGTGAAAGGGGTTAGTAAGAGCGCGTGAGAAGAGGGTCAAGATAATGCAATAGTTGGGATAGCAGCTTGAAAAAGTAATGCTGATGCTGTCATATAGGTTGCTAATGCATTTATCAAAGGCAACAATTCAGTGTGTGTAATTATGTAGACATCATTGGACTGAAAAACATAAAAGGTTTTGGAGTGCTGCTTAGCCTAGATGCCTGTTGTCTTCCAATGTCCATGCATGTCCTGTCCATACTAGTGTGGTCTTTTGAAATCCTACTTCAATGCAACAGTGAATAAGCCTCACTTTTTCCATTCAGCATCGAGCCTCTTAACCCTAAATTAGAAAACCAAAAATATCTCACTGTGGGTGTTCTGAATGGAAGCCAAACAGTTATCTTTACATGTGGTATCAAAGCACACACGCAGAAATGAGGAATTCAACACTCAAAAGGAGATAGGAAATGTTATCAGAAAATTGAAAATGCTCATGGTTCAATATGACTGGATCGGATGTATTTGTACGCAGTGTCAAAATGCGCCAAACCATTTCACGGCCATCCTTGAGTAGTATTCAAAACTTAAAATGAATCCTCGGTATCTGATCATGCCCCTGATTGCTTTCAGCCTCCATGGATTGCCATATCCAACTGTTGCAAGAAAAACATCCTGCCTATAAGATAGCACACGAGATGTGCTGGGCTCCACAAAGTGTGCACATGTAGGTCCCTTGCAATGTTCTGCACGAGATGCATGTAATCACAAGCCACACTTTTACATGGGTCGTGTTTACCAATCTGTCTAGGTATGACAGCAGAAGCTTTTAAAATGTCAACTGCATTATTGCATTTTTAAAAACATTTTGAAATATGAGAGGTTGAGATTGAATGACATTCACATTTTGTATTGCATGCACCGGAAGAGATATATATTTTCTATCTTAAATATAAGCAAGCTTAGTCTAGAGAAGCAGTGCCTATATCAAACATGGTCTAAATACTGTTTACACTCAGACAGTAACCGTCCCTAGCATAGGACCGCCAGGAATCAATGTGTTCATGTTTTTAAACGTTTACCTGCCCATTAGTCGTCCTTGACCGATCACTCCCTTAATGGTTGATTAAGCAATAACACCTGAGTCTGGAGGCTGGAGTGGCTGGTAATGGCATGGCGCTCAGGCCTTAACGATGGGCCCCGGTGCCATTACCACCCGCTCCGGCCCCCAAGAAAAGTTGTTACTACTACAGGGGTGCTGACAGCAATGAAGTTTGTATGAATGAATGAGACACGCTCAAGGGAACAGTGACCGGAGAGGAGAGGAGGGCAAGGCTGTGGCATAGGATGGTGGGGAAGCAACCAGGTTGCTTAGAACACAGGCTCAGAACGTGAAATTCAGCCTACGATCCCAGCAACCTGATTTGTTGGCTCCACCACCCTGGGTGCTAATGTAGCTTACACCCTTTACCAATAATTACCTCTTTCATGTTAAAAACATCCCCTGCTTGATTAAATCAAATCCCATAGACTGCAGTCATTGCATACAATATCATCTTCCATCCGAACCCCTGTTTGATTGCTGTTTCATTAGCTAGGATTGCAACAACATTGGACGTACTATGATATGATATGATAGGTTCTTTTTAAAAAAAAAATATTTCTATTGGCATTTCTTCGAACTTAAACATTGGGACACCAAACAGTCCCACAAACCCCTTACACCCACCCCCCTCCCTCTTCTCCGGTTAAATGTCCATGCATTGTCTTTGCAACCCTTGGAAGTGTTCATTTTAAGCTGTAAATATATCAAGAATGCGGATATTGTGTGGGCACCATTGCAGTATATAATCGCTTTGCAGCAAGTCTATGGCGTCTCCCCAATCTGTGGTGAACTTCTGTCTTTCTCCTTGAAGGTTATAGGTGATCCTCTCCATGGCTACATAGTTCCAGATCCTCCTGAGCCATCTTGTGTAGTTGGGGGGGGGGTCTTCTGTTTCCATTTTTGCGAAATGGCTAGCCATGCTGATATTAGGAATCCCATAAAGTTCAGTTTTTGAGTTTTCGTAAAGGACTTATCTCGGGGGGCCCACATACCGCACAGCCATATCTCCTCTCCTAAATTGGCTGCGCCCTTGAACATTTTCTGCATCTGTGCTTTCACTTCCGTCCAGAATTGTTGCAGTACTATACAGTCCCACCAGATGTGTCTCCAGGTTCCCAAGGAATCACATCCCCTCCAGCATTTCCCTTGCGTTGTTGGGAACATTTTGTGAATTCTCTCCGGCGTATATTGCCATTGGACCATCACTTTCGTCCAGGCTTCCCTCGTTTGAACTGCATGTGTCCATTTTGGGATTACTAGCCAGAGGTATGTCCATTGATCCTGATCAATTTGTTTCCCTAAGGCTACTTCCCACTTTTTCATGTACTGCCACTTGATGTTTTCTTTTTGGGCGTTTATAAATTTGTAGAGTGCGGAGACTAATTTTTTCCCCCCCGTTTGGGTCAACATATATGTTTCAAATGGGGTGAGGCCCCTTGTCCATGCTATTGTTATCCTTGGTGTTGGGAGCCAGTGGTGGAGCGGCTCGTACTGATATCTATCCCTTTCCGTGAGGCCCAGCAGCTCCTGGCAATCTGAAAAGGTTCTGATCTGTTGGCCTTCTATCATATCTCCCACCTTTGTGCAGTCAGCCTCGCGCCATTTCCTGAAGGATCCTTTCACCAGGCATAAAGTGGGTGGGATCCTTCATTAGGGTTTCCTTCTTGGTTGCTCTGTTCCATATTTCCATGGTGGTGTTCATAACTTCGCTAAGTTTGATGTTGTGATGTCTGTTCTCGGGTCTCCTCCATAGAAGGTGGCACAGATTTGATCTTGCGATGGCTCTGTCATGTGCCTCCCACCATTTTTCTGAGTTGTCTGTGATCCATTCATGTAGGACCCACAGTTGTGCTGCCTCGTAGTATTTTTTGAAGTGGGGGAGCGCCATTCCTCCATCTGATTTAAGTGCAGTGAGCACATGTTGGGACATTCTCAGTGTTTTGTTTTGCCAAATGTATTTTGTAATGATTTTAGAGAGGGTATTGAAGAATGTTGCCGGGATTCGGATGGGGAGAGCTTGGAAGTAATACAGGAGCCAGGGCAGTATCGTCATTTTGATGACCGTTATTCTGCCCCACCAGGATATTGATAGAGGGTTCCATCTGTTTAGGTCGGTTCTTACGTCCTCTATAAGTTTAGGGTAGTTTCCGTTATAGAGGTCTTTTATCTTAGGGGTCAGGGTTACTCCCAGATATTTCACTCCTCCTTCGGCCTTTAGTAGGTTTAGGTCTTTAGTTGGATTGTATATTCCCTCTGTGTCTCCCGCCAGGGCCATTACCGACGATTTCTGCTCGTTTATTTTCAGCCCGGATATCGCTCCATAGTCGTCTGTCAGCTAGATAAGGAGGGGAAGTGTGTTGCTTGGATCTGATATGGTCAGCAACATGTTGTCTGTGTATGCCGACGTTTTGTGCGTGTGCCCTCCCATTTCTATGCCCTTGATGTCCGGGGCCGCTCTGATCTTTGCTAATAGGGGTTCCAAGAAGATTGCGTAGAGTAGGGACGATAGGGGGCATCACTGTTTTGTTCCCCTGCCTATTATGACGGGGTCCGAGAGTTTGCCGTTGACTGCATCCTGGCCCTCGGTGAGTTGTAATTTGCACAAATCATGCCTATAAAATCCTCCTCCATGCCCATTTTCCGTAGTATAGCGAGTAGCATCGACCACTCTACCCGGTCGAATGCTTTTTCAGCATCCAGTGCCATTATTGCAGATGGGATTTCCATAATTCCGGTCTTTTCTATAAGGTGGATTATTCGTCTTATGTTGTCGTGGGTCTTTCTGTTGGGGATGAAGCCTGATTGTTCTTGGTGGATTAATTTGGGGAGAAGGGGTACACGCCTGTTGGCTAGGACTTTTGTATAGAGTTTGGCGTCGACATTGATTAAGGCGATTGGTCGATATGAGCCCGGACTTTCAGGATCTTTCCCTTTCTTATGGAAGACTAGAATCTTGGCATCATTCATGGAAGTTGTTATATTGCGCGTTGACTTGAAGGTGTTAAATAGCGTAGTTAGATAGGGCGATAAGTTTCCACGTACGTTTTGTAAAATGCTGCGATAAAGCCATCCGGCCCTGGATCTTTATTCTTAGAAAGGTCTCTTATTGCCTTTAGCACCTCCTCTGTTGTGATTGGTTGTTCGAGAGCTTCCTTTTCTGCCGGACCACCTCTCCCTCCGTGAAATTTTCTAGTGTGTTTATTGTTGCTTTGATGAATCCTTCCTGGCCCGTGTTCGGGGTGTAAAGGGTTGCAATGGTTAGTTTACGGTTGTCTATTTGGGCCTTCACAAATACGTACTGTCCGGTTTTGTCCGTTAATGTCTCCTTGATTAGGACCTGCAGATGGTTGGCGAAGGCTATGAGTACACCTTTTTTTTTTTCTCGTCATCGTTGGACTGGATGGTTTGTTTGTAGCCTTTTATCCGAAGTAGGCTTTTCCTCTTTTTCTGAATGTGGGTTTCTTGGAGCGATATTATGTCGAACTTTTCCCTTTGAAAGAAGTGTTCAGTTTTCTTCCTTTTCACTGGTGTGTTCAGCCCTCGGATGTTAAACGTTAGGATTTTCAGCCCCATTCTTTCACGTGAGCTTGGATTTTCTTATTGGGACCTTCCTGTGGGTTGCCATGGGATGCATTTAAATCGGAGTGAGAGTCTTCCCCCCCCAAACTTCCCCTTGAACTCCCTCCCCGCCCTCCCTTCCTTCCCCCCCAACATTGTCCCTAGGAGGGCTCTGGGCCCTATGGTTGCTCCGGCGCGGTGCCTTTGCTCCATGCCCTCTATAGTCTCAGGATAATTATTTGCAGGGTTCCTAAACCCTGCTTGTGGTGCGAATTCCACTGGTGTCCCGTGGCTTTGCCGCGCCTACTTTTTGTCACTGGCCCTTGCTTGCGTTAATTTTATTCTGGATTGCATGATTGGAGTCTTGTCCTTCTTTTCTCTGTTTGCCATCCCCTTGGCTGTCTCCGTTGTTTTGGGGGTTCTCTTGTATTAGTAGGATCAGATTCGTGTTCCTGACATCCCATAATCCTGACGCCCTCTTCGCATGTTGTGATCCGATGTTGCCTTTCTTCCCATGAGAATAGAAGGCCAAAGGGGAATGTTCATTTGTACCGGATTTGCTTTTCTGATAGGATCTTGGTCAATTGGCTCGTATTCTATCGATGCAGATGTCTTCCCCGGGCACGTCCCCCAGAATATCATGAAACACTTGTTGCACTGCTGAGAGGAGATCTTTGTCCTCTACTGTTTCCGGCATATTTTTGATGCAAATGTTTGATCTATTTTCCAAGTCCTCGCATTGTGATTCGAGTTCCATCACCAGACCTGCGAGGTGGTCTTGTGCCTCGGCTTGTAGAGTCGCTTCGTCGTCCATGTTCTGGACAGTCTTTTCCAGGTTGTCTGTCCTCTCCTCTAGTGATTCGATGTCTTTTTTTAGCTCCTGTACTGCCTGCTTCAGTTCCCCTTTCATTTTATCGAATTGTGACTGAGTTGAGGCAATGAACTGGTCTTGGAATTCTTTAACCATGTTTTCATGTCTTCCCGAGTGGCCATGTCTAGTTCTTCGCTACGCTCTATTGGGTCTGCTTCTTTACTATTCTGTTTATTTTGTTGTCTTTGTCCCGTGTTTACAGTTCCCCAAATGTGTGTCAGATCTTGTACCTGCTTGGCTCCTTTTTTGTTTGTCGCTGCAGCCTGTGACCCCCGCCTCGCCTTGGCTTTGGACATGTGTGTGACTTCTTTGACCGGTGCGCTATCCCTGTGTCTTTCTTTCGTTGGGCCTCCCGGGTTCCGATACTTTTGTGTAGGGTCGTTTTCGCCCCCGCGTGGGCTTGTGCCCCACTGTTTCTCCGGTGTGAGGATGATAGGTTCTTTATAATGTGCTTAATACCCAGAGGTTTCTAAGCATGGACCGTTGCTCAGTGTCGCATTGCTTTCAAGGCGAGCATGTTGCCTCTGAGCTATCTTCCCATGGCAACTTTCATTTTAGTGTCTCATAAAGGCTAAAGTTTGTCAAATACAACACTGGAGGATAACAATGCAGAGGGTGATGAGCATGTTTTGCAGTTACAGATACCAGAGAGGACACCAAACATGATATGTCAGTCATGGAATCATTTTGACGGTACATATTTAGTAAGCAATAATGCCAAATTCTGAAGGCATTACCGGCTGGAGATGGCCTTGGCCCAAGTTAAGGGCCGGAGTGAAGGAAGAGTGTTTAACAATGGTCACGGCTTGTTATCACTTTTTAATGGCTAAGTAGGCGGGCTATTGCTATTAGGACATTCCAAAGAATGAGGGTAGAATGTTCTGCTAAAACATAGGAGAGACAGTACAGATATATTGGAATGATGGGATGAAGAACTTTTACCATTCCGTATTGCCCTCTGCTAGTATATTGCCTGCAATGGTACTGTCAACAAGTCAATGTTGTGATTAAGCTTTATAGAACTAGCCTGAGGGGCTTACTAGGCATTATGACCCAAGATAATTGGAGTAGAGTAGGTGGTGTAGAGTAACACGTGAACTAAACCAATGACAGATGTAGGTATGGAAAGAGAAAGTAAAACATTCCATGAGAAATCCAAACGAGTGATTGTAGTAATAGGGGTTGGATGCCAATATCGAAGGGCCAACAGGGACACAGGATGCAAACAGTTCTAGGAGAGCAAGCATGAATTAATGAATTGTGGTGAGCAGCTGTCATCAAGTTCCACAAATGCATGTGAGTGTTCTCTGGAGGGATGGGTTGATATAACCCAAATTGTAAAGATTTGAGATGGCTATGGGACTTTGGATATAGAGTTAGCCTAAAGAGCACTCTTTTATTAAGAAGAAAAAAGAGGGGTTGGGTACCCGGGTGGTATTTGGATGGAGGGGAAAGCTGGATGTGTCCTTCTTGAGCAGTGTGAAAATTAATGGGGACCTTACAGTATGTGGAATAGTGGCACAGGGTAAGAAATATGTAAAGATGTTGCGTAGCCAGATGGTTACAAGGAGAACATATGAGGGTATGTATACATTGAAGTTCAAAGTAGTATGATTAAGAACAAGAGGAATTGGCAGATAAATGCATGATTATAGGGTATAGGTATGGAGGCTGTGTAATGCAGGATGTGTAAAGGAGGCAGTGTGAATCTGCAGGCATCATTCCATCCTTTCACTCGAGGTCTGAACAAAACAGCTTCTTATCTCACTAGTGCCTTATGTATGGACTGTCTGCCATTCCTACCACTACTAAACAATATTTCTCTGACCCACTTACATGATTACCAAACATTTTACCAAATACAACTTTTCAAGAGGACATCCTCATGTCCAGGCCTAGAATCCCATTTCTAAAATACAGAACCTGTGGCTATACAAGTGCAGGCGCCTTTGCGTCTCACACAACCCTGATGATGCATCTCTCTCTGTGGTCATGACCTCTTTCTATTCCTTGCCTATCTGCAGCTCAGAGACACATCTTGCCAATATATCTCAATTCTGATCAACAGAAAACTTCCAGCACATGCACACACGAAGACACACTCACCCCCCACCCCCCACAAACACAGCCAATTATAACTTATTAAGAAGCACCACAGGAAAATCATGAAGGAAAGATTAATGGTCAAACAAGAAAACATGGATTATGGTGTCTATCTAAATGGCTGCAAATACTGCAATTGTGTGGTGCCACTTGCTCTACACTTCAAAAGAGCACCTTTCACAAATCAATAATTGTATTGGCATGTATGAAGTATATTGTTCAGCTTTCCTTGAACTCTATGGGTGATATGCAATGTGAAACTGTTTCTGGATCCCTATTAGCTGACATATTTTCTCATTAATAGTACAGCAGAGACAAAGTTATGCTCATTATCTGAGGACAGCACAAATGGAATGGCTAAGAAAAAGAAAATAATACTTCATCCAACAATAGGTGTATTGTCAGTACCAAACCATGTCCATCCTCAAACAGCTCCATATAACATGTATGGTTGCCCTTGCAAGAAATGGGACAAAGAGCCAATGAAATTCAAATAAACTGCTTGCCACTGACCTGCAGGATTGTGCTTGCATTTTAGTGCTCCTTTTTCAAATGGTATACGTGAACGTGAATACTCCAGAAACATACTTGAACTGTTCTGGATGGGAACTGTGAATAAAGAACATCAGCTGGACTGCACTTGTCATGGGACAATCTTCTGAATATTGGATTCATTGTTTATCTTCTTCAATAGTTTAGTCATGGGGCAGGCCCGACAAAGGTTTGCATTTTAATGGGCATCAATATATTTGATTGGTTGGTAGGATAGTTGCCAGATGATTTCTCAATCTGGCCCACCCATTTAAATGTTTAACTGAATCTTCATTGGTATATAATGCTGTGTTATGCTATACAGCATGTATACGTTGCTCGTCACTGCTGTAGTGGCCTTGCAGCACCTGTGCCTTGTCTGAGAAATTGGCAAGTTGTGCCCTGTAGGGAATGTTATATCTCTAGGTTACTTCGCCATATGCAGGAGCATGCAACCAGGAGCAACAATGTGTCTCTGATTGCCATTTGCTAAAACATGGGAAATGAGTTCATACCATTTTCATTCCGGCATAATCAGCTACGCTAATGCCAGAAGTAGGGCAGTACTGGGTACACTATTTTTCCCATTAGTTATATTGGGTAGCCAAATAAACAGCAGCAGATTTACTAGACCACACAAACAATGAACCAGAACACCTACTTCATGTACCAGCACAAATACATCTTGGGCCTCATTACACGGTAGGCGGAGGAAAATACCGGCACCGCCTTGGTGGAAAGGGGAATAACCGCCCTATTC
This sequence comes from Ambystoma mexicanum, assembly GCF_040938575.1. NCBI lineage: Eukaryota > Metazoa > Chordata > Amphibia > Caudata > Ambystomatidae > Ambystoma > Ambystoma mexicanum. Next base: position 1,512,468,060 of record NC_090937.1, on the reverse strand, counting down.
CAAGGTTGGCGGGGCGGTAATTTCCCCTTCCCCCATTGCCCTTCCCCATTCCCATTTTTGCCCCATAGGGCTCTATGGGAATGGGGAAGGCGCTAATTACGGTGCCGCAAATTGCGGTACCGTAATTAGCACCCTGGTCCCTTTGCGGGTTGGTTTTTAACACCTGCTAAACAGCAGGCGTTAAAGTACCTACCCGCAAAGGGACCTCGTAGTAAGACGGTAAGGGTTAACGGTCACCAGTACCCTTACCGGTGACCGTTAACCCTTACCACCTTCCGTGTAATGAGGCCCCTTGTATTTTATATGCAGCTTCAAAACCACAGCTCAGCATAAAATGTTTGCATGCAAGAGAAGGAAAGTAACATATCAACGTTGATGCAACTTTGTAATCATGGGAAAAAGAAATAACCAAACACCAACATGTAATTTCACATTTTTCATTGGAAGGAAAACACTATATTTTGCAGTAAACACAGCCTTAGTTGCCATGAAGGACTTCTGGACAGATGATACAGTGGGACATATTTACAGACAGCTCAGTGAGGTGAACACACTTTGATGCCCCTCTTTACATGTTTCCTCCCACAATCGAAGTTTATCTTTTCTTTTAGCGAGATTATTTATCCATCACAACTTGGCAGGAGACACACAGTCATCCATGACCTTGGCAGTCAACCTCGAAGCACTTAGCACTTTAGCACACAAAATCTATAAACTTTCCAATGAAAAACAATAACACATTGAAAACAAATGAATTTGTGTCCCCTGTTTATATTTTATCCAAATTTTGCACCCCCAACACCGACCTGGGCTTATCCTATTCAACTGTTTTCTTCATTATACCTATTTTGGGACTCATACTCACCATGCCCAGCGAGAAAACTCATCTTGCATGGGAAATGCCTTTGGTCAAAAACGGCTGTCTTTCTCCCACTGTCAGCTGTTCTGCACTGTCTCTGGCTCCCGACCCAGACTGCAGCTTACAGCACCCTTCCAGGCCACCGAATGACACTCTTCTCTTTTCGTTTTTTCTCACTCTTTCTCCTTCTGCTCGCATTCGCTTCTTGGCAAACCAACCCAGTTCATCTTCTCTGTCTTTTAAGCTCTCTTTTGCTTCTGTCCCCTTGCTTTGAATTTCCTACACAATCCATATAATGTTATCATCTATTTCCCTGCCTCCAGTAGTGACATACTCAATCAATGAAATACCTCCCCTTTTAGCCAACCCCAGTAACTTTCCAAAACTCTTTCTGCTTCTTCACAGTCACATTTGTACTTCATTGATTCTCTGACCCAGATGACATGTGCACCATGTTCATTTTGACTTCCTGCAACTTCCTGCTCACACAAAGAGTGGTCTTTTACATAGAACATTCCGCTGCCCCAATGCTCTGAGCCTGGCATTTAGCACACAGCAAATCAACCTTAAACGTCCATATTTATTCACTAAGTCACATTGCAGTGTAAAATGACCTGCACCGCACCCCACCCAACCACCACTCAACTGGGTTATAGCCTAGCCAAATCACATTCTAATCACTAATTAGTTTAGCTTTGTTAGGATTAGTGGTTAATAGATCAGTACTTATTAAGGTTGATTGTTGGTACTTTACTGCAGATTGTTGGTACTTTACTGCACCACATTATACCTCGCATCAGCACTGAGTCACACACCTTAGCTCAATTTTTGCATAGTGCACCTTACCCCAATTGAAGTCAGTGGCACTGCTAAAATTAGTGCATGGTTGAAATGTGTGCATTAATTATCCCTACAGCTCTTACCCAACAATTACTCCCCTACTCCCAGTACTGTACTTAACTGTGCACAGGGACCAAAACAGGCCCCAAACATGTATTTCTGCAAGTGGACCAATGTTCATTGTTCATGGCACACAAATACGAGGCAATATTGGCCAAGTCATACTCCACGGGCATTACAGATGTCCATGACCAACAGCCATGCAGTGAAATATATTTGTTGCTGTGGCTACCAAGTTCTGAGGAAGTGCTCAAGTCTTCAGTACACAGCCATGTTTTTTCATTTTAAATGTCCACATTACACAATGCCTCAGCTTCGTATGGCTGCTTCAATATAACCCTACTTTATTCAGAAATGTGGCTAGACATATTCATTGCAAACATTGCACTCTTCGATATTGCTTGTACCTCCAATGCTTCCAGTTTCGATTTACATATTTGGGGTTCTATGTAGGTGTAATTTCCATCATAACAGCCTTCATATGCATTTATCTGTAGTGTATGTAGTGAAAAGCTAGCTATGAAGCAACCGAGTGTTGTACATTCTGTTGATTTTAATATGTGGGGGAGTTGAAATATTTTCCCTACATAGGGGTGGGATGGGACATTGGAAAGCAAGGAGCTGAGTTGGCACATCATGTTCCTAATTCATCACTTTATGTCAGCCATTATTTGGGTTCACCAACCCCTTGAACTACACTGCTAATAATATACCTTTATTTTACCATTGTGGATAGCCCCAACACAAGGGGAAGGCTGACATTAGATTAAACAACATAACAACACTGTACACAACTCCAGTGTCCCTCAGATGTCATCCATCAGCAATGGTATATTGGGTTTAAAAAGGCATTGAAAGACCATTCTACCTGAACGGTAAGAGAAGAGTAGGCCATTTCAGTTTAGCTGCACATGCCTGAAGCTATGTCTTCAAATGGTAGGCCCCATAGGACAAACACACATTTCTCGAGGACAAATCATGCTTTTGAGATCATTTGCGAAGCCACAATGCATTACACAATGGCTCTAAACTGGAGGTCTACCTTCAGCGATGTCTACTGGGTGTCGCTATGGCATGTGTGGCTTTGTTGAAATGGCCTATTCTACACACACGTACACTGGAACAGCAGCTGCAATATTTCCTGCACGCTGGCAAGGCGATACTGCAGGCACCATCAGCGAAAAGTCACGGGGTCCCGATCTCTGCAGCATACAGTTCTAATTCCTTCAGTATCTCGTGAAGGTGCTGTTCAGCTGTCCTGCCTCCTGGCAATATGACAAAGCAAAGGACTGGGGTTAACCACTCCGTATCTGGATAAAGGCACTGCCTCTCAGAATTGCTTGAACAATGTTGGCCTTCCTTAAAGTATGAAGGATTTTGGAATAAAAACATCACTTACAGTTCAATGCAATTCCGGAAGACACAGAATATGTTGTTTTTATCTTTCAGAGTGGGTTCATGAAGTAACCTGTAATTGTTTTATAGGGTTGATTTCTTATCAAATACAGATAGTCTGCTATCCTTGTGTATCTCTTGCATCGTTTCCCTCTTCTCTTTATTTGTCTTTTTTAGGCTGTGAGTGTCAGCTTGAGGAATGTTTCTGTTTAGTTAATAACCCAACGTTTAACCTTGTAGTCAATAATTATAGGTCTTCAACCAATAGACAGCTGATCACAAAAAAGAACAAAAGCGATCATGCATGTTTAGTCAAAGGAGCAGGGGTCACTGGTACTTTGGCTGCTGACTCTTAGGTTGTCCAGTCGAAACAGTCAAATGGCTGGCTAACTGATATGGCTGAACACATTGAGCCTGATTCAAAGAGCACTTTTCAATGGAATTTCACAATTATAAAACACTTCCGTGAATTTTGGCTTAGTCTTTATCCTTAAAATGTCTTCGGTGCAGATCTGAGTGGGACAGGCTGTTTTTACAAGCTTGATTTAGACTTTCCTGGCTGTATCGTACTATGAACTGTTGGCAAAGATGTTCTTCTGGATTGTTATGCTTTATTTGTTCTTGTGTACAGGTCACACGACATTTAAGCAATCCGTCTAGCTGTGAACAAAATCTGTGTTTCGGCCAAAATGTCTTTAATTATGGTAAAGGCCTCTGGCAAAAGATTGACTTCAGCCAACGAGTGAAGGTTTTTTTCTTACGATTCCTTCCTAGCATGCCCGAAAATGAAATGTAGCAAATTTGTTTGAGGACCTTGGGCCAACATATCATCCTATAACAAATCAATTGCTAGGGACAAAATTACACCCACAGGAAAGACAATATGGATTCCAATTAAAAAATGGTGCCCATTTTTCAAAATCCTTCCGTCAAATGGTAGACATAGGAAGGGCCAACAAGTTCAGTAGAGTCATCAATAGCGCAATCATATCATGCCCCCTTAACTGGCACCTGGGCAACCTCCATGACCAGAATATATGTTAAAGTGCGATAATTCTAACTACCAAACGAAAGGGCGGTATAGACTGATATTTTGCAATCCAATCCCTTCCTTCCCCCTTCCCTCTTCTACTTGCCAGGCAGACCAGAGTCACAGCAGTCAAGGAGATGCTTTGGGAGAGGTAGCTTCCCCTAGGGGGACCCCTCAGGCCAGGGGCACCCGCAAAGCATAGCCACAGAATGTCAGAATGTCAGATGAGAGTGGCATTCATATGACTATTTCCTAGCCACAATGTTGCCCCTGCTGGCAATAGAGAATACTGTGCACTGCTCTGGTGCACACCAGCCATACAGTCTGTGTAGTCTGTGACAGTCCTTTCAAGTGAGTCATTTGCCTGCAACACGGAGAGTCTGAAACTGACAGATATCACATATAAAACGCCGGCTTCTTTTATTATTAGTAGTCGGTCCGATAGCACAACGAGTAGCGCACTGGCTATGACATCTGTGCAGAGTCTGCTGACGCAGGTTCGAATCCTGGCAGGGCCAAACTTCCGAGGTCCATAAATGAGCACCACATACCGTGGGTAATAATTAACAGCGCTCCGATGCCTGAGGGTTTGTAGCGCTATATCAATTAATATTATTATTTAATGTGCCTTTATAATCTTTATAATCTTTAATAATTCAGATGGAAGAGGTCCATAGTTATTCTGCATATGCACATTACTATAGATGTGTAATGGAAACATGTATTATTTGAGCTACTGTGAAAACATGCCCATATTGTCGGTTAATCCTTAGTCGAGATCCCGGTGATGCTCCGATAATTAAAGCAGATAAAGGTAGCAGAGTTAGTTGGCAGCATGTCACTTTTCCTATTGTATTTTGTATGTTTTACTGAAATGGATGTCGGGGTGAAGTCTTTCTTGCTTCCTTTGTTCTGCAAATGGCTTTAAATTCAATCTCGAAGGCGGTGACAGCTATTGATGCACTTTGTCAAACAAGACATATCTGCTCTGCAACTTGGCCTAAAAATTCAATGATTTTCAGTTGCCAGGCTGAAGATGATAATACAATCTGTCTTCACGTGGGGGATTACAGGCAAGCAATAAACAGGAAAAAAGAGCACCCGGTGATATCTGTCTTCTATTAAAACAAATGAGTTCATTATAACGCCGCTGCATAGACACCTCTCTCGATGGAATGAGTTGCATGGGAGCACAACACATACACAATGTATTTATTCGTAAAAGAAATGTCTTGCCTGTGAAATGTCAACATTTAGTGATTGATGTGAGTGTGCATTCCGATTTCTTAGTGTAGCAAGTTTATTTTATGGAACAAAAGTACGCACAAATATATGCAATATACATCATGTCAGAAAATGGACTGTAACACTTGTGTGTCATGTAAGTACACTGGACCTCTGCCAGTGCCTAGTGAAAGGCTACCAGAAGGTAAAGGAGGGTGGCAGCAGAGGAGAGTGCCTTTTGGAATTGGGTGCCAATGGGTTCTTTCACATTGTTTGTTGGGAAGAGAATCTGTACCTAAATGAATGTCGGAGAATTTCACAGCACACTCATTAAACATATTTGCTTTAGTTAAACACGTTGCCGATAAGCGTTAATCAAGGTTTCCTTAAGGACAACTTCACCTGAGGAGTATTTGGTAAATTAATTCATAATCATGAAATTTGTGGAATTGAAAAAATGGATTGGGCTTAACTTCAATAATTGCATATTTATTTTGGGCACTTGTCTAGACTGTCCTGAACCCATTCTCGCAGGTATAAAACAAGTTTTTACTCGATGAAGATAACAATCAAAGAAAGATTCCCGATATACCCTGTGTACTTTATGCACTTACAATGAAGTAGTGCAATTTGTTTTTTCTTTTACTTGAAAACAAGTTCTATAATTCTTAGGTTCCCATAGGTCTCAATTGCAATATTTATGCAGAGTTAACATTGGTAATTGAGTACTTACCATGACAAATATATGCTAAAAATAATCGTGTTGGCAGCTTGTGGATTTCATATTATTGCTTTGAGTTTATAAATTATGTAGTCCACATAATGCACATTTAATAGTTTTTGTACATATATAGAAAATGGCATGTCATTTGCGCGACAGCTATTCCAAAGATGAGAAAAATTGTAACAGCATATTGTCGTGAGCACATTGGGCCTCATTACGATTGTGGCGGTAAGGCAACAATGGTGCCGATAGTGCTACCAGCGCCGTTGTTACCATACCGCCACATTATGAGGTCTGCTTGCGGGGGCCGCTCTACACGCCTGGTCAGACCAGGCATGCAGAGCGGCACCCGCAAGCAGAACTGGATGATAGCAATGGTATTGTTATGAACGGTACCGCTGCTACCATCCTCCCCATTCCCATTGAGCCCTATGAGGGCTCAATGGGAATGGGGAAGTACCGGCTCCGGCTCCCGCGCAAGGGGAATTACTGGGCCCGCCAAGGTCGGAATGACCCGGTAATTCCCCTTTTGCGGGATCCCGAGCCAGACCCGAGATTGGGGGTAGCCATGCCGGTAAAAATGGCATGGCTACCTCCAACCTCGTGATGAGTCCCAGTGAATTCAGAGCCTTGAAGTGGCACAATACATAGTACAATACCATATGTAATTAACATTCTGATTATTATATACGTCAGTCCTTTATTTTGATGAGCATCACTGGGACTGGACCAACTTATTTGTTTGAACATTGAATCAAATGCTTTCTGGGTAATTCTACCATGTTGTATCTCAGACAACGTCTTAAGGAGTTCATTCAAGTTCAAACAAGTGGCATATGCATAGCATATGAGGATGGAGCTCGTATCAGTCATATGAAGCTTTCAGGGATGCCACAATCTTTGCTAGCAACAGCTCTACGAGATTTAGTAGCGTGTTAACAAACTGGAGCAGATTTAGAGTAGTGCAGTAGGAAGGATTGTAGGGACAAGTAGTGGATATCTCCAGACCTAGAGAGATGTAATATAGATTGTGTTTTTGCTTATCTGCAGCTATATGTGACACTTTCATTAATTTGAGGACCGTTTCACCCATTACCGCCACATTCCTTACAACCTTCACAATGACGGTCAGGAGAGAAGACTAGTACAGTTGAGTGTGTCTCTTCATGTTGGATAAAGCTTATTAGTAATCCTACTTTACCCATCTTACAGGCTCCAAATAATGCAGACAATATTTCCCAGCATGCATTATCACCTGGTCACTGGGTTTGGTCCACATGTTGGCATTGCCATTATCAAACTACACCCAACCATTTATTGGGCTGCACTGGCAGCAGGGGTTTGCTGCTTGCCACTGTTTCTAATTGCACTGACACTGTGTGGGTAGGGTGGGTGGTTGTGGGGGGTTAAGCCTGGCTTTCCTGAAAGAATTGGCGCTGCGCTCTGGCACTGGGGTGCAGTAGGACCCAATTCTTCACCACTGCTGGAGGGGATGGTTTTGGCCGCTGTGTCCCTAGACGACCCAGCAGTTTTGGGCACATTACTTACCCAGTAAATCCTAGCATGCCACAGTTGAACGTTATTTTGCATGGTTGTATCTATAGGACATGGGCTTTCATTATAGGTTTGGCAGTATTTCAGTCATAAATCTGCCGATATACTGCCAAGAGGATTTACTGTTACCACCACGTGGTTGGGTGGAATTATTGCTGGATTACAAGTGGAATGGTGGTGGCAATCCCCATTTATGGAGTCCTATGCTCTATGGGGATTTCGGCAGAATTACCACCAGCAATCATTTCACCATCATTTTGTTGATTTTGCTGATTTTTGTTTTTTTTTACTCCACCTCAATGCAAAACCTACAGTACATCAGTGCAATAATGTGGTGGTAATGGACTGACCTCCATTTTATCTATGTTTATTTTGTTTTACTGCATCACCATACTTATAATGTGGCCTGTGGGCTTGTTGCCCCTTGTTTAGGAAGCCCTCACCTTCAGAAGACTCCCCCTTATTTCCTTTGATGATATTCCCAGGTGTTAGGGCAAAACACACCCAAATCCAGGACCATGTGTGTCGCATCAGGTGAAGAGGTGTCCACTCCTTGTAACTCCACACGTGCTTACCTTGCCTTCTTGGCAATGGAAGGTGTGGGGAGATGCTCAACCTCCAACACCTTCTTGTGACACTCCTCTGCCTCCTAATTGTCAGATAGGTCCAGAACCTGCGCCGCACCACCTAGTGCAAACCCATCCCCAGGAGCATCCTCTGATGGATCCTCTCTTCCTCACCTTTCTCCCCATTGGCACCCACCCAGAGTCAAGCCATTCCATATAACCCCTACAGGTTTCTTGCTGCAGCCTCCCCCTTCTTCCACATTAGAACAATGATCAGATCTCAAGGCTCTTCTTGAGTGTCCTCCTGCTTCTCCGCTGAACTGCTTCCGTGGGCGGCTGAATCCACAATAGGCCATTGGTCCTCCTACAAAGCACCTAATTCTGCATTCATTCCCACTCCTTCTCCCGAGGCATCCCACAAAGTCGGAATTGGCTCCTGCCAACTCAAAGGACTGGTGATACTGAATGGTCCAGGCCTGTGAAGCGGCACCAATGGAGATAGGGAGGTCCTCCATTACTCATTCATCATGGTAGAAACCTCTTTCTCCTGTGTGGAGACATGCATTTTCTATTGCTCCTACTCCTCGTCGTTTCCTTCCTACCTTCTCCCACTGATGCACTTCAGTTATGACATTATGCAAACAGTAAACAAAAAAGAGAATCAGGATAACACAAGAGTACCCCTCAGACGCAAATACCACCACTCCTCAAAAACAAATCAACACACTTGACAAATCTGGAACACGCTAAACTATGACACACCAACCCAGCAGTAAGTGGGAGGGAACCTAGGAAAGGGCAAACCTTTGGATGTTTTTTTTTATGGGGTACGAACAGAAAAAGGAATGCTTTTTGGGGCATCTCATGTCTTTTACTTTTCAATAGGGGAAACAAAGTGGTAGAGGGACAAGGTGAAATACATAGCATTTGCTTGGTTCTGGAAAACTAGCAAAACAGTGAACAAACACTTAGTCAACGGGGCAAGAATTATCCAAGAAAATATGGAAAGCCAAACGCCTAAACCCTCTCACAACTCTGCTCAGTACACTGAAAAACACTTCAAACATGCACCAGTTCTGACCTTGCTCTGTCTACACCTTCGAGTGCAACCTAGGAAAATCCAAAATGGAACAGGAAGGATGTTGAGTTTTTGGAGAAGTTAAAACTTGGATTAAGCTTGGATTGGCTGAACATTCTGAACAGACCATTACGAGAGGGATCTGATTGGCCGAGCAAAACTGACAAATAAGTCTGGGGTTCACTGTGAGCACCGGCTGTAAATTTGTAGCATCGGATTAATCATATCAAAAAGGTCTGAAGTGCCCATGAGTCGATTCATTTTTCAATGTTTTTTTTTTTTTTAAAGCGCGGATAGACTCAATCATCACACACATATGTGACACGCAATAGAGTATGCCGTATCACAAAAAGCTACCTCCAAACGGAATATAAAAAAAATACATGCAGAATGTTTCTGTTAAATGCTAGTGAATAGTTTTAATACAAGTGATGCAAAAACAAGACCCGTGTTTAAAGCAATGATTTTAATCACTAGATTCAGAGGTCAGGTTTTGTGGTTTAATGTCTTTAAAGACACATATTGTTTATCTATGTTTGAGGGAAAAGCGAGGGCATGTATTATGTATTGTGGCACGACAGAACAATTAGTCTGTGTTGCGGTATGCAGGACTAGTTGGACATGACAGACGAAAATGTATGTGAGTGGGTCACAGACATCCAGGTATTTTATGTCGTACCACAAGAGAGCACATTTTGTTGAACATGTTTTGGGACAGTTTGGGCAAGATATAGAGTGTGAGCAAAATACAGTGGTCGAAGTGAACGGGAGCGGTCGGGAGCGGTGCTCCTCTACTTTTTTAAATTACGTTTTACAGCTCCTATACTTTTATTTTAAAAAGAAACTGTTCCGGAAAGGTTTCGTTTTAAAATAGAAGTGTAGGAAGACGGTGCAGCTTGCACTTTCAGTGCACTGCACTTAACGTTCCCTTAAACAGCAGGTGCAAGTGTTTGGAGGTTTGTATTGTGTGTGGGAGGGGGTGTGGTGATGGGGTCTGTGGGGAGTGGGTGCAGGCCAGCAGGGAACATAGTTCCACTACTTATTTTCGTACACTTCGACCACTAGAGCAAGTGTATCATTAGAGAACACCTATTACACTTGGAGGAACAGGAGGTCAGAACGTTTCTTTTGGAAGGCGTGTAGAGGAGGGCAATTGTATGGTGGCTGTTTTTGGGAAGCAAATTTGCATACATATGCTTGCTCATTGCATGAACAGATTTCTTACAAAGATGACATATAAGTGTGAGAAAATGTGAGAACTTTGAGAAACAAATTATGCATTTAAATTAAGGTCAATTAAAACAAAATGGAATGCTTAAGAACCGCATCTACATATAACAGCAAGACGCAGAAACAAATACTCAAGATCTCTTGCATGATGTCACTAAATTGCAGTTCTACCTGAGGGTTCAGGATACTTGGCACTGAAGAAAGAAAGGTCTGTTATTCCTATCAACTACTGGACTCATAAGGATAAAGGCTTGGATGGACCTGCAAGGATTCGTTCGTCCGAAATCTCAGTCAAACACAGGTCCCTCCAATGAATGCATCAGCCCACTGGGCCGCAGACTTCAGTCAGAAAGTCATATGCCTGGTGTCTGCCCGAGAGCGGGAAGAATGTTTGCATAGTTGTCCTGCCATCAGATTGTTGCCAAACATTGAAGCGTGCAATGCATGGAGATATGGCAAATGCACATTTTATACAACATATTTACGAGTTTTGTTTCGATCGATCATGTTGCTTTCCACAGTTGCAAAACATGTTCACTGTTGCACGCATGATGCATGCTTGTCTTTGTGGGGTGCCCTTCTGTCCTATCAGCAGAAGCATAGCATTACAGGCTTGCAGTTCAATAGCAAGTAATCAGCAAGAAGCACAGTTTTACCGAACATGTGTGGTCAACTGCCATTTTGGAGTACAATTATGTGACAGAGAAACAGCAGGATGGAGACAAAGGATGTAGATTGAATTGAGCATTCTAGCTGCATAATACACCACCCACATCATAGATACTGCATGGTAACACAGATTCAACTTCATGGGAAAACACTACCGCCAGCAATAATACACACACATTGACAGATCGTTGACTGTATTAGGCTTCAGTAAGACCTCATGACCAGATCATGTTCATTTTGTTTTGCATTTGTTTGGACAATGAAAAATAATAGTGCACTGGGCATACTAAGTAAAACAACAGCTATGCTCCTGCATGTTGCCAGTGCATGATAGTGTATCTTGCATGCGTAATGTACCAATTGAATTGTTGCCTCTTCCATTTCTTTAAACACCACCTTCATTTATCAGGCATTATTCATTAATCAAGGATATCGTATTTTACTGAATCGCATTCAATAAATTCATTAAATGAGCAAAATACTGCATTTAATTAAAATAAAACACGTTTTTATTATAGCAAACATGTTTCCCACCAAATGGACCAGAATTAGGGCGCCTGTTTTTTGAAAGATTTTTTTTAATGAAAAAGTAATTGCATCCTCGTTATAATTAGATGCTGTGGGTCTGATTCAGAATGCATTTTAATGGGACAGTCTATTAAAAACACTTTGTGGATCAGGCCCTGTAGGTTTCCCAACTCTATTCATTGAATGCATCCACATCTCTGCCTGCATCTCATATTGATGTGTACGCGATATTCAATAATAATACACTACAGCCAAGTCAATGCCTAGTCTGGGATGCTGAGGAAAACCCTTATTGACGTGTTTTTATGTCCAGTTCAGTACTCGGGATGACAACCCGTGTATAACACCCCCCTCTTAGAATCCCCCTGACCCCACTGAGCCAAGAAGTAGGTTTGTTTTGCAAATTAAAATGTTTATTTGAAAATTTAAACAATATATATATATCACACTTCTATAAATAAATTGATAATGGATATTACACTTGTGAAGATGAGCAGTAATCAGCAAGAGGTAACTCATGAATAGGAACAGAAGAATAAGGTGGGAAAGAATGCTTTATATGGTTCAAGGAAACGCAATGATGAATGAAATGCAGTACAGAAAATAACTTGATATGGCTTAAACAAAAGACAATGTAATCACTTTTCCTTGACAATTCACTCCCCCCCTATGCAATGTAAGAAATAGAAGGAGAGCACACAGTCTTCAAGAATCCCAACAAATCACACTTTATAATGCAATACACAGTTCCAGTTCTCACAGCAAGCTTAGGGAAAACAGGGATGAGTTTTAAACACAGGCGTATTACTTTAATGTGGTTTGCAAGGAAGTGAAAAGGTGCTAAAATTGCTTTTAATTCCCTCTAGAGGTTCAGGATAGGTGATGGCTACTTTATATTAGTTCAGGCTCACTTTAACAATACTCTATGAATGATTAGCAGATTGCAAACGAATTTTAGCAAAGAGAAGCAAAAAGCTGCTGATTTCTACAGATGAAGAAATCGGGCCAAATCGCAAATCGCAGTAAATTTTGCGAGTGCGTGTCTCGCGATTACGGAAAAAGTATAGGGAGCAGGAAGTCGGTTCTATGTACTTTGGAAAGCCTAGTTTCTAAGCTTTCAGATGAAAGTTAAACCACGTTCCTAGGACAAACGGTTACGGAGATACGGATGATTTAATAAAGGTAGATTTTCAGATTTAAAGTAAAACTCAAAATGACAGGTGACAGCTTGCAGCTGCAGAATTGACAGGTGACAGTTGTGTAGCTTTAAAAATGACAGATCATATGATTTCTAGGAGGCTGTTCTAATTAGGTTAAAATAGCTTGAATTAGATTATTTTAACTAAGAGATTGGGTTCTGCACAGTTCTGGCGGATACTCACTCCTAATTTTGAAATGAATGGGCCTCGTCACGGATCTGGTCAACTGGACTGGACTTCGATTCTCTCTGCTCGGCGGGTCAATCAGGCACCGGTTCTGCTCACAGTGGTCTGGGTCTCTCTGGATCTCTGGTCTGGTCTCTGGCAATTGTTCTTGGCAAAGAATTCAAACAGCTCACCCGGCTGTGGAATAATTTGCAAATGATTTTAAGGATGCTGAGGCCTGCTGAGAAGAGTTCTCAGTTTGTGGGTTTAGGCCCTTGCTTTAAGTTCTGAAGTAAAGTTCTAGTCTTTGGAGATTGATGGATGTGAAGTCTAGAGTCTCCCGGCAGAGCGTCCCGCAGAAAATGGAATTGAATGTCTCTACCTGTCCCAGCAGTCTCTTTTTATGTGTTTTGGAAGTGGGTGTGTGCGTGGCATAGCTGAGCCTGCCCCTCTCTACTTGTCATTGGCCCAATTCTCCCCTCTCCCATGATTGGGAGAAGGAAATGGCTTGTCATCATGATGAGGTCTGTTTATGGGTCAGAGGATCCTCCCTTGGTCAATTTGCCCACAAATCTATATTTGATTCAAATACATATTTCCCCGGTACACAAGTGGTTGACATTACATGTACATATTATATATTCCTTATGGTCCATGCTTGTCTGCCTCTGATCTTCCTGGGGGCTTGCATTCAAAAATGACAACATTTTGCGCTCTTTGACTGGTTTACCAATATCGGACATTTACCAAAATTTACACACATGTGCGCAAGGAGTATGGACATTAATTGATGAAGTGTCAGATTTTTAACATGCAGACATTTGGAGTAAGACCCTATTTTCCGCTAGCAACCCCCCAGAATACACCACAGGGTCCTAACGCCTCTTAAAACGTGCACAGAAAAATCACAAGACTAATGGTATTAATTATATAATTTTGACCAGTCCGCACTATGCGTTATCTATCTTTTTAAAATTATGCTCTGGTCAAAAAGGGGTGTGGCTTCCCACATCACAGGGTGGAATAACTGGTTTATCCACTTCCCCCAAGCTCAGCTGCTAGCAGAGGCACTGCCCCTCCCAGTTTCCCCCAAGAGGAAGCCACTTTACGGCCCCCCCAATATAGCATTTGCCTGAGCCAAAAAAGGCCCATTGTTCACTTCCCTGTAGTCCCCAGCTGCCACTCCCCTTTAAATCAACAGGGCCATGTGACCTCCTTTTGGTGGGGCCATAAGGATGCAGCCAGGCCTGGGAACACAGCTGTTGATCCAGTTTCAACTCCTGTCGGGGGTAGTTGTCAGGCAGAATCCAGTTTCATTAAGCCAGGTTTCAGCTAAATGTCACTTTTTGTTCCCAGTTTTCTACATTCAAATCAAACTGACAATGTGTACATATACATTAAATAATTACTTCCTTCAAGTCATTTCAGAATATAGTTTTACATTGTATCCACCTCTTAGCAAGTCTTTCCTTGGTCAGGTTTGGGTTCCTCTGTTCAGTTTTACACAAAAGTCTGGTGGTTTTAAAACACCGTTTTTCTGATAGTGGTGAGTACCGGTATTGCAACCATTTTTGGGATTAAGAAAATGAATTCCCCACAGTTCTGAGTTGCTTTTTGGCAATCAGCATTGCCATTCCCAATGGTTTCAGGCTACTGTGTGTGTAGCCCAATGGTGGTTTTAGGCAGTGCCCTCCTGTGCTCACAACATAGGCAAAAATGGGTGGCAGCCTATTCTTCATGTTTTCCCTGTGCACTCTCTGGGGAGTTCTGGCCATCATGATGTTTTCCATGCCAGTACTGCACAGTTTTATGGTAGGGCTTGGATGCATGGGTAAAAACATCCCACAGATGACAGATGTAACCACGTGATGACTGCTGACTCTGTTTCCTCTTCTGCATATGACAAGAACAAGTGCCATCCATAGGGATTGCTGTAATGGTGGCCATGACGTTTGGTCACAGAGAATCTGCTATCTGTGCATAAGGGCAAGAGGGAGATCAAAGGAATATTTTGGAAACCAATACAAGTGGCAATACCTCTATAAATATATTACAGGGCCACTACGGTGGCCGTATAGTTATGGTTAAGTTGCTAATCCCAGAGGAAGAGCACTGTTTGTGCGGCTTATAACTTTGCCATCCCCCGGGTGAATCCTCACTAAATTTAGCAAATAAAGCATATGGTCCGGGGGGAAAAGTTAAAAGGGGGGTCCCAAAATTTATTTTTTTCCCATATACTGAATTGGGGAAAAACTTTGTGCACGACTACCGATCAAACCGCTGGACGGTTTTTCACCAAATTTGCGGCAGGAGCAGCGGTTTGGTCCCACAAGAGTGCTTTTGCAAATTTGGTGAAAATCCGTTCAGCATTTTTTTTAAACGATCAAATAGTAGGTCTAAAAAAATTTGTGATATCTATGTCCGCTCTGCAGTCACACTTACCTGTTCACTCCTCAGACAAGATAACGATTGGCTAATCGGGCACGTAATTTCCGTGGACATGTGACATGTTCTCTCATTGGATGGTGAAGAGCGTGAAGTGCATCAGATTGTTCCGATGCATCCGCCATCTTTGATCTGTGTTTTGATGTCTGCGGACATCGCTGCAAAAACATATAAAAAAAAGAACATTGCACTTGTTAAACTTATCAAATACTGTCTCGGAAGGTGCGGGTTGATGAGGCTGGGATGGGATTTTGATGCAAGAAGTAAGAAGGTGGTGTTTTTTTGTCACAAAAGTTATACGGTACATTTGGAGGTGTTCCTCAATATAATGTGTGTAAAGTATAGGCGAAGGATTAATGTGTATGTGTTACAATGTATTCGAAATAATATTGGAGTCAGACTGGCGCCCCCTAGAGTTTGGCATTCGAGGCAGCCTCCTTCATGTTTGATGGAAAGAGCGGCTCTGCACGTTTATGCGAGTACCAGTTCTCATGAATGCATTGAGCCATGTTGTTGCAAAGTGAGAATGTATTTGGATTCTGAGTGAAGGTCACCAGCTTTGATTTTTTTGGTTGCGAGCTAAGGATGCCCACGCATGGGACTGAAACTATAAGGGTCGATTGACCTTGAGGGAATGGGAATATTCAGTAAGAATGCAGGGAGAGGAGGTTTGGAATAATGAACATTTGATAAGGTTATGCATTCCAAAAGTTTGTAAGGAACATTTAAATCAGTTCATGACGATTCTTTGGTGCGAGCGCATTGAGCATTGCAGTCTGAGTTACACAAAGAGAATGGAGATGGTGAATATCATGTAAGTTTGCTTTTGGCGACTCTACACCGGAACAAGCTTTAATTTATTATTATGTGAACTTTAATTTTGGCAATGTAACTGAAGTACTATCTTTCTGTGGTTGTCATTTTTTTGTGGTTATGGGGAGTGCAGAATCTATGTAGACTATCACTAGATTCACCCAGGTTCAACACTAATATTTCTTTAAAATGTCATGTATGACCATATCGATTTGTGTATCAGTTTCTACATTCTTTTTGTCTTTTTTGAGATTGTTTGCTGTGTGTGCTAATTGTTAGTTTAAACTGAATGGAGAATTAAGAAATCAATATATGTATTGTAATAAAGGTTGGGTAGTGATACATATTTTCTGTTATGTTTTCCACATAGCTACATGCTGCCTTACTGCGACTGCCATGGATTCCAGATGCCGACTGATGGCTTCTTCAATTGCCAGGTGCACGTAGCCGTCAACGTCTGGATCACCATGACTGTTTTGTGGGATGATCGCCCAGAGCCCATGTGTCCGTACGCTGCACTAGCGATTAGGATTAACATAACATCTTTTATGGTTGTCTAGGCCCAAGTTCATGCCGACGCCCTGAAATTCACTGTGCAACCCAAGTTGTCCCTTTATTGAAAACAAACACTTTGTGTATGGGAAAAGAACAACGTGTGCCTCACGATTAACATTTTCGATCACGAGCGAAGAAACAAATTTGCAATTTGATTGAATATAGGAATAGTCGGATGTTGACGGAGAGTTTATTGTGAAATAAAAGTACTTTACAAATTGTACAGTGTTATTGTTTCCTTTTAAAGCCCAGTTTAATATGTTGAATTGTGACGTGCCATGTTGTTTGTCGATGTGTGTTGATTTTCGGGTTCTGCATCACGGCACGTAGGTGATTATGGGTGCATTTGGCAATGCTACAGAGGAACATCAGCGAGAAAGGTGTTGAATATCTAGGGTTGGTTATTTGAGGGTCAGGTGCAGAGCATATGATTTAGTAATGTGAGTTTAGTTTACCTTAGGCAGATGCAGCAATGGATAAGAATAGCACAAGATGGATGCGCCCTGCTGTCACATTTCGTATGTTTCTAAAAGAGGAAAAATGAGGTAAGGTGCATTGGAAATGTTTGCCATAGATCGACGTATGTACAAAAATACATGGTCGAACTCTCGGGACAATAATATTTTCTGAGCGGGTCACTTGTGAAACGTATGCAATAATGTTTGGGGAGGTGAGGGTGAAGACGATGGGTGGAATATTTCTGATATGAATTCGAATGAGTTTACAAAGTTTGTTGGGATTTTGTGCACCCCTTATATGACGAATCATTTGTGTATTCTTTTGACAGTTTTGAAAAAATAAAACGTGGGTGGATTTCCAGGAAATTTGCGTAAGGTTCATTGGCAACGATCGAAATGCATGGTTTTGCAAATGTGGCAGTGTTTTCTTAATTGGCAAGTGTCTAGCTTTAGTGACTGAGGGGTAGGCTGTAGCCATGGGCAGTGGCCCGAATGTCAGGGTCATGGTATAAGGTCATGATCCGGACAATGTGGCTACTGGCCATGACCAGAAGGGACAAAACATAGGATTAAAGTGGCCATGTCCACCTGGGACTGGCTTTATGGTAAAGTTATTCGAAATTAGGATACATTTGAAAGGGAAGAAAATTGTGCTTGTGGTAATATGGGCACAGGGATTTGTTTTTGCCTTTTGCAGGCAGCCATGGAAAGCGAAGAGGAGCCCTGCGTGGAAGAACCCCTGCCTTCCCTTTCCATGGTGGCCATCTTGGAAAAGGATTTTACTTATTTTCTATCGGACGAAAAATCCTCTTTTTTAGTAGCACGGGTCACCGCTTTGGAAACCTAGCCTGCTAATGGCATTCATCCCCCATTTTAGGGGCTGGAATGGGGGGTAATGGTCCAAAGACCTCGTTATCCACTCTCGCTTCGATTGGGCTGTTAACTTGGGCTGCTGGCCCTTTATCCCTTTATCCTCCCTGGAACGGAGGATGACCACCACAATATTCCCATTAGCATAACACAAAATGCAAATGGAATGTTGGAAAATCTTATTGCGTCTATGTACTTTACTGAGAAATATAACGTAGATGGAGTCTATGCAGGTTTTTTTTAGTCCTCTTTTTTAACTGTGAAAGGTGGTCCCTAAAGGAACATTCATTTTGTTTTTGAATGGCTTTTTTTGGCAGGAGGGGTAAGAATGAAAGTTGGGGAGGGAACTGAGGGAAGAGGCACCAAACACTCGGGAAAATGTTGCGCATGTGTTATTTCTAAGATAGGCCACAGTGTTTCCCATGCTTCTTGATTACAGCAGTGATGGTGTCTCTTGGGGAGAAGGGATGGCCTTAGCTGATGTCATTTTAAGATAAATAGCAGTATTTCTAAAAGTATGTACTGTGTACTAGATTGTTAATGACTGAGTACAAATAGGTGTTGGAGCTGTGCAAGGGAAATGTTGAAGTTGCAAGTTCCTACATCAGTAGAAAATGTACTTCCACACTGTCCACGAAGCACAGATCTTATTGTGAAGTGAGTACGGGTTCTCGGACGGTCATCATGCTGTGCGCCACCATATGGTCATGTGGAATTCTCCGGAAGGTGTGTAATGAAGTCAGATGTTCGTAGAGATTATGGTTATGTTGCACTATTAGAAACCTATGACATTCAGTAAAAAAGATTGTTAAATGGATGTTATGGTTAAGTTGTGCTACTAAAAACCTATGCAATTCAGTAAAAAAAATGTTGTTAATGGGACGTCATGGTTAAGTTGCTCTACTAAAAACCTATGAAATTCAGTACATACCATTCAGAAATTCAGGTATGTGTGCACTACATACCTAATGAAATTTATTCCAATAACCCTTCACACTTTTTGATCAACGTTGCTATAAGAATTCCTTGTACAGACTTTTTATGAAAATAAATGCACATGTGATGTCATCAGTGATGTCATCAATGACATTTGTGATGTCATCTTTGATGTCTTGGGTGTTAGTCTTAGCAGTGCACATTGTGGCGCGAGTTGTGGTTGCTTAGCTTATCATAACTGGCGAATTTCAAGGGTTTTTCGGTTTTACTTGGAACCATAACGTCCCTTTAACAAAGTATTTTTTACTTCATTTCATAGGTTTTTAGTAGCACAACTTAACCATAACGTCCTTTTAACAAAGTTTTTTTTTTTTTTACTGAATATGTATATACAATCTTTATGCCTTGGACTATATTCTGTAAACATAGATTGCACATCCAGGAGTGTGGGGGCAGAAGACCGGGTATGCGATGAAACATTCAGTGTAGCATTTCTATAACTTGGTGAAGAGAAGCATACACATTGCTGTTGATGGGGTCATCTATACCTCTATGCAGATTCTCGTCCATGCATCAGCATTTCTTTGTTCCATCAGTAATGGGTTATTCATTTTACTACATTACATCCAATAGGAAAGTACAATACCGTTGGAAGTGATGATAAACAATACTTGGCAAGCTCCTGAGTGCGCCACCAACGTCATTAGATTAGTGACATTATTGCGTGAAGTGCTGGAAGGAATTACAATTATCTAATAGAACAGGGCTCATTCATTATGCTGCCCTTTCTGCCTTCTCCCTGTCATAGGCCGCATCATCAATATTTCCAAGGAGTTAAACAGTGTATTATTTTCTTAAGCTCGGCATTTTCTTATAGACTTAAACACAATCTCCTCATCTTTCCTGATGGCATATCCACCCTCGTTACAGTGTGTTTCATCTTCATAACTAATCACCTTGTACGTTCATTACTATGACAAAGCAGATCATAGTGGAATGCCTCTCAGGCGATTGCTTCATAATGCCTCACTTCGCCTGTGCATCCCTTGCAAAGGAAAAACTCACCCTTGCGTCAAGCATTGTGCAATACTTTCTTACATTCATTGGGTGATTATGCACTTTCGGTAATTGCAGATTCCACAATCCTGCAAACTCATGGATGTTTTATGCTGATAAGCTGGCCGTTTTTGGTGTTGAAGCCATATGCACGAATGGTCAGTTTTTCCACCACTACAATCCTGGTCAGTTGTATGCTGGGACATGTGATTTGAACAAAGTGCCTGCAGGAATATGTTTCCAGTGGTCATTTTTTGGTGTGCATGATGAGGCTATATTTTTCCCTGAACAAATGAATTACATACTTTTTTGATTTAGTTAGCATAGAGTCAGACAAAGATCAGTATAATGATTATGAATACACCTCCCACTTTATTACATGGCCTGTGGTAGCGGCCATGTATTTATGGTTAAGTTGCTAAACCCATAGGAAGAGCCCTTTTTGGGCGTCTTATAACTTCGCTCTCCCTGGACGAATCCTCACCAGACTTTGCAAATAAAGTATATGGCCCACTCTGAATCAGTTTGCAAAGATTGGTGAGGTTTGGTCCGGGGGGGGCAAAGTTATAGGGGGGATCCCATCATTTCTTGTTTTCCCATAGAATGAATGGAGAAAAAGATTCTGTCACGCCTACAGCCCAAACAGCTGGATGGATTTTCACCATATTTTTGGCAGGAGCGGCGGCTTGGTCCTGAAAGCGTGCTTTTGTAAATTTGGTGAAAATCCATCCAGTAGTTTTTTTTTTTTAAAACAACAAAAAATTAGGTCTCCAAAAATTAGTGATAGCTATGTCCGCTCCATGGACACACTTCCCTGTTTGCTCCGTGAACAGGACACCGATTGGATAAACGGCTTGCATCGTGTCCGCTGTCGAGGAACGAGATTTAACTTTCATCTGAAAGCTTAGAATCTAGGCTTTCCAACGAACCTAGAACCTGACTTCCTACTCCCTATACTTTTTCCGTAATCGCGACACACGCACTCGCGAAATTTACCGCGATTTGCGATTTGGCAAGATTGCTTCATCTGTAGAAATACCAGCTCCATTCTTTCCTTTGTTAAAATCCGTTTGCAACCTGGTAATAACTCATAACGCATTGCTAAAGTGAGCCTGAACTAATATAAAGTATCTCTCCCTCGCCCTGGATCTCTAGAGGGAATTAAAATCAGTTAGCCCATTTTCCCATCCATTGCCATCACATTTAAAAGTAATTTGCCTGTGTTTAAAACTCATCCCTGTTTTCCCTAAGCTTGCTGGGAGAACTGGAACTGTGTATTGCATTATAAAGTGTGATTTGTTGGGATTCTTGAAGACTGTGTGCTCTCCTTCCATTTCTTGTATTGCATAGGGGGGGAGTGAATTGTCAAAAGAAAAAGTGATCATATTACCTTTTGCTAAAATCATAACAAGTTATTTCTGTACTGCATTTTATTCCACCTTGCGTTTCCTTGAACCATATAAAGCATTCTTTCCCACCTTATTCTTCTGTTCCTATTCATAAGTTACCTCTTGCTGACTACTGCTCATATTCACAAGTGTAACATCCATTATCAATTTATTTATAGAAGTGTGATATATATACATATATTGTTTACATTTTCAAATAAACCTTTTAATTTGCAAAACAAACCTACTTCTTGGCTTAGTGGGGTCAGGGGGATTCTAAGAGGGGGGTGTTATACAAGGGTTGTCATCCAGAGTACTGGACTGGATATAAAAATACATCAATAAGGGTTTTTCTCAGCATCCCAGACTAGGCATTGACTTAGCTGTCGTGTTGATTGAATATCACTTACACCGCGGACATATGACGCATTCGCTGATTGGATGGTGAAAAGCGTGAAGTGCATCAGATTTTTGGAAACGGCCGTCATCTTGGATTCGCGGACAGCGGCCAGTGTCCGCAGACATCGCGGTAAAACACATTAAAATACGCACAATTGCACTTGTCAAACTTATCAAATAATCTATGGGTAGGTGAGGGTGATGAGGATGGGATGGGATATGGCTGCAAGAAGCAAAAAAACAGGCGTTTTTCACAGCTGAGTTCCACGAACGGTCCGGATGTTTGCGAACAGTCCTGTGAAGTACATGAACACCTCAGTTGGTAAAAAGCAATTCTTGAATGGCTTATAACTTTGGTGCCACTTAATGAAACTGCATTTTTGACCTAATTCAGAATCATTTTGCAAAGTTTGGTGGGGGCAAATTTAGAGGGGGCAAAATAATGTAAAGGCTTATAAATGAGGTGCCATTTGACAAATCTACAATTAATTTGGCAAGTTGATAATAGATCGATAAATGTTTTTTGACAAGTGAAATAATGTAGGTACAAAAAATAGTCATATACCTTTGGTGACTGATGTGTAGCCTGTGGCCATGGGCAGGGGCAAGATTGTCCGGGTCTTGGAATATGGTCATGATGTCAATCTGGCTACTGGCCATGACCACAAGGAACAACTCATGGGGTTAAAGTGGCCATGTCCACCTGGGACTGGCTTTATGGTAAAGTTATTCGAAATTGGGATAGGTTTGAAAGGGAATAAACATTTGCTTTGGGTAATCTGGTCATAGGGTTCTATTTTCGCCTTCTGCAGATTGCCATGGAAAGCAAAGAGGGGCCCTGTACAGAACCCCGCCTTCTCTTTCCATGGTGGCCATCTTGAGAAACGTATTTTCCTTGTGTCCCGGTGTAGGGAGAAACATCCTTATTTTAGCACCCCAGGTTCCCGCTGTGGGACTTGGCTAGGGGGCCAACTGGCCTTCATCCACCATAACAGGGACTGTAATGGGGTGATAATGGTCCGGAGTCCTCGTTATCCACCCTCGCTTCACTTGGGCTGATAACTTGGGCTGCCTGGCTAGTATTCACTGTTCCAGTTCCTGGAACGGGGGATAAACACCACAATATTTCCATTAGCATAACACAAAATGCAAATGTAAATGTTGGAAAATCTTGCAGAGTCTATGGGCCTCATTACAAGATGTGCGGAATGGGTTTAACAGCATGGGTTATGGTGCTGACACCATTAAACCCATTCCACATGATTACGAGGTCCCCTTGCGGGACCCGCTCTGGATGTCTCATTTTACCAGACATCCAGAGCGGGTCCCGCGAGGGGACCAGGGAGCTAACAGCTGGCCGGTCATAATCGGCCCATTGTTATCTCCCACACACATTCCCGTTGAGCCCTATGGGGGCTCAAATGGGAATGGAGAAGGTCCGTGCCCGGGTTCCCTGAAGGAGGAATTACCGGGCCCTCTGAACTCGGAATGGCCCGGTAATTCCCCATTCAGGGAACCCGGACCTGGGCCTGATTTTGGAGGCAGCCATGGCACCAAAGCGCCATGGCTACCTCCAAAGTCGTAATGAGGCCCAATGTACTTTATTGAGAAATATAAAGTAGATGGGCCCTCATTACAAGTCAGGCCTTAAGGGTTTAACGGCGCGTCAGCGCCGTTAACCCTTAACGCCTGATTCACACTTTAACGCCTGCTTTTTGCAGGCGTTAAAGTCCAAGGCGCTAAACGACCTTGGTGCTAATTACGGCACCGTAATTTACGGTGCCGTAATTAGCGCATTCCCCATCCCCATTATGCCCTATGGGGCAAAAATGGGAATGGGGAAGGGCAAATGGTGAATGGGGAATTACCGCCCCACTCAACTTGGAATGGGGCAGTAATTCCGCCATCCACCATGGAGGAATCCGGCATGGACCATGGTGCTAATAGCACCATGGTCCACCGCCTGACTTGTAATGAGGGCCATGGAGTCTATATGTTGTTTTTTTAGTTCTATTTTGTAACTGTGAAAGGTGGTCCCTAAAGGAACATTTCTTTTATTGTTTTTGGGTGTATGTATATTTTTTTTTCAGGAGAGCTAAGAACGAAAGGTGGGGAGGGAAAGGAGGGAAGAGGCACCAAACATTAATATGGAGGGTCAGGTGGACAGGGGAAAATGTTGCGCGTGTGTTATTTCTAAGGAGGCGGGCAGTGTTTCTCATACTCCTTGATTACAGAACTGGTGGTGTCTCTTGGGGAGGAGGGATGGCATTAGCTGATTCCATTTTAAGATAAATAGCAGTTTTGCTAAAAGTATGTACTGTGTACTAGATTGTTAATGGATGAGTAGGATGTCATGATCTCTCCTTCCAAAAGGCCAGGACTTACCCAACTCCCTTGGAAGCAGACCCATAACCCAGGTTCCGAGTGCCAATCAGTCCCA
The DNA here is from genome assembly GCF_040938575.1 of Ambystoma mexicanum. Taxonomy (NCBI): domain Eukaryota; kingdom Metazoa; phylum Chordata; class Amphibia; order Caudata; family Ambystomatidae; genus Ambystoma; species Ambystoma mexicanum. Next base: position 1,512,443,579 of record NC_090937.1, on the reverse strand, counting down.
ATTGGGACCCTTTGGACCCTGTCCTGGCGCCAGTGGCACCAGGCTCATAAATATGCCCAGTCCCAGCGCTGGAAGCGCCGGGCTCATAATGCTTGGGTGGGCTTACCTGCAGCAGACCATGCTGCTTACTTACCTGCCAGTTGAGCCTCTGATCCTCTTCTGTTTGGGACTACTTTTCCTGTTGTGTGGGGCAGGAGCCACTCCCTAGGTTCAGAACACTGGAACTCTTCTGGAAAGCAGGAACTCTTTTTCTTCTAGGCGAGGCTGTGGAAGGAGACACCTAAGCACTACAGGAGGCTATTTAAACCACACCCGATGGATGAATCTTGCTTTGCGTTATTCTGCATCCTCTGCAGCAGAACGCTCATCGTGTCTTCTGCATCTGATCCTGGGCCTAAGGGAAAAAGGCTTACCATCCTGAATCCAGTCTTCAGCAACACCTATAAAGACAAGAAAGAACAGGTTAGCACTACGGTCTTCAGTGACAGCGCATCTCTTACCTGGTCCATTGGCTGTCACCAACGCCTCGCGCTGCATTCCGGCATCTGAAAGACAAAGGCTTACCTACTCTTCGCGTGCTCCGGAGGTCTTCGCACTGCATTCCGGCATCTGAAAGGCAAAAACTTACCAACTCTTCGAACGCTCCGGAGGCCTTCGGCGCTGCATCCCGCATCTGAAAGACAAAAGAAGGAACGTTTAAAGACATTGGGTAACTTTAATACTCACGTGCCATTACTCCTTCCCACGCCGAACCCAGTGGGTATTCCGGCACCCTCCAGCAGCTCCGAACTTGTACCTGCAAGATAAAAGGACAGTTAGTGCGCATCGTGAAGCAGGCAACAAGTGCTTACTTACGTGCTTCCAGGCGCTTCTATTCCTCACACGGGTTCCATCCTCAACTCACTTCGGCCCATCATCCGCCATCGCCGGAACCCTGCAAAACAAGAGACATCATTACAAAAGACTTTTAAAGACATTTGAGATGCTCGGAACTTACCGTTCGTGCAGTAAACGATGGACAGCAGTCCTCTGAAGTCAAGAGGCCTGCACCCTTATCCAGTGAAGAAACTGGTTACGGCACCCTGCCCCGAGGCAGATGGAGAGCACAGCGTTCACTTACCTAAGACATCTTACTCTTCGAGTCAGACATACAGTGCACAGAGGTCCAGCCCAAAGAGCCAACCGTGTGTTACACATCACCTTTGAAGATACAGTATTCGCCCAGTCAAGACCGGCGCCTCTGCGGGAATCAGGTGAGCGTTACATAGGAATAGGTGTTGGAGCTGTGCAAGGGAAATTTGGAAGTTGAAATTTCCTAGATTAGTAGAAAATGCAGTTCTGAACTGTCCGCAAAGCATGGATCTTATCGTGAAGTGTGGACGGGTTCTCTGACATGTCAAAATACCATGCGCCATCGTATAGGGTCATGTGGAACTTTCCGGAAGGTCCGCAATGAAGTCAGATGCTCGTGGACTTCTACGGATGCAAAACTAGTTGAAAATTCTTTCAAAAAGTGTATAGAAGTGTTAAAAATGATTATAGAAGGTGGGAAATGGCAAAATTTTAAGGTGACACTTTATAAATTGGACACAAATATTGCTGTATTGGGTAAGTATGATATTAGTAAGTTGTAGGAAAATAGCATACACTGGTAAAAACCCATGAAATTCACTGAACAAACTTTGTTAAAGGGACATTATGGTTAAGTTGGACTCATAACAACCTAAGAAATTCAATGAACTAATAAAAAGCTATGAAATTCAATGAACATTTTTTTTAAGGGGACGTTATGGTTAAGTTGCGCTACTAAAAACCTATCAAATTCAGTGAAACCACTATGTTAAGGGGATGTTATGGTTACACGTAAAACCGAAAAACCCCTGAAATTCACCAGTTATGGTAAGCTAAGCAACCATAACTCACGCCACCACCATGCACTGCTAAGAATAACACCCATGACATCACAAATATGATTGATGACATCACTGATGACATCACATGTCTAGCCCCTTCTTTTTTTGTTCACTGACATATCTAGGCCAAGCGAGTTTATTCACTGACAGTCAACAACTTAAAATTCAAAAAGTATTACATGTGTAGACTTTGCTATTCGCACATGTTCTTACAGTACATTCCTTAGAATTCAATCACATCTTTTGATGCACATACATAGGGGAAGACGCAGGACTGAAACACAGCCATCATTTCAATGTGTAACGATAACCATGTTGGTTATACACAGTGGCTCATGATACCGCCTCTTGTTTACTTATTTTATTCTCCATGTATAAGCCCCAGATTTGTATACATTGTGGTCTCTTAATGTTTTGTTTGTTGTAGTACAAGTATTTAGTAAGTGATGCATTATTACCTACTTAGTATATGTTTCACAGTACACAAAAGTGTGATACAGAAGCATTCACCGTTTTACTATCCAACATTGGAAAATTAGAAATATGACATCTATATTGTGTATGCTGCAGCCAATGCCTATGTTTCTGTATGAGTAGGTTCCTGTACTAGAAACAACACTGCAATGGAATGTTCTTTGGCACAATACATTGGATAATCAAATATGCAGTTCATCACACATCTCCAGATGACCCCTGACACTTTGTTGTCAACATTACAATCACAACCCCTTGTAGGGACTTCCTATGAAAAGTAAATGCACATGTGATGTCATCAGTGATGTCATCAATCATATTTGTGATGTCATTTTTGATGTCATGGGTGTTATTCTTAGCAGTGCACGGTGGTGGCGCGAGTTATGTTTGCTTAGCTTACCATAACTGGTGAATTTCAGGGGCTTTTCGGTTTAACTTGTAACCACCACGTCCCTTTAACAAAGGTTCTTCACTGAATTTGATAGGTTTTTAGTAGCGCAACTGAACCATAAAGTCCCTTTAACAATTTCATAGGTTTTTATTACTGCAACTTAACCATATTTTCATTGATTTATATATGCACAATCATGTAAAAGTTGATCCCAGGTATACTTATGGACTCAAAAAATGGTTGAACGTGAAATGAGATAGTCAGTTGCCATGTTAAAGAATAATCATATTTATATTTATTCTCAACTTGATGCAAAATGGATGTCAGAAGGAAAATGATCTTTGACTAGCATTTTTCTGCTTTGACATGCTAATACTATGCTTGGGAGTGATGTCTTGACACAGGATTGCACAGAAGCTATATTTAATAATAAAATAGAAATAAAGGATTACATTTAAATATGAGCAAATTATGCATCAATGAAATTCTGCTTCGATGGTCAAAATGCCACTTACATGAAAATGAACTTTTAAAGGACACACATCATCATATGTACATTTGATTCATCCCGAGCACGCATCCACCATGCATTGAACAGTGTTTAAGGGTTCAGAATGAAATTGTCTTTTTTAAGAAAACCAAATTAAATCAGAGCATCCTTGCCTATATAGAGCTCTATACTTCTTATTAATTGCAAATAGACGTCCCACATCAATGAACATATCAGAATTTCAACCACATGATGAGGCTATATTTTTCCCTGAACAAATGAATTACATACTTTTTTGATTTAGTTAGCATAGAGTCAGACAAAGATCAGTATAATGATTATGAATACACCTCCCACTTTATTACATGGCCTGTGGTAGCGGCCTTGTATTTATGGTTAAGTTGCTAAACCCATAGGAAGAGCCCTTTTTGGGCGTCTTATAACTTCGCTCTCCCTGGACGAATCCTCACCAGACTTTGCAAATAAAGTATATGGCCCACTCTGAATCAGTTTGCAAAGATTGGTGAGGTTTGGTCCGGGGGGGGCAAAGTTATAGGGGGGATCCCATCATTTCTTGTTTTCCCATAGAATGAATGGAGAAAAAGATTCTGTCACGCCTACAGCCCAAACAGCTGGATGGATTTTCACCATATTTTTGGCAGGAGCGGCGGCTTGGTCCTGAAAGCGTGCTTTTGTAAATTTGGTGAAAATCCATCCAGTAGTTTTTTTTTTTTAAAACAACAAAAAATTAGGTCTCCAAAAATTAGTGATAGCTATGTCCGCTCCATGGACACACTTCCCTGTTTGCTCCGTGAACAGGACACCGATTGGATAAACGGCTTGCATCGTGTCCGCTGTCGAGGAACGAGATTTAACTTTCATCTGAAAGCTTAGAATCTAGGCTTTCCAACGAACCTAGAACCTGACTTCCTACTCCCTATACTTTTTCCGTAATCGCGACACACGCACTCGCGAAATTTACCGCGATTTGCGATTTGGCAAGATTGCTTCATCTGTAGAAATACCAGCTCCATTCTTTCCTTTGTTAAAATCCGTTTGCAACCTGGTAATAACTCATAACGCATTGCTAAAGTGAGCCTGAACTAATATAAAGTATCTCTCCCTCGCCCTGGATCTCTAGAGGGAATTAAAATCAGTTAGCCCATTTTCCCATCCATTGCCATCACATTTAAAAGTAATTTGCCTGTGTTTAAAACTCATCCCTGTTTTCCCTAAGCTTGCTGGGAGAACTGGAACTGTGTATTGCATTATAAAGTGTGATTTGTTGGGATTCTTGAAGACTGTGTGCTCTCCTTCCATTTCTTGTATTGCATAGGGGGGGAGTGAATTGTCAAAAGAAAAAGTGATCATATTACCTTTTGCTAAAATCATAACAAGTTATTTCTGTACTGCATTTTATTCCACCTTGCGTTTCCTTGAACCATATAAAGCATTCTTTCCCACCTTATTCTTCTGTTCCTATTCATAAGTTACCTCTTGCTGACTACTGCTCATATTCACAAGTGTAACATCCATTATCAATTTATTTATAGAAGTGTGATATATATACATATATTGTTTACATTTTCAAATAAACCTTTTAATTTGCAAAACAAACCTACTTCTTGGCTTAGTGGGGTCAGGGGGATTCTAAGAGGGGGGTGTTATACAAGGGTTGTCATCCAGAGTACTGGACTGGATATAAAAATACATCAATAAGGGTTTTTCTCAGCATCCCAGACTAGGCATTGACTTAGCTGTCGTGTTGATTGAATATCACTTACACCGCGGACATATGACGCATTCGCTGATTGGATGGTGAAAAGCGTGAAGTGCATCAGATTTTTGGAAACGCCCGTCATCTTGGATTCGCGGACAGCGGCCAGTGTCCGCAGACATCGCGGTAAAACACATTAAAATACGCACAATTGCACTTGTCAAACTTATCAAATAATCTATGGGTAGGTGAGGGTGATGAGGATGGGATGGGATATGGCTGCAAGAAGCAAAAAAACAGGCGTTTTTCACAGCTGAGTTCCACGAACGGTCCGGATGTTTGCGAACAGTCCTGTGAAGTACATGAACACCTCAGTTGGTAAAAAGCAATTCTTGAATGGCTTATAACTTTGGTGCCACTTAATGAAACTGCATTTTTGACCTAATTCAGAATCATTTTGCAAAGTTTGGTGGGGGCAAATTTAGAGGGGGCAAAATAATGTAAAGGCTTATAAATGAGGTGCCATTTGACAAATCTACAATTAATTTGGCAAGTTGATAATAGATCGATAAATGTTTTTTGACAAGTGAAATAATGTAGGTACAAAAAATAGTCATATACCTTTGGTGACTGATGTGTAGCCTGTGGCCATGGGCAGGGGCAAGATTGTCCGGGTCTTGGAATATGGTCATGATGTCAATCTGGCTACTGGCCATGACCACAAGGAACAACTCATGGGGTTAAAGTGGCCATGTCCACCTGGGACTGGCTTTATGGTAAAGTTATTCGAAATTGGGATAGGTTTGAAAGGGAATAAACATTTGCTTTGGGTAATCTGGTCATAGGGTTCTATTTTCGCCTTCTGCAGATTGCCATGGAAAGCAAAGAGGGGCCCTGTACAGAACCCCGCCTTCTCTTTCCATGGTGGCCATCTTGAGAAACGTATTTTCCTTGTGTCCCGGTGTAGGGAGAAACATCCTTATTTTAGCACCCCAGGTTCCCGCTGTGGGACTTGGCTAGGGGGCCAACTGGCCTTCATCCACCATAACAGGGACTGTAATGGGGTGATAATGGTCCGGAGTCCTCGTTATCCACCCTCGCTTCACTTGGGCTGATAACTTGGGCTGCCTGGCTAGTATTCACTGTTCCAGTTCCTGGAACGGGGGATAAACACCACAATATTTCCATTAGCATAACACAAAATGCAAATGTAAATGTTGGAAAATCTTGCAGAGTCTATGGGCCTCATTACAAGATGTGCGGAATGGGTTTAACAGCATGGGTTATGGTGCTGACACCATTAAACCCATTCCACATGATTACGAGGTCCCCTTGCGGGACCCGCTCTGGATGTCTCATTTTACCAGACATCCAGAGCGGGTCCCGCGAGGGGACCAGGGAGCTAACAGCTGGCCGGTCATAATCGGCCCATTGTTATCTCCCACACACATTCCCGTTGAGCCCTATGGGGGCTCAAATGGGAATGGAGAAGGTCCGTGCCCGGGTTCCCTGAAGGAGGAATTACCGGGCCCTCTGAACTCGGAATGGCCCGGTAATTCCCCATTCAGGGAACCCGGACCTGGGCCTGATTTTGGAGGCAGCCATGGCACCAAAGCGCCATGGCTACCTCCAAAGTCGTAATGAGGCCCAATGTACTTTATTGAGAAATATAAAGTAGATGGGCCCTCATTACAAGTCAGGCCTTAAGGGTTTAACGGCGCGTCAGCGCCGTTAACCCTTAACGCCTGATTCACACTTTAACGCCTGCTTTTTGCAGGCGTTAAAGTCCAAGGCGCTAAACGACCTTGGTGCTAATTACGGCACCGTAATTTACGGTGCCGTAATTAGCGCATTCCCCATCCCCATTATGCCCTATGGGGCAAAAATGGGAATGGGGAAGGGCAAATGGTGAATGGGGAATTACCGCCCCACTCATCTTGGAATGGGGCAGTAATTCCGCCATCCACCATGGAGGAATCCGGCATGGACCATGGTGCTAATAGCACCATGGTCCACCGCCTGACTTGTAATGAGGGCCATGGAGTCTATATGTTGTTTTTTTAGTTCTATTTTGTAACTGTGAAAGGTGGTCCCTAAAGGAACATTTCTTTTATTGTTTTTGGGTGTATGTATATTTTTTTTTCAGGAGAGCTAAGAACGAAAGGTGGGGAGGGAAAGGAGGGAAGAGGCACCAAACATTAATATGGAGGGTCAGGTGGACAGGGGAAAATGTTGCGCGTGTGTTATTTCTAAGGAGGCGGGCAGTGTTTCTCATACTCCTTGATTACAGAACTGGTGGTGTCTCTTGGGGAGGAGGGATGGCATTAGCTGATTCCATTTTAAGATAAATAGCAGTTTTGCTAAAAGTATGTACTGTGTACTAGATTGTTAATGGATGAGTAGGATGTCATGATCTCTCCTTCCAAAAGGCCAGGACTTACCCAACTCCCTTGGAAGCAGACCCATAACCCAGGTTCCGAGTGCCAATCAGTCCCAATTGGGACCCTTTGGACCCTGTCCTGGCGCCAGTGGCACCAGGCTCATAAATATGCCCAGTCCCAGCGCTGGAAGCGCCGGGCTCATAATGCTTGGGTGGGCTTACCTGCAGCAGACCATGCTGCTTACTTACCTGCCAGTTGAGCCTCTGATCCTCTTCTGTTTGGGACTACTTTTCCTGTTGTGTGGGGCAGGAGCCACTCCCTAGGTTCAGAACACTGGAACTCTTCTGGAAAGCAGGAACTCTTTTTCTTCTAGGCGAGGCTGTGGAAGGAGACACCTAAGCACTACAGGAGGCTATTTAAACCACACCCGATGGATGAATCTTGCTTTGCGTTATTCTGCATCCTCTGCAGCAGAACGCTCATCGTGTCTTCTGCATCTGATCCTGGGCCTAAGGGAAAAAGGCTTACCATCCTGAATCCAGTCTTCAGCAACACCTATAAAGACAAGAAAGAACAGGTTAGCACTACGGTCTTCAGTGACAGCGCATCTCTTACCTGGTCCATTGGCTGTCACCAACGCCTCGCGCTGCATTCCGGCATCTGAAAGACAAAGGCTTACCTACTCTTCGCGTGCTCCGGAGGTCTTCGCACTGCATTCCGGCATCTGAAAGGCAAAAACTTACCAACTCTTCGAACGCTCCGGAGGCCTTCGGCGCTGCATCCCGCATCTGAAAGACAAAAGAAGGAACGTTTAAAGACATTGGGTAACTTTAATACTCACGTGCCATTACTCCTTCCCACGCCGAACCCAGTGGGTATTCCGGCACCCTCCAGCAGCTCCGAACTTGTACCTGCAAGATAAAAGGACAGTTAGTGCGCATCGTGAAGCAGGCAACAAGTGCTTACTTACGTGCTTCCAGGCGCTTCTATTCCTCACACGGGTTCCATCCTCAACTCACTTCGGCCCATCATCCGCCATCGCCGGAACCCTGCAAAACAAGAGACATCATTACAAAAGACTTTTAAAGACATTTGAGATGCTCGGAACTTACCGTTCGTGCAGTAAACGATGGACAGCAGTCCTCTGAAGTCAAGAGGCCTGCACCCTTATCCAGTGAAGAAACTGGTTACGGCACCCTGCCCCGAGGCAGATGGAGAGCACAGCGTTCACTTACCTAAGACATCTTACTCTTCGAGTCAGACATACAGTGCACAGAGGTCCAGCCCAAAGAGCCAACCGTGTGTTACACATCACCTTTGAAGATACAGTATTCGCCCAGTCAAGACCGGCGCCTCTGCGGGAATCAGGTGAGCGTTACATAGGAATAGGTGTTGGAGCTGTGCAAGGGAAATTTGGAAGTTGAAATTTCCTAGATTAGTAGAAAATGCAGTTCTGAACTGTCCGCAAAGCATGGATCTTATCGTGAAGTGTGGACGGGTTCTCTGACATGTCAAAATACCATGCGCCATCGTATAGGGTCATGTGGAACTTTCCGGAAGGTCCGCAATGAAGTCAGATGCTCGTGGACTTCTACGGATGCAAAACTAGTTGAAAATTCTTTCAAAAAGTGTATAGAAGTGTTAAAAATGATTATAGAAGGTGGGAAATGGCAAAATTTTAAGGTGACACTTTATAAATTGGACACAAATATTGCTGTATTGGGTAAGTATGATATTAGTAAGTTGTAGGAAAATAGCATACACTGGTAAAAACCCATGAAATTCACTGAACAAACTTTGTTAAAGGGACATTATGGTTAAGTTGGACTCATAACAACCTAAGAAATTCAATGAACTAATAAAAAGCTATGAAATTCAATGAACATTTTTTTTAAGGGGACGTTATGGTTAAGTTGCGCTACTAAAAACCTATCAAATTCAGTGAAACCACTATGTTAAGGGGATGTTATGGTTACACGTAAAACCGAAAAACCCCTGAAATTCACCAGTTATGGTAAGCTAAGCAACCATAACTCACGCCACCACCATGCACTGCTAAGAATAACACCCATGACATCACAAATATGATTGATGACATCACTGATGACATCACATGTCTAGCCCCTTCTTTTTTTGTTCACTGACATATCTAGGCCAAGCGAGTTTATTCACTGACAGTCAACAACTTAAAATTCAAAAAGTATTACATGTGTAGACTTTGCTATTCGCACATGTTCTTACAGTACATTCCTTAGAATTCAATCACATCTTTTGATGCACATACATAGGGGAAGACGCAGGACTGAAACACAGCCATCATTTCAATGTGTAACGATAACCATGTTGGTTATACACAGTGGCTCATGATACCGCCTCTTGTTTACTTATTTTATTCTCCATGTATAAGCCCCAGATTTGTATACATTGTGGTCTCTTAATGTTTTGTTTGTTGTAGTACAAGTATTTAGTAAGTGATGCATTATTACCTACTTAGTATATGTTTCACAGTACACAAAAGTGTGATACAGAAGCATTCACCGTTTTACTATCCAACATTGGAAAATTAGAAATATGACATCTATATTGTGTATGCTGCAGCCAATGCCTATGTTTCTGTATGAGTAGGTTCCTGTACTAGAAACAACACTGCAATGGAATGTTCTTTGGCACAATACATTGGATAATCAAATATGCAGTTCATCACACATCTCCAGATGACCCCTGACACTTTGTTGTCAACATTACAATCACAACCCCTTGTAGGGACTTCCTATGAAAAGTAAATGCACATGTGATGTCATCAGTGATGTCATCAATCATATTTGTGATGTCATTTTTGATGTCATGGGTGTTATTCTTAGCAGTGCACGGTGGTGGCGCGAGTTATGTTTGCTTAGCTTACCATAACTGGTGAATTTCAGGGGCTTTTCGGTTTAACTTGTAACCACCACGTCCCTTTAACAAAGGTTCTTCACTGAATTTGATAGGTTTTTAGTAGCGCAACTGAACCATAAAGTCCCTTTAACAATTTCATAGGTTTTTATTACTGCAACTTAACCATATTTTCATTGATTTATATATGCACAATCATGTAAAAGTTGATCCCAGGTATACTTATGGACTCAAAAAATGGTTGAACGTGAAATGAGATAGTCAGTTGCCATGTTAAAGAATAATCATATTTATATTTATTCTCAACTTGATGCAAAATGGATGTCAGAAGGAAAATGATCTTTGACTAGCATTTTTCTGCTTTGACATGCTAATACTATGCTTGGGAGTGATGTCTTGACACAGGATTGCACAGAAGCTATATTTAATAATAAAATAGAAATAAAGGATTACATTTAAATATGAGCAAATTATGCATCAATGAAATTCTGCTTCGATGGTCAAAATGCCACTTACATGAAAATGAACTTTTAAAGGACACACATCATCATATGTACATTTGATTCATCCCGAGCACGCATCCACCATGCATTGAACAGTGTTTAAGGGTTCAGAATGAAATTGTCTTTTTTAAGAAAACCAAATTAAATCAGAGCATCCTTGCCTATATAGAGCTCTATACTTCTTATTAATTGCAAATAGACGTCCCACATCAATGAACATATCAGAATTTCAAACCACATTGTGGAAAACTCAATTGCAAGACACACCACTTAATATTCCCCACATGTGAATCACCTGCAAAATGAAAGTGTATGTTTGCTAAACTTGCTTCAGTCGTGTTTCTACTGCAATAATGTGTAAAAGTGTTGTTTTCTCATGTTCAATGGGTAACTTAAATGCAGGAAAATGCGTAGTGATCAATCAATTGTTACCCTTTTTCATTAAAAATATCTGCACCAGTAAAAGGACTCTGCTTGTTGATAAAACCAGAAACTAACATCAGTGTCCTTATTTCTCTAGCTATGCAGACAGTAAGATGTCTGTTTTCATCCCCAAATACTTCTTCTGTGTTTGATAATCCCAGAAGCACATATACTTCTGAAATATTCCCTAGCTTCTGGAGATGTACAGTCAATGTATGTACCCTAACGTCTCTGTACTTACACATGAAAGGGGGAGAGCTGTAATCTATTCCTCTCAGAATCATATCCCCCCTTGGCATTATACTTACATGCACATTTATTCTGGCTGTCTCACAGATGGTTTGGAACCTTGCTAAGGACTGGTTTATGTTCACCTCTCTGGAGCAGGTGGGCATCAAAAAGCCAGGTGGTGTCAGCTTCCCTCCACAGCTTAGTCTCCCTCTTTCTGTATTGGGGCCTATCTGTTGTCCTTTCCACTGAAGAAGGCCTGGGTATTTAATTCCAGGCAGGACTCTCCTGCAGTGTACTGCTTGTAATCCAAAAATGGGACCAAAAGGAACACATTTTATTCCATTCACCTTTCTGTTGTTATCAATTCTCCTCTCTCTCTCTTTCTCTTCCATCAATGAGTAAGCAATGAGTGTCTGAGCACTTAGAAGTGCATACTTAGATGTGCATACAGCTTTTATAATCTTATTGGTTAATACATGTGATTGGACAGTGTTTTAGAAGTGACATCACATTAAACCAACCCCTCCATAATCATTGGTCATCTTAACGAAAAGGGCAGTCTAATGAGAGTAACTCCCAAACCTAGTTTCACTCCCCTTTGATGAGAATCATTTTAAAGATTTCTAAATTAAACAAGTGTTACTTTCTAAAACAACATATTTCTCACTTATGATCATTTTACTACTCAGTTAATCAGATTGCACTCAATCAGGGGAGTCAAATGACGTAAATATCATCTCAACATGACTTGTTGTAGATTAGTTACAACATTTGGCTTTTTACTCACTAATACTTTTGTACAAACATTATTTTTCCAATTCAAAGTAACAGGCTTACCACCACGCACACTAGGACACATACAACACTGGCATTTGCTGTTTCTGCATGTAGATGTCCACATTTGCCTAATTTACATAATGAAGATAATGTAAAACACATTTTTTACATTCTACTGATGGTGCTTTGCGCCATTAATATATTTTACAAATATGTTTCTACGATCTTCATTTCACTAATTACAACTGAAAATATATCAATGCAAAATTCAAGAGGCATTTTTTTCTTAACTTTGCTTAATATTAAGTTTCATCCATCTGGAGGCACTTATGTCCTAGAGAGTACTGGTTTTAATGGAAAACATTCTATCCCAGGAATGCTTCACAGTTGGCCTGGTGGTGTCTGGATTTAGTCGATAGGAGGAGTCAATGAGTGATGCTGCAGGGCATTGAGTCGATGGACAACAGTCATCGAATCAGTGTTCTTTGGTGCCTCAATGTGCAATCAATGAGGCAGGGAAAATGGAGCAACCACTTTGGTGCCATAGAACAGGGAGCTTCAGCTGGTCTGGCCTTCTGATTGCTGTGAGCCCTCCATAGAGGACTCAAAGACAATATGCTTTCATTCACAATCTACTCCCATTGATTAGGAGATCTGTTGCGGAGCGGTTGGCCCTGGTCCACAGCACTGGTCACTCTCCACTGTGCCCTGGGAATGGTTAAGGACAGACCGTTCTTTCATCTTGGAAGATCCGTCTTCACCACTCTCCAAAGAACAACCCTGCAGTCTTTATTTTAAAGCTATACTCCCCAGGTGATTGCCGTAAAGCTAGCCTGCCTCAGTGGTCCAATACATGCTCTGTGATGGAGTAGACATTGCCCTGTTGATGTCACACCCCAGTGCTCCTGCGGAACTGGAGGGGACTGGAAAGAGAGACAGATAGAGAGAGAGAGATAGAGAGAGAGGGAGACAGAGAGAGAGAGAGTGCAATTCAAGATGATGAAAGCATCCTTCCCTTTACCAGAGCTCTTCCATTTGCACTGAGAAAAGAGGCCCTTGGCTGTGCAGCACTCCTGTGTGAGGCTACTACTTTGAATGAGTGTGCTCCCTTGATGCTCGGGCCTGGGACAGCTGGCTGCTTTGTTGTTGTCTCAAGTTGAAGGTGTTACTGACCTTCCCAAAGAGATCAAAGAGGAGCCCCAACATTCAAGGTTCTCGTCCTGCCATTTGGCATGCTACACCTGGCTGAAGAGAATACGCATCACCTTCCCTAGATGAGCTGGCTCACAGGGGAAGACATATGTGGGAAATCAGTTGGAATGTGGTGGTTGTGATCATATGTAGCATCATGCATCATGTATAAATGAAGGCAAAGCTTATATTTAGAGGTTATCCTGACACCGGCACGGGCAACCTATGATCACTATTGTTTTGGTGACAGAGGGGCTTATCTTAATTGCCCCCTCTGCAACGCAGGGACTTGGATGTCTTCTGCGGCATTCAAGGGGGCATCTCATGACTGTGGACCCTGCTCTGTGCCATGCGTAGAGCGGGTGCCATGGATCTGGCTACACAAGTGCACTGTGCATTTGGCATGGAGTCGATCGAGAAGGGAAATCTGTTTAGTATATTACCCTTTCCGGCGATTGAATCGCCTCCATCATTATATTTATTCATACAAATTTTAAAAAATCCATTGCTTGGCAACCTTTTCCACAATATGTACATATACATATGCAGATTTATGTTCAATTAGAGCTTCAAACACAACCAGTGGGTGCTACGATCTAGTAGGAAAACGTTTTCTTGGTGCTCCAATTGCTACCTTCTATTTGACATAACAGGAACCTACACCCCCTATTCACACGCATTGTATTTTTCACATCCATGGCAAAATCAAAATGTCTGCCTGCAGATCTCTTGCTCACTGTCATGCTGTCAAAGAACACCTGCCGAAATGCCATTGGTTTGGAACTGTGTCATTTATTTATACAGGCAAACACATAATTAACATTTAGTACTGCAGTTAGATAGGCATATACAACTCAAAAAGAGAGTTTTTATAGAGCAGGGTCAGCGTAGGAAAAGAAATAGGCCTGGGCAGACATACACATTGTCCACATTTGCATATCACAATACGAGTATGTATTGATGTATTTTTTTGACAATAATCAGTGCATTTTAAAGTACTCTGGGCCAGATACATCGGTGACAATGACCAGTTAAATAGTGCACTATGTATTCAAACAGGCCAAGATTGCCCCCCGTTCCCCCAAAACAGCACACAATGTCCAGTTGGCATTGCTTCGATAATTACCCTATTGCTATATAAAAATCTCATAAAGGATACACCAAAACTGGCTTCAGTAAGAGCATGTCTTGCTCACTCACATATACGCAGAAAGGTTCAGGAAACATAGTTCTCGTTTATAAGAACAGATCATTCGTGGACTTGCTACACAGGATCCAGATCCAGATCCTTCCAGTGACATATAATGGGCATATTTTAGCAGACTCTTTTACATACCCACACTATACAGAACATCCTAATGTTTCTTGAGAAATAATTCGATTTTTCCTACAGGGAAAACAGAAGATCACCTCGATTTTGGCACAGCTGCATTTCACACATTGATTATGGTGTCCATCATGGCCTGGCTATAGACAGGGCTGACGGTGAAAGGGATAATATAGTTGCATGAATGGGTTCAGTAGCAGGTTAGTCATCCGTCTATGTACAATGAAAAAGTAGGTCAGTATTAGTTTGCCGAGACAGGCCATCAACTCACCGGCAGGTTAACAGCAAACTCGCCTTGCCATTGCCGCAACCCGATATCACAGTGTCAACGGGATATTATGGGTGCCGGCAACAGCGGTAAGTTCCCATTCATTGAGTCCTGTAGGACTCCATGGAATGGGCTTGCTCCTATCAGTAGTAACGGTGCCGGTGATAGGGGCATTTCTTTGCCAGTAGTGGCCTGAACTCCAGGCAGGTCGTGTCTGTCGGGAGTACAGTGGCCCTACTGGCAAACTCAGAGTATGCCGGTCTGGGTAAAATGCTGGATTCATATGAAGGCCATAGACAAGTTTTGCCTGAGTAAATAGGTTGGCTGGGAATAGGACATGATGGTTATAATGCATTCCGTTTGCAGACTTGCTTTCTCAGTGGATTTTAAAAGTGTTTCATCTACATAATGTAAACGTTTGAAAACAAAAGGGATTTGAAACCATGTAAGATTATTCATTTTCTATACAGCTATGCCTTAATTGATGTACAATACATACAATTACTCGAATACACACTGTGAACAAGCAAAACACCATGAACAGATGTCTTTTCTACATTCAACTCTCAAGTAGCTTCGCCTGATACAGGAGACAATACATGTGCAATGTTCCTGCCCCTCCTGCTGAGAGGCAGCCTCATTGCATTGATAAAAGCACGCACAGGTGAACCTTAATGTGCAATGAATTTGGCATACTTATCAAGGGTTTAGGCAATCTGCAGAGCCAACGCATTACCTGCCTGTAATAGTTCACACTTCTTGGTGCGTCTGGTCGTTGTTTTACTTTTATTTTAAGGTCTAATAGAACCAAGCACATTATGCTGGGTTTCTTCTGTTTTTTGAATGTGTGTTGTTACGGGGAGTTGTGCCAATGGAGTTGCCAGCTGCCACAGCAGATCTGAAATCAAGGGGCAGAGGCAAGTTTACAGGGAGAAGAGGGAGAGTGCTAGAAAACGTTGCTGTTGTGTGGAAGCATGCAGCATGGATGTACCTGGCTTCAGTGTGCGCGTGTGTTCATATGCGACCTCATTCGATTACATAGAGGCCATTGTGTCTAGAAGAGCACCTTGTCTGTCCATGGTGCTAGAATGAATTGGTCTGGGGCTGTGGTATGTAGGTTGTAGGAGAGGTATATAGTTCTCTTGCTTGCAATCTGTGGTGGGACCACAAAAGTGCTGTTTACATGACACAGATGTGTGAGTGTGGTCTTTCAGCGAGTGGGTGAGGTTGTTATGGATATATACATATATATCATGTCTTGTCTGCTTACTTTGTAACCACGTTCTGCTGGGAATTATCTAACTCGATCAGTTTTATTGCTAATATCATCTTCGTTGATTAGGGACATATGATACAGTGAAGCATGTAACATGTTTTCTTTGATATACAGAATTAAAAAAAAAGGAAACCTGAAAAGCGTTTCGATATGCAGCCCAACCTTGGCAAGTTCACCCTCTTCTACACCATGCTGTTAAGTATATCCAATGACTAGATATGTGTATGCTGCAGATATGCTCTGGTTGTAATGCTAATGGTCCATATCATGATATTCTGTAGTCGCACAGAACACTGTAATGTGTACCTTACTTGTGACATATGTCACTTTTCTTAAAACGGCTCAGAGGTGGTATTTTGCCAAACCAAAATATAATGTGAAAATGTAGAAGGGTAAGGTGCTTGGACGTTCTGTTAATCACAGAGGTGGTAATAGATCCTCTTGCAGCTAGTCCTTTATCTCGGAATCATGGGATCCCTTCATTGCTAGATTTGTAATAACACACATTGGGTGTGTGAGAAAGTAACTGGGAAGAGTATAGAGTGGTTTCAATACACTTTACGTGAGCTACCACAGCCTCACACCTGCCTGACAGGTGCCTTCCAAAAGTTGAAAGTGAGACAAATGTTCAGAGAGGGACAAGGTCTTCTAGAAGCTGAAGGAGAAATGACAGTCGCTTGCATTGCCCAATTGCTTTCCCCGTCAGACCTTTGCCAGAGCGTATGCTCCTCATGCGTTAACTAGTGTGTTGCATCTTGCATGCAGATCTTTCCACAACGTATTGCTATGTCAATGGAGGTATTAGCCACCACTCCATGAAGGGTACCTCTAAGAACATCTGATTGTGTTGTGCTTGGAATAACAATTTGTGGATATTGTGGAAGCCAGTGTGCAGCAGATGGAGCATGTGGCCATTTGCCTCCTGTCCTACAGGAGGTATCAGCAAACCCAAGCTGTCCAGGCTATCATTTCTTTCAATTTATTATTGTAAGCAAAAAAACTCATTTTTGTATATATCACATAGTCACCATGATACACGACTGATGTGTAATTTCTTTTTCTGCTTATGAAGCCAGGTTTGGAACTGAGCAAATGACCACTTTATTATGTGCAGGCTGTGAACGATATAGAAGATGCTGGCAATTGCTGTAAGGATTTTCTGCACTGCCCTGACAGTGACCTCAGTATTGACCTTTCTAAGCAATCCTCATTTTCTGTCAGTACTGATTTGCTGTCAAACAGTATTGGTCTCCTGTACGTCCTTACAGTGATGCAGAGCGAAGTTGAAACGTGTTAAGTAAATTGCCATGGATGCTAATAACAGCCCTAGAGCGTCTGCTATCTATGCACGAATCCTGCAGCACCTGATCTCTGAAGACACCCTGACTACCCAGATGTCACCGGTTTCTGGGATACCCAAAGAATGTCTGATCGCCTACTTAATTGACGGAATGGGCACACATGTAATCTTACTGTGTTTTATTTGTATTTGTATTTGTATTTATTACGTTTATGTAGCGCTTTACTCCAAAACGCTGCACATTTTAACAACTAGATACATATAACATTATAAGAGTATAACAGCAGAAGCAATTTACAATTATGAATTAGTCCAACAAAACAGTAAGTAGAGCAATTAAACTGAAGGGAAGAGGGAGAGTAGTGCAGCAGAACTGAGAGGGAGACGGAAGAGTGAGGAGGAGAAGGAGGAGGGAAACGGATGGGGAAAAAGGGTGAGAATGGTGTGGAAGGGGGTGTGGAGGGAGAGGATCATGGTGAAAAGAAAAAGGAGGGAGGGGGAGCAAGAAGGGGAAAGAAGTTCATGGCGGGGAATGGAAAAGGAGAGATTAAAGGGATGTGCGGAATTAGGAGAAGGTAGGAATAGAGCGGATTGAGAGAAATAAGGAGTTCCAGTGCAGGGATATGAGCTTTTATATGATATGGCATTTATAATGCGCCTACACACAAGTATTTCAGAATTGAGATCACTGCTCTGCTGTCAACAGCACAAGGAGCACATTTAAAAGCAACCATAAGCACAGACACATCAACTTTTAGCCATCTGTATGATGTACATATAGGAACACAAATAATATATGGATGACTCATTGCTTAGCACTAGGATATAGTGTACCCAACCTTCTTACACAGAGGCACAGCAATGGCAGCTCTAGAGGAGGTGGGCTAAAAGAAAGGGTAAACAGTTCAGGCTTTACTTATGTTACACCCACTCATTTCAAATAGTTCAAATATTTTCTTTTGACCACTTCAGGATTTACTCTGAAATATAGATTTTGGGAACTTGTTCAGAAATGGCGATATTGCACGCTACAATCAAGACCTTGTCTGTCATCCCTGCCCACTACAAAGTTTTATTAACCCTGGAATGAATTTAGTGTTGCGGCCAGGATGTTGGCTGGCTGACATGCTGTATATAACCGAAATGAAAACCACTTGATATATGGTCCGAGGGTAATAGACTTCTTTCACCCTGACTGATACGTCATTACTAGCACTTGCATTCAATAAATCAGAGTTTGTTGCTGGGCTGCAGCTGTGGGATTGATTTTTTTCTCTGGTCAGCCTTGTACTACCAGGTGATTGATGGGAATGTGAAAAAAAGGATGTCAAAACGATTGTGAGTTTGATATCTGAGGAGCACATACAGCCTGGTCTTCAGAAACACCATGTGCCGCGATGGCAGAGGTGGCACCGTAAGCGTGCGCCGACTGCAAAATGCAGTGCCTAGCGTTGCGGGCTACCAAAAGACAGCAATGAATCACGTTTGGCATTATTCAAGTCAGAGACATCGAAGAAACCTGAAAGAAACAATGCCCACTGCAATAGGCTTAAAACTACCAGTTTGGTCAAAGATGCTAGTAGACAGAATTCACAAGTAGTTCTCTATCTCATCAAATCAATTGGCAGCCACTGTAATGTATATGTTGATCTTTCAACAGGGCATATGAGCTAGCTGGTCTCAATAAGAAACTCGGACATACACAACTCCATAGAAACACTCGAAATAGATTAATTTGTATTCATTGTGTCATTACCTGCACTTGTGGAAGAAAACATGACACAAGTGACGTGTCACAATAAAGACAGCCCAAATTATTAATCATTGCATTAAAAAAAATGCATTTAACATATCTATTTCTATTATTAACTAACAAAGTGGTTTCTTTTATTTAATTAAGAACAAATATAGTTTGTATGCACTTGTGTGATGCTTTGATTGAGAAATAAAAATCACCTGAGAGTTAGTCAGGGTGTTGTTTTTCCTAGATATTATTTTTCTGGACCAGCATTTCTAATGTTTAAAATGAGCTACTACTTTACATATAGATAGAGAGTAGAAGGACTTGTCACTTGAATATGAACATCACTTTGTCTTGGGGATTGTATACGTCTGTAAGAAACAGAACCGATTATAAAATTAAAATAAAAACATACATGGATATTAAAAACATGAGTTATTTAATATGTGTAAAGATGACGTCTGTCTGCATTCCGGCCTTCCAATTAACAGAACACAGTTAACATAACAGATATATTTATAAAACGCATGTTCACCACCAAAGGGGCATCTTGGCGCTAATAGCAGATGTTTATTGTTACCCAACTTAATGGTACTCATATTATCGACTGAGTGGACATGCAGGTATTCAAACCTGTGACCATGAGGTCGAACACAGACCCCTTTAGTGGATGCATTAATCCATTGAGCCACAGACCCGACTTCCAATCAAATAAAGAAAAAACTAGTGTCATTAGGGGTTCTCCCTTCTTCATTCTAGATTCTTCTTTTTCTGGTATTTGTCATTTACAGCCTTTCACTGATGCTCAGTTCACTGCTATGGGTTATCAGGCTTCACAGCACTCCAAGACCCTAACATGTGCAACTTTCGGTTCTTTCGCCTTTAACACACCAAGAAAGCACAACAGCCAGAAAAGGAAGAACATGCACACAGGTCTTCACGTCATACGCGTTACAAAAACTACAACACACACAAACACACACGCTTCCTCCCCTGAAGATGCAAATGGAATCTCTACTGTACTTAAGAGAGCAATGGCTGAAGTCCGGAAGGAGTCTGTTGCAAGACGTTGCCGCGCGTTGTAATGTTTCTTGAAGCATTCTAATTCAGGTGTGAAAATAGGAAGACTGAGACAGTTTGGAAGCTGAGATTGGTGAACATGCTCACTAGAGCAGCAATGGCAAACACCTATTATATATTGGCCTTTGTAAGGTGACCTGACTTGTACAATACTTTTGAAGTCATTTCAGCTGTTACCTGTGTATTACCGGTTTCTTCAAAATTGAAAGAACTATCCCACCCAGTTTAAGCCTGAAGTAGCTTAGACTGCTTGAAAATCCCACACAAGTTTTGAGTGGGCACTGCAGCACCCCTATTTCAATGTTTACATGTTCGTGCCCATTAAAAAGCCATGCCATAACATCTTAGGAATGCTTGACAACTATGCCCGAATCCTCCTCCTTTAATATGGGAGTGATCGGAATTTCAGAAAATGGCTGCCTTTAGGAATTCCCATGGATTGAATATAATGCAGGGCCCGTCTTAACTGCTCCAAGTTCATCCGCCTTTAAAGATTTGTTTCCTGGTAAAACCTGTGCAAACATAACTGAAGATGTTAAAACCTTTTGAGCAACTCTTGAAAAGAGACCTCTGCTTTGAACCCCAAAAAACACTGTCATGATCAAAAGTGGGTGCTATCACCCCAGCTTCTTCAAATGATTAGCCCAGTACTGTTTCTAACTCACTGTTGTTCACTTTAGTAATTCTCCACTTCAACAACAGCAGGAACATTTAAGTGTAGTATATTTTAGGAAGGGCCAGAACCAGCCAGCTAGTCACCACACCATCTCTAGTGCTTCTGATTGACTTGAACCTGATTGTAAATACTTTGTAAATTATTTGTAAACAAACCTAACATGTATATTTGTTGTGATTTTTTGTATGCTCTCACGGCCCTTCTTGTACATTTTTGTTGTAATGCCTACCGTGTGTATTGTAACCTAAGATATGCGCCAAGATGCATTTTGGCCAGGCGCGCTATACAAATAAATAAAATACAAATACAAATACAAAATACAAATAAGGGGAAAACATGCTCATGTGTTAATTTTTGCATTTGGCAAAACAACCTTACATTCTTTATACTGGCTTTTTGACCAAGCAAAAAGCTGATTGTAAAGTTCTCTGTGCGCAATGCCATACCATACTCGGTCCCTGATAACCTTATCAAACAGTGCTGTACTTATAGCTCTATTACTTGTTTGTCATCACCATACCACCGTCTTTTAGAGCACACAGCAAAGACGCCCGAATGAAACAAAGGGAGTGCAGGTGAATCATATGTTTTTCACTGCTCGCTGCTGAGCATGTTCTGCTGTGGCTCACACCTAGCTTCATGTCAGGATGCGGCAGCTCATCCATAACAACAGTACATTCCCCAGAGCTTGGCCAGCAAGGTAACAGGTCACATATAACAACACTACAGGGTGTACCATGTGTTAACATATATTCCAAATGCTGTTGTAATACTGCGTGTTCAAAAGTCTCGCTAAGTTAAAAAGCAGATTCTAAAATTCTGGAAGAGTGACCTCAGTCCCTCTGTGGAAGACTGGCTGCATGATTTCTCAATTATTTCAAGTAGGAAGAGATTGACTTACCAGGTCAAGAAGAAAGAAGATAAATACTCTGACATTTGGGATGCTTTTAATGTGTTTTATGCTTAAATTGCTATTTTCTTCTTCCCTCACCTCTCTCCTCCTTCTCTGTTCTTCCTATCTTCTTTCTCTTGTTTATTCTCTCTTCCCTTCCTCTCCTCTCACCCATCTGTATATAGATCATGGTTTACAGATGTTACTATGCTTTTTATTTGATATTCCTTTGTTTACTTGCTTGAACTTATATTGTTGTTTTAACTTGAACATGTCAATGAATACATGTACCCAAAAGAAAATCATGCTACCAGTGGAATAGGTACATTCAGGGTGCCAGGCAATCTTTATAATGTGCCCATGGGGCAGTGTTGCAGCAGACGCTTCCAAAAGAATCTCTCTTCCCCACATGACCAGAATCTTCAAAAGTGCCTTTGATCTGAGACTGTTTCTCCTCCCCACTACTTCACACATGCCAGATTGCTGAGTGCTGAGTCCTACATTACGTACAGGTTTTGGGCAATAAAAGGCAAGTCCATCACATGTATATTGTTACATTGATGAACGCATATCTAAACCTCGAATTCTCTCATCAATACACTGCTTGAGCTGTCTAGCTGTTGCCCCCCTTTTTATTAAACCCACAAGTCACTATGGAACTCGCCGGGATTAATATGGACTCATTTCAGTATGTATGTCTGTATTTATTATGGATCAAAATTCTCAATATCTTTATGATACAATAGCTGCAAAAAATCAAGCTTTGTGGGTAAATTTTTACAAAAAAAGGTCATCTCAAATTGCTTTATATTACCACACAAGGGCCTCATTATAAGTTTGGTGGTAGCCTTGCCGGAAAAACCAGCAGGCTGCCGCCAAACTTCTGAAAAGTTCCGGCGCCCGTGAATGAGCAGTTACCGTGTCAGTACGGCCCTGCTGGACTCAGTAATTGCCCATTTGTGGGTGCTGGAACGGAATGTTCCACATTCACATTTGAGCCCCATAGGGCTCAATGGGAATTGGGAGGTTGGATGCACCGGCACCAGTCAGACCTGGTGGGCAGAACGGCACCCACAAGCACAACTCGTAGATTGCCATTCCAGGAACTACGGTACCGGCAAGCTTATCGGTACCGTATTACCGGACCGGCAAACTTGTAATGAGGCCCATAGTGTTCTACTGTATGAACACCAACTCTGCAGAATCATGATTAGTAGACATTACCAGCGGTTTGACAGCATTTCACACTACACCTGTCTTTAACTCTTCACATTGACATTAATGTGCAGAACTGGTATGGGTGAAACTCCAGAACATTTGGAGAGTGCAGACAGGAATGTGTACAGCCTTGGGGATTTGTCATTTGTAAACTTTAGTGAACATTAATAAAAACAAGCACATGCCATTGTTAGTGTTCAGTGTGCAGGCATTCACATACTGAAAGGCGGGATCCCTGCAATATCTGACTGTACTAGGGGCCATGACCCACTACCCAAAATTTGATGTGTCAGTATGATCAGGATCACCAGGAGACCCATGGCGGGGAATTGTCACATTGATGGTTGCACCTTTACTGTCATAATAAAAACATGCTCCACCCTCATACTGTCCTTGACACAAATGGACAAAGATCAGATGTTTGCCTGATAATTCGAGACCATAAACACAAAAAGAGATCAGAGTGGCAAGAGAGAGATGTCAGCTTTGTATGTGTGCAGTGTGCCCCACCTTGTGCTGGTTTCTAAATAGATCATTGGTTAGAATGATGGACCAAGATGGTGGACCAGAATTGTACAGGTGTTGTTCACCTCAAAGGACAAGCTATCAACAAAAATCAATAACATCAATAAGCACAGGGAAAATGCTGCACTATCAATCCCAGGAACTGGGACGCGGTTGTCCTCAGCAACCACGCATTAGTAGGCAGCCTGCCAAATGGAGAGCTTGGGTATTAACACTCCCACTGGGATGACCACCATTTCTAACTTGCTAGCCTTTTTATCTTATTGTATCACAACACCTTGTTTATTGACGTGTGAGTCACAGCAGCCATCACACATGGCTCATAGAAGAGAGAAGTGGGGAGTAATCATGTGAGTGGCTATAAATGTAGCCCAGACAGATGTGTACAACTTGATCATTAAGTGGCTCTACTCTATAGTAACCATTCCCCTGCTATGATTGTTTTACAATTGTTCAGACAGTCTGTACATTGCTAAGCATGTTTAGTTATTGTTTTTGAAAGTATTCCCATTGAATTATGTATTGGGAAGATAAACATCAGTTATGCTATGATTATGGCATTATGTCTACCTGGTGAACACAAGATTTGTATAAATTGGTGCTGGTGCCACTCTTGACTAGCGCGTGGCTAGTTATTGTAAACTGTTTTGTGAGATGTTCTACATTTCTTGCAAATGTTTTTGTATAGGGCAGAGCCATTGCTCGAATCTTGAGCCAGCTCAAAAGGCTTCAAATCAATAGCACCATAACTTGGTTTAGACCATGTCAAATCGGATCAAGCCTTTGGGTAGCACCCTTTGTCAAGTGACATGGCTTGGTTGGATGTTGGAGTCTTTGAGCCAATCGGCTCGTATAGGTTCACAGATTACTGAATCATCTCGACCTTCTAAGGTTACAGTCTTCCTGAAGTTATCAGTGGCTTTAATAGATCAAGTTATGAAGTCCATAGTCAGCTATGGGTTTGAATATTACTAGAGCGATGCAAACCACATATACCATGAAACCCCCCAGCTCCACGTTTTAGTGTCAGAAATATAGTGCGGTGGAGTGTAATAAGTCATCTTCAACTTAATATTTACTGTGTCAGCTGTACATGGATGTTTACCCAGAATTTGCCACAATGAAGTGGTAATACCTTTTTTTTTTATAAAAGTCAGCTGTTCAACATGCCAGACTGATAGGTTCCTCCTCCATTCTGCAAAAGCTCCATACACAATGAAACCCCTCTCCAGCTGCACACTTGTGTGGAGGCTGCTGAGCGATCCTAGTGCATATCTCACAAGTGCTATCAGTCACACGACCCATGTATTTTTCCAATACCATAACGAGTCTTCATCCCTTCCCTTGGTTGAATGGTCTTGAAGTTAGACATCAAGTGTCTGTGCAGCTGATGGCCCACTGCCTGGTCTTGTTTAATGTGTTATCAGTATTCAAGTTGTCAGCGCCTATGTGAAAGGCGTCCCACAGCATAGCCTATCCATTGCTATGTCTGCACTGCCTGTCTAGGTTTCATATGGATTCAGAGATGTTGAGTCCATTGGTGCTGCCAATCCTGACATTCCTTGGGTTGTTGGCAAACTCTGGAGTGCTTGTAATCTTGCTCACTGCCTCATTTCATCTTTGCATTGATACTGGTAATGATGCAGCAATGCATAGCTGCATGCTTTCAAAGTCCCTCCTCCTTGTGGTATTAACTGCAAAACCTCCTCCCTGACTTAGGGTGACTAAAATTGGCCACTTTTTACTTTAGATATGGATCCACAAAGAAAGGTAGAAAGTACCTGTATTTCTAACTACCCATGAATCACCATGCAAGGTTGACAGTGGGCCAAACACAGCAGTTGTTCTGCCTCATCATCACGTGCCACATTACAGCCTTTGCCATGTTGGAGATGTGTAGTTCAAGCAGGTATACTGGAGGGACGAGCTTACTAAGTGATGCACTGTGATGGCTAACCATCTTGAAAACACCCTCAAAAGGTTGCAGCACAGAGCATACATTAGACAGCAAGTGCCACTGGCTTTTCGTGTAGGAAACCCACATCTAGTGCTCTGCTGTGTGTGGCAACAATCTAAGATTGCATTGCACTGCTCCTATTGCATCTGCAAAACATGCAAAGTTACCTTCTAACTCGTGGCTACTGAGGTCCGCAAGATATCCTGTGTCAACCTGTGGTGCACCAGTTATTAGCGTAGGGCATTTATTACATGGTAAACCCAGCTACAAATGGGAGCTGATCCTCTGTGCCAGTGAGACCATTTAATTTTCAGGCTGACAGTTATTAACAAAATGTGCGATGACATGGTGCAAAGCGGGGAATGCAGACAGTATTGTGAAATTCTTGAGGCTCCAATGCCATATGATCCATTGTCTGCCATGACAAAGCAAAACTTCAAGTTGTAAGATCTAAGCCACTTTGCATGTACCACCATCACCTTCTTCCATATATCATATACCCTGTGGCTGTTCCCGTGATGTCCTTGCATGCAACGTGTTGCTGGTGTCAGAGATTTGCGGCTCCCTTACAATATTCTGGGACCTCTCCTGCCTGGTAGAGAATAGTAGAGAATAGTAAGGCTTCCCAGTGTGCAGTGACTTACATGCAGCCACTGCTCTGTTAGTCCAAATGTCCATTTTAAGATGCAGATTTGGGCATTCAGAAGTTCTGTAGTACCTGTTCACTGTAGCAATTGAGGGATCACTATCTGTGAGAAAAAAAGCGGCAGCTGTGAATTGCCCAGTAGTGATCGGCAATTCCAACAGCTGCCATAGTCAATAATGTGCAACTAAAGAGTAGTGCAAGGGGCCTATTACCAACATGATGGAAATAATGACATTGAGCAGGTTCTGTCGGTTGTGTGACCTGTGATATGTGGGTCCATACTGAAATACTTCCAAAACACTGACCTGATGCAATGTATTTCTCCTCTTATCCTTTGCTGAGATACCGGGGTTATTGTCTGGAGAGGTTCTGGTGTGCTGCTTGTCATTTGGTATAGGGAAAGATGCACTTCTGGGGCCAGATTACAGAAACTTTGCACCGATGCAAGTGCAAAGTTGCATGGTATTAGCACTAGGGCAACGTTTGCCCTATTTTTAAAATCAGTGGCACACACTAGAAAACTACTGCACCATGACAAGGGAAGTTTGGCATATTAAAAGCACCAGGGCAAAAATTGCCCTTGTGCAGAATAGATACATTTTTGATGCATTTTTGCATGAGGGCAAAGTTTGCCCTACTGCTAATACCATTTCGTATTTGCCCTGATGTAAAAATGCAGGGTTTACACATTGCAGGCTGGGCTTTTCTGAATGTGGTGCTGGTGGTAGCAATGGTAGGAGTGGTGCTGGTGTTGTAGTAGGTGGTACCCGATTATACATTTCACTATCTGATCTGCAACAGGAATCCTACTGGTGAGTGGTGAGCTTCTACGACTACTGCTTCTGAGTCTGTGGCCTTATTCTTCTCCAGCTCTTCACCACTGCAACTCTTCAGCAGCAATGAACAGTCAGGCCAGTCTCTGATGTATCATCATCTTTATCTTGATCATCATCAGTCATGTCATCCCAAACCTCTTCAACTTTGTCAGACTCTTCCGCAGTGTTGCAGAGAGAAAGACCCTAAACGGTTCATTTCAACCTGCTGGTCAAATGCACTGTGTGTTGTTCTGCCCCGATTACATGTTATACGCTCCTCAACCACTGCAATATTGGTTGGAATTGAAAATGCCACCTCCTCTGGAATGTGGTGCTATACCTGTACATGTTATGCCTGCTCTCTAGTATGACATTAGGAAAGCGGTGGAATGCTGGGTTGTCGATACCTTTAAATTGCCTTATGATAATCTTGCATCACCTTTGCAAGCTCTGGTGCTGTTGCAAAGAGACCATGAGCAGCACGTCTCCCCCTGTCTTTAGATGGGGTTGGTTCTTCAGACATATTGTCTGCATGTGCACCATTCACTCTCTTCAGTACAAGACTGATAATGTCCTGCTTCCCTTTATGCCTGTAAATTCTTCCTACCACAGGTCACACATGGGATTATCAGCAACAGCATAAGGAGAACTAAAGATTCTTCTGCTTCTCCCTCACCCAAGGACGCGTGAACAGTCCCCACAGTTCAATGTATGTTGTTGTGTGACTTTGCAAAGGTCTTCACCCCAATTTCAAAGACACTTATGCAGTTAACTCATTTCACGAGATGGGCACTGATAGTTATCCTCTGCATGTCTGAATGTGTGTAACTTGCCCACACCGCAAGTGTCACATCATGGTTTCAACACAATAAATAGCACAAGATGCACTTAGAGATTCATTGACTCTCCCTGCACCTGTGTGTTGCCCAAGGGCATGTGACCTGTTGACACAGTTCAATATGGACACTGGCAATCTGCTACCTTCTTCCTCCCTGAATATCGGTAAGTTCCTCCCACCGTGAATGTCACATGAGCATGTGAACAATAGCACCAGTTGTGCTGAGGGATTCTCTGCGTCCTCCTGCACAGGAGAGTCTTCCAAAGGCACCTGTTTACTTCCCTCCATTTAGAAAATATGACCATGTGTTGTGACTACCTGAATGCCTGCACCAGAGTGTTACCCAACGGGAACTGTGCAGTTCACTCGATTCAAAAGATGGACAATGATAGTTGTTCTCTGCCTCCCTGAATGTCCATAACGTCCTCCTACCACACATGTGAAATTGGCATATCAACACAATAGCAGAAGCTCTGCTAAAGGATTCTCTGCTCTCATGTACCTGAGTGTCAGCCTAGGGAACGTACACTGTACATTCACTCTTTTCTAGACCCTTTACATTTTGCCTCCATGAATGTCTGTCAAGTGTCAGTTAATTTATCCAGACCCTTATAATTCTCAGACAAAATCAAAACTCTTGTGCATGTATCAAACAGACCAGACCTCTATGCAGATCTCACTCTCAGGGATTCCTTCCCCCTACACGGATGCCAGTTCTGTAGTTAACTAATAAATAACTGTGTTATTCCACTCAATCAAAAATATGCTAATAACCTTTTGTTTTAAATCTGCTCCCTGGTCCATCACCGCCACTCCAAAGCCTTCCTCCCACATAACTACTCTAACAGTATTATCACTTTCCCACATTCCCAAAGCCTGACCCTCTGAAAGCTGCCAAAGACTGCATGGCTTCTTAAATAGCCAGCAATGTTTAACTTTTGGTTCACTTTTTTTATAAGTTTTCCTTTGGTTTTAACTTTTTGGACCTCCTGAAATTTGGGCGGTTCGAAGTTTGAGCAAATACATACATCCAGCAATACTTTTGACGCAGTTATCTGTCAGTTTCACCATGCCAATTTTGATGTCCCTCCCTTTAAGTTCATAGTGATACTATTTCATAAACGTTGTATTCAAGATCCGGAAATACCCCTTTTTCCTCAATGATACTATCATTCACTGTAGAGAAACACATTCACACTCTAAAGTCAGAGTCTGCATTCTTTTTGGTGACACTTATATTTGAATTACAAGCAATAATGTTCTTATGTGTGGATCTTTAGTAGACATGCAATTTGAAAACTGCTGCTGCATTTCTATTTTGTACATTTCTAATGAATCTAATGAAAGGAATCATATATTATTTCTATTCTGCAACTACATATAGTCAGCACAGACTGCAATGGCACTGAGACATTTTCTTCTTGCAGGAATGACCAAGGGTGAAATTGTTCCTGAGTATATTTACCCGTTCATGGCATCACCTATTTCTTATCAAAATAGCTATGACCTCAAACATATCCTTGAGAAAATGTTTGGATCAGTCCCAGAGTTGTTTTTGAATGTGACCATGTTGATGCAGTACAATTCTCTTGCTGTTTCCCTATGGTTAATCAAGTTACACATTCTGACAGGCATCATGCAATCCTTTAATATATCCTGTCATTGAACATAAGAGCCATTCAGTGATTTTTGTTAGGAAGATATATTCAAACAATACTTGGTTCACTGTGGCAGAAATTCAGCACAAAACATGTTCATTATGTTAAGCATTGTGAAAGAGATGTTGCAACATTCCCTAATAACTGCATCAATAATAATAATAATAATAAAAATAATAATAATAATAATAATATTAATAATAATAATAATAATAATAATAATAATAATAATAATAATAACGAAAAAGATTTTAAAACAAATGGCCCAGTTTCTAATAAAATGTCTTTATTTGAGTGATTCTTAGACAACTGTATTCTTTTTCAACAAGGCCAGATCCTTACTGCAAAATAAATGTTATAATTGTCACTGTTACTGGTGATAATTACTGGTGGTATTAATGGAATGAGAAATACATGTTTTTTCTCCTGTGATATTTAGACACTGGTAAATATTATTAGTGACAAGGCCTGTTGCTTGTGCCTTATAATAACCAGTGCAACCCCCGCACCCTCCAAATAAATACATGTTCCAAGGGTAGCAATGTCATGCCATTGTGATAAAATCAGTTTGCCACCATTACCTGCAAATTGAACGTAATGAATAGAGACTGGAAAGGAATCATGTAATGTAGCTCAGTAAGTTAATTGCCTGCATCAAGCATCTGTTTGTAACCTGCAGGCATCACTTTGAATCCCAACATGACTGCCTCAGTCTTTCACTCTTGCAAGAGTATTACAATAAACTCCTGAAGTAGTCCCGTCCTAGGATCATAAATTGAAAACCCTTTATTTTATTTATTTATTGCATTTATATAGCACCCTTTATATAGCACCCAAACCAAAGGGTAGCATAGTGCTTGATCAAGGTAGGTGAGGTAACAAGAAGGGAAAGCATTGAGGTCAGTAGGATACAGCCCTCCATACAGTGGAGAGGGTATCAGTCATATTTGTTGAATAGCCAGGTTTTCTGTAGTAAGCTGAAGATGAGGTAGGTACTGTTTAATTTTGGATGAAATTCGGAAGGGAGTTCTAAAAGTTGACAGCTGCAACAGTAATCCTGCATGCTTGTAATTGAATCTGGGCATGAAGAGAGAAATACTGGATGATGAGCATAGTGGGCGAGAATAGGATTTTTTGTTGACACAAGTGGTTGGGGTAGACAGGTGCAGAGCTGTAGATGCAGCTGTGGGTGATGGTCAGGATTTTGAAGTCAATGTGAGCTTTGATGGGAAGCCAGTGGGCATTGTGCCTGGCTTGGGTGATGCGGTCTGAGCGTTTTAAGTCCCAGGCAGCTGGAAAGGATTTGTTTTGAAGCACTTGGATGTTTGGATAGGTTCTTGGCAGAAGTGCTTAAGAGGAGAGTGTTGCAGTAGTCAAGTTTGCTACCGATGATGGCTCTAGAGAGTGTCAGGCAGTTGGCAGGTGAGAGAAATTTTATGCTGTGGTTGATAAGTTTAGTTGTGTATGCTGTAGAGTAAGCTAATGAGCTGACGTGTCTAGTCATCGTGAGCTCTGCGTCAAGGTTGGCTCCAAGAGTTTTTACATGGCAAGAGACGGGGGGAGATTGTCATCAATGGTGAAAGTTGAGTAGACTGGGTCGAGGACTTTCAATTGAAATGAGGGCCCCACAAAGAGTAGTTCTGTTTTTGCATATTTAAGGATGATCTTGGAGATTTGGTTGATGGTGACAGTGTCTTGGGGGTTGCTGCCTGAGAGGGTTTATAGAATTTGGGTGGCATCAGCAAAGATTGTGTAGGTTATACTCAGCTTGTCCAGGTGGTCAATGAGGGGTTTGGTGTTCAGGTTTTAGAGGGTGGGGGAAATGCACAACCCTTGGGGAATACCGAATGGGGGAGGAATAAGGTCAGCAGCAGCTTCACCTATAAAGACTCTGGAGGTGTGTTCACACAAAAAGATTTGATCCAGGGTGCTGCTTTGGAGGAGAAGTGGAATTTAGTAAGTAGGTGCTGGCAGAGGATGTCATGGATAACCAGGTTAAAAGTGCACAATAGTCCAAGAAGGAGCAAGATGGCACAGTTGCCTGAGTCAAGTATGCTGTCTAGTTGAGACTTGAGGTCAAGTACGGCTGTTTCAGTGCTATGTTTGGGTCTTAAGCCCGATTGATGGCTATTGAGCATGTTACGATGTTCTAGGTAGTGTTGAGTTTGGGGATATGTGATATCAGCAAGTATTTTGAGGAGGAAGGGGACATTGGTGATAGGTTTGGAGATGTTGGATAGTTCTGGTGACTTCAGCGATGGTAACTGTAGAGAAGAGGAATGAAGTTGCTTATGAGGCATTAGGGAGAGGAGGGCTTGGCTCTGTTGGAGTGGGATTGTTGG
Organism: Ambystoma mexicanum; assembly: GCF_040938575.1. NCBI lineage: Eukaryota > Metazoa > Chordata > Amphibia > Caudata > Ambystomatidae > Ambystoma > Ambystoma mexicanum. The sequence goes on along the minus strand of NC_090937.1, from coordinate 1,512,411,637 downwards.
AGAAAACATGTATTTTTTGGCAATGTTTATATTGATATGTTTTAGGGTTTTGTCCGAGAGGGCAGCTTGGATGGTCATGCGCCAGTCTTTGGAGAATAAGGAAATCAATAGGACAGGGTTTTATAATTCTTTGAAGAATGGGGCAGAAAGGGGATCGGGAGGCCGGCCATACCAGTAATGAACCATTCGTGGGTGCCGGGGCCGGTAGTGAGTTTGGCGGCAGCCGTGCCCTTAAGAAGGCCGGCCATACCGGTAATGGCCCATTCACGGGTGCCGGGGCCGGTAGTGAGTTTGGCGGCAGCCGTGCCCTTAAGAAGGCCGGCCATACCGGTAATGGCCCATTCACGGGTGCCGGTAGTGAGTTTGGCGGTAGCCGTGCCCTTAATAAGGCCGGCCATACCGGTAATGGCCCATTCACGGGTGCCGGGGCCGGTAGTGAGTTTGGCGGTAGCCGTGCCCTTAATAAGGCCGGCCATACCGGTAATGGCCCATTCACGGGTGCCGGGGCCGGTAGTGAGTTTGGCGGCAGCCGTGCCCTTAAGAAGGGCATGGCTGCTGCCAAATTCGTAATGAGGCCCAATGTCTAAATCTTGAGTTTCATGGAGCTTAATGCTGACTGGAGTTTTTAGTACTTTAATCACCAGTGAGTTATACGCTTCTTGTTAGCTCATCTGACTTGTTCTGGTACTAAAAATGACTCAGCTCCTATATCCAGGGGAGGACACCCATGGTTATTGTTTCAGTGTTTCAGTGCTAGTGTTTTGTAACAATGTTAAAAAAAAGCTACTATGCTCATGATATATTTCACTGTTGAATAATTTTGAAGTTATATATTTTAGGATATGTATATGTTTTGTAATTATTTTAGATTCTGTATTAAAGAAACAGTTTTAAACGTATATTATAGTTTACTGGAGTCTAAACGTGTTTAGCCTAACTGTTTTCCAATATTCTCACTCCTTTTTACATACATTCAACAAAGTTTTGGTGAGGTGTTTATACTTCTGCGAAACTTCAGATGGTGAATTAATTGGCAAGGGTTCACATGCCGTGTATTAGTTTGATGTTCTGTACAGCCGAAGTGAAACTTTTCCTTTTTGAATTCATTAAGCCGAGTATAAAGTTCATTTTCTGCTGTGCCTTAACAATCTTTTGAACAACCAAGTCAGACTAATGAAGGCAAATGCATATATTAAAGACACAGAATCCTCATTACATTGTATGCTAATTGGGCAAAAGAATTATATGGAGGCCTCCTCTTACGCTTGCAAAGTGAGAACTTCTCCGGAAATGAGCAGACCTTGCTTTCTTAAATATTGCCAAACTATGACAAATCTTCTTGACATTATACATTAGGAGAAAACATTTGCTCCATTACAGGAGACATGCTGGCCATTATGAATGATGTAGTGGAGAGGCAGTTAAAATGTTGACATTCATTAAGGAAGAAATAAGATTCAACGCGAAGGTATAAAAGCTGTCAAGTCAACATATAATTGTCCATGTCTACTGGGTATTATACATCCAGATACCCCTTTTTATACAGAGGACGACAAAAGGTGACTTTCTTATTTTTAAAGCCACATACCTTTATCTCTGTGCATTTTGGCACAATTGTATTTTCCTTCTAAAACGGGGGTCTTTTCTCAGAATCTCACTTGCTGGTTCTCAATATACCTGGCCCCTGCCTGCAGCGTTCACAAGCGATTTGAAAACGTGGTGACTTAAAGGACGGACATGCTCCTATTGACTGCAGATGGCTCGAAAAGTGAACAGCACCTGTTTACTATTTTACAATCCGTAAAACCAGGATCTTTCACCTCGTGAAATGAATTTCCAAGATCCCAAAAATTATAGCTGTGTTTCATTGTCATAGTATACCTTATGTAGAGCGAGACTCCATAGATATGATATTATATGATATGGCATTTATAACGCATCATATCATGTCATATCTATGGAGCAACATAGGTATGATAGGTATGGCATGGTCTGCCCCACTGCACTAAGTGGTAGACGTATGCTGTTGCTGTTTTGGGCTGGATGTAAGATTATATGTTCTATTTATTTTGCTGCTCCCTCTGTTTGCTTAATGTATGCCTATTATATTACTTTATTCACTTACCCTGTTCAGACTGGATATTTGAAAACATATAACCTCCCACCGCCCTATATTCCTTCTTCAATTAAGGCAACCTGGCTACCGAGACATTTTAACATGAACATTTGTAAAATGTAACTATGATCCCAAGAAGGACGACATGTCCCCTCAATTCCTGTTTCCTCCTTTATTCTATTGCTCACTGAGACAGATGTGAAGATCACTGAAGCCAAGCTTTTGCAGCATGAGTAACAACCTTGAAATTATATTATCCGAAGTTCATCCTGCTGGGGACTTTTGGAACTGTCCCTGTCCTGCTTCTCCTCCTCCTCCTCACATCCAGACTCTTCTTATGATGGTCAGGAGTTCGACTCTTTGAGAAGGGTTGAGGGCCTATGACTTTACACGTCATAGGTGAAAAGGAGCATGAACCACACTGCAGTATATTACGAAACTTCATGAGGGGGGGGTTACATACCTGTAAGCATGGAACTCCCATTATTATTTGTTTAAATAAAAATGATTAATTTATAATTGTCTGATGGGACATTTGGATATTTTACAAAGCATGCCACACTGTTGCAGGGTCGTACCGAGTAACTCAAGAGTTTCAAAAGGGTTCATGTTGAATGGTCACACAGCTGTGGGCAGACAATGGGGGTCATTACGAGGTTGGAGGTAGCCATGGCGCTATGAGCGCCATGGCTATCCCATTACCGCATTCCGGGTCCGGGTTCCCGGAATAGGGACTTACCGGGTCATTCCGACCTTGGTTATTAGCTCTGAAATCCCTTAATGGGTCCCTTCCATAACGCCTGGTAAAACCAGGCGTTAAGGAAGGGGCCCGCTAAGGGACCTCGTAGTAGGGCGGTAAGGGATTACTGGCACTGGTGCACTTACCGGTGCTGGTAATCCCTTACCGCCCACCTCCTAATGACCCCCGAATGGCATTTGTCTATCGCTCCTCATCACAAATACAGGGTTGGAACTTGAGTCAGTAGCATTGTTATTGGTTGAACAGAGTTAACATGTGTTTATGTACAGATAATAGGCTGATGTATTGAAAGTCATACTCTCTGAATTTAAGGTTGATCTTTGGTTGGCCAGTGAGATGACTATTCTATGCATGACAAACCAGGTGGCACAATACTCTCATTGCTTAACAACTCTCTGGGAGGGGGGAGGGGCTCACAAGTTATATTCTTATCTTTTGTGACATTTCACATTTGTAAACACATGCAATGCTTCTGAAAACCAAAAACGATTCCTATTGAATGCTGGCAGTGTTAAGTGACTCCAATTCAGCAATCAAACTAAGTCAGTGCCTCGTCTGGGACGCCCAAGGGAAGCCCTTATTTATATATTTTTATGACAATTTATACTCTGGATGATAAACCCTTATATAACGCCCCTCTCTTTGAATCCCCCTGACCTCACTGAGCCAAGAAGTAGGTGTGTTTTGCAATTTAAAAGATTTATTGGAAAAATTAAACAATATATATATATATCACACTTTTATAATAAATTAATATTTGATATCACACTTAAAAATATGACAGTGATCAACAATGGATAATGTTACAATTGTACGCTTATTTAATTACTTAGGAGTTGGTATAGGAAGGAAAAGGTAACTGAGAATGCTTTTATGGTTTCAAGGAAAAACAATGATGGAAAGAATGCCGTACAGAAATAAACTGATAGGGTTTCACAAGAGATAATATGTCCCCTTTTCCCCTGGTGGCAATTCACTCCCCCCTATGCAATATAAGGAGATGGAAGGGGAGCACACAATTTTCAGGAATACAAACAAAATGCAATACGAATTTCAGTTCCCCCCTAGCAAGCTTAGAGAAACAGGGATGGTTTTAAACACAGGCGAAAGTACTTTTAAATGTGGTATGCAAAGAAGGGAAAAATATGCTAAAAATGATTTTAATTCCCTGTAGGAGGTTCAGGGTAGGTGAAGCTGTTTAAGATTAGTTCAAGTCACACTCGCGATGCTCAATGAGGGATTGGCAGGTTGAAAATGAATTTTAGCAGTTCAAGCAAAAGTGGCTATTTTGACAGGTGAAAAAATTTGAGCCAAATCGCGGCACTTTTTCCGAGTGCGTCGAGTGCGATTACGGAAAAACTAGAAGAGATACTGACGATTTTGTGGAGATAGTTTTCCGAAATGAAAGTACACTTCAGAATGACAAAATTACACTTTTACAGCTTTGAAATGACAGAATGAACACATGATTCCTATGATGCAGTTCTGGACAGGGTCAAATGTTTTGAATCAGATTATTTAAAACTAAGAGATGGGTTCTGCACAGTTCTGGCTGGATACTCACTCCTAATTTTGAAATAGGCCGTCAAGGTCTGATCAGGTGGGCTGGTTCTCTCACCACGGACGGTCTTTAGTACCGGTTCTGCTCACAGCGATCTGGTCTGGGTCTGCTAGCGGCACTTCACAGCGGTCTGGTCTCTCTGGTTCTGGTCTCTCTGGTTCTGGTCTCTCTGGATACAGCACTGCTTTCTGGGTCTGCTACCGGTTCTGGATACAGCTCTGCTTTCTGGGTCTGGATATGGTTCTGGCCCAAGGTTCTAGCCAGAATCAAACAGCTCAGCCCAGCTGCTTGAATAATTTGCAAAAGATTTTGAGGCCTGCTGAAACAGTTCTGAAGTCTGGATTCTAAGTTCTGGAGATGGTCCTTCTTGATATTGTCTGGTCCGGCAGAGTGCTTCACAAGAAAATGGAAAGTCAGTGTCTTGCCTGTCCAAAGCAGTCTCTTTTTATGTGTTTTGAAAGTGGGTGGGTCGGCTCATTCTGCATGCCCAACCCTCTCATGATTTGATAGCTCAAGGATTCTCTGTGACCTGATTTGAGAAGGGATAGTGTGTCAGAGTGAGTCAGAGTGAGTCATCATTTTACAATCTATTGAAGAAACGCCCCTTTTCTTTTACTTAGAAAATGAATTTTTCATAACTAACAGGTGTCCCAGGTACACACGTCGTTGAAATTACATACACATATCACAGATTAATTTAAGATACACTCTTGCCCAACTCTGATCCCCCTAAGAGCCTGGGTTAAAATATGGCAACATTTTGTGCTTTTTAGTGACTTTCGCCATATTGGTTTTTCCTCAAAATTTACACAGACCTGCCCCCCTTCCCTGAGCATATTACTGGAAATTACTATGTCTCTATCCTAAACACAGTGTCTGCAATATTAATAAATAGCGGGGTAGGTCCTAGAACACCGCACAAAGTGGAGTTTGGTCTCAAATCGTGAGGGCATTTTCCATATTAAGGACCACCAAATTGTACATTTTTGTGAGCTTAATACAATATTTTATAAGCAATTTAATCAAACATATATTTGCCCTTAATTGAATTCACATACCAGTCCTGCCCTAACCCCAGAACTTGGTGAGTCAGAGATCACGGGCCTCTCCTTCCTGGCAGGGCAGATGTTGACAGTTACACCCTAATCTGCATTTCTATTCAATTGAAAGGGTCTATTGTGTTGTGTCCTGCAGGCTGCAGGGGAAACTCCTCCCTCTCAATCAACAGGGCCATGTGATATCCTGGGCTCTTGTGTGGGTCTCTGAACTGTTAATTGAATCAGACTGCCTTCTGGGAAAGCAGGTGTTAAGAATTGTCATTAATCAGCAAGCCTTTGAAGTCCCAGCTAGCTCAGGATCCTTTTGCAACTCCTGAAATACAGTTCTCCTATCAAAGTTTAGATCGCTAGCGCTGGTTAGTGTCCAATGCCAGTACTGCACCTATTGTTGACAGCTGTCTTGAATTAATACATTTCAAAAAGAAAGGATTTTACTTGATAGTATATGATCCTTGCTTGACATGGCATTGATGTGGATCTGTAGTAGAGTAAAGTAAAACACTCAACCATAGTTGGATTTTTGTTTGGTGGTTTCGGGCCCATGATCTTAGCAATTTTTGACATTAATAAAAATGAATTTTGAACAGAACCATCTTTCTTTGCACTGGTGGGTGGCAGGTCGGGCGACCATTTTGGTGTGCGCAAAACTGTGCGGTTCTCCTGGATTCTGGCGCAAATGTGGGCTTTTCCGCCATCTTGGATTTTCTAAGCCCACAGCACCAACTGTTGTAGCATAATAATTCAACAGCAGCCTTTAGTAACATTGTTTCTGGAAAGGATATACTTGTATGCACAGATGTATCACCTCCACAATACTTAAACAAAGGGGAATAGGATCAGCCATGAGCAGCTGACAAAGTCTCTCTGTTTTATAACAAACTCTTTCAAATAAACTGTTAGGAATGATAGGAGAGAGTTTGGCCATAAACAAATTTGAAATATTGTGTGTATTTTAAATGCATGGGTAGTGTACATTTATTTAAAAAAAACAAAAACAATAATACTGTTCTTCAAACGAATATAGGGAGACATATGTGCAACTGTCCAGTGGGGTTGGATGCATGACTGGGGAATTCCAGTTTTTCTTTATCTTAATCCATCCTAACAGGAAGGTGTTATGATATCTTATGGGTTAAGGCATCCTGTGCCATTTCTAACAGAGTGTTTCGGACATCACTGCTTATTTTCAGAACTGAAAAGGGGAGCCACCAGAAAACATCTGCAGACCCCACTATTTCTAGGCCAGTCTCCTTTTCCAAAATAGTTTCTCACAGGAGAGATACATGTATGGGGTTACATTCATTCATGTTACTGATAGAGAAAACACATCTAAACAATTCAACTGATACTTTAAGGGCAAGCTACTAAGTATTCACCCCAAATTACTACTCCCAGATTTAAAATGGAGTTTTCTTTATAAAGAATCCTGTCTCCAATACATTTATGTAGATGACGGTATTATCTGGTGCTGTGCTTTAAAATCATTTTGAATAGAAATTCCATGACAAACTTGCTGTTTCAAGGTACTGATTACTCTGAGGCTGAAGATAAAATCCTTATTGGAAGTTCAGGGTGATTCTAAAAAATATTATACAATCTAAATGAAACCATACCATACATGCGATTCGGGTAGCTCTCAGTGATCATCTGTAGCCCTCAGGTGTTTCTGCATACAGCTAAGAATTATTTGACACAGTTGGGCCTCCAAAATCAATAGACTTTACTAGGTGTGCCCTAAAAAATGGCAAAGGAGGATCCTCTGTGCCACATGTCTATAGATTGCATCGACCTTCACACATATTCTCTGGCATCACAGGATTCATCTGTATCCAGTTCCATTTAAGAGATAGCCGCAATAACACATTCATAGGAACACTTCCAAGTGGATGGGGCAAAGGATATATGACAACAGTTGCATGAGTTTTGTTAATCTTTATTTTGTTTATACAGCTCCTGTATGCAAAATTATATCCAAGCTACAGGCATTTCAAGGACCAGATTTAAAATCTCTCTGTTCTAAAGTGGGTGGATGTAGCTATAGGTGTAGTGAATTCCTTTTTTCCTCATATTACCTTGGCAATAAAATGCTTGCTTGATGGCAGTGTACCATCTTTGTTACTCAGACCAACACTACCATTTGTGTCCTACCTAGTGAAACCCTGTGTGTAGCAATGTGTCTATCTTCAGTTCCTTACAACACCTTAGGAGACAAATAGTTGTCTTCAAAATATGTCCTGCTGTTTTTTTTAAGATTACAGCACCTGCATCAACCTACAACTGATCTACGCAGGTGCAAATATACATTGCAAGAGTGTGCCTCCCGATACCTTCTAGAGCCCCTGAGGAAAACAGAGGACTCGCAGTGCACGATTGTTCAATCTGTATGTTTTGGAAATCTCTACTCTTTCATTAAGGTCTGAGCTCTAGTACCCCCATAGGGCTTTCATGCTTAGATCTACTAATCACTGCGGGTTATTCTCTCCTGCATGAGTGTGCTTCATAGTGCAATGTGATCTCTGGATGGTGGATGTCTTCATGTCCCCTATTCATTGACACCTTGCCAATTCAACATTGAATGTTTGGAACATTGGACATGAATACATCAAAGCAATGGCGTTCTCCTATTCAGAATCAGATGATCCTTAGGTTGCTTTTCTCTTAGCGGTACTAGAAAACACTGTTTACAGGACTATGTCCCCACCTTAGCCTAAATCTCCTACCATTCAACAATTACTCATGTTCAATTGATGAAATGGGAGTCCACTTTTGGATCTTCTTTGACTAAGATTTTTCCTCAGATTCATTGTGGAATAGCAAAGAATAGAAGAAAAAAAACATTAGTTGCAAGTACACAACCTCCATAATATTCCCACAAAACTCAGATGGGACAAAGGGAACACTTGCATGTTACTGTGTCCTCTCCACAAATGGTTATGAGGAGTATGTCTTGATCCAACCTCAACCAATTATAATGTGTTGCTGTTCAAGCTTTTTTAAATCCAGCATCCAGGATTCCTATGTATGTACATTTAAATGTCCAGGTTTGAGCTTCATACATATTCATGGACATCTGATTCCCCTTCTTAACATATGTTATCTGTTAGCATACATTTGCAATCCTCCTATGGTGATCCGACGAATAAAGATTTCCAAAGGGATTAGTGAGATTATGTTAGTTCTCCATGTAAGATTTTTGTCCCCAGGATACAATATTTTTGGGTCAGGAATTGGACTTTGCGATACAAACAGATCGAGTTGCTCCAATGTTATTAGTCAATACTCCAAGGTATATGTTTGGGTGCAATGTTCATAGCTTCTGAGACAATGCAATGGGTAGCCTAATTTACATTCCGACTATGAGGTAGTTTTATTTGATCACAAAACTACACCTGCTCTGGTTATCACTAAGACCCCTTTTCCATGTGTCCTCCAAGAAGGAGATAGTAGAGGAGGCACCACTTTAAGCACTGTTCCTAGATTGGTCACAATGCAGGAAATTGGCAACATTGACACCTGTGCCTCTCACAGATTTTCATCTGACTTCAGAAGAAGATGATGGGTGTCCCTTTCTCCAGTGTAGTTTCCACAGGGTTCCTCACGGACTACTTGATTAGGTTTACCATCATAATTAGCAGTTCTTTCAAATACTGGTTTTGGTATTTGTTTAGGATGCCACAAGAGTGGCTATTGCTTGCTACATCTCCAATGGATAAGGAATGTGATGAAGAGGGAGTGATCGAAGGTAACAACACATTAAACATGGCAATCTCATTACTCTTAGTCCTCTCATATTTCTAAATGTCCTCTCTCCACTCTCTGCCTGGTACCATCATGCATCTGTGTTAAAGTCGAAAAGACAGGAGACATTGAAGGCAGGGTTTCAAAACAATTTGTGGTAAACTTTTTTTGCCAATGTAGACTGCTGTCAATGAGAAGGAATGAGTCGGTGAACTAAAAGTAATTATGATTGCCATACCTAATATTGCATTTTCTTGACTGATCACCTATGCGATGGCTACACAAGGGTACCAAACTTTAGACCAGTGACGTTGACAAATTCAGCAAACACATCCCTCCTCTGCTAAGCTTAGTTTCATAAAATGTATATTGGAGATCCATCAGTCTTTTGGCAAATGGTCCTCTCATGGATGGTCTCTAACACCAGACCATTGAACTAATGAAGAGAAGCCATACTTCATTCCTCCCTGAATGCAATGCATCTATTAACAATTGTAACAAGGGTTACCAGTACATTGAGTACCAATAACCCATAGAATAGTCACACTGGCACTCGAGAGAAGCAAGGTACATGATATAAAATACAAACCATCATGGAGGATGCAAAATATTCAATACAAAATGGTCTACAATATTCAAACTTCGATCTGTTTAACTATTGAGGATGAGCCTTACTCATGTAGTTCTGCCAGGAGGCAGCATATCCTTGAGAGACTTTTATGTTTGGAAAAATATTTTGCACTATATTTAATATGAACCAAATTATTTATTATGTTAATGTATTGTTGATGTTTTAATATGATAAAGGTAGTCTGTCTGCTTCAATAACCCAAATCAGGAGATGGGAAGCAAGGAATGGGAAAGAAAGACCTAACACAGTAAAGAATAATGCAAAAAACATATGGAAGGATTATTGGAGTATACATGCAACCATTTGCAGCAACTCTGGCGCAGTCCTGGTTACATATAACAGACTCATTCTATAATATTTGATTAATCTGTCTTTCGAAGACACTCTGAAACTACTGCAGGGGTGTGGACTTTTATCGAGGGATTCTCTCGATTTTTGATGTGGGTCCCTAACAGGTACCACCATCTGGAATTTGTTGTGTAAAATGAGTGTTTTTTTTATTATTGTATGGCTCTAGAGAGTTTAGAGCTAACTATTTACTTGCCCGTAAAGAAAGGTTTATTGGCAAATTGTTCTGATGTGAGGGAAAGTAATGTACTGATGAAGGCAAACAATCGGAACCAAACAAAAGTGTCAACCAACAAAATCCAGGATTATTTATTATGGAGTTAATATAAATATGACCACTGCCTAATCACCAGAGCTAGATTTGACATTTTACCATTGAGATTGGTGATTGAGAAATGCTCTGGTGATTATCAGGAAAATACAATTGCACATCCTTTGAAGTTTTACTGCACTTTATTAGTGTCTGCCCTTTCTATTCACATTTTACGAAAATAACTATATAACAATATTGGGAGAGACATGATTTAGACACTGTCAGTCTGCACTCTTAGCTACATTAAGCATTCAGGTATATTATGTCATCTTTAAAGGTATGCTCCAGTAATTATTTGGAATGTTGTTTTTTTCTTCTTTTAATTTTGATAGGTCTAAACATTTCAAAGTGTTTAATGTCTCCACATAATTAATTAATTTTAAGATGCATTGGTGTGTCTTATTGTTGTTTTGCTTTTATTCCATATCTGTGATTATATTTTATGTACTATGTTGTTATTATTGTATGTAGGTTTTAAGGAACGTTGGTTCCAAAATAAATTTATTTGGACAAACAACTCAGTGCATAGGAAAAGACCGAACTCAAGAGGCACGTCAATACTTCTTAAACACCAGAAATAGCAACCACAAAGTAAGGAAGATCACTGGAGTAGATTCTGTTATCAATAAAAAAAACTCTGGCAAATCACAAACACGTTCAGACACAACCACAAAAGATACACTCAAAGACTTAATTTAAAGGTCGCCCGGAGTCGCAACTGCGACCCCTGAGGCCTCCCTTGCTACCCCTCTGTTCTCCCGTGCTACCCCTAAAAACAAAACAAAAACAAAAAATGGTCCTAAAATGTATGCAAGCTCCTGGGCTGTGGCCAGTGCCATGTGGCTCTTTGTTTCTGAAGTGGCTGGCATTCTTCTTCAGGCCTCTTAAAAACAAAACAAAAAAGAACAGGGGTTCCACAAGTCTAACACTTTCAGCAATGACTCTAAATAAGAAAGAATAGGAATACCAAATGATGTCTCTTTCTGGAATTCTATACAATAATTGCTAGATTCATTATAGGTTTATTTCAGGCACACTTCAGGGTGTGAGTCACTGATTTAGTCTGTTCCTAAACTAAACACCTCAGCTCAACCTTTCATCTTTCTCAGGTCGATAAATGAGTACCAACACAGATTGCATGATATTGTATGTATATTTGTTCTATATAAAGCGCTTAAACATTAGTGCTATATAGTAACAAATCATTATCATGTTGCCATGGACGTCTGCTTGCATTCACATTAATTTGGTATTATGGGCCTATACACACTGATCTTAACAATACATATGGCGATGCATTCTTGTATGAAATGTACATCACAATATAGTGTTATAGGAACCATATTTTTCACAGTGTACTTAGGAACAATGCTATGTGATGCCACTTCCTATTTTGACAAGGGGATAAAGGTCATGTTCTACCGCTTTCCGCAATATCACTTTGGGGTGGGATCACATTAAATCACGGCCTGTGATGTCATCAGAGGTCAAGGGTCGTGTGATGTTACTCCCGCTACCCCTGGCACTTTAGTAAAATGACTTCCCTGGATACACTGAGGAATAAATGTTAGTCCTCAATATAGAACTCTGATCTAAAATGAATGCAGATAAGGGGTCAAATCCTAACAAAATGTGGGGGGACTCATTAATATACCAATAGAATGCAGCGTCACCAGAAATCAGCTTTGGGCCCTCTGAAAAAAGCACAGGCCTCCGTCCACACAGGTGTAGCCTCGACTTGAGCCCTGATGCAGACAGATGGGATCATTCATTCTGACACTAAATCTTAATACGGTGGATTGATCATCACCCATGCGTGCCCATACTAGTTGAGTGGGGTTATGATGGGTGGTGATCTCCTCCAGTCAGGTGTTGACAGCTATAAAATAAGGGGTTGAAGGAAACAATGGCTCCCATAGTCAACTCCCAATAGAAAATAGCTATTAACAACTACCACTACTCTATCACTGTTTTGAAATCATCACTGTTTTACCACACAGGTTTCACGTTGTCCTACCCCCTGTAGAACAAAGGTCAGTTTGACCCCCAGTTGGGTAAGGTATATTTATAGATTTGATTAGATATAAGCATACATGCCAACATTCGGACTGGCCTGGGAGGGAGGTTTCTACAGAGAAATCGGGAGAGAACAATTTCCCCATAGGAATGCATTGGGGAAATAATTATTTTAGGCGGGATAACGTGAAAAATAGCAGTATTTTTCACAAAAAAATCGGGAGTCTCCTGCCTAAATCGGGAGGGTTGGCATGTATATATATGATCGGAATCTATGTCTCTCAACCATCGACACCCCTCTTTGTCTTTTACATCTACAAACCACACACTTTGAATGCTGTTTACTCCGAAAAACAAAACAAAGGCTATCGGCACACATACTCACAACAAAAAAAAAAACAGTGAACATGAATGATATTATAATTGTCTCCTTAAATATAAATGTTGTTACCCGCTATATTAAGTAGACGAAAATAATTTTACATCTCAAATCCCTGAATCCAGACCTTTCACTATTACAAGAAAATAGGCTGACCCCAGAATAAGCACATCAACATAGGTGTGATTGGGTAGGAAATGTATACCACCACTCTCTGCCATGCAGTTCAAAAAGAAGAGATACTGCATTGATTCACCAAAAACCTGTACAGCAGAGTATCCAAAATATGGTCAGACAGCGGGTGCAGAATAATGTTGACAAACACCACTAATTGCCAAATCAATATATGCCCCTCCATCCGATAACACATGATTCTACCTGAATAGGATAATAACAGAATCAGCAAACTCACCAATAGCAATACGCAAGCACAATATTATTTCAAAATATTCCCCAAGAAAAATGTTTCAACAAAAACTATTCATGGAAGATGGGAATGTATTCCAAAACAAAGCACCAAAAGATATTATAAAAGGGGGTGTCTCACAATACACACAGGGTCAGAGAAGGGGGAACAGCACAGGGCCTTGGAAGTCTAACATCACAAAGGAGCAGGTGCTGGGCAGTGACTGTGCTCCATATATACACAGCTCGCATGCTCACTAGGTGGCTGCTGTTGATGCTGAGAAAGAGTGTACAGCACACATGCTCATGAAAGGGCGCCAGCACACCAGTTCAGAAAGAGGGACCTGTGGGCACGTGCATACGCTCAGAATATGTCTAGGAAGCTATACCATCCTGTGCAGGAAGTAGCAGGTATAGAAAGGGACAGCAGCAAAAAGATAATCAATAGTCAGCAATGTAAGGGGGGCACCAGTTTTACGATACATGTATCCTCGGGGTTGTAACAGTTGCAAGTGATGTCCACATTTCGAAAGTAATTGCAACACTTTCAGGGGCTATTACTCTGGATGCAGGGGATCAGAGTGCACAGTACACTTTCCAGAAAGGCTCTGAGGTGGCTTGTAGAAGGAAGGGCTGAAAGAAAGATCCAGTGAACAGCACGTCTACGTTTCAGACTGGCTGTGCTTCTCTTGCCCCTCACATCTTTCAAAGCTGACCTCCCCTAACACTTTTTCTGGTTTACTAGGGGACAGTTGATATCCAAGCCATATGCGGCTTCTGTAGCCTACTACCACACCGGAGTAGGCAATTACATAGAGCCTTCAACTCTATGTAATTGCCCACTCTGTGATGTCCAATAGTATCTCAGTGCCTTGGATGGATCATTGAATTATTCCATTCTCTATTGAAGGTAAGGCAATTGTAAAAAAAAGGCAACTATCCATGACCCTATGCTAGTGCTCAGTGGATGTGGGGAGATTACGGCTCAGATTAGTGAGCACTGTGCAGGCTCACTCAGTTGGCTTGGATACTCTCTTGCAAGCTTATTTGCTCACAGCTGACACCCTTGCTGAGTTATCTACATCCAAGATGTGCGCCTGCCCCTCTGAACCATGGTTTAATGCCCATCTTAATGAGTTTTGCCTTTGTGTTAGACTGCTAGAACAGAAATGGTGAATAGCTCAGTTTCCTGCTCCTAGGAATGCTTTTCACCAGGCTACTGCTACTTATCATAAAGCCATCTTTGAAGCCAAATACACTTGTATATCAATACTGTGCAATCGACGCAAAATGAACTTCAAGAGCTTTTCAGATTGGCGCGTTCACTGTCAGATAATCTGGTTGCTATTGGTGTAGTGACCCCCACGCTTGTTCTCCGTGACTCTGTGTGCAATTATTTTGTAGAAAAGATCTCTGTTATTTGTGAGAAAATGTTAATGTCAAGTCTAAGGTCAGGTGACCATGTGTTGAATTCTGGGATGAATGACCATGCTGCTGCCTGGCCAAGCTTCCATCTCTTCACCTCTGCAGATGTCATCCCTTCAATGAATAGGCTGCAATCAGCTCCCAATCCGGATCTCATCCCTGTGGGATCCTGAAAAGAGTGATACCTACTATTGCACGCATGGTTACTCAAGCAGTTAATCTTTCAGCCTAGGGCATATTCCTGCTTCTTTGATGCATGCTCTTGTCTTGTGATCTCACTTCTCAAAAAATCCACTTTGGACCCTGCTACTCCAGCAAATTTCCATCCGATGATGCTGCTTATTTTTGATGAAATTACTAGAATCTCTGGTTACTCCCTTATTAAGTAAGTTCCTTCAGAACTCCTTTGTACCCCTTTCAGTCTGGGTTTCAACACTGTCAGTGTACAGACACTGTTTTGGTCTCTGTAATCGATGACCTTCCTTTGTGATCTCGTTGGACCTGTCTGAAGCCTTTGATACGATGGAGCATTCCATCTTGCTTGACCATTTGGCATAGGCAGGCATTATTTATTTGGTTTTATCATGGTTTCATTTCATACCAGGCCCAGTCGCTTTTCCTTATTCCTTGTCTCCCCACTGCTCCACTTTTTCCCCTATTTTGTTTCATGTCCACATCCAGCATCTTGCTAAACTAATCCAGTCCCTTGGCTTCCAATGTTTTTCCTATGCCGATGATACTCAGATTATCGACCGGCTAGATTTATCCCAGAAAGACACTGCACAACAGCTGAGAGGTGCTGGTGGTCGCCCCCCGGCGTTTGACACTCATTGGGCATCTTCATTCTGGCCAGTGTCGCTTGGACCATGTCCTAATCCTGTTTCTGTAGCAAAGGATCTTGGCGGCAAGATTTCATATTCACTGAGAGTTCTCCGGAAAGTTCTTTCGTTCCAACAGGAATCTATGCAAGCACTGGTGGCTGTGTTCACTTGCCTACCATGAACAATATATCTATCCTTTCATTGTGAGAGCAAGCAAAGGGAGAGTCAGATCTGTGATATTAGTCATATTTTGAGAAATGATGAGGGAAATGTACACTCTGAAGGTGTCACTTATTTTGAAATCTGAAATGAAGGGCCTAGCCAGACTTAATTTGAAGTAATTCACTGTTTGGAAGCAACTTAAAAGAAAATGACCTCAACTTTGTCAGGACCGCTTAATGATCAGTCAGTGCCTTCTGTACATAAACCTCACCTGTGTTGCTTCATTGAAACTGTCTTTAGTGTGTCATGAGAATAACATCACACTCCGTTGGACTCAGTTCTAAAGAGAGGCTTGGTAATTTCTGCTAGTCCCAAGTAAACTGTATTTCCAGCCTCTTAAAGTAGTTATAGGAAACAATTAATTACCGTGCTCATTAATGTTTTTAGTATTGATGAAAATACATGGTTGTAACTTTTAGGGAATAACTAAAGAAGAGTGTGCACATGAAAACCTACCATATATTTTGTAAATGATATGACTCGCAGCTGAAAGCCTTCTGTTGTATTGCATTCAGCAATTTGAATTTGGTGTGTGTGCAGGAGATACAACCCTCTTACAGTTTATTACAACCTCTGCATAAATTGTTGGGATGGGCTGAGGTGTAAATCTGCCAGGTTAGAGCAGCCCATAAACACTTCCAGGTTGAAAAAATTGATTTAACAAAAAAAAAGAATGTTGTAATGTGAAATAGATTGCTTTTTCTAACAAACACATATTTACAAGAAACGGACCTTTACTGCCAGCTCAAGTCAAGTCATATTTTATGGGGAAAAGAAAAGAATCCATTAGACTAAAAATACAGTACATTACAGTTTCAAATTCCAATAAAACCTTATAAAAAATCAATTCATGAGCGCTATACGTACAATAAAGACAAACTGTTTAGCATGCAATGTTTCCCAAAACAATTTTACAATTAAAGACAACGCGCAGAATATACATATCATTGTTCTTCCGGTTGCCTCACTGCTTTGCAAGTATGAGAAATGAACCAATCAACGAAAGCACTGGAGAGAGAAAGGATATTAGGAACACATTGAATTCCCTAGCTCTCTATAAGCACACATGTCCCGAATTTAGGCTTTTTATATTATTATAATACGGGTGCCACTCATCAAACTCCTACTTTTCCTGCCTCTAATCTCCACTCCCTTTTCTGCTTTTTGTCTCTCTGTAATTTATTTCCATCTTTTCTCACCCTGTTTCATTCAATCTTTTCCACTGAGCATGCTCCTGGCCCTTTTTTATTGTAAGCATCTGGACAGGTCGTCAGGAACCCCTTTTTTCATTGTCTCCTTTTCTCTATTGTATGGCATTGTGTGGCTGGCATATAGCAGCTCAAACACATATGATAAACGAGTGATAGCTTGGCCAACACTTTTGCATGTATGATGTGTTGCATTACAAAGTGGAATAAGATGTGAACATGTATCATATCATATCATGCAATGCATGTGCATTCGTCCATGAGAATAATGCATTCTATCCTTGCAGATCAGGCGACATATGTGTCTACCCTTCCCTTTCATCAAATTTAAAAATGAAGTTCCATGCCAATTATGAAAAATACTTTTGGTACTGCATCAATAGAAAGGTTGGTAGTACATTGTTCTGCACATAAGGTTTTAGGTGGCCACCGCCCTTGCAGTTAGTTTCTGTAAGGAGCAGCATGCATGAAACATCACTGACAGCATGGGTCAAATTAAAGGAATAGGTGACATTTCAAACCTGCTAGTGGCTGGAGTCCTGGGACTAGTTCCCGTCAAGAGTGCAGCATAGGGCTACCGGCTGGCAACGGTTGGTGTGTGTCTTGTGCTGGAGTCCTGGGAAGAACAGCTATATCACTAATATCCCAGAGAACTTGAATAGAAGAGGATTATGCTGTGAGTTCCTAACCGGCAAAGACCTACACCCAAAGTGAAAGCAGATTTGCTAGGAGTTTTCAACAGGCCCCGCGAGCTCTGGGAGACATTTTTGGAACAATGCCGTAGATTTCACTGAATCCAATTTCACCTACTAAGAAATATTCAATTTTATTTTTCTTCGAATTGGTTAGGTAAGTAGGTACATTTTAAAACATAAATGGAGCGGGGTAAGGGGATAGGATTAGGTAGGGAGAAGTGGGGAGAGGAACAAGCAGTCTCCCCCACATAATACAAAAACATTTGCAGAACATAAAAATCTGAGTTGTCTCCTTTAGATGAAGTGGATTTGGTGAAATCACAGGCATTCTTTTGGAATGAGTTTAATAGTGGAGTTATGGTGCACACTGGGCTAAAATCAGAAGATTGTTTTTTATGGAATCATTGGGAGCTGCTAATAGGACTAGGATGGGAGTAATGCATGGATGGGATGTCCCTATATAAATCTACCCCCACACCCTGCTGCAGGAAGAGAAACAAAGGATTTTGTCTGCTCATGGCACCTTTCAAGACACTGATGTGGCTTGCACAGAACGTTGTACTAATGCATTAGATGGGATTGTAGCAATGGAGGAGACAGACAGCTAAGTGGGAACATTGTGTGCAGGATTACCGCTGGGTCAAATATTAAACCAGATCGTAGGATAGTTCATTCTATACACTGGGAATGGCATACATACATTTTCTTCTTGAATTATGTAGGATATCACTTGCGGGATATGGTCACCCCTGTTGTACACTATACAGGATATTGCAAGTCACCACAAAGGTCAATGACCAAATAGAGGAATTGGTCCAAAGGCTGAATACCTTTGTAAGTAACATAAGTGTGAGGTGTTTTGCCATATCTTATTTACATGTGTTAAGAGTGTATTCTATCACTTATAATGCATGGCCACTCACTGTCCTTCCAGTAATATCTGCCCTCTTGCATAATCTAATGTAAGAGATCCTCCAGATCACATTATTAATGAAGAACCTAATTAAATGGAGAAAAAAAGCACACATGAATAGGCTGCTTGTAACGTTTTGCACTTTAAAATACATAATAACAGGTCGAAAAAATGTTGACTCTCCCGTGTTAATCTTCATCAGTGCACACAATAGACAGATCACTATAAACAATTCCTTAGCACAAAATGGCTTCAACATGCAACCGAAATATTTCTGAAAAACATGAATTGGAAAATCATGTCACAGATGTAATTTAGAGTTGCAGTTAGATATAGACGACTTCTGCTTTGAGCTGGCTCAAACAGTAATTGTGATGTGGTAAACAACTGTAATAATTGATTACAGGTTGCGGTAGTCATGTCATTTTATTATTGCAGGCCAGTAATGATGTGAAAAGTAGCCTCTAATAAGAACACGTATGGCCTTTTATACATATTACTGACATTTTTCACATCCGGTTTCAAATCAAAGAAAAGACTAAGAATGCAATGGTCATTTCTGAACATAATCCTAATCCCACTCTATCTGGATGCTTCTTCATCATATGAAAGGAAACTACCATTTTCCAGGAAATACCATAGCTGATATGTCAGGCTGCTCAGAATATGGGCTAACTCTCATGACCTACCAATGATCCAAGTAAACTCGCCTCCGCTTGCCCTATTTACGATCGTCACTCCCTCTCCGCAGAGTAGCTGCTGCTTCTTTTTTATTTTCTTCTTTTTTTTGATTGCTGGTGAAGAAAACTCAACGTTTAATAATTCATAATAAATAGAATGCATGTCATTAAAATAATTTAATCTCACAATGACAAACCTAAAAAGCAATGCTTCGGGTATTTACTTACAAAATGTAATTTCTCACCAAATGTAAACAGAATAAAAAACATACAAATTCATAGATCATTATCCAAAAAACCTCTTCTTAATTCAGTGCTCTGATAAAACATATAATTCCTATAACTGTTGAAGTAGTCCTCCCGGGCAAGTATGTATGCCAAATCACATCAGTATCTAATCTGGTAAGCGTATGAAATAACCCTCCTAGATTAACCCTACGCAAATTACTCAAAGCAGTCCAGTCCATTACGCAATGTTTGGTGGTCTCCAACACACCTATTTGTTTACAGAATCTGAAAAAAATCAAGTTTGCTTGAATCTTGTCGTAGCTCATATACATTTGTTTGGAGCATGTAAGAGGATTCAATTCAACACTACAGCTAAGTCAATGCCTGGTCTGGGATTCTGAATGGAAACCCTTATTGATATATCTTTACGTCCAGTTCATGAGTTCTGGATGACTACCCCTATATAACACCCCTCTCTTGGAATCCCCCTGACCCCACTGAGCCAAGAAGTAGTTCTGTTTTGCAAGTTTAAAAGGTTTATTTGATAATTTAAACAATATATATATATATATATATATCACACTTTATAATAAATTAATAATTGAATATCACACTTAATCTGAGCAGTAATCAATAATGGATAGCCCGGCACTAGCACACTTCTTTATAATCAATGATGAGTGGTTATAGGATGGATACGATAGCAACAATACTTTTGTGGTTTCAAATGGATGTAATGTGGAATGAAATGCAGTACAGAAAATAACTTGATAGGATTTCAGCAAAAGACAATGTAATCACTTTCTTGGACAATTCACCCCCCCCCTTAATGCAATGTAAGGAGATGAATAGAATGGGACTCAGTTCTTAGGAATGCAATCAAATAGAATTCAGTTCAATTCCCTCCCCCAGCAGCTTATACAACAGATAGGAGTTTTGAAACACAGACCCAAGTGCTTTGAATATGGTGACAATGCCGTGAGAAATATGCTGAAAATGCTTTTCATTCCCTTCAGGAGGTTCAGGGTGAGTGGTATATAGTTAATATTAGTCCAGGCTCACTCTAGCAATGATTCAGGGATGGTTCTTAAGAGGCAAACGAAATTTAGCAGTTCAGGCAAAACAGCTATCTTTTTACAAGAAAAGAAATCGTGCCAAATCGCAAATCGCGGCAAAATTCGCGGGTGCGAGAATCGTGGTTACGGAGAAAGTATAAGGAGTAGGAAGTCGGTTCTAGGCTCCTTGAAAATCTGGAATTCTAAGCTTTCAGAGGAAAGTTAAACCAAGTTCCTAGCCCAAACGGCTACAGAGATACAGACGATTAAATAAAGGTAGTTTTTCGGATTTGAAATTTTAAAAGTTCAAAGCGACAGGTTACAGCTTGCAGCTAGAAAATGACAGGTGACAGCTTTGCAAATGACAGGTGACAGTTAGGAGGCAGTTCTACTTTGATTAAAATAGTTTGGATTAGATTATTTTAACTAAGTGATTGGTTCTGCACAGTTCTGCTAGGTACTCACAATATATTTAGAAATAGGCCTCGCCACGGATCTGGTCAGGTTTGGGACTGGACTCCGGTTCTGGTCTCGGCACTTCACAGTGATCTGGGTCAGCTCTCTGGTTCTACTAACAGCGGTCTGGGTCACTCTGGATCTCTAGCCTCTGGTTCTGGATACTGCTCAGCTTTCTCTGGGTACAGCACTGCTTCTGGATCTTTCTGCACAGCTTTCTCTGGATCCAGCGCTGATCTGCACGGCTCCTGGATGCTGATACCGCTGTTAGGTTTGCTGGATGCTGAGGCCTACTGAGAAGAGTTCTCAGTTGGTGGGTTTAGGCCCTTGCCTTGAGTTCTGAATCAAGTTCTTTGGAGTTTTAAAGTCTAAGTGTTAAATCTGGTATCTTCTGTATGTTGTATGGTCCGGCAGAGCGCGTTGCAGCAAATGGAGTTGAATGTCCTCTCTAGCTTCCAGTGGCTCTTTTTATGTCTTTTGAAAGTGGGTGTGTGTGCAGCATCACTAGCCAGCCCCTCTCTCAACTGCCCATTGGTCAAGCTTTCCTTTCTCTCTTGATTGGGGAAAAGAAGTGGAGTGTCAGAGCGATGTCATTTAATGGCTTGCAGAAAGGACACTCCCCTGTCAAATTACACACAATCTATATTTGACCTAAAGACATATTTCATAGATACACAGTGGTTTGAAATTACATGCACCCATCACATATCACATGAGGTATACCCTGTTCAAACTCTGCTCTTCCTGAGGGCTTGCATTCAGAAACGGCAACATTTCCGATTTTAGTGGGTTATGCAACCTTGGTTCTTCATTAAAAATGATACACATATACAGGGCATGTCCATACATACTCCAGTAAATTCCCATGTCTTTAGCTTAAACACAGAGTCTGTAGTATCCATAAATAGCGGGGTTTTGCCCCAGAACATCACACAAATTCCCAACGCGTCTTAAAACGTGCACAGAAAATTCACAAGAATTATGGTATCATTTAAATAATTTTGACAAGTCCGCACTGTGAGTTATACATCTTTCTTAGAATCATATTCTGGCCAACAGGGGTGTGTCTTTTCAGGTCACATGGTGTAGAAACCAGTTTACCCAGTTTCTGCCAAGCTCAAAGACCCTGCCCCTCCCAGCTTCTGCCAAGAGGAGGCTGTTTTACGGTCCCCCCAATAAACCATCTGCCTGAGTCAAGGAAGGGCTTTGTTCAAAAGGAAGCCATTTACGACCACCCTAATAAACCATCTGCCTGGGCCCAGGACAGGCCTTTGTTCAACTCCCTGTAGCTGCTCCACCCCTAATCTAATCAGAGAGGTGACAACTCCTTTTGGCAAGGGGAAGAGTGGCTGAGCAGGTTTTAACTGATGTGGGTGTAGATGTCAAGCAGAATTCAGTTTCATTAAGCCAGGTTTCAGATAAAATGTCATTTTTGTTGTTCCCCAGTTTAAGTCAAGACAATTTTTACATATGCAGCTAGAATGCTGATTCTAAGTTCAAAACTATGACATTTCAACAGTGAAAAACTATGTGACACTCAAAGTAGGTCACTCAGTTAATTTAAACATTTTCGATTTTTGGTAGTTTTAAATCCAGTTTCAGTTAGGCTGCTGCAGACCTGCAGAGCTCAGCCAGTCTTGTTATGAACATTGTTTTGGGGCTCTTCCACTTCCCAGATTTAGTATGCACACATACTTCATTCTGCCAGATGTCCGCTGGTGTTCAGTGAGATTTTTGGATGTGTTGCAATGTTTGAAAATAGGCATTTTGAGCTGGCATTCAGAGAAACAAAAGGTGATTTTAAAGTGTGGTTTTTCCTTTGGCACACATTTCACTCATGGCACCCCGGCCCATCCTGCTCGCACTGGTGGGTGGCAAGTTAGGCAACCATTTTAGTGTGCACAAACTGCGTGGTTCTCCTAGATTCTGGCGCACATGTGGGCTTTTTGGCCATCTTGGATTTTCTAAGCCCACAGCACCAAATGTTGCAGCATGATAGCTCAAACGTGGGTCAGGACACCCAACAAGCACCATAGATTCATTTGAAAGTGAGTGAAAAGTACATTGGTCAATTTGTCCGGGTTTATGCTTTGAAAGGGGGCTAAGACATCCCGCCTTTTATAATAGTACCTCAAATATTCCAATGATGGATAAGAGTCCAATCTTGTTGCTATAGCAGTAACTTTATCCTGCCTGGATAGTCAATCAAGTCCTGCACAGAACAATTTATCTTATCCAATAACATATTACAGAGCTCCTGAAGGGCTAGACCTCTTCTATTACACTTCTCAATGTAAAAGGCATTCAAGTCTTCAAATAAAGTGTTGACTACCGGACATAGAATCTTCTGGAAGAGCTGCTGCTTCCCCATCCATTCCCCTCTCCTCCCTGGCTCCTACTGACCCATAGGTGGTGCAACTCCTTTTCTCACATGCCCACGTGATGCGAAGGGAGGCTTCGCTCAGAACTCTACTTCCAGTTCCATCGGGAGTCATGATGGGTGAGTTTGGTTTAAACAATTATTCACGGATGGTGCCTCATTTCAAACAAATCCATTGCTATTAACACACCGGGGCATAACCAAGGTGTGCTCTGTCTCCCCAGGCTTTATGTGCAGTAATGGCAGGCCCAGAGACATGCATTAACTCAGGCCCTGGACTGCTACCATCCAGCCTAGGGAGCCTTTGATTATGTCTTCACAGTACTATTTTTGTGGAGGACATTCTCTGTCTGTCTGTCGACTCTAGGGGCCTCATTACAGATAACTTTTACTGGTGCAAGTCCAATTCTGCACAGCATAAACACTAATGCAAAAAGTAGGTTAGGACAAAAAGCATATGCCATACTTGTTTACAACAGGCCAAAGTCTGCTTTAAAACACATACCATTCGTATTTACACACGGGCAAATTTAATGCATGTATTTATGTTTTATTTCAGGCTGAGGTAAGCACAGTTTTCAGAAGAATGTGCATGATGCTATAAAAACATCATGCACATCTTAAAAAGGATTGGTCCAGCAATTAGGCAATTCTCCTGCAAAGTCTGCATTGAATCCTTCCTCTCCCCAATCCTTGTGAACCTTTAGATGGAACCTCTGGGGTCACTCCTCAAAGATCCCGACATAGCCATCCACAAATATGCAGATGATACTCAGCTGTAAATGAGAGTAAAAGGAAATCATTCACATCCTTGAGATTAACTAGTCATCATCCAGTCCTTAATGTCAATTTCCTACCTCGACTTTAACCCATCCAAGTCTGCATTCGTCCTGATCAGTCCCACCACTAAACAACCACTTTTCCATCAATTGCTCAATGATATGCACCTTGAAGGAGTTGATCTGTAACTCTCAGACTCAGCAAAATCCTCAGGCTTCACCATTTACAGTAGCCATTCCTTTCAGAAACACTTCGCCAAGAATGCCCAAACGTCCTGGCCTACAATCTCCACCCTTTGCAAAATCAAACCCTTCATCCCACTTCAGGACTTCCAGACTGTAGTGCAGGCCCTTCTGGTCTTGCACAGCAATCGGTGAAATGTCCTTCTGGCAGAGCTCCGAGCCATTCACTTGTGTCCCCTAAAAACAGTAAACCACCCTGCAGCACTTCTTATTATGGCTGCACGCAATGATGACTGAAACCCCCATCCTACAAGAACTAAACTGACTTCCTCTCCAGGCCAAGATACGGTTGAAGACTGCGTGTATCATCTGCAAAGCAGTTGCAAGTAGCACTTAAGCATACCTGGCTACTAAGCTTCACATATCTGGGGGCACATGGTCCTTACACAGAAAATCAACCTACCATCTTGATTCACAGCTCGTCAGCAAAGAGAGGGCCCACAAACAACCTTTGCTTGACACAAACCTACCCTCATCATAACAGAATGCCCTCACAATTCCCCAATTTGACATCTCTCTCGAAATGTAGCTTTTCAACACCATCAGACCAAGGACTAACCCCAAAGGACACACGGACAGATGCACAGACCACAACTCACAGTACTGCACTACAGATGAGAGCCAAAAATGCTGGCTAACCACACCCTGTACAGCTATGCTCTCGAGCTACGTTTGCTCTTTAAACAATACAAATAAAATAACATATACATAATTCCAAGCAGGCACCAAACAAATCCTGAAGTGGCATGAATCTTGTCAGTTTCATGTATCTTTATCATAGGATCATTTAATATCAGCAACAACTAATTGTTGCAGTATGGATTCTTAACCAGGATCTATCCAAGCAGGCTTTGCTGCGGAAAGAAGTGAAAAAGAATGTCCCATGCAAAATTGAGATGGCCCACTTTTATATGCCTCCATCAATTGGACATCAAATTCTGGGTTGTGTGCAGTCTGATCTAGTGACCTGTAGCGATGTGCTGCTTTTCTGTGCAGTCCCACAGTGGTCAGCAGTTAGTGAATGTTGGGGAAATATATTATTGTACAATGCTAAAATTGTGTTTTTTTCACATTCTTTTCATCCTGCAAATATTTGTTGGCTTTGTGCAATATAAGAATAGAAAACATAGCTGGGGTAATTCTAGGATGCAATGAGGGCTATATTATATTTATTGATAAAGCACATTTCTGAAGCTCATCTGAGGATGCCTGGAGCATCTCCCAGATGCATAGGTACACATGTGATGTGCGCAAGTGTATTTTTGAGACACTCTGGGTATCTCTAGATTTGCACCAGTGTCATGCCTTGTGAATCAGGTAGCAGTTTGTAGGTGCAAATGTGAGATGCCAACTGATAGTGTGTCATTTGCTTAGGTCTAAATAATTCTGAGGTCATGCAGGTGAGGGTTTGGGCAGGATAGAATTTGGTGCTGTTTGTTCATGTGCCCTTCACCAATGGTTTGGTAGAACACACCAGTGTTACACATTTATATTTGTTGTTCATAGAATTCTTTTTAAATAACAACATGTGCTTGTACTTTACTCTGTGCATCCTTTTTCCAACTATTTAGGGAGCTTGGATTTTTACTTGGAGTTTGAAGGTGGGGCTACCACCCCCAAACATGCAGGCAGCACCCAGGCAACACCCAGATGAAATTGGTGCAACAGGAAGCCTGCCAGAGCTTTCTGAAATATCATTGAGGTTACGGTACGGAAGGTCGCAGACAGCAGTACGAGTGGGTAGCTATGTTTCCCTGGGGTCTTGGAGACATGCTAATAGGAGAAAGTGAGATCCAGTGAATTACACAGCCAAGACTATGGGCCTCATCACAACTTTGGCGGTAACCCTTAAAATTGGCGGTAACACTATCTGCGCCGATTTTAAGGGTCCGTCGGATCACGAGTCCAAATACCACCGGCGCCATTACAGCCGGTGCAAGTACAGCCGGCTGTACAAGTGTCGGCTGTAAAAGCACCAGTAACCATTCGTGCTAAAACATCAGCAATCACGAGTCTGGCGTAGGCGCAATTAGCGCCAGAAAAGCGGACGATAATACGCCGAAAATACCTCCAGCAAAAAGCTGGAGGTAACAGAACACAGGCCACAGCAATAAGGACTCAGGTGAAACCAATGCAAATCAGAGGCCTACAAAGGACCCACCCATGCACAACACACCCTCCCCAACCTCATTACACCAGCAGGAGCAGGGCGGAGACAGCAATAAGGGCCCAGGTGAAACCTATGCAAATCAAAGGCCTACAAAGGACCCACCCATGCACAACACACCCTCCCCAACCTCATTACACCAGCAGGAGCAGGGAGGAGACAACAATGAGGGCCCAGGTGAAACCAAGGCAAATCAAAGGCCTACAAAGGACCCAACCATGCACAACACACCCTCCTCAACACCATGCTGCCATTTGGAGCCAGGAGCCTTGATGTTGGCTTCTACCTGCTGCGCCTGGAGCTACAGAGGCCAGCCAACCAGGCCCGGGCCCCGGGAGTGCAGGGGGTAGTGGGGATGAGGAGAAGGAGGAGAAGACCAGCACCAGCAAGGCGGCCATGCATCCCCAGGGTCAGGCCAACATTGGCAGCTGCATAGCCACCAGCACAGCAGTACCTCCCCTAGTGAAGCTTGTGTCTGTGCTTCAATTCCTTGGGACTGGCAGCTACCAACATAACATTGTCATGATGCATGGAATGGCTCAGTCCACATTCAGTGCCATGCTGGGACAGGTGCTCGATGCACTGTTGAATCATGTGAACAAGCACATTGCATTGCCAGTCACACAGGTACAGGTGCACCAGTGAAGGGTCAATTTTATGCCATTGCCCAAGTCCCGAATGTAATAGCAGCCTGGACTGCACACATGTGGCACTCGTACCACCCCAGGCACATGAGGCAGCCTACAGAAAACAGAAACAGTACCATTCCCTCAATGTGCAGATGTCATGTGGTCCTGACCTCACCTTCAGCCACTGCTGTGCCCGCTACCCAGGATCCACCCACGACTCCATGGTCCTGCGCAACAGTACCCTGCCAGCGTACATGGAAAGGCACCGAGGCCAAAACACATGGCTGCTGGGTGAGTACAAATGTATACCATAATGCATGTCAATCCACAACTGATGGTGCTTGTCACGAAATCCATGATTCCCAATAGGCAGCACAATTACTGCAGAATTCACATACAAGCAGCTTGCACGACAAACCTTGGTCCAACACAGCAGAACACACCCATTCAGGATGTAAAAGACATGTGGCAGCACAGTGACATATGTAAGCCCCACCACCATAAAGCCTCCTGTGTGAGTAGAAACATGGCTCCCAACATTGACACAGTACAGAAATCCCACCCTGCCCACCCGCCAGTAATGAAATTCTAACTCATAAGCTGGCACATCCACAAATGCACCACACATAACTAGTCTGAGTAATGGCAATGTACATCCCACGAACACTGTCCCCAGAATGGCCAAGCAAATGCATGGAGAACAGTACAGAATAGTGACAAACAGAAAATGCAACTGCAGCCAAATGGAATTGCAATGACACATGAGGCAGCCACTTCTGTCAAGCAGAAGTAGATGGAAGGGCATCTTACCCAGCAACACGTGAATGAGTACTGTTACATCTAGAAACATAGGCCTACCATGTTGAGAGGACCTCATTGATTCAATTGTGCCCGTAGAACAGCACACTCCACAATGTTGTAGACCTAATGACAATTATGGCAAAATGACACTGATGACAGAGCTCTGTACACCCACTGGACTTACCTTGTCCCCATACTGGCTTTCTTTCCCATGCAGGTGATTCTGGATATCCCCAGTACATGTGGATCATGACCCTTGTGCGTCATGCACACACGGCAGCGGAGCGGGCATACAACCTTGCCCATGCCCATACACGGATATGCGTGGAGAGGGCATTTGGACTGCTGAAGGCACGCTTCCGGTGCCTCGCCCGCACGGGAGGGGCAATGATGTATGCACCAGAAAAAGTTGGCAAAATTGAACTGACATGTGCCATGCTGCACAACATCTGCTGTCACAGAAATGTGCCACCGCCCCCTGATGCTCATGTGCAGCCACCTGAGGATGGGAGTGAGGGTGATGACATGCCAGAAGGTGTTGCACATGCACAAAGGTTTGGGCTGAGGGAGGGGAGGTTGGCCAGACAGGGATTGATTGATTAATTTTTCTAACACGGGTGATGGGTAAATTGAACAGATGTCACCTCAACATTAAATTGGATTTGTCAACAATCACTACTGTCCATGCCTTGTGATTTTTCAAATGTGATTTATTTTCAGTCCAACAATCCCCCCTCCCTCCAGTGAACACCCAGCACACAAACCCCTCCCCCCAGTGAACTACCCTCAACTGTGCAGATAGGTGCATGTGTCTTATCAGGGCACCAACAACAATGCCATGCACCACTAGGATGGTCGTAGGTGCTTTCCTTTTCCGGGCCACTCTGGTGTGCGTGCCCTCAGGTGGCGCATAGACCGACGCCTAGGAGATGGCTCGAGGGAACCCTCCGTGGGTGCGGTTGATGTTGAAGGGACGGAAGCGGCGGCCTGCATGTGCTGATGCATGAGGTTGTTTCCCTCCCTTGTTTGCTCAGCAAGTGCTGACACTGCCTCGCTCAACTCCCTCACTCGTTGTCCAAACCCTGTCAGGGCAGCGTTACATTGTTCTACGACACTGCGTGTGAGTATTTGCATCCATGCCGTATAGATGCACTGACAGCCTTGATGTGCCGTCTCTGCACCTTGGCCATTGATTCCACCCTGGCCTGTTTGGCCTCAACAACGTCGAGTCGGCCCGTCACTGCTGCCCCTGTGATGAAGGGCACCCCTGATGTGTCATGTACTGGCCTGCAACTTGTACGCTGTTGGGGGAGCTGCATGGGGACATGGCGCTGGCTTGAATTGGACTGCCAGGCTCTGAGTGCTGGTCTTCTGGGCTGGCATATGATGGCGTGTCCTCGTCTGGCTGTGGTGTGCGGACACAACGCACAGGCACATGTAGGCTTTGTGCTTGCTGTGTGCCAGGCCTTGGGGTTCCCTGTGGTGTG
Organism: Ambystoma mexicanum; assembly: GCF_040938575.1. Classification (NCBI taxonomy): domain Eukaryota; kingdom Metazoa; phylum Chordata; class Amphibia; order Caudata; family Ambystomatidae; genus Ambystoma; species Ambystoma mexicanum. The sequence continues at coordinate 1,512,382,123 of NC_090937.1, read as the reverse complement.
ACCATCCCTTCTGCATCACTGCTTCTGGCTGAATGCTGTCCTCCTGCATGATGAGCACGTGGAGGCGTAACTCCCACGTCGGGCTCCGATACACAGCTCAGTCCCTCTGCATCGGGGCTGTGCCTGGTGGCTTGGGGCGAGCTGGCAGTGGCCTCCCTGCGGCCATGTGGGTGCTGCTGCCGTCTGGTAGGGCTGTGTTGGGGTGAAGTCGGGGGTGGCCTGGCCTTGGGATGGTGGTGCTGGTGGACATCTCCCTTCTGTGCGGCCTCTACTTGGGATGGTGGTGCTGGTGGAGGCTTGCTGCCGTTGGCGCTGTGTTGGTGTGGCCTCCTCCCCATCATCCTAACCCTATTGGGTTTGACGTGTGCCTGTGGGGTACATAGGGTGTGGTTTAAATTCAATGCTACCTACATTTGTGTAATGCAGTTCATGCCATCAAGTGGGATTGAAGACAGTATCAATCACGCATTCAACTTGCATTCTGTGGTTCTTGTTGTGAGTGGGTATGAAGGTACACTGCATGGGAATGTCGGAGTGACAAAATTGCATGCGTGGTTGGGGTGCACTGCGCTCAGGGTTTTGGGGGTGTATTCATGCACACTCAAACTCTACGTAGCTGTCCCATGGCTATGGATGTCTATCCCCTGCCCCTGTCATTCATGCACTGCACGTGCAGGGTCGTCTAGGCAGCACTACAGTTCAATGGATGTAGGCCTCACTTATGGGTGTATGCAGTTCCTCACACACATTTCTTCGTATTCATTCACTCAGGGTCTGCATGTGTGGTACTTTCAGCTGCATGCATTCGGGGGTGGGACTCACCTGCAGTTTGATCAATGCCAGTGCCTGCCTCCGCTCCACCAATTCCCTCGATGGTGCCAACATCTATCAGGGCACTCTTTTTCTCCTCCCAAGGTGTGAGTTCGGGTGGGGGTGGTGGTGGCCCTCCTCCAGTGCCCCTGCTTGCACTCCTGTGCTGTGGCAGGATGCCGCGGACTCGCACGTGCAGGTCGTTCAGGCGCTTGCGGCAATCCTCCCCATCCCTGGGCATGCGCCCCACGGCAGTGACCCTTTGGCTGATGGTGCGCCAAATTCGTGCTCTGCGCTGCCCACTGGTTTTGCACTGCTGCAGTTCCTCATGATGGGTCTCAGCCTCCTCGACCAGACAAGCTAGCTCCTGGTTGCTGAATTTGGGTTTCTCACCCTGTCCAGGGCAGACTTGCCCTTAGTGCGCTCCTGTAACATGTTTTGGTGTCAGATGGCGTGGATGGCTTCCAGGGAATGTGATACCCGAAGGATTTTGATTTCCAAGATGGCCACCGCTTTGTTTCCCGTTCCGGCGGTGGTGCGTTTCCCGTGCGCTCACAGCGCGTGCTATTAGCGCGATATGGCGGTAGCGCACGGACCATCGGATTTAAGGGTTTGCGCTATTTGTGATAACGCCATGGACGGGGCGCGTGCACAATAACTCGTGATTTGACGGATTATCCGCCGGGGGACTTGGCGTTAGCGCTATTTACGTCCAACGGGAAAACCGCTGTGTTACCGCCAAAGTCGTGATGATGCCCTATGTCAGGCCTTAATGTACCTGTGGTAAATGGTGCCCCTGGCACCTTATGTGTATTCCCACCTGTTTGCTTCCAGCGACACAGTCATTACTGCGCATTGACTGACTCATACAGAGATTGCGGGCATGCACCAAACATACTGAAGGAAGGTGAGACCGGAGCAGTAGAGGGGCAAGCAAATAAATACACCAGACCTTGTAGAACGCAACAGTCACCCACCCAGAAAGATAATGAATGGCAATATTTGTGTAAGAGGCAACCGGTGCTGGTGGGTTCAGAAACGCTATTGCCCTGACCTTCTCTTGTCCCCTCCCAGTGGGCATTGTAAAGGCCTAGCTGCCAAAGCTGCCACACGGGTGGTGATTACGGAACAGATTCCTGGATTTTTCAGCTCGTCAACAAAACCACAATATATGCAGACCCTGTGGCCCTACTATGACATTGAGTAAGTGGGATTAAGTGAGAACCTCACCACTGAGGGAATCAAGCTCAGTGCACAAGGTTTAGCTGGACACTGATCAGAGTTGCAAGCTTCCTCATTCAGAGAGCTAATTGCAAGACACATCCAAACTGAATAACTGGACCCCACAGTGAACTGCTGAGTGAACAAAGGTTCTGGAGAGTATTGACGACCTCAGGGAAGTTCCCGGTTGGCAGAGGCATTAAGAGGAGTATCAGTGGTGGAAGAATCAGCTGCCTGGAAACCGGAAGAAAGAGCAGGAGGACAATGTGGATTTATAGATTTAATAGAGACATGGAACTCAAGGGTGTGCTGCCAGTCGTGGGGACTAGATGACCAGGAGACCTTTGCTGCAGAGGTTCCAATTACAAACTCCCACAGCACAGGTTGATTTTATGGGGGTCCACCTCAGTTTCAGATATGGCGGATGACCCAGTGTCCATGAAGAAAATACATAACAGCGCTCCTGGAGGATATTAGGGGCAAGCGAGCGGCGCTGGGTCAGAGACTTGATAAAATGGACCAGAGGATAGACTTCTTGGATGAGAGGGCTCAGTGCCTGGAGGGCAATCAAACCTCGCTTGATACCATGGAGTCCCAAATTGATATGCAATTATCGGAAGTTGAGAGAATGGAAGCCTGAAATTTCACTTAAAAATGACGATTTCAAGAATAGGGAATGCAATGTTTAACCTTTGCTTCTTTAGGTTCCTGGAAAAAGAGGGGGAAACCGAGAATGACATAAAAGGATCCATATTGGAGGAGTTGCGACTTTTGTTTGGATCAGGCACGATTGATGAACCCACTATCGATCCAGCACATCGCGCAGGTGAAAGTGCCAGGGGCCAGAGGACAGTTTTAGCCAGATTCCACTATTTTGCAGAGAAAATGAAGATCCTCAAGAGAGGCAGGGGAGCAGGTCCTCTTTATTATGGCCCAGATAAAATCCCCATTTATCAGGATCACTCAGCTTTCTCTTTGGCCAGGAGGAAGGATTGCAGCCCCCTTAATAAATTGTTAAACAAGAAGTGGGTGATTTATTGCTGGGGCTTTCCCTTCACAATCTCCTTTGAGTACGAAAGATACAAATACAAGCTAGTGACAGAAGATGACATTCAGAGAGTCAATGGTGAACTTATTGAGGACCCTCGAGAGTGGCCCAACGGCCTGGGTGAGGTGACCAATGTGGTGCCCGGCCTGGGCACGTCGAGGGATAGGTAGAATATCCCAGGCTCATGCAAATTTAAGAAACTTAAAACCCCCCATCAAGGAAAGAAGTCTCAGTGAATTCCAGTCTGAGCAGTGTACCATTTGTGTAGAATAGTATATGCGGGCCTGTACCAGAAGGTGGGGCATAGCAGTCTCTGGTTTCTTGTTTGCTGAGATGCAGCATCATGGAGTGGGGGCCTTGTTGTGCGAGGGGTGAGAGGGTGAAGAGGAGGGTGAGTTGACTATGTGGGTGCTCAGGCTTTGGTGCTTTGCAGAGCTGGTCATATGGCTGGGAGGACTAGTGGTGGTCTAATCCTGACTTGGGTAGTCAATCTGGCAGGAATTAGATGCTGGGGCGGGGGTAGGATAATTGTTGAGAGTGGTGTTGAAGATTAAAATGTTATTTCCGTTCTTAGAGAAGTGGTTTCAATGGATTCAACTCTTTCTTTAGGACCTGGTTAGATGGACTTTATGATGGTGCGATCTCATGTGTGTGTGGGGGAGTGTGGCGTTCTTGAGGCAGAATAATGAGTTTGATGGATGAAGTGGTTGTAGGCTCCCTCGATGTAAGAGATTCACTGTTCAAGAGGTCAATGGTACTCCTGGAGTTTAGTTGGGCAACATTAGATGTGTTATTGCTGCAAGAGACACATTGGCAGGAGAAAAAGGAACGCCACCTTAGCACTAAGGGTCTGGGAGAATTTATTATGGCATCCTGTGTGGGGAAAAAACAGGGGAGTCGCTATCCTTTTCTCAGCCTGTCTGGTGTTTCTGGCAGAGTAGGTTCTAACTGACCCAAACTGTCATTTTGTGTTTGATAATGGGAAGCTGAATGGCTCTCAGATTAGGATGTACACCCCAAACTTGGGTCAGTGCAAGTTTTAGGAGAGTGTCAGGGATAAATTGATCCTATTTGTGGAGGGTTGCTTAGTGATGGGGGGACTTCAATATGGATTTGGATCCGGCGAAGAACAGCAAGAGAATGGGAAAGGGCGTAGCACCCTGACTTAATGGCTGAGTTTCTAGGTGCTTTTCACAGGGAGAATAGGGATTTGGAACTGGTGGACTAATTGACCCACCACCCCGCCGGTGATTCACTTACTACTCGTTGGTACATAACTCAAAAGCGCAGGTGCTGGACTCTCAGATTGCCCAAATCTTGTGGTCAGATCATGAGTTAGTGAGGGTCGCAATTGAGATGAGACGAGACAGTGGCTGTGCCCCTCAGGTAATTGGAGATGTAACAACTTCCTGCTCAGAGACATGGAAGGGACATAGGCCCTCATTCCGAGTTAGGACTACACCATGGAGTAAATAGCTCCATGGTTGGCAACCATGGAGCTAATTACTCCATGGAATACCGGCATAGTGAATGGAGTAATTACCGGTCCATTCCAAGGTTGGATGGACCGGTAATTCCCCATCCACCATAGCCCTTCCCCATCCCCATTTCTGCCCCCATAGGGCTCAATGGGAATGGGGAAGGAGGTAATTACGGCACCGTAAATTACGGTGCCGTAATTTACTCCAAGGTCACTTTGCGGGTCCCGTAATTTACTCCTGCTAAAAGCAGGAGGTAAAGAGGGACCCGCAAAGGGAACTCGGAATAAGGAGGAAAGGGATTACCGCCATCGGTGCCCTTACAGGCGCCGGTAATCCCTTACCTCCAACCTCGGAATGACCCCCATAGGATCTTCTCACAGCAATTAAAGACTATTTTATTTACCGGTACCGGTAAACCCCTACCGCCTTACTACGAGTTCCCTTTGCGGGACCCGACTTTAACAGCTGGTTTCCAGCCATTAAAGTAGGGTGCTGCAAAGGGACCTCAGAGCTAATTACGGTACCGCAATTTGCGGTACCGTAATTAGCACATTCCCCATTCCCATTATGCCCCATGGGGGCAAAAATGGGAATGGGGAAGAGCCTTGGTGAATGGGGAATTACCACCCCCGCTCACCTTGGAGTAGGGCGGTAATTCCGCCATCCACCAAGGCGGACACAGTAAAATACCGGCGGCAACCATGGCATTAAAAGCGCCATGGTTACCGCCTACCGTGTAATGAGGCCCATTTACTTTAATTTGCTCTTGCTAACTTTCATCGAGAGTGTCTCTGTACAAATAGTGCTTACCTAATTTACTGCTCATTGACCAATTCCGAGAACTACTTTGTGTGTTTCTATCCACACAATCAAGTTGATGGATGACAAGAAGCCTGAATATTTGTCAGATCTTGTAATGACAAAGATACCCTACCAATAGATTGAACTCCAATGTGCTTATTGTGCCTGCTGATCTGTACTGTGTGCTTTGTCTTGCAGCTCCTGCGGTTTTTCCCGATGATTATAGCAGAAATTGAATAATGTATTGTCCTTAATTGTTCTTTGTCGAGAACCCACGCGCTGATTAATTGCAGATGGAATACTAGCAAGAAAGGCATCAAAAGTCACCTCTTGAGATCTATTATGTTCTGTACTGTTTAGAGACAAAGGCAGAGAGTGTGACTGTGTCTCTCAGTTTGTGTTTACATGCACAGTCTATTTTTCCTTTGTAAGATGTGAGATTTTGAAGATAGCACCTGCTTCTAATTCTATTATATGTACAAAATATGAGACATTTCAAGATGAGTGCATCACTTTTAATATCCTAAAAACAAGTTCAAATTGGCAGACTCTGAATAACAAATGTGCGTATCTATTCATGTTTTACATAGTGCAGACCTTGATTTAGAGCCATGGATAGGGTGACCAGACGTCCCAGTTTTCCCAGGACAGTCTGGGAAAATCACTCTCTGTCCCGGGATCCGGGGAGTTTTTTCTTTTTAAAAACCCTGTCCGGGGTTAGCATGGTTGGGCGGCAATGGTAATTAAAACATTTCTTTTTACAACACGTTCAGAATGTTGGAGCTGGAGGATTGGCTGGAACCCCAACCTTTCAGGTACAAGTCACAATACTTACTGACTGTACTACAGAGACTGGCTTGGAAATGACTGTACAGCAAGCCATGTAATATCAATCAGAGCTAACGCTTGTTTTGAATTAACATGCCAAGATTCACAGACAAAACTGCACAAATGAGATCATATGCAGTTTATAGAAAGGAGAAGTGCTGGAAATATGGTTGGGTGGTGGTTGTGTGGGCGTGTTGGGGGAGGGGCGGTAATTGGTGGGCTGCGATGGGGTAGTCCCTCTTTTATGTTGTTGGTCGTCCCGGTTTTTCATTTTGGAAATCTGGTCACCCTAGCCATGGAGCACTTTTCATGCTTTAGAAGAAAGTGGGTAAATTTACAAGACGATCCAGGAGCAGGGGTGATTCAGGGATAATGGATTCTAAATCATACCTTGCAATGCTGTACAAAATTAGGAATTTTCTGAACCGGTTGCAACCAGAATTCTTGGAGTGGTACTTCAATTGATAAGCTGTAGAGAAACACACATCATTTATAATGAAACATTACAATGTACTATCCAAAATAGCTGTGACATAGAGACAAAATAGGAAGAACATGACATTGCAGGGACTGCAGTAGTGGCACTGTAGTTTCAGTTAAGTTGCTCAGCCAATCGGAAGAGCAGTTTTCCGGGGGCATGTAACTTGGCGCCCCTTGACTAATCCTCACTACGCTTTGCAAACAAAGTATGATCCACCTCTGAATGATTTAGCTAAGTTTGGTGTGGTTTCGTCAAGGGGAGGGGAAGCTATAGGGGGTTCCAAAAACGTTTGAAAACCACATAGACATACATTGCATTGAAAAATAAAATCTTGCTCACCACTGCAGCCTATAAACCACTGGACAGATGTGCTTCAAATTTACATGAGGAGCAGCAGCCAGGTCCCAAAAGCATGCTTTTGCAAATTTGGTGTAAATCTGTCCAGTATTTTTTTTTCAAAATGGCCAAAAGGTAGGTTGAAATGATTTGTGCTATGTGTGTCTGGTCTGCAGAATCATTTCCTGATTCGGTGTCGGCGGACACCTCTGGACCAACCAGAGAGTCACATAATGTACCCGGAAATCATACTTTTAATTGGTCAATAGAAAACATTAGGTTCGACAAAACTTTTAAAATGAACGTCATGTTGGATTCGCAAACTACATGTAACCATAACGCCCCTTTAAATTTAGGTCTAAATGTTATGACTCTCCAATGTTTTCTCGACATGTCATGCATCTGCTACAGACATTCGTATATACAGACAATTTCAAACAAAAAAGCAAGTATGACTAAGCAATTACCGTTGTAATCAAAATGGCCTCTGGCACGTGATGCTTATGATGTCATTGCATACCTGCTGATTCCAAACCAGCTCCAGAATTACTAGAGCAACCTCAATGGTTCTACGTGATTTCGCCGAAGTATTTTTCAAAGTGGGCCTTTTCATCGCCACGTTTTCATCGACCAAAACTCTTATTTTTTTCTTCTTTTTTTATTTCTTTGGGGGGGTTCCTTCCCAAGACCCCCCCCTTAATTAAATAATCATACCCCAACCCCATCAAAACACCCACCAAAAAATATTTTTTTAAAAACGAGTTTTGGTCGATGAAAATGTTGGTGATGAAATGTCCCACGTTGAAAAATACTTCGACGAAATGCGTGTATACCACCTCAATATGGGCAGAATAGCTTAGCAAATATATGTTTCCAATACTGAAGGACCAGGCATCCGAATAAGAAAAGGTATGACTTTTTGAAACTTAAGGCTACAAACCAAGTAAACATTTACATTGAAATAGAATAGGTAGCACATTCATGTTTTACACTGCAGATCGTACAGTAGGATCTCACCAATAATGAGATTTACATGATCTGTAACAACCCTAATCCGACTAATTGTCCCAGTGACCTGTGTCCCTCTATTGTTACTAAGGAAGGCATTTAGGAAAGCACTCAAACATGTACCTACCTTCGGCCAAATAATGTACCTGGTCTTTAGAGGAAGGGTTGTATATCAGAGCACTAGAAATATATGTTGGACTCTTTAGCAAAAAAACAAAAACATTAAATGCTCATGTTTCTAATCTGACTGTTTCAGAGTCTTTACGTATATTGTAAAGCAAGGAACACTAAACTTAAATGTAGTACCGTTAGTGATTAGCATGACACAAATAAGAAATAGCATAGGCATACATTCGTACATACGTATAGACTTACAATGTTGATTACATAACATGGCTGCAAACTCTCAAAGTGGGAAAAAAAACATAGAACAGGTTATCATGCCATATTCTTTCTGGAGAGGGCCACCTGCTACCTTTTTGAAAGAATTGATTCCATAACACACATTTAAACAGATACCAAATACTCGTGCTGTGGGGGAACCACCATGTATCTTTCTTTTTAAAAAATCCCGGAACAAGCAACTTCACTGGAGCTTCAAGAATATATATAACACTATAAGCTACTTGGTGACATACAATTGGGTGTCAGGGCTAATTGCGGAATGGAGACTGTCCTCATTGAATGTGGAGTATACAAAGGCTACTATCTTTCTCCAACATGATTTAATATTCACATCAAAACCCTCCATGAACCACTAGCCAAGAGTGTCTTGTTCCATAAAGATGGGTATGACTCGGAGATTTGCAGGCACCATTGCAGATAGTCTGGGTCATATCCACTCAAACGTTGGTTGTATTGAGTTTTGGATGATAGGCAGCTGGATTAGTTTCAATCAATCAACAACTAATTTGCTTCTACTCTACACTGATCATATGAGGGCATGGGCAAACGCTATAATTCATTTTTCTTGGTTATAGTTAAGATGTTTTCTGAGATTGACTTGCTGTCTGTTTCTCTTTATTGGTATTATTGAGTAATTTAATTTTTATGCTTCTTGTCTTCATGTGTTCTTTTTCTCTGGAGAACAATCAATTAACATTGGGTTACTATAAATATGCTCTTAAAAGCACTCAAGTTCCTTCAAGATGGGTATTATGTATTTGTTTATTTAACATTTGTAGAGCACACCAAACCCGTGGGTATGTGGGCGCTGGAGAGCAGGTATATTATATATTTGCCCTTTAATTTCTTAAAGGACAATGGCTCTGTGATAGTCTATTAATGGGCATCTGCCAACTACATCACATTACATTTATAAAATAGATCACAAATAATTCAAAGGTCAAACCTTTTTTATTTTTAAATGTATGTTCCATCTCATCATAACATTGCTTATGAAAAGTATGGGGACGATCTGGTTGAAGCTATAAATAGATGGAGCCTTTTGTACCTGGAAATCTACATTATGTTAGGTTGTGATTTTAATGCACATGTCCACATTCTTCCGCGTGAGTATTGGAATTGTGAGGATACAAAAGACAACTTGTTATTTGAGGACACGTCCAACACAAGTATTTTTCTTTGCCGGCAGGGATGGAGGGTTTTCTACAGGTGCTCTTAGGGAAACACCATTAACAGAGAAGGGATGATCTGTTGCTAACCATCTCAAGATAGAGGTGTAACAGAATTTAGAGCAATGGCCTATTCCAACAAGGCCTAATATCTTAGTCTATTAGCCAGTTCCCTATTCTAATAACAAGAAGCTGTCAAGGTTGTCGAGCACTAGAATTATCCTTGAATTCATTCTGACTCCAAGGGTATTTAAAGTGCTGCAGTAGGCGTCTTTTTGGGCCTTGGCAGCAGGGGCTATGTAGGATGGCTTTCCCTCTTGCTCTCTGGAATCACTCTCTTGCTTGGGAAAGACCATAAAAACCAGCCCACTCTGGGATACTGTTAAAAAAAAAAACGTTTGTTTATTGGCAGAAAGTTAAGACAGGCACAGGACAGATTACATACCAATAAGCGAGCAACATAACATCATTCAAAGACAGTACAAAGTGACTTTATCCGACATCCCAGGTTGGGGACGATGGACAGCTTGGAGAGGCGCAAAAAGAAAAAAGGAAGGCGAGTCAAACTTCATATGGTATGTTGGGCTATGCTGGTGGGGGGTAGACCTCCATTCCACTTCGCCTCTATTGTTCAGGTAGCTACAGAATTCTGACCACATGTTTTTCGGGCGTGATGACATTGGTAGGGATCCGATGTATTCTTCTTCGCACATTTGTACCCAAGTAAGGGCTTTCAGCCACATCATGAAGGTGGGGGGGGTTATGGCGCTTCCAGCATTGCAATATACATCTTTTGGCAAAGATGGCACTTACATTTAAGAATTTTGATATTTTCTTTGCATTTTCCCCAACCCAGATACCAAACAACAGGGCTAGTGGGTCCAGATCCACCGGGGAACCAATTATTTCGGAGAGCGCCTCTGCCACGGCCACCCAGAACGTGTTTAGCGCAACGCATGACCAGAACATGTGTATGTGATCTGCTTCGCTGGATTTGCATTTAGGGCATGTGTGAGTCGGGGTGTGTGTAAATTTCGCTACTCTGTACGGTGTGTAGTAGAGCCTATTGAGGAGTTTGAATTGTATGCAGCGGAATCTGGCTCTAAGGGAGCCTTTGCGCTTCTGTGCACATATTTTGCTCCACATTTCATCAGTTATTTCCATGTCAAGCTCCCTAGCCCATGCTTCTCGTGGTTTGAGAGACGTGCCCAGAGTTTTCTCCAGCTGCATTTTGTACAAAGTGGATATTATGCCCCTGCCGCCTGCGGAGTTTGCTATATATTGGCGTTCAGGTGAGTCTGGGGGTTTATCTGGGTACGAGGGCCACATAGCTCGTACCGCTGCTCTAAGCATGTAGTACTGTAGCACTTTGAGCAGAGAGTTGGAGTGTTCTGGTCGCCATGTTTGAGGGGTAACGAACGTACCATCAGGGAAGAGGTCAGTTAGGGCACGATAGCCCAGATTTTCCCAGGGTCACAAGAGGTGTTGGTCGTGTGTGGGGGGAAGTCCGGGAAATTGCCATATGAGAAGCCACTTATAGTATGGGTGTTGCTCTTGCTCTGGGCGCAGGATGCTATTCCAAGCCCTGATCGTGGTGGCCAGTGGGTCGGCCTGGGTTCTGTTTGGAAAGTGCGGTGCAGTAATAAGGTCATGATGTTGGTCCCACCCCCCGCCAGTTTCTCAGGTTTTACATGCGGGGGCGGATACAGTTAGAAGTCTGGGGCTGTGAACCCCCCTTTATCATAGGGCAAAGTCATGTGTTGCCACTTCTTGCGGAACCGAACCAGAGTGCCAGAGAAATTGGGCGCACTCCGAATGGAGCCTCTTAAAGTATTGCTCCCCGGGCCAGACTGGTACGTTAGCGAAGATGTAAAGGAGCTTAGGGACCACTATCATCTTTATTAGGGAGAGTCTGTCCGCAAGGGATAGCGGTAGATTGCACCATTTGGAGAATTTGGACACGACGAGCTGTGCCATAGCCTCCTAGTTGTCCGCTAGTAAGGAAGATTTGGTTAGCGACACTTGCACCCCGAGATACCTTATACCACCCGGGGACCAGCGCAGGGGGTACTCACATGCCGGTTGTTGAGTTGCTATAGTAAGAGGGAAGATTTCTGATTTAGAATAGTTGATGGTGAAACCGGAGTACGTGCCTATTTTGGTAATGTCGTGGTTGATCAGGTCTAGATCTGTGGAGGGGTTTCTGACGTACAAGAGTACGTCATCCACGTAAAGTGAGACGATTTCCGGCGTGTCCTGTAACCGAATGCCTTTATTGATGTGACGCCCTCTTACATGATCAGCCATGGGTTCGATAGCGTGCGCAAAAAGGATTGGGGAGAATGAACATCCCTGACGAGTACCTCAGTGTAGCGTGAAAGGAGAGGAGGGAACAGAGTTTACAAGCACCCTGGCTAGTGGACCCATGTATAGCAGTTTTATATAGGAGATCATATTTGGCCCTACTCCCATTTTCTCCAGCACGGCCCATAGGTATTGCCATGAGACCATATCAAAAGCTTTTTGGGCATCTAGTGTTACCGCCACTGCATCTGTAACGCTCACCTGATTCCCACGGAGGCGCAGGTCTGGCTTCGAGTGCTGATGCTTCTTCAATGGTGAAGCGCAGGACTCTGAAGATGGACAGGAAGGTCCCTCAACTCTGGCTTCTCCGGCTCGCAGGAATATTCCCCTGTGCGTGAATAGGGAGTATTACCTACTGACTGAGTTATGCTCAAGCCTCCCACTCTCTTCCAACCCTCCACGATACCCTTCCACGATTCCCCGTGAAGTCTCACCTTAGGGTCTGAAAGGACGAGCTCTCCATCCTGCTTCTGACGCAGGGGCGCGTTGAACCCAGTTACTTCACTGGATTGAGGTTGGACGGGAGTTCAGGTAAGCTTGATTATACTGGTAAGGCGCTGTAAAAGTTCTGTTGCAAGTTCAAAAGTTCAAGCTTTAAATAATAATGTTCATTGTCTTTTTTCAGGTGATGAATGAAGATTCCTTTGGAGACTTCTTGCAACAAAGCGCTAATGTTGATGTCTTTTCCCCATAGGGGCCGGGGTTCGGAATGCCGGAGATATGGCGCCGACCCGAAGTGAAACGTGCAGTTCCAGTTAAGATCTGGTAAGTCCTAGATGAGCGCTCAGGTAATGTTTTTGCATTCGCTCATCTAATGTCTTTGTCTTTTTCCCCATAGGGGCCGGGGTCCGGAAAATGCTTGGAAGCAGCAAGACCCGAAATGAAATGGGAATGACCCAACAGGTAAGTCTTAGAAGGAAACTGGGCTTTTCCTATTCCCTTCCTTCTCTCACCTCTTATTCTTGTCTTTTTCTCTAGGCTCTGGGAAGTGGCTGTGTATCCGGATGATCGCTGCTGAAGATGGAGGAATCCAGGAAAGGTGAGTGAAATGCAGCGCTGCAGCGATCGTAACGAAATGCTTTTAAAAATGATGTCTTCCCTTTCAGGATCGTCGGTGATGTCTCCGTATTGCAGATTAGCTGGTAGGTCTCTTGTCTCCCTTTGCAGGTGACCCAGGATGCTGACAGGCGTGGCTGAAGTCCAAATGCAGGAGCTGACACGGTGAGCGTCCAGCTGCGAGGAGCAGAACAACGCGAAGCGTGAGTTGCTGATCGGGTGTGGTTTAAATAGCTTTGGAAGAACTTCCAAGTGTGTATCCTTCCTCCGATCAGGTATGTATCCTTCCCCGACCACACCCGGGTGGAAAGTAGTCCCACAGGTAAAGTAGTTCCTATTCAGGCCTCAAGAGGGCCTGGATGTGGCAGCATGGTCTGCATCAGGTAAGTGCACATTAAAACACTTGACCACATGTCTAGCTTTATGAGCCTGGCTCCTAAGGCGCCAGGACAGAGGTCCAACATGAGCCTGGCGCCTAAGGCACCAGGACTGCGTCCAAAGGGCCCCAGCTTGGGCCCGCTGGCACTCCCCTGGGGGAAATGATGCCTGCCTCTGGGGTTGCTGGGTCGGACCTGGCTCCTTGGAGGTAGGCATCATGACAGTACCCCCCTCAAGGCCCCTCCCAAGGTTCTTCCGTCCGGGGGTTTGGGCTTGTTCGGAAATCTCCGGTGAAACCTTTGTACTAATCGAGGTGCGTGGACATTGTTACTAGGCTCCCACGATCTCTCCTGAGGTCCATATCCCTTCCAGTCAACAAGATAGAAGAGTTTCAACTTTACCACCTTGGAGTCTAAAATGTCTTTAACTTTCAAATTCCCCTTCAATTTGAACTGGATCTGGAGGCTTGGACAATCGGGTTCCTGGTTGTACTGGCTTCTAAAGTGATGCATGAAAAACTGGATGAATACGCATGTTGGACGGTAGATCCAGTTTAAAGGCCACTGGGTTGATTATAGCTTTGATGGGACAAGGTCCTATGAATCTGGGATTTAAGGTTCGCGGGCCCTTGAGGGGTAAATGTTTAGTTGCTAGCCATACCTGGTCTCCTACTTGGTAAGGAGGAGTTTTACTTCGGTGCAAATCAGCGTTTTCTTTATACTTTTTCTTGGCTTGCTGTAAATGAGTTGCAGCTTCTTTGAAGGCTCGGTTTATTGTGGAATGCAGATGATTTACTGCGGGCATTTCCAGGGTCAGAGGTGGATCTAGGTCAGAGGTCCGAGGATGGTGACCATACAAAGTACAAAAGGGGGTTTGTCCGGTTCCAGAATGCACTGAATTGTTGTATGCATATTCTGCGATCCAAAGGATGTCTTTCCAATTTATCTCGGATTGGTGTAACATGCACCGAAGATATTGCTCGAGAGTCTGATTGGTTCTCTCAGTTTGTCCGTCGGTCTGGGGGTGGTGGCTGGTGGATAACCGCACATCTATTTGTGCTAGTTGGCAACACTTCTTCCAAAAATGTGAGATAAATTGACTTCCACGATCCGAGACTAAAATGGAAGGGAAACCATGTATGTGAACTATATTCTCCAGGAATTCCTTGGCCAAGGTGGAAGCTGAAGGCAAACCCTTTAAAGGGATAAAGTGGGCCATTTTGGAGAATAGGTCGACAATTACAAGGATTGTGTTGTAACCAGCACAAGGAGGCATATCTGTTATAAAGTCCATTGACAAGGTGTGCCATGGTGCCGGTGGAATATCCAAGGGTTGAAGTAGGCCGGCTGGCCTTTTCTTTTGGGCCTTGTTTTGGGCGCAAATTCCACGAGACAGTATAAAAGACTTTGGGCCTCATTACGACCCTGGCGCTAAGGGGTCTGCGCCAGCGTTAGCTGCGCGGACCCCTTACCGCCAACTACGAGTTCCTGGAGCGCCATGGTCATTTTTCCGCCCGCTTTTTGCGGGCGGAAAAATCCATGGCGCTCTGGGACCTTGGTGTTAATTACGCCACCGTATTTTACGGTGGCGTAATTAACTCCTTCCCCACTCCCATTGAGCCCTATGGGGCCGAAATGGGAATGGGGAAGGGTAAATGGGTCAATGGGGACTTACCGCCCCGCCGACCTCGGAATGGGGCGGTAAGTCCGCCATCCGCCATGGCGTAAAGGGACTTTGCGCCATGGCCGGAAAGTCCGTCGATGGCGGAAAAAATCCGCCAGGGTCGTAATGAGGGCCTTTATGTCTTTTCTCCAAGAAGGCCACCAGAAGTGGCGTTTGATTTTTTCCTCCGTTTTAGCGATACCAGGGTGTCCTTCCATTAAAGATTCATGATGATGGGCAATAACAAGTTCTTGCAATTCTTTACTTGGCAGAAACAACCGCTCCTGGAAGTAGGGTAAGTCATCCTTAACGGTGTAATGAGGACCGTTTTGACTCCATTCCAGTAAGGTTGAAGAGTCTAGAAGTTGTTTTACTTGCGTTTGGATATCCTCAATAGATTGCAATGAAGTTAAGCCTAAGATTCTTTGCTCAGGTATGATGGGCACAGGTTCTAAGCTCAAATTAGGTTCTTCAATGCCAATCCGGGATAAGGCGTCTGCTTTTCCATTCTTGCAGCCAGGGCGATAGGTAATTACAAAATCAAATTCCGCAAAGAATAGAGCCCATCGGAGTTGTCGTGAAGATTGAGCTTTGGCCGTCTTTAAATACTGTAAGTTTCTGTGGTCTGTAATTACGGTGATGGTGTGTCTTGCCCCGAGAAGGTAGTGACGCCAAGCCTTGAAAGCAGATTTGATGGCCAGTAACTCTTTATCGGTAATTGCGTAGTTGATTTGAGGAGGAGAACATTTTCTGGACCAAAAGGCCACTTGGTGTAGTTGGTTAGTTTTTGGGTCTCTTTGTGACAGGACAGTTCACATGGCCGAACTGGAAGCATCGGTTTCCACTATGTACGGGAGATCTGGGTGCGGGTGCTTCAATACAGGTGCAGAGGTGAATTTGTTTTTCAGGTCCTGGAAGGCTTGTTCGGCCTCAAGAGTCCATTCGAAGCGTTTGTTTTTCTTTAGGAGAGCGGTGATGGGTTGGACTGTTTGGGAAAATTCTGGGATGAATCTTCGATAGAAATTGGCAAAGCCAAGCATGCTCTGAACTCCCTTCACCGAGCTTGGAGATGGCCATTTGAGGATGGCGTCCACCTTTCGCGAGTCCATTCGGACTCCTTGAGGTGTCAGTATGAATCCGAGAAACTCAACTTCTGTGGTATGAAAAACGCATTTTTCGAGTTTTGCAAATAGTCTGTGCTGGCGCAGTTTCTCAAGAACTGCCCTAACATGTTTTCTGTGATCAGATTCTGAAGAAGAGTACACCAGGATGTCGTCAATGTAAACAATGACACAGACATCGATAAGTTCCCGAAAAACATCATTCATAAAGTACTGGAAGGCGGCAGGTGCATTGCACAAACCGAAGGGCATCACCTGATATTCGAAGAGCCCAAATTTGGTGCGGAATGCAGTCTTCCATTTGTCGCCTTCTTTTATGCGCACCAGGTGATAAGCTCCTCGGAGATCTAACTTGGTGTGCACACAAGCGTCTTTCACCTGGTCGATAAGCTCAGGGATCAAGGGCATTGGATAACGATTCTTAATCGTTATTTGATTTAGGGCACGATAGTCTATACACGTTCTAAGGTCGCCTTCTTTTTTTGGCACGAAGAACAGAGCTGAAGAGACAGGAGACTTGGACGGGCGAATAAAACCATTGGCTAGGTACTGATCTAAATACTGACGCAAATGCAGGTTCTCAGGTTCCGTAAGAGCATAAATCCTACTACAAGGTAGTTGAGCATTGGGTACCAGATCGATCTGGCAATCATAAGACCGATGGGGAGGTAACGTGTTAGCCTGTTCTTTCTGAAAAACGTCTTGGAATTATTGGTATTCAGACGGTAGCTGTACAGAGGTGGAAGTTGCTGTGGCTAGACCCATAGCTGGATTTCTTGGATAACAAGTTGGTTCACAATCAGGAAAACTTATCTTCTTTGCTCGCCAGTCAATTCTGGGATTATATGTTTCTAACCAAGGAATTCCAAGAATTACTTGAAATTGTGGGGCCTTGATCACATCAAACACGATTGCTTCCCGATTTCCATCCTGACCCACCAGTGTCACTTCAACAGTGGAATGCGTTACAGGCCCTGAGGCTATTTCGGTTCCATCTACTGTAGTAATGACATCTTGGGTTACTTTCGGGCGGAGAGGAAGCTTAATCCTGGAAGCCAATTCACGGTCTATGTAATTTCCAATAGCTCCACTGTCGATGTATGCTTTTATAGCATGCAACTGCTGAGGCTGTTTTGGGTCCACAAGCACCATTGGCATGACGAAATGCGAGGTCAAAGAGTTAGTTTTCAAGCTCGGCAAGCGGACCCCTACGCTTGCCGGGCTAGGTCGTTTCCCGAATCAGGTGTCACTAATTCGTTATCAGTAGCTCCAACCACCTTCTTAAGTGGTTTAACTGGACAATTTCGAAGAAAGTGACCTGAAGTCCCGCAATACAGACAAAGTTGCATTTGCCACCTTCTCTCTCGTTCTTTCTGCGTTAATGGTCCTTTAACACCACCGATTTGCATAGGTTCAGATACGTCGGTACTCTTGGAGGTAGCGTGGGTTTTGATCGGTGCTCGGTTTTCATACTTGAACCGATCTGCTTTTCTATTTTGAAGTCTGTGATCAAGTT
This sequence comes from Ambystoma mexicanum, assembly GCF_040938575.1. Classification (NCBI taxonomy): domain Eukaryota; kingdom Metazoa; phylum Chordata; class Amphibia; order Caudata; family Ambystomatidae; genus Ambystoma; species Ambystoma mexicanum. The sequence continues at coordinate 1,512,364,438 of NC_090937.1, read as the reverse complement.
GAACCACCAAGTCAATGTAGTCTGCGCAGACCTGGGGTGGATTTACTATCTGAGCTAGAACATCCTTAAGCTCTCCGCGCAGGCCTCGATGAAACAATGTGATCCTTTTGCTTTCTGGCCATCCAGTTTCCACAACCAGTCTGTTAAAGGTGGCTATGTAGGACAGAAGATCCTGATTACCTTGTTGTAAGGATAGCAGTTCGTTATCAAGGGCCTGTCCTTGAGAGGGTCGAGCGAACAATCTTTCCATGCTGGCCTGGAAGCCCTGAAAATTCTGGAGAATGGGATCCTCCTGATTTACCAATGGAATAGACCAATCGGCAGCACTGCCACTGAGGTAAGATAGTATAAAGGCTACCTTGGTCTGGTCGTTAGGGAAGGCTCCGGGTCTGCATAGAAAGTGTAAACGACATTGGTTCATAAAGACGGCATATTTCTTGGGATCCCCCGCAAAACGTTCAGGCGGGGCCAAAGGCATGTGACCAGGTAGATTAATTTGTACCGGGTTACTCAAACCCATTGATGTGGAAATGTCTCAGGAATTAGGTAAAGGAGTGTGCCCTGCCTGGGCCTGTAATAACCTTTTGGCTAGGTCATCACTTCTTTCCTTAGATAAGATCAGTTCTCTTTTGAGAGCGTTAGTCTCCTGGCGGGCTGAGTGCACCTCTGCCCGTAATTCCCCCAAAAGCTGGGCCAGCTGGTCAGTCTCGGAAGTCTCCATAGCGCCCGGGTGGGAAATTGTGGGTAGTCTTCGCATTTTGTAACGCTCACCTGATTCCCACAGAGGCGCAGGTCTGGCTTCGAGTGCTGATGCTTCTTCAATGGTGAAGCGCAGGACTCTGAAGATGGACAGGAAGGGCCCTCAACTCTGGCTTCTCCGGCTCGCAGGAATATTCCCCTGTGCGTGAATAGGGAGTATTACCTACTGACTGAGTTATGCTCAAGACTCCCACTCTCTTCCAACCCTCCACGATACCCTTCCACGATTCCCCGTGAAGTCTCACCTTAGGGTCTGAAAGGATGAGCTCTCCATCCTGCTTCTGACGCAGGGGCGCGTTGAACCCAGTTACTTCACTGGATTGAGGTTGGATGGGAGTTCAGGTAAGCTTGATTATACTGGTAAGGCGCTGTAAAAGTTCTGTTGCAAGTTCAAAAGTTCAAGCTTTAAATAATAATGTTCATTGTCTTTTTTCAGGTGATGAATGAAGATTCCTTTGGAGACTTCTTGCAACAAAGCGCTAATGTTGATGTCTTTTCCCCATAGGGGCCGGGGTTCGGAATGCCGGAGATATGGCGCCGACCCGAAGTGAAACGTGCAGTTCCAGTAAAGATCTGGTAAGTCCTAGATGAGCGCTCAGGTAATGTTTTTGCATTCGCTCATCTAATGTCTTTGTCTTTTTTCCCCATAGGGGCCGGGGTCCGGAAAATGCTTGGAAGCAGCAAGACCCGAAATGAAATGGGAATGACCCAACAGGTAAGTCTTAGAAGGAAACTGAGCTTTTCCTATTCCCTTCCTTCTCTCACCTCTTATTCTTGTCTTTTTCTCTAGGCTCTGGGAAGTGGCTGTGTATCCGGATGATCGCTGCTGAAGATGGAGGAACCCAGGAAAGGTGAGTGAAATGCAGCGCTGCAGCGATCGTAACGAAATGCTTTTAAAAATGATGTCTTCCCTTTCAGGATCGTCGGTGATGTCTCCGTGGTGCAGATTAGCTGGTAGGTCTCTTGTCTCCCTTTGCAGGTGACCCAGGATGCTGACAGGCGTGGCTGAAGTCCAGATGCAGGAGCTGACATGGTGAGCGTCCAGCTGCGAGGAGCAGAACAACGCGAAGCGTGAGTTGCTGACCGGGTGTGGTTTAAATAGCTTTGGAAGAAATTCCAAGTGTGTATCCTTCCTCCGATCAGGTATGTATCCTTCCCCGACCACACCCGGGTGGAAAGTAGTCCCACAGGTAAAGTAGTTCCTATTCAGGCCTCAAGAGGGCCTGGATGTGGCAGCATGGTCTGCATCAGGTAAGTGCACATTAAAACACTTGACCACATGTCTAGCTTTATGAGCCTGGCTCCTAAGGCGCCAGGACAGAGGTCCAACATGAGCCTGGCGCCTAAGGCACCAGGACTGCGTCCAAAGGGCCCCAGCTTGGGCCCGCTGGCACTCCCCTGGGGGAAATGATGCCTGCCTCTGGGGTTGCTGGGTCGGACCTGGCTCCTTGGAGGTAGGCATCATGACAGCATCAGCGTTCGGATCAATTCTTTACATCACTTTAAATAGGCGGCGGATGTTAAGTGCCGTGGATCGACCGGGGACGAAATCCACTTTGGTCAGCATGGACCATATGGGGCATGTATGGGAGAAACCTGTTTGCGATTATCTTGGCAAAGATTTTCATGTCAGTATTAATAAGGGATAGGGGCCTGTAGGACCCGCACTCGTCTGGGGGTTTTCCAGGTTTGGGGAGGACTGTTATTGAGGCTTCTCTTAAGGAGAGGGGGAGGGTGTTTAATCGAAGTGATTCAGCCCAGTCCCCGTGTAAAGCAGGTGCTACTATGGCCACGTGCTCCTGATAGAACTCAGAGGTGAGTCCATCTGGGCCAGGAGCCTTGTTTTTGGGAAGGTCTGAAATCATCTGGACTATCTCGTCCAAGGTGAACGGAGTGTCAAGTCGTTCCCTGGTGTCCTGGGAGATAAGGGTCATAGGAATGCTTTCCAGCAGGTCATCCAAGTCCTGGGCTGAGTTTTCAGGCTGGGGACCATATAGATTGGCATAGAAGCTGGCGAATGTGTCTAGAATGGATTGGTCCGACCAGTGCCTTAACCCTTTTTCGTCTATAATGCTATCAATTCGGGTCTTACCACCCTCCGCATGCACCAGCCTGGCCAGGGTTCTACCCGGTCTGTCTCCCTCCCCATATTTACGGGCAGCAACTGAGCGAGCATAATATCGCACCTCACTCAGAGCATGCGACTCAAACTGTTCCAGTTCTGTTCTGATTTTAGCTAGGGTTGCTGGTGGCAAATGTATACCTCTCCATACTCTCGGTATGGAGAGGTACTCCTGTTCTAGAGCTTTAAGCTTGGTTTCAGAGTTGTTTAGGGCTTGCCTTATAGATTTCAGGACTCTGGCTTCCCTAGAGATGCACATCCCTCTGATGTAAACCTTAAATGCCTCCCATCTGATCCCTTCAGGTGTGTCAGACGCTCTGTTATTTTCAAAGAATGTGGTTATGTCCACTAGGATCACAGCTTTAAAGACAATGTCAGAAAGATCGGCAGATTTAATGCGCCAGGCGTGTCGTGGCGACATTGCGTTGCCGAGTTGGATCTGTAGGAGCACAGGGGAGTGGTCAGATAGCATGCATGCCAGGATCCTGACATCTAAAACCCTACCCACATGGTTACCAGACAAGAGGAACAGATCTATTCTTGAGCAACTGTCATGTACTGTTGAATAGAAAGTGTAGTCCCTTTCATGGGGATGGAGCGTTCTCCATATATCATGTAGATTCAGGGAGTCCATGTGTATGAGGAGTCGTTTGGCCGCTCGAGTTGTGGCTCTGCGAGTTGTCGTTGTTCTGTCTAGGACATTGTCAAGTATCAAATTCATGTCCCCCCCATATGATGCGGACGTCTAGATATCTCATAAGAATGGCGGTCACTTCGTCAATAAACTCGGGAGAGTCAGTGTTGGGCGCGTATGAGTTGACCAACAAGCATTCTTCGTGAGCCAAAGTGCAGTGGAGAATCACATATCTGCCTTGTGTGTTGATGTGGGATGTGTGGAGTATGAAGTTTACCGACTTGTGGATGAGGGTCAGAACTCCCCTAGCTTGGGTGGAGTATTGGGTATAGTATCTGTTGAGGCCCCAGACCTGTGCTACGTTTGATGATAAGTGTTTCAGTGCGTGTGCCTCCTGCAATAGGAGAACCTTAACCCCATGTCTTTGTGCATACGCCGCAATCCTACGAGACTTTGCGTAATTCGTCAGCCCCCGAACATTCCATGTCATCATTTTAATCGACATATAGATAACTCACGGGACATCCCTAGCAAAGGATCTGTCTCTGACAAACGCCATGTGTGCTTCAGTGGCATAAGAGTGCCTCCCTTTAGAGCCGGTCCAAACTTTCCCGTCATTTTGTATATAACATACCCCAACTTCTTCACCCCCCTCCCTCACCGCCCTGCACAAACTAGCAGTGTGTAGATACCCACTCTTGAAGTAAACAACTGCGGGCCATCCCCAACTCAGCAGCGCCTGAGAAATTGCCCGACCGGGGCTAAAACACAAACATTTAGACTTAGAGGGTATTGCAACTGCAGTGGGGGCTGCCGCTGCCGTTCTGCCCACATGTATTAATACAAGTTTCGAAAATGCAACACAAATCTGAAGATCGGCTGATGAAAGTAAGATTGCAAAGCAAGGATATGCATAATCTAGGGTATCAAGGACATAGCCAGAACTGCCGTGAGCCAGTACATGACGGCAGAGCTTGGCATACAGTGTACAGCCCCCATGTGTGGCAGTGTTACTAGGCGAGCTAGAGGCACGCCCCTCCCCAAGGAGCAGAGTTTCCAATATGTTAGTGTAGGTCGACGGGAGGCTCGCAGTGGGACAATGAGGGGGGACCTTTAGCCACACAGGGGAATCAATGGCCAGCTCACCACAGCTAATGGGGATTCACGAGAGGAGTCCATGCGTCTGGCATTAGTCGTCATCCATCGGTTCCTGCGGGGGGTCCACCAGCGGGATCTGCGCTTCAATGAACTTAACCGCCTCATCAGGGACCATAAAAAAAGTAGAGTTTGTTGAGGTGGGTGAATTTTAGAAGCGCAGGAAAAAGCATTGCGTATTCGATTTTCCTGTCCCGTAACATCTTTTTCACTCCCCCGAATTGGCGTCTCTCCATCTGCACACCCACCGAAAAATCTGGGAAAATCCTGATGATGTTTGAGTCGAGCCTTAGTTGCCCTTCCTCTTTGGCCAAGCAGAGAATGTGGTCCCTGTCCTTATAACTCAGCAGTTTAGTGATTATAGGTCTGGGAAAGTCTCCTGGTTTAGGCTGGGGTGCCAGGGAGCGATGTGCTCTTTCTACTGTGAAGAATGGTGAGAGCTCGGGGTTGTCAAGGAGGTCTTTGATGAGTTGTTCGACCGCCGGCTCTTCAGTGCAGCTTCGGGAACCCCAACTATGCGAATGTTATTTCTTTGGGACCTCGATTCAAGGTCGTCGTACTTGGCTTTGACCTGTTTCATGTCTCGGACGGGCTCCGTGACTGTGTTTTGTAGGGCATGAATGCAGTCTTCATTAGTACCTATTCTTTGCTCCGCCTCGGTGATCCTGACCTCATGCTGGTCAATTTTCGCTTTCAGGGAGGCTACATTCACATTAATGTCGTCCAACTTTTCATGGAAGGCTGAAACGTTTTTCACCATAGATTCCATCATCACAGATAGGTTCGGTTGCGGGTGGACTGGCAGGGCCCCATCATCCTCATGTGTCGCAGAAGAGAACGCCTGGTCAGTACCAGGCGCCGTCCTGGCGAACCTGTCCATAGCGCCTACTTTAGTGACAGACCGTGCCTTGCTGGGCATTGCTGTGGCAGGAACAGCGATTGATTCGCCAGGGATAATGATGGCCGGAGAGTGGGTCTCCGAGGGCCAGACAAAGGCGCAGCCCGTAGGTAGCTCCAGCTCAGTAGGATTAGTATTGACCAGGCAGAGTGGGGGAGGTCTGCATGCAGCGCGGCAGCGATGGCGGGGCCGCCGCAGGAGAAGAGGAGCCAGGGGAGTGCAGGACGTTGGGTTCCGTGAGCCCTGTGCAATCAAAGTCTCTTCAAGGTATGCTTGGGTGTACAGGACAATGAGGTGTTAGGGAGACAGGAGTGGGGCCGTACACCGGCTGGTGTGCACTTTTCTAGAGTGGGGAACTCGCCCGGTGGTGGCCCCCACAACATCGCAGTTTCAAATCAGGCGGAGCACGGCACATGGATATTCGGAGCCTCATGGGACGAGGCCAGACTGGATGCTATTCTTCCCAAACTTAAGCTTCCGTTGGGTCGTTCCTTCAAATGGGGAGTGGGTAGCAGGTAGTTCAAGGGCCTCCCCCTTGGGTGGAGGGGCGAAGTTTAGATCACTACACCCACCTTGCAGCCTCCAGGGTGGCTGGGCCCGTATGTTTACCGAGGAGGCCGCGCTCCACCGCCGGAGCCAGGCCCAGATCTGGGGCCAATGAAGGCGGGGGCCGCAGCCGGCCGGAGGCAGGTGACGCAATTGGCAGACCGCGGAGTCATGCGGCGGCCCCCAGCCCAGGGGCCGTGTTGGCAGGATCTCGGTCGGGGTTGAGGGTCCGCTTCAGCAGAGGGCCGCCAGGGTAGATGGGAGGGCAGCAGCCGCGTCCGGCGACCGCCACTGGCAGGAGCAGCAGCTGTTGCTGGGGGGAAGAGCCACTCCTCATGCGGCGACTCAGAAGCAGCGCGTAGTGCAGCATGAGCAGTCCAGCTTCAACGATCGGAGGGGGCCACTTCTATGCGTAGGTGCAGGGGCCTCCACTCTAGCCTGCCGCGGCCGACCGGCGGCGAAGGGTCCCACCCACAGGGCCCGGCAGAAGAGCAGATCGTTCCAGCAAGGAGCCGCCACAGGGAGCCCATAGCCGGCGGCGCTCGAGGATCGGGAAAGGCGACGCCAACCGGCGCGAGCAGCCTCGGCAGGGTGGCCCAGTCGTTGGCAATGCCGGTTCCAAGCAGCGAAATCCCTTCAAACTTCGACCACACCAGGGAAAGAATCGTGGTAGTATTGGTGAAATATCCTGAGAATTAGCGCTGATATTCGGCAGATACTGGTGGGCAGGAGCGGAGCTCTCAGGCTAGGCAGCCATTTTCCTCAGCTGCTCAACAGTATCCCCACTCTGGGATACTTTTAACAGTTACCAGTAGTATCTTCACTGCCTTTATCTTTCAGTGGAAGGTTATTCTCAAACACCTGACAAGGGCTGTCCTCCTGGGATTCTCTCTCTCTCATTAGGGTTTGAATGGCCAAGTGTCCTTGGCATCCCCAGCTAGCTACCCTAGCAAACCTAATCAATATTTCCCTTGCCCCCATCCAACATGCACATGTTGATCAAAGCTCGCTCAGGTGTTGCTCACGTTGCAGAGATCTTGTACAACAAGTTTGATGCCCTTTTTATCACTGAAACAGGCAATACCACATCCTCCCCGCATGTTTTCAATGTCCTTCCACCACAAGCCTACAGCATCACATATGCCGACCGTCCAGGAAGGGCAGGAAGCAGAGTGGCAATCATCCACACGAGCGATTGTCCATGATCCATCATCCCATCTTCGGGAACAAGCTCATAATGAATCACTTACCTGCCAGTCCTCTCTCTCGCACAAGGAATCCAGCACCTTCTACCTCATCTTCAGATCACCTTACAGTGACTCTTTCATTGCAACCAATTCTACCTTGCTAAATATGTACATTCTCAGTGATTTTAACATCTGTGAGTCACAGGCTGAGAACCACACTCAATGCACACTTTTTGTATTGACCACTTCCATGGACCTCAAGCCAATTGTGCTGTCCCCCACACACAACAAAGGCAACACCCTAGACATGGGGCCTCATTACGATGCTGGAGGTAACCATGCCGCTTTTTGCGGCATGGCTACCCCCATTCCGGGTACCGGGTCCGGGTTCCCTGAATGGGGAAATAACAGGCCATTCCGACCTTGGAGGGCCCGTTATTTCCCCATTCAAGGGACCCAGACCCGGTACATCCCCATTCCCATGTCAGCCCCTATAGGGCTCAATGGGAATGGGGATGACGGGCTCGTTGTTAGCATCCTAGTCAGCTTGCGGGACCGCTAAGGACGCCTGGTTTTATCAGGCGTCCTTAGTGGGTCCTGTGAGCAGACCTCATAATGAGGTGGTAGGGGATGAACGGGGCCGGCAGCTCTACCGGTCCCGTTAACCCCCTACCACCAGGGTCGTAATGAGGCCCATAGTCTTTACATCATCTCCGTGCAACACCTGTGCAGACGCTATCCCACTTCACTGGTCTGCCCATACTGCCATCCCATTATCAGTCACCCACTCAACAATGGCTCACAAAGGTCAGCCTAAATGCCCACTCACTCAATGCTGCTCATTCAAAACCTTCCTGTTCAATGAGCTAGAAACAGACTTTGCAGAATTCCCCACTGCAGGGAATACCTTGGGCCTCCTGGACTTATTCAGCAACTCTGTTATGAAACTTTTGGATACTCAAGCGCCTCTAAAATCCAGTCAGGTTAAAATCAAAACATCTGCCCCCCTGAGGATACAACAAAAGCTCAATCAGAGCCCTACAGTAATGGTGGCAAAAAATAAAACATAACTTGGGAGACCTCTTTGAAGTAGTACAGCATTATACCAAACCCTCACCCTACCCGAGTCACAGCAACTCAGGAAAAATGTGAATCAACACTTTTATTATTGAAAAATCTGAGAAACCATCAAATCACCCTCTCACAGCATTAAGATCCCCTGCAACCCAGCACGCATACTGCCCCTCTGGACCAAATCCCCTGGTTTGCCTAAGAATAATTGGATCCTTGAAGCCTACTTGTTACTCCATCAATATAACTCCGGCCTCCATCATTAAACAATTGACCGGCCCGGTACTTAATACGCTCAGCACCATCATCATTGCATCCCTCATAGAAGGATAATCCTCAGGCACCCTCAAGATTGTTCTCGTATGACATATTTTCAAAATAATAACCCTAGAATCAGATGACCTGGCTAAGTACAGGCCCATTACAAACCTCCCATTTTTTTTCAATATCTTGGAAAATATAGTTGCTATACAACTACTTGCCAGAATCGAACAACTACACCTCCTAAATGGCTATCAGTTAGGGTTCAACCACAAATGTAGTTTTGAGAGCCACCATCCAGGTAGTTGGTGATGCTCTCGAAATCATGTCATGGATAAGGGCAACTCATGCCTCCTCATCCTCCTTGACCTCTCGGTTGCATTTCACACTGTTGGCTACCACGTCCTTCTATCCTTCCTTGCTTACAGGTTGGGATTCTCTGGCACTGTTCTGAATTGGTTTACCTCCTACCTATCAGGCAGACACCAGGCTGCCAGAAAACTTGCTGCATTCTAACTGACCCCAGGTCTCCTGTGGAGTCCCCCAAGGCTCTATACTCTCACCACTCTTTTTTTATCTGTGCATTGATCCTCTGTGCAATCTCCTCAAAGATCTCAATATAGCCATCCACCAATATGTAGATGATACTCAGTTGTACATGAGAGTAAATTGCATGCAGGACATCATATATCTCTTTGATTATCTAGCCATTATCCAGTCCTGGATGTCGACTGCCTACCTCAAACTAAACCCAACCAAGACTGAATTTGTCCTCATTGGTCGACCTGCTAAAAAACAACTTGTCTAACAATGGCTCAGTGATATTCACCTAGAAGGATTTGATCCACAACTCTCAGGTGAACTCCTTAGGCTTCACCATTGACAGCATCCTGTCCTTCCAGAAACATATAGCCAAGAAGGCCCAAATAGCCTGGCTCGTAATCTCTAACCTTCAGAAAATCAAATCATTCATCCTGTCACAGGACTTCCGGACCATAGTGCAGACCCTTGTGGTCTGGCACAATGATCAGGGGAGTATTCTTCTGACCCGGCTCCCAGCTGCTTGCTTGGCTCCGCTAAAAGCAATCCACCACACTGCAGCACATCTTATTACGGGAGCAAGGACAGTTGACCAAATTACCCCCATCCTATGCAAACTGCATTGGCTTGCACTCCATCCAGGATACTTTTCAAGACTTCATGTATCATCAACAAAGCAGTCACTAGTAGCAAACCAGCGTACCTGGCTGCTAAGCTCTACATAGCTGGTGGCACATGCTCCTTGTGCAGCGAATCACAACTCTCCTACAAAGAGAGTACCCGCAAACAATCCTTCTCTTGTCATGCACCCACCCTCTGGAACTCAATCCCTGTGTTGGCTTGGAATTCCCCCACAATTCTCCAATTTTACTAATCTCAGAAAACGGGGATCTTTCAACAACATCTGACCAAGGACTGATTCCAATGGATGCACACACCATGATACAGATGTCACAGTACTGAATTATTGTTAACATATGCCAGCCAAATGCTGGCCACCCGCACTCTGTACAGCACTCCCTTGCTCTCATGCTAGATTTGTGCATTAAACAATAAAATACAAATTGAGCCTATAATGAGCTCAGATATGCTTTTCAAGTCTCCAGTTACAATGAGGTCCCAACCCAGATGGTTAAAATGTTCTTTTCCAATCTCTGTTGGTCTCAAGTCCCCATAAGGGACTAGGCTATAGCCGTTAGCTGGCTAGGCCACACTCTTTCTTAATGGAGTTTGGCTCATGTCAAGTTCTGAGATAAAGACACCAGCAGGCTTCATTTGCCAAACTCTCCTTTATTTAAGAATTCCAAGTTAACCATGCCCTGAGAGAATTTTCGCAGGAACCTCTGCTTCTCCAACAATAGAGGATGAATTTAGAAATACAGCACGAAATTAAAATGGCCGTCTTCTATTGTAACTTTGATTAATATTTTAAAGCTCCCGTTGAAAACAGGAAAAAAAGATTAATGCATGAAACTGGCAACACATTGATAAGCTTTAATACAATGCCAAAAGAGAGGACCTAGCAACAATGTTTTTTATCGCCTGTGTTGCTGTGCTGCTATTGACAATCTTCTTGAAAAGGGTTACCCTATGGAACTCATGAGCCACGGCCAATCAGCTTTCTTGGAAAGTGAACTACACTTGTATCCAGGTAACTTACAAGGAACTTCAGATTACCCAAAGCTGCCGTTCTACTCCCCTCATTCACTCCCGCTTGGGCTACTCCTCTCCCCTCAGGTAATCTTTGTACCAGAGACACGTACCTATCGCGGTCGTATGAGTCTCCTCTTTTGCTCCATTTTGTCTGAAACAATCTTCTCACACACGTCCCTTGCCAATTGTTCCACTCCTTTTTTCCTAACTCCTCAACACAAGTGCCTCTCTAAACGAAGCATCGTTCTTGTTGTCTGCTATTTGTAACATGTTTGATGAACATCTAGAACATGAAATTGCCTTTTCTCACCTCCAACGCTATTGCCCTTTGCAAATATCTTGGTCACAGTACATGTCATACAGCTGGTCCTGAACTCTTCTACTAGCCACATACCCACACCCAGCAGATACAATATATATTGTCTGTAAGTTGTATTTAAGCGTTTTTATCAACACTTGCACTGTGCAGGTTCATTAGCTGGTTTCACATAATTTAACAGTCAATATTGATCACAATTACACGTATGTGGCATAATTATTTTTTTGTTTGTGTTGTGTCTTTTTATACATCATACATGTAATGAAGGGTTCCTAGTCATTCCATCGATATCAATAGCAATGACAGACCAATCCATCGAAAAAAGCATCGAAAAAAAGTGCATCAAATGCATTTTTGTACTTTATTTAATGGGGGTCACCCTCACAGTCTCCCTTTTTTACCCTTTAAAACCCATTAAAATACAAATGTTACCTTCCAAAAACATGCATTCAATGGATTTTTTTCCGATGCTATTGTTTAGATGAATTGGTCCGTCGATGCTATGGATTCGATGCAATGACCGGATACCGTAACGAAGGTATTTCCGGTGATGGTGCATGATTTGAAGTACTCTTTACTAAGACACAATATTGAAAATTAGCTTCTGTTGCATCTGATGCATTAATCTAGCCTTTTTCAAAACATCTGTATATAAATATTGTTTTGTACAACATGAGAAGGTTTGTACACATGTCAATTAAAACAAAGTTAACACATATGTGCACACTACATTTTGTTCCATGATTGCAAATACCACAAATACAACAGACACAGTACTCACATTACCACTACTTTTAGTACATCAGGTAGATGTAAGGTCAGATTTCATTGCCATTGAGGAAGACACGCACTATGGCGTTGATGAGGTTTCAAGTTAATACACAAGTGTAGATGCAATGGAGAAGCCATTTGAACAGTAAATGTAGCAGATGACAGAGGAGGGGTGAGATAGAGAGGGTACAATGATAGGGGGACTTTCTATCTATCTTCCCCATCTACACTTGAAATCATCTGAAATGTTGAGGTCTGCACAACATTAACTTTGCCTATGTACCTCAACTGAAGGATTGCTTATAGACTAGAATTATGTTACGATCCTGCGTCGGTACACATTAGTGCAAATTGCTTGCTTGCAGCCCCTTTCTCCATGGAAGATGTAGCGAAGGGGCTTAGGGTCAAAGGTCAGTCGCTGGGTCTTCTTTCAGGGTCAACAAAACCTGCCTGGCGTATACAAATGCATCTTTCCCTCCACCAACAGTGCAGCATTACTGTATAAAATGCAAAGCCCAATTCTGGCACAATCCCGTTGTAAAGCGCTCTACTCTTGCGCCAGGTTTGCCCTATAAGCAATACATTTAAAAAAAATGGTGTACTGGCCCCACCTTGAAAGTTGTATAATGGTATTGGCCAGTGCCCAATGAGGAGCCGTTCACCCCATCTGATCCTAATCCCTTCCTGTTGGACACTTGGAGTGCATAAATCTGGAACACTTGAGGGATTTCAGTTTCTTACATCACTGAATTCTCCTTTCTACAGCTTCATAATTTACTGATGTGGCAACACACAGACACTACAAAAGAATACACATATTAAATGTTGATAAATTTGTAATATCACGGTTGGTAAATGCTACACCTGAAAGTGCTCAATCCTATTCACAAGTCAAGTGCATTTGCAATTTATATAATTTACGCATCAATATAACTTAGAATGTAAACAAACAGCTCGCTGTGCAATCATTCGAAGCATGCCTGGACTTCTGCAAGGGGTCACGTGTGCCTGTTATCACTCACAGAGGCCATGCATTCCATAGAGGCGGCTTTCAGAGAGCCGGGAAGCATTGCCAGAAAGTAACTCAGTGGAAAAGAGGCTTGAATGAAGGTGATCTGTGACAGAGGTCCACCATTCCAAAGCTAACTCATTAGTAACTCCCATTTCCAGACTTGATTGCTGCCTTGCACAGCTCTAAAAATATACCAGAACTGATTAACACCTGCAGGGATGAGGATGATGAATTTGTGTCACCCGGCTCCGTTCCACCCTTCGACTGTCCAAGTGGAAGCAATAATGAACGTGATGAATGTGCCAATGGTCATTCAGGTGTCAGATTTTTCATCTCAGTAATGCGAATGTGTCTTGAAAAGCAAAAGAAACTGCCTTGCCTCTTGCAGAATGACAATCCGGGGTCCCTCACACCTGAGAAATAGACCTATGTATGGGATTGTATTCAATTAACAGTGCCCTATTTTGACCCTAGATATTTTTATATCCACGCAGTGAAGGCTGTCGCACATAAAAAAAGGGTGAGGGGAAATTGTACACATTATAATTGTTCATCATTTATGGTTGTGCTTCTACAGAGGGGGAATTGTACTCGGAAGTATTGAAATGTATTTTGTTATGGAACACATATGGACATAAGAATAGTGAGGACAGCATATATAACTCAAGAACTCTCTCATTGAGGAGTCTTGATTGGTCAAGGTGAGAAAGAATGGGAACATTATGATCCTAATCGTTGGAACACAAGTTATTGTGAGTATGGAAGACAATGAGAATGCTTTTATTTTTAATTGTTTTATTGATTCAGCTGAATAAAGTCAACTTTACAATATATTATTCACAAATTTCAACAATATAAAAATAATTCAATGTATTAAAAACAAAGAGCAAAAAAGATATGACATTAGTCTTGCATTAAAAGGAAAGAGAGAAGGAAGAAAATGAAAAAAATAAAGTTTTCTTTCTTTTCCCTTCTTCACATCACAATGAATGTTATTTTCTAATAGTGCAATTTCAAAATTTATCAGCAATCATTACATTATAAATCAACATTCTTCATCCCGCTCTAAGGTTTATTAAACTTGATAGATTCCTTCTAAGTATCATTCAATTTCAACCCATGGAGAGACCATATTGTACCGATTCTCAGTTTAGTTAGAAATCCTGAGTGGATCATTTGCCACTTAGTATCAGGGGTCAAATCTCGATATTCTTGTAATGGGGGTTTTAAATACTTAAGTATAATCTTTATCAAAGCCTCACATTCCACTAACATATGTTTGAGTGTCTCTCTCTGCGATAGTTATTTACAGTATCTACAGATGTTATTAGCAAACTGAATCGCTCTGCTTGGTCAATACATCTGTGGTTCGCCAGAGATTTAAACAAACTCGCAAAAAATCACCTCTACGCTTAATCGAGAGATATCTGATTATATAACTTTCAGGACTGGCATACTTTTTCAACTGAAATGGATTTTCATTGAAGTACAGTTGACGTGTTTTCCTGGTAGCAATCCAAAATGTCTTAAAGAGCTTTATCTTTACTCTTAACAGGTCTTGCATCAAGACCACCAGCGTTACTCCAATGAGTGCTAAGGATTGAATGGCTGGCTACATGCTGCCACTTGCAGATGAGAATGCTTTATTGTGTAGGTTGCTTTTTAGTTGCTTATGGATGAAAGCATGGCCAATAACAGGCAGCCCCTGCATTCGCTTGGAAAATTAGATGCGCGTGTTAAGGATGGCAATGTATATTTGAGACAAATGTGGATCCATAATAGCGTAAATAATTCAAGATTCCTGTAAAGTGAAAACACATTCTAAAATGGTAACAAAATTCGTACTGGATGTGATGCAACTCCTAATGGCTAATAACAGTATTTACATGAGTGACAGAAGGACTTCTGCTATGGAGGAGCACATGGGCGAGTAGTGAGTATAACACCTACGCAGCAAGGACACAATTCGACAAACCAACAGGGATCCCGTTTATTAATTATCTTTTTTTTTTATAATGCTCTTAATACCAGAGGTCGGTTTCTAAGCGCGGCATCAGGATTTGAACCTGCATTGCGCAGCATTGTCTTGCTTCCAAGACAAACGCATTGCCCCTGAACTATCCCCCTTCCACAATCATATGGGTAAAACAGGCTCAGCTAAGAGTTATACAACCTTCTCCTTTTGTGGTAATGTGTGCTGAATGAAGGCTACACTCTCTTAAAGGATATGAATGTGATCCTTAAGTGTCCCAAACAGCAAGGTACATCAGTCCAATATAAAAGAACGTTCAATTAAGATGCTATACTTTAATGAACCACACCAATGACAAAATAACTATTAGCAAAACACTATAAAAATCCTTCTCTGTAAGAGGAAACACAGAAAATGCAAAGATAGAGAGTTGCTGCAATCTGTGTAATGAAAACAGAAGTGAAAAGGCAATAAGCAACAAACTAGTAAATAAGAATGCAAAAGTGACCTAACCAGTCACTAGGGCTCAAGGATGAAACAGGGGGCAGTTATGGGTCAATAGTATGTTTCCACTGTTCTTTAACAGTTTCACAGCAGCAAGAAGCATTTGTGCTGTGCTGCATTATGGATCGAACCAGGCTCAGGTTTGGCGAGTTGTGCTTCATCAAGCGGTGAGCTGGAATCTAATTGTTTTTACCTGGGCGCACAATAACGATCATTTGGGTTGCACTGGTTGGATGGCTCACCAGGGTGAGATCTTGAGTCAAGGCAGTTTGAGACCTTAGTAATTACTAGTTAGGGTGAACAGGTGAAGCGATTCTCCAGCAGTTCAAGTCATGGTCTGTCGGTTTGATGTACATAGTGGCCTTGGTGCTCTGATACAAGGTTTGAAGATGCAGCGGTTTGAGGTGGGTCCACAGAGGCAAGCAGGCTGTTCGAGCCAAACAAGTGATGAGCTCCTCTTGGTGCGATGTGGTAGCAACATAGTCAGATAGGTGCCAAAAAGCAGCACTTATTAGTCCCTTTGGTTCATTTGTGGAAAACATGGTTTGAATGTGGTTCAACCCACTCACTGTGGCAGAACAGTGAGATTTGACTGATCTGGTGAGACTTTCTCCAGGGGATCCATGACAGATGGGTCAGTTCATGTTCTGTTCTTCTAGCCTTGGAAGGCTTATGTAGGTGCAGTCCAGGTCCTCAGCAATGGTCCCTCCCAATGTGCCCTGGGAGTGGGTCTGGAGACTCTGCTTTGTACTGCTCCTTTTTTCAATTCATTTGCTGAGGGCTTCGGAAAGATCAACTCTCATGAGAGAGGTCCAAATGAATAATCTCTAAGGTGTTGGCCTCCCGTCATCCTACCTTGTCTCCCTGATAAGTGTCCTACATGCGGCTGCACACCTCATCAAAGGTCTACGCAGATACAACCACATTACCCAGGCCCTCATCGAGCCTCACTGGCTCCCACTGCATGCACGAATTACCTTCAAGTCTTGCTGCATCATTTATAAGGTGGTTGCCCTCAAGTCACCCAGCTACCTTGCAGAGGAACTAAGCATCTCCGCCAAACAGTGCACCACCAGAAGCCAGGACATGTGCAGACTTGAAATCCCCCACTGCAAAAAGGAAAGCACCAGAAACAAAACTTCTCTGCCTTTGCCTGAAAACTGTCCTCCCTGTCTGCATCAGACTCGTCCCCACGCTCCGACAATTCCGAAAAGAACTGAAGACTCACCTCTTTAAGGAATCTCTCTGCCTCAAAACCTAGGTCATCAGATCACCCCTCATGACACCTGGCACGCAAGAGGCTGCCCACCCCTCTACTCCCCACCCCACCCAGTACAGCTGTACCCCTCCTCTGTGCCCCTTTGTGTCCCACCCCCGCTGCATATCTGTTCTGTTGTTACCTCTGTAAAGCGCTTGTTATATATCTGCATTGTAGTTTACCTTTGTAAAGTGCTCGGTTGCTTCTGGAAGCTATGTACGCGCCCAATAAAACAATAATAATAATAATAATAATAATAATAATAATAATAATAATAATAATAATAATAATAATAATAATAATAATAATAAGAGAGTGAATTAAAGGAAGAGTGAGAGACTCCCTCTATTATAGGCAAAATCTCACTGGTGAATGGACTAAAGCAAGTCTGTGACAAGTTGCCTTTGCCTTCTAACATCATACTGAAAGTGCTAAAGGAAGTGGACGAAGCAGAAAGGAAAGAGAGAGACAGAAAGAAACTCAATGGTTGAATCCTTCTCCATCTATAAGTATCTCCCTGTCTGCACTAACCCTACCTTGCCAACAGCATCACCAGCCCATTTTGCATTCAAAACCCTGCTGTGACCTAGTCCTTTTCCGATAGGTGTGCCCTTTGATTCCTGTTTCCGATGACAGCTCCTGCTTGTATCTTTTGGGGAGAGGTATTACCCATAGCCATTCATTCATCTGCCCTGTTAGTTGGCAGGGCCAGACTGTCTGACCAGAATACACATAACCCTTCCACAGCTGAGCTGGGCTTGCAGTGCAGACACATTTATGATATCAAATTGATATGGCTGTAATAAGGTTGAGAGAGGCTAGTCACCATTCCCTAACTTGGGGATGGCATATACATGATCTTTACAACTTCCACCAGTATAATAACTCCTATAGTTATATATCATTTGAGGTGCATATCTTAAAGGCAAGATGGCACCTGTGACCTGATTCTGATCTGTGCCACAGAAGAGCCGGTGCGGCAGGTCAGGACACTGATTTAGCAGGGCCCAGGTGTACACTATATTTTTGCCATGGAGTTGGCTGAGGGGGGCCTAGTTAGCAGGCAACCCTTTCTGATATAGACGTACAAGCATTGTTTTGTTATTAATGAAATGTTAAAAAAAAAGGAGTTTGTACATCTTTGCCAGATGCCAATCCTTCATGTTGCACAAGCTGGACAGCAATCCAACATGAATACACTCATGTAAAGTGCCTGAATCTGTGAGTTCATTTTATTTATTTTTAACTGGTCATTGCATGCCGGAGACCTTCAACATTACCACTTAAGTGTTGGTGGGTTCTCTGCATGAAACATTTACAAGAAAGAGTGCAAAGGTGAAGAATTGTGAAATTGCCTTTACTCTTCAATTTTACTCTCCATTTTAAAAAATAGTAAATGCAATTTATGGTTAACAGGTGTTATTCACAGTGGCTTCCTATGCTATGCTTCCAGGTGCTAATTGCAGGCAGCCTTCATTGGAATACGTTTGTCATACGTTAGCATGAACATCACATGCTAGTTGAGAGTAATTACATGCAGAGTGCGGAGAATGAGGGAGGAACATATGCTACAACTGTCTCCCATTCTGCCTTTAAATTATTTAGAAAATCGGCCAAAGTGGTACAGCAAGCAAGCTAGGCTGTACCCCTTTGTTTTTATGAAATGCATGAGTTGACCTTTTATTTTAGATTTTTAAAGCGCTTACACAGACCGCGGGCATCGAGTCACTGTTACAGGAATTGTTTGTTTTTTAGTTGCGTAATTGTTTTTTTTTTGTCTTAGTTGCGTATTCATAACGTGCTTAAACACCCAGAGGTTTTTAAGCGTGGACCCGGATTGAACATGTGTTGTTTCGTGTCGTCTTGCTTCCAAGGCGTGCACGTTGCTGCTGAGTTATCCTCATCGGACACTATCCTCTAGTGTGACCTTTTGTAATGTAAGAAATTGCCAGAGGTACACCGCCAATCAGCAGGAGACAATCCCGGGCATTATTCACTGTTGAAAGTCAGTGTTCCATTTTGTTTGCCTCCTCCATCTGACTTATTTTCCTCTCATCTTCCATTTGAGAGTCACTAGGTGTGTCTCTCTCAGTTCCGCCTGACAGCATCCCCATCTACTTCTCTGCTATGAAGCTGCAACAGGAAATGGAAAAGGGGCTTTAGGAGGTCCCTTCCCGTTTTTATGGTGGCCATCTTTGTAGTTGTTTCATTTGTCATGAAGAGCAGTTTGTGCTCTTCATGTGAACCAGTTCTCACGCCAGAAAAAGATGTTAAAGAAACCCTTAGGATCCCGGGCCTTTTTTTTTCCATAATCATCACTGCTGTGGGCCGTGTCAAGGGGCTACAGGCCTTAGTCAATATACAGTCTACTGCTCGCCCAGTCCTGTCACTTAGAGTTGTGGGTCATTACCGAGTTGTACGACCCACTGCAGCTCCTCAACCACAAAAAAAAAAAAAAAAGCTGTTATTAAACGGTTATATGACAGCTAAAGTCATAATGATTTTGAGAGGGTTAACGTTCCATGAGTGATTAGCACAATGTGTGTTTGAATAAACAAACTAAAAATCCAACTTTCTCTGAGAACAAAATAAAAAAAAATGATTACAAAGCGGATCTGAATTCAGATGACCCTTCCCACCTTTCTGTCCATTTGTGCAAAAAAGGCGCAATTTCTGCACATTTCAATGTGCATACTGAATTCGCAAATGGGATGTGATTTGAAATACACAGAAATGAAGCAAATTTCCCTGTGCCTGGTTTAAACAGGTGCAAGGGAAATGTGTAAAGCATGACAGGGTCATTTCAGACACTATAATGATTTTATTTTTTTAATTGTGACCAATGTTGTGGCCCTTGCAAATTCTATTCCCCAAATTAGGATAGAAATGTTTTTATATTTGTGGTTACAGTGCACAATGATAGGAAATGTGTTTATGTCCACCAACGTGAGTGACAAGAGCTTGTCGTTCATTAATTTCTGGAGGGCCAACACTGACGTATGCTAAATGGCTGGCCAGCACTTCCTTGGCACTGATGCATAGCTTCAAGGAACGTGTAGGTCACCTTTAATCAGAGATGACCTGCACATTTACGAGATGACCTGCACATTTCTAAAAATGGTGAAAATAGTGCATCCTTCCCTTGCACTTTCTTTTTGCTTCCACAACTTGATGAGGATCGGATACGTTCATTCAATGTATGATTGCACCGGGTCGATGATTGTCCTAATCAAAGAGTTAGTAAGAAATGTTCCCGAATGCACGAATGCATTAAAAGAATATGTTTAATACACAAGGTCAATTTTTGCCCTTGTGCTAATCACGATTGCGTAGGGGAACATTTGTTGCAACATGGTCCAGTTTGTTAATTGGATTTATGCATTCCCAGCAGACATAGACGAAATCTAAATGTAGTGAATGCAAATATGGGGAAATTGTTAAGTACTAAAAAGATTTTTCCTCACTGCCGAAGATCCTCAGTCTCAGACACTGGTGATTGCCACTAATGTTAACTGCATTTACCTCTGAGAAACAATATTATTTCTATTGCTTAATCTGAAAAAGGAGATCTACAGTGGTGAACGTCCTGTCCTGGGTTCATTCATTCCTCTCCTAATCAGTGGCGTCTCTAGGGTAGGGCCAGGGGGGGACACATGCCTCCCCTACAACATGTTGTACCTCCCCTATTCCCCCCAGGGGGCAGGTGTGGGTTTGGTTTGCTCTGCTGGCTCCCTTTCTTTTGAGAAAGCCAGCACAGAACAGTAAGGGAATACACTTCTGGGCTGACGTCTGGGAACCAACATCAAGAGGCTGTTCAACGAGTGCTGCCCACTGCTGCTTGTTTGGGAAGGGGTGTTGGTATGTCCTGGATGATGTGTTTCTTCTATTTTTGGTGGAATAGGAGGCAGAGGCCAGTTATGGGGTTTCTGCTCTAGGGGCTGTTGGGTGGCTGGTTGCCCAGTAAGGGACTTGCAATCCTGGTGGTTGGGGGAAGGCGGGCAGCATTCCCAGTATGAGGCTTGTGCTCTGGGTAGGTGGGGGGGGGCAGGTTTCCATGTTTGGGGCTTGTGGTATGGGTGGAGGGGGACATGATTCCAGGTATGGGGCTCATGCTCTGGGTACTGGGGGAGGGCAGGATTCCTGCTATGGGGCTTCTGCTCTGGGTAGCGATGGGCAGGATGACATGTTTGGGGTATGTATTCTGGTTAGTGGGGGGCAGGATTACAGGTATTGGACTTGAGTTCTTGGTAATGGGGTTCAGGATGGCAGGTATGGGGTTTGTCCAAAGGTGGTGGGGAACACGATGGCAGGTATGGGGCTCATGCTCTGGGTAGTGGTGGGGGGGCAGGATTCAGCTATGGGGTTTGTGCTGTGGGTCAGGATGCCAGCTATGAGGATTGTACTCTGGGTAGTGGGGGACACAATGCCAGGTATGGGCCCTGCAATGTTGGTGGTAGGGGGTAGGGTGCCAGGTATTGTGTTTGTGCTCTCGGTGGTGGAGAAAATTATGCCAGGTATAGGGCTTGTGCTCTAGGTGGTGGAGGCAAGATGACAGCTATGGGGAGTGTGTTGTACGTAGTGTGGGCAGGATGCCAAGTAAGGGTTGTGTGCTCTGGATGGTGGGTGGTAGAATGCCAGATAATAGTCTTATGACATAGGTAGTGGGGGACAAGATCTCAAGTATGGAGCTTGTGCTTTGGGTGGTTGGGGCAGTGTTATGGAGAATTCTCACCCAAGTGCTAAATTCCCTCTACCTTAGAGCCCTCCAGCTCTTTTGCTATATTTTGGGACTTTGACTTTTCATTATCAATGTGTTTTACTATTGTGTTCTTTGGTTATGAGTTTTAAAACAACTCCATATGCATCATCTTTTTCTTATGTGTCACACAACACCCTCAGTGCAGTGGCACAGGGATGTCTTCCAGACATCCCTAGGATTAAATACCTTCTCTGGGACTGACTGCCAGTCTCCCAGAGCCTCTAAAGTTAAGTTGACTTAACTAGTCTTTTTAAATTGACAGACCCAGCAAACACTATCTTACTATAGAGTGCTGGAGGGGTTGCCTAGCATCCCCTGAGTCTGAACACTCATGTAACAGTCAGATGCTTCCCTTTCCTACTTTAAAGGATAGTTGCGGGACTTTTTTTTTATTGTCCCTACGGTTCGGCCATGTGTTTTTAAGCATAAATCGGTAGATCGTAGAAAACTTTCCTATGGACCTTACCCGACTTTTCGTCGATTAACGCACTCGAAATCAGCCGCCATTTTGTGATAATCCTATCATTTCCCCCCATCAACCTGGCTCACCTGCGTTTGCGGCACTAAATCATATCCCCCGCCCCTGAAACAGACTTTATCAAAACATTCATATTCCCCGCCTCTATCCGTGACGTGACTGTGCTGCGTAGGCAAACGCGCCCAGGCGTCTTCTACGCGACTCCACACAGAACCCGGAAACCAACACAGATCAGCTCACAACGCAGCGCGCCACAATTCGGAATATGAAACTGTACTTTTAAATCAAACCGCAAGATTGTAAATTTGGTAAAGTACATTTATTTGACATCAAATGTTTAGAGAATATTCAGCGATTTGCATTTTTCTTTGCTCTCGATCCAAAATAGTTCGTCTTGAGGCAAGCGATGTTCGTGTGCAGTACACAGGGTGTTGGTTTACGATAAAATAAGCTCTTAGGTCGCACCGATAATCGCATGGCTGTTCCAACAACGAGGCACTAGGCCACCACAACGTATGTATGTTGCATCTAGCCATTAGTACCGCGTAAGGGCATACTTGTACTTGGCGATCGTCCCATAAAATGGTAAGGGTGGTAACGTTGTTCACGCGGAGAAGCAACTGGCGGTTGTAAAAGCCATCCGCCGGTGTCTGGTACTCGTGACACATACAATAATGAAGGATGTACCTGTTTTAAAAACATAAAAAATGAAATTAGTCTCACCATCAGATCTTTATTAAAATTATTCATTTTATATATTAGGTCGGGAAATTATTTCATAGCTAGGACAGTGCAACTGGGTATTATACGTCATTTCCAGTAACCCACCCCTTCTCCTCCGCCTTTTTCAGAGCCGCCTGAGCGCCAGTGGACCACTTCGTCACTGATATGATATAATATGGCATTTGCAACGCGCCTATATACAAGTGTTTCAAGGCGTGGCGAGGCAGGGAGGGGGGGGAACAAGGAGAAGACAGACAACGATCCTACTAGGCCAGGTGTCATTCAGATCGCGTAAGAGCAGGGGTAGGGGGAAGGTAAAAGTGCAAGGGGAAGGGGAGGGGGGAAGTGGAGTACAAGGTAAGTAGCATAAAATAATAAATACATAGGGCCAGCTGGTGGCGAGTGCAAGGTAAGTGCAGAACAAGTGCTGGGAAGGGGGGGCTGTAGGATACTGAGACAGTCCCCCAGTGCAGGGGTTGACAGGGAGGCAGTGCAGGTGGAGAGTGGAAGGGCCCAGGACCGAGGTCGCAGACAGTGGACCAGTTGTAGCAGGGGAGAGGGAGAGAGAAAGCAGAAGCAAAGAGGAAGGTTTTGAGGTGCTTCCGTAAAAGGAGTTCTCCTCAAGATAGTGCGCGGTACAAAACAATATGCCACATAGAACGAACAAGTACAACTTAACCTGTCTTTAAAGCTACTGTATAGTAATTAAATTGCGGTATAAACTCATCTAAACAGTTACTTACATTATATTTGCATTTTCCATTGTGTCTGTGCGTAGGGCAGCCCCGAAATACCACTCCTTCTATGCCGACGTTATTTCTTCTAATGAACGAACATTAAATGGCTTTCGTTTCTGAAATTATATTCATTATCGTTTACGTTATTGCACCACACCCCCAAAAAGAAGTCTTTCGGGATGGTCCCGGCCTGTCAAGGTCAAATAACAATAGAACCTTATACTGAGTCGTGGGCCATTCCGGCACCCGAGCAAAAAATCAAAGCAGCTGACCTTCACTTTGAACGAGCACACATTCCTAGTTAGCTACATTCAGTGTAAGGCCATCTCACAGGACTTGAAATTTACAATCCATCTTTGCATTTTGTCTGCGTGCATTTGCAGCCCCAGAGAACCATAAATACGGAGACATTCTATATTTTTTGAAAAATGATTTATATTACTGTTTGGTTTAATTTAATGCGCAAATGAACAAGGTTGGATAGACACATTGCATGTACACTGAGCAATCACTTTTATTTACACAATACATAGCTACACATATTCAATGGGCCTGCGACATGAGGAGACTCCAGTGCAAAGTCACAGGTGACACCCGGGTGGTTCGCACAACTGCACGGTGAAGGGAGGGGCAACGGTGGAGAGACACATTGCATGTACACTGAGCAATCACTTTTATTTACACATTACATAGATACACATATTCAATGGGCCTGCAACATGAGGAGACTCGAGAGAACAGACAATCAAATTACAATCATTTAAACCGTGATGTGTATTTCTCAATGAGCTCTGCTTTAGGTGGACATGGAACAGAGGCAATGTTGGGTGGCAATGCAGTTGTCCCCTGCACAGGTTCGTTC
The DNA here is from genome assembly GCF_040938575.1 of Ambystoma mexicanum. Classification (NCBI taxonomy): domain Eukaryota; kingdom Metazoa; phylum Chordata; class Amphibia; order Caudata; family Ambystomatidae; genus Ambystoma; species Ambystoma mexicanum. Next base: position 1,512,340,217 of record NC_090937.1, on the reverse strand, counting down.
ACAACTCCATGTATGTGCCTATCTAGGACATCAACAATAAGTCTCTCAATAAACTCATATTGCATATCCTCAAACACTGGTTTGATCACCCATTGTTTACTTCTTTTAGTGAAGGCCTTATTGTAGCGAAGCTTCCCTAAAGTTCCGGTCGTCCTACTTTGTTGACGGCCAACATTATGGTTATGTGCCAAGACCGCTAGAAGAGTCCGATTTATCATGCCCTCCATGCCAAAATGCAATCGTTTTGGCCTGTACTTTAGGCACATATTGTGGAACACCTCCAAATCTCCTGTGTGGCAGAATTCCGTGAGTCCCCTCAAATCTCTTGTTATAGTTTTATCAAATACAATCTTTTCAATGGCTTTGTGAGTGGGTGATGAAGGAATCAACCACTTCTTCTTCCGTGCCTCCTCTGTGGACAAATGGCCATGTTCACAATTGTGGAAATGTTGGTTTGTGGTCCAGCGGTGAACGTTGCTACAGTGTAGCATTACTGACCGCCATTTTTCCAGTAGAATTTCCAACGACCCTCCACATGTTTTTGAGCTCCACCAAAGATGGTTGCTGATTGACTTGGACCACTGTGAAATACCTTGCATATCTTTTTTTTTACCTGCAGCCGACATTTTTTTATTGATTGTTTTTGCAAGATGCCATACGTCAAATTGGTGATTTATATTTTTGAACTCTTCTCTCATTGTCTTGGCAATTGAAACGTGTCTGTCCGTGGCTATCAGGTCGATCACCATTCCCCGCGATTGTAGTCCTTGCAATGATGCTACAAAGCCAACTTTCTCCATGGCCACTGAGGATGTACTTTGTGACACCTGCACGACCACCGAACTCACAATTTTCTTACTTTCCATGTCCTGAAAGTGGTAGGTGCAGTACTTGGCTGAAAATCCTGGGCTGTCGCACTGTCCATCACCGGCTAGCCTGAACCGTTTGCCCGCGAATGTACTATCAATAGACATTTTTTCCATTCTCCAAGCTTCGCTAATGGCTGGAAATAGATAATTGATTTGGTATTTGTAGAACTGAGTTTTCGCAATGAAATGGATTCCCACAAACTGAAAGAAATACTCTAACTTTTTAAAACTTGAACCACTAAAAAGTGCGGCCGCTGCACAAAGTAGATTGCCTGCTGGCAGTTGCCCCAGCATGGGTTGTGCAGACCATGAGAAAGGATGATATTTTGTACAGGTGGCATGTATTTTAAGGTTAGTGCCTCGAATTGCACGAGTCACATTAATCAATGGCTCCCCACATACTTCCCCACCAACCGAATGCCCACATTTCATCCTAATAATAATATCAATCAAACAACTATCGAATACAATGAATTTGGCCTCTTTCCTTATACTGTCACTCTGCATCCCAGCTGGTTCGGTACGTTGAGGACATGTCACTCACATGAAAGGTAGAATCTCTGATATCGTCTTCCGCTATGTTCAGTGATATTGATGGTGTTTCATTGTCGTCCACTTCATTCTCTTCCATTGCAACATCTGTTCCTTCTCCGGCGATGGGTGAATAAAACAATTTCTTCAACTTTCTCGCGGTCTTAGTTTTTGCGGGTGTGGATTCTGTGAATTGATCTCCGACTGCATCCGAACTACCAGGCGGGCATTCACTATCAATGGCTGGTGGTGCTATAGCTCCGTTGTCAATCACTTCATATTCTTCCCATTGGCACGATGCATCTCCAGTCTCAAGTCCCTGCCAAAAGGTTTGACAAGCAACATCTCTCGTTCGCTTCACTGTCTGTGTAGATCTAGTTCGTACACCCACTCGCAACTAGAGGACAGATTGGAAAAGGGATGTTCAGTTTAAACACAACTTACAGTATTGAACTATTAACAGTGAAAAACAACATAATATAGTGACCAGGACACTAACCTTCTTTTGCTTTCTTTTCTTTGAAACTTTCTTGCCTCGAACTTCAAAATCAGGACGCTGTTGCTCCGACTCGTGTGTGCATGTCTCCACTTCCTCTTGCGCTGCAACGACTATATTTTCATGATAAGCACATCCATCACGCACTGACGCTCCATCGACTCCCTGAAACATAGAACTTTCATTAGTATGTATAATAATATTGAAAACACAATATGTACTTGGGGACCAATACCCAAGTACATCTCAATAGCAAAACACGAATGAACGCATTGTGTAGAACATTCAAACGACAATTATTCACGCATTGTTGATCTAGTTAGATGGAACTGTCAAGATCCATACCTCGGGCTCCGCATAGACTTCCATTGATGATATTATTGAAGATGACGCTTCAGCAACTCCCTGAAACACAGTAATTGCATTAGTATGGTTTTCTATTTTGTTAAAAAGAACATAAACTTTGTGCAGGCATCAACGGCTCATCTAAATAGACCTGCACAAATGATCAGTTGTCTAAAATAAGTAATGGATATCTAAATATGATTCGATTTGCTCGATCGTTGGAAGTGTCACCACCCAGAGATTTGCATCAACTACTAGGGGTGATGTTCTTGTAGAAGAAGCTCCGTCATCTCCCTGAAACATAGTACTTGCGTTAATAAAGAAGGAAGTATAGCGGATGTAATCACGTCATATGATCTCGCTTGATCGAACTGTCAGTATCCATACCTCGAAATGCATAAGAACATCAAGGGACGCTGTAACTGCGGTGCACACTTCTGCAAGCTGTTGCGCCGACCCGTAACTGCATGCTCCCTCTTCTTCTTGGACTAATGCTCCATCGACTCCCTGAAACATAGGACTTTCATTAGTAATGAACACAATATTGAAAAAAGAAGACACATAGGAGGGCGACGACAGAAGGACATATCAATGCCTAAAAACGAAAGAAACATTGTGTGTAACAATCACGCTACAAGAATGCAAGATCTGATGATCTCCATCGATGGAACTGTCCGGAAACGTACCTCGAGCATCTGAGTGACATCAACGGTTGTCGTCAATGCATTGGACTCCTCAGCATCTCCCTGAAAGACAGTACTTGCATTATTTTGGATAACAATAATTATAACTGAAAACAAGACTAGAGGACGAGTACTAGGGTGTACCATTAGGTAAAATAATTACACGATAAATTAAAACTATTGATTTACATGCCTAAAACAAGTCAGTGGCAGAATAGCTAAGTAAGATTACCCGATAGGCGCTTGAAGTGGCTGATGACTGCAATAACGACACGGATGGAGAATCTTCCGCCTTCATATTGAGTGGATACATAAATGGGGAAATTATTGTTAGCTAATGCTACACACTACCGCAAGGCCGAGAGCTAAATCCGTGAACTTGACTCACCATTGGAGGGATGTGGACGAATAGAGTGGGAATAGCGGTTGAGAGCAATTTTCGCTTCGCTCGCGGTGTGTTCTTCTTTATTAGCAATGATGTGGAGTACATGTCTGAGCTAAAGTGCCTGCTGCAGATGCGGTATCGATCACCCCTCTTGTCCGCAAAGACTTCTAAGACTCTACTTTCAAGCTCAGACGGTGGATATCCGCAATATCGGACCCATTCTATTATCTGATCTATTGTCTTAGGGAAAACATGCATTATAGTACCTTCAGATTTTTTATGGGTCTTCGAAGGGCAACCGCCAATGGAACAGGCAGGCATTGTGGAAAGTTCTGAAAAGTAAAGATCAACAATTCTCTATGAATACCAATGTGTTAAAAAATAAAATGACACATAAAAGGTTCAATGCAAGGTTCGTTTTGGTTCTTGGAACTATACACGTTATTCACATGCGGATAAGTATTTGAATAACTTTAAAAAAATAGAAAAATAATTTGACTAAACTCAGAACATGTGACTAGTTCCTTGCATGTACTGTCTTGAACGAAAAGAAAACATGGATGCAATTTGATGACTACTAGCAAATAGATATAAATTAAAAATTTGTTCGCAAAATGATTATGGTACATGGCCTTACCTTGACGAACAAACAGTTAGATGCAGGGATCAGAGTAGTTTCTTGTCCTAGAACAGGGAGCAGTTCACAGGTTGCAAACTGACGAGTTTGCTCGAAGTGGTCACGGAAGTTCACAGAGACGAAGAGCAGATAACCAGCACCTTCACGGGTTGACTAGCAAAGCGCAAAGAAGTTCTCATTAGAAATATGAAGTTGGTTATAAAGAATTCGAAACAGGGGTGTGTTTGTGAATGAATGACGTGAATATGTCGTGGCATTATGCGGTTTGCAGGGGGGCGTCCAGCGTGAGGGGGGATGCTTGGCAGGAGACCCGGGGTCTGGAGGTAGACATGGGAACAACAACCCATGCTCTATAGACCAATTTGAAGTGTACATGGTCTTTGGCACCTCTTGGCCTTTATCGCTCCCTGACAGCTCCACTTGCCAGCGCAAGTACCCCGGTGCGAACTGCCTTTGATAGGGCGGGGGGTGGATTGGGGCGGTGGTCGTGCAGACAAGACACAGGAAGACTCGTGAATGGAGACACACTTATGTGGATAGCAGGGGGGCGTCCAGCGTGAGGGGGGATGCTTGGCAGGAGACACGGGGTCTGGAGGTAGACATGGGAATAACAACCCATGCTCTATAGACCACTTTGAAGTGTACATGGTCTTTGGCACCTCTTGGCCTTTATCGCTCCCTGACAGCTCCACTTGCCAGCGCAAGTACCCCGGTGCGAACTGCCTTTGATAGGGCGGGGGGTGGATTGGGGCGGTGGTCGTGCAGACAAGACTCGTTTGCCGCAGGGCCTCAGCAAGGAGAGGCCATCTAACTGCATGTAAGAGGCAGGCTGCAGGATCTAGTACATGGAAGGCAGGGGGGTGAGTTTATAAATACCTCACCCTCCCAGGAGAATATATGGGTGCAGTTCACCCTGGAGACCCTAGATGCCTAGGCAGTTAGTCAGCAGCAGGCTGGCCTGTGGTGGCAAGGCGGCACGGGCCAGAGGGGGTCATCTCTGTACCCGGTGCCCAAAAGGATGATTTATTATGATCAACCATATTGATTATTTACCTATAACCACGTATTGTATCAATAAAATCCAACTGCCTTTTATTGCCAACGCTTGAACCAAGTAGTGTGGTAAGTATTTTTGGGGGAGGAGGCAAGGCCGGGAGGCTTGATGCCAACCCGCAAAATAACATATGTATGTCTGCTGCATATGGGTTCAACGGTTATGTGGATTGAAGGTGGGCGGCCAGCGTGAGGGAGGATGCTGGCCGGAGACATGTGGTGTGACAAGACAAGGCACAGGAAGACTATTCAATGGAGACACACTAGATTCATTTAAAAAATCAAAACAACCATTGTTAAAATATATGTTGGGTTTTATTTTAGATCTTAATTTCAATTGAACATAAATAATAAACGTTACACATTGTAAAGTTCCGGTTGCAGCACATCCAGGGAAAATCCGCGGTATTGTCCACTGTCGCTGGGGAAATGTTGTCTAATGGCAAGTACCGCACAGGCAGGTATTACTCTCCGAACGCGGTGTCCGAGCCTCCCGTGAAGCCACCAAGTGAAGCAACGATAGGCCACCAGCCTGTACCACCTGTGAAAAAGAAAGATGCAAACTGTATTAAAATGACAAAACTTTCTTATCAATGTCGATTCAGGTAAAAAATGTCATTCTGCTTTGAAAAAAATTCTATCTAGAAAATGCACAATATGGAACCAATTTACATGCGTTCGAATGATATGTAGATGTAATTTTATATGTGGGAGACGACCATGAAATAGTAGTGGCATCACTGACATCACAACCAGAGTATACTTACTCGTTACTCGGATTACGCGGACGAACAGTGCCACGAAGTTCGTGCATAAGCACCATCATCATCCTCAACACGGTCCGTGAGAGGCAGGCTTCTCTGAACTCTGGCAGCTCGGTGATGCATTGCGGAGTTGGCTCACCTTCCGAAATGTAGGCCAAGCACCCGGAATTTTCACGGCAGCAGCAGTTCTCCTCCTCATTTGGCATTAGCTCGCACCGATTGCACGTGCACCAGGTGGAGACGCCGTCCATGCGACATGGTCCAGGCTCTTCATCCGTTGACTGGTCCTCCCAACTGCCGTCCGAATCCCCATCGTTTTCACGTGCTTGCCTTTCCAGTAGTTCCTCCTCGGTGTACTCGGGCTCGTACATATACAGCATTATTGTAGCCATTGTGTGGTAAAGAAAGTTAAATAATTTACAGAGATGGTACAGGTGTTCACAAGGCTTAGAAGCGGCGAAGGTAGATGACCAGAGCACAGAAACGAGTCACAGAATACTCAAAGTAACACAGAGAGTGTAATGGAATCGAAAATCTGCTGCTGTGTGTTGTGAAACGGTGTGTTTCTACTTATTGAGGAAAGAGGCGTCCTGCCATTTCCATGGCGACACTTCATTAGCTGAGGCGCAGCGATTGTTGACACGAAACGTGCTTTGGCGTTGGGAAATGGGCGGTACGCGTCTGCTGATGTCAGGCTCAGGGGCGGGGGATTTGATTTAATGCCGCAAACGCAGGTGAGCCAGGTCGATGGGGGGAAATGATAGGATTATCACAAAATGGCGGCTGATTTCGAGTGCGTTAATGGACGAAAAGTCGGATAAGGTCCATAGGAAAGTTTTCTACGATCTACCGATTTATGCTTAAAAACACATGGCCGAACCGTAGGGACAATAAAAAAAAAGTCCCAGAACTATCCTTTAAGTGGCTGGTGGTAGAGTTTTTAAACAAACTACCATGATTTTTCCCAACCTTGAAACCAGTAGCCAAAAATCGAGTCAGCCATGTTTTCCAATATGGTGCCTGAGACTTATCTGTCAAACAGACTCTGGTCATCTTTTTTCACCGTTTCTTTTAGGAAAGGTCCTTCTAGTGTCCAACTCTGCATGCCAAACCACGTTTGGTCCCTTTGTTTGTTTGCCTTTAGCGGGCTTCAGTGCTGAAGCCCTCCTCTGGCGCTTGAGTGTCTGGGGTGGACAGGATGTGATGGTCGTGCCCGAAACTCCCTGTACTTAGTCTCCTAGGAGACCTGAATGCACTCTGGCGTGATTGGCTGGCTGGCTGTCCAGCAAGGACAGCTACCCTGCTGTGTGAGTGGCAGCCAGGCTGGAATGAATGGGGAGAAACCTTTTAAAAACAGGCTTCTGGGACTTGGAAAACAGAGTCGACCACTGGAACAAAAGAACCGTAGACGAGCTGAAGGAAGACGACTGATGCAACTCCTGGTCCACAAATGAAGCCCGGCTGCATGTCCGAATTGCCTGAAACTCCATCGACAGAGCAGCCCTTCAAGGTTAACTTTTCCCCTTGAGCTTGGTGGGAACAACCAACTAATAAACCACCTGGACACCGTCCCCAACTGGTCGAATTTTCTGCAGAGTGCTGTGGATAAACCGGATAGCCAGTGGGAAGCATACCAGTCTGTGGTCTTTAAGGCACTCACACCTTAAACTGAAATTTTGCCAAGCTTGTAGCCTATTCCCTGGGCAGTGCAGGAACCTCCCGATGTCTTCCTTCTTGTCCCCACGACTGAAGATCAGGAACAGTGAGATCTGCAGGAACTGCCAGGAACAACTGCCTCAGCCACAGCTCTTCTTCACTTTAAAGCTACTGTGCAAATGTGGTCAGGAAATCTTTTCGGCCATGGTGAAAGTTTGTGAAACTTTCCCAACTTGTCCTTCCCTAAACCAACATCTAACTTTTCGTCTGACCAAATTATTCTAAGATCTGTGGCAAAGAGTTAACCGTTTACTACCCGAACTGTGCTATCCTATACAAGACTCTGAACCATTGACTTTGGCCCAAGCCTATTGAATTGAATTGCTGGTTGTAGTGAACTGAAACCCTTTGCCCTGCCTATGAAAGCATGTGTGCCTTGATTTCTTTTAACCTTGTCTTTTTACCCCTTTTGAAAGTAATTGAAGTGCCATTTTGCTCCCACTTCAGGGAGCTGAACTTGATCAATAACTTATTGTTTGTGTATTTATAGTATATTAGTATATGATATTGAGCTGTTCTTGCTAGTGTAATGTTTTCTAAACGACTGTGTAAATAAAGGATTATTTTACCAAGAAACCTTGAGTAACTGGTTATTTGAATCATTGTAATTGTTGGTCCGTTTGTGTAACCCCTTGTACTGCTCACTTTACTCTTGAGATATGTCTGGCTGCTCAGCCACTGCTACCACAATACTGTGTAGTACAGGCTTGTACCAAAGGTGACATTGAACTGACACTTGTAGTCTTAATTGCATGTAGTGGTCCCAAAGGGTACTGCATGTGATTCTGCCTAACAGGCAGTATGCCAGGTTGGAGTTTGTGCTCTGGGTGGTGGGGCAAGATGCAAGGTACAGGGCGTGTGTACTGAGTGGTGCAGGAGTATGCTAGATATGAGGTTTTTGCTCTCTGTGGTGGGGGCCAGGATGTAAGGTATTGTGCTTGTGCTTTGTGTCGGACGGGGCAGGATGCCAAGTGTAGGCCTTCTGCTCTGTGTGTTGGGGTCAGGATGACAGGTATGGGGCTTGCAATTTTGGTGGTGGGGGCAGGAAGACATAAATAGGGATTTTGCTTTGTGTGGTGGGGTAGGATGACAGGTATAGGGCTTGCAATCCTGTTGCTCTGATTCGTGGGGGCAGGATGCCAGGTTTGGGCATTGCGTTGTCGGTGTTGGGGGCAGGCTATTATGTATAGGGCTTGTGCATGAAATGTAGAGGGGCAGGATATCAGGTATGGGTCTTGAACTCTGGGTGGTGGGGGCTGGATGCAGGCATGTGCTTGTGCTTTAGGTGGGAGGGGGCATGAGGCCAGGTATATGGCTTGTGCTTTGTGTGGTGGGGAGCAGGGTGCCAGGTATAGAGTGTGTGCTTTGTGTGGTGGGGTACAATGCCAGGTATGGAGCTTGCTGGTGCTCTGAGTCATTGGGGGGTCAGGATGCCAGGGATGGAGATTGTGCTCTCTGTGGTGGGATAAAGGACATCATGTACAAGGCTTGTGCATGGGATGTGAAGGGACAGGATTCCTGGCAAGGGCTTGTGCTCTGGGTTTGAGGTGGCAGGATGGCAGGTATGGGACCTGTGCTCTTACTGATGAGGGCAGGATAACAGGTATGCAGCTTGTTCTGTGGTTGGAGGGGGCAGGATGCCAGGTATAATGCTTGCACCCTGGGCGGTGTGGACAGGATGCCATGTATGGAGCATGTGCTCTGGGTGGTGGTGGTGTATTGTCATTTCACTTTGGACTTGTGGGCCTGTAACCTACATATGGTGACTCTATCAAGAATAACATGGCATTATTGGGGTCTTTCAAGCTGCCCTTGTTATATTATGGCAGCCCATGCAAGCCTATACATTACGTATGGTGACTGAACATATTGCCATATGTTGGCATTATTGGTATCTCTGAGGTTACACTTACATCAAAACATGTCATACAGGTGCATTCTTCAGCAAGGCATTCATGGCACTGTTGGAACTGGCATTATGCTGACTCTGATTAAGTAGAGTTGTTTGAAACTCACTAGGCTATGCTTAACTGGCAGCGTGCACTTTGGGTGGAACATTGCCATGTTAGGAGAACCGTGGTGTATTTAAACAGTACATCATGCATTTTTGCACTTTTATTAGCAACTCGGTTCACCCCTAATTGACAGCACCCTCTGCCATTTGAGCAACAGTAAGGTATACTTTGAAGTGCCTGGCATTTTGGTGACATCACATTGCAACTAATTGTGTTATATGCTGTCACTTCAGAACCCAACACTGTGTACTGCATAATATCCTAACACAATATTAATACTGGTGTCATTTAAAGTGACATATAATGCATATTTCACTCTGTACTTATAGTTAACGCTCTGGCATCAGAAGTATGCAAATATTTAATAGTTCCTACAGAATTGTTTGGAAATGCATAATTCTTTATCCGATTTTCCTTTAACGTTGCGCAGAAATGCACAATATTTAACTCCTGATGAGCCTGTATCACTTTGGGAAAAGCATTCACATTGACGGTGTATAGGTGGCCCCCCCTACTTTTGCCAGCGGTGGCATCTGTGTCCTCTTAAATTTGATACCTTGAGATGTCATTGCTATTAATATCTAGTCAAACATCTCCTAATGTTAAACTTTTTTGCCTAAATTAAATTGACATTTTCTAAAAGAATCCCCAGATCTATTCTAAGTTGAGTCCATGCAAATGGTTGGTTTGGATGCCGGGAAACTACATTATGTAGCGCTGCCAGCACGGCGAAAGTACCTTATGTAGGGCTGCCAGCATACGACTTCATGAAACATTTTGCAAACACTCAATTTATATTTATGTGGTATGTTGCCTCCTAATTGCATAATGTGTGATATAAGATAACTTGTAATCACAGTTTGAATAATGGATGAACTGAACTAAATTGAACAATGTCATGTTCATGAATGAGGCAATTTCTCTATACTGTTTGCACTGATGTATCTCAAAGGAATGATATCCTTGCATATTTTATAAAGTTATATTAAAACCAAATGACTGCATGTTGAGATTCAGATTTCACTGTAAATTAGGGATGTGCATGATAAAGAAAATAATCAGTAATAAAAAGATTAAAAAGAATAATGAACATGCAAATGTTATAGTTAATTTACATCAATTATGTCATTAATTCATTTGGATGATCAGACTGAATTGAAGCTTGTGGTAAACAGGTAATGAGTTCAGTGATTGTGCAAGACCCACATTGAGATTAAAGTCAATTTGCTCCTTGATACCCCTGTTAATTCATCACAACAATGATGGCTGGTAAATTTTTTGATTTGACGGGTATGAACATTTCCCAAGAAATGAGGGAGCGATGGAGTGTGGCAAGAGATCCAAAACCAACTCAGAGTTCAGGACAGTTCTGCGTTGCATTAACCTGGTGCTTTGCACTTTGGTGAATTATTGGTTAACATGCCACAGTGTACGATCATCTTAGTAGGTATACAGATGAAAAAGCAAGAGATTGGTAGTCATACACAGAGCACATTAGTATGTCCCCACAATATTTGACAGTATTCTGCCAGTGTAAAAACATGTTCAAGTTGCCTTTGCCCATATATGTTTGTTGCCAATTACAATGTGTGCCAGAATGCCCACTTAAGTGCATGTTCATGTTTACTTTGCCCATTACAATACAAACACGTGTAATGCTGGCTCTGCCCATAATATATGTAAAACAAAAAAATACATAGGATGCCACTGTAAGAAAATATGTACAGACTGGTTGCACCAATGCAGACCAGTATAGCCATGCATGGAGACTCATCATATTACCTTTGTCTATAAAACCAATACCATATGCCACTGCACAAAAACATCCTTACTGTGTGCTTTAACTCCTACCCTGCTCCAACATAGGAACCATCATCAAGATGGATTTTTTCATAATGACTGTAAAACATGCCATACATGTGAAGCAATGCCTTCTGGCAAGGGTGTAGAAGCTCTTGCCATGCTTATGAATGAATAAGTGGGTGACTCTATCTCAGAAAGGGTGAATTGCTAACCAGTTCCTATTGTCATAAGCTTTATGCCAAAAGCATAATGTACACCTATGTTATGGCATATTTATCACTTTTTGCTGGACGTCTGGTCCTTTTTCTGAATGCCTGAATGAGTGGAGCCTTTTTCCACTCATTCACACTTAAGGGCTCTGTCTTTTGGAACTCGGTTCTCTTAGTTTTACCTGTCCTATGGAATCTACTTTCCCTCAGAGCTCTTTAAGGCATCCGTATTTTACTATTGCAGCCCGCAGCTCCATATGGGCAGTGTTGCTGGGGACTCTTTGAGTCCTCCTTAGAGACTATTTTCTTTATCCTAGAGTAACTAAAGTTCTTAAGGATAGAGAGATACTTAGTATCTCACCTAAAATGTTATATACCGAGAGATTGGCACGCACCACCTTATGCGGAGTAACAAGAGGATACCTAGTGTCCCCCTTCTCTCTGCGCCTGTGAATTTGTAGTCACATAGACAACCTCCTAGTTATTGCTGGTGGCAGTGGACATGTTCTACCAACTATTGTGTGATTTTTCTACTGCAGGCTATGTCCATAGCGTCGGTAGGACCCAATAGGGGCACCCAAGTACTAACGTGGGTGCTTCCGTCTTTTGTCATAATTTCTTGCATGGATTTTCTTAGTTAGCTCTTCTTCAACCATTCTGGGAGGGGGAGGTCTGTGTGTGTGTTTACCTTCGGCCAGAACCCTTAGGTTTCTGAGCCTAGGCTCAAGTGTGTCTGGGCCGGCAGGAAGTGGGGAGGCGTTTTTCAACCCCCTGCCCTTTGTCTGCCTGAGTGCCTAAATAGAACCAGCTCTCACTGGAGGTCTGGCTTTCCTGATTGGACAACCATACACCCCTTTCTGTAAATTGCTGAGAGAGATTGCAAAGGAGTGCATACAGGAACTGTATAAATGGTCAGGCTCCTCGAGTGCAAAGCAAGTTGACCACTGGAAGCTGAAGTAAACAAAGAAAAAGATGACCAGAGATGCTGCAAATACTTGGCAACATTTCAAAGCCACCACTGTTGTCCTGACCCCGTTTTCTATGCGACAGAGGAACTGCGAAGAGGATGAGTCCTTCCTTTTGACTAGTGGGAAAAACAATCCCAAATTAACTTTAATTTGAGTCATCTCCCAAGGTCCTGTGACTTTCCAGAGCTGTGGAACCCCAATACCAGGAAACCGGCGACCCATTTTAAGTGCAACTTCGTGGAAAGGCAAAATTCATCCAAGTCTTTCCTAAGCCTACCAGGACACATACAAGACACAATCCAGCTTAAACATTTCCCCTCAACAGAGTGCAGGACTGCCGGAACCAAAGAAGATTGACCAGGAAAATCTCATTCTTTGTCGGTGCTGCAGAAAATGCACCAAAACTGCAGAGTGACCAAAGAAGTAGCTGAAAGCTGTGCCAGAGGTCCTCCCTCGAGTCTGATACTGAGAGATCCCATCCATTGTCCTGCCTTTTGTAATCAGATCAAGGAATCCAGAGGTTGGGTACAGAGTAGTGGAGCATCCAGCCACAAACACTTTTTTATAACCAAAGGTACTGTAGGGAAAAGTTATTGTTTACCTTATTTCAGAGCATTAGAGTGCCCATAGAGGTGTCCAGGGCAACCCCCTCTTACCTCTGACCCAAGCCACTGCTTGTCTCTCCTTAGTGAGTCCTTTAACAGGGTCTCCAATGTTGGTAAGCCTTCTTATATTTGTCATCCTAGAGACTATCAAGTATCCACAGAAACGTTGGACTGCTGCTATTCAAGACTTTAAACCTATCTGAACTGCCTTTAAGCTAGAGTTTCATTTTGGACTTTAAAAAACAGTAAAAAAAAATACCTCTAGAACCTTAAGCTATGATAGTATAGCACTAACCAACTAGTTTCCTTCCTAAAAATCACTATCTTATATGGCTTTGCTAACTGAATTCAATTACCGTAATACTTTGTTTGTGAGCGTTATTACTGATAATACGGTAGACTTGTCAAACTTGTCAAACTCCTGTAACAATTGTAAGCGTTAAGCAACTACCAACTTTTGAGAGGGTGGTGATTGACATTGTTTGTCCCCTAAACCCACCAACTTCTTCAGGTAACTGATTTAAATTGGTTGTAGTGGACCATGCCACTAAGTACCTTGAAGGTATTCCAATGAGAACGGCCTCCTTCTAAGTTAGGCGGTAAGGTTTGATGGTCACCGGTAAGGAGATCGCTGCCGTTAAACACTTACCACCCAATTCCGAAGTCCCTTAGCGGGAGCCACAAAGAACGTGTGGTCTGAACACACGTCCTTTACGGGTCCTGCTAAGGGGCCAGGGTGCTAATAACGGGCCTGCTATTCACGGGCCCATTATTAGCGCCTTCCCCATTCCCATTGAGCCCTGAAGGACTCTGTGACGGAACATTTTGGCTAAAATACTTTTCTTGGTATGCTTACTTTGCACTATATCAAGATTTATAGAAGCAGTTTTATCTGTAGTGATAGCTGATTTTGTGTTAATTGTTTTCTGGTTTGTTTTACATGTTGATAGAGGAGGCAAAGTTTCTGTGCTTGAAACTTCTTTTGTTTCACTAAATGACTGTATTAGCTGTTTTGTTTCAACTTTACTTACAAATTCTGCTAGAGATGGATGCTTATGTTGGACACTTCTATTTTCATTTGCTCTGCTTCTGCGTTGCTTTCTACGGACTTGATTTTTGGTAGGCATTCTTTACGGTCTGTTGAAAAAAATAAAGAAGGTATGGGTTGGGGTGTTCTGCAATGTATGTGTGCTGTGTGCATGAGTGTTTGAGTAAGATGATAAAGATGTATGTAATGGTGTGTTATTGTGCATTGGGCAACTACAGCTAGTAGGGAGGGGTATTCTTGAATTAATGTGTTACTAAACTGGGGTTCAGATGACAGAAAAAAGTAAGCTAGTGGTGTGGAGAAGTACAAATAGTAAATCTAAAGCTATACAATTAAAACAGTTGTTTGTTCTATAACATCAAAATTCTAGCGGCTGAGCTGGGTAATTTGTGTGTCGAAAAATAGGAAATCGTGGGCCATTCTGGCTGTAAATCGCACTTTAAGAAATGGGGATTTGTGGACAGAATGGTGCGCAATCTCTATATTTAGGCACAGAAATAGCATGAATTAACCTTTCAGTGTGTTTGAGTAATAATACAAATATTATGGTGATATTCTACTTACTTTTTTTCTAAAATGAACAGGTTACTTCTTAGTTGTTCTTTGTACTTCAAATTTGGCTGCTTCTTTTCAGGAGAATGGTCTTCACTGCAATTGTAAAAGAAACAAATTAGTAATTTTGTTTGTATATAGCACTGTTTTTAATTTAGACATTGATTTTTTTAATTGACATCCTCAGCGCCTTCCTCAAAACCATTAAAACTATCTTATTCACATAAGATACGTCGCACCAGTTGAATACATATCATATGTTCTTAATGAATAAACTGTATTGCAATGACTAACTGTAGCAAACAAAATATCTTTACTATGCCTTGTGAAATTCATAATGTACCAGTGAATACCACTATTCCTGTAACTAAGCTCTTGCAAGTAATAGTGCCTCAATGTCATGGGCTGGGTAAGTAAATAAATAAATAAATAAATACATGTTTATGTTATTGTACAAGTATTGTTGTTTGAGATTTGAACATAGTGTGTGCATGCAATTTTGTTTGACTATATGCAGTCTATATATTTCATTTAAAAAATGTTACTTCAACATGATTTGAATATGTGTGTGTAAAAAGAAATTAAATAGTATAAAGGTTTGTAAGTGACAGTTGATTTTAGGAGATGGAAAAAAGACAGTAAGTTCATTTTACAGATTATACAAGGAAAAAGTCAGTTAATCTGTTTATATGAAACTAGAAGAATTCTACATGTACTTTACAGAAAATATGCATACCTGTAGTTTGTGTTCATGCATATGGATATGCATGGAGCTGCAAGTAGAAATCTTGGAGACTTGTACAGTATTTCTTGTAGAAGGTGCTTTCCAATGAAATGACACTTGTACTCAAAAGGGATTCACAGTACATTTGCAGTGCTGATCTATGATGATGCAGTTAGATGTAGAGGTCTTCTTTGTGATTGGTAGATGCTCATGTGACTTCTTAGCTACATCCAATGAGGGAATGTCACCGAGAGTGAAGTGGAAATGGTAGAAGGGCTGTCCATGTTACGATATGTCCGCGGACATGGCGGTAGTTCGCGAACATGTCCGCGAAGGGAGCGGCTGTCCGCAGGTCACCAAAGGCTCAGACAATGGTTTGCGCATGCGCGTTGATGTTCTATGGACACTGTTCGGGTCCTGAAGTAATTAAAAGTGTGTCACACGTCAAACGAACAGTTACGGACAGGCGTTTGTTCTTAGAACAGTTTCAACTTGCATGCAAATATTACGGAGAGGTATATTGTTCTAAGGACACCCCTATTTTGTTTATTTACGAATATTATAGGGTACATGATGTGTTCTTAGAACAGTTTCAACCTGCCTACGAACAAAACGGACAGGCATACCGTTTTCATACCGTTTTCAGGACACCCCTATTTTGTTCATTTACAAACATTTCAGGACACCGCGTGTGTTCTTAGGACAGTTTCAACTTGCTAGCAAACAGAGGGTTTGGGGATAATTGACTGGGATATGGTGAGGGGGACAGGTACATGTGGGACAATGGTACGTGGTATTTTGTTTTAAATGATCTTGCACAAAGTTTTTTAAATTATTAAAATTAGCCAACAGTAGATCAATTTTTTGAAATGTCAGAAGATAGTGAATCTAATGGTAGACACTTTACAATATATATCATTTAATTATTATTATTTTATATAAATTTAATATATATATTTATTTTTTTGTACAGAGCATACCAAAATAGAAAGTACTACAGAAAAAGATGTTATGGATAAGACTCTTCACAGCATACAAGAAAAAAATGATCTACTGTTGGCTAATTTTAATAATTTAAAAAACTTTGTGCAAGATCATTTTAAACAAAAGACCACGTGTGGGAAATGCTCCTCTAGCCACTCCAGAGTACTAGACATTTCTGTGAGAAAAAAAAACATATCATTTTTCTAATCTAATCAGGAAGTTTATAAATATATGAGTAAAATGCAGTACACTTACTATTTTAGGTAAGGTATGTTGTAAGTGGTCTGTAGATCTGCTGCTGTTCTTGGTTGTGGAGTGTCTGTGAGGTAAATATGTTGAAAGCCTATCTTTCTTCTTTTGGTATATTCCATTTTAGAACATATTGTATTTAAATGAATGGATAGTGCGTTAAATATATGGGTTACACTTCTTATGTATTACTACATATAATGTGTATGTGTGCTGGCTTGTGAATTTGTAAAATGTTAATATGTTATGATATAACAATTAAATATATCTTGCCAGAGTTTTTGGGTAGTGGTGCTGTTGTCCGAACATGTCCGCGGACATTAAAAGAGTTCGCGGACATCAAACTCAGTAGAGGGGGTTCAGTATGTTCAATTTGACATGTACATAAAGTCAGTGTTATTATTATTAAATTGTGCTACTAAAAACCTATGACATTCAGTGAAAAAATGTTGTAAAAGGGACATTATGGTTAAGTTGCGCTACTAAAAACCTATGAAATTCCGTGAAAAAACGTTGTTAAAGGGACGTTATCGTTCCAAGTAAAACCGAAAAACTCATGAAATTCGCCAGTTATGGTAAGCTAAGCAACCATAACTTGCGCCACCACCGTGCACTACTAAGACTAACACCCACGACATCAAAGATGACATCACAAATGTCATTGATGACATCACTGATTTCATAGGTTTTTAGTAGTGCAATTTAACCATAACATCCCTTTAACAAAGTTTTTTCACTGAATATATGTATATTACATGCCCACAGTAGTGGGCGTTTAGTTATGGTTAAGGTGCTGTTTCCATAGGAAGAGCGTGATGCGTCAGAATGTGTGGATGCGCCCGACATCTTGGATCCGAAGACAGCGCGGACGCTACCAGAGGCGAAATGCTGTTTCGTAAACTGTTTTGCTCTCCTACAGTGTGTGGTGAGGATCACAGAGTCAGAGATGGGTTAAATACTGTACTTGTTTGGGCGGCAGGTGTTAATGATGTATTTGCCATGCAAAATGGTGTTTGGGAAATTATTTTGATCTCCTACAGTGATTGGGGAGGTTCGGAGAGTAAGAGATGGATGAAATTCTATACTTGTTTGGGCGGGAAATGTTAATGATGTATTCTCCATTGCCGGCTTGTTCAGGATGTTTATATGTGCAGAAAATGCGGGGTCTAATAAGGGTAGTATTTCAGTCTGTGCTGTGTACAGGCTCCTTGAAAATGTTTGAAGGACACGCGTGGTGTTAGTGACCATTGAAATTGAGTGCATGTCATTATTACATTACATTTTCCTATGGGTCTGTTATTGATTAGTACACCAGCATGGTTGTGACACGCTGCAGTGGTTGTGGCCAGGGCCTAGAGTCTTGGATGCATGGCCGTATACTTCCAAGAGTGTAGGCCCTAGCCACAACCACTGCAGCATGTCACACCCATGGATACACCTGTAGTATTGATTATCGATTACATGGTTATGGGGAGTGTGTACAGTGTTGGGTACATGGCTGAATGCCATGCACCCAAAAACAAAGTCATAAGCACTGGAAGTATAAGCCAGTGCACACCCACACATTGTAATATCTATGGACTCACAGCTAGGAGTGCAGTCTCTGGCCAGAACAAGTGAAGCATACCACACCTACCAATACACCCGTACTACTAGACATCACTGAGGTAATGAGGTGGTTGTGGGCAGGATGTATGGCTGCAGGCCGTAGCCCATACAACATACTCGTAAAACCCTAGGCCCTGGCCTGAACCACCACATCATATTACAGCAATGTATACACCCGTACTATAGGTTAGCATGTCAGATGGTGTTGGGGAGGGTGTACAGTCTTGGGTGCATGGCCGAAGGTCATGCATCCAGAAACAACGTTATAAGCAGTAGAATTAAAAGACAATGTACACCTATACATTCAAATATCTGTGGACATATATCCAGATCTCTAGGTCCTGCCAACAACCACTGCAGCATATTAAACTGGCATGTTAGTGGCTGTGTTGTTATGGTGGAGTTGTTGTTTCCATAGGAAGAACACTTTTTGGCTGCCTTATAACTCTGCTACCCCTGGACTATTCATCACCAAAAATATATTGAACACTCTGAATTTCTTTGGAAAGTTTGGTGATGATTGGTGCAAGGCGGGGGGGCGAAAGTTATAAAGGGCATGGGTTCTCAAAACGTCTCTTTTCCCCTTAGACTGAATGGGGGGAAAAATTTGTGCCAGCGAACATGTGGCTCTTTCCCTGATTGGTTGTAGAACAGTATGAAGTAAGTCGGCTTTCTTTGGTGCCCCCCCCTATCTTTTATTCATGTTTTAGTGTACGCGGATATCGCCAGAAACACATCCAAAACAAGACAGCATTGGACTTGTCACACTCATGTAATAGTATTTCAGAAGGTGACCTTTGAGGGGGGCGGATTGAGATGTGGAAGCACAAACTGAAAAAGTGGAGTTTCTTGTCACCAAAGTGATACGTTTAAATGGAATTTCATGCTCACTGTACCACGACGAATTACTGTGTGTGGGTTAAAATGTTTTTGCAATAATATTGCCGCCAGACTGGCCTCCTAAGTTTTGAAAACTAAGGCCACCATCTGCAGTGTTTGCTGGAAACAGTGCTTCTGGAGGTGTATGGGAGTAGCGGTTCTCATAATTGGATTTCAATATGTTGCTTCAAAGAAAGAATGTATTTGGCTTCTGAGTGAAGGCCACATGAGTTGCTTTTTTGGTTGAACGCTCAATACGCCCACGCATCCGAGTGAATGTCTAAGGGGCAATTGTTTTTTGACCTTGAGTGAAAGGGAAATTTACTAGCAATTCACGGAATGAAATAGCAATTTTTTATCTTTTAAAAAGTTTGTAAGGGACATGCAATATCAGTCTACGAAGATTCTTCGATGCGAATACATTGGTGTCTGACTTGCACACAAATAATGGAGGCAGTAAATATTATGTAAGTTTACTTTTGGCCACTCTACAGCGAACCGCACTTTATTTTTACCTTACCGCATATCTAATTGTGGCACTATAATTGCCGTATTATCTTTCTGCGCTGTTCCATTTTTCCAGTAATATTGCAGAGTGCACAGGTTGCACATTTGTAGGGTATGACTGCACTCATCCTTTTTTAGCCTTAATATTTCTTATTTGAAACATTACCTTTGTCCAGATAGCTTGGTGTATAACTTTGCACGTTTGTTTGGTCTTCTTTGAAATCACGAGACGTAATTTTTTTTTAAGTGTCCAGTCTTTTTCATTTCATAACTGAATTAGCCTCTTCCTGTGTAGGTGCCATTTTTTTTCTCTTACGGCGCATGCAAAATCTCGGCGTTTGTAGCCTGCTACTATAGGTACACATGGACATTAGTAACATTTTACTAAAATGCCATGTTTGAACACGTACATTTGTGTAGTACTTTGCACTTTTTGTTGTGTCTTTTTTGAAATTATTTGGTAGAGGTTGGTTATTGACACGTATTTTCTGTAACCTTTCCCGCCTATGTACATATTGCCGTACTGTCCATGCCATGGTTTCCAAATGCCGAGTGAGGGCTTCTTCAGACGGCAAATACTACTGCTGGTGAGCGGTTGCCTGTCCAGAATAATTATGTGGAATGACACTGTAAGCCCGCTTTGTCCGTACATTGAACTCTATTCGGAGCAACGTCACATCATTTATGGTGCTGTAAGCTCAAGGTCATGACGACTTCTGGGAAATCACTGTGGAAACAAAGCGACTCCTTCAACGAAGACCCCAACATTTTTGTTTGAGAAAAAAACAATGTGTTCCTCATCTTCAACATTTGCAATGCCTTGTTATGATTGCATTGAAAATGGAATTGCTCCGATGGTCTCTGCCTTTTTGTTGTTAAATAAACCTACTTTGCAAACTATAAGATTTTTGCGTTTTCTTTTACATTCGACTGTATTATTTCCAAATGTAAGTTATTAGGTTGTACGTCACTCTATGTTTATTTGCAGGTTCTGCGTCAAGTCACGTACTTGTGCTTTTTGCAGCCTACCATGGAAAGGGAAGAGGGGCGATGTATGCAATAACCGCCTTCCCTTCTATGGCGGCCATCTTGAAAGAGGATTTTGTTTTGTAATCCGAACTGCCAAAGCCGCCCCAGATTACAACAAGTAATCATCCTTTTCATTAGCACACGTTACTGTTTTGCTAATTTAGACTATTACTGGCAAAGATTATTGTGTCTATGTACTTTACTGAGAAATATGCAGCACTTGGGAGTGTATGCACATTTTTATTTTTATTTTCCATTACACTGTGAAAGGTCGTTGTTAACACATTATTATGTTTGTTTATGGGTGGCTTCATTTTTTGCACGGCAGGCAATAAGGCAATTTGCGAATGGCAATGAGCAAAAAGGCAAGAAACGGTAATATGGGTCAGTAGATGTATGGCGACAAATTTGTCCATTTGTTATGTGCAAGGTAGCGCCACTGTTTCTTATGCTTTCACATTACACTAGTGCTGCTGTTTCTTAGGGAGGAAGGATGCCTTTAGCTGATGTCTTTTTCAGATAATTACAACTTTTGCTACCGATATACAATGGTTGGGTCTTTTTATTAATGTGCACACGTAGCAAGCACTATAGAATTAACCAAGTGCCCCAAGCCAGCGAAAGGTGTTTATTTCTAGCCATCTGCATGTCACTAACTTCCTAGGCATCATCGGCATATAGGCATACAAACAGCTGTTTTTGGCATTGGCCGAGGCACCCCCTGACCCCATTACGAAAATGAATACTACGGCAGTACTCTCATAGACTTTGGAAGATCGTGTACTCATCGTTTATCGTGTATTGCAGGATCTTCACCCTGATGTGTGTCAATACATCACTGTCGTCTATTTTCTAGGCAACCACTGAAATGTGCAACACATTTGTCTGTCTTTGATGGGCACCACCTTTAAAGCCTTTTGTTTATGTCATCTCTGCAAGCAGGCAGTGGAAATGGAATCACAGTCCATGCCCGTGCTCTCTTCCACCGTATCTGGCTTGCCGTGCATTTTTATGTTAAGCTCTCCTATGCCTCCAGGCCCTGTTCCAGCGTTCTAAAATAAAATAAATAAATAAATGTAATAATAGTTGCAATAGTACTCTGATGTCCAAGGGCCTGGTTTAGGACCTTTAAAACATAAAAAAGTAAATACGTGATAGATTTTAAAAATAGATATACAATAAAATCAAAATTAAATCTCGGCCAGGCTGCACTATGCACATCCTGTGCACTGCAGCCTGTTACAATGAACAATCGCATCCTCACTCAGTGACACCACTGCATGCTGGGAAACGTCAATATAAGTGCCATATTATTTTACCAATGAAGCTTCTGAGCAACCATTTTAACAGCAAAAAGCATTGGATAGTGCATCATTTTGAACAGCTGCTGAAAGGTGGGTTTGAGCATGGTTTCCTCTAGCGGATGTGAGTCTTTATTTTGGTTCAGTTCCTGTCATATTTATGCTAATACGAAAGCATTTTATTTTCCGTGGGGCTTCCTCTTTAGGAGTCTAGTCTGCCAGGCTTCCGTTATTGATCAAGGTATTAGAGGCTTGATCATGCACGAGCGCTTCGCTCCCACACTTGTTTTTAAGGGCATTATTTAAATGAGTTTATCACAATGAAACGTTAGCTGTTGAGTTCATCAAGATGGAAAGGCATTTCAAGTAAGGCATGTCTGGGAGAGTGACAAGGCAGGGAATTAAAATTGTTCATGGCAGAGGTGATATGCAGTAACCTTTAATTACTGTCAAGAATACGAAAAGAAATCACTTGTTGTCTGTTACATGCCACCGACGGTGCAGGCAGAATTAATGCTGTGAATATGAAGTCAGCACGCCACAATACATTCAGAAGAGAAAAGCACTGGCAAAGTCCATAGCTTGTGTCTGTCATATGCCAAGTGGTGTCTCAGTGCCGCAATGATGGCATTGCATGCCTGGCAGAGGGAGTGTAAGGTAAGGTTCAAAGCCGCATGTGCAGCTGCTGCCATATTATTCAATGTACTGCCACAGATGCCAAAATATCCCATTCATTGAATCCTTTTCTTTTATAATCTATAGTAGAATTTTGTTCTGACATTATCTCGACTACAACGCATAGGAAACTCTTTAATTACATCTTCGTTTACTTCTTCTACATACAATCAATTTAGTTCAGGCCACTAATCCAGAGGCAAACCCACATCCTCTTATCACCCACCTACATGGAACTTCTGGACCTTCTGTAAATATCTGAACACCTGGTTCTTCACACAGGAACTACTAAAATAACTATCTACCAACATGTTGCACCCTATTAACATCTAAATGATCACTGCTACCTAATGTGCAGAATGTACCGTGCCTCTCTATGCATATGCGTAACCTTGTAACAACTGTACCCCTTATTGTCAAGAACACCTCTGTGACCATGTAACTTGCATTCCTCTTTCACTGTCAAGAACAGCGCCCAGATGCCTTTGGGTTGGATGCGCTATACACATTGCAAAACAAATGAACACATTGAGAAGGTTGAAGCTACATAAAAGAAGTACATGGGAAACTTGTGGTGGTGAGTAGCAAGGACATGTTGGGTGAAGATTGAAGGAAAGAGTGTATCGTACCTAGACCTGTCTGCAGATTGTTGAACTACTGTGGGTCGTGCTGTGCACATTGTTGCAGTGAAATCACAAATAAAACATTCTTAAATGTGGTTTACGAGAGGTCCACAAATATAGTATACAAGCATAAATGGCAGCAACTGGAACCACCAGAAGAAACCATTTCGCAATGGTTAAGGTGAATGTCCAAAATGAGGTCTTAAAACAAATACATGTATACTCTGTGAGGGAGCAGAGGCTGGTTTTGGGAGCACTGGTTGCATTTCTCAAGAGGTTTTCTGTCAACGGAGTAGCTCATGCTAGTGGAAATACCAGTTGGGAGACAGAGACAAACTCACACACACACGTGCACACGCACATTCAGAGATAATGAACATGTGGTGAAGGCTAAGTGTGACTCCATCCTATCAATAATGCCTAGATTTGCCTAAACGTGTCCATCCGTGGACCCACAGGGTGTGATTTGACAATTGTCATTTAATCTTAGTGAAATTGCCTGGAAAAACAGTCTGATTGGTTTGCGGCTTGAATACAATTTACAAACAGCCACCATGCATTGTCATTTACAGGCTTTTTTGCAGGGACCTGTGGGTCCTTTCCTGCCGAAATGTGTCAAAGAGCCTTATTGCAGTTCTCTGCTGAATCCTGACCCTTCGAGTAGAGTGGGTAGGGACGAAAAGGGGACTACAAGGGGTTCAACATAGCCCCAAAAAGGAATGGCTGTTTTGGCTGCATGGCCTCTGGACGGGAGTGCAAGATATCCAGTTCTCATCTATTACCATGGGTGGAACACCTGGCTTGGGGATCGTGGCCAATCAGTGATATATAGAGATACTTTTTGAAGTGGGCCCGCAATGAGGTTCATTTGGTCATCGGGGCTGTAGGCAGGCAAGACAACCAAAAGACATGCCCCAGTATGCGTATCACTAGCATTGTCCAAAGGCCATTGCCACTGGGAGATTTAGAAGGAAAATGGCGACTGACCATGGACACAGTGGCATTATGGCCACAAACCAGGCCATTATCCCCATTGTGTGGTTTGTTGGGGCCTGTGTGTGACCTAAGGCCATATCTCAAAAGCCATACCCAGGGTCCAATTCAGGAGCTAAATCAATGAAGAAGAAAAGTGTGTCCTACCGGAAAAGTAAGCTTTGTTTCTCCCTACATCACTAATTGTACAAAATCGCAATGCAAACATATAAAATAAAAACAAGTCCACACTACACTGTGTTGCATTTTCCTTATTGCATGTATCCACCTCACATTCCCAATACAACCTGCCTGAATAACCAATTCCCAACTGCAGCCCACACCTGGCAATTTATTGTACAGCATCTCTTTTAATCTGTAAAGATATCTATTCATCATCCTTTGAGGTGTGCAATACATACACAATACCATGACAGTCTATGTCCTCTCTCTGTACCTGTAATTGGAGTTTACAATGTACCAAATGAGTCCTCATCTGGATGGGTCATTGTTGTTAGTAGTAAAGTGTACTGTACAGATTCCAAAGCAGTGGTACAAGATGCAAATGGAAGTGGGCCTCATTTTAAGTGTTCCAGTGGGGAAATAAGTGTGACGGTAGCAACGAACCGGCACCCTTTCCGGACTGGCAGACTACAACTCAGTTTTCCTGGGCCTCTGTGGCCAGCAGTTTCGACCTACTGGGCACAACAACAGCCCCGGAAAGCAGAGTTGTCATGGAAGCACCGGCACCGTTAGCAACAGTGCCGGTGCTACCGTGAACCCATTCCTGTGGAGTCCTATGGAACTCCATGGGAATGGGAACTTCCTTCATTCGCAGCCAGTGGCACCAGAAACTCAGGCAGTGGAAACAATGTAGCAGAGTTGGCAGCAGTGAGTTATCACCAGCCTCGCAATGAGGCCCATTGTTGACCTGATATACACAAACGTATAAGGTGCCCTATTTTGATAACCAAGTCTTAACCATGCTACACACACACATACACAATCTCTCTCTCTCTCACACACACACACACACAAACAGACACACACACACTTAAACACACCAGACATTTCAGTGTACACCACATATAGTAATCTTTGTAGAGCACCAATCATCCCTTGGGGAAATCCCACAGCACACACAACATACCAAAAATAAAGATTTCTTTTTACAATGCTAAAACAGAGATTATCAAAAACATGTTTTCCAAAACATGTTACCTTTGATAAGTGTTTCCAAGCTGCTGAACCTAACTTAAAAAAGGCGAAGCAGGCACAACAGACTAGTAAATTGTCTTTGTGACACAAATTGTAGATTATTTCATTTGCTTCATTCAACATAATGGTCATTCATTGCTTTGATGTTGATTGTGTTGTGTGTTTCTTTCTTTAGTGAATCATCCATTTAGATGTCTGCTTTTGTGTCTCCCTAGAAATATGTGTTTTATCTCCTCATGTTGTTGCAGTGATTAACAGGGTAAGCAGTGTATAATCTGGACATACTAGTTGATAGGTGTGCCTCTGTTAAATGGAGGAGAAAAAAAAAACCTGTCCACATGTCGAACTTTTGCAGGTACTAAGACACATTTACAAGGGCACACAGTATAGGAATGCATGTAAAAATGAGACATGATTTGATGGCTGGAATAAATAAATTCAGAAAATCAAGTGGACCTGGCTGCCATTTCTTGATAATACATATTGTAATTGCTCTTAGAGCTAATGTCATTAACTCATTTAAGTTGGTGCTTAGTCATGGAGTGCAAACCATGCTCACTAGAAAGTAAGGTCATCATTTAAATTCAGTGGGGTTTCTAAACCACAGTCATGAGAAGGTCTTATGTTGAGTAGAAAGGCTGCTTACAGGAGTAGATCATAACACTACTGGGCAATAGTGTATAACGAAGAGATGGGCCAACGTTGGCCCTACTGTGCATTTCATTGTGGTGAAGATGAGAAGGTTAGCATCAGTTATGTACAATATTTGATCCCTTGAAGAAGGCACCCTGTAGAATTGTGAAGGTAAGACATTATGCTTCAATTTGCTATAAGAAATCCCATAGAAACCCTCATTGGAGGTATTTTCCAGAAGCATGCCACCTTACTATCAACTAGTATATGCAAAACCACTATTAATTTGGAATGCGCTCAACACATTAAGGTGTTAGGCAGTAAAACACATTGGGCATTATTATAAGTATGGCGGTATGGTAACAACGGTGCCGGTAGTGCTACCGGCACCGTTGCTACGGTACCACCATACTATGAGCTGTGCTTGCGGGTGCCTATCAGCCCGCCAGGGCCGACCTGGCGGTAAGAGCGGCACCCTCGAGCACAGCAAGTCGGATGCACCGGCACTGTTGTAAATGGTGCCAGTGCATCCGACATCCCCATTCCCATTGAACCCTATTGGGAATTACCGGGTCCCGCAAAGTCGGAATACCCTGGTAATTCCTCATTGCTGGGTGCTGGATTTGTTCGCGGGTTTGGAAGTAGCCTTGCTGATTTTACCTGCAAGGCTACCACCAAGCTCGTAATGAGCCCTAATGTTTTTACAGCTACTAACAGACCAGAGAAAACCTTAAATGTTGTTCTTGGTTTAAATTTACAATATACTTATATACTTATTTTGTCACAGATTTAATTTGGTGAAAATGTATTTACTTAATTGTTTTTTATAAAGCACCTAATACCATACCTGAGCTTGGTTGCTAAGCGCGGTTCCGAGATTCGAACCTCGGTTGCTCTGTGTTGGCCCTGTGCTTTTCTCCCTTCTAAGCAGGACGGAGTCCCTTGAGGTTAGGACATGTGTGGAATTGTATTAGTGGTATGCGTATTGATGCTCCTGATTGTACCGTATATTTCCTCCACATTCAGAATCTAGACAAACTGTTTTGTTCTCCTGGCAACTGCCCACCACTGTGACACTATTTCACGTTTACATAGCCTAGATCATCCTGTAGCTCGGATTCAATGTAAAGCCCGTCCTGCCCACTGTATAGTTGATCTCTTTGACAGCCAAATATCATGAAGAAAATTAAAGAAAGAAGTACCTAGAAGCAATAAATGATTGAGAACAGGATTATAGTGCATTACTGAAAATCATTAGGGCCCGTGTTTCAAGGGCATCTGTATCGCCAGGATTGGCGGTCCAGGCATTGTCCAACCCAACGAATGTCTCAAGTCAAAGGTCCTCCTCCCTGGCACTCAAAGAAATAGTACAGCAATTAAGTAGAACTACTCAAAAGATCACACGTCTTTCCAAATGCACTGTAGTGCATGCAGGTCAAAGGAAGTCCTTCGTGCATCTGGTAAAGCCGAACCTGAAATCTAAGCCACTTTGGCATGCGTGGATAAGACAACTAACAAGCTTCCTGTGGCAGTTTATTCGGGAACTCTACTACACGATTGTTGATTGCTTAACTCCAGTGCCTATTGATTGCTACATAATGATCAGCATGTCCAAGAACTTTCTGAATCAATTTCGAACTTAATCACTACGTGCATTTGCCAAACAGTTTTTAATTCAGAAATATACTTTTACTTGTCTCTTTCACGGGCTTTCCCTGCCTTTGTTGTTCACCTCCTGGTGAGGTCGCTCAGTGGCTAATCTCAGATTAGTTTGCCACTTGAAGGATACAGGTTTCAAAGTGTGTAGGGTCTCAGATGACTTAAAATAGTGTGAGGTCGATAAAAACATTAGAAAATACCATTGATTCGAGAAAAGGAAAACAAAACACATGATTCACTCTGCTATAAATTTGGTGAAATTTGGGGTATTAGGAATTACTTTTTTATTTTTTATTTTGTTTGGCTGAATAATCAACCTTTCAAATGAAACAGATAACTCATTCATCTGATATACAGAGTTGAATACTGTACATTGCTATACTATACAAATACATTCATTTATACAATGAAA
Source organism: Ambystoma mexicanum (assembly GCF_040938575.1). Taxonomy (NCBI): domain Eukaryota; kingdom Metazoa; phylum Chordata; class Amphibia; order Caudata; family Ambystomatidae; genus Ambystoma; species Ambystoma mexicanum. The sequence goes on along the minus strand of NC_090937.1, from coordinate 1,512,312,065 downwards.
CATTCTTTTGTACTATTAAAAGCGAGCAATAATATATACATTAGGAATTACATTAAAATGAATATAAAACAGATCAATATTAGTTGTCAACTTCCAGAGTGGCCCACAGCATCGTGGCACCATGCAGCACAGTTTACTGCTGAACTCTTTGCAAACATGCATAGCCAGTAATCAATTTTACAGCTTGAATCACTCTAAGGTTTTCAAGATTTACCATCCTCGGGTGCAATACTGGTCTCGCTCATGACATGAAGTCAATCAGCGAATGGCCTGTCTTCACTCCCTCCCCGAGGGTGCTAATCCCTAAATGGGATTGGTAAGGGACGGGGGCCATGTACCACTCTGCACTCCATCTGAATTGTGGGTAAGTACAATCCCTCCACGCGGACTAAATAGTAATAATCCCTCAGCAGTGACCCGGACCCCTGCAGGGAGACCAGACTGACACGGGCCACCCCCGAGCACCCCTAGAGAAAGGAAGGACGGTCCAGAAAGATGAAGTTACAGGTTGAAGCCCGATCAGTAATGACCAGGGTGATTGCCACCCCCACCCCCCACTTCACCAGAAGGGTGCTTGACTTGCCATGACTGACTACGATGAGTGAATGAGGGAAGTGTTCTTATTTTTCTTTTTTGTTTTCGTTTACAAGACTATTCTGTTCCCTGAAAAAAAAAAAACTTAGGGATCCTTTTTAGGATTGTTAAGAAACATTCATTGAGTAAGCAGATCCATTCTGCAGGCCCTGCCGCTACCCGACTAGTACTGCAACCACGGCCACTGACCTATATGATTCCATTCTGTACTAGCATTGCTCGCTCTACCTTATTATGTTGTAAATATTATAATATTGTTCTTTCTACTTTATTTTGTTTTAAATATTATCTGTTTTGTTGACCCAGCTGATACTATGCCTCGCCTGCATCCTTCTATCTACTGTATTATGCTGTAAATGTTACCTGCTCTCATCCTGCCAATATTCCTTCCTACTATTTTGTACAAATTAACTGTAACCTCTGTAATTTACCCTACTGTAATGATTGTAACTCACGCCTAAAGTATACTTGAATCCTTTGTGCAGATGCGCAAAGATACCCCTGGGTTTGGCGAGCAATACAAATAAATAAAGAAACAAACAAACAAACAGGTACAGTCCTTTTGATTAAAGCAGTGAAGCACACATTTGTATCTAGGCTATGTATTTCCTGGGGTAAATGCCACTGCAAAACATCACTGCATCATTGCAAAGCTGTATTAATATAGACCCCATTCTTAGCACAGGTCCTAAGACTGTTATGAATTGGGATATCACTCGAAGTAATTAAATGTGTTGCAGATTTCTCTTCTAACTTCTATGTTAATGGAACCCTTTGACCTGCTTCCTACTTTCGACTCCTCTACGTGTATACATACAATGACTATTTAATGCAATGGTAGAAATGGTTCCGGCACAAAACCCTGTATCCCACGTGGTAAGTGCCAAAGTGTCCCAGTAATCGCCGCTCACAGCACTCGCAAATCAATGTCTCCATTCAGAACGGCAAGAGTTTAATTGGCACTCTCAGCAGCAGCCTCTGCCGATGGCTCGACATACGTCCCTTGTCTGTTTAGTAACTGTGTGGAATAAATGTGTGTTGGTGGGTTTGCTTTTAGATAGGTGGTGCGAAGCCATGTAACACGTCACTCATGAATGCGCTGTGGTCAGCTAATGCCTTCCGCCTGACGTCTCCATTTTACGAGGCCGAACTTAACAACAGGGAGACATGAACAGACACGTTGGCCACTCTTTCAACAAATATAAGGGCCACCTGAAAGCTAACCCCTGGTCCTTCAGGCAAAGATACGAAAATATAACACTGTGGACCAGTGGAACGAGGATGACAATATACTCTTACTCACTTATTAGCTCTAAGACATTATTTTATAACAAATGCAGAATATATATACATTTCGGATAAATGATTGTGAGCAGAAAATTGTTGTAAATACGAAACTGATGACATATGTCCACAAAAAAATAATTTATATATCTTTTGCATTTGTAATAAAATAATGTCTTTGAGCTAATACGTGAATAAGAGTATATTATCATCCTCGGTATACTGGTCCATAGTGTTATATTTTAAGTTTACTACTCTGCCTGCCCGCCCTACTCATACTTGAGAAATGTTTTGCCGTGACATGAGCACTGTCCTTTTACTGACTGGACCATCACCCATGCCAACTCCTGCTCAACATGCACAAGAGCCGCCCGCCTCACATAGACATGATAAACCAGAGCATGGGCTGGCATGTGCTTGCAAGTTTGAATCGCATGGAAGGGTCAATTCTCTCTCCAGCCAACCCTCGGGAAAGCCCTGAACCTCACCACCTGCACAGAATCGCATGGAAGGGTCAACTCTCTCTCCGACCACCCCTCGGGAAAGCCCTGAACCTCACCACCTGCACAGAATCGCATGGAAGGGTCAACTCTCTCTCCGACCAACCCTCGGGAAAGCCCTGAACCTCACCACCTGCACAGAATCGCATGGAAGGGTCAACTCTTTCTCCGACCACCCCTCGGTAAAGCCCTGAACCTCATCACCTGCACAGAATTGTATGGAAGGGTCAACTCTCTCTCCAGCCAACCCCCAGGAAAGCCCTGAACCTCACCACCTGCACAGAATCACATGGAAGGGTCAACTCTCTCTCTGACCACCCCTCGGGAAAGCCCTGAACCTCACCACCTGCACAGAATTGCATGGAAGGGTCAACTCTCTCTCCGGCCATCTCTCGGGAAAGCCCTGAACCTCACCACCTGCACAGAATTGCATGGAAGGGTCAGCTCTCTCCAGGCAACCCTCGGGAAAGCCCTGAACCTCACCACCTGCACAGAATCGCATGGAAGGGTCAACTCTCTCTCCGACCACCCCTCGGGAAAGCCCTGAACCTCACCACCTGCACAGAATCGCATGGAAGGGTCAACTCTCTCTCCGACCACCCCTCGGGAAAGCCCTGAACCTCACCATCAGCACAGAATCGCATGGAAGGGTCAACTCTCTCTCCGACCACCCCTCGGGAAAGCCCTGAACCTCACGATCAGCACAGAATCGCATGGAAGGGTCAACTCTCTCTCCGACCACCCCTCGGGAAAGCCCAGAACCTCACCACCTGCACAGAATTGAATGGAAGGGTCAACTCTCTCTCCAGCCAACCCTCGGGAAAGCCCTGAACCTCACCACCTGCACAGAATCGCATGGAAGGGTCAACTCTCTCTCCGACCACCCCTCGGGAAAGCCCTGAACCTCACCACCTGCACAGAATTGCATGGAAGGGTCAACTCTCTCTCCGGCCATCTCTCGGGAAAGCCCTGAACCTCACCACCTGCACAGAATTGCATGGAAGGGTAAACTCTCTCTCCAGGCAACCCTCGGGAAAGCCCCGAACCTCACCACCTGCACAGAATCACATGGAAGGGTCAACTCTCTCTCCGACCAACCCTCGGGAAAGCCCTGAACCTCACCATCAGCACAGAATCGCATGGAAGGGTCAACTCTCTCTCCGACCAACCTTCGGGAAATCCCTGAACCTCACCACCTGCACAGAATCGCATGGAAGGGTCAACTCTCTCTCCAGCCATCTCTTGGGAAAGCCCTGAACCTCACCACCTGCACACTGGTTTACCTGACAACAGTCTCCTCCCTATAAGTCACCGATGGCAACCCTCCACAACCCTGCACATTCTTTTAAATCACAATCTAAACATCATTGTATCATGTCTTATCTCCCCAATAAGAAGTATTTTGAATTGTGTAGGACGCATGAAGTGACTTCTTCTCCCACTTAACCTACTGAGGTCTATTTCACTACTTCTCAATAGACCTAAAATGCTACATCCTTAAGTACGAATCATCCACTCATCTTCACAATGTACAAGCTGGACGTTTCTGTCACTGACTATGTAATTGACACCACATGGTATAAGCTATGCAGCTGACGTAACTGACCCTCTCTCCGGAATATAGTTCCCTGTTACCACCAACATCTAGATTCCTATATGCTTTCTTGTGTAACCTCCGTACAACCAAATGTTGCTTTGTGATGATCAAGTTCTGAAGACTTACACATCTTAGCATAGCAGTGAACATTCCCCATTACCCACAATGTATGTTTCGGAATCAAAACCTTAATTGTTCCTACATATTACAATGGTTCCAGTGTTCATGAAAACCCACCACGATTTCACTTATCAGACCCATCCTTGTAGGCCCATGCGGTTCACAGTGTTTTAGACAGATATGACATCAATGTTAATGGGTGGACACATATGAGGTGATTTAGAACAAAATATTAAAAGCAGAATTACCTATTGGGAGATCAGTAAGAACCAGAAGACCACAAGTAGAAATTCATTCAACCTATATTTCTGGGTCCATTATTACGAGGCCCCCGTCCATCCATGCACAGGTTCCCCACTCCTGCTATTCTCCCTTCAACCACTCAAATTCCCTCTTATATGCCCGGGATCCATCAACCTTCTAACAACAGACATCAGTTACTAATTAATCTTTAACCAACTGTTCCATGGGCTGGAATGGGTTGTAATAGCGCAGGGCTTGACTTAAAGGCCCAAGTGCAGCAAGGGCGTCTAACGAGGGCCAAGGACATTACCACATGTTCTAACATTTGTTACTTGTGGTTAATGCTCTTAACACACCTCCCATGGGCTGGGACAAGGCCAATTTAAAGTTCACAGAGTCCCGTTCATGGAAATAAAATACTATGTAAACATGGCCCCCATTGAAAGGAAGGCAGGGATCTGTACAGAGCCCCTCTTCCATGTCCATGGTGGCCATACAGGGCATATCGGTAGGAGCAGTAGCCATGGTAGCACTTGCTGCCACCGCAATGAGGTAAGTGGGAAGGGGGAGATTAATAGAAATGGGTACGAAGAGTGGGGGGAAGATGACGGATGGGCAAAACCGGTCAGCAGGCAGCTTGGAATGCGGGCTAGATCGGCTGTATCACCCGGTCCTCCTATCCTACTAATTGGTTTGCTTCCCCTGCAGTGGGACAATACACAATGACAAGTCCAGAGCGTCGAATGAGTTACAGCTATGAAGGAGCACAGAGCAGTGACTAAGAAAAATAAGCAAACAACTTTAAACATAATCAATATAGCACATACATTTGTGGATCTTTTGATAACAGAGATACTGCTATTTATTTGAGCTGGAAATACCCTGTGTTATTATCACCAAATCCAACATTAATAATTTAATCTTTAAATCTTCCTTGACCTAAAGATATCATAAGTTAGTACTAATATTTGAGTTGTAACCTATTATTGTATTGTTCAAAATTAAGAAAGGCATCCTCTGTCATGTTCTTCATCCATTTCTCCACAGCAGAAGGATGTCCGAACAATGTCTGACAGGGAGTCTTTCCAAAATATCCCGCACAATGTGGTGTATTTTTCCAGATTTTAGGCCGAGGGAGAGTTGATCTGACTATGCACTACAACTTTAGAACAGCCGACCAAGCACACGTCTACTTAAAGAACATAATTTTTGTCACAGCAGCAGTTCAGAAACTGAAGTGCCAAAGCTGGAATCCCACAGATGGGAAGCATCCAAACAAACAGCTTCAGTTAATATGTTCTTCTCCTCTACCTATAAAGATTATACTTGCATTTCCTTCCCAAGAGAGGCCGGCTAGAGAGTGACAAGAAAGGAGGGAGCAGGTGTGCCGATGAGGAGAATCTCAGTCTTACTGACATTAATGCAGAGATCATTGGCGGCACACCACTCCTGGATAGCAGACAGACAGTCAGAGATGAGAGTTCTGTAAGTTGCAGGATACGATGAGTCATGTATTGTTCGCATCCTCCAACCACCAGGTCTAATGATTCAGGACCTTTAATTACCCTGCAATAACGCGCCTATACACAAGTGTTTCAAGGTATTTCAGAAAAGCATTTACTATATGAAAGAACATGTGTGCATTTCTGTTAGGTCAAACTGTGTCATTAACAAAAGTTGGCTTTGCTGTTCATAATCTGTGTTGTTTTCTTCTTCAAATGAGAATCGAACTCTGAATCATCAATAACAGATCAATATGCTTTCACACCACACCCACAAGTAGTGAATAACAGTCCACAACCAAACTCAGTGAAGAAGGCAACAACGAATGCAGAATCACTCTAATACGTAATTGTACTGAAGCAAATGTTTTTGGATAGTTGTTTACTTGAAACTATGGCTCAACTAACATATTTTAATAATCACAGTAAATAATACAGGGCCTTTCTGTTGTAAGTCTCAGCAGCATTATAGTTGGAGCATGCCATAGGAAGCTCCTTAATCTGTCCATCAATCTCCTGGGGAAGGGCAATTATTATAGATGTTCACACTCCTGACAACCAAAAATCAAAGCAAGGATCAGACCAAATACATCAGCTTGCCAATCAGTCATATCAAGGGAAGGATTTGACGGTAACGTTGCGATTCAACATGTATGATTTCAACAGGCAGGCAACCAGGATCAATAGAAATGTACGTTTAGTCCGTTAATTTAGAAGGTAACACATAATGTATTTCTAAACACAATGGAACCATGCTTGAATACCTATCGACTTTACACATAATTATGACATACGTGTGCTTTCTATGTAAAATATCTGACACTTTCATTCAAAATAAGCATGCTTCAATGCCATTTTCAATTTATTCAAAGCATGCACATTCCTGCTGCCACACAGTTGTCACAAACAGCGTTAGGTAAACAGTTATTCTCCTCTTTCTTCAAAGATTATACTTGCATTTCCTTCCCAAAATTCTTTGGCGAGTAAGACATAAAATAGTCACCTTGAAGAGTATCAGAATGCTTGTATCATGAATTTGACAGTAATGATAACGTCAAGCCAGCATTGACTACTTTGGGTCAAGGTGACCATGACATCTAAGGGCACATTAGAGGTCCACCATCTCTTGATGCCATCTCAAATATCACTGAAGCCGCTGGTTACCATACTCAAAATATGAACTACTTCCTTACAGTGCAACAAAAATTTGCTTCAGGCCTTGCCCCATCTGTGTCTGACCAGAACAAGCATCATCAATGATTCATAGCGTGCTTCTTAAGAATCTAAGAGTGCATGCCAGCAATAACCCTCTGCCTCATAGACACACAGTGTACATCAACATCACCCCAATCACCGATTGGACAGGTACTCAGGTACTACACTACACACTAGTGAATTGTCTCCACTGTGAATCAGAAATCCTGACGGAGCCTAACCCAAAGTGAAACTGTGCATAGTAGCTGACTTAAACATATGTAGTGGGAGCTAATACAGAATAATGGGCTCAAAGAGTCTTTTTTTGATTGTTGTTGGGTCTGGAGAAGCAAGCAGATTATGTGACCCATGTGCGATATAACCTGGTGTGTTGCATGGCTTGTTTCAACATAGTGGGACATAGTTTGTAGCAGTGTTGGATGGTAAGTATCTTAAAATGGTTGCATGACTTGGATCTGGTGGTGGCAAGCTCTACTCCCTGTTCTTCCTCTGGCCCTTGTCTGGCCACCTCTCCTCCCTCCTTCTATCACTGCCTTTTCCCTTTTCTCCGCAGACAAGGTTTCTAGGCAAGTCTGAACCATGAAAGTCTGGTCAAAACAGGTTCACCTCTGTTCCCCCAAAACCATCAAGGACCACATTGACACACTGGCTCCTGCTCTGGCTGACTTCTGCAACCACTCCATGGCCATTGGAATCTTCCCTTCCCTCCCTTGAGCACTCTCTTCTTAAGAAACCATCTACCAACCCCTCCTGTCACAAGTTTCTCCCCTTCTCACCTCTTTCTGTTGTGTACTTGCAATCTTCTGGGATTTCTTCTTCCTTACGGTCCGGGATTTGTATAGACCCGAACGCCGATCTTCGGCGTCCAGCGTGAGAGTAGCGGTTCAGTTTCCAGGAGCGATCCAAAAGTCCAGGGTAATTCCAGGAAGTAAATAAGGTACGCTCGGAGGCACGGAGGACCGTGACTCGAACGCGGAAGATTTTCCAGGAGATTGGGGAGGAAAGGGAACAGGAGGGAATTCAAGGGACGGGAACAAGGAATCAAGCGAGAGCCCTGATCGAACTCCGGCTAAGCACGTCCGACTACAGGTAGCAGTAGCGTTGAGACGTGCAGTGCCGTGGGGGCGTGTCTCTTTTGTAAAATGAGCAGCGTGGAACGCATAGACTGATCCGGAGCATTCTGTTCCGGGCGGCCATGTTGGAAGGATAACTGCATGCAATCCCCTGCGAGTCAGGGATCAGGAGGTCCAGAAAGGACGTAGACAACGGTTCATGACAGTATGCCTCCTCTGGAAACCAGCTCCTCTGGGTTTGCCCGGATGGATCAGATGAAATCGTCGAACCAATCTGGGAGCATTCATGTTTGACACGGGTTCCCAGGTACGCTCACTGGAAGGGTACCCTTTCCACTCAACCAGATATTGTATTTGACCACGTCGATATCTTGAGTCACAAATCCTGGAAACCTAGTATTCCAGTTGATCATTTACAATAACAGGGGTAGATCTAGGAGCTGTTCAGGATGACTGAATGTATGGTTTTAACAGAGAAGTGTGAAAGACTGGATGGATTCTTTTCCAAGATTCAGGTAACCGAAATCGAAAGGCCACTGGGTTGATGATTTCTTGTATGGAAAAGGGACCGTAGTGTCTGGGAGCCAGTTTATTGCGGCACAGGTGTCGAGGAAGGAGCTTCGAGGATAACCAAACCTTATCTCCTACTGAATAGGAAGGTCAAGGTCTTCTTTAAGAGTCAGCATAACGTTTGACATCTTCTCGGGCCCGTTCTAGGTATTCCTTAACCTCCTTATGTACTGTGATGAGGTTTTCAATCCAGGAGTCTACTGCAGGTACTGGAGTAGGATGTGGGAGTACAGAGGGTTGGACAGATGGATGGAATACTTGGCTACAGAAGAAGGGACTGGTCTTGATAGCTGAATGATCTGAATTGTTATAGGTGAATTCAGCCATAGGTATTAGGAGTGACCAATTGTCCTGAACTTTGGTGGCGAAACATCGTAGATATTGTTTGAGAGTCTGGTTCATACGCTCCGTGGCTCCATTGGTTTGTGGATGGTAGCCAGAGGATAAGGCATGTTGGATTCCCAGAATACGACATACTTGCTTCCAAAACTGAGATATGTACTGAGGTCCTCGGTCTGAAATTATCTTGGAAGGCAACCCATGAAGTCGGAATATGTGTTCCAGGAAAATTCAGGCAAGGTCTGATGAGGAAGGTAGTTTGGATAAGGGTGTAAAATGAGCCATATGAGTAAACAAATCAACAGTGACCATGATTGTTGTGTAGCCTCTAGAGGGTGGTAATTACATGATAAAATCAGTGGCGATGAATTCCCAGGATCTTGTTGGTATTGCTGGTTGGAGTAGGAGTCCGGCTGGCTTCTTATTATCGTGTTTGTTCTGATTGCAAACTGCTCATGTTTGGACATGGATCCTAATATCATCCTTCATCTTGGGCCACCAAAACTGTCTTTGTACTAGATGGAGAGTGTTGGTTATCCCACAATGTCCCGAATGTAAGGTATCATGACATAGACTTGTGATCCTTTGTCTCAGTCCAGGAGTGGGAATGACTAAGCAATTATCTTTGAATAGATACCCATCCTTAGCTGTGAGATTCCATCTGTTATTTCTCTTGTGCTCCTTCCAGAGGTCCGAAAGTCGAGTTTAGCCTTGGATATTCTCTTGGAGGGTGAGTGCTTGGGCAACAAAGATCGTGTGAGGAAACATCTTTGGAAAGGTCCGATCCTCAGAGTTTTCATAGTCAGGACGTCTGGAAAGGGCATCTGCAATTATGTTTTGTGATCCAGGGACATGATGGATGTGGAACTGGTACTGGGCAAAGAAGAAGGCCCAACGGGCCTGACGACTGTTCCTACACTCCAAAGATTGTAGAACTTGAAGATTTCGATGGTCCGTACAGACCTGGACTGGATGCCTAGCTCCTAGGAGTAGATGTCGCCATTCTGTGTAGGCTTGTCGGATGGCTAGCAGTTCCTTTTCCAAGACAGAATAATGAGTCTCACTGGGCGTCAGGGTTCATGAAAGGTAAGCAATGGGATGCTCCAATTTGTCCTCAAATTCCTGTTTTAGTACTGCTCCTATGGCGTAATTGGATGCATCCGTCTCCACTAGGAATGGCTGGTTAATATCGGGTTGAGCCAGGATGGGGGCTTGAGTAAACTCTGTCTTTAATCGTTGGAATGCCTTGTCTTGATCTGTAGACCGAGAAATGGAGCATCTTTCTTCAAGAGAGCAATGATCGGTTGAACAATTTCAGAGAAGGACGATATGAACTTTCGGTAAAAATTGGCAAGTCCCAGGAAAGATTGAATCTGTTTCACGGATGTTGGAGCCGGCCAAGATAGTATGGCCTTTACCTTTGAAGGATCCATTCCAATTCCTTCTGGACTAAGGATAAATCCTAGGTAATGAACAGAAGTGACGTGAAACAGGCATTTCTCGGGTTTAGCTAGGAGTTTGTGTTCACGTAATCGTTGTAAAACTGCCTTAACATGCTCTTCATCCTTAGAAGGTCCTTGGAGTAGATCAAGATGTCATCCAGGTAGACGATAACGAAGAGCAACAGCATGTTCGAGAACACCCTATCCATGAAACGTTGAAAAACTGCTGGGGCATTAGCAAGTCCAAAGGGCATGACCAGATATTCAAAATGGCCGAAAGGAGTTCTAAAGGCTGTTTTGTATTCGTCACCTTCCTTTATACAAATGAGATGGTAAGCACACCTTAGGTCTAATTTTGTGAAGATTACTGCACCTCTGACTGCTTCCAGGATATCCGAGTTGAGGGGTAGAGGATAACGGTCCTTGAGAGTGCACTGATTTAGATCACAGTAGTCCAGACATGGTCTGAGTTCTTTGGTATCTTTCTTTGGAACAAAGAACAATGAAGCACCCGCTGGAGATTTGGACGGGAGTATAGTGCCATTTTCCAGGTTAGTATCCAGGTATTCTCGGAGAGCCTTCTTTTCAGGTTCAGATAATATAAACATTCTGCCGAAAGGAATCACAGCTGTGGGTTCGGTATCGATGGCACAATCCTCTGGCCTGTGAGGAGTGAGAGCTTGGACTATCGCGGTCGAAAAAACATCAGAAAAGGCTTGGTAGGCCCTGGGAATCTGGATGATGTTAGAAACGGTGACTGGACTTTGTTGGTTCTCTTTAAAGTCTCTAGAAGGCTTTGGTAAGGTATCCAGGGATAGGCAGTGAGCCATACAATATTCAGATCCAAGAAACAGTGACCCGGCTGCCCAGTTGATGTAAGGATTGTGCCTCTGCAGCCAGGGCATTCCAAGAACCATCGGATAATGGGCTGATTTAATGAGGTCAAATTTGATTCTCTCTTGATGGTCATTAATAGAAAGTAGAATCTCTTTAGTCTGAAGGGTAATGGGCCCTCAGGAAAGAGGTCTTCCATCAATTGCCTCTACTGGTTGCATTGTAACTCGGCTTTCATGTGGAATGTTATAAGGAGTGACCCAATCTTGATCTAGAAATACGCCCATAGCTCCGCAGTCAACTAATGCCAGGATGGGGTAGGATTCTGTCTTGGAAGGCGATAGTAGGGTCTGAAGAACCACAAGGTTATTTTGTCCAGGAGAGTTCAAGGATGGAATTGATGTGGAGCAAACATCTCTCTCCCGACACTGTGCTCCATCTAGGATCGGGAGCTGGCATTTCCCGAATGCCGTGGAGGAGCAATGGGACATTCTCTCACAAGATGTTTATCAGAGGCGCAATACATGCATAGACCAGTATGGATTCGTCACATCCTTTCCTGAGGGGTAATGGGTCCACGAAAGGCTCCTAGTTGCATAGGTTCTGGGTCCGGGGTAGACGGAACAGTAGACTCTGCTCTAGGGGCATGTTCCGTGATGGTCTTTTGGAAACTTGCCTTAGACTTCATCTTCTCTGCTCTTCTTTCTTGGATTCGGAAATCTATCTGTAAGGATAGATCCATAAGAGCCTGGAAGGAGCTTGGGCGTGCCACCCTAGCAAGCTCATCTTTTATTTCTTCATTCAGCCCCCTTCGGAAGAGTGTAAAACTAGCTTCTGGAGACCAGTCTGCTTATTTCACAAGTTGTTTGAAACGAGTAACATAGGTGAGCATATCCTGGGACCCTTGTTGAAACTCGAGTAGTCTCTCTTGAGCACTATACACCTGCTCTGGGCGATGAAACATTTCCTTAAGGGCTCTCACAAAGCCATCATAGTCATCCAGGAGAGCGTTGCTTGTATTGACTAGGGGGGTTGCCCAAGTCAATGCATTTCCAGTGAGGTGTGAGATCATAAAACCCACCTTTGCTCTAGGAATGGAGCAGTAGTAGGGCTTGAAAGTGAAGTGTACTAAACACGAATCAAGGAAGGCGCGGAGAGTCTTGGAAGAACCATCATACTTGTCCACTATTCCAACCAATATTACATTTTCTTTGGTTGCAGAATCACGTGATAGAACTAGCTGCTTTAATGCTGCGTTCTCTGCCTTGAGATTCTGTACCTCCGTTGTTAATTCCTGCATGCCTCGCATGAGATCTTGAACCTCGGCTTCCATCTCCGAATCTGTGTCGTTTTTAAGGCGTCTCAATCTGTAACAAGTTTCTCCCCTTCTCACCTGTTTCTGTTGTGTACTTGCGACCTTCTGGGATTTCTTCTTCCTTACGGTCCGGGATTTGTATAGACCTGAACGCCGATCTTCGGCGTCCAGCGTGAGAGTAGCGGCTCAGTTTCTAGGAGCGTTCCAAAAGTCCAGGGTAATTCCAGGAAGTAAATAAGGTACGCTCGGAGGCACGTAGGACCGTGACTCGAGCACGGAAGGTTTTCCAGGAGATTGGGGAGGAAAGGGAACAGGAGGGAATTCAAGGGACTGGGAACAAGGAATGAAGCGTGAGCCCTGATCGAACTCCAGCTAAGCACGTCCGACTAAAGGTAGCGGTAGCGTTGAGCCACGTAGAGCCACGGGGCGTGTCTCTTTTGTAGGATGAGCAGCGTGGAATGCATAGACTGACCCGGAGCATTCTGTTCCGAGTGGCCATGTTGGAAGGATAACTGCATGCAATCCCCTGGACCAGGAGGTCCAGAAAGGACGTAGACGACGGTTCATGACACCTCCTACCCCGATAACTATCGCCTGATCTCCATCACCTCTTTCCTGGGCAAACTCCTCGAAAAGCTGCCCATCTCCCAGCTTAATCTTCACACTGAATCTGTTGGTGGTCTCCAAGACCATCAGTCTGGCTTCAGGGCTGCCAGAAGCACAGAAACTGCTCTCCTGAACATCCGTGAAGACCTGCTCTCCAACCGTGATTGCAACACCCCCTGTGTCCTCATCTTACTTGATCTCTCTTCTGCCTTTGACATGGTAAACCATGCCATCCTGCTCAACCGTCTCCGTGATAACCTGGGTATCACTGACGGGCCCTGGCTTGGCTGACTTCCTTCCTCTCGGTTCGACCCTCCTGGGTCTAACTTGGGCCCTTCCTCTATCTCTATCTCTACCTGTGGTGTTCCCTAGGGGTCTAACCTCTCTCACTGGCTGTTCAACCAATAACTGGCACTGCTTGCCCACTGCATTGCCACCCTCTGCCCCAACTTTCAGTGCTATGCGGGTGACACTCAGCTCGTTTACAGGCTCCCCTCTACCACCTCGTCCCCTTCGCTCATCTCTGACTGTCTGTCAGAGATGAGTCCAGAACAAACCTGTCTTCATACAAACTTAAAAGGAAACATTGGAACAAGGGAATCATCCATGAAAATACGAATGAAGGACGAGTAATAACAAGGAACACATGATGTGAAAAGAAAATAGTGGCCTGGTTTTGAAAAAAGGCCTTGTGGCCGAAACATGTGTCAACATAGACAGGCTTAAGCATGCAGTAAGCTAATTTAAGATAAACCAAAGTTTTTGACTATTTCAAAGGTGCCTGGTGCAAACAAGAGTGCACTCTTTAATATCTGATTTACATAAAGGAGTGGGTATATCCATTTGGCACCCAGATATGCGAATGGCAGTTTTTTTGGAGAAGAAGTTCTGTGTCGCAGGAAGATAGACCACATCCCAACGGAATTTTCTGTTGTCTAATCTCATGCTAATTGGGAATGATACAATGTCCATAATAAAATGGCGGGCAAAGCATACAATGTTGAAAGGCTTAACTGGAATGTTAACTAGGGTGTCACAATTAACTGAACTGGATGAAACATTAGTGCATAGAAGTGAAACTGAAAGTATTACTTTGTGCACCATCAATTTCAATGCACGGTAAGAGACAGATTTTTGATTAATATGGTTAATAACTCTGATATTAGCATTGCTCCATTGATATTGCAAGATGGTGACATTTAGAGTATTGATCTTTATCAGTCCTATCATTTCTTGGACAGTTGGTCCAGGAAATCCCTCATCACGGTCACACGTTTTGTATCTATTGGGGCCTCAGAGTTTGATAGCTTTTGGTGCATATATAATTTGCTTAAGATTTTTGTTTGTTTCCCCCTTCACTGAATCAAAGACAGGCTCCTCTTGTATGGGTGACCCAATCAGATTCCACATGAGAGAGCATATGTATGCAATGAGAGCCGGGTAGTTACTGCAACTACCGAAAAGGAGAAGTTACTGCTACTATTCATAAATTGATTATTAAAAAGCAAAGAAACAATGGAGACTTAAAGGCTATTAAGAGGTGTGTTAGATCATTAAGTACTCCTTCATGTTGTTTAGGTAAGGGATGCTGTAGAGCTACCTCTTAAACATTCCAGCTTTACCCTATTGGTATGGTTCTTGACATTCAGACTTTGATTCTTATATCTTCTTATCCTGACAGGTGTTTCCCAAATGTTATTTGATATTACAGAGCGTGTAGATTATATGTAGACTTACCAGAAACAACTGGACATGCTCTCTTTGTATGGAACGTTTAGGAAAGGAACAACAGCTATTTCTCAGATCAGTCTTCATAAAGGAAGATTGAATCTTGTGGAGGTTGCCCTTCTAGACTTTCAAGGATGGGTATTTAAAAATGTAATGTCTTTAGGTCCTGTCTCTTAGAGACTTAAATCCTACCTGAGACATGCTTACAATACAGATGTGTACCATTCAAATGAGTCAAATGTAACGGATCTTTTAAAAAATATTCTCCATGTTGTTGTAAATGTCCTAGTTTGTGGAAATCGAAATAATATTGTACCTCCTATCGCATTGTTTGAATGTATGTTGGCCTACGCCAAGTTGTCTAAAAAACATTGTGTACATAGATTCCGCGGCAAGGTCTTGACCTTAATGTATTGTGCAAATCGCCATCTTGGATTAAGCCACCATTTTAGGTACTCTTGCAGTGTGGAAGTCACCCTGAACAACAAAATGGAGGCTGAATGACATTTCGAGTGGGATTCTGGCCGTTGTGACCTCCGCACACATGAATAAGTCATATGCCCGCAGGCCACTTGTTGGGGTTGCGAACTGAGACCTTGTCCTATCCCTGACCTATGTGTAAATGAACAACTGTATCAGCGGAACTGATCAAATTGCATACATTATGGGATTGACCTGGCAACGAACCCTAGGCCTGGTCCCAAGAATGGTTAACCCGCGAGGGGGTTGGCCAAAGCTGGATAAAAAGTATAAAAACCCGAGTATCCCAATGTACGGTCTCTCACACTAACACGGCGAACTACCGTTGATGGTTCGTCCTGTTACTCTGAGGGCCGAATAGCTATCCGTATGTCAATTGACTTTGGTAATTGTTGTAACTTTGAATAAAGCGCTTTGTATGTCCTTTGTAACCTGTGTTGGTGTGTTTCATTTGGGCTTCCCGGCCTCATATCAATTTTTCTGTTTCCACAGTTGGCGTCCGAATAGGGACCCTCAAGATTGATGCCGGATCATTGAAGGTTGACGCAGACTATCGAACCGGGATCGGAGGGTGTGATTCTGTGGGCCCGACCGATCGAGACGCGATACCTCGGCAGCGCTGCACGATCCGATCCTTGGACGATAGTCGTGTGGTCTGACACGGCATCTTGACGAGGGTCCAATTTTGAGGCGGGCAGATTTGCTGAAACCACCAAACGCAAGGTAAAATTTGTTAGGTAAGTTCTTTGTAAACCGTACGGTCCTCCTTAGGTTTGGTCAGGTGCAGTCGTGACCCGGCTCTTAATTTAACCCTAACACTTTGAATTTGGCGTATTGTATCTGCAGACACAATCATTGGACCATGTAACACCAATTTTTTGAGAAATACCTGGGAAATTGTCTAGCTGTTTTAGGGCTCTGTTCCGCAGCGATCTGCAATCCTTGGAATTTAGCCGCCCAGCACCACAGGAGGGGTCGCCGGCGTGTACTATGTACTGTAAGTATGGCATTGGAAGTATAGTATTTAATGATATTTGGCACAGACAGACCAGACATGCCTCCGAATTTCAGTGGCCAATCAACGGTAGTTTTGAGATCCCCCGTATTGAATACTTAGAATTGATCTTGTTAAAGAAAAAGGCTAGACCAGCAGCCTTTGATGTGTTACAAAAGTGGAAGAAAGAAGCATTGCATCAGCTTAAAAGTAGGGATAAACATGCACGTCGTCATAAAACAAACGCTGAAAAAGCATTATTATATGATAAAGAAAAGCGGACAGATTCAGTTAAAAATATGGATAGAGCCTTTTCACTCGGGATCCAGAAAATGTATCCCTCTAAAGATTTCCATGTGCCTGAGGAATTTATTGAGAAATTATTAAATGAACGCAGGCCCGATGCCTCAGCGCCACCTCCGTATGCTCCTGTTTTGGGCACTCTGCCCATTCCTGCTGTTGTTCCTGTTGCTATTCCTGTTCCCCCTGTACAGCCTATTGTTCCTAGTCCTTTGGTTGTTGTTCCTCTGCCTATCGCACCGCCCCTTCCCCCTGCACCTGCACCTTTGTTAAATTTACCTATACCTCCGCTCCCGAGTGGCTCTGTATTGATTGGAGTCGATCCAGGTGCAGGGTCAAAGATTGTGACTCATAGTACTGTTTCTGCAGATAGGAAACAGGAATTGTTTGCATGGGCTAAGCATTGCATGGAGAAAGGTGATCAAGCTAATGTTTTTTCTACATTATCTAATTTGAATAGTTTTCCAGAGAAAAATGTTTTTATCGAAGGTTTGGGGACTCATTTGTGTGTGATGTGGGGTAGATTACAAAATTCGGATCTTCCACAAGGGGTGAGAGATCTGAATGCTTTGGCACTTTCGAGGGACACAGAGCAGAAAGTATATGGACATGTTGAAAGATTGTTTGAGTTTAGGAAAGACTTTGAAAAATCACGAGATGAGGATGATGAAGATGATAGAATATATGTACAGAAACGGTTCCTTCCATGCCGTAGAGCGGCACCTGAGGAAGTACGAATTTGTACCAAAGATGCGGTTCGATGGATCTCGGATTCATCGATACCGCCAGACGAAGTGTATGACACGTATAGTCAGTATACAGTAGAGATGCAAAGAAAAGTAATTCAAGTGATGGTACAGCACCTGCAAGAGGAATGTGTAAGGAAGAGGGTTAGTTGCCCCATAGAACTATTGGGGATTTGTAAAAGGGCTTTTTCACCCGACACTTCTACAGCTGCCTTAGCGCTCGATCTGGCTCTATTGCTTAGTAAGAGGCCGGAGGTACCTATATCTCAGTTGCCTATGAGAGAGGTTCCTCCGACCTTTGTCCCAAAAGTTGAGATCCCCTCCAACGCAGCGACTGGTGCCTCCGCGGTGGATATCCCTGCACATTATATATCGCAATTCGTTCACGTCCCGTTTTCACGACAGGAAGTGAACACAATTAGACAATCAGTTCCCGATATTAGGAAAAACCCGACGGGGTTTTATAAAGAAATAGAGTCCGTTTTACAGTCCTCTGTGTTCACCTTGAGTGACATTGACTTGTTATTCCCTGTACTCCTACCCATAGATGTATGGAAACAGGTTCGAACAATAGACGATGTGCCAGGGCTGGGAGATACGTGGGCAAATATGATTAGAATTGATGGAGAAAGACCAGCTGGTGAGAAACCGCCACAGGTAATACTTACTTTACCTGATAGGATTGTCGCTAAACTAAAAACTATAATCCCAGAAAAAAGGATTATTTGGGACAAGCTTACGGCCTGTGTTCAAGGGAAAACTCAAGGCGCCACCGAATTTTTCAATAGATTCGAGCAGGTATTTTCTGACTTCAGTGGACAGGATTGAGGTACAGAGTCGGGGAAGAGGTTGTTCGTGGACAAATTTGTACGTGGATTGTTACCTGACATCCAGTCACAAATTATGTCCTCTGAGAGCGCTTGGCAGGCAAAATCTCAATCTGAGGTTTTGCACATGGCTCAGTATTATGAGAACCGTTTTAATAATGAGAAGGAAAAAATTGAAAAGAGAAAGGGAGATTTGAAAACTAAAGTATTATTACAGCAAATTATTAGAAACCCCAGAGGAGGTATGACACAAACTAGAGGTCAGTACGTTCCAAAGGGAAATGCTCCTCTGAATCCTGTAAATATTAATCAATGTGCCTATTGCCGCCAGGAAGGTCATTGGCGAGCACAGTGCCCTGTCCTTCACCAGAGGTCAAGCAGTGCATTTGGGGGTATGGGTAGACGACCTAGGGGCCGCCCTGGAGCAGGGGGCCCTGACAGAGGTCAGCTTTTGCAAGATTCTCAGCAACCTTTTTCACGGGACAATCAGACCTCGAGTATGGAATCGAGAAACATATTTGATCACCCTTCTGCTGCCTACCTTTCTGAAGAGCTTCCTTCTGATGAGGCTCTATTTTATTAGGATTGCCCGAAGCAGGGTTTGGAACCTTTGCCTATTCCCGTTAATCAAAAAGGCCCCTAAGTTGAATTATTAGTGGGGAATAGGAAACACCAGTTTTTGATTGACACTGGAGCACAGAAGTGCCAAACATCCCACTGTCAGGGCAAACAAATGTTTCCGTAGGGTTTTCTGGTATACCAACTGTCTGTCCGGTTTCTGCGCCGGTATCCGTTTCTTTGGGTCCCTTCACGGACCATTGCCCTTTTCTTCTCACTTCAAACTGTGGAGAGAATTTGCTGGGGTTGAATTTGTTAAAGAAATTGAACGCAGTAATTCATTGTTCTTCGGATGGAGTACGGCTAACGGTTTCACCACAGCAGCTTCCTAATTCTCAGTTCTTGATTCGACCTTTACCTCCCGAGTTTAGCATTGTTCCGGAATGTTTGTGGGCGGTGGACGACAAGGATGTCGGAGTGTTACAGATTGAGCCCGTTAAAATAGTCCTGAAACATGGGGTGAAACTGCCACGCATGCCGCAGTATAAAATATCAGTCGAAGGTGAACGTGCTTTGAAATGCATTGTCTTCGATTTTGTACATCGTGGGGTGATCAAGGAGATCACAGGTAGTTTGTGTAACAGTCCGATCTTACCCGTATATAAGAAAGGCGACAATGCAATTCCATACCGGTTTATAATTGATCTTCGTGCTATTAACCGAGTGGTCGCCCCACAATTTCCAACTGTGCCTGATGTGACGACGATATTAACAATGATCCCTGCTACGGCTACGCACTTCAGCGTTGTGGATCTAAAAAACGCTTTCTTTAGTATCCCTATACATAAAGAAAGCAGTTTCTTCGTTCACCTGTTTTCGTTCACCTTGGGGGGACGCTCATTTACATTTACAAGGGCACCTCAAGGGTATACTGAAAGTCCCAGTATTTATGGTAGAGCTTTAAAGGAGCAGCTCAACACCCTTGAATTGCCACCTACTTGCATGCTTTTTCCATAATGTTGACGGTTTACTTTTGGCTGCAGATTCTGAGAAGGCCTGTAAAGAAGGCACTATACTGTTGCTTGTTCATCTAGCTAAAAATGGTCACAAAGCTTCGCTTAAAAAATTTCAATATTGTTGTCAGGAGGTTGCCTATCTAGGCTATCTCCTGTCAAGGGAGGGGAGAAGAGTGACACCTGAAAGAATAAAACACATTTCTGGCATGTCTGTTCCAAAAACACAGAAGGAAGTCAGAGCCCTGATAGGGATGGCGTCCTACTGTAGGTTGTGAATCCCGAATTTCGCACTAGTGGTAAAACCGATGTTGGCTTTGACGAAGAAGGGCATTTCTCTGCCACTGCCATGGGAATCGGAACATCAACGATCATTTGAGCTTCTCAAAACCGCGCTATGTTCGGCACAGGTTCTGGGTACTCCAAATTATGACAAGGCCTTTGTGTTGTTTGTGCATGAATGTGATGGATGTGCTTTGGCTGTGTTAACACAGGAACACGGAGGGAAGAATAGGCCGTGCGGCTACTACTCCTCCGCCCTTGATCCTGTCGCATGCGCTTTGCCAAGATGTTTGCGCGCTGTTGCTGCCGCGTCTGTAAAACAGAGTGAGGGAATGGTCCTAGGCCATGATTTGATTTTGATGGTACCTCACTCTGTTGATATCCTATTGAACAAAACCCAAACGCAACACCTCACCTCTGCACGGTTAACAAGGTATGAACTAATTCTGTTTGCCCCTCATATTCAAATTAAGAGGTGTTGTGTTCTCAATCCGGCTGAACTCTTACCTTTCCCGCAAAACACTGTTTGCGGTGACGAAGAATCACATGACTGCCTGTATACCACCGAGCAAGAAACGAAGGGCAGGATAGATCTCATAGATACTCCTTTGGATAATGCAGAAGGGGAGCTGTTTTGTGGTGGCTCCTGCTTCAAACTTTCGAATGGTACATCTACAGCTGCTTATGCAGTTACTACATTGAGCAAAATTGTCGAAACTAAGAGAATTTCGCATAACTCCGCGCAGGCCGCAGAGATTATAGCATTGACCCGAGCTTGTGAACTTTCCCAAGGGCGAAGAGTAAATATATATACCGATAGCCAGTACGCATTTGTGGTGGCTCACAACTTCGGAAAACTTTGGTCAGAAAGAGGGTTCCTGACCTCACATGGGACCATGATTCAGCATGGCCCGTTGATAGTGCAATTACTTTCGGCGCTCTCACTCCCTAAACGGTTAGCAATCATGAAATGTGCAGCACATCGCAAGGTCATAGATGATGTGGGCAGAGGGAACGCTTTTGCAGATTTGATAGCCAGACAAACGGCCACCGACCTTAGCACAGACATGTATACCTCGAGGGAAATGAGAGACGTTTGCATAATGGATGAAGGTATTGGGTCTGTGCGAGATATTCAGACTGATGCCACGATGGAAGAATCTAGAAAGTGGGCTGAAGGAATGGGGAAACTGGATGACGAAGGGTGTTGGGTGGATACATCCGAAGGGAAATGGTTGCTTCCTGATTCTTATGTATTGGCGATGGTTACAATGACACACGGTCCTACGCATGTGTGTGCCCAGCAGATCACGAAAATGTTAGAACAGGTTTGGGTGAATGACAAAATTCTGGAAACTGCAAAGAGGCACGTCCAGAACTGCATGATCTGCCTACAGCACAATGTGGGTAAATGGACAGTGACTCCAAGGGGAAGTTTCGGGCCCCCCTCTGTCCCTTAAAGGTCATTCACTTTGATTTTATTGAGATGGAACGATGCAATAATCTAAAATATGTTCTTGTCATTATTTGTGCCTTTAGTAAATGGGTCGAGGCTTTCCCCGTCAAAGATGCTACCGCCATGACCACTGCAAAGATTATGGTAAAAGAATTCTTTCCTCGATTTGGGCTCCCGAGGATAATCTGGTCGGACAATGGTCCTCACTTTATCGCAGCAGTAATTTTGCAAATATGTGCAGCCCTAGGTATTGAGAAACGATTTCATTCAGCTAGACATCCTCAAAGTGCTGGGTTGGTAGAAAGACACAACAGTATTTTAAAGAATAAACTTGCAAAAACATGTGCTGATACCAAACTGAAATGGCCAGATGCTTTGCCTATTGTGTTATTAGCTATGCGTACCACACCTCAGACTAGAACTGGGCTTTCTCCATTTGAAGTAGTAATGGGGAGGCCTGCTAACATTTGGGGCCTCCCGAAACCTAAAGCCCTGAGGGAGGTGGAGAATGTATTGCTTGTAGACTACTGTAACCAGTTAACTAAAAATCTGTATTTCATTTACCACCAGGTGAATTCTGCTTTACCTGTACGTTTCATGGGCCCAGGACACGATATACAGCCTGGAAGGTGGGTCCTCGTGAAGGCCGACGAGAGGTCTTCCTATCTCACGCCTCGCTGGCGGGGACCCCACCAGGTATTATTGGTCACCAGGACAGCAGTGCGGGTGGCTGGAAAGAAGAACTGGATTCACGCGACGCACATCAAGAAACTTCCTCACCCGACGCCACACGCTACAGAAGAAGCAGAACCCCTCGCTGATGCTACTTTCTCTGATCTTGGAGAAGCAAACAGCGCTGTGAGTGCGTCGGAGAAGGTCTCTGAGCCTGAGGAGCTTGGGGAACAGTCCATCTCGTCTCCGCACTCGCTTGAAAAATCACTTCCGGAAAACACTGTTTTGAGCTCTGCGACTTCCGTCGCCATCGACACGCTGATTCCCTCAGGAAGTGACGATACTTTGCTTCTGGACCACACAAATTTGGGTACCATCAGGTACAACCTTCGACCACGGAAATAGAACTACGGCACGAGTGTCGTGCATCTGGAAAAGGAAGTGATCGGAAAATTGTTTTGTTTTGTTGAACAAAAAGGGATTCTTTGCGATCTTGGGGTTGGAAGGTGCTTTCCGTTATTCTGGTTATTTTAGGGATTCTGTTATTCCTTTGTTGTTGTTTTCAATGCCTCCCAAGTATATGTGGATTGTGCTGGCAAGGGTTGGGAAGGACTAAGAAATCACGCGACCGTAGTGTCGCCAGCAACGAACATTGGGGTCGTCGATCAAGGAACTACGATGCCTGCCACCTTCACCGCTGCTCCCCGCACTGGACGTTTAGATAAGGGGGTGACCAAATCGAACAATGAACAATGTGCCTGGGCCCCGAAAATGTACTGTTGTGTTTTGATTTTGATTATTGTTATTTTTGCAACTGCTGCTGTAGACAAAGAAGTCTATCCTTTGAAACCTTTATTACCGTCCAAGATCGTACCAACTGTTTTGACTCCCTCTGTACACCTTCATACTCTGTCCCCTAGAGACTCCCAACATAGACAGAAGTATCATAATAATACTCTGATGATAGTAATGAATGCTACTCATGCCATTTTTAATAAGAGTAATTGTTGGATTTGTACTCACTTACTGCAACATGGGAACAAGGGACTGGGATGGTATATACATCCTCTACCTTTAACGACTTCTTGCTATGTATATCTTAGAGCACTATTCTTTGGCCGATGGAATGATAGCATCTCAGGGAATTTTGATGGAACTAATTTAAATGATTTTGAGAAACGTGAATTGACTCCCCTGGGATGCTCGCTTTTCGCAAATAGAAGTAAACCTAACGTTGCTTCTATTAGGCCGTCTGACAAACTATCTCTTCCTTTTCAAACTCTGATTTCCTTTAAAATGGCTCTGATAGGCAATAAGGACGCTGTACCTCCTTCTTATTCTGTAAATCATAGTCCCGACTCGGTTCCCTTCTGTGTACAGAGAAATGGCACTAGGCCAATGGGAGATTTTGAAACTTGTAAAAATATTGTAAATTTGACAGGGAAAACAGGCCTCTGTATGTAGGCGGGCCTGTTTATTTTGTTTGTGGTAGTTTAGCATTTCCCTGGTTGCCCAAGGATTGGCAGGGAACCTGTTATTTAGGAATATTGTTACCCGGGGTATTTGTAGCTAGTACCTTGGAGGTTTCTAAGGCTCGCCCACGGCGAGACAACAATGGAGATACCCCTGGGCAAGTATTGGGCGACATAGCTAAATCGGTTGTGCCCTTTTGGGGACAAATAGCAAACTCAGAGAACATTAGGGGATTAGCAAGGGTATTGGAGAGAACGATCAACCGGACCACGGACATACTCTACAATATGACCTTAGAGCAAAAGGCGATTGGTAGCACTTCAAAATCGGATGGCATTAGATGTCATCTTGGCAGAACGAGGTGGAGTATGCAAATTAGTGGGGTCCGCTTGTTGTGTTTTCGTACCAGACTCCTCACCAACAATTTTTAAAGCAATTCAGAACTTGCATACTCTCAGTTCTGAAGTCCATATCCCTGTAGGAGACTGGAACCTTAGTACTTGGTTTTGGGATTCTTTGCGATCTTGGGGTTGGAAGGTGCTTTCCGTTATTCTGGTTATTTTAGGGATTCTGTTATTCCTTTGTTGTTGTTTTCAATGCCTCCCAAGTATATGTGGAATGATAGGGGGGTGTTGTGCTCAAGCAGTGAGCGCAATAGGGCATAAAATATATACCCAAGATACAGCATCTAAAGAATTTATGTTACAAGAGGTTCTTATGAACGACCTTATGGCTATAGACATTACAGACAATGAGGCGGAACCTATGGATGATAATACATGGAGTAATTTTCGAAAGTATTAGGGATGATGTTTAGCACTTGGCATAGGCCAAAAGGAGGGTCTGTGGAAATCGAAATAATATTGTACCTCCTATCGCATTGTTTGAATGTATGTTGGCCTACGCCAAGTTGTCTAAAAAACATTGTGTACATAGATTCCGCGGCAAGGTCTTGACCTTAATGTATTGTGCAAATCGCCATCTTGGATTAAGCCGCCATTTTAGGTACTCTTGCAGTGTGGAAGTCACCCTGAACAACAAAATGGAGGCCGAATGACATTTCGAGTGGGATTCTGGCCGTTGTGACCTCCGCACACATTAATAAGTCATATGCCCGCAGGCCACTTGTTGGGGTCGCGAACTGAGACCTTGTCCTATCCCTGACCTATGTGTAAATATAAACTGTATCAGCGGAACTGATCAAATTGCATACAGTATGGGATTGCCCTGGCAACGAACCCTAGGCCTGGTCCCAAGAATGGTTAACCCCCGAGGGGGTTGGCCAAAGCTGGATAAAAAGTATAAAAACCCGAGTACCCCAATGTACGGTCTCTCACACTAACACGGCGAACTACCGTTGATGGTTCGTCCTGTTACTCCGAGGGCCAAATAGCTATCTGTACGTCAATTGACTTTGGTAATTGTTGTAACTTTGAATAAAGCGCTTTGTATGTCCTTTGTAACCTGTGTTGGTGTGTTTCCTTTGGGCTTCCCGGCCTCATATCAATTTTTCTGTTTCCACAAGTTAACATATTTTCTAGAGATCTGGTATGTTACATTTATCTGGTGATGAATTTAACTTTGTACATAAGCTATTTATATGCATTTCGTAATAAGGCCATGTTGGCTACTGCATGTATTAATGACAGTTTAATATTATACATGCAATACATGTACGTGTGTTTATGTCATTTGTATGTTATTTTTAGATTAGACTATACAATTAGCATGGGTAGCAAAACACGCCAAACATAATTTTGTTACGTAATTTTCAAGCTCAAAAATATTTTCAGGTGCTATTTATTTTTTCCAGTCTATCACTGACAACTAAAACATAGCCTTTTTCCCAGAGATTCCAATGGTGTGCTATGTAAATAGGCATTCTATTGCAAACTTCTAAGGCCCATTAAACAATGGATGTAACCCAGGATTTCTTCTTTCATGCATTTAGGGGATTAAAATTACATTTCACCTCATGTTTGCCCCCTTGTACCTGCGGTGCATTTGATTTTTTTTTTCTTTTTAAGTTTAAGTGGTCGCCAATTGCTGGAAAGGAGGGGAACTGCTTTACCCATGTGTATTATTTGTTTCTGTCTGGGTCCTGCTTAAAGGTTCTCCATGTAGGAATACTTATATAAGGTAATTTCCTCTTATGACTCTAAAGGGCTTCAGTTGGTCTCTGTCTATAAAAGTAAAATAACAACGTCTGTATGTTTTTTACACAGTACTGAGTCATCTAGCAATGTTTCCAAGTTAGAGTTCAGCACAAAAATGCTTACAAGCTGTTTCCATGTAAGACAATGTTGCCCATTCATTTCAGGCAGACTGAAGGTGACAATGCTGCTAAACCTGCTATGATATTACAACATTAAATCACACACATGGATATTAAGGGATGTCTTACAGCTGTAATACTAAGCAGTAGCATCTATTTGTTATGTGTATGTATGTATGTATGTATGTATGTATGTATGCTTGCATGTATTTATTTATTTATTTATTTACTTATTAATTCAGTTGAAGGTTTTGCAATGCAACAAATGTACTTCCTTCTGCAAGACACTGATCATGTGTAATGTGCTATCTGGGCTTCTTTACTCTGCTTTGCAAATCAATACAGCAGAATTGGAATGCATACATAAATAAACCAGAATGAAAATGAGTGTATACTGAGGCATTCTTGCCTGGAGCAGTGGGCCAACCAAGTTAACAGCCCCAGCTAAATTATGGAGCCTTAACATAAGCAAATGTGTTGATTCTAGTAGGATAAAGCCTGTGCCGTGGGAAGCAATTCCATTAGGAACCACGATGGCAAGACAAGTGTGCTACAGGCTTTTTTTATAAACAAAAAGTGAAAGCCTGTTTTAATGTGTTCCACTAAGAGTGGCTTCACTGTAAACTTCACTTCTGTGTCCATTTTAATCTGCATGTAGCAACTGAACTTCTCCTGTCGTAGACGCTGATGGTAGTGTGGATGGCTGAGAGTTAGTAGGCACCTACTTTTAGGTGTAGATGCAGGCACGAGGGAAATGGGTACCAGAGAGAGGTGGCACAATGGGAAATCGTGGCTTTGCATTTGTGAATACAGCCCGTGTTTCTACTGTGAACACAGCTGATTGTCTCTGCACACCTGATAGAGCAGGGTTATCCAACTCCAAGGCGGGAGGGCTGGGTGCATGTTGGGTTTTCAGGATACCCCTCATTAATATAGATTAGTTATATTTGCATACAACGTTTATAAATGTATGCCCATTTTTCCTCATGAATATTAAAGTAGGGATATCCTGAAAAACTGGCAGGATCCCGGCCTTCGAGGCCTGGAGTTGGACAACCCTGCAATAGAGTGTTAATGAGCAGCATCTAACTATCCCAATGTTTGGTTATTTGAATTCATGAGTCAACGGCAATGAACGAGTGAAGAAGTGGGGTGTGTGAGTGAACCTTGAATGCTGAGGTAGTTATTCATGATAAGTAAGTCACAAACTACAGAGAGACTATGTTCACACATTTAAAGGCTAACAGAAATTAGGTTTCACAGTAAAGGTGGTTTCAGAATGTGCAATAACGCATTGGATTGCAGCCTCTTAATTAAGGCATGTGGGTCCTCTCAAATTAGGAACTAGGAGAATTCATATGAGAGGAACTTTCTGAATAACTCTAATTCATGACCTAAGAGAACCCACGATTATTTCACTTATGGGGCAGGATTCGTTTTTGTCTCTCTTTGCTTGGCTGCTGTGTCAACAATCTGACATAGTTGAAGAGAATGATCTTGCTTATTTTAACTTTGAGGACATTTGTGAGCAGTCTGCACATCAAATGTATTCTCCAAAGCGTGGAAATATGTAATCATGTTCTTCGGGTTTAGTGATTTGTTTATTGTGTTCATTTTTAAGCTTCTTCATATCTGTTATAATGTCACATATGCTAATTACTTGAAAGGTTTATGAATTGAATTCAACAACTGGCTTAATCAGTTCATGTGTTTTGCTAAAATATAGGGATATGTAATACCACACTTTCAAAATATATTCCATCTTCAATGGATCAACCATATCACCACAACATTATGCAATTATGTTAGTCGGAATGATATTATGAAGAACAATGAGGCAGTGTTTCATTAGGGATCAATTCTCAGAAAATATGGTGCTTCACATTTCTCGTAGGTGAATATGTTCTCAAATATAGTCGTTAGCACATCATATTGCATTTGATGTTAATGTCAAATTATTTTGAGAAGATGCCATTTTCTGCATTATGACAGTTCCCAGTATAACAGAGGATAATGCCATGGGTTATAAAATAACTTCTTTGCCTGGTCCAGCTCTTAAACTTATGTCAGCCCTTTGAACACATGTAATACATCTGAATATGCATTGTGCTCAAAGTTCTTATTTTAATGTGATAAATATAAGCTTTGCTATTAGGGACATTCATATTGAAAAACACACTGTTTAATTGTTAGTAGAAGGATTTGTGAAGTACAATCAACAGCTGGAACAAAACCTTCTGTAAAACACTGCATTGCCTTTTAATGGGCCTCATTCTGAGTTGGGCGCAAAGGGATACCGGGCACCGGTAATGACACCGGTGCCGGTAATCCCTTTGCGCCCTATTCCGAGGTCACTTTTCCGAGGTCCCTTTTCGGGGTCCCTCCCTTAATTGCTGGTTTTACCAGGCGTTATGGACGGGACCTGTTAAGGGATACCGGGGTCAATACCGGGGTCAATAACGGTACCGCAATTTGTGGTACCGTTATTGACGCCTTACCCCCTTCCCATTGAGCCCTATGGGGGCTCAAATGGGAATGGGGAATGGCTTTTACAATGGGGTCTTACCGGTCCCGCCAAGGTCGGACTGGACCGGTAAGTCGCCACTGAACGAGGGTGGAAACACGGTCCCGTTATTGGTGCTAGTCATGGCACTTATGACTAGCACCAACCTCATAATGAGGCCCAATGTGAGCCTTCAATCAGCACCTGCTACACTGCAGAACGCTTGTCAGTTAACCTTTCTCCCTTGTGCCTATTAAATGAACGAATGCCCTTGGATAAGGAAAGCCTTGCTTTGCATACCCTTGATAGCTTTTCTTTTGGGTAGTTCCTCATGATGGATATACAATCCCAATATAGGTCTTTCACTTACATTTCCTTCAGGCATAAACCTAAACATGTGTGATAGTATAGCCAATATCTATGGATCAGGGACAACAAACTATGAATCTCTTATAAGATCCACTTTTAATCTTTTCCGGTCACCCATTAAATAAGGATTCTCACAAATGTCATGTTAAATTTCTCTATGAGTCCAAAATCACAGGTAAGGGAAGATACAGTCTCCTCCTCTCCTACACTGCACTTCTCAGACCTTGTTAATCCGCACACACAGTGCGCAAAGCTTCCGTATTTGAAGACTCCACAGAAGAAGAAAGGAGCCGACCGTGCCATTCACGTATTTTTCCAAAGTCCAAAATCACAG
Organism: Ambystoma mexicanum; assembly: GCF_040938575.1. Classification (NCBI taxonomy): domain Eukaryota; kingdom Metazoa; phylum Chordata; class Amphibia; order Caudata; family Ambystomatidae; genus Ambystoma; species Ambystoma mexicanum. The sequence goes on along the minus strand of NC_090937.1, from coordinate 1,512,282,821 downwards.
GTAAGCGAAGAAATAGATTCCTCGTCTGCTAGACTGTATTTCTCAGCACTTGTCAATGTGCCTGTGATTTGTATACATGTGTTCTTTCAAACTCACCTGCAGTGCCAAACAATGCATTTTCTATTCATTGTATTCTGAGTGTGAGAACATTGTACAACAGAAGGGGCTACAGGAGTACATTGGATTGTGACAGGAAGAAGCAGTCTATAAAATGTGCTGTGCTTGTGATTAATATTCAAATATATACTTTTTTGTTAGAAATGATCAGCGCATCAATACTTATCACCACCATTTTGGATCAAAGTTATCAATGAAACATGGCTGGTTTATCATTTCACCAGGTGTTTCCTTGTTATTCAATTCGAGCCAAAGTGCATGCACATCCATGCCCTGTACATTACCCTTGGGGATTAGGGTTGTGAAATGGTTAAAATAAATTGACCTACATAGTGGTACTTAGTACTAATTAGTGCCTCTGCTTTTTGATCTACAGGATATCCCTTCACTGTTAGAAGCTACTTCAAACAGAATTTACACAAAACATTTTATACCTCTGAAGAATGTCCTACATTTTGTATGTTAAAGGGACAGAAACGTGTACAAGTTGGGAACCTATTGAGTACATCACAGAATATGAAATAGCCAGATTGATTTGTGGCATAAAGATCTGTTTGTGAAAATTGACTCTGCTTGACCTTGGAGAAATCATATTATTAGGACCCACTTATATAGATACATCCACACCGTGGGTAATAATAAGCAGCGTTCAGATACCTGAGGGTTTGTAGCGCTATATAAGTGCCTAATTATTATTATTTTATTATTGTGTTGTTTTACTTTTGTATTTGTTTTATGTGATATGATATTTTTTATGATTGTTTTTATCAATCATTCTATTATGTGTGATTATAAATAAATTGATGTACATATCAATGAAAAAATATGGAATGGTATTGACTGCTAATGAGGATATCAATTTAGACAGGCACTTGTGAGTTTTTGAACTTCTTTTTGAACTTCTTTTAGTATAATATAAACACTTCTCCATGGAGTAAGAAGTTGTGAATCCCCCACTGTGGACTAAGTCGATTTCTGAATAGTGCCTTATCAATGCCTCACACCCTCTGTGTTCCTATTTTGTCTCCTCTCCTCCACTACTCTCCCTGATTCTCTCTCTCTCCCCCTTTCTTCTTTTCTCCTCACAATTTCACCACACACTACATTGCGCCTATTACCTCCAACTCCCAACTTCCACAAATTCCTTACTTTACTGCCTCTATTGTGCTCAAACAGCTTCACTCACTGGACAATCTATTATACGATTAACATCACCCCAGAACTTGTTGTGAATGAGTGTTCTGATTCGTGTGCTCCTGGAGAAATTATGAACAATCTCCCTGGGGTTATCACTTGTGCATCACAATGTATCTACTCGTGGCCCAAGCTTCAAATTAGGTGATCTGCCATCATAGATTTTTGTTTTCTGTACACACAGCCATGGCAACACTGTTTTGACTAGAAGCACCTGATAACTATGCAGCACCTTGCTCCACAAACCACAGAAGTCCCAGTCAACGCAACTGAACAATCCCTTTGCTGGGACCACTGAATAGCATCCTACTCTGTGGCTGGCTCATAGGATTCTACAGTAGCAGCTCAGGAAGCATGCCATCAGACTGATATGTGTCTTCTAGGAAGTGCTTTCCTAATGAGAGGCTCTACTGATTGACCCTTCCAACACTTTCTACTGAAAGTGTAGAAATATATTGCGGTCTATTGTCAGAACCTTTGCTTCTGAATGGGGCAACAATGTCTTCTTGGTAAAGGGCAGGGATCTTCTTATCCATTGGCTTGGGATTATTTGGACCTGTTAAAGGTCTTTGAAATGAAAGACCATTGTCGGGCTGGGGAACATGGGAGTCACACATTTAAAACCTCTGGGGCCTACATCACTGACTGGGCAGAGATACCCAGCCTCAATGTTCTCCTGAGTCTAATCAATCACTCTCGGGTGTAGGGCTTTGTCATAGGAGCCATCTGTGTATGTTCAACCACAAGGAGATACAGCATCTTGTTTTTAAGCTTTAAATACATGGCTGTCTCTGCCTGCACAGGGGTGGCCCTTTCTTCCTTTTACATCAAAGTATCTTATTTTTAGGTTTTAACTACATGGCTGTCTCTGCACAGGGGTGGCCCTTTCTTCCTTTTACATTGAAATGGTGTCCTAGAGTAATTCAAGGGAGCAGCAGATGTGCGTACTTTGACAAAAAGGAACATTGTGCATGCAAGAGTTTCTGGATTGAAGTCACATGGGAGTTACCATCTAGAAGGTGTAGGAGGAGTAGGCACATTGGCTAAACATGTTGCAGTTTTCATTAGGACGTTGTTTCAGTAGATAATGGGTCAAATGTCCTTGCTGCTTTATGAATTGACATGGCAATGCACATCCCTGACTGGTCCATCACCGTATGGTCAAATGCTTTACCATCATTTCTGAGCCTGCATATCAATTGACTCTATTGCTGAGAAGAAAAGCTCCCATTCTGGCAGTGCTTACCATGCCAACATGAAGAATGGCAACTGTAGGAGCACCACAATTTGCCAATGCACAATCCCAAGTCCTCAACAACCATCCATTGGTACTCTATTTTACACCCATTGGACAGGCTGCATGAACAGTGCAATGTCATCATAGATTATTGAAACACTCACAAGAGGGCCAGTGGCAGTAGCAGTCTAATGTCTTTGCTACAGCCATTTGGGGAATTCAATAGGTTGGTTAGTGATTGCAATGCATCCCAGAGTAAGGTTTGGCCCCTGGTTTACCTACCTCAGCTAAACCTGTACATATGGTCATAAATATGTCTCAGGATGGAGGAGTCACGGCAAGCTTTGAAAAGATGCAAAACTGAAAATGTACTCAGATGCTTTGCTGCTGGCAGCATCATAAGGAGAAAGAATGCAGACAGCAGGACGAAGAAAGACCTGTCCAAACATTTTAAAAGTAGAGTAGTAATGTCAAGCTCACCACTTGTGTTCTAAATGGCAAGTAAAATGCAGTCACCAGATGATGAAGGTATGAAAAGTGTGGTCTCAGCTTACAGGAAGGAACATTTGGGGGAGATGCTCCCCAGTGACATGGGGAGTGTCTTGAATACAGCCAGGCCATCAAAAGAAACAGGCAGTGGTCCATCTACTGCACAGATGTGCTATGCCTATCTAGTGGACATTTTGCATGTGGGAAGGGTAATTGCAGTAGTGGTACAGAAAGTGGGCCATCGCGCCAGCAGCACATTGGCACGTTGCTGTAGATTCACTAAGGTCTCCCCAGTCAATGTGCAGCACAAGAGAGCTTTTAGTGGGTATATGTTTTTTAGTGCAGCATTTTATAAAAACGGACATTTATAAAGTGATTAGAAGGTCCAGACCAGTTCCTGGAGCTGATTCCTGGAATTATTTGCGCCGAAAAACGGGGATTTGTGCGCCATTCTACCCGCAAATCCCTGTTCAACAAATGGGGATTTGCGGCCAGAATGGTGCACAAATCATCGTTTTTCGGCGCAAATGATTCCATGAATTAGCCCCAAAGTTTGTGAACTGTTTATTCCTGGACTAAAGAATCATGTGATTTGCTTACTCCTCACTGTCTCACACAATTATAATTCTGTCAGTGTGTGAAACGGTTTTTCCTTTCCTGCACAACAAATAAATCATGGTCAGGATGTGGGTTTTCTCCTCTCCAGCAAACACAAAAGAATCAAACATCAATGGTCCTGATTCATGGATTATTTGCGCCAAAAACAATGGGATTTGTGCGCCATTCTGCCCGCAAATCCCTATTTAATAAATGGGGATTTGCGGACAGAAAGGCGCACAAATCCCATTTTCTTTTGGCGCAAATAATACATGAATTAGGCTAAATGTCTCATACAGGCCTTTGAATTTTGTGCAATCAATGTTTTTTTTTTTTAATCCGTTTTTTGTCTCCAATGATTATACTACTTTTCAAAGGTTCACCTACAGAGTGCAGCCACCCATTAAAGATCTCAGGTTCTCCCACAAGCACAGCTGATCATTACATTTCTTGGGTTTTTCACAAGACACAGTGAACCTCAAAAAGGTTCTAAGGGTCCCCCCAAATGTGCATCTACTCCTTCAATTTCTCTCACAAGGAGATCCCACCCCTTAAGCATCTCAGGGTTTTTCCCAAGGCACCCCCCCGCTCCCCACACTAACTTTCTATTTTCTTTCTTCCACAGAGCACAAACACACACTGAGGACCTCATGTGCTTTTACTCTGTTAAGTTGCACAGTAACTTCTCCCTCAGAGTTTACTAACTTTTTCAAGCTATCCCACAGACTGTTGCTGCTCTCACAGTTTGGGAATCCTCCCGTGAGGCCAGTCCATCTCACATAGCTTCCCCTTTCCTTTCAACATACACAATACCCTAAACAAGGGTAGGGTGCTGGGGCTCCACATGCCTCCTTAGTTTGGCCACCGCCAAATTGCTGTCCAGCCCTCCATGCATAATGTACTGCCATGAACATGTCAGAATGTGCCTCCATGTCTCACATTGCGGTTAAGTGGGTTCTGCCCAAGGAGGTGTACTGCTGGTGGCACACCAACCCATTTGCCTGTTGGGGTGACACCTATAAGAGAAATACCAACGAACAAGAAACAAGACAAACTTCAAATGGCTACAATCCCTTAATTATCATCCAAAAACATCTCTTAAGCTCCATAAACTCCCCAAACCATCTCCAAATGTGAGCCTGCCATGTGTACTCCTTCCATCAAAGCATTTCAAAAGGCTCAAAAGAACCAGCAGTGAGCTCAGGCTAAGGAGAATATAGAGCTCTTATTTACTGATCAAACGTGAACAATCTTGCTGAATGTTGGACACAATTGATGAATAACCACTGTGATTCCACCTGAAATATGAAGCTCATGATTGGATGATGAATAATCATGCAAGACCCAGATGTCCACTGCTTGTTCATTCGAGATTAGTCAGCATCAAAACCCCATAGCATGTCCATGTTAGGTTAAAGTCTTTCCTAAAATATTGGTTAGGTTGGCAGGTATTTTTATTTGTTTAGTTTCCCTTTGGCCTATTTGCAACTTTGATGCGTGAGTTTAGACCTGAAGCCAGGGATTCTGTATTTGACATTTTACTCTTTATTGACCAATCACCTGATCATGCTTTAAGGTTGTCTTCCATGTCAGATCGGCTCCACCAGATGTCTTGCCCATTCATCCCCTGGCATGGGTGCTAGAGTATTGCGCTCAGCTCACAAAAGGCAAAACAGGGATGTGCCCAGCTGGAAAGGATTACCTAGGGATTCCTCTTTGGCATGAGCCCACAATCTCATTCAGAGCATTAGTTATTAATTTGGCAGTGTATTGATACCCTCACACCCTCTGCACTAGAGATTCACATTTTCCACCCAACGTGGCTCCTCCCCGCATAGCAGTTACCGCACCATGCACTTCACCTGTGGCTCACCCTTTGAGCACGGACACCACAGCACTTATCACACTGCCCTCTTCCTTCCTGAATCCTCACAAGGCAGCGTCAGTTTGGCCGTCCTTTCCCGCTCTGTATTTTTTTTGTATTTAATTACACTACTATCCCATGTTCCCTCCTTGCTGTCCTGTGGGTGCTTTGAAACAGAATGTACTTCCAGTATAAGTGCCTAACTAGCAAGCAATACATACATAAATAAATACATTGATTAAGGTTCTGTCTCTCACTCCCATCACAGTGGAAGTCCCTGTGCTCCTAGTAGGTAGCAGCTGTGATTATTGTCTCAAAAGCGGCTTAGGATCTATTTTAGGAGTGACCACATTGTTAGGATGCATGCGGAGAACAACATGGCTCAGGAAGAATTGGATGTTTCAGTGGCATATGCCACTGTGGGGAGATTTACACATTGGTACAAGAGCTGTAAGGCAAGTAGGGTGTGACGGCAGACATCACATTTTATAGGTCTCAGCGTCAATGTAGCTGGTGGTCCTGTCCCTCGTTGCTAAGTACTGACAATTTGGGAGCCCACGGGCCTTTCTACTTCACCAGCAGCACAGGAGAAGACTAATGTGCAATCGCAGGGGCCACTCATCTGCCTTGCCAACAAGCGTTCATGCTGCACAACTCGTGATGACGGCCATCTTTGAGAAGGCAGTATGGGCAGCAGAGCACCTCCATTGAATCAATCCAATTAACCATGAATCTCACACTACTGAAGTGCACACGAGAGGGCAGAGAGGTGAAATTCAACGTTGTTGCAGGGCATTAATGGCTGTTCCCTGAGAACATATCCTCATTGAAATCAACATGGGCACCCCAAATGTTTCCAACAGGTATTATACATTCAGTAGAGCAATCAGAGGGTTTCCTCGGGCAATGGTGCATTTTAAACCCAACAACGCATTGGATTTTAAATGTTTTACTTTGTCTTTTCCCATTATATGCGTGAGCCTATATTTACCCCAGGGCATTAAAGAGTTTCAAGACTGTAAACGTTAGAACAATCTATCCCTTCAGGTTTCCCTTAAAGCTGTTGGACTAACCTGCTGCCTTGTCGGGCAATGTTCATTAATGGTGAACAAGGCAAGTTCTTGAATGGAATCAACTGTAAATAGCATGTTTCCTGAGATGTATACATTTTGGCCAAGGCACAATTGTCCGTGGCCAAATTGACCATGGTCAATGTGGCCGCAAAGCCAGTTTTGCTGTGGCCAAAACTGCCCTAATTAAAACCCACAACTCACTGCCTACTTACCTTTTCACCGTCTGGGCATGTTCTTACCCTGCAGCGTTGGATCCGTCCCTCCTACGCTGGTCGGATCCGATGTTGCAGGGCCCGCTTTTCTTTTTTTTTTGTTGGACCCCGCAAACACACCTCCGGAAGCAGGGGACATCCCCTCTACACCCAAAGGCAAAGGCAATCAGTGCCAAACATTGGCAGTGGAGGACACCCCCGCAACCCCCCTACCCCATGATTGGTAGTGATTACCCAAATTGGTAATTCCCAAACCACCAAATGGTACTGGCCGAATTCGGCCAGTTGTACCATATGGTCAATTAGAAACAAGCAATTTGGGTAAAACCGTTTCCGGCTGACCTTGAGTCAAAAGGTCAGTTTGGCGTCGAGTTATTCGGTCTATCCAGAGCGCCATTGCGCTATTACCAAAGAATTTCTTCAGCAGAGGGAATTAATCCACAAAGTTGTTTGCAGCAGGTTCCAAATGTATGCGTGATTCACAAATAATTTTTTAATTGCATTAGGAATCCATCAAGGCTGACCCTGCGGTCGTGTTCTAAATGCTTTGCCTATTGATCGATTCTTTTTTGCAGAAACGACTTCATGTAAAAACTCAGATATTAAAAGAAATCGTCATTGTGATTAAAATTGCAGAAGCAATTTGATTATGCTAATGCTTACAATTTGTCTTTCGTTGATACTGCTTGGATGTAATTACATGAGAGTTCAAAAGGGCGTGGTTATCGTCCATGTCTATACAGCTAGGTGTGTTCCCTGTGGCTTTGATTGCTGAAAAGACACTGAACTACAGCATCCCATTTCACATACTTAAAGACTGGCTGCAGGCGTTCCATACCAATGATTGAATGCAGAACACTTCCTTTGGTAAAGGCATGGGTGCAGGGAGGCATATGTCGCAGAATCTCTGTGTTAAGTGCAATGCTTTCTTGTGTGCTGCTGACACTATGACGCGTATCCCTGTGTCACTGCGTGCGTCCATCCTACAGCTGAATCCAAGGACTTTAAGTTGAATGTCGAGTCTTATGCCTGGCGACAGGGACAGAAACTGCTAAGATTTGCAATGCCATATATTGTAGATGTAGAGCAGAAAATAGAAACTGAAACATTGATCAAATAATCATAGGAATTGACCTATCCCACCCCTGCCAAGGAAGACAGAGAAATTCAGACTGTAAAGATGCAGGCACGCTGGATATTTATCAGGTAGGAACCGCCGTAAATCACTTCAATGATGGTCAAACGTTTTCTGAAGAAATGGGCTCAACCACTCTATAGTGTCCTAACAAGTGGACAAGGGAACTCAGGCCTTCCAATAGTACCATGCTTAGGTCTTAGCGGTGTGACTGCATGTAACGCAACCAGGCTTAATATCATTGTGCAAGCAGGTTGCGGTGCAAAGAGTTTTGGTGAGTCAGACTGGGAGCAGGTGTTGAGTTGGGTTCAAACGAGAAATAAATGCGGTTCGATGCAGTGTTCAAAAGGTTTCGGATTCGAAGAGGACACTTGGGTCAGAAGGGCGTTCAAGCTTGAGTCTGCAGAAAAGGTGCTGGCAGTCCGAGGCACTGTTCGAAGCATGGTGGTTTGAAGAATTCCACAGCAGATAACTTCTTGTTCGAGGCCGAACAATCGATAGGCCCAAAAGGCCTGGTGCACACATGAACTTGCAATGGCTGTCCTGGCCTCACAGTGTTGACATGTGTTGACATGCGGATGATACATATCAGATGTGGAAGGGCAAGCACTGTAGATCAGGATACTGATGAAGCAGGTCACAGGTGTGCATTGCTTTTTGCATAAAGATTGTTGAAAAGGTGGTCTGATGAGCATATCTTCCTTTCTTTCGGAGATGTTTTATTATTAACACAAATCTAAATTCTAAGGCTTCCCCTTCATGCCAGATGGCAATCCTTCCAGCGGGGTCTATTACTCTTCTTATGGGCTATGCTGGGTCATAATGTATGCAAGACTAGGTAAATCCCATAGAGAAGCAACAGCATTATACATGGTTCAGAACCCTTAGGACTTGCATAGTCAGGAAGGGCTATAAAGCTATTGGTATGTTCAGAAAAGGCAGAATGCTCAGGGGTATTCATATGGTAAGGAGGGGGCCACCAGTGCAGTGGCATCACTGGTGTGGCCTCGGAGCCCGGTGATGCCTGCAAGAGGTAGGCACCATGGGCCTAGCCTTTCTGGGCCCTAGGCTATGTTGATAATGGAAAAGCACTGTGGAGAGTGGCACATGGCAGGTAGTGGGAGGTGGTCAGAGGATAAAGGAGGGTGGAGTGGATAAAAAAAGTTGTTATTTTTAATAATGTTATGATGAACTGTAGTCAAAATTGCAGAGGAACTCTCAAATCTTCTAATGGGAATCTCTACTAATTCACAATGATGACAATTTATTTTTTTCAGGGTACACAAATCTGACACATAACAGTTTATTGTCAGGCAAGCAACATGCTTTCCATTATGCTTTCCAGTGTAGGTGTTTTCAGGAATTAAAGTAATTGGATTCTAGTAATGTCAAAATAATAGGTTTCAACATGTATTTCTTTTTATTATTACCATAATGGGTTATCAAAAATGAAATGCTGTATTCGTTTGTCTTTTGGTTAATACACTTAAAAGTAAACAACGGAAAAAGTAATAAGACACACATATGACTACGGCTGCTTTTACAAACATGCTAGCAATTCCATTGCTTTTCATTGTCCATTGGATTTCATACACCCTTCTTGGTCATGTTGATTGCAAGGAATTTAACAGTATCTTCTACATCAGAATATCATGAATGGGGTCTTTATAGCATGGGTTATTATAACACGGAAAAGTGTGAGAAGCCATCATGAAACACTATACAAGATGAGAAAACATGAAACAGGGATAGACTGTGCCCTATTGTGCTGGGGAGATAGGAGTATTGTGTGCCAGCTGCACGGTGAGTAGTATGTGGTTAACCCCTATATAAGATGATACATTCTTTCAGAACATTTACTTATACGATAAAGCTCATATTTGTACCAAATGTGTATAGATCTCTCAAAATATCACTAAACGGAAGTTGTGCAAGGATGAGCAAACCCCATGCTCAGCAAAAACCAAACATAATTTGTTATGATTCACATTTTATATTCAGAGCCCAGTTTATTCTCCCTCTATAGACCAAGAAAGACGGCATTGCTTAATAATGATAAGCTGACTGATAGAGAGTTGGTCAGACCAATGAAGACTCTCTTTCTCTTGAAAATCATTCTTCGTCCACATTATCCTGAGCAAACCTTTGCAAATTATCACTTTTGCAGAAGTTCTCAAAAGTGTATACGAGAACTGGTATGTCTCCTGTTGAGATTTGAGGAGGCTAGCAGGTTCTGGCTGATTTTTGTTTTCTTTCAGCTTGATTCTACCCAAATCTCAAAGCATATATCTTAAGGGAAGACTGGGAGATGATCAGGCAGGTTCAGCTTGATTCTTGGGAAAAAATGTATACAACATAATGTAAATGATTCTGGAAGGGAGGGACAGGTTTGAGGAAATTCAGGGGTTGGGTATGGCTGGGTGAGGGGGTTAGCAAGGGAAGATTGAGTCCTGTTTATCAGTGAATGTGATCCAAGTAGGACAGCACATTCAACTCTGCAGTAAGACATTTATGTAGATTAATGCTACTGCAAATATTAAGCTGTGGAATGTTTGTCCCAAGTTTGCATCTGAGTAAGAACTAATCCTTTTGTCATTTGTCATTCTGAATTTGATCAAAGTTGTAAAGTTGGAGTGGGTAATTATCAGATTGCTAGTCAGATCAGCAGAGTCAGTCACATGTTGGGCATGGCTCTGCATGTTTTCATTCAGAGGTTGTCACTTTCAGTATCACTGAGGATAATAATATTACAATATTGAGAATTTGTAACAGATATAGACCTGTGAAAAGTAAATAGAGCTGGCGGGAGACAGTCATGCTTTAAGGGTGCATGAAGTTTCTTCCTGCAGAGTTTGCTCCCATGAGGACTACTGAGGTTATTTATTTAGTAATAGAAAAGCCCATGGCTGCAGGCCAATGACTTCAGGATGACCCATAGGGCTATGCAGAGTCAGTCAAATGTCAAAGATTCAGGATGTAAACTCTGACGTTGCTTTAAGGAAAATCATTTAGTTGGGTTGGAAGCATTTTTATGAGCTCTGTACCTGTGAAGAAATACATAAAATATCTACAGTAAGCCTATTTTCAACAGTTTTGTTGGCACAAGTGAAGACATGTGCTACTGCTTCTCATCACTTGCACCCAAAAAAGTTGTGCCCTATTTACAAAGTTACTTTAAATGTTCCCATCATGGGCTTTCACATTGAGATTCCCTTTTCCATCCCCTTTGGGCATTTTCACAAATAATGCTTTTTTTTGTTGCATGTGTTAATGCACATCCCAAATTCAGAAATGGGATGAAAAGTTATAAGTGCACTATGGAATGTGTGTGGGGGAATTGAAATTCATGACATGGTTATTCCTGTCTGATTCATTGTCATTCTAACAAACAGCAGTATGGACCACTTACATTACTATCCCTCAAACAAGGATATAAATTCTGTTTTCCTTTTTACACATTTTACAATTACAGGCCCAATAAGTACCTAATAAGCTGAGAACCTATGGTTATTTTTGTTTCTATATTGAACAGACATCCACGTCAAAGTCATTAGTTATTAAGACACTGTGCTTGTTTTGATCATTCTTGTCAGGAAAGGTTCAGAACTTGTACACTTTGCTTTGACATGTTTTGGCAGGAAAAGGTCTGACCTTTTCAACTAAAGTTTACAGCAGCATTCCATCACCATGAATTGTGATTGAGTTAACCACAATATGTCTCCCGAATATCTTAAATGTTCCGCTGAATCCAAATCACCCGATCAAAGTGGAAAGTCTGGTGGTTCAGGGGTTCATCTGAACATATTTGCCCATGATTAGCAGTGAATATAGATTATGGAAGAGCAATTACGCATACCCAAAAGGGATCAGGGATGGGTGAAATCCGATCATACTGATGATTTAGTTGAGATATCCATCGGTCTGTGTTATGGTAACTAATGCATTGCTATTACTGATTTTAAAAAACAGTGTGCCTGGTACAGGTTTGGCAAGTGGCAGAGCAACTGATCTCATTTCACATCTCTCCAAAAATATCTGGGATCCATTTGCGTATGGAAGTTCTACACTTGCTGTACCAAAGCATGATTATGGTGGGATGAACTTACATCTAGAAGCACCCTAGAGAAGAACACCTTCGTGTTTCAACCTCCTCAAATTATTCTATGAGGAGTCCCCCACGAGTCCATGCAGCCCTTCTCACACCATCTAGCAGAGTAGGGAATGTTGAAACACATTCTTAGGGAAATTAGTTCTTTGACCTGGCTAATGAATTGTGAGAGCAATGCGAGACACGTGCACCAACATCATGAGGGTGATTACGCATAGGGCACAGTAATTGCAGAAGTACATAATTCCTTTAGCCCTCAATCTGCAAGTGCATTCACCTAGAGGAAGGCACACTCATCGTAGAAGCTGGGGAATTTGTGGAATGATCAACGACATGGGTGATTAACGACATTGACACAGTGGCGAGCGGTCACGTGATATAATGGGGGAGAGAGGGCAGCAAACCCCTCGTGTCTACAGATCAATAGTGAGGGAGAACAATTTTAGGTAAAGCGGGGGATTCGGCCAAAGAATAGGAAATGACAGCACTTTTTGACTCCAGGATGACAGTGGGAACATTTAAACCTTTATCTTGGAGAGCTCATATCAATCTGACCGTTAGTGAACTAAGCAAACAGTGAAATCAAAAGCATATGCGTGTAATGAAGGGGTAAACTATGACCTAAATAGGATGTTGTACCAGCAAGCTTTGAAAATGTCATTAGCACATAATCAAGCGGAAAAGGGTCAACCTAATTAAAGGCTTCATTAAGGGAGGTGCAGGTGACAGAGGGAGATCACGAAGCGAGGGGCAGTTCTCTACCGAAGATCTTCCATCTTCTTACCTTGTTCCCATGAGAAGTGTCCTACACACTGCCACACGTCTCATTAAGGGTCTTTGCAGATATGAACACATCACCCTGGCCCTCATCGATCTCCACTGGCTCCCACTGAATGCACAAATCACCTTCAAGTCTTACTAAATCATCTATAAGGCAGTCGCCCTTAAGTTACCCACCTACCTCATGGAGAAACTCAGCATCTCCAGTGGACACAGCACCACCAGAAGCCAAGGCCAACACGTGCAGAGTTGAAATCTGCTGCTGCACAAAGAAAAGGACCAGAAAACAAGACATTTCTGCCTACGCCCCAAGACTATGGAAACTCCTCCCTGGCAGCATCAGACTCATCCCCATACTCCTACAATACACAAAAGAATACAAGACCCACCTCTTAAAGGAGTCTCAACAACTAGGCCATCATGTCACCCCCTATGCCACCTTACTCACTTGACCCTCTCCTTCCCGACACCCTGTACAGGTGTACCCCTCTTCTGTGCCCCTCTGGATCCTACCCTCGTTGTATAGTTGGTCTTTTGTGACCTCTGCAAAGTGCTCCATTATGAAGCTGTATTGATGTATACCCCTGTAACGCACTCAGTTGCTTCTATAAGCTAGGTCTGCACTCAATAAACATAATAATAATAATAATAATAATAATAATAATAATAATAATAATAATAATAATAATAATAATAATAATTAATGGGAGTTGTTGCAAGTAGTCTGCTGGGAGATACAACATAGTAGCTAGTGCAGTATGTAGGCAATGAGGACTAACGTGTGATCACCCTGTTGGGGACTCCAAACCAGACAGTGGTGTGAAATGTAGTGGGTACAAGCACAAAAGGTTAATATCTTGGTTTGTAGGTGGTAATAACTGAAAAGTATCAAATCAGTGGGGTGGGATTTCCCCTGCTGGTAATCAGTTTGTGTTTCCTGTAAGGTCAGGTTCATCACAGGTTCTTGTCCATATGTTTGTGCTTTGCCTACATCTAGGGAATTTATGAGGGTGACACCAGACTAGAGGACTACCAAATCAAGGAAATTAAGTGACAATAAAGCTCATCAAAAAAGTATGTTGAGGTGCCATAAAAAATCTGAGACTTAGAGTAAACGGAAATAAAGGAAGCACACAAGATGGGGCAGAACATGGATTGGGACCCTACCTTATCTCAGAACAGTACTTGCATTTGTAAACCTGCCATTGTGACAATGTCAGTTCCAATGTTTCCACTTGTGTTATAAGTGCCTTCTTCATAGAACCTGTAAGATTTCCTACAGCCCCTGCATTCCAAAGTTACTCCCAATTCCAAAGTTACCCACATCTCCCAAGGGGATGAGGGTGGAGGACTTTGTGAAAGTGTGCCAAGCCAGTCCAATGAAATCAAAAGCCATTCCCATACTGCCATTCAAAGTTGCAAAGTTCATATAGTAGGATATCTACTTTCGTTGTAAACCCACCTTATTTTATATTTGTATCAGTTCTGTTTCTAAGGCTAACACGCTACTGAACCATTTTACAGGTGTGTTTAATGTTCTGTTTCTCTTCCAACATGGCACCGGGTGAAGAAATGCTCTGTGGAAGGTTGCATGTCCCCTCCAGAGTATCAATTAAGGGAGCAGATTTGGATTTCACCCCCTCCAATTTATGGGGAAGATATGGCTTCCTCTTGGTAGAGCTTACCATCTGAGATTGTGAAACCATCCACTATTTAATGGCAGAGAGATTTTGATAGAGAGATCAGAGGAGTGTTCAGGAAAAGAGAAGAAGGTGTGGGTGTTATCTGTGAAGAGTAGGTACGAGAACCCAAAGGAGGAGATTAGTGCCCCAAGAGCAGAGGTGCAGAGAGTATAGAGGGGAGGTACAAGGCAGAGCCTAGTGGAACAACAGACATTAGAGGAGTGATTTAAGACATGTTGTTGCTCAAGGTGACAGAGAATTGGCAAGGTGTGAGGCAGGATTCACTCCAGGCAAGGGGTTGATCGCTGATCCCAACAAGAGAGGATTAAGAAGATCACAGTGATATACAGTGTCAAAGGAAGCAGACAGCTCAAATAGGATTAGGATAGAGGATAGGACTGAATGCTTATCAGAGTTGATGAAGTTGGGCACATTCATGAGACCAGTTGGACACATTCATGACAGGAGTAGACGTCTGCTTTCAGGGGGGTCTTGAAGTTTGTGGATGTCTAAGAAATTGGTAAGATGGTTGAACACAACACTTTCAAGCACTTTAGAGTAGTGCTGAAAGAGAGATGCAGGGCAAACGTTAGCCAGTAGGTTCAGGTCGGCCTCTTGCTTTTTTAGGAGAGGGATGACTGTGGCTGTTATGAAAACAGAGGGAAAGCAAGCAGAGTCGAAGGACAGGCTGACAATTCAGCGAGGTGAGCGGCCACTCTAGGGGCAATAGGCTTGACTAGCTGAGGAGCAAGAGGGTCTGATGGGACATAAGAGGGGTTAGCCTTCATCAGAAGAGATAGGACTTTGTCAGTATTAGGGTGACTAAAGGTGTGAGATAGAGGCAGAAGATGATGGTAAAGCAGGCAGAGTGTGAAACATAAGAGGAGGAAGCGTGAGGAAGGTTAGGAGGGAATTTCTAACTTTACAGAGAAATATTCAGCTAGGTCCTTAGCTGTGAGAGTGGAGTTGTTAGTCATAGATTTAGGAGTGAGGAGTGACCTTATGGGGCCCTGTAGCTGACCGGGATATATTGTTCATGCACCAGTACAGAGGGTGGGATAAAGCATTAGAACCATCATCTTCCCAAATATACTGTTTTTAAAATGTAATTAAACATTTTTACTGGACCAGGTGTATTAGGAACTTGATTGAAAAAAGTAATTTTCATTCATTCAAACATCAGCCTACATTCAATGGCTCCAAATCCATAACTGAACATCACTACGAAAATGGATCTCATACAATATTCTTAGCACAATTGGCTTTTTGACAATGCTGTATCCCATACTGTTCTAAAAATAACACAAAAAGACACTTCTCTGTGTTTATGTGATACCATTATCAGTTTTCTTTGTACTAATACATATATTTTCGAGTTTAATTCTATAAACTGTGATTCGATTTTATGCACTGACATCACAAGTTCAGTAATTAACAGGGTGTTTCAAATCCTGTTAAGTATTCATCGGGTGAACAGAGGAACAGTTAACAGTCACTATAATAAGCTGTCACTCCCAAGCCATCCTTGTAAAGTACACACACGATTATCAAGCAAATATTACACCTGCTGTTTGCTGTTTTCTTTTGACAGCTGTTAGGATTTACATCACAGAGAGATAAATGGATGTCAGAAACAGCAAAAGAAACTATGGTAAATAGCACTACATAGTCAAGCAGAAATAAAGGATCCTGATAATGACAAAACTATTCAAACTAGACTACTGTACATGAGATGAAAAGCACCTTCAAAAATAATGTTTAATGAAAGGAAACTAGTGCTTCAATGACTTTTCCCATTATTTTGATATGTTCTAGTCCGCATGTGGAATTAGAAAGAGTTTGATGCAATGATATGGAAACTGGAGGAAATTGACTGTGGGAACATGGCAATGCCGAACCCAGTCACAGTGGCTACACGATTACATGTTTGATGGTGTTGGTAAAATTCTACATGTTTTAACACTCAAACTGGAAAGTCCTTTTTTACCCCCTGCTTTTGTGTAGATATGCTTAGTGCCACACATAATAAAGAGGAGGAATATTATGGCATGCGTCTTCAATGTGTCATCAACATGGGGAATGGCCGGGTGGTCACAAGTTCTTTTTCCTATGTTTGTGCTTTGTGGGCATCTATGGAGCCTTGACAGAAGATTAGAGGACTACCATATATACATATTTAGAGGCCATACAGGTCAAGAAGAAAGTCCGTTGGGGTGACTTAATTAATATGAGACTGTCAGCAAACTGAAATTAAAGGAAGCCACAGGATGTGGCAAAACTAGCATCATTGATGCCATGCTAATGAAACAGAACCTGGACTGGGACACTACGTTCTTGAACAGAAGCGTTTGTCTAAATTGTCCACATGACTCCTAATGGCCCTTCACATTACTGCATGCATACATCATTCAGCAGTAGCAGTAATTCCATTTGTTAATATTACCTTTGAAAATCCTACCAAACTCCTAATTTGGATAGTCTGACAGACAAATATCTGTTTTGGAGCTAAACACGAGTTGCTGGAAGAATTTCATGTTTGATAATAGCGTTAATGTTAATAATGATAATGATGTGTTATTTATATAGTGCTTTCGCCAAATCGTTTTGTTAAGACTAATTAGGCGGTCACTCTTAGCTCAGGGAGTTCCTTTTCCGCCCAAACAAGGTGGCGCAAAACCAAAGTGATTATACAGATTCAACTTTGTTGAGTTCTGCAACCCATTCGCACCACCCCAACAAATACGCCTCTGGAGTCTTCCCTTCCCCTCTCAAGCACACCCTTGTGCACCCCCTTCTTGAGAAACCCTCTTCCGACCCGTCCTGCGCAGCTAACTATCGCCCTATCTCTATCACTCCTTTCTTGGGCAAGCTCCTGGAGAAACTTGCCATCTCCCAGCTTAATCTCCATGCTGAATCTGTTGGTAGCCTTCATGACCATCAGTCTGGCTTCAGAGCTGCCAGAAGCACGGAAACTGCTCTCCTGAACATCCGTGAGGACCTGCTCTCGAACCTTAACTCTAACATTCCATGTGTTCTCATTTTGCTTGATATCTCTTCTGCCTTTGATATTGTCAACCATAGCATCCTGCTCAACCGTCTCCGTGATAACCTGGGTATCACTGGTCAGGCTCTGGCTTGGCTGACCTCTTTCCTCTCAAATCGACCCTCCCAGGTCCAACTGGGGTCTTTCCTGTCTGACATCTTTTTCTCTACTTGTGGTGTCCACAAGGGTTCTAACCTCTCTCCCTGGCTGTTCAACCAGTATCTGGCACTTCTAGCCCACCGCATTACTGCTCTCTGCCCCAACTTTCAGTGCTATGCGGTTGATACCCAGCTCATTTTCAGGCTACCCTCGGCCTCCTCTTCTCCTTCCCTCATCTCTGACTGTCTTTCTGCTATCCAGGAATGGTGTGCCGCCAACGACCTCTGCCTTAATGCCAGTAAGACCAAGATTCTACTCATCGGCACACCCACTCCCTCCTTCCCTGCAGCTCTCTGGCCGGCCTCTCTTGGCCCTCTTCCTGCTCCTACCTGCAAGGCAAAAAACCTCAGGGTCATCTTCGACTCCACACTCTCCTTCTCTCCTCACATTTCTGACGTTTCTAAGAAGTCACACTACCAGCTGTACCTCCTCAGAGGTATCCTTCCTTTCCTCTCCTTCCCCCAGAAGCTCACTGTCTCCAGAGCCCTGGTTCTCTCGAAGCTGGACTACTCTAACAGCCTCTATCTAAATTTGCCTGCCTCTACTCTCCGCCCTCTGCAACTCATCCAGAACAGGACTGTGAGACTTGTCCTTGGCCTCAAGCACAGGGACCGTATCTCTCCAGGACTGAAATCGCTACACTGGCTCCCTGTGGCTGCGAGGATTAAGTTCAAAACCCTCTGCATTGTCCACAAGGCCTTCTGGGGCCAAATTACCTTCAACTCTCCCTTCCTAAATATCTTCCTTCTCGAGCATTTCACTCTTCCGCCTCCAACTCCCTCAGGGTCGGCCGCTTCTCCAAGCAACGAGTTGGGGGGAGATCTCTCTCCGCAGCAGGGGCCTCCCTCTGGAACAGCCTTCCTGCCTCCCTGAAACTTAAGGAGAACCATCTCCGGTTCCAGAAGCACCTCAAAACCTTCCTCTTTGCTTCTGCTTTCTCTCTCCCTCTCCCCTGCTAAATCACTGAAACTGTACTGATTCAGCAACTGGGCCACTCACCAATCTCGGTCCTTGGCCCAGCCACTCTCCCCTGCACTGCCTTCCTGGCAACCCCTGCACTGCGGGACTGTCTCTGTATCCCTACAGCCACCCTTCCCAGCACTTGTCTGCACTTATCTTGCACTTGCCACCAGCTGGCCCTTATTATTTATCTTGTTCATTACTAACCCTGTACTGCACTTTCCCCTCTCCCTTTCCCCCTTGCACTTTTCCCGTCCCCCTTACCCATGCACTTGCGCGATCTGAATGACACCTGGCCTAGTTGGATCATTGTCTGTCTCCCCTTGTTCCCCCCTCCCTGCCTCGTCGCGCCTTGAAACACTTGTGTATAGGCGCGTTACAAATGCCATATCATATCATATGATACCACCAATGAGCTAGGAAACAGGCCGGTGTATAGTAAGAATATATATTTATTTAAGGTTTGTCAAAATGTATGAGCAACCAAAACATCAGCCACCAAAGCTGTGGTACTATGCAATATCACAAATTCAAAGTTCTTGCACCAATTGACTGATTTATATTTCTAATTAATTTTGAGATACACACCGGTACAATTTAGAGATGGACAGTTATCACTTTAAATCAGATTTCTTGCAAATTAACCAATAGGAGACATACAAAATACACAGTGATTGCTTAGTTTAGCACAATACTACTTTCTCCCAGCAACCCCTACCCTCCAGGCATAAATTAAATGTGACCCCTCTGATCTGAAGGCAAGGTTCAGAAAGTGGGAACAAAATGGAAAATTATTTTGGGCTTTTTATTTGAAAGGCAAAGTCAAGAAAGGAACTCAATGAGGAAATTGTTTTGGGCTTTTTTAAGGGCCTCATTACACGTTGTGCGGTAAAGGACTACCGGTACCAGTAAGGAATTACCGGTAATTTCCCAAGCCAATCACGACCCGGACCCACCGCTATCAGCCCACCCGTTAATTACGATGCCACTAATAGCGGCAAGTCCGCGGGCGCGAGACCCCCAGGCCGGAATTAGCGCCATGGCGCTAATACCAGGCCATCACAAGCCATGCGGACATGGCATTAGCGGCATGGAAAACACCCAAAAACCCCTTACCAGCATGTCGCTAATTACGGCATCGAAAAGCACCCGTTAAGAGACCTCAGCAGTGTACCCATCTACCACAGGTGGACACAATCAGCACAGGTGCATGCAATGGAGACATGCAGCACAAAAGAGCACACCACACCCCTACCCACACCCCTTCCCACACCTCTTCCCACACCAAGATGGTCCCAATAGCAGCAGCATTCCCTCGGAAATTACGAGAAGGCCACATCATATATATATTGAATATGTGACCAGGATGAGCTCACTGGGACATACAATGCACATTTTATTCCAAAAAATGTATTCAATGTTAGTTAATGGCAATGTACCACAAGTCCCTCAGTTCCACATAGCCCCCCCCCCCAAATCTTAGGTTGCATTTCTCTTTTATAACCTGATCAGGATATTCAACTGGCCCATGTGATCATGGCCTCCCCTCCTGGGCTTCAAAGGTTCTTGTTTGAAGCCAAATGCACAATGATTGGGCATACCTGAACTTAAAGGTCATTTTAGCTGGCCGTGTTAGCTGTAAATCCCATCATTTTGATCTGCTTCTCTATAGATCTAAGCATTTAAGATGAAAACCAGATCTTCTCCTATAGTTCCTCAGCCAAAGGTTTTGAGGTCAAGTTTCCAAAGGCACAAACCTTTCAATTCAGTGGGGAAAACTCCAGCTGCATCCATACTTCAGAACATACTTCAGCTTTAAATCGACAAGATGTGCTTACATTTAACATTTTAGCATTATTTCTAGGCCTTCTGTTCATGAATAAAATCTTTCTTTTCTACTATATTAGAACAGAAGTAGATTGATTATTAATCTAATGAACACAGATATGCTACAGTTAACATAGAATACCAGTGCTCATGTTCACAAAAACAAAATAGGCCTTTCTCTTTACAGGCTGTCATTTTATATGATGGAAATTAAGTCTCTCTATTCCCGATAAACACAATCTGTCACTTGACTTTATTTCTTAAATGTCAGGCATCATTCCTCCTTTTTATCTTCCAAATGCACAATATTTCAAAGGTGGATTTTCTTTCCACATGCACTGCTAACATTTTACATCATTTCTTTCCATTTCACTAGACCTTATGTTGGAAATTACTGGTTTGAACTGGTTTGTACTGGCATTTATATTTCAATGGACCTCCACATCAGCCAACATCACTCTCACCATAGGGGCATAGCATGGCCTCTACATCTCTGTCAATCTGGGGCTGTCTTTTCAACCCACAGTTTTAAAGAGAAATTATGTACATACAATATACCCCACCCACGCAAGGTACTCATTTATCGACCTCAGACTGATGAACGGCTGAATTGGCCTTGCTGGCATTCGAACCTGCCAATGACACATCATAGTGTGTGCTCAACCCACTGAGGTATATTGCCGGTTTTACTGCTGCAATCTTATGTCGTCTTCAAATTTGCACCGTAGAGTGGTGGAGGCATGTTTTGATGCAAGAATGAGCAAAGTTCTCCTGATAAGACACTAGTTACTAACATATTAATACTTTCCAGATCTTCAGGGAGGTGCATCAGGTGGGGCATACAGCACCTCAGTCCTTCCCATAGGATCACCACCAGCAATGCAGTAAATCTGGACATGTCCAGAGAATCCCAAGATTCACTTAAGCAGATTTATAGGAAATCAAAAGCTTGTCAAAGAGAGATGCCATTAGACAAGTCACAGGAAAATAACACATCAGTTACACAATTGTTCCGGACATCCTGTTCCACTAAAAATGTTGCCATGCATGAAAATGATGTATGCTGGTTGCTGGTCAGACAGAGAAGAATCTGTTGGTGTTTGGTAAAAGAATAGTCTTCAAACGCAATTGGTAACAATCCATTGCATTTTTTTCTTATTTTGTTTATTTTTCGTATTTATTTTATATGGCGGGGGGAAGCCCAAATAATATAGCTTCACTTACATGTGTAGACGCATTTGGATATCATCACGCTACTAGCTCTTTATGATGATGGAGTATTGCACCTGGTGTACTGCTGCTTTCTTTTATATGATGCAGAGCTAGAGCTTTCTTTGCAAACTGAATGCTATCTGCAGACACACAGTATTTTGCCGGATTTTACCAAAGCGGATAGTTCTTCACTTTTATGAGCACTTATGTTCACCCAATTAAAGCAAAAAAAGAAAACTGTATCGACGCACTGCAAATCACATCTTAAAATTCACACAGGACTGTTTTAATATTATCGCTGTGTACAGAATGAGATTCAGCTAATTCTTGGCACCACATTTAAATGCAAATAAAGCAGTAATGATTGAAAGACAAACATAGGCATAACGTAGTCTCTGCATCTCATTTCAGGGGTTATTTTTAATTTTAAATCACAGTAAACAGTTCATTTCTCACCTGTCCATGACTTAAAGAAACACAATAGTGGTTCAATGATATATGTTGTTATTGTTGATCATTTTATATTATTTTTCATGTTACTCCTGATTTGCCCTTCTTATAATTATATCACATTAGCGAAATTGTCAACATGTTCACAGAGCTAAACACCTACCCTGCCTTCTGTGGCTACATACGAATATTCTGCTCACTATTAGAATTATTTTGCACTCGGTAATATTGGGTAATCCCTTTCCAATTCAAAACTGGTGTTGTTTTGGCCTGTGTAACAAAATATTTCCAGCTGCACAAGAGTCATTTTGCACAATACTAGCAATATGGCAAACTTTGCAGTGGTGTACAAAATATTTCATTTGCATTAATCCTTGCACCTGTGCAATGCTTGCAATAGTGCAAACACAGACCGATATTAACACTAGGGCAAACATTACTCAGGTGCAAAAATAATTGGTTCAAAAACGTGATGTGGACATCCTCAATAGAATTTCTTAAAATAATGTATAGGCTGTCAGTCTGTATCAATAAGTAATTCGGAATGTCTACGTCACACGCTCACACAATTGACAGTGGCACTGTTCAGCCATTTAAAACACTGACTCTGAAAATGATACCGCATTGACAGGAAGTTGATTTGTGAATTTATTCAGACAGACTGACTCCAAAAATACTCAACTCCCAGCCGTTTCTGGTCGATTAACTTCTCATTCTTAATTTCCTTTTCTCTAAATATTGTTCAAGAGCACTCTGCCAGTGATGGCTACACTTTTGTCTTTGTGTTTGTCATGTAATGGTAGTAATATGGTAATTAAAGAGAAATTATTATCTACACATTTATGTCAGCATAATTTAAATCAAAATCAGGGATCATTACATTTCAGAGTGTTACTTTTTTATAAGAATTATCACTACCAGCTTATATCATGGACTTCCGAACAAATGAGCACATCACATTGCAAATCGTAAAGACTTTATAATTCACTGCATGGTAAATGTAAGCCTGGATAAACTTGGACGAACTTAAAATGAATCTCCTAATAGTCGGTATTTTTTTATTTTGGACATGATTAGTGGGTCAGGAAAAGTATTTCTCGTTGGGCTAAAATATTGTAAATGAAGCACTTGTAGTTTGATTTATAGACATGTCTGAGGCAGGAGTTTGCTAGATGAGTCGAAGGAATCAGCTCGAGGTTTTGGAGCGGCAAATGAGTGAATCAGCTCGAGTTTTTGGAGGAGTAGAGGATTAGGAGCTTTTGTTTGAGGGAGACGTGGGCAGTTGAAACCGGATTTAGTTCACCAGAAACATTAAAATATCATTTAGCAGAGTGAAAGGTAGTAAACTTAAATAACTTGGGCCACATTTATTTAAATAATTCTGACTACTAATTCCAGTGAAAAACCTGTATGATGAAAAAATACCTTACTTTTTGTATCAGTGTGAGGATAAGAACAGCCTGTCACTTACGTTTGTGGAGGTGTGCGGAATTGCTATCTTACAATGGTGTAGGAGCCCTGGAATGTCTAATTTGTATTAGTGAATACAAGGATGCAGGTAATTATATCTCAGAAAGGGCCATTTGCTAATCAGAACTTCCTTTGATAAGCACCATGCCAAAAGAATAGTTTACACCTGTTCCCTAATAGATCAGTACTCTGATCTGCAGAACCTGCTCTTCAGTGGCACAGAGCAGGTTCAGGGATCACAGTTACCCTATTGCCAGCTGCAGTGACAGCCAAAGTCTCTGTTGCACAGGTCCTGCATTTAAGACATGCAACCCTGTTCCAGAACCGACATAGGTATGAGAATATCGTCCAGGATGCACATTAAACTGTGGATATAAGTCACATCTGAGATATAGTTGCTAGCATCGCTCATGTTTTTCCAAGCCACATCAATTATGATCACATCAGCCTATGTGCTAGCTAAGCTGTAGAAAGGTTATGTGTAATACTCTAGGCAAGGCTGTCTTTCTTCTGCCAGAAAGACTGTAGCCCTTGGGGTTGCCACTCTATGCTACTTTGTGAGGGCAGGTAACACCCTCCCCAGAGAGACAGCTACTTCACACAAAACTGTCCTGGGAACATGAATCAAAGTGGACACCCATTCATAAAAGGAGTATTCTAAAACCAGGATGTGGCATACCAAAATGGCTTTTGATTCTATTAAGAGAAGGGGAGGCAGTTTCCACCTACTTGTTTGCCTCTGACACTATCCAACATTCCTCTCCTCTCCAATGACTGTAACTCAAAGCACTTTGGGTCTGTTGTCAGAAGGCCAGGTACTTGTTCCAATGACAGGGTTTGGACCATTAAATTAGGTTTGCTTTTGACCAATCATCTGTAAAGTCTTGCTTTTAAAAGAATGGGACTCCCACTGCTTCTGTAGAGTCATCTCTGAACTTCAAGCTTCAAGGGAATATCATTGGACACTGTTGGTAGAACAATTATTTCCAAAGTCTTCCTGTTGTGAGGTGAAGACAGGAAGTCCAAGGCAACATCTAGCATTGTCCCCTAACCATCCTTAAAGCACATTGTGGTGACCTTCTAGTTGATCAAGACTTGCCTCTCTGCCAGCCACACTCGTATCCAGGAACACACCATGCTAAATGACTCCTGCAGATGTGTGCCGCCCTCCTCCCTGTTTGGGAGCCGTGGAAAAGGACTACTCTTTCTCTTGAGAATCTGAAGTGGGCCTCACAGGTCCTGAGAGCCAAGACATCCAGAATTCCTATACTACTGCCATAAACCTGCTGCAAGCCATTATTCGAGCGCATTCAACACTGTTAGTATCAACAGGCCCTTCCAGAGCAGCCTGTAGCACTCACTGATCTTCGAGCTGTAGTTTTCTGCTTATTCACTCTTTGGGGTGCTACTGTTTCACATTCACACCCCTCTCTAGAGTATAACCTTCCCTCAGCCCACCTTACCACAAAAGGCAAAGAAGCTATGTCTCTTAACTGTGCTCTTCTACCTTCATGATTGGACTCGCTTTTGGTGTGTATAAGTGTGAGGGCTGAGTAGGCAATTTATCCTGTACTCATCCTTCTACTCTGGCAGAGCAGAAGCAAATTCATCACAGGGGGTAGACATGAAATAACACTTAGTTGCTATAAATCAGTGCAGATTTGTTTTAGTGGCCACACCATCTTCTTCCATCAAGTTGCTACATTTTGAATATCAAATAGTACATTGTAGGCAAATGTACATTTAATTGAGCATGTGTCTATTTTTGGGGACTGATCACATACAAATTTCAAAGGAAAACATCATTCAAAGCTTACCAAACAGGAGGAGATTACAGTCAGTGGGCCTCATTACAACTCAGGCGGTAAGGGGTTTACGGCGCCGTAAACAGCGCCGACCCTTACCGCCTGAGTACGAGGTCCCTTAGCGCCATGGCGGATTTAACACCTGCTTTTAGCAGGTGTTAAAATCCATGGCGCTAAGGGACCATGGAGTTAATTACGCCACCGTAATTTACGGTGGCGTAATTAACGCCTTCCCCACTCCCATTATGCCCTATGGGGCAAAAATGGGAATGGGGAAGGGTAAATGGGGATTGGGGATTTACCGCCCCGCCAAACTCGGAATGGGGCGGTAAGTCCACCAACCACCATGGTGTAAACGTAGTTTACGCCATGGTGGTAAAGTCACGGCCCAGGCGGTAACTTACCGCCTGGGTCGTAATGAGGCCCAGTGTCTGAAAATCACTGTGATATATTCTCGCCCTGGCCTCCCGCTGGTATGGTCTGGTTTCTTTCAAATGTATAGAGAGAGCCCGAGAGCGATCATGATCCCTGTTCTTTCTTGCCTTTTCTACCTCAGGTGTCCAAAGGGGCTTTGTCAATCCAGGAACCAGCACTGATTCCCTGGCCTGAACGCATTGTCGATGGCCGCAAGTACCAATTGCTGTATTTCTGGGCAGAATCTACAAAGCGCTGCTACCAGTGTTGGTGACGTATGTGGAGACACAGCCTCCTCTATCAGCAGCAGTCTTTTTTAGATTAGTGAGGGCAAGACTCAACCCCTGTTTGACGATGGCTAGAGGCCCCTATTCCATGGTTACCCACAAATCTGTGGACTGGTATGACTATGATTGCCGAGCGGCCAAGTCCGCTCAGATTAAGGCACTGTAACGTTCACCTGATTCCCACGGAGGCGCTGGTCTTGGCAGGAAGGTGTCTGTGACCCAAAAAGTGATGTGCAGGACTCGATTTGCTTCTGGGGCCGAACCTCTTCGCACTGTGTGTCGAACTCGAAGAGTGAGATTTCTGCAGGTGAAAGAATATGGGGGTTAATGATCTGGGTTGTTGAATGTCCCTCTCTCTCTCTCTTTTCCTAGCTTCTCTGTAGAGCCCCCAGGTCAACGTGCTCACCTTAGATAGGTGAATGCTGGACTCTCCATCTGCGTCTGGTGCAGGGTGCTGTTGCCAGTTCCTTCACTGGTGAAACATAGGCCTCTTGACATCAGAGGATCGCAACCGTCGTTAACTGCACGAGCGGTGAGTTTCCGGACACCTTTTTAGTCCTTATAGTCTTTAGGTGCGTGGGCACGTTAATATAGAACAGGACTCTGTATAATGCTTTTTCCTATTTGTCTTGCAGGGCTCTTGAGATAGGAGATGGTGTGAAGAGAGCCGAAGTTGGAGCCAGAGCCTTGGAATGAAGCGCTTGGAAATGCGTAAGTAAATGCAAGCGCTCTAACTGTCTCTTTTCCCTTGCAGCTGTGAGTTCTTGCTGAAGAGATGCTGGAAAACGCCGGAGTATTTGCAGGCGTTCTATTGTGGCGAGCGCGATGGACGTGAGTAAATACCTGTCTAATGTCTCTTCGTTTGTCTTTCAGATGCTGGGTTGCAGCGTTGAAGAAATCCGGAATTTTGCGGAGTGCCGGTAAGTAATAACAATGCTTTTGTCTTCACAGGCGAAGGTGCAGCGTGAAGAAATGTTCGCTGCCGATGGATCAGGTGAGGAAAGCGCTGCGTGTAAAGGTTGCCGTGCTAACCTGTTGTTTCTTGTCTTTGCAGGTGCTGCTGAATACTGGATACAGGAGTGGTAAGTATTGTTCTTGCAGGTTCAGGATCGGAAGGAAGAAAGGCTGGAACAGACTCGGTGAGCGTTCTGCTGCAGATGCAGAATAACGCGAAGCACGTTTGTTCAATCGGGTGTGGTTTAAATAGCCTTGGAGTGATGAGGCGTCTTCCTCCACGGCCCCGCCTAGGTAAGAAAAGAGTTCCAGTTCCAGAAGAGTTCCCGTGTTGTATCCAGGGAGTGGAGCTTGCCCCACCCAGGTAAGAAAGTAGTTCCTGTTCACAGAGGATTCCTATGTGGCTGGTAAGTAAGCAGCATGGTCTGCTGCAGGTAAGTCCACCCAAGCATCTTCATACATATTATGAGCCCAGCGCTTCCAGTGCCGGGACCAATGGCTTTGATGAGCCTGGTGCCACCGGCGCCAGGACAAGGTCCAAAAGGTCCCAGTGGGGACCGGCTGGTTAGGGGCCTGCTTCCAAGGACGTTGGGCTGTTCCTGACTCCTTGGAAGCAGTGATCATGACAGCACCCCCCCTCAAGGCCCCTCCCAAGCGTGTCTTCTCCGGGGGTTTTGGCTTGTCGGGGTGATTCAAATGGAATTTCTTGACCAGACGAGGTGCGTGGACATGCTCTGAGGGTTCCCAAGACCTTTCCTGGGGGCCATATCCTTTCCAATCAACCAGGTAATATAATTTAGATTTGGAGATTTTGGAGTTTAGGATGTTCTTTACTTCGAACTCAAGTTCTCCATCTACTAAAACAGGTTCCGGGAGTTCGGTCAATCGGGTTCCTGGTTGCACTGGTTTTAGTAAGGAGACATGGAATACTGGATGTATTTTCATATGCGAAGGCAATTCCAATTTAACAGCCACCGGATTAATTATGGCAGAGATAAGATAGGGTCCAAGGTATCTCGGGATGAAAGTGCGGGGTCCTTTTAGAGGTAGGTGCTTAGTGGATAACCAGACCTGATCTCCCACTGCGTAGTGAGGGGCCTCTTTACGGTGCTGATCTGCTCCTTTCTTAAATTGAGCTTTAGCTCTTTGCAGATGGGCATTGGCTTCCTTAAAAGCATGAGTGATCTCCGAGTGCAAGTGATCCACAGCAGGTGTTTCGAATTCTTGGGGAGGATCCAGGTTAGAGGTTCTAGGATGGTGTCCGTATAATAGGAAGAAGGGAGTCTTCCCGGTTCCAGAATGAGTCGAATTGTTATAGGCGTATTCAGCGATCCAAAGAATGTCCTTCCAAGGGTTTTCAGTTTGTTGGAGTATGCAACGTAGATATTGCTCTAGAGTTTGATTTGTCCTCTCGGTTTGTCCGTCAGTTTGGGGATGGTGACTGGTAGAAAGTCTCACATCAATTTGGGCTAAACGACAGCAACTTCGCCAAAAGTGGGAGATGAACTGACTTCCCCTATCGGAGACCAAAACCGAGGGGAAACCGTGTAACCGAACGATGTTTTCTAAGAATTCTCGGGCCAATACTGAAGCTGAAGGTAGGCCCTTCAGGGGAATGAAGTGAGCCATCTTGGAGAATAGATCCACGACTACTAAAATGGTATTATACCCTGAGCATGGAGGTAAGTCTGTGATGAAATTCATGGACAGGGTATGCCATGGACAGGGAGGGATGTCTAGTGGGTGTAAGAGACCGGCTGGTTTCTCCTTCTGACTCTTATTCTGGGCACACACTCCGCAGGAGATTACAAAGTCTCTAATGTCCTTCTTCCATGATGGCCACCAGAAATGTCTTTTGACCTTTTCCATGGTTTTGGTTATGCCAGGATGACCCTCCATTAGTGAATCGTGATAACAGGAGATTACCTGTTTTTGTATTTTCTCACTGGGCAAGTACAATCGTCCTCGGAAATATGGTAGGTCTCGATCCACTGAGAATTCTTTTCCCTTTAATTGCCAGTCCTGTAAGTCGGCCGGAGTTAAAAGTGATTTGACTGTAGTCTTAATGTCTTCAAAGGATTGAGCGCTGACCAAGCCCAAAATCCTTTGTTCTGGGATTATGGGTATTGGTTCTGGATTGGTCAAATGTTCATCTATTCCCATCCGGGAGAGGGCATCTGCTTTTCCATTTTTACTGCCTGGTCGATAAGTAATTATACAGTCAAACTCAGCCAAAAACAGAGCCCAGCGAAGCTGCCTGGAAGACTGAGCTTTGGCTGTTTTCAGATACTGTAAGTTGCGGTGATCAGTCATTACGGTCACTGTGTGTCTGGCTCCCAAAAGATAATGCCGCCAGGCTTTAAAGGCCGATCTGATAGCTAAAAGTTCCTTGTCTGTAATTGAATAGTTGATCTCGGGAGCCGAGAATTTGCGGGACCAAAAGGCTACAGGATGTAATTGGTGTGTGACCGGATCCCTTTGTGATAAAACTGCCCCCATAGCAAGACTAGAAGCATCTGTTTCTACGATGTAGGGGAGTTCTGGGCCAGGATGTTTTAGAACAGGTGCAGAAATGAATTTAGTCTTTAAGTCCTGAAAAGCTTGTTCTGCCTCGGTAGACCACTCAAAACGTTTGTTTTTCTTTAACAGAGCGGTGATGGGCTGGACTATTCGATAGAATTCAGGGATGAATCTGCGGTAAAAGTTAGCGAAGCCTAACATGCTTTGGACTCCTTTTACAGAGGTTGGTGAAGGCCACTTGATGATTGCATCGACTTTCTTTGAATCCATATGGACTCCGTTAGGTGACAATATGAATCCCAGGAACTCAACTTCAGTTACGTTGAAAACGCATTTTTCGAGCTTAGCAAAAAGGTTATGTTGACGTAATCTCTCGAGGACCTCTCTAACGTGTTTCCGATGTTCTTCTTCAGAGGATGAATAGACGAGGATGTCATCAATGTAGACAACAACACACACATCAATGAGTTCTCTAAGGACATCATTCATAAAATACTGGAAGGCGGCAGGAGCGTTGCAAAGTCCAAAGGGCATAACTTGATATTCAAACAGCCCATACTTGGTGCGGAAGGCCGTCTTCCATTCATCGCCCTCTTTTATTCGTACCAAATGGTAGGCTCCTCTGAGATCCAACTTTGTATATATACATGCGTCTTTGACTTGGTCCAGGAGTTCAGGGATCAAAGGTAACGGGTATCTGTTTTTAATGGTGATTTGATTCAGGGCGCGGTAATCTATACAAGTCCTAAGGTCTCCTTCCTTTTTCGGAACGAAGAACAAAGCCGAGGAAGCTGGAGATTTTGAAGGACGGATAAACCCGTTAGCTAGGTATTGGTCCAGATATTGTCTGAGGTGAAGATTCTCTGGCTCGGTGAGGGCATAAATCCTACTGCAAGGAGGAGTTGTTCCGGGTATCAGATCTATTTGACAGTCGTAAGACCTATGAGGAGGCAGGGTGTTAGCTTGGTCCTTCCGAAAGACGTCTTGGAATTCCTGGTATTCGGGAGGTAATTTGGGAACCTCAGAAGAGATTGCCACCAGTGAAACATCAGGCCAAGGATAACAAGTGGTAAAACATTCTGGAAACTGAACCGTCTTTGCTCGCCAATCGATCTGAGGATTGTGCTTTTCTAACCAAGGGATTCCCAGAATGATCTGGAACTGAGGGGCCTTGATCACATCGAACACTATTTTCTCCCGGTGTCCATCTTGGCTCACTAACGTCACTTCTTGGGTGGCGTGCGTTACTGGTCCGGAGGCTATCTCCGTGCCATCCACTGCAGTAATGACGTCTTTTACTGCCTTAGGGACAAGAGGTAGATTCATCCTTGATACCATTTCACGGTCCACATAATTACCGATTGCTCCGCTGTCGATGTAAGCTTCAATTGCATGCAAACGATCCGGACGTTCAGGACTAATGAGGACCATAGGCACCATGAAATGCAAGGTCACGGGACAGATTTTAACGCTCGGCAAGAGGACCTCTACACTTGTCGGGCTAGGTCGTTTCCCTGCTCAGAATTTGTGGTACAGGTATCTGCGGCTCCTACAGCCTTCTTAGCTGGTTTCACTGGACAGTCTCGAAGAAAGTGCCCCGAGTTTCCGCAATAGAGGCATAATTGCAGCTGTCTTCTTCTTTCCCGCTCCTTTTGGGTTAAAGGTCCTTTCATGCCCCCTATTTGCATGGGTTCCACAGTGTCAGCTCCCCTAGTAGAGGTCTGTGGTTTAGAAAACATTTGGGTATCAAATTTGGAACGATCAGCCTTCCTGTTCTGTAATCTGTGGTCCAATTGGACAACTAAGTCAATATAGTCTGAGCATTCTTGTGGAGGATTCACGACTTGAGCTAACACATCCTTGAGCTCTCCACACAGGCCTCTATAGAAGAGCGTTATTCTCTTATCCTCAGGCCATTGAGTTTCCACTATAAGTCTGTTGAATGAGGCTATATAAGTCAAGAGGTCTTGATTACCCTGTCGTAACGAAAGAAGTTCATTGTCCAAGGCCTGCCCTTGTGCATGTCTTGCGAACAGTTTCTCCATGCTGGACTGGAAGGCCAGGAAATCATGCAGAACCGGATGATCCTGAGTGACTAAAGGGATCGACCAATCTGCGGTGCTGCCACTGAGATAAGAAAGCACGAAAGCCACCTTGGTCTGATCTGTTGGGAAGGCAGCTGGTCGACATAAGAAGTGTAGGCGGCACTGGTTAATGAACACTGCAAATTTCTTTGGGTCACCAGAAAAGCGTTCAGGCGGAGCCAAGGGCACATTGCCGGGTAGATTGATTTGCACTGGATTTAAGGATGATGCAGAAGGATAACTTCCTCCTGGAGTGGGCAAAGGTGTCTGTCCTGCCTGCGTTTGTAGCAATTGCCTAGCGAGGTCCTCTGTTCGCTCCTTGGAAATTATCAGCTCTCTTCTTAGAGAATTTGTTTCCTGACGAGCTGCATGTACTTCTGCTCTTAGTTCCCCAAGCAACTGGGCTAATTGATCAGTGTCTGAGGTTTCCATTGCGCCTGGGTAGGAGTTTTGCGGTGGTCTTCACGTTCTGTAACGCTCACCTGATTCCCACGGAGGCGCTGGTCTTGGCAGGAAGGTGTCTGTGACCCGAAAAGTGATGTGCAGGACTCGATTTGCTTCTGGGGCTGAACCTCTTCGCACTGTGTGTCGAACTCGAAGAGTGAGATTTCTGCAGGTGAAAGAATATGGGGGTTAATGATCTGGGTTGTTGAATGTCCCTCTCTCTCTCTCTTCCTAGCTTCTCCGTAGAGCCCCCAGGTCAACGTGCTCACCTTAGATAGGTGAATGCTGGACTCTCCATCTGCGTCTGGTGCAGGGTGCCGTTGCCAGTTCCTTCACTGGTGAAACATAGGCCTCTTGACATCAGAGGATCGCTACCGTCGTTAACTGCACGAGCGGTGAGTTTCCGGACACCTTTTTAGTCCTTATAGTCTTTAGGTGCGTGGGCACGTTAATATAGAACAGGACTCTGTATAATGCTTTTTCCTATTTGTCTTGCAGGGCTCTTGAGATAGGAGATGGTGTGAAGAGAGCCGAAGTTGGAGCCAGAGCCTTGGAATGCAGCGCTTGGAAATGCGTAAGTAAATGCAAGCGCTCTAACTGTCTATTTTCCCTTGCAGCTGTGAGTTCGTGCTGAAGAGATGCTGGAAAACGCCGGAGTATTTGCAGGCGTTCTATTGTGGCGAGCGCGATGGACGTGAGTAAATACCTGTCTAATGTCTCTTCGTTTGTCTTTCAGATGCTGGGTTGCAGCGTTGAAGAAATCCGGAATTCCGCGGAGTGCCGGTAAGTAATAACAATGCTTTTGTCTTCACAGGCGAGGTGCAGCGTGAAGAAATGTTTGCTGCCGATGGATCAGGTGAGGAAAGCGCTGCGTGTAAAGGTTGCCATGCTAACCTGTTGATTCTTGTCTTTGCAGGTGCTGCTGAATACTGGATACAGGAGTGGTAAGTATTGTTCTTGCAGGTTCAGGATCGGAAGGAAGAAAGGCTGGAACAGACTCGGTGAGCGTTCTGCTGCAGATGCAGAATAACGCGAAGCACGTTTGTTCAGTCGGGTGTGGTTTAAATAGCCTTGGAGTGATGAGGTGTCTTCCTCCACGGCCCCGCCTAGGTAAGAAAAGAGTTCCAGTTCCAGAAGAGTTCCCGTGTTGTATCCAGGGAGTGGAGCTTGCCCCACCCAGGTAAGAAAGTAGTTTCTGTTCACAGAGGATTCCTATGTGGCTGGTAAGTAAGCAGCATGGTCTGCTGCAGGTAAGTCCACCCAAGCATCTTCATACATATTATGAGCCCGGCGCTTCCAGTGCCGGGACCGATGGCTTTGATGAGCCTGATGCCACCGGCGCCAGGACAAGGTCCAAAAGGTCCCAGTGGGGACCGGCTGGTGCCTAAGATGACGGTTAGGGGCCTGCTTCCAAGGACGTTGGGCTGTTCCTGACTCCTTGGAAGCAGTGATCATGACAGGCACTTAATTCCGGGGAAGCTACTCCTCCAGGGGTGATTAAAAAAACTTAGGAATGACTAAAAAACTTTGCTTGTTGGAAAAAAGAGGGAACAAGGCAAACACAATCGTTTGGCCCTTTAAAGGGCTGCCGGGTCAAATGACTCTAAAGAATTTTGGGTCCTGGTGAAGAAAAAAAACTTAAAATTGACCAATCAGGTTAAATAAACAATATCACTCTGGAGGCCTGGCATGACCACTTTACCGTTTTATATACTGTGGGCCGGTCTGACCAGAGCAGCAGGGAGCTAACTGGCCGGGTCCTGCCTTCACTTTTTTCCCAACAATGAAGACAGGGCTGTTCCGTTTTCAACTGCTGAGGTCGCACAGGCTTTGTTTGGCAAGGTCCCTGGTCCAGATTATATTCCTATTGATCTTTTTAAAGGTGAACCCATGATTTGGGTACCTTTCTTAACAACATTTTTTAATGAGATCTTTGTTAGTAACTGCCTACAGGACAGCTGGACGGAGGCAATCATTATCCCAATACACAAGAAGGGTGACCGGGATGCCCCGAGTAACCATAGGCCGATTTTGTTGATCGACTCACTGGCAAAAGTTTACTCCAGGTTGCTTTTGCACTGTTGGTAGAATTGGGTTGCAAGTGAAGGTATGCTTTCCGAAGTGCAAGCGAGATGTCGAGCTGGCATTTCCACGATAGATTGGGCTATGA
Source organism: Ambystoma mexicanum (assembly GCF_040938575.1). Lineage (NCBI taxonomy): Eukaryota > Metazoa > Chordata > Amphibia > Caudata > Ambystomatidae > Ambystoma > Ambystoma mexicanum. Next base: position 1,512,248,534 of record NC_090937.1, on the reverse strand, counting down.
GGTTGGACCACCTATGTCAGTAATACGTGCTTCTCAATTCCCAATGTCTCCACCTGGCATTTGTGGACCTACAGGCGGCATTTGACAAGGCCCTGAGGGACTCTCTTTGGGCCGTTTTAGAGGGACTGGGTATTCCACCTTCCCTAGGTAATTCTATCAAGACACTGTATTCTGGGAACACGGCACAGATAAGCAAGGGGTTTGGTGAGCTAACTAATCCAGTATCCATAGATGTAGCGGTTAGGCAGGGCTGCATTCTGGCGCCCCGGCTATTTCTATTATACATTAATAGTCTGATGCCTAGCTTTTTAGAAGCCGCGAGAGATGCCCCAATGTTAGCCAATAAAAAATGGAGCCTACTGTTTAAGGATGATGCAGTATTGCTCTCAGAAACTCTGGTTTCCCTGCAAAACCAATTGGATGTGTTTCATAAACTTTGCTAAGCAAAAGGCCTATTAATCAATTTTTCCAATATCAAAACCATGCAGGTGGGTGGGGTTGGGAAAAAGGCCCAAGCATGGGCAAACTTTAACCTGAACGGTCAGCCCCTGCAGTCCATTGACTCAACAGGACTGATCTTCTCAAACAACTTGAAATGGCAGGACCAGATAGCAAGATCTTCACTTTCGCATCTATGTCAGTGTGGCCATATCAGAAACCTGATGATAAGACCGGAGGGAGAGGATCTTTCGGTGCCCTAAATATTTATCAGGCCCAGACTATTTCAGGGATAATATATGGCACTGACTTATGGGGAGCAAATGACTGTACCACGATTCAGACAGCAGAAAACACGTTTTTGAAGGCATAGCTGGGCCTACCCTGTAATGTGCCATGCACCCCAGTGGAATGCAAATTTGGCCTTATTGAGATGCAATATGCCATCATGATACAGCCAGTGTTTTACTGGATGTGCATCTGGAATAATGAAGCTCTGGCTTTATTTAGGGAGAGTTTGGAGGCATTTCTCGCAATGTCAGGCAGTGGGAATCTCCCCTGGTTTAAGCACGTAAGAGCTATGCCCTCTAATATTGGATTGAGGGATCTTTGGAATGACCCAACAAAACTGGGCTGTGCCTACAAGGCGGCACTTAGGAATAACTTTAGAGAATGGGCTTGGTGTAAGATGCTTGATAACTGCCTAAAGGGGAAAAAAGTGAGGGCTTACCTGTCGCTCAGGACGCCTTGGGGTCGGAGGTATATTTGGACCTCCGGATGTCAGCAAAACTAAAATCTGGGTTCGTCAAGTTTCGATTAGGCATGCTCCCGCTGGCCCATGAGTCTTCTAAGTGGAAGAGAGGGTCTTCTTCCTCACCCTCATGTCCGCTATGCCAAGGATGAGGTACATCTCAATTTTTTTTGTAAAGCCCATGCTTTGGCAAGGAGGCATTGGCTTGCCCTGGTTTGGAATCATCCAGCACACTTTACAACCCCCTCACCAGTACAAGCCCTGAAATGCTGCACCCTTCGTGAACATGTGTTATTGATCTGCACTCAAGAAGAGACTGTTGGGGTGTACCACAAGTGCAAAAATGGGAAAGCAGTAGATGGGGGGATATCTTTATGTTGTGGGTCTCACAAGGGGTTACTGGTCTTATCACAGTTTGCTTATTTTATTCACAATGTTCTGATTTAAAGAGATACATGTTGGAATTAATGTAATATTGTGTTTTTTATCTTGTGTATTGTGAACTGCACTTTGATGGTGGCTTGTCCTCAGAATAAAGTTATACTATAGTGTGATATATTTTAGTGTCCATACCAAATAGTTGTTGAGGATTCAAAGTTGTGAATAGATAATTTAGCTATTTTTGTAATTCAAGATTGTGAATTTAGTGTCTGTCATTCTGTGTCTCCAGTTTTTTGTGCCCTGACCAAATACTAATTGCAGAGAGAAAGATCAAACACATTTTTTTCAGAGACTGTAAGCTAGTTGGGTATCTTTTTTGTGCAGTATTGACTTGAGAATGTGTGGGTTATCATTTTGGGTTCTAAATTATTTTGTAACTGTGGGTATGTGATATCGTGGTTACTTGCCTAGTACACAGCTGCATTTTAAGGGCTATAATTAAATAATCTTTACACTGGTGTAATTAAAGTTTTTCATATTATGAAACAAAACAATGAAGCAAAATGCCCCTGATATGATATGCTATGGCATTCATAAGTGTTTCTAGGCGCGACAAGACAAGGACGGGGAAACAAAAAGGAGGACAAAACAACAATCTTACTAGGCCTTGTGTCATTCAGATCACACAAGAGCAGTGAAGGGGGAGAGGAGAAGTGTGAGGGTAGTGGGAGGATGGCGAAGTGTTGGACAAAGGAGAAAAACAAGAGTGCATCCAAAGGGTGGCAAGTGAGGGTGCTTATAAGTGCAGCCAAAATGGAAAAATGTATTGTTTGCACTGGGAAATCTTTCTCATATTGTTAAAAGATCACTGTATTAGCACTTGAGTGCATACAGGCTTGTTTGCACTATGGAGAATGCCACGAAAAACTGCACTGACACCAGTGCAACGATATGACTATCAGCAGGTGGCAAGAATTCTGCTGGATCTAATTTTGAATATATCTTATAATCAAAATGTAGCTAATAAAACCCAAAATATGCTATTTAAAAGCTTGCCAATTCAGGTTTTGGAATTTAAAGTAATATTTTCTTATACTTATCTGGGGTTGACCATAGCAAGTAAGCAGCCACGTCAGATGGACCCGGAGTTCAGACACACTCAATTCCATAGCAAAGCTAGCAAAAAGAAATAGGTCAGTCGTTGCTATGGGGGTTATAGCTATGGTGGATTGTTTTTAATATATAAACAAAGTCTTATGCCACCCTTGCTATATGGAATAGAGTTTTCAAAGCTAGATGGTCGGGAGTGGTGTGTTCATCTAGAGGGAATTTTGGGGTGTAAGAAATTAGGATTGCCAAATTCCATCAACTTTCAAATGATGAGACTTGAACTTGACATAACTTGACTAAGTTAATTATCTAAGTTAAAAAGATTGTTTTTCCTGATGAAAGTTAATGATGACTTGCATTTAAATCAGCTACTAGTGAGAATATTGTAAAATGTCCAATGACCAGAAAAATGGTTAGTCACCAAAAGAAATGTATCAGCACTATGAACTCTGAGCCTTCTCTGGGGTTAACCTGTGTCACGTTAAGGAAGGTGGTGACGAACAGCGTGAAGGACTACATGCAAAACGTATTCACAGTTGGTAAGCTTAAGCACTCTGAAGAATATATCATGTAACATACGAATGTAATGAACTACACAGGTATCTAATGCTCAATTCCTTGGTCCGCGCCATGGTATACCTAGGGAAAAATGCTCTGGCTGCGTATGTCTATCATCAGATAGAAACACGCAGGCACCTTTTAACGTCATGTAATGAGCTTGCGGATGTAGACTTGAGGTACTTTCTTATGTTGTTCAATAATATTGAGGCAATAAGATCACCATTTATTTGTGGGTACAATAATTATCTTACACCTATGGTTGTGATTATTAAGTTGTGGAACATGATTGAAGAGGATTTTCTCAATGCTATGAACCTTACAATGAATTTATAATCTGGTGCTGGAATATTTGAATTTATGTAGTAGAAATGTGTGTATAAATTGATGAAAGCAAGTGTTATTATATTTTGTATATACCTTTTTTTTAAATATTCACTGTTAGAATGAGTATTTGTAAAATATGTTTTACATGTATTACTTGTTTTCTTGTATAGTGTGAAAAGTTAGTGTTAACAATATCACACTGATTATTAATAAAATAAATATGTTTATATAATAAAAACAGGGGGAGCACCTGATGTGAAATACCATAATAGTTCTAAACAATTTTGAAATGTAGGTATCGAAGGCAAACCGTGATCATAACTTAGGCAATTTCTAGTGGACACGGGTGCCAACACATTGATAAGCTATGGAAAAAAACACATGCATTTGTTTATAACTGTTTATAACTGTACATGTAAATCATAATGAAACCTTATTTGCAATTACAATTGCTGTTACCATAACTACAGTTGGTGAGATGATCACACATGTAAAGAAAATAGAAAATGCAAGATAGTAAGATCCAGCTATATGGGTAATGCAACAGGGGGAGAAAAAGCAATACAAAACACAATGTTCTTTGGAAAGCAAATGTTCCTGTAGCAAAAAAGTGACATAGTTAGTATGTTGGACCAGGGAACAGTTATCAGTAGGTAATACCTACCCCGGTACTTGGTGGTTCGTGGGAGTCAAACTAGGCTTCTTGGTGCTGTTTGTGTGGTTCGAATCATGCAAAAAGTGTGGGATGTGAAGCAGATGTTGAGATGAGGTCAAGCTGAAGTTTGTTGCGGTTCAAGAAATATGGATCATGAAGGCCAGCAGGGTCATTTTGAAAGTCAGCAAAGGTGCCGGTGAGTAGATGTGCAGTTCGAGGCAGATGGTTTGATATGGCATTGAGGGTTGCTGATCAATAAGGCCTCCATGGTCGGTTCGACTTGCAATGAAGATTGCAGTGAAGATACTGGCAGTTCAAAAGGCAGCTCGAAGCAGCATTCAGGGAAATGGGGAACATGAGGGAAACCTGTATAGGTTTGACAGTGAAGGTGCTGGTGGCTGAAGGTGCATTCGAGTTGGGAAAAGTCCCAGTTTGATGTGTCCCCCAGGTTCTGGTCGATTATCTAAGATAGGCATCGAAGATGCCGGTGGATAGAAAAGTGGTTCGAAGGTGGCCGGTGAAATTATGTGTTTCAAGTTTGAGCTGAGGCAATGATGCATTCAGTTGGCATGGTTTAGTGGTGAACTTGTTTGAGAGTGCAGTACAGTGGCTTGGTCAAGTTCCAAGGCAGCAAACAGATTAGAACGGCTTGAATCATGGCTCACAATGGTTCGACAGTGAAAACACAGGGATCTTGTCTTTCTTGGCACCTGGGCTGATATGAGTCCCAATCCAGGCATTCCGGGACAAGATGTGTCATTGTTCTCAGGCTCCCAAGCAAGGGGGGGGCTTGCACACAACTGCAGGAATCCTTCAACACAGAGAGGTACTAGGTACCATTGTGTCTGGCAGAGAGGCATATCTTGCACCAGCAGCAGGTCGCCTTGACCTTGGGGACGGTTATGGAGCAGAGCATGCCTCCGCATTGTACTCTGAGTCATCCCCTCACTAGCGCAGGGATTTGGAAAGTCAACCTTCCAATTAATTCTTCATTATGTGTTTGCTACAAATTGAATTCAAGCAGGAGTGGGGATTATAGCAAACCTGCTTTAGGGGATCAATCCCTGTTATTGAGACAAGTGGTCACAGCCAAAGAGCTTTTTACTAAAAAAAAATTGAGGGGGCATGAAGGTAGGATAGAGATGGAGAGAAGCAATATGGTGCAATCATCCTCCAGCTGGTCTGAGCTCCCCCTGCCTACACTAGTGCTGATCTCAATCCTTATCAATAGCATCAACAGCCCTTATTTTGTGTTCATCACCTGGTGGTGTGAGGCTAGTCTTTTTATGAATGCTTTGGTGGTTGATTCCTGTTCCCAGGAGAACCACCTGTGGTGTGGCTGTCTAACTGAAGAGATGGTTACCTGCCCTCACAAGGGATGAAAATGAAACCACCCCCAGGAATATTTTCTTGCTGTGAGCAGCAGAGACAGACTGGCTTGGGGGAGGGGAACACATCTAACCCTTCCACAGCTGAGCTGGGCTCACATGGCTGGCACTTGAGATTTCGATTTGCTGTGGATTGGATTATTATGAACGATACTAGCCATCAGACTTCAAACTTAGGTGTGGCTTATGTTTAAAGTTTACAACTGCCATGAGGATAGCAACTGTCACAGGTATGTGATATTTGGAACAGGGGTGCATATCTTAAATGTTGACCCTGCGCTGTAGTGACTTGACTGTCACAGCAGCTGTCCGATGGCCACCTGTAACCTCTGAGCCCAATCTTTTTCACTAGGGAGCAGGCACTGCAGATCAGGATACGGATTCATTGTGGCACAGGTGTACACAATGCTTTTGGAATGGAGCTTATGAACGGGAGATCTGATTAGCAGATGTCCCTTCCTGAGATGGAGTTACCCATATCAATTTGTTAATTTAAAAAAAAATCTAAAAAGCCAAGGCGTATACACCCTCCTTGGATAGCAATCTGTCACAATAACACGTTATTTACTTACCGTAATGCCATAGCGATGCAGCTTGTTTTTTTGTGAAAATAGGAGCACCTAGGTCTGATGTTAATGCAGAGTCCCTTCCAAGTTTTCCCGGGAGAGTAAATTGAATAGTCTTGGGACAACTTCAGTATATAATGTAACTACAGAACCAGCTCACCAAGAATATTGAAACCTTATTTTTTGACCCATCCTGGAACTAGTAACTTAGAATATTTAATGGGGGCAGGGGTCCACTTGAGTTAAAGGTAAGTCCCTAGGCCCTATTGGTGTTAATCCCAACAACTATTTTTTAAAATAAAAAATAAAAAAAACATTTACACTTCATGAGCCACTTGGTGTGTCGTTCCACCTACATACTCAACACTCATCCTGTTTGCTTGGTTTGGTTTTTCCTTCAATCTCGTTGTAAATCAAATGAGTAGTCTTGGGGTACCTAATCCACTTGAACGGACTTGGGCAATGACAGATACACCTTAATGTGAACATTGAGAACCATACAGTTATGTTAAACAATGACAGTGATGTCTGTCTCTATTTCAAGCCAGCTGGCATATACATTATTGATGTATGTATTTCAGCATAACCGTTTTTTTCCTTTAGAAGTGTTATACAAGATCTCTGTCGAGCGCACTTACAAACACTCCAAGGCATGTCAAAAAGATAGCACTCTAATGCAAAACTGAGATATGAATTGTTGGGTGTCCTGACCCACGTTTAAGCTATCATGCTGCAACATTTGGTGCTGTGGGCTCAGAAAATTCAAGATGGCGGAAAACCCACATGTGCGCCGAAATCCAGGAAAGCTGCGCAGTTTGTGCGCCCACCAAAATGGTTGCCTCACTTGCCACCTACCAGTGCGAGAATGAAAGGCCGGGTTGCCATGAGGGAAATGGGTTGCCAAAGGAAAAACAGTAGCGCCGGTTAGCTTCAAAGCGCTTTAAAACCACCATTGGACTACCCGCACAGTAGTCTGAAACCATTGGGAATGGCAATGCTGATTGCCAAATGCAACCTAGAATTGTTGGGAATTCATTTTCTTAAATCCCAAAAATGGGTGCAGTACCAGTACTCACCACTATCCAAAAGCCGGCAGTTTAAAACCACCCTGTGTTTCTCTGAAGGCAAGCCAAAGTGTCTATTTTAAACATTGCAACACATCTAAAAACTCACTGGACACCAGCAGACATTTGGTAGAATGGAGTGTTGTGTGCCTACAAAATCTGGGAAATGAAGAGCCCAGAACAATGCTTATAACAAAACTGGCTGAGCTATGGAGTCAGCAGTTTAAGTTGCACTGGATTTAAAGACACTAAAATCGAAAATGTTTAGATCAAATGAGTGACCTATGTTTGGTGTCACATGCCTTTGTAACTGTTGAAATGCCATAGTTTTGCACTTAGAATCAGCCTTCTAGCTGCATATGTGAAAATGTTTAGTTTTATTTGAAGGCAGAAACTGGGGAACAAAAAGTGACATTTTATCTGAAACCTGGCTTAAGGAACTGAATTCTGCCTGGCAACTACCCCCATCAGGAGTGAAACTTGAGTCACAGCTGTGTTCCCAGGCCTAGCTGCCCTTTTGCTGCTCACACTAAGGATATGCCATCTATCTGATAATTGAATTACCTGTGCTCTGCAGGAAAGTGAACAAAGCCCTGTCCTGGCTCAGGCAAAAGTTTTATTGGCAGGAGTCGTAAATGGTCGTAAAAAGTGGCTTCCTCCTGAGGAAAGGGGAGGAGCACTGCCTGTGAGAGCAAGCTGGCTTGGCAGAACTGGAAAAACCAGAAATTCAACCTTGTGCTGAGGGTAAACCACACCCCTTTGGAGCCAGAACATAACTTTAAAAAGATGAATAACTCATAGAGCGGACATGTGAAAATTTTATAAATGATACCATGATTCTTGTGATTTTTCTGCCCACAGTTTAAGAGGTTTTTAGAACCGGTGGTATGTTCAGGGGGGTGTCAGCGGAAAAGTGGGGATAACTCTAAATGTATGCATGTTAAAAATCTGAAACTTCATCAGTTAATGTCCGTACTCCCTGCGCACATGTATGTAAAGTTGGGTCAATGTCAGAAATTGCAAAATCAGTTAAAAAGTGAAATATGTGCCATTTCTGAATGCAAGCTCCCAGGAAGAGCAGAGTTTGAACAGGGGATACCTCCTGTAATGCATGATGGGTGCATATGATTTTAAAACAATATGTACCTCTGCAAATATGTATTTGTTTCAAATCTAGATTTGTGTGTAAGTTGACAGGAGGAGTGGACTTTCTGCAGGCTGTAAAATGACATCACTCTGACTCACAGTTCATTCCCCAATCAAATGATAAATGGAAGTTTGACCAATTAGAAGCTGAGAGAGAGGTAGGGTCAGTGATGCTAGAACACACCCACATTCTAAACACATAAAAGCAGACAGACAGGACAGATAGGGACCTTCAAATTCCATCTGCAGCGGGACGCTCTGCCGGAAAAATCCATACTTCACCTCCATCAAACCTCCAGAGAGCCAAACTAGAGACTTCAATCTATCCAGAACTAAGAGACCAGACCAGAGAGAAAGCAGTGCTGTACCCAGAGAGACCCAGACCAGCAGAGAGAGCTGACCCAGATCACTGTGAAGTGCAGAGACCAGAGGCGAGTCTAAAACCCTGACCAGATCCGTGATGAGGCCCATTTCACTCAAGAATATAGTGTGAGTACCTAGAAAACTGTGCAGAACCAATCTCCTAGTTAAAATAATATAATTCAATCTATTTAACCTAAGTAGAACTGCCTCCTAGCTGTCACCTGTCATTTTAGCTGCAGAAGCTGCACTTGTCATTTTGAGCTTTTAAAATTTGCAAAACCAAAAACGACCTTTATTTAATCGCTCATATCTCCGCAACCGTTTGTGCTAGAGACTTGCAGTAACTTTCATTTGGAAGATGAGATCCTAGGCTTTCCTAGGACCCCAAAACGATAGAGATAGTCCTTGTGGTTCCTCTGTAATAGCGCTCGGCGCATCCGCGAATTTTACCGCGATTTGCAAATTTCTTCACGTGTAAAACTGCTGCTGCTTGCCTTCCATTTGCCAGAAATTCGTTTAACCTGCTAACTATCCCTGCCTCATTGCTAGTGTGAGCCTGGACTAATATTAACTAGATACCACTCACCCTGAACCTCTGAAAGGGAATTAAAAAGCATTTCCAGCATATTTCTCATCCATTGCTAGCACATATCAAAGCATTTGGGCCTGTGTTTTCAAAACTCCTATCTGTGTTTTAAACTTCTGTTGTCTAAGCTTGGGGGGGATTGAACTGATTACATTGATTGCATTTCTGAGAACTGTGTGTTTTCCTTCCATTTCCTTGCCTTGCATCAAGGGGGGGAGGGGATTGCCAGAGAAAAGTGATTACATTGTTTGGTTGAAATCATATTGAGTATTTTCTGTACTGCATTCATTGAATATTGCATCCACCTGAGCTTATATAAAGCATTTTCTACCACATTATACTTCTGTACCTATTTACCAGTGTGCTACCTTATCCATTTCATCTCAACTCCTTAGTAATTATAAAGAAGTGTGCTAGTGCCAGATTCTCTGTTGTTAATCTGTATCATATCAGATTAAGTGTGATATTCAATTATTAATTTATTATCAAGTGTGATATATATATATTTTAAATTATCAAATAAACCTTTTAAACTTGCAAAACAGAACTACTTCTTGGCTCAGTGGGGTCAGGGGGATTCCAAGAGAGGGGTGTTATATAGAGGTAGTCATCCAGAACGCATGAACTGGACCTAAAGATATATCAATAAGGGTTTTCATTCAGTATTCTAGACTAGGCGTTAACTTAGCTGTAGTGCTGAATTGAATCCTCTTACAAAATTGGGGGCTCGAGCCGAGACGTTGGGTTAGATTTACCACTTGTGCAGCTCAATACAGTGTGCTAACTGACGGGATACATACATCCGGTCGGATCACCACGCTGTGTTACGCTGTAAAGCATTCCTCAAAAGGGACACTCCAAGAAAAGTTCTGTTCTGCAAAAATAAAATACAAACTTCTGTAAGTCAGGACAGAGACCAATCTCTAGAATGACGACCTTAGTAGACATGAAAATGGCCAGAGAGCACCTCTTGCATAAGCTATTTGTGAGAGGTGAATGGACCGAACAGGGCCAGGATGCGTGGTTGCAGGCAATCACACAACAGGTCACTGAAACAGGGTCAGATATATATAGAGATCAGGGTCCCTTACATGTGGCCCTGAGTGAACTATATATGGCTCCTAAAGCCAAAGAGGAACACAATAAGATTGCCAGGATAGCAGCATACCTGTACCTATATATGGGAGACATGCAGGATAGATGTGCTGAAAGCCAAAATCTGGCAAATAGGCAACAGATGGTGTTAGAGAAGGTCCAATCTGACCTGGTCTCTTCTGAGCAGAGGCTGCAGAGGAGCCAGGAGTCAGAAAATGACAGCAGACTGTACATCACTAAAATGAAGGAGGATATGGATGTGCTGCAAAAGGAAAAGTCAGAACAGGATACCAGATTTCTGGCCTTGCAGAAGGAACCCCAAGAAGGTTTGGACTCCCTACTGCAAAGCCAGAAAAAGCTGGAGCAACAGCTAGACTTCAATAGGGCATGTGCTGAGCAGGTAGTCACCCTGCAAAGCCACCTAGATAGAGAGAAGGCAGAGAGCAATAAACTGATTTTGAAAGACCTGAATACCCAGACAGAGTTTGACCAGGAGCGCCAGAAAGCCGGTACCTTCCAAAGGCAGAGGGACGACCTGGCGGCACAAATGCAGGCTCTTAGTCAGGAAAGAGACGCCATAGGCCAGGAAGTCTGCCACTTAAAAAAGGAAATTGAAGAAAATCACCTGGCCCTCCAGGGGCTGGGTGATCTCCAAAAAGAAAACCAGAACTTGGTAGAGCACACCAGAAGGGTGGAAGATGCTCTAGCAAGAAAGGAGCAGGCCAATAGGGACATTGCCCAGGAGGTAAACCTCCTGCAGCAAAGACTGGCCCAGTACTCCAGGACCAATCAGGAAGCACAGAGAGAGAATGAGGCTCTCTGCCAACACAATGATAGGCTCCAACAACAGGTAGCGATGCAGGAGAGACTGATAGAGTCGAGTAAGGCCTTAACAGAGGAACTGAAAGCACAAATGCAGGCTCTTGCATTGCAACAGGGAGCAGGGGCGGATAGAGATGAGGTTCGCTGGGAAATGGAAACTCCGGAGCATAACCTCAGGAGCCCTAGTACCAGAGGCCCTCATACCTCTCAGTCCCTGGACTCTGCCACCCCCATGTCCCCTGGCGCACGTGAGCACAGGACCACAGGGATGGCAGATTACTATCCAGCCAGAAGCATGGGGCTCATAGGCCAGTACCACCCAGGAATGGAGGGGTGGGCATCCGGGTATGGGCACCCAAGTACAGTACAGTTCAATGGGGAACCCCAGGAGAGTAGGCCCATTAAGGGCATCCTGAAAACCTCTGCCCAGTTAGGTCAGTGGAGGGGGTACCCATCAAATCCTGGCAGCAAGGAGGAATCTGAAGACTCCTCTGAACTGCGCAGGACACAGGAGACCAGGTCCCCACATTCTGCCAGCCATTCCCAGGCTCGCAGAATCCGGGAAAACCTGGAAGAACAGACGGGAACCTCTGGGAGCAGTGCCTCTGAGTCCGAGGACGAATGGACAAGGGTTACCCGAACCAAAAAGGCCAATAAGGCAAAAAGGGCCTTGCTTAAGGACCCCTTAAAGCAGATTAAGGCGATCAGGAGCGTCATCACGCCTTACCATAAGAACGCTAAGTATTCTGTTTGGGAGCACTTAGAGTTGTTTGAACAAATGATGGAGACTTTCCATTTGAAGGACAGCCAAAGCTGTATTCAGTATGTAAAGTGGACCTTCTCCCCGGAATACTCCAGTTTCTTTGCGGGGCTGGAGGACCAAAATCATTTAAGATGGTCCACCTATAAGGCGGCCATCTTGAAACATTTTTCTGTTCACAGAAATCCTCAAGAGGCTCGCAAGGCAGCCTACAATTTGCAATGCGGGGAGGATCAGGCCCCACAAGAATTTGTGCAGGAGTTAAAGCGTGCTTTTGCACAGACCACAAGAAGGGTGCGCACGGATAGCAGAGAATTTATAAATACGTTTTTCCATGCCTTGCCCAAATATATCATGACCCAGCTCGTGAGGGATTTTCACGAGAAAAGATCTTTAGACTGGGTCATTGAACAGGCTACCCGGATCCATGAGGTGCAGAAACCGATAGATAGCAAAAGTAATGCCCAGAAAAACCCCAAAGCCAACAGCACCCCTGCTGCTGCCAAGGTGGCAGAGGTAAAGGTCACCCCCGTTTTGGATTTGGAGATGGGGGGGCCTAAAAACCTACCTGCACCTAATAATGCTAGGCCCAGAAGGTCCTCGGGTCAGTCACAGACAGGGAGCCAAGGAGGCAGCCCCACAAATGGGGTCCCTCGCTCTCCTGATTATGTAAGTCCCCGTTACAAGGGAAATCGACCCATCCTGGGTTATGTGTGGACTCCTCCAGCCCAAGGGGGGGGATCCAGCCAAGCACCTAACCCAGGGAACTTCCCTCCAAACTTCCCACCGGAGGGCAGAAACTCTCCAAATCCTGGGCAGAACTTTTTCCCCAGGTATCCACCCAACTTTCAGCCCCAAAACCATCCATCCTTCTTTCCCCAATTCCCTGAGCCCAGACCACTGAATCCGGGAGAGGGGAGGCCAAGGGTGGAGGGGTACCCAAATCTTCCCAACCCGGGGTATTACCAGAGGAGGGATAGCTACCCTTCCCGGGATCAGCCCAGGGGAGAAAACAGGGCCCCGTATCAGCCTGAGCGGGTTTCCCAGTTAGAGCGCCAGATTCAAAACATGGCGCGGGATATGGGTCATATACTGAGGGCGCAGCAGAACCCTCAGATCAGCATGCCGGCGCAGAACGCACCCAACTCTGGACCTGGTGCTCCAGAACAATGACGGGGGCAGCACCCCGACAACTCACCGGTTCCCAGGGAGGAGGCACAAGGGGAAGGGGGGTGTAAAGCCTTGGAGGAAGCTTCCTTCCTCACTTGTAAACAGCCCCTGGAAACCCAGGAACCGGAAACAAAATCTCTTGCCCCTGAAAGTCTGCCTCCTAAGGAGCAGAGGGGGGGTAGGAGAAACAAAAGACCCAAACAGACTCAGTTTGAGGAGGAGGTACAGATCTTCCAATTTGAGGGAGAGGGATCCTCAGAGGATCCTGGGAAAAGGATCTTCTCCTTCAGAGAGGGGGGAACTCCTCCCAAAGAAAAATGGGTCCCTAGGGATGCAAATCCAGACTGGGGAGATGTGGAGACTGAGCTACCGCCGCCCACCATCTCATCCCAGAACCAACAGCAAGAAAATCCCCGGGTTCAAACCCATACTGGGGACTGCCTCCAAAAAGGGGGGGGCGGCACAGAACTGGAACCAGGGGAACCCACAATGGCTCTGATCTCCAGTTGCCAAATTTTTCTTTCAGATTCCCAAGGCTCTCCACAGAATTCTGCCCAAATCTCTTCGCTAGCGATGTCCAAAACCAGAAAATTAGCCCACCAGTTGTCCAAAAATGTACATTATCTGTGCCCCCTTGAGGAGAAGGAGGGAAGATATTATGCCCCGGTACAAGTACAGGGGCAGGGTACAATCTCGGCACTGGTGGACACTGGATCTCAAGCTACCCTTCTGTCCAGAAGGGCCTTTGACGAACTGAATGCAGGAAGGGGAGAGAATTACCAAATTCCTCTCACCTCTCTTCCGGGACAACTACAGAACTTTGACGGGAAGGAAATTCCCGTTGAGGGGACTGCAGACTTGGACATTAAAATTGGGCGACATAAGTTGAAACACCCGGTCATAGTTGTGACCCCGGAGGGCACCCCTTGTTTACTAGGGAATGACCTCCTGAGAAGGTTGTCACCCCTAATTGATTGCGTAAACAAGGTCCTCTGGACCCAGACTAGCCGACCCATAAAATTAAAACAGAGTGTCAACCATGTTAGTTTAAACGGCACATGCCACATGGTTGAACAAAAATCAGACCAAGTAGAATTCCACTTCCAGAACAACCAAATTCCAGACGTGACAGTAATAGCAGTAGGACAACAGACTAGTGATGGGGGGTCCTCTCTATTTCTGAAAATCAACCTTCCTTCCAGTTTAAGGTGGTATTCCACGCTGGAAGGAAACACTCTGAAATTCTATACCAATCCACAATCTGAAACTCCCACTCCTATAGTCCAGAAAGATGTGAAATCAGCTCAGAGCCTGGCTGATATTCAGCAAATTGGAGAGCAGTTGTTCATCCCTGTTCAGTTAAATGATGGGAAGGACTCTGTTCTCGCTCGAGTGTGTGTGAACAACGGTAAGAGCTTCATCAGCGAAGCCATGTTTCGCCAACTCCCAAAAGATCCAGCCATTCCCCCCTTCAAACTGATAGACAAATGGGAAATGGACCTGGAAGCACCTAATTCCAAACATCTCCTGCCAAGCAGGTGTATGCTCAAAATCTCCATTGGCAACAAGAGCATAGTCCACAATTGTTGGGTCGTGCGAGACGTCCCTGCCGCCTTTTACTTAGGCAGTGACATTCTCAATCGCTTTGCCATTAGTTTGGACCTAATAAACTTCAAAGCTTGGTCCCGATTAGCGGATAATCCCATGGGCTTTGATGATCCAGAAAAAGCATTTAGGTCAGCTCAATTGCTACCTTATGCAGTTGAAATTCAGATTAAAGAGGAAGTCACCATCCCAGAAAGGACCCGACAATTCTCCCTGGAAGTGAAAGTTAAAAGGGGACAAGAGTTGAAAAACCCTGATGCTTACATACATCTAAACGCTTCTCTCCAACAGCAAGGGTTGGGGGTAAACCCAACACCATTAGTCAACATAGAACATGACACCATTCCAATAGAGGTGGATAACAGCGACTTAAAGAGTATTACTCTAGCCGCAGGCACCATTATTGGAATGGCGGTTGATGACCGACATTTTTCCATCGACTTAGTAAATGAACTGTTAGGACCAATCCCCAAGGACTGTTTTGACAGTGACAGTGATGACAATACAACACCAGACAGGATCTTTACCCGGCATGGGGGGAACTTCCTGGTGTACACTTCCTGCCCCTATGGTAAGGAAGATGTGACTTGTGACTTCAGGAGGGATGAGGTGATTTTCCAGGTCCATGGGGGCTGCCTTTCCCACCTGAAGCCTCCAGTCCAAATCAGCACTCTGACCAGGGACTTCTCCACCCAGCTGGAGGAGGCCGCTGAAATAGCCAAACCAGAAGTCTTTCCAGGCTTCAGGCAGATGGTGGAAGAGAGAGTCAACCTAGCTGATGCCTGTGTGACTCTGGAACAAAAGCAAAAGTTGAAACAAGTTTTCTTGGATTTCCAAGATCTCTTTGCGGTAGACTCCTATGACTGTGGTCGCACTGACATCCACACAACAACAATCCCCACGGACCCTGGCATGACTCCTGTGTTTGTGAAGCAATATCGCTTGCCTCTCGCATCAATGGAGTCCCTTACTGAAATAATTAAGAACCTTGAGTCCCGGGGAATAATCCGTCCAGTCCACAGCACCTTCAATAATCCGGTGCTGGGAATATTGAAGCCAAACGGCCAGTGGAGACTCTGCGCTGACCTCAGGGAGCTCAACAAACGGGTCCATACTTCCCGATGGCCTCTGCCCTACATTGACCAAGGTCTGGCCCAGATTCAGGGGTCACAGGTATTCACTGCAATAGACCTGACCAATGGATACTGGACCGTGCCTGTCAGTAGGGAGGACCAATACAAGCTGGCTTTTACCTTTGGGGGCCAGCAGTACACATGGACCCGGACTCCCTTCGGATACCTCAACTCCGGCAATGAATTCAACATTTTTCTACACAAGGCCATGCCCGACTTGGGTGCAAGGGGTAACCTGGCTTATGTAGATGATGTCCTCATCAAAAGCTCAACTGTTGAGGAACACATAGCGGAGATCCGTTATGTTCTGACACAGTTGAGGGCCGCCGGAGCAAAACTTTCCTTTCAGAAAGCACAGTGGTGTAGAACCCGTGTTAATTTCTTGGGGCATGAGATTACTCCTCAGGGTCTCTGTCCCCAGGAAAAGAAAGTGGAAGCACTTCAGAAACTGAAAGACCCCACAACTCTGCGGGAACTAAGGAGCCTCCTTGGACTGACTAATTACAGCAGAAAGTTCATTGAGGGCTACGCAGAGATCACCAGACCCCTGATTCATCTCCTGAAGGGGGGGGTCAAGTGGGAATGGGGTCCAGAACAAGCCGAGGCGGTAAAACAACTCAAAAGAAGCCTCTCACAAGCGCCTTGCCTAGCTTACCCTGTCAGAAACAAGGAGTTCTTCCTGGAGACAGGGTTCTCTAATACGTGCTTGACGGCAGTATTATACCAAAAGCATGACAAGGTCAATAAAGTAATCTCCTATGCGAGCAAAACTTTATCCTCTGTGGAGGAGAAATTCAACGATTGTGAGAAGGCACTCCTGGCAACGGTGTGGGCATTGAAGAATTACCGCCCGTTTATCCAGGGGGAACACATCATAGTGGAGACTCCACACCAGCCTCTGCAATATCTCCAAAGTGACAGAATCCGGGCCGGAAATGTGAGTAATTCCCGAATTACTTCCTGGATTCTGTCAATGCAAGGCTTTCCTGTGGAGGTCAGATATGGCCAAAACAAGAAGAGTCCCCTCGCGCAAGGTCTGGCTGACTTGCATGATTGTGCCAGAGAAAACTGTCTCAAGGACGAAAGTCTAAAAATAAAGGACAACACGGAGGCATACCTTAATTCCCCACACAAAGTCTTTGAAGAGGACAAGTGTGAGGGAATGCCCACTGTCTATGTGGATGGATGCTCTTACCATGTTGACAACAACGGGGAGAAAGAACTGGTGGCCGGCGTAGGGAATGTATGGGTGAATGAGTTCCCAGAACCCTCCGCTGGATACAAAATTGGTCCCCGAAGTAGTCAGGTGGCAGAATTGATGGCTGTGCATCAGGCCATCCTCACTGCTATCCAGCATCAACTCCACGAACTGGTCATGATCACAGATTCGGATTATGTACGGAACGGGTTCGTGGAGCACCTGGTTAATTGGAAAACCAGAGGCATGTTATGTGCTAACAACAAACCCTTGAAACATGGGAAGTTGATCCAAAACATTGATGATTTGGTCACCTCGAATGAGATGACCATCTATTGGAAAAAGATCAAGGGTCATTCCAAAGTAGAGGGACCAGACAAAACTGGAAACGACTTAGCTGATCAGCTGGCCAAAACCGGGGCCATCCAAGGGGATCTAATTGAGATTGAGTCCCTGTTGGGGGAAATCCAGGTCACTGCTATCACTAGGTCCCAGACAAATGCTCACAACGACCTTTCAATTGCACAATGGAGTAAGGAGACCCCTGATGCTGATTTGGTTACTGCTCAGAAGGGGGATCCAATTATTGGTAAATTTTACCAGCACCTTGAGGACCCTGAGAACTTTCCCCTGACGGATACCGATTACATTGGGAAAGAGGACCTAAGAGTGTTGATGAAATGTCCAAAAATGTTCCGGATCCAAGACGGTTTGCTGGTAAGGAAATCCAAAGCTGGCCACGATCAGTGGGTGGTTCCTACCTCATTCCGAAGCCTGATGTTAAGTCACGCCCATGATGCGGCCACTGCCGGTCATAGGGGGTTTCACACAACATTGGAAATCTTAAGAGAGGTTGCATACTGGCCACACATGGGGCAGGACCTCGACCAATACTTGAAGGGGTGTCTTGTGTGTGCACAATTTCAGCCATCATCCCTCACGCACCGGGCGCCTTTACAAAAGAGGGGAATGACACTGCCATGGTCAGATTTACAAATCGACTTTGTAGGCCCTGTGATTCGCTCGGCTAGGGGGAATAAGTACATGTTGACCGTCACATGCTTGTTTACCAAGTGGGTGGAATGTCTCCCAGCCCCAAATTGCAAGGCAGAAACTGCAGCTGCCTTGATGATTAACCACATCTTTTCCCGTTTTGGTCTACCTCAAAGGATTGAGTCAGACAGAGGTAGCCACTTCACCAGTGAAGTAATGACAAAGATGTGGGAGATACTGGGGGTCAAGAGAAAGCTACACATTGCTTACCGGCCAGCTTCTTCTGGGGCAGTAGAGAGATATAACCGAACCATTGTGAGCATGTTAAAGAAGTTTGTGGCAGATTCTGGGCCAAGTTGGGATATCCGATTACCTCTGGTCCTAATGGCTATCAGATCTACCCCTTCATCGGCAACCAAAATGTCACCATTTGAGTTGATGACTGGGCGCAAGATGGTGCTTCCTCAGCATTTGCTCTATAGGACCCAAGAGCAGACACTGATAAATGCCTCCACTACTCATGAGTATGTAGAGAATTTAAGGAAACACCTCCAACATGCTTTTGCTTATGCTCAGCGGAATCTAGAAAGATCAGCTGATAGCATGGAGACCCATTATGACCTGAAAACTTCCAGGAAGGAATATCAGGTGGGAGACCGGGTCTATCTATACAACTTCCAAAGGAACCAGGCCAAGCAGCGCAAATTTTTGCCTACATGGAAAGGACCCTTGGAGATCATCGACAAGATCTCCCCTGTGGCCTACAAAATCCACATCCCCAAAGGTCCTTTGGCAGCGGGGGAAGACAAGTGGGTCCACATAAACCAGTTGAAATGTTGCCATCCCAGGCACACTCTGCAACAACTGGAGGAATCCTCTGGAATCCTAGCGGGTACTGTCTCAGACTAATTCAGTTCCAACCATAAAACATACCACATCTAGTCTCTAAAATATTGTGATTTGCATGAAACTGTCTCTTAGTTATACTGTTTTTTTTTCAAAATAAGAATGTAATGTTTCGTTATGATGAAATGCATATGCTGCCCCACTATCTCAACAGTGGTGGAAAAACGTCTATGAGTAGGTATTGCCGCTCTTCCTTTGTCGTCCTAGGAGAAAGAAAACCTGAAGACGGGCCAAGGAGGGCGATCCGGAGACCGGGAACGAAGATCCAATGGGCCCAGTGGACCGCCCAATATTCCCATCAGGACCGGCGAGGAGAACTGATCGATCAGTACCGGATGGAGAAGAAGATGCTGAACTATGCCATCTACAGAAGAGGAAGAAGATTATGCGGACAGACCGGTGCGTGGGTCAAAACCCTTGGGCACGCGACTCCCCATCGACTCAAATTCAAAGTTCAGTCGCGTGGGGGGGGCTTGTTGGGTGTCCTGACCCACGTTTAAGCTATCATGCTGCAACATTTGGTGCTGTGGGCTCAGAAAATTCAAGATGGCGGAAAACCCACATGTGCGCCGAAATCCAGGAAAGCTGCGCAGTTTGTGCGCCCACCAAAATGGTTGCCTCACTTGCCACCCACCAGTGCGAGAATGAAAGGCCGGGTTGCCATGAGGGAAATGGGTTGCCAAAGGAAAAACAGTAGCGCCGGTTAGCTTCAAAGCGCTTTAAAACCACCATTGGACTACCCGCACAGTAGTCTGAAACCATTGGGAATGGCAATGCTGATTGCCAAATGCAACCTAGAATTGTTGGGAATTCATTTTCTTAAATCCCAAAAATGGGTGCAGTACCAGTACTCACCACTATCCAAAAGCCGGCAGTTTAAACCACCCTGTGTTTCTCTGAAGGCAAGCCAAAGTGTCTATTTTAAACATTGCAACACATCTAAAAACTCACTGGACACCAGCAGACATTTGGTAGAATGGAGTGTTGTGTGCCTACAAAATCTGGGAAATGAAGAGCCCAGAACAATGCTTATAACAAAACTGGCTGAGCTATGGAGTCAGCAGTTTAAGTTGCACTGGATTTAAAGACACTAAAATCGAAAATGTTTAGATCAAATGAGTGACCTATGTTTGGTGTCACATGCCTTTGTAACTGTTGAAATGCCATAGTTTTGCACTTAGAATCAGCCTTCTAGCTGCATATGTGAAAATGTTTAGTTTTATTTGAAGGCAGAAACTGGGGAACAAAAAGTGACATTTTATCTGAAACCTGGCTTAAGGAACTGAATTCTGCCTGGCAACTACCCCCATCAGGAGTGAAACTTGAGTCACAGCTGTGTTCCCAGGCCTAGCTGCCCTTTTGCTGCTCACACTAAGGATATGCCATCTATCTGATAATTGAATTACCTGTGCTCTGCAGGAAAGTGAACAAAGCCCTGTCCTGGCTCAGGCAAAAGTTTTATTGGCAGGAGTCGTAAATGGTCGTAAAAAGTGGCTTCCTCCTGAGGAAAGGGGAGGAGCACTGCCTGTGAGAGCAAGCTGGCTTGGCAGAACTGGAAAAACCAGAAATTCAACCTTGTGCTGAGGGTAAACCACACCCCTTTGGAGCCAGAACATAACTTTAAAAAGATGAATAACTCATAGAGCGGACATGTGAAAATTTTATAAATGATACCATGATTCTTGTGATTTTTCTGCCCACAGTTTAAGAGGTTTTTAGAACCGGTGGTATGTTCAGGGGGGTGTCAGCGGAAAAGTGGGGATAACTCTAAATGTATGCATGTTAAAAATCTGAAACTTCATCAGTTAATGTCCGTACTCCCTGCGCACATGTATGTAAAGTTGGGTCAATGTCAGAAATTGCAAAATCAGTTAAAAAGTGAAATATGTGCCATTTCTGAATGCAAGCTCCCAGGAAGAGCAGAGTTTGAACAGGGGATACCTCCTGTAATGCATGATGGGTGCATATGATTTTAAAACAATATGTACCTCTGCAAATATGTATTTGTTTCAAATCTAGATTTGTGTGTAAGTTGACAGGAGGAGTGGACTTTCTGCAGGCTGTAAAATGACATCACTCTGACTCACAGTTCATTCCCCAATCAAATGATAAATGGAAGTTTGACCAATTAGAAGCTGAGAGAGAGGTAGGGTCAGTGATGCTAGAACACACCCACATTCTAAACACATAAAAGCAGACAGACAGGACAGATAGGGACCTTCAAATTCCATCTGCAGCGGGACGCTCTGCCGGAAAAATCCATACTTCACCTCCATCAAACCTCCAGAGAGCCAAACTAGAGACTTCAATCTATCCAGAACTAAGAGACCAGACCAGAGAGAAAGCAGTGCTGTACCCAGAGAGACCCAGACCAGCAGAGAGAGCTGACCCAGATCACTGTGAAGTGCAGAGACCAGAGGCGAGTCTAAAACCCTGACCAGATCCGTGATGAGGCCCATTTCACTCAAGAATATAGTGTGAGTACCTAGAAAACTGTGCAGAACCAATCTCCTAGTTAAAATAATATAATTCAATCTATTTAACCTAAGTAGAACTGCCTCCTAGCTGTCACCTGTCATTTTAGCTGCAGAAGCTGCACTTGTCATTTTGAGCTTTTAAAATTTGCAAAACCAAAAACGACCTTTATTTAATCGCTCATATCTCCGCAACCGTTTGAGCTAGAGACTTGCAGTAACTTTCATTTGGAAGATGAGATCCTAGGCTTTCCTAGGACCCCAAAACGATAGAGATAGTCCTTGTGGTTCCTCTGTAATAGCGCTCGGCGCATCCGCGAATTTTACCGCGATTTGCAAATTTCTTCACGTGTAAAACTGCTGCTGCTTGCCTTCCATTTGCCAGAAATTCGTTTAACCTGCTAACTATCCCTGCCTCATTGCTAGTGTGAGCCTGGACTAATATTAACTAGATACCACTCACCCTGAACCTCTGAAAGGGAATTAAAAAGCATTTCCAGCATATTTCTCATCCATTGCTAGCACATATCAAAGCATTTGGGCCTGTGTTTTCAAAACTCCTATCTGTGTTTTAAACTTCTGTTGTCTAAGCTTGGGGGGGATTGAACTGATTACATTGATTGCATTTCTGAGAACTGTGTGTTTTCCTTCCATTTCCTTGCCTTGCATCAAGGGGGGGAGGGGATTGCCAGAGAAAAGTGATTACATTGTTTGGTTGAAATCATATTGAGTATTTTCTGTACTGCATTCATTGAATATTGCATCCACCTGAGCTTATATAAAGCATTTTCTACCACATTATACTTCTGTACCTATTTACCAGTGTGCTACCTTATCCATTTCATCTCAACTCCTTAGTAATTATAAAGAAGTGTGCTAGTGCCAGATTCTCTGTTGTTAATCTGTATCATATCAGATTAAGTGTGATATTCAATTATTAATTTATTATCAAGTGTGATATATATATATTTTAAATTATCAAATAAACCTTTTAAACTTGCAAAACAGAACTACTTCTTGGCTCAGTGGGGTCAGGGGGATTCCAAGAGAGGGGTGTTATATAGGGGTAGTCATCCAGAACGCATGAACTGGACCTAAAGATATATCAATAAGGGTTTTCATTCAGTATTCTAGACTAGGCGTTAACTTAGCTGTAGTGCTGAATTGAATCCTCTTACAGAATGAAAGCAAAACAGGAATGAAACAGACAGGCCATATGCCGGCAGGAAGGACCGCCGTGCACGAATACATCTGATATGTGTGTCTGCAGCTCTTGTAAGCGCCCTGTGCATATAAGTGAGTATATAAATACCTTGTTGTGGGCTTAATCCACTTCACAGCATGGATGGGAAAAAGAAGTATCGTGCAGAATAATAAATTGGGGAGGAATATGAAACAGAAGTCGGAAGTGGAGGGATGGGGGAGGAATGGAGGAAACAGAATTCTGGGGAAGCAGGTGGGGACTAGGCAACCAATGCTATCATGTACTGGATTGTAAACTGTAAAATAAGTCCCTCAATATATGGGGAATTTGTGGCCAGATTACAGAAACATTGCTCTGCTGCAGGTGCAAGTCTGCACGATATTAGGGCAAAGTTTGCCTAGGCACAGACATGCATAGAAAATGTATCTATGCAATGCACATGTTCTATGCATTTGTGTACACAGGCAAATTTTGCCCTAGTGCTAATACTGTGCAAACGTGCACTTGCACTGCTGTCTGTAATCTGCCCCCTGATGGTTGTATTCGTCAAACTGTAAGGTAGCTCAGCAAGTAAAGAATTGGCATCAATTTCTGGTGCCAGGTATGATATCATGGCAAAATAAGGGTGTCTCATTTTTGGGGGGGATTCATATCTCCAAGTAGGAGGAAATAGAGTGCATTGTGCAATGCTCCATTTTGTCCCAGCATTCTTTGCACTTTTTTCAATCCAATATACAAATTCATCGATTTACCCCTTGCTTTTTCCTGTAATTTCACATAGGTCTCAGAGGAGCTTGCAAAATATTGCACACTTTCCGGTAAGAGTTCCATGCACGGGCTACATATATGTAAAAGGGCATAACAAGTGGGACTGCATTACCATATCGTGAAATGTCGATACCTTTTAAAACTATGACATTGTACGTTCCTTGCTCACATTTTTAGACCCAAAATGAAATGTTTCTGTTGTCCCTCCATTTTATGTTTTTGACACAGAGAGGCGGAAATGCAATTGATATGCAAGTAAATTGTCTCTGACATTTGAGAAGTTAAAAGCTTTTCAGACTGATCCCAGGGAAGGACATGGTGTCTTCACAGAGTCAGCGTGACTTATATATCTCCATTAGGTATATGGCATTTCAAAGAAAAATAAGTGATGCCTACATGTACAAAAGGCATTCGTGAGAGATCTGAACCAAATAGTTGTTACTATTTGGTACGTAAACTGCAAAGCAACAACATCACCAGAAGTGAGTCGCTATAGCAACACCTGGACACCATGTCAATGATGCTATGTTTGATGCCCTATAATTCAGGCATGAGGTAGACACATCGTAAAGGACTGGATTGCTGATACATTGCACTGGTGCCAACATATCTTGAAAGACTATGGTTTTGTACTAGGGTAGTTTTTACCCATCTCCCAGTGCAATGAAACATTGCAATTGCACCTTGTTTTGTCGTTTTGTAATGTCTTTATTGTGCTGACTTTTTATTTTTCTTATTTTAGCGAATTTTGTTTGTGTGCGTTTAAGATGTTTTAAGAACGTTGTATTTTTTTTTGTTTTACAGTGCGTGCTGCCTTTGGATCGGAGCTGTGCTTTATGCATGTTTATAGTAAATAAATAATTAAAATAAAATATACTTCTATGGTTTTGCTTCCTGTAAAGCCTACCAAAATGTGGGTTTAACTACCAAGGTACTTGTGGGCTAAAATGCGCAAGTCACAAATCACCAGCTTGAACAACGACAATATACGTTTACCTATAAAAGATTATCATGTGAAAAGATGTACATGACTGCTGAAATGTGATTGCAGAATGTTTATAGACACGTTAAAATAACATGAACCCTTGGATGCAGCATGTATGCACATTATGCAATGCAATGCGTCATTTTTAAAGCACCTTTCAATATTAGTATGTTTACAATGTGCTGTAGGTTGAACACCCTTGGGGGACCGAGGTTCTGGTATGGGATATTGGAGATGGTGTTAGTATGTGTGTGTGTGCATCTTAGCCAATACGAAGTTATGAAGGGGTGGCCAAGTCCATACTAGCCACCCATGTTGAGCTGGCATTTGGATGAGTGATGAGAGGTGTTCTAGAGAGCATATGCAAGAGTGGGATAGTCAATTATGTGTGCAGCTACCTATCACATTTATTTCATGAACAGTAGCTGCATTCTTATGGCAGAGGTTTTGCGCGAAAGTGATTTTGAGTGGTGTATGATGACAGATGCGTGCAGATCGGGGGCCGTGCCTTCGGCTAGTTTCCATAAGAATGGAGAGTAAAGGGTTCAATGCATTGGCTACACTCCATTACCTAGTTCCAATACATTGGCTACTCTCTAAATCAACTAGATTTAATTCAGTGGCTACGTACAATATGCACCTAGATTCAATACATAGGCCAAACTTCTAAATCCACCCAGAATCAATAGACAAACTACATTCCGCATTCTTCCAGATTCAACACTCAGTAGCAAAGACACCTGTGGGTTCCATGAGGATCCTGAGGGGTGCACAGGGCACCAGTGGAGACCCTGGGGGGGTTCCCCTGGCACCCGCCCTGACTCTGCCATTGTTAACACTGGCAACATTCGCCTAGATTCAAGACATTGGGCCTCATTACGAGTTTGGAGGTAGCCCTGCCGGTAAGAACGGCAAGGCTACCTCCACATTGGCATGAAAATCCGGCACCCGCGAATGGGCAATCACCAGGTCCGGTGGGGTCAGAATACCACGGTATTTGCCCATTTGCGGGTGCCGGTAGATCCCCATTCCCATTTCAGCCCCATAGGGATCAATGGGAATGGGGACGCCTGTAGCACCAGCACCGTTCATAATGGTGATGGTGCTACAGGCATGCTGTGCTCGCGGGTGCCTTTCATTTAGCATGGGCAGACCTGGCAGAAAGAAAGCCACCCGTGGCACAACTCTGAGTTTGCCGGTCTGGTAACAATGGTACCGGCAAGCATACCGGTACTGTTGTTACCAGACCGGCAACCTCGTAATGAGGCCCATTGGCTAAATTCTTCATTAGCCTAGATTCAATATCGTGGCTAAATTCTGCATGCACCTAGATTGCAAACAATCGCTACATTCTTCATTCACCTAAATTGGATACAGTGGCTCCATTCTACGTTCACCTGGACTGAATGCAGCGGTTACTTCTGCATTCACCTAGATTCAAGCAAAAAAGGCTGCATTTTACTCACTTAGTTTCGATAATGTGGCTATATTCTACCATTAAGCTTGACATAACATATATGTGCATAATAAGGGAGCTTCCATATAGTCTGCCCTCACCGGTGGTCTATTCTTGGGAATATCTCATGCAGAGAATTAAAATCTTAGTAAATGCAAACTGGGCGGTGGATGATTGGCTAGCCACAAGTTAGCTAAGATCTTTTAGAATGTGAATGCTGTAGGATGATTTAATCGGGAGACATCAAGTTTGGGGGATTTTTCCAGCCACCTCAAATCCAGTGTTTAATAATTTAACAAAATATGTTTTAGGAACCTGGAACATGTAGGTTTAACAGAACTGATTTCCCACAACATCCTTCCCATTTCCAGACAAGAAACACGCAGGGTTTCACAGAAGGTCTCTTTATTACAACATAATCGAAATAATCAAACCAAATTAAAATTTAAAGAAAGTAAATATCATTTTCATACTCTGTCAAATCCTGATAATAATAATTACTACAATGCAGAATGATCAATGCACTGGTCAATTCAATTGTCAAATATGAATTTAACGTGATATAACTTGTTTTTTTAACTAATTACCATATGTACATTTGGTTTACACTGAGAGTGCATTCACCATGTGTTGTAAAGTGAATGAAGATTCGGACAGGGTTTTCTTTTTATATAAAATTATAACATCCTGCCTACTTAAACCTCCTTCCTGTTCATTTATTAAAAATAAACCCCTCTTGTTTTTCTCAATGGATATGTCTGTGTTTCCAACTTCAAACTCAATTTAAAGATAGGCTACTTGATATTCCTGCAGTACATTTTTGGCTACAAATATATTTCTTTTTAACATGTATGCTTGCTGGTTTCCCTCCAACGTGTTTCTATTGCATGAAAGTGCAGGAATTGTACATTCGTCATTTTCCAATAACCAATTTATAGCACAAAATATGGGTGGCAGTTAAAGGCCCTTTTACCTTTCTCCTTAAGTGGTTAACAGCCAATGACAGGACTGACGTCAATTGCATTATTTTTCCCAGGCATGCTTAAAGTGAGATATTATTGGCCTCTCAGTCTGTGTTTGGTCCTTGTACAGAAGGGCAGCCAGTGTTATCCCATACACACATGATTTGGCTCTAGTTTTATCAAATACAACATTTCCAGAAGCACTTGCACTACTGAAATATGTACTAATTCCCCAGGATATACAGTATATTAATACACTTCCCTCAGTACTCACAGATAAGAGGGGCTGCAATTTATTATGTTTGCCTTTGAAATATACCTCCCCCAAAATTAAATATATCCGTGGCATTCTACTGAGATAGGATTTTCTTTTCTTTGGTTGTCTCACAGACAGGTGGGAACCCTTTCAATGACTGGTTCAATTAGCCCCATCTAGTAACCGGTGTCTCCTTCCAGTCAGTGAGTCAGTCAGTCTTCTCATATCTATTGGTTAGCACTTGTATAGTTTATAAACCACTCCTTTTAAGATATGTGTATCATTTCTCTATTTTAATTGGTCAGTCTAAGTGACTGGACAGTGTTCCAAAAGTGACATCACACCAAACCATCACCTTGTTACTCATTGTACATATTAATGAAATTAGCCTAGCTACAGTGCTAGTGCTGTTACATGGAGCAAACTACACAGTACTTTTGAATACATTGAAGACATATGTAAGCAGATGGGGACCGCTTTCTATCTCTTGGCTGGGAAGTATTGCAACAATATAAATTATGGTGTGCCCCGAGCGTTGTACTTATTTCAGGCCATTCCTATTTCACTCCCAAAATATATATATTTTTTGACACTATTTAAAATGGTGTTGGCCTTCGTACTTAAAAATACATCTCTGGGGATAACAATGAATACCTTGATGGCAGGAAGCAATAAAGGGGGGATGGGACTGCCAATTTATTTTCAAATATTATGAAGCAGCACAACTAAAGGTAATAAGGGAACGGTACTCGGGTGACAATACCAACATCTCAGCCAGTATGGACTGAGCGGTGGCAAGAATGCCCTTATTGGAGGTCCTGTAGTTCAGCAAGGCCCACAGGCGCACAAACATGCATATCAGTCAAATCACTGTGATAGTAGAAAATATGTGGAACTCCTTAATAATGAAGTGCGTAATCTCCTCGATTCCCTCCGTTTTCATGCCTTTGTTCTGTAACCCGGAGTTCTCACCAGGAATAGAAAGTGGAGATGTTAGGCAGTGGCGGTAAGTAGAGCGTGTGAAGTTAAGAGAAGTAATGCAGCAACAAAAAAATTACTAATTTGAGGCTTGCAAACAGATATTTCTGGTGGGGGAGGAGGAGAGGCTCAGCTACTTTCAACTGAGGCACTGGCTGTCTGACCCACAGATTAAATCAGCGGCTAGTCATCCTTGAACCCCTTTGAAAAGTGTACCACCTCACACTCGGGGACAAAGAAACTTCACCATAGATTATTTTCACAGAGAACGCTCCACACATCCAATGTCCCTACATAAAGAAATGGGAGGGATTAGTGGGCTACACCATAACACAGGAATGGTGGCAGCACTTCTGGAGAAACATACTGAAACTTACAAAAGCCATACAACTCAGGCAAAGTGTCACAAAGTAATGATACAGTGACATTTAACTCCAATCACATTACATGAAATGTACCCTAAAACATCACTGACCTGCAGGAGGGGTTGCACAGTGCGAGGAGACTGGGTCCATATCTGTTGTGTTTTACGATCTGACCCTATTGGGAGGGGATAATCACTAGATTCGAAGAGCTGTTTGCTATAAAACACAAGTCATATGTGGGTTATGAGTCCCAGAAAAAGGTGCATCTTCAAAAGGACAAATGAAGGTATGCATAGTTCTTATCATCTTCCCGTGGTTAGGTTTGGTGCAGATCTGGACACAACTGGAAGCCCCATCCGAACATGATTTGATATGAAAAAACTTAGAATTTTGTCTTGTTAGAATGGGTCACTTACGCCATCAAAGGGGAACAATTAGAGTTTAAACAAGACTGGGGGCCAGCTCTCTCCTCTCTTCAAAATTACTTTAGTCTACCTTTGTGTCCACAAAAGCTGAGTTTTCAACTTTATGTAAGATATATAGGATGTGGGGGAAACTACTTCAATGGTATAGTAACGGCAGTATCTCTGGTAGAAGAGACGGTAGAAGAGAGAGGGTGTAAAGTTGGGAGTTGGGGGTTGTTGTGTTATTATGTTGTAACATGCAAAAACCAATACAAACATGTTTTTAAATAAAAAAAAGATATTCGGGAAAAACTGAACACATATATAAAATTAAAAGGTGTCCTTTTTTATCCACTCCATGTAATTGATTTAACAAAATATTAAATAGCATTCCCATTCCCTTGCTTGGCAGGAGGCTATACGGTGTCAGTCTTAAGAGTCTCAGAGCTGGGCCATTTATGACCCATGAGAGACCTGATTGTCATGACACTATTGTAAGAAGGTTCTTTGAAAATAGGCTACACAGGACTACATGATGACACTGTTCCTGGCCTCTTAAGTAATTATATCAACATGCTGTCACAGATTTTAAGTTGCTGCAAGCGTGAATGGCATCTCTTAATAGAAGGCCTATTTGAGGAAAGTTACTGCCAACTTGGGCCTGTCCACTCCGAACCCAGGTTTCAGAATATATTTCTGTATTTTTAAGGAATTATTGGATAGACCCAGTGACAAATGGAAATAGTTAATGGGCATCATTAGTTTATTTACCAATGATTGCATCTCAGGTCAAAGAAAACATTTGATATTTTAGTAGTAGAACTCTGTTATAAAGTGTATAGTCCAGTTTCCAGGGATTGGTTTTATTTAGTTTGTAAAAAAATAACTGTGGTTGGGGTCAGAGAAAGTGGCATTTTGTTTTTTTTAGCCAATGTGGCTGGTTTTCATGTACAAATGTAACATATAAAGTCACTTTCTTTTAGAGATTATGTTTTGTTCTTTAAACAGGGTCATTATAACATGTTTGCAATCAGGCTCCTGTTGATATCCATTTTCACTTCAAATCAGAAATAATGCACGGCTCAATTCAATTTAAACTTTTCTATAAAATACTGTGCTTTTCTTCCCAGATTGACTGTTTGCCATTAAATATAGATTATGGTATAGTTCCATGTTACTGAAAAGAATCACTGTGGCTTTGCTATTAACAATAAACACATACGCTTGTGTTGTAACTGGCCTGCTAACATCACATTTCCATGCAGAATGTAGTTCAGCTACGTATGATTAAATATGGTATTTCATGTTCTACTTATCTTTTCTATAGATTTCCCTAAAATGTGATAAAGTATCCTCTAATGACATTGATTGATTTGATGAATATTGCATCCACTGGTCTTAACTGCAAGCAGCTAAATGTTTTCCGGATCTGACCCGGGTTAGAGTGTTGGGATCGAAACTGTGAATTTAAAGGGATGGATGATCTTCCTCACACCCTTCTGTTTTGTTTGAAGGACTGTCAGGAATTCAGCTCGACACACATGGCGGAAATGGAGAATGAGTCATTCAAGATACCAACAATGGAACTCAAGATGGCGGCTCATCAGCGCTATTACCACATGACGATTACCGTTCTAGTTGTTTCCAACATGGCGACCGCGTCTGCCCATTCTATATCTTCCTCTCTATGGTTGGGCCAGACGCGTCGCTTCTGTTCGCTTCACCTCGCTTCGCGCTGGTGCTTTTTCTAACTTTCTGCAATACTACCGATGAGGTTTTCTAAACCTCTCATCCTCTCTTTTGCACTCTGCGCACTTTGTCTGAGTTCCGTCTCAACTTATTCTACTTTTCCTTACCTTACTTTTTCCCCGTTTCTCCTCTTGCCTTCGTTCCCCGTGCACTCGTGTGCGGTTCATTTCTACTCTACTTCCTTCCTCGCTTCCTTCCTTACTTTTCTCCTTGCCTACTACATAGAGCTCGACCGGACTTCCTTCCACGTTGCTGCTCAAGTTCCTTTTCGCCGAGCGGATTCCTGAACCGTTCCGTCCACAAGCCTGCTGCACTCGACTTCCTCTACATTGCTGCTCGACCCTTCTTCCCGAGCGGATTCCTGGAATCGTTCCTCCTTCAGCCTGCAGTACTTACCATTCTTCCACAGCTACTCGGAAGACACCATCCTCTACGAGACACAATTGGGTTTTCTTCCCCACGAGGGTTTCCCAAGGGTACTGCCCCCGGAGTGCACTGAGTCCAGTTCTCTGGCCTCTGAACACTTTGGGGGAATTACCTATCTACCTCAGAGCTATTCTAATCCTCTGCTGTTTCCGGACATTCGTGAGTACCTAATTGTAACAGAAAGCAACGCCCAAAGATGGAACAGCAGATGCAACAAGTAATGGCAGCCATGCAGAGTCTCAGTACTGAAGTACAGATGTTAAGAAACGAAAATGCTACATTGAGACAAATGGTTGCAAACAGGGCAGAGATCCCTCCAGGATCATTACCCATGGGAAAATACGATGGCAACCCTAAAAAACTAAAAGAATTCTTGGATTCTTGTTTGGTGCAAATAACTTTGAAAGCCTCGTTTTTCCCAAACGATAGAGCTAAAGTAAGTTTTCTGATATCTAATCTCGCCGGCAGCGCCCTGGCCTGGGCCACACCATTAGTCACCACCAACAATCAGCTAATGGATTCTTACGCCGGATTTACCAATAGTCTGCAAGCCATGTTTGGGAGAAAAGAATTAGTGGTCTCAGCACAAGAAAATCTCTTGGATCTGAAGCAAGGGAATACTGATATCCTAACTTTCATCACACAGTTTAAACAATTAGCCAATGAGACGGCATGGGCTGATGATGCTCTCCTGACCATATTTCGTCGGAACCTATGTGAAGAACTCAAAGATGAAGTCTCTAGAGTTCCTAGACCTCATAACTTTGCAGAAATGGTTACATTAGTACTCCAGATGGATTACCGGATACAAGAAAGAAATCTAGAAAGAAAGAAAGGGAAATCACGTCCACTGTTAGGACCTTACAAGTCGGATATTACAAGGACCAGTAAAAACCAAGAGTCAGGGGAACCTATGCAATTGGGAATAGCTCGAGGACCATTAACACCGGAAGAAAGACAAAGAAGAAGAACATTTGGTTTATGCATGTATTGTGGTTCCGATAAACATGTTCTAAAAGATTGTCACCTGACTACTCCTAGACGTCAGGGAAACGACATCTCCCACCCATGAAGGGAACCATGAGTGGGTCTTTGGTACAAAGTTCCCAGGAAACAACCTCAACTCACCATAAGATGGTGGTAATCAATGTGTCTCTACAATTTCTAGACAATCATATCCAACAAATACCTGCCTTAGTAGATTGTGGTGCAGCGGGATTGTTTATGGATTCCGACTGGGCATTCAGAAACAACATACCCCGGGTGACTAAAACCCTGAGTCTGCCAGTGGAAGGAGTAGATGGAAATCCTTTATCATCAGGACCCATTAAAGAAAACACAACTTTCCTCACCATGAAGATTTCTACTCATGAAGAAGAATTATCATTCGATTTGATAAAAGCCGCTCACTATCCAATCATACTGGGTCTCCCATGGCTTGTTAAACATAACCCATTCATTAATTGGACTGCAGGAACATTATTTTTGGGATCCGAACACTGCTTGCATTCTTGCCTACCCAAAGGGGTGGTGGGGTTGTATACTACATCTGCATCCCCAGACAAAAGCCCGGTATTATCTACCATATCCCACCTGAATCTACTACCGGAATGTTACCACAAGTACAGCTCTGTTTTCTCAAATGATGAATACAAGGAATTACCACCCCACAGAAAAGACGATTGTGCTATTGAATTACTACCAGATGCGCAAGTACCCTTTGGTCGCATGTACACTCTTTCTATTTCCGAGAAGGTTGCCTTAAAGGAATACCTACAAACTAACTTGTGTCATGGTCTCATAACAGAGTCTAGAAGTTCTGCAGGTGCTTCACTCTTCTTTATACCCAAAAAAGATTGTAAAGAGCTCCGCCCTTGCATCGATTATAGAGGCCTAAACAAAGTTACATACAAAGATCGATACCCACTGCCCCTTATCCAGGACATTCTGGAAGCAGTCCGAGGAGCAACTATCTTTACAAAACTCGACCTTAGAGGGGCATATCATCTGATCAGAATTAAAAGTGGAGATGAGTGGAAAACAGCCTTCCGCACGCCTTTCGGACATTATGAGTATCGGGTGATGCCTTTTGGGCTAGCAAATGCCCCTTCAGTCTTTCAACGTTTTGTTGATCACATATTTGCGGATTTACTCCTTCATACCCTAATCGTATACTTGGACGACATCCTCATTTTTTCTAACAATCTGCAAGAACATATTATCCATGTTTCCGAAGTTTTAGAACGGCTTCGTCAAAATAGATTGTTTGCCAAAATTGAAAAATGCTTGTTTCATCTACCCAGTATCCCCTATTTGGGTTTCATTTTATCTGCAGAAGGAGCTGCTATGGATCCAAGAAAGGTAGAAGCCATCTACAAATGGAAACCTCCTCAGAACGTAAAGGAGGTACAACGGTTCTTAGGGTTCACTAACTTCTACCGAAAATTTATTCCAAATTTTTCTAGAATCATCAAACCCTTCACTCTTCTTCTTCAAAAAGGAAGATCTTTTGAGTGGAATTCAAACACTCAGAAAGCCTTTGAAGGTCTCAAAATAGCCTTCTCTACAGCACCGATATTACGGTTACCAGATCAGACAAAACCTTTTATATTGGAAACCGATGCCTCGGATTCAGCCATAGGAGGAGTACTCAAACAAGTTTCAAAATAAGGGCTCGAACATCCAATTGCCTACATGTCGAAATCCCTTACAGAATCAGAACGCAATTATACCGTACTTGAAAAAGAACTCTTAGCTATAAAAAGGAGTTGCCAGGAATGGAGACACCTCCTTTTAGGGGCTCAGCACCCTGTTCAAATTCGCACAGATCATAGGAACTTGAGAGTATTACAGAACATGGAGTGCCAAAACAGTCGACAAGCTTGGTGGGCATATTTTTTTTCATCCTATGACTTCATCCTTACTTACATACCTGGAACCAATAATCAAATCGCTGATGCTCTATCCAGAAGTTCACACAATACTTTGTCATTCCTCCCGGAAAAGATGTGGTCACACGCCACTTTTCTATTCTATGTTTCCTCTTACTTACAAACTATACGAAAACAATACCAAGAACTGAATCAGACAGAAATCAGTGATCATGACCTGAGAATGGAAGACGGACTTTACTTTCGAGCTAACCAACTATACATACCTGAAGGTACATCAAGAAAGAGAGTATTACATATGTGTCATGACCATAAAGTCGCAGGACATAGAGGAATCAAAACCACCTGGGAACTCATCAATAGACACTTTTGGTGGCCTGGAGTTACACAAGACATCAAGGATTATGTGTCCTCTTGCTCCATCTGCCAGCAGTCTAAGGTTCCTAGACATCTGCCTACAGGGCGGTTAGTACAACCTAAACTTCCCACTCAACCATGGGAATGCATATCTACAGATTTTATTGTAGATTTACCACCTTCTTCAAACAATACAACCATCATGGTATCTATAGATACTTTTACCAAACTAGCACATTTAATTCCCATGAGCCGATTACCATCAGCAGCTCAGATAGCATCTTGTTTTTTACAAACTATCTTCCGTCTCCATGGACTTCCAAAATCCATCATATCTGACAGAGGTTCACAATATGTTTCCTCCTTCTGGAAGATACTATGCAAAACCTTAGGTATACAAAGAAACCTCACCTCTGGGTATCACCCGCAATCCAATGGGCAAACAGAGAGACTAAATCAATCCTTAGAACAGTATCTGCGTTGCTTTGTTTCAGCTTCTCAAGACAACTGGAGTCTTCTTCTACCATATGCTGAATTCGCATATAATAATTCCTTTCACACTGCCATCAAAATGACACCTTTTTTATGCACATATGGGTTCCATCCATCCAGCTTCCCTACCGTAACTCCTCGATCCACCAAAATCCCAGCGGTGGATGAGTTAGTCTCCAACATCCAGAAAGGGCATGCTACTGCCCTTGCTACCCTTTCTGAAACCAGAGACAGGGTAAAACAACAAGCTGACAAGAAACGCTCACAGGAACCCACGTACAAACCTAAAGATCTGGTATGGCTCTCCTATAAATACCTTCCTAAACATTTGGTACCATCGAAACTCTCACCCAAGTATTTTGGACCATTTCCCGTTATTGAGGCCATTGGGAAGGTAGCATATAGAATTCGTCTACCAGTATCCTGGCACCGGATCCATAATGTTTTCCATGTCTCTCAACTCAAGACACAGATACTGGATAGGTTCAATAGGGGCTTCAATCATACTCCCCCTCCAGTGGATACTCAAGATGGTCCTGAGTACGAAGTAGCAGCAATATGCGACTCCAGATACTATCATGGGAAGTTGCAATATCTAATCGATTGGAAAGGCTACAATCCATCAAACAGAACTTGGGAAAACGCTTCATCAGTTCATGCCTCCAGACTGGTAAACAAATTCCATCGATCTCACCCTTGGAAACCTGGTCCAATCACCCCACGGGGAGGGCATACTGTCAGGAATTCAGCTCGACACACATGGCGGAAATGGAGAATGAGTCATTCAAGATACCAACAATGGAACTCAAGATGGCGGCTCATCAGCGCTATTACCACACGACGATTACCGTTCTAGTTGTTTCCAACATGGCGACCGCTGTAAGAGGATTCAATTCAACACTACAGCTAAGTCAATGCCTAGTCTGGGATACTGAATGGAAACCCTTATTGATATATCTTTATGTCCAGTTCATGCGTTCTGGATGACTACCCCTATATAACACCCCTCTCTTGGACTCCCCCTGACCCCACTGAGCCAAGAAGTAGTTCTGTTTTGCAAGTTTAAAAGGTTTATTTGATAATTTAAAATATATATATATCACACTTTATAATAAATTAATAATTGAATAGCACACTTAATCTGATATGATAAAGATCAACAACGGAGAATCTGGCACTAGCACACTTCTTATAATCACTAATGAGTTGACATGAAATGGATAAGGTAGCACACTGGTAAATAGGAACAAAAGAAGAAGGTGGTACAAAATGCTTTATAGAGTTCAAATGGATGCAAGGTTGAATGAATGAAATGCAGTATAGAAATACTCAATATGATTTCAACAAAACAATGTAATCACTTTTCTCTGGCAATCCCCTCCCCCCCTTGATGCAAGGCAAGGAAATGGAAGGAAACACACAGTTCTCAGAAATGCAATCAACTGTAATTCAGTTCAATCCAGCAAGCTTAGACTACATAAGTTTGAAAACACAGGCCCAAATTGCTTTGATATGTGCTGGCAATGAATTGAAAAATATGCTAAAATACTTTTAATTCCCTTTCAGAGGTTCAGGGTGAGTGATAGCTACTCTCTATGAATTCAGGATCACCTTAACAATGCTTTAGTAGTAACTAGCAGGTAAACGAAGTTTTTGGCAAGGAAAAGCAAAACTGCTGTCTTTTTACACGTGAAGAAATTTGCAAATCGCGGCAAAATTCGCGGATGCGCCGAGCGCTATTACAGAGGAACCACAAGGACTATCTCTATCGTTTCGGGGTCCTAGGAAAGCCTAGGATCTCAGCTTCAAAATGAAAGTTACTGCAAGTCTCTAGCACAAACGGTTGCGGAGATATGACCGATTTTGTGAAGGTCGTTTTTCAGATTTGAAATTTTAAAATTCAAAAAGACAAGTGCAGCTTTACAAATGACAGGTGACAGTTAGGAGGCAGTTCTACTTAGATTAAATAGATTGAATTATATGATTTTAACTAAGAGATTGGTTCTGCACAGTTCTGCTGGGTACTCACACTATATTCTTGAATTAAATGGGCCTCGTCACGGATCTGGTCAGGGTTTTAGACTGGACTCTGGTCTGGTCTGGTCTGGCCTCTGCACTTCACAGTGATCTGGGTCAGCTCTCTCTGCTGGTCTGGTCTCTTAGTTCTGGATAGATTGAAGTCTCTAGTTTGGCTTTCTGGAGGTTGATGGAGGTAAGTATGGATTTTTCCGGCAGAGCGTCCCGCTGCAGATGGAATTGAAGGTCCCTATCTGTCCTGTCTGTCTGCTTTTATGTGTTTAGAATGTGGGTGTGTTCTAGCATCACTGACCCTGCCTCTCTCTCAGCTTCTAATTGGTCAAACTTCCATTTATCATTTGATTGGGGAATGAACTGTGAGTCAGAGGGATGTCATTTTATGGCTTGCAGATAGGACACTCATCTGTCAGATTGCACACATTCTATATTTGATAATAAAAGACATATTTCACAGTTACGCAGTTGCTTGAAATTACATATACATGGTGTGGCTGAATTTAGCCATGTCTCTGTCCAAATCTGCTGTTTCTAAGAGCTTGCATTCAGAAATGGCACATAATCGACTTTTTAACTGATTTTTCAATTTCTGACATTGACCCAACTTTACATACATGTGCGCAGGGAGTAAGGACATTAACTGATGAAGTTTCAGACTTTTAACATGCACACATTTAGAGTAATATCCACTTTTCCGCTAAAACCCCCCTGAACATACCACCGGTTCTAAAAACCTCTTAAACTGTGGGCAGAAAAATCACAAGAATTATGGTATCATTTATAAAATTTTCACATGTCCGCTCTATGAGTTATTCATCTTTTTAGAGTTATGTTCTGGCTCCAAAGGGGTGTGGTTTCCTCTCAGCATAAGGTAGACATACTGGTTTATCCAGTTCTGCCAAGCCAGCTTGCTCTCACAGGCAGTGCTCCTCCCCTTTCCTCAGGAGGAAGCCACTTTTTACGACCATTTACGACTCCTGCCAATAAAACCTTTGCCTGAGCCAGGACAGGGCTTTGTTCACTTTCCTGCAGAGCACAGGTAATTCAATTATCAGATAGATGGCATATCCTTAGTGTGAGCAGCAAAAGGGCAGCTAGGCCTGGGAACACAGCTGTGACTCAAGTTTCACTCCTGATGGGGGTAGTTGCCAGGCAGAATTCAGTTCCTTAAGCCAGGTTTCAGATAAAATGTCACTTTTTGTTCCCCAGTTTCTGCATTCAAATAAAACTAAACATTTTCACATATGCAGCTAGAAGGCTGATTCTAAGTTTAAAACTATGACATTTAAACAATTGCAACCTATGTGACACTCAAAAGTAGGTCACTCAGTCAATTTAAACATTTAGATTTTTTTTAGTGTCTTTCAGTCCAAATTTACTTAAACTGCTGAAATCCACAGCGCAGCCAGTCTTGTTATAAACCTTCAAGTCACTTCAGAATATAACTTTACATTGGATCCACCTCTCAGTAAGTCTTTCTTTGGCCTGTTTTGGGTTCATTTATTCAGTTTTCTACAAAATCTGGTGGTTTTAAAACGCCGGCTTTTGGATAGTGGTGAGTACTGGTACTGCACCCCTTTTTGGGATTTAAGAAAATGAATTCCCAACAGTTCTGGGTTTGCTTTTGGCAATCAGCATTGCCATTCCCAATGGTTTCAGACTACTGTGTGGGTAGTCCAATGGTGGTTTTAGGCAGTGTCCTTCTGTGCCCATAACATCGACAAAAATGAGTGGCAGCCTATTCTTCATGCATTTCCCTGTGCATTTTCTGGGAAGCTCTGGCCATCATGAGGTTTTCCATGTCAGTACTGCACAGTTTTGAGGTAGGGCTCGGATGCATGGGTAAATACATCCCACACCGCGTCTGCCCATTCTATATCTTCCTCTCTATGGTTGGGCCAGACGCGTCGCTTCTGTTCGCTTCACCTCGCTTCGCGCTGGTGCTTTTTCTAACTTTCTGCAATACTACCGCTGAGGTTTTCTAAACCTCTCATCCTCTCTTTTGCACTCTGCGCACTTTGTCTGAGTTCCGTCTCAACTTATTCTACTTTTCCTTACCTTACTTTTTCCCCGTTTCTCCTCTTGCCTTCGTTCCCCGTGCACTCGTGTGCGGTTCATTTCTACTCTACTTCCTTCCTCGCTTCCTTCCTTACTTTTCTCCTTGCCTACTACATAGAGCTCGACCGGACTTCCTTCCACGTTGCTGCTCAAGTTCCTTTTCGCCGAGCGGATTCCAGAACCGTTCCGTCCACAAGCCTGCTGCACTCGACTTCCTCTACATTGCTGCTCGACCCTTCTTCCCGAGCGGATTCCTGGAATCGTTCCTCCTTCAGCCTGCAGTACTTACCATTCTTCCACAGCTACTCGGAAGACACCATCCTCTACGAGACACAATTGGGTTTTCTTCCCCACGAGGGTTTCCCAAGGGTACTGCCCCCGGAGTGCACTGAGTCCAGTTCTCTGGCCTCTGAACACTTTGGGGGAATTACCTATCTACCTCAGAGCTATTCTACTCCTCTGCTGTTTCCGGACATTCGTGAGTACCTAATTGTAACAGAGACACAATGTTAACGGCAAAGTAGATCTGGCAGCACCTCCACAGATATGGGGCCAAATGGAGAGCTGAGGATCTGAGTTTGATTGTGGAAGTCAACATCACTGTGATTAATTATGCAGTAGCCAGCTAAAACCTTGAGGCCATGAATGCAATACTATTATACTTTATAGGCTGGGCAACTCGGAATAGGGAAATTATCTTTTACACATTTGGTTTGATAAGTACATCAAACCATGGAGTTAGTTTAAGGTATTTCTTCTTATTTTTAGTGTTCTAGTTATGAGGTTCTGCAAATGTCACTTGTATAGTGCCTATAATGGAGAAAACCAGTTGTTTATTGCTTCACTGCTCATATGATATCTAATTGAACCTTGGGCGGCTAACTTCATATACTTTAAGTGATGCAGGTAGCAATACATCTCCTTGCTGCAGAAATGTATTCACTTAACATGATTTCTACCCCAGCACAATGTTTGCACAATAGCTAAAGCAAGGTAAAATTCCACTTGCACCTGTGCACAGTTTCTGTAGTACAGCCCCGGTGTATGTGTGGAATGTACATTCACCACAAGCGGAAGCTTTTTGCTGCTATAAACAGTTTATTGTTACCCAACCCGTTCTCTGTTTAATCAACCTCTTAAGGATTAAGGGTTAAGTGAATATTTCAGGATTGCCCTGGGGCAAAAATGCATGGGAAATTATTTTTTTGCAAAAGGGCACATTTTTGCCATAGCGTCTATACCATGAAACGTTGCACCTTCACCATTACAAAGTTTGTGTGCTAAGGCTCCTGGTCTACATGCAATGTGCACACTCACCCAAGATGGATGGACTTCCAGGATTCAAAACTGTCAACATGAGGTCAAACGTTGTTCCCTTTTGTGGGCGCATTTGTTCTCTTGGCCACAGAGTCAGCATTGTACTTTTCCCCCAGATTAGTATGTTTTTTTTCGTTTCCATTATGAGCCCACGCTGCTAATGTTTTCTTTTCTTGTATTGCTTGCCTCAAAACTACTGGGACTTACTGTACCACAATTCTGGTGTATTTGCAGATTTGCAATCCCATAAGCACTAGCACTATGAATTTAACTCAACAATCAAAGCAGCTAATTCAGATTAGATGTGCATTGTTGTAGTATGTGTAAACAAAGTTCAGTGCAAACTATATTTTTGTTAGAGATTAAGACAAACAACCAATCCATCAAATAAATAAAAACATAACTAAATAAATAAACAAACTTTTCCGAATCATGGGAAATATCTAGATTGGTTTTCATGTGCATTTCACACTCGCCCCCTTATATCTGCTATATTCAATTGCAGCCCTTCCCACACTTATCTTATAACATGTGTACACATTGGGGCTATGCCAATCCTTTTGCACATCTTATGCTTGCATATTACAGAATACATTAGGTGCACACACCTGTGCATGTAAACATTTTAGGGCCTGATTCTGAGCTCATGCTAAAAAGAGTGATGAAAGTCGATATTTTCACCCCCAGTTTCAGCACCATCATTCTGAGAAGGGTGGAAATATTGGAGGGGAAATGGTGTGCTTTCCAGCTGCAAAAGCTGCAAAAATATCCGGTTGTGGCCGCTCCAGTGGCAATGTGAGACCATTTCTCAAAAGACTGACACTTTTCTAATTCAAGAACACTTTCTAAAACTTTCATTAATCTAGAAAAGTGGGGCTGCAGTCTTATAAATGAATTGTTTATAAAGGTAGAATGTATGCAGTGAAGTTTAACGGCACCAACACTGCTTTAATTGAGGTGCTAAAACAGTGCTGCTGAGAGGAGAATCCCCTCCATGTGGTTGACGTGCATTCTTCATGGTTGTTTGACGTGCATTCCTCATGGTTGCAGGGGCAGTTGTCTAGCCATCTATCAGGCTCTTGTAAAAGCTGAGGCGTTCATGTCCCTGCTCCACATTCTTTCCCTGTCAGAATATGGTGCATTTAACAAATGTGTTGTTCCGGCTTGCACCAGCACTAGGCAAAAGGGCTCTGTGGTTCTCCAGAAAAGACAAAGCCAGTGGCACTTCTCAATATTTGGATAACAATGCACTAAAGACCAAATCTTATGGGAGGAGTGAGTGGCTGTGCAATTGATGTACCTGGCTTGGAATCAACATCCTAAACCCACTTACACATTCTCTGCCACACACACAATAGGGTCAGCATTTTCCAAAATGTGAAGCATCGCAATTATTTCAATGGTCCTCATTATAACAACGGTGCCGGTAAATGTATCAGCACCATTGTTGCACTGTTGTCACCGTACCGGCACACTACAAGTCTCTGGGTGGAGGCTGCCCCACCGGCCAGGGTCAGACCTGGTGGGCGGAACGGCACCCGCCCGCAGACTTTCACTGAAGCACTGGCACTGTTGCACACAGTGCTGGTGCTTCCATGCTCCCCATTCCCATTGTGGGTATGGGTATTTACTTTTTCACGCGCCTGACTTCATGGACTGCCAGGGCTGTAATGCCCCAGTGTTTCTGTGAAGTCAGGCGCCGAAAAAAAGTGCACGTCATGCGTCAAACTGCGATTTTACTGGCACGGTTACCGCCGGACTTGTAATGAGACCAATGTGTATGTAAGTCATCCATTCTGTTTCTTAAAAATCTATACCTCCCATGGCAGGATAAATGTTCCCTTTACAGTTACAGTTGAAAACTTGTTTCTGTCTTCTTGTCTTGCGTTTAGGATTTTAGTTGACATCAAGCCCAATTTCAAGCGCAACGTACGTTGTCTCCAGTATATGGATAGTGTATTCCTCTTTTAACAGGGTCTTCTACATAAATCAGCTGAAAATGACTTCTCGAATGTCTTAGCATAAAGTGCATGTAAAGAGCATCTAATGCATGTATTCTCCTTCTTCTAATCACAGTTATTGCTGGACCAGCTCTTAGGTATTTGCATACTTTTATATGAAGGCCAAAACAAAATTTGCATAAAGCAAATGCTCAAATGCCCAGCGTGACATCTTTTCTGCCACATGCCAGTTGATGAGGGGTGACATTCTGGTTAATGTTAGTTATTGTTTCATGCATCTGGTTATTTCCTTGATAATCCTGTCTTCACTTTCTTGAACTATGTTTTTCCTTCTCTTGCAAGCTCTAATGGTGAACACGATTGCAGCTGATTTTTTGTTTACTTTAAATGTACACTGCTATATTCTGTGTCACACTTGAAAGAAACCTTTGAATCCCACGCTCTTATTACCTTAATTCATTTAGACAGAATGATGCAATGTGTTAAGAGGTTTTAGGCAGTAAGTCACCTTTGAACTTGAGCTCAACTAATTATGAATTAAGCATATCTTCCCTTGCATCCATGCTTGGTATTCACTCACATAACCATTTGTAGTGGTTCTGATTGTGTGCAGTCATTAATAATAATAATAATAATAATAATAATAATAATAATAATAATAATAATAATAATAATAATAATGGGTATATGTTCTGGCATTCATTGTACAACATTCAGACTTATGTACAATCACTGAAAACGTTGGTGAACACATCAAAAACCCAGAAGGTGAAACACCTAATCAGACTGTTTTTTATGTACGTTTGCAAGGCTGATGGGGGCTTTAAAAGATTAAGGGCCTGGTTCCAGGGTGTTTTCCAATGGGATTGTGCCATTGTAAAACACTTCTGGGATTAGTCTCTAAATTGCATACATGCCATATGAGTCGTTTTGTTATGTTCAGTTCACTGAAAGGTTCCCGTAGGAGATGCTGGTATTATGACACATGAAATAAGCCTATGGGGAAAAGGGGTTTGAAGCTATTGCATTTTTAATCCACATCAAATTGGTGACTGTGGGGGTCATTACGACTTTGCACAAAGTCGTGTCCGGGTAGTCAGAATGGGGATTTACCAGGTCATTCCCCATTCTGAAAACCATTCCCAATTCCCATTCGAGCCCCCATAGTGCTCAATGGGAATGGGGAAGGAGCTAATAACGGGCCCCCAAATAGCAGGCCCGTTATAAGCTCCCTGGTCCCTTAGTGGCTCCCGCTAAGGACGGCTGGTAAAACCATGGATTTTTTGCACGTTGCTAAGTGACTTTTCATGGGTGCAAAATGACTTTGCACAGCCAACAAGCACGCTGATTCATGGAACGGGGCAATGTGTATTTTTGCCATGCAAAGTGGCTTTGCACACCCAAAAGGCACCTTGCACTTTTACATGAATCAGTGTGTTTGTTGGCAGTGCAAAGTCACTTTGCCACCGTGCAAAGAATTCCATGAATCAGGCCCTTGGTGTACCTGCCTTACTCACCTGTTCAGATGCACCTCATAACCACACTGCCTGCTCTGGCTCCCTCTCATCGACTCCAGTGTACTCCAGTTTCCATTGCATAGCTCTCTCTGTCTCTCCCTGTCTCTCTCGCTCAATTTCTCTGTCGCTCAATATCATTCTCACTTAATAGATACATTGTGGACTGTGAACAACAGGGATCAGGAAGTAGAAGAAAGAACACGTGATTGCGACAGGTACAGTAGGTTCAGGTTTGATGCTTATCACTCCCCTAGCTAAGAAGGTATATACACCGTATCTCCACGTTTGTGGTGCATTGTGCAGGTTGAGAGCAGCCTCGTGTTTCACTATTTCATACACTGTAGCTTTGGCCAGTAGTCCTGGCTGATTTACTATTCTTCACTGGACATGTGACTCTCTTTGCCACAGAAGCAATGGCTTCTTAGAAGCACTGTCTATCACGAAATCCTGGAACTAGCCTGTAGGAAAATTGTCATTTGAAGGAATCGAAGATTTTGAGAGCCAAAACATTAGCTTCTAGCCAGATGGTAGCCATTGCTTGGGGAGGGCGTGTTTTATCCAAACTTGGTGGTGGTTAT
Organism: Ambystoma mexicanum; assembly: GCF_040938575.1. NCBI lineage: Eukaryota > Metazoa > Chordata > Amphibia > Caudata > Ambystomatidae > Ambystoma > Ambystoma mexicanum. The sequence continues at coordinate 1,512,204,287 of NC_090937.1, read as the reverse complement.
AGAAAGAGTGCATTCCTGTGTTGATTGCATACCCTCACCACGGGTGTGAGGGTATGCAATCAACATGCAACTCTATTTACAGGTGGGACTTCCACTCTGTGTCATGAGGAATCCATCTATTGTGAGAACCCAATTGGACTGTGCTTGGTGTTGAGACGAGTCTTGACTGGCAGTCTGGACATAGAGCCGTCCAACATCTCTCAATGCTGTATAATCTTTCCAACATCGACCCATAGTTAGCTTCACTAAGTCTGATGAAATTTGCTTCAGGAAGACAACTGTAAAAAAAAAGAAATTAAAAAAAAAAAACACCCTCTGCTGCAGTAGGTCAACCACCTGAAAAATAGCCCTGTCTAGCAGCAAGAATCTAAGACTGCAGCTGTGTAACTGACGAACTGTTCTATTAAATTCACATATCTGAATACATAACGATCAGAATGCATCAACCCTGTTCAATTTGCCCCAAAACCAATTAAAATAATAATTTCTGTTGCATTATTAGGAAAATATACGTGCTTATCAGCATGAACTATTTCAGGCAGCCCCCGTCCCAATGAACAACAATGGAAGTGGGAAGTCGTTCCATGTGCTACAAATGTACTGATTCTAAATGTGTATAGCCTAATATGTCCCTATGTACCCCACAGTATGTAATTACTTTCCATTGTTGCATTATTCATTGCATGACAGCAATGCTGTTTAATATACATTCTTTAATTATGTTATTACAGGCGGTGCCATTTTTAATTAGACATTTCTGGGCCATTTGAAATAATACCATTTGCTAATATCTGGTTTATATGATGGACTGCTTTGAAGTTACTCTGCATCCATCTTTGGCTCCCAGCGGAGTTTATAGCCTGGCGGGATGAGCGCCCACCTACGGATAGAACTGCAGGTTGCAATTGCAAATTATGGCATCCTTCTGAAAGTGATAAAGCGACAACCGCTGAGTAATGATAATGCTGTTTTTTTTTTCAAGATCCCTAAGACAGTAAAGCGTGGGTGTTAAAATAGTCATCCATATAAATCGTCCCCATACACCATACTTATGCAATATTGGTATAAATTACTATGGACAAAAAAAAACGGCTTGGGTGAATAAGCACCCAGCCCTTTAAAGTGTTCCAACTCCTTTTGAGTTAACTCATAGCATTGCCTGTTACCGTTCAACATATATTTTGTTTAATTTTATGAATGATGTATGCATGCCATCCCCGGGATCCAGTCTTTATAACGACATGTTTACGCAGACATGCGCCTATACTGAAAAGTTTACAATGACAAACCATAACGAAAATACATGTGGAGGTGGGGTAAAGGGTTAAATATTGTGGGAAAACGGTTGGGGTTGGATTTTAGTGTTATGAAACAAGGGTTTGAGCCACCCTCCCCGTCCCCAAAAAATAAAAATATGTTTTATGTTTGTTGTTGCACATTTGTAGGTATAAGTGCATTCGTTATAAAATATGTTGTTATAAAGACATGTAACCACCATGCACAATTATGTGTACAAGCCGTCCCCATTTATGCCTCCCCGATCCATCGACACCACACTCAGCACAAACCCCAGTTTCACATATATAATACCATATATTGGCATACGTTTTGTATTATCAAAAGGGTTTTTGTCGCAAACCATTATAGTGGTCTAACGCCACAAAGGTGTGTCTGTCCGGGGAAATATTGTCTACCAACCAGTGGAAACAGGCCATAGCCAAATGTGTGCTGGTCAGAAAAAGGGAATGAGTTTTAGGGATTGAGTTTGGAATAAATTGCATAGCTGTAGAGTCAGTATAGCACCGGTCGGAAAAGGTGACACATGTAATGGTCCTGCAAACAAGTGTCTACCAGTGTGGCCAGCTTTTAGAACTTAGAGGGCAATGTTGAATTGTGTCAGAAAGTGGTTGTGTCATAGACTTAAGATGTGATTCAACATATCCTTAAAGCATGAGGCTTCTTTGTTGGTTGTTATCATACCTTGACAACCCCTGTACAAACACATCTGGGATTGCCCAGCCGTTTGTCACACGTGACAGAGCCCAGGGTAGACTGTGTACAAGGCAAATGTGGTGGTGTGTACACACAGAGTAAAATACATCGTGTGTATACCGCTTCCATCAGAGGGCCAGACATGAATGGGAACAACCTGTCAGGTGTTTGCAGAGAGAGGTAGTGGATAGTGCAATATTCAGATCTCTATCTTGGATTTGTATTTATTTGAAACACGGATGCCAATTTCAATCAGAAATTACTTACAGTGACAGATTTAATGGTGGTGGAAGCAGTCCCTTGAAGAGTCCTTGTACATTAGCACAAGTATGAGAGCATGTTGTGAGCCAGTTTATGATGGTGTGAAGACAGTGGGTCGTAGACCAGGGTCAGAACCAAACAAAACAGAAAGATACCAGAAACAGATAACATATCATGGCAAAATGAACCTATGAGGGACGTGCCGTAAACTAAAAAGGGGTACTGCACAAATACACTCAATTACACTATTACACAGGACAGGAGGGAGTGATGGTTTCAGGTGGGGGAAAGAAGGTGGAATGAGCGCCCTCTTTGGCAAATATGTGAAGTTCAAGATAATTTTTGAAGACATCCAGGTGGGCTGACATTGACTGTTATTGTCTAAAGTTTCCAACGGAGCACAGTAAGTAGGTAGAATGAACAGCGGTAAGACAAAGCACAAGGAGGACCTGACACATTTAGTTTCAGTGTGTAGGTGGAGCAGAGGGCACATGATGGTGAGTAAACAGAGATACAGTCAGCCAGGTACTGAGAAGCTAAACCATTGATAGCATTGTAGGCAAGGAGAAGGAAAGTTCAAAGTGATTTGTTGTGAATAGAGAGTCAACCAGCATGGTGTTCGTAGGTCGAAGTGGTGGAGGATCTGGGTGTGCTGTAGAGAATGTGGCTAGCACAGTTAAGGTATTTGTCTAGAGTGAGGAAGTACTACAGGGGAAGGCCGAGAAGGAATATGCAGAACTCCACTTTGCTGAAGTGGAGAACTGCAGGTTTCATAGAGTGGTGAGTAATGGATATTGTGAAGGTTAATATAAGCAGTTAATGTAAGCAGCAGAGGCAGTGCTGGGAAGAGTTATAGCAGTGAGAGGCTAGTATCAAAAGGGAGTATAGGGTTGAGTCTCTTGGGCAAAGGAGCAAGAAGTTCAGGCAGGAAATAGATAGGAAAAGGGAGGGTGGCATGAGGAAGTGGGGATTTAACCCATGATGGTTTGCAGTGAGACCATTGGTAATCCGCTGCAAGATGGCTGGTGTGAGGGTGGGAAAGGAGAAAAAGATGTGAGTGCCAACAACAAATATGTGATAGTCAAATCCCTAATAATCAGATCAGGTCAGAGGTATGGAGAGTGGAGACTAGAAGTCTAAGGAATACTGGACTGGGCAAGGGGCATCAACATGGAGAAATGTGGCATAAGAGGTGTGTGAGTTTCTGGATATTTTAAAAATGTGGCTTTACAGGTAGGAGGCATGCACGACTAGATCAGATGTGCAAATCCCTGAAGAGTGTGGAGGAGAGAGGGGTGTTTGACAATGTCAAAAGAGGCAGATAGGTCCAAAAGCGTAATGATAGAAGTATAGAAGAGAGTCCCATGATTACCATCTCATTGGAGTTTTCAATACAGAAGCCAGATTGAAGTTAATCACCAAGGATATTATCTTCAATATACTTAGTTATGCAGTTGAAAACAACCTGCTCAAGGACCATTGCAAAATGAGGCTGAAGGGAACCCAGGCAATCATTTTCTGGGATGTTTCAGACAGCAGATACTTTCGTATTGAACTTGTTTGTGCAGAGTTCCTGTATCCCACAGTAAGATCACCGTACACACTGAGCTTGAGAAATGGAGAGGAAGTCTATGAGGTTGCAGGCGAACATCCTAAGCACTAGTTCAACCAAACGTTTGAACTGGAGTTCTCCTTGTCCCTGTAGAGCCAATAATGGCCAGTTCTATAGTAGGGATACATTGTTGGCATGCTATTTTGACGTGCGGTACACATTTTGCATGCTGAGAATACCCATGTGAGGCTGCTGTATAAACATTCAATGTACCATTCAAGGAAATGTATGAGCATGTGTCCATCGTTGTGGAGACTGGGAGACTTTTAATTCATTGCTGGGCTCTTCTAGGAATAATCTGTATAAACTCGACCTCTTTCCAACCACGGTCATTCTATGTAATTGCCTCAATAGGTTAAAGGATGGCAGCAGGTTCACCCAAATCATATTGGGAAAATAGCTCATGTTACTGGAACTGGATTAACAACAGATTGATTTAGTGTGATAGAGGAAAAACGGAAAATGATGTTTAAAAAAGTGGAAGGGCAAATTCCACATGACAAAAATACTTGGCTTTTCTTTGGAAAATAGGCTGATGCCTGCAGGGGGCTGTGGTATTTTCCACTGAATCACAAGTAGTTAATTCTCTGGGTGTTTTGGAATTTCCGTGCAGGGTGAAATGGGCAACTTGCAAATATGTCTTCAGGTCCAATGTGAAGAGAATTGGTTGGAACACATATACATTTGTCCAACGCAGAATCATTGACAAGTGAAATAATGATCTGGGCAGCTGATCTTGGCAGCTGATGCAGCTGGGCTGGGCAGCTGATGCCTTTTTAAGCTTTTCAAAATCTAAAAGCAAGTGCACTAAAAATTGACAAAACAAAAATTGGTTCTCATACCTGTCACATTCCAAGAAACATAGAAAGTACAATCTGGGAGTGGATATGACTCGCGCATCTTTTTACACGCCGGCTGGATTGCATTGAAGTTGTGTCAAAACACATTAATTTGAAGTAAAGGGACTCCCAGAAAAGGCACTTTTCCAGCAGTAGAGCAAATGCATTTCAGTTATTGTATTTTGTGGACATAAATTGCATGGGCCATTCCAAGACACTTTAGCTTGGCTAATGCTCAGAAATCTGATTCTGGGTGCCTGGAAACCACAATATTTCTTATTGCAATTCTGATGGAAGATAAGGTTATTACTGTGAGCAAATTGGTCCTTGGGAAGCAACTTCAGTCATAAACATTTTATAATGCAAGGCACATTTCAAAGTATTTGAAAACGTCAGCCATGGATTTGGCAGATTACTTCCTTCCATGTCAAGCCTCATTAATACAAATGCCAGAGATGATGTGTATTTATGTGTCTGTTTAATGCGCCTGCTTCCACAATGAAGGGACTTCAGGGTGAAAATTGAAATAGCTGAATGATAGGAAGTCATGAAAGGGAAAAATAAATTATTTGTCAAAACCATCCAAATCCAAACTGTCAGTTACATCTGCATTGAACATGGCTAGACAACAATAACAGACACTTTTAGAGAGGGTCTTCCATCAATACTTCCCAAACAACTAAATATTTTTTTTTCACCATTTCCCCAAAAATACTGCCCTCTAGTCCATACTTTGTAAAGCACTCTGCTGTTATCATGCTAGTTTTGAACAATAAATAATGGATGAAATGAAAGAGAATTAGATAAGATAACGGTATAAGCAGTTTACTGCCTGCTTTCGCCTCTGTTTAAACTTAAGTTCAAATGTTTGAATTCTGGTTGGCTGACTCAAAATTGTAAGCATTCCAAAATAATAAGGGCCCAATTCATAGAAAAAGCGCATAGACTTGGGAAATTACTCTGCGCATAAACCACTTTGCGCGTACCTGTGCTCAAGAGCAAGTAATGCGCATTTTGCATATTCATGCATTTCAACCACAAAGTAACCCTAGGCGCAATTAGAGCGCAGAAGGGCCATGGCACGCCACCACACAAATCAAAACCTCCAACATATACAGACCTTTGCGCAGTCTTCATCTGCAACATCATTCACCCAGGCAATATTGGTGCCAATCCCCTGCAACCAAGGCAGCACCCGGTGACACTGCATAGGCTCTCCCGTAACTCCCAACTGCACTGCAAACAACATGCGTACCATTTCCCGTAAGTTAAGTCGGACTCTGGTAAATATGCATGCATATCTCAGTAAATGAAGGCTGCACCTCGCTAACCTACATACGGACACCCCTAACAGCAATCGACACCCCAACTGTGTGTATGCACACATACATTCCTGATCCCATCTCGCCTTTGCTTGTTGGTTCCAATTTGATTGTTACTTTGCGGGTCCTTTCATCTGTCGGCTAGACAGCGAGCATTCCGTGCTTCTTCACCCGATGTGACGTTGCACAGTCAGACCCATTAATATGCATTTGTATGAGCAATGCTAGGCATGCAAATCCTTTGCATAGCCCGTCCCTCGACGGGTCCACATTGGTCCTTAATCTTCCTCATTTTGCATATGGAATGTGGAATATGCATGTTCTGCCCTCTATTTTCTCCTTGCGTAGGCCCATCCAAAACTTTGCATGGAGTCTCGCACAGAGCACCCGACTGCACGCAAGATGAGACGAACCTGCACAAAGACCATGCAAGGTGCCAGAAAAGCATGCAATGTCCATTCCATGAATTGATGAAGGGAGTTGTGTGCACTGATCAGTGCACAAAGTCACTTTTCAGCAAGCAAAATATTCTGTAAATCAGGCCTATTGTGTTTAATTGAGTACTATTAGCACATTGAGAGCAGTTTGTACCTCCTCTCAGCCAATTAGAATTAAGAGTGCAGTCAATATCTGCTGTTATTGACTGCATTCTGAACAGTCTGTCCTCAAAAGTAAACAGGGAACAACAAATACATTTCCAGGCAAGATTGTTTTCAACAACTCAATTTCATTTGGGGAGGAGTGTTTGTCTGCTGCAAAATCCTATTGAACACAACAATGACAAAGCTAAAACATTGGGAATGGATTTGCCTTTCTTATAGAGAAATTATTTACTTTTACAGGGTTCCTTATACATGCTCATGTTAAAACCACTCCATTATAACTAAGTTTGCAATTTATATGCTCAATTTCTGAAGACCAGGTTATTTAAATTCTCCAAAACACAAACACATTTAATTTACTAAATCGGTGTGTCTATTTACCTTACTCAATATCAAAGTCATGTTTATACTTCACCATAAGATGGATATTGCTATTATGGGCTAAAAGCCTTATAGACCAAGGGAGGGGTCATTATCTCTTGGCATAATGGCCCTTTCCTAATGTATAGACCCTCGGCTTCACCTCAGGCCATAACTTGGTGGCGAGTCATTATTCTGTGACAATGACCCTCTGTCGGTCTATGGTACTATATTAATATAAGTATGCACATACCTACACATCTACAGTAGTAAGTGTTATACATAAAATAACCTATTGTTAACAATTAGCAGCATGCAGTAGGTAAGGTGATGAGGCATTCACACTCTAAGGCCTTGATTAACAAACACCAAATGTCAATGGGGATTTCCATTGAAAACATTTTTGTAAATCAGGACCCATGTTACTGTATTCCTGAATGATACATTGTGGGTCTGTTTTACTACACAGGAGTACTATGCAAACGTGTGCAGGTCATACAAGGAATCCTGCTGTTCATGGACCACTTTAGCAAGGTATAAATCAGAAAAGAGATGCGCAAACATCATCCAACAGTGCACGCTTACTACTGCTTTTCAAGGTATCCACCACATCCATGCAACTGACAGCTGTTATTTGGTTGGTGTGTGCTGCCCGAGTTCCTCACTTTTCATGCAGGATTTGTGGGCTATTGCCAATATTGATGCAGTCAATGTCTGAATATACTCACGTGGGTGATCTCAGGCTTAACAGGAACAGCTGTTTGGGGAGTAGGCATGTACACATGTTCATTGACTTTCCCTGTTATGTGTACAGTGTAGGTGCTAACAATTCATGCCTGACACCCCATTAAAATGTTGTGGCCTTCAGAACGTACCTGAAGCCGACCTTGCTCTCTGAGAAATACCTATTCTGGCCAAATAATTTTGACCACAGCTTGGTATCCTTTTGCAGAGGGTTTGCTGCAAAGCAGATAATGTGTCTGCTTTTTTATTCTCTGTCATTACTAGCAGAAGTACCTGTTCTCCGAATGAGGTTCTGAAGAAAGACATGATAATACACTCATCAATTGTTGAAAAATAATGAGCCTGTAGGCCACTGTTCTGCCTCACCCCGGCATGGTGCAATTCAGTGTGGTACATTGTGGTGAAATTATCTCGGAATAAGTGCATCCTACGACCTTGAAAAGTATTCTTTGAGCTCTCAAAGGGGCCTCAAGTTTTGTTCCTCATTTCGGGAATGGTTGAGAAACAAAATGTTTTGTTTCCCTTCCCGGTGAACATGGTTTACAGGTTTGTTGGCAGGTACCATGTTGCAAAACTCCTCTGGAAAAGTAATTTCACCTCATGTGGGAAACCTGTTTGTTTCCCTTCCCCCGGTGAACATGGTTTATGCATTGTAAAACTTGTTTAGAAATAACATGTTTTTGTTTCCTTTGTCAGTGAACATGGTTTACAACTTTGTCGGTAGCACTATCTCGCAATAAGCATCTGGAAAAAGTAAAATCACCTGATGCTGCTTTCACTTCGCCTCTCAGGTACATTTAGCTCCCATGCATTCTTTGTTTTCCTTACCAGTGAATAAGGTTTAAGGGTTTGTTTGCAGGCCACAAAACCACAAACACATTTTTTATTTTTGCTGAAATCCCAGGGAAGGGGTATGGTGTCCAAATTTCATGTAGCCAGTGATGTCAGCAGGGTCATAACAGGTAACTATGCAAAGTTTGGTGCAGATTGTTGAAAAAGTGTGGAATTGTATAAGGAACTACGCGTCGCCAGGCCACAAACCACACATTTTTCCTTGTTATGAAATCTGGGGAAAGGGGTGGGGTGTCCAAATGTCATGTAGCCAGTAATGTCCAGAGGGTCCAAACAGGTAAATATGCACAATTTATTGCAGATTGGTGAAACGGTGTGGAATTGTACAATGAAAAAAGCTTGCCAAGTCACAAACCCACCAACACCTTTTGACTTGTGCTGAAAACCGGGAACAGGGAGGGGTGTCCAAATGTCATGTAGCCAGTATTGTCCAGAGGGTCCTAACAGGTAAGTATGTAAGATGTATTACAGATTGGTGAAACGGTGTGGAATTGTATTACGAACAATGCTTCGCCAAGCCATAAACCCGCAAATCCCGCAAAAAACCCACAAATATATACTTGTATAGATATAAATAGATTGTACGCTGATCACATTCAGTACGGAAAAAGAAGGCCTATATGTCATGCCAATGTATTAGGTTTGCAGCACAGTTCTGAGTGGCAGATTCAGGATTTGGACACATTCCTCCGGCTGTATTCCACAATGAATTATGCGCAAACCCGCAGCTTCCGATTTTGCCATTAACGTGAAGTGGCATCCCTTGATTTAAAAAAAGCTCCATGGGCTACGTCATGTTTAGGTTGTAATGGCACAGTGTTTTTTGCACTTTGCAAAGTGTCCTGGCACCACAAAAATGCCAGCAGTAGTTCTTCACAAACCAGAAAGACATAATATAACCTTATAGTGTATGATGTTGTGCCTTTTGTTGTGTTTGGTGATCACAGCCTGTGTGGTGTTTCATAATAGTGAGAATGGAAGATTTAGATACTAAAATGTTCGCCAAATATAGGAGCAATGAAAAGGTGGTCAAACGAGGGCCAGGGTGTTATTTTCCAGTAAACAATCACTCAAAATCGATTGCTATTATCAACATGAGAGTGGAAGGCGATTCCATGCAGTCTACTACAAATTCAGGGAGAGCCAGGACAGGTGTTCAAGCTTGAAGACAATGTAACTTTTCAGCTCTCTTTAACAAAAGCACTATGAGAAGCACTCACCTAACACATCAAGTGGACTGCGATGAAAAACAGACTAACACAATGATAACAATCAAAGGATCCTGGTGATTATCAAAATGCTTTTCTGTTATGTGAATGAATGGCAAACCCTCTTTAATTAGCAATAGCAATGCGAGCTGATTCCATCAATGTGCCCTCAATCTGTTTTGTAAGGTCACCACATTTAAAATGTAGCTTCTTTCGATAAGAAATATATCATGGACTCACTTTGGTTCACGTTTGGTACCGCATCCATGCCATCAAACAAACTCATTAACGCAGTCTTGAACCAGTTTATTTCATGACAATACAATAAAACAACCCACCATCGTATCAGAAAAGGGGCACAACGACAGAGTCAAACTCTCTCTTTATATTGATGTTTTCATACTCCAACAAACAGGGATCCTCATTACGACTTTGGAATTAGACATGCCCTTAACAAAACGGTGTCCGGGTCCGGTTTCCCTGAATGGGGAATTACCGGGCCATTCCGAGTTTGGAGGGCCCGGTAATTCCTCCCTCAGGGAACTCGGGCCAGGACTTTCCCCATTCCCATTTGAGCCCCCATAGTGCTCAATGGGAATGGGTGCAGGAGCTAACAACGGGCTGTTGTTAGCTCCCGGGTCCCCTCGCGGGACCCGGTAAAGACGTCTGGTAAAACCAGACATCCACATCAGGTCCCGCGAGGGAACCTTGTAATATTGCGGAATGGGTTTAACGGGTCCGCCACCATTAGCGGCACCCATTAACCCATTCCGCAATACTTATAATGAGGGAGTCATTCAGGTGATAGTGATTCTTAACACCTTCCACAGTAATAGTTGCCCATCCTTGATGGCAAGTAAACTCTGTCTCCATTACATCCGCTCTCCTTTTATTGCAGCTGTCTGGTTGGAAGGCCTCGTGGGCTTTACCACTGCTTAGATCCAAAGCTTGATTTAGAATACCAATACATGCATCTACGTACCAATAAACATGGCTGCCCTTCCAGCACCTTGTAAGGAGGATCACATGTGTGTTTTGCCTCCACACAACACCATTCGGTGCATAGTGGCATTGCAGCATGCAAACACGTATAGCCAGTTACACAGGGTGGCCTTTGGGATGGAAAGTCCAAGACAAAGTTATACCGTTATCAGATTATGATGGACAAACGAGAGAGACGACGTTTGACCACTACTCGCCAGCTTTGACAAAGTGAGGGTTTGTAGTGACATGTGGCATTATTTACAATGTGTGAGGCATATCTTGTAAGTAATGATACATGGTCAATGTTTTAGAGCGTTGAATATGTCTTACAAATGCAGTAGAGCAGAGTGGATGTGTTCTAACATGACTCCTCCAGCAAGAGAGAGAGAGTATTGATGCTCGAAGTCTGAACATTGCAAAGCCATTGGCAATGCCATCTTCATATATGACTTCCTTTGTCAGTTGCGCGTCTATACGCTGACCTCCAAGCAGCCATGACATGCTTTATACACAGTGACTGTGGCTCAGTGGACTCCTGCATCTCCTCAAAGGATCTGTGTGTGTGTGTGCTGAGGAAAGTAGCCATGGAATGCTCTCCTTCCAAACAAGGTGTAGTTACGCTGGTACTGGATACATGGTAGAACAGTATGGATTGGGACTGGAAGACCTGCAGCTATAAATGTTGCACAATATGTATTGAAACAAAGACAGATCTTTAAAGTCAGGGTTGCTGTCAAACGTGATGCGGACTGAGGTCAAACACAGACGCCTCACTCGCCCGTCTCGACTGCCTCCTCCGCCTCAACCCGGTAAATAGCTACGTGTCTGTTTTTACCCTTGCACTAAAAGAACAAAGTGCTCCACTAATGCAATCTCTGACAATGTACTGCCATTTTTAAGCTGCATTCAATAAATATGGTAAACTACAGTTTTAGAACAATTGACACAGAAAAACTGGATTTCAAAAGGCACATTTAAATGCAAAGGTTACACTATGATAAATGACTCACCGTTTCTGTGTATGGAAGTCATTAGAGACTAGACATACCGAACACTCGTTCTAGGTTCTGTGATAAAGCGCAAATATCATCATCCAAAGATGCATATGTAATCGGTAGCAGACCATGTTTAAAAAAATAAATCCTTTAAAAAAAAAGAAAATGTCCTGTTATTTCAGCTCGTTCTTTTCTTTATTTTTCACTACTTTGTTATGAACCACTAATCGACAGGCTGTTAATAAATGATTTCATTCAAATTCAATTCAAATAGAACATTTCCTATTGAAGAGTGTTTATCACCTCCTGCCTATGTTATTATATTTTTTTTTTCTTTACCTTCGCTTTGTAAGATTACTTGAAGTATTACTTGTGTGCTGCCTTTGAATAATTATGGAGGCGTGTTATCAAAGTACATTCCTGAAAGTCTTTTCCATTGCTGTGTGTCACAGTAGTTGGAAGAGCCAACTTGATACATATCGAAGTCCCAGGAGGTATTCGAAAGATCACACTTCGTTTCTACTCTTGCTTAGTGCAGCAGCTCTGTTTTCAAAGACATTTCTTCTGACGACAAAGCAAAGAGCAACGTTTAGGTCTTATCAAGAATGGGCACTGATCTTTATTTATGTATTCATAAAGCTGAGCATGACATATATCGCCTTTCAAACTAGCAAAAGGATAAGAGCAAAAGGGTTTGACTAGTTAGACGTGTTATGCTGCCACCAGTGACAGGACATAACTGAAATGAAAGCATTGGGGAATAATTCAGGACGCCATCTTTTTTCAACAAAGTGATCTGATCTTCACCTGTTCTGAGCAATGTTTAAATGTCTATCCTTAAGGGTTCGTTTTAGGCATTAGAAATGAAACAAACATGGTATAAGTTTTTCTTTTCTAGGATTTGAAATTGACAATCCTAAATGGACGCAATGTGAACTTGGATAACACGAATTAAGACTGACAGGTGAAATCTTTGGAATTAATGATAACCGCTTGCATTGCTTAAGTCAATCATCCAGCCCATATTTATTCAGCTTGCCATGGCATTGCCGAAGGGGAAACGCCATATGCAAATCATGTATTTTTCCACCCCAACATGGGCAGTCCAGTCAAAATGGCAAGTCACACCCCTTCATATGAGACCACAAGTAACCCCAGACAAGTTTCAGCCTCATTGTTCATTATCAATGCAGTGTAGGATGGGTCGCTAAACACAGCAGGCTATGAACCCAAACATTAGACATGACAAATCTTTCATTGCCATCCCTAAGTATTTGTTTACCATAGAAGAAACATGAACCATTTATGTACAAATACTTTCTTTAGAAGAATAAAAGATGAGTGATATTAATGAAATAACTTTGTTAATATTGTAGACAGTATCCCGTGATTTAAAGCCATACATTGCCTATAATTGTTGTTTGGCCATAAATCAACACACATATACATGTTGTTGTACGTTAGCAGATCATTATAGTAGCTAATTTACAACATATAAATATACGTTTTTCAATGTATTTTAAATCTCAACCAATAAAATGATAGCAAAATAAGGCAGGCATGTTTTACCTAGTCGATCTGACCGCTATGCAGCATTGAATCTGGCATATTAAAAATTAAGTTGCACTTGCAAGCGATTATATCTAATTTGTGTATTCTTCTGGTGGAACACCCACTCATCTAACACACCCTACCAAAACAATCCTACCCCAATATTCTTTAACAATAAAAAGGCTGATTTCTATTAGAAGTTTAAGTTTTATTTCAAATAATAATAAGTACCTGGGAATAGCACCAACACTATTCTGTACAGTATTATTCAGGCGATTTGCCTACTGAAAATAAAAATGAAATGCCTGCTATTGTCTCACTAGTGTTGACATGCAGAAGGACATTCATTCACCCTGTTGGGCCTTGATGTGTGTTGGGAGTGTCATCCTGGTGACATGTGCACGTCATCTGTGTGTCGGGTGTGTATTCGTGTATGGGCGCAGCATGCATTGGGTTCGGATAGTGGTGGCCCCAGCATGTGTATATGGATATGTGTCGTGTGCATGATGGGCTATGTATCGGCTAGCGTTGCTGCCACATTTGGAGGACAATGAAGTTGATTAGTTATCGTGTTTTTGTAGGGACACTCACCTTCATCTGCCGATGTTGGCATGCCAAACTCTGCTCCCCCGACTCCTTCGATTGACTCCACATCTATGACTGAGCTGCAGGTCTCCTCCCATCTGGCCAATTTCATTGGTGAGTGTGGTCCTCCTCCTGTTGCCAGCCCCTGGCTCCGATTGGCCAACAAGATGTTCCGGACTCTCAGCCTGAGGTCATCCCACCGTTTTTTACAATCACGCACTGTGCGTGCGGTGGTGCACTTACTGCACTTACTTTCTGGGCAACTTCTTCCCAGATGGCCTTCTTCTTGAGCTGGGCTGGACGCCTGAGGTCATTGCAGAACACAACTTCAGCATTCGCCACTACGGTGTCAGCTAACATGTTCAGCTCATCGTCCGTGAGCTGTGGTTTGCGCAGTGGGGCTGTGCCTTTCCGGGTGGCCTTCGACATGTTCTCTGTGGTGGCCTAGGAGTTCTGGTGTTGAAGGTCCTGTATGTGGAGGACGGCAATGGATTGTGTTTTTGAAGATGACCGCCATGGCATTTCCCGTTCCGGCGCAATGACATTACTTCCGGGTCCGGTATTGATGGGCCCGTTATTAGCACTATGTTAATACCGGTACCGCTAGCCGAGGGCGGAGACGTTCTGTGCGTATTCGTTGATGCCGCTATCTGGGGGTTTGAGGGTCATTACCGGCATGCCGGTATGCCCGTTACCGGCATGCAGGAGTGCGCGTGCTCGCTCACTCTTGATCGCCTGCTATTTGCGGGTTGGTGCCAAACCGGACATGTTATTAACGGCATGCCGGTACAGGCTGATTTTTAGCGCCAACCTCGTAATGAGGCCCAATGAGTTCTTGACTAGGGTAAGTTGTCTGCATCAGGATCCCTCTTTAAAAAATAGATCTTCTTAAAGTGATCCTATAATTTACTTCCAAGGTAGAATCACACTAACCACTTCTCCAGTCAAACAAACCCTATTTGCAGTGTGTTTAGGCTTAAATAGCTCCAAGGTTGGTAAACTAGGCGTTAACCAATGGAAAGTCCCCTTGCCACACGGCCTATGCTGGATAATGCTGACCAATTAGCTGTCCATTGAATTATGTATTTTAAATAATATCTATACTGGGATGTGTCCGGGCAGAACCATCAGATAGGCATAGGCCAGTAACGTAACTAACCCCTATTTGTATTTGTATTGGTATTTGTTTGTGACTTGTATGACTTACATAACACTTTCCACAAAAGCAATGAACAGGGAAAACAAGTTACAGTACACTTAAAAGCATGGTTGTTGTCCAAAGTGAAGAAGGTAGCTCTTGAGTGTAGTACAAAATAGAGAGTAAGAGGTAATAGAATGAAGAGATAGGGTAAGAACATTCCAGTAAGTAGGAGCTAGCAAAGTAGAAGTGCACAGTTGTTAAAGGGCATAGGGGGATGAGGAGCAGATAATAGAAATTGAGACTTAGTTAAAGAACACGTGCAGGAGAATAAAATGAGAGGAAAGATAAAAGGGTCTAAAACCATAGAGAGATGTACAAACAAGAGAGAGAAAGTTACATTTGAGATGGGGGTGAAACGAAAGCCAGCCAGGAGAAGACATTGGTGGATAAATTGAGTAACAAGGGGAAAGAAGGTATTGAAGAAGAATAGAAGCATTGGAAACAGACTTTAAAGGGGCCAACTGAGAGACAGGGAGACCAAAGGGCGTGGAAGAGCAATAGAATAATCCTGAAAACATAATTGAAGAAATCAAAAGCTTGGTGGCATCAAACTTGAGAAAAGGACAAGATTTGCATATGTTTAAACAGATCATAACGACACACATGTGAAATAATAGAGATGTTATGAGAAAAGGATACATCGGTATCAAGATAAAGATTAAAAGTATGAGCAGAAGATGAAATAGGTAGGTATGAAGGAGGAAATGAGACTTAAGAGGGAGGAGAGAAGAATAGTATTAGCAGGAAAAAAGGGAACTTTAGTTTTAGTAGCATTTAAGATGAGAAAATGATCCGACATCCATGATTTAATAGCTAGAAAACATGAGGTATGATTATTATGAAGAGAAAGATGAAAAGGAAGAAAAGGACAGACAAGCTGAGTATCAACCACATAGAAATGATATTCCAAAAGACAAGATGATGGCACCTTAACAGGAGGTGAGTAGAGAGAGGTTTGGTTAGATAAATAGGAATGAAACCAAGATAAACAAGAACCAGAGAACCCAAAAGAAGAAAGAGAGGATAGGAAAAGTGTATGATCTACAGTGTCACCAAAGCCGCCAATAAATCCAATCGAATCAAAAGAGAAGAGTGTTTAGAGTAACGAGCAGGAAGCAGCGAATCACAAACAGTTTGGTGAGCAGTATGAGCATTTAGCTGAAAGAAGAACATATATAGTGTGTGATAGAAAGAGAAAGACAACTGATCTGCACCAGAAAAACAGCTACACTGGTGTCGCTTGCGGTGGTAGAGTACTCGTCGTATAGAGAAAAGGTGGAGGGTAAGTATGGTTGAGATGGGTTCCGAGAAAGGAAAAAAAAGAGTAAAGTAAAGGTAAAGAGAATCAAGAGAAGAGGAAAGAGAAGAAGACAATATAGTAGCCGCGTCATAAGCAGAAAGGACACAAAAATAATGATGCACAGAAAGATTTGAAACACAAGAGGAAACAAAGAGAGGAATATTAAAGGCATGAAGATCTCGACAAACATATGTCGGAGCTTCGGAGCCAGGGCAAGTAGGTGAATGAAGAGAAGGAAGAATCAAACAAAATAGAAGATGATGATCAGAAGAGTAAACAGGATGCACAGAAACAGACTTCATGGATAAAGATGAAATAAAAATAAGATCGAGACAGGAGCTATATACATGAGAAGGAGGAGTAGAGAGGGCAGAAAGGAGTCAAGAATGGAAAGAAACAGAAGAGATGAGAGAGTAGTAGAAAGATGAAGATTGAAAGCACAGAGACGTATAAATGGAGTATAACAGGGTAAAATAGCAGAACGGAAGATATCAATATTGTCACAACAGGTTCCCACAGGACTGGGAGGCTGATGGATAAATGAAAAGGTTAGAGATTCAGATTTTGAGAAAGAGATAAGTGAATATTCAAATGAAGAAAATGTGGGAAGAGAGAACAAACTAGGAGAAGAAACAGCAGATGAGCGATAAAGAATAACACTTCACCCCACCAGGCCAAGGACAGAGGTTTGTGAACAAAAGGCTGTGCCAGAGGTAGACAGGCATGCAGGAATTGCAGTGTTATAAGACACGAGCCATGTCTCAGTAATACACAGAAAGTGTGCATTCAAACAGAGAAAAGTGTCTAACACAGAGTGGAATTTGTAACAAAGAGAGTGAGCATTCCAGAGAGCAATATTAGCAGGTGGAGGGTAACTAGAGTAGGAAGGATAGATACGATTAGCATAATCACAAAAAGAACGACCAGAAACAGAACTAGAAGGAATACAGGACATAGAATTTGAGACAGGCATGTCAGCAATAGCAGAGAGACAGAAACAATTAAGTCAGAGGAGCAATATTGGAGCAAGCACTATGACGGTCAATAAGTGTAAACCAGAAAGTGAATAAGCTGGGTGTGCTGCAGCAAAGAAAGCTGGAGCAGCAGTTGAGCATTGCATTGGAGCTAGAAATAATGAGAATAGAAACAAAAAAGTGAAAGTTATGAAATTATCATCCAACTGCAGAGAGCTGCAGACAACAGCAACTGGACTTTGCCTGACTTCACCCTGGTCTTTGCCCAGGAAAGTATGTTAAAGAAGTCAAACATTGTTGGTGGGTGTGTGACTTGGCGAAGTATTGTTCCTTATACCAATTGACACCGTTTTGCCAATCTCCACCATATTTGGCACAGTTACCTGTTAGAACCCTTCAGACATTACAATGTGTTTGTAGGTTTGTGTCAAAATACCACACAAAACATTTGATATAACCTAATACATATTCTGAAAAGTCAAGATGATCAAAATCACTCTCTACATAAATAGGTATTGATGTGCATGTCAAATATGTTAATTAAGGGACTTCACTGTATTCTCGAAGTTCTCAGACCCCCATCTTGCTCGTCTGCAACTCTTCTGGCTCTGATATGCATTGCTGAGCTCTCCTGGAGTCTCTTGGGTTCTCGATACTCAGATAAAAATACTCAGGCAGCATAGCATGAGCTGGAGACAGCTTTTCAGGGACGTTCTGTTTATTCACGCCAAACTGACCCATACAATGCATCTTTATCAAGTACAGGAACTCAGCCCCTGTGCTGAAGACAGAGCTGTTTATATACTAATTCTCAGAGTGAAAAACAGCCCCAACCTTTCTTAAAGATACTTTATGCAAAACTTTCCATTTGACATTAATCTCACACCTGGCAAGTAGTCATTCTCTGCTTTAACCTTCAAATTGAGATACATTTGCCACCCGCCACCTGATTTTCCCGGTTCAGTAACCCTTATATGGTCATGCAGCTGTGTCCTTTGGCTAAAAACTCAGACACGGCCTCATTAGCTGTCTGGTCTCAAACTGTCATCTGGCCCCACACTTTGCCCTCAGACTCTCTATTGAAGAAGGGTGGTAAGTAATGTTATGGAACCTGTGAACAAACACCAATTTCCATGCCAGCTGGTGGTAAATAGGCCCACAAAGGGTCAAACATCCTACAGGTCAGCACAGAATACCCAGTTGAAAGAGCTGGCATGAACCAATTTTCACATTCTATGAATCTTGAAAATGACTAAGCAGTTCTGATAACTCTTTAGGCATGCTCTGGGCAGCGTTCCTCTCTGATATGCCTTCCCCATATTGTTTCTTACGTCATTGTAGAGCTACAGTGCTAGGATTAATTAAAACATTCAACAAAAGAATAAACCAAATATGACTGCCAATTATTTCCCATATGCCTGCCAATCTAAAAATGGTTAATGTCAAAGGTGATCTTCCAAATTCAAAGAAGGTATGTCTGCAATTATCAAGAGTCACTTTGCCTGGAAATAAATGAATGCCTAGCTCCACACACCCTCCACTCTCCACCGTACCTGATACTGGGTAGCTGATACCCATTGTTTCCTTGCCTGGTTGCTTATATATCGATTGCTGACAAACTGGATGCCCTCTCCCTCTCCTGTCCTTAGCTCCAATCTCCTTTATTGCTCTGCTTCACTCGCCATGTCCTTCCCTCTATGATGTCAAAGTACTCAGTTGGGTCCCAAAGCTAGGTGCATGCTCAATAAATTCCCAATTAATATTAATAATAACAATAATAATAATAGTAGTAATCACTTGTATTAATAATATTAAATTCATAATAATAATAATAATAATAATAATAATAATAATAATAATAATAATAATAATAATAATAATAATAATGATAATAACACCCTCCCTGTATCTGTACGCCATGAGCCCGAGCTCCTTAAGTTCCGGAAACTCCTCAAGACCTTCCTCTTTGCTTCCTCCTTCTCTCTCCCTCTACCGTGCTAACCTCCTCTCCTTTTCTCTACTGCCTCACTCCTCCTTCCCTTTCCTAACTCTGGTCAGTTTTACTGACTGGTAGCCTGGTTCACCTTTAGAGCCTCACAGGTCCCAGGCTCCCTCGCCAGTCTTGCACTTGCCTCTGGGCCACTGTACTATGTTCAGACTACTGCACTTTCAGCATACGTGACATTAGAGGTGTAAACTCTCTTCACTTAACCCAGGGCCCTGCTGGACTGGGCTCATTTACCATCCCCCCGCACATCAGTCTGTACACTACATGACACAAATTTACTAGGACTAGTAAGATCTGTCTTGCCCCCCCTCCCCTGCCCCTTTGTCTCCCCTCCTTAGTTTGGTTACGCCTGAAACATTTCATGCACTTGCACTACGCTAGTTAGATCATTCAGAAACTTCAAGGCCTATGAATGACTACTGTATTCCCTTGCTCCCTTCCCGCCTTGAAGATCTTTGAAGCACTTGACTTGTGTATTGTTTACAAATAAACAATAAATAAATAAATAAATAAATAAATAATAATAATAATAATAATAATAATAATAATAATAATAATAATTGCTCACAAAAAATTCACCAAATCAATAGAACCTCCCAACATTTTAGCATCTACCAAGCTGGCAGATATGAAGATAATGAGGATTACTCCCTCTCTAGCTAACACTTGTTTGGTGTGATGTTACCTGAAAGGCACCAAACCACATATTTGGCAGCACTATGTAAGATAGTGCCAACTGGCAGTGTCCTTTTCGCAAATGTTGATGCTGGAAATGGGGGGGGGGCAAAAGATCCCGGTACCGCGGCCATTTAAGTGATCTGTGACGACCTCAGCAAATGTAAGCTGCTGTAGTTTATCACTGGCTTTACTGAGACACACGTCCAGCTGCTCACAGTGCTACCGACTTTTAAAATGAATTTATACGCTCGTTTATCTATAGTTGATAACATGTGTGTGCACTAGCAAACTACATGTTTCAAAACACTGCATTCCAAAATGAATACAGTGATTTCTGCATTCTCAGATGTGACATATATTAATATCCCCTTGTTTGCATTCTGCTCATGTGTTTTCCAAAACATGTTGTTCACTTGACATCACTCCAGCTATCATTTCTGCCATGAAAGTAGAATATTTACTACTTCCAGTGTGGTGCTTTGAATGATCAGAAATGGTTCAAGTGCCACACCTGTATAAAGGGACACAATATGCGTCTAATATATAATTTAAAGGGGAGACTGATATACTGTTTACACAATGAACAGTGCAGGAGAAAGAGGCCTGAATTGTAATTTGTTAAGTTTTATTTCAGCTGTAAAACAAACTGCTGTCACAAGGCCTCATTCCAGCCTATAAATCAGCAGCATGTGGTTCGTTGTTTTTAGAATGTTTTTCTTTCTTTTTTTCTATAAGAGATTTAATATAACTCTCAAGCTATAAAGTGCTAAATCATATTGCTGGCTGTAAATCAGTAAGTTCAATATAAGGCATGTGAAAATAACGTCCTGTCTGCCCACCCTATTGCTTCTTGAAAGCAGTGATGTCTAGAGAGTTATGAAGTATATACCAGCCCCGGCTCAAATTCACAGAGGCTTTTCATAGGAATTAAATCACTGTGACCAGAAGGTTGAATATTGCATCAACTATTTCTGTTGGGAGACACATGCATGTATTGTGAAGTCAGCAGTTTGGGGCACCAATTGACACTTCATACGTCAACACTAAAGTCAGTGTGACAGTGTCCTTGCATGACACTGACAGATACTTTTGGGCGCATCTGCCCGCTGCGGTGCTTGCCACACTGTCCATGTCTATTGCAATCGTACAAGATGTGGACAAATATTGTATAGGGGACTCAAAATCTTCAGTGAAAAATCTAGGTAACTTACCGAAAGTACAGATAAACACATTCTCACTGAGCTTCAACTTACAACCTTCCAACATTTTGTGTATAGAAGTGAACACCAAGTCTTTGGTCACCGCATGTTTTTTTTTTTAATACATTTCCCTTTGACCCCCTGCGCAGCCAGTGGTGAGTGGTAATGGGCATAAAAATACTAGTGCTGACTCCTTGTATTTGACTAATAGAACATATTATGTTGGGATGTTAGAATGCATTAGCTTCAAAGTCCAATGGACTTCTTCATCGGGTGATGGTCACAGAGCTAATGAGTATCAAGGAAACACAGTCTGGCCAGTTCTTTCACAAAGAAAAAAGTACACCCGGCCTTTTATTCATTGTGTGAAACACGAGTATGCATGAAATGCTGACGTGGGGGAGTTGTTGGTGCGTGCAAGTAGGGTTCTTTTGAATCTGACCACATGCTTTTGAAATAATGCCATGTAAACCACATTCTTGGAAATTGCATATAATTGCCTATTGAAATAAATTAGGCCTACAACAAGTTGTAGGGACGTCAAATCATGATGAAGTAGAGCATATGTACCTTAAATATGACACCTTTCTGTAAGGTGTATCCTTCAAACTAACAAAGGTGTGGCTGTACACCATGACACTTCTGAGAAGTGGTTGGTGATTGCTGTTTTTAAATGCATCCAGTAAGTAAAGATTCGGTCAGAGCAAATATGCAACATTACACATGGCCCATGAAAAAAAACATTCCAGACCCCTGACTACTGCACCTCGGCAGCAATGCGCCACATACTACACACATCACCCACATGCATACTTGTTAAATGGAACATCCACCCAGGTGGATTGTGACAGGCAGGTGTTTTGCATGCCCATGCAAAATGGGCAGTGGTGGAATGCGAACAAAAAGAGGCCATTGAAATGATACCCATTGTGACCCCATAACACACTTCTACTATAAGGCCAACCCTATTCACATGAGCAAATGTGAAAATCCACACAAAAGAGGCCAACGGTGTAGAGGCCTACCGTGAAATGACCTGATTTACCGGTAGGCCAGTCAATCCGTGATCATGGAGAGGCTACTGGACATGACTCATATCAGGAGACCACATGCAAGACTGACATGAAAGGAGTTCAAATTGAACGCCACACAAACAATGGTTCTGCATCATCCCTCACCAAAAACATGTGCACTGGAACATCTGGAGGAGACTGACTCCAAGCACCGAGTTGTGAATGTGCGACAAATAACCTAAAGCACATGCATAGCTGATCAAGGAGGCATGCACACAGACTATTATGCCGGACAACTCACCATCTTCAGTGACTGTAACCATCACCCAATCATCACAAATTCACAGCATCCATGAATACCCTATGAGGGCCACATCAGGTCACAATTGGGATGCAGATGTCAATAGCTATAAACATCTATGAGAGAGCATAACCTTGCTGGTGGCACCGCTGTGGTGATGTCAATCCCTCACAACCTCCATTTAACACTGGGCACCCATATTGGTGCTAGGAAATCCAGTGTCCAGCAGAGGAAATGGGGATTTGTCTGCAAATAGGGTGCTGGGGTGGCCTCTCAATGAGTGTGCGGACTGGATGAGGATAACATCAGACATATGCTTGGACCAGCTAATAAAATCTGTCTGCCAGACTGCACATATACACATCATGATCAAATGGAATGCTCACCTGTATGTGGGAGACTGGAGAAGTCCACAACACCATGTCAGTTGACAACACTTTGCATGGTCGCTTGTGCAGTCCCACAGTCTGAAATTGTGCACCCTAACATGAGCAGTTGACCCACTGCCCTAGAGAGCAAATTCACACTGACATGAGGACCCAAAAATAATACAGTCCACCCTGGAAGAGGATGATAATAAAGAATACAGTTTACACCATGGACAGAGATAAAACAACAACAAAGAGTACCAAAACATGTCCACCCAGCGGGTGGGGGGAATCAACTGGAAAAAAAAACATATTTGCTCCACTGGCCAGTGTCATCACCTGCATGATTCAACTGGAAACTCCATACTGTGGTGGATCCTAGGATGATGCATTCTTACCATGCAATGTCAAAGCCTGGTCCTCATTGGCTAAGGCCACTCATGAGAGGTATGCTTGCATGAGGGCCCCCATAGCTACAAGCTGTGAGTGGCCAAAGAGTTATCCTGCATGGTGATCCTTGATGTCTACAATTGCATGTTGAGAGATCATCTTGAAGAATCCATCTCTTTGCAGAGGCTGTCCCTTGGGGCAACATGTCATTATGCAGAGATTGCATCCAGAAATCTGTGTCTTGATATAATGACTCCCTAAAAACCAATATCTCTGCCTGCAGGCATTTACTCAGGGATTCCATATTTTTACATTGGGATTCCCTTGAGGCCAACATTCCAAATACAGTGTTTTCCTCAAGGTTTCACTCCTGCTGCTGTTGATCTGTTGAGGCCAACAACTGATCATGCACTGAGTGTCTCAAATCCGAACTGTCACCCCAAATCATCGCCTGCCTCAGTCATCACATGTCCTCTCCCCTCTCCTGCAACAATAAGCGGAGTTCAGCAGTGTGTGCAGCATTTGAGAAGACTGCATTTTCTGCCACGTGTTGGATGTCCCAGGCCATCTCTTGCAAGTCCTTGCCCTGAGTGTCAGACAGGCACACATCCACCACATGTATGGGACCAACCAAGCCGGGATGCCAAAGCCCAGGCCTGACGCAGTGTATGCACTGTCATTGGCTGGCGATCTACAAACCTCCAACTGACATCCGCCTCAGTTGCTGGCTCCATGATGGGCAAAGGCAATTTTGCAGACATTGAAACCACTATTGCTGAAGAGCTTCCCACAAGCAGGTCTCAGGGTCCGATGGTTCTCCTCCTCTGACTCAGCAGCCACAAAGAACTCAATGAGCACCATGGCATCCAGACTCCCCAGTGATGTACCCTACACTATGTCCCACAGTTTGCCCTACACATCAGATTCTGCAGCATAATCTGAAGAGCGGACAGGCCTGTTGAGGAAGGCATGTAACACAAAGGGATTCTCCCCAAGCACTGTACCCCAGGTTAAACTAGTGGATGTTTGTGCCTCATCCACCCAATCCTCCTCCTCATCCACCTCCTCGTCCACAGTACCCTCACCTGCACCAAGTCCGACAACAACATTCATATGCCTACCTATATGGCTAAACATGCATATGTGGATTCAAATGCATACAATACAGACAAATTAGGGCCAGCCACTCATCCATCACATATTGAGCCTGGACACTCTGAAATGTGAAAGGCACCGGTGACTGGCATTCAATGCTCTGTGTAATCATGCTGATGCATATTAGGCCCTGCATAAAGCCACAGATTGGGAAAGTGGGTGACCATGCATACATACAGACATGTGCAAGAGTGTAAGGCCTAGCAGTAGACAGATGGAGGTTTGTGCCTCATTGCTGAGCCTATCTCTGCTTCACCAATGCCGACTTGCAGCATGTGGAAGTATCATGCTCACGCCTGCTCACCAAACCTGCTTTAAGGCATGAGTGTTGCCAAAATCCCAATCATCCCTTTTTCCTCTTTGCTGCATTGCCCAAGGCCAGATGTGTGGTTACCCACTTCAACATGCATATCAATTATGTGTCAGGAGAAAGAAACATGGGCATGACTAGTGTGCACTTGCATCACCACTGATCAATAGGCACTCCTAATGTGGAATGAACATTACTCAGACATCTCATGTCCAACCACTGCAACTCCTGCCTGGAACACACCCTCATGCAACTTCTCACTTACAATATCGCTCATCCATGTGCCGTGGATAACGTTGTCCACTGCTTTGTGACATTATTTGTGAGCCAGAATTTATGTTCACAATACACTATCTACAAGCATGACAATGTGAGTGTGTCAATGACATGTGGCTTTGAGGCCATTGCCACATATAGGTGTATTATCATAGTAAAACAATATCAATACAGTAATGTGTGCTGTACGAACGATGTAAACCTCACACAGAGTTCAAACATGTATCTTGTAGGACGCACACCATTTGATGGAAGTGGCCATGGACGCATTGCTATAGTACTCATGGATTGTCAGAGGTACCCCATACAACTTTCAACAATATTTGACACATATGGCTCCTATCTGATGTGGCCACATAGGTTCCCATGCCGCCCACATCAACAACTTGCTCACTGCTGATGAATCAACTGGCAACCTCTTCAAATGGAGTCATCTCATCCACATGTGGTGATCCATGTCCAGTAGCGTTGGCAGAGGTCACATTGCTTTCAGTCTTCTCCTTGGTTTGTAGCATGAGGTCCCCTGTCCTTTAGTGGACTTCATTGATCCATTCTGTGACCTCCTGCCACATTCGCAACCATTGGGTCACAGAAAGGGTACTTTCAGCCGAAGTGCACAGGTTGTCATGGAGTTCATCGATGTAATCAGTGAGGATTGTCAGCTCCTCATCTGTAATGCACCTCTTTCTTGGTAGCCCCTTCTCCTTCACCTGAGCCTCTTAATGGGTTGCTGTCTACCCTCTGGTCCCTAGTGGGCCCTGCTGGTACAGGGGCACCTGTAGGCTCACCACTAAATTGAGCAGGTGAACCCTTCATCAGCGCTCTTCCCTGTGCACATCCTTGTCCTCTCCACTGAGCCCTCCCACTCATAGAGCAAGCAGGGTTCACAGCAAGGTGCAAACCCATCTCGGCACAAATTTTGCGTCACACCCTCTCAATATTCTGCGCATGAAAGGAAATATATGCTGCAGTCCCTGAATGTCTCTGGCTCAGAGCACAACATGAAATACACATTGTACCCTGTAAATCTCTTCGGCAATGTGTGCACCAGGAAATGAACGTTGCACATACTAATCATCTACTGCCTTGTGCCATATCTTGCCTTCTCCTGCCATATTTTGCCTCCAAACTTCAACATCTCCTCCTGCATGGTAATGTGTCACTGGCTGCAGAACACTAGTACTTCCTTGGAGTGCCTGATATTCCACATCATGGCCCATCTTCACCCCACCAGTCTCAATGGAAGCCATGTCCATAACATTAACCAACACCCCAAGGCGAGGCTGAGGGCTGTCAACTTCACTGCTGCCGAAGTTGGCATCCTGGGTGAGCATGTCCCATCCCATTACGATGCCCTCTTCGATCCATAGACGTAACTTGGGACACGTGAGTGTGAGCAGATCTGGGTAGACAACATGGCTGCCATCAACGTGGAGGGGGTCGCAGTCAATACCATAGACCACACAAAGAAGCACTGGGATGGCCTCAGGATCCGAATCCAGGTGAAGGCGCCCTCAAGGCAAGTCCTTCTGTGGCAGTGCACTCTGCAGGCCGCCATCGGGGTCAACTCTTCATCTCCGGGTCCTGGAGAGTATAAACCCAGCCATCCATGCCCAAGTGCTTGACCTGCAGGCACAGATCCAAGTTGCTGGTGAGTACTCACACGGTGAACTTTTCCAGAAACTTTATGTGTCCTGCATGTGTATGCATCACATGAATTGAATGGAATTGAGCAAGTTGGTTCTTTCCACGGAGTGTGTGTTGCAGAATTCCTAACCTCATGCCAACACTGGGAGTATATGATGGTACACATCTATAAAGTGGACAGGTTGGGGGATGAATTCTCTCAGATGTTGGTGTCAATGTATACTCATGTGCATGCAACGTGGGATGTTGGCAGCAGTTGCCAGATTGATATGTTGCAGGTATGTGAGGTATTCATGTGCACCTCCTCTATGGGTTGTTCAATTGTGCATGATGATTGCATCATCCCCAATCAGCAGCTGAGACTGACACGTGTGTATGGATGTGTGGTAATGGAAATGTACATTTGACTATCTGGGACAACGTTGTGATCTGTCAGGCCACTGACTTGGAAGCCATACATGGTTTGTCATCATGGCATTTGTTGGGGTTTTGAGTGACTGCATTGCTGCTTGATTCCTTGCATGACACTGACAGATACTTTTGGGCGCATCTGCCCGCTGCGGTGCTTGCCACACTGTCCATGTCTATTGCAATCGTACAAGATGTGGACAAATATTGTATAGGGGACTCAAAATCTTCAGTGAAAAATCTAGGTAACTTACCGAAAGTACAGATAAAAACATTCTCACTGAGCTTCAACTTACAACCTTCCAACATTTTGTGTATAGAAGTGAACACCAAGTCTTTGGTCACCGGATGTTTTTTTTTTTAATACATTTCCCTTTGACCCCCTGCGCAGCCAGTGGTGAGTGGTAATGGGCATAAAAATACTAGTGCTGACTCCTTGTATTTGACTAATAGAACATATTATGTTGGGATGTTAGAATGCATTAGCTTCAAAGTCCAATGGACTTCTTCATCGGGTGATGGTCACAGAGCTAATGAGTATCAAGGAAACACAGTCTGGCCAGTTCTTTCACAAAGAAAAAAGTACACCCGGCCTTTTATTCATTGTGTGAAACACGAGTATGCATGAAATGCTGACGTGGGGGAGTTGTTGGTGCGTGCAAGTAGGGTTCTTTTGAATCTGACCACATGCTTTTGAAATAATGCCATGTAAACCACATTCTTGGAAATTGCATATAATTGCCTATTGAAATAAATTAGGCCTACAACAAGTTGTAGGGACGTCAAATCATGATGAAGTAGAGCATATGTACCTTAAATATGACACCTTTCTGTAAGGTGTATCCTTCAAACTAACAAAGGTGTGGCTGTACACCATGACACTTCTGAGAAGTGGTTGGTGATTGCTGTTTTTAAATGCATCCAGTAAGTAAAGATTCGGTCAGAGCAAATATGCAACATTACACATGGCCCATGAAAAAAAACATTCCAGACCCCTGACTACTGCACCTCGGCAGCAATGCGCCACATACTACACACATCACCCACATGCATACTTGTTAAATGGAACATCCACCCAGGTGGATTGTGACAGGCAGGTGTTTTGCATGCCCATGCAAAATGGGCAGTGGTGGAATGCGAACAAAAAGAGGCCATTGAAATGATACCCATTGTGACCCCATAACACACTTCTACTATAAGGCCAACCCTATTCACATGAGCAAATGTGAAAATCCACACAAAAGAGGCCAACGGTGTAGAGGCCTACCGTGAAATGACCTGATTTACCGGTAGGCCAGTCAATCCGTGATCATGGAGAGGCTACTGGACATGACTCATATCAGGAGACCACATGCAAGACTGACATGAAAGGAGTTCAAATTGAACGCCACACAAACAATGGTTCTGCATCATCCCTCACCAAAAACATGTGCACTGGAACATCTGGAGGAGACTGACTCCAAGCACCGAGTTGTGAATGTGCGACAAATAACCTAAAGCACATGCATAGCTGATCAAGGAGGCATGCACACAGACTATTATGCCGGACAACTCACCATCTTCAGTGACTGTAACCATCACCCAATCATCACAAATTCACAGCATCCATGAATACCCTATGAGGGCCACATCAGGTCACAATTGGGATGCAGATGTCAATAGCTATAAACATCTATGAGAGAGCATAACCTTGCTGGTGGCACCGCTGTGGTGATGTCAATCCCTCACAACCTCCATTTAACACTGGGCACCCATATTGGTGCTAGGAAATCCAGTGTCCAGCAGAGGAAATGGGGATTTGTCTGCAAATAGGGTGCTGGGGTGGCCTCTCAATGAGTGTGCGGACTGGATGAGGATAACATCAGACATATGCTTGGACCAGCTAATAAAATCTGTCTGCCAGACTGCACATATACACATCATGATCAAATGGAATGCTCACCTGTATGTGGGAGACTGGAGAAGTCCACAACACCATGTCAGTTGACAACACTTTGCATGGTCGCTTGTGCAGTCCCACAGTCTGAAATTGTGCACCCTAACATGAGCAGTTGACCCACTGCCCTAGAGAGCAAATTCACACTGAAATGAGGACCCAAAAATAATACAGTCCACCCTGGAAGAGGATGATAATAAAGAATACAGTTTACACCATGGACAGAGATAAAACAACAACAAAGAGTACCAAAACATGTCCACCCAGCGGGTGGGGGGAATCAACTGGAAAAAAAAACATATTTGCTCCACTGGCCAGTGTCATCACCTGCATGATTCAACTGGAAACTCCATACTGTGGTGGATCCTAGGATGATGCATTCTTACCATGCAATGTCAAAGCCTGGTCCTCATTGGCTAAGGCCACTCATGAGAGGTATGCTTGCATGAGGGCCCCCATAGCTACAAGCTGTGAGTGGCCAAAGAGTTATCCTGCATGG
This sequence comes from Ambystoma mexicanum, assembly GCF_040938575.1. Classification (NCBI taxonomy): domain Eukaryota; kingdom Metazoa; phylum Chordata; class Amphibia; order Caudata; family Ambystomatidae; genus Ambystoma; species Ambystoma mexicanum. The sequence goes on along the minus strand of NC_090937.1, from coordinate 1,512,174,717 downwards.
TGATCCTTGATGTCTACAATTGCATGTTGAGAGATCATCTTGAAGAATCCATCTCTTTGCAGAGGCTGTCCCTTGGGGCAACATGTCATTATGCAGAGATTGCATCCAGAAATCTGTGTCTTGATATAATGACTCCCTAAAAACCAATATCTCTGCCTGCAGGCATTTACTCAGGGATTCCATATTTTTACATTGGGATTCCCTTGAGGCCAACATTCCAAATACAGTGTTTTCCTCAAGGTTTCACTCCTGCTGCTGTTGATCTGTTGAGGCCAACAACTGATCATGCACTGAGTGTCTCAAATCCGAACTGTCACCCCAAATCATCGCCTGCCTCAGTCATCACATGTCCTCTCCCCTCTCCTGCAACAATAAGCGGAGTTCAGCAGTGTGTGCAGCATTTGAGAAGACTGCATTTTCTGCCACGTGTTGGATGTCCCAGGCCATCTCTTGCAAGTCCTTGCCCTGAGTGTCAGACAGGCACACATCCACCACATGTATGGGACCAACCAAGCCGGGATGCCAAAGCCCAGGCCTGACGCAGTGTATGCACTGTCATTGGCTGGCGATCTACAAACCTCCAACTGACATCCGCCTCAGTTGCTGGCTCCATGATGGGCAAAGGCAATTTTGCAGACATTGAAACCACTATTGCTGAAGAGCTTCCCACAAGCAGGTCTCAGGGTCCGATGGTTCTCCTCCTCTGACTCAGCAGCCACAAAGAACTCAATGAGCACCATGGCATCCAGACTCCCCAGTGATGTACCCTACACTATGTCCCACAGTTTGCCCTACACATCAGATTCTGCAGCATAATCTGAAGAGCGGACAGGCCTGCTGAGGAAGGCATGTAACACAAAGGGATTCTCCCCAAGCACTGTACCCCAGGTTAAACTAGTGGATGTTTGTGCCTCATCCACCCAATCCTCCTCCTCATCCACCTCCTCGTCCACAGTACCCTCACCTGCACCAAGTCCGACAACAACATTCATATGCCTACCTATATGGCTAAACATGCATATGTGGATTCAAATGCATACAATACAGACAAATTAGGGCCAGCCACTCATCCATCACATATTGAGCCTGGACACTCTGAAATGTGAAAGGCACCGGTGACTGGCATTCAATGCTCTGTGTAATCATGCTGATGCATATTAGGCCCTGCATAAAGCCACAGATTGGGAAAGTGGGTGACCATGCATACATACAGACATGTGCAAGAGTGTAAGGCCTAGCAGTAGACAGATGGAGGTTTGTGCCTCATTGCTGAGCCTATCTCTGCTTCACCAATGCTGACTTGCAGCATGTGGAAGTATCATGCTCACGCCTGCTCACCAAACCTGCTTTAAGGCATGAGTGTTGCCAAAATCCCAATCATCCCTTTTTCCTCTTTGCTGCATTGCCCAAGGCCAGATGTGTGGTTACCCACTTCAACATGCATATCAATTATGTGTCAGGAGAAAGAAACATGGGCATGACTAGTGTGCACTTGCATCACCACTGATCAATAGGCACTCCTAATGTGGAATGAACATTACTCAGACATCTCATGTCCAACCACTGCAACTCCTGCCTGGAACACACCCTCATGCAACTTCTCACTTACAATATCGCTCATCCATGTGCCGTGGATAACGTTGTCCACTGCTTTGTGACATTATTTGTGAGCCAGAATTTATGTTCACAATACACTATCTACAAGCATGACAATGTGAGTGTGTCAATGACATGTGGCTTTGAGGCCATTGCCACATATAGGTGTATTATCATAGTAAAACAATATCAATACAGTAATGTGTGCTGTACGAACGATGTAAACCTCACACAGAGTTCAAACATGTATCTTGTAGGACGCACACCATTTGATGGAAGTGGCCATGGACGCATTGCTATAGTACTCATGGATTGTCAGAGGTACCCCATACAACTTTCAACAATATTTGACACATATGGCTCCTATCTGATGTGGCCACATAGGTTCCCATGCCGCCCACATCAACAACTTGCTCACTGCTGATGAATCAACTGGCAACCTCTTCAAATGGAGTCATCTCATCCACATGTGGTGATCCATGTCCAGTAGCGTTGGCAGAGGTCACATTGCTTTCAGTCTTCTCCTTGGTTTGTAGCATGAGGTCCCCTGTCCTTTAGTGGACTTCATTGATCCATTCTGTGACCTCCTGCCACATTCGCAACCATTGGGTCACAGAAAGGGTACTTCCAGCCCAAGTGCACAGGTTGTCATGGAGTTCATCGATGTAATCAGTGAGGATTGTCAGCTCCTCATCTGTAATGCACCTCTTTCTTGGTAGCCCCTTCTCCTTCACCTGAGCCTCTTAATGGGTTGCTGTCTACCCTCTGGTCCCTAGTGGGCCCTGCTGGTACAGGGGCACCTGTAGGCTCACCACTAAATTGAGCAGGTGAACCCTTCATCAGCGCTCTTCCCTGTGCACATCCTTGTCCTCTCCACTGAGCCCTCCCACTCATAGAGCAAGCAGGGTTCACAGCAAGGTGCAAACCCATCTCGGCACAAATTTTGCGTCACACCCTCTCAATATTCTGCGCATGAAAGGAAATATATGCTGCAGTCCCTGAATGTCTCTGCCTCAGAGCACAACATGAAATACACATTGTACCCTGTAAATCTCTTCGGCAATGTGTGCACCAGGAAATGAACGTTGCACATACTAATCATCTACTGCCTTGTGCCATATCTTGCCTTCTCCTGCCATATTTTGCCTCCAAACTTCAACATCTCCTCCTGCATGGTAATGTGTCACTGGCTGCAGACCACTAGTACTTCCTTGGAGTGCCTGATATTCCACATCATGGCCCATCTTCACCCCACCAGTCTCAATGGAAGCCATGTCCATAACATTAACCAACACCCCAAGGCGAGGCTGAGGGCTGTCAACTTCACTGCTGCCGAAGTTGGCATCCTGGGTGAGCAGGTCCCATCCCATTACGATGCCCTCTTCGATCCATAGACGTAACTTGGGACACGTGAGTGTGAGCAGATCTGGGTAGACAACATGGCTGCCATCAACGTGGAGGGGGTCGCAGTCAATACCATAGACCACACAAAGAAGCACTGGGATGGCCTCAGGATCCGAATCCAGGTGAAGGCGCCCTCAAGGCAAGTCCTTCTGTGGCAGTGCACTCTGCAGGCCGCCATCGGGGTCAACTCTTCATCTCCGGGTCCTGGAGAGTATAAACCCAGCCATCCATGCCCAAGTGCTTGACCTGCAGGCACAGATCCAAGTTGCTGGTGAGTACTCACACGGTGAACTTTTCCAGAAACTTTATGTGTCCTGCATGTGTATGCATCACATGAATTGAATGGAATTGAGCAAGTTGGTTCTTTCCACGGAGTGTGTGTTGCAGAATTCCTAACCTCATGCCAACACTGGGAGTATATGATGGTACACATCTATAAAGTGGACAGGTTGGGGGATGAATTCTCTCAGATGTTGGTGTCAATGTATACTCATGTGCATGCAACGTGGGATGCTGGCAGCAGTTGCCAGATTGATATGTTGCAGGTATGTGAGGTATTCATGTGCACCTCCTCTATGGGTTGTTCAATTGTGCATGATGATTGCATCATCCCCAATCAGCAGCTGAGACTGACACGTGTGTATGGATGTGTGGTAATGGAAATGTACATTTGACTATCTGGGACAACGTTGTGATCTGTCAGGCCACTGACTGAGAAGCCATACATGGTTTGTCATCATGGCATTTGTTGGGGTTTTGAGTGACTGCATTGCTGCTTGATTCTCTTGAGGTGCACCCACCTTTAAAGTAACATTCTAGATGCAACACAATGCTTGCACCCCTGCACTACATCTAGAATGTTGCTTTAAAGTTGCGTGTACCCAAACTTCAAAACACCCAACTTCAAAGTAACATTCTAGAGTCAGCATTGCGCTCCAGCACAGCACTGCAACTAGAACGTTACTTCCTGTCCTGCCCCCCTGCACATTCCAAGCTCCACTATGCAGACAAGTGAAGAGTTATCCCCAACAATGCACGTATACCTGAGACCAAATAAATGGACACACCCCGCTAGGGAATGAGACCAAGAGAATAATTGCAATTGAAACTAATTTATGTAAAATGAATGCAAGCAGAGAACTCTGCTGCCCGAGAGCGCTCTGCCAAACAATACACGGACAGCACATTATAAAACAAAATAACGTCACAATTGATGTAACAACATACGGTATGAAATACCAGTTTCCATTGGTCGGCCCACATGGCACAGCATGCTCTATAGGTGATGTCGGGCTACAATTGGCTGCTGTGCCCGAGTCTGTCAGATAGCACGTGGGTCCGTTGGTATCATCTCTGCATTAAAGGTCGGGTTAGAGGAATGCTACATATCTATCTTTCTAAGCTAGCATAACAGGAACTGATGGCATGAGACAAATGACAGGCATAACATTCTAGCATTAATGGAGGTACTTTCAGAACCAATTGGCAGATATATCGACATTCCAACCTCTGTACCCAGAGGTTCATAAACACAGTGCCCCAGGCACAGGCGCCTGCCCTGTGGGTTTTGATATACCTGATGCCTCATGATATGGGTAGACATGTGTTAGGTCTACAGAGGATATATTGGTGTCTGGGATTAGGGCTATGGTGCGTGTCCTCATCTGGTCACCATGAGTGGTCAGATGTCTATCTGCATCAAAGATCAGAGGGGCCTGACGGAGTGGGGGTCGGGAGTGCACGGGCAGGTTTGTGATGATGGATGGGCATATGAGCTGTGGCCTGCTCCGGTCTCACACAGTGCAGTAAGGTCATCTGTCCTAGGATGATACCAAATGTTGCAACAGTGAATGGCTGGACTTCTTTGAGAACAGGGCTTGTGCGGAGCTGAGAGGAGGCAGAGGTGGCCTGCATTGTCTTTGCAAGGCACTGGGCAGGGGAGAAACAGTGTTTAGAGATCATTTTTGGGCCTAGTAAAAGATGGCATCAAATGTGTCACATAATTGAGTCTCTAGTCCTCGATAAAAGCTTGGTTATTCGCTTGTCTGCTGATGTTAGTTAGTGCGAATAATAGATGGGGAGTGAGGGGTAAGTCCCCCCTTTAACGTACACAGGATCTTATTCAGCATGGGAATGGTCAGGGGATGGAAAAGACCACGTCTCCCCCAACACAGGAAACAGGAACCTGTTTTCCTGTCTGCATAGCGGAGGTTGGAATGTGGGAGGCCTTCCAGATGAAGATGGATTTGGTTGGAATAAGGGAGCAGGTAAGAAAAAATATATATGTTTGTTATGTGTGTGTGCGTGCGTGCATGCAAATTTGTGCTGCATGTTTATGATGTATGTATGTGTTATGTAGTATCAAGTATGTGAGTGCGACTCGTAATGAGCCAGTGTAGTATGGTGTATGGTTGCAAAAGCGAGTGGTTTGAGTAAATGTGGTAGTAAATGTGGTAGTGAATGTTGTGTATGGATGCGGCTCACTGTGTCATGACTTTGCCCAGAATTAAAGCTCATGCCACAGTAAGCATGGTATATGTTATGACTGGGGACAAAAGGCATTTTGGGGCAGCCTGTCAATCCATTTCTTACTGTTGCATGACTTTTAATGACTTTTAATGTACCTAACGTCATTTATTTATTTTTTAATTGTGGCATGGTTTTTTATTCTGGACCACCTACACGCTGGTGGACCTGAATGGTGGGGGGAGGGTTGTGCACGCAAAAATCTCACACAGGGTGCTGGGAGACCTGGGGCCGGCACTGGCTACACCGTCCCATTTTACCTTTTTTAAATTTTATTTTCGTTATGACTTCTCCTCATTCGGGTATCTCGTTGTGCTGCTGTAATTCCATAAAGCATTTATTCTGGCCAGACCAATCATTCTGCGGGATTGGAAGCATAAGAACCCTCCAGAGGACTGACTCTGGTTTAAGAATCGGCTGCAGATCCTCACATGTTACTCCACAGACTATTTCATGTGTATCTTTTATTAAGTGATTTATACATATATTACTTGATATAATAAAGTAATCTGGCATTTGTATATGTTGGTTTTTACTGCGCATTCCTGGTTGCTCTGTAAATAATCACAGCTCAGGTATTAATTCCCTATGTGTAATTAAATAGATAAACAGATAGATCAATAAATACACATAGGCAATAGGTAGCAGGTGCCTGCCTCCATTGTATCACCAATATCAGAGTAGCAGCCAGACCTCCCTGGGTGATGTGGCCTGACGTACAGTCATTTTTCTGCATATTTTGCTTGTTTCAACCTGTTTTTGAGACGGCTCTATTAGATGTTTCGCAAAAAAGGATGCTGACCTGTATAGCACCTTTTCATGATGCATCCTCCACCCCCTTGGAGTGTTTCATGAAAAACCAGTAATGCAAGATGTGTGGGGCAGCCGTGACTAGTCATAATTCTGATATAATCTCGAACATCTCGAAAAATTAAAAACAGGTTTTTAGGATGTGCATATACTAGTTTGTGTGGTAAGTATAATCTGCCCATTCAGCTCCATCAAAGAAGCATCATGAAAACAGTGGGCCTCATTATGAGGCTTACGCTTCCGTAATGGAGGGTGCCGGTACGGGACCAGCACCGTTCTTTACGGGATGCCTGATTACGAGGTCCCCTAGCGGGACCCGGAACAGATGTCTGGTAAAACCAGACGTCCTTTCCGGGTCCCGCGAGGGGACCAAGGAGCTAATAACGGGCTCGTTATTAACAGGCCCGTTATTAGCTCCATCCCCATTCCCATTGAGCCCTATGGAGGCTCAAATGGGAATGGGGAATGGATTTGTGCATGAGGAATTACCGGGTCCTCCAAGGTCGGAATGACCCGGTAATTCCTCATTCAGAGAACCCGGACTGGAACCCGGTATGGAGGCAGCCATGCCCTTATTTAGGGCATGGCTGCCTCCATACTCGTAATGAGGCCCAGTGTGTCACCATGCAGATGTTACAGCATTACACACGATGCAGGGAATTCACCACACAGTATTGACTGCAGGGGAACCCGCCATGAATCCTGCCTCATTGAACTCAGCTAGTCAGTTTGTCACTTTGGAAACACGTTTGTGACATCTGCTACTGTTACATTTCGCTTGTAGAACGTCCATCTAATATTGGTCTGTACTATATGCACACAAAGCAGAATACATTTGCACTGTCAAAACAGCGTCAAGTTCAAATGCCATGCGATTTCCTTGTAGGTTTAAATGGAAAAGGTTCTAGTGTGTCATCGGTCCAACTAGTTTACAGGATCGCTCAATTGTATGCTTGTCATCTTATAATTGTGCCTTTCTTCTTTGCCTATCGTGTCACCTCTTACAATATGCAGTGAAAAACAATGTTTACATAGAAACAGTAAAGGACGCGTATTGTGCATGGAATGGAAGTGTGGGCCGGTATGTCTTCTGACCTTTAAACCAGAGGTTTATTTATATACTAAGATTTAATGGACCTTTAAACCTTAATGGCAGGACATGGAAGGAGAGGGGCCAATGGGCTGGTCTATTTCATATTTTCACAAGGCCAACTTAACCAGTGATTACATGGAACATAAAGGTGAGATTGAAAGGCTACGAAGCATGAGATGGACTAAGCACCTTTACTGTAAGCAATTAGGTTTTTCATTAGATTTAGTGTGCCCAAGTAATTCAATATTCCCAAGATGAATGTCAAAAAACATGTAGTGTGCGGACAGGCAAAAAGACACACGCAAGCACACATGTGGGCACGCTCACAATCACACAACATGAACCTACTATAATTGGCTGCATTCTAAATGTCAGTGATAGTCAGCAGTTTATTTTCTAGCTGTTTATTTATTTATTTGTTGTACTCGAAGTCTAGCGATCCTTTACTGATCCGCATTTCTACCCAATGTCCTCTTTTGGATCGCTAGGACAAAACATATACTTCCTACTTGGCTCGGAATTATATGAAGGAACTGTTTGCTCTCCGCAGTTTATGAATTATATACTGCCACGTGAATGTCACTTCTTATGTTGATGTACATTTAATTGAAACATTTATATTGGTAAAGCATTTGTGAAGGGTGTGTCTAATTTAGCATTATTGACTGCATTAGAGGTCAATAACATTTGCAAATTGACAGTTTTAAGGATCTCAGCATCGAGCAAAGGTTGGAAAAGGAAAGTGATGTCCAATTAAAACAATATCAATTTCTCACATAAATCAGGAAAACTGTTTGACATGTAATAAAGAAATATGAATATTCATCGGTGTTGTGTATGGCTTGGCTTTGCAGAAGGAATGTTGTGATGTCATGTGGAGTCTTTATGTCTGAGTGTTGGAATGCATGTGTGAATGTTCTAATCTGGTCAGTTGGTCAGCTAGAGCCTGGGTGATGGGCTGCCAGTGTTTTACCTTATGGGTCACCTATGTAGCTGGTAATAAACCTAGCAAATCAACCCAAGAAGGCTATGACCCGCTTAATTTCAATCGGTAGGTTACAATACAGGAGTACCAGAGGTTTGATCCCCGAGTCTGCGCTTAGAAAGCATGTCATAGTACAGGACACTTGATGGACAAAACAAAACTACAAGTTACAAATTACAAAATGCAACAACAAAAACAAGAACTGGATGGGCATCTTGGGAATGACATGGAGACATGCAAACACACACCCACCCACACACACACTGACACCGAAAAATCACACTCAATGTGTCATAATGCTCATATACACACACCGGTGCACAAGTGTGCACGCACACTAACACTTGCCTTCACAGAGCAAATGCAAACTGTATGCACAATCCCTCAAACATACCTTTACACCATGTACACACACACACACAAACATGCTCACATCAAACACACACACATTACATCCACACACTCTCAGATGACATGCACAACCTCACACCACAAATTTCCCTTACACATATATTCAAAAAGAGTACTACACCGTCTCTGGGCAACATTATAAAACTGAACAAATTTAATAAAAAATACATTTATGCTGAATACTGCCATTGGAGATCCCTGGCCCGCCAGAGTTTGAGAAGTAGCACCTAACCATCATGCTACAATGATGTTGGTTGTTGGAATTCTCACAGTGTCATGCTTAGCCTTTTATCATTTAACATAATAAATTAGAGGCTAAGTATGAAATGTACGCCCTATGAAGCAGCAAGCCATTGTGGCCTAGTAGTTAAATTATGTGCCTTGAACTGTGCCAGACCTGTGGTCAAGGCTGTATGTTTTTTTTATTTATTTTTTTGAAATGTACTAATGTCATTTAATTAAAAGAAATGCAACACAACTGGGAGGCAGTGAGGTTTTTTGCAGTGCAGTCCTGTGATCGTATTTGGCATGAGGGCATTTAGACATGGCTGCAATGTCAGCCATGTCCAAACATCCTTCTCGCCAAAATAACAATGCCAGAATGGATTTTGTGCCAAAAAGGGCATCCCAAATGGGTGCTGCGTCAGAATGGCCTGCCAAATCGGCCTGCAGCTAAATTACGGTTTAGGAAAGTGGTGTACCGCTTGGAGCACGCTGCTTAACCAAAGTTTGTGGTCCATGGTAAATAATTTAATCTCACTGGGCATTGCCTAAAAACATTGTGAATTCTCAAATCCTGCAATCAGAAGGCAATGGCGAGTGGTCCTGTAGCATTTTAAAATGGACAGTGGGCACGGCCAAAGGCTGTGCTAACTGATCATGGCATATGACCATGCTAGTGGTCTGGAAGTGTTCTAAAAATCTATGGAATAACAAAATCCTTGAAATTCAAGGAACAATCTTGAGTTGCAGGGATGTTAAGGTGCGCAATACATTGTAACAAAACCTTTGAATTTCAAGGAAAAAACATTAGTTGGAGGGGTGTTAAGGTGAGAACTTAGCACAACAAAACCCTTGAAATTCAGGCACCTTAACTTCACTCCCCTGTTGCCCACAATGATGACATCACAGATCACATCACTGATGACATCACTAATCACATGTTATATGAGTACTCTGATGACATTACAAATCACATCACTGATGCAATCACTTTTGCCAACACTAATCACATTGAACATAACGGATTACATCAATAATGGATTTGGACATCAAATCATGTATTAGTTAGCTCATGAAAAGCGTGATTACCTTAATAACAATTTAGGCCATGGTCTTGGCCATGACAAAGGATGGGATCACTCACCAGCACCAAAGGCCATAGCTAGTCATCCAAATGCCAATGTGCATGGTTAAAAGTCATGCTTAGTAGCTGATCGCTGTTTTAAAATATACAGAGGTCAACATTGAAAGCTGCAGTCAGTGGCCATGGCTAAAGGCCATAGCTAATGCCCATTTATATGTTAGAATATACAAACGGCACAGCCAAAGGCTGTTGCCACTGGCTAGTATTGTGATGAAGACCTTGGCTAGTGGCTGGTTAATTTATATAATTTACAGTAGGCATGGCTGTAGGCCATAGCTATTTCATTTTATTATTTTAAAATATATAGTGGGCACAGCCAAAAATTATGGCCACTGGCCATTATTGTGCTAAAGTCCACGGTTAGTGCCTGACCAGTGTATATAATATAACGTGGACAAGGTTGAAAGCTGTATCCACTGATAAAATCATGCATCTATGGTTGGTAGCCTCTTAGTGTTTTAGAATATTCAGTGCAAATGAGTGAAGGTTGTGCCCACTACCATAACTTAAGGCCATGACTACCCATTCATATGTTTAACAATATTTGACCATGCACACTCACCATGGCTGAAGGCCATGCTTAATGCCAGTTACTGTTGTAATGCAATTAGTGATTGCATCCGTAATGTGATCTGTAATGTCATCATTGTGGCCATAGGCTGCGCAACAGTGGTGTGAAGTTAAGGTGGCTTTAGCTGAATCAGGGGTTTTGTTGCAGTAAGTTCTCACCTTAACATCCCTGCAAATAAATTGTTTTTTCTTGAATATATATATATATATATGTATAGTCAGTAAAAAAACGTTGTTAAAGGGACGTTATGGTTAAGTTGCGCTACTAAAAACCTATGAAATTCACTAAAAAAACATTGTTAACGGGACGTTATGGTTCGAATTAAAACCAAAAAACCATTGAAATTCGCCAGTTATGGTAAGCTAAGCAACCATAACTCGCGCCACCACTGTGCACTGCTAACACTAACACCCAGGACATCAAAGATAACATCAGAAATGTCATGATTTTGCAATTTGCAATTCAATTCTGCCAAATTGGCATTTGGCAAAAACAGAATTGTAAACATTCCTAGATCTTCACATAGCTATTGTTTATTTGTTTGTGTACTGTTTATAACACGCTGCAACAGGCATCAGAGAGCAAATGGAACATAAAGACGGAAACACAACCAACAGCACTAACGGACAACAGGGAAAAACAGTAATGGATATTGAATCAAACACTATCTCACGCTGACACTTGCATGATATAAAATAGCTTTGGAGGTATTCATTGTGTTCTCTTTTCAGTTAGCATACAATAACCAGGTATGGCTTAGTCTTAGAAATGTATCTCACAGACTGATAAGGCAACAATTGTTACATTTTAAATCAGATGTGCAGGAATTAAAATGTCTCATGTGGCTGCAGTGACTTTGGATTACACCAGCTGTCAGGAATGTGCATATGACATTTGAAATTGCCTTGTAACACTGAAGAGCAGGTTATGTAGCTATCAGGAGATTGGTGCTGCAAGGCCACATATACGTGCTATGTGTTTGCTATGAACCTTTATGAAAGGGGGTGCCTGATTAGTAGAATACCTGTACCCATTCAAAAAATTTAATTACCAGCATGATTATACATTAGTAAAACGAAAATAAAAAATCTAGGGCTTTCACACCCTGGTCAGAGAGCTGTCTGCCTTACAGGATGGCCCGATGCACCACCGGAAAATAAAACTTTCTGTATGCTCAGGATATGATGACCAATGGAGAATTCTGTGCCTGACCACTAAACAAAGCTCCACACAATACAGGTTGTAATGTGGGACTGCAGCACTTGATAATGGCAATTTGTCATGGTGTAGAGGCCAAACTTCTGGAAGTGAGCATGTAGTCCACAATGGATCTACGTGATCCGATCGCGGTTGATTTGGCCGCGCCCGAAATGTTTGCATGTAATATGTACGAACCACAAAAGTCCTGTCCTGTCCTGTGTCCCTGCAGCACCAGTCCCTTTCACTTCCGTGATCGAGAACTGGCGCTGCAGGGTCCTTTTCTTTTTCTTTTTTATTACGGAAGGTCCATAGTGACCAGGGTGTTGCAGGGAACACCCCGGCTGACCCCGTTATTTTTATTTTTTTGGGTGTGCTGCGGGGGTGTCCCCCGCAACACCCCGCTCACTATACCACACAGTGGTATACTTACCTACAATACTACCACCAAAGGTTCTAACTTTTGCTGTTTGATCCTTTGGTGGTAGCATTTTCTGGTCTTGTTGTATGGGCGGACCTTTTGTTTTCGGTCCGATCGTACAATTACTTAATTAGTTGCATAATTATACACCCATGAATGCATAGTTATTGCACCTTATTATATTGTGACACCTGAGGTTTAATGTGGCAGATTTGGTGGTGACACTCTCCCTACTGTACACGCCTACAGCTTTCTTTGGCCCACTATTAACGTGTACTGTCCCGTACTGTTTATTTAACGGTTGCTGTTATAACATGTATGTAAGCTCTCCTGTTTTGCCCATTAGATTGTGAGCTGTCATGTAATAAAGAGAGCATCTTTGTTTGCGAAAAGTCCACCGGCTGTCCATTTACTATATGAACAAACATTCTAGAGATATTGTACCCCTCTGCAGCAGTGGGATGTTAGCTGTGGCACTCTTACCCTTGTATCTGGCATTGCAGCTATGCAGACAACTACTTGAAATGTGGCATCTGCCTTCCTGCGCTAATGTTCTGTAGCATTTGGGATAATGTTTATGCAATGTGATTGTTGCCTCCTTGTTTATTATATAAAGCCCTATACAGACTCGCTGCGTGATCATTTGCCCACACTCATGTGCAGTTGGCGTTTGTTGTGTTTATTTCAGGTGGCAGAAAGGATCAGGATACCAGCCTGATCACATTAACCTCAGGTTTCACTTTGAATTGAAGCTCATCCCATGTACTGCTGAGCTATCGCTGCTGAGCAGAGCAACTTGATGAATGCATTGTGTATGACTTGAGACAGAGAACAAACAGTTGGCAGGGAAAATCCTCATTATTCCTGCACAATAGTTCTCTATCAGACCCGTCTTCGTCTTCATCACTCCACAGAATGACTGCTGGAATGAGATAAAAGCAGTTTCCCATTTAAAGGAGAATTATAGTCAGCCAAGTAATCTCCTTAACTCGTTAGACGTTCAGATTCTGCTTTGAAACAATACAATTAGTGTCATCTGCCTAATGCTGGGTCTGAGCGCTTTGTTTGCGTATTTAGCAATGTTAAGACAGGTTTACTCATGTGTGAAGTATACAGCAAGATAAGACATCGTCAAAGGTAGCACTAATCAACACAGATAATCAGGGCATGATGGCAAGTGGCCCTGCCTTGCAACGTTTACCACCTATGCCCTGTGAGAGCAGGTGCAGGAAGGGGCGGTGGAGCTGGACCTGCATCCCTCTAATAGCGTATTGTGTATGCCACCGGAATCTTCCGTCATATATGCATTGCCTCTCTAATGTATGCATTGATGTCTAGTCTAGGGGAGATGTGAAGCAGGTCTAACCCTTTGAAATCAAATAAATGCGACAGTCCATTGATTTCTGTGCCAGGCAGAGCCAAGGATGTCGATGCCTCCCTTGCACTGCCCAGCTAGCTTTGCAGTGTACAGCTCTAGTGTGAAACTGTGGGTTTGGGAGAGCTCCGTTTTCCTACATAGACAGCTGTGTGTACTATAAACATATTGGAGGCTTTGTTTTTATCTGACATATGCCAAGCATGCAATGTACTGTAGGTAATATGATTACCACCCTCGTCTGAATATATTGTTTATTATCAATGCACTTGCTCGTTCTCACTGTCACTGGGGCTAGTAAGACTGCTGTTTTGTTCTCCCCTGTTCCCCTTCCTTGCCTTGTCGCGCTATGAAACACTTGTGTACGAGCGGAAAAAAATATATATATCTATTCAATTCAATCATGATGTACTTTCTCCTCTAGATTCATAAGATCAGCTCTGATTGTTCCCTTTGTTCTCACTCTTCAGTGGTGGGGAGTTTGCAACAATACTTGCATCCTGTCTCTTCCGGTCACCACTTGGCAGCCTGTCTCTTCATTTAAAGTTGTATTATCATAGGATCTGCCTATAATACTTCTATCGAAAGTGACTTACAGATCACTGTACCTTTTTTGATGATCTACCTATCCTTCTAAAAGATTGAAGAGCAATGACCACATCAAAGTAATCTTTGAATGATTGGATTGCAAAAAAATAATTAAAAAAAAAAAAAAAAGAATGATTGGATTGCAGTCAATAACTGATGTTATCGACTGCATGCCTATCATTCTGATTTAAGAAGCATAGAAGCAAATAGACGAAAGCAAAACTCTGCATTCAAGAAACAGCCATGACATTTCCTAGCAAGTTTTCATTCTAGAGATTCCTTTTTTGTGATCATTTATTATTACAGCACCATCATTGTGACAGGGAACAACTAATTGAAAAAAATAAAAGCTAAAAACATTGATAATATTTCACATTTGTATAGATAAGAAATATGCATTTGCATTGCACCCAATGCATTGCAACGGTCCCAGTTGACCAACATTGCAATAAAATGATTAGTTAATACATTCAACTTTGTTATTTAAATTAAACAAACTAAACCACATCTGATTTCATAACAATGCTTAGTCCATTTACTTTCCTCGTGTTACTTCACCACACAACTCCAAAACCTTTACTGCTATTACGACTATGTGCACATCGTCATATAGTCGTTGGAAAAGGATTGTTATCGTTTGGGATGATGACCCTTCAGCAACGTATGACCTGAGATAATACATTCTACAATAAGAGCTACATGTTGACATATATATATATATATATATATATATATATATATATATATATATATATATATATATATATATATATATATATATATTTATATATATGCATGCTCTATGTCACCACAAGTGTGTTGCCACAGATTGGACATAATCATTGCTACAGACTACACCAACATTTGAGGGCTAGTGGAAATCTCCTAAAAATTTGAACGAAATGTCCTGTTAATGCAAACTTTTGGATAGAAAAACAGCTTTCTGGGCTCTTAAAGGTTTTTTGTGTTGTTCTAGTTTTTTGGGGGTTTAACTAAAAGTTACAACGGCTTGTGTTTCTTAGGATAAATGCACTGAGCATGTGGTTGTAGGTTAATTTCTTCTTTAAATGTGTGCACATTTTATCTTGTAATGCCTTGTATCCAATTGATGCTTAACCATTATCTATGACTATTCTCTGTCCCTTAAACCATCCTTCCTTGTCACAATGTTGATTTGAATTGACTGTATACAAATCTGAAATAATACTACAAGGGAGTGTCAGCACACACACCATTACATTGATCCAGATAAAGAAATAAACACTAAAAGCTACTAGTCACCATTTTAATAAGTAACATAACTATTTGTTGACAGCCAATGCGATTATTGGGTGCAGACTTTACTGAAAGATATGCTGTCAAATAACCCATTCCATATCACAGGGAACTACAATCCATGAATCTATCTGTGTTTTGAACTAAGACTCCCATGATCCTTCAACATGTACTGTGCTTGCTAAAGCTTCTAGAGCTTATGGCAATTGAAATCCAAAATATCTGGAGACCCAAAGGTTTGCTGACACCATCTAAATCATGAATCCAACATTTGGAAACATATCACATCTTCATTTAAACCAATTAAACAGATGTACCCTTCACAGGTCAGTTTCACCTATAGCAGCATTACATATGTATTACTTTTAGGCCAACATGCACACAATATACATTTGACTGCTTCCATGTGTTGCAAAATGTGCACCAGACTGCTTTATGGGAAAGAACTGCCTGAGGAAAACATCGAGTATAGTGCACTTCCAAATCCATCTTTGGCCTCCTGCGAAGATTGTTTTTATTAGAGGAAGAGTTCTTCACTGAGGATCCCCATCAAACTGATCCGAGCTTTGGATCCAACATCATGCATCACCTGCAACCTGCCTGTGCTAATGGAACTTTGAATTTCATATTCCTACAAGTGAGAAGGTAACTTTTTCCAGTGAGACTAACTATTGTTTAAGGCATATCAAATTCTCAAATTGGCTTGATCCTGGACCTTGACCCCGGTACTGCTAAATTAGCAATCTATAACAAAAAGAAAACTAGATTCAGGTATATTTATTGGGTTCATATAATAGAGGAATGGATGCACTGTTTTCAGTGTTGAATATAGGAGATTTCTAACAGCACAGAATGCAGGCTTGTGGCAGATCATACAGCCTATATTTTGAATTGGCAGAGAAGAAATCTGTGTGTACTAATACCTGCTAGAAATCAAAGGTTTTACCACCTGCCCATTTGCACTTACATTCTAATTTGATCCTTTCTACAAATTTGAATGTTCTTCTCCCTCCACTGATTACGCCTGATATCCTCTTCTTTAATTCCGAGTCATCAATAATTCTGTTACACATGTTCCGAATAAACGTCCTTAATCTTTCCCTAACGTAGCTGAATTGTACAACTTCGGGTTTAATGTTCTGTTTGTTTGTAAATGGATTCAGGGTATTTCACAATAAGACGTCATAACTTTAATGAGATCCCTCACTTTGGGCCTCATTACGACCCAGGCGGTAAGTGGTTAATGGTGTTGTAAAAGGTGGCAGCGCCGTTAACCCCTTACCGCCTAATTACGAGGTCCCTTTGCGGGTCCCTACCTTACCAGCCGTTAAGGAAGGAACCCGCAAAGGGACTTTTGAGGTAATTACGTAATTACCACCTTCCCCATTCCCATTGAGCCCTATGGGGGCAAAAATGGGAATGGGGAAGGGCCAATGGTGAATGGGGAATTACCGGCCCGCCAACCTTGGAATGGGGCGGTAATTCCGCCATCCACCATGGCGCAAACGGTAAAATACCGGCGTCAACTATGGTGCTAATAGCGCCATGGTTAACGCCTGGGTCGAAATGAGGCCCTTTGAGTCATTCTGTCACAAAGTTATCTCATGACCTTCTTCCTTACCAATGACGCCCCTTGACGTCCTTTCATTTAAAGTATGATGGTACATTTCTCCCTATATCACGTGTTATCACGTTTTAATTGTTCTAGTATAATGCCTTCGCCCTGTACACATTTTGGAGGGAATCCAGGCCTACTCATAACAAAAAGGGGGTCATTACAAGTTTGGAGGCAGCCATGGCGCTATTAGCGCCATGGCTGCCTCCAAACTCGTGTCTGGGTTCTCAGAAAGGGGATTTACCGGGTCATTCCAACCTTGGAGTTCCCGGTAAGTCCCCATTCTGAAAACCATTCCCCATTCCCATTTGAGCCCCCATAGGGCTCAATGGGAATGGGGAAGGAGCTAATAACGGGCCCGTAAATTACGGGCCCATTATTGGCTGACTCCCTGGTCCCTTAGCAGCTCAAGCTAAGGATGGCTGGTTTTACCAGCCGGCCTTAGTGGGACCCGCTAAGGGACCTCGGAATTTGGCAGTAGGGGGTTAATGGCACTGAAATCCTTACCGGTGCCGTTAACCCCCTACCGCCGCCGTACTCGGAATGACCCCCGGTAAGGGACCTCGGAATGCAGCAGTAGGGGGTTAACGGCACCGGCATCCTTACCGGTGCCATTAACCCCCTACCGCCGTACTCGTAATGACCCCCAAAGACATTTCAAAGTATACACGCTGTATATGCAAGTGTTCTTTGAACGACTGTTGAGTTCACTGTTAATGGCCCTACCTTCAGGTAATCATCTAAACAGATACATGTAAAATGAAGATCAATGGTGCATTTTCGACCCTTCACAAAGAATCATCATGGGATTTACATATTTTAGCAATCATATGTACACAGTTTGTCATTCAAATGAATCAGCTTGAGAATACAAATGTCATGGGCCTGATTCATGGAAGCGTTTTATAATGGTGTAATCCCATAGGAAAACGTTCGATGAATCAGGCCCCATGTGTGGAATCCAAACACCCAAGCAAAAGATGGTGATAACATGTGTTTACCAATTAAGGTGTATTCCATTCCTTCAAAGTCAAGCACCGAATCTCTAGCTTCCGAGCTCACGTGTGTGGCTGTGAACAGTGGTCAAATGTTTAACTAACACCCACGCATGCCTTTGATTTTGCCTTCAGGCTAGTTTTAATAGTTGCAATTTTTTTGCTTTCAAACTGATCCAATTTACTGTGATTCTGGGCGCAGAGAACACACTCATTATAAAGTAATAGAAAGGAGGCGTATTAAAGAAAAGTCGAAGACAGGCAGAGACCCACCGCTTCTTCAGCAAATAACTGTCATCACCGGAGGACTTTGATGAATCAAAGGGGGTCGGGGGAGAAGGGAGGCAGTGGTGGAACCAAGCATAGAGCAAAATGACATTACTAGTTAAGGAACATGACATGTTATTTTATCATGAACTTAACACATTGCAAATCAGCTATACTCTTGTTGTTCTAGTACCATTTTTTTTAACCCATTTTAATGTATCTTGCCTTGTCTTCTGAAGTAGGCGTTAAGCTAAACACAATTTGTAATTCTTATTTTGTAACTATATTTTATCATTTGGAAATGACTATTGAGTCTAGTATGTCACTTTGTCTAGTGAAATGAAAACCCTTATGAACGACCACTTACATGTCAAAAGACTTTCTGGATTGCGTCCAAGGGCCGTCCAATATTTTCTGATCGACAAGAACATGTTCAGCCAACAGCAGTTCTCTCCACATCTGGGTCAAATGGAGAGGATGGGGTTGGCAGGAAGGATGGTATAAAGATGGCATTTCTGACCAAATACGGTGTACATGCTCGGATTTCAAGAAGCCAGGGCTGGAGGTGAAGGAAGCCATGTGAAACTATAACTCATGGCTGATCCTGCGAATGGACTGTATGGGTACGTCACAGGATCTTAGACAGTAGTTATTAAGGAGTGAAGAGATTATGAATCATTAGAACGGAGCCATTTGAGAGCATTGAGAGCATTGTTTGATCCCGCAGTGGACCTTAAAACGTATTCTGACCACAGTCAAGAACTGTTGTACAATTAGGGTTTGAGTCACAGGATTTCTTTCAATGGGATGCACCCATCGGAAAAGGCTTTGTGAATCAGGCCCTACCTGAGTTGTCTGCATAACCAAAACTGCACCGTTAGCTTGCACCGTGATAGAGGATGGGGACTTGTCACCTAGCAGGTCCTTCCACAGACTAATCTGTGAAATTGTTAAAAGTCACAGTGCTTTTACATCCACATTGTGACTTACCTCAGTATTTACTGGCCCTGTTTAAAAGCCATGCACAACTAGTGAACCTGCTGCAGATGAAACATTAGGGCAGCAATGCATATCTGACCATAATGGTATCCAGGTTTGAATGATTATAAAATGCACTGAGCAGACTGCATTTCTTGCACTTGGTACTTAGCGAGTTGCAGCATTTTTAATTAACAGACTAACTTAGCCCAGGCATATGTTTATTAGTCTGAATTGCTTCTGACGTTTTCAGTGCAGAATTAATCAGCCGCCTTTTATGGCATATATATATATATTAACAGCCTTTGTTCCAAGGAGAAACTGGATATTGTGGCTAGCAGTCGTCTAGCCTCAAAGCGGAAAGCATGGCATTCAGTTGTTGGTAGAGTACCTATGCGGCTAGAAACGTACACCATTCAATAGGAATTATTATATAAAATGCCATGGTAAAGGAAACTCAAGATGTGCTATTGTTGAGTAGTGAGTGCTATTTGACAAGCAAGCTTTATTCTTCTTGACAAATGCGAGCTCCATGAATGGGTGTGCCTACTCCCTGACTAGTCATTAAGAACAATAAGTACCCAGCGAGGGTCAATGAGGGTGTAAAAAGCAAGCTCATTAAACCTCGCTGGGGGGATTGCCTGCCTGACAAGGCAACAGTGACTGCCGTGTCCTGGAGTTCTTTCTGTGAGTGGCCACCAGGGAAAGAGAAAAGGGACTACATCTAGTCCCTTTGCCCCTTCGAGTGTGGCCATTTTGTTTATTTTTCTGTTTACATTTGTTTTAATGGCACTGTGAAAATGGAGAAGGGACCACATGTAATCCCTTCTCCCCGAAAAAAAGGCCAAATAAATATCTGCCCGGGGTAACCCTGGCAGATATTTATTTGGCCTTTTTGTTCTCAAGTTGAGAAACAGTCACAGCACTATTTCTCAACTCAAGCAAAATTGCTACTAGTACATCAATGCAACGTGCAGGGGTATTAATAGCAATTTAACACTTGGAGGGGTGCATTACCGATTAGGGAATGCCCCCGGAGTTATGTTAAAGCCCTTGCTTTGCTCAGGCTTCTAATTATTGCCCCGGGTTCATTACACTACTAATAACGCCCCCTCTCCTCTGGTTATATTGCCTAATAAGACCCTTTTGCCTCATTATTTAGACTCATGGGGCCTCATTACGACCCTGGCACTAAGGGGTTAACGGCACCGTAAAAGGCTGCGGTGCCGTTAACCCCTTAGCACCTAATTACGAGGTCCCTTTGAGGCTCCCCACCTTAACGGCTGATCTGGACCAGCCTTTAAAGTAGGGACCCGCAAAGGGACCTTGAAGGTAATTACGGTACCGCAATTTGCGGTACCGTACTTACCACCTTCCCCATTCCCTTTGAGCCCTATGGGGCAAAAATGGGAATGGGGAAGGGCCAATGGTGCATGGGGAATTACCCGCCAACCTTGGAATTGGGTGGTAATTCCCCATTGCACCATGGCAGACTTGTTACAATACCGGCAGCAACCATGGTGCTAATAGCGCCATTGGTTACCGCCGGTGTTGTAATGAGGGACATGGTCCTCACCTATATCAACAACCCATGCAACTATAAGCCATGAGAAGTAACACTTGGTAGATATGACAACACTGAACCCTTTATTTGAGCAATAGATGAAGATCTGCAGCAGTGCGTCGCAAAGCCCTGGAGTGGTTTTCCAATGGTCCGATCATAAAATTGAGAGAAGCATCCAGCTGGCTATTAGAGTTTCTGGTATCCAGAAAACTCCAGTTGAAGAATTCTTTTTTGTCTGTTTTGTTATTTCTTCCAGATGAAAACATTGTACCCCATGGGACAAATTGGATTCTGCCTCACAGGACTTCAAGTGTGAGTAGGGGTAAAACGGCCCACTCAGCCCTCACACGTCTACAAACCAAAACATAAAACAGTCATAAAAGTAAACCAGGGCCAATCAACAGAATTAGCTCCTTTGTTTTTGGCAGTAAAGCTGGAAGAGGGAAGGTTATACTCTCAAGAGGGGTGTGAAGGTGAATCAGTAGTGACCTAAACAACACAGTATCACAGTCCACAACAAATGTCCAATCAAGGTTTCTATAAAAATATAAACACTTTATCAAAAACACACCATCTGCAAGTAGAAGGAAACAAGATTAATATACAAAAACCTTCCCAAGGCAAAGAACAGAGAGGAGGCAACCAACTGGAGAAAGTAGCCCTCTGAGCATAGTTCCCGGGTTGGTAGGTAAGGTACTAACATAACAAGGATATTGGGTTTCAAATAGGAGTGTTTGTGACCTAACCAGTTTTTATGGTCCCAGTGAACTGTGGGGGAGGTTTATTGTCAATGTACCTGGATTCAGTTCTTAGTGGGCCGAAGCATCAGACCCTGTGTCGAACAATGATGCAAGCTGTTCAGGCCCAGTCAGGCATGTAGGCATTGAGTAGGGTCGAATGTAGGTGCTTTTTTGCAGTCAAATGGTGATGGTTCAATCATGCAAATTGGCCCGGTCCCAAGAATGCCCCATAGTTGGCCATGCCAAGTCAGGCTTTGGCTTGGCCAGTGACGCTCAAACAGTTTGAGTGGGTTTGCGATGATCGTTGAAGTGGTGATTGATGTACAATCAATAAGGCAGCAATTCTTAGGCTAACTGGGCCAAGTCATGGTTATAACCCCTGGTTAGAGTCTGGGAGAGACCCTGCAGTGATTCAGTTCTGGCTCAGGCATTGAGCAGATGCCTCTGGCCAGCAGGTGATGTGCTTTGCTAGGGCACAATTCAGCGTTGAGCTGGTTTATATGCAGTGCAATAATTTGGCTGGTTGGAGGAACCATTCAGGATGTGTTGAACACAGAAAATAATCAAGACAGTAACTATTACACCACTTGTAAAAAAGCTGGGACTGGACCCAAAGGAACCCAGTAACCTATGACCAATAATAAACTGTAAGTTGTTACTTAAAGTGATAGATACAGTGGCTACAATACAATTACAAAAATATGTGGAAGATAACAACATCCTACATACACAACACTCTTGATTTAGGACCGCACATCACACTGAGACTGCGTTACTGGCCTTACAGACTCAAATGCTAAGTATTATTGACAGGAGTAAAGCCGGCCTATTGATCCTGTTGGACCGAAGCGCAGCCTTTGACCTCCTGGATCACCAGAAGCTCCAATGGGCCTTGGAAATTTTAGGTAACTGCTCCAGCGTAGCAACCTGTTGGGTCATTTCATTTTTATCATAGAGAAAATCAAAAGTTCACTGGGGTGAGGCCTTTTCAAACAAAATCATCATACAATGTGGCATCCAACAGTGGGCAAGTCCATTAGGCCATTTCTAAATTAGTCTAATAGCGCCTCCATAGTCAGAGCCTTAATTTTATCTAGGCTGGCACTCATGATTGGCGCAAGAAAAGGCTGTATATCCAGGTGTCAAGTACTCAAAACAGTGCAGAGAGAATGGTAAAGAAAAAAGGCAGAAGAAATCACATAACTGAAGACAGGAAAGACCTGGTACACATGTGTATTTTAAGGAATGCACCAAGGCACATGCAAGAAAAGAAATATCACCTTATGTACCAGGAAGATACCTGAGATCTGAGACTCAAGGCTGATTAATTGCCCAACGTTTAAAAAGACCAATGGACTGGTCTGAACATGCCCAGTGAAAGCAGCCCAGAGTTGGAACAAGTTGTCAGTGCAGTTGAGACAGGAGAAGAAGCAATATGTGTTCCGAAAGGCACTGAAAAGAAGTATTTTCAGATGATCTGTTCAGTTAGGTGACTGATTGTTTAGGTATGCAGCTGTCTCATTTTAGTTTGTAAACATTCATGTCTTCATGTGAGCGCCCTTATGCCCGCAGGCTCTTTCGGTGCTATATAAAAATATAAATGAAATAAAAGCAAATTATATTTTAAGAAACAATGCCCATTCTTTTTCTGCCTATATATGCCAGTATGTCTCCATAAGAACATACTACTGTTGCCTGTGTTCTAAGTAACTAAAATGCCATGCAACAGTAGGAAAACATGACATTGCTGGCTGCACAAATGTCTCCCTTTACTCCATGTAAAATCATTACTCATTTAGGTGTTTCTCTTGTAGCAATAAAGCATAGCATGCAGCAGTAAGAAAACATGCCCATACTGGATGTGCACATGCCCCCCTCCCCCTCTTCTGTAAGTGCATTCATCATGTTGGATATTCCATTAACAACAGTAAAAAATTAAATGCAACAGAAAGAAATGAAGTCCTGAATGGCTGCAACACTTCCACCCATGTAAGGACACTGATCATGTTTGCTTTGACCTAATTCAAGCAGTAAATGCCATGTCAAACTAAGGAAATATGTATTTGCTGGCTGCACAAATGTAGCACAACGCCATGTTAGAAAAATCTTCATGTTAGCTTTGCCCTCAACAACAGTAAAAATATCATGCCACAGTAATAAAGTATGCCTTGCTGTTTGGAAAAATAAACCCACACTCAAGTTGTTTTTTTTTCTTTGTTGGCAGGCAGTAAGAAATGCAATACCACAGTACGAAAATGTCTGTGATGATTGCCCAATTGTAGTTCCTATAACTACTTCAATCCCTCCTCCATGCCATAATACTCATCAATTTGTCTGCACCCACAATGCCTCGTAAAGATGAATGCCACTAGAAATCATTCATGCTGCTGACCCTAATGTCCTCCAGCCTCACACACACAGAAACACATGTATGCACCCATAAAGCTATTTTCACAATTGTTAACAAACACCCCCATAATATTCACACTGCATTCTAATTCACATACACACTCATAACCATATGCTCTGAATTCTCCTTCATACATGCACTATTATAGATACCTACATGTATGCACCAACACATAAATATATACACATGCTCGCATGCACACAAAAAGGCAGTTTGCATTACCTGCTCTCCTAGAGATTTAAGATCACCCTTGGCCTACAATTATGTTCAAAATAATTCCACTGGGAAGACATGTGCTTTCTACTTATTTATTTATTTATTTAAACATTTGTATAGCGCAGAGACCACTGACCCTAAGGCTTAAGGCCGCTGACAAACAAGTAGGATAATCGAATTAACAAGCCAGCAAAAAAGAAGAAGTGCAAAAGTAGGATAGAGATTGGAAGGCCAGCAGATGTTTAATTACACAGGTGTGTCTTCAGTTCTTTTCTGAAAACACAAATGGAATTTTCCACTCTCAGTTTAAGGAGCAGATTATTCCAAGCCACGGGAGCTGCGATAACCTACATGCCGGGACAATAAACTGAGATTGATTGTTGGATCTGAGATTGTGTTTAGTCACCTTGGGCCTTAATTCCTCATTGAGATAGATGGGGCCTACAGTTTTCAAACAATTAAAAGAGATAATTTGTTCCTTAATATGGAGCCAATGAAGTTCCCTTCTCGCCTCAGAAATAGGGTCTGACCTTTTCTTGTCCAGAACAACCCTGACAGCATTGTTCTGCACCACCTGCATCTGAAAGGTAGGGTGGAACTTCCTCCCACCATGACGGGTTGCAAGATTTCCAGTGATTGCAGATTTTCTTGCTGAAATCAAATTACTTTGAGAGATGTGCTGCCTCCACTTTGCATTACTATATTTTGTAATACTTATATGGTCACATTGATTGCTTGTTCAAGAAGGTAGCCACTTATCAGGATCTGTAAATGTGAGGGACACTTAACTTTGAATGACATCACCTTAGTTTTATCAGCATTTACTAGCAAGACATGTTTTTTGTAGAGACTTTGTGAGAATGTAAACGTTTTACTGGTACTAAACTCCAGGTTTGGTCTAGGTGAAGCAATATTATGTTTCAGTCTTGTGAAGGGAATTATCATCCAATAAATCCAAGTCGCTGGATTCTATTCTGTAACATTCATCAGAACCAATCCAAATAAAGGTTAGAAAAGATCCTCGTTAGTATATGAATCCAGATAGTGTGGGGTACCATCTCTTGCCGGGCACCACTTCTAGTCTGCCTTGCAACATTTTCATTATGGGCCTTTCATTCCTAAGTGAGGGAACATGTCCCATTAGGATGAATCCCCCCATTTCTCTAGATGTGTTGATAAATCCTCAACAGCCGTTCATGGTTACACTGTCCATTCTGTGGCTAGGATTGCCTTACTGCCATAATTGGATCCAAGAAAACTTAAATGGTTTACTAGCAAAGCACCATGCAGTACCTAATATTTGCAGATCTAGAAATCCCTGCACATGGTCCATGTATCTTTTTAGGCACCCATACATGAATGCCCCTGTAATCCCCACTTAACATCTACTCCAGCCTCTGATATTAAAGTTTTGTAAGCATAAGGCCCTTCATGAGACCAGAAATGTGTCCATTCGTGGAAGCTCAAGTGCTTCTGCCCTCCAAAGATGCTGTTATATGGCCCTGAGTATTCCTTTT
Source organism: Ambystoma mexicanum (assembly GCF_040938575.1). Classification (NCBI taxonomy): domain Eukaryota; kingdom Metazoa; phylum Chordata; class Amphibia; order Caudata; family Ambystomatidae; genus Ambystoma; species Ambystoma mexicanum. Next base: position 1,512,148,797 of record NC_090937.1, on the reverse strand, counting down.
TATAACCTATCCGGTAACAGGCACAATCTTTCAGAACAGTTACTTTTCTTGAGAGGCTGTCTTTTTAAGGGTTCATAGAAGGGAACCAAAATGTGGTTGCATGGAAACCCTCAACTTGGCATTATGTGATGCAAGAAACAATGTGCAGAATTTGACCAACTCCAATGGGCAGACAAAGGCAAGCATTTTGCTCCTCAAACGTATCTGGCCAATAGTAATAGGAATGTAATAGTTGCACATTAATAAATATTAATGCAGTATTAGCATCCTACAGTACAACTGTCCTGTTTAGAAAAAGCCCAAAGAGTAGCAGGGGTAGTTTGTGGCAATCATCCCTGGGGGTTTAGAGGCTGTAGATGCAATATAGCTGATCTACTGCAGGTGCAAAGATTGTGGCATTCGGAACAACAGTCAAACACAATTTCAGGGAAATGTTTCTCTTGTGTGGAATTGGGCTACAGATTTAACCAGATTGAGACTTGATTAGCTCATTTCAGGAAAGTCACTCTTCCAAATCTCTGGATGTTGTGAACATATCTTGATTAAGATCAAACAGTAACATAGGTCTTAGATCTAAAATAAATGTTGACCCAATTGCAAAGCAGAGAACTAAAGCTTGTATATTGCCAGTGACGGTAGGTGCGCGCTGTTGCTCCTTGCAGCTTCTTCCTATCAATACTTCAAGATGCTGGGCACAGGCTTTCAATCATCTCTGCAGAAGGATATCATTAGCAATATCTGCAACATTGCGACTTCGGTAATAGAGGGCCTGCAGTCCTGAGATGCTGGGTACTTCATCACAATGCTGGCCATTGGATGTTAAGGACGGTGTCATCTCAGGGCTTCAATAATAGTACAAACCTGCTTTTATTTGATAATCGAAAATACTCCCAACTAGCAAGGGAACTGAATACAGCAATATTCAATTTATTTTCTCTTAAATCAATGATTTCCCCTAACTGCACCAAACCTTACCGCCAGCAGTGTTTTCTGTTTTCTTGACACTCACTTCATCAAATGGAAGATATCATTTACTTTCATCATGTGCTGATTAGATTTGTTCTATTTCTCAGAACTCAACAGATGCTCCTAGAATGTTATTGTATTTGTACCTCCTGTAGACTATTAACTCTGCATTGTCTTTGTTTGAGGTGTTCTAGCTGTTGATGAGGAATCTTACAGTTCAGCACAATTGTTGTGATGAGGGTCATTGAGCCTCGTTAGTGGTATGGTGGTAAGGCAACAATGGCGCCGGTATCACTACTGGCACCGTTGCTACCGTACCGCCATACTAGGGGGTGCCCTTGCAGCCACCTGGTCTGACCTTGTGGCCGCATCGGCACCCGCGAGCAGAACATGATTGAAGCAACGGTACTGTTACAAACAGTACCGCTGCTACCATCCCCCCAATTCCCTTTGGGCCCTATCGAGGAATGGGGACATACCTGCTCCGGCATCCACGCAAGGGGAATTACTGGGTCCGCCAGTCGGAATGGCCCAGTGATTCCCCTTTTGCGGGTGCCGGAGCCGGATCCGAGTTTGGGGGTAGCCTTGCCCGTAAAAACGGCAAGGCTACCTCCAACCTCGTAATGAGGCCCATTGAGTACTTCATGGCCGGTCAACATAATGTTTATATCTCTTCTTGAAATAGTTTACATATGTAATATTCTATTTGTATACAGTCCATATCAAATCTAGTTAAAAACTGATGAACAAGTATACCTTTTTCCATATGTTGGTCTCATTACAAGTACTGTGGTGTGGGATGAAATGGTGGTAAAACAGAGGTAACTCTGTTACGGCCGCTTTGTCGCACCACCATAATGCAAGTTTGGCGGTGAGGTGGAGTATTTTCCGCCACCTATCTGACAAAAAATCAGTAAAATCGGCAGAATTGCCAACAGTTGTATTCTGCTGAAATCCCCTTAGAATCCTATGGAATCCAATACATGGGGAGTAGCACCATCTACCAGCACTTGTAATCCGTTGGTATTTCTGCCGGGTCAAATGGCAGTAACAGTAAATCCGTTTGGTGTAATTTCTGCGGTTTTACTGCCGAAACACCACAAAACTTGTAATGAGGCCCATTGTCCTTAATGATCTGCTTCTCTATAGAAGGCACACTACTAAGGACGGGCAAATTAAATGTGCAAACAATTGATATGAGCAGTTTTATATTGACATTAAATTTGCCAACTTTTTGCCGAAAAATGTCATCCTCATAAAAAAGAACCAATTAATACAAAAGTCATTATTTATGTAAACAGCATTGACATATATAAACATATATATCTCATGTGACCAAGCAACAAGAAGTTGTGAAACGCGTAATTTTTGCCGCTGCCTCCTCTGGAAATTTTCTGTGTAGCTGCACGGAGGCTTTTTACATATTTAAATTTTGAATACAAAGTGATTTTTAAATTTTATGTTGTTGGTGATGCCAGGTGAACTATGGGCTGAAAAGGTGTTACATTTTGACTGGAAGTTCGACTGTAAAAAGCACCTGTTCACACACTGGCGAATGCTGGATTTAAATATATATATATATATTTCTGATTTAGAGGATTACAGTTTAATCGCTCTTATTCTTCACTCTATGAATTGAAATACTCTACCTATTGGCACCTGTCATTGCTGATAACAGTACTTACTAATTAATAAAATGAAGAATTACACATTTTTCAGAGCAGATAACATCAATTCCAGGTGACAGTTTGTGGGAAATCTACAATTGCAGGGTTCTGTTATCCAGAATGTTGGTTAATGGGCACCAGTTGGTCCCTATTAGTGTCTGATAACAGGATGTTTACTGCATTTTCTGCCAGCAACACATGCACATTATGGAACACATTCTGATGGCTACATCCATACCAGGAGGGCTACATCCATCTTGCCCTTCGGGGAGTAAACAGAAACTCTAACCCGCAAAGAACGCCATGCAAGGAACTGATTGACCCACTTCCCCAGTTTACCCCCTCTCATTCCTTCCTTACATATAGTGTGCAGTATGATGCCTCCCAGCTCGGAGCCTTTATTGACAATCATATACATACACACATACATTCAATTTCGGGGCCATTCACATATTTCCACAGCTCACTCACAAGGCACAAAGCAGCACAAGTCAGCACAACAAATGACAGCGCAACCCCGGGAGTAGTGCCACCAAGTGTGTTTCTAGTGGGGGACTAAAGCTCTCTGACATGTCACCACATAGCTGCTCCTTGGCTTGACACCGGCCAGGTTTAAAAGCGCATTGATGCTGGTTGGAAAGCGAGAACCCTCGTTCAACGCTGTGAAGCACCAAAGAAAGAAACACAATTATTGAGAGGCCCAGACACCCTGGCTTACTTTTGAGAACGCAGGGATGTTGCTGACATGTCTTGTTATTCGCACCTGCCCCATTGTCCAAAGGGCTATCACCCATATGTTCCGCATGTGCTGTATTCATTGCCCAGGGGTGGGTGCACGGTCGGATTAACCCCTTTGCCTTTCGGCCCGTGGCCGGGCCAAAATCTTCCCTTGGGAGTGGGGGCTGGTTTCTGGCCACTTCTGAGCCGGTTTGGAGTTTTTTCTTTTTTTGAAAAATAAATAAAAATGAACCTGCAACGTGCAATATAGATCTATGCACACATATATTAATGATACCTATGGTGATCCATTCTTGTATGAAATGCATATAACATCAGTGAAATCATCATCATATTTTTCATAGTGTACTTAGGAACAATGCTATTTCATGCCACTTCCTGTTTTGTCAAGGGGTGAAAAGTAGTGTTTCATCGCTTCCCAGGATGTCACTTTAGGGTGGGGCCAAATGACATCACTTCCAGTGATGACATCAGAGAACGAGAGTCATGAGGCGGGGGTGGGCCACTTTTTGGAGGTGAGGGGTGGGCCCTTATTATGTTAGTTATTTTAGCTATTCACATTCTGGGGTATTTAATTAATGAATATACAGTTTTATAGAGTTTTGATTGGACTTTTCTTTTATTTTGACGTCCTTGTATTATTGCTGTTTGGGCTTTCACTTGTGGCACATTCACAACCCTCTTAAGAGTATAGCCTTTCCTAGCCCATGCTACCACAAAAGGCGAAGGAGGTATTTCTCTTGAATGTCTCAGTTTCACCTTTATGATTGGAAGCACTGTTTCTTGTAGTAGTGTGAAGCTGCGTGGGCAGTTTAGCGACTACTTTTAACTGTACTCCTTCACAGCAGTAGAGATTCCATCACACCTACACTTCAGAATGAATGTGTGTGTTTTCGCTTTGTGCACTGTGTTTGCAAAATAAGACACGTCTGGTGGAAATCAAAACAATAACGCCTCCCTGAGGCACACCCTATGTTCCCATTTTTTTAGGCGTTCAAGGGTTTTACCGGCCCTTCTCCAGCTCGTTTGGAAACTGGAGGCACGTATATCTCCAAAGATATGATTTGTAAATATTAAATGTTTCAACATTGAAGCTCTTCTAATTGTATAGTTGTGTTTCCATAACATTGTTTTGGCAGAGACCAAACATATTATTGTAACTATTTCTGTGTATATGCATTTGTTTATCTATTTATATATGCATGCATATTGTAATGAAGCAGACCAGTCCCACATTGGCATCAGAGTACCTAACATGAGTAGACTTACATTAAGCAGATGATGTAGAGTTTAGTTCACGATAAGGAATTGCAGTTCAGAGTTGAGAAGGAGAAACAGTAACATGCACACACATTATGTGGCAAATAAATTCACCCATAAGCAAATAAACATCCTTTTGCAGTGTTTTTTAATTGTTTATTTTTTTTATTTTTGTTACAAAGGTAATCTGATGATCATGCACAACAAAACACTATAAACATGAATGGCATCACTTATGAAAGAAGTTTAACTTGCAACTAAAAATAGCTATTGTATGTTCAGGAAGTTAAGCCAATGAAAATCCTTGATTTTAACAGGGTCCCCAAAGTGGTGGCATAATGACAACAATTGCTAAAGGGGGATTTCTAGGAGCATATGAAAGTTTCTTGGTAAGAAATGTCAAGCTACTGCCAGCCATAAAAAAGTCACTAGCCTACTCAATTCTTCAGCTTCACAGAGCATACCATTTCTTACTCACCAAGAGTCAATTATCACTAGCCAAGTGGCATGTACAAATTCTGACCAATGAGTGTTTGGTAAACAAATTGGCCACATGAGTTTCATATGCATCATATTATCGTGTGCATGCCTTGTGGAACACAGGACACACTGGGAGGGGCCCCAGATAGCTGCCTGAAGCAAAGGAGGTAGTGCCCATATTCCACAAAACATAACACATTTCATAATATTGTATAGTGCACTGCTGAAGCTCAAACCTGCTGCCTGGATGTTGACATCTAAATTCTGATCTGATCAAATAACAGTGTAATGCGATTTTGTTCAATGTAGTACATTCCGTTGAGATGTTCACTTCAGAGGTCACATAGCGTTTCACCTTTCATGCTAATCTCCAAATTACACCTGCAGTTTAAATGGTGTGAGTGACTGAATGGTTCAAAAGATAGCCAAGAACAGACAACTTTGAACATTTGCCAGATAGCAATACCCAATCCCACCAAGGCAGACTATACCTGTACATCACTCTGAGGGTGATAAACTAGAGACTATGTAACCTTTGGTGTTCGTTACAACTACTTTGCAAGAAAACACAGGGTCTCACTAAGGGGGTTCGAGGTATTTTTAGTGTTAATGCCACAACATAACAATTGCATATTACGTACTATAGATAATGAAGAAGGGAGGGTTTGGGGGGAAGGGAGAGCAGTGGGGGTGTTAAAGTTGGGAAAGGTGACATTGCAATGCAAAGATATGTTATGTGTACACGAAATGCCAATAAATAGAAATGTAAACATTTTTTTTTATATTGCATATTTCACTGGTTGTAAATGTATACTATCTATCTAAATTTGAGTTTTGTAGTCCCCATTCCGAAATTCAATAGGCCTTCATTGGACAATTAAGTTATTACCAAAATAATAAAAAAGAAATACATTTCTTTCTGTTATCGCACTTGATGAAGGAGTCTAGCTTCAAAGCCTGGGACTAACTGCTCAGTGTTGTCTTTCTCCCAAGACAGGCATAGTGCCCCTGAGCTGGCCCCCAACTAACTGCAGCCTCCCGCTTCCTCTTCGTCTTCAGCCATGTCTCCTCAAATTCCAGAAGCTCCTCAAAACCTTTCATTTCACCTCCGCCTTCCCTTGCTCCCTCTTCTGCTAACCCCACAGTTGCTGCGATTGGTGACCAGGTCCCTTATGTGTCCTCCTGAGTGCTCACTGGCCTATTCCAACACAGGATGCACATACTTATCAAGGTAGGCCTCCATTTATATTGGAGACTACAAAGCCATGCCAATTCTCCTTTTGCATAACATCTTTCTTTTTTGTAATATTATCATGTTGCTTTATCAGGTCATTTGTGTACTTTACAGGTTTATGAAACAGAGTGATTGCTTTGTTCATAAAAGTCAAACATTTAAAACATAATGTGCATGTTGCTGCACAACCAGACCTTGCAAGAACTGAGGTGAAGTGGTGACATTTCAGACTCGCCTTAAATCCTAGCTTCACCACTTCATCAAAATGGACGATCACGGGCAATGTAATTAATCTTGCAGTACAGGATATGTCAAAATGATCATTCCTTGCCCAAATCATATTTGTCAGCCCATTAGGGTGATTTAGTTCTCAGGGTACAGTCTTCACAAAAGCTTCATTCATGGTTTAACTGGCTTTGGTGTTGATTCATTTAAAATTGTGACAATTGATATATTGCACACCACTCAAAAACCATAGCCCTCTTCTAATCTCATGTACACCATCTCTTTGCTTCCAATCTGTCACATGAATCCATGTGTGAGCATGTGTACCTTCTATTTGGCTGCTAATGTGAGTTATGTCTACCTTGTTCATATGGCTTCTGATATTTAACCTGCATCTACATCAGAACCTTTATACCTTCCTTGTGTCTGCTATTATTAAAATGAGTCCTGTATCTATAATATGAGCAAACTACCCTTATCAAAGACTACTAATATTGCCCTTGCACTAACATTTATTCATTATTTTGATACCCCAATAGATGCCCGTGTAATGACATTTATTCATTATTTTGATATGCTCGCATGCTTCTTTTGATCTCTGCCAAGTTTTCCCTTCAGTTCAGAGCCACATCAGCAATGCATTGTGGGTATGCAAATTATCCCAAATGTATTTCAGCGGTGGCTACTAGGTGGCTGTGTAACACAGGGGCTCAAATGCATTATTCAGCATTCACATGTCAGGTGAGACGGTTTGTGAAAGGTTTTCACCCATGCTGAATCAATAGACTGGGTAGATGTGGGGATGAGCTATCGCCGCCCACATTCATGCCAGAATCCAGGAGAACTGCGCAAGACCACTCCAAAGATACAACCTTCTTGTGGGGGGGTTCCACATCACCACTCTACTGTAAGGATGCCATCAAAACAATGTTAAGCAAGGGTCCTATACTATCAAGCAAAATACCACTCTATTGAAATGCAGTAATTCAAGACAGATCCCAAAAATGGATGCAATACCGGTACTCACCACTATCAGAAAGCCGGCGTTTTAAAACCACCAGACTTCTGTGTAAAACTGAACAGAGGAACCCAAACCAGGCCAAGGAAAGACTTGCTAAGAGGTGGATACAATGTAAAGCTATATTCTGAAATGAAGGAAGTAATTATTTAATGTATATGTAAAAATTGTAAGTTTGATTTACACTGGGAACTAAAGTGACATTTAGCTGAATTCTGCCTGACAACTACCCCCGACAGGAGAAACCTGTTCAGCCACTCTTCCCAGGCGTAGTTGCATCCTGCTTCCCCACCAAAAGGAGATGACACCTCTCTGATTAGATTAGGAGAGGGGCACCTGCAGGAGGTTGAACAAAGCCCTGTCCTGGGCTCAGGCAAATGTTATATTGGGGGGGTCGTAAAGTGGCTTCCTCTTGGGGGAAACTGGGAGGGGCAGTGCCTGTGAGAGCCAGCCGAGCTTGGCGGAAGTGGATAAACCAGTTATTCCACCATGTGATGTGGGAAGCCACACCCCTTTTTGACCGGGGCATAATTTTAAAAAGATAGATAACTCATAGTGCGGACTGGTCAAAATTATATAAATAATATAATTATTCTTGTGATTTTTCTGTGCATGTTTTAAGAGGTGTTCGGACCCTGTGGTGTATTCTGGGGGGTTGCTAGCGGAAAATAGGGTCTTACTCCAAATGTCTGCATGTTAAAAATCTGACACTTCATCAATTACTGTCCATACTCCTTGCGCACATTTGTGTAATTTTTGGTAAATATCCGATATTGGTAAACCGACCAAAAAGCGCAAAATGTTGTCATTTTTGAATGCAAGCCCCCAGGAAGATCAGAGGCGAACAAGCATGGACCATAAGGAATATATAATGTGTACATGTAATTTCAACAAATTGTGTATCGGGGAAATATGTATTTGAATCAAATATAGATTTGTGGGCAAATTGACCAGGGGAGGATCCTCTGACCCATAAACAGACCTCATCATGATGACAATCCATTTCCTTCCCCCAATCAGGGGAGAGGGGAGAATTGGGCCAATGACATGTAGAGAGGGGCAGGCTTAGCTAGGACCAGGCACATACCCATTTTCAAAACACATAAAAAGGGCCACTGAAACCCAGGTAGGGGATTCATTTTCCATTTCTGCGGAGCATTTTGACGGCCGACATCCCATCCAGACCGAGACCAGAACCAGGGACCCATAGACTACAGAACTTTGAACCTAGAAGGCCCACTGCAGGCAAAAGTATTCTCGGCAGGCCTTCAGAATCCAGCAAACCTAACCAAACTATTCAACAGCCGGGCGAGCTATCTGAATTCTTTGCTAAGAACTTTTGCCAGTACCCAGAAAGCAGTGTTACATCCAGAATCCACTTGATCCGGACCGGAAAGCAGAGCAGTATCCAGAACCAGAGGCCGCTGTATCCAGAGAGGCTAGACCAGCAGAGCAGAGCTGACCCAGACGCTGTGAGCAGAACTGCCCGAAGTCCAGTTCAGTTAACCAGATCCGTGACTAGGCCCATTCATTTCAAAATTAGGAGTGAGCATCCGCCAGAACTGTGCAGAACCCAATCTCTTAGTTAAAATAATCTAATTCAAACTATTTTGACCTAAGTAGAACTGTTTCCTAGAAATTGTGTCATCTGTCATTTTAAAGCTGCAAGCTGTCATCTGTCATTCTAAAGCTGCAAGCTGTCACCTGTCATTTTGAGTTTTACTTTAAATCCGAAAATCTACCTTTATTAAATTGTCCGTATCTCTTGAACCATTTGGGCTAGGAACGAAATTTACTGCGATTTGCAATTTGGCCCGATTTCTTCATCTGTAAAAATCAGCAGCTTTTTGCTTCTCTTTGCTAAAATTCGTTTGCAATCTGCTAATCATTCATAGAGTATTGTTAAAGTGAGCCTGAACTCATTTAAAGTGTCTACCACTCACCCTGAACCTCCTATAGGGAATTAAAAGCAATTTTAACATTTTTCACTTCCTTGCCACCACATTACAAAGCACTCTTGCCCGTGTTTTAAAAACCATACCTGTTTTCTAATCTTGCTGGGGGGGGGAACCGAATTCCGTATTGTATTTGATTGTATTCCTGAAGACTGTGTGTGTTACTTCCATCTCCTTGCATTGCATATAGGGGGGTGGGTGCCACCAGGGGAAAAGTGAACATATTATCTCTTGTGAAACCATATCAGTTTATTTCTGTACTGCATTTATTCCACCTTGCATTTCCTTGAAACCATAAAGCATTTCAGCTACCTCATCCTCTATACTACTTCTAAGTAACCAAATCAGTTTACCAGTAGAACATTATCCATTGTTGATCACGGTCATATTTTAAGTGTGATATCCAATATTAATTTATTATAAAAGTGTGATAGATATATATTGTTATTTTTCTCAAATAAACCTTTAAATTAGCAAAACAGACCTACTTCTTGGCTCATTGGGGTCAGGGGGATTCTAAGAGAGGGCTGTTATATAAGGGTTGTCATCCAGCGTACATGAACTGGACCTAAAAATATATCAATAAGGGTTTCCCTCAGTATACCAGACTAGGCATTGACTTAGCTGTAGTGTTGAAGTGAAGCCGCTTAACAGGTTATTCTCCGGCCTTTTTAAAGCCGCCCTAACTTTGTTGAGGTTTTATAAAGATGCCCTAATGCTCCAACCACATGCCTTCATTATTATACTTTTTTTTCAATACCATGTCTGTGCTCTGCATATCTGTGTCACAATTAAACAGTACTACTAATGTGCAAATAATAATTTGTGTCTGCATATTATTTCTTGCTTACTATACAGCCATTGATAATAGTAACACACCTACTGCCACTCTTCTACACAAATAATAACACACATCTAAAAAAAAAAACTGGAAATGAGCCAGGTTAATTAATCATACAAATATACTAATTAGCATCATCATTTTTTCTGTGCATGATTGAGATATATATATATTTTCCCAACGAAATCATGAAAGCAAGGATATGCCAACTTGATAAAAGTGCAGTGATGATATTCTCTTAACCGCTTAAGTGCCAAGGATGAGTATGCTCGTCCTTTTTGCATAGACTTGCATAATAGCCTGGCAGTAACATTGCCAGTATATGTATAGCATGTTGTTTCTGCTGAAGGGTATCACCGCATATATAACACACACAATGCAAATGATCCTTTGCAGAGTGGCACAAAAGGACAGAAACGAGCAAATTGACGCGGCAATAGGACTTTGGCTGCTTACCAAAAGCACGAAAGGTAGCATTCGACATGAGCTCGCTCGGTATTGACTTAGCTCCCCGCTCCGAGCCTATTTCACATTCTAACGAGGAGTTACCTCTGCTTGTCAGGAGGATGAGTGACATATATTGTCTTCGAAGGCAACCTCCCCTCCACCACTTAAGCAGAACACTCCCACATTATATTACTGCCACCGAGGCAGTGATAGAAGCATCAAAATAATTTCACATGACAGAAATAAATCATACCCTCTCAGTGCCACGTGCGGCCGCCCCCCACCGAGTCAATCAGCCGCCTGAGTGGGTGGCGGAAGCATGGCACGGATTTTAAGAGTGTGTTCAGCGTCCCTGTTGGCATAGTGCAGCGTGGGACAAAGGCCACTCGGCTGACAGCATTTAAATGGGCTGCACTTTTAGCACTTGGGCATTTGAGATTATTTTTAACCTGGCTTGCTTTATTTTCAGAGTAAATTAGCTACATTGTCAGGGCCAGCGGGGTTGCGATTGATTTGGCAGAAAGGGTGGCAATTTGATGTCAGGGCAGCTGCACGTGTACGGACATTCAACATATTTAGGGAGGTTTTTTTTTGTTGTTGCCTTTTTTACATAAACTAAATGTAGGTCCGTTTTGAAAAAATTAAGGAGGTATTCTACGTGCAATCCGAAAGAGGGAAAATATGGCTAATGTGCAAAAACCATGCAATTTCAATTCAGTTTTGCACCAGGTCAAATTGCATGTGTGTACATTTTCTGTAACACTTCCTTCGTATTTCATAAATTTGCATTTATTTAACAAATACATTAAAAACACGCTTCAAATCCTGATGTGGGTGTCCATTGCATGTGCCCCTCCCTTCTCGTTAAGAGCTCTCTGAATCCACAAGAAGCGCACAAGAAATAGGATGCATAGGAAACAAACATTCATATAGCCAACCAGGGGCCAGATTACAGAAGCTTTGCACTGGTGCAAGTGCGCAGTGTGCTCAGTATTAGCACTAGGGCAACGTTTGACCTATTTCTTAAAACATTTGCAAATATCAGAATACCATTGCACCATGGCAGATGCATTTTGGCATGTTATAAGCAGTAGGGCAAACAATGCCCTAGAGCAAAAAAAGATAAATTTTCACTGCATTTTTGCAACAGAACACAGTTTGCCCTAGTGCTCATACGGAGTGGTATTAGCACCAGGGCAAACTTTGCCCTGGTGCAAAAATGCATCGAAAATGTATCGTTTTTGCACTAGGGCAATTTTTTCCCTCGTGCTTATACCATGCCAGACTGCACTTGTCATGGTGCAATCGTTTTCTAACATTTACAAGTGTTTTCAGAAATAGGGCAAACTTGGCCCTAGTGATAATATTGTGCAACTTTGCACTTGCACCAATGCAAAGTTTCTGTAATCTGGCCCCTGGTTACCAAATATTCATGTACTTGAAGAAATCCTCCTTGTACCACCACTTTTGGGACACTGTTAAAATCAAGGATTTTCATTGGGCTAAATTCCTAACAAACAATGGGCCTGATTCACAGAAGCAGTTTATAATGGTGCAATCCCATAGGAAAACGCTCTTTGAATCAGCCCCAATGGCTGGTCACATGTTAACAAACTTTTTTCGCAAGTGGATCATTAGCCTGTGATGCCATCCATGTCCAGGGTGTTTGCTGTGCATAATTACCCTAGTAAGACGCATGCAGGCATATTGCAAACCTTTGGCAAAAGGATCAAATTGTGTGTGGGTTTCGCTGTTGCTAACATGCAGCCACAAGGATTGTGTCTGCCCACTATCCAATGGAAAGCTGAAACGGCAACATTGCTCCAAAATCTGATTACTTTTGATGATTCCAATGGGTAACAGAACACCACTGCAAAAAGGGCATTGTTGTGAATATGTGAGCATTCACTTAGCATAATAATAGGTGCTCACCGCGTCACCGGTTTAGTGTTTCTCCTTCTCCACTCTCATCTGCAATTCCTTATCAGCCACTAAGCTCTACATCAGGGTTGTCCAACTCTGGGCCTCGAGGGTTGGAATCCTGATGGGTTTTCAGGATATCCCTCATTCATATTCATGAGGAAAAAAAGTGCATACATTTAGAATCATTGTATGCAAATGTATCTCATGAATATTAATGAGGGGTATCCTGAAAAACTGGCATGGATCTGACCATCGAGGCCTGGAGTTGGACAACCCTGCTCTACATCATCTGCTAAATGTGAGTCTGCTCATGTCAGGCAATCTGATGTCAATGTGGGACTTGTCTCCTACATTAAAATAGAAAAGGAAATAAACACTACATCAGTACATACTCAGATGCTTACATACATACATACATACATACATACATACATACATACATATAGTGACAATAACCTTTTGCTCTCTCCAAAAACTATGTTATTCAAATACAGCTATACAATTCATGAGTTTGAATAGCAACATTTTTAAGATTTAGGGCCTCATTACGACCCCGGTGCTAAACCATAGTGCCGCCAAGGTGAATGGCGGAATTACCGCCCCATTCCAAGGTTGGCGGGGCGGTAATTCCCCATTCACCATGGGCCCTTCCCCATTCCCATTTTTGCCCCATAGGGCTCAATGGGAATAGGGAAGGCGCTGAGTACGGTGCCGCAAATTGCGGCACCGTACTTAGCACCAAGGTCCCTTTGTGGCACCCTACTTTAACAGCTGGTAAAACCAGCCATTAAGGTCGGGTCCCGCAAAGGGACCTCGTAATTAGGCGCTAAGTGTTTAACGGCGCTGCTGCCTTTTACGGCGCCGTTAAACACTTAGCGTCTGGGTCATAATGAGGCCCTTAGAATCATATTTTTGGAGACATATTTCGATTCAGTTTCCAAACGTATTTCTTTACAATATATGTTCCCTACTCTTATATCTTTAAGTGCCAGGGAAGAGCAGGAGGAGGGCATGTGCATAACGGACAGGTGTGATGTGAATGGAGGATAGCACAGGGGCAAGGTGCTGGTCTTGGCAACAAGCCCATGCAGAGGTTTGAATCCTCGATCTGCGCTCAGAAACCGAAAACCTGGTATTACGTGCATTATAAAACAGCAATGACATTAGTTAAATAACTCGACAGCCTTAAAAGCGCTGCGCTTTGGCTGTATCCCTGTGTGGAGTTATTGTTCTGATGTCGCTTGGACATATTTTGTATGTAGCAAGTAGAGAAAAAGCGTGCATTCTTTCTGAAGTGTGTGATGAACTAACTACTGCTCTGCAGGATTAGTTATGAGCAGTGGTTGAAGTGGGTGGGGACGGTCGGGAGCGGTGCTCCTATACTTATTTTAATTATGTTTTACCGTTCCTATACTTTTATTTTAAAAAGAAACCGTTCCGGAACGGTTTCGGTTTAAAATAAAAGTGTAGGAAAAAGTTGAAACTTGCACTTTCAGTGCTCTACACAGGACGTTTCCTTAAAGAACATGCACGTGTTTTTGTGGTTTTTATTGTGCATAGGAGGGGGCGCGGCGATGTGGTCTGTGGGGAGCAGTGCAGGCCAGTAGGGAACATAGTTCCACTACTTCTTTTCGTACACTTCGACCACTGGTTATAGGTAGTGTCTAATCTACCTACTCAGCCCCTACACTACTATAAAAAAACAGTGATCCCAATCATAAAGGTGAAAATGGAGACAGTTAAGGGATATACCTCCTTTGCCTTTTGTGGTAACATGGCTGAAGGGCTGTCTATACACTCAAGAGGGGTGTGAATATGAAAATAGTAGAACCCAAACAATAGTCAGACTCCAAAATAAAGGAATTTCCAATGACGGTCCTATTAAAAAAAATATTCTTTAATGAAGTACTCAATAATGCAAATAACCTAAAAACACTAATAAAACACCACCCCTGAGTAAAGAACACAGATAATGCAATGCATATATGTCGTAGCACTTTGGATACTGGGCAGGTGTGACTAGGCAAGAGATTGCAGCAATGCCACTGTGGTCACAAAGGGGTGCCCTCTAGTGCCTGGGCATCTCAGTAGTACCTTATTTCTTTCTTCGGTGCTCGACAGCATTAAGAAAGTTTTCCCAGTGTTGAATCATTGTCCGTGCACTTTCATATCCCAACGGGTGTTCAGTGAAGAAGCAGTGGTGCAAGGTATCACGATGCAGTGCTGTTCAGCTGCGGTGACAAATTGTGGTTAGAAGACACTGGAGGCAGCAGGCGATATTGGGTCGGCAGCACTAGAGAGACCTGTGGCCTCCGGTCTGGAGAAGAGCATATGTACCTTCGGTCGTGAGTAGCTCGGCTGCTTCAACACAGCTTCCATGTCTTGACCGTGTCTGACAAGTTCAATTGAATACTGCATTAGAGTCCCGGTAGACATCTTCCAATACGGTTTTATAAAAGAAATTAATCTGGCATGTTGAGTTTTGTGTATCTTGCTGCAGTATTTATATTTTATTAGCATCTGGGACAGGGGGTGCAGCAAACCAGTTCCTTGGTTTGTGGGCTGATACTCCAGTTCTCAGCCCATGTTGCATGGATGCCGATGGCTACTTCCCCCACCCTGCACTGTACCACCATCTTTCCGCCACGTACCATCCATCCCGCCCATGTTTAACTAATCTCAACCCCATTCTCCAGCCCCACTTCTCTGATTGTGGCATGTCTCGGACCGCCTCAGCTTCCATCCATCTCGTTTTGCTGGCCACCATAGGAATGAAAGAGAGGTTCTGTATGGAGCCCCGCCTTCCACATCCATGGCGGCCATCACAGTTCTGCGTCCCGTTCTTTGAATGAAAATATATTTTTTTAACACCCCAGGGTGTCACATTAGAATCCCGGGATGCTTATAGATCAGCTACCCATTCCATGGGCTGAACCGGGGGGTGGGGGGGTAATGTTGAGATGCCCTTGTTAAAGGCCTTTGCATTGCTCGGACTTTAACTTGTGCTGCTGGACCATTATCCCCCATAGAGCACGTGCAATGGGTAGTTAACACTGTATTAAACATTTTGGCATGTGGTTTTCAAGCACTAACCATAAAAATAATATCTGATGGAGAAAAAAACATGTTGACCAAGCAACAAAACGGGCATACACGGGTGTTTATCTACTCATCCAAAAGTAAATGTAATGAAGTTTAAAAGATTAGAACAATGAATATGTATGATAAAGCAAATTAGCACTCGGGGTGGGGGAGCAGTCAATCAGGTTCCTTGGTGCGCACGATGATACTACCGATCTCAGCCTGCGTTTCATGGAACCAAATGGCTGCCTCCCCACCCCGCACTCCTACCACCATCTTCTCCACACTCACCCACCCTTAGCCATCCTGTTTTTAACTAAGTGGCAGCAAGAGGAGTTGCTGGGGGGGGCATAGGGGGCCATAGCCCTGGGTCTTTTGGTTGTAGCCCCAGATAGAAGCTCAGGAACTACAACCAAAAGGCTAGCTAGCCTCGAGTCCTGCCCGTCCCAACATGGCGTCCGGTCAAAGTTTCGAATCAAAAGGGTCGAATGCCCTTTTGATCGAAACCAAAAGGATCGGAAAAAAAAGGGTCGAATTTTATTTATTTATTTATTTATTTATTTATATGGTTTTTTTTGTTTGGTATGTGAAAAAAAGTTTATGGAACCCCCCATAACAAAACAAAAAAAAATGTGGCCCTTTTTTTGGGTCCTTTTGGTGTCGAAAAAAAGGCATTCGAGCCTTTTGTTTTCGAACCTTTAACCTAGAACCTCCCAACATTAGAGTAGCCCCAGACCTTTTCCAGACCTAGCAACACCTCTGGTGGCAGCGGCACCGCCCATCACAGCAGCAGCTTCCCTCTGTTTCGCTTTGACCGCAACCATGGAAATGGAAGAGGGGCTATAAATGGAGCCCTGCCTTCCACAACCATGTTGGCCATCTTGTCACAGTGTTTTAATTCAATGCAGGGCACGCTGCGCAAACCGGAAAAGCAAAATGCGGAAAACGCTTTCGTAAATCAGGCCCAGCATTTTAGCGGACCAAAATGTGAGGTTTATATTCTTGCGAGCGGGATAGAAGTGAAAAATAAGCACTGCAGAGGATGGTGCCTTGGAATACAGTCCGTTGAATGGCGTACCACCCGTCACCATGGTTGCAGGGGACCAATGCATATCAAGGTGTTGGGCACATGCCAGGTGCCAGACCTACAAGATGGACTACGCTGTAAAACATCTGCGCTCGCAGCCTGCACCTACGTTTGCACACAAAATTCCCTTGTGAACCAGGAGACCTGCGTGCAGACCTTGATGCTCAACGGATGCGAGTAGTAATTCGCCTGTCGCACTTGTAAATTGGGGCCTGTAATTATGACGATAAAGAGACTTGACAAAGTGTGGGACTCTTTTTCTCATTTCCGACTTAAGAATCAGGCTGTCTGGTAGTAAAGAAAAAAAAAAACAAAGACACAGAAATACATTTCCATTAGTTGAACAATGAGCTTTCATTACCCTGACGTTTAAAAACACGTGATCATTATTTAGATGGTGAATGACAAGACACACTAACCAAGCCTGGAGAAAAAGCAAATGTGGTTAACTGCCTAAATGTCTAGGAACGTGGCAATAACAGTGTGCAATACATTGGGCCCTGTTATTAAATACTTCAGGCGGCCATGCACATAACCATGTGAACAAAAAAAGTATTTCAATGTTATTGTCCTAAAACAGTCAGCCGGAAAGTAATTTTTTTTCCCTAATTGAATCTTGTATAAATAGAACACTTAGCTAATGATAAAATGTGTTTCCGAAGGGACCATTTGGCAAATTGAGTACTATTTCCAGACACTGGAGGGCAGCAGACCAGCTGAGGAGTATGGCTCACATTAAACTCCATTCAATTACCCCTGTTGTCGATCGATTTGATGGGTTTTATTTTGTCTCCCTTGCAACAGCCTTTAGTTTCTTTTGTCACCATGTGTGCTCAGGCATGACTGCAGAATATGGGCACAAACACATTCGGGGTGCCATAAACGATTGCAGTAATGACCCCATAAATAATAGCAACAAAGAACTTTTTTTTAAATTTTTTTTTATTTTTAACGATGCATGTTTTCTACCAACACGTCAAGGAACACGAGTTATTTATTTATTTATGTTCACGCAGAGCGAACATTTGTTTCCATTGAAAATAGGTACAGGTCCTGAGACTCATGCCACCTTTGTTTCCTGCCAACGCCCTAGGCACAAAGTAAGAGCGTATTGCACTGCTAGCAGCTTGCATGCACTGTCAAGAGGAATATCTACAGAACTATTTGTTGGTGTGGAAACTCAAAGTGCCTACTGCTTAATGCTATTTTAATTTATATTGTTGCATACATCTCTTTCTGTAATGCTGAAATGTATTGCCAAATGTATATATTCAATAAAAAAAAGGTAATGATCAGTTAAGGTAAATGCTTTACTGCAACAAACCCCCTGAAACCCAACACATTGGGGGACTTGGGAACAGCTTATCTCAGCGCGTTCCCCTTGATCTCCACTATAATACTATATCCACCATAATGTCATTTTCGATGGCATTGTGAATCCCTTCTCTTCTAATAAATATGTCTTCTTGGGCTTTGCAATGGGAATGCGCTGCGTTAATCCGCTCCTGTGTACCCCAATGTGTTAAATTTCAGGGGTTTTCTTGCAATACATTTTTTTTACCTTAACTGATCATTAACTAAAGTGTTTTCTTTGAATTTCAAGGGTTTTGCTATGGCCACAGCTTTCGCCCTTGCCCAATGTATATTTTAGAACACTACCAGACCACTAGCCATGGCTTTTGGCCATGGCCACAGGCACATTTTAGATCAGTACCAGACCATTATCTATTGCCTTCAGTCGTGGCAAATGGGCATGGCCTTTGGCCGTGTCCACTCTATATTTTAAAACACTTCCAACCCATCGCTCAAAGAATTACACCAGTCACAGTCTGATTTTGACCTGTTTTGACAGTGGTATTGGCGCATCCAGTAAGTGCCTGCAAGTGTTTGGCAGTCGGCAGCAGGAGTTTGTGGATTATGAACAGTGGATCGACTGCTTTACCTGGCTGATTGGGAACTCGGCAAACCACAGCAGCTGAAAGTATTTAAACAGCTCCACTGTGCATCACCACATCTGTCCAGTAAGTGTCTGAAAGTGTTTGGCAGCCGGCAGCATGAGTTTGTGGTTTCTGAACAGTGGATCTACTGCTTTACCTGGCTGATTGGGAACTCGGCAAACCACAGCAGCTGAAAGTATTTTAACAGCTCCACTGTGTATCAGGGTGCATATCTGGTTAGTGTCTGGAAGTGTTTGGAAGTCAGCAGTCAGCAGGCTGTGTGGTGGCTAGGGGTCAACTTCCGCATGTAAGGTAGGACTGAGAATACCTAAGTCAGCCGCAAGGTATATGTACTGTGGTAGGTTTCTGTTCATTGAATGATCATGACCACCAAACGGAAAATGAAAAACAGCACTTATAATTTGTGGACTAAATATTCTAGAGTTGGCCATGTGGCAGGAGACTCGCCCTGTACACGGAAATTGGATACTCGA
Organism: Ambystoma mexicanum; assembly: GCF_040938575.1. NCBI lineage: Eukaryota > Metazoa > Chordata > Amphibia > Caudata > Ambystomatidae > Ambystoma > Ambystoma mexicanum. The sequence goes on along the minus strand of NC_090937.1, from coordinate 1,512,129,444 downwards.
ACTGTGGGGGTTAAAACGAGTAAGTCCAAGCCGTTCACTGCTGGAAATTTGAGGTGTGGGCAGGAAGCACAATTGGAAAAATTACAGCATATTTTTCAAACAGACCAAGCCGAGAAAGAAACCGCACAAAACTCCATTTGTGAAACAGCATGAAGTGCACAAAACAACTCACATACTTCAATGGTGGACAACAATTCTTAATTTAATGCCAGGTCTCAGATTACTATTTAAACCACTACCCATTGTGCAATCACACTAAGAGGATTTCCAAGTACCTGCTGATAAGGCTGCGGAACCAGATGTTGATGTTAGATTGAATGTTTCACCTGTATTCTTCTGGGGCTTGTTCTAAGCAGTCTTGTAACTTGTGCTCTTTTATTAGGCAACATGGTCTGAGAGGGTCGGCACCTTCCCCGCTTTGAAGCTGGGCTGGGTCAGTCCCGGTTACTGCATGGATGGGAGTCCCACCATGGCCTGTGAAATGTCACCCCGAATGTCATTTTAACTGTAAAAATATATGTACAAATATATATATATATATTTTTTCTATAACCACTCCTACGAACTACAAATAACCTTGGTTATACCCTTGGTGATTAATGTATGGTCCTTATACCTGCGGTTATCAGGAAAAATTGTGAAACCCAAAAAGTCTTCCCTGCCCTCCCAGATCCTCAGCAAGTGCCCACCTCATGTGTGCCTGGTCCCCCCACCCCTGTTATATATCTTCACCTCCCCTGCCCTTACGTATTCCCCCACAGTGCTTGCTGTTTCTGTGACATAGTTTGTTTTCAAATGTTGGCTATTTGTGACTATTCTGTCCAATAGCCAAGGTTACAGAAAAGTTTTGCGTTGCAAACTCAGTCCCTTCACCATCTCCAACTCCCAAATTTAGCTTGGTGTCCTTTTACCTCCCCCCACCTCCATCCTAAAGGCATTTCCTTGAGTTTATAACTCGAAATCGTATTGTCTTGATTTTTTTTGTTTTTCTCTAACCAAGACTATAGCCACAGTTATCTCTCGATTTGAGAAAAAGAAAAAAGAAAAGATGGTGGCTGTTTCATTCATAAACACCGGGTTTCTTGGCAACTTACCCGAGATATAGCTATCCATTTTGAAGAAGGGGGCACCTCCATCTCTGTCAAATATTTAAAAAAATACTGGCTTGAATAACCCCATAACCACAAAAGGATCGTGTGTCAATGCATTGTGTCCAATTTGTTTAAAACTAGTCCAAATCAGTCCAGTGGTTTTTGCTGTGCGTCAGGCAGAAATGTACCTTTTTGTCTATGGGAAAATGAATGTGGACTAGGGCGAAACTGCGTTTTATTGTTTAAATAATAACTTTTTTTTATTTTTCAAAGAATCTTTCTGAAACTTTCCAGTCTGGGTGTGTGGGGGAGGGTCAGTTACAAGCTTTGTTTTTGCAAATCTTCAGCCAAATCTGTAACACAATTAAAAAGTTATTAGCAATTACATTTTTGGATTTCCTATGTAAATGCTTTTTACCCTAATTCTAGGGTGGTAACTGCCGCCCTATAATATGAAACAGAAAATCTGTTAGTTTGTTTGTTCCTCATACAATTCCACACCTTTCCACCAATCTGCACCAAATTGGGCCTAGTTACCTGTTTGGACCCTCCGGACATCACTGGCTACACTACATGTGGACACCTCACCCTGTTCCCTGGATTTCGGCCTGCTGCACACATGAGACGGTAGCCTCGAAGTGGTGAAACATCAAGGTGGCCGTAGAAGGACGGGACAAAACTCATTTTAAGCATCTCAATGACAGGAACAAAACTCACCTTTGAAAAGCATGTTTCAAAGCCTTAGGATGCACCGTTTCTAAGATATCTTCACCACAACATACTGCACTCCAGGGTGATGTGACAGGTGGGGAGAGCACACAGAAGGTCCCATTATGCTGCGAACGCCAACTCCCACCTCCCCTCCACATCTGCTCTGTGTTATGTAAGCCAGCCACATGGGCTCATTCCCAGTGCAGAGTGCAAAGCACACCAAACGTTAAGCGACTCACAACAGGGACCTACAGGATCATTGATTTCAACACTTCAAAGGAGTGTCCTCATGTCTGTCTACAGAACTCATGCAGAGTATGGTTATATGTGCACCACAACACATGAAATCTCCGAAACATTAATGTGACTGTCGGTAGACCGGACAAAGATCATGTTAAGAATCTTGACATCACAATCAAAACTCAAAATTCCCCTTGAAAACCATGTGTCAATGCTCTAGGATGCACCATTGCTGTGCACAAATAGCTACTTATTCAAACATAAATGGTCAAAAAAGTAGCAAACATGGATTTAGAAAGTGAACTTGGGTATATTAAGCCCAGGGTATGACTACACTTTACATCCCTCTGCAGGGACGTTGTCTGTTTGTTACAAATGCAGCAATGATGCTTAATTTCATGTTTAGCACTCAAACACGATATCCACCCTGTGATCTGTCATACAAGCAGGAATATACAGACACAGTGGCGGCCATCTTAAGGAACAATTCCCAATAGCTTGCAATGCATATGTCACAACAGGGGTTCTAAAATAGAACCCCGACATTTAAATACACATGAAAAGAAAACAAATGATGTGCTATAAAAAATACATAAAATCATGATTCTGCTTAAAGAGGTCTGCTGCACCCACTATGAAGTAGTATATGGTTTTTCAGATAGAAAAAGTCCTTCCCAAGCAGGTCAAACATTTCTAAAACTACCTTAATGTGCATAATAACAAAATCACAGCAAGCTTACACATACACAACTTTTTCTTATATGTTAGTTAGAAACACAGATGAAGCAGCGCAGTAATATATAATCACAAACAATATATTATGATAGCAGCAAAAAGAACAGTCGATGAATAAAGTGCAAATGCAAAATGGGTAACTAATATAACCCAAACTGATGTACCAAATGACAACCCAGTGGAAGAACACACCTCTACTCGCAAAAATATCGAGGAGATGTGTGACTTTACATGGAATCAGTAGACATTAAACATTATAGCAGCACATTAAATATTATTCACATCATAAATTAGCAGCAAACAGTAACCACATCAAGTGCTGATGATCCAATATTGTGTCACATGACCACTACAAAGTGTGGCTGAAATAATGTTAAATTGGGCATAAACAATTGTAGGTACTATTTCAAAAACGGTATTAGCATCAGATAGAAAATTATCATATACATCAAGAGACGTCAATAAACAGATCAATTCAGGTACATCAAGTCAAATGGAACCAGTTTAACAGGAAATATTGACCAACATCATAAAATATGAACTGATAATTCCTCATCTGAATTATGCCCAAAAGGTTATTTAGTATTAAACGCCATAATGAGCCTAGACTCCAACTATCTGAGTTTTCTTTCTCTATTTCCCTTCTGTTTGTGTTCAGGCATAGGAGCTAAAGCAAAAATGTGTAGTGATGAAGGATCACCCTTATGAATTTCCTCAAAATTAACAGCCAAGGGATATCCACTATCCTTATTTTTAATCGTTCAAATATGTTGCAATTGTCCCACTTTTAGATGGCATATAGATGACCCGATGTACATTTTATTGAAAGAACATACTATACCATGAACCACAAATCTAGCTAAACAATCAATTCTATGGTCAACATAAAACTTTCTAATTTTTCTTTCACCATAGATAATTACTGTTTTTGGCTCTTCTAGTTCACACATTTTGCAACTATTGCATTTATGAAATCCATTCCTTTTCAAAGATGTCAGTTGCCGATATCTTTCGTGGATTTAAGATAGCTCGGAGAAATCAGATCCTTCAGAGACTTAGCTTAAGTAATTTATTTATTTGCATTTTTAAAGCGCTCACACTGCCCGGGGTCATCGAGACGCTGTTACAGGAATATGTGTTATTTGTGCATTAATGACGCACTTAAAATACCCAGAGGTTTCCAAGCGCAGACCCGAGGATCGAACCTGTGTTGCTTCATGTGGTCTTGTTACCAAGGTCGAGCACGTTGATGCTGGGCTATCCTCCAACAACGAATTTCCCATTAGAAATTTAAGATCTGGATCCATTTGGAAAATAGACCAATATCATTTTGTGTAATTAATCTCACAGAATCAGCAGAAATTGAATTCAAGATTCTAGACTTGAAGCGATCACCTCAACTCCTTTGTTTGGTTTTATCATATGAAATATTGAAGATTTTTTCAGAATAGTCCCATGTCAATAAACACACTCCCATATTTACAGTTTCCACTATAACAATTTATTCTCTGGAGCAATTATGCTTTACTCTAATAAATTCACCAAAGGGTATGCTGTTAATCATAATTTCGGGATGATGATGTGCAGCATTTAAAACAGAATTAGCAGAGGTCACCTTCCTATATAGTTTATTGATCTGCTACAAAAAAAAATATATATCAGGAAATATCAGTTAATCGGAGCTACTGGTTATAGTTAGATGTAAATCCATAGCATTCTTATCAAGCTGATTAACCTATTCAAGAGGTAGATGCTGTTGCCCTTTCCAAATCAAAAATTAGTCTTCAATAAACCTGTACCAACAGATAACATGTTCCACATATCTATCATACTTTTTAGACCATGCTTCTGCTAGTTCCCTCCACCCCAAGTTAAGATTTGCATGTGTGGGGGCTATGCTGGAACATTTTGTCTAAATAGTTAATCATCAAATACAAAAAATATGCTCATGTAAAATTGCAGTAAAGTGAACAATAGATGTACATGGTTATAAGTATGCAATCTCACATCCAAGTCAGGACTGACTTTGATGTAAGTTTGTATATGTATATTTGTTGTATAGGAGATGCAAACTGCATAACTGTACAAAATGTTAAACTACTGTATGCCTCCTAAATATATACAATCCCACATCAAAATTTAACCTCACTTTAATATGGGTTTTCATATGTATAGGAGAGCTTTATGTTAGAATTAAATTGAAAAAGTCACTCACAATAGGTTACTAACAGCACCTTTTGTTCATTGAAGTCACCACAATCAAGAGCAGATAATATGAAATGTTGTGAGGAACAATAGGATTCGTTGTTTTTGACATTTTGTGTTGTTTTTCTTTGATTTGTCTTTGACTTGGATCACTTTGTGATGAAGTGTTCTATAGGGTTTTAGGTTTTGGTTTATTAATACATTGAACTTCATGTATCTTTACTGACCCATCACTATTCTTTATATGTGTTTAGAAAGATGGTAATTGCATTGCTTTGTCAATAATTGTCTCCAGCTATATGCCCAACAACTAGGGTAGCTTTTCGAGAACTTGTGTTTCACGATGTACTGATGTCCTCATTTTGAAAATCCCTATTTATCTAAAAAAAAAAGAAAAGGAGGATTTGATGTGCTCCCTGTGTGTACACCGAATACAGATATACCTTCTATGTGACTGTATATTTTTGTAGGACATGCACACTTTGTTCCAACCCATATTAATTATGATAAACTACTGCCTGGTGGCAGTGTTGTGGCAGTGTTACAATGTAAATCAGTCCGGGGTTTTGCTATAGTGACTGATAAATAAATTAAGCCACATTAAACCTTCACCATACCCATGTCAAACACAGTGAGGTCAGCAAGGGAAGAGTTGTGTCACCTCTAATCAGATTGCTTGCCTTCTCTCAGCAAGCCGGGAAATGGGCCGGAAGGATATGTCTCTCTTTGATCCATTGTGAGATTGGGTAACACATCTCTCCAGCCAGGCAGCGCCTATAAGGATCTTAGGAAAAAAGCTTTAAAGTGGCATGCCCTAAACAAAAGGGACAGCCTCGCAAAATATTGGTGGATTCTAAATGGAGAGCCTGACAGAACAGAGTAGAATGGAGGAAGTGTTCCCAACCTTTCTTTTCTGTGAGCTTTTCTTCTCTTCCTGCCTCCTTCACTTCCTGCACGACAAAACACATTTAGTATGATGCAAGATGGCATGTACCACAGGTTATCTTATTGTGGACGTGTCCCCTTCAAGCCTTTATATGGAAGGGTCCCCCACTCCTTCCTTGATTCAAAGACTCTACAAAGTCATTGTGTGTTCCCTGAGTTGTTTGCTTAATGCAGATGTCATCTCTGCTTTTTACCAATCCCTATGGCACAATGGGGGTAAACTGCTGTTTCACCAATACTACTTGTCTTCCAGTTACACTAGTAGCAAGGTACTAAGTGGCCTCCCCGGGTGAAATTGAAGAGAACAATACTGAATCTTGTCCCTGAGCCCCTGGATTGGGACACACAGTGCCAGAAGAAGAACATATGTTACTGTCCTGCATGCTGCACTTTTGATCTGCCATAAACCCATTGTTGACCATGTTCAAATGCCTTCAAACACCCAAGACCCACAGGGCTGCGTTTGGCACTTCTTTGAACTCATTTGAATGGCTGTTGCAGCATTCCTTGAACTAGGTTGCTACCATATCGTGCCAGCTGAGCATGCCACCTACTCTTGCTCGAGCAAGAAGCATACCAGCCTTCACATCATCACATCTTGTACAACACCTCCAACCATCAACCCAAGCTCAACCACCAAACTGACACTAGTTACTGACTCTGGTGGCCCCATTGACCTACATCCTTTGAATGCTGCATCAAACTGCTCAAATGTAAATGTTGAACCCGACTCGACGCTGACTCCCTGTCTGCATCACAGTGCTCGCCTCATCCAAACAGTATCAGGTAATATTATCCCCACCAATAATATCGCCATATATATAGTTGTGGGGTAAGGGCATAGGCAATATTATTAGTGCGGATAATATGGGGTTATTGGGACTGGGGGTTACTGGGGTGGCCCCGCTCCATTAAAAAAAAAAAAAAAAAAAAAAAGGAGGTTACGGGGTGTCCTCCACAGCTTCCATGACTTAATATTGCCACACAAATATGCTGATATATTTTTATAACACATTGATTAACACATGGAACCATCCAAACATGATTCGACCCACTTGCATGACATTGAAAAGCCTGGTTTGATGCTTTTGAAGCTCCAAGAAATGAGAATGGGAATACTGAGAGGCCACAGCCCCTTGTTCCACTTACAGGTCTAAAGCCCCCATCTGACCTTTTTTTTAACAAGACATATCCTTGTTGGTGACATTGTTTGTAATGCATTGCCTTTCACCCCTGCCCCCTGCCACATTACCCAGAATGCTTGCATCATCTGCATTCTGAATATTCTGTGGTCTTTTCACAGGTGTGGGATTTTTGCAGGGATTTTATAGGCAGTTATTATTTCATATGGTTTGTTTTATTTTCTTGATTGAACATTCCTTAATCTTTATTTTGGACTGTTGTACTATTGATGTGTCAATTGCTACTGTGATCACATGCACATCCCATTTAAGTGTATAGCCTGCTCCCAGCCCACGTTACATCATAAGGAGAAGGAGGTACATCCCTTGACAGTGTCTGTTTCACCATTATGATTCAGATTGCTTTTGGTTTGTAGTAGGTAGATAGCTCTTGGTTTTTGTCTAAGAGATGTTAAGGATGTATACAGGAGAGCATTTGGGGTGCTAGTTTACTGAAAAGACCTAGCAGACAAAAACATTTGAAAGCAAACATGGCTTCCAGAATATGCAATCTTTCATAGGATTTAGTGTATTTTATTGCACTGACTTGCTCTCTTAAAATTGTCCTCAAAGCAAATTTAAGGTGAACGTAATCTATGGAGTGCATACATGGCAACACTGAAACTATATGGAAAGAATGACCCAAAGATAATGTATGTCTGCATGTGACCAGGAATATACCATTTCTGTCCACTTCAAGGCTGTTTCTTCTCTTCTTGATACTGGCAAAAACTGCTTGGATGTTGTTCGATACTTGAATGACAAGTATTTTCTCAGACACCAGGGAGTCTATTCTACCTTCTGGAATACATTTATTATTTTATATAGGTTTGAACCCCAGTGTGCCAACAATTTTACCACAGCGATCTCCTTAATTCTACTCAAGCTACCCTGAACATGTCTGTACAGCTGGTACTGCTAAAATAGAGTGGGCTCCTTCTTTTGATGTCCTCTTGTGGCTGGGATTATCTGGTGTGTGCTGGTGTTCAGTAACATGTGCAGGAACAGATAAATGAGGCAGGAATAGCCAAATAATAATAAAGCAATCAAGAAGCCAAGAGAACAATGTTGGATGTGAAGTAAGGTTTATCACAGGTTTAATTTTTTCAGATAGATTTTAAATAAATCACCATGAAACCTGTCTGCTCCTAGCCTCTATCAGAGTGGGCTGCAGCAAATAAGGAAAAAACAAAGCTGCTAAGAACTGCAGGGTGTTTTTCAGGGGCTAGATACAAACTGCTCAATGGTGTTGGTAACCTCATCTGCCTAATAATGCCTGTTAACAGCTCGAGGCACTGGTTGGTCTCTTCCCTCCCTGCCTTTTCTGGAAGTTACTGTAAAACAACAGCAACACTCACGTTCACTTGTTCTCTTGATGTACTTGCCAGCTTTAGGGTCTGATTTACACAAGCAATATACAATGGCGCAATCCCATTGAAAAAAATCAGGTCTTTGTACTTTACCTTCGCAATGAGTTGCTTAGCGATTAGCAAATCTATCTCTGGTGTTTCATAACTTTCTATGTGTACCTCAATGGCTCATCAATGTTGACAGTGAGAGAGTGCTGTGTGCCTTATCACACTCATCACACAATACATATTGCAGCATGAATTCCATGCATGTGCAAGTAGCATAGACCGCTTTTACTGCATCTTCACAGACATGTCTTAATCAGTGAGTTAGGGAGGATGCACATTTTTTCACAACTGAAATGTGAACCTTCACCCATACACAAGCTGCTCCTGAATCTTGATTCACAAGGAATTACATATGTGCCAGTCTGAGTATGTGCAATTGCTATCTGGAAAGGGTGCAACCCCATGGCTTTATGCAGGTAATTCCATCTCCGAAAAGACTCATTTGCTGATCAGATTCCCCTTTTATAACCTCTATGCCAAAGGCATAGGGTGTATCTCAGTCCTGCCAGATCAGTACCCTAATTTGCAGTGCCTGCTCTACCTGTGGTAATGAGCTGGTTCAGGTGTCACAGTTCCTGTTTGACAGCTGCAGTGATAGCCAGGTCTACACCATAGGGGCTACATTTAAGATATGCCCTCAGTACCAAAACTATGATTATCATATGCAGCCCATGATGGTGGCAAGGTACACTTTAAAATGAATCTATGCCTGCGTTAAGGCATGGTACATGTCACTTCTTATTATCATGGCAACAAAATCCAATTTAATATCATACATATTTCAGCTCCTGTGAGTCAGCTGCACTGTGGAAGGTGATGTGTATTCTGGCCAGATGGGCTGATTCTGCCAAATGACAGGACAGGAACCTGACTTGTCATGCCTCTTCTTTGATCTATTTGTGATGGTAGGTATCACTCTCCACCAGAGAAGGCAGCATACTAGGTAGTTGCCCCGTGGTCCATCCATCAATGTAGCACACTAATTCAAAGGTGCCTCACATCAGGGTGCTGCATTTTAAAGGCCTTTGATCCTAGTGGGAAGAGGCCTGAAATATAGTAGTGGGTATGGCTATGTTCAGTGGAAGGATACTTCAGCCATTTTGTTTCTCTCTGCCTCTCTCTCTCTCTCCTTCCTATCTCCTTCACATTCTCCAGAGAGGAGCACTATGGGTGTGATGTTAAAAGGGCAAAGTCCTCTTCCTTTAGGGAAACGGAATGGAGCACTAAAGCAGGCTAGCCTTAGCCAATCACTTGTGCACTTTTATCTTTAAAAGATGGGGTCTCCCACCACTTCTTTGATTCACTCTCAAACAACATCTAAGAAGGGTTTACTTGACCTCTTTTGGGAGGGTTGTACTTTCCAAATAACTCAACCACTGAGGTGAAGAAGGATCAGTCCAGAGGAGAGCTCTGCCTTCCAACTCTCAGGGCACAGTGGGGCTGACATTTTGATGTGGACCAGGACCTTCCATTCAGCACCAAATCCTCAAAGGGCTTGGACAGCAGACTCTGAAAGGACTCACCCTGGCCTTGAGCCTGTGCATTGCGTCTCACCGTACCTGGAGGACTAGATCTGCTTAGGCTCCCGGTCCACTGCTTCAAAACAAGTCGGACAGCTACCAAAGCAAATTCAATGCCATCAACACAGAGCAGTGTCCCACCAGTGCTACTTTCTGGCACTCCTCTGAACATTCGAACAATTGCTGTACTGTCTCCTCGCTGAGCCCATTCCTGTTGACTTCAATTCAACCATTTACTGCTGGGCCTTGGCACGGACCACTGGAGAGTAACCTGCTGATTAGACCAGGGGTTACACCACAACTTAATCCAACTCACCCCTCAAAATGCTGCTTCACTGAACCACACATCAGAGCAACAGGATCAATATTTTGACAACTGCTGCCTGTCGACTTGAACCACTTGAACATCACTCATTGACCCTTCCCAGTGGTTACAACCCGACTCAACTCAACCCATCATCGAAGAGATCCTGGTGAGTGCCCCAACATGCACCGCTGAAAGCTGCCTTTGACATGCACATAGCTACCAAATTTGAACCTGGTCAATGCCGGCTTGCTGCTTGGGCCCACATGATTCACCATGCCCAAACTGAGTTTGATTGCATCACAGCTTGAAGCTGGGTTTGACGAAGTTGTCCCACCAAAGTAACAAAGTACTGTTGACCAATATCTGCTCCATTTGGTCCCTAGAGACTGCTTAGGTCACTTTTCCATCTTTTTTCATCCAAAGACATATATTCTGTGGTTGTTAATTTGCCTATCACCCCGCTAGTCTTACTGAGAGTGCTTGACTGTTCTATCTGTTGCATTTTCACTGTTCTTTCTACAGCCGTGGGTTTTGTACAGTATTTTCTATTGCAGATAGTGTGTTTGATTAAAGTAAATTTATTTATAAAGTACCCTGATTGAACTTTCCCTTTATTTTGGACTGTTTACAATGTTGTTTAGATTCACTCTCCTACCTAGGGAAGCTATCTAGTATGGGTACCATTGGCAGAGAGGTGTAGGTCTTACTCCAAAAGCAGTTCGCCCCCAATTAACCCTGGATATGGGTAGGGATCAGTGATCGTCTCTGTCTTGGAGCACATGCCTTCACCTATGGCAGAGGGCTTCAGAGAGGACTTTGCCCCAACAGGGTCAGGAAGATTTCTTCCAGATTACTACTGAATCACATTCTCACCTCTCTTAAGAGTATAGCCTTCACTCGACCGTCATTACCACCAAAGGCGAAGGAGGTATATCTCTTAACTGTACCTGTGTTACCTTTATGATTGCTTTGACTCTTGGTTTGTACACGTGTGAAGGCCGAATTGGCCTTTTTGCTCCTACTTAACCCTGGATGTTCGGCGTAACACGAGAGTGTAAAAAGAGACGGACGAGTCAAACTGTAGGGACATTGAGCCACTTCGGGTGAAAACTGTTTATACAAGCAACATTGTATATTGAGCATTTTTTCACATCCTAAATGGACTAAGGGCTGAGTAGAGCAGGGGCACGTTGTTGTTGAAGTGTTGTGCTTTTTATGTGTCTGTCCTTTGTCCTTTGAATTGGCAATCGTTTGGCACTCCTACATGTACCCGAGTTTTCAATGTAAAATGGGTGCTAATGGATGGAACCACCACAACCCAATATGTTGGGAATTTGCATGCATGCAAATTAAACACACTCATATTTCCATCCACCCAGTTGCAAATGACACGATTCATTTGGAATCAGGCTCAGTTCACAAGCCTGTAACTCTGCAGCACTCACCTCAGATGTAGCGGTACCCTGCGTTTTGGCACAGATAGCAAACTTCCAACTCAAACTAGCTTAACATAATAAGGTTTATAGCCTGCTTATTTTCAGTCCTGCACCGCAACACAGTCATTTTTCTATTAAATGCACCCTGGTTTTTAGTAAATGCAAACATATTCCTTACCCATGAAAACGAGCAGCCGAGGAGCCTGCCGCAGACTGCTAGCGTTGACTCCTCGTTTGCAAAACACAAATGCATGCAGATATCAGGCCATGCCTAATGCAGCAGCCTGCCAGGAGATTTATAGCTGAGAGCAGGTTGTGTGCAAATCACAAATTCATGCAAGGTTCTGGCAGCTCGGCAGGCAAGAGAGATCAGGACCACCAGGATGGTCAATAACACACTTAATCCCTCAGTGCTGTGCAGGAGTCTGTAGAATAGATGTAAGTCTCCCATTGCCTGGAAAAACAGTTAATGTTATGGTAACAGATGGACGTTAGAAAGCATTCATTTTAAAAGGACTGCTGCAACATAATGTGAAAAGTGTTAAACATTGGATGGATGCCGAAGTGTAAATACATTTGCCCCAGTACATATTAGATATCCTTGGCAATCTGCAAAATGGTTGTATATTTTCAATTTGCATGGAGCTGTACACCTTTGGGCCTGATTAACAAAGCTGTTACTGGGATGAAAAGTCTATTCTGTTGGGTGAGGTTTCTGGTGATGGAGACCTGTTTGAACACGGTCGACAATGGTTCCATGGTACTTTGGCACTGTAGAGTGCAGGGGACCAGCTGCTTTACTTCTTTTGGTGCTGTGAGTCCCAATTAACGGGCTCATGGGCAATATTGGTATTTGTTCTCTTCACTCTCCTACCTAGGGAAGCTATCTAGTGCCTGCAGGAGTCCTGCACCTCCTGAGCATGAGTACCATTGGCAAAGAGGTGTAGGTCTTACTCCAAAAGCAGTTCGCCCCCAATTAACCCTGGATATGGGTAGGGATCAGTGATCGTCTCTGTCTTGGAGCACATGCCTTCACCTGTGGCAGAGTGCTTCAGAGAGAACTGCGCCCCAACAGGGTCAGGAAGATTTCTTCCAGAAGTCCTTGATGATCAAAAAGTGAAAGAAGTAGTGGGAGACCACTTCCTTTTAAAGGAAAAGGACCATCCAGGATTGGATAAAAGTAAGCCTGTATAAGGGGTACAATGCCTGATTTGATTGATTCATAGTGCCCACAACCACCAAGGGTATTGGGCAGTATACCATTCATCTGAGCGCAGATGGTTATTACAATTGTGACATTAACCAGGGATAGAGATGAAAAGATGGAGACAGGATAGAATTATAAAAGCAGAATGTTTTTCAGATTATTCCAAAATACCATCAGCAATGTCATATGATATGATATGATAGTTTATTTATATAGGGCCTGTACACAATGGGCCTCATTACATGGTACGCGGTAGGGGATTACTAGCACCGGTAAGGGCACCGGTGCTGGTAATCCCCTACCGCCCTACTACGAGGTCCCTCAGCGGGTCCCGTCCTTAACGTGTGGTCTGGCCAGGTGTTATGGACAGTTCCCGCTGCGGTACCGTTATTAGCTCCTTCCCCATTCCCATTGAGCCCTATGGGGGCTCAAATGGGAATGGGGAATGGTTCCTGGAATGGGGACTTACCGGTCCCGCAAAGGTCAGAATAGACTGGTAAATCCCTATTAGGGGAACCAGGACTCCGACGGCAGTAGGGGGTAGCCATGGAGCTAGTAGCGCCATGGCTACCGCCTACCGTGTAATGAGGCCCAATGTGTTTCAAATCACTTCAAGGCAAGGGAGGGAACACAGGAAAACACAATGACATGCTTACAGGCCAAGAACAACAGGCAAGTGAAATTGACTATCATACTCGGCCTGGCAACATTTTAGAGCTAAAAACACAGATAAGACGGAAAAGGGAAATAGAAAGGTGACTACCATACAAGGCTTGACAACATTTCTGGTACAGCCGGAATTTACAAGAGGTGAGGAAGAGGAGAGGAGAAAGGAGGGAGAGGCACAAAACCATCGTACTAGGCCTGACAATATTTCAGATAGTGCTGGGGGGGACAAGTATGAGAAGGGGGAGGAGACAAACAATTGTTGCTATCATACTAGGTCCAGGGACAATTCTGATAGAATAAGTGCATAGAAAAAAGTAAGGGAGGACGGGAGGAGAGAGTAGAAGGGCGGAGAGGAGAGAGCAGAGAATTAGACAATGAAATGAGCAGAGAAGCAGAGGGGAGAACAAAAAAAGTTCTAGAGGTCAGTAAAACACATAATGTTGCAGGGAGCAGAATGTAGGCAAAGACGAATGGTACAGCAAGATTCAGGGCCATTCTGAGTACGAGATCCAGGGGAGGCCCAGCATGACAGTTGAGAAGGTGATGCACTAAATTCAAAGTGTCCATAAGTCAATCCAAGCGTTGGCAACAGGTCGGTGATGGTGAAAACCATAGTGAATCAAGACAACTTGTGCAGTGAAAGGTGTAGGGGGATGGAAGAGGGGATAAAAGGGAAGGGGAAGCGGGAAGTGTATCCATGATTTGATTTAATGCGATTGATTTATAGTGTGCACAACCACCAACAGTATACCAATCAGTATACACTGCATCTGGGGGCAGATGGTTATCAAAATGGTGACATTAACAAGTAATAGAGATGAAAAGATGGAGACTGGTCAGAATCAGGAAAAGAGGATATTTTTCAGATTATACCGAAATGCCATCAGCAAGGTCATAGAGCAAAGGTAAACTGGAAGCTTATTGCAGAGGTGAAGTCATATTGTGCTAAAACGCTGATCTTCTCTGGATATGAAGCGTGAAGGGGGAATGATTAGAAAGTATGATTGTGCTGCTCTGAGTGAATGTGGAGGTTAATACCACTGGATTTTATGCATAAGATATTGTGGTGCTAGGGCATATAAGCATCTGAAAAAGTATTTTAAAATGAATACACTGAGCAACAGGGAGCCAATGCAGAGAATGTCTTGAATCAGATACAAATGCACATTTGGGAAGGTGAAAAACGAGGTGAACAGCTGAATTTTGAGCCACTTGTAGCCAAAACAACAGGTAGTTCGGAAAGCCCATATAAAGGGCAATGATGTAGTCCAAACAATAATTGAACAATGCCCCAATGCACCGTTAAGGTAACAAGTTACTTTTGCCTTCTGGCATCATACCCACAGTTCTTTGTTGTGAAGGAAGTATGGAAGACAAAAGGGAAAGACAAGCCCACAGACTTTGAAGATATTGTTCTCCTTCTGGCTGTCTAATTCTGCACTCCAAATGGCCCTTGGAATGCAACATCCTGGTGTGAATGTGGCCCTTTTGTTTAAGGTGTACTCTTTGAGGCTTGTTTCCCCTTATGGCTCGTGCTCGGTGCTGCCCTCTAAGGTGTTACCTGATCTCACTAAGCATCAAAGAAAGGTACAGGCATCCCGGTCTTCCTGCCTATTGTTCTGCTGGTTAAGCAGAGTCGGGCAGTGTGACCAGAATACACACAGCTCTGCCCTAGTTGGCCTGGGCTCACATTGCTGACATGTGTATGCTAGAAACCATGTGTGACTTTCAATAATTATGTGAATTACCAGCCATTATACTCAATATAACGTATGGTTTATATTTCAAGTTTACCCAGCCGTCAGGCAATAACTGCTCATAATTATTATGGCTTTGGGTCAGGGGCACAGGCTTAAAAGCAACCTCTCTCTGCAGTGACATTGCTGTGAGCTGCAGCAGTAAAAACGGGCACTTGTGACCTCTGAACCCGATCAGTACCATTATGAGGCTTGGGCTGCAAATCAGGAGATGGATGTAACAGGCACAGGAGTGCACTATGGTTTTGGAATGGAATTTAAAGAAAGGGGAGCATATGAGACCACCCTTTCTAAGATAGAACACCAACATCATTTTACAATTAATAAAAACCAAAAAAGGCAGGATGTCAACACCCTCACCCTATGGCAATCCTTCACAGTGTGTAACTCTTTTTGTTTTATTGGACATCATTTTTCTGCCTTGATGGTGGTGCCCCCCACATACACGTCCGTTGAATATACTCTTCTTTTTTCTATTTGTGTATTTTATTGTAATTCTTCATTTCATATTGTAATCATGCTAATGACTGCCAATTTTGTTTTTGTTGGGGTTGAGTTCATTTTTCATTTGCAGTATAGTTTTTCAAGATATCTGCCCATTTTACCAATCTTCTTGTATATGTCTATGCCAATTTATGTGTGCTGTGACATTTTATGCAATGTTAGGCTTTGAAGATGTATGCATGTGTTCCCAAATACATCTTGGGTAAAATGTGAACATGAAATTCTTCTTTGATGGTGTTAACCCCTATTCCCTCTCCCTCCCTAGAAACACACACTGCTTCAGGTTTTCTATGTCTTTATGTTCTAATGTGTTATTTTAGTTCTTCCTTTTGCTTATTTTCCATATGTATCTATTTGTATATTTGCTTACCCCCTTTCATTGTTGGACACAATGACCCTCATTCCAAGTAGGGCGTTAAGAGATCCCGGGCACAGGTAAGGAGATAGGTGCCGGTAATCCCTATGAGGTCCCCCCTTCCTTAACCCCAGGTCTGACCTAGTGTTATGGACGGGACCCGTTAAGGGACCTGGGCATAAATAATGGGCTTGGCATACGCCGGCCCGTTATTTGCACCCTCCCCATTCCCATTGAGCCCTAAGGTCGGACTGGACCGGTAAGTCCCCATTTCACCAATCCAGACACGGTACCATTATTGGTGGTAGTCATGGCGCAAATAGAGCCATGACTACTGCCAACCTCGGAATGAGGGCCAATGTTGGTGTTGTTATACCAACCAAGTATGATACGTCATAGTATGTCTTTATCTATGATGCCCTGTTTTGTTATATCATGTTCGATTTGTAGAAACATGGCAATGGCTGTGAGGAAGCTGGGACTAGAAGGTAGCATGTTACACTCTGCAAACATCAAACATCAAAATAATTATAGAATACATTTTAGCAGCACTAGTTTCAGGAAAAGGGACACAACACTTGATATAGACCTGCAAATGAACCCTAGTGAGCAGATTATGCATCCTTTCAGAACCTAAAATCATATGCTGCCCTCTTTTAACAGGACATTGTAACTGCTAGCCAAGTTGAAAAGGATATTACAAGGCTGCATTATGCAGATTGACTCCAAGAATAGCTGAGCCTCAACCAGAGAAAAATCCAACCTCTCACACCACCATTATCATCCCCATAAATATCCATGTACGCCTCATGAACTTCCAGGCAGCCTAGTCGATGCAGGGCTCCCTGAGGATCCACAGAGCAAATCTCATTCTCATTTAAGAGTGGCCACATTTGCATCACAGCTTTTTCAATCTACAGAACCTGGCTATTCAGACACTAGGTAACAAGTAGAAGAGTGTAGCGTGTGCTCTCCTCCTCACTAGGACACACATGCAACACACCTATGCAGTGCATAAAGACCACAAATGCCACAAGCAGTGCAGAAATGCCACAAATGCCACAATCCTGCATGCGTTATTTTATATTTTACATTAGCACCACGGCCGGTGGAGCCAGCCAATCAGGAGGCACGGAATGCGGGCTGACACTGCTAGTGTTCCCATGCCCACTGTCTTCTCCCACTGACCATGCTTTTTTTTCTCCCTTACCCAATCTCACTTACCAGATTGCTGCAGCTTTTGGACGCACCCGCGCAGCTCCAGCTTCTTCTTGCCCCACTCCGTTTGGCCACCATGAAATGGAAGAGGGGCTCCATAAGGAGTCCCACCTTCCTCTTTCATGGCGGCCTTGTCGGTATATTATTTTCTCTGCATGAACAGAACACTGTGAGGCGTCCCATTCACGGACAGAAAATACTTTCCATTAAAAAAAAAAAACATTAGCAACCTTGTTGCAGACTACACAGGTGCTAATGTCAATATGCCCCTCGGTGGTGGGCTGACCTTGTAGCTGCACTCTGTCCCTTCACAAGGGTGGCAGGCCATTACCTACAGTGTTGGATCACCCCCTCTGGGCATATCGCCTCATTATTACCTCTAAACTCCCTCATACTCCCTTCCTGTGGCATATTTACCAATTCATTACAGAAAAAGGTGAGGCTTGTTCTCTCTTTACCACCAAGGCTTATCTGGTAAGGGTGTGGGTGCTGGGGACATGGTATCAAACTTTCCATTTGTATTTTGCAGCACTAATTATGTAGACAGCCACTAGCCCTGACACCTCCTTTATCTGGACTGACTTTACAATAAACCCTTCTGGCTATAAGCAATGGGGGATCCAAAACGATAATCTTGTTCGTACCTCCCACAACTCCTTGGCAATCTTGAGCAATATTGAGGCCATCATCCATCCACAACCTGGCTTATCATAATAGTAGAAAGCTCTCATGCCTTTTTTGTATTGCATTTTCTTTTGGTGAAACCAATGTAAACTACACATCAATCACAACAATCCCTCTTTGTCACTCTTATGTTTTTAGTTTGCTTCATGTTGTGATGTTTGTCCCCACGACTATTAATTAATTTATTTATTTATTTATTGCATTTATTATACGCCCACGCCCGGGGGTACCACAGCGTATTTTCCACTACATCCACTCCCTTGGTCCCATCTTAACTTCAGAGACAATGATATTAAGCGAACATAACATATTGATGAGTTGAATGCCAGCCAATTTAGAATCTGTCCTAAAGACTTACTTCTCCTAGTCTGTGTTAGTCATTCAAATGAGTGCTCTATTGCAGAAGAAGAGATAGGGGGCGCAGATAATATCTCTATTTTAGGGCTTCACCCAGCCGCAAGCGATATGTTTAAGCTGGCTCCCCTTCATTTAGACAGAATTCAAGGGATACGTTTTTTAAATCTAGTGCAGTACCTTTCTTTGTTTGAAAGCACTTTTCTCTAGGGACACAACAAAGACAGTAAAATGGCTCGACTTTCTAGATAAACACAAAAAGGGAGTGCAAACCTTACATAGGCAGCTAGGTGAAATTCAATGAAATCAGATTTAACCAAATGTCATATACCACAATATTAATGTAAGATTTCTTTAACATGTTAGAAGTGACAGATTCAAGAAGGCAGATTTTTGCAAGCCTCAGAAAATGAGCAGGTTACTTCTATGCCAGCCACTGAAGTACACCAAACAGATTAGGTGGCATTATTGTCTATTAGCACCCTGGGCGGTGGCACCAGCCAATCAGGAGGCATGGTACATGGGCTGACACTGCTAGTGATTGCCTGCTTTGCAAGCCCTCTAATGGCCGGATCTCCCGGTTCTCGTGCTTTGAACCACTTGTGTATAAGTGCGTTATATATGCCATATCATATCATATCTTCCCCCCACTGACCATGTCATTTTTCTCCCTCCCCAATCCCACTAACCTCATTGCTGCAGCAGTGGTTCCTGCCCCCTCAGCCCCTGCCACTACTGTCCCCGCTCCGGTTGGCCACCATGGAAATAGAAGCATTGCTCCATATGGAGCCCAGGCTTACAATTACATGGCGCCCATGTTTTTATAGTATTTTTTCTCTTTGTGCGGCATCTGTTCACGGAATGAAATACATTCCATTTATAAAATAAAAAACCCGTGTGCAGATCTACAAGGGTGCTAATGGTGATAAGCCCTTCGGTGGCGGGCCGCTATCTCGTTGCATCTCGCCTCATTGATAACCAGACTGATCAAGCCCTTTTTCCAGTTTCAGAATGTGCTCAAGTTCAAGGGAAGAAACTATTTGGGGAGTGTGCGAGGAAGAAATCAAGTTGCATAGTAAGCACATACAATCAATATTGTGGATGGACATCATAAAGGGGTTGTTCTGCAAAAGCAAACTGCCAGAAACATCTCATAACAACTCCAGACCGTAATTGATGATAAAAGAAAGTTGATCTTGTAGAAAAACCATCACGTGTGGCACAACGAGAATCCTTGAAGAATAAGATTGTGGCATGGTTCAGCCAAATATTGAGCTTTGGAAAGGCCATGACTACAGGCTAATCAAATATAGGAGTGGTCTTCCACATAGCACTGCCTTATAGTTGGTCGTGGCAGAATCAAATGTCTGTCTGCAAATAGTGTTTGAATAAACAGCTTAGACAAAAGAACCATGTGCTATAGGGTTAGGTACTCATTTTCTCTGCTTCAGAGGAACAACTCGTTGACATGCAACCTAGTAATTAGCACACTCTATGGAGGCAAATGCAACAGAATCAACAGGTGTCAAGTGCACACCAAAATATAAGTGGGGAACTCATTAACATAACATACCAATTGAATGTGGCATCACCAGAAGTGGTCATATCAAGATGCGCTCTGAAAAAAGTGTGGGACTCTCTCCACCCTTGTGTTGCCTCGACTTGAGCCCTGAGAATCCGGTATGGCCAGTTCATGCAGAGTTTGTCACACTGCTGCTAGACCTAAAGATGCCAATGAATCCACAGCATCTAGCGGTATCACCTCTCTTCCTTGTGAAGCACAGAGAAGTGTTTGAAAGATCACCATCAAATGTGCAAACCACGGAACAAGACATGTGCAAACGATGAGCTCAAGCCAAAACTATCGCTGGTTTCACAGACTCAATCCTAAACCAATATATATGATTTGGCTTATCAAGGGTGCAGCTATTTTGTTGAGCATTACATTTTGATCAACAGCGGCTGGCACTGACAGATCTCAAAATGTAACATCTGTGTTCCCATCAGGCTGGATCATTGCAGGGCCTAAATGATGTAGGCGCATCTACTTATTTCGTAAGGGTCTGCCTCAATCAGTGGTCGAAGTGGGCGGGAGCGGTTGTGAGCGGTGCTCCTATACTTTTTTAATTAAGTTTTACTGTTCCTATACTTTTATTTTAAAAAGAAACCATTCTGGTATGGTTTTATTTCAAAATAAAAGTGTAGGAAGCAGTTGAAGCTTGCACTGCACTGAATGATACTTTAAACAGTGGGTGCATTTGTTTGGGGGTTTGTATTGTGTGTGGGAGGGGGTGTTGTGATGGGGTTTGTGGGGTGCGAGTCAGGCCAGCAGGAAACATAATTCAACTACTTCTTTTCATACACTTCGACCACTGGCCTCAATCAGAAATTGTGGGATGTTAAGCATCTGCTGCAGAGAGGTACATATAAACTGCTTGTCAAATCTTGGCATTGCTTGATGGATTTAACATTCAGTGCAAATATTATATCCATATAGACCAAGGAAGTGGTCATTATTGTGAGATAATGACCCACCACCAGGTTATGGCCCGAGGGGAATCTGAAGGCCATAAGTTGGGGAAGGGTCATTACTCCAAACAATACTGACCACTCCTGAAATCTATAAGGTTATTAGCATGCAGTCGTATTAGAAATACATGTTTAGGATATTTGATAGTAAAATAAAACATTGTATTTGTATACTTCATAAAGTATAAAGGCAACTGCGTTTGTAAATGAAAGGTTTCATTTTGTAACTGGTTTTATATTGTAATTTTGTTTTAAATTATAATATGACTTTCTGATATTAAAATAACAGTTGCCCTCATAAATTAAGCATTTTAACTAAGCAGGTTTAACGTCTGCATATATTTGGTATCGTGTGCACGTAAACAGCTTCCATTTAATATATAGAAAACTTTTTGCCATGTTTTACTTTCTCTTTTGTGTTTTAAATATTATTTTTCAGCAAACAAAATGGCTTCTCAGAAAGATAGTGTCTTGTTGAAAAGAAAACCTTGCCTGGAAATTGCATTGTTGTTCTCCTGTCTGCTTTTGAAAACAGAATGTTCAGAACACAGTCAATATCAGTAGTTATTGACTGCAATCTAAACATTTTGATTAGATGAGGGGAGGTCACTGTTACTACTTACTGATTATATCACTATGTAATGTGGCAAAGGTTCTAACAGGCTACCAGCAGTTCACACATATTTATTTGGTGATGTATAGTGTGCCACGGGCAGATCATCGTGCATCAAAGCACCCACACGAATGTCTTGGTTAAAGGGTTTAGCAGAAAATAAACGTTTTTCGTAACTTATGAAATGTGGCAAAGATGCATCATGCATTTAAGCACATTAATTTAGCAAGCTATTGCACGATGTACGAAACTAAGGTAGAAGGTCAGAGTGATATGTGTATCATTTATATAATGCACGCTGCAAAGATGATTGCATTCAAGATATTGTCCAACATGAATATGCAAAGATTGTAAGCCATGAAGCTAAGTCTAAAAATACACGTTATGATTCATAAATGTTAACAATTCACCAAAAATGAAGTCATGTCCACACGTCCTGTATGTCTGTGTGCATAGGCAACGGAGTCCGTTGATGATCTCATTGTGTTGGTAGTGAATAAGGCACATAAGTTTGTGTCCATGTGTCAACAGAGGTGACACTACACATGACATTGTTTTTTCGTGGTTATTGCAAATGCAGTGAGAAGAACAGGCAAGGGAGAAGATTCAGCATGACGACCTAGCTGCCCACTTGGTCGCAGAAGGGCCCTGAGACCTTTGGGTGAGTGATTGCCCTATATAAGAAACCTCTTAGTTAGTTAATTAGAAAGACTCGTCCACTGTTGTACTGGATAAGGTTTGGCATGTTGGTCTTGGCACCAGAGCCGCTTTCTAATCTCACCGCTCACGTCTGGAGTCATGAACTGTATGTGCATCCTGGTGCTATTGCAACGTCCTTGACCAATCAGATTTTAAAAGGAAAGCGCTTTAAGAGAGAGAGAGCGAGAGAGAGAGAGAGAGAGGGAGAGAGAGAGAGAGAGAGAGAGAGAGAGAGTGTGTGGGTGTGTGGGTGCGTGCGCACGCGTGCCCCCCATTTATAACACCCCTTTGATCATTGGTAAGGGAGCAGCAAGAGGACTAGGGCAGATACAAAAGAAGCTCAGTGAGAACTGTCAGAGCGTTGCAAATATCGCAAACCCTAGAAAAATTCCCATTTGACAGACATGTTTTTAGTTTGTGCTGGGACAGACTCAATGACATGCCAGGTAGTATGGTGTGATGATTGCATTGTGGCTAACTTATACTATTTGCCTCTGCTTGCATAGAGAAGTATGTGCTTGTTGCCGATTTCGTTGAACCTGCCTTTCATTTGTTTGAAGCCTGGCAGTGCACATTTAGGGCCCGAATGATGGAATATTTGCCCGGTTCAAAGCGAATTTGCATTGCTGAAAAGTGACTTTGCATTGCTGAAAAGTGACTTTGGACAGCCGACACAAACCCTGATTCATGGAACCGTGCACAGTGTATGTTTGCAGTGCAAAGTCGGGGCAACGTCAGCACATAGTCATTTTTGCATTACACAATGACTTTGCTCAGGCTTTGCATAGCAAAAATGCACGGTTTCATGAATCAAGGTTTGTGGCTGCAGTGCAAAGTCACTATTCAGCAGTGCAAATTCACTTTGTACAGGGCGGAGGAGTTGCTAGGGGGGGCTAAGGGAGCTATAACCCCTGGTCTTTTGGTTGTAGAACTAGGGGCCACAAGCAAAAGGCTAGCTAGCCCCGAATCCCGCCAGCCCAGACATTAGCTTAGACCCTGATCTTGTCTAGACCTAGCAACACCCCTGGTACCGGGCAAATATTCCATGAATCGGACCCTTAATCTTTTATCTTTCCAAAGATGATGGACTGAGCAAAGTGTATTTTTGTAACAGTATCTCAAATTATTACAGCACTAGAACATTCCAAATCAGTTCCAGCCAGTGTCCTGAGGAACTACAACGAGGGCACACTAAAGCTTTCTGCCTCTCTTGTATGCCAGTTTAACAAACACAGCCACAGGCACTTGTAGAGCAAGTCGGTGTTTGGGTGTCACTAAAGGGGGTCATCAGGAATAGACTGGTGGGGAGAAAATCTCCTTAAATGCGGCTCATATAGCCGAGTTACGAAAGGAGAGAAGCAAGTGTCCACTTCACCTGGGAAGGTGGGGGGCATAAATAATGCCAGTGTCAAGCTTGAGCGTGGACAAAGATAACAGATGTGTGTTCTGTGTTAGTACTGAATAGCGTTTGTGCATTGAGAATGAAGATGTGTATGTCTCTTTAAGTGGTGTGAGATACTTTTGGTACTTGCAAATGACTACACAATTAAAGATGATGCCGCTGTTTACCAAAGATTGTCGGCATTTGCAATGCAAGAACATGAAACAGGATTGGGCACAGGTGAGAGACTACAGTCTCAATCGTGATTCATCGCTAAGGAAATGAACAGACTACATGGAGCTGCTGTATCTTCTATGCTGTCAAGACCTTCTTATCAATGTTTTAAAAAATAATAACAACCCCTGCGTATGCTCTGAGAATTCAACACCATGCTGTTATTGTCTAAGTTTTCCGAAGCAAACAGTGCAAGTCCAATGGTGCTCGACCACAGAATGTGTCTGTACTGGTTGTATTTGCTGCAATATTCAAGACAGCTGCTGTCTGCAGCCTTTCATTATTATTCTCTCTTACAAGTTCGGTAGAGCAATCACCTACCAACCACTGCAAGCTGGTATGTCAATGTAGGTTCCAGGTAATGCCAGACACTCTAGTCTGGCTCTATTGTTTTGTGCACTTACCTGGGCTTTTTTTTAAAGGTTACATGAAATTGAATGATGGTAGATCAACCGCTGGAAAATGTGTGGGGCTAATCTGCACACATTTTCCTATGCACACCTCATGACATACACATAGACCTGTCTACTCTTTGTGGACACAGCCTACAGGTGCAGTCTTCCCTGTCACAAGTACTTGGAATGTGACACCCAGAAGTACATCAAGGCATCTCAAAAGGGATAGGGCAAAACCTTCCTCCTGCCATGGCCAGCCTAATTAAATAAGAAAAGCTCCACAGATCCCACCTATCCTTTGTTGGCCCTGCTGATGGCAATGATGCATACTGATGAGAGTTAATTTAAGCAGCCCAAGAGAGATCTGGTTGCAGGGCTAACAAAAGACAGGAAACCCCAACACCTTTGATATGCATCTGTGTCAACCTGCAACAGCTCCCACCTCTTACATCAATGACAGTGGGCTGTTATGCCTGGTACATGTATTTACAGTAGGCAACCTCCACAGGGGGACCCTATTCAGAAGGTAGGAGTATGTGATTTGATGAAGACAGAAAGTCTGTTCTCGCCACAACTTTAAGTGATACCTGCCTTTAATCAGGAACCACAGAGAGCTCCATTAACCAGAGAGACTCTTTGATCCACAACAGAAAGGAAGATGGGTGGGATGTAATAGTAGATGTTTTCACCCCTTTACCTTTCCTGTTGAAAAGCACTCTGGTTATGACTTCACGCATAACAGAAGATTGTTGGGGGGACCCATGCTTTTTGTCATTAAGGTAGGCTTAGCATACACCAATCACTGGGGCCCATTTGGTTTTAAAAGAGGGGTGAGACACTCTTTTGGCAGATAATCTGGATAGGAGTAACGAGTAACAAGAATAACTCTTTTGGACCCTGGCTGAAGGTCCAATCTGCCTTACATCTTCTGCCAGTGAAGGAAGGGCATGATTTCCAAGAGGGTAGTAAGATTCCTCACCTAAACATCTCCTAGGGATCAGAGGGAGATACTGAATCCAAAGGACCCTCCAGCAGCTCCAGAACCGGTACCCAGCCAGCATACAGAATGCCTTTCTAAGCTCTGCAAGCAAGCTTCTTAGGTGACAAGTGCCAGAGAGTCTCTGAAACAAACCAAGGACAAGGCGGTTGCCTGCAACACTCTCCTCAGCTTTGGGCCATCCGCCTTAATGGATGATACAAGCCCAGCGAAGAAGCTAGGATTAGTGCACCGACAAGCCTCAACCAACGTACACCTTAAAAGACATTTTTGAGACAGTCGAGACCCTAGAGCTGCAACTGACTGCACCACTGACTGTTGTCACACTGCAGTCGCTCACGCCATCCGAGACACCTCGACCAGTGCTTCAGATCCACCAACCAGCACAGAGATATGGATTCCTGGCACAAAGCCACAATGTAGGCCAGCCTGCAGCAGGCTGTACAGACTTGCTCGTCAAACTGCCTTCCACCTGATACCCGCAGGTGTCTCCGGTCTTAAACTCTGTCACAGAAGCTGCAAAGCACCCTGAAACTGACTCGACACTGTCGAGCACCAAGAACTTCTACAAGCACAAGGCCGCAAGTGACATTTTACAACCCATTGCTCTCTTTGTGCTGAAACCAAGTATCCTTGAACTATTGTGATTAATTATTTTACTGACTACCCTCCTGTCAGTAACCAGAGTGCACCGCCTTTCCTTCTTGAAACTATCTGTTCTCTGCATTCCTTTACGTGGTGAGTTGTATTTTATAGTATGCTAGAACTGTCGGTTGTGATAATAATAAAGTAGATATTTTTAAACAACCTTGACTGAACAGTCCCTTTTATCATTGGTTATAATTATATTTTCTCTGTGTTGCAACTAACCAATGATCCATGACTTTGCAGGGATAAGCCTGCCGTTCTGTCCACGTTACCAACATTGGACAAGGAGGTTTATAATTGACTTGTGTTTCCAATCTGTTCGGATCCCTTCTGGTGTTTTAGATGTGTTGGAGCTGATTGATGGTTTAGAAACCGATATTCATCCCAGGACCACTGGTGCCCAGGAGGTTGATTCGTCACAGACGTATAGAACCTGCTTATCAATGTTTTAAAATACAATAACATCCCCTGCGTATTCTCTGAGAAATCAAAAACATGCTGGGATTTTCTATGGTTTCCGAAGCAAACAGTGCCAGACCAATGTGTCTGTACTCATTGTAGTTGCTGACAAATTCAAAACAGCTGCTGTGTGCAGACATGCATTATTATTCTCTCGTCCACGTTCAGTAGAGCAATCATCTACCAAACATTGCAACATGGTCTGTCAATGTAAATACCAAGGAAGGACACATACTCTATTCTGGCGCTATTGTTTTAGTAACAAAGGGTCTTGTGATTGGAGAGGGAAAGCTCTATTTTGCCTAAATTTAAGTCTATGTGAGGATGCATAAACTATCCCACGACAGCCACCTCAAATCACATATGCTATCTACTACATTACAGAATTTGTCACATTACATCAGTAATTGTTTCATCATACAACATCATACAGTGTGGTAGTATTTGTTTCATCCTTCCCAGTGGTCCCTGCATCCCTGTCATGAGTGCAATTCACATGTCTTTGATTGTGCTCATGCTTCTCTGCCATGCCTAATCTGACCTCACATCCCTACCCACATGGATCTATTTAAGTCTCAGCTGCCCCATCTCTTCCTTCCACCATTCCTCCCCTTTGATCTAGACGTGGTATTAAATTTAGCAATCATCCATCTTTGTGTTAACAGCGCAGGAAACATTCATTTGATGATGGATGGACCTTGCTTGAGATGCTTTCCGCTTTGTAAGACAGGGCCCTCATGCTTCTTGTATTTCATCATTTCTCAAGGCCCCTGGCCGTCCGTGTGAGCAATAGATGAGATGCTTGATTGCATAGCTCAGACAGCTAGACACCTCTTCAAGATCTCGAGCTTCATTCTACGCTCCCCTTAAACACTCAGGATTCAGAGCCCAAGAACTGAACGAAAGGAGATTACTTGAGGACAATTCGGACGCCCCTCTGTGTCACCGAGCTCCACACTATAAACCTCGTAAAACTTATTCCAAAACCAGAACACAGGATTCTGAGGAAAGGAGGCCAATCGGTAACCATTATGGAAAGGAACCTACCAAGGACGAGCGAAGAACCTCCAACCACAAGGACCGACGGGACTCACCATACAAACCAACTAAAACTCAACAATGGCACAAAAGCCCCACAAGTAACACCACGATTCGACATAAAGAAAAACTGAGTAACACGGAGCCAGAACGATTCCTGAAGGACCCCGTGCTGAATCAGAAGTCAACAATTGATCAGGACCCCCCCAGAAGGAGGACAAGTGAACTACATAATTACTTGCGACACTCCCGTAGAGACAACGAAAAAACTAGATGGGCCTGGTCCCCGGAAAGACCCTCAACAGAAACAAGAAGATAGCCACGAACAACCGTGACTGGAGAAGACAAAGATCCCAGAAGTCCACCACAGACCCCTAGAAGACTAATAATGGGCTTGTGGAACACAAGAGGCTTCACCCATCTGACATCCAAATCAGACCTAAAATTGGGATCTTTTGACCTTCTCTGCTTACAGGAGACGTGGCTCCTCAAGAAGCCAACAATTGACGGCTTCGAAATCGATTTCTCATCAGCAATGCAAGGAACAACAGGCAGGCCTAGCTCAGGGCTCCTGACAGCTGTCAGAATCTGTAGCGGCCTGCAACTAAAACAAACACTGTTAAGTAGCGCATTCATTCGGGCTTCCTTGGTTTCCGGACAGAAGACCACAGCGGGCAAAAACGCGGACAAGCCAATATCATACTTAGTGATAAACATATATTGGAATCCAAAAGCGTTGAAAGAAGCAGCTCTTCTGGCAAATATTGGTCAAATGATAGAATCCAGTCTAAACACGATGGACATCGACCACATCATAATATGCAGGGACTTAAACCTGACCCTAGCTAACATTGGCCAGAACATAAAAAAGGGCGACCCAAATCCTAGATCAGTAACTCAAGATCCTTCGACAATCCGAGAATCGGATCAGAGAGGCAAGTGTTGGGAAACATTCATGGACGAACTTGATCTTCATAATCTTCACTACTTGACTTCACCCACATCTAACCCCATTCCCACCTGGGAACAAGGAAACCTCAAAGCCTTTTTGGACCACATATATGTATCCAGAAATCTGCTCTCAAAGATAACCGCATTCGAAGTGACAAGAACCGAAAAAAGTGACCACAACCTTCTGACGGCCACATGGTCAGCCCCAGATCCAAAATCTGAGGAGAAAAGAAAGAAAATGACTCCGTCAATTGCCATCAATGGTGCAGGGACAAGACTAAGACTCACCAGTGAAGCAATAAGCGCAATCACAAAGAATTACGAAAGAACAATTGCCGTACCAGCGGGGTCATTAACATCCGATTATTATCCCCTACTGATCCCTTACCAACAACAAAGGAAACCACAAGCATTTGCAAAGAATCTGAATCACATGCGCAACAAGCAATTGGTGGAAAAAAGAAGAGAAATGAGAAGAACTCTACATAAAGCAAAATCTCGCCCCTCAAAACTAACAGGTGAGGCAGCATTGCTCGCAAAAAAGTCTTACAGAAACTGGCTGAAATCCCATCGCGCCATACTATACCAAGAGGAGGCGAAGAACATGCTAAGGACTCTAAGCGGGAAACAACCTAAAGCTTTCTGGGCCCTGATCGACCCGAAAGGAAATAATTCCAAGGACGCCTTAGCCAATTCAATTGGAGAGGCGCAATGGATCTCTTTCTTCTCGAACATGTTTGCTTCACCTAAGAGCATTACTTACGAAATTCCACAGGCCCAAAAAGACCGATGGGACGTAGAATGCGACGAAACGGAAATCTGTGGGAAAATCCGGAAACTGAACAACTCCCGGGCACCCGGACCGGATGGAATCTCCAATGCCGACCTCAAAAACAACACAGAATCATGGGGAGCCCTTATAGCCCGAATATTCCGACAATGCGCCGACACCCGCTCTATCTCGAAATCTTGGAAAACAGCAAACGTGGTTCTAATTTTCAAGAAAGGCGATAAAGGGAATCCATCAAACTATCGACCAATCGCCTTACTGGACACCATTGGCAAACTGTTTGGCGCCTTCCTTCTGGACAAATTCAAGACATGGGCAGTCACCTCTGAAGCTCATGACGACTTCCAAACAGGCTTTGTAAAAAACATTGGAACAATGGCCAACATAATGCTATTAAGTATACTCAAAGCTAAAGTTCTGGAGGGACGTCCAAAGATCCATCTGGCTTTCATAGATCTCTCTCACGCTTTTGACACAATCAACAGAGACCGACTCTGGAGGAAAATGAGGACCTGGAACTGTCCTCCATCAATCCTGAACCCAATCATCGAGCTGTATTCAGGAACCTCCATGAGGTTCAGACTCAACGGAATAGGCCAACTCTCAGAGGAGATTAACACCCATAGAGGCGTAAAGCAAGGATGCCCACTGGTCCCCGCACTGTATAATGCATTTACTGGTGATTACCAAAACTGGGACCCCACAGCCAGAACATTTCCACCGAACATTGGAGACGAGAACGTTGGCAGACTACTCTACGCTGATGACATTCTATTATTCGACCAAACTGCCATAGGTCTACAACGCAAACTCAACTTACTCTCAGAATACCTCCAAGCCAATGACCTGATTCTAAACTCAACAAAAACAAAAATAATGACATTGGAAAAAACAACAACACAAAAAGAAAAATCGAAATGGTCTCTGGCAGGTGAGAGACTGGAAAAAATAAAATCATTTAGATACCTGGGAGTCACGATCAATTCAAACCGTTTTGAAATCCCCATGCAGGAATCCATGATCGCAAAAACAAAAATCATGATGACACAAGCACGACTCATGGACAAAAAATTTGGAAAATTCTCCTTGAAACCAGTTCTTAATTTCTACACAGCAAAAGCAGTACCTGCTATTTCCCATGGGGCAGAGGCGATGCCTATGATACCCGAGAGAATCTGGATAAAACTGGAAGGCCTATTCTGGAGGAAACTTCTGATGCTCCCACAATCAACGCCAATGGCGTTGATTCGCAGAGAAATCAATGTCCTTTCTCTAAAGGGAAGAGTCAATTTAAACACTCTGATGCTACATCGGAAAATCAGATTATCCTCTGAGAAGATCTTTAAGCTATTAAACAAAGAGCTAAACAAAGGCTCAAACACCATCCTTTCCACTTGGGAGCAAAGAAACACGGAAACACTTGCCGAAATAGGAATCTCATGGGAAGAATTGGAATGTAATCCAAACAAAACTGTCAAAAAATTCAAGGAAATGGACTGGATCAAAACACTAGAAGACGCCGCGAAATACAAATCGGCCTTGGACCTACCGGTCAACCATCAAAAACAAAACGAGCCTATGAGCTACTTGATAAAAGGTCCTAGCAAGCAAATTAGAAAGACATACCTAAGGGCCAGGCTGAACCTTCTACACACCAAAGAAATTCTATTCATCAGAGGCTCTCCTCCAACAACCTTTGCAGATTCTGTAATAAAACAGATACAGTGGAAACCCTGAGGCATCTTTTGCTGTCATGCCCTGAACTGGCCTCAAAAAGAATGACCCATATGGGACACTTATTCAAAAACAGATGGTGTATGGAAGAAGATTACTGGTGGAACATTCTGATGTCTGGTGTATGGAAGAAGATTACTGGTGGAACATTCTGATGTCGGGTGAAAACACCAAAACAGTAACTGCGGTCGGACAGTTCTTCTAGAACATAAACTTGACGAGAGAAGAAACAACCCGACAACAACCTGAAAAGCAAACCGCACCAATGGAAACAAAGGATCAAATGAAGAAGCATTTGTTTAGGATAAAATGAAGAAACATTTTGTAAAAACTGTGATACACAGTTCAATCAAAAAAAAAAAAAGAAAAATAGCTTAGACAGCATGCATGTAATAATAACATTATTCCAGCACTGCATCGCCACCCACTCAACCCTTTCCGACTAATTCTCTGCATTGCTACCCAGGTCCTGTAACATATGCACTATTGCCTTACTGATACGCATGCAGTACTAGGCGTGTCTGGAGTTCTGTGCTACAATATCCTGAGGATAGAAACTCAGACACACAATAGAGTGGTAACATAATCCAACTTTACAGTGGACGAAATGACAACAGTAGACAGAAAAAATACTATAATGAAGTAAGCAACTTAATTTCCTAAAACAGAACATTATGTGCAGATATAGATGTGCTGATGTCAATTTGATCTGTGTGTTTTCCCATGGATTTTAGTAGTGGCAGGCATGTTTGCGATTAGCGGAACCCACGTCACCACTGATTATCCTTAAACCCTCCCCTGCCCTCATCACCTACTCTAACCCTACTGTGCCTAGTCAGATATGTGCCCTTTTGTGTTTTGAGCTTGTTTATGCTTTATTCATATTTATTTCATATTAAATAGTGATTTTTGTTTTGTGATTCATCCTAGTTATTTTCAGCTCGCATTGTCTTCAGAGCTTCATTTTCTGTATTCTACATTTTTCTGGATGTATTTGGACTGTATACATACCAAAGACTGGCCTATGTGGGCAATAGATGCAGTATTTAGCAAAAGGCAAACACATGTTCCATGTTAGAACTATTCCCTATGGTCCTCACCATCGTCCCAGCATAAACTAAAAAGAGGGCAGCACAGTCACCCCACTCCATAGAACAGATCATACATGGGGCCGTTAACCTCCTACATTTCCCCTTAGTTAGCTGCGTGGGCGTATGCACCTGCTGTGGAAATCTGTCAACCTTAAGGTCACAGCTTCAAATGCTAGTGGTGTAGGCTCAGCTTCTCAGCTGTCCATCCTTCTGAATCTAATTAAATTCGGATTAATTTGGAGACTAAGAACACCTGCTGTTACAGCTCTTTCAACCTAAATAAAGTGGCATTCCAGTGCTATAGTTTTGCTGTCATATGCCACAATAAATCATTACACATGTTCCTCTCCCCTATATATTCTTGGAGGCTGTCCTTTGGATCCGTCATGTTTTCCACAAAGACCTATGTCATGTGGTCACATTTAAAAAGTGGCACACGGTGGGCCATTTTCACAAGTACTAATGATATCGATAGGGCTGTGTGCAAATGATAGCAATGCATCATATTGTGATAGAAAGACAAAGGTGTGTGGCGCTGCAGTGGACAGATGCTTTGCAGTGCATGGGGTAGCATTATGATATGATATGGCATTTGTAACGCGCCTATACACAAGTGTTTCAAGGCGCGACGAGGTGGGGGGAACAAGGGGAGACAGTCAACGATCCTACTAGGCCAGGTGTCATTCAGATCGCGCAAGTGCATGGGTGGGGGGGGATGGGAAAAGTGCAAGGGGGAAGGGAGAGGGGAAAGTGCAGTACAGGGTTAGTGATGAACAAGATAAATAATGAGGGCCAGCCGGTGGCAAGTGCAAGATAAGTGCATACAAGTGCTGGGAAGGGGGACTGTAGGGATACAGAGACAGTCCCGCAGTGCAGGGGTTGCAAGGAAGGCAGTGCAGGAGAGAGTGGCTGGGCCAAGGACCGAGATTGGTGAGTGGCCCGGTTTCTGATTCAGTACAGTTTCAGTCATTTAGCAGGGGAGAGGGGGAGAGAAAGCAGAAGCAAAGAGGAAGGTCTTGAGGTGCTTCCGGAACCGGAGATGGTTCTCCTCAGGTTTCAGGGAGGCAGGAAGGCTGTTCCAGAGGGAGGCCCCTGCTTCGGAGAGAGATTTCCCCCCAACTTGTTGCTTGGAGAAGCGGCTGACCCTGAGGGAGTTGGAGGCGGAAGAGCGAAGTGCTCGAGAAGGAAGATATATAATATCTTATATATATAAAAGTGCATGCATGCCGGGACTTCACCAATTCACCACAGGGCCCTTACAAGGTCAGTAGCTTGGCACGCCTGCTAAATTCCTGCTAAAGTGGAACTGTCCCAGCAGGAACTTGTGAGGTCTTCCCTCTCAGCCCGTACATTTCTTCCTTAGTTTGTTTAGTGTATGGTCCCACCTTCCTACATGGATGCACACCCCAGAGGTATAGGCAGATAATGCACCACAGACTTTCAACCCTTTTAGTTGAAATGGGTCTTGAGCCTGTGGGTTGCCCCAAGCATCTGCCCCCAGTCTTATGATGAAGCAAATGCTTTTTTAACAGAGTACATTACATTTACGGTTTGCGGCATTCATGTCACAGGTGTCCTTCACTGGATCTAATTAAGCCATCCACTCCCTCCATCCTTGCAGCATCCAGCAGCCCACACCAAGTCTTCATTACCGTCTTGAAGACAACGCTTAATATCATTTGTATTCTTGCTCTGCTCTGTGCCCAGTTACCTAAGGGTTTGGTGTGCCCTACAAATCAATAAACAAACAAACAAACAAACAAACAAACAAACACACACACAAGTGGTCATTTGGAGTTTCAGCTCCCTGATGGCTGTCTTTCTTTGTGGTGCTGAGCAGAGCCTATTTACCTGACCTTGGATGATTTGCAACCTCTCACTCCATGTCTTTATCTCGTATGTTGCCATGAATTAATTCACATGGCGGGACTGATGTTATGCACATATCCCCTAAGGAGGCAGCAGTTTACATAAAGTGTGGCCCTGTAACTTAAAATGTCCTGGCCGATCAAAGGCTGCCCTCATTTAAAGATGTTAATTTAAAATAGACTTGTTTTAACGTTGTGGACAAATCTTTAGTGTGGTTCAGTGAATATGCTTTCGGACTAATGAAGTTCCGGGTGTGGCTCATGCTATGTAAAACTAGGGAAGCCACCCACTTGAGTTTACATTAAGAAAATTCTCCACTATAATCAGTGCCCCACACACCTGCCTCAGACATGTTTTCCCAGCTGTAGGTTAGTGGGTCTACGAAGATAACTTTGAAATATGCCCCATACATTTTCAGATGACTGGGGCATGTGTTTGAGTGACAAATGTTGCGACTGCATGTACTCACGCTGTGAGAAATTGTCATCTGGTAGGGGTGCAAAGCCTTGGCTTTTTTGATTTTTAGTACATGAAAAAGATGCAGGTGATTGTAAAGACTGGTAGGGGGTGTCTGTACTTCCGCTCTCTATATGGTAGAGGAGAGGCACAGAGGACCCCAGCCAAGATTCTCTATTTGGTAGCAATGGACGAGCAATCAAGGCCTAGCTTCTCAGGAGGTGATGTGGGCTGGTTCTTAAGTAAAGTGTAGTCCCCGAACCCCCACAAAGGAATGTCCACAAACTGTATTACTGAAAACACAGTCTTTATATAATTAATATTCAAAGGTATGTACATGATCACAATAACGCACTTTGTACTCGGAAGTCAACAATGATAAATATATACAATTCTAAAGTGGTACCACCAATGTTATCAAATCTCATTAAAGTGCATCAACTGTACGGTTAAAATGTCACACAGATCAATAACGAGGAAACCAGCAATAGAGATAGGCAGGAACGTAAGATGGTTGAAACAATAGTCTTATTTCCTCCTATTAAGGTTTTACCCCCCAATGTACCTGGTGGAGTAGAGTTCTCCGAAGATGCGTCGGCCGATCCTTCTTGATTGACTCCCTTTAAAGCAGGAGCCACGGATCGTCAAGAGGCGTCGAGGAACTCGGCGTTCGGTGTCGGGGAATCAACGGCCCTTCTTGAGTGCCCTCCCTTTAAGGCAGGAGTCACGGGTCGTCGAATGTCCGACGGTGAACAGGTTGAACTACGGCAGTGAAGTGGCAGCTTCGTTCCTAGCGGTGCTCGTTGACGACATAGCGTTTGCGTCCTGCAAGGAAGAGGCATGCGGGGCACCTCGGTGACGATAGTTCTGGACCGCAAAGAGATGATGACGAACTGTGGTCCTGCAAGGGCGTTGAGTCGTCGGCGTCTCTCTGGTCCTTAGGTGGCGGGAAACCCACCGGCGGATGCTCCTCGGCGCGTCGACGGTCAGGCCTTCTCCAGCAGGATAGAGCGGGTGACGATGCAGACGAGAGCGTCCAATGATCAAATGAGGCTCTTAGGCAAACAGGAGCATGGCGGCTCTGGTCGGTGATGGCGGTCGTCGACAGTGGCAGACAACCGTCCGGGTGCTTCTCTTTGTGATTCCGCGGCAGTCCCCGTCTCGGGTCGGCAGCATGTCGAAGGTCTGTCTACCAGGGAGCTTTGGCAAAGATCAACTGTGCAGGATGGTCCCTCGTAGCTCAGGAAGAGGGCGCCTTACCAGGTCCTCTCTGGGTCAGTCCTTGGAGACACAGCAGCTTTCAGATTGTGAAGGAGAGTAACAGCACTTCTTCTCAACCAGGAGGGCTTCAAGGTCAAGCTTCAGTTACTCCAGTTACTCGTCGTAGTGGACTTCAGCTTCTGAACACGATTCCTAGCAGTAAGAGGTCCCCAGATATACTGTTGATCTCCCATTCATTCTGCTGGGTCATACTCAAGCATCCAATCACGACTAAGGGCATTCATGCAGGCAGGCAGCCAATCAGGCACACGAGGTATTCAGGCCATTCACTTCTCTCCAGACACTCACAACAAGTTATGCGTATTGGGACAAGTACCGAGCCATTCAACACTCCCAACTGCATTCATACCGGTTTCGGGCAGGGCTGTCTCAGTCTTTGTCTCTGATACCAGAAACCAGACAACCACAACAAGAAGTGCATATTGGTCACACACTTCATTCACCCAGGTCCCGCCCACAGGAGGTACCCACAACATACAGTCACTGGGAAGGCTCCAGCTAGTCTGGCTGGGCCTTCACAACAACACCATATATGGCATTTCCACCCAACAGCCAGTCAGGGGGAAGGGACAGAGTCAGGGCTTCCCAGGACTTTGGGAAAACAAGGTAATAGGTAATAGAAAGCAAGAGGCCACAGGGGCCATCTTGTTTTCCATCACAAATCAACTGATCCCAATGGCAGGGCCGGGGTATCCCAAAATGGAGGATACTCCGCGCACCTGTCAAATTCAGCATGGAGCTGCCACCTGCCCATACCCTGCTCTGCGGGCCACCCACAGGTGCCCAAAACCATACACTAGTGGCACAGGGTTGTACCCCCATCCATGGGTGCCATAAGGGTATCCCACGGGTCCGTTCACCAAACCAAAAGAGAGAGAGCTGCACCGCCAGGAGTCTCACATGAACTCCTGCGCGGAAAACACAACAGAACACACAACAAAAAGCAAAAAAGGACAAGGATACGGAGGCCCTGTCACTCCAATGCATTTCCAACATCACAGTTATTCCTTCTCCAAAGGGGTAATCTGCTAACCAGATCCCCCCTTGTCGCAACTCCAGGCCAAAAGCATAGTTCACTTGTTCCCTGCTGCATCAATAGCCTGATCCACAGCACCTGCTTTGCTCATGGAGTTGAGCAAGGTCCAAGGTCACAATATCCCCACTCGACTGCTGCTGTGACAGCAAAGTCATTGCAGCACGTGTGCAATGTTTAAGATATGTCCCCTATACCCAAACTATGATGATCATGAGTACCTCATGGGGGTGGCAGGGTAATCTCAAAGAATAGGCTATGCCTGAATTTAGTCATAGTGCATGGTGATACTTATGGTTGTGGTCACCACGTCCCAATTGATATTGCACATGTGTCAGCTCCTATGAGTCAGCTGCGCTGTGGAAGTCAGTGTGTACTCCAGTCAAACAGGTTGAAATTGTCACTGAACAGGAACCCAGAGGACCCAGCATTTCCTTGATTCTCCTTTTGAGGGTGGTAATCCCCTATCCCAGAGACAGCCACACAGCAGGCAGCTGTCCTGAACCCAGATATCAAAAGAACACACCCATTCCGGAGGAGTAGCCTCACACAAAGGTGCTTCACATCCAAAGGTGTTTTTTTGTCAGCAGGAGAAAAGGGGCAGGAGAAGGATAGGCAGGAGTGCTCTGGACACAGGAAGCAGCCTTCAACCATCAAGTTTCTCACTGTCTTTCTTTATCTTTCCTGTCTCCTCCACTTCCTCTGGAGAAAAGCACTCTGGGTGAAAGGTCAACAGGGAAAAGTCCACTCCAGCTAGGAGCTGGGATTGGCCAACTAAAACATGCTAGCTATAGACAATTCACATGGGTACTTGTGCCTGTAAAGTAAAGAGTATTGCACCCCTTCAACAGAATTCTCTCAGTTCCTCAAGAATCCTTTAAGGCAGAAGTGACATTCTGAACATTCCTGGATTCCCTTTGAGAAAGTTGCACTGTCCACAAGGTTGTGCCGGCGGACAAGAAGAAGCTCTTCATGACAGAAGGAAGATATGTCCCAAAATTAGTCCCTTGGAACATTGGGACTGACCACTGCTGTGGACCAGAACCAAACATGCTGCAATGACTTGTCGGTGCCAGTAAAACAGACGCTGAACTGGAGTATTCTATCCTCGAGTCCTTTGAGAAGGCTTCGCAACCACCGTAGAGCCAGACCAGCTGAAGCTCCCTGTTCACTTGCACCAAACAGATAGTTTCATGTTCCCCACATCCTGAACAATGGGAAGGCACTGGTGCTGGTGTCTGCGTTCCTCCGACCAGCCGAACTATTGCACAGCATCTAAACCAGCTCGACACTGCATCATTTCCTAGCAAAGCACGTCACTTGTTAGGCCCAAAGCTATGGCACAATGCCAGAACACGAACCACATCTCTAGAGAATCACTTGCTGACTCTAACCAGAGGATGCAAACACGTTAGACAAAGCTAGAACTTCCACCTCATTGACTGCACATCGATGCACCCTCGATCACCACATCATGACCGTCACTGGCGCACAACCGCTGCAGCATCACTTGCCAACATCTACCTGCAACCATAGACTGACTCAGCCTGGCCAACTGTGAAGCGTTCTTGGGACCACCCCGACTTGCATCATTGAACTGCCACAGAAGGACCGCACAGAGTTCCCGCATTTGCCGCCTGCTCAGGGCCTCCACAATCCTACGTGCTAGACTGAGCCTTATCCGATTGCATCAAAGTTAGACCACAGATCTGATGCATCAGCCCACAAAGAACTGAATCCAGGTACTGTGAACCTGAACTGCCCCCACAGTCCACTTGGACCCTAGAGGTGAGTTAGGTCACATGTGTGTTCAACCCAATATCCTTTTTATGGTAGTACGTTACCTACCACCGCTGGAACTACGCTCAGAGTGCTGCTTTGTCAAGTCTGCTGCATCGTCTCTGTTCTTTCCTTTGGAGTGGGTTTTTGCACAGGAATATCTTTTCGATCTCCTTGCAGATGGTGTGTTTTATTAAAGTGTCTACCTTTTTTATAGAACCTTGCTTGGGCATTCCCTTTATTTTGAACCGTGATACAATGTTGTTTGGGTCACTACTGGGTCATCTTCACACCCCTCTTGAGAGTATGTCCATCTCTTGGCCCACGTTACCACAAAAGGCGAAGGAGGTGTATCTCTCGATCAGGGGTGTTGCTAGGTCTGGACAAGACCAGGGGCTATGCTGATGTTGGAACTGTCGGGACTGGGGGCTAGCAAGCCGTTTGGCTGTAGCTCCTGAGATTCTATCCAGGGCTACAACCAAAATACCAGGGGCTATATCCCCCTTAGTCCCCCCTAGCAATGCCTCTGCTCTCGATTGTCCGAGGCAGAACTCAATTCGTCAGACCAGCAAAGGCCTTCCTTTGGTGGGACGCTCTACACATTTGCAGACATTGCCACCTGTTACACTCCCAAATGATTGCTAAACCTAAATTGGAAAGCACAGGACTTCAAATGGTACTGCATAACTTGGATGGGGAGCATTGCCCTGTAAATGAGATAGCAGAACCCTGCCAATGCAAGGGTACTGGATTTGACTTGACCTCAGTATCACAAGAGATGCCACACAACAATTAGAAACCCCATCATTGAGTAGCACACAGGTGGGGAATAATGATGGTAAGCCATAACCCCTGTTGTCATATGCTCTGAAACTGGACGTTCCGGGATGTAGCACTATCTAAAACACAAAAAATTGTTATGTGTATTCTGTTTAGATGACAGTACAACCCAAGGTTAAAGTGACTGTTTCTCATCAATGCAATCTGTGTTACACAGGCTGCTTACAGGCGTGGACTGGCCTATAGGCCAATGCCCGAACTAAAAATGCAAAATGCTAGCGTGGGCCAGTTCATGTGGTCAAAGTGGGATACTTTTTTATCCAAATGGTCCACTTTGTTAAATTACTTCACCGTGTAGGTAGTAGTTCTGACCATTGCTATTAAATGAATATTCTTTAAAATGCACCAGTTGCTTTGTAATTCAGAGTTTATTAAACATATGCAAAGCATCAACGATGCAATAAAGGCAACAATTCTATAGAAACGGAAAAGGCTCTAAATGTGTTCAAAAACCTCCCCATTGGGTACTACTACTCAAACAGTCTGTCACCGAAGGAATTAATTGACCTTTGTAACTGAGGGACACTTTTTATTGGTTTCTGAGAAATGCTATGCCCCAGTGCGACCCAGGCAACTAATGCCGTGCACACAGCCTTCTCCTGTTCGCCACAATACATCCGGCTGCAGGCCCCTACATGCATTTGAGGAATTTGGGAATAGGCCAGTGCAGGCAGCTCATTCAGGAACAGATGTGGTGTGTATAGAGTCAGCCCCGGCCGGCCAGCAGTGCGCAAGGAGCGGTGACTGCCGCATGCCGCCTGCCCGGGGTTCGGTTTGGGTTGTTATCCTGGTTCTCCCGAGCGGCAGTGCCCGCCGCCGCCCACTAGGTGGAGCAGAGAGAAAGCGTTGGGCCGCCGCCTGCTCCACCTGCGGGACGCGTGTGCTTGGCATTCAGGCGAGGCTGAGCCGAGGATGCGGGCTCGCTGATGGGAAGCAGCAGCGAGGGAGAGTTTAGTTCGCTCCTTATTGATATTTTATTCATGAGGCGCAACCGATCCTGGGGAGGAAATGCTATG
Organism: Ambystoma mexicanum; assembly: GCF_040938575.1. Classification (NCBI taxonomy): domain Eukaryota; kingdom Metazoa; phylum Chordata; class Amphibia; order Caudata; family Ambystomatidae; genus Ambystoma; species Ambystoma mexicanum. The sequence continues at coordinate 1,512,089,074 of NC_090937.1, read as the reverse complement.
AGTGAACGAAGCGAGCGATTCCGGGAGGGTTCGGGGCGCGGGACTTTCTTTTCCTCAGAAATACTCTCCATTTATGCAGCTAAATCGGAAGCAGGGTTTGTTGACTTTAATAACTGCTTAAATACTTTTGCAGTCATCCCTGGATGGGAAATGCAGAGAAAAGAAGAGTATCAAAGCACGCGTAACAGACTTAAAGCGATCACAATTAAACCAATCTCATTCTCGAATGTTCTATATTGTTTTGTTTTTTTTTTTGCGTATGGACGCCAAATTCCGAGGCAGGCTTTTCTTTACAATGTATATGTCCAAACGTGTTGTCGCTTAGGTATATCTCAGGGAATGATTCTTGCTGTACAATGCCAGACATTACCCTTTGTGGGTGCATTGATATGTTTGCTATTAATTTAACTGCCGGAGGAACACACGATTAAGGGCCATCCGCAGCCCAATAAAACCTCGAGCCTTTTTATTGGACAGATTGCGAAGAATGGCGCGACGGCAACCGGCCGACATTGGACTATTATTTATAGTAATACAGCAATTAATTACAGGAGCGTGCATTAGGCAAATGGCCTTTTCGCTTGCATCGGCTTTGTTGGTTGGCCATTTTTTGTTTCACTGGCCCTAAATGCTAAGAGGTGGCAGTTGCCATAGCTACCAAACTGTTCAAGGCATAGCATTCCAGGCAGTTCCAGTGCCTGTTTATGCAGCACGGCCAATGCAGTGGGTTTCTATGCTCTGTCCCTAGTAGGGATTACAGTCCAAATTCTAAGAACACTTAACTGTCCTTTTGAGGTGTACACCGCCATCTTCTTGGGTTCTTGCGACCCTATTACAACTGTTGGTTCTCAAAGTTTTTATTTTATTTTTCTGATAGTAGCTAACGCGATAAATGTAACTTCTACGTGTGTTTTCAATGTAATGCTGTGTGTAGCACGCACACATATCTTATCAGCAGGCCTGTGTGCGTAGATTGCACAATGGAAGGCTAAATTCGAGGGTACTCGCGGGTGGACGGAGACCACCCACTTTTTTCAGCGGGTGGACTCAGTCCCCACACCCCCAGCCAAAATGAGAAACATTGAACGTTTTCTTTGAATGTATGTATTAACGCCCTTACCAGATACTTTACCTACTGCTCTATATCACCGGAGGAAAAATACCAAACAACTAAAGGTGATATGTCCCATTTCGGTACTGCATGTTTCGGAGAAAACATTGGTATTGGTTTTTGGAGTTTAATAATACTTTAATGTGATACAGATTGAAAGTAATTCAAACTTTACACATATTACACATTACATAGAAAAATAAACTCTTTAAAATAAAGCATAAATATATACATCAATACATAGTTCCTTTACATACATCAAAACTACTTCAAAGAGAAAGCAAAATAAACTACAAAATGCTATATAGTCAATTATACTTGGCTACAGATTAGCACACACATAGTGGTGGTTATGCAGGAGTTATAAACCCCTACCAAAGACGCCATGCCTCTATACCCATTAACTGTGTAGGAGAAGGATAACCTCTTCCCAATCAGAGTCACTCGGTTATTAGAGAACCCTCCCTATTAGGACATTTCAAATCAAGGCGCCCATAACTTTTTCGATCTGTAGCCATACATTATACAGCGCAATAAACAGATGCATATTGGAAGCATTAGTACAATAAAGCCAGAATGGTCTTTCACATATAGTTTGCGGGTCGTGCACAAATTCCCCAAGATATTTAGCAAATGAGGAACTTAATACAGAGCACTCGGTCAATAGATGCTTAGCGGTCTCCAGGCATTCAGGGAGATTGCATAAACGACATACTCACTCAGTAGCAGAGATCTTTTTCCTGGATCCTAAATTATACAGAGTGGGTAATTGCTCCAGACGGAACAGAGTAATAAAACATCTGAGCCTTGTGGAGGGGCAGAGGTACAAATAGGCTTGGGGTTTCATAAAATGATAGAGTCTACATTTAACAAAAGCACAAGATTTTAAACTATTCAAGTGTGAGAAGTTCTCTAACCAGTCCCAGAGGTCTACCTTTTTACAAAGCGCTGTTAAAACGTCCTGGGAGACAGTTGCCCCTCTATGAGTCCAGCCTATGTCTCTAAGAAATTTGGTCATATCTTTCTGGAGGGGGGAAGTGGTATCCTTTTTACTCACTTCTTGATGTATAACAGCCAATAACGGGTTAGGAGAACTGCTCTTCATCTTGAGATAGAAGCCTGCCCTTTTTGAGTACCAGAGCTTTAAGTGATGGAAGGCCCAACTCAAGCCTAATCAGGGCCATTGGGACACTCGGAGGTAATCCCAGTATACGTCGCCAGAATTTTCCCTCCATCACTTGCAGCCAGGCCAGGTCGAATGAAGTAAGGGCCTCCAGCCCATACGTAATCATGGGCGCAAACACTTGAATGTATAAGTGTCTCGTCCCCCATAGGGTAAAACCGGCCTGCTTGCAGGTAAATGACGCAATTAAAGCTGTTACTTGCTGCGCCCTAGTTATTCGCCCTTGTCTGCACAGGGAATAATCGCCCAGCGGTTCAATTTCAACACCTAGATACCGATAGGATGGAGAATATAGTATATTGTTATTATACACCCAGAGCTCGACTCGGGATACTCTTTTCTTCGTAAATCTGAGCACCTTTGTCTTGTCTAGGTTAATTGACAAACCATTGATCTTGGCATATTCCCATAAAGTCACCGCAGAGCGCCTAATACCAGCTATGGTGTTATCAAAGATGACCAGGTCGTCTGCATATGCTAAGACAGTGCACGGTGCTTCCCCCATTTTAGGTGGGCAGTTGTTCGCCTCGGCAAGTGCTAATGGGATATCATAAACGTATAGATTATACACCAGGGGTGCCGTTACGCATCCCTGTTTTACCCCCCTGTTCTGTCTCACCTGTCTAGTCATACTGCCCTCTTGGTTTAATCTGAGGCACACCGTGGTATTATAATGCAACTGTCTTAGATAGTATAGGAGACCTGGCAGGCAGCCCATGGTTTCTAGCTTAGTCCACAGCCTAACTCTTGGAATGGAGTCAAAGGCAGCCTTGAAATCAATGTATAACGCATAAAGCGGGGGCTGTCCCTTGCTAAGCGCCCGCGTTCGGAGCGTATCCATCACCCAAAGATTGTGGGTGGTAGAGAAGCCACGGCGAAAACCACATTGGAATTTGCTAAGAATGTTGGTGTGTTCTACCCAATTCTGCAGGTCCATAAGCAGGAGTGCTGCAAAAAGTTTTCCAATGGTATCAAGCATGGAGAGGAGCCTATAGTTATTTGGATCAAAGCAGCTACCCTTTTTGAACACCGGCACCAAAATAGCCGTTTGCCATGAGCGGGGAGTCATCCCCTGGGCTAAGACCTTTTTGAAAAGAATAGAGAGGAGGTGTGCCCAAAAAGCAGGGTGGTTCTTAATAACTGCATTGGCCAGCCCATTAGGCCCAGGAGCTCTGGAAGCTTTCAGGGTGGCTATTTTATTATATATGGCCTCCTCAGAGACATCAAGAGGCGGGGGAAAGGGAACCTTCACTACAGGTGTATTTGGATCATCCGCCTCTCCAGAATTCCGATCTAATAAAAATTTTACCCATGATTCCTCACCAATAGGGTTGTCTAAATGGCCCTTAACCTTCTCTCTGTTCTCATTTAATAGTAGCCATATATTACGCGAGTTTCCAGAGCAAATGGTTTTAACAAGCCATTGATTTCTGATATTCCTCTCTATTGTTCTGATGTTCCTAATACAAGCTCTGTATTTATTTTTAGCTTTTCTGACTTTCTCATAATAGGTGGCTCCCACTATATGCAAGTGCTTAAGACCCCGAATCTCTGCTCTTAGCCCTCTCTTGGCGTCACGTATACCCTTATTATAAGGGAGAGTTGATCCTCCCAATTTTATCATGTGCCTCTTTTTTTTATAGTGGCATGTAAACCCGAGAATCCCAGGATCCATTCTTCTATTTCATTAGCAGTCATCTGTTCGAAATGAGGAAGAGACCACTGAGCGGTAGATTTAAGTGCTTCTGTGGCCGCTCTAATGTTCCTCTCTGACCATACTATTCTGGATCCTGAGTAATTGGTTTGAATATTGCCAATGTTCAAATGAGAGGCGGAGGGGAGAGGGAGGCGGAGTGAGCAAAGAAGTAACGCATGGTCGCTCCAATTATTGGGCATAACCCTCATGTCAGTAATTATGGACTGCATTTCAGGGCACATAAATATGTAGTCCAAAGTGCTAAATGATGTGCCATTAGACCATGTGTGTTTCCCCGGCTGGTCACCTAATGTTCGACCATTAATCATGGTTAATTCCCAGGTATCGAACAGTTGTAACCACCCTAACCCTTCGCTCTCCCTTTTCCCATGAGTCATCAAGCATATTTCACTTAGGACGGGGTTAGGAGAAACCAGGTGATCGCCCCTCATATGGCAATTAAAGTCCCCCATAACCACTACCGCTATATTACCAGACCTTTGTGTCCAAGATGACAATAACTCCTAAATAGCCTCTTGTAGTGGTTCTCTTGACAACGCTCCAGGGGGATTATAGAGGTTAATCAATAAGAATCTGCTTTGCCCATTTTCATTTGGATAGTCCACCTCAACCGCCAGAAGGTAATCAGCGGCTTTGGACTGTATCTTCCGAGAGTTGACTGTGTTAACCACCCCAGTGAGTAAACCCCCAAATGGGCGACCCTTGCCCCCCTTTTTGGCAAGTGACTGATATACTACAAAACCATCAAGCAGTAGTGGATTCAATGTCCATGTTTCCTGGAGACATATGCAACTATGCTTAGACAGCAAGTCCACTGATCCCTCTGGCCTCAAGAGATGAACAAAGCCTCGACAGTTCCACGAAATAAGAGAAAAGCTTCAATGGTTCTGTGTGATTCGCGGGAGAGCTTCCAACAATGTTTTAAGAGCTTGCTGTATTTCAGTCATCGCCAAGTTTCCCAGTGCCACCAATTTGAGTTCTTTGGCAGTGGGGGCTTGTATATCAATGGCCTCAGTTTCCTCATTTGAGTCCCTCTCCTGTGGATCAACGTCAATAGCAATATCTACCGCTATCAGTTCTTCTTTAAATTTTCTAATCATTTGCGCAGAAGCCAAAAAGGTGCAATGTATGGCAAAGACATGGGAATTAGGGACCTGTATGGGTTCAATAAACAAGAAGTCATCAGATTTCATAACTTGAAGTTGAGGAATATAGTGGAGTCTAGTTAAGAACTCTGATCGCGACAACCAGGGATTATTTCCACTAGGATAGAGGTTCTTAATGTAACAGATGCGATTCAGATTACATTCCTCATCTGAGCTTCTTTGTACGGGCCGTGTAGGCTCAGGTGATTCTCCTGTTCCCCCCAACCCTATGGGATCCTCAGGATATAATGTAGCACTGTAGTCTAGGTCTTGCTCAGAGTCCACCTGTGAGACTTCATCTAGATCCACCACACTAGACTTCTCTCCCGGTACTAGCCAGTCAGACAGAGGCCCCTTTGCTTTTGTAGCTCGAGCTGCCGCTCGTGCCAGTCTTTTTCTGGCTTTTTTAGAGCGAGTTTCCGGGGCTGATTGAGGTCTCGCTATAGGGAGTGGGGCGCTCGTTGATGCTTTCTTGTTTTTGAGTGCCCTTTTGGCTAGTCTACGTTGTTCCCATGTGGGAAAGGTACCAGGACTTTGTGCAATCTCCAGATCTTCCACGTTTGCTACTGAAAGTTCCTCATCTAGGGCATTGTCACTAGGGACAGGATGCTCAGCAGCTTCCTCAATAATCTTTTCCGGCTCTTCCATCTCTTCCACAATATGAACTGCATCCGAAAGGTTCACTTCCACCTCATCTCGATGGAAGTCCTTAAGCTCCAATGCCCTCGTGATGGTGTTAGTATTTGTCAATATGTGCCCTGACATTTGCAAGAGTATTTTAAGTGCAAATTGTAAAGAGGCTACTGACGATTGGAGCTCGGTTATTGCCGTAATATTGGTATGCAGACTATTTTCCTCTTCGGCCTCGTTTTCGGGGCCGTCCTCCATGGAGGCCATCGCTAGATTTGGAGAAGCAGATAGGCGACCACTACTGCCCTCGGAATTAAATACCTCCAATGTTGTACTAATGCTTTCTTTTTGATGAGTTAAATTGTTAGCTGCCCTCTGTGGATTCTGTGATGCCATTCCTCTCTGAATACTCAAACAGAGGTCAAGTAATGAGTTGTTATCGATATCCTCAAAGTTCGTGGAGTTTAATGAGATGCTGCCATTAATGCCTGGTACAGCTGTTTCCTCATTAATTGTTGAATTTATTTCCGGTGGTGGTTTCACACCAAAAAAGTCTGTGATAGCTCCTTGTGCCACAGGCACTGGGTTTATTGAACTCTTCTTGCATTTTGCCTTTCTTATTGTTCTCCTTGCCTTCTTTCAAAGGTTGTGTCTTGCCTTTCCGCAAGTTGTAATTCGACTGGGGAATTTTTTTTCCCCGCTGCATGTCCACAAAGTGACAACACAATCCGTAGGAAGTTTCTTTGTCAGAGTCCTACTTCAATGAAACCAGTACTACTCGGTGCAAACTGAGAGGACACCAAGAAGTTAGTCCCTGCGATCACTCACTTGTGAGTTGACTGAGTGATATGTCCTGTTTTTATTAAGGCAGCGATATTTTACTTCACTACCTAGGTCCAAGACCAGAGGTCGACAGTCTCCGGGCAGCCAGAACACTGCACTGATTCTCCGCAGGTAACCTCTGCGTGCTATGCGCTAGTGGGGCCCCGGTGTGGGGGAGAGGGTCCCTCGATGTAATCCTGAGTGTCAAATTGCCGCCTAAGAGGTTACCAACACCGCAAAGCGGTCGCCTCCAGGACCAATGCCGGGTGTGCAGACGGTCAGTGCAGTTCACGTACCAACTGCCCTGAACCCCTCCAATTCCCCACACACCCCTACTATATGTATTCCTGTACCCTAGGGGAGCGGTTATCAGGGATAGCAGGGATAATAAACCCACCTGATCCCACCTCCAAACTCCCACTCCTCGCGGTCACTCCTGCACTGAGCTCGCTGTCCTCCCGGCAGGTACCTCGACAGCTCAGTGTTGAGCGGGCAAGTCAGAGAGGGAGGGAATGGGGTAAGGGGTATGGGGTACCGGCGGGATACCTGAGGCCAATACAGGAGGCCACTAGTCGGTGTTTTGCAGGGCAGCTACGCACCTCGCTTTCCACTACGCACAACAATGAGGCCGCTTCCGACACAGACACTCAGACAATCAAAACAAATGATGTTCATGAGGCACTAGGGCACCGCAGGATGTTGGGGGCACTGCTGGGGGCTTGAGGCAGGGAGCTAAAAAACACTCCACCTCAAAGGACCCAGACAGCAGTCCGGCAGTCCGGCAGCAGGGACCACGAGTCCAACAGTGGTCCTAGCCCTGGCCTGGACCAGGACCTGCGTTCAACACCCACCGCTGCTGAGTAACTCACTGGTTCACTCTCTCTCTCGGCTCCCAGTCGACTCGGCTCGGCACGGCTTCCAGTCGCCCTGAAGCCTACTTGGAGTCTTCCGCGCACACAGCTGACTCGACAAACTTGCAGCTTAATCGGGGCTGCCGCGTCTCGGCTCCCGCGCCTCACAGCTTCACAGCTGACTTCTGACTTCACAGAGACTCGGAGCCCGGAGCTCGGAGCTTGGAGCTGCAGCGTCGGCACAGCGTTTCCTGCGAACTAGGGATTAGAGAAAGGAACCTACATAGACCACAGAGTCAAGCCGCACTGTCGCTATGTCTCGCTAGCACTCGTAATCACAGCCGCTTCCGACTTTCTTGGAGTTTAAAAGATGCACACCTTTAAACGTTTTCAAAAACACTATTAGAAGAAAATATACTCTTTTGGTGTTGTGTGTGGGTTGATATTATGAAAGGCAGATGCCATTTGTCCTGTGCAATGTGGGTGGTTATACAAAGCCAATTCAATGAATTGTGCATATTTCAAATTGATATGCTAATTTCTGGCAAAGTCACTTCCCATTGCGTTTGTTAATGAGTACCCCCACATTTTTTTTTTGACCCATGGATTGGGAGACGTTGGAGAGACCACTGCAAATACACTTTCCAAACTTGCAATCACGAATAACTTACTTAATTGCTCCACCTTCCCAATGTTTGACCTGTGGGAAAATCAAGCTTTTGGGATCAAATTGGTCCTGTCCTGAGGTGTTCCTGTGGGATTTCCTATGGGTCGCGATTGTCCTCAGGTGTCTAGGTGTGGTACAACTCTGAAGGTGCAATCGGGCAGATGGAGCCTTGATAAAGTAGTTTGACCAGTCAATCAGATAATTTGACCCATCTCAAAAAGGTTTCCAGGACTGTGAAATGGCCATCTCACTTTCTACGAAGTTTGTGAGTTTTATTTTTCAGGTAGAGAGTCCTAAAGTGCAGGCTTAGAATGTGTTGAGGTATTGGATTCGTAATGGTATGATTTCGATGAATACAGGAGAGATTTGGGGGAGAAGTGGTTCCATGTTTTCGTTCTTTGTGTTTTTTGTATGTTTCATTATCATTGTTTAATCCCTCATCTGTTTGTCTGTGTTTGTTAGACTCTGCTCTTAACTTCCCTCTTTACACTCACTCCCTTATTAAAAACAAAAAAATACAAAAAGCCAACAATAGTTCCAGTTCTACCTTTGTCACCAAAAACTTTTGGAAAATTCCCTCCACAAGTTCCTTTTTGATTGTTCCTAGTTCCCTATTCCCTTTGTGGCACCCCCCCAAAAGTAAAATCAAAATGTAAAACATGGTCTTTATCTTTGATTTTCTGTATTTGTTTTGTGTGTACATGAGAAGTCTTACTACGCCCAGTCACCTTCCGTGCCCTTATAGTATTTTTGGGTGTTTTTTGTTTTGTTTGTTTTGTTTGCGACCGTCCTTTATTTGAGTCTTGTGTGGGTCAATTTCCTTTGTCTTTGTCATTCACTTTTCACTTCACATTGACACCTTAGACCACAAACATCACAACATGTTTTTTTCTTGATGAATGAGTGTTGGGTGAAGAAGAGGAGGTACTGAACCACTCTTTATGATCAGTGTCACAGGTGGTAGTAAGCGATAGTCACAAGGTGGAACCGAGTGTAAGGAGAAGGAGACAGTGGGTCTCATTATGAGTTTGCCAGTGCAGTAACAAAGGTACCAGTAAGCTTGCCAGTACTGTTATTACCGTACCAGCAAACTACGAGGTCTGCTCGTAGGTGCCTTTTCGGCCACCACGTCTGACTTGACGGGAGGACCGGCATCCACAAGCAGACCATGTTGGATGCACCGGCACCATTCACGAATGATATGATATATTTTATTTGTATTGCGCTCGTACACAAGTGTTTCAGAGCGCGATTAGGCAAGGGAGGGGAACAAGGGAGAACACAGCACAACATAAAAACGATCTTACTAGGCCCAGTGACATTGAGAACGCGCAAGTGCATGGTAAAGGAAAAAGGGAAAAAGTGCATGGAAGGGGGAGAGTGGAAAGTGCAGAAGCCGAGGAGCGGAGATAAATAAAATAAATAGAAAATTGAGGCAAACTGTGGTAGTGCAGCCAGCAAGTGGCAAGTGCTGTGTTTAGGCAGCAGACTGGATAAGTCTGAATAAGTGCAGAAAAAGAAGAAAAATGGGGGGGGCTGTATGGGTACAGATACAGTCCCCAGTGCAAGGGGTGGCCAGGAGGCAGTGCAGGAAGGTGGCAGGGTGAGCAGGTACCTGGGCCCATGGGACAGAGGGTGGCCAAGTGCGCCGTGCCAAGAGAGCAGATCAGCAGGGGAGAAGGGGAGCGAAGGCAGAAGCAAAGAGGAAGGTCTTGAGGTGCTTCCGGAACCGGAGATGGTTCTCCTCAAGTTTTAGAGTGGCAGGGAGACTGTTCCAGAGGGAGGCCCCAACCGAAGAGAGAGATCTACCCCCAGCTTGTTTCTTTGAAAAATGAATGGTGCCGGTGCATCCACCCTCCCCATTCCCATTGAGTCCAATGGGACTCAAATGAGATTGGGGAGTAATTTTTTCTGCCACCCGGCAATGGGTAATTACCGGATCTGACAGGGCCATAATGCCCTGGTAATTGCCCATTATCGGGAGCCAGAAAAAAAATGACTCCGGCAGCAGCTGTGCCAGTTTCACTGGCACAGCTACCGCCAGAGTCACAATGAGGCCCAGTGACCTTGTGGGTCTCTTCCTCGGCTGCGGCTTGGATCAAATCTTTCCTGAGCAACAGATCCATGAGAGTCTTTGCCCCATCCGCAGCCGCGGACCCTTCCCCGATTCACTGTGGCGTTCCTCAGGGATCTTGTGTGTCACCTACACTCTATAACATTTTCACGAAACCACTCTTTGATGTGCTTGACTATCTGGGTGTCTCCTATACTAACTATGCGGACGACACCCAGATACTCATCCCCATCACTGGTGATTATCTAGGTGACACCAAGGCCCTTAACGACATCTACTTGGTCATCCAAGCCTGGATGGCCCAACATCAGTTGTGCTTGAATGATGACAAGACGGAGCTCCTGATCTTGGGCACTGCACAACGCCTGAGCAGACTAGAGCCGTCCTATCAGTCATTCAACATAGATGGTAATATCATTCGTGTCTCAAAAGATACCAAAACGTTAGGTTTCTTCCTTGATGCCACACTCTCATTAACCCGACAAACTAATGCTGTCAGATCTGCGTCTGCATACACATGCAAACTTATCGCAGCTTGCAGACCATTCCTCACTACGTCTAACAGCGTTACGCTAGCGAGAACCCTTATTATGGCTAAAATTGATTATTGCAGTGCTCTTTATCTTGGCACCAGCCAAGAGAACCTGAACAGACTTCAAACGACACAAAACAACGCCATTCGTGCCGCTTTAAACATTCCCCGACACCACCACATCACAGAAACCAGAAGTAAGTTAAATTGGCTACCTGTCAAACAGAGAATTTCACTCAAAACACTCGCCCTTACGCACAAATGCCTAGCCAACAAAGCCCCGATCTACCTTGGTAGTCGACTGTCGCGCCACTCTACCTCCCGACCTCTAAGAACAGCCCAATCCCACTGTCTAGCGATCCCCAGATTTAAATTGCAAAAAGCAGGGGGCTCAAGTTTCCCCGTCTTAGCTTCCAAGTTATGGAACTCCCTCCCTGTTTCAATTAGAGCGGAAGACTCTTTCAATACCTTCAAAGCCAATACTAGATCTTGGCTTTTCAACCAGCTTTAAGGCCGGCTTCGCGTTTCTTCCTGACCTACCCTGACTTGCCGACCGCTACTATCACCTATCGGCACTGAAACTACTGTACATATGTATATAAGATCCTCTTGTAAATGTATATAATGATTCTTTGTTATACCTGCATATCGGATCCCATGTGTAAATGTTTATGATTCTCTGTTATACCTGCATATCTGTAACCTTTTACAAATTGCGCCCTGATGCCTCCGGGCCTGCTGGTTTGCGCGTTATAAATAAATAAATACAAATACAAACAATCATTATGGCGTAGGTGACTGTGGTTGATGGCAGGTTACCAGGTATCATTGAAGAGGTTCTGCTATCCACAGGGCCACTGAAGGATTTCCTGAAGCAAGTTGAACTATATTTAGACTTTAACATTAGTGGAACAACAGCAGCAAGGATTGGCAGCAATGTAGGTTCAGGGTGAAGATGGGGTGAAGGGTGAGTAGTGGGAGGTAAAGGTGCTTCAGGAGACTGAACAGCATCAAGGGGAAAGCAGGAGCGAGTCAGTCAGCCATCAGATGATACAGTATGAGGAAACTAAAGCCACTGAACATTTCCTGCTCAGGCGGTGGAGAGTAGGGCCACTGCACCTTTGCCAGCTCAGCGTGAGGATTGTAATGCAGGCTCTGGATTTCCTTATGTGGGCAAGGGTGGGTCTGAAGCCATTAACACCCATGACATCCCTTCCAGTCTGCTCATCGGTGTTACAACACATCAGCTTGCCAGCTTGAGGCTTCCAGGATGCAGGCAGGCAGTATAAACTCCAAACTATACAAAAAGAAAGTGCATTGAGATGACACAACCAACAGGACCTTGGCATCTGTTCAATGAGCAAGCACTGCCAGAGGTGGCATAACTATGTGGTCAAGGAACACACAACATGTGACACACGACTGATAGTGCAGCACCCTCCTCAAGCAGTGATGGCACTGAGAAGGGAGTGTCGGATGAACAGTCCATCATTACCAGCCTTGCAAGGCGTGACCCTACTGCCCCCCTGAGTCTGGGCCAGCACATATGCCTTTCAAACGTACAGTGTCCGGAACAACAACCAGCGGGGCTCCAGCTTCCCCACCAGTAGTAGCATGGCCCTCTGATGGTGCATCCCAAGGCGTGGGGCCACTTGAGGAGAGGGGTACAATGTGCATGATGAGGCCTGTGGACACATACTGCCTGTATGGTAGTTTGGACAACATGGCAAGGGAGGATGACCTATTGAGGCCCATACCTCAGCACAACTGCACACATGTAGGAGACTGGGCATGAGGGTAGAAAGGGGACAGACATAGAACATAGGGCGAATTCATACAAAATGAGGGGTGTGAAAAAAAGACAGCAGCGTCTCTGCTGTTCGGTAGAGCCAGACAAATTGAGACATAGCCAACAGCTTGAGAGTGTCATACTAGATTATAACTCTGCTGCCAGGTGGAGACAGATTTATGATTTGGCACTACTGCATGATAGAGCCCAATAGACTGGGGCGTAACCAGAAGGGGAATGGAAACATTGAGTTGGGCTGTGCCCTGGTGTTTTTGGGTGAATTTGGCAATGGTACTGTAAGTGAGTGCACGCCCTTGACTGAGGGAGAACATCCATGGAGTACAATGTCAGTGTTTAATGGCCTGAATAAAGAAGAATACAACAATTAGGAAGAACATGTAAGCTTAAATTAATGTTATTGCAACCAAATGTTCAACTTTATTGGAAGGATAAACTAAATCTGGCTTTAATTTAACTTAAGGAAAGCGTCAACTTTAAAGGAAGAATGCTTGTTTAATATTCATGAAAGTATGCTCTTGCACATGTGAGTCCTTACATGTGTATCTTATGGTTTGAGACAGTAGCCTAGCCATGATAAATACCTTTTCACAGCACTCAGTAGCCACTAGGTGGGCAGGTAAGGGTTTCCATTGCCTATTGGACAAGCAGAGATTGCCATACCGACTGCTTGCAAAGCCAGAATTGCAGTTTCTAATTATCACAACACATTTGACATCTGTTGAAAACATTGACATCAACCAAATGGTCTGCAGAGGGTCTGCCCAATTCTTGGGAAACTGATGTATGCAGCAGGATTGTGGAGGAGTGTGTCCCAAAGTTTCTTTTCTTTCCAATGCTCCAATGCTTATTGTGGTGCTTCCTGGAGTGCTGTCAGAAGGTGGAGATGGTGCACAGTACTATATCTCACTTTGCATCAGAGGAGCACCACACTGTATTGTTGTTCCCTAACCTTTGTCTTGCTCTTCTTGTTCCATCTGGCACTTTAGACATTGCTTTAGTGTAACCTTTCACATTATTAACATGTCCGTTTGAGAATGACACCCCCATCAGCTGTCCTCAGTATGAATGTCACGCACATGTTGTATGAATGGTGCCACCTTCACTTTAACTCATGGGATAAGGAAGATGTCAGAATGCATTAAATATTTCTCTTGATGCCACCATGAGGGCAGTGTAATGGACATTTGCCCCGTTCTGCATTCCTGACATGTCTTGTTCCTTTTAATGTGTAGGATAGTACTAATTCCAAAAGATACACAAGTGAGAGCACCTTGCTCTTTGACAGACATAGAGGCTACTTCCTACAACAATACCATTACGTGTGGCTACGACTGTTTTGGCATCTACTCTTCCATGACTACACAAATGACATATACCTAAGAATGTGCTGCAATTCTATCCTCTACCTATAAATGAACATGTGTCTGAGAATGCTTAGGCATGCTCTCCACTCTGCTTATAAAATAAAGGAGTGGATAGGAATGCGTTGGTGTGTTTTAATCCCACCAACAAAAACAGAGCATGCATGCCTAAATGCTTTGGTGTGCTTTCCACCTGCAAAATGCACATGTGTCTTTGGATACTTTGCCATCTGTGCTCTCCCTCTTCCCACATAAAATGTGCTCTAGTTCATATCCCAAATCCCTCCAAGGGGTACCCTTGTTCCCTAACTCTAGCTAGAACATGTTATCAATTTGAAACTACTCTTAACTGGCTTGCACTACAATCCTGCATTACTCCCTTACTATACAAATTCCCTTCCTAGCCTACAGCTCTGTGGATTTTTTGTTGCCTCTTCAAATGATGACTGCACCTTTCTAGAGTTTTATACTTGTTTTGCAGGAAAAAAATGGTGGGTAGCAGTGAAACCACTTAACTCTCAGACTTCTAAAAATCAACAGTGATCTAATACATACAGGTAAAACAGGCACAGCCAATAGATAGTCCTCAATAACCTTTAGTGGTAATGTGGGCCACGTGAAGGATATACTCTCAGAAGTTTGTCAATGTTATCCAGTAGTTACCCAAACAGCAAAGTAAAGCAGCCCAAAATAAAGGAATGTCCAATCACGGTTCTTAACAATTGTATACACTTCAATTACACACTAATGTACACATAATTAATACAAACTATAGAAAAACACACATGTAGAGATAACACAACATTTGCAAAAGATTAAAAGATGTAGCCAGAGTGGCAGAGGGGTGGGGTGAAAAGTCAATAAGAAAACACAAGCTGTTTGTGTTTGGTCTGGTACGGCAAGCAGGTTGTTTAAGCTGAACTGTTAACATGCTCTACTTGGCACGAAGCAGTGGTCAACCGGATCAACAAGTGTGATGCAGTGATAGTTTGAGTTTGATTCAGCGTTAGACCGAGCTCTATAGACTGCCAAAGCAGAACTGGTGAGTCCCTCTGGCATGAGTGTGGTGAAGATGGTTTAGATGCATTTTGACTGCAAAATGCTGTGAGACCCACTCCAGAGGCTTTAGGACAGGACTGAGTCCGATCAGCTTCTGCTCTCCAAGACTAGGGAGGTTTTGTGCAGAGCGTCAGGTACTCGTGTCAACAAGAGTCCCCCCAAATGGGGACTGGAAGTAGGTAAGGAGCGCAGCTTGCCTCTGCATTGTAATGTGTCTTTGCCTCAATTGCCGAGGGCGTTGAAAAGGTCCCTTTTCCTAATGGAGGTCCAATTAATTCTTCCCTGTTTGTCCAAAAGTGAATAAAAGAAGGAGTGGGAGATGCCTTCCTTTATAGGCAAAAGCCCACAGGTGATTGGGCAAAAGCAAGTAAGCTTTACATGGTCCAATCCTGTCCTGGAGCCTAGATTCTTGCCTTCTGACATCATGCCCAAAGTGTTTTGTGGCAAAGTAAGTGGTGGAGACAGGAAGGAAAGATAGATATTGAGAGAAGCAAAATGGCGAAATCTTCCTGTACTGTGCTGTTCTCCCTCTGTCTACAGTAACCCCACCTCATTCCCTTGTCCATAGCATCAAAGGCCATTTTGGTATGCAGCACTCTGGCCTTATTGTATTTCTTTTGGGATGGGCGTGCCCTTTGATTCCTGTTTTCCAGGACACCTCCTGTGGGAGGCAGTCCTTCTAGAGAGCAATGTTACCAGACCTCACATAGGATAAAAGGAGAGACAAAGGGCCTTACTACGAGATGGGTGGTAGCCATGGAGCTATTAGCTATTAGCTCCATGGCTGCTTCCCATACCGGGCCCGTGTCCGGTCTCATTCAATGTGGACTTACCAGTATAGTCCAACCCTGGCGGGACCAGTAAGTCCCCATTGAACAGACCATTCCCCATTCCCATTTGAGGCCCCATAGGGCTTAATGAGAATGGGGAGGGTGCTAATAACGGGCTCGCAAGCCCGGTATTAGCACCCTGGTCCCTTAGCAGGACCCGTACGGGACGTGTGGACAGACCACACGTTCCTTACGGTCCCCGCCAAGGGACCTTGGAATAGGGCGGTAAGGGATTACCGGCACCGGTCTCCTTACCAGTGCCCGGTATCCCTTACTACCCACCTTGTAATGACCCCGAAAGTCATTCATTCTCCTGCTCTGCAGGCTGGTATGGCCAAGCTGTCTGACATAAATGCACACAATATGTTCACATTTTGTCGGGACTCACAGTGCTGACACAATTATGGTATGCGTCTTATGAAGCTTATTATAATTATGTGAATTACCATCCACCATAACCTAAACACAGATATGGCTTTATATTTAAAGAGTAAGATGCCACCTGAATACAAATTCCTCATAACTATGTGGTTTTGGAACAGGGGCACAGACATTAAATGCACACTATGTGCTGAAGTGTCTTGGCTGTCACAGCATCTGTCAAATTGGAACTTGCAAACTCTGTACCTTGTCTGGCCCATTAAAGAGCAGGCATGGCAAATCACAATACTGATTTAGCAGGCCACATCTGTACACTATGCCTTTTGCATGGAACCTATGAAAGGGGATCTGGTTAGCAGATCACCCTTTCTGAGATGGAATTACCAGCAGTATGTATTTAATTAATACAAATGAGAAATAAAAGGCAGGAATGCTATGCTCTTGCCATATGACAGTTTCTCCCAGTCATAATAGAAATATTAATAAATCAAATAGCATTAGCAAAACAAATAATAATAATAATAATAATCATAATAGTAATTAGACTGGATATGCTTTGTGAAGGAAATCTACAAGGCTCTTGGAATGATTACTTTTAAAAAAAATGAAACATTTTACATGAACTGTACAGCAATGCATATAATATCATGTCATGTGCTGTTAGAATCCTGTTTATACTGTACCAAATTGCTACAAGAGTAGATTCAAAGTTCCTAGCCTTGTCTGGTAGTGGGCATGTTGTTTCCCAGCTGGGTTACCAGGATGCAAGTCTTTGGATGAAAGTAAAAGGGAAGGTGTGAGGCAGTGGTCAAAATGGGATACACATAAAAGAAAATGCACAGTTCAAATGGATGAAACAAGATAAGGGAGAAGCATAGTGTTTGTGAGAACTTGGATGTATATCAATTCTGCCAAAGTTGATAAGAATTGCAGAATTAGTAAGTGTAAACTCTGAGATGTCTAGCGGCAAAGTCTCTATTGAAATGAGGACATATTCAGACAGATACACAGGTATTACTAAAAGTTATGTGTACTTGTCTGATGGGCTGAAAATGTGCTCATAAAACTCTTGACTCATGTTGGATATTATTGCATAGTAGTTTGCCTAATTGTTCCCTGCAGTGGCTGTCTTTGCCTCCACCTACTCTCCACCACCCATTCCTGTGGCTGACTCACACCCTGACACAGCCCTCGCTAACTTCAACCTCTCTATTTCCAACACTCTTGAGACTCTTGCCCCTGCCATAAGGGTTCGACTGAAGCCTTCCAAAAAGTGCAACTCTTGGTACGACTCTGATCTGTCTGCCCATAAACACAAATGTAGGGCAGCTGAGCGGAAATGGAACACATTGGGCGAACCATCTGATAAACAGACCTTCAGCGTCCTTCAAAGGCAATATTGACCCCTCGTCCACTCCAAGAAAAGAGTTTTTATCCAAGCCTGCATCTGCGCAGCATCAGCCAACATGGACAAACTTTTCAAAGTCTGTAGGGAGCTGTCCAACCCTACAGCAGCCTCTTCTTCTGTCATACCCACCCAGGACCTTTGCTCGGCTCTGGCTGTACACTCCATCACAAAAACACAAGGCATCATTTCCTCCCTCTCTCCTACTCCACAGCATACACCAACACCAGAGCCTCCCTTGGCCCCCCTCCTCTTACCCTCTCCTCTGTGTCTTCCGTCACACCTGATGAAGTCACCAGACAAGTCTGGTCTATGAAGGCCTCATCCAAACAGGTGGACCCCTGCCCAACAAAAACCATTAAGAACAATATTGACTCACTTCCAACAGCCTTGGCTGATCTCTGTAATCTCCCCTTCTCCACTGGAGTTTTCCCAACTGCCCTTAAGCACTCCCTTGTGCACCCCTTCTCAAGAAACCCTCTGCCGACCCCTCCAGCTCCATCACTCCTTTCATGGGCAAACTTCTGGAGAAGCTGGCTATCACTCAGCTCACCCTACACACTGAATACATTGGCTGTTTCCATGACCATCAGTCTGGCTTCAGAGCATCCAGAGGCATGGAAATTGCTCTTCTGAATACCCGTGAAGACCTGCTCTCAAATCATGACACTATCACTCCCTCTGTCCTCATTCTCTTTGACCTCTCCTCTGGCTTTGACACAGTCAACCACAAGATCTTGATCTCACATCTCCAGGAAACCCTGGGAATCACAGGGCAGGCTCTGTAGTGGTTAATCCTCTTTCTCTCCGACCGTCCATCCCAGGTGGAACTCGACTATTGCTCTCTCAACCTGTGGCATCCCCCAGGGAACTAACTTCTTCCCCTGGTTCTCCAATGTCTATATGGCTGCCTTGTCATGTGTCATTGCCACTTTCACCTCTAACTTCCAGTGTTACGTAGGTGACTCGCAACTATCTTTTAGGCTACCCTCAGCCGCTTCCTCTGCCTCGCTCATATCTGACAGTCTGTCTGCTATTCAGTCATGGTGTGCTGCAAGCAACCTTTGTCCCAATGCCAGTAAGACTGAGATGGTTCTCATTGGGATGCCCGCTCCTGCTTTTCCACTTTCACTCTGGCCGGCCTCCTTT
This sequence comes from Ambystoma mexicanum, assembly GCF_040938575.1. Classification (NCBI taxonomy): domain Eukaryota; kingdom Metazoa; phylum Chordata; class Amphibia; order Caudata; family Ambystomatidae; genus Ambystoma; species Ambystoma mexicanum. The sequence goes on along the minus strand of NC_090937.1, from coordinate 1,512,070,347 downwards.
GCCTTGTGCGTCCACACCCACCCGCGAGGCAAAAACCTTAGGGTCATCTTCGACTCCACTCTATCCTTCTCTGAGCACATCTCTGACATCTCTAAAAAGTCTAACTATCAGCTACATCTCCTCAGAGGTACTCTACTTTTAATCACTTTCCCCCAGCGGTTCACTGTCTGGAGAGCCTTGGTTCTCTCTAGGCTGGACTATTGCAACAGCCTCTTCCTCAACCTCCCTTCGTCGGCCCTGCACCCTCTACAACTCATCCAGAACAGAGCTGCACGACCTATCCTTGGCCTCAAGCCCAGGGACTGCATCTCGCTGAAATCCCTCCACTTGCTCCCTGTGGCTGCAAGGATCAAGTGCAAGACCCTCTGCATTGTCCACAAGGCTTTCGGGGCCTGAGACCCACCTACCTGTAATGCTGCCTACTTAAATACTTTCCCTCATGAGCCCTCTGCTCATCTACCTACAACTTTCTGCGAGTGAGCCGGTTCTCCTAGCAGAGATTTGGAGGATATCTTTATCCTCAGCAGGTGCCTCCCTCTGGAACAGACTCCCTGCTGCCCTCCATCTTGAGCCTGACCTTCTTAAATTCTGGAAACTCCTTAAGACCTTCCTCTTCTCCTCTTCCTTCTCTCTCCCTCTACCCTGCTAACCTACCCCTCTGCTCTCTCCATCTCTCCCTTACAGACCTGGCAGCCCCGCCTGTCCCGTATCACACTTGCTGCAGGGTTTTACAGCCACCTACCTTCACGGCACTTAGAAATAAACCAAGAGAGAGTCTCTCTCTGCACTTAGCCCACTGCTGAATACCTCTTGTGTGAAGGCTGGGCTCTTCAGGCTGTTAATTATTACAGTTCAACCGTGTCTACCTGTCTTGATCTAGTCTATAGTTACAGTGCCCTGGTCAAAAGATGGCTGCAAGTTAGAGTTGCTAGCACACTTCCATGTGGTGCAAGTAACATTGATGGAGACAGTTGGGGTGGTGTGGGCTACTGCAGGCTGCTGCTGATGACGTAGTAATGGCACTGGTATACTCATGGGCAGTGGACAGCCTCGAAGAAGCTTTAGTGTGACAGGTAAAAGCGTGCTGTCCCCTGCTAGTGAACAGAGATGGGGATATTGGATGGTTCATGAAGGGAGTGGAGAACAGAGAAACCGGAGCAAGTGAAAAGACATTGGGCCTCATTACGAGGTGGGTGGTAAGGGATTACCGGCACCGGTAAGGAGACCGGTGCCCGTAATCCCTTACTGCCCTACTAAGAGGTCCTTAGCGGGTCCCTCCAGTAACGCCTGGTCTGACCAGGCATTATAGACGGGACCGGTTAAGGGACCTTGAAGAAAATAACGGTACCGCAATTTGCAGTACCTTTATTGGTGGCTTCCCCATTCCCATCAAGCCCTATGGGGGCTCAAATGGGAATGGGAAATGGCTTTTTCAATGGGGATTTACCGGTCCCACAAAGGTCGGACTACACCAGTAAGTCCCCATTGAACGAGACCGGTACCGGACACGTTATTGGTGGCAGTCATGGCGCAATAGCACCATGACTACCACCAATCTCGGAATGAGGCCCATTGAGAATTCTGAACTGATAAATCTGAACTGCAGATGATCAAATTAGGTTGTGTGTACAGAGGGATGCTGGGTGTCAGGTTTGTGATGCATAAATGTCCTTGAAAAATAAATAAAAACAACTTCATCAACTGGGTAGAGGATGGATGGCCATAAGTGTGCAGTTTCCCAATCCCCACCTCCTCATATTTCTTCCTCTGATTTGAAGAAGCAGATTGTGAAAGATATTTTAAGTTTGAAGAAAGCCATGGGAATGCCATGGTTTTTGACGTTTGTAGAAGTAGGTCACGTGCTTGTTATGTTAGACAAGACAGTAAAAGCAAGACACCATTGTATTTCTGTCTTCTCAGAAGATTGCAAATCGACAGTTAAAACATATTTAGCTCATGAATTTGGTCCTGATTTAAAGATGACAATTATTTGAACTTGGTTTCCAATAGATTCCTAGATTGACATTTCATCAATTGCCTTTAGCATTACACACTCAAGTATGGAATAACATGGATAACATCTCCGTAGAATCAAATATGCATATGTTATGTTTCTGCTCATTTCATGACAATCCTCATAAATGCTTTCTCTTACCTCTTCTAAGACTATTGAATGCTGTATTGCATATTTGTATTTCATGCAAGCGCAAGACACATGAAAATGTGCAACGTTGGAACGATGTTGAATACAGTTTATGCTAATTAGAAAAACTATTGTAGAAACCTCTATGCATTTGATGAATTATGCACTCTTGGGATTTTATTGATCATATATTTGAATAAATTGAATATTCAAAACAAACGTATATTGATTGATTGATTTTTCAGCCTCTATCTCCTACCTCTATCTACTGCTAGACTTTCACTTAGATGACTGATATATTTATTACCACCTAGGCCATCTGATTTAAGGCCGTTCTCCAAAGCCTCTTATGTCGCCCATAGATGGAGATTGAAGATGGTGATGCTCTCTAGATCGAGGATCAATACCGTGTGGGGTTTATAAGTTAGGCAGCCTTTGCGTTTGCGTCCTCTACTATACCACATTCATTAGTCACTAGAATGTGGCCCCCCGAGAGTGTTTCCATTAGGGAGACTGGTGACTTTGGAACCTCTGAGAGTCACCCATATCAAATTAGTTTTTGCCGCTTAGCTGCACACTGCTTTCGCAGATTTCTTTCGATGGTCTACCGTAATGGGCGCTAACAAGTTCTTCAGTGCGCGGCTATGCGCTGCTTATTCCTCCTTCATGTGTGTTTCTCTTCTGCATGCCCCTATGATAGGTTGGGACTGATCATTGGTCAATAGGCAATCGCTTGTGGATATCACAGTTGTGTCCGGAATCAACAGGAACATGCTGTACTATTTTCTTTCCTCTTCACAGTGCCTTTTTACTTTAACTAATTGTTCATGTATAGCCGTCAAATTTTTCTTTGAGCTGATCCATCCTTCCTATGCAATAAGTACACTCACTGCATCATCTGGTGCAGTGATACCTCTTTATGGTGAAATAGTGTCCTGTACAACAACAATTATATTTGATATTAGGTCGAACAGGGGTGTGGCGTCTATCTACCAGCCTACTCTTGCAGGTCTACTTTGGGTGATATAGAATTTTCATGAATTGATCTCCTCGTTCATTTATTATTAATGTATTTGTGTGTTTTCTGAAGCGCTGCATTTCATCCTCCATCTGCTTCAAAGCCCCTGCTGTCCTTGTACAAAGCAACATGACTTTTACATGGAATAGGAAAAAAAAACATAATAAAACATGACAAGAAGAAGTTTGCATGAGTTAAGAAAGGAGTCATGTCTGGTGCTTCCCTCGGCTGCAATTCTCAGATCTATGCACGTTAGATAACATGAACCTTGACCTCTGGGACCGGATGCAACATGACCTTTCACCCCTTGACAAAACAGGAAGTGGCATCACATAGCATTGTGTATAAGTACACTATGAAACATATGGTCACGGTATCACTTTCCAAGGCCAAACGATAATGATGTGTAGCACTTACACATAAGCACTACATATAGAACAAATATGCATACAATATCATCCAACCTGTGTTGGTACTCATTTATCAACCTCAGCAGGAAGAACGGCTGAGGTGACCTTGCGGAAGCAACATGCAGATCACACACACATTGCAGCAGTGAACTCTCTATCCACTGAGCTATCTTACTGGCTATAGCTACCATAAAACCAGACACTCCAGAAAAAAAGATCCACAAGCTGCTGCCACAGCCCAGGAACCTCAAACAACGTTGTTATTGTTTTGCGGTAGCAAGGAAGAACACAGAGGTAGCAAGGAAGATTTCAGGGGTCGCAGTTGTGACCCCTGGTAATCCGTAATGACATCCCGGAACAACATCACCAGTATTCCATGTTCCTCAATAAACAACATGCAACTATGCGTGTTTAGAGTGTATGTGCCACTGCCATGAGCTCTGTCATCGTGCTCTTGCTCGTGGCTTCAGATCTTTTATAGAAAAGTCCTGATTGTAGGTGTAAATACTCAGTACTCAGTAGACTGAGCTTACCTCTGCAGAGAAGGTGACAACTCATCAGTTTTACTCCAGATAACCTGCGTCCAACGTAAGGCAGAGGAAACTGACAAGAGCATCAGTGAGACAGGCCTTCTGTCTTCATGTGAAGGATGGAAAGTGACTCAGTGCCTTATTGAGCACACCTGGAATTGAATCTCCAATATTGTTTTAATTAGAGGGAGAAATGCTCAATCTTTATAGTTCCACGTCCTTGTCATCATGCCTTCAGATTCTGGCATAGCCTGTCATAGTCCCATGCTGTGTTTGTCAGACTGCTGAAGACACTGCAGAACCTGCAGTTTGGCTGCTCATTTGTTAGCTGCCTTATTAGCTTGTTTAGGAATGTTCTGTAGGCCCCGTACCGTAGCACTTGCATTTCCATCCTTTAAGAGTTGCGAATAGGGCAAGTCACAGAATGTAAGAATCACATCAGTCCTTACCCATCTTTATATTAGGAAACAGCAATAATCCAATACACAAACATTAACACTAACTCTACCCATAATTTGGGTATTTGTCTAGTGAAAGGTCATCACCCCCCTGTTAGGGGTGCAAGTGTCAGCAATGCATATGGAAAGGGAAATTAGTGTATGGAGGTAGCACAGAGGGCGGACAGTGAAAATCAGGGGGGATCGTGTCAGGGGAGAAACACAAGGAAGAAGAACATTTTTATTTATTTATTTTTTCATTTATTAAGCGCACAGAACCCTTGGGCATCAAGGCACTGTACACTTGTGGAGAGGAAGGAAGGGAAAACAAATAATCAAAGTCATAAGGCTCTAGGTTGACAGCCATGTTTTCAGTGCCTTTCTGAAGGTCCATTAGGATTGTTCCGTTCTTAGGTGTGGTGGGAGAGAATTCCATTGATGAGCGGCCACTGAAGGGATGCTTGCACCTTCGCCTTTGACTTGCTTGAATTTCGGTAGGGCGAGTCTGTGGGTGTAAGCCCTCCTAATCAGTCTGGGGGACTTGGCGTTCACCAAGCTTTGAGGCAGGTAAGGCGGATCAGAATTGGACAGGCATCTGTGCGGGTTCTATTGAGGATCCTTTCCTTAATAGGCAGTCATTGGGCATTTCTTCTTGTCTCAGATGTGTGCTCTCTTTTAGGGATGTCGAGGGCTTCTCGGATAGCATTGTTCCGCATCACTTGGGTGCCAGTGAAGAGAGTGTTTCAATAGTCTATAGTCTAGCCTGACTTCAATGATGGCTCTTGCAATGATGAGACAAATGTTTGGGGTTCTGAATGGTCTGGCAGCATTGATTAGCATAGTCATGTAAGAGGCTGAGGTTGCAATTGCATTGACCTGGCGTGCCAGGGAGAGCGAAGAATCCAGGTTGCGGTCTTTACCGATGTGGAGACCGGTATCAGAAGCCCATCAATACTGAAGTTGGCGTATTGCTGGCAGAGGTTTCTAATGACAGATGGATGCCCGACCACCAGGATCTCTGTCTCTCTGTCATTTAGGCAGGTCTTGTAAATACAGGTCTCCCACAGGGGTCATGGATAAGGCTGGATGTCAGCTGCTCAATGGTGGTACTGGTTACTGTAGTTTGAGAACACAGAAAGGAACTCTCAGGAGAAGATGCAGGTCTTGAAGATGCAGGCCTCATCTGATCCCTCCCGATTAGCTGTAAAAGTCAAACTGCAATGTGCATAGGGCCATGTGCTGCCATTATATGCCTACATGATGCCTCATGTCCGACTACAGGCACAAACAGCCTTTATGGAACCCCATATGTCTAGGAAGTGACAACATGGGCACAGACACAGTTATTGCCTGCACAGGTTCATCCACACAATGGCAAGCACAAGCATCATATGTCTAGTTACATACTCAACGTGGCAGCTAGTGTCGGCATAGACTTAAGTTTTCCATTATTGCAAGTTTTGTCACCTAATGCACATACTGCCCTTAAAGGAGTTGTTACTCCAAACAAATGCCCAAACCCTTCCAAGATATAACAAGTATTGCCACCTAACGCCAATTTACTCCTCTGATGCGACAATTACTGAAGTAGTATTCCAATGTATGGGAGAATGTGCAGAAGCCAGACATATCTATCCAATGTGCCAAGAAGCTGCGTCACATGCCAGCATCACATGTATTTGTTTATTTATGTATGCAGTTGTGATGGGCTTTTTACAGCAGTTCATGCCATCTACTTCTCTTCAAAAAACCAAGAAGGAAGGTTTTGCAAAGAAGGGATTTGGAGGTTGAGAGACTGAAAAGGGCAAGAGAGAGAGCTCTTTAGAACCTCGCAATCTATCTCCTATGGTTAACCTTTTAACATTTGTCCAAGTAAATGGTTATCAGTACTTTCGTGGCATTCTGGATCCCAATGGCTTCTTTATTTTCACATTGTTTTATGTAGTCTTTTCTTCATCTGGTAGTTTGTAGAGAGCCACTTTGACAAACGCACTTAATTCTGTGTCTTTTGAAAGGGATGTTTGCTGGGTTCTTCGTGCAAACGTTGACTTTAGGTTCCTTTACAGTTTTATTTGAATTTACTCCAACAAATATTAAAAGGAATAACAGATGAGGACACATTTGAAAATAGGTTCCTTTTTGCCATGTAGTACTTGATCAGTATTGTTAGGTTTTTGAGGCATTTGACCTCGTTTTGCATCTGGAAAATATACAGAATTTTGAAGGTCACTCTTTGTTCAGACATAAGCCAATGCAGCATGTTGACACCCACACAAGAGATGCAAAGGTGTGGTCACTTTCCCACTCATGCACACGCACAGATCCAGCCGGTCAAGTGACACAAGGTCGATAAATGAGCACCACACACCGTGGGTAATAATAAGCAGAGCTCAGATACCTGAGGGTTCATAGCACTATATAAATGCCATATTATTTTATTATTATCCATGCACCTAAACACACAGCCGCTCTCCAATAACCACACCTAATGCATAAGCCCACCAGTGCACACAGATGCAAGCCTGCACAGACAAGCGCACATACAAACACACACATGTTGCACTTATATTAGCATGGAGGAACTGGTCATCTGTACTGCAAAGGAGAACAAGATGTTCTAAGCGCTATTACCAATCATACACAACAATTGTGCCAAGCAGTGTACAAGTCATAACGGTAACACAGATCAAAAATGAATGTTATACTCTTCACCTCTGCTTTTGCAAAGGGAGCAGAGAGAAGGTTACATTCTTCAGAGACGTGAGTGAACACTGGAAGCACCCTTACAACAATTGTATGGTAAGAACAACAAAAAAAAGAAGAAATGGTGAATGTTCTATAAAAATGTGCACTTTAAGTAAACAAAGACAAATGTGACAAAGCCACCTATCTACCAAACCCCAAGGTTGCTCTGACAGGTCCCGATATTCAACACAACCTGACCAGCTAAGCATCTGGTGTAAGGTAAAGAAATAGTGTACAAGAAGGGGGGGGGGGCTTACAAAATAACAATGCAATAGCCTTTCCAAAGACCCTACCATACAAGATCTCTAATTCACACCTAGGAAATTAGTTGGAGCGGCCCTGGGCTATTCACGAATGCCAAGATAGATTATCTGGTATGAAACAACCAGGTCCCAAAGAAACGCAAAATTTAGGACTGCATCTCCCAGCATGCATTATGATCAGAACTTCGAAACCCGGATTTAAGTCCAGAATGTCTACTGGGAAGTCAGCTGGAGCTTATCTATGCGGTAACATTGGCACATTCAGCGACACCCCTTATACAACATGTGTGCATCCTTGAAGTGGAAATCCTAACTCATTTCAACCCCCACATCCCAGCAGCATGGGGAGAATACATTTCCCTCCCACCTACTGCTGCACATTTTTATCAGAGAAGTTCTTCCTTCTCCTTTCTAAAGAAAAATACAAATTCACTGGTGGGTGTAACAAATTGGATTTTGCTCCACATGAGTACACATATGAGTAGGGGTAAAATGGTCCACTCAGCCCTCACACTTCTACAAACCAAATCCCAACACAATCATAAAGGTAAAACAGGGACTGTTGAGAGACATACCTCTTTTTCCTATTGTGGTAACGTGGCTCAGGAAATGCTATGTACTTATGGGTGTGAATGTGATCCAGTAGTGACCTAACAACACAGTAACACATTCCAAAATAAAGGGAATATCCAATCAAGGCTCTATGAAATTATATAAATACTGCAATGAAACACACCATCTGCAAACAGAATGAAATAGAGAACACTGTACAAAAACCCACCACTATGGAAGAACAGAAAGGAAGCAACAGATTGAAGAAAGTAGCCATCTGAGTACAACGGTGAAAGCTTAATACCGACAACAAATGGATATGTCTTGGGTGAAAGAAGGTGGTGAGTTGACCTTACCAGATTCTATGGTCCCAGTGGACTGAGCAGGCAGTCTGTGGTCAACAGTACCTGGTTTCAGTTCTTTGGTGTATTGATGATGTCTAACCTGGTGTTGAACATTGATGCAACTGTTTCAAGGTCAGTACTGGCACATTGGATCGTTTGGGCCCAAGCAGCAAGAGGTCATTGAGCAGGGGTGAATGCAGTTGCTCTGTGCGGTCAAAGGGGGGCTCAGAGTGATGCAGGTTGGCGAGGTCCTAGGATCTATTCTTAGTTGGGCCAGGACAACACAGGCTTTAGCTGCTGGGAAATGTAAGTGATTTCAATCCGGCACTTCACCTAAGTCAATGCCCAGCATGGAATGCACAACTGAAACACTTATTTATTTTTTGTGTCTATAAGTTCTTTTATCTCTGAACAATGTACCACTTATATCACACCCCTCTCTTTGAATCCTCCCCGGTCACACTGAACCAGGAATCAGTCTGGTTTGCAAAGTTAAAATATGTATTTATGTATTTCACAATATATATATCACACTATTTTTAATGGTTATACAATAATCACCAATGGGGTGATATCACACTAACAATCTCTTTAATCACATGGAATAATGATGGAAAAAAAACAATGCAGCATAGAAATAATACTTTTGGGGATGTTCAATCAAAGAGCAGTATGGTTACTATTCCCCCTGTACACCCTCAGTCCCCCCAATATGCAATATGAAGAAATAGAAGGAGAGAGTACAGGTTTCAGGAATGCAGAATTCAACAAAATATATCAATCCCAATTTCCTTCAGCAAACACCAGAGAGAAACAGGAATGATTGCAAAACTGTCAACACGGTTTTTAAGTTGGCTTTGAATGAATTGGGTAAAACACTGAAAATGGGTTTAATTCATTGAAATTATTTAAATACTAATGGGAGCCACTTTGTATGGTTTCAGACAAACACTAGCAATGATTTGAGAGTAATAAGCAAGTTGAAAACTTAATTTTGAGGTCGGGCGAAATGAAAATCTATTTTACACGTTATAGATTTTGGCCAAATTAAAAATTTGCGGAAAACTTTTCTGTGCGCGATAAACATGATTGCGGAAGAACTATGAGTGGCTGAGATGCAGTTGTGGGTTATTTAGAAACTTAGGATGTTAGCTATAAATTTTGTTTCTAGCATAAAGTATTCGTCGAGGTCGTTTTTTTCAGAAAGAGGAAAAATTGTAAAACAAGGATCCACTTTTAAAATACAAACAAGGTTTCTTTACACTAGGGATGGACTATGAAGAAACAAACTACACGGATGCTCAGCCACTTGATCAAGGCAACTGCTAGATGAGATGCTTGCCTTCTTCAGATGCAATATATCAGTGCAAAGATGATTTTAACAGTATTATTGCAGAAGAACTATAGGATAAGAGAGAGAGTTCAGGCAAGACAAAAAGAATTTCTAACAATACAGTTCTGGATATAAGATAGATTTGATTTGGATAGGGATGACTATGCACAGTACACAGGCTAGTGACAATCCTGTACTATGGATACTCACTACCAATGTTTGAATGGAACCGTCAGGGATCTGGTTCTGGTCAGGGATCTCTGGGACAGACTGCTGGGCACACCGGACTGGTCTGGTTCCGTGATGAGCAAGGCGCTGTGGACACCGTACAGCAGGACTGGACAGCAAGGTGCTCTGTTCTACACTGCACAGCACGCCTGGACTGGATCTGCAATGGTTCTCTGGTCTGCACAGCACGGCACCAGATTGGGATTTAATCTGGCCTTCTGGCTATGAAGAGAATTCTTTGGCAGGCAAGCAGTTACAGCACAGCCTAGCTGCTTCTTTGGTTTCCCCTTTAAGTTGAGGGATGGGTTTGGGAAGTTAGGCCCAGCTGAAAGTGGCCAGCTATGCTTTGAGCCTTTCTGCTTGCAAAGTTTCTGTAGTCTGGAACAAGGAGTATGAATGGATCTCCTTCAGATTGCTTTGCCAAAATTGGGATGGTGGGTGGATCAGTGTCCTTTCTGAGTCCTCAGCTGTCTCTATTTATGTGTTTGATAAAGGGGTGGGTATGTTGAATTATCCTAGGCGCACGCCCTAGGTAGTCTATTTGCTAAAATCTGCTCTCTCCATTGATTGGAGGAGAAAACAGAGTGTCATCATGATGATGTGGTTTATGAGCAAAACATTCTCCCCTTTGCCTTTTGCACATAAAATCTATTTTTGAAATAATATATCATTGCATGTGCACAATCTTTATACCAATAACATACATAGATCACATCTTTTGTGGAGCACACCCTCTTCGAAGCCTCGTTGCTGTGAGATCTTGGGTTTGGATTTGACACATTTTTGCACTTTTTGTCCGGGACACAATATCTAATTTGTCCAAAATGTTGTACATATGTGTGCATTGCATATGGGCATAATCATATGAAGTTTCATGCTTCTGATATAAATACAAGAGTTCTGGCTCCTTTTAAAATGTGCACAAAAAAATCACATTAACAATGCTGTTAATTCTATAATTTTTACAAATTTGCACAGTCCTATATCAGTCTTTTTCAAAAATATGCTTTCTGGGCTTTGTGAATCAACAAAAGTGTCTGTCCCCGCCTACATCTCCATCTTACAGCTCAAGAGCAATCTCCGCCCTCTTCCTTCTGGCAGAGGCCACTCTGACACTTTACAATCTGCATATCCTTTCAGCCAAGGAAGGCCCATTGTGCTCCTCCAGCAGCATCCCAAAATTTCCTCCCCTGATTTAATCAACACAAATGTATAAGTTCCTGGCCTTGGTGGGAAGCAGGAGAGATGCCTTTTGTTCGGGGTAAGCTGGGCAGAACTGGTTGGGTGACTTTGAGTTCAGCTTAAATTCACTGTCAATTTCTTACATTTTTCTTGGTTTAATATAAAACTTGCAATTTTTAAACAAGCAGCTAGAACACAAATTCTAGTCTCTAAACCGTGGAGATTAAATAGTTACAACCTATATTACTTTTGATCACAGGTCACTCCATTTCCAAACATTTGATTTCAATTGCACAAGTTTAAGCTTCTGATGCAACTAATGACAGCTGTCATACAGGCGGCCGCTGGTACTCCGCCCATATTTTGACAGATTTTCACAGGCAAGCACACTTTTTAATTTGGATATTTTGATGATAGATCCGCTTTTCCTGACATTGTATGTTCATACTGATTTCTTAATTGAAGTGGCGGGTAACACCCAGCAAAGATATTGGATGTTTTGTGGTGTTTTGGACCGGTATTTTGTATTTTCAGCAACCAAGAAAAAGAGATTTAAGAGCAATTTCTGGGTTTCTTTCAATAAAGCACTGCCTTTCATGCAGTTTCCATTTTTCCTCGGTAGGCAGCCCAGTGACAGTTTTTACCAGTGAGGTCTCCTTTTCACTACTGACAACAGACAAAGTAGATTTGGCAGCCATATTTTCCAGTTTCAAAGCGCAATTTGCATAGGGTTTGGCATGCATAGTGCTTTTGCGGCCATTTTGATGATTCTTGCACCATCAGCACACATGGATGTCGCAGGGCAGATCCTAGTGGGTTAAAACATCCCACAGAAAGCTCAATGCATGCTGATCCAGAGGTTCGAATCAGCAGGTAACAGTCATCATATTTATGATCTAGGTCTGCTCATGAGTGGGTCTGTGAAGCAGCCATTCCAGGGCTAGACAGGTGGAGCCATGGTTGTACCTCATGCCTAGAGTCAGCATGTATCTCTCCAGCAATTCAGATTGGGTTTGGGTGTCAAGTAGTTGGTTTAGGACAACCAGGTTATGGGCTCAGCTAGGGCATAATGCAGCATGGAGCTAGTCTGAAGTGCAAGCAATAGTTTGCATTGGTGGAGGAGCGCAAAAGCCAGTACCGGCCTCTTCCCTCTGGTTAAAAGTGTGGTGAACATGGTGCGGTTAGTTCAGTGTGGCAGAACAGTGATTTTCAGATGGTCTGTTCCTCTGGACACTGTGAGGCCCACTCAGAGGGAGTCGAGAGCAGGAATGTTCCGTTCATGGTCTGCTCTCCCAGCTTTAAAAGGTTCAGATGCAGAGTGGCAGGACCTGGTCCACAGAAAAGGTTCACCCCAATGTACCCTGGTAGTGGGTAGGAGGCATATCTCTCTTCTGACTTTCCCATAGGAGGTCCAGTGAGTCCTTGTCAAGTGGTGTGTCAGAGCAGACTTTCTTGAAGGGGTGGGAGACATCTTCTTTTTAAGGTAGAAATCACAGGGAATTGAACTAGAACTAGCCTGCCTTAGTTGTCCAATCCCTGCCCTTCAGAGGAGTGGACTTTCCCTTCTGACATCACACTCAAGATGCTTTAAGAAGCAGAGAGAAACAAACGGTGGAATTCTCCTTCCCATTAGCACAGCCCTCTGGCCTACTCTAAGCCGGATTCCTCCCTTTGCATTCAGAACAAAGATATTTAGAGATGCCGTACCCCCTGTTGAATGGGTGTGCTCATTTGATGCTGGGCCCAGGATAACAGCCTGCTGTGTGGCTGTCACTTGCAGAGGGTGTTATCTGCCCTCACAAAGAGATCAAAAAAGAGGCATGGCCATTCAGTTTCCTGTCCTGTCCTTTGGCAGTCTCAACCTGTCTGACCAAACATACACATCGCCTTCTACAGAACAGCTGACTCACAGGAGATGGCGCCTGCATGATATCAATTTGAATGTGGTGACCATGATAATATATAGCACCATGAACAATGCTTAAACTCAAGCATATCATCATTTAAGAGTTTATCCTGCCACCATCATGGGTTACTTATTAACATCATACAAGTGTGCATGTCTAAATGCGGCCCCTGCTCTGCAGAGACTTAGTTGTCACTGTGGCTGTTGAGTGGACAGTTGTGTCCTCTGAACCTGCTCTGTGCCTATGGGAGAGCAGGCACTGCAGAACAGTCTACTGATGCAGCAGACCACAGGTACACTATGCTTTTGGCATGGAGCCTACAAAAGGAGAATCTGATTTGCAGTTTGCTCTTTCAGAGATGGAATCACCTGCATCATTTTATCTGGTAATACGAATTTAAAAAAAAAAACAGGGCTTTGCACTGTGGCCAGATGGCAATTCCTCACATTAGGGGCATTATCAGGAGTTGTGCTTAATCTTAGAATTGCTTTTCAAACCCCAAAAACCTACACAATAAATGGGTGTGCATAGAAACAGCCAGGAGCAGAGCAGAAGATAAACATCATCCCCTGTACTTTAAACCAACTGAAAGATGTACAGAATGACATCTGTTTTTTGTTTTTTTAAGACATCCTTCCCCCAGCGAGAGAGCACCAGAGTTTGCAAGCCCATTGAGCCCAGACCTTAAACCCAGAAGAAGGGTTTTCTCCAGTGTGGAAGAGAAGAGTCCTTAGAACCTAGAAGAGGACATGGTTCTGTGAGTGGAAGAAAATATCCTTTACCTCATAATAGGAATGTGTTCCAGGGGGTGGGGTGTCAGGTTAGAACCCTCAGAATAGCGGTGTGCTCCAGTGAATGGCACTAGAGCCCTTTGAACACAGGAGAGGGGTGTACCCAAGTGAGGAAAATGTGAGCCCCTGTGACTAAACGAGGGGTGGGCTACAGTGAAGAAGCTAATGAGTCCTGAAGAGGTGTTACCAGCTGTGATAAAGTGGATAACCCATGAGAGCAGAGGAGGGGTGAGATGCAGAGAGAAAAAGGACAGCCCGTGGGCGTGGAATAGGTTTGGTCACCAGTTAGAGGGAAGAGAGTCCTATGGCCCAGAAGAGAGGTATGCTACAGTGAAGAGAGAGAGGAAGAGAGAGAGAGAGTCTTTGATCCCCAAGAGAGGTGATATCTAACAGGTAGGGAGATTCCCCTTTTGCCCTGGAAGGAGGGAATAAGTAACAGAGAGAGGGAGTGACCCAAGAAGGGTAGGACATTTTGAACATTTCGCAATCACTAAGCAGGAGACCTTCCTGTCTGGATCTGACAGATTGCCATCTGGTTGTGATGTAGAAGCCATGGATTTTTTTATTATTATTAAATTAATACAATGATATGGGTAATTCTATCTCAGGAAGGAAAATCTGCTAATCAGTATACACCTGTGCGCTGCTGCATCTACAACCGGATCTGCAGTGTCTGCCCTCCAGTGGCACAGAGCAGGTGCACAGATCACAGGTGTTCATCTGACAGCTTCAGTGACAGACAAGTCTCTGCAGCACAGGGGCTGCAATTAAGGTATGCAGCTCTGTTTCATAAACTGCATAACTACAAGAATGCTATCCTGGTGGCACGTTGCACTTTAATTATTAGCCAGACCTGAGTTTGAGGAAAGGAGCTTCTCTGATAATTATCAAAGCCACATCAATGTATTGTCACACATGTGACAGCCCTATAAGCCCAGCTCAGCTATGAAAAGATTATGTGTATCCCACCCCCTCCGGCCACGCCCCAGCCAGGCAGGCCATGCTTTCCAAGCTAGACTGTAGCTCGGGCGGCTCTCTCCCTTCTGTGGGCAGGTAACACCATACCCAGAGAGACAGCCACTACACAGGAAACTTTCCTGGGAACAAGATTCAATTGAGAAGGGAGGGGGTGGGATTAGTGTAGAAAGAGGGACCTAATTGTTGCTGGAGGAATTTTCCACTGTCTTGTTTCTCTCTGCCTTCATCATTCCGTCCTGTCCCTCGTGTAGCACAAAGCACATTAGGTGTGGTGTCTGAAGGACATTTTTCCTGATTTCAAAAACAGGGATTGGACCCAAAAAGAGACTTGCTTTAGATCAATCACCTGTGGCCATTCTACCATTAAAAGATGGGGTATTCCACTCCTTCATTGATTCACTCTTGAACAAAAACCAGAGGAAGAATGTGTTGGAACTCTGTTGGGAGAGTTGATCTTCCAAAGGTCTTCCACCATTGAGGAGAGGACTGAGTGTCTAAGGTAGAGGCAAGCTCTTTCCACTAACCATCCCAGAAACCTTTGGAGTTGAACTGTCGTTGAGACAAGCTCTGTGTTTCTGCCAGCCACACTGGTATCCAGGTCCTCATTGTGCTGTAGGGCACCTACAGTTGTGGGCCAAACTCCCCTGTGTTTGGGAGTCAGATTACAATGATTTGAATGTATCCCTAGTCTCTGGATTGGGACCAACAGCAGTCTGAGAGTCAAGACAACCAGCATCACTGTGTTATTATTGTCAAACCATTTAGAACCACAATTCGAGATCATTTGTCCAAATTGAGTCTACAGGACCCACTGGTGCTGCATTTTTAAACCGGTTCTCTGCTGCACCAGGCTCACTTAGTGCATCGTTGCCTCGACTTGAACAAACAGCCATTCCTGCACCCGCACTATTCAAACTGTTCTTTGAAACACCAGCATCTTCTTTGCTAATCTAAATAGATAGCTGACCCGACCTTGGGGGACCCTTAAAACTGCATCCTTTGAAAACTGCCTCAAACCATCAGAATGGAACTATGCATCCTCTTCAGCTGAACTGTTAAGCGGCTTCACTTCAACACTACAGCTAAGTCAATGCCTAGTCTGGGATGCTGAGGGAAACCCTTATTGATATATTTTTAAGTCCAGTTCATGTACTCTGGATGACAACCGTTATATAACACCCCTCTCCTAGAATCCCCCTGACCCCACTGAGCCAAGAAGTAGGCCTGTTTTGCAAATTAAAAGGTTTATTTGAGAAATATAAACAATATATATATATATATATATATCACACTTCTAAAAATAAATTGATAATGAATATTACACTTGTTAATATGAGCAGTAATCAGCAAGAGGTAACTTATGAACAGGAACAGAAGAATAAGGTGGGAAAGAATGCTTTATATGGTTCAAGGAAACGCAATGATGAATGAAATGCAGTACAGAAAATAACTTGATATGGCTTCAACAAAAGGCAATGTAATCACTTTTCCCCTGGTGGCAATTCACCCCCCCCTATATGCAATGCAAGGAGATGGAAGTAACACACACAGTCTTTGGGAATACAATCAAATACAATACCCCCCCCCCCCCAGCAAGCTAAGAGAAAACAGGCAGAAGTTTGAAACACAGGCCCAAAATGCTTTTAAATGTGATGGCAATGGATGGGAAAATGTGCTAACTGATTTTAATTCCCTCTAGAGATTCAGGGTGAGTGAGAGATGCTTGTTGGTATTAGTTTGGCTCACTTTAGCAATGCTCTATGAGTTATTACCAGGTTGGAAACAGATTTTTAACAAAGGAAAGAATGGAGCTGCTATTTTGACAAGTGGAGAAATTGAGCCAAAATCGGAAATCGCTATAAATTTCGCGAGTGCGTAAATCGCGATTGCGGAAAAATTATAGGGAGTAGGAAGTCGGTCCTAGGTTTGTTGGAAAGCCTAGAATCACTGCTTTAAAATGAATAAATTTCGTTCCTAGCCCAAACGGTTCCAGAGATACGGACGATTTAATAAAGGTAGATTTTCGGATTTAAAGTAAAACTCAAAATGACAGGTGACAGCTTGCAGCTGCAGAATTGACAGGTGACAGTTGTGCAGCTTTAAAAATGACAGATGACACGATTTCTAGGAGGCAGTTCTACTTAGGTTAAAATAGCTTGAATTAGATTATTTTAACTAAGAGATTGGTTCTGCACAGTTCTGCTAGGTACTCACAATATAAATTTGAACTAGGCCTCGTCACGGATCTGGTCAACACGTCCGGCGGCGGTTCTGTCTTCTCGGCGGGTCAATCAGGCACCGGTTCTGCTCACAGTGATCCGGATCTCTGGTTCTGCTCACAGCGGTTTGGGTCAGCTCTGCTCTGCTGGTCTAGCCTCTCTGGATACAGCGGTCTCTGGTTCTGGATACTGCTCTGCTTTCCGGTCTGGATCAAGTGGATTCTGGATGTAACACTGCTTTCTGGGTACTGGCAAAAGTTCTTGGCAAAAGAATTCAGACAGCTCGCCCGGCTGTGGAATAGTTTGCAAATGATTTTAAGGATGCTGAGGCCTGCTGAGAAGAGTTCTCAGTTTGTGGGTTTAGGCCCTTGCTTTACGTTCTGAAGTACATTTCTGGTCTCTGAAGATTGATGGATGTGAAGTCTGGAGTCTCCCGGCAGAGCGTCCCGCAGAAAATGGAATTGAATGTCTCTACCTGTCCCAGCAGTCTGTTTTTATGTGTTTTGGAAGTGGGTGTGTGCATGGCATAACTGAGCCTGCCCCTCTCTACTTGTCATTGGCCCAATTCTCCCCTCTCCCATGATTGGGGGAAGGAAATGGATTGTCATCATGATGAGGTCTGTTTATGGGTCAGAGGATCCTCCCAAGGTCAATTTTCCCACAAATCTATATTTGATTCAAATACATATTTCCCAGATACACAATTTGTTGAAATTACATGTACACATTATATATTCCTTATGGTCCATGCTTGTCCGCCTCTGATCTTCCTGGGGGCTTGCATTAAAAAATGACAACATTTTGCGCTTTTTGACTGGTTTACCTATATCGGACATTTACCAAAAATTACACATATGTGCGCAAGGAGTAGGGACATTAATTGATGAAGTGTCAGATTTTTAACATGCAGACATTTGGAGTAATACCCTATTTTCCGCTAGCAACCACCAGGCATACACCACAGGGTCCTAACACCTCTTAAAATGTGCACAGAAAAAGCACAAGAATAATGGTATTACTTATATAATTCTGACAAGTCCGTACTATGAATTATCCATCTTTTTTAAAAATTATGCTCTGGCCCAGATGGGTGTGGTTTAGGTTCCAAAGCACATGGGAGAAGCTTCTGTCTGCCCTCGCCTCCAGCTCGGGTGGCTCCCAGAGGCACTTCTCCTCCCACTTCTCCCAAGAGGAAGCCACTTTACGGCCCTGCCAATATAACATTTGCCTGAGTCCAGGACAAGGCTTTGTTCAACCTCCTGTCGGTGCCCCTCCCCTAATTTATCAGAGAGGTGTCAACTCCTTTTGGTGGGGAAGCAGGATGCAGCTAGGCCTGGGAAGAGTGGCGGAGTAGGTTTCTCCTATCGGGGGTAGTTGTCAGGCAGAAATCAGCTAAATGTCACTTTAGTTTCCTGTTTAAATCAAACTTACAATTTTTACATATACATTAAATAATTACTTCCTTCAAGTCATTTCAGAATATAGTTTTACATTGTGTCCACCTCTTAGCAAGTCTTTCCTTGGCCTGGTTTCGGTTCATTTGTTCAGTTTTACACAAAAGTCTGGTGTTTTTAAAACGCCGGCTTTCTGATAGTGGTGAGTACCGGTATTGCATCCATTTTTGGGATCTGTCTTGAATTACTGCATTTCAATAGAGTGGTCTTTTGCTTGATAGTATAGGACCCTTGCTTAACATTGTTTTGATGGCATCCTTACAGTAGAGTGGTGATGTGGAACCCCCCACAAGAAGGGTGTATCTTTGGAGTGGTCTTGTGCCAACTGCAGAGTTCTCCTGGATTCTGGCGTGAATGTGGGCGGCGATAGCTCATCCCCACATCCACCCAGTCTATTAATTTAGTTTGTTCAGGGATAGCATAATGGGCGGCGACAGCTCATCCCCACATCTACCCAGTCTAAGGATTCAACATGGGTCAAAACCCTTGACAGAACTGACCCTTGTGGCCCTCACCATCAGTACTTCGTCGAGCTTTTCTTAGAAACGCAAAGAGTCTCTGTGTCCCAAGCCGAGCCCATTGCCATTTTGCTCGATCAAACTGCTCATTTTCAAGAGATTTTCTCACACCGCTTGAAGCATAACATCACTCATAAAGCCTGTTCAGTGGTTACCAAGCGATTAGAACAGGCTCAACATCAAGTTTTGGCCTTGTCGAACTTCACCTCAAATCACCAGGTTCACAGTTCTGTATCATCACTGGATCTCAACTCGAACCACTTGAGTGTCTCAAGCAGAACGTGACCAGCAGTTTCCCCGATTTAAACCGGCCCCAATCTCTGAAATGACAGTGGTGAGCCATCCGAACTACATTTGTCGAACACCACCCTTGAACTACTCTGAACTTCCATTTCGAAGCAGCTTGAAGCCTGTTCCCCTCTTGGAGTGCCCCGATCCGCTGCACACAAACTTGGCTCGATTGGTTACATATCACCAAGAAGTCCGGTTGGCGCTGTAGAACCTACAAAAAACACATTGGGGGTCATTACGACCCTGGCGTTAAGGGTTTAACGGCGCCGTAAAAGGTGTTGGCGCCGTTAAACCCTTAACGCCTGATTACGAGGTCCCTTTGGGGGACCCAACCTTAATGGCTGGTTTTACCAGCCGTTAAAGTAGGGTGCCGCAAAGGGACCTCGATGCTAATTATGGTACCGGGATTTGCGGTACCCTACTTAGCGCCTTCCCCAGTCCCATTGAGCCCTAAGGGGCGAAAATGGGGAAGGGCCATGGTGAAATGGGGAAATACCGCCCGCCAACCTTGGAATGGGGCGGTATTTCCCCATTTCACCATGGCAGACTCGTTACAACACCGGCACCACCCATGGTGCTAATAGCGCCATGGTTTAGCGCCGGGGTTGTAATGAGGGCCATTGAATTATTATTGATCATTTACTGCCCCCTCGGTCAAACATAGGTCACCTATAATCAATTTTTGCACCAGAACATATTTTTACTAGCATTGTGATTTTTAATTGCCTTAAATCCCTGAATCATTACCCATGTTGCAGCATCTTTTTAATTGTACATATTCGGTTTTCTTTATTCAGGGGTGGGTTTTGTGCAGTGTTTTTCTATTTAGTTACTTTTGCAGCGGGTGTATTTAATTAAAGTATATATATATATATATATATATAAAAAAAATCGTTCTTTGATAACACGCTTAATACCAGAGATTGGTTTCTAAGCACAGGATCAGGGGTTGCACCTGTGTTGCGCTGCGTTGTCTTACTTCTAAGACAAACATGTTCCCCTGAGCTATACCCTCTCACATATATGTATAGAACTTTGAATCGAATTTCCCTAAGTTTTGGACTGATGTATTATTTCTGTTTGGGTTGCTAGTAGATCACATTGACAGCCCTTTTCAGAGTATAGCCTTCCCTATGCCAACTTTACAACATAATGCAAAGGCGGTATATCCCTTAACTGTGTCTATATTACCTTTATGATTGGGACCACTCTTGTTTTGTAGCAGTGTAAGGGCTGAGTAGGCACTTCAGTCACTACTCACCCTTGTACTCCTGTGAAGCAGTAGTTGTTTCTTCACACTGGATCTTTTTGTATGTCTTTTATTCTGCCTATATCATCCTGAGTTCAAGGACTATGTTTCCCATAAACCTCTATTTTACAACCATCCTGAAACAATTTCCATGTCTTCTGTTTTACTATTTTTTAATAAATCCCTTTAAACATATACAAGTATCAGCAGTTATGTGTTCCCTCGGCTATGTGACACAATTACTGCAAACTACAACCAACAACCCTGTAAGGTAATTTCACAAAAATGCAGACGAGATAAAGGCATGCTATTCATTCTGGCTGATTTATGAACAGGAGGGAAGGAAAGAGTCTTCTAGGTGCTTTCCAGGGGTCAATGTCATGGTTCAACATTGTGAGCTGGCTTGACACGAAGAAAGAAGGCTAGTCAATTCCAGGAGTGGAGTGCAACATGTGTGCTCCAAAGGGCTTAATTGGCTGTGAATGGTTTTGACCCTGTTATCACAAATGGTGCGCCAGGCACATCAACCATGTGATTCATTGACTTGGTGTACATGTGGTTAATAGATAGTGTAGTTCATCTACGGATTGATATGTCTCTTTAAGCGCCTCGCTGCTCTCAAGCTAGGTTTGTGCTTTAAACAATACAAAATAAAAAATTAAATAAATAATTTAAGTCTAGAATTAAAGATGTTGTCGTTCTGGGCGCCAGCAAGGGCAGGTTGAAAAACCTTTACATTTACAATGCTGTGGGTCTTTTTACCAGTTCCATTCAGTTTTTTTTCAATGTTTTCACATTATATGTTTCTGTATGTGTGCTTTATATCTTGCTAACATGCTTCTTGGACGTTTGAGATACTGCAGTATGCTGCAGAGACTGCAGAAAAAAGTAAGTGGACTACACTGTTCAGAAAGGTGCAACAAATACACATTATAGTGCACAATGGGGATATTCCATGGTCCCTAGGGCCCTAAGTGTGACCCTGAGAAGGCCTAATGCCCTTAACCACCCTTTCTGTGTACCGGCTACATGTGTGGCCCTGAGGATGCTTTTCAGTAATGGACTTCAATTAACTGAAATGCCTAATGATGACATGCACTTCTATGTGTGCCTATGGCTTAGTGTGTGTAATGTGAGCCTTTTAGTGCATATCGCGTTTGTGCCATTTGATAACTGACAATACAGGGACCTGTGGAGATGTATTTACTGTTGTGTTATGACTTGCTTTTTTTTAATGTATTTGCCACTGATGGCTGTCACAAGTTGACATCTCAGCGATTTTTCCAGATAAGAATTCCTCATGGAGAGGTGCAGCTGAGGTACATCTCCAAGACAATAACATATGTTATGTCAAATTATGGGATAAACATTTCACACTGCGTCAAGCCACCACAGTAGTGGTTTTAAAATAAAACACCAATGCTTATTTGCAAGTTGGCTTTTTTATTTCCCTTCCCACCATCAACTGTGTTTGTTAACCCACACCAGTGCCTGCCACCCTCCAAGGATTGCTTAAACACAGCAACACCTTCAGTGTCAAAAATTGCTTCACCTGCAAAGTTAACCATTTTGGCAGAATCTCCCCATTGTGATCCCCACCACCGCATTATCAGGCCTTAGCACTTAGAAAGAGCACTGGAAGCAAAGGCTGGTCGGTTACACAGGGATCGTTCATAATTCGCCAGATGCTGAAGACAGGTTGAAGTGTAAATCCTTGAGCCAACCAGGTGAGCTCCATTCCCTCTGCCAGACTTCAAAGAAGGATGGAATTACATCTTTACAGTATTCAGAAGCAGACTTATTCATCTCGGTACCCAGCTGCAATCATCTGCAAAATGCCATCTGAAAAAGCGTGAATATGATGCAGTAAAACGTGTTCTTTGTATTTGAAAATGAAAGAATGGTCATCATGCCCACCGGCTTCCCCAGTATCTGACAAAATAGCACAGGAACTCGTCCTTAGAATTTAGTTTCTGTGGCAGCTAATAAAGGGATAGGCTATTAATTCAATGTGTATTCCATGGTACACATAGTAGAGATTGCTAATCTGAAGTAGTATAATAAAACCAATCCAGTCCAATAAGTATGACGCATTTAATGCAGTAATACCGAGAAGGCTTTATCACATCCTCAGTTCCTTTATTTACCATGAAAGGTTGATCTGCAAACCTAATCGAGACCCAAAGAGCATAGAAATAGAAGACAGACCAAAGCAACTGTGCCTGCCAAACGCGCTCTATGAAGTTCAGGTCAGGCAATCTTAGAAGCCCACAATCGACTTAAACAGTATAGTAATGGATCTTTATTATGGAACTATTATGTGCTATGAAAACTTGAAGCACTTGGATAACGCTACTATTGCTGTTAACATCATTCATGCATGCCAACTGATTGGTAATTGTAATAATATGGGCACCCTGGGCAAAATCATGTCCCTACATAAAAAATGGGAGGCAGGCTACGATAATAATTCTATGTCTAGGAAGCATTATGTGGTTACAAGCTGGCTGAAGGTTATGCTTAAAAATTATAATAAAGAACAAAATATGGTACAGCTATCCATACTAAGCAATAGTGGTTGCCACCTGCACTATAGAATGCAACGCAACTCCATCTCATCATATCTTATGGCATGCACCTGCCCACAGATCTTCTGCCAATATCTATTATTGAAATTCAATATCTGTGATGCATTGGTGATTGGAGATGCAAAACTAGGTATAATACGATCAGAGAGATGGTGCCGTCTATGTCATGAACTCCAATTGGAAACATCTGTTAGTTGAGTATGTGAGTCTAACTGCAAAAAGGGCAAGCTTCCTGAAATCATAGGATAGCCACTATGATTGTAATGCTGTATCCATGATTTGGATATTTTTTATAAATGGCAATGATATACATTTTATATTTTGTATTGTCGAATTTTAATGGAAGTGTATGGATACCTTCAATTTGTTATCTAATGTTGTGCCTTTTTGAATCATGATAATTAGCCATGTTGGCAGATAAGTGGAAGTTTGAGCAATGCATAAGGTTTTATCATTAATGTTTTATTGTTGTTTTACTGTTGTTTTTATTGCGTTATGGTATGTTTTATATTGCACATACAAAGCCATGCGGCTATAAGTATAAGTAAATTAAATAAAGAAATAAATACATAAAAAATAGACGACAAACCAAAGCAACTGTGCCTGTCAAAGGCGGTCTATTAAGTTTAGTTCAGGCCATCTTAGAAGCCCACTATCAACATAATACTTTGCCATCTAATCGTACCACTGAAAGTCAACAATAAAAAGCTTTTTGTTGTTGTACAAAGGAGCTCAGTAAAATAAACGTGGTTATAATCTAGAATGGTAATTTGAATACCAATCTCTTTCAAATCATTAGCAAACAGTTCTGGTTATTGGACACATGTACCAGTTAGGTATTCAATGTATGTTAGATGGGAAGCTAATATGTGAACATGGGTTTTGTTTAGCATGAGTAGAGTTTAAGAAAAACTGGTGTTACAGTGGGACCTTAATGTACCATTGATCTGCATTGATTGTATCCTGTCACAATGCGGTGCGCTCACCCCCGCCCACCCACGTCAACCCCTCAAGTGTGACCAAAAGGCACCCATACTCTAGCAGAGTAATGTTTACAGTGTCCCATTGCTCACATACGATTCGACACATCTCATAGCTACCTGGGGCCAGATTACAGAATCTTTGCAGTGGTGCAAGTGTGAGGTTTCACAGTATTAGCACTAGGGCAAAGTGTGCCCTATTTTTTGAAAACACTGGGACACACCAGAAAACGTTTGCACCAGTTGTGCATAGTATAAGCACTAGGGCAAACATTGCCTTAGTGCAAACATGATAGATGTGTTTTATTCACTAGGGCAAAGTTTGCCCTGGTGCTAATACCATTTCGTTTTAGCACTAGGGTACACTTTGCCCTGTTACAATAAGGCTGTCAAAATGTATCGGGGTGCTTATACCATGCCAAACTGCAAATGTCATGATGCAATCGTTTTGAAATGAGTCCTAGTTTTTATTTTTTTTATTTTTTTTTAATAATGCAAACTTTGCCTTACTGTTTGCCTTGGTGTTTTTAAACCACTAAGGTTATTACTTGGCACAGTGTGCAATGTTTATACCATCATTTGACATAACATATGCTATTGTGTTGGACTTGTATCAATGCCATGCAACTTTTCACTTGCACTGGTGCAACGTTTCTGTAATATGGCCCTCGGTGCAGTCATTCATGATTTCATACACTTTGCACGGTTCCATGAACCAGGGTGTGTGCCTGCAGTGCAAAGTCACTTTGCAGCAGTGCAAAATTACTTTGAACCGGGCAAATATTCCATGAATCGGGCCCTAGGCATTTCATTACTATAGTACCATTATTCCATGCCTTGAGTGTCCTGATTGTAAGGTAATTAAACCCATCTATATTC
Organism: Ambystoma mexicanum; assembly: GCF_040938575.1. Taxonomy (NCBI): domain Eukaryota; kingdom Metazoa; phylum Chordata; class Amphibia; order Caudata; family Ambystomatidae; genus Ambystoma; species Ambystoma mexicanum. The sequence goes on along the minus strand of NC_090937.1, from coordinate 1,512,045,308 downwards.
AACTAGGGCATTTACTCCAGGGCACATTCAACATTGGTGTTATGCTGAAGTCAACAGCAAGTCATTTCAGTGTATGTTGCTGCCCTCACACATTTTTTGGGGGTTTGGTAAGAAATACTGCCTCCACATTGCTGATGTATGTTCATAATAGATTCGTTTCCATATACCCATGCCCAAAGAGTGTCACTGTGTCTGCATTTGCAAGGCTCGGTTCTAGACCTTTCTTTTTATGCCTTGAGGTATCACTAAGCATGTAATGCATTTAATGCTGGCTTGATACAATCCTCACTGTTCTTTTCACTCTCGAGGGAAGCATAGGTCGATCTCTCCTCTGCCTTCTTAGAACAGCATTCAGTAATGGAAAGCTGTGTTTGAGCCAGCACTCCCTGATCGCTGGGAATTCCGGTGGGTGGCATTGCATTCATTATTTTAGCTCGTCTGTGCCATTACATAATTGGACAGGGAATTAGCCTTGACTCTGCCTACATAGGGGGCAGTTCAGCTCTAACGCCATTCAAACTATCTCCAGCTACGCACGAGGGAATTTGCTGACTCCAGATTTTAACCGCTGACTCGTTGTTTATAAGTAAACGCAGGCTGTAAGTAGCCTTTCTTTGTTTTAATGCCTGTGCCTTTTTTTAAGTGAAATAGCAGTTTGGTTTTATTGATTCTCCACAAATTCACCGTAAATGTCACTTCAATAGGGAGTTGCTGCAAAATATGCAACCATACATATGTTTTAAGAATAAGTAACTCTCCTTTGTCTGCGTGTTCAGAAAGCATTTTAGAATCACACAATGTTCGTTTGACCCATGCAGGATTTTTAACCAAAACATCTTCACAGGTTCCCAAGTTTGATAGAACTGTCAAGCAAATACACATCCGTTCTTTAAGTGTTCCTTCACTTTCTTGCCCTGATGAACCAAATGATTGCCCTTTGGCTTTAACCGCCTCACTGGGTATTCAAACCTCATTTGAGACACTTCCATCTGCCTGTTCTAAACGTGTCCAATCTTCTAAGGCCAAGACTCCCCTAACTCTAGTGGTGCCACTCATTGAAGGCATTATACTCTATACTATGGTCCCTGCCACTTTACCTCCGACAATCTCTGTTGCCCTGCAGCCAACTGTAGGAACCGGTTCGTCAGGGAGTGTAACATATACAATTTTTACCCCTAAGGCACTCTCTGACGCTTCCAAACCTCCAACAGAACCCTTATGTAAAAAACCTAAAAATCTAGTAGCAGCCAAAAGGACCAGCTCATCTAAAACAAAGAGCTTTCTCCGTAATGTTCATCTTCCTCAAAAAAGTGCCTTTATTACATCCTCAGCAGTAGCCAAAACGTATCAACAATTGGCTGCAGCACGTCTAGCTGCCCCCGCCTCTGTGGGCTCATCCAACGTTCCTTCTTATGCCCCGCTTGATGCCTTGGTGGAAGCGGTGGCATTAGGGGATGAAGCTCCTATTGTCAAACTAATGTCGGCCAAGGTTATTCCCACCGGCTTTCCATCCGCAAATGAACAAGATAAGAACCTTCCCCTGGATCTCCATCGGCAAAAAATTTGCGGTGCGGTTGATACATACATGTCTGGTTTTTGCTCTATCTGCTCAAAATTTACAATCTTCCACCCATTTATCTTCACCTAATTGTCTACCAAAGCCAGTGGTACTATCAGCTCCACCAGTGATATTTGGCATGGGTGGAATCGCTCAACCATACGTACCATTTGACAAGCCAACAGCAACCTCTTTATCTCAATCTGTTTCCCAGGAGTTTTCTGGTGCATCTAAACAATCTCTTTTGGCAGAACTTGCGCCCGAGCTCCCTGAACATTTGGAGGTAGCGTTGCAAAAAGACATTAAAACAACTTGCCCCATTGTTCCCACACCCCCGGTGTTTAAAAAGGTTCACTGCCCTCGCTGCGTTCACAAAAGCGACCAGCCAATTTTTGCCTGGTCCTAAATTGCAAACCTCTCCCATGCCCTCAATATATTCTAAACCGTAATTGCATTTTGAGCATTTTTTCTGATGTACTAGAATTAGAAGATATCAGCTCACATGATCTAACTTTGGTGGATTTTATTGATAAACGCAACCCGTATGCTGTACGCATCTGGATGCAATCACAAGTAATTCAGAAGACACTTGTTTGACTTGGGTTTTGTTCTCTCCCTGGAGCCTAATGACAGTGTTCAATCTCGTAAGCAGCTACAATCCTCCATTACCACTCACCCCTCTAATTATGAAAGCCGTTCTCAGGAGTTGAGAGGACCAAGACTTCTCTCTGAGACTTATCCGCAGCCTTAACTAGTCCAAGTAGTGGAAGTAAGTAAATTTTCTGTCATTAGTTGGAATTCTCGGGGTCACTCCAAACTTGTTAATAATGATTGTAGTTCCTTGGGTACATACAAATTAATACTGCTTCAAGAAACCTGGCTTACTTCCGACCTTATCTGGGATGCTCATGATGTGCTCACAATTGCAGCAGGTAAATGTTTATGTGGTAGACCTTTTGGTGGCTTACTTACCGCAATTCAAGCCGACAGTAACTCTTGCATAACCCCTTGGGCCTCACCTAACCCTTTTATCCAAAGCCGGTTGAAAGTGGTACAAACATCTTATGCTATTATAAATTTATATTGGAATCCGGCAGGGATCTCAGATGAATGCTTCCTAAGTGCTCTAAACGATATGTTGAATTTAATTACTCTGGACAGTTCTGTCCATAGGTTATTAATGGCAGGTGATTTCAACTTTGACTGCATTTTATCCAACAACAAGATTAAATCAACTCGCATAAAAAAATGGGCCCAATTTGTAAAACATCATATTCTTATTAGGCTTGATGGGGCATTCAGATCTGACATCCCCCTGGGTCCTACTTGGTCGAGAGGTGTTTCCTCATCCATCATCGACTATATGTATACAAATGCAAGTTTATTTTCAGATGTTTTGAATTTTGAAATTGTAAAATCAACCATGAGCGATCATAATCAACTAACTACTCATTGGCAGTGTTATATTGATCCCAATTTGCATAGAGACAAATTTGCTCAGGGCTGGTCTAATAAACCATGCAGGTAACAGACTCTGATGGGCGGAAAAGGCTCTGGATTCTCTCCATGATCAATTTTCTCAGAAGATTACACATTTTCCGACAAACTGCAACACCTCAAATGGTTGCTACTCTGATATGATTCAAGCCTTTTGGTCCTCGGTATTAGGTCCCCGTTAAGCTCGGCTCACCGTAGTCCTACATTACATGCTTTTGACAACGAAACCAAAGAGCGCAAACGTGTATTTAGGCAGCAGAAAAGACAAATGCAAAATTTACCAGTTCACATTCGCCATAAAGAACTCATAAATCTGAGAACCAAGTACAGGAATTGGGTAATAGCTAGGCGTGTGCACCTATATAATAGCGATAGTCAACAACTTCTGGCCGCATTACAAAGCAAAAACATTGCCAAAACATGGGCTCTTCTTAATCAAGCTACGGTTGGTCCTCAAGCTGTCATGCAAGCCAATGAGGTCTCTGAATCCGCCTGGCTTGCGCACTTCTCTGACCTATATAAAGTTCCTGATGGCAGTATATCCTTAGAGCCTTTATGCTCTACGTCCACATTCCATATAAATTTTGATCTGGATGACATTCTCTTTTTCATCAAAAGGGCCAGCCGATCCGGTGCTTGTGGTCCAGATGGACTCTCTAACAATATGTTAAAAGCCCATCCAGAAATCTGGGGTCGTATTCTGTTTCAAATCTTTAATCTCATCATCATGACCCAAAACCTCCCACCTACTTGGACTCACTCTATAATTGTCTCCATTTTTAAAAAAGGGGACAGGACCGCACCATCCAGTTACAGACCTATAGTGTTATTGGACGCTCCAGGAAAGATCTTCTCTTGTCTAATTCTGAGAGATTTACAACAGTGGATTGCACAGGCTAAGCTCAATGACCCTTACCAGTCAGGTTTTGTGGCTGGTTTAGGTACCATACCTAACATCATATCACTACACATGCTCCTATCGAACCATGTTTCTTGTAAACACGCTGTTTCTAGCCTTTGTCGATTTTAAGGTCGCATTCGACTCTATTGCTCGCACCCTTCTTTATCACAAATTAGTTAAACTCAATTGCCCACCTTCCCTGCTAGCTTTGATAACATTGCTACATACCAACACCTTCATGCAGGTTAGATTAGACCTGGTGGGCAACATGACCTCCAAATTTCACACATATAGAGGGTTGAAGCAAGGGTGCATCTTGGCTTCATCAATTTTCAATTTGTTCATAAATGACCTGTGCATAAACCTTAGTAAAATCTTGAGTGATCCTCCCAGCCTAGGTACTCACTCACAAAATTCCATACCTTTTTTATGCAGATGATTTAATTCTCATCTCCAAAACCCATACTGGATTACAGAAACTACTAGATGCCCTTGAGTCCTATGTAGATTTAAATAATCTAAAGATAAACATCAACAAAACTCAAACAATGGTATGCAAATGGTGCTTGGGTTGCAAAGTTAAACTCTTCAGGTGGAGTTTGCATAATGTTCCACTTGAACGGGTGTCCAGCTATAAATATCTGGGAACACTAGTTGTAGACACTCGCCCAAGCCCTGAGGTTGAATTAGAACTTACTAGTAAATTGCGTTCTTTAGTTGCCCAAGCAAGAGTACTCATGGGCAAATTTGGGAAATTTACAATTAAACATGTGCTAACATTTTATTTCCAGAGGGTTCTTCCAATCCTAACCTATGCGTCTGAAGCTACTGCTCCTAAACCTGCAGCATGGTGGGACAAACTTGAATCCTTTTTTTGGAAGCAAGTTTTACGCCTACCCATGTATACACCTTTACCCTTAATTTGCTTTGAATTAGGTTCTTTATCAATTGTTTCCTTTGTTACCTGGAAATATTGCGCTTTCTTTCATAAATGTTTGCTTTCATTGGAGCGTTTAGATATTCTAGGAAAGGTGGCAACACATTTACTTACGAAAAATCAAACATTCTCTCAGAAGTGGTGTGACTTTACCATGAATGCTTTATCTGATGCTTCTGTTGAATTAGATTTGTTTTTGTCCAATGAAGCCCAAGCAAAATTGAAAATTCAGCAATATGACTGGTGTATGACACAAAACCAATGCCCAAAATATAAGGACTTCGATCGTAGTCTATTTGGTCACAAACGCTTTAGAGTCATGGCTGACTACTTGACTAAAGCCCCTTGCTCAAAGCTTTGACAAAAATACAAAAATTCCTTTGCTTCCGTTTGAACTTCTGGCCAACTCTAGATGTTTTGGCGCGTAGGAAGCAAATATCAAAGGCTGAAAATCTATGTCGATTCTGTAAAAATTCTGCTGAAAGGGAAACATTAGAACATTGTTTAATCCATTGCCCACAATTATCTACTATTCGAAAGAAGTGTTTCAAAAATGTCTTTGAGAGTCAGAATGTGTATACAAAGGGAAAGATGTGGCAATGTATCTTTGCAACTACTTCTCTATCAGTAAGGATAGCCACGGTACCATTTCTGGGTGCAATCTTTCCTGATTCATAGTAATACTGTATTCTGCTATCTAATATCACTATTCATTATCAATCTGCTTGGTTTTTGAATTAAGTAATTTTGGAGTTGAAATGAAATGGTCTTCTATATTGCCTCTATGTTCCCATTTCTTGTGGTCATGATATTCTTGTAAAAACACTATGCAAGATTATTTTATATTTTCTAATCATACTGTTTTGTGTTACATTGTTTTGTTTTTGTAAAATTTGAAAGGTTGATTTTATCAACCAAACCATATAAAAACAATAAAAAAAAAAAATTAAGTATTCCTTTCCGAATTTTTGTTAATTGCTTCTTGCAGAGCTTTAAAACCCAGCGGTGGATTTGGGAGTATACATTTGCTATATAAACCCAATGACTTCCAAAGCACCATTGCATAAATAGAAGTCAAGCCACATTCCATTATTAAAGCTTTAATTGGTGTTCCCCTTGGTAGATCCAGGACCCTTTTCCAAAATAGTCCTTCCAAACCTAGCAAACTTCCACCAATAGTGCAAAGAATGGCTCTGCTCCATGGGTCTATATCTTCATCCAGTAAAATGATATAATTGGAACCAGAGAGAATCCACAGTATCTTTTTAGAAGGATCTCCGCTTGAGCATAGCCTCTCTCGGGGCATCTCTTATACTGACATTTAAACAAAGTAGATAAGTGAGTTGATAAGTGAGTTGATCTTGATTAGTTTTTCACTGTTCAAAAACCAAGAGTGATTTCTGTTTTTGGTTGTACACGCAGGTTTTAAATCATTATTCTCAATTTGTTTGCATTGAATTCCAGGCCATTAGACACAACATACTCTTGTAGTGCATCTAGTTGTCTTTGCAGACCGAATAGGATTCCGTCTATTAAGACCAAATTATCCGTTTACAGCTGTCTATGCAAGGCCTCGCCAGCAAGTTTCAGAGTGAAGCTACTTGTAAGTTTCAGAGTGAAGCTTCTTTGTATTTTCTAAAGATTGCCAATCATCTAAAATAAACAAGTTGAAAAGAGAAGCAACCTTATTTGAATCCCTTACCTGTAGATATTACAGCAGAGAGTTTGCCACTCCTGTCTAGTCTAACCTTAAACAATGTTCCAAGATACAAGTCTTGTATTGCTTCCATGATGTCATTAGACCATTCCCATCCTTTTAGCTTAGCCCACTGCTTGCAGTGGTCAATCATGTTAAAATCCTGAGCAAAATAGATGAATTTGTTTAAGGCTGTGCACACTCCTTTTACGAAGCCAGACTGCCTCTTATCAAATTTGTTTGATTTTAAACTACACTTCGAAAGAGCCTTTAGTATCAGGGCAGCAAAGAACTTCCCCCCTACATCCAAAAGTGCAATAGGTTGATCATTTTTCGAGTCCGACCTAAATCATTCATTGAATATTAGAACCACCACTGAGGATTTCCTTGAGATAGGAACTCTTCTGGTCTTTTTTACACAATCGGACAATTCCCACAGGAAGGGGGCCCATAGTTCTGAATCGTTTTTCAGCATGACATTGGTCATTCCATCAGGGCCAGGGGCCCTTGAATTACTAGCCTTATTTATCAAGTCGAGAATGTCTTCTCTGTTCGGACAAAAGATCCATGTGTCACATCGCATGGACTCATTGTTTGAGATACCTGGCTCTGTTGTTGCATATATCAAAGAGAAATGCTCGACCCAAGCTCTAGGTGGAACAGTGCCTCCTGCGGAGCGTAAAAAGAATTTATCATTTGCCAAATCTCCATCATATTTTTAGATGCAATGCTTTTCAGCATGCTTTCGAAAATCTTGCTGCAAAATCCAGTTTTTTCGTGATCTTACTCAGTTGTGGTGCCTTTGCGTTAATCTCTTTACATGAAACCACACATCCTGGGTCCCTCTTTTTTTTTAATGTCTCAAATTTTTTCTCCTTTCAAGAACTTCATCGAATGCATGCTGACAGGAAAAGGTACTTTTGAGGCCTATCTTTTTAGATTAAAAAAAGTCCATCAACATCTTGTGATAGACAAGTGTCTGTTCTGCATTGTTCTTCGTGACCCCTTTGAGTTGGTCCATAAACCTGTCGGTCAGCTGTTTTATCCTTTCAGGGTAGATAATCAGCCTGTTTTTTTCCTGGTGCTACCTCCAACTTAGCAGTTGTAGATCTCCACTGGCCTTGAATTCAGGGCAATGCAGGTTAGTTTTAATATGTTATAATCACTCAGTCTGGTATCCAAAACCTCCAGAGTCTTCACTTGAGTACACATATTACGTGATGTAAAGAAGTAGTGATGAATCTCGCTCTCCGCTCCCATTTTCCAAGTAAGTGATACGTTTTATTGCTTTGACTGGCTTTTTGGTGCAACCAGTCTAGGTATGTACATATGTGGCCTGGCATGCTGTACTATAATATGTTCTACATGTCTAGACTGCTCTACAGCGTGCAGCCAGTTGGACATGTTTTCATTGTGGCATGGCATTTTTAATAGCAAAGCATTATATTAATTAAAGCATTAATGTTCCTGTGCACTGCTGGTGACTTGCATGTGTTGGATTTTTGGATTGGTGTTACTTTACAAATCAATTGTAAATGATCTGGCCTTTTAGCCAGTTTTTCTCAAAGAGTTTGCTGCATAATGCATTAAAACACATATTTACATCTTTCTCCTACTGCAGTGTGTGGCGTGCCCCTGCAGCAGCACGTTTGTGCGTATTGCGCAAGCGTGGTAATCTAGGATGGCCCAGAGAGTGGCGCGAGTCATGGTTTGTTGCCAAGTTAGTGGAGGGCCCTCAGCATTGCTCACAGGGGGGGTACCTAAATGTTGTGTTATGCCATTGATGTGTAGAAAATCAATACTCTGTTACTCTCTGCACGTTAACACACTTCCCTGTTAATGAAACACTAATCCTGCCTCCAAGCAAGGATTGTGTTTAAAAAAAAATAAACAATTAATAATAATTATAATCATAATAATAATAACAATAGTAATAAAAATAATAATAATACTAATAATAATAATAATAATAATAATAATAATAACAGCTTCCACCACCAGACTTCTTTACAAAAGATCAAAAAACAAACAAAACCTCTCTAATTCAATAAATCTTGGAACTACCTCCACCATCTTGGAGCACTTAACTCCCTCTTCTTGTAGATTTAAGCTTGGTTTCTATACCCCCTTGGGCAGAACTGATTGAGCAAGTGCTGCCTGCTACACGGCACCACATCTCATTGGTTCCTTTTAAGGGTTCCCTTTGTCTGTCCCGTTGGTTTTGAAGATACCTGCAACCATTTTAGTTTACCGGTGTGTTTGAACCAAGATTACCCTTTTTTCCATAGGGATGTCTTCTAGCGTATCTCTCTGCGAGCATGGCTATGGAGTGAGCATGGCTATGGAAGTTAGGAGTTATAATTTCTGATTGAGGCTAATGGGCATTTTGGGAGATGCAGTCTCCAAGTAACTGTCCCCTGGTAAATGGCACAAGGTAGTACAGCCTGGGCTACCATCCTTGAAGCCCGGGTGGTGCTATGACCCCTTGGGTGAGTGTTCTGCAATCCCTCATTGCAAAGCAGTGGCCTTTGTCACAATACATGCATACACACATACATACAATGGTCATTTTTCACCTTAAGTTTCTCTGCCACCTTCCATGGCCCTTCATTGACTGCCACTTTAAGAATACGACACATATCTCATCAAATCACCAGTAAGAATATGTAAATGTTCAGTGTATATCATTAGAAAGCACGTTAGCACTCCAGACATGGTGAACATAGGCGTCAACTGCTGATGATCCCTGAATTATCCTCATTCATCTAGACCCTGAAATCGTGTCTGCCTACACCCATGATTTCCTTCACCAGCACTCCATAATACCCCTCTAAGGACCCATCCTTCAGGTGTTTTCTCGTTAGTCTCAGCTCCCCCATGCTGGGCTTTCCTCTGGTGTGTTCTGTGGCTGTGAAATGACATTGCCTGCTTCTTTCATTCCTCTTCCTGAGCAGGCAGTGTAGGCAGGCTCTTCCATCCCTGCCGCACTGCCTGCAATTAATTTTTGTCAGTGTGTGGGAGCTGGAGCTCCATACCAACATGGATGCCCCTCAACCACTTTGAAGCCACATTCGCTTCCCAGGCTGCTCCTGCTGAGCATTGCCATTAGCTGGAAAGTGTCTCTTCTTTGCTTCCTGTATCGAGCCAGTGTGGCCCCACATAAAAGGACTCCTCGCCTGTCTGGCCTGGCTGGGGATTATGGCATTTTGGCGTGATTCTCTTTTCCTCTCTACCCTGAGCATCCCGCTGCACCCTGCTTTATCCTTGGCACTCCAACTGATGCACTGCTTCGCTGCTGCACCGCGTTACACATTAAGGTAAGGAAGGCTGGATCCACATCCTACCAGGTCTCTCCTTTGTTTAACTGCTACCAGTGTTTCATATTTCTCTGGATTAAGCTACAATGCCCCCTAACCTCACATGTGACAATGCTGCAGCGTTTACTGCTCTTGGATTGCACTTTATCCTGACATCAGATAATGTTGCTGCATATGCCACTTACTTTATCTTTGACAACTACAGATTGCTTCTGCACCAGGACTTCAGCCTGATGTTCTCTTCTGAGCCACTAATTGCATTATGCTCCATCTTGATATCTGTACTGGATGTTGCCCCCGTAGCATGAGGTGTGGTCGCAGCCAGACTGTGCATAGTCCATTTAGCCACCTGCACCATGTTGTGAGGCAGTCCAGTGCTGCATTCTACCTATTGCTGCATTCTGTTGTAGCCCCTTGCGCCATAGGGTGATCCTTTCCCATATTGCTCCCGCTTTAATGTTGCTTCTCCATTTCCTGCATTGAACTGAGCCATAACCTATTTGCTTGCACTTGTACCATTCCTCCCTCCCCCTGAAAATTACTCCTTCCTCCCCTCCCTGTTCTTCCCCTCCTCCTCCCCTCTCCTCTTTCTGTTTTATTGCACTTGCATGCTCCAAATTGTCACACAACTCAGTAGGAACGTTATTGTATGTATGTCCTCCCTGTTTTTCCCCTACCTTCACGTCCCCTCCTCCCCTTTATTTATGTTACTGCACTTGCATGCTCCTAGTTGTCTCACACCCTAGTAGGAATGTAATTGTTTGTCTCCATCCACCCCCCACCGTTCTCCTCCCCATCCCACACTCCCCCCTCCTATCTCTCTCCCCTGCATCTTCTTACGGCACTGATCCGAATGTCTCAAGACCTAGTACGAACATTATTGTTTTTGTATTTTTTCGCCCCTGTACCTCCCCCTTCCTTGTCTTGATGTGCCCTGAAACACAATTCTGCTGTATAGGCGCATCACAAATACTCAATAAATAACAACATGTATTCTTTAGACCACAGAGAACAAGCACACTATGCTGCTGCCTCCACCCCCATCACGTTTAACATGTTGGAAGCACAGTGATTTCAGTGTCTATATTCCTTGATGTGAGTCAGCCAATAGTTGGCACCCTCTGTAGCAACACTTCACTTTGTCATCCTCCGACATCCTTGGCATTTGAAGATCCAGCCATGAGCTTAGAGGAGGGTAAACCCCTTTCAGGCAGAGACATGGAGCAGAAACAAATTGGCAGAGGGCAGAAGCCATGTTTCAAGGCTCCTAAAAAGTAGCAACTTGATGTGAAACGAAATGTCTGCATCACATTGAACAAAGTGTGAACATTTCTTCATACAGAAACTGCTCTGTCAGAACGTAGCATTGGGGGCTTCTTGAGGGTAAAAGGGTAAGGGGAGGTAGCATAAAGAAAAAGTTAAATAATCGATACAATAAGAGAAGGGCAGATAACGAAAGCAAGAACATATTTTGAGGTCGAGGAGAGGTGCAACGGGGACAGTATTATATTATGGACCGAAGAAACAACATTTTTGGTGTTTTGTTATTTTTTGCTGGCTTATACAGAGGGGGCTGATGCTGCATGGAAGATAAAAGGGGTAAGAGGAACAGAGTTGGAAGATTTACATAATGGGCTGAAGCAGCTTTGTCCAACTCCAAGCCTCGAGGGCTGCAAACATGTTGGATTTTCAGGATAACCCTCGTTAATATTCACAAAATAAATTTGCATACGATGAATCTAAATGTATGCCATTTTTTTTCTCATAATAATAAATGAGGGATATCTTGAAAACCCATCAGGTTTCCAGCCCTCTAGGCCTGGAGTTGGGCAGCCCTGGGATAAATAAAGGAATAATACAACAATGGAGCATATGTCTTGTAAAGGATGGCATGCACACTTACTATTTTGTTTGCTTTTTTAAGCTGATAATAGATGTGACAAAATGACTTCTGCTCTGTAGGAGTATAAGGATGAGTAGAGGGTAAAATGCCCTCTCAGCCCCCACACTTCTACAAACCAAGAGCCAACACAATCATAAAGGTAAAACAGGAGCAGTTAAGAGATATGCCTCTTAGCCTTTTGTGGAATGTGGGTAGAGGAAAGGCTATACTCTTAAGAGGGGTGTAAACGTGTTTCAGTAACAACCCAAACAGTGAAGTACAACAGTCCAAAATAATGGAATGTCCAATCAAGGATCTGTAAAAATAGACTTTTTAATCAGGCACACCATGCACATCACTAACTACATAGAAATACACTACACAGATCCCATGCCTAAGGCATGAACACAGAATAAGCAAGGATAGTAGATGCAGTACTCTGGTCATGAATCAGGGGTTACAGGAAAGCAAAAGTAACAATGTTCTTGAAAAAAGATATGTGATTCTGAGGAAAATGTCTTCAAAAGGACTTAACATGTCTCTATGGTCCACATATAGACCAAAGGGGAAGTTAGCCATCAACAGTACCTTCTTTACAGTCATTGGTGGTTCGGCAGCACTGAACCAGTATTCTTTGAGTTTTGTGCTGGTCCTAATGTGCTGAACAGTTCTTGAAACTAGCTCCAAGCAAATCAATGGCAAACAAACACTAGGATCTTGGCTTTCTTTTCTATAAGGGTGCTGTGAGTCCCAGTCCAGGGGCTCAAGGACAGGATGAAACCTTACCCATGCTCACAAAACTTGGGGAGGCTGGCACACAACTGCAGGGAACCTCCAACACTGTGAGGTCCTGGGCACTGGTGTGGCTGCCAGAGATGCGGTCTTGCTCCAGCAGCAGTTCAATTCTTAAGTTGCTGTGAGTTCCACTCCAAGGACTCAGGGACAGGATGGGTCCTTTTTTTCAGGGTTCCAAACATGGGGCAGCTGGCACACAACTGCAGGGGCCCTCCATCACAGTGAGGTCCTGGGTACCACTGTGGCTGGCAGAGAGGCAGGTCCTGTTCCAGCAGCAGATAAACCCCAGTGTTCATTTAGGATGGTTAGGGGGCAGAGATGGTCTCTGCTTTGGAGACCTACCATCATCTCACAAGTGGCAGACTTTAGAAAGAACTGCTCTTCAGGAGGGTCCAGTCAGATCTTCTCAAGTGATGATCTAAAGATGCTTCAAGATGACTTACCAAAATGATTCAACAAAGACCCCTTCTTGTATAGACAAACGTCCACAGGTGATTGGACTAAAGCTAGCCTGATTTATTGGTCCAATCCCTGCTCTTGAAATGAGTAGACTGTGCCCTTCTGACATCACATCCAAAGTGCCTTGCGCTACAGGAAGTGAAAGGGACAAGAAAGAGAAAGAGATCAGAGGGATTCAAAATTGTGGAAGTTTGCTTCCCTTGATAAGATATCCCCTGACTACTCTTAACACTGCCCCCTTTCCTTCTCAGTAAAATCAAAGGATTTAGAAATGCACCATCCTGGTGTGAATGGGTGTGCCCTCTGATTCCTGTGCCCAGGCTAGTGTCCTGTGTGTGGCTATCCCAGGAAGAAGGGCATTTGTTACCTGCCCTTACAAAGAACAAAGAAAAGCACCCCACCAGGATACCTTCCTGCCAGTAGGGCAGGATCCAGCCTGTCTGGGGGAATACACATAACCCTTCCACAGCTGAACTGGTCTCACAGGGCTGACACATGTGCAATGTCAATTTAATGTGGCAGGGTTAACTCTGAATCAGGTATGGCTTATATTAACAGTTGTATGCGCCACCAGGACAACCTCTTCAGAGTTAGATAGTTTTTGGGACAGGAGTGCATATTTTAAATGCAGACCCTTCACTGCAGAGACTTTGGTGTCAATGCAGTTGTCAAGAGGGCACCTAGGGCCTGTTCTGTGCCACTGATAGACCAGGTGCTGCATTCTGCAACACCCTGCGTTACTCTTTGAACCATGAATTAGGCCCATTTAGCATCGTGCATAGAGTATGTTTTCAGTGCAAAGAAACTTTAATGGTCAGCCATTAATCAGACATCTACAGGGCCACAGATAGCCTCTCAAGAGGTCTCGGAACACGACTGGATTTCTTACTACTCACATTTGTATGCTCTCACAGACGCAAAAATGTACTCATCCCATGTTATAAATGATCCGCAATTCCATTTAATGTTTGATAAAGAAGATGTTCTATTTTACATTCATAAAGCAAGCCATTTTGCGGGCTCCGGGCCCAGACGGTCCCTCCAATTTTCATTTCAAACAACATCCAGAAATCTGGGCTGAGGTGTTGTACAACATCTTCAATCATGTAAACACCACCCAGCAAGTGTCTCAATCATGGAAGCATTCGATAGTTCTTCCCATCTACAAAAAAGGTGACCAATGCAAATGGTCCAGCTATCGTCCAATAGAACATTTGGACGCCCCGGGAAAATGTTCTCTCAAATAATCCTATGTTACCTAAATAAGTGGTCCTTAGACATGAATATGAGAGACCCCTTCCAATCTGGATTTGTGGCCGGATTAGGGACCTCACTCAACCTTAGTGCATTATATATGATGAAGTCATCTTATGCCACTCAGAAACAACCACTATACTTAGCCTTCGTTGATTTCCAAGTGGCAATCAATTCCATTGATCGCCTTCTACTGTTTGAGAAACTCTCCCGCTACAAATGCCCTGGCTTGCTCCTTACCTTAATCAAACTGCTGCATACGAAAACGACAATGCAAGTGAGACTTACCTTGGAGGGGCTCCTGTCTTCGTGTATTCCAACTGAACGGGGCCATAAACAGGGATGCATCTTGGCCTCCATTTTGTTTAATTTGTTTATCTTAGACATGCCCGAAACCTTCACAGCTATCATGTCAGATGCTCCAAAATTAGGCATAGAAAACTTAACATGGCTTATTTACGCGGACGATCTTGTCCTACTATTCCAGACCCCTAAAGGGCTACAAAATCTTCTTGATGGACTGGACAAGTAAGCCCCTAATAGCAATCTGTTCATAAACACAGATAAGACACAAATAGTTGTTTGTAAAAGCACCACAACAGACACAACCTTCTCTAAATACAAGTGGTCATTACAATACACTGAACTTAAGATAGTAACACAATATAAATATCTTGAAGTGCCATTCAACAACTCAATGTCAAATGTATTTTTTTAACAGCTCCTAGATCTAAAACTAACAACATTGATCTCTCAGGCCAAGATTCTAATGTATAAATATGACAAATTTTCCTGCAAGCATGTATTGATGTTTTTCCAACAGAAAGTTGTCCCAATTCTTTTCTATGGCATCGAAGCTAGAGTCCCACGAGCACAAAAGTCTTGAGATCTTCTTGAAGCAAGATTCTGGAGACAAGTATTAAAACTTCCAAACTGCTTGCCTCTCCCAATCATACGTTACGAATTGGGCTCCCTCACCTTACATGCTGACGTCATATGGAAAATGTCAACATTATTACGTAAATGTCTTTTAGGTCTTTGAACTAATAACATCCTGAGTGTTGTTGTTTACTATCTCTTGGAATCTGACCATAACTTCCCTCGCAAGTGGCGGACTAGTGTATTGGATGAACTATTGGATGCCTCAGTAACCTTGGATCTTCTGTTGCAGAATCCTCTTTGAGCGAAGATCAAACTTTTTGAATTTGACTGGATAAGCAATCAATCCAAATGTGATTTTCATCAAGATTTCAACGGGGCTCCTTTCGGTCATAAAAGATATCAAAGCATGGCAGACTACTTAGTAAAGTGCCCAGCTCCCTACAATCGAAATAAATACCTACGCTTCAGGCTTAACCTATGGCAAACCACTGCAGTGCTGGCAAAAAGGGGTCAGATTCCAAGTGACCAGAACTTCTGTCGTTTCTGTGCTGATATTTTGCAACAGAAAACACTACAGCATCTGATTGTAGATTGCCCAGCCTTGTCAAGTAAACAACAATTATATTTTAAAAATGTGATTTGTATTTATTGATCTTTAGATTCTGAAACCATACGGCAGCTCATTTTCTCCAATTCTAGGCTTGCCATAAAAATAGCCGTAATTCACTTCCTTGATGCAATTTTTCCATCATAATTGAATGACAAAATATCATGAAATTACTTTGAATATTCACTAACTGCATAATATGATGTCATGAAGTTTCAATCGATGCCCATGTTCTGAGGTGTTGGACTCAATTGTGTTCGAATTTCATCTGTTTACATCTTACATACCCTGTTTGTCAATATCATGGAAGAATTTTTTTGACATCTCATTTAGGTTGTCAAAGAAACATGTAATTCTTATTCTGACTAATTAAGATAATCTTAACATGTTTTAAATTTGATTTGAAAGGATGATACTCTCAACCAACCAAAAAAACAAAATATATTTTGCACTGTTCTGTAAATCAGGGTGTTTGTTGGCAGTGCAAAGTCACTTTGAACCAGTACAAAGTGTAAGAGGATTCAATTCAGCACTACAGCCAAGTTAACGCCTAGTCTAGAATACTGAATGAAAACCCTTATTGATATATCTTTAGGTCCAGTTCATGCGTTCTGGATGACATGAAATGGATAAGGTAGCACACTGGTAAATAGGAACAAAAGTATAATGTGGTAGAGGATGCTTTATGTAGGCTCAGGTGGATGCAATATTCAATGAATGCAGTACAGAAAATACGCGATATGATTTCAACCAAACAATGTACTCACTTTTCTCTGGCTACTCCCCTCCCCCCCTTGATGCAAGGCAAGGAAATGGAAGGAAAACACACAGTTCTCAGAAATGCAATCAACTGTAATTCAGTTCAATCCAGCAAGCTTAAACAGAAGTTTGAAAACACAGGCAAATGCTTTGATAGGTGCTAGCAATGAATGAGAAATATGCTGGAAACGCTCTTAATTCCCTTTTAGAGGTTCAGGATGAGTGGTATCTAGTTAATATTAGTCCAGGCTCACACTAGCAATGATGCAGGGATAGTTAGCAGGTTAAACGAATTTCTGGCAAATGAAATCAGGCAGCAGCAGTTTTTTTACATGTGAAGAAATTGCAAATCGCGGCAAAATTCGCGGATGCGCCGAGCGCTATTACAAAGGAACCGCAAGGACTATCTCTACCGTTTTGGGGTCCTAGGAAAGCCTGGGATCTCAGCTTCCAAATGAAAGTTATTGCAAGTCTCTAGCCCAAACGGTTGCGGAGATATGAGTAATTTAGTAAAGGTCGTTTTTGGTTTTGTAAATTTTAAACGCACACTTTTTCAAAATGACAAATTTTACTAGAAATGACAGGTGACAGATAGGAGGCAGTTCTACTTAGGTTAAATAGATTGAATTAGATGAATTTAAACTAAGAGATGTGTTCTGAGTTTTGCTAAGTACTCACAAGAGATTTTGAACAGGAAAGCGACTTGGTCACGATCTTCAGTCTGGTCAGGTCTTTCCGGATTCTGCTCACAGCGCCTGGTCTGGTCTCGGCTAGGCACAGCACTGCTTTCTCTCTGGTCTGGTCTCTGCTAGGCACAGCACTGCTTTCTCTCTGGTCTGGTCTCTGCTAGGCACAGCACTGCTTTCTCTCTGGTCTGGTCTCTGCTCTGGATAGATTGAAGTCTCTAGTTTGGCTTTCTGGAGTTTGATGGAGGTAAGTATGGATTTTTCCGGCAGGGCTTCCAGCGGCAGATGAAATTGAATCTCTCTATGTGTCCTGACTCTCTGCTTTTATCTGTTTCTTGAGAATGGGTGTGTGTGTTGCATCACTAGACTTGCCCCTCTCATTCGTCATTGGTCAGGCTTCCATTCCTCCGCTTGATTGGCAAACTGAACTGTGAGTCAGATTGATGTCATTTTATGATCTCTTGAAACAACCTCCCTTATCATCTGTGCACCCAAATATATATATGATCAAAATCCATACTTCAGAGTTACACAGTTGTTTGAAATTACATATACATGGTGTGGCTGAATTTAGCCATGTCTATGTCCAAATCTGCTCATTCTCGGAGCTTGCATTCAAAGAGTGTACATAATTGACTTTTTAACTGCTTTTTCAATTTCCGACATGGACCCAACTTTACATACATGTGTGCAGGGGGTAGGGACATTAACTGATGAAGTTTCAGATTTTTAACATGCACACATTTAGAGTAATATCCACTTTTCCGCTAAAACCCCCCTGAACATACCACCGGTTCCTACCACGTCTTAAACTGTGGGCAGAAAAATCACAAGAATTATGGTATCATTTATAAAATTTTCACATGTCCGCACTATGAATTATCCCCCTTTTTATAAAACCATATCCTTGCTGCAGGGGTGTGTCTTTTCAGGTCACATGGTACAGAAACCAGTCTTTCCAGTTTCTGCCAAGCCAGCTTGCTTCTCACAGGCAGTGCCCCTCCCAGCTTCTCCAGGAGGAAGCCACTTTTTACGACGTCTGTAATAAAAACCTTTGCCTGAGTGGAGAGGGCTTTGTTCACTCTCTGGCAGAGCACAGGAAATTCAATTATCAGATAGATGGCATATCCTTAGTGTGGGCAGCAAAAGGAACATTGGCCTGGGAACATAGTTGTGACTCAAGTTTCACTCCTGATTGGATCCGTTGCTAGGCAAAATCAAGTTCCTTAAGCCAGACCTTCAGCTAACTTTTTGTTGCTTTTAAAATAACTTGTAATTTTACACATGCAGCTAGAATGCTGATTCTAAGTGCAAAACTATGACATTTCAACAGTTACAAAGGCATGTGACACCAAACATAGGTCACTCATTTAATTTAACATTTTCGATTTTGGTGGTTTTAAATCCAGTTGCAGTTAGGCTTAAGCTGCTGACTCCATAGCATTTTTGTTATAAGCATTGTTTTTGGGCTCTTCATTTCCCAGATTTTGTAGGCACACAAAACTCCATTCTGCCAAATGTCTGCTGGTGTTCAGTGAATATTTTGCACATGTTGCAAGGTTTGAAATAGGCATTTTGCTTGCCTTCAGAAAAACACACAGTGGGTTTTAAAACGCCGGCTTTTGGATAGTGGTGAGTACTGGTACTGCACCCATTTTTGGGATTTTCTTGGATTAATGCATTCTAAACAGGAATGGTTCTTACATGGTAGTAAATCCTTGCTTAACATTGTTTTGATGGGGCTCCTTACAGTAAGATGGTTATGTGGAACCCCACAAAAAGGGTTGAATCTTTAAAGTGGTCCAATGAGTCACGATTTCAGCAACTTTTTGACATCAGTAAAATTGGATTTTGTTAACAAAGACCTTTCTTTACCCTGGTGGGTGGCAAGTTAGGTAACCATTTTGGTGTGCGCACAACTGCGCAGCTTTCCTGGATTTCGGCGCACATGTGGGTTTTCCGCCATCTTGAATTTCCTAAGCCCACAGCACCAAATGTTGTAGCAGGGTAGCTTAAACGTGGGTCAGGACACCCTACAAGCCCCCCCACGTGACTGCACTTTGAGTTTGGGTCGATGGGGAGTCGCGTGCCCAAGGGTTTTGACCCACGCACCGGTCTGTCCGCATAATCTTCTTCCTCTTCTGTAGATGGCACAGTTCAGCATCTTCTTCTCCATCCGGTCAGATCGATCAGTTCTCCTCGCCGGTCCTGATGGGAAGATTGGGCGGTACCCCGGGCCCGTTGTGTCTTTGCTCCCGGTCTCCGGATCGTCCTTCTTGGTCATCCTTCATGGTTTCATCTCTCCTAGGATGATAAAGGAAGAGCGGCAATATCTACTCATAGACGATTTTTTTTTCCACCACTGTTGAGATAGTGGGGCAGCATATGCATTTTATCATAACGAAACATTACATTCTTATTTTAATAAAAACAGTATGACTAAGAGACAGTTTCATGCAAATCACAATATTTTAGAGACTAGATGTGGTATGTTTTATGATTGGAACTGAATTAGTCTGATACAGTACCCGCTAGGATTCCAGAGGATTCCTCCAGTTGTTGCAGAGTGTGCCTGGGATGGCAACATTTCAGCTGGTTTATGTGGACCCACTTGTCTTCCCCCGCTGCCAAAGGACCTTTGGGGATGTGGATTTTGTAGGCCACAGGGGAGATTTTGTCTATGATCTCGAATGGTCCCTTCCATGTAGGCAAAAATTTGCGCTGCTTGGCTTGGTTCCTTTGGAAGTTGTATAGATAGACCCGGTCTCCCACCCGATATTCCTTCCTGGAAGTTTTCAGGTCATAATGGGTCTTCATGCTATCAGCTGATCTTTCTAGATTCCGCTGAGCATAAGCAAAAGCATGTTGAAGGTGTTTCCTTAAATTCTCTACATACTCATGAGTAGTGGAGGCATTTATCAGTGTCTGCTCTTGGGTCCTATAGAGCAAATGCTGAGGAAGCACCATCGTGCGCCCAGTCATCAACTCAAATGGTGACATTTTGGTTGCAGATGAAGGGGTAGATCTGATAGCCATTAGGACCAGAGGTAATCGGATATCCCAACTTGGCCCAGAATCTGCCACAAACTTCTTTAATATGCTCACAATTGTCCGGTTATATCTCTCTACTGCCCCAGAAGAAGCTGGTCTATAAGCAATATGCAGCTTTCTCTTGACCCCCAGTATCTCCCACATCTTTGTCATTACTTCACTGGTGAAGTGGCTACCTCTGTCTGACTCAATCCTTTGAGGTAGACCAAAACGGGAAAAGATGTGGTTAATCATCAAGGCAGCTGCAGTTTCTGCCTTGCAGTTTGGGGCTGGGAGACATTCCACCCACTTGGTAAACAAGCATGTCACAGTCAACATGTACTTATTCCCCCTAGCCGAGCGAATCACAGGGCCTACAAAGTCGATTTGTAAATCTGACCATGGGAGTGTCATTCCCCTCTTTTGTAAAGGCGCCCGGTGTGTGAGGGATGTCGGCTGAAATTGTGCACACACAAGACAACCCTTCAAATATTGGTTGAGGTCCTGGCCCATGTGTGGCCAGTATGCAACCTCTCTTAAGATTTCCAGTGTTGTGTGAAACCCCCTATGACCGGCGGTGGCCGCATCATGGGCGTGACTTAACATCAGGCTTCGGAATGAGGTAGGAACCACCCACTGATCGTGGCCAGCTTTGGATTTCCTTACCAACAAACCGTCTTGGATTCGGAACATTTTTGGACATTTCATCAACACTCTTAGGTCCTCTTTCCCAATGTAATCGGTATCCGTCAGGGGAAAGTTCTCAGGGTCCTCAAGGTGCTGGTAAAATTTACCAATAATTGGATCCCCCTTCTGAGCAGTAATCAAATCAGCATCAGGGGTCTCCTTACTCCATTGTGCAATTGAAAGGTCGTTGTGAGCATTTGTCTGGGACCTAGTGATGGCAGTGACCTGGATTTCCCCCAACAGGGACTCAATCTCAATTAGATCCCCTTGGATGGCTCCGGTTTTGGCCAGCTGATCAGCTAAGTCATTTCCAGTTTTGTCTGGTCCCTCTACTTTGGAATGACCCTTGATCTTTTTCCAATAGATGGTCATCTCATTCGAGGTGACCAGATCATCAATGTTTTGGATCAACTTCCCATGTTTCAAGGGTTTGCTGTTAGCACATAACATGCCTCTGGTTTTCCAATTAACCAGGTGCTCCACGAACCCGTTCCGTACATAATCCGAATCTGTGATTATGACCAGTTCGTGGAGTTGATGCTGGACAGCAGTGAGGATGGCTTGATGCACAGCCATCAATTCTGCCACCTGACTACTTCGGGAACCAATTTTGTATCCGGCGGAGGGTTCTGGGGACTCATTCACCCATGCATTCCCTACGCCGGCCACTAGTTCTTTCTCCCCGTCGTTGTCAACATGGTAAGAGCATCCATCCACATAGACAGTGGGCATTCCCTCACACTTGTCCTCTTCGAAGACTTTGTGGGGGGAATTAAGGTATGCCTCCATGTTGTCCTTTATTTTTAGACTTTCGTCCTCGAGACAGTTTTCTCTGGCACAATCATGCAAGTCAGCCAGACCTTGCGCGAGGGGACTCTTCTTGTTTTGGCCATATCTGACCTCTACAGGAAAGCCTTGCATTGACAGAATCCAGGAAGTAATTCGGGAATTACTCACATTTCCGGCCCGGATTCTGTCACTTTGGAGATATTGCAGAGGCTGGTGTGGAGTCTCCACTATGATGTGTTCCCCCTGGATAAACGGGCGGTAATTCTTCAATGCCCACACCGTTGCCAGGAGTGCCTTCTCACAATCGTTGAATTTTTCCTCCACAGAGGATAAAGTTTTGCTCGCATAGGAGATTACTTTATTGACCTTGTCATGCTTTTGATATAATACTGCCGTCAAGCACGTATTAGAGAACCCCGTCTCCAGGAAGAACTCCTTGTTTCTGACAGGGTAAGCTAGGCAAGGCGCTTGTGAGAGGCTTCTTTTGAGTTGTTTTACTGCCTCGGCTTGTTCTGGACCCCATTCCCACTTGACCCCCCCCTTCAGGAGATGAATCAGGGGTCTGGTGATCTCTGCGTAGCCCTCAATGAACTTTCTGCTGTAATTAGTCAGTCCAAGGAGGCTCCTTAGTTCCCGCAGAGTTGTGGGGTCTTTCAGTTTCTGAAGTGCTTCCACTTTCTTTTCCTGGGGACAGAGACCCTGAGGAGTAATCTCATGCCCCAAGAAATTAACACGGGTTCTACACCACTGTGCTTTCTGAAAGGAAAGTTTTGCTCCGGCGGCCCTCAACTGTGTCAGAACATAACGGATCTCTGCTATGTGTTCCTCCACAGATGAACTTTTGATGAGGACATCATCTACATAAGCCAGGTTACCCCTCGTACCCAGGTCGGGCATGGCCTTATGTAGGAAAATATTGAACTCATTACCGGAGTTAAGGTATCCGAAGGGAGTCCGGGTCCATGTGTACTGCTGGCCCCCAAAGGTAAAAGCCAGCTTGTATTGGTCCTCCCTACTGACAGGCACGGTCCAGTATCCATTGGTCAGGTCTATTGCAGTGAATACCTGTGACCCCTGAATCTGGGCCAGCCCTTGGTCAATGTAGGGAAGAGGCCATCGGGAAGTGTGGACCCGTTTGTTGAGCTCCCTGAGGTCAGCGCAGAGTCTCCACTGGCCGTTTGGCTTCAATATTCCCAGCACCGGATTATTGAAGGTGCTGTGGACTGGACGGATTATTCCCCGGGACTCAAGGTTCTTAATTATTTCAGTAAGGGACTCCATTGATGCGAGAGGCAAGCGATATTGCTTCACAAACACTGGAGTCATGCCAGGGTCCGTGGGGATTGTTGTGGTGTGGATGTCGGTGCGACCACAGTCATATGAGTCTACCTCAAAGAGATCTTGGAAATCCAAGAAAACTTGTTTCAACTTTTGCTTTTGTTCCAGAGTCACACAGGCATCAGCTAGGTTGACTCTCTCTTCCACCATCTGCCTGAAGCCTGGAAAGACTTCTGGTTTGGCTATCTCCGCGGCCTCCTCCAGCTGGGTGGAGAAGTCCCTGGTCAGAGTGCTGATTTGGACCGGAGGCTTCAGGTGGGAAAGGCAGCCCTCATGGACCTGGAAAATCACCTCATCCCTCCTGAAGTCACAGGTCACATCTTCCTTACCATAGGGGCCAGGAAGTTCCCCCCATGCCGGGTAAAAATCCTGTCTGGTGTTGCGTTGTCATCACTGTCACTGTCAAAACAGTCCTTGGGGATGGGTCCTAACAGTTCATTTACAAGATCAATGGAGAAATGTCGGTCATCAACCGCCATTCCAATAATGGTGCCTGCGGCTAGAGTAATACTCTTTAAGTCGCTGTTATCCACCTCTATTAGAATGGGGTCATGTTCTATGTTGACTAATGGAGTCGGGTTTACCCCCAACCCTTGCTGTTGGAGAGAAGCATTTAGATGTATGTAAGCATCAGGGTTTTTCAACTCTTGTCCCCTTTTAACTTTCACTTCCAGGGAGAATTGTCGGGTCCTTTCTGGGATGGTGACTTCCTCTTTAACCTGAATTTCAACTGCATAAAGTAGCAATTGAGCTGACCTAAATGCTTTTTCTGGATCATCAAAGCCCATGGGATTATCCGCTAATCGGGACCAAGCTTTGAAGTTTATTAGGTCCAAACTAATGGCAAAGCGATTGAGAATGTCACTGCCTAAGTAAAAGGCGGCAGTGACGTCTCGCACGACCCAACAATTATGGACTATGCTCTTGTTGCCAATGGAGATTTTGAGCATACACCTGCTTGGCAGGAGATGTTTGGAATTAGGTGCTTCCAGGTCCGTTTCCCATTTGTCTATCAGTTTGACGGCGGGAATGGCTGGATCTTTTGGAAGTTGGCGAAACATGGCTTCGCTGAGGAAGCTCTTACCGTTGTTCACACACACTCGAGCGAGAACAGAGTCCTTCCCATCATTTAACTGAACAGGGATGAACAACTGCTCTCCAATTTGCTGAATATCAGCCAGGCTTTGAGCTGATTTCACATCTTTCTGGACTATAGGAGTGGGAGTTTCAGATTGTGGATTGGTATAGAATTTCAGAGTGTTTCCTTCCAGCGTGGAATACCACCTTAAACTGGAAGGAAGGTTGATTTTCAGAAATAGAGAGGACCCCGCATCACCAGTCTGTTGTCCTACTGCTATTACTGTCACGTCTGGAATTTGGCTATTCTGGAAGTGAAATTCTACTTGGTCAGATTTTTGTTCAACCATGTGGCATGTGCCGTTTAAACTAACATGGTTGACACTCTGTTTTAATTTTATTGGTCGGCTAGTCTGGGTCCAGAGGACCTTGTTTACACAATCTATTAGGGGTGACAACCTTCTCAGGAGGTCATTCCCTAGTAAACAAGGGGTGCCCTCTGGGGTCACAACTATGACCGGGTGTTTCAACTTATGTCGCCCAATTTTAATGTCCAAATCTGCAGTCCCCTCAACGGGAATTTCCTTCCCGTCAAAGTTCTGGAGTTGTCCAGGAAGTGAGGTGAGAGGAATTTGGTAATTCTCTCCCCTTCCTGCATTCAGTTCATCAAAGGCCCTTCTGGACAGAAGGGTAGCTTGAGATCCAGTGTCCACCAGTGCCGAGATTGTACCCTGCCCCTGTACTTGTACCGGGGCATAATATCTTCCCTCCTTCTCCTCAAGGGGGCACAGATAATGTACATTTTTGGACAACTGGTGGGCTAACTTTCTGGTTTTGGACATCGCGAGAGAAGAATTTTGGGCAGAATTCTGTGGAGAGCCTTGGGAATCTGAAAGAAAAAGTTGGCAACTGGAGATCAGAGCCATTGTGGGTTCCCCTGGTTCCGGTTCTGGGCCGCCCCCCCCTTTTTGGAGGCAGTCACCAGGATGGGTTTGAACCAGGGGATTCTCTTGCTGTTGGTTCTGGGATGAGATGGTGGGCGGCGGTAGCTCAGTCTCCACATCTCCCCAGTCTGGATTTGCATCCCTAGGGACCCATTTTTCTTTGGGAGGAGTTCCCCCCTCTCTAAAGGAGAAGATCCTTTTCCCAGGATCCTCTGAGGATCCCTCTCCCTCAAATTGGAAGATCTGTACCTCCTCCTCAAACTGAGTCTGTTTGGGTCTTTTGTTTCTCCTACCCCCCCTCTGCTCCTTAGGAGGCAGACTTTCAGGGGCAAGAGATTTTGTTTCCGGTTCCTGGGTTTCCAGGGGCTGTTTACAAGTGAGGAAGGAAGCTTCCTCCAAGGCTTTACACCCCCCTTCCCTTTGTGCCTCCTCCCTGGGAACCGGTGAGTTATCGGGGTGCTGCCCCCGTCATTGTTCTGGAGCACCAGGTCCAGAGTTGGGTGCGTTCTGCGCCGGCACGCCCATCTGAGGGTTCTGCTGAGCCCTCAGTATGTGACCCAGATCCCGCGCCATGTTTTGAACCTGGCGCTCTAACTGGGAAACCCGCTCAGGCTGATACGGGGCCCTGTTTTCTCCCCTGGGCTGATCCCGGGAAGGGTAGCTGTCCCTTCTTTGGTAGTACCCCTGGTTGGGAAGATTTGGGTACCCCTCCACCCTTGGCCTCCCCTCTCCCGGATTCAGTGGTCTGGGCTCAGGGAATTGGGGAAAGAAGGATGGATGGTTTTGGGGCTGAAAGTCGGGAGGATATCTGGGGAAAAAGTTCTGCCCAGGGTTTGGTAAATTTCTGCCCTCCTGTGGGAAGTTTGGAGGGAAGTTCCCTGGGTTAGGTGCTTGTCTCGATCCCCCCCCTTGGGCTGGAGGAGTCCACACATAACCCAGGATGGGTCGATTTCCCTTGTAACGGGGACTTACATAATCAGGAGAGCGAGGGACCCCATTTGTGGGGCTGCCTCCTTGGCTCCCTGTCTGTGACTGACCCGAGGACCTCCTGGGCCTAGCATTATTAGGTGCAGGCAGGTTTTTAGGCCCCCCCATCTCCAAATCCAAAACGGGGGTAACCTTTACCTCTGCCACCTTGGCAGCAGCAGGGGTGCTGTTGGCTTTGGGGTTTTTCTGGGCATTACTTTTGCTATCTACCGGTTTCTGCACCTCATAGATCCGGGTAGCCTGTTCAATGACCCAGTCTAAGGATCTTTTCTCGTGAAAATCCCTCACGAGCTGGGTCATGATGTATTTGGGCAAGGCATGAAAAAATGTATTAACGAATTCTCGACTGTCTGTGCGCACCCTTCTGGTGGTCTGCGCAAAGGCACGTTTCAGTTCCTGCACAAATTCTTGTGGGGCCTGATCCTCCCCACATTGTAAATTGTAGGCTGCCTTGCGAGCCTCTTGAGGATTTCTATGAATGGAAAAATGTTTCAGGATGGCCGCCTTATAGGTGGACCATCTTAAATGATTTTGGTCCTCCAGCCCCGCAAAGAAACTGGAGTATTCCGGGGAGAAGGTCCACTTTACATATTGAATGCAGCTTTGGCTGTCCTTCAAATGGAAAGTCTCCATCATTTGTTCAAACAACTCTAAGTGCTCCCAAACAGAATACTTAGCGTTCTTATGGTAAGGCGTGATGACGCTCCTGATCGCCTTAATCTGCTTTAAGGGGTCCTTGAGCAAGGCCCTTTTTGCCTTATTGGCCTTTTTGGTTCGGGTAACCCTTGTCCATTCTTCGTCGGACTCAGAGGCACTGCTCCCAGAGGTTCCCGTCTGTTCTTCCAGGTTTTCCCGGATTCTGCGAGCCTGGGAATGGCTGGCAGAATGTGGGGACCTGGTCTCCTGTGTCCTGCGCAGTTCAGAGGAGTCGTCAGATTCCTCCTTGCTGCCAGGATTTGATGGGTACCCCCTCCACTGACCTAACTGGGCAGAGGTTTTCAGGATGCCCTTAATGGGCCTACTCTCCTGGGGTTCCCCACTGAACTGTATTGTACTTGGGTGCCCATACCCGGATGCCCACCCCTCCATTCCTGAGTGGTACTGGCCTATGAGCCCCATACTCTTAGCTGGATAGTAATCTGCCATCCCTGTGGCCCTGTGCTCATGTGCGCCAGGGGACATGGGGGTGGCAGAGTCCAGGGACTGGGGGAGATGAAGGCCCCTGGGGTTAGGGCTCCTGCGGTTATGGTCAGGAGTCTCTCTTTCCCAGCGGACCTCATCTCTATCCGCCCCTGCTCCCTGTTGCAATGCAAGAGCCTGCATTTGTGCCTTCAGTTCCTCTGTTAAGGCCTTACTCGACTCTATCAGTTTCTCCTGCATCGCTACCTGTTGCTGGAGCCTATCATTGTGTTGACAGAGGGCCTCATTCTCCCTCTGTGCTTCCTGGTTGGTCCTGGAGAACTGGGCCAGTCTTTGCTGCAGGAGGTTTACCTCCTGGGCAATGTCCCTATTGGCCTGCTCCTTTCTTGCTAGAGCATCTTCCACCCTTCTGGTGTGCTCTACCAAGTTCTGGTTTTCTTTTTGGAGATCACCCAGCCCCTGGAGGGCCAGGTGATTTTCTTCAATTTCCTTTTTTAAGTGGCAGACTTCCTGGCCTATGGCGTCTCTTTCCTGACTAAGAGCCTGCATTTGTGCCGCCAGGTCGTCCCTTTGCCTTTGGAAGGCACCAGCTTTCTGGCGCTCCTGATCAAACTCTGCCTGGGTATCCAGGTCTTTCAGGATCAGTTTATTGCTCTCCTCTTTCTCTCTGTCTAGTTGGATTTGCAGGGTGGCTACCTGCTCTGTACATGCCCTGTTGAAATTGATCTGTTGCTCCAGCTTTTTCTGGCTCTGCAGTAGGGAGTTCAAACTGTCTTGGTGCTCCTTCTGCAAGGCCAGAAATCTAGTATCCTGTTCTACCTTTTCCTTTTGCAGCACATCCATATCCTCCTTTATTTTAGTGATGTACAGTCTGCTGTCATTATCTGACTCCTGGCTCCTCTGCAGGTTCTGCTCAGAAGAGACCAGGTCAGATTGGACCTTCTCTAACACCATCTGTTGCCTATTTGCCAGATTTTGGCTTTCAGCACATCTATCCTGCATGTCTCCCATATATAGGTACAGGTATGCTGCTATCCTGGCAATCTTATTGTGTTCCTCTTTGGCTTTAGGAGCCATATATAGTTCACTCAGGGCCACATGTAAGGGACCCTGATCTCTATATATATCTGACCCTGTTTCAGTGACCTGTTGTGTGATGGCCTGCAACCACACATCCTGGCCCTGTTCGGTCCATTCACCTCTCACAAATAGCTTATGCAAGAGGTGCTCTCTGGCTATTTTCATATCTACCAAGGTCGTCATTCTAGAGATTGGTCTCTGTCCTGACTTACAGAAGTTAGTATTTTAGTTTTGCAGAACAGAACTTTTCTTGGAGTGTCCCTTTTGAGGAATGCTTCACAGCGTAATGCAGCGTGGTGATCCGACCGGATGTATGTATCCCGTCAGTTAGCACACTGTATTAAGCTGCACAAGTGGTAGATCTAACCCAACGTCTCGGCTCGAGCCCCCACTTTGTAAGAGGATTCAATTCAGCACTACAGCCAAGTTAACGCCTAGTCTAGAATACTGAATGAAAACCCTTATTGATATATCTTTAGGTCCAGTTCATGCGTTCTGGATGACTACCCTTGTATAACACCCCTCTCTTGGAATCCCCCTGACCCCACTGAGCCAAGAAGTAATTCTGTTTTGCAAGTTTAAAAGGTTTATTTGATAAATTAAAATATATATCACACTTTATAATAAATTAATAATTGAATAGCACACTTAATCTGATATGATAAAGATCAACAACGGAGAATCTGGCACTAGCACACTTCTTTAATCACTAATGAGTTGACATGAAATGGATAAGGTAGCACACTGGTAAATAGGAACAAAAGTATAATGTGGTAGAGGATGCTTTATGTAGGCTCAGGTGGATGCAATATTCAATGAATGCAGTACAGAAAATACGCAATATGATTTCAACCAAACAATGTACTCACTTTTCTCTGGCTACTCCCCTCCCCCCCTTGATGCAAGGCAAGGAAATGGAAGGAAAACACACAGTTCTCAGAAATGCAATCAACTGTAATTCAGTTCAATCCAGCAAGCTTAAACAGAAGTTTGAAAACACAGGCAAATGCTTTGATAGGTGCTAGCAATGAATGAGAAATATGCTGGAAACGCTCTTAATTCCCTTTTAGAGGTTCAGGATGAGTGGTATCTAGTTAATATTAGTCCAGGCTCACACTAGCAATGATGCAGGGATAGTTAGCAGGTTAAACGAATTTCTGGCAAATGAAATCAGGCAGCAGCAGTTTTTTTACATGTGAAGAAATTGCAAATCGCGGCAAAATTCGCGGATGCGCCGAGCGCTATTACAAAGGAACCGCAAGGACTATCTCTACCGTTTTGGGGTCCTAGGAAAGCCTGGGATCTCAGCTTCCAAATGAAAGTTATTGCAAGTCTCTAGCCCAAACGGTTGCGGAGATATGAGTAATTTAGTAAAGGTCGTTTTTGGTTTTGTAAATTTTAAACGCACACTTTTTCAAAATGACAAATTTTACTAGAAATGACAGGTGACAGATAGGAGGCAGTTCTACTTAGGTTAAATAGATTGAATTAGATGAATTTAAACTAAGAGATGTGTTCTGAGTTTTGCTAAGTACTCACAAGAGATTTTGAACAGGAAAGCGACTTGGTCACGATCTTCAGTCTGGTCAGGTCTTTCCGGATTCTGCTCACAGCGCCTGGTCTGGTCTCGGCAAGGCACAGCACTGCTTTCTCTCTGGTCTGGTCTCTGCTAGGCACAGCACTGCTTTCTCTCTGGTCTGGTCTCTGCTAGGCACAGCACTGCTTTCTCTCTGGTCTGGTCTCTGCTCTGGATAGATTGAAGTCTCTAGTTTGGCTTTCTGGAGTTTGATGGAGGTAAGTATGGATTTTTCCGGCAGGGCTTCCAGCGGCAGATGAAATTGAATCTCTCTATGTGTCCTGACTCTCTGCTTTTATCTGTTTCTTGAGAATGGGTGTGTGTGTTGCATCACTAGACTTGCCCCTCTCATTCGTCATTGGTCAGGCTTCCATTCCTCCGCTTGATTGGCAAACTGAACTGTGAGTCAGATTGATGTCATTTTATGATCTCTTGAAACAACCTCCCTTATCATCTGTGCACCCAAATATATATATGATCAAAATCCATACTTCAGAGTTACACAGTTGTTTGAAATTACATATACATGGTGTGGCTGAATTTAGCCATGTCTATGTCCAAATCTGCTCATTCTCGGAGCTTGCATTCAAAGAGTGTACATAATTGACTTTTTAACTGCTTTTTCAATTTCCGACATGGACCCAACTTTACATACATGTGTGCAGGGGGTAGGGACATTAACTAATGAAGTTTCAGATTTTTAACATGCACACATTTAGAGTAATATCCACTTTTCCGCTAAAACCCCCCTGAACATACCACCGGTTCCTACCACGTCTTAAACTGTGGGCAGAAAAATCACAAGAATTATGGTATCATTTATAAAATTTTCACATGTCCGCACTATGAATTATCCCCCTTTTTATAAAACCATATCCTTGCTGCAGGGGTGTGTCTTTTCAGGTCACATGGTACAGAAACCAGTCTTTCCAGTTTCTGCCAAGCCAGCTTGCTTCTCACAGGCAGTGCCCCTCCCAGCTTCTCCAGGAGGAAGCCACTTTTTACGACATCTGTAATAAAAACCTTTGCCTGAGTGGAGAGGGCTTTGTTCACTCTCTGGCAGAGCACAGGAAATTCAATTATCAGATAGATGGCATATCCTTAGTGTGGGCAGCAAAAGGAACATTGGCCTGGGAACATAGTTGTGACTCAAGTTTCACTCCTGATGGGATCCGTTGCTAGGCAAAATCAAGTTCCTTAAGCCAGACCTTCAGCTAACTTTTTGTTGCTTTTAAAATAACTTGTAATTTTACACATGCAGCTAGAATGCTGATTCTAAGTGCAAAACTATGACATTTCAACAGTTACAAAGGCATGTGACACCAAACATAGGTCACTCATTTAATTTAACATTTTCGATTTTGGTGGTTTTAAATCCAGTTGCAGTTAGGCTTAAGCTGCTGACTCCATAGCATTTTTGTTATAAGCATTGTTTTTGGGCTCTTCATTTCCCAGATTTTGTAGGCACACAAAACTCCATTCTGCCAAATGTCTGCTGGTGTTCAGTGAATATTTTGCACATGTTGCAAGGTTTGAAATAGGCATTTTGCTTGCCTTCAGAAAAACACACAGTGGGTTTTAAAACGCCGGCTTTTGGATAGTGGTGAGTACTGGTACTGCACCCATTTTTGGGATTTTCTTGGATTAATGCATTCTAAACAGGAATGGTTCTTACATGGTAGTAAATCCTTGCTTAACATTGTTTTGATGGGGCTCCTTACAGTAAGATGGTTATGTGGAACCCCACAAAAAGGGTTGAATCTTTAAAGTGGTCCAATGAGTCACGATTTCAGCAACTTTTTGACATCAGTAAAATTGGATTTTGTTAACAAAGACCTTTCTTTACCCTGGTGGGTGGCAAGTTAGGTAACCATTTTGGTGTGCGCACAACTGCGCAGCTTTCCTGGATTTCGGCGCACATGTGGGTTTTCCGCCATCTTGAATTTCCTAAGCCCACAGCACCAAATGTTGTAGCAGGGTAGCTTAAACGTGGGTCAGGACACCCTACAAAAGTCACTTTAAAACGTGCTAAAAATTCCATAAATTAGGCCCGTAGGGCGTTAGTGCACAAGGGTATCAGAGGAAAAGCAGTTAAACATGCTAAAATGCATAGTATATATTGAGGATTTTCCCTTAAGAACTGCTAATGAAATCTATGGATTTTCGAAAATGTCTTTAAAATATTCATAGGAAAATGCACTCTACTTTTCCTAAAGGTTGTTCTGTAAAGGGGATTGGCATAGTAAAGTTGGAGATGTCCTGCTTGTTTATAAGAAGAAAGGGCCTGAATGATGCCCTAGCTACCTCAAGTTAATCAGACATCATGTATGAACATCCTACACAGCAATGATTGACAGTACTTCACGGCTTCAGTCTTGTTGGCAGGGCTATTACAAAAAGAAAACAAGAAATACATCAAACGTCTGTCCTTCGGGGAAGACCAGCATTTCAGCTTGCTAGTCACAGGCCGATTTCCCAATGTGTTGAACCACCTAGGACAGTGATCCTTGTGAAAACTGCAGGCCACACAGAGTGCCTGAAAAAAAAACTGACATGGGTGCTTCCTTTGCAATGCCTGTAGTCACCTTACATCACCTCAAGTGCCTTGCTTGATTCACAACATAAACGACAATCAATACGTATACCTTTGCTTCACTTGTGTTCCTCAATTTTTCTGAGGTTAATTGGGAGCTGAGAAATGTCAGAAGTATACCAAGGAAAAGTAAAACCAGGTATGAGAATACACACACGGATGCACACATGTACACTGTTTTGCCTTATCAGCAAATGTAAAACTAGAAGTGGACATGTGAGACATTGCAGGTGGAATTGGTGGTCACTAATAGCCCTCCTCATGTACACCTCTGTTAAACTTTATTTTAAACCACACACATTATGAGTCTGCCTCACCCATGCTACTAGACCTCCAAAAAAGGAATAGTGTGATGGATTGCCATTTGGCAAGGCTGTAGAAGCCTTGACTATTTTTATTTTTTATTAATGTAATAAAATCGTGCAGGTAATTCCATCTATAAAATTGTAACATGTTGATCGGCTTCTCCTTTCATAAGTTCCATGCCAAAAGCATAGTGTACACGTGTGCACCGCTGCGTCAGTAGCCTGATTGCAGCGACTGCCCTACAGTGGCACAGAACAGGATCATGTCACAGGAGTCCACTTCACAGCTGAAATGACAACCAAAGTCACTGCAGCACAGGGGTGGCATTCAAGATGTGCAGACATGTTCCAAAATATTATGATTATAAGTGCCCCACTGTTGGTGGCTGGGCAAACTCTAAATATAAGCCCTGCATGAGTTAGATCATGGTGCATGGTACTGATCATAATCATTACTGCCAAATTCAATTTGATATCACACATTTGTCAGCTCCTGAGAGACAACTAAGGTGTGGAAATTGATCTGTATTTCAGCCAGACAAGTGCCAAGTGACAGATCAGGAACCTTAATGGTCATGCCTCCTTTTTGTATCTCTTTAGGAGCGTAGGTAAAACCCTCCTCCAGGCAGGAATCAAAGGAACACTCCCATTCAAAAGTTGTTGCCTCACACCAGGGGGTTACATACCAAAGAGCCCTTTAAACCTAATGAGAAGGGAAGGGGGAGAGGTTAGTGTAGACGTTGAGAGCTCTGTATAGTTCCACCATCTTTTTTCTCTATGCCTCTATCACTCCTTCCTGCCCCCACCTATTACAAAGCACTTTGGGTGTGATGGCAAAATCCACTTTTTTCAAGAACAGGGATTGTACCCCTAAAGCAGGCTATTTTGATTACAATCACCTGTGGTTTTTTGGCTTTATAAGAAGGCATCTCACACCACTTCCCTGAATTATATTTTGGACTTCAACACTTGAAGAAGATTTCAATGGACCTTGTTGGGAGAGGAGTCTTTTCCAAAGTTCTCCGGTTGTAAGTTGAAGACAGATCTTCCAAGTCACAGACAGGCTCCATCCCCTAACCATCCCCAGGGTCCATTGGGGTGAACCTTCTGCTGGAACAAGACATGTCTTTTAGACAGACACCGCGGTACCCAGGATCTCACTGTGCTGAAGGACCTCTGCAGTTGTGTGCCAGCCTCCCCTGTGTTTGGTAGCATGAGAACATCACTAATTGTCTCCCTGAGCCCATGCATTGGGACTCACAGCACCCTGAGAGCCAAGACAGCTGGGATACTTGTGTTCTATCTGTTGAACGGCTTTGAGATGTTTTCAAGACCCCGTTGACACATTCAAACCAGCATGACCACCTGGTGTTGCCTTTTGCGCTCTCCTGATCTTCAGCACCAAGGGGTCTGTTTCAGCACTGCCGTAACACCAAGGACCACAAAAACGCTCTATTGACTCATTCCTTCCTATTTGGTCAAATTCTGTGCCCTAGAGTCTGGCTAGGTCACCTTTATCCCTTTTCAACCCAAGAGCATTTCCTTTTAAAGAACATTATGGTTATTATTTGACTTATACCCCTGATTCATTTCTCAGAGTGCTGCATCCTGACATCTTTGCTTATTCTGTGTTATTTTCTCAGGTGTAGGTTTTGTGTAGTGATTTTCTAGTTACTTAGAATTGTGCATGGTGTGTTTAATTAAAGTGTATATATGTGTATGGAACCTTTTTTGTACATTTCTTTATTTTGGACTGTTTCTACCGAACCACTTATACACCCCTCTGTACCATAGGTATATCTCTTAACTGTGCCTGTTTACCTTAATGATGGTTTTGGTTCTTAGTTTGTAGAACTGTGAGAGGGCTGAGTAGGCTCATTATCCTCTGCTCATCCTTGTAATCCTGCAGGGCAGAACTCCATTTGCCACAATAGGACTATCCAATGCTATGCTACCAAGTGCCCAATACAGATACTGTGGTACTAGCTGGGGCCACATCACTATAACACCAACTTTGACACATTGAGCCTCATTACGAGGTTGGAGGTAGCCATGGTGCTATTAGCACCATGGCTGCCTCGACACCGGGCTCCATTACCGGGTTCCTTCAATGGGAAATAACTGGGTCATTCCAACATTGTAGGACCCGGTAATTCCTCCTTGAAGGAACCATTCCCCATTCCCATTTGAGCCCTCATAGGGCTCAATGGGAATGGGGAGGGAGGTAATAATGGCACATTACAAATGGCCCATTATTAGCTCCCTCTTCCCCTTGCGGGACCCGGAAAGGATGTCTGGTTTTATCAGACGTCTGTTCCGTGTCCCGCAAAGGGAACCTCATAATCAGTGCTCCCGTAATGAAGGGTGTCGGTCCCATACCGGCACCCTTCATTACGGGACCACAATGGTCAACCCATTATCTTACAATTTTCTCAAAGCACTTCTAAAATAATTCCATCCAGAGGTGCACAATGCAAAAGGCTAAATGTACAACCTGCGGAACATGGTGTTAAATCACTCCATAATTAATCACTACCTTCACAACCTACCGTACTAGTGGAATTTGTATTTTGCCTGAAACAAAGTCTTTAGGTCAGTTACTGAAGTCTTAATTGCAGTACTGAAAAGGAGTTCTTGCTCCGGCCTAGGCTCGTTCTCTGAAATTAGCCAATCACAGAGGCTGATTTCGAATGGCTTAAACATTGAATCATTATTAATCTATAGGCTTTACCATCTCTTAAATGGAAAGTCTGGTTTGACAACTGCATGTATTCTGCCATGGATGTGAAGGACTGCGCAACCTGCCACAGTACACCTTCTTTACCAGAACGATGAATGTGGTCACCATGATTCTACCCTTACATTTAACTATCCCCCTCATGCTCTGTGGGGTTTTGAGTACCACGTTTAATTTTCTCTCATCCCAACTCTCCATGATTAAGTGGATATCAGTGCATGCCAATCTCTCCCACCAGAACACAAATCAGTGCCACAGAGACGCCATTGTCCAGCGCCGCCACCAACACTGGTCTTCAAATGTGATTAATTATGGCAGTGATCAGCCACCATACGTAACTACTTCATCTTCAGCTTCTGGCATCCCCATTCTCGTATCATTCTATGTTGTCTTCCAAGCAGACACATGTGGACTCCTCAAAGTCTAAGCAGCAGAATGTGTTAATGCTCCTGCATCCCACATCTTTGTACTTCTTTCTTCTCCTTAATTGTCCAACCCACCCACCACCCAGCCCTCTTCTCCACCTTCTCCTATGGTTCCATAACCTTTAATGCACCTGTGTCCTTTCAATAAGCTTCTTTTTTCCTCAACCCTGGCAGTGTTAACATCTCCATTCCAGGCCCATTCATTCTTCCTTTTTCTCCAGTTTTTCCGATGCCCTTCCCCCATTTATCTTCATGTACCTATTCCCATTAACCTGAACCTTCAGTCGCCACATTGGAATCTTTCTTTCAACCCAATGGGCCTCATTACACGGTAGGCGGTAAGGGTTTACCGGTACTGGTATTTTACCGGTACTGGTAAACACTTACTGCCTTACTACGAGGTCCCTTTGCGGGTTGGGGAATTTAACGCCTGCTTTTTGCAGGCGTTAAAAACCAACCCGCAAAGGGACCAGGGAGCTAATTATGGTACCGCAATTTGCGGTGCCGTAATTAGCACCTTCCCCATTCCCATTATGCCCTATGGGGCAAAAATGGGAATGGGGAAGGGCAATGGGGGTAGGGGGAATTACCGCCCCACCACCCTTGGAATAGGGCGGTAATTCCCCTTTCCACCAAGGCGGTGCTGGTATTTTGCCGGCATGGACCAAGGTGCTAATAGCACCTTGGTCCACTGCCATCCGTGTAATGAGGCCCAATGACTTGACTGGAATCCTACAATCACTGTAATGCACTGTACTTGTTCTTTGTTAAAAAACACATAAAAAATAATGTCTTTATACCACTTTCTGCTTTTTTACGACTTTCTTCTAATTTGTAATGTATGCTGGGGGGAGGGGCAGATGAGGATGACGCAGTTGAAAACCTTCCCCACGTGACCACATCATGTATGTTCCTCCAGGACTTATTTGCCAAATGCAGCCCCTTCCTCTTCCTGCCCCCTTCTTTGCAGAGCACTTCAGCCAGCCAAACACGTGGGCTACTTTAGCGCTAATCCAATATGCACTCTGGTCTATTTCACTGCTTCCCCACCCACCAGTTCCTCCCTTCTAACAGCAGCGTCAAGCTATGGCACTAATGGTATTAATGCTAAAAGGTATGTTGGATTGCCATTTGCGAATGATGATTGCCATAACAATTGCAGCAGAATGCCATACCATGTTGGTAATAGCCAGCCATCCACTTTAATTGCCTGTAATGTGCTTGGGTATATATTTAGTGTGGAGGCTGCTATGGACCATTCAAGGTTTTTTTTTTTTTACTCTGAATTTTATTCTGACATATTTATTGATTTTTCAGTCTGTCTAAACAGCCGACCAGCTTTAACAATTGAGAAGCCTTCAGAGTACTTTTTGGGCATTGTCCCTTCAGCTTAAATTTCAGGCTCTATCCCTATTAAGCCTCAGATGAAGAGCAGTGGAAAGCTCGAAACACGTGTTAGGCTGTTGCTTGTACTAAACCTTGGACTTTAAAGCCTGTTCTTTCATACAAATCACCTGGACTCCCAATTTCTATTTTGATATACTTGGCACAGTGAAACTGGGACTTGTTTGTGTTATATTTATTGGCCAGTCTGTAAAAATGGGTCTGATATAACGGAAAGGTAAATCTATTCAAGTATGAACATGATACTCGTATTCACAGTATTTAAAAAGTCGCCAGCGGTGTTCGAGTCTGGCATGGGAACCATAGACATCTGATTCACGTGGATTCCCACAGTGTTGTGGGTTCAGTATGAACCAGGTAAGTAAAAAACACGATCCGATAGTGTGTCGTTCATAATTTCTTTGCCTCTGAGATATCACGTTGAGTCTGGCACATCCATCTAAAATAGAATCTTCCAGACGCCCTCAGGACTAGTATGGGTGAACTACTTTAGGGACAATCCAACACATTCCAAATGTTGAGGTATTTGAAGCCCTGCAAACCTTTTAAATGCTTACAAAGGTTCTTCTGTAATTGTTTGAGGACACCAAGGGTACAGAATTAGGGCCCTGGAAGGGTGGGCAGGATGCTGTGATTTTCCATGTCTGTACGTTACATTGTAGAGGGACATGTTAAACTTTATTTCTATTTCCAGTGTTTCTTGAGATGGACATAGAAGAAAGTATTTAATAATGGCTCGGAACCTACTGGTGTTGGGAATAGTTTATGGAGCCCTGGGGCAGAGGAAGACAGAGGAGGGTGAAGGGTTTATAAGCGAGTTTTGTGTTGGTTTAGTGGGACAGGTTGAGAAGCTTAGCCAGGATTGTCTAATATGTGGGGCCTGAAGCCTGAATGGGTAGTTGGGCCCGCCACAGTGACATTAATACGGAAAATGTCCACACAGCCGTGCTGAGTGGTCATTTAGAGAATGTCAGTGGGCCTTGCGCAGTTAGGTCCTACTCTGTCTACACCTTTGAAGTCTGCAGCTCTGAAAGTGACCCATAAATATGCCTAGGTAACTAGACATTTGGAATGGTGGTATGCATGTATGCACAGCTCAATGTTGAAGCCCTTCACTCTACCCTACCCTTGACTGACTGCCTTTTCCCTATTTCTGTGAATAGTAAGTTCACAGTAGTAAATAACTAGGCATATAATGTTCCTATCACCCCTACACTCCCCTCTGCTTTCACCAGGTTTGGATATTTTGTCTTGTGAATACTGAATTATTATAGCGCTCCACAGCATTGTGCTGCTGCTCTGCAACTGTGAATAACTTTGCAAAGCCATGACCTGCTGCTTTTTTCCATGTCAAGATCTCGCAATTGGGATTCTTGGATCAGGGCTATATCAGGCTGCTTGGATTCCAAGCATGTATGTGTATTCTTCCTCTTTAACTATTAACAAGCCATTCCAGGTTAACAGGTGTTATGCACATACATCATGACAGCATAGAAAATAAACTGGGAGGGCCCAATCGTACTCTTCTTACATAACATGCTCATAACAATATGCTACCAATCAAACGTCAATCTTTCACCATACTAATCGAATGAAACGACATCCTTCTCCCCCTCTCAGTATTGGTCGTAGTAGCATGTTCTTGTGTAGTCATCATCAGAACATACACAATGTCATTATGTGGCTGTTCCATAGTGTCTTTCTCCACAGTAGTATAGATAAAGTAGCCAGGCCAAATAGTCAAATGTCTATAGGTCTTAATCAATAGCCTATGTACAGCTTGTACATTGCAACTACCGATCTTTGGAGGATAGCTCAGGGGCAACATGCTTGCCTCAGAAGCAAGACAGCACGGAGCAACACAGGTTTGATTCCCCAGTCTGTGCTTAGAAACCTCTGGGTATTAAGTGTGTTATAAATAACAAATTACAATTTCCACCAGGATAATAAATAAACAAGCAGTGTTGTATGTTTTCTTCCAAGATGGATTTAATTCGTGAGATTTATTGTATGCGTTTAATCATAGTATTTGAATACTTACAACAGGAGATAGAAGTGTCTTACTATCAATTGACAGGACATTTAGGAGCTTGAGCTTTAATTTCTTACATGCATAGAAGCAATCACAGTAAATAGGATACAAGTATCTTTCCTATTCACTACACTTTAAAAACTCCACTTTAAGTGCATGTGTAGTCTTTTCAATCAGTGACCGCCTTCCCTTTTCCTTGGAGGCTCACCAGTACTCAATGATGATATAAATCTTGACATTAACATTTTTGCTGAAGTGGGATCCAACATTTGTCAGTGACTTCCACCAGGGCAATCTTAACTCCATGACGATGGAGCGGAACATTTCACTCAGAATCCATAGCCGACTGGCCAGCAGGCGGGGCTGCAATTTGGCCATGAGAGTCCTTGCAAGGAATTAAGCGTAGCACATTCAGAAACTGCATTTTCATTTGTCAAGTCACAGGCGTCCTTGTGCCCCAGATGATAGGGGGAGCAGAATGCGCAAAACGTGTTCAATTTGATTCTGACGGGCAGAGTCAATGATATGCGCTCGATGTTACTCTGCGGGGATATGGAACAGGCACACAATTAAGAAGTGAATAGATGTGTTGCACTGCTAAGCCTGAAAACCAATGTTTATTGTGGGCCCGTTTTGTGAAATCTTTTTCTAAGAACATTTAGGCTGTTATTCCCATGAAATAGATGTTGGGAAGTACAGTGAGAAATGAGCTCAAGATAGATCATTGTATTTTTAGAGTTTCTGTTTCTTTGTTCTCTTTTCTTTTTTTATTAACTTCTCCAACAGACAGGTATGGGAATCTGTACTCTCGGCGGCCATCTTGAATAATCCACTCCACAATAGAAAGGACAAACATATATGCCAATGGAAAGGACATGGATAGTGGGATGTGTGTGTCCATGCCAATGCAAATGTAACATTAAGCGACTCAAGAAACAAGTTATACATTTCATTTTTACTAAAATGAGACAATCTAAAGAAATAATGAGTTCTGCCAGCAATCATATAAATACATTTCAAAGTGATGCCCTGCGCATGGAGTTCTTCTTTTGATGTGGAAAGAGCAACCATTATTCTGATTATTTCCTATTACCTAATCTTTGTATCAGGTAATAATGTCCCTTCAGGGAAAAGCCATTTGCAACATTATATAAGGTGACATTATGTATGGGGACAGTTTGCAGGGATTCCCCCTGCTCCCCTTGTTAAAAAAAATAAAAAAAAATTAAAAAAAAAAAACGAGGGTATCTGGGATGTTGCCCGCTTGTTCAATGTAATAATGTCTCCACAAAAAACAGTGACTTTTTTGTCAGGAGACATTTTTGCGGGGAAGTTAATGCATTGAACCTTATTTTTTATGTTTGTATTTGTTTTTCACAGCTTTCATTGTGTCTGTGTCGACACTCATGGAAGTGAACATCTGTCAAGTATTTAGTCTCTGTGGTTGAGCGATTTACGTTAGGAATTGGTGACGTTTCTGTGTGTCCAGTTGCAGATCTCCAGGATCAGACCTCTCCAGTCAGGGACTTCCAGAATCCTGTGAGGAGCTGTACGTGCCTCCTTGCAGAGGAAGAAAGATGGTCCTAGTGTAAGAAGCATAGGTATCAAATTGTGCCTTTAAGACAGTGGAGCTTATGGTTTTCTTCAAAGTGGGATGGTTGCTGTAGGCAGGCCTCGCATGTGAGGGTTCTGTGTGCTTTTTTTCAGATGGGAATTCTGCACATTAACGGTTTCACGTTTGGTTGGGCAATACATTTAGCACATGGTATGGCCAAGAAAGCAGCGTGGGCCTTGTGTTCTGAGCTATTCAGAAGCTTTCCAACAAAAACCTTTGAAATTGGTGTAGAGAGTACTCAAGTAAATCCAGTTTCCCACGGAGAGACAGGGGTAAGGTCTCTTGACAGACGCAAGATTAGACATGGCCGAGCTCATTTATCCTGCATCTTCTGCAACATGGGATGTATTCTTCAAAGTCTCTTGTTATATACTTTGCAGAATGTAAGTAAATACAGTACCAAGGCCCTGGGAAGTTCAAGCCAATATTTAGTTTTCTAATTGGATGATCCGGTGTAGTTCTGTATGGCAGCTGCATTTTAGTCATTGCATTTTTTATTAGCTATCAAGTAACCTCTTACATCCACCCTGTTGTGACTGAAACAAAGACTTCCTTTTTAGTAAGGGTAGTGAATTTATGTTAGTGCATGGAACTAACCCATGCATTGGGAAAAAAGGGGCGAAAAGCTTTCCATTTCAAGTGCATGCGCTATCCTTTAAAATGTGGCTGAAAATGTGAGTTTGTGCATGCAATAACACCATTCTTGGGTGTGCATTCATAGTTTTTTGAGTGTGCTAATGCAGTGCATTTTGGTAGTAAAAAAAAGTGCTGTCAATTTACCGGCAGGTCAGACAATTTTAAAAGAGCACAGTGGGTTACAAAGCCAGTCTTTGATGGACCTAATGCGCTAATGAATGGTCAGGTGTGCACATCATGCTAATTGGAAATATCCACACAGGCAGGGTTATCCGACTGACAATGGAATTGGCCAAAGAATCCACCCTTCTTGCTGTCATGCCTTATTGTACCATTGAAACCCCACCCGCCCAAAGACTTCTCTGAGCCAAGGCATGAGTCGCTGAACATCTACACCAACTACTGGGTGTTTACCCTAGGATGAATGTGGGATATTAGGGGTCTTTGAAACAGAGTCACAGAACCTATGCCAGTTCAATGCAGGTGCTCTACAGCAGCTGGAATAGATTTGTGGTTGCCATGAATTGTTGTAACAGATGTGCTTCCAGACTTCAAGATTGTGTCCCTGAATTGGCAATTGCCAGTTGGAAAGATAGTGTTTCACTATATTGTAAGTAAATGAATGTTTTGTTAAACTCGAGTGCTATTGACTATGACTGGGTATAATGCTTATCTATGCAAAATTTGACTGGGGCATGATCACATAGAGTATAAATGACCACCGTTTAGCAACATATTTACCAATGATATTCATTTGTTGCAATTTAAACTTTGAACAATATAACTGCACTTAGGCTGAGATAAGGGGGGGGTGGTTAATTTACAAGGTGTTTACAGGTGTGGATATGGGCTTTCTTATGCCAGAAGGCATGATATATGTACATAAACAACGGAGCAACGTTCTTACAGAACCCCAGTTGATGAAGATAAGAGTGTATGTTTCCAGAACGGCTGTGAGATATTTACACATTGTATACAATCTGGTTGATTGACCTATGAACCTATTACAAATACATTCGAGTAATATTGCGTCTTTGCCTGCACAACCATTGATGGATATTTTGTTTTCTGTATCGTGTTCTCTGAATTGACATATATCAGTAGGATTGCAAAGTGAAAACTGTTTGGGTTCAGAGCTGCACCCAACATCTGTGGAAAGCAGGTTAGACTGAGTGGTACCTACTGTGTACATGGCGTTGGCAATGTTGACCTTTACCACCTAAAAGGGGCAGGTGGCAGCACAGAGATGTAATGGTTTTCATAAGCTCTCCTAATGACTGACCTCCGAAATCCACGGTTCAGGGACATCATGCAGCCGAGGAATAACTGAATGAAATAAGGGCACATCTCAATGTTGAAAGTTCCAGAGTAGTTTACGGTTGGGTGGTTCAGGCACATGTTTGCCTTTATTAGTAGCTAGGTAGTGGTGTGAGCCCACCAGGAGGATTGGAATGCAAGCTTCAACTGCCGGCTTGTATTCCTTTCCTTGTTCCTACATCGCCACCACAACCCAGAGCCACCATGTCATTTTCCTCAGGCACAGCCCTATGCTGGTATATCTCTCTCACGTCATCCCCCCGCGTACCACCAACTTTGCTCAACATGCCTCATGACACATCCTCTTCTTCTGCAAGAGATGTGCTCACTTTACATGTTCCTCTACTCATTGGGCAGCTTTGGTTGCCGTTCTTTTTGAAGAAATGTGGGCATGCACAACATGTGCAGTGATTT
This sequence comes from Ambystoma mexicanum, assembly GCF_040938575.1. NCBI lineage: Eukaryota > Metazoa > Chordata > Amphibia > Caudata > Ambystomatidae > Ambystoma > Ambystoma mexicanum. The sequence continues at coordinate 1,512,001,952 of NC_090937.1, read as the reverse complement.
CCGGTTCTTTTTATGAACAATACCGCTGTAATGTTATTTTCAAAATGGCAATAAAAATATTTCAAAATAAAAATAAATAAAAAATATATGAGCACCAAGACAAAAGACCCCACAGCGAGGTGCACTTGGCTAATAATGACTTTGAGCACTCATCAAGTCCTTCACGTTGCTCGGGCCCTTGGTCCTGCCTTGGTTCACGCTAGTTAGCCAATGTAAACCATGCACCACTACAACAATCCTACAACAAAACCCAAATGGGAAACGTTATGTTCCAAAACCTTGAAGTCTCCAGCTATAAAGCAAACAAACGTTATGGGTGATCATAACTGGTGGCCATGAGTGTGAATTGGGTCACGTCAAGAAGGGTTACCCCAATGACAGCCTTGTTTGATGGCATTATCTGTGTGGACATTAAAAGTCTGCAAAATTAGAAAAGGATCTGTGGTATGTAAAATTTCAACAGAGAAAGGTTAAAAACATCAGAGCAAAATGGTCCATATTGTATGAAATTTGAATATGTATTCCATCCTCTGGAACAGCCTTCCTGCCTCCCTCTGTCTTGCGGCAGGTCGTCTTAAATTCTGGAAACTCCTCAAGACGTTCCTGTTTGCCTCCTTCTCTCTCCCTCTTTCTTGCTAACCACCTATTTCAGCTCTGTCACTCTCCCTTCTCTACTTTGGTCAGATTCGCTGACTGACTGCCTGGTGCACCTTCAGAGCCTCACAGGTCCCAAGCTCTCTTCGCCAGCCTCCTGCACTTGCCTCCGTGCCTTGCACTTGCCACAGCACTACTGCACTTAGGTTACTACCCATGAGCATGGTATCTCTCTGCATCTTAACCCAGGTTCTGATGGGACTGGGCACACTTGATCACTACTGCCCCCCACACACATACTTTTCTGTGCACCCGCATTATCCGAATGTTGCATGCCTAGTAAGATCGCTTGTCTTGTCTCCCTTATGTCTTCCACTCCCATGCATGGTTGTGCTTTGAAGCACTTGTGTATATGCAAATAATAAATTATCAATCAATCAATCAATCAGTCAGTACTGCACATTGAACCAATAAAGATTACTCCATAGATGATTAATCCTACTTTCTATTGCTTACAGTGTTGAATTGCTCAAGGTGTAGAACAGCCACATCACCACAACTCTGATATCTAGATTTATTATCTAAATTAGGTGCCATTTTATAATGAAGTGTAAGTGCTGAATAGTCTGAGCAACGGGGTCCAATCTTGGAATTCGAGGGAACCCACCCATGAATAATTACTCTATGAGCAAGGCATGTTTAATTGATGACTGTGCAATGACTAGACCGCAACTAGGAATGGTACAAACAAACTTTATTTTAAATTAGCCTCGGTGGGACCCATTGTGCAGCCCATGAAGATCAACTACTGAAGACAATTAGAAAAACGCACCTTGCAGCTTAACTGAAACCCTGGGCCTATGTATTTACCCTTACCTTATGTGGGGCGAGAGTGCAGACTTCACTTCCGTTGGGGTGGCGGGGGGGTTAAGGGGGGGTGGTTCGTTGGAGGACAAAAGAGGGCGGCCTGATAAGTTGCTGTTGATAGTGGTAGTAAATCGACCTGACAGGGCCCCCAGAGGGCTGCCGCTTCAACCTTATAGTCCCACCTTTTAATTTGTTAGACCATGCGGTCACTACTACAGTGCTGACATTTTTAAAAGACAAAAATAATGAAAACAGATATATATATGTATAATAAGTATGAAAAGAATTTGAAAAGTTGACTTGTCGACCAAACAAATAAAGTTGTAGCCCATCGCTGCTAATTAGAGCCACACCAGCCACGGTGTAAACCATTTGAGCAGGTTATAAGTTATATCTCAAAAGAAAGAGATTATAACCCGTTAAAGAGATAGAAAGTGACCGCTTTTGAAGATCTCAAATCGAAATGAAGAAACCCAAACCTTGCTGTTAGCATAAACGAGCACAGGCGTTTTCTTTAACAGCTGAGCATAAAAGATTGTTCTTCATAATTGCGCTTTCTGATTGAAGTGGCGCAGCGCCTGTGTGTTGCGCGTTTGTCCTGGCACCTCAGAGAATGCCTCATTCCGCACCCATTAGTTGGGCAGCAGCAGAGACGCCACTAGTTCAGTTACAGCGTTCACAGCATAATTACATATCTTTACAAATGCACCGAGCGGAGCCCGTTTTTTTGGTTGCACAAATAGGAGGCAACCTTTCTGCGGATCCTGCTCCGGAGCTGGACCACGGCAAAAGAGCCTTACCTCCTGTTTGCTGGGATTCCTCTAGTTAATCTGCAACATGAGGGCCATTCTAATTTCCCATTGTGGCCGCGTCTGCATGCAGAACGTGTGACTGAAATTTAAAGCAAAGGGCCCTGTGTGTTGACGATGAGAAAACGGAGGCGGTAATCAGGTTTTGTTCCGATTTTGATTACTTTTTATTGAAAGGTTGTTCCAGGCCCCAGGGCCCTTTTGTAAATGTTACAGCTCTGGGAAGGGATAGAAGATGAAGAAGAAATCAAAATGGACTTCAGGAATTAATGTCGGAATTTGCCAGCAATGAATTGCGCGGGTGTAACCTGCACCACGAGTGCTAATCCATTTCGCGGGCCCGCGATATGGTTTGGAAGATCAGGATGCGGAAATCTGGAAGCGAATATTGATCTTCTCACGCACGTTTGTGTTCTTTAAATTGGACAACGGAAATGGCGTGTTCAGGTCTTGTTGCCAACATCTAATTAAAGATGGCCTTTATTTCTATTTATTTTTACGAAGACCTCAGGGTATTGAAGCGCTGTTCATCATAAGGCAACACTTCCTTGAATATTCCAATCCATTCGTACAAACAGATTTATTTATTTATTTATTTTTACATTTATAAAGCGTGCTGAGCCCAGAGGCCCAATGTCGCAAAATCAAAGAGGGAAGAGAGGCATTTTGAGGAATGTGGCCCCTAAGTCTTAAATACATCACTGGGAAAAGGGTTCATAAAGAGAAGCTGCAATAAAAGGGATGGGCGAACTAAATAGTTCACTTGGTTTGGTGCAGAGGTTGTTAACATGGGTAATCTCCCTGATGGTCCTTCAGAAGATCAGAGAAAACGTGACCGAGTATCATCTCACTCTGAAAGTGAGTTACCTGATGATACTCAAAATAGTATATGACATAATGAAGGATTCTGCAACGAATGGCTCTCTGGATGTATTGAACTATAACTCTTTCCAGCTCTAGCTAGAATAGTCAAAGAAGGGTCATGGGGGCCGTAGTCCAAAACATCTTGAGAGCCACGAGTTATGAAATGTGTACTACTTAACAGCAATCTTAAGATATAGAAAAGTCACTATATGGTGCTATAAAGTGACATGCTCTACCTATTTGGGGCTACACAATTCTAGAGAAGTCTAGAAAATGGGACTATCCAACAGGTGGGCCTTGTCACTTCCAAATTAGATATATTTGATCTGTCAAAGCTTTCAATTGATATGATAGGTTATTTATAACGCACTTAATACCCAGAGGTTTCTAAGCGCGGACCAGGGGATCAAAGCTTTGTTGCCCTGAGTCGTCTTGCTTTCAAGGCGAGCACGTTGCCGCTGAGCTATCCTCCCAATAGAGTTTTTCTTGTCGCTTGTACCAATCAGTTGCAATTTTAACTAGTAGGATGTAGTAATATGGGGCCACATGTCTTTTGTTGTGGTTTGATGTTTATTGTTTAATCCCATACAGCTTTCTAATGTCCATTCCATCAATGTTTGGACATTTAGATGAGGTTTCAAATCTGTCTTCAGTTGAGTCATTCACTTTCTCTCTCCTTTGTATCTTTCATTTATGGATTTCCTTAAAGCAGGAAAATACTCACTTCATAATATAATCTATATTATTACAGGGCCTGTGGTAGTGGCCATGTAGTCATGGTTAAGTTTCTCAACTCTTAGAAAGAGCACTATAACTTTGCCCCCCTGGATGAAATCTCAATAAACTTTGCGAAAGAAGTATAGGGCCCCCTCAAAACGATTCTATGAAGTTTGGTGTGGTTTCATCTGGGGGGGGAGTTATGGGGGACATAAAATGTGTGGAAATACTCATAGACACAATGGAAAATAAATGTTGCTCGCACCTACAGCACAAACCGCTGAACAGATTCTCACCAAATCTGCGCAATGAGTGTCGGCTTGCTTCCAACGAGTACTTTTGTAAATTTGGTGTAAATCCGTCCAGTCATTTTAATTTTAAATGGCCAAAAAGTAGGTAAATAAAAATGAGTGATATCTGGGTCTGGTCCGCTGACTCAATTCCCAATTCGGAGTCTGCTGACATTTCTGGGCCAATTAGGGGGTGGCGTGAAGGCAGCAAACATAGTACGCGCCCGCTGATTAGATGGTAAAAAATGTGAAGTGTGTAATAGTTTTTTAAATGGTCACCATGTTGTATCCCTGGATAGCCGCCAGTGTCCGTAGATAGTGTGGTGGGCAAAAAGTCTGGAAAACAAAGTCTGGAAAACATATTTGGGGATATTTGTTGGCAGACAGAGGGGCTAGAAAGGATAGAGGAGTGGAATAAAGTTGATAGGGAGCTATTTTTCTATGTGAATAAAGGTGGTGCAGGTGCCGCCAAGTCTGCGGAGATCGTTGCTGACCACGGACAGCGTGGTGAGAAGAAAGTCTGGTAAACACATTGCGGGTTATTTGGTGGCCAAAAAGAGAGCCTGGAAAGGTCGGGGGAGTGTAATAAAGTTGATAGGGAGCTGTTTTTATTGGTGAATAAAGGTGTTGAGTCCATGAACATGGTGGTAGTTTGTGGACCCGCATGTGCCATCCAGGTCATTTAAGGGGGATTAGCCAATCAGGTTTTGTGGGTCTGGAGGAGGAGTTAAAGTGTACAGGAATACAGGGTACATAGTATTTTCTTTGTTGTGTGTAGAGAAGATGGCTATCACTATGGCTGTGAAGGAGCATAGTGTGTGGATGTTGTGAGATTCCTTCGTCCATTCATTGAAGGTTGATAGTGAATCTTGTGGCATCTCTGCTACTATTGGATTGGACAAAGTGGAAGTTTTGTGGTATGCATATTGTGGGTTAAACAGAGTAAACTTATTGCCATTTTGTGAGAGAATCGTTCACTTTAAACATCTCGATATTGTTGTTGTGCATTGTGGAGGCAACATTTTGGGCTACGTGACGTCAGGATTGCAAGTTGCACTGAACGATATGTTGAGAAGCCTAATGGCACTGTTTTCAGCTGTGAAGATTATTTTTTTATGAAATCAAAGATAAATATGTAGACGTCCACATTTATTTTGTCCTCAGATGGTAGATAGCTTGTTAATGGAGGTGTATGTGCATTTTTGTAAGCTTTAGGAATGGTATCTTTTCACAAAGAAAAAGCAAGTTGGATGATGTAATAATTTTCGAGGAGATGGTGTGAATTTGACTGATGTCAGAAATCAGATTTTTTTTTCAATATCCAAAATGCATTAAAACTATTTTTGTGAACTTGTAAAATATGTTGTGAAGTATTATTTTAGTAGTTGTAGCAAATAAAAAGGAAAAAATAAATACGTTCAGTTCAACATGTGTTAGTTCAGTATATACAACCACCAACAAAATACAAAAAAAGGATATTTTAAACTTGTCCAGGGGTCCGTGAACAATCACATTGTTTGCAAACAATTCAGGTAGCAAAAAGTCCTGTGATTATTTTTTTTAGTTCTATTTTGTAACAGGGAAAGGTGGCTCCTAAAGGAAACTTTTTTTTGTGTTCTAGCTTTTATATTTTTGGGGAATTTTTTTTTTTTTTTGTAGGACAGCCGAAGAGGTAAGGTGGGAGAGGGAAATGAGGGAAGGGGCACCAACCACAGAAACAGATGGGCAGGTGGACAGGGGAACATGTTGGAGGTGCTTTAAGTGTAAGGTAATGGCAGAGTTTCTAGTGCTCATTGATTGGAGCCTTGAATGCACTTTGAAACTACTCCCCCCTGCAGAGTGGGGTGTTGCAGTATATACATAGTACTGATGTCTTCGAAAAATATGGATCAACATCCATTTATGACTTACAAGGTAGCTGGTGGGATCTACTGCCCCAAAAGAGTAGCCTGTGTGGTGGCAGTATTGGTTGAGGAAGATGAGGTAGAGGAAGTCAGCCTACAACTTCCTGAGAAAGGAACAGCCTTTCTCAGAGCATCAAGTGGTTGGATTTGGTGTGGCGGCGCATGGAGGTAATTCTGTAGGGGTACTACCCAGGTTGTATGCGACAGATTGCACTCGGTGCATTTCACCTATTTAGCCTGAGCCTTCGGTACATCCCCAATGGTGGTATAGAACTGCCACACCCATGATTTTCTGTGGGTGCTTGAGGTAGGTATTTCCTCTATCTCATCTTCCTGGCCCTCTTGATTCTTCTCTGCATCATTGCATTTTTCCATTGTCCAGGCCTTCCATCTGGTGCTGGTGGTGGTGGCTCCTGGGTAGGAAGGAGGGCCATGACGATATTTTAAGTTAAATAGTTGTTGTGCTAATACACTTTCAAGCATGTGCTGTCTTCTGGATTGCAGATGAAAAGTCAGTAAGAATAGTCGTACGGGATGTGCAAGGGTAAGCTTGCAGCTTAAAACTTACTAGATCGGCTGAAAATGCAGTTTTGAACTGCTTACGAAGCATGGACATGTTCACAATGCGCAGGCCCATTCGCAAACATGTCATCACACCACACGCACACTTGGTCATGTGACACTATCTGGAAAGTCTGTGAGACATCAGATGTTTGCGAACATCAGCGAACAAAACACAGTGTACAGAGTTGTAGAAAGTTGATAGAAGTGTTAAGAAAGGTGCTAGAAGGTGGGGGTTGGCACTGTTTTACTTCAAACTTCTTGGATTGGTCGAAAATGCTGCTATTGTGTGTGTGAGTATGACATTAGGAAGTTATAGCCAATTAGGGTGCACTATTAAAAACCTATGAAATTCAGTGAAAAAAAAACTATCCTAAAGGGACATTATGATTACAGTGAAAAACACATTGTTAAAGTGACTTTATGGTTAAGTTTCACTAATAAACACCCATGAAATTCAGTGAAAAAAGGATGTTATGGTTACATGTAAAACAAAAAAACCTTCACCAGTTATGGTAAGCTAAGCAACCATAACTCAGACCACCACCATGCCCTGCTAAGACTAACACCCAGAACATGAAAGATGATATCATAAATGTTATTGATGACATCACTGATGACATCACATATCTGGGCCACTTGTTTTTGTTCACTGGCATATCTATTCCCGTTGTTTTTGTTCACTGACAGTGAGAATTTCAAAAATCCAAACGTTTCTATATATCTAGACATTAAACTTGTTGTAACCTACTAATGGAAGTAGTTTCTGTAGGGTTTGGCTTCAGCTCATGGTGCACATAGATGGAGAAATAAACAGGCCTCAAACACACAATTAATTTGCGTACACGATGATGAACTATAATGTTCCTCCTTACTGAGGTTTCCCTGTATGTGCCTCAGGTTCCAATGCATTGTGTCTCTTTATATCTAATGTTTGTACAAGTGTGTAGTACATCTTGTATTGTTAGCTATTCATTTTAAGTGTAACATTAGACCAAATTGAGACAGCCTTGCAATCATTATTTTACTAACTAGTATCACCAGATTAAACATGTTGTATTTCTGTGGTGCATGCTCCATCCATTTCCTATGTGTATGTATTATTAGGTTATTTTATTAACAAGAACATTCCAATATAACTTTTTGTTCAAATGAGTACATGTTTTAGTATATTAGGTAGTTCATGAGAGGTCCCTCAATCATCCGTGATATGTTGCTGCCAACGTTGTATACACAACCCCTTCCAGCGACCTTTCATCAGAATTGGTTTGATACGTGATGTCAAAAGTGATGTTATCAATGACGTTTGTGATGCATTATTTCATATCCTGGGTGTTAGTCTTCGCAGTGCACAGTGGTTACTTAGCTTACTATAACTGGTACATTTCAAGGTTTTTTTCGGTTTTACTTGTAACTATAACATCCTTTTATCAAAGTTTTGTCACTGAATATAGAGAAATTGTCATGAAGTGTGCTAGCAATTGACTAGTTAATATTGAAGCAGTGTATTTGCATTAATAACTCTGCCCCCAAACAACTAAGACTGTAAAAAGGAAATTTGGGAAAGATATTAGAAAAGTGCAATAAAGATAGGTCATGCTAGAAACATGCCTTCGAGCATTAGACAGGCAACAAAATAATTGCCCATAATTCTCAGTCGATGCATTTAAAATCGTATAATATTAATATCATTTTGACTATGCCTAAATTCAAGAGCCAGCTCCGAAAAATAGATACTGCATAAACTGTCAATGTGTGATGCTTCTTTAATGCAGTTAATTTACAATAGAAACTGAATTGATGTGATATGATGTATTAAATTCACGAAGTGCTGAATAACCAGTGGACGAGTTCTTCACTGTCATTGCGCAAAAGAAAACAAACAAGGATACAGGTAAGATCAATAGATACAATACAACTAATTCGAACACAAGAAAATATAAAGCATTGTAATGTGGAATATAGAAGCAACACAATGTTAATGAAATAAACAATGATCAAACATAAATAGCGCATCTGAAAAGCCAAAGTGATCTTCGGAACTTCCCTTAAACCTCCACAAAACGTACATTTATTGCATGTTGACTTCACACTTGATCAGAAATTTGAATCTTTTGATTGGTGCTCAAACCTCCTTAAGTTATATTTGTGTTTGCCCCTCAATTGATGGCACCTTAGAGTCATTCCTCAGTAACCTACATACTTAAGCTAGGGCTGTCCATATGCTTTTAATTGGGTGATGCGTTAAAATACAAGCAGATGCAAGACAAAGCCTCATGTTAGTCGAGTTTTTATTTTTATTTTGGAAGTGGTTTTTTGTCATATTGTTGTAGCAGAACATGGACAAAATTTAGGTTACACATCATGCCAGCTGTGCGATCTCATATGCAACGTAACTTTGTTCACCTCAGAGCTCACAAAATAGGCGTTCACATTCGACATCTTCTCCGAACTAATGTTTCTTTGCGGCTGTACTGGTTTTGACATCCTTCTCTGGGAAGGTGCAGCTGACGAAGGGAAGTGTCTTGGACAGGTTCATTTAGTAAATGTGCTGCCTGTTACATGATATGTATGGGCTTGTTTTAGCATATAACATTCACTGCCAATCACATAATTGTATTAATGTATGTACCGAGGAACGATGTTACGGGAGTTGGTCAGTAGAAGTGCAAGGAGGTCTCGAGGCAAGTAACAGAATGTGTGAAAGGTGACAGTGAGAAGGAAGGGTCTTGAGCAGTTAGTAGAGCCTCAGGTAGGCTCACTGCGTATGATTATCTAATGGACATGAAATGGTAATAGTACTGCATATGCCAGCAGCCATGTTGTTGAATTTCAAGTTCTCTTTAGATCACAGAAAGACAGGAGTATTTCCAATTAATGTTTTAAAACATGTTTTCCAAAATCCTTCAATATGTATGAAATAAATAGTACATTATACAGAAAGTGTGACCGATAATTGCTGGCGTTCATAAAGTGCAGTTTATGAATTGTCCTGTTTTTATTACCTGTCTGAAAGACAACCTTTATTTGGTTATGTTTGATTGCATTTCTTGTATCGTCCTAAATCGTCGAACCTCCGGGGTGCTTCATTTGGCACTTTTTTAAGAAAACTATATGTTGTCCCAGAAATCACCAAAATAACCTTGTAGACTTTAAACGTATGTAAATGTTTCTTTTTTAGTGTAGCCCTGTTTGGAAAGAAATGGTACACTATTCTAAGAGGAAGAGGACGGTGGAACAGATGTTTGAAGGAGAAAGGGGGAGTCATTAATAGAGCATTTATATAGCGCTACTTATTATTTACCCACGGCTTGTGGTGCTCATTTATTGACCTCGGAAGGATGAAATGCTGAGTTTGGCACTGCCGGGATGCGAACCTGCGTCAGCAGGCTCAGCTATCAAAGACCGGCATAAGAATGATTCATGGGCTGTTTTCCTTTTCAAGAGTAGAGTTTCCATTTACCTCTTTAAATGCATGAGGGTGGCGGTAATACCAAAGTTTGGTGCTGTGTTTTTAGGTGTAGCGGAATATATCGTGCACATGTGTGTTTTCTAGTTCCCCCCAATTTTCCACATTTCAGCCTAGTGGCGTGGCTGCTTCTTGTGTTGTTTTGGCATCCGGCGATGGTGAGTTTTTCTGCCCAGTAATAGGGCCCTCCTCCAAACATAACTTAAGGTTATTTAGCAGTGGCCTCTACCAAAGGATCTGAGGTCATATCCCCCTCACATAACTCACTAGAACAATGGATTCATGAACCTCTTGGAATGGCCGGTAGACTACAGGATGCTACCCGTCCTTCTGAATTAGTCTTAAGCGATTATAGACAGTTTCCTGATCTCTTGCTTCTCTTGTAACACTCACAGTTTGATTCTGTCTGACTGGGAAGAAAAGAAAGGGCAGAGACGTCATTTCCCTCAAATGCCAGGGGTAGCGGAAGTGACATCACACAACACTTGACCTCTGCTGACATCAAAGGAAGTGCTGCCATTTGACCCCAACCCAAAGTGTTATTGCGGGAGTGATGGAACACAACCTTTCACCCCTTGACAAAACATGAAGTGGCATCACAAAGCATTTTTCCTAAGTACACTACGAAAAATATGGTTATGATATCACTAGAATGTGATATACATTTCATACAAGAATGGATCGCTGTATATATCATTAAGATAAGTGTGAATAGGCCCATTTCACCAAATTACTGTGAATACAAGCAGACTTCCATGGCCAAACTATAATGATGTGTTACGCCTAAGCGCTTTATATAGAATACATATACATACAATATCACCCAACCTGGTACTCATTTATTGACCGCAGAAGGATGAAAGGCTGAGTTGAGTTGTTTAAGAACAGACTAATTCAGTGACTCGCCCCCTGAAGTGTGCCTGAAATAAACTTTTAGTTTGAGTCTAGCAATTATTGTATAGAATTCCAGAAAGACACATTATTTGGTATTCCTATTCTTTCTTATTTAGGGTGACTGCTGAAAGTGTTAGACTTGTGGAACACCTGTTCATTTTTTTGGGATGGTGTCTCAGATTAGGGACAATGTGCCACAAGCTTTTTGAGGTTGTTGAATAGGGGAAGGGCAATGTAGATAGATATTTCATAATGTATAGTGCTATTTATCAGTCACAGCACTATACTTAAGGTTAGTAGCATGGTCCATAGGAAACCCAAAACACCAGATGGAATTCGACTAAATAAGAAATAACTTGGGGATGAAGCGTTGACTCGATTCTGGGAGGGCACTGGGGTTATTCCGTGCAGTAGTTTTTCAAATATTTTATGGGGAATTCTTTTTTTTTCTGGATGCAAGTAATTATCTCAATAATTACGAACACGAACATTGAAAAAAAGCTATTTGTAGGTTGTGATTAATCACAGGTATTTGTCCCTTCTCCCCAAGGGGGAACATCCTCTTTTAAGGCGAGGGTGTTCTTTCTGCCCGCTCCGCAATACCCTCTTTAGGAGTCTGCACAAGTGGAACTTAACTGGGAGAGACTCCCCCTTAGGAGACAAGGACTAAGCCCTCCACCAGTGAGGCATGTATGGGAATATAAGATATGATGAATTTTACACGCGCTAAAGATGCGGCTGAAGGTAAATGGAGATGAGGAGGCTGGCAGAGGAGAGCACGCTGAGCCAATGTGCAGTGCGAGCAGAAGGAGAATAGGGTAAGCAAGGGGAAGGCCCCTTACAAGGTTATGCCAATAGGAAGCAGAACCAGAGAGAGCCATGGTGCCTGTGCCTTTCAAAGGAATCATGGGCAGCGTAGTGTAGTGCAAGTGGTCTGGCATTCCCAAGAAGCAGGAACCAGATGAGAAACTAAACAGTACACTGGAGGTGGCGTGACCACAACAAATCCATGGTGGGCAACGCCCATCTAGCAATGCCGAAACCACACAGTACGGGAGTGTGAATCGCGCGCTGGGACCCGCAGTAATACGCTGTCACCACAAGAAAGCAGATGGAGTGTGAGATACCAACAAGGACACGCAGCATGGCAGACCGAGACCAAGAAGAGAACCCAAGTGAATACCAAGCCTGAATGAATCCCCCTACAAACAGAGGTAACAGGAAGAAAGTGGATACCAGGATACCAGCGGCGCATCATTATCGAGCAAGAGAAACCCATCCCAGTGAAATTGATGAAGTACCAAAATCAGATCCAATTACAGTGGAACTTTATTAACATAATCAGGAGAATAACAAATAAGGCACAAAGAGAAGTCATGGAGGAATGTGCCAGAAGAGAAACTCATCCTTGTGATCTATACTAGACATTACAGATAAAAGTCTTAAAGTGGAAACGGGACAGACGGGTCCCAAGAGTTAACAATAAGACTGAGAAAGCAAATGTTCAGAAGTGGATATAACCCCAGGAATAGGATGAAGTAAAGGCATTAAGAAGAAGTCTTGAATCACTAGAGTTAAAAGAAGATTTACACCTGATTCAAAGAATAATAAGGATTGGTACCATGTCTTGTGGAATACTTACCCCAAGAAGGGAGACCAAACTTTAGTACATTGCAAAGAATCTCCAAGAACTGGCAAAAAGGGTGGAAAGAGATTATTTGAAAATATCTCCCAGAAGAGAACTAATGAGCTAATTAGAGACATTGACATACCAGAATACTTGAACAGGGGAGAGGTTCTCCCAATCTAAATTAAGTGAGTTAACATAGCGATAGGGACAGGTATGAGTAGTTTTTGGACAGATTTCAGTTCTGGTGACTTTCTGATGACTGACAAACACCTTTGGTTATTTATTTCGGCAGGGAAAACCCCTCTAGAAGTATGCAAAGTTAGGCATTATTATTATGATTTGAATAAACCTAATTCACAATATCCTCCAAGTGTGTGCCTCCTTCTTTTTGACACACTACAAGATGGAAAAAGGATTAAAAAACATCAGGTTAGAAGTAGGGAGCGGAAAGAGGACATCACGTGAAGTTGGGGAGTTGGGAGCAGTTTGAGGAGTCAGTCGTGGCTCGAAAGTATATAAGTACCATGGTAATAAGGGGGGAGAAAATGCAACACAGATAAAAAACGGGCATTATTGCAGTAATTACAACACATCACCATGACAATTACCTCTGTAATTATCTGGGGAACAGGAACTGAGGGACAAAAAATAAATGGGGGGCATCTGTTATGATCACTTCTGCTACACGGGGGAAATGGGTCTTTGTGCCAATGGCCCTGGCCAATTGGCCCCAAAGAAACCTTATGGTGCAACATGCGTAGCAGCCATAGCCAAAAGTCGTGGCCTCTGGCCATGGCCAAAGTCCAGGACAAGTGGGCTTGAAAGAAATCTAGAGTTTTAAAATATACAGTGGGCATGGCCAAAGGCAGTGCTCACTGGCAACGGGCGAAAGCCTTAGCTAGTGGGCACAAACAAAACCTATTGGTGCACATATACAGCGGCCATGGCAAGAATACTATGGCTAGTGGCCCTTGAATAAACTATGGTACAACAAAACCCTTGAAATTAATTGAAAAAAAACCTTTAGTTAATGCACTGTTAAGGTGATCAGATTTAGCACAACAAAACCCTTGTAATCCAGTGGATACAACAAGTGATATCTTAACTTGGTGTCCCCGTTGCAAAGTCTTTGAGCACATACATAACAAATAGGAATCACAATGAAAAAGAAAATTAAAGGACAGCAAGATAGCACAGTGGGTTTAGCGCTCACTGCTGTGATATGTTTGTGATTTGCGAGTCACTGGTTCGAAACCCAGGATGGCCAACTCATCCTTCTGAGGTTGACAAATGAGTACAACTCTGGTCGGGTGATAGTGTGTGTATATGTGTTCTAGGTAAAGCAGGTGTATCAACGGGGGACGCCAAGTTAAGAAGCTCATCACATCCGCTGAATTTCAAGGGTTTTGTTGCATTAAATCTGATCACCTTAACTAATGTTTTTTTTTTCAATTTATATGTATATAGCTCTGTAGCATACTTGGGTATCAAATATGTTTTGAATGCTCATAGATATGTAGATAAAAGGTAATTGTGTGTGTGATTGATTGGGATATTCAGTGTGGTTCAATGCCCTATGAATTAAAAACGGTATACTTGACATGCATTCATTTACTCTCTTGTTTTCTGAATCCTGAACAGTTGTGACATTTCAAAGGTCTGCATCCCAATATGGCAGCCGGATCACTCGGACTGCACAGCTTACTGAGATGATAAAAACCGAGGTTATTGAAATACATGGCCCAATGAAAGAGAAGGACGTGACGGATTGCCTAATTCCCACCTTTCTTGAACGCAGCGATCTATCATTCCCTGACACAAATAAACCGGGTTCTAAATTGGAAACACTAGTGCGTGTATATATTAACAAGTTCCTTTCTTGTGTCTAATGGGTCACAGTACATCACATGACAAAGTTAGCGCACACCTCAATACATATATCTTATAAGAAATCAATTAAATGAACAGGTTTATGTTTGGAATCAGAAATTAGAGATCTCGGCATATGGCCTGGGGTTAAAACAAGCTCCAGGGACCTATATGGTGGCTATAAAATCTGGTATACTTCATGCACCTCCTTTATTTCGTAATTTAAATACTATGCCTCTAAAAACACGTGATAACTACCAACACATTACTGAAGTATTTGCCAGTGGCCAGCTGAAGCGGGTAAAATAGAATCCATGTGTAATAAAGTATTTAAAATTGAGAAAAACTTAAAAGCAATGCTATTGTACGAATATACATGATTAAAATGCCACCATATTATTTTATATAAAATGTGCATTCGATTACAGTATGCAATCCACATAATTAAATAAATACATGTGAAATGGTGCTGTAACTTTAAGATTAATTTAAAAAGCTGATGTGTGTGTGTGTGTTTGTGTATGTGTTTCTATAGGTGCACTCAGGGGGCATGAGAGAGGAGGGAATGGCATATGCAGTATGCATTTGAAGTACAGAGAGTGCATATTTGTGCATACTAATCATTAATTCAGACATGATTTACATACTTAAAGAATACTATGGTGCAGTATAAAATGCATAATAATAATAATAATAATAATAATAATAATAATAATAATAATAATAATAATAATAATAATAATAATGCGTATAAGTGCAGAGGATCCATATGTCAGCCATGCTATTGCAACTAACAATTGTTTATCAGATATGGTGCAGTTGGTGTAATCTTGATTATCGACATAGATATTGATTATTCCCTTACATTTTTTATTCTTTCCAGAATTCTGGCCAATTGTTCTAGGTTTTAGGAGCCTTGACAGGGGAGAATATTCCACCATATTTAAACTCTCAGGTTCTTTTGTGGGTTTTTCCCGCCTGCCAATTGTTCTACCAATCCTCAAGCATCCTTTGACGGACCCTAAGAACCTTGCTAACTACCATAGTGTGTCTCCCCTCCACTCACTATTCAAAAAGCACGGTGAGGGTCATTTTTAGTAGGATGTCTATATACCTTGATAATAATCCAGGGTTAATACCTTGATAATAATCCAGGGTTAGTAGCCAACACTTTATGGAAACAGCCTTGCCAACCTTAGAATTCATGACAGGTTCTCACAACCTACCGGTCATACATAATACGTATGCATTGCTCTGGCAATCTGTTACACCGGAGGATCTTGAACAAAAAGGTGCCTTTTTTAAAATATATGATTTTTGGGGACTTACATTTAATTTGCATTGCAGTACATAACAATAATGCATTTGCTTTAAAGTGTTCCTTATGTTTCCTAAATATAACACAATTGATCCGTTTTAGTTACAAATTTATAAACAAAATCACCAACAAGAATATCTCTAAATTGGTGTAAAACGGAATGTAACAGGTGTTAAAAGGGCTAATTTGCATCTTTGTTACTTTGTATTGAGATACAGTTCCACCTACCACACAAATGGCACAGATGTTCTCCTGATGTGTATCTTGTCTGGCCCTGAAAGGAGTCTCACATGTATGGCTTTCGGCACAAATGTGTAACCATATTGATATATTTGTTACCAGTAATTACAATTCTTCTTAAAGAATGTGCTTAATACAGGAGACCAGTTTCAAAGAACGAGACAGGGATTTGAACTTGTGTTGCTATGCGTTGCCTTGCTTCCAAGACACACACGTGGCCCCTGAGCTATCCAGCCTGGCACAAGGTTGCACATGGCCAAGGTTCCTGTGGATGGATAAATCATATCTGTCTCATTGGCTGTTACCCGTCTCTATCCATGACCCTCCATATGCCAATTTTGCAGCAAATGTACCCTTAGTATGATAATTGTATAGATTATTTATACCCATCAAAAGCTTTAAGCACATGCCTGCATAACTGACACTGCATACATGGAAACAATTAGCTAACACATAGAGCAGCATATATGTGGGTAGCAATGCCGTGGCCTGTAATTATTGTGTTTGAGCCCCTTTACCTGTAGTGACAGGTCCAACGTTCTTCATCCACCAATTACTTGATTTTGAGTTGCTATTTAAGAATGTATTTACATAGGTACTCAATGCAAGTGAGAAACCAAATCCGGTTGTGTCCCATTCAAAATATTGTAGTCCAGCCCAAACTGATTGGACACATCACAGACACATGGCACCACACATTACCCCACCCCAACCATGTATCAGCCTCATTGGGTTTTATCAGTGAGGTTTAGCCTAGGGCTCAAGACCCATGTCGGCAATACCTGCCCCAATTAGGATGATTCAAACACACCTTTGTTATCAGGAACTCATCTCTGGCATGAGGCAAGCCTGCATTATTGCATGTTCTAATCCTGACAGGGCGGGTGCCTCCCTTCATCCTATCTAAGTTCACAATTTGAGTACTATTAAATTGGATAAGAATGCCAAAAATTAGAACATTTGGAATATAAGCAGTTCTGTTGGAGGCAATGCGCTGACAGAGGGCGACAATGTTTGGTTTAAGTCAATTCTAATGTGGCTTTTTTGTCTCTCATAATTTTAAACAGAATATTCTGCCCTCATTGAGTGCAAACCCCTCATTACAATAGTCCTGTCCTACCCAGCCCATTACGATACTGTGATGACCTAGAAATATGGCATTCCTGGCTAAATATTACAGCACACATACTGGAGCAATCCGACATGAAGTGCTATATAAAAAATAAATTAAAAAAAAACCTTATTGATGTTATTCATTGTGAACAGATAATGTTGTCTGCATGCATTGCATTAACATTACATCAAAATACAAATTGTGTAGTTCTTAAAGAGAGTCCGGAAGTGGCGCTTCAAGAAAACATGTCATTTCTGTGTGGTGTGCCAGGCAAGGCACACATGTTTTTATTATGCTTTGGTATCTTGCATTGATTGCATAGGCCTTAGGGAATGGAACGGAATTAAACGGCATAGAACCTCCTACTTTAGATTTGATGCAGCTGCATAATTTCCAAGGGAAATGGAAGATCGTGCATGAATGGTATCAGGATGTTTATTCTCCAGACAGCATTGCATTTACATTTTCCATTTATTGCTCACTTTTAAGTCATACATTTGATTCCATGCTCAGAAATGTGCCCGCAATGTCCATAAGGTTTCTATATTTGATCAGAGACCCTGTATTGTTTTATGATGCCATCACTAACTACAGTGTGCATAATATTATTATTGTTTATAAAAAATGATTGCATGTTTTGTTAGGTGCAAAAAATGTGGGGTATATTGTCCTTTGTCTATAATAGCAAGATTTACTTCCTTTAGTTTTTCGTAGAATTGGCAGAATTGACATTCTCTCTCTTCATCTTTATATTTTCATACTGCTTTCCAGCTATACATGTTTAAACTGAGCTTTTATTATTAGTGTGATTTTTGAAATGGCAATTTGGTAACACAATGATATGCAAAGCAATTACAATGCTTAATGGTCATTTGGGTGAAAGATCATGATTTGCAACTAGTTTCGCATGTCTAAAAGATTTTCCTATGAGGTTGTGTTTTTTATGATAAAATGTGGTTACAAACACACATGTTACTTTACTATTCAGTTATTTAAGTGATTAAGCCGACAGAGGTCTCTGTTATGTATCCCATGAACATTCCTCTATGAATACATTTTGAGACTGGTTTCTTTGGGTTTGCACATACATCTGATAAGCTGTTTTCAATACATTTGCTAAATTGATTTTAGGAGGAGTCTACACTTGTTTGTTGTGACAGTCCTCTTGACATGTAAACATTAGACAGCAATCTGGTAATGGTTTATTTGCCTAACTATTTTCTAGCACAATGAAACAGGGCCTTACATAGGCTTCATATATTGGATTGTGGCTAGGGTTGTAGGAGGAGGGAATTCAAGTTCAGCTTAAGTCCACAGCAAGACATATGTGAGTGCATGTCTCATTTCAAGATCAGTCAAATATTGTCTCATTCAAAGTGGAGTGAAATGCATGGCAAATTACAATGGGACTTCAAATAATTCCTCATTTCTACATTATAGTTCACATTATTTTAGTCAAAGAGAATCTACAGCAAAATATAATCATTGAAAATGAATAAAATGATATTAGAATACAAAAGATATTTTTTTTCCATGTTTGTGATCCAGGAACATAGCCTTTATGATGACATTCTGGAATTGTTCCTTGAGGTTTTAAAACTCTAAATATATGTCTTTACACCTCTTAAATGTGTGTGGATCTGGCAAACACACTCCCTTGACATGTGGTGTAGTTGCAACTTCCATGTGCATTTTTGTACACAATTTTACATATTTATGAGGCAATATAGTTAAAAGTACACAATTTAGATTGTGTTCTATAAAGCATGACATTTGGCCTTTTGCACATTTACATGTACAATGGTTGAAAACATGTTCTCAGGTCCATGCACATTTGTTTTCACCTACTATTTTACATATGTACTCTTTTCATCATGGTTGTCAGCAGAATGTGCCATCCGACAGGAGGCATAATTTGGTGAACAGTGGCTCCTTCGCTCCATAGAACAGTCTCTGATTTCAGTTTACTCCAGGTGGAAAGGGTTGGGGAGAAGGAGGGAATGTGGCACACAAGGTAGATAAGAAGAGTGTTAATGCCTTTTTTTAAACATATTGTGCTGATATTATGCTTGCTATAAATACACATAAAGTGCACTTATCATGGTTACCTTCCCCCATTCCTTCAGTAACCTGATTTCACAGGCTAACTTTGGGAGTACTGGTAGGACTGGACAGCCATGTAATGCATGTTCCTATTTGTGGAAGTAGCATGTCTGATGTACTGAAGGCTACTGTGGTAACATTCTGAACATTGCTGAAGGCAAATGCTTAAATTACAAAGTGAATAATAGCATAAATTGTACCATTGCTATTTTGACCAAACTGAAGGCATAGGTTAGCATCAATAATGTAATCACATTCTTAAATCAATAATATAAATAAAGTAGCAGCCCAAAACATTGGAGGCTGAATAATGTGTTATGTTTCTTTCACAGTGAAAAAATAATATAGAGTGGGACAAGCAGGCAGTCCGTTCCCATGTTTTTTGTTCACAAAAAAATATATATCATGCTGTAAATAAAGATACACATCAATATGCTTTTGATTGGCATGCAGAAAAATCTCTAAAGATAATAAAGAATATACATATGTTTACTGAAGAATTAAAGAGGTACCAATATTGACCCAACAAATCCACAGTAAAAGTGGATGAAGTGATGTCTGGTGGTTAGGTAAATGCAGGTCGTTTTCTGTGGGTCCCAGAAATGGTGAGACCACAAAGAAAATAATTAGGTAGGGGGTGAAATTGCAAATAAGTGAGTACATAAAGGATATCCCCAGTAGAAGGAGGGCCAGCTTGTAATGGATATGCTATGATGGACATTGGTTTGATATAAATAATGGTGGGTGCAGTTGCTGCATGTAAGGATTGAACAATTGGTTGGATGATATTTAAGGGCAGAAACTGTTTTCAAACAATTTGGCAGCGTTTTATTTTTAAAATACAGTCAGATGACATGTTTGGGCAATGTGCTGGAAATAGATAATATGATGTAGAACTGTTAAGCCGTGCCTTCTTTGTGCTTCTATGTCATCCTTTCCTTTGAGCTGTGCAGGAAACTAGAGATGTCTTCTTTCCTTTTCACCAAGGAAGTACCTTATATTATATTTATTAAGTGCAGACTTAGCTTGAGAGCAATGGAGCTCTGTACAAGGTGTGGGTAGTCAGCATTTGAACTGGCTTTTTCTTTAATAGGTGCGCGATACTGTGAGTTGTGGTATGTGCATCCATGGGGATTAGAACTAAACCATAAACCTAGATGAAACCGCAAATAAACATGCATTAGATAGTGCATGACTGAATGCTTAAACCTGTACAGTTACTTAACTAACACATTAGCTCTGTGGAGAAAAGAAATGTAGTGTGGTCAGCTTAAGCAGTTAGTCACACTTTCCCTTGGCAATGCTTGTTATCCACCAAGGCATTATGCTACTAGTGCTGAGTAAGATAGCGGTTAATGGTCAGAACATAGTAAATGAACAGAGGTAGAGAACCAAATGTTATGGGAAGAGTGCCTGGTGCAAAAGGAAATATAATCTCAAAAGTAGTCACAAAGTGGCAACGGAGGTGTGTTGTGGAATTTGAGTAGGAATAAGAATGTGATCAGTATTAGGATCAAATAGCACATTGTCTGCGGGGTGGTGTATGTTACCTTGTTACATATGTCAAACAAGTCATAGATATACTGGTATAAGAGAAGACTTTAGAATGTATTACATGCTGCACATGTGTGGGAATGATTGTGGCAGTTCCTAAATAGTGTAAGGGTGACAGTGAGAGAGTGTGAGTGACAATTGAATTTGGAATAATTAAATAAATGCTCATGGTTGTGTGCATGCATGTTTGGTTGTTCAAATATGCCTAAACATCCATGAGGAATTTCAAAGCCACATGGGGAACTGTAGGGCAACCTAATAGAGAGGAGCTAGGCTTGATGCCATTGATGCTGATGGATATCACCATTGCTACTTTCTGGCACTCGTCTGAAATTGCATCTCGAGCATGCTTGACGCTGCATCATGGCCTTGCTGAACTGTCACCTACTAGGTCAACCACTCGACACCAGGACCCAACTTGAACCCCTTGAGAGTCACATGCTGACTTGAAACAGGGATTACAGCACTACTACAACCAACTCGCACTTGAACTGCTGTTTTGCCAAATCACATGCCAGAGCAACATGATCAACATGTTGAACCATCACTGCTGGAGCATCATTCATTGACCCTTCCCAGCTGTTACAACCCAACTTGACCTTTCTTGACCTCAAACAGATCCTGGTGTGCACCCTGACCTGCTTCACCCAAAACCGACTTTGAGCAGCACAACGCTAACTCTTCCAAAACGGTATGGGGCACGCTTGCCGTTTGGGCCCAATTGATCTGACGTATCCGATCTGAGCTCACTCTCCTTGTATCACTGCTTGAAGTCAGGTCCAAAGCCTTCCACACGCCATAAAACCGAAACAAGTTACCATGAAGAAATTAGTAAGGGAAACAACAAGCTACTTAAAAACTGGATTGAAACTCAGCAACAATTCCTGCAGGCGATAGCCTGCTCAGAAGATGAACTAATCGAGAATCCGTTAAGAATAAAATCAAAAATGGAGTGGTTAGATTGGATAAATACGAATGAAAAAGCAACATCAAACAAGCTGCTAATCCATCTACCACCCGTCTTTAACAAACTTAAAGAGCCTATGGAATACTGTAAAAAATACCCCAGCAAGCTGTCAATGAAAACTCTACTGAAAGCTCATCTTAATTTGCTTCCTACAAAAGAAATTCTAGCTATCCGAGCTGCTACTAATGAGAAATCATGTCGTCTTTGTAAAAATTCTGAAACTACAGAATCCATAAGACATCTCCTGATGGTTTGCCCTGCGATCGCACAGGAAAGGGACGTTTTTTTTGGTCCCTTGTTTACAAACTCTTTTACTAACGATGAAGATATGTGGTGGAACCGCCTAATTACAGGAGCCCAAACTAGATGGCTAATCCCGACGGCAAAACTACTAAACATCATTATGGAAAAGACTAGCCATCTCTGACATTTCTGACATCTAACGAGAAAAGCCATTTAATTCTGATAAACTTTGGAGGGTGTAAACACTAACAATGTTCTAAACATCTATTAGTATGTAACTTTCAACACTTCAACATCTCTTTTGTCAGGTATACGTAAGCATGAGAACTCCTTTTTGTAAAAATCTAATATAGATTATATACAAAATAAAAAAAATAAAAAAAAACAAGTTACCACCTACCAAAAAATGCCTCTTTGTGCATTTTGGGCCCTAGAGACTGGTTAAGTGCCTTTTGCATCTTTTTCTTCCAAAGACAGATCTCTTTTTGTGGTGCACAATTTGCCTATCACCTCTGTCTTCATACTCTACATTCTTCTACCTGTTGCATCTTTTCTGTTTTTCTGTTCTTTTAGTTTTCTTGCAGATGGTGTGTTTAAAGTGTGTATATATATATATATATATATATATATATATATATATATATATATATATATATTTATAAAACCTTGATTGGACATTCCATTGATTTTATACTGTGTTACTGGATCACATTCAAATCCCTCTTAAGAACATAACTTTCCCTCGGCCAAGGTTATCGCAAAAGGGAAAGGAAGTATATATCTTAACTGTGCCTGTTTACCTTTATAATTGTGTTGTCTCTTGGTTTGTACAAGTGCGAGGGCTGAATGTGTCTTTTAGCCTCTATTCCTTCTTGTACTTCTGCAGGGCAGAATCCAATTCGTTAAAAGGATGCCATGCAAGTAATCGAGAGGATGAACGCCGCTTCTAGTAAAGTGTCAAAAAAGGGAGGCCATTTTATGAGTAGATAATGGAATGTAATTAAAACATATTTCCAAGCGATTTTACTGTGGGGAGTGAAGCTGGCAGGCAGGTGAACATCTCGAATAATGAGTGTGGTGCAGGGCCCTTAAGGTGAACATATAGAATAATGCAGGGAGAGTGAGAATGTGGCAGATACGCCGGATGCATGCAATTGAAGGATTTGGGGAATTAAAAGGAGATTTGATACTGGAGAGATTTGCAAAAGGATTTGCCGTTTCTTAAATATTAGTAAGTTATTACAGAAAGGTTTGACTCTAAAAGCACTTGGCTGCCCAGTCTATCATTGCTCTATGCAGTAAAACAAACAGAATGTTTTCAGGTGGTTGAGTTCATAGAGGATTGTTTTCAAAGCTCGTCTCCCATCACTTCCCATTGCCCGTGGGCTTAAAGCATGTGCTGTTTTTCTAAATCCTTAACTACATTTTGCAGACAATACGGAAAGCGTTTGTGTGTTCTGTCTCTCTGAACCGTGTTTTGCCTGTAGATAGGAATCGTGAAACACCTTGTCCTTGTTGTGGCAGCACATCTTCCTGGAGCTGTTTTCATTCTGCAGTGGCACATGGCTCTCTCACGCAGCCCATGCTCATTAAGTCGGATTGATCCCTGCATGTATGCACGCATTTTTGGAATGTATAGAGAATACAGCTGGCTTTATAAAACGTGGCCCTCTGTCAGTTCTGTAGAACTGCCAATTGCATTACAATCTGTAAGATAATGGCCCTGGGAGCTGCTTAATACTTAATTATGTGCTGGCTCCACAGATGATAACATATGACAGACCAACCCACAACATGGTAAGTCCAACCCAAAGCCTTTTCTCTCTTGGCTCCCCCCCCCCCCCACAGCTCTACTGGTGCTCTAATTGCCCCCTTCAGCGCCTCTTGCGGCAGAAACTTCTCCAACTGTTATTCAGCTGAAGGGCTCCTGATGGGCTCCAGCCCCTCCTAGGCACAAGCACAGGCTCAGATGACTTCAGACACGGCAATGGGCACCAAACCCCTTCTTTGCCCAGCCACGGACTCCAAGCCCCTCAGCTACTCAGTCATGGGTTTCAGGCCCCTCAGCAACGGCTCCAAAACCTTCAGCAATTCCAAAACGGACTCCAAGCCCTTCCAGGTGCAGTCATGGACTCCAAGCCCCTTCAAGCACTGCAATGGGCCCTTAACCCCACAGGGTTAACTTCTGAAACTGCCAGTTCACTGTCCTTTGCTTTCTCCTTGATGACAAGCCCACTGGCCCCAGGCATTAGTGCTGCTCCTTACTCCCTGCGCCTCTGGCCCCAGCGCTGGGCCCCTCCACTCAGACAACAATTAGCTTAGCCCCTACCTGAAAGAGAGGGTCTTCTTTGGGTTGGGGGGCAGAGTGGGTCCCTTCTTCTGTGCTGCCCCCCCAGCACAGCCATCACCCTCATCGTCAATGTAAGGTTCTGGGCTCTGGCAAGATGACTCTGACATCATGAGATGAATAAGTAACTTCTTTATTAAGATCCAGAGTATTACATCCAGTTCTTTGAGTCATATTTATCAGATGATAACTTCCAGGTTACAATGGCAAACACTGGCATCCTCTCTCTCTCTGGGCTACATCTCAACTGACTCTCCTAAAACTCCCAGTCATATCACAACATTCCACCAGGTAACAGTCCATGTCAGTCTAACCCACCTTCTCTAGATTCTACAAGGATGCAAGAGGAAGACAGATCCCTACAATAACATACATGTTATCAAATTTAGTTTACACTACAAATTCATAGCTCAGCAATACATTGAGGTTCTTCTTAAATGGAACAGTGGAACAGTCTTTTAAGAACTTGATGAAAATGAACATATTGATAACCGTATAGTCAAAGGTGTGACATGTGTGTATGGAGAGTTCATGGTATGTATGGTCACACTGATGAAGAACTGAACGCTTGCTTACTATTAAATGGTCATTTATGTTCAGGCAAGTTGTACGAGATTGACATGCGTATCCTAGAGAAAGAAACATTTCTAGAAAATAAATGTGTACAGCAAAATAGTTGATGCAGCTTGCCATGTTGTGCAGTGGCAGGGGGCATGTGTTTACATACTGGATACGAAGCTTGCAAAGGTGTCAACGCTCTGGGTGAGGGCAGGTGAAGGGTGTTAAGGGGGGCCTCCCCTGATATAAAAGGTAATAAAAACCAGCAGTGACAGCTGCAGAGCACAGGTAAATTCACATAGTATAATGCGAATGGGACTAGGCAAGCTGTGGAGGAGGCAGGGGCATGGGCAGGAGAGTCTGGGTGGGCATGGCCTACCCAACATTTGTAAATGCCCAATCAGTAGCTCTGAGCAGGTATTTACAGACACGTGACAGCAGCTGAACATCAAGGGCAGCTCTCCACCTCTGCCACACATTTCAGGAACTACAAAGCTCTCCTTGCTTCCTGGTTCCTGCCTGCTTGATTCACAGGAGTGAGGTCTGGATAGCAGCTGAGGAGGAGTCATTTGTGTCGAGTCTAAAGAGAAAAAGTTAAGGAAAATAAACATTTTCTTTGTGCATGGATGTATGCGAGTATTGAATGTACGTATGTATGTATATCTGAATGCATGTTAGGTGGTGCCTGTGGAAGTGCAGGTTTACAAATTAATGCAGTGTAAATGCTGTACTTGGATGCGATTATGCGTGTGAATGGGACACAAGGCCTCATAACGAGTTTGGCGGTAACCCTTAAATCCGGCGGTAGCGCTATTACCGCCAGATTTAAGGGTCCGCCAAATCAGGGCTTCGGCGGATTTCTCCCCAGCTCTGAGCTGGGGGGAAATCTGCTGAAAATCCACTGAAAATTCGCACTCATACCGCCGGCGGGAAATGGGGCATTCCCGAATGGGCTCAGTGGGGAATAGGGACTTCCATTACCACCAAACCCGTGATCCGGCACTAATAGCGCCGGGGGGTTTGGCGGTAGAGCAGATAGCGCCAGCGCTATTATCGCCGGCGTTACCGCCCAACTCGTGATGAGGCCCACAGTGTGAATGTTCTGTTGCGTGTGTTGATGAGACAGATGCTAGATGGGTGCCTGTCTGTTGGGCAAATGTGTATGAATGTGTGTGTTTTTGTATGCACGGATGGGGCATTGTAGCATAGACGTTTTCTTACAAGGGTATGGCATATTCTAATGGCATTTCTGTGCAAACCAAGACAATTGTGGCATTTACTCTTTTACTCCCATTAAGGGCAAAACCAACATGATATGAGTTCTTACATGAGTGGGAGGGGGCACGTGCGCACACATCAAGGAAATATGTTTTACTGTGGAATGGCAATGTTCACTGGTGCCACGGTCAACGGAAACATGAGTGTTCGTAAATGGGCGAGGCTGTCCATTTTCTCACTCTGATATGGTATTTTTGAATTGGAGTTAATGGCAAGTACAGCATAGTTCGTTAGTGGGAGGGCATTTATACAGCTAGCGAGTACCTGTTTCCAGACAGTGACATGACTTGTATTTACTGATGTTTAGGGCAAAGCAAAAATGATGATTGTTCTTATATGGGGGGCATTTGTGTAGCCAGCAAGGACATGTATTCCTATTATGGCATGGCTTTGTTTCTGGCATTTAAGGACAAAGCCAAGAGTAGTATCTTCTTATGGCATATATTGGCCCAGCCAGCATGAATACATGCACTTATAGTATTCTTACTGGCATTATGGGCATAGCAAACAGTATTTTCTTATGAGGGAATACTGGCATATATAAGTGCACGAGCATGGGCATCAGTATGAAAATACATTTTTACACTGGCAGAATAGTGTATAGTTGGGGAAGACATCATGAAAATGCTTTGGAAAATGCACCTAGGCTTTGTTGGTGACTTGATGTATTGTTTTTTAGGTCTTACCCCCGCCCCACCCCCAAAAACTGATTGTAAGCTGTGCAGCTTTTTGAAATCTAATTTATCACATAAAATACAAAAAAAATGCATCATTTGAACCTGTTATTTAAAACAAGTTCTCAAGGGGGAACCCCATCAGCCCACTTGTTTGGTTTAGGCACCCTGGCTAGGCTCAGTCATTACTGGACGTTGAGCCGGGAGAACAACCCATCTTCCCTCTGTGGGCTCCCCTGGGGTGGTCCCAACTACATTAGGTTCAGGCCCTACTCGATAAACGGATCTGACTATGTCTCTGGGAGGAGGGGTGGTCAATGAGTGGGAGGAGAAGTACAGCAGGTGGATCCAGTGAGCCGGGCTGTGGATATGAAGGAGAGGAGTGCAGGAGGAGTACATTGCATAGGATGACGGGGGCGGGGGGCAGATAACTGTGCAATAAAACCAATGTTATTCAGTGAATATGACAGGTAACCAAACACATGTCAGATTAGGAGACAAAAAGAATAAAAGGCGAGACATCTGTGATGAGGAATAGTCAGCCAAAGATTTTGAAAGAATAAAGCAGAACTAGGTTAGGGGTATAGTTATGCTGTATAAAAGGAGGGCACGGGCAAGCACTTCCTCCCACCTCTAGCATATTGTCTCTGCATCCTTTTTATCAATCTGACGTTTTAAAATATAGAACCAATTTCATTGATAACTATGGCTACCAACAGCACTTACACGTCTACAAGGAAGAACAGAAGTGTTACACAGTTTAATGCAATGTGTGAGGCTGTTTCAGACATAACGATTCTGTATTAAAGGTAACTTCATTTTGCTGAAAAAAATGCAATGCATCAACATCCCTTCTAAAGTTGCTAAGAGGAGACTAAAGAGGAGACTTCCTGTCACCCTTATACTGCTGAATCATCAATGATGTGATCATGTTGCATTGCCTTCAAATGCATGTATTTCATTTTCCTGGCTTCTTAGAAAAGGGCAGTCCCTGCTGCCCAAAGATAAAATCGAATACTGCTGGGGTACATAGTCTTAATTTTTGCGGAAGCAATGAAATACCAGGCAGAGTCTGTGCCTGTGAGGTATTCCACTGGTGCAAGTCTCCAAAAGAGATCACTGGTGGAAAGTGAATGAGCTGGGCCGAGTTTTCAGCAGCATAGGACCCAACAGCTCTTCATACAGACTTTAGCTGGTCGTATTATGATGGGTTGAAGTGAGGGGCATCCAAGGGTTTCCCTCAGACTCCGTTAATGTGTGAATTGTCCCGTGAGCTCTCACGTTGCAGGAGGGGGTTGGCAACATCCATATGATGGAGAGGAGTCAAGGCACAGCTCCTTCCAAGCAGCTGGGACGACTCCAGCCGGCCTTCCTCAGTGCTGCTGAGTGAAAATGGGCAAATGGGTGGAATATGTTCTGTACATATTCCTGCTTTTTTTGTCACTGCATTATCTATAATGCAACAGGTCAATGATTGTTATATTGTCCCGACTTCAATTTGGGGTTCCTCCACCCCTTTATATCACAGAAAAGGGGTGGACAAACCAAACCTGCTTCAAAATCACAGCACTAATGCTAAACTATATATGTCCCTCTTGAAGAACTCTCCTGTCCCTTGGTCAAGCTGTTCCTAGGTATCACTGGTGGGTCTAATAGGGATATCAAACAGAGACTTCCCTTCTCCTAAACTCAGGCAAACATCATTAAAACAAGTAAAAACCCTATCATATACTTGATCATACTACAAGGGTTCTTCCTAATGTCCCGTATTATCACTTAAATGATGGAGAACTGGTCTTCTCTCATAAAACCGGGATGTCTCTAAAAGGGTTCTATTTACTACTTTATTCTGTCCCTATTCTCAAAGCCATATCCCACCATCTACTATAAAAACTACCACCCAGGTATCTCCAATGAACAAACTGGTGGTCTGTCAGTTCTTAGCGATGTATCCCTAATTATTCAAAATAATACCACTTGTCGTGGTCAGTCAACTGGTTTTGATGTGCCACCTTACTTATGCCACCTTCTTCAGGACCTAGAAAAAGGAGATGATCTGTCTGTCATCCCCAGGTTCTTTTGGAGTGCTGCAGATGTATTTCACAATGCCCCTCACAATTGATTCATCAACCTTTCATCTTTCACCTTGCTATCCCTATAAGATGGGCTGCCCATTAGCGATGTATAGGGAAAGCTTGGCCAAAGGACTGGAAAGTTCTTCTCGAGGGACATCCTATCCAGTCATTCTTTCGAAAACATAGTTTCGAATGACAAAAGTTTTGAATACAAAGTTTCCCCCCAAAAAAAATCAAATGCATTTTTTTCATGTTTCTGATTTTATTTTAGTTTTGTATAGAAAAAAAGTTTGTTTTAAAAAGAAAACAGGGGGTTTGGGGAACCCCCCATTAAAAAAATGCATTTGAAACTTTATTTTCGATGTTTTTGTGTCGAACCTTTTGTAGTTCGAAACTATGACTGTCGAAAAAATCACTATAAACCCTGACAGATATAGTTTAGCATTAGTGCTGTGGTTTTGATGAAAGTTTGGTTTGTCATTCCCCTTTTGTGGTATAAGTCACAGCATTATCACCCACTGTTGAAATTTACCAAATTTACCAGCCACCTAGAGGAATGTAAAAGTGCCTGAAAAATGCAAATGGTGTCTCTAATTGTATCAATTGGCTACTAAATTAAAGGCAGTGTGTGTTTCTAGGTTTGGTAATCAATATTTTCTTTTTTGCACAGAGTATAAACATCATCAGTTTGCAAAATAAAACTATGACACATTTGATTGACTGGTGGTCACAGAATGTGGCATGTAAACCTCTTCATCGTATCCACCAACCACCAGTGTCTGCAGGCGGATCGCCTGTAACACAGTGGTGGCCCTCATTTAGAGGGATGCGTGGGTCTAATCAGAAGTGTTTTGTAGTCCAATCACACTTCCACATCCAAGGCCCGGTGATGACGTGCATTGGCCAAATTCAGCCACATGGGTGTGGGACTGTGTCAGATTTCCAACTACATGGGTGAAGAATAATTTCAATTCTGATTTGACAGTCGGCTGCTATTTCAGGGGTAGACACGAAGAAAAAAAAAATATTCGCCAGTGCAATGCTGGCGGTAGCCTGCTTTGCCTTTTCTACTGTAAGAGGTGAGGGTAGGTACATTTTGTTACAGCGGGGAGACCTCACATCATCCATCCCTATTCAAGGAGGGGGTATGCCATTTAGTGTCTGTTAATACCCCCATTTCCCACACAGATTTTGCATGGGAAAAGGATATTTTTTTTCCTTTAATGTATCAATATTCTGACTCAAAATATGTGTATTTGTTATACTTGTATGTAGCAAGTAGGAAGTATGAATATTCAAGCAGGCACTTAGTTTGCATTGTGATGTCAGCAAAACTGGTTAACTTCTGGAAATATATCTCGAAATCTTGGAAAACAGTCTGGTGGGTCAACACTTACAGGTGGGGCATCATTTTTGATGACGCCTTATGGGTCACAGATAATGAAACGTGCTGAAAATGCAAGCATCCGTTGTTCACGCTGACAGACTACAGTTGAGTGTTTTTTTAACAGTTCAATTAGTTGTGATGAAAAAAATAACCATGTATATAAGCATTAATAGGTCTCCCACTGCCACAAGTCTAGAAACCCCTGATGTTGCCCACTCTACATAGACCGGCTTTCTTTGGCGAGATGCGCAGGCTAATGGCTTAATCCACCATTCTAAATCTGGATACTATTGACCCTTCAAGCTCTCGCCTCAGAAATATGAGAATACCAACTGCTATGAAACGTTCTAGTTGTTGCCAAACACATGGTACTAGCCAGGTCTTGCACAGACGTTTTGTATTATAAATAACAATGATACAGACC
This sequence comes from Ambystoma mexicanum, assembly GCF_040938575.1. NCBI lineage: Eukaryota > Metazoa > Chordata > Amphibia > Caudata > Ambystomatidae > Ambystoma > Ambystoma mexicanum. The sequence continues at coordinate 1,511,971,202 of NC_090937.1, read as the reverse complement.
CAAAGAACAGCACATACATGGCAGGATGAGGGCCACCTCTGCAATGTACATGTTTTTTTTTCTTACCTAAATAAGAGTTTAGAATGGGAACCTTGGCAACAGCAACTGCTATGAGAGAGCATGGTTTACCCTCGTTTCTTAAGGTGTAATTTCCTTATGTTTAATTCGTTTTTCCAACATATGTATAATGTAGTGAACTGGGGTCAATGTTGATCATCCTTTGCCCTAGCCCTAAGGGTTCATGTGTCTAACTTATGCTGTCAGTGAAAGGCTGATACTCAGGTTTGTCACTGGTGTACCTATCGAATAAACGGATCAGTAGTAGATCCTTTGTAAAGAGATGAGTAATTATGCAATGGTCATTCATTGTGGAGTTAATTTGGGCAATTACTGATATTCATATTAACTTTGCTAATGTTTATGACCCTGAAAGAGCCACCTTTTGGTGATCATCAGTCCACATATGACAAGGCTTATACAGTAGTGGTATGCACAAATATTCGTTCCACCGTGGCACCTTATTTATAATAACTTATTTATTTAAAAACAATATATATATCATGGGTACGGGTATCCCAACCAGATATCCCTTGAAGTAGTCCAGGTATGGTGTTCTAAGAAACTGATACTGTGAATAAATGTTTTAAATAAGAGGGGTAAAAAAGGGACCATTATTTATTTAGGTCAGAAACGAGAGAAAATCAAACAAATGGGGTATGTGAGATTCACAACATGAAACTAGAAGGTTGTCGATCAATGACAGTTAATGTAAATATACAAAATGCATATTTCTATAGAGGGATTGTTTCAGCACAATACTTTAAACAAAATCATAGTTTTGTATAGAAATAAATTGAAAATCCACAATGTGAAATGCACAAAAAACAATGAAAAGAAATACTTTCCATGAGTTTATAAAACAAATACATATATAAACAGCTATCTTAATCTGTAAATCACCTAATTTCTAGATTTTTATATTACAAAATGTGTTTGCCTAGGTTAGAGTATGTCTGTAATGAAGAAAACACTGTCATGGACTCTGTTTTCCTTAGTTTGGGTCTGCCAACGTGTTGCTAACATCAAAAAAAAGATAATTTGCAAGAATGTCTCGATAGATTCAGAGAGATCCCTGATCTGACTGATCAGACACGTTTCAGCAAGACATTTTTATTCCAGTTCGCCTTCGTCAGGGCGTCTTCGTAGACCCTGTTGGATACACTTTATACGTTTTTTAAGTCATCTTCATGGAGAAGATTAAATGTCAATTAACATAGGCTTTAGAAACTTTCGTAGTCACTTACCCGATAGTGGTCACTGGGGAGTTGCTGGAGTCGCCTTAGTTTTGCATGTCATAAGGGCATAATAATGGACTTGAAAGAAAAGGCCCACCACATACTGCCGGTCTCACCACTGAAAGTATGGTATCTGCTGACCCCTAGCAACTACATGCCATGCAACTTTCAGAATAGGTGAATGGTTAATCCATTGAGGACAAGTTGCACACAGGGCTTATTGGCGGCCAGTGTAGGGTACATTATTTCACAATAATGAGCTATGAGAATATTATTGAAGATTTATTTTTTTGTCCATGTACATCATTTATATTCCACACACACGACTACCTCACAAGTATACAAACAAATATCTGACAAAAGCCCATTGTTATATCCTTTTGCCCTGGTCATGGGGAGTGAGGGAGATGTTACTGTGTTTAAGGAACTGGATCTCCTTTGGATTGAAAGACAAATCTTTGTTGGGTTGTATCGAGGAATGACCCTCCCACCCATTACGTCCTATTTGTTGGAGGGTGTGGTGAGTTTTCTGCGAGACAAAGCGTCACAGCTATAGGCAGCACACCCTCTTATGTATCCTTCAGCCCTTCACAAATCAGGATTGCGGCCTCATATTAGGCCAAGTTGCCCGCAGCTGCGAGCAACGTGGTTTACTAAGCAAACAAGGGGGTACCAGGTGGATGAACTTTAATAATGCTCGGACAGAGCTAGGGATAATTATGAAGCAGAAACTTACATGAGTATTGTGACCAGTTAGCAAATCAAATCCAATGCTCTTGTGATACGTACAGGGTTAAATATAGTGGCCCTCATTACGACCCTGGCGGAAATCGAAAAACGATGGCGGAAATGCAATACCGCCATCGAATAGCGCTCGGTGCGACTATGACCCGTCACCGTAAAGTACAATGCCATTAGCGACACCGTAGTGAACGCCAACGCTAACTGCACCAAGTACGCGCGCGCGCGCCATGCCAAACCGTAATTAGCACCATGGCGCAAGGGTACGCGAATTCCGACCCTAGCGGACATGTACTTAACGCCATCAAGCACGGCGGAAAGTACCATTCCGCCATGGTGAGAAGTACGGCATCGTGAATCAACCGTAAACGGCCCCACTGAGTGCCTGTACACCGCTCCCTGGCCACATAGTACAACTCCCCGTAGGTGCAACGAAGTCACAATGCAACCAGTGAAATGTACAAGTCACCCATGCATGCCAACGAACAAAAGAATCACAAGAGGAGCCAATGGGAGCTGCAGGGCACAGATGGCACGAATACAGAAGCTATACCAATGGACATGACCTCAGTCTCCCACCAAGAAACGCACGCAAACACAGGCACCTGTGACCAGCAATATTCCGATAATCACATCATTCCACCAATCCACCTGGCTGACCGGCATCTGTTACACAAAACCTAATCCCCCGCCCCTGAGCATGACATCATTCAAACAGTCATATTGGCAGCCCTCACCCCTGACCTCACTGGGCTTCGTAGGCAAACGCGCCCAGCACAGTACCACGCAACTATACTCCGAAGCTGGAACCCAATGCAGATCTCCTCACAATACATCGCTCCCCAAATAGGAATATGCCACATCACTTGCAAAGAAGAACGCTACACGGCCCATATCAGAATAGAAATTTAATGCACAACAAATTCACCAAGCCCATACAGCCATTAGGCCATGAACTCCAAAACACATTTCACCATTGTGGGCTGCATCCGCAAGAAATGACCAGCTACTTCTTGTGTGACGCCCTGTTCCTTCATGGTACACAGGGGCTACATTCCGTACAAAAAGGCAACATGGAAGCGCCTAGAACCGCAGGGCCGTCCCAATAGGGAGGCACTAGTCCAGCTGAAAGGCCGAAATGTTGCTCCGAGCCACTAGTACTGCGTAAGGGCATGTGGCCCATTGGCGATCGTCCCATAAGATCGTAATGCTGCTCCACTGATTAACACGAAGCAGCAGGTGTCGGGAGTAAAACCCATCTGCAGGAGTGGCATACAGATGGCAGTGGCAAAAGGGGAGGAGATACCTGTCAACCAAAAGAAAAGAAAAAGAATAGAATGGCCATCAGAACTACATTCGAACAACTCACTTCAATGATCACACTAGATCCACAGCCATATGCATGCTAGCCCACTCCAAAGGATCATCACCACCCCAAAACCACTTGCGACTCATAACTATCCATATCGAGGTGAAAACACCATCACAAACGAGTGTACCTGTGCATGCGTCTGTGAAAACAGAATCCATCAGATGGGATTGGTAACGTGCATGGACACAAGTGTCTGAAGGCGCGTCGAGACAGGGAGGGGTCAACAAGGCCAGATAGACGATGGTCCCACTATGGCAGCCCTGCATCACATAGCGCAGGGGAGGCGGACAGATTCCAAGAAGCCCTGTACATGGCAAACACTGTATCAAATCATCTGTCCATGCATCCATTCATCATTCCCTCATCCCGTAATGATAACGCCTGTTTCCATACTCACATAACATGTGAGAATTCCATTGAGTCTGTGCGTTATGCAGCCTGCAAAATCCACTGTGCCCCAGCCCGTAATTCCAGTGTTGTGAAGTAACATGTATTTGGGAACGTCCGGCCTCATCATCCACTTCGCTATTGCGCATCCCAAACTATTCATATCAATCATTGCATCCTCGCCATGGCCCCTGTCCCAAGGACACTGAACAATAGAACGTTATATTTGCAGTCAGACCTGTGGGCATCTCCTCGCCGCTAGCTGAAGACCGAAAGCGCCGCCCTTCGAATTCCTCATTTGCAACATCACGTCGAAAAGGCATCTGTGGCCGCTTGAAATCACAAATTAATCCATCTAGTGCGGCTGTGTGTGAAAATGGCAACTGCCTTCACTCACAAATGGGACGCCCCGCCCGTCGGTGAACCTCGGTACAGTGATGCATGAGGGTCCACCGTTACTCGAGTACTACGTTCCACTGACCCTTCACAAGTCTGTTCGCGACTGCAAAAAATGCATGTGAAACAATGGGACCATAGCCGAATGAACATATCAACCAATGTTACACGGCCATCGGGTACTAATACATGATTGTAATAGCAAGATGCCATTCCTCGAATTGCAGCGTTGTGTGTGGGACGTGCTCGCCCAAAGGGGAGAGCAGCTTGCACAGGTGGAATGAATCACCACAGGTGGAGGCCATACAGCCTGAAAACACATAAATTGCACACCCAGTCTCCTCCCACAACCACACCCACTCCGAAATGCTACCGGCAGGACTCGCGATGTTGGCCCTGGGGGACCTGATAGCACTGCAAGTACTCCAACTCCAAGAAGAAGACGAACACCAACTACAACCGGCCGCACGGAGGAGACGCAGGAGGAGGAGGAGGGCAAGGCAGGGCCAGCAAGGGCTGCCAGCACAGCCACTACCACCACGCAGGCAGCCCGCAATCCCACGCCTCCGAGCATATCCGTTCAACCTCACTGATGAGCAGATCCACACCCTCTACCGTTTGGACCGGGACACCATAGCCGCCATTGTGGACATGACACAGGCTGACCTTGTCAGCATGATAGATAGCCCAACCGCCATCCCACCCCTACTGAAGGTGGTGTCTGTACTCCACTTCCTGGCCACAGGCACCTACCAGCACACAGTCGGACAGTTGCATGGCATTTCTCAGCCACTGTTCTCACGGACACTATTGCAAGTGCTCGATGCCCTCCTGCAGCACGCAGACGACTACATCTCTCTACCACGCTCGGAGCAGGAAATAACCAACACAAAAGTGGGATTCCATGCACTTGGCGGCATACCGGGTTGCATTGGTGCCATCGACTGCACCCATGTGGAATTGGTCGTCCCACATGCCATGGAGGCCCAGTGCCGCAACCGAAAACAATTTCATTCACTGAATGTACAAATGGTGTGTGACTCCAACAGGATCATTACACATTGTTGTGCCCGACTCCCTGGATCAACCCATGATTCTATGGTCTTGAGGAACTCAACAATACCACGCTACATGGAGCGACACGCAGGGAACAGATCCTGGCTACTCGGTGAGTCTCATTTCATGCATGATGATGTGGGGTATGTGATGCGGCAATGACCTGGCAGGAAGGGGGGGGGTGCGAACGTAGCAATGGCATTCCACATAATTCGTTTATCGTCCACATACAGGTGATGCCGGATATCCACTGAAGAGATGGCTCCTCACACCAGTCCGGAACCCACGGGACCAGCATGAGGAGGACTACAACCATGCCCACTCACGTACCCGTGTAGTCATTGAACAGGCATTCGGCCTACTGAAGACCCGTTTCCGGTGCCTCAGCAGGTCTGGCGGGGCACTCCTGTACCGCCATGAGAAGGTTGCAAAGATGGTGATGGCATGTGTCATGCTACACAACATGTGCGTACGTAGAAATGTGCCCATGCCCCCTGACGCAGAACTGCAAGCACCTGAAGATGGTCATGATGAGGGTGGGGATGTGGCAGCACCTCAAGGAGTCTGCGAGGCACAGGAGGGCCGTGAAATAGATGCATGCTTCTAGCACTCACGCCTGGTGGCTGATACATGGACACGGGACTCGTGGCACTGTGTGTGTCTGGTACATGCACAATATGGACTGTACGCCTATGATGGCCTAGTACACAAAGATCATTGTCCACACATCTCATTGTTTGATCGTGCATTGTTTATGGCATATGTGATATCATGTTGAACACCCTATCGACCCGCCACCCAAGTGAGCCCAACACCCCCCCCTCCACCCTCCTACCTCCCCCCGAACACCAGTGTCCAAAGATGCTCATTGTCAGTGGGCAGTCGCTATTGCAAGCCCCCTCTGCGGGTATCAGGGGCACCCCTGCCTGTGGAGCGCAGGTTCCTCCCAGATCTACGTTGGGGGCTGCCCTGGACGGAACTTGCAACGGATGATGTCTCTGCCTGCTCACGTCCATGCATGTCCCTAAGGGTTTGTGAGAGCTCAGTGAGCACACGGCGCACTGCGGCAAGTTCGGCACATACGTCTTTGGACGTCGCATGCAGTTCCCCCCTCAGGCTCTCGGTGCTTCTCTCCATTTGGACTCTCAGGCTCTCGGTGCTACTCTCCATTTGGACTCTCAGGCTCTCGGTGCTACTCTCCATTTGGACTCTCAGGCTCTCGGTGCTACTCTCCATTTGTGCCCTAAGTGTCTCAGTTGATGTTTCTATGTCTGCCTTAGTGCCCCCACATCCATCGGCATGGTCCTTGAGGAGCGTGGCCAGTTGCTGCTGTTGCACGATTAACTGGTCGAGGGACTGTTGCCTCTGCTGGGCCATGGCCATTTGCGGTGGTGTCACAGAGGGGCTGTTCGCCTCATGTTGCCCTGCCACAGGGCTTGTGGGGGATGGCCAGTCGTCGTCTTGTGGGTGCCCCTGCATGGTATCCTCATGGTGTACGGGATGGAACAGACAGGGGGATTGGGACAGGTCATGGATGGATCTGACTTCGACATCCCCGTCTTCTGTGTCGGAGCATGCTGCCATTAATGGGGTGTCACCTATGGTGCTGCTGCCACCAGAGGCAGTACCTTCTGTGGCATCCATTGGGGGGACCTGTGGTGGTGCTGTTGTGGGCATGCTGGCTGCTGGGGTGCCTGTTGATGTTCCCTCCTGTGCGCTGCCACTTGATATGTGCTGCTGCCGTGTCTTGATGCGTGCAGCTGAGGTGGAGGGTCTTTGGCCGTCGGTCTTGGCCCTCTTTGCAGGTGTGCTGGTAGGGGTGTCCTGGAGCTCGTCGTTTGGATCGGACCCTGTGGTGGAGTAAAGGAGGGCGAGCGTTATTAATGGGTCTGTGGGAATTGGAATGGCAATGTATCACATGCATTGGGGTGGTACCTGAGGGTGATTTGGGTCGGGGCCTTGGAGGTGCTTTCATTTGTGTGTGGAGTGAGGGTGCAGTTGTTTGGCAGCCTGCAGTTAGGGTGTTCCTGCTGCACGTGTAGTGGGTGTTTTTGGGGTTTTTACTTATTTATGTATTTATTGTGAGTTTTAAAGTGCGCTATCAGGCCAATGTGTGTGGACGTTCTCCTGGCCATGTGTTGCTGTTGCGCTATGTGGACACATGTGAGTCACATGATTGGACATTGTGGATTTGGCATGGTTTTATTTGGGCCACCTACCTGATTCTCCGGATGTCTGCACTCCTTTCTCCATCCCTCCGACTCCCTCTATGCTCTCCATTCCAATGGTGGAGGCACAGATTTCTTCCCAGGGGGTCAACTTGATGGGTGATTCCGATCCTCCCCCGGTGGCTGTGGCAATGTTGCGGTTGGCAGAAAGTATGCTACGGACGCGTATCCGCAGGTCGTCCCACCGCTTCCTGCATTGCTGTGGGTTGCGGGGTGCGGTCCCCACCGCACTTACCCGCTGTGCCACCAGGGCCCATATGGCCTTCTTGTTCGCAAGTGCCGTCCTGGTCATTTGCGTGGAGAAGACGGCGGCGGCATTCTCCTGGAGGGTCTCTGTAAGCACGGTGAGTTCCTCACGGGAGAAGTGGACCTGCCGCTTGCGGTCGCACGCTTTCTTCGCTACTTTTCCCATTTTTCTTGGTTTCACTAGGGTGGATGACGGGTTGGGATGTGTCTCAGGGTGGTGTTTTTAGTGGTTGTGTGTATTTTGTGGTTTTATAGGTGTACGGGGTGTTGTTTCCCGTTCCGGGCCCATGTTTTTACTTCCGTTTCCGTATATTTGCGGTCATCGTACTTTCCGGTTGGCGCTCACTGCGGTGTCCGCTATGATGGGTGGCGGTATTGCACCTAGGGCGCCGTACGGCGGCGGTGTGGGCCGTTTTGGGGTCATTTCCGCCATCGCGGACTTTGCACTTCCGCCATGGCGTGGTGCTCGTGCCCGATGGGTCGGAATGGGCCGCACTTTGCTCCATCGTGCAATGGCGGAAACGCTATTTACGCTGTGGCGGTCCGGTCAGTCACTTTCCGCCAGGGTCGTAATGAGGGCCAGTGACTTCATTGTGGAGTATATGGGTCAGGCCGAATGATTTTATTTTGTCAAATGAAACCCAAAGATGTTGACTAACTAGAGAATTCATTGGAAGGAATAACACAATGAATGTAAGGGCCAGTTGAGTTATTCCCATGAGTGCCCTCACAATGTATCTTTATATCAGCATTGAGGCTACAGTAAATGTAATAATGCTAGAATTAATGAATTCAAAGGGTTTCAAGGATGAGTATATTGAAATTTATGGTGAACGGATGATCTCCCCCACACCTCGTTGACCGAGCAATTAGAAAATACACTCATGTGCTCTGGATATCCATGATGAGTGTGTATGATAACAATAGGCATATCCTATTTTTCAGTCAATATCATTCTCCTAAATACTTGCTCACACTGAAAATGCAAAGGGGTTCCCTTATTTTGGGTCGGTGGGCCATCGCCTGATCTCCTTGCTATCCTGTCGGCATAAGGCTCATCATACCTTTGATGCATGCTCTTTCACACCAGAAGGTCTCCCTTCTGTCACCAATATACTGAATCACATTATGAATGCAGAGAGTACAAACATGTATCAGCAATCAAAAATACTAAAACATCTGTGCATGCCTTCATCATTACTTGCTACATTTCCACATGTTCATGTCAGTGTAAAGTATTGTTGCTGGCACGCGGTTGCCGCTGCATCTTTGTCTATTTCCGTGTTACAACCAATCACAAATCCTGTAGCACATCCTGCATTGAATACATATGTTTTTTTGTTGCTAGATGGTCCTATTTTTTGTATTTATTATGTATTCCACCTTGAGAATTCTATGTGAACACTCTGCATTCGCTGTGGAATCCTGGCTAGCATGAGATGGCTTGCATTTTGAAAACGTCCCTTGCAATATAATACTGATATGAAAATTGGGTTTCAATATTTGCAGGTTTCTGGTTGACAGCTTTAACAGTGCTGTCTCATACATCAGGGAGGAAGGTTAATTTCCCGCTGGACCACCGCTGCTTGTAGAATGTAAATGTTGCTATAAAGATCTATACGAAAGCCCCATTGGCTCCAAGCCCGCTTCTCAGTGGATGCAACGGTTCTGCATGCTATAATTGTTACAGATGAGTACCGCATGCCGAACAGTCATCATTTCCAGGAATGAATGACAGATGTACATTCTGGACTACATTAGATCATGGGAGCTTTTTTAATGTGCATGTTAAATGATTTAAATGGCATTGCGTACCAGCTCTTTCATGTGCACACACACACACACACAAATGCACGCACGCGCGTGCGCGCGCGAGTTGCATGCATTGAAACTGTGAATGCTGTCTGTCAATACCAATATATGTATTCAGAAGTGGCCAATTTGAGAATCAGCTATCCAATAGATGACTCCAAATGAAGACTCTTAATGCAAAAGGTGGATTTGGAGCAATGTACCCAACCTTTGCCATTATAAGGAACAATTCTTGTAGCAGTGCAATCACCAAGCATCCAGTGATCCCTAGTTTGTGATCAGTATAATATAAGGTTGTTATCTCATTAGAAGTCATTGATAACCTATTGAAGCAGGGGAGAGGCTGTGGGCACCTATCACTGCACCCCATTGACTTCAAGCTCCATCAACCTGCTTTTGAAATGTCCTTCTGAGCAGGTTGTTGCAGGAATGGGCTCACATGTTTTCATAGGAAATTCCCCAACAACCAATTTACACACTTTGCATGTCCAGGTTCCTTGTGAACATCCGGCATCTTATTCAAAGAGGAGAGATTTATGTAAAAGATGATTTGTGGAAAAATAACCCAGCCTGTGAAATGATCAGCACACATGTGTGTGAATGCCCCCACCAATATAGGTATGTGTCCTTGGCATAAAGACCGCTCCCTGCACGGAGGCTCCACACCGAAGTCACCGGTGACCTTTGGGGTGACCTTTGGGAGCAGGATGTTGAGATGAGTGATCATTCCCAGGCCTTCAAGCTACACTTGGATCTCCATTCTGAAACGATTAATGCCACAATGCGTGCATAGTTGAACTGTTCACTTGTTGAAACTATCGCATTGTGGACCATGACATCATCAAGGCTCAAGCTTTACAGCATTCTGTTCCTCTTTGAAAAAGCAGGTCACGTCCTGACTCGTTTTCAAACGGCCTCAGGGAAACAAATGACATTTTAAAAAAAGTGTTAGCAAACGGTCAATAGGGTGAATGGACCACTGATAGAAGGTCCTGTCTGGTTTTAATTCAGAGATTTATTTTTAATGCAGAAATCAAAATTATTAATCAGGACATTGTAATCTATTTATATGTTTAGTTAATTTAGAGCATTGTTGCAGGTCAAATATATACCGACGATTTTAGTCAATTATTTTGAAGTCTGAAAGACAGTGCTTAGAAAGAACACATACATAAGGATGCCGTTGGTATGGTGAGATGTAATAATGTCCCACCAAAAATGTCTCCTGACAAAAAAGCCCCTATTTTTTATGGCGACATTATAAAAAAAAAGTCTTTCTTTTTTTACAATGGGAGCAGGGGACATGCCGGCAACCCGCCCCCATATGGAATCTCACCATATATAATGTTGCCAATGACTTTGCCCAGCGACATTAAGTATGGTGACATTATGTATGGGGACATTATTACCTGATATTGTTGGTACTTAACACCCTACACTGCATCTAAAATACTGGCACAATAGGCAGTATAATAATGTACTTGCATCTTACTTTAAGTCACAGCCACAGGAGGGGAGATGTAGCAACAGTTCACTCCCCTGGATGGATTGATTGTAAGGTAACATGTCACTTTCAATTGTAGACCCTAAAAAAGGAAAGAGACCACTTTTTACAACTACACGTATATGCTGCTGCACTGCTTGCAAGCGTAGTCTAGTTCATCTGCACCCTGGTCATTACTGGCAAAAGGAGAAGGAAAGAAGCGCGCGCAGCCGTCAATGGGGTGCATCCTTTGCTGAGCTAGTAGACAGACCAGCACCAAAGACCATTCCATAACACGGACACGATCTTCCAGTCTGTCCTGCCCTGCACATTGATAACCATATAAATACTTCCTACCATGCCCACAGCTTAACAGCAATCAGGGAATGCCTTTCCTTGCTGACAATTTTGCCCCATGAAACACACTCTTGCAAATCCTGAAAGACTTCAACACCATAATTGCAAGATGTTCAGACCAAAAGACCCTCTCAACTAGTACGCAATATGTGAAAATAATACTGAACCTTGATGACAACCCTATATGTCTACGACTTACCCCATCCATTTGCTACATCTTCAATACACTATGGTATATCTAACAGCAATTCCGAAATCACAACATAAAGATAACTCTTTCACTCTTTCCAGTACATCAACAATTCCATGTCCCACCTCTCTCCCACCATCTGGCTTTAAATGCATCAAGATGAATAGCCATTCAAGTAGGAGTGTTGGGAGGGACATCGTCTCGGGAGAATAGCTCAGCGGCAATGTGCTCACCTTGGAAATAAGAAGACATGAAGCAACACTGGTTCGATCCCCGGGTCCACGCTTAGAAACCTCTCGGTATTAAGCTCATTATAAATAACCTATCATATCCACTGTGAAAAACACCATACATACATCAAGCAATCACACTTCATATATTCGCCAACTTCAATAGACCCTCTATGAAACAGCTGACCCTTATGGTAGCTTCATTCACCTTCTCCCTCACTCCCCAACATTCTAAGGAGCAATTGCACTCAGCCGCCCTGCCACGATCCAACATCCTTATCAATATTATTGTGAAACGAGAATACAATTGATGCCCAGCTTGAAAGTCTGCCGCAAATCAAATTCCCTGATAGGCTTCAGCAGATGTAGTAGTCTTTTGACACAAACTGAAATACATTTTTGACTTTATTGTGCGATTTTAAAATGCCCAGGCCACATTGATACTGCTGGCATACCAGGGCCAATGTCGGTTTTCCTCAGGGATGATGTGTGTATTATTTATTTGCTGTTTTGAATTGCATTCCATGTAAAGAAGATGCTTCCGAGGTTGTTCTAGAAGAGGGAGAGCAAGGTGGAGGGAATAAATGATACAGGGAGAGGATAGGCACAGCTGAAGGGGCAACGGGTTCAGGTTTGGTTTGTTAAGAAAAGGTCAGAAGACCTTTTCTTTTTGTTTGGTTTTGTCCATGGTATATGTCCCACATGTTTTTGCATAAACTGGCTCACCACTTGTTCTCATCTTTGTGCTACTGTGCAGGCACCCTTTGTGGAAATGCCTCTGTCATCTGTAAATCTCCCTTCTTATCGTAATTGGCATCCCTGTTCTTCAAAGAATTGCAAATACAAATGCGAGAGAGTTGTGCTTTCTACAAGATGAAAGGAAGCTCAGGAAAATCAGGTTACAGGCTGATGAAACCGGAGGTCATGTGGTTCTATATTTGTGGGCAAGAACTTTGGGGTGCCTATGCTCGGGATGCTGCACAGTAGAGAATTTCAGAAATGTCTTGCATTCATGAAGAGACAGACATTTGTCACCCATTATTGCATGGCTACCAGGCCATTCAGATGAATGAGAAACAGGTGGCCTGTCCACAAGATTGATGTTCAGCTGAGTCTTGTCAGTGAAGATTTGAAATGACAGCTTTAAGGGGTTGATGAGATAGCTGTGTGGTTGTGAGTGGAGTGGTCTGTTATAGGAACAATGGACAAATACACTTAATGGCTGTTCACTCGATTTCCATACAAGACTGGAGAGAGCAGAATGTGTTTCTAGTGATGTGTAGAATAGTGTATGCTGCAGCTAAAAGGTGGTGCTTATGGTGCGTGTTAAAGCACTACACAGTGACAGCTTGTTCTTGTTGGAATTTAGAGTGATATGTTTCTTAATCGTTGTTGAACCGCAATTGGTAGAGCTTCTATTGTTTAACTGTATTATCCAGCTATTCGTGCTGACAGACAATGACGCAGGTATCGAATGCTGGTGTATCATTTCAAATGCCCCCTACTGTTTGTGTGCGGTGATGCAGACACGCGTCCTGCTGTAAACGTGCATACCTTTTAATGAGCCACGGTAATTGAGCTTATGCAAAAGGCTGACTAGCGAAGGCCCATAATGTTTATAGACTTCAGCATGCCAGCTTCAGGGTCCAGGTTGAGCTGCTCCTAGAAAATTAGCCTCATCGGATTTAATAGCTTCATTACAAAGCTGTTTGTGTGCTGCCAAACTTCGCATAAGATACCATTTATGCCAGTGTGTAGCTTCTGTATCTTTAGCTGTTTGTTTGCAAGCAAAGGGCTAGTTTGTTTAATGTAAGTTGACACGACAAGGAACTAATTGGGCAGGATGTCAACCTGGCGAAGATCCTTTTTTGTTCTGTGCGTTAATGCTGCTCAATGGTAATTAGGAAAAAAATAAAAAATAAAGAAATAATCATATTTCTATTATTGTTTCTATTTCTATTATTATTTATGCCACAAGAAACACTACTACCAATAGGTTCCACAGTGCTCGACCCAAAAGGAAGTCAGAAATCTTGTCGCAAACACGTCTCTCTGTTTAGAACAGTAAGGTTTTCAGTTTTTTTATGAAATATGCGGTGACTGTTTTACAGATATCAGGTGGGAGACGATTACAAAATTTAGCTGTCAACACAACACGAGTGCTCTAATATTCTTAGAAGAATGTGTAACCATCAAGTAACTATAAGCAGAATGCTGCGGTCAGGAAGAAGCCAGCCACATAAATTCCTGGTTCATGGAAAATGGAGAGGAGCAATACAGGGCTTTGCGAAGCAGCGTAGGCGGGTTAAACAAGATTCTGGTCTTAACCGGCAGACAATGTCATGACTGAAAAACAGGGAGGATATGAGCTGATCTGGGAGTGTTTCTGACAATCCTAGCCAAAATCACAACATTTTAATAGAAGACATTGTAGACCCTGCGTTTAATGAATTGCAGTAGTCCAGTCTGGATCCCACCATGACTCTAACCCAACTGAAGTATTGATGCCCTGAAAGAAGAGGCTGATTTGTTGAACACAAATTAGAAAATAATTTGAGTTTTTTAATGTAAAGTTAATTTGATGAACCATGGATAAAGTGGAGTCAAAAGTTATGCCAAATTATTTAACTTTAGGTTGCACTTGAATAGTATGTTCTCTTAATTTGAAATCATGGTGCATTTGTAATGACTTGTGATGTGCCAAGAAAGAGACCACCAATCAAATGTCTGTCTTGCTTTGATTCGGCCCGTGCCAATTTTGGGACATCCAGAGTTTGATGCATTTAACAATGAACTGAATATGAGCACAATTGTTAGTTGGACACGATCCAAAAAGAAAACTAGCAGGGTGCCCTTTGCATAATTCTAAAACATTGTCCCCAGATTAATCAGAAGATCATGAAGTGGTTTCATATATATGTCAAAAAGAATGGAGGTAATCTAGGACCCTTTTAGGGACCCCAAATTCCACTGGTTCTGTGCTCGAATTGTGTGGACCAACGTTAATGAATGATTTGCAATTGTTTAGAAATGACGAAATCCATTCAAATGCAGAATCTGATGCTCCGACAACCTCAAGATAACGTTGTCACAGAAAAGGAGGGTCAAACACCGGCAAGAGGTTGAGGAGCACCAGCAAACTCACTTGGCCATGGTCCATTATTTTCAGAGGAGTCTAGGTGGGCAGTCCCATTATCCCTGCGATGGGGAAACCCAGATTGGCGGTCACCAAATAGTTAATAGGATTCAAATGGGCTTGAATTTGAAGAAAGGTAGAGTGATCCATTATTTTGAGCAAAAAAAGGAGAGTTTGTAATTGGACGATAATTTGCAAAGTTTGGGATCCAATAAAGAATTCTTTAAAATTTGTGTTACCCAATGATGATAATAATAATAAAAATAATAATAATAATAATAATAATAATAATAATAATAATAATAATAATAATAATAATAATAATAATAATAATAATAATAATATCTTAACCCCAAAATTCATCGACAACCCTCTAAGCAGTCTGTATAGATAGTCCTTTGGACAGCATGTCGATTGTCAGTCAACTTAAATGTGTGCTACCAATCATCAACATTATCATTAATACGTTTATTCTTAAAATAAATCCATCAAACGAAAGCTATTGTTTTTCCAAAGTAACATGTCTTCCTTTTTTCTCAAAAACACCTACTCGGATGTGACATTGTTTCCAAAAGATACGTTGGATATATATATTATTGTGCGCTTGGGCAGAGGTAGTTTTCCACTCATTGGTAATCATACATTCAGATAATTACACACGTTTTATATTTCTTTTTTTTTTCTTGTGTGCCAAATTTCTTGATATTTTGAATGAAGAACTTATCGAATGGTGCAGGTAATAACACATTCTAAATTTCTGGAAGATGATGTCTATTAGACGTTTAACTCGCAATGTTTGACCCAGATTTTTTTGATTTGATTTTGATTTTATTTTATTTATAAAGCGCAAAAAACCAGGCCCAGGGGCAACCGGGCACATTCTCTTAAACATGTTACAAAAAGCAGTAGTTACAGAAATTACAAAAATATACAGTATATATACATGTACATACCCTTAAACATGTTACAAAAAGCAGTAGTTACAGTGAGTTACAAAAATATACAGCATATATACATGTACCGAAGGATACCATTAACAGCGTATAATACAGGGACAGAGCAGAGAGAAAATGTATATTCCGTCCTGTACCCCACATGGAGTCTGGACTGTGTCAAGGTCTCATGAGTCTTGGGAGAGCAGCCATGTTTTAGCATTGTTCTTGAAGGAGTGGAATGATGGTTCAATTCTGATAGGTGTGGGCAAGGTGTTCCAGAGTTTGGAGGCCAGGACGGGGAAGCTCACCCCACCAGCTTTTTGGAGTTTGCATCTAGGCACGATGAGGCTGTGAGTTTGGGCTGCTCTGGTAGGTCGAGTGGAGGTGTGGCGTGAGAACCGAGCGGACAGGTAAGGTGGGGCGTTGTTGCTCAGACATTTGTGAGTCAAAGCTAGGGTTTTCAGGGCAATTCTCTGTTTTACCGGGAGCCAGCGTGAATCCGATCTGACGGAGGAGATATGAGAGCATCTCGGGATGTTTAAGGCTGCCCTTAAGGCATTATTTTGTACAGTTTGCAATTTATTAAGGTTAGACTGACTGGTCCCTAGGTAGAGAGCACTACAGTAGTCGATTTTGGCCATAACAAGAGTTCTGGCGAGTGTGATACAGTTGGTGGAATTTAGGAAGGGTCTACAGGCAGTGATAAGTTTGCAGGTATAGGCCGAAGCTGACCTAACTGCATTTATTTGTCTGTTCAGAGAAAGCGAGTAGTCAAGATAGAACCCTAGCGTCTTAGTATCTTTGGAGACTTTAATGTCATTGCCGTCAATAATGAAGGACTTGTAGGTTTGGTCTAGTTTGTTGAGCCGATGATTTGATCCTAAAAGTAAGAGCTCAGTCTTATCATCGTTAAGGCAAAGTTCGTGCTGTGCCATCCAGTCCTGGATGACCGAGTAAACATCGTTAAGGGCTTTGT
The DNA here is from genome assembly GCF_040938575.1 of Ambystoma mexicanum. NCBI lineage: Eukaryota > Metazoa > Chordata > Amphibia > Caudata > Ambystomatidae > Ambystoma > Ambystoma mexicanum. Next base: position 1,511,954,362 of record NC_090937.1, on the reverse strand, counting down.
TGTCAGCTGTGTAGTCTCCTGTGATAGGGATGAATATCTGGGTGTCGTCCGCGTAGTTAGTGAAGAAGACACCCAGATAGTCAAGCACATCGAAGAGGGGCTTGGTGAATACAATATACAATGCAGGGGATACACACGAGCCTTGGGGAATGCCACAGTGAATAGGGGAGGGATCCGCTGATGCCAGCGGTGAGAAGACCCTCATGGATCTATTGCTCAGGAATGAGTGGATCCAGGCATTGGCAGAGTCGGAGAAGCGGGCTGCGGATTTGAGATGCTGGCAGAGTATTTGGTGGTTGACCAGATCAAAAGCCGCAGAGAGATCGAGGAGAAGGAGAAGAGCTAGCTTCCCATTGTCCTTCAGTGACTCCATCTGAGTTTTCAAGTCGATCAGAGCTGACTCCGTGCCATGTTTAGGGCGGAACCCTGATTGTCTTAAGCCCAGGAGATTGTTTAGTTTGAGGTAATCCTGAATCTGCAGGTAGGCTGCGCGGTCCAGGATCTTGAGCAGGAATGGGACTGTATTGATAGGTCTGAAGTTAGTTGGGATATTAGGGTTAAGGGAGGGATTTTTGAGGAGTGGGATAACCCATGCATCCTTTAGGTTGTCGGGGACAATACCCGTCTTGAAAGAAGCATTTATGAATTCTGTAATGAACGGGGCCAGCTCATGAGATGCTTCCTTGATAATAGGTGCTGGGCAGGGGTCGCCTTGGCAATTGGAAGGTTTTAAATTGTTTATGATGTTTTCTACTTCGAGAGTAGTGAGTGGGGAGAAGGAGAAAGGTTTATGTGGATAGGTTAAATGTGTATTAAGTGTAGGTGTGGTCGGTGGTTGGTCAAGCTGTAGGGATTTCTGTTTGTCCCTGATTTTAGATTGGAGGGTAGCAATTTTACCCAGGAGTGCTGACTGAATATTGGTGCACCAAGTGCTGTCTTTGGAGCAAGAGTCAGGGGGGGCTGCAGGTGTCTCGAGTTCCTTAAGGATATTAAAGAGTTCCTTAGTATTGGACTGGGCTGACATAATGCGGTTATTATAAGAATCTTTTTTTGCCTGGAGTACAGCTTCTTTATAGTTAAGGGTGGCTATCAGAAGACTGTCCTTGTGGGCGTCGGAGTGGTGACTTCTCCAGCGTGACTCTGCTGTGCGTTTCTCTTTGCGTCACACTCTAAGCTGGGGAGTACACCACGAGTTAAGGTGTGCTCGGTGTTTGGGTTTCCTCAGTTTGAGCGGGGCGATAGAGTTGATGGCTGCAAGCAGTGACTGGTTATACATGTCGGCTAGGTTGGTGGGGTCTGAGCAAGTGTCAGGAGCGTTATTTAGTGTGGGAAGGATAAGGGGGAGTAGTTTTTCTGTCGTAATGTTCTTTTTATTTTTAGTGAGGGTTGCTGGGGTGACCAAAGGCCTGGGTGGTGGGGCTGCTTCGATGCTGAAAGTGATGACATGGTGGTCAGACCACAAGCAAGGGGCATTGTAGATTACGCTAATATTGCAATTGCTGTCACTAAGCCAGTCAAGGGATCACCCTTTAATGTGGGTGGGTTCCTGTATGTGGTGAGTGAAACCTAAATCTGTTAAGGTATTAGCTAGGTCGAGGGCCGCAGAATCATTAGGGTCTTGGTGTCCTAGATTGAGGTCGCCAAGAATGATGCTTTGGGAGTTGGATTTAGCATTGTTGAGTACTAACGTAGAGATATCATCCACAAAGGATGTGGGTGGACCAGGGGGTCTGTATATTAGGTGGATGGTAGCTGTTTTGTTAGCTGAGAGTCCGAGCTTGACAGAGAGTAACTCTGCAGTTTCCACCTTAGTGCTTGGGATGGTTCTAAGTCCTAATGAGTTTCTAGCGATGAAAGCAATTCCTCCACCTCTCGAGCTGCGATCACATCTGATGATGGAGTAATCAGTGGGGATGACCAATTAGAGTGCCGGGCCGGAAGCTGCGTGCAGCCAGGTCTCGGAGATGGCGATGAAGTGGAGTTCCTAAGTTTTGATAAGATCAGCAATGTCCAGAGCGTGCGCAGCTAGGGATCTTGCGTTAATCAGGGCAGCTTTAATTAAACCAACGTTGCTTGATGAAGCTATGATGGTGTGAGGGTGATGGGGCGTTGGTGAGGTGGCCGTTTGTGGAGGCGGGCTGTGCGTATTAGTTTTGAGGTATGGGCTCAGGTACATGGGGTGTCCCTTCTTACCCATAAGTCTAGATCCTAATCTTAGGTTTCTAAGAGTGATAGGACATGGTTGGTTGGGTGAGGGTTTTTTGGCAAAATGGTCGAGCCATAGGGCCGGATCGTTGAGGTAGATTTTGTGGTATTGAGGGGCAGTACTTTGGTAGGTATCAGGAGATCTGTGAGAGGTGGCCATGGATGAGGTGTGCAAGGAGCTAGGTGCAGCTAAATTGGGAGGTGGTAGGTGTGAAAGATCACAGCATGATTGCATATTAAATGTATGTGTTCAGGTGAAGCACATGAAATCGATCATATGGCATCAATTGCCTAATATTTTGATCGTTTTTCAGCATCACCCTGTTGTCCTGGTGCCAATTGAAAAGCAAAGTGCCATCTTATCATGGCAGTTGGGGTTAATGTTAATTCCATTTCAAGTCCACAACAGGCATAAAAAAACGAAACTAAACTAAACGATATCAACATAATGCGATAGTGATCACTACTGGGCAAATCATGTTGCAGATCTTTGTGCTAAAAATCAAAACAGCACATCCAGTTAAGTTGTAACCAAGACAAGTTTATTCCTGTAGCAAACGAGCGGAAGCGTCCAGACACTTTGAATACTGAAATGTATCTGGAGTCAGGGTCTGCAAGTCTCTGATAGCAAACTTGAGTGCATAACACATTTTATTTTTTATCACATGTTGATAAGGAAACGGGATCCTACTTGGAATATTTATTTTATTTATTTATGTATTTATTGTATTTATTGGACATCTGTATGACGCCTATACACATGTGTTTCCAGGCACCACAAGACAAGAAGGGGGGGGGGGGTCGAACATGGGATATCATAATAGACAGATAGTATAAAACTCATCCACACAAATAAAATGCAGTCTTGCCATACCAAAGAGCTGCATTGTTGAAGGTATCCTAGTTCTGGCAGATAAACCTGTGGATCCATTAGAAAACACCTATCCGTCCAGGAGGTATTGATACCTATGCTCCCAATGTGTATAAGTGTGACCACTCGCATCTTGCTGCTTTACTGGATTTATTTTGTTTATTTCTATCACACAACAAAGCAGTCCCAACTGAATCCTGCCCTAATGCAGTGATAGGATCAGAATACATTACACCATGTACCGTAGAATCAAATATCAAAGAATAGGGAAGAATACCTACGGCTTTATTGCCTTCTGAAACAGAGCAAACTGGGTAATCCTATAAATATTAAAAGGTAGGGAGTTCCAGAAATGTGGTCTGGCCACCGAGAATCTTCTATCCCATCAGGTTTTAAAGTGGGATTTCGGAATGTTGAGAGGAAAATCATATTCAGATCCCAGTGTTTGTGTGGGTGTAGATATATGTGGCATTTCAATGGGTCCAATTAAAAACCACAGAGTTAAGCTTGCAGAATGCCCTGCTTTGAACAGTGAACAAATGGCTGCTTTGATAAGAGAGACCCAAGCTACTCCTCACTGATGAGGCCCAAAAAGGCTGAAACATGTTTGGGGATGCTTGTGGTCTCGTGCAGAAGGGATGTTACCTAGCAGTTCGGGCTGGACTGCCCCTTTTGGGGTGGGACCAAGCCTGATTTGCATATGGTCTTTCCCCTTCTGTAATGGGTTGGCAGGTGAAGAACGATGATCTGGAGGTTTGCCCAGAGCAATGCCAGTGGTTAAGATTCAATCTAAACCTTCCAGCCATCACCTCTTTGTTTTTGCTTTGTCACCCCGAGTGGGACGGTTATGCCCAGATGTGGGTCCCGTGCCTGCTGGGCCTAGAACACAAGCTACTCCTCACTGATGAGGCCCAAAAAGGCCGAAACATGTTTGGAGATGCTTGTGATCTCGTGCAGAAGGGATGTGACCTAGCAGTTTGGGCTGGACTGCCCCCTTTGGGGTGGGAGCAAGCCTGATTTTCATATGGTCTTTCCCCTTCTGTAATGGCTTGGCAGGTGAAGAACGATGGTCTGGAGGGTTGCCCAGAGCAATGCCAGTGGTTAAGATTCAGTCTAAACCTTCCAGCCATCACCTCTTTGTTTTTGATTTGATAAGGGAGCCAGTTCAGAGAATGTCTCAGTGTAGAAATTGATTCTTTTGTTTAGGTTTAGGAATGCCAAAAGCTATGCACGTTCAGTTTTCAGACCCACGCCCATTTGAAGCTGCCCAGTTTAATATGTGGAGGTGCTATATACATTGCATGAGCACAATACAGCCTCAAGTTAATTAAATCTCCTACCACCACTCCATGTTATTCTGGAGGCAGAAAGTGAAGAGTTTGGTTGTGTTGTCACATTCCGAAGAAGGAAATCTAACCACAATGCATGTGTCTGAAATCGAATATCAGCGTTCTACATAACACGATTCGCAAAATCTGGATGTATTCTGAATTTATTTATTTTATCTGAATTGAATGTGAATGTTTTGCTTTTAAACTAAATTTGGCTGTATAACATGTGATGTGCATGTAATGTACTGTTTGTACTATTCCATTTTAATCTTCTTTTAGTATTTTATTTTCTCGTTCTCTTAAAATATGTGTACCATGTTATTTTTCAGACTATGCTTTTGTAAAGGTATGAACTAACTAAATACAATAAAAATAAATAAAAAAATAAAACAGCAAGTTATATTTTGGTTTTTTTTGACATTGGAAACATACACATTTGGCAGGCATAGGAGGGAAGATGCCAAGTAGAAGATGAGGACCAAAAGCACAATCTTGGTCCTGGAAGCGCTATTATAAACAACTTGCTCACATCCAGGATCTGACATCATTCAAGCAATTTCACTTTGGAGCAAAATGTTCTAATGGTCTCCCCAACCTGAGGCAGTTCTACGTATTGACAGCTTAGAGAAGAGAGGATACAACTAGGAAATGACAAGAATAAACACATGGGGCCTGATTCATGTACTTTTGTGCCCGGTGCAAAGTTACTTTGTACTGCCAACACACACCCTGATTCATGGAACTGTGCAAAGTGTATTTGTCTAGGGCAAAGTCAGTGCAAAGTACATTTTGTACTGAAAAAAAGACTTTGCACTGAAAAAATGCACTTTGCACAGTTCCATGAATCAAGGTGTGTGTCGGTAGTGCAAAGTCACTTTTCAGTAGTGCAAAGTCACTTTGCACTATGCAACTATTCCATGAATCGGGCCCATGGCCATAGCCATGAATAGGTTAGTATTTGTGGGAAAGGGTCATTGACTCAGATTGTCTGTATTTATGAAAGTGAGACTAAGTTGTCCAAAGTTCTAGATCATGGATCAGGAGAGTACTCTGAGGAAAATCCAACAATTGTCATGGGTGACATATATAATTGGCTAGGTGCGCATTGTGTTAATTGTTGAGATGTATAGCCAATATGTTTTTATGATAAGAGTTTGTAATTGAAATATGCTCATGGAAGGGATATTTGTTCTGAAGGTCAATAAGCTTTTGATGGGCAGATTTGTTCTTTTGCCCATAATCCTGGCAAAATAATGATTTCACCGAAGACATTTTTAGTAGATTGTTAATCAGTTATTGCTAAAGCAAGACACATGTCTAATACAGAACAAAACATCATGCTACAGCTGAGGAAGGGTTAATGAACATGATGTGCTACCACACATCTTATAGGGCTTGATTCACAAAGGTTTGTTCAGTGGGAGCTTTGTGAAGCAGACCCATACTGTTTTCACAGAATCATATAAGCACTTTCAGTATTTAAAATCTCAATTGCCATTTTACAACTGGATGTCTTGGTGTTGCTTTATATAAAACCCCTACTGCCATGGGTTTTCCCCCCAGTGCCAAGGCCTTTTTGGTGATTTCAGTATTTCGCCATGCAAAGCCTTCTAACATTTTCTCCTTCATTAACCCCTTAAGTGCCAAGGAAGAGCTATCTCGTCCTTTGCACTGGGGAGGTAATCCCAAGGACGAGATACCTCGTCCTTGGCACTTAAAAGATTTACTATGTGCTATCCGTCGCGCCTGTACCACTGCCCTTACCAATCTCCTTGCCTACCAACTCATTAGGTCCTTCACATTCTGTCAGAAAACTCAATGTCCATTTTGACATTATGTGTACATATACTTCTTCATAAAATTCATCCTCAAAAACTCTCCATATGCCTACTTAACTCTTAAAATGCATGCTCTGACTTCACTCCACTCGGTTAGAAAGCAGATAAATAGTCTAAACTGAACCAGGCTATTGTTCTTTTTCCTCAGACATGTGTTAGTAGCTGAACTGTAGGTCTATGCATTCATTTTTCTAGTACCGCAATATAGTGGTACAGCACTGCTTGCTAATCAGAAATTAAGATTTTGTTCATCGACCTTATGATAAACCTTTTTTTTTGTTGTGGTCGGGACGACTGTGCATACAGAAGATCGCCACTGTAACTTTCAACATCCTTCTCTGGAAGGGAGTCCACATAAGGGCCGATTCATGGAATTTTTTGCACAGAAAATAGGCCACTTCCGCCCAATTTGTGTGTGCAACACTGTTTGTTGAATCATGGAATCGAATGCGCAGGACTTTTCCTGGACTTGCATGGATTTTGCGCTGGCCTGGCACACCTGGATTTTCAGCATGTATGTGGGATTGCATGTCGTATTTCAGGGTGCGTGTACTCAATTGGGGTTTCGATGTAATGTAGGGGTGCCTGTATGCTTTGTTGCAGGTTGCATGAACGTTTTACGTGGGTTTGCACGCACTTTTCTTGAGTTTTTGATGAGTTGCGGTTTTTCATACGCATGTTGACGGGGTGCTAGATACAGTTACGGGGGACCCTGTGCATGCTCCCAGATTCACAGACCTGGTTACGGTGGACCCCACACACTGTTTTGTAAGTGATTTCAATCCAGCAAACACCCAAGTCAATGCCTAGCGTGTAATGCACAACTGAAATCCTTATTTATTTTTGTCTAAAGGTTCTTTATTCTGAACGATATACCACTCATATCACGTCCCTCTCCTGCAACCCCCCCCCCACCCCCGATCACACTGAACCAGGAATCAGGCTGGTTTGCAAAGTTAAAATATGTATTTATGTGTTTACAATTCAATCACACTATGTTTTTATGGGCACACAATAATCACCAATGGGGTGATGTAACAGTGAATAATCTCTTTAATACACAAGGAGTAATAATGAGCAAAACAATTCAGCACAGAAATAATACTTTTGTGTGTGTGTGTGTGCAGATCAGATATCACTGTGGTTAAAGGTTCCCCTTGCACAACCCTCAATCCCCAAAAGGCAATGTAAAGATATAGGAGGAGAGAGAGCAGGTATTCAGGAATGGCAGAATTCAAACAGAATATCAATCCTACTTTCCCCCAGCAAACACAAGAGAGAAACGGAATTGACTGGCAAGCTGTCAGAATGGTTTTTAAAGTTATCTTAAAATGGATTGGGTAAGAACACTGAATATGGTCTAAATTGCTGAAATAGTATAATTTCTTAGGGGAGCCACGTTGGATGACTGCAGACAAACACAAGCAATGATTCAATACCAAGAAACAATTTGAAATCCTAAAATTCAAGTCGGGAGCAATCAAAAGCTGTTTTACACCATGTCAGAATTTCCCAAAAATGAAATTCACTGCAAACTTTTCACTGGGCGATAATCACGATAACAGGAAAACTGTATGGATTTGGGATGCGGTTTTAGATGTGATTTAAAGTTGTGGATGTTGGCTAGAAGCAGAAGTTGAGATTGTGTTTCTAGCACAAAAACTGAGGAAGTTATGGACGTTTTAGTGGAGGTTGTTTTTCGAGGTGCAAGAATGGAAAATGGGAATGCGCTTTTAAAATGACAAATGGGATTTCTAACACTAGAGGATGACTATGAACAAAACGAATCCCCACAAAAACACAGCCACTTGATCAGAATGACTGCCTGTCCAGAACTCGCCTTCTTCAGATGAGATAAGATCAGCGCAAAGATAGTTTTAGCAATACTAGTACAAGAGAAAGATAGAAAGGATAGGATAGAGAGTTTAGACAATTCAAAAATACACCTAACAACACAGGTTCTGAATATTAGGATGGGTTTAAGATAGGGATTAACTAGATACAGTACATATGCTAGTGACAGAGTTCTATCTATAGATACTCACTAGATATGTTTTTAAACAGAACAGTCAGGATTCTGGTCCGTCAAGATTCTGGTCAGGGAAGGGAATCTAGTTCTGGGACAGACAGCTGGGCACATCGGATTGGATCTGCAATCAGCAAGGCACTCTGGTCACAGCACAGCACAGGACTGGATCGGATCTGCCCTTTTTGGTTCTGATGATAATTATTTCAGCAGGCAAGCAGTACAGCGCAGCCCGGCTGTAGTATGATGCTTCCCCTTAGGTTTGTGGGGTTTGTTCTGGTTCTGGAAATTGAAGCCTAGCTGAAAATGGTTCAGCTATGCAATGGGTTCTGCTTTGCCAAGTTTCTGGAGTCTGGAGCGGAAAGTTCTGCAGCAGGATGCTCCGACAGCATTCAGATAGTGGGTGAGTCTGTCTGTCCCTTTTCTGCCCTCTGCTGTCTCTATGTATGCTATGATAAAGGGGGGTGTGTGTGCTGGTTTAGCCTAAGCTTGCCCCTTTGACAGGGATTTTTCACAATCTCCTCTCTGCCTTGATAGGAGGAGAAAAACAGTGTGTCACCTTTATGGTGTGGGTTGATGAGGCTTAGAGTCCACCCCTAGCCTCTTGAACACAAAATCTACTTTTGACACAATACATATTTGCACATGTACAACCTCTATAAGAACCACATATACAGATTACATATTTTGTACAGCAGCTACTCCTCCAAACCCCGTAGCTGTGGGATCTTGTTTCTGCTTTTCACAGAATGTTGCCCCTTTCATCCGGAACACAATGTCCAATTTATCAGCAAATTTCTGCAAGTGTGCGCGCATAACATGGGCATAAGTATATAAAGTTTCATACTTCTAGCAGAAATACGTTTGGTGTAAAATCGCATTTTCTGCCGTTTCCTTCCAAAATATGTCACACTATGTTGCCGCCTCTTGCAATGTGCAACCAACATTTAGATTTACAATTCTGTTACTTTTGTGTTTTTGAAAATTTTAAGTGGCAATTTATATGTATTTAAACAAAATGTTCTTTGTGAATGTTCAGCCACAGATGGGTGTTTGGGTCTGCCTCTTTTCTCTCCCTTCAGTCCACAAGCATCTCCTACCTGTTGGCTCTGGAGTCCATTTATGATGGTCCACACACCTAGCATTTCCTGCTTTGCAGCTTGTCATTGTTTCCTTCCCCACTGCAGACCAGGTTCTTCCCCAACCCTAGAATTATCGCTTTGGTGTGATTTCCTACTGGAGGGAGTTGGAGGGAGAGGCCTTGCCTCGGTGAGGAAAGCTGTTATTCCGGTTTGGTAGCTTTAGCCAGCTTATTTCAAATGTTAATTCTGTTGAATTTTCCCTTAGCATACAACAAATTTGTGGGATCACGTCACAGCTAAATACTTATTCATGATTTTAAACCATGGTATCAAAACAATTACAAGATGGGTTACACTTAATAACAGGCCTCTTAGATTGCAAACATTTGATTTCAGTTTATACATGTTTAAAGTTGTATCCTGCAGGCCCCTGACAGCTGCCATTCAGGCGGCCCAGGGTACTGCACCCAGATTTTGACAGATCCACAGACAGTCCACTTTTGCTGTGAAAATCCATTGATGCTTTCAGCTTTTCAGGACATTGTATGTTCACAGTGATTTCTTATACTAAGTGAATTGTAGCACCCAGCAAGAATGTTGGATGTTTGAGGGTGTTTTGTACCGACATTCTGCAGTTTCAGCATCAAAGAAAAAAGGATTTAGCAAGATTTTGGGGGTTCAGTTAGCAAAGCACTGCTTTTTCCTTCTGTACTCCATTTTTACTTGTTGTGGAGCCCAGTGACATATTTCAGGAGTGAGATCTCTGTTCCACCACTGACAACATGCATGGAGGATTGGGCAGCCATCTTTTTGTGCTTTACAGAGCGCGATTTTCAGAGGTTTTGGTGTGCACAAGGATTTTGCGGCCATTTTGATGTTTCTGGCACCATCAGAACACAGTGATGCCGCATGGCAGAGCAGAAGTGGGTTAAGTCATCCCACAGTTTGAAGGGTGACTGTATTTGCATCTGGTGGACCGCGCAGAGAGGTAGCTGATCTGGCAGTTTCCTGCTTTGCGTGTGGGCGTGTCGGGGACGTTCCAGCCGGTACCTGCAAATATGGTTACTTTGCGCAAACCAATCCATGAATACGCGTTGCGCGCAGATTTTATTAATCATGCAGGCTCACGCAGTGGCCTTTTCGGCACGCGGCCATTGCTTGATTTTGTGCTTAATTCCATGAATCAGGCCCTAAATTGCTTCACATGCACTGTTTGCTCCCCCACAAAACTGTACCACCCGTGGATTACTTATTACCAACCTTTTTTGTTCCGTTTTCTAATGGATCTCTTTCATTTACAACTGATGTATTTATTACTAGTAACTTGCAACATTACCAGCATGCGTATACACATTGCCATAGAAACCGTGTATTATTTTCTGGTGAAGTAGTGGTGCCTCCATTAAACACTTCTATGCTTTGTATTAACATCCAAAACTGAGTACAGCCCAATGTTTGTCACACTAAACTGCCAGATTCATGGAATGTATTTGCACAGTTCAAAGTGACTTTGCACTGCTGAAAAGAGGCTTTGCACTGGCGACACAAACCGTGATTCAAGGAACTGTGCAAAATGTATTTTTCAGTGAAAAGTCCTTGCAATGTAAAGTCCTTGCAGCGTCATTTTGTACTGCAAAAATGACTATGCACTGACTTTGCACTGCAAAAATACATGTTTCACAGTTCCCTGAAACCGGGTGTGTGTCGGCAGCGCAAAGTTACTTTTCAGCAGTGTCAAACCGTGCAAAAACTTCCATGAATCGGGACCTGAATGTATAGAAGTACAGGAGTTTACATATGTCCTTCAGTCACTTACTGATGCTTTTCATTACCATTAATCTAAGTGTATCCCATGGGACTGAGGAAGAAGGGGGCATAGCATGTTTACAAAATATTATGGAAAACCGGAAAGTGAATGGCTTGTCCAATACATATGGAATTGGCCCTATTATGTTGGCAAGCTATATCATAATTAAACACTTAAGGTCTTTACATATTCAATCCCTTTAATCTTCTAAGTCTTCCTTAACGTATCAGACCACACTTTGCTCTAAATAATGAAGTACTTTCCTTATACATATCAATAGGAAAGGCTGTAAACGATTTTCTGCTTAATACCAACAAGTACTTCGGAGAGCATCAAATCCCCTGACAAATGAGTGTTGCCAGGCGGATTTATTCACTTCAAGCTTTAACTAAAATAGCTGCAGTTGCTTCTCTGCCGTTTAAGGCTATTGAGGTAGAAGGTTACAGCAAAATGATTTACAGATAGTAATTGCATTTCCCAGCTCACCTATTTAAATAAATAAGACCACAAATCCAATCTGTAGTTGAGTCTAAGCACAGCATTGTCAATAATTCTTGCCTGTTGAACAATACAGTAGCCATCATTTTTTCTGCCTCATGAGTGAGATGTATCAGAGCCAATGCTCTCTCCGGCAGTGTCTGATTCGCTCTGCAGAAGCTCATGATTGGTTTATATGTGTGTGAACTGTGATAACTGCTTTACTGTCCTTGGAGTGGCGAGTTTACAAATATTTAGAAATGTACTGTACTGTTACCAAAGTATCAGGTCAATTTTATTCAGCGACAGGATTTAACAACACTGTTTAGAAAAAAAATCCTACTTACAATGCTGTCTTTTCTGCCTCTAAGGTAGTCATATCCCTGAAAGGAGTAATGCAGTATGTGTCTGTCATATACCATAGTAAGTTGAAATAAACGCATCTATGATGCAACACTTCATGAAATAAAGTCTACTGTGCTACCAGAGTAAGAGGTGTTTACATTTGCTTTTCAATAATTAAACACATACTACAACTAGCAAGAATGGAATCGATACGCATCCTCATTTCTCGGTTGAGGAATTAAATCACTTTATATTTGGCACATCAATTCCCTATTCAATCCTTTATCCATATTCAAATATGTACGTCAGAACATATACTTCGTAAAGTTATAGGGACTACAACAAATGCAAATCTAAAATCAAACACACCAGCTGATTTACAGGTTTAGAGAAAGACAACCGTGTAAACTGTAGTCCGCAAATGGCTATCAGAAATGAACTTCGATGAAATCCCCCCCCCCTTTACCTTTACTATAAACAAATAGACATTAGGAATCAGCATTTACGCTTATGTTTTCTTCAAAACACTCATCACCAAGAAATCCTTGCCATCGTAATACCACCCCAGTTCCGTCCACAAAATCAAACTCTATCTCCCTACCTTGGATTTCAGAGCTGCTGTTTAATCCCTGGTCCAGTTCAATTTAGATGGTATCAATAAAAACAATCGGTCGGAGCACCAATGTCTCACCATAGCCCGTCTGAGATGCATTCAGCTGACCGCAACAAGAGACATTGAACATGTGATCATATCTTTACAAACTGCTGGCAGGGATATTGAATTCCACTGTTATGCTGATGATACCGAATCGCTCTTCAAGCTCATGGGCTGTATACCCGCAGACGATAAAACCCAGTCCGACATCCAAATGCAAAACAAGTATCTCAGTCTAAATACTGCTAAGATTGTTATTTCGTGTCTTGTGGCCTAAATGTATCTGGTGATGTCTGTGTGTGATATCATGGTGAGGATGTTCCCAGAGTGCGTGCAGTGTTTAGTGTCTTCACATTTTAGTGTATGAGTTCCAGCCTAGGCAGTTAGAACCATGTAGCTAGGGTGGTGGGAGCCAGTGGGCTCCGCTCTGGCCCCTTCACATTCCTGTTCTTTCTTATTTCATCTTAATGAAAGGACCTGTATCAACCTTACCTGCTGCCTCCAGTAACTCTCTTTGCAGTACTGGTGATAAGTTGGCTTTCCATCAGGACCCAGAGGAAGAAGGATGTTGCATAGAGGAAGGACAAGTGAGCTGCTGTGTGGGGTGCGGCAACTAGGAGTGAAGGAGAAAAGGGGGTGTCCCACTGCCCCCAAGCTGTTATCTATCCCACCACCCAGGGCAAGAAAAGGAAGTGTGAAGGTGAGACTCATCCTGAGCTCACCCAGATCAGAAATGGTGGGCCAGGGTAAGTGAAGAGACGCCTGCCTACCCTGGCCATAAACGAAGATGTCCTGCTGAGCTTTGGTGGCAAAGGCCAGTAAGTGAGGCCTTGGAAGGTGCAATCACCCAAAGGAGAAAAACAGAGGGTTGCCTGAGTGCACCCTAGGCACCAGTACAGCAAGGTGTGCTGTTAAAAGGAGGAGCAGCCAGGAGAAGATCTAGCATGAAGGGTGGCCATAAGGGCCCTGTCTGGCGAGGCTCCACTGAGAAAGGTCCAGCTCAGTGATACTGCAGGCCCCTACTTGCAGTTTTACCTGCCTTAAACCCAGGGCCCAAGGCTCTGCGGCATCTGGTGCGGCTATTGGATACAGGGAGCTTTGCTCGATGCTCTTGCCTCTTGACTAATGGTGACGTCAACCGAATGTTCGCCCAACTTTCTCTGCAGTGGCATCCTTTGTCGAGCGCTCGTCGTATGGCTTATAGGAAAGGCCTGACAATGCCAGCCTTTGCGAGGTCCAGAAGACGACTTCCTTGCCTTTCTTCCTGACATTGCAGAGGGAGCAGATCTTGCATCTGCGGTGCTGCAGTGGCAAACTGGTGACTGAGGGATGTATATTGGAAATTAAATCAGCCATTTACGAGTTTCGGTTGATGGGCTTTCAGCACTGTTTGCTTCTGTGTCTGCTGCTGGTCTTATCTTTGAATTCCATTCATTCATTTTGCTTTGTGCTGCGGATCAATTATTGCACGCATTCGAGAATGTAGTGCAGCTGTAATTTCCTTTTCTCGCTCATCTGTCTCTCAGTTTTCTTGGTAGGCATGAGATGGTGGAGTGGGCTGTAGTGGTCAGCCTCTGTACTTATTACTCTATCATAGCAGCGTTATGTTACGAGTCTTGCAGAATTTGTGCTGCCTGACAGTTGGCACATTTAGTTAAGTGCTTCGGTGCAATTCAGTTGATTGAAGCATTGGTTATGTGAAAGTTAAAGCATACCATGTTAGCATAAACAATCTGAGGCATTGAAGGTAGCCTGTGCTTTTTCTGCATTGGACTCTCAGCACTGTATAGCATTTTGTTTTTCAAATAATTCTGTTTGGTAGTGTGTGTGTGCTATGTAAATGTGTGGTCAGCAATACCAGCTGTAAACATTTGAGAATTTTCAGCATTCAGTATCGTCAGATATGACAAGGACTCTTAGCTCCTCGTGTGTCATTGTACATGACAAGGATTTTTAGCTTAACTGTCATGTTAAGTGTACTGTGTTTACATATGTATCTGTATGCATTTATTGTCTGCTAGAAATGAGGTACTGAAATGCAACTACTTGCTTAATTGTGGTGTGGATGAGTTGAGAAGTTTTGTGTTTGTTAGTATTTAATTGTGTTTGTCTCCTGTATGACAATGTATGCAGACTTTGACTGGTGGGAGGTGTAACGCCTCCCTCCCAGTTTGAAATAGTGGTGTTGCCTCCTACACCCACAGAGAGACCTATTCATGTAATGTGTATGTGTGTTTTTGACATTTTTGCACTTTCATATGTGCTTGTACTATTGGAAGAGAGGTCAGTGGTGTTCATGGGCTCTGTGTTTTCCAGCTCTGCACACGTTTTTGCTTGCTGGGTACCCTGTGAGAACCATAGACACATCTATCATTCAGTGTAAAACCAGAAAATATGGAGTTTGCTTTTACTCAAGACTAGAGCATGCAGACTAGACAACCAGGTTGGATCAAAGTAAGCTTTGAGACTGATTCATGACTTCAGTAACAGATCCCAGGCCCCTTCCCTTGCGGAACCAGTCCAAACACTTGAAGTGGGTTTTTTTTTAACGAGAGTTACACAAATACAAATGACTGTGAAAATGACGCTTTAGCGAACAGAATAAGATAGCATGAAGATTTTGACATTGTTACTGGTTGTGAAAGTAAGGATAGTTCATAGATTGGGGTGGAACAAGATAAAGCAAGGTATACAATAGCTCTCTAGTATCCTGTTAATACTCAAAATACACTGGGATTTAAGATTTTAGGCCCGTCAAGATTCTGGCCAATGGATCGGTCTATCAGGGAAGGAAAGCACATAAGCTAGGATCAGCTAGGTCAGTCACCGGAACTGCATGTGATCTGCCCTTCTTGTTTCTGGATATTTCAGATCAGCAGGATGGCGAGTTCATCAAGTGTTATGGTAGCAAGCAAGATCGTTTCAGGATGCTTCCCACACCACAGAGCTTCACTGGGTTGTAAGGATTAGTTGAGGATTAATTGAGGATTGAGGCCTAGCTGAAATGGTTCAGCTATGGCTTGTCCTGGTGATTGGCATCTGGATCAGGAAGGATGTTAAAGGCTGCATGTTGAATGCTGGATCAGAGTGCTTCGCTGGAATCAGAAGAGAGAGTATGTTTTTATGTGTTTTCAGATGTCTCTATTTATCCTTTCAAATGACATCAAAAAATGGGTGTATGGTCCGGCTTAACTAAACTTGCCCCTGTGAGTTGGGATTGGATCAGAGCCTCATCTCCGCCTTGCATCCAAGTGATTGGATCAAAAGACGATGATGTCAAGTTTATGGTTTGGTTTTTACAATCCTTAGAAACCTCCCCTAGCCACTATCACAATCGAATTTTGTCCTAAATACATATTTATATATCTGTAACCTCTATGAAAATCACATACAAGGATTACATATTGTATGGAGCATCTGTTCATCAAAATCCCACAGCTCTGAGACCTTGTTTCGCCTTTCTGAAACATTTTCCAAAATTCCACAAATATGCATGTTTACCATAGGAATGTGTGTGCAAAGTTTAAGAATTCTAGCATAAATACAGTTCCCATAAAACCACATATATTGCCATTCCTGTTCAGAATATGCTACACAGTTCCACCATGTTTTGAAATGTAGGGCCAAAAATTAAATTAACACATCTGTCCTTTTTATAATTTTCACCACTTCTGATAGCGAGTTAAAAATCTCTAAAAAATGTTCACTACATATTCTTGGCAGCCAATGGTCTGCTGTTTGTCTGTCTCTGGAGGCAAGGAGCAGCCCCCACCTATGGGATTTCCTTCAAGGAGCAGCCCCGACCTTTGGGATTTCCTTCTGCAAGCCTAGTTTACTACCTTTTCACATGTCCATTTCCTAGCCTGTTCAGTCCTTGGCTGCAGACACACGTCTGGCCTACCCCACAATTATCATGTGTCAGTGAGCATCTGCTGAGAGGAATGCCCTCCCCTTGGGCACAAACCTGTTTTTCAACCTCTTGCAGGCCTAGCCAGCCTAAAACAAAATTGTTGCATCAGATGACATAGATACATTACATTCTTAGATTAAAACTTGTGGGATCAAAACAACTGAGATCTGTGTTCTTTTTAGCAACAATCCTTTTATATTTGCTAATCTGGCAGAGCTTTAGTTGTAGACAACTTTAAAGTTTTAATCAGGAGAGCCCATTTGAAAGGGACTGTCACTAACAGGTAGCCCAGTGTGGCTGCACCCAGATTTTGTATAGGAATTGTCATTCACAGGCAATCTAGTTTGGCTGAGAAAATGTTTTGTTCTTAACATTTCAGGACCTTGTAAATTCACAGTGCTTCATTAGATTAAATGAATTTTAGCGCCAAGCAAGATTTTGAGTGTTGGAAAGTGTAATGTACAGGCATTTTGAAGTTTTAGTAGCAAAGTAAATGTAATTTACAGGCACATTTTGGAGTTTCACTTGCAAAGCGCTGCTTCTCCCTCTGCACTCTATGTTTACTTGTCATGGAGCCCACTGGCACTTTTTCTGCAGCGTGCGCTCTGATCCACCACATGCACCTTGTGTGGCAGGTTGTGCAGTCATCTTTTTGCGTGTTGAAAATGCAGGTTTGGAGGTTTTGGCGCACACAAGGGTTATGCCACCATTTTACTGTTTCTCGCACCATAGATAGCAGAGTGAGGCCGCGAAGTATAGCAGAGTGGGTCAATATATCCCATACTGCCCCAGAATCATTTGGAAGCAAATGCAATGTCATCATTGTCTCAAAGTTTGATTATTGCAATGCTCCCTAAGTGAGACTCTGTAATGCTCTCCATCATACATTGTAAATCCTTCAAGTAACACAGCAAGGATAGTTTTGAACTTACCCTACCATGCTCACATCACTCCAGCTGCCCGCCAACTTTATTAGCCGCCAGTTGCAGCCAGAATCTCTTTTAAAATAATCGGTCCTTAAATGCATTTATGCAGTATTATCTTGCAAGCAGACTGACCCATGGCCCTACCATCCGACCATGTCAATGATCCACATTTATGCTTTTTACCATGAAATAAAAAGATCTGTGTGTACTGTGTGTATGCTATGCAGCAAACACAGTGTTAGTATATCTGTATATGCCCATTTAGTTGTTGCTTTCATGAAAATGCTTTTAGTTAATACAGACTGGGACATTTGTAGTCACCAGAAATAGTTACCCACATAATCCCCTCCCCACGTCACCCCCACACTGTTGCTCATTTTGGCTGGTGGATCCATCCAGTGCCGGAAGCTCTAACAACCGTATGAAGAAATACATATAACCTGAAGCCCCTGATCATGTCTAGACAGGTATGTGAGAATCCTAAGTTGTATACCTTTTGCAGAGCCTTGCAATCATCTGTGGTCTGCCTGGTGAGAAAATGCTATTTTCTGTCCTAGGCTGCTTTTGCAGATGGTGGTGAATGTGAGCGTCCCCCAAAAACGCACCCCCCTTAGTGAGAGGAAAAAAAGGACACACCCCAGGAGGGGAATGAGACCAGGACCAAGTGCGGGTGCAATCAAAAGGGTTTTATCTAAATCAATATAGGGCATGCAAAGGACTCTGCAAACTCTGAGAGCGCTCTGTCTGACAATAGCAAAGACAGTCCTACTTATTACAAAACTAACGTCATGCATGACACAAGCTATAGGGGGCACATAGTCTTAGAGATTGGGTGGTGAAGGCTAGGTGGTATACATTGTATACAGTTGCTGTTCAAGGATTGGCAGACGTCGGTGCGGTGCCACGTGGGGTAGACGGGTCAGCTGGGCTCTTTGGGGTGGAGCTGCCAGCGGGCTTAACTTGTATTGATGATTGGTGGCTGCTCTAACACTTGCCCTTGTGGCCAAACATTCGCAATCATTCATCACATTCTACAATGTCAGGTATCTGGTAAATCCTGTGACACATT
Organism: Ambystoma mexicanum; assembly: GCF_040938575.1. Lineage (NCBI taxonomy): Eukaryota > Metazoa > Chordata > Amphibia > Caudata > Ambystomatidae > Ambystoma > Ambystoma mexicanum. The sequence goes on along the minus strand of NC_090937.1, from coordinate 1,511,935,820 downwards.
GACCTTAGCTCAAGGAGGAAACAGGGACATGGCTATGTGATAGGGGGTATCCCTATCCATCTGTTGTAGTGACATTTGGGTTCAAATATGGTAGTCCCATGAGTCCATGTGCAGGGCCAGGGGTACAGAGGGGGGTGGTTATTCGATCGCCCTGTCCTGGTAGCTATAATGAAGGATGGTATTACGATCTGTTAGTACAAGGGTGGGCGCCCCCTTCAAGGGCCATTAACCTGGGGTGAACAGGGATACCAATTGGCCATGGGGGGCATGTAACCGGTGCCCGGGAGATGGTGGGATTTAGGAGCAAGTAGCTCGTAATTCATAGAGTCAGGCCTCTTGACATGGGGGAGGTGGATGCTTGAAGCGGGTCCAGCAAGATTGGGAGGGGAGGCGAGGCTGTGCTGTTCGAACACCAGCTATCGCTGGCGGGCCTGGGAGGGAGGGGGGTGGAGACGACCTTGCAGCTCTGGGCCTGTTTCCCTACACAGGGCAGCTCCCCCTACTATTGGCAAGGGTGGGTGGCAACACTTGGAGCTTCTGGTATTATACACATATGTTTACATTAATATGGGAACACAGGCTGGAAAGGGTTTTGCCATTTAACACAGTATTTCACATCAGTAGTTGACATATGAACATGAGGTAGTATTAGGTTGGGTTGTGTGTAAGAGAGAGCACTGCATATTGCATCACAGTTCAATCCGGCTCCACTGCCTCGGCTGATCATCGTGCATTACAAATGTGTTTTGTTACATCATGTACAGGAGCGATCACATATTACTCTTAAATCACACGTCTCCAGAATAGCAGCAAACGTTAGTCAACATGACATATATTACACAAGTGCTTATTTCGTTATGCCAGGTGCCTCAGGCATTGGTGGGGGTGAGGGGTGCCACACAGTCCAACTTAGAGGGCTTGGTACAGGGCCAGGGCATGCAGGACTGGTCTGGTTTCAGTTACCTTCTAACGAACCCAGTCACGGTTGGGGAAAATGATGTACTGCAGAAGGCCAAGTGATACAGTGTTTATTTTGTTGTTTGTTTGTTTCTGGTTGCTCGTGAGACCAGGCCTTCAGCGGATCTACCATGAGGTGGAGGCTGGGGGGGGAGTGTCTACTCCTGTGCGCGCAGTCAAGCAAGGGTCAGGCTGCATCTTTCTGTGTGTGCGAGTGTGCGAGCAACTTTGCATGGACTGGCTTTTAGCGCCCTTTTACACAAAATGGAGTTGTCTTAATACAAAATGGGGTTTATGCTATGTCTTATAGTATAGTCGTGCAGCCTCACGTGTCGAACCGCAGCCCCCCCGCCTCCTGGGCCCTTAGGGCGAGGGGGGCGCCGACGAGTCATGAGTCTCCACCAATGTTCCCTCTAATTATTTTTCTCTATGTGCGGAACCGGTTGGCTGTTGTGCGCAAATTAATTTCTATGTGCGCAACTAACTAATGCGGTAAGCCACTTTGTGCGGTACTGTCGCAGAAGAGAGTTTGGAAAGACATGTCCCCTTCCCAGCCACTGCAATTCTTTAAAAATCTTACAACACTTTTTCCAAACACATAGGCTAAAATGAAATATTTCATATGTGATTATACAGAAAACTCAACCAGTCCAAGACTTCAATATCTGCCACAGTACCTGGCACACTTACTTCTGCGCAGAGATAACTGTAAGCCTCATTATGAGTTTGGCAGTAAGTGGTAAAGTTGGCGGTGGTAACTCCATTACCGCCAACTTTACCACTACGCCAAATTACGATTTTGGGCCTTGAGTTGAAGATTTGCCTCCAGAAAAATCCTGGAGGTAAATCCTCCAACTCATCCAGGAAATCGTTGGAATTTCCACTGCTGTATTTCTGCCAAAAAGCCACATTGAGTTCAAGACACTCAATATGAATGGGGAATAACAGTAATTCGTTTGGGCAGTATTCTGTTGAATTTACACTGGGATACTGCCCCAATTCTTAATGAAGCCCTGTATGTTTTATGCCACTGGAAAATCACTAATTTGTATTACAAAACACAGATATCACTTAGTTGTGTTCCCAGATATCTTGTGCCAACAATATTTATTCCTAAAAAATGTTTCTTTGTATTCTGAGTTTTCAAAAAAAAAGGGAATTTTATTCATGATGCGATAATCTTGTGGTCAGCCGATACGTGTTTCGACTCAAGGAGTCTTTATCAAGGCTGGTGCGTTATTGTTCATTGACCGTTAGGTAGGTTGGCTTTTGGTGGTGGATTGGGGAAGGTGGGTTCCACTCCTTGAATAGGCTGGCTTGTCAGTCTGTTACTGCTGCAAACAACGTCCCTGGCATTTGTGGCCCTCAAATATCTCGTCATAATTAATGTGGCTGTCAAAAAACAGAATACATTTGCCTTTTCTGCCAAAAAGCCACATTGAGTTCAAGACACTCAATATGAATGGGGAATAACAGTAATTCGTTTGGGCAGTATTCTGTTGAATTTACACTGGGATACTGCCCCAATTCTTAATGAAGCCCTGTATGTTTTATGCCACTGGAAAATCACTAATTTGTATTACAAAACACAGATATCACTTAGTTGTGTTCCCAGATATCTTGTGCCAACAATATTTATTCCTAAAAAATGTTTCTTTGTATTCTGAGTTTTCAAAAAAAAAGGGAATTTTATTCATGATGCGATAATCTTGTGGTCAGCCGATACGTGTTTCGACTCAAGGAGTCTTTATCAAGGCTGGTGCGTTATTGTTCATTGACCGTTAGGTAGGTTGGCTTTTGGTGGTGGATTGGGGAAGGTGGGTTCCACTCCTTGAATAGGCTGGCTTGTCAGTCTGTTACTGCTGCAAACAACGTCCCTGGCATTTGTGGCCCTCAAATATCTCGTCATAATTAATGTGGCTGTCAAAAAACAGAATACATTTGCCGATGGATTAATGGTAATTAAAAGCAATTTGTCAAAAACATGCTGAAAAGAGTCCAAGGGCCACTTTAATGAAGTAATTCAAGGGCCAGGAGAACAAGCTTCTAATAATTTGTGTAAGGATGATAATTGCATCAGGATAACTGCACCTTAGAATATAATGATCCAAAAATTCCTGTGCCTCTGCTTACTATCCACATTATGTTCTCCTGTGGTAGTGATAACACCAGCCTTAGAGCTACGATACATATGTACCATGTATTTTTACTCATTAAATAAAGGAAAATATGCCTAACAAAAACGAGAAACAATGAACATATCATTGCTTCAACCCACAAAGCTCCACGGATATTTTTTTAAATTAGTGACCAGTGGCATTAATGCTCGATCTCAAAAGGAATTTTATGGGGAAATCTTTTAATAAGCTGAAAGTATCCCTATTGGCAAAGCTAATTCATGATTTACTCCCATAGAAATTATTTTACTCCAAGTAGGGAGCAAAATCTGATTAGAGCTCTGCTTGTACCCCTGACATAGAGAGGGCAAAATGACAGGGAACATAATACAGTGTATAGTTTTTCCCACCCTTCCGCACCAGAGCCCAGATAAAATTAAACAAGAGCTTTACTGAGGTATATTATGGAGCCCAGTTCAAGAAAATCACACATATATGCCTTTTAAGTTATTTGCATTAATTCATCAGAGATACAAATTATTTAGTGCCTTCTTCTTTAACTATGGATCCCTCTTCTGTAATTCCTTGTGATCAGTTAGCATGTGGTTATATTAAAAAATCCTCAGCGGATGAGCATAGAAAGAACAAGAAGGTGTTGTTGTCTAGATGGGTACTAGAATTTCCAATCCTTTAGCAAACACGCAACACAATTCCTTCAGTGTACTGCCAAAACGTCTGACTTGGTCTTTAAAATGTGCTGCTTTGTTCATCACCCACTTCCACCCATACCCTTCCCAGGTCCCTGTGCTTGCCTCCAATACTAGTTGATAGAGCACTGTAAAAAGTGAGGGAATGTAGCAGTAAACACTCACTGGGATATCTGCAGATCCAAAGTGCTTTGCAAGCAAGGCATATTTAAATGCCTCAACATATGATGTGCATTTTAAGAATGTCATGACTCTGCATGTGCACAATTCTTTTGGAGTGCATACAGGATTGTTTGAAACATACGCCACCCGTATATCATTGTTTAGGATTACACAAGTGCTCATTGAAACAGTTTTTGCATAGAAGCGAGTTACCATATAATGTGTGAAGGTCTATGCCCAAAGAAAACGATGCAGATTGTGTGAAAATCATTCTCCTGCCTGAATATCCGGTGCCTTGATACCATGGATGATTAAACCGAAGCATAGTCCATACCCATTAACTCTTGTAGGTTAAGTAAATTATATTGCAACGTTGCTCTCTACTTATAGGGCACTGTTAGTAAGGCAAAAGTAGGAGACGCTGAGCATCACATTTGTCTCTTCAAAATATTTAGAGAGACATTAATATTTGAGTTTCATAATGCGTTCACTTACAAAGCACTTGCGTGACGTATGTACAAAGAAGAGGAAGTGTGGGATTTGGTTGCACATCCAAGTAGCCTGCTTACTTACGTCAGTATCCGATATTTGAGCTGGTAGTTAGATTATATGGTGTGGGTGATGCTTTTGGTAAGGCACAATGAGTAACAGAAATTCTGGCGTGTGAACGTTATTCATCTTACAACAAACACAAAACAATTGGATGTAGGTGCACGTCTGCTAACCTTTCGCAGAGCCAACAGAGGAAGAGTCAAGGTTGTCTGGTAGTATCTTAATGTACTCTCAGGCAGAAGTTATCATGGGTGGGCAGGGAACATTTTTGGTTAATGTGTGAAGGCATATCCCGGTTAGATTCTTCTGTTCATGGAGCCAGTTTTTCATATTCGTTTTTAACCTCTTGATTGTATTTTGCTGTTACGGATTTTAGGTGCATAGTAGTGTAATGCAAATTAGCAGAATATCAAGACTAGTTGCTTATTTTAAGAGAAAGAAAATTCAGGTAATTGCTGTGGCATGTGCCTTATTAAATCTTTTTGAATAGGTGAGAATTGTCTGTGTGCGCTGCTATAAATCTTCTGAGCGGCACCCAGAAGGAAGCTGGGCAAGCGCACATGCGCACAGCTCAGAGGGAACATTGGTCTCCACCTGGGTCGGAGATGTATGTGAGGGGGGTCCTAATGACCTATCCTTCCCTACACAGTTTGGACTGTCCCAGTCCAATGGGACTAGGGATGGAGAAACTCTTGTCTTGATTTTGTATTCCATTAACAAAACCGTGCAGACTAATTCTTACTGTACATGAACCTGGACTTATCTCTCAGTACAGGAAGTTGTATTTGAGGAGTCAACTGTACAAGACCACATGTGCATTGTCATCTATATCACACACCACTTGCGCGCTAAGGTAGTCGGGTTGCTTGGGGCAATGTGTGTGACAACCTTTTCCACGTGTTATTTTGGTTTCAATCTCAAGAGAAATTCAGTGACAGGAGAGTAGTACCCATTTGGCATTCAGTACTGCTAGCTCCAGAGTTGTGCCAATTTATTGGCACTGTCATTACCTCTTGGTATACAGACCCAAGAGTGACTATACTAAGGTTTATATGAAAATTGCTCTCTTTCCAGTTTCATGATGTGGGTGTATTCAAAGGCAAACTGAAGTCCCTTTCACATGAAAAGGATGATTTTTAATGCTGACACAAACACGGTTTTGCATGTGTGATTACAAATGAAAACTGAAATGCTGACTGTTGGACACATGTCACAGGGAACTTCAACACTGGAAGGCTGGCCTCCTAGTGTTTACAACTGCAATAAAATGTGGCTTGCTCTGGAAGGTGTGGAAAGCCAAGTGTTCTTTAGACTTGCTTTCTCTGCAGGACCATGTCGCCTTGCTAATGCATGACCCCAATGTAGACAGTAGGTGTGAAGAGGGGAGCAGTGTCCATTATTCACTTAAGAGAGCCTGACACTCCAACTTCAAAAAGGTAACCCCCTTCAAAGAGACTGATAAAGAAAAGAATCTCTGGTTAAAGGCGAGCCGAGAGAGACCATATGGCCTGAAGGCAGGAGAATTGCTATTTGTTCCACATTAAGATTTACAATGAATTTAAAAGGAGCATTATCATTTAGGCCTTTTTCACAGCAGATTTTCTTCATTTATATTCAATATTTTGGGTAATTTTGGGTAATTTCCAGGTGATTTTGGAGATATAGAATTCATGCACCTATGAGTTACAGAACTGTAATGGCCAGTTAAATTAGGTTTCTGGGTGATCTGCAAGTTTTCCAAATGGGAGAGTTGGTGAATGGGTGGAGGATAAAATTAGGAATATGGGTAATAAATTACATATTCATAACTGTTATGCTTTTTACGGAACCTGCAGAATGTTGCCACATGGACATTGAAAATGGTGCAGACCGGACTGGAGTCTTATTCCATCCCCCATCATTAACTGAAAATGAAAATATATATGTTATGAGAGTTGCGACTAAAATTATGAACTTTTTCCGTATAACTACATTTTTCCAAAAATTTGACATGAGAACAAATGGGGCTTGTAAATTAAGCTGTCATATGTCTGCTCCAGTCCCCTAACCAAATCCTGACTGGGATGTTGGGTGTGGGGGAGAGAGAAGGGTAACTGTCCAATCGTGTTTTTGTTCCCTCTTTCAAAGTACTCCCCCAAGTTTGTGTCATCACTGTTATATAAGGGGTACTGCACTAGGAGGAAGGTACAGGACTGCTGACATTTACAATCTGATAGCTGCAAGAAAACACCAGAGGAGATTGCTGAGAGTGCATCTGGGTGGAGATGTCTATTGCTAGGAAGGCCTAAATGCTGATTGGGTCCTGTGGTGGAGAGTGTTAGGCCATCCTTGATAGTGGAGTGACCAGACCCCTGCCCTATCTTTCCAGAGTTTCCTGAAATCCAGCCGGCTTTCCTGAACTGAACTTTAAACAGTTCTACTTCTGTGTAAGTTGAACTGAGCGCTGGGAAATCAAATTGTGTGGGAGTCTACTAGCCTTAAATCCTTTCCCTTCATAGTGGATGTGGGGTAAAACTGTGTATATCCTTAACCTACTTAAATAAAAAGATTAATTTAATTAATTTCCCATTTGGTGGAACACTACGGGGTCATTTTTGTTACAATTTGAAATTAACAAAGCTCACTTCCCAGTGTGCACTGAAACCTATAGCCTATAATTTAATTGGGAAATCCTTGTTTTACTGTTGAACCTGACTTCTTGAAGGAAGAGGGTTGCTTTCTTCTTTAATCAGTCCAATCTTTTTATCCAGTTTCCTCAACACAAGCCTTTTAGTGGAAGCCGGTCTAAAATCCTAAATCCTCAAAACATTCCAATATTTCTGTCTGAATTCCCCAAAATAGGGGGTGCGGGGCCTAAAACAAACAGGTAAATCACCCTGTTTTTATTTTAAACCAAACGTGTGGGTGAAATCATATTTGCCATATGTATTGGTAAAAGTCTTGAAACCCTACTGATAGCCATTTAAGCCTGCAGGAAAATCAAAATTGCACAGCACTACATTAATAATTGTATCAGTTATTGATCAGTTTAATTATTTTTTTAAATGAAATGTGTAGAAAGTAAAGTATTGTGATTTGTGTTTTTTTTTTAAACTCATTGCTATAATTGATTTGTGTAACAAGACGTTAATGGTGAGCCACAAAGAAGGTGGCATGTGTAGTTGTGTGATTTCTATTACTTTTTTGGGGAAGGACACAAATCTCCCCTCCCACTCCCCCCTAGGTGCTTTAAAGTAAGGTGAGATGCATTTGAGGTAATGTGATGTGCCAGAGTACGTGCATAGGGGAGAGAGCCTGCGATCAGTTTACAGGGTGTGGATACCAGTAAAAAGGAATAAGCCATATGTGGATGTAGAAACTGGGAGTGGGAGTGCAGAACCATTACAGAATGTGTTACTGTACAAGTAACGTAAGAAGGGAATGTTGGGAAGGGGAAGCCCCCTAGGTGCTTTAAAGTAAGGCGAGATGCATTTGAAGCACTGTGATGAGCCAAGCAGAGAATGGTCTGTGAAAGGGACACCTTCCCGCTCAGCAAGACCCTATGCTAATATAATAAGTATAGTATATTCATATGGTTTGGCCCAAGGCACGGACAGCACCACTATTTTTGCCTATATATTAACAATCATAGGTAGAGGAGAAGGCTTGCATGGTAGAGGTGGCATTGCATGCACTAGGCACAGATCCACGAGGCAATAGAAATCTCCTGTAATGCCCAAGATCCCATGAGGACTGGTCGCACCTTCACCCGCCAAACTGTTTGTTCATTGTTCTTAAGTGTGTTGCAAAGATGTGTCTTTCACCCAAAAGGAATGTGCCCTGCAAGGCCGCGATCAGAGGCTGGCGCCTGGTGTGCATGTTATCTCACTTTGGCTCACACGGCCCATTCCCGGGTGCCCACTAGTTATAGCCCATATAACTGACTGAACCCTAGGATCCCCAATTCCATGACACCATGTGCTCTTTGACCATCAAGCACGAAGTAACAAGTCCTGAAATGTTCAAAGAGAATGGACAAGGTGTGTCGAGTGATTTGTATTGCGATGTGCTGGGACGGACTGGGCTGGGACCAATAAACTGTCATCCCATATGGATAAAGGCAGCACCTGCATAGGGTCCATTCAATCAACCACATGGTGTGTCACTGTGTGTATTGCATCAATTATGATGATATTTTACTATAAATATTTCTGCTTGTTCCTCTTTTTGACAGAATGTTCTTAACAGCAGAGTTATTTGCTGTTGCTCTCATCTGCACATGAGATTAAACTTGTTGTTCTTGTTCGACTTGGGCCTTTCTTCCCTAGCAGGTTGTATTAGCGTTGTGTGAGCGTTCAGGGGCTTGCTTTCACTTTTTATTTAAATGAATACAAATATATTTCTTGTACACCAGCCTTGTTCTTGGTTCATTGGTAGCTCAGGGAGAGGGACCAAAGGGGCATTATATGCATGAGTGTGGCCTCTCAATAAACTGTTACAATGAGCAGTGGTGGCTGGTGTTTATTTCTTTTTTAACTCCCTGCCTAAATTTGTTCGACATAATGTCAAAAAAGTGCATGTTACTTAAGTTTATTTTTTATAATAGAAAAATGGGGGTATACAAACATGGAATGTCCTATTTCTTTGTTAGGATAATATAAGGAACAATCCAATAGTTGACAAGTCACCAACAGTGCACAGTAACATTTTCCAGTGCATGTTGGTGATGTCTGTGCCCACAATAGAAGCACGCATTGCCACTCCAGGAATACACTTGTTTTGGCTGTCTCTTATAATGCCGCTATCACCACTGGAAGATACGATCATGCTTGGTGTAGTAATACATATTAGCATATCCTCTGTAGGAACAGAACACACTTATGTTGGCTAAGCCAAATATTAAGAGTGCTGCCACTCATTCGACATTGTTATGGCAACATATGCAAGCAATTTTGTATATATATATATATATATATATATATATATATATATATATATATATATATTGGTGTTCCATATATTCTTGTCAAACATTGTAATAAGCTTAAGATTTCTTGTATACTGCTGCGCCCGGCTACCCAAGGGTTTGGTGCGCATTCCCAAATAAATAAACAAACAAACAAACAAACAAACAATTCCACTGTAAGAAAACACTCCTAATGGCTTTGCATACTAATACCAGTATAGTGTAAGTAATTTCAACCAGGCACTTCACCTAAGCTAATGCCTAGCGTGGGATGCACAATTGAAACCCTTAATTATTTATTTATGTCTATAAATTATTTTATTTCTTAATGGTATACCCATATTTCACGTCCCTCTCTTTGAATCACCCCCCCCCCCCAGTCACACTGAACCAGGAAGCAGGCTGGTTTGCAAAGTTAAAAATATGTATTTTATGGATTTTCACAATATATATATCACACTACTTTAATGGTTATACAATGATCACCAATGGGGTGATGTCGCAATAAACAATCTCTTTAATCAGAAGGAGCAATGATAGGAAAATAATGCAGCATAGACTAATACTTTGTGTGGGCTCAATCAAAATGCAATGTGATTACCCTTTCCACCTGCACACTACTCAATCCCCCCAATATGCAATATAAAGAGATGGAAGGAGAGAAAATAGGTTTCAGGAATACAGATTTCAACAAAATAGCATCAATCCCAATTCCCCCCAGCAAACACAGAGAAAAACAGGAATGATTGCAAACTTGTCAAAATTGTTTTGAATTCTGCTTGGAATGGAATGGTAAAAACACTGAAATGGATTTAATTCACTAAAATGGTTTCAATACTAGTGAGAGGCGCTTTGTATGGTTTCAGACAAACACTTGCAATGATTATTGAGTAACTAGCAGGTTGAAAACTTAATTCTGAGGTCAGATGCAATGAACAGCTATTTCACACTTGATGGATTTGAGCCAAACGAAAAATTTGCGGCAAACTCTGCGCACTGGAAGCACGATTGCGGAGTAACTAGAAGGAATTGGGAAGCAGGTTTTGATTCGTTGGAAAGCTGAGGACGTTAGCTTCAATTTGACACTTAGCATACACGGTGAAGAAGTTATGAAGATTTTTGTGGAGGTCATTTTTTTTCCATAAAGAGTCAAAATTTGCAAAAGAAAGATGCACTTTTTAAAATTAACAAACAAGACTTCTTTACACTAGGGTAGACTATGAAGCCGCAAACTACACAACAGCGCAGCCACCAGCCCAGGATATCACTGGTTGGTTTAGCCTGCCGAGACGCTCGCCTTTCTTCAGAAAATATGTTAGCACAAAGATGATTTTAACACTACTATTACACAGAACTATAGGGTGAGAGAAAAGGTTCAGGCAAGAGACAAAAATATTGTAACAATGCAGTTCTGGATATAAAAGAATGGGTTTGGATAGGATTACTTATGGATAATACATGTTAGCGACAATCCTATGCTATGGACACTCACGACCAAGGTTTGGAATGGACCCGTCAGGGATCTGGTCAGGGAGACTTTCTGGACAGGAATTCAGCTAGCACACCGGACTGGACTCAAGGCGCTCTGGTTCTGCACTCAGCACGGCACTCTGGACACTGCACGGTGGGATTGGACTGGATCTGACAGGTTGGTTCTGGTTCGCAGCTATCTGGTCACAGCTCTGCTCTACTGTGTTTGATCTCTGGATTCTGGTAAGAATTCTTAGCAAGAAAGCAGCAACAGCACAGCCAGGCTGTTCTTTTTGGTTCCCCTTGGAGGTCTGGGGTAAAATCTGGTTTCAGTATTTATTAAAGGCCAAGCTGAGAATGGTTCAGCATTGGAAATGGGCCTTTCTGCTTTCAAAATTCTGGAACCTGGAGTCTGGAGTCTTGAATATGGATTTATCTTTCAAAGTCCTCTGCCAGCAATCGGTTGGTGGTTGAATGTGTGTGTGTGTGTCTAGGGCCTAAGCTGTCTCTATTTATGTATTTCCTAAAGGAGTGGGTATGCTGGATTATACTAGGCACACCCCTAGGGATTCTATTGGTTAGGGTATTTCCTCTCCCCTAATTTGAGAAGGAAACAGAGTGTCATGATGACGCTGTATTTTATGATCCAGTGGGTACCTTCCCCTGGTTTCTGCACATGAAATCTATTTTTCATACAAGACATATTTAGCAATAGCATATTGATATCACAGATTTGGTGGAGCAAGTATTCATCCCAGCCTCGTCTCGGTGAGAGCTTGAGTCTAGATTGGGCAATATTTCGCACTTTTGGTCTGCTACCCAATGTCAGATTTATCCACATTTTTACACATATGTGCACATGATAGCTGGGCATAATCATGTGAAGTTTCATGTTTCTGGCATCACCACAAAACATGACCAGAATTTTCATATTAACAATACCGTATGTTACAATTTTTTTTTCAACTTTGCACATGCCCTCTGTCAGTCCTTTTCAAAAATATACTTTCATGTGCTTTAAGAATACACATAACTGTCCCGCCCCCACAGTTTTGGTGGGTCAAGAGCAATCCCTGCCTCTTTCCACTGGCAGGACTTTCTGTTGACACTTGCACCTGCATATTCTTTTCAATCCAGGAAGCCCTTTGTCTGACCCTGGTGCAGGGTAAAATCTCCTCCCCTCTTCATTAACACCTGAATGGGAGTTCCTGGGGCAGAGAACAGAAAGAAGGTGCCTTTTGTTTGGGGCACACTGTGGAATTTGCTTTGAAGGTCTTTGGCTTGTATCAGTTTACTTTAAAACTCAATTTGTTTAAATTTGTCTTTGATAAAATAAACTTACATTTTCAAAACAGGCAAATAGATCTCTGATTCCAGTCTTTTTAAACATAGGGATTAAATAGTTGCAACCTATATTGCTTTTGATAGCAAGCCTCTTAATTCCGACCATTTGATTTTCTGCACAAGTTTAAGCTTCCAATGCACTTAACTGACAGCTGTCAGACAGGCGGCCGGCGGTACAGCGCCCATATTCCGACACACTTTTTAATGTGGATATTCTTGTGATGGAATCTGCTTTTCCTGACACTGTGTGCCTATGTGGATTCTTTAACTAAGGTGATGAGTAACACCCAGCTGGATGTTGAATATTTTCTAATGCTTGGAATCATTATTTTGTAATTTCAGCAACCAATGAAAACAGGACTTCAGAGCACTGTTGGGTTTCCTTGCAATGAAGCACTGCCTTTCAGGTAGTTTCCATTTCACTCTGTGGGCAGCCCAATGACAGGTTTTTATCAGTGTGGTCTCCTGTTCCCCCACTGACACAGGCAAAGTAGATTGCCAGCCAACTTTTCCGGTTTCCCAGCGCAATTTTCATAGGTTTAGCGCGTATAGTGCTTTTTGCGGCCATTTCGCAGGTTATGGTGCCACCAGCACACAGTGATGTCACAGGGCAGTGCCTAGTGAGTCAATACATCCCACAATAGCAAGTGTAAAAAATGTAAATACAATTTACGAAACTACGCATATTGACATTGGCAGTGCATAATGATGGTACTATTGCAGCTATAAAAAGACATACAAAGCTTGCTGTGCCTAAGGAGTCTTATGCTGTTACTGTAACAATGCACTCATGTTGCCAATGCTGAAAACAATACCAGTATTGACACTAAACGAACACACAGATGTTGACTGTGCCTAAATAACCTATGCAACATAACATTGTCATCCTGGAAGGACCAATGTATTCGGATATTCTTGCTGTAATGCTGGCTGTGTTGTGCATGGCCTCATAAAACGGCTTTGCTGCTTTCAAAAAGCAACAATACAATTGCCAACCTCATCTCTTAAAACACATGCCACCAACTCCTCAACCCACGCAAGCACCAGCGTCCAGCCTGCCGGCTCCTCACTTTTCTAAACCTCAACCAAGCACTGGTCCTCTGCCTGATGAGACATCATTTCTCAACCTCCTCTCTGCAAGCACTTTGACCAGGTCACCCAATTAATGTATTCCTATACATGACACAAACACAAACAAAATCACAATCACATTCTCACACAAAAAACACATACAGCCCCTCACATACACATCAAGTACATAGGCTCGGAAACAAAGTTTTTATTTTTTAACTTACCTCTGCCCTGCCAGCATAAATAGGGACTCAACCCATGAGCCCCATACCACCAATTCAAGACCACAACTACATATATGATATGCGGCCAGAGGCAGCAAGCTGGAAGCAGGGGTATGTGTCAATCAACATCTCTCCTGCTTCCTGCATATGCCCCTGTCCTTTGAAGCCGACCTTTCCAATGTCACCGGGCAGATGCAGTGAAGGACACCCTTAAAAGGGCATGAGGTATATCAGCCAAAATATCCAATGTGCCTTCAAAGGCTGGCAAATCAAAATAACCCCAGCCTTGAATGAACCACTGGACACGTGCTGGTTGGGGATTTCCTTGCAAAGGGGAAGCCATGTTTCACTGCAACAAGGACGTTTTCGGAGACCTCTTTCAGTTCCTTGCTGCAGCTAGGTTCTCATGTTTCACTGAGCCTGCATTCTGGTTCATCTCTAACTGCCACATGCCCATTATCGACTCGCCACTGTTGATCTTGAGGAAGCAACCGAAATCTATTAAACATCTAAGTATGACAGTTCTACTTCACAATGCGAAGGCAATGCAATTGAGTTGAATAGCCCATAGCACAGCCAGCTAAATCCCATTACAGTCAGTGGCAGCATGGCCCACTGATTGCCCCTTCAAATCGACTTGATGGATTTTCCTCTATACAACTAATACATTTTAATTGACTTCATTTTGAAAAAGATCAACATCTGCCACAAACAAACCATACAACAAATGTCTCAAAATTCTTCATTGAAAAATGATATTGCATCTGAAATCCAACACTCTGCATCATTAGAGATTTTAACAGCCATTGCACCTTTAATTTTATTCTCAACCTCATCTTAGACTCCTTAATAATCTCAGAACCTAAGGATCTCCACTATCCCAAATCCAGCAGGACCATTCAAATAACTTGGCATGTGGTTCTTCAGATGCCAATGATCCCTCGTTAATGTAATTCTCACCATTACAACTTTTCGACAGCATTACAAATAAGCTTGTATCACTCTAAACTAATAAAGTTATGTTATGTTATGTTATGTTATGTTATGTTATGTTATGCTATGTTATTGGGCATTTGCACCTTTTTAACATTTGTATGATCTCAAAGCGCTGTGGATTGAACGCCGTTAGGGACCGTAGTCCAGGTCAGTGGAGAGAGTAGGATAGTAAATAGGGCTTGGGTGCACTCAGTATCTATGCAGCCAGTGCAGTTTATTTGGTGTGTAGCTGCATTCTAATGCTATGCATGGTGCATTGGTTGTGTGAGATCAGTAGAATGTATGCAGCAAGGACAAATTGACTTTGGTATCTGCATTCTAGCGCTGGTGGAGCTTGTGTATCCAATTATGTGTGCAGCTAGGCTAATTTTGCGTGATTTATAGTTGTGTTCTAAAGACTGTTGAGGTGTAAATGTATGTGTGCAGCTGGGCCAAATTGATCAAGGGCTATATCTGCATTCTACTGTTTGTTGGTGTAGAGGAGAGAGTAAGCATATTGGTGTGTGGGAGTCTGTGCAGATTGGAGGGATACCCTTGTTCCTGATTACTTTCCAGTGCCTTCTGGGGTTACCATATCTATTTTAGAGGTTCTGAGCCTTAGTTCTCTCATAGATTCTCAGTCCAGTGTGGAGTTTTTTCTAATTCCCAGGCTTGAGCGTGTATTTCATTGCTTGGTAGTATCATCAGTGTTGAGTTATCTGATTCCTAAACGTTACTGGGCTGAGCGATTGCAGGATTGTGGTTGTCCCTGTTTCTTGTCGGTGCTAATGAGATTTGTATCCTGGCATCACTGCATAATAAAGAGGCCAAGCACTGTTTGAAAAGAGAAATGAAATATTGAGGCTGAGTACCCCAGAAGGAAATACACCAAACACAGGTTTCAAAGGAACATACAAAGTACTTTATTCTCTATCGAATACAATTACGAAACAGTGCAAAGTCAGATAGCTATCGGCCCTCAGTACAACACAACAAACTCCAGCGTGGTTCAGTGTGTTCAGTGAGAGACTGTACAGTCGAATGCATTTGCTTTTTATACATTTTGTGAGCGCTATGGCCAACCCTTCTTCAGGTTAATATTCTACTTTATACATCACCAATTCTAGGGTGCGTTGTCGAGTCTCAAATAACCGCATCTAACTGGTTTGTTCTTTATTACATGTAACAATAAGCGTATGCATTAACTGTGTATTCTAAGTTTCGTATTACAGGTCTTCTTAAACATTAATACGATATAGTAAAACAGATGTTCTTTGTCCAATGTGTAAATACATTATAATATATACTTGTGGATTGGTTTAATTGCGTGAGTAATCCTTTTAGACATAAGTCAACGTAGGAGGAGGTCTCAGTTCATGACCTCAACAAGTAGCCTGCAGGTGGATTACACATTAGCGATGTACAGAGGTCAAGACGGCCATGTTGTATTTTGCAATGACATTGTCCACCATTTTAGCTCACAGGGTGACTTTTCCACATAAATCCTAAAATGGCGGTTTGACCTAAAATGGCGGCCTACATAGATTAAAGGTCAGGACCTTGTAACACAGATCTCGCAAATGACTTTCGAGCAGCTTGGCGTAGGCCAATATTAATATATTCATTACAATAGGAGGCACAATATACTTTTTATTCCGACAACTGTGGCTCCACATCCTGCCACAGGAACCATTATTGTTCCTGCAGTTCTAAAGAACTGCTGCCCAAGAGTAAAGCTCTATCCGTTGTCAGATCTCACTCACTAATCACTTCCAGGTTAGCCAGAATGGGGTTGTTTGCAGACACCTGTGCAGCAGATGTTCTCTTGTTAAGTCAGTGTCAGCAGCATTCAGAAAACCACATCTTCCACCTCTTATTATTGTTCTCTGCCATATACTTGATTACAGAAATTACGTTATTAATGCCTATGAAAGCCCAAAGATAGCATTTCTCCAGCAGGCCTCCCATCTTCACATCATTCTTCAATTAGGTTCATCTACGTACATTCATATGCATCTGCCCCGATGCTAATCTTTCCCTAACCCCTGAAATAAACTTCATGATTCACCCCTGCTTCTTTCATTTATGCACCATACACCTCCTGATGTACCCTACAAGGAGACTGTGATCAAGGCTCACACCTCCACCAGATTGCTCTATGTCATACATTTGGAAGAGCCCAGAATACGGCAGCTTATCTCCTACTGCCCTTCAAAAGATGTGACTGCCCCTCTTCAACATCATCCTCTCTTCACTTTAGGATAGTCACCGAACATGTCCAATACAAATACTTTCGAATCATCTAAAGCATATTCCTCTATCAGTGCCACATTGCTACTCCTAAACAATTTGAATAATACATAGCCACCATATGCCTTCACTCTAGATATATAAATATTCTATTGTCTCCATCCTTTCATAGATGAAGCTCGAGCAGTCATGTCGTACCTTTGTTACACTTCAGATTGGAACATCACTTATGACACGACTTCTTCAGACCCATGAAGTAGTGATTGGTATATCACTTTATTATTTAGACATACCGCAGTGCTGTATATAGCACCGCAAAGGTGGCATTATAAGTATCATGATGATCATCCACATTGTCATTATTATTATAACAAGTAATATTATAAGTATTGCTACTATTACTATTAGTAGTACTAGTATGGTGTCGGACCTGGAGTAAATGGACCTTCACTGCCCTGCGACATATGAAAGGAGTTGCTTCCATTATTTTAAAAGACTTCTGCCACATTGGTGCAAATCTCCCCATGCGTAGACCGACTTCTCCCTTTCTGGTTTCTCGGTGAACCCCCGCCTTCCAGCCCACCCTGCCACCATCCGATTGGGCCTCCAACTACCATTCAACAACAGGAAGGTCTGGGCCAAACGTAGGGCTCTCCAGAGTCATCTATGCGTCGGATCTGGGGTAAGTGCACTGTCACTATCCTGCGACAAAGGAAAGGAGTTGCTTCCATTATTTTAAAAGCTTTCTGCACACCTCGGCTCAAATCTCCCCTTGCAGCGGGCCTGATCCCACTTCCTGGTTCCTCAGGAAAACCCTTGCCTCCCAGCAAGCACAGCCACCACCTGATTGGCCCTCCAAGCATCATTCAACAACAGGAGGGTCTTTGCCACCTACAGGGCTCTCCAGAGCCATCTCTCTGTCGGACATGTGGTAAGTGGACCATCACTGCCCTGTGACATAGAAAAGGAGTTGCTTCCATTATTTTAAAAGACTTCTGCCACATTGGTGCAAATCTCCCCATGCGTAGACCGACTTCTCCCTTTCTGGTTTCTCGGTGAACCCCCGCCTTCCAGCCCACCCTGCCACCATCCGATTGGGCCTCCAACTACCATTCAACAACAGGAAGGTCTGGGCCAAACGTAGGGCTCTCCAGAGTCATCTATGCGTCGGACCTGGGGTAAGTGCACTGTCACTATCCTGCGACAAAGGAAAGGAGTTGCTTCCATTATTTTAAAAGCTTTCTGCGCACCTCGGCTCAAATCTCCCCTTGCAGCGGGCCTGATCCCACTTCCTGGTTCCTCAGGAAAACCCTTGCCTCCCAGCAAGCACAGCCACCACCTGATTGGCCCTCCAAGCATCATTCAACAACAGGAGGGTCTTTGCCACCTACAGGGCTCTCCAGAGCCATCTCTCTGTCGGACATGTGGTAAGTGGACCATCACTGCCCTGTGACATAGAAAAGGAGTTGCTTCCATTATTTTAAATGTTTTCTGCACACCTTGGATTGAATCTGCTCCTTCACAGGCCCTGACCTCTGCTCCACAGTGAACCCATACCACCCAGCCCGCCCAGTCATCTTCCGATTGGGCCTTCGAATCCCATACTATACATGGAAGGTCTTGGCCACACGCAGGGCTCTCCAGAGCCAACACTGTGTCGGACCTGTGGTAAGTGGACCATCACTACCCTGCGACATAGGAAAGGAGTTGCTTCCATCATTTTAAAAGCTATCTGCAGACTTCAGTGCAAATCTTCCCTTGTACAGGCTCTGATCTCCCTTTCTGGTTCCTAGGTGAAACCCTGACTCCCAGCCCGCCCAGACACCTTCTAATTGGGCCTCCAAATCTCATACTACAAATGGAAGTTCTTTGCCTCATCAAGGGCTCTGCAGAACCATCTCTGATTCAGACCTGGGGTAAGTGGACAATTACTGCTCAGCGACATATGAAAGGAATTGCTTCCATTATATTAAAAGCCCGGTCAACCCTCGGCTAAGGGCCCCAAGGCAAATGGCAGCTCCTGAAGAAGGAACTCCAGTTTGTGTTTGCCCTTGTTCACCTGTGAAGCCAACAACAATAAACCGGCAGCGGCTGACAAGGTCAGTGTGGTCTGTGTGAGGAATACAGCAATTACTGTATTCTGGCGGAGCCAGACCACTCTTTTTACCTTAAGCACACCCATTTTAGTCACCCAATATATTTAATTTTCAATCACAGCTGTTTGCAAAGAAAGATGTTGCTCCATAGACTATTGACTCTCAAATGTAGGCATCCTCTCCAGCTGCCCAATTGTTTCAAATCAAGCTTCTTGATCATTTGCTGCTGTGTTTCAAATTTAGGTGTCACTGCATTTATTTTTTAGCCCCAAATTTAGGCATTTCTCTATTTATCCAGGTACCCGAGATGTGAGCTTGTTATTACTGACTGCGGTTTTTCAAATCTAGGTATCACTTAGTTTACTGCTGAGTCCCAAATGCAGGCATTTGTCCATGAGAAGCACTGGAGAGTAGGCCAGACCGAAATGGAGTGCTGAGAGGAAGAGAGCGATCAGAATGGGAGGGAGATTTAGGTGTTCCTTGACCTACAGAGTGTAAAACGGGAAATAGGGGAGAAAGATGGGTCTGGCCTAATTGAACCACTGACATAGAACCTTAGAGGAAAATGGGGAGAGAGGCATCCCGATCTCAGATCTATTGACTGCAGGGCAGTAGGAGTGCATTACCCCCCAGAGCAGCCATGGGGGTGGTGGTTGCTGCACACCAGGGTGAGCTAAGGGGGAAGGGATATGGACAGCACTTGGTCTGCATGCAGTGGTCAGAAAGGTACTACCACTGAATGGCCCATTGAGGATCCACTCTTCTGTACACAACATAGGAGTGGAAAGTGTAGCATTCCTGTATATATGACAGGGGAGGGGACATGGGTCACAGTCAATCAAAATAGTGAGGGTAGAATAGGGCACTACTACTACCCAACCCTACTAAATAAACTCACCCTTCTGGATACACCTCTCAAACTCTGCTCTAACCACAACCATACATCTACAGCACAACCAACCACAGGCACTTTACTACACCACAACAATGAAAGAAACCACACATAGCCTCGCACAACAGCACATGATGGGCAACAACCAAAAATCCCACCTACGTTCGGCAAATGATGTAAACCAAACTGACCGCACATCACTGCTCTGATGCTCTTTTCTCCCGCTCAGTCCTACTATCTTACACCCCCTTACCCTCTTGCTTTACAACTCCAAGGTAGCTTCCAGAGCACCAAGGAACCATGAGGGTGGTCATAGTGTGCGGTATAAGAACCTTTCAAATATTATTATTATTATTATTATTATTATTATTATTATTATTATTATTATTATTAAGCCATAGGGTCATTATTATTAGCAGCAATATTCACAATATTGTATGCTGTTGATAGTATGCTTAAACATAACATTATAATGTTATTACCAGTAATGTTAATTCTATAGAAACAAACGCATACCTTTGCAGAATAGGTGGGAGAGGGAGAGAGCAGGAGAAAAAGACAAATAACAATACAGAAAGCCAGAGCTCCACATGGGAGTCTCTATCATTGATATTTGTAATATGTATAAGGACCATCAATCTACCCTGCACTGTGCACTCAGCATGGGTCAATTTAATTACAGATAAAATGAGAGAGGGACTGCAACTGAAAATCAATGGGAAATAATGTATAGATACTGTACAGCAGGTCAAGAGTTCAGTGTATTTACATAATAATGAATTCTGCACAGCAATCTTCAAATCCAGTATATATATAGAAAGTACTAGAAGATAAACAAGTGAGGAAAATATCTAGTAGACAGAATGAATTCTCATTAAAGTCTTAGCAGAGTTTGAAAGGAGAGCCTTTTTATCTACACAATGCGACAAGCATTCTTACAACCACTTATGTAGACACTTGTGGTGGTATTACGGTATATTTGCAAGTGTTAACAATATAGGGCTGCTTTACAAGGTGTTACCACCAATGAACATATGCATGTGCTTTTTTATTGTAAATGCTCACGTGCATGTTTTACATTTAACGTAATATATTAGAACACTAAATGCCTGATTTACAAAAGGTTTTTTCAATGGGAATATCACATTGAGAAATTATTTGCAAATCAGGCCCTAGCTTTGTTTTAGGTGAAAATGCTAGCGTAAATGCCGGACTAATGTGCACGTCTTCAAATATTATTCTTTCATGTTCTTTTAAAAAAATGTATTGATGCATCTAAGAAGCAGAATTCCAGTTTAGGAATGCATAATGCAAACAAATTATATTTTGAAAGAACAAAACATAAATTGAAACAGGACTTAAACAATGTATAGGAAAGGTGTATACAGGTTTATTCCTAGAAGTATTCACGAAAACCCATTTGAATGGACAAGACATCTAGGGGGTAATTCATAGAATTCAGCGCACAAGTGGCGCACGCGGCTGGCGCACAGTGTGCGCGTGCGCTGCGTTTCTCACGCTTCCGCTCCCTTGCGCCTGCTTGCGCATGGATTTTCGGCGCACGTTTGTTCCATGAATCGGCCCCCTAAAGTGAATGAAGTTAAAAAAATTCTTAGGAATAGTATAGACATTATTGGCGATGTATTTGCTATGTGAAGACTGGCTCACTGCTTTGCTTAGCTGCCCAATAGCTACCACCTCTTTGCAGTCTATTTTCCGGAGACTAAGACCGACTGCCAGCACTGACGCATACTTGAAGCAGGAATCGCCTTGAAGATACTCGGGACAGTTTGATTTCAATTAATTTGAGGTTCGACAATAATGTGGGTATGCCACAGAATGCTGCTTTGCCCACGCTAGGTTAGCAAAAGGTGGTTTAGGTATTGTTCACAAAATACATATGTTATATCTATGAGCACATGTACACACACAAATATTTTTCAATGAGTAAATATATTTCCAGTGTTTGAGTGGGCAAATGATCTGCTTATCCCTGGGTACATGCTAACAGTTGGGATGTTCCGCTCCCATCTAAAGAATGATATTGTGCAAATGATTCTCCAATTAAGTCTAGTAAAAATGTATCCGATCCACAAAGTAGTATTTACAAACATGCAGTACAAGTTATTTGTATGTATTTATTTATTTATTTATTTATTTATTTATTTATGTATTTATTTATTTATTATAACATGCCTAATATTGGTTTGTAAGCGCGGATCTGGGATTCCAACCTCTGTTGCTCAAGACCAGAGTGTTGCCCTTGTGCTATCCTCCTTTCACAAGGTTCTTGCTATCTTAATAGGGATTGGTCCCCTTACATCAGGCTTGTTTTTGTTGAATTTGCTGTGACTTTTTGCATTTATAAGGAGGGAGTCTCCTTCTCCTTCCTTAGTTCACTTTGAGGCCTTAATTGACATCAAGAAGAATTCTTTTGAACCGCTTTTTGGAGAGCAGAACTTTCCAACATCCTCCGCGAGTAAGTTGAAGACAGAGTGTTCCAAGGCAAAGGCACGCTCTGATCACTACCAATCTCGTTGGCATAAAGGGTGTGAACTGCTGTTGGAGAACGATCTGCCCATCTGCCAGCTGCTCCAGTATCCTGGATCCTCACTGGAAGTCAATGTCTCCTGCGGGTGCTAGCTAGCCACCCCTGGGTTGGAAGTGAAGAGAAAAAGGACAAACATTTTCCACGAGCCGCTGGGTTGGGACTCACAGCACCGGAAGAAGCAAAGCTTCCCATGTCCTGCATTCAATAGTGTCAAACCATTGTCACCCATGTTCAAGCACCTTCAAAATAACAAAATCTGCAGTGCTGCCGTTGGCTCTACTTCATACCTCTTCAAACCGCTGTTGTAGCATTCTGCAAACCAGTTTGCTGCTGCACCATGCCAGTTTAGTGCATTGATTGCTTGACTCGTAAAAGAAGCTGACCGCTGTGTAAACCTTTGAATCTCTAGGCTTGAGCAGTGCCTCAAACAACCAACTTCTTCATCATTGACCCAATCTTGAACACCAAACTGATGCTAGTTGCTAGCCATATTTTTTGAACGCTGAATCAAAGTGCACAGAGTTTACCAAATCAAACCCGACTTGATGCGAGCTCCCAATCTGGTTCAAACTTTCAAGAGCTAAGAAAGTCACTGTTGTGTGGCCTGAGGCTATTGGACCACTTTATGAAGCTAGACACTGCTAAACCAACCATGTAACACTGTTTTAAAACAAGGCATATCATTTTCATAACATCGTTGTTAATGATATGCCTTTCACCCCAGGGCCACTACCCAGAGTGCTTGCATCATCGACATTTTGCATATTCAATGTTCTTTACAGGGACTCAGTGTTATAGTGTTTTATAGCACCATTTATTATATGTGATGTGATATAAATATCATTGATTGGTCATTTCTTTATTGTTCACTGTTGTTCATTGCTGGTTTGCTGCTGTCTCACATTCACACCCCTCACACTTACAGGTTTGCATGATACCAAACTGCAAAGGAAATCTGTGTTGCATCAGTTGACCATGGTCTGTCTGCTATATTGTGTTGTGGGCATGTACCTTATTTCACATCCTTTTCTGATGAAACTTTATCTCAAAGGAGATAGATTCATAATAATGCTATGCCTTAATAAGAAATATCTATTTTGATGTATGTAATAAGCACACATGTATGCATGACACAATCACGTGAAAAGACCACATTGCATCAATGTACAATACGATTTTAAACCACACATTTTAAAGAGCTCCAATTAAAATATAGATTGTACAAAAGTCCCTTTTTTATGACATGTCAGCAATGCAAGTCCTCATGGCTACGATTGTATTAGGACAAAGGAATTGGTGGCAAATGGGTGAGAAAATATACCAATTTTGTTATGCGTTGTTTATCCAGTGTGTATGACGGTCACCGATTTGAATAGAGGTCATAAATTGAAGAGCAATCGAGATAATATATTGGTTAATTGTAGATCAGTTGATTTAGGAATACTTTCATTGAATCCAATTATCAAGTTTATCAATTAAATCATTGAGCCAACGTGTGTTTCACTCAATATGTTATACTGATATCTTTAGGGCGCCTGCGAGGAGTGATATTAAATGAGCGTTTCTTGAAACCATTAAGGGCCCAATTCATGGAGAGTTTTCCTGTGGGATTGCACCATTATAAAATACTTCCATGAATCAGGCCCTAAATAGTCCCTGTCTTCCCCTGAGTTGCGGAAGGTGTATTGCTCGCAAACTCAGCCCAATCGTGTGAGGCATGCTAATGGAATGAAGATGCTCCTTGCTCACTTCAAGTGACTCCTACTTTGTATTGACTAGGCAATTACCTAATTCTGTATTCATTTGTTACCAAGTTAGCCCCTTAAAATGCATCATTTATTGTTTTTGTATCTTTTGGTTCAAGGATAACAGATCACAGTCCATGTGCACCTACATGAGTTCTTTATTTCCACGTTTATTGATTGATGAACATGTCTAGACGCTTGGGGTGTGTGCGTGTGTGTGTGCGCGTGTGTGCGCGGGTGCGTGTGTGTGTGTGTCATGTGGGAGGTTGTGTCATCACTTATACAGTGAAATACATTTAGTTTTCATTGTATATATGACCACAAATAATATAAGGTGCAAATATGAATGTGTGATATCAGGCATAGTCAAGCCTTATGAGGGATTGAAGAGATGGTGGTCATACTTAGGAATCAGTTGAAGCCCTATTGATCCGACAGGAGAGGGCATTGGAGCAAAGCCTAAACATGACTAATGTTACTTTCATGCTTGTTTGTTTATTGTTTATTGATTTGTAGGACACACCGAACCCGTAGGTAACTGATTGGCTTGTGCGTGCTCAAGACAAAGGAAAGTTTCTTTCTTTTGTTTGTAGGTCAGTTTGAATTAGCTTCAGCTTCTGCAAGGACACGTGATGCCACTACTACTGCTACCTTGAATTCAATTCACAGCCCCTATCCTGAAATGTGTTACTGTAATAAAGTATTTTAAATGATCACAGTGACCAGTCTTATCCACATCATGCCGAAAAAATGTGAAACACTCGGTGCTTCCGAAATCAGTTGTGTGTTTGCCGCAAATGGTGTATTGTTTATCAAGGCTTGACACAGCTGTAGCTTTCTCACCTATCCTCTGCACACATAGATGATACAGAGTGCTCTTTGACCAACCACTCATGAGTAGGATATTTATATGAAAAGTTTAGGTTAGCAGCTAGTCTCGCTCGGTATGTCGTCTTGGGAGGATAGCTCAGGGGCAAGGCGCTTGCCTTGGAAGCAAAACAATGTAGAGCAACACAGATTTGATCCCCGGGTCTGCGCGTTATAAATAACCAATTATAATGATGGTAATACAATGAATTTTAGCTTCAGGAACATTGCGGGTTGCCCGTAACTTCTATCAGCAGAACGTACAAACTACAGAGAAGTCGTGCGTGAAACAATACATGCCAGACAAAAATCTTAAAAGCACTGTTGAGATTGACCAGGTGGAACTTGTGAAATAGTTTTAGAAAGTTCAGGCTGTAAAGCTCTACATGGTTAGAACCTTATGCAAATAAAGGGTGAAAAGGCCAAGCGATCTCACGAAACATTATCGTAGTTACAAGCAGTGCTCTGTTTCGCGGTTGGTCTAAGAACATTTTGAATTGATTGTTTTCTCAATAACAGGAGTTATTTCCTAACTCAGTGGTAAACATTTCCTTTGATCACAGAAAACTAAAAGTGTGACGCTCCCGCACGAACTTGTGATTTAATTGTTTTAACCAAATAGCTGCATCCTGGTGGATAATCCACTCCGCAAACTCCCTGGACCAGGAGGATAGCTCAGGGGCAATGCGTTAATGTTGGAAGCAAGATAATGCAAGTGTGAGTTACAGTCTTGTGCTTAAAAACTGGTCTCTGTTATTAAAGAACAATTATAATTATTGTGACAAGTGAAGTAAAGACTAGGCTCTGGTTAACCACATTATGTTGTTATTCTCTCATACAACAGTTAGAAGAATCTAGCAACTTCAAAAATGGCACACCTCTGGCAATAAATAGAATATTATCAAAAAACCTATAGCTTAACATGTTGAAATGATTTCAATGTCCTATCTCGTTTTCCGGCCTGTAGAACTCAAGAAGACATACTAAATGCATATCTGCGCTGCATTATCATGTATGGCACAAAACGCATATGAATGTGATTGCTGTTGGTTTATGGCAGTGTTGAGCATTTAAATGTTCTTTATTGTACTAAGAACATGGGTCCACGGCTGCTAGGCTGCATACATGCAGTGTACATTGAATAGCTCTGAAAGAACAATTTCAAGGCTGGTTTCATTGCCGTTTACTATAATGATCCACCGGCCAAAGCAGATGCCTTAATCAGCATGATAGTCAATATTGCCTTCTTTGTTTGCCAGAGTCTGCAAAATAAACCAGCCCCACCCTGTGAATGCACTTCAGGAGCAGTGTGTTTGTGAATTATTACATATATGCTTAAATATGTCTTCCTAAAATTGCAAATAGGGTTAACCATTGCTTTTTACCATACATCAGGTGTGTGTTTATGTTCATACTGTTGGTTAAGACCTTTCACGTTCCCTGTCATGTCCTATTTTTTTTTCAACGGCACCCTACATTCTTTTAAGGGACCTTGGCAAAGCTTGACATTAATCTAATTTATTGTATATTACATGGTGAACATATCTGCACAATGAAGCCAAGCACCCACAAACCAACTGTAAAGCACTGTTGGATTATTATCATTTTGGAAAGGGGAATGGAATTGCATTGGCTTTTCATTAAGGGTCTTTGAAAGAGGCACTATTAGTGATAGGTTGTTAAGCACACTTCTAAGGAGAGCCAGTTCTTATAATCTCAAGCCGTATAAAACAAAGACATCACCAGACCAAAGATCAACATGAGTCAGTGGCTTTGAACCCAGTTATTCCCTCAAGAACATCATCTTGGAGCCTGGTTCAATGTCGTCGAACTGCTGAACATTGGATTCAGGTACATTGAAGTGACCCTGTATCCTTGTTCCACTTGTTTGAGCGCTAGAGACAAGTTACATACATTTTGCACCATTATCCTGCCGGACATATAATTTCAGAACTCCTTGTTCCGTGTTGTGCCTCTCGTCCTCCAAAGCATTTGCATCATTCTGTATTTCCCTGTCTTCCTTTTTAGAGGTAGGTTCTTAAAAGAAACTTGGCTGGGCATTGTTCTGCTTTGGAATTGGGTACTTTTGTTGTTTGGGTTAGTAGTGGCTCACATTCACACTCTTTCTGAGATTACTGCCTTCCCTTGGCCCAAGTCACCACAAGGCAAAGGAGGTATATCTCTAAGCTTTGCCTGTATTACCTTTATGATCAGGATCACTGTTGGTTTGCAGAGGTGTATGTGGGCTATGTAGGCAATATAACCACTACTCATCCTTATACTCCTACAGAGCAGAAGTCATTGTGTTACAGTTGTGAGGAACCAGAGGACGTCCCGAAATATCTCCCCAATATATCCTCCTCCCAGGTGGCCTGGGAAAGGCCATCACTATTGAATCTTCACCTTGGCGTTGGATATGAAAGGGATGATCACCAGGGTGGAGGAGACTTGGGGAGTGGGGATGAGTCACCCTTGGGTGAAACACTGTATTCCACATTTCCCTTTTCTAGTGAATCTAATATCCCCCAGGCCTTTGCAGGTTATTATCAGGCCCTGCCCAATCTTTACATAAATCCTAGTAAACACAAGTCAGGTACTGGGATGAGGAAGAGGTGCACCAAACCCATATATCCTTTCATTATTGATGCTTACACACACAAACAACACTTTGGTACTAGGAGGAGGAAGATGCAACAAAGGCTGACAATAGACTGCAGAACAAGCCCTGCACAGTCTAGTTGCTGAGTACCTAACCAAGCTGGCGGGATATTTAAAGGCCAGTACTGGAAGAAGCAGATAAATGTGACCAAGAGAGAAGCAGTGTGGAAGTGAAACCCTGAGAAGCTGGTGCTTTCCTCTGAACCGGAGGGAATCGGGAGAGGATGGGTGAGAACTGAAGGAGCACTTCCGAACGAACCCCAGCAGAGAAGAGGCTGACAGAATCACAGAGGCATTGAGGTGCATTGGCTATACCTGTGGGCGAGAGAGAAGCTGTCCACGAAGCCACGAGAGAACCGGCAGGACAGGGAATGATTCCCAGAAAAACAAGGAGTGTTGCAGCCGACATCATACATTGGGCATGCCAAGCGACACCGAAGAGTCTGCCCAGGAGAGCTGGTATCCCCAGGGCAATCCGACACAGGTTTTGGTGGGAAATTCAAGACAAATGAAGAGCCGATCAGAGAAAGAGACTTTATTTACATGTACTCCCTTACTTAAGTCAATTTGGGGAAAGTTCAGAATCAACACAACAGTGAATTAATAAAACCAGAGGAATCATTGATGCTAGTGAAGTCAATTGGTTATGAACTGATATGAAATAAGTAGAGTGTAGAGGGAAGCTATGTTGCACTTTGCAAGTGAACGTCACTAAACAAGTGAATGGTGACGCAACAAGCAATAATAAAGCTTCAATGGCACTTTAAAGGATGATCAGTCAAGCATCACAGTAAAGCTGAAACTGTGGCAAGATACCTATGAAGCAGAACCAAGTGAAGAGTGCCAGTTGCGTGACCTGTGATGGGTGTACCCTGTGGTCCGACAACTGCATCTACACCAAATACACCCACCTAAGGAAGGGCCACTTTGTGATTGAATAAAGGAAACCCTGTGTGAATTGAAATTGTGGACATGAACTGTATAGATTGGTGAAAGGTAACTAAATCTGAAGATCTAGGAAATATCCCAAGGAACTGTGTTATTTGGAACATTGATAGATTTGACAACTTGGGGAAGCAATCCCTTCTTCTGCAAAGTGAACTATTTGAACCTTGGGTAGGGGAAACCCCATTTTCCACCAAGTACTAGAAGAAGCTCTCAACTTTTATTTGAACACTTCTCATTTGATGCTCTCATCCCTACATATTGTATACAGTTAGATGTGAGGGAAAATATAGGTTTTGTACACAGACATTTGCTTTGGTCTTCATGACACAGACTATCATTAGTTTTATTTAGGTAGGGAAATCCAACCTTAACTAACAAAGGGCAAGTTAGGCATTTGCCCAACCCTCCTTCTTAGTTAATAAATGTGTATATCCCAAATTATTTTCCGTTGTCTGTGTCTACTTCATGATGCATTCACACAGTCTGCCATTCAGCACCAGTAAGACTCTAAATGTAAATTAGAGGGGTAAGTAGATCTGCAGCCTAGACCAGGAACAGGACTGCTGTGGGAAAGTACAAATCAAATCCCACCCCAAATCAAAGACCAATGTCATTAAGGTCACACAAATTCCATTTGCATATATTAAGCAATTTGGGAGAAGGAAGCCTTCCCACATTGCCACAAAGAGGCATAGGGTCCAAATACAGTACCTGTAATGTACAGATAATGCTTCTGTTTAATGGTACTGCCTCACATGCACCATTCTGAGGGGTTGTGCAACATGCTGCAGCATTCCAAAGTACTCAAAAGCAGCCACCAGACTGCACGTTAACACTACATAAAACACCAAAACAAGCAAATCTAAAGTTCCATTGGCCCTGAGAAAACTTGAATTTGCTATATGGAAGACATTTTGAAAGTGGGCTAGAACTACCCCCCCCCCTTATTATTTTGGCAGCTAAATGGATCTGAAATGTACTCACATCTGTTTGAGCCCCACTTATTTTGACAGGCAACTCTTATCAATGTTACTCAAAGAACTACCTGAAAAGTACACACAGTAAATAAATAAAACTGTGTAAACGTATGTCTTTTACCTTTGGCAGTCTCTTCACCAGTTACCAAATGACCTTCCAGGCATTGCTCCCACAAATATAGTTTTGTATTGGGAGGAACTGCTATGCTGCTGTCACAGTCACTGAAGGTGTTTTAGGGTGATATTACTAGGTAAATTAAGTGTCATCCTACTTGCTAAATTATTACTTAATAATTAACAATATCAACAACTTCTTTTTTCATTACTTGTAGCACGGTTCAAAGACTACTGATGCTTTTAATATTGCTAAAGCTATCTCAAAATGCTCCTGCCTCTTATCTCCTGCAAGCAGAAAAAGTCATCATTCAATCATAAATTTAATAGCTGATCGTTCTTCCCCTCACTAAAATTAAATCATAAAAGCTATTTAATTAAATTGAATGGTAATTGAATGGCTTTAATCATGCACAGAATTCAAATGAAAGACGCGTTCTTACACTCACAAGCATGAAACATTCAATGGCAATGAACCCCCAAAGGACACTGAGACCACCATGACATGGAGGAGGCCCCCTCCATGTCTACTGAGGCGCAGCATGGGTTTGATCTATAGATCTATTTTGTGAAGCCTTTCAGAAAATCAGATCTACGTGGATAAAAACCTAAACCCAGACAGCCTGTTAGGCATATGATGGTTTTCAAGAGCTTACAAGTATCTTTTTTAAGTGTGATTGGTGTCTATTCTTAAACATATTCTGCATGATCAGCGTTTGTTTGTATTCTTGGAAAGAATTATGAAAGATGTTAAAAAATGACAATATGCTGTGGTACTTAATTCACAGGATTAATCAAAACATGATATTAGTTCTGAGTCAGCATGTAAATGAGACAGACGTTAATATAGCTTTAGAGACCTGCGACGAGGGCCATACCAGGCATGCTGATGACCTAGGTGAAGGCTCAAGCATGGTGAGGGCCTTTAACAATGTTTGCAGGCCGATAATGCCCCCTGTACTGCCTGAGTTGTGGGTCTGTATACCTAGTATAATCCCCTTCACTTTTTTTGTAAACATGAGACAAATCATGAATATATACTTCAGGTATGTGTGTGTATTGCGATAA
Source organism: Ambystoma mexicanum (assembly GCF_040938575.1). Taxonomy (NCBI): domain Eukaryota; kingdom Metazoa; phylum Chordata; class Amphibia; order Caudata; family Ambystomatidae; genus Ambystoma; species Ambystoma mexicanum. The sequence continues at coordinate 1,511,905,130 of NC_090937.1, read as the reverse complement.
TCGATGGAAGATGGACTTGGCAGTATCGTATAGAATAACATCTATTTCATGTTAAGGTTTGCAGTGCAATGTATATCACAGGTGCAGATTATAAATAGGCCATGTGTATAAAGAGCTCCGACTCGAGTGATATTAATATTCATGGGTGACGTGGTTGCAAGGGCATAATGGATAGACGATGGGTTCGGAAGTTCCACCGGTAAGGTTTTTACAGTTGGTGTGGGTGCCTTTAGTCGAACTGCAGAACATCTGCTTCATTTGCGGGTTGTGGGGGCATCACTGACAGATGCGGTGGTAAAAGAAAAAAGGTAGTGTCATGCTTGTTCTGTTGTTCTTCAGGCATTATCTAGAAGTGCAGACCATCACTGTTTTTCTGGGTATTGAGGGGTCCAGTATCGCTTGATTGAGGATTCATTTTTGTGGCCAGTAGCAAACATTATCAGATGAGAGTTGAAACCTCATTTTTCAAAATCTGGGCAACTTGTACACATTAGGAGTGTTGTGTGTAAATAGTGCTTTGATGTGATGCTTTACTCATTGTTTGAATAATTGAGTCAAGTGCGTGTTTATCAAGTAGTCTGCAGGTGTGCCAGGTGGGGTTAAGATGGCATCCTGAATTGTTTTCTATTAGCTAGAACAAAAAAACATGGTGCATTGTAGGGGATGTTGTGTATGTAGGAGAATGAATGGGGCAGAGTTCAGCACCTGGAACTTCAGAGACTGCAACAGACAGGGTGTCCCATCTTTTCTCGGTGCTGGATTTGTGGTTTTTGGTAGGCTTGTTGAATGTTAATGTTGTGCAACTATGGCCCGTTTCATCAATGGAAACACAGAACTAATCAGTTGGCAAATTATGTTGACCTTACCTCCCTCGCTGTGCAAAATGATCATACCACACGTTGTATCAGAGAGTAATGGAATGAACTCTATTAAAATAGCTGATTGTTTGCAGTGCGTGCAGAACATTGTTAGCAATGTAGGGCATGGGTGGGGTTTGACTTTTGCACTCACATCTTTCCTTTTCTATAATTGAGATGAAGACATTGTTGGCACTCTGGAAAGATTCCCAATGGATCAAATGCATAGGGTGGCACCTATTAAAACTAAGTTTGCAGGCTGAAATTGAAAGTCCTAGGCATTTCTGATTTTTTTGCAGGTAGTTGTTCAAAATTAGCAATGGAAGTCTTTCAAAATGTGAGGGTAATTGGCAATGGACCCGCTAGGTTTTGAAAACATTGATGGACCATTTTGCAGTTTGAGGAATAGTTTCACACCTGTTCATTTCCAGTGCAATTAAATCTGCATCAAAGGACAATGACGTCTATGTTCCCTGTCATGAGCAGATGATGCCTATTGCATGTTTCTGTGACTTCTCAGAGCACTTCTCTTGGTTCTGATTTCTTAGTCGATTGGATGAGATCTGTGGCATTGTAGTGTATGTCCTGGAGCGAGAACTACCTTCTAGCAGACAGTGAGGTGTAACCCAGGTTGTGGATTTAATGAATTGTAGGGCAGTGCAAGTTAATTAGGCGGCTGTAGTAGGGTGGGCCATGTACATGGGGAAGGGACCTGCAGCTGAGAGTAGAAACGAGCACAAAGGCAGCTGCAGTTTTCGAAATGAGGGTGAGGTGTGGAAAGGGGGAAGGAATCTGCAGCTCTGAGGCAGCTGTTAACACACAGGTAGGGGGATGTAGGCCTTGAATTTTAAGGCACGAGCAAAACCCTTGTGAAGCAAAATATAAAAGGATACATTTACCATTGGTGATTGTGTACAGAATGTTGTCGAAGTTGCCGAGCGGTGTCTGCAACACCACGTACAGTTACAATTATGTCAGTTGCGGTAGGAGCAGGGCTCGGCTATTGCTGCTCCCATGCGGCATAGCCACAGAGGTCACACACAGGACCATGATGTAAAGTTTACCTATGGCATGTGCAGTAGGTATTTACTGAAGTGAGACACTTTTGAACATTGCAGGCTGCTACAAAATCTGCAAGCTATAATTGATCTACCGGCTATACCAGTTCATATAGCCCGCTGATTGACCAATGAGGCTGAAGGAAATGACGGAATGGGGTTCTGATGGAATGGATCACTTGCAGCAAGGTCAGAGAGAGTCAGACATTGTCTCCAATGATTTAAAGTGGCCAATGAAAGATGATGCATGGAAGTGATACATAGAACTGTTTGTGGAACTCTTTGCATCCTCAGCAGGGTCAACTGGCTTGCCATCATTGGCCTTTTCTGATAAGTTGGAGTAGTCTTCTGATTGTCTAGTTTTGGGCTCTGCTGGACCTGATTTGAGGAAGCGGGAACCCATCATAACGTTTATCAAGGCAACTGGATCACAGATGTTTTTCTGACATTGATCATACATTCAAATATAAATGGGGTCGCTATGAACACACACATTTTTGGGTGACTCTACTAAACCTCATCTTTGGAATGAAGTTATAAATATGATAGGTTATTGATAATGCGCTTAATGCCCAAAGGTTTCTAAGCGCGACCGGAGGATCAAACCTGTGTTGCTCCGTGTTCTCTTGCTTCCAAGGCGAGCACTTTGCCCCTGAGCTATCCTCCCAAGACAATGTAGATGCATTTCTTGATGCATTAATTGAGCTGCTACTTCCCACACACATGCTCTCTTCCTTGCATGAGTGAATACGGAGCTGTTCTGTAGCCTTTTGTTTTGACCAACACGTCTACCAAATGTATTGCCTATCTCTGCCACCTCTTTATGTGTACGTCCCTGTTGCTGATACGAGACCCTGTGTGCAGAAAGAAGTGGTGATTGAACACTGCGGTGTTCTACTACCTGTGCTGCACAGCAAGAACTTAATTGGCCACAGAATTAATGTATTGAAATACATGAGAAATGTGTTCTTTTCCCAGACTCGTCTGTGCACCTTGGTTAAGCTGATCATGCTGCCTTGTCTGAGTGGAAGCACGTTTTGGGAGTCTGGTCTGGAAATCCTGAGAGTCTGCTTATATAATCGCCCTAGGTCTGTGTCAGGTGCCCTTTTATTAAGCTGGACATTGTTGGGAATGTTAAGGCCTGTTCCCCTCCAATGTTATTTTGTCTGTGGGGAGACCTGTGTTTTTTTGTCTTGAAACTTTATTTTACGTTTCTTGACGTTCATTCTTGTTTGCTCCATGGACCATAAAGTCATTTCATGCCTTTCATTGGTGTTCTTTTGTTCTATTTCTCTATGTTGTATTGTGTTACTTGCTATCATCATATTAGTTATAGCACCAATGCACTGATCTTTGTAAAGCGCCTTGGCGTAAGGCACTATAGAAACAAATACACATAAACATTAACACATATATGCAAAAAATCATGATTGCATGATTTGTAGTCTTCTGCGGCTTGTGTGGGTTTTTTTCTTTTTTCAGGAGGTCTTAATTAAAGTTACTCTATAATTGTCCCTTGTGGCTAAGCTGTGAGATCCACCTGCCAGGTATTGAACAAGGAAATGGTCTTTGTATTGTCCTTGTGAATTACATAGGACTTTGCATCTTAGACATGATGCACCTTTCATAAGAGGGTTGGGAGGATAGCTCAGGGGCAATATGTGTGTCTTGGGAGCAAGACAATGCAGAGCAACAAAGGTTTGAATCCCAGTCCCATGCTGAGTGACTGGTCTCTGGTGTTAAGCATGCTATAAAAGGTTAACTAATATATAAGAGATTGAGTTTGCCATAGGAAAGAAGCATAGTGAGTGTTCACTGTATTTCTTACAGGCTGGCTCATAAATGTGCTTAAAGTACCTCGTTCCTGACCAAGCATGAAAATGCTGCTACAGCAAATAACATGGATATCATTGTATGAGCCCTAGTTTGCCAGTTTCCTACTGTGCCAGTTTGCTGTTGCCTACCTGCATGCTATTGTATGTCGCTGTCAGATAGATTTGTCTCTTTGGAATTTGAACTGAATTGGATGATTGTCCAACTCCAGGCCTCAAGGGCCAGATCCATGCCGGATCTTCAGGATACCCTTTATTAATATTCATGACATATATTTGCATACAGTGATTCTAAATATATGCATGTTCTTTTTCTCAGGAGCATCAATGAGAGATGTTCTGAAACTCTGTCGGGATTCTGTCCTTCGAAGCCCAGAGTTGGACAACCTAAACCTTTAGAGACAAAATGGAAACAGCTAATCATTGTGCAATATAAAATTATTCACGCCTCCTTTCATATACATTGCACAATCCCAGAGCAATATTGCCCTGCCCTTTGCACTAGGAGAAACATTGCTCTAGGGCTGTGTTACAGAACATATAAACACAACTGTAAGTGCAATTTACAACCATATTAGCACTAGGGGTAACATTGCCCTAGAGCAAACACCATTTTTGGAATGCATGTTTGCACCAGTGCAAAGTTTGTCCCAGCGCAATTATGGAATAATAATTATTATAATTATGGTAATTATAATAATTACTGTTAAGGCTGCCTTAGGGCAAACGTTGCCCTTGTACACTAATGCCTTGGAAGAATATGTGTTTTGCACTAGGACAAAGTGTGCACTGGCCTAGCGTTAACACCATGAAAATGTTCACTTGCGACAATGCAAGATTTATGTAATACAGCTTCCGGTGCTGACAAGTATCGTCACACTTGTACATTTTGGTCTCCAATTCAATGTCAATCAACGTTGCAGTGCACCAGTGCATAGTTTGATTAAAACCACCCAAAAACGATCACATTATGAGCCGAGGTCAGGCCACAATGATGGTGAAGATTTGTGCTGCAGATAGTGTTTAAATGTCACTTAAACAAAGTTAAGCTGATTTTTAAATATTACCAAAAGTGGAATTAGGGGTTGAAATATTTTGGTTTCGAGTAATTATTCAGCTAATTTCAGCTTAGAAATGCTATTTTACTCCTCCAAAATAAGGTCTTGATACATAGGTTTGTTCCTATGGGAAACACTTATAGAGAAACTTCAAGAATTTACAATGCATAGTAGAGACAAGTTTGAATGAGGTTGGGTCACATGCCACCATCCTAAGATGCTTCTCAGAGGAACTTCATGTTGAGAAGTCTATCCAGTTACCCTGTGGGCCAGTCTGCCAGAGGAAGTATAGTGAGATAGGTGTCAGGACTGGAGGTTGGGTGACATGCCACCGTCCTAACAGGCCACTCAGAGGAACTTCTTGTTGAGAAGTCTTTCCAGTTACCCTGTTGGCCAGCCTGCAAGAGGAAGTGTTAAGATGGGTGTGAGGACTGTGTTTGCATGGGACATAGTCAAGGGGCTTTTTTCTGATGATGAAATTCTTAGGAGAGGATGTACGGAAACCAGAAGACAGGCAGACTGCCTCTTCCAGGAGAATAGTTACATGTAAGGCAGCAAACAATATAGACTTTTTCCAACACATAGTGTTGTCTCTTGGGAGAACTTGCTCATTGGACAATCACTTGAATACCATTTTAAGCTGGGCTGCTCCAAAAGGAAAGGTGTCAGAGATCGGAATACTTTTCTGTGTGGACAAAGTCTGATAGAGAGTACTGCATCAGCTGGCGTTGTGGGGTGGAGGCTTGTGAGTGCCCATATTTGAGAAGAGTGGGGGGGTGCTGCTCACCATTCATGTACTCTTGACTTGTGCACTGCATGAGTGGACATAAACTAGTTACACATTTCTCTGTGAGCTGCACGGAAGCTTTGTAATTCACTTTCCACCTAACCGACCAAGCAACCCATAAGAGATTGCAATGTGGGAGGATGGCAATGGCAATTTCAAATGACGGAATCCATTTAATCCATTGAAGCCTGGCCTTTTGCATTTGTGAAGCCTGCCACTTTGAGTAGCACTGGTTTTTCATCCTTCCGTACATACAGACCTTGCTTTTATGTTAATCTGACCTTCTCTGCCTTCTGTGCTTCAAATAAAGAAAAGATGTTGATTAACATGAAGCGAAATAAATGAGCCATGGGAACATATATTTAAAATAGTTCTTTCATTTTCTTAAAGTACGTTTTTCATGTTTAGAACATAATTTATCAAATTGAACAACTATTCAGCGTGGTATTTGGCCGCATGCTCTTCGGAGCACCCCTAAGTGGATTAGAATGCTGGGGTTGGCCAATCTCGGCCGGCCGGCGGCAGAACATACACCTGGTGTTGCAGTGAGCAGTTGTAAGCGAAGGTTAACCTTTTTACAACAGTCTCAATGAAGAAATAAAGGACATATGCCACTGGACAGGAATTTAAGCCTCTTCTTTATTACATTTTCTACAAGGTTACTTGTCTTGTTTGTTTTGAAATATTGCTTTGCTTGTGGTGTCGATCCTTTACAAAGCTTTCCTGCAACACATCCAACATTGAGCATGTCGGGATAAATTGGTTGCTGCATTGAAGAGCCTTTCCCAGTTTTGTTAGCTCTTTTTTCTTGTATTTATTTTTCAGTATTGTGTGATAGAAATATTCACAAGTGCCACATAATGTGTCTCCAACTTGTAAGTGATTTCAATCCGGCACACACCCAAGTCAAGCTCTGCATGCATTGCGCAATTGAAACCCTTATTTATTTTTATTTATAAATTCAATATTCTGAACGATATACCACTCATATCACACCCCTCTCCAGGACACCCCCGCCCCCGGTCACACTGAACCAGGAATCAGGCTAGTCTGCAAAGGTAAACATTTATTTATGTATTTAAATTTTAATCACTGTATCTTTTAATAGGTAAACAACAATCACCAATGGGGTGACAGAACACTGGATAATATCTTTAATACACTAGGAATCAAGGAATGAGCATAAAACAGATACAGCACAGAAAAGAATACTTTTGAATTGGAGTAGAACAAATGGCACTATGGTTAGGAGTTCCCCCTGAAACACCCCTCAACCCCCTAATAGGCAATGTAAAGAGATGGGAGGAGAGAGCAGGTCTTCAGGAATAGCACAAATCAAACAGAATATCAGTCCCACCTTCCCCCTTCAAACACAAGAGAAACATGGAATTGACTTTGCAGCTGTCAGAATGGCTTTGAAATTGCCTTTGGAATTCACTGAACCTAAACACCAAATGTGGTCAAAAATACTTAAATTGTTATGAATTCCTATGGGAGCCACCTTGAACATGTGCACACAATCACAAGCAATGGTTTAGTCAAAAGAAAAAAATGAAAATCTCAAAGTCCAAGAGGAAACAATTTAAAGCTATTTCACACATGTAAAATTTCTCAGAATGTAAAATCGCAGCAAACTTTTCCTTACGCGATATTCGCTATAACATATGAATCACACTGTTTTGGGTTGTATGGATAGCTACGGATGTTAGGTACAGGTAGGAGTTGAAATTTTGTTTCTATCATACAAACTGAGGGAGTTATAGAAGTTTTAGTAAAGGTTGTTTTTGTAAAATAGGCGCGATAATGGAAAACCGAAATGCCCTTTTGAAAATGACAGATGGGTTGAGTACACTAGATTATGACTATGAAAAAGTGAATGCCACAGATGGATCTTACATTCACGTGATCAGAGTAACCCGCCTGTTGTGGATACTCTACTTATTCAGATGAGAAAGGGGTCAGCACAAAGATAGTTCTAGCAACACTATGGTTCTGAGTGAAAGATAGGATGGGTTTGAGATAGGGATAAGACAATGCAAATCTACTATGGGTTACAGTTCTTCCTATTTATACTCACAGGATAAGTTATTAAATTGGACCGTCAGTTCTGGTCATGGATTGGATCTGGTCTAGGAAGAACAGCACATCAGGCGCGGGACTGGATCAGCTAGGCCGGTCACCAGATTTGCACCGAATCTGCCCTCCTTGTTTGTGGATATTTCAATCAGCTGGATAGCGAGTTCCTCAGGCAGGCCTAGTGGTAGAAACCCAGAGAATTTCAGGATACTAGTTCAAAAGGCCTTCTCACACCACAATGCTTCACTGGGTTGCAAGAATAAGTTTTAAGATTTAGGCCTTGCAGAAAGTCAATAGTTTTCTACTGCTAGCAAGAGTCTTGGCATCTAGATCTTGAAGGATGTTAAAGCGGTATGAAGAATGCTGGATCAGAGTGCTTCGCCGGAATCAGAAAAAGTGAGTGGATCTGTGAGTCTCTATGTGTTGTTAGCTATCTTTATTTATCCTTTCAAATGATATCACAAAATGGGTGTATGGGCCGGCTTAGCTAAGCCTGCCCCTGTGAGCTGGGATTGGATCCAAACTTCATCTCCGCCTTGCATTTGAGTGATTGGATCAAATCCGGATGATGTCACATTTTATGGTTTGCTTTACAGTTCTTAGAAACGTCCCCTTAGCTACTGGTCTCAAAATCGGATTTTATACTAAATGCACATTTCTATATTGGTCACTTGTACACAAATCACACACAAAGATGCCATATGTTATCTAGTATGTGTTCCTCAAAATCCCACAGCTGTGGGGTCTTGTTTCAACTTTCTACAGAATGTGGTCCTTTTTGCTATGAAAACAATTTCCAAACGTTATGCAAATTTCCACAAATGTGTATGTTTAACATGGGAATGTGTGTGTAAATGTTCACAATTCTAGGATTAATACATTTCACATAAAACCTCATATATTGCCATTCCTGTCCAGAACATGTTACATGATTCTGCAGCCTCTTAAAACGTGCAGCCAAAAATTAGACTAACAGATATGTCCTTAGTATATTTTTCACCATTTTGAATCACAAGTTATGAGTCTTTAAAAGTCTTTAAAAATTGTTCTTTGTTCATGCTTAACAGCAAATGGTAGTCCCCTTTTTTCTCTCCTTGGAGTCCAGGAGCATCCCCCTCCTTGTTTGTTCCTTCCAGGAGCCATTTATGACCCTCTCACACCTCCGTTCCCTGGACTGAAGGGCTTGCTATTGTTCATTCTCCTTCTGTAGACAAGAGTCTGGGTTACGCCACAATTATCATCTCCCTGTGCGTTTCAGCTGAGAGGATATCGCTCCCCCTGGGAGAAACCTGTTTGTCCACTTCCAAAGGGTTGCAGCTCAGCCAAGCTAATTTATTCTTAATTAAAAACCAGGAAAAACCACATTTGTTGCATCAAACATAAATACATTACTTTCTCAGCTTTAACTCTGAGGGATAGAAAACAACTGAGATCTTTATTGTTTTTAGCCACAATCCTTTTTATGTTTGCTAATCCGGCACAATTTTTAGTTTAGATCACTTTAAAGTTTCATTAGTAACTCATCTGACAGCTTTCATTCAGGTAACCCAGGGTACTTCACCCAGATTTTGACAGAGGCTGTCAGTTCACATACAATTCGTTTTTTTCTGAAGAATGTTTTGCTCTTCACATTAGGACTTTGTATGTTTGCAATGCTTCATAAGATGACATGAATTTTAGCACCAAGATTTTGGATGTTTGGATGTTGAGAAGTGTTGTGTTATAGGCATTTTGGAGCTTTTAGCACAACGCAAATGTCATTTATAGGCACCTTTTGAAGTTTAATTTGCAAAGCGCTGCTTCTATTTCTATACCCTGTTTGCTGGTCATGGAGCCCACTGGCACATTTTCTGCAGGGTGTACTCTATTCCACAACACATGCTCCATGGGTAGCAGGTTGTTTATCCTTCCTTTTTGTGTGCTGAGGCACAGGGTTTTTGTAGGTTTTTGGCACACACCAGAGTTTTGCCGCCCTTGTTGCAGTTCCTTGCACCATACTATCGGAGTGATTCCACACAGCATAGTAGAGTGGGTCAATACATCCCACAAACTTACAACTACAGTGCCCCAGCCAGGCTTGGCATCTGGACAGTCCAACCTTCCTAGGCATAGTCACTGTTTTTATATGTTATGATTATATGTTGTACGTCCTGTTAGCACTATTATACCGCTGGGCCAGTGACATGCATTTTAGAAACATAAATAAATAAATAATGTTGTGCAACTTGACACAGACTATTACCCAACTAATGATTCATTGGTGCTCCAGTGTTCGCCTTGGCAAATGGTACTATAGCTGTCCTTTGTAATCATTATGAGCTTTTGTCAGCCGTGTGTAGGGGGCTGTAAATATCCAACTTATATTTGCAAATTCAGCAAATATACCATATACTAAAACCTATTTTGGCAGCGATGGATAAATTGCTCACTTATTTTCGGGTAAATCCAATTGCAGTTGTCATAGCGTGATTTAAGTGGGTTTTAAAATGAACATTGCCATGCCCAATAAAGGGAGCAGAATGCAGAACATATGTATAAAGAGAGAGAGTAAAATAGAGTGTGTGAGAGAGGGCAGCAGATGGAAAGAGAGAGACAGAAAAATGAATATATATGATTGCTCAGTTCCTTACTGACACCCTGGAACTTGCCAAACCGGTATAGAAATGTATTGTTTCCTTGCATCAATGCTATATGTGGTGTTTCTTTCTTTTTTCTGATGCTGCTGTTCTCGCTATTATATGTGTAGCTGTAACATAAGAAGTATAACTTCTCAAAGTCGATAAATGAAAAGTGTATTTATAAACTAAAGCATTTTAATAAAAACAAAAAGGGAGAGCCAGCATGACAGAAACAGAGAGAGATATGAGGACTTCACTGAGAGATGTGCACCAAGACACTTTGAGATGTTCTTCACTCACAGGTATCGAATCCCAAAACGGATCCTTGGAGGAGGTGATTGGCAATACCTATGTCTGAAATCCTCAGGTAAATGGATTTAACTGGATAAGGATCCCTACAAAGCAGTACCTGCATTACAGCATGCAGAAGCAATGCACATTCTTGCACACACTCTGAGGCCATCGCAAAAGCTGAAAAGGTTTAGTATGCACGCGTTCTGGTGTATGCACAGTTTCACTGTAAGAATTGGGGAAATCTGCATGTTCCAATGATGTATCTATGTATTCCTCACAGTGTTTTTATTTTTTTTATTTTCATGAGAGGTCATGGTACAGCTGAGATATTGTGTACTGGTGGAAAGTTAAGGCATGAATCCATTGAGCTTGCCATCTGTAACCTGATTTTGGACTTGTTGATTGGTGTGGTTTCCTAAGCAAATTAATATGATCTTTGCCAGGGTGATTTTCAGCTCGGTATTACTTGCATAATTAGGTCCGGTACAACTAGTGTTCGAGTCTATGAATGTCATTCATGGAATTTTACCTTAGATAAAGCTGCCCTGCCTGTCATGTGTTTATTGCTGTATCTTGACTACAGTGTTGTTAAGGAGTTCCACTAGAGGTTGCACTTGTAGGTTGAAGATGACAGGTTACAGTATACAATCCTTTGCAATTCTGAAATGTACTGGATGGTACAGACATTTGTTGGAATCCACCGGGATGAGTTGAAGAGGTAGACGTTGAACCACTGCAAGTCTCTTACTTCAAAGACTACACAGCTGGTGAAAACGAAGAGGAGGGATTCATGATCCACTGTGCTGTATGTGGTAGAGAATTTGAGTAGGGTAATTGAGCAGGCATTCCACTTTGTCCAGGATCTTGTTAGTGTCATTAAAATATTGAATGATGTCAGTCTCTATGGTGTATCATTCTTTCATGCAAGTGGATGGCAACCATCAAAGCTTAGTCTTTAACAAGATCTCCTCCATTCTTGAAACTTATGAACTCCTTGGGTATCTCAAGTCCAGTTTTTAAAATGGTAATTTTACTGAAAACAGGATTCACCCATATTTCATATTTTCTGACATCTACTCACCTTTGTAAACTCTCTCCTATCCCCATGTTTCTGGACCTTACTTCTATCTTTGATACTATGGACCATCACTCTTTCCTCTTGACCCTTCCTGACATTGGAATCCAGGATACTACTCTGGCCTGGGTTGTCTTCTGCCTTTCATATCATTACCTTTCAATCTTGTGGAAAATACCTATAACCAATCTGAACTTCCTCCATGATGGGGTTCCTCAAGGATATGACATTGGTGCCACTCTATTGATCCTTTGCACCTCCTCCCATGGACAAAGCATCTCCTCCTCTGGTTTCTGCAACCACCTGTGTTTATAGAGGACAGTCATATGGTCTTCTCTTTCTTTTCTCTAATTTCTGAACTCTCTTTCTCTCTGCAGGCATCTCAATTGGCCTCTTAGCAATCTGCCACCGAACAGCACTTCCATTTCTTATAACTAACTCCTCCAAGAACAATACTATCTATCCCCTGATCTCTAATAGCTACTTTCCATCTGTTATCTATCTCATTTCCCTGAGACATGCCTTATACCCATTCCAAATGCAAGCAAACATGGCATATTATGTGTGTAAAGTGATCTCAATCTTCCCTTTCGTATTCCTGCAGCCTCTACTGCTGACATGATACACCTGCTAAAAAACAGGGAAATGAACCCTCTGCTCACGTACCAATCTGTCAACCCTGCATACTAACTCAGGTACCCATCCTCCTTGACTACTGCGCTAGCCTCCTCCTTGGCCTCCAACTCGAACTCTCCTCCCTGAATGACAAAATGTTCAGCTTTGCCACACACAAATCTATATTCTCTGACACCCTGCTAATGCCACCTCCTTCCAATACCATCATCACGCTGGTTGGTTCTCTCTAAAAAAACGGTTCTTTTTCAAATTCCTACTACTGATGGGCAAGAGATTTTGAATAATTTAAACAGTCTCTCACTGCTCTCCTGCTTTCTACATCCACTTAAGCTTCCTACTTAATCTTTCTGTTCCCACCCATCCTGCACATCATCTTGTTTTCTCTCATTCTCTATCCTTGCTCATCACATCTGGAAGGCACTACCCTCTGGCATCAACAACTTCATTACATTTTACACTTTCAAATGTGCACTTAAGATGAACCTTCTTATCCTAACAGTAGAACTCTTAACACACTAGATCACCATACCCCTTCACACCTTCTCCCTGGTGCCACTATATTTAGAATTGTGTAAGTAGACAGTTCCCATGAACTCTTTAATGTTGTGTCTCTTGTCCTCTCCCTAGTCTGTTTAGCTTGTATTCCTCAACATCTACTGATCAGTATCTCATGGGCATTCCCTCTTATTGAAGACATCTGTTGTAAGGATTCCCCACACGCTGCTGTTGCTTTTTCTATCAGTGTGCCTGGTTCAAACACTGTGTTTCCTCATTAATATAACTAGAATACATACTTTAACTAAGCACATATGTGTACAAACATCCATACAAATTAAAGAGAAAGGATGCATTCATGAACTGCACATAGTGAGCAATACACTACCCGTGTTCCATTGATTCAATGTTATATATGAATCCATTTACAAATGTGGTTTCACATAAAAAATAACAGTTTATTCATGTTTTTCATAACTTACTTAGCTGTCTCTAAAGGTTTCTGTGGGCTATTTTATATATTTGCACATATCTCTATAGACACATAGCTCAATTAAAATTCATGCGGCTCCACTAAATGCATATTTGTAAATGTTAACAAATCAGGAAATTGCAAACTATTTTGAAATTGTTTAACTCTCATTTTAGAGGTCACTTTATTAAAACAGTTGTAAAGACTGGAGGGGGTACCTGTACTCCTGTCCTCTATTTGGTTGGGAAAAAGGCACAGAGAACACCAGCCAAGGTTATCTATATGTTAGCTTGGATGGGCCACCAAGGCTTAAGGACTCAGGTGGTGATTCAGGCAGGTTCTTAAGTACAGCAAGTCCACAAGCCCCACAAAGGAATGCCCACATACTATGTTAGGTGATAACCCATCTTCCATATATAAAATAAGGTTCAGATATTACAGGGCCTATGATAGTGGCCCTGTAGTTATGGTTAAGTTGCTCAACCCCTTCGGAAGAGCACTTTTTGGGCAGCTTGTAACTTTGCCACCCTGAACGAATCCTCATGAAACATTACAAAAAAAGAATATGGACCCGTCAGATTCATCCTGTGAAGTTTGGTGAGGTTTTGTTAAGGGGGCAAAATTATAGGAGGGTCCCAAAATGTGTAGTTTTTCACATAGATGTGACTGAAAAAAAAATTGGCTCACGCCTACATCCCAAACTTCTGGACTTTTCATTCACCAGATGTGTGGTAGGAGCTGTGGCTTTGTCCCAAAAGCATGCTTTTGTAAATTTGGTATAAATCCATCCAGTAGTTTTTTTTAAACTACCAAAAATTTAAAATAAATTTGTGATATCTGGGTTTAGTTCACGGACGGGCATCCGATTGGTCCAGAGAACGACGTGATGTCTGCAGACATCGGAAGCGACCGCTTACTGGGTGGTGAAAAGCATGAGGTGCGTCAGATTTTTGGAAACGCCCGCCATGTTGGATTTCACTGACAGGTGCTGGTGTCCGCGGACACCGCAGTAAACACATATTAAAACACACAACATTGCATTTATCAAACAATCTCTGGGGAGCAGAGGGGTGATGAGAATGGGCTGGGATATGGCCTTTTTCTTCCCTGATGTCCGTGAACCATCCAGGACAGTCCTGTGCTGTCCGTGAATATCTAAGGTGTTCAGGGCATCTATGCTTATTTGTGAATTACAGGGTTGGTGAAAATATGTTTTTGGATGGCTTATAGCTTTGGTGCCACTCAATGAAACTGCATGAAATTTTTGGCTTCCATCCTAGACCAGATTATGAATGGCTTTGGAAAGTGTGGTGATGTTTAGACAAGAGCGAACAAAATTAGAGGGGGAGTGAAACGTGGTGCCATATGACGAATCTGCACAAAGGTTTGCAAATAGATTTTAGATCTAGATTAAAAAAATAAATTGAAAAGTTTGGTGGAGTTTTGTCACGAGGGGGTTACATTAGAGGGTGGGTCAAACATTTTTAGATGGATTATAACTTTTTTGCCGTTTGACAAATGCGGACAAAAGTTTTCAGAAAGACCCAACCTTGAATGTTTTTGCAAAATCTGAATGGATTTTGTCTAGTGGGGTTTAAGTTATATGACTTTTGTATGTACGTACATATTGACACTTTTGAAAATATAAAACATGGGTGGATTTCCAGCAAACTCATAAAAAGAGCATTGGCAAGGATCTGAAAGCATGGTTTTGCAAATTGTCTCTGTTTTATTTTTTAACACGTGTCATAATGTAGGTACAAGAAATAGTGATATACATTTGGTGATTGAAGTATAGCCTGTGGCCCTGGGCACTAGACAGATGGCCTGGTCCATGGCATAAAGTCATGACCTGAACAATCTGGCTACTGGCCATGATCACGAGGTATGACCAATGGGGATGAAGTGGCCCTGTCCACCATGGACTGACTTTGTGGTGAGGTTTTCGAAATTCGGATAGATTTGAAAGGGGAAAAAAATATGCTCATTTTAAAATGGTCAAAGGGCTCTCTGTTCGCCTTCTGCAGGCCACCAAGGAAAGGGAAGAGGGCCTCTGTACGGACCCCCGCCTTCTCTTTCCATGGTGACCATCCTAGAAACGTATTTTCCTTCCTACAGCATGTAGGAGGAAAAATACTTTTTTTTTAGCACCCAGGTTACCACTTTGGCAACCCGGGGTGCTAATGACCTTCATCCCCCATTGCAGGGGCTGGAATGGGGTATAATGGTCCGGAGACTTCTATTTATCTGCCCTTGATTTGCTTTGGCCAATAACTTGATGAACACCCATTAATCTCATTAGCATAACACAAACTGCTAATGGAAATATTGGAAAATCTTATTGAGTCTTTGTACTTTACTGAGAAATGTAAAGTAGATGGAGTCTATAAGGATTTTTTGTTCTATTTTTTAACTGTGAAATGTACTTCTTGAAGGAACCTTTTTTTGATGGGTTTTTTTTATTATTTTTTTGCAGGAGACGTTAGAATATAAGGTGCGGAAGGAAATGAGGGAAGAGGCACCAAACACTAATATTGAGGGGCAGGTGGACAGGGGAATATGTTGCTGTGTGTTACATCTCGGGAGGATAGCTCCTGGAAAACGCGCTCGTCTTGAAAGCAAGATGACTCAGAGAAACATAGGTTCGATCCCCGGGTGCATGCTTAGACATCTCTGGGTATTAAGCGCGCTATAAAGAATCCATTACAATTACATCTAAGGTAGGGGGCAGTGTTTCTCATGCTCCTTGATTACAGCTTCAAAAGCACTTCGAAATTGCTCCTCTCTGCAGAGTGGTGTGTTGCAGTATATACAGAGGACTGTTGTCTTCGAAAGATATTGATCAACAACCTCTTTTATTGCTTGCAAGGTAGCTGGTGGGATTTTGTGTCCCACAGAAGTAGGCTGTATGGTTACAAGGAAGAAGGTGGCAGAAGAAAGCCTACTATTTGCTAAGAAAGGAACAGCCTTTCTTAGAGCATTGCAGTGTATGCATTGGGTGTGGCGGCGCATGGAGGTGGTTCGTAGAAGTACTGTCCAGGTAGTCCGTGACTGAGTACACACTCAGTCCCTTTCACTTAGTCAGCTTTAGCCTTTGGTGCATTCCCAACAGTGATAAAGAACTACCACACCCATGATTCTGTATTAGTGCTAGAGGTAGGCACTTCCTCTACCTCTATTCCTTGGTACTCTTCATTTTCATTGGAAGAACAGTGCTTTGTTGTTGTGTAGGTCATTTAGCTAATGGTGGTGGTAGTGGCTCTTGGAGAGGAAGGATGGCAATAGCTAAAGATATTTTTAAGATAAATAGCAGTTTTGCTCATATTCTTCCAAGTATGTGCTCTGTACTAGATTGTTAATCGATAATGAGAAAGAATATGTGTAGGATCTGTCCAAAGGGAACATTTTGAGCTTTAAAGTTCCTAGATCAGGAAAACATGCAGTTCTGAAATGTCCATGAAGTACGCACCCAACTGCAGACGCATTTGCAAACACTTCACCATGCTGCGCGTGCGTGCCGTCCCATGTCACTGTCTGAGAAGTCGGCGTTGATATCAGAATTTCACAAACGTCAACAGACACCAAAACAGTATAAAAAGTTGCAAAAAGTGGAAATGGCAGAGTTTTAAAGTGAACCTTTGTAAATTGGACACAAATGTTGCCATATTGGGGTATGTATTATATTAGTAAGTTGCAGGGAATTTGCATGCACTGGTAAAAATCTATGAAATTCATTGAAGAAACTTTGTTAAAGGAATGTTATGGTTAAGTTGCACTAATAAAACCTATGAAATACACTGAAAAAACATTGTTAAAGGGAAGTTATGGTTACAAGTAAAACAGAAAACCCCCAGAAATTAAAACATGAGTTGTGGTAATCTAAGCAACCATAACTCGCACCACCACCTTGCACTGCTAAGACTTACACCAGGTACATAAACAATTACATCACAAATGCCATTGATGACATCACATATATGGACCACTTGTTTGTCGAGAAGTTCAGGTCAGCCCCCTCAAACTCCTATACATCAGTGGTCATTTAAAACCCGACTCCCTCATGGTTACCACCACAAGAAAAAAGGTGGCACACTGCTAGCCTCTGCAGAGGCATCTCCTGATAAGGAGAGCAACACAATGTACACCTCCGGCAGAAAAGTGGCTTCCTCGGCTGCCTAACAGACAGGTATTGCCAACAATACTGACCTCTTGGCTAGCTGCATTTGCCATATGTGGCATGAGATAATGCAACTATCCTAAAGAACAACTTGGATGCCACTGATAACACAGGCCAAATTATAGCTGAAGGCAATCTAATGAAATGCCATGCCTGGTTAAGGCAATTGGTCTACAAGCTCAAGACTCAAGCCACTTTGCTAAAACTGCCAATTGAACCTAATGCCCTGTTAGGTCAAGCAGTGGAGGACACCCGTAAGAGTGCAAAGGAGGAGCATGATACCCTTGAATCCCTTGGCTAACTAACACAAAAGCAAAAATGTGCTTTTATTACAAGGCAGTTTCATGGGCAAAACACACAATGCTCCTCCAATTTTAGTCAAGGTGGCCAATCGTCATCATGGAGTTTCTACAGGGACAGTCCTCCTCCTCCCAAAATGGTCAAAGGAGTTACAAAAGGTATAGAAGCAGAGATAGGGCCTCCTCGGCCAGAGACGTCACCCCTCCAAAACAATGGTGCCCCACTACAGGTCCCCTCCTATGCCACTCCAGCAGGAGGTCACATTTCGCAATTTACCCAGGCATGGGATGAGATCACCTCAGACACGTGGCTATTATCCACCGTGGTGGGCGGTTAATGCATAGAACTGCTTCAATCCACCTTCCAAGACAAAGAAAACAAATGCAGGAAGAACCACACATACTGCTAGAAGTGGTCAAAGCATTGCTGGAAAAGGACACCGTAGAAATTGTTCCAGCAAACCAGGTAAATAAGGGTGTCTATTCAACATTGGATATGAAAGATGCATACTTTCATATTTCAGTTTCTCAGTGCACAGAAAATACCTGTGCTTCAAAATAGCGGAACAACACTACCAGTGACTAGGTAGGTGATTTCAGTCAGTCTCATCTCCTTCACAAACGCATTTTCAAACAGTCCCACAGGCCCCCTAACCATTAGGATCATCAATGAATTAGTATTCACATAAGGGGATATCAATTTGTAATAGAGGAACGTTCTTTGTAGATACCAGATGGATTTCAATCAGACCAAGCCATACTCCAGTATCAAGGATTCCACTGGAACTGACGAGGGAACATCTATGATGGTTTGTAGAATTTTTCCCTTGATTTTGTCCAGCTAGTTTACTTGTTTTAGTGAAAATACCTCAAGATGGTACAGTATGCTTGGTATTATACATGCTTGGTATATTTCTACCATGTCCTCGATGTCATGGCCACTCTGGCGAGCTATATAATGTTTTACTGGCAGCCATTTGCGCCACATTTCTGGAGAAAGTATATTACCCTGATGTGTGTTGGGTGGTTTATGCTTTATTAAAAAACCCAGATATTTATACTCCTCAATGACATCCAGCTTTTTGCCATTGAGTTTCCATATGAACGGGGATTTTCTGGGTAGTCTTCCTGCTAAGCACATAACCTTTGTTTTTGCTACGTTAATCATTGTATGGTTGTCCCTTCCTTATTGAACTAAGGCATCCAGCAATCTTTGCAAACCTATCTTGGTGGTGTCAAATATATTTGTGTCGTCTGCATAAGTCATGATCAGCACTGCCAGCCTGTTGATTTTAGTGGGAAAATTGGATGCTCTAGTGAGAGCAGTATTCATGTCAGCAACATACAGATTATAAATCAGGGGTGCAAGGACTCACCCCTGCTTTACACCCCAGTTTGTCAGGAGATTTTTACTTAGAATACCTTGCTGACTCAGACGGACTGACACCCAGGTGTTAACATGGAAAATGTATTTTTTTACTTTTATTTTAACTTGCACAGGTACATCATCATGTTTTCCATTTCTGTTTTCTACACATCATTATTGTTTTACATTACATTTATAGGATACAATTAGAGCACATAGCTTTGTTGAGTCAGAACCGGTCTTCTCCCGGTTCTTGTCCGATAGATATTGCCTGAATCTGCCCCATATGTCCTTAGTGCGATTATGAGTGGGTAACAATTCTGTATACATTTCCTCACAATGGTTTGCACATTTACCATCCATCAAGGGGAATATACTCTTCAGTCTTGCCGGTGTGTAATGGGTTCTGTGTATGATTTTGTCATGTATTAACCGATAACGTGAATTACATGAGATGTTTTTTGTCAGTGCACAAATCCGTGTTCATAGTGTGTCAATGATGGTGCGGCCCAAATCCCGGTCCAACTTCTCTTTTGTTCCCTGGGCTACTGGGCCTCGGGTTGTCATCTCAATTTTATATAGCTCAGAGGCCGTTGTTTTGGTGTGTCCTGCAGTAAATTAATAAAGTATAACAATTTATCTGCTATTCCCAAGCTCTGAAGTTTTTTTCCAGAGCTGTGATTGATCAACCAATTGAAAGGCTTTTCTAAAATCGACAAAGCAACAGAATAAACTATTCATTTTCCCCTCTTGAGCCTTAGCCATAAAATGTTGCACAGCGGATATAGTACTTATAGTGCTGTATGATTTCCTGAATCCTGTCTAAAATGTTTTTAGTAGTCCCTTTTCTTCCACACATCTGGTTAGAAGTTTTAAATATATGGTTGTGAATATTTTAAAAGAGTTGAGAACATGCTACTGAAAATATGTCACTATTTCGCTGGTTGCCAAATAACAATATGCAAGGCAATGCGCCTGCTCAGGATGATGGCGTCATGCATTTATCTAGTTATCTAGTTTCACATGCACAACTGCGCATGCGCCCAATGCAGGAGTTGGTAGCAAAACAATGTTCTCAGGCAAGCTTTCAGTGGGACAATCTAGTGGTTGTTTCGCTAACCCTATTACAGGCTCTTTGCTGGTAGTCCAAGGAAAATGTGTTAAAAGGAAAACCCTTTCACAATCCACCTGTTCAAGTGATACTACAGATGCCTCACTCTCCGGGTGGGGAGCCCATTACCTCCACCACACAGCTCACAGACAATGTAATCAAACCACAGCCCAAAACCACATCAACCACATAGATCAAGGTCCTATAAGCTGTTCAACTGCATCTAGTAGGTCAGATAGTACAAGTCCTCACATACAGCACCACTGTCATGTTTTACATAAACAAGCAGGGAGGCACACACTCTCCAGGTTTGTCCATGCTATCCCAGAAAATGTGGAAGTGGACACTCAAGCAGAACATGATCCCAGTTTCTCAATGCGAGCTAGGGGAACTCAATGCTCTGGAAGACACTCTGAGCAGAAACCCTCTACCCGAGGAGCACAAGTGGCAATTCAACAAAGAAATTCTAGACAAAATCTTCTTCCTATGGTATTATCCTCCTTTAGACTTGTTCACCACAAACCAAAATGCACAATGCCAATACTTTGCATCCAGGTTTCCCCATCCTCAATCCAAGGGGAACGCCCTGCAGATGAGCTGGTCTGGGAAGTTTGCCTGTGCTTTTTCCCCAACAGCACACCTCAGCAGGATAGTACACAAGATGCACCAGGAACTAGCCACGCTTATCCTGATAGCCCCGATGTGGGTAAGACAACCATGGTTTCCTTTGGTGGAAATGGAAAAAAATTGGTGTGGGATCCAACAAGGCACGAGGTGGGGTTGGAGTTTGGGGGGCTGTACTCAAGAAGGTGGGGTTAAGGGGCAGAGCTGGCAGTTGACTTCCGATCAATGGAAATGTCCGAAATAATAGTTTAAAACCGCAAAATTGATTTCATGTTGCTTCTTTTCCAAACAATATATCAATTTCACTTTAAACCATTTCCATGGCACTGGCGATAAGCTACTTTACTACGCGGAAAATAGTTTGACCAGTGTTGCTGAGTAAATATTATTTAAAGTGCACAATTTGCATCCCATTTTATTAAAGAAACACTTTCCCTTGGGTACTATTCAAACAGGGTGATTTCCATTTGCCATAAGCAACATGTTCTTTTACTTGCATCCCACCTGGCACAGCTCCTGCAGCTCCCCTCTCAAAGCAGTTGGGTAGCTGCATCGTGTGTGATCGTTTTAATAGGGGTATTTATTTATGCAATGTTTGTCAGATACCTGTATATTTATTTATGCAATGTGTGTTGGATACAGGTATCCGACAAACATTGCATAAATAAATAAATAATCCAGGTCCATGTATCTTCCAAACATTGCATAATTAAATAAATAAACTGGGTCATGGCTGAGGACTGTAACTTCCTCTTGTGACCTCTTGCATTTGCATGGGATCACCAGAGGAAGTTACAGTTTGCTTACGGGTGCTTTGTTTCCCCCTTCACCCCTGCGCAGAGCAGGGGCTTGGGCGGATGACTCTGGCTGGGTCCCGAGATCCGGCTAAACATCTGGTGCCGGATCTCAGATCCGACGAGAGCTAGCCCAATGACCAGCACTGATGGATTCCACATCTGCTGAAACTGGTGATGTGCAAACCAATCATACTCCTGTGCCCCTACAACATTCTGTCCCTGCACGGGAGAGCTACACTCCATCCATGCCCTCAGTCTATGAACTTGGCAGCCTGGCTCCTGAAGTCATAGAGTTTGGGCAATTAAAAGTACCTCAAGGGTGTTTGGATATCCTAAAGGCATGCAAACCCAACACCAGGCATTGCTACTTCAACAAGTGGAAAAGATTTGTGAAATGGTGCCAATCACAAGCCTTAAATCCACTTGAATGTTCTCCAGCAAATATTCTTCACTACATGTGTTATCTACTAGCCTCTGGCCTAGTACTTAACTCCATCAAGATTCTGCTAGCGGCTCTGTCCGTGCACAGCACTTCACAAAATGAGATGTCTTGGTGGAAATTTCTGGTTATCAAGGCTTTCGTGGAGGGAGTAAAGCAACGTTACCCTCCCATTCCCAACCCTCCACCTGGTTGTCATCTTAATGTGGTACTCTGAGAACTCATTGGACCACCCTTTCAGCATGTGCAGAAGTCCAACCTCAAACACCTATCCTACAAAACTACAAGAACAAGGTAGTACTTGGAACACCTACGAACACATCCCATGTTTCCCCTAAATTCATATCCAATTCCATGTGAACCAATCCATTGAACAACCCACTTTTTTGAACAATCCATCTAACTCAGCTGAAAGGAGCATTCATACACTAGATGTAAGAAGGGCAGTTCTGTACTATGTGAATAAGACAAAGCATCTAAGAAAAACAGATTAGGTGTTTGTCTCCATAGCACCTTGCAGGGAGGGCGATCAGGTTTCTAAAAAAGAACATTGCCAAATGGATAGTTAAATCCATACAACTTTGTTATTCTCTATCCAAAAAGACCCTGCCTCTCACACCAAGAGCTCAATCTACCATAGGTACAGGAGCTACTTTAGCATTTATTGCAAATGTCCCTCTAGATGCTATTTGCAAAGCAGCTACATGGAGTTCCATACATAACTTTTCTCAGCATTATTGCATTGACCCACATTCTAAAGCAGATTCACAGGTGGGACATGCAGTGCTAAGACATATATTTGCCGCTATACCTACTCACAACACACCTCCTTCTCCAGATACTGCTGGCTAGTCTATACACAGCATGTGATCTAAGCAGATCCACACTCATCAGAAGGGATACATTACTCAACATGATTGTATTTCTGATGCTTGTATATGGTTATATTCCTATGCGCCCACCCTTCCTGGGTCAAAAGTGCATAGATTTCTTTATTACTTTATCTCTATTTATCTGCTTTATTACAAGTCTATTCATGCTATACTTCATGAAACCTCATGTCAGAAAGAAAACAATCTGAGGTAACTTGATGTGTGAAGGCCCATGGGTTCAGTGGATGTCACACTAGGGATAGTATTACTGACACGCCCAGTCGACGTCTCTTTTTGAGTTTAAAAAAAAAATAATGTAATACTCTGCGACTACCAATCGATGTCAGCCTATGCATAGGAGTCTAAGCAGATGCAAGCATCAGAGATACGATTACTGTGAGTAATGTATCCCATATAAATATTACACAACCTCAGTAGAAGTCCTGCAGTCATCGTTAGGTTGCTCAACCCATAAGGAGGGCACTTTTTGGGTAGCCTATAACTTTGCTGTCCCTGAATGAATCATCACATAATTTAGCATAAAATGCATATTGCCCCATCAGATTGATTCTGCAAGGTTTGGTGAGGTTTCCTACAGGGGTGGGGGAGTTATAAGGGGGTCCGAAAATGCATGATTTTTCCTAAAGACGCAATGGAAAAAAATTTGCTGATGCCTACAGCACAAACCACTGGATGGATTTTCAAAAAATGGTCCTGAAAGCCATCTTTTGACAAATGTGGTGTAAATCCTTCCAGTAGTTTTTTTTTTTTAAAACAACCAAAAAGTTGGTCCTAAAAAATGTGTTATATCTGGGTTCGGTCCACATACTCACTTCCCTGTTCAGTCAGTGGATGGGCCTCCGATTGGTCCAGAGGATGTTGTGTTGTCCAGGGACATTGGGCGCTCCCGTTAATTCGATGGTGAAAAGTGTGAGGTACGTCAAATTTTTGGAAACACATGCCATGTTGGATTTGTGGACATCCGCCAGTGTCTGCGAACATCGCGGTGAAAACATGTTAAAAAACACATCATTGAACTTGTTACACTAATGAAACATTCTCTGGGGAGTTGAGGGGTGATGAGGATGGGATGGGAGATGGCCTTAAAAGCCTAAAAAATTGGTAGTTTTTCAACTCTGATGTCTGCGAACAGCTTGCATGTCCGGGGCAGTCCTGTGATGTTCGTGAACATCTGAGATGTGCCAGACCATCTATGCATTACAGTGTTGGTGAAAAGCAGTTTTTGGATGGCTTATAACTTTGGCGCCACTCAATGAAACTGCTGGTCATCTATGACATTTGTGATGTCATATTTCATGTCCTGGGTGTTAGTCTTAGCAGTTCACGCTGGTTAGCATGAGTTATGGTTGCTTAGCTTACCATAACTGGCACATTTGTGAGGTTTTGTGAGGTTTTTTGGTTTTACTTGTAACCATAACGTCCCTTTCATAGCTTTTTATTAGTGCAACTTAATCATAACTTCTCATTATCACATTTTTATCAGAGAATTTCATATGTTTTTATTAATGCAACCATAACGTCCCTTTAACAAAGTTTGTGCAGTGAATATATATATATATATATATATATATATATATATATATATATATATATATATATATATATATATATATACATATATATAGTATATATACATATAAATAATAAGACTTTGTAATCAGGCAGGTCTATTCAACAAATGGCAATATATAAACACTCTATGTGGTAACACTCAATACTTACATTTAGCAATAAATGCATCAACTGCAGACAATTTTAAATAGGCATGTGAATTTTTAAGTGAGGTGTAACAGCATAGATTGGGGAAGAAAGGAAGGTTAGTTATGAACAGTGGCAGAATCCTTTCTTTAGACTAGATACATAATTCTGGGTGAGGATCCCCCCACCTGGGAAACTTATAATGGAAAAGTTAGGGAGTAACTTATCCTGCCGTTTACAGCCAAGTCCAAAAATGGAGAGGACACAGGAGTTCATGATCCAAAAAGAATCTGGGACCCCTGGACGACTACTGAGTATAGAATATGCTCTTCCTCATCACAGTACCTTTGGTGCCTTTGCAGGTCGAAGTGGCAAAGATTCTCGGTTTCACTCGACAAAGGATAGACCCACTTTAGAAGAAGGAGGAACTTGGATGCTGAATCCAAGAAGAAATACGGAAACAAAGTCTTTCTGAAGTGCAGCGGTTTTGCTCTTCACAGTGTTCTCCATTGTTCCATGACTTCTCAGACTGTAGGAGTACTGGGAGTCCTCAAAATCTTAGCAGATGAGAGTTAGACCCCTGGGCACATTCGATGACTTCTGGCGGTGACGCGTGTAGAGGTAACCTTTGGTGTCGGGTTTCAGAATATCGCAGTTTTCCACCTTTCGGTTGTCTGGTGCTGCAGCCGCAGCACAGCCCTCTGGATGGATTCTGGTGAGCTGGACTCAACCAAGGACCTCACCAAGTCTGGACCCTCACAACGTCTTTTTTGGATTCTGGTAGCGGGAAACACACCGCCAGACCTTTGTCTGCACTCAGTGACCTTGGACCATCTCCAGTGGGAAAAAGAGGTCAGTGATAATGGCAAGGATGTCCCTTGAAGTATTCTTGAGCCGTTTGAAACTTTTGCAGCTCTGGGTGCCAAACAGCACTATGCCAGGGTACTCCCGCTTCTGGGCAGCTGACAGCAATAGGCTTCCACCAGTCACAAACGCACCTCCGAACCCTTGGTGATACCAATGGACTTCTTTGACTGGCTTCCAGGGTGCTTTTGATGAAGAGCAGCAGGTTGCACGATGCTCTCTCATAGCTCGGGGAGAGGTCACCTTTGCATGTCCTCTCTTGGATCAGTCCTTGGAGCGTCACAGCAGATTTTGGATTTAAATGAAGAGTAGCAGGCGCAATCTTCTTCCTCCAGCTGGACTCCAGGGATCAGCTTCGGTTTTGACATCAGCTTCTGAACAAATTGGTGAGTACAGGTACCCTAGTTATAGGCGGTTATTCCCCATTCACTCAGGCTGAGCCAGGCTCAGTCAACCAATCATGCAGAAGAGCCTTCATGCATGCAGGCAGCCAATCATTCTCACAGGCAATCAGGCCATTCAGGCCCAGACACCCATAATAAGGAATGTGGGTTGTGGTAAGCATCCAGCCTTTCAACACACTACACTGCATTCATATCAGATTCAGTCAGGGCTGTCTTCAGGCATTGTGTCACACACAGAAAACTGACACCAATGACACAGAATGTGAGTTCATTTCAGACTCCATTCAAACGGGTCCCACCCCAAGGGTGTTCTCACAACACACAGCACCTGGGAAGGCTCCAGTCATTCTGTCAGGAGACAACCCCAGAGCCATATATGATTTTTCCATCCAATAGCCAGTCAGGGTAAAGGGACAGAGTCAGGGCTTTCCAGGAGTATGGGAAAAAAGGTAAAAGGCAATCACGGCATCCTCCATATTGTGCTGTACAAGTGCTGTTGAGCGATTTCAAATCTAGGTGTGCTTTTAATTCTGTGCACTGTTTGCCTTCCTTTGCACGCCTCCTCCTCTGTGCCTGCCTGGCTGCTAGGCCACTTGGTGAATTCCTGTGCACTGTGCTGCTCCCCTGCATATCTTTCTCTCCCTCTTTGCCCCCACGGCACTCTCCATCTCTCCTATCTATTGCCATTATATCACCTATCCCTCCTCTCTCATGAAGTCTAGTAGAACAAAGCTGAGAAAAGCTCTCCTGAACTCTAATCCAGGCCTACCTATCACTGACACTTACGTCAATGCAACTTACAGACAGAATATTACCAACATCCTCTTCTCTGTCCCCTCTCCTGACCTATCTGATCTCCACTCTTTCCCCTTTCTCCACTTCTCCCATAAATGGTGGCACTAGGTGGGAAGTACTCCTTTCATGCTTCACATTCTCTAGATGTATCATTAATGTCTATCACAATGGCACTATCACATTGAGAAACTACTCGTCTCCTTCTTGACCACTGGTTGCCCTCTCTCATAAACTTCCTCTGTTCTCCTAAAACCCCGGCTTCCTCTCCCCTCACTTCTCCACCTCCACTGATGGGAGTACCGCACACCCCTAGATCCCTTCGAAAAACCTTCAAAGGTGTTAATCAACTTCACTTAGCTACTCTGAATGCTCACTTGGCTGTCAAACACTCCTCTGACATCTGTTTCCTTCTTGAAGACTTTCAGCTGGATGTCCTCGCTCTTACCAAGACGTGGTTCAATGTCACTCTCCTTACTGAGGGCTACAAAATCCTCTACAAACCCAGAACCAACACAACTGCAGGTGGAGTGGCCCTGATCTTCACAGCGTGGTTCACTATCTCCATCATTCCTACTTAATCCTACTCCTCTTTTGAATGCCTTGTCTGTAGGATTAGGGTCTCACCTATTCTCTCTCTCTCTCTACCTCGCCACTATCCACAGACACACCGGCCCCATTCCTTTCTGAATGGGCATATCTTGCTGCATCCCTTTTAACTGCTTCTTCCAACCTCCTCCTCCTTGGTGACTTCAACAGACACATTTGACACTCTCGAATCATACACCTCTCAGTTCTGGGTCCACTGTGACTCCCTCTCTCTCATAATGTTTACTTCCGGTTTCGACTCACTCTGCCGGTCACTCTCTTGTTGCCCTCATCACTGGTGACATCCCTATCTCTAATCTGTTCACCACACCCTCTCCTGGTCTGACCACTCTCCCCTTTCCTCCTACCTGAGGTCCCTAGGCCGTCTATCCGAGTTACCCCCTGCACTGCTAACCCCGTATGTTGTCATTCGATTGATGAAGCAAGTGTCAGCTGCTGCTTTTGCTCAACCTTCATGGCCCCTCCCACACCGGCTCCTGAATCTCCCTCTAACTCTGTCCTGGCTTACCTGCATCTCAATATCTTTAACACCCTTGACATCCTTGCCCCTTCCATGAGAATCCATCTAAAATCTGCCATCAAGGACAATAGCTGGCATAACTCTGATTTAGCATCTCTGAAATGCAAGTGCAGAGTTGCTGAACGGACGTGGCAGACCTTGGGCTGTTCCTCTGACAAACTGCCCTACCACCTGCTCCAAAGACAATATTGCTTCTCTATCTGCTCCGAGAAGCGGGCCCAAATCCAAGATCACATGTCTGGAGCAATTAACAACACGGTCGAACTCTTCAAATTCTGCAAGGAACTCACCAATGCACTTGCAGTTCCTACTTCTCTCCTTCCTTCACATGCTCTCTGTGTTGCTTTGGCCTCCAACTTCACATCCTAAACTCAGGACATCCTGTCCTCACTCTTCTCCACCCCATCTCCTTTCCATCAACCGCTCTCCTGACTCCTCTCTCCCCTCTGCTCCCACTACACTCACTCTCCTCCCTCCTCCCCATTACACCAGATGAGGTCTCTAAAGTGGTCTGCTCTAGGAAGGCTTCCTCCAAACAGGTGCACCCCTGCTCCTCCAAAACCATTAAGGACAACATCTCCTCTCTCACCCCGGCTCTTGCTGACTTCTTTAACCATTTCTTGCCACTTTTGCCACTTTGCCACTTTTCTCTATTCCTCAAGAAATCCCTTGTGCACTCTCTCTTAAACAAGCAGTCTGCTGACTCACCTGCCTGGCTAACTATTGCCCAATCACTACTACCCTCTTCCTGGGTAAACTCTTGGAAATGTTGGTCCTTGCCCAATGGACCTTCCACACTGTTCTTGTTGGATACCTTCATGACCATCAATCTGGATTCTGGGCATACAGAGGTCCGGAAACTGCTCTCAAGAACACCCATGAAACCATGCTCGCAAATCTTGACTCCTGCTGTTCTCATTCTCCCCGATCTCTCCTCTGCCTTTGATATGGTTAAACATTCCATCCACATAAATGACTCTGTGATATCCTCGGCATCACTGACCAAGCACCAAATTGGTTGACCTCTTTCCTCACAAACCGCTTTTCCCAGCTGCAACGTGGCCCTTTCTCCTCCACCACCCTATCCATCTGTGACATCCCCCAGGGCTCTATCCTATCGCCATGGATCTTAAATATCTATCTCATCACTGTTGCTCACCGGATCTCCTTCTGTTCTCATTTCCAGTGTTATGCCAATGACACGCACTTTCCTTCAAACTTCCCTGAACTACTTCCTCTTCCTCCTCTCTGATCCCTGACTGATTGTCCACTATTCAGGCATGGTGTTCAGCGAATGATCTTTATCTTAATACCAGTAAGACAGAGATTACCTTCATCGGGACACCTGTGCCCTTTTTTCCTCCTAACCTCTGCCCACCCCCTTGGGCCCACTACCCTCACCATTGTGTGAGGCCGAAAGCATTGGTGTCATTTGTTACCCTGCTCTTTCCTTCACCCTTCACATCATGGACCTTACCAAGAAGTGCCATTTCCAGCTCCATCTCCTCAGAGGGATTATTCCTTTTTCCACCATTCCCCAGAATCTCCATTCCACCAGGGCTCTGGTCCTCTACAGACTGGACTACTGCAACAGCCTCTTTCTCAATCTCCCTCTTTCCTAACTTCGCCCCCTCCAGCAAATCCAGAATAGGAATGCAAGAGTTATCGTTGGCCTCAAGCCCAGGGACCATATCTCACCAGCCCCAAAATCTCTACACTGGCTCCCGGTGGTTGCAAGGATGATATTCAAAACCCTCTGCATCATCCACAATGGCTCTGGGGCCTGCGACCAATCTATCTCCAACTTTCCTTCACTAAATACTCCCTGGCTCGAGCCCAATGCTCCTCTAACTCCAACTATATGACTAGACTATCAAACGCTTCTCCAAGCAGATAGTGCGGGCTGGTCTCACACCTCGGCTGGTGCCTCCCTATGGAACAGCCTCCCTGCGCCACTCAGACTTGAGCTGGACCTTTGAAATTTCGGAAACTTCTCAAAACTCTGCTCTTCTCTACCACATTCCCTTGCTCCCTTCCCTGCTAATCACACCCCCGCTGCTATTGTCGGTGGCCTGATCATCATGAACCTCACAGGATCACAGGCCCTTCTTTCTTCCCAGTCATTACCAGTCAACACCAGCACCCCTTCCCCCCACTGCACTGCCCTTGCAGGCCACTCCATGGCAGCTCCACAACACACCCTTGAGAGTCACCTGTACTAGCAATTAGCCTGAGGTTCTCCTCCTGGGCTCTCCCTTGAACTTCCCTCCCGGCCCCTCCTCCAGAAAGTGTCCACTCCTCTGCTCTCCCTTCTTTCCCCATCCCCTGCACTTCTTCTCAATGCATTGCACGTCTGATTGCCACAAGGCCTGGTAGAACCGCGCCTGTATAATTAGTGTTAATGTCATTGTTATTATTTGCCCTGTTCCCTTCGCATTAGCCGTGCGGTTTTTTGAAGCCCAATTCTGCTGTATAAAGTAGCTTACAAATGTACAATGAAATAAATAAAAAAATAAATAGAAACCAAAATGCCTCAGCCCATAGTGCCTTTCTTCAGGAATCCATTGTTTCCTATGGCAGGGCCAGGTTGTCCCAAAACATGGAAGACACACAGAGCCACTGCCAAGTCAGCATGCAGCGGCCACCAGGCTATACCCTGCTCTGAGGGTAACACACAAGTGCCCAAAAACACACATAAGGGTTACATGGGTGTACCGCCACCTATGGGTTCCATAAGGGTATCCCATGTGTGTTGTTCACCAAAAAGGAAAACATGAAGTGCTGTACTGCCAGAGGTCCAGGCTGGACCTCAGTGGCAGAAAACATAACGAAAACACAAAGAGAAGTGGTAGGCAAGGCTGTCCCTCCAAAATAATTTCCAGCATCATTTTAGTCCAAGCAGTGAATACAAGATGTTGACTATTGTGATTGGATTCTTGGTCATGTGTGTAATATATTGACTACTCGCCACAGTAAACACATTATTAAGACATTAAAAGTCACCTCAGTGTTTCCTTCTTCTGTAAAGCAATCAGCCTACAACCTTCTACTTGATGGGACACAGAACATAGTGATGTTAACAATTATATAATGTACAGTTAGGGTAATATAGTGTGTATACGCAACAATAATAATACAAATAATTAATATAAAATTAACTGATAATGATAATAATAATTATTAATAATATTATTATTATAATACCAATAACTGAAATGATGTCACTACTACTACTAATGCTACTACTGCTACTGCTAATACTACACATGCCACCACTCTTAATACTGCTATTTCACATATTTCTAGCATAAATCTAGTTGTAGTGCTATAAACAAGAGAATCAGATATATTCGACCATTCATATCGGAAGAGAACTGTGCTCTATTGTCCACTGCACTGATAAATTCAAGACTGGACTATTGTAACAGCCTCCTGGCGGGCACCACAGCCTCCAATATTCAATCCCTACAAGTGGCACAGGACAATGCCGTGCGTAACATCTTCAATCAGTCACGTCGCACACACATCTCTACTTTTAGGAAAAGACTCCACTGGCTACCTGTTAAACACCACATAACGCATAAGATGTTTACTACGACCCATAAATGCCTCAGTTTTAGCAGCCCAACCTATCTGTCATCCCGTATAGGCATCAAACCCAACGTGAGGAACCTTCGCTCTTCTTTGGCGGTTACTCTCAATTATCCCTAATTCAGGACAGCCACATTTGGAGGCACACCACTGGATGCTCAGGGTCCCCTTTTGTGGAACACACTTCCAGCAGGTATACGGCAGATCCAGAGTTACACCGCGTTCAAATGTGCCGTCAAGACTCACTTATTCAACTTGGAATAATTTCCTGACCCATTTCTCCTTTTGCACTTTGCTTGTTTGTCCTTGTCTTGTTTTGTTCAATGTGCGCCCTGAGGCCCACGGGCATGTTGGCGCGTTACAAAAATTAAAATAAATAAACAAATAAATAAATAAATACATTTGTATTTGTATTTTATTATACTATACATAACGCCTTTAACCAAAGTGCTTTACAGAGAGCAATTAACTGTTCATTAAAATCAGCAATAGAAATCGGGGTTCAGAGTCAGCCAGTATCAATCAAACAGACGACTGAAGTAAATGAGTTTATAAAGAACAATGGAAGAGAGAATAAGAGGTGATAGAACAGAGAGATAGAGGAAGAAGGTTCCAGTGGAGGGGAGCGAGAAGTTGGAAGGATCAAAAACGGGATTGTGCACAGGGGGCAAGAGGAACATTAAGTTGAAAGAGACCAGCAGAGCTGAGAGAACAAGAAGGAGAATATGCATTTTGATATTAATAATAAAAGTAGTTATTATTATTATTATTATTATTATTATTATTATTCACATGTTTTCATTAGTATTAGTAGTGGCAGTAGTCGTTTTTGAAACAGCAAAATTAGTGGCGTTTGTATGTGTATAATAATAATAATACTAATAATAATAGTGATATTTCAACATCTACTACTACCACTTCTAATACGAATCATTATGTGTGTATAATAATATAAAACATTATTATTATTCATATATTCATTGGTAGTAGTAGTGGTAGCTGTAGTAATAACAGCATTAGCAGTGGAGGCGTCTGTAGTAGTAGTAGCAACAAGTAACAGTGATAGCAGCACTATTAGTATTTGTTTTGTAGTACTATGCCTCTTTAGGTAAAAATCCTACAATTAATTCCTGTGATATGTTCTTAAAACATGTCCCCGTTTGTAAAAAGAGTGTTCTGTGAGAAGCTGTGTCAACTAACTTAAGCCAATGCAGCCAGACATTTATATGAAAGTTGAGATATATATGTGACATTAGTGAGGACCCCTTACCAATGCAATTGAGATTGTTATGGTAGTATTTTATCAGTAAGCACACATTTATGTTTGCCGCTGTCGATGTGCTGAGGGAAATTATCTGATTGTTAAAGGTGCATATTCTGTCTGGATAAACCTTTGTAGACTGCCAAGTTTGGCTTTACACAAATCCCCAAGTGTTCCATTCCACTCGTATTAACATGTTTTAATATTTACCAGTCTCTTGTAGCGAGCCAACTCTTTGCATAAGCAGTGCTCTGCTCAAGCTGAGGGGAGTTTGCTCTGGGAAGATCACTTAGTCATGTTTTGCAAACAGGAGCTTGAACTGCAGATGTGCTCCAGGAAGCAGAAATAGTCGCATAACCCTAATAAAGCTTTTTAAAAATACAATTGCAAGAATTCATACGTAGCCCTGGGTGACAGTCATAGTTAAGCTGTGTGGGGCGTTCCATAGGAAATAAAAAGCAATGAATTACTAATATTTTTTGACTCGTAAAATTAATCTTGCTGAAATTGTGCAAACAAATGTGTAGGCATGCCCGCCCACTTACAATCCCCCATACAAGCCCCCCCCAGACTGCACATTTTGGGAAAGATTAATTTACAAATAAAAAATGTTATTGAGAAAAAAAGCACACTTTTGACCTAGTCCCTGTTAAGTTTCCCAAAGGTAAATCTTTGCCGGACTGCATAGCAATAGCTGCTGGACAGAATTGGACCAGGTCCGAAACAATTTGTATAGAAGCATTGACTCATGTTCCTTTGGGGCCTTTGGTTATTACATCTTGTAGTTGTTTAGATATATGATGGAGAAGGGAGTGCTCCTTTCTCACAAAATGATGGCGATATCTCCCATGGTGCTTTGTAGTAGGGAGGCTGAGTGGCATTTCAGAAATTTAAAAGCAGCCATTTACTTCCAAAATTCTATTGCTGATAACTTTTACCTTGCTTGGTGGATATGAATGAAGTTTTCAACAAATACAAATTGTTAAGCCCCTCCTCCCCCAAAAAAAAACATGCTGCACATTTTGGGAACAACACATTATAAAGTGAAAATGTTATTTTTTTTAAAAAACACAGTTTTGCAGTTTTCATCTGTAGTGTGAAAACCACTAGGCAGATTTAGACCTAATGAGAAGCAACGTGGGTCGAAAGCGTGGACTTGACTGGTTTGGGATAAATCCATTCAGTAGTTTTTAAAATATTCGAAAGATAATAGGAAACACCCTGTTCCTTAAAACCTTATATCAGTCTCAGAGTTTTTTTTACAGCAGGGAAGCTGAGCAAGGCTAATAACCTTTGACTTTCTGGAAGAATGTTAGATGATATTTTCCAAAGAAAGAGTTTGTCAAGAACACCACTAAACTGGTGGTTCCAACTAATTGTGGGAACTATTAATTAGAAAAAAGAAATTAAGAAAACATAAAAACACTGTTTTCGGCCTACTTGCATTCATTTACCCATACAGAAGAGGTGCAGTTTTTTAACACCTGTAGCGTGAAAACCGCTTGCCATATTTGGACCAAATGAAGAACAATTTGAGCTCAAAGCATTGACTTATTTTCCTTGACGGGTTTAGGCTAGCTATGTCCAGTAGTTTTTATATATTCGACAGAGGAAGGGATGCCCCCTGTGTCTTAACACCTTTACATTGGTCTTGACACTGCAGCAGAAAGGTTGAACGATGCTAACAACTTTTGGCTTGCTAGATGGATTTGGATGAAGTTTTCTGAAATATAGGTTTGTCAAGGTCCCCAACAAACTGAGAACCTTGGGAACAATTCATTAAAAAGTGAAAAAAGTTATTATGAAAACATAAAAATGTTCTTTTCAGCCTACTTTCATTCATTTTCCCGTAGTGAAAAAGTGTTCTTTTTGAACAGCCATAGACGAAAACTGTTGGGCAACTTTGGACTAAATAAAAACAATTTGGGCACAAAGCATTGACTTAATGTCCGTGGCTGGTTTGGGGTAATTCCATCCAGTAGTTTTAAAATAGCTTGACAGAGACATGGCGGTGCCCCCTTGTTCCTTAAAAACATTATTCATCTCCCATGCTGCCTTGCAGAAGAGAGGCTCAGAGTCTTTTCAGAAATGACAAACACCCTTATTTTGCTTGAATTAAGTTATTTCACGATATTATGAGGAGAAGCCGCAAATTCAAGAACTCAAAATGATATTTGGAGAAGGAAAAACTATCCCATCATACTTTGGAATGAACTTACAGAGTCTAATAACATTCTTGACTTCACAAAGAAACTAATAAATCTTTTGTTTATGTAGCCACTCTTATAGGAACACTGAGGGCCCGATTGTCGTGTAGGTGTTAAGTACCGAAAAGGACGTTAAAAGGCTTAATAACCTTTTCAGTACTTAAGACATATTCTGAAGGTGGCGCATTCTTCCGCAGTTGGAAGGAATGTGCCACTTTTGGAATACATGTGGCGGTTACAAGGATGGGTTGGAAACCTAGCAACCACCACATTCGTAAACTGGCTTTTTGGAAGCCTATTCTTGTGGCACTCCTCCAGTTTAATATGTGCGCTAAACTAGCGCACATTTACGGTACCCTTTTGGTGCAGTTACACTGGAGGAGTGCCACCAGTGTAAAGTGTCCATACATCCGTGTTGTATATGGACACTTTCATGTACACCAAAGCAAGCAGCTTCAACGTTGCTGCAACGTTGAAGCTGCTTGGTTTGGTGTACATAAAAGTGTTCATACACAACACACGGGTGTATATGAACACTTTAATTTACACCAAAACGAGCAGCTTCAACGTTGCAGGATGCAACGTTGAAGCTGCTCGCTTTAAATTAAAGTGTTCATATACACCATGCGGGTGTATATGAACACTTTCATATACACCACAGTAAGCAGCTTCAACATCTTGCAATGTTGAAGCTGCTCACTTTGGTTTATAGTATCAGCAGCATTTTCGTTAAATAACGATTCTCTCATTATTGTGGCAATAAGACCCGAGGCGGCGGGCCAATAACGCCCCAGGTAATGCCCCGTGGCCGTAGCTACAGGCCTGAGTGTAGCGAGGCCTGTAGTTAACGAAGCCCCGGGGGCATTACCGTGGGCGGTATTGGGCCACCGCAGAGGGTCTTATTGCCATTAGCACCCCAGCCCATTAGACCGGGGTGCTAATGGCATTTTATTTTCTGTTTCGCTTGTTTCGAATCAGAAAAAAAGAAAAATATATGACAAAAATGCCCGCCGGGAAAGGGAAAACGTAGTCCGTTTTCCATTTCCAAGGCGGCCATCGGGAGCGGACGCGCTGGGAACACAAGTGTTCTCAGCACGTTCGCTCCCAAGACCTGAAGAAAACAGAAGGTAAGTGGGGTTGGGATGGCCGAAGGGAGGGGGACGGGCAAGGAAAAAAAAAAGAAAAAAAAAGAACTGCAGTCTCCGGCAGGGGACGATGGAAGCCTCCAGCCGCTTGGAGCGGGGATGGCCCTGCTCCGAGTCTCCACACGGCTGGAGGTTTCCATCGACCCCCGCCAGAGATCGCAGGATAGAAGGTAAGTCGGGTGGAGTGGGAGGAGGGAGGAAAGAAAATGAATTCTTACCTGAGTCCCCGGCAGGGGACAAAGGAAGCCTCCAGCCGTGGGGAGGCTCGGAGCGGGGATTGCCCCGTTTCGAGCCTCCTCATTGGCGGAGGGGCTGCCACGCTCCTCGCACGGCGTAAAAGGGAATACCGTATGGTATGGCTCACAAATGAGCCAATCACCACACAGTATTCCCGTTGCGCGTGCTGGGTGCTAATGAGCAAAAATGCTGCCGAGATTCTGCAATCCGCCTGTTTCCATTAGAAACAGACAGATTACAGCAAAAGCACGGTCATGCTTTGCTATGACAGCCAGGCCCACATCAGAATAGCAGTGGTGCCTGGCCGTCACGAAATGGCACAGTGAATCGTGCTATTTAGCACGTTCACTGCGCCATGATGAGAATCAGGCCCTGATTGTTTTTCGAATATGGACATATGCACTATATAAATGCCAAAAGCAATAGCAATCACATCAGAACATTGTGTGAAGTTGTGGATTTGGGGGTGGGTTGGAGAACCAGTTAGAGGAAGAACATGTTTGGTTTACAGGGGAAGAACGCAGGAATCTCACAAGATTACAGTGGCAATGCTGCAAGATGTGCTAAGAAAACAATCTGTGTCACATGAAGAGATGAGTGGTAGGGGGCAACGGGAGGGAGTGAGGGATGGAAAAAGCAATTGAGTGAAGTGAGGGGACCTGGAAAAGTGAACTATACCCTCAAAATGTTACCAATGTCCAGTGGTCATGGTTTGCAGCCATGGCCAGTCTCCAAAATCCATGGGCATTTCTGCATGCCCTAATAAGTAATTCAGAGTAGACATTTGTCCTTGCAGAATGCCAGGCCCACTGCCGAGGTACCAAAGTTATGTCACTATTTTTTTAACTTACATTTTTACACTTTTGAAAAAGTAAAACAATGGACACATTTGTAAAACAATGCTTACATGTACTTGCTGATGTTCCTTGCACAGGTTTGCTGTAATCCCGTCCAGCACTTCGGCTGTAGCCACAAGCAGATTTTTTTTCAACGCACAAACCTATTGTGATTTCCAAATACTTTACCACATATCCGGTCCCTAGTGGCCATACCCATGTTGCGAGTCCCTGGTCAGTGGCCAGATTGTCCTATGGCCATGGTATATATATATATATCTATATTACAGGGCCTGCGATAGCAACCCTTTACTTATGGTTAAGTTGCTCAACGCATAGATAGTGCACTTGTTGGGTGGCTTATAATATTGCCCCCACTGGACGAATACCTTCCAAACTTTATATATATATATATATATATATATATATATATATATATATATATATATATATATATACATATATAACAATAATAGCATATGGGTGCCTTAGGAATGGTTTTCTGAAGATTGTGTGGTTTTGTCAATGGGAGGCAGAGTTATAGGTGGGTCCCTAAATGTGTGCAAATCTTCATCGACGCAATGGAAAAAAAATGTTGCTCTCGCCTACAGCCTGTAAATCCGTCCAGTAGTTTTTTTTTATTTTTTTTATTTTTTTTAAAAGGCCACCAAATAGGTTAATAAAAGTGATATCTGTGTCCTGTCTGCTAACTTATTTCCTGATTCGGTGTCCGCAGACGCCTCCAGACGAATCAAGGTCCGGCATGATGTCCGCAGACATCTTACACGCCTGCTGATTGGTTGTTCGAAAACATGAGCTGCGGCAGGTTTTTTTTTAAATGGTCACCATGTTGGATCCACAGACATCTGCCCTGACCCCTGACACTGCGGTCAGGAACAATTCTGGAAAACACGTCTGGGGTTATTCTAAAAGAGGGACTGGAAAGGGTGGGAGAGTGCAATAAAGTTGATATGGAGGTGGGATTACTTTGTGGCCGAAAGAGGACCTGGGAATGGTGGGGGAGTGGAATAAAGTTAAGATGGAGCCACTTTTTTAGGTGAAAAAAGTGCTGCTGGTTTAATTCTATTGTGGAGTTTGTGGCCAGTGTAGGTAGAAGGGCTGCTCTGTGCTACGGTGCCATCCAAGTCCTTTAAGGGTGCTGTCATGGAAAGGGGACTGTGGTGACCGTGGACAGCTGTGATGTCCATGGACATCGGGGATCAACAAATAGGTTCTGTGGTTGGAAATGTAATTGGTTATTTATGACACGCTTAATACCCAGAGTTTTATAAGCGTGGACTTGGGGGATCTAACCTGTGTTGCATCGTGTTGTCTTGCTTCCAAGACAAGCATGTTGCCCTTGAGCTATCCTCCCGAGATGTGGTGCACAGGAACAGAGGCTAGCATGTGTTTTCTTTGTTGGGTGCAGTGAAGATGTCTAGCTACGGCTATGAAGAAGCAGAGTGTGCGGATTGCTGGAGATGCTTGGATGTATATATACATTGAAGGGTTACACTGAATTTTGTGGCATCTCTGGAACTATTTATTTGGAAGAAGTGGAAGTTTTGTGGTATGCCATATGTGGGTTCAATTGGGCAACCTTATTGCCATTCTGCAGGAGTATGGCTCACTTTAAAGATGCAGATATTATTGCTGTGCATTGCGGAGTCAGCAGTCTGGGTTATATAAGTCCAGTATCTTTGCAGCTTGGCATAAAGAATATGTTGAGAGCCCTAATTGAACTGTTTCCAACTGCAAAGATTACTTTTTATCAAATAAATACAAGGCAAATATGGAGATGTCCACATTCATTTTCTACACAGATGGAAGAAACTAGGTACCTTGTCAATAAAGGTGTATGTTCTTTTGTATGTGGTTTAGGGATGGTATCTTTTGAGAAGGAAAATGTCAAGTTGGATGGTGTAAATACTTCTCAGAGCGATGGAGTGCACTTAACTGATGTTGGAAAACAGATTTTTCTTTGGAATGTTACACATGCATTGAGCAAGTTCAAAGGGAAGATGTGGAGTGCATACTAAAGCATTTCTTAGTTGGTGTAGGGACATACAATTGAGGGAGAAAACAAATGAAAACCCCCAAAAATGTCTCATTTAAGAGCCACCATTGTAAAATAAATGATTTTAATTGAGTGTAACCCTCCCCACACTCTTCAATGGGTAATGTCGTCCACATACAACACAGTAGTTCACAGACACTATGGGCCTCATTACACGGATGGCGGTAAGGGATTATCGGCACCGGTAAGGACACCCTATAGGGGCTCAAATGGGAATGGGGAAGGGCCATGGTGAATGGGGAATTACCGCCCCCGCCAACATTGGAATGGGGCGGTAATTCTGCCATTCACCATGCCGGACTCCGGCGGCAACCATGGCGCTAATAGCATCATGGTTACCGCCATCCGTGGAATGAGGCCCTATATGTTCAATCCGGATATTTTAGGGATGCTAGACATGGAAAGGGGACTACTGGTATTGTGGGTGTGGTACAGGAAGACTGGACAGCAAGAGTTACCTTTGTTTTGTGCAGTAACAATGGTTATGGCTTTAAGAAAGCAGAGTGCCTGGTTGGAGGGAGATTCTTGGGTCCATTGGAGTAAGGTGTACTGTGAGCAGTGTGGGTTACCTAGGAATCTTGGATTTCAAGAATTTGAAGTTTCCTGGTTTGTAGTTTGAGTAATAAAACTGGACGGAATTGCTCCTGTTTTGTGAAAGTATGGCTACGTTGAAGCATCTGAACCTCATTGTAGTCCTCTGTTTTGTCAATAGTTGGGGCAATGTCTTCGGAATGTCATTACAGTTTGCAATGAAGGATATATTTTCATATTTGATGGAACTGTTTCCACATTTAAGATTGTTTTGTCTTGTATAGCTGAAAAACAAATGTGGTGGCATTCACATTTATTTTGTTCACAAATTGAAAAAGCAAGGAGCAATGTAAACAAAGCTGCATGTGCTTTTTTTCAGGATGTTGGAATGACATCTTTTCAGATTGAAAATATTAAGTTTCATATGGTCAAATTCTTTTGAAGAGATGTAACTCATTTGACTGATGTTGGCAAACAAATTATTCTTGAAGATGTTCAAAATGCATTGAAACAGTTTCTGTGAACACATACAATATCCATTGAAGGATTTTTTGATACTTGTAGTAAACAAAAAGGAAAAACAGAAAAAAGAAATATTAGAAGCACTTATAAATAATGAAGTTCAGTAGAACATTTGTTACTTAAGTATACAAAAACAAATAATCCCCCAAAAATGTAGAAGTCAGAAAGTGAAAAAAGGAGATTTTAAGAGCCACATTTATTTAAGGAAAAACAAGTTAACAGATTTAAATTCCCCTGCCCCGTGTCTGGACTTTTTCAGCTTTCCGTGAACTATGGTAGTGTCTGTGGAACTTTAAGGCTGAAAAATGTCCTCTGATTTTTTTCGTCTATTTTTTAACCGTGACATCTGCCTCCAAAAGTAATTTTATTTTTGTCTTTCTGGCTTTTATGTTTTGTTGTTATTATTTTGTCAGAGAGATGAAGAGGTAAAGTGGGGGAGGGAAGTGGAGGTGTGCTGAAGGAGGACTGCTGAGGTTGTTCGCAACTAGGTATGACCCCTCACTGAATGCATTTCACCTGGACAGCCTCAGCCTTTGGTACTCTCCCAACGATGGTAAATAAACACCACTTCGATGACAATCACCGGGCAATGGAGGAAGGCACTTCCTCTACCTACTCTTCCTGTTCCTCCTTATCCTCTTTCATATCAGTGCACCTGTTGCCATGTCCCGGCCTTTCACTTGGTGATTGTGGTGATGGTGGTGGTAATGGCCCCTATAGAGAGAGAGATGGCCATGAGAGATGCCATTGTTAAACTTCTGGATGTCTGTTGGAAGTAGCTCTCCAGGGAGGTTCTGTCTGCGTGCCAGATTACGAATGACTAAATGTACTGGGTGGGTCCCTTTAGATGAACCGGCTGTGGGCTAACAAGCCGAAAGTAGGTCTTGGAAAATTGTAAAAAGTTGAAAGATCAATTAAGAATGGGCCTAGGAGCTGTGAAGGGGTAAACTTTGAATTTGAAATATTGTAGAATGGCTGAAAATGTAGTTTCAAACTGTCTGTGGTGATGGACACTGTCTGCACACAATCTGTCATGCTACACGGGTGCAGTTACATGGTTATGTCTGAGGATTTGTGTGGCGGCATATGTTCGTGGACCGGGTTGAGTGGGAGATTCCGGGTGCATGCACATGAATGTCCAGAAACGTGTGCGCCGTCCGTGGTATAATTAAAAGTGCGTTATCTGAGGACATGTGCGGACAGGTCGCATTGTGTGCTGACACTCTATTTCGGAAACAGACCCTCGAATAGTCATGTAGTCAGTGGGCTATTAATTGGGATTTTTATAAAAGGAATGTATCACATAATAATATAGAACATATTTATAATACATAAAAATACATTTACTTATCAAAGTGATGGGGTATCAGAATGAGAAACATAAATGTGAGAATTTTGAATGAATATAAAGTGATGATCGGGTGAGGTAGATATGTTTATATAATAAATGGTAATAATATTTTTGGTTAAATTGCTGAACTTATACAAAGAGTACTTTTTGGGCAGCTTATAACTTTGGCGCAGTTCAACAAATGGTCACCAAATTTTGTAGAGAAGTGCACACTCGTTGAATGTTTGAAAATGAGAGGTTCCTCATAGTTTTAGAATTGGTGGCCATATTGGAGGGGCGTACCATGGCATGGCTTTTGTCCACCGACAGTGTGGTGAGGATAAGGAGTCTGGAAAATATATTTGGGGTTATTTTGGGTTATTTTGGAATATTTGATATAGAGCTCTTTTTTATCGGTGAAAAACAAGTTCTGTAGGTGCTATGGTGTGTTCTGTAATTGTTTTTGTTCGTGGACATTATTGAGATTGGGGGTATGAGCATGATTATTTCAAGGTGTATTGTACATACTTGCTATATGGTTTAATTATTTTGTGGTGGTTGTAGCCAGTGGCCAGATACTTGGGGGCATGGCCGTATAGCGAATCTGTCCATTGGCCACATGCACTATCGAAATATATGTATAGTTAGAATGGGCACTTTAGGGGAGTATATCATATTTGTAATATGGTGAAATGATATAATTGAAGTGTATATAGTATTTATGATTGCAGTACAATTGAAAATAGTGATTGTTAATATTTGCTTCGCCTTTCACACGGTCAACTGTTCTATCATTATTAAATGGCTCCATGATGCCTTTGGCATTATGGACCGGGCACTGGACTTACTGACCTCTTCCGTCATTAACCACCCTTCCAATATGCAACTTGGCTGTTTCTCCTCCACTACTTCAATCTCTACTTTCAGTGTGTCAGGGTTCCTGGTTGGACTACTGCAACAGTGTATTCCCTAACCTTCCCCTTGGTTATCTCCACACCCTTCAGAAAATCCAGAACATGTCTGAAGCCCAGGAATCATAGCTGTGCACCCCAAAAATCTCTACACTCGCTCCTGGTGGCCACAAGGATGAAATTAAAGACTCTGTGCATTATCCAGAAGGTGTTTTGGGGCCTGGTACCATGATATTAAAAATGTTGTCTGCCTAGATAATCCACTGCCAGAGCCCTCCGCACCTTTAACTTGAATTATCTACTTGTTATATGCTTGTTGAAACAGAGAGTGGGAGGCAGGTCTCACTATACGTCTGGTGGCTCTCTTTGGAACAGAATCCCTGCCCCTCTTAGACTTGAGCTGGACTTGGCTTTTCTCTTCCTCTTTCCCCATTTGTGATGTCATCTTTGATGTCCCTTGTGTTATTCTTGGCAGTGCACGTTGGTGGTGCGAGATATGGTTGCTTAGCTTACCAGAACTGGTGAATTTCTGGGGGGTTTTACTTGTAACCGTAACATCCGTGTTTTCACTGAATATGCATATATACAAAAGAAAGGAAGTTTACAAATTCGTTTTTTACTGTATTATTTTCAGCTTTTCTTCTCTAAATTAAGAACGTAAAGTTAAATTAAAACAGATAAACTGCAAAAGGAGACACATCTTTAAATACGGTCCTATTTTTTTAAATATTCAGTTGTGTACATACTTCAAGCTGTAGAGCATTCACTATATTTAAATAAATTACAGCTGAACAAAATGTGCCTTACAATTGCAATAGAAAATAATGTACCATGATAA
Source organism: Ambystoma mexicanum (assembly GCF_040938575.1). Taxonomy (NCBI): domain Eukaryota; kingdom Metazoa; phylum Chordata; class Amphibia; order Caudata; family Ambystomatidae; genus Ambystoma; species Ambystoma mexicanum. Next base: position 1,511,861,793 of record NC_090937.1, on the reverse strand, counting down.
CAAGCATATTTATTTTATGTGCAATAAAATAGTCCAAAACAAAAGAAGTGATGGCTGGAAGGTTTTGAATTAATCTTAACCTCTGCCATTGCTCTGGACAACCCTCCAGACCATTGTTCTTTGCCTGGTCAGTCATTACAAAAGGGGAAACACCATATGCAAATCAGGCTTGGTGCCACCCCAAAAGGGGAAGCCCAGCCTGAGCTGCTTGGTCACAACTCTTCAGCACAAGACCACAAGCATCCGCATACATGTTTCAGCCTTGTTCGGCCTCATGAGTGAGGTGTAGCTTGGGTCTCTAGGTCCAGCATGCATGGGACCCACGTTTGGGCATACCCGTCCCACTCAGGGTGACAAAGCAAATCAAAAGAGGTGATGGCTGGAAGATGTGAATTAATATTAACCTCAAGCTTTGCTCTGGTCAACCCTCTCCAGACCATCGTTCTTCGCCTGCCAAGCCATTACAAAAGGGGAAAGACCATATGCAAATCAGGCTTGTTCCCCACCAAAAGGGGTAGTCCAGCTTGAACTGCTTGGGCACATCCCTTCAGCACGAGACCACAAGCATCCTCAGACATGTTTCAGCCTTGTTGGGGCTCATCAGTGAGGAGTAGCTTGGGTCTCTAGGCCCAGCAGAAACGGGACCGTCGTCTGGGCATACCCTCCCTCTCGAGGTGACCAAGCAAAAACAAAAGGGTTGATGGCTGGAAGGTTTTGAATTAATCTTAACCTGTGGCATTTCTCTGAGCAACCCTGCAGACCAGGGTTCTTCACCTGCCAAGCCATTACAAAAGTGGAAAGACCATATGCAAATCATGCTTGTTCCCACCGCAAAAGGGGCATTCCAGCCCGAACTGCTTGGCCACATCCCTGCTGCACAAGACCACAAGCATTTCACAATTTCTAAATTGTACTTCTATAATCAAAGCTTTCATTAGCTAGTCGTATATTATGTTAAGTCTGATGCCATCAGTGATGTCTTATATGATGTAATTAGTGATGTCATCAGTGATGCCATTGTAGAAGAGGAGATAAAAACCTCTACCAGAAGTCCCGCCTCTAAATTGCCTATATGTTGGGAACTGGAAATAGTGACAAGCAAGGCACCTGTAATGATGCCAATAACACAAACAACCTTTGAAGCAAAGGATCCATTGAGAAAACCTTTCTTTATGTATACGCAAAGAGCTGACAGTCTCTTCGGGTGGATCCCTGAAGAGCGAGAGAAGATGGACAAAAGAGCTGAAATGACATCACATGACGTAAAGTGACACACTGAGAAGAAGATGACAGAAGAGAAAGTAAAGAGAACATATAGAATTTGGTGACAACGTAAGAATCGAGTAAATGTTTACATGCAAATGAAGATTACACGCGTGAAGAGCACAGAATAAAAATGCAAACCATTTTATAACTGTACAGATGCTGGAAATGCAAGTAGACCTAGTAATCATAAAGGCTGGCTATACGTAGTGAATAGATTGCGGCGATGCACCAAAGTATATATATGCATAGGAAATCTGGATGTTCCACATCAGGTTTTAGCAAACTGAGACCCCATGAGCAGAAAAGCCAAAAGTGTGGTGCAGTTATGTAGCTGACAAGCAAGAAATAATCCAAGAATTCTTGATTGGCACTGTTTCAAAAGGCCACTGCAGCCGAGAACTGGTTGTCGAGCTTCAAGAGATACAATGAATGCAAGAGACGTGCCGAGCCCATGCCAAGGTACAGCAAAAAGAAAATGGGTGCCAAGTTATATTTGTTTTAAAACCAAATACAGAAGAAGAAGCACAAAGCTTCTCCAGTCACGTGACCTAAATGGAAATAGACTTGGGCAGAAGCCGCTGAGGCGATGAGAGCATTCTCACACTCCCTTTTGAGGCTTGCAAGGCCATGTTCAAAGGCTAATTGAATGACAGAAAGTAAGAGTGATGATAGATGTTAGGTTAATTGGGTGGGGAGGCACGCTCAAGCCCAACCCACCAACACCTTGGGTACCAGCTTGCATTGTGCTAGCAAGTGGAATATTCCAGAAGGGTACAAGTGTGACAACCAATTATAGAGGGCTATGAATCAAAGAGCCCTATAGTTTTTGAACCAATAAATTGTTGTGTATATTATGATGATGAAGATGACTTTCACTAGAGTCAAGCTTTGTTGCCCACCTGACAATAGAGGTCCTACCACACCCCTAAACCCCATAGAAAGCATATGTAGATGTTTCACATAGACTAACCACAATCAAGTTTAAGTTCTATAGTTTGCCACATAGTGTGACATCAGAGATGACAAGGTTTTACTATATAAATATGTTTTTTATGTAAATTGGGGAGACCTTGCTATGAGACGTCCGATGATGTCCATTGTACTCCCTGTTTTAGATCATTGTTAATAAAACATTGTACCATTTGCCAACTTCCTGAGTCAATCCTTTCATTGATGTTTGAGTAAATTCTGCATCCCCATCCATCCCATAAGAGTGCCACCTCATCTTAGAGGGCTCATACAGGCTGACCATCAGTGGTGTAATCAGTGATGTAATCACTGATGTCATCATTGTGGTCATATGCTGTGCAACACGGGGCAGAAAGTTAAGGTGGCTTTGCCAGAATTGTCTGCCAAAGTTCAGGGGTTTCGTTGTGTTACATATTCACCTTTACGTCCCTGCAACTATCGTTTTTTTTGCCCTGAATATATATACACATTTATAGTATTTCCTAAACATAGAAAGACTGCAACATCAACTTAATGTGTTAATGAAATCATTACAAACCATACGTTCATCCGGAATACAACTTGGTCTATCTATTTCTACTGGTACACGGTCCTAGGGATTTTTCCTTTGATCTCTCCACCTTAAGCTATCTGCTAACGTTAAGGTATTCAGATTACTAGTCTTCTACCCATGCCCACCTTTGCAGCCACAGTGCCTTCCAATCTCTGAGATATGGGAAGTTATGGAGTATAGCATTCCATTCCATCCTGTCTCTCCTCTGACTTCCTGTATTTGTGAGCTTTGTAACTTTTCAACAGGAACCCACTTTGGCTAATATGTTGCTGTATTTTAGACAAAGTCTGAGCAGTTGAATTCTATCAGAAATGTGGAGTTTTTTACAGGTCTTTATTTATTTATTTGTATTTGTAGAGCGCACTTCAGCCCACAGGCATTGAGGCACTTGCATGTAAATGAAAGGAAGCTTAATTGTTAGTACAGAGATACAGTCTTAGTTACAGGCATGTTATAGAGAAACAGATGATAACATGAGGCTTAGGGTTGACAAGTCAAACAAATAACCTGGTTTTGATGGCTTTGTGGAATGCCAGATGGGAGTCAATCATCCTAAGGATTATGAACTAATTAATGATATGTCTGTTTTGGATAATCAGCCATTTTGTGAAAAACGTCTCCTAATTAGATCCCTGATCGAAGTTCAATTCTGAGCAGAGAGTCAATAGGCAAAACCTTCCATGCATGGTGGATGCAGGTCGGAAGAAATGGTGGTACTGGAATAAAGTGAGGGGTTCTTGAAACCCTACACATTCCTGACACCCAATGACTTTGCTTTCGTCTAAGATCACAACCTAATTCAATGGCTCTGATTTTACCGATCTTAGAATGAAGAGAGGCTAAGTCTGGGGTAGCTGACTTGGGACTACCTCATCCCCAAAGAAAGATGTTTTAGCAATATATTTACTGAAGCGATGTAACAAACTACATATGGTGCAAATAACTTCAAAGCAAACAAAGAGTGTGAATTTGGGGAACTGAGAAAATGTATAGGGATTTAATGATTCCTGTAGCAGCATTGATAGTATAACTTCCAGGCTCGATGGACATACACATGAACGCATATGTAACAGGATTGCACAGAGTATAAACAATTCATGTGTTTAAACAAATGTAAATGTTATGACTATTATCATTGGGGTCTGACGGTTATGTGCAACTCTTGATCATCATTGTAAGACCTAGTTTGGTCAGTCACTGGACTGCAGATTGGATGTCATAGACAGTGTGGTGCTCGGGAGTGCCTATCACAGCATGACGTGTTAGGGGCTGAGGATGATGTAAGACAATGTTATTCAGTTTCCGAAGCAGGTCCCACACTCACCAACTGTGGCTGGAGAGGAATGTCTAAGAAGAAAGCAAGGTTTTCAAGACATGTTCAAAGCATCAACATGTTTTTTGCTGTCTTACCATCTGCAGAAAGTCATTCTTGAGGCTTAGGTATCAGATCACCCTACCACAAGGTTTGAAATTTGGATTTCAGAGTTAGTCTCATTCATGCTAATTCGTTGTTGCTGGATGGATTAGAGCATTGGCTGAGGTAGGACAGGAATGTAGTCCTATTAATAATATTAATAATATATTTCTTATATAGCACTGCACACCTATTGGTCGCAGAGTGCTCAAATAACTGAAGACATTATTATCCCACAGAGTGATACTCAATTTATCGACCGCAGAATGATGCAGGGCTGGGGTGACCTTGCTGGGATTCAAACCTGCCACAGCAGGCTACGCACAGATATCACCATTAGCTCACTGTGCTACCTGATCGGCTAAGGTCTGATTATGAATGCTGTCCCACAAACACTATTGCATGGTAATGTTTAATTTTAGAAAAGAATGAGGAATAACTTTGTGAGGCACACTACTGTTTGTACTAGGCATTTCTATTTAATTTTCATTTTACATGAAAGAACTGAAGAGACATATGTTACAAATATCTCAGTTAAAGCAAGGCACCATGAGAAATTAATACCCGCCTAAAACCATACTGATGTTTGATTCATCAAATGCTCTTCAGAAAAGCGTGCTAATAGGGTCAATGATTAGTACAATTTCAAATTCCCCAGTTTAATTGCATTATTGGGGAGTTGGGTTCTAGATAATGAACACTCCTGAGCTGAGCTCTGTGAGTAGTTTATTTGGATTATATTTGGTTCTGCAAGGTCACAGGTTGGAAAAGGTAAACCCAATACCTCTTGAGTAGAAAGTTTATAGAGACCTCCTGGTGACCTTGCAAGGAGAGTAACCTGACCCTTTTTATAATGAAAGGATCTCCTGTGTTTTAGCTGCAGTTGTTACAAGTGTGTTTTTATTTTTATTGGAACATAGTCTAGACACTTTGTCTGCAAAAAGAAGGTCAGCCGACACGTGTTTCAACCCCAGAGGGTCTTTATCAAGGCAGATGGGTAAAGTAGCGGACCAGATTCCATATGGTTCACAATGGCCAATGGCAGATATGTCTGACAGTATACAATGTGGTCATTAGGCTGTTGCCTGTGTGTGTGCTCGCTCAGTTTGGTAACCAGGACGTCGCTATAATAATTGCATTATTGTGCACATATTGCAGTTAACATTTTGGTAAATAGATAAGGTTGTAGTAAAAGTCTCTTAGACATATTTATTTAAGCATAAATGCAGGGTGACATTGCATTTTGATTAAGGCACCTACTATAAAACATTGATTACTACTTTGTCCACCCAATAGCATATAATTACATAACACAATGTAGATTTCTACATAAAAGAAATACTGTCAGGTGAGTAGAAGGAAATAAGTGTGCAGGTTGTGCCTATTAAGGTGTTCTGTTAGGATTACTTGTTTAAAGAAGTTGTATGAGTTAGAGAGTGGGAACCCGAATGCTCTAGACTTGACCTTCATGAGAACATGCCCACATGTAAAGAGAACAACAAAAAAACCTCCACTAAGAGGTCTCATTTAAATTATTTGTAACGTTCCCTGTCCTAAAATGAAAATGTATTTAGTTCTTTGCAATGTCTAGCACACATGCACATGGGTGTCTAATGCTGCAAACTGGGATATACATGGGATGCATTATACATACCATTGGGACCACTGAACCTATTATGTAGGTGCAGGGCTATTTTAAGTCTGCAGAATGTTTCGAGCTACATTTCACATTACCCAAAGCTAGCATAGTCAATGGTGAGGGACCATGGGAGCCACATTCCCAAGCATCTGGAGAGCCACCTCTGTTGTTAAGTAGCACAGCATTTATACAAAACACAGTCTGCCATTTACATGCTCTGTAATTGTAGATGTCCAGCTTTGGGCCATTAGCACTGCTGTTTGTTTCCCTAATATGGATAGGACAATTGGAGTGGTTTGTCGTGCAATGAGTAATTTGTTAACAAATTGAGTTATTACAAATAAGAGCATTCTTGAGAGATTCGACCTGCTAGCTCTTAGTAGTGAAAGGTATTCTACCATCTTCATAGGCCTGCTCAATACATCCCCTTATAACACTGCTGCATGTTCTGTTCCTCTTTTTTATTAATGTTTTACTACTATAGATTAAGGGGGATGATTTGCAAAAGAGGTGCTAACTTGTGTGTGCAGGTAACATGAAATTGGATCAATGTCCAATCTTCCGCACTATGCCTTAATCACTGAACTTTTTGTTGAAACAGATCTAGTGTACAATGTCGGATGTGGATGGCCACAAGAAAATACAATGAGTTGAGGGAATATTGATTAATTAACTTTTCATTATATTTATACTAGCTTAACTACCCGGCGTCACCTAGGATTTTCATTCTCAGTTTAGTAAATGTCTGATTGGTAAGTCACACTTCAGTTTCTTCAGCAGTTTCATTGCCTTGTTTTTTAGCAGGATGAATTCTCATATCAGTATCTATTGCTTGTATTTCTTCAGCAGTTTCATTCCTTCGTTGTTCAGCAGTGCTAATTCTCTTAACAGCAAGTCATGTTTCAGTTTCTCCAGCAGTTGTGTGGCTTTGTTTTTTAACAGCACAAATTCTCTGATTAGTAAGTCTTGCTTCAAGTTCTTGAACACTTTCATTGTTCTGTCTGAAAGCATTTTTATTTCTGCCAGATTCATGGTCTTGAGATCTACCTCCTTCAGAATGGTGATAATGTTTCAGCTTTCAATGTTTTGTTTTGATTCTGGTGGGATTAAATACGGCTCTTTTTTGGTGGCATTTCTGTAAACATATATTTGTGGTCAAGCATTAATGAAAGGAGAGAATACAGAAGAAAGAAGTATTTATGTTAAACATACAACCTGATTCAAATCAACTGATGTCATCTTCAAATTGTAGTAAAATTCCATTTAATGTCATGAGGGTGAAATACCTGACCTTTTACAAAATGTTGCCATAGAAATTAATCAGGAGTTGATCATGTTTCAGCTTCGATGCACAATGATGTAACGCCACAAAAAGTAATGCTGATTAACAAAGCTGAAAACCCAAAAACATGAATTATCTTTAGAATGGGATGACCTATTAAGTCAGGAATAGTTGCATTCATTTGGCGATGCAATAACAAAAATATGCCATGCAAAGTTCTTGACACAAGAGCTCACCGTTCATGAGAAGTTACGTTGCCAAGAATGCCACATACAAATCCACAAACCCACAAACAAACACAACTTTTTTATATATATAGAGAGAGATTCAGTAGAGATAGCATTCATATCATACATTGTTTTTTTGTTTTTGTCTCTGTGGTGAGTATTTTTTAGTCCTGAGGAAGACATGGCACATGGAGTTATAGATGAACATGTCAACTAGCATGTGTTGCATCTACAAGAAACAGTTTACATCTAAACATGAGGAAGGCAGTGTATTGCTGGCTCAGCTAGTTGACCATTGACTAGTTAGACTATTGATCTTTTAGAATTATGCCATTATTGTGTAAATAATAATGTATCTAATTGTCTTTGATTAAAATAATTTCAAAGTATTATTATTATTTTGTAGCACGTAACATTTTAAGATGTCCAATGTTTTAGTGAACTAGGTTACTAGTTGTTTGCACTAACATTTATATGTTTTTTGCCAAATTAACTATTGGCAATTATGTAGAATTGTGGCATTTTGGTTTGAATTAAAAACTCTTTTAATGATATTATATAGAAATATTGCACATGTTGTGTATGGTCTTTGCATTCTACCTCTACTGATAAAACAATTATCTAGCTATGGCATTTTATTCATCTTTTTATTATTTCATAAGTATCATATGATTTATCCAGTTTTTCTTTGTGATTGCCCCAGTTTTTATGGGCTTTCAAAATTGTTGGCACCATAGAACTTACAAAAACAAAAGCCCAGCCCTTTCAATGAGATAATCTATTGTTTTGTATATTGTTGTGTTGCAAACACAGGTTGAAATTTAAAACTGCATTTGCAGTGAAGCACCCTCTGTGTTAGCTGAACATGTGTGAATGGTGGGATGACTCTATTGTGGGATATTTAAGCATACGCATATCCAAATGTAGGGGATATGAGAACAATTTAAATATGCATGGGAGAACTGGTTGAGCTGCTTCTTCACCTCCCAAGTTTCCTACCTGAAGGTGCGGGGTCTGTGCTTGTGTGTGTGTGTGTATGTGTGACAGTATGAACAGTAGACACCAAAATTGTGCTGCCAAGAACTTTACATCACACTGTTAGTGTGTGTGGTAGTCAGTGAATCTACTCAAGGTTTGGAGTGGGCACCGTGACAAATTGAATTCTGCCCTGCTGGAGTACAAGGATGAGTAGAGGCTAAAACACCTACTGAGCCCTAACTCTTCTACAAACCAAAAGCCAACACAATCATAAAGGTAAAACAGGCACAGTCAAGAGATATACCTCCTTTGTCTTTTGTGGCAATGTGGGCTGTGGGAAGGCTATACTCTTAAACAGGGTGTGAATGTGGTTCAGTAGCAACCCAAACAGCTAAATATAACAGTCCAAAATAAAGGAATGTCCAATCAAGGTTCTCTACAAATATATGCTCTTTAATTAAACACACCATGTACAATGATACTTAGAAAAACACTACACAAACCCCTCCCCTGAGGAGCGAACACTGGCTAAGTAAAGGTAGTAGATGCCACACTCTGGATAATGAATATGGGGGAAAGACAACCAAAAGCAACAATGTTCTTGAAAAAAAGCATATGTTCTTGTGGGCAAAACTTTTCAAACTGACCTAACCAGTCTCTAGAGCCAGAAATTGACAAAGTGGGAAAGTAGCAGTCAATAGTACTGTCTTTGCAGTTCTTAGTGGTTCAGCAGTGTCGAACCAGACTTCTTGGTGCTGTGTGAAGATCAGGACAGAGTGAAAGCAAAAGGCAGCAACTGAGGCTTCTGCTGGTTCAGGTTTTATGAACAGTTCTTGAAGCACGCTTCGAGCAGTTCAATAGCAAAGAACACTAGGGTACTGGCTGTCCTGTCACCACTGTTGCTGGCAGAGAGGTGGGTCCTTTTCCAGCAGCAGAACATCCCCAATGGTCCCCCATGGGATGGTTAGGGGACCGAGCTAGTCTCTTCCTTGGAAAACCTGCCTTCACCTCACAACTGGAGGAGTTTAGAAAAGACTGCTTGTGGCAGCAGCATGTCACTTCTTAGGTTTCTGTGAATCCCAAAACAGGGGCTCAGGGACAGGTTGGGTCCTTGTTCTTGGACTCCCAAACATGGGGGAGACTGACCCACAACTGCAGGAGCCTGCAAACACAGTGTAGCCCTGAACACCACTGTTGCTGGCAGAGAGGCAGGTCCTGTTCCAGTGGCAGAACACCCCCCAATGGTCCCTGGGATGGTTAGGGGACAGAGCTGGTCTCTTCCTTGGAACACCTGCCTTCACCTTACAACTGGAGGACTTTAGAAGAGACTGCTTGTGCCAGCAGCAGACGATTTTTAGGTTGCTGTGAGTCCCAATCCAGAGGCTCATGGACAAAATGGGTCCTTGTTCCTGGGCTCCCAAACAGGGGGGAGACTGACACACAACTGCAGGAGTCCTCCAACTCAGTAATGTTCTGCTTATGTCTGTGGCAGACAGAGAGACAGGTCATATCCCAGCAGCAGAACACCCCCAATGGTCCCTGGGGATGATTAGGGGACAGAGCTGGTCTCCGCCTTGGAACATCTGATTCACCTCACAACTGAATGACTTTAGAAAGGACTGCTCTCTCAGCAGGATCCAGTGGAATCTTCAGGATTGTTCAAGGTGAGTCTGTATGACTCCTATGATGATTCAGAGAAGTGGTGGAACCTCCTTCTTTTAGAGGCAAAGGTCCCCAGTCGCTTGGACCAAAGCTAACCTGCTTTATGGGTCGAATCCATGCTTTTGCAATGAGTGGAGGTTGCCCTTCTGATGTCACACCCAACGTGCTTTGCTCCAGAGGAAGTGGAGGGGAAAGGGAAAGAGAGGTAGAGAGAAAGAACATGTTAGAATCCTCAAAAAAGCCCCCTCTCTGTCTAACCAAGCTCCTTCCCAACCCTTTCTCAATAATAACAAAGGCCTTTAATAATGCAAAGCTCCTTCCCAACCCTTTCTCAATGATAACAAAGGCCTTTAATAATGCAACACCATGGTGTGGTGCAATCCATTTGAACCAAATGCACATCACCTTAAACAGCTGAGCTTGGCTCACAGGAGCTGACCCGTTTGCGATATCAAATTGGAAGTGGCTGTAATAATTATGAGAATACCAACCACCATACCAGGTGTGGCTTATATTTAAAGATTATTCTGCCTCCATGAGGTAGTCCCTTAACTATAGGGTTTTGAAATAGGGGTGCATATCTTCAAACAGTCCCTGTGTTGTAGAACCTTGGCCTTCACTGCAGCTTGCAAATGGGCACCTGTGACCCCTGAACCTGCTCTGTGCCACTGGTAGGGCAGGTGCTGCAAATTAGGGTACTGATGCAGCAGGACGCGGGTACACAGTATGCTTTTGGCATGGAGCATATGAAAGGGGAACCTGATCAGCAGATTTTCCTTTAAGAGAGGGAACTACTGGCATCATTTTATTAATTTAATAAAAATCTAAAATGGCCAGGGCATTCAAACCCTTGCCCTGTGGCAGTTCATCACAGCACCACAAATGGTAAATTAAGAATGTAAATCTCTTTTTGCACTGTAACCAACAAAGCTCCTTTTGTACTAGGAGCAGACTAATGTGAAGGACCCTTGATGATCTAAGTATAGATTTTTTTTTTCTTTTTTGTCAGGGTTCCTTCCAAGTTCCTGACAAGGTTTGCCAGGACTCTATCTTTAGATATGCTCCACAGGCTGAAGGTTTTTTTGTACCATACAATTTCCGTTTAGTGTCCTCCTCATTTAAGTTCATGCATTAATATCACTGCACGAATATACAGGCAGACGAATACTAAGCATTCTTTGTTTTCCGGAGGGTTCCTCTCGCTCACTCAATTGAGAACCCCTCTGAAAAGTAGGCCTTTTTTATCACTGATAATAAGGCAGTGGGAAATGTGCAGGTGAAACAAATTGCATAGAAGAAGAGCATGCATAATGAAAGAATACATAAATCCCAGCAGTTCAGCCTTCTGCAGATTGACTGGCAATATATTCTGCTTGCTTCTGGCTACAGTGAAAATTGCATCACTTATTTTTCATATTTTTTTGTCCTTCTTATGAAGATCAGATGCTGTTTATTAGGGTGTCGCAGTCGTCTTTTTCTGAACATCCATTCCACGTAATTGGGCAGTTATATTTTCGATCATTTTCTCACATCCCCCTTTGGCCCCCAGTAGTTTGCATGACACTTTAGACCTGTCCCGAAATACAGACGTGTGAACATAATGATCGTGAGAGGGGAACGAGAAGGGCTGGTCTTCAAAACGGATCATTGATGTTAGGAACGCAGGTTTCACTATTGCCTTGAAAGCTTGTCCCCTTGCGGGGGACAAGAAAGCTAATTAGTCCTTCATAAGTCAGCTTATTCCTCAGCCACTGCTTCCTAAACAAATGCTTTGCCTCTGCAATTCCAGAATTCCGGATTGAACCAACTGCTTACCTCGCTAATGCCATGCATGTCACATGATCAATTGACAAAGTGTTCACATTGTAATTGGTTATTTATAACGTCCTTAATACCCAGAGATTTCTAATCACGGACCCGGGGATAAAACCTTTGTTGCTTGTTTCCAAGGCAAGAGAATTGCCCCTGAGCTATCCTCCCGAGTCATTGGTAGTATTGTCTAATGTCACATGAGAATGTGCATTTATGGTCAAATAGCCTAGATGGTGGAGGAGTAAGACAAACAATTGCCAACTGGCCATTGGTAATCTGTTTCTTTCTTCATCACAGGATTGCACCTAAAAGTATCAATTGCAAACACATGGATTGACTTGAATGAGCACATTGCATTTGCCTTCTTTTCATATTTTGAAATCCTACATAATCATGTGAAATACCAATAGAATCCCATCCTTCCTGCCCCTCTGGAATACCAGTGCCGAATAAAATAGAGTGGATCCCTCAACTGAGACTAATGTGTTAATAATACATGTGTGATCTGTAAGCCGGGTCCAAGCTCAAGCTTTAGGGAACTTTTATATTGTGATGAAATAACTACTAACCTGCAGGAGTTTGAGGATGCGTGGTGGCTAAACCACCTGCCGTCACACTTCTACAAAACCCAGAGTACTCCCAATCATAATGCTAAAACTTGCACAGCCAATATATCTCCATCATTTTGCGGTGATGTGTTCATAGGGAAGGCTATAGGGAAGACTATAGACAGTAACAACAGGAAAAGAAGACCATTTCCAAATTAAATGTATGTCCAATCATGGTTCTATTCAAAATATATACTTCAGTTAAACTGTATTGCGTAAATAAAAAATAAAAAAGGCAAAACAGCAATGCCGAAAACAGGATCTTTTTAATCGAATGTGTCTGTATTTTTGCATTTTGTTTTCAAAATAAATAGCTGGGGGGTTGGGTTAGGGAATTAGAAAAAGGGTGGGGGTTCTGGTAAGTTGCAGGGGGTCTCTCTGCATAAAAACATTAAGTAAAGTGCAAAAGGATGGAGAAAAATTATTTTTTGACATGTTTTGGGCTTTGTTGTTTTTTTTTTACTTTAATGATGATCCAATTAAGCAAATCAGCAATACAACTCACTAGTAAACAAATGATAAAATCCCACCCCTGAAAAAGAAGACAGAAAATGCAAACCAAATATGTGTAGGCATTTTCGGTATTTTAGCTGGGAGGAAAAATGTAAGAATTACAATAATGTAACTCAAAGGATATGTTATTTTATAAAAAAAAGATCCAAGAAGGGCCTTTACCGTTCACTTGAGCCCCACAAATGGACCAAAAGGAGAGGGGGTCTCAATAGTACCTGGTTCCAGCTCTTAGAATGTTCAATGGGGTTGAAACAGGTTTTGAGATGTAATGCTTGCTGGTCAAACCAAGTTTGGGTGCCGCAAGACAGGCAGTGAGTCAGCATTGAGACAGGCTTGAGAGGTGCTACATGCTTGACAAAGGCGGGTTAAGGTGATGCAGGTCAATGGATCACAAGGAGCAGTTCATAGATTGACTATGGTTCAAAAAGATGTGTACCACTGATTCGGGTCGATGAGGTACATGATGCATCTGCGGTTGGAATTGAAATGTGATGCAGAGTCTGGCATTTTGGGGCTTGGTGGGATGACCTAGTGGTTCAAATTTGTCTGCACGATGTGCAGTTCATCACACTGGACAGGTGTCGAGGCTCTGCTGGGGAGCGATGCAGCATCGAGCCAGTTCGATGATGTAGCAACAGTGGTTTGAAGATTTCCCAGAAGTGCCAAAGGCAGCACCAGGCATCTTGGTGGTTCAAAGTCATTCAAAAGCAGTCAATTCGTGGTTCAATGGCAACACAAATTCGTAGATCACAGGCTTCCAGTTGCCTTGCTTCTTAGGCTGCTGTGAGTCCAATATCCAGTGGCAAAGGGACAGGACTGGTCCTTGTTCTCTTCACTATCATCGGGTGGGATAGCTAACACATGCAGCAGTCCTTCCACTCCATCAAAGGGCCTTGGTACCAGTGCAGCTGGCATACAGAGGAAGGTTGTTCCACAACAGCAATTCACCCACAATGTGCATTGGGGATGGGTAGGGAGCTGGGTCTGCCTTTGAGCACCTATCTTTACCTTTGCCAAAGGGAATTGGAGAGGACTGCTCTTCCTGCAGCATCCATATGATTTCTTCCTGATGTCTTTGAAGGCCCAAAAGTGAATCAAAGATGGAGTGGGAGACATCCTAATTTATAGATGAAATACCACAGGGGATTGGATGAAAGCAAGCCTGCTTTAAGGGATCAATCCCTTTCCATGTGAATATGTAATTTACATATCCTGATGTTACACTCAGAGTGCGATGTTCCGCATGAAGTAGAGGGGACATGCTGGAGAAAAAAGCCCACAAAAATGTAAGATGGAGGAACCCATCCTCAAACCCACTTTTGCTGCTGAATGGCCCTAACCCCACCCACTTAGCTAGCTTGGAGTTTTAAAGGATTTCTTCTGTGCCACCCCCTATTGTGAGGGAAGCCTTTGATATGGAAATGCCTCCTTGAAGCAATGTTCCCATGAGATCTCTTTTTGTGAGCTACTGCGCATGTCAGGGATGAGTTACCTATTCTCCCGGAGAGTTAGAAGAGCTGGGTATCCAGTCAGGTTGCCTGGCAATCACATAGCCTCTCATAGTTGGGCTGAGCCCCCAAAGATGACACTGTCATGAGCCCAGTTCAGATGTGGCTTTAAAAATTATGTGAACAACCGGAAACCTTACCAAACCCTACATGTGGCTTAAATTTAAAGATTAAGCTGTCCCCAGGCAGTAGTTAATCATAATTATTAGGGATTTGGATCAGAAATGCAGATTTAAATACAACCTCTGTCTGCTTTCAGATTGCTTTCAGCTGCTGAGGTGTACATTTAAATACAACCTCTGTCTGCAGTGAGATTGTTTTCAACTGCAGCTGTCAGCCAGTGAGTGGACCTGTGACCTCTGAACCTGCACAGTCGCCACTAGAGAATCAGTGCTGCAGATCCGGGAGACAGATGCAGCAGGGCACAGGTGTAAATTATGCTTTTGGCATGGACTTTCTGAAAGGGAGGTCTAATAATCAGACCACCCTTTCTAAGATGGAATTACCCACAAAATATTATTATTTAATAAAAAATCCAAGAAGCTAGGGCCTTTATACACTTATCAGATGGCAGTTCCTCACGTAAATGCCAACGGATTAACATCTGGAATGCTCGGAATCTCTGCAGGCAAATCAAACATCATTTCTGTAAACACACAAGCCCAACTAATGAAGACGAGATACCATAATTATTAGCTGGGCCAAACTTGATTGTACAAGTCCAATATGTTTACTAACCACAGTAAATGACTTGGTGCCATTGGCTATCCCCATATTGAGAGCAGCACTCTTTTGCAACTGTTAACATTTGTGCTTTCAGATTACTTTAGGAACACATTGTTTTTCTTAGCCAGTGCTCTCAAGTCCATTGCCTATTTGCCTGTGGTGTCTAGAGGCCTGTTTACATGTTCGGACTACCTGAACCCTTACCGTTTCAGACACCTCCAGCTTACACGCAGTAGCAGACATAGCATTGTGCTTCTCCTGCAAAAGGAATTATATGCAGCAGGATTGAAAGGTATTACTGTGATGCCATGTATTATCATTTGCAGAGAAGGGCGCATGTTCTCCCTCTCTGATGTCACTCCCAAATTCAATCTCCCACTGTTTTTCTTATTGAATCACAGGGAACAAGTCGTGTGAGCCCTGTAATCGCCCATCAATTGCCCTTCTGTAGGATCACCTGATAGTATTCAAATGGAACGTGTGTTATACCTCCATACCGCCTTCTCTTGAAAGCCTTATCACCCAGAGATAATGAGACATCTAGGCTCATCTTCACACATGTTTAAGAGATAAATACTTACTCGGGCCCATTTTGTTTTGCCCCTGCCCAGCTGCATCCTCACTGTCATTATGTGATAACTATAAAGCTATGATGGTCTAAGGTGTTTTCTGACATAACTTAGACTCCATTTATGTTGACCCAACACAACTTGCTCAATGGGAATTCTTTATTGCTCCGAATAGGTCATCCTCATCAGTCCATTTTTATCTAGGTGGCCTGGAAGCATTGTTAAATATCCAAACATGCCAATCATCACTTAACTTTGGAAGCATGACAACTTTCCTTCCTTTGCATGGTCTCCTAACAGGGCAAGATAAATCCGGGAAGATTTTCCAGGATTACCTTTGCTGTGATTTAAGGGCCAGTGATATTAGTGCCCTGGACATTGTAAATCAACCTCTGTACGATATGCATCTTTACTGTTGTTTTGCTTACAATGTCAAAGGTGCAGTAAGGTTTCCACTGACTTAGCATTATATTAATTTCGCTAATCAGTTTTGGTAGTTTGCTTTATGCATGATTCCGATTTTGATTGTTACCTTCACTCCTAGATAACCAATTTATCTGACATTGAAAAAATAGCTGAGCCCTCAATGTTCTCACTTCTTCTACAGAAGGGAAGATCTTGACAAATCAACTTTGACTATGTGACTGCTGAAACTCTGTAAATCTCGCCTATCAGGGCTGGTAGAGGGGTTAGTGGGTTCCAAATAGTTAATAATACATTGTCCACAAGTAAATCAATGTTTTGGATTTCTTCAACACATGTGCTCACCTTAATGTCTCTTGTATGTGTAGCAGAGGGTTCCATGAGTAGGCAAACACAAATAGGGGGGTGGGGGGGTTAGTAATTGTTACTGGATGCATTTCTGGTTAGGTGTTTTGTCTTCCAATGCCCATTAACCGCAACTCTGGATGCAGGATGTTGTGATTTGACCTCTATACATGTACACATATCATTGCCCACCCCACTCTGATCACCAGATGTTGGGAAGTAGATTAGCTCACTTGGTTGAAGATGTTCTCAGCATCCAAAAAGTGGAATGCAAAGAGTTTGGCCCCTACAGATGATCCAGCCATGGAATCAATATATTTACAACAAGCTTTGCATTGATGTTGATAAATTAAATTGGTATGTATTAGGCAACTACATAACACTCTTTCTTGACTTAAGGTATATTGATATATTGCCCTCTGTCATGGATGGGATTAAACTGCTTGATTATTGGAAGGAATTGTAGGGTCTCACAGGGTATATCATTAACACTGTCACAAAACCCATATACCCTTATACAATTGCCCTGTGAAGCTGTGGGATAATTAGTACCTGTCATTAACTGTGAGAATATGGCGGCATCAGATCCCCTCCTTTAACGAGGTTGATTCCCCTAACAGAACAATGAGCCTTAACTACCTGGTTTGACCCTTGCTGTGCAGATTTCCTGTCACATTTATGGGGCTTAATACAAGTTGGGCGGTGCAGGTAAAATGCAGCGGTATTACCGTATACAGCCACATTACCGTACCACCCAACCATGAGCATGGAACAAAGTTGGAGGATGCACCTCTAGCTCTGAGTTTATGGACTCAAAATAAATGAAGACTTACACCACCTGCCGCCACTTGTAATCTGGCGGTAATGCTGCCGGACCAAGTAACAGTAATACAGTTTTGTGGTATCTCAGCAGATTTACTTCCAAGATGCCACCAAACTTATCATGATCCGATAGGCTTGAATTGTGGTTGCCTATTTATGTCAAACTTCAAGTGTTTTAGTACTGTGTTACTCTGCTTACTCTGAGCAAGCAAATGTAAAGGTTTTACATTGGCAGGCGTGTATTTGTTTTCCCCCTGGACTAGAACCATAAGGACACCACTTGTCAACTATCTCTCCTCAATGTTGTCTAATAAAATGCTGATGTCTGTTGCTTTACTGAATTACAATAACAAGGACCTTACAACAACAAAACATCATTGATTCACCGGTGACCCAGCCTTTACTCCACCAATAATATTTTGAGTTTGTTATTGAGATATGAATGCAAACGTTCACTCTATATCTGGGCGTTTTTTCTTACTTTTAAGGTGATCTTGTCGCTTATATATTCCTTCAGTGTCTGGCCAGAAGTGAGATTAGGTTCTGTTAGTGGTAGAGTTGTGTAGTTTCTTTACTGGGCGCAGGACAAAGAAATTGTTCTGTAAGACCCAATGAATGAAAATAAATAGCTTGTATTTATTTATTTTTAAACAGGAAATACACAGGTATTTAGTTTGTTCCTGATTTGATTCTTGGTTTGTCCGTCTTTATACCCTCAACAGAAACACATTGACATTTCCCAATCTTTTTCAGTGACCCTTTGTCTTCCTTTTGGTATGTCCTTGGGTCCTCCTTTTAATAGGTCCTTTTGTCCTGAATAGGTGATATTTGTTTGATTTTTGATGTGACTTTTTGTCCTCTTAATATATCACTACGCTCCTCCTGTTAATATGTCCTTTTGTCATCAACACGTGTTTCACCACCTCAATGTGGCTGATCAGGCGGAAATGTCCCATTGCATAGGGTATCTGATGGTAACCAGAATTATTGGTACGTCAGCTTTGCAAAGGTTTCTTTGTATGTATTTTTTTATTACGAATTTCCATATATGATTTTGCAGATGCAAAATTTTGATCTCCTATGAGTAGGTAAATCGAGTGATAACAATGCTTTGCTAATTCCACATACTTTTGTCGAATTCTGAGAATGAATTTTCTCTTGTCATTTCCTGGAGCAGTGGGATACGATGGTCCATGCTCCTTTGGCTTGCGGCCATACTTTGAGTTTGCTCAAGATGGGCAATAGTTAGACATGCTAAAACCAATATAGACAGGTTTTAGCTCATTCTTAAGGCTGTGCAGAAAGTCCCAGAGAAATCATGACACTGTGACTATCTCCCACTGCTTCCAGTTGGAGATGGTGATGGGAAACTACCTCCCTTATACATTGCTGTCCCACTGACTATAACATCTACATTGGCGTTCCTGACACACCCAGGTGGATCAGGAGCAGGCCCAGAGATGAGAAGTGACATCATGGTTCTTCCCAACTCTTTTCTTCACAGTTGGGGCTCTTTTTCCATGCAGATCTCCTTTCTCACTGGTGGTGGGCATAGAGGGACCAATGGAGTTAATCTGCAACCTGGCACTACTCCTGCTGAGCCAGATGTCAGTATATCAGAAGAACGGTTGTACGTTCCCATGCATCAATATTTTGACTCTTCATTGAGAGTGCTAGCAAAACGCAAAATGTTAAAATTGGATTGTTGGAAGGGTGTATGCATTTTTTACAACTTTTAACTGTAAACCTTAATTCAGGCTAAATTTAGACTTATTAATCGATTCTTTATACATATGAAAAATATGACCGGAAAGGAAAATTATATCCCTACTCACACTTAGGGAAAAGGGCACTACAGCGCCTTTGTCTTTTACTCAAAATACAGTACTTGAGTGTTTGCTATCTGTTATCATATACCTTGTTGAGCTATCTCTACAAATAACATACTTACAATGTGTCACCTCTGTTATGTGCAATTCAACTGATCCTGCAATGTGATCGCACATAAAGAACACAAATATTCGTTTCTTCCCAACCAATGTGGCAAAATGACTTCCTCTCTGCAGAAGAATGAGGATGAGTAGGGGTTTAACCACCTGCCAACCCTGATAATGCAACACAACAAGATTGATTCTAATCATAAAGGTAAAATAGGCGCAGCCAAGAGATAACCAAGAGATAAACCTACTTTGCCTTTTGAGGTAACATGGGCTGAGGGGAGGCTATACTCTTACACGGGGTGTGAAATGTCAAGTACAACACAGTAAATTACCACAGTCCAAAATAAAGGAATCAAAGAACAGCTCAGGGGCAATTTGTTTGTCTTGGTATCAAGACAATTCAGACCAACATACCTGCAGATCATGGTGCAGTGCATAGAGACTGGTCTTCAGTAATAAGTGTATTATTAAAGACTAATTAATGTATGTCCACTCAAGGTTCTATAAAATTATATATATTTTAATTCCACGCACTTATGTACAAATAAATCACAAACACTGTAATACCCCCTCCTGTAAGAGAGAATAAATAATATGTTTCTAAGCAAAAAGAGGGGTGAAACAGCAACAAACTACCAATTAGTTGAACAGGATATCTCGGTCTCTGGGTAAAGGGTGCAAAAGGGACTCAGGGGCCCAGAGATGGATCAGAGGGCAGTCATGGGTCAATATGACCTTTCTACCATTCCCGGGAGATTCAAAAGCATCAAGCTGAGTTTGCACTGTGCTGGAGTGCGGGTCAAAGCAGGTTCACGTGTGGCGAGTCATGCTGAGCAAAGAGATGAGCCGGCATATAGTCATTTCAAAAGGTGAGCGCAATGCAGTTAAATTTCAGCGCTCAAGTCCTACAACTTGGATTGCTGAGCAGGTTTGGATCGGGAGTCGAGGCAGTTTGAGGCCTTATAAATTGCCGATTGAGGATGGCATGTGAACCGATGCTACAGCGGTCCAAGTGGAGGTTCGTTGGTTCGATGCAGTGACCTTGGTGCTCCGATGCAGGGTTCGAAGAGCCAGCCATTTATTTTTGGTCCACAGCGGTGAGAAGGTTGTTTAATCTGAACAGGTGATGGGCTCCAATTGGCATGATGTGGTAGTGAGATGGTTTGACAGGTGTAATGCAGCGATAGTTTGAATGCTATAGGAACACGGGTGAGTCACTTTTGTTTGAGTGCAGTGAGCATGGTTTGAATGAAGTTTGACGGGTTTGATGCAGCAGACCAGAGTGATTGGCTGATCTGGTCCTCCACATGCAGTGAGACATACTCCAGGAGCTCTAGTACATGATGAGTTATTTGGGGTTCAGCTCTCCCAGCCTTGGTAGGATTGGTGTAGTGTGGCAGGTCCTGGTACTCAGCAAGAGTAACCCCTAATGTGCACACAAAGTGTGTAGCAAGCAAAGCTTACTCTGCATTGAATTGTTCTTTCTTTACCTCAGAGGTTGACAATTTTTGAAAGATCAATTCTCCCACAAGATGTCCAAATGAATTCTTCCTCAGGTGTTTCTCCAAGAGTGAATCAAAGGAGGAGTGGGATTCCCATTCTTTTACAGGCAAACGTACACAGGTGATTGGACTAAAGCAAGCCTCCTTTTTGGGATCCAATTCCAGTTCTTCGGACAAGTGGTCATTGCCTTCTGACATTGCACACTGAGTGTTTTATGCTAAAGGAAGTGGAGGTGACAGGAAGGAAAAATATAGAGAGAAAACAGGTGGTGGAATCTTCCCCCACCTGTTCTGAGCTCTCTCTGTCCTCACCAACTCCATCCCCTTCCCTTATCAATAGCATCAAAGGCCCTTTTGGGATACAGCCCCATTTACTGAGGTTAGTCCTTTTGCGCCGGGTGTGCTCTCGGATGCTTTTTAACAGTATCGTGCCTGCTATGTGGCTGTATTGATGGAGAAATGTGTTACAACACTACACAAACAATCAAAGGCAAGGACCAGCCTTTCTTTCTCCTGCCCTGCAAGTTCACAGGCTGGCACATGTGTGATATCAGTCTAATGGGGCCTTGATAATTGTGAGCAGTCTGCACCTACCTGGGGTCTAATCAGTCAACAAAGACCACCACTCTCACCACACCGCCAAACACCTGACCCTGCTTACCTTGCCTTTGGACACCACATTTCATCTTCGTTGGTCCAACTCCATCGCTGATTTCAGTTATAGAACTCGAAAAGAGTCTCTCCACAGTTTGCTGTCTTCACTTTCCATTGTGGCCATCTTAGAATTGCATTTCTGTTTAAAATGAATGATTGTGTGGTTGCAATGGCTTGATATTTCAGAAAAATATATTGTTTTCAGCAACCCAGTTAGCACCTCAGGTTAGAAAACCTGAGATGATAACAGCAATAAGCACTCAAAACACTTGTGTGTAGGCGCGTTATAAATGCCATATCATATCATATCACTTATTCCAGGGGCTGTAGTGGATGGGAATGGACCAAATGTTACCAACCGGTTCAGCCCCTAGAACTGGTGATTATTTTTTTATTACATTTGAGTGGTGATATAACAACTGGGCCATATAAAGAATGTTATTGAAACATTGTACATAGATTTTACACTTTGAATTAGTCAAATATTAGAACCCAGCAGAGGAGTACGTTTTACCTTTATATATGTCCTTTAAAACTAATATAGGGGACATACACCATTGCGCTCTTGCTTTTCCCACTCCAAAAATATTTTCAGTGTCAAACAGGAATGTCATGCACCATTCACACCCCAAAATACACAAATGGCTATCTCAATCCAGAATGATAGAGAACCTTCAGGACATTCACTACTCTCTATTTAACTTTAATTACAATATGCTCATTTCCCTGCCTCCTACATGAGATCCTAATTCTGTAATCCTTTTCCACTGGCACGATTTTATCAACAGCCTATGGGTTGCGTGTCTCTAAGGAGGAGACACCTCAGTGACTTAAATGCACACTTTTTCTCAGACACTGTTCTTCTTGATTTTGAGGTTGATAAATTATACCATAATTAAACTTGATAATATTGACACGCTGCCATTGAAAGATTTGAGGCAGTATAAATCCAGAATTAATCACTATATAAAAATGTGATTTTATTAAAAATGAAAGGAGTGAAATGTAGTGTCCTGTCTCAAATGCCCCCAATTCTACTTATTTTTAGACAGAAAATTCTCTGTCGGACAACTTTCGCTCGCTATGATCAATTGTGGGGTGCCTAAGTGTACCTCGGTCCCCCACATTGTATTACCATTTATATAGTAACTAATCCCCAACCAACTCAGAAGATCAGCCTATTCATTTTGATGAATTGTGCACCTGTATGTTGGCTTATATTAGCATCTATCATTCCAACACTTAGACTGAGTTTGAACATGACACTATATATGAGCACAAATAATATCCTAAAATAATTATTTATTGAATCATGGCACTCATACCATAATGACGCTCACATGCATTCCTTGCTCTCATGGCAGACCACGCCAATTTGAGGATTGAAAGGATTAGTGGATCACCACAAATTGGTTACTTAACCTGGGGAAAACGAAAATTATATTTCTGGGAAGCAAGCACATTAGTCCTAAATACCTAACATTTGAGTTGCTGTCTCTCTTCCACAATAGCCTAAGATTGAAAGATAATGTTACAAATCTTGGAGGTCAGTTGTGCAATAATCTAGTTTTGACTAGTCATGTTAAGGTCACATGAAATCTATCTGCTTTTTAGCTGTAAAAGCTCAGACAAATAAGACATTTAATGACCAAATATGATGTGCCATTGCAGTAGAAGTTACTAACAATGCTAGACTTGATTACAGCAACGGGATATACAGTGTCCTTTTTGCTAGCCTTTCATGGCATCTTCAACTGCCCTGGAATCCTATAGCGAAACTGAGACATGACATTTTGAAAAGGGATTACACATCCCATTTAAAATGCATAATGTATCTACTCCCACTACAAGCAGGGTTTGTTACATTTCGAATGTCTTGCACACAGCATATTCTATAGGAAACTAACCTCAGCTCATCCCAAAACAAATGTTGAAAATATCTTTATTCATACCATTTGGCATAATAACTAAGATCTGTTAAGGAGTCCCACATTTCCAATACATCCATTTGTGTTAAGATCACATTGGGTAAAGGTTCTGTGGTGTGGACTTACCTGAGAGTTGAGCATGGATTCAAACGTCTTATGCTTAGATAAACCCTTAAAGGCTTCTTCACTTCTAGATTCTAGGGAGTTGATTGGGATGTCCTTTCTGCATCATCTCTTATGTGTTTCAGGTTTCCACTGAGTAGATGATGTCAGGGCATTAATGTGGATCATTTTGCAGTAGTCTTCTTTACCAATGGGCTTATTCTATTACTTTGTGTGTCAATAATTGACAACATAACGGGGTGATTTACAGAAAAACACCCCATGGTTAGATTGCAGATGAAAGTCATACTTATTGTGATTACTCAAGATAGGATTTGAAGGCATTGAGGTTTGCAGCACAAGCAGGTATAGCCAGTGCTTGGGTGTGCAGAAGGTGCGGTCTTGGTGTGCTGCCAGGGACAGAGGCTTATCCCATGGCGGAGAATTGTTCACATCAAGCGTGTTTCCCTATGGTTGCTAATAAAAGCTGAAGATTATCTTTGGGTAGTGCCAGAACAGTAGCTTCCTCTTGGTTAAACTAGCTGGTTTGAGTGGCTGCTTATTGGGAACACTCCACTCATCAAAGCCTGGGTCAGTGAGCCAGGTTAACAGTAAGATAACTGCTGTGCCATCCTGCTACAGTGCCTTTAAAGTGGGAATGGGGTTTTCTTTGGGTGTGGCCATTTCGCAGTATCACGGGGTCTGGTCTCGAGAGCACATTTCTGTGCATTTTGGGAATTCTGAGTGTATGCTATCAGGTGATTAGGCGGGAAGACGGTGTGCTCTCCCAATCACGAGGACCTGATTCATTGAGCAAAATCTTTTATCTTTCCAATAGTTGATGAAGTGGACTCAAAACCCATGAAACCTAATAAACCATGGGTCTGCAACCTTTGGCTCTCCAGATGTGTTGGGCTACATCTCCCTTTAGCCACTGCTAGCATAGTCAATGGTTATGGATCATGGAGGTTATGGATCATGGAAGTCACAGTCCTCAATATCTGAAGAGCCACAGGTTATAGACTGCTGTCCTAAACCAAGAACGATAGGGGAAAGATGTGCCAGTAAAGAAAATGAAAATATACCCACAAGAAATGTGTGCCTCCTTGGCCGTTCAATACAGCCAGCCACCCATGCTCCATTGCATGCATTCTCCTATTTTTTTCCAAACCTATCACCGGACCTCTTGTAACCTGTATTTCAGGTGTGAGTACTGTGGCACATGTTGCTTTGCTTATAATAGTGAATATTGGCATGCATCATATATTGACAGGATTGTGAATATTAGCCAGTGCCGGATCTAGACGGAAATGCTGAGATATTCATGAGCCACGCCTAGAAAGAACGTGGGCATGTAGCAGGCATCACCTCTAGATAGGGAGGCCAATAACCAACCCACTAACAATCTCACCCCTCTGCATACACCTCTCAAACTCTAACCAAGCACAACCACAACCCTAAAGCACAACAAACTGTACAAACTTCACTGCACCGCAGCAACAAAGCAAACCACACATACACCTCTTAAACTCTAACCAAATACAACCACAACCCTAAAGCACAACAAACTGTGCAAACTTCATCACTACACTGCAACAACAAAACAAACCACACATAGATTCGCACAACAGCACATGATGGCTACCGATCGGTGAAGAACCCCGAATTCAGAAAACGGTGTTAACCGAACTGAAGCTGCCAACAGCACATCACTGCTCGCTTGCACTTCTCCTGCTCGTTCCCACTAACTTCATCCCCAGCCCCCTTTTCCTTTTCAGATCCACCAGAGCACTAGGGGACCACTCCGGTGGTGATAGTGCGTGGTAGAAATATCCTTTAACATTAACATTAAGCCTAATATATGCTTTTGCATCAGACTAAACTGTTGGCCTATAAGAATCCTGGTTCAGACACTAAACTCCAACTCCTTTCAAACTCTGCATACAACAAGACATACAGACTAACACATTGAACTATTCCCACCAGCACACACAGACTTCTACAATATACTGCAGCCGACAAAACCCAGACTGCAATGAAAGACCACACATAACCACTCTCTAAATAATTCCCACCACACAGTCTGCTATCCCCTACTTGCATGCACCACTTCCAAAAGTATTTGCAATTAAACATCCAGACTTGAGTCCTGCACCACATAGACCAGTCACCACATCCTCCTGCCTATTCAGACTTCCTTCTCATGACATACATATGAAACATTTTACTGTAAAACATGAATGACTACAAACATCATCATCCCAGAGAACTAACCTATGAACTAGGTATACCAATACTGCACAGATACTTGTTTCTCTCTCTGAAATATGCTCTGCACAACATGACAACAACCCACACAAAGAGGAAGATGTTGCACTTTACAGAGTCTAGCATACTAACAGAAGATATCATTGACATGAATACCTACTGCCAATAAAATCAAACCCAAAAGGTCTGGCTAGTTCCACATGCATTTGCTGTGGGGTGTACATGTGCGTGCATTGTAGATCATTGAACATTTGCTAAGTTTACTCAGATGTCAGTGTGGGTTGGCTTCTTCGGTGTTTGATTTGAACATGTATGTGGTTATGACATATTTATATGTGGGTGTGTCCGTTTTTTTGGTGTGGAACCCAGTAGCAATGGTGTGTCTTCCTATGTATAAGTGAGGCCAATGTATAAGTAATGTGTGTGTGTTCTTTGTATTTAAACTGTATCACTTCTATTTATATAAATGATCTGTTTTCAAAATCTTTGCGTGTACAATTGGGATCCTTTCCAAATACTATTTTTTAACTTTATAATAGCGTGGGGGTGGCCTTACAAAGTAACATCAAAAAGGGTCAGAGCATTGTTGCTGTCATAATTTACAAGACACTCAATGTGAGCAACAATTGGCATTAATAGGCTGCCAACAGCACATCACTGCTCTCTTGCACTTTTCCAGCTTGTTCCCACTAAACCACCCCCTCTCCTCCCCTTTTTCAGAGTCGCCAGAACGCCAGGGGACCACTTCGGTGGTGATAGTGCGCAGTACAAATGTCCTTTAACATTAACATTAATGGCATTGGCACCACAAAGTCAGGGGCACCTTATTGTTGGCAAACAAGTAATGTGTTCCTTCTTCAGTGTCAGTGACATGTGTAGAGATAACTGATTCAAGATCTTGCAAACATTTCATCATAGCGATTCTTGAGTGTGAAAATGAACCAATGCAATACTGATTGTATTCAAAGTATTTTTTTTGATGCATGAATCTGTTGAAATCCAAATACTAACTAATAATCAAAGAAAATTGGTTGTTGTTTGTAAAGCAGAATGTCTGTAATTTGCACCCACCGCTTTTGATAGCTGTAGACTTTCCGGTGAGGAAGTCTATAGGGAGGGTGGACTTTTGACCATCATCTGTGCATGTGCATTAAATAATATCTCAATGTGCACGTAGGGCATATGATGTTAGTGTGTAGTCAACAAGTGAATGTGTGCTTGTGTTTTCTTATGTGCTACTAGTGTGAAATAATATGCTACGGGCTAGAGATGAGTCGAGGTCAAGTGGCTAATTTGCCTGCACCAAATGCAAGAGTCGTGTGCTCTAATCCTGGCACCCACACTTGTCTTGATATGCTATCATAGGCAAATAGTGTTGTGTTGTTATGTGGCGGTGTGTATGGAAGTAGTGTCCATGAAGAGAGAAAAGTCTCAGGCTAGAAGGTTTGCTGCCCAACCACGCAACGCTGGCTTCCATCACGACCACAAGGCGGGGTCCTGGTAGCATAGCTGTGTGTGTTTCATAGCTGGGATGTGTGTAGGTGACACCCAAAACCATGCTTCTGGCATCCCTCATAAACAGACACGCATCCTTCAAAGGAAACATAGAGAGCATTATAAAAACTATCCCTACTGCAGAAATCCACACAAGCATGCATCGCCATCAAAGGCAGCTAGATCACATGTAAAGCTGCCATCGTGTAAGCTCCCTGCTAACGGGCAGATGGAGTAAGCATCTCTGGCTGTACGTACATCATGAGAGGTCAGGGCCAGATAAGAGCGACAGAAATGCAAAAAAGAAAGAGTCCGGATACAAGCATTCTCAATCTGCATCCCAAAATTGGGGACCCACCTACCCATCAGCAGCAGGCTCACCCCCATCCTCGTGCAATTGAATTCAGAAAATAAATCAATACGACCCACTTCAATGAGAACCTTCTTCATAGACTCTAAGGTTAGGCCCCGGAACCTACCCAGCCAAGTGTCCGTCCTGGTGACTACTTTTCACAGACCACTCCCCATGTTCCATCCCCACAGACACGTTCAACGCTGTTGCACGTTCTCTGCTGGCTGTACGTTTTCCCCATTTAAGCCATCTAATGAATGCTTTTTACTCCTAACCAATGTACATTGCTAGGTTACTGGTCAATAAATGGAAACATGTAATTGGAGACAAATATATAAATACATGAGAAAATGACTTTCTTATAAATGAGAAAATGAGTTTGTAAGAGTGAGATATCAGTTAGGTAGGAAATGCTGATCTTCATAACTTGAGATGCATCTTGAGTCTCATCTTCCCCACATAGCTCAATATGTCATCCTGGCCAAATCACTTTCTATGATTATGTTCTATTCTGTATGGTGTGGGTACTCTGGGAAAAAATGGAGTTCTGGTCAAGTGAGTACGTGCCCATTGAGGTTCTAGTTTACTTGTACGACCATACACGCGACTACACTTCACAACTATGTTTGATCAGGGAAATTCTTTTTTTTGTGTCTGGGATCAAATATGGTATAGTAGTGGCTTCCAAGTCCCTGTGACTCTAGGCTCCAATCCCTTTGCCCTATTAAGCACTATGCATAATCCTGGACTATTTATTTTTGCGTGGTCAAAGTGCAGAGTATGACATGAGGTGCTCACAGAGAAGAAGAAGTTCTAGACAAGTCATTCAGACATCTAACCAGGATTCATTCATCCTGTGCCCAGATCTTTGGAACTTCTGGATCATATCGTTGGTCGTGGTTATACTGTATGACTGGTGGCGCTCGTGAATACTGAGGAGCTGTGGTCTAATGGCTTATCTATTATCACAAGAGGCCAGGTATTCGATCTCATCTTCATCACTTGAAAACAATAAGACATCCTTTTCAAATCTCTTCATGTAGCTATGGTGAGGTGTATGGGATATGTCATTCTAACATATGAAGAAGAGTTGTGGTCTAGATGCCAACCTACCAAACTGTGATCTACGCGCTATGGCTCAAAATCCAGTTTCCGAAGCTTGAGCTCAGTGGGTGATTGGATCTAATTTATGTGAGTTCAAGTGAAGTCAGAGACATGCAGCTCATTGCATTTACATTATTTGTGTTTCATGTATCTTTAATCGCAATATGTGTAATCGCTCAGATGTCTACCCAGATTCCCAGAGTCTCTTGCACAATTTCCAACTCTGGTGTTTGACTATAATGTGTGCCAATTTGCTAATGAATTGCTCAATAGGGACCGAGACACATGCATTTTACAGAACGTGTGTTACACTGAGGAGGGTCCTCTTTAAATTTTATTTATTTACTGAGGTATTTTGTTGAGCCGTGAATGTTTACAGATTCCATTGACCTATTCCCCAAGCACATGTAAACGTGTGATTGCTAACTAGTAAAGGGACATTGAGGAGCTAATTTAAAGAACAGATGCAGCTTCACTGGCCACTGGCTAAAGTGGGGGGGAGGATTAGGGGAAGAGACAGAGAGAGAGATTGAGAGAGACAGAGAATGAGAGAGAGACAGAGAGAGAGAGAGAGAGACAGAGAGAGAGATAGAGAGAGAACAGAACGAGAGCTAGAGAGAGGTGGTGGGGGGACAGAAAGAGAGAGAGAGAGAGAGAGAGAGAGAGAGAGAGAGAAAAGCGAGGGAGCGCGAGAGGGAGAGAGCGTTCACATCCCCACATCTGTAGAACTTAGCTTTCACGCCCTCATCTGCAGCCTTAGTTGCCTTAGTTTAGAGCTTTAGCAGAGGACGCAATTGTGTGTGTGGTGACCGGTGTGTAAAAATCACCAAGGGTAGCTTGGAAACCCGCTTTCACGGGATGTTAGACCGCAATTCTAAATCAGGTAGAAGAACAAATGAGAAACATGGAATGCAGGTCTCTATTGTTGGTTAGAACATGGATTAGATATTTTCTGGTTGTCTTAAAAGCATTAATTAAGCTTTGTTAATCCGGTCCGAAGGACATACCGCATGTCAGGGTCTGTAAAGTCTAAGTGAAAGGCCCAAGTACAGCAAAGGCTTTTAATGAGGTTTACAGACCCATAACTCCCAGTACAGCCTGATGTCTGTGTCAAAACCTCTATTAGTACACCTGAAGGAAATACAGAAAAGGGAAATTGAAACAGAAACATGTAAGCAATCTGCCAGATATTTTTTAAAGGACTTTTGAATTGTAAATAGGAATGTGTTTGCACAGTGTTTATTGGTCACCCATTTGGTCACTAGAGTAAGTGTTTATTAACTGTAAGGTGGTGAGAATTAACTTTTGGTAGACCATGGTCGTGAAGAAAGGAAACGGAAATGCGTGTTATAGACACTCACAGGCCTAAGGCCTGAAACGGTCCAGAAAAGGCTGTTTTTTCATGATGCTTGCCACGGTAGCAGCGGGACACGTCAGAAGTGTTGTGTAGGGGTACACAGCAAGAGACTGGGCAGAATTTCAAGTGGTCACACAGCTGGGCTCTGCGTGAGTCAGGGCACTGAGAGGAATGGTAGCACAGGAAGCCTGAATGAACACGAGGTGGGTGACACCTTGAGTCATTGGTGGCTCAGCAAACTCTTAGAGATGGAATATTGAACAATCACAACATAAAATGCACCTTCCAGTGGCTACTAATAAGCCATTCTGTCCTGGAGTTGTGGGCTAAACAAATACTCAAATCCAGAGTCAATATGCTACCGGTTTTTGAGAAAGCCATCAAGAGCACCATAGAGTAACAGTTAAAATCGTAGTTCCCACTCACACAGCTCACTCCAGTTGATTGATATACATAAGCCGATATCGATGGTTCTGGATAGTGGGGGAAAGCAGAGTTCGTCAGCTAGGCACTTGAAAAAGTGGACACTTGCTTCTCAGGCCTGTGTGTGCCTCAAAACCAGAAAACATGCCTCACAATTTGCAGAGTATTTCCCTAGTGGAAAACTTCAAATGAACATCTGCACTTTTCAACCTTCCTGCGGGGTCTGTAGGGCCAGAGAGCACGTGGTCAGGAATGACATCTCTGAGGCTGTGCTTGTGAACGGCAAGGAACTGCATCCTGCACTTTACAGGCAGCTTTAGAGTGTCATGATGGGCACCAACTGTGCATAATTCCAAACCAGAAGACGGTGGGCCTCATTACGGGTCCTGCGGCACCCCTGCTGGTGCTACCGGCGGGTTTCCGCCGGATCTGTAAAACATTACCAGTGGCGACTTCCCAGTGCCACTGGGCTATTACAAGTCAGGCGGCCGGGAAGTCAGGCGCCGGTAATTTCGTTAGTCCCCGTTCCCATAGAGTCCAATAGGACTCTATGGGTATGGGGACATGTGAGTACCAGCACTGTTCTTAACGGTGCCGGTGCTCCCGTGAAAACTCTGTGGGCGGGTGCTGTCTTGCCCGGCAGGTCTGACCTGCTGAGCGGGAGGGTTCAGAGGGCACCCTGTGTGCCGGTCTGGAATCAACAGTGGCAGTATGCTTACCGGCACCGGTGTTTCCGGACCGGCACACTTAGCATGAGGCCCAGTGCCTGCCATTTCAAACTTTCATGATGGTGCTTGCCATGATATAATGTATAAAAATTCTGCAATACTATTTTGATAATAAATATTAATTGAGTGCAGACCAAGCTTCAGGAAGCAACAACTCACTTTAGAATCAGAAAGGGGAGAAGACGGTGCCGAAAGCAGAGAAACAAGGGAACAGGAAGCTATCAACAGGTGAGAATGGGCAGTTTGGCCACAAGGGATCTGCAAGCAAACCGGGGAAGAAACAGTTGAAAGAGTTGGGAGCAGATTACCAATGCTCGGGTAGGGTGGGGAGTCAAAGGTGTGCCGATCTCGGTGTTGGGGAGGAGCCATTCCTCAAAGTGGAGGGTCTTGAGTTCCTTCCAGAACTGCATCTCTCAGGATGGACTTTGCTTGACTCTAAGAAGTCCTAGAAATGCTAAATGCATGTTTCAACAAGTGTGACACTGCATGACATAAGACCTGAAACTACATTCCCCAAGAGGCATTGCAGTGGGTGTCTGTAAGAACAGACCTGAAATATTCAATGACATGTTGCAGGGCCAAAGGAAGAAAGCATCTTACATAATGTATAAAATAATAATAATAATTTGGCACTTATATAGCGCTATACCCACGGTGTGTGGTGCTCATTTATCGACCTCCGAAGGATGAAAGGCTAAGTTTGGCCCCGCCGGGATTCGAACCTGCCTTAGCAGGCTCTGCACGGATGTCAAAGCGAACGCTCTACTCGCTGTACCACTTGACCGGCTATGTCAACACTTGAGGTTTGTCTGCTCTTCCCAGTGTTCCGGTCTGGACTATTGTTCTGTAAGGGCCAAGTGTGCGGAACCCACCCCTCCCTGGAGTGGCTTGCAGACGGTGGTAAGTGTTGTCAACTATTGGCTTGGAAGATGTTATTTCCTCTAAAAAGAACTTAGCAACAATTGGTGTCCTTTGCCATGAACCCCAGAATCCACAATTAATTGTTTGACTGAAATCTTGAATTTTCATTCCGGCTAAGGTTGTGAAGAGTGGCACCGCGTGCCTTCAAAAATTGCATCTATGTCAAATCATTGTGGTAAGCTGCTGGCAGTCCTGAACGCAAATACACCTGGGCAAGCGCTGCCACGCTCTTATGCCTGATAAAACTGAGCCAGGATGTATGGATGTAGGACATTCCATTCTGGTGGACATTTCAGCACATTTTACTATGCGTTTTAAGCAGGGCACCCCCCCATACCACATGGCGTGCTGCCTCACCCTTTTCCCTCGACCCCATACTCCATATTCCTCTACCCCTGGCATTCTACCTCCTAAAGATTTCTCATGATAAAATGTGCAGAAATGTCCTTTGGGGAAAATGAGGCAGGGCTTTGCTTGGCTACCCGTGGTACATCTCTCAAAACAGACTGTACTGAGTTTCTGAAAACATGAAACAAGCGTGTTTGCTTTTTCAATGGGAAAATCCCATTGAAAAACCATGTGCGAATCAGGCCCACACACTTTCCTACCTTCATGATGGTGACACACAGCTTAACATGCAACCAGAAATCCAGAAATCGAAAATCCCATGATGCTCTATGCTAAACTCCATGCAGGTCTGGAGATGGGGTTGTCTAGTGCTGTCTTATGGGACACTGTGAAGCTTGAAACTACAACCCCCAGGGTTCACAGTGCTGAGATGCTGTGCTAACTGGAATAAGAATCTGCGCTGTAAGCCTTCCTGATCTTGTGATGATGGAACACCACACAGCCATATTCTGATCCTCACTGCATGCATACCATTGAACTACTGAGAGAGCTAAGACTGAAATGTCAACCCTTTCAGTCGTCCAGGTGCTGGATAACGTGCCACCAGAAACGGTACCGTCCTGAGAGTGTGGTGCAGATTTCTGGAAGGTATAGAGCTGAACTAATACCTCCCAAACCAGGTTTGGTGCAGGAGAATCCTGCCTGTACACTACAACTTGTTTGTAAAGCATGAATGTCCTCACTTTTAAAGTTTCCAGTGATCGTCCAGTTCAAAGCGACAAGGATCAGTTGACAATCTCTCCCTCAAATATCCAGGCGTCCCCCCTGGTTCCTGCTCAGTTCTGCCTGCTCGCTACACTTTGCAGCGATCTTGTCTATGTTCTCAAGTTAGGTGTTGGGATCAGTGTTTACAACGAGCAAGAGGTTGTTATGGTGTCTATGATCACAAGTAGAAAGTAGGAAGAAGCGCTCCCCATCAGAAGTCACTATGAGGAAGGTTTATCATGTGACATGCACAATACGTCATGCACTGCACATTCCACTGTGTGCCGAAATAACTGAAACGGGAAGTGGAATGTCTTCGGGTCAGTAACTATATCTAGTGATGTGTTGTGTGCTACGGTCATGTCATTTCTGAAGCCATAATCTGAATGTCAAACCTCCATGTGCTATTGCACCTAATAGCATAGAGTCGGAAATGGCTTCTGGTTGCATCCACTATGCAGAGTTACTGGAAGGCCTGAATCTGCAAACTGCATCTCCCTGATGTCAGATACGCTGCAACCAGAAACTACATATCCAAAGATGCAATGTGCTGAGCTGTTGGAAGACCTGAGAAGAGAAGTTTGCGTGTTATCAGCTTTGATGCCTGCATCTGGAATTTGCTGTGTTTCGATTTTCTAAAGATGGATACGCAAGGCCATCAATGCCATCTCCCAGGGAGCACCGAGCTCTGCACCGGGAAGCTACAGAGCTGATATCATTGATGGCATGGCATACAGATCCAACCCTTAAAGGGATGGGAGCAAACAGTTCTGCTTGTGGCAATCAGTGGTAAGATAAAACATATGTGTAGTTCTGTTTCTTCAGTGTCAACCCAGTCAAGATGTTCTGAGTAAAGAAAAACAAGACCAACTGGCTTTGTCAATGCATGTTTTAGCATACGATCCATGTAAGTACACGCGTGTGTCACCAATAGGTGGAGCACAGCCCAACTCAATGGCACTCAGATCATGAACCTCAATGATGAATGTCCATGCTGTGCTTCATCCCTCTGACAAGCAGGTTACAGGTAGAAGCCTGCATCAAGTGCATTGCCAACTGAGTTATCCTATCTAGCATGGCAATTATTGAATGGCCTATTAAAAACAAGTAGCCCCACAATGTCTCGTGAGTAGTGGCATTGCCCGAGCTGAGACCTGTCAGCAAACAAAAATGACACCTTCTGCCCCCAGCCCTCACCCCTCAAATTGGGCTGGGCTTCTGCAATATATAAATAGCACTTGGAACCTTGATTTCCTAAACGTGCGAATGCAGGCGAAGACAGAGCTGCACACTGCCATTCAGGTATGTAAACACTCACGTGGGCTTCGAAAACAAATTGTGATCTTCAGGAGTCACATTGCTTTATCAAAGCCAACCCGACACCAGCTTTTCTAAGTAAAAGAAGCCAAAATAATCTGCCTTTGTCAAGGCTTGTCTATAGCATTGTGGTCGCGGCCACAATTATACGTGTTGCTGCATACACCTGTTGCCAGCAGCTGCTATCCGTTCAAATCAATCACACTCAGTGGGTCGCCTAAAACGAAGTACTGCCCACTGCGACAAGAGGGTGACTCACAGCTCTCTGAAGGAAGGACATTTACACACTGAGCTGTCCATTTAACATAACATTTACAAAAGAAGCTAATAACAGCACATTGCTCGACAATCACTCTGAAAGACTGGCATTGCCCACTGACAGCAGTATCACCTTTCAGGGAATTTCCCTGGGTATTATTATTATTATTATTAATAATATTATTAATAATATTATTATTATTATTATTATTATTATTATTATTATTATTATTATTATTATTATTATTGCTGTTGTTAATAATAATAATAATAATAATGATCATAATAATAATGATCATAATAATAATAATTTAAAAAAGGATAATAATAATAATAATAATAATAATAATAATAGTAATTATTATTATATCATTATAATTTTGTTTATACAATGAAAACGATATCACCTTCATTCCAATGTAATTGTACATTTAATGTACACCACTCTGCATCATCTGCAAATATGCGTTTTTATTTTAAACAATGAAGTGTACAAAAAATGTGGGCTCTTCCATTTAAACCCTCATGTTGCTGAATTCTGAGAGATTATCGAAGGAAGAAAGAAGTGGGAGGAGTGTCCCCATTGTGACCTTGTCTTAAATATAATGTACTGCAATCTTTGACATGATAAAGCTAAGATTAGCATACACCATTTGTACGATGAAATGCCTGGACAAGTCCCCCGAAAGCGCCGGCAATCCCAGTCAGTGTGTGGTGTTCCCAGTCGTTCCTGGCCTCCACATGTGGTTGGAAATCCCTGCGGTGTTATTCACACCTCGCATTCCCGGGCCGGCTGCTGGTGGCAGGAGCACGAGCCGTACTCGTTGATGATCACCAGGGCCCCCTCGATGTGGTTGGGCTTGTAGTCCACGTAATACTCCTGGGCCGACATGGCGGCCATTTGATGCATCGTCTGTTTCTGCTTCTGCTTCCGGCGCTGGGTCACGAAGCATTGCCTGAGCTGCCGAAGGCTGGCCGGGAAACACTTCCAGGACACGTAGAGCACCAGCACCACAATGAGGAAGGAAAAGATCAAGGCCATGGTCCCAGTCACCACTTTGTGGATCTGGGCCGTGTTTTCTGAGAGTTCAGTGGATAGAGTTACAGTCAACACTTCTGTGGTCCTCTCCAACTCCATGTCCTGTACCTCGCTGGAGATTAAATTGGTGGGCCCGGTGAGGGCGTGCTTGGTGGTGTTTTTGGCAGCTAAGAGGTCAATGCTGGTTGGGCCTCTTTTGTCCTCACACAGGTGGAAGGCGAAGACAGCGTCCAGAATGTCCTCACCCTGAGCATAATCAGGAGTGGTGCAGAGCAGGCTAGTATCGGAGCGTCCCTGGAAGTTGCTTAGCCATGACGCCAGAGCACAAACATTGCGACTGCAGTCCCAGGTGTTCCCTGACAGACTGATACTTGTCAAGGACTTCCAGGAGGTTAGGATGCGTGGGTCGATGTGTGTCAAGCGGTTGGAGTCAAGTTGAAGCACATCCAGTTTGGGCACGGCCTCGAAGACGTGCGGCTCAATGTACTCAATCTCATTGCCCGAGAGGTCGAGCTTCTCCAGGTTCCAGACAAAGTCAAGTGTGTTGACCACAATGGCCGCCTTGTTCCTACGAAGGCAGAGGGAGTGCAGAGAGAGTAGCCGCGGAAAGTGGGCCAAGTTCACCTTCACCAGATCGTTGTGCTCCAGGTGAAGCTCGGTCAGCTTGAGGAGCCCTGCGAAGGAGTTGCGGGCCAGGCTCTTGAGCTGGTTGTAGCCCAGATCCAGAAACTTGAGACTACGGCAGTCCTGAAAGATACGCACAGGCACAAACTGCAAGGCATTGGAGCGGAGGTGCAGGGTGGTGAGCTTGCGCAGACCGTGGAAGAGTTCAGGCCCCAGGGCCTGCAGCAGGTTGTAGGACAGGTCTATGCTGCGTAGGTTAGGCATGTTCCGAAAGGTTGCGTTTGGGAGCTGAGTGAGCCTATTGGAGCTCAGGGTCAGCTCCTTCACTCTGCGCAGCCGCTGGAAGGCATGGTCCTCGAGTGAAAAGATGTGGTTGTGGTCCAGGTAGAGCCATGTGAGCTGCATCAGCCCCACAAACTGGTCCTCGTGCAGTTGTGTGAGGCTGTTGTAGCGCAGCGACAAGCCCATCACCCCGGACAGATTATGGGGAATTTCTGTGAAATTCAGTGACTCGCAGTAAAAGAGCCTTCCGTCACACCGGCACAGCCGGGGGCAACCACCATGCGCCAGTGGAATCAGATTCCCCAAGATGCCCAGCAGGCACATCATCCAGCAGGGGGTGTTCCTCAGCCACCAGTTTGAGCAGGGACCCAGGGGAAGGATATCCATTAGCGAGAAGAGCTCCACCTTTGCTTGAGAATGTCCATTGAGTCTTTTCCCCCGGAAATCCTACATCATTTTTTTGTGTGGGGGAAAAGGCAATGCAGACACCTCGGTGTTGGAGGAAGCAGGTGTCTTGCAGGAGTTAAAGTTGATCAGTTAGTCGAGTCAAAAGGGTGTCTGCTTTTTCTGACCATGGTACTCGATCAGAAAAATCTCCGTGATAAGTTAAATGGACAGAATAAAATATTCCTTCAGGAAAGGAGCCTTTGAAGAAGTGTCTCACCCACCCTTCTTTCCAGGGAGTGACAAGGTCCATTCAGCTGCCTCCTTTGTGTTGCGGCGCTAATTGTATGCAAGACTTTTTTAAAAAGACCCTTCTGTGTTAGCAAAGCAGTCCGTCTCGGTGCGGGCAATGGCAGACAGCTCCCGGTGCCGAAGGAACGGGCTGGAACCGGCCGATGTCGGCGGGGTTGATGTATCCAGAACCGCAAGTTCCCCGAGTGCCAGAGCCGGGCTCGTCCTCCTGCCCCGCGCTCCCTCCGCCTGTCTCCTCCGCCCGTCTCCCTGCAGTCAACAGCAGCTCTCCCTGGGTGGCGGGGAATCCACGTCTTCTGCTAATGGCTCCGCGGGGATCCGACACTCTGCTGCTGCCGCTGCTTCGCGCGCAGTGTTTTGCGCGGAGCACCATTGACCGGCGCAACCTTGTCCTCCTGCTGCCGCCGAGTCGCCTGGCAGCGCGGTCCCGGGGAAGCTGTGGAGGTCTCGCTTTCCCATGCCTCTGTCGCCAGGCTCGTTAGGTGATGCGAGGCGGAGGAGGAGGGAGGGATGCAGAGAGGGTGGCGAGGGAGAGGCTGTTTCCTCCTTTCTGCCGAGCGCCGGATTCACTGCTGCTGGAGCATGCAGAGGCGCTCAGCGCTCACTCAGTGCCGTAAGCGCCACACGCTTGCACGCTGCGCCCCCTCGCAGACGGGGGCGGATTGAAAGGGGGTGGGTGCAAAGGAGGTGGGCGCAGACCAGGAGTTTGAGTAATAACGGGTAGCAATATATGTTCAGGGATAAAGGAATGCGGGACCCTCGTTCCTGGCACGTTCGGGCTTCTTTAATCCACATGTATGGGCGGCCCAGGCGGAGAGGAAGCAACAAGCACATCCCATCTCCGAGACATACCACACGCGCTGCCCCTTTTCATGTTGTTCCAATGACTCTTTGCGACAATCTTCTGTCGGGTTTGCCTGATGACAGAATTCCGTCGTGCTTTTTTCGAAGCGGGCTTACATGTCCATGGCCCCGGCCTTATATTCTGCAATTGTGACTGTGACTTTTGTTCTGAATGCTCTTAATTTGACGGCCATTTCAGTGGGTGTTCGTCTGCCTGCGGCGTCGGCGTCTTGGCGCGTGTTCTCTGGGGCACCGGTGACTTGGCGCGGTGACAGGGGCACGCGCCGGAGCCCCTGCCCTGCCCGCAGTCCTCCCTGCATGAGCGTGGCAGCGTCGCCCGCGAATTCAGCAGCAGCAGCCAAGAGCCATGTCACAGGTCCATTCGGTTGGGTGCCTGGGCAATGCCCGCGCGATGTGTTGCCTGGGACCGCTTGGGTGTGTGCAACACAGGGAAGAGCGCCGTGTGACTCTCACTCCGGGATCTGATGAGGGGCTGGGGGCTTAAATGAAAGGAAGCCCATTCAGTCACTGCCCCCAAACCCTCCATGCATAGATGGGCTATAGCACAGCCACGTCCCCGTTCCCCCGGCGTCCTCCCACGCTCCCACCTATCCGCCCGTAAGTTTACAGGGGAGCGTGAAGGGGGCTTCCTTTAATAAACTGCCTAACATTGTCATATTGCTCTCCTATCAAAGATGAATTCATCAAACCCTCCATAAACCAAAGTGCTGCAAAGGTTGCGTACAATCTGTATGTATGTATGTATTTATTTATTTATATTTATATTGTGCTTTTTTAAGGCGTTCATACAACAAGTATATGTTTACAATGAGCCTAAGAACTCGTCGGTCATTGACAAACAAGGAGCGAGAAATAAGGGCCGCAAACGGGCAGGGCAAACCCAGCAGGGTATTTTTAATTAACAGATATGGCTGAGTTAGAACAACGTTTTTCAATTGGAAAATCCATTGAAAAACGGCGTGTTAATCATGCCCAATAGTGATGGGATTGGTGGGTAAATAGTTTTGGGTGGTGCCTAACGGCCTGATTCACAAGAGCGTGTTTTTCAATGGGACAATCCCATTGATCAAATCTTTGTGAATCAGAAATGTAGGGGTGAATAGAAAGTGTGTGAAGACACTTCTGGGGGTGCTCAGGGAGGAAATGGCTTGTAGGTTTGGGCTATTCATCTTGAGCAGTGGCAAGCGTAGCTTGGGGTCTGTGACCCCGGGCCTGGTTTACAAAAAACGTTTTCAATGGGATTCAAACTCGCTGTTGTATTTCAGGCCCCTAGTGTTTGTTTTGTAAGTGGTGATAGTGGGTTGTGGGTTGGAGGGCGATGATTGGTGCTGAGTAAGAGGGGGGGTGGCCGGTGAAAGCATGCACCCCATTTTAATGTTCCCTGAGTAACAAAAGATTATATAATGTGTCTCTAACCAGTCATGGCGGTAATATAGCTCATAGGGTTGAGCGTTCGCTGCTGCGATCTTTGTGTGATCCGCAGGTCGCAGGTTGGAATCACGGCACACCCACCCCAGCCTTTTATCCCATGTAGGTCGACAATTCGGTTCCAACTTCTGTTGGATGATAATTGTATGCAACTGCTCTATGGTCCCGGGGAGGATAGCTCGGTGGCAACGTGCTTGCCTTGGAAACAAGATTACATGAAGCAACACAGGTTCGATTCCTGGGTCCACACTTAGAAACCTCTGAGTATTAAGCACGTTATAAATAGGCAACTAAGAGAATTCCTGTAACAGCGCCTCAATGCCCCCCAGGTTGTGTGAGTGCCTTAAAAACGCAAATAAATGAAATATGTATAGAGATTTGGCGAAAGTGCTCAATAAAAAACAATGTCATAGCACAGTTTGCTCAAGGCGGGACAAGTCAAAAGCTTTGGGTTTAAGAAATTGTATGAGTTATAACCTCGTTGTTATAGTTGATTTTTTTTGCCGAGCCACAATGTTAATCTGGGATTGTATCCCGCTACCAGTCCTGCTGCCGTCATATCTGCTTCTGATCGGAATGTTCTGGTCTATGACACGGTTAAATATCCGTTCTGCCCCTGCGCGTGCGCACATCCGGTGCTCCAAGTGAACGTGGGCAGAAAATGTCAGTAGGAAACATGCATTCGCTTCTCTAACGCGCTCAAATGTCACAAGATTCAATAACATGCCCACAGTACACATGAAAATGAACACATTCCATACCCACTGACAATTCGCAGCTCTGGCGCTTCCTGCCATATTTAGGCGCAATAATAACCAGAAAAAAATAACCTCTCAAGCACATCACTTGAGGGCTGTGCGGTCTGGAAAAGCAACAGCGCCATTTTCCCCCCAGTGGTCGGTCTACGGAAAAGCACCCTCCACACAAGGCTCTCCTGTTTCAAGTGAATGTGGTTTGGGGAGATGTTCCCCAAAGGTACTGAGGCTACAAATGAGAAGTTGCAAACTATTCAGATATTTAAGTCGGAATACATTCACTTTTCAAAACCAAAAATCCAGAGGCATTTAGAAAACAATATTATAATAAATAATAATGAAATTAAAATAATAATAATAATGATAATAATAATAATTATACTAATAATAATGGAAATGACTAATCGTTGCTTGTTCGTGTATTGTTATTGGTTGAATGGGCTGCCTGTGTGTGGATGCAATGGAAGTAAGGAGGTCTGTGTCCCATGCAATTGAGAGACGTGTTGCCAGTGACACGCGACGTGACACTACCTCGATTACGATTTCAGACATAGTCCTATTGCGTGTGGGGACAGTGAGCATTCTTCCATTTGCACCCCGGGGAATGCATTAGCCAGGGTGCCGTGAAACACGCTCTGCCCACTCCTCGCCTGTGCTGGAGGTGTGTACTACTTTCGAGGGGCAATCGTGGTATTCCTATTTCAGAAAGAACAACCCTGCTGCTCAAAGCACCATTGTACACGTGATGGACCAATGGACCCATCTGAACAGCAGGTGGAATAAATCATAAACGGCCCCTTACAAGCGAGCAAAACATTCAAGGGAGGTTTGAAAAATCCACCTCATCCAGGAGTCTCTGCAAGTCATCAGTCTGTAGCACGTACGTCTGTCCCGACACCCACACCCAAGGTTCTTCAGCCTCTATCAAACACACACGCCCGCAGTTCAGAGCACCTGCCATGTCAGACACACACACACACACACACCTCACTTGCTCCATACACCAGCCATGAAAAACACACACACACACTCCTGCCCAACTCTGCTGCGGATACTGCTGAAATATCAAACACACACACACACACAGACACACCTCTCTTCTGACTATGCTCCTCGCACAGGAAACAGGGCAATGCAAAGATCCCGGCACACAGGCTCAGCAGCACACAGACCTCTCATGCATCAACAACCCTCACTCCAGAGACTGTCACACAGGCGCCCAAACATAGCCACGGTCATTGAAGCGCATGCCACACGGATGCAGCCTCGTTCTGTGCACCGTCATAGCCACGCAGAGACACCTCACACAGTAACCTGCGCAGAGGCGCATGCCACACGGATGCAGCCTCGTTCTGTGCACCGTCATAGCCACGCAGAGACACCTCACACAGTAACCTGCGCAGAGGCGCATGCCACACGGATGCAGCCTCGTTCTGTGCACCGTCATAGCCACGCAGAGACACCACACACAGTAACCTGCGCAGAGGCGCATGCCACACGGATGCAGCCTCGTTCTGTGCACCGTCATAGCCACGCAGAGACACCTCACACAGTAACCTGAGCAGAGGCGCATGCCACACGGATGCAGCCTCGTTCTGTTCTGTGCACCGTCATAGCCACGCAGACACCTCACACAGTAACCTGCGCAGAGGCGCATGCCACACTCACGCCTCGTGTGTAGAAAAGAGACATAGCCACACCATTGCCAGCCCATAATCATACCACAACCCACACACAAACAGTACACACAAGTCAACAAGAGCCAATGCCCAAAAAACACATGCACACAGGCACGTACACGAGGGCGCATCTAGGTACCTACCCCTATCAGAAGTGAAATTGTACACACCCCACACACTCACATATAAGCACATTCCACACCCATGATTCGGTCCACCCTGGAAACCATGCAGAACCTCTCTCTCTCTCTCTCTCTCTCTCTCTCTCTCTCTCTCTCTCTCTCTCTCTCTCTCTCTCTCTCTTTCTTTCTCTCTCTCTCTTTCCCCCCCCCACACTCTAGACAAGTGAAACAGGATCAGGCACCACAGATAGCCACAAGAACAACATGCGCCTGCCACCACACAATCCAAACAGATACTGCAAAATAAAAGCATTCAATGTCAATAGCATGAGCAGTGATACAGAGGTCGGAAGCTCACAGATGTAAAGACGCACTATCAAAAACACCTCATCAACAGAGGGCTGGCATGTGGCAAAATGGAACATTGCACTAGGATATGTGGGTTAGACTGGCTTGCAAGGGCCTCACGAACACACAACAGCTGCCGGACCAGGAGTCCAAAAAAAAAACGACACACTTGTCAACCCGAGTACCCGGGGAGTTATTGAACGCTCGGCACCCAAAAGGCGCACGATATACAGGGGTGCGTCGGGTGACCCCAGCACCATTTCCCCGGGAGATCAGAGCACGAAGCCTGTGCAGGCAAGCGTGCAGCGCCCGCACCACACACCACGGGGGGCGGTGGGGGGGCTCCCCGCAGCCGCGTCGGTGGTTTCCCCCTTTAGACGTGACCAGGTGAATGAATCATCGGACAGGTAGCAAAGCTGAAGGAAGAAAAACAAATACGGGCTTATCTGGGACGGTGTTGGCCCAGTGCCCGCTTTCATATCGGATCTCTCTGCACCCGCTGCTCCCGCGAGTAGGTTCGTGTAGCCAATAAGTGCAGAGCGACGATGCCATCCTTCACTAAGGGCAAAAAAGGGTTACGCGTACAGGGGCCCCCTTTTTAACTGGCCCTATGGCACAGACAATCACGTGCGGTGAATGTTACCAGTGTGTTCTCAGTGTGGTAATCGATCGTCATCCTGCACGAATTCAGTTAGAACAAGCCTCACCCTAGAATACATTGCACCAATGTGGTTTGGTTCATTTCCTGGCCCGTGGGCACGGGGTCGCCTCGCGCCACTTGCATTATTTCGTGTTTTGGAGAACTGTGGTGCAGTCTCACTATTCGAAATTTAGCAGAAGCTAATGAGAGGGCACGTGATGTCACGCGGTTTGCCAAGATTGCCAAATCAGAGCCCCCACGGAAGCCACCCGTGTCGTGCCATGCGCTTCATACGCCAGAATGCCAGGGCTGGCAGGGAGAGGGCGAGGAGAGAGGCAGCAGGTTGGAGCGCGGAAGCTGGGGTTCGCGGGGGTCTCGGTGTGCGCCGGCGGTTCCTTCGTCATATATAAGAACACGCAGAGGCATTGCTAGGACACAACTAAACGGGTCACGCTGTCGGAGACAGGGCTGGGGGTGAGAGGCGGGTGGGCGGGGGGGTCGGGCGAAGCATGGCCACCTTAAGTAGAAGGGTTGACTAAGGTTATCTGTCGCAACTTGCGCGTGCGGGGGTCTAGCTGACCCCGAGCAGCAGCAGGTCGCCTAGGCGGTATGTGTGTGTGGCGAGAGGGGGTTGGGGGCCAGGTGAGGGGTAGTGGGGGGCGCCGTCCCGCCCCGCTG
This sequence comes from Ambystoma mexicanum, assembly GCF_040938575.1. NCBI lineage: Eukaryota > Metazoa > Chordata > Amphibia > Caudata > Ambystomatidae > Ambystoma > Ambystoma mexicanum. The sequence continues at coordinate 1,511,817,861 of NC_090937.1, read as the reverse complement.
TACACGTGTGTTACGGCGAGCTCTGAGCACGCGATGCCTAGCGGTTGCTGTGGAATTACACCCACGAAGAAAAAACTCCACCCAAAAAAAAAGAAAAAGGCTGGGAAATCGGATGGCTGTCTCCGCTCCAGTGCCTGCCGTTTCCCACGCGTGCAACGCAGCCTGGTTATCAGAAGGTGAAATGAGGAGCCGCATCTGCTCGCGGAATCAGATTGCTGTGTGGGACTCAGGAAGGGCTCGGCCGCCTCTGAGTGCAAAGGCGCTAGAAGCGCTGCCCACAGTGCAGCGTGGGCCGCGTGCAATGTGTGTGTGCTCGGGCCACATATGAGCCTGGTAAGACTGGTCAGGGTGCTAGTGGACCTCCTGCAGGGAGCACCCCGCGCTGGCGCAGCCTTTTCTCCTTCAGGGGTCCTAGTGGTGACTTACCTGGCGGCACAAACACTGCGACAACAAGTTAATGACCTCGACTACTCAGTGTGCGTTGTGCTGCCTACACGCTGAGCCAGAGTCATTGCCAGGGGGGGTTGGTGGTGGGGGGTGGCTATAGTCCCGTGTCTTTTGGAGGTAGGCCCATATAGAATCTCAGGGGCTGCAACAAAAAAAGGCTAGCTAGCCCCCACAGTCCCGACATTAGCGTAGCCAAGGATCTCTTTCCAGACCTAGCAACAGCAAGTGGCATACCCGTTAGCAGCAGTTGAAATGAACACAGGCCGACATTTAATATCGGAGCGACAACAGGGCAAAAAGGGAGAATAGACATCATTCATTTTTTTCAGGGAAGGAGCTCAGTAAGAAACCTGGTTTATTCGTAATATAACACGTAATTGGTGTAGCAGCTTGTCTCCGTAACAACAGGTGCCTTCCCCTGACAAATTAAAGTGACTCAATGTTACTCATTGTTTATGACTTGATGATGTGCACACCGTCTAGAAAGCACGTTAGCCCCAGATCTCTGCAGCAGGCGCATTACCCCACCGGGTTACACTTCCTAACACAATCATGTAAAATATATCTTCGAAAAAAATAAACAAATAACCCTGCACATCATACGTGTCCCACATCTAAAAGGTTTCATGTGCCAGCCTGCTTGCAAGGCAGAGGTGATATGTCAGTTTCATGGAAAAAGTCGATCATTTATTTTACAAACTCGCATATTCTGTAAATATGTTTTTTTTATTTTGTTTTAAACAAACAAGATTACAAAAAAAAAAAAACAACGTGGTACCTTTTCTTTACACTCTCGTGTTCCTGAACACTGACTGGTCTGGAATAGGAGCAAGAGATGGACGTTTTTGTTTAGTTTTTTGATTGCCAATAAGTCATCTTTCATCTTTTTTTTTTTTTTTTACATTTGCTGCCTTGCAAATTTAAGACATGATAAAGCTAAAGTATCCAGTCTGTCAGCGAGAATCCTCTTACATGTGTTTTTGTTGTTGCCATGAAATGCCTGGACAAGTCCCCGAAAGCGCCGGCAATCCCAGTCAGTGTGTGGTGTTCCAAGTCGTTCCTGGCCTCCACATGTGGTTGGAAATCCCTGCGGTGTTATTCACACCTCGCATTCCCGGGCCGGCTGCTGGTGGCAGGAGCACGAGCCGTACTCGTTGATGATCACCAGGGCCCCCTCGATGTGGTTGGGCTTGTAGTCCACGTAATACTCCTGGGCCGACATGGCGGCCATTTGATGCATCGTCTGTTTCTGCTTCTGCTTCCGGCGCTGGGTTACAAAGCACTGCCTGAGCTGCCGAAGGCTGGCCGGGAAACACTTCCAGGACACGTAGAGCACCAGCACCACAATGAGGAAGGAAAAGATCAAGGCCATCGTCCCAGTCACCACTTTGTAGATCTGGGCCGTGTTTTCTGAGAGTTCGTTGGGGGGAGTTACTGTCAATACGCCTGTGGTCCTCTCCACCTCCATGTCCTGCACATCGCTGGGGATAGCATTAGTGGGCCTGGAGAGGACCATCTTGCCGCTGTTGTTGGCTGCTGTGAGGCTGACACGGGTTGGGCTTGTGGATTCCTCACAAAGATGGAAGGCAAAGACAGCATCCAGGACGTCCTCACCCTGGGCGTACTCTGGGGTGGCGCAGAGCAGGCTGTTGTCCGAGCGGCCCTGGAAATGGCTTAGCCAGGAGGCCAGGGCACACACATTGCTGCTGCAGTCCCAGATGTTCCCCGACAGGCTGATGCTGGTCAGGGACTTCCAGGAGGCTAGGATGCGTGGGTCGATGTGTGTCAGGCGGTTGGAGTCTAGTTGGAGCATGTCAAGTTTGGGCACCGCCTCAAAGACGTGCGGCTCAATGTACTCAATCTCATTGCCCGAGAGGTCGAGCTTCTCCAACCTCCAGATAAAGTCAAGCGTGTTGACCACGATGGTTGCCTTGTTCCTGCGCAGACAAAGTGAATGTAGGGAGAGTAGCCGCGGAAAGTGGGCCAAGTTCACCTTCACCAGATCGTTGTGCTCCAGATGAAGCTCGGTCAGCTTGAAGAGGCCTGCGAAGGAGTTGCGGGCCAGGCTCTTGAGCTGGTTGTAGCCCAAGTCCAGGAACTTTAGACTGCGGCAGTCCTGAAAGATACGAACGGGCACAAACTGCAGGGCATTGGAGCGGAGGTGCAGGGTGGTGAGCTTGCGCAGACCATGGAAAAGGTCCGGCTCCAGAGACTGCAGCAAGTTGTAGGACAGGTCTACGCTGCGCAGGTTAGGCATGGTCCGGAAAGTAGTGTTTGGGAGCTGAGTGAGCCTGTTGGAGCTCAGGGTCAGCTCCTTCACTCTGCGCAGCCGCTGGAAGGCATTGCCCTCCACTGAGGAGATGTGGTTGTGGTCCAGGTAGAGCCACGTGAGCTGCATCAGCCCCACGAACTGGCCGTCGTGTAGCTCGGAGAGGCTGTTGTAGCGTAACGACAAGCCCATCACCCCGGACAGGTTCTGGGGCATCTCGGTGAAATTTAGCGACTCGCAGTACAGGAGCCTCGCCTCGCACCGGCACATCCGCGGACAGCCACCATGAACCAAGGGCATGAGATTCACCCACACACCCAGCGTGCACAAAATCCACCCAGGGGGCTTCTTCAGCAACCAGTTTAAAAAGGGAGCCAGGAGGAGGAAATCCATTAGCGAGAAGAGTTCCACGTTGGCTGGAGAATGTCCATCGATTCCCTGCCCCCTCCCTCAAATCCTACATCATCTTGTGAGAAGAAGAAGACAGCGTGGGCATAGACCGATGCCCGTCCGCATTTAAAGTTCCCAAAATAAGCAAGGCAAGACAATGTTTCCTCCTGGTGTCAGCATGTTAGATGCTCCAAAGCATACACTGCAAAGAAATATTATATTTAAATAAAAGTGAAAAAAATAGCATGTTTCTTTTGGGAGACAAAATTAGAAAAGTGTCCTGCCCATGTTCTTTTTTTTCCAGAGTGACAAGGTCCATTCAGCTGCCTCCTTTGTGTTGCGGCGATAATTGTATGCAAGACTTTTTAAAAAGACCCTTCTGTGTTAGCAAAGCAGTCCCTCTCGGTGCGGGCAATGCCAGACAGCTCCCGGTGCCGAAGGAACGGGCTGGAACCGGCCGATGTCGGCGGGGTTGATGTATCCAGAACCGCAAGTTCCCGGAGTGCCAGAGCCGGGCTCGTCCTCCTGCCCCGCGCTCCCTCCGCCTGTCTCTTCCGCCCGTCTCCCTGCAGTCAACAGCAGCTCTCCCTGGGTGGCGGGGAATCCACGTCTTCTGCTAATGGCTCCCTGGGGATCCGACACGCTGCTGCCGCTGCTTCACGCGCAGTGTTTTGCGCGGAGCACCATTGACCGGCGCAACCTTGTCCTCCTGCTGCCGCCGAGTCGCCTCGCAGCGCGGTCCCGGGGAAGCTGGGGAGGTCTCGCTTTCCCATGCCTCTGTCGCCAGGCTCGTTAGGTGATGCGAGGCGGAGGAGGAGGGAGGGATGCAGCGAGGGTGGCGAGGGAGAGGCTGTTTCCTCCTTTCTGCCGAGCGCCGGATTCACTGCTGCTGGAGCATGCAGAGGCGCTCAGCGCTCACTCAGTGCCGTAAGCGCCACACGCTTGCACGCTGCGCCCCCTCTCAGAGACGAAAAGGGGGTGGGAGCAATTGGGAAAATATGGCAACATTGTGAGCAGTCCCTGGAAGTAAATCCTGTTCACTGTTTATGACATGGGTATTAAAGGTTAGGCTGAATGCGAACGTGTTTAGGGGAATTTCCTTCAGCCCCACACTTGTACCCTGAATCAATCGGTTTTCCAACAAAATACCTCAATATAATAATACAATTTTGAGAACGCCCTCAGTCCTGCTTTACACGCGTAACAAAACTAAATTAGATTTCTAAGCACCGATATATTTGATAAATGTCGTAAGAGATGTATAGGGGACCAAGATCACACATTGGGTTTAAGTGTGGAAGCCGACAGTAGAGTCCTATCATTGGGAGTATCAGTGGGCATTTTAATCACTACACTTCGTTGATTCTCACGCCTTGCCATGCATATTGCACCGTAAAAACACAAAATGATTTTCATAGGATTTTGCCCCGAACAACCCGCTTGTGCGCTCAGCCTCACACCGCTCCATAAAAACTCAATTGATTTCACTGCAATCACAAATTGTGGTCAAGTTGTGCAGCTACTAATGGAAGCAGGGATGTTGGATTTGCAGAGGAGAGGTTAGTCTTTATCCTGCTTCCCACCACCGAGGACCGCCTGCAGCACACATCTCCCCAAAGCCATAGGCATTGATTTTCCAAGAGTCACACATTATGTTCTAAATGGTAAACTGGTATTCTACCACGTATCACCACCTTGCCACACATATACACAGCACACTAAAGAAACATAAAGTGTTTTGCCTAGAAATACACGCTATGGTTCATTAGGAACCCAGGTGTCCTGCAACATGAGTGTCCACCTTTGTTATGAGACTGAAACTCCTCTTAACTTCAGAGCACCCATTCTCCCCCACATACACTATCACTGTGAGGAATTCGACCATCCACATGCTGGGTATGTGCTCGCAGGGTTTTTTTTGAATTTTTGAATGAAATGGAATGCTAGTAGACAAACCTCACGACAATACACATTTTCCTATGCTCAAACCATGACAAAGCACAGACCTGTGTACTCCGGGGTGGACCACGCCTACAGGCACAGTCTGCCCCTGGCATATCTGGTTTGAATGTGACAGCCGACGAGTGCACAATGTCATCACCAGTAAGGGTGGGGACCAACCTTCCACCTGCCATGGTCAGCCTAATCAACTGACAAAGGCTCCATGGAACCATCCTGCTCTTTTGTTAGGCCCTGTAGCTACTGGCAGCGATTATCATACCAACAGAGAATACTTCAAACAGACACACACGGGGCCTGGCTGCAGAGGATAACAAAGGAGACTGGAAATCCAACAAAGTGCCCTGAATCTGACTTCACATTGTCAAGCACCAAGAACAGCAACACTAAAAGGTATATTGTGGTTCTGTCCCCCTGGTCCTTGCCAGAAGGCCCCTAGAGACATTGTAAGACCCCTTTCCCCTTTTGCTGAAGCTAAGAAACCCTTGCCAACTATTGTGGTTAGTAACCATGCCAACCACCTTCCAGTCAGTTTCTAGTGTGCATCCCTTTTCCTTCTTATAACTGTCTGTCCTCTGCATTCCTTTAAAGGGTGGGTTGTATTGTGTAGTGTTGTTAGATTGTCGGTTTTGTAATAAAGTAGATATTGTTATACAAGCTTGAATGGACACTCCATTTATCATTGGGTAACAATTGTATTTTTGCTGTGTTGCAACTAATCTATGATCCACAACCTTTAGAGGAAATTAACATGCCATTCTGTCCTCATTACAAAAATTGGACAAGGAGGATTATCATTTCAATGATATGATTGTTTAATCCAACCTGTTCAGATCCATTCTGGTGTATTAGAGGTGTGGGGCTGATTGATGGTTTAGAAACCGACATTCACCCCTGGGCCACTTTCATCCGGAAATTTCATTTGTCACAATAGCCACTCAAATTGCTTTATGTTTTCAGATCAGGATGTGGGGATGAGACCCCAAGACTGCTGATTTCTGGATGGGTAGCCAAGATTCTAGGCCTGCTTCTATCACCCGAGCACCCAATCCTAAATACGGGCCACACCGTAATCACTCATTTCAAGTTCTAAATATCTCACACTATCATCTATTGGAAAGCCAAGACTGGAGTTGTAGGGAATGGAATCATGGGTGGTCCAATTGTTTAGTATTATACATCATAGCCAAGTTGGTTAGGCAGGAATCCGGGAACCTAGATGAATGTCTTAGTCACTAGACCACAACATTTGACTAATCCCCAATGGCCAATACCACATAGAACTCAACACATATGTACAAAGCAATTTGCCTAGAAAAACATTTGCAATCAAAAGGTGACGCATGGACTTGAGCCCAGAACTCATTGATTCTAGTTGGCAAACTTAACATCTAGAGGATAATTTCAAACATCAAAGAACATCCACTGATAGCACTCACCATAACACAGCAACAAACCTTGATTTACCAGGTGTAACACACCGACTTCTGCCCTGCAGTATTAACTAACTAAAAAACACTACAAAAACCCCATCCTTGTAGAAAGAACACTTAATATGCAAAGTCAACAGTTACAGCACTTTGGGTAATGAGACAGAGGATGAAAAGATAATTAAATAACACAATGTTCAAAAAGGATATGTTCTGGGGTGCAAAGGGATAACAGTGACCTAAATAGTCTCTAAGGCCCAGAAATAGAACAGAGTTCTGCAGTTAGCTGTCAATAGTACTTTTTTACAGCTCTTGGTGGTACGGCATCGCCAAATCAGATTTCTTGGAGCTCTGTGAGCAATTCGAAAAAATCTGGAGAGTACAAAAGAGCATACCAGAGGGTCCTGGTAGTTCAAATGTGTTCAAACGATTCTTATATTACAGCTCCAAGCAGTTCAATGGAGAGAAACACTAGGCTCCTGGCTGTCTTGCCAGTCAGGATCCTGTGAGTGAAAATGCAGGATCTCATGGACAAAATGAGTCCCTAAGTCCCTTCTTATTTCTCATACTCTCAAACCCGGGATGATGGCACTAAACTGCAGTTGCTCTTCAACACAGTGAGGTCCTGGGAACTAACTGCTCTGGCTGGCAGTGAGGCAGGTCTTGCTCAAGCAGCCGGTCACATGTCAGGTTTCTGTGAGTCCCACTCCAGGGGCTCAGGAACAATATGGGCCCTTCTTCACAGGCTCCCAAAAATAGGGGTGTTTGGCATAAAACCACAGGGGTTCTTCAACCCAGTGAGGTATTGGGTAAAACTGTGGATGGCAGAGAAGCAGGTCTTAATCCAGCAACAAGAGCACCCCCTTTGGTCCCTGGGGATGGTTAGGGGAAAGAGCTCCCCTTTGTCTTGGAACACCTGCCTTCACCTCACAAATGGATGACTGTGGAAATAACTGTTCTCCCGGCAGGTTCCAAACAAATTCTTCTCCAAGGGTTGAAGTCCAAAAGATGATTCGAAGAAGTGGTGGGAGACCCCTTCTATTAAAGGTAAACGTCCACAGGTTGACTTAGTGGTACAATGCCTGCTCCTGACAGGGCTGGAATTTGCCTGTCTTCCTGCACTGTACAAAATCCCCCTCTCAACACTATCCCCACCCCTTTCCTTATCACTAGCAACACAGGCCTTTAGAAATTCAGCACCCTGGTGTGAGGCTACTCCACCTGAATGGGGGTTCTTCTTTGATGCCTGGGACAGAACAGCTGCCTGTCATGTGACTGTCTCTGGAGGATGGGGTTACCCACCTTCACAGAGAGATGAAAGAGGAGGCATGGCCATTCAAGTTTCTGTTCTGTCACTTTGACAAGATCAACTTGTCTGGCCAGAATACACACCACCTTTCACAGCTCAGGTGGCTCACAGGGGCTGACCCATGTGTGATAACAAACTGCATGTGGCTGCATGGTTCATGAGTACTTCCATGCACCATGTCATAACCCAGGCATAGCTTAAATTTAGAGTTTACCCTGCCACCAACACGCGCTGCTTATAATCATCATAGTTGCTGTCTGGGGTGCATATCTGAAATGCAGCCTCTGCACTGCAGAGACCTTGCTGTCACTGCAAATGTGAAATGGTGCATGTGAACTCTGAAACTGCTCTTTGCCATTGGTAGAGCAGGTTCTGCAGATCACAATACGGATGTAGCAAGGCACAAGTACAAACAATAGGTTTTTGAATGGAGCTTATGAAAGGAAAATCTGCTCAGCATATTGCACTTTCTGAGATGGAATCACCCACATCATTTTATTGCTTAACATAAATAAAAAAATACAGGGCTTTCACACCCTTCCCAGATGGCAAATTATCAGACCGAGCATTAGACATCAAGAGCAAATGTACATTCTATGACGAGAACTGTTAATCCTGGAACCATTGAACCAGGGTGGGCATCTTGGACACAAAAATCAAGTGCTCTTTTCCTCTTCGAGCATGTCCACCAAACAAACCACACTCTATAAAAGAAATTGCTAAGATCACAAATTGATTTCAAGTTTAAATATAGGGATTTGAGCCAGAGACTCATAAGCACTCTTGGTACCTTTGTGTTATTAGAACAAACCATAAATACCAACATTGATCTGGCTAGGATCACAGAGCAGGTTCATGACAGAAAGTCTCAATTGGATCTAAGGTGCCAACCAACACTGTGTAAACACACAAATGGATTTTTCCAGACAAAGTGGCAAAGTAAACATCTAAGACCGGGGCTCATGCATCCCCGCCACATTGTTTATATCTCCTTGTGCATCTCAGGACATAGAAACTAAGTCCCCACACAGGGTGATTTGACCAGAATCACAAATTGTTTGCAGGTGGAGATGGGATTTGACTGCAGAATACATGCATTGGGATCTGGCAGATAAACGTCCAGGCCACAACTCCTCTCTATCCCAGAGTCACCCAACACATGAAAACATTCATGAACATACAAAAGCCACTATTCAGTAATTTAACGTAAAGGTTCTAAACTATGCGTAAACACGAATACAGAAGGATTAATTAATGTGCCAACACATACATTGGTGTGAATAACGGTCACATAGTTCAACGTGCTAAGAGACTCAGACCTCAGGAAAACCCAGAAATTCCAGATAACACTCTGTTATCTTGCATAGCTGCCAGTCCCAAAGGGGGAACAGAACTGGTAGACACTGCAACAACTTTGCTCAAAATAATACAATACCATTGTTACTGCAAACTGCCTATTTAGGCGGCATTGCTTATATCGCTTTTGCAAAAAATGGTGTAAACATGTGGTTAGAGGAGCATTAAGCTTTGTGGGATGTATTGACCCACTCTACTATACTATGCAGCCTCACTCTGCTATCTATGGTGCGAGAAATAGCAAAATAGCGGCAAAAACCCTTGTGCGTGCCAAGAGCTCCAAAACCGCGTTTTCAACACACAAAAAGATGACTGCACAACCTGCCCTCCATGGTGCATGTGTGGTGGAACAGAGCACATGCTGCAGAAAAAGTGCCATTGGGCTCCATGACAAGTAAACATAGAGTGCAGAGGGAGCAGCAGCGCTTTGCCAGTGAAACTCCAGAATTTGCCTGTAAAAATCATTTACTTTGCTGCTAAAACTTCAAAATGCTTGTACGTAACACTTTCCAACACTCAAAATCTTGCTTGGCGCTAAAATTCAGTTAATTCAATGAAGCACTGTGAATTTACAAGGTCCTGAAATGTTAAGAACAAAACATTTTCTCAGCAAAACTGTATTGCATGTGAATGACAATTCCTGTCAAAAATCTGTGTGCAGCCACACTGGGCTACCTGTGAGTGACAGCCCCTGTCAAATGGGCTCTCCTGATTAAACTTTAAAGTTGTCTAACACTAAAGATCTGCCAGATGAGCAAATATAAAAGGATTGTTGCTGAAAGTAACACGGATCTCAGTTTTTTTTGATCCCACAGGTTTAAATCTAAGAGTGTAATTTATCTACATCATTTGATGCAACAAGTTTGTTTTGTGTTGGCTTTCCAGTCAAGAAATTAAGAATTAACTTAGGCTGCTGGGCCTGCAAGAGGTTGAAAAACAGGTATCCACCTAAAGGGAGGTCATTCCTCTCAGCAGTTGCTCACTGCCACATGATAATTGTGGGTTAGGCCAGACTTTTTTCTGCTACCAAGGACTGAACAATGGCAGATTCTCCAGGCCAGGAAATGGATGTGGGAAAAGGTTGTAAACAAGGCTTGCAGAAGGAAATCCCAAAGGTGAGGGCTGCTCATTGCCTCCAGAGACAGACAAAAGGCTGACCATTTGCCGCTAAGAATATGTAATGAACATATTTTTTAGAGACTTATAACTCGCTATCAGAGGTGGTGAAAAATATAAAAAGGGCAGATTTGTTGATCTAATTGTGGCCCTATATTTCAAAATGTGGTGGAACTGTGTAGCATATTCTGAACAGGAATGGCAGTATATGTGGTTTTATGGGAACTCTATTTATGCTAGAATTGTTAAACCTTGCACACATATTCTGATGGTAAACATGCACATGTGTGGAAAGTTCGAGAAAGTTTGGAAAATGTTTTCATGGCAAAATTGACAAAATGCTGCAAAAGGCGAAACAAGGTCTCACAGCTGTGGGATTTTGATGAACAGATACTCCATACAATATGTAATCCTTGCATGTGATTTTCGTTGAAGTTACAAATGTATAAATATGTATTTAGGACAAAATTTGATTTTGATACTAGTGGTTAGGGGAGGTTTCTAAGTATTGTAAAAACCAAACCATAAATTTGACAGCATCTGTCTTTGGTCCAATTGCTCAGAAGCAAGGTGGAGATGAGGCTCTGATCCAATCCCAGTTCACAGGGGCGAGTTTAGTTAAGCTGGCCCATACACCCACTTTTGTGATGTCATTTTGACATGATAAATAGGGACCTCTGACAACACATACATACTCTCTCTTCTGATTCCAGCAAAGCACTCTGATCCAGCATTCAACATTCAGCCTTTAACATCCTTCCAGATCCAGACGCCAATCACAAGGCCAAGCAGTAGCTGAACCATTTTCAGCTAGGCCTCTATCCTCAATTAATCCTCAACTAACCCTTACAATGCAGTGGAGCGTTGTGGTGTGGGGAAGCATCCTGAAACTATCTAGCTTGCTACCATAATGCTTGCCTGATGAACTCTCCATCCCACTGATCTGAAATATCCAGAAACAAGAAGGCCAGATCCGGTGCAGTTATGGGGACTGGCCTAGCTGATCCTTTCCTGCGCCTGATGTGCTGTCCTTCCCTGATAGATCCAATCCATTAACCAGAATCTTGACTGGCCTAAAACTTTAAATCACAGTGGATTGTGAGTATTAACAGGACGCTAGAGAACTATTGTATACCTTGCCTTATCTTGTTCCACCCTAATCTCTGAACTATCCTTACTTTCATAACCAGTAACAGTGTCAAAATCTTAGTGCTATCTTACCCTGTCTATTTGCCAAAGAGTCATTTTCATAGTCATTTTAATTTGCGTAGCTCTCATCCAAAAATCCCACTTCGAGTGTTTCGACTGGTTCCGCCAGGGAAGGTGCTGTTACTGAAGTCATGAATCAGTCTCAGAGCTTACTTCGACCCAACCTGGTTGTCTAGTCTACATGCTCTAGTCTTGAGTAAAAGTATAACCCATATTTTTTGGTTTTAATCTGAAGTTCTTTTCCAAATTTGTGTCTTTATTTCTGAAAAACACTGTTCACTAAAACCTCTATAACTCCCTCAGTTTTAAAGATAGAAACACAATTTCAATTCCCACTGATACCTAACATCCTTAGCTATCTCCACAAACAATGTATTTGATCTGTTTTTATAAAAATCACATAGTAAAAGTTTGCTGCCAATTTACATTTAGCAAAAGTTTTACATGTGTGAATTGCCTTTAAATTATCTCCCAATTTGCCTTTGAGATTCCAATTGTTTTCTTATGATTAAATCATTGCTTGTGATTGCTCGCATCTGTTCAAAGTGGCTCCCGTAGAAATGTATAATAATTTAAGCATTATTTTACCACATTTAGTGTTTTTGCTTAGCCAGTTTCAAAGCCATCCTGGCAGTTGAAAAGTCAAATCCATTTTTCTCTTTTGTTTAATGGGGGAAGGTGGGAGTGATCTTCTGTTGGGTCTGTAATATTTCGGAGTACCTGTTCCCTCCTCACATCTTTTTAAATTGCCTATTGGTGTGTTAAGGGGTGTTGCAGGGGTAACCTCTAACAACAGTGCTATCTGTTCCAAACCAACCCAAAGTATTGTTTTCTGTGCTGCATTCTTTTTGTGTCCATAACCTGTTTCCAAGTGCATTAAAGATATTATTCATGGTTCTTGTCACCCCATTGGTTATTGTTGTTACCTAATAAAAATATATTGTGATTTTAAATTCTAAATTCTAAATAAATAAATAAATATTTACAGTTACAAACTAGCCTTATTCCTGGTTCAGTGTGACCGGGGGGGGGGGGGGCAAGGGGGGGATATTTTGAGAAGGGTGTGATATGAATGGTATATCATTCAGAATATTGAATTTATGGACACAAATAAATAAGGGTTTCATGTGTGCACTACATGCTGTGCGAGACTTGGGTGTGTGCCTGATTGAAATCCCTTAGAGCTTCTAACTGCACACAACTGCAAAAGATGATCCAGGGGCGACATGTCTACTGCTCTGAATGAATTCAGGGATAAATAGTGATTGAAACTTGAGTCAGCACCAACCTACCAATAAACCAGTAGTGATCCGAATCATAAAGGTAAAAAAGTCAAAATCCAAATGGTATAACTCCTTCGCTGCTTTAAGGTAGCCTAGCCAAAGACTAGCCTTGAGAATGGTTCCAAGCACTTTGCAGTGGTTCGAGACCAAACCAAGATGGTTTTTATTCAGTCTTCCTAATGGGTACTTTCGGCAATGAGATGGTTAGGGTCGATGTTTCCAAACCCTCTCGCCACGCAAATTTCCCAGAGTGCTTTGTCTGAAAGAAGTTGGTAAGGGTCACAGGTGGTGCTGTTGACCTAGGGCATTTCAAAATGGTGGAACATTGCTCCTGGCCACACTCCTCCTCTCAGCTATCCAAGATATTAGAAACCACTCATATATTGTTATTATTATTATTATTTTTATTATTATTATTATTTTTTATCATGATTGTATTAATTGAGCACAAACCTACTTCGGGATGCAACAGAGCACTTTACAATCACATAGGGAAGAATAAGGTTTGGTCAAGACTGATGGAAAGTGGTAGTATTTCATTTCCTCTGGCATGCTATAGATTATTTATTGCTATTTTTGATTTAAGCCAGATACGGGTCTATTGATAGCATTGTTAATGAATTCTACACTATTAGAATATAAGTTAATGATAGCTTGCTTGATGCTGCTTGTATAGAGTATGTGTGTGTTTATATTATTAATATTGTAGACTGGGATTATGTGCATGTTTTAAAATCTGACAAAATGAATTCAGATTCTGGACTAAATGTACATTTATGAATTGTGTTCTTTTTGTGTAAGATTTAACCTTTAAACCAAATCAAAATACAATCCCAATACAAAAATAATGTTAGGGAGCATAGAAACAAGGCAGTAGAGATCTTACAACATGGGAGGGAGGGCAAGAGTCAGAATGGATCTACAATTAACCCGGGGAGGAAAGAGTGGGGATATGATCACTCAATCTCAGGCAAAGTAGGGTGTCGACGGTTTAAGGAAGCAGATGTTAGGGAGCAGCCATTCCTTGAAAAGGAGGGTCTTAAGGTCCTTCCAGAAGAGTAGAAGTGAGGGGGCGAGTTGTATGTTGAGGCAAAGGAGGTTCCAGAGTCTTGGGGCATAGACAGAGAAGGCATGTCTTCTGTTTATTCCTTCCTGCACCGGTGAAGTTCAACAAGTCTGCACATGTCTTTACTTCTGGTGTATCGTAGTCCTCCAGAGATGCTGAATGTCTCAGTGAGGTAGCTTGGAGACTTCAGGGTGACATCCTTGTAGATGATGCAGCAGGATTTGAAAATGATTAGATCATGCAGCTGGTGCCAGCGCAGTTCGATGAGGGTCTGACATTTGGCCGGATTTGCCAAATTCTTTGTGAGTTGCGCTGCAGCATGCAGGACACATGTCAGGAGAGCTGCCGGAAGGCTTTCCAAAAGGGAACTGCCACCATTCAGGTGGAAGAGGGCCAAAGCTTGAACAGCAGATCTGAAGTTGTTTTCTGAGATGAACGGCTTGATTTTCACAGGTGAGAAAATGTGTACCAAGCGGTTTGTGTCTACCATGATATGTGCTGTTTGAAGGAGAGGTGTCTATCAATGTCAATCCCATGGGACGTGGTACAAGTGTCCAGCTGGCATGTGAAGGCCTTGGGGTGCATATTCGAGAGGCAGGTCTGCATGTCCTGTTGTTGGTCAGCAAAAGGAATTCAGTCTTGGAGGGGTTTAGCTTCAGGTAAGCACGGGACATCCACGACTGGATCAATGAGATGCAGGCCTTAAGCCTGTGGATGTTTTTGATGGAGGATATCTCGAGTGAGAGCTTCCTGTTATCTTCTTATTGGTGGATGTGGATGTTGTATGGAGTAAGCAGGGTTCCAAGTATTTCTTTGTAAAGATTGAAGATTTGTGGGAGAGGACAGATCCATGCAGGTCTCCACAGGCGATGGGTAGAGTTGTTGATCTGGAGGAATCCATTTGTGCAAACTGGTGGCAATTATCAAGGCACAATTTGAACCAGCTGAGAAAGATCTCACTGATCCCATGCTTCAATTTAGATTGTCAGTCAGTGTCCGTGGTGTATTGTGTCAAATGCTGCAGAGAGTTCAAGGGGAACCAATAAGCAAGTATGGCCATTATCAAGAATTTTAAGCACATTGTTGATCACATTGATGGTAGATGTTTATGTGCTGCATCTGGGTCTGAGTTCAGATTGGTAGAACTAAAGAAGGTTGTTGGCTTCCATGTGTTAGAGTGGCTGCATGGCTGCTGCTTTGTCAAGCATCTTGCCTAGGAGTGAAAAATGGGTGATGGGTGGTAGTTGCTGAGGTTGTCGGGGTTCAGTGTTGGATTATTTAGAAGTGGGAAGATTTGTCCAGTCTTAAGGGTCAAGGCAAATGTGCCTTGAGTTAGGGATCTGTTGATGATTGTTAGGTAAGGGAGGAGGGGTTCAGTCAGAAGTGTCTTGAGTACGGAGGCAGGGAGGATGTCGTCTGCATATGAAGTGGCTTTGAGGAATGCAAGAATGGTAGTAAGGGCTTCCATAGTGAGTCCCTTGAAAGATGTTGAGTTATATTAACACACCCCTTAACCTGGGGAGTTCCTTCCAACCACCAATCAAGGAGCCTTGCAAACTCACTCACGTATTTTAGTGCTGCCATCACTGAAGATTCATATATAGTCACAGAAAACTCTGCCCTGTGCCCACAGCGAGCCAGGAACCAGGCCGGGGTATAGGATAAACAATGGAGATCACACTAAAATGATACATGCCACCTTCTTCGTGGCTAACAATGAAACGTCTGGTTGATATGATATTATATGATATGCCATTCCTAACGCACCTGTACACATGTTGTTTAGGTGCGACAAGACAAGGGGGGAAGATGGAGGGAGGACATTAAAAATGATCTTACTATGCTTTGCGTCATTCAGATTGCGCAAGTGTGACAGCACAAAAGTGCAAGGGGAAGTTCCAGGGAGAGGGAAAGGGTAAGTGTAAGTGCAAGGGCAGCATTGCTCTAAATGAGTGCAGCCAGCGCATTGCAGCTCTGGGTAAGTGGAAGGAGGCAGGAGGCCTGTAGAGGTAACAGTTACAGCCCCTAAGTGCGCAGTGGGCCCCGAGGCAGTGCAGGTGAGACTGACCATGGAGGAGCATGGTGCCTAGAGAGACTCTGGGGTTGGGGGTAGCCAAGCAACCAGTCGGCACAGATGACAGGTAGGTCAGTAGTGGAGAAAGAGAGAGAGAAAGCAGAGGTGAAACGGATTGTCTTGAGAAGCTTCTAGAACTTCAGGGGGTCTGGCTGAAGTATGAGAGGGGCAGGAAGGCCATTTCAGAGGGAGGCACCTGCAGAGGAGAGAGATCTACCCCACACTCTCTGCCTGGAGAAGCGTCTGAGCCTAAGAGAGTTGGAGGTAGCTGACTGAAGGGCTCAAGAAGGAAGGTATTTTGGAAGAGAGAGTTGGATGTAGTGCAGGCCCGGCCCCAGAAAGCCTTGTGGATGATGCAGATGTTCTTGAACTTGATCCTTGCCACCATCAGGAGCCAGTAGAGAGAATTCCAGGCTGGAGAGATACAGTCCCTGGGCTGGAGGCCAAGGGCAAGTCTTGTAGTCTTGTTCTGGATTAGATGCAGAGGGCGGAGAGTAGCGGAAGGTAGAAGGGAAAAGATGCTGTTGCAGTAGGCCAGCCTAGAGAGAACCATGGCTCTGGAGACAGTGAGCCTCTGGGGGAAGGTAAGAAAAGGAACAATACCTTTGAGGAGGTGCCGCTGGTAGTGGGCCGTTTTGACCAATTCTGTGGTATGAGGAGAGAATGAGAGTGTGGAATTGAAGATGACATCAAGGTTTTTTGCCTCAGAGGAAGGCAAAGTAAGAGGGCACAAGGAGGGTGGCCAGAGTGAGAGAGGGAAAGCGGGAGCCGGGGTCCCAATGAGAAGGATGTCAGTCTTACTGGCATTAAGACAGAGGTCATTGGAGGACCACCAATCCTGAATTGCGGCTAGACAGTCAGGAATGAGCGAGAGAGGAGAGGAGGCTGAGAGGAGCCTGAAAGAGAGCTCAGTGTCATATGCATAACACTGAAATTTAGAGGAAAAAGTAGAGATCAAATGGGGCAACAGGACCAGGTAAACATTGAAGAGCCAGGGTGAGAGGGTTGGACCTGGATGGGTCGGGCCAGGAGTAAGAAGGTCAACCACTCCAAAGCCTGAGCCGTGATGCCCAGGTTTGCGTGGAGTCGATTCAGCAGGATGGTGACCATGTCAAAAGAAGAGGAAAGTCCTGAAGGATGAGGACAGAAGGAAGCATAGAATCAATATTAGCGAGCCGATCACACATTAAATCACAAGAAATTTGCCTCTATTGTGCTGTGCCATTTTGATTTAGATTGGTACAAATGCAAATAGCATTTATGGTTCCACCACACTTTTTCATGATTTTACGAATTTTGGATTTTCTCCCTTCCTCCACTTAAAAGCCTGTGTTAGGGGAGGCTGGCCCCCTAGGATAACCCAATTAAGTAACAGTCTATAGTTTTCAGTGCACTTTGGGAACGAGCTTTGTTACTTTGGAATTTTAACAAAAGTCATCCCGTGGAGTTCTGCCAATGGGAATTAATTAAATTAATATTTGTTAGTTAAATAGACTAAGGATCTACACAGTGTTTCCCCCCGCCCCACCACCAACTATAAAGGGAAAGGATTTAAGGAAAGCAGATTCCCCCACCTTTCCTTTCAATTGCTTCAATTCTACTTACATTGAAAGCCTCTACGTAGAGTTTAGGAAAGCCAGCTACATTGCAGGGCCCTCTAGGAGGACAGAACAGGGGTCTGGTCACTCCACTCCCAAGGATGGTTGCCAGCTCTTCACCATAGGGCCCTGTCAGCTTTGTAGGCCTCCCAGCAATAGACATCTACACCCAGAGGCAATTTCTATTTTCTTTTGGTGTTTCCTTGTTGCTTTCATATGGTCATTTTCAGCAGGTCTTCCCTTCTTCCATAGTTCATCCACTTTATATACCAGTGATGCCACCATCACAATATCAATTTTGGGTAGTGCTCTGCAAGCCTTCCCACACCAAGGTTTGGACAGTCACCCTTCTCTCTCCTCCCAAATCTGGCCTCTCTCTAAGGATTGGTTTACGAGTCTGTAACAGACATTTTAACAGACATATGGCAACTTCCATTTGAAATCCCCTTTTTTGTTCCCATGTCAGCGCTTTGGCAAAAATAACTTAAGTGGCAAAACCTCAGAATGTACTAGTAACTGCAGATATATATATATATATATATATATATATATATATATATATATTCCGATTCAGCTCATCAGTGTGAATGAAATAAAATGACAATCGGGTCTGCACCATTTTGCACTGCCATTTGGCAAATTTCCGTGTTTGTACAAAAAGCTTAATTGTTAGGAACATGCAATTTACACCCAACATTCCTAATTTTAATCTTCCACCAGTTCACCAACTCTCAAATTCAGAACATGTTCAGAGCAGCCTAGAACATCTTTTAGCTGGTCATTACAATTCGCTATTCCGCAGATGGATGATTTATATTTCAACAACATTGACTGGAAGTTATCTAAAACATTATTTGAAAATGAAGGCAGTATGATTTATGGTTGCTGTGAGTGATAGCTAAATAATAATAGTCATTTTAAATTAATAGCACCTCTGTATGTAAAGCAAATTGTAGCTCTCTGGTCTCCAGGCCATTTGCCACTCTGGGCCAGCCCGTGATGAGAGTTTAACAAACAAAATTAGTCTCTTTGTCGTTTGAAGTGCAGGCTGTAAATACCTGGGATGCACCTGCCACACAGAGATCCCCCACTGCAGACATCTAGCATCCTGTCCTCTTATTTGAAGTGGATCACCATTTAAATCTGGAAAGCTTCTATTTTCCATTTTCTTTCTCCAGAGTTCAGCCTTGATTTCATCCCCTGTTTTCACACCTCCCCCCAACATTCCAGTCATGTACCGGTTTGGTTTTATGCCCTGCAGCGAAATAAGCTTTCAATGTCTCACAGTCTGGCGAATGTTTTTATCAACACCCTTAGTGGCCACACTTCATTGTACTTGTAAACAGCTGGGATGGAAGCCAGGCTTTCATTGCAGGAGTCCTACTGTGACATTTACCCCACAACAGGCAAAAGGGTCTGTTTCAGTCCTACAGGAATGTTTCATGGAAACAAAATGGAATTTTCTTTTCAAATGGTTGCCGGTATTTTGCATGTGAATCATAATATATATTACATCTCATCAACACAAATCATGGGCCTCATTACGGGTCCGGCGGTAACTGTGCCGGTAAAACCAGCAGGTAGCTGCCAGACCCATAATGAATAACCAGCGCCTGACTTCCCGGTGTCGCTAGGCTATTCCAAGTCCGGTGACCGGGAAGTCAGGTGCCGGTAATTTTTTTAGTCCCCATTCCATGGAGTCCCAGCGGACTCCATGGAATGGGGGCACGGGAGCACCAGCACCATTAACAATGGTGCAGGTGCTCCCGTGAGAACTCTGCAAGTGGGTGCCAACCCGGCAAGCAGGTCTGACCCTGGCGGGCGGGATGGCACCTGCCCGCAGAGTTGTACTGTGCCAGTCTGGAAACACCGGTGCCTTTAGGCTTACTGGCACCGTTGTTTCCCGACTGACACAGTTGTGATTAAGCTCTATGTCTTTTCCCTGACATCTTCATGTTAGCAGAGGAACATTTATCTGTTTTTCATGTGAAAGGGACCTTTGAATTCCTTCTGCCAGTTGTGAATTAAAATGATGTTTTTCATTTTGTATTGACAGGTAGGCCTTTTTCAAATGGCCCTTTGTTGTGTTAGTTGCAGAAACCCCACAGTCTGCCTTAATAGGCCCGTTTTTTGCTTGAAGGTTTTGTTATAAATGCTGGCTGGTGGGCCCTACAGTTCTGTTGGTTTTATGGCCTTTGATTACATCCCATATTCCCCCACCCTCTTATTTTAAGATTATTTTGTGGGGATGAGCAGGGTAGAGTGGGGTTTGCATCATTTTCTTTTTTTTCTTCATATTTTGCTTTTGGTTTAAGCACCCCTGGCTCAATTTCCTTCCTCAGGGAGTGGGCACTACGGCCTTTACTTCTGTCTTTGGGTTGGGGTATTGTAGCACAGCACCCCCTTGCCTCCTTCTTCCTGGGGTCCCTGGGTTCCTTCCCAGATTCCCTTCTTGCTACCAGGCTGGAAGTGAAGGAAGTTAATTACCTAGCATATAGAAAAGAGATTCAGTACTTTGTACACAACATATTGCCACAGACGATTGCACAGCATATAATTATAATACAAGACATTTTCACAATTTCACAAAACTGTATATATTTATTTTCTTACTCTTTACAATGAGCACTAACTAAATTAATCCCTGTATATATATATATACATATTTTGGTTCCCATCCCATTTTTCATACTTCCTTTTTCGATCCTTCTCAATCCTCAGATGGTTGCTCTGCTCGACTTTCATTTGGCTCCTAAATCAGTCATAAAGCTTGTCTGGGATTGATATGGACCCTTTTCAACTGATAGATGTGGACCCATTCTTCTTCTGTCTGTTCTCCTTTTGGGAAGTGGATATTGGTAGGCAACAGGTGATATTGTATCTACAATTTCAAAGGCACCACGCCAAGATGGAAGACATTTCTTCTACTTGGTCTGATTCCTTTTAAAATTGTACAGGTAAACCTTGTCCCCTACTTCAGAATCATTTTCTGTGGTTTTTAGATTATAATAGGTCTTCATTCCTTCAGCCTACTTGTATATTTTGTGCTGAACCTAAGCAAAAGTGTGCTGGAGGTGCTGTCTTACATTTTCAATTTACTTATGGGTAGTGGATGCATTTATCAGGGTCTGCTCCTGAGTTCTATAGAGTAGATGCTGAAATAACCCCATTTTTTGTCCGGTCATAAGCTCTAATGGAAACATCTTTGTTGCAGAAGATAGTGTAGATCTAATAGACATAAGGAAAAGTGGTAATCTGATGTCCCAACTGGGTCCAGAACCTGCCACTAAACTTCTTTAAGGTACTCACAATTGCCTTGTTGTACATCGCTACCCTCACCCCTCCCCTCACCACCCCCCGGTTGATGCCAGGTGATAGACACCGTGGAGATTTCTTTTTACCACTAGAATCTCCAACATCTTCGCCATGACCTCACTAGTAAAATGACTACCTTGATCGACTCAATCCTTTGCAGAAGGTCCCAAGAATATGTGGTTGATCATTAGTGCAGCAGCTGTCTCTGCCTTACAATTCGATTATACCGACTTTGTGAACAAGTGTGTAACAGTCAACATGTACTTGATTCCTCTAGAGGAGCATATCACTGGTTTGAAATTGACTTGCAAAACTGACCAAGGCAGTGACATTCCCATTTTATGTAGTGGAGTTATGTGTGTGAGTGAACTGGGTTGAGATTTAGTACACACAAGACACCCCTTTAGGTAAGTGTCAAGCCCTGCCCATGTGTGGCCAGTAGGCAACCTTGTGCAATAAGTCTAATGTCATATGAATTCCCCTATGACCAGCAGCGGCCACCTCATTGGTGTGGTTTAACATCAGACTTCAGAATGAGGTAGGTACCAGTCACTGGTGACAGACAGATAGGCCTCTCCTTATCAACAATTCATCTTGGATTTGGAACATCTTGGAAAACGTCATCAACACCCAGAGATCCTCTTTAACAGTATAATCCATCTCTGTTAGAGGAAAACTCACAGGGTCTTCAATGTGTTTATAGAATGTTCCAATGATTGGGTCCTCGTTTTGTGCAGTCATCAAATCTGCATTGGAGGTATCTGTACTTCACTGGCCAGTCGAGAGGTCACTATTCATCCAAGTGTGTGACCTTTTGTTAGTGGCAACTTGGAATTCCCCCATCAGGGATTCTGTTTCTATGAAATCCCCCTTTAGGGTTCCAGTTTCAGTAAGCTAGATTATTCCCAGTCTTTTCTGGCTCCGCTATTTTGGAATTACCTCTTATCTTCTTCCAATAGATTGTCATCTCAGTGAATGTCACTAGATTGTCAATTGACTGGATCAGTTTGCATTGCTTTAAGGTTTATTGTTGGCACAAAGCATGCCACAATTCTTCCAGTTAATCAGGTGCTTTACAAACCCATTCCTGACAAAATCAGAGTTAGTGATTATGCCAAGTTCATTGAGTTGGTGGTGCACTGCAGTGAGGATGGCTTGATGAACGGCCATCAACTCTGCAACCTGACTACTTCGGCTCCTATTTTGTAACCAGCAGAGGGTTCTGGGGCATCATTCATCCAGGCATTCTTTTTTTTAAATTTGTTGATGGTTGTACAACAACCTTTACAAAAAAAAAACATTTAGAATAAAAGAAAATACTTTTGTTTACAGTATTCATTTGTTAGTATACTTTTCACTTTGACTAAGAAAAAACTGATTTAGTAAAGCAGAAAAATAATGTAAGAAGAAAAGAGAAAGTAACAAAGAAAAGAAAAGAACAGAATAAGAAATGAAAACAATTATGCAGTATTTTAAAAACTGTGTTAAGTAAAAAGGAAGAAGGAATTACACAATAAAACCATAACCCTCGAGGTATAAGCAATAAAAGTTGTGTCTTACAACTATTAGGCACTTACATACTACATAGCCCTCCTATTTCCCACATACTAATCACATTGCTTTACTTCCCCAGACACATTATTTAGCTATCTATGCACTGTGAGTGTTGATTGTTTATAATGCAATTCCTTAATAGGACGTGGACTATTAATGTTATCGGTGTATTGTGCCTTGCGAACAGCAGATTCAAGGAATTTTCAGAGAGCAGCCATTCTTCTCTATCCACAAATGTAGAGAAATAGTGTAGTCTTATTTTCCATGTACCCTCACATTTCATCAGGAGGTGCTTTAGACTCTGCATGGCAGGGTTCTAACAGACACTGCAAAGTTTGATTGCGGTTTTCCCTTTTCTTCTTAAATTCAGAATTTCCCCAGTATGGATGATGTTAAGACACACTCTCAAAGAATATTTCTGATTTCCCAATCTGGGAATGTCATCAAATAGTCCGGTAAATGGTCCAGTTTCTTATCCACCACCATACAACTTTCCCAGGGGTTAATTAGACGCATCCTCTCAACTGTTACAATCCAATCCATTGTTTCAATCTCTTTTCCACTTTCAGTGGATTGGATAGTAACGTTTTGATGGTTGCATCTACCTTCTCCAGAATTTTCCTAACCCTTTGTTCTAGATGGATTAGCATCTTTGATTTTTGAGCTATTAGATGTAACCTAATGTCCTTGTATAGGGATTATTTCAAGGGTGAAATTATGAGCCTATATGAAGAGAGCAGCCTCCAATATGCCATTGCCCCCAAGGATTTGAGACCCAGTTAAAACCTTAAGCATGGCATTGGAAGGCTGGAGGTGAGTCCGAGGGCAGTTTTCCAAATCGACCCTTTGATATTTTGCCAATCCGTATCCCAAAGGGATGGCTTAGCTTCTAGGCCGTACAGGATCACTGGTACGATCTTTGCCACATAAAATTTGACTAAAGGTTTAATAGAGAATTTGCAGAGTGTGTAAATAATCTTTTTCAACTGTGGCACTAATGTGTCCACTTTGTCCTGTATTTCATGTTCTGTTTTGCCTCTTGAAGGAAAAGCATGGACTGAGTAGCCCAAATATAGTACTTCCTCCACTTTCTGGATAACCTGATCTTCTAGTACCCAATGTGCAAACTTGACTTGCTTGCAAGGATATTTGAATACTGTCAACTTTGATTTCTTTGGGTTAATGTTTAGGCCATTGCGTTTAGCATACTCACTCAGTCCATTCAAGAGGTGTTGCAAACCTACAGCTGTCCTGTCTAACAGGACTATATCGTCGGCACAGGTGAGCCAATGGACCTTAGTTGTATTGATCCTTGGACTCGCCAAAGCCCACGATAACAGAAAAGGACCCATGTCTGCCAGGTACAAATTAAAAAAGAATGGTGCACCCAGGCATCCTTGCCTTACTCCTTTCTCGGCCTTGATCGGGTCCGTTAGATGTCCAGCCTCATCTAAACGGACTCTTAGTGAGGTATCTCTGTGTAGTTCGACTAACATAGATAGTAGTCCCTTTGGGGTGCCCCAATTCCTTAATTTAGCCCATAGGCGTTCTCTATTCACCAGGTGGAACGCCCTTGAAAAGTCGACCTAGGCTCCATACATTTCCTCTTCACCTACCTCTCTTGTATACTCGGTCAACAAATTAAGTGCCAGTCCATTAAATATTGTAGACAGCACTCCTCTTGTGAAAACAAAATCAGAATATCAAGGCTGAGTACCCCAAAAGGAAATACACCGAACACAGGTTACAAAGCAACATACAAAGTACTTTATTTGATACTGAATCCAGTTACAAAAACAGAGCAAAATCAGATAGCTATCGGCCCTCAGTACAACAAAATGAACTCCAGCGTGGTTCAGTGTGTTCAGTGAGAGACGCTGTACATTAGAATGCATTGGCTTTTTATACACTTTGTGGGCACGATGTCCAGCCCCACTTCGAGTTAATATTCCACTTAATACATCACTGATCTAGGGTTCATGCCAAGTCTCGAACAACCGCATATAACTGGTTTGCTTTTAACATATGTATCAACAAGCCTATGCAGCAACTGTGTGATCTGGGATTTTCCATGTTAGTATTCTTAAACATTAATACAATGTGGTTAAACAAGTGTTCTATGTTCAGTATTTGAATACATTGTTTTTATAGTATACTCGTGGATTAGTTTCTTTACGCGAGTAGTTCCTTACACACAAGTCAACGAAGGACAAGGTCTCAGTTCATGACCTCAACAAGTGGCCTGCAGGCAAGTTACATATTAGCTATGTACAGAAGTCAAGACGGCCATGTTGTATTTTGCAATGACATCGTCCACCATTTTTATTTTTTTTAAACCTCTTTTTTATTATTATTGCGATAGCAACAAAGAGCATATAAAGGTCAACAATGACAAAAGATAAATATAGAAAGAAGAAAGAGTCGAACAAACCACCCCCCCCCCCGGTATCACAGCACCCAAGAGCCTCACTGCGCAGCCGCCTTTCTCCCTTGAGGTCTCAACCGAAGATGTCCAGGAGTTTAAGTCTTTGCGGGCACCATTGTTTCCGGAAGTCCCCCTTTAAGTATTTCAAGGTCTCTCCCCAGTCTGCGCGGAAGGACTCCAGTTTATTGTCCGCGGCATATGTGGCCCACGCTAGCGCAACAATGTCCCAGATTTTCCTCAGCCAGTCTTGCTCCATAGGGATCGTTGCCCCCTTCCACCTCTGCGCAATGAGGGTTATCGCCGTCAAAGTGAACATCACTGACGCCTTAGTGCGCCCGCTTCCTATGCCCTCCCCCTCCAACCCACTCTTCCCCAGCAGAATTTCCCGAGGATCCCAAATGGCACCCTCCCCAGAAAGGTTGGATGACGGGACAATCCCACCATATATGTGAGGCCGTGCCCCTCTCACCGCACCCCCTCCAACACTCCCCTGGGATAGCAGGGTACATAGCATGAAGACAGTCTGGGGTGTAAGGCCAACCCATCAAGCACTTATACCAAACCCACACCTGGATGGCCTTCGCAATCTTGGGGATCCGTGCCCACAGCCTCTCCCAGTCCGTCTGATCCATTCGGACCACCGAGTGCCGCTCCCAGTCCACCATATTTACCCAACCCGTGCACGGGCGGCCCTTCTCTAACTGCTTATATAAGGCTGAGATAAGGCCCTTAGAACCCTTATGGGAAGTTAGGAACTTTTCAAAGTGGGTCAGCTCCCTAGTCGCCGCCCGCCTTATGACCGGAGACATCAACCAATGCCTAATTTGGAAATACCGGTGCCTCTCCCTCTCTCCCAAACTAAACTCTTTTTTGCATTCCTCAAATGTTTTCACTCTATCTCCGATAAACATATCCCTCAGGGTCTTGCATCCCCCCTCCTCCCAAACCCGAAACGCTCCACCCTCCATTCCCGGAGTGAAATCCCCGTTCTGAAAAATAGGGGTGAAAGGCGATGGAAAAGTCGTGGTCCCCCACTTTCCTACAGCCCGATCCCAGCCATCCGCTACGCTTTTCGTAATATCGCTCAAATAGAGGTGCGAAGGTCGCAAGCGTCGCGGGAGCCAAAGAACCTCCCCCAGATGATGCCGAGCCACCACTCTGTCCATCATCACCCAATGCTTCAAGTATTCTTTCGAAAACCATTCTTTAATTACCCTGAACTGTGCCGCGTCATGGTAGCGACGAAAATCGGGGAAGGCCAGGCCCCCTCTCTCCCTGGAGGTCATTAAAAGCTGTCTGGATAGTCGCGAGACCCTCCCCCTCCACACAAAGCCCCTGGTCAACCTATCCAGCATCTGAAAGAAGCTCTCCGGGACCCTCAACGGGATGGCCTGGAAAAGGTAGAGCAGCCGGGGGAGTATGATCAGCCTAAGAACAGCCCCCCTGCCCAGCCAAGAAAGAGGGAGAGCACCCCACCTCCGTAAATCTTTTTTAATGGCTATGAGAGCCGGATCATAATTTGCGCCATACCAACCAGCCAGTGAGGGGGTGATCCTCACTCCTAGGTACCATAACCCAGAGGGGCTCCACTTGAATGGGGACAGCTCCCTCACCTCCCTCGCCTCCTCTCCACCCAGATTCATCAACTCAGACTACTGGAAGTTAACCCATAAGCCCGAAACGTCTCCAAAAGTAGATAGCAGCGCAACGCGGGCTGGGAGAGATTCTCTCGGCATGGTCAGTGTGAGCAGCATATCGTCGGCGAAGGCCGCTACTTTATGCTGCTCCCCTCTGAAGGGAATCCCAGTGATTTCCGCTGTCTGGCGTATCGCCAACAGAAGTGGTTCTAAGTAAATGGCGTAGAGTAACGGGGAAAGGGGGCACCCCTGTTTTGTCCCCCTCCGAAGCCTAAAAGACCAGGACATCTCCCCATTAATTAGAATGCGGGACGTTGGGTTTTTATAGTTTGCAGCAACCAGGTTAATAAATCCTTCCCCTAGCCCCATTTTCTCCATCACCTGGAATAGGAACAACCACTCCACCCGGTCAAACGCCTTCTCTGCGTCTAGCGCCAAGAGGATCGCCTGGGTGCGTGTCTTACGTGACTTCTCTACTTAATGCGCCAGCCTTCTAATGTTATCAGCGGTTTGCCATCCCACTACAAAACCCAACTGATCTTGGGGAATCAGAGAGGGAAGATGCTTCTCTAGGCGCCTCGCCAAGATCTTTGTAAACATTTTTGCGTCTGTATTGATAAGAGCGATAGGGCGATAAGAGGTACATTCCTCCAGGTCCTTCCCAACCTTATGAATGAGGGTAATCTTGGCCTCCGCCATCGTCGGGGTGATTCTGCCCTCAGCGCAAAACGAGTTGAATAAATGCGTCAGATGCGGGACCAAAAGGTGGGAGAACGCTTTATAAAACGAGGCAGGGAAGCCATCGGGGCCCGGAGCCTTGTTCCGGGGGAGGGAGACAATAATTGATCTCACCTCATCCTCGGTGATAGGTCGGCCCAGCTCCTCTGCCACCTCCCTGGAAACCCGTGGAAGGGGCAAGTTCCCCAAGAACTCCCTCTGTGGGAGAGGGGCCGGTTCCTGAGAGGAGTAAAGGGCCTCATAAAACTCGACTACTCTCTCCTTTATCTCTTCAGCACGAGTTAGTCGCCCACCCCCTTGGTCCCTAAGGGCCATGATTACCCTCTGTTCCCTTTGTCCCCTCAAGAGGCGGGCAAGGAGGGGGCCTGCTTTGTTGGCTTTTGCGCAAAAGGTTTGCCTCATCCTCAGCATAGCTTCTTCCGCCTTCTTATTTCTCAAAATCCCTAGTTGACCCTCTGCCAACCTATACGTTTTAAAGACCTTCCTCGTGGGGGTTTCCCGCAGTTGGGCTCTAGCATCCTCCACCTCCCGTTCCAGCTGGATCTCCAGCTCCCTCAAACGTTTAGTCCTCTCCGCCTTCAAGGCGATGAGGTCCCCTCTCAAGGTAGCCTTAAAAGCATCCCACCTGGTGTTCAAACTCGTGTCCGTGGCCGTGTTTCGCACAAAAAAAACCTGAATCCTGTCGTCCAGCTCTTTGCATATCACTGGGTCCCTTAGAAGCTCCCCCGGGAATTTCCATCCCCACACCCCGGGCCTGCGCCTCCCCAGCCTCAGGTCCATTTGTACTACTCTATGATCGGCGATTCCTAGAGGGCCCACCTCCACCGACTCCACCCCTCCCATTAGACTTACGGAGATCCAAATATAATCAATTCGGGATTGTGACTTGTGGACATCAGACAGGAATGTGAATCCCTCCTCGCCTCCTCGCAGCGAGCGCCAAACATCGCAGAGGCCAGCCCCTGCCCATCTTTCCCTCAGTTGGGGGGAGGCCAAGCTACCCCCCCACCCCTCTCCGCGTCCAGAGCGGTCTCCAACCCTATCCCCGGCCAAATTGAAGTCCCCCATCAAAATCACCTGGCCCCTGGCGAAATTCTCGATGATGTTCAGGGTATCTCGTAAGAACTGGTCTTGACCCACATTCGGTGTTTATATAGACGCAACGGTATAGCAAGAGTCCCTTATAGTCCCCCTTACCACCACATATCTCCTGTTACTATCCCTGAGAACCTCCTGCAGCTTAAAGTCAATACTCCTTCCAAAGGCAAGGGCTACACACCCCCTCTTCGTAGGGCCAGACGCGAACCATATCAGGGGAAAACCCTTGAGACGTAACGCGCCTGATCCCGCCTCCTCAGGTGAGTCTCCTGCAATGCCAACACATCTGGCTTGTGAGACCTAATAAATTGTTCCAGCTTCATACGCTTAAGGGGGGAGTTAAGCCCCCTCACATTATGTGTTTGCCACTTAAAGATATCGAGCGGGGATATTGTGCCGTTACCGGGCGACCCCCCAGAGACTCGGAATGAGATCTGGCCACCATCCCCCGCTTCCTGTCTGAAACGAGACCCCAGTCCCCACCCCACTCCTCCGCACTCGCCCGAGCCCCCGCAACCAGAACCGCAGGGCATCGCTTCCCTGTTGGGTGCTGTGACCACCAATCAAACCTCCCCCCCTATCCCACCCCCCACCCCCTCCTCCCAAAGAATAGCCCTCCCCTTCCCAACCCTTCGCCCTCCCAACCCCAACTTGGAGGGCAGGCCGAAAAACCCCCACACACCCCTGGACTCACTTGTCCTTGCACGATCCAAGAGGTACTCCTCCGCTCCCCTCCCGACTCCACTAATAGCCAACATCCCACCACCCCCCTTTAGTATTTCATCCTAGTTCAAATCTCCAGAATCATCCTAGCCCAGATTCCCTCTCCTCTTCCCCTTCCCGAGCGGCCCCCCCTCCTCCCTCCTGCGGCCGCCTTCGGGGCCTTTTCTTCCTTGCTTTATCCCCCACGGTCGACCAAGCCCAAGGTCTGACCCTATCCTCTTGAAACGATTGGGTCTTGCAGGCTCCCCCAGCATCCCCCCCTCCCTTTAGGTCAAGGTGGATGACCGCAGCCGCCTCCTGCAGAGAAGTGGCCCTCCTTTGAACACCCTCCCACTCGAACACCAGCCCGAATGGGAAAGTCCACCTATACCTGACATTTTTCCTAGCGAGTTCTCTGAGGACAGGTCGCATGGCCCTCCTTTTCAGTAGGGTACTGTTCGCCAAATCCTGAAATAGGGTGATCTCCTGGCCCTTATATTGGACCGGTTCACGGCGCCTTGCAGCACGCAGCACTGCCTCCTTTTGGGCATAGCACGCAAACGCAGCCAGAACATCCCGGGGTCTAGCGTCAGGGCCGCGGACGAGCCAGAACACTCTGTGCACCCTGTCCAGCTCTATTGCCTCGGGGTCCTCCTCGCCTAGCAAGTCCATGAAAATTCTCTGAACTTCTCCCTTCAGGTCCCTGTCCGCCACCGACTCCGGCAAGAGTTTAATTCTAATATTGATCCGCCTCAACCTATTTTCGAGGTCCTCCAGTTGAATTTCTAGGTTGCGAGTTGCTAGGTCTAGGCGATCGATAGCCTCCCCGTTGGCCGTTCCATCCTTCTCCACTTCCTGCAGGACCCTCTCCAATGTGTCCGTTCTTTCCCCCAGGAGGGCCACCTCTTGTTTCAGCTCCCCCAGGGCCGTATTCAAATCGGATTACAGCAGCTGAAACTGATCCTGAATGGTTCTGGCTAAAGTCTCGCTTAGGGCATGCATCTCACCCTTGAGGTCCCCCCTCGTCAGAGGTTCCCGACTCCCCGCCTCTTCATGGGCCGCGTGCATGTTATGATGCCCATTAGTCGCTCCATCATTACTCGCATTGCTCGTGCCTTCCATCGCCGACCGCATGGAGGGGAGGGTACCAGGGGGGTCCCCCGACCGCTGGCTGGAGCGCACCGCTCTACTCCTAGGCTTGGGGGGCATCAGCTCCTTCGCACTTCTGGAGGGCCCGTCGACGCGGGAGAAGGAAGTCCGCCCCCTCCCAGGCAGATCACTGTACACACCAGGTCCCTCTCAGAGCACCGTGAGCACCTCCCCTCCACAGTCATTCCCCCCGTGGGTGGCAGTAATTACTGCGAGCGGTGTCAGTGGAGGCCTCCCCTCCCGGGGTTGTCTCAGCCAGGGGGTCCCAACCCCAGCTCAGCTCCTTCACCAGAGCAGCTATTCCCAGGGGAGCTCTGCAGCTGTCAGGGGGGGAATGAGCCCGGTGCACAGCTCTCCCGGGACCCCCCCCTTGCGTCACGCACCGGGTCAGGGCCCACAGAAGTCCGTTCTCCCACCTTGTTGCCTTTGTTTCTCTCCTGAGGGCGGCCGGACCAGTCAGACCGCCCCCTACCGTCCGGAGCGGGGCCAACCCTCACCCCCCCGAAGGCTCACCCGCTCCTCACCTACTCGGGAGCCTGGCACTCCACTCCGGCGCCTCCTCACACCGCCGCGCCTCTATTCCGTTGGGGGAATCCGGCCGCACTCCTCACTGCAGAACAGTACAGGTCCGTTCTGGGCCGCCCCCTCTCTCCAACTGGTGCTCCCGGGCCGCGGGACTGCGTCGTGCCGTCCCGCTCAGGCGGGGGCACCCTCCAAGCGCCGCTACTGCACTCCGGGGGACAGAAACTGGGGGTCAGGCCCGCCCCTCCCCCCACGCCGGGGGCACTCTCACCCACCAAGGACTGGTCGCCGGTTCTCCTCGCTGCAGGCGGAGCCGCTCGCCCGCGGCTGCCAACACTCGCCGCCGCCTCTATAGTAGACCCGGATCCGCGGCACCCGGCGCCTCACGCCGCACAGCCTCGCCCAACAGAGCTCCGCTCCGCATCAGCTGCCGATCGCCCTCGGGGGGTGGTGGGTCCCGATCGGGGGCCTCCGGATGCGGGAGCGGCCGTCGGCACATCTACTCGCTGCCGACGGCCATCTTGAATCCCATCGTCCACCATTTTAACTCACAGGGTGACTTTTACAAAGCGAATCCTAAAATGGCGGATTGACCTTAAATTGAAGCTTACATTGATTTTAAGGTCAGGACCTTGCAACACGGATTCTTTCGCAAGCGACTTTCGAACCGCTTGGCGTAGCCCAATACACATATATTTGTTGCAATAGGAGGCACGATACAATTTCTCTTTTGACACTCTGAAGTCTGTTTGGAACCTTGATAGAATGTATTCCCTCTTAGCCCAGTCTTCCAGGTCCTTCATAAAATTCTTATAAAGATTTTACTCTCTATGTCTAGGAGAGCGATCAGTCTCTGTTTGTGACCGGTCACCCCCCTTGTAGAATAGAATTATTATGGCTGAGTTGCAGGAAGGTGGAAAAGTATGACTCACCAGAATCTCTCTAAACAGCATACATAATAGTTTCAACCAGGTTTTTTAATTATTTTTTTAATACCTGATAAGTTAGGCCAATTGGTCCTGCGACCCTTTATGTTGAGGATTTTGTTATAAGTTCCTCTATCGTCAATTCATCAAAGGTTAGGACCCATTTGAGATTTTCTTGGCTATTTTCCTTGTCTTTATTTTGGCTTTCAAAGTTTTTAGCAAGATATTCTGACCATCTTTTCCCTGAGACAGAATTACACTGGGCACTATTGTTGTTTTTCTCCAACCGATTAAGAATTGACCAGAAATTTCTGGAGCTCTCTTCACAGAATGCTTCCAGCATCC
This sequence comes from Ambystoma mexicanum, assembly GCF_040938575.1. Lineage (NCBI taxonomy): Eukaryota > Metazoa > Chordata > Amphibia > Caudata > Ambystomatidae > Ambystoma > Ambystoma mexicanum. The sequence continues at coordinate 1,511,785,944 of NC_090937.1, read as the reverse complement.
TCTCGCTATCCTGTTGGTAGCACTGAAGTTTCCTTGAGTGGGCCCACTGTTTGTACGCTCTATCAAGTTTTTTTTTACCTCTTCCTGTAATAACTTCTGATTAAGTTTGAGGGTCCTTAAATGTCTAATTTTGCTACTATGTAGTTTTTTTCTGCAACCATGTTTCTTCATTACATGAGTGACAATGCTGAAAGCTTTTCATCTTACCTCCTTTACTGGGGGGCAAGTTGATCATATAAAACGCACACATTTTGTGGGATGACAATTTTCCTGCTGTTCCCTTGATGACAAAGTGGAGAGATTGTCATTTAGTTTTCTTCCCCCTCTTTTGTATTTTGCGTGAAGCACTCTTTCCTTTCTTATTACCAAATCATGAGCATATTTGTCCCTTTGAGCAACATTAATATCTGTCATGGTTGTTTTTAACTGGGCATGATCACTCCCCCCCCCAGATGACTTCAAATTGGATATTCTTCGCCAGAAGACTTTCAGTCACGAAGACATAATCTAGGGTGGATGCAGATTTAACTTGTGACCATGTCATGCCTGGTGGGCTATCCCCTGGCACTCAGCATTTTTTAACCCCACAAGTTCAGAAAGTCCACCCATTGTTTCCAATTCTTGGTGATTCCGGCCCATCTTGTGTTGTCTTTTTGCCTTGGTGCCTGGATGCACTGGGCATTTAGGTCCCCTGCCAGGATTACATAGGCGCCCCCAAAGTCAAGTTTTATCTTTTCCAATAAAGTGGATAAAATGGATAGAAAGGCCTGAAGGTTTGTCCAGGCGGGGTTCCAATAGACATTCACTACTATTATTTGGATATCTCCTGTGGAAGATCGCATATCAAATTTGCAAGCAAGGATACCTTTGCTATTACTGAAAATTAATGTTGCATCCTTGCTCAACAAATTTCTAATTGCTGAAAGGAATCCCCCCGAAGCTTGGCCCCTAGCTTTTTGCTGGGCTGGGGCTGAGAAGACTATATATCCCACGATCTGTAATGGATGGATTAACCATGTTTCCTGGAGAAGGATAATATTAGTACTACTAAATAGAGTATTCCTCATTGAGCTAGATGTGAATGTCGTTGGACCCCACGTGTTCCAATTTACCATATTCACTTTTTTTGCCTAAAGATTTTGAGAGCCCAGTCCTAGCTTCTGTAATACTTGGGCTATGATATCTGGGAGGGCCGCAATCACATTCACTTGTGGCTCTCGCTGATTTTTAATTGGATCTTTTGAACTAGAGCATTCTTGGGCCCCTTCAAAGTTGGGTGATACTCCAAGTTCTGGGGACTTGCTTTCCACTCTGTCATTGTTTGCTTCATTTGGTGTTGTCAGGAAAACCACTGGATTTTGCTTCTCCAATTCTTTTTTGTTAGTAACCACTGCCTTTTGTGCTTTTTTAGATGTAAATCCAATTTCCGTCAATTATGTGTTCCTTCTATCTGGAAATTTTACATAGTCTATATCCCCTGAAGTAGCTCAGAATAACCCCTCTACACATAGGGCCTCATTACACGCTATTAGCACCTTGGTCCATGCCGGTAAATTACAGGCACCGCCTTGGCGGAAAGGGGAATTACCGCCCTACTCCAAGGTTGGTGGGGCGGTAATTCCCCCTTCCACCATTGCCCTTCCCCATTCCCATTTTTGCCCCATAGGGCATAATGGGAATGGGGAAGGTGCTAATTACGGTACCGCAAATTTGCGGTTCCGTAATTAGCACCAAGGTCCCTTTGCGGGTTGGGTTTTAACGCCTGCAAAAAGCAGGCGTTAAATTCCCCAACCCGCAACGGGACCTCATAGTACGGCGGTAAGGGTTAACGGTCACCGTTACCATTAACGGTGACCGTTAACCCTTACCGCCGTCCATGTAATGAGGCCCATACAGGTATGCTGGAGGGTTTTGCCCACTACTTTAAGCCACAATCTTGGGACGGCATACTCAGACCCAGCCATTTGATCCTCTTCTAATTCCAGATTGTTCACCATGCTATCTTGAGGCTGATTGTTCCTGGGGCTTGCCATCATACTTCAGCAGGCTTTATTAATGCCATTTGTGTTTTCCTGAATTACCGTTGTCTTCCCGTGTCTATTTTTAATTTGTGTGCCCTTTGGATCTTTAATGTGTTCTGGATGAAGGCGTTTTACCAAAATTGGCACAATTTTCTTGGTTGATTTTTTTGCTGATTCATTGTTTATTTTCAAAGGGCCGCCTGGTTCAATCTTTTTCATAAAGATGGGCGCCCATGGTGAGCCTTTGGATGTAAGTCCCAGCTGACTTGCACCCTTCTCTCCTCTTTTTTTTAGTAGGCTTGACAAGTTATTCATTTCTGTGCCCTGTTGTTGCAATTCTTCTATTTGTATTGTTTGGGGATCCGTTTGTTGACCCACACTCACATTAGTGATCGCAATCTGATCTACCATCGACTATATCCCTGGGCTTCTGCTTGCAGGTTTTTTGTCCTATAGGGGTTTTAGGGGATGAGGCCTTTCCCAGTTCGCTCCTTGTCCTTCTCATGAAGAGCAGTATCTCTTGTTCTCCCGGCTCTTCTTCTCTGGCAGGGTCTTGGGTTTGTTGGCTGTTTCAGAGGTTTTTGTTGTCCCATTATTCTGGTTTGGGACATTTTTCTTATTTATTCTAAGAATTGTAGGGAAAGCAGTTGTGCTCATTTTTTTTGTAGCTCTTTTCTTAGCTTTCCTTCTGCATTTGGAATGGTGTTTCCACGCTTCCGTCCATGCTGCGTGAAGTACTGCCTGTTCCAGATTAGGGTTATCTATGGTTACTTGTAAGTGATGGACTTCTCCTTCTTCCTCTTCTTCGACAATTTGTGCTAGCCTTATAAATTCCTCTAAAACCGATTCCGATAGAGGGGTGTCATCAAAGAGATTTTTTCCTAGCTCTTCCGTCTCCCCTCTTTCTCTTCTCCATTTATTTCCTGTGAGTGATTTTTCAGCAGGATAAGGGCTTCTTGTAACAAGCTGTTTTGTTAGTCCTCTTCTTTGTTTTTTTTGTTCAACGTCCACTTTTATGGCTTAGAGGTTGAGTCCTTGCTTCATGTTACCAGCCTCAGATCATTTAGAGTCGGGGAAATAATTGTAGTGATTGTATTGGTTAGCCCCACTAATGTTGCTTCAAAATTTGCTGTCTCTTTTGTGAGTTCAAGGAGGCATCCTGCCTGTGAGTGGACCTCTGTTTTAAAGTGTTCAAAAATGGTTACTAGGGAGTTGAGAAAAAAATTCTGCGCCGGGAGAGTTGCTGCCCAAGGTGGTCATTAACCTCCATATATATCATATTCTGTGAATCCGGCCTGATTGCTTGTTCAACACTTCCCTGTTGCTCTTGTTCCACTACTATTTGTATTGACCCATTCTCTGATGAATCCACTCTAAAATCTTGGGAATCATTTTCTTTATTTTCTTCATCTTCAATCTTTTCTACACTATACTATACTATACTCTAATCCCCGCTTCCATATTTGTGTTATTTTGGAGGAGGATTCACCCATGCTGGGACTCTGTGCATGCACCTGCGCTCATGTGTGTATTAAGGGGGTACATATTGGATTGATTGGGTTGACTGAACGCTACATTGAAGTGTCTGTGCCTTGTGCCAATGCTCGTTCCACATACGAGCCATCCCATTCAGGGCTTCTGCTGTCATCAAGGAGAACTTTACTGCGCAGCTTCATGGCGTTCACATTACCTGGGTCGATCTAAGTGACACTGTCCTTATGTTAGCCCCAAGAAAGAAGGGAGAGGTAGAGTCTTTCCTCTCACGGGTCTAAGTGATAGGGCTACCCTTGTCTCACGCCTTATAGACTGCTCACCTCCGCTTACCCTTTTACTGACCAGCCCTAGCAGCAGACCAATTTTTCTCCTTTTTTCTTTATTTAAATCAGTAGCAGATTTGCTATTTTACTTGCAGTTAATTAAAAGCCACGGATTTAATTTGCTGTGAACAGATAATCAAATCTCACTAGTGTTCCCTCAGATCTCCTGCTGCGTCCTCCGAGATCGCGGTACAGATAGCGTTTTAGATGGCTGTAATGTGGCACTAGAGGAGAAGTACTAGTGCTTTTAGAAATTACTGTGTACCCGACTTTCAGTATTTCCTCAATTCGCCCGCTGCATCCGCTGAGATCACGTTACAGATACCTTTTTAGATGGCTGTAATGCAGCACAGGAGGAGGAGAAGGGATCGAGTGTTAGTGCTTTCAGAGATTACCGTATACTCAAGAATACCGAGCGGTAGATGGGGAGTGCAGTATTCAGGCAGTTTAGGGAGGTGTTGTAAAATGTTACGAAAGGGCAGTTATTCCAAACATCCACCTTCGTTTCTCTTCTCTTCCCTGCACCCTCAAGTGTCTCTTACCACTTCACAGGAGTTGTTAGTGTTCTAGGCTCTTTAGGCATTGGTCTTCTGATTGGATTCTCACACTCTGGGGCCTCGTGAGCAGAGTCTCATTTGACCCATTTTAGCCTTGGTGTCGCAGCAAACAGCTGAACACTGCACGCACACACCGAGTCAAAGAGTCAAGGGGTCAAGAAGTCTAGGAATCAGAGAGCCGAAGAGCCCGAAGACCCGAAGACTCTCCGACAGACTTGGTGGCCGCTCCACGGCTTCTTGCAGTATTTTAATGGAAGTTTTAATGGAAATAATAAGAGGACTACTCCACACTCCACACCATAGATGCTGAATAAAATCTGAATAGAGTCTCCTTCCCAAAGACTCTCCAGCAGACTGCGTGGCGGCTTCTTGCAGTATTTGAATGGATGTGTTAATGGAAGTAAAAAGAGGACTCTCCACACTCCACACCGTAGATGCTGAATAGAGTCTATTTCCCAAAGACCCTCCGGCAGACTCAGCATCCAGGCATTCCCAATGCCAGCCACTAGTTCTTTTTTCTCGTTATTATCAACATGGTAGAAAAACCCATATACATGTGGGAATGTTAAGTACACCTCCATGTTGTTGCTAGTCATTAGACGTTCATTCTCAGGACAGTTTTCTTGAGCACAATCATGCAAGTCTGCCAACCCTTGCGCTAGGGGACTCTTCTTGTTTTGGCAATATCTGACCGAATCCAGGAAGTAATTCTGGAATTATAAAGTTCCCCAGCCGGATTCTGTCACTTTGTATATATTGCAAGGGTTGGTGTGGAGTCTCAACAATGATGTTCTCCCCCTGGATGATTTTTCAATGCCCACATTGTTTGCAGGAGTTCCTTCTTTCAGTCATTGAATGTTTTGCTTGTGTATGAGATGACATTGTTGACCTTGTCATGTTTTTGATAAAGAACAGCTATTAGGCAAGTATCTGAGAACCCCGTCTCCAAGAAGAACTCCTTGTTCTGTATGGGGTAGGCCAAACAAAGAGCATGGGAAATACTTCTTTTCAGTTGTTCAACTGCCTCAGCTTGCTCCGGACACCACTCCCACTTGACTCATGCCTTTAATAAATGGACCATGGGCCGAGTGACCTATGCGTAGTCCTCAATGAACTTCCTACTATAAGTGAGTCCAAGAAGAGTTCTTAATTCTCACAGAGTGGCAGGGTCTTTTAATTTCTTTAAGCCTTCCACCTTTTATGCCTGGGTATTAAGACCCTCAGAGGTGCTCTCGTGTTCTATAAAGTTCACCCGGGTTCTTACACCACTGTGCCTTCTGAAAGGACAGCTTTGCTCTGGCTTTATGCAACTGTGTTAGAACATAGCGGCTTTCTGCTATATGTTCCTCCAAAGATGAGCTCTTGATCAGAACATCATCCACATAGACCAGGTTTTTCCTTTTGCCCAAGTCGGGCACAGCCTTATGTAGAAAGATGTTCAACTCATTTCCAGAGTTTATATATGCAAAGGGGGATCAGCTCCATGTACATTGCTGCCCCCAGAAGGTAAAGGCAAACTTGTATTGGTCTTCCCTACTCACAGGTACTGTTTAGTAGCCGTTGGCAGGGGAGTTGCTAGGTCTGGAAAAGATCCGGGGCTAAGCTAATGTCCAGGCTGTCAGGGCTCGGGGCTAGCTAGTCTTTTGGCTGTAGCTCCTGAACTTCTATCCGGGGCTACAGCCAAAAGATCCGGGGCTATAGCCCCCTCAGCCCCCCCCTAGCAACGCCCCTGGCCGTTGGTCAGGTCAATGGCAGTGTACACCTTTGACCCTTGGGTCTGTGCCAGCCCCTGATCGATGTAGGGAAGGGCCATCTTGACATGTGGAACCATTTGTTCAACCCCCTCAGGTCTGCACATAGTCTCCATTGACCATTTGGTTTGATTATCCCCAGTACTGATTGTTGGAGGTACTGTAGATTGGACCACAGGGGTACTCTAATGGGTCAACATTAAGTGCTATGCTAACCCAATGCAAGTGCTTAGTGATATTGAGTGTGTTTTCCTTTATTCCCATGTGTGCCCAAATGCGAACACATTTCCCACATCAATTTAAATGTGGGAATGGTCTGATCTTTTGGGAGTTTCCTGAATAATTAATAATTATAATTATATTTATTTGATGACGAAGCTCCTTTCATTATTCAGCTATACTCCGGTGAGCACCAGCTCCTCTCCCTCAAGTAATTGAATAGGGGAAACAACTGTTGGCCCTTTTTCTGTATGTCCATCAGAATTTAAGTGGGTTCTTCCTTGTCTGGTTTCACAGGACTCAAGGTTTCTTCTGATTTTGGACTTATGTAAAATGTTAGGGCATTCCCTTCCAATGTGGATTGTCACTTAAAACTGGGAGGAAGGGTGATTTTCAAGAATAGAGAAGTGTTCTCATCACCAGTTCGTTCTCCTTCAGAGATGACAGTGATGTCTAGGACTTGGTAATACTTGAAATGTAATTCTACTTTCTCAGAAAGTCAGCCAATTAAATGGCAGGTACCATTCAAACTTACATAATTGGTACTCATTTTTAATTTCATAGGCAGGTTAGTCTGGATCCGGATGGCCTTGTTTACACAGTGGATCAGAGTTGATCTGCCTTCTTCCAGGTTCAGGGATCTATTGTCCTTGAATTGGGGAAAGAGAGGATGATTAGTTTAGAAGTTCTGGTTCGGGGGATATCTGAGGAAATAGTTCAGATTGGCATGGGGGTGTATATGTGATGTTGGAAATGCATTGGAGGGGCAGGGCCTCCATGTCCTTGTCCTGTACACCTTTTTCATGTGTGTTCTGTACTGTACTGTTTTCTGCACGGGAGTCCATATGGGACTCCTGGCAGTGCAGCTCTTCCTCTTTTTGGTTGTGGTGAACAAACCCTTGGGATACTCTTTTGGCACCCATGGGTGTGGGTACAACCCTGTACCCATAGTGTATGTTTTTGAGTACCTGTGTGTGGCCCACAGAGCTGGCTATTGACTGGTGGCAGCTCCATGCTGAATTTGACAGGTGCTCTGAGTATCCTCCATTTTGGGATACCCAGACCCTCTCATTGGAATCAGTTGATTCCTGATAGGAGACAAGATGGCCCTGTGGCCTCCTGGTATGTATTGCCTGTTACCTTGTTTTCCCAAAGTCCTGGGAAGTGCTAACTCTGTCCCTTCCCCCGACTGGCAGCCAGACTGGCTGGAGCCTTCCCAATGCCTGTATGTTGTGGGTACGCCATTGGGGTGGGACCTGGGTGAAAGGAGTGTGTGACCAATATACATTTCATGTTATGGGTGTCTAGTTTCTGGTGTGTGACACAATGAATGAGACAGCCCTGCCCACAACTGGTATGAATGCAGTGTGGTGTGCTGAAAGGCTGGGTGCGTGCCCCAATCCACATTCCTTGTTGTGAGTGTCTGGATGGAAGAGAATGGCCTGAATGTACTGTGAGCCTGATTGGCTGCCTGCCTGCTGAATGCCCTTCTGAATGAGTGGCTGCCTGAGCCTGGCTCAGCAGTGTGAATGAGAGACAGAACAGTATATCTTGGGACCTCTTACTTACTGGAATAGTTCAGAAGCTTGATGCTTAACCTTCAAGCCCAGCTAGAAGAAGAAGGCTCTGCTTTTACTTTCCTTCAATGCAATCCGAAAGCTGTTGTGTATCCAGGAACTGATCCAAGAGAGGACCTGGCTAGGAGACCTCTTCCTGAGCTATGAGGGAACATCATGCACCATCTGACCTTCACCAAGGCTCCCTGGTAGTCAGTCCTCCAAAGCTTGCTGACCGGAGACCGGGACGGCCAAGAAATCTGAACTGAATCGGCAGGATGTCGAGGCCGTCGACGACCATCACTGTTGATGAGGTTTGGAGGACCACTGAAACCATGTTGACCGGAGCCAAAACGCTCTATTGCCTCAGACACTGTGAAAGCAAGGACTCCCTTGCTGATCATGTCGACCGCTTTGTCCTGCCGTAGGTCGCAGACGAACCGAGGAGAATTCACCAGTGGGTTTCCCACCACCCGAAGTCCGCAAAGACGCTGACAAAGAGCCAAAATCCAGCATGGCCGAGTCCCGATCGTTGACGCCAAATGCTGATGACCCGCTACCTTTGCTGGGCCTTCATTCTTCATTTACTCTTTGCGGCAACAAACTCTCATCATCGATGTGCACCAAACGCCTTATCTTCACAGGACGTCCACGACCGATCATCGACGAGCCCCGCAAAGGTTGAAGCTGCTCTCAATGACATTGTTCAACTTTCCTTTGAGGAATTTTGACGAGCGTGCCTCCTGCCTTAAAGGGAGTTCACTCAAGAGGGATCCATCGACGATCCATCGAAGAACTCTGCTAAACCAGGTACATTGTGGTAGTAGAACATTTTTATAAGGGAACAAGACTCTTCTAAACAATATATGGACTGGGCTTGTCAATATACTTTATTTACAGGTTGCGCAGGTGGGGGGATCCTCACACAGAACTGTGTCTTTGTTAGGGACATGTATTCTGCCAATTCTTTAACCGCTTTTTTCCCTTCTATGTCTGGTGTTGGTTCACACAGTGAATTGTGGTACCACATAGATATTGTACAGAGTTATCATTATAGTATTGCCTGAGCATAACGTGTGGTATTGTGTATGTATATATTATGATCCTTATGTATGTAAACACCTGTAAACAGCTGTGCTATCACTAACATAGTGTGTGGACATTCCTTTGTAGGGGCTTGGGGACTACACTGTACTTAAGAACCAGCCTACATCACCTCATAAGAGCTTAAGGCTTGATTGCTATCCATTGCTACCACTTATAGAATCTTGGCTGGGGTGCTCTGTGCATCTCCTCTGCCATATAGAGGGCAGGAGTACAGATAACCCTCCTCCAAGCTATTACATATACATACCCCAGGTACATACCCCAGTATCGGCTTGGTACCCTTGTATCTAGAGCTTACATAGGTGGCAGGGTCTAAGGGATCATTGTTCTGAGCACCTGACTGACTACCATTTCATAGGGCCTGAGTGAGTGGTCCCTTCTACCTTCCATTTTGCTTGGTGGCAGGAGGGTTACTTTTAGGCCCCCCATCTCCAGGTCCAAGAGAGGAGTAGTTCTTATCTCTGCCACCTTCGCAGAAGCAGTTGCATTAGATGTCTTAGGGGTGTTGGGGGTGTTTTTATTCTCAGTGGGCTTTTGGATCTCATAGATACCAGTGGCTGGTTCAATTAGCTAATCCAGGGCTCTGTGCTCATGAACGACACACACCAGCTGAGTAATTATGTATTTGGGGAGCACATGGAAATAGGTAGTCACAAACACCCTACTATGTGTGTTCACTCGCCGGGAACTCTGAGCAAATGCATGCTATATCTCCTGGACAAACTTCCTAGGCACCTGATCCTCCCCACACTGCAAATTAAAGGCAGTTTTTTACGTGCCTCCTGTAGGTTTCTTTGTGAAGAGAAATGTTTCAGAATGGCCACCTTATGTGTGGCACATTTAAAATGATCCTGGTTCTGCAGTCCTGAAAAGAAACTGAGTACTCAGGTTAGAAAGTCCATTCAGCAAATGCAAAGCAATTCACATGATTTCTGATCTGGAATGATGCCATCATCTGCTCATGAGGTCTTCTTCCCTCCTTTCTGGTAGTCTGGGGAAATCCCCCCGCTTGCTGAATGGATGTAGGTTTTTAATATGCTCTCCCTGTGTTAAAACTCTGGCTTTTCTCTTCCAGAGAAGCAGGTCAGGTGGTCTCTTTGCATCCTTATCTTCTGCAAGTCTAACTCCCTAATTTTGTAATCATAGGATTTTTCTGGGTCAGACTTACTCACAAGGTTCCTTTTGGCCTCTGGTCCGCACTGGTCCGGCCACCTTCCCTTCCATGTGGTAGAGATGAATACTCATCAATATCAGACAAAGACTGGCCTTCTGGATCAGTTGGGCAAGGCCAAGGTAAGTCTAACTGCCTCCTGTCACCCTGTGCTCCTGTCACCCTGTTCTTGATAGGTGGCATGCCTGAGGTTGGTTCCCATTTGTACATGAGAGGTTGTAAATGACTGGCTTGGACCCTGCTGGGAGGGGTGTCTCACCTTGATCAGTGGGCCTTGTCCCATATCCTGATTGGTCAGGGCTCCTCAGGGCCTGTTCATAATTTTCAATTTCCTTGTCAAGACTCTCACACCTGTGCCTCCCTTTCCTTATTTCCTGTTGGTAGTCAGAGAGCTGGCATTTTAATTCTGACACCAAGGCCTAATTAGTGTCCAGCACCCTGCTCTGAGCTACCAACCAATCTTTTGTTTGCTGTACCTCATGCTGAAGTGATTAATTCTCCCTATGTGAGCCTTGTATGCTGCACGCATATTCAAGGTTCTTTTCCTTCAGGAGAATCATCTCTTTCTCTTGCTCATCCGGCCCATCCCTCCTCACCTCACCCGCACGTTGCCTCGCCCCCCTATTCTAATTTTCCGGTAAACTAGGGTGTTTCTCTCCTCTCGCAGGAATCTCAAACTTAGGTGGCCCTGACCCCCTACGCATTACTGTTTGCTCTTCACTGTGTTAAACTAGTGCCCTCCACTCACTTCCTGTCTGCATACTCGTGTCGTTCGCCTCCCCTCCTATTCCATGGTGCTCTCCATCTCGCCTATCTACTCTAACTGCTTCTCCATTGACTATCCTGCTCTCCTCACTAAATCCGGTAGGAAAAAGTTTAAAAAGGACATCCTGGTCTCCAACCCAGGCCTCCCTATCGCTGACACCTACACGAGCGCCTGCTCCAAGGAAACTCTCACTGACATTCTCTTCTTCGTGCCTTCACCTGACCTATGGACCCTTCACATGGTCGCTGTGCTCTCTCCTTTCTCCACCTCTCCCATTAATGGTGGCACCCGTTGGGATGTCCTCTTGGCCCCTTTCCACTCCTCTAAAGCCATCATTAATGTCTATGCTAACGGGACCGTCTTGGTCCAAGGCCCTCAGGCCAACCTTCACCTCTTTGATAGACGCTTCCCATGCCTCATCAACTTCCTCTCCGCTCCCGCTGTCCCCCCTCCTCTATCCTCAGCTACCTTACCTCCCCCCTCCCTCCCTGCCCCCTCCCTTGCTCCCTCTTCAACTCCTTCTCTAACACCTCCGCAGGGTGTACCTCTGATCTGTACCCCTCCCCGGAAGTTCTTCAAGGGTGGCAACCTTCTCCACATTGCCACTCTAAACTCTCGCTCTGCCATCAAGCACTCCTCTGACATCTGTCGCCTTCTTGAGGAACTGGACCTCGACGTCCTCGGTCTCACTGAGACTTGGTTCACTGCCAGCTCTGCCACCAGCTTCGACACACTCCTACCTGACGGCTACAAGATCCTCTCCGTGCCCAGGCCCAACCGTTCAGGGGGTGGTGTTGCCCTTATTTTCCCTGAGTGGATTCCTGCCACTGTCACTCCTACGCAGACCTACTCCTCTTTTGAATGTCTTGTCTGCCGACTTTCTCTCTCTCCTAGCCATTCCCTTACCGTGGCTACTATCTATCGGCCACCTGGTCAAATTTCCTCCTTCCTCTCTGAGTGGGCTGATCTCTCCTCATCACTCCTGTCCTCAACCACCCAACTCCTCTTTCTCGGCGACTTCAACATCCACCTTGATGCCTCCTGTCCCCCCACTGGTCTCTTTCGCGAACTCTGCAACTCTCTCTCACTCTCTATTCTCCCTTCTGGTCCTACTCACTCTGCAGGGCACACTCTTGATGCTCTGATCTCTTCTGACCTTCCCCTCTCCCTCCCTCTCTCCACTCCTCTCTCCTGGAGTGATCACTTTCTTCTATCCTCCCACCTCTCCCTCCCTACCCCACAGGCTAAGCCACCCTCTTCACTGCCACCCACCTTCTCGGTCATCCGACCCATGAAGCGCGTGTCAGCTGAGGCTTTCGCTGCCACCTTCTCGCCCCCTCCTCCCCCCTCGGCTGACTCCCACCCCGACACAGCCCTCTCCATGCTCTATTCCTCTATATCTGATACTCTCGACATCCTTGCCCCCGTCATGAGAATCCGCCTGAAGCCCAAAGCCAAATGTAATTCCTGGTACGACTCGGATCTCGTCACCCTAAAACGCAAGTGCAGGGTGGCAGAGAGGAAATGGCGTGCTTCATGTTCATCCTCTGACAAACTGGCCTGCCGCCTGCTCCAAAGGCAATACCGGCTCTCCGTTCTCACTAAGAAGAGAGCCCTTATCCAAGCCCGCATCTCTGAGGCATCAAACAACTCGGCCGAACTCTTTAAAATCTGCAAGGAGCTGGCCAACCCTGCTGCAGTCTCTACCTCTCCTGTCCCCTCACAGGCCCTCTGCACTGCACTGGCCTCGCACTTCATCTCAAAAACTCAGGATATCCTGTCCTCACTCTCCTCCCCTCTCCTCCCTCCCTCTCTTCCTGGCTCTTCCTCTTGCTCTCTTGCAGCCGCCCCTCCGCCCTCCTTCTCTTCATTTCCACCTTTTTCTGCTGACGAGGTTTCCAGACAAGTCCGATCTATGAAAGCCTCGTCTAAACAGGTTCACCCCTGTTCCTCCAAAACCATCAAGGACCACATCGTCTCCCTGGCTCCTGCCCTGGCTGACTTTTGCAACCACTCATTCGCCTCTGGAGTCTTCCCATCCCCCCTCAAGCACTCCCTTGTGCACCCCCTCCTCAAGAAACCCTCTTCCGACCCCTCCTGCCCGGCCAACTATCGCCCAATCTCCATTACTCCCTTCCTGGGCAAGCTCCTGGAGAAACTGGCCATCTCCCAGCTTAACCTCCATGCTGAATCTGTGGGTAATCTTCATGACCATCAATCCGGCTTCAGAGCGGCCAGAAGCACGGAAACTGCTCTCCTGAACATCCGTGAGGACCTGCTCCTAAACCTCGATTCCAACACTCCCTGTGTTCTCATTCTGCTCGATCTCTCCTCTGCCTTTGACACTGTCAACCATGCCATCCTGCTCAACCGTCTCCGAGATAACCTGGGTATCACTGGTCAGGCTCTGGCATGGCTGACCTCTTTCCTCTCTGGTCGACCCTCCCAGGTCCAAATGGGCTCCTTCCTCTCTGACATCTTTTTCTCCACCTGTGGTGTCCCCCAGGGATCCAACCTCTCTCCCTGGCTTTTCAACCAGTATCTGGCACTCCTTGCCCACCGCATCGCCGCCCTCTGCCCCCACTTCCAGTGCTATGCGGACGATACCCAGCTCATTTTCAGGCTACCCTCGGCCTCCTCCTCTCCTTCCCTCATCTCTGACTGTCTGTCTGCTATCCAGGAATGGTGTGCCGCCAATGACCTCTGCCTTAACGCCAGTAAGACTGAGATTCTACTCATCGGCGCACCCACTCCCTCCTTCCCTGCAGCTCTCTGGCCGGCCTCCCTTGGCCCCCTTCCTGCCCCTACATGCAAGGCTAAAAACCTCGGGGTCATCTTCGACTCCACACTCTCCTTCTCTCCTCATATATCTGATGTCTCTAAGAAATCACACTACCAGCTGCACCTCCTCAGAGGTATTCTTCCCTTCCTCTCCTTCCCCCAGAAGCTCACTGTCTCCCGAGCCCTGGTTCTCTCTAGGCTGGACTACTGTAACAGCCTCTATCTTAATCTCCCTGCCTCCACTCTCCGCCCTCTGCAACTTATCCAGAACAGAACTGCGAGACTTGTCCTTGGCCTCAAGCCCAGGGACCGTATCTCTCCAGGACTGAAATCTCTTCACTGGCTCCCAGTGGCTGCGAGGATTAAGTTCAAAACCCTCTGCATTGTCCACAAGGCCTTCTGGGGCTTGGGGCCTAAATACCTTCAACTCTCTCTTCCTAAATATCTTCCTTCACGAGCCCTTCGCTCATCCATCTCTAACTCCCTCATGGTCAGCCGCTTCTCGAAGCAACGCGCTGGGGGTAGATCTCTCTCCGCAGCAGGGGCCTCCCTCTGGAACAGCCTGCCTGCCTCCCTGAAACTTGAGGAGAACCATCTCCGGTTCCGGAAGCACCTCAAAACCTTCCTCTTCGCTTCTGCCTTCTCTCTCCCTCTCCCCTGCTAAACCTGCTTAACTCCCCACTGAATTCTGTACTTAACCTGCATCTGGGCCACTCTCAGCGACCTCGGTCCAGGGCCCAGCCACTCTCCACTTGCACTGCCCCCCTGGCTCCCCCTGCACTGTGGGACTGTCACTGTATCCCTACAGCCCCCTGCTCAGCACTTGCTCTGCACTTACCTCGCACTTGCCACTAGTTGGCCCTTTTTATTTATTATTATCGTTATTATTTCACTACGCCACTTACCTTGTACTGCACTTTTCCCCCCACCTCCTCCCCCTGCACTTTCTCCTTTTCCCCTTACCTCTGCACTTGCGCGATCTGAATGACACCTGGCCTAGTAGGATCGCTTGTCCGTCTTCCCCTTGTTTCCCTCCCTCCCTGCCTCGTCGCGCCTTGAAACACTTGTGTATAGGCGCGTTACAAATACCATATCATATCATATCATATCATATCATATCATATCATATCATATCATATCTACAATCTGCTGCCTCTAATAGCTTCTATTTGTCTCACCCACTCTTCTAGCTCAATCCTTTCATCTCTAATTCTGGTCAGTTCCTGAGGGCCTGACTATTCCTTCTCTGCATCCACGTTAAACCTGAATGCATCTTGGTCTTTGACCAGTTGTACATTTTGTTGTTTCAGAATATTTACATTCTGCCTCATTTCATTAAACTCCTTTTTTGAATTCATATCTTTAATGATGGACTGGCTATGTTTCCCTTTCCGATTCGCTAATTTGTTGTTTGAGGGCCACAATGTCACCTAACAACCCTCGGTTATGACCAGTTTGGTCATTCATTTGGGAATGTAGGCAACCTACGGTGTCAGCACCCTCAGTGCATGCATTATTCAGTGCAGCAAACTCTATCTCTCTCTGCACTGGATTTCTGTTGTGTTTTCAGCTCACCCTGTAGTTGTTTAATGAGCCTTATTTGCTGTATCTCAAAACCTTTGCTCTGCTGCACTTCATCGCCAAGCTGTGTGGGTTCTTGCTGAACCTGTTGCCAGGCCTCAGTCTGCTTCATCACATCAGCCTCACACTTTTGCATTTGCTCTTCAACTAACTTCAAGTGTAAGTATAAATAAGGTGTGAGCTGAGCCATTTAAATCAGTTCTTCAGCAGCGTTTTGGGTCATACAAAACAAGTCTAATGTGTCGTGCAATATCCCACCTTCACACCAATTGTCAGTGCTTGCAGAGGTGACCTGTTGCACCATTCTAGTTTGCCAGCTCCCGGCTTTGCCCTCTCCCTATTCCCCAAGAATGAATAGCTTAGCAAGGAGGTTCTTCCTGGCATCCCAGACCTCTATGGTAGTCATTTTAAAATGGCTTTTGGCAATTTTTGTCAAACTAGCTTTGCGCAGAGGCAAACATCACCCTGTTCCTGCTTGATTTCAATACAATGCCAAATCAATCTCTTTTTTGCTTTAGCATGCTACACAGTCTTATTTTTCTACACCTAAACACCACCCTGGAATTCAGGGGTCAAGCGTTACAGTGGCCTTTTAACAATGCACAGCAGCCTTATATCTATCTCAATGCAGTTACACCAAAATTAATATCCTGTCACCAATGCACTTGTCATGAGTCAACATAACAGACCAGATCTCAGTGCACGTGTCCCCAATTTGTTGCGTTATATTTAGACCATCCTTAACCTGGGGAGTTCCTCCCCACCCCCAAACAAGGAGCCCTGAAATACTTGCATACACTTTTTAGTGCTGGCCTTGCTGAAGATTCATATAGAAACACACAAATCTCCCCTCCGCTGTGCCAACAGAGAGCCAAGCACCAGGCCAGGGTATTGGAAACATATTTGTATTTATTTGAATGATGAACAATGGAACTCACACTAAAATGACACACACCATGTTCTTTGTGGCTCAAAATGAAACTTCGGTTACACAAATCATACAAGTTGGTTGGGAAAAACACAAATCACAATACTTGAATGTATCCCAATTTTATCTGTAGTGCTGTGCAATTTCGATTTTCCTGCGTGCCTAAAAGGCTAGCAGTTTGGTTTATATTTTGGAAAACAATGCATAGGGCAATTATGAGTTAATCTACACTTTTGCTTTAAAAGAAACACAGGGTGATTTAGTGATTTGTTTTAAGACCCCCGCAATTAAAGGTCTGTGTTGGGGAGTTAGACAATAACAATTGAGATGATTTAAGAATTTTGGATTTTCATCCCCCCTCCACTTACAGGCCTTTGTTGAGGAACGTTGGACAGTAAAAATTGGGATGATTTAAAGAATTTTGGATTTTCATGGACACTCCATGGGAATGGGTATTAACAGAATTACCTGAGCCTGACTTTGCATCCACCGAGGTTGTAATGCCCCGGTGTTAACGTGAAGTCAGACGCCGGTAATTCTTTACGGGTCCTGCCGCAACCCGCCGGTATCACAGGCATGGTTACCGCCGGACCCATAATTAGGCCATTTGCCTTTTCCCTGACATATTCATGTTAGCAGGGGAACATTTTTCTCATGTCTCGCTTTGAACCAAAGACACATGCAAAGCCGTTTTGGTGTCAATCTTTGAAACTCCTGTTTTTCATGTGAAAGGAACCTTTGCATTTCTTCTGCCACTTGTGAATTAAAATGCTGCTTTTCCTTTTGTAATGACAGATAGGCCATTTTCACATGGCCTTTCCTTGTGTTACTTGCAGAAACCCCACATTCTTCTGAGAGAAGGTGAGAAGGTTTTGTTGTAAATACTGGCAGGCCATTTTCTTAGTGGGAACTTCAGTTTCATTGGGTTGGTGCCTTTGATAAACACCCCACAAAGTTGTCCAGGTGGTTGTGGTTTTGTGACATGGGATGTGTTGTGTGTTGTAAGTTGCAGCATTTTTGTTGGGGATCATGCTGAATTTATTGATGATGAACGAGTTGAGAAGATGGGTGATGCAGTACTTGATGGTTTTGAATATGGCTTTGCTTTCATAGTTGGCCTTGGCTATTGTGTTTTGGTAAACTTTGGCCTTGGAACTGGTGATCAAATTACTGAGCAGAGGGAGGTTGGATGCACTACATGATTTTCACCAAGCCTTCACTCTCTTGTTTTCAGATGATTTCAGATGATTTTCAGAGAGGCACATCGCCGCTCCCATGCTGCAGGAGCAGCTGGGACACAGACCCCTTTCCACATCCTGCCATCCTGCTTGTCCGCATACCTGCAGCATCTGAGCGCTTGCACCCGCAGTGCACGGTGCACCGCTGGCCATAGACTTGGCTCTACACCACCGACGAGGCAACGCCGACGAGATTCCAGCCACAAGATGGCCGCCGCTCAGTTCGTCCTCCCGACGCTCGCTATGGTTGCTTAGCAACCCTGATCTACATATCAATAGCGTCTGGCGACCGGAGGCGGAAGCCGGCCCTAGCTGCCTAAGGCCCTTGAGCCAAAGGCCCCTCCTGTCTGCCCCTCAGCCCACTCTACACTTGGGCAGGAGCCCTGCTGGAGCCCCGCTCGTCTCACTCGCACCTGATTGTGCTCGGAGGCACATTGCCGCTCCCATGCTGC